>NC_132913.1:38330735-43330735 GCF_047675955.1 Chlorocebus sabaeus
GTAAAATGCATTAAACTGTCAGAATGAAGATCCTGTCTTCAATCATATAAAGTCCCTCAAGATTTCAATGTTCAATTTTGCATTAAGAAATCTCCTGACCCTCTCCTCCAACCCAAAACAGAAAAGTTGTCTTAGAAAGGGGAACAAGTTGAAATATTTTAATAGAATGTGTGGTGCATTAACATATATCAGGTAAAACTGCAAAACCTTTTTTAAAGTTACACAGATTTAAACCCAAATTCAATGAGTATTCCATAAGTAATACCATAAGTAGTGTTGATTAAATATTATTTTGCTTAATAAGACCAAAAAAATCAAAATCTATTGACAAGTTGTGGATAATCAATTGTTAGGATTTTCCTATTTCAGTCCCAGTGCTGGTTACTGCATAAAAGTTATTGTTTAAGTAGGCTACGCAGATATCCTTAGGAATGGATAAATGTTTCTCATATACATTCTGAAATTTGATAAATATGTTTTATTTTCCACTTTGAAGTGGAAAATGCACTGATAACCACTGTTTAGGGGGATCTAATTTTATATCTGATGACATTTTAAAATCTAGAGACTCTTTATTAATAAAAGTTTACTGATAAAAAGCAAATGTTTTGTCTTCACAGATACAATGAAAACAATAACAGAGTAATACTTTCTTTTCTCCTTTTCATCCTTCCCTCCTTTTTTGCTGTCTTCTAGGAGCACCCTTATGAGAACCTGAGACCTAAATATTAAGATAAATTACTTTGCTGAACATGAATTCCCACAAACTCTCTCTGTGCTGTATTTTTCTGCCTCTGGTTTCTTACTCTCTTAAAGGGCTCTATCTTCTATGGATGATGACAGAAAAATCACTCATAATTGCTGAGACACAGGAAATGGGGTATAAAGTTAGTACTGCCTTGCAGGAACCAAATAGAATCTTTGTCACCTATAGGCGAATCCCAAGAGTATTGTGTTCAATGACAATTTTTCAAATTTTGTAGATTTTGCATTCATGCTCAATTCACAATGTCTGAATTTTGTCTCATGTACTTTATTAGTAAGAGCTCATTTAAAAAGATAAAAACCTGGTGTCCAGAATCTAAAGGAAATCAGAAAACACTAAATGAAAATTGTCCATGGATTTAATGAGATGTTAAACTATTCAGTCTTAAATATTGTAACAGATTATTGTTAGAATCAAGAAGTAATTGAGCAAAAGTTTTGATTTTCCCCTAAATTCATGGTGACATAACCTGTGTTTATAGGGAAATACATTGTATCATGGACTGAAGTTTATAAGTCTATTTACTTAGAGTATCATGGAACAAAACAAAAGAATTACTACAAGGAGAAGAGCCATATAATTGAGCATAAAAAAAATATATTTTTCAAGCCAAATAGTTTGGAGTCTATAAATGTGAAGATATTATAAGTACAGACATTTTCAAGCACTTTTTGAAATAGTAAAAACCAATTTAAGTGAAATCTTAGAACCTCGATAATTAAAACAATTAAAAGGGCAGATATGCTAATTAAAGTAGGTCCCAGTACTAAAGGCTCAACCTCTCCCTCACCCTGTAAGATTGCTTCTAGACCGAACACAGTGGCTCACGCCTGGAATCTCAGCATTTTGGGAAGTCTAGGTGGGCAGATCACCTGAGGTCAGGAGTCCAAGACCAGCATGGCCAACATGGCGAAACCCCATCTCTACTAAAAATACAAAACTTAGCCAGGCGTGGTGGCAGATGCCTGTAATCCCAGCTGCTAGGGAGTCTAAGGCAGGAGAATGGCTTGAACCTGGGACGCAGAGGTTGCAATGAGCTGAGATGGTGCCATTGCACTCCAGCCTGGGGGGCAGAGCAATACTCCATCTCAAAAAACAAAGATTGCTTTTAAAGCACCTCCATAAAAGTCTAGAAATCATCAATTAGAAGACCACTGTGTAAAGATCCTGAAGGCCTGAGTTCTAACACTGCATCTGCCACCAAGAACCTGAATGACACTGGACAGACCATTCAACAGCTCTGGCCTACTCTGTACAATAAAGGAGCCGGGTAGCCAATGACAACCTCCCAAGTCCAGTAGTCTGTAATTTTGAGAGTTGGGGAAGGGTTCACTTGTGTTCCCATTGCTTAGCAGGATTCAAATCTGTAACGATGTTAGCCAATGCATTTTTGCTAACACTGTTTCAGGTTTCCCCTGCTTTGTCCCTCCTGAACTGACAGACTCAGAACTTGGCAGTGCACAGAGGTGGTTGCTGCACTGCTGTTCTTTTCACGTCGTAACTATTTTCAAATGATGTGTAGTGGAGTCACTTAATCTAATCTTTCTGACCCCTGGTTTCTATTTGTGGTTTCTAGACAATTACAAAGTGTTCTTCTAAAACTTGGATTCTATTACTTGTTTGACATTCTCAAAGTTCAAGTTTTACTTCCTGTCTCTTACTTCAAAGAAAAATAGAAGGTTTAAGAAACTCAACACTAATATAATTAGTGTTGGGCCCACAAAACTGAAGACCCTATGACTAAGTTGTCATTAGACCAGAGAATAACCCACTCCAGTCCATTAAATACATATGTAATTCATGCAGTTAGGAAAATGCATGGTGCTAATATTCTCTAAACTTGATTGAGAAATGCATATATAAGGGTGGAATGAAAGAGTCTCTAACCATATTGATTTTAAGTAACATCTCACATTGCAAAACCAAAACCAAAATTAAAAAACTCTAATAACTCCACAAGGAAACAATGGCTAAGATTCCCTACACAGGTTAGCACAAAAGAAAACCATTGAAAGAGGTGACAATGGCTGGGCACAGTGGCTCATGCCTATAATCCCAGCACTTTGGGAGGCTGAGGTGGGAGGATCACTTAAGCCCAGTACTTCAAGACCGGCCTTGGTAACAAAGCAAGATTCCATTTCTAAAAAAAAAAAAAAAAAAAAAAATTAATTAGCCAGGTGTGGTGGCACATACCTGTGGTCCTAGCTACTCCAGAGGCTGAGGTAGGAGGATTGCTTGAGCCCAGTAGGTCAAAGCTGCGGTGAGCCATGATCATGCCACTGTACTTCAGCCTAGGGGACAGAGTGAAACCTTGTCTCAAAACAAAAAAAAAAAAGAGAGAGAGAGAGAAAGAGGTGACACTGCCTTTAACCTCCCCACCACAACCTGAATACAGCTTCCCTTAAACTTAAAGGGAATGGGGATGTCCTAAGAAGATGATCTGTCCTAAAATTCAAAATAATGCTCATTTCCAATCTTCTCCTGAGTATTTGCATAGTTTTCAGGGTAATAGACTCAGTTTCTCATGTATTTTGTAAACAGGAGATTCAAGGGCTTACCCTGGACCTGGAGGATGGAAAAAGCTAATGTCAGGGAGAAATCACGCCTGAATCTGCAACCATACATCATTCAGGAGTCTGTGCAGATTGAATTGTATTCCATAAAACATTTTTCTGCTGCATCCATGTCCCTACAAAGGACATGGATGCAGCTGGAAAGGTCATGGATGCAGCTGGAAACCATCATTCTTAGCAAACTATCACAAGAACAGAAAACCAAACACCGCATGTTCTCACTCATAGGTGGGAACTGAACAATGAGATCACTTGGACACAGGAAGAGGAACATCACACACCGGGGCCTATCATGGGGAGGGGGGAGGGGGGAGGGATTGCACTGGGAGTTATACCTGATGTAAATGACGAGTTGATGGGTGCTGACGAGTTGATGGCTGCAGCACACCAACATGGCACAAGTATACATATGTAACAAACCTGCACGTTATGCACATGTACCCTAGAACTCAAAGTATAATAATAAAAAATAAAAAATAAAGAAAAAAAGAAAAAAAAACATTTTTCTGCTTATTATGGATCTAGACACTACTGTTTTTGAAAATTAATATTTGGGGAACGAGTGAGCTTTATGGGTACACGCGTGTATTCTATTCAATAGTTACAAATTGGATGATGAAAAATTCTTAATCTCCATTTCTCTTGGAGAAATGAAGAGAATCAGACTGAAAGTTTCTAAATCCACTCTGGATGTTTCTACTGTACTAAGATTGTCAAGGTTCATCCTAGACTCTCCTGCCAAGCCCACTCCAATCCCTGCCACTGCATGTTACAGAAGATTTGACGTCTCAAAGGCAGGAAAGTGGATTGCTTGGGTCCTGCTACCAGTAAGGAGAAAAAGATCTCCTAGAGCAATATTGAGCCTCACAGGAAGTGAAGAAACAGTACATAGAATTCTCAAGAAAGAAATGTTCTTTCCTATAAGAGGGTGGACACAAGGTCAGGGAGCAAAATAGGAAGGAACTGGGGCATTTTCTTCAGATAACAGCCAGAAAGCATTTATATGCTGGCATGTGTTTCATTGAACGATAAAAACTGTCACATGAGACAGAAATTAAATATTTTTTTCCTCCTAGAACATAGTTACCTTCAGTTCCCCCAACATTTTAGTAAAGTAGCAAATGCCTACACAGTGTGTATTTGGTAGGATGAAAAACCAAGGAGCAGGGCAGGACAAGGAAGTGTGGTCTACACCAATCACCTTTCTGTTGATGCTTACACAGGGAAAAAAAGACCTTCTGAGAAATTTGGATCATAATCCCAAAAGACAAAATCCTCGAAGTTCAAAATCCCTAAATCCTAAATCCCTAAAATCTAAGATTCTGAAAATCACAATCCTGAAAGATTAAAATCCTGAAACGTTGAAATCCAAATTCAAGGGAAGGCATTAGTGCACTTTTGGTTGTATGCATGATAGTTGCATCATGTTAGTTGCATCATGTTATGTGGAACTGTTATCTTATGGTTGACTTTATATGCATTTGGCAGAAAATCTGGATGAGTGGATTGGCCATGTTACACAGACAAGATGAAAACTTCCACTTTAAAAACGCGTCATTTGTCTACATTGACATTCCTTCCAGTTGATGAAATTCCAGGAGTTTTTAATCAATTAAAGGGACATTTGCCTGAAGAATCCAGCAAAGAAGTTACTGACTAGTTTAAGAATAATGACGTGCATGGAAGACACTTATGCAACGGCACTGCAGTTCAGTCACCAGGATTGTTTCCACCAAATTTGTGGTCTATGTATGAGTACATGTGGAATGGATTTCCAAGTACTCAAAACATCATAGAAGCAGGCACAAAAGACGGGAAAATTTAATAAGGAATGCTCATGTTGGTGTATATAGAATCATAGAATAGTTTCAAAAGCAGCAGTGACACATAGAAAATGAATGTGAATGTATTCTTCAATGAGAGCCATGCCCTAAAAGGACAAAAAAAAAAAAACAAAAAACAAACAAACAAAAAAAACAACAACAAAAAATCAGCTGTTCATCTCAATGCAAGACTTCAAAAACTAGTTAATGATTATGAAATTCAGCCAGCTTTAATAAAGTACCTCCATTCTTAATTTTCTATGCTACATGTATATATTTCATCTTTGCATCATTCCAAATACCATACATAAAAATTGTGTAGGCTTGTAGAGAGGTCTAATTTGTCTTGGGCACTTTGTGCAGGTTTGATTCTACAAAAGTGCATTATCACAACATTGACTGGGTGTAAACATTGTGAGTGCACATAAAAACATTGGAACTTCCTCAATAAATAAAGAGGTGTCTTCTTTGTACATCTACATTTGAAAAAGACAAAATTTTGCAAGATCTCCATTCGTAGGTACCTGCATTTGCAGTAGTGACCCATCAAGGTTTTTCCTCAATCTCGTCAAAAGATAGGTTGTCAGTCACATTATTTCAGATGACCAAGTTATAAAGATGGATGCACACAATAACCAACCATAGTGATAGGTATTCAAACATTTCACTTTTTGACCTATTTCTTTATAAATACAGTTTGTCTGCTCATAACTGTTACAGCCATGTCCTTATCTGAGTGCTTATGCTTGCAAAAATATGTATGCTATTCTTGCAGGATGTTTCCTTAGTTAGGCTAAAGATGGGGTCCTTGTCCATCCCACGGCCATGAAAATTTAGGCTCACAGATGGTTTGAAGCATGAGTAAAGCAGGGTTTCATTGGGTGAAACGGAGGGAAAAGGGGGAAAGAGGGATCCTCTGTAAGGCCTGAGTCCCTTGCTAGAGTGCTTCCCGCTCGCAGCTTGAATCCCAGGTTCTACATAGGAAGAGAAGGGGTCAGGCTCCTCCCTGCTGGAAACAGCATGAACTTCCCGGGGCTCCACCATCCCACTGCACATTCCTCCCCGTGAGCAGGATGGCTGGAGTTGTTCCAGGGACCCCCTCCCACCTGACTCTCTCATTCCCCCCTCTAAAGAAGTCCATCTAATTGCCCCTAGAATAAAACTAAGAAGGAAGAGCAATCTTAACTACTTCCTGCTGACAAGGGGCGCTGTTTTGGGGAAATGGCAGAAGAAATAAGTCTTCTAAAAATGTAAATTAGTATATTTTAAATAAATTCAAAACTATTTTTTTCTAGAATTATAGTTCTGGGGTTTGATATTTCAGGATTATGATTTTCAGAATTTTAGATTTTAGGAATTTTGATCTCTTGGGATTATGCAACCAGGATTGTGTCTTTGGGAATTATGACTGACTTCCCTTTTGAGAGGCCTCTGGTCCAAGAATCCAAGGCAATGACCAGAAGCAAAGTAAATGGTGGACAGTTGTAGAATTGAGACCCACAAGGTAGAACTAGCCTGGAAGAAGCAAGCACAGCGGATGATTCAAGAGCTAAGGTGAGACTAACTCTCATTTGTTCACATTTATATGCCAGGAAAGTCACAACTAAAGACAGAGACTAACTCTCATTTGTTCACATTTATATGCCAGGAAAGCCACAACTAAAGACAGAAACCGACATATGGGGTTGCAGGAGCTTTAAACATTGGGCAAATTTAGATTGGGTACCTTGAGGTAAAAGGCTTTGTACTTCCCATAAGCTCTCAATGAAAATTTTGCCCTAACTTTATAACATATATTCTAAGATCGAATTTGTATGAAAGCACCACAAAACAGGACAAGACCCTCGGGAGCAGAAAGAAGGAATGGCCAGTTTATTAATGGAACACTAAACTTTCTTTGTTTTTTCAATATCTTGGGGGCTGACTAAATTATTTCATCCAGGTATGTAAGTGAAAAAAACAGTCATAACAACAACAACAACAAATTATTTTACTAGGGCAGGCTTTAAAAACCAAACACATATATTAGGCTTGAAAAGCAGCCAATTGCTGTAATTCCATTTAGCTTGCAGACCATTTCTAAGCTGGGAAAATATTATTGGAAAACCTATAAAAACCTGATTAAAGCTTTGAGGTTTCTCCCCCACCCCCAGTCTGGCATAAAATAGTAGGAATAAGATAACTCTCCATTTTCCC
Organism: Chlorocebus sabaeus; assembly: GCF_047675955.1. Classification (NCBI taxonomy): domain Eukaryota; kingdom Metazoa; phylum Chordata; class Mammalia; order Primates; family Cercopithecidae; genus Chlorocebus; species Chlorocebus sabaeus. The sequence continues at coordinate 38,338,094 of NC_132913.1, forward strand.
CACCTACAGCTTAGATATCATAAGATAACTATAAATTATGCTGTGATGACCACAAGCTGCACTCAAGCAAGTGTCTCACCCACTGACCCCAGATATGCCCCTCACTACCCGTTTAAAGATCACTTCCAATAACATATGTATTTGCTTGAAATTGCACTTGGAGCTTGAGTTCGACTAAATTTTTACTAAGCTATTTAAAATGAATTACATGAACTAAATGGATTTTGAATCCTCTGAGGACAAATGCACCATATGAATACAAACACACCATAGGGCTATAAGAAAACTATTCCATTAAGGGATGAGGCAAATCCCACAATAAGAGCAGAGGAGCCAGGAGACGAGTTGTGGGAGCTGTGGTGAGATGAAACCACAGAGGGCTCCAGGAAAAGGCTGATGTTGGCAACACAATGCTGCATTGCAGGTACCTATCTGCCACACAGAGACCACATCTGTTTCGCATACTTAAGTGTTTTAGGGGTGGAAATGGTGACCCCAACTCATTTCTAACTCACAAGATTAATGAGACCATGCTCAAAATCAGTTTCAGACTTCTCAAAAGAAGAATTATTTATAGATGCCAGGTATCATTATTCACAGAGAAGGATAGCAAATTGCCACTTCCAAGCCAGCCCAACAGAAAGCCCCCATGTGCTTCATGCTCTTGTCTCTTCCACCAGCTAGAGGCAGTTGATGATGAGTTCCTGTGGATTCTTGCTTCCCAAAGTCTAGTCTATGAACTAGCCACATTGGCATCACTCAGTGCTTATTAAAGATGCAAAATCTTAGGTCCCATTCCAGACCTCCTGAAACAGAATCTGCCTTTTAACAAGCTCCCCCAGGCAATTCATATATGCATGGAAATTTGAGAAGCACTGGTCTAGACTGGTGGTAGGATGCTAGAGCTGCCAGATGAAAAGAGCATGAGTCCCTGAATTGCCACATGGAGGAAAGCCACCAGCTGACCAGAAACATCTGCCTTGGATTCATGAAAGACTTGGAAAGAAACTGGGTATATGCCATTACATTTTTTTGCTTTTATTTGTTAACACAGATGAGCCTACTCTAACAAATACAGCTAAACATATCTATTTCTAAACCATCTGGAGTCTGAACTCTGTTCTTCTGGAATTTGGAATATCAACAAAATTCTTAGAAGCAGATTGAATTAACCAAGAGACTATTTTATCACATGACAATCTGTGTATGGCTCCAAGTCAAGTGTGAGTGTGTTTTTTCATGTATATATCCTAGCAGATAAGTTGTATAAAATAAGGGTAGGATTTTTCAACCTTCATTTATTTCCAGGTCAAGCTTCCCTTCTTTCCATTAGTCCTTTATCAAGGATGTTATCAAGTCCTTTTTGAAAGGACCAGTGTCAGTTTCAGCATCCCTGCTGGCTTTGAGCATCTATCATTTTAAGAATGAAATCATTCTTCATGGCATATTATGAGCCTTTTTTGTCAGGTAGTTAACTAAACTGGCACCAGTTAACTGTGATCTAAACTTTATATTGACAGATCTGGCAACAGACTGACATTCCTTGCACTAATTTTGGCTGCCCAATCTGAAAAAAAAAGTATGTTTGAAATATGATTTATCTTAAGCTGACAGCAGTCTTCATCGGGGTGCCAGCCACTGACAGAGTGAGGGAAAGGACCCAGCATAAAATCCTAGGTGAATATGCTTGTAAGTCAGGAAGGAAGAATTTAGGACTCCTGTTTCTCAAAGTCATAATTTAATTTAACAACCAAAGCTGGAAGGAAAACAAATGTTTCTTAGTAAGCCTCACCATCAACAATCTATTTTTCTCCAATACCACATTTATCTTACCTTGTAAAGTCCAGGATTACCTTCCCCAAGTCTTACAATCATATCTGACACACACTAACTATTCCAGCAGCTCAGTAGAGCCCCTGAAATGCAATTATAAGAAAAGATCTAATAAGCCAAAGATTAGCGACAGAAATGTGAGCACTCTTAACTGTTTTTCTTTGGGGCTGATGTGAAAGCCAGAAATGAACCAGCTGAAGGAATAATGATACAGAAGGAACTGACAAAATTGGAAAGATCCATCACCATAGTCATGGTGCAGAAATGACAGTATCTGGGTAGTAACAGCATCATTTGACCATTAAATCCTAAATTGTTACATCTCTCTTTTCCTAATGAAAATAAGATGCAGAAATATTTTCAGACATTAACAAGAAGCTGTCTAGAACACTACTAATATTTCTTAGACCAATCATGCTTTATTAACAACCTAAAACCCAGATTTTTAGAGTATGCCAACACTCTTCAAATACGTTAATATGTAGCTGTTCACTGTCATCTTTTATTTTTGGTATAATTTGGTATGGGGTGTGTATTTGTGTATATGAATGGTAATGATGAGCACAATAAAATAGCCCTGGATTCGTTGTTTAAATTCTTGCATTGGTATGTATGGCAATAAAGGAGATGGGGGAGGGGAATACATACTGCCTAGAAGCTGAAATTATTTCCTAATGCCATCAAGCCAGAGTGAATGAAGTTCTCCTGGGGAAATACTATCCATTCTAATTGGCTGAATTGGACACTGTGGTGCCATTAAGGCATACTAAGGGATCATTCACCAAAAGGTAACCTTTGGTGTTTAAAAAAAAAAAAAGGAAAGAAAGAAAAAAAAACTTCAGCCTCTTTACCTCTATTTACATTTTCGGCAGCAAAAACGTAAACATAGGAATAGAAGCACATAAGATAAAACATGAACTTCTGTACACAGCAGGCCCCATGTCAGTGTGCTGCGGGTTCCATGTCCTCTGTGTGCTCAGCTGGATTCCCCTTCCTCATTACTTGCCATGGTGTCTGTGAGGCTCCCCCATGGCTTCTCCCAGACCTCTCCTCTTAGGTAGCTCTCCATCCTCTGCTTCTTTTATTACCTCCTCTCCTCCATTGAGCACGTCTTTCCTGTGCCCCATTTCTTTCCTGCCCCTTCAAACAGATTAACCCACGCTAAGTTGTCAGAGGTTTGTATTCCTTTCCTGCTTTGAAACCAGATACGCTTGTATCACAATTGCAACCCTATTCACAATAGCAAAGATTTGGAATCAACCTAAATATCCATCAACAGATGATTGGATAAAGAAAATATGGTACATATATACCATAGAATACTACTCAGCCATAAAAAGGAATAAAATCATGCCTTTTGCAGCAACATGGATGGAACTGGAGGCCATTATCTTAAGTTAAATAACTCAAAAACAGAAAGTCAAATACACGTTGTCACTTATAAGCGGGAGCTAAATAATGTATACACATGGACATAGAGTATGGAATAATAGATATTAAAGACTCAGAAGGGTGGGAAGATGGGAAGGGGAGAAGGATGAGAAATTACTTAATGGTTGCAATCTACAATATTTAGGTCATGGGTACACTAAAAGCCCAGATTTCATCAATACAAAATATATCCATGTAACAAAACAACACTTGTGTTCCCTACATCTATTTTTTTAAAAAGTTTAAGTACAGCTGGGTGCAGTGGCTCATGCTGTAATCCTACCACTTTGGAAGGCCAAGGCAGGCAGATTGCTTGAGCTCAGGACTTCAAGACCTGCCTGGGCAACATGGCAAAACCCAGTCTCTATAAAAAATACAAAAATTGTCTGGGTGTGGTAGTGGGCACCTGTAGTCCTAGCTACTCAGGAGGCTGAGATAGAGGATCACCTGAGCCGGGGAAGTCAAGGCTACAGTGAGCTGGGATTTTACTACTGCACTCCAGCCTGGGTGACAGACTGAGATCTTGTCTCAAAAAAAATTTTTTTTAATGTTTAACAATAAAAAAAACACTTTTAAGTTAAAAAAAAAAAAAAGAAAGAAAAAAGGCAGATATAATTTTGAGTAGGCAGACTTCTTAGTTCCCTTCAAATAGCTTGATGAAGGTGGCTGCTTTTTATGCCAGTGTGTAAGACTGATTTAGACATCAAGAAGACTTTGGAAGTGAAGGAGATCAAAATATTTTACCCCCAAATATATTTCTTTGACATATTTTGAAATGACTGCTGCAGAGCCAGCAGACTCAGGTGGGGATAATTTGCATCTGTGGAGAATCTCCATTAATGCAAGCCAAGCCTTCCCTTTCTAGGCCTTTTCTGGATCTAGGAGAGATTAACAGAGTCGGACACAGCGAAAGGTCTGAAAAGAAACATTTATCATCTGTTGTCTCTGAGGGCTGCTACAAATGAGTCTTCATCTACACAACAAGATCACCTTTGCTAGCCAGGCATCCTCTTCTCTCCCTCTTGTAACCTGTCTTGCTACTGAAATTTGATTTACCGCCGTCTCCTGTTTTTGGCCATGCTCTGGGCCTGCTTTCTGTCTCTAACCTCAAGATGGTATATAAGCTTCTGAACTTTATTAGGGTGTTGGGTCTTTGTTCTGAAGGCTCTCGTGTATACATGTTAGATGAATGTGTATGCCTCATCTCAGTGATTTTCAGTGAACTTCCAGAGGGCCAAGGGGCTCTTAAAAGAGATGGGATCTCACTTTGTGGCCCAGGCTAGAGTGCAGTGGAAGGATTGTAGCTCACTGCCACCTTAAACTACTGGGCTACAGTGATGCTCCTACCTCAGCCTCCCGAGTAGCTGGGACTACAGGTGTGAGCCACTGCCCTTGGCTACTTAATCTCAAGGCCCTATATGGTGGCATAAACACACCCCATTTTACAGGTGGTGTTCCTGAGGGTCAGAGAAATGAAGTAATTTAGTCAAGGTCACAAAGTGTCAGAGTAAAGATCTAAAACCATCTGTCTGGTTCCCAAGTTCATTCATTTCCCTTAGTCGAGGCTGTGTCAGGCATAGCACATTGTGGATAACGAGATACACATTTGGGCTTTATTCCCATTCTTGTCCCAGAGCACCTAAAACCCTTGGAATATCCTGAGTAATTAAAGTATCTTTTGTTATTGATAATGAGCCACTTTCCATCACCTGAGTTTGGGCTAATGAGGTGACTTAGGATGGGGCCCCCAAGTAGCCTCAGGATGAGGCCAGGCACCTGAAAGACGCAGTGCATAGAGGATTAGAAGGTTGAAACTTTCAGCCCTACCCACCAACCTCCAGGAAGAGGGAGGCAAAGTCTGGACATTAAACTCTATAAAAACTCTTGAACAATGAGACTTGATGAGTTTCCAAGTTGCTGAACACAAGGAGGAGCAAGGAGGGTGGCATGCCCAGAGTGGGCACAGAAGCTTCTTACCCTTTCCCCGTCCATACCTTGCCCCAAGAATCTTTTCCATCTGAGTTGTACCCTTTACAATAAACTGGTAAATGTAAGTAAAGTGTTTCCCTGAGCTTGGGGAGCCATTCTGTCAGAGGTGTTTAACCAGAGAGACTTCATCTTGATTAGGGCCTAGGTAAAACAAGGCTGAGACCTACTGGGCTGCATTTCCAAGAGAGAAGGCATTCTTAGTCCCAGGATGAGATTAGGAAGTCGGCACAAGATACAGGTCACAAGGACCTTGCTGATAAAACAGCACGCAGTAACGAAGCCAGTCAAATCCTGCCAAAACCAAGATGGTGATGAGAGTGAGCTCTGCTTCTCCTCATTATACTGCTCATCATACACTCATTATAAAGCATTAGCTACTAAAAGACATTCCCACCATTGCCATGACAGTTTACAGATGCCATGGCAACGTCAGGAAGTTATCCTACATGGTCTAAAAGGGGGTAGAACCCTCAGTTCCAGGAACTGCCTGCCCCTTTCCCAGAAGACTCATGAATAATCCAGCCCTTGTTTAGCATATAATCAAGAAATAACCATAAAATAGGCAACCATCTGCCTCTGGAGTAGCCATTCTTTGGTGTCTTTATTTCTCTAATAAACTTGCTTTCACTTTATGGATCTGTCACGAATTCTTTCTTGCACAAGATCCAAGAACCCTCTCTTGGGGTCTGGATCAGGACCCCTTTTGGGTAACAATTTAAGCAAATTAGGAGGAGGTGGTCATGGGAACCCCTGATTTATAGTCAGTCAGTCAGAAGTATTGGGGGCCCAGACTTGCAACTGGCATCTGAAGTGGGGCACTCTTGTGGGACTGAGCCTTTAACCTGTGAGATCTGACACTATCTCCAGGTAGACAGTGTCAGAATTGAACTAAATTATAGCACACCCAGTTGGTGTCCAGTGGAGAACTGATGTGCAGTAAAAAGCCAACACATTGTTCAAAAACGTGTTTTGTGTTTGAGTGCAGACAGAAATGGTGAGTATGTGTTTCACCAGACATATTCTGTCCTATCATTCTGTCAGATAAATGGAAGGAGGCATTTCTTTCTTTTCTCATAAAGGGAATTTTTCTGAGGCCTCATTCTTAGACACAAAAACTTCCCATTTATTATCTTTTCTAATGGATGTAAACAATATAACTGCTTTCTGCCACCTGTCTAATGCAGAGCACTAACATATTAAAAACTGTGTCTTGACCTGTCATCTCCTCCTCTCTTGACTCATGTCAACATTTCAAATTTTGTCCCATTTAGGAAAACGAGGATTCTTTGTCTGTAGGATGTTTGAGATCGGGTTTATAAACAGGTGGAATTCTCTTTCCAGAGGAACAAGGAAATAAACTGGGAAAGCCTTCTGGGTGAAGATGCAGGTCATTAGCAGCTTGACACGCAAGAATTCACATGGAACCTGACCGTGTCTGACCTTAACGCAAATACTCACCCCGGCCCCTGCAGGCTGGGGAGTGAGAAAAAAGCGTGACAAGATGGATCCTGGCAGCTTTGCACTCGGGCAGAGACAGTAAATGCTCTTGCCACCCCAAAGCCCACCATTCTATGCTGTGAAATGATCTAGGGCTATATGATAAGGAACAGAAAGTAACAATGTTTTGTTGTTGTTTTTATCTGTCGAATCCAAAGAGACTATACATTTAAGGCAGTAAATGGGCTCAAGAAAAATACCAGAATGAGGAGCAGGCTGTCCTAGGTGGTGGAGGAGCAACAGGTATGTGTGAGTTGAAGAAAAGGAACAAGATCCTCTCCACAGTCTTGTCCAGGTCCAGAGTTTCTTCTCACCCTCCTTCTCACCTCCTTGCACAAGATAATGCTTGAGATGATGAGACTTGAGGGGCAAACTTCTAGTTCATATCCATTCCCTGCACCCTTGCTGAAACAACTTCCCATGATTCTCATTGTGGTCTCCCTACTTCACAACTCCAGCCAAGCCCGGGGGAAGTCTTAGTTCATAAGGGATTAAAAAGAGATCCTTGTGAGAGGCAGGTGCAGTGCTAAGCACTCAACACACACCATCTCTTTTAATCCTTCCTGAAACTGCATAATTATTACTATTGTTCCCACTTCACAGATGAGAAGATTGAGGCTCAAGCATCTTAAGTGAGCAGCCTCGGGCCACCAGCAAGTCTGAGCTGAGATGTGAATCTAGGTGTTCTGACTCCAGGCCAAAGGCTCTGGGCCTGTGAATTTCAGTTTCTGCTTCTACAAATCCCCATCCCCACACCCGCACACACTCTAGATGAGGTTTCCAAAAGCATGAAGCAGAACTATGCTTGAGGAGAGCACTGAAGCCCTGCTCCAAGTACTGCTGAAGAAGGGAAATTTACAGGGAAATGAGATTTGCTATGAAAACGGCATGGTCCAGCTCCAGTGCTAGACTCCAGCTTTTGGTGGGGAGGAAATTGACCCATGGTATAACAAGACTGCTATGGGTAGCTTCATATTTGAGAATAAACCAAGCTCCCGGGCCCTCAGTATGAAGAATTCTGTGGGAACCTGGACTCACACCAAACCCTGGGCCACCAAGTTGCATGGTTTCTTCATGTTCTCTAGTAGTGTTCTGAGTTGACCCAGAAGACAGGGATATGGTAGAAAGGACTGAAGGATTCATTGGATACCTAATTGGACATTTATCCAATTATCCAGAAATATAGTGGAGAGGATTCCAATATGAATCAATTACATTAAATTAGGTGACTTTTGAAATTTCTCCAACCCTAAGATTCCATGAGAAGAAGTATGTCTTTGTATTATTGCATAACTTTGCATATCAGGGAAAAGGAAGATGAGAACAATAATAGAGGTAATGGCAAGTATTTACTGAGCTCTCACTAAGTGTCTGGCATTCCTATCTCTGATTCTTAGATGCTGTAACCCAGCACCATATGGACAAAGTCAGTGGCAAGAGGTAGAACAAGGACAGCAATAAATTAATTAACTAAATAGGAATTTAATTTGAGTGGAGTCCAAGGGGAATTGTAATTCATTTTGGCAGGTTGCACAAGACGTGTCTTGCCCTTCAACAATGCAAAGAAATCATTCGACAAAGGAAGCTTCATGAGACTGCCCTAGCATTGCCAGTGTTCCTGGCAACATACACGTCCACAGGTCTGCAGAAGAAAACACAGAACTACCTAAAATATAATGATTCTGACAAGTGATCCTGACATGAAGGGCAAGTCAGACCTTTCCTCTAAGAGCCTATAGTGATGATCATAGCCATAACCACTATTTGGAAACACACTAATATATGCAGTTTCTCACTTCATTGAGAAACTTCATTGAGTTTACTCCACTTAATTGAATGTTATCTTAGCACCAATTTGCCCGTTTTGGACTCCTTTCCAAGTGGCTCCCCAACTAGATCACAAGTTCCTTGAGGGCAAAGCCCAGCAAATTTCTCGCCCCTCCATAACAATCTCTGATAAGTACAAAGTAGTGTGCAGTAAACACCAAAGGAATGGGAAAAAAATCAGTTCTGATGTGGAATCAGCAGCCACTTCCGCATAGTGCATCTGTATAAACTGTCCATTGCCGAGACAGCAGCTTCAATATATGGTATCTACCCCAGTCTCCCTGTCTTCTGAAAAGTCTCCTCTAGCCCAGTGGATGCCCATCAGACTGCTCACTTCTTTCTGTGCTTCAATAGCCCCTTGAAGTTCTCTTTTTTGTTGCCCTTCTTGAGCCTTTAGGGGCCCTGTTGTTTGTCAATCATTTTTCACACACTATAGTCCTATGGAACTTTGCTGTTTTAGCTATCCCAGAGATTCTCAAACTTGAGCAGGGCCCACACTTAGATATTCTGCTCTGGAATAGAATCAGGAATCTACAGTTGTAATCAGCCCCACCAGGTAATCTCTGATACAGGTGGCCCAGGAATCACCCTGAGAGGTGATAATGTGCTAGCAGCCCTCACTCTCAGGGCCTCCTCGGCCTGGGGCCTCGGAGTCCACTCTGGCGGCACTTGAGGAGCCCTTCAGCCTGTCACCCGCCCCGTGGCAACCCCTCTCTGGGCTGGCTGAGGGCCGGAGCCTCCTCCCTCTGCTTGCAAGGAGGTGTGGAGGGTGAGGCACGGGGCGGGAACCTGGGCTGTGCTCGTGGGCCAGTGTGAGTTCCGGCAGGCGCGGGCGGGGGCGCGGGCGGGGGCGCGGGCTCGGCGGACCCCTCACACGGAGGGGTCAGCCGGCACTGCCGGCCCAGGGCAGTGAGGGGCTTAGCACCCGGGCCAGCAGCTACAGAGGTTGCGCCAGGTCCCCCAGCAGTGCCGGCTCACCGGTGCTGCACTCAAATTCTCACCAGGCCTTAGCTGCCTCCCAGTAGGGCAGGGCTGGGGACCTGCAGCCCTCCATATCTGAGCTCCTCCCCCTGCAGTGGGCTCTCCCGTGGCCTGAGCCTCCCCGACGGGTGCCGCCCACTGCTCCATGGCGCTGGTCCCCCTGCACAGCCCAAGGGCTGAGAAGTGCAGGCGCGCCTGGGGACTGGTGGGCAGCTCTGCCTGCAGCCCTAGTGCAAGATCCACGGGGTGAAGCCAGCTGGGCTCCTGAACTGGATGGGGACTTGGAGAACTTTTATATCTAGCAGGAGGATCCTATGTGTACCAATCAGCACTCTATGTCTAGCTCAGGGTTTGTAAATACACCAATCAGCACTCTGTGTCTAGCTCAGGGTTTGTGAATACACCAATTGGTACTCTGTATCTAGCTAACCTAGTGGGGACTGGAGAACTTTTCCATCTAGCACTCTGTGTCTAGCTCAAGGATTGTAAATGCACCAATCAGCACTCTATCTAGCTCAGAGTTTGTAAATACACCAATCAGCACTCTGTGTCTAGTTCACGGTTTGTGAATACGCCAGTTGGTACTCTGTATCTAGCTAACCTAGTGGAGACTTGGAAGACTAGCACTCTGTGACTCTGTGCCTAGCTCAGGGTTTGTAAATACACCAATCAGTACTCTGTGTCTAGCTCAAGGTTTGTGAATACACCAATTGGTACTCTGCATCTAGCTAACTCTGTATCTAGCTAACTAGCACTCTGTGACTCTGTGTCTAGCTCAAGGATTGTAAACACACCAATCAGCACTCTGTCAAAATGGACCAATCAGCTCTCTGTAGAGTGGACCAATCAGCTCTCTGTAAAATGAACCAATCAGCAGCATGTGGGTGGGGCCAGATAAGGGAATAAAAGCAGGCTGCCCAAGCCCAAAGTGTCCAGGGGCTTGGGTCTTCTTCTACAGTGTGTAAGCTTTGTTCTTTCAGTCTTTGTAATAAATCTTGTTGCTGGTCACTGTTTGGGTACACGCTGCCTTTATGAGCTGTAGTACTCACAGTGGTCTGCAACTTCACTCCTGAAGCTAGCATGACCACGAACATACCAGGAAGAAAAAACAACTCCAGACTCCCTGCCTTTAAGAGCTCTAACACTTACCACAAAGGTCTGTAGCTTCACTCTTGACAGCGAGACTACGAATTCTCCATAAGGAAAAAGCTCCAGACCCATCTGAATGTCTGAAGAAACAAACTCTGGACACACCATTTTAAAGTACTGTAACACTCAACACGAGGGTTCCCGGCTTCATTCTGGAAGTCAGTGAGACCAGGAACCCACCAATTCTGGACACAACCCTTTGAGAAACACTGACTCTGTCAAAGGAATTATGAAAATAGGATTTTAATCTAATGATTAATTATTATGATGATTCCTAGGAGCTAGAATTTTGAGTGTGCTTTGTCTCTGGGGTCTTAGAATCACTGCTGCTATTCCGGAATTAGGTTATCAAAGGGTTTTCTGAAAGAAAACACTAGAAACAATCCCTGATTAAGTCAGAAAGCTGTCCATGTGCGTAGATACCAAACTGAGAGGGAGTGAAGCCAGAAAATCGGTGGGAAAGCAACCATTTTAGGAGAATGAGGTCAGATGACAAATGTCACGTCACAGTGAAGGGATATCACAGTTCTTAACAGTGCAAGAGGCCAGTGAATTACCCATGTGGTTTGCTCTGACTGAAGCCACAAGTTCCTCTCTGTGGCCATGCCATCATTAACTTAAAGCAGCAATAGTCTTTGCTTGTCAGAGCTTATATGTAGTGTCAGGGAGATCCTTAAGCAAAACTGTGAAATAAGTTAGGGCAATCTCCTGTACATTTCTCTTTCTCGGTTATCTTTATCCCTATTTTGTTGTACGAGCTTCCACTTATTCACTTAACAAGGTATTTGAGGGCGTCAGATTTTCTTTCCTCTCCTCCACCTGAACTTACTTTCCAAAAAGCATGTGTACAGTTAAGGCTAAAGAATTTATATAGCTAAAAACATGTCTCCCACAATTACTTATATCTTCATATGAATACATTATATTTATTTATGCCTAGTTACATCATTGCAAATTGTCAGCCAATCATGGGGAATATATTTTTTCAAGCAATGGGAATTTATAGTACTTCTTGGCACAGATAAGAGACTAGCTGTCTCATTGCACAAATTTCACAAGATAATTGAACCATCGAGGCCTAGAAGTCATTCACAGAGAAGCCATGGACAAGGTTGGTTGCATGATTTATTCTGTAGGTATCCCCTCCCCTTAGTTCCCATAATACCCAAGTTTGCATTTATCTAGTATTTTTCACACCATTTGTGCTGATCATTTATGTTTCAGTTTCTCCCCTTCCCCCACCAGACTCCATCTCCTCGGTTCAAGTGACTCTCTTGCCTCAGCCTCCCAAGTAGCTGGGATTACAGGCATAAATCACCACGCTGGAGTAATTTTTGTACCTTTTCTTTTTTGAGATAGAGTTTCTACTGCCCAGGCTGGAGTGCAGTGGCACAATCTCAGCTCACTGCCACCTCCATCTCCCTGGTGCAAGTGATTCTCGTGCCTCAGCCTCCCAAGTAGCTGGGATTACTGGCATAAACCACCATACGGACTTATTTTGTATTTTTAGTAGAAACAGGGTTTCAGCACGTTGGCCAGGCTGGTCTCAAACTCCTGGCCTCAAGTGACTCACCAACCCCAACCTCCCAAAATGCTGAGATTACAGGCATGAGACACACTGTCCCTGGTCAGAAACCAAGTCTTTCTTGATCATCACCATTCAGGTACATAACTAGTACTCAAAAAGATACATGCTGAAAAAGTGAACTCAAGTGACACATATACAAGATCCAGGAAAGAAAAAGAAAGGAAATTTACCTTCCCTGCCTCTATAATTCAGATTACCTTACCCACCCACCTCCAACAATAGCTCATGTTATGAGCAAACGATTGGTAACCACGGTTATGTAAGAAAAATGAAAAAGAAGGGGAAAGAACTAAAATGATATAGACATACTAAAAATTTAGAATAATTTGCATCTAATAGGTATAAAAATTTGTAACATTGAGGTTGCATAATTGTTCAGGTTTTTTTTACCTTTTCATGTTTTTAAAATTTACTCTAGTTATCGTAATAAATTGATAACTAAGGAGTTAATAATAAAGTGATGAAAAGGCTGTGGCATGGGTTTTTGCAGAGATTGCATTATTGCATACCCATCTTCGACAAGGCAATTTCCCCACAATAACTGTAGTTTCACTGTATAATTATCTCAACCACTGATATTTCTCTAGAACTATAAAAAAGCCAAGTGCTACGTAAACAGGCTTGCTTGTTCACTGCAGATGGACCAGTCTATCTGTAAAAGCAAGTACTCTAAAAGAACGCTTCATGAACGCAAATGAGTCGGCTCTTGGTCCCTTCAGATCAATCCTTTTCTTTTTTTTTTTTTTTTTAATTTATTTATTATTATTAAACTTCAAGTTGTAGGGTACATGTGCACAACGTGCAGGTTTGCTACATATGTATACTTGTGCCATGTTGGTGTGCTGCACCCATCAACTCGTCATTTACATCAGGTATAACTCCCAATGCAATCCCTCCCCCCTCCCCCCTCCCCATGATAGGCCCCGGTGTGTGATGTTCCCCTTCCCGAGTCCAAGTGGTCTCATTGTTCAGTTCCCACCTATGAGTGAGAACATGCGGTGTTTGGTTTTCTGTTCTTGTGATAGTTTGCTAAGAATGATGGTTTCCAGCTGCATCCATGTCCCTACAAAGGACACAAACTCATCCTTTTTTATGGCTGCATAGTATTCCATGGTGTATCAACCCAAATGTCCATCAGTGACAGATTGGATTAAGAAAATGTGGCACAGATCAATCCTTTTCTTAATCCAAGCTTTGATTTGTTGTTGCTCCTTTGGTTTAAATCAGATAATGCAAGGATTGGAGCTAAAGTAAAATAATAGAAATCATAAGTATTTTATTATTATGTTACTTGCAATGTTATCATTTTGTCAGAGCTATGAAACTAACTTCATTTTAAGGCATGTGTTCTACAGTTAACCCCTCAGACAGGGCTTAAACTATTAGTATAGATAGAGAAGTAATATAAAGGGTTCCTGTGGTTTGGATGTAGTATGCCCCTGCCAAAACTCATGTCGAAATTTGATTCCTAAATGTAGCAGCGTTGAGAGGTGGGGCCTAATGGGAGGTGAGCCATAGGGGCAGATTTTTCATGAATAGGTTAGTGTCATCGCACGGGAATGAGTTTTTACTCCCACAGAACTAGATCGGTTACCACGAGAGCAGGTTGTTCCTCGTGTTTGCTTTCTTTATGCACTCACTCACCTTTCCATGTCTCTACCATGTCTTGACAGAGCACATGGCCCTCACCAGAAGCTGAGCAAATGCCAGTGCCATGATCTTGGACTTCCCAGTCATCAGAATTGTGAGCTGAAAGAAACAAAAACAAAAACAAAAACAAACCCTTTTCTTTATAAATTACGCAGCCTTTGGTATTCTGTTATAGTATCATGAAATGGACTAAAACAGGAGTAAAGGACATATATGTAAAGGATTTTTTTTCTCTTTGACTGATGTAGACATTTACTAGATCCATATGGGACTAGAGTATATATATACACATATACATATATATGTGTGTATATATGTATACTCTAAAATAAAAAGATATATTTATATAATATTTATAGTATCTACATGCTATAAAATGCATCCATTTGAAGTGTACAATTCAATGACTTTTAATACATTTACAGAGTCCTGCAACCATTACCAAAATCCAGTTTGAGAACATTTGATTCCTCTGAAAAGCTCCCTCATGTTCATTTGCAGCCACCACCCCACTTTCTACTCCCAACGGCAGGCAAACATTAATCTGCTTTCTGTCTCTGTAGGTTTGCCTTTCTGGACACGTCATCTATGGGATGTTCATTGAATCATACAATATGTCCTGTTTTGCATATAGCTTCTTTCACTTAAAATTTATCCATGTTATAACATGCATCAGTTACCTATTCTTTTTGTTGTTGCTAAATAGTATTCAATTACAGGTATATATCATTTTTAATCCATTAACAAGTTGATGGGTATTTAGATTATTTCCCACTTTTGTCTATGGTGAATAATGCTGCCGTGAACATTTGCATACCGATCTTTGTATGGATATATGCTTTCATTTCTCTTGGGTAGATTCCCAGCAATGGAATTGCTGGGTCACACAGTAAATTTAAATTTTTGAAAACTGACAAACTGTTTTCCAAAGCAGTTCCCCCATTTTAAATTCACACCAGCAATACATGAAAATTCCAGTTTCTCCATATCCTCACCAACACTTGTTACTGTCTTTTTTTAAATTTATTTATTTTTTATTTTTTTATTATTATATTATACTTTAAGTTCTAGGGTACATGTGCATAACGTGCAGGTTTGTTACATATGTATACTTGTGCCATGTTGGTGTGCTGCACCCATCAACTCGTCAGACCCATCAACTCATCATTTACATCAGGTATAACTCCCAGTGCAATCCCTCCCCGCTCTCCCCCCTCCCCATGATAGGCCCCGGTGTGTGATGTTCCCCTTCCGAAGTCCAAGAGATCTCATTGTTCAGTTCCCACCTATGAGTGAGAACATGCGGTGTTTGGTTTTCTGTTCTTGCGATAGTTTGCTGAGAATGATGGTTTCCAGCTGCATCCATGTCCCTACAAAGGACACAAACTCATCCTTTTTTATGGCTGCATAGTATTCCATGGTATATATGTGCCACATTTTCTTAATCCAGTCTGTCATTGATGGACATTTGGGTTGGTTCCAAGTCTTTGCTATTGTGAATAGTGCCGCAATAAACATACGTGTGCATGTGTCTTTATAGCAGCATGATTTATAATCCTTTGGGTATATACCCAGTAATGCGATGGCTGGGTCATATGGTACTTCTAGTTCTATCCTTGAGGAATCGCCATACTGTTTTCCATAATGGTTGACTAGTTTACAATCCCACTAACAGTGTAAAAGTGTTCCTATTTCTCCACATCCTCTCCAGCACCTGTTGTTTCCTGACTTTTTTATGATTGCCATTCTAACTGGTGTGAGATGGTATCTCATTGTGGTTTTGGTTTGCATTTCTCTGATGGCCAGTGATGATGAGCATTTTTTCATGTGTCTGTTGGCTATATGAATGTCTTCTTTTGAGAAATGTCTGTTCATATCCTTTGCCCACTTTTTGATGGGGTGGGTTGTTTTTTCTTGTAAATTTGTTTGAGTTCTTTGTAGGTTCTGGATATTAGCCCTTTGTCAGATGAGTAGATTGCAAAAATCTTCTCCCATTCTGTAGGTTGCCTGTTCACTCTGATGGTAGTTTCTTTTGCTGTGCAGAAGCTCTTTAGTTTAATTAGATCCCATTTGTCAATTTTGGCTTTTGTTCTCTGTTGCTTTTGGTGTTTTAGACATGAAGTCCTTGCCCATGCCTATGTCCTGAATGGTATTACCTAGGTTTTCTTCTAGGGTTTTTATGGTATTAGGTCTAACATTTAAGTCTCTAATCCATCTTGAATTAATTTTTGTATAAGGAGTAAGGAAAGGATCCAGTTTCAGCTTTCTACTTATGGCTAGCCAATTTTCCCAGCACCATTTATTAAATAGGGCATCCTTTCCCCATTTCTTGTTTCTCTCAGGTTTGTCAAAGATCAGATGGCTGTAGATGTGTGGTATTATTTCTGAGGACTCTGTTCTGTTCCATTGGTCTATATCTCTGATTTGGTACCAGTACCATGCTGTTTTGGTTACTGTAGCCTTGTAGTATAGTTTGAAGTCAGGTAGCATGATGCCTCCAGCTTTGTTCTTTTGACTTAGGATTATCTTGGCAATGCGGGCTCTTTTTTGGTTCCATATGAACTTTAAAGCAGTTTTTTCCTATTCTGTGAAGAAACTCATTGGTAGCTTGATGGGGATGGCATTGAATCTATAAATTACCTTGGGCAATATGGCCATTTTCACGATATTGATTCTTCCTATCCATGAGCATGGTATGTTCTTCCATTTGTTTGTGTCCTCTTTTATTTCACTGAGCAGTGGTTTCTAGTTCTCCTTGAAGAGGTCCTTTACATCCCTTGTAAGTTGGATTCCTAGGTATTTTATTCCTTTGAAGCAATTGTGAATGGAAGTTCATTCATGATTTGGCTCTGTGTTTGTCTGTTACTGGTGTATAAGAATGCTCGTGATTTTTGCACATTTATTTTGTATCCTGAGACTTTGCTGAAGTTTCTTATCAGCTTAAGGAGATTTGGGGCTGAGACAATGGTGTTTTCTAAATATACAATCATGTCATCTGCAAACAGGGACAATTTGACTTCTTTTTTTCCTAACTGAATACCCGTTATTTCTTTCTCTTTCCTGATTGTCCTAGCCAGAACTTCCTTTGCCAGTATTTTATTGAGGATTTTTGCATCGATGTTCATCAGGGATATTGGTCTAAAATTCTCTTTTTTTGTTGTGTCTCTGCCAGGCTTTGGTATCAGGATGATGTTGGCCTCATAAAATGAGTTAGGGAGGATTCCCTCTTTTTCTATTGATTGGAATAGTTTCAGAAGGAATGGTACCAGCTCCTCCTTGTACCTCTGGTAGAATTCAGCTGTGAATCCATCTGGTCCTGGACCTCTTTTCATTGGTAGGCTATTAATTATTGCCTCAATTTCAGAGCCTGCTATTGGTCTATTCAGGAATTCAGCTTCTTTCTGGTTTAATCTTGGGGGAGTGTAAGTGTCCAGGAAATTATCCATTTCTTCTAGATTTTCTAGTTTATTTGCATAGAGGTGTTTATAGTATTCTCTGATGGTAGTTTGTATTTCTGTGGGGTCGGTGGTGATATCCCCTTTATCATTTTTTATTGCATCTATTTGATTCTTCTCTCTTTTCTTCTTTATTAGTCTTGCTAGCGGTCTATCAATTTTGTTGATCTTTTCAAAAAACCAACTACTGGATTCATTGATTTTTTGGAGGTTTTTTTGTGTCTCTATCTCCTTCAGTTCTGCTCTGATCTTAGTTATTTCTTGCCTTCTGCTAGCTTTTGAATGTGTTTGCTCTTGCTTCTCTAGTTCTTTTAATTGTGATGTTAGAGTGTCAATTTTAGATCTTTCCAGCTTTCTCTTGTGGGCATTTAGTGCTATAAATTTCCCTCTACACACTGCTTTAAATGTGTCCCAGAGATTCTGGCATGTTGTATCTTTGTTCTCATTGGTTTCAAAGAACATCTTTATTTCTGCCTTCATTTCGTTATGTACCCAGTAGTCATTCAGGAGCAGGTTATTCAGTTTCCATGTAGTTGAGCGGTTTTGATTGAGTGTCTTAGTCCTGAGTTCTAGTTTGATTGCACTGTGGTCTGAGAGACAGTTTGTTACAATTTCTGTTCTTGTACATTTGCTGAAGAGTGCTTTACTTCCAATTATGTGGTCAATTTTGGAATAAGTGTGATGTGGTGCTGAGTAGAATGTATATTCTGTTGATTTGGGGTGGAGAGTTCTGTAGATGTCTATTAGGTCTGCTTGCTGCAGAGATGAGTTCAATTCCTGGATATCCTTGTTAACTTTCTGTCTCGTTGATCTGTCTAATGTTGACAGTGGGGTGTTGAAGTCTCCCATTATTATTGTATGGGTGTCTAAGTCTCTTTGTAAGTCTCTAAGGACTTGCTTTATGAATCTGGGTGCTCCTGTATTGGGTGCATATATATTTAAGATAGTTAGCTCTTCCTGTTGAATTGATCCCTTTACCATTATGTAATGGCCTTCTTTGTCTCTTTTGATCTTTGATGGTTTAAAGTCTGTTTTAACAGGGACTAGTATTGCAACCCCCGCTTTTTTTTGTTCTCCATTTGCTTGGTAAATCTTCCTCCATCCCTTTATTTTGAGCCTATGTATGTCTCTGCATGTGAGATGGGTCTCCTGAATACAGCAAACTGATGGGTCTTGACTCTTTATCCAGTTTGCCAGTCTGTGTCTTTTAATTGGAGCATTTAGTCCATTTACATTTAAGGTTAATATTGTTATGTGTGAACTTGATCCTGCCATTATGATATTAACTGGTTATTTTGCTTGTTAGTTGATGCAGTTTCTTCCTAGCCTCGATGGTCTTTACATTTTGGCATGTTTTTGCAATGGCTGGTACCGGTTGTTCCTTTCCATGTTTAGTGCTTCCTTCAGGGTCTCTTGTAAGGCAGGCCTGGTGGTGACAACATCTCTAAGCATTTGCTTATCTGTAAAGGATTTTATTTCTCCTTCACCTATGAAACTTAGTTTGGCTAGATATGAAATTCTGGGTTTAAAATTCTTTTCTTTAAGAATGTTGAACATTGGCCCCCACTCTCTTCTGGCTTGTAGAGTTTCTGCTGAGAGATCTGCTGTTAGTCTGATGGGCTTCCCTTTGTGGGTAACCCAACCTTTCTCTCTAGCTGCCCTTAAGATTTTTTTCCTTCATTTCAACTTTGGTGAATCTGGCAATTATGTGTCTTGGAGTTGCTCTTCTCGAGGAGTATCTTTGTGGCGTTCTCTGTATTTCCTGAATTTGAATGTTGGCCTGCCCTACTAGATTGGGGAAGTTCTCCTGGATGATATCCTGAAGAGTGTTTTCCAACTTGGTTCCATTTTCCCCCTCACTTTCAGGCACCCCAATCAGACGTAGATTTGGTCTTTTTACATAATCCCATACTTCTTGCAGGCTTTGTTCATTTCTTTTTCTTCTTTTTTCTTTAGATTTCTCTTCTCGCTTCATTTCATTCATTTGATCCTCAATCGCTGATACTCTTTCTTCCAGTTGATCGAGTCGGTTACTGAAGCTTGTGCATTTGTCACGTATTTCTCGTGTCATGGTTTTCATCTCTGTCAGTTCGTTTATGGCCTTCTCTGCATTAATTATTCTAGTTATCAATTCTTCCACTCTTTTTTCAAGATTTTTAGTTTCTTTGCACTGGGTACGTAATTCCTCCTTTAGCTCTGAGAAGTTTGATGGACTGAAGCCTTCTTCTCTCATCTCGTCAAAGTCATTCTCCGTCCAGCTTTGGTCCGTTGCTGGCGATGAGCTGTGTTCCTTTGCAGGGAGAGATGTGCTCTTATTTTTTGAATTTCCAGCTTTTCTGCCCTGCTTTTTCCCCATCTTTGTGGTTTTATCTGCCTCTGGTCTTTGATGATGGTGACATACTGATGGGGTTTTGGTGTGGGTGTCCTTCCTGTTTGTTAGTTTTCCTTCTAACAGTCAGGACCCTCAGCTGTAGGTCTGTTGGAGATTGCTTGAGGTCCACTCCAGACCCTGTTTGCCTGGGTATCAGCAGCAGAGGCTGCAGAAGATAGAATATTGCTGAACAGCGAGTGTACCTGTCTGATTCTTGCTTTGGAAGCTTCCTCTCAGGGGTGTACTCCACCATGTGAGGTGTGGGGTGTCGGTCTGCCCCTAGTGGGGGATGTCTCCCAGTTAGGCTACTCAGGGGTCAGGGACCCACTTGAGCAGGCAGTCTGTCCGTTCTCAGATCTCAACCTCTGTGTTGGGAGATCCACTCCTCTCTTCAAAGCTGTCAGACAGAGTCGTTTATATCTGCAGAGGTTTTAGCTGCTTTTGTTGTTGTTGTTGTTGTTGTTGTTGTTTAGCTGTGCCCTGTCCCCAGAGGTGGAGCCTGTCTTCTGTGTTGCTCACACTGGGAGTTGGAGACTGGAGCTGTTCCTATTCGGCCATCTTGCTCCGCCCCGTTACTGTCTTTTTTAATATAGCCATTCTAGTGGATGTGAAATGATATCCCACTGAAATTTAATTTGCATTACCCTAATGACTAAGGATTTTGAACATCTTTTCATGTGCTTATTAGCAATTCTTGTATCTTCTTTTGTTCATTGGTGTTGTTTTTGTTTGTTTGTTTTTTGAGATGCAGTTTTGCTCTTGTTGCCCAGGCTGGAATGCAATGGCACGATCTTGACACATTGCAACCTCCACTTCCTGGGTTCAAGCGATTCTTCTGCCTCAGCCTCCCTAGTAGCTGGGATTACAGGTGCCTGCAACCACATCCAGCTAATTTTTTGTATTTTTAGTAGAAACAGGGTTTCACTATGTTGGCCAGGCTGGTCTCGAACTCCTGACCTCAGGCAATCCACTCGCCTCAGTCTCCCAAAGAGCTGGGATTACCAGCATGAGCTACCGCACCTGGCTCATTGGTTTTTTTAACGTGAAGTTTTTAACATTGAATTTCAGAAGTACAAAAATATTTTATAATTGTATGGCCTAACCCCTTTATTTTAGAAGAGAAATGAACACTAGAGATACAAACAGGTTTGCTCAAGGCACAAAAGCAAACTGATGGTAAATTGGCATTTTAATTTCCTAACTCTGAATTGAGTTAAATTCAAATTCACTTTGCCAGCAGTAATTAAGTTATTCTCTAATATGGTTATTAGTGGAAAGAAACTAATGAAAAGCCAAAATCATAGATTCCTTGGGAACAAAAATCATGTGTTCCTCATCTCTGTGACTCTCTTTGCACCTACCATAGTCCCTTCTCCATTGTCGGCACTTAAGGAATGTCTGCTTAAATAAAAAGGCATCAGTGAAGCCTCAGTCCAGTCAGAATTATATAATAATCAAGTGCAATGATAGTCCTTGACTATATCGAGTATACTCTGGGTTTCATATCATTATACAGCCTTCAAAAAATTGTTTTAATTACTGTGGACACCAGCCATCATAAACCTACTATCTCAAAGTGGTAAATCCTTTGAGCATCTACCTCAGCATTATCCAGCATGTATTCCGAATACAGATGCCCAGGTCTTATTCCAGACTAACTGAATCTAAATCCTTGAAGGCGAGACCTGGGAGTCTACATTTTTCAAATACCTCCAGAAACACTTATGCATCAAAAGAAAAAAAGAAACGAAAGCCACTGATTTGATAGATTCTGTGCAGCACATCATAGGATTATTTACTTGAAAGCATTAGGCAGAACAAGGACTGGTGATTTAGAAGGAATTCTAATCATGGAAAACTAAAAGAATGCCCCAATTGTTGAACTACCTCATGAACGACTAATGGTATACACAACCTCCTAGGAAGTCTTTGAGAAGTTGGGATCAATAATCCATATTGATTTTACCAAAGCATTAAGGGACAAAACACTCCTTGATTGTCACAGACATCATTGCAACAGGCATTAATGGGCTCTCTGCTGCATCTCACAGAGCTGCCAACACCAAGCTCTGCTCTAGTTATTTGGAACATAAGATTTTATAGGTAACATCCATCTTGATAACATGTCTGCATTTGCTTTAATTGGATTTCAGAAACTTGTACCACAACCATATCTAAGCAGTCACTATTGCAATGTATCACCTCCAGCAAAAAATTAGGCGTAAAAGAAAAGTCTAAATGATTAAGAATGAACTAAAGAAAATGCTCAGAGAAGATGGATAAACAAGACTAGTAGAATTTCTGTTTCTCGGCTTGCCGCTTCTCATCCAATCACTGTCATCAGTATCATTAATGAGGCATTATGTGAATGTCAATTGACCATTTGTATAGACTTGCTCAAACTAGAACTTCATCTACTCCTTTTCATGGCTGGTACCACAACTAAAATAAGTGCCCCCGCGCCCAACCCTGCAATCCACTCCTCTTCGTGTATGTGGTAGATTGCGTGTTCCAAAGATAGACACTAAAATATTTCCCATCCCACCTGCTGTTCCACAGTGTGACCCTGCCACCTCCCCTCACCCCCCATTTAAGGTTGGAGTCTATTTTTCAACCTCTTCTTGAATTTAGGTGAACTCTGAGACTAATTACATGAGAAGTGACACCGTACCACCGTCAGAATCATCCTTAACTATTTCGACAACTTTTGCTTTGTGATTTTTGGAAGCCAGACATCATGTAAAAAGTACGACCACCCTGAGCAACAATTTTTGGGGAAATCCAAGCCACCTGGAGAGGGCCTAGAAGATGAGATCCCAAGAGAAAGAGGCCAACACCGCTGAGACACTGGATATGCCAGTGTGGTAGACATCTTGGAGGTAGATCCTCCCCATCCCCCATCCCAGCGAATGCTGTGATTGGAGCTCATCACCCAGCCAAACTCTCTCCACATTCCTGACCTACAAAATCAAAGAGCAAGAGAAAACGGTTGTTTTAAGGCACTAAATTGGGGATGGCTTATTTTATATATATATATAAGAATAGATAACTGAAACAAAACATTGAATAGTGCTTTAGCTTATTTACCTTATGTATTTGTTTACTTACTTGTCCGTCTGAATGTAAGCTTCATCAGGCCATGGCCTTTTCTGGCTTCTTCTCCATTGTGTATGCAGTTCCTGGAATAAAGTAAGTGTTCAATAAATATCTGTTAAATTATTATTGAATTCATTTTTGTCACTGGAGAGTCTACAGGCAAGCAATAATGTACTCCGGTTGATACCAGTACATTGTGGGACTGCATATTATACCAGTTCTTCTTTCATTTTTATTGGAGGCATTCATCTTTGTGAGGAAATACATGTCATGAGAAGTTCAGAAAACATAGGAACAAATGTCACATCATCACACTGATTAACCCATTTATGCCACAGGTTGCAAATTTTTTGTGTGAAAAATCAGACCTTGGCGATGACCTTTAGCAGTAGGATATAAATAACTCCACAAGCTTAGTGTTCCAATAATGGAACACTAGGCAAATGGATTAACTGCAATTTTCAAAAGCAGACCAAGAGACACATTTCATCTGGGGCCACCAACATTTCATTTTTAGTACAACTCCTGAGCTCCCACCAGGGTCACAAAGTAAAGAAACCAATATTTGCTCTCTGATCAGAGCAATTGCTGATACAGGGCCATACAAAAGCAATGAACTTAAGAAATTACTTGGAGAAGGAGTATGGCTTTCAAGGACAAGAAAGGATACACTGTATCAGAAATACCAGTAAGAGCTTGGATTCATAGTTTTATACGTTTTCAAGGTCCTCAGAGTTCTTCACTAAGGATTTGATTATCCCAGCATAGTGCTGAATATAATTTTCCTCATTGAAAGACTGATATCAAAGTCTATTCATCTCCTCCTTAATGCACAATAAAACCTTGAGAATTTCAGCAGTTTTGTGTCTGCTAGCACATTGGAGTGCTTATAAACTTGCAATTGGAGCCCTTCCTAGAAAGCATATTTATACACCAAATATGTTTTTAAAAACAATTTCTCTGCTTCTATAAGTAACATAATAGTAATAGACATATAGTTTCTCCAATTATTTTGTCTACAAATTAACTTAGAACATTAAGCAGCAAGGGTACCCTCACTTTACCAAAAAAGCAAAGTCTGTTTCCTCCAAAATGTCAGAAGTTCATTTTCCCTAGCTCAGGGTAGCAAGCAATTACAAACCTATGCCGTTCCATGCTCTGCACAGATGTCGTTGGTAGATGAATGCGCATGTCTTATATAGAGCCATTAGCCCTAGAAAAAAAGATTGATAATAGCAATGAGAATGTTAGCGAGCCTTTGCTTGCCCTTCCCTGTTTTATATGAGGTTTTCTTCATGCTTTTCCCTTTTCTTACAGAGCATTGTAAATGCATTTGCCATTTGGTGATGTTGTCAAGGATTTTTCAGATTTTCTTTACATAGATGCTATTCATCTATTCCCATAAGTTTCTGTGAAACTGACATTCTAATATAAGATTTGGTTTCTAAAGTTGTACAGGATGACCACAAATAGAAATTTACATTAACATGTTAAAATTTCCTGCCTCAACATTTTATCTGTATTCATTAATTTATTTACCTCAATGTCTCAGTTTTAAAACACACCATCCTTAATGCAGGGTGCAAACCATTATACATGTTAAATGAGTCAAATTGCGCCCTCTGCCAATATCAGTATGATACCCATCCTCCCACTACACCCACCATCACTAACACCCACAGCCTAAACAATCACTCTTGGTTCCCAGCTGGGGCTTGCAAACAGAGATTCTTGTTGCTGGCACTTGTATAAAATGAAACTATTAAGGAGTAAAATACCTGAGATGCTTCTAATTGCAGAAAGACGGCTGGGTTGTTAGCAAGAGAGTCTGATGCTCATGTTGATCACAGTTTGTAAAAGTACAGTCATGCACCATGTAACAGTTCCATCAGTGACGGACTGCATATAAAACAGTGGACTCAGAAGATTATAATGGAGCATACATAGAAACCTGATATATGGTACTTGATATTGGCATTTTAGGTCAAGTAGGGGAAATAATTGATATTCAGTAATGGTGCTGGGATATTTGGTTTTCACATGAAAAATATATATACCATTTAGGTTGGTAAGTACACTCTATGAGGTTCACACAACGAAATTGCCTAACACATTTCTCCGAACATATCCCTGTCACTAAGCAACACAGAAGTGTACTCTTTTTCCCCCTTAAAGTAATATCATGACATGATGGTTACTGAATTTGTCTGCTCAGGCTATAGTAACAAAATGCCATGGACTGGATGACTTAAACAAAAGGAATTTGTTTCTCATAGGTCTGGAGGCCAGAAAGTCCAAGATCAATGTACTGGCGGATTCAGTGCCAGATAAAGGCTCTCTTCCTGACCTGTAGACAGCCACTTTCTCATTGTGTCTTCACATGGCAGAGGCAGAGAGAGAACAAGCTCTCTGGTGTCTCTTTATAAAAACATGATTCCATCACTAGGGTCTAACCACATGACCTCATCTAAACCTAGTTACCCCCAAAAGGCTCCATCTCTAAATACCATCACATTGGGAGTTAGGATGTCAACCTATGAATGGAGTGTAGGGGGAGACAATAACTTGGTCCATGGCAGTAATTAAGACCATGATGAAAATTCAGGAAGAAAGCAAGGCTAAGAGACCATTACAGGAACTAGTCAATAGTGTTCTTATATTTTATAATAGCTCCTGTGCCCAACTATATACTATCTGTCTACAGACTTATTCTCCTTGAAAGCAAAATGTAATATCTATGTTTCTATAAAATAGGAGAGCAGTTTTCAGCTTGTATTTGAAAGTTTAAAAAGTTCTACCAAAATAAGCAAAATGTAATTCCATCTTACCCTGCCACCAAGGGACCAAATAAGAGAGGCAGCCAACCAGGTAAACAGTGTACTCTCAGTAAAGACACAGAAAGCTACAAAGCTGTAGGAAAGAAAAAGAAGTCACTTGCAGGGCAACTTAACCAGCAGCAGAGATTTCACAGAAGCCCTTACTCAGAAGCAGAGACTCTTGACTTCAGAACACATCTGCATCTTAAACACAGAAGAGAAAAACATTAATACATTGTGGGAGACCAGAATATGCCACCCCAAAATATGAAGGATTGTTATGCTGAATTAAGAACAAGCAGATGCAGAACAGCTCTCTGCCCTCTGTCTTTTTGCTGGAAAGCAGCAAGCAGATTTACAAAGATAAAAGGTATCCTGACCCCCTTCTCTAGCAGGGAGAGAAAAAAATTAACCACTGAAGACAGCTTTGGACACATGTCAGCCTGGAGATGAGATCAGAGGAATCTACATTAACAAGCTTTACTAACTCACCTTTATCTGCCTTCACACCATTTGCTGCCACTGGAGATTCAAAGTCCTCTCTTTTGTCTTGTCACTTCTCTAAAATGTCACTGTTCTTTGTTGAAGATGTATATAATCTGGAATTCAAAACCACTTCTTTAAGACTTTTCATCTCTTGGGTATTTCCCATGTTATTTATAAAATATACATGTTAATAAATTTGTTTGTTTTTCTCTTATTAATCTGTCTATTGCTACAGGGTTCCATTTCAACAAAGAACTTATGAGAGTTGAAGAAAATATTTTTTTTCCTAGAACCTCAGAGTAGGATCCATAGAACCTAAAAATTTAAGAAAACTAGACTGGTTTAGAACAGAAATTATTCCCTTAACTATACCTGATTACATATGTTTACCAACGTCTACTAATGGGGCATCAGAAATTAATATCGCACTTCCAATTTTTATCAACATTTATGTATTATAATAACATAATTTTCATTCTATAAAATGGCTTAATTCTCAGTCAATCCTTTTTATAATTTTCATAAAGTCATGAAGTTTTAAAACCCTCTAGATATTAAATGTCCAAGCTGAGAAGGTTAAGTAAGTGATATATTTTAGAATTGCTATACTCACAATGATTATTTGTATCTCCCAAGAACTTGGTACCTCTCATTTGCAGTGCTGAAATTAGTTTATGAGTCATTGGTGCTAGCTCAGTTCACATAAATCTATACAAGAACAAAGATCATAGATGGCAAATTATTGTCTACTTCCCCTCAATGTACAAATCCAATTGAAACCCTACCCATCAGATGCAAAAAAGAGACAGATGCCACCTAGTGTCTGATAGCCTCAAGTGCATCCCAGTTCTACTCTGAGTCTAGTTCCATTTTGAGATTATCCAGATATAGCTACGTCAAAAGTTCCTGTGATATGTTATATGCAAAGAACACTCAACACATTCTGGTGCTAGTTTTCCTATTAACTAGATGTATCATGTTGGGCAAGACCCCCATGTGCCTTGAATTAGTTGCTCTCCATGACCTCTTATAAGTAATAGACTCTGATTTCAGTTCTGAAATGCAAAGCCACCTGTGGAAATCTAACCTTTTTACATTGAGATCTTGAGATAGAGCAGAACCAAATTCCAGAAAAGCAAACAACATTTTCCAGAACTAACCTGTGACATACATTGACTTCACTCTGGAAAGGAGAATGTTTTCTGTATAAATGCAGTACAAACATGAAATTGAGACACAAGTGCACATTACATCACTCCAAGCAATGATTTATCATCAGGTATAGCAAGGAAAAAACAAAATAAAGTCAAGGTGACCAAAACTCTTGGTTTTCAAAAGACCTCTAACAATTCACTATGTAAAGTATGATAGCTGCTCAGACTTTGTCTTATAGTTTAAAATAGTTGAGAAAAATGTTCTCCAGTTTTATGTATTAACAGGTTCTGTAAAATTTCTTTTTAACTAGACCACATAACAAAATCTTTCCCAAAAGAAAAATGAATGGAAAATACAGCAAAACATGGCAACTGCTAAATCTGATTTCTTACCCCTTTAATTCTTTGTATCATGTTCTATTCTCAAATGACTTTAGTAACCTAGAAGGTAGTCAGGCTCGTGTCCAGTGGTTTATATAGACAGATGACAGTGTCATACACAGGAAATCTGTCCATGTTCTAAGAGATCGGCAATTGATCTGGCCTGCTTGGTGAAGGTATTTCTAACCTGCTACTTAGTCTATAAGATTCAGGTGAACAGTGTTTGGGACTCTGACATTGAGAAGTATGAACACAGCTTCATTCCATGTGTACTAACACTGTAAAATGTGACAAATCATTTGCACTAACAATGCAGAAAGTCTGTCCACAAACCCATAGAGGACACTTGGTGTTTTGTGCATCTTTTTTCCCTGACAGTGCTTTTCAGCCTGGAAAGTCATTCCTACTAACTTGAAACAACTCAAGACAAGTCCTTCAGCCTGACCACAAGCCAAGCTTATCTTGATGTAGACTGAGCTGCTCTGCCTGCCAGTTTCATCCCATATGTCAATTACGGAAAGCTGCTTATTATGTTTTTTCCATCCTTATCTGTCTAATGTGGAGGACGATCTCTTCAGGCAACCAAAACAGGTTCTGTCATCTCTGAAGGCTTAAGAGCTGCTAAGCAGTTACCTCTCCCTGCCTCCTGGCTCTGAATTTTCCTGGTGTCAATCATCAGCTCTTCTCCAAGAGCAGGCTTCAGATCCAGCTCTTCCATGTCATTCCACCCTTAATCCCATCTAGGATCAATTACATCTCTAAAAATGAGAGATGTTTTCATCTCTTTGAAATGGTTTAGATACCAAATGAACTTGATGGCAGAGGGGCAAATGTTCCTGATAGGGCACCTTCCTTCAATTTTCTGACTCTCCCTGAAGGCCAGTGTCTGTGAACTCCAACGGACTTGTGAGTTCTTTGTTGAGTGCCAACCGTACATGGTACTCTACACAATAAATCTCTGTGTTTCCTAAAAGCCAATTATTAGATCATTCTTCAGCAATCTAAAATTGAGTTATCTTTAGTTTTTCCTTCAAGCTAAAGAGTCCAAGTATTTTACATTCATTTTCCTCTGCCTGTTCTATTTTCCTCTAGTTCCCTTTAGGTCTTCTTCTATCTTGTCAATGAACAGTGCACATTCTGCAAACAAATACACTTGGGCACAAACTGAAAATAAGATAATTTGTCACTTCCAAATATTTTGTTTCTGCATAGCAACAGCATCATCCTTATTTCATGAGCCACAGCAGAAATTTGCCAACACCTGGTAAGTTTTTTATTTCTTTCATGTGGCGCTTAGTCATTGTCCTTTCTATCTTTGTATTTGGGCTTTTGGTCCCACTACATGTTGAAAATGTCGCTCTTATTTTCTTGTCTTCCTTGACAATATATACAGGGAGGGGGTGGCCTCTTACCTGACCTGGGATATTATAAAGGACATAGAGTAGCATCGGTAACCTTTTCAGATGTTCTCATTTATGATTACATGACTTGAATAATCTATAAGGTGATTTTGTTGAAAAGACTTAGGGGATGATACTGTAATTCTTACATGTAGAGCACTTTGAAGGGCTTTCACATATATAACCCATTTCATTCTCATAGCCTTACTTTGATGTAGGCTGAGCAAGGCAACATATTATTGTCCACTTTTTACAAATGCAAAAACCGAGGCTTAGAGCAATTGATGACTTGCCTATTGTCACATTACTAGTAGAAATGCCAGTCACGACAAAAATCCAGGCTTTCTGATTGTCTATCCAAGAGTCACTTTTCTACACCAGGTTTTTCATTCTTCAGTAGGAGCCGTAAGGACTTCTGTGAACCACTCAGGGACCCGCTACAAAAAAGGAGACCACATGGCCAGGGCTTTATGCCCCAGCCCCTGTTTCAATCAGGGCAGGTTGACACGTATCTGTTTTATCAATTGAGTTTCTGTTTAATCTTTACTGTATAAAATTTCTGCTTAGAAACATATGCATTGTTTGAATACTCAGCACCATGCTAAAAAGAACATCAAGGGAGTAGAAGCCATGAAGGACGGGTGGGTCCAAAACAGAATAAACAAGCTAAGACATGAGTAAATTGAGGATCACCAAATATACAGTCAGCTCCAAGTGGCATCTCTGTCTAACAGCAGACCTGCACATGAGTAGATGTTAACCTCTCAGAGAACAGTAAAAGGGCAGCAGACATTGTTTTTATTCTTAGTCAATATGAAATCTGTAGAGAAAATGGAATGGCTCTATAGAAAAATGCACAGACACATACAACTCAATTACATTAACACCTATGTAACAATAATAGTTCAGCAACCCCTAGCGTTGGCTGCCGCGGCCAACACAAAACCTCATGCCCCTTGCTCACTCTGCCCTCGTTCTCCCTTGCTGAGCCCTTATTCACGTCCAAGGCCCAAACTTCTCATAAATCCTTATCTTTTCTTAGAAAAAAAGGAAGAAAACACCCTGAAAAACAAAGCTTCAAGGAAGTAAGTGCATGTGCCTCTCCTAAGGGATGTAGCATTTTAAAAAGAGGACTCTACCAAGGGAAAGGCTAAGGTTGAAGGGAAAAGTATGAATGGTTAATGGTCCAAGTCCAACTTGGATGAAGGATGTAATGTATTGATTCATTTATTTTTAATTTTTTAGAGACAGAGTCTTGTTCTGTTGCCCAGGCTGGAGTGCAATGGCACCATCATACCCCATAACAGACTCAAACTCCCAGCCTCAGGCGATCCAAGGAGGTAATTTAGAATAGGAGTTCTCCCTGGGATGCTTCATGTCTGTCCACAAAGACACACAGACATCCCTTGGCATACGACCACCCCATCTGGGAGCCCAGGCAAATCTATGGTGAAGCAAATGGAGCATAAGCCTTAGAGCCACTTAACACTCCAGACCTCCAGCCACAACCCTGGGAGAGGTGCTGCAACGTGTTTTTTCAAAATTGGCAACAGTGAGGTTGTTTGATTGTTTGTTTTTAGTTGTAATTGTTTAAGCTACTGGATCTTCCCATTCTGACTTCTCCATCACACTTCTGTCTGTCATGTCAGGTGGCATTAGAGTGGCTACAGGCACTATTGGAATTCTGCTAAGAAGCTGAGTTAAGGTATGTTTAATTTGGTTCAGAGGATATATTTATGTGGCTTACAGCTGTTTCTTTATATAATTAAATTATTCCTTGCTGTCTGACCCATTGTGGGAACGACTTCCAGAAACATTTGTATTATCAACTACACCATACTATGAAGGACCAGTACAGAGGTCACTTTGCAATACATTTGTCTCATACAGCACCCAGCTCTAGAAGTATGTGGGCAATAGAGAAGAAACAAATTTTAATTGTACAGAACCAAAAGCTAGACTATGGAGCATTCTTCAAACCACCAGACTGGTAAAAGTCTAAGTAGAGGATTCATTTATCATTCTTATCAAAACGGAAGTTCTCATCTACTGGGGAAGACTCACTAATGCAGTGTATATGGTTACAGATAACCTATGCTGTTTTCTGGAAATTATGTGAAACTGAATTTTTCAAAACTCCTGTGTTTATTTTATTATTTTATTTTTGAGGCAGGGTCCCGCTCTGTCCCCTAGGCTAGAGTGCAGTGGGGCAATCATAGCCCACTGCAACTTCCAACTGCTGAGCCCAAGCGACCCTCCCTGCTTGGCCTCCCAAAGTGCTAAGATTACAGGTGTGAGCTGCTGCACCCAGCCCTAGAGTTCTGTATTTAAAGGGCAACAGTGCTACATAGTCGTGCATTTGCGTGCGGTCAAGCTTAGGCACCCCAACTATTGAAAATAACAAACAGATTTCAGTCAACCATATTAGATGAAACACTGAATTGTCTTTGTATTCTTTCCATAGAAAATAATATTACAAAATAATTTCACATAAAAAAGCAACACAAAACTCAACAGCCAAAAATATAAAGAAAGGGGTATTCTCAAGATGTGTCAGACAGTAATAATTTAAAATATCAAGGCATTTTTCAGATATAATGATACTTGTAGTATTTGTCAATTTTATAAAATTTATAATTTGTTTAATTTATCTTCTCATTCCAAATAAACACCATCTTTGGCCCTTGTTATATATTTTTAATCTTCTATTATTTTTCTTTAAAAGGATTCCAAAACTGAATAAACTTCTGGCCTACAAACCTTGGATTTTCTTTTGCTGAGAGTGACATTTGAGGTGAATTATGCTTGGAAAATTTTGTCCTCACAGCTACTCAGTGTAAACTTCTTAAACCCAGTAAAGATCAAATGTGATTATTTACTTTCCTGTCCAAATTTTCTATATGCTTGTGAATTCTCTTTCAGTACATCACTTAAAGCAAAACTGAAGGATTCTTCATAATTTTTAGTACTCTCTTCATCTTCTAGAAAAAGATGAATCATGGTTATAATTTTTATTTTTACCACTGCCCTTTGTTCAGCCCCACAGATGATTTAAAAAGCATAATCATTCTTGCAAAAAAAATTCAGAATCATTGCCAAATGAAAATGATTCATTCTGTACCAAAAAAGAAAAAACAATGCACTATTAACAATAAAAGCTTTGCGAGCATAAAAGTTGTGAATCCATTTCTCAAAAATCTATTTCACAAGACTATTCATGCCTTTCATTTAAGGAAGCAATACTCATATATTTTAAGTTTGCACATGCATATAATTTACTAAATTTAAATCAAATATAATATAATGTATCTACAACACAGTGTCTAACTATGAAAGTCGGTATTTTAATATAATTGCCCATTTATATTAAAAGCCTCTTATAAAAATCTTTTCCCCTCCTGAAATATCTTTTTTCCCAATGAGAATAATAGTCATAATTACAGAGTAGTAACACATGACAGATAATGTTCCAATTTTAGAAAATTAGCTCTTTCTTAGCCTTGCAATGAAACCCCTTTTATCTGACTTTGGTATCGGTGTCATATGGAATAAGGGTATTATTTGGCTTTTCAGGGTAAAGAGACACCTAGTAAAGAACTCGTTCGGACAAAATTCTTATATTAACTAACACTGACAACACTCAAA
This sequence comes from Chlorocebus sabaeus, assembly GCF_047675955.1. Taxonomy (NCBI): domain Eukaryota; kingdom Metazoa; phylum Chordata; class Mammalia; order Primates; family Cercopithecidae; genus Chlorocebus; species Chlorocebus sabaeus. The sequence goes on from NC_132913.1 coordinate 38,370,843, forward strand.
GAAAACCAGGATAACCAAAAAGAATGGTTTTGTTCAACCTGAAGCAGTTGTTTAAAATTACATTGAAAGCCTTTTTTTTAAGTTAAAATCCAGTTTAATCTTCTCAGCACACTGATTTTTTCTTCTAGTAAACCTGAATGTCCAGGGAAGCATTTCCAAATGGGTCTTGATATTGTGGAAGTCTAGTACTATATCCACTCTGTTCAATTAATGCTTCAAAATTTAGTCTTCAACTCCCCAAGCCAGAATATCTAGAACGTTCAAATAGTCAATAATAACAACATGGTGAAGAGTACTGGCTGATGTGTCTATGTCCAAGCCTACCGCTGTCCAACCACAATGTACTGGTCTCTAAAGTGAGAAGTAGGAGGATGGGTTAAACAAGGTTTTTGTTTTGTTTTTAAGACTTACTTTTTGGGTAACTCTCTAACCATGGATAAGGCCATACTCTCTTTAATTCTCCCCATAACCCCAAAAGGTGATTATTATTTTCTCCATTTTACAAATGAGGTGAGACTCAGAATGGGAGGAAAACAGGTAGAAGTTTCCAATTCTCACAACTGCCAGAGATTTTGCTGGTTATTGTACTTACTATTTAAAAATAACTCTGCCAGATTTTTACTCTTCAGTGTAGGAAAGTTGGTCTCAGAAAGTCTAAGTTGCATTGTTAAGAAGTGGCAAATATGAGGCCCGGCGTGGTGGCTCAGGCCTGTAATCCCAGCACTTTGGGAGGCCGAGATGGACGGATCACGAGGTCAGGAGATCGAGACCATCGTGGCTAACACGGTGAAACCCCGTCTCTACTAAAAATACAAAAAATTAGCCGGGCGTGGTGGCGGGCGCCTGTAGTCCCAGCTACTCAGGAGGCTGAGGCAGGAGAATGGCATGAACCCGGGAGGCGGAGCTTGCAGTGAGCCGAGATCACGCCACTGCACTCCGGCCAGGGAGACAGGGCAAGACTGCTTCAAAAAAAAAAAAAAAAAAAAAAAAGCGAATATGTCTGAATCAAGGTGGCCTTGACTATAAGCCTTTTTCTCTTAGCTCTTTCCAGTCAGATAAATGGACCAATGAAAGTGAGTGAGCTGCCTAACCTTCAAAGATATTTCAGTGTTCCCCCAAGAAGAGCTCCAATTCCACTTGTGAGGAGATGTCTCCCTGAGCATTTCCATCTACCTAAAGGCAGGTTGGGAGAAAGAAAATTACTAACAGGCTCCAACTTCAAGTTCTGTGGGCCCAGAGAAACTGTAGCTATCATTTTGGAACAAGAACTATAGCATGAACTCTGTTCATAAGAATCATTCATCTTTAAAAATATCACTACTGTAAGTCTGAAAGAAATGCTTTGAAACATAAAGCATTGGGTAACATGAAGGTGAATACGCCTTCAAAATTAACATCAAAGTGCTTAGCACTTTCACTGAATGAACTGATTCAGCCATACTAGAAATTATGTTTTTTGTTGTTGTTTTGTTTTGTTTTGAGACAGGTTCTTGCTCTATTGCCCAGGCTGAAGTGTAGTGGCACCATCTTGGCTCACTGCAATTTCTGCCTCCCAGCTCAAGCAATCCTCCTGCCTCAGCCTCCTGAGCAATCCTCCCTCCTCAGCCTCTTGAGTAGCTAGAACCACAGGCTTATGCCACTATGCCCGGCTCATTTTTTTGTATTTTTTGTAGAGACGGGGTTTTGCCATGTTGCACAGGCTCAACTCAAGCAGGCTTCCAGCCTCAGCCTTCAAAATATGGGAATTACAGGTGTGAGCCACTGCGCCTGGCCAAATACATTTCTAAATCAAGAAAAATTTCTAACAACTTTTCCAGATAATAGTCTTACTTTTAAAACTGAGACATACTTCTTTCCAAGGTCAAGAAGATTCAGTGGCAGCCCCAGAGACCAGACGTGGACCAGACATCTGCCTCACCCACAGTGTAGACCAGATATCTGAGCAACCCAAAGAAAGAACTAAGGCCTGGTACACAGCTGATTGTCTGTGAAGAGGAACAAGATTAAATCCCACTCTCAACAGTTTGCTAAAATATGACAACAGTTTGAAAATTAGTCAGAAGGGCCATTAAAAAGGAGCTCAGAGATATCTTTTTGGCCCCAAGAATAAAAATAAAGGCTAAGCCAAAAAGAATATTTGAGATATAAGCAATTTAGGGAAAGAATTGTTGCACCGGCCCTAATACAAATGTACAAACAAAAAAGTTGAATGTTTTATTTATAATCAAAACACAGGGATTTATCAAAAAGAGTCACTTTTTTGGATACGGAGATTCGTTTGAATAATTAAATATCCCCTCCTCTTCGAGAGCAGAGAGCAACTGCTGTTTCATTACAGCATGAAATGTAATGTAAGAAGGACTTAATTATGAGGTGAACATCATTTCTCCCAAATGAATCTGCAATAGGGGAATACACATAAAATTTTGTCACATACCACTATCTCATGGACTGTGGGCAAATTTCTGAAACATTAATTTGTCCTTAACCACATGAATGAATCAACATATTGAGAACCCTAAGATGGAAAAATAAAATTCTACATATCTTTTGCCTGTTTGATTATAATATCTTACTAGCAGCACCTGCCATAGCATCTGTTCTCTGACAATAATTTAAAAAAAAAAAATCCAGGTTTGTTCTTTGTATTTTTCCTGTTAGTTTCAGCTGCTCCCTGAGCCATAAAGCCTGAGATAAATCAGTTTAAAAGATAAGCTTGAGATTCTAAAAAAGGAATCAGTGAGATAGTGAAGAAAAGAGATACAAAGGACAAAGCACGCAATCAAAAGCTGAATCCAAGAGGAAACGAGGGTCTGGGGAGCCTTTCATCTGTAGATAATCAATTCAGATCTGTTGCTGATATGTCCCCATTATGTTGTTGCTGGAAATTGCTACCATCTGACAAACACCTAGTGGATGCTGAAATTCTGTTTTTAGATGTACTTTGGGGCAAATCTGAACCAATCTTCCCTCCTTACTTTCACCACACAGTGATCTTTTCCCAAATCCCCTTAACAGATCTGATATCTAGATTCAAGGGAAAACTGCTGCAGATATAATACATAACCACCCTCATCATATAGGAAATGTATTCTTCCCTCTGGAGAGCTGTTATATTCTATTATAACTACCTTCCTCCCCTAAGAATTGTATTGGAAATGTCTGTCTCTTTGACAAAGGCACGCCATGTGGATTATCATTTACTGCTCTTCTGACTCAAATTAATTTCTATTCCTAAAATGTGGTGCATTTTATATGCTCCTTCATTCTGATGTGGAAAGGAATACCACACTGTAGAATCTAAAGAAAGACTTGAGGTACTAAAATCTTCCAGTCTATTCCTTTACCTAAAAAAAATTATAAGAGTTCCCTTAGAGATAGTCACAATCTCTGACCCTGTTAGATAAATAAATTGTGACACCCAAGAAAAGTGGTGGGGAGGATTTTGTGATAATCAAAGGAAGGGAAAAGTGGCAATATTTAAACAGAGTGTTTCCACTGGCAGTAGCAAGCTTCTGCTTGAAACACTATCCTGAATGAGTCGTAGTATTTCTCCAATAAAATGGTAAGGCCTAGCAGTTCTCTTTCTCTAGTAGGTTATATTATACAAGTATCTGTCTATTATGGAGACTGACTTCTTCAATACTCACCAATAGACGTGGAATGCCATTAGATAACTGAAATCAGTGAACTACTCCAGAACCCACAGCAGCCCCAAGGTTTCATAGCGCTGGGTATTCCAGGACTGAACTTCACTGGACCCCAAGCACTCTACTACTCAGCATGTCACTGACACTCCAGTGGCTCTTCAGTTCTCCCAGGTTCACTCAGCGGGTGAGTTTACCCTTCTTAGAAATCCAAGAACACAGATTCAATTTTGTCTTCAGCCAACTGATTCTACCCCGTTGCAAGATTGTAAACTGATCCCTTAACCGACAGCCTGCATGCAGTTATCCATTCCAGGTCCAGGTGAGGATGGACATCAGGCCCAACTCATCACCTCTGTGAGGAAGCCAATGAAGACCCTGAGGGGTATCAGTTTGCATATTGCTTGTAAGAACGAGGACTCTGTATTTTTCTTGTACCCTCAATGAACAAAGGCCTTATTCAGGACATGGAAACAAAAAGTAATGTCATCCAACAGGGCTAACAAAGGTTAGGTATTACGCGTGTATTGGGAAGTGCCTGTCACGAAAATTCCCCAACCCTTGCCATACTGTGGATTCAAGACAGTGTTTGGAGTGACAATGATGATATGTCTTTGCAATGCCCAGGAAAGTCAGCTGATGTACTTCCCAACCCCAAGTGGCAGAGCCAGGCAAGAGTGGTGGGATCTCTAGGAAACCTGCTGTGTCACCAATAGAACAGCCCATGTGTCTCTTCTACTCTAGGTAGTCTTCTATTCTGATGTTTCTCACAATCCAAGAACACTAATATTGATCCCTAAAACTGGTAAAGGCCAGAACCTTCTGATTTTCCTTTTGATTTGTCTCTTGATAATTCAGTGTTATCTCTTTCATCATGAGTCCCATGAATGAACATTCCCAAATCTCCCCCATGGCTTCCCAACACTCCCTCCTGAACCCCTGCCCTATTTGCCTTATATTGTTGAATACCCATAGAGTTTAACTGTGTTACTGTAACATAAAAGAAAACAAAGTTGTTATCTTGCATATTGTTTTCTTCACTTTACTAATTATTCCATTCTACCTTAAGAGGTTATATCAGTCCATCTTCATGCTGCTGATAAAGACATACCTGAGACTGGGAAGCAAAAGAGGTCTGATTGGACTTACAGTTTCACATGGCTGGGGAGGCCTCAGAACCATAGCGGGAGGTGAAAGGCACTTCTTACATGGCGGCAGCAAGAGAAAATGAGGAAGAAGCAAAAGTGGAAATCCCTGATATGCCCATGATATCACAAGAAGAGCACTATCACAAGAAGAGCATAGGTAAGAGCGGCCCCCATGATTCAGTTACCTCCCCCTGGGTCTCTCCCACAACACATGGGAATTCTGGGAGATACAATTCGAGATTTGGGTGGGGACATAGCCAAACCATATCAGATGTTAATGTCAGCTCTGGTATGAACGAAAAAAGTTATTAATTTAGATTCTAAACTTTGTAAATAGTTAAAGGCCAACAAAGAATATGATACAGCTCCAACATCATAACGAAGCATAGAGTTTGCCGTCTTAATACTTTGCAGTGAGTGACAACTATCACCCTGGTGAGCCTCGCATGTTTGATTTATGAAATGTGTGATGACTTACCAAAGGAAATTTATATTTGTTGTCCACTATGAAAACTAACCTTACCAACCAACACAAGAAGCAATTTCAAAGAATTATCTTGCTCTAGTGTTGTTGGTTTCTCTTCTGCCATTATCCTTTTAATCTTTATTCTTTTTAGCCCAATCATTGATGTAAACGTGAATCTCTTGTTAATTTGAAAGTTGCTCTGTTTGTTTGAAGTGAGGGTGAAATGATTTATCATAAAACTGCCAGAAACTGGGTTTTAACGTATTTCCTCAGTGTCCCATTGCACTTGATACATTTCCAGCCCCAGAAATTCCTCTGTCAGATTAAGTGACACTTCGTTACTAGATGAGACTTCATCCCCACTCTTACCCAATGCTAATCTACTGCCAGAATTGTAAGCAACTGCTTTCATAGCTGAGGCCAACACAGTCTAACAGGAAATGCCTGAGAATGCTTAGTCTGTCAGGCGGCAGTAGCTAAGGCTCATTAGGGAGGCTCTGGTTCCAGATTTGCCATGGCAACCTCTAGAGATACATATCTAGTATGTTAGTGACATGCTGACATCACAGTTTGCTCCTTGAAAGAGGGGCAAGCAGAGGCACGACTCCCTTATTATCGTGGTGATAATAATGCTGCTGTTAAAATCATGCTGTGTCTGGGGGAGGAAGGCAGAGAGGTGCTTTTACAGTTTAAATCGCTGCCCAAGATAAGAGCATGGAATATGTTACTGTTTTGCATGCGTTTTTTTAAAGAAGAAACGTGGTTTGCTATAGCAGATAAAAGTCTATTAGCATTTAACCAAAAAAAAAAATCTAATTTATTATTCTGCTTCCAACCAATACTTTACTGTAACAATGAACTGTAGAATAAATACTGTTTGTTTGTAATTATACCACCAAATTTAGGTCTTTTTCATCTTATTTATTTTATTAAGCATTGAAAAAACAATGGACTATTAATTCAGTGGGAAACTGTAATGGTGGAGCTACAGCTTGAGACAGGCAGTCAGGTTCTTTCAAAACTATTGGATTTCATTTCAGTATCCCCAAAGACAGAATGGGCACACATGGAATGAGGCATGGTGAGAGTTAGCAATGATCTTCAGGAGGCAGCCAGTCTGCACTACTCTTTGAGCTGGAAGAAGGGATGTGGGTGGGAGCAAGCATGTCAGAGAAACAGCATAGTGCCATGGGAGAATGGGACTGTCATCATCAGGGGCTGGGATGAAGATTATCTTGTTAAATTCTGAATTTTCCCTGGGTGGGAGGTCTAGTTCTGAAAGAGGAGAAATTGCACAGCTGAATTGACAAGGTCCCTGTGAAGGTTGAGGTGTTGTCTTCAGCTTATCAAAATCTGGACCAGATTTCTATTTTATCATAATCAGACAGAAATCGCAAGACAGTAGGAGATACAAACTGGCAAAAAAAATTTCCTTCTCATTTTATTTCCTTTAAATGCAGTAAAAACTCACATCTAGATATTACCTTTTCTTAACCCCACTTCCCTTACCATCTACCACCCTATTTATTTGCTCTCCTATCTTTTCCCAATGTCTTCTACTTTTCTTCCCCCATTCTCTATTAAATCCAGTCCAAAAAGGATTTTGACCACCTGACTCAAACAAATCTGCTCTTATGAGGTCACCAATGATTTCCACTGGTCCATATTCAGGCCTCATCTTACTTAACCCATCACTAGTTTATGAAGTTTATGATGGAACTGATTCACCGCCATCTTTGACATTGTCTTCACCTGTCTCAGGGATACCAAAGTCTCCAAGTTTTCTTCCTTCATCAATGAATCATTCCTTTTTCCATATTTTTTTTCCATTTTTATTATTTTTTTCTTCTCTTTATCCCCCCTCCCTTCCCCAATTGTTAAGATGTCCCAGAGCATTGACTCTCTTGGCTATCACTATCTTACTTAGTCTCTTGGTTTTAAACACATTATGTATGCTAGTAACAACCGGATTTAACAGTCCAAACCTGCTCTCTAAACTCCAGATAAAACAGCTTATTTGACATCACCACCTGGCTGCCTAACAGAAATCTCAAATTCAGCATGTCAAACACTCAATCCTTTATTTCTGGCAGTGAGGACAGAGGACAAAGAAGCTGGCTGGGCCTTGCAACTCAGAGCATCTGGGCTGGGAAATGCAGCAGGACGTGGAATTGGTCGAGGGTAATTAAAGAACTATGCGAATTCCATTTTAGACCTGGTAGGTATTAGCAGTGAAAGATGTCATTAGGTTTTATGTTTGGCATGTATAATAGGTTCAAATATAAAAGAAGAGACAACACCAAAATAAATAGATCCACAGGGCAGTAAATTCTTCCAGTGGTCTCAATTTCCTCAGTAAATACTTGATAGTTTCCAATAGTAACTGCAACTATAGCCATGCATATTTCCCCATTTGAGGGAAATCTCATCCCTTGTCTACCTCTAAGATCCATCTTCACCTTATAGAGGCCATGGGAAAACCTCCTCTTTGCTCTCTGAAGGTTTGCTCAAAAATCAACTCACAAAAGGCAGATAAATTAGAGAAAAGGCATATAAATTTACTTAACATGTACACAGGAGCCTACAGAATGAAGACCCAAAGATACACAGAAAATGTTCCATGTTTATGCTTAGGTTAAACAAAGTATTAACATCCATGTAGAAATATTGGACAAAAAGGGTATGATGTAATGCTCATACTCAGTGGAAAAGCCCAGCAAGGCCTGTCTGCTTAGATTCTTCTTGGCCTCTCTGTTGTAAGCATTCATTCCTTCTGGGTGTGGGGCAGGACTCTCTCTGGAATGGGTGTCTTGTGACCTACAGTCAAACAAGGTAGGTCAGATCATTTCTTTATGTACAGTTTTCACACAGAAAGGCTGAGAGGAAGTTAGGTAATATTTTTAGGCTTTATGGCTGGCTTTGGGGAAAGGGGATCCTGGTTTCTATGATCTGCCCTGGGAAAAAGGAATTCTAGTTTCTGTGGCTAGCCTTGGGGGAGAATGGGACAGAGAGACCAGAGACAAGGAGAAGGTCAAAGAAAAAAATTTTGCTTCTGAGGCCTTCATTTTGGGGTATTGTTTTCTGTTGAGTCTCAACAATTTCAAGAATGTTGTGCAATTCAGCAACCCATAGAAATATATTCCTTAGAGTTCTGAGTTATTCAGTCAAATATAGCTTCTTCTGAGGTGTCCCTTTAGTAAGAGGTGCCTTCTCATTCTTCCTTAATTCATCTACTAGCTAAATACAGGAACCCACATGCATACATAAACACATATCTTGAGGAAATATGGTAATCCTCAAAAGAACAGTTTCCAGTCGCATTAAGAAAGAAAATCATTGTTGTCCACATTTACACGGTCACTATTAATATTAGTATTTTTGTTATTTTGAAAGGCAGTGGCAGTTGCCCTTTGTAGTCCTCTTATTCTCACCCTGAGAAAATATTGTGTGTGTATGTATTTGTTTGTGTGTGTGTGTGTGTGTGTGTATATATATATATATATTCATATAATAAAACATTTTTAAAGAACTGAGTAAAAATCTGAGGCACCTAAAAAGCCATCTTTCTTTTTTCATTATACTTTAAGTTCTGGGGTACATGTGCAGAACATGCAGGTTTGTTACACAGGTATACATGTGCCATGGTGGTTTGCTGCACCCATGCAACCTGTCATCTACATTAGGTATTTCTCCTAATGCTGTCCCTCCCCTAGGCTCCCACTCCCCAACAGGCCCTGGTGTCTGATGTTCCCCCACCGTGTCCATGTGTTCTCATTGTTCAACTCCTACTTATGAGTGAGAATATGTGGTGTTTGGTTTTCTGTTCCTGTGTTAGTTTGCTGAGAAAGATGGCTTCCAGCTTCATCCATGTCCCTGCAAAGAACATGAACTCATCCTTTTTTACAGTTGCATAGTATTCCATGGTATATATGTGCCATATTTTCTTTATCCAGTCTATCATTGATGGGCATTTGGGTTGGGTCCAAGTCTTTGCTATTGTGAATAGTGCTGCAATAAACATATGTGTGCATGTGCCTTTAGAGTAGGATGATGTATAATCCTTTGGGTATATACCCAGTAATGTGATTGCTGAGTCAAATAGTATTTCTGGTTCTAGATCATTGAGAAATTGCCACACTGTCTTCCACAACGGTTGAACTAATTTACACTCCCACCAACAGTGTAAAAGCATTCCTATTTTCAGATCACATAAATCTTTTGCCTTTTATTAATGAAAAGCCTTCTTTCCATTGATGTCCATCTATTATGACAATGAGGCCCAATAGAAGCTTTGAAATTCAAAATTCTCTCTCAGTTGAACAGCCAGGTGAAAGTCCTGAACTCCCACTTTTCTTCTGTAAAATCAAAACAGGAAACAGTTGTGATCCTTCTCTATGATGAAGCCCCAGAGATTAAAGATTAGGTGTGCACATAGACAAACACACACACACACACACACACATATCACCTCTCAATACAGATGTTGAAAATAGTAGCTTGATTGCCAAGGACCACAGGAGGCACTGCCTCCCTGCCAAGCCAGTGGATGTCTGCCCCAGGCTGCCAAGGCACAGATTGGGCACGGGTTGACCTCAGTGAAAAGGGAACTAGTACTAAGGTTTAGAGTTCTGGAGAAGATACCTCACCTTGGACTAATATTGTTGTTGACACCAATAATATCACCTCTCCTGCTGCCTTAAACACTATTTCCTATCAGAGTAGTATTCTGACGGGTTGCCATTATGTCTTGTACTCAATATCCATCAAAGATAGAAGAGAAAGAGCTCAGGTAGATTTTCAAAGTGTTTTATTTGAAACCTTCTTGCAAAATTTGAATCATAAACATGGTGTTATATAAACACACCTGGAATTACAGGTGTGAGTCACCATTCCCAGCTTTCTCATCTTTAAGATGCATACTACCCTAAGCAAATGGTAAAGATATCATTTAATAGATGCTATGTCAGCATCTGAAAGGCAGAACCCACAATATCTGTTGATAAAGAACAAATTAAAGGAGCTCTTAGATTTGCAAAAATCCATGGGCTAGCACATATTCTGAGAAATAACAATAGTACAAAGAATAAAAATTACGCTAGTTATTTTTACTACTCATTCTACAAGTATTTGTTAGCTACCTACTTTTTAATAGGTGCTATGAGTGACATTGGGAATACAAAATAAACAAACATAATTCATGACTTCAGAGCACTCACATCAGGACATCAAGAATTGAGAGTAAAGATATACACAAGGATACTCCTATCCAGTAATCTCCCCCACCCGGTTCATTTTATAGTAACTCCTTTTTCTTCCAGTGCTATGAATACACACAAATGAGATTGCCAAAGTTACACTGCAATAAGAATTAAAATTTGCTATGAAGCAGTTTTTTTGTTGACCATAGTTAGGTAATATGAGTTAATAGTTCTCAAAGTAGACTGGAAGAAAAAGCAAGATAAGAGGCGACTGATTATGGTAATAAAATAATTAAATTCCATTAAGATCAATTACCAACATAGGGATCTTAGCAATTTTCTTTGTAATCATTCTCAATGGTCCTTTCTCTTACTGCCTTATGCCACAATATTTATTATCTAGAAAGGAAATTAACCCAATCCTCTCATCTCTTCCTGGCTTGATTCAGAGGGCTCATTTTCTCATCAGAATGAATCCTGCATTCATTCCATTCTTTGATTGTGTGATATTCACATTTCCTTTGATTTGCCCCAGGACAACAGAATTTCAACACCCAATGTGAAGTCCACATGTTGCAAAGGATGACTGGCTTTTGCTGAATGTCTATAAACCAGGGCTGGCTTCTTTCCTATTCCTAATCTACTTTATTGAATACTGTTGTTTTAAGCAAAATCAGATGCTTAACATCCTGAAGTATCCTGTAAGCTTGAACCTGAAAAATAGTTACATATATAATGCTTATGTATTACTGCTATGGATACTTCTAAAATTACATATTAGCTTTCAGAGACAAACCTTATATCTACTCAGCAAATGGCTGTTACGATCCTGAATGCACAGTGTGACCCATTTAAACCAGATCAATCTAAAGTGGTTAAGTCCTTGGACTTCAAACTGTGCTACAAGCTGACCAGCTGCCTATTAATAAAGTAAGTTACCTATATCATCTGTCCTTCAGTTTCTTTACTTTAGTCATTTTTTATTACCATAAGTGTTGAAGTGGGGAGTAAATTAGAAGCTTCTTCTGGATGTGGGGGTAAAAATTATAATAAAATACCAACTAATCCAAGTTGATATTCTCTTCACACACACCCCCCAAAAGGATGCCATTTGAGGTAGTGTGCTATCTTACAATATTCATTTATTCAACAAATATATATTGATCATATAGTATGTGCTAGGCATTGTTCTAGGTATTGAAATCGAGCAGTGAAGAAAACACTCTTGCCCTTATGGAGTTTATATTCTAATAAGGGAAAATTAATCAGGGACCGGAGGAATAATCCAGGAACGTGACAGAATTAGTTTCTCATTTGCACAATAATGCAGGACTGATTATTTTATAGGGGGAAAGACTCAGAGTCATGTGACATAAGTCATTGCCTTTTTCTCAGATGAAATTAGGAAAAAAATTCTCTTCTCAAGATAATGTGCTTACTTTCTTGAGAAACTCATGAGGGAATCAACAATCATGTTCATTATCGGAGAGGCAAAAATAGGAATTGGAGCACCAACATCCATTCTCACCCATGATATCTAAGCCCACCTCCTCTTGATGAGTGGAGAGAGTCTCCTCTAGCACCTACACAAAGTATGAGGCCCCCCAGTTTCTAAGACCCAAGAAAGGACCAAAGGAAGGGTGAGAGGGGCATTTCTTCCTCTAATAAAAGACTGAAGATTCCCAAAGCAGCCCCAGGGCACTTGACTAAGGGCCATGAGGGTCTGTGTTGAAGCTAAAGGGCAAAAAGAAAAGAGAAGGAGGGATCAGGACCAAGCACCCACAGGTGGGCACCCTCTCCTGGAAGGGGGAAGTCTGTAAGGCCCTTCCCTTGAGTCCTGTAAGGGAACAACAAAGTGGCAACTTTGAGATTCATGTTATCCCCAACAAAATCAAGTGTGTGTTTGATCTGAGAAAAACTAAGCAGACAGGAGAGTCTCAGGAAAAGCATGGCAAATGTCCCTGAAGCATACTGCTGGGATTTCTACTGGAGACAACATGTGCTCACTCACACACACACACACGCAGACTCGTATATGAAGTTTCCGCAGATTATCACCAGCAACACAGTGATGCCCTGATAGATGGCAACAAAACAAAAACAAAAGCTTCTACATAGGAGGTTGTAAAACTGAATTCTAGATTATCCCGTACACACACACACCACACACACACACACAAGTGAGCAAAAAACTTCTTTAGGACAGAGGAGGGACTTTGCATGGAGAGTAAATAACGCATTCCATACAATGCTTGGAACTTCCTTGGGGAAATGTACTCTAGCATTCCAGAGCATAATCATGCAAATAAAGTTCCCAGCAGCTTCTACATGGTTCTATACCAAGTAAATGGGTCAAAACAGACTCTAAGCCCTGTGTGACCAATTAACTCCACAAAAACACACACTAAACTTTATTGCAAATTTGAACCACATAATCAAGTGATATAAAAATGTGTATTTATGTTCTGTCGACTTATAGTTTACATATGGATTTGACATGTAAAACAGATTACATTACTGAAAATAAGTCAGAATACATAGCACACTTTTGATTACTATTTCGTAGGGGCCTAAGGAACAGAGGGAAGACCATAAGGTAAAGAGTCTCAGCAGTTACAGGACTGACTCTTAGGTGAGTATAGGTTACCATATTATGTATTTTTTCCCTTTACTTAAGAACTTGAGCCATGTGCATACTATAAATTATGGAATACGTACGTTATTTATTAAATTCTAACTATAAAGTTACAAAGCGGTACAAATATGGATAAGTCATTAAACTATTGTCAAAGGAAATGTTTCAATGTTTTCGTGTTTGAATAGCTAAGTTAATTGATTGAACATGTTTAAGTTTTATTCATATCCACTTATTATCAATTAAGTAAGGCTCATAATTAATTCTAGAGATACCAAAACATATGCATTTAAAAAAAAAAAAAATTGCTCAAAATATGTTTCACTTCATATTAAATTATTTCAACTACAAAATACAGCCAAAACGAACACCTTTTAAAAGCAGGGCAATTTAAGTACAGAGTTGGTGATATTTTAGGTTATCATTACAAGTTCTCCTAGGCAGTTTATTGGCAAATACGCTCTCAAAGACAAAGCTTTTGAATAGTAAAGAAAATACTTGGTTTAAAAACTACCTTCAGCCTAGACAGTCTTGAGAATCCTAACTTCTTTGGAGTGCAAATAGCTAGACTTCAAAGAGAATGAGAAAGCTGTATACACACACTCCAGAGACGTCCTCAGAGCCCACAGTCAATAAGAGACGTGCTGGGAAAGTGAGCTCTCTTACCTGCCTCCATCACTTCTTCAGAAAAGAAGATGAATACTTTCCAGACAATGCCCTGAGCAGAATCACTCCCAAAGCACTGGGGGAGGACTGCTTCTCTACAGTACAACAATCCCTCTAGTGGCTGGGTCAGAAGGGTAGGTATTTCCATAAGCCTGCTGGAGAAGACCATGTAGCAGTCTGTAATTTTAAGTTCTGGTCTTTCACTGGAGGTTTCCGGAAATTCAGGAAACTAACCCATCCTCTACTCAGTAGCGCCAATGTTTGTCTAAAAGTGACTTCAAGGATAGCTCCTACCAAGTCTAACACACTTATTCATATGAACAAAATGGTAAAGGGAACCTAAATTTTGCTTACTACAAACAAAAATTTTATAAACATCACTGAATTTAGATACAATAAATGTCAATGTAAATACAACAATGTCAAACTTAAATGATACTGTAAACTCAGTATGTCTGGCCTACTATATACATTTTAAAGAACATCATCCTAGATGAACTGAGATCTAGGTTACCAAATAAAACAAATTAAATTTTTTTAAAATTCCAAACATACAACTTTGAGATCTGAACAAAGGAAAAAAATGACTTACTGTATATCCAATAAGGAAAATGAAAACTGTATAGACCAGTCATCTGGATGGATTACTGACTTCTTTTTGGCTTTCATTTTATTTACTGCATATCTGTTGGGTCCTTTTGCATTTTGTTCGGATCTCACAGTTACTCCTAATGAGGTTTATTTTGACCGTGCTATTTAAAAAAGTACCACCCTGCCCCCTATTCTTTTATTCTGCTTTGTTTTTCTTTATAACATGTGTGACATCGTATTAACAACATAATATGTTTTTATGTATTTATTGCTATATCCTTCAGTAGAATGCAAGGTTCTTCAAAAATAAGAACTTTGTTTATTTAATTCACTGCTATATCTTCAGTACCTAAGACAAGGCTTTGCAGAAAGTAAGACTTCAATAATTATTTGTGGATAGAAAAGTAAACAGAGACTTTTAGGGCAAGTAGAGTCCATTGACATAAAGCTTCCAAATTTTGACCCTTCCATTATATCAGTAAGATAATGTATTAGGCCATTCTCATGCTCCTATAAGGACATATCTGAGACTGGATAATTTATAAAGGAAAGAGGTTTAATTGACTCACAGTTATGCAGGGCTAGGGAGGCCTCAGGAAACTTACAATCATGGTGGAAGGGGAGGCAAACACGTCCTTCTTCACATGTCAGCAGGAAGAAGTGCCAAGCAAATGGGGAAAGGCCCCTTATAAAACCATCAGATTTCATGAGAACTCACACACTATCACAAGAACAGCATGGGGATAACTGCCCCCATGATTTGATTACCTCCCACTCAATCCTTCCCATGATACATGGGAATTATGGGAACTACAATTCAAGATGAGATTTGGGTGGGGACACAGACAAACCATATCAGATAATATACGCTACCAAGTGATAAAGTAGTGTATTTCCACTATGTACTTGGGAGAATAAATAATGAAAGAGAAATAGTGTTACAGATTTTGATATGCCAATAAGATGAAATTCACAAAAAATTTAAAACACATTTTTTAAAAATGCACAGCCAAAGTCTTACTGTAGCCATTAATAATTTGAATAGCATCCTCCAAACCACTTGGTAGGCCTTTGTATACTACTAGGACACATGGTGGATATGCCTAGAAAGCCATGTGTCAGCATTCTCTTGTAGTCTAGGCTCCTGGAAAAAGAAATAAGAATTTTGTAAGAACTGTAAAATAGAGTAAAATATACCAAGAAACAATTCTACAAAAGAGACTATTATGTCCTTTGGGGAAAGCCCCCTTTCTCTGTATTTCCCGTGGCAGACTCCCAAGTCAGAATGCCTTTTTAAATGTTTATTTTTATTTTACTTTAAGTTGTTCCAGGATACATGTGCAGAACGTGCAGGTTCGTTGCATAGGTATACATGTGCCATGGTGGTTTGCTGCACCTATCAACCCATCACCTAGGTTTTAAGCCCTACATGCATCAGACATCTGTCCTAATGTTCTCCCTCCCCTTGCCTCCACCTTCCCGACAGGCCCAGTGTGTGTTTGTCCCCTCCCTGTGACCATGTGTTCTCACTGTTCAACTCCCACTTTGAGTGAGAAAATGCAGTGTTTGGTTTTCTGTCCCTGTGTTACTTCGCTGAGGATGATGGCTTTCAGCTTCATCCATGTCCCTGCAAAGGACGGAGTATGTCTTGAGTTTCATTAAAAAGTAAGTACTCTAACGTTGCAGTTTGTGAGAGCTGGTAAAATATAAGAATTGAGAGATCAAATTAAAGGAAAATAGTGTCTCTTTTCATTCCGTTTCTTTGACTAACAGCTTGACCAATATCATTTCTGATGATCAAGCAACACTTACGTAAGAAGTAGTGTAACAATACAATTTCACTTGTTTTCAGAAAAGGGATTAATGTTGAACTTGTGGTTAAATATTGTTCTACTCCCTCCTGAAACCCACTAAAGTAACAATAAAGAGATGGGTAAAAATGGCAAAGCCCACAAGGGCTAAAACCGTTGTAACTGGGAAATCAGTGGATAAATGGCAACTGACATGGCAGAGAGGAGTAAGCCTAGACTTAAGTTAGCAGAGAAAGCCCAGGAGCCCCAGAATATCTCAGGAAGTAGAGACATTAGGTAATCTTAGAAGTGAGGATTCAGGTGAGGCAGAATACAGAATGGTAGATAGAATGTCAGTAGAAACCTATAAATGTCTGTATAGAAAGTACTGCACTCCAGATCCTACATAGACACACACACACACACACACACACACCTCATTCAGCTGGAAAGCTACCTCTCCTCCAATGAGAATAACAGTGTCCTTCACTTCAATATAAATGGAGATGTCTACTGAGTATGATGGAGTAGCTTACAGCAGAGCTAAGAACAACTAGAAAGGTTATTTTTAAAAAAAAAAAAAAAGTAAAGCTGTTTGAAGACGTATAAGAACTACTGAAATAATGGATTGAGAGGAGGAGGGAAACAGCAGAGAATGAGCTGACATTTCTGCAGTGGCATTCCCCTAGTGCATTGCCAATTCTGACAGCAGGGCAAGAAGTTGGCAATGCAGACTTTTCTCAGGCAGAGGAGAAACCAGCAAAGATTTTGGCAGTCTTCTGATGCTTGGAAGATAAAAATTGTAACAAAGCAACAAACAAATAGAAAGTCCAAAGTCACAGTGAAAAAGAGAGAAATGGAAAAAGAAGACTAATACTCATCTGGTATTACCCTTAAGACATGAGTTCTGAAGTATCATGGGGCAGGAAGCTGAAAGCTAAGCAGAATCTTTCAAGGAACAGAGGGTAGATTTTTATGCTCTTAAAGTGCTAAGAAGGCAGGATTAAAGTTCAGGGTTTGCCAGTGGAAAGGGTCTCAGTGAATAAAATAAGCTCTTGGTTGGAAGACCTGCAGAGCTACACCCCAAGAGTGGACCTAAAACAGAAGTAGAAAAAGACATCCCATATTCACGGATTAGAATAATTAATATTGTTAAAATATCCATGCTACCCAAAGCAATTTACAGATGCAATGTAATCCCTATAAAAATTCCAATGACATTTTTACAGAAATTTTTAAAATAATTTTAAAATTAATATAGAGGCACAAAAGATCCCAAATAGCAAAAACAATCTTGAGCAACAAAAACAAAGCTGCAAGCATCAACTACCCTATTTCAGAGCCTACTACAAAGCTATAGTAATCAATACAGCATGGTATTGGCATAAAAACAGACATATAGACCAATGGAACAGAATAAAGAGCCCAGAAATAAGTCCATACATTTATAGTCAATAACTACAATAACTTGGGGATCTTCTGTAATAACTTGGGGATCTCCAACAGATTCCCCAAGAACACAAAATGTAAAAAGTACAGTCTCTTCAATAAATGATGCAAGGAAAGCTAGATAGCCATATTCAGAAAAATAAAATTAAACCCATATTTCACACCATACACAAAATCAACTCAAAATGGATTAAAAACTTAAATGTAAGACATGAAATTTAAAATACTAGAAGAAAACATAGAGGGAAAGCTCTATGACATTGGTCTTGGCAAAGAATTTTTGGATATGACCCCAAAAGCATAGGCAACAAAAGCAAAAATATACAAATAGGATTGCATCAAACTAAAAAGCTTATGTACAGCAAAGGAAACAATCAACCAAGTGAAGAGGCAAGCTACAAAATGAAAGAAATATATTTGCAAACCATGCATCTGATAAAATGTTGACATCCAAAACATATAAGGAACTCAAACAACTCAATAGCAAGATAACACATAACTCAATTTAAAAATGGGCAAAGGGGCTGGGTGCAGTGGTTCATGCCTGTAATTCCAGTAATTTGGAAGGTCAAGGTAGGCAGATCACTTGAGCTCAGGAGTTCAAGACCAACCAGGGCAACATGGCAAGACCCTGTCTCTACTAAAAATACAAAAAAAAAAAAAATTGCTAGGCATCATGGCATGCACCTGTGGTCCCAGCTACTTGGGAAGCTAAGGTGAAAAGATCGTTTGAGCTTAGGAGGCGAAGGTTACAGTAAGCTGAGATTGTGTCATTGCACTCCAGCCTGGGTGACAGAGCAAGACCCCGTCTCAAACTTAAAATTTTTTAAAAAAGAAATGGGCAAAGGACCTGAGATGGAATTGCAAATAATACTTATTATCTCACTCAACTTTATCTCTGGGGCTACGGGTAAATTGCTGACATACTATTTTAAGTGCTGGTCCACAATTTTAAAATAGGAGCTCATCTCTGAGAATATCTTGAATCAATGGACACTTCTACTTAATTTTCACACACTTATCTACCAACTTATTATTGTAGTGGTCCACCTTATTAACCTTTTATGTTCATCAGCTTGGATGATATAGGTTACAGAAAATAAACAAAGAGGTATCCTCAGAATTATTGCTTGTTGGATTATCAGATTCCAGGTTTTTTTTTTCATCATACTTTTTTATAATTGAATGATCTGTCAGTTTTTCACAGAAGGTTTTTGAAGAGAATTTTCAGATATGCCCTTGGTTAAGTCACTTCTTTCTGGGCATCCATTGCTAATCAGAATAGAAGACAGACCACATCAGAGGCACCGATACAGCAAAACTCCAAGTGGATGGAAACTATAGACACATCTTATTTTACCTGCAGAGAGATTTTGGGGGGTGGGGGATTATTTATGTGTGTGTGACTGAGAGTGTGGTTGGTTGCCAATATATAAAAATGTTGTTACATAAAGATTCAAACATCCACAGCTTCTTCAGAAGTCAGATCTGGCAACACTGGGTCCAAAGTCTCATGAGGCGGCCAAAGGAAAATTCCCCCTTTGTCTCCAAAGGTTTGCTGAAAAGCCAATTCACAAAAAGCAGATGAATAGGAGGAGAAAGGGCATACAAATTTATTTTAATGTGCATAGCATGGGGGAATTGTAGAATGATTACCCAATAACCCAACGGGGTCCAGATTGTTATATACCCTTCTTGTTAGGGGAAAAGGAGATGGAGCAGTGTAGATGATGTTAAGGGGTTAGTAAATGATATTTAGAAGAATTCAGTGGACTTGAGGAATATACAATGACCTGGGACAAAGTCTGTTGGACCCTCAGAGCAAACAGTGGTTTGTGACAAAAATCTGTCCAGGTATGTTGGCAGACTTTAGTCTTCCTTCCTGCAATATAGTTAAGTTAATAAAAACCCACGGAAGGGACCAGAAGTCATCGTTTCCTTTTTAGGAGGCTCCAGATTTTAGGCAGATGACAGAACTTGAAAGAGTAACTTAATCCTGTACTTCGGGGGAGACAGAGGACTGAGAGAGGGGAAGGTGGGTGGGTAGGTCAGAAAGATCTTTAGGTTTCTTTTTCAGTTCAGCATGTCAAAGGACCATATTTTGGGGTATCACTTTCTGAGCCCCAATTTCACGTGAGAACAGGTCAGGGCTACCCTCTTCCACAATAGCTTGATTTCTCTGGTTCTCCCAGTGCCCTCAAACCCACATTACCCCTTAATGTGACCTGACCCCTGAAATAGGTGAGTCCTGATTTCCTTGTGTATGGAGCATTCTGTTATTTTATAAAATGCCACCAATTAGTGTGTTATGTCATTCTTGTATTGCTACAGAGTGCTGCCTTAGATAGACTGGGTAATTTGTTTTTAAAAAGAGGTTTAATTGGCTCGCAGTTCTGCAGCCTGTACAAGCACGGCCCCAGCATCTGTTCAACTTCTGGGGAGGCCTCCGGAAGCTTTTACTCATGGTAGGAGATGCTTTTACAAGCATGGTAGAAGGTAGAAGATGAGCAGATATTTCACATGGCAGAGTGGGAGCAAGGGAGAGGTGGGTGCCACACAATTTTAAACAACCAGAACTCATGAGAGGTCACTCACTATCACTCGGAAAACACCAAGTCGTGAAGGATCTGCTGGGACTCAATCACCTCCCACCAGGTCCCACCTCCAACACTGGGGACTACATTTCAACAAGAGGTTTGAGAGGGCACAGATGCAAACCATATCAATTGGTTTTGGATGACTAATAAGCATTTCATAAACATATGCATTGGTTAAAATTATGTTGCCACTATATATGATTTCTTTATGTTTAAGATCATAGGCAAACTCGATGCTCTGCGTCTGAGTTTCCTCATCGGTAATTAAGGGAATAGGTTGCCAAATGAGGGGCTACTGGGGTCTAGTGGTTCTATGCAGCCCACTGCCCTCACTCTGAATTTAAGGCTGCTCCTCAAATATGCCCAGATATTGAAACTGAACAACTAGAAACTGGAGAAAATTTCCATTAACACGCCTCTGGTTAATGAAGTAGATAATATAAATTGTAAAATGGTATTTCTAAGAAGCAATAATAAAGGACTGAGGGCTATCTTCTTAACAGAAATATTGGAAGACAGAAGACAATGAAGTTGTATCTTTAAAATGCCTTATGACAATAATTGCCAACATGGAATTCTATACTTTGTGAAGATGTTTCAAAAATCCAGATGAAATAAAGACTTTCCCATCAAGCAAAAGCTTTGAGGATTTGTTGCCAGCACAGCACATCTGAATGAAAAGAAAAACTAAAGAAAATTCTTCGGGCAGAGGAAAAACAGTTCCAGAAGCAATGGTGGAAATGAAAAAAGGAATAAAGAGCACAAGAAAAGGTAAATTCATGAACTAAATGTAAAAACAAATGAAGTTTGACTATGCAAAACAATAGGTCTGCAAAACGCTCACTATGAAAAATGATGTCTTTGCAGGGTTTCAAATATATGTAAAATAGTCACCAAAATTTATGACAATAGTAATTCAAAAGGAAAGAAGGGGTAGAATTGCAGTAAAGTGCTCTGAATTTCTAACATTATCAGATAGGAGGTAAAAGTAAATAGACAGCCCACAGTAAGCAGACATTACAGAAAAGCCCCTCGTGTAAAAGACAGAGACCAAAGTAACAACAAGCACACGGAAACCAGTCTGAAAAGAAACAAATACAGTGTAGAGAAGGAAAGACAAAACAATAAATAACATACTCAGAGCAAAAAAAAAAAATTAACTAATAGACTTAGAAAGATCAGAAAAGATGTTGCATCCATGAAATAGGAAAAGAAAGCAAAAAATGAGCATTCAGAAACCAAAATGTAAAGTACTTTTGGAAATTTAAATGAAAATAGAAACTACAGACTTGGAATCAACCCAAATGCCCATCAATGATAGACTGGATAAAGAAAATGTGATACATATACACCATGGAACACCAGGCAGCCATAAAAAAGGATGAGTTCATGTCCTTTGCAAGGACATGGATGAAGCTGGAAACCATCATTCTCAGCAAACTAACACAGGAACAGAAAACCAAACATCACATGTTCTCACTCATAAGTGGGAGTTGAACAGTGAGAATACATGGACACAGGGAGGGGAACATCACAAACCAGGGCCTGTAGGGGAGTCAGGGGCTAGGAGAGAGAGCATTACGAGAAATACCTAATGTATATGACAGGTTGATGGGTGCAGCAAACCACCATGGCACATGTATACCTATGTAACAAACCTGCACGTTCTGCACATGTATCCCAGAACATAACATATAATTAAAAAAAAAAAAATCAGCCAGACATGGTGGCACATGCCTGTAGTCCTAGCTACTCAAGAGGTTGAGGTAGGAGGATCACTTGAGCCCAGGGAGTTGAGGCTGCAGTGAGCTATGATTGTACCACTACACTCCAGCCTGGGCTACAGAGCAAGAGCCTGGGGAAAAAAAAGAAGAAGAAAAGAAAAGAAAGGTTCAGTATTTAAATAAGTAAAAGTGGTTTTCATTTTCCTAATTTTGCAAATCATGCTGTAGTAAATATCTTTATAATTAAAGTTTATTAAGGAAAAAAATTTCAATAACAGGATTTGAGGATAGTGCTAAGTAATCTCTCAAAAGACAGAGTAAAAAAAAAAAAAGAAAAATAGGTGAAATATAAGAGAGGAAAGAGGAGAAACAATTAGGATCAATCCAGGAGATCCAAAATCAGAATAATAAGAACATTAGAAAAAAAATAGATAAAACAGAAAGAAGGAAACTACCAAACTTTTTTTTTTTTTCCAAAAAAATTCTCCAAACTGAAAGGCAGGAGTTTCCAGATTAAAAGTACTAACAAAAGCAATGAAAGAAAAAATGCATTATAAGCCACATCATTAAGAAATTTCAGATCACCAGGGACAATAAAAAGGCCCACTCATTTCCAAAGAGAATTAAAAAGCAAAAAGTCCATTCAATGGATCAAGAATTAATATCACATCAGATTTCTCAATGGGAACACTGGATGCCCTGACAGCAGGAGCAGAGCTTGCAAAAATTCTGCAGCAACCTGACTTTCATCTTAGAATCTAGACCTGGCTAAACTAGAAATCTTGTGTGAGGATAAAATTAAATCATCATCAGACATGTAAGGTCTCCAAAACTTTGCTTCCTATGCCCCTTTCTTGATCAACTCCTAAATGGCATTTTTCTCAACTAAAATATGGGAGAAAACCAAGAAAGGGGAAGACAAGGGATGCAGGAAAAAAGAGATCCATGACAGAGGCAAGTTAAGAGAACCTTCACAAGGTGGCGAGGGGAGGCTGAAGGATGGCAGTTGTGTGTCAGGCCTTGGCAGACAGTCCAGATCAGAACAGGAAAGAGGACCTCCAGAGGGATGTGCTCCCAGCGCTCTACCTCCCCACAAAAAGGACGTAGATAGGTTACATTGTTTTCACATGCCCTGGTTGTACTTGAGAGAAGATTTACACTTCTGGCTGACAGTTTGGAAATAAATTAGTGATAATTGGTGTTCAACTACACCGAAACCTAAGGAAAGAGAAAAAGAAAGAGAAACAGACAAAAAGGGTCAATTATTTACCCCAGGAAAACCTAACTTATAAAAGATAAGAACTGTAACCATAGCTTGCTACACTTCACAGCTGTGAATAGTTACATAATACCAACAATGTAAACAGTGAATATTGATTTAATCAAAAATCATAATGCAACAAAAAGAGAGGATGAAGAGGGAGACATATCTTGGGGTTGTACGAGGTGACTTTAAGAGCACTAAGTTCTTGCCTTCCATATTAGTAAGGGGCCGGTAAATAAGACCTAGAATGGGAAACAAGTCAAGAAATAGCACTACAAGCAAGTTATTTAGAAATATGGCAATAAACAGCAGAAGAAACAGCTTAAAGTTGAAAGAGGGGGTCTCTGGGGAGTTGGAATGGAGGAGGGAAGGGTGAGACAGGATATTGCTGTTTTTCGTTATTAGCTTTGTAGAAGGTTTGACTTTTTAAACAATGTACATGTATAACTTTGATAAAACAATCTTAAATTTAAAAAGAGAGAGGGTGGCATGAAGCTTTGAGAGCTCCAAAATAAAACTAGAATGAACCATTGGTATGACACTAAACTCGAAATGCTTGAATTCTAAAGCTAAAACCTTGCTTTTTCTAGTCCTCACTTTTCTCAGGGGGATTGATTAATTCAAAGTAAAAAAAAAAAAAAAAAAAAAAAAAGGAAAGAAAAAATCCCTGTGAACTACTAATTGCTAGCAATTAATGTTCCCTTTTACTTAAGTCCAGTTACAAATCATTGTTGCCTAAGAACTAGGACTGCCAAGCTTATTCTAAGGAGGCGCGTAGCTCATAAGGTACCTTATAAAAGCCAAGGTGAAAATCTACACTTCTTGTTCTAGTTCCCTTGTGTGACTAAACAAAAGGCATGAATAGCAATGCGACTGTCTGTAAAGCTGAATGTGTACCAGGTGCAAGGACAGATCGCACTTCATGTTAGTGAATACACCAAGGATTTCATTACTAAACGACTTCAATCTGCTGAAAAGAATTACTGCCACCAGAGGACCTTTATTAGCAGAAGCAACTATGAATGAATGAAAATGCAACATAAAGCAATATAGGCATTTCCAGAAAAGCATTGGAAGATCAATAGCTCTTTTAGATTGCTCCAAAGAACAGCTCCTCCTCCCTATTTTCACATCTAGCGAGAAATGGTGTGCTGCTTTCTGTATCACACTGTTTTTCCAGGTAGCTATTAATAAAGAAGGCTCTCCTTTGCTGCTTTCTTCTGCCTATCAGTATTCTTAAGCTAGCATTGACCCTAAGAGGGTCAGAGCTTATACTGATGTCAAGTTAGCACGGCACTGCAGCCATGAATCTCATCCATGGTTGAAGAATTAAAGTATAATAATGGAATCCTATCAGCTATCTGCTAACTTATGTATTTGCTTAAAATTACTTACTTGCTTAAATATTGATTTTTGCCCAATGACCATAAGTGGTGAAATTTACAATGCAGACAAAAAAAGTCCAGTTAGTGAGGTCGGCCGTATCTAGTTTCCCCTATTTTCAGCTGCCAACAAGAGAGTATTTCTCTTATTTTGAAACACATTTTCTCCCATAGAGGGAATAAGAATGACTGTGGAACAAGAATTTAGGCAACATGCATTTTGGAAAGAAACCAATGTGATCTGGGTTTTGAGAAATTCTGGCTATGGAATGTTTCTGAAAATAATTAGTCAGTCACAGTATTCAGTTAGCCATTTCTGAAAACTTGATTTTCATTGTGCTGGCCACTTTGGCAGGCTTTCTAATTCTCAGATGGTTTCCATCCATTCAACCCGAAAACATAAGTGCTAATTGTCTTGCTCTGGACTCTCTTAGTAGGTGTAAACTTTCCATTTGAGTCATGAGGGTCCAGCCCCATGATTCTTGTTAATGTTAATAAATAAAGCTGTATAGTAAAATCTTGGCCAGAGTGAAACAGCTCTCAGAACATATGGATTCAAGATGATCATTCACACCAGGCACCAAGGAACTCAATCCAAGAACCTCAATGTGTAGTTTCTTCGTAGCTCAGACTGGTTTTCTGCCTCATACAAAGGAACAGGTAAAAAGAACTTCTACCTTGACCATTTGATTCCTCACATTACATTTGGTAAAATTATGTCGCACTTTTCCAGTGTAGAGAGGAATTGTTAAGATGAGCGTTTTTTACTCATCACCACCTTCTTCAAGGAAGAGATTTAAAAGGCATAATATGTGGAGTCCAATCTTTTGGGAGAGACAGGACCTAACTTGAGACAGTTAGTTGACAATGATAGGTAGAGTTACCTAAATGACAAATGAATGACACAAATAAAATAATGCTAAAGGAATTGGGGAAGGGGAGGTACATGGTTTGGGCAGGAAAGGTAGATCAGAAAGAAGTGGCAATGAGCTGAGCCTTAGAAAAGTTTGAGATAGAACTAAATGGAGAGGAAACATAATACAATTTTTAAGAGTATGAATTCTGGAAAAATCTACCTGGCTGTGAATCCCAACTCTGCTGTGTAATAGCTGTGTGGTCTTAAACAACTTGTTTAACATTGCTAAGCTTTAATTTTCTCTCTTGTAAAAATGGGATTAAATAGTATCTGCCGTCTTAAGCAGATGCCAGGTTAAATTTAATTAAAACATGTAAAGGACTTAGATCAACGTTTAGCACAGAGTTGCTGTTGTTGCTATATAACAAATAAGAGAGGAGTTCAGAAGACATTCCAAGAGAGGGAAATATCCCAGCAAATTAACAAAATATATTTAATCACATGATTACATTGAAATGAAAAGCTCATGACAGCACCAGCATCAGAAAGTTTTTCCATTTGTTCCTCATATTGGTGAACTGACAATTTCAAAACGTAAGTACGTAAGTGGTGAGATTTCACTTAAATAAAGAATTACCCATATCTGTGTTGGAAATTTTGATTATTTGTCTAAAATGTAAAGAGTGGAAGCATATGTCATTAATTTTAAAAAAGGCAGTTCACATATTTTTTTAATGACTTCAGTCAGACATGAAGACCCAGGTGCATTAGAGGCAGGCATTGGTGCAACACTAGAAAACAAGAAAATGAGGTGCCAAACAGTCCACATGATTTAGAACTCATTTCTCCAGTCACTATGAATGCAAATGTCTCATTTACATAAAATCCACTCATATAGATGCTAATCGGGAGCAAAGGAGAGGCTACCACTTTTCCTATCTAGCATCAGAAACAGGAAATCAGAATTCAAATTATTCCCACTGGAGATAGTGATAGGATCTTTCAAATTGTTATGTTGATCAGCTTTAATATTTTGATATTCAATAAGTATCTATTGAATAAAGAGTACTTATGGAGTGTTAACCATGACCCAGGCATTGTCCTAAGTGTTTTTAATGCATTTTTCATATAATTTTTTACAACAACCCTAATTAGAATGTTCCATTATTATTCCTTCTTTTGCTGATAAAGAACTGAGGCTTAGAGAGGTTAGGAAAGTTGCCTTGTATCCCAAAGTAAGTGTGTCTATCTGATTTTAAAGCACATGCTTCCTGCTCAATGTTAAAATGTTTACTCTAACTCCATTGGCACCCACCTCTCACCTGCATCTGCCCAGTTCTACTCCCATTTCCAGAAACAGAGCATCCAAAGAGAGGCTCCTTTTCCTTTAAGCCAGGCAGAAATTTATGCAAGGGAGAAATATGGTGCTAGGGACTATGACAGAATTGTCTACCTGACTGCAAAGGAGAAAGCCCAATACTTACACTGCCATTGCATGCCATTCTGTTTTAATCAGTCAACAGTAGCAGCAATCTAATTGAGGAATTGAATTGCCACATTAGGTAGGAGAAGACAAACTGCTTAAGTAGTTGTTTTTAGCAAATATTGAAGACAGTTTCAAAGGCCCAAGGCGAGGAAGTAAGATTTGTGCATTTACAGCTAGATGCATCTGATAATTTCTCATAACGTCAGAGTTCTTAAAATGTTTTATTTCCGGCAATCTGTAGGAGTAAGACATTAGAGCCAAGTGAATCAGCATAGAACCTTGCTGCTGATTCTCTGATTTTGAGAGCAATATTTATTTTCCTTTTGAGAAGATTGTTTTAGGATCTTGCATCTGCTTCTATGCCATTCAGTTGGCAGCTGCTTCTCCCTGTTTCCTCCCACACCCACCAAGGTGTCTCAGCTCTACCAGGAACTCCCACGCCCCACCTCCATGAGTTCTTACACCCACTCTGCTGTGCAAAGCTCCCTCAGAGGGGTCCGTTAATATTGCATCTCTTAATTCCAATCACCACCCATATCACAAAATACAGGGTAAGCTCACTCTACGAAAGAGTTGGGGGCAAAGTCATGTCCAGAAGGACATGATTAAAACCTTTAGTTAAATATAGTTATTCCAGAGTTCATAGGAAAAGTAAAAAAATAAAATAAAAATTTAAAAAGTAAGCCCTTCTCAGGTGAGTCCCATGAAGACACATCCATGTTAGTCTCTTTTGTTCCCCCGTCTTCTCTCTTCTGAGATAGACTCTTTCTACAAACCTTTAAACCACAGGCCTACATCCACCTTTTAGGAGTAACCTACGGCCTGACCCCAAGAGTTTATTTCACTTTAGGATTAAGCCATAAGACACCTACAGTAGTGGAGTCCCAAATCCACATCTAGCCATGAATAACAAAACAGTGGAGGATAGGCGGCAGGGAGGTGAAGTACTAGTTTCCCCCCAGGTCCAGCTAACTCTCTCTTTCTTCCTGGTTATCCAGCAGAGAAGCATTGGATTGACACATTCACCGCAATTTTCTGCCAATAGGATCAGAGAATTTTCAGAAAATTGCAATCGCAATTCGTATTAAGGAAGATAAATATTTCCTTAAATATAACATGTACTGACTTTATTCTTCAAAATGTGTCATTTCTTACAGATTCATTCTCCTTCTTCTCATGCCCAGAGACCAAAAAACAGGAAAAGCAACACCTTTTTATGCCACGAGCCAGCTGCCCCCGATAACCATCATCTAGTTACATCAAGGCCTGGTCTCAGCCTCTAAAAGTCCCTTTTCTTTCCCTCAAACTTGATCAGATTCCTGGGCATAGCATCCCTCATACTTGTCTCTGTAAACAGAAGGATCAAGTGAAAGCTCACCATTGTCTTGTTTACAGGAACTGTCCTGTCATCAAGAGAGATGTGCTACCACCTTCATTTGAAGTCAGAAGAAATGTTATTTAATACAAATAGAAACCAAATAAAAAAATTTTTAACATACTTTCATTCTGAATCTGTGGCCTTTTTGGGGAAAGTCCATGCATTAGTTCTATACGTTTTGTAAAATATTTAATGGTTGTTTGTTCCATTGTTCTAGGCAACACCTACTCGGGTTCTATATTTTGTGTGTAGCTCCTGGACAAGGCTGTTGTATTTATACGCTATCCAGTGGCAGGTGTTCTGTACGTTGCTCTGTATTAGGGTAGTCTGAAGAGTGCCATATATATTTCTGCTCTTCAGAGTTCAGAGTCCCTGCTCCCTCATCTCTTCCCTGTCTTCTCTTTCTCTGACTTCCCTTATTCCGTTTTTCTATCCCTTCCCTTTTCTGTCCATATATTTTCTTCCCAGGATATCTGAGAACTAAGGATCAGAAGCAGATCTGAAGCATCAATAATGAGCAGTTCCAAATTACAAGAAACTAAAATTGAATACTATGTCTTCCTAGGTTCTTAAAAGTCAATACATGTGAAGCAATATTTAGAGCCTGAAATTGATTTAATATCTGAGAAACATGTTTAAAAATCCACAGATGGGAAGATTAAGGAAAGCCTGACAGAAATTAAAAACTAGTCCCTTTATTCAGTGGTTCCTAACAGAGGGCAGAGGGAATAATTTGAAAGACATGGATTCAACCCTGCACAATTCCAATGGTAACTGACAAGACAGAAATGATTATCTAAACTAGGGGTAAGGAAATTATGGCGTACAGGCCAAATGCAGCACACTGTCTTTTTGTATTGATAAGGTTTTATTGAAACACAGCCATGTCCATTCATTTACTTGTTGTTCCTAGCTGCTTTTGCACTGCAGTGGCCGGGTAGTTGCTGCAGAGACCTTGTGATCCATAAAGCCTTAAAGATTTACTCTCTGGCCCTTTACAGAAAAACTATTATAATGTTTGGAAAACATGTGACTAATATGTTAATATGAACACAAACAAGATCTCTAAAAGTATATTTGTCATCAAGTTTGTACCTTGCATTGTCTTTGTTTTTTGAAGTTGGCGCTGCTGTTGTGATTGTTAGGACATGCATGTTTATGTCCTCAAGAGCTTATCAGTAGTTAAAAAGATGTTCAGAGTCTTTTTCACACATTAGACACATAAAATTTGTCCTTTGGCTTAGTCATTGTCAAGTCTATCAGCAAAACCTCATATAGGCTTCTCAGAGACTTTTCTTAGTGCTGCTTTTGATTGCTAAAAACCACGCCGTTCCAACAACCTAAAGGCATTCATGTGATGGTTAAGAATATAAAGCCAAACTTCATTCCTTCAAACTCTGATTCTACAACTAATAGCTTTGCCTGTTGTCTGTAACAGTGGGGATAATAATAGTACCCATCTCACAGATAAAGGTGTTTAGAATAGTGCTGGGCAATAGTTACACTCTGTCAATATTAGCAGTAATCATTACTATTTGAAGGTATACTACTCAGTTCTGAAACATGTGTTGTGTCTTCCAAGGGAGCAGTTATTCACTTTACCTTATAATTCTGCAATTGATTGTGTGGTCCACATGAGGTATCATGATAAGCATGGCCGTGTCATAGAATTAATTCATTAGTCAATCAGTATTTACGGAGCATCCACCCCATGCAGAACAAGATATTAGAAACTGTGGGGATGTAAAGTAAACATGAGATATAGTCTTGTTCCTGGTAGAATTACTAGCATTGATATCTGGGGGAACTGACCTATCTACCCACAACACAAGCAAATAGACGAGAGATGGTGATTAGACTCTGGCATTCTTACAGTTAAAAAGGGAAAGGGAAATGAGAACACCTTTAATAAAGAATAAGGCATGGAGATGCAATGTAATTAGTCTGTACCACTCAAGTTACTGTTTATAAAAATTCAGATGGAAAAGAAAGCTCTGCCAAACTTGTGTTGATCATGGAAGAAAGGCTTCACGGACAGGGAGAAATATGAGTTGATGTGAATAGGTAGAGACAGCAAGGGAGGTCTTGCTGAGCAAAGGCTCGCAAGGTGGTTTGTTCATGGAATGGGCAGTGAATAGATCACACTGACTGAATATGAGGTGCAGTGGCCGGGGGCCATACGTGAGATGTAAACTTGACCTCCAATCTAATGGCATGAATCAAAGAAGGAAATGAATGAAGACATAGAGGGGCCCACTGTGGGCTTGGCATAGAAATTGCCAGCCTCTTAAGTTTCCAAACCATGGGCATTGATTTGATGTTATGTCCTGCATTTAAAAGTTGTGCAGCTCTTGGCTGAGTCTTGAATGTAATTCTGACTGTGGAGACAGGAAAGGAGGTTGGGGACAGGTCAGTTTAACATTAATATTGAGTAGGATAATGAAGTGAGATGTTAGATTCCCAACAATTTATCAGATGGTTTGGGGGAGGATCAAATAAAATCAATGAGGAAGCTAATAGGCCACGGTTGAGGTGTAAAGTGGGAAGCGTGTGATGTGGAGATGGATAGGAAAGACTTGCAGAGTGAGAACAGAAAAGGTTTATTACAGACTAGTCACAGGAAATGAAGGAGGGAGATGGGATAAATTACAGATGGCATAAGGGCAGCCCCAGATTACTTTAGGAGTAATGGTGCCCCTGGCCACCACTGGAGAGTGGCAAGGAGAACAGACTCTGCCTTGTTGCTTTTAGTTCCCTGCAGGTATAGGGTGGAAATCAATTGTCAGAAAAAATGGCTTAACAAACATCACATATAAATGTATGCCGGATTCGTTTTGGCGTGGGCTTCAAAAAAAATGGCCATAGCTCTGGTCATAGCTTATAACATCCACACCTCATTAGCTAGAAAATATTTCCTACAAAATTGAAACTACAGTCTGTATGTGGGGAGCTGACTCAGCACCAAGCTGTCCCTTTGGCAGCAATCTGGGAAGAACCACCCACCGTTGCAAGAGTGAGTGCCTCTCACACTGCGTGTCTGGTTTTAAAAAAGTTAGTGCCTAAACACAGTGCTCAGCCACCACGCTCTTTCCAAAATTTCTTGTGTGAACAGCCCACCACTCCACAGTCCTAGCCCTCATAGGTCTCAAGAACAGAAGAGGAGGACTTATATACCCAGTGGAGTGATCATAGGATGAAGAAAAAGGTGGGAGTATGTGTCTAAAATTTACCAACTTACAGTAGATCCCACTCCTTCCATTTAAACAGTCTCTTTTAAATAAACAGTCTTTCAGATTTCTTTCTTTCTCTGATACTCCCAAGATGCAGAACTTCAAGCCCCTTGAAAACTCAAGGTGTTAAGATACTCCCAAGATGACATCTGGCTATTTGGAGGGGTTAACAGATGTGAGGTGGCAGGAAGGGGACCCAAGATCTATGCAGTTGGTTTCTTTAGATGGCCTTAGGACTCTATGGCCATGTGGTCATGTGGAGGCCTGGTCCCTTTAATGCAGTATAAGGGAGCTAGCTAGGTAGAGATGCATTGCCCCTGTCTACATCCAAGAAGTTAAGATTACCATTTTCCTGCCTTGTGGGCTCCACTGCATTAGGGTCACTGATGCCCAATGAACAGGGCAGAGTAATGGCAGCCTCAATGCTCCACCAATGGCAGGGCCCACTGCCTCAGCACTGCCCACCAGTAGGCATAGAAGCATGCAGCTGACTACCCAGAATCCAGGGAAGCGAGTCTGAGCTAGAAATAGAGGAGAAAATAACTGCTGATATTCATAAGCTCATTTGAGCCATACTTCCTAAGTACTTATTAAAAATATATGTATTGGGTTGAGTTTTCAAGGGACTTGAAGTTCTGCAATGTCATTTGGGGATAAAAGCCAGTACAGTATACAAGTTATGTAAATATTCAAACTGTGCATTATCGTGACTGTAGGCAGAGTCTCATTCTGTCGCCATAGTCAGCAGCTTTAAGAGAAGAGACTGCTCTTAGCCAATGCTTAACAAGCACCCACTGACCCAGCCCTATCCTCTACCTTCTTAGGGCTGCTTCTTAGCTCAGCTGTCTTCCACTTCAGCACCTAAGTTCTGGTATCCAGGATCAGTTTTTGAGGGAGAAGGGCCAGTCCCCTTACACTCCTTATATACATTTTAAATGTGTTTTAAACTTCAAAGGTTTAACCAGATTATGATAACAATAATGGCTAACATTTGTTGAATTCTTACATTATTCTCAGCACATTTACTTATGCAATACACATAGCAACATTTGGAGGTTTTTAAAATTTAAACTTTCTGCCCCCACCTTTTCATGAAGATGCAGGCACAGTGAGGTTACCTTGCTTGCTGTTGGTCACATATCCAGTAAAGTGTCAGAATTAGAACACAAACCCAGGCATTGCACTTCCAGAACTATGCCCTTAATCAGAGGTAGATGATAGATTGATAGATAATAGATGATAGATACTGGCATGGTATCTGGAAAATTAGAGGAAAGCAATATTAAAAGTAGAATCTCAGACCTTTATATGTGGAAGGTACTACAGAGCCCATCTAATCCAGTAGTTTTCAAACAAGACTAAATCTCTGCTAGGGAGCAGACTCCAGGGATATCATAGAGATCGAGGAAAAAAGAGCAAGCAAACCAGCAGGGCTCAGAGCTCCTCCTCTCCTGCTATAACTTTAGCAATTCTGTATTTATCTGTTTTACATTTAGAGATTCTGTGTAAGCATCTTTCTATAGAAAGAATTATGCTGCTAAAAATAATCTGAGAATCACTGTTATCTATCCCAACACTCTCATCAAGAAAATGGGAAAACTGAGACCCAGGATCATCTGAATCATACAAGAAGGTTACAGCAAAGTTGAACCAAGCACTCACTCTCCTAACTCATTGTGGAAAATGTAGAATACCCACAGGTTACTTTCAGCATTCTTGACAGGCCAGATGACCTACAGGTCACATGTGGCAGACTTCCAAATTAACCCGCCTGAAGGAGGTCTTGGGATATATGGCTTACATCCTGTCCTTGAGTAAAGAATCTTATCTGAGTCCCTCAAATCTTATTGTGAGTTCCTCCAACTGTTGATGTACTGATAAGTACATAACCTGCTAACATTGAAAACCACACTGACTTATTTCTGATTCATGAAGTTTTAAGGATTGTCTTGCACATAGAACATTTTGGCCTATATATTGCAATCCATAGCCAATGACTGTAACTTCTGTATTTTACTCTCTACTGAAAAGAACAACTTTGGTATGAGGAGTCCCCTACTCTTCTCCTAAACTTTCCTGTAAAAGCCTTCTGTTTTAGTCCAGTCTTGCACTGCTATAAAGAAATACCTGAGACTGAGTAATTTATAAAGACAAGAGGTTTATAGAGGCAGAAATACCATTTAATCCAGCAATTCCATAATTGGGTTTATACCCAAAGGAATATAAATCATTCTATTATAAAGACACATGCACACATATGTTTATTGCAGCACTATTCACAATAGCAAAGACATAGACTCCATTCAAATGCCCATCAATGATAGACTGGATAAAGAAAATGTGGTACATATACATCATGGAATACTATGCAGCCACAAAAAGGAATGAGATCATTTCCTTGGTAGGGACATGGATGGAGCTGGAAGCCATTATCCTCAGCAAACTAATGCAGGAACAGAAAACCAAACACATAGATACTAAAATACACACACACATACAGAAAACCAAACACCATATGTTCTTGCTTATAAGTAGGAGCTGAATGAGACACAAGGACACATGGTGAGGGGAGCAGCACACAGTGGGGCCTGTCAGAGGGTTGGGGAGGTGGGGGAGGGAGAGCATCAGGAAGAATAGCTAATGGATGCTGAGCTTAATACCTAGGTGATGGGATGATCTGTGCAGCAAACCACCATGGCACACATTTACCTTGTAACAAACCTGCACATCCTGTATATGTACCCCTGAACTTAAAATAAAAGTTGGAAATCAAAGAAAAAAACAGATTTAATTGCACTAACAGTTCTGCAGACTCTACAGACTTCTGCTTCTAGGGAGGCCTCAGGAAACTTACAGTCATGGCAGAAGGTAAAGAGGAAGCAAGCATATCTTCATATGGCCAGAACAGGAGAAAGAGAGAGGGAAGGGGGAGATGCCTCACCCCTTCAAACAACCAGATCTCATGAGAACTCTTTCACAAGAACAGCAAGAGGGAAGTCCAACCCCATGATTCATTCACCTCCCATAAGGCCCCTATTCCAAACTGGGGATTACAATTCAACATGAGATTTGGGTGGGGACACAGAGCCAAACCACATTAGCTTCCAACTTGTAACAGACTCTGGAATACGCCCAACTTTGTTGATGTGTCTTTCCAGGTCCATCCTCACATTTGGTTTCCAGTAAAACTTTATCAGATTTTTTCTGCCTCAACAGCCTTCATTTTGGCCAACAGGCAGCTATTGTTGATGAAACTGACACTTGATTTTCATAGATTAGGGGAAGGGTGAAGCTTGCCAGGTTCTGACAAATGACAATCCTTCAATATTAAGGTAAATGTGATTCAGAAAAAAACAAATTGTAAAGGCTTCTTATTCTGTCACTTGCCACCTGCCTCTTGGTTAGGAGTTGTTCCTGTGGTTTACTTGCGTTCTTTACTCACATAAGAGAACTATCTGTTAGTGCTGTGTCTGATGCTGTGAGCCAAAACTGCTGAACAGAGAACAAGGGCTTCATAAGCAATCCTTATCCAAGGTCAGCTGTGTCCTTTTAAGTATCAAAGAAGCATTGCTTTGCTGTCAGAGAATTCCTAAGGTTTATATAAGGATGAAGTACAAATGTTTTGCTGCAAGGAGCACATGAAGGCAATACCATCTGCTTGACTGTTTAGATCATTCAAAACAAAAGGTGTACCTTGACAGAGGCAACTTACAGGCTCAGAAACCTGAGGTTATTGTTCCAGACCCATCTTGTGAAACGAAGGTTGTTTCACAAGAACAGATGTACATGATTAATCAAACACATAGATACTAAAATACACACACACACACACACACACAGCACAGTGCCCATTTATTAACTCACAATGAGAAATTCTGCAACCAAATAGACGGCACTGTTCATATCCACAAAGTATTGCTTTCCTTCCCATTAAGCAAGTGATGCACGTAGCAGGTGATCAATATACATCTATTGAATTAATGAGGGGAATCAAATTATAAGCAGAATGTTAAGTTATTGAATTACAGTAAGAAATGCAATTCTCAAAGAGAGTGGATGATCATACCGTCCCAATCAGCACAATCATTTACCATCAACAAATGGCTTGTATTGGAAACCAGGTTACCAGAAGGCTGGGGAGAAATTGTGGAATCAGAGTTAAGGGGGACAGTATCTTAAGAAATGACTCTCAAAAAGGGACAGTTAAGGCCTGTTCATCTAACATTGAATTAGATATTCCAAGGAAAACACAATGATTGAGTCCACTAGCCAGGACTCCTCTTTCCGTGGTGAGTTGGATGGCGCATGCCCACACCTGCCTCTAATTCCCATTCTGTAATTTTATCTCTCACCAGATTCACAGCAGTCTCACCAGCCTGAAGATGGTTCTAACTCTTTTTCCTTGCGTTGCTCAGCTCTGCTGTGATCCATAAGGCACTGCTTTTAAAATTTAAACTTTCATAAACTGTCTTATTTCCTTTTTTGTGTGGAGGAAGGAAAGAGGAAGAGATGATACATGTTTTAGCCTCTTGGTAACCACAACCCAAATTACATAAAATGAATCATTTCTTATTTTAGTAATTCTGTAAGTTTAGAAGTCCATACAGAGAGAATGTTTATGCTTGACAAAGTAATATAAAGCATCGTTTATGAGAGAATTGCTAATATCTATCACATTTAGACTGGTATTATGAATAATTATGAGTCAATTACATTTTCCAACTCTGTACTGAAAGTATGTTTTTAGATTCCTATCAAGCTGATGCTATTTAAAGCATTTAATTTATTGATATATTAAGCATGTATTATAATAAATGCTATGCCAACAAACATAAAGACAGACTCACCAACATTTTATCAGACAAAATAGATCACTTCTAATAATTTCACATCACATCTTGCTTCCACTAAAACTCAGTCATCCACCCTTCAGTTTCAAACCTACTGCTCCATCCTAAGTACAGCATGGGTTCAAATAGGTGTATCTTATAGCACATCCTCCCATCCTCTGTTTTAGCAAACTTCTACTAGGTTTGTTGGGTGTCCCTATTCTGAATTTAAAGACCTTACATCAAGAACATGTATCTTCTTCTCTTCCTATAACAGTCAGAAATATAACAAAAAATGTCACAAAGGCAACAGAGAGTCCAGGAGATGGACAAAGAAACAAAACTCCCCAATCGATGCAAAAGGGTCAAGGCCAGTGAAACTCTATCTGAAATTACCAGCTCTGGGAATTTTCCAAAAACAAATGAAAGCCTACATAAAGCATGCATTCCAGGGATTATGAACTCATTTTGGCTTCTGCTCTTTAGAAAGGTCTACAGCTGCATTCAAAGTATATCCATCTCATCTGTAGGCCTGGGGACTGACATGAAGCCAAGCACCCCAGCTGGGACACGCAGGCAGGAATCAATTTAAGCCTTTCTGGCAGGACATGAGGTGGTTTGCTATAATGAATGTTAAGGAGGGAAACCAAACCATGGAGAATTGGGTGTTTATCTTTCCTGCGTATTAAAGAGATGATAAATTGATGGATGAAAGCATATAGGAGATTCTCAGAAAGCTATTGTTCATGCTGGGTAGGGGCTATGTCAGTTTCACAATGAAGACTTAATAAAAATAAATCAGGGTTTGAGGGTTAGGGAAGTCCCAACCATGCTGTTGAGAGGAGAAAGATCACCTGGGGCTTCAAGCCCCGACTTAATAGAAAAGACAAGGCATTCATTTGTAGACACCTCAACATCAGTAAAGTAATAAAGCTCCCAAAGTTCTTAGAATTCTACATTTTTATTAATAACCACTGCCAAGGGAGCTAGTAACTATATTAGTGAACCATATTTCACAAGTAAAAATGATACAGGAGAGGAATATTTAAAGCCTGAAATCAATTTTATAAGTACCAAGTGAAGTGATCTATAAATATAGTTATAATCCAAGATGTGCCTATTTGGGTTACGAGAATTCAAATTTATGAAGCATTTCATGTAATATCCCTTCCTTTGGCTTCTGAGGCATTTTTTCCCATTAATAGAAACCAATTTGGATTTTCTTTACCTCCTGTGCCACATGCAGTCATCTTTGCAGATGTAGTTAGCTCGAATTGCATTAAATTATCCTCTCAGGAAACTCATGGTATGCTCATTTATAGCAGCAGAAATAACCTCAGGAATCATGCCATTTATGACGTCAACTTGTCTATTTAGTATGATGTCACTCGCATTGTTTCACTGCATTCCTTTGTCTTTGAATCGTTTATTGTTGTTACATTTTTACTTGCTTTGCAATACAGTTTGAACTGTGCTATTGTCCTACAATAGTAAAAGAATATTAATATATAATTTGGGGGCATTGACAATATGTGGTGTACTGTGCTAAATATTTTGCACATATTAATTTACTAATCCTCACTCAATCCTAAGAGGTGGGTACTATTATTATCCCATTTTTCTGATGAGGGATCTGAGGCACAGATTAATTAAGCAATCTTAATTAATCTCGAAACTACAGAGGTGGTAAGTGGCAGAACTACATCTGAATGTAGCACCTAGTATACTGTGAAAAGGGCTGTAAAATTGCTTAACAAGAGCAAGTAAACAGCTGCTTTCTAATTAGCAAAGGGATAACACCTTGTCAGGGGCTATCATAACTTATTTTAACAGCTATTAAAATAATTGTGCCCAATTTAATGGGATATTATGTTGTTTTAGTGTAAGTGAATGCCAGTTTGAGGGCTTAAAAACACATGACTTAACAAAACATGTACAGGATCTGAATACTGAAAACTAGACAATGCTGATGAAAAAAAAAAAAAAAGAAAGAAAACCTAAATAGAGAGACATAGCATTCATATGTTAGAAAATTCTACGTAGTAGAGTTATGAAGTATCCCCAAACAGACCTATAGATTTAGCAGAATTTCTATCAAAATCTCAGCAAAGATTTTTATAGACATAATTTATTCTAAAATTCATATGAAAAGGCAAAAAAAATCTAGAATAGCTAAAACAATTTTGAAAAAGGTGAATAAAGTTAAAGGAGTCACTCTAACCAATGCTGAGGCTCATTGCATCACTGCAGTAATCAAGACAGCACTGGTGGAGGGAAAGACACGTGGATCAATGGAACAGAACAAAGAAGCAGAAATGACCCACAGATGTATGTCCGAGTGATTTTTAACAAAAGTGCAAAAGCAATTCAATGGAGGGAGGGTAGCATTTTCAACAAACAGTATTGGAACAATTGGACTTCCATAGCAGAATAAAAAAAGGAAAGGAAAAAAAAAAAAGAAGCTACACTTAAATTTGATACCTTAAAAAAATAAACACAAAGAGATCACAAACTTAAATATGAAATGTAAAACTATAAAACTTTTAGGAAAAAATCTTCAAGATCCAGAGCTAGGCAAAGTGTTCACAGACTGGAAATCAGTAATGCAATTCATAAAAGGAAAAATAGATAGATTGTGCTTAATCACAATTAAAAACATTTGCTCTGCAGAAGACCCTGTTAAGAGGATAAAAATATAAGCTAGAGATGGAGAGTAAACATTTACAAATTATGCGTCAAAGGACTAGTATTTAGAATATAAAAAGAACTCTGAAAACTCAATGGTAAAAAAAAGAAATAATTCAGATCAATAGGAAAAAAAATATTTTTTAGACACAAAAGGAATAAAAGACCAAAAATTGTTTTAAAAAAACACACAGTCCAATTGAAAGATTGACAAAAGACATAAACATTTCATTGAAGAGGATATATAAATGGTAAATACGCAAAACTATATTCAACATCATTAGCAATTAGAAAAATGTATATTAAAACCAAAATGTTTAAAATGGTTAAAAAAAATTAAAGAATGTTAACACCAAATGTGAGCAAGGATGCAGAGAAACTGGATCATTCTTGCATTGCTGATGGGAAAGTAAAATGATACAGCCACTCTGAAAAAATATTTGGCAGTTTCCTACAAAATTAAAAATTAAATATGCACTTGTCATATGATTTGGCAATTGCACTCTTATTTATTCCAGAGATATGAAAGTGTTCACCAAAGAATAATCTGTACATAAATGTTCACAGCAGCTTTATTCATAATATACAAAACCCAGAAATATTCCAAATGTCCTTCAGTGGCTAAACAAATAGTGATATATCCATACTATGAAATAGTAGATAGTAATAAAAAGGAATAAAATATTGACAGATAAAACAATTTGAATAGATCTCAAGGAAATTATTCTGGAAAAACAAAGCCAGTCTCAAAAACAGTTACATTCTGTATGATTCCATTTATTTAACGTTCTTGAAATAACAAACTTATAGAAATGGAAAACAGATTCGTGGTTGCCAGGGGCTAGGTTTGGTAGGGAAGGTGGTGGGTACGGCTATCAGGAACAACCAGAGGGAGACTCATGGTGGCAGAAGAGCCTTGTAGCTGGATTGTGGTGTTTGTCACACAAACCTACACGTGATAAAATTGCATACAACTACACACAGACACACACACACATGCAGGTACATAGATTGTACCAATGTTGATTTCCTGGTTTTGATGGTTATGCAAAAATATTACCATTGGGGGAAACTTAGTGAAGGGTACCCAGGAACTCCCAGTCCCTGTACATTTTTGGGGGACTTCTTGTGAGTCTATAATTATTTAAAAACAAAAAGTTAAAACAAAACATGAAATTATTCCCTATTTCAATTATTTGTAATTACATTTTTGATTTATGATTTATTCCTTCAAGAATTTTTTCAGGAATAAATTACCCTTGCAAAACAGGGGAAGGCTGTTCAGATAAAACACTATCCTTTTCGTTTTAAGCAGAATGCTTCCTAGGGGGGTTTGGAATAAGAAGCAATGTACATTACATCCTAGGTTCCCTGCTCTGAAGAACGCATGCCAACTCCCAACATTTTGATACCAAAAAAACTAGGTTCTAATAACATCAGGGACAAACTTGAGAGCATAAGTCAGCAAAAGACAACATTCAGACTGACAAATTTATGCATTATGGTTTTTGCTGAAATCAAAAACAAGTATTATAAACTTCATAGCAAATTTAAACATCATTTTTTAACAAACAAAAAATGTACCATATGCAAAAATTTGCATTTAAGCTACATGGCCCTTTATTGGTGTATGTATAGATATCTATACTATATATCTCTACCTATCTGGCTGTTTTTATTTGGCATATTCCAACATGATTTCTTAGACCATCAGGCTCTCACCATTAGGAAGTGGTGGCGGCTTGGGATGGAAAAGCATCTCAAGAGTTTATCAAAAAGGAGTTGAGGCTGAGCACGGTGGCTCACGCCGGTAATCCCAGCACTTTGGAAGGCTGAGGCGGGCAGACCAGCATGACCAACATGGTGAAACCCCATCTCTACTAAAAATACAAAAAATTAGCCAAGTGTGGTGGCAGGCACCTGTAATCCCAGCTACTTGGGAGGCTGAGGCAAGAGAATCGCTTGAACTCGGAAGGTGGAGGTTGCAGTGAGCCGAGACCATGCCGCCGCACTCCAGCCTGGGTGACAGAGTGAGACACCATCTCAAAAATAAAGACAAAAGAAAAAGGAGTTGAAAATGACTCCTGTATGGATTCTGTGCTTTTAATAAACATCATTTGAAAGATTTAACAGTAGATGAGTAGAAATATATAGATCACATTTACCTATCTTTCAAGTTCATATGAATATAAAAGTTGAGGGAAATTTCTTTGGCAAATCTCAGAACATTTTCTCAATGATTTAGTGTATGTATAAACATCAAAATGTGTCTAGGCTTTTCAACTAAAACCTTTCTATGGTGCATATTTAGAGTTTTATAGG
Organism: Chlorocebus sabaeus; assembly: GCF_047675955.1. Classification (NCBI taxonomy): domain Eukaryota; kingdom Metazoa; phylum Chordata; class Mammalia; order Primates; family Cercopithecidae; genus Chlorocebus; species Chlorocebus sabaeus. Next base: position 38,412,186 of record NC_132913.1, read on the forward strand.
ATGGTTTCAATGTTCATAACAATTTGAAAATAACACATTCAAATCAGAGATTGCTTAGCTCTCCCATAAAATAATAAAAGATGTCTGCTAAAACACTGTATAAAAAACAGCTTGTTCCTGGAGCTAGCTAAGGAAGTAGGTGAGGGTTCTATGATTCCACTTAACAAACATTTCACGCCGGTGCATGACTCGATGTAGTCTAGGCTGGCTTGCAATGTCCAGCATTCATTCTGTTTCTTTGTCACAAAATCCAAAGCTCTTCACCATATGGTGTCATTTTTGAAATGTTAATCTGAGCGGAGCTTGTGATGCCAGTTAGGTTTCCAGCTGGTCTCTGTATTGGCTATTTCACAGACATTAGCCCTGTTTTGAATTAAACTAAATTAGGGAATAAAATGAGATATTGTCATGCAAAGTCAGGCAATATTATTTGACATCTGCACCATCTCTGAGAGCTTTATTGAGTGGCTATTTTTAAATGTAAACTAAGAAAGAAAGAATACATAAACAACTTAAGACTAGATAACATATTAATGTAGCATCTTAGGAGATAATAACAATACTTGAAGAATGACCTCCATCCACACCCTATGTCTATTTAGGCCAGAGAAAAGGAAGTAAATAGCTTTTTCTAAGACATTTACAGACCGAATGCATCAGTTTTGCCTGGCTAAGGAAACGGCCATTAAGATGTATGTGGATCAGAAATGCACATGTTCGCTTTTTATTTTTTCACCTTCCTATCATTTCCAAAAGACACTTATTTGAAAGTAGAGAGATGGATAAAAGGAATTCACTCTGCTTTGCATAATAATTTAGCATACTAAATCCACTGGAAGAGAGGAATCTTGCTGATAACTACACAGGGTTGGCAGTTGGTGTGGCTAAACATTTCTCATTCTCCTGTAGCTTTACTGTCCCCTGCCTATCAGAATTTGTCCATGGCAGATGTGTATCTATGTGTCTCCTGTGTGGATGAGGGTGTATCCATGGACGCTGTTACTCACAGGAAAATCAGAAACAAAAATTCGTATCTGTAACTTACACTGGAGATAGACCTTGAAAAGGACTAGGCTTGCAATGCCTAAATTCCTCCCCACCATCCCTCTCTCAAAAGTTTTCTGCAAGACTTGGAAAATCAAGGGTCATTAAAAACTATTCTGCTGTAGCTACAGAGCCTAATTCTACCCCAAATCCCAGGACTTGTTGCAAGGCTTTGTTTTGAGGATAGAGATGGATCCAGTGTGTGCACAACCCCGTGGGTCAGGTGTTTTCCTGTGGAGTCAGTCCAGGTTTGCCCAAGGAGATCTGAAGAGAGACTGTCACAGAGGAGGGCAGACCTGAGATCGTGTGAGCAAGGGCAGGAATCTGGATGTGTCCTAGAGAGGACCACCTGTGAAAGCTTTAACTTCTTGAAAGCTTTCCTTTTGGATTTTTTTCCTTTCGACAGTTCTAAATATCTTTCCATGTAAGTTCCCTTTAATAGAGCCCCAACCCTTCAGTGACCTCTGGTCTACCCATTCAACTGGCTATTCCAGTGCTGCAGAAGAAAGGAAGCACAGGGGTGAAATGTACCTCACATTTGCCCCTAACCACTTCTTCCCTCTTTCATACCCTACATCTGTGCCTCATCAAGGAAGCCCGCACTCCTGAGTTCCAGGGCCCCAGCTGATAACTGAAGAGAAGTGATTAGAGACTGTGTTATGGAGTGAATGTTCGTGTCCTCCTCAAAACTCACGTGTTGAAACCCTAACCCTCAATGTGACAGTATTAGGTGGTCGAACTTTGGAAGGTGATTAGGTCAGGAGGCTGGGACTTTCATGATGAGATTATAGAAGGGAAAGAGTTTCCTTACAAAGAATCTTATAGTCTGGGAACAGTGGCTCACGCTTGTAATCTCAACACTGTGGGACGCTGAGGCAGGCGGATCACTGGAGCCCAGGAGTTCCAGACCAGCCTGGGAAACATGGTGAAACTCCATCTCCAATAAAACTACAAAATTTAGCCAGCTGTGGTGGCACACACCTGTAGTCCCAGATACTCGGGAGGCTGAGATGGGAGGATTGCTTCAGCCTGGGAGGCAGAGGTTGCAGTGAGCTGAGATAGTGCCACTGCACTCCAGCCTGGGTGACAGAGTGAAACTCTGTCTCAAAAAAAAAAAACAAAAAACAAACAAACAAACAAAAAACCAGAATCTTATGATCTTATGAGGATGTCCTTATAAGAAAAGAAAGAAATATTCTCTCTCTCTCTCTCTCTCTCTCTCTCTCTTCCTAGTAGAGCCACCCAGGAAAGCATGCACATAGAAAAGGCCATATGAACACATAGAAAAGGCCATATGAACACACAGCTAGCAGGCAGCTGTCTGTAAGCCGGGAAGGCAGCCCTCACCAAAAACTGAATCTGCCAGCACCTTGGTCTTGGACAGACTTCCCAACCTGCAGAATCATGAGAAATAAATATCCATTAAATGTCTATTAAATAATTAAGCCCATCTAGTCTCTGGTACTTTGTTACAGCAGCCCAAGCTAGAACAGATTGCAACTCAGATAAGAAACAGAGATGAAATAATCAGGGTCTGATTTCATACAACTTTCTTTTCCAGAGTGAGTTCATGTTCTTTGCGGGGACATGGATGAACCTGGAAACCATCACTGTCAGCAAACTAACACAGGAACAGAAAACCAAATACTGCATGTTATCACTCATAAGTGGGAGTTGAACAATGAGAACACGTGGACACAGGGAGGGGAACACCACACACTGGGGCTTGTTGGAGAGTGGGGGGCAAGGGGAGGGAGAGCATTAGGAAAAATAGCTAATGCATGCGGGGCTTAAAACCTAGATGAGGGGTTGATAGGCGCAGCAAACCACCACGGTACTTTTATACCTACGTAACAAACCTGCACATTCTGCACATGCATCCCAGAACTTAAAGTAAAATAAAAATAAAATAATAAAATTAAATTAAATATAAGAAAAATAACTTTTTTCTTTTCCAAATACCCTACAAGGATAGTGATCCCAAAAGCTGTGCAAAACCAACTCTTATGTTAGACTAGATGACATCTATTATTTTCCAAGTGCCAGCTGTCTTGACCACTTCACTTGCATTATATTTGAACAACAATGCTGTGAGGTAAATGCAGTCACTTTCCTTGTTTTACAGATGAACGAGGAGAGACTCGATTAATTAACTTGCCCACTATCAGAGAAATGGAAAGCAGTGAATCCTACTTTGAAAACAGGTAGTTTGACTCCAAAGTCTATGTACCAACCACTATCCTAATCCAGCCATTTTCTGACTTTCCTTGAGTTAATAACTCAATTCTTTTGTACTTTTATGCTCCACATTTTTTCCCAGAAGCTTAAACTTGCCAAAACTCTACTTCTTGCTTTGACCCTATCATTTTCTGCTCAAGAAGTTTGTTGGCCCCTTCTTCTGTGAAAGACTCTCAGCCCAGAAAGACTTAAGGGTAGGTCTGGGCAGAGTACTTGTCATTAACTAGTATCATCCTTTCAAGAATCTACTTTTCTCAGATGGTATGGTAGTCTGTATTCCTTTTTACAAACCCATATTTGGTTCCCCTCTATGTGGAAGGATGGCATTTCCCCACCCTACTGCACTCACACAGGGCCCTGTGATTTGCTTTGGTCAATAAAATGTGAGCAGAAGCGACATGTGTCTCTTCCAGACAGAAGTTTTAAGAGCCAGCACCTACTTTGCTATGGGCTATTTTTTCTTTGTCTGAGCAACTGGAAATATTCCATTGGAAGCTACTCCATCTTCCTGGGTCCTAGGCTGAAAATGACATGAGGCAGAACCTCAGCCAAGCCACTATAGATATGGAGCATACTGAGTAAGAGACAAATCTTTGTTGTTGTTGGTCACTGAAATGTTGGGGTCCTTTGTTACAGCAGCAACACCTAACCTAACTGACTGATACAAGTGGATAATCTGTATTTCTAAAGCTTCCTCCTGCAGCTGTGAAGCCCCATCTCATTGTGCCTCTGCTTCTACTTCAGAGTTTGATTTATCCTCCGGGGATATCTACCAATGTCTGTAGACATTTTTGGTTGTCATAAGTGGTGCATGCTACTAACACCTAGCTAGGGAAATGCTGCCAAATATCCTACAATGAACAGAACAGTCCCCCACAACAAAGAATTATCCAGCCTAAAATGGCAATATTGCCAAAGTTAGGTCTACACTAACCACCAAAATGATCCAACTTATTGATGTATCATCAGGAGTGATTTATTTTCAAGGAAATAGAATGCCCAAGTAGTCTCAATAGCTTTAAAAAAATAGTTAATTTTATTTGTTTTTTTGGCTAATACAAAGGTCAACACTAGGCAGTCCAAGAATGGTATAGAGGCTGAGAGATGTCATCAGGAGTAAGGCTCTTCCTACTATCTGTCCTGCCATTCTTAGTATGTGAGCTCATTAAATTCATGAGCACGAGAAAGCTGCTGCTCCCCCAGCCATACACACAGATTCTAAGCAAGACAAAGCAAAGAGGCAAAGATCTGAGCCAACCACATCAAATCCATTTCATCAAGAAAGCCAAAGCTTGTCCATACACCCCTCAGAAGATCCTCCCTTAGGTCCCATTGGCCAAAGCTTCTCCACTTAGCATCCCAAGTACCAAAGGAAGCCAGGACTGTGCATATTTAGCTTTCCCAATCTTTATAGTAGAAAAGGCAAGAGGAAAAAAGACTGAGAATCAGTCTTTAGAGAGCAATCTTACAGTATCTGTCTTTCTCTGGTTTTAGGCTGTAGACCAGTTACACTGACTTGTGTCATGAGTAAGGAAGCGGGAAGATGACATGTAAAACTGTTTTGAGATCTATGGTCAGTGTTCCATAGACAGCTTTGTGAAGTGGGATGAAAAGAAGCTCCTCCTTCTCCTTCCAGTGTCCCTTCCAGGCATTCCAGTGAGTCATCCTCCTGTTTCAAGCTCATGCCCAAACTGAAGCACCCGTCCTGTGGTCTTCACAGCCTGCCACAACCTGTAGAACCACATGAAGACAGGTTTTCCCAGCATGGCCTCGTGTGAATTCTAGGATGTGAAGGCAATTGACTAGCTAGGAGTCAGGCATTCTTGGACAGTAGTGTGGGAAGCTAGCAGAAAGACAAGAACAGTGACCTTTGGCCTAAAAAGTCCTAAATTTTGGCAATGGCTTTGTCTTTCATCTCAACTCTCACCACACCTCCACATCAGACTAGTTAGTCCTTCTGAGGGTTTGCAATCTATGACTCAGTTAATAGAGGCAATATGTGCCCAGGAGGACTTCTAATAGAAAATGCATCCATATGGAAATGCAATCCAAAAGCATCAAGGAGCACAGATGATGCATTATGATAACCTTAGTTCATTCAGTAAGTCAGCAAAAGTGTGTGTCACAGTAAATTAGAAATGACTAAATACTAGCCTTTTTGCCCATTTTAAGTAATATTCCTTAATGACCTTAAATGAAACAGAAAATTAAAAATCTGTGAGATGAAGAGAAGAGCAAATTGAAATACATACTCAGATACAGTATGAAAGCAGCAAAAAGTTAATAGTTATTTCTATGTTTAGTGCACTGATGGAAAAACAGAGCTGTCATAATTGTTTTACAATGTTACAATGTGAGTGCTATTCTTAATGTACTTTTCATTCAAAGGCCAAGAGATAAAAAAGGTAATATATAGGAAAATGACTCAGTGTGTAGGCTAGATCAGAAGTTGGTGCATTATGTACTTAACTTCTTCCAGGTTTTATTATCACAGTGATTCCTTATTTAGGAATAGAACTCTTAGATACTAGCCCCTAAATGAATGGAGAGCTGTATGCCACACAGCTTGGAAATTGGAAAATGATTTGGAAGTCATGATTTCTAAGCCTATGTGTTGGCACTTAAAACCTCTCAGAATTAACTTATATATCAAAGCTGACCCAGTGAAATGAAAACACCAAGAGATCACCACACCGTTCTTGGGGATAGGAGGCTTCTTTGGTGTTGTAAACAAGAAAAACAAAAGCACTGAATCTGGGGTCAGAAAATGCACTTCAATCTTTGCCTCCACCATGTATTTACTAGATATGACACTATGGGCAGGCCTTTATATCTCTCTAAATCTCAGTTTCCTCCAAAATCTATGTAAGTTATCTGCTACTGAATAACAATTTACCCCCAAAACTTCGCAGCTTAAAACAACAATAAAAATTTATTATCTCACATAGTTTCTGTGGGAGAGTTCAGAGGCAACCTACCTGGATGGTCCTAACTCAGGGTCTCTAGTGAGCTATTGAGATGCTGACCACAGCAGTGTTCATTTTAAGACATGACTGGCCCTGGAGAATCCTGTTCCAAGATTCTTACTTATATGGCTTGTAAATTAGTACTGATTATAGGACCACTCACTACATAGACTGTCCTCAGGCCTGTTTGAGCTTTCTTACCACATGGAAGCTGGCTTCCTCCAGAGGAATAAGCATAAAATGACTTTTTAAATCATAACACTCTTTACAATTATTATAAGTGTTTCATCCTAATTCCATCACGTGATCAAGAATGTACACTTGGTAACAGGGTTGGTCAAGAAATCTATGTGTATATGTCCATATATATATGTGCTTTTTAACTGGCTTTTTAATCAAAAGTATACATGTACATGGTTTTTTTTTTTTTTTTAATTTATTTATTATTATTAAACTTCAAGTTGTAGGGTACATGTGCACAACGTGCAGGTTTGCTACATATGTATACTTGTGCCATGTTGGTGTGCTGCACCCATCAACTCGTCATTTACATCAGGTATAACTCCCAGTGCAATCCCTCCCCCCTCCCCCCTCCCCATGATAGGCCCCGGTGTGTGATGTTCCCCTTCCCAAGTCCAAGTGATCTCATTGTTCAGTTCCCACCTATGAGTGAGAACATGCGGTGTTTGGCTTTCTGTTCTTGTGATAGTTTGCTAAGAATGATGGTTTCCAGCTGCATCCATGTCCCTACAAAGGACACAAACTCATCCTTTTTTATGGCTGCATAGTATTCCATGGTGTATATGTGCCACATTTTCTTAATCCAATCTGTCACTGATGGACATTTGGGTTGATTCCAAGTCTTTGCTATTGTGAATAGTGCTGCAATAAACATACGTGTGCATGTGTCCTTATAGCAGCATAATTTATAATCCTTTGGGTATATACCCAGTAATGGGATGGCTGGGTCATATGGTACATCTAGTTCTAGATCCTTGAGGAATCGCCATACTGTTTTCCATAATGGTTGAACTAGTTTACAATCCCACCAACAGTGTAAAAGTGTTCCTATTTCTCCACATCCTCTCCAGCACCTGTTGTTTCCTGACTTTTTAATGATCACCATTCTAACTGGTGTGAGATGGTATCTCATTGTGGTTTTGATTTGCATTTCTCTGATGGCCAGTGATGATGAGCATTTTTTCATGTGTCTGTTGGCTGTATGAATGTCTTCTTTTGAGAAATGTCTGTTCATATCCTTTGCCCACTTTTGGATGGGGTTGTTTGTTTTTTTCTTGTAAATTTGTTTGAGTTCTTTGTAGGTTCTGGATATTAGCCCTTTGTCAGATGAGTAGATTGCAAAAATTTTCTCCCATTCTGTAGGTTGCCTGCTCACTCTGAGGGTAGTTTCTTTTGCTGTGCAGAAGCTCTTTAGTTTGATGAGATCCCATTTGTCAATTTTGGCTTTTGCTGCCGTTGCTTTTGGTGTTTTAGACATGAAGTCTTTGCCCATGCCTATGTCCTGAATGGTACTACCTAGGTTTTCCTCTAGGATTTTTATGGTATTAGGTCTAACATTTAAGTCTCTAATCCATCTTGAATTAATTTTCGTATAAGGAGTAAGGAAAGGATCCAGTTTCAGCTTTCTACTTATGGCTAGCCAGTTTTCCCAGCACCATTTATTAAATAGGGAATCCTTTCCCCATTTCTTGTTTCTCTCAGGTTTGTCAAAGATCAGATGGCTGTAGATGTGTGGTATTATTTCTGAGGACTCTGTTCTGTTCCATTGGTCTATATCTCTGTTTTGGTACCAGTACCATGCTGTTTTGGTTACTGTAGCCTTGTAGTATAGTTTGAAGTCAGGTAGCGTGATGCCTCCAGCTTTGTTCTTTTGACTTAGGATTGTCTTGGAGATGCGGGCTCTTTTTTGGTTCCATATGAACTTTAAAGCAGTTTTTTCCAATTCTGTGAAGAAGCTCATTGGTAGCTTGATGGGGATGGCATTGAATCTATAAATTACCTTGGGCAGTATGGCCATTTTCACGATATTGATTCTTCCTATCCATGAGCATGGTACGTTCTTCCATTTGTTTGTGTCCTCTTTGATTTCACTGAGCAGTGGTTTGTAGTTCTCCTTGAAGAGATCCTTTACATCCCTTGTAAGTTGGATTCCTAGGTATTTTATTCTCTTTGAAGCAATTGTGAATGGAAGTTCATTCCTGATTTGGCTCTCTGTTTGACTGTCACTGGTGTATAAGAATGCTTGTGATTTTTGCACATTAATTTTGTATCCTGAGACTTTGCTGAAGTTGCTGATCAGCTTAAGGAGATTTTGGGCTGAGACAATGGGGTTTTCTAAATATACAATCATGTCGTCTGCAAACAGGGACAATTTGACTTCTTCTTTTCCTAACTGAATCCCCTTGATTTCTTTCTCTTGCCTGACTGCCCTAGCCAGAACTTCCAACACTATGTTGAATAGGAGTGGTGAGAGAGGGCATCCCTGTCTTGTGCCAGTTTTCAAAGGGAATTTTTCCAGTTTTTGCCCATTCAGTATGATATTGGCTGTGGGTTTGTCATAAATAGCTCTTATGATTTTGAGGTACGTTCCATCAATACCGAATTTATTGAGCGTTTTTAGCATGAAGGGCTGTTGAATTTTGTCAAAAGCCTTTTCTGCATCTATTGAGATAATCATGTGGTTCTTGTCTTTGGTTCTGTTTATATGCTGGATTATGTTTATTGATTTGCGAATGTTGAACCAGCCTTGCATCCCAGGGATGAAGCCCACTTGATCATGGTGGATAAGCTTTTTGATGTGCTGCTGAATCCGGTTTGCCAGTATTTTATTGAGGATTTTTGCATCGATGTTCATCAGGGATATTGGTCTAAAATTCTCTTTTTTTGTTGTGTCTCTGCCAGGCTTTGGTATCAGGATGATGTTGGCCTCATAAAATGAGTTAGGGAGGATTCCCTCTTTTTCTATTGATTGGAATAGTTTCAGAAGGAATGGTACCAGCTCCTCCTTGTACCTCTGGTAGAATTCAGCTGTGAATCCATCTGGTCCTGGACTTTTTTTGGTTGGTAGGCTATTAATTATTGCCTCAATTTCAGAGCCTACTATTGGTCTATTCAGGGATTCAACTTCTTCCTGGTTTAGTCTTGGAAGAGTGTAAGTGTCCAGGAAATTATCCATTTCTTCTAGATTTTCCAGTTTATTTGCGTAGAGGTGTTTATAGTATTCTCTGATGGTAGTTTGTATTTCTGTGGGGTCGGTGGTGATATCCCCTTTATCATTTTTAATTGCGTCGATTTGATTCTTCTCTCTTTTCTTCTTTATTAGTCTTGCTAGTGGTCTGTCAATTTTGTTGATCTTTTCAAAAAACCAACTCCTGGATTCATTGATTTTTTGGAGGGTTTTTTGTGTCTCTATCTCCTTCAGTTCTGCTCTGATCTTAGTTATTTCTTGCCTTCTGCTAGCTTTCGAATGTGTTTGCTCTTGCTTCTCTAGTTCTTTTAATTGCGATGTTAGAGTGTCAATTTTAGATCTTTCCTGCTTTCTCTTGTGGGCATTTAGTGCTATAAATTTCCCTCTACACACTGCTTTAAATGTGTCCCAGAGATTCTGGTATGTTGTATCTTTGTTCTCATTGGTTTCAAAGAACATCTTTATTTCTGCCTTCATTTTGTTATGTACCCAGTAGTCATTCAGGAGCAGGTTGTTCAGTTTCCATGTAGTTGAGTGGTTTTGATTGAGTTTCTTAGTCCTGAGTTCTAATTTGATTGCACTGTGGTCTGAGAGACAGTTTGTTATAATTTCTGTTCTTGTACATTTGCTGAGGAGTGCTTTACTTCCAATTACGTGGTCAATTTTGGAGTAAGTACGATGTGGTGCTGAGAAGAATGTATATTCTGTTGATTTGGGGTGGAGAGTTCTATAGATGTCTATTAGGTCTGCTTGCTGCAGAGATGAGTTCAATTCCTGGATATCCTTGTTAACTTTCTGTCTCATTGATCTGTCTAATGTTGACAGTGGAGTGTTGAAGTCTCCCATTATTATTGTATGGGAGTCTAAGTCTCTTTGTAAGTCTCTAAGGACTTGCTTTATGAATCTGGGTGCTCCTGTATTGGGTGCATATATATTTAGGATAGTTAGCTCTTCCTGTTGAATTGATCCCTTTACCATTATGTAATGGCCTTCTTTGTCTCTTTTGATCTTTGATGGTTTAAAGTCTGTTTTATCAGAGACTAGTATTGCAACCCCCGCTTTTTTGTGTTCTCCATTTGCTTGGTAAATCTTCCTCCATCCCTTTATTTTGAGCCTATGTATGTCTCTGCGTGTGAGATGGGTCTCCTGAATACAGCAGACTGATGGGTCTTGACTCTTTATCCAGTTTGCCAGTCTGTGTCTTTTAATTGGAGCATTTAGTCCATTTACATTTAAGGTTAAGATTGTTATGTGTGAACTTGATCCTGCCATTATGATATTAACTGGTTATTTTGCTCATTAGTTGATGCAGTTTCTTCCTAGCCTTGATGGTCTTTACATTTTGGCATGTTTTTGCAATGGCTGGTACCAGTTGTTCCTTTCCATGTTTAGTGCTTCCTTCAGGGTCTCTTGTAAGGCAGGCCTAGTGGTGACAAAATCTCTAGGCATTTGCTTATCTGTAAAGGATTTTATTTCTCCTTCACTTATGAAACTTAGTTTGGCTGGATATAAAATTCTGGGTTTAAAATTCTTTTCTTTAAGAATGTTGAATATTGGCCCCCACTCTCTTCTGGCTTGAAGAGTTTCTGCCGAGAGATCTGCTATTAGTCTGATGGGCTTCCCTTTGTGGGTAACCCGACCTTTCTCTCTGGCTGCCCTTAAGATTTTTTCCTTCATTTCAACTTTGGTGAATCTGGCAATTATGTGTCTTGGAGTTGCTCTTCTCGAGGAGTATCTTTGTGGCGTTCTCTGTATTTCCTGGATTTGAATGTTGGCCTGCCCCACTAGGTTGGGGAAGTTCTCCTGGATGATATCCTGAAGAGTGTTTTCCAGCTTGGTTCCATTTTCCCCCTCACTTTCAGGCACCCCAATCAGACGTAGATTTGGTCTTTTTACATAATCCCATACTTCTTGCAGGCTTTGTTCATTTCTTTTTCTTCTTTTTTCTTTTGGTTTCTCTTCTCGCTTCATTTCATTCATTTGATCCTCCATCGCTGACATTCTTTCTTCCAGTTGATCGAGACGGTTACTGAAGCTTGTGCATTTGTCACGTATTTCTCGTGCCATGGTTTTCGTCTCTTTCATTTCGTTTGTGAGCTTCTCTGCATTAATTACTCTAGCCATCAATTCTTCCACTTTTTTTTCAAGATTTTTAGTTTCTTTGCGCTGGGTACGTAATTCCTCCTTTAGCTCTGAGAAATTTGATGGACTGAAGCCTTCTTCTCTCATCTCGTCGAAGTCATTCTCCGTCCAGCTTTGATCCGTTGCTGGCGATGAGCTGCGCTCCTTTGCCGGGGGAGATGCGCTCTTATTTTTTGAATTTCCAGCTTTTCTGCCCTGCTTTTCCCCCATCTTTGTGGTTTTATCTGCCTCTGGTCTTTGATGATGGTGATGTACTGATGGGGTTTTGGTGTAGGTGTCCTTCCTGTTTGATAGCTTTCCTTCTAACAGTCAGGATCCTCAGCTGTAGGTTGTAGCTGTAGGAGATTGCTTGAGGTCCACTCCAGACCCTGTTTGCCTGGGTATCAGCAGCAGAGGCTGCAGAAGATAGAATATTTCTGAACAGCGAGTGTACCTGTCTGATTCTTGCTTTGGAATCTTCCTCTCAGGGGTGTACTCCACCCTGTGAGGTGTGGGGTGTCAGACTGCCCCTAGTGGGGGATGTCTCCCAGTTAGGCTACTCAGGGGTCAGGGACCCACTTGAGCAGGGAGTCTGTCCCTTCTCAGATCTCAACCTCCGTGTTGGGAGATCCACTGCTCTCTTCAAAGCTGTCAGACAGAGTCGTTTGCGTCTGCAGAGCTGCTGCGTTTGTTATTATTTACTGTGCCCTGTCCCCAGAGGTGGAGTCTACAGAGACAGGCAGGTTTCCTTGAGCTGCTGTGAGCTCCACCCAGTTCGAGCTTCCCAGCAGCTTTGTTTACCTACTTAAGCCTCAGCAATGGCGGGCGCCCCTCCCCCAGCCTCGCTGCTGCCTTGCTGGTAGATCACAGACGGCTGTGCTAGCAATGAGGGAGGCTCCGTGGGTGTGGGACACTCCCGGCCAGGTGTGGGATATGATCTCCTGGTGTGCCTGTCTGCTTAAAGCGCAGTATTGGGGTGGGAGTTACCCGATTTTCCAGGTGTTGTGTGTCTCAGTTCCCCTGGCTAGGAAAAGGGATTCCCTTCCCCCTTGCGCTTTCCAGGTGAGGCAATGCCTCGCCCTGCTTCAGCTCTCGCTGGTCGGGCTGCAGCAGCTGACCAGCACCGATCGTCTGGCACTCCCCAGTGAGATGAACCCAGTACCTCAGTTGAAAATGCAGAAATCGCCGGTCTTCTGTGTCGCTCGCGCTGGGAGTTGGAGACTGGAGCTGTTCCTATTCGGCCATCTTGCTCCGCCTCCACATGTACATGGTTTTAAAACTCAGATAGTGAATAGTGCCATCAGGTTTACAGAAAAAAAAGTCAGGCACATACCCTATTCCTGTACTTCTCAAAAATAATCACTTTTAATTCTTTTAGCATTTTAACTCAACCTATACAAATAACCTGCATGAACTGTTTTTTTAATTTATAATTTTAGAAATAATTTATTGGCTTCCTAATATTAGAAGTTTTAACTCTAATACCATATTCACCTCTTCCTCAATTCCCAAAAATATATATATTATAAATTAAAGAAAATCAATATTCAGTCTGTGCATAATAATATTGGTGTAAAGCTGGGTCTTAGCTAAGCTGTATAAGGTATTAGGTAATTTCTTTTTAATGATGATATTCATTTTATCTGCAAAGGAGACTAAAAGCTATAAGATTTTTTTTAGTATTATGAGATACAGAGAAATTAAACAATTTCTTCAAGGTTTAATTAGCAATAAATCATGTTGATTTATTCAATGCTTAGCAAGGTAGTCTGGTGACATTTTTTTAATTGTGTAAAAAAAGCCAAAAGCGGTGGTTCCCACTTGTAATCCTAGCTACTCAGGAGGCTGAGGCAGGAAGATTGCTTGAGGCCTGGAGTTTTGAGATTAGCTAGGGCCACAAAGCAAGATTCCATCTTTAAAAATATAAAAAACAAATTAGTTGGGCTCAGTAACATGAGCCTGAAACTTTTGTCCTAGCTATTCAAGGGGCTGAAGTGGGAGGATCACTTGAGCCCACGAGTTCGAGGCTACAGTGAGCTATGACCACCCCTCGGCTTGGTGACCGAGTAAGACCCTGCCTCTAAAATTAATTAACTAAAAAGCTTTTTTAAATAACATATACGTAACAAAAAATTTATCATCTTAATCATTTTCAAGCAGACAGTTCAGTGGCATTAAGTACATTCACATTGTTATGTGACTATTACCATCATCCATCTTCAGAACTTTCTCATCTTCCCAAACTGAAACTCTGTACCCACCAAACTATAACTCCCCACTACTTCACTCTTCAGGCAATCGCCATTCTACTTTGTATGAATCTGACTGTTTTAGATACTTCATATAAATGGAATCATAAACAATATTTATCCTTTTGTCACTAATTTATTTCACTTAGCATAATGTCTTCAAGATTCATCCATGTTGTAGCATGTATCAGAATTTCCTCCCTTGTTAAGACTTAATAATATTCCATTGTATGTATATACACATGTTGTTTATCTACTCTTTCAGTAGATATTTTGGTTGTTTCCACCTTTTTGCTATTACGAATAATATTGCTATGGACTTGGGAGTACAAATATCTCTTCAAGTCTCTGCTTTCAAGTCTTTGGGGTATATACAAAGAAGTAGAATTGCTAGATCCCAGGATAATTCTATATGTCATTTTCCTTTTTTTTTTTTTTTTTTACATAATGGCCACCCTAATGGATGAAGTGGTATCACATTATAGTTTTCATTTGTATTTCTGTAATGAACTGTGATTTTGAACATCCTTTCATGTGCTTATTGCCGTTTATAAATCATCTTTGGAGAAATGTTTAAGTTTTTGCCCATCTTAATTAGGTTGGTTTTTTTCTTATTGGATTGTAGTTCTTTTTGTATCCTGGATATAATCCCTTATCAGATACATTATTTGCAAATATTTTCTCCCATTCTGTGGGTTGCCTTTTCACTCTGATAGTGTCTTTTGATGCACAAAAGTGTTTAATTTTGAGGTAGTCCCGTTTGTCTACTTTTGTCTTTGTTGCTTGTGCTTTTGGTGTCAACATCTAATAAGTCATTGCCAAATCCAGTGTCATGAAGCTTTTTCCCTATGTTTTCTTGTAAAAGCTTGATAGTTTTAGTTTTTGACCTATTTTCAGTTAATTTTTGGATATGGCATAAGGTAAGGTAAGAGTTCAACTTTGTTCTTTTGCAAATGAATATCCAGTTTTCCCTGCACAATTTGTTGAAAAGAATGTCCTCTCCTCATTAAGTAGTCTTGGCAGCCTTGTCAAAAATCATCTGACCATATATCTGAGTTTATTTCTGGGTTTGTATTATGTAATGTACAACTTTTTGTTTTCTTTTGAGTTCATAATTGCCTTACCCTTTCAGTTGCTTCATTTCCATGTACCTATCATTAATTCACACCCAACCGGCCCAGACATATAAAATTCCTCTCATTATAGTTTTTAAAATCTGGCAGTAGATGGGGTTTGATGCATTTTCTTGATTGTTTTGAAGACATTGCTCTCAGAGCCCTCTGCCTCCCTGCTCCTCTTTGAGGACTTCTGCACAGCTATTATGTGGAAATTTTCTTTTCACTGTCATCTTGGGAATTCCCATTGCTGCATCTTGTGGCAGGTGCCCCATACCCAGGATTTCTTATATCTTCCTTCTTTACTCACTCGTGTTGGTGAAACACATCATTCAACTTTCTGAATATATTTACTCCATCCTAACACTTTAGCTTTCATATGAGTAAGTATGGAATTCTAGGTTCGAAATACATTATCTCAGAATATTGAAGACTTGACTCCATTGGCTTCCAGTCTCCAGTGTGATGGTTAAGAAACCAAATTTTAGATAACAGGACGTCAGTAAAAAGATTGTGGATGGGAAATTTCATGGTCATATCTTTTTCAAGTAGATCACATTGGCTGCTGTATGACAGTTGAACCTAAGAGGTGCAGAAACCAGTTGGAAGACTAGCAGCATTCCAAGGAAAAGCTAAAAAAAACTAAACTAAAACGAGCGTTAGAGATGGAAAGAAAGGGTAGAATTCAATAAATATTTAGGAAAAGATATGAGTAGGATGAACTGATTATTGGTAGGGTCCAGAATGATTCCCCATATTTGGACAAAAGTAGATAAAACCTCAGCATTTGGAAGTACAATAGATAGATAGAGATACATATCTATACAATAGAGATATCTACATAATAGATTTTTTTAATATTAAATGTAGTTAACCGCTGTTGATGAGAAAAAGACCAAACTGTAAAATATTTGAAGAGGTTTATTCTGAGTCACTATAAGTGACTCAGGTAATATGAGTCACTACAGCCAGGGACATAGCCTCAAGAAGTCCTGAGAACATGTGCTTGAGGTGACTGGATTACAGCTTGCTTGTATACATCTTAGGGAGACAGAAGTTACAGGCAAAGATACAAATCAACACATGTAAGGTATATACATTGGTTCAGCCCAATGAAAGGTGGGACATCTCAAAGGGGGCACATACAGGTCATGAGTAGATTTAAATATTTTCTGATTGGCAATTTCTTAAAAGAGTTAAGTTTTGCCTAAAGAGTTGAAGTCAGCAGAAAGAAATGCCTGAGTTAAAATAAGGAGGGGTTGTGAAAGCCAGGGTTCTTGTGATGTAGATAAAGCCTCTAAGTAGCATACTTCAGAGAGACTAGATGGTAAATGTCTCTTTTTGGATCTTAAAAGGTGTCAGATTCTTAGTTAAATCTCTTCTGGATGAGGATAAGACCTAGAAAGGGAAGGAGATTCTCTACAGAACATAAATTTCCCCCACAAGAGATGGCTTGGCAGGACCATTCCAAGATAATGTCAAAGAAATCTATTTTGGGGTAAAATACTTCAATTTCCTTCAGGGCTTTTTATCTGTCATGTGATGCTATACCAGAGTCAGGTTGCAATTTGTCATCTTATTACTACAAAATGTCTGTTTTGTCAGTCTTACGACTTTTATCTTCATGTTAATGCTGGTCAGTTGTGCCTAAACTTCAAAGAGAATGGGGTATAATGAGGCATATCTGACCTCTCTTCCTTTCATGGCCTGAACTAGTTTTTTTGGTTTTTGTTTTTTTTAAAGAAAAAATATTTTAATAAGCACTTATAATTCAAATAATGAATATAAATTATAGTGTTACATAAGATTATAAACTTAAACAAGATCATTAGAAAACATTTTCTAAAGTTCAGTCTCCTAAGTCCAAAAGTATCCTAATTATATAGCTATTTTATTATTATTATTATTATTATTACACTTTAAGTTCTGAGATACATGTGCAGAACGTGCAGGTTTGTTACATAGGTATACACGTACCATGGTGGTTTGCTGCACCCATCAACCCATCATCTACATTAGGTATTTCTCCTAATGCTATCCCTCCTCTAGCTTTTTAGGTTTCTTTGGAATTCCTTTGGCCAGGAGGGGCTCTGTTCAGTCAGTTGGAAGGCTTAGAAATTTATTTTTGGTTTACTTTGTATTATGAGATAATGGATACCTCATCTCTGGAGACATTTGAGCAAAGACCAAAGGAGTATTTTTAATCTTTTTTAGGTTATGAATCATTTCAGAATTAGATGGAAGCAAAACTACATACATGTGTATGCATGTACACACACACACATTTTTGTATATATATTTAACCTCTAAGTCAATTAGGTGAAGAGAAAGTAAACTAGTTGATCTTTTGCAAGGTATAGTCCTTGGGCTGACTGTGAGGTAGGATCAATGAGCTCTAATTAGCTTCCAACTCTCATCATTCTAATTCTATAAATAATAAAGTACTACCTGTTACTGTGTCCCTGCACCAAGAATGCATTGCCAAACTCACCTCACCATGTTTCCATTTGAGACAGGAGTTTGGCAGGACTGGTTTCACAAGATACAGGTCATAAAGACGCCACTGATAAAACAGGATGCAGTGAAGAAGCTGGCCAAAACCAAGATGGCAACAAAAACAACCTCTAGTTGTCCTGGCTGCTTATTATATGCTAATTATAATATATTAGCATATCCAAGGAAACTCTCACCAGCACCATGCCATGGCAACGTCTGGAAGTTACCCTATGTGATCTGAAAGGGGGAGGAACCCTCAGTTCCAGGAACTCCCTGCCCCTTTCCTGGAAAACTCACAAATAATTCACCCCTTGTTTAGCATATGATCAATAAACAACCATAAAAATAGCCAAACCAGCAGCCCTCAAGGCTCCTCTGCCTATGGAGTGGCCACCCTTTTATTCCTTTACTTTCTTAATAGACTTGCTTTCACTTCACTCTGTTGGCTTGCTCTCTAATTCCTTCCTGCAGGAAGCCAGGAACACACGTGGTCTCCCAGGCTGAACCCCAGTTTGGGGGTTTACCCTGTAACACATTACTTACTTACATGTATTGACCTCCTTGAGGGAGAAGTCTTTCTTTTACCCCTCTGGATGTGCCTATCATAAAGCACAAGGTTGATTAAATAAATCTTATCAAATAACTACATAGGGAAATCTAAGTGGTATGGTCCTTGCCCTCCAGCAACAGCGTTTGCTCTTTTCCTTCTCTTCCCCAACCACTACCACAATCCTTACCCATTAGAATTACACTAACTACTCAAGTTCAATTCTGTATGCTAAGACATTTAATATTTCTATTGGACCCCAGTCATACCATTAGGGAGTCTATGGAACCCATTTAAGATTTTGAAGGAAATCTTGATAGCCCCAAATTATGTACCCCAGCCCCTCCCCCCAAAAGAGATTTTTATCCTTTGATTACTGCTTAGGAGGGGATATGGTGGTGAAATAGGCACAAGATGGGAATTTGGGGATTATCATCCAGTTCTTAACTTATTCTGGGTCCTAGAATTAGCTCCCTTTCTCTTCTTGGCCTTCAGTGTTTTCATCTGTAAGTGAAAAGACTTAACTGGACCATAATAGCTAATAGGCTTTCTTTTGGCCCACCTCTGATCAGATGGTTCCAACTGCCTGGTGCACTGTGCAGAGGAGGACTATGAGGCTGGGTCTGGGCCAGGGCTGAGCAGCACCCTGTTTGGATGGTTTCTGCAATGGAGGGGCAGGGTATATGCTGGCAGTATGCCAGCCCCAAGGTGGATGGTCATTAATGTCCCATTCAGCTCTCTAAGTCTGTGACTAACACTCTTATTTTTCAGCCTGTTAACCTTTTTGTTGGTCTCAATTAATGAATCTCTACATTTTTCATGTCCCTTTTTAACTGAGGAGACTAAAATTGGATAAAGTTTGCTTGAAAACTTATCAGAGATGTATAATGTCATAGTTCCTAAATCCCACATTCCACTTACACGTCATAATAGTTGCTCCTTTAATTAGAATTGAAATGTCAACCCATAATATATGAGACACATGACACTAATAATAACTAATTGCTAGCTGTAGAGAAATATATAATATAAAATAAAATAATTCAGCATAACATATTATATTAGTTTCTTAGACAGTTCCTGTAACAAATTACTACAGACTGGGTGGCTGAAACAACACAAATGTATTCTCCCACGGTCCTGGAAGCCAGATGTCGAGAATTAAGGTATTGGCCATCATGTTCCTTCTGAGGGCCCCAGAGAGGAGTCTTCCTTTTTCTTCCTAGCTTCCGCTGGTTGCTGGCAATTCTTGACATTCCTCAGCTTGCAGCTGTATTGCTCCAGTCTCTGCCCCTGTAGTCACATGGCACTCCTCCCTGGGAATCTGTATCTCCAAATCTCTCTCATTACAGGAAAATCAATCAGTGGATTTCGGGCTCACCCTAATCTAGTATGATCTCAACCTAACTTGATTGCATCTGCAAAGACCCTATTTCCAAATAAAGTCACATTCACAATACCAGAAGTTAAGACTTCAAGACATCATTTTGGGGGACACAATTCCACCCACAACACATATCATAGCAACTTCTACACTTGCCAAATAATTCATTATTAAATCATGACAGACATCCATGTTTCATCTTGCATGTCTTGATGATAATGATCTATAATTATTTACCTGGAATGGTATCATAAGTTCTTGGTGAATAAAAGCACCAGACAATAGTATAATAGAACCTTATTTACAGGATATTATGTAAAATGTCTATATGTAGAAAAATGCTTTGAGAAATATTTGAATAAGGCAAGCATCATTTTTATAAGAACAAAGCTTTAGATTTATAAGCTAGACACAATAATAATAACACCACCAATAAAATATATTGTTTCCAATGTTAATACTTTTCAAAATAATAAAAGCAAAAGTAAAAACAAACATACCAATTTAAAAGACATGTTTTTATATGTTGACAAAAAACAAAGATAATTTTTGCTTTTATATTTAGTCCTAATCCTTCCAAAACCTTTAGTTAACCAATGATCAAAGATGAAAAGGGTCTTGCCTTCTTCCTCATAAAGGAAGAAATTCTTTCCCCAAAGTCCAAAGTAGCTTTATTTAATAGGTCACTTTTGCCTCTTAATATTATTGAAAAGACTGCCCTTATTATGTTATCTCTGACTAAGTTGTGGCAAAAACAAAGTTGACATCAGTTATTTGGCCTCAGATGAACCTAAAATAGAGAAATCAGAAAAGCAGTACAAAGAAGGGAGCCAAGACAAACATGAGCCTGGGGGCTGAACAGAGACCCAAGTATGCACTGTTCAGCAAATCTGCAGGGACAACCTTGGCTAAGAGCTGAAATCAGTGGTCAGTGGGGCATGCAGCTTCACTACCTCCACCTGTCTTTTAGTGTGTCATTATTGCAAATTAAATAATTCAGTTGAAAGATAAAACATTCGCTACACTGGCGGCAAAATCTTTTGATGCCAACATGTGACAAATGTAATTGAGTTCTCTTCCACTAAAAGACTATCATGGAGTTCAAATCCAAATCTCTCAGACCTTCTTTGTCCCATTTAAGAAGGATGGTCGTATAGGCTCTGACATAGTTGATTTTTTAACTGCAAAGGAAGGAAGTTCCTTTAAGCCTAAAAAAGCAAAACCATCTGGTATTGCACAGCTGTGGAAATATTGTGTATCTAATTATTTATGGAGATACCTATGATTTGGCCTGGATATATCCCAAAAGACTTTGGAAAAGCAGAGTTTCCTTGCAGGTTCAGATCAATAGCTTCTAAATGGTTTTTCTGGTTCAAGATTTTTCTCATTGGAATGAAGAATGGGAAAACCCTGTTTTCATTAAAGAACCACAGAAATGTCATCCTGATTTATGTCAAGACATCAAAGAAGACATGCTATGAAGTCCTGTAGGAAAAGTCATTCTGACAGTCATTCTATAACTTTGGCCTTTAAACTTCATTGGTCAGAACAGGTGACAGAAATATATTTAACAACAAGTGTAGTATCTAAACCCCTAGTTATTTATTGCCATATACGCTCTACAGATTAACTACTAAGAAATGATAATCCACCCTCTTTAAGTAAAATCACACAAAAAATGTAGAACTTTAGAGTTTAACACTCAATAGAGATTTTCTGCTTCATGTCAGGACACAAGACTAAGTTTTTTGGTTTTGTTTTTGGTTTTGCCAGACAAATCTTCCCACAGGAAAAAAAAATAGAAAATTAGAAAGACATTTTTAAAATATAAATGCTTGAAGGCATCAAAGAGTTTCAAAAACAGATTTTTTTAAAATCTAAGATTTGACAGAGAAAAGGGGTACAGAGAAATGAGATCAACTTTCAGTGTGTTTTACCCTTAAGCCTCTGCCAATTTACCAGTGGTATCTTAAGGACAGAAAAGTTGAGCAGAAGCCTGTGTCTGGAAGGATGAGAGACCAAACAGAACTTCCAACCATCTTAAGAGGCTGAGGAGGACATAAATTGGAATTCAGGATATACCAAGTCCTGTGGTTTGAATGTGTGTCCCAAAGCAATAGCATGGAGAGGTTGTGCCTAATGGAAGGTGTTTAAGTCATGAGGGCTCCTCCCTCATGAATAGATTCATGCTGCTATAGAAAAGGCTCATGGAAGTGGACTCTCTCTCTCCTACTCCTGTTTTTCTGCCATGTGAGGACACAATGTTTCTCATCTCAAGAACTCAGCATTCAAGATGCCATCTTAGAAGCAGATAGACTAGGCCCCAACCTGCGAGCACTTAGGTTTTGGACTTCCCAGACCCCAGACCTGTTAGAGAATACATTTCTGTTCTTTATAAATTGTTCAGTCTGTGGTACTCTTTTATATCACCATAAAATAGACTAAGACACCAAGGAAAAGGAATCTTGATAAATAATCAAGACGTTCAGCTAAGACTCCTGAAAGACAATTGGGAATCCTTATAAATATGATGAATCAGAAACAATGTTAGATCAGCCATCAAAAATACCAAAATCTAACTTTGAATCATCTCAATTCCTGGCTACATTAAGGTGACATTCCACTATGCTAACTGTCTAAATCAAAACACAAGCCAATCCTTTTGAAAAAAGATTAAAATCATTCAGAATCCAATTTCTCATATACGACATCTAGCATTAAATCCAAAATTACCAGGATACAAGAACACTTGACCAAAAATCAAGAGAATAATATATAATAGTAATAGATCTACCAAAACCTCATTACAGTAATTAGACATGAATTTTTTTAATTGTAATTAATACCCTCAAGAAGTTAGATGGCAAATTGAAGAATTTCAGCAGAGAAATAGAAATTATAAAAAATATGAATTTTAGAACTAAAAATATATAAGCAAAATCAAGAACACAACTGATGGGTCTAATAGCAAATTAAATATAGCTGATGAGAAGATTCATGGACTATAAGTTTGTAAAAATATATAGACTGATGCATAGAGAAACAGATAGAAAATACATAAATAAGCATAAGAGACATATGATATACATATGTACAGTTGAAGCCCCAAAAGGAAAGGAGAGAGAAAATGGAGCAAATGAAACATTTAAGAAAATGGTTTTCCAAAACTGATAAAAGAAACCAAGACACAGATTTTGGATATGTTACGAACCTCAAATAGGATGAATACAAATGAAAGAACACCTTAGCATATCATGGTAAAATTCCTGGAAATTGAAGACAAAAAAAAAAAATTATAAGCAGACAAGGAGAAAGAAGACAATGTTTTATTCAAAGAAGCAAGAAGACTAACAAATTGACAGATGACTCCACAAAAGAAACAATGAGATCCAGGAAAAGTGGAAAAGCATAATGAAAGTATAGAAACAATCCTGTTGCTTATTTAGTCCCACTCTGACTCACTCATCTCTGATAGAAAACTCCTCCCAGAGAGGTAAGTATCTAGCCCAAGATGACAAAGCAAAGTCAGACCAGAATTTTACGTTGCCCTAAAATTCAGTCTCCTAGTTTACTTGTATTCTTCTCACTCAAAGAAGATAAACATTTTACCCTACCAAAGAAACTACTCTTTTCTATGCATACCCTTTTCAAATATGTATTTGGGTATTCCTTCAAAGAAAATACTTTTATTTATTTATTTATTTATTTAAGACAGAATCTCACTCTGTTGCCCAGGTTGGAGTGCAGCGGAGTGATCTCAGCTCACTGCAACCTCCATCTCCTGGGTTCAAGCAATTCTTGTCTCTCAGCCACTTGAGTAGCTTCCAGCAAAAAAATTTTTTTTGTATTTTTAGTAGAGACAGGGTTTCACTATGTTGGCCAGGCTGGTCTCAAACTCCTGGCCTCAAATGATCCACCCGCCTCAGCTTCCCAAAGTGCTGGGATTACAAGTATGGGCTACTGCACCTGACCAGAAAATACTCTTTATATAACCCAACTGCTAACTTTTGACTAGACATACTAACACTACTGAAAACATACAGATTTCATTTTTGCTCTTAACAAAGAACTCTTGGAACTAGGAGAGTTCCTACTTAAAAAAAATTCCCTAAAGTATAAAATTCACTGGTTCATTTTAAGTACTGCATTCCCACTTTGTCTAAAAATTCGGTAAAAGGGAGTATAATTTGCTGTGTGTGATGCTTTATTCAACAGAATACCTTCAATTCCAATATCTCAAACAGGACACAACCACTTTTTTAGACAACCTCTATAGACCCACTTTTAAAACAAATGTCTTGAACATATGAAAAAAAAAATCTTTCTGTGCTTAAAAACTTGCACTTGCCTAAGTCATCTATTCCACAGCTCTGGCAGTAAAGATTAATAAATGTCATTCTTCTTAATGCCATATCAGAACATGTGGCCTTTCAACATACACATTTGTGCAATTCAAAACCATGGGGGGTCTCCTTAAATGACGTTTCCTGAATACATTCAGGGATACAAATTGCTCTGCATGATGAAAGAGATCATTAATGTTTCTCATTTTTATAAGACATTATTTCCATGTTTTACATACTTGTAATAGTTAAAGAGGGTATAGCAAATAAAATGGAGGCAGCTCACTATTTAGAAAGGTAAAGGTGATTAAACTTGCTGTAGGAATTTTCTGTCAAATTTACAGTAAAGAATTAGAGACTGTAAAGCCTGAAGAATTAATTCTGGGAATATGAAAGCATTTTCTGTGTCACTGCATTAACAGTGCCCTCAGATTGCCTCTTGAAATACTGCATAGCACTGAGGGCACCAAATGAATACAAAATAGTAGGTTCATTTTGCTGCTACTAAATGCAGAACTTTATATCCCTGACTAATGTTTTAACACTGGTCATTACCTAAAAATAGTCTCATTATTTTTATTAATTGCCAATCAATGTTTGCCCTTTAAGTAAAGTCCATGAGTGGGCAAAAATCTACTTTTGCCATTGAAAATTCTGTATCTTTTCAGTAGTATCTGTTTAACATTGTCTTACCGTGGTAAATATCTCAGTAACCACCCATATCTGTGCCAGATGGAGGTGACTGCTCTAACTCCACATGCACCTGTCAGCAATCCAGCAATCTAAAAGAGTTAAATGACTCCATCTGCTCTTCCTGATTGCCTGGAGACTAACCCTCAAGTGTTAGTGGTTTTGTTTGTTAATAAATAATAAAAGGATGCTTTGTCAATTATGTGACTTGACTGATTCATAATTTGTGCTAACAAATTTCTGTCAATATTGAGTGACTCAATAAAGAAGCATTTATTAGGTACTCACTGTATATCTTTATTTCACTAGTCGCTATAAGATGTAGGAGAAAATAAATATATCATTTAGAAGGAAAACATACTTAAAATCTTCAGAGAATTTCCTAGAAATTTACTTTCTCCTGTGTCACCTCTGGTTTAAGCTCCTAACATTTTTGAATTTGTTTAGGGAACATCTCACCATCCTTTTCATGCATCCTGTTTAATTTCACACTACATTGACCTAGATGTGGAACTGTTTGACTTAATTCCCCACAAAGCAATCAGTCCCCTGGATATCTATATATGAAAAAGATTTGACTGCAAATGTGGGATGTCAGGGAATTTGCACGGCCACAACACAACCAACCTGAAAATGCAAGTTGAGATATTTCTGCTGTGAAAGTCACTCGGCCATTTGCAGAACTAGAATTTCAGTCTTCTACCATGTTATGTTCAACTCTCTGCTCACTCCCTTTTCTCTTTCTTCTTGTGCTTCACTACCAAGGTCTTCTACATTTCAAATTCACAGTAGCTTTTCATCTTGGCTTTTGCCAATCTGTGTATTCAGAATGTCTTTGTTCACCCCAAATTGGCTGGTCAAGGTATTTTCCTTAAAAAGTCTATAACCTCCTTAAGAGGAATTCTGGAATCAACCGTTAAAGTTATAAAATATTTTACCTGATATATTAATAATTCTCAAAGCTATCAAAGTAGTGGGGAAAGTGGTAAACTCTCGCATTACTTCCCAGCTGTAGTCGATTTACACTGCCTCTAGAAATTTAACAACAGTTATTAAAAATAATAACGTTCATATATTTTTGCCCTGGAATTCCACTCCATAGAACTTCACATACTTCACAGTAAATACTCAATATGTGATAGCTATCATTATTGGTTATTATTCTAAGGTAATTAAATTTATACCTGTTAAATGCATAAATTGTTCTTTGCAACATTATACATTATAGAAGAATTTGCAAATGGTATGTAAAATTGGTGAAAAGCTAAACTGAATACTAATATTCGATAGGATATAATGCAGCCACTAAACATTTCCATGTCACTACTGGAATATGCCTTTATCATCTCATAAATTTTTTTGTAAAAAAAAGGATCAGAAAACAAGGTAACATTTATACTCTGATTGAAATTATAAAACAAACATGTACATAAATGAAAATTGGATGAAAGAATATAAGATACAGTAGTGTGCCTATTGGTGTTTTAATATTCCTTTTTATTATTTCATTTGTTGCAATGGCCTTTATATAATAAAAATCCTAATAGTTCACTGTTACCAACAAGTTCTTTCTCCAAGATGAACCTGAAAGTCAATATAAATTTTTTATGAAGATTTTAGTGAACATTCTACGAACAAAGTCTTTCCTTCAAAGGTGATTGAGATATCTGGAAACAAACTTGAATATGATTTGTTTCATAATTTAGAGCTCCCTAGAAATGCTCTTGGATTGTCTGCTGCATTTCAATGGTATCATAATCTCTATCCTGCATGGTAAGTGGAGACCTCGGCTGTGAGGCCTACTGCGGAGTTTGAAAGGTTTCTTCCTGGATTCACGGTAAAATGGAAGGCTCACTTCTCTTGAGCCCTTCCTCTAGGGCTGTTGTCTCCAAAGTGAAGTGTGCACATCTCAGGTGGTACACAAATACTAGGGCTTCTGCATACATTTATTTATATCTTATTCTTTTAAAACTTATTTTAAGTGCTTTTAAATTTACATATTATTTTAATAATTAGTTTCTCTAAATAACATAGGGTAATAAATGTTTATGAGGACACCTGTTCAAAAGCTTTTTTTGACAGATGTTTGAACAAAAAACTTTTAGAAAACACTACTCTGGAGGTGAATTAGAAAAGTCATCATTAAATTTAGTTTCAACAAAAGCAGATGCATATCCTAATACATGATAGGGTATCTCAACCGTCACCTCAGTTCAAGCATCTTGCACTGCTCCGTTCTTCCCCCTCACATCCTCTTGACGCACATATACTGGCTTCCCCACCATTACCCTGCCAAGTATCCAGGCCCTCTACTTAGCACTAGACTTGGGTTTGTGCGCATCCTAGAGCCTTGAGGAATGTATCCGCAGAGGATAATTAGGGAAGGGGAGTTCACGCAAAGTTTTATGACATGGATGGGTGTCCCTCCTTAAGCAAGTGATAAGTAGAAATGGAGCAAAATGATCTCCAGTTTTAATGGCAGAATCAATTGTCAGAAGCACCCAAAGTCAATGGCAGACTCTCACTCAGTAAAGGCTGAGTGATAGGACAATGAGGACACAACTTTCACAAATACGTGGTCCTCTAGGTGCACTCACTTAGCAATTCCAGAGCATTCTCCCTTCTCCAAGATCACCTTACCAGCTTCAAAGGAGGCCGGGCGCGGTGGCTTATGCCTATAATCCTAGAACTTTGAGAGGCTGAGGTCGGGGGATTCCCTGAGCTCAAGAGTTGTAGATCAGCCTCAGCAACGTGGTGAAACCCTGCCTCTACTAAAATGCAAAAAATTAGCCAGGTGTGGTGGCACGTGCCTGTAGTCCCAGCTGCCCTGGAGGCTGAGACATGAGAATTGCTTGAACCTGGGAAGCAGAGGTTGGCAGTGAGCCAAAATCACACCACTACACTCCAGCCTAGGAAACAGAGCAAGACTTTGTCTCCAAAAGAAAGGCCAGGCCTCTAGCCCCCATACTTACTCTTCTTACTCTGCAACCCCAATTTGCAAGTCATAGTATTCATCTGCTGTGACTTCTATCACCACCACTACTAAACTGGTTGTAAATAGGAACAGTAATGATGATGATAATAATACACAACCGCACCATTGTGCACCTGCCATATGCCATTCATTGCACTAGCTCTTTATTGAATGATGGATACTAATAGATTTATAGAGATTCTCACAACAGTGATAGTTTATGGAATCAGTCCAGGGATAATTTTAAATCTTTTTCTACCTAAGAGTCATCCCTTCATAGTTAGCTCTTTACGCGAGTTGCAACTGCCAGTAAACAGGCTGAGTAGGGCTTGCAGAAGTTTTAAATTTGCCCTGGTTCTGTTGTATTATGCTGTTGTATTTTAAGTTCATATGCCTTTGGTCATAATAAGTTCCTCTAGGTTGCTAGAGTTCCTACCTCTCTATATTGTCTTACACTCAGCATCACATGGTTATGTTACCTGTTCAACTCTTTAAGGATTACATTTTCCTACCATTTTACTCTAGACTGAAAAGGATCTTTACAATGGATATTTGCAGCCCTCGGCACAGCTGACTCATTAACCATCTGCATTCACAATTAAACTGATGACCCCAAGAGCTTGAGAAAAATGAACAGAACAAGAATCTTTTGTGATTTAGTGGTGGTCTTTTACTACAGGAAAATCTTTGAAACAGCCTGAAATAGCTTTAGAGTTGCTTTTCCTTCTTGGCAGGGCCTTCTATGTAATTTGTACATCCCAGTATAAAATGACTATGTGGGATCCCACATTCAGAAAACAGGACAGGGAAAGGCTGCTTATTGTTATGGAAAAACAAAGCTTTTTCTTAAAGTACTATATTACTAATAAAACATAGTAGAGTTAAAAGTGATAAATGAGTAACAACTCAAACTTATACATTCCCAAAAATATTTTTGGTGTCCAATTTTTATATGAAGCAATATAAATAACAATTTATTAAGTAATGTCTTGATTGATAAAATTTTTCTGCAACAAAATACTTGCAAATCATTTCCAGCAGGGTATCAAAAAGCGAGTTCACCACAATCAAGTAGGCTTTATTCCTGGGATGGAAGGTTGGTTCCACGTACGCGTATCAATAAATACGATTCACCACATAAACAGAATTAACAACAAAAATCACATGAGCATCTCAATAGACACGAAAAAGGCCTTCGATAAAATCCAACATCCCTTCATGATAAAAACCCTCAACAAACGAGGCATAAAAAATCTATACCTCAAAATAATAAGAGCCACTTATGACAAACCCACAGCCAACATCATACCAAATAGGCAAAAGCAGGAAGCACTCCCCTTGAGAACTGGACAAGACAAAGGTGCCCACTCTCACCACTTCTATTCAACCATAGTACTGGAAATCCTAGCCAGAGCAGTCAGGCAAGAAAAAGAAACAAAAGGCATCCAAATAGGAAGAGGGGAAGTCAAACTATCTCTCTTCACAGACAATATGATTCTATACCTAGAATGCCCCCAAAGACTCTGCCAGAAGGCTTCTAGAACTGATAAACAACTTCAGTAAAGGTTCAGGACACAAAATCCATATACAATAAATAGTAGCACTTCTATACATCAATAACATGTAAGTTCAGAGCCAAATCAAAAATGCCATCTTATTCACAATAGCCACAAAAATAATAAAACACCTAGGAAGAGATAAAATATTTCTACAATGAGAATTACAAAACACTGCTGAAAGAAATCGGACAACACAAGTAAAAAAACATTCCATGATCATAAATAGGAAGAATCAATATTGTTAAAATGGCCATACTGCCCAAAGCAATTTACAGATTTACTGCTATTCCTATCAAACTACCAACATCATTTTTCACAGAATTGAAAAAACAAAAACTATTTAAAATTCATATGGAACTAAAAAAGAGCCTGAATCGCCAAAGCAGTCCTAAGCAAACAGAACAAAACAGAAAGCATCACACTTCCCAACTACAAACTATACTACAAGGCTATAGTAACCAAAGCATCATGGTACTATTACATAAACAGACACATAGGTCAACTAAACAGGATAGAGAACCAGAAATAAAGCCACACACCCACAACCATGCTGGACCCCTTAAAACTGGATCCCTTCCCTTTACCATATACAAAAATTAACTCAAGGTGGATTAAAGACTTAAATGTAAGACCTAAAACATAAAAGATAAAATCTCTAGAAGAAAACCTAGGAAATAGCATTCCTGATATTGGCTTTGGCAAAGAATTTGTTACTAAGTCCCCAAAAGCAATTGCAACAAAACCAAAAATTGGCAAGTGGAAACAATTAAACTAAAGAGCTTCTGTACAGCAAGAGAAACTATCAACAGATTAAACAGACAATGTACAGAATGGGAGAAAATATTCACAAACTATGCCTCTGACAAAGGTAATATCCAGACTCTATAAGGAACTTAAATCAGCAAGCAAAAAACAACCCCATAAAAAAATGGGCAAAGGACATGAACAAACATTTGTCAAAAGAAGACATGCATACAGCCAACAAATATACGAAAACGTGCTCATCATCACTAAGCATTAGAAAAATGCAAATCAAAACCACGAGACACCATCTGACACCAGGCAGAATGGCTATTACTAAAAAGTCAGGACGGGCGTGGTGGCTCACGCCCCTAATCACAGCACCTTGGGAGGCCGAGGCAGGTGGATCACAAGGTCAGGAAATCGAGACCATCCTGGCTAACACGGTGAAACGTCATCTCTACTAAAAATACAAAAAATTAGCAGGGCGTGGTGGCGGGCGCCTGTAGTCCCAGCTACTCAGGAGGCTGAAGCAGAAGAATGGCATAAACCTGGGAGGTGGAGGTTGCAGTGAGCTGAGATCACACTACCGCACTCCAGCCTGGGCGATAGAGCGAGATTCTGTCTCAAAAAAAAAAAAAAAAAAAAAATCAAACAACAACAAATGCTGGTGAGGTTGCAGAGAAAAGGGGGAACTCATACACTGCTGGCAGAAGGGTTAGTTTGTTCAGCCACTGTGGAAAGCAGTGTGGAGATTTCTCAAAGAATGTAAAACAGAACTACCATTCGACCCAGCAATCCCATTGAGTACATACCCAAAGGAAAATAAATCATTCTACCAAAAAGACACATGCACTCGTAAGTTCATCACAGCCCTATTCACAATAGCAAAGATGTGAAATCAACCAAGATGTCCATCAATGGTGCACTGGATAAAGAAAATGTGGTGCATATACACCATGGAATACTACATAGTTAATAAAAAGAATGAAATCATGTCCTTTGCAGCAACATGGATGAAGCTGGAGGCCATTATCCTAAGCAAACTAAAGCAGCACAGAAAACTAAATACTGCATGTTCTCACTTATAAGTGGGAGCTAAACACTGAACACACATGGACACAAAGATGGGAAGACTAGACACTTGGGACTGCTTGAGGGAGGAGGATGGGAAGGGGCCATGGGATGAAAGGCTACCTATGGGGTACTATGCTCACTACCTTGGTGACAGGATCATTCACACACCAAGTCTAAGTGACATGCAATTTACCCATGTAACAAACCTGTACATGTACGCCCTGAACCAGAAATAAAAGAAGGGGGGGGGGGGGAACATATTTTTGGCTTGCTCTTTGGCAAATTCGTTTATTAAGATATCAACTTCATTTTAAATCAATGTAATTGAAAGCAGTGTCAATTGTTCTTGACAAATACAAGGTTGCAAATATAGTTTGGTAATTTTTAATTTTGAGAAAGATCTTTTTGCTGATGTAACTGTTATAGGAGCTATTAAGTTTTTTTATGGGCTTAATTCTTAACATATGTAAAATAGATGATGATACTGTTAGTGTACAGGGGTTTTTTTTCCCTACAAATGTATCATCTGTGTCATTTCTAGGACTCCTTTCATTGATTATGTTTCCTATTATAGGCTGCATTTTCCTGCTTCTTTGCATGCATAGTAATTTTTAACTAGATGTCAAATACTGTAAAGTTTACTTTCTTTTTTTTTTTTTATTATTGAGGAGACATTTCTGTCACACAGGTTGGAGTGCAATGGTGCAATCTCCGCTCACAGCAACCACTGCATGCCGGGCTCAAATAATCCTCCTGCCTTAGCCTCCCAAGTAGCTGGGACTACAGGCAACTACACCTGTCACCACACCTGGCTAATTTTTGTATTTTTTGTAGAGAGGAGGTTTTGCCATGTTGCCCAGGCTGGTCACAAACTCCTGGACTCAAGCGATCTGCCTGCCTTGGCCTCCCAAAATGTTGGGTTTACAGGTGTGAGCCACCACACCTGGCCTGAAGTTTACTTTAATTAGGTACTGGATATTTCTGCCTCCTAAAAATATCTCTGGGTTTTGTTCTTGGATGCAGCTAAGTCACTTGGCAACAGTGTGATCCTTTTGGGTCTTGCTTTTCAGCTTTCTAAAGATAGGACCACAGCAGCATTTAATCTATGGATAATTGTGTCACGCTACTGAGGTAGCAAATGTTTGAGTACTCTACCTAATGCTCCAAGAATCATGAGGTGTTCCACTCCGGCTGGTGGGAACATGTCCTGTCCTGTTCCTGGCCCTCTGCCACTTGTCAAGACTGTCTTGCTTGTCTCTCCCTGGAGCCTATCCTGTGGCATATACACAAATGTTAACTCCTCAGTCTGAGCGCCAGGAAAGAAACTGCTGGTACTCAGAGAAGATATTAAAAGCTCCCAAACTGAACATCGAAGAATGAACAATACAATGTCTGAGATGAAAAACTGAGTAAGAATAAAAGCAGATTTGATATCTCAGGAGAACAGATAATGAAATTGAAGCCATTGAAATAGAAACCAACAAAAAATTAATCACAGAAGGGGAAAAAAGATTTAAAA
Organism: Chlorocebus sabaeus; assembly: GCF_047675955.1. Taxonomy (NCBI): domain Eukaryota; kingdom Metazoa; phylum Chordata; class Mammalia; order Primates; family Cercopithecidae; genus Chlorocebus; species Chlorocebus sabaeus. The sequence continues at coordinate 38,444,457 of NC_132913.1, forward strand.
AGAAATAAAGTACCAGTAAGCTATGGAACAGATTCAAGCAGCTTAATATATATATATGCCCTGGGAGTTCTCAAAAGAATGGAAACAGGGGAAAGATGGGAAAAAAATTTTGAATAAGCAATATGCAAAAACTTTTTGGAATTTGATGAAAACTATAAGCCCACAATACAATAAGATTATTAGAAACCAAGCACCAGAAAATAATAAATGTAAAACAATGCACGTTTATAATTAAATTACTTAAAATTGGTGATTAAGAGAAAATCTTAAAATAGGCCAGAGGAGAAAAGGAAACACTGCATACCACTGGGGCTCAGGCCACACCACCCCAAAATATGCCAGGAGACCAGAATATTCCACCGAGGCCTGTTGATTACTTCGAGTTAAATGAAACTGAGAGCCAGCCAATACAGGAAAAATTCTTCACCTCTCCCCTCAACTCTCTAAAATAAAGCACAAAACTCCCCTTTTGTAAAGGAAATTTACATTTATAAAGGACATTTCCATTAGTAAACTTATCTGTACCAATGACAGAGCTGTTCAGAGAAAACTTTTACCACCTGAGTTTTATCTGCATAATGAGGCAACCTTTATTTACCATGCAATTTCTCCCTTCACGCTGTCATAACTCATCTCCATCCCAGCACTCCACTAGAAGTCTCAAGCCTCTATTCCTTTCTGGAGCTCAGGATGCTATATATAAGCTTCAAACATCTGGCCCTTTTTTGAGTCTCACATTTTTGTTGGACTCCCACGCGTACATACATAATTAAAATGGTTTATCTCATCTTCATCTGTTTTATGTCAATTTAATTCATAACCCAGCCAAAGAACCTAGGCAGGGAAGACAGAAGCCATTTTTCCTCCTCTGCAATATAGATAACAAAAAATAAGGACAGCAAATTTCTCATTTTTAAAAAAGGTACAAAACCAAAGTCAATAAAGTATCTCTAAAGTAATTAAAAGAAATGAACTGCCAATGTAAAATTGTACATGCACTGAAAATACGTTTTAAAAATTAGTCAAAATAAGGCTTTTTCAGTCAAAAAACAAAAAACAAAACGACACAACCTGGAAGAATTCGGCACCAGCAGACCTGTACTGCAAGAAATATTAAAGAAAGTCCTTCACATGAAATGAAAATTATACCAGACATATCTTGAGCTAAATAAGGAATGAAGAATAACACAAACAGTAAATATGTGGGTAAATAGAGATAATTTTTTAATGTTTTAAACATATCATTAGAAGTTTAAGAAATGTAAAAGAGGCCGGGCACGGTGGCTCACACCTGTAATCCCAGCATTTTGGGAGGCCGAGGCGGGCGGATCACAAGGTCAGGAGATCGAGACCATCCTGGCCAACATGGTGAAATCCCGGCTCTACTAAAAATACAAAAATTAGCTGGACGTGGTGGCGTATGCCTGTAATCCTAGCTACTCGGGAGGCTGAGGCAGGAGAATCACTTGAACCGGGGAGTCAGAGGTTGCAGTGAGCTGGGATCGCGCCACTGCACTCCAGCCTGGCGACAGAGCAAGACTCCGTCTCAAAAAAAAAAAAAAAACTTCAGGACCTTCTAAATTTATTATGCCAAGAGGGAAGTTAAGCCCTGGAGACTGAGTCTTGTAGCATGTCTGCAACTTCTGCTTCTTAGTTTATGGATTAACTCTCTTCTTCATTGTTCTTGTTAAATACATGACTAGGAGAAACCAGAACTTCTCCCCTTCCAATCACTGATCTGTGTTCAAGATTAACTGCCTCCTTTATTGTCCCGCACTTAACTAACCAAATGGCACCCAAGACTCGATGACTGTTACATCTTTAGTGTGGAAGTTAAATATGCCTTTCCCCAAAGAAAAGGACCACCCTGACTAATCATATCATTGTTACTATGCATTCAGCCTTACACAGAAAGATAGGGAAGTTCCGTTAGGCTTCCCTAAGTTTTGTCTGTATAAATGATCCCAAACTTCAACATTTCAGAACACTGACTTCTTTGGAATCTGTGCTTCCCAGGTGACTCGTCCTCAAATTCTGCACTTGAATAAACCCTCTTTAAATTAAACTCTGACCCCTTTCATTATTTAGGTTGACAGAAAAATTAATAATGTAATAGGGTTTATATACAAACATATTTCAGAGATATTGCAGGCTCAGTTCTAAACCACTGCAAAAAGTGAATATCACAATAAACTGTCACACAAATTTTTTGGTTTCCCAGTGTATTAGTCTGTTCTCATGCTGCTAATAAAGACATACCTGAGACTGGGTAATTTATAAAGAAAACAAGGTTAGTGGACTCACGGACCTACATGGCTGGGGAGGCCTCACAATTATGGCAGAAGACGAATGAAGAGCAAAGGGACATCTTAGATTGCGGCAGGCAAAAGAAAGCTTGTGTAGGGGAACTCCCCTTTATAAAACCATGGGATCTCATGAGACTCGTTCACTGTCCCAAGAACAGCATGGGAAAGACTTGGTCTCATGATTCAATTACCTCCCACCAAGTCCTTCCCACAACACATGGGAATTATGGGAGCTACAATTCAAGATGAGATTTGGGTGGGAACACAGAGCCAAACCATATCACCCAGTGCATGTAAAAGTTGTTTATAATATACTATAGTCTACTAAGTGTGCAATAGCATTATGTCTGAAAAACTATGAATATACTTTAATTTTAAAATTTATTGGCCAGGTACAGTGACTTGCACCTGTAATCCCAACACTTTGGGAGGCCAAGGCGGGAGAGCATTGCTTCAGGCCAAGAGTTTGAAACCAGCCTGGAAAACATAGTGGGATCCCATATCTATAAAAGTAAAAAATTAGGTATGGTGGCAGGTACCTGTAGTCCTAGTTACTTGGGGGGCTGAGGCAGAAGGATTGCTTGAACCCAGAAGGTTGAGGTTGCAGTGAGCCACGATCATTCCACTGCACTCCAGCCTGGGTGACAGAGTGAAATCCTGTCTCCAAAAAAAAATTATTGTTAAAAAATGTTAATGATCATCTGAACCTTCAGTGAGCCATAATCTTATTGATGGAGGATCTTGCCTCGATGTTGACGGCTGCAGACTGATCAGGGCAGTGGTTGCTGAAGATGGAGGTGGTTGTGGCAATTTCTTACAATAAGATAACAATGAAGTTTGCCACATCTGTTGACTATTCCTTTCACAAAGGATTTCTATTTAGCATGCAATGCTATTTGATAGCATTTTTCCCACAATATAATTTTTCAAAATTGGAGTCAAACTCTGCCACTGCTTTATCAACAAAATATTGGTAATATTCTAAATCCTTTGTTGCCATTTCAACAATGTTCTCAGCAACTTCACCAGGAACACATTCCATCTGAAGAAACCACTTTCTTTCCTCATAAATAAGAAACTCCTCACTAGTTGAAGTTTTATCATGAGATTGCAGTAATTCAATTCCATCTTCAGGCTCTACTTCAAATTCTAGTTCTCTTGCTCTTTCCACCACATCTGCAGTTACTTCTAGTGAAGTCTTAAACCTCTCAAAGTCATCCATGAAAGTTGAAATAAACTTTTTCCAAACTCCTGTAAATGTTGACATTTGACCTCCTTCCACGAATCACAAATGTTCTTAATGTCATCTAGAATGAGGACTCTTGTCCAGAAGGTTTTCAATTGACTTCGTCCAGATCCATTGGAGGATCTCCATATTGCTGATATGGAGAAAATTTTAATGGTTGGTCTTGTCCCTATCCATGGCAGCTATAGCCTTACAAAATGTATATCTTAAATAATAAGACAAAAGTTAAAATTACTCCTTGACGCATAGGCTAAAGAATGGATGTTGTGTTAGCCAGCAGGAAAATGACATTAATATTGTTGTAGATTCGAAGTGAGAGACAGGTGACTATTCCCTTTACTTGAACACTTAGAGGCCATTGAAAGGTTATTAACAGGTCTAACTTCAATATTGTTCTGTCTCAGGGAATAAGGAGGCCCAAGGAATGGGAGAAAGATGAGAATGGCTGGTGGGTGGAGCAGTCAGCACACACACACACACACACACACACACACACACGCACACCCCTATTTATTTATGTATTTATTTATTGAGATGACGTCTTGCTCTGTCACCCAGGCTGGAGTGCAGTGGCATGTTCTCAGCTCACTGCAACCTCTGCTCATCCAAGGTTTAAGCAATTCTCTGCCTCAGCCTCCAGACTAGCTGGGATTACAGGCGCCTGCCATCACACCCGGCTAAGTTTTTGTATTTTTAGTAGAGATGGGGTTTCACCATCTTGGCCAGGCTGGTCTTGAACTCCCCATCTCATGATCCACCTGCCTCGGCCTCCCAAAGTGCTGGGATTACAGGCATGAGCCTGTAATAAACTTATTAAGTTTGCATGTTCTGTGGGCATGGCTTGTGGTGCCCTCAAACAATTACAATAGTAACATCAATGATTACTGATCAGAGATCACCACAAAAAAAAAATAATGAAAAAGTTTGTAATATCGCAAGAATCGCCAAAATGTGACACAGACATGAAGCAAGCACATACTGTTGTAAAAAACGGTGCCAATAGACTTCCTGAAAACAAGGTTGCCACAAACTTTCAATTTCTAAAAAAATGTAATATCTGTGAAGCTTAACAAAAGGATGTATGCCTGTATATAAAAAGTTAAAACAATACAAATAGCACAAAGGCTGGGAGGAAAACAATATGGAAGTATACTATTGAGGGGTCTTTTACTGTACATGAAATGGCACAATATTACTTAAGTTAGGCTTGGATATGTTAAACTCTAAACCCCAATGCAACTATAGAGGAGCCAGAGAGTCACCTCCAACCCCTTTTTTAGCTCTTAATGGGCTTGTCAGCTGGATTTAGAAACCAAACTGACACAGATTAACAAAAGAAAGTATAACAATTTTATTAATTTCACGTGTACATTCGGATCTTCACAAGAGAGTGAAGTCTAAAGAAGTGGCCAAAGCAAGATGCTTTTATACTTTTTAATCAAAGAAAAATAAATTTGAGATAAAATGATAGGATAGGTTGGGCACAGTGACACATACCTGTAATCATAGTGCTTTGGGAGGCCAAGGCAAGAGGATCTCTTGAAGCCAGGAAGTCCAGACCAGCCTGGGCAACATAGTGAGATCCTGTCCCTAAAAAAATTTAAAAGTCAAAAAATTAAAAACTAGCTTGGCATGGTGGCACAGGCCTGTAGCCCCAGCTACTTGGGAGACTAAAATAGGAGCATTCCAGGAATTTGATGCTGCGTTGAGCTATGATCACACCACTGCACTCCACTTTGGATGACAGAGAAAGGCAGGGTCTATTTGAAAAAACAAAGGAAATGGGAGGATAATGAAAATCTGGCTCAGGAAAATCTGGCTAGGGCAGTAAAATATTTCAGGGGAGACACTAGGAAATATATGGGAGAGTGTAAAACAGGTGCAAGACAAGGGTTCCTTCATTAAGTATGAATATTCGGGTTCAATGCAGACTTCAATTCCAAGTCACTGGTGATCACGGCTTTCTCACCCTGGTTTGGAGAGGGTACTCCACCAGAGGAATCCTTATCACCTACTGCATGCAGAAAGACAGGTCAGCTCACCCTTTCTGAAACTAAAATCTCTCCAATGTTTTCAACTCAAAATAATCTGTATAACAATTAGGCATATTTTGGGATGGCACATTCTTCACTTCTTTACCACCTTGCGTGTGTGTTTACACACACATACATTATACCCAATAAGCAGACAAAAGAGAAAAAACAGAATTCTTTTTATTTCATTAAAAAGAAAATATTCAGCCAGGTGCAGTGGCTCACACTTGTAATCCCAGCACTTTGGGAGGCCAAGGCAGATGGATCACCTAAGGTTGGGAGTTTGAGACCAACATGGTGAAACCCTGTCTGCACTAAAGATACAAAATTACCCAGGCGTGGTGGTGCATGCCCATAATCCCAGCTACTCAAGAGGCTGAGGTAGGACAATTGCTTGAACCCAGGAGGCGGAGGTTGCAGTGAGCCAAGATTGCACCATTGCACCCCAGCCTGGGCAACAAAAGTGAAACTCCATCTCAAAAAAAAATAAAAAAAGAAAGGAAAAAAAATATTCAATCAAAAAGGAGGCAGAAAAAGACAAAAAAGAGAAAACTGAGGGACAAGTACAAAATAAATAGCAAGATAATTACTTTAAAACCAATCAATTTACTAATCATATTATAGGAAACAGTCTAAGCACCGTGGTTGAAAGGGAGAGATTATTCAATTGGATAAAAAACAAACAAGACCAACTGTATGCCATATACAAGAAATGTACTTTAAGTATAAAGACACTAATAGGTCAGCAGTTAAAAAGATGAGTAAAGATAGACCATGCTAACACTAATCAAAAAAAAAAAAAATGCCAAAGCAGCTATATTAATATCAGACAAAGTAGATTTCAAAGCAAAGAATATTACAAAGATAAAAGAGGGTCATTTTATAATAATAAGTTCAATTTCTCACAAAGAGTAAGAATTCCAAAGGTTTAAGTACAAGTAACAGATCTTCAAAATACATGAGACAAAAACTGATAAAAATACAAAGAGAAATAGGCAAATCCACAATTTTGGTTAGAGATTTTATCATCTCTCACATTCTTTTGGAGGGTACACAGAGCATGTATAAAGATCAACCATTTTCAGGGCCATAAAACAACTCTCAATAAATGTAAAGGTTTTCAATCTTACGATGTATGTTCTCTGATAACAGTAAAACAATAGAAATCAATAATGAAATATACCTGGAAAATCCCCACATATTTGGAAACTTAATAACACACTCCTGGAGAAACCATTGGCCAAAGAAGAGATCAAAAGCAAATTTAGAAAGTTATTTGGAGCTAAATGAAAATGAAAGCAAAACATATCAACATTTGTGAAATGCAGCAAAAGCAGTACTTGGAGGGATATATAGTTCATAATGTGTCTATTGGGAAAGATAAATATTCTGAAATCAACAACCCCTCTATCTTTGGAAATGTAAAATTAAACCCACAGTAAGCAGAAAAAAAAGGAAATAATAAAAATAAAGACAAAAATCAAAACAAAAAATAATGAAGAAAATTTATGAAACCAAAAACTTTTTAGAGATTAGTAAACCTATATCCAGACTGATCAGAAAAAAATAGCATGAAGACACAAATTACCAATATCAAAATGAGGGAATATCACTATGAATTCTGCATGTATTAAAAGGAAAAATACACTGGGCGCAGTGGCTCACACCTGTAATCCCAGCACTTTGTGAGGTCGAGGCGGGTGGATCACTTGAGGTCAGGAGTTTGAGACCAGCCTGGCTAATGAAAATACAAAATTTGGTCAAGCAAGGTGGAGGGTTCCTGTAATCCCAGCTACTCTGGAAGCTGAGGCACAAGAATCACTTGAACCCAGGAGGCAGAGGTTGCAGTGAGCTGAGCTCGCACCACTGCACTCCAGCCTGGGTGACAGAGCAAGACTAAGTCTCGGAGGGGAGGGGAAGGGAGGTGAGGAGAGGAGAGAAGAGAGATAACTTTAAGACAATAATCTTGACACCTTAGATGAAATAGACAAATTTGTTGAAGTCAGACCACCAAAGCTGATGTAAGTATAAGAAGATAACTTAAATAGTTCTTTATCTATATTTAAGACACTAATAGGTTAGCAGTTAAAAAGATGAGTAAAGATAGGCCATGCTAACACTAATCAAAAAAAAAAAAAAAGAGCCAAAGCAGCTATATTAATATCAGCCAAAGTAGATTAAATCTATTTTAATCTACTATTTATACTTTAATAGATTTAGTAAATCTATTAAAGAAATTAAATTTGTAATTTTAAAACTTTTCATAAAATACAGTAACTCCAGGTCAGATCGCTTCATTGGGGAATTCTATCAAATATAAGGAAGAAATACCAATTTGATATGGTTTAGATGTTTGTTCCCTCAAAATCTCATATCAAAATGTAATCGCCAGTGTTGACGTTGGGGCCTGATGGGAGGCGTTTGGGTCACGGGGGCAGATCCTTCATGAACAGCTTGGTGCTGTCCTAGTGATCCCGACTAAGTTCTTGCTCAGTTAGTTCACACTGGATCTAATTGGTTTAAAAGATTGTGGCACCTCCCCACTTTCCCTCTCTTGCTCCCGCTCTCACCACGTGACACGTCTGCTCCCCGTTTGCCTTCTGCCATGATCCTAAGCTTCCTGAGGCCTCACCAGGAGCAAATGTCAGCACCACACTTCCTGCATAGCCTGCAGAACTGTGTGTCAGTTAAATCTCTTTTCTTTATAAATTACCCAGTCCCAGGTATTCCTTTAGAGGAATACAAAAACGACTAACACACAATTCTACACAAATTCAGAAAATTTAAAGAGAAATACTTCCCAATTCATTCTATGAGGCCAGCTTTACTCTGATTCCAACACCAGACAAAAACTTTACAATAAAAGAAAGCTATAGACCAACATTCCTCATAAATATAGATGTATGAATTCTCTTAAGAAGTGTGGAATATAAGATTGATTTAACATTCAAAAATCAATATGATTAACTACATTAACCAATTAAAAAAGGAAAACCATATGATCATCCCAAAAGAGGCATAAAGAAGCATTTGACAAAATCCAACATCCATTTAAAAAAAAAAAAATCTTAAAAAAAAAAACCTCTCAGCTAACTGAAAATGGAAGGGAATTTCTGTAGTCTAATAATGGATTTCTATGAAAAATCTATAGTTAACATGCAAATAAAGATAAGGAACAAGAATTTCCACCATGAAAACCCTTCATTCAGCACTGTAGTGACAGTTCCATCCAGTACTACAAGGAAATATGTATACATACATACATACATACATACATACATGGCATTCACATTGGAAAGAAGGCAGTAAGCATTTGTCTGCAGATAATATACTCACCTATGAAGAAAAGCCTACCAAATTTACCAAAAGCCACTGGAACTAGTAAATGAGTTTAGCAAGGCTGAAGGATACAAGATCAGTGTATAAAGAGCAATTGCATGCCTCTATACTAGCAACAAACAATCAAATTAAAATTTTAAAACATCTTTTACAATAGCACAAAAATAGATCTGTACCAAAAAAAAAAAAAAAAAACTGCAAAATGATACTGGTTCCTTTGTTTTTGCTAGATTTCTATACTGCCCACAATTTCCTTCCCATACTTCTTGGCTGTATCAGTTATCTCATGGGAAATTGGAAAGATTGTCATCCAGGCCTCCAAAGAGCCATTCTCACCTGATCAGCACCCTCTATGATGGACTGAATTAAACTGCTCTGGAAATAGTTTCAATTAAATCGAAGCATAAATATTTTGTGGCATCACAGGCAGGAATATCATCTCCTTGGTTTCCTATTTCTAAGGAAAAATGTATTTGCCAACCATAAAGTGAATTGGGACATTATTCTAGTTCCACAACAAGAAAAGGAGTATTTTTTATTTTTAAATGACACCTAATAACTGCAAATATTTTTGTGGTACTGAGTGATATTTTCAAACATGTATACAATATATAATGATCAAATCAGGGTAATCAGCATATTTATCACCTCAAATATTTATCGTTTCTTAATGTTGGGCTGAGATACAGAATCAACCTAGGTGTCCATCAACAGGTGAATGGGGCTGGGTGTGATGGCTCACAATTTCAGCCCTTACGGGAGGCCAAGGAAGGAGGATCACTTGGGTCCAGAAGTTCAAGACCAACCTGGGCAACATAGTGAGACCACATCTCTACAAAAAAAAAAAAAAAAAAATTTAATTAGCCAAGCAAGGTAGCACACATCTGCAGTCCTAGCTACTTGGGAGGCTGAAACAGGAAGATCACTTGGGCCTGAGAGTTCGGGGTTACAGTGAGCTATAATCGTGCCACTGTTATTCCAGAAACGGATGGAATATTGATTTAATTTTCCAAACCTGGGATTAAAGGAGGAATATTTGAAATACTGTACACAGTTCTTTTCAAATTCTGTTTTATTTAAAAGAAGATGTATTGCAGCCGGGCATGGTGGCTCACCCATGTAATCCTAGCACTTCGGGAGATCAAGGCAGGATGATCACTTGAGGTCAGGAGTTTGACACCAGTCTGGCCAACATAGTGAAATACAAAAATACTAAAAACACAGAAATTACCCAGAAATCTTGAACCAAGCAGGCAGAGGCTGCAGTGAACCGAGATCATTAAACTGCATTCCGGCCTGGGCAACAGAGCGAGACCCTGTATCAAAAAAAAAAAAAAAAAAAGATGTTTTTGGGAAGAAAACGCTTACACAATTTTGGAATTCCACACTTGCAGAGCTTTTCTTGTAACTAGGACACAGTTCCAATGCCTGGAGGCTCCAGACCTGGATGGAATTGTTGTTAAAGCTCCTTCGAGATTGGCCTCACGCAAGTTTTCTCTCCGATGTATTGTCATCAGCTACATTTACTTTAACAGACATAAAGCAGGAAAATATTTCAGAAAAATATTGTAAATGCATTATTAATCAGTAGTGACTAGAGGTTTTTCTCCTAGCAAATTAATAAAGCTTTCTGAAACAGATTGAAAAGCCACTGGTGAGCAGCCTTATTTATTTCTGCCTATAGATATTTTGTGATCAATTATAATAATATTACATCCCTCATTTCTGCTATAATATATTCAATTACATGGTTAACATTTCCTGCTAACCTTTTCAAATACAGGAAAGCGAATTCCACCTACCTGATTGGTGTGTTTGTCTAATGCATATGTTATTCTCATTATCCTTAATTCAAGTGGACATTTGCTTTCTTTGGTTACATAGCTGTGTAACCAGTTATTTACCTGATTTGGAGATGCATTTAAACTCCTATGTCTCAGGGGATTGATTCATACATATTGTTGTCATTATACTTTCTCTTAACAATTTCTCTCTCCCAACAGTCTCATAAAACAGGTTGGTATAACTTTACCCCTTTTATAGGAACCCAGAGACATTACTACTATATTTTGGGGCAAATTTGTGCCAGCCAGCCAGAAATGTTGTCTTAGAGCTCATGAGGTTCCAATCTATCACATATCCCAGACATACCCCACCTCCCAGGAGAGGCACAATTTGGGGGACTGTTATAGCAAAGAGCTAAGAAAGAAGAAACCATTTTGAAAAACATTTATAATACAGGTCATTAATAATTAGCCATGCTAAGTAATTGTAATACCATGGGGCACAGAGGACCTTCTCCAAATATATTTTTCTTTCATAATTAAGATGTATTCACGGAGTTAGGAAAAATGGAAAGAACATAAACTATTCCATATAAGGTTCGTATTTCTAGGAGTGTTCTGTTTTGTTTGGCATAAGCAATGAACTTGAAGGCAGAAGCATAGCTGGAAATGCAAAATGTGCATCTGTGCTTAATTAAGAACATTTTGAGGACTGCATATTAAGCAATATAATTTTAAGGTTCAATCAGTATAAAATGACCAAAAGCTAAGTGAAGAGTAAGTCAGTCAGCTGGTTGTTTTGTCTATAGACTCTAATTTTTGTTATCACTTAATTGATTTTTTTTGTCTAAACAAGCCGATAGTATTAATTCTATTTAATACATACTTATCCAAGAAATAAGTTTTCAAAACCACAGGTGTCATGAAATCCACTGTAATTTGGTTTATGAAAATTAGAAAAGTAGACCAACTCTATGTAAAATTATCTTAAGGGTTTTCAGGCCTAGTCAATTCTCTCCATCCAGTTAATTTCTGCCTCCATTCATTTTTCTGAGAAAAATGAAGTATTTGATGGTCTTTTTATAAGGTTCCTGCTATAGGTTGGTGCAAAAGTAATTGCCATTTTGGCCATTTTTTTTAAATACCTCAAATCAGGTCCTAAAGATAGTAAAAGGACAGTGCAGAGGCCTGAAGGCACCAGGGATTTGCTGTTCATAGTGCCCCCAAGAAACCATCTGAGCGCAATCATACCAGGAGCCCAAGCCAAATTTTCTGCTCCCCAAAGCAGAGATTTTGGCCCAAACCACTGGTAGGACAGACTCCCACAAAGCCCCTCAAGATCTTTAATATTCATCTACAACAGGCGTAGCTGCAGCCAAGGCTCGAGTTTAAGGCTGGGTCTAGAACATACTTACATGAAACAACTTTGTACAACTGAAGTTTACCCAAAGAAGTTTCAGTTAGTTCGAAGTGCAGTCAGCCATTTTTGGACAACTAGGCTGAACTATATAAATTTAAATATATTTATATACAAATACCTTATAAAATATAAAAATAAAAATAACCTGAGGTTTATCATTTGTTTACCTATCAGAGAGCAACAAATTCTACTGATAGAGACACAGAGAAACGAGACCTTATTTCAGAAATTCTCTGTCCTTAAGAATGGTATTTTTTTTTAATTTTTATTGAAATATATACTCAGAAAAAATGCGGCCATTTTACAGTTTGATGAATTTTTGCAAGCTAGAGACACCTGTTTAGCTGACAGATCCAGAAAGAGAAAATATCAGCTCCCTAACAGCCCATAGGCTCACGGCCCTCACTTCCCTCCCCTGCATCTGCCTCCCTGAATTCCAGCCCCCAGGGGCCTGTTCCAGCCCTGCATTGGAACAAAATGCTCCCAAGGCCTGCTTCACTCACTCCTGCAGTGCCAAGACTCTGTACAAATACCTCAGAATGCATTTATATCACCAGAGCCAGGGCGTGAGGGGAGCAGAGAGGAAAATCCTGAATTTATTGAGTTTGAACTTTAAATTGCTTTGTTGACCAAAATGGGCTGGGGAGTGAGGATCACCTGAACCCAGGAGTTTGAGGTGACCATGAACAATGATCAACACTGAACTCCAGCCTGGGTGACCAGAGTAAGACTCTATCAAATAAATAAAGTTCCTCATGGAAACAGCTTATGTATTCCTGCCTTTAGATTATCTCTCCATAGCGGTTAGACCAGGTGGAGAAATTAATGTCATAATGGCCTTCAACACCACCCTTTGTTTCTGTCCTTATAGTCACACATGTCTACTTTATGAAAATTCCTGGCCCCCAGCACAAAAACTCAAAATATTTGTCTTCAGGTTTCCACCAATAAACTCACTAGCTCCATGTAAATTCTGAATTGTGACCTCAGCTCAGCTGAGACCTCCACTACAATAAAATGGATCCTTTTCTACAACTGAAGCAGCAGGCGGATATAGAGGAAAGACCCTTGACACGCCTGGGTTTCAAATCTAGTCTCTGTCACTTACACTTGTGTAACCTTAGGCAGGCTACTTAATGTCTCCAAGTCTTTGGTTACTTATCCATAAAATGGATTAGAATGTCTATTTATTCAATGGAGAACTATAAAACAGCTCAGTACTCGAAATAACTATGTATTCAACAAGTGTTGGCTCGTGTGTACTTTTGCCAGCCTCCAAGAATTACGTAGAGGTGTAGACTTTAATGTTGTGCCCTACATCTGAATTGCCATGGGTGCCACAGAAACTGATACCCTCCTCTGTCTGATACTTGGCTTTCTTTCAAGTCTGTTCAAGTCAAGCAAAGAAGATTTACAAAAACATTAGGCTTTATTTTCATTAAAATATCGCTCCAGAGACTACCACCTTTGAAAACCCCAAACAAGTACAAATGGCTCTTCTTTTTAATATAAAATTAATTTTAGTTCAGTATTACGAGTTTTGTCACTTTCAACATAAATAGAAAATCTGAATTTCCTTGGTTGAAATTCCAATAAGATCTACCTTGTTGGGTCCTTTTTAATTTTTCCTACTTTTTCCTTTTCAATATTATCTATCAATATTAATATAAACCCAACTTTTTTCTTTCTAGAAAATCAGAGCGAATATCAAGATACACATAAAGCATATTAGGAAGCATTTCTGTTGGATTTATCACTATACTCTTAGAAACTTAGAGTCAAGAAAAGACTTACACATAGGGAGAACACATATCCCAGTTTTCCCAGGACATCGGCCCAACTTATCCTTGTGTTCACCTATTGTCCTGAGTAAATTGTTAGTAGTACCTTTCACTCTCAAAAGTGATTAGCTTAAACGACAAATTGTATGGTCATGGACATATCATGTAGTCGAACTGTTCGGATATCTGGTGCATTATCAAAATAGCCTGAGAGGCATTTTAAAAGTATATACTCATGGCCAAATTCAGTGGCTCACACCTGTATTCCCAATACTGTGGAAGGTCGAGACAAGAGGATTACTTAAGCCCAGTAGTTCAAGAGCAGCCTGGGCACCATAAGGAGACCTCATTTCTACAAAAAAATTTTAAAAATTAGTCAAGTGCAGTGGCACACACCTGTGGTTCCAGCTACTTGGGAGGCTATGGTGGGTGGATTGCTTTAGCCTGAGGGGTCAAGGCTGCAGTGAGCTGTGATTGCGCCACTGCACTCCAGCCTGGGCAACAGGGCGAGACTCCATCTCTAATTAATTAATTAATTAATTAAAGTTAAATAAATAAAAGTATTTACTCTTTAGCCCTATCATGTACATAAAAATCAGTATGGGACTGATTTTTATCTTTATGGGACTCAGAAATTTATCTTATGAAGGTTCCCAAACAGTTCAAGTAATCAGTCAGTTTTTAAAATAGCCTTGTCTACTTTTGCCCCTTGTCTACTCTTCTTTAGCAAGGGAGGAACTTCCCCCAGAGAAGGCTGAGAGATACCAGAGTGTGTTGGTTTTTCCTCAATTAGAGACTTTTTAGAAAAAGACTGATATCATTTCTAAGAATGCAGATGAGGTGTCCTGCCAGCTTCTTCAGGTAGCTTCCCAGGATGATTTCAGCATTCTAATAATGAGAAAAGGTAATATTTATGGAGAATTTACCATATGTCAGATGCTATACTGAGTACTTGATTTGTATTGTTTTAAGTAACTCACTTAAAAACTCTTTAAAGTCTCACCAAGGCGATATATGGATGGGAAATAAGTATATTTTTAAAAATGCTCACCATCATATATCATGAGGGAATTGCAAATTCAAACAATGAGATACCACTCACCTATTAGAATAACTAAAATCTAAAGGACTGACACGACCAAATGCTGGTCGGGATGCAGAAAGGCAGAGTCTCTCATTCGTTGCTACCGGAAAATGCAAAATGTTATGGCCATACTGGATAACAGTTTGGCAGTTTCTTACAAAGCTAAACGTATTCATACCCTATGATCAAGCAATTGCACTCCTTGGAATTTAACCAAAGGAATGAAAAACACAAAAACCTGCAGCATTATTCTTTATCGCCAAAAGTTGGAAGCAATTAAGATGTTTTTCCATTAGTGAATGGATAAATAAACTGTGGTAGATTCAAGCAATGGAATATTATTCAGCAATAAGAAGAAATGAGCTATCAAGCCATAAAAAGGCATGAAGGAATCTTACATGCAAATGGAAGAAAGCAATCTGAAAGGACTACATACTGTATGATTCCAACCATATGACATCCTGTAAGAGACAAAACTATGGAGACGTCAATAAGATTATTGGCTGTCCACTAATCCAGGGGCTGGGGTGAGGAGAGGGATGAATAGGCAGAGCACAGAGGATTTTGAGGGCAGTGAAACTATTCTGCATGATACTGTAATGGCAAGTACAGGTCATCACACAATTTGTCAAAACCCAGAGGATGTACAATCCAAAGAGCAAACCCTAATGCAAACTATGGACATTAATAAAATGTATCAATATTGGCTCATTAATTGTAACAAATGTACCACTGTAATGCAAATGTTCCTAGTACCAGGAAACCTAAAATGGCTCAAAAAGTAAAGTCTATGAAGTTCAAAAAAATCCTATGAGATAAAGACTATTGCCATACCCATTTTATCGATAAGAAAACTGAGGTATAAAAAAAAAAAAAAAGTCACTTGCTCAAGATCACATTATTAGCAAATCGAAATTTGAATCCAGGCAGCCTAACCCCAGAGCCCATGAATTGTAATTGTAACTCTACACCTCAATTTTCTAACCTGTGTATCTATTGAAAGCCTATACAAAACCTAAATCCTTTTTTTTTTTTTTTTAACTACTATAGAAGTATCTGTTAAAATGAACCAATTTCTCCCCAGGGCCTAATTTACTGCCTCCTTATAATAAGTGCCCTCAGGCTCACCAAGAACATAACCAAACATTAACTCCTTCAACACTCTGGGGCACCGTTGTGACTGCGATAGTAATTCACTTCATTAATCTAGCCATATCTCTAGCAGTCTCCGTAATTTTAATGAAGAATCACTTCCCTAGTGCCAATGTCATCCAAGATATTTTTAAAAAGAACCACACAGGAAGTCACCTGTTGGAGTTGGTTACTGTGGAACTTCAGATACCCAGTACATTTGCTTGATTTTTTTTTCCCCCACTAGAAAGTCAACTAGATGCTGGGAGAAATTAGACTCATTAACTGTTACTGTGTCTACCAAGGATTGCTGCCTTAGGGTAGGAATCAGAGGAACAGAAGGGGCACTGCAGGTTTCAGAGTCTATGTCATCCAGTCACAGCAGCTGATACCTGGTAACACTTGTGATATAAACACACCAGCCCTTCAGAGGGATTGCCTGCTGGGGAAGACGCAGGGTTCATAAAGTACTCTGAGCAATGGCAACCTCACTGAACTTCCTAGGGTGAGGAATCTAAAGATCAAATCTCTTTTGGATGTGTTGATACGATTGTTTAAAAAGCCAGCCTCACTATTTCACAGACATCTCCTGTAATGTTAAGGGTCCATATAAAGGGAAACAAAAATGAGAAAATACTAAGATTAGTATCAAAAGGCTGAGTGTCCCCGGAGGCCTTGTCTGAGTCCCAAGGCATCTGTCATCCTTTCTCTCAGCAAATGCATACTGAGTGCTTGCTGTGTGCCAAATATTGTCCTGGATGCTGCAGATGAATTGGTAAATAAATGGATGAGGCACACTCCATCAAACTATTACCCCATTAGCTCCATGAACAAACTATCAGCACATGTCTCAAAACCAAGAATTAGTTTGTTTACATGAGGTTTCTAAATCTTCTTTGTTGACAAATATTTCTGCTTCTTATGTAAAACGTTATTGAGTCATACGCAGATATTGGGTAGGAGAAAGAGGTTGACAATGTATAAGTGGCAGAAATGTGTGAGAAATATCTGTAAGGTAAGGTTTGAAGAGGGCTACATAATGAGAAGCCCCGTCATAATTCCATGCCCAGAGTTCACCTGCTTAAAATGCTAACAAGCCTTTAGGGAGGAAGAGAGTAATAACAGTCATGGCAAAGATCCATAAGGCCAGAACCCTGAGGCTGGATACATCAGTCCTGGGAACTTAGCTTCTGGTATGAAATAAACAACTTAGTTCAAATTTATTTACGAAATGAAATAACACTTTAACTTACTAATTATCACATGACCATACATATTACAGGCTATACTAAAGCTCTCTCAAGCAAATAAACCATTCATTGAGAGTTAAACACATAGAGAAAAACACAATTAAGGAATGTCTTCCTCTTTTTTGTTTTGAGACAGGGTCTTGCTCTGTCACCCAGGCTAGAATGCAGTGGTGCAATCACAGCTTACTGTAGCCTTAAAGTCCTGGGCTCAAGCAGTCATCCCACTTCAACCTCCTGAATAGCTAGAGCCACAGGTACATGCCACCACACCTGGATACTTTTTTATTTTTTGTAGAGACTGGGTCTCGTCATGTTGCCCAGGCTGGTCTCAAAATCCCGGGCTCAAGCGATCTTCCTGCCTCAGCCTCCAGAAGTGCTTTGATTACAAGTGTGAGCCACTGTGCCCGACCTTAGTTGTTTTTGTTTTGTTTTGTTTTGTTTTACTAAAGACATTGCCATTGCCCCTAGACAGATAAGATAAATTAGATATAAATAGCTTCATTTGGGGGCCACTTTTTCCTGCCATCATCACCTCACTTAACATTTTGCACATGTGTGATTAGAAATGCTAAAATAAAATGTCAAGTATATTTTGGAAATTAGAATATAAAATAGGCAGCTGGTGACATTATGGTCTTAATGTGGCAGGATGAGCTTTCCTTTTCCTATCAATGCCTTCTAGCTTTGCCGCCTCACTCCTTCCTGAATGGGGTAGAGGTGACTTAGATGAAAAAGGAAATTAGATGGAAATATCTTTGGTATAATGATTGTATCAGTCAGGACAGACAAAATTATGCTGTGGTGATAAACGCCCCCAAGAGCTTGGTAACTCACAGCTGCAAAGGTTTTCGCCCTGCTCAGGCTGCGTGTCCACTGGCCCTTGAAAGAGGCTCTACTTCATGCTGTCTTCACTCCGGCACCCAGTCCAGAGTGACATCTCAAAAGAGGTCTTGTAGCAGAGGAAAGAAAGAGAATGATTGAAGCCCAGACAGATTCCTACAGCTTCTGCCAATGTGATACATTTTATTAATTAATTTTACCTTTATCAATCAGTGGTGCAGGGGAAGTATAATTCTTCCTAGGGTGAAAGGAAACAGGTATTGGTTTTTACAAAAAATGTAGGCCGGGCGTGGTGGCTCACACCTGTAATCCCAGCACGTTGGGAGGCTGAGGCAGGTAGATTATAAGGTCAGGAGTTCAAGCCCAGCTGGCCAACATGGTAAAACCCCGTCTCTACTAAAAACACAAAAAAGTAGCTGGGCGTAGTGGCGGGCGCCTATAATCCCAGCTACTTGGGAGGCTGAGGCAGGAGGATCACTTGAACCCAGGAGTTGGAGGCTGCAATGAGCTAAGATCATGCCACTGCACTCCAGGCTGGGCGACAGAGAGAGATTCTGTCTTTTAAAAAAAAAAAAAAAAAAAGCAATCCACCACAATAGTGCATCAATATTTTCTATGAAATGCAGCTTACTTCAGCAAAATGAAGTATTGCTCTCTTCTAGAAGGTTACTTCTGACCAATGGAAAGGAGCTATGGCAATGAACAATATAGAAGGATTGGGAAATCTCCTATAGAACTGAGCCCTGGAGGAGAGCCAAGCTTAGAAGAATATCAGAGGACACTGGGGAAGGAAAGATCAATACTCGGGAAAGAAAGGATATAAAGAACTCCAACTCTCAAAGACTGCCAATTTTGCTTCTAATACGCATGTTTTCTTCTTCTGTCATAAACACATTTTAGCAGGGCATATAGTGTCCCATAATAAAGATAATTCCCAGCCACCTTTCAGCTGATGTGGACATGTGACTTCATTCTGGCCAAGAAGCTAGAAGCAGAGGTAAAATATGGCAGCTTCCAGGATACTCCTTTAAGAGAAAGTAGACTGGTGTCGTTTGCCCTCTTCTTTATCCCATCCTTCATCCTGCTGCCTTTCAACAATGCTGCCACCTTGGATTTCGTGTATGACTACCACACCCTGGAGTAGTGGGGCTGAGAGTTGGAAGAAGCCTGGGCAGATGGGAGATGCTTGCTGTGTGTTATAAGCCTCTATACTATTAGGCTGGTACAAAAGTAATTGTGGTTTTTGCCATTACTTTTACTTGCTCAGAGTTGTACAGCTAGTAACTGGCAGAGCTATAACTTTTAATTGCAAAAACCACAATAACTTTTGCACCAACCTAATATTTCTGTTGTATTATCAGTTTAATTTTTAAATATTTACACAAAGAAAAGAAAAGGAGATTGTTTTTTTAAAAGTCAAGCAAGCACACATAAAGGAGGTAGGATTTGAACTGGGTCTTAAAGAATCCATAAAATTTAGAGAAGCAAGAGTTAAAGAGGGGGACGGCAAACTGACATTTGTGAAGTATCTCTTAATTATAACTTGCAATTTCTGAGCACTTTCTCTATACCATGCGCTTGTGCTAAGCACATTATTTTATTCAGCTTTCACACCAACGCAGAAATGCCATCATCACCATTTTCAGATGAAAAGACTGAAATTTTTAAAAAGTGTTTAAAACCTCTCTCAGAGTTGTATAGCTAGTCACTGGCGGAGCTATAACTTTAACCTAGGTTTGTCTGCCACAGAAGCTCTTCTCTTTATTTAAGGTAAAAAAAAAAAAAAAAAAAAAAAAAAAAAAAAAAAAAAAAAACAAAAAAAAACCACCCAGGAAGACCAGGAAGAAATGCACCTGATATTTTTTTTGGAGAGTTGGGTGACATGCTGGAACCACGTTCACTTAGAGAAACACTAAAACTTCCTCCTCTCAATTGGTGAATGCCCTCTGAACTAAAACTAAATTTAATATTAGCTTTAAAAGAACACAATTACAAGGATATAGCATTTGCAATCAAAATAAAAATTGCATAATACTTTCTAAAGTCAAGTAAAACATGTTTAGATTATGTGCATTTAAAAATTATTTATGCTACTATTTCTGTTTATCTATCTAGAAAATTAAGTTATCTGTATTCTACATAAAGCATGCCTTTAGATTAAGGAGAATCTTACAGAGCTTACATTTCAAAGATATATTTCATATTATACTCATTTAACCATCTCAATTATCTTACTTAACTTTGAAATAACACCTGTATTTGCAATAGACTTTGCAAACCCATTACTCCAGTGCATAGTCAGTTAGCAACACCACATAAATAGAAAAAGCATTTGGGAAGACAATCTAGTTCTGTCTAATGGAATGTTTTGCTGTGGTTACTAACTTTTGTTTTCAATATTCTCATCAGTGGTAGAAATGACTGCTGAATTTATAGTCTTCAGAATTTCATTTGAATAAGCAAATATAATTCTGTGCAATATCCCAAATTTAATATACATTATATGCTCCTTTAGAGAACTATAATTACAGAATCTTTGCCTATAATAAGTAAACCTGCAATTGTCTAGCACTGAGATGCTTCAGTGAATAAAACAGCTGATTGAAAATAGAAAATTTCTGCATTTTCCCACTTTAAAGTTATACATTTCCAATAATTTCACATACACCAAACTGTAAATATGTGTAAAATTTGTATTTTATCAGGATGTGAGCTCAGTATCTACAACAATTTTTAAAACTGGAATGAATTATTTCAAATGACCTATAGTTGACAAAGGTTGTAATACAATGATATCTAATGCCAAGTTCTATGGCAGGAAAAGTGGTACAAATTGAAAATGCATTGATTTCTTATTAAATTTTACATAGGAAGCATTTATGTAGCCCTTTAATGTCTGTTTCTTGTCTAAGATGATATGTTTTCATAAATGCAAATAGCTCCTTCATCAGGTTTAAATCATGTTAATACTTGGGGTTCATTTTTTCTCTATACAAACCTATGAAAGTACAAGTATTTGTTCAAACTCATTCGAACCATGTCATTTGAAAATCTTATTAGAAGACGTGTAAGAAGGCCTTGGCAACACTCTCTACTGTATTTCTTGATTTAAAACTATCAAGGAGTCCTTTTCAGTATATATATTAAAATGCCCGATTATTCTAGAAAAATATACTTCTCCTCTTTGTATTATTCATCATTTCTCATTGTCCAACTACCCCAAAGAACTCCACTGAGTAAGCTCAAATTAAAAAATCAAAATAAAAGACTCAGCTATTGGTTTCCTGCAAACACATATACATTTCTTCTTTGGGTGCTTCTCAGCACACCCTGGTGTGTAGTAATAAATAGGTAATCTCATGAGAACAGTGATAGGGCTGTTCTGGACGCTGCACAAATCCACTTTATGAAGGTGTCCATGGTTTTGAAAAGTATTTAAAACTTTTTTCATGCTATGTAAACCAATGAGAAAATACGATCAAAGTTGCCTTTGGCACAATCAGAATATTTTACAAATATTTATTTGCTTTCTCTTCACAAGTTATGGAGATGTAGGCATTCAGATCATTGCAAATGACAATTCTTTATTGAGCCAAATGTTTTCTACCAGCCTACAAAATATATTCATGTCATACTTCAAAACAGGTGGAAGTTTTCTGCATATAAAATATGTTTGAGATAAAAGCCAAATTCCCTATAATCATCAAAATTTTGCATACTTCTCTAAACACAACCTGATTGACTTCTTCCATTGTTTCACCTATTTGCCACTGACCCACTTTTCAATTCTTAAAATCAACAGTTAGAAGGATGAACAGTGGAGGAATGTCCTCACTAAAGAGACCAATCCAAACTAATTGTGAAGGCTAACGGTAATGATATGAAGCACCTACAACAGAGGCAAAGGATAGGTCTGCTGTGGAGAAATAAGTCCAAGATCACTGAGTATTAAATGCGAAACAGATAACAATGTGGTGGGAGTGGAGAAAGTAAAATTCATAACAAAGTAGACAGAGAGCCATTCTTCCATCTTCTTTGAAGGTTTTTTAAGCAAAAAGAGAGACAGAAGCCTACCTCAATGTCACACTTCCAATGACCACTCCCACAATGCTAGTGGGAGTATAAATTGGTACACTATTTGTGGAAAATTACTGTCATCAACCTTAGAAATGTTCAAAAACTTTTGTGAGGCACAATGACTCATGCCTGTAATCCCAGCTCTTACAGAGGCAGAGGCAGGATGATAGCTTAAGCCCAGGAGTTTAAGACCTGCCTGGGCAATATAGCAAGACCCTGTTCTCCACAAAAAGGGGAAAAAAAAAGGCCAAAAAAAAAGAAATGCTTAAAACTTTTATCCCTGTTGGATCAATTCTAAAAAGTCTGACCAATTCTAGAAAATCTATCTTAAGGAAACACTTCCAAATAAGGGAAACAGCTTTATGCACAAAGATGTTGTTTAGGGATTAATGATTTACAACAAACAAATGGTAAGAATAACACACTAATAGACCCATTAAATAAATTATTTCCCAAAGGAATATAGCCATTTAAAGTGGAACACTCTTGCCACAGGTAAATAAAAATGTTTATGATGAGTGAAAACACAGTATGATCAAACTATGTCCAAAAACTAATAAGCTAAAACTATGCGTAAGCAAAAAATGAAATGTGTGCACATTGGTTTTCCTTTCAGCGGTGGAGTAACATTTCTCCTTTTCTGCATTTGTCTTTAAAGAACATATATTACTTTTGCAATGAATAATAATCTGACAAATGTTATCGTTACATAAATAAACCCGAAAACCCTCTATAAAAAGTTAAATGAGGACAAAACCCAAAGGAGGAAGTAGAGCGACAAAGTGATTATTTTCTCTCTCCCACCAGCTAAATATAGTACTGAAATGTTGATCCGGTCATTGGGTTTTCCTACTTCTAATGAGGGGTCTGCCACGACTCTCTGTGTAAGGATCTTCATTATTCAGTGCAGGCTAGCGTTCAAAGCTCACTTGGCAGCGTGGATTAAACAAGGAGGCTGCACACATTCCTCAGTTTATCAGCAAATCCACAGTGACATGCATTTTCTCTTTTTCCTCTACTCATGAATACTAAAACCATGAGCTGTGCAAGGCTCTCTATTACATGTGTGCTGCGGGCTAAGAGGCCATCTTTATAACCCCCTCCTGAGGGTGGGCAGGCAGCTCGGTTTCACAGCACTTTACTGTTTACTAGTAAGGCTGGTGGGTCAGCCAAGAGCCAAGAGTTACATGAGCAATTTCTTTGAATAATGATTAAGAAGGGGTGTGTGGATATGAATAGATGAAAGAAAAACTAAATTTTATCTCTTTCTAGTGAAAGAAGGCCAGCTTAGCCACAATTTAAACATCAAAGTCAGTGACTATTTTTAAAAGCTGAAAATTCCAAGCAGTGGTTGAAACAGAAAAGCTTAACTTTGGCAAATGGAAGCCATATCCCTCTTTATTTATTCCACCCATCCCCCTTTCCCTGTTCCTTTTGAAAAGCCCTATGGGGCCATATTATGCTGTCAAAATATAGCCTCTATCAGACCATATCAGGCCATAATTAGTTTCCTTTGGTTTGGGGTCATTTCATTTGTTCAAAAACACTAATTTTAAAACCAGGGCAGAGATATCTGGTTGACTCTTTGTTTGTTGTTTGCTCTTATACAGCTGACCTAGAAAGCCCTCATCTGTGTTATTAAAAAGCATTATTCTGTAATTCAGCCACTGGAATGCCAGAAGTCACAGTGCTTACTCGTCATTTGGGGTATAACCTCTCTGAGCAAGCAGACAGTTGATACAAAGGAAAAACAAATGGATATTTTCTGTAAAGGAATATTTTATACCTCTTCACTCAGAGCCTGACAATGTGGGTGCTCAAAAAATATTTGATGAGCCCATGAAAGCTGTCTCGTATTGTCTTAAGATCATTTTATAGGCAAGAACCATATCTTACAAATTCCTTTGTCTCTTCCAGCACACAACACAGCTATGGCTTCAGAATAGGTAGTTAATCAATATTTTCAGGTAAATAAACAAAAAATTATTTTTAAAGTAAACATATAAATCCTGCTAAGCAAGTTCTATGCAAGCTACCCAAGAATACATTTGTCTCTTTGTCTCTATTTTCTGATAGCCAACTGATTTTCATACACTGATATCCAATCCTTCTCTGTCTTTTCAATTTCATCATACACTATGACTCCCCATTTATACCAGCTTGAATGGAATTTTATCTTGAGTGTGAATAATTAAAACTTATAACTCATAATGAGTCCCTCCCATGCCCTTCTTTGTGAGACCTCATGTACTATAATAAGCATACCCTGCCACCCCTGTAAAGAAATGCCTTAGCCCCAAGGCAATATCAAACCACCACATACCCAGCTAAAGGAATCAATAATCACTTTACACTGGGATTTGACCAAAAGCAAGGCAACTATTTTTTCAAATCTAATTTTTTTGGAAAAGGTAGTGTGATTATACAGACATTTAAAGTCTGTCTGAAACCTCCCAAAACAATTTTGTCTATAAGACAGTGGTGGCGCAATAAATATGGCACCATATAAATATATAGCACAATGCATTCAAGTAACTTATATAGTCATTCAGAGCCACAGATGATTTCTCAGGGCTCTGTGAGAAAACTGACATGCTACATAACTTAATTATTAATGCCGTACCCAAGACTCAAGGCAAATATTACCCATCAATAAGAGGCAGAATTGGGAATTAGGTTTGTCTAAGGAAACCTAGTCGTTCATTGGAAGTTCTGTCTAGCAGGCCTTGTTTAAAAAAAGAAAGGAGGAGGATATTAAAAACAGTCTAGTTGGACTGGAAACTTGAATAAAACATCTTGGAAAAATAAGTATGTCCAGGATATCAGCATTTCTATTAGATTCAGGGAACAAAATGTTGGCAGTTTTCAAATTGCTTCAGGAGATTCAGCTTGTGTGAAAACTACATTCAGTCTTGTCTTTGAGGTCCTATTTGGCTTAATCAGACCAAAGCTTTGCTCAACTTCATTCTGTTGCCCAACTACAGCTCCTACTGATGCTCTGCTTCCCTGAGAAAACCCAAGTCCTCAAGATGTCTCTAAACAAGCTACCAGTCCTCCTCTTACCTCTCAGACTTCCTCTCCTAATTCCCTCTCCCTCGTTCCCTCCTTTCTGCCATCGCAGCCTCCTTGCTGTTCTTAGTGTAAACTAGGCCCCATCCCACCCCTGGGCCCTTGCCGTTGCTATTTCTTCTGACCAGAATAGTACCAGTCTTCATGCTCCTGCATGGCTTCCTCCCTCACCTCCTGCTCAGAGAGCATCTTCCCATTACACCCCCTCTGATGCCCCTATCTAATACTGGAGCTTCAAATTCACTCTCTCTTTCTCTCATCAAGATGTAAGCTCCATTAAGGAAAGAATTTCTGTTGGTTTTGTTCACTACTCTCTTCCAAGAGCCTAGAAGACTGCTTGGAACATAGGCTTTCACTAAGTATTTATTGAATAAATAAAGGACTAGATGCTAGTTTGAGGTTAATTGATTTGCTTTAAATCTCAGCTGATAACACATTAAGTTTGTTTTCACATGGTTTTAGATACCAATGCCAAAATAAAATGTAGATCAAACCTTCTCTCTCCGACCATAACAGTGATCATCAATGTTTCGTTAAACAATGTCATTTTAAAACCTGTGCCCATTGTATGCATTTGTTGAGGTTACCAAGCTGGGGGAAGGGAATGGAAGGAGGCGTAGATGAAAGAAGAATGGCAGATGTTGACAGCTGTTCACTCTGGGTGGTGGGGCATGGATGTTCATTATGCTACACCGTCTGCTTGTATACATTTGAAATGTTCCATAATGCAAAGATCTTTTAAAAACCTATATTGAAGTCCCTTTCCAAATCAAACTGGGAATAAGGCAAAAGAAGATTTATAATTTTCATGTTAGCCTGTAGGCTGTTACATAGTGTCTTTATGTTCACATTTTTAAAACTCTGCACTTTCTTCAGAAAATTGCTCAAAAACACAGCCTCTAGGAGTTGGAATTCCCCTGGATAGACTGTAGTGGCTTTCCAGCCTTGAACAAGGTCTTAAAACCATCAAAGTCTGAGGCCACCCATCGAACACGCTGTTTGGAAAGAAGGATTGTAGATCATAGCCTTGGGAGGCAGTGAAGGGATGCCACTCCCAACCGGGGTGAAAGCAGGTAAAGGCACGTTGTATACACCTGCACGACCTCCTCCTGCTGCCTGGAAGCGGAAAATAGCCCTGATTACACACCCAGCTGTGGTAAGCCAGTTCTCCTCCTCCTGACTCATCTCTCTAAAATATAGCCAATCTACAGCTCCAGGAATAGCTAAAAATCTTTTACAGATAATGACAGATTTTTGCATTAAAAAAAACTTTTTGGAATTTTAAAATAGTCCCAAAACAAATAGAACTCAGTGCTGGGTTTTTGATATTCCTTTTAAGATGTCTACAATCTTTAAAATTCAAAAGACATATGATTTTACACAAGAAATTTTGTCCGTCTTGCAACGTGGTGATCATTCAACCTTGTTGATGTGCTTTTTAATTTATTCAGAATATGAAGTGTGTTTTCAGGCTGGAAGAAGTTCTAGTCTCATAGTTGCAGAAACATGTATCCTCTGAAACAGTCAGGAAGTATATATTACAGTTCTCATCTGCTTAAATATAATCAAGTAAATTTGACATGGCTTAATGATTCTACTGTGACCCCAATCCATTCGCCAGCCACAATTTACCAATTCATTAAGGCTCTAACTTGAGTAAAAACAGAAACATCATCTTAAGCCGCAAGTCCTTGATTCCTCAGCCAGTTATTACATAGCAGATGAGTGATATGAAATTTTCAAGAATAAACTATTTGAACTGGAGGTTTTAAAGACTGGTAACTAGCAACAGCTCAATGAGGTTGGCTATATCTGCTGCCCACCTTACATATTTGTCATAAACAATTGCAGAAAAATAATTTTAAAATGCAATAAGATATTAATTTAACAGAATAAGACATGAATTCAACAAAAAGCCTTTTGTCACCATCTCACACCCATTAGGATGACTACTACACAAAAAAAAAAAAAAAAAAAACAAGAAAAAAAAACAGAAAATAACAAGTGTTGGCAAGGTTGTGGAGAAACTGGAACCCTTGTGCACTATTGGTGGGAATGTAAATGGTGCTATATTTAGCCACTATAAAAAACTGTATGGTAGTTCCTCAAAAAATTAAAAATAGAATCACTACATGATCTGGCAATTCCACTTCTGTATGCATACCAAAAAGAATTGAAAGGTCTCACAAAGATATTTGCATACCCGTGTTCAGAGCAGCATTATACACAATAGCCAAAAGGTGGAAACCACCCAAGTGTCCAATGACAGAAGAAGAGAAAAACAAAAATCAGCCTTAAAAAGGAAGGAAATTCCAGACATTTCCTACAAGAAGATATACAAACATCCAAAAAACATGAAAAAATGCTCGAAATCACTAATCATCAGGGAAATGCAAATTAAAACCACAATACCACCTTACTGCTGCAAGAATAATCATAATCAAAAAATCAAAAAAATAATAGATGTTGGCATGGATGTGGTGAAAAGGGAACAACACTTTTACACTGCAGTGAGAATGTAAATTAGTACAACTACTATGGAAAACAGTATGGAGAGTCCTTGTAGAACTAAAAGTAGAACTACAATTCAATCCACCAATCCCACTACTGGGTATCTACCTAAAGGAAAAAAAAAGTCATTATATGAAAAAGACACATTCACACACATTTATAGCAGCACAATTCACAATGCAAAGATATGGAATCAACCTAAGAACCCATCAACCAATGAGTGGATAAAGAAAATGTGGTATATGTACAACACCATTGAATACTAGTCAGCCATAAAAAGGAAGGAAATAATGTCTTTTGCAGCAACTTGGATGGAGCTGAACACCATTATTCTAAGTGAAATAACTCAGGAATTGAAAACCAAGCATCGTATGTTCTCACTTATAAGTGGGAGCTAAGCTATGAAGACACAACGGCATACGAATGATATAATGGGCTTTGGGGACTTACAGGGAAGTGGTGGAAGGGGGTAAGAGATAAAAGAGTGCATATTGGGTACAGTTTACACTGCTCGGGTGATGGGTGCCCCAAAATCTCAGAAATCACCACTAAAAAACTTATCCATATGCCCCAAATCCACCTGTACCCAAGAACTATTGAAAGAAAATAATAATCATCACATTAAAAAGGAAGGAAATTCTGGCACATGGCACAACATGGCTGAATCTTGAGGACATTAAGTGAAGTAAGTCAGTCACAAAAAGACAAATACTGTATGATTCCACTTAGACAAGAAGCTTAGAGTAGTCAAAATCACAAGAGACAGAAAGTAGAATCATGGTTGTCAGGGGCTGGAGAGAGGGGAGAATAGGGAGTTGTTATTTAACGGGTATAGGGTTTTCGTTTTGCAAGATGAATGGAGTTTTGGAAAATTGGTGCATAATAATGTAAATTAATTAACACTATCTATTCACTTAAAATGGCTAATTTGGTACATTTTTATGTTATGTGTACTTTAACACAATATTTAGGAAGTCAAGGAGGAAAAGAAAAAAGGCTTTTGTCTATCTGTTGGATCAAAACCTTTAACTCCTATTCTCTAGTCTTTTGAAACCATTCCTGACAATAGACGCCCAGGTAGCCGTGCTTCTAACGCAGCACTCAGATGAGCTGCTCCAGGGATACAGTGTAAACCAGTTGGGAGCACCAGTGCCTGGCTGCAGACAGCAGAGACGAATCTGGGTCTGGTGCTGTTGACGAGGTGCCACTTTGAGGGACAGGAAGATTGAATTTGGCTGTGTCCAATATCACAAAATGCACTTGATTTTAAAAGTCCAAATCAGGGCTTTCAACTAACTTGACAAGTGGCACACATTGTAGCAAGGGCCATCTTATCAGATGTACCATTCAGGGCAGAAAAATGTAATGGTACAGACACAATTTTGGGTTAAACAAATGCATCAAGAATGGTACTCAGAGCACAGCTTCCTGCTGCCCACTCATCCTTGAGGCTCCTAACCCACCCACAGATGTACTGAACCACAACTAAAACCAACTATGGGATACAACTGTAGAAGTCTGGAGCCAAAAGAACTTTCTGAGGTATCTGTCTCAAGAATAAAAAAGAAATTTTAACTTACGTGGCCTCCCCAATCATTTGGTAATAGCTGCCTTAAATGTGATGCTGGAGAAAGATTCTAAATCTACATCTGGACACAGTGGGAAATCGTGCCTTGATGGGTTGGTTATGTCTGTCCAAGATTATTGAGAGACCGAAACAGAGCTGGAAATAAAATTACCAGCTGAGTCTGATCTGTTGAAGAGCAGAGTGAATTCCCAAGTATGAAAAAGTAAGTTGCTAAGCTATAAAAGAGAATTTGTTTTACATATCCTTGCCACACTTCAGCCCACAGAATAGGAAATTACCTGGGGCAAAAGGTAATTCCAGCTGTGTTGAAGAAGATAATCAAAACTCACTTCCTTTTTCTGGGGTGGGAGGGAAAAGGAAGTGAGTTTTGGATATCTTCTTCAACACAGCTAGAATTTTCCTGTGAGATGAGCCTCCAGATATGAGTGAGCTCATCAGAAAGGAGGCAGTAGAGAATCACAGAGGCATGAGGCCACCAAGTCATCCCCCTATGAGGAATACAAACAAAAAGGCAAATAAGAACAAAACATCCATAATATGTGCTTTTTAAGAACCAGAAGGAAACTTAGAAACTTCTAGTCTAACTTTTTTTATGTGACTTTTTTTATAGAAATTATCTCTTATCTCTGTTCCTTTACTTATTAATTGCTGTTGTTTTAGAGTTTGTGTCTAATAGCCCTGACATCTGGATCACATATGAATTTGTTTCTGTTTTTCCTTTGGTTTTGAATCACATGGTCCTATCTTGCTGTATCCCAGTTAGCTCCTAATTACCATATTTGTATATGAAAAATTACAGAGGATATGCTAGCCTACTCCACAGAGTGATTTTCTTCACAAAGGCAGTTAGACCAAAGACAGATCCAAGTAGGAGCTGAGATGCTTTGAGACTGGGTTTCAGCCTTTGAGAGGGCTAGTCTATTTCTGGTTTGCTCTTTTTCCTGGGGTCTAGTCTTTCAAAAGTCTCAACTCAGGTGTTCACCATGGCTCTTCCTCCTTGGTTGGTTCTGAGCCAGTTTTCTTTGTGGTATTTTTGGGCGGTTGTTTGTTGGGTTTTGTCTCCCTAGCTTTACAAGAAAGCTGAAAATACTCAGCCACCACTTCTTACCCAGCCTGTCATCCCTGCTTACAAATCAGCAGCAAATGTAGAGAGGAAAGTAGCAGAGAATTTCAGGATCACCTCAATATGTTTCCCCTCTCTCTGTCTTGACTCTTGAAATTCTGGCTGCCTTGGTTGCTTTCTGATGACTTCAAATAGTTATAATATATTTATATCTGTTCTTGGTGATAACATTGATGTGATAGAGGCTTTTTTTTTTTTTTTGAGATAGAATCTCACTGTGTCGCCCAGGCTGGAGTGCAGTGGCATGATCTCGGCTCACTGCAACCTCCACCTCCCAACTTCAAGTTATTCTCCTGCCTCAGCCTCCTGAGTAGCGGGATTACAGGCATGTGCCACGACGCCCAGCTAATTTTTGTGTTTTTAGTGGAGACGGGGTTTCGCCATGTTGGCCAGGCTGGTCTTGAACTCCTGACCTCAAGTGATCCACCCACCTCAGCCTCCCAAAGTGCTGGGATTATAGGCGTGAGCCACCACGCCCAGCCTGATATAGGCTTTCTATGATAGCCAGGAGCAGAAGTATATTTTAATTTTAACAGATTAGTTATTCCACTACTGGATAGTTCCAAAAATTATAAAATTGAAAAATACAGAAAGAAAACATTCACCCATAATTCTATCATCTATCGATTTAGTATTTTGGTATTTTCTGAAATTCTTTTCTCCTATGCATTTGTGTTGGCCCTTTTACTTCATCATAATAATAATGTGACTATAATCTTATATATTAGCAAGAACTCTAAGGAAAAGCACATAATTGTTAAAGTGTAAATTTCGTTAGAACTCTTTATTAAACAATATGAAGATTCAAATAGTCAGATGTAGTCTACAATACCAAAGATCTTATGATCTAATTAAGGAGACACACACGAAAAATAACACTTTATAGGTTTTCAACTCAATGAGGCAGAGTCTATTATCTAATTGCTTGATTTAGCAACAAATAATGAAAATACTTTCAACTTTTTCATAGACAAATGGCCAAAGAGAACTTTAAACTTAAATTTACACCACAGATCAAACAAACAAACAAACAAACAAAACATGGATTTTCTAGGGTGCTTGAACTTCTTTTGCTTAAAAAAAAATCTATAAAAATGTTTTTCCCCTGCCTTTTATTTATTGTTTTTTTCCCAATAGCAAATACCCTACATGTGTTTGTGAGCCAGTAAGCTTTTAGCTGACCTATATATCTACTTAAGATCAAGCCACCAAGGTAATAAGCTGACCACAACCCTGACTCCTGACAAGCTGTTATCCCGTGAAGTCCATGTTCTAAGGATAGAATTTCACAGTAGGGATTTTCTACATCTATGTTGTAGAGAAAATTATGTGTGGTATAATAGATTTTTTTTTTTTTTTTTTTTTTTTTTGCTAGGCCAACTGAGTCAGCACTTTGTAGTGTTAACATTTAATCCCTCTTCCCTCCTAGGTTTTTGATTCGCACTTGTCCTGGAATCAAGGCAGGCCAGCATGATGCCTTGGAAGTCATTCTTCGGGCCAGAGAGGACCAGGGAAGGCTCATGATATTTCTAATTCTTTTGCTGCCAGACCTGATGAGCAGCTGCTTTCAGAGGGGTCTCCACCTCCAGGGTGCTTAAACCACTTAGCCAACAAATCTGTGAAGCATATCATGTATACTGTAAACTGGTAGTGTGCATGAATCTAAAGATTTCTCAAAAATGGAGTGTAATGTCCTGCATGTGTATCCCAGAACTTAAAGTAAAATAAATTTTAAAATGGAGTGTAAAATTATGAAAATATTTGAAGCTAATTCATCCTTCTGAACAAAGTGATAGCTACTTCTATTTGCATATCCAAACTGAAATTTCTTTATGAATAAAGTCTGGTGTGTTATGAAGTTCATGTTTCAAATAAAATGATTCATAATACCTTGAGTTTTATAATATCTATTATAGTCAACATAAACAAGTTAACAAGCCCATCAATGTAAGTAAATGATTTAACATGAATGAAGCTAAGAGGTATTTCATGTAAGTCACAGAGGACTTTGCAAGGGATGTAACACTTTTTTTTTCTTATTTTGTATAATTTCTGGATTTCTTCAAAATGTATATAAACTAGCCCTTTGGCACTTACATATTCCCAGACACTCATGAATTCCCAACTTTTAATTGAGAATTATTTTGATACCTCCTGGCTCTCTTCCAAATTATGTTTTCATCATAAGCCAACTTTCCTGGACAGATCTTCACATCACTAAAGTTTTACCCTCTCACTCAATGGCTATGTTCATACACACACACACACCCCTAATGTGATATAATTAAAACTATATTGATGTAAAGGTGATGGACAATGGACAGCTGTCTAGGCTCACCAGGAAGCAAATGTTCAGCTGGCACCTACTACCCTGAATCCAATCTCAATTCACACCTTTTCAAAATTGTGATAACGTATATATCATGGACACTGAGATCCAAGAGAAATCACTACAACCTGCAAATGCCAAAGCCTTGAAGGATAAAGATCAATTGTTATTGACTATCTAATACTGATACAAAGCTCACAGTGCAGTATATAAATATTCTTAGAAGGGCTTTAAAAAGGCAGCAAAGGGACCCTGATGACTTGAAATAGATTCACCACTCAGAAAAGGAGAACATTGTGGAATTATCAAAAGGTTCACTTTAAAAAATGGCTAGTACAAGTACAGAGGATCAAATAAACAAGCCTTAGAGATTCTCAATCAAATCTGCTCTTCCTTGTGCTGGCTGTGTCTTTGAGGGATCACTGAAGGTGGATGTCCCACTTAATACTAGTATCATTCTAACGTAGTAGAACAAGCATCCCCTTTATTCTACCCACATTTATGGCAGATTTATTTCCATAAGTATTTTTGTAAATAATTATACCTTAAGTTCTTCTAAGAACTTTCTGCTGCTATAGCACCCAAAGAAAAATATTTCAAGTTTTTTAGAGGTCATAAAAGAAACCCAAATAGAAAAGCAGAGAAATGTAACAACAAGGATCATTTATTATGCCAATAAATAAGCTTCAGTTTCCACAGTTGAAATCAAAGTCAAAGCCAGAAAAATAACTTGAGCAATAACCAAGAAAAATGGTTTTCATTTTTTAATAACTCTTTCTATTCCTTTAAGATTTTCAAAAAATCACTAGAGTAATTCAAATAAACCACAGAAAGAAATGGGTGGCAAATGACAGTGATGGGATTACAGCATGATAGTTGCTAGAACCTAGAATATAATGAAATGAAATTTTAGTTCCATAGATTGTAACAGCATAGGAACTGCTAAAAGGTAGCACTAGACAGGCTTTTCTCACTAGCTCAAAGACTCAGCCAAATGCCTGAATCTGACAAATTCATTTCCCATCCAGAATTTTTTAATCTTTAAAAATCTAAAGACATGTAAAGGGAAGAAGTCTTCTAGTGTAGACTGACAAAAACCGTGCATTTGAAATGCAAGGGAAGAAAAACTTTCCTTCATCCAGTGTTTGCAAGACTAGAATACTTTGAGGAAGTATCCAGGCGTACCCAAGATTTAAGAGTGCAAAAGCCTTTTGCATTCACCCTGCTGTTCTTTGCATTTAACATCTGTCAAGTGTCAAGGAATGAAGGACAAAAGAAAAAGGAGGAGATAAAGAAACACATCCCAGCAAGTTGTTTAGGCTTTTCCTCTGTGTTGACTGGAAAATGCATGGTACCACTGTCTTTCTCTGAGGGGTTGACAATTGAGTAAATAAAATGGAAAAGAGAATCTGAACATGTGCTCAAGGAGGATTTTTTAGACCTGGGAACTTTTGTGTGATGATTGGTTAATTCTTATAAAGCAAGAGTCTAATAACGAATTCCTGATGTTTATGTCACATGATGTAGCATCCCAGGAAGCCTGTCATGGAGCAAGTCAGTTTAGCTCTCTGGGCCTCAGCTTCGTATATACATAATGAAGACAGACAGATCATAAACCCCGTCTTCAGTCTTAGCTCGAAAAGCCCTTCAACCTGTAAACAAGAAAGACTCTTTTATATGTGTACACAAGGCTAGTTATTACCATTGTCATTCCTTCTAAGTCAAAACCATCCCTTGGATTCACGGCCCAGCAGCTTAACAAAAGCAACATATGTAATTCATTTATGATTCTCATGAGTGAAGTATACTAGGTGGGAAATTATACACTAGGATTACATGGGCAATTAACCAGCTTTGTCAATTGAAGGAGTGACAGCTGTTAATCATATCTTTTAATTCTTCTCTATTTTTAATGTTATTATTACCCTTATAACAATTTTCTGATTGCTTTACTTTCTCGCAGTCTTTTTTTTTTTTCCTTCAGAAAATCCTAACTGAACTCTTCCTGACCTTCTCTTATGCTTGATAATTTTCCCCCTGGAAACTCTTGCTTCATTTCATTTCAGCCTTCTAGTTTCCTGATTCTTCTAGCTCCCTCTGCTGATTGTAACCAATTTGCTTTCAGGGACTAGACAGTTATCAAATAAAGGACTAACTCACACTCCTGCTCTGTAACCTCCACTGATGGGGAGAAAAGAATGTGTTATTTGGTTGCATTTGGAGGCACCTTTCATACCGTATAGTTCAAGCTTTTAGGAATAAGAAAACTAAGTTTCCTCAAATATGCCACTGAAAACAACTGAACTACATGATTTTTAACATCCTTTAGTAGTTAACCATTGCCACACACATCTGGGGGACCCTAACGAGTTCTCGCACTGATTTTAAGTCCATATCTCCAAACAAACCACGTTTTTATTATCATCACTACCCCCTAAAAATTCTGGACAAGAGAAGTTAGTTCAACAGCTTCTGTATTCCTCAGGGTTTTTGGTGGAAAACAGCAGACTCTCATTTGGCTAATTTAAGCAGTAAGGAGATTTATTAGGGGATAATTTGGTAACTTACAGAAATCATAGGGAGACTAGAAGTTGCTTCCAGGAAAATGCCCCCAAATGATGCCACAGAACTGGAGTAATGAGGATGCTGATGCTAGTAATGTTACCTTCGTGAATTAAATTCCAGTACTTGACTTTACTGTACCTGCCACCACCTCCAGTACAAATGCTCCTCTTCTTACCACCTCTACTGCACCTGCACGTCAGCTGCCTCCATAGCAATGCGTTGGGGCTCAGAAACCAATACGCCCAAAATATAGTGCTCTGACATGCTGAGCTGAGGAAGAAGCCTCAAGATCTCTCTGACCTCCCCGCTGCCTCACTCCTGTCTCTCAGTCCTCTGTCTCCGTCGCAGTACAGGATAAAGTTGTTCTCTGAAGTTCCCTTATCTGCCTAAAGTCCGGACCCACCAAAGAAGAAACAATTATTTCTGGTCCCATCCCAGAGTGTTCATTAACTGAACTCATATGACAGGAAGAAAGCCTGAAGCCTATCCACACACCTGGACACATTTTTGTCACAAATCACCATCTGTTCTGTGGGCCCAAGAGACTTTGTCCTAGGCCACTGTATATGTTTCAAGCCCATTGAAATCCCTCCAAAAATCATCTACTATCCCCCTAAAGTCATCCATACTTGCCCATCTCCCTTTCCTTTAAAAAAAAGGGTATACCCCTTTTGTACCCCATTGTGTAGTGGGGTAATCACGCTGTTATTTTCCCTGTGCATGTTAATAGATTTGTATGCCTTTTCCCCTATTAATCTGCCTTCTTTTGTTGTTTTATTTTCAGCAAATCTTTGGAGGGCATAAGGAAGTTTTCCCTTGGCCCCTACATATGCAAACCAGAGAGGTCAGCATAAGCCTGTTTCCTCATGCCCTTTCAAACCAAAGCCTCACATAAGCATGCCTTATTGAAAGCCTAGCATGCCATGCTTATGCCACAAGGGACACTGAGACTCATAATATGGGAATTGCCCCAGATACGCGAAGGCTATTCAAAAACGGATGGGCATCCAAAGAGCTCCCAAATGTGGACCTCAGGTACTAAATGAAAAGCAGAATCTGAACCCCTTCCTGCTCCATTCCCCTGGTCTTGCCCATTTTATTAAGGCACAATTACATTCACAGATGATTTGGATTCAGCAGTCAACAGAGAGCAAGAAACATGCTTTTTATCCATATGCACATCCAGAGCAATACTGGGCACACAATAAGTGTTCAGCCAGACTTATCCAAAAATGGAATGCTTATACAGTGCTTATATTTAATCCAACAAACAAATATCAAGCATCTGCTATATCCAAGGCTTGTTTTGGATGCTGAAGGATAATACATTGATGAATTAAATATGGTCCAGTCCTCAAGGAATTTACCTCTTGGGAACAGGAAAAATACGTAGGGACTAAATTTAATGTATTTTTACAAATACTATGCAATACAGATATATGTAAAATGTGCCAGGAAAACGTAAGAGGGACAAGAAATTAATTCTCCCTCGAGTTAGAAAGCTGGGGAAGAAGCGTAACAATGTTGAACCCAAGGTGCAAAGAGTTTTATAGAGGAGGTGAAATTGCATTTCAAGCAGAGGAACTAGTGAGAGCTAGAGCTTATAAGCACTTGACCATGCCAGGCATTCTCCCAAACATTTCACATGTAGTAAGTCGTTGAACTCAGTCACCAAACCCATGGGGTGGCTACTATTCATATTTGTGTTTCACATAGGATTTGGACATGGGAGTCCTGATTCCAGCATCTGGGCTCCACACTGTGACCCCCCACACTCATGCTGCAATAGCACAGGCACAGGTTCAGAGGTATGAAGAGCATAGTGCATTCAAAGAGCAGCAAGTTCAACAGCCTTAAGGATGGTTGCTGGATATAATGGTTTGGAGGTAAAGACAAGCCTGAAACATATAATCAGCCTTAACCACCTTAAACATCACTTTTAATTAACAAGTATGTAAGACCAATGTGACTTATATTTGCCAGAACAATAGTGGAGGAGGGGAAGGTGACCTTTGTTTTCTTTTTTCGAAATTGGCAATAGAAAAATTAAACGCTGTGCTAAGAGGCGGGAGTCTTTCTCTGTTCCTAAGTGCTCCTCCAATTAACTCTGGGCCTGCCTGAGTACAGCTAGCATGGGACCATCCTCTCCCTCTGACAGTGTATGCCCGAGGTGCCTCTGTTCTTCATCCCTTACACCACATCCCTGGGACCACAATTGCTTCAGACGGAGCACAGCAAATATTCTATTAAAGGCAAGCTCAGAAACCTCGTCACTTGAGGCGCACAAAGTGAAAGCCACCTATTTTTTTTGAAAACCTCCTAAACAGAACCATTTCCCACTAGAAAAGAAGGATCAGCTGGTTTACTTATGTGACTCGGCCATCCCTGACGTCTGTGATCCTGTGATATGATTCCAATTTGCCTTCATGGAGGGCCGTCTGCTGAATTAATTGTATGCGCTCCTTTGTGCTCGCCTCTAATGTTTATTTCATTACAATATTTACAAAGGGACTTGAGAAATAAGTCACTATGCAAATGGAAGTATGAATACAAGATTCAGAGGAATATTAAAATTCATTAACCTTATTTACATTTAAACTATTATCATGTATATTTGAGCATGGTGCACCTGCCAGAATGGATGTGGAACCACATCAGCAATCCATTGAATAATCTATTCACTGTCTTTATTTCCTTGTCAAGTAAAGTAAAAACTTCCTCATCTTGGACACATTTAAAATCACTACCAAGCTGATTTATTCATTAGTGGTTCTTATTTCTAGAGAAGTCTAATACAAATTTCAAGTTGTCCTTTGGCATTTAGAGGATCTACTCCCTTAAATAATTTTCCTGTCTTTGTGAATTTTGAAGTACAGTGTTTCTCTTATCACCCACTTAGAAATGAACTAGACCAAGCTTACCATTTTGGAGGCTGACAAACAAAGGCTATGCCGGCCTGACCCCTTCCCCCAGCCCAGAAACCTCAGTTCTATGAGAAAAGAAAAATTAAGAAAGGAAAACAGTCAAACTGGTGGCTTTCTATTGTTTTCCAGTCCTTTATTCAGCATGGTCTTGATTCAGTTAACGTATGGGATCAAGTGGCAGGTCAAAACAGTAAAAGCCACCATGATGAGATTTGATGCCTTCTGTCCCTATGAGAACTGAATCTGTCTTAGTCCACTTGGCTTTGGGTTAAGCAGCCAAAAAAAAAGAAAAAAGACAAAAAATGGTGATCTATAACTGCTGTCTGACAGGGTAGATGCAATTAAAGGGCAAGCTTTTGTTCAACAAAAGTTGTTCAAAACAATTTGAATGCAAGTTGGCAAGTAGACACTGATGAGAGATCAACACAACAGAAGGATGATTTTCTGAAAATCCAAAGAAGCTCACAAGAAGGGAAGAAGCCCAGTGGTGCACGTTGCAAGGTTCAGAAGAACAGACCCAAGGATACTACAGTTGAAAAGAGAGAACAGGGATTTCTAACAGACCCTTGTTACCTTGTTTCTTCCGGGTTTGTGATATGAACACCTCCTCACCACTCCTCCACATATCTTCGTAAAGTCTGTGTGTCCATAAAGGCTTTCTGGGTGAGTGGATTCTTTGGAGGGGTGTAGAGACTTCCACCAAAGTCAACGTGCTGCCAGTCAGCCACAAGGACCTGGAGCAGAGGACTTAGTGAGAAGAGATCCAGAGAATGTGTGGAAATCTAGGAGATGCCTTGATTATCATCAAGCCGTGGAAACGGTGGGTTTGAGCAGTGGTTCTTAAGCTGCAACCTCCATCAGAATCACGTGGAGTGCTCGTTAAAACAGATCGCTGGGCCCCACCCCCAGAGTTTCTCCTTTAGTAGGTCTGGAGCAGGCTGGGGAATCTGTATTTTTAGCAAATTCCCAGGTGATCCTGATACTGCTAGAATGGGGGAAACACCTGGAGAATGTTCCTATCCAGCGCTGGGGACCTGGGGCGGCCTCAGCTGACAAGACTTGGGTGACTATCACCTAAAAGCCCTGCTAACCAGAAGGCAGTGATTCTCTGGTCTGGATGTATGTTTGAATCACCTGGGGAGCTTTTACGATCTATAGAGGCCTGGGCCCACCCCTCCAGTTAAATAAGAACTCTTAGAAGTGAGAGACTAGGCCTTGGTATTTGTAAAAACTTTCCAGTTGGCTGTATCGGCAGTATCAGGAGGCACTGATATAAAATAACAGTCAAGGACAAATTCCTGGAGAGCAGAAGCTGTGCTTTCTGGCACATAGAATTCACACGTGGAGAATGGACAACCCCAGGCAATGGGAAGACAGCAGAATTTAAGGAATCACACCATAGCTGCCCACTGCAAGGGCCCAAGGGCAGCAGGGAGTCAGGAGTGGAGTAGTTTTTTCTGAGAAAAGGCCTGGAGATCAACACGCTTCAAAATAAGAGTCGGAAGGAGTAAGAGCTTTAGAAATGGCATCTACAAGGTCATATATAGAGGGAATCGTTTACAAGTCTTTGCATTAGGCTATTTTTGCGTTGCTATAAAGAAATACCTAAAACTGGGGTCATTTGGAAGCTTCCAGTCGTGACAGAAGGTAAAGCGGGAACAGATGTTTCACATGGTGGGGGCAGAAGAAAGAGAGCGAGGCGGGAGGGGCCCCACACTTTTAAGCAACCAGAGCTCGCGAGAACCTACTCACTATCACGAGGAGGTACTAAACCATTCATGAGAAATCAGCCCCCATGATCCAATCACCTCCCAACAGGCCCCACCTCCAACATTGGGGGTTACATTTCTACATGAGATTTGGACAAAATCCAAGCTATATCAGACCTGTAGGAAGAAAGAAACTTATCAATCTCTTTAGTTAAATCTATATGTAGCAGTAATAACAACCATTGTAATGCCATGTGTACAAGTTAGAAAGTGGGAGCTGAAGAGAGATAAACTCAACAGGGAGAAAATATGGTACAGATCCAACAGAGCTAATGTTTATTGTTTACGCGTGTGCATGTGTGTGTGCATGTCCCAGAAGGGTTGAAGCTAGGGCCTGAGGGCATCTCACTTGGGCTCTCCATCTTCTGTCTACTTAAGTCTTCTGATGTGCTGGGAGCCAACAGACTCATAAAGGACATGAAGTGCATGGACCCTTGGGAATCCAAAGACACAGACTTGTGTGTCCGCCTTGCAGAGAGGACCCAAGTTGGCTAAATTATGTGGATCGCTATGGAGCAGAGCTTTTTAGGAAAAAAATAATGGGGGTTCAGGGGGGAATGGTGAGAGGAAATGCCCAACCACCAAAGACAGAACCCACAAAAGTATCCAAGCATCTGGAGAAAGCAGTGGTTCCAGGAGCCTTTATTTGAATCACTTTGCATGCCCTAGAAATCCTTTTGTAAAGCAAATAGCCATCGCATCAAGATTTTCACACTTTATTTTTAGCATAAAAACAGCCATCAAGCAAAATCATATTGGAAATTGAATTATAATGCAAATAGAGACAGAGTTTCTCCAGAGAAAACAGGGGCAAGTCCCAACTGCCACCCCAGACTCCCAGGTTGAGGTTCCCCTTATTCCCTAATGCCGTCCCTGAGAAGCCTTGTAGATCACAGTTTGAAACCCACAGGATAACTTCATTAGTATTATGAATCTGAATTTTTCACTCGGAAAGCTGATCTTGTTCTATACAAGATAAAAACAGAACTGTGGTATTTTCATTGAACTCTGGCAAATAAGAGATTAGGCTATTCTTTGGTTTTCAAATGATGACAGATGCCAGAGGAAAAACTATCAGCATAATTCAGGATAGCTCAAAGAGCAACACCAGGGTTGATACGGAGTGGAGCCTCCTTGTCTGGCAAACCAGTTAAGGCGTCTTCATTTTATGCAGAAGTCTGTAGAGGTTGAGTAAATCACTGCCCCAGGCTTGTCTTCTTGGTGTATTTATTTTCCTAAGTACAAAAGATGTAGACTAGAAGTACCTTTACCCCTGAGCTCCAAAGTCAACCTGCCTGGAATCAAATCTTATGGCATAAACACTTTTACAGCTGGGTGGTTTCATTACTAGATTTAAAACTTTCTATCACCAACAACAGAAGGTCTCTATAAAATAGGAGGCATAGCAATAAAGACAGACAAATGAAAATGGGAATATATATAGGTGGCACATCTGGCCTAGATGGATAAAATCGGAGCCCATCAGATGGCCCGTTGGAGTTATCTTGGTACCATGGACATCCCTGCTTGCTTCCCTTCACTCTGCCCTAGTATTTTCTAAATTGAATCTTTAGTCCATCTTCACTCACTTAATGCTTTTCTCTCCTCCCTACCCCAAACCTTCTTTTTTGTATAATCCGGACTCCCAGCATAGAATCTAAATGCTGTGTCCTATCTGGGTATGTCCAACAGTGAAAATATTTCCAGATCCCAGGAAAAGCTGGAACAATTACTCTCAGCCATGCTTTCCCAGCTACACTATTCAAAGTTGTGCTTATCCAAGGTTGATAGTTAAAATATTTAATAATGGGAATTGAAGGGGCATCCATGTCCCTACTGGCACCTGCCTACTGAACATCAGTCCGCCATTTAGGACATAGACTATTACGATCTGACATAAACACTTTGAATCTTCAATAAAACGATAGCATTCCAGACCCCAAGAAACAGGTAAAATGAACGTTTTATTGTATTTTACATATTTCAGGTGTATAATTTGTTTTGATATACACACCGCTATGTGTCGCTAACAACAGGGATATGTTCTGAGAAACAAGTTGGTAGGCAATTTCATCATTGTGTGAACACCACAGAGTGCACTTACCCAAACTTAGATGGTACAGCCCATTACACACCCAGCTATATGGCATAGCCTATTGCTCCTAAGCTACAAACCTGTACAGCATGTTACTGCACTGAATACTGTAGGCAATTGTAACACAGCGGTAAGTATGTGGTATCTAAACATATCCAAACACAGAAAAGGTACAGTAAAAAAAATGGCATAAATAAAAAATCGTACACCTGTATATGGTACTTACCGTGAATGGAGCTTGCAGACCGGAGGTTGCTACAGGTGAGTCAGTGAGTGAGTGGTGAGTGATGAGAAGGCCTAGGACATTACTGTCCACTACTATAGACTTCATGCACACTGTATACTTAAGCTACACTAAATTTATTTTTAAAATTTTTTTCTTCAATAATAAATTAATGTTAGCTTACTGTAACTTTTTAACTTTATAAACTTATAGTTTTTTGAAATTTTTTACTCTTTTGTAATAACAGTTTAAAACACACTTCATATGACTGTACAAAAATATTTTCTTATTTATATCCTCATTCTATGAGCTTTTCTCTGTTTTTAACACTTTCACTTCTTTTTTTACTTTTTAAATTTTCTTATTAAAAATGAAGACATAAGCACACGTGTTAGCTTAAGCCTACTCAGGGTCAGGATCATCAATATCACTGTCTTCCACTGCCGCATCTTGTCCCACTGGAAGGTCTTCAGGGGCAATAGCATGCATGGAACTGAGGCTGTTTACAGTTAACTGTTTTTTTATAACTAGAAGAAGGACACTCTAAAATTAACATAAAAAGTATAGTGTAGTTAATACATACATCAGTGACATCGTCATTTATTGTCGCTACCAAGTATTCTGTATGTACATGATTATACGTGTTCTACATTTGTACAACTGGCAGCACAGTAGGTTTGTTTACACCAGCTTGTTTATAGCACAAGCACATGAGTAATTGTTGCTCTACAATATTGCCATGGACAAGACTTCACTAGGTGATAGGAATTTTTCTGCTCTATTATAATCTTTTTTTTTTTTAGATAGTCTCGCTGTGTTGCCAGGCTGGAGTGCAGTGGAGCGATCTTGGCTCACTGCAACCTCCGCCTCCCAGGTTCAAACGATTCTCCTGCCTCAGCCTCCTGAGTAGCTGGGACTACAGATGGGTACCACCAAGCCCAGCTAATTTTTGTGTTTTCAGTAGAGACGGGGTTTCACCATGCTGGCCAGGGTGGTCTCAATCTCTTGACCTTGTGATCTGCCCACCTCCGCCTCCCAAAGTGCTAGGATTACAGGTGTGAGCCACCACACCGGCCTATAATCTTAAGAGGCCTACTTTGTGTATGTAGTCCATCGTTACCTGAAACATGGTTATGCAGCACATAACTGTACATATGGACAGTGAAAAGTCACTATAGCCAAGTAAATTTAACATGTCCATCATCACATATAGTGATCAATTTTTTCTTTGTCGCAAGAGCACCTAAAATCTATTCTTTTGGCAAAAATCCCAAGTACAGTACGATATCATTCAG
Organism: Chlorocebus sabaeus; assembly: GCF_047675955.1. Lineage (NCBI taxonomy): Eukaryota > Metazoa > Chordata > Mammalia > Primates > Cercopithecidae > Chlorocebus > Chlorocebus sabaeus. Next base: position 38,488,239 of record NC_132913.1, read on the forward strand.
TACAGTCCTCATGTGGTATATTAGATCTCTAGACTTGTTCATCCTTTATGTCCTCTGACCTATATCTCTCTCTCTCCCGCTCCTGCTAATCACTGTTTTATTCTTTATCTCTGTGTTGTGACAATTTTTTTTTTTTTTTTTTTTTTTTTTTTGAGACGGAGTCTCGCTCTGTCACCCAGGCTGGAGTGCAGTGGCGCGATCTCGGCTCACTGCAAGCTCCGCCTCCCGGGTTCACGCCATTCTCCTGCCTCAGCCTCCTGAGTAGCTGGGACTACAGGCGCCCGCCACCGTGCCCGGCTAATTTTTTGTATTTTTAGTAGAGATGGGGTTTCACTGTGGTCTCGATCTCCTGACCTTGTGATCCGCCCACCTCGGCCTCCCAAAGTGCTGGGATTAAAGAGTTTACTAATGTATCGGTAGCTACATCACTGTTAAACAGATCCAGGTGGACTTGTGCTCTTTTAAATACATTGTTATAGCAGATCATGTTACAATAAGGGTTCATTGTATATTTAATTAGCATTCACTACACTCTATTTTTAGCTGAGTCCTATTATTTCCACACATCTCACCACACTAACATATATGCATCTGTTTTCTGGTAAAAACATACACCAGAAAAAAAAATGATAAAATCAGAAATTAATTTTACTTATGAAAGTCAAACGTCTTAAACAAAAGGTGACCCAACCTCTAATGAACATGTTTCCCACTCAAGCATTAGTTCTTTTCTAATGGAAGCTGTACCATCCTCAAATTCTTCTTTTTTTTCTTTTGAAATGGAGTCTCCCTCCATCGCCCAAGCTGGAGTGCAGTGGTGCAATCTCGGCTCACGGCAACCTCTGCCCCGCCGGGGTTCAAGCAATTCTCCTGTCTCAGCCTCCCGAGTAGCTGGGATTACAGGAGCATGCCACCATACCCGACTAATTTTTATATTATTATTGGAGATGGGGGTTTCACCATGTTGGCCAGGCTGTTCTCGAACTCCTGACCTCAGGTGATCCACCCGCCTCAACCTCCCAAAGTGCTGGGATGAACCACCGTGAACCACTGTGCCCAGCCCTCAAATTCTTCTCTTGCATGCACCTGCTTTCGTCTTCAGGGACAAGAATTACAATGTAGTCATAAAGCAGGGAAGATTTAGGACATTCCCTGCCAGAATAAATCAAATCAGACTTAGAGGTAAATATATTTCATTTTCAAGATATTTTATGAGGAAAAAAAGTCATTAATTTTGATAGCTTTTAGTATAAACAGGTAAACAAACAAAGCCCCCTATATATTATTAACCTTTTTATTAATGTATGTTGAGTTTAGTTGTACAGCTAAACTTTATTCTAAAGTGTTTAAACCAGCAAATCATCTTAGCTAGCCAGAAAAATATATTTGCCATATTCTCCGTCTTATCTACGTATTGTCAATAGCTAATTAGCTAGCCGGGCGTGGTGGCTATGCCTGTGATCCCAGCACTCTAGGAGGCTGAGGTGGGGAGATCACTTGAGGTCAGGAGTTCAAGACCAGCCTGGCCAACATGGTGAAACGCTATCTCTACTGAAAATGCAAAAATTAGTCAGGCATGGAAGCGCGCACCTGTGATCCCAGCTACTCAGGAGGCTGAGGAAGGAGAATCACTTGAAGCCGGGAGGCAGAGGTTGTAGTGAGCTGAGTTCATGCCACTGTACTCTAGCCTGGGCAAGAAAGCAAGACTCTGTGTCAAAGGAAAAAAAATAGCTAATTAGCTGATGCTGGACTGTTTACATTCTGGATTATTGGTGGCAAATCTGATTTTTTTAGCTTTGGAAAGTCTTTTTAAATTAGAAAAAAAAAAAAAACCTAAACTTTATTATGATTTGTAATGCTCTTATTGTAGCAGAGATGAATAAAGAGAGGTCCAATGCTTCAGAATGAGGCTGCCCTTGGTAAAAGAGTTAACTCAAATTTAGGAACACGATATAAGTGGTTCGCCTAGGGCCCTTGGGAGGAAGGGACTACATCTTACCCAACATTGATTCGAAATGCAGAATGCCAGCTTCTTAATTTACCATCACAGGATATTCCCTCTGGAGGTGATCACCAGGAGGCCAAGTTACAAATCAGAAAGATGTGTGCCACCCTAGAATTTGGTGGGTGGGGGGCAACAGTCTTGGTTAGTCTAACATATGGAAATTAATCTAAAGCATGAAAATGAATCTGAAGCAATGATTCTCAACCTTTAACTCACATCAAAATCACCTAGAGAGCTTGTTAAAACACAACTCCTAGCATTTCCAAGTCAGTAGGTCTGTAATAGGACAAAATAATTTGCATTTCTACAAATTCCCCAGTGAGGCTATGCTGCTGATCCCAAGCCCACGACTGGAAGGAACTAGATAAATTGTATTTTTATCCGTTTATATGTATTTTTGTCTGCAAAATTCATATTGGTGTTTAAAACTAAAGTCCATCCTCCCCTGAACAGTGGTGGATTCACAAATGTTTTACTCTCCAGATTAAATATTCTTCATCCGTCTGTCAACTATGAGACATCTTTATTTCATGTCATAATTCTCAAAAACTTAGTGTATACTACTTGTGCTTTAGATGAAAGCCTTCCTGGTGCAATTATTTGGAAACATGCTATTCTCTCGTTAAAAACACATGTTTGCAATAGGTCTCTTAAATGTGCTACTTTGGCTGGTTATTTCCGCACATTGTATAATGATTATTGCTAGCTTCTACTTCAGTCTTCAACATTTTACTAATTTCAAGGACTAAAGATGCCAATCTAGATCAGTAAGAATTACATTCATCTATAACTAACAAAAAACTTGATTTACAGAAGCTCTGACCTAAATGTTTATTTTTCCACATAAAAAGAAATCCGAATTGAAACCCTCCAGAGCTACTGCAGCTTTTCAAATATGTGGTCAAGGACCCAGACTCTTGCATTCTGCTCTGCCTTCTGGTGAATGTTGGATTTGGTCACTTGATTGTCGCCTCATTGTAACAAAACGGTTGCAGCATCCCCAGACTCCAATCATTATTTCAGAAGGAAAGAGTAATAAAATAAGGAGGAAGAGTACTTATATCTGAAACTCAAAAGCTTGCCATGAAATCCTCAATTCAAATCTCTCTGGCTGGCACCATGAAAAATGACCACTGCTAGTTGTTCAGAAGGGTGATCATTTTTAGGTGGATATGTGACCGCCCCTCCCCCACTAAAACTGGCATTCAATTAGGAAAGAGAGGGGAGAGATTTCATTTACCAGTGTATGCTCTACTGCTACAGTTGGATATTTCACCCTGTCAGACCTCAGCTCTCACTACAATAAAGGACATCAAGACTGTTCTGGGAGTCTTCAACCTAGACACAAGATCACCAGACTGCTTCCTAAATAAAGTAGGCAAGCATCCTTTTCTTCTTTAGAAAGAGCTGCAAATCCCACTAAATCATTAGCATGAAATATGCTAGCACCAGTGATGCCCAAAGTGCTAGAGATTTGTGAACACATCTGCGAATAAAAGTATTTTCATCAAATATTCCTAAAGCAGCCCGCAGGCCCACCCACAGGTAGCCAGAACTCCTCGAAGAGTGTTTCAGTCATTCCCTTAACACATTGCATGCTAAGGTATCGCCTGTCTAATAAAAGGTTATGACACTGAATAAGACATCACCACTAACCTCAAGAAACTTAGAGACAAATGTGAGAATGATCAGAGTAAGAAGGGGGATGACACACTGGACCTTGTTCCTCTTATGTCCATTTCTTCTCCCACTACATCAGGAAAGCTGATCTCTGCATAAAGAAACCACAAGGTGATATTGCCTGGGTCATAATGAAACAGAATTCCTGTCCTATGGCAGCAGAGCGTCACTGTCCAATCACTGTGTCTCCTCCATTCTCAAGAAAACTACCCTTCAAACCCAGTGTGGCATAGCAGCAAAAGGCTCAAGCTCTGGGGTTGGCCCCCTCTTTTCCACTTACCTGTAGGAAACTCAGGCAGGCACTTAGCTTCTGCACCTTAGTCTTTCCACCTGAATATGAGCATGATGATAACAGTGTCAAATGTATAGAATTTGTCATAGATTTCAAATATATGTACAAACTTAGAACTGTGCTTGAGAGATAAGCACTAGAGGAGGGTTAGCTGTTGCTTACAAACACCAAGAAACTGAGTTTCATCACCTATAGCACTGCATATTCATACTCCGCCCATGAAGTGCCTGGACCTTCATCAAAGTCCCCAAAATTCTTGCTCAGAAATTTCCACTGTAAAAGGAAGGCTCTGTTCCACATCCCACGGCCTGTGCCTAAGATCAATCTCAATGAGCATCAGATCTTTTGTTTCTCAGAGTAGAAAGCCACGGGATGGACTTTCACACTTTTACAATAAAAGAGCTGGCAGGACCTAGGGAAAACAGTTCCTCTCTTTAGGGGAGAGTCTCAGATACAAAACAATTGAAGTAGAAACTCAACTTCATTAGAATTCTTTTGACCACCTGAGCTCATTTCTCCATGTGCTTAAACAATGCAAAATAAGCCACAAAGGACTCAGCCTGGCAGAAGTTGAAACATAAAGAGTATTATTTTAACCTTAAATTGGCAACTAAAAGACTCCCAACCAGGCTGTCCCAAATAGATCTGGCACTCGCACCCTGAGATTTGGGATTTGGCTGCAGCTGGTTCCAAAAGGTTGAGCTAAGACTTACGAGCCTCAACTACCCTCCTAATCAATGATGCTAACCAGGCTCGGTGCTCATCAGCTCACTCACAGACACAACCAGCTCCCTGAGGAGGGGGATTTTCACAGTCCAGGGCAGCCCAAGATGCAAACAGAAACATTTCCTTTTTACACTAACATATAAAGGAGTCCCTTGCAGTTCAGCGTTCCAGGTAATGCGTTAGTCTCTTCCTTTAATCTTCCTGAGTCCAAGGCTGTGTGTGCCTCTCTAATCGCAATACCTAGTCCTGTATCTCAAGCCCTGTGGGTGTTCAATAAATATTTGCTAAATATATAAATGCCTCATAATCCAAAGGCCACCTTGGGTGTGATAACTGCTGGCTGATTATCTCTGAATGAGATCTTCCTGACTGCATCCCATTCCAAAATAGGATTAGAGACAGCCTCCATGGGCACACGAGAGAACTACAGCCAAGAGAATCTTGGCCCTGACTTCAGCATTCAGCACCATGGGGACCTAGCCTTGGAAGCCTGACAGAGATTCTATAGCAAGAGTCTTGTCTGATGAGGCCCTCAAGGATGCAGGAGGAAGGAGTGCCAGCTTGGCTCAGCTGTTTGGATCCCTTCGCACTATCCTCTCCTTGATTTGTCAGGTTAATCACAGCTGCCTAAATCCTACTAAAATTCAGAAATTAAAGCACAGTAGCACTGTTCCATTATCCCATTAGGGATACATCCTATTCCAATTTCCATTCCAGTAGGCAGATAGAAGTGTTCATTCATCACCCTTAAAGGGGTGGCCATCTCAATTGTTCTCCTTACCTTGAGAACAGATGTAAAGCTGCAATTCCCAACTATCACCGCGATTGAATTCCCTCCAGCTTTGGGTGATTCCGTGGGTTGCCTCCTTCCAAAGTGAGGAAAGAAGTTTTCTTGATTCTCCTTTCTGAACACTTTCTATTCACTTAGGCACAAATCTCTCACTCAGCCTTCCTCCGTATGGTGGTTTCAGCATGGCTGTTTTCTGCCTAGGTGGATATCTGACATTCATTTTGGCTGCTTTTATGTTTGGTGCATTCTTATCTAAAGAACTTGCTATCAAAGCTGAAAATAAATGATCGGTACTCGCTCTCCTAGCATTATTTACAGCCAGAATCAAATTTGTAACCAAGGTTTCAGCAAAAAAAGACCCATCCACACTGGAGTTAGGAAAAAATGGGGAGATTTTCTCTCTCCCTCTCTCTCTCTCTCTCCCCATCTCTATCATGAAGTGGCAGCAGAGGGCAGTGGCTACAAGGTTGAGTCCTTGACACAAGAATTGGGGGCGGTGTGGGTGGGGAGTGTTTGTCAGCTTTGGTTGGGCTAAAAATGATTCTCTGGTGCACAGTGGTACAAATGTTTGCATCTATGTCTCGGTGGCAGCTGAAAACCAGTTCTGATTCAGGGTTTGGGATGTTGATTACCTCTGGTTTGGCACTGCAGCCCTACCAAAAATTCCGTAAGTTACTCTATATCCTTTTGACAAACTCTTTTTCTGTTTAGTCACCGAGAGTTGCAGTCTAGTATTTCTAACTTACAGCCCTGACTAACCCAGTAAATTTCCTGCAGAACTGATGCTTTTCCTCAAATTCTCCTCTCATAATAGTGATGGCTTTGGACCCCCCATGTAAAGGTGAGTGTAAAACTTTACTTGGGATACAACTTTCAGACACCCAGATGGGCACATTGAGATGGTGTTCAAGTGAAGCCTGAGCTCACCCAGCTAGTAAGTAGAAGAGTGGAGACTTGGACCCAGGTTTTCTGACTCCAAGTCATGTACATTTTTTTAGAGACAGGGTCTCACTCTGTTGCTCAGGCTGGAATGCAGTGGTGCAATCATAGCTCACTGTAGCGTAAAAGTCCTGGACTCTAGTGATCCTCCCACCTCAGCCTCCCAAGTAGCTGAGACTGTAGGTGCATGACACCATACCCAGCTAACTTTTTTTTTTTTTTTTTTTGTAGAGAAGGGTTCTCACTATGTTGCTCAGGTTGATCTCAAACTCATGGCTTCAAGTGATCTCCCCTGCCTTGGCCTCCCAAAGTGCTAGGATTACAGGTGAGAGCTATTCTGTTTTTCTCAGCAAAAAGAAACAAATCCCTCTTGAGTTGTCAAGCCAACTTAAGTAAGTGCTGTACTTTACATTCACTTATAACAAATTTATACTAAAAGTAGGAGTTACACATCATTGCTCAATGAAAGCCTTACATGTTGTTTTCTGTTGTCACACAGTGTAGATCATTAATAATACCATAGTTTTGCAGGCCACCCAAGGCAAAGCTGGTGCTAAAACTCCAAAACCTTTTTTCACGCGTAGTTAATTGGCTGCTTCTCTGTAGTGTGTATCTGCGTGTCTGCTCCCACCCATAGAGTTATATTCTTAAGAATCAGTTGTGTTTGTTCTGAAACCTAGTTAGGACCATTGTACTTATTATTGCAAATTCATAATTGAATAAAATATGCGGAAAGCCAATTAAATACTAATTTTTTAAATTTATTATTTTGAAAAGATACAATAGAGGCAAGTAACTAAAACTGCTGAGGAATTAGGAAGCTTACAACTGTCCAACTGTAAAGTCACAAAAGTAAAGAAAGAGTCCATCCTCAGAATGCTTTTCAATGGACTTTCAATTTTCAATTCACATTCTCGTTCTGATTCTTAAAGTTCTCCATTTAAAGACACTGACACTGGCAATTATGGAAGATGCGTTATGTACACAGTTTATGCAACAAAGAAATAAAGGTATTCCAATCAGCACAACAATACTTAGAGAATGCCCTGAACATACCTCATCATATTGAAGAGTCAATATGCATATGCGTGCTTTAAAGTACACGTAAATGTAATGCGTAAATTATTATGCATCCTTTTTTGTGACTCTCCACTTTTAGCTGTCAGTAGATTAGCTGGGTCTAGTTGCATCAAATAGGAAACCAGTCGCTTTTCTATTTTTTGCAGTCACTCTTCTGGAAGAGAAATCCACCTGTTCTGGATGATGCAGTTATGGGACAGACTTAATTACCTGTCGTGTGTCTGGGTGCTGTTGATCTACCTTTCTAGACCATTTTTGCTACGTACACCAGCTTCTGTGAGGTGGGCTCTTCCTCCCATTCACAGAGAATTGGGAATTCATTAATTGCAGAATTCTCAGAGACACAGCTGGGCACGGTGGCTCACGCCTGTAATCCCAGCATTTTCGGAGGGAGAGGCGGGTGGATCACCTGAGGTCAGGAGTTCGAGACCAGCCTGGCCAACATAGTGAAACCCCTGTCTCTACTAAAAATTAAAAAATTAGCCAGGCATAGTGGCAGGTGCCTGTAATCCCGGCTACTCAGGAGGCTGAGGCAGGAGAATCACTTGAACCCAGGAGGCAGAGGTTGCAGTGAACTGAGATCGTGCCACTGCACTCCAGCCTGGGCGACAAGTGTGAAATTCTGTCTTGCTTGGCGTGGTGGCTTACGTCTGTAATCCCAGCACTTTGGGAGGCCGAGGCAGGCAGATCATGAGGTCAAGAGATTGAGACCATCCTGGCTAACACGGTGAAACCCCGTCTCTACTAAAAATACAAAAAAAAAAAAAAAAAATAGCCGGGCTTTGTGGAGGGCGCCTGTAGTCCCAGCTACTCAGGAGGCTGAGACAGGAGAATGGTGTGAACCCAGGAGGCGGAGCTTGCAGTGAGCTGAGATTGTGCCACTGCACTCCAGCCTGGGTGACAGAGCAAGACTCCATCTCAAAATATATATATATATATACTGTCTTAATGACAGTGGAGAATACATTTGATTGACAGTTCTCCAAACCCATGGAAGGTACACCACCAAGAGTGAGCCCTCATGTAACTGGGGACTCTGGGTGATAATGACGCATCAATGCAGGCTCATCAGATGTGACAAATGTACCGCTTCAGTGGCCGGGGATGATGATGGAGAAGGCTGCACGTGTTGTGGGGGCAGGGGATACGCAGAATATCTCTGTTCCTTCTGCTCAGTTTTGCTGGGAACCTAAAACTACACTAAAAAATCGAGTCTATTTTAAAAAATACTCTGTTCTTTAAAAACGTCTTCTTCAAACAGGTATTAATATTTATGTAGCCATAGCAGCATAAAAGCCTAATGCTGCTCTCAGAGAAGACTAGGGGTGGAGGATTCATTTTAAACGTCTTTAACTGGTGTAATCATCATCAAGAGGATGAAAGGAGAAAAGTGCAACAATGTATTTATCAGAAAAACTGAGAATTCAGAGTCTCAGAATAAACTCTGACATCTACGTCTGTTTACCTGAGCCTTTAGGTGGCTCGCCCAGTTTGTAATCTTTCAGAAACAAAAGAGCAAACAGTGAAAAATCATTCACGCCCTCTGCGCAACTGCCAGCCCATTTCTAAAGCACCTCACTACAAGGAGCTGAGAATGTGGACAAAGAGAAATCAAATGGGATTTTTTAAACGCTTTCTTTAAAAAACTGAATGTGCTTTTCCATTTTGTGCTATTTTTCTTCTCTATATGCACTGCTTCTCCTGGATGAAGCTGTTATGCAACTGCTCTCGCGGACAGGAGATCATTTCCTGGCCCCAAAGGAGTTCTCGCATATTGAGAGAACATGTTACGAGATGGACCCCAAAAGAAGAGCATCTGGTTGCCCTAAGTATAATGCTCGCAGTAGAGAAATCACCATAAATAGCTTTAACAGAGACCAAACGTGTCCGTTTCAATCCAGTGTTTTATCACCCACCAAGGGAATTTATCTGGGTGAAGGGAGAGACGGGGAGTGAAGTCATTTAGCAGGGCATGGTTCATAACTCTTTTATTGGGACCAACAGGTCAAGGTCTTTAATAGCTGTAAGATGGAAAGTTAAAGTCATTGTTATCCAACCACATTTAAAGAATGAAAACATAATTGAGAGAGAAGAAAACTAGTTCCTCCAAAGGTTACGGAAAAGAGAGGGGGCTGTATTTAAAAGGCGATTTGGAGAATTAGAGAGGAAGATTGTATGTGCTTTTTTGCTTAATCAGAATATAGTTGTAAAAAATCGTAAGTAAAATTTCCTGAGTAGTACTATCTTCTGATTCTGATACATTTGGGATTTTCTTACTGTCTCCAAGGAAATGAGTTGAGGATGCTAGTCTCAGGAGAATTAGCATGTACTAAAAGTGAACTAACAGGCTTCTGTCATGGGAGAAATATAACCGTGGAACACACTGATTTGCTGCGAACTAACAAAAACCACAACAAACAGTTGGTAATTCAAGCACATGTCTATGCAAAGAATACATGCATATTTAAGAATTATTTATTTTATTTAAATAGGAAGAAGCAGTCATACGGCATGGAACGGATAAGATATTTTAGTGCGCTGTAAAAGGTGCATCTCACTCTATGAGGAGGTTAGGAGAAACTCCACAAATAAAACTTAATGGATTGAATTCTGGTGAGACACGGTGACTCTCTCAAATGGAAATTCAGGCATTCCATGGAGAGCCTGTAGGATTAACTAAATTGCTGGCATTTTTCCTTGTCAGGATGGCAGAAAACACCAATGTACCACTACTGCTGGAGGCTTTGCCGTATGTCCTGGCATCATCAAAATCCTCTTGCTTTGGAAAATTAATCTGAACTGTGAAATTTGACCACAGTATCCACTGGAAGAATCTATTTTAACTATCCTGAATCCACTCTCCAGAGAAGTCCTTACTTGTTAGATGTCTTATGGACCAAGTTGCAAGTATTTCAATTTAGATAATGTGGCATAAATGGAATAATTAAAAAATAAATAGAGCCTGGCACATGGGCAAAACTGAGACTTTTTTCTTATTTGTCTTCCAAACTATTCTTTTTCAGATTGGATCATGTGTAGACAATTTAAATCAGAACTAGCTTGAGTGTTTCCCCTGCTGCAGTCCTACCATTCTTACAATGAAAGAGCTAACTGCCATCTTCACCAGCACATTACAGCACGCAAACAATCCAAGCCTTACTACAGATGATTGATTGAGCCACTAAAGGCATCAAAATCCTCTAACTGAGCTGTCTGAACAATATCAAACGCCCACAGAGATGTGGTGGGAAAAGAATTCAGACCTATCTCATCAAAAATAAACCCTGTTTAATTGAAATCAGCAGCTTCCTTGCCTTTGTTTCATCCTATCATCCACTACATTCACCACCATGAAGTCCTATGTCCGCCTTGCCCAGGCAGAATTGTTTCATTTATTGACGGCTCAATATCTTGACCAGTGTTAGGTACACCCGTATACTTATTACTGAGCACATACCTCTAACACCATTTTACTCTCTGGCAGTTGCCTTTGATCTCTGCTCCAAACCTGCATTTGTTGAATAACCAGGCTCTCTGACCTCTACCACATCTGACATTTTCCCCTCCAGGTCATCTTGCTGTCCTTCATTGCAGATGTCGACTATAATTTATCCCTTTTGCTAACACCACAGGAAACCAAGTCCCTCTGAGGCCAATACCAGCATCCGGGGCTGATTGTGGTTATAATAAACCGTTGCCCACCATCCATCCACCCACCTCCACTGTCTCTTCCCCTCCTCCTCTTTGAGCTGCCAGTCATTGCAGAAGCGCATTGACTGCCTGCGTGTGTCTCCTTATAATAAAGTCATTACAGTGAGTGTTGCTTTTGTTAAAGGAAAACCACACTGTTACAACTGGGCTTAAAGGATATGTTTTCTCCTAAGAATGACAGTCTCTGATGGGCGTTCTTCCTTGTCACTTTGAGAGTGGCATGAGGAACAGCTGGAGGGGATGGAAATGTCCTATATCTTGCTTAGAGTGGTGGTTACCTAAATATATACAAAACTCGATGAACTCTATACTTTAAAAGATACCTATTATTGCATAAAAAGTACACTTCAAAAAGGTGATTGGAAAAAACAATAGACAGATTGATAGACAAAACGAAGCATCAGCTAACTGCAAAACCAAATTCATCCAAATAACGAACCATCTCCAATTTTCTAACTTTACACTTAGGATCCAATTCCCTAAACTGAATATAATTTAGAGTTTTTATTTCATTCAGAGATTGTTAATGCAAAATTCAAAACGGTTGACATGTCACCGAAGCCCTGCCCAGTGTTTGATGAGACAGCATAAGCTATTACCTTGACACAACTTTAGAAAAAACAGGCAGCCTAATTTCCCCTATATACATACGGCTGGAGGCAAGAGATCTGATTTCAGTGGAGAATTTCAAATAATCAGCATCCTCCACAAACCCATATAAAGTGAGGCTAGGTTTGGAGGGATTCCAAAGCCAGGGGTAGCAAGAAGCCTTAGGCCAAATAGATGATTTAAAAGACATGGGAAGAAAAATTTCAAATATAATGTTTATAGAGCAAAATCACATTTGTTTTTTTCATTGTGCAAGGATATCTTGAAGGTGAGAGCCAAGCTCAGCTGCTGCTTGTAAATCAAAATAACCCTTTCATTTTTACCTAACAAAGACGAGAAAAGGGAGAGAACAAGGTTACAAGGTGATATTCTTACCTAGTGGGAATACTAAAGGGAATGCCGTTGTTGTCAAAATGTGTAAGGTCTATAAATCACGTGGGTTAGAGTAACAGGACACACAATTAAGTATAATATTGGGAAAGCATGATTTTTCCTTGACAAGGATGAATTGTTCAATATAAACCCTGGGAAGAACTAATATGAACAAAGAAAAAAATAAAGAGAATCCAGAATAAGGTAGTGTCTGAATATCAGATGATACAGAGCAAAGGAAAAAAATCATAAAATATTTTGTGCATAAAACCTTGATTATGGCTGGGCGCGGTGGCTCAAGCCTGTAATCCCAGCACTTTGGGAGGCCGAGACGGGTGGATCACGAGGTCAGGAGATCGAGACCATCCTGGCTAACCTGGTGAAACCCCATCTCTACTAAAAAATACAAAAAACTAGCCGGGCACAGTGGCGAGCACCTGTAGTCCCAGCTACTTGGGAGGCTGAGGCAGGAGAATGGCGTAAACCCGGGAGGCGGAGCTTGCAGCGAGCTGAGATCAGGCCACTGCACTCCAGCCTGGGTGACAGAGCGAGACTCCGCCTCAAAAAAAAAAAAAAAAAAAAAAAAAAAAAAAACCTTGATTATTCAAATTTTTGGTACATAGGAATAGCACATATATTGCAAAATAGAAGGTGATTAAGAAACAAGTTATTTCATTTTAGAGGGTAGTCACACATATGGACCCTACACACACATACACACACACACACACACTTTTACACTCCCTGGTCTTAACACTCTTCACACTCCAGCTTATTGTTCACAGTGTAGATCCCAGCTGAAGGCTGGTGTGGAAGAAGCCAGGCAACAAAAGATGTACATATGTGCTTAAGAATTTTCACTGTATTTTTAGGATGGATGTTGACAAATGACTTTAAAGTAGCTCAAAGAGAGGGGCATCATTTCTTGAAAAATGATGCTCCCTGGTTCATATAAGCTGACATAGTATAACATTTATTTTGGTTTAACAAGCTGACAGCCTTCCAGCTGTAAATTAAGAGGCATTTCTAAATCAGTTGCACTGAGTCTTTATCAAGGCAGTTCTTGATTCAAGAGACTGCTGCCTAACCAGTCAAGTCAAGAGACTCGATCTAATCAAGTACATCGTATCCTTTCAAAGGTTTCAATAAAAAACACTTCCATGTGTTAGCATTTAAATACTGAAACACTGAAACATTCAGAAATATACAACTCTCTAGTATACTGCATGAGGTAGGTGTTACTATATCACCATATAACAGACAGAAGAGCTGTGGTTTAGAGAGGGTAAGTAATGGGCATAAAGTCACATGCAATAAACAGAGGCGCCATATAGGTCCGACACCTAAGGTCATGCAGCTGCAGAAGGCAAAATTGAATTTTGGTCACTGGTAGGGCACCTATGTAATTAGGACATTAAAAACACTAAAAGATAAAACCTTGTATTCAGTTGGGCGTGGTGGCTCACGCCTCTAATCCCAGCACTTTGGCAGGCTGAGGTGGGTGGATCACATGAGACCAGGAGTTCGAGACCAGCCTGGCCAACATTGTGAGACCCCACCCCCCCGCCCGCCTTTACTAAAAATACAAAAAAATTAGCCAGGCATGGTGGCGCACGCCTGTAGTCCAAGCTACCTGGGAGGCTGAGGTTGGAGAATCACTCCAACCCGGGAGGCAGAGGTTGCAGTGGGCCGAGATCACGCCACTGCACTCCAGCCTGGGCCACAGAGCAAGGCTCCGTCTCAAAACAAACAAACAAAAAACCTTGTATTCATTAAGAAGAAATTGTGTATTGCATTATTTTTTCACTTGAGAAGTTGGTATTTCAAAATGGTTAAGAACACAAACTAGCAGGCTGCCCACGCCGCCCCGCCGCCCCACTGCCCCGCCGCCCCGCCGGCCCGCGCCCACGACGGGGCCACCGTTCATTATCTGGAAGGAAGATGGCGCCTGGTGGACAGCAAAGGCTTTGATGCGTATATGAAGACACTAGGAGTGGGAATATCTTTGCAAAATACGGGCGCAGTGGCCAAACCAGATTGTATCATCACTTGTGATGGCAAAAACCTCACCATAAAAACTGAGAGCACTTTGAAAACAACACAGTTTTCTTGTACCCTGGGAGAGAAGTTTGAAGAAACCATAGCTGATGGCAGAAAAACCCAGACTGTCTGCAACTTTGCAGATGGTGCATTGGTTCAGCATCAGGAGTGGGATGAGAAGCAAAACACAGTAACAAGAAAATTGAAAGATGCAATCAGTGGTGGATTGTGTCACGAACGGTGTCACCTGTACTCGGATCTATGAAAAAGCTGAATAAAAATTCCATCATCACTTTGAACAGGAATTAACTATAAGAATGAATAAGCTCAGTTCAATGAGCAAATCTCTATACTGCTTTATTTTTTTCATTGCTGTGTTCAATCATCTTTATCACAAACATTTTACATGCAACTCTTCCAAAGTGTTGGATTAATTAGGATCATCCCTTTGGTTAATGTGTTTGTGCGAAAGGAAGGAAGGAAGGAAGGAAGGAAGGAAGGGAGGGAAGGAGGGAGGGAAAAGAAACAGAGTAGCCATATTACCTGGTTTCAAATTCCAACTCTGGCACTTAGTAGCTGTGTGACCTTAGGCAAGTTACTTATCTGTGCCTTGGTTTCTTCATCTATGAAATGGGGGATAAGAATACTACTTAATGCATAAAGTTTTTATAAGGGCTGTATTTATGCATAGTACTGGTATTGTGAATATCTTTCTTTAAAGGTCTTTATGTTTTTGAGAAGCACGTTGAACTACTTAGAGAAAAATGTTTATGATATCAAGATAGTTGGGGTACAAGGGTATAGACAAAATTGTCTATGAGTGGATAATAGTTAAAAATGAATTGTCAGAAAACCTACAAATATTAGCTGGGCATGGTGATAGACTCCTGCAAGTAAGTCCCAGCTACTTGGGACGCTGAGGTGAGAGGACCACTTGGACACAGGAGGTTGAGGCTGTACAGAGCCATGATGGCAACACTGTACTCCAGACTGGGTGACAGAGCAAGACCCTGTCTCAAAAAAAAAAAAAAAAAGAATTGTAAGTATATAGAGGTTCATGTACTATACATACACAGGCACTCCTGTATAGTTTTGGAATTTTTTATAACAAAAAGTTTTTTAAATATTTTTATGTAAAACATTTACAATTATACCTGGAACATAGTAAATACCACATCATAGCTATGATTATTACAGCAAAATTCCATTTTTATGTGGATCTGTATCCATATAAAATAGATCTATATATGGATCTACTTTAATGCTATTTACTTACAGCCCCTTTTTCATTTCTAGGACATAATGAAAAATAAGCAATAGAGATTTATTCTCTACATCTATAGTTGGCTTAGAAGAAAAGATAACTGAAGTCATACAAGGAACTGTTATCAAAGAAGATGGAAGGCTCATCCATCATTTCGATGGTGTTGAGTTGAAGAATCTGAGTTAGTACGGTGTAATAGAGAATAAGATGTAGTCAGGTAATAAAAATTAATAATCATAGTTTACATGTATTGAGGAGATATTATGTGTGAGGTAGAGTCACAAGTGGTTGCACATTTGTTACCTCATTTAATCCTCTCAACCACCCAGCCTATGAAGTAGGCATCATAATAAATAGCTCCTTTATTTTTGAGACAGAGTCTCGCTCTGTCACCCAGGCTGGAGTGCAGTGACGTGATCTCGGCTCACTGAAACCTACACCTTCCCGGTTAAAGCAATTATCCTGCCTCAGCCTCCCGAGTAGCTGGGATTACAGGCACCTGCCCCCACACCTGGCTAATTTTTGTATTTTTAGTAGAGATGGGGTTTCACATCTGGGCCAGGCTGGTCTTGAACTCCTGACCTGGTGATCCACCCACCTCAGCCTCCCAGAGTGCTAGGATTACAGGCATGAGAACACTGGCCAAGAGAGGTTAAGTAACTAAAACCTGCTACATAAGACTGACACTAATGCCATATTTTTCTTTCCCAAACATTACTGGCTCGGGAACTGAGAGGTTACAAATCTGTACCAGGCAGACAAAAAAAATAACATGCTCACCATCCCTCAACCAGATAGTTACTGTAGGAGCCAACACATCCAAGCCAACGGTCTGACTCCAGAGCCCTAACCCTCAAGCACATCCTATAGAAGACCTGGGTTCAAGTCGTGACTCCAATAAGGTGTTTTTTTTTTTTTTTTTACATTATTTTTTATTATACTTTAAGTTCTAGGGTACATGTGCACATGTATGCATATGTATACATGTGCCATGTTGGTGTGCTGCACCCACAACTCGTCATTTACATTAGGTATATCTCCTAATGCTATCCCTCCCCCCACCCCCCCACCCCATGACAGGCCCCAGTGTGTCGTGTTCCCCTTCCTGTGTCCAAGTGTTCTCATGTTCAATTCCCACCTGTGAGTGAAAACATGCAGTGTTTGGTTTTCTGTCCTTGTGACAGTTTGCTGAGAATGATGCTTTCCAGCTTCATCCATGTCCCTACAAAGGACATGACCTCAACCTTTTTTATGGCTGCATAGTATTCCATGGCGTATATGTGCCACATTTTCTTAATCCAGTCTATCATTGATGGACATTTCGGTTGGTTCCAAGTCTTTGCTATTGTGAATAGTGCCGCAATAAACATACGTGTGCATGTGTCTTTATAGCAGCATGATTTATAATCCTTTGGGTATATACCCAGTAATGGGATCACTGGGTCAAATGGTATTTCTAGTTCTAGATCCTTGAGGAATTGCCACACTGTCTTCCACAATGGTTGAACTAGTTTATAGTCCCATCAACAGTGTAAAAGTGTTCCTGTTTCTCCACATCCTATCCAGCACCTGTTGTTTCCTGACTTTTTAATGATCACCATTCTAACTGGTGTGAGATGGTATCTCATTGTGGTTTTGATTTGCATTTCTCTGATGGCCAGTGATGATGAGCATTTTTTCATGTGTCTGTTGGCTGCCTAAGTGTCTTCCTTTGAGAAGTGTCTGTTCATATACTTTGCCCACTTTTTGATGGGGTTATTTGTTTTTTTCTTGTAAATTTGTTTGAGTTCTTTGTAGATTCTAGATATTAGCCCTTTGTCAGATGAGTAGATTGCAAAAATTTTCTCCCATTCTGTAGGTTGCCTGTTTACTCTGATGGTAGTTTCTTTTGCTGTGCAGAAGCTCTTTAGTTTAATTAGATCCCATGTGTCAATTTTGGTTTTTGTTGCCATGCTTTTGGTGTTTTAGACATGAAGTCCTTGCCCATACCTATGTCCTGAATGGTATTGCCTAAGTTTTCTTCTAGGGTTTTTGTGGTTTTAGGTCTAACATTTAAGTCTTTAATCCATCTTGAATTAATTTTTGTATTAGGTGTACAGAAGGGATCCAGTTTCAGTTTTCTACATATGGCTAGCCAGTTTTCCCGGCATCATTTATTAAATAGGGAATCCTTTCCCCATTTCTTGTTTTTGTCAGGTTTGTCAAAGATCAGATGGCTGTAGATCTGTGGTATTATTTCTGAATGCTCTGTTCTGTTTCATTGGTCTATATCTCTGTTTTGGTACCAGTACCATGCTGTTTTGGTTACTGTAGCCTTGTAGTATAGTTTGAAGGCAGATAACGTGATGCCTCCAGCTTTGTTCTTTTGACTTAGGATTGTCTTGCCAATGCAGGCTCTTTTTTGGTTCCATATGAACTTTAAAGTAGTTTTTTCCAATTCTGTGAAGAAAGTCATTGGTAGCTTGATGGGGGTGGCATTGAAGCTAAAAATTACCTTGGGCAGTATGGCCATTTTCACAATATTGATTCTTCCTATCCATGAGCATGGAATGTTCTTCTATTTGTTTGTGTCCTCTTTTATTTTGTTGAGCATCCACTAAGGTTTTTAATCTTGTGCGAATTGCCCAACTTTTAGGTCCTCCTCAGTCCTTTCCCTTGCTTTGTTCTTCCTGGGTGTTTTGCCTGAAGCTATAGATGGTGCCCTTTCGAAGGCCTCAGCATCTCTAGGTTC
The DNA here is from genome assembly GCF_047675955.1 of Chlorocebus sabaeus. Taxonomy (NCBI): domain Eukaryota; kingdom Metazoa; phylum Chordata; class Mammalia; order Primates; family Cercopithecidae; genus Chlorocebus; species Chlorocebus sabaeus. Next base: position 38,506,478 of record NC_132913.1, read on the forward strand.
CAGCAACAACCACAACGAGGCAGGAAAAATATCCACAAACTCAGGATCACCAAATAGCTGTCGATAAGTACTGCCAGGGACTGCTTGTCAACACATGGATAAAGCAGTTGCTGTCGACCCTAGCTGCACATTAGAATCACCAAGAGAGCTTTTAAAAACCACCAATACCCAACCCCACTCCCAAACCAATTAAATCAGAATCTCTGGGGATGGAGTCTGGGCACTAGAATTTTTTTTTAAGTTACCCGGATAATTCTATTGAATCCAGTGTTGACAGCTGCTGAGCTAAAAGATGAGAAAACCCATAGATAGGCACAGGGATTTAATAGAAGCCAAAGAACCTAAATGTTCAAGTAAATCTTTCAAAATGATGCTTCCCCATATTACTATACTCTATATCTGCTTATTTTTAAAATCCTAATTCCAAAATAAGTATACTATTCATAAATTTACAAGATCTGCATACATGTTTATGCACATATACATAAACACAAACACACATGTGATAAGTATGCTTGTGTAAGTACATTATTTTTATACCACTACAGTCAAATATGTTATAGATCTGGTTTGGGGGATAAAATTAGTATTAAAATATCAGTAGTATTTCCATTCTACCTCCACACACACACACACACACACACATACACACACAAGCGCACACACCACTTCCTGCTAGTTCTCTCTAAGGCTAGGATCTCACCCTTGCCTCTTTCTAAAATTGAAGAACACAGGAAGTCATTTCAGCTGCTGACAAATGAGAATAACTTGACTCTAGGTATAGTCATATACTTTAATCAAGGAAATAAATGCCTTAAATTTCTGCTGGTTTCCTATTGTAATTAAAATTGGAACATCTTAATTTGTATAGGAACTACTGTTGGATTTTTATAGAGATGTGTGTTTAATAATTTTTCCTGTGTCACACAAAGAATGTAATGTGGACAACTGAAAGGGAAAAAGGCAATGGTGTTCAGAGGTTTAAAATAAATTAAACATTCCTTCCAGGTTTTTCTGGATGACTTCCCTCCATAAATTACATCTTTTGCACTATGCCATTTGTTTCCCCCAACTATTTCTATATGGTGTAATAATTACATGCTCCATTGAACTCAAAAAGGTTAGTGAAAGGTTAGGTGAACAGAGCAAATATAAGAAAATGTAAAGAAAAAGCTGCAGTTTGGTCTTTGTTGGTACATAAAAAAAAAAATTTAAGTGAACAGAAATTTCATGGAAAAGACAGAAAGCACCATCATTCTGTTCAGGTTACATTTTACACAAAGCTCAATGTAAGAAGACATTTAAGGCACTTTAAACATAGTGTCTCCTTATTACTCATGACTCCTTTTCCTTTCATAAGCAATGAAGAAGCACACAATGATATTAGGAAAATATTTAAATATCATTCTTGTAGCACATAAGAACAAATAGATAATTTACACTATAAAAATTAAATATAAAAATAAACAGGATTTAAGCTGGGCATGATGGTGTGCACCTGTAAGTTCCAGCTGTGCAGGAGGCTGAGGCAGGAGGATTGCTTGAACCCAGTAGTTCAAGGCTGCAGTGAGTTATGAACACATCTGGGAATAGCCACTGTACTCCAGCCTGGGCAACAGAGCAAGACCCTGCCTCTAAAAAAAAATGAAATACAGGCTGAGCACAGTGGCTCACGCCTGTAATCCCAGCACTTTGGGAGGCCAAGGTGGGTGGATCACGAGCTCAGGAGATCAAGACCATCCTGGCTAACACAGTGAAACTCCATCTCTACTGAAAATACAAAAAAATTAGCCAGGCGTAGTGGCGGACGCCTATAGTCCCAGCTACTCGGGAGGCTGAGGCAGGAGAATGGCATGAACCCAGGAGGCGGGGCTTGCAGTGAGCCGAGATCGCGCCACTGCACTCCAGCCTGGGCAATAGAGCGAAACTCCATCTCAAAAAAAAAAAAGAAAAGAAAAGAAAAGAAATACAATACACAGGATTGGATTATCTGTCCTCATGGACCCATGAGCAATTCAAATCTCAGCACATCCTTTACAATATGTCCAGTTTGTCTTAGTATCTTAGATGTTTAAATCTGAAAAAGCTAATAAAGCTTACTAGTGCAAAAGCCAGTAGGTGTCAAGAAAACCACAGCGACCTATGTACAGATTCAATTTCCAGTAGCTCTTCCACCTCCTGCATTAGTAGGGTAAGGAATGGATGCTGCTGTGTACCTCCCTGCACTCTGCACATACTGTGCTTTAGGAACCACTTTTCAAGGGTGCCCTTGGTATTCTTTTTACTACATCAAAACTTGGCATTTGAAAGGAGGGGCAGATGAGAAAGTAGGAAAAGAAAATATACTATGATTTGCCCTGGACCTTAGCTGCCCTATGAAGAGCCCAGTATTCTCCAAAAGCATTTGTGCTGAATTTCTAAATACATTCCTAATAGCGTAAGAACTAAAATTATCTCATGGCCAAACAAAAGGCTTCTGCATTGAAATGTGACAGCTCGCTGCTCAGGCGGCTTGTTGCCAGAAGGATACACACAATTTCCAGCAGAAAATTGGTTTCAGGATTTCACCCAATAGTCCAGACATAAAATAAACTTCCCTAGCTCTTTGCAACAGGGCAAGGCCATTGGGATTCACCCCTGCTCGATCCAACAGAGAGCACTGAATTTCCTTCCAATGTAAGAACTCAAAGTAACTAAACCAGATCATGTCTCAAATGTTATAGACCAGCATTGCATTCTGAGGCATTTCTATTTCTTCAGTGATTTTATTCCACAGAATCACTCATGACTTCAGACGGTATTGCCTAATTAAGCCCCAGTAGAACTGAATTTAAGCCTTTACCTGAGAAAATATATTCCACCATTACTCAAGAATGCAATTTGCCACTACTGGACATGACATGAATCGTTTAGCTCTATTAAATAGAAGTTTCCCAAAAGTTCCAAGCCATTTTTTGCCTTCATAAAAGCGCAACACATGTCCTTGCTAGTTAGCATTTGAATATGAATAGAGAAATTCATGAGTTGGTGGCATTTTCAAAAATGGACTTTCAAAATTATTTTCGTTTTTTAAAATTGCACTACCAGATGCAAATTTAGTGATCATTAAGCCTACTCTTCTCATTTTCCTGATTAGAAAGGAGACCCGGAAACACCAACTGATTGGTTCAAATCAGGAAGCCATCTAGGGTAGAACCTAGACCAAATTCCAGCTTTCCTGCTTCCATATGTCTCTTTTCAAAGGAACAGAAAAAGGACTTGAAAAACAGAAGGTCTAGAGAATGCTGATTCCCTCATGGAAGACATGGCCTTCCAGGCGACTGGCTCCTATAAGCCTGGCAAAAGCTGCTAGGGGGAACAGTCACTTGTCCATCTGAAGGGAAGGAAGCAACTTAAAAGATGAAAGAATCGTGAAAGGCCCCTGCTGCAGCCCCAGCCCCCCATAAAACTGTTAGGTGTTTTAAGTTTTAGAGGCATATTTGACTTTAAAGAAAATCTGAAACATAAAATCAAAATTTATAGATCAGATACGTCAGAAAGCACAGTTTATGTTACCAAAAAAAAAAAATTGAATATTTGCTTTACTAAGCTCTTCACTACAGTTTTCTCTGAAATAATGACCTCCCTTATGATTAATAAATATCCCATTCAGGTGCAACATTCAGGGCTATTTCTATGGCATTCAGCAAGGTACACCTCTGCACTGTTGACTCCACTAAATTTAGCTTACTTTCTTATTGCAATTGGGAGGAAAACGCATAGTGTGAGATGCCCATGGACAATGATCTACTGGTGCCAGGTCGTGCCCACTCACAAGAACCTATTGTGGGCCTATCTTCCCAACTCTGCGTTCAGTGATTAAGGGGTCTGATAGTTGGTCCTTGGTGGATGAACACAGTGAGGAATGGAGAAGGCATGAGACTGTGAAGCAGGTTTACTTTGTACCAGTTGCCAACTTGTCTGAGTCTAGTGACAAAACACATTCCTATGCAACAAGTTACAGGAAGCAGATGTGTTACTTACAGATAGGTAGCAAGGAATAGAAGAAGCATGATATCCATGGTGAGCCAGTTCCCCAAGGCTCAAGGAAGCTGCCCAGGCTGGATGGAGTCTTGACAGCATGTGCCCCACTTTCAGGACAGCTGAGGACCCTGAAAGCAGCCACCCTGGGTTGTATACCTCAGGGACATGCAATTCACTGGGCTAAAGAACATCCTGCTTCCAGGGGAGAAAGGAACAAAGCCCAGACTGTCCCATGCAGTTCCTGCCTAACTCAAGTGTTACATCCCCTAGGAAGGACACAAACAAAGCCTGGATTGTTTCAGGCAACTCCTCCCTATCTCAGCTATTGCCTTCCCAGCACATTCTATAGTTACATATATAGAACTACAGGAACTACAAAAAGCGGGGATAACTGAGCCAGTTCAAGGCCATCTAAGAAACTGTTCTTCAAAAGCAAGCTTGTTTAGGTTCCACAAGTTGCTCAGAACAAAAAATAAAGGATCATACAGAAATGGTCCAGGGCCCTGGTGAGATTCCATGTAGCCTGGAGTCTGGGCCTTAGCAGCTTAACTCCCTTCAAAAAGAAAGAAAAGGGAAGTATACCCTACTGGGGAATGGAAGTTTGGGGAAGCCATTCCAAAGGCCTCAAGTTCTGTGCCAGGCACAGAGACCATGGCCAAGGCAATATGCCAGCATCAACAGGGCAATGACAATGACACAGAGCAGCCAGGACTACGCTAGGCAGGGGATGCCTGGACTTCATGTCCCCAGGTGTACCCATAAAAGAGGATTGACTGGGGCCATCTCACAGCTACCACCTGGAAGCTTAAAAGCCCCTGGAAATATGAGAGATGACAATTGGTGGGACCAAGTAGGAAAAAAGACACATCTGTACCTCTAAGCTGGTGTCGTCAGGAGACATCTGGTAAGCGGAGCATGAGAGATGGGAAAACACTAAATGAAAGCTACTGCTTTGGCCTAATTGGCCCAGACCTGTCCTCCTAACAATCAAATTTCATTTAGCCTGGATTATTTGGTCTCAAAGCCTTAATGACAGAAAAAAGAGCTGAATCGAGAAATACGCACATCCTCCACCCACCAGGGAGGGGTCAGTAGTCGCTGAGACTATTTGTATGTGGGAGTAATCACTGGGCTCACAGGATGTTAATGACAATATCTAATGAGGTGCACTATTTCACTCTAGCAGAGACTAGAAAGTAATTATAGTTAGCAAAGTTCTAATGGATTTTATACTGCAATAGGTGCTTGTGTGGGGAAGAGCATATTTAGGGTCCATTTAGCATCATTATGTTCCTTATGGCCTCTTTTGTGATCTTTACCCACCTAACCCATGAGTAGGGTGATATGAACCTATTGAACTGTTTGTTATCTCTCGCTAAACATAATTGGCCTTGCATTAAAGACACAGCATGCGAGTTACCTAACATCCAAGTCTACGGCCAAACCATCCCATTATTGTCTTAGTGCAACTGTGGCTTCCCAAAATTCAGACAATGCACACAAACAATATATGAAAATCATATCTGCCATTCAAACGGACTTTCCAATTCGACCAGAGGATTATGATGGACAATGTACATGTGTAACGAATAGTCAATTTCATTCAGGTAACCAAATATTTCTTTTCTTATAGGCCAATTCCTGAGTATAAATAAAAACTTTAATTGTGACTAAGATTTGCTTATCTTTTCATTGTTGATATATTTGGCTCCATTTATATCATTGAGGTTAATGAAAACATTTGGAATAGGAAACATTTTTAAATCTTGTAAAGTTTATTGGTCCAGCGCTTTTTAAAAGTATTATCTAATATATTTTGTATTGGATTAATGATGAAATATTTTGGCATAAAGAACAAAAGGAATTTTTCCTAAGGCTCTTCTCATTTGCAAAATGAACTAAAAAAATGAAGCCCAATATTCTTCTTATCCCACAATCCTATTATGGGCTCAACTGGCCAATAAAAAGTATCCAGCTGGGTACATGGATTGGGGGTCCAACCTTTATTCCGTTTGAATCTTCCCAAATAATCGCCTCAGTTCAATAATTTTCAACTCTTCTTTCATTTTGTCCCAGATAGATCCGGCCTAAATGACTGTTTTAGAAAGTGGATATTCCACCAGTCAATCAAGAAATTTCCACAAGAAGATAAAAGGCAAGCAGATTGAATATGGAAATGTACCCAATTCCAAGAGAATTTGTTGTGTCCTGCAATCATTTGGTTTTACATCTGTGTCCCATCTAGGAGCAGTCACCCAGTCATTTAACCAAATACCAAATCCTCAAATTGTCTGCAAAAACACTGCAGTTCATTTGGGTAGGTTTCTTTTTAAAGAAAGTCTGTATGTTATTATTAAAATAATAGCACATGTTTATTAGTAGACAATTTAGAAAGTATATTCAAACCAAAAAAGAAAAGAAAATGAAATTATCCATATTTTCCTCCTACTTCTAAAATATGTTTTGTGCCCCTTTTGTTCCATCATGTTCCCATCCTCTCTCCCTCTGTATAGGTGGGTGTATGTGTGTGTATGTGATGTTTATGGGTTGTGTGTGTGTGGTGTGTGTGTGTGGTATTGGGGGGGTGTCGGGGGTTGTGGGAGTGTCATGTTGAAACTCTATTAACCCTATTGAGGGTTCAAGAGGCCAAAGAGAGACCCAGAGCCAGCAAACAAGACATGAGGTTTTCTTGGGGGCTTACACACAGTAGGAAGAGTCCAGTGGCAGGTGCTGGACAGGAGAACCGCAACCGCTTGCAAATAGCATGTAGGTTATACAGCATTTTCACTTAACATCCTCCCTCTAACTATCTCCACCCAGCAATCTTCATTTAAGCCAAAACTCAGGGCCTCGATCCCCTGCACACATCCCAGGGGATGTGTGGTGCACGTGTGTCTACTCTAGAGATCTGAGTGTTGGAATTCATTGTCCACGTTACTTCCTTTGCCACATGCACCTATGTAACTCCACCACACTAAGACAACACCTGGTCTCAAGACGTTTTGAGCTCAGAACCCTAAGTGTTGAGCTTAGGATCTCTGTTGCTTCTCATGCCCCAAAACTATTATTGAATTGCTTGCCTGGATTCTGGCCTCACCTTACTCTGCATACTTTTAGTTGACATTTTGTTTTGTTCCCACCTGTGAGACCTGCTGGGCTTGTCTTATCCCAGGACACCTGGCCCTACTGGGCCCTTTTGGTACCAGTCTCTGCCTCAGTTCCACCCTCTGCTCTGATGTCCAACCTCCAGTCCACCTCTGCTTCCTACCTACACTCTCTCGTACTCTACCTAGACGTCTTTTCCTCTTTCTAGATCTCCTGACATTGCTGTTTCCTTTGCCAGAGGTTCCTAGGTGTGCCTACCTAATCTCCAGATCCCAGTCTTCTGGTCTGTAACATCCCTCTACTAAAGAAACTCACTTCTGACTTGTGGTGTGTGTAGATAGACCTTTAAGGACTCTGTTTACTCAGTAATTGAAGCCTATGGAGATTTCTTACCACTTTCTTTTTTGGATTAGAATGATTTTTTTTGTAGAACAATATTTTAAAGCAGCTACCTGCACTTTCAAGAATGGTAAACTTTAGCAATTGTAAAACAAGTATAACTTCCAGTCTTGGAAAGCAAACCACAGATCCACATAGCTTCTAATGTCCGCCCGAAATAAGGACTGCTGCATATTTTACAAGTTCAGGGAGTTGCGATATCCTCCAATGCCATTGAATGTTGTAAACAACATATTGGACTTAGAAATAACTTTTCAATTTCCCGTAAGACTCTCTACTTCATCCTGGCTCTGCCCCTTCTGGTCCTACATTCTTACCTTGAGTCCATGCCCCAACTTCTTTCCCAACTCTGACAGTTACCATGATAGGAGAAGTTTGCAATTTTTTTTAGGAAAATAAATAAATGCATTAATGTAACCATCATTACTTGAAAGTTTTAATTGTTTTATGCTGTTTGAATATACTACTTTTAACTCACAACATCCAGTTGTTGTGCAATATCTAGTAAGTCCATAATTTCGGCTCTCAAGAGTTCTGATTTCTTCACTGATACATAACTCATCCACTCCGCTACCTTGTTCAGAGCGCCAAAGCAGGAATTGGGCAACAGAGAACAAGACAGGAAACCTCTTGATGGAAGACAAAAAGCAAAAGTACAGGTAGGCAGACAGGATTACTAGCTCCCATCCCTCCCCTCCCTCCTCCTGTTTAAGGAATTACCCCAGCAAGTCTCTACCCTCTTGTACATCAAGTTTTCTGTTCCTAATGTACCATTTCCATCAATCTGCAACTTGAGATATCAAATAATGATTTTAGCTTCCCTACTCCCTCAAACAACTCTCTACTTTCAAAACAAACACCCAGCAGCCCAACAACACACACACACACACACACACACTCTCTCTCTCTCTCTCTCTTCCAGAGGACAAAATATAAAACAAGTTGGGAAAGTGCATTGGAGAAAAGAAGTAAAAATTATACTTAAGACACCCACACACCACTTCCTACTGCCATCCCAGAGACAGAATGGGTGCCTGAGAGAATCTCCCCAGAAGTGTGAGAGGGATTTTGAGTGGAGGGAATTGCTCACCACTTCTCTGGCAAACCCAGTGGGATGCCTGGTAGGGCATGGAAAAATGGTCAGCAGAGAGAAGGAGGAGGGAAATTAGGCAAGATAAGGCAAGCATCACCTCTGGTTTCATAAATAGCCAAGTGTGGTGGAGTGGGGATTTCTAGGTTTTTCATGAACTTAAGAGTAGATATTTGGCCAGGCACGGTGGCTCACGCCTGTAATCCCAGCACTTTGGGAGGCCGAGGAGGGTGGATCACGAGGTCAGGAGATCGAGACCATCCTGGCTAACACAGTGAAACCCCATCTCTACTAAAAATACAAAAAATTAGCCGGGCGTGGTGGCGGGCGCCTATAGTCCCAGCTACTGGGAGGCTGAGGCAGGAGAATGGTGTGAACCCGGGAGGTGGAGCTTGCAGTGAGCCTAGATCTCGCCACTGTACTCCAACCTGGGCGACAAAGTGAGACTCCGTCTCAAAAAAATAAAAATAAAAAATATAAAAAAATAAAGAGTAGACATTTGAAGATACCTAGAGAGAAGATCCAGCTTGCTAACTAGCCCCAGGAGAAGCCAGCCAGAAGAATGAAGGTATATTAGTCTGTTTTCATGCTGCTGATAAAGACATACCCAAGAATGGACAATTTACAAAAGAAAGAGGTTTAATGGACTTTTAGTTCCACGTGGCTGGGGAAGCCTCACAATCATGGCTGAAGGCAAGGAGGAATGAGTCACATCTTACGTGGATGGCAGCAGGCAAAGAGAAAGAGAGCATGTGCAGGGGAACTCCTCCTTTTAAAACCATCAGATCTCGAGACTTACTCATTTTCACAAGAACAGCACACGAAAGACTTGCCCTATGATTTAATTACCTCCCACCAGGTCCCTCCCACAACATGTGGGAATTCAAGATGAGATTTGAGTGGAGACACACCCAAACCATATCGAAGGGAACCACATTCTTGAAAATTGGAGAGCAGGGGAGGGGAAGCAGTGGTGCCTCCACAGGACCCCCTGCAGTACTCTGTAAATGGCAACAGCCCACACACCAAAGATCATCCCATGTGACACACAGAGAGCCAACACTGGAAGTCATCCATGCCTAGAGGCTCAACCATGGACATCAGTAGCTGGACTGCATTAGCACTGGAGTGGGAAACAAAAAATAAGGCAGTAAACCAACTTTGATGTTGCCAAACTGTACCCGGGCACATAAACAAACTCCCCCTCTGCCTTACACTGCCAGGGGATGGACCCTGAAGCTTAATGGGATAGCATCAGGACCATGAGTGAGGGAAGGGAAGCCTCAGAGAGGGAGCTGTGAACTGTGATGTGAAGCGGATAGTACCCTGTCAATTTGACGGATGATTTACACAACAGGAAGTTTTTAAATGTAGGTGACTGAAATACATGGTCATGCCAAGGTTGTTTTCCACTGCCCAGTGAAAATAGTGGCTTTAAAAAGAATTAAATTCTGTTAAATAAATATGTATTTTTCCCATCTGATTTGTAATCACTTAACTCACTTCTGATGGCATATATACGTAAAAGTCAGAAGGAAGAGAGCTGCTGACCCATTGTGAAGAGGACTGAGACATTGAATAACGAATTGAATGAGATCACAGTGATGATGTCAGGCAGAGGTTATTAGCCTGATGTAAGACTAGTTTTCTAGGTCCAAGGTGAATCCAAGAACAGGTTTTTTTCTACCCAGGGAAGTGTACCTTCACACAGAAAAACAGACTTACAGAACGTGATATTAATGAAAAGGACAAGCAGAGTTTAATGCCTCCTCCCAACTTCTCAAATCCAGTGGGAAAGGAACGGTATACTTCTAGCCACAGAGAGGAGATCATTTCTTCTCAACATTCCAAGCAGTATGTGGCCCACGCTGATGACTGAGGTTTCACGTTGGGGAACGGGTGCAGGTCAGCCGCCAGAAGGCCTTGGGAAACTGGCTTCTATATCATCAGTCCAGCTCAGGGAAGACCTTCCATCAGAAAAGCCTAGGAGATGCAATGCAGCAGCATGGGTCAAACATTTGTCCCACCGTCTAATGCTCCTCAGAAAGACACCAGGGGGCTCCTCTTCAAATAAGGCAGCTGATTTTAGTCTTACTTACAGGGAATGTCCAGGCAAACGGCAAGTAGCCTAGATACACTGAGAAGCCAGCCTCCCAGCATAGCAGGATGGTCAGGAAGATGGAGCTGAAGTTTTTCAAGGACATGGGGTGGGTGGGGAGAAAGGAATGAACAAGCATTTTTAAATGCACAATTAAAAGCCAATTTGACCATTTTGCTTCAAAAATCAAAGTGGGGCCAGGCCCGGTGGCTCACGCCTGTAATCCCAGCACTTTGGGAGGCCAAGACAGGCAGATCACTTGAGGTCAGGAGTTCAAGACCAGCCTGACTCACATGGCAAAACCCCATCTCTACTAAAAAATACAAAAATTAGCAAGGTGTGGTGGTGCATACTTGTAATCCCAGCTACTTGGGTGGCTGAGGGAGGAGAACTGCTTGAACCCGGGAGGCAGAGGTTGCAGTGAGCCAAGTTTGTGCCACTGCACTCCAGCCTGGGCGACAGAGTAAGACTCCATCTCAAAAAAAAAAAAAAGTGCGTTTTAGGCAACTTGCACCAACTTATATCTAAGGTCTGTAGGCTTCTATTGCAAATGTATAGAGGATAGGGAAACCAAAGAAAGAAAAATCTCAATTCTAAGTGGAATTTGCTTGGACGGGCCTACCGTGAAGGAAGGCCAATCCATGCAGGATTGTCTAAGAGATCCCTCACCAAGCCTCCTTCACTGCCAATTTCTTAATACTCCTTTACCGCATACTACAAAAGTCTATCATAGTTTCAGAGTGCCACTGAGGAAATGGAACTATTAGTGTCAATACATGTTTATATACAGAAACGAAACATTTTAAAATTTCTTCTAGTTTAATTATAAAAATATGTCTGCAACTAACAGAACCCAGTGTACATTTAGCCAAGCATGAGGTCTGAGCAAAGAAAAATAAGCTGTATAGATAGTGGCAAGTCAAACAAATATCTGCATAAATAATCTTAATATTTTTATTATTTGTATGGCTCCCCAATTACAGTTACAAAAGAGTTGAGAGATAAGAAATCATTGAATGCTGTTTTAAAATAGCCTGGAATCTTAATCTCCACTGTAACCGGCCAAAATATTTAAGAAGATGTTTAACTACACTCCCACTTAGCTTCATTTAATTTTTTATAAATGTGTTTACCATCATGATTATAACTTTGAAAATACTGCCTTATAAATATTTTATCAACAAGAAGTTTTAGCACTCCCCCACCCACTGATTTTGAGAGAAAACAAAACTGTCTTTCTTGATTTGAGTGGAAGAAAATTTTCCATATATAGCCACAAGTTTTGACAAATTTTGTCTTGAGTCATTCTGAATGGAAGCTTCTAAATTCCAGTATAAGAGGCTTGCAAAGGACGTCAGTTATTGAGCTTTTAGGATTGAAACTCTGCTGTTATTTTGTGATACCAATCTTGGTAATATAGAGATAATTCAGCTAATGTACTTGGAAGAGCTACAGTGAGACTGGATTCAAAGGATGTTTGTTAGAAATTAGATGTGTTTTCCTCCTATAGTTAATAGCTTTAAAAAGTAGTGATACTATCCTACTTCCTGACACACATGTAAAAGCATCAATAAATGTCTTCTTTTATCTCAGTTTGCCTTTTAACAGAAAATTACTTGAACTTGCAATGGTGTTAACTTATAGGAAAATGAGAAAGGGGCATTTTGACTTTCTTTAAAAGATAGTACTAGCCTCTGCCCTAGACCAAATCCTTTGAGCCTGATTTCAAAGACTAAGTAAATGATACATGAGCACACTGATAGCCTTGTGGCTGTAAATCATTCTCCACCTCTAGAATCTAAAAAAAAAAAAGGAGAAGATAATCGTTCAGAAGAAAAGCACAAGAATTTGGGGGGAGGGGAAGAGTGGCAATAAAAACGTATGCCTGTTGAAGTGTTTTTTTAAACCACTTCCAGAAATAACTGGCAAAATAAAGCCTCTAAGTGTTTAAGCCAAATTAAATTGCTTACAAATGATCAGTAAAACATGGTTGCCATGGTTTCAGGTGCCCACAATGTGGTGTATGGGCTAAATACTGCCTTGCAGCAAAAATGCCTGTGTATTAAGCATGAGTCACAAACAAAAAATAAAATAAATAAATAAATTACAGTGTCCTTAAGTGTTCAAAATCTTTCAAAAATAAAATAATGATTAATTATAATTTTTAAGTGTCAGCTGATCTTACCTGTTAGTGTGACAGCCGTCAGCCATTCCTGCTCCAAGCCCTGAGGCTTATCTTTGCACTAAAACCCAAGCCCTCCCCAGATGTCTAGCAGAGAACTGCATAGCCTCTGATCATGATAAAGTCACAAATACCTCTGACCCTACAGGTATTCTAAATGCTCAATAAGAAAACCTTGATTTTCTAGGAAGTTGTTTAAAGCCGTTTTCCCAAAAGAATCTGAAACTTCATTGTGGGTTTCAGTTGGGTTTTGTTATTGTGTGTTTGTTTGTTTAATTTCACCAAAGAAGACCCCTGTTTTCTATTCCTATACCCCTTATTTCCTCCATCACACTCCAATATGGAATTTTGTGGACTTAAAAATCAGTCCCTTGATCAGTGAGTATTTACTGAGCAGTACTATTAGGCCAGATGCTATTTAGACATTAAGGTTACAAAGATAAATAAGATATAGCTTCTTTCCTCATAGAAGACATTGGTTAGTCAGTCTAATTTTTTAGACCAGTAACTTCTAATATACTGTGGTAAAGCAGTGGTAGAAATATGGGCAGCATGTTATTCACAGAAGAAAGAGCACAGAGGAGAGGCACAAACTTTAGCCTGGGAAATCCAAGAGAGCCAGAAATCTTCTAGAGTTTACCCTTGACTTGTATGTCAGCCCATAGTAGGAATTAGCCAAGTATAAGGGGAAGCTGAAGAGAATTCCAGTTAGAGGAAGAGCAGAGTCCCAACTTAGTATGTTCAAGGAGTTATAATACTGTATGTCTCAATGTGGCATAACATGTAAGGTAAGAGGTGGCACAAAACGAAGTCGGGGAGATGGACAACAATGAGGTCCTAGATTCTCATGATATGATTTTTATCCTAGACTCTTGTAGGATCCTAAATCCTGTTGGTTCTGTTTCTCTGGAGAACCAGCCATGTTTAGGAATACGAGGTTAATGTGGAGTCATTGAAGGTTTTGGGTAGGAAGGTCATGTGGTCTGATTTGTCTTTCACATAGATGACTTTGAAGGGCAAATTTGAAAGGGACAAAAGTGAAAACAAAGAAATCACTTAGGAGACTACGTGTGACTGTTATTTTTATGTCAATTTGGCTGAGACACAGGATACTCAGATATTTGGTCAAATATTATTTGGGTATTTCTGTAAAGGTGTTTTTGGATGAGACTGACATTGAAATTGGTGAATTTGAGTAAAGCAAATAGTCCACCATAATGTGGGTGAGCCTCATCCAAGCAGTGGAAGGCCTGAGTAGAAAAAGAAACCAAACCACCCCTGAGGAAGGAAGAGTTCTCCAGCTGACTGCCTTCAGACTCAGATTCATCTGCACCATTGGTTCTTCCTGCCTGACATCCTGAGAGAAGCTCTGCTCTCCCAGGATCTCCTGCACCACTGACCTGACCTGCAGATTTTGGACTTACCAGTCACTATAATACCATAAGTGAATTATTTATAGTTAATCAACTCACTGATTAATTGATTTTCTATTGGTTCTGTTTCTTGAAAAAACCTGAGTATTACACTGCATGTCCCAAGACATAGATGATGAGGCGCAAACTGGGGTAGTGATAATAAAGGTGGGACTTAATATAATTTAAGAAGAAAAATCAGCAATACTAGTGACTAAAGTGTGGGGAGGTGTGAGGAGGTGCTGTGTACCCAAGTACTTTGCTAAGCGATGGTCTTTGACTCCTGTGCTCTAGCACAGGTTTATGAAGTGGAAGAAACTCGAAGACTTTACTTCATTGCAAAATATGGTGCCTCTATGGTGCCTCTTTGACTCTAGCACAGGAGTCAAAGACCATCACTTAGCAAAGTGCCTGGGTGCATAGCTGTACCATCAACTAACGTAGAGACCTTAGAGGAGGCAAAGTCCCAGGCAGGCTAATACAAGTCATAAGTTTGAGACATGTTGAGTTTGAGGTGCCCTGGGCATCAGAGTTGAATATATGAGTCCAGAGTTCAGAGGAGAGGATGGCTGGAAATGCAGATTTGGAGTTCATCCTTTATCATTTAGAACTGTACACATGAGACTTAATACAAACACTCAGAAAAAGGATGAGGCAGAATTTTGGGAACCACCCAAGTTTAATGAGTGGGCAAAGAAAGTAGAAATGAAAGTAGAGCAAAGAAAGTAGACCCAGACAGCTTATCACAAAAGTTTAAGAACTGTGAAGAGTCAGCTTGTACTCTACTTGCTGAAGACACAAGACTCCTGGGTTGGAGACAAAGGGTTTCATTGCTGACAATAGTAGCAGTAGCCTGAACATCAGCATTATCTTGCACAAGTTTCCCAAACACAAATTCCCACAGGGTGATGCTTTATCACATCTCCTCTTTCCCTATAAAGAAATGGTTAAAGAAAGGAAAATGCTTGGTAGATTTGTGAGAAGTCATTACCGATAGTGGAGCTAAAACAATTGGCCAAAGGGAATAAGCCCACTATAAGGTGACCAGAATTACTTCCCATCATGGGCCAGAGGTATGACAATCACCAAGCTAAATGGATTTACTGTGTTTTTCAATCATCCACACAGGCTACCACTGGACCTACATCATTGAGAATAAACCAGGATCAAACCATTATGGGAAGACACCCTAGATTTAGTTACAGCAACACCAAGGAATGGTAAGAAACCCTAACAAGGGAAACTAATTACCATGGTTTTCCTTTTTTTTTTTTTTTTTGAGACAGAGTCTTGCTCTGTCGCCCAGGCTGGAGTGCGGTGGCGCGACCTCAGCTCACTGCAAGCTCCGCCTCTGGGGTTCCCGCCATTCTCCTGTCTCAGCCTCCCGAGTAGCTGAGACTACAGGCGACCGCCACCTCGCCCGGCGAACTTTTTGTATTTTTAGTAGAGACGGGGTTTCACCATATTAGCCAGGATGGTCTCGATCTCCTGATCCCGTGATCCTTCCGCCTTGGCCTCCCAAAGTGCTGGGATTACAGGCGTGAGCCGCCGCGCCCGGCCATTACCATGGTTTTCTAACCCACAGGACCCCCAAGCCATAAGTTCAGCATTATGTTCTCAGCACAGTGAAACAAAAACAAACATAGAATCAAATCTCTGCATTGAGGAAAACTAGTCATAAAGCTCTAAGCTCAGTGGCACAAATCACTATTGCATTGAGACCCACCATAACCTGCTAGGCAAGTAGTTCTCTGGGAAAGTACTTACAGACTTGTTTGGGAATTTCAAGCATGTTTTAACCCCATAAGTTCCTTTAATTACTTGAGCATATGTGTTTTATGACTCAGTGAGGGAGTTACAATCTCTGGACAGAGGTTTATGAATTTAAAGAAACTCAAAGACCTTACTTCATTGCAAAATATGGTGCCTCCATGGAGAGCTAAACGATCCTTTTTAAAAGAGCAGCTTTTTAAAAACTAAAAGAAAAAGAATCAATTGCAGGTCATAAAAAAGTGTATATTTCCTATAATTACACATGTGTATATTTTTAATTATATGAATTACATACGTTGTATGACATCTACATGTCTTATGAAATTATATAGTCATTAAGACAACAAAATCACCCGAGTACTATTTATATTGTTTGTGTAAGTTTTTATACAAGCATGTGGTATATAAAGAGATCATCATCCACAGCTTCATAACTCCTTTGAAAAAACTTAACCAGCCATACAAATCAACATTAACAGTAGTTTCTACCACCCAGTACTTCAATTCTTATATTTTTAAACTCATACAAGTCTTTCATGATCCTTTTATCCCCATACTTCATAATGGAGTTTGTCTCTCAAAACTCAGATCAGATTCTACTTGCCTTAATGTCACACCCCATTCACCACTCACACCCTAACAGAGCTTGTCACTCTCTCCAGGATTGATTGTAAGTCTGTCTATTGTTGTTCTCCAATCCTGTATAGTAATTTATTCACTCAAGCATTTGCCTCCCCAGTAGACTTTCCAGCAGGCTGGGACTCCGTCTTGTACATCTTTGAAGGGGATGGCAGAGCAAGTGCAGAATCATTTCCAAACCTAATAAAGCAAGTAAAGAAATTCCAGTGAAAAAGAGTGCTGCCACCTGCAAATAAGTTTTTAATGAGTTGCTTCCTCCAACGGTCATAGCTACCTGTGGTCCTGCCGCCTTTGAAATCTGTTTTTTATTGTTGTTGTTATTTGTTTGGGATTGAATATCACCTAAAACAAACCAGTACCAGATGATATAACTATATCCCCGGAGAAACAGATTAGAAATTCAGGAATATAATCAGCCACTTCAAAAATCTGACTCAGTGACACAGTCCGCTGGGAGTTCTGGGCCCAGAACTAGTAGCCAGCCTGGATCCCCAGAATCAGGTAGGGATGCCCTCCTCTGTGTGTTTTAATGCAGTTTTGGAGGCTTTGAAAACATACTGCAAAACCTAACAATCCACAAAATCACAGCTAGGAGGCTTCTGATAACCTGAAAGCAAAGATAGAAAGATCTTAGAAATCATTTAGGTATTTGTTAATCAAGAAAATACAGAAATCAAGAAAATACGGAAGGTATTTGTTAATCAAGTTAATACAGAAAGAGAATTTAAGTTCTTACTATGTACCTGGTGATGTTCCTGGAGATTTTCTGTTATCAAGAGTAAAAGTCACAGTGCTTGTAAGTAACTGAGACTTAAAATGTGGAACAAAACTTCACATATAAAACTACAAAATAACAGTAACAGGCAATGCATAATGAATGCTAAAATTGAATAGATTAGCATACTGTATAGGATGACCACATGTCACTGTTAATCCAGAATTCTCCTGGTTTATGCCTTTGTCCCCGTTTGGATTATAAATTATATATAGTATGGTGTCATTTCAAAGAAAGGATTTTCCCTCGTTAGAGTAAAGGTATGCATTGTTAATTCTTTACTAGGATAGAAGGAGAATAGCTATCATTTTCTGTCCTTGGAAATGACACCTAGTAATCATATATTAAGGAATTTTGTGATTTTTTTTGTTTTTTGTTTTTTGTTTTTTGCTTTGTTTTGCTTTTCTGCTATTGTACTCTTAGATTTATCAATGATCAATTATTTTGGTTTTGTGAATACAACCCAATCTTTTGAAGTAATTGGTAGCATCCTTAGTCAATATTTACATTTCTCACACTTATAAAAAGACAAAAATCTATTTTTGAGCCAAAGTGGAGACAAGGAACAGGAGAATTTTACTATTTTTTTTTCTTTTCCATAAGGTTTTAATTTTTCCATGTGAATGTGCTATCTTTTGTATAATTTGAAAGTATGATTTTTTTATTGTGACTTCATCTTTATAATAAAAATAACATTTAAAAAGCAAAGGCAGAATGAGGAATATAATTCATGCAAATGTTGACTTCCTGTTGACAGCTCTCTTACATTTAAAAACAGACAGACAAAATACATAAAATTAGCCATAAAATTATAAAATACATAAAATTACAAGGGCGCCTGTAATCCCAGCTACTCAGGAGGCTGAGGCAGGAGAATTGCTTGAAACCAGGAGGCAGAGGTTGCAGTGAGCCAAGATCGCACCATTGCACTCCAGCCTGGGCAACAAGAGTGAAACTCTGTCTCAAAAAGAAAAAAAAAAAAAAAAAAAAAAAGGTCCGTAAGAATGTCTGCAAAGCCTGACACACTTGGCACAGGCTTTTAGAGGCCCTGACAAGCCTGTGTTCATAGCATGCACAGTGCAACGTGTGCTGCTGCAGAGGAATTGTTTTCATAGACTGTGTTTGTTTTGTTTTACATTCACTTTAAAAACCTAAGAAAAGGGCCGGGCGCGGTGGCTCAAGCCTGTAATCCCAGCACTTTGGGAGGCCGAGACGGGCGGATCACGAGGTCAAGAGATCGAGACCATCCTGGTTAACACGGTGAAACCCCGTCTCTACTAAAAAATACAAAAAACTAGCCGGGCGAGGTGGGGGGCACCTGTAGTCCCAGCTACTCGGGAGGCTGAGGCCGGAGAATGGCGTGAACCCGGGAGGCGGAGCTTGCAGTGAGCTGAGATCCGGCCACTGCACTCCAGCCTGGGCGACAGAGCTACACTCCGCCTCAAAAAAAAAAAAAAAAAAAAAAACCTAAGAAAAGCTGGGGGAAGGATTAAAGGTTCATAATAAATTTTACAAGCCTGGACAGTGAAGAAACACCCCAGAGTGTTATGAGGTGTTAAATAAATTGAATTGACTAAACTTTCTGCCCCATTGTCATGATGGCCTTTACACATCTCACAATGTGGAGACTATTAGGTGCTAGCCTGGCTTAGAAAGATCAATTTTCAACTTCCAGACAGAAGTGTTGATTTAGGGTACACTGTGTGAACCACAGCATTCTTGTTCTAATCAATTCTGGCTTTAGTATTTGCAAAAATGCATATGAGTAAAAAGAAAGACAGAAAAATGATGGTAAAACTTATTCAAAATGCAAATATTTTCATTTTCTCCCTCATTATTGAAGTCTTCCTGCAGGTATAGTCATAAAAGGACCCCAAGGGCAAAATAGAATTGGTACAGCTATTTTAAAATATTACCAAGAAGCCAGTCTTCTGTGACATTTTAGATGCAGGCTCAAAATTGATGCACAATTTTAGTGCAAACCCATTTATCTATTCTGCTATATAAATTGGTTTACCAAAGGGGCTTTTTCTCTGTCCATTATGTAATCTTCTTATCGCTTTATCATATTATGCATTATGGAGAGGTCTACAGTAATAACTGAACAATTATTTTTCATGCATAGGACCATTTTGATTCCATCCAAGCCAGTTTGTTAAAGACAAAATACCCTGACATTCTCGTGGGATGTATCCTGAGATCTTTGAAAATCTGCAAATCTGTGAATACTACTGTAGAATAAAGTTTCCTCCTTCTGACAAAAACAAGAACAGAAAAGTTGAAGCAACTCAAAACTTCTACTGGTTTGGACCTGTTTGGGCCTCCGTTTCAATCACCAGCATGTTTCTAGTCAATTTTTTTTAGTAAAAAATTAGTTTTTTAAATGGTTCTTTGGAGTTATCTTGTTTATTCAAAAGATAGAAATCAATAAAGCAATCAAGTAAATACAAAATTGATTATTGCAGAAAGCCAATAAAATAGGAAAATTTTTGTCAGTTTGACTAAAGAAAACACAAATAATAAATTAAGGTAGAATCAAGAAAGACAATATAATGATATCAACCTAAAACAATCAAAAAGGTCAAAATTTAGTTTAAAGAGAGTTTTTTCAAATGCAAAGTTTGAGGAGGGCCTACCAAGAAATACAGATTCCAAAGAATGGAAGTCAGTGTTCCTCAGTGTTAGAAGTTTCAGGTCATTTATATACACAAAGTTTAAGGAAACAGAACGGTATTTCAATATCTTTTTACATAAAGCTTAATGTATAATTGCAACAATCTGATGAGTCAAGGTGGTCTAGGTATGAGACAGTAAAGGATTCAGTTAATGTATATCGAAGATCAGCAATTGAAAAGAGAGGAGATCTGGTGTCTGGTTGTCCCTAGTTATTCACAGAACAAGAACAATGAGGAAGAGAGTTCATCCATAAACTAAGAGGCAGAAGTTGTAAACATGCTACATGACTCAAGGGCTTAATTTCTCCCTTGGCATAATGAATTTACAGGGTCCTGAAATCTTATTTTCTTTTACAATGATATATGTAAAGAAGGTTATTTTCAATTTTAAAATAATGTGGTATAACTTTATACCAGTAAACCTGAAAATCTAGATAAAATAGAAAATATAGGAAAATTGAAATGAACAAAATGGACTTAAAAAGACTTATTAAACCAAAATTCATCTATAAATAAAGAAGTAGTAAAAAGTTGTGAGGGAAAAAAAAAAAAAAAAAAAAAAAAAAACGATGTCTCATAGTAAAGGTACTAGTCCAAGATAGTTTTACAAGAAAGTATTATGAAATCCTCAAGGAACAAATAATTTGTATGCCATATAAACCAAGTAGTGTTTTTTCCAATAATACAAGAATGGTCAACATGAGGAAACCTACTGATGCTAATGACTTTATTAAAAGATTAAAGGGGGCAGGGCACAATGGCTCATGCCTGTAATACCAGCACTTTGAGAGGCTGATGCAGGTAGATCACTTGAGGTCAGGAGTTCCAGACCAGCCTGGTCAACATGGTGAAACCCCGTATCTACTAAAAATACACAGATCTGTCAGGTGTGATGACTCATGCTTGTAATCCCAGCTACTTGGAAGGCTGAGGCAGGAGAATCACTTGAACCCAGAGAAAGTATTTAATAAATGTACCATTAATTTCAAATTTTAAAAAATCTTATTAATAGAAGAATAGAAGAAAATTACTTAAATTTGATAAATTGCTTCCACCAGCAACCCTCAGGAAACTTCATACTTAATGATGAAAGCTAACATTCACATTAAAGTTAGGAATAACTTTAATGCTATCATTAATACTCTTTTACATTGTTTCTCTTTAACCTGTGGAAGCTAAATGACTTGTTATGAGTCTTTGTTTTCAGCACTTAGTCATTTACACAATTGAAGACACACAGTCTACATCATGAGGATCACAGGTAGAAAAATTAGAAAGATCAAACAAAAACCAGGCGCTGTGGCTCACGCCTGTAACCCCAGCACTTTGGGAGGCCGAAGCGGGTGGATCACATGAGGTCTGGAGTTCGAGACCAGCCTGACCAAGATGGAGAAACTCCGTCTCTACTAAAAATACAAAATTAGCCAG
Organism: Chlorocebus sabaeus; assembly: GCF_047675955.1. Taxonomy (NCBI): domain Eukaryota; kingdom Metazoa; phylum Chordata; class Mammalia; order Primates; family Cercopithecidae; genus Chlorocebus; species Chlorocebus sabaeus. The sequence continues at coordinate 38,528,077 of NC_132913.1, forward strand.
GCGTTGTGGCGCATGCCTGTAGTCCCAGCTACTCAGGAGGCTGAGGCAGGAGAATGGCGTGAACCCGGGAGGCGGAGCTTGCGGTGAGCCGAGATCCCGCCACTGCACTCCAGCCTGGGCAACAGAGCGAGACTCCGTCTCAAAAAAAAAAAAAGGGAGATATTCAAAATGTGATATCCTAACCTTTTGAGGATTTTTGTTGTTGTTGTTTTTATTATTATTTTATTACTGTTTTTATACTTTCAGTTCTAGGGTACATGTGCACAACGTGCAGGTTTGTTACATACGTACACTTGTGCCATGTTGGTGTGCTGCACCCATCAACTCGTCATTTACATTAGGTATTTCTCCTAATGCTATCCCTCCCCCAACTCCCCACCCCCCAACAGGCCCTGGTGTGTGATGTTCCCCGCCCTGTGTCCGTGTGTTCTCGTTGTTCAACTCCCACCTATGAGTGAGAACATGCAGTGTTCAGTTTTCTGTCCTTGTAATAGTTTGCTTAGAATTGTGGTTTCCAGCTTCATAGGATTGGTTTTTTTGTAAGGCTGCCTAAGAAGCTCTGTTTACTCTAAACATAATTCTCTGCTGTAAAGTCATTTAGAAATTAAATAAAATACATTTTCTTACATACACTGCTTGACGGGAATATAAGTGCAATGACAATCAGTGGAGTAAAAAGCATTTTAATGCCTCAGGTTCCATAGCAGCTCGGTTAACTACAGCGTAAATTCTTCTCTACAGACCTAATTCAGGAGAAATGTCGTTACAGTAACTGAACAGATCGTAAGCTCCACAGGCGCCATGCTTTCCGCGGAACAGTTTTCATTGCTAACAGAGAATGCTGACTGCATTTATTTTAATAAAAGTCTGTGACTTGTGTACGAGTAGAAGAGCATTTTTTCACTACATTAATTTTATATGTTTTAGAATCTTGACTAAAGGCTATAAATTAGAAGAAAGACGACTAGAATATCCTGGGTCTCTGTGACATAGCACCTCTGAAATAAGTATTACAAAAACAAAGTACAGCAAAATAAATGTAGTAATATTGCATTATAACCCAAAGTATAAGACAAACACCCATGAGTCAATGCTAGTATAAATAAGTGAGTGAATAAATAAATAGGGAGAGAAAAGATCAATCTACCATGCAGGAGAATTCCAAACAATTTGTGTGGCTCTTCCACCCTCAGGGAAGTGGAATGTAACTCTCACCTTCAAAGGTAGGCTGCACACCGTGACTTCTAACAAGTACAGCAAGCAAAGGAGGGAAAGAGTAACTTGACAGTGGAGAAACCTGAGAAACACACCTAAGCGAGGTGCTCCTGGTAAACATCAAGAGTGGTAAGTCATGTGGATAGCATGCGCCCTTGATAGGATGTGATGGGACTGGCACTTTACCTCCTCGAAACCCATAATCCCAACCTAATCATGAGAAAAACATCAGGCAAATCTCAGTTGAGGGGCATTCTACAAAATGCCTGACCAATACTCCTTGAAATTGTCAGGGTCATCAAAAACAAGGAAAGTTTGTGAAACTGTCATAATCAAGAGGAGCCTAAGGAGTCGTGATATCTAAGTGTAACGTGGTCTCCTGGATGGGAAACTGGAGCAGAAAAAGGACTTTAGGTAAAAACTCAGGAAAAGTGAATAAAGCATGGACTTTAGTTCATAATGATGTATCCATACTGGGTCCTATATTGTGACAAACATGCTACACTAATGCAAAATGTTAATAACAGGGGAAACTGGGCATGGGCTAATGGAGAACTCTGTACTATGTTCACACTGTTTTGTAAATCTGAAACTATTCCACAATTAAAATGTATTTAAAGATAACAAAAAGGAAATACAGATAAATGAGCTGATGTATTACTTTTTGTTTTTTGTTTTCTGTTTTTGAGGTGCAGTCTCGCTGTTTTGCCCAGGCTGGAGTGCAGTGGCACAATCTCAGCTCACTGTAACCCCCACCTCCTAGGTTCAAGCAATTCTCCTGCCTCAGCCTCCTGAGTAGCTGTGATTACAGGCACGCACCACCGTGCCCAGCTAATTTTTGTATTTTTAGTAGAGACAGAGTTTCACCATGTTGGCCAAGCTGGTCTGGAACTCCTGACCTCAAGTGACCCACCTGCCTCAGCCTCCCAAAGTGCTGGGATTATAGGCATGAGCCACCACACCAGGCCTGAGCTGACATTTTTATTTCTGCAATGCTATTCAGCAAACCAAGTGATAAAGTAGAGCCTTGACACTTACAAATTTAATATTCATTGGATACCTTGATTAATAAATTAGCTGGGCAAAGAATTTTAAATTGGAGATCATTTTCTATTATAATTTTGAAGACATTTCTCTATTATCTTAGAGTTTCCAGCATTGCTGTTGCAATATTGATGCCATTCTAACTGAATTCTTTTTTATCTTTCTTTGTAAAATAAAATAAAATAAAATAAAATTGGTAGAGTTCCCTTATTGTCTCTGATGCCCTGAGATTTCATCATGCTGTGCTATTGTGTAGCGAATGAGGTAGACCCTTCAACCAAGAAATTCATGTGCTTCAGTTCTGCATAATTTTTGTAATTATTTTGTTGATGAATTCCTCTCTTCTATTTTATCTGTTCTCTCTTTGTAAAATTCTTATTATTTTGGATTTTAGGTTTCCTGACCTTGTGCTTTAATTCTCTTACCTTTTTTCTCTCATTTTTCATCCTTTTCCTCTTTTACCACTTTCTGAGAAATTATTCAGCTTTATATTTCAACCATTCTTTCAGTTTTTCCCAATAACTCTTTGTTTTTGTTTTTACTGATCTTTTTGTTCTATTCTATTCTTATTCTATTCTTGCTTCCTGTATGGAATCTCCTATTCTCTGAGGTTTTTTTTTTTTTTTTTTTTTTTTTTTTTTTTTTTTTTTTTCCAGATAGTCTCCCTCTGTTGCCCAGGCTGGAGTGCAGTGGTGTGATCTCAGCTCACTGCAACCTCCACTTCCCGGGTTCAAACGATTCTCCTGCCTCAGCCTCCCGAGTAGCTAGGACGCCACCACGCCTGGCTAATTTTTGTGTTTTTAGTTTTGCCATGTTGGCCAGGGGTTTTGCCATGTTGGCCAGGCTGGTCTTGAACTCCTAACCTCAGGTAATCTGCCTGCCTCGGCCTTCCAAAGTGCTGGGATTATAGGCATAAGCCACCATGCCCAGCCTTCTCTGAGGTTTTAAGTGACAGTTTTTGTAAAGTTATCTTATCCCTGAGTAATTTGGCGTTTTATGTTTGTTTCTCTCTATCATGACTCAAGAAGCTTTGTTCTGATGCCTGATAATTGCAGATTGTCTGTACATACTTAAGAGTGGAACTTTACAAGTTGATTAAAAGCTGGAATATTTTATATTAAATAAAGAAGGAAATCTTGTCACATGCTATACAACAAGGATGCAACTTGAGGACATTATGCTAAGTGAAATAAGCCAGTCACAGAAGGCAGATACTGTATGAGTTCACTTATACAGTAGATCTCTCTGCGAGAGATCTAAAGTGGTCAAACTCATAGAAACAGAAGCATGGTGTTTTCCAGGGAAGAGGGGGAGGATACAGTTCCAGTTTTGCAAGATGAAAATGTTTTTGAGATCTGTTGCACAGCAATGTGAATATTCTGAAATACTGTTACTGAAGTCTACACTTTAAAATGGTTAAGATGAAAAAAATTCATGTGTTTTTTTTTTACCACGATTAAAATTTTTGTTTACATTTATTAAAAAATTGATTAGAAGCTTTGGGCACCAAGGTGGGGCTATTTTGCCATGGGCTCAGTTCCAAGCGATGAGGACCGCTATTTCACTAAGGAATCCCTAGCGTTAATGTCATTAGTTCTCTCCTCTTGGAAAGTCATGGGCTGCTGAGATTCCCCAGAGAATGATCATCCAAATCCCTCTCCTATAGGGTATGGGACTGGCTGCTGGCTTTCTGTGAGGTTTGTAGGAAAAGACAGTGATTCAGTGATTTCAGAATTGAGTATACAAATTTTACCTCCTTCTCCCCACTTTCAGTATGGTCCCCTGTCCTAAGTTGTGCTTGGAATTATTTCTACATTATGCCTTCTATGTTACATTTCCAGGGAATATAGCTTCAATCTTCTTCCTTGATGAGGGAAGAGCAAGCCATCATACAATTCTGTAGAATTGGGACATAGGCCTAGGGAGCTTAACGGCTTCAAAAAGAAATCAGACTACTTTCTTTGCACTTACAGAGGTATCCACTCTAATTGAGCCATAGGGATTCAACTCAGTGTAAATCAATTTGTTTCTCAACTTTCTCCACTGCTTAGTGAGGATTCAGTCATGTCAAGTCTGCTTAATCAATTACCACTTTCCTGTCTACTTACCAATTTTCAAAATTTTGTTCATTTTCTCTCCCATTCTCTTGTCCTCGAGTGGTTCATTTGAGGTCAGGAGTTTGAGACCAGCCTGGCCAACATGGAAAAACCCCGTCTCTGCTAAAAACACACAAAAAATTAGCTGAGCCTGGTGGCACATGCCTATAATCTTAGCTACTTGGGAGGCTGAGGTGGGAGAATCGCTTGAACCCAGGAGGTGAAGGTTGCAGTGAGCCAAGATCGCAAGATCGCACCACTGCACTCCAGCCTGGGTGACAGAGCAAGACTCCATCTCAAAAAAAAAAAAAAAAGTTTAGATTAGAGGGGGTTAGGGTTTGACAAGAGGGTGATGGCTATTGCCTATATTCATCCACCGTCTTTACCCAGAAGAGGTGGCTTGTTTTCTGTACTTTCAAATTTAATAACTAATTTCTTGGTTGGAGGTGATGTAGTGGAAAGTGTCAAAGATTTAGAATCAGTCAACCTGAGCCAGATTCTGGATCTGCCATTTTCTTGTGTGGCCACAAGGTAACTAGCTTCTCATCTCCGTTTCTCTGTTTATAAAATTAAGGTGTTAACACATAGGCTTCTTTTGAGGATAATGTGAAAAAAACATATGAAAGGCATATGTAAAATAACATGTAAATCTCATGTAAAACATAATACTTGCTTAACAAATATTAATTCTTCTTTCCTTTCCAATATTAGTTGTTCAATTTACCTTCCACTAGCAACTGTAACATTCTGGTAATAACCTCATTTTGGGCTCAGTTTCTATAATAGTATTTCAAATCACACTAGCCATCCTCTCCTGGCTGTACTTGCCACCTTGAGATCTGCCCTCCGATTATGACATTCAGTCTCAGTTGGGTGCTATGTCATTCAGTTGGAATAAATGCAAATTTTAAATTTCAAAAAAATTCAAAAATGAATGCATTACTTTTGAGTCATTTATTCAAATCTACTTTTACCTTACTATTGATATTTCCAAAACTGACATTGATATTTCCAAAATTTCCCTTAAAAACTAAAATGGACTTTGGTTAGATATCAAGATTTGGACAATTGTGTAGAACTTTTACCATCTGAGCCCAGAGTTTTGTTCATACCCTTGGAGATGGAAGGCAGCTGGTTACTGTCCTCATGTTATTACATTTTCTCCCAACCCACACAGTGATAACACATCAAACCATCTGCAGCAAAAACATGCCAAGATTTTACAACAAACTGGGCACTAAGCACTGCTCCATATAGACCATCAAGAAATTCACAAATCAGTGGCTTAAAGACTTTATTAAATTTACAAATATTTCTTGAGTACCTACTATGTTCCACTAATTGTCATAGGTATTTGGGATACATAAGTCAAAGAAACACGTTTAAATCAAGAATCCTTGCATTCATAGAGCTTATATTTTAGTGAAAGAGACAGACAACAAACACAATAAGTAAATTATAAAGTGTGTGTTTTTTAAATAGAGCAGAGAAAGGAGGATCAGAACTGCTAGAAGAGGTATTGCAATTAAAATAGACAAGATTTCTTATGTACTCCAGAGATCACCACTAAATCAATGATAGTTTTTTGGTCACAAGTAACAAACAACTTTAAACAGAACACGAATGTATTAGGTAGATATCCAGGGACATACAAAATTGACAGCAATACCAGAGAAACAAGTCGAGAAAAGGTTAAGAATCAGGGTAGCTCCAAAGCAAGTGGAATTAATCAACATTCTCCACACCTACCATCACTGGAACGAATAATCTCCTAGCATCTCGTACCCTTTCTGCATTGCTCCAATCAAGACTGGAAGTTCCAGGAGCGTCTGATTAACCAAGCTGGAGTCACTTGCCCTCTTAGGAGGTAGACAATCCCAAAAAGAAAATTTCCAGAGGGAGAGTTAATTCTTCAAAAAGAAATCAGTGTGTGTGCCAAAGTAAGGGAAATGGGTGATGGGCAACCGAAACAGTACATGTTCACTATCATAAGTGCGTGCCCCAGAATATCTACATAGACGGGGTATAGAGAAGCAATCTGATTGGAAAGAGGCAGTAGGAATCTGTTCTTAATCTGCATTTTGATAGCACACTGTTTTGACTTAGATTGTTTATTTATGTTGGTAGTTTTGAAGAGTTGCTTAAGATTATTGAACCGGGTGTGGTGGTTCATACCTGCAATCCCAGCACTTTGGGAGGCCAAGGCAGGTGAAGTTTGAGACCAGCCTGGCCAACATGGTGAAACCCCATCTCTACTAAAAATACAAAAATTAGCCGGGCATGGTGGTGCGCAGCTATAATCCCAGCTACTTGGGAGGCTGAGGCAGGAGAATCTCTTGAACCCGGGAGGCAGAAGTTGCAGTGAGCCGAGATCACGCCATTGCACTCCAGCCTGGGCAACAAGTGAAACTGGGATTCAAAAAAAAAAAAAAAAAAAAAAAATTATTGGCTAGATTAAGCCTCTACAAGCCGTGCCTGGGGCCATCTACTGATCACAGCCCCAGAGACATCCTCTGACTGCTATTGCAGCTTGACTGACCTTATTCTAGAATCCCCAGTAGGATGAACCACGAGAGACCACCATGTGGACTCCTTTCACTACAATGGCCTTTAGTAGTGAGCTACAAAGCACACCCTAGACTAAATTAAACAGTCATCAACCAATTGGACTATTCTTTGTATATTTTCAATTATCCAGGGAAGAATATTTCAGAACTTTTCAAAAGGGGATTTGGAACACATGCCACTATAGGAACAGTAGCATAGATTTGAATCCCCCCAAATCCCCACATGAAAACAGACAAAACAAATATACAGCAAAACCAAAAGCCACAGACAATAGTTGCAACAAAACCAAGTCTTTTCTGTGATCATATTGGCAGTGGTTGTGTTAATATTACTATTCTGAGATGATTCTGTGTATAATAGAGAATAAAGCAAATTAGTAATGATAGAATATTCTAATTTTCTCATCCCTCATGTTGTTATCAGTGGAAAGTATCCGTACGCGGCTGCAGTAACCTCATTTCTTCCCTCCTCACAACAAAGAATTCACCTGAGGGACATAAGGCAGAACGGGAGACTGAGGCGAGTTTTACAGCAAGAGTGAAAGTGTATTAAAAAGCTTTTGAACAGGAATGAAAGGAAATAAAATACACCTGGAAGAGGGCAAGCAGGCAATTGGAGAGATCAAGTGAGTGGTTTGACCTTTTGACTTGGGGTTTATACACTGGCATACTTCCGGGGTCTTGTGTTACTTCTCCCCCTGAGTCTTCCCTTGGGATAGACTGTCTGCATGCTCGTGCTTGAACCCACTCGCCCAACTCCTGACATCTTATTGGGAAGCAGCTAATCACCAGTTTCAGGTGTTTCCTATCTATTGGAAGACTGCTTTTCCCTGGCACCAGCTATGACCAATTGTTACTTTAGACAGTGAACAACAGCCTGACCATCACCAAATGGTCACCTGACACTCAGGGTGTGGTGAGGGAGGGGAGCCCTCTCCTGCCTGCTTATACCAGACTAGCTACCCACTGTAACAACACCCTTAACACCCATGATTTCCAGTGCCGCAGAAGACACAGATTTAATAGATGAAAATGTAAGTAAAAATCTTGCATTCCTGAATTTGAATTGGAAGTATCACTATGAACTCATGGGGTTTTCATCTTTAAATATGTATGTATACACTAAACTATACATAATATATACACACATTTTATATATATTTAAATGTAACATATATGTGTATGTATGTGTGTATGTATATGAATATATAGAATATATTTAATTTTTTAGCTCTGTTAACTGAAAAGTCCTAGAAACAATGACCAACCCAGTAGCAATGAGCACCCCAACACATAGATTATTTCCCATAAGAGAAATCAAGATTTCTTGAGGAAATAACTAATTCCAATGTTAAGAGCAAGAAATGTACAGAAGAATCAGGAAAATTTGTCTTACCAGATAATAAGTTATCAACGACTGCTGGTATCCTGTCAAAAGAACCTGGAAGACAACTTGAAGAAGTCCCCGTTAGCAAAAAAGGGTGTGCTTTATAGGCGTTGAGTGAACAAATATGCCAAGTTTTCATATTGATATGGATATGATTCTGGACATTTTTCCCAAAGGCTTATCTATCTCTGTACTAATAGTACCTGTTTTTATTCGATATTTAATAGTATATTTAAAATAATTAACTCTTGATATCTGATAGCAGGACTACTGTCCTTGTTCTTCTTCAAAATTTCCTTGGCTCAGGATCCCAAGTTTTATGGAAAAAAAAAAAACTCTACTATTATTATCTTTTAAATACCATTGTTTATAAATTAGGAACAGTTGCCATATGGCATTAGGTAACCTCATTCATAAACTGAGAGTCTTCTCATTTACTTAGATTTTCCTTCATACTTTTCAATAAAGTTGTATAATTTTAGAAGTAAGGTATTGCATATCTTATCTTAAATTTATTCCTGGGTTCCTTATAATTTTTCTTGCCATTATATACAAGATTTCTATTCTAATTACCTTTTCTAATTGCATTTTGTCTCTGAATAAAATGTCATTGACTGTTTTCTAATTACACTGTATCTAGTAACTGATTGAATTTTCTTATTAGTTGAAATTATCTTGGATTGTCTACATAGACAGTCATATCATCTATGAATCACAACATTTTGTTTCTTGATTTCCAGCCCTTATACCTATTTTATTTTTTGTTATAGCGTACAATTGCAAGAGTCTCAGTATAATGTTTATATAGCACTCATTGTTGTCATATTACATAAATTAATGGCAATGTCTGTGTCATAAATTTTTCCAATGACTTGATGTTTTATTTACATATGGGTAAGATATTGTGTGAAATGTATATATAACCAGATTTAGGGAGAGTTTAAGATGGAATGCTCTAAAATATAAGTAGTCTGTCTTTGTCTGAATGTCAAAACCAAACATCTAGCACTGATATCTGGAAGTGCTTGAATGAACTGGTTGACACATAAGAATAAACTATTTGTAGATCACAGCTTTTCTGACATGAACTGCATTTTATCATTCAGTATAAAAGTTTTCAAATACAGAGTTCTTTGGGAAACAAAAGAGAACATTCCCCAGTCATTCTAAATAAAACCTAAAAAGACAACATGTCTGCTGAGTAGAGTGCAGTCTGTTTTCTTTTCAAATGTATCACCACTAAGTATGATCCTTGCTGTGGGTTTGACAGATACGCTTTATCAGCTTAAGGAAGTGTTCCTGGTTTACAGTTACATTTACATTTTGTGTAAAGTTAATGTCTTTTATTGCTGAAGTAAAATCAACCTAGACATGATCTATTTGATCATGATAAGCAGTTGCAAATTTTATTGGCTGATATTTTATTTAGTATATGTGTTCATAATTTTTTATTTTTTCTGAGACAGGTCTCTCTCTGTCATTCAGGCTGAAGTGCAATGGCGCGATCATGGCTCACTGCAGACTAGACCTCCTGGGCTCAAGAGATCCTCCCTCCTGTCAACCCCCAAGTAGCTGGGACTACAGGCACACACTACCACACCTGGCTAGGTATTTTTTATTATTTTTAGTAGAGATGAGGTCTCACGATGTAACCCAGGCTAATCTCGAACTCCTGAGCTCAAGCAATCTTCCCACCTTAGCCCCTCAACGTGCTGGGATTACAGGCATGAGCCACCATGCCCAGCTCATACTTTTTTTATATCGTTCTTGTACATTTGGTTTTTTACCAAAATTATATAGGTATCATAAAATGAGTCTGGAAATAGAAAATTCCTTTCTATTTATTACAGTAATCTGTATCCAGTCAGCCCTCCGTATCCAGGGATTATGCATCCACAGATGCAAGCAACTTCTAAGAGAAAATATTTGAAAAATAATGAAAAATAATTTGGCAATAAAAATAACACACATTTTTAAATAATACAGTGTAACAACTGTTGAATTAGCTAATATCAGTAATGTAGAGATGATTTAAAGTATACGGGAGGATGTGCATAGGTGATATGCAGATACTATGCCATTTTACGAAAGAGACTTGAGCATCTGTGGATTTTGGTATCTTTGAGGGTCCTGGAGCCAATCCCCTGCAGACACTATGTGACAGCTATATAGTTAATCTGTTTCTGGCAGGTTGTAGGAATTCACCCTTAAATTATCTGGGCTTTTTTACGTGAGTTGATTGTATTTTATCCATGGTTATTCATGAATCCTGGTCTGTTCCAGTATGCTATTTCTTCTTTAATTCAATTTGAAAACTTTTTTTAAGAAAATTATTCCTTTAACAAAAGGTTTAAAATGCATTGGTGGAAAGTTGTTCATGATCATCTCTTCCACTTGTTTCAATCTCTCCAGCATCAGTAGTTATGGCTCCCCTTTCCCCCATACAATATTGTTTTGTTCTCCATTCTCACTTCTTAGTAACATGAGCCACTTCACAGTTCTTAGCAAAGTTATGGAAGAATTAAATTATTTGAATCTTTCTCTGAAAATGTCTTTATTTCACCCTTTCTCTTGAATAAAAGTTTAGCTTCAAATGGAATTCTAGGTAGGTAGCTCAGCACTTCAAATATATTGTTTCACTGTCTTTTGGCCTCTATTTCTGCTGATGTGAAATGTGTTGTCAATCACTGCTCTTTGGTAAGTAATCTTTTTTTTTTCAGGTTGCTTTGTGGATTTATCTCTTTGTCTTTGGCAATGTGCAATTTTACAATGATGTGTCTAGATGAAGGCCAGAAATTCAAAACTAAGGAAAATGGAGGAGCTATATTCAACTAAAACAATGGCAGGAAAATTTCCAGAACTGGTAAAAGATGTGTCTCCTTTGATTGGAGAAATGTAACAATATCCCAAACAGAATAATTACAAATACATCTATTACATGGAATATCCAAAAATATGTATTCCATAAACAGAAATAACAAGAGAATTTAGCAAAGTCACAAGATGCAAGATCAATATTTAAAAATCAATTGTATATCTTTATGAGCAATAAACTTTTTAAAAATTTCATTTGTAGGTCAGGCGAGGTGGCATATCTCTATCAGCAATAAACTTTTTAAAAAATATAATTTATAGGCCAGGTGAGGTGTCTCACACCTGTAATCCCAGCACTTTGGGAGGCCAAGACAGAAGGATCACTTGAGTGCAGGAGTTCAAGACTAGCCTGGGCAACAAAGTAAGAACCTGTCTCTACAAAAAATAAAATAAAATTTAGCTGGATGTGGTGGCACATACCTGTGGTTCCAGCTACACAGAAGGCCGAGGCAGGAAAATTGCTTGAGCCCAGGAGGTCAAGGCTGCAGTAAGCCATGTTTGCACCACTGCACTCCATCCGGGTGACAAAACAAGACCCTGTCTCAGAAAAAAAAAAAAAAACTGACAGTATTAAGTGTTGGTGAGGATGTGAATAACTGGTACTTTCATATGCTGCTGATGAGAGTGTAAATTTGTACAATTTGGAAAACTATTGACAGTATTTAATAAAGCTAAACATACCCCTTCCCTATGGCCCAATAGTTCCCCTCATAGGATATATCCACAAGAAATCAGTGTATATGTGCACCAAAAGTCATGTACAAGCATGCTCATAGAGCTTTATTCATAATAGCAAATATAGGACATAACTCAAATATCCATGAACAATAGAATAGATAAATAAATTATGATATATTCTTACAATGGAATATTACTCAGCTTGAAAAATAATAAACTACAACTACAAACAACATGAATAATTCTGACAGACAAAATGTTGAAAGAGGACAAACACAATGGATTATATATGTATGATTCCACTTTTTTTATTTCAATAGTTTGGGGGAACAAAACTATTTGCTTTGCTTTTTGGTTACATGGATAAGTTTTGTTTTGTTCTTTGAGACGGAGTTTTGCTCTTTTTGCCCAGGCTGGAGTGCAATGGCACGATCTTGGCTCACCGCAACCTCCGCCTCCCAGGTTCAAGCAATTATCCTGCCTCAGCCTCCCGAGCAGCTGGGATTACGGGCATGTGCCACCATGTCCAGCTTTTTTTTTTTTTTTTTTTTTTTTTTTTAGTAGAGATAGGGTTTCTCCATGTTGGTCAGGCTGGTCTCAAACTCCTGACCTCAGGTGATCTGCCCGCCTCGGCCTCCCAAAGTGCTGGGATTAGAGGTGTGAGCCACCACGCCTAGCCATACATGGAGAAGTTCTTTAGCAGTCATTACTGAGATTTTGGTGCACCCATCACCTGAGCAGTGTACACTAGCCCGTGTGTAGTCTTTCATCTCTCGCACCCTGCTCCCCTTCCCCCCACATCCCCAAAGTCCATTGTATCATTCTTATGCCTTCATGTCTTCATAGCTTAGCTCCTACTTATAAGTGAGAACATACGATATCTGGTTTTCCATTCCTGAGTTCCTTCACTTACAATAATGGTCTCCAACTCCACCCAGGTTGCTGTGAATGCCATTATTTCATTCCTTTTTATGGCTGAGTAGTATTCCATGGTGTATACATATATATATATATATATATATATATATATATATATATATGATTCCACTTTTTGAAGTTCAAAAACTTGTAAAACTGATCTGTGAAGTTGGAAACTTGAATAATGATTACCTATAGGACAATGATTGCAAGAGAGACTTCTGGGATGATGGTGATGTCCCATATCTTATTCTAGTGGTAAACAGGTGTGATGGTTAATATTAAGTGTCAACTTGATTGGATTGAAGGATGCAAAGTATTGTTTCTGTGTGTATCTGGGTGTTTCTGGGTGTTGCCAGAAGAGGTTAACACTGGAGTCAGTGGACTGGGGGAGAAAGACCCACCCTCAGGAAGACCCGTCCACAATGTGAGTGGGCACCATCCAACTGGCTGCCAGTGTGGCTAGGAAAAGCAGACAGAGGAAGGTGGAAGAAGCTGACTTGCTTAGTCTTCTGGCCTTCATCTTTCTCCCATGCTGGATGTTTCCTGCCCCCGAAATCAGACTCCACGTTCTTCAGCTTTCGAACTCTTTCACCTACACCAGTGGTTTGCCAGGGGCTCTCAGGCCTTCAGCCAAGACTGAAGGCTGCACTGTTGGCTTCCCTACTTTTGAGGTTTTGGGACTTGGACTGAGCCACTACTGGCTTCCTTGCTCCTCAGCTTGCAGATGACCTATCGTAGGACCTTACCTTGTGATCATGTAAGTCATTATATACAAAGGGGAGTTTATGTATATATATTTAAATACATATATCCTATTAGTTCTATCCCTCTAGAGAACCCTAATACAACAGGTATTTTTTTTTATTTGATTGAACACACATAAGATTAGTGTACTACTATGTTACTCATCAATTTTTTTAAATTTACACAGTGACCTAAATCCACACATAGTCATATTGTATTTCAATTTATTTATTTATTTTTTTTTTGAGATAGTATCTCGCTCTGTGGCCCAGACTGGAAGGCAGTGGCGCAATCTCGGCTCACTGCAGCCTCCGCCTCTCGGGTTCAAGCAATTTTCGCGCCTCAGACTCTTGAGTAGCTGGGATTACAGGTGTGTGCCACCAGGCCCAGCTAATTTTCATATTTTTAGTAGAGGTAGGGTTTCTTCATGTTGCCCTGGCTGGTCTTGAACTCCTGACCTCAGGTGATTTGCCAGCCTCAGCCTCCCAAAGTGCTGGGATTACAGGTGTGAGTCACAATGCCTGGCCTGTATTTCAATTTCTATTCTTTTAGCATTAACTTTAAATTTTCAACATGCATACTTAGCCAAATATCTGAAGATATTCAGTATTTCTATAATATTCCTGAATGATCTTAAAAAATTAGGACACTAATTTCAATCATTCCCTTCTATCTTCCATTTATCATTTTTTAGTATTTTAGTTTCACCCTATTTTTTAAGTACCACCATCTATATCCCCTCAAAAAATCATTTTTTTTTAAATTGTGGAGTTCTTTGATCATCAGTTTATTCAGATTTAACCAGGTTTACAATTTATTTGTTTTCCTTGCACCTTATATCTCACTCCTTCCTTCTGAGCTTATTTGCATTTTTAGTGAAATATATCATGTTCCATTTGTGTTTGTGCAAACTTGTTTTCACATTATTTCTGTAAAACACACTGGAAATTTCACTTAGCTGAAGTTGGTTTTTATTTTAACTTTTTGGATAAGTTGTTCTTACACTAGGTGAATAGTGCACATTCGGATTTCACATTCATACAGGGATTTTCTTTTTTTTCTTTTTTTGAGACAGAATCTAACTCTTTTGTCCACGCTGGAGTACGGTTGGTGTGATCTTGGCTCACTGCAACCTATGCCTCCCAGGTTCAAGCAATTCTCATGCCTCAGCCTCCTGAGTAGCTGGGATTACAGGTGTGCACCACCATACCTGACTAACTTTTGTATTTTTAGTAGAGATGGGGTTTGCCATGTTGGCCAGGTTGGTCTCGAACTCCTGGCCTCAAGTAATCTATCAACCTCAAGCAATCCACCCTCCTCAGCCTCCCAAAGTGCTGGGATTACAAGCGTGCACCACCACATCCAGTCAGGGGGTTTATTTTCTAATAGGGATTTTTTTTTTTCCATTTAGGCAAAAGAAAACACTCTTGTGATTTATCTGGGCTAGTTGTTACAGTTCTAGTATCCATTCTGTTATGGAGAGGAAAGACTTCCTGGATCGTAAGCTTTGTAGAAGTCTTGGTTCCAGCAGACTCTACTTTGCCTCCATCTCTTGCCTTTATATGGAGGTTAAAACCCTAACCTCTGACCATTAGGATTCATGTCTGAATCAGATATAGAGCTCCAGATGGTGATGTCATTCCCCTGAAAACTTAAACTTGAGGCTTTCAGCCTCTCCTTATTTCTAGTTGTTTTAAAATATTTTCTCCAGTATATTAAAGTTTTTGTAGCAGATGGGTAACCTTGTTAGCTCAATTTACTATTTTCTAATCCCAGAAATCCTCTCTAGGTCTTTTTTCCAGATATGATACTTGTATTATTTTAAGTTTTTTAACAAAAATAAAATAAATACATAATTTTTAATAAAACAGAAAAATCCAATTCAAACTAATTAAATCTACAAAGGAAGCTTCTTGCTTCAAGTAACCGAAAAGTCCAGAAATAATGTGAACTGATATAGTTCAATCGCGCCTCACTCTGTTTCTCTGTAATTTTCCCATCATGTGCTGGCTTTGTCCTCCAGCTAACTCTCCTCATGGAGGCAAGATCATTTTCAGCAGTAATATAAAGCCATATGCATTCTTGTTCCCTATTGGAGACAGAGAAGTTCCACAATCATTGATCAAAAGTGTTGAGCTACTTGATATTTGTACCACCTCAGAACTAATCCCTGCAGTTGGAGAAACACAAACCATGATTGGCTAAAGACAGGGTCACCTAAACCAATCGTTGAGACAAATGACATAAAACCTCTATTACCCCAAATGGCTTAGGTCCCACTTCTGGGGCTCACCTAAACCATATAGCAGCTACATAAGAGAGGAAGTGTCCAATGAATGTTAGACAACCATAATATCTACTTTACTCTAAGTTACATATCTCCCCAACCTTTACCTATGCAGGTTGCTGTTTGAACCCAAGGATAGAACTTTACATTAATTTCTGTTAAATTTCAAGTTAGCTTTGCACAATTCTACAACAGAGTTGAGGATTATCATTTGCTTTGTTTTTGTATATCGGTTCCTATTCCTCATTTTCTACTTTATATAAATAATTAAATTTCATCTAGTTTTTTTTATTACTATGTCAAGCACAAAAGACCCAATCAAACACTTACCAAATTTGCAGTTATATTTGAAATCACCTAGATATATAAAGCAAGCTTGTGTAATAGTGTTCATCAAATGTGTTTAAGGAGAACCTGGAGAGCACATCCAAAATACAAACTATCACTCTTTAAAAAACAGCAGAAACTGAAGCATAAAATACTAAGTTGATTAATAGCTTCAAAAAATACCTCCTGTATATTAGGATTCTTTGAACAGAGAAAATAAACTATGGTTTCAAACATGAGGCACAAATTAAAAACCACAAAGTTAAGCAGCATAAATAACATATGCATTGGATGGCAATAGGGCTGCTTGTTGTGTGGGCAGCTCTATGTATTGTGCTGCGAGATGAGTAACAGCAGAGATTTATTTATTTATTTCATGGTGATTAAAGATGTTCCCTAGCCGAGGTGAGTTTTCCAGCTAGTAAGAAAAATTTGAGACGAGCATCTTGCACTGCTGCACTTCTTCTAAAACGTAGTTTTTTATTACTCTA
Source organism: Chlorocebus sabaeus (assembly GCF_047675955.1). Classification (NCBI taxonomy): domain Eukaryota; kingdom Metazoa; phylum Chordata; class Mammalia; order Primates; family Cercopithecidae; genus Chlorocebus; species Chlorocebus sabaeus. The sequence goes on from NC_132913.1 coordinate 38,544,708, forward strand.
ATCTTCCATAATCTATAGTGATGCAGATGGCTGTCTAATATTTTGTTCACAGAGTATAAATCAGACATCAGTAGTTACCCCAAGAGACAAATGTTTTATTTTGCTATGTGAAGTGTTTTATAAATTGTACTGAAAGTGATACCCCAATGTAAATTGCTTTGGTTGAAATTAATTATCATTTAATATCTATCAAAATTAATACAAATGTAGAAGCTACATACTGGCATTTTATTATAGTCAATATTTATATTCTTTGAAGGCAACTATTTCTGGCCAAAATAATATGTAAAATAGTCCATAATTTGAGACATCAACATTGAGAAAAATGAATTGATTGAAATGAATTGAAATAGCTTTATAGAATATAAAGATGTCTGTGCATGTGAGGTGTATGTGTGTGTGTGTCCAGGAATCAATTTCTATGTCAGTAACTATATTATCTACACAGGCCAACTCCTCTTATGTCTTCATGATATTGGGTCAATAATGGCTTCTCACCTTGTGAAATTTGGGCAATAGAATCCCTTTCAGGCAAAATTCCACTAGCGAGTTTGCCTTAGAGGAAATCAATAAGTTCCTTCCTACACATCTTCTTTTCCATAGCAACAGGAATAAGAGACAAAATAGGCCTACTTAATGTGCAAAATATGTGCCATGCTTCTAAGTGCCACTAGTCCAAAAGAGAAGCCATTTTTGTTTCAGTACTATTAAGTCTTTTAACATTTTCTTGCCTTACTCTATATGGCAGGTTATATTCTTCATATGTGAGGGTTTTGCCAATTATCCAGGGTGAATATAAACATAACTCAATTGTTTAGCATAAAGATAAAGAGCAAATACAAATACCTCTGACAGCCTAGCTCTGTCACTGACCAGTTACTTAATTATATGAGCTTTCATATATTCATTTAAGTGTATTAGATATATACATAAAATGAAAGCAATAATAATACCTTTCTGCCAGGTTCAGTATTGCAAACTGACCTAAGCCAAACTGTCTATTTAGCAATTGTTGGGGGTTTTTTGGTAAATGTCGAAAGCCTCCTTGATAGAGTCACAATCAGAAGTAGGTAGGGGCATCTTCCACTACTCCACAATTTCCTTCCTGGTTGCATATTATAATGAAAACAAGTGTCAGACAAAATGTTACCAAAATGCACCAATAATTACTAGCAAGCAAACAGACAAAAAAGCCACATAGTTTATTCTTGTAAGTTTGAGAAAGGCCTTGTCTCTGTGTTCAAGTCCTCCAAAAATCACCTTGCATTAAAGGCTCTTCATACATAGGGCCTCTGTGTAAGTACCTGGTCATCCTAAAGACTGGCCAGAGAGGCCCCTGTGGAAGATACCAATGAATATGCTCTTTCACTCATCCACTCACTTACATAGATCATGGAAGAGACTTTGACACGACACCAAAAATGTAAGTCCAAAATTACAAAATGAGAGGATTTACTTTGTCATTCACATACACTCTGCCATAGTCTACAAAGAGTCAAAATTTTAGTTTCACAAAACTACAAGAATGGAACAGATTTTCATAGCTGAGCCCAGAACTACAAAAAGATACCATATTGTACATAAAATTCTAACTTCTGTTGAAATGGTGAGCATGTTTGCAAATATCTTGATGTATGATGTGTCAGATAATATGACTTGTTTTCCAGATCACCATAAATACTGAGCACAGAAAAATATACACAAAAAAACATATATAGCATTAGGAAAAACTGGGAGGGTTGCTTTTGGTTATAACTTCTAGACTGGCAGTCTTACTTGTCACATTCAATTTGTACTCAGATTTTAATGGCTTAAGCAGCATTCCAAATCTCTCCTCCCATTTGACCCCAACCCCAATAAGAAAGAGACCCTCATCTAAATTTTTAAAAGATAAGAATATTCAACACCTTCTAGAAAACACTGGAACTTACAGGAAAAAGTCAGTTGTTTGAATGGCAAGGTAGCTGAGTGTTCCAAAATTCAAGAAACAATTGACTCACTGCCCCCAATACTGTGATGAAATATGTAGTACCTGTCAGGCCTTGGGCCAAAATGAAAACTGTCCAGAAGAATGTCTATTGTTACTGAGCTATGCTATAACATCTCAAGAGAAATCATTGAACACAGAATTGAACATCTTTATACCCCTTTACTTAACCCAAACCTACTCCTTGAATTATCCTCAAGTGTAATGAAATGATTAAATGAGATGTTACATGTAAAATACTCAGCACAACGCTTGGTAGAGAAAAAGCGTTCAATAAATAATAGCAATGTTGAATCTGATGCTGACAACGATGATGAGTATTGCCATTGAAACAGAAGATCATGACTGGGCCTTGAATAAACTAGGCTTCCCAAAAAAACCTACCTGCCGAAGGAGTGAAATGAACTAAGCCTAGCAGAAAACTTCCATGATGGCTATTCGTCCCTGGAACCCATCTGAGCTCAGGAGAGGCAACAGAGTCCTCCATAAACCACAAGGACATAAGACCAAACCGAGCACTAGACCACAAAGGGAAGTCACTTGGGAGAATGGATGCACTGGGTGCCAGTTAGCTCTTATCACAATGTTGAGAAAGTTTGGTTATCAAGACTATAAATCATAGATCTTAAAATGCAAATGAAGAAGAATAGCTTTACAGTGGATTACAGAATGGACACATAAAGAATCCCCTTTTGTTTCTTCAGTACATGGCAAGTCTGGGCTTTGTTTTCCCATATTCTAAGTGAAAGTCTCTGAAAACCATGGACCTACCAAAAGAGCTCCCAATGAGGCAGTGAGCAAATATTTTATTTGGCATTACCATAAGCTTAAAACCATGCTAAGGGTGATTCAATATGCGAAAGAAATATGACTTTTTTCTGCTTTCAAAGAGTTTATGAACAAAATGAGGAGGCAAGGAAAACACAAGTGAAGTAATAGTAAAAAACCAATATTGTATATATAAACATATATATAATAAGTTTTGTACAAAAACTACAAATGCCTTAGAAGATCATGAAGAAAGAAATCAAAGAGGACAGAGTTACCATGAGAAGTCTCAGTTAAGAGGCAAGATTTCAGTATGAACCTTAAATAATGAGTAGGATTTTTATGGATCAAAGAAAAGACATTCCCAGTGAGACCGCTGATACAAACAAGGGCACAGAAGTTTGACTAAATATACAAAGACTAGCCTATCACAACAGAGGTTAAATGCAAGGAAGAAGTGAGGGTTGAAATTAGAAAGAAGGGACTCCAAATATAGAAGGCCTTAAAAACACTAAAATAAATATGAATTTGCATGGGAAGAAGTAGGAAGCCACTGAAGATGTCTAGCAGGAGCCAATTTAGTTGTGAAGCACAATATTAATGGGTATATGGTAAACTGAAAAATAGCCTGCCAAAGAAATCTACATCCTAATCTCCAGAACCTGTGAATATGTTATACCTTACACAGCAAGAGAGACTGCATATGTGATTATGTTAAGGATTTTGAGATGTGGAGATTATTCTGGATTATCCAGTTGGGCCTATGTAATCACAGGAGTCCTTATAAGAGGGAAGAAAGAGGGTCAGAGTGATATGGAGCCATGCCCCCAGAAAGGCTGGCAGCCTCTAAGCTAGGAATGGTGAAGTATGATTTCTCCTCTAAAGTGTCTGGAAGAACCAGCCCTGTCAATACCTTGATTTTAGCCTATAAGACACATTTTAGACTTCCGCCCTCAGAACTATAATACATCAGTGTTATCTTAAAGCCACTACATTGGTGGTAATTTATCAAAGAAATAGGACATTAATACAGGACAGATGTGGTGAAAGTCTGAACTCAAGAAGGTTAATCACCAAATGAACCTAACAGACATCCACAGAACTCTCCACCCAAAAACAACAGAATATACATTCTTCTCATCTGCATATGGCACAGGCTCTAAAATTGACTACACAATCAGCCGTAACACAATACTCAGCAAATTTTTAAAAACCAAAATCATACCAACCACATTCTCAGACCACAGTGCAATAAAAATAGAAATCAATACGAAGAAGATTACTCAAAGCCATACAATTATATGGAAATTACACAACCTGCTTCTGAATGGCCTTTGCGTAAATGACGAAATTAAGGCATAAACCAACAAATCATTTGAAAGTAATAAGAACAAAGTTATAATATACCAGAATCTCTGGGACACAGCTAAAGCAGTATTAAGACAAAAAATTATAGCACTAAACACCCACATCAAAAAGTTAGAAAGATCTCAAATTAACAAACTAACATCACACCTTAAGGAACTAGAAAAACAAGAGCAAATCAAGCCCAAAGCTAGCAGAAGACAATAAATCACCAAAAGCAGAGCTGAACTGAATGAAACTGAGTCACGAAAAACCATACAAAAGATTAATAAAACAGAAGTTGTTTTTTGAAAGAATAAATAAGATAGATGGCTGGCTAGACTAATAAAGAAAAAGAGAAAGAAAATCCAAATAAACACAATAGGAAATGACAGAGGAGACATTACCACTAACCCCACAGAAATATAAAAAACCATCAGAGACTATTAGAACACCTCTACGCACACAAACTAGAAAACCTAGAAAAAAAATGTATAAATTCCTGGAAACACAATCTTCCAAGACTGAACAAGGAAGAAATTCAAACCCGGAATAGATCAATAACGAGTTTAGAAATTGAATAAGTAATAGAAATTCTACCAATCATAAAGCCCAGGACCAGACAGATTCACAGCCAAATTCTATTATATGTACAAAAAACAGCTAATACCATTTCTACTGAAACTATTCTAAAAAATTGAGGACAAGGGACTCCTCTCCAACTCATTCGATGAGGCCAGCATCATTCTGATATCAAAACCTGACAGAGAAAGACAAAAAAAAGGAAACTTCAGGCCAATAGCCTTGATAAACATAGATACAAAAATCCTCAACAAAATATTTGCAAACCAAATCCAGCAACACATCAAAAAGCTAATTCACTGTGATTAAGTAGGCTTTATTCCTGGAATACAGGGTTGATTCAACATATGCAAATCAATAAATGTGATTCATCACATAACAGAATTAAAAACAAAAACCACACAACCAATAGATGCAGAAAAGTCTTTTGATAAAATTTAGCATCCCTTCATATTAAAAATCCTCAAAAAACTAGGCATTGAAGGAACATACCTCAAAATAATAAAAGCCATTTATGACAGACCCACAACCAACATCACACTGAACAGGCAAAAGCTGAAAGCATTCCCCTGGAGAACTAGAGCAAGACAAGGATATCCACTTTTACTACTCCTATTCAACATAATACTGGAAGTCCTAGCCAGAGCAATCGGTCAAGAGAAAGAAATAAAAGGCATACAAATAGGAAGTCAGGAAGTCAAATTATCTCTGTTTGCAGACTATCTGACTTTATACCTAGAAAACCCCACACATAGTCTCTGCTCAAAAGCTCCTAGATTTGACAAACAACTTCAGCAAAGTCTCAAGATACAAAATCCATGTATAAAAATCAAGATCATTTCTATACACTAATACTCTCCAAGCTGAATGCCAAATCAAGAATGCAGTCTCATTCACAACAGCCACAAAAAATTAAAATAAAATACCTAGGAACACAGCTAACCAGGGAGATGAAAGAACTCTACAACAACTCTACAAAGCACTGCTCAAATATATCAGATATAACACAAATGAATGGAAAGATTTTCCATGTTGATGGATAGGAAGAATCAACCTTATTAAAATGGCCACACGGCCCAAAGCAATTTGTAGATTCAATGTTATTCCCATCAAACTACCAATAACATTTTTCACAAAATTGGTGGGAAAAAAATTTAATTCATATGGAACCAAAAAAAGAGCCTGAATAGCCAAGGCAATCCTAACCAAAAAGAACAAAGCTGAAGATATCACATTATCATAATTCAAACTATGCTACAAGGCTACAATAACCAAAACAGCATGGTACTGGTACAAAAACAGACACATAGACCAATGGAACAGGATAAAAAGCCCAGAAATAAAGCTGTGCACCTATGACCATCTGATCTTTGACAAAGTCAACAATAAATGGAACTCTCTATTCAATAAATAGTGCTGGGATAACTGGCTAGCCATATGCAGAAGGTTGAAACTGAATTCCTTCCTTACACCATATACAAAAATCAACTCAAGATGGATTAAAGATTTAAATGTAAAACCTAAAACTATAAAAACCCTTGAAGAAAACCTAGTAAATATAGTTCTAGACATAGGCCCTGGCAAAGATTTTATGACAAACACACCAAAATCAATTGCAACAAACACAAAAACTGACAAATGAAACCAAATTAAACTAAAGAGTTTCTTCATAGCAAAAGAAACTATCAACAGAGCAAATAGACAACCTACAGGCTGGGAGAAAGTATTCATAAACTATGCATCTGACAAAGGTGTAATATCCAGAATTTATAAGAAAAACAAATTAACAAGCAGGAAATAACCCCATTAAAACATGGGCAAAGGACATGAACAGATACTTTTCAAGAGAAGACATATACATATGTCTTGTGGGCAACAAGCATATGAAGAAGAGATCATCATCACTGATCACTAGTGAAATGCAAATCAAAACCACAATAAGATACCTCTCACACCAGTCAGAATGGCTAGTATTAAAAAGTCAAAAGCCGGGCACCAGTGGCTCACTGTAATCCCAACATTTTAGGAGGCCAAGGTGGGTGGATAACATGAGGTCAGGAGTTTGAGACCAGCCTGACCAACATGATGAAACCCTGTCTCTACTAAAAATACAAAAATTAGCCGGGCGTGGTGGCACACGCCTGTAATCCCAGCTACTCGGGAGGCTGAGGCAGGAGAATCGCTTGAATCCAGGAGGCAAAGGTTGCAGTGAGCAGGGATCGTGCCACTGCACTCCAACCTGGGCAACAGAGCAAGACTGTGTCTAGAAAAAAAAAAAAAGTCAAAAAATAACAGATGCTGGCAAGGCTATGGAGAAAAGGGTCTGCTTATACACTGCTGGTGGGAATGTAAATTAGTTCAGCCATTATGGAAAGCAGTTTGGCAATTTCTCAAAGAACTTCAAACAGAACTACCATTCAACCCAGCAATCTAATTATTTAGTATATACCAAAAGGAATATAAATCGTTTTACCATAAAGATATACGCATACGTATGTTCATCACAGCACTATTCACAATAGCAAAGACATGAAATCAACCTAAATGCCCACGAATGTTAGACTGGATCAAGAAAATACAGTATATATACACAAGAAAATACTACACAGCCATTAAAAAAAAAAAAAAAAAAAAAAATGAGATAATGTCCTTTGCAGCAGCATAAATGGAGCTGAAGGCCATTATCTTAAGCTTGCAGAAACAGAAAACCAAACATCCCATGTTCTTACTTATAAGTGGGAGCTAAACACTGATACACACGGACACAAAGAAGGGGACAATAGACACCAGGGCCTGCATGAGCGTGGAAGTTGAGAGGAGGTGAGGATCGGAAAACAACCTTTCAGGTACTATGTTTATTACCCGGCTCACAAAACACACCAAACCCCCACAACACACAGTTTATCTACAGAACAAACCTGTATGTGTATCCTTAAAACTAAACTAAATGTGTTTTTTGTTTTTTGTTTTTAAGAAAAGAACGTCAGTCACAGGGGTTTTTACCTAGGCAATGTAGACAGGATCCACTAGCCAATAATTCTTATAATCTTATCCCATAGAACATACACATATTTATTTTGCCTTCTCTCTCAAAGACTACATTAACGATTTAGCCCAACAATCCTATTTCTATAAGAAAGCTATTATCTCAAGTTTGCTTGCTACCAGAAAACTGAAAATCCTGTAAAAACCAACTAAAAGTTTATATGTATGTAGAATCTGAAATCTTGTTTACATAAACGTGCTTTGGAAAATTATAAATCATTTTAGAGAATTCAGAAAATAGTAACACTGAGAAAAACTTGTGTGTGCATTTTGTAATCATGGAAGAGTTCAAAATTCTACAGGTAGGAAACAGGCTGATAATACTACTCACCTGCAAACACATGCTAGCCTTCATGAAGAAGAAAGGATGACTTCAAGGGCAGAGCCTTCAGCCCAGAGGGCAAAGCTGCAAAACAGAGGATTATTCCCAAGCCTTGAAACCTAATGTTGTTTGCCCTGCTGGATTTCAAAGTCACTTGAAACTGATGACTCCTTTTTTCCTTTCATTTTCTCCCCTTCTGAATTGGAATGTCTGTATCTGTTATCCTATGCCTGTCCCACCACTGTATTTGGAGAACAAATAACTTGCTTCTTGAGCTGAGTTCACAACTTCCCAGATGGAGATGAATTGTGCCTCAGGATGAATTATACCCAAAGCCTTACCCAGACCTGATGAGATTTGGGACTTTTGAGCTGATGAAATTTAGATGAGATTTTGGACATTGAGTTGATGCTGTAATGGATTGAGACTTTTGGAGATGGGATGAGATGAATGTATTTTACATGTGGATGGAAGTAAAGATTTGGGGGGCAGAGGTGGACTGTGGATGGTAGAATTAAAACCCCCAAAGATGTCCATATCCTAACCCCTAAAACCTGCGGATAATGTTACCTTATATGGCAAAAGTGACTTTGAAGGGAAGATTATGTTAAGGATCTTGAGACGAAGAAATTATCTGGATTATTTTGATGGACCCAACATAATCATAGGGGTTAGAGCAGCAATAGGAAATGAATACAGATGCCCACCAAGGACATATGTTAAAAATACCCTAGTCTGAGAGGTTAATGTTAAATAATAGTGCAACATCAATTGATTTCTCAATATGAGTCGCATTTTTTCACAGAACCTACTTTAAGCACTAAAGCATTAAAGCTTAATGAAATACTCTGGGTGCATAAGGTTAATTAATAGATTGCATCTGGATAGAGAGCCTGTATGTATCTAAGACTGCAGTTTTCCACTCCAAGCCAATTCTTGGTAGCTTACCAGCACCATGCTGCCTCTGGAAGGAGGCTAATTACAAAACTGGACATCTCTATCCAGGGGGTTAAAATCTAACATCCAAGAACAAAGAGAAATCAGAAGCCAGTTCAGCATGGAATCCCTGTCAAGGCCTCCTCAGAAAACAGAGCAGCAGTGGATCTTCCTCTCCTAGCCAGAACACCAAGGCCATCGAAGCAGGGGAGATGGGTGCCTGAATAAAGTAACTTTGCTTTTTCTTACAATGCTGGAGAGGAACATGGCATTCGTGTGGATATTCTTTTCACTCTGAGCAGAAGGTCCTGGCAAAAAACATCTAGAAATTGTCCACTGTAAATGGTTTGGTTTCATTTCTCCCCTTTCGTGAGGTCATGGTGATATTATACTCTTGGAATTCCTCTTTTCATCTGCTTCCTTTCCACTGACAGTTCATAAAGAATGGGCCACACTAGAAATAAAGTCTAAGCAGTTATTTCTTAAAATGGCCTGGGAGTTTGGGCTCCATGTACCTTGCAGTGGATACCAGAGAGAATTTTTTTTAACTGTGGTCATTTCAGTGCCCCGGGCTGCACCCAGATTCCTATGTGATTCTTTGAGATCTGTGCTAATAACTTAGGAAGTCATAGGAGAAAGGTTCATTAACCAGACGCAAAAATTGCATAACGGACTATTCCTGCCTGTTTGCTATTCTTAATAATAAAAATGGTTGCCATTTATAGGTTTATACAAAGGGCCAAACTCTATGTGCACTTTATGTACATATTCTTGTTAAACCCTCCCCCAAAACATTGCACAGTAGATATTACTACCTTTGCTTTATGAATTAAAAACATAAGATTTAGAAACCTTAATTTGTGCCTGATCCCTACTAAAAAGACAGAGGAAGGATTAGAACACTGGTCACTAAGCCCAGAAACTGCATTCACAACTACTATTTACTACTGCTTCCCTAGTTTATTTCTGTGGTGAGAAGCAAATGTTAAGTTTTGAATTAAAATTATTCAATAGCACAATATTTTATTGTTAATTGAAGAAAATTTTTCTTCATGATTTCTGTGAACCTGTGACCTTTCTCTGCATCCAGAGCTCTGAAGGACTTTGGGTATGTTTATGCTGTAAGCAATCACAGATTATGAGCTAAGTCTCCCCACCAGACCAGACAAAGACACCACAGGCTTCAGGAAGAGATATTAGACACTGAAGTATTTCCTTAAGAATGTGGCCTGTGTATATCCCTAGTCTCTGAGGACTGAACCCTGAAGCCCCTAGATTTGTTAAGGATTTGAAAGCAGAAAATGCCTTTGTTCCCAAATAGAATCTGTGGAAGTGGCAAATGTCCTAAAGAAGTGTTCCAGGACCTTCCATGACGAACATAGTATTGGAGAAATACAGCGGAAATGACTACAAGGGCAGAGCTGAGAAAGCCAGCGTAAAAGCCTCTGAATGTTTCCCCATCCCCAGGAAGGTTTGACAGAGCTAGGGAGAGACACATCTGGAGAGATTTTGTGGATGGTCATCAGACAATGTGGCTGTCATTTGCAAGGACAAACCTACCTAAGAGAAGGTGAAGGTTGTCTGACTAGATGTCTGACTCAGGAGGTGACAACCAAGGACCAGTCCCTGACTCAGCATCACCACCTCTCACTCACTTGCTTTCACTTAGCAATTCTGCTGGCAGATGAGGTGGAAAAATCCCGAATTGACCAAGATGATCTTGAATTAATTTTTTGACTCGGTGCAATGTGAGATTACTCTGAATTAATTGATATTTAGTTTCCGACAGCTAGTAAAATAAAATTCAAACTAGAAATTAAAATCAGTTATGGGGAAAGGTGATATTTTCTTGCAAAACTGAGTTTGCAACCTAAGAAATATACATTAGCCATAAATGGTGGTAAACTACATCATAAATATATATTGTAAGAATATAATGTCTCTACTTTTTCATTTTCACTTTTAAAGGTAAATTTAAAACATTCACAAAGGGAGAATAAATAGCATAATGAACTCCACCTCCGACAATTATCAGATGTTGTCAATCTTGTTTCTTCTATTATCTTCCCACCCCTCTCCACACACGCACACATACTTTCAATTCCCCTATGTATCTTTAATAGAAAAGGGATTTCAGCATTACCAAGATATCATAATATTTTTTATTCTTTATTTTTTTGTGGAAACGGGGTCTTGCCATGTTGCCCAGGCTGGTCTCAGACTCCTGGGCTCAGGCAGTCCTCCCACCACCGCCTCCCAAAGTGCTAAGATTACAGGCATGAGCCACAATGCCCAGTCCCAAGATATCATTATGACACCTAAAAAGATTAACAGTAATTCTATAATATGGTTTAAGATCGTCTTCCTGTTCAAATTTCCATAGTTGTCTCACTGGCATCTTTTTTGTTTGTTTGTTTGTTTTGAGACAGAGTCTTGCTCTGTCGCCCAGGCTGGAGTGCAGTGGCCGGATCTCGGCTCACTGCAACCTCCGTCTCCCGGGTTGAAGCGATTCTCCTGCCTCAGCCTCCTGAGTAGCTCGGACTACAGGCACCCGCCACCACGGCTGGCTAATTTTTTGTATTTTTAGTGGAGACGCTGTTTCACCGTATTAGCCAGGATGGTCTCGATTTCCTGACTTCGTGATCCGCCCGCCTCGGCTTCCCAAAGTGCTGGGATTACAGGCGTGGGCCACGGCGCCCGGCCCTCACTAGCATCTTCTTATGGCTGTTTTGTTTGAATCATAATCCAAACACGCTCCACCGATTGTATTTGGAAGTCTCTTAGGTCCCTTTATTGTGTAACACTTTACCCTCTAAAGTCTGTGATTTTTACATTTCTAATGCACGTGGAATCTTGCCTGTGAACTAAGGCTGAGCACGAAATTCACAAGTCTGCAAGCTGATTTTAAGTACCAGGCTAACTGATTGCGCCTCTGGAGCCACCACAGCTGATTTAAATGTGGGCTACAGCAGTGTTTCAGCACCAAGAGCAAAGAATTCCTCAGACAGAGATCTGGCTCCCTCTAGTGCTTTTTCAGATTATAACAGCCTCTGATTCTCAAACCAAATAAGAACTAGAAAAATGATCCCAATGTAAATAATTCCATGATGTATGCCCTTTTAGCTGCATATTTCTTACATCACACCATACAACGAGGAAGGAATTATTTTATTTACTTTAATAATGAAAGATAACGATTACTGAATATTAAGTACAGAGTCAGAAGCTACATGTTTATTCCACAGTCTATGGGAGAAGATGTCATATTCCATCATTTAAAGTAACATCATCATCCCTGCCAGAAGTCTTGCTGCTGTTTCCAAGGTACTCCTATTGTTTTAACAGCTCCTTTATTTCAAACTGCCACTTTCTCATTTTACTCCACTGCATTTGGGTTAGAATTGGGAGTAGACAGAGGTTTCTCGAAAGAGAAATAAATTCTTACAGCTGTTTCTGATATGGCATCAAATGGATGAAAATAGAACAGAAGAGAGGGTCAGGCACGATGGTTCACACCTGTAATCCCAGCACTTTGGGAGGCCGAGCTGGATGGATAGCTTGAGCCCAGGAGTTCGACATCAGCCTCGCCAACATAGCGAAACCCTGTTCTAGAAAAAGTAGAAAAATTAGCCAGACGTGGTGGTGCGCACCTCTAGTTACAGCTACTCGGGAGGCTGAGGTAGGAGAATCGTTTGAGCCCAGAAGGGCGAGGCTGCACCAAGGTTGCACCACTGCAACCGAGACTGCACCACTGCACTCCAGCCTGGATGACAGAGTGAGACCCTGTCTCAAAAAAAAAAAAAAAATGTAAAAAAGATGAGAGACAAAATCGTTAAGACCAGGCCTTGGCACCAGGTGGCAAGAAAAGGGAAGCATAGAAAGTGTTACAAATAATTGACATCTACTAAATTAATGTACTTTAAAATAATAATTGATTGTACAAAGTATTATAACTGGCATTAAAAAAAAAGAAAGCAAGGGCAAGAAAACATACACCTAATCTAGGAAGGCTTATTTACCATGAATAACCTCTTCATCTCTGAGTGTATAGAAATACATAGTTTTATAGACACTTTTGTATATTTATGTTTTAAAACTATAGCTACTCTGCCACAAGCCATTTTTAAAAGGGGCATTCCTGAAAGAAGAAATAAAGCTGAATTGAAGTGGAGAGTGAGGCCAGGTGTAAATTAGTTTCATCTAATGAACACATCTAATGAATATATCCTGAGAATATAGGAATTCTCAGGGTAGCAATAACATAGCTCTTCAAGCCTGGTCTCTTGCACATGTAAGAAATATTTTCAGCTGTGTCGAGAGAATGCCAAATTTAGGAGAACATTGCCACCTTTGAATTCTTCACCAAAAGCTAAGGTTCAGCAACAAATCCAATACAGTTTTGATTGATTGTGAATTCAATCCAGCCCAGCTCAAACCCGATTTGACTGTGGACAGTGTTGATTTACTCCTCGCTCTCCAGTGAATCCTGAAGTTTTATTCTAGGAATAACGTAAATAGGACCCACAGATAACTGTTTATAGCATTTACATCATTCTCTACCAGGATGACCTTGGCTACAAGTGGACAGCTCAGATCTCAGGAAATGTACCAGTGTCAGATTGTTTTATTTTTGCAATTATATGTTGGGAAGATGAGAGCAAGACAGTAAATATTCCCACTACAAATCATTCTGAGGCTGGAATGAGAAATTTTCTCCATATCTGGGCCCAAAAAAAAAAAAAAAAAAAAAGACCACAGGAGCAGAGCTGGAAGAAGACTGTCTGAGACGGGCAAGGGTGATTTGTACCATCATATCTCTGAATTACCCTTCCACCTTATGCCATATCACTGCCACCCCTCCCCAGCTAATGGCAGTGACAAAGAGGACAGAGTCCCCTTGTCTAGGGAACACAGGTAAGTACCAGGCCACAGAAAAACAGCAAGAGGGATAGGGATGATCTTTTAGAAATTAGGAGAGGCTGGGCACACTGGTTCATCTGTAATCCCAGGACTTTGGGAGGCCGAGGTAGGTGGATCACCTGAGGTCAGAAGTTCAAGACCAGCCTGGCCAACAAGGTGAGATCCCATCTCTACTGAAACACAAAAAATATTAGCCAGGCATGGTGGCATACACCTATAGTCCCAGCTACTAGGGAGGCTGAGACAGGAGAATCACTTGAACCTAGGAGGTGGAGGTTGCAATGAGCCGAGATTGTGCTACTGAACTCTAGCCTGGGTGACAGAGCAAGACTCCATCACAAAAAAAAAAAAAAAAAAAAAAAGTAGAAACTAGGAACTAGGAGAGTCTGGTCCTTCCACAAATTCACACAGAAAGAATTTCTGACTCATCCTCTCTGGCATTATTGGGTCACCTTAGGGAAATGGCTGTGTATGTTGTTGATTGTTGACAGTTGTGTCCTATAAAGTTTTCGAGAATAACGAATCCACAAATATTAAACCGTCACAGGAGAAACAGATTAGGTTCCCACAAGTCTCTGGTCACATTTTCATTAATCAATCAATACATAGCCTTGTTTGGTGTGTGTTTCTGTTTAAAGACACCTTATTTAATATATACTGTTGATTCATTAGCAAGGAACTCACAGCCAACAGCACTGAAACTCATGCCTAGAAGAAACTTATCTAATATATGTATTTTCTCTGTAAAGCACATCCCAGTCTTCTCACACTTAGGAACTCTAGAAAACACTTCAAACACTAAGCTTGGGGCTCATTCTAAACAGCAAAATCACCAACTAAACGCACAAAAATGTAGGGCAGGTGTGGTGGCTCAAGCCCGTAATCCCAGTGCTTTAGAAGGCTGGGGTAGGAGGATGAGGTAGGAGAATTGCTTGAGGCCAGGAGTCTAAGACCAGCCTAGGCAACAAAGTGAGACCCCCCCCCCCCCATCTCTACAAAAAATAAAAAATAAATTAGCTGGGCATGGTGGCACACCTATAGTCCTAGCAACTTAAGAGACTGAGGCAGGAGGATCCGTGGAGCCCAGGAATTCAAGCCATTTTTAAAAGGTGCATTCCTGAAAGACAGCCGAATTGAAGTTAAGATGAGGCCAGGTGTAAATGAGTTTCATCTCAGGAACACACCCAAAGTCCCTTATATAGGAATTCTCAGGATAGCAGTAACATAGCTTTTCAAGACTGGTTTCTCACACGTGTAAGAAATTTTTTCAGCTGTGTCAAGAGACTGCCAAATTCACACCTGGCCTCACTCTCAACTTCAGTTGAGCTTTATTTCTTCTTTCAGGAATGTACCTTTTAAAAATGACCTGAACTGAGCCAGGCACAGTGGCTCACACCTTTAATCCCAGCACTTTGGGAGGCCAAGGCAGGTAGATCACCTGAGGGCCTGGCCAACATGGTGAAACCCTGCTGTCTCTACTAAAAATATGAAAATTAGCCAGGCATGGTGGTGGGCACCTGTAATCCCAGCTACTCAGGAGGCTGAGGCAGGAGAACTGCTTGAACCCAGGAGGCAGAGGTTGCAGTGAGCCGAGATCGTGCCATTGCACTCCAGCCTGGGCAACAAGAGTGAAACTCTGTCTTAAAAAAAAAAAAAATGGCTTGAACTTCTGGGCTCAAGGGATCCTCCTGCCTCAGCCTCTTAAATTGCTAGGACTAAAGGTGCGTGCCACCATGCCCAGCTAATTTATTTTTTATTTTTTGTAGAGATGGGGGTCTCACTTTGTTGCCCAAGCTGGTCTCAGACTCCTGGCCTCAAGCGATTCTCCTACCTCAGCCTCCCACCCCAGTGTTCTAAAGCACTAGGATTACAGGCTTGAGCTACCACACCTGCCCTACATTTTTGTGCATTTAGTTGGTGATTTTGCTGTTTAGAATGAGCCCAAGCTTAGTGTTTGAACCGAATAAACCATGATCACGCCACTGCATTCCAGCCTAGGCAACAGAGCAAGACCCTGTCTCTAAAAATAAAAAATAAATAAAAACATGGAAAATGCATCATTAAATAGACCTCAAAAGAGACACTTGTTTACAATAAAAGAGCTGAAACAGGAAGGTCACACCTGGGAACATACAGGTGGTTCAAATTTTTTGCCATTTTGTGCACATGGAGTGGGGCTTACTGATAAATGTTTGCAAGTAAGCAGACGTCTAAACATGGAATCCGTGAATAACGAGGGCCAACTCTGTAAGAGAGGGCTCTGTCCCTAAAGATGTGCGTTCCTGGGAGCTGGCCTACCTCGCTATGTAATGAACACGGCTGAGTCTAACTGGGCAGACTCTTCTTTTTTCACCTGTGGAAAGTACTGCCATCAGCAATGGCCACAGGACTTGGTCAGCATGATGACAAGGACTGCACTAAAATGACAGACCCCTGGAGACAACTTGTTAAACAGGATGGGTTCCCATGGCAAACTGGGCAAGTTTAACAGGTTTCTTTCCTTGAGGCCTGACACCCTCTGCTGAGTAAGTATCCCTGGGAGTTAGAGAGAATCAAAAAAAAAAAAGAAGAAGAAAGAAAAAAGCCATCTTAAAACTGAAAAGAAAAAAAAATAATAAGCATTAGGGTCATTCATTTAAATATTTAAAAAGATTGACCTTATCTTGTGCCCCAGTGTGGTTTGAAATAAAATTTATAGGAGGCCATTGGTTTGGACCGAGCTCTTGCACTAGACCCAACAGACCAAACCAAAATGGAGTCACTCATGCTAAAGTGACTACTTTACTAAGGTTTCACGCTACTAACCTGAAACTCAGTTGTTTATCTGAACTGAGAAATCAGAAGAAAGAAAACAGCCAAATCCCCAAACAGGCCAGTTTCAGCCAGCAGGATAAAGAAGTGCCCTCTTCTTTCACCGTTACAAGAAAAGTAACTTTGAATCAAGCAGTCCACTTTTTGTTGTCTCTTTCTGCTCTCTTCAGCCCTGTTATGTCTATAAAGCCAACCTTGTCTGCACAGCTCATCAAAACACTCATTCTACCTTATAGAACACAGTGTTGCCCAATTTTAGAATTGCAAATAAAAGCCAATTAAGAACTTCAACTAAATTTGTTGTCATTTTGTCTTTTGACAGTGGTGAAACAGAATGGATCAGTTAAAAGGGTTGAAGCAATTTTCTGACCATGTGGCATGGTTTACAATATATAGCCAACCGCAGAAGTCCAACCCTGACCCTGCTTTAAAAAATAAATCAGAGGGGAAATTCGAAAACCGAAAGAATCTATTCTGATCCACACTCCTAGAGGCACTACCTAGAGCTATCTCCGTGGTTCCTTTAAGATGCTCCAGACTAGAGAAGAATCCAGCGGTTCCTTAACATAATAAAGCCAGAGCTCTGCCCTCTCAAAAGCTGGAGTCGCCTATTGTCTTCCGCCAGGACCCAAACCACTCCCTCTGCCCTACGGCATGAAAAACATCAGGACGGAATTCTGATATTCCCTCTCAAAACCATGTTGTGAAACAATGAACCCTGCTTCAGTTATACCTCTGTGTCTGTGGGATAAGAGATTTGTAATGTCAAGCATGGTCCTCCCGTTTCTCTACTACAGAAACAGGCCTGAAGCCAAAGCAAATCGCCTTCCCTTCTTACTGTGAACGGCATCACTTTCTCTCCCTTGACTGGCAGGAATTAGAGGAACCGCTGGCCACCGTTAGTTATACAAAGAGTCCAGCCCCAGGCGGAGAACTTCACCTGATTGTCATAAAATCTGATGAAGTAATAGTGTTACAGGAAAGGGGTCCAGATCCAGACCCCAAGAGAGGGTTCTTGGATCTCGTGCAAGAAAGAATTTAGGGTGAGTCCATAAAGTAAAGCAAAAACAAGTTTATTAAGAAAGTAAAGGAATAAAAGAATGGCTACTTCACGGACAGTCCGGACTGCTGGTTGCCCATTTTTATGGTTATCTCTTGATGATATGCTAAACAAGCGGTGAATTATTCATGCCTCCCCTTTTTAGACCATATAGGGTAACTTTATGATATTACCATGGCATTTGCAAACTGTCAGGGCGCTGGTGGGAGTGTAGCAGTGAGGATCACCAGAGGTCACTCTCGTCACCATCTTGGTTTTGGTGGGTTATAGCCGGTTTCTTTACTGCAACCTGTTTTATCAGCAAGGACTTTATGACGTGTATCTTGAGCCAACTTCCTGTCTCATCCTGTGACTTAGAATACCTTACCCATCTGGGAATGCAACCCAGTAGGTCTCAGCCTCATTTCACCCAGCTCCTATTCAAGATGGAGTTGTTCTGGTTCACACGCTTCTAACAGTAGCTATTATCCCCATTTTATACATGTGCAATGGAAGTCAAAAGTCAGTAAGCAGTGTTGCCAAAATTCAGCCTCAGATCTATCAAGCTACGAAACCCATGCCCTCAGCCACTCTGCTCTGACTGCCATATAGGCGGTATCCTTCTAACACACAGGACTGCCTGTAAGTAAATGATGCTTACTAGCTTTGGGGGTATTGACGAAGAGTCAAACTCTGTAAAATATTTGAAGAGATTTATTCTGAGCCTAATATGAGTGACCATGGCCTGTGACACAGCCCTCAGGAGGTCCTGAGAATATGTACCCACGGTGGTCAGGGTACAGCTTAGTTTTACGTATTTTAGGAAGGCATGAGACATCAATCAAATACATTTAAGAAATACGTTGGTTTGGTTCAGAAAGGCAGGACAACTCAAAGTGGGGGATTCCAGGCTACAGGTAAATTTAAACATTTTCTGGTTGACAGCTGGATGACTTTATCTGAAGACCTGGGATCAATAGAAAGGAAATGTTCCAGTTAGGATTGTGGAGACCAAGTTTTATTGTGCAGAGGAAGCTCTCAGACAGCAGACTTCAGAGAGAGCAGGTTGTAAAATATTTCTTATTGGACTTAAAACGGTGCCTGGCTCTTAGTTGATTGTCTCCTAGATCTGGAAAGGAAGAAGGAAAACAAAGGGGGAAAGGGATTCTCTATAGAATGTGGATTTTTCCCACAAGAGACTTTGCAGGGCAATTTCAAGTTACGGCAAGGAAATATATGTTGGGGTAAAACATTTTTATTTTCTTCCTTGTCATGCCAGATTAGAAAGCAAGTCACAATATACAGGGTTAAATAAAACCCATCTGATGAGAGTTTATGGTTTGTAGGGCATGACTCCCCAGACCCCTTAGACAAGAATTTGGGCAAGATACAAAATCAGACCTTAGTCCTCAGGAGAAGGGAAAGAAAGTTACTCAAATCTAAAAACAGACATTTTTAAAAAAACAAAAGAGTGTCAGTGAATACATAATGAAATACTACATTTTTATGGTTATGAACAAGCTATATCTTTCAGAAAATACATGCTATAAATGGGTAAAAAAGATAATATAAGATTAATATTATTTAATAAAATGATTTATTAAAATAAATTATTTAATTTAAATATTTAATTAAATATTAAATATTGCAGTCAACTTTCAGAGTGAGTCAATTAACACCAGACCTCCAGTCTAAGCCTCCCAGATACCAGGAATCACTTCAGACACATGAACTTGGTAGTGGTGTACAGGGAACTTGGTAGTGGTATACAAGGCCCACGTAGAAGACTCTTGCAAATAATCCAAGAAGGAGCTCATTATGTAACCCAGGATGCCCAGGTTTTTGGGGGTATGTGCTATGAAAAAGTATCCACCTGTAATTGTTGCACCTTGAGTTCTTGTTGTTTCAAAAAGTTCCAGGAAGATGGGAGGCCAAGGTGGGTGGATCACTTGAGGTCAAGAGTTTGAGACCTGCCTGGCCAACATGGTGAAAGCCCCCTCTCTACTAAAAGTACAAAAATTAGCCAGGCGTGGTGGTGCACACCTGTAATTCTAGCTACTAGGGAGACTGAGGCAGGAGAATTCCTTGAACCCGGGAGGCAGAGGTTGCCGTCAGCCAAGATCGCGCCACTGCACTACAGCCTGGGTGACAGCGCGAGACTCTGCCTCAAAAAAAAAAAAAATGTATTAGCCCGGTGTGGTTGCAGGTGCCTGTAATCCCACCTACTTGGGAGGCTGAGGCAGGAGAACTGCTTGAACCCAGGAGGTGAAGTTGCAGTGAGCTGGGACCGCACCATTGCACTCTAGCCTGGGCAATAAGAGCAAAACTCTCTCAAAAAATAAAAATAAAAAATAAAAATTTTAACAACCAATTATTTTATCTTAGGATAAAAATTTACCATATAAGTTTTTTTACTATATCAATTATATTTTCCTAAATTTATATTTTGATTAATAGACCTAAATACTTTTAGTCCTTTTATAAAACCTAAGAAGCCAAGAACAAACGTCTATGTATTCAGCAATTTGTTTTTTATTTTTAAATTGGGATATGATCCAGACATTTAATAAGTATCATTTAACATAATTTTAACATTTTAAAATTACATGAAAAGCTCATTTATAAATGTTTATTTCATTTATAATATTATTTATTTCTCAATTATTATTCCTAAATTTATGAAAATTGAGATAGAACTAGTCATTTTTTTAATTAATCAGTTTTATAGACTGTTACCATCAAGGGTTTATCTTGATATTAAGGTTTAAGTAAGAACCTTAAAGTTAAAAACAGCCACCCTGTTGATAACTCAGAAAAGTTATAGCTATTTTTATTAAATCAACAATATTAATCATATGTATTTTAAAACTATATAAACAAAGATAATTTTGTTTTAGGCTTTATGACTTTAAAACATCTAGCAGAGGCAAATATAAAACTATCTAACCAGTAAACCCAGATAAAAATGTATGCTAACAATTTTGAAGACATTTCTAATTTTATTTTATCCACAATTTTAAAACCAATTAATTTATCAAAGATTTACTTAAGCCACATCAACTAAAAAAAACTGGGAGTTAATTACTATACATTTTAAATGAGTGCTAATTTATTTAAACAAATCAGAATAAAATTTCTTAAGGGATTTCTGGCTGACTACACCAGATTTTATGTAGATACAACATATAACATAATATATGTACATACACATAAACATATTTAAACACATATACATACATATAAAGATATCAGAACTTTTATTTTAGAATTTTAGTCGTGATATAGTAAAACACAAAAAAATTCACCAGTTTATAAAAATGATTAGACGCAAATTATTTTTCTGACAAAATGGGCTAAGGATAAGCTTTAAGCTTTTTTAATAGGCAATCTTATAAAGGCTGTGAATCAAATTTGGGATAAAGCAGTTTGAGTCACTCACCAATGCACTGAATTGAACAAAGAATAGTTAACTGTGAAAGTGTGCTGAATTATGTGAGTAGGACCAAAAGACAAGAGTGATTTTTAACAAGGTTTATACAGTATTTTCTTGGACTCAATTCTTTGTTGTTGAAGATAAGAATGTTGCCATTCTTTTTTGTATAGGGAGGAAGGTTTTACATGGGAATTTCATCTTTGCTTTAAAAAAAAAACAGTAGGAAGGTCAAAATGACTTTCTTTTATATCTGCTGGTTTTCAAGTGTTTTTGTTTTTTATGTAGTATGTTAGAATAGCTGTTTAGAGAAGGATAAAGTGGGGATATTGTAAGAAGGGGAGGTGAAAGGTCAGGAAAAGAAAAAGTTCCAGCCACCTTTGAGACAGTATTTTTTAACAAGGCAATTATTTGCATCCTGAATGTATTTTGTTTTAATTTTTTTTAGCCTCAAGATATCAATGAAATATGCATACCTTATTTGGAGTATATGATTTTATAGCCTCCATCTTTTAGTTCCGTTTTAAGAACAACAGACTAAATGATCCCTGTAATGTTTGAATATGTTTCTAGCTGGAGTTCTAGAAAATATTCTGGCATGACTTTGAACTTTGAGAGCTCATTTCGTGGGTGCTCTGATTTAACGCCAACTATGCAAAACCCAAGTAAATGCAAGCACTGAATACACAAACGCCAATTAAATAAAAGCCCAGACAGAAAATAAAATACATGCTTACCAGTAAGAATGATAAGCCTTCTCCAAAGAAAGGGAAAAATTCCCTCATCCAAGCCTCAAGGTCCAAACCTCGCAGCTGAGGTCAACTGGGGGAAAATAATTCTACCCAACAGATCTACCAAACAAGAGGGGGAACGACCTCTCCCTAATCATATCCTAAATAAAACAGAACTCAAACCATATTTGAGAGTTCTGTCCTAGAGATACTCATTGGGAGGAGAAAGGATGACCTGTGAAAGTCGTGGGGGTGTGGGGGGTTCAAAGGGCCCCAACACAGGTACCTCATGCCATAGCCCCAAAGGCCAGTGATTCTCCCTGAGGTGAGTCAGCTTTGTATCTCACTTCTGACACCATGTATGTCAAAGTCAAAATGAAAATGTAGACACAAAACTCTAAATTTAGTGTTTTATTTGAGAAGGAAGAATTTCAATTCTAGGTGATCTTTAGTGTGTTCAACAAAGAGAAGGTTGAGGGTTTTATTTTAAACGAAGAATGTTACTTGTGGTCTTAAGAGAAAGCTCATTGGTATTAGTAAAGCTCTAGGGAGCTGGCAAGTTCCAACTGGTGAGCAATGGCCATAGGCAAAATTAGTCCTAGAGTTACAGCAAGTTATCTCAACAGCTATAGACAAAACTGGTCTCAGGTTACAGCAAGTAGTTTCAGTAGCCAGGCTCACAGAGAATTATATTCTTTGAGAAATATTATGTGTGTCAAGTACTTTTTCCCCCTAGCTTCTTGACTCTGTTTTAGTTGGGTGTGACAAGAATGACTCAATTCATATGAGAATCACAATTATAAGAGAACAATTACAAGAGAATCACCAATTTATGTAAGCACTTAGGCTAAAAAAGTAGTAGTAAAAACATCCTATGTGGCCAGCAGCCTTGAAACAATAGAATTTAGTCAAATAATGATTACCTGCATCGGATATGCTTTCCATCTAAGTAGTTTCCCCAGTGATTTTTGCCAGTATTCTAATTCTACATGGAGTAAACACAAACTGTAAACGTTAAGAAATTGCCCATAGCATAATAATCACCTTTCAAACCTCTCATATGTTAAAGTTACTTTTTAATAAATATTATTTTCTAATAATTTGGAGTTACAGAGAAAGTAAGATTCCTTCAAAGTTTGGTGAGTTTGCCGGTCACGGTGGCTCACGCCTGTAATCCCAGCACTTTGGGAGGCCAAGGAGAGCAGATCATGACGTCAGGAGATCGAGACCATCCTGACTAACACGGTGAAACCCCGTTTCTACTAAAAAAAATACAAAAAGATGAGCCGGGCATGGTGGCGGGTGCCTGTAGTCCCAGCTACTCCGGAGGCTGAGGCAGGAGAATGGTGTGAACCCAGGAGGCGGAGGTTGCAGTGAGCCGAGATAACGCCACTGCACTCCAGCCTGGGTAACAGAGCAAGACTCTGTCTCAAAAACAAACAACAAACAAAAAAATAGTTTGGTGAGTTTTTTTCCAAAGTTTTATTCCTTAGATATTATCTGTATAATCAGATAGACTGGGCTAAGCCACAGCCTCATTCCTTGTCAACTGGATAACTTCAGAAAAATGTTTTAACTTCTCCAAATCCTAGTTTCTTCCACTATAACATGAGGATAGTCAACACTGACAATGAAGGATGAGCATAAGGATTAATGAGATAGGGTGTGTAAAGCTAGCCTCATTCATGGCAATGGTCACTGCTCAGCAAGGGAAAGCAGCCCTTATGACTATATTGCTGAGATTTCATTAACTAACCTTTTGCCCTATTAATTTCATGACCCCTTTTTTAAATAGGTAAGTGTCAGAAGAAGATCCTATAATGTCAATGTGTGTCCTATAAAAGTTAATCAGGACTTCAGGGTATCTCGAACTTAATTGTTCACATGCCCATTTGATCATTCTTTTCTCTTTCTTTTCCTTTCCTTCCAAAATAAATGTCTCTTTTCTAAGTTTTAAGTAAAGAGCATGTGACCATTCCTCAATGAGCTCTTTTACATGTTTTGCATTGTTTGGCTGAGAACCAACTTGAATGTTTTTTAGACAAATTGTGGTGATTTCACCATCCACTTTCTCCTGGCTCAGAATGCAGAATTTTTTCAGTGTGCTTTCGTAAGATCTACACTTGTGGTGCAGGTAAAGAAAAACATCTGTGTCAAGCACAAGCATTTCTCCACTTCTAGCAGTCTCAGGTACTAAAGTCCTGACTGATGCCAAAGGGTTATTACTTCTCTGTAGACTCCTTTGGGGATTTTGTCTATTCCATTTTCTTCCCTCACTGGTAAAATTTCTGTCTTTTTCTAAGAGAGAACTTGCTCTTACTAGCAACGATTCTTTGAGCCTCTTGACAGCCAGAAATGATCCTTCCACGGAGATTCTTCCATTGGGTTTCAAAGGACTGAAGTTTAAACTCGGGATTTTTTTTTTCAGGTCCTTTACCAGAGTTTCTAGAGTAACTTCTTTCCCAAAAACAGAAAGATCAAGGATGGCATTTACAGAGCTGAAGATCTAAAATTAAAAAGAGAGAAAAGAAAACGGTACTGCTTAGTGGGAGAGACTACATAAACATGTTCTTTTCTGCCATTTTCTTGTCTCTGCAGAAATTGCACTAAACCAGGCCCCAGTTGCCTGCCCCAGACTTCCTGACTTCTTGTACAGGGCAGCCCATCAAAGTGATCCCATTTTGTTCAATTTGGGATTCACACTCCCTCACCACATACCCCAAAACAGAGGTGCTCAAATAATTTTTAGAGGCAGAATTTTTTTTTGAAACAGTTTTATGCAGAACCATACATATAAATTGCTCTGGTTCTGCTTGGATAGGGGTCCCCCAAGAGTCATTGCCACCCCCAGTCTAAAGTTCATCAGATGGTTGCATACAACTCTGAGTGTCTTACAGAATCAAGTTAGTAAACCATTGCTTTGTATTTTAACTTTTTCCTCTTTTTCTTATTTCCTGTCTCTTCAAAGCTTCTTTTTAATGTTCATTCTAATTGTGTTTTCCCAAAATAAGCCTTTAGGTTGGTACCTGCCATCATCCATGACAGTATAAGAGCTTACCATCACTTTAAAAGCATTAAGTGAGGCTGGGCGTGGTGGCTCACCCCCATAATCCCAGCACTTTGTGGGGCTGAGGTGGGAGGATTGCTTGAGTCCAGGAGTTTGAGACCAGCCTGGGCAACAGAGGGATACCCTGTCTCTACAAAAACTACAAAAATTAGCCAGGCCTGGTGGTACACACCTATAGTCCCAGCTACTCGGGAGGTTGAGGCAGGAGAATCACCTGAGCCCAAGAGGCAGAGGTTAGAGTGAGCCAAGAGTATGCCACTGCCTAGGTGACAGAGCAAGACCTTGTCTCAAAAAATACACATTTTGTAAAATAAAACATTAAGTGACACACATAGAAAGATAAAAACAGATGAGGCGATAACCAAAATTTCAGGGGCCAGGGTTGGCCTTTAGCACTGACTCAGGGAGTTTGCATTTTCTTTCCTAGAAGTCATGGAGTGAGAGCACTTTGTGTCTGCTGCCGTAAGAAAAACTTCAAAGAAGAAATGGGATACAGGACTATCAGTACACCTTCAGCATCACACCTTACCTTGTCACTAAAATGAGCGACTGTGAGTTCAGCATGTCTAGCCTTCCTTGCTAGCCGGTGTTTCTTTTGTCTGATGACATTCTCTGCAACTAAGTGGAAACACTGGCATCAAAAGTGTTTATGGCATGATACACTAATAATTTTTTAATAAAATAGGCATATTCAATTATACAAGAATGTCTAAGATTTTCTTCTACAAATTTTTCCTCTAAATTCAACATTCAGATCACTTTTTTGTTGCACTTTAACTCATTAAAGTTCATTTTATGTGTAAATATGATCCAAATCACATTATAAAACACACAAGGCATTATATGCATGAATAAAAAAAAATAAAGGTATATCCCCATCTCTGTTAACTCACAAGAAGACTTTACATTCTTGATTCAAGTTATCATACTATTCTGGTTTTCCTCCCAATTCACTGGCTGACCTACTGAGTCTCCTTCCTAATCCTCCTCTCTTCCCATTCTCTAGACGTTGGCAAGACCTGGACCTCAGGTCTCATGCTTCTTTGCTAACCTATACCCATTCCCTGGGTGATCTCAACAATCTCCATGGCTTTAGACACCATCTCTACATGAATCGTTTTCAGAATTCTATCTTCAGCCTCCATCTTTCTCCCTTCTGCCTATAGAGCTCTCTACCTCATTATCCTAATAGGCATCTCATTGACCCAAACTGAACTCTTGATAACTATCTCCCTTCCAAATGTATTCTATCCCCAGGGTTCTCTACCGCAGAAAATGACATTTAATCCATCAACATGTCCCGAATACCCACCAGTTCTTATCACCTGCCCTGCTACTGCCCTATCAAAACCAACGATGAGTAGTAATTCCTGTTCCTCAAACAGCTGCTAGGTTGCTCATTTAAGAAAAGGCAGTCCAATCTTGTCAATCCCCTGCTTGAAACCTTCCCTGTCACCCAGAATAAAATCCCAGACACCTTGCCATGATCCAGCAATTACTGAGCATAAACTGGCCCCAGCTCCCCATCTAACCACATTTCCTATCACTATCCCCCAGCTCATTCCACTCCAGCCACACAGGCCTCCTTGCTGTTCTTCCACACACCCAGCATGCTCCCCACTCACAGAATTATCAGTCCTTCCCTTGGCCTAGAATGTTCTCCCCGCTTATCTGCATGAATCATTCCCTTACTTGGCTTCTGCTCAAATGTCATCTAAACAGAGCATTTCCCTTCCTATTCATCTAAAACAGCACTTTCCATCATATGCTATCCCTTTATTCTTCTTTATATCTTGTCGTAGCACTTATTTATGAAAATATAATCATAAATAAAAATATTTAAATAAACAAATATCTAAGTTGTATATAAATAAAGCACCCAACATATTATAGATTCATTTGTTTAAAATCTGTCCAGATGTACATTTCAAGAAAAAAAGACTCTGCCTATTTCACTCATTGCTGTATCCTCAAGACCTAGCATGTTGCCTGGTAAATAATAGGTACTCAGAAAATATTTATGAATGAATGACCGAGGCCAATCTCTCCCTCTCAATCTCTCTCTGAGTTGCCAATTCGACGTATAAAATATTAACTTTCAAAAACACTACCATCTCCTTAGAGAAATACTGAGCCCCTGAGCCCCCTCCTGCCATCCCTTACCTGAACATCCCCATTGAGAAGAAATGACTTAATTAATGGTGACAGCTAAAGGTACTGAAAATCCAGAGTGCCTTGGATCTTTCTCTGGACTCTGTCTTCCCTCAAGCAAAGCAAGGTCTCTTCCTCTGCTCCTACCCCCATGTGGTATGTTCACCTCCAAGAGCCTGGCATGGAGACTTGTTTTTCTCTGGCAATGTATTTTCTGCCAGCCACTAAGTTGTAAAGAAGGTTGCCCGTTCCATGAGGCTGAAGGGGTGTGTGTGCTCTGCCAACCCAGTTTCCTCACCATTTAAGTCTGGGATTGGGTGCAGGGAGCAGAATGACTCAATCTGATCTCAGAGTCAAGCCATACTTCTCAATTCAACTTTGCCAGTAATGAGGCAGATACTATATTAGAATATCTATTTATTCTAAAATATATAGTTGAGGCCACCTGAAAATTCCCAAAGTAGTCATCTTGTTTATGAGATTATATATCATCTTTATGGGGTTTTTCTCCATTTCGTCTGTATTTTACAGGTTTTCTACAATAAAATGTAACACTTTCACCCCAAGATATAGACAGATTCAAAATTCAGAAAAAAGTTTTCAAGAATTTGCCAGTCACTAGCAACTTTATCATGAGTCATTTTCATATCTTTTCTTCCTAAAGCAGTATCATGCCATTTGTATATTCAATAAACAATAAAATTTTTTTTAAAAAAGTTACTTTAGCCAGGCGTGGTGGCTCACACCTGTAATGCCAGTACTTTGGGAGGCCAAGGCAGGCAGCTCACTTGAGGTCAGGAGTTTGAGACCAACCTGGCCAACATGGTGAAACTCCGTCTCTACTAAAAATACAAAAATTAGCTGGGTGTGATGGTGGGCGCCTCCTGTAATCCCAGCTATTCAGGAGGCTGAGGCAGGAGAATCACTTGAACCTGGGAGGTGGAGGTTGCAGTGAGCTGAGATTACACCACTGCACTCTAACCTGGGCAACAGAGTGAGACTGTCTCAAAACAAAAAAAAGAAAAAAAAAGCTACTTTAAAATTTACCAGTTCCATGGATCATTTTAATAAAATGTAATTTTTAAATTTCATTGAAGAAGTATTTCTAAAATTACAAAAATTTGATTTAGAAATACCTTTTTTTTCTTTGAATATCACATATGCAACTCCCTTGGTTCTTGTCGGATATATCACATCTTCAACATCTCCACCCTCATTCTTAATGTCTTGGAAGTGGCTCTTTACTAATAGGGCCAATAATTGATCACTAAAAAGGCCAACTGGAAGACCAGCAACTACAACCGTTCTTTCAGGAGCTTTGGATTCCTTGACATTCAAAACTGATGCCTGTAAGAGAAACAGTAGGTTACTCTTTAAAAATACAAGACTCTACGTAATAAAGGTGACATTACACTTCAGTAGAGAGAATATCTTATTCTATAAAAGTACTGGTGCAGCTGGTTAGATACTTTTTAAAAGGGGTGTAGGGGAGTAAATCCTTGCTTCACACCATATACCAAAATAAACTCTGTATGAATTTAAGAGTTAAATGTAAAAATTAAACCTTTTTTTTTTTAAAAAATGGCGTCTCTGTTACCCAGGCTGGAATGCAGTGGAGTGATCTCAGCTCACTACAACCTCTGCCTCCTGGGTTCAAGCAATTCTCCTGCCTCAGCCTCTCAAGTAGCTGGGATTGCAGGTGTCCACCACCACACTCAGCTAATTTTTGTATTTTTAGTAGACACGAGGTTTCACCATGTTGGCCAGGCTGGTCTCAAACTCCTGACCTCGAGTGATCTGCTGCCTCAGCTGCTCAAAGTGCTGGGATTACAGGCATGAGCCACCACACCTAGCCACCCTTTTTTTCATAAGTTGAAAATACTGGTTAATATTTGTCTGATTTAGGAAGCCCTAAAAATAATGGAAGAAGTTACCATCCTTTTTTTAATAAGTTGAAAATATTGGTTAATATTTGTCTGATTCAGGAAGGTCTAAAAATAATGGAAGAAGTTACAAAGGAAAAGATCAAAAATATAAATTTAAAAATTTATTAATTAAAAATAAGTCAAACTAACCACAAAATATGGTATTTGGAGGTGGCTATATGTTTTCTTTACATTGTAGAGTCTAAAGTATGTGAGAGTGTAAGAAACACAACCCCTACTTTTATTGTCAGAATCAGGAAAGTTACCATAAAAAAAAAAAAAAAAAAAACCCTGGGCCATGTATAGTGGCTCACGCCTGTAATCCCAGCACTTTGGGAGGCTGAAGCGGGCAGATCACCTGAGGTCAGGAGTTCAAGACCAGCCTGGCCAACATGGTAAAACCCCGTCTCTACTAAAAATACAAAAAGTAGCTGGGCGTGGTGGCGGGCGCCTGTAATCCCAGCCACTCCGTAAACTGAGACAGGAGAATCACCTGAACCCAGGAGGCGGAGGTTGCAGTGAGCCCAGATCACACCACTGCACTCCAGCCTGGGCAGCAAGAGACTCTGTTTCTAAATAAATGAATAAACAAACAAACAAACAAAGCCCTGGCAATAACATAGGGACTGCAACAGAGTAAATCCTGCCTTCCAGCACATATCTGACATGAAAGTCATCCATAGCAAATACACACCATTGCAGACCCTGCCACCATGCTGGACACAGAGTATCAACTGCAAGTAAATCCTTCCTTGGGCTCATTCTCTTTGAACTTTTATTATCCAGTTAAGGCTTCTATTTAAATGCTTTAATTTGTCCCTCAGCCTCATTTAGGGAAATGGATTTATAAGCTTCTCCCAATTTTTATACAGTTAGTCCACCCGAGCTCAAACATAAGCTGTCCTAAGTTACCTGGGGTTGGGCAGGACAGCTCATGGGCTACAGTAATGGTTAGCAGACCAGAAAGGAATTTGGGGTCCTCAGTCCAGAGGCCTCTCTATTCCATAGGACTCCACTGAAACTATTTCTGACCTACCAGATCAGGAAGACAGTGTAAGTACCCGCACACACACATACACACACATACACACACACACACACACACACACCACACACACAGTGTCCTGTCCATCCCAAGAGCCCCGTAAAATGAAAGTAAAACAATTTTAAAAAGAAGCCTGGGCATGGTGGCTCACACCTGTAATCCTAGCACTTTGGGAGGCCAAGGCGGATGGATCACCTGAGGTCAGGAATTCTAGACCAGCCTGGTCAACGTGGTGAAATGCCGTCTCTACTACAAATAAGCTGGGTGTGGTGGCAGGCGCCTGTAATCCAGATGAAAGCCAGTCTCTATCAAAAACACAAAAAATTACCCGGGTGTGGTGGTGCACACCTGTAGTCCCAGCTAGCTACTCCAGAGGTGGAGATAGGAGGATCGGAGGATCGCTTGAGCCCAGGAGCTCGAGGCTGCAGTGAGCCAAGATGGCACCACAGCACTCCAGCCTGGGTGACAGAACAAGGTTCTGTCTTAAAAAAAAAAAAAAAAAAAAGCCTGAATGAACACTCCAGAGAGAACCTGCTAGCATTTATATCCCAGAGCAAGTTCTCCCCCATTTATGGGATTTGAAGGGGCCCCAGCCTAAAAATCATAAGTATTTGCATGATTTTAAGTAAAGTATGGAATGCAGACCAGGCAAGGTGGCTCACACCTGTAATCCCTGAACTTTGGGAGGCCAAGGCAGGTGGATCACCTGAGGTCAGGAGTTCGAGGACAGCCTGCCAACCTGGTGAAATCCCATCTCTACCAAAAATAACAAAAATTATCTGGGCGTGGTGGCACATGCCTGTAGTCCCAGCTACTACTTGGGAGGCTGAGACAGGAGAATGGCTTGAATCTGGGAGGTGAAGGTTGTAGTGAGCACCACTGCACTCCAGCCTGCCTAGGCAATAGAGGGAGACTTTGTCCCAAAAAAAAAAAAAAAAAAAAAAAATTATGGAATGTAAAAAGAAAAAAAAAGAAAAGAAAGAAAAGGGAAAGAAAAAGAAGAAAAAGAAAGAACGAGAAAGGAAGGAAGGAAGGAAGGAAAGAGAGAAAGAAAGAAAGAAAGAAAGAAAGAAAGAAAGAAAGAAAGAAAGAAAGAAAGAAAGAAAGAAAGAAAGAAAGAAAGAAAGAAAGAAAGAAAGAAAGAGAAAGAGAAAAAGAAAAGAAAAGAGAAAAGGGAAAAGAAGAGAAAGAGGAAGGAAGGGAGGGAGGGAGGGAGGGAGGGAGGGAGGGAGGGAGGGAATTCATTTGACCCATTTGCTGGGAACATTTTCCTAGAAGTGAAAAAGGAAAAATACACATAACATTGTACCAAAAGGAGAAAAAGTAATCACAGCACACTATTGGGACCTGCTATAAACAATATTTACTGTTTACATTATTATTGGTTTTTTACTTTTAGACAAACCTGCTAACTCTTAAAAAAGGCCAGGTGCAGTAGCTCATGACTGTAATCCCAGCACTTTGGGAAGCTGAGGTGGGCAGACCACTTGAGGTCAGAAGTTTGAGATCAGCCTGGCCAACATGGTGAAACCCCATCTCTACTAAAAATACAAAAATTAGAGTTGGCAGGCGCCTGTAATCCCAGCTACTCTGGAGGCTGAGGAACCAGAATGGCTTGAACACGGGAGGTGAAGGTTGCAGTGGGCCAAGATCGTGCCACTGCACTCCAGCCTGGGTGACAGAGTGAGACTCTGTCTCAAAAAAAAAATAAAATAAAATAAAAACAAAAATATTGAAGATTTAAATATGGCTACAAAAAAATAGAAGTGCTCAACCCTGTCAATGTAAGAATAAAGGCAGGGACATCATATCAAAAAGCAAAAAGGCATAAAGAAAAACTTTATTTTTCTAGTGAAGATTCACTCACTGCATTTGTGTTTATTTCTTTTGGGAGATCTTTTTCTTTTTTATTTTTTTTTGAGACGGAGTCTCGCTCTGTCACCTACCCTGGAGTGCAGTGGTGTGATCTTGGCTCACTG
Source organism: Chlorocebus sabaeus (assembly GCF_047675955.1). Taxonomy (NCBI): domain Eukaryota; kingdom Metazoa; phylum Chordata; class Mammalia; order Primates; family Cercopithecidae; genus Chlorocebus; species Chlorocebus sabaeus. Next base: position 38,576,790 of record NC_132913.1, read on the forward strand.
CAACCTCCACCTCCCGGGTTCAAGTGATTCTCCTGCCTCAGCCTCCCGAGTAGCTGGGACTACAGGCACCAGCCACCATGCCCGGCTAATTTTTGTATTTTTAGTAGAGACGGGGGTTTCATCATTTTGGCCAGGCTGGTCTCGAACTCCTGACCTCGTGTTCCACACCCCCCTTGGCCTCTCAAAGTCTTTTTTTTTTTTAAGACGGAGCCTCGATCTGTTGCCCAGGCTGGGGTACAATGGCGTGACCTTGGCTCACTGCAACCTCCGTCTCCTGGGCTCAAGTGATCCTCCTACCTCAGGCTCCCGAGTAGCTGAGACTACAGGTGGGTGCCATCACGCCCAGCTAATTTTTGTATTTTTAGTAGAGACTCCTGACCTCAAGTGATCCGCCCGCCTTGGCCTCCCAAAGTGCTGGGATTACAGGAGTGAGCCACCGCGCCCGGCAGGGAGATCATTTTCTGCACTCCAACAACATCAAAGAAAAACATGCAATTAATTTAAACTCAGGAAATCTTACTTCAGTTCTATGCCCTCATTAGTACTAATACCGTATTTCTTTATTTGAATGTCTACATGTAATTTATCTTTAAAATCAAAGAAACTTCTCCCTGAACCAGTATTTTTAGGAGAAAAAAACATAAAGGTGTAAATTTTGTTTGGTAAGAACTAGTTTCTATGAATCATCTAATGAATTAGTACTTCAATGACTTGCCAGTATTTGTCCTTCTTTTCGTAGGCTGGAGAAAGTATGGCTAATACAGATAATTTTACTGAGGTCAGTTATGAATAATGAGGGTTATTAATCTCTTCTATCCACGATTAAGATAAAGAATTGTCCTAGAGAAAGACAGTCCTTTCAAGGACTTTGCAACGAGCAGCTTTTAGCCAAGAGATACTAAGGTGATGGCGCTTTTCCTTGCATCAGTATTGTGTTATAACAGACTTGGCCATCTTATCAGAAAGTAAAAAGTATATAGAAAAACTTTACTTTTGTAAGTAAGGCATTGGGAAGAAAAAGAAGATTCATTCACTGCATTTGTTTATATTGATTTTCTCAAAATCAGTTGTTCATTTTGAATGACGACGCCTTTACCGCCACCAGGTCAACAAAAACGCACTTGCCTCTCACAATTGCTTTTGCATTTCCAGGACTCTAGCATTTCAGAGCAGGAATTAAAGGCCTTGCCAAGGCTTTTAAGCGATTGATGGAAACAAAACAAAACACAGAGGCTAAATTTTGAATTTGCTAACTTTTCTTCCTCACCAGCACTAATAGTAAAAACGTACTTTGTGTCTCTAGAGGGAAAACTAAGACCACAAAAGACAAGAATTCGCACCAAGGCAGACATAAGACATGAGGATGTCTTCCTGACTTGCGTCCTTGTTCTTACTAGCCCTTTTCTAAAGGCACTGTGGCCTCCATTTCTGGCTAATCAGTCCCGAGGCGTGGGAGGCCAACAGTTAAGCCCTAATAGCCTGCGAGGCAGCTCCTCGAGGAAACAGCGGCGTCCCCGTCGCCTGCGCAGTGGGTGCGGGAGGTGGCAGCCTAGTCCTGCGCTTCTGGAGCGGGCCTAACCGCACCGCTGTACGTGAATCTCAGGAGCACGCAGTGCCGCCACCCGGGAAGGTGCAGCGAGGCTGACCTGAGTTTGCCCGCCGGGGTGGACGGCTCTCAGGGGTCCCCGGGGTCCCCAGGGCCCCTCCGCGCGCCGCCCCTTCCCGCGCAGGCCTGCACCCTGGCCCGTCGCGCCCGGTTCCGCGCCCTTCTAGGGGACCATGGCAACGGTGCAGGCACGAACCTGCTCCGCAAAATCCAAAGCAAAAGGAACTTGCCATGGCGGAGGAGACACGCGCCCTCGGCGGCCGCAGGAAGCCCACAACCAGCGGAACGCGGGGGATGGGGAGAGGAGCGAGCAGGCAGGTTTTGGTTTCGTTTTTTTGTTCCCGCTCCCTTGGAGGCTACGAAGAAAAGGGCGGCCCTTCCACCCGATCCGGCTGTCTGCTACCTCGTGGCCTGTGGGTGGGAGCTCGGACTCAGGAGTGCTGTTGCCAGCGCCTGCCCAGACGCCCTCCGTATTTTTGCAACTTTTGGAAGCACCCTGGAGAGAGGCCGAGAGGATTCCTCGACAGGAAATTTGGGGATTCTGTGGGTGATGCATCAATGATTGCAATTTTGTTTTTACCCGTTTTGCTAAGCAGCAGCAACAACAGCAGAGTTGATTTAAAAAAAGAAAAAACGCAAAAAGGGAAAACACATAGGAGGTGGTGGCCGCTTCCTGTGTTGATACTCGGGGGCTACGCTTTTCATAAGGTCAATCCTCCTAGTTGCAGAGAGCCCTAGATGTCATGACAGTTTTGAATCGCATGTATTATCATGTAAAGGAGTTACATATCTTGCATGCATGCTGTCTTCTGTGTTTATACATTCGATGCCATGAAGTTGAAGGGCATGTGGCTAAAACCTTTTTACTACATGAAACTTTACAACACTTTTGAAAACAATTCAATGTGGTTTATGCGCACTGTAATATTTCTCCAGATAATTGTCCAAAATTTCCCATAGAGAAGGCTTTTGTCCTCATTAGTTGCTGGCCTCAACCTAACCATCTAGGATATTAAACTGCTGCCAGAATTTTACATCCAGCTACCTTTACTTTTTAGAACGTTTTCTCTATAATGTTATTGATACCAATTTCTACTTCACACAGATAGTTTTTTACAACAGCAAGTAAAGTTTTTCTAGCGTCAGTTTTTAAAAGCCCTTCGCTCAGTGAAATCTGAATGTCTTTCCTACGCCCTTATTATCTGTCCAGCCTTCTTCACCTTCCCCCACCCCTCACCTGTGCCTTTTCCTCTGTACAACCTACCCCAGTTCCCCTACCCCCACCACGGTGACCAACCCCGTGTTGGTCACCTTCCTTGCCCAGACCAGGAGCCCTCTTAGACCTCTACCGGGTGCTAAGGACACAGGATGAAAGCGCCAGGTCCCTGCCAACAGAGAGCTCACCACTTTGTCCTTCAGGGCCTTAGTATAGGACCCCTGAATGGCACCTATGGGGACACAGAGAATCTCTGGACAAACTTCAAAATCAAATCAATGAATGCATGAAGAACAAAGGTAGATAGCTAGCAGATATGAAGAAACCCAATCCCACTCCTAAGAAATGTAAATTGAAATAATAAGATACCATTTTTCCACAGCTAGATCTGGAAAACTAAAAAGCATTAGCCTGAATGTAAGAAAGCATCAGAGTTGCTGCAAGCATAGATAGATGCTAATACGTCTAAAGATTTTTATCAAAATGTAAAGTGCAAAAAAATGTAAAACGCACATATTCTTAGTCTCAGCAATTCTACTTTTAGAATTGAACTTGAAGTTATAGTGCACAAATGGCACTAAGATATTGTATAGAAATTTTATTTTATTGCTTGAAATACAGGTAGTAATATTTTTTTATAAACTGGGATCCACCTAGTTTATCATTGAATGGAGCTATTTATTATATGGCTGATGGTATATCAGTAAGGCACAAGGCTATGAAGATTTTAAAACAGAATGAGGAAGGGAGCAGTGGCTCCCACCTGCATTCCCAGAGCTTTGGAAGGCCAAGGTGGGTGGATCACTTTGAGCTCATGAGTTCAAGACCAGCTTGAGCAACATGGTGAAACCCGTCTGTACTAAAAATACAAAAATTAGCCGGGCGTGGTGGCACACACCTGTAATCTCAGCTACTCGGGAGGCTGAGGCTAGAGAATCACTTGAACCCTGGAGACAGAGTGAGCCAAGATCACACCACTGTACTCCAGCCTGGGTGACAGAGCAAGACTCTGTCTCAAGAAGAAAAAAAAAAGAAAAACAGAATGAGGTAGATCTGTATGTAATTCCCCAATTTATCTTTTGTCTCCAGATGTATGTATCTAAGTGCTGACTTGAATGTCAAGCAAGCATCTGAAATTTAACAAGTAGAACTCTTCTTCTCCCCTTCTTAATTCCCCCTCAAGAATTGGCAGCACTGTCCACCCATGAGCTCAAGCTCATGACCCTGTCCTTGATTTCTCTTTTCCTCATCCTTCTTAGTATACCCCAACAACAGGCCTTCCAGAGGGACCCAGTATCAGTCCCTCTTTCCAGCTGCATCCCTACCATCCTCATCCAGTCTCCATCCTCTCTAGCGCCTCACTCCGTTCTTGCTACCACACCCAGAAGGATCTTTTTAAAATGTGAATCAGATTCGACTTCTGTTTAAACACGTCATTGTTTTCATTGCTTTCACCTGAGCCACAATGACCTTGATCCTTTTTTTCTGGCCAGATCTCCTACCACTGCTGTGACCCTCTGCTGCGATCACAACAAGCTATCAGCCTGGGAGTTTTGCCTGACCTGTGTACTGTGTCCCTGCCTCAATAGCTCCGCCCTGATCTTCACTTGACTGGCTCCTGCTGTCACTTGGGTCTTAGCTACAATAATGTTGGAGGCCGAAAGATTGAGGGTCGTGATCAACTCAGTATCTACTGGAGGCTGTATGAGTAAACAGCAAACTGTTCTCATAAATGCATAATGTTGGCAAACTGACAAACTGAGTATGCCACCCAGAAGGAATGCTGAGGGCAGTCACGCCCCCTCAGTCTTTCAGCTTCCAACACAATAGCCTCTCTTCAGAAAGACTAGCTCTCATCACCCAGTGTATCTTCCTTGTTAATCATTATTCCATCACCCCGTTATACCATCTTAATAGCCCTGGCCCCTTTCTGAAAATATCTTTATATATTTGGTCATATTGAATGTCTTTCTTGCTTTCCCTGACTCATAACTGAAGTCTCCATTCTCTTCCAGAAAATGATGAGAGGTCTAGGATTAGCGTTGGGAATTCAGGTCAACCTGTCTGTGCCATCGAACATGACCTAGAGTAACCTTTAATCATATATGTGCCCAACTATTCCAACACCCTTGAAGGAAGAGGACTGCAAATGTGGCCAAATTATTTTAGCAGCATATTACTAACTAAAACTGCATCAAAGAAAATCTTTTAACATCTTATAGCCCTGATTATAAGGCCTCTTGCCTCACTCTACTTTTCTGTCTTGAAGCTTTAATAAAATCAAATGGGAGGGCCTGACGCAGTGGCTCATGCCTGTAATCCCAGCACTTTGGAAGGCCGAGGTGGACAGATAACGAGGTCAAGAGATCGAGACCATCCTGGCTAACACGGTGAAACCATGTCTCTACTAAAAATACAAAAAAATTAGCCAGGCGAGTTGGCACACCCCTGTAGTCCCAGCTATTCAGGAGGCTGAGGCAGAAGAATCATTTGAACCCGGGAGGTAGAGGTTGCAGTGAGCCGAGATTGTGCCACTGCAACCAGCCTGGGTGACAGAGTGAGACGCCATTTCTAAAGAAAGAAAGAAATAAAATCAACATTTTCCTGAACATTTTTCATTTGTGATACCAAAAACCTAAAGCAAAACCCATTACAGGATGTTTCACCTGTATCTTGGTAATTACTTATTTTCACAAAACCCTGGGATGTGTTATGAAAATTTCCAAAAATAGAATAAAGAAAACATGTTTAGGTAAGTTGGATTCAGTGCTGAAATGGAGCAATGAGATAGTCCTTGGTTACACTGTTAGTGAAAGTACAAACCAATGCCTACCTTTCTAGTAAGCAATTCTGGCCTCACTTAACAAGATCCTTAAAAGAGTTTTTCATCCTTCTGCCTTTCAACCTAGTAATTATCACCTTGAAATAAGTTCAGAACTGCAGAAAATGACTTTTGTACCAAGACGTATAAGGACTTATGTACATCAGAATATTTATAAGTGTGAAGAAATTAGAAACAACCTCATTCCCAACAACAACGAAGTAACAAATAGCATAGGATATATGGGTATATTTACAGCATTAAATGTGATGTGGTTAGGGGGGAAAAAAAAGAATGGAAAGGAGAACACAAAAATATTCACCATTATCTCTGGAGATGTACTTTTGGTGATTCTTATTATCTCCATTATACTATGTGTATTTTTCAAGATTGAGCATCTTTTTTAATACCAAGCAGGTATCATTAATGCTATTCTCCATACAGTTTTGGCTTTCTGCCTTCCAACCATATGGTAAGAATGAACATCCAGGCTCCTTTATGGTTGGGTAGGTCCATATGCTTAGTTCTGAGTTGTGAGTAGAAGTGACATGTATCATTTCTGGGCCAAAAATTTAATTACCAGTTAAAGACCCTGCAAAGCTCTTTTCTTCCTCTGGCATGACATCTAGCAGTAGTAGAGATGGTGGCTGCCATGAGCTCAGGTCCTTAAGTGTTTACCATGAGCAGAGCTCTTTTTGTTGAACCATCAATGGCCATGTAGCTTGAGGAAGGAATAAATGTGTGTTGTTTTAAGTCTCTGAAATTTAAAAAGATTTAACATTTAAAAATTTTAAATTTTAAACATTTTCACATCCGCATCACATAGCCTATTCTGATTGATACAGAAATTGGTATTCTGAAGTAGAGTACTACTATGGCCAAGAGAAAAACACACAATCCAAACACTACTTGAAATGCATGGCTTTGGCCGGGCGCGGTGGCTCAAGCCTGTAATCCCAGCACTTTGGGAGGCCGAGATGGGTGGATCACGAGGTCAGGAGATCGAGACCATCCTGGCTAACACGGTGAAACCCCATCTCTACTAAAAATACAAAAAAATTAGCCGGGCGTGGTGGCAGGCGCCTGTAGTCCCAGCTACTCAGGAGGCTGAGGCAGGAGAATGGCGTGAACCCAGGAGGCGGAGCTTGCAGTGAGCTGAGATAGTGCCACTGCACTCCAGCCTGGGCGACAGAGCAAGACTCTGCCTCAAAAAAAAAAAAAAAGAAATGCATGGCTTTGGCTTAGAGGCCAAGTGGCAGATAATAAGAGAATAGATATCAGAGATTAGAAGGATGGTGACCCACATTATGTAGTATAAAAGTACTTTGTAAAACTGTCGTGTGATAGCTTGGAAAGCAGATAATGTACCTAATTAGCTTGTGGTTTTGGGAGTTTTTTTTTAAGTATGGGAAGCAGAAAGTTACTAGCATTTGTCTGTTATCATTGAGTGCATTTAACAAAGTAATACAAGAAAGAAATGACTTTAGACAAGAACTGACCGGTTTGAAAGCAGGAATGAAAGAGAATAGAGAAAATCCAGAAATGTGAACTTCCAACTTATGGGGTTGGAAGAAACATTTCTCATTCCCAAATAATAAACGATAAAACCAAGAAACCTGTTGAATAACAAAGACTGATTAGAACTCCGGTATATGGTGGGGATCAAATCAAGGTGTAAATCTCTAAATAGATTAAGATCTCTCAGAGTGAAAACACCAATTAAGGTTGTGGAACACAGTAAACCCTTTCAATTGGACAAAATAGCTCAAGGAAATGAAAGCAAAAATGTGGCCTGATAGACCCAAAGTATTTGTAATTAAATGAGGAGAGTGAAAGAAGCGTGAGGCTAAGAAAGCAGAGAATAGTAGCAACTCTAAAAAGTAAGTCTAGAAAAGAACTGTGGATGTGTAAGCTTGCCGGAATAAAATAGACAAGATGCCTATTGAGTTTTTCCATTTTACCAGCTAAATAACCACCACTCCAGACTAAAGAGAACATGACTGTTCAAAACTTTAATAATTTTGGTCACAAACATTGATCATAGGAAGTGCACTAGGGAAGCTTTTCAGTTTCCAAGAAGAGATTTCAGATGCCCATTCTAGGTATGGCCAAGAAGAATATAATGGAAAAAGAAGAATGTTCAACTGGGAGGCGGAGGTTACAGTGAGCTGAGATCACACCACTGCACTCCAGCCTGGGTGACAGAGTGAAAATCCACGTCAAAAAAAAAAAAAAAAAAAAAAAAAGAAGAAGAATGTTCAAGAGCCATAAGGACAATGAGCAGGAGAATTCTTAGAGAATGGAATCAGGACCTAATCCAAATTCCACACCCTTGGAGTATGGAGCACACATCTACTGAATGGGATTTCAGAATTGCTGTGGCCTAGTGACTGCTGTGTGTCTCCCATTCTTTCCCCTCCCAAGTGTAAGAGTTTATTGCAATTATCTTTTTCAAGTTCCACTACTCTATATTGGATGCGTGGGGGTCTCTGCATAAAGAGGAGTAACATTCAGACCTGATGTAGAGCACTTAGGATTCATGCACTTTGAATTTAATATCACAATTGGATGGAACTTTTTGTTTTTTGTTTTGCTCCCTTAAGGATGAGATGACTTTGAGTGTATTTTGTGTGAGAAGAGGAATTAACTAAATACTGGTGGTAAGACAGGTAGGACAGGTAGGATATGCTGGTTATTATTCTGGCTCAGAGATATCTGGTTCTCCTAACTTTTGAAAAGACAGAATTTCCTAGTTATCAAATATATATTTAGATTTAAAAGAGAGCTATATAAGCATATATATGCATATATTTACATTTTAAATAGAGATTGGACAAAATAGCTCAAGGAAATGTTGCCCAGGCTGGTCTCAAACTCCTGGCCTCAAGTGATCCTCCTATTTTGCCCTCCCCAAGTGCTGGGATTACACAGATGAGCCACCGTGCCCAGCCCAAGTCCCTCCTATTTGAATAGGGCCATGTGACTATTTCTGACCAACGAGATGTGAGAAGAAATGACAAGAAGCACTTCTGGGTCATAGCATTTAGTTGCTAATACAAGACTTTCCAGATTTCATGTTTCCTCCCTCTCCTCCACCTCCATGATTCTTGTCTCAAGATGGAGTCTCTAAGTGATGAGGATAAACACAGTCCCCCTGCCAGCCTGTGCTGGATAGTCAGCACGGGTAAGAATTGAGTAGGCCCATGAGGTTTGGCAGGTTGTTTGTTACCATGGCATTACCTAGCCCGTCCTGCCTGATAAATCAACAAACAGCAAGAGGAACTTGTAATTCCACATATGTATCTATCTGACTTATCGTATTGGCAATATCTGGTGTTAGCTCATCTTGGACATACATGTGAAGGCCCCTTTCTTAATATTCAATATATTAAATAGTCAATATGTACTTTTGGTAAGTTTTCAAAGACAGCTGTCCTTCTGTAAAATCTCTAAAACTCTAGGAATAAGCAGGAGAGCCAATACTTGTTTTCTGACATCCAGCCAGACTGCTCTTGGGTGAGGGGGAAAGGAATCCAAAGGAAAAGTATCATTTTCTAAGCTAGAAATATTTATCAAAAAACACATATGAAAATTTAGAATTGAATTATCAATTTTACTGCCTGAAGTGGACTCCCTAAAAAACAAAAGTGACTATTTCAACTTTGTCCTAAATAAATATTAACATAAAATTCTTCCTGATAGGCAATCTGTCACAGACTATCAATGATGTCTTCTGTGCCTGTGAAACTGGCACAATGGAAATTAAAAAGGTACTTTAAAGTTTCCTTCTTACTATTTTTGAGAGCTTTAAATAGTCATTCTATTTTAAAAGAATAATAGACACGAGGGATTTGTTTAAATGGTAAACATGAAGATTTATCATAAATTGTAGTTTTTAGGCACCATCTCTCATTCCTTAAAGGTGAAAATCAGTACTCCTGAGAATAATATAACTTTAAAAACTAAAAATGAAACATCAGAAGCAAAACTCGAGCTTTTCCTTTGGTTTGTTTTAGATGCCAGGCAGCATTCAATAGGTTTAGAACCTTTTCTCAAAGCCTTTCATTTCTGCCAGCGTTTTAATATGAATTTAATTCTGCTGCCAGCTCTTCATGAAACCTACCATGTCAGAATAGAAGTTGTCCAAAGGTTCTTTTTTTCCTTTTCTTTTTTTTTTTTTTTTTTTTGTTTGAGACAGAGTCTCGCTGCAACACCCAGGATGGAGTGTGGGGAAAAGGAAGAGAGATCAGCCTGTTACTGTGTCTATATAGAAAGAAGTAGACATAAGAGACTCCATTTTGTTCTGTATTTGAGATACTGTTCATCTGTGACCCTACCCCCAACCTTGTCCTTGCAAGAGACATGTGCTGCGGTGACTCAAGGTTGAATGGATTTTGGGCTGTGCAGGATGTGTCTTTGTTAAACAAATGCCTGAAGGCAGCTTGCTGGTTAAAAGTCATCACCATTCTCTTAATTTCAACTACCCAAGGACACGTACACAGCCAAAGGTCGCAGGGACCTCTGCCTAGGAAAGCTAGGTGTTGTCTAAGGTTTCTCCCCATGTGATAGACTGAAACAATGCTACTAAAAGGTTTAAGGAGATGTTTGCATATGCATCTCAAGGCATAACATTTTCCTTTAAACTTATTCATGTCACAGAGATTTTTGTTCATATGTCTTACTGCCGATTTCCTCTTTTTCTTTGATCCTATTGTCCTGCCACTCCCCTGTCTTTAAGATGGTAAAGATAATTATCAATAAATACTAAGGGAACTGAGAGACCGGTGCCGGCGTGGGTCCTCTGTAAGCTGAGCGCCGGTCCCCTGGGCCCCCACTTTCTCTTTCTCTATACTTTGTCTGTGTGTCTTATTTCTTTTCTCAAGTCTCTCGTTCCACCTTACGAGAAACACCCACAGGTGTGGAGGGGCAGGCCACCCCTTCAATGGAGTGTAATGGCGCCATCTCAGCTCACTACAACCTCCGCCTCCCAGGTTCAAGCAATTCTGCCTCAGCCTCCCAAGAAGCTGGGATTACAGGTGCCCACCACCATGTCCGGCTAATTTTTGTATTTTTAGTAGAGACGGGGTTTCACCATGTTGGCCAGGCTGGTTTCAAACTCCTGACCTCAAGTGATCCGCCCACCTCAGCCTCCTAAAGTGCTGGTGGCATGAGCCACCGCATCCGGCCTAAAGGTTCTTTACCAAAAAGACTTTTACCTTCTCTGAATAGGAATCTTTAATTTTATCATTAAAGTTTCTGCAAGTTTTTAAAAACAGTGAGATGCTAGTAAACTGGGTCTCTTTCCAACTAAACCTTAAGCCCTTGGAGGGCAGGTACTGTGTTTTTACCTCCAGGCATTCCCCAGCATCGAGCATGATGAGTGATGAGTCACTAACTTTGTATTTACCTCTCTCTCCATGCCAAGGTTTTCAAACTCTTATACCAACTGTTTCCATTGTAAGTGCAAAAGAAAGAAAAAGCTAGTCCTTTATGAGCTCTATTTGGAGAGGGGATGGCTTGGAAGGAATCAAGGGGCACATGGCACTTGCGTGAACAAAAATTCAAGAAAAAGACCATGCTCAGCTCTGAGAACCTTTAGAGTTGTGGAGTGAAACACTACACACAGTGGGAAATTGTTGCTCTTGGAGTCCTTCGAATCTTCAGTTGAGTTTACAGGAATCACAAACTGCTGAATGTAACTGCCTTTGTTTTGGAAAATGTTAAGAGTCAAGTCTGCATATTGGTGGGCATGGGGCCACAACTGAATTGGCCCACAAGACCATAACAGGATAAGCCAGCACTAGCAGGTGACATCTGAATCACTTAAGGTTGATTTCAGCAGACATGGCACCAATACACATAATCTATAAACAAAACCTTTTATTACAGTGCATTTATTGTAGTTGAAAACATGCAGCAAGCACCATTTGAAACAAGGAAGATTCAGACACATGGAAATAAGTTTTGTATCTAAAATGGATGATAAAAATTAAAGTTTTCATTTTTTTAAGGAAAAGCATATTTATTTTTGTCAAACATTTACAGTAATCTACATTAAAAAGCTATAGTTTTCATGATTCTGTTAAGTCTATTCTTCAAAGTATGCTATGTGAGGTTGATCTAGAGAACACTTGACCACATCTACTTCTCCACCTCCATTCTTTGCCCGTTGAAAGTGAATGTTAATTAAATCCTCCACAATTTCTTCATCCATTTGAATGCCTTCCATTCCTGTCAGAAGCACTGTCCTCTTAGATGTTCCTGAAAATGTCTAAGTAGGAAAAACAATGATAAATAGAAAGATTTCTGAGAGCTTTGAATTACAAAACTTTACATTCATAATCTGCTTAATATTTTTTACTTTATCTTAGAAGAGACAAGAAATCTTAGGAAGATTTTCCAAGCAAGAGAATATCCAAGTCAGATCTGAGTTTTAGAAAGAGAACTCTGATGGCATTATGGAACATAGAGGAAAGGGGGGAAGCTCTGGGGACAGTTTTAGAAAAAGAACTCTGGTGGCATTATGGAACATAGAGGAAAGGAGGGATGCTCTGGGAACAGAAAGACCAGGTAAACAGGTAGTCAGAAGCGGAGCTGGCAAGATTTAGTGACCAAAGGAATGTTGGAGGTGAAGCAAACTGAAGAGTTAAGTGAGTTCTAGCTTTTAAGTCAGTGGACTAGGTAGATGGTGGTACCATTGGATACCTGAGAAGGAAGAGGAAAAGGCAGCAGGTCTGGGATAAAGATACTGAGTTCAGAGGAAGTAGGCAGGAATTCTTTCTCATGCTTACTGACAGTAGACACATGAGAGAAATGCAGCTATGTCTCCATGTACAAAAATAAAAATTGTGCCATTATCTGAGTAATTCCAGTTTTTTAAATTGTATACTAAAGTACAGTTTTGCATTAAAACACTCCTTCAAAAGACAAACTCATTTTGCACTAAGCAAAAATGAAGTAAAGAAACCATTTGGCTATCCCTCATTGATAAGATTCATATAGTAACAGACTCACAACAACTTTATTTTTTGTGGGGTGGGTTTGGGCAGTAAGTTCTCAAAATGAGAGAAAAGAGATGACTTTACCTGATACTTTCTCAAGTGTATTTCTGTGTATGGAGAAACAGTAACTCTATGGCAGGTTTGATTTATATAAAGAGGATAATCTTTCTTTTTCAAAATCTTGTCAGCAACTAAAAGCAAAGCAAAAACAATACTTGTCTCTTTTATATCATAAACATTTTTAACCAAAGTTAAAACTTCCTTCAAAAAGAACATTATTACAGTAAATACTGAGTTAAAAGATTAATTTTTAAGAAATTCTAAAACCCACTTTGAAGACTTCACAGTACATAATTTTGAAAACTACAAGACCTAACAATAATGAGGTTTAAAGGCTTCATTCCATCTTGAATTATTCACTGCAGTCAATCAATGCACAAAGGGTTGCAATGTCCTCAGACAGATCTACTTTGAGCTACAAAAAATACGATAGTTTTTTGCAGAAAGTAACCCACTCATCTAACAGTTTCTCAAAAGCTATAAGTGAAAACTATGATTAGAATACTATAAAAAAAATATTTTTTTCAATATATTCAATAAACTTAAGTAATGATGTTAACCAAAGCAGGGAGGGGACTGAATGTCATCTAGAAAAGCTGAAAGGAAATAAAAATTCATCAGTTTTCTACAACACAAAGAATAGTCTATTTTTTAGCAGTATTTTTGTCTCCTAGAGGGATGAAAGGATGTGTATCAAGACTGTAACGTGTAACAGAAACAGTTCTTAGGAATATCCAGCCATCCTTTTTATGACTCTTCTCACTCATCTACCTTGGATCAATCAGCAATACGGTACAATGATTAAGAGTGTAGGCGCTTATTGGCGAGGATATGGAGAAATTGCAACCCTGAGGCATTGCTGGTAGGAATGTAAAATGGTACAGCCACTGTGGAAAACAGTATGACAGTTCCCCAAAATATTAAAATAGAACATGATATGATCCAGCAATTCAACTTCAGGGTATATACCCGAAATAACTGAAAGCAGGGACTCGGGCAGATACTTGCTCATTAATGCTCAGAACAGTATTTTTCACAATAGGCCGATAGGCAAAAGGTGGAAGTAACCCAAGTGTCCACCAACAGATGAATAGATAAACAAAATGGATATATAAAATACACACACACACACACACACACACACACGGAGAATATTATTCAGCCTTTAAAAAGGATGAAATTCTGATACCTACCACAACATGGATGGACCCTGATAACATTATGCTAACCAAAATAAGACAGACATGAAACGGACAAATATTGTATAATTCCACTCGAGTGAGGTACCTAGAATAGGCAAATTCATAGCAACAGAAAGTAGAATGGTGGTTACCAGGGGCTAGAAGAAGAAGTAATGGAGAATTATTGTTAAATGGGTACAGAGTTTCAGTTTGGGGTGATTAAAAAGTTCTAGAGATGGATAGTGGTGATGGCTGTACAACATTGTGAATGTACTTAGTACCTTTGAATTGTATATTTAAAAATTGTTAAAATGGTAAATTTTATGTTATATATTTTATCACAGTTTAAAAAAAAAAAAAAAAAGAGTACAGGTCCTGAGTCAAATAGTCCAGCTTCAGTCCTAGCTCTGCTACTTATGAGCTATGTGGCCTTGGACATGTTGCTTGACTTCTTAAAGTCTCAGTTTCCTTTTCTGTAAAATAAGCATAATTACAGTAACTACCCTGTAGATTATTGTGATGAGTCAGTAAGACACAGTTTATGAAGTATCTGGAATATTTATCTCCAGAATACCTTCATATCCTTCAGTAGTTACCTATAGGATCACCTATAACCTGCAAAAGTATTCTTCCCTGTCTGGCTACATGTAACCTCTAGGAGAGCATCCCCAGATGGACACAGGTTCCATAGCTAGTACTATCTCTCACAGTAGAGTTATAAATTGCATTCTAGTTTATTTTATTTTATTTTATTTTATTTTATTTTATTTGTTTTTTTTTTTTTTGAGACCGAGTCTCGCTCTGTCACCCAGACTAGAGTGCAGTGATGCAATCTCGGCTCTCTGCAACCTCTGCCCCTCAGGTTCAAGCAATTCTCCTGCCTCAGCCTCCCAAGTAGTTGGGATTATAGGGGTGGGACAGCACATCGGCTAATTTTTGTATTTTTAGTGGAGACCGGGTCTCACGATGTTGGCCAGACTGGTCTTGAACTCCTGGCCTCAAGGGATCCACCCGCCTCAGCCTCCCAAAGTGCTGGGATTACAGGCGTGAGCCACTGCGCCTGGTCAGATTTTTTAAAATCCAAGATACAGACAAACAACCGCAAATAAGCTAAATGAATATAGGAATTTGGCAAATTAAAATCTGGATGCTTGACTATGGAAATTTCCACCAAGTTACTGTTAATTTTCAAGACAACATATTATGGTAGCCCTCAAGACCCCTTCCTTTTGTAGCTCTCCTTAACACATCCCACCAGGATGTCCTAAACATCATCCAAAAGCTCAGGTCAAAAATGCATATTGGGCCGGGAGCAGTGGCTCACGTTTGTAATCTTAGCACTTTGGGAAGCCAAGGCGGATGTATCACTTGAAATCAGGAGTTTGACACCAGACTGACCAACATGGTGAAACCCCGTCTCTACCAAAAATACAAAAATTAGTCAGGCATGGTGGCACGCACTTGTAATTCCAGCTACTCGAGAGGCTGAGGTGGGAGAATTGCTTGAACCAGGGAAGCGGACATTGCAGTGAGCTCCGATAGTACCACTGCACTCTAGCCTGGGCGACAGAGCAAGACTCTGTCTCACAAAAAAAAAAAAAGGCATATTGATATTGTTTTAATGTGTCCAAAGAAAGACCTGGAAAGACACCGAAATAACCATAATGAACTAAAGAGTAGGAGAAAAGGAAGTTTGAGAAAATGTCTCTTTTTTTTTTTTTTTTTTTTTTTTGAGATGGAGTCTCACTCTGTCACCCAAGCTGGAGTGCAATGGTGCAATCTCGGTTCACTGCAACCTCCACCTCCTGGGTTCAAGCTGTTCTCCTGCCTTACCCACCCAAGTAGCTGGGATTACAGGCGAGCGCCACCACACCGGCTAATTTTTTTGTATTTTTAGTAGAGACGGGGTTTCACCATGTTAGTCAGGCTGGTCTCAAACTCCTGACCTCATGATCTGCCTGCCTCGGCCTCCCAAAGTGCTGGGATTACAGGCATGAGCCACTGGGCCCGGCTGAAATGTCTCATTTTTACTAAATGTGTGTTCTGTATTATTTCACCCTCTTTAAAAAAGCATGTATTACTTTGTCATGAAAAAATCTAATCCATCAATTTTTTTTTTTAATTTTGTTTTTTGAGACAGTGTCTCACTCTGTCTCCCAGGCTGTAATGCAGTGGTGCAATCACAGGTCACTGCAGCCTCGACCTCCTGGGCTCAAGTAATCCTCCCTCTTCAGCCTCCTGAGTAGCTGGGACCACAGGCATGCACCACTATGCCTGGCTATCTTGGCTCACTGCAACCTCCACCTCCCGGGTTCAAGCGATTCTCCCTGCCTCAGCCTCCCGAGTAGCTGGAATTACTGGCACCAGCCACCATGCCCAGCTCATTTTTGTCTTTTTAGTAGAGATGGGGTTTCGCCATGTTGGACAAGCTGGTGTCGAATTCCTGACCTCAAGTGATCTGCCTGCCTCGGTCTCCCAAAGTGCTGGGATTACAGGGTGAGCCACCGCACCCTGCCTATCTACAGCAATATTATTGTTCCTAGCACTGTCCCTAGAAATAATTTCCTACACTCTACTATTTTATAAGATTTTTTTAAATCCCCAATTATCATGCGAATACATTCCAAATAAAAGAAGTAGAATAAGAATACTTTCAGAAACAACAGAACATGACTGAAATGGCAGAGCGTCTGTTAACCTTCTACACCCATGAGTACCTCCAGTCTCCACGAACGTGATGACCGCACTCCCGGACTGTCTGTCATAGTCCGCGTGGTCCACCTCTCCACCTCCATTTCGGGATTTGCAAAAGCTCAGCTCTAGTTTGTCTCTCATCTGATCTTCAGGCAGTGTGTCAGGAATTTCAGTAACATTGATTTTCATTTTAGAAACTTCTACATAAACCTGGAAAATGATTTGATGCTCAGAAATATGGATAAGAGAAGTGCCTATGATGAACAGAAATCCAAAAAATTTTAATCATCCTGTTACCTGGAATCTGACTCCTGAGTTTAATGGGACTGGCTTGGCCGTAACCTCCAGATTTATATCTTTTATCCGCACCTGATGTTTACTCATGCTTACCACATTTTGGGCAACTGAAAAATAATTCGGGAAGGAAGTATTAATTTCCAATATTTTAAGAATTGTTATGCTTTTGGTTTAAGAACAAATTATCCTGAATATTTTTAATTTTATTTAATATTAAAGAGTCTAATTTAAAAAATTTGGCAGGGGGTGGTTCCAAGTGATAATGGTCTTGCCACCAAAATAGAATATATATTTTGGGGGGTCAGGGAGAAGGGGGACCGGATCTCACTCTGTCACTGAGGCTGGAATGCAGTGGTGTGATCATAGCCCACTGTAACTTCAAACTCCTGGGCTCAAGAGATCCTCCCACCTCAGCTTCCAGAATAGCTAGGATTACAGATACATGCCACCACGCCTAGCTAATTTTTTAAACTTTTTGTAGAGACGAGGTCTCGCTTTGTTGCCCAGGCTGCCCTGGAACTCTCGGACTCAAGTGATCCTCCCACAGCAGACTCCCAAAGTACTGAGATTACAGGCATGAGTCACTGCTCTTGGTTCCAAAGTAGAATATATTAATGTCAAAGTACATCAGCAAAATCACAATGTAGAAGTTCTCAAGTTCTAGATTCATCTCATAAGATGAATCTTTTCTCTTATCTCTTAAGAGATAAGCCTAACGATCTTCCAGAATTCATATATTACTTCAGCTCGGCCACATACCCTTCCTTCCACTGTTAACCATTACCAGACGATTCCTCTAGTACATTAATGCACAGCCAGAAATTCTCCCATGTTCAGTAGGCTGGGAAAACTTTCATGGCTAAGTGTCATTTGTACAATTAGTCTTGATTTTACTTAACCTTATCATTTGTTACTCCTTCATGTTACAAGCACAAGAGCAATATATATTCATTTTCTCTGTCTCCTCAAAGATTACATGTTAAAGACTACATAGGCTGGAATATCAAAGAGTGAGTCTTTTTTTCTGTCATACTTAATGATGAATTTCACTTTTGCAAAAATACTCTTGAAATCATTCTTTAAAAAGTTGATAGTCCTGCTATATTGATCACAAAGCTGTCAAGTCTAATTTACCTATGCAAATGGGAGCAGTTTAGTAAAATGCTAAAAGTCCCTAGCACTCCAAAAAGCAACTCTATGTCAATTAAAAATGTGAGTGGGCATTTATTTTTAATTGTGTGGCATGAGTTTATAACACTTCACTTGTTGATATTTGGGACTGCTATTCCAATGTATCATGAAAATAAGTGACATTCACTCTCTGTCTTATAAAATCTCATATGTGTTTATGACAACCAGACCAGATGGCACCACATCACAGCTGGAGGAAGAGGAAAAAAGGGCCAGAAGGCAGGGCCTTGGCCATGTGGGAATTCAACTCAATGTACCAAAATATGACTCTATAACTTGGATGATGGTTTTTTGTTATTTTGTGTTTTTGTGTTTTTTTGCTAATGACAACAGACAGTAACAGAAAATATCAATGAGTAATACTCAGATGATCCTCTTTCCCTCCCACTCCTCCGCAAACCCCCAACATCTGGTGATCTGATGCAGCTGAGAGGGACCTCTTGTGTTTCAACTTTTGTGACTCTGACAATCAAGAGCCAACTCCTACTTAATTGTGTTTCAAACCTATTGCTGTCCCAGGAGATCGGGAGCTCAGAGCCTCGTCAAGGGTAGAAGCAATGATGTAGGTGCTTCTTTAGAGAATTCCATTTCCAACATTCCCAGGAAATTGCTGTGCAGAAACCCTGCCTCTCAAATCCTCATTTATATCTATCTTTTAGTTATATCCCGTTTACCAGGGACAGTCACCAATATGAGTCCTGGACTCCTCTTCTACCTGTAGCAGTAGCTCCAGGGTGAAGGAAAACACACTGGCGATGTATGTCTTCTACATGCAGATGCTGACCTGCTGGACATTTATTTTCAGGCTACAGTGGTGCACCAGTTGTCAGGAAACATGGGTTATAGACTGTCAGAAAATGAGCACTGGAAGGGCTGGGAACACCATCTGGTCCCTCACCACATAACTTAATAAAAGAACAAAAGCCTGAGCTGGTGGTCTACCGAGAGAAATATTGGCCCAGTGGAAGTACATGGACTCTCAGGGTTTGGCTCTCAGCTCTGCAATTAACTGTAAAGACTTTAAGCAAGTTACTTATCTTCTTTAAGTTTCTGTTTCCTTATCTGAAAAATTCCTAACATGTAGCAATAATAACAACTACCATTCATTAAGTTTGTATTAAGTGTCCGACATTGTGCGAAGTATTTTATCAACATTTCTCATTTAATACTCAAAGCAGCCTCATGAAGTAGGAACTACCATGAAGCACCTGTATAAAACGCTGAGGTTTATAAAGAACCCATCCCAAATCATGCTTCTAGGAAGGGACAAGGCTGGCACTCAAAGCCAGATCCTCCCCATTCAGGAACTCCCAGCTCTGACTAGGGACCCTCACCATGGCAGACTTAGCAAACATCAGGTCTCATCCCAAATCTCTAACTCCCAGGCTCTTTCCATTCGTCGGCTATGTGCCCTTAGGTAAATCACTTAAACATCCTCAGAATCTGTTTTCTGGGCTCTGGCATGTCTATATTTAAAGTACACAATAATAACTATCCTATCCTCCTACATTTATGGAATTGTGTGAATATAAGATGTGATAATGTTTCTGAGAACTGTACAAGCTCTACTACCTTGATATATTACTATCATTATTTGGAGGTAGCATGCGGAGTAGAAAGAGGCTGGTATTGGACATCATCATAACACCTGGATTTAAGTCCCACAGTCATGGCTTTCTGAATAAGAGATCATATTCAAGGCACTTGTCTCAGAGTCAGTTTTCTCATCTGTAAAATGGGAATAATCATACCTGCCTCAGAATGTCACTATGAGGATAAGAAATAATATAAGCAAAGTAATATTAGCGAAGTAATAGCTAAATGTCTATGAAAGTGCTTTCCAAATAACATCGTCATATTTTTTAACATTAGTCATACCTTCTTCTTTTTCAAAGGTGATAAGTGCTTGTCCCTTTTGTAGCTCATAAGGAACTTTCGAGCTCACTTGAAATGAACAGGAGATATTTGACAACTGGCTGTCATTCTCAGGAGTTTCAACTGCTAAGAATTTCATCTTTGTTTCAGGAATATCCTCTTTAATCTAATCCAAATGAAAATGTTTGATTAAAATCAAGACAAGAAATAACTTAAGTTCTTCCAATGATAATGTAATTTGGTCAACTAATAATTCATTCCCCACTGATTTTAGAACCTTATAGAATATTGAGTATGGTCTTACTTAACATCTTTAGTAATTGCTTTTTCCCATGTAAGTACTCAGTAAAGTAATCAAATGCTGATCTTTTAATATCATTTCACAGATGAAATTAAAAATACATAATCCTCTCACTTTTTTCTAATCAATGTTTAAACTGTCAATATTGTATGGTGTTCAATTCTAAAGCCTACATCATTCATGTAAATAAGGAATTTTTAAACAAGTGTCAATAACAGACTATCTCAAAAGGAAATCATTAGATAGCATGTTTAATTTTGCTGCAAAGTATGAAATATAGTGTTGGGTATAATATGGTATTTCAAATCCAGATAATTTCATCCAAAAAGAAAGACTCCAGAATTAGATAATTTTATTTATTTATTTATTTATTTATTTATTTATTTAGAGACAAAGTCTCACTCTGTTGCCAGGCTGGAGTACAGTGGTGTGATCACAGTTCACTGCAACCTCCATCTCCCAGGTTCAAGCAATTTTCCTGCCTCAGTCTCCCAAGTAGCTGGAACTACAGGCATGCACTACCACACCCAGCTAATTTTTGTATTTTGTATTTTCAGTAAAGATAGGGTTTCACCATGTTGGCCAGGATGGTCTCAATCTCTTCACCTCATGATCCACCTGCCTTGGCCTCCTAAAGTTCTGGGATTACAGGCGTGAGCCACCACACCTGGCCTAGAATTAGATGATGTTAAATTTATCAAATTTACAAATTCCACCTTCCCCAACACCTGCCCATCAACTTTTTAACCATTACCACAACTTAGGTTCATAAAAAATGAGAAGGGACAATATCAACAAAAATTGTAAGCTGAGGGTGGGCAGGTGGCTCACACTCGTAATCCCAGTACTTTGGGAGGCCGAAGCAGGCAGATCACCTGAGGTCAGGAGTTGGAGACCAGCCTGGCCAACATGGTAAAACCTGTCTCTAATAAAAATACAAAAGTTAGCTAGGCATGGTGGCAACCGCCTGTAATCCCGGCTATTCAGGAGGCTGAGGCAGGAGAATTGCTTGAACCAGGGAGGCAGAGGTTGTAGTGAACTGAGAGCGCACCATTGCACTCCAGCCTGAGCAACAAGAACAAAACTCTATCTTAAAAACAAAAACAAAAACAAAAATTGTAACCTGAAAGATAAAGGTAGGTGGTTATACTTAGCCGCTTAGAATTATTGGGATTAACAGATTTGTATAACCACACATAAATGCACAAATGAGCTAGGTGCTTGCATTTCTATTTCCCATGGTTATTTTACATGCTGAAAATGATAGAGATGAGAAATATTCAGTGAGTCATTCGATTTAATCTTATATTTATTCTTTGCCTGTACACGTAACTCCAGTGGAACTTCTGATTACGGTAAGGCTGACATCAAAACAATCTACAATGTCTGAGAAAAGGCAGACTGTTACCCAATAATGCAGAAATACCCGTATATGCTGAGGAACCAAGGCCTTTCTGAAATTAGAGTGAGAAAGCTTGATTCTATTTCTGACCACACTGTGACAGAGCAAATTCACTTCAGCTCTCTGATCATGGGTTCGGTCCCCTGCAAAGCGGGTCGACTAAGGCTGGTTGGTTTCTAAAGGCTCTCTGGGTTGTAAGACTGCTTGATTCTAGCTCCAGTCTGAGAAGTAACCAGAATCTTAACAGAGTCTTCTGCAAAGTCACCCATCTCATAAACACAGAAAACCTCACTTCCTGATATTCAATATCCTATCCCCCACTTCAGAAACAAAAAGTGTCAATGTTTTAATTTTTTTTTTTTTTTTTTTTTTTTTTGGCAGAGTCTCGCTCTGTCACCCAGGCTGGAGCACAGTGGCGCAATCTCAACTCACCGCAACCTCCGCCTCCCAGGTTCAAGCAATTCTCTGCCTCAGCCTCCCAAGTAGCTGGGATACAGGCACCCGTCACCATGCCTGGCTAATTTTTTTTTTTTTGTATTTTTGGTAGAGACGGGGTTTCACCATCTTGGTCAGGCTGGTCTTGAACTCCTGACCCCATGATCCACCCGCCTCAGCCTCCCAAAGTGCTGGGATTACAGACATGAGCCACCACGCCCAGCCTGAATGCTTTAATTTTTTAACAATCTGAGTTGTTAAGAAAAAAAAATGGGTGAAAATTATGTATAATTAAAATACAGGAAAATTTAGGAGAGAATTTAAATAGTGAGGATTAATATATGTCCAATTTTTTAAACTGTGAAACTCATTTAAATTAGCAAAGCACCTTGGATGAGAATACTAATAAAAGAACTCAGTGAGAAAAGCCAGAATTTGATCCAACAGATTTGCTAATGACCATCTTTTTTCGGTAAATTTTATTAATGTTTGCTTTGGTAAATTTATTAAAGTGTATATAAATAATAGAAAAATGCATGTATCATAAGTACAGCAAGATGCAATTTTACAAAGTTAACACATATGTGATTGGCACACAGATGACACGCAGAACATGACAACACTCCAGAAACTCCCTTGGGTTCCCTTCTGGGTCTTACCTGCTTCCAAAAGTAACCACTGTTTTAACTTCGAATATCCTGCTTTTGCTTAATTTAAAGGGAAGCATATGGTACGCCCTCATCTGTCTTTTTTGTGTTAACATTGTGTTTATGAAACTCATTTGTGTTGCTGCATGTCGTTATGATCTGTTCCTTCTCATTGCTGTGTAGTTTTCTACCATATGACTATACCCCACTTCACTAACTCATTCTCTTATGAAGGAATCATTGGGCTGTTTTCCATTTTGAACTATTACAAATGGTGGTGCCATGGATGATAAGGTTTCAAAAATGAATTTTATATAATTAAAATGCTTTTTCCAAAAACCATGCGTCCATCAAAAATGTAGTGTATAAAATAATTAAGAGTACCTGGAATTCTCTGGTAGCCTCTTGTAACTCCGTTTCGAGCTTTTGGATCTCCTTCTTTAGTTGAATATTTTCCTTTGTCATTTCATCAATTAGTTCCTTAAAAATATCAAACGGTACCAAAGAAAGTAAATAGCCCCAAACTCATTTTTCTGAATGAACTAAAGACTATAAATTTCTCTCATTCTGAGCAAAGAAAGACATTAGACAGTCTCAGAATAAATATGACTATGTGCATAATGCATTTGTTGAATATTTTACATCATCACCTGTCTATTCTAACATTGCCAAGTAGTACTATCTCCATCATATAAATCAGGAAACCACCTTTTACACTAGGCCAAAGTCACAGAAATTTGTATAGTAAGGCAAAGATTGAGATCAGATCTTCTGAATATTACTTCAGTGCTGCATCAACTCCTTTCTTAGCTATCTGTGACCACAATAAGACTTTTAAATTGCACTGTAATAGCGGACATATTCTGGGGCAGTTTGTTGGTGGTGGTGGTGGTGGTGTTTTTAATTATCTGTGATTCCCATAGTATCCCATAGTACACAGCTGCCTTAACAAGCCAGACATATGACCTTGGGGAAGTAGTTTAATCTACCTGGCCTCTGTTCCCTCTTGGGGCCTAATGAGATACTTGCTAACTATGCTCTTAATTTGTTGATACAAATCCAAGAAATGAGGGTGTGAGTGAGAAAGCAGCTAGTGTTGTAAGCCTTATATGAGAAAGAATAAAAATACAACACTTCTTGTAAGACTTAAATAACATAATGGAAGTTAAAATATTTTTTAAAGCCTAACAGCCTCCCAAATTCAAGGTAATGTCGGACAAAGACATACAAAACATGCCTTACTGCAAAACTAATAGATATAAATTAATTTTTTTTTTTTGAGACAGAGTCTCACTCTGTCGCCCAGGCTGGAGTGCAGTAGCCGGATCTCAGCTCACTGCAAGCTCCGCCTCCCAGGTCTACGCCATTCTCCTGCCTCAGCCTCCCGAGTAGCTGGGACTACAGGCGCCCGTCACCACGCCCAGCTAGTTTTTTGTATTTTTTAGTAGAGACGGGGTTTCACCATGTTAGCCAGGCTGGTCTCGATCTCCTGACCTCGTGATCCACCCGTCTCGGCCTCCCAAAGTGCTGGGATTACAGGCTTGAGCCACCGCGCCCGGCCCTAAATTAATTTTAATAATACCCAGTAATTTCCTTTTTACCTTATTTTGTTCATCTTTTATAAATTCATGTGGCCCATGCTCCTTAAGAACTTGTTGTGTGTTGTCTTTATCAGTTTCCATGATTCCCTAACATTATAAAAAATATTGTAAGCATAGCATATATACACAAATTTCAGAACAAAGAAATAACTTTTATCCTTCTATGGAAGAAACATCTCTTTTCTTTGCTATATCTTTTTTTCCTATCATCAAAGGCTTTATTCTCATATGGCTTATATCCAAACAAAGTCTGTATTTCAATAACTCTTTTTTTTTTTTTTTGAGACAGAGTCTCACTCTGTCACTTAGGCTGGAAGGCAATAGTCCGATCTCAGCTCACTACAATCTCTGCCTCCCAGGTTCAAGAGATTCTCCTGCCTCAGCTTCCCAAGTAGCTGGGATTACAGCCACCTGCCACCATGCCCAGCTAATTTTTTTTTTTTTTTTTTGTATTTTTGGTAGAGACGGGGTTTCACCATCTTGGTCAGGCTGGTCTTGAACTCCTGACCCCATGATCCACCCGCCTCAGCCTCCCAAAGTGCTGGGATTACAGACATGAGCCACCACGCCCAGCCTGAATGCTTTAATTTTTTAACAATCTGAGTTGTTAAGAAAAAAATGGGTGAAAATTATGTATAATTAAAATACAGGAAAATTTAGGAGAGAATTTAAATAGTGAGGATTAATATATGTCCAATTTTTTAAACTGTGAAACTCATTTAAATTAGCAAAGCACCTTGGATGAGAATACTAATAAAAGAACTCAGTGAGAAAAGCCAGAATTTGATCCAACAGATTTGCTAATGACCATCTTTTTTTGGTAAATTTTATTAATGTTTGCTTTGGTAAATTTATTAAAGTGTATAAATAATAGAAAAATGCATGTATCATAAGTACAGCAAGATGCAATTTTACAAAGTTAACACATATGTGATTGGCACACAGATGACACGCAGAACATGACAACACTCCAGAAACTCCCTTGGGTCCCCTTCTGGGTCTTACCTGCTTCCAAAAGTAACCACTGTTTTAACTTCAAACATCCTGCTTTTGCTTAATTTAAAGGGAAGCATATGGTACGCCCTCATCTGTCTTTTTTGTGTTAACATTGTGTTTATGAAACTCATTTGTGTTGCT
Source organism: Chlorocebus sabaeus (assembly GCF_047675955.1). NCBI lineage: Eukaryota > Metazoa > Chordata > Mammalia > Primates > Cercopithecidae > Chlorocebus > Chlorocebus sabaeus. The sequence goes on from NC_132913.1 coordinate 38,602,255, forward strand.
GCATGTCGTTATGATCTGTTCCTTCTCATTGCTGTGTAGTTTTCTACCATATGACTATACCCCACTTCACTAACTCATTCTCTTATGAAGGAATCATTGGGCTGTTTTCCATTTTGAACTATTACAAATGGTGGTGCCATGGATGATAAGGTTTCAAAAATGAATTTTATATAATTAAAATGCTTTTTCCAAAAACCATGCGTCCATCAAAAATGTAGTGTATAAAATAATTAAGAGAGTACCTGGAATTCTCTGGTAGCCTCTTGTAACTCCGTTTCAAGCTTTTGGATCTCCTTCTTTAGTTGAATATTTTCCTTTGTCATTTCATCAATTAGTTCCTTAAAAATATCAAACGGTACCAAAGAAAGTAAATAGCCCCAAACTCATTTTTCTGAATGAACTAAAGACTATAAATTTCTCTCATCCTGAGCAAAGAAAGACATTAGACAGTCTCAGAATAAATATGACTATGTGCATAATGCATTTGTTGAATATTTTACATCATCACCTGTCTATTCTAACATTGCCAAGTAGTACTATCTCCATCATATAAATCAGGAAACCACCTTTTACACTAGGCCAAAGTCACAGAAATTTGTATAGTAAGGCAAAGATTGAGATCAGATCTTCTGAATATTACTTCAGTGCTGCATCAACTCCTTTCTTAGCTATCTGTGACCACAATAAGACTTTTAAATTGCACTGTAATAGCGGACATATTCTGGGGCAGTTTGTTGTTGTTGGTGGTGGTGGTGGTGTTTTTAATTATCTGTGATTCCCATAGTATCCCATAGTACACAGCTGCCTTAACAAGCCAGACATATGACCTTGGGGAAGTATTTTAATCTACCTGGCCTCTGTTCCCTCTTGGGGTCTAATGAGATACTTGCTAACTATGTTCTTAACTTGTTGATGCAAATCCAAGAAATGAGGGTGTGAGTGAGAAAGCAGCTAGTATTGTAAGCCTTATGAGAAAGAATAAAAATACGACACTTCTTGTAAGACTTAAATAACATAATGGAAGTTAAAAACTTTTTTAAAGCCTAACAGCCTCCCAAATTCAAGGTAATGTTGGACAAAGACATACAAAACATGCCTTACTGCAAAACTAATAGATATAAATTAATTTTTAATAATACCCAGTAATTTCCTTTTTACCTTATTTTGTTCATCTTTTATAAATTCATGTGGCCCATGCTCCTTAAGAACTTGTTGTGTGTTGTCTTTATCAGCTTCCATGATTCCCTAACATTATAAAAAATAAATATTGTAAGCATAGCATATATACACAAATTTCAGAACAAAGAAATAACAACTTTTACCCTTTTATGGAAGAAACATCTCTTTTCTTTGCTATATCTTTTTTCCTATCATCAAAGGCTTTATTCTCATATGGCTTATATCCAAACAAAGTCTGTATTTCAATAACTCCTTTTTTTTTTTTTTTGAGACAGAGTCTCACTCTGTCACTCAGGCTGGAAGGCAATAGTCCGATCTCGGCTCACTGCAATCTCTGCCTCCCAGGTCCAAGAGATTCTCCTGCCTCAGCCTCCCAAGTAGCTGGGATTACAGCCACCTGCCACCATGCCCGGCTAATTTTGTATTTTTAGTAGAGATGGGGTTTCACCATGTTGGTCAGGCTGGTCTTGAACTCTTGTCTTCAAGTGATGCGCCCCCCTCAGCCTCCCAAAGTGTTGGGATTACAGGTGTGAGTCACCATGCCTGGCCACTATTTCAAATAACTTTCACATCTAAAATATATAAAAAGATTCTAAAAATCCTTTGCTTTTCAACAAAATAATATACAGAAACTAATGAACATTAATGTTCCTTTGTAGTTCATATTCCAATCATAATATCATGCTCCATTTTAAAAGGATACTATTTTGGTTTTCCAATGTTTTTCAAAGGTTTTGATTAAAATATTTAATTCTCCCTATTGTTCTCCCCAAATATAAACAAAGTCAAAGTCAAGAGGCCTCCAACATATGCTTTCTCTACACAGGTGTTCTTACCTGGAGCTTTCACTAACTCTCCCACTGGGTCCATAAACATGGATTGGGAAGAAATTACATGTTTATTTCTAATAACCTCTAATTGAAGCTTAGCATTCTCTTCAATTATGAATATTGTAACAAACTATAGTAGTATTCACAGCACCTGTGATAGTCACCAGTAGAAAGCACAGATAGTTTCATAGAATATTGTTGCAGATATGCTAAAATAGTTTGTGTCTAACGTTGCTTCTACATTAGTTACTAAGCTCAACACTAGGTCTTGTAATACATTGTAATACATTGATATATATCACTATATCAAACATTTGCTTTTAAAATAGTCTGATAACCATATTTCAATACAATTGATTTCTGGCCAGGCGCAGTGGTTCACGGCTGTAATCCCAGCACTTTGGGATGCCAAAGCAGGTGGATCATGAGGTCAAGAGTTTGAGACCAGCCTGACCAACATGGTGAAACCCCATCTCTACTAAAAATACAAAAAAGAATTAACTGGGCGTGGTGGCAGGTGCCCATAATCCCAGCCATATTTCAATACAATTGATTTCCTTTGTAATTCTAAGTATTTTATTTTATGCATTTAATGTTTTTTTTTTTTAGATAGTGTCTCACTTTGTTGCCCAGGCTGGAGTGCAGTAGGGCATGAACACACTCACTGCAGCCTCAACATCCCAAGCTCAAGTGATCCTCCCACCTCAGTCCCCCAAGTAGTTGGGACTACAGGTGTGCGCCACCATGCCCAGCTAATTTTTGTATTTTTTGTAGAGATGGGTTTTCGCCAAGTTGCCTAGACTGGTCTTGAACTTCTGGGCTCAAACAATCCGCCCCCCTTGGACTCCCAAAATGCTGGGATAAGCCACCATGCCTGCCCCCACCAAATTTTTTTTTTTTTTTTTTTTTTTGGAGAAAGGCCCATAGGATTTGCCAAGCTGGCAAAGGAATCCACGGCACAAAAAAATTTAAGAACTCTTGCCTACATATGAAATTACTGAGATCAAAAACTCCCGGATCAAAAATGGGACAAAGGATATCATGATTCTGTGTTTTAGATACACATTAATAAACAGTCTGCAATATAATTTTCCAAGATTTCAAGTGGCTAAATTCTCAATATTCTTGAAAGATAAATAAAAGACATCTATTCCTCCTTAAAAATAAAATAGAAGACTAGCAAATACTTAGCCATGTCTCAGTTTAATTAGAAAAGTGTCAAAAAAAAAAAGAGGAGCGTCACGTAACACCCAGATCTTGGTTTCTAATAATAGTCTTCAATATAAGAAACCAGGGTTCATTGGAGCAATGGCTGATTCTGGGTCTGGGGCATAAAATATACAAAATAAGCTTGGAATATCTTGTAGAGCTAGAAAAGTAAAAAGCACTAAAATACATGCACAGACACATACAATATGATGGGAGTATGTGAAAGGGACATGGGCAGCCAACTGAAAGAGCTCCAGTGGCCAAAGGTACATACAGATAATTGATCAAGTAAGTAAATATATGGAGGATAATAGGAGCCAAGTTTTTCACCACTGAGAAGATAATTATAAATATGGAAAGGGAGAAAACGAGAATAAATACTGTTGATTGGAACTAGATTTCAATGTAATCCTATGGCTGTGGTTTTTGATTGATGAGATAGATAGATAGATAGATAGATAGATAGATAGATAGATAGATAGATAGATAGACATGCCTGTGTGTGCTTACCTGGATGTGGTGGTGCGTGCCTGTAATCCTAGCTACTTGGGAGGCTGAGGCAGGAGAATTGCTTGAACCCTGGAGCTGGAGGTTGCAGTGAGCTAAGATTGAGCCACGGCACTCCAGCCTGGGCAACAGAGTGAGTCTCCGTCTCAGGAAAAAAAAAAAAAAAAGAAATGCCTATGTGTGTATTTTGGATATATACAAATATGTATATACCTTAGTTCTGTCTGTTGAGAAGGCCTGGAAGAGTAGATACAACCACAATGAGCAATGAGCACACTCAGCACCCAGACTTTGGTTTCTAATACTATTCTCCACTAAAAGGAACCAGGACTCTTTAGAGAAATGGTTGATCCCAAAACCAGGATGGAAAAACTGCAAGATGAGCCTGGGACATCTTATGATGCCAAAAAGCAAGGAAATGCTTAAAGAATGATGACGTGTCGGAAGGACACAGAATCCACCTTGAGATGGTTTTCAGTGGCCAAATCTGGGGATAAATTAAAGATTAAAATAGAGAATGGTAGTAATAATTAAATCTGTTGATTAAAGTAAAAAACTGAGTCCAGATAAATTAGAAATGTTGGTGAACAAAGGAATTTTTAGTTACCTTCAAAATAGTTCCCCACAAAATGTTTATTAATTCCAAAGAAGAAAAGAGTAACTTTATACTGGAGAAGTCTGGCAGACATCAACATAATGAGATAATCAAAGTAAATGATGGAATAAATCAAAATAATGTAACATATTACAAGGTGCACTGAGAACACAATGTAACTTCGACGATAGTCCTGCCAAAGATGCATAATCTGAATCTAAGTATGAAGAAACATCAGACAAACTCAAATTGAGGGGTTCTACAATACAACTGCCCTGTTCTCTTCAAAAGTTTCAAGTTAAGAAGGCCAAGGAAAGACTAAGAAATGTCCACACATCACAACTAAATAGAAAGCATGATCCTCAACTGGATCCTTTTGCTATCATTGGGGCTCAGACACTGATACCCTGAAGTATGGCACTTTGACATCCTGAACTGAAGATAGCTCAAGGTCTCTCTGACCTCCCCCTCCTCCTCTGTCTCTCCCAAAGCACAGCATGAAGGTGCACTGATGTTTTCTTATCTGCCTAATTGTGGGACCTGACAGAAAACAGAACAATTACCTCTAGTCCCTTCCCTGAGTTTTTATTCTGAATTCATATCACAGAAAGAAGACTGAAGTCTGTCAACAAACCAGGACAGATATGTGTTACAACCACTATCTGCTCTGGAAGCCCAACAAGGCCATTGTACAAGGCCATTGTGTGTTCTTCGATTCCCTTGAATTCCCTTAGAAATCATTTACTAACCCCCTATAATCATCCACGCTTCCCCATCTCCCTTTCCCCTAAAAAGTAGGAAATATAACCATCTGTTCCCCATTGTGCAGTATAATCACTATGTGATTTTTTCCCCTGTGCACATTAATAAATGTTTATGCCATTTCTCCTATTTAATCTGCCTTTGCCCTTCAGAGAGCAAAGAGGAAGTTTTCCCTTGACCCCTACACTATCCAAGACATTATCAGGACAACTGGTGAAATTCACATTGGATCTGATTATTAAATTGTAGTAAGGTAGCACTCCACATTCCTGATTTTGATGACGGTATTGTGGTTACGTTGGAGCACATCTTTTTTGTAGGAAATATATACTCAATTATATAATGAAAGATGATAGGTCACCAGATTGGAAATTTATTCTTAAATAATTTAGGAAAAGGAAAAGTTGTTTTACTGTACTTGCAACTTCTCTGTAAGTTTGAGATGGTTTGAGACGATATATATATATACACACACACACATATATATATACACACATATATACATATATACATATATATATTTAAACCACATCTCTATCTCTCACACATACACACACACACAGAGCATACATATGTATCGCTATTGTATCAACTGCAAAATCTTCTAATGGTCAGCCATGGTCTGATGCATTCTAACTCCAACTCACTTTCCAGTCTTATTTAGTCAATTCCTCAATCCAGTTCCCTAACCATACTGAACACGTGCATAGTTCCTTTTCTTTCCTCCGTCCCTCAAACTGTCACATCCTTCCTCCTCTCCTAACCTTAATCTCCATCTAATGAAATCTTACTCTTCTTCAAGGTCCATTCCCAAAGCCTTTTCTGATTCCCCTAAAGGATGTTACTCCCCCTCCTTTGTCTCTTTTGTGGCACTTTAATTATGTGTGTACCTGTGTCATTTTTCCATGACACGTCAGTAAAGATGTTGAGGGCTGGGACCATGTCTACTCCTCCCTGCAGACCTTCAGAGCACTTTCTCAGTATAAGCTTACACACTGAAAACACTCAGTTTAGATAATTATGTGGGATCTTCAGTATTTGTTGGACTCAGGACGTCACGTGCATATGAAGTCCTCATTACATTTCAGAAGACAGAAACTGCAATGTTATTTAGTTGCTTTTTATCTTTATTATTGTGACAATGCCAATCTTCCTAAGAGCCTGTAATAAAGGTTCTCAGCATAAATGGCCTACTATCTAACACCCCAAGAACGCTTTTGGCATCTTTACCGTCTGGATACTTTTGCTCTATGCATGAGTGGGATGTATGGTCATTCCTTTTATGCAATCATGTAGTAGGCAAAACAATGGCTCCCTCAAAGATGTCCACATCCTAATCCCAAGAATCTGTGATTATGTTTGTTTACATTGCAAATGCGAATGAAGGCTGCAGATTGAATTAAGGTTGCTAATCAGCTTGCTTTTAAATATGGAGAGCATCCTGGATTACCTGTGGGGGCCCACTGTAATCATGAAGATACTTAAAAGTGAAAGCGGAAGACAGAAGAGAGTCAAGAGTGCGATGTGAACCCAGAACTCTCAGAGGTGCAATGTTGCTGGCCCTGCAGATGGAGGAAGGGCTACTGAGCCAAATAAGGTAGGTGACCTCCGGAAGATGGAAAGGGGATTCACCCCAAGAGCTTCCAGAAAGGAAGGCAACCCTGCCAACACTTTGATTTTAACCCAGTGAGACCTCGGTAGGACTGCTACGGAATCCTAAGATAGTAAATTGTGTGTGTGAGTGTGTGTATGTGTGCGCGCGCGCGTTCCTATGTGTTTAAGCCACTAAATCCATGTAATTTGTTATGGCAGCGAATAAAAAAAAACTAATACAAATCACCATCACCGTATTTCCCTAAGTATAGTCATATCACTGCGGTGCCAGGCCGTGTAGAATCGAATCTTCCTATATGCATGCCCGGCAGCAAAAAGAAAGAAAGGCAATAGAGCGCCTGCCTGTTGTACAGACTGGAAACATAGTATTCTCCTTAGGATGTCTCCTTCAAGAAAAACCTTGCCTATTCTGAAATGCCAGCCATGAATGCACAACACTGCCCCTGCCAAGAACCGTTTTCTTAAGAAATCCGTTTTCCGAAGAACTGTATCTAGAGACACTCCGAGAAAACAGCGAGGAAACACAAATAACTTTATGTTTCAATTTCCTGAATGAAGCAAAGCAAACAAGTGACAGGGCTCGAAGCCCTGACGGCCCAGAGACTGCACAGCGGGCCCAGGAGCAGGTGCGCCCCCTCGAAGGCGGCGTGGCCTCTGCGACCCGCCTGCGGGCAGCTCCCGGGAGCAGGATCTCAACCCTGGCGCTGTCCCACTCCCGTCGGCGCTGAGGTCCCCCGCCTCCCTTTCCACCCCCGCTCTCCAGCCCGGGAATATCAGCGGCGGGAGTGGCAGCCGGGAAACGGACTCCCCACTCACCCGCGTCCGCCCGCCGAGCGCAGCTCGCCGAGGCCCAGCGCGCCTGCTCTTCCCGGAAAACAGCAGCGCCCGGGACGCCGGAACCCCCGGAGGCACTGGGAGGGGAAGGGCCGGGCTGTCGAAACTGGCGCTGCCTCCTGCAGAAGCGCCTCAGGAGACCTGGGGGGGTAGTCCTGAGGAGGTGGGCCTTGCAGGAATAGCTCAGGTCCCTGCCGAAGGAAAAAGTGAAAAAGAAAACTGCTTTAACGGCGATTTTTCTTTAGCACTTAACCACTGCTCAAATACTAAATCTGGTGTCTCCCATGATGATGAGTCACTAACAGAAAAAAAAAAGAACAATTTCACTTTCGATTTTTAAAAAGGGGTGGTTTTGCGGAGAAAAGCAGAAGTATCCCTGAAGTTTCTGTACACACTAATTTTAGGAAATGTTTTCTAAAACCAGTTTTTGCATGTATTTTACAAGGCATGTAGGAAAAGTGGATAGAAACCAAACAAAGTCAAAGCAGGAATCGCTCTTCAGATTGTAACTCTTGTAATTTCTTAGTCATGGTAGCACTAGTTTATAAATTTTTACAGCCAGCACAAGATCGGCGTTTCTGTGTCTTTGGTAACATCCCCCGGGCCATGAAGTTGGGAAAGCTGTGGTGTTCCTGTTGGTTTCTATGACCCGTGTCCCTTGAAAGTTTTCTTAAAATCTCTTGTTTTGTTGTGGAGCTTGTAAATAAATACTTCACTAGGTGTGAACTTTTCCTTTGAAAATTCAAACATCTGCTTTATTTCAAGAACTGCAGTGTCTCTTAATCCCACACAAAGAACCACCCCACAGCTGCCCCTGCTGATAAATACAGATGTGGAAAGAAAATGAATCAAAACGATTTCAAGGCATAAATTCTAGGTTATCATGCTTCCTAGTCACATATAATAACCGATATAGTTGTCTAAAATAACAGATTAACAAAAGCGAATTTTCTGTATATCAAAAAGATGGGCGCGGTGGCTCAAGCCTGTAATCCCAGCACTTTGGGAGGCCGAGACGGGCGGATCACGAGGTCAGGAGATCGAGACCATCCTGGCTAACACGGTGAAACCCCGTCTCTACTAAAAAAATACAAAAAAAACTAGCCGGGTGAGATGGCGGGCGCCTGTAGTCCCAGCTACTCGGGAGGCTGAGGCAGGAGAATGGCGTAAACCCGGGAGGCGGAGCTTGCAGTGAGCTGAGATCCGGCCACTGCACTCCAGCCTGGGCGACAGAGCAAGACTCCGTCTCAAAAAAAAAAAAAAAAAAAAAGATGGGAACCAGTTTAAAGTGGTGACATTTCTTTTTCCTTTTTTTTTTTTTTTTGAGATAAGTCTTGCTCTGTTGCCCAGTCTCCAACTCCTGAGCTCAAAGCAGTCTTCCCATTTCCACTCCCAAGTAGCTGGGATTACAGGAATTCACGACTGCACCCAGATTTTTTGTACTTTTAATTTGGGGGCTGCAGGCAGGTATCTAACTGTGTTTCCTAGGCTGATCTTGAGCTCTGTCCCCAAGTGATCCCATTACCTCAGCCTCCTGTAAAGTGGCATTTCTATGTAAAAAAACTAGACTTCTTTGGGCTTATCAGACCAGTTAGAAAATACAAAAATTCGGCCGGGCGCGGTGGCTCACGCCTGTAATCCCAGCACTCCCAGCACTTTGGGAGGTGGAGACTGGCAGATCACAAGGTCAGGAGATCGAGACCATCCTGGCTAATACGGTGAACCCCCGTCTCTACCAAAAATACAAAAAATTAGCCGGACGTGGTGGCAGGTGCCTGTAGCCGCAGCTACTCAGGAGGCTGAGGCAGGAGAATGGCGTGAACCCGGGACGCAGAGCTTGCGGTGAGATCACGCCACTGCACTCCAGCCTGGGCGACAGAGCAAGACTCCATCAAAAAAAAAAAAAAGAAAATAGAATACAAAAACTCCATCTGCTGCAACTTGGGAAAGAATTACTTTGGTTTTACCTTGAAATTTTAGAGGGAATATGAAGTTCCAAGTTTATTTAGTTGAACCTCATTTCTTCTTTTATTTTTATTTTTTATAAGAAGATACGAAAGGACAGGACTGTCTCATGGGTCCGTGTGAAGAGACCACCAAACAGACTTTGTTCTGTGAGCAACAAGGCTGTTTATTTCACCTGGGTGCAGGTGGGCTAAGTCTGAAGAGAGAGTCAGCAAAGGGTGGTAGGATTGTCATTGGTTCTTATAGGTTTTGGGATAGGTGGTGGAGTTAAAAGCAATGCTTTGGGGACAGGGAGTGGATCTCACAAAGTACATTCTCAAGGGTGGGGAGAATTACAAAGAAATTTCTTAAGGGTGGGGAAGATTATAAAGAACCTTCTTAAGGGTGGGGGAGATTACAAAGTACATTGATTAGTTAGGGTGGGGCAGAAACAAATCACAATAGTGGAATGTCATCAGTTAAGCTATTTTCACTTCTGTGGATCTTCAGTTGCTTCAGGCCATCTGGATGTATAAGTGCAGGTCACGGGGGATATGATGGCTTAGCTTGGGCTCAGAGGTCTAACATTCCTGTGTTCTTATGTTAATAAGAAAAATAAAACAAAATAGTGGTAAAGTGTTAGGGCGTCGAAATTTTTTGGGGGTGGGTTGGAGAGATAATGGGCAATGTTTCTCAGGGCTGCTTCGAGCAGGACTAGGGGCAGCGTGGGAACCTACCGTGGGAGAGATTCAACTGAAGGAAGATTTTGGGGTAAGAGGTGATATTGTGGGGTTGTTAGAAGGAGCGTTTGTCATATAGAATGATTGGTGATGGCCTGGATGCAGTTTTGTATGAATTGAGAAACTAAATGAAAGACATGAGGTACGAATAAAAGAAAGAGAAAAATTGGTATTAAAAGACTAAGAATTGAGAGTACCCAGGATGTCCAATTAGAGAGTGCCCAAGGGGGTTCAGCGTAATTGCTTGCTTGGTTGACAAGTTTTTAAGCTCTATCCTTGAGTTGTTTTATGTTGTCATACACCATGCCAGATTGATTTAGGTAAAAACAGCGCTCTTCATTTAAAAATATACAGAGTCCCCCCTTTTTTTTTAGCAGTAAGTCAAGGCCTCAGAGATTATGGAGGAAAGAAAAATGCAAAGCCAGCAACTGTTTGTTAAAGAAGGATTAGAAATGGCTAAGAGGGAGTGAGATTGATAGTGTGGTGGAGATAACTGGGGAGAGGTAGAGGGTGGCATAAGAACAGGAACCAGAGTAAGAGTAAGTATAAAAGTAAAGAATAGGACTTCATCAGGGTGAAAGTATTGGCGGATACTGAAGATCTTCTATCCACCTCAAGAGAGACTTAAGGGTAGCGATTTGAGGTAAAACCAGTAGCCACTAAATACCAAGACCCTGAGAAACTGAGGTGGGAAGGCCAAACTGAGGAATTATGTCTGACAGAAGAGAAGGGACAGAAGTTGGAATGCTAGCTGCTTTTTTAGCTACCTTATCAGCATAAGCCTTGCTCTGAGCAATGAGACCTAATGCCTTTTGGTGGCCCTTGCAGTGTATGACTCCAGCTTCCTTCGGAAGTAAAGTGGCCTTGAGAAGAGTTTTTATTGAAAAGGCATTAATGATGGAGGACGCTTGCATAGTGAGGAAACCTTTCAGTCCATAAAACAGCATGGTGGTGCAGGATATGGGGTCAGTATAAATATTGATGCATAGTCCCTTTGCAAGAGTGAGGGCCCGAGTTAAGGCAATGAGGTCGGCTTGCTGAGAGGTAGTGGAGTGGGGTACAGTGGTAGCCTCAATGATAGATGTGGAAGATACTATAGCATAGCCTGCCTTTGCTGGTATGTGGCAATTAGGCCTGGTGGAACTGCCATCAATAAACCAAGTGTGATCAGGGTGAGGAACAGGAAAGAAGGAAATATGGGGAAATGGAGTGAATGTCAGGTGGATCAGAGAGATACAGACATGGGAATCAGGTATGGTATCAGCAATAATGTGGGAGGCTGGATTGAAGTCCAGGCCAGGAACAATGGTAATTGTGGGAGACTCAACAAAGAGTGAGTACAGCTGAAGGAGCTGGGGCAGGGGGCAGAAAGTATATGCGTCAGGTGTGAGGAGGAAAATAGATTTTGGAAGTTATCAGAACTGTAGAGAGTGAATTGAGCATACTTTGAGATTTTGAGGGCCTCTAAAATTATTAGGGCGCGGCAGCCACTGCACGGAGGCATGATGGCTAGGCTAAACAGTTAAGGTCAAGTTGTTTGGATAAAAAGGCTACAGGGTGCACTCCTGGCTCTTGTGTAAGAATTTCAACCACACAGCCCTGCACTTTGGCTGTGTGTAATGAAAAAGGGTTGGGATTAGTTAGGGAGAGTTAGTGTGGGGCAGCTTCTAGGGCTGTTTTTTAAGGAACGGAAAGGAGTGGCGAAAGCATTTAGGATCTGTGGGGTCAGCTAGGTTTGCTTTTATGAGTTTATATAATGGTTTAGTCAGGATGGTGAAACTAGGTATCCAAAGGCGAAAGTATCCTGCCATCCCCAGGAAGGAAAGGAGTTGTTGTTCTGTTGAAGCGGGTGGGGTTTGGGAGATTGACTGGACACGATCAGCAGGGAGAGCACAGGTGTTTTCATGAAGAGTTATGTCAAGATAGGTAATTGATGAAGAAGAAATTTGGGCTTGACTGAAGTAATGGGGGCTGTCCATGAAGTCTTGCAGCAGTACAGCCCAGGTTATTTACTGAGCCTGATGGGTGTCAGAGTCAGTCCAAGTGAAAGCAAAGAGCGGCTGGGATGAAGGGTGCAAGGAATAGTAAAGAAAGCATGTTTGAGATCCAGAACAGAATACTGGGTTATGGAGGGGTTGTGGAGGGAGGTATTGAGGAGAGTATATGGGTCTGGCACCACGGGGTGGATAGGCAAGACAATTTGGTTGGGCTCAGAGGTCTGACATTCCTGTCTTCTTACGTTAATAAGAAAAATAAAACAAAATAGCGGTAAAGTGTTGGGGCGGCGAAAATTTTTGGGGGTGGGTTGGAGAGATAATGGGCATTGTTTCTCAGGGCTGCTTCGAGCAGGACTAGGGGCAGCGTGGGAACAAGGCGCAGATCCTGAACTAACCTGTAAGGTTTGTCTGGTTTTAGGACAGGTAAAATGGGGGAACTGTAAGGAGAGTTTATAGGTTTTAGAAGCCCATGCTGTAACAGGTGAGTGATAACAGGCTTTAATCCTTTTAAAGAGTGCTATAGGATGGGATATTGGCATTGAGTGGGGTAAGGGTAATTAGGTTTTAATGGGATGGTTAGGGGTGCATGATCGGTCGCCAAGGAGGAAGTAGAGGCATCCTATACTTGTGGATTAAGGTGGGGAGATACAGGAGAGGATGTGAAGGAAGCTTTGAACTGGGGAAAAACACGGCAATGAGGTGTGGCTGTAGGCCAGAAATAGTCAGGGAAGCAGATAATTTAGTTAAAATGTCTCCATCTAATAAGGAAACTGGGCAGGTGGGGATAACTAAAAAGGAGTGCATAAAAGAATGTTGTCCAAGTTGGCACCAGAGTTCGGGAGTTTTAAGAGGTTTAGAAGCCTGGCCATCAATACCCACAACAGTTATGGAGGCAAAGGAAAAAGGCTTTTGAAAATAAGGTAATATGTCCAGAATTGGTGGGTTCTTGGTCTCGCTGACTTCAAGAATGAAGCCGCGGACTATGGCGGTAAGCGTTACAGTTCTTAAGGATGGTACTCCGGAGTTTGTTCCTTCAGTTGTTCAGATGTGTCGGCAATTTCTTCCTTCTGGTGGGTTCGTGGTGTCGCTGACAGGAGTGAAGCTTCAGACCTTCGCGGTGAGTGTTGCAGCTCTTAAAGGTGGAGTGTCTGGAGTTGTTCATTCTTCCCGGTGGGTTCGTGGTCTCGCTGGCTTCAGAAGTGAAGCTGCAGACCTTTGCGGTGAGTGTTACAGCTCATAAAGGCGGCGTGGACCCGAAGAGTGAGCAGCAGCAAGATTTATTGTAAAGAGTAAAAGAATCAAGCCTCCACAGTGTGGAAGGGGACCCAAGGGGGTTGCCACTGCTGCCTGGGGCAGCTTGCTTTTATTCCCTTATCTGACTGCACCCACATCCTGCTGATTGGTCTATTTTACAGAGAGCTGATTGGCCCATTTTGACAGAATGCTGATTGGTGCATTTACACTCCCCTAGCTAAACATGAAAGTTCTCCAAGTCCCCACTAGGTTAGCTAGATACAGAGTACTGACTGGTGTATTTACAAACCTTGAGCTAGACACAGAGTGTTGATTGGTGTATTTATAAACCCTGAGCTAGACGCAGAGTGCTGATTGGTGTGTTTACAATCCGTTAGCTAAACACAGAGTGCTAGACAGAAAAGTTCTCCAAGTCCCCACTAGGTTAGCTAGATACAGAGTACTGATTGGTGTGTTTACAAACCTTGAGCTAGACACAGAGTGCTGATTGGTGCATTTACAATCCCTTAGTTAGACAGAAAAGTTCTCCAAGTCCCCACTAGACTCAGGAGCCCAGCTGGCTTCACCTAGTGGATTCCTCACCTTGGCCACAGGCAGAGCTGCCTGCCAGTCCTGCACCATGCACCCGCACTGCTCAGCTCCTGGGCTGTTGATGGGGACTGAGTGCTGTGGAGCAGAGGGCAGTGCTCATTGGGGAGGCTCAGGCTGCGTGGGAGCCCACAGTGGGGTGGGGGGGTTCGGGCATGGCAGACTGCAGGTCCCAAGCCCTGCCCCATGGGGAGGCAGCTGAGGCCTAGCGAGAACTCCAGTGCAGCATTGGCGGGCTAGCACTGCTGGGGGACCCGGGGCAACCTCTGCAGCTGCTGGCCTGGGTGCTAAGCCCCTCACTGCCCTGGGCTGGTGGCAACAGCCGGCTGCTCCGAGTGCGGGGCCCGCTGAGCCCACACCGGCGGGAACTCGCACTGGCAGACCCCATCCACAGGGACGTGGGCTGGCCTCTGTGCACTGCACACAGCCCGGGTTCCTGCCCGTGCCTCTCCCTGCACACCTCCCCGCAAGCAGAGAGAGCCAGCTCCAGCCTTGGCCAGCCCAGAGAGGGGCTCCCACAGTGCAGTGGCAAGCTGAAGGGCTCCTCAAGTGCCACCAGAGTAGACGCCGAGGCCAAGGAGACACTGAGAGCAAGGGCTGCTAGCACGTTGTCACCTCTCAGTAATGTGGAGTGGGTAGCCTCTGTATTAATTAAGAAGGGGACGGACTTACCCTCTACTGTAAGAGTTACCCAAAGCATCTGTGATGGTCCAGGAGGCTTCCTAGGTGATCAGGCAGTGTCAGTCTTCAGCTGCTAAGCCGTGATGATCTGGGAAGGAGTCAGAGCCTTGGGCCAGTTGGACAGTCCAATTTCCAGTGGGGTCCCGCATAGATGGGATATGGCTTAGAGGGAATCCCAGGCTGTGGGCATTCCTTGACCCAGTGGCCAGATTTCTGGCACTTGTAGCAAGCTCCTGGGGGAGGAGGTGCTGGAGGAACCCCTGGCAGCTGGGGTTCAGGTGTCTGGAGTTCCTGTGTGCTGGAGATGTGGCTGTGGTTTGTCTCACAGTGGAAGCAAGGAATTGCAACTCAGAAATACATTGCTACTTGGCTACCTCTCCTCTATTATTGTACACCTTGAAGGCGAGGTTAATTAACTCTTGTTATGGGCTTTGAGGGCCAGAATTTAATTTTTGGAGCTTTATTTAATGTCAGGAGCAGATTGGGTAATAAAATAAAATGCATGTTGAGAATAAGACGGCCTTCTGACCTTTCAGGGTCTAGGGCTGTAAAGCGTCTCAGGGTTGCTGCCAAATGGTCCATGAACTGGGCTGGGTTTTTATATTTGATGAAAAAGAGCCTAAATGCTGATTTGGGAGAGGTCGGACAAAGAAAAGGAGCACTAACCTTGACTATGCCTTTAGCTCCAGCCACCTTTTTAAGAGGAAAATGCTGGACAGGTAGGGGAGGACTAGTCTCAGAAGGAAACTGTAAGCTGGGACCGGGTGTGAGGAGGGGAGGTGATAAAAGGATTATAGGGTTGGGGAGCGGAGGCTGAGGAAAAATTGGGACCTAGCTTGGCCTGGCAAGAAGCAGCCTGGGGAAAAGGGGAGAGGTCAGATGAGTCCGTAGAAAAGAAGGACTCACATAAATCCAAGCAAACTAATAATAATAAAATTAAAGAATTAAGGACTTTATTCTTGTCAAATCTGCCTGGACCACTGATTTATCATATAAACATAAATGATCAGTTAGAAAATTTTGTTGTGTTAAATAAAGTACATAGAGAATAAAGTTGGTATCCTTGACAATGCTATAAAGAAGAACAGTTAGTGTTTTGCTTATAAACTAAAGGCTCAAAAATAAACATTTATCTGTAGTATTCAAGGCTGTAAGATAGCAGTAAATCTCAATATCAGGTTAAGGAAATTTCTTAAAGGAAATCTGAGAATACTGCTGATGTTTTCCTGCTTTGCTTGTCTCAATTACAATCCAAAAATGGCTTCTGACAGAACTGTCATAGGATGAACTGATGGTCGGACAAACCCAACTGTTTGCTTTGAACTTAAAATCATAAAGGAGAAAAAGCCCAATGAATCTTGAGGTTTTCAGAGACCCAAAGAGAACATAGCCTTGGAAAGTCGGAAAAACAAAAATATTAACTTTATCGCCAAAAATCTCAAATGAGAAAGAATTGAGCAAAGCATCCAAATATGTCAAGTCAGCTTCTCAGGGAGCTCAGTTTTTAAAAAAACATGCATAAACATAGTGAAAACAGCTAAGGAAATATTAAAAGACATTTATTTTGCTTGGGTATGTTTTTTGTTTGTTTGTTTTAGTTTTTGTTTTGTTTTTGAAACGGAGTCTCACTCTGTCACCCAGGCTGGAGTGCAGTGGCAAGATCTCGGCTCACTGTAAGCTCTACCTCCTGGGTTCATGCCATTCTCCTGCCTCAGCCTCCTGAGTAGCTGGGATTACAGGCGCCCGCTACCATACCTAGCAAATTTTTTTTTTTTTTTTTTTTTGTATTTTTAATAGAGACAGGGTTTCACCGTGTTAGCCAGGATGGTCTCGATCTCCTGACCTCGTGATCCGCGCGCCTTGGCCTCCCAAAATGCTGGGATTATAGGCGTGAGCCACTGTGCCCGGCCTTGACTTTGTTTTTTGATTTGGGAATTTGTAGTCTGTTTTGCCTGAGGGGACTGCTGGAGGCATTCTAGAAATTGTCAAGCAGCAAGATTTAGATTGGTGTTTGAATATGTTGTTTCTGATTATTTTCCTGTCTGAAATAGTACTTTACAAAAGGTATCAAATGATTGCAACAAAGAAAGTCACTAGTCACTAACCCATTCAGAATTTTAAAAAACGTAAGAGGCAAAAGAGCTCAACTTTTTGTATTACGTTAAATTTGTCTTCTGGTTGGTTTTAGTGAGCCTAGATATAGGAATGTAATTTCCCCCGCCCCCCACACACACATATGTATTTTGAGAAAGGGTCTCACTCACCTAGGCCGGAGTGTTGTGGCCTGATCTTGGCTCACTACAATCTCTGCCGTGGGGCTCAAGAGATCCTCCCACCTCAGCCTCCCCAGTAGCTGAAACCAGAGGTGTGCGCCACCACGCCCGGCCAGCTAATTTTTTGTGTGTATATTTTTGATACAGATTGGGGTTTCGCCACATTTCCCAGGCTGGTCTCTAACTCCTGGACTCAAGCAATCCACCAGCCTCAGCCTCCCAAAGTACTGGGATTACAGGCATGAGCCACCACCTAATTAATCTATCAAGATAGATTAATATATATCTATGAAGATACATATTAGCCCAGCCTAATATATATCTTGATATAATAAATTATTTCTGTTCATCTCCCTTGAAATGTGTGGCATAGTTACAAGAAAGGGGAAAATATGTTTCTGGGCAAGAAGACTTTCTGTAGACCAGTGTTTCAAAAACTTCCATGTCCATACGAATCAGTTGAAGATCATGTTAAAATATACAGTCTGATTCTGTAGGATTAGGGTTGTTTCTGAATATGTTGTTTCTGATTATTTTCCTGTCTGAAATAGTACTTTACAAAACGTATCAAATGATTGCAACAAAGAAAGTCACTAGTCACTAACCCATTCAGAATTTTAAAAAACGTAAGAGGCAAAAGAGCTCAACTTTTTGTATTATGTTAAATTTGTCTTCTGGTTGGTCTTAGTGAGCCTAGATATAGGAATGTAATTCCCACCCCCCTATGCCCCTGCCCACACACATATGTATTTTGAGAAAGGGTCTCACTCACCTAGGCTGGAGTGTTGTGGCGTGATCTTGGCTCACTACGACCTCTGCCTTGGGACAGAGGAATTTGGAATTTTGCATTCCAAAAGCTCCTAGATGATGCTGATGGTGCTGTTCCTTGGACTACTCTGAGTAACAAGGCTGTAGACTAACTATTGACTAAAAGCACGATCAGAAATCGTCATTCTGGTGGATGGGTTTTATGTGCTACCTGGCTCTCAGGTCCTGGCTATGAGGAAGCACAGAACCCTCTTCCTCTTTGCCAGCCTGGCTGGTGAGTCCATAGTCGGAAAGTGAGGTATTTCTAGGTGTCCCTGTGTTTCAAGAAGGGGTTGTATATGCAAAGCAGCCCCCAAATGCCAAAGGAGCTGAGATACCAAAGAACAAGGCAGACAAATCAAATTTGTCAGTAAGGAGTGTTCCAATGGAAACTTAAGATGGAAGTATGGCTGCAAAACAGCTCTCTGCATTGTTACTCCCCAGACCCAGGGCTTATATACCATGGGGAAAGGGTATGTGTGCTCCAGCAAGACAATTAAAAGCAACCCTCCAAAACAGGCAAGAATGCCATATGCATTATAGCCTATAATTTGTGTGATAACATCAGGGTTGACATGTTCTTACACTAAGGACTGTAAATAAATGTGGAATTAGGAGGCATTCATGGGACTGGGGCTAATCAGAACTCAACATGGCAGATCAGCATCCAAGATGGAGACCTTTTGTCTCCACACCCTGGTGTGCTTTTCCTGAGGAAAGAACAGCTGTTCCTGTCTTTCATGCCATCTCCTTCAGAGAGCATTGGCTTCATGCTTGTAGCTAGGCTGCCATTATAGCTACTCTGATGGAAAGGAAGGAATAAACAGTGAGGGGAAATGAGTCAAAATGACATTAAAGAGTGGAAAAAGGAAGTAGGAGAAGCCAAGAAAAAGTACAGGGCAAGTGTATACGGGATCTTTTCTCTTTCATTAATTATTTTCTTTCATTCTTTTCTCTTTTATTAATTATTCATTTCAATTTATTCTTTTCTCTTTCATTAATTATTCATTTCAATTTATTCTAAATAGTTTGCCCTAGTGTACAATGTAACAAGGTAGAATGATCTCACACACAGGACTCATTTTAATAACATAATATCTGCATGGGGCAGTTTGATGATGTTTAATATACAAAGCCACAGTTAATTCATCCTTCTCAGGGCTTAAAGCCCTCCAGGGAAATTATAAATAAAAACAAGCTTCATCTCCAATAAAAATAAATAAAACAGTGTCCTTCAGATCTTACTGCTTGGCGACTTTATGAATTGGAATGGAAACATTGTTGCCTTTTGGGAGATTGACCTCAGCTGTTTTTCAACCTTTTGAAGAATAAGAAACTCTAATTTTGGTGCCAATACTCAAATAGAAGTTTTCTCAGGTGGACAAATAACACCTGGTAGGCTGGTTTGTCATGGAAATTGCACCACCTTAAAATCACCAGGAGAACCAAGCTGAGTCTTTGCTTTGACCCTGACTAGCTCTGTGAACTTGGGCATACGTAAAGGGTACATATTAGGTGCTCAAAAAAATGTTACCACTGATCGCATTCCCCTTTAGCTTTCTGAGGATCCATTTCTCAGTTTCTCAAAAGTAAAAATGATGACAATAATGTTTACCTACCAATTGTAGGGTGTTTTGTGAGGATTAATTTAGCTAATGTACATAAAACAGTAAATGCAAAATTAAATGATATTATTAATATTAATATTATCCTCTGATTTTAAGCTATGATTATAAGAGTTGAAAAGGATGACTGTTGCGTAGGAAAAAATAATTAGACTGGTTAAAATATAAAATGCAAGACCTGAATAGAGTCACCAAGACAACTGCATAAAATGACACTGGATGGGCACCGCACAATGCCTCCTCGTGTCCCCTGGAATTGTGCAGTGTGTGCCAGGAACGGATTCTGGGCTGCCAAGACTTAGTCGTTTGCTGATCTAGATTTAGATAGAACACATAAAAACAAGTAAGTCAAAGAATAAGTATAAGATCTTTCTCTCTTACTCACTCTGTTTCTCTTATTTTTGTCATATTCTTTTTTCCTTTTTTTTTTTTTTTTTTTTTTTTTTTTTTTTTTTTTTTTTTTTTTCTGAGACGAAGTCTCTCGCTCTGTCGGATCTCGGCTCACTCCAAGCTCCGCCTCCCGGGTTCACGCCATTATCCTGCCTCAGACTCCTGAGGAACTGGGGCTACAGGCACCCGCCACCACGCCCAGTTAACTTTTTTTGTATTTTTAGTAGAGACGGGGTTTCACCCTGTTAGCCAGGATGGTCTCCATCTCCTAACCTCGTGATCCGCCCGTCTCGGCCTCCCAAAGTGCTGGGATTACAGGCGTGAGCCACCGCACCTGGCCATTTTTGACGTATTCTTTAATGAACTACACATAAGAAAGACAGGTAATATTGAGTGGGTTTTTTGTGATGTCGTCTCTGAAGATATACTAATCAGCAATTCAGTTTTTTCTGCTGCTCATACAGTCCCTTCTGTGGCCACAAACCTCATCTGGCCTCCTAGAAAGGGCAATGTGACCAGATGGCACAGATTTCTTAAAACTTGATTTCAAAAATTCTGCCCAGTTTCATTTCTCATGCCACAGCCAGTGTCTCTTTTTCCCCATACTCTCTTGTATGAAAATTCATAGTTGATTGCTTTATTCCCACAGGACTTTTCATGGGGCTAATCTACATCTGGAATTTACCCTGCTAATGATTCTCTTTCCTTTCATCCGGCATACTCGTGCCAGATTATTCTTCTAAAAGGGTTAGTAACATCATGTCATTCGACATGTTAAGCACTTGCAGATGACATTCCATATATACAATCCAAATTCCAGAGTGTAAGATGTACGCTCCCTCCCATCACTCCCAATACCAAACTTTTTACTAGAAGCTGACTACAGTTTATCTGTAACTTCATCATTCATTACTCCCTTCCACATCCCTCCGAATTAGTCAGCTATCCAACTCCAGAACAAACTAGGCCTCTTCTCTCTCTTACTATTTTCCTCTCCTGAGTTGTTTCCTCTTTCCTATTATTTCAGTCATACAGTCAGACAAGTGAACTTTCAACAAAACACTATTCATGCAGTGGTGATAGTGAAAACACAACTGCTCAGCATGGACATTGAACCATGAGAATGGCTCTCACCAGAGTGCTGGAGCAGTGTCCCAGAGAATTCTTTCTAGGCTGGCCTTTAATCCCTCAGTTGCTAGATTTTAGGAAGGTCAGGGGAAGAGAAGTTGGGAATTCCTGGTGGAGGAACAGGTATGGCCAGGTTGGTGGAGGCGCTAGGATGGAGATGGGGGAAGACTGCTACTACTTACCAAAGGACACAAAAATAGTTCATTATTTAACAACTGGTCTAAACCTCTAGAGCATGCTGACTGAACACCAGTGTCAGGCTTTGCTGATGCATCTTCAGGCTCAATTTAAGCTCCTTTTCCAACAACCCAAGGGCCACTAGTGATCCCTCCCTTCTCTAAATGATTCTAGCACATTTTGTCCATACCACTTACTGGGCACATTTACAGCCTTGCGTTACTGTCTTTGGGGAACCATTATACAATTCATTCTCCCAAAGATGGTAATCTTTTCCAAAATAAGAGTTGTGCTGTATCTGTGTTTCTCCCAAAACTGTCTAACATGGAGCCTGTGGTTATGAATTTTATGGGTCAGTTTGACTGGGCTATGGGATGCTCAGAGAGCTGGGAAAACATTATTTCTGGGCATGTCTATGAAGGTGTTTCCAGAAGAGAGTAGCTTTTGAATTGGTGGAGTGAGTAAAGGAGATCTGCCCTTTCCAGTGTGGGCAGGCATCATCCAATCTATTGAGGGCCTAAACAGAACAAAAAGGCAAAGAAAAGGTGAATTTATTCTGTCTGCTTGAGCTGAGACATCCATCTACTTCTACCCTTGGACACCAGAGCTCCCGGTTCTCAGGGCTTTGGGCTTGGGACCTAACTACACTACTGGTTTTCCTGGGGCTCCAGCTTGCAGATGGCAGGTCGTGGGTCTTCTCAACCTTCACAGTCACATGAGGCAATCTCTTATAATCAATCTCTTTCCATATATCTATAAATATCCTATTGGTTCTGTTTCTCTTGAGAACCCTCACTAATGTAGTGCCCTTCTCAGGCAATCATTTATTCTGTGTTTATTAATAAAGGTTAATTGACTAAATGATTGGAAACTATTATACATATATCTTAATACAATCACCCAAATCACTTCAAGAGTGAGGGAGGGACAGGTATATTTGACACTCTGACGAGAGCTAGGAATTCTTTTCCCAGAAGCATTCCTACATACACAAAACCTGCATGAAATTTCAGGTGTTTCGCTTAACGCCTAAGCCATTCATAGACCCCTGGGAGTCCATGGAACCTAGATTAAGGGCTCTGGTTTAAATGAAATTTTACAGGGTAAAATATTAACTTAAAGAATTACCTTTAGAAATAAACGAGGCACAGAGAGACAAATATCGCAGGTTCTTACTCATACATGGAGCTAAAAACCTTGATCTCATAGAGGTAGAGAGTGGAGTAGTAGTTACTATAGGCTGGGAAGAGTGTGGCAGGGATGAAAAGAGGTTAGTTAATAGGTACAAATATACAGTTAGATAGAAAAACTAAGTTCTAATATTCTATAGCAGAATAGAACATCGTATTGTATATTTCAAATTAGCCAGAAGAGAGGACTTGAAATGTTCCCAGTACAAAGAAATACAAATAAATAAATACTGGAAATAAATGTTCCCAGTACAAAAATATAAATACCCTAAATACCCTGACTTGATCATTATACATTCTATGCCTATAAAAAATATATGAACCCCATAAAAAGGTACAAATACTATATATCAATTAGAAATTTTTAAATTAACTTTAACGTTATTCTTACTAGAATAACAGTGAAGAAACTACTTTAGGGAAGCCTATACTTTATTAGCCCTACATCATTGCGTCTATGTGGCCATCTCCCAGCCTTTATGTGGGAGGCAGAAAGCAGCAGGGCGTGCATGCTAGCTGTGATGGTCCCGTCTCCTGGAATATTGTGCTGCTGACTGAGGATTTTTAGATAAAGCCCACTCATTACCAGTTATACCCAAAGATGTCAAATAGCAAGTGCCAGTAACAATCTGGCATGGGACTGTCTTTAACTGGCTGAATTAATTAATAACTACTACATGCCAAAATATGAAGAGTGTGATTCATGTCCTCCTGGGAGGACACATTAAAAGGCAAGAACAACTTTGTCACAGACAGGACATTTTTCATCAGGGAAAGGAACTTTTTTACATAAACTAAAGTGTAGACATGAGGTGTAAAATAGTGAGATCATCGACACCAAAACTCCGTGTGGAATTGACTCCCACTGAGTTACGCACCCCAGGCAAAGAGACGGGACTTTCATCAACTCCCAGGAGTGGTTAATAAGCCTCCTTGCAATAAACTTCTTTTTGGCAAAAACAAGATAACTCATTTACAAGGGAACCCCCCTGCTGTGGTACAGGCATAAACATCTAGAAAAATTACACTTTCTTATATTTCATTCTGATTAGCTTCACTTTTTGGAAAAAAGTAGAAAATCTTGTATATGCTATTAATCTTTAGATCTGTTTCTGCTGTCTGAAACTTTTTCTTGGGGCACACTAGTCTATGAGAAAAGAATTAGATGTGGATATTGAAGAAAACCTTAGGAAAGAAATAAGAAAAAAATTGTTCATTGAGGGCTAATTAAGATTACAGCCAACCTATGCTTTCATGAGCATAAACCAAAGTAATATTACTGGGAGATACACACAAAGAATCACTTTTTCCTGAGAAATCTCTTAAGAAATTACATCAGTTCGCTGGACACATGGAGGAGAGGGGGTGTGCCATTGTGGAGGCTGTGACTCAGCGGCAACCTGATTTTTCATCTGCTTTGACAACAGTGATAACATAAAATGTGTCTGGAAAGGGAAAATTCATTCTCTCTACGTCATTCTGCATAGTACCATGCCCTGCACCACACATGGTGAGGTCCTTACCAGAAATACTGAAAATACAGGGAGGGGGGCTTGTATGGTGTAGGGAAAGAATGTTAGGAGAAACGTCTTCCCTGGTCCTCTTTTGCAGCTAATTTACGACGTGGCCTCAAAACCAAGCCACCAGCAGGAGGGGGTTGGGGTAAGGAGGGTGAGTTGTGAAGGGAAGATGGGAGGCAGAGTCTCTTGTCCATCTTCTGCTGTTTCTTTTTCTTTTTTCTTTTTTTTTTTTTTTTTTTTGAGATGGAGTCTCACTGTGGCACCCAGGCTGGAGTACAGCGGCACGATCTCAGCTCACTGCAACCTCTGCCTCCTGGGTTCAAGTGATTCTCCTGCCTCAGCCTCCTGAGTAGCTGGGACTATAGGCACACACCACCATGCGCAGGTAGTTTTTGTATCTTGAGTAGAGATGGAGGTTTCACCATGTTGACCAGGATGGTCTTGATCTCTTTACCTTGTGATCCGCCCGCCTTGACCTCCCAAAGTGCTGAGATTACAAGCGTGAGCCACCGCGCCCGGCATCTTCTGCTGTTTCTTGACTTGTGGAAATGCCTGCATGTGTGTGAAAAGCACAACTTCTCTGTAAGAGTCTATCTTGGTTGTTGAGTCCAGAGTCTAAGTAGTGTCAAGTCCGTTGATTTACAAATTACATTACTCTCTCCACCCAAAGGCCACCTGGCCATTGTGATATAGAGTAGCTACCATAGCAACTAAGGTGGTGTTTTCCAAAAAGAGTGACCTGTGAATACTTGTTGAATAAGGTAATATTAACCTACTTGTGGCCTTGATCTCACCCTTCCTCCTATTTAACCACAGCCCTGGCCCTAAGCTACCCTGATCCCTGAAAGAACAGCAGCTATGTCTGAGAATAAAAAGCATCTCAAAGAATTCTAGGCTGTAAAACAAAATCAGGAAATGTTGGGAAACTTTTAAGTGATACAGTGGTGACTTTTGCAGGCCCAAAAAGAAGTCTGTGACCTTAATGGGTCTATGGGCTATAGGATTCTCATCAAAATAATTTTAGTTAGATGAATCAATAAATAAAATGTGGCATAGAGACGCAATGGAGTATTATTTGGCCTTAAAAAGGAAGGAAAATCTGATATAGGATAGAGTATGTATGAACCTTGAGGATATTATGCTAAGTGAAATAAGTCATCTACAAAGGACAAGCATTGTGTGGTTCCATTTATATAAGGTGCCTAGAATAATCCAAGTTACAGAGGAAGTAGAATGGTGGTTGCCAGGGGATGAGGGAAGGAGGGAATGGGGGTTACTGTTTAATAAGCATAGAGCTTCAGTTTGTCTGTTTTTTGTTTGTTTTTGTTTTTATTTTTGTCTTTTTGAGACAAAGTCTTGCTCTTGTCCCCCAGGCTGGAATGCAATGGCACCATCTCGGCTCACAGCAACCTCTGCCTCCTGGGTTCAAGCGATTCTCCTGCCTCAGCCTCCTGAGTAGCTGGGATTACAGGCACCTGCCACCAGGCCCAGCTAATTTTTTTTGTATGTTCAGTAGAGACGGAGTTTCACCATGTTGGCCAGGCTGGTCTCAAACTCCTGACCTCAGGTGATCCGCCCACCTCGGCCTCCCAACATGCTGGGATTACAGGTGTGAGCCACCGCATTCAGCCGAGTCTCAGTTCTGCAAGATGAAAAGAGTTCTAGAGATGGATGGTAGTGATGGTTGTACAACAATGTGAATGTACGTAATACCACTGGGACGTACACTTAAAAATGGTTGATGATAAATTTGGTTACGTGTATTTTACCACAATTAAAAATAAAAAGTAAAAATTATAGTCAGTCCTATTTGCATGCAAGTCTTTGTATACTACTGTAAGATGATGTAAGTAAAACTAGTCCCTGTCTTTATGGAGATTTACTGTTTTCAGATTTATAGGAAAAGAGAGGATAGATTTGTGTATCTGGCATAGAACTTGCCTTCATTATGTGCGAAGTGAGCTCAAGTTACTTCATATGGGAATTCAAGGAAGAGGAGGTTCATAAAAGTGAGAGAATTTGATGTTCATTTTCTATAAAAGTTAGAAAAGAGGAAGACGAAAAGAGAGGAGAAGAAGAAAGAAGAAGAAAAAAGAAGAGGAGGAGGAGGAAGAAGAAAAAGAAAGAGAAGGAGAAGAAAACAGAAGAAGGAGGAGGAGAAGCAGGAGAAGAAGAAGATTATTCCTGATCTTGTCACTCTTCTTTCATGTGAATTTGCTCCCAACATGCATCTGCATGCCCAGCTGGAGAGCCAAGATGTAAATGCGACCAGGCCATAATCTGCCTTTGCAACCTAATTTCCCAGAACTCCCTTATACCAGTAATTCAGTCTTTTTAGTCCAATTGGCCTTACAAATTCCTATCTCCTGTCTCCATGCACAGAAGCCCAGAGTTGGAGAAATCAGAGGTCATCTTGTCCAACCACTCACCAGATGCCTAAGTCCTTAAATTGGGTTGTCAAAGAAAAGAGAAAAAGAAGAAGAAGCACATTCTAAACTCAAAATTAAGTTCCCACTTATTAATTATTACTTATATTTAAAAAGAATATTTAAATACAATTGCAAAACATTAAGTCTACAGTGATCCCACTTTTGTCACCCCCACAAAATGTGTGTGTGTGTGTGTATATGCGTTTATATACATAGAAAAAAGTCCCTGCATAAATCTTTAAAGTCTCTTTGAAGGCAAAGTTATGGGTGCCCTTTTTTTCTACACTTATTTGTATTCATAATTTTTATTCAATTAAATTTTATTTTATTTAACAAATGAAGAAAATATGTATATAGCATGTTTGTACACATAAGTAAATATAACTGAGGTGGCAATTAGTTATCAAGTGACACAAAAATTTGCAACAGAACAAAAAATAAAAATTATTTTGTAAATGTACATTGGAAAATTGGGTTTAGCATATTTAATCAAACAAATGGAGGGCCGGGCATGGTGGCTTATGCCTGTAATCCCAGCACTTTGGGAGGCCAAGACAGGCAGATTGCTTGAGTTCAGGAGTTTGAGACTAGCTGAGCTGGGTATTTTTCTGTCTCTACAAAAAGTACAAAAATTAGCCGGACTCAGTGGTGCATGCTTGTGGTCCCAGATACTTGGGAGGCCAAGGATGGAGGATCGCTTGAGCTCAGGAGGTTGCAGTGAGCTGAGATCACGCCACTGCACTCTAGCCTGGGTGACAGAGTGACACCCTGTCTCAAAAAAAAAAAAAAAAGCTGGGCGCAGTGGTTCACGCCTGTAATCCCAGCACTTTGGGAGGCCGAGGCGGGCGGATCACGAAGTCAGGAGATCGAGACCATCCTGGCTAACTTGGTGAAACCCCGTCTCTACTAAAAAAACATGCAAAAAATTAGCCAGGTGTGGTGGCAAGCACCTGTAGTCCCAGCTACTCTGTAGGCTGAGGCAGGAGAATGGCGAGAGCCCGGGAGGTGGAGGTTGCAGTGAGCCGAGATCACACAACTGCACTCCAGGCTGGGTGACAAAGCGAGACTCTGTCTCAAACGAAAAAAAAAAAAAAAAAAAGGAGCAAAGGAATTGATTATGATCTAATGTTTCCCAGGAAAGAGAAATTAGCCTTAATGGGATCATAGCCAAACCACAAAACATAAATTTGATATTGAGGTTACAGCATACAAAGGGCTGGGCTATCCTCCGGGACAATTATCATTTTTCCCTTTGCTTCAATCTTCACTCAGCTCTTGCAATGTATTGTGTCATGCATTCTGCTAATCCTTGGGTGGGAATTCAAACATGACTAAGTCGTGGCCCGAGCCCTTAGGACACTCACATATTTCCTATTTGGCTAGAATAGTAGCCAAAGCTCCAGTAGGCAGCCTGATGGTCTTCTCTTAGAAGGCATTTTTGAAAAAGACTTTAGTTAACCAGGTTCCATTGTTTCTCCACATCTCACATTCACTGACACACCTAAACGAAAGGCCCAGGAGGTCCTTTTGTGCTGGCATCTTCAGCTTCTGATATTGTTGGCACCTCAGTAGATGTTATGGGTCTCTTGCTGGTTGGTTTTGGTATCTTGCTAGGGCATATTAAACATTGTTAGCCAAAGCACTCCCCTCCTCAAGAAAATGCTTAGTATCCCCAAGGTCAGCCTCTGTCCAAAAACAAGTCTTCTCTACCTTTCCACTTGACCCAGCAGCCATCAGCAAGGATGTGCAAAAGGATTCCACACTCTTTTCTTTTCTGACTAATACTTAGTGCTAAATTCCTAGTCACAAAGGTGAATAAAATCCTTCGTACTAAATTCCTGGTAACAAAAGTGAATAAAGGATTTGCATTCATCAAACTATCTTTGAAAGCTGTTACTCCCGCAAGAGCAAACCTCCAAAATGACCCTGAACCAGTACACTTTTTTCCCTTCTCCATTTCTGCCATCACCATCCAAGCCACCATCCCATCAACTCTCCCTGGACAACTGCAGTAGCCTCCTGAGATGACTCCCTGCTCTTCCTCTTTTTTCTTTTTCTTTTTTTTTTTTTTGAGACAGAGTCTCGCTCTGTCGCCCAGGCTGGAGTGCAGTGGCCAGATCTCAGCTCACTGCAAGCTCTGCCTCCCGGGTTCACACCATTCTCCTGCCTCAGCCTCCCGAGTAGCTGGGACTACAGGCGCCCGCCACCTCGCCCGGCTAGTTTTTTGTATTTTTTAGTAGAGACGGGTTTCACCATGTTAGCCAGGATGGTCTCGATCTCCTGACCTAGTGATCCGCCCGTCTCAGCCTCCCAAAGTGCTGGGATTACAAAGTGCTTGAGCCACCGCGCCCGGCCCCTGCTCCCCCTCTTAATCCACTATAAGTTGTTCTCTGATGAGACACCAGAGCAATCTTTTTAAAACATAAATTAAATCATGTTGTCACCTGCTGAAAAACCTCCTGCTGCGTATAAATTCAACTCCATATGCCCAACCTGGCTTACGCAGTCCCATAGTACCCGCCACTGCCTACCTTTCCCCTCTCAGTAAGTTCCCCCTTTCACTAAGCTCTTTCATCATTTTGCTCTCCCTTTTGTTTTTGGAGAATTGGTCAACTCCATTCTTGCCACAGGGCTTTTGCTCCAGCCTTCCCATCTGTCTGGCATGGCTGGTTCCTTCAGGTCATTCAGATCTAAGCTTCAATGTCACCCCCTCAGAGAGGCCTTTCCTGACCCTCTTTTCTCATAGCTACCCAGTCTTTCTCTATCATATCAGCCTACGCTGAGTCTTTCAAAGCACTCATCATTATCTGATAATTTCCTTGTTTACTTATTTCTCAGATTTTTTTGTCACTGCTGCTAGAATGTAAACTCCATGAAAGCAGTGACTGTGTGTGTCTTGCTCATTGGCTATACTGGATTGATGCCTCACATAAAGTAGACATGAAACAAATAACTGCAAAATAAATGTGTTAAATGAGTAAAAGAAGATGGTTGTCACTCCATTGTTAGGTGACTGAATCTTGTATTCATTACATAGGTTTATTCGTTCATTCACTAACTCATTGAGTTTTTATTACATGCCTGGTACTATTTTTTAAAATAAACAGGCCAGGTGCTGTGGCTCACGCCTGTAATCCCAGCACTTTGGGAGGCCAAGGCAGGTGGATCACCTGAGGTCAGGAGTTCGAGACCAGCCTGGGCAACACGGTGAAACCTTGTCTCTACTAAAAATAGAAAAATTAGCTGGGCGTGGTGGCACATGACTGTAGTCCCAGTTACTCGGGAGGCTGAGGCAGGAGAATTGCTTGAACCCAGGAGGTGGAGGTTGCAGTGAGCTGAGATCACGCCACTGCACTCCAGCCTAGGTGACAAAGCGAGACTCTGTCTCAAAAACAAAAACAAAGAAACAAACAAAATAAATGCAGGTAATCGCTCTCATGAAACTGATGTTTCCTATACTCAAAGGAGAGAAATAGATCAAACAAAAATTTCTAACGTGATATGCTAAGTGATATGCTAGAGATGTGCAAAAGATGGTTGGAAGTGTTCTCACAGGGAATGTGAGGCTTTACCTGTATTTTGAAGAATGAATTCACCAAATGTATTTTAGAGAGAAGGGACAAGAGAGACTTGAGAACGTCATGGCAGATGGGAGGCAGGACAGGTTTGCAGCTCCCACTCGGACAACAGAGCAGTGTGTGGACACTCTCATTGTGAACTTTTTCTCCAGAACTACTGCAGGAATAAACCAGGAAAGCCAAGAAAACCCACAGACCCTCTGAAGGAAGAGGATTGCTCCTGCAGGACCTGGGAGACACCCCAAACACAGTGATTGCCCAAACTGTGGAAGTGGGAAAGGGGGATTGTCTGTCCCCTAACACACACCCTCACTGGGGAACCTGAAGGTCTAGATAACAGGAGGAGATTCTGACCTTACCTGGAGCTGAGTCAATTTAGAGAGCTGAGTGAAATACAGGGGTAGAGGAAGCAGTGGGAAAAGCCCTGTGGGCTCTCTGGGTCCCTGGGGAAGCCATTTCCGCCTTGTCTCACAGGAGTCCTTGGGGAGGGCTGCCAGAGGAACTTGGAAAGGACCACAGGGAAAAGGAAACCTCCAGCTGAACTTTGTAACAATTCCAACAGAACGCAAAATCTCCTGGCCAGAACTCCGGGGAGGGAGTGATTCTGCTGTGCAGACTCCATGAGCGGGTAGACACGAAAGCCCTGCTTGCTTTTGCTGCTGGGAGACTGGTAGCCTGTGGCA
This sequence comes from Chlorocebus sabaeus, assembly GCF_047675955.1. Lineage (NCBI taxonomy): Eukaryota > Metazoa > Chordata > Mammalia > Primates > Cercopithecidae > Chlorocebus > Chlorocebus sabaeus. The sequence goes on from NC_132913.1 coordinate 38,632,789, forward strand.
AGTTCTCAGCCCTGTTCCCCCACTGCTGGAAACAGACTTGGTGCTGTTGGGAGTCGGGGGCAAGGTGGGAGTGAGACCAGCCTTTTGGGTTGCATGGGAGCTGGGTGAGGCCTGTGACTGCCAGCTTTCCCCCACTTCCCTGACAACCGGCATGACACAGCAGAGGCAGACATAATCCTCCTGGGAACATTACTCCATTGACTTGGGAACCACACTCCCATCCCCCAAAGCAGCTGCAGCAAGATCTGCCCAAAGACAGTCTGAGCTCAGACACTTCTAGCCCTTCCCCCACCTGATGGTCTTTCCCTACCTACCCTGGTAGCTGAAGACAAAGAACTCTTGGGAGTTCTAGGCCCCAACCCACCACCTGATCCTCCCTATAATACCACAGCTGATGCTCTCTTGAAAGCACCACCTCCTGGCAGGAGGCCAACCAACACAAAAATAGAGCATTAAACAACCAAAAATAAGGATGCTCGCAGAGTCCATTTCACTCCCCTGCCACCTCCACCAGAACAGGTGCTGGTATCCACAGCTGAGAGACCCACAGATGGTTCACATCACACGACTCTGTGCAGACAACCCCAAGTACCAGGCAAGAGCCTGGTAGACCTCCTGGGTATCTAGATCCAGAAGAGAAATAACAATACAGCTCAGCTTTCAGGAATCCATATCCATAGGAAAAGGGGGCAAGTACTACATCAAGGGAACACCCCATGGTACAAAAGAATCTGAACAGCAGCCTTGAGACCTAGACCTTTCCTCTGACATAGACTATCCAAATGACAAGGAACCAGAAAAACAATCCTGGTAATATGACAAAGCAAGGCTCTTTAACACCCCCCAAAAATGGCACTAGCTCACCAGCAATGAATCTAAACCAAGAAGAAATCTATGATTTTCCTAAAAAAGAATTCAGAAAATCAGTAATTAAACTAATCAAGGAGGCACCAGAGAAAGATGAGGTCCAATTTAAGGGAATTTTAAAAAATTAGGCCGGGCACGGTGGCTCACACTTGTAATCCCAGCACTTTGGGAGGCCGAGGCGGGTGGATCACCTGAGGTCAGGAGTTCGAGACCAGCCTGGCCAACATGGTGAAACCCCGTCTCTACTAAAAATACAAAAATTAGCCCGGCGTGGTGGCACACCTGTAATCCCAGCTACTCGGGAGGCTGAGGCAGGAGAATCGCTTGAACCCAGGAGGCAGAGGTTGCAGTGAGCCAAGATTACCCCATTGCACTCCAGCCTGGGGGACAAGAGCGAGACTTTGTCTCAAAAAAAAAAAAAAAAATACAAAGCTGGGCATGGTGGGTCACTCCTGTAATGCCAGCACTTTGGGAGGCCGAGGCAGGTGGATCACCCAAGGTCAGACGTTTGGGACCAGCCTGTCCAACATAGTGAAATCCCGTCTGTACTAAAAATACAAAAATTAGCCAGGCGTGGTGGCAGGTGCCTATAATTCCAGTTACTCGGGAGGCTGAGGCAAAAGAATTGCTTGAACCCGGGAGGTGGAGATTGCAGTGAGCCAGGATCACACCACTGCACTCCAGCCTAGGCAACAAGAGTGAAACTTTGTCTTGAAAAATAAATAAATAAATAAATAAGGATACAAGAAATGAGGGGAGAAATTGTCAGTGAAATAGATAACATAAATAAAAAATAATAAAAACTTCAGGAAATAATGGACTCACTTAGAGAAATGCAAAATGTTCTGGAAAATCTCTGCAATAGAATCGAACAAGCAGAAGAAAGAACTTCAAAGCCCAAAGATAAGATTTTCAAATTAACCCAATCCAACAAAGACAAAGAAAAAAGAATAAGAAAAAATGAACAAAGCCTCCAAGAAATTTGGGATTATGTTAAGTGACTAAACCTAAGAATAATTGGCATTCCTGAGGAAGAAGAGAATTCTAAAATTTTGGAAAACATTTGGGGGAATAATTGAGGAAAACTTCCCTGACCTTGCTAGAGACCTAGACATCCAAATACAAGAAGGTCAAAGAACATCTGGGAAATTACTGCAAAAAGATCATCGCCTAAACACATTGTCATCAGGTTATCTAAAGTTAAGATGAAGGAAAGAATCTTAAGAGCGATGAGGCAAAAACACCAGATAACCTATAAAGAAAAATCTATCAGATTAACAGCATATTTCTCAGCAGAAACCCGAGAAGCTAGAAGGATCCAGGACTCTATCTTTAGCCTCCTTAAACAAAACAATTATCAGCCAAGAATTTTGTATCCAGTGAAACTAAGCTTCATAAATTAAGGAAAGATGCAGTCTTTTTCATACAAACAAACACTGAGAGAATTCGCCAATACCAAGCCAGCCCTACAAAACTGCTAAAAGGAGCTCTAAATCTTGAAACAAATCTTGAAAGCATATCAAAACAGAACCTCTTTAAAGCGTAAGTCTCACAGGATCTATAAAACAAAAATACAATTAAAAAAAAAACTATATAGGCAACAAGTAGCACAATGAATGGAATAGTACCTCACATCTCAATACTAACACTGAATGTAAATGGCCTAAATGCCCTACTTAAAAGATACAGAATTGCACAATGGATAAGAATTCACCAACCAACAATCTGCTACCTTCATGAGACTCACCTAACACATAAGTACTCACATAAACTTGAGGTAAAGGGGTGGAAAAAGCCATTCCATGCAAATGGACACCAAAAGCGAGCAGAAGTAGCTATTCTTATATCAGACAAAACAAACTTTAAAGCAAGAGCAGTTAAAAGACAAAGAGGGACATTATATAATGATAAAAGTCCTTGTCAAACAGGAAAATATTGCAATCCTAAACATATATGCACCTAACACTGGAGCTCCCAAATTTATAAAACAATTACTACTAGATCTCAGAAATGAGATGGACAGCAACACAATAATAGTGGTGGACTTCAATACTCCACTGACAGCACTAGACAGGTCATCAAGACAGAAAGTCAACAAAGAAACAATGGACTTAAACCCTTAAACAAATGGACTTAACAGATATTTACAGAACATTCTACCCAGCAACTGCAAAATATACATCCTATTCATCAGCACATGGAACTTTCTTCCAGATAGACCATATGATAAGCCATAAAACAAGTCTCAATAAATTTAAGTGAATTGAAATTATATCAAGTACTCTCTCAGACCACAGTGAGATAAAACTGGAAATCAACTCCAAAAGGAACCTTCAAAACCATGCAAATCCATGGAAATTAAATAACCGGCTCCTGAGTGATCATTGGGTCAACAATGAAATCAAGATGGAAATTTAACTATTCTTCTAACTGCACAATAGTGACACAACATATCAAAACCTCTGGGATACAGCAAAGGCAGTGTTAACAGGAAAGTTCATAGCCCTAAATGCCTACATCAAAAAGTCTGAAAGAGCACAAATAGACAATCTAAAGTCACACCTCAAGGAACTAGACAAACAAGAACAAACCAAACCCAAACCCAGCAGAAGAAAGGAAATAACCAAGATCAGAGAAGAACTAAATGAAATTGAAACAGCAACAACAAAATACAAAAGATAAATGAAACAAAAAGCTGGTTCTTTGAAAATATAAAATTGATAGACCATTAACAAGATTAACCAAGAAACAAGGAGAAAAAATCCAAATAAGCTCAATTAGAAACAAAATGGGAGATATTACAACTGACACCACTGAAATACAAAATATCATTCAAGGCTACTATGAAGACATTTATGTGCATAAACTAGAAAACCTAGAGGAGATAGATAAATTCCTGGAAAGATACAACCCTCGTAATTTAAATCAGGAAGAATTAGATACCCTGAACAGACCAATCACAAGCAGCGAGATTGAACTGGTAATAAAAAAAGATACCAACAAAAAAAAGCCCAAGACTAGACAGAGTCATAGTTGAATTCTACTAGACTTTCAAAGAAGAACTGATAACAATCCTATTGACACTATTGCACAAGACAGAGAAAGCGGGAATCCTCCCTAAATCATTCTTTGAAGCCAGTCTCGCCCTACTACCAAAACCAGGAAAGGATATAACCAAAAAAGAAAATTACAGACCAATATCCCTGATGAACATAGATACAAAAATCTTAACAAAATACTAGCTAACCAAATCCAACAGCATATCAAAAAGATAATCCACCATGATCAAGTGAGTTTCATACCAAGGATGCAGGGATGGTTTGACATACACAATTCAATAAATGTGATACAACACATAAACAGAATTTAAAACAAAAATAAAATGATCATCTCAATAGATGCAGAAAAAGCATTTGATAAAATCCAGCATCACTTTATGATTAAAACTCTCAGCAAAATTGGGCATACAAGGGGCATACCTCAATGTAATAAAAGTTATCTATGACAAAACCACCACCAACAAAATACTAAATGGGGAAAAGTTGAAATCATTCTCTCTAGAACTGGAACAAGACAAGGATGCCCACTCTCACCACTCCCCTTCAACATAGTACTAGAAGTCCTAGCCAGAGCAATCAGACAAGAGAAAGAAATAAAGGGCATCCAAATCCATAAAGAGAAAGTCAAACTGTTGCTGTTGGCTGATGATATGATTGTATACCTAGAAAACTCTAAAGACTCCTCCAAAAAGCTCCAAGAATTGATAAAAGAATTAAGCAAAATTTCAGGATACAAAATTAATATACAAATCTTTACCCTCCTATACATCAACAGACACCAAGCTGAGAATCAAATAAATAACTCAACTCCTTTTAAAACAGTTACAAAAAATCAAAATACTTAGAAATATACCTAACCAAAGAAGTGAAAGACCTCTGCAGGGAAAACTACAAAACAGTGCTGAAATAAATCATAGACAACACAAAAAAATGGAAACACATCCCATGCTCATGAATGGGTAGAATCAATATTCTGAAAATAACCACACTGCCAAAAGCAATCTACATACAAATTCAGTGCAATTCCCATCAAAATATCACCATCATTCTTCAGAAAAACAATCCTAAAACTCATATGAAAGCAAAAAAGCACCTGCATAGCCAAAACAAGACTAAACCAAAAGAACAAATCTGGAGGCATCATAGTACCTGACTTCAAACTATAGTATAAGGTCATAGTCACCAAAACAGCATGGTACTGGTATAAAAATAGGCACATAGAACAATGAAACAGAATAGAGAACCCAGAAATAAACCCAAATACTTACAGCCAACTGATCTTCAACTAAGCAAACAAAATATAAAGTGGGGGAAAGGACATCCTATTCAATAAATGGTGCGGGGGTAATTGGCAAGCCACGTGTAAGAGAATGAAACTGGATCCTCATCACTCACCTTATACAAAAATCAACTCAAGATGGATCAAAGACTTAATCTAAGACCTAAAACTGTAAAAATTCTAGGGCCGGGCATGGTGGCTTATGCCTATAATCCCAGCACTTCGGGAGGCCAAGGCAGGTGGATCACGAGATCAGGAGTTTGAGACCAGCCTGGCCAACATAGTGAAACGTCTCTACTAAAAATATAAAAATTAGGCAGGCATGGTGGCATGTGTCTGTAGTCTCAGTTACTTGCGAGGCTGAGGCAGGAGAATCGCTTGAACCCAGGCGGTGGAGGTTGTGGTGAGCTGAGATCATGCCACTGCACTCCAGCCTGGGCAACAGAGCGAGACTCTGTCTCAAAAAAAAAAAAAAAAATTCTGAAGATAACATTGGAAAAACCCTTCTAGACATTGGCTTAGGCAAGGATTTCGTGACCAAGAAAGCAAAAGCAAATGCAGTAAAAACAAAGATAAATAGCTAGGACCTAATTAAACTAAAGAGCTTTTGCATGGCAAAAGGAATAGTCATAAGAGTAAACAGACAACCCACAGAGTGAGAGAAAATCTTCACAATCATGATACATCTGACAAAGGACTAATATCCAGAATCTACAAATAACTCAAACAAATTAGCAAGAAAAAAAAAATCCCATCAAAAAGGACATGAATAGACAATTCTCAAAAGAAGATAGACAAATGGCCAATAAACTTATGAAATAATGCTCAACATCACTAATGATCAGGGAAATGCAAATCAAAACCACAATGCAATACCGCCTTACTCCTGCAAAAATGGCCATAATTTAAAAACAAAAAAAATAGATGTTGGCATGAATGTGGTAAAAAGGGAACACTTTCACATTGCTGGTGGAAATGTAAACTAGTGCAAGCATTATGGAAAACAGTGTGGAGATTCTTTAAAGAACTAAAAGTAGAACTACAATTTGACCCAGCAATCCCAATACTGGGTATCTACCCAGAGGAAAAGAAGTCATTATACCAAAAAGATACTTACACACACATGTTTATAGCAGCAAAATTTGCAATTGCAAAAATATGGAACCAACCCATATGCCCATAAATCAATGAGTGGATAAAGAAACTGTGGTGCATATATATTATAGAATACTACTCAGCCATAAAAAGGAATGAGTTAATGGTGTTTGCAGCAATCTGGATGGGATTGGAGACTATTATTCTAAGTCAAGTAATTCAGGAATGGCAAACCAAACACCATATGTTCTCACTTATAAGTGGGAGCTAAACTATGAGGATGTAAAGGCATAAGAATGACACAATGGATTTTGGGAAATCAAGTGGAAAGGGTGGGAAGGGCTGAGGGATAAAAGACTACAAATTGGGTTCAGTATATACTGCTCGGGTGATGGGTGCACCAAAATCTCACAAATTACCACTAAAGAACTTACTCATGTAACCAAATACCACCTGTTCCCCAAAAACTGATGGAAATAAAATTTTTTTAAAAAATCATTCTTGTAGCGTGATAAATGAGCTAGGGGGAAAACAAATGCAGAATCATCAGGTGATGACAACTGAATTAAGGTAAGGGCTAAGGAAACAAGGAAGAAAGGGCAAATTCCAGAAATACTTAGGGAGTAGAATTAGTAGGACTTAGTAATCAATTGGAGCTTGTCAGGCTATGAGTTCCGTGAGGACATAGGATTGACATCTTGTCACAGTTGTATCTTCCAGTACAACAAACCCGGTTTTATGATTAATGAATGGATAAATGAAAAAAAAAAAAAAAAAAAAGAAGTCCAAGGTTACTTCCAGTTTTTAGTGTGGACATATGATGTTACTGATACTCTTACTACTGTGTGGACATGAGCAGAGAAGCAGGCTTGGAAAGAGAAAGATAAGTTCTATTTAGCAAATACTGAATTTGTGGCATCTGCTGGATAGCCAAGTGGATATGTCTAACAGGCTTGGATTATGAGTCCAAAACTTGACAAAAAGGTTGTATACAAGTGTCAGTTAATACTCTGCAAAAGAACTTAAACAATTAGAGTATCCATTTCCCTGATTCTCGTGGGGGTAAAACAAAATCAGTGAGACTATGTAGATGAGCAAGAAAGGTGACTCATGAACTCAATCCCAGAGAATACGAATATTATTGAGTAAATAGAGATAGAACAATCCTAAAAGAAGACTAAGAAATAACGAACAGAGGCCACGTGTGGTGGCTCATGCCTGTAATCCCAGCACTTTGGGAGGCCAAGGTGGGCGGATCACCTGAGGTCGGGAATTCAAGACCAGCCTGACCAACATGGCAAAACCCTGTCTCTACTGAAAATACAAAATTAGCCAGTTGTGGGGGCGCATGCCTGTAATCCCAGCTACTCGGGAGGCTGAGGCAGGAGAACCACTTGAACCTGGGAGGCAGAGGTTGCAGTGAGCCGAGATTGCGCCCCTGCACTCCAGCCTGGGCAACAAGAGCAAAACTCCAACTCGAAAAAAAAAAAAAGAAAGAAAGAAAAGAAATAATGAACAGAGAGAGAAATAACGAACAAAGAGAATCAGGCACCACCACCACCACTACTAATACAAATAGTAATAATGCTAATTATAATAGCAACAATAATCACAACAGTAACAGCAGCAATAACAATGATGGTAGCTATGGTTGATGTGAATAACTATATGCCAGAAAATATACCAAGGACTTGACAATGATTATCTCATTTTCTCCTGAAAACCATGATGTAAAGTAGATTTTATCTTCATCTCACATGTAGGAAAGTAAAAAATGGTGAGTACATTGCCCCATGTTGTATAATCAGTAAGTGGCATAGCTGGGATTACAAACTCTGAAATCCAAGTAACTACTATATTGTGGTGTCATTTATTCTTTGGAGGTAATGAATTCTAGGGCTTTTATTCTTCTTTCAAAATAAGGTCTTATTATTAGATCTTATACTGAATATTCTTATGATGAAATGCACCTACTGAATATCTAGGTAAATGTAAAATGCCACTGTAAATTAAATACATTGTCATTATTTTTGCTGTAAATTATATGTATATCCCACAATACATTGCTATTCTTTTGGCTTCAAATATATTTAAGTATAGGTAAAGTATTTTTTAATGCAAAAAGAATAACAACATATTATAAAAGTAGCATATATGGCACAAGAGCACAAAAGACCAGAGTAAATGGAGTTATATGGTTATAAGAGGCTTACATTATTTATTTAATAGTAAAACATTATTTGTAGTTAGTAATAAGTTAAAGATCAATATTGTAATCTCTAGAATACCTACTAAAAAATAACTAAATAGGTGTAGCTAAAAATGTCAATAGATGAGATAGAATGGCATATTTTTAATTAATATATATTACCCAAAAGAAGCAAGAAAACTGAAACAGAGAAGCAAAGAACAAATAGAAAATAAATAATGAAATAGGACACTGACCAAAATTTGAAAACAGGCTGGGTGCAGTGGCTCACGCCTGTAATACCAGCACTTTGGGAGGATAAGGTGGGTGGATAGCAAGGTCAGGAGTTCAAGACCAGCCTGGCCAATATGGTGAAACCTCATCTCTACTAAAAATACAAAAATCAGCAGGGTGTGGTGGCGTGCGCCTGTAGTCCCAGCTACTCGGGAGGCTGAGGCAGGAGAATCACTCAAACCTGGGAGGTGGAGGCTGCAGTGAGCCAAAATCGCACCACTGCACTCCAGACTGGGTGAGAGGGTGAGACTCCATCATAAAAAAAAAAAAAAATTAAAAACAACCAAATGTCTGTTGTAACAGCTATCTACTGCTTCATCACAAATTACCCAAAAAGTAAATGGAAACATTTATTTTTATTTTTATTTTTATTTTTATTTTTATTTTTATTTTTTTTTTTTGAGACGGAGTCTCGCTGTATCACCCAGGCTGGAGTGCAGTGGCCGGATCTCAGCTCACTGCAAGCTCCGCCTCCCAGGTTTTTACGCCATTCTCCTGCCTCAGCCTCCCGAGTAGCCGGGACTACAGGCCCCCGCCACCTCGCCCGGCTAGTTTTTTGTATTTTTTAGTAGAGACGGGGTTTCACCGTGTTAGCCAGGATGGTCTCGAACTCCTGACCTCGTGATCCGCCCGTCTCGGCCTCCCAAAGTGCTGGGATTACAGGCTTGAGCCACCGCGCCCGGCCAATGGAAACATTTATTATCTCAGTTTCTGCGGGTCAAAAATCTCAGGCAGCAGTATCTTCTCTCATAAGGTCCCAACAAAGGTGCTGACTGGATTTCCAGATCATCGCAAGGCTCTGCGTGGAGAAGGATTTACTTCCAAGTCTACTTACATGTTGTTGGAAAAATTCAATTTTTCACAGACTGTTAGAATGGTGGCCTGAGTTCTTCACTGACTGTTGGCTGGAGGTCTTCTTCAGCTCCTTGCCATGTGGACCCCATGACAGCTTGCTTTATCACAACAAGCAGGCAAGAAGAACTACAGAGAACAAGAGACATGGAAGTCAAATATTTTATATCCAAATCTTGGAAGTGACATGCCATGGCATTTGCCATATTCTATTTATTAGAAGAGAGTCACTAGGTTGAACCCATCCTTAAGGGGAGGAGATTACACAAGGATGTGAATACCAGGAGGTGAGGATCACTGGAAGCCGTGAAAGAGACTGCCAACTGCATCTGTCAGCAAGAAAATGGATTTTAAAAGTGTGATATTTTTATACAATGGAATCAGTTTTTTTTTTAAGCCACCAATACCCACAGCAACAGAGATTAACCTCAAAAAATTGTACTCAATCATATTGAGCAAAATATGAGTTCCCAAAACAGGCAAAATTAATCTGCAATGACAGAAATCGGAACATTGCTTAACTCTGAGGGTTTGAAAGATGTCTTCATTGGTTTGCACTGCTGTAATAGAATACCACAGACTGAGTAATTTATAACGAGCAGAAACTTATTGGCTCACAGTTCTGGAGGCTCAGAAGTCCAATATCAAGGTGCCAACATCTGGCAAGGACCTTCTTACTGCATCATCACATGGCAGAAGAGCAAAAGGGCAAGAGAGGGACAGAGAGCATGACAGCATCAACCCATTCGTGTCTTAATCACCTCTTAAAGGTCTTGCTCTTAATACTGTTACAAGGGCGGGAGACAGAGTCTCACACTGTCTCCTGGGCTGGTGTGCAGTGGCGCCATCTCCACTCACTGCAATCTCCACCTCCCAGATTCATGCGATTCTTGGGCCTCAGCCTCCTGAGTAGCTATGATTACAGGCACGGGCCACCACGCCCGGCTAATTTTTTGTATTTTTAGTAGAGACGGGGTTTCACTACAGTGGCCAGGCTGGTCTCAAAATCCTGACCTTGTGATCCGCCCGCCTCAGCCTCCCAAAGTACTGGGATTACAGGCGTGAGCCACCGCGGCCAGCCGGGCAAGTACATTTCAACATGAGTTTTGGAGTGAGTAAACATTCAAACCATAGCAAAGAATATTGCCTGGGAAGGAGCATGAGGAAAAGTTCTTAGGTGCTGTAAGTATTCTGTCTTGTTTTGTCTAAACTCATTGAACTGAACATGTAATGTTTGTGCATTTTATTGTATGTAAACTATATGTCCATAAATATAATAATAAATAAAATAAATATAAATATTTAAAGAGTTTTATTTTTAAAAAATAAAAGTAATATCAACATTCTGAACTTTTTTGGTCAATGTTAAATAAAACATATCAGTCTAATATCATCTTTTTCCAATACAAGAATCTAGACATGGTGAAGAAATAAATGAGAGACACTGAATCACCAGAAAACAACTATTAAAAATTGAATCAGTTTGCATGATATAATGTCTGACTAAAATATAGAAATGGAAGAAAGGCATCCCATTTTTCACTAATAATAAAATAAACCTAAGATTAGTCAACTACCAAGTATTACATGATGCTATTTTTCTCCAACCTTTTCTTATTAAAAAAAAAAGAAATCAAATTACATGGTACATAGAAGCTCTTTGTAGAAAAGATGCCAAAAGCAGGATGAGAATTTTTCATTCTCTAAATCTTAAAGGAAAAATGTTTTTTGTTTTATTCTTAAAATTCTTAAATATTTATTCTTAACTATTTTTCTTTTCTTTCTTCCGTTTTCATCCTTCCTCTTTATCACTTCACCATGTCATAATTCTTGACTTCCTCAACATAAAATATTGTTTATTAATTTAAATATTTACTTGGTGGAAGAAAAGCAAAATAGACAAATAAAAAGCAATAGGAGAGGGTTATACAGAATAGAAGTTATAGCTAATGTCTCTCTTACACAGCGTTCCAAGCATAAGGGAGTGGCAGTTTCACAGTGTCAAGAATCCAGATTATTCTATCTTGCTCTGTAGTGTTATCTCTGGGATTGCTATTCAAGATTGTTTTCTATCTTGTTGCTTTATATTCCAGATCACAGAATTGGCAATAAATTAGTCACATATACCTAATGCATGCAGGGTTTAAAACCTAGATGACAGGTTGATAGGTGCAGAAAACCACCATGGCACATGTATACCTATATAAAAAACTGGCCCATTCTGCACATGTATCCTGGAACTTAAAGTAAAATTTAAAAAAAAAAAAAAAAAAAAAGGAAGAAAGAAATTAGTCCCATGAAACACCTAGATTTGGCTGTGAAATCTACCACTTGGCAAGCCTTGTAAGCAGAGATGTGGGCTTAAGCAGGCAGTCTTAGGCCCATGTGAAAATTCCTACTAAAGAAGAATAGAACATACAGTGGACAGTGCTGGCATTATTTTCTTACTCCCTGAGTATGCAGATACTCCATAAGACTTATCGTTTGGAAGCAACCACCGTTTATATTAGAAACAAAGAAGTTTGCAGGTCAGGTGCGATGGCTCAAGCCTGTAATCTCAGCACTTTGAGAGGCAGAGGTAGGCGGATCACTTGAGCCCAGGAATTGGAGACCAGCCTGGGAAACATGGCGAAACTCCATCTCTACAACATAATACAAAAATTAGCCAGGCATGGTGGTGTGTGCCTGCAGTCCTAGCTACTAGGGAAGCTTAGGTGGGGGGGATCACTTGATCCCATGAGGTAGAAGTTACAGTGAGCACAGATCACACCACTGCACTCCAGTCTGGGCAACAGAGTGAAACCCTGTCTTAAAAAAGAAAAAAAAAAAAATTTAGACTGCCATTCAAATACGGCAAAGCAAAACACCTGTTAACCCTCACTGCCACCCAAAATCTCACCAAAATATTGATAAAGAAATGTAAAATGGAGGCCAGGTGCAGTGGTTCATGCCTGTTATCCCAATATTTTAGTGGGCTGAGGCAGGAGGATAACTTGAGGCCACGAGTTCAAGACCAACCTGGGCATCACTGTGAGACCCTATCTCTACAAAAAATAATAATAATTAATTAATTAGCAGGGCATGGTTCCAGCTACTTAGGAGGCTGAGATAGAAGGATCACTTGAGCCCAGGAGTTCAAGCCTGCAGTGAACTATGTGAACTATGATCACACCATTGTACTCCAGCCTGAGCAACAGAGCAAGACCCTGTATTAATTAAAAAAAAAAAAAAAAAAAAAAAACTAAAGAAAGAAAGAAAAATAGAAAAGTTCAAAAATTAGGCCAGGTACGGTGGCTCATACCTGGAATCCCAGCACTTTGGGAGGCTGAGGCGGGTGGATCACCTGAGGTCAGGAGCTCGAGACCAGTCTGGCCAATATGGGAAAACCCCGTCTCTACTAAAAATACAAAAATTAGCCGGGTGTGGTGGCAGGTGCCTGTAATCCCAGCTATTTGGGAGGCTGAGACAGGAGAATCGCTTGAACCTAGGAGGTGGAGGTTGCAGTGAGCCGAGATCACACCACTGCACTCCAGTATGGCAAAAGAGCGGGACTCTGTCTCAGAAAAAAGAGAAAAAGAAAACTTCAAAAATTAATAGACACAGAGAGAATAGGAGAAGAGAAAATAGCTGCCAAGAGATGTCAACAAAACAGACTTATGATAACTGATTTAGCAGACTAGAGGAAGCTGAAATTAAGTGATTGCAGTAGGGGTGAGGATGGGTGATGCCAAGAAGCATGTAGATTTGGCTGCCAAGTCCTTCAAAGGCCCAGAAATTAGAGCCGCAAGTTGTCTCTGAAAATGGGAAGCAGATGAGGCTAAAATCGGGAGGACTGGTTGATGGCTTGCATAAAAGCAGTTCAACCAATACATCTCCTCATCACCTGCACAGCGAGGTAACTGACCCTCCTTCTTCTGCAGAAGGCTTGACATTATTTTTAGGGGAGGTTAAACCAGAAAAATCTCTAGACTCAAGGATAGCAGGTATGGAGGTATGATTGAGGTAACTTACTGGCAACACAGAGATCAAGTACAAGTCTGCATTCTGAACAATGAGACTTATCAACTGCAGCACCCAGATCACTCCATCACCACCATCCTAAGATGAAAGTGGAGGATTCCTTTCTGGAGACAGTGACCAGCCCCAGAAAAGAAGACCAACAGCTACTGCCCAGAAAAAGAGAAAGAAAAAACAGATCCCTGAACAATTACTCTGCTATAAACTCCCTACTTGTCAGACCTCATATATACAGAGCTTCCAGTTGTCAAGGATTATCCAACATTTGATAAAAGCTTCTTGCTTGGAAGAGGGAGATAAACAATTATGTGGGTGCACAATAATGCAAAGAAGAGATGAATATGTTTTAAAAACTTATAATTAATATTCTCAGAAGGATAAGAGAATATATATAGCATTTAAGAACAAAAGAACAAGAAATGATTAAACTGGAGGCTGAAAGTATTGATCAATGGGCCAGGTGCAGTGGCTCATGTCTGTAATCCCAACAGTTTGGGAGGCCGAGGCAGGTGGATCCCTTGAGGCCAGGAGTTCGAGACAAGCCTGGGCAACACGGCAAAAACCCGTCTCTACAAAAAATACAAAAATTAGCCAGGCATGGTGGTATGCGCCTGAAGTCTCAGCTACTCAGGAGACTGAGGTGGGAGGATTGCTTGAGCCCAGTAGGCTAAGGCTGCAGTGAGTTGTGATCGTGCCACTGCACTCCAACCTGGGCCACAGAGTGAGACCTTGTCTCAAAAAAAGAAGAAAAAAGAGGAAGGAGGGAAGGAGGGAAGGAAGGAAGGAAGGAAGGAAGGAAGGAAGGAAGGAAGGAAGGAAGGAAGGAAGGAAGGAAGGAAGGGGAAAGAAGGAAGGGAAAGATCCAAAAAGCTTCCAAAGAAAGAGACAAAAAAATAGGTCACATACAAAATATTACAGACCATAAAGACAACAGTCTTTTCAACGAAATTAGATGTTGCAATAATGCTTTTACAGTTTTAAGGAAAAATGATTAACAACATAGAACTGTATTCTCATGCAAACTACTAATCAAGTGTGAATAAAGACATTGCAAGAGGTGAGTTCTTTTTTTTTTTTTTTTTTTTTTTTTGTTGAGACGGAGATTTACTCTTCTTGCCCAGGCTGGAGTGCAATGGCACGATCTCAGTTTATTGCATCCTCCACCTCCCAAGTTCAAGCGATTCTCCTGCCTCAGCCTCCTGAGTAGCTGGGATTACAGGCATGTGCCACCACGCCTGGCTAATTTTGTATTTTTAGTAGAAACGGGGTTTCACCATGTTGCCTAGGCTGATCTCGAACTCCTGACCTCAGGTGATCCGCCCGCCTCTGCCTCCCAAAGTGCTGGGATTACAGGCATGAGCCACTACGCCCAGCTGCAAGAGGTGAGTTCTTAAATTTTAACCTCCTGTATCCCCTTACTCTGGAAGCTACTGGTGAATGTACTCCACTAAAATGAGACAAATTGAGAAAACAAAATACTTAAGATTCAGTAAACAGTCTTCAAAAGGAGAGGAAGACAGAGACAATTCCCGGGAGGCCTTGAGAGAAACTATCCAAATTAGAAAAAAGGGATAGAGGGCTTTGGTATGGATGTCAACAAGAAAATTTGAACTGACAGTTTAATTCATATGTTTCCAAATATTGAATGTAGTTTTATAATTCTGTAAACAGTTTGGAGTTGAATTAGGAACAGGTACATAGAAAGCTAAGTAAATGGGAGGGAAAAGGCAATTATCACTTCCAGAGAAAAACAAAGACTTGGGCAAGAATGAATATTTAATCATAGTACACTCAGCTAAGAATAATATTTGCATAGTCATAATAATATAAGCACTTAATATTCTTTACTTTTCTGGTAGAATCATATTGGGAGGATGGGAGTAGGAAAGTATAGAGATGGTAGGCAGAAGATAAGAGAGCTAAATCCTCATCTTTTATGATATACGAAATAGTAGAAAATGAATGGTGTCTAAAATGAAAAACTAAGAAATAGCACTGTAAGAATATTACTATAGAAAAACAGAGGCAAATACCTGAAGAAACTTCTGAAAAAATTTAACATTATTGACTCTGAAAGTGGGAACTAAGAGGCAGCAGCTGAGAAGTCTAGCAAGTTACCGTATTTTCAGTCTTCTAGAACTATCTGACTTTTTAAACTCTGATAAGTATAAAAATTAAATTTTAAAAAGCCAAGGGTGTTTAAAAGGGTGTTTCCTTTCTAAGAAGGAACATTTTTGAATATAGAGTTGACTTGAAGATATCTACCATAATTTTTTAATTATTGATTTTTCTGTTAGGTATTAAAATTCCTCAGCCTCTTTAGGCCTGTTGTTTTTTGTTCTTTAATTAAACTTTTAAATTTTGAAATAATTATAGATTCACATTCAGTTGAAAGAAATTGTTCAGAGTTCCTATGTGCCCTTTACCCAGTTTCCTCAATGGTAACACTTCACCATAAGGATCCTTGTTCAGACTGTTTTTCAGAGTGACTTCACCGTTTGACATTCTCAGCAGCAGTTGATGAAGGTTCCAACTTCTCCATATTCTCACCAGCACTTGTTATTATCTGATTTTTGATTCTATCAATCCTACTGGGCATGAACTACTTTCGATTTGCATTTCCCTGATGAACAGTGGTGTGGAGTATCTTTTCACACACTCAATGACCATTTGAATATCTTCTTTGTAGAAATGTTTATTCAGATCCTGTGCCAATTGTTCAGTTAGGTTGTCAATTTTTATTATGAGTCCTTTATATATTCTGGATACTAGACACTTATCAGATATATGGTTTGTAAGTTTTTTCTCCCATTCTAAGAAATGTCTTTTGCCTCTTTAGTTTAGGAAACTGCCAAACTGTTTTTTTAGAATTGACTAAACCATTTGATACTCTCTCCAGCAATATAGGAGTGATTTCAGTTTATCCACATTCTCGTCTGCATTTGTTGTTGTCATTATTTTTAATTTTAGCCCTTCTGATAGTGATATCTCATCATTATTTTAATTTTGCATTTCTCTAATGGCTAATGATGTTGAATATCTTTTCATTTGCTGTCTGTACACCTCTTTAGTGAGCTATACAGTCTATGGGTTTTGCCCATTTTCTGATTGGATTGTTTGTTATTTTGCTGTTGCATTTTGAGTATTCTTTATGTATTCCAGATACTAGTCCTTTGTTAAATATATGGATTTTAGAGCTTTTTCCTAGTTTGTAGCTTGTCTTTTCATCCTGTTAACAGGATCTTTCAGAGAGCAAAGGTTTTAAAACTTTTGATGAGGTCCAATTAATTAATTTTTTCCCTTTATGAATAGTGTTTTGGTATAATCTAAGCACTCTTTGCCTAGCCATAGATCCTTAATATTTTCTTCTTTTTTCCCTAACTTCTATAATTTTACATTTTACCTTTGAGTTCATAATCCATTTTGAGTTAATGTTTGAATAAGGTGTGAGGTTTAGGTCTTGACTCGTTATTTTGCTTATGGATGCCTAATTTTTCTGGCACCGTTTGTTGAATGTCTGTTCCTCCTGAAACATTTCACCTGTGTCAAAAATTAGTTGAGCATATTTGTGTGGATCTATTTCTGGATTTTAAAATATGTTCTATTGATCTGTGTCTATCCTTCTGCAAGGACATGTTGTCTTCATTACTATCACTGCATAGTATGTCTTAATATCAGGTACAGTGATTCTTGTTTCTCTGTTCTTTCAAGATGGTGCTACCTATTTTAGAACTTGTGCCTTTCCATATCAATGTTAGCATAAACTTGTCTAGGTCTGCGAACACCCTAATTTTAAAATTAATTAAAATGTAAATAATGATTGTGCACAGTGGCTTATGCCCATAATCCTAGCACTTTTGGAGGCTGAGGTAGGAGGATTGTGCCACTGTACTCTGGCCTGGACAACAGAATGAGACCCCGTCTCTTAAAAAAAAAAAAAAAAAAAAAAAAAGTATAAAATTTAAAAGAGCTATCTAGAGAATATAACTTCAGTAATTTATTTGTCCTTTTCAATTATTTTTGAGATACACAGTATAAGTCAGTTTAATGCACATGAGTGGCACTGATACACTTCTTGGCAAGCAACTTAAAAAGTTCAGCAAGTCATTAAGTATATTGCTTCAGATAAAGCAATTAGGGCAAAATGGAGGTGAAATTGCCATTTGCTTTTAAACTTCTGCATATCATGAAAGTGTTTTACGCCAGGCGCGGTGGCTCATGCCTGTAATCCTAGCACTTTGGGAGGCTGAGGCGGGTGGATCACAAGGTCAGGAGTTCGAGACCAGCCCAGTCAACATAGTGAAACCCCATCTCTACTAAAAGTACAAAAAGTTAGACGGGTGTGGTGGCAGGCACCTGTAATCCCAGCTACTTGGGAGGCTGAGGCAGAAGAATCGCTTGAACCCAGGAAGCGGAGGTTGCAGTGAACCGAGACCACGCCATTGCACTCCAGCCTGGGTGACAGTGTGAGACTCCGACTCAAAAAAAACAAAGTAAGTGTTTTACTATGAAAATACTACTCAGCCAAACAGTAAGAAAGATATAATCAATCTACTAGATAAGTCAACAAATAGTATGAGCAGATAATTTCACAACAAAGATACGAAGGAAGATGCACAAATTCTCTAGTAAGCATAGAAATGCAAATTAAAACCACAGGAGACTATTTGATGGGGAGGCAGGATCTTTCAAAATGTTAAACATGCACAGCTTTAACCTAGGACTCTACTTCTAGGAATAATTTACTATACCAAAATACTTACGTGCATATAGGCATTTAATATATAACATAGGATATCTATGTTAGCATTGTTTATAATAGAGAAAAAAATGCAAACAACTTAAGTTCAGAAATATGGTATTCACCTAGTTAATTGTGGTTAAGCCATATTATATAATACTGTATAGTCTTTTAAAAAATGAAAGGAGTCTTGGCCGGGCGCAGTGGCTCACGCCTGTAATCTCAGCACTTTGGGAGGCCAAGGCGGGCGGATCACGAGGTCAGGAGATGGAGACCATCCTGGCTAACAATCGAGACCATCCTGGCTAACACGGTGAAACCCTGTCTCTACTGAAAATACAAAAAAAAATTAGCTGCGCGTAGTGATGGGCGCCTGTGGTCCCAGCTACTCGGGAGGCTGAGGCAGGAGAATGGCGTGAACCCAGGAGGCGGAGCTTGCAGTGAGCCGAAATCACGCCATTGCACTCCAGCCTGGGAGACAGAACGAGACTCCGTCTCAAAAAAAAAAAAAAAAAAAAAAAGAATGTATTGATTTGAAAAGATCTCTAAAATACATTGGATAAATAAAAAAACATGCCTCAAAGTAACATGGTTAAGACTAAAAATATGTAAAAAGCACATCTGCAAATGTGTGTATTGATATGTAGACAGAAAAAGTAACAGCCAGGTCTGGAAGGACACACAAATCTAACTGTTAACAGAGGTTATCTATGGTGAGGGAATGAGATTGGGGGTAGGTTGGGAAGAGTGAGGATTAGAAAAGAGGTTTTTTCAGGTTTTATTTTAAATATATCTGCGTTGTTTTAAAATTATTTTTACAATAAGATTGTTTCATTTATTTATTTGGTACTGATAATATCTTAAAGTGTGTGTGTGTGTGTCAGATTAGATTGCTGTCAATCGAGTAACTGTTACTATTATGCCATAAGTCAAATTGAACTCGTTTGATTTAACTGAGTATATAAGAGTGATATATCCATCCTGGCTAACACAGTGAAACCCCGTCTCTACTAAAAAATACAAAAAATGAGCCAGGCATGGTGGCGGCGCCTGTAGTCCCAGCTACTCGGGAGGCTGAGGCAGGAGAATGGCGTGAACCCAGGAGGCGGAGCTTGCAGTGAGCCGAGATCGCGCCACTGCACTCCAGCCTGGGCGACAGAGCGAGACACCGTCTCAAAAAAAAAAAAAAAAAAAAAAGAGTGATATAATATTGGTAGCCCAAAAATCAATTTAATTTCCCATTTAATTTATTGAACTATTTTAGATTGGTGCTATTTAGGAGGGATTGCTCCTAAATATTACTAAACAACTCTCTTGGCATTTTAGACGCAGGCGAATCTGGTCCTCATTAGTGAGTCATTCCCTTTGGCTCTGGTAAAACAAACATGGGATTTCAGAGGCACAGAAGTGGGCCATTGACATCCTCTTAGATTGTAAGAAAAAAAATTGTGAAAGTCCACCATTGTTTTCATAGGCAGGGAATACCGGCAATCCATTCCTAAAGGGGCAAGCATTTTAAATTTATTTACTGAAGGCCTGTTAGGTTTGTTTCTCTTCCATTCCAACCTCCCAGCCACCTGTGGCACTTGCAAATTTCTTTCCTGTGGTTGTAGTGTTTTTAGTCAGGGCTCTTGTTTGCAACTGAAACATGGCTTGCTATCTTAAGTAAAACAGAAATTTATTAGAAGGTCATCAAGGCTGACTAAATTAATGAGTGGCGAGATGAACAATCTTGAAAACTGAGAATAATCTCAGGGAGGACTGTGTGACCAGGTCAAACAACAGAAACCCAGGCAACTGTCCTCCAACAGGACAACAAGGTCTCTGCCTCTGTGATAGACAGGGCCTCCATCTGTTCCCATGACCTTCTACCCGTTGAATGAAAAAGCACAGGAGAGAATGTGGATGTGATCCAATACAACATCACATGTCCCCTGAATCTGCTAAGGTCAAGGTGGCTACTACCTCCTCCTGAGAACGTATGTATTGGGAGATTTTTCGAAAGACAGAAGATGCTAAAACAAAATTCCATGCTTTCATGGTGGCCATGGCCAAGGGCAAAAATTACCTGGCCCTAATAGGGACATATTATTAAGTTGTTAACACGGCGTTCTAACAGTACTCAGAACACAGTTCTTGAGTCACCCTTGCTTTTTTCATAGGATTGCTCATTTCCATGTAAGAAGAATATATCTTACCAGTTGCAACAAATTATCAAGTGGTCTTGTTTCATTAGCAATCAATAAACAGCCAAATATTGGGGAAGTGAGTGCTTTAAAGTATATAGAAGGCAAAGAACAGGCTATTATAGATTACTCCTTTCAGCTGTGAGAAGTTATAATCAGCTTTAAGTAGGTAAAGATGGTGAATTTAACAAAAGCATCAATATTCTCTCCATCCTAAAATCCTGCTAAAATGACACTAAAATGTTATATATTTTTAAAATCTCTAATATAAAGGTTGTGGAAGCTAGAAAGCATATGAGAGAGGGGCAACTACCTTAGCAGAAAAGCTAGTTAAATCCTATTCCAGTAGTGAGGCATTCTAAGAACAGTGACTGGTTTGTATTATAGAGAAAAAGAAAAAAGGCTTAGGAATTGATAGTGCCATATACTTAGAAAAGTCGAAAAAATGTGAAGGTTGGTGGAAAGTCTGTTGCGGAATCATCATAACTCCCAAATTCATGCCCCAACCCTGATCAGCTTGGCCACTGCCCTTCTCCTTTCCCTATGGAAGACTGGCGGGTCTTCTTCCTTGAAGGCAGTAAAACAGATGGTCTCTGGACAGGTCAAAATCAGTTACAATGGAGAATAAAGGTGATCTACTAAAAGCAGAATGATTAAGCGAATATTTGCATAATGAATGATGAGACCCTGGCCTTCATCCCCCACACCACTCCTGCCACCTGACAGCCAGGACCAGTCCAAGGGTTCAGACCTAAAGATACTGACATTGAGGGTTTTTCACCAATACAGCCCAGCCAGATCACCCTAGAATGAATGTCATAGTCAATGAGACTCACCCATGCACTGAGGACACCATTCATCATTTTACTCCCAATTCTTAAATATGAGCAAACACTCATGGATTATCAGAATTGCAGGAACATTTAATATAAAAAATGATGATGAAAACAAAAGAACAAAAGGAGCTTGGAGGAAACAGAGTGTAAGAAGGAAGAAGTAAACTTCAAAAACCAGCATAACCAATATCCTTATATAGTCGAAAGGAGATATTACACTCATGAAAGAAAAATATCTACTTTTAAATGGCTTATCCAAGGAGCAGAAAACAGATCTTGGAAATAAAAAAAGAGTGATGGCAGAAATGAAAAACTCAATAGAAGCATTGGAAGATAAAGTTAGGCAAACCTCTCAGAAAGTAAATAAAAAAGACAAAAAGTATAAAAGAAAAGCAAAAAGATCTGGAGAACTAGAGGATAAAACTGGAAGTTCCCACATCTATTATATAGAAATATGAATCCTAGAAACAGAAAACTTGGAAAACAGAAAGGAGAAAATCAGTAGCAAAATCATCATGAAAAATTCCCAGTGCTCAAGGACATATGCATTCAGATTTTAAGAACTCATTGTCCAACACAGTGGTGGAAAAAGTCTTTCAAAAAGATGTAACTTTGTGGCATTTCAGAACACCAGAGACAAAAAGATTTTTGCAAGATTTTAGGGTTGGGGAGACAGAAATTCAGGAATCAAAATATCAACTTTTCAACAAACAACACTGGAAGCCAGAAGCAATAAGCAATGTCATTAAAATTCTGAGAGACGTTATTTCTAATTGAGAATTCTGCATTCAGCCAAACTATCAATCAAGCATATCGGCCAGGATCCTGGCAGAAAAGAGATGGAGCACTCCAGGAGAATAATAGAGGAGGTTTACTTAATAAAGACACTGGTTATAAAGATTTGGGCAGAACACCATTACCACTCCCAGTCAGGAAGGGAGAAATGATTTATCAGCACCCAGATGGTAGCTGTATGTAGGCGGCCACAAGGGCTCCAAGCTCTAGCAGGGATGCAGACAACTGCCTCTATCTGGCAGGAAGGAGGTCAGGAAACACATACCCCAACCTGACCCTCCTCCTTCCTTCCTCCAATCTCATGCCAGTGCCTCCAATCAGCCATACACTCCTGAAGGTCAAATGGCAAGTGACCCCGATGATGCTGTCTACAAATCTCAGCCTCCTGGGAAATCAAGTAGGGGGGAGAAGGTAGAAATAGTTATAAAGACTAAATTTGTTACAATGTGTAAAGCTGTGGCTGGGCGCGGTGGCTCACGCCTGTAATCCCAGCACTTTGGGAGGCCGAGGTGGGTGGATCACAAGGTCAGGAGATCAAGACCATCCTGGCTAACACGGTGAAACCCCATCTCTACTAAAAATACAAAAAAATTAGACGGTCGTGGTGGCGGGCGCCTGTGGTCCCAGCTACTCGGGAGGCTGAGGCAGGAGAATGGCATAAACCTGGGAGGCGGAGCTTGCAGTGAGCCAAGATCGCACCACTGCACTCCAGCCTGGGCAACAGAGCAAGACTCCGTCCCCACCAAAAAAAAGAAAAAAAAAGTATCAAGCCTTTAGAATAATGTCTGTCACCTTTTAAACACCCAATATATCTTGGTTATTGTTTATTTCATCATTGTTATTTTCATTAACAGGAAACTATTAAAATTCTCATGAAATCAAACATTAACAAACTTCCTAATAATTTTCTAAATCCTTTTCCTCTTTCTCTAATAAGAATTTTCAACTCCAATATGTAAAATGTACTGTAAAATTTTGTTAGTGTAAAAAACAATTTTCAGCCAGGTGTGGTAGTTCATGCCTGTAATCCCAGCACTTTGGGAAGCTAAGGTGGGCAGATCACCTGAGGTCAGGAGTTTGAGAGTAGCCTGGCCAATGGCATGGTGAAAGCCCGACTCTACTAAAAATGCAAACAATTAGCCGGGCATAGTGGAGGGCACCTGTAATTCCAGCTACTCGAGAGGATGAGGCAGGAGACACGCTTGAACCCGGGAGGCGGAGGTTGCAGTGAGCTGTGATCACGCCATTGCACTCCAGCCTGGGTAACAAGAGCAAAAACTCTGTCTCAGGAAAAAAGCAAAAACCAAAAAAAAAAAAAAAAAAACTATTCTGCTGACTCTCAGGGAATTTTCAAATTTTCTCCAGATTTATTAGCAAACACGTCATTTGGAATAAACTTTTATTGGACTTACTAGTAGTGATGTGTAATTCAGAAGTAGTGTGACTGGGCAGAAATAACTATTAAGAACTGGCTCAGCACTACAATTTTCCAGGAACATATAATAGCTTTAATGCTATATTCTGATGAAATAACTTAATCATATCACCGCAGTGCAATATTTTGCAAGATAAGTACACTAGCATAATCCCCAGAATGCCAAATAGGAAGGAGTCATAGGTTGGGGTGGGTGAGACACATAATAATAACAGAATTGAATTGACCTCGAAATATGATTAAAACACAAACAGTCGTCACTATACAAATCATATTGTTCAATGTTTCATCTCAAAAGTAATCAAAGTGATGTAAGTTGTTAGCAAAGATTTTTAGAATCATGCTATCCAATGTTTGTTGGAGTGGAGCAGAAAAGGTACTCAACTAGAGGGCAAGTTGTAGAGGACTACGTGCTCCCTTATAACTTCCTGATAAGTCCTGCTCTTGCAAATGAGGCAGGGCGTTGGGGGCTTGTTTATGTGTAAACATCTTGAAAATCCAGAAAGTCAGGGAAAGGTCAGAAAAACAACAATGTGTCTTGTGACTTGGCAACATTCCACAAACAACTGTATAAAATAAAGCAGAGCGCACCATTCGAGGTGGCCGCCATGTTTGTCTTATCTTCTGTTGTCTTGTGTGTTCATTCCTTTGTTTAGGAAACACACGGACCCCAACACAAGTTGTCCTTATGTATTAAAAGTGCTTAAAACTGGTATGGCTTGGTGTGGTGACTCATGCCTGTAATCCCAACACTTTGGGAGGTCAACAACGTGGGAGGATCACTTAAGACCAGGAGTTTGAGATCAGCTTGGGCAACATAGGAAAGCTCCATGTCAACAAAAATAAAAATAAAAGTGCTTAAAACATTTATTCATGTCACAGCCGATGTTGGGGAGACGGATATGCAAAAAGATATACTACGCATAGCAGAGATATGTCCTTTGTGCTATGGGAACACAGAAGGAAATGATTCAAGTGATTAATTGCTCAAGAGAAGGAAAGAACACGTCACAAAGGAGATGGTATTTGGATAGAACTTTGGAAAAGCAGTAAAAGTTCACAGTAAAATTTCAGCTATAGTCCCAGTACTCCTATGGTGAGACTTTTGATGTGGCTGGAGGGTTGGGAGATAGCATCTAGAGACAAAGTGTCAGTATATGAAAACCAATTGACAATGATGAAGAGAAAAACATTTGCTTTTTAGTTAGATGAACATTACTTTTAAAAATCATATTGTAGAGGCCGGGCGCGGTGGATCAAGCCTGTAATCCCAGCACTTTGGGAGGCCGAGACGAGTGGATCACGAGGTCAGGAGATCGAGACCATCCTGGCTAACACGGTGAAACCCCAGCTCTACTAAAAAATACAAAAAACTAGCCGGGCGAGGTGACGGGCGCCTGTAGTCCCAGCTACTCGGGAGGCTGAGGCAGTAGAATGGCGTGAACCCGGGAGGCAGAGCTTGCAGTGAGCTGAGATCCGGCCACTGCACTCCAGCCTGGGCGACAGAGCAAGACTCCGTCTCAAAAAAAAAAAAAAAAAAAAAAACCATATTGTAGAGAAAAGCTAAGCCATGTGTATCTGTAGCACTTCTTCCCCCAGCCACCAAAAACCTCTAATCTGGAAAAATAAGATAAAATAAGTCTGACATAGAGAAATATTCAGGAAGCTAAGGAGGAATTTGTCCCACAGGAAAAGGCAGCCAGGTTAGCAAGGAGTGGGTGAGACAGGGCAAGTAGCCTGAGATGCCACACAACATAAAATTATATTAAGTATTTCAGTACCATAATTATATTTATTTTCATAATAATTAGTTGTGTTGACTCTTTCGAGAAAAGATTTTAATAGAGAAGTAATATTTACCATTTTTACAAATAAACTTCTATAACCATTCATCTACAAGCACACCAAGAAGAGTGACAGAAATGAGGCAAATTTGGGATGGATTTTTAAACACCTAGCAAGATGTGAATGCAGCAGATTGTTGGCAGTAATTGGTATTAAGGAAGGGGAAAAAAAGTAGCAATGTTTGCTTGCATTCTGAGTCTCCTCTCTTCCTCTTCCCTGGTGTAAAGTGACTTCTTTTTTTTGAGACAGAGTCTGGCTCTGTCGCCCAGGCTGGAGTGCAGTGGCGCAATCTCGGCTCACTGCAAGCTCTGCCTCCTGGGTTCATGCCATTCCCCTGCCTCAGCCTCCTGAGTAGCTGGTACTACAGGCACCCGCCACCACGCCCAGCTAATTTTTTGTATTTTTAGTAGAGACAGGGTTTCACCATGTTAGCCAGGATGGTCTCGATCTCCTGACCTCATGATCCACCCGCCTCGGCCTTCCAAAGTGCTGGGATTACAGGTGTGAGCCACCGCGCCAGGACGTAAAATGACTTTCTCTCTCCTCCCTCAAAAATCTCTTCTTCCATCTCTTCTCATTTGAGAAGTTCCCTGACAGAAAAGGAACCAGCCCGTGCTCAGAGCAGAGAGCATCTTCACATCCTGCTGTGCACCTTTTTCTGACCTGCTGGGAGGGACAAAACCAAGAAAGGAAAGGAAGAGAGGAAATTCCTCTTGGAAAATCCTAAATGCATCACTATGTCTTGTAATGTTTTTCTGTTTCCTCAGACAACCCATGTGCATGTGCACATGCTTGTGTGTGTGTGTGTGTGTGTGACAGAGCGAGTGCTGGAAGTTATTCAGCTGCCAACTGGTTTGCAGTTCCACGGCCATTGACACTGCTCTTTTGGTGAGATGGAGAGAAATGAGGATAATGATGACTGAAATGGAAAACCTTTTTTTAAAATGGATTTATGTTTTATTCTAACTTGCGAATGAAATATTCCAGACCAGTTGTGGTGTACTCATAACTAATTCTCCAAAATTAAAAATACTATCTGTATTATGATAATCCAATTAAATACTTGATGAGGACTTCTTTGAGAAATACACTATAAAGTCACAAGGGAATGAGGTTTCATTGAGTGCTTACTGTGCATCGGGTATCGCAAGCCCTTTTCATAGATTAGCTACCTTAAATCTCAGAGGAACACTGCAAAGCACATATGTACCCACATCTTACAGACAAGTAAACTGAAGTTCAGTGAGAAAGTAACATGCTTAAGGTCACAAAGGTAATTCACCTGAATTCAAATCTGTGTTCTTCCTAGTACCAGGCTGTATCGTTCTTACAGATTACCATTCTGGTGCTGATTGGTAACTCCTTAGGTTGCAGGTGCTATTTTTTAAGCCATACCTATACGTTCAATGGAATAACTGCTATGTTTGTGGCATGGCTTTTCCAGAACAGGAGTGTTTTCAAAGAATACATTTGTTTATGTGCTCAACAAATCTTACCATGTGTCAATGTTATGTCCTGATCCCTTTTTTTTTTTTTTTTTTTTTTTGAGATAGTGTCTCACTCCCATTGCCCAGGCTGGAGTACAGTAATGAAGTCACGGCTCACTGCACTCTCAACTTCCCAGACTCAGGTGATCCTCCCACCTCAGCCTCCCTAGCAGCTTGAACTACAGGTATATACCACCATGCCTAACTAATTTTTTGTAATTTTTGTAAAGATGAGATTTTACCATGTTGCCAAGGCTGGTCTTGCACTCCCAGGCACAAGTGAACCACCTGCCTCAGCCTCCCAAAGTATTAGGATTACAGGAGTGAGCCACCATGCCCAGCCCTGACCTCATTTTTATTTTGTTTTATTTTATTTTTCCATAAGTTATTGGGGTATTCAGTTACATGAGTAAATTCTTTAGTGGTGATTTGTGAGATTTTGGTGCACCCATCACCCGAGCAGCATACACTGCACCACATATGTTGTATTTTATCCTTTGCCCTCCGACCACTCTTCCCCTCAAGCCCCCAAAGCCTATTGTATCACTTTTATGCCTTTGCATCCTCATAGTTTGGTTCCCATATATCAGTGAGAACAAAAGATGTTTGGTTTTCCATTCCTGAGTTACTTCACTTCAGACAATAATCTCCCATCTCATCCAGGCCATTGGAAATGCTGTGGGGTTTTTTTGTTTTTTTGTTTTTTTGTGTGTGCAGTTGTTGTTTGTTTGTTTGTTTGTTTTGAGACGGAGTCTCTCTCTGTCGCCAGGTGCAGTGCAGTGGCGCGATCCCAGTTCACTGCAACCTCTGACTCCCCAGTTCAAGTGATTCTCCTGCCTCAGCCTCCTGAGTAGCTAGGATTACAGGCATACGCCACCATGTCCAGCTAATTTTTTTTTGTATTTTTAGTAGAGCCAGCGTTTCACCATGTTGGCCAGGATGGTCTCGATCTCCTGACCTTGTGATCCGCCCGACTTGGCCTCCCAAAGTGCTGGGATTACAGGCATGAGCCACAGCACCCTGCCGGAAATGCTGTTAATTCATTTCTTTTTATGGCTGAGCAGTATTCCATCACTTATATATACCCCAGTTTTTTTATCCACTCTTTGACTGATGGGCATTTGGGTTAGTTCCGCAATTTTGCAATTGGGAATTGTTCTGCTATAAATATGCATGTGCAAGTATCTTTTTCGAATAATGACTTCTTTTCCTCTGGGTAGATACCCAGTAGTGGGATTGTTGGATCAAATCATAGTTCTACTTTTAGTTCTTTAAGGGATCTCCACACTGTTTTCTATAGTGGTTGTACTAGTTTACATTCCCACCAGCAGTGTAAAAGTGTTCCCTGATCACTGCATCCACGCAAACATCTACTGCTTTTTGATATTTTGATTATGGCCATTCTTGAAGGGGTAAGGTGGTATCATACTGTGGTTTTGATTTGCACTTCCCTTATCATTAGTGATGTTGAGTATTTTTTCGTATGTTTGTTGGCCATTTGTATATCTTCTTTTGAAAATTGTCTATTCATGTCCTTAGCCCACTTTTTGATGGGATTGTTTGTTTTTTCTTACTGATTTGTTTGAGTTCATTGTAGATTCTGGTTATTAGTCCTTTGTCAGATGTGTAGATTGAGAAGATTTTCTCCTACTCTATGGGTTGTCTGTTTAATCTGCTAACTGTTCCTTTTGCTGTGCAAATGCTCTTTAGGTTAATTAGGTCCCAGCTATTTATTTTTGTTTTTATTGCATTTGCTTTTGGGCTTTTGGTCATGAGATCCTTGTCTAAGCCAATGCCTGACCTCATTTTTGGCTCAGAAAATATTGTTATCATAAGAATGAACTCTTCTTAAGATAGTCTAAGATAAGGTCAGGTATGGTGGCTCATGCCTGCAATCCCAACATTTGGGAGGCTGAGGCAGAAGGATTGCTTGAGGCTAAGAGTTTGAGACCAGCCTGGCTAACATTGCAAGACTCCAAGACCCCATGTCTACAAAAAAATTTCTTTTAAAAACATCTGACAGAAATTTATTCTACCTATGGAAGATAAAGGAGTTTCACCAGGGAATAGGAAACAGAATTTTGAATAATAATAGATTTTTTCCAGTGGAAGGAAGGGAAACATAGACATTATATGGAATGCTTAGAAATGGCAAATGTCACCAGGCATAGTGGCTCATGCCTGTAATCCCAGCACTTTGGGAGGCCGAGGCGAGTGGATTGCCTGAGGTCAGGAGTTCAA
The DNA here is from genome assembly GCF_047675955.1 of Chlorocebus sabaeus. Taxonomy (NCBI): domain Eukaryota; kingdom Metazoa; phylum Chordata; class Mammalia; order Primates; family Cercopithecidae; genus Chlorocebus; species Chlorocebus sabaeus. The sequence continues at coordinate 38,662,006 of NC_132913.1, forward strand.
GACCAGTCTGACCAACTTGGTGAAACCTCATCTCTACTAAAATTACAAAAATTAGCCAGGTGTGGTGGTGGGTGCCTGTATAATTCCACCTACTTGGGAGGCTGAGGCAGAAGAATCGCTTGAACCTGGGAGGTGGAGGTTGCAGTGAGCCGAGATCAGGCCATTGCACTCCAGACTGAGCAACAAGAGTGAAACTCCATCTCAAAAAAAAAAAAAGTAAATGTCAACATTTAATGAAAAAATAGGCAAAGACTGTATGAGAAGCAAGGTACAGGCCTTTAGCACTGAAACTCTGGGTACATGCAATGGCAAAGCAAAAATAAAATATGAAAGTACACTATTGTGACACTGGAAATCCCTTTTGTGATCATAAGTTAAAGTCGTGAGTGCTAACATTTTAAAAAAATTTTTAAGGGATGGGGTCTTGCTCTATTGCCCAGGCTGGAGTGTAATGGTGCAATCACCATTCACTGCAGCCTCCACCTCCTAGGCTCAAGCAATTCTCCCACCTCAGCCTCCCAAGTGCCTGGGACTACGGGTGCATGCTACTATACTCAGCTAATGTTTTTGTATTTTGTGTAGGGATGGAGTATCACTATGTTGCCTAGGTTGATCTTAAACTCCTGGCCTCAAGTGATCTGCCTGCCTCAGCCTTCCAAAGCGTTGGGATTACAGATGTGAGCCACCGTGCCCAGCCTGCTAACATTTCTGACCTTCATTTCCCCCGTCCCCAAACCAAAAAGGAATAAAAGACCCGTAGTTCTGGGATCTTCTGACCTGAAGGATTCCACCTTCTTAAAGGTAGCAGAGCTCACCAAACCGTAGGTATGCTTTCATGACAAATATGATATGCACTGGAAAAGAACATACCTGGGGCGAGGCACAGTGGCTCACCCTGTAATCCCAGCACTTTGAGAGGCTGAGGCAGGCAGATCACAAGGTCAGGAGATCGAGACCATCCTGACTAACATGGTGAAAACCCATCTCTACTAAAAATACAGAAAATTAGCCGAACGTGGTGACAGGTGCCTATAGTCCCAGCTACTCAGGAGACTGAGGCAGGAGAATGGCATGAACCTGGGAGGCGGAGCTTAGAGCGAGCCAAAATCGCGCCATTGCACTCCAGCCTGGGCAACAGAAGGAGACTCCTTCTCCAAAAAAAAAAAAAAAAAAAAAAATACCTGGAGCATCAGTGTCCTTGTTCTTGCGCAAAGGTAGTCTCAGCCTAGTCTGAGTCGTCATTGTTGCTAATCCTTAAAACTTGACCAGCAGGCCAGGAGCAGTGGCTCATGCCTGTAATCCCAGCACTTTGAGAGGCCAAGGTGGGCAGATCACCTGAGGTCAGGAGTTGGAGATCAGCCTGGCCAACGTGGCAAAACCCCATTTCAACTAAAAATACAAAAATCAGCTAAGTGTAGTATGCATTCCTGTAATCTCAGCTACTCAGAAGGCTGAATTGCTTGAACCCGGGAGGCAGAAGTTGCAGTGAGCTGAGATTGTGCCACTGCACTCCAGTCTGGGCAAGAGAGTGAGACACTGTCTTATTTAAACATTTTTTTAAAAAACAACAACTTAAAAACGTGACCAGTTTCAGTGATTCAGCCTAGCATAAAAAAGAAGTTCCACGCCAGGCACAGTGACTCACACCTGTAATCCCAGTACTTTGAGAGGCCAAGGCAGGAGGATCACTTGAGCGCAGGATGTCGAGGCTACAGTGAGCCATGATTGCACCACTGCACTCCAGCCTGGGTGATAGAGTGAGATCCTGTCTCAAAGAAAAAAAAAAAGTTCCAGAGCTAGAAATACAAATAATAAACATGAGAATATATTCAACTTCATGATTTTAGGATCTGCCTACATAGCCTAGATAAATGTGAAAAATGTGGGTCTATAAGTCTTGTCTCAACATTTCTATCATATTCATCATCTTTCTCTATAGGAGAAATGTAAGGGCTACTATCTGTTTCTAAGGAGGAGATTTTTAAATCTAAATGGTAGGGCCAGGCGCAGTGGCTCACGCCTGTAATCCCAGCACTTTGAGAGGGCGAGGCCAGCAGATCACTTGAGGTCAGGAGTTCGAGACCAGCCTGGCCAACATGGTGAAACCTCATCTCTACTAAAAATACAAAATAAAAATTAGCCGGGCGTTGTGGTGAGTGCCTGTAATCACAGCTACTCGGGAGGCTGAAGCAGGAGAATCACTTGAACCCGGGAGGCGGAGGTTGCAGTGTGCAGAGATCGTGCCACTACACTCCAGCCTGGCTACAGAGCAAGACTCCATCTAAGGAAAAAAACCCAAAAATCTAAGTGGTATTCATTAGGTGATAGTGAAACAAACATGGACAAATTATTATTATTATTAATTACATGTGGCTGGGAGTGGTGGTTTATGTCTACAATCCCAGCACGTGGGGAGGCTAAGGCAGGAAAATCACTTGAGCCCAGGAGTTTGAGACCAGCCTGGGCAACATGATAAAACCCAGCTTCTACAAAAAATACAAAAATTAGCTGGGCATGGTAGCACACACCTGTAGTCCCAGCTACTCCGGAGGCTGAGGTGGGAGAATTGTTTAGCCTGAGAGGGCAAGGCTGCAGTGAGTCGTGATTGTGTCACTCTGCACTCCAGCCTAAGAAGAAATACAGAGTGAGACCCTGTCTTTTAAAAAAAAAAAAAGTTATGTGGGTTCTTGTTCATATTTTTTTCTCAATAGCACCTGATGGCAAAGTATACCAAATATATGTTATCTATCTATCTATCTTTCTAGAGAGAACCATTAAGTTAAAAAGTATCTTCCTTCCAAACAGATTGGAACCCTTAAAGCTCTTAAATAAATAAAATACACTCAACTGTCCAAGGAGTCAAACAAGTTCATGAATGAGAGGACCTCTGAAAAGAGTCTTGAAGCTTAAGTAATTAAGAAAAGACATGTTTTAGAAAGTTTCTTGGCCCTGATAAGTTGTCCCTAGCTTTCAGGATAAAATTCAAACTCCTTAGTTTTGCAAAGAAGGCTTGACTGGTGCTTCCTTCAGGTCGCATCTCCTACCACTTCTCTCCATCTCCTACTATGTCCCTTCTTCCCCACCTACACTGAAGAACTTGCTGTTCTCCAAAGGAGTCATCTGTTTCCATTTCCGAACCTCCACAAATGTGTTTCCCTTCACTTGGAACATTTTGGCCCTGGCAAGACTATCGCATCAAGGGCACTAACACAGTTTAAAGATAATTTTTTTGTTTAAAGAATGCATTTATCACTATTAGCTACTGTTTCATCTCAATATATGCAATATTACCTTCTTTTTCAAGGGTGCCACAGCAGTGATTCATGTGCCAGTCTCCCCCGGTTGACTCTTAGGCTATCAATATCTCTGAGCTTTGGCTGTGCAGTGACAGTGTATTAAATAGCCAGAAAGGCTTTCATTTGGGCCTTCACCCCTTTTTCCCTCTCCAGGAGATAGCCTGGTGACTTTAGTAATGATTTGTGAACAGGAGTTAGCAGACCCAGGTCTTAGTCCAGATTCTGATAAATATGACTTTGACTAGCCAGTTTAATTTCTGTGGGCATCCATTTTTATGTCTGCAAGGTGAGGGTATCAGAAAGAGGCTCATGAAACTTTCTCCCAGGTCTCAAATTAGGTAACAGATCAAATCAGTTTTGGCTTTTTTTACATTTCTAGATTAATTTAATTTTAGTTACTCAGTAACTACTTGTCATTTAAAATACTCAAATAATACTGATTAAATAAATGTCCCCCCATGAGTACTGGAATTCTTCCTTCTCATTCTTTACATTGCTGCACAGTATGCTAAACTGGCTAAGAAGAACTAAAACAAAGGTCCCCCATGCATGCAGACATTCAGAAGTCCCCTTGAGATGGAGGGTAGAGAATGATGACAGAGCATTTTCACTTGGATGCCTTAGGAAATCTGAAAACTGCAACCTGAAGTTAAGTGAGCATCAGCTGTGGGCAAAGACCTCTCTGGAAAGGATATCAGGACTGATATGAAGGGTGCTGACGCCTATGAGGTTCAGGTCAAGGTTGCGCACTAAAGCGGGCTTAGAGAGAACAGTGAATCGAATTGAGAGAGCTCAGGAATCTCACAACAGAGTAAGCGTATTAGTTCATTCTCACGCTGCTAGGAAGACATACCCAAGACTGGGTAATTTATAAAGAAAAGAAGTTTAATTGACTCACAGTTCTCCATGGCTAGAGGGACCTTAGGAAACTTACAATTAAGGTGGAAGGCAAAACAGGCATGTCTCACATGGCAGCAGGCGAGAGAAGTGAGTGCTGAGGGAAGGGGGATGGACGCCCCTTATAAAACCATCAGATCTCATGAGAACTCCTCACTATCATGAGAACAGCAGCATGGGGGTAACTGCCCCCATGATTCAATTACCTACCACAACACATGGGGATTATGGGAGCAACAATTCAAGATGAGATTTGGGTGGGGACACAGTAAAACCATATCAGTGAGCTTGTCTGCTGAGTCACTGGAGCTATGAAGACAGGAGACAACAGAGAATCCCTTATCTCACTGCTTAATATAGGACTGTGGGTCTTGTGGAAGAAATTCATGTAATTATTGGTCAGAGCAAGAAGGAACCTGAGCTTCTCTCTCCTGCTAGTATGGAGGCTGCTGAGAGAGGTCAGTGACCTATATGACTTGAAAAGTTGTCAAGTTGTCTCACTAGTGAGAAGAAAGCCCTGGACCAGTAGAAGGCAGCATGATGGAACAAAACAGCAAAAGGAAGAAGAAGAAGATCAGTCTTACTGAAAACATTAAGCTGGCCAAGGAAGACTGATAAATTAACTTTAAAGGCAATAATAACTACATGAACTATAGATTACTGAATGCCAGGCATGATGCTAGGGGCTTTTAGCCAACATCTCCTGTGGTCCTCAAAAGCACTCTAGAAAAGGTTTTATTACATACCCCCCTGGACATGTGAAGCCATGGAGACCCTACCCTCCCTCCCTGCCTTTCTTCCTTCTCACTTTTTTTCCTTCAAAAATATTTGTTGAGACTCTACAGCATACCAGTGGATTCAGAGATGAGTGAGGAAATAAGATCTTTGTTTAAATGGATATATATTTTAGTAGAAGACAACAATTAAACAAATGAATGAAAAGATAAATGAATACATAAAGTAAGAACATTAGATGGTGATAAATTCAATGCAGAGATCTAAAGTAGAGTGATATCGAGGGAACTTTTTGGGGTAACGGAAATACTCTACGTCCTAATTGTGATAGTGACAGTTACACAACTGAATGTGTTTCTCGGAATTCATAGAATGGTACACCTTGTAAAGGATAACTCTTACTGGACACAAATTATACCTCAAAAAACCTGACATTTAAGAAAATAGGGTCCTAATTAGCCAGGTATGGTGACGCATGCCTGTGGTCTCAGCTATTTGGGAGGCTGAGGCAGGAGGATCATTTGTGCCCTGGATGCAGAGCTTGCAGTGAGCCAAGATAGTGCCACTGCACTCCAGCTTGGGTGACAGAATGAGACCCTGCCTCAAAAAAAAAAAAAAAAGAAAAGAAAAGAAAAAGAAATAGGGTCCTAAAATAAAAGTGACTGAATGCTACTTTAGATTGGGTAACAAGGGCCTCACTGAGGAGCTAGTAATTAAGCTGAGATTGAGTGCAAGAAAGAAGATGAAGGGAAGATTATTACAAAAAAAAAAAAGGAAACAGTGATTGCAAAATCCCTATAGTGGGAACAAGCTTGGCATGTTCAAGTTAGGACAGGATGGGTGAGGTTTAAGAAGTAGACAAGACCCAGAACATGGAAAATGGCAGGCAGCTTGGAAGCCAGGATCAAGAGATTGATGTTATTTTTGGTGCTACAGGAAAACTTGAGGGGTTTTTAAGCAGGGAAGTTACAAGGTCTGATTTCTTCTTTTAAAACAGCATCCAGGTTGCTTTACAGAGGAAGACTTCTAGGTAGCAAGAGAGAAAGGAAGGAGATAAGCAGCTATTAGACCAGTCTAAGCAAGAGATCATGGTGTCGTGGACTGGGGTGGTAGCATAGAGATGGAAAGAGGCAGACCAATCAGTAGTATTGTTTAGTTAGGGTAACAAGAAAATCCCAATCCCAGCGGCTTAACCGAGTAGAATTTTGTTTGGTGTTCCTGATTGGTGCGATCCCCTCTACCCAGTCACACAGAAAATGAGGCTTTTTCTGTCTTTGGTTCCACTCTCCTCAATGTCTCAAAAGTCCTAATTCAGGCATCAGATCGCAAATAAGCAACCACCTCACGGGCCTGGACAGAAAGTGTTATACTTCACGTTAACTCACATCCTAATAGCTAGAATCTAGCCACTTGACTGCACAAAATGGCAAAGGGCAGGGAAATAGAGCCTGTGACTGCCCAGTAAAAAGAGAACTGGATGGTAATCATCCGACAATCTCTGCCACCGTTTGGTCTTTGAAGGTAGAGACCACAAGACATGGAAGTGGATTGGACGAGACTGGTGAGAGAAATCAAGAATGAAACCTAGGATTTCTCTCACTCGTGCTTCTTGGTAACAGAGGTGAAAGATCTAGGAGATGTGCTTGATTTCTCTCCTTCCCTTCGTCCTACCTATTGTACTAAAAGAAGGGATGATGAGTGGAAGAAGATGCAAAGATCTTGCCCATAGCAATTGAGCAGGACATCAAGGCAGAAAGGAAGTTGCCTCTAAAGGCAGGCTGTCTCCGATGACACAAATTATTTCTTTGAAGAAAGATGCACTCGGCCTACCTAACTATATCTAATACTTGATGGACAAAGCCACTAGCTCTGATGGCAGCTACTCTTGCCACCGTTATCAGTACCAAAGATCCTAAGATCAAAAATTTTCCTGGTAGATTTTTCCCTTCACTGTGCCAGAGGATGTGGAATGACAATGGACATAGCATTACATTGAACTAAATCCCTTTCCGAAACTTCCAAATGAATAATCAAATCAACTTTAGACTATTCCGAATAGGAAAGTGTGAACTCTTTGAGATGATATTTTATTAATCTTTATATCCCTACCTGCTATATACAGCATAATACTCAACATAAACAATGCCCTCAGTAAACATTTGCAAAAAATTAAATATCTATTTTGAGGCTAAGATATAGACCTCAAGTACACTGGAGTTATCCAAAAGTTGGCTGGGCACAGTGATCACGCTTGTAATCTCAGCACTTCCGGAGGCTGAGGCAGGAGGATTACTTGACCCCAGGAATTTAAGACAAGCCTGGCCAACATGGTAAAAATCCATCGTTACAGAAAATACAAAAATGAGCCTGGGGAGGTTAAGACTGCCATGAGCCATGATCACACTGTAGCTTAGATGACAGAGTGAGACCATGTCTCAAAAAATTAAAATTTAAATTAAAACAATTTTTTTAAAGTAACCTTCTATGCCATGTAACCTAGCACAAATCTATGAATCATTACTTGACTTTCATCCTATAACGACTATTCCATTTTTCTTTGGAAAGACAATAGGTCCTGTTAACCACGTACTTGGTTAAAAACACAATATTCCAGTTTCTTAGGAACTTGAAAAATGTTAATACTCCTGTTCCCACAATGTTATTCATTTTTTATTTTTTTATTTCTTTGAGACAGAATCTTACTCTGTCACCCAGGCTGGAGTGCAGTGGCATGATCTTGGCTCACTATAGCCTCTGCCTACATGATGGAAAGGAAAAGTTTCTTTTCAAAAACTATATTACCATCTTAGGCCAGGTGTGGTGGCTCATGCCTGTAATCCCAGCACTTGGGAGGCCAAGGAGGGTGGATCACTTGAGGTCAGGAGTTCAAGACCAGCCTGGCCAACATGGCAAAATCCCGTCTCTACTAAAAATACAAAAATTAGCTGAGCGTGGTAGTGACACCTGTAATCCCTGCTACTCCAGAGGCTGAGGCAGGAGAATCCCTTGAACCTGGGAGGCAGAGGTTGCAATGAGCCAAGATCGCACCATTGCACTCCAGCCTGGGTGACAAGAGCAAAACTCTGTCTCAAAAAAAAAAAAAAAAAAAAAAATTATATTACCATCTTCTTGCTTTCTTTTTTTTTAATTTTTTTATTCCAGTCTGGGTGACAGAGCAAGACTCAAAAATATAAAACTTAAATTAAAAAAATAAAAATAAATAAGTAAATATTCTTTAACAGTCTCATTGTTATGTCAATTAGCAAGGCCTTTAAATATATGTATATATATGTCTCAAAAATAAAAAATAAATATATGCATATGAATTATAACTTTTCTGATTCATTACACAAATGATGCATGTTCATTATACAAATGATATATATTTATTGGACAAAAATTCATTTAATACCAAAAAAAAAAGAAGAAATTAGAAAACTCCCAACCATGAAAGCACAACTCCACCATGTAGAGATATTTGGCATTTGTGTGTATACCTTTCTGGACTTTCCCTTTACATATATTTACACATATATTTTTCTTTATTTGTTGTTTTTAATTGTTTTCATTTGTTTTTGAGAGACAAAGACAGTCTTGCTGTCTTACTCTGTTGTCTAAGCTGGAGTGCTGTGACGCCATCATAGCTCGCTGTAACTCAACATCCCAAGCTCAGGCAATCTTCCTGCCTCAGCCTCCCGAGTAATTAGGCACACACCACCATGCCCAGCTAATTAAAAAATTTTTTTTGTAAAGACAGGGTCTCAATATGTTCCCCAGACTGGCCTTGAACTTCTAGGCTCAAGATGTACCTTTTATCACATAGGATCACTCTAAACGTAATGTTTCAGAACCTATCTTGTAAAAATATTTAAAAGGGAAATTTTAAGTAAGCATATTTTTAATTTGTTTTCAACTATATATACATACATATATATATGCTTGATTCTTTGCTCTAGGCTTCATAGATCATAGTAATTTTTTCCTGAAAGCAGATGGAAGTAAGACTTACTCTGTGGGCCTCAGTTTAAAGATGAGCCAAAGTTTTAAGGATTTCAGGTTATGAAGGAGTGATGGTGTGCACCTGTAATTCCAGCTACTCAGGAGGCTGAGTCAGGAGAATCACTTGAGCACAGAAGCTGGAGGTCAGCCTGGACAACATAGCAAGACTTCACTTCTCAAATAATAAATAAATAAATAAGGGGAGCATAGCGGTGATTTACAACAGGTAGAATTTGAGCCAGCTGATCTCTTGGTTTCTAACACTGAGTTCTGTGATTCCCTGACTAGTAAGAGAAGACAAGAGGCAAGGAAAGAAGACATGTTTTCAAGACTTAGAGGCATAGGAAGCAGTCTGATTGGAATAAATGCATATGGGAGGGGGGTATTGGTCAATAAATTTGGAGGGGCAAATCATAGATTGAGGAGCTGTGTGTTATTAGGAGTTTAGGAGGCCAGCAGAGGAAGAATATTAAATCCATTAATCACTGTCTTCTTTTCCTCATTCTTATTTCCTCCTCTTCATATTTCTCCTTCTTGTCTTAATTTTTACATCTGAATGTCCTTAGACTGCTAACCTTTTTTTTTTTTTTTTTTTTTTTTTTGAGACAGAATCTCGCTCTGTCACCCAGGCTGGAGTGCAGTGGCGCGATCTCCGCTCACTGCAGGCTCCGCCTCCCGGGTTTACGCCATTCTCCTGGCTCAGCCTCCCGAGTAGCTGGGAGTTTTTTGTATTTTTTAATAGAGACGGGGTTTCACCGTGTTAGCCAGGATGGTCGCGATCTCCTGACCTCATGATCCGCCCGTCTCAGCCTCCCAAAGTGCTGGGATTACAGGCGTGAGCTACCGCACCCGGTGACTGCTAACCTTTTAAACTTACCCCTTTGTTTTAATATATTAGCTCACTTCTTCCTATAAATCAGGATAGATTGTTATGCTAACAGTAGTAAATGACCCCAAAATCTCAGACTTAAAACAACAAAGGTTTATAGTTCATTCATGTTATATAAAATCCAGGGATCAATTAGGAATCAGGGTGAAAGAGCAGCTGCCATCACAAATGTTTCCCTCCATGCCGGAAGGAAAGAGTTCAGAAGCATTAACAATCCAATTCTCGTCTCTAAGATGACATATATAATTTTTGCTCACATCTCATTAACCAAAAGTAATCACATGGTCCCACCAAACCACAGATAGACACAGGTACAATGCTATCATGTTTGCTGGAAGTTGGAGAGTTGGAAATATTTGGTTAAGATTACTAACAACTGTCACGCTGCATAACAATTGGAAGTTCAACATCAGCGTTGGATACCTTTCTGACATCTGTTTACCCATAAACTTGATAGTGCATTACTCCATTCAGTGTTGTACACAGGCTCATATACACTGTCTCAAAGCTTTTTAACATAAAATAATTAAATAGGCCAGGCATGATGGCTCACACCTACAATCCCAGCACTGTGGGAGGCTGAGGTGGGCAGATCACCTGAGGTCAGGAGTTTGAGACCTGCCTGGCCAACATGGAGAAACCCCGTCTCTACTAAAAATACAAAATTAGCTGGGCGTGGTGGTGCATGCCTGTAATCCCAGCAACTCGGGAGGCTGAGGCAGGAGAACTGCTTGAACCCAGGAGGTGGAGGTTGTAGTGAGCCGAGATAGTGCCATTGCACTCCAGCCTGGGCAACAAGAGCAAAACTCTGTCTCTAAATAAATAAATAAATAAATATTTCACTTTTCCAAAGATTTCCCATTGTTCTAGTTAGGCTCTATCCTGCTCACTGACCCTGTAAAAGTTTGCACTGATTATTGAATGAACGAGTACACTGCCACATATTTCATTTCTTTAAGCTTGTTCTATGTCGCACATAAGAATTTCTCTCCAATCGTTTTAAATCATAGTCAAGGGGAATGGCTTTTTCTTCATGTATTGCCTTTATTCCTATCCCAGTCCTTGTGGAGATCCTGGGGTGGGTGGGGCATTCCCATATTGCAATTTTATGTCCTTATTGGCAGTGTTAAAAATGTCCTGTATTGACATGTTTTGTAATTCACTGAGCTCCACCCTTTCCTAATCTCTTGGTTGTTTTCCTTCTTTCCAAGATTGCAACATATGCTCAATAAAGGATATAATTTATATTTTAATTTTCATACAGTGTGTCAAAGAATTGCATTTTTGCACATTTGCCATTCAAATCCAGTCTTAAGTATAATCAGACATATTCTCTTAGAACCTGTTTTCATTCTCTTTCTTTTTCTCCTGTCTGTATTCACCTGACACTTCTCCATCCCTTTTCCCTGTCAGGTGAAACTCAGCATGTCAAAAGAATATAAAAGATTTCCTCTCAACCACTGATAAATGTTTAAAATTCTACTTTAGTGTATCTCTCGCTCTCTTTCTTTTCTTTCGAGATAGCGTATCGCTCTGTTGCCCAGGCTATAATGTAGTGATGTGATCATAGTTCACTGCAGCCTCAAACTCTTAGGCTCAAGTGATCCTCCTGCCTCGGCCTCCTGAATAGCTGGGACTGCAGGCACACACCACCACACTGGCTAACGTCTCATTTTTTCAGTTAACTTTGTGTAATAGAGACATCATTAACCACTGTGGCAGCTTAAGAGATCTTAAGCTTGTTCAGTGCAGCCCTATCCCAATTCAGATACGGAGTTCTCCCACCATGTCTTTAGGTATCTAATAGCTGCTTAGGCTTACCGGCATTGGAGCATTATAGAAAAGCAACCAAAAGAGGAGCTCCTCTACAAAAAGCAGTCTTGCTGGGTTTTCAGCTAGTGGTGACATGTGCGAAAGGAGCCACTGCACATCTTGACCCAGAGATCATGGGAGGGGAGGGCATTCCTCTGCGAAGGCAGAATACTTGACTGGTAAAGTCTTCCAAAGGAAGGAATTTTTTCTTTTTTTTTTTTTTTTTAAGACGGAGTCTGGCTCTGGCACCCAGGCTGGAGTGCAGTGGCGTGACCTCGGCCCACTGCAACTTCCGCCTCCCGGGTTCAAGTGATTCTCCTGCCTCAGCCTCCTGAGTAGCTGGCATTACAGGAGTGAGCCACCACGCATGGCTAATTTTTGTATTTTTAGTAGAGACGGAGTTTCACCATGTTGGTCTGGCTGGTCTCGAACTCCTGACCTCGTGATCCATCTGCCTTGACCTCCCAAAGTGTTGGAATTACAGGTGTGAGCCACTGTATCCAGCCTGAAAGGAACTTTTATTGGTGTATCTTCTCTCAGCTCCTCATGAGGCTCATGCTGGGTGGTGTGTCCTGGAGGCTGGGCAGAGGTGCTTCTTAGACAACGTCTAAGATAAGTTTACAGGCAACATTTCATTTGCCACTCTCTCTTTTCTACTTTCTTGTCCTCAGGATTACCCTCTGCATCTTTTCCATATGAAAACCCCATTTCCTCTTTCCTTTATTGAATGCCCCTCAAAATCAGGACCCACATCATTAGGCATTATTCTCTATTTCCTTGATGATATGGAGGATGAGATTTTCAGACACTATGCAGAGGTAAGGGGAAATATTTATATTCTGCATGAGAGTTGGCAGAGGGGAGAAAGAAATCCTCCACCCCAGATTGGGTTAATTCATCAAAGCAACTCATTAAATTTTTGTGTTAAAAGAAGTTGAACATTCACACTTCGCTCTACTTGAAGCTTCATTAAAATGCAAATGAACACAGAAGGGTATCTGTTCTTAGTTATCTGGCCTAAGTAAAGATTAATTGCAAACCCTTTCCTGAGAGTAATTTTTGATAAATGAGAACTAGGGGGAAATTAGGCGCTTGAGAGAGATGCAGAAAGGGCACAGCTGGAGGATGTGACAAGCAAAGAATTGGAAAGACTATGGGAAGGTTTTGCTGTAGCATTGCACAACTAAAGTTATACTTACTTCCTAAACCACAAACTTAAAATACTCATATAATTATACTTTCCAAAGAAATGTCATGGTTTATTCCTTCCAACTACCTATGAATCTTGCTCTCACTAACCATGTCTGTCTTCTCCATAGTCACATCCACCTGGTCTAGACTATACCTTTCCCTTTTGCAACAAACTTAAATTCACTAATCCTATCTGTGAACTTGGATACGATTCCCTCATCTTTCACGTGCCACTGGTCCAAAATAAAGACTTTTGAATGCTAGTACCTTTATGCATACCTCAGTGGGCATCCAAAAAATTCTGTACTCTCAGCCTACATCCCCATAACTGCTCTTTCAAGAAGAGATGAGACCAGAACATACCTGAGATGTTCAAAGCAAAGATGTCTAAGGGATTCAAAGCTAACTCCAGACCAGAGCACGTCTAGCAAGTTGGCTTTTTCAAAGAACTCCAACGTCATTGGAGGGACTAAGAAAGCATGGGAGAAGTGAATGCTATAATAGGAGTGAATGGGAAACAACTTGGGACCGAAAGTAGAGAATCTAAGTTCCAAAAAAATGACCAATTTTGTAAAAAAATCAAAAGTTGCCAATAAATGGCTATCAATGAACAACAGGAAATGCCTATAGCATCAGTGGTAGTGGGAGTATTATCAGATATGTTACCCAAGGATTCTACATAAAGGAAGAGGAAAGTTTGGTATATTTGAAGACATGATGACTTACTGTAATAATTATTATCTATTATTTTGATCATCTTCTTCAAAGTTAGAGTGGTCTCGGGAAGCTAGGGACAAATTGTTATTAACTTTATTAGTCTACCCACCTTTCTCCCAACCCTTCAAGAATTTGTGGCCTGGGAAAACAGGCCTGTTATAACAGGACATCCCAAAGCTGCTGGAACGTCCTGATGCTCTGAAATTGAACTATTTTTCTGGGAGCTGATGCATTTATTTAACTGATGACCATAACAAACCAAAGACTGCAACAGACCCCACCCTGGAAGAAAGCAGACAGAGAATAAGGAAGTCACATATCATTGGAGAAAAATTAGGATTCTCCAAACTGTGTACACTTTTTGTTTTAAATTTTTTATATGGGCTTGATAATGTTTAGGAAAAGCCAGTCCAACATTACCAATAAAAGATTAGTATTTAAGCCCATATCCCATAACTGACACTGCAAATAAGATATTTAGGATTTATCTTAAAATTCCTACTGAAGTTTGACTTTTTTTTAATCAGTGCTAAATCTGCATCAAGTTACGCAAACTTTCTAACAGAAAACTGTTTGTGACTAACAATAAATGAACTCCGTTCTTAGTAAGTTAATTTTAAAACATAGATGATCATTCTATCTCCTTAGTTTTGGTTGCCAATGCAAATGAGTCAGAGGATTTGCTTGAGACACTGAGATAATTGTGTAACTCCACAGCGGAAAATGCCATTGGAGAGTACTTGCTGACCTCACAGTTGAAAAAAACTATTTAAAAGATGTGGAAACCAGATGTTTCAGTCACATTTCAGCCGCTGCTCTGAGAATTTATTGTGAGCAGCCCCTAACAGGCTGTTACTTCGCTACAACTGACGATATGATCATCTTAATTTACTTATTTCTCTTGCTATGGGAAGAGGCTCAAGGATGGGGATTCAAGGATGGAATTTTTCATAACTCCATATGGCTTGGTAAGAAACTTCACTCATGAGTTTCTTGTTGAGAATGTCAATTCTTTAAATCATGGAGAAGGAAATTAAAGCAGTAACTTTTTCTATTCTGTACAAGGCTGATGTTCTCAAAGAAAATGCTTAGGAAAGATAGCCTTTGGAATACACATGCTTTTTTTTTCTTAAGTGTTCTTGTCCTCTGAAAAGTAAAAATAGCATTTTATAAAGTGAACTGTTCAGTAGAAAATAGCAGTTAATATTTATATTCAGTATGAAAATACACTTTTAAACTTTTCAAAGCAGATGTAGTAGCACAGTGAGGAGTATTTCTTTAACCAACTAGAAACACCAATATAGTCTTTTGTTTTTGTCAATGCATTTGCAATCAGATTTCAGAATCATAACAGGTAAATTGGAGTATACAAAAATTTTATAATAATTGCTTCATGTACTCTGAGCTATAGTCTATATCTTAGTTTTTTCAAACATTTTGACTATTTTGACCAAGGCAGCTTGCAATACAGAAAAAAGTGAAAAATGTTTCTCCTTCTGAATGCATTCTTACCACTTTGATTCTTTCTGTTTGTACTATCCATATAAATACTTTTCTGACCCTTTTGTTAGACAAGGAAAGTTTTTTTTGTTATTTTGTTTTGTTAAATGTAAGGAATGACATAGGCCAAACAGTGAAGATAAACAATAGATCAAAAAAGGAAAATGCAGAAAATCCAAAACACCCCTTATGTTACAGTATGCTAAACAATACTTTAATTCTTATGATACAAATTGATATTGCTCTATGTTCATTATTGTGTTTAATAGTAAAAATAAATTGAATTTCTTGGGGAAAAATGCATAGATTCTTGCATAGAAAAAAGAAATAAAGAGAAGGTGAAAATAACCTAGATTTTGATTTTATGCTTGCTAAACAGCACAGTTGTAGAATATTTTCCCTTTCAGCATGTTTCTCTCTGGTAATAACTGCAACCATGCGGATTTCATTAAAAAGCCTAATTTGTAATGCACAGCCTTGCCACCTATTTTTTTCAGCTTAGCCCGTGAACTAATTTCATTATGATCCATTTGGCCAAGACAGGATCTGAAATTTAGTAGAGGAATTAGCCCATCTCTTTATTTTTGTTGTATACAGTCAAAGGTAGGAAATATGCTCATATTCGTCAGGATTTTTTTTTTAATGTCGTAAAGCTAGTAATTAAATCCATGCAGATAAACTTTGAAATGTTATCAAACCCTCTAATAATCAAGTAATTTAGAGTTGTCTTTTAAAGTGTCATTGTATGTTACAAAAATATAAACCTGGACAATAGATGTTCTGCCCCAGAGGCAGAGAGAAGCAAATTCAAATGTCTCTTAATGTATGCTACAAATCTGAGGGTCAGGATAATTGCAAATTGCTTCAATCTGGGGCAAATTATTGACCAGCCAGCCTAGCACAGATGTTTGGTTTATAGTTTATAGTTGGTTGGATCAATATAGTATTAGAAACCATTTAGAAAGGAAAGATAGTTGGATTAGAAGGGATACATCTGTTAGCAACTATCGAGAACAGGACACTTTAAATCTAGGGTGTCCCATCTTTTGCCTTCCCTGGGCCACACTGGAAGAAGAACAATTGTCTTGGGCAACTCATAATGTTTTAAGAAAGTTTACAAATTTGCGTTGGGCCACATTCAAAGCCGTCCTGGCAGGCCGCAAGTTGGATAAGTTTACTTTAAATTCTCTAGGTTATGGTTCCAATCTGGTAAAATGATAAGGTTGAAGTAAAGGATCCCTAAGGCTTATTTTAACTCTGGTATCATCTAATTTTAAAAATAGTACTTGAAACAAAACAAAAACAAACAACAGTTAAGGACAAGAAATTACAATCATTTTACATGGATCATAAGAATAAAAAATGCACAGATAAGCAATTATTTTTATTGTTGAATCTGAAAAAGAAGGGAAAGGAAGGCAGGATGCGGTGGTTCACACTTGTAATCATAGCACTGTGGGAGGCTGGGTTGCGCAGATTGCTTGAGCCCAGGAATTAAAAAGACCAGCCTGCGCAACACAGAGAAACTCTGTCTCTATAAAAAAAAAAATACAATTAACTGGGTGTGGTGGTGCATGCCTGTAGTCCTAGCTACTCAGGAGGCTGAAGTGGGACGATCACAGGAGCCCAAGAGGCAGACGTTGCAGTGAGCCGTGACCTCACCACTGCACTCCAGCCTGGGTGACAGAGTGAGACCTTATCTCAAAGAAAAAAAAACAAAGGAAAAGTAACATATCTTGAGCTCCTCCTATGGCCCAGAAGCTATCATTATTCCCATTTGACAAATGAGGAAACTGAGGCTTATCTGGTTATACAACTCCATGGTAGAAAGAGCAGTGGAACCAAAGTCCATTTCTACTGCCACCACTCACTAAAAAGAGAAAACATTTATTAAACAAATTTTCAGTTTTAATAAATGACTATTAACTAGATAAATTAATAAAATATTATTTCTTCTGAAAGGTAAAATTAGGATTCATTGTACAAAGGTCCATCTTGATAGCTCAAAATTCTGAATTGAGAAATATTTTAAATAAAACACCTTATTTAAAATTGTCAGGTACATACTCCAAGAGTTCTCTATTTGTTCATATGGCAACATACCAGGAAGTTTGGTGCTGTTAGAGGAACAACGTGGAATGTTAATATTTAATAAATTAAATAAAAAATTATAACATAAAAATTTTTTGCTATTTCTGTTATTATGTTATTACTAGACAAGTTTCAGTAGGTACCAAAAGTTTAAGAAAAATTACTTAGGGTGAGAGAAGGGAGAGGAACAGAGGTACTGGGTTTAATTCCTGAGTGATGAAATAATCTGTGCAACAAACCCCTGTGACATGAGTTTACCTATGTAACAAACCTTCACATGTACCCCTTGAATCTAAAATAAAAGATTTTTAAAAAATGAAAATTTACTGGGAGGAAAACTTAAAATTATTATTTTTTAAAACTGTTAATTCTTTTGTTTTGTTTTGTTTTGTTTTTTAAGACAGAGTCTTGCTCTGTCGCCCAGGCTGGGGTGTTGTGGCATGATCTCTGCTTGCTGCAACTCTGCCTCCCTGGTTCAAGCAATTCTCCTGCCTCAGCCTTCTGAGTAGCTGGGACTACAGGCGTGCACCACCACACCCAGCTAATTTTTTGTATTTTTAATAGAGACGGGGTTTCACCATGTTGGCCAGGCTGGTCTGGAACTTCTGACCTCAAGTGATCCACCCGCCTCAGCCTCCCAAAGTCCTGGAACTACAGGCATGAGCCACCACGCCTGGCCAAATCTCCATTAATTTTTTCTGTAAACATCACATTTTAATTTTGAAATAAAATATAAAGAAAATCAGTTTGAGAAAACTTTGTATACATTAATTTCTACAAAATTTGTTTTCAAATACAGGTCTTTTAATCTGTATACTCATGAAATATAATTTTTAACATTTTTAATGATTAACAACAATCTCTATTATAATACATAAGTAAGTTAAACACGCCTCCTGTATCTACCAAAAGCTTTGGTGTTCCTCTATTTCAAGATAAAGAAATTCAGAATATTCACTAGTGTCCAAGTTCCTTGAGGATAGAACCTGACCCACAGCACCTAGCAAAATACCCCGTGGTGTAATGCTCAAAGTAACTAAATTGAAAACTAGCGAAAGTTTAATGAGGCTTTGCCATATGAAGGACACTGGGCAGCAGGTACCTTTCAATGGAGAAACAACCTGACTGATGGTCCCGGTATTCTCTGACCTCCAGCATCAGATTGACTAAGGTCCTCTGTGTGTGAGTAACGGGAGTTACTATGTAATGTATAAGAGCAAGATCCTTAGAGTTCAGAAAAACAACCACCCTCTGTTACTGAACTATGGCAATGTCAACTTCAGTGTGGGGTGGAAAACAAAGAACTATATTTCTAATTCCCCTGGATTCATTTCCTGGTGCCAAGAAATATGTGTATCCTCACTGAAAATGGTCCTAAGGGTGGCTGATTGCACAGGTCAGGATATAGAGACTTAACCATAATGTCAGACTACATAGAACTATTAGAGCTAACTACAGAGCTAATGTTATGACTATTGTCCTGGGAATCTCTTCACGTTGTTTCTATGGTAGAAGGCACTCCAAACTCAAAACAATCCATTTAAACAGTGATCTATTGGAAGACAACTCATGTATGACTTAACACTGCCTAAAATATGTTGGGGAAAACATGTGAACTAAAAAAGACAAATCAGATTTTAAAATTGAGGCATTAACTGGTAGTTAGGTGTGTCCAGTTTTTTCTCTGCTGTGTTTGAATCTGTTTTTCTTTGCCCTAATTTAGTATTTGCTTTGGATCCCTTCAGATCTTTCCTCAGTTTTTGTTTTACCAAATTATTATTATTATTATTTTGAGACAGAGTCTCACTCTGTCGCCCAGGCTGAGGTGCAGTGGTACAATCTCTGCTCACTGCAAGTTCCGCCTGCCGGGTTCACACCATTCTCCTGCCTCAGCCTCCTGAGTAGCTGGGACTACAGGAGCCCACCACCACACGCAGCTAATTTTTTGTATTTTTAGTAGAGACAGGGTTTCACCATGTTAGCCAGGATGGTCTCGATCTCCTGACCTCGTGATCCGCCTACCTTGGCCTCCCAAAGTGCTGGGATTACAGGCACGAGCCATCACACCTGGCCTAAATTCTTAATTATATTGCATTAGTCAATTAGTCATTCTTCTCAATTGGATATTTTAGCTTATTTTTCTTCATCACTGTGAGCCTACATAATGGATCCATCTTCAC
The DNA here is from genome assembly GCF_047675955.1 of Chlorocebus sabaeus. Lineage (NCBI taxonomy): Eukaryota > Metazoa > Chordata > Mammalia > Primates > Cercopithecidae > Chlorocebus > Chlorocebus sabaeus. The sequence goes on from NC_132913.1 coordinate 38,681,313, forward strand.
TGGTTTCTTTTGCCTTCACCTTTTTTTTCCCCCATTGCTTACCTTGGCAAGTTTTTATGTAGCTTAAATCCAAAAGAAAGCCAAAACTTTATCACCTGTGGATAGTGTCGCAATACAATGTTGTATTAAAAACTTTATTTTAGGCTGGGTGCGGTGTCTCATGCCTGTAATCCTAACACTTTGGGAGGCTGAGGCAGGTGGATCACTTGAGGTCAGGAGTTCGAGACTAGCCTGGCCAACATGGTGAAGCCTCGTCTCTACTAAAAATACAAAAATTAGCGGGTTGTGGTGGTACATGCCTGTAATCCCAGCTACTCAGGAGGCTGAGGCAGGAGAATTGCTTGAACCCAAGAGGCAGAGATTGCAGGGAGCCCAAATCGTACCAGCCTGGGCAACAGAGTGAGACTCCATCTCACAAAATAAAAATACAAAATAAAAAATAAATAAAAACTGTATTTCAGGCTATCAGATCAAAAACATAATTTAGCCTGAAGTTTCTGTTTATGGCCCCAAATTCCCCTAAAATTCCCCCTCATTCATATTTTTCCCCAAAGATTCCTAACAATGAAAACTTAGCTACCCAAGGCAGCCAACACAGAAAGCTCTTTGGCAGGAACGATAACTGTTGTAATCTTCCAGCTGAGGCCACAGAATTTCCCCTGTTCCGTAAGAAGGAATAACAGTGCTTTTATGACATCATCTGATTTTACAGAACGAGCAGCAGGTGTGTACCACAGAGAAGCACGGTCTGGCAAATACAAGCTCACCTATGCAGAAGCTAAGGCGGTGTGTGAATTTGAAGGTGGCCATCTTGCAACTTACAAGCAGCTAGAGGCAGCCAGAAAAATTGGTAACTAATTTCACAATGATTTTTCTTCTTTTTCATCCTTGGAGGAAAAAAAAAATCCATCTTTCCTAAACCCTAGTAAGACTTCTTTCTCCAACCTCCTTCTGATATATCACTAAGCCCCTAGGACATCTTTGCTCTCTGACTTCTCCTATCCATCTGCCTAGAGTTGGCAGAAAGTTTCTAGTGTTCCAGCAACTTATGTGGGGTCTTAACCCAGTGTGATCTAATAAAATAAAAGTCAAAAGAAAATGAAAACCTCATTACTTCAATATCATTTAAATTTCTCATTAATTTCAATGCCATTGTTTTCGTTTTTAGTATTGTTCTATCTCTTTGACTTCTGAGTATGAAGGTTGTTAAATGATGCTATAGTACTATATTGAGTCTTACAAGCAAATTTACTTGGGAGAAGAAATATTGAATTTAGTGGCTTTTTTCCCCAGTTGTTTTACATTAAGTGGGAGAATGTATTTGTATTTCAGGATCAAAAGCTATAAGGAAAAGGAGAACAGGCAGGTCGTGAAATAGAAGCAGAAAGAAACTGGGAAGATGGTATCAGAAGACCTGGTGAAAATTCCAGTAATCAACTAGTGTTATATGCTTCTTTATACAAAAGTGGATTGCTACCATCTCTCTTGGCCTTTGGGGAGAATGGACCACTCCCATTCAGAACTCCTTTGCTGACTGGATAACGTCCAGCAAAGTTGATACATTACTCAAGAAAAACAAAAAACAGTGTTTTCTCAAATGCCCCATAGCCTCCCGAGATGACTGCTGGTCTATAATCACGGAGTGGCATGGGGCAAAGTAACTGAAATGGTAGAGACAAAGCCCATAGTCCATCCTGGACCTCTAGTAAAATTGATCTTGGGTGGCACTGACAGACACTAAAACAGCCTCTGAGGCTGAGCAAGGGAAACAGGGCTGAGCCTTTGTTTGAAACGTATGAGAGAATTTATCTTTATTCAAATATTTTAAAACATTACTAATATCTGGTAGGGTGCAGTGGTTCACACCTGTAATCCCAGCACTTCGGAAGGCTGAGGCAGGAGGACTGCTTGAGCTCAGGAATTCAAGACCAGCCTAGGCAACATAGCGAAACCTCATCTCTACAAAAAAAAATTTAAAAATTAGCCAGGTGTAGTGATGTACACCTGTGGTCACAGCTACTCTAAAGGCTGAGGTGGGAGGATTTCTTGAGCCCAGGAGGTAGAGGCTGCAGTGAGCTGTGTTCATGCCACTGCACTCTAGCCTGGATGACAGAGCAAGACTGTGTCTCTAAATAAATAAATAGGCCAGGCGTGGTGGTTCACACCTGTAATTCTAGCACTTTGGGAGGCCAAGGTGGGCAGATCGCCTGAGGTCAGGGGTTCGAGACCAGCCTGGCCAACATGGAGAAACCCCAACTCTACTAAAAATAAAAAAATTAGCTGGGCATGGTGGCGCATGCCTGTAACCCCAGCTATTCAGGAGGCTGAGGCAGGAGAATTGATTGAACCCAGGAGGCGGAGGTTGGAGTGAGCCGAGATTGTGCCACTGCACTCCAGTCTGGGTGACAGAGTGACATTCCGTCTCAAAAAATAAATAAATAAGATATTAAAAATAACTGACCCTGAAATAGAAATTAAATTACCACTTGAAAATATTTTTTTCAAAATTGATAATTTCAGAAATTATCTCATGGCATTCGATAAGTCATTTGTGAAAAGCAGCCAGCTCTGAACTTGGATTAGTTTCATACCCACAATAATTTGTAGTCTATTTGCATTTTTTTCAAGTAAGAGGTAGTTTTCTAGTAAAAATCAGAGGTTATATTTCATGTGTATTCACACTTTGTCTAATTAAGGAAACAATTTTCTCCCTTTTACATGAACTGGATTTGAGCAGTTAAGAAACTTATTGTTAGAAGTGACTATCTTTGCTAAGACGACTTTTGCTTGGCCAAGACAGTTTAGCAGTTTAGTCCGTAACTCTTTTTCTTCTTGCAGGATTTCATGTCTGTGCTGCTGGATGGATGGCTAAGGGCAGAGTTGGATACCCCATTGTGAAGCCAGGGCCCAACTGTGGATTTGGAAAAACTGGCATTATTGATTATGGAGTCCGTCTCAATAGGAGTGAAAGATGGGATGCCTATTGCTACAACCCACATGGTACGTTAAAAATAATAATTTCATGTTTTACAAAAACAGTTCCATGCTGCTAAGAGGTTGTTAAAAAAGAAATGGCTACTTTTTCCAGAAATAATTGAATTTGGTAATAATAATTACTACTAATAACTATAATTCATAAAGTGCTTATACTATACCAGACATTGAGTTATGTTCCTTCATCTATACTCTAACTTAATATGCACAATAATTCTTCAAGGAGCTATTGTTATACCTATTTTAGAAATCGGGAAATTGAAACTTAGAGATTAAGTAACCCCAAATCAGGAGTCAATAATGATCAGGCAGATGGGACTGAGAATTCAGATCTTCTCTGTGCCAGGGAACATCCCAGCCATGAAGAAAAAGAAAATAAAAAGCAGATTAAAAACTTGTCGCAGTGAATTAGCTAAAACAATGAAGTGATGCTACCAAATGTTAACTATTCAAAATTGTCCTTTCGATACAAGGGGGAAAAGGAGACAAAGTAAACAAATTCTTTCCCTAATTTCTTTTTGTGTATATATGCTAGTACTTCCAAACTAAGCAACTCTAATTCTATGGTTTAACAGTTACATACTGTATATACTAGTTATCATTACACAGTATATTTTTTCCGTGGTTTTCCATATTTTTTCCATGGTTGCTTACAACTAGGAAATAATGAGAAAATTAACTCATAATTACTATAAAGAATTATTCTTACGGCATGTTCTTGGAGAAACAGTAGGCTGTTCTTTTTGGATATATTTCCCCCAGGACAATGTTACAAAATATTGCAGTATGTTACAAAGTCTTCCTGGCATTTAGGATCATAAACATGTCAGACATGTCCCATTTGGATTTACCCTATAAGAAATTCCATAACACAGTAGGAGAGTTACATAGTGAGGTTCTAGTGTATTCTTATAAAATCTATTATTTAATGATATTAACATTTGGAGAACAGTTTCTCATGTCTGTAACTAACCTATATCTCAAAATTACATGTAGTCCAGGTAGAAAGATTTTTGCCTACAGCTACAACTAGTCTTAACTGAGACAAAATAGGAATACATAGTTAACAGTGCATTTATGTAACTTTAACTTTCAAGTCACTTTGAAATGCTTTAAGCTTATTTAGTCCTATACTATACAGTACTAATTTAGTGCTATATTTAGTTATGTCAATAATACGTATCTTCCTTTCCTCCCTCCCTCCCTCTCTTACATTTTCTTAAATATATTTATGCAGACCACTCTTTTTTTACTCTCAAGAGTAACTATTCCTTTCAAATATATTGTCTGATTCTTCCTTCACTTGATAAACTTTAGGATCTCTGAGCTTCTATTGGATAATTTCCATAGATTAAACTCTAGAGTCATTGAAGAAGTGCCAATGAAACGGTCCTTTCAGTATTTCATTGCCCTTTCATAAGAATATAATCCTAAATTATAAATTATTATAAGTTGCTTTCTTTTCTGAGAGAGGCTGAATACACTCTGGGAACATGTGTACAGAATCCTGGGAGATTTGTTTTTACCCAATTCTCAGTGCATTTAGCTCACTTTTGGATTTGGTGGTATGCTGACTATTTAGGATGTGGTTAACTTGAAGGAGACTTGACTGCCTGAACTAGCACTAGGGGAAGAGCTCACTGAAACATCACTGGAACAAAAAAAAAATAATGGCTTCAGAAAAATCAAGCAATCATTATTGATTAATCAATGTCACCAAGTTAGAGCTGATATTCCAAATAATAGATGAGGCAGTAACTAGATGTAATGTAAAATGTAGATCTAAATAAATATAGCAAATAGGCAGCCAAATTAGTTCAAGATTTGAATTTTTTCTAATTTATTAATATATACAACAAAGATTGGATGAGCAGAACAGGATCATAGAAAGGCTGGGGAGCACCTCTTTCTAGACATTAGACACTTACCTTATATGGAATAAAATTAACCAGGGCTTCTTCCTAGCTTTCTCTCTAGGTCATATTGCAAACCATTGATTCTGATGTAGCGTTTTTATTTTATTTTATATGTGTTTGCTTTTCTTATGACAAGTTATAACATTGAAATCTGTTAAATGATGAATGACTTGGAAAAAACAAACCTGAATAACTCCATCAAATCCTAAAATATTAGGATTAGGGTATTAGTTTAAAATCAGTAAAGGCAGTATACAGAATAATTATAAATTATTCCTTTTAAGTGGATTAGAGTGACTTTAAAGTTTCCTGCGATCATGAAATTGCATAATGATTTTCCAAACAGAATTTACGGGATCCATTATTCTAAGTGCTTGTGGCCCCGAAGACACATGGTGACACCACAGGGCAAAGTCCCTACCATCTTGATAGGGCTGTTTGTAATATAAATGTATATATATTTGTCAAAATACATAGACATAAGCCGGGCACCATGGCTCACGCCTGTAATCCTAGCACTTTGGGAGGTGGGTCGATCACCAGAGGTCAGGAGTTCGAGACCAACCTGGCCAACATGGCAAGACCCTATCTCCACTGAAAATACAAAAATTAGCCAGACATGGTGGCTCATGCCTGTAATCCCAGTTACTCAGAAGGCTGAGGCATAAGAATTGCTTGAACAATTGCAAAAGTGAGAGGAGACTGTGCCACTGCACTCCAGCCTGGGCAACAGAGCGAAACTCCATTTCAAAAAACAACAACAAAAAACAGGTGTGTGCACAAAAGACTTGTCATGTTATGCCTTAAAAGATAAAATAAAGCAAAAATTAATTACATTTCAATTGTTTTAATTTTAAAATTTATTTTTATTTTTATTTTTTTAGAGACAGAGTCTCACTATGTTGCCCAGGTTGGCCTCAAACTCCTAGGCTCATGGGATTCTTCTGCCTCAGCCTCCCAATTAGCTGGGACTAAGGGTGAGCATCACTGCACCTAGCCATTTTTTTCTTACTATATTTACTTTTTAAAAATTCATGGCTGGGCACAGTGGCTCATGTCTATAATCTCAGCACTTTCAGAGGCAGAGGCAGGAGGATCACTTGAGGTCAGGAGTTCAATACCAGCATGGGCAACATAGCAAGACCCATTTCTACAAAAAAAAAAATTACCAGGGCTTGGTGGCACATGCCTGTCATCCCAGCTACTCAGGAGGCTGAAGTGGGAGGATCGCTTGAGCCAAGGAGTTCAAAGCTGCAATGAGCTATGATTGGGTCACTGCACTCCAGCCTGGGTGACAGAGCGAGATCTTGTCTCAAAATATAAAAAGAAAAATAAATTCACAAAGAGTCCATGTTGATTTTAGATAATTTGGTAACTATTGATGAAAAAATACATTTATTCTTTAGCTAAAAGCATACATAATATACCATACATGCTGTATACTAAGACATTTAATATTTCATAAAAAGTAATAGATTGCTAAGAAATGTCACTTTTAATAGGGATAATGTTTTTCCTAATGCTTTGGGGTTTTTACGTTTTTTTTCTTCTCATTTCAGCAAAGGAGTGTGGCGGTGTCTTTACAGATTCAAAGCGAATTTTTAAATCTCCAGGCTTCCCAAATGAGTACGAAGATAACCAAATCTGCTACTGGCACATTAGACTCAAGTATGGTCAGCACATTCACCTGAGTTTTTTAGATTTTGACCTTGAAGATGATCCAGGTTGCTTGGCCGATTATGTTGAAATATATGACAGTTACGATGATGTCCATGGCTTTGTGGGAAGGTACGTGTAGGTCCCCATACAGGAAGTTAAATGAATGTCCAGTATTTTGTTCGATGCTTCTTTAATTTTTCCTCCACCGCCCCTATAATATTGATTTTGGAATAGTTCTACTCTCCTAAAGCACCATATCATTTTTCAACAAAGATTTTTCTTAGCTGGCTGCTACAACATACTTATTAAAGTAGTGAGAGCTGCCTTTTGATTATGGCTAAGTTGTAAGAACTAGTTAGTCTATTTTATAAATACCTCAAGATCTGACTAACAATAGAAGGAAGAAAGATATGTGAGTTGCAAAAATTGTTCATGTTTTTAAGTTCTAATTTCTTACAACCTTAAAAATGATTATAGGGCCAGGCACGGTGGCTCATGCCTGTAATCCACACCACTTTGGGAGGCCAAGGTGGGCGGATCACCTGAGGTCAGGAGTTCGAGACCAGCCTGGCCAACATGGCAAAACCCTGTTTTTACTAAAAATACAAAAATTAGCTGGGCATGGTGGTGGGCACCTGTAATCCCAGCTACTCAGGAGGCTGAGGCAGGAGAATCACTTGAACCCGGGAGGTGGAGGTTGCAGTGAGCCAAGATTGCACCACTGCACTCCAGCCTAGGTGACAGAGCGAGACTCTGTCTTAAAAAAAAAAAAGATTATAAATTCAGTAATTGTTGCCTTTCTTATTCCTACAAAGCATTGTGCTAAGTCTTATGGATGTAAGGTAAATAAGCAAAGTTTAACCCTTTCTCTCTTTAATATTTTCCTTTGGCTTTCCAGCATGCTAGAACACAACCTTTTTCTTCACATTCCAAATCTTTAATATACTTTGAATTTTGTGTGTCTTATGATATATTGCAAAATTAAAGACTGTACAATTAGGTATTTTATATACTCAGGTCCCCACCTAATAACCCATATTTTAGACTACCAAGTATCAATAGACTATCAGTTTTCAATTCGCTATTATACATGATAGTAATTTAACGGGAAAAAAATGGTAGTGGGGACAATTTAAAAATGACAGACTCAATCGCTTTTTATGTCGATTTTGAACGTGTAACTTAAATACAAAGAAAACCAAAGGCATTTCTTGCAAAAATGAATACTTTTTGAAGGGAAAGTATTTTTCGTTTTGTTTTCTTCTTTCTACTTTTTTTTTTTTTGAGACAGAGTCTCTGTCAGCAGGCTGGAGAGCAGTGGCACAATCTTGGCTCACTGCAACCTCTGCCTCCCGAGTTCCAGTAATTCTCCTGCCCCAGCCTCCCGAGTAGCTGGGATTATAGGCACCTACCACCATGCCTGGCTAATTTTTGTATTTTTAGTAGAGGTGGGGTTTCACCATGTTGGCCAGGTTGGTCTCAAACTCCTGACTTTAGGTGATCCACCCGCCTCAGCCTCCCAAAGTGCTGGGATTACAGGCGTGAGCCACCGCACCCGGCCTCATTTTCTTCTTTAGCTGACAGACTACTGCTGTAGAGAAAAGATAGTTTATAAAAATAGTTTGATGAAGACACAAAGTAGAGTTGGGGGAATTAAGAACAAAGTCCAGGTGGGCACACCTGTGGTCCCAGCTACTTTGAAAGCTGAGGCAGGAGGAGCACTTGAGCCCAGTAGTTCTGGGTTAGAGTGAACTATGTTGATGGGGTGTCCACACTAAGAGCAGCATCAATATGATGACCTCTCAGGAGTAAGGGACCACCAGGTTGCCTAAGAAGGGATGAACCTGCCCAGGTCAGAAACAAGCAGATTAAAACTCCCGTGTTGAGAAGTGGAAAGGGGCCTATGAATAAACACTGTATTTCAGCCTGGGCAATACAGCAAGATCCTATCTTATATAAAATTATAAACTACTGTTTTTAGGAGGTTTGAACAGACTAATTTATTTTTTGAATTTATATTATATAATTTACCTTTTAGGTAAATTTAGACTTTTCCTCTTGAATAAATTACATATTTAGAAACCTATAGGCCAGGCGCGGTGGCTCAAGCCTGTAATCCCAGCACTTTGGGAGGCCGAGATGGGCGGATCACAAGGTCAGGAGATCGAGACCATCCTGGCTAACATGGTGAAACCACGTCTCTACTAAAAAATACAAAAAACTAGCCGGGCGAGGTGACGGGCACCTGTAGTCCCAGCTACTTGGGAGGCTGAGGCAGGAGAATGGCATAAACCTGGGAGGCGGAGCTTGCAGTGAGCTGAGATCTGGCCACTGCACTCCAGTCTGGGTGACAGAGTGAGACTCCATCTCAAAAAAAAAAAAAAAAAAAAAGAAACCTATAAAACTCTTACCTTTTTATATGTGTAAGAGGGTTCCTTTCAAGTCATGATTCAGATAAAAATCAAATCCTTTTATACCTATAAGGTTCAAAATAATTTTTCCAGATTTAAATCAGTCTATCCTAGAATTCAAAATATTAATATCACCAACCATATGCCCATTCTTCTATAACTGTGAAGAAAACTTTATAAAATTAATTAGAAATAAATTTTTAAGGCTGGACACAGTGGCTTATGCCTGTAATCCTAGCACTTTGGGAGGCCGAGGCGGGCGGATCACCTGAGGTCGGGAGATTGAGACCACGCTGGCCAACATGGAGAAACCCCATCGCTACTAAAAATACAAAAAATTAGCCGGGCGTGGTGGTGGGTGCCTGTAATCTCAGGTACTCGGGAGGCTGAGGCAGGAGAATCACTTTAACCCAGGAGGCAGAGGTTGCAGTGAGCCAAGACGGTACCATTGTACTCCAGCCTGGGCTACAGACTGAGACTCCGTCTCAAAAAAAAGAAATAAAATTTTAATTTTTCCAAGTAGATTCAAATTACTTACTGCACAAAATTTTCTAGTTACACAAAGTAAAAATGCCACATATCTTTCCTTTAAAATCTCATTGGCTGGGTGCGGTGGCTCATGCCTATAATCCCAACACTTTGAGAGGCTGAGGTGGGAGGATCACCTGAAGTCAGCAGTTGAAGATGAGCCTGGCCAACATGGTGAAACCCCATCTTTACTAAAAGTACAAAAATTAGCCAGGTTTGGTGGTGCATACCTGTAATCTCAGTTACTCAGGAGGCTGAGGCAGGAGAATCGCTTGAACCCAGGAGGAAGAGGTTGCATTAGAGCCGAGACTGCGCCACTGCACTCCAGCCTGAGCGACAGAGCAAGACTCCATCTAAATAAAATAAAATAAAATCTCATAAATATTGTAAGAAGATTATTTCAAATAACAAACTTTAACTCCTATTCTCCCTTACAAATCCAAGTAAAATAACAATAGAAATTTCAAAAATTATGGAACAATGAGCTATTACTTAGAGGCTTAATTATTGGTAAGAGCCCCTTTACTAGCTGTATAATATTCATTTGTGTGACATCTCTTTTCCAAAAATTCCTTTTCAGATACTGTGGAGATGAGCTTCCAGATGACATCATCAGTACAGGTAAGGTTCTAAATTGAGGACCAAAACTATGATTTGTTTTTTTAGTGTCCCTGAAAGTGAAGGGACACTGTAAAATAGTAAATAGCAGTTATTATTAACTTTTTAAAGTTGAAAGAACCAAGACCAGATGCAGCTTGCTATCTTACAAAAAGAAAAAAAAAATTACTTAAAGATTTATGCCAACTGCCTGCACTAAAAAATGTGTAGATTCTTGTTCTTTGCAGAAAATGTAATGCGTCTGAGAGAGTCTTGAATCTGCAAATCCACAAGTATTGCTGTAGTTTATGATTTCCATAAATGTGCTAATAAAATAGCTGAAATTTTTCATTGATAAAGGGTTGAAGTAATTTATAAAGTCATTAAAAATCTTTGTCACTAAAACAACCTTACATCATATTCATTACATTTTTATCTTAGTACAGTATTCTCCAGAGAATGTTTCAAATAACAAAGTTCTGTAAGATTTAAATAGAATGTTACATGAGAAGAGGGCTCTAAGGTCAAATAAATTTGGAAAACATTGGGTTAAACAATATCAAACAGATTTCTTTACTGGAAGACAGCAGGGTTCTTTTAATATGCTAATCATGCATAGTAAATCTGAAAAGACCAGATATAATAGGCAGTGCTTTCCAAATATTGCCCCCTCATTATTTTCGGTGACTTTATTCCAAGAAATATACCTCAAGAAATGCCCTGTAGTCGCATAAATTTATCTTAATATGCAATATCACTCTTTAATTTATCCCATACTGCTATTTTCTGCCTAAAAAGTTCTTTCTTACATGTATTCAATATTTTATTTCCATCACCAGCACCAGCAGCTGGCATTTTTATGTATTCTATTTTCTCCCAAGTCATAAAATTATCACAATACTTCTGCAACTATAAACAATAAAACTACACTGAGTTGCAATTTCTGAGTACTCAGATACTACTAGTTAACTTACTCCCACACCCCAGCCTTTCAGTGACTCAATTCTAATTTATTCGTCATAACTGTAAGAGATGGAACTTCCTGCTCTGTTATTGAATGATTAATGCTTAAACCTTGCTAGTTCATTATTCTGTTACAAACTCCCTTAAGAAAGATAACCTATTAAATTAAACCATTTGCTTATCTCTCATTCCTTTCTTGAAAATATATTTTATATTAACAGACAGTTGAAAGAAAACATCTTATTGCTGTAGGAGGTAGTTGGGGGATGAGAATCCTATTAAACAAAGAAGTTAAAAAGAAGTCTAGGCTGGGCACGGTGGCTCACGACTGTAATCCCAGCACTTTGGGAGGCGGAGGCAGGCGGATCACCTGAGCTCAAGACCAGCCTGACCAACATGGAGAAACCACGTCTCCAATAGAAATACAAAATTAGCCGGGCGTGGAGGCGCATGCCTGTAATCCCAGCTACTCGAGAGGCTGAGGCAGGAGAATTGCTTGAACCCGGGAGGCAGAGGTTGCAGTGAGCCGAGATCGCGCCATTGCACTCCAGCCTGGGCAGCAAGAGCAAAACTCTGTCTCAAAAAAAAAAAAGTCTGAAATTTTACATTTTCCTTTTTTCTCTAAAATAGACAACTTACTCCAAACGTAATCAAATCAGTGGTGGGGTTTTATTGGCACAACTTCAAGAAACTGGGAAAAAAAAAACCCACACAATTTCTCATTCAAAGAGAAACAAATCAAGAAACAGAAAAGAATACAGTTAAACAAAAGAGCCAAAGATTTAGCAAAAAATCAGGAAGAGGACACTGATACAAAGTAATAGGAAAAGAAGGTATAGGCCGGGTGTGGTGGCGGCTGATGCCTGTAATCCCAGCACTTGGGAGCCCGAGGCAGGTGGATCATGAGGTTAGGAGATCGAGACCATCCTGGCTAACACGGTGAAACCCCATCTCTACTAAAAACACAAAAAATTAGCTGGGCCTGGTGGCAGGCGCCTGTGGTCCCAGGTACTCGGGAAGCTGAGCCGAGAATGGCATGAAACCGGGAGGTGGAGGTTGCAGTGAGCCAAGATCACACCACTGCACTCCAGCCTGGGTGGCAGAGCGAGACTCCATCTCAAAAAAAAAAAAAAAAGAAAAAGAAAAAATAAGATAAAGTTAACATAAAATCCTATCAAGCATAGGCCTGGCACAGTGGCTCACGCCTGTAATCCCAGCACTTTGGGAGGCTGAGGTGGGTGGATCACCAGGTCAGGAGATCGAGACCATCCTGGCTAACACGGTGAAACCCCATCTCTACTAAAAATGCAAAAAATTAGCCGGGCGTGGTAGCGGGAGCCTGTAGTTCCAGCTACGTGGGAGGCTGAGGCAGGAGAATCACTTGAACTCGGGAGGCAGAGGTTGCAGTGAGCCGAGATGGTGCCACTGTACTCCAGCCTGGGCAACACAGTGAGACCCCATCTCAAAAAAAAAAAATCCTATCAAGCACAATACTATTTCTTTTTAAATATATGCTTACTCAACCTGGGGTATAGATTACAAAACAAAAATAGAAAATAAAGACATTGGCCAAGCATGGTAGTTCATGCCTGTAATTCTAGCGCTGTGGGAGGCCAAGGTGAGAGGATTGCTTGAGCCTCAGGAGTTTGAGGCCAGTCTGGGCAACATGATGCAACTCTGTCTCCACAAAAAAATACAAAAGTCGGCGGGGCACAGTGGCTCACACCTGTAATCCTAGCACTTCAGGAGGCTGAGGCAGGTGGATCAATTAAGGTCAGGAGTTCAAGACAGCCTGGCCAATATGGTAAAACCCCATCTGTACTAAAAACACAAAAAATTAGACAGGTGTGGTGGCAAGTGCCTGTAGTCCCTGTTACTCAGGAGGCTGAGGCAGGAAAATCGCTTGAACCTGAGAGGCAGAGATTGTAGTTAGCTGAGATGGCTCCACTGCACTCTAGCCTGGGCAACAGAGTAAGATTCCCTTTCAAAAAAAATTTAAAAATACAAAGTTAGCCAGGCATCTTGATGTGTACCTGTAGTCCCAGCTACTCAGGAGGCTGAGGTAGGAGGATCACCTGAATCCAGGGAGGTCAAGGCTGTAGTGAGCTGTGATCATGCCACTGCTCTCCAGCCTGGAAGACAGAGTGACATCCTGTCTCAAAAAAAAAAAAAAAAAAAAAAAAAAGAACCTGATATTGTCCATAATCCTACCACATTAATAAGATATATAAAAGTAAGCATGTGCCTACTCTCCTCACCTCTCCATCCCAGAAAGGCATTTGATAACTCTGTACTGACCATCCTTCCAGATGTTTTTCTATTATACAAACATTATATACATGGATACTATGGACATATTTCCAAGTCAGAGTACGATATTTAGATCATTCAAATTCTTTTTCCTGACTGCCTAATAGGTCACTGTGTGGATATACCATAATTTGTCATGTACTAATATTTAACATTTTGAGGTGTTTTATTCTGATTTTTTTCTTTTGTTATTCAACATTTCAATGAACATTTTAAAACCTCTGTCTTTACTAAGTAATGCTACTTAAAAAAAAAAAAAAATAGATTCCTTCAGTGCCAATTTGCATTTCTTTTTCTTTTCTTTTTTTTTTTTTTTTTTTTTTTTTTTTGAGACAGGGTCTCATTCTGTCACCCAGGCTGGAATGCAAGGGCACTATCATGGCTCACTACAGCCTCAAACTCCTAGGCTCAAGTGATTTTCTCGCACAAGGCTAATTTTTGTATTTTTAGTAGAGATGGGGTCTTGCTGTGTTGCCTACGCTGGTCCTGAAGTCCGGAATTCAAGTTGTCCTCCTGCCTCAGCCTCCCAAAGTGCTGGGATTACAGGCGTAAACCAACTTGCCTGGCTGACTCCCAATGTACATTTTCTTCTATTTTTTTTTTAATAAGGCCTGTCAACTCATACCTAACCAATTTGCATTTTAACCAGCTGAATATTCTCTGAATTATCTCACAATAGAAGAGCAAAAAAGTATCATTAATAATCTAAGTTGAATTTTTGGTAGTGTCTTTGAACACATTTTTAAATGTCTATTATCCCTTTGAACATCCCTTTGAACACCTATTCTTAGGTGTTCAAAGAATAAATTTCTTGCCTATTTTTCTTTGGCACTTTTGTCTTTCTCTTTTTTATTTCTAGCAGCCCTTTGTATATTAGAGATATTAACCCTATTTTCTCTCAGTCTGTCTCATGCAAAAATTTTTTATATATATTTAGGCAAATCTTCCAAACATGGGAAAACAGCAGTCTGAGAATCAGAGCATGAACTTGGAAACCAGACTGCCTGTGCTCAAACCTGACTCTGACCATTTAGTTCTGTGGCTTTGGGCAAGCTACTTAGTCACTCTGTGCCTCAGTTTCTTATCTTTAAAATGAATATTTAAAAAGTATCCCCCTCACCTCACAGTGTTGTTTTGGGGGTTAAATGAGTTAATAGATAAAAGCACGCATTAGGAATGTATATACTCTGCTTTTGTTTATATATATTTGCAGCTCATGCCTGTGACCCCAACATTTTGGGAAACTGGAGTAGGAGGATCACTTGAGCACAGGAGCTTGAGACCAGTCTGGGCAACGTAGTGAGATCCTGTCTCCAAAAATAAACAAAAAGAAGTCCTTTGCCTCCTGAAAAAGATATAAATATTCCTATATTTTATGTTATATAATAAAGTTTTTCCTCCTTATTTAGCACATTTTGGTCTTTATATGACGGTAAAATGTGTTTAGGTACTCTGTGCAAAGTAGGAGTCTAACTTCGTTTCTTATAAATGTGAAACTTGTTGCTGTGACATCATTTAGTAAATAACTCATCCACCCATCACTGGTTTGACCTGCCTGCCATTCTCCTGTAATTCAGTGGATGTTCCTTCTATGAAGAGTATCTTTTATTTATTTTTTTTTTTGAGATGGAGTTTTGCTCTTGTTGCCCAGGTTGTGCAATGGCACGATCTCGGCTCACTGCAACCTCTGCCTCCCGGTTCAAGTGATTCTCCTGCCTCAGCCTCCCGAGTAGCTGGGATTACAGGCACACGCCACCACGCCTGGCTGATTTTTTGTATTTTTAGTTGAGACGAGGTTTCTCCATTTTGGTCAGGCTGGTCTTGAACTCTCGACCTCAGGTGATCTGCCCACCTTGACCTCCCAAAGTACTGGGATTATAGGTGTGACCTACCAGGCCCAGCCCAAGAGTACCTTTTAAATACAACAGAGAGGCCAACTCGGTGGCTCACACCTGTAATCCCAGCACTTTGGGAGGCTGAGGTGGATAGATCACCTGAGGTTGGGAGTTCGAGACCAGCCTGGCCAACATGGTGAAACGCCGTCTCTAGTAAAAATACAAAAAATCAGCCAGGTGTGGTGGCACGTGCCTGTAATCCCAGCTACTCGGGAGGCTGAGGCAGGAGAATTGCTTGAGCTAGGAGGCGGAGGTTGAGGTGAGCCGAGATTGCGCCACGGCACTCTAGCCTGGGCAACAGAGTGAGAGAGACTCCGTCTCATTCAAAAATAAATAAATGAATGCAATAGACAAAATTTCCTGTAGGACAGATTGGAGGACCGAAGAAAAAAATACAAACCTCTCTTACCCTGCTCCCTGCAGCAGTGCAGCCACAGACTCTTCAGCTTGAGAATCGACCTCTGAATTCTGGGAATCTTGTTTATGAATTCTTATATTCTCCTATGAGAATGAAGAGTCTTTGAATTGTCAGCCAAATCAAAGGAGAGTAACATCTTTGTTCTTTTGTCTCCTTCCCCCCAACAGGAAATGTCATGACCTTGAAGTTTCTAAGTGATGCTTCAGTGACAGCTGGAGGTTTCCAAATCAAATATGTTGCAGTGGATCCTGTATCCAAATCAAGTCAAGGAAAAAACACAAGTACTACTTCTACTGGAAATAAAAACTTTTTAGCTGGAAGATTTAGTCACTTATAAAAAAAAAAAAAAAAAGGATGATCAAAACACACAGTGTTTATGTTGGAATATTTTGGAACTCCTTTGATCTCACTGTTACATTATTATTAACATTTATTTATTATTTTTCTAAATGTGAAAGCAATACATAATTTAGGGAAAATTGGAAAATACAGGAAACTTTAAACGAAAAAATGAAACCTCTCATAATCCCACTACATAGAAATAACAAGCGTTAACATTTTCATATTTTTTTCTTTCAGTCATTTTTCTGTTTGTGGTATATGTATATATGTACCTATATGTATTTGTATTTGAAATTTTGGAATCTTGCTTTATGTACAGTTTTATATCATACTTTTTAAATCTTGAACTTTATAAACATTTTCTGAAATCATTGATTAGTCTACAAAAACATTATTTTAAACAGCTGTAAAATACTCTATTGATATGAATGTTTTATACATTATTTAAGCGTATCTCTATTGTTGGAATTTCAGGTTGTTTTCATAAATGTTGTTGCAATAAATATCCTTGAACACACATATTTGTGCACCTCTCTAATTCTTTAAGACAAGGACCTGGAAATAGAATTACTGAATCAAAGGTTAATTAAAATAAAATTTTCTGTTTTGATAGGCAAAAATGAGGCCTCACTGTAGTTTGAATTTGCATTTCTTTATTCATGAGGTTGATGGTTATATATATATTTTTGTGTGTGTGTGAATTATTTTTCCATGCTTTTCACTATTTTTAAAAACTGGTATAATATTCTCTATTGATTTGTAAGAAATTATTATATATGTCCATGTTTGGCATATATGCTGCAGTTTAATTTTTAGTTTATAGTTTGTCTTTTACTTTTATGGTTTTTTAAAATATATCAAATGTTAAAATTTATTTGCTGTTATACTTGATTTTCTGAGGTCTCTTTTCTCATATGTTTAGGACTGTCAAAAGACAAAATGACAACAAATTTAGTTTTAAAGATCTTAATTGGCTTTTATTTGCAATTCTAGAATCAGGCACCTCATTTTTAAAATAGAAAGTGTTCTGATGAGCTGAACAGAGGCGGCTGGTTTTATTGATATAAAAGAGATGAGAGCAGAAACAGAAAACAAAAAGCAGACTGGTTGTTTCAAAGTTACTTTTCTTATAAAGGTTAAAGCAGAGGCAACTTCCTTATCATGCCAGCAAAAACTGGTCTGTTTGAGGGTTTGGCTATTATCTCTCTGTGTCTCTTGGTTTCTTGGAAGGTCAGATAAACAACTAATTTCGGGTTGATGGTGTGAAACTTTAGCATGAGTGACTCCCTTTTGGTTTGGTCTTTTAGGCCTGGTGCAGAAACTAAGTCCAAACCAATGACCTCCTGTAACTTTTATTTAAGAGAATAAAAATTCCTATTATAAGATATGACGTGTATTCATCTACATTTTATTTTTGTGTTGTCACTTCACCTTTTTAGGTGTTACTCTGTGTATGAGGGGTGTTGGGGCTCAGATGATATACCAAACTATGACACTTTGGAATGCTGAGTACTTTTGTGTCTGGAATTCGTGGGTTCTTGGTCTCGCAGACTTAAAGAACGAAGCCGCGGATGCTCGCGGTGAGTGTTAAACAGTTTTTAAAGATGGTGTGTCCGCAGTCTGTTCCTTCAGATGTTCAGATGTGTCTGCAGTTTTTTCCTTCTGGTGGGTTTCTGGTGTTGCTGACTTCAGGAGTGAAGCTGCAGACCTTTGCAGTGAGTGTTAGCGCTCTTTAAGGCGGCACATCTGGATGTGTCCGTTCCTTCCAGTGGGTTCCTGGTCTCTCTGGCCTCAGGAGTGAAGCTACAAACCTTCCTAGTGAGTGTCACAGCTCATAAAGGTGGCATAGACCCAAAGGGTGAGCAGCAAAAAAATTTATTGCAAAGAACGAATGAACAAAGCTTCCACAGCAGAAGAAATGACTCAAGCAGGTTACCACTAGCTGCCGCAGGCAGCCTGCTTTTATTCCCTTATCTGACCCCACCCACATCCTGCTGATTGGTCCATTTTACAGAGAGCTGTTTGGTCTATTTTACAGAGAGCTGATTGGTCCGTTTTACAGAGAGCTGATTGGTGCATTTACAATCCCTGAGCTAGATACAGAGTGCTGATTGGTGCATTTACAATCCTCTAGCTAGACAAAAAAGTTCTCCAAGTCCCCACTAGATTAGCTAGACACAGAGCACCGGCTGGTGCATGCCTTTACAAACCTTGAGCTAGATACAGAGTACTGATTTGTGTATTTACAAACCCTGAGCTAGACACAGAGTGCTGATTGGTGCGTCTACAATCCCTCAGCTAGACTTAAAGGTTCTCCAAGTCCCCACTAGACCCAGGAGCCCAGCTGGCTTCACCCAGTGGATCCCACACCTGGGCTGCAGGTGGAGCTGCCCACCAGTCCTGAGCTGTGCACCCACACTCCTCAGCTCTTGGGCAGCAACAGCGAGCGGTGCTTATTGCTAGTCGGGGAGGTTTGGGCTGCGCAGGAGCCCACAGCATGGGGGAGGCTTCAGCATGGCTGACTGTGGGTCCCGAGCCCTGCCCCGCTGGGAGGCAGCTGAGGTCCGCAGAGAATTCGAGCGCAGTGCCGGTGGGCTGGCACTGCTGGGGGACTGAGCACACCCTTGGCAGCTGCTGGCCCGGGTGTTAAGCCTCTCACTTCCCAGGACAGCGTCGCTGGCAGGCTGCTCCAGTCGGGGGCCTGCTGAACCCACACCCACGGGGAACTCCCTCTGTCCCACTAGCACAGCCTGCAGACCCGGATCCCGCCGGCGCTTCTCCCTCCACACCTCCCCACAAGCAGAGGGAGCCAGCTCCCACCTCGGCCAGCCCAGAGAGGGGCTCCCACAGTGTAGTGGCAGGCTGAAGGGCTCCTCAAGTCCCAGCAGAGTGGACCCGAGGCCGAGGAGGCTCCGAGAGCCAGGGCTGCTAGCACATTGTCACCTCTCACTTTGAACTAAAGGAGATTGGAAGGCCTCAGAAGCAAGATCTCTGTGACCTTCTCCTTCCCTGTTCCCTCTTGCCCCTCTTCCTCTTCCAAAGCAAGTCATAGAAACCAGAATTAACTGGGTGCAGTGGCTCACTCCTGTAATCCCATCACTTTGGGAGGCCGAGGCAGAGTATCTCTTGAGCTCAGGAGTTCAAAACCAGCCTGGGCAACATAGCAAGACCTCATCTCTATGAAAAAAATTTAAACATTATCTGGGCATAGTGCCGCATGCCTGTCATCCCAGCTACTTGGGAAGCAGAGGTGGGAGGATCACTTGGGCCCAGGAGTTTGAGGCTGCAGTGGAGCTATGATTATATCACTGCACTCCAGTCTGGGAGACAGAAATCCTGTCTTTAAAAAAAAAAAAAAAAAAAAAAAAAAGCAACCAGAACCAGAATTCCTCTTCCTCAAGTCTAGTTATAGACTCCTCTACAAAAAAGCACGCCATAAAACCTAGAAAGGTCACTCTCTTCTCCTTCTCCCTGGAATACCCTCATTCCAGAAGAGTCCTGCCCTACACCCAGAAGGAAGGAGTGCTACACAGAGAGGCCAAGAAGAATCTAGACGGACAGGCCTTGCTGGGCCTCTCAACTTGGTCTATTGCCATCAATAGATTTGTCCAATCAACGATTTGTCCAATCACATTTCTACATGGCTGTCTATTCTTCATGAAACCTAAATATAAAAATACAATTTTACTTGGGTACTTGGGTCTTTGGGTCTTCATTTCTGAAGGCTCCCATGTCACATAAAATTTTGATTAAATAAATTTGTAATGCTTTTCTTCTGTTAGCCTGCCTTTGTTATAGGAGTGTTGGCCTTAAGATGATAAGGAAAGGTATCACACCTTTCCATCCCTAAACAGGCAATGATTACCATTTAATTAAATTAAACAAAAATGCATGTGCCTGCCGGGCTCAGTGGCTCACGCCTATAATTCCAGCACTTTGGGAGGCCAAAGTGGGTGAATCACCTGAGGTCAGGAGTTCAAGACCAGCCTGGCCAAAGTGGTGAAATCCCGTCTCTACTAAAATATACAAAAATTAGCCGGATGTGGTGGCAGGCGACTTAATCCCAGCTAATTGGGAGGCAGAGGCAGGAGAATCATTTGAACCCAGGAGGCGGAGGTTGCAGTCAGCTGAGATCGAGCCATTGCACTCAAACCTGGGGGATAAGAGCAATACTTCTCTCACAAACAAACAAACAAACAAAAAATGTATGTGCCAAGCCCTGTTCTAGGCACTTAGGGAACACCAGAGAACCAAAGGAACAAAAATCCCTAGGTTTGAGGAGCTTATGTTCTGGTGGAGGGAGAGAGATAATAATTAATATACATAATAAATAAACTACATATTAAATGTAGGTTAGAGTGCTGCATTATAAAGTACTGACCCTGTGAGATCATCAGTGACCTGGATGGGCAGTTTCAGTGGGGAGGAGTCAAAGGCCCAGCTGAAGTGTGTGAAGAGTGAACTAGAGGAGAAAGGAGAAGTATTGGAGACAGTAGGTCTGGCTAACAAGGAAGTGGTAGCTGTAAGGAGGGTTGTGGTAAGGAGAAAACAGAAGGGTAACAGAAGAAAAGCATTACAAATTTATTTAATCAAAATTTTATGTGACATGGGAGCCTTCAGCTGTAAGGAGGAAGTGGTAGCTGTAAGGAGGTGTAAGTGGGTTGAAAGGAGCCTTTCTTGATGAGAATGAATGAACTCAGCTGGGAGAGCTGCTGGGGCCATTTCTTTGAGTCCATGTAGTTGTGAGGCCCCTGGCAAAAAAGTATATGACACTCTCCAAAGAGGGAGCCTGGAGAGATTATAATAGAGGAATCGGCTGACTTAAGAGAAGCACTCAAGGAATGGTGAATCACAGGGTGCTCACCAAGCAGGAGGACCATGAAGAAGCAAAATCAGGGGCAGTTATATGAAATCAAGACAGGGAGCTTTAGCCACAGGAAAGGGTTGCCCAACCAAAGCTGGAAAAGAGCTTCTGCCAACCCAAGGCTGTGGGGAGAGAGGGAGGATAAATACCCCAAAGTCTCCCTCCTCCACCCTTCTCTGTCCTACTTGTACCTCCCATTGTCTCATCCCAGCGGAAGTCAGAATGCAACGAGATCTGGTTGATGCTGCACAGAGATCAGCTCCAGGGCCCAGAGCAAGGAGAAGGTAGAGAACAGATCTGGAAGAACAAAAGGAGGACACTTAGCACAGTGGGTGAGAGGAGACAGTATCTAGTGCACAAATAAAGGGACTGGATTTAGACAGGGACATGGATAATTCACCTGCAGGAGGGACTCTTAACCTTTATATATACCATAAATTCTTTGATGGATGAAATTTCTGGATGCTTCTCAGAATAATGTTTTCAAATGCATAAAATATAAAGGAATACAAAGAAAACTAATTATATTAAAACAGTTATCAAATCATTGGGAAAAAGAATCAAAGCCAGGTGTGGTGGCATATGCCTATAGTCCCAGCTACTCAGGAGGCTGGGGCAGGAGGTTGGCTTGAGCCCAAGAGTTTGAGGTCGCGGTGAGCTATCATGCCTATGAATAGCCCTGCTGCACTCCAGCCTAAGCAATATAGTGAGACCCCATCTCTAAAAACAAACAAACAAAAACTGTGATACATTAAAGCATGTGTTTATTTATTAATGCTGTATATAAGATCTAGCAGTGGGTCTAGTAATTACCATAATTTCAAAGTAGACTGAGTATAGTGGCTCATGCCTGTAATCTCATAACTTTGGGAGGCCGAGGTAGGAAGACGGCTTGAGCCCAGGAGTTTGAGACTAGCCTGGGCAACATGGAGAAACCCTGTCTCTAAAAAAATGAGCTGGGTATGGTGGCATGTGCCCATTGTCCCAGCTGCTTGGGAGGCTGAGGTGGGAGGATCATTTGAGCCTGGGAGGTCAAGGCTTCAGTGAGCTGTGATAGTGCCACTGTACTCTAGCCTGAGTGACAGAGTGAGACCCTGTCTCAGTAATAATAATTTCAAAGTGGTGACACACATATACAGTATTTTGTGAGTTCTACTAAAACTGTTTCATATATCTGTGGTATCTTTCGGGGCTAAAAGCACAGGTACTGCTAATGCTACATTTACTAACTACATTCATACTTGAAGGACATGCTAGATTTCAGATAAAAGTCTTGGAAATACACTTTCATTCCCACATGCAAGATCACGACCCTGTGGATTCTGCCCCCAGACCCATTAGAAGGAAGGCAGAATGTGAGGACATAGAAGTCGACAGGTGGGGAAGACAGGTGGTGGAATCTGCAGGAACTTCTTCTTGCTTTGCATTTCTCAGTGAAAGAGTCAAGTCATGAGCCAACAGTGAGGATGGGAAGGCAGATGTGAGAGGTTGAGAAGAGAGAAGGCATGAAAGAGTCTTCTAGGAAAGGGGGAAAGTGAATGAACTAGGAAATAGCATGTGATTACCAGGCAGCACAAAGGACCCATCTGAAGTTCATGGTCTTGGACTTTAATGGGAAACTGGTCAGCAAGGCTGTTTTCTTCTAGTCATGTTCAGCTTCACAAGAAAAAGAGTGGCTAGAGGGAGAATTGGGTTAACCACTGCCGGGTTTTTGTCATGTGAGTATAACAAGAAAGGGGCAAGGGAGGAGAAAGTGTGCATGCCTAAAGGAGGGATTGTAAAGATAATCCATGGAATGTAGATTTTTTAAATTTTTATTTCTTGTTTTATGTATGTATGTATGTATTTATTTATTTTTGAGACAGTCTCACTCCATCACCCAGACTGGAATGTAGTGGCTCAATCTTGGCTAACTGAATCTCTGCTCCCCAGGTTCAACTGATTCTCCTGCCTCAGCCTCCTGAGTAGCTGGAATTACACATGCCCAGCTAATTTTTTGTATTTTTAGTAGAGACAGGTTTTCACCATATTGGCCAGGCTGGTCTCAATCTCCTGATCTCAAATGATCCGCCTGCCTTGGACTCCCAAAGTGGTGGGATTTCAGGCATGGGCCATCATGCCTGGCCAGAATGTAGTTTAATTAGAAGGGAAGAGAGGACATCAGGAAACAAGGGACACTGAAAAAGTGGTAGACTTGATGAAGTGAAGCTACCACAAAGGCTCAAAGGATTGTGGAATCAGAGTATAAGACAGAATGAATGGCGAGATAGTAGGTAGTTGTCAGACAATGGGATTTTAAACATACCTTTTGTGGTAGGCAGAAATCCTCCATCCTTCTAAAATGTATAAGTCCTAATCCTTGGAACTTGTGACTATATTATCTTACATGGCAAAAGCAATTTTGCAGATATAATTAAGTGCCTTAAAATAGGGAGCTTATCCTGGATTATACAGGGAGGTCCAATGTAATTGCAAGGGTCCTTAAAAGTGGATGAAGGAAGCATAAAAAGAGAGAGAAAAAGAGGTGACAACAAAGCAGGGTCAGAGAGATGCTATGTTGCTAGCTTTGAATATGGAGGAAGAAAGCCATGAACCAAAGAATGTGGGTCACAGCTGGGAACTAGAGAAGGTATAGGAACAGACTCTCCCGATCCTCCAGCAAGCAACACAGCCCAGCCAACACCTTGGTTTTAGACCAGTGAGCCCCACATTGGACTTCTGAGCTACAGAACTGTAAGATAATAAATGTGGCTAGGCGTGGTGGCTCATGCCTGTAATCCCAGCAATTTGGGAGGCAGAGGTGGGCGGATCACTTGAGGTCAGGAGTTCAAGACCAGTCTGGCCAACATGGTGAAAACCTGTCTCTACTAAAAATACAAAAATTAGCTGGGCATGGTGGTGCATGCCTGTAATCCCAGCTACTCGGGAGGTTGAGGCAGGAGAATCATTTGAACCCAGGAGGCAGAGGATGCAGTGAGCTGAGATCGTGCCACTGCACTCCAGTCTGGGCAATACAGCAAGACACCATCTCAAAAATAAATAAATAAATAAACGTTGTTTTAAGCCACTAAGTGTGTTGTAATGTTTTACAGCAGTGATAGAAAGGTAATGCATCTCTTAATCAGTTTCATGCAGACTTAAACTTGGAGGAAGTATAATTCTAGATAACAAAGCATAAACAAGAAGCCATGAACAGAAGACAGTTATTTTTCTAAACTCAGAGAAATTAACTTAATATTAAAGGTGAATATTAAATAAGGCCTGTATAACATTTCTCTGTTTATATGTTTTCTTACTATATTTAATACTTTTTCACTTTCTTGATTATGGATTTTTTTTTTTTTACTCTGTTTTCCTCACCTCCACAGGTTTTTTGTTCTTTATCAGAATTATCATTTTTTTGGTTCTCTTTGGGAGTAATATTTACAGGAAATTGAAGAATGTGTGCAAATTTAAAAAGTACAATGCACTCTTATTATCATTATTTTTTTGAGACGGAGTCTCGCTCTGTCACCACACCCAGTCACTCTTATTACTGATATGGATGATAAATGTAAGTCCTTTAGGGTTTCCTGAGAATAATATTCAAATGTGTGGAAATATTTTAAATGATATTAAATACCATCTGTTACTGCTGACCTAGGTTCCCCTATATCTCAATAGTGTAGTAGGAGTAGGGTTAGAGATAGGTTACAATGACTTCTACAGATTTGACTGAATCACTTATAAACCTTACTAGCAAGATTTAAAATACATTATAATTATATATCCTAAGACCTATAAAAATAGGTTATACAACCCATTTAAAGAAAGCCTTATAATATATGTAGATGATTCTTTCAGTAAATTGCTCTTACCTTCAAATTTTTTTTTTTTTGAGACGGAGTCCCACTCTGTTGCCCCGTTTGGAGTGCAGTGGTGCGATCTTGGCTCACTACAGCCTCTGCCTCTCGGGTTCAAGTGATTCTCCTGCCTAAGCCTCCTGAGTAGCTGAGATTACAGGCACCCACCACCATGCCTGGCTAATTTAAGTAATACTTACTTTTAATTTAATATGCTCTTTACATTAAAATCATTCTCTGAAAATAAAGCAAATGTACTGATGTTGATATATGTATATATTCAGTATTTTGCTTAATATAACATTTGAGTTCAGGTTTTTGGACTGAATATTTTTGAAAAAGAAGTTTTTTAGGAATATGTTTTTCAACTCTTCCTCCTCAAGAAAACTTTTTTCTTGCTCTGTTATTGTGAAAGCAAGTTGTTTTCATGTCTCGTGTTGCTTTTTAGATTTCTAAAGCATATATTCGCAGCTATTTTGTTTCCTTCTAAACAAATGCCCAACAAAGAAAACCACTAGTAGAAATCAGATCCCACAAAGCTTGAGTGTAGAAAAGTAAACTCCCTAAAGACACAGACTCTTGGGATTCCACTGGAAGAGCCAAATCCTTAACAGTGTTTATAAAATACAAATCATCATTTTTGAGCATTTACTTTATGGTCAATCATAAATAAGATCACTACGTACCTAAGTTTTTATTTTTATTTTTTAAATTTTTTCTAAGTTGTAATAACCTCACAGTGAGTCTCATGATGCCAAAGGCAAAGTTTCATGGTATTAGCTTTAATTGAGTCAATATATTCATTTAAAATAAACGTATGTGTGTAGTACAGTACACAGCTCATTTTCACATTGCCTTCTGAAATTCTATCCCTGCGAAAGTGAAGAGGGATCACTTACAAAATAATCTTAATAGAATTATTTTTATTTTTCCTTTCTAAAATACCAAGTATTTTAGTAATCAGTACTTTTCAAGGACAAACAAGAGCATTTATAATAACAGTGTATTATTTCGCTGTAATGGTGACAGCCTCTTGTCTCACTCAGAAGAAAGCCAGGGTGACCTAGGAGGCCCATCCTGTAACCTACAAGGCCCATCATGATCTGGCCCCCTCTTACCTCTGTCATCTCATCTCCCGTTACCCCTCGCCCCACCTCCCACCATTATCTCCACCTCAGACACACTGGTGTTTGTACTGTGCCGTATTAGCACACTCTCAGCTCTGGGCCTTGATCCTTGCTGTTCCCTCTGACTGGAATATTATTCCCCAGATAGCCACATGACTCACTCCCTTGTTGCATTCAGCTCTTGACTCAAAAGCCATATCCTTAGTAAAGTCTTCCTGGCCCTTTATTTCAACCACCTTTTCCCTAAAATTTTATATCTTCTTTCCTACTTTTTAAAAAAATCCCTAGAACTGATCAACTACTTAGCATACTACATATTTTATTTATTTATTTATTTATTTATTTATTTATTTATTTATTTATATATGGAGACAGGGTTTTTTTGTTTGTTTTTGTTGTTGTTGTTGTTTGTTTTTTCCCCAGACTGGAGTGTAGTGGCACGATCTCAGCTCACTGCAACCTCTACCTCCCAAGTTCAAGCAATTTTCCGGACTCAGCCTCCCGAGTAGCTGGGAATACGGGCACCTGCCACCACGTCTGGCTAATTTTTGGCATTTTTAGTTAGGACAGAGTTTCACCACACTGGCCAGGCCAGTCTTGAACTCCTAACCTCAGATGATCCATCTGCCTCAGCCTCCCAAAGTGCTGGGATTACAGGCATGAGCCACCGCCTCCGGCCTCTTCTTTTAATTTTTAATTTTTTTTTAAGAGATAGGGTCTCACTATGTTGCATAGTTTGGCCTCAAACTCCTGGGTTGAAGGGATCTCCCTGCCTGAGCCTCCTAAGTAGCTAGGACTATAGGTGGTGCCACCTTCCCACCTTGTCTGGCTCATGATAAACATTCTTACTATCTGCCAAGAGTTAAGTGATAGAGTATACATGTTTCATATCTGTATCAGTATGGTCCAATCAGGAGACAGAATCCACATGGAAATTTGAACAGGGAAACATTTAATATAAAGAATCATTTTTGGCTGGGCGTGGTGGCTCAAGCCTATAATCCCACCACTTTAGGAGGTTGAAGCGGGCAGATCACAAGGTCAGGAGTTCGAGACCAGCCAGGCCAATATGGTGAAACTCCATCTCTACTAAAAATACAACAAAAAAATTAGCCGGGCATGGTGGTGCACGCCTGTAGTCCCAGCTACTCAGGAGGCTGTGGCAGATGAATTGCTTGACCCCAGGAGGCAGAGGTTGTAGTGAGCTGAGATCGTGCCACTGCACTCCAGCCTAGGCGGCAAAGCGAGACTCCACCTCAAAAAAAAAAAAAGAGAATTATTTTTTAGAAAAAGAATTATTATACTAGTACTGTTACAGAGGAAAGGAGTAATGAGAGATTGGCTAGTGAAAAATAAACACATAAGGAGATATAAGCAGATATACAGAGCAGCTATGAGAAAGAGCACTCAAGGAGGAGCCTCCAGCCCCTCAGACTGAGATCCAGACCTTGCTGGAGAGGGTGACTGTAGCTCACTGGATGGAGAGAAGTTGCTGTGGTGGACCTTGCTGGAAAGCACACTTCTGGGGAATGCTGTTCAGAGAGAGGTGTCTTATGGAAGACCCTCCATTACAAAAGTATCTGAGGCAGGTGCCAGGGGAAGCTGCTGGCTGCTGGGTGCTGCTGACCCTGTGGCACTGCAGGAGCCACATACACTGCAGGAACTTGCTAAGCAGGAACCCTGAAACTAGGAAGGAGAGTCCCTTCCCCATCTCTCCAGCAGCCTCTATTTTTTTTTTTTTTTTTTTTTGAGACAGACTCTCACTCTGTCACCCAGGCTGGAGTGCAGTGGTGCAATCTTGGCTTACTACAACCTCCACCTCCCGGGTTGAAGCAATTCTCCTGCCTCAGCCACCTGAGTAGCTGGGACTACAAGCATTTGGCACCTAATTTTTGTATTTTTAGTAGAGGCAGGGTTTCGCCATGTTGGCCAGGCTGGTCTTGAACTCCTGACCTCAAGTGATCCACCTGCCTTGGTTTCCCAAAGGGTTGGAATTACAGGCGTGAACCACCACATCCCCAGCCACCACCCGCTATTGACAAAGCTTAACAGAGTGTGCAAGCTGGTAAAGAGTACATTTTAAAGGGCCCACCTCCATTTTCATAGGGCAGGCAATGAAGGGAGGATTTGAAGTGGAGAGGCATGAAACAGAATACATACAGGCATAATATCTATGTCCAAAAATTATCATAGTAAATACTGTACTATGTTACATATCATTGAGTATTTGGAAAAATTTGTTTCCTATCCTATTCTTAGAGGACTATATGGCATATTTCAATACTTTATTCTACAAATGTACCATCTGAAATAATGCAGAGTATTTGGACTTCCTAAAATGAAAATGCCGTCTGTTGCCAGAATCTACTGGACAAATTTGTTATAAGTGGTAGCTATATTAATAATGAACTGTTTGGGAATGGTAAATTCAAGAATATAAGGAAACAATTGATGAAAGGGAAGCTATTTAAGGCTAGAAGCATTTAATGTTAACTGCAGCAATTACAAATATGTCTTATGCACTTAATCACTAATGGAGGAAATTATCCATGTTTGAATTAGAGTAATACAGATTTGCTTAAAATATTAAATGGTGCACTTTGAACAGAAGCCTAAGGTCTATCAGTTCTAAGAAAACATTGTCTGTTACAAAATTGCCTTTTCTCCTAACTTAAATTTTGTTTGGTATGTTTCTTTTTAATCCAAAATGACCACAATGTTCTTGGACAAGGCTGCTAAATATTCTCTCTCAAGGGCTCCAATCAATGTCTCAAAACATTTCCCAATAGAATCCCACAAAGCTTCCCCTTTGTACGGGTTTATTCAAGATGTAGAAGACAGCACCTACCCCAAAGGCAATTGGAAAACATAAGACAGCATAGTCCTTTTAAATGTTACAGAGAATCAGATGTTGGCAAGGTACACAGGCAGCAGTTATTGGCAAACCTCAGAAGGCTGGGTCTAGGAGGCCAGTTGCATTTGAAATCAGCTCTTTCCACATCACTAATATATTGAAATACAGTAATCCTTCCATGATTTCTGCTGCCCATAGGACAATACAATATTTTGAGAGAGAAAAAGAGAGAGACGCAGAGAGAGAGAGAGAGACCACATTTACGTAACTTTTATTAGGGTATATTGGTCTATTACATTATTAGTTATTGCTATCAATCTCTAACTGTGCCTAAACATAAATTTTATCATAGGTATGCATGTATAGGACAAAAACATAGTATATATAGAACTGTGTACCAACTGCAGTTTCAGGCATCCACTGGAGGTCTTAAAACATACCCCCTCAGAGAAAGGGAGGGACTACTATACTTGATAATTATGTCAAATCAGCAGCTCATTTACATATCAACAGCTCATTCACATATTGTAGGCAGAAGGGGGAAAAACTGCTCTAGTATATGAGATGTTTCTTACAAAACCAGAAAGGCAAGGTAGAAGGTAAAAGTGATTGAAGTTGTATTTTTTTTCAATGTTTATATTTTTCAGTAGAGATGGGATTTCACCATGTTGGCCAGGCTGAAATTCCTGACTTCAGGTGATCCTCCTGCCTCAGCCTCTCAAAGTGCTGGGATTACAGGTGTGAACCACCACACCTGGCCAGATGTTTGGGTTAGAGGTCCTCAAAACCACCCCCATGTATGATGATTCACTAGGAGGATTCACAGGACTCAGCATATAGTTATACTCATGGCTAAGGCATATAGATGATATCTCTATATGTCTTTACTGATCTATTGTGTAATCAGGAAAGGGAAAAGGCACCTGGGCACAGTCTAGGAGAAACCAGGCACAAACTTCTAAGGTGCTTCTCTCAGTGGATTCACATAGGACTTGCTTAATCTCCGCAGCAATGAGTTGTGTCAATACATGTGAAATGTTGCCAACCAGGACAGCTAACTAGAGACACTGTGCCCAAAGTTTCTACTGGGGGGTAAGCATGTAGGCATCCCCTGCCTGGCATGTACACAAATTCCAAACTCTCAGAAAGAAAAGCAAGTAGTCAGAAAAAAACACATTGTTTGTACAGTTTTAGGTATAATGAGCCACTCTTACCATTTAAATGTTGAAAACCCTCCCCAGACCTAAGTTCCTAGATGCCAGCTAAGGGCCAATCTTGTAACTGGGCTATTCCAAGGATAGCAGTGTGGGGGTCCTATGTTGTTTTCTGCACAATTTCTATCACAGAGAATAAAGAATAGTCTTCTGTTAATGATCTCAAAATATCAGTTACAGTTGAGACATTAAATTGTTAGATTTTTACTACTTGGGTGGTTCTATTAAACCAAGGTAAATAATGTTTATTTTTCCTTAAGTCTTTCACAATTTACTATGTATGTTCAAATCTGTCTTATCTTTTTTTTTTTTTTTTTTTTGTAAAGCAATCTGGCACTGTCTATTTTTAATAGAAATTTTATTTTTCTGGCTGGGAGCAGTGATTCACAGCTATAATTCCCGCCACTTTGGGAGGCCGAGGGGGGCGGGTCACCTGAGGTCAGGAGTTCCTGAGCAGCCTGGTCAACATGGCAAAACCCTGTCTCTACTAAAGATACAAAAATTAGCTGAGCATGGTGGCACATGCTTGTAATCCCAGTTACTTGGGAGGCTGAAGCAGGAGAATTGCTTGAACCCGAGAGGTGGAGGTTGCGGTGAACTGAGATGGGCCACTGCATTCAAGCCTGGGCAACAGAGCAAGACTCTGTCTCAGAGGGGAATTTTTTTTTTTTTTTTTTTTTTTAGCAGAAAAGTTGTTTTATTTCCCTTGGGAATTAGAAAAAGGACTGGGAATTGTTGGGTGCTCATGTCTACCTTGGAGCCACATGACTGCATGGATTTTTGGATAATCGTCCTGTTTTTTAGCCACCCAGTGTGATATATATATATTTTTTTTTTTTTTTTTTTTTTTTTGAGACGGAGTCTTGCTCTGTCGCCAGGCTGGAGTATAGGGGCGTGATCTCAGCTCACCACAACCTCCACCTCCCGGGTTCAAGTGATTCTCCTGCCTCAGTCTCCTGAGTAACTGGGATGACAGGTGCACACCACCACGCCCAGCTAATTTTTCTTTTGTATTTTTAGTAGAGATGGGGTTTTACCACGTAGGTCAGGCTGGTCTCGAGCTCCTGACCTCATGATTTGCCCACCTTGGCCTCCCAAAGTGCTGGGATTACAGGTGTGCGCCACCATGACCGGCCATATTAGTTTCTTTAATGGCCCTTCTGCTCACTATATTTACAAAAGTCCTTATCTACAGGCTTCAACATCTCAAATAACAGAGACACTGTGGGTTATTTAATCCCCTGTGCCATAAGAAGTATTGATTTCCAGTTTGTTTTTATTTTAAAGATGTCTGAAAATTTTGACCATATATTTGATATTTTTCTAAGCTTGAAATTATGTATTTTTAATTCATTAAAAAAATTAAATCCCCTAAATTAGGTTTAAGCCCATTTACAAAAAGAGATGGTAAGGCCTCTTTTACTTCAGTTACTAGATCTGATTCAGAATACTGAAAGTTTCCCAAAGTTTATTTTTTATTTTTATCTAATTTATAATCTTTAATTTTTGTCTATTATATCCTTAAAGGCTACTATAACTGCTTTATTTAGTGTATATTTTTATATTTAAAGCATTTTACAGTTGCATTATTTAAATCTCCTTCATGATTTGCTGCTTTTAGATATTTTTCTCTTTGGTAGCTCTTACAATTAATTGATTTAGTTACTACAGGTCTATAGTTTAGAACAATACTCATCTTTTAAAAACCTGGATTCTGTAGCACATTTTTGCCTATTTCTCTGAAGACTGTCATTTCTTAATTATGGTCCTTAATTTGGCTCTAGACTGGGATTTTAATTCAACTTCAAATATCCATCAACTGATAAATGGATTAACAAAATGGGGTGTATCTATTCAATGGAATATTATTCAGCCATCAAAAAGAATGAAGTACTGTTCAGGCTACAATGTAGATAAACCTAGAAAACAAAATACTAAGTAGCCAGAAGCCATCACAAAAGGTCATATGTTGTATGATTCAATTTATATAAAATGTTCAGAATAGGCAAATCTATTTCTGATCAAATCTATTTCTGATTCAAGATCACTTGAAGTCAGGAGTTCGAGACAGCCTGGTCAACATGGTGAAACCGTGTCTACCAACAAATACAAAAATTTGCCAGGAGTGGTGGTGTGTGCCTGTAGATCCAGCTACTCAGGAGGCTGAGGTAGGAGAATCAGTTTTACTTGAGAGGCAGAGGTTGCAATGAGTTGAGATCGTGCCACTGCACTCCAAACTGGGTGACAGAGCAAGACTCTGTCTTGAAAAAAAAAAAAGAATAAGAAAAAAAAAAAGCAAGCAGCAGGAGAATAAGTGGATTAATGGCAAACATTTTCAAACGGGTATACCTCAAGAGTAAAAGGAATTAAATACCTAGGTCTTATTAAATACCTAGGTCTGATTACTAAATGGTGCTTCTCCAAACCAAAAGTTGTCTAATTACTTGGTACAAACACCTAGTCCTAATGGATCTACTTAGTTATAAATCCTAGAATAAAAGAATAAATGCAGTAACAGGGATTCAATGAAAACAGAGCTCAAATGGTTATTGATACTGATTTCATCTGGCAGCTGATCTGGTAGACCAACGAAATTCAGATAGAAGGAGCCCAGTAAGTGCACCTGTTGGTCTGAAGTTTGCGTGGAATGCTGCCAACCAAGAGTCTTCAAAAATGATCTTGGAGGAACCTCCAGAATTACTGAAGGATGAGACTGCTACTGAGCAATTAATGGGCTCACTGCCCTGTGCTCTTAGAAGGCAATATCACAGCAGCAGCTTTTGAGAGAAGAAACACTTTATTGCCAGTCAGCTGGCAAGGTAAGAGAAGAAAGTGCTCAAGTCTGTCTCTTTAAGCTGAGGACTGGCTCAGGTTTTATAAGCATAGGGTAATGAGGGGTGATCTGATTGGCTCTTGCAATGAGGTGACGCTGGGAGGCATGATCCAACTGGATACTGCTATGGGGTGACCCCAGGGCTCAATCTGACTGGATCCTGGATCCTGCCATGTGGTGTCCACTTGATTCAGTCCCCATGCCTCAGGTTAGCAAGTTCTGACAGTGGTTGTAGGCTTGGTTCATCTGCGCATGTTCAGGTTACATGACCTTCAACCTGGAGGTCCGTGGCAACTGAAAAACAACTCATAACTTTGTTACCTAAGTTGAGCCTGACTGGTCTGATGGAGTTAGAAGACCACCACTCAGTATCTAAATAAAAAGACAAAGCTGGATTTGCATGCTGCAGCAATGGAAAGCTATACTGGTCAGGTAGAGTCTGAGTAGGGCAGACTGTTGGACTCTATAGGGTTTGGGGGAAGCATGGAGTTCAGGGATGGGCAGATTCTCAGAGGCATAAATGGGATGGCAGGATCCTTAAAAGCTTGGTTACTCGGATGCTACTATTGTTGCTTGGCTGGTACTCAGGCATCTTTTTTTGGAGTAAGTTCACCTCTGGTTGGTTGACTTTCAGACATGAGAGGCTGATGCTGATTGGTTAGCTTGCAAAAGTGGTTCACAGAGGTGAGTTGTGTTTATCAAATGAACGAGTTTAAAATTCATTCTGAGCTGGCCTGGTGGCTCACGCCTGTAATCCCAGAACTTTGGAGGCCCAGGCGGGTGGATCAATTGAGGTCAGGAGTTTGAGATCAGCCTGGGCAACATGGTGAAACCCCGTCTCTACTAAAAAAATACAAAAGTTAGCTAGGTGGTGCATGCCTGTAGTCCTAGCTGCTTGGGAGGCTGACCTGGGAGAATCTTTTGAGCCCAGGAGGTGGACGCTGCAGTGAGCCGAGATTGCGCCACTGCACTCCAGCCTGGGTAACAGAGGGAGATTCTGTCTCCAAAAAAAAGGGCAAAACAAAAGTCATTCTGGTTGCTACTTGGTTCTATGGCTCACAGAACAATCTTTTCCTGTGAGTGAGTTCTTATTCTGATTTTCTTACATAACCACAGCATAATTATCAAATGTAGAAAATTTAGTCTTTTTTAAAATTTCACAACTCCTTTAAACAAAACGTGTTGTTTCCAATCCACAATCACGCATTGAATTTGGTTATCATGACTGTTGAGTCTTCTTTATTCTGAAACAGTTCTGTTTTCCTTTGTCTTTTGTCTTTTATGACATTGTCATTTGAAGAGTACAGGCCACTTTTGTGTTGGGCTTTTTTTTTGTTTTCTGTTTACAGAACATCCTTCAATATGGATTTTTCTGATTCTTCATGGATAGATTTAGGTTATGAAGGTAGAAGTGATGTTGTTTCCTCAGTGAATCACATCAGGGAATCTCAGTGGTATCAGCTTTTACCAGTTTTGGTGATATTCATTAGGTGTCTCCACTGTGAAGTTACTGTTTCTTCTTCTTAAAAAAAATACATCATGGAGGGATATTTTGAAACTGCTCTTCATTAAAGTTTTACTCAATGGTTTTAACACCTACTGATTATTGCCTGGATCAGTTATTACTGTCATCATTGCAAAATGGTGATTTCCTAGCTGTGACATTCCTTCTCCTTCCTTTATTTATCTGCACATTTTTAGTATCTGTATGGGTTCTTTTTTCAATCAATGGGTTATAATTCATTGTTCCAGATTAGGCCAGTGGGAGTCCTTCTGGCTGGCCCCTGAGTCATTTTAACACGTTCCCATAATTTTCTAAGCACTTTTTACTTTCTCAGGCTCAGCCCTGGAATTGGCCAGTTCTCTGTGAATCTCGGGTTCCTTTTAGTGAACATTTTTTTCATTAAATATATTTTGGATATTGGTGTATATTAGTACTGTACATAAATAGCTGCAAAGTATTACACAGCGTAGATGTTCCATAATCTACTTAACATGCCCTCATTGGTTGTTTCTAATCTTTTAATATTATACAATTCTACAATGAACAAATATCTGCATACTTTATTTTGCACATGAATGTGTGTATCTGTAGGATTGTCATCTAGAAGTGAAATTTTTGCATCAAAGACTTAGGGAATTTTTAATGGATAAATACTGCAAAATGTCCTTCAACAGTAGAGGCTATGCTAATTTACATTTCTTTCTTTCTTCCTTCCTTCCTTTCTTTCTTTCCTTCCGTCCTTCCGTCCTCCCCTCCCCTCCCCTCCCCTCCCCTCCCCTCCCCTCCCTTCCCTTCCCTCCTTCTTTCTTTCTTTCTGTTTGAGATGGAGTGTTGCTCTGTTGCCCAGGCTAGAGTGCAATGGTACGATCTTGGCTCACTGCAAACTCCGACTCCCAGGTTCAAGCGTTTCTCCTGCCTCAGCCTCCCAAGTAGCTGGGATTTCAGGCGTATGCCAACATGTCTGGCTAATTTCGTATTTTTAGTAGAGATGTGGTTTCACCATGTTGGTCAGGCTCGTCTTGAACTCCTGGCCTCAAGTGATCCACCTGCCTCAGCCTCCCAAAGTGTTGGGATTACAGGCGTGAGCCACTGCACCCAGACACTAGTTTATATTTCTACCAATATCATATGACAGCAGATAACCAGGCTTACAAATTTAGGTCGAAATTCTGTTTTTTCCACAGTACAGTTAGAGGATTTTAAATTTTCAGTTATGTTAGTCTACTAGAATAGGCAGTTTAAGAAATATTTTCTTCATCCAGTGATCGAGAGAGTGATTAATCCTGCCTATGAGTAGCCCTGATGATGAAGTCAAATTGGAAACACTTTCTTTTCTTGTTTTATTTTACTTTCTTAAAGAGATTAGGTCTTCTCATGTTGTCCAGGCTGACCTCAAACTCCTGGGGTCAAGGGACCCTCCAACCTCAGTCTCCTGAGTAGCTGGGACTACAGGTGCCTGCCACCGCACCCACCTTCAAACTGGATCATTTTTCTAAAGCGTGAGATTATGTTCTTTCTCCAGAAGTCCTGAGCATAACAGTGGGTTAGGCTTCCCTGTTGGCTCCTCAAGGTTGTCAGTTTTAATATTTTTGTAGCTCTTGAACTTCTGAAAATTTTTGTTTTCTCTCCATGAATATATTTTAGATGGAGACAAAGAATTTGTGCCATACATAGTTGGGTTCTTTTAGAAATTGATATTTGTATTCCAATTACAAATAAATTTAACTGTCTTATCAAAGTTATAGAAAATTTGTGCCTTGAACATAGTAGGAATCTCAAACTTTGGTGCTGACAAGAATAATCTAGACTGCATATCAAAAATGTAGATTAGTAGGCTTACCCTTAGAGGTATGGTCCAGATATTTACATATAAAGAAGCTAACCTGGGATTTTCTGATGCAATGATCCCAGAACCACACTTTCAGAAATATAACATTAAATTATTATTGATAGGTTGTAGTCCCTTTTTTTAAGAGACAGGGAAGGCCAGGCATGGTGGCTCACACCTGTAATCCCAGCACTTTGGGAGGCCAAGGTGGGCCTATCATCTGAGGTCAGGAGTTCAAGACCAACATGGTGAAACCCTGTCTCTACTAAAAATACAAAAATTATCCAGGCATGGTGGTACGTGCCTGTAATCCCAGCTACTTGGGAGGCTGAGTCAGGAGAATCGCTTGAACCCAGGAGGCAGAGGTTGCAGTGAACTGAGATCATGCCACTGCACTCTATCCTGGACTTCAGAGCAAGACTTCGTCTCAAAAAAAAAGACAGGGTATTGTTATGTTGTCCAGGCTGGCCTCAAACTCCTGGGCTCGAGCAATCCTTCCGACTCAGCCTCCCAAAGTGCTGGGATTACAGGCATGAGTGTCCCATATTTTTAATGTGGTCTAGGAAACCCATTTCAATGGAAAAGTGCTTCTTTATTATTTTTTAAATTTTTTTTAATTTATTTTTTAGATAGAGTCCCGCTCTGTCGCCCAGGGTGGAGTGCAGTGGTGCCATCTCGGTTCACTGCAACTTCCACCTCCTGGGTTCAAGCGATTCTCCTGCCTCAGCCTCCGGAGTAGCTGTGATTACAGGTGCCCGCCACCATACCCGGCTAATTTTTGTATTTTTAGTAGACAGGGTTTCACCATGTTGGCCAGGCTGGTCTCGAACTCCTGAGCTTGTGATCTGCCTGCCTCAACCTCCCAAAGTGCTGGGATTACAGGCGTGAGTCACCGCACCCGGCCTGAAAAATGCTTCTTTATTTAGAAGGATTCGTGGTTTTGAAATGTGTTGTTCTATTTAAACCCAAGAAACAATGTTTGAATGGCTAACACTTTCCTGAAGATTTATTAGCACATGCCCACTCATTGTTCTTAGCAAATTCCATGTACGTATTAACTTACATACTCTTCACAAGCCTGTGAGGTTAGTACAACTACCCCCATTTTACAGAATGGAAACTGGGGCATAAGAGGTCAAGCAACTTGCCAGAGTAACACATTAGTCCCATAGCTAATAAGTGGTAGAGCCAGGATTCAAACCTCAATCAAGCTCCAGGTTTAGTCATTACACTATAAACTCAAGAGGACTCAATTTTCACACCTAAAAAGTAGTTTGGCCATAAATGATAGGAACTCCCTGCCCAACTCAATGGAAAGAGTGAAACTGTTTGTCTAGATAAGGCCTTTGGTCTGTTAAAGGATTAAAGCTCTCCTTGGTTAATACAATTTATTAATTTTTTTTTTCTTTTCAGACAGAGTCTCACTCCATTGCCCGGGCTGGAGTGCAGTGGCATGATCTCAGCTCACTGCATCCTTCACTTCCCAGGTTCAAACAATTCTCTGCCCCAGCCTCCCAAGTAGCTGGAATTATAGGCACTGGCCACCACACCTGGCTAATTTTTGTATTTTTAGTAGAGACAAGACGGGGTTTCACCATGTTGGCCAGTCTGGTCTTGAACTCTTGAACTCAAGCATTCTGCCCACCTCAGCTTCTCAAAGTGGTGGGATTACAGGCATGAGCCACCGTGCCTAAGTAATATTATTTATTTTTATTTATTTATTTTGTATTTTATGAGATGGTGTCTTGTTCTGTTGCCCAGGCTGGAGTGCAGTGGCACCATCTCAGCTCTGCAACCTCTGCCTCCTGGGTTCAAGCGATTCTCCTGCCTCAGCCTCCTGAGTGCCTGGGACTACAGGTGTGCTCCACCATGCCCAGATAATTTTTGTGTATTTATTTATTGAGATGGAGTCTCGCTCTGTCACTCGCCCAGGCTGGAGTGCGATGGTGCGATCTCAGCTCACTGCAACCTCTGCCTCCCGGGTTCAAGCCATTCTCCCACCTCAGCCTCCTGAGTAGCTGGGATTACAGGCACCTGCCATCATGCCCAGCTAATTTTTGTGTTTTTGTAGAAATGGGGTTTCACCATGTTGGCCAAGCTGGTCTTGAGCTCTTGACCTCAGGTGATCTGCCCTCCTTGGCCTCCCAAAGTGCTGGGATTACAGGCCTGCGTCATTGTGCCCGGCATATTTTTGTGTTTTTAGTAGAGACGGAGTTTCACCATGCTGGACAAGCTGATCTGGAACTCCTGACCTCAAATCATTCACCTGCCTCAGTCTCCCAAAGTGCTGAGATTACAGGCGTGAACCACCATGCCTGGCCAGTTAATAAAATTTGATGACACTGTGAAATTTAAGTAAGGATAGAAAATTTCATGCTAGTCATAAGGCATGTTATTAGCTATATATATTCATTATATATGAACCAGTGATTGGATGAAATAATCATAAAAATGTTTTTTCATATATTACTTTTGTTGTTGTTGTTGTTTGTTTTAGACAGAGTCTCACTCTGTTGCCCAGGCTGGACTGCAGTTGCACTACCTTGGCTCACTGCAACATCTGCCTCCCAGGTTCAAGTGATTCTCCTGCCTCAGCCTCCCAAGTAGCTGGGGTTATAGGTGCGTGCCACCATGCCCAGCTAATCTTTGTATTTTTAGTAGAGATTAGAGATGGAGGCCAGGTGTGGTGGCTCATGCCTGTAATCCAAGCACTTTGGGAGGCCGAGGTGGGGGGATCACGAGGTCAGGAGATCGAGACCATCCTGGCTAACACGGTGAAACCCCGTCTCTATTAAAAATACAAAAAATTAGCTGGGCATGGTGGTGGACGCGTGTAGTTCCAGCTACTCGGGAGGCTGAGGCAGGAGAATGGCGTGAACCCGGGAGGCAGAGCTTGCAGTGAGCCGAGATCACGCCACTACACTCCAACCTGGGCAACAGAGAGACTTTGTCTCAAAAAAAAAAAAAAAAAAGATTAGCGATGGAGTTTCGCCATGTTGACCAGGCCGGTCTCAAATTCCTGACCTCAAGTGATCCGCCCACCTCAGCCTCTCAAAGTGCTGGGATTACAGGCATGAGCCACCACGCCTGGCCATCTATTAATTCTTGAAAAGTCTATCAGAGGATCAGTTAAACTTAAAAAGCCAAAATAGACCTCAAAGTGTGACTTTAAAAAGAAAAAAAAAAAATGTGTGACTTCTTTAAATAAAGCCAATAAAATAGTTATCAACTTGGGCAGTATTTCAAATGTCTCTCAGAACCCTTATAACTTCACATTTTCAAGGGTATTTACTATGTATTATTTTATTGATTTTTTTTTTTTTTTTTTTTTTTTTTTTTTTTTTTTTTAGACAGAGCCTTGCTCTCTCGCCCAGGCTGGAGTACAGTTGTGCGGTTTCAGCTCACTGCAACCTCCGCCTCCTGGGCTCAAGCAATTCTCATGCCTCAGCCTCCTGAGTAGCTGGGACTAAAGGTGCGTGCCACCATGCCTGGCTAATTTTTGTATTTTTAGTAGAGATAGGGTTTCACTATATCGGCCAGGCTGGTCTCAAACTTCTGACCTCCAGTTTTCCACCCACCTTGGCCTCTCAAAGTGCTAAGATTACAGGCATGAGCCACTGGGCACTGCTGTGAAGCAAAGATTATTCTTGGACAACACTGCATCTATGAGTACTGGAGTGTACAACAAATTATTTGTGGCTCATAATTTCTCATAAAACACTTCACCTACTGTGAGTAACATATAAATATTGTTGATGTATTGTCAGGTAGAAAAAAAATGAACAGAACACAAATTTATGTCATGCCATGGGATTAAAACGATATTTTTCCCATTATACCTAAATCATAACAGAAAATAAAGTTCTTTCAAACTTCTTAGTGCAGTATTTGTCAGTAGTATGCTATTTGTGTATGTGTGGCTTAAAAAATATTTTTCTAGGCCAGGTGCGGTGGCTCACATCTGTAATCCCAGCACTTTCGGAGGCCAAGGCGGGCAAATCACGAGGTCAGGAGTTCGAGACCAGCCTGGTCAACGTGGTGAAATCCCATCTCTACTAAAAATATAAAAATTAGCCAGGCATGAGGGCGGGTCTGTAATCCCAGCTATTCAGGAGGCTGAGGCAGAAGAATTGCTTGAATCCGGGAGGCAGAGGTTGCAGTGAGCCAAGATGGCACCACTGCACTCCAGCCTGGGCAACAGTGTGAGACTCTGTCTCAAAAAAAGAAAAAAAAAATATATATATATATTTTCAAAATTGACAAATTATAATTGTATATATTTACGGGGTACAAAGTGATGTTATAATTTGTGAATGCAATGTGAACTAACTGAATAAAGATAATTAACATACCCATCACCTCAAATACTTACTGTTTTTCGTGGTGGGAACATTTAAAGTTTACTCTCTTAGCAATGTTTAAATGTACAATACACTATTATTAAATATATTCCTTCATAGTTCTCAAAAGCAAATGTGTTACTCCTATATGAGACTTTGTGCACTTTGACCTATCTTCTCCTATCCCCCAACCCCCAGTCTCAGATAACCACCACTCTACTCTCTGCTGAGTTTGATGGTTTTAGATCCCATAGATAAACGAGAAAATATGGTATTTTCTTTTCTTTCTTTCTTCTTCTTTTTTTTTTTTTTTTTTTGAGACAGAGTCTCACTTTTTCTGTTGCCCAGGCTGGAGTGCAATGGTACAATATAAGCTCACTCCAACCTCCGTCTCCTGGGTTTAAGCAATTCTCCTGCCTCGGCCTCGCGAGTAGCTGGGATTACAGGCGCATGCCACCACACCTGGCTGATTTTTGTATTTGTAGTAGAGGTGGGGTTTCACCACCTCTCAAACTCCTGACCTCAGTTGATCCACCCGCCTCGGCCTCCCAAAGTGCTGGGATTACAGGCATGAGTCACTGTGCGCGACTTATTTCACTTAGCATATTGTTCACCAACTTAATTCAAGTTGTCACAAATCAAACAGTTTCCTGCTTTTTAAAGACTGAATAATATTTCATTGTGTAGAATGAATAATATTCCATTTTATTTATCCATTTGTCTATTGATGGACACTGGTTGATTCCATAATTTAACTATTGTGAATAGTGCTGCAATGCACAGAGGATGGCAGACATCTCATCAACATACTGATGAAGAGATATACTGATGAGTTCAAGCCTTTTGGGTAAATACCCAGCAATGGGGTTGCTAGATCATATGGTAACGCTATTTTTAGTTTTCTGAGGACCCTTTAGTTTCCCATAATGGCTGTACTAATTTACATTCTCACCAACAGTGTTCAACATTTCCCTTTTCTCCACATCCTCACCAACATTTGTTATCTCCTGTCTTTTGGGTAATAGTCATTCTGACAGGTGTGAGGTGATATCTTATTGTGGTTTTGATTTGCTTTTCCTGAATGATTATCAATGTTGAAAATGTTTTCATATAACTGTTCAACACTTGTATGTCTTCTTTTGAGAAATGTCTATTTAGGTCCTTTGTCCATTTTTAAATCACGTCATGTTTTCTTGCTACTGAGTTATTTGAGTTCCTTAAATATTTTGGATATTGACCCTTACCAGATGTGTGGTTTGCAATACATTCTCCCATTCCATAGGTTGTCTCTTTACTCTGCTGATTATTTCCTTTGCTGAGCAGAAGCTTTATAGTTTGATGTAATCCCATTTGTCTATTTTTGCGTTTGTTGTCTAGGCTTTTGGAGTAAAATCCAAAAAATCATTGCCCAGACCCAGACCAATGTCAAGAAGTTTTTCCATTTTTTTTTTTCTAGTAGTTTTACAGTTTCAGGTCTTATGTTTAAGTCTTCAATCTATATCTTTTTTTTTTTTTTTTTTTTTGAGGCGGAGTCTCGCTCTGTCGACCAGACTGGAGTGCAGTGACGTGATCTCAGCTCACTACAACCTCTGCCTCCCGGGTTCAAGCAATTCTCATGCCTCAGCCTCCCAAGTAGCTGGGATTACAGGCACTTGCCACTACACCCAGCTAATTTTTGTATTTTTAGTAGAGATGGGTTTCACCATATTGGCCAGGATGGTCCTGATCTCCTGACCTCGTCATCTGCCCACCTTGGCCTCCCAAAGTGCTGAGAGTACAAGCATGAGCCACTGTGCCCGGCCTTCAGTTGATTTTTATATATTTCTGCACAATTTTTAAATGATAAGAATTTAATTATATTTTAGAAAAGAATTAAGAAATTTTAAATTAATACAATGTATTCATGTATTCACTTAATAAATGCTTATTAAATGTCTATTATGTGCCAAGATTTGTGCTAGGCATTGAACTTTGATGTAAGTATAGTCTTCTAATTTTATTGATGAAGATGTGGTAATTTTGAGCATTTTTCTGGAGGACCTCAAGTCACACAGTGGCACAGTGAGTATTTAAACAGTCATTTCTTTGATCTAAAGCTGAGGTCATTGCATTTACCACAATAATTTGGATTACAGATGAATACTTGATTTTACTAAATGAATTACTATATGAGCCCTTTACATAGTGGGCTCCCATAGGACTTTACACTTCATTTTTCTTACAAGATTCAGTAATAAATCTATCATGAAAGCCACTTTACCACAGTGCCTTGTGCAGGGTAGAGCTCACTACATTTTAATGAATGAAAGTAGTTTAAGTAGACTTGTTTTTACACATGGCTAGATTAAAGTTCTCTGTTTTTATTTACTCTTTAAGCTTTACATGGCTTATTTGTAAATCCAGGAAAGTAATTCATCTTAGAACTGTTGTGAGAAATAAATGAGATAATGCTTGTATGGACTGGGTGTGGTGGCTCTCGCCTGTAATCCCAACAGTTTGGGAGGCCAACGCGGGTGGATCACTTGAAGTCAAGTGTTCCAGATCAGCCTGGTCAACATGATGAAACCCCGTCTCTGATAAAAATACAAACATTAGCTGGGTATGGTGGTGCACACCTGAAATTCCAGCTATTTGGGTGGCTGAGGCATGAGAATCACTTCAACACTGCAACATTTGAGGTTGCAGTGAGCTGAGATTGCATCACTGCACTCCAGCCTGGGCAACAGAGCGAGACTCTGTCTTGAAAAGAGAGAGAGAGAAAAAAAAGAAAGATAATGCATATATGGTACCAGACACTCAATAAAAACTTAAAAAAAGAAAGCAATGTTCTAGCCCTGAAATAATATGTTTAGGTGTATTTAGGCTATAAATTGAGATTTTTAGATACACATTGGTGGGTAGATCTAAGAATTGAGAAGGGAGAATCATTAGGACCACTGGGGACAAGTAAGAGAAAGGAGTCATTGATAGATATAGATTATAGGCTTCATGTTTGCTGAGTAATGTGTGCTTAATGTGGTTGCGCATGGTGGTTCACGACTATAATCTCAGCACTTTGAAAGGTTAAGATGGGAGAATTGCTTGATCCCAGGAGTTTGAGACCAGTCTGGGCAACATAGCAAGACCTCATCTCTACAAAAAATAAACATTAGCCAGGCATGGTGGTGCATACCTGTAGTCCCAACTACTTAGGAGGCTGAGGTGGGAGGATCACTTGGGCCCAGGAGGTAGAGGCTGCAGTAAGCCATGTTTGCACCACTGCATTCCAGCCTGGGTGACAGAGCAAATCTCTGTCTCAAAACAAAACAAAACAAAACAAAACAAAACAAAACAAAACAACATGAATGAGGAAGTTAGAAAGGAATATTGGATTGCAGATATAAGGCTCTTCATCTAGAAAGGGAAGGTGATCTGGGGAGAAGAGATGTAGGATTTAGAGAGGAAAAGATAGAAATTGTGTATTAGTTGGATGAATGGATAAAAAGATGGATGAATTAATATATGAACAAATTATTTCAGATTATATTTATTGAGTGCTAGGTACTATGAATTTATTGCCCAAAGGTAGCAGATCCAGGAGGGTAGCTATAAACATTTCTATAGAAATTTATATGAAATTTCTATAAAAGAGAAGTTTTGGGGTAGCAATCAAGTTGTAAGGCTGTGTGAAGAGGGGTCTGGGTGGGGAAGGGTATTTGTTTTCATTCTGTAATCCCTTAGCACTCTAGATCAGATGGAGAAAATGTCAAATACCAGGGAGGGGCACTTATGAGATGAGATTACAGATGGAACTAATCCCCCTCAGGCTACCTGTCAACTCTGCCACTGCCACTGCACTCAAACACCTATAACCAAACAACAATAAATTAATGAGATACTCATTTTATCAGATCAATAGCATGATAGCAGGGAGGCAGGAGCATTTAATTCTCCATGAAGAGAATGTGTGTGGTTGGAGAGTAGATGAGGGAAAGATTTCACAAAAAGGTGTGATTTTAGTGGACTCTTTTTTTTTTTTTTTTTTTTTTAAGACAGCGTCTCACTCTGTTGCCCAGGCTGGAATGCAGTGGCGCAATCTTGGCTTGAATCCGCCTCCCAGGTTCAAGTGATTCTCCTGCCTCAGCCTCCTGAGTAGCTAGGATTACAGGCGTGCACCACCACGCCCGGCTGATTTTTGTATTTTTAGTAGAGAAGGGGTTTCACCATATCAGCCAGGCTGATCTTGAACTGACCTCAGGTGACCCACTTGCCTCAGCCTTGCAAAGTATTGGGATTCTAGGTGTGAACCACCTGACTCTTATTTATTACTCTTGAAGAAGGTAATTAATATTCTAAATACATGCTGTAAATAAAAGTCTTCAAAGACACAGAGAAGCTGGAGATCTTAGCAAACTGTTCAGAATCTGATGAAGTGGGAGTAATCTGGAGATGAAGAACGAGCAGTGGCCCAATCATGATAGGCTTGCATGTTATGTCAAAAGTTTTGAAATCCATCCTGTTGCTGATGGGAATGGCCAGAGTATTTTAGGCACAGGAATGACAATGA
The DNA here is from genome assembly GCF_047675955.1 of Chlorocebus sabaeus. Lineage (NCBI taxonomy): Eukaryota > Metazoa > Chordata > Mammalia > Primates > Cercopithecidae > Chlorocebus > Chlorocebus sabaeus. The sequence goes on from NC_132913.1 coordinate 38,726,298, forward strand.
TAAAGTCTTACATAACATTTTTGAGCTACTTAAAAGGCTGAGGCAGGAGGATCATCTGAACCCAAGAAGTTCAGGGCTGCAGTAAGTCATGATCACACCACCAATTGCACTCCAGCCGAGGCAACAGAGCAAGGCCTTGTCTTTAAAAATAATAAAATTTAAAACATAACATTTTTAGAAGATCAAAGAACCATACATATGAAAGAAATACAAGCAACATGACTCCCCCCCCCCCTTCCTTTAATTATAAACGGGAAATTATGGGGGAAAAAAAAAAAAGCAAAATCCCTGTTCTCACAGAATTTATATTCTAATGGGTAGAGGCAGACAATAAAAAAACCACATACGGCCCGGCACGGTGGCTCAAGTCTGTAATCCCAGCACTTTGGGAGGCCGGGGCGGGCGGATCACGAGGTCAGGAGTTCGAGACCAGCACTGCCAAGATGGTGAAACCCCGTCTCTACTAAAAATACAAAAATTAGCTGGGTGTGGTGGCGGGCGTCTGTAATCCCAGCTGCACAGGAGGCTGAGGCAGAGACTCCCTTGAACCCTGGAGGCAGAGGTTGCAGTGAGCCTAGATCGCCCACTGCACTCCAGCATGGGCGAAAGAAGGGGCTCCGTCTCAAAAAAAAAAAAAAGAAAAGTAAAAAAAAAAAGAGAAAAGAGGAGCAGCATATTAACAGTAAGGATAAAAGACTGTCATTGTGTTTACCGAAGTGTCTCTAGGGAAGAAGCCCAGGCCAAATCCCACCCTTCAACCCCCCAGGGGCCTAAGAGAAGAATGCACATCCTCGGGAGCTACCTAAATCTACTGAATTACAATGCATAAAGGCGGGGCCCAGGAAGCTGCTGTTTAATAACGAATATCCCCAGGCCATTGTTATGTACGCTTAAGACTTGAGAACCATTGGCCTCGCCAACCTTTTCTCACTTCACCTATTAAAAGCCCTGTTTTATGGAGGAGGAAATTGAGGCATAGGTTAATTAACTTGCTAAAGTCACGTGGAACCAGAGCTGGAATCTAGACCTTTTTGAGATACAGCTCTTTACTTTTTTTTTTTTTTTTTTTGAGACGGAGTCTGGCTCTGTTGCCCAGGCTGGAGTGCAGTGGCCGGACCTCAGCTCACTGCAAGCCCCGCCTCCCGGGGTCACGCCATTCTCCTGCCTCAGCCTCCCGAGTAGCTGGGACTACAGGCGCCAGCCACCTCGCCCGGCTAATTTTTTTTTGTATTTTAGTAGAGACGGGGTTTCACCGTGTTAGCCAGGATGGTCTCGATCTCCTGACCTCGTGATCTGCCCGTCTCGGCCTCCCAAAGTGCTGGGATTACAGGCTTGAGCCACCGCGCCCGGCCTCTTTTTTTTTTGAGAGACGGAGTCTTACTCTTACTCTGTCGCTGAGGCTGGAGTGCAGTGGCATGATCTCGGCTCACTGCAACCTCCGCCTCCCGGGTTCAAGCGATTCTCCTGCCTCAGCTTTCCAAGTGGCTGGGACTACAGGCGTGCGCCACCACACCCAGCTAATTTTTGTATTTTTTTTTTTTTAAAGTAGAGACTGGGTTTCACCATGTGTTGGCCAGGCTGGTCTCGAACTCCTGACCTCAGGTGACCCGCCCACCTCGGCCTCCCAAAGTGCTTGGATTACAGGTGTGAGCTACTGCGCCCGGCCAGCTCTTAGTCTTAAGCCTAACAGTACGTTATCTCCTTTTGCTAACTGATTTGTAGCTAAAACTTCAACAAGCACTGGACTTGGAGTTTGAACACTTAGTCTGAAGGTCTACTAAGTTCAGTCTAGTGAGTGTGCGCAATTAAGTCACATTTTGAATTTCAAGTCTCTCGCCTTAGGCAAACCACCACCACCTGATGCTGACCAGAGGGGCGAGACACGGCAGCTGGGCGAGACACGGCAGCTGGGCAGGGAAGCGATGGGAAGGGAGACGATCGATAACTCAGGTGTGCCGCTGACTGTTGGATTGGCTCGAACTTCTCCCGCCAGGCCTAACCTACTCCCGCGCACTCCTGGGCCCGCCCCGCCGCCATCTTGGTCTAGGAGGGAGAGCGCCGCACGCGTGAGTAAACAGCCGGAGCACGGAAAGTCGAGCTCTGGCAGCGTCCGGGTGCTGAGGGGCAGAGGCGGAGAGGACCCTCTCCTGATCTTCCTAGGTGGGATAAATATCGGGGTCACAGTGATAGGCCGCGGGGAGCTCTTAGTCTGCCCACCCTCCGCCCCCTCGCGGCGAGATGCCTCGTTCCCCGGGCTTCTCCCGCCCTCTGCCGATCTCCTCCCTCTGTTGAAAGCTGCCCGGGAAAGTGGTGGCGGGAGCGGGCCCAGGCCCGAATGTGGCGTGGCCTCAGGTTCCTGGTGCCGGGCGCCGGAGGAGGTTCGCGCTGGGGTTTGGTGCTTCGGAGGCCTGGGGTGCAGACGCGGCGTGGCTTTGAGGCCGGGGCGGGCGTGCGGGTGTGAGGGCCGGACTCACACGGCCGCCGCGGGGCTGTTTCCATCGGTCACTGGATTTTCTCCTCTTCCGGTTCGGGCCTCAGGGTGGCCGACATGACGGCCAGGGGTCAGAGCCCCCTCGCGCCGCTGTTGGAGACTTTGGAAGACCCTTCTGCCTCCCATGGAGGGCAGACTGACGCTTACCTGAGTCTGACCAGGTGAGGTCCGCCACGGGGCGTTGCTGGGTGGGGGGAGCGCTCTAGACTGGGGAGAAAGAAGGTGATTGGGAGGGGCGCGTAGAATGAATGTGAGTTCTAGAAGTCTGGCAAATGTGAGGACACCCGTGTCGCGGACGCGTTGGGGGGCGGGGGAGATGTATCCTAGGTGACGTTCCCGGGTACTGCTGCTGGTGCGCTTGAGGTGTGTGTTTGGGACGAGGGAGCTTGCACGTGTTTTACAAGCGAGGGATTTTTAAGTTTCGCTTGGAAGTAGTTGTTGGAGGAGGGGTTTTCAGTGTAAACCTCCGATGTGTTGGGAAAATGTGGCTACCCAGAGTTTTTTTTTTTTTTTTTTTTTTTAACAGCCATAAACTGATTTTTATGAATTGCAAAATGCTTCAAAGTAATTTTCATAGAAATGTACTAAACTTTTGTAAAACCTTTTGTAAAGGCTTAGTAAATCGTTAATAACTAGGGATAGGGATCCCCGTTCTGTCTTTTTGGAGTCAGGCTATCACAACTTGCGTGTAACGGATGTAAAAAGTTATTCTGAAGGGTTTTCTACTTTCATTTCTGGTACATATTGCATTATATATTCTATATGCCTTTAAGGACTTTACCTACTGGGTTAATTCATTTACAAGAGTTAGAAAGTAATTTTTAAAAAGGTTGTGCATGTATTTTAGGGAGGTTTTTTTTTTTCCCCGTCAACTACCTAAACTTGTGTTCTTACTGCTTTTTAAGTCGTATGACTGGAGAAGAAGGAAAAGAAGTAATTATAGAAATCGAGAAAAAGCTTCCTCGGCTGTACAAAGTTTTAAAGGTATGTATCTGTTTGTTAAATAGTTTTTCACTTTTGGTAGTTTGTTTTTTTTGTTGTTGTTGTTTTGCGGTGGAGTTTCGCTCTTGTTGCCCAGATGAGAGTGCAGTAGCTCGGCCTTGGCTCACTGAAACCTCCGCCTTTCGGGTTCAAGCGATTCTCCTGCCTCAGCCTCCTGAATAGCTGGGATTACAGGCATCCGTCACCACCTCGGCTAATTTTGTATTTTAGTAGAGAAGAGGTTTCTCCATATTGGTCAGGCTGGTCTCGAACTCCCGACCTCAGGCGATCCTCCTTCCTCGGCCTCCCAAAGTGTTGGGATTACAGGCGTGAGCCACCTTGCTGAGCCACTTTTGGTGGTTTTTAAAAGTTTTGCCGGGCCGGGCGCGGTGGCTCAAGCCTGTAATCCCAGCACTTTGGGAGGCCGAGACGGGCGGATCACGAGGTCAGGAGATCAAGACCATCCTGGCTAACCCGGTGAAACCCCGTCTCTACTAAAAAATACAAAAATCTAGCCGGGCGAGGTGGCGGGCGCCTGTAGTCCCAGCTACTTGGGAGGCTGAGGCAGGAGAATGGCGTGAACCCGGGAGGCGGAGCTTGCAGTGAGCTGAGATCCGGCCACTGCACTCTAGCCTGGGCGACAGAGCGAAACTCCGCCTCAAAAAAAAAAAAAAAAAGTTTTGCCGGTTGACTCAAAAAGCTTTGAATCTAAAATATAACAGTAGTAATACTGATCATAATACTCTTTATTGTTACTTAAAGCTTCTCAGGTACTTTCTTAATTACCTAACATGCTTTATCACTTAACTCTCCATAGTTCCATGAGATTATTTCTTAATGATCACTTTGCAGGTGAAGAAATTAATTTAATTTGCCTAAGTTGCCTAAGGGCACTTGAATCTGAGTTTGTGCTCTTGAAAGCAGTGATCAGAGATTAACCTGTTTTCTTTCCTTTGGGAATCTACATCTAAGTAAGTGATTTTAAAATTACAGTTGTCTTTGGTCTACTCTGTAGGTAGCATTAATTTCTTTTTCCTCATTCACCGTCAGTTTTTGCTACAACTGTTAACTTTTTTGCTTTAGGGAAATGGTGTTTGACATCATACATATGGAGCTGTGTTCGTGTCTTCACTTGCCTACTCAGTTGCTTCCTGACCATCCTTAACATCTTTTAAATTTTCTTGTTTTTAGAATGAAAAAGTTGAACTTTATCTCTTATGTTTCTTTGAGTTCTTATTTTTATGACCTTGTTCCTTTTTTAAAAAATATTTTTTTGTGTTTTTATTATGACCTTGTTCTTGTGCTTTTATTTTTGTTTTTAATTATTAAAATTGAGGTGGGGATCTTGATAGGTTGCCTAAGCCAGTCTTGAACTCCTGGGTCCAAACAATCCTCCCACCTCAGCCTCCTTAGTAACTGAGATTACAAGTAGGTGCCACCATGCCCAACTTTTATGCTTTTTGTATGTTTGAGGCAGATCTTGCTCTGTCACCCATGCCAGAGTGCAGTTTCACAATCTCAGCTCACTGCAACCTCTGCCTCCCATGTTCAAGTGATTCTCCTGCCTCAGCCTCCTGAGTAGCTGGGATTACAGGCATGCCCTCACCACGTCTGGCTGATATTTTTAGTAGAGACGGGGTTTCATCATCTTGACCAGGTTGGTCTTGAACTCCTGACCTCAGGTGATCCACTCACCTTGGCCTCCCAAAGTGCTGGGATTACAGGTGTGAGCCACCGTGCCCAGCCGTGTGCCTTTAAACAAGTGTTTCATCCAGACACGTATTGTACATTTTAACGTGATTTTTGGCTAAGTATTAACAGAGATACTGCCTACTCTTGGTGTTGTCATAGTCATCAACTTTTTTTGTGTAAGAAACTTTATAGTGTGCTAGTTACTTAATATCGGTGTTTATTCCATTTTCTTGTCATATTCCACATTGTTGTAATTCGATGTAAAGACATGCACTTTCGTATATTGAGCATTTATAGGATCAGGAACTCTATTGCATACTTTTTTTTTTTTTTTTTTTTTTGGCGGGGGACAGAGTTTTGCTCTTGTTGCCCAGGCTGGAGTGCAGTGGCTTGAACACCTCCTGGGTTCAAGCTGTTCTCCTGCCTCAGCCTCCCAAGTAGCTGGGATTACAGGCATGCGCCACCATGCCCGGCTAATTTTTCTTCGTATTTTTAGGAGGGATGGGGTTTCTCCATGTTGGTTGGCCACTGTGCCCAGTCTTGCATACATTTTGAGTCAAGTTGCATTGTTTGTAAATAGGATTTGTACCTGAAATTATTTGGATACACGTGGAAGGTTGATAATAGGACAATAGCAATTTTAAGCAATGAAAGGATAATTGAATTATTTCAGAGTAGTAACCATACCAGGTAAAGTAGAACATGTTTCTATGTTGTGTTTAGAGTTCAGCTAGGATTGTGTCTAGGAATCCACAACATTCTTGAAAATGAGACACATTATTGTTAAGGAACACTTTCAAGTAAGTTTAATGAAAATTAATCACAGACATTTACTAGCTATTATCCAGGAGATATAGTAGTAGCTCTCAAAGTATTAAGCCTTACTTAGTTGCTTACACCTGGTTGCTGTACTATATCCCTTACATTCTGTACTCTAGGGTTTGAATTTTTTGGCTTCGTTTTGTAAATATAGAAGACACTGCAGGGAAGTATCTGCTCATATATTTAACCATTAACATTTGCTATTCTGCTCAGGAATAACAGTTGAGGATTCCTTGGATATTTGATTCAAACAGATATGGGGGATTTTGAAGATAAATCCCTTTGGAGTAGGAAATGGTACAAGGAAATGGGGTACAGGGTAAAAGTAAACATACTGAGATCCTCTTTGACAGATTTGGCCTTTTATAGCTTTTACATAAATACTATGAGTTGGACTTTCAATTCTAGATTGACAGCCAGGCAGGGTGGCTCACGCCTGTAATCCCAGCACTTTGGGAGGTCTGAGGTGGGTGGATCACCTGAGGTCAGGAGTTCAAGACCAGCCTGGCCAACATGGTGAAACCCCCATCTCTACTAAAAATACAAAAAATGAGCCAGGCATGGTGGCGCACGCCTGTCATCCCAGCTACTCTTGAATCTGGGAAGCGGAGGTTGCAGTGAGAGATTATTGCAGTGAGTTGAGATTACATCACTGCACTCCAACCTGGTCAACAAGAGCGAAACTCTTGTCTCCAAAAAAAAAAGCAATTTCCAGATTGACATGGATTGAAATTCTCTTATGTATAAAGTAAGGTTTAAAAAATTGTTTTATATAACTACTAATTGAGATAATAATAGATACTTTATAAATGTTACTTTCTAACCCCTTCCTTCTCCCAGTCTTCGAGGAAGAGATGTCACTCTCCTCTAAAGTTAGGATGTTAGCTTTTGCATTTGAGTCTCTTGTTTACTCAGTGGAAGGGCCTTACTCCCTTTTCCCTGGTATGTCTTTAGCATTTTTCGTCTGTTGACCTCTTTTTCTTTGCTTTCATAGGTGTAGAGATATCCTTTATCTTCATTCAGTTGATCTTGAGCCAGTTTCCTCTCCTTTCTTTACCAAACTGTACACATGGCCTTCTGATTTTATTCCTTGTTTATTTTTATTTTTTATGCATATTCTCAAGGATTTGTTGGAGTAAAATGTGATGAATTTGTTTGTTCTATAATTGACTTCTGCTTTCTAAAGATTGATTCACAGTTGTGCTTGTTTGTAATAAATGTGGTTTTGTTTTTGTAGACTCACATTTCCAGTCAAAACTCGGAGCTGAGTAGTGCTGCTCTACAAGCCCTGGGGTTTTGCTTATATAATCCCAAAATTACCTCAGAATTATCAGGTAGATAAATTTCTTATGACTGTCAATATTTTTAGAGTATAAAGTATAAATTTTAAGTATAGATAATTTGATGCTGTTAAAAGTACTATTATCTCTTCTCTGGATTAGTTTCAGAACCTGTAGTTTAAGGTTTGCTTTTAGGAAAGAATGTTTAGATTATCATCACCTACACATAGCTCTAACTTTGATACTACAAAATTTGCTCATAAAAATAAGGGGTATTTGACAAAAACTTAGCTGGGCATAGTGGCGGGCGCCTGTAGTCCCAGCAACTCGGGAGGCTGAGGCAGGAGAATGGCATGAACCTGGGAGGCGGAGCTTGCAGTGAACTGAGATCATGCCACTGCACTCCAGACTGGGAGAGTGAGCGAGACTGTCTCAAAAAAAAAAGAAAAAAAAAAATAAGGGTATTTGCTGGGTGCGGTGTCTCATGCCTGTAATCCCAGCACTTTGGGAGGCTGAGGCGGGCGGATCACCTAAGGTCAGGAGTTGAAGACCAGCCTGGCCAACATGGAGAAACCCCATCTTTACTAAAAATACAAAAAAAATTAGCCGGGCATTATGGCACATGCCTGTGATCCCAGCGACTCAGGAGGCTGAGACAGGAGAATCGCTTGAACGCGGGAGGTGGAGGTTGCAGTGAGCCAAGATGGTGCCATTGCACTCCAGCCTGGGAAAGAAGAGTGAAACTCCGTCTCAAACAAAAATAAAATGAAAAGGGTATTTAAACATGATTGCTGTAAAAATGGAAATTTTTATTCAGGCATATGCACTAAGGAATATGCTGAATTGAAAAGTTCTTTGACATAATGATAAATGTGGGATAATTTGGAACTAAAAGTGGTAATAAAAGCACAGAACCTAATGCTTTCTAAGTTTTCAAGTAGTCTGCATTGTTGTTCCATAGTTAGATGATTTCCATTGTAAAGGAAACTCTTATCTTTAGAGAAGGAAAGTTAGGAATAAAGATGTCAAAGTTGTTACCATCTGTTTTTGAGGGAAAAGCTGCTGCTTGCTCTTTTTTATACATGGAAGTGTTAACAACCTAAAGCAGGAGTTATTCATTTTGGAGCAGAGATGCAGAATTGAAAACATCTTACCAAAAATTGTTTTGTATGTTCAAACCTACAGTGATATCTGTAGTTACTTCAATTGCACAAGAAAGTCTGATTTGGTGTCTGTTTATTTTCTCTCAGTATACCTCCTTCCCCCTTCCCCTCTAATCTGAATTTTGTGTTTTGGGGAGAAGTTTGGTATCAGCATTGGTTCTCTGATCTATACTCTGGATATACTTTTAATTTTATGATTGATGAGTATATTGTTTTCTCTAGTTTTGTATTTGAGACTTTAAAGAGTATCAACTATTCTATACAAAATTAAAACTGCTTGTTTTTCAGAGGCAAATGCTCTAGAATTACTTTCAAAATTGAATGATACCATTAAGAGTTCAGACAAAAATGTACGTACCAGAGCACTTTGGGTGATATCTAAGCAGACATTTCCCTCTGAAGTGGTTGGCAAAATGGTGAGTATAGTTTTTGGGTATGCCGTCTTAACTATATGCCAATTAAAAAACAGAACTATAATGCCAATAAAAACAGTTCAGGCTTATTTCATTTGTATTTATTTGGTTTGTTTTTTAGGTATCCAGTATAATTGATTCATTAGAAATACTATTTAATAAAGGAGAGACGCATTCTGCTGTTGTTGATTTTGAAGCGTTAAATGTTATCATAAGGTATGCATTTGGATGCTGTGCAAATTGAAGAATAGTTTTCATAAGTGTAGCTGAAGGAGAAGGCTTTTGGAATTTAAATGAGAGACAAACATTAAAAGGGGGAAATGTCATTTACACCAAAAGACTCAAGGACAAGAAGTAACAGAAAGAAGATGGAAGTAGATGTACGTGGGTTACTAGGTTTTTAAAATTTTTACTGGGACCATGTTCAAGGTGAAGTCTTGGTTATGTTCCTGCTAGTAACATACACAGTTCAGGTTTGAAAAATATCTCTGTTAAAGCTTGTTGTAAGGTTTTTGAAAATAATGTAAACTCATAAGTGGGCTTAGGGGTTGTTTAGAAAGGCAATCAGTGTTTAGCAGGGAATAGGAGAGTACCTTCTTCATTTTTGTTGTAACAGGCATGCCAACAGCATAAACTCTTTTTTTTTTTTAAAGTGTAAACTCTTTGATGACATGATTTCTGTCTTCTCTGTTTTTTGTTCTTTAAAGTTTTCTTGTTGAGTTACTTGCTTTAACTTGCCCACTGTTGAATGCTCTGATTGATGCTAAGATTATGTCATCGTTCTCTGGCTATCCTCTTCTGTAACAATGATGAATTTAGCATAACAATAAGTAATACAGTTGGCCCTTTGTAGGTTCTGCATCCTTGTATTTAACCAATTGAGGGCTGAAAGTCTCAGAAAAATTGCATCTGTATTGAACATGCACGGACTTTGATTTTCTTGTCATTATTTCCTAAACAGTACAGCTTAACAACTACTTACTTAGCACTTACATTGTATTAGCTATTATCAGTAATCTAGAAATGATTTAAAGTATAGGGGAAGATGTGCATAAGTTATATGCAAATACAGTCATGTGTCACATAATGATGGAAATACATTCTGAGGAATGCATCATTATATAATTTCATCATTGTGCAAACATAGAGTGGACTTACACAAACCTAGAGGGGAGAGCCTACTATATACCTAGGCTGCATGGTACAACCTGTTGCTCCCAGGCTACAGACCTATATGTACAGTGTATTACTGTACTGGATATTGTAGGCACTTCTAACACAATACTGTTTGTGTACCTAAACATAGAAAAGGTACAGTAAAAATATGATTAAAAAGATTAAAAAATGGTACACCTGTATCTGGCGCTTACCATGGATGGAGGTTTTAGGACTGAAGTTTCTTTGGGTGAGTCAGTGAAGGAGTGATGAGGGAATGTGAAGGTCTGGGATGTTACTGTGCACTATTGTAGATTATTCATAAAGACTGTACACTTACGCTACACTAAATCTATAAAAACATTTTAAAAATAAATTAGTCTCTACTTTCTGTAACTTTTTTTGAGACAATCACACTGTTGTTCAGGCTGGAGTGTAGTGGGGTGATACCGGCGCTCTGCAGCCTCCACCCCCCAGGTTCAAGTAATTCTTGTGTCTCAGCTTCCTGAGTAGCTGGGATTATAGGCGCCCGCCACCACGACTGGCTTATTTTTGTATTTTTAGCAGAAATGGGATTTTGCCATGTTGGCCAGGCTGGTGTTGAACTCCTGACCTCAGGTGATCCACCCACCTCAGCCCCCCAAAGTGCTGGGATTGCAGGCGTGAACCACTGTGCCTGGCCAGCCTATTGTAACTTTAGACTTTAAAGTTTTAAAACTTTTTGACTTTTGTAAGAATAATTAGCTTTGGCTGGGCACAGTGGCTCATGCCTGTAATCCCAGAACTTTGGGAGGCCCAGGTGGGCAGATTACCTGAGGTCAGCAGTGTGAGAGCAGCCTGCCCAACATGGTGAAACCCCATCTCTACTGAAAATACAAAATTAGCTGGGCGTGGTGATGTGTGCCTGTAATCTTCAGCTATATGGGAGACTGAGGCATGAGAATCACTTGCACCCAGGAGGCAGAGGTTGCAGTGCACTGAGATCGTGTCACTGCACTCCAGCTTGGGTGACAGAGAGACTTGGTCTCAAAAAAAAAAAAAAAGAATACTTGGCTTAAAACACAAACATACAATTGTACAAAATTATTTTCCCTCGTTAAATCCTTATTCTAGGAGCCTTAATTTTTATTTATTTATTTTTGACTTTCATAACTTTTTGGTTAACAACACAACACATCAGCCTAGGGCCTCTTGCAGGGTCAAGATCCTTATCAGTGTCTCCCACCACCACATCTTGTCATACTAAAACTTGTTCAAGGGCAATAACATGCATGGAGCTGTCATCTGTGGTTAATGCTGCCTTTTGGAGTATCTGCCGAAGGACCCTTTAAGGCTACTTTTACAGTTAACTTTTTAAAAATAGAAGTAGGAGTAAACTCTAATAATAAAAATTATAGTGTGGTATATACATAAACCGGTAACATAGTCATTTAAAAAAAAATTTTTTTATTACTATTTTTTGTGTGTGTGATGGAGTCTTGCTCTGTCGCCAGGCTGGAACACAGTGGTGAGGTCTTAGTTCACTGCAACCTCTGCCTCTCGGATTCAAGCTATTCTGCCTCAGCCTCCCAAGTAGCTGGGATTACAAGCAAGTGCCACCACGCCCAGCTAAGTTTTGTATTTTTAGAAGAGACAGGGTTTCACCATGTTAGGATAGTCTCCATCTCCTGACTTCATGATCCACCCGCCTCGGTCTCCTAAAGTGCTGAGATTACAGGTGTGAGCCACCGCACCTGGCCGGTCATTTCTTATCATTATCTTATAGTACAGTAATGTCCTGTATATAATTGTGCTGTACTTTTATGTGAATGAGAGTGCAGTAGATTTGTTGGTTTACACCATTGTTATCAGAAACATGAATAATGTATTGCACTGCAATGTTACAACAGCTACGATGTCACTAGGTGATAGGAACTTGTCAGGTCCCTTAAAATCTTACTGGACCACTATTGTGAATGTGCTGCGTTTTTAACCGAAACGTTTGTTTGTGGTGCATGACTATACCGTCCTTTTTATATCAGACCTGAGCATTATTGTGAGGTCCTAGAACCAGTACCCCAGGGATACTGAGGGGTGACTGTAATATTTCAATCTTAAGATTAGTTCTTTAAAAAAAATTTACAAAAGTAATAATGTGCAAATTAGTAAAAATTGTATCTATTTCTTGTGTGCATATGCATATTTGTATATATTCTAAAACAAATGGGCCGTACTGTGTATATTTCTGTGTGTCACATATTTTACTGCTTGTTAAGACTTAAAACGTGACGTCACGCTAATCATTCATTGATTTCTCTATTATAGGCTAATTGAACAAGCCCCAACTCAAATGGGAGAAGAGGCAGTGAGGTGGGCAAAACTGGTCATACCTTTAGTGGTTCATTCAGCGCAAAAGGTACATTTGCGGGGAGCAACTGCTTTGGAGATGGGAATGCCATTATTGCTTCAGAAACAGCAAGAAATAGCATCTATTACAGAGCAACTTATGACTACTGTGAGTGTTCTTTTATGTGAGAATTTTCTGGATACTGCATCAGAAGGTTTTGCACTAAGCTTAAATTCAGTCTGGGGGCCAGGTATAGTGGCTCTCACCTGTAGTCCCAATGCGGGAGGCTGGGAGGCTGAGGTGGGAGGATTGCTTGAGGCCAGGAGTTCCAGACCCATCTGGGCAACAGAGTGAGACCCATCTCTACAAAATATCTTAAAAATTAGCTGGGCGTGGTGGCATGCACCTGTAGTCTCAGATGCTTGGGGGAGGCTGAGGCGGGAGGATTGCTTGACCAGAAATTTGAGGCTGCAGTGAGCTATGATCTCACCACTGCATTCTAGCCTGGCTGAGTGAGAGCCTGTCCCCCCGCAAAAAAAAAAAAATCTGGGCATATTGGTATAGTTGCACTATGATCTAGGATTTTAGCTTTGAATCACAACATTAAGAATTGCATAAGTTAGCATAGGCACATTGCTTATTACATAGTAGTAAGGAGGGGAGCTATCTATTGTTAGTAAAATCCAGACATTTTACTTCGTTCCCAATAAATAGGAAATAGGAATTGTATTTCTGAAAGAGGGAGAGCATTAACTGATTCACTCATGTTTGGGTTGTTACTGTATAATCCTAGTAGATACAAATTTAATGTACATAAACTTACCTAGTCTCTATAATTTTCTAGTTATTACTTGCCACAGGTTTTAGGTTTTCTAACCATTGTTCTTGTAACATATTTACTGGGCATCTGATATATGTAGTGCTTTGTTGCAGGCGCTGTAGATATAGCAGTGAACAAAAGAGGCTTGATGGAGCTTATTTTCTTGTGGGAGAGATAATTAAGTACATAGTGTAGTAAGTGAAGAGCGCTAAGGAGAAGAGCAAGGACTGGAGAGTGCCGTGAGAAAGGAATGTAAGGTGGTCAGAGAAGGCAAAGGAAAGGACATTTGAACAGTGATTTGAAGGCAGAGTAGGAGTTACCCATGTGGATAATGTAGGGTAACTTCACACCAGACAAGAGAACCATGAGGGCAAAAGGCCCGTCTCTAATGGTTGTGTACTTGGTTGGTGTTCTGGGAACACTGGGCAGTATAACAGTAGTGGAGTGAATTGGAGAGAGGAAAAGAGGGCCCAATCACATAGGACCATGGCGGGAACCATTGTAAGGATGGATTTTTTACTCTCGATTACATGGAAAGCCATATTTGAAGGCCTTGTTTTATTTTTTGTTTTAAGAGACAAGGTCTCACTATATTAACCAAGCAGATCTTGAACTCCTGGGCTCAAGCAGTCCTCCCACTTTAGTCTCCCAAAGTTTTGGGATGACAGGCGTGAGCCACCACACCCAGCCCCTAAAACCTGGGATTTTACTTGCTTAAAATGCAGAAGACTTCTTGGTAATGTTCAGTATGACAGAGTAACTCGAGTGTCTTCATAAATAGCTTTATTCTGATGAATTCATTTTTTAGTAACACATATATGCATATAAATTTTTTTTTTTTTTTTTTTTTTTTTTTGAGACAGTTTCGCGATTGTTGCCCAGGCTGGAGTGCAGTGATGCGGTCTCAGCTCACTGTAGTCTCCACCTCTTGGGTTCAGGTGATTCTCCTGCCTCAGCAGGAGTAGCTGGGATTATAGGCACCTGCCACCATGCCCGACTGATATTTGTATTTTTAGTAGAGGTGGGGTTTCACCATATTGGCCAGGCTGGTCTCGAACTCCTGACTTTGTGATCTGCCTGCCTCGACCTCCCAAAGTGCTGAGATTACAGGCATGAGCCACCGTGCCTGACCATAAAATCCCTTTTGTAACCCATTTATCAAGCTTGCAACAAAGCATATATGAAATTCTTTATATAAATTTGAGCTAAAAATTGTTTCACGTGTCTGTTGATTATGAAGCTATTAATGTATTTTTTCATTATTAGTGTGAAAATATTAATACAGTGCCATTTAAACTAGTTAATGATATGCATGCTGACATTTTTAGGGTAAAGTATATTGGTAGAAAAAAAGTTGGATTGATGGATGGTAGGATGGCCAGATAGGTGATAAGACCAACGTAGTAAAGTGTTAATGATAGAATCTGGGTGTTTGTATTAGAGCATTTACTGTAAAAACTCCTTCAGATTTGCTCTATGCTTCAGCTTTTCTTGTGGAGTTTTTTGGGAGGGGTAATTTTTTTTTGTTTGTTTTTTGAGACAGTCTCGCTCTGTCACCCAGGCTGGAGTGCAGTGGCACGATCTCTGCTTTCTGCACCCTCTGCCTCCTGAGTTCAAGCAATTCTCGTGCCTTAGCCTCCCGAGTAGTAGGAATTACAGGCGCCTGCCACCACACCCGGCTAATTTTTGTATTTTTAGTAGAGATGGGGTTTCACTGTATTGGCCAGGCTGGTCTTGAACTCCTGACATCAGGTGATCTGCCTGCCTTGGCCTCCCAAAGTGCTGGGATTACAGGCTTGACCCACCGCACCTGGCCTTGGGTGGGGTAATATTTTTATCATGGAGAAAACTGGTTGAATCAGTTTTTGAAAATTATTCCTAGACTTTGATATTGGATTTTTTTTTTCAAAGAATCTGTTTGGTAAATTAATTGCTTTTGTTTGCAGAAATTAATCTCAGAACTCCAGAAGCTATTTATGAGTAAAAATGAGACTTACGTGTTAAAATTATGGCCTTTGTTTGTCAAACTACTTGGAAGGGTAAGTGCCCAGTTGATGAACAGTCCACAATTTTTACATGCTGGACTCTTTCTTTTCTTTGTACACTTGATGCTCATTATTTCCTTTGTACAGCTGATGCTCATTATTTCATGCTTACTAAAATTCATTTGTAAATCTGAAATCAGTACTTGCATTGCTTTTGCCATCATTTGTAGACACCCAGGGTGGCAAAGAATTGGAGTCACAATGTGCGTGTTTCCAGCTGAGGTCAAGCAAAGTTACACTCTGCCTTTTTGTTTTAGTTCTCATACCTTAAACAGGTGTCCTTTTTATAATCCATGTAATGCCACATTTTTCACTTTTCTGTGCTTTTCCTGGTGGTTTACTGGTTAAATTTGGGACCCAAAGCCTAGGTCCAGATGCTGTCTAGTTTGTGTTCCTAAGCAAAGGAAGGCTGTGATATACCCAATGATGAAAATAAACTTTGTTCAGGCACGATTTATGGAGCTACTGGCTGTGAATTTGATGTTAGTGATTCAGTAATATAAAATATCTTCTAATAGATAGATGTTAAACAGGTTATATATTGAACAGCTGACAAAAGTGTGTCCATAGACTCAAAGAAACCTAACTCTGTATTTCCCATGGGAGTGATTGCTCAGTATTTGCTAATTTAGTTTCCAGGCTATTTTATATAATAGAAAACCATAACTACTATGAATAATGAGCGAGAATCAACTGTATGTTCAATGATTAAGAAGGTTTTAGGTGTTAGGGGGTGTGCTGCTTTTATTGTGTTCTAACCATTTGTAAATGAAGAATTCAATGGCATTAAATCTATTCATAATATTGTAAGCATCACCACTATCTATACCCAAAACTTGTGCATCATCCCCAACAAAAACTGTACCCATTAAGCAGTAAACTCCCTCTGCCCTCCTCCCCCACCCAGACATCACCCTTTTGTTCTACTTTCAGTCTCTGCAAATTTGCTTATTCTAGGTACTTCATAAAAGTGAAATTATAACATATTTGCTCCTCTGTGTCTGGCTTATTTCACTAAGCATAAAGTTTTTTTATTTTTTTTGAGACAGAGTTTCACTCTTGTCACCCAGGCTGGAGTGCAATGATGTGATCTCAGCTCACTGCAACCTCTGCCTCGCAGGTTCAAGCAATTCTCCTGCCTCAGCCTCCTGAGTAGCTGGGACTACAGGCATGTGCCTCTATGCCCGGCTAATTTTTGTGTTTTTAGTAGAGACAGGAAGGATTTCACCATTTTGGCCAGGATGATCTTGATCTCCTGACCTTGTGATCTGCCCACCTCAGCCTCCCAAAGTGCTGGGATTACAAGCATGTGCCACCATGCCTGGCAGCATAAAGTTTTTAAGATTTATCCATGTCATAACATATATTAAAGTTGCATTCTTATGGCTGAGTGATTGTATATAACACATTTTGTTTATCTGTTGAGAGACATTTAGGTTGTTTCTACCTTTTGGCTATTGTGAATAATGTTGCTGTAAACACCAGTGTACAAATCTGTCAGAGTTACCGCTTTCAGTTTTTTGGGTATATACTTAAGAGTGGAATTGCTGGGTTATGTAGTAATTCTATGTTGAACTTTTTGAGAAAGCCTCAAACTCTTTCTTTTTTTGAGACAAGGTCTGGCTCTGTCTGTCACCCAGGCTGGAGTGCAGTGGCACAACCTCACTTACTTCAACCTGTCTCCCAGGCTCAAACCATCCTCCCACCTCAGCCTCCCAATTACTTGGGACTACCACCCTGCCCAGCTGAATTTTTTTTTTTTCCATATTTTTTGTAAAGATGGAATTTTGCCATGCTGCTCAGGCTGGTTTCCAACTCAAGTGATCCGCTCGCCTCAGCCTCCAAAATTGCTGGATTACAGGCATGAGCCACTTGGACCAGCCAGCACCAAACTCTTCTGTAGCAGCTGCACCATTTTACATTCCCACCCGTAATGCACTAGGGTTCCACTTTCTTAACATCCTCATCAACACTTTTTATTTTCCTTTTTTTTTTTTTGATAGCTATTCTAGTGAATGTGAAGTGGGACTGATTTGGTATAGATTTGCATTTCTCTGATTATTAGTGATGTTGAACATCTTTTCACTTGGTTCTTGACTGTTTAATTGTCTGTGGAGAAATGTCTAAGTCCTTGGTCCATTTTTGAGTAGGTTTGAATTTTTGTTGAGTTGTAGTTCTTTATATGTTTTTGATATACATCCCTTATCAGTTATGTGATTTGCAAATATTTGTTTCCATTCTATAGGTTCTCTTTTGCTTTCTTGGTAATATCCATTGCACAGTTTTAAATTTTGGTTTATTATGTATATTTTTTGTTATTGCTCGTACTTGACATCATATTCATGAAGTTGTTGCCAAATGCAATGTCATTTTTGTTTCCCAATGCGTTTTTGTAAGAATTTTCCAGTTTTAGATCTTGAATGTAGATCTTTGAACCATTTTGAGTGAATATTTGGATATGGTGTAAGGTGAGTGTCCAGGTTCATCCTTTTGCGTGTAGATGTTCAGATTCCTCAGTACCATTTATTGAAAAGGTTGTTTTTATTAAATCCTTTTGGTACCCTTTTGTTTTGTTTTGTTTTTTGAGACAGTCTTACTCTGTTGCCAAGGCTGCAGTGCAGTGACATGATCTCGGCTCAGTACAACCTCTGCCTCCTGGGTTCAAGCAATTCTCCTGCCTCAGTCTCCCAGGTAGCTGGGATTACAGGTGCCCACCACCTTGCTCGGCTAATTTTTTTTCTTTTTTGTATTTTTATTAGAGATAGGGTTTTACCACATTGGCCAGGCTGGTCTCGAACTTCTGAGCTCAAGAGATCCACCCGCCTCGACCTCCCAAAGTGCTGGGATTACAGGCATGAGCCACCGCACCTGGCCTTTGGTGGCCTTTTGAAAATCAGTTGAACACAGGTGCAAAGATTTATATCCAGGCTCAGTATTCTGTGCTGTTAGTGTGTATGGCTGTCCTTATGCAATTACCGTATGTATTAATTACTGTAGCTTTCTACTAAGTTTGGAAGTCAGTCAGTGTGAGTTGTCTGGTTTTCTTATTTTTCAGGATTGTTTTGGCTTTTAATTTAAAAAAAAAAAATTTTTTTTTTTTGACCTGGAGACTCTCCCTGTCGCCCAGACTGGAGTGCAGTGGTGTGATCTCAGCTCACTGCAACCTCCGCCTCCTGGGTTCAAGTGATTTTCCTGCCTCAGCCTCCTGAGTAGCTGGGACTGCAGTTGCACACCACCACGCCTGGCTGAAGTTTTGTATTTTTAGTAGAGATGGTGTTTCACCATGTTGGCCAGGCTGGTCTCGAACTCCTGACCTTGTAATCTGCCCTCCTTGGCCTCCCAAAGTGTTCGGATTACTCCTGTGAGCCACCACGCTGGCTGTTTTGACTTTTTGAGGCTCTTTGCAATTCCGTGTTAATTTGACGATAGACTTCTTTATCTGTGAAAAAGACAGTTGAAATCATGGTAGGGATTGTGATGAATCTGTGTATAATGCCTTGAGTAGTTAGCATTTCATTGATGTTAAGTCTTTCTACCAATGAGCATATGTCTTTCCATTTGTTTAGGCTTTTTTTTTGTTTGTTTGTTTGTTTGTTTTTGAGACAGAGTCTTTCTGGCTATAGTGCTGTGGCACAGTCTTGGCTCACTGTAACCTCAGCCTCCTGGGTTCAAGTGATTCTCCTGCCTTGGCTTCCCTAGTAGCTGGGATTATAGGCGCCTGCCACCATGCCTGGCTCGTTTTTGTATTTTTAGTAGAGACGGGATTTTACCACGTTGGCCAGGCTGGTCTCAAACTCATGACCTAAAGCAATCCACCTGCCTTGGCCTCCCAGAGTGCTGGGATTACAGGAGTCAGCCACTGTACCAGGCCTAGGTCTTTAGTTTCTTTCAGCAGTGCTTTGTAGTTTTCATCTTGTGTGTAACTTCTTGGGCTAGATCTGTTACGAAGTATTTCCTTTAGCTCTTGTAGCTAACTTGTATGTTTTTTGTTTTCTAATCCATTTTTAATTTTATTTTATTATTTTATTTTTTTGAGACAGAGTCTCGCTCTGTTGCCCCGGCTGGAGTGCAGTGGCGTGATCTCGGCTCACTGCAAGCTCCGCCTCCTGGGTTCACGCCATTTGCCTGCCTCAGCCTCCCGAGTTGCTGGGACTACAGGCGCCTACCACCACGCCCAGCTAATTTTTTGTATTTTTAGTAGAGACGGGGTTTCACCGTGTTAGCCAGGATGGTCTCGATCTCCTGACCTCGTGATCTGCCCATCTCGGCCTCCCAAAGTGCTGGGATTACAGGTGTGAGCCACCGCGCCCTGCCTTCCATTTTTTTTTTTTTTTGTTTCTGGTTTATAGTGTGTTAAGATTATATGTGGTTTATAGGCTGTTAGGAGCATTAGTGTTTATGTAATTTTTTATTTGTGATGCATTACTTGTCATTTTTCCATTTTGTCTTTATTTTCCTTTTTCTCTTCTTTTTGAGACAGAGTTTCACGCTTGTTGCCCAGGCTAGAGTGCAAGCACGATCTCGGCTCACTGCAACCTCGGCCTCCTGGGTTCAAGTGATTCTCCTGTCTTAGCCTGCCGAGTAGCTGGGATTACAGGCATGTGCCACCACGCCTGGCTGATTTTTGTGTTTTTAGTAGAAAAGGGATTTCTCCATATTGGTCAGACTGGTCTCGAACTCCCGACCTTAGGTGATCCACCTGCCTTGACCTCCCAGAGTGCTAGGATTACAGGTGTGAGCCACCGTGCCTGGCCTATTTTTTTTTTCCTCCTGAGCTCATATTTTTCTTTTTGTTTAATGGTTTTCTCAGTTAAATCTTACATAATATTTGGAAGTAATTCAGAAGCTATCCAGTTTTCTGCTGGCTGTGGTGGCTCACGTCTGTAATCCCAGCACTTTGGGAGGCTGAGGCAGGTGGGTCATTTGAGGTCAGGAGTTAGATACCAGCCTGGCCAGCATGGCAAAACCTTGTCTCTACTAAAAATATAAAAATTAGACCGGTCCTGGTGGCTCACTCCTGTAATCTCAGCACTTTGGGAAGCCGAGATGGACGGATCACCCTGAGTTCCAGAGTTCAAGACCAGCCTGGCCAGCATGGTGAAACCCTGCCTCAACTAAAAATACAGTAATTAGCTAGGCATGGTGGCATGCACCTGTAATCCCAGCTACTTGGGAGGCTGAGGCAGGAGAATCGCTTAAACCTAGGAGGCAGAGGTTGCAGTGAGCTGAGATCCAGCCATTGCACTCCATCCTGGGTGACAGAGCCAGACTCCCATTACAAACAAAACAAAACAAAAATTGGCTGGGTGTGGTAGTATTAGCCAGTAATCCCAGCTACTTGGGAGGCTGAGGCAGGAGAATCGCTTGAACCCAGGAGACTGCAGTGAGCCGAAATAGCACCACTGCACTGTAGCCTGGGCGACAGAGTGAGACTCCCTCTCAGAAAAAAGAAACCTTATTCAGTTTTCTTGATTTTTATCTCACTTTTACTATTTTTTATTAGCAGATACTACTGTTTTTTAAAAATGTTTCTTTTACAGCCATGAAATTAGATGTTTCCTTAATTTTCCTTTCAGTTTGTTTGAAAGGTTATTTTTATTATTTTCAGGGTTCAACACCTTTTTTCTCTAATTCTTTAATATAAACGTATATTTTGTTTGGTATTGCTTTGATAAAGTTCGGGATTTATCTACTCCTAATTTTCTCTAATGTTTTAGAAGTGTTCTGTGTTACGCATTATCTGCTTCTTCAAACTTTATATATTTTTTGGTCTTGAGTTTGGAATGTGTGTTTAAAGTTTATTTTCTTAAATTCCTAAGACTTTTAACATATCTAACATTTAACACATCTCTTTATGTTTGTGAATAATTTATCTTTTGTCTCCCCATTAGATTATGAAGTCCTAAGAGCATCTATTAAGTGAATGAATAAAGGAATGATAGCAATTATTCTGTTTCATGCAGATAAATAACTTCTTAATGATTTTTCCCTTTTTTAGACCTTGCATCGAAGTGGGAGTTTCATCAATTCTCTGTTGCAACTAGAAGAACTTGGATTTCGTAGTGGAGCACCCATGATTAAAAAAATAGCTTTTATTGCTTGGAAGAGTTTAATAGATAATTTTGCTTTGAATCCAGGTAATATTTTAACAATTTTGATTTTCTGTGAATTCATTTTGCTTAAAGCAAGACAAATGAAATTTTTCTGTTTTTTTTTTTGGATTTTAAGTTGAAATTAAGCTACTACTGAATTATTTTCATTTTAAGGGAACAGTAATAAATTTGTACTGAAAACAGAATTCACATACTAGGCGTTGAAAATCACAAATATAAAATCTGTTTTACAGTATTTCAAAAACTGAACAAAGTGAAAAATAACTCTTTGTGGCTTCCTTTATTTTTTTTATTTTTTATTTTTTATTTTATTTTATTTTATTTTATCTTATTTTATTTTTTTGAGACAGAGTGTCACTCTTGCCCAGGCTGGAGTGCAGTGGTGGGATCTTGGTTCCCTGCAACCCACGCCTCCCAGGTTCAAGCGATTCTCCTGCCTCAGCCTCCTGAGTAGCTGGGATTACAGATGCCTACTACCATACCCAGCTAATATATGTATTTTTAGTAGAGACAGGGTTTCACTATGTTGGCCAGGCTGGTCTTGAACTCCTGAACTCAAGTGATCCACCCGCCTTGGCCTCCCAAATGCTGGGATTACAGGTGTGAGCCACTGCACCCAGCCTATTTGTGACTTTCTTACATGTTAGCTCTGAATTGAGTGCTTTATGTATATTTTATTTAATCATCACAATAGACCTGAGATGTAATTATTAATCACTATTTTAGAGAGATTGAGTAATTTTCCAGAGGTCACGTAGCCAGTAGATGATAAGAAACAGTTGTGATTTACATGGAATAAAAATATCAGTGATTGATGGCCTTATTTCTTTCAGGATTTCTAAAAGAGTACCTAATAGTGGTTGAATATTGATATTTGGAAGTCATTCTTTTTGATTTACTACTTTACCTTACCTTCTTATTGTCCAGTGGAGTTTTATGATAATATATTCACAAGAAAGAATATTTAGCCCAAAACTGGGTTAGTATGAGTACTTAACTAGGTGGTAGTTAATCTTAGTTTTAATTAATACTGTGTGTTTACAAGAACTGCTAAGTAATGTTGACTTGTTATCCTATATTTTTCCTGCCAAAGACCATTATTTATCTCATTTCTTCCTCCTTTTAATATGTTTTATATTGTGATTATTTGCATTAACTGTAATTACATTTTTTGTTGTTGAGACAGAGTCGGAGTCTTGCTCTGTCGCCCAGGCTGGAGTGCAGTGACGCAATCTCAGCTCACTGCAAGCTCTGCCTCTCGGGTTCACGCCATTCTCCTGCCTCAGCCTCCCAAGTAACTGGGACTACAGGCGCCCGCCACCATGCCTGGCTAATTTTTTGCATTTTTAGTAGAGACGGGATTTCACGTGTTAGCCAGGATGGTCTTCATCTCCTTACCTTGTGATCCGCATGCTTCGGTCTCCCAAAGTGCTGGGGTTACGGGCTAGAAAGCCACTGCTCCTAGCCCTTTAATTACTTTTATTTAAAATACTGGTACATACATTTTGGGGGTATAGGTTTTTTTTTTTTTTTCTTTTTTCTCTCTTAGGGTCTTACCCTGTCACCCAGGCTGGAGTGCAGTGGCATGATCATGGCTGACTGCAGCCTTGACCTCCTGGGCTCTAGTGATCCTCCCACCTCAGCCCCTGAGGTAGCTGGGACTACAGGCATGTGCCACCATGTCTGGCTAGTTTTTGTGTCTTTTGTAGAGGCGGGATTTGACCATGTTGCTCAGGCTACTCTCAAACTCCTGGACTCAAGTGATCTACCTACCTCAGCCTTCCAAAGTGTTAGGATTGCAGGTGTGAGCCACTGTGCTCAGTCTACTATAATTTTTAATTGAAATTGTAGCTTATTTTTATGTTTATGAGCTGGCATGTATTTGGGTCTAACTGTAAACCCAAAAGTAATGTTTGGGACTACAATCTTTCGGAATTAAGTTGAAGCGTAAAATAAGAGTAGTTTAAAGAGGGTAAGTTAAAAATAAGTTCAGAGCTAGGGAATCCACGACTCATACTGTGGATCCAGGAAGTCATCAAGGAATCAGATGACTGTTTTTGCTCTGCCATCTTCGATTCATCTTAGTTGCAGACAGGAAGGAGGGAAGGTAGAACAGGAAAGACTTCTTCACAGCTGAGTCACCTATACTTAGAAATAACCTTCTAAGAATCTTATATACATATCCACTTAAATATTTTACTGGGTAGAATGGCTCAATGGCCGACTAGAAAAAGTAGTCAAAAACTGGGCATCCATCACTGTCCTGTGTAAAATCAGATTTTGTAATTAAAGGAGATTGGTTTATTGCATGGCAATTAATCTCTGCTATTGTAGAGATATTATTATGGAGCTCTTCTCATAAATAGAATAGAGGCCAGGCGTGGTGGCTCACGCCTGTAATCCCAGCACTTTGAGAGGTGGGTGGATCACCTGAGTTCTCGAATTAGAGAGCAGCCTGACCAACATGGAGAAACCCTGTCTCTACTAAAAATACAAAATTGGCCGGACATGGTGGCAGATGCCTGTAATCCCAGCTACTTGGGAGGCTGAGGCAGGAGAATCGCTTGAACCCTGGAGCAGGAGGCTGCAGTGAGCCGAGATGGCGCCATTGCACTCCAGGCTGGGCAACAAGAGCGAAACTCCGTCTCTGAATGAATGAATAAACGAATGAACGAAAAGAATAGGGGCCCCCAAAAAGTAAGTGTCTTGGACTAGATAACTTGTTCATACAGTGATCTGCCTTTATTTTCTTATAGAACTGTTAATTGAAATAGCTAAATGGCAGAGTAGTTGTAACTGACATTGTTGAATGCCATTCTACCAAATACATGGCCTGACTGAGTCCTTTCCAAGTCTGTTTGTTTGTTTATTTATTCGGGACGGAGTCTCACTCTGTTGCCCAGCCTGGAGTGCAGTGTCACGATCTCAGCTTACTGCAATCTCTGCCTCCTGGGTTCAAGCGATTCTCCTGCCTTAGCCTCCTGAGTAGCTGGTATTACAGGCGCCCAATGCAATGCCCATCTAACCTTTTTGTAATTTTAGTAGAGACAGGATTTCACCATGTTGGCCAGGCTGGTTTCAAACTCCTGACCTCAAGTGACCTGCCCTCCTCATCCTCCCAAAGTGCTAGGATTATAGGCGTGAGCCACCATGCCCAACCCTTTTAAGGTCTTTTCGACAAGTTATTTTAGCACAGACTATGTATTAATTTTTCGTATCCCCAGTCTTACTCATTTGGCATAAATGTTTTGTCTGAAGATTGGATTTAATTTCTATGCTGAATTTTAACAATATGATTATTGTTAAGATAGGGCAGTCCTGAATCTGAATCTATTTAGATTTCAAAAATGTATTCAATCAGTGGCCCCAGTAGTAATGATTTTTGATGAAATATATTAATAATTGATTTTTAAAATGATAGCCTTTTTTGACATAATGTAAACATGCTTCCGTTTCTTTGTCAAATGGGGATAACGAGAATGCTAAAGCAGCTAGGACAGTATTTCTCAAAGTTTTGGCATTTTATGCTGGATGATTTGTTTTTCGGGACTGTCCTGTGTGTTGAAGTTTAGTAGTGTCCCTAGTACTCTACCCATAAGATGTCAGTAGCATCCCCTCATTTGTAACCAACCTAAAGTATTTCCTGGTGGGAAATTGCCCCTGGCACACAGTATCTAATAAATACTACTTATTTGTGTTAAAATACATTTTTGCCTTATTTAGTGTCTTTGGTTCAGCGGTACTACAGTTTATGAAAATGCAAGTTTTGGGTAGAGCAAGGACATCCTGGGGATTTATTTTTTTAAAAAGTATTTTAAAATCTGTTCTCTTGCTGTGATAAAAGACTGTTGCATAGCTAATGTTGGAGTTAATCTTTAGCTTGGACGTCTCTTTACCTGTGTGCTTATTTTCTTTTAAGATATACTATGTAGTGCAAAAAGACTCAAGTTGTTAATGCAGCCTTTGAGTTCAATCCACGTGAGAACAGAAACTCTAGCATTAACAAAACTAGAAGTCTGGTGGTATTTACTGATGAGACTTGGACCTCATCTTCCTGCTAATTTTGAACAGGTAACGTTACAAGTGTTGACTATAGCACTTTATGTTTTTGTTAATGTGTTCTTAAGTTGTTACCAATGTACTCTTTTTTTTTTTTGAGACGGAGTCTTGCTCTGTCGCCCGGGCTGGAGTGCAGTGACCGGATCTCGGCTCACTGCAAGCTCCGCCTCCCGGGTTCACGCCATTCTCCTGCCTCAGCCTCCCGAGTAGCTGGGACTACAGGCGCCCACCACCTCGCCCGGCTAGTTTTTTGTATTTTTTTTAGTAGAGACGGGGTTTCACCGTGTTAGCCAGGATGGTCTCGATCTCCTGACCTCGTGATCCACCCGTCTCGGCCTCCCAAAGTGCTGGGATTACAGGCTTGAGCCACCGCGCCCGGCCCAATGTACTCTTTTAGTGTTATTTTTGCTATTTGTTAGTAGACTAGAACATATAAAAGATCTTTCACTTGACTGGCAGAGAACTTAAATTCATTTCCCACAGGGGTATTGTTCAATTGCTTGAAATGGAGCCTCTTTACCTGAAATGTTTTTATTTATTTATTTATTTATTTATTTTGAGACAGAGTCTTGTTCTGTTGCCCAGGCTGGAGTGCAGTGGCACAATCTCGGCTCACTGCAATCTCCATCTCCTGGCTTCAAGTGATTCTCCTGCATCAGCCTCCCGAGTAGCTGGGACTACAGGCACACGACCACACCTGGCTGATTTTTTGTATTTTTAGTATAGACAGGGTTTCACCATGGAGGCCAGGCTGGTCTCACACTTCTGGCCTCAAATGATCCACCTGCCCCAGCCTCCCCAAGTGCTGGCTTACATGCATGAGCCATCGCGCCTGGCCCTGAAATGTTTTTAAATCAGCAAGTAATCAAATACTCATTCTTACTCTACAAGCATTATGATTTTAAAAAGAGGCTTTTTTTCCCTAGAGGATTTGGAATATAATTGAGAAGAAAACCAGCATCAGTGAAATAGGAATCAGCCGGGCATGGTGGCTCACACCTGTAATCCTAGCACTTTGGGAGGCTGAGGCAGGTGGATTGCCTGAGCTCAGGAGTTCGAGACCAGCCTGGGCAACATGTTGAAACCCCGTGTCTACTAAAATACAAAAAATTAGCCGGGTATGGTGGCATGTGCCTGAAGTCTCAGCTACTCGGGAGACTGAGGAGAATTGCTTGAACCCAGGAGTTGGAGGTTGCAGTGAGCTAAGATCACGCCACTGCACTCCAGCCCAGGCAACGGAGTGAGACTCCATCTCAAAAAAAAAAAAGAGAAATCAAGTGCTACACTGGGTAGTTATTTTTTGTTCCTCTGTTTTCTAGGCTGCATAGTGATAACCAGTGATTTAATCCTATTTGTAGGTTCTTTTTAATTGTTACGCAGTGATTTTATGAATTCTTCAGGATTTGCATATCCTTACTAGTATTTAGACATAAAGTTTAATCTTACCTAAACCTTTTGGGTTTTTTGCAATTATTTCCATCCTTGGTTTTTGAATTTTTTTTTTTTTTTTGAGATGGAGTCTTGCTCTGTCACCCAGGCTGGAGTGCAGTGACACAATCTCGGCTCACTGCAAGCTCCACCTCCCGGGTTCACACCATTCTCCTGCCTCAGCCTCCAGAGTAGCTGGGACTACAGGCACCCACCACCACATCCGGCTAATTTTTTGTATTTTTAGTAGAGATAGGGTTTTATTGTGTTAGCCAGGATGGTCTCGATCTCCTGACTTCGTGGTCCACCTGCCTCGGCCTCCCAAGGTGCTGGGATTACAGGCGTGAGCCATGGCACCCGGCTTGGTTTTTGAATTTTTTTTACAGTTAAAAGGAGCAGCTCTGCTAACATCTTTCTCATTTCTTCACTTATTTTGGATTTTGGGGGTATATTTTACTTATGCATCTATAGTCCTTATGTTTTATGTAAATAGCTGCATAGCAGGGAATGCATTCTTGGAAAGGAGGACTTAAGCCATTTTTATTCAGTTCTTAATTTTTTAATATATTAAGAGTTTTAAATTTTATATAACATGAAGTAATTGAAGATGGGTATTGTCAATAATGTAATTTGGATCATAATGAATTTTCCAAATTCTACCGTTTTAAGGGTCCAATGGGCTAATTCTTTGCATTTGTCCAATACATTAATTGGAATAATTTATTTGGTAACTACAGGTGACTGGTACTAGGATGATAATCCAGGGTTTTAAAAAGTTTAAATTAGTCTATCAATAATGTATACAATTCAGATGTTTATGTATATAAACAAATTTAGGTAATACACATTTAGGGCAAATACAATTGTAATAAAATGTTCATATTTTTTCCAAATTTCATTTTTTAGCCTGTTTGTGCATGGAAACAATCTGTAAAATGGAATATATTAAGGCTCCATTTAATGAAATTTATATTATGTGAGGCTTTTAGAAACTGTGACAGATGTATAGTTTATAGATCGATGTTTTCTCTTCTTTTACCCCATAGGTTTGTGTGCCTCTGATTCAAAGTACAATAAGCATTGATTCTAATGCCTCACCTCAAGGCAATTCGTGTCATGTAGCTACATCTCCAGGTTTAAATCCTATGACTCCTGTACACAAAGGTAAGAGGTAGATATTGTTGGTTTTTGCTTTTTTAATCAGGCTTTGTTGACCTAGAACCATAGTTTTGAAGTAGGGAATAAAACAAACTTTGAGAGGTTTTACTCAGTGTTTTTCGTATGAAATGAAGCACTTCATAATTTTTAGATTCATTACCAAAAAATCCATTGTGTCTTCCTGTTTTTTGTTTTGTTTTGTTTTTATGTTACTGAGTACTGTTGTAAGCACGTAGTTGTGGTTAAAAAGACAGATGTATTTTCAGTACATTATATGAGGTACATTACAAAAAAAGCCTCAGAGCAGTTAACATGAAAGTCTGTTGGTTTTAGAACCAGAATCTTAGCGCTATTAAAAACAACACATTGGCTGGGCGAGGTGACTCATGCCTGTAACCCTAGCACTTTGGGAGGCCGAGACCAGCAGATCACTTGAGGTCAGGCGTTTGAGACCCAGCCTGGCCAACACGGTGAAACCCCGTCTCTACCAAAAATACAAAAATTAGCCGGGCATGGTGGTGGGCGCCTGTAAGCCCAGGTACCTGGGAGGCTGTGGCAGGAGAATCGCTTAAACCCTGGAAGGCAGAGGTTGCAATGAGCCGAGATCATGCCACTGCACTCCAGTCTGGGCAACAGAGCGAGACTCAGTCTCAGAACAAAAACAACACTTCAGCCAGGTGCAGTGGCACGCACCTATAATCTCAGCACTTGGGAAGGCTGAGGCGGGAGGATCACTTGACGTCAGGAGTTCGATACTGCCTGTACTATATAGTGAGACCCTGTCTCTACAAAAAATTAAAAAATTAGCGGAGCACAGTGACATCCATCCATCTATAGTTACGGCTACTTGGAATGCTGATGGGAGAATTGCTTGAGCCCAGGAGTTTGAGATTTTAGTGAACTATGATTATACCACTGCACTGCAGCCTTGGCAGTACAATGAGACTCTGTCTCAAAATCTTAGCAGTTATAGTGTCTCTTTATGTATATCATTGAAAGACAGTTACTTCATATGTATTATTTTATATTTGCCATCTGAGTCTTGAAAATTTCTGTTACAGAATACCTGCATATTAATATTTCAAGGTATGGATTAATGCCTGAGACATTTAAACTCTGTTTTTAAAAGTTTCATTGAAATGAAATAGATGCATTTGGGTAGCTAATATAAAATGAGCTTGTATGACTTACCCTTTCTTTTTTTTTCTTAAAGGTGCTTCCTCCCCGTATGGAGCCCCGGGAACCCCCCGAATGAACCTGAGTTCGAATTTAGGTGGAATGGCTACAATCCCTTCCATTCAACTTCTGGGACTTGAAATGTTGCTTCATTTCTTGTTGGGTCCAGAAGCCTTGAGTTTTGCTAAGCAAAATAAACTTGTGCTGAGCTTAGGTATTTAAATATTTTAAGAATAATTTTAATTACTAAAACAGTCCAGGACTTATTGCATTGGGGTGAGGAGAGGTGTTATTTTTTCACAGCCAAAATATTTTATAGTTGTGTATGAAATAAATATGAATCTTTTTTTTATAGAAAACACACCTACTTAATAGACGTTTTGAAGTTTTATAGTGAGAAATGTGTTTCGTAAATCTGTTGTTTTACATAATTATCTTTTATTCTCCCCCTTTCAGAGCCACTGGAACATCCCTTAATCAGCAGCCCTTCTTTTTTTTCCAAACATGCAAATACACTTATCACTGCTGTTCATGATAGCTTTGTTGCAGTTGGAAAAGATGCCCCCGGTAAGAGAATTTGATTATTTGCTCAAATGTGTGTTTAAAAAGAAAAAATAGGCCAGTCACAGTACCTCACACCTGTAATCCCAGCACTTTGGGAGGCCGAGGTGAGTGGATCACTTGAGCTCAGTTGTTTGAGACCAGCCTGGGCAACATGACAAAACCCTGTCTCTACAAAACACACAAAAACTAGGTGGGCGTGTTGGCAGATACCTGTAGGCCCAGCTGCTCGGAAGGCGGAGGCATGAGAATTGCTTGAGCCCAGGAGGTGGAGGTTGCAGTGAGCCAAGATTGTGCCACTGCACTCCAGCCTGGGTGATAGAGCAAGACTCAGTATTAAAAAATAAAAAATAAGATAAAATAGAAAATATTTATATGGTGCCACCTACTGGCCAGATTGTGCGAGAACTTTACATATATTCATTTAATTTTGGCAGTAACGTTCCATGTTAGTTCATTTTACAAATGAGGAAATTGGGTAATACAGGAAATACATAAGTTGTGCAGAGTCGCTTATAAGTGGTAATACTGTGTCAGGCTCTATGGCTTTAGTATCTGTACCTAAACTCCTGTGTTATATGGCCTATCAAATAATGAGGAAAGGAAATTTCAAAAATTGTTTGCTGTTGGAACTGGTTGGAAAAAGAATCACAATGAATCACATAATTTTTTTTCTGTTGGTTGTTAGATATCCTTCTGAATCTCTGTGAACAATCTTTACCTCAAAAGTAGTGGGCATTCAGTTCAGAAAAGAAAGATAATAAAAAAAGATAAAGCAGTTACCCTTAGTTATACAATTCAGTGTTAACATGTTATAGTTGTTTTAAGGAACACATTTATGGCTGGACATGGTAGCTCATGCCTGTAACCCTAGCACTTTGGGAGGCTAAGGTGGGAGGTTCGCTTGAGGCAGACCAGCCTGGGAAATGTAGTGAGAATACTGTCTTTACAAAAAAAAAAATAATAGTAATAATTAGATGGGGGTAGTGGTGTGTACCTACAGTCCTAGCTACTTGGGAGACTGATGTGGGAAGACTGCTTGAACCCAGGTTGTTGAGATGACAGTGAGCTATGATTGTGCCACTGTACTCCAGCCTGGACAGAGCGAGACCCTGTCTCAAAAAATAAACATATTTAGTTTCTACAAACAAAAACGAAGTGATAGTGTTTTATAAACTTACTACAGGGCTGAATATCGTGAGGAAAATTAAATATTGTTCAATTTATTTCTTTAGTGTAAGGAAGTAAAGGGAGAGTGTTAGTCATAGTACGTAGTCATATGTACTTCATTTAAAATACTCAAGTTTATTTTGTTTGACAGATGTGGTTGTCAGTGCTATCTGGAAGGAGCTAATTAGCTTGGTGAAGTCAGTTACTGAATCAGGTAAGCACTATTAACACTGATCAAATGATTTTTTTTTTTTTTGAAACAGGTGGTGATCAGATGATTTTTATAGCATCCAGTGAATTATTTGACAGTATATAAAATGTATTTTAAAAGTATTTCTTGTATTACCATAGCTTCCAGGCTTTAATTTATAGTTAATGCTTGAACAACACTGGGGTTAGGTGTGCTGACCCACCATATGGTCGAAAGTCTACATACAACTTTTGACTCCCCGAGAACTTAACTACTGATAACCTATTGTTGGTTGGAAGCCTTGCTGATAACATAAATAGCTGATGAACACATATTTATATGTTATGTGCATTATATGCTGTGTTCTGTGTTCATTAGCAATATAGTAAATTAGAGAAAAGAATACTAGGAAAATCATAAGAAAAGACACAGTCATTAAGTGGAACCAGGTTATATCCTTGTCTTTACGTTGAGTACACTAAGGAGGGAAGAGGAGGGGTGGAACTTGCTGTTTCTGGGATGGAGGAAAATCTGAATATGAGTGGACTCATGCCGTCCAAACCCGTGTTGTTCAGGGGTCAACTGTACTTACTATTGTTGATTTAGAAAAAAACAAATTTTTACAGCTTTCTGTATAGTCATCTCTAAAATTACATGCTTAGAAATACACCCTTCTAGCCGGGTGCGGTGGCTTATGCCCGTAATCCCAACACTTTGGGAGGCCAAGGCGGGCGGATCACCTGAGGTCAGGAGTTTGAGACCATTCTGACCAACATGGAGAAACCTCACCTCTACTAAAAATACGAAATTAGCCAGGCATGGTGGTGCATGCCTGTAATCCCCAGCTACTCAGGAGGCTGAGGCAGGAGAATTGCTTGAACCCGGGAGGCGGAGATGGTGCCATTGCATTCCAGCCTGGGTAACGAGTGAAACTCCTTGAAGAAAAAAAGGAAGTACACCGTACTCAGCTGGGCGTGGTGACTCACGCCTGTAATCCCAACACTTTGGGAAATTGAGATGGGTGGAGTTTGGCACAACATTGTGCCCCTGTACCCCAGCTTGGGTGACAGAGCAAGACAGCTCAAAAAAAAAACCAAAACAAAAAAAACTACACCCTCCTTTTTGCTTTTTGATAGGTAACAAAAAAGAGAAACCAGGTTCTGAAGTTTTGACTCTCTTATTAAAGTCTTTGGAAAGCATAGTAAAGTCTGAAGTATTTCCTGTATCAAAAACGCTGGTAAGTATAATACCCATATGTTGGACTTTAAAAACCATTTTCTGAAGTTAAATTTTATATCGAAGATAGTTTGGGAAGACATATTTTATATCAAGCATTCATCAGCGGTTTAGTCCTGTTGCAGTAGGTGCCATTCTGTTAACTACAGAGTCATTCGAAACCTTTTTAATAAAGTGACTATAACAGCAGCCACAAAAGTCTTTAATGTGATAAGAAAAAAAATACCTGCTGTACAGAGAAAAACTAGGGTAAAGGACATGAAACTTGAACTAAAGAAACTCAGATGTCCTTTAATTTTACAACAAGATTGCTGAAAACCACTAATAGTTAGCTGGTACTTTGTTCTAAATTAACTGTTTTTAACCAAGAGAATGACTTTGATATTAAAACACATTTTTTTTTAACCCGTGTGGTACAGGAAGAAAAGTGAATTGGATATGATTTTGATGATATGAGAATCTCAGAATAAGCTCTAATGGAACAAACAATACCCTAAAATTCTGATTTTGTTTCCTTTATGTACTTTGACAGTTACTTGTTCTGTGGCAGTATAGCATAGTGGTTAGTCGCAAGGGCTCTGAAGCAGACTAGGTTGAATACCAGCCTAACCATTTATTAGCTGGGTAAATTTGTGCAATTTATCTATTCCCTTGGCTTTGCCTAACCCCATATGTAAAGAGGGAATGTAGCAGTAGTTAAAGACTAAATGAGTTGATACATGCAAAGTACTATGGGCCAGGAACAAACTAATACTGTTTATTATTATTAATCTGTTTCAGATGACAGTATGTGAAAGTGTATTTTCACTGACGTAACTCTTTTATAACATTTAAGTTATGTAGTGCGTGTTCATACCAGTATATTACCGCTGGGCATGGTGGCTCACACCTGTAATCCCAGCACTTTGGGAGGTCAAGTTGGGCAAACTGCAAAAATTAGCCAGGCGTGGTGACATGCCTGTAGTCCCAGCTCTTCTGGAAGCAGAGGTGGGAGAATCACTTGAGCCCACGAGTTTGAGGCTGCAGTGAGCCAAGATCGTGCCTCTGCAATCCAGCGTGGAGAACAGTGAGACCTTGTCTCAAAAAAGAAAAAAACTAGTGTGGTAGTATTTTTGGAGAGCAATTTGGTAGGCTCAGTTTGATTTAGCAATCTTGGACCCAACTATTAGTTAGCAGTCCTTTGAATATTTGCTTTGGGTACCCGTATAATTAATTGCAGAATTTCTATTAGTAGTATAAAAAAATATAGAAATAGTCTCAAGGTCCCTTAATAGAAAAATGGTTGACTAAATAATGGGCACTCATAGCAGTATTTTTCTATATTGATGCAGGTTAGTTGCAGAGCTTAATATCATTAGTGATTTACATTGTAATGGCTTTAATAGTTTAAAGGAATGTGTGTATGTAACTGACTGCCCAAGAAGTTGTGTGTTTTTCTGTGTACTTACATATACAGAAATTTAGAAGGTCTAGGAAAATAGACTCTGAACTGAAAGTATTGATTATCCCTGGAGATTAAAGACTTTACCTGCTTTTTGTATTTCTGTGTTTGAACTTTTAAAATGGATGCAGATATATTCATGTTAGCGAATGAATGTATTTGATCTTTTTTAATGAGATTATATTTATGTTAATGAATGAACATTACTTGTAATTGTTAGAGATATAGTTAACATTCAGATTTTTATTAGATAATACTTTTACGGCTAATTTACTGTAAAACCTTTTATCTCTCATAGGTCCTCATGGAAATTACAATTAAAGGACTTCCTCAGAAAGTATTAGGTTCACCAGCATATCAGGTTGCTAATATGGATATTCTTAATGCAAGTATCTTAAATGTAATATGATGAAGATTGGCGAAAAACATTTATACTTCCTTTTTTAAATTTTATTTATTTATTTATTTATTTATTTTTGAGACAGAGTTTCACTCTTGTTGCCCAGGCTGTAGTGCAATGGCACCATCTCCGCTTACTGCAACCTCCGCCTCCCAGGTTCAAGCTGTTCTCCTGCCTCAACCTCGCAAGTAGCTGGTATTACAGGCACGTGCCACCACGCCTGGCTAATTTTGTATTTTTCGTAGAGACGGGGTTTCTCCATGTTGGTCAGGCTGGTCTTGAACTCCTAACCTCAGGTGATTTTCCCGCCTTGCTCTTCCAAATGCTGGGATTACAGGTGTGAGCCACTGCGCCCAGCCATATTTCCCTTTTTTTTTTTTTTTAAAAAAAAGGATAACCTTATGTAAAATTCTGAGAGTATTGGATTTGAAGTATATTGACCAAATTAAAGGAAAAACTGATAGTTAATGTAAAGAATTAAATATGCTGCTATGTGAATGAAGAGACTATTTTCCTGGATTAAATAAATGGCTCCAAAAGGAAAGTTTCCTATTTGTTTATATACGATAATAGTGTTGGTTACTGCCACAAATATTGGAAGCTAATGTAAAATGCACTTAATATTTCTAGGATGTAGGCATTGGGATTCCAGTATATTTTAGATTGATGTTCTTTTTATATCTGGAATCTCATCATTCCTTGATTTTCTGTGTAGAGGAAACAGCTATGATTAGACTTGAAGAGTTTGATTTTTTTTTTTTTTTTTTTTTTTTTTTTTTTTTTTTGAGATGGAGTCAGGCTGTTGCCCAGTCTGGAGTGCAGTGGCGCGATCTTGGCTCACTGCAACCTCCACCTCCCGGGCTCATGCCATTCTCCTGCCTCAGCCTCCCAAGTAGCTGGGACTACAGGTGCGTAGCACCCTGCCTGGCTAATTTTTTGTATTTTTAGTAGAGACGGGGTTTCACCGTGTTAGCCAGGATGGTCTCGATCTTCTGACCTCGTGATCCACCCGCTTCGGCCTCCCAAAGTGCTGGGTTTACAGGCATGAGCCACCACGCCTGGCCAAGAGCTTGATTTTTGTGTGTAGTTAATGGAAATAATTTTATTAACATGGTTGTCATACCTTAAGTAATGCCAAAAGTTAAATTTGTCATGCTAAAACAATTTTATTTCTTAAATAACCGATTATAAAAAACAAGTGTTCTATTCTTTGTAACTGAGAATATTGGCTTCATTTTCTCCTTCAGGGAACTCCAGCTTTGTTCTTAATTCAATTAATTTTCAACAATCTCTTGGAATGTGGTGTATCAGATGAAAGGTAAGTTTGTACTTTAACTTGAAACTTTGTCTTGGAAAGGTTATGTAATGAATGAGATTATTTATGTACTATTTCCTAAGTTTCTTTAAGACTTTTTTTAAAAAAAAGACAATTCGTTAACTTTTTGTCAGTTATTTTAGAATTTTGTTAACATTAAATTAATATATTCCTGCCAGAAAGTTGATGCATTGTTTATAATTTTTTCTTCAGGTTCTTTCTCAGTTTGGAATCACTTGTAGGCTGTGTTCTTTCTGGTCCAACTTCACCACTAGCTTTCAGTGACTCAGTTTTAAATGTTATCAATCAAAATGCAAAGCAGTTGGAAAATAAGGAGCATCTCTGGAAAATGTGGAGTGTTATAGTCACCCCATTAACTGAATTGATTAATCAGGTATGAAATAAATCTACATATTTTAGATAATACACCTTTTTTTTTGTTTGTGCAATTGGGGAAATGAATAGTAAGTTTGAATTTGAATAGAAGATCATAAATATTTTTTCTGGTGGAATTTGCAAAGTTTGTATTTTTAATTTTATTGCATTTCTGCCTCACTGGTAAAGAAACTATAACTTAATGGGGACTAATCAGCTTCATTTTCTTTAGTAGTGATTATAAACTTAGAAGGCTCACATAGATGTAAAATGTTGTATCTTGGGTTCTTTCAGTAGTTTTATGAACAGAATAACAGTGGTTATCTTGACTAGGCTGTATATTCCCACAGTTAAGCCACGTTGGTGATTACCTCAAAGCCATATAGTATTTCCTTAAGTCAGGAATCTATTGAGAGTTGAATAATCTGTGTATTTAAATACTTAAATCCTTACGTTTACGTATTTAACCGAACTGGGAATAGTGACAGGCTGTGCAGCACGTTCTGTTTGTGATTTGTCAGCCTCTTTGTCAATCATTAAGTGGGAATATGCATTCTCTGGGCTAATAGTGTTGTAACTCAAAAATGAAATAACTTGAAGGAATTTTGTTGTTGTTGTTGTTGAGTTGGAATCTCACTCTGTCACCCAGGCTAGAGTGCAGTGGCACGATCTTGGCTCACAGCAACCTTGCCTCGTGGGTTGAAGCGATTATCCTGTTTCAGCCTCCCGAGTAGCTGGGACTACAGGTGCGCGCCACCACGCCCAGTTAATTTTCGTATTTTTAGTCGAGATGGAGTTTCACTGTATTGGTCAGGCTGATCTCAAACTCCTGACCTCAGCCTCAGCCTTCCAAAGTGCTGGGATTACAGGCGTGAGCCACCGTGCCCAGCTTCTTATATTATAGTTACCTAGCCCTTATTTTGGCTACTCAAACCAGCACACTATTCTTCTGGAAGAAAAGTCATTTACATTCTTTTTGGTTTTTGTTTGTTTGTTTGTTTTTGTTTTGTGATGAAGTCTCTGTCGCCCAGGCTGGAGTGCAGTGGCACAATCTCAGCTCACTGTGAGCTCTGCCTCCTGGGGTTCACGCCATTCTGCCTCCTGCCTCAGCCTCCTGAGTAGCTGGGATTACAGGCGGCCGCCACTATGCCCGGCTAATTTTTTTCTTTTTTTTCTTTTTGTTTTGAATTTTTAGTAGAGATGAGATTTCACCATGTTCACCAGGATGGTTTTGATCTCCTGACCTCGTGATCCTCCCGCCTCAGCCTCCCAAAGTGCTGGGATTACAGGCATGAGCCACCGCGCCCGGCCTACGTTCTTAAATAGCTTCCCACTGTTAGAACAATCACAGAGGCCCTTTTTATTGTATTAGTTTTTGCTGGAATGCTGTGTATGTATAATAGAAGACTTTGGAGTTGGCTCTGGGAATCTCTTTTAGAACGTATGGTGCATAATTTCCCCAGGTTGCTATTAACAGATTACAGCCACTTGATGACTTAAAACAACAGGGATTTATTCTCCCTTAGTTCTAGAGACCAGCTATCCAAAATCAAGGAGTTGGTAGGATTGGTTTCTCCTGGAGCTCTGAGGCAGAATCTGTTCATGCCTCTCAGCTTCTGCTGGTTGCTGGCAATCCTTGACCTTCCTTGAGTTGTAGCTGCGTCACTTGACTATGCCTCCATCTTCCTGTGGTATTGTTCTCTGTGCCTATCCAAATTTTCCTCTTACAGAAAAGACTGTGTTCATTGGATTGGGGCTGACCCTAATCCAGTAGGACTCCTTCTGAACATCTGCAAAGACTTCATTTCCAAATAAGACTACATTCATAGGTTCCAGGGGTTAGGAGTTAAACATATTTTGAATCTCATCATTGAGGGACACAGTTTTGCCCACTTCTTATAAATAAGTTATGTTACTACTTAGGATTAGAATTAAGATGGTAATTTGTCTAACTTCATTATTTTTCTTGTTTTAGACCAATGAAGTAAATCAAGGTGATGCCTTAGAACACAATTTTAGTGCCATCTATGGTGCATTGACTTTACCAGTAAACCATATTTTTTCAGAACAGAGATTTCCAGTGGTAAGGCATTGTAAAGTATTGATTTCTAAGGGATTTGTACTTTTCTGAAAATATTATTTCATCCTTTATAATTAGCTTCCACGATGATTTCTTTTTTCTTTTTTTTTTTTTGAGACACAGTCTCGCACTGTCATCCAGGCTTGGAGTACAGTGGTGCAATCTCAGCTTACTGCAACCTCTGCCTCCTGGGTTCAAGCAATTCTCCTGTCTCAGCCTCCCAAGTAGCTGGGACTACAGGACCATACCACCGCACCCAGCTAATTTTTGTATTTTTAGTAGAAATGGAGTTTTACCATATTGGTCAGGCTTGTCTTGAACTCCTGACCTCAAGTGGTCTACCTGCCTTGGCCTCCCAAAGTGCTGGGATTACAGGCGTGAGCCACTGTGCCCAGCCCACAATAATTTCTAAAATAAGACTTGTTTATGACTTTATTAGCTTAGGAGAATGATGAAGGACGAGAGAAGTTCTTTTGGATCTTTGATAAGTTTTGGTATCATGGCCTTATTTCCTCTCTTCAGTTAGATCTCTGGGGTGTGGGGGAAAGGTTATGACTTTGTGTTAGTCTGTTTTTTATTTTGAGATAGAGTTTCGCTCTTGTTGCCCAGGCTGGAGTACAGTGGTTCAATCTTGGCTCCCTGCAACCTCCACCTCCCGGGTTCAAGCAGTTCTCCTACCTCAGCCTCCTGAGTAGCTGGGATTACAGGCGTCCGCCACTTTGTCCGGCTAATTTTTTGTATTTTTAGTAGAGACGGGATTTCGCCATGTTGGCCTCGAACTCCTGACCTCAGTTGATCCACCCGCCTCGGCCTCCCGAAGTGCTGGGATTACAGGCATGAGCCACTGCGCCTGGCCGTTAGTCTCTTTTGTGACACATTAAATGTTGCAGTGTTTTTAAAAGATGTATTAATTCCAGAAACTATTTGATACATAGGTATATATTAACAGAACTTCTTTTTTTATTGTTATTGGTAGGCCACCATGAAGACTTTACTTAGAACTTGGTCAGAATTATATAGAGCATTTGCTCGTTGTGCTGCTTTGGTGGCAACAGCAGAAGAGAACTTGTGCTGTGAGGAACTTTCTTCCAAGATAATGTCCAGTTTGGAAGATGAAGGCTTTTCTGTGAGTTTGTCCTGATGCAACCTTTTTTTGTTTGTTTTTAAAGGATTCTTTTCAAGTAAATGGAGATAACATTTGTGAGCTATCACTTATTACTGCTTCTATTTATATGTGACAAAGTTGATATTGAAAACAAGTATGCTTTGTGTAACAGTTTTGTGTCTTTGGGCTCTAAGGTTCATGTTTTGGGATCATTAACAGTGAAGATCTTTTACTATACGTGTATCTCCTTGTGCTTGTGTTATTCCAGATTAACAGTTCAAGGGCCTTGCTGTCCTGAACCTCAACTTTCTCATATGTATCTGTTAGATGTTTAAATTCAATCCCTTTGAAAGTTTGTAGTCTTAGAAAATATAAGTCTCTTTTCTCTTTCCTTCCCTCCTCATGGAAAGGACAGCTGTTGGGAACAGATTGATATGTGTCATTCCAGAATAGACCTCTTTCTATTTACACATGTCATTTGTATATTGATACTTGCATATGCATATGAATACGGTATTCTTGGCAAGGAAATCCTTATTGCGAAGTAATTATGTAACTTTTCGTAAAACACTGTCTTGGCTCCATTTCAAGTCAATCCATATAGCTCTATTATTTCTTTCAACTACTGTCTAGTATTCTGTAGTATGATTGTACTATTACTTGGAATTCTATTTTTTTTAATTTTTTATTATTTTTTGAGATGGAGTCTCACTCTGTCACCCAGGCTTTATTATTTTTTGAGATGGAGTCTCACTCTGTCACCGAGTAGCTGGGATTACAGGTGTGCACCACCATGCCCAGCTGATTTTTGTATTTTTGGTAAAGATAGGGTTTCGCCATGTTGGCCAGGCTGGTCTCAAGCTCTTGACCTGAGGTGATCCACCTTGGCCTCCCAAAGGGCTAGGATTACAGGCGTGAGCCATTGCACCTGGCCTGGAATTCTGCTATTTTAAGGACATTTTGGTTGTTTCAATTATTTATTACTGTGTATAATCCTGGTAATGGCCTTCACACAGAAACCATTGTTTTCCATGCAGATTATTGAAATGATATTTGTTGTGTGTGTTTTCTCTACATCTTATATCTAACACATAATTTAATGAGGAATAAAGGAAAGTAAAAATAACAGTTCTTTTTTCTTTTCCCCCTTGAGACAGAGTCTCACAGTGATTGTTGGGTATAGTAACTACACACCTATAGCATGTTTGTAGCTTAGGAACAACAGACTATATAGGTGTGTAGTAGGCTGTATCATCTATGTTTGTGTGAGTACCCTGTGTTCCCACAAGATGAAATTGCCTAATGACCCATTTTTCAGAAGGGATCTCTGTTAAGCCATGGGTGGCTGCACTAAATGTA
The DNA here is from genome assembly GCF_047675955.1 of Chlorocebus sabaeus. Taxonomy (NCBI): domain Eukaryota; kingdom Metazoa; phylum Chordata; class Mammalia; order Primates; family Cercopithecidae; genus Chlorocebus; species Chlorocebus sabaeus. The sequence continues at coordinate 38,766,652 of NC_132913.1, forward strand.
CTGTAAGCTGTGGCATATGTTATATAGAATATATGGGAGTAACAGTCATTTTTTCATGTTGCTTACTCTTGTTGAATACTGTCCCAGTACTTTAATGTGTCTAACAGTGATATTCTCTTCTCTAGAATTTGTTGCTCGTGGATAGAATTATTCATATTATTACTGTAATGGTTGATTGTATTGACTTCTCACCATATACTATTAAATATCAGCCCAAAGTTAAATGTAAGTATGTATTTTTTAACCTTTGTTTATCCAGTATTTTATAAGCACTACTGAACTTTGCCAGGGGAAGTCCTAATACCTTTGCCACCTCATTTTAGTAACTTTTGATCTTGTTTAACCATGTTAGTTACTGTGCTGGGAGCTTTCATACATGTACTCTCTTTTTTCTTTTTAATTTTCAGATGCTGTGTATCATTCTCTTATCTCTATCACACACAAAATGTCTTTACTCCTTTTTACAACACAGAAAGATAAATACTATCCTAATTAGAGATTGCCTAATGGTACAAATGATTTTACTCTTTCCATCTGGTATGAAGGATTATCTGGACAAGAAACTTAGACATAACTTAAAATGTTTTTATTTGCAAGCCTTATTTAAAGTAATCATTGAATTGACAGTATAATTTTAAAGAAAACAATGGGATCAGTTAATTGGTTATTTTTTTCCAGAAATGTTACAAAAATTTAACTCATTGTTTACCTGAAAAATGGTAAATGATTAAAATTGGACAATTGAGATCATAACAAGTTTTGTGTGATTTTTAAAAAGCAGATGCCTTGGTTAGTTTTAAGTTATTTTGTAGCAAATAGTTTTTAAAATCTGCTAATTGATTCAATGAAGTCAAATATATCCACCTGTATTTATATGTTCATAACATATAGGTAGTGATAATCTGTCATTAATGAAAAATGTTAATTGATGTTGAGATATGTTATTTCTTATTGTTCAAAGATTAGGAACATAAAATTATCTACCAGTAAGATCTGCCATTGATGAGTTTTCTAAAACATTCTTAGAATCTTTTTTGGTTTTTGAATCTTTACTAAGTAGCAATATGGAGTAACATTTTAAGCTCCTGAAGTATATTATAGGTCAGAGCATCCTGGCCTGAGTCCCGTAGAAATATAGGTTATAGATGTTCTTGACATACTGATCTTAACTCTCCTCTTGGGCTGACCAGGACCTAATCTGATTACCTCAGTGTGTCAAAAATAGGCTTATCTCTGAAAACCATAAGTATACCAAGATTGTATAACAGATAATGTCAGAAATTATAAGCCACCAGAGTTTCATAGAGACATAATTTTACCTATGTTGGTACTTCTGAAATTAGATTTAACCAAATATCCAATTCAGGAACTATAAGGCCACAGTTACAAATGTCTTTTCCACTCCATGTCCATGCAAAACAGAGCCAGAGTTCCTCTTGCTGTAAAATTCGGGTAATGGGGAGATTTTTAAAAGGAGTTGAGAAGAGGAAACAATATTAAGACTAACCGAAAACAAATTGTTATTATCAGGATTGCCTTGGGATTTTTTTGGTGACTTACACTGTGATGATTTCAAATTTAGAGAAATATTGCAAGAGTTTACGTGGAAACTTCGTATTCATTTACTCAGGTTCCTCAGTTAACGGTTGATTGCATTTATCTTATCTGCTCCCCCCTTCCCCCAGAATATACATTTTATTCTCCCCCCCCCCCAAACCGTTTGAAGGTATAGTTTTAGGCAAGTTGACAACCTGGAACAGTTCCTCAGTCTTGTCTTTTGTGTCCTTCAAAAAGCGACTTTAGGCCGGGTGCAGTGGCTCATGCCTGTCATCCCAGCATTTTGAGAGGCCAAGGTGGGTGGATCACCTGAAGTCAGGAGTTCTAGACCAGCCTGGTCAACAGGGCGACAACCTGTCTCTACTAAAAATACAAAAATGAGTGAGGCATGGTGCGCACCTGTAGTCTCAGCTACTTGGGAGTCTGAGGCAGGAGAATCTCCTGAACCCAGGAGGCAGAGGTTGCAGTGAACTGAGATCATGCCACTGCACTCCAGCGTAGGCAACAGAGCTACACTCTGTCTCAAAAAAAAAAAAAAAGCAGTTTTACTTTCTTAGAGTCTTTCAATCTGGGATTATCATATTTCTTTAAGATTAGATTCAGGGTCCATTCATTTCTTTACTGGAGTGCCACAGAAATAATGCTGTAGTTCTTTTTCAATTCCTTATTTTCCCATTACTGGTGATGTTAACACTTTCTGTTTGTTTGAGGATGGCATCTGCCAGGTTTTCCACTGCAAGGTTAATTACTACTTACTGTGGCACAATTACTTGTTTCTCTAGATACACTTTCATTTACCGTCTAATATAACATGGATTATGCTATTTATTCCTCTTTCTGTATTTGTCTCTACTGTCTCTAATAGTGAGAAACCTGGTTTTTGTTACCCTCAATGTATTTACAACTTGATCATTCACTTGTATGTAACCAGTCTCCTGACATATGGCTGTCACCTCACCTCAACATTCTGTCGGGGTATCTGGATATAGTTTTTCAATGTACATTAATGTCTGAGAAATTGATTCCAAGGAGAAAGATCAACTTCCTTTTAGTAGCAACATTTGTTTTTCATGTTACCATATGAGATTAATTTTAATTTAGAAGCATTCATTTTCTGTTAAATTTGAGATCTCGTTCCTTAAAAGAACAGTTTGAGAGAAACAAGTAATTTTGGAATGGGTATATTTTTTGGGCAAGAGCTATGTGGGTTTATTCTTCTAGGTAGATGTTTACAGAGGGATTAAAGATACAAAAGAAAGACAGTACTTTTAGACGGGTGGATCACGAGGTCAGGAGATCGAGACCATCCTGGCTAACACGGTGAAACCCCGTCTCTACTAAAAAATACAAAAAAACTACCCGGGCGAGGTGGCGGGTACCTGTAGTCCCAGCTACTCGGGAGGCTGAGGCAGGAGAATGGTGTAAACCTGGGAGGCGGAGCTTACAGTGAGCCGAGATCCTGCCACTGCACTCCAGCCTGGGTGACAGAGCGAGACTCTGTCTCAAAAAAAAAAAAAAAAACACACAGTACTTTTAGGACAAATATTTTTCTTTAAATCTAGGAAACAGGCAGTAGACTTACTGCATTCTTTCTCAGCTTTGCATCTCTGACTTGTTCAATGTTATTTGTAGGGATCAATGTACTATAGATGAGCAAGGAAATGGTCCGTCATTCATGGTGGAAATTTTTTGTTTTTAAAACTAACTTTTAAAATTTAAATTTGGAACCTATCGTACGTAATTTAGTACTTTCTTGCATATTAGTTGTTGAAATTTTATGAAATGTAAAATAAAAGTTTGAGATGCATTTTATAATTCGTAAGAAAAAATGGACTTGTTTTTCTGAAATTCATATTCATGATCCACCAAGTAGTTTTCGTCTCCTCATTTGTAAAGATAATGTTCTAGTGATACTTATCCATTAATGGTACATTATGTTATGATTGGTTATGATTGGTTTGGGGTGTTAGTCAACAAACGGACATGTATTTGATGTATCTAACTTTGTTTTTGTTTTTGAGATGGAGTCTCTCTCTGTCGCCCAGGCTAGAGTGCAGTAGCGCGATCTCAGCTCACTGTAAGCTCCGCCTCCCGGGTTCATGCCATTCTCCTGCCTCAGCCTCCCGAGTAGCTGGGACTGTAGGCGCCCGCCACCATGCCCGACTAATTTTTTTTGTATTTTTAGTAGAGATGGGGTTTCACCGTGTTAGCTAGGATGGTCTCTATCTCCTGACCTTGTGGTCCGCCCGCCTCAGCCTCCCAAAGTGATAGGATTACAGGCGTGAGCCACCATGCGCAGCTGATGTATCTAACATTTAAATGTGAGCTATACATTGTAAAAGTGGACAGTGACCCTATTTTCAATTTACTTGAGTTTTTAATTCAATTTTTGTTTTTAGCACCACAGAGACCTTCAGATTGGTCCAAAAAGAAGAATGAGCCCCTAGGGAAATTGACTTCTTTATTTAAACTTATTGTGAAAGTGATCTATTCTTTCCACACTCTGAGCTTCAAGGAAGCACATTCCGATACCCTCTTCACTATTGGCAACTCAATCACCAGCATTATTTCCAGTGTACTTGTACATATTTCTTTGCCTTCTATGATCCGAAAAATATTTGCAACTTTAACAAGACCTCTCGCATTATTTTATGAAAACTCAAAGTAAGTATTTTGGGCTAAGTAGCTTTGAATTAAATGTATACAATTTAAATATAGGTCACAACTTTTACTTTTTAATCAGCTGTGTTGTAGATGGTAGTCTTGACAATTTTGTGGAGAGGGTAATAAACTATACTTTTGTTAAAAAGAGAGTTCAAGTAGTATAGAAATATGAAAGAGAAATTGGAAGTCTTTCTGTTTTGCCTGTTACTTTCCTTTCCCTTACCTTTTCAATGCTTATCTTTTCAGAACTGTTTATGCAAACAAGCATACCTATTAAATGCATGATAGACAGGAAAGCCTACTTGACATGCTGTTTTGCAGTTAATTATATGGGATGCACTTAATACAGTTGGCTGTTTGTATCCAAGGGTTCTGCATTCATGGATTCAACCAACCCTGGATCGAAAATATTTGGAAAAATTAAAAAGAAAAATAATGCAAATAAATACAGTATGACAATTATTTACATTGTATTAGATATAAGGAATCTAGAGATGATTTAAAAACTGGGAGGATGTGTTTAGGTTACATGCAAATATAACTTGTTTTATATTAGGGTGTTGAGCATCCATGGATTTTGGTATCCTGGCAGGAGGGTGGTCCTGGAATTAGCCGCCACCACATCCAGCTAATCCCCTATGGATACTGAGGGATGGCTATCTCTGTACCATATACATGAAAATCTCATTTTTAAAAATGTCTACACGTGATTCTGTTAACTTTTTACCCAATTTCTGACTGGTGGACATACATGTTTTTCTAGTATTTTCCCTCATGACAGTTGAACATTATACGTAAATCAGTGCCCACATTTGCCACTATTTCTGTAGAAAATTAGTAAAAATGTTGGTTCGAAGGGCATACACATTTATGTTTCTGAATTGCTCTCCAAAAAATTGCATTAATTTTGCATCACCCTTTATTTGAATCGAAGCAAGCAGTGCCTTAAAACCTGAAAGAAAAAAAAAAAGCCCCGGTAACAAACTTGTACAAGCATTTTGAAAGGATTCATCAATATTCTTTACAGCAAGCTTGTGTGGTTCAATCATAGGACAGTTTATCTTTCATAAATTAACAGAGAACATTTTTGGAACAGATTTTATAAAGTACAACCCCCAAATCCATGAACTTTTCTTTGCAAATCTTTAAGTCTATATTACATTAAAAATAGTGCCTAAAAGAAATGTACAGAAACAAGCAATTAATATGATTATTACTTTGAGGCTTATTGTAGATATTTTCTGTGATTCATTTTTCAAAGATGGGATGGTTTTATGCTTAATATTTAGCATTCGAGTTTTTTTTACTTGTAAAGTCTTTGGACACCTTTTTATATCATCAATTTATATTTATTATGTCTTTATTACCTTTTTCTTAGGATTAGCTTGATAGATAGTACAGTGTTAACTTGCAGAAATATAAATGGTATTCTATTTTATGTGTTTTCCTTCCTAGGCTTGATGAAGTTCCTAAAGTATATAGTTGTCTGAACAACAAGGTAAAAATAGACAATTGTCCATAAACCATACTTTCATGATGAGAAAATGATAGGGTTTAGATAATTTTCTTAAACATAATTCTGCTGATTTTTAAAGGGGTTATTTTTTTTTTTTTTCTTCCTGGAGACAAGAGTTTCACTCTCGTCAAACTCAAGCTGGAGTGCAGTGGCAGGATCCTGGCTCACTGCAGCCTCTACCTCTTGGGATCAAGTGATTCTATCACCTCAGCCTCCTGAGTAGCTGGGACTACAGGCACATGCTACCAAGCCCAACTAATTTTTTGTATGTTTAGTAGAGACAGGGTTTCACCATTTTGGGCAGGCTTGTCTGGAACTCCTGACCTCAAGTGATCTGCCTGCCTCGGCTTCCCAAAGTGCTGAGATTATAGGTGTGAGCCACCATGCTTGGTCTGTTCGTCATTTTTAATGGACATTTAATAACACTATATGAACACATTTACAGGTTTTTTTGTTTTGTTTTGTTTTTTCTTTTTTTGGAGACAAAATCCCACCCAGGTGGGAGTACAGTGTCATGATCACGGCTTACCACACCCCTGCCCTCCTGGGCTTAAGGTGATTCTCCCACCATAGCCTACCAAGTTGCTAGGACTACAGGCACACACCACCGCTCCTGGCTAATTTTTGTATTTTTTGTAGAGGCAGGGTTTTGCCATGTTGTCCAGGCTGGTCTCAAACTCCTGAGCTTAAGCAATCTGCCTGCTTTGGCCTCCCAAAGTGCTGGGATTACAGGCGTGAACCACTGAGCCCAGCCTAGTTAATCAACTCTTAGCTTATCCGTTTATATATGATGGCGATTGGACCCAAAGTTTTCTAGGTGAACGTATGTAGGCAACTATTTGTCTTGTTATAATTACTACAACAACATAATTTCTTTTGTTAATAGAAAATAAGTTCAAAATTGAACTGTAATATTAATAACCAAAGTAAATTCACCTGATAATTTGTCGAGTTATAAAGAGGGATATATATTTAAGGCAACAATGGGGGTTAGTTTAAAATTATCTTAATTTTAAAAATTGAAATAGCAACACATATTCTGTGAGTTAATGTTTAGTATATTTTTTGCTTTTATTTTTTCCTTTTTCCTAGTTAGAAAAGCTACTGGGAGAAATTATTGCTTGCCTGCAATTCAGCTACACCGGAACTTATGACAGTGAACTTCTTGAACAGCTCTCCCCACTATTATGCATAATATTTCTGCACAAGAATAAACAGATTCGAAAACAGAGTGCTCAGTTCTGGAATGCCACATTTGCTAAAGTGACGCTGTTGGTTTATCCTGAAGAGTTAAAGTATGCTAACAACAAAACTTACATGCAGCTAACTATTCTGTTGTGATCATGTAAATTGATATTTTGGTTTAAAATAATCTTTTCTTATGGGGTATTGTTACAGAGGATTCCTTAGTTGAAATATTATATTTGGAATACACAATAGTTATTAAACATTATTTCACCTTCTCGTAGGTGCTTAGAATAACCTTGATTTCAGGAACCAAGAAAAGCAGTTTAAATTATCCTTAATAAAAGAGACAAAGGAGGACAGGAAATGGACAACCTTTTTTTTTTTTTTTTTTTTTTGAGATAGAATCTCACTCTGTCGCCCAGGCTGGATGGAGTGCAGTGGCACGATCTCGGCTCACTGCAATCTCTGCCTCCCGGGTTCAGGTGATTCTCCTGCCTCAGCCTCCCGGGTAGCTGGGACTACAGATGTGTGCCACCATGCCTGGCTAATTTTTTGTATTTTTAGTAGAGACAAGGTTTCACTGTGTTAGCCAGGATGGTCTCGGTCTCCTGACCTCATGATACGCCCGCCTCAGCCTCCCAAAGTGCTGGGATTATAGGCGTGAGCTACCATGCCCTGCCTGGACAATTATTAAAGCTAGACATGAATACTTTATATAATATTCTACTTATTGGAATTTTCCATGATAAAAATTTGGAAATTCAGAAAACTACAGGGAAAAATACAAAAATTGCCTAGTTTCTCCCAGTTTTATATATGCATAGTAAGGAACAGTCTTTATTTAAAAATAAAGATGTATTTTGCTGCTCTAAAAATTAAAGTGCTGTTATTAACAGGTCATCAGTGTTCACCAGTACTACTTGACTTAAGGTGTATATTTTATGTACTTTTTTAAAGACCAGTACTAACGCAAGCCAAACAAAAGTTTCTGCTCCTGTTGCCTGGTTTGGAAACTGTTGAAATGATGGAGGAATCCAGTGGACCATATTCTGATGGAGTAAGTTGGGGGGTTTTATTGTTCATTTGTTTTTGAACACTTAAGTTATTTGTTGAAAGTTATAAATAAGTAGAACCTGAACAGAAAAGTGGTTTGTAACATAGGCTTTTTCCATTTTGTCAGTTGTGTGGCCTAAAATTACTTTTGTGATTTTCACTAGAGATTCTTATGTAAATAATCTCTAATTCTTGTCATTAATCATTTGTTTTGAACTCAGGTACCTCATCTGTGCTGTTCACAAAGCGTAAAATACATAATTGTTGCTTTGGAAAAACTGGAAATAATGGTTACTAAGTCATGTCTAAGCCAGAGCTGCTGTTCATTTTCTCATTTTTTAAAAATTGATTTTCTCATTTCTTCTATCAGAAAAACACATCTTTGCTGTCACATCGCATTAGGAGCAAAGTTTCTTTGGCTAATAATATTTTATTACTGCCTGAAGATCTGGGAGTTAAAGGCACTAGTACTATAGAGTTGTGAGCTGGAGTGTTCTTAGAAAACTTATTATCTGTTCAGGAGCAGCTAGGGTATAGGTAGTTTTTGTTTAGAATCTTTCAGAGAAAAAAGACTGTTAATAGCCAACTAAGTATCGCATTTGGTTTTGGCTGAAGTAAAAATTTTCTGCCAGATAACTAACAATTTAGACTTGTTAAAGAGTTCAGTGGTATTTCGTCTGTAAAATTCTGTTGAGGGGAAATATGCTCTATCATACATGCTTTATTAGCCCTCAGTTGTTTAATGTTTAAAGTTCTATGGCTTTGAATATTCTCTTAGAAATATTTTCAGTTACAGCTAGAGTGTTTGAATCTAGTAATTTAATTCACTCTATGTATTTTTGTGATATGTCTCATTTTCAGAATTCATAAAATTGAGTGGTATTAAACAGCTAGTATAAAAGAGACACCAAAGCCATTTGCCATTATTGAATTAGACAGTGACTTTCCTTTCTTCGATTTTTATAGGATTGAATAATTAGAAAAATTTTGACATTATTTCCAATTACTATTTATTGGGCAGGAATTTTTAAAACGTGAAAAGGAAAAGCAAAATATTACTGTTGTATTTAATGAAATTGTTTTGTTTTTATTAAAACAGACAGAAAATTCACAATTAAATGTGAAGATAAGTGGCATGGAGAGAAAATCAAATGGAAAAAGAGATTCATTTTTGGCACAAACAAAGAATAAAAAAGAAAATACGAAACCAGCAGCCAAAGTATGTTTTCAAAAGTATATTTAATCAAAATTTTAAAGATAAAGTATATAGTAACTTACATACAACTTTGAAAATTGGATGGAAAAACTGTAAAGGACTAAATAAAGGTTGGGATTGCAGGGGAATTGAGAGCATTTGATCTAGAAAGACTGCCAGGATAGCATGGTAACCTAGAAGCCTTAGGTGATGATTCCTGGTTAGGAAAGATAAGTTTCTGTGTAATGCTTAGCAATACCAGGATAGCATGGTAACCTGGAAGCCTTGGGTGATGATTCCTGGTTAGGAAAGATAAGTTTCTATATAACTGTTACATGTAGTTATTCTAGACAGCAGCCCCCTCGAGATGGAATGAGACAGTTATGAATAACATAGGTAGCACAAGAGGAAAATATTTTAGAACTTTTGTTTAGAATTGTTATTTCAGAACTTAATATTTTGATTAGAAATAAATAATGCCTAGATAAGACACCTATGTTAAGCTCAAATCTGAACTAAGTATCATGCTGGTTGCCAGTTAACTGACTTTTAGACAACAGTTCTCTCTTCCATGACCTCCAGTAAAGGTTATTCTAGAATCTTGAGACCATGGCCCTGGTGAAATGAAAGAAAAGTGTTATTTTTTAAGAATACCTCTGCCACATTCTTGTAGCAGCTATAAGTAGAATTAAAGCAATGGTTCCAATGAACATTTATTAAGATAACATTGTAGTACCAAAGTTAATTGTATATAGGGCATATTGTATTGGTGACTTTCACTTGACTAAGTCCTGCCTCAACTTGAGAGCTGCAAATATACTCTCCTCCCTCCAAATCAGTTCATTTCCATGTATTGGCCTGACAAACGGTTTTGTCCATACTTTGTAGTTAAGCACAGACTTGCCTACTTTGTAAAGAGATTTAATATTTTCTACTTTCTCAGTACTTATTAGATGCAGAAAGAAAGTGGGGAGCATTGTACTAATTTGTTACTGATCATGAGTATCATGAACTTCGTAATCACTATTGAAGAATGGTGTCATTATTAGAAGAGAGTGATAGAAATATTGGAAAATAATTTGGAAACTAAAATGCACATTTGCTTATTTTTTCAAATCGGCAGCTGAAACTTGAATCTTCATCTTTAAAAGTAAAGAATGAAATTCTTTTGGAAGAGGAAAAGTCTACTGACTTTGTGTTTATACCTCCACAAGGAAAAGATGCAAAGGAAAGAATTTTAACTGAGCATCAAAAAGAAGTTCTCAAAACAAAGCGGTTTGTAGGCCTTTTATCTTGAGTTGGGTATTTGATATTCAGGCTTAGATTTCATGCAAGAAAACTGTAACTTTGTGTTTAGAACTAAAATACGTGTACTAATTTTTTTTGGAGATGGAATGTTGCTCTGTTGCCCAGACTGGAGTGCAGTGGTGCGATCTCGGCTTACTGTGAGCTTTGCCTCCTGGGTTCACGCCATTCTCCTGCCTCAGCCTCCCGAGTAGCTGGGACCACAGGCGCGTGCTACCATGCCCGGCTAATTTTTTTGTATTTTTAGTAGAGACGGGGTTTTACCATGTTAGCCAGGATGGTCTCGATCTCCTGAACTTGTGATCCACCCGCCTCGGCCTCCAAAAGTTCTGGGATTACAGGCGTGAGACACCGCACCCAGCCACATGTACTGAATTTTAATGCCAAAAGTTATACTGTACATAAATGCATTTCATAATGTATAAAGCTAACCTAGTAATGTACCAAATATTTATAAACTGAATTTCTTCTCTGAGGTAGATTGGGAGGGGAAGACAGTTTGATGGAATATCTGGGAAATACACCTTTAGGTTGTGATTTTATAACAATTTAGTAGAATTGTAAGTTTCTTTTCATGTTTTGTTTTTTTGTTTTTTTTTGTTTTTTTTTTTTTTTTTTGAGACAGAGTCTCTCTCTGTTACCCAGGCTGGAGTACAGTGGCATGATCTCTGCTCACTGCAGTCTCTGCCTCCCAGGCTCAAGTGATCCTTCCACATCAGCCTCCCAAGTAGCTGGGACTACAGGTGCATGCCATCATGCACAGCTAATTTTTTATTTTTTGTAGAGAGAAGATTTCGCCATGTTGCCCATGCTGGTCTTGAACTCCTGAGCTCAAGCAGCCCGCCCACCTCAGCCTTCCAAAGTGCTGGGATTACAGGCGTGAGCCACCATCCCTGGCCATAAGTTTAATTGCTAATTGTCAGGATATCATCCGGTTTTTGAAGTTACTTATATACAGTTTTTTTCAGGTGTGATATTCCTGCCATGTATAATAATCTGGATGTTTCCCAGGATACCTTATTTACTCAGTATAGTCAGGAAGAGTCTATGTAAGTACAGAAACCATCAAACTTTTATATCTGTTTTATTCATTGTCAAATAATTATAAAAGCAATATTCTTATGTTTATTTCAGGGAAATTCCTACTTTAACCAGAAAACCAAAGGAAGATTCTAAGATGATGATTACGGTATGTTTGGCATTTCATATTTTGGGCTTTTTAGAATCACCCTTCTATTATACAGTCTGTTAAACTGCTGAAATATCTGTAGGTCTTCCGTTTATTACTTTTAAGATTTATTGTAGATTTATTGTATGATTTCCTGTTAACTCCCATTCAGATACTAGCAGAATATCAGCAGACACTAGTCAGTGTGCATGCGTGTGTGTGTGTGTGTGTGTGTGTAAAATAAATGTACTTGGCTTTTCTTGAATGTTTACTATTAGGAACACAAACTATTAGGTTTACTATTAGGAACACAAACCACTAATTTTGGAATAGTTGCCATATATTATGTCAGTGACTATCTTTGGGTTACTGAAGTTTTACACTAAAGTTTTCCCAGAAAGTCAAACTCGTTTGCCAGCTATTAATCTGTGTGTGTGTATATATATATGTATTTCTGTGCAGGAGGAGCAAATGGACAGTGACATTGTCATTCCTCAAGATGTCACAGAAGACCGTGGTATGGATGAACATCTTGAAAAGGCCTCCCTTTCAAATAATAAGTGTGGTTCTCTTGACAACACCAGTCCAGAAATGTCGAACAGTAATAATGATGACAGAAAAAAAGCTTTAATTTCATCAAAGAAAACATCAACTGAATGTGCATCTAGTACAGAAAATTCTTTTGTTGTCAGCAGTAGTTCAGTTTCTAATGCCACTGTTTCTGGAACTCCCTCATGCCCTACAAGTCGGAGGCAAACCTTTATTACTTTGGAGAAGTTTGACGGTTCAGAAAATAGACCTTTTAGTCCATCCCCCTTGAATAATATTTCATCAACCGTTACAGTGAAAAATAACCAGGAAACCATGATTAAAACAGATTTTCTACCAAAAACAAAGCAAAGAGAAGGGCCTTTTTCAAAATCTGATTCTGAAAAAATAGTGAATGGAACTAAGAGATCAAGCCGGAGAGCCGGTAAAGCTGAACAAACAGGGAATAAAAAGTCTAAGCCCTTAATAAGATCTGAGCAGGAGAAGAATACTGAGGAATCTATTGAAGGCATGGTAGTCTTAGAAAATAACCCATCTGGTTTGCTTAATCAAACAGAATGTGTGTCAGATAATCAGGTTCATCTTTCTGAATCTATAATGGAGCATGACAATACAAAGCTTAAAGCAGCAACAATGGAAAATGCTGTATTATTGGAAACTAATACTGTTGAGGAGAAAAATGTAGAAATTAATTTGGAATCCAAAGAAAATACACCCCCAGTAGTAATATCAACAGATCAATTGGTAAATGAGGATAGTCTGGTTCTGATAACTCCAAATCAGAAAACCCTTAGACGGTCGTCAAGGCGACGTTCAGAAGTAGTAGAGTCTACCACTGAAAGCCAAGATAAAGAAAATAATCATCAAAAAAAGGAACGACGTAAGGAAGAAGAAAAACCTCTTCAGAAGAGTCCGTTGCATATAAAAGATGATGTTTTACCTAAACAAAAACTGATTTCTGAACAAACTGTACCAGAGAATTTAATTGAGAAAGGAAATAATTTACTTGAGAAGACTCTTGGGGAAACCAGTGCTAATGCAGAAACTGAACAAAACAAAAAAAAGCCAGACCCTGATAACATTAAGTCTGAGGGGGATGGTAGTCAGGATATAGATAAGTCCTCTGAGAAACTAGTCAGAGGCCGAACACGGTATCAAACAAGAAGAGCTTCTCAGGGTTTGCTTTCCAGCATTGAAAACTCAGAATCTGATAGTTCGGAGGCAAAAGAAGAAGGTTCTAGGAAGAAGAGATCTGGAAAATGGAAAAACAAAAGCAATGAAAGTGTTGACATTCAAGATCAAGAAGAGAAAGTGGTGAAACAGGAATGTATAAAAGCTGAAAATCAGTCACATGATGATAAAGCAAGTTCCCAAGAAGACATAAACATAAAACCTCAGATTTGTGAAAAACAAGATGAAAGTAGTACTGTAATATGTCAGGATTCTACAGTAACTTCAGATTTATTGCAAGTTCCTGATGATTTACCAAATCCATGTGAGGAAAAAAATGAAACTAGCAAATATGCAGAACATTCCTTTACAAGTCTACCTGTGCCAGAATCAAATCTAAGGACTAGACATGCCATTAAGAGATTACATAAGCGAGACTCTTTTGATAATTGTAGTTTTGGAGAATCCACAAAAATCGGGATATCAGATGTTTCTTCGCTTTCAGAAAAACTTCAAACACTTGAATGCCAACACAAGAGAAGTAGGAGAGTGAGGAGATCTAAAGGTTGTGATTGCTGTGGGGAAAAATCACAGCCTCAGGAAAAGTCACTCGTTGGGTTAAAGAATACAGAAAATAATGATGTAGAGGTTAGTGAAACAAAAAAGGCAGATGCGCAAGCACCTGTAAGCACGTCAGAAACTTCTCAAGCTAATCCATATTCTGAAGGACAATTTTTAGATGAACATCATAGTGTGAATTTTCATTTGGGTCTCAAAGAGGATAATGATACTATTAATGATTCATTAATTATTTCTGAAACCAAATCAAAAGAAAACACTATGCAAGAATCTCTTCCTTCTGGAATAGTAAACTTTGGAGAGGAAACTTGTGATATGGATTCTAGTGAAGCAATGTCTCTTGAAAGCCAAGAGTCACGTAATGAAAATTTTAAAACTGTTGGCCCGTGTTTAGGTGACTCGAAAAATGTTTCACAGGAATCTTTGGAGACAAAAGAAAAACCAGAAGAAACCCCCAAAATGGAAATGAGTCTCGAGAATGTTACTGTTGAAGGAAATGCATGTAAAGTAACAAAATCCAATCTAGAGAAAGTAGAAACTATGGAATTGGATGTAGGAAATGAAGCTAGCTTCCGTGAACAAGAGACAACCAAAACTGGTATTTCTGAAGAAGCAGCAATAGAAAATAAAAGAAATGATGACTCTGAAGCAGACACAGCTAAACTGAATGCTAAAGAAGTAGCAACTGAGGAATTTAATTCAGGTATTAGTCTTTCTGATAATACTACACCTGTAAAATTGAATGCTCAAACTGAGATTTCTGAACAAACAGCAGCTGGGGAACTAAATGATGTGTCTGATCCACACTCATCTGAAGAAACAAATACAAAAATGAAAAATGATGAAGAAATGATGATTGGCGAGGTGAAGGCTGAAACTGGCCATGATGGTGAAACAGAGAATGAGGGCATAAATACCAAAACCCCAAAGCCTGATGAAGCTGAAACAAAAATGTTGACTGCAGAAGTGGAAAACTTTGTTTGTGACACAGTTGAAATGAGCACCGAAGAAGGACTCACTGACGCTAATAAAATTGAAACAAATACTGAATGTAGTAAATCTGAAGAAAAATTAGATAGCAATCACATGGTAATGGAAAGTGATATTTTACAGGAAGATCACCATACTTCAGAGAAAGTGGAGGAACCATCACAGTCTCTGACATCTGGAACAGCTATCTCTGAACTAATAACAGAAGACAATAATGCATCTCCTCAAAAACTAAGGGAACTTGATCCTTCACTTATGTCAGCAAATGACAGTCCTAGTGGCATGCAGACACGCTGTGTCTGGTCTCCTTTGGCTTCTCCATCTACGAGCATTTTAAAGAGAGGACTAAAAAGATCCCAAGAAGAGGAAATCTCATCACCTGTTAACAAGGTAAGGAGAATGAGGCTGTATATTAAGGAACCCAGTATTTGGTTGGGATATTTTGGCCATACAGTGACCTCTGGTGAATGACAAAATATTATTATATGGCCACTCATTTGATTATTTACCATAATGGTTGCTAGGGAAAAGATAGGTAGAAGAAAAGGTTTTGAAAAAAGGAGACTGAAGCTTTTTAGATAAATCTTTCATTTTACAACACTAAAGATCTTTATGCAGCTTTGCACATTGGTCACTTTTGGCAAAATTGATAAGGCTCCTAACATCTTTTCGGCTCCCAATACCATAATATAAGGAAACAGATTTAGGAATATAGGCAACACTGCCATTGATAAAGCAGATTTAACAGTTGTTGTGTGTTGAAACATTATGCTGTTTTACATTTTACATATGTGTTCCAGACCATATCTAATTAAATCTCATGTGCCTTCATCAACTTGTAGATATGATCTTATTTATAGTTATTTATATCCCCATTTCCTCAGCTAAATTATAGATCTTTTACTTTAGAAAAGTTGGATTATAATATATATATCTGCTTTAGCTTCAGGCCCTGTGCCTTTCACATAGTTTGTTGAATGAATGCATTAAAAAGTAGGAAAAGTTAAATGTATTTACATAACTCAACTTGTCTTCTACTTAACAAAATAGATGTACCGTAAAGGTATGATGTTGGCATTCCTTAATTTTGAACTTGAACCTACTATTCATTGTAGAATACATTTTATATATACAAGCGTGCATATATAGACATGACACCTGGCTTTTTGCCTTCAACGAACATACTTTGAAAATGTTCCTTCCGCTAGGCTAGGTGGCTCACACCTGTAATCCCAGGCATGGGATTTGGGAGGCCAAGGCGGGTGGATCACCTGAGGGTCGGGAGTTCAAGACCAGCCTGACCAACATGGAGAAACCTTGTCTCTACTAAAAAGACAAAAATTAGCTGGGCGTGGTGGCGCACAGCTGTAGTTCCAGCTACTTGAGAGACTGAGGCAGGAGAATCGCTTCAGCGCGGGAGGCGGAGGCTGCAGTGAGCTGAGATTATGCCACTGCGCTCCAGCCTGGCAACAGAGCAAGAGTCTGTCTCAGAAAAAAAAAAAAGTTTCTTCAAAATCCCTGTTCCTGTTATTCATATGGTGTATAAACTTTGTAAGATCCACTGAAAATTCTTCTGCTGAGAATCTAGAGATTAAGTTTTTTGTTTTGTTTTGTTTTGTTGCTTGCTTGCTTGTTTTTTGAGATGGAGTCTCACTCTGTTGCCCAGGCTGTAGTGCAGTGGCACGATCTCGGCTCACTGCAGCCTCCGCCTCCCACATTCAAGGGACTCTCTTGCCTCAGCCTCTTGAGTAGCTGGGATTACAGGCATGCGCCACTAAGCCTGGCTAATTTTTGTATTTTTAGTAGAGAGAAGGTTTCACCATGTTGGTCAGGCTGATATTGGACTCCTGACCTGGTGATCTGCTTCCCTCGGCCTCCTGAAGTGCTGGGATTACAGGTGTGAGCCACCGCACCAGGCCTATTTCTGTTTTTACATCAGTTTTCTTTCTCATCTGGTAATCCCATAAACTTACTAGAATCCAGATCATACACTTCTAACTGCCACATGTGGCTTTGTTCAGTTTTTGCTACTATAGCTTTTTCACAATCTTTGGTATTATGCAGAGACAGTTTAACATATAGAAAATTAGAATGAATTGAGGTATTGAGTTAATACGATCTGTGAAGGCAGTTGCTACGAACTGTGCAGCTGACTTTTTTCTAAACCCACATTCTATTTTTGGGTAATCTCATAATGAAAATGTATGGTGTAATTTTTTAAAAACTTTAATTTTGTTAAGTAAAATCCTGATCTGTGTTTTCAGGTTCGCCGTGTCTCCTTTGCAGATCCAATATACCAAGCAGGATTGGCAGATGACATTGATAGACGATGCTCTATTGTTAGGTCCCATTCTTCAAATAGTTCTCCTATAGGAAAAAGTGTTAAAACTTCTCCTACTACACAATCTAAGGTAAGCTATAGGCTTTAAAATGTACATATACGTATACAGACACAGAATTACGTGTGCATGATGTGTCATAAAATAAACTACATATTTGAAAAACTTCTTCCGTGGTTTGAAATATATTCTTTTGTCTGCTACACGGTAAGCAGAAAGGAACAGAAGAGGTGGTAAGAGGCAGTAATGATCCAGCAAGTAATTGATTAGGCAGTAGATTACTCTTTTTATGTTTTTGGAAATTTTAAAGACATGATTGCAGTCTAAGTTGTAAAAATTGTAAAATTATAGTCATCTAGGGTTCTGAGTGTTTTTTTCTCTCCTTTCTTCTATCTAGCATAATACCACTTCAGCCAAAGGATTTCTGTCCCCAGGATCACGTAGCCCTAAATTTAAGAGCTCAAAGAAGTGTTTAGTAAGAAGTGCTTTAGTTTTCATGTCACTTTATATTTTCATGTTCAGTCAGTTGACCTCTGTGTAACAGCTTCTGAAATTTATTCTAAGATTTCAGAAATGGCCAAAGAGTCCATACCATGCCCAACAGAAAGTGTTTACCCAGCTTTGGTGAACTGTGTGGCACCAGTTGATATCATTTTACCTCAGATTACATCAAACATGTGGTAAGTGGTTATTTAGGCTTCTTGGTTATATTCCAAGATGCCACTTTATTTAAGAAGACTGTTTGAATGCTTGGTTCTCATGTTTAGAATTGATTGGCATGTGTTCCTCTCACACATATTTTATTTTTGAAATAAAAATACAACTGAGAAGGTAGGCCAGTTAAGGCAATATGAGAAACATTTATCTTAATATAGTAAGATGTATGCATAATATTTCAGGTGCTGCATTGAACCCTTATATCCATTATCTTGTTTAATCCAAGTATAAACCTTATGAGGAATATATGAATATCATTTCTACTTTATAGGATGTAGTTTACAAAGATTACCACCAAAACTACATAGCTGTTAAGTCATGTGTAAGAAGCATGAGACTCACATACATAAAACCTGTTGATCAGGTGTTTTGTTTTGTTTCTAATTAGAAGTTTATTTCCTTGATGTTTTAAGTCTTGGAAACTTAAATGCCTGCGTGTAGATCGTTCACTCTATCTTGATTAAAAGAATTGTTTTAGGTAGTTAGTGATGCCTTGAGATAGTTTCTCTGTTAATCAGGCTGCCCTGTCATGGCATAATCCCCAGTAGGAGATGAAGTATTCTTAAAATTCTCTGAGGAATTTAATGATTCAATAATATGTGTCAGACATACCAAGTCCATTTCTGATTAAAGTTGGGGAGGCGATTATGCATACTTAAGAATTATCTATTAAAGAGATATATGTAAAGCACAAGGTACGCAATAGGCTCATTCAGTTTCCAGTACTATTGCTTATACCAGACACACACATTAGATTCGAATTTTATTTTAAATTACACATACATGTGCCTGTCTTCACTATGGGCAAACCTCAGTTATGATTGAGCTTAAATGGAGAAATTCAACTGGATAAACCCTTGCAAATAGCATATAAGTAAAATTGTATAATTATAATTTCCTGTTTCTGTTTTGTGTAGGGCAAGAGGCCTGGGACAACTCATTAGAGCTAAGAATATAAAAACTATTGGTGATTTGAGTACTCTTACAGCATCTGAAATAAAAACTCTTCCTATCCGTTCTCCAAAAGTGTCCAATGTAAAAAAGGCTCTCAGAATATATCATGAGCAGCAGGTAAAAACTTAGATGTTAGCTACGATATATATAAATAAATGACGTAGCAGTACAGTTACAGAAGTTTGTTAAAAGATCACTTCATAATGGCACAGGGAAATTGATTCATTTATTTTGTACTGTCTTTATGTATTGCACCTCAGATAAATGTTTAAATTGTTTTCTCTTTGAGTTCTGTTCATCCCCTTCTCTCTTTCATTTCCACCATTTGATATTTGATTCCATGGCTGCTACTGCTATAACCTAGATGTTCAAATCCAAATACCTACCAAAACCACACAAATTTGTAGGTCACAGTATTTTGATTTTGATGCCTACCACATTTGTGACTTATTTTTCTTACTTTTCCTTTTTGTCAGTTTTGTGCACTTGAACATTTTGGGTCATTGGGCATTTTTCAAGATGGTGATGAAAGCTAAGATTCTTCCCTGCTATAAAACTATACAGAATATTTTGTGTATAATTTCAGAAGGATTCAGACTACTGAAACCCATTCAGAGACCCTCTATCCGTTGGCAGTACAGATTGAGTATTCCTTATCTGAATTGCTTAGGGCCAGAAATGTTTCGGACTTTAGCAGATTTATTTCGATTTTGGGATATTTGCATTATACAGCTACTTGTCAGTTGAGCATCCCTAATCTGGAAATCCAAAACACTCATTAGAGCATTTAGGCATCATGTCAGTGCTCAAAAAGCTTCAAATTTTGGATTCCATTCCATCCAAAAAACATTCCGTTTTTGGAGTAGGCATACTCAACCTGTATCAGAAGTTTTGAATACATGAAAAATAGAATAAGCAGTGTTCTGAATCAGAATTTCTCAGACATGGGGTTTGCCAGCCACTGAAGACTTCTGCTGTATTCTTGAAGGTCCTTGATTTTATATTAACTTACTTGTGATCTTCTAAACGTTTGTTAACCGGTTACTCATAAGAGAGAACCAAAACTACTAGTAATTATCTGTCTCACAGATTTAGTTTCTAAAGTATTTTCTTATTCAGTTTCCATGGGTCCTGGGAAAGTCTATGAGAATTAGGTTTTTTTTTTACCAGCTTTCCTAAGATACAGTTTACATTGTGTGAAATTCACCTACCCTATATGTACAATTAGTTTTTAATATATTCAGTTAAATAATATTCCCCATGATCTAATTTTGAGTCTTTTTTCATCACCCAAAGAAGAAACACTGACCCATTAGCTATCACTCCTCATTTCCACTGCCCAGCCAATGCCCACTTTTCCTCTATAGATTTGCCTATTCTAGATATTTCATAAAAGTGGGGTTGTACAACTTGTGATCTTTTGTGACTGGCTTCTTTCACTTGGCATAATGTTTTCAAGGTTTATCCTCAAAAGTTTGCATTTCGAGGTTGAATAATATCCATTATATGTATATACCACATTTTGTTTATCCAGTTGACAGACATTTGGGTTGTTTCCACCATTTGCTATTACGAGTAATGCTGCTGTGTCTACAAGTTTTTATATGGATAGATGATTTCATTTCTCTTGTATATATACCCGGAAGTGGAATTGCTGAATCATATGGTTACTGAACTTACTATTTTCAGAAAGTTAACTTACTGAACTTAGTATTTTCTCAACCAGTGGTCCGTAAGTCCTAGAAACACTTAAGAAATTTTTTTTTTTTTTTTTTTTTTTTTTAAAGACAGTGTCACTCTGTCACCCAGGCCAGAGTGCAGGGGGGCGTGATCTCGGCCCACTGCAGCTTCCACCTCCTAGACTCAAGCAATTCTCCTGCCTCAGCCTCCCGGGTAGCTGGGATTACAGGCACCCTAATTTTTGTGTTTTTAGTAGAGATGGGGTTTCACTATGTTGGCCAGGCTGTCTGGAACTCCTGACCTCAAGTGATCTCCCCACCTCGGCCTCCCAAAGTGCTGGGATTACAGGGGTGAGCCACCGCACCTAGCCAGAAAATTGTGTTCTTTAAAAAAAAAAAAAAAAAAAAAATCTGTATTTTATTTAAGCTTGGAAGTCTCTGGTATAGACTTTTTTATACCACATTCTTGAACTTGGGAAATAGAATGTAATTTTCTTAGCTGCCATGGCTATATTTCCTGAGAAAACCATTATGAAATATTATTAAATTCTAACCCTCTCTTTGAGGAAATAATTTGTAATGCTGTATTTTGTGAAGTTAGAACCTACTTTCTTAGCAGTATTAGCTCTTAATTGTGATGGGAGGTAGAACATAGGTTCATACAGTATGTTTTCCAGTGTTTGTACTATTACTCTTATTAAAAGTAAATTTTAATTTGTTTTTGGTTTTGGTTTTGTTTTGCCTTTTTTCTGCTCCAACTGTGTAAACAAGGTGAAGACTCGTGGACTAGAAGAGATTCCAGTTTTTGATATTTCTGAAAAAACAGTAAATGGAATAGAAAATAAATCTTTGTCACCTGATGAAGAAAGACTTGCCTCAGGTATATTTTAGCAAAGTGGGATAATTTTATTTAGAAGATCAGCTGACTTTCTTGAAATATTTTGTTTTCAGTTTTAGTCTAATTTGACCATGCCTTATTATTTCAACAATTATTTTATGTTTAATGTGAAGTATATGAAAAACTAAACGAATGGACATCAAATGTGTCTACTTGTTTTTCTTGTCAACTTCTCCATCAAGGTCTCAAGGATATAAACTATATACTTCTAGTCATATTAATAAATGAAGTAGTCTACCCATTTTTAAATTTCTTTAATAGCACAGAATAATCTATGAGAATAGCACAGAATAATAAACTGGTAGGCTGGGCATGGTGGCTCATGCCTGTAATCCCAGCACTTTGGGAGGCCAAGGTGGGTGGATTGCTTGAGGTCAGGAGTTCGAGACCACCCTCAGCAACATGATGAAACCCTGTTCCTCCTGAAAATACAAAAATTAGCGTGGTGGTGCACGCCAGTAATTACAGCTACTTGGGAGGCTGAGGCGGAGAGTGGATTGAACCCAGGAGGCAGAGGCTGCAGTGAGCCGAGATTACGCCACTGCACTCCAGCCTGGGCAATAGAATGAGGCTCTATCTCATAATAATAATAATAAGAATAAGAATAAGAAGCAGCAGCTATGGTAGATTTTTTTTTGTCGACTTGTCCTCATGAAGAGTGAGGTACCTAAGCCTGAGCTTTCAATTTGAAACCTAGGCACTTGGACTAACTTAAAAGATCATGTAAATAATTTAGTTTTTGTCTGGTATAGATTTAGTTGTGCTTTTTTTCTCTTTTAGATACAATTGATCCTGTTCCGTTAGAAACTCCATTATCCAAAAATCTTGTGGCACAGATTAGTGCTCTTGCTCTTCAGCTGGATTCAGAAGATCTTCATAATTATTCAGGAAGCCAACTATTTGAAATGCACGAGAAACTAAGTAGTATGGCAAACTGTATAATAAAAAATCTACAGTCACGTTGGAGATCACCATCCCATGAAAATTCTATTTAGTATTTTAAGAGAAAATTGAAGGTTTTTTAAAACATCACTGGATTTCTTGATTGAGGAAACAAGTTCTGAAATAATAGCACAATTTCAAAGAAGAGACTGTTTGCAAAGTTGGTAACATTTCAAACCCTGAAGGACAGTGGCTTATTGTGTAAGTTCAATTTTGTAAGTTCATTATGTAAGATCTTTTTTTTCATATAATGTATTTTCTTGGCTGCTACGTGTGGTTTTTCAGGAAACTTAATGATCTGAGATGTGAAAGCAAAACTGGTAATAGAGCTATACAGTTTATTTCATACTTTCTTAAACCTGTGCATATTCTGGTGAAACATGTTAAAATACTTTAAGTAAAATTGAACATTTTTCTTTGAGTTTTTGCTGAACTGATAAAGGTATTTATACTTTGGTTTGTTTGTTTAATTCATGTTTGTTGGGCCTGAGGTTTAGGAAGTTTGTTTTTGGTTGAAAACCTCAAATGAAATACGAAAGAATTGAAACTTTTCCTGCATATGTCAACTTTGGACAGCTTTCAAGAAAAATGAGAAAAGTTGCAACTTCTGGGGGTTAAAATATTAATACAGAATTTACTAAGATTTTATTCATTTGCATTAGCAAATATTCGTGCAGCAGCAGTTGACTGTGAAAATTTATTCTTATGAGACGTATAGTATTGATTTTTAAATGCATGATTGTACATTATGTATAGATGACAATGTTTTTAATTTATAAATTTCATTCTTCGTTAACTGCATGGGTTTTTCTGCAGCTTATTGTGAATACCTTGGTTCTGTTCAATAGAAACATTTTGTATATATTAAATACTGAAATATCAGTATGGACGGTAGAAGTGCTTCATGGACTTGTTGCACATATTTGTAGGATTCTGTATCTGCAAATACAACAACAATAGTTTTGTACTTAGTTAACAGTCTTAGTTAAAACATGAATTTATTTTTTAAAAGTATCCAGTATAAGTAAAATTATAGAAATAAGAAAATGTTACACAATAACTTTGCTGTTCCTACCCTTCTTACTACTTTTGGTTTGGAAGAGGGTATCAGCCACTAGAAAGTGTGCCTCCTTACATTTCTTAAAGGAAAGTTAGTTTCAGTATTTCACAGCAAGTTGGACTGTACGAAATCTAGAGTTGATCTGCTTTTTAAACCTTCATCTAAAAGCAAACTTGGAAGAAAATTGAAACTGTTGTTTTTAATATATGTCTGTTTTGCCTAGGTTTTCTTTCTTTAAATAGGTATGTAATTAAAACCTTTGTAAATTTTGCCAACTAATATTAGTGCCTGACTTCCCATATTTGTTTCATCTTTTTAAACTGACAATATATCTCACTTGTTCTCTGAATAGAATGAGTGAGTGATCTCAGTTTTCACGTTTTATTCAGAAGCTAATCCCTACTTAGCAAGGCACACGTTCTACAGCAAGTCATAGAAAGTTTAATCCTTGTGCCTAGTTAGCTCTCCTGTATTCAGGGATCTCTATAAAACTTTGTGTCTTTTTTCATCAGCCCCTATAAAAGTTGGTGTCTTTTTTCATCATCATAAATTCATCATAACCACAGATATTTTTGGGTCTAAATAAGATATTCATATACCAAGGATGGTTTTATAAAGAATTCTGGGATCATTGAATTAAGGATTGTGACTTGAAGTAACTAGAGAAAAATACTAATTTCTTTGGAAGGAATTATAATTATGATTTACATTTTACATCATTTATTTCCCAAATTGTATTTAACAGTAAAGAGGTGCACATGAGTTTTTAGCAAACAGGTATGAATAAGCAGGTATGTATATGTGTTTGGGGCATAGGGGAGCAGGTTACGTTCCTAACACACTTCAGAATTAAAATTAGCTCGTTTCATGACTATGTGCCTTAACATTTGTGTGAACTAAACTTGCTGATTGAATGAAATTCTTGGGAAGCCGAACAGTAATAGCAGAAAATGTGACCAAGTGAGTATCATGTACTTAAATCACTGAATTTTATGTAAGCACAAGCATTAATTTTAAAAACATTGTAGTTTAATAAGGTTGCATTTAAAGTATTTGGGAGCAAAGACAAGCATGCTGAATCTTCATTTTGCTATGGCTATAAGCATATATTTTTGGCAACTAACTTGCAATATTCTTGCCTTAAAATTTCCTGCAAATTTCCCCCTTAGTAATTCCCAAATAGCAAAACATTAATATTCCATGATTAGCTCCACTGTGTTCTCACTATTAAAATGGAATTCGTTTTTTCAAATCTTTTCTAATGGTTAATAAAACAAATGTCAGATAATAATAAGAACACTCAAATGTGGTGTCTTAATTGTCTTATGCATATTTAAGAAGAAAAAACTAGTGGCATACAGGAGTGGAGTGTAGTATCTTTTTTTTTTTTTTTTTTGAGAGGGTCTCACTCTGTCACCCAGGCTGGAGTGCATCTCGGCTCACTGCAAGCTCTGCCTCCCATGTTCACGCCATTCTCCTGCCTCAGCCTCCTGAGTAGCTGGGACTACAGGTGCCCGCCACACCACACCGAGCTAATTTTTTGTATTTTTAGTAGAGAGGGGTTCACTGTTAGCCAGGATGGTCTTGATCTCCTGATGTCGTGATCTGCCCGCCTTGGCTTCCCAAAGTGCTGGGATTACAGGTGTGAGCCTCCGCGCCCGGCCCTTTTCTTTTTTTTGAGATGGAGTTCCGCCCTTGCTGCCTAGGCTGGAGTGCAGTGGTGCGATCTCGGCTCACTGCAACCTCCACCTCTTGGGTTCAAGCGATTCTCCTGCCTCAGCCTCCTGAGTAGCTGGGATTACAGGCGCCTGCCACCACAACCGGATTTTTGTATTTTTAGTAGAGATGGGGTTTCACCATATCGGCCAGGTTGGTCTTGGACTTCTGACCTCAAGATGATCCACCTGCCTCAGCCTCCTAAAGTGCTGGAATTACAGGTGTGAGCCACTGTTCCTGGCCCATCATTCTTATATGTATGAAATCTATTTTGAATTTTAGAGTAGATTTAAATTTTCAGTATTTCAGTGACCTCATCATTAAAACTGCTTTGCCACTTGTACAAGTTTGAAAACCATTGTTGAATCATATGGCGCTTTAATTTCAGATAAAGGTTGAATCAGGTTAAATAATGCTATTGGATAATACAGTCAAAAACAAGATTTAAACCTGAACATTAAAAGCAGGATTGAAGGCAGGGCAGGTGGATCACTTGGGTCCAGGAGTTCAAAACTGACCTGGCCAATGGGTCGAAATCCTGTCTCTACTAAAAATACAAAAATCAGCCAGGCATGTTTGTGCATACTTGTAATCTCAGCTACTCAGGAGGCTGAGACATGAGAATTGCTTGAACCTATTAGGCAGAGGTTGCAGTGAGCCGAGATCATGCCGTTGCGTGACAGAGCAAGTCTCTGTCTTGCCAAAATAAAAATAAAAAGTTTAATTCTAACATTGCCCATGGATTTTTTTTTTTTGTACAGCTTGAAGATAAGATAGTCAAAGACTCTGTTACAATTTAAACATCATAAAAATGTGAAGAGTAAGTTGTGAGGCAACAAACAAAATTAGAGGAAATGGTGGGGATCATGAATATATAAGTGAAGTTTTATTTTTTATTTTTATTATACTTTCTTAAGTTCTAGGTTACATGTGCACAACGTGCAGGTTTGTTACATGTGTATACATGTGCCATGTTGGTGTGCTGCACCCATCAACTCGTCATTTACATCAGGTATAACTCCCAATGCCATCCCTCCCCCCTCTCCCCCCCCCCCCCCCCGAAGTTTTATTTTTTAAGGTAAAGGAATGAGAATAGAGTAATTGCTTTTTTTAAAAAAAAGTATAAATGAGTTAATTTTTTTCTTCCAACTTTGACTTTAATTCAGTAAGAAAGGCCTAGGTTTCATCTCATATTCTTCATAATTGATTTTTCCGGAAGTTAATTTGTCCTTCAGCCTAGGAGGCTATAAAACAGCAGTTAGTTGGCATTGTTAGACTAAAACTTGGGTGTGGGGAGGAGACTGTTTCCTCATTACTGCAACCCATGTCTATCTTATTCCTAAGCCATTAGAAAGACCTTGTCCTTTGTATAGAAACATTAGAGTGAGGTTTTGATTTCTAACATAGCGCTTCTCAAACTTGGATGTGCATATGAACAAGCCGATTCTGATTCAGTAGATCTGCAGTGGGCCTCGTGAGTCTTTTTAAACACAGTCCCAGGTGATTCATACAGATGCCTGTGAACTGCACTGGTAGATGGGCCTAAGAGGCTTCAGGCTGTGTATTAGGTTTTGGTAACCCAAGCAGGTTCAAGTCCTTTTATAACTCCGTCAATTTTATGAATTGGGGATACAGACTGGTTTTGAAGTCTTAAAAGTTCAAACATTTTAAGAAAGTTAAGCGTCATCGTGCTTCTTTATTAAGAGCCTTTTTAAAATATGGACAATTTATTTTTTAAATAGGCAGACTTTAATAATTTCATGTTATAAAGAGTCTTATTGATGAGGCAAATTAGACAGAGTATTTTCTCATGAGTATTTGTGGGTTATGTTTTTATTAACATAAAAGTTGATTTCTAAGTATTAGAATATATTTAGTCTCTAAATAAATCTTGCCTTCTATTATGGGTCATTATTTTATTAATAAACATGGAAAATCGACACTACCCCTAATATTAATCTGGCTGTTAAATTTAGTAGTGCTGTAATGAAGAAGTCCGTCTAGCATATACACCCTTTCATTATACTGCAGGCCTCTAGTCACTTAATTTTCTGTTATATTCCGTGGTTGAAAATTACTGTTTCATTATAAAGTTAAATTTGCAAGAGTTGACTGATTTGATTCTTGAAAAGTGAGCTTTTCTTGGAATTCTGTTAAGGTGTTAGATTTTCCTCACATATTTAAATAATCTGTAAGAACTAACCTGAAAGCACTAAGGAAAATGTAGCCGAAAAGTAATAGATTTTAAAAATTTGTTTATCAAAATTTATTGATAGTTTGATCTGTAAAACAAATTGGGTTTCGTGCTTTCTGATGTCCAGTTAGTAAGTCTGTTATGTGCCAGGCTTTACATATTGCTCTTTGCAAGTAGCTATTAAAATGTAAGTCATTGAAGTTTGAAGATCTATAAATATTTAATATAGTAGTCTAAACAGTTGTGAGAATTTACTCAGTTCTGAAATAGAATGTTAAATTTTCCAGTGTGGTCCTAATCATGTTTTTCTTTACATACTAAGCCTTTCTTTCTCCAAAGAACAGTTAAAACCAAATATGACATGGTAAGCTCTAAATACCATTGGAATAAAAGATCACCCTTCATCTTACCCAAAAAATTGAAGACAATATTTTCCATTGTTGATGTCACAAGTAAGAAAAAAACTAACTTTTGTACTCTACTTGAAGCAGAGGGAATATTTTTGGCCACAGTGTGCCAATTTATAATTGTAGATAAAGCTAAATTTACTGGACAGGAAGCTTATATGCTGATAGAAATTGATGCACTGAGAAGTGATGAGTTGAAGAGAATGGAAAAGGCAGATTGAGCTGGAATTTTAATACATAGTCCATTTAGTAGAGAGACAACCTGTCCTGTATACTCATATGTACTTCAGAAATAACTGATAGCCTATAGTCTCTGAGAGCTGTTCTGTACATAGCACAGTATTATAATTGATGTTCATAAATACCCTGAGGGATTATGTTAAAATACAGTATTACTCCCCCAAAAGCAGTAAATAAGTATTTCCAACAAAAGGCAGCTTTGTTTCTTAAACAGATAACAACATATAACTAGGAAGATCACCTTCAAAATAAAGTATCATGGAACTGAAAACAGAGTATGGTGTAACAATTATTTTGATACATTATTTAATAACAAGTGTCTAAAGAATTTTTTATTTTTATAGAATAGGAGGTTTCCAAAAGAAAACAGAATTAAGAGGAAAATTGGTTTTGAATATAGAAACTGAAGGATGGCAATCTTAACTTCTGAGGTTTTTACAGAGCACAGATTGGCAAATGGTAGCATGCCACCTGTTTTTTATACTACCTGTGAGCTGAGACTGGTTTTTACATTTTTTAATGGTTAAAAAAGTCAAAAGAAAGAGGATATTTTGTGACACATGAAAACATTAAATTAAAATTTCAGTATCCAGAAATAAAGTATTATTGGAACAGCTGTGCTCATTTATGTATTGTCTTTAGTTGCTTTCCTACTATGGTGGCTGAGTTTAGTAGTATAACAGTCTGTATGGCTTCCAACAGTCAAAATACTGTCTGGCCTTTTTTAAAAGAGTTTGTCGATCCCTTTTATGGGGGAAGGTTTTGCTCATACATGGCATGTTAGTCTAGTTATTTGCTTCTAGCTGGCAGAGTGAGGTCTTGAATTCTTATATATTTCTATTACCCCTGTATTTTCCAAAATGGCTTCTCCTGATTTTACTTATGTGTTTTACTGTTGCTCAAATTACACAGATACTAGGAAACACTAGTACTTTAAAAGTACACTTCTTTTTTCTACTTAAACTCTCAAACTATAGTTAGTATTTACCATGATGTTAAGGAACTTTGATGGTCTGTGAATTATCAGTTGCTTTCTGCACTACCTCCTGTGGATAGACCTGACTGATAGCACTTAGAAAAAGACTGATAAACGCCAAATCAGTCATTTATTAACCCTATAATATTGTTGTCCCCATCATTTGGTAAACTGTAAGAGAGCTTAGTTTTACATTCACAAAGTATTTATATTTGATAAGTCTTAAAAATGATTTAAGTTGAAACCTAACAGAAGTACTTGTTAATTACTCAGTTACCTGCAAATAATGGAAATAATGGTGTAGTCAGTTTTATTTGATTGTGTAATGCTTTATACTAGGGGTCCCAAACTCCTGGGTGGCATTAGATTCTCACAGGAGCATGAACCCTATTGTGAACTGCACATGCAAGATCTAGATTGTGCGCTCATGAGAATCTAATACCTGATGATCTGAGGTGGAACAGTTTCATCCTGAAACCATCTCCTCCAACACCTCTGTCTGTGGAAATTGTCTTCCACGAAACTGGTCCTTATTGCCAAAAAGGTTAGGGGACCACTGCTTTATACAGTGTTTGAAGCAGGCACACTTACAGGTACTATTTCTGGTTCTTTATGACTCTTGAGGGGGGCAGAATCTATGTTTGATTCACAATAAAACTTTTCATGAATCATTGAGGATTAACTGTTATCACTTGCCAATGGAAACTGGATATTGAAACATTTTTTAAGAAATGCACTTTTACCTGAAATAAAACTATGAAAACTAAACTCTGGTACTTGTTTTTGTTGGCTACATTTTGGTTTTTTGTTTTGTTTTAGTGAGATCTGAAATGAGTATGAATAGCTTAATTCAAATGCCACAAAATGTACATTATATTTCTCTACAAACATGAACCGTTGCTTTTCCTTTTCCCCTTTTATGGCCTTTTTAACCACAGAGATGTTCTGATTTATGCATAGTTTTACGGGTTCCACTGGTTTCTAAATCCAGAGATGGTGGTTTTTTTTCGTTGTTAATGAGTTCAGTTTTTCATTGAACTTGTTACAAGAGAGGTTTCGTCAAATAAGGGCTGAGTAGATGCGGGCAAGCTTGGAGAGAGGGAGTCCACATGGTTTGGGTGAGAGCAGAGCTGACGCTGCCAGGCTAGTCACCAGATGAAGTAAATGCTTCACCCCAACGTGACCTTAGCTTCCTCTGCAGAACCAAGCAACTTGGTGCAGCCGAAGAAAAGCTCCATAGTTTTAAGGAAAAAAAAAACCACAACAATTAGGTAAACAGTGATGTTGAAAGATACTGTATTAGTTTCCTAGGGCTACTGTAACAGTACCGCAAACATAGTGAGTTAACAGAAATGTATTGTCTCAGTTTTGAATAGTAGAGGTCTGAGATACGGTATCAGCACGGTTTGTTCCTTCTGAGGACCATGTGGAAGTATCTGTCCCATACCTCTCCCCAGCTATGGGTGATTTGCTGGCCATTTTAGGCAGGAGAGGTATTTCCCCAATCTCCCATCTTCATATGACACTCTCCCTGTGTGCCTGTGTATTTGTCCAAATTTCCCTTGTATCAGGATAGCAAGGCTGTTGGATTAGGGCCTCATCTGAATTAACAGCATCTGCAAGGATCCTATTTCCAAGGTCACATTCTGAGGCCTTAGGGTTAGGACTTACCATGAATTTGGGGGTGGGAGGGTGGGACACAATATAGTTCATACATTTGAGTGAGATTTGGTTGAGATGTAACCCGTAGACCTAATTTCTCCCTTTTATAGTTTCTTGAAGATGGCTCTTTGCAGCCTACGTGGTAGTGGAGATATATTCAAAGGACTTCCCTAGTATCGTTGGACCAACAAGCACAAGCAGATGGCAGGAAGATTAGAACATTGGATATTGATTGCCAGTTTTTAAGGTGTGTTAATTTTCTTGTGATTAATGTTTTAAGAGTCCTTTGTAAGATACACACTGAAAGGTGACTAATCTATAATAAGATTAACTATAAGGAAGTTATAAGGTAATGGGAGGAGTGCATTGGTTGGGTGGAGAAGAAACAAGGTTAACCGTGAGTTGATAATTTTTGAGGCTAGTTGGTGGATTCTCTACTTTTATACATATAGTCATCCCTCACTATCCATGGCGTATTGGTTTCAGGACCACCCCCACCTTATGAATGTTAAAAAAAAATCCCTAGTATAAAATGACCTAATATTTGCATATAACCTATGCACATCCTCCCATATACTTTAAATCAGGGTTCCCCAACCCATGGGCTGTGGAATGGTACCGGTCCATGGCCTGTTAGGAAACAGACTGTACAGCAGGAGGTTGAGTGGCCGGTGAGCACGCATTATCACCTGAGCTCTGCCTCCTGTCAGCTCAGTGGCCACATTAAATTCTTCATGAACTGTACATGTGAGGGATCTAGGTTTGTGCTCCTTATGAGAATCTAACACCTGATCTGAGGTGGAACAGTTTAATTCCCCACCCTTCCCTGTTGTGTGGAAAAATTGTTTTCCACGAAACCGGTCCCTAGTGCCAGAAAGGCTGGGGACCTGTGCTTTAAATCATCTCTTGATTATAATACCTAATATTATGTAAGTGTATGTAAATATGTTATGCTGTATTCTTTAAGGACTAATCATAAGAAAAGAGTTCAGCTCTTCAGTACAGATGTGACCATCTTTTTTCTGAATATTTTTGATTCATGGTTGGTTGAATCTGTGGATGTGAACCCGAGGATCTTGGAAAGTCAGCTGCATGTTGAACATTTTCCAGGCTCTAAAGAAAAATCTATAAGAGACAAAAGTTCTGTTTTTGCAATAGCAACTGCAAACTGTACCTTGGCAAACCGATAAAGTAAATAGGAAATTTAAAACTAAACCAGCCAGGCCAGGTCCAGTGGCTCAGGCCTGTAATCCCAGCACTTTGGGAGGCTGAGGTAGGTGGATCCTCTGAAGTCAGGAGTTCAAGACCAGTCTGGCCAATATGGCAAAACCCTGTCTCTACTAAAAATACAAACAACCTGTAGTGGTGGTGCACACTTACTAGTCAGCTACTTAGGAGGCTGAGACACGAGAATCGCTTGAACCCAGGAGGGAGAGGCTGCAGTGAGCAGAGATTGGGCCACTACACTCCAGCCTGGGCAACAGAGCGAGACTCTGTCTCCACACAAATCATTGTAATGGAGATAGCATATACTTTAGTATTCTAAAAGTTTGGGAGTTGGAAATCACAATAGAATTGTTGCCTAACTTGCATTTTTATCCAGTTTAAGGCAAGATGGGAGCAGGAGAGTAGCAATCTCTGGCACCATTTGGATGGTTAGGCATAATCTGCCTTTTCTTGGGTCTGTAAATTCCCTGAGGGCACCAACTGTCTCTTGTTCTTCACTTGAGCTTCAGCATCTAACCTAGTGCCTGGCATACAGGTGTATGTTGGTCATTCACAAGTGAGTGCGCTCTTTGTAAGAGCATTTGCTCCCTGTGAGTCTCAAAGCTTGAGACAGCATTGCTGCGCCTGTAAAGTTACAGGGACTTATCTGCCTTTTGGGAAGAAGTCTTAAACATTAAGCCATTATGGTTGCTTCATCCCTTTGCCTTTGCCACATGCTGCCATCCTACTGGATGCAGATGGGAAGCCCTGAAGTTTAGGATTGGAGTCCACAGGTGTTCTTAAAACTGTAAGAGAAGCTTGTTGAATGCAAGTATAGATCGAATTTTGAGAATGTCTCTTCTTATGCATAACATTTTTAAAATTTAGATAATTTTTTAGTAATTTTATGTAGAATTTGCTTCATTGAATTTTTATAGATATTAAAACCATTAAAAATAAATAATGCTCATTCCATTCACAGAGTGTTGCAGAATTAGAGGTTTTATTAGTTCCTAGTTTGTATTGATTGTAAGTTTATAATTTCAGAACTGAATAATAAGCATTATCAATCAGTAAGCAAGGAAAAAGTGAACATCTCTGCTATTTTTCCTTTAATGTGTTTGGCATATTCAAAATCCCTGTTTTAGAAAAGAAATAATGTTAAAACATGTTTATAATGGAGAAAGATGCTAGGCACAGAAATAATATTGCAGAAGCTTTTAAAATGTCTATTCTGCAACTTATTTTAAAACCCAAAGGTGAAAGGATGGTACTACCATAAATCACATTGACACAGAAAAACCATAGGCAGCTTGAGAACTTAGGTAACAGTGGAGAGTCTAGTAGGATCTGTAGGTCCTGCAGACAAGTGTGATGCTTTGAAATGCCTAAATAGCTTCAACGTAGTTGGCTGGGAGCATTCCGGTCCTGCCAGTCCTCTGCACAGTGCCATACATCCAACCTTCATCAATAGCTTGAACATTTATGATGGCATCTCCATCCTTGAAAGACACCTCATCTGCATCAGCAGCCATATAGTCATACATGGCACGGAAGATTTTCTATTCGTGGGGATGGAAAAAGGGGAAATATTATATGTTGGATTTGCAACAGCACACATCTATTTGTGAGATGTCTCAGGACTGACTTCACAAACTTAAGTTGAACAAAAGAGAATGTGCAACCATCAACAAAAGGAACCCACAAAATAGGAAGTACTTGCAAATCATATATCTGATAGACAATATCCAGAACATATGAAGAACTCCTACAACTCAATGCCTTCCCCCACCAAAAGAAGCAAAGGATATGAATAGACATTTCTCCAAAAAAGATAGACAGCCAAAAAGCACACAAAAGGATGCTCAAAATTAGTCATCTAGAAAATGCAAATTATTAAAACCACAATGAGATACCCCTTCACACATGCCAGAATGGTGATAATAAAAAAGACAGTAACAGATGTTAGAGGGGATGTAGAGAAATTGGGTCCTTCATAAACCACTGTGGGAGTGGAAAAAGAGTGCAGCCAACTTGGAATTTGGCAGTTATCACATGTTAAATACAGCATCACCCTATGGCCCAGCAGATTCCACTCCTAGGTGTATACCCAAGAAGAATGAAGACATAGGTCTGCACAATAATTTGTACATCCATGTCCATAGCAGCATTACTCTTAATAGTCAAAAAGTGGAAACAATTTAAATGCCCACTAACTGATGAATGCATAAGCAAGATGTGGTATATCCATACAGATCTATTATTGGGTAGTAACAATAAAGTACTAATACATGATACAACATGGATGAACTTCAAAAGTAAAGGAAGCCATGCACCAAAGTCAGTATATGTATGGTTTTATTTATATGAAATGTCTTGGGTAGCCAAATAATATAGTGACAGGAAATGGATACCTGGGATTGGATGGAGCAGAAAGGGATAAGTTGGGGATGGAGAATGAATGCCAGTGGGCACCAGCATTTGTTTTTAATTCACCAGAAGAGTTTTGAATACAGTTTTTTTTATGGTGATGAAAACATTCTAAAATTAGATTATGGTGATGGTTGAAAAAAACTAAAAAAAAAAAATCATTGAATTGTACACTTTAAAGTATGAACTTCATACTAAGTTACGTATCCATAAAATTGTGTGTGCGCGAACGTGCGTGTGTGTGTACTGACAGAAAAGACAATATGCTGCTACTTTTATTTATGGCCTTTTTCTACCTTTTGAAGAGGTCAGTCTTGTATTTTAGAGAAGAATTTGAAAATCCATAGCACTATTGCATGTCATCTTTCACTCTAGGAATTTGGGAGCATACCAGTAGTAAAAGTTTCTCAAAGCTATCCTCCACAGTGTTAAAATTGTAATAATTTGGAGGTATATAATAATTGATAATTTCAAAAGTTTCTTCCTAGGAGCAGCCACTGGTTAGTAGTTTTGGATATAACCTATATGGGTTTTTTTTTTTTTGCATTCTGAAATACACATGCATATATTCAAATTCACAAGTAGATTTCCTTTCCCCTTTGCATAAGTGGAACATTACTATAAATAATACTGTGATTTGTTCTTTCCATTTAATATAGCTTGGAAGTCTTTCCATATAAATATAGCTGTGTCTTACCCTTTTTGACTGCTGCAGAGAATTTCACATTTTAGTAAGATCACGAATTATTCAGCCATTTTCATTTTTCTGGACATTTAGTTGTCACCATTTTTTCTTACGCTATAATGAGCATCTTAGCATTTATCTTTGGGCAAATAATTTCTGAAGAAAAAGCTTTTAAAGGTGAAAGTTTTAGGTCAAATGGTATATGTGTTTAAACTTACATATATATATAATTTTACAAATAGAGATGGGGTTTTGCCTTGTTGCTTAGGCTGCTCTTAAACTCCTGGACTCAAGCAGTCCTCCCACCCCAGCCTCCTAAAGTGCTGGGATTACAGGCGTGAGCCACCATTCCTGACCTAATTTTTAAAGTTTGCTATTAAAATGTTTGAATATGATACAATATGATCATATTTGATTCAATTCGATACTTTGTATTATATACTTTATTACTTTTTATATTCCTGGTTATTAGCACTTTTATTTTTATTTTATATTCCTGGTTACTAGTGAACATCTTTTTTTGTTGGCCACTTTTATTTATTTTGCCATAAATTATCCTTAGTCTTCCAAATCCTATTTTGAGGGTGAGGGGAATTATTAGTGAATTTTAGAGTGCTTTATTCTTTTTCAATATTAATATTTTTGTTATATATTCTGTAAATGTTTTCTCCCAGTCTGATATGTTTGTATTTGTTATGGAAACATTTAAAATTTTATGATCAAATTGGCCAGGCTTTTATACTTCTAGACTTTGGAATTTGCCTAGGAAGGCTTTCCCCATTATATTTTAAAATTATTGTGGCCGGGCTAAGTGGCTGATGGCTGTAATCCCAGCATTTTGGGAGGCCAAAGCAGGCAGAGGGCTTGAGCCCAGGAGTTCGAGACCAGTCTGGGCAACATAATGAGCCTCTACCAAAAAAAAAAAAAAAATTAGCCTGGCATGGCATACATGCCTGTCGTCCTAGCTATTCTGGAGGCTGAGGCTGGGGGATTGCTTAAGTCCATGAAGTCGAGATTGCAGTGAGCTGTGATCGTGCCACTGCACTCCAGCCTGGGTGATAGAGTGAGACCCCTGTCTCTAAAAAAAAAAAAAAAAAATTCTCCATTATTCTTTTTACTTCTACAGTTTTGTATTTTACATCTAAATCTTTGGTACAGCTACAGTTTATGCTTTGAGATGAGTATCTAATTTTATTATTTTACTAAATAGATAACTGGTTACCTCAGATCATGTAATTAAATAACTTACCCCTTTCCTGCTGATTTATAATTCTTTTAGGGTCTGTTTCTGGACTTCATCTATTTTTATATCTATTGCCATGCTAAATCCATATTTAATTTTAATAGCTTTATAGTATGTTTTGCTCTTTTTTAGTTGAGTCCTTAAGTATTATCATTTTCAAATTTTACTTGATTATTCTTGCATCTCTTTCAAATTTTAGGATTAGCACAGTTTTTTTAAATGCTATTGGGATTTATATTGGAATTGAATGCATTGGTTTATTTCAGGGAAAATTAGAACTTTACAATATTCCCTTCCTTAAATATAATAGGTCTAACACTTATCTAGACCTTGTATATCATTTAGTAAAGACAGTTGTCTTCATACAAAGATTGTTCATATCAGTCGTAGTGTTATGCTCCCAAAGCTGGCAATATAGGCATGATTCACTACGCCCAACCTATAAATGATTCCAAGCAGCAAATGTTTAAGATAGTAGGTGAGACCAATGAGCCAAAACTGATGCTTTTGCTTTAGGTTTGGGTTTTTTAAAAAAAATCATTGAATAATGCTTTTCATTAATTTGAGTTTGATAATGAAAGTTTTTTGATATCATTAATATGAAACATGTAATAAAAGAGCATTATATAAAATAGAAGGTTGGGTTAAAAAAAAAAAAAGACCGTAATACCTAATACTTACGCTCATGTTTGCACATATCAAAAATTAAGAATAATTTACTTAAGCAAGTCATTATTCACTTACTCCAGCAGTAGATGGATGAGATGGGATGGAAGATACCGTTGTCTGTTGGGTAGCAACTGAAGATGATCGTTGTTGTGGGAGCTCTGTGGTTTTTGCATGTTTGTAAGCTGAAAAGAAGGGGGGAAATTCTTTATAAGAAGAAAAATGGCTACGTATCCTTTAATCTGTGTTTAGCAGCTGAGTGATGTCTTTTTCCCCCAACTTAGAACGATTTTCAAAAAGAGAAATCAAGGAAAATGAAACATCTAACTTCATGCAACCCTCCACAATTCTAGTCTTGTCTCATTAAAAGAAAGGATCAAAATTTTTAAAATTTATTTTTTTACTCAAAGCATCTCTTATAGTAACCACCAATGAGCTGGTCGGGTGGGACATGACTGCCAAAGTCAGCGCCATGCACTTTTACCTGTTGAGACTGCAAAGACACCCCCGTCGCTGTAAGTCGAAAGGTGGTGGTCTGGCGCTTCTGAATGCTCAGACTTCTCCTCACCCCCACTGATGCTCAGTGCACTGGCAGATCGTGACTGCTCCCGGCTGCGGCGCTGAGCTTGGACTGGGAGAGATGTAGCAAACATGAAATTTCTATGTTAGTAATGCCTAACAGTTATTGAATCTCAGTTATTGTTATCTTTGCCAAGCATGGTATTAAGCAGTTTCCCGTGGGTCAAGCCCTCACAGTTATTCTGATGTAGGTTTGTCTTTCTTATTTTTACAGATGAGAGCTTAAGTAAATGACCAAAGGTCATGGAACAGTTAAGTCATATAGCCAGGTTTCAAATCCAAGAGCCTTATTTGTAGCATCTCCCCTCTGCCCTGCCAATTTTCCTGGCTCACCAAAATGAATTGATAGTAATATTCACATTCAGACTCCATCTTTAACTTCTCCAGAAAGTCTTCCCTAACTGCAAATCAATTTAGAGTCTTTCTCTGTGTTCCCAAAATACCATGGGCAGACCTTTAAAATTGCACGTGTCAGAATGCAACCATGAATTTACTTCTGTCTTCATCAGAAAACTCGAGTACAAATCCCTTGAGGACTGTCTCTACTTAATATTCTACTTTTTTTACATTTTTTTTTTTTTTTTTTGAGATGGAGTCTCTGTTGCTCAGGCTGAAGGGCAGTGGTACAGTCACGGCTCACTGCAGCTTCAACCTCCTAGGCTCAAGCTATCCTCCCACCTCAGCCCCCTGAACAGCTGGTACTACAGGTGTACACCACCACTCGCAGCTAATTTTTTTTTTTTATCGTTTGTATTGAAGGGGTCTTATTCTGTTTTCCAGGCTAGTATTCTACTTTTTAACATGAATAGAAGACATAAAGTTGTGCAGCCTGCTTTGTGTAATGAATAATCTTCCTTGATGCAGTAGAGCTCAGGAAGTTCCTAAAGGTCAAATCCTTTCTCTTCCCTTTGCCTATGTATTTTCATTATGTCTCCAATAGAAAGATTTACTACTGTTTTTTCTTTGGAAAAAAATTAGAAATGATAATAATGGGCCTGAAGGAAACATGTACTGAGGCAGTGAAGCAAAATTTTTTCTAACTTGAACTTGTCTAGAAAATAAGTTTTGCTCACTAGTTAATAAGGTATTTTTATGCCAAATGGGCAGCTCAGAAAACAGAAAACCCTGGAGGGAAGGAACTTCAGAGCCCAAATAAAAGTCATTGACTCTAGCATACTAAATGGTGATGTTTATGTTGTAAGCCTTTTTCAGCGTAACACACCATTAATCATGTGTAAGCTTCGGGACTGGATGTTGTCTTCTGCTGGGTCATAGTCAAAAACCGAACCAGGATTAGTACGCCAGACACGTAAACCTGAAAGGGAAACCAATGATCAGAACAAGTGTTTTTGGACTTTTCCAATAACTTGAAAACCAAGGCATGAATTTTAACAACCACCAGAGGATTGAATCACACTTATTCCAGCTTAGGTTCTGGGTCATGTCTTCTCCTCAGAGGAGAACAAAGATAAGGTAGAAGAGATACCAGCTTTGTAAACTGAGATAATAGGAGCTTTCTTGCACCCCAAAAAAAACCAGATTGAAGTCTTTTATATTTTGACTTGATGTAGATAATGTCACTTTAGTTCTTCTACCCGCTCAGTTAAAGCGGGTAGAGGTGGGTAACTTAAAATTAATCCGCTCCCCCAACCCAGGCTCAGTTACCTGTAATAGTCTCCTGATCTTGGTCATTCCGTTTTTGTTCCATTTCTACCACTTTCCTCTGAATACCTCGGTAGTTAATGTCACTGAAGTCCTGCATGTTCTTCTTTACTCTTTCAGTGATAGGATCTGTCACCACTGGTGTGAAGCAACCCTTGTGTTTCTCAAAGTCTTCATGATACTTCACCTGAAATGTCAGGAATTTGCTTTATGAGAATATGATGGTGTGACCATATCCCTTTTTACACATTCCGACAGGCAGCCAGCCAGTCTTAAAGAATTCCTGACTCACCGTTGAGATGTGCCGTTGGGTCTCCCTCACCCGTCTCATCTCGGGGGTGTCCAATACATAGGCAGCTTTGCCTTGTATTTGTTTCCGGAAGCTATCAGAATAAAGAACCTGATCGAGGAGAGACCATGCATGAGTGGTGCTGTCCTAAATCTGAAACCTCAAAGCCTTTCCAGCAGATAGAGATGGAAGGAGCTGGTGAGGGACGCTTGGGTCAACTGAAGGGGCCCAGTGAGACACATGACCAATTTTGGAACAGGCTAATCTGGGGACCGGGAGTGCCCGCAGCAGAAGAGAAAGGACTTGTTTTGACTTCGAAAATGAAACTCATTTTGAAAGAAGGGGCACAATATAATTTTGAAAAGAAAGTGACCTCTTGAAATTTGCTAGGAATTACAGCATCAACATATTTGATGGTATTTGACTCTAAATCTGATATTGAAGGGAATTTGAAAGAACTGTCCTTTAAAACAAGTAATTATTTTCCTTAGGTTATGTCCAGACTTCATAAACCAGTATGCTAATATAGAAATCAAAGTCCTCTAGACACTAAAACCCCAAAATATATCCAAAGAAGGCATTCATTTCAGAGTATTACCCATATCATAAAGTATCTTAAAACTATAGGAGAGCAGAAGATTGAGGATGTTAGGAAGTAAATTTGTTATAGTTGGTTATGTAGAACTACCTCAAGTAAAGTATAAGGGGGAAGGAAAACATTGGCAATTATCTTGTTTAGTATGATGGTTTGGAATGTAAAAGCACAGTTAATGTCAATTTTAGTGTAAATTTTCAGTTGAATAAGTGCAAATTTTTATGGTGTTAAAAACGTTACTTTCCAAGATGTTGCATTTTTCTCTTTTAACATTTTAGTGTGTTTTTCAGTTGAATGAGAAACGCGTTTTTATGATGTTAAAATGTTATTTTCCAAGTTGTTGCACTATTTCTTTTTAGTCCTAGAAAATACCGAGCTAATGTTTTCTTGGTTGCGCTTAGCTCTCTCCATCTCTGGAGTAACAGGTGTCGGAGTTGCTTTTCTCATGTTCTCTTTGTATAATACCTAGGGAAGCCAAAAGAGCATCCAGGCATCAGACAGCAGAAAACCAGGTCTGAAAATCATTTAGCTCGTGTTATGGCTCAGTTATATCACACTGAAGGTAAAGCCATTAAAATGTTATGGTAGGAAGCAAAAGTTAAGTAAAATCACTGTGACCTCGTGGGGTTGGTTTGTTGTTTAAGTGGACAAGGAAGAATTTTTAAAGATACACAAAAGTTTTGGAAAAACCGTAAGATAAATTAGTGGTATAACCATGTTTGCCAGGGCTGTTAAAATTTTAAGGATTTATTTTTCCTTTCTAAAATACCGAGCTAAAGTTTTCTTGATTGCGTTTCACTCTTTCCAGCTCAGGAGTAAAAGGTGTGGGGGTTGCTTTCCCCAGGTTCTCTTTGTATAACACCTGTGAGATACAAAGTTGTGCCCAAAAGTCACTACGAGGTAATAATTACTATTAATTATGTTGCAAGTTGGGGGGAAACGCTATGTTTAATCTATTACTATTAGTGAGAACACCTCTCAAGAAGAAAGCTTAAAAATAGTTAATGGCTACAGTAAATGTAGTGTGATATTTAGAGCAGATGCAAATGTAACTGGCATTTTGTTTTTAACCTGGGACAGGGTTAGGAGCAGGCCAAACTGCAGGAGTTATTTTGCAAAATTAAAAGCACTTTTGTTTCTCAAGACAATACCGAGCTAATGTTTTCTTGATTGCGTTTGACTCTCTGCATCTCAGGAGTGACAGGGGTTGGGGTGGCTTTCCCCACATTTTCTTTGTACAAAACCTATGTGAATCCAATGGATCCAAAAAGCCAAAAAGAAAAAGAGTTACAGTTACCAAAAAAGGAAATGGTACAGATAACTTTTGATTATCTTTAGGGCCCCAAACTATTTGGGCAATTAGGTTAGATGGAAAGCAGTATGTTTCCCAAGGAAGTTAAGTGTTGTTACAGCAAGACACAATGTTTGCAGGATAGGCCCCTGCCCTGAAACCCTTGAGGACTGCAAGAGAGACCTGTGGTGTTCCTCAAAAGGATGTGGAACCACCATCATTTAACCACTAGTCTCTGAATGTCAAGCCCCTGAGAGATGATCTAAACAGGAGTTACAGGCATGAACTGCAATCACACTGAGAAGGTTGAGGCCGCTCCTAATGTCAGCTGTTTTGTTTTGTTTTATTTTAGACAGAGTGTCGCTCTGTCACCCAGGCTGGAGTGCAGTGGCACGATGTCTGCTCACTGCAACCTCCACTTCCCGGGTTCAAGCACTTCTCCTGCCTCAGCCTCCTGAGTAGCTGGGATTACAGACGTGTACCACCATGCCCGGCTAATGTTTGCATTTTTTAGTAGAGACGGGGTTTCACCATGTTGGTCATACTGGTCTTGAACTCCTGACCTTGTGATCCTCCCACCGCGGCCTCCCAAAGTGCTGGGATTACAGGCGTGAGCCACCGCACCGGGCCCGCAGCAGCTGTTTTTCTACTGGACTGTTTTGCAGCACTTAAACTCTCATAGACATATCAGTAAAACTGTAGGCCCTCAGACAAAGCAAAGGGTTTCCCCTACCCCCCCTTTTTTTTTTTTTTTGCTATCCTCTATACTCTGCCTCTTTAGTTTCATACAACATCAAGCTTATTAAGGAATAAGGTTTTTGGCTCTTATATCACTGTCATGGTAAATCAACAGAAAATGAGAAATATATAACACATCCTGGTAAATCCTCAACCTCGGTATCTCCCCCTCAGTGTCATTCTTGGAAACATGGGAGATTTAGGAAATGACATTCAAGAGGAAGAATTCTGTTAAAATAGTGGTTCTCAAAGTGGGGTCCTTGGACAGCAAGGTCAGTATTTGAGAACTTGTTAAAAATGCAAATTCTCTGGCCCCTTCTATAACAGAACTACAGAATGAGAAACTAGAGCAGGACCCAGCAATCTGGCTTCACAAACCCTCCAGGTTATTCTGATGTGTGCTAATGTTTTAGAAGCACTGCACTCAAGTACTGGAGAAACCTACAGACAGTGGAAATGTGGAGACCACAGGTTATTTGCCACTGAAAGCTGAAGTCCCCATGCAAACCTCGATCCCTGGGTAATTTACAACCATATATGTCATAGAGCACAAGCTTACAGGAAATGGTTTACTAAAGTCTGCAGTTAAAGACTACAGTAAAACTAAAGAACAACAACAAAAAACGAAAATTGGTAAAACAAAAAGCCATTCTGGTGACTCTTTCATTTTTAAGTAAATTGATAATTGCCAAAACTACTATTGGATCATAATTTGTATCATTATTCGTAAAGGAGGGGATCAGGGATTGTTTTTCCCAAGGTCTCTTTGTTCAAATCTGACAGGGTAAATTAGAACCTGATGTCATTGACACAAAAACACAACAAAATCATATTCAAGAAAGAGCCCCGTTGGACCTACTCTACCACCCCACACATACCCATCCTACGTTTCAAGCATATCTAAAACAAAGAGATCTTGGGGATAGTGGATGGAGAGTAAGTTTGGGGAGAGAGAAGCAAAAGGATATTTTATTGGAAAATCTGTTACTTCTTGATATTAGAACTTTATGGATTAAAGCAACCTTGTTATTATGGGGTTAGGCTAGAGGTAGCCCAAAGGAAAAAAAGGATAAATTTGCTAAAGAAATTCACAAAATTTAAGTTGTCTTTAAAAGGTAGGATTAATATGTATTATTTTAAATCACGAAAGTAGTTTTTTAAATCGGTAAGTAGTTTTTTTTCTTTTCTTGCCAAAGTACCGAGCTAATATTTTCTTGATTGTGTTTGACTCTCTCCATCTCGGGAGTGACAGGTAAAGGGGTTCCCTTGCCCATGTTTTCTTTGTATAACACCTGTGCGATGAGAAAGCATCCAGAAAAAACAACCATGAGTAACATTTCATTTGTTGAGAGGTTTTAAGGGTGAGGTCAACTTCCTTGTTAAGAAAAAAAACAGTGTCCAAGGAGCCAGAAGTTATATGCTGACAAAATGCCACCGACTACTTTAGTGGAAGCCATTGTTGGGACAGGGAATCTGCGCCCTCTACAGAAGCAGGGACCTCAGCTGCTGGGAAAAGGCTGTCAGAGTTACCCATATTTATTTATTTATTTTTTCATTTTTGTGAGTACGGTGCCTCCCAAACAATCACATGAGGATTTGAGACTGTTAGAACTCAGTGTTATTATTCACACAAACGGAAAAACTCGTTATTTTAAAAAAATGATTGAAGATATCAGATGAAATAAAAAAATCGAAATTAACTGTATTATGGAAATGGTGTTAGGCTAGAAGTAGCCCAAAGGAAAAAAGGATAAATTTGCTAAAGAAATTCACAAAATTTAAGTTGTCTTTAAAAGGTAGGATTAATATGTATTATTTTAAATCATGAAAGTAGTTTTTAAAATCAGTAAGTAGTTTTTTTTCTTTTCTTGCCAAAGTACCGAGCTAATATTTTCTTGATTGTGTTTGACTCTCTCCATCTCGGGAGTGACAGGTAAAGGGGTTCCCTTGCCCATGTTTTCTTTGTATAACACCTGTGCAATGAGAAAGCATCCAGAAAAAACAACCATGAGTAACATTTCATTTGTTGAGAGGTTTTAAGGGTAAGATCAACTTCCTTGTTAAGAAAAAAAACAGTGTCCAAGGAGCCAGAAGTTATGTTAATAAAATGCCACCGACTACTTTAGTGGAAGCCATTGTTGGGATGGGGAATCTGCACCCTCTACAGAAGCAGGGACCTCAGCTGCTGGGAAAAGGCTGTCAGAGTTACCCATGTTATTTTTTTTTTTTCATTTTTGTGAGTACGGTGCCTCCCAAACAATCACATGAGAATTTGAGACTGTTAGAACTCGGTGTTGTTATTCACACAAACGGAAAAACTCGTTATTTTAAAAAAATGATTGAAAATATCAGATGAAACAAAAAGTTGAAATTAACTGTATTTTAGAAATGGGAATGGTGTTAGGCTAGAAGTAGCCCAAAGGAAAAAAGGATAAATTTGCTGAAGAAATTCACAAAATTTAAGTTGTCTTTAAAAAGTAGGGTTAATATGTATTATTTTAAATCATGAAAGTTTTCAAAATCATTAAATAAGTAGTTTTTTTTCTTTTCTTGCCAAAGTACCGAGCTAATATTTTCTTGATTGTGTTTGACTCTCTCCATCTCAGGAGTGACAGGTAAAGGGGTTCCCTTGCCCATGTTTTCTTTGTATAACACCTGTGCAATGAGAAAGCATCCAGAAAAACAACCATGGGTAACGTTTCATTT
This sequence comes from Chlorocebus sabaeus, assembly GCF_047675955.1. Lineage (NCBI taxonomy): Eukaryota > Metazoa > Chordata > Mammalia > Primates > Cercopithecidae > Chlorocebus > Chlorocebus sabaeus. Next base: position 38,811,460 of record NC_132913.1, read on the forward strand.
CTTGGGACATTTTAAGGGTAAGGAAAAAAAGAGTCATCCAAGGAACCAGAAGTTATATGCTGACAAAATGCTACCAACTACTTTAGTGGAAGCCATTGTTGGGATGGGGAATCTGCATCCTCTAGAGAAGCAGGGACCTCAGCTGCTGGGAAAAGGCTGTCAGAGTTATCCATGTTAATTTTTTTTTTCATTTTTGTGAGTACAGTGCCTCCTAAACAATCACATGAGGATTTGAGACTGTTAGATCTCGGTGTTGTTAACCACACAAATGGAAACATTCATTATTTTTAAAACATGTTTGTAAATATCAGATGAAGTAAAAAATCGACATTAACTTATTATAGAAATGGGAAAGTATATCCTTTTGTAATATAAGATATATTAGAAGCAAAGGAAGGGAAATTGGGTTTAAAACAAAAATAAACAAAGATCAGTTCTGAAGTTAAGTGGCATTTTTTCCCCTTTCTTTCCAAAATACCGAGCTAAGGTTTTCTTGATTGTGTTTGACTCTCTGCATCTCAGGAGTGATGGGGATTGGAATTCCTGTCCCCAGGTTTTCTTTGTATAGCACCTGTATGATGAGAAAGCATCCAGAACAAAAAGAGCAATCAGTCCATTTCTCCCTGCTTTGGAGCAGTTGGGAGTGGGAAGGGAGGGAGGAAGAGAGTGAGTTAGAGGAAGATAAATACCAGAAGCTTTTAGACTCAAACTGTTTGAGCCTAAAGACATCTTCAAAAGCAAAGGAATGCAGGAAAAAGCAGCAAAAACTAAGAAATATGAAAAGAAAGTTTGTTATTTTCATTGTTTGAACTAATCTCTGCAGCACTGAGCAACCATGAAAGACAGCAATTAGTCTTTCCCAGCTTGTTACAAAGGAGGGAAAAAAATAGAAACAAGCAAGAGACGGAAATAAAACCAAGGAAGTTATTTTTGATTTGAAAATGCTATTAATAAGTCACATAAGGATATTTGGGTTTTACAAACATTGTATATATGGAGACACATCCACACAACTCTTCTTTTGTTCACTTTCAAAAGAAGTCAAAGTATTTTAATTTTTAGTTGGGTGAACATATTGAGAACAACGATGTTTAAGGCAAATGGACAGCAATGATAAGGTGCTAAAAAGAAACTTCAAAATATCTGTACAAATAACAGTAGAGATAGAAAAGGTTAGAATAAGAAACGAGGCTAATAGTCGGATCTTTGCAAAATAACATTTGTTTAAGCTTTAGGTTCAGATCAAATTTGCTAAAGCGGTATAAATGTGGATGCTTAGACACAGAATGTTACATTTGTGAAAAGCAGGACTATAATACTGAACACTTTTTTTTTTTTATTAAGTTAAATGATTATATTATTAATGTTTTACCAAAATGGGGAAAACTGATTCATAGGAAATGGCAGCATTAAGTTGGGAAAAAGAGGGGTCAAATTTTTTATTGGGATGAGTTGATTAGATTTTTAAAATCTAGCCATTAATCTTTTTAAAACTTTTTTTAAATAGTTAAAAGGGATTTTTTATTGTTAAATACCGAACTAAAGTTTTCTTGATTGTGTTTGACTCTCTCCATCTCTGGAGTGATGGGGATTGGAATCCCTTTTCCAACGTTTTCTTTATACAACACCTGTATGACACAAGAAAGCATCCAGAAAAAACAAGAGCAGTCAAAACAGCCCTTTCATCTACCTTGTGGGGAACCTGGTATAAAACTATAGACGTCATAGACAGAAAAGACAAATTCAACAAGTCAGCCTCTCTGTTCAGGCACAGATCTGGGTGAGAACATGTTTTATATTTCCTTAGTGAAATATCAGTGTATTTGGTATTCATCTTTTTTTTGCAACTTGAATATAAGTATTTCCTGTGCCAGGAATTAAGGAAAAAAATACAAATAACTTCCTAAGACCACTAAAATACTCAGTGTACAATAGAAAAATGTTTAAGTTAGATTAGCAAATATTTATTTTCTCTACAAAAAGTGTTTGTCTTAACAGGCCAAATCTATGCAATATGGCAATTTGGTCTTTGTCATTACGTTCAAGTTGTAGAGATGGTCAAGTCTAAAAGTCAATATATGGCATTGTCTATTTTCCACAGTATCTAATAGGCTTATGCACCACTGGGCAATTTTGCCTAAATGCAATCTGTGTAAAAATTAACACAAATGGTTACTTTAAAAAAAGTACAGGATCATCAGGATCATTAAGGTTTCAAATAGATACAAACAATAATATACTTACTCTAGTATAGAAGAAAATAATTAGAAAATGATTTTGAAAATTGTTGCAAGCCTTTCAATAAAAAGAATAATAATAATAATAGCCCACAGGGAAAACAATGAATATAACATTCCAAAAGACATATTAACTTAACATTGAAAATTTAACCAAATTGAAGTATTGTTAGTGAATAGTAATTAAAAACAGAACAAAAAGACAGTGGGACCAAAGTAAGTTACTGATCTAATTATGTCAAAGAATCAAACTTTTAGAATATATTAAAACTGACAATTAAAAATATTTTGGATTAATTCCAGCTCCCCAGAAAAAAATCCATCTAAATTTTCCTAATGACATTTGATTCTCCATCACAGGTATAAGTGAACCTAAGGTCTTGATATAAAAGTTTCAGAGTTGTGAATTATATAATACACAAATAACAATTTGTGTGTTAGAGCTTTTCAGCAACAATATTAATAAAAGAGAAAATAACATTAAATGTAAGCTCATGATCTGATTTGTATATTTAAAAAAAATCAGAAGGCCTGGATTTCTATTCATGAAATGGCTTGTTTTACATAAGTATCAAAAGATTTTTCTTTTTTTTTTTTTTTTGAGACAGGGTCTCACTCTGTTGCCTAGGCTGGAGTACAGTGGCCCAATCATGGCTCACTGCAACCTTGACTTCCCAGGGCTCAGACGATCCTCCCACCACAGCCTCCCAAGTAGCTAGGACTACAGGCACGTGCCACCATGCTTGGCTAATTTTTTCTATTTTTAGCAGAGATGGAACTTCACCATGTTCCCTAGGCTGGTCTCAACTCCTGGGCTCAAGCGATCCGCCTGCCTCAGCCTCCCAAAGTGCTGAGATGACAGATGTGAGCCACCACGCCTGGCCCAAAATAAGATTTCTTTTCGTTTCAATATGGAGCAATTTTCTTTCTTGGTGCTACTGTTTATCTGAATAGGGTCTATGTTAAGAAGATCCCTGTTCCCACCAAAGAGCCACCATTTCTACATGTGGCTTCAAGTCCAGTATCTTTTCTTGCATTTCTAACCCAGAAACATCAGATAAAAAGAGTTCCAAGTAAATAAGAGCTTTACTGTTTGGTTTTTCTTTTCTAGAAATCAATTAACTTCAACAGTCCCAACAATAACATAAAGGTGAAAAGAGAAGGAAAGAAAAAGTTTTAAGGGACTATTATAGAAAGTATAAAATGTTAGAATCAAATGGTGAGTAGGAGATCTGGAAAACAGAAGGATTCAGTTGATGTGATTTACAAAAAAAGATTTTGTTAAATTGATTATTATAAAGGGATGAACAGTGAGATGTTCTGTTTTATAGAAATTATTATTTTTTAATAAGGAGTTAAAGAGCTTTCTCCCAAATACCGAGCTAAAGTTTTCTTGATTGAGTTTGACTCGCTCCATCTCAGGAGTGACAGGTAGGGGAGTCCCCTTGCTCAAGTTCTCTTTGTATAATATCTGTGTGCACAAAACCAACAAACGAATCAACCTGGACCCATCTTTTAGGTAGACTTAACCTAAAAAAACAGCCTAAAAGTATTTTTATTGTTGTTTTTATGATGAAGTACCTCAATAACTTTTAAAAATAGAGTAACTATAGATCCCCTTTGGACATTTAGTCACACACAGGATGTCTGTCTGTAAAAGACATCAGTTAAAAACACAGCTGCCAGGCTGCCGGCAGGAGTGGCTTGACTTATGTAGGCCTTCTCTCAAAGACAGGAGTATCAAATAGCGTTCAAACTAGTTGAAATTAATATTCATGAGTTGTTGGTAACATTAAATTAGGGAACCAAAGAAAGAAGAGAGAGAAAAAGAGAGAAGTAGGTTTGGGGGAACAAAATAAAGAATAAATGTTGAAAGCTAAATAATACTAGCTTTCAATGATACTGAAAGTTTTCCAAAGGAACAATTATTCGTATCTTACATAGCATACAAAAAATAGCCAAGACAAGTAAATTATATTTACTGTGAATTGCTGTGTTGTCTTTGAATGAAAATATTTAAGAATGACATTCTTTTAAGAAAAACTGCAAACACAGTGACCTCCAATGAGATTAGAAACTATTGTAAGTGAAGTAACTCAGGAATGGAAAACCAAACAATGTATATTCTCACTGATATGTGGGAGCTAAGCTATGAGGACGCAAAGCCCTAAGAATGATACAATGGACTTTGGGGACTTACAGGAAAGAGTGGGAGGGGGCAAGGGATAAAAGACTATAGATATGGTGCACCAAAATCTCACAAATCACCACTAAAGAACTTAGGTAACCAAACACCACCTGTACCCCCAAAACTTATGGAAAATAAACAAACATCTAAACATAGAAAAAAAACTTAAGAAAAGCTGCAAACACAAAGAATACCTCAAACAGCCACAATAAATACAAATAAAATTCTAATTTACATCATCCTTTTGAAAGGGTGTTAGATTTTACTTTTGACTTGTGTCACACCAGTTAGAAACACCTACTGTTATTAAGGGAGGAATGGAGGAAGCAAACAGAGTATTACAGGTTTTTAAAGAAAGTGATAAATATCTATGTTTTAGAGAAAACACAGTTAAAGTTTCACACCAGAACTAAATACTAAATTAGATTCAGGTTGAAAACTGAGGTAATATTTGGTATTATTATTTTCATTATATGAATTTAGTAATTTTACATTTGTAAGGTGTTATTATTTTAAATAAAATTACGGGAATTTTTTTTTTTTTTTTTTTTGGCCCCCTAAGAAATACCGAGCTAAAGTTCTCTTGATTGCGTTTGACTCTCTCCATCTCTGGAGTGATAGCTGTTGGGATTCCTTTCCCCAAATTTTCTTTGTACAAAACCTGTGAGATACAAGAAAGTACCCAGAGGACATTTAAAACAAGCACAGAGAGTAAGGAAGGGAGGAAGTGGGGGAAGGGGTTATATGTGAGGAGACAGTTTTTTAGTAAGTAATATTTAGTAAGGATAATGTTTTTACTTTTTTCAGTTTTAATGGTGAACTCTACAGTGCTAATTGTGGAAATGAAAAAGTACAATGGAAAGCATTAAGTTATAGGATATAAGTATAACGCTGAGAAATCTTGTTAATTGTACTTAACAGTATTTCAAATCTAGTCAAGTCACTGAAAATGTTAAAGTATAATCGGAAATGTGAGTCATTTTGTATTAATGTGGTTTTGGTCAGGTAATAATACACAACACACACAGACACACACAGAATTGTTAAGATGTTAACATTAAAAAAGATGGTTATTGTGGTAAATTTTTGTGGGAAACAGTGTCTTATATGATATATTTGTAAATACCGAGCTAAAGTTCTCTTGATTGCGTTTGACTCTCTCAATCTCTGGAGTCACAGTGGTTGGAATGCCTGTTCCCAAGTTTTCTTTGTACATAACCTGTAGAAAATAATTAGAATACCCGGAAAGGTAAAATGACCGTAAATCCTTTAGATAGCAGCTACATGTGGGCTATTTGGGGGAAACTCATAAAAACAATCTAGCTCTCAAAAACATTCAAGGAACAGGGGGAAAAATTCCATAAATATTTATGTTGTCTTTTCCAAAGTAGTAAAAAAATTTACTATCTTGAAAACTGGGCACTAAATTACGCATTTTCTGTAACCACTTAGTGCATGCCTAAAATGCATTAAATAATAATAAATTTACCAATGAGAAAAATCCAACCATTTTGCTGCATCTAGCATTGGTGCCTTAAATATAGTAGGCCTGCAGTAGACTTGTACTTAATGAATAGATTGCTTGGTTTAAACTTTCCTCATCACAGGATACTCTATTCCTTCAGGCTTATCGAGAATTCTCTGTTTGTTTTATATGTTCTAATGAATGTTCCTCGCTGGCTCCTAATCTGTAGGAGCCTGGTCCCTGGATATGAGATGGTTTAATCGGTTTATTTTTCAGGAAGAGCATCTTTACTTGAAATTTTTACTGCTAATTGCTGGATCAAGTAAACTAGTGTTTTCTGAATTGGGAGAAGTCCATATTTTTTAGTAGTAATACCGAAGGACTATGCATTTTAATGAAAACATTAAGGAACCTCCACTTTCTGAGCCTCCTTAACTCTTAAGTTTTCAGCCTAAAGGACTGAATGGGTTCTTTTAAATGGATGGATTCCCTGGTGTATTAGTGCATGGGGTGGGGAGCAACATACCCAGATTTTAATTCTTAAAATCAGTGACAAGCTAGGCATGATAGCTTTGTTTTGCAAGGAAACTTCTAGGAACCTTTGAACATCTACCTTCTTGGTAACAAAGTTGCATTTCTTTACTCTTCACCCAACAAAGCAGCAGAATTAATCACAGACAATAGCACAAAGCAAACCAAGAAAACCAAGAAGTTGTAATGCAAAGTGACAAAGGAGCCTGGGCTAGCTTTCTCAACCCATATTAGAGGACACAAAACTCTAAATGAAATTTGTACCACAAGGAAGCCAGAGTATAAGCAGGGAGTGAGAAGGGAATGAGATCTAAATAATATGAACAACCTGCAAGAGAAATACCAAGTATCTTTTAAAGAAAATCAAATGAGAGCTCAGTCCTCCATTGACAAGGGGAGTCCCAAGACCAAGGTCCTCACCTTTTATTGGCCATAAACTATTTCCCAAACTTCACATAGTCTCTTGCTAGTAGCCAACACCTGCCTAGACTCTGCCTGTGGATGCGAAAAGGGGTGGGGTGCAGAGCCAGGGCTTGCTTGACAAAAGGTCAGCACAAATGTGCTAACCTGATATTTCAGGTGTCTGGGACACCCGCCCCGCAACACACTGCACAGGTGCCTGAAATTCCCATGAGAGAACAGGCTAAATGTATAATATGCCATTGTAGGTCCATCACAGCCTGCACCACTGCATTTACAAGATGGAGAGAGCAAAGAATACAGGACAAGAAATCTTGAAAGGGAGGGGAGAAGAGACTTCACATGTCTACCCAGGGTCTTTTTGGACACGGGGAATCCTATCATTCATATGATGTGTCACACATAACACATACACACATGTTTTATATATATACACAAAACCAAAGTATGTTATACTACTTCTGTGTTTGTATGTATATGCTTTTAGTTAAATTACTTGAGATCATCCCAATAACCTTATTACTACCATCAAAACCTTTTACTTTGGAAACGAATGGCATAATAATTAAGAAGCCAAGTCCATGAGCTTCAAGTCAGTGACAGGTAGGAAAAGAAAGCCAAGTCCCTTCTACTCCTTGATTATGAGAAGAGAGGTTTCTTAACTACTTTTGCAACCTGTAGTGACCCCATCAAGACTAAGGAAGAATTCACAACATCCCCAAGGCATGGAAGCTCTTAATAGGAAGCAGAAGGATGAGAGAGCACCAGGGTAGCAATTGGGAGATAGCCAGTCACACAAATGCAAGCTGAGAGTATGGCCACTACCGAGCTAATGTGCTTCTGCGTCTCCTTCACACGTTTCACTTCAGGCAGGTCAGGGATTGGAGTTCCTTGTCCTATTGCTTCCTTATACTTCACCTGCACATTTAAAAATGGGAAAAGGTATTATTACATGCTGGACAGTTATTCTTCCCAACATGTACATGTTTTTTGTAACCCCCAAATTTAAAAAAAATCAACAATGTAAATAACGCAAGCTTTATACTTAGTGTGAATGGGACCTCATTCTGGTATTGGGTAACTCATTCTGATATTGGGTAAGAGGAGAACAGTTCCGAGGACAGGGACACTTTGTCTCTCTCTTGTCTCTTTGGGGCAGGGGTGGGGAACCCTATTTAGACTGCAGCCCTTTCCTGTATATCCCGATGTCTTTATGGCCAACAGGTCATTTGACTAGGACAAACAGATTCACATTCATATATCCAGGAAGATTGGTTCTTTGGCTGTACTGGATTCTACCTTCTCACAAGCCTCTCCGTTTTTCAGATGTAATCTCTCCCTCACGAAAACCGCCAAGGCACTGCACTGAGTATGAGATGACTCTAGCCACTGGTGTATACCGTGTGGTGGTGGTACACAGGCACCTATTTTAGCAATATAAGCTGTTTCTGGTGACAGAGGCTTTGAGTGCAATTCATAGGTCATTGTAAATTATCAAAGGGAGGCAGAAAATATTACAAGTGCATCCTCTGTGTCTTTACCGAGCTAATGTGGTCCTGTGTTTGTTTCACTCTCATCATCTCAGGTGTCTTTCCGATAGCCGTTCCTGGTGAGACATCCTCTTTATATAAAACCTGGGCATTGAGAATCAGGACAGTGTTACACAGAAGAAAGGAAACCCAGCAGTTCCTGAAGAAAGACTAGGACACATGGCTTCTGTGAAAATGATGTTCCCAGGCAAGTGCCAGAGCATCGCGCCTGACATTTCCATGTCAGTATCAGTGACTCAGACCAGATATACAACATGGATCACTTTCCAGATCTTAAGATTTCTTCTAAGATTGTGGTACCATACTAACACAGGATGAGAAGAGCCAGGAAATGTTGATTAGCAACAAAACCCTCCCATATGTAACACAAAATCCATTAAAGAAATGCAAAGTCAATCAGTTATTTGGGGGAGAGATAACAAAAGAAATCACAATGTCAGAAAGAAATCCATCTTCTTGAAGCAAGACAACACATATTACTGCTCTGGGATTTAAAAATTTAAAAATAAAAGTTACTTTGTTAGCAGATATAAAGTTATTTCAAATGGTCTCTGGAGAGAGGATTTTGGAGCAAAGTATGGGGGATTTTAGCAAATCACTGCTAGTATTATTGAGGAGGTTAGATGTTAATTGTCTATCAATATAAGGCTAGTATATTTTTAAAGAGGAGAGTGAAATGACCAGGTTAGCATTAAATGCAAAATAAATAGTAAATATACCGAGCTGAAATTCTTTTGATTTTCTTTTACACGCAGTATTTCTGGCGTGTCTTGAACAACTGTAATTTTTCCTTTACTGTTTTTAAGGTCACACTGGTATTGCAGCTATGAAGAAAGAGTAAACATCTTGTTAAGATTTCAACATTGCTTTATTTTCTTTATTTGTCCTATATTATGTAAAGGAAATTAAAATCCTGTATCTTTAAAAAAAAAAAAAAAAAGTCTGTGCCACAATAATTATGGTCTGGTAGCCCAAGGGAAATTATTTGATAAGAATTTTGCGGAGAAACTAATTTTAAAAAACATATAAAGCTAGGGGTTTGTTTGTTTTTGTTTAAGTATCTCTTGCTTAGATTTAACTTTGAAAAAGATAGATGTCACCACTAATGGAAAGCGATGATAGTTCACATTCAGTAAAGGAAGCCACTGACAGGGTTTAGGATACACTATCCCAAAATATGACACCTTGACATTTGAAAAAACAGCAGAAGCAGGAGGGTTTTTCCGGCCTTCTCTGTTTTTCCCTAAAGAAGATAATAATTATCTGATCTTCGTTTAAAGCAGGCAATAAGCCCCTCCTTCCAGAAGGGTCCTCCCTAGACCCAGAGGATAGGAGACAAAGACACAGAGATACTAGGAGAATCTGAATAAACAGGCCTTGCTAAATCACCCGTTCATTACCATTGGATCATACCCCTTTGTCCAGTCACAATTCTGCATCTCTATCCTTAAAAATACACACATTTTCCTGTTTCTTTGGGTCGTCATTTCTGAAGCTTTTATTAAATAAACTGTATGTGTGTCTCTTGTTAATCTGTCTTGTTACAAGAGTTTTAGCCATGAACTTTGCCATGGGTGAGGAAAAGATACTATATTTTCTGCCCTACACCACCAACGAAGTAAGATGAGTCTTTCATGCTGTGATTTGGGATTAAGATATAAGGTGAGCCCAGAGATGAATTGAGCACACACTTCCTGGGGCAGGATGGGAGTAGCAGAGGGCTGCACAACAGCCCCACTGCAGTCCTGGGATATCCAGAGGCATCTTCCTCAGCACCCCTAGGTGCCTGGGGGCTGTGCCTTACATTTAATAAAAACTTACAAGGCTGAAGTTCTTTTGGTTCTCCCGGACTCTCTGCATCTCTGGGGTGTCCAAAACAGTCTCATAATATGACATGGACTTCTCAGCATCTTCCTTGTATTTTTTCTGGGAATAGATTCCAAGAAATAAGGAGGGTAAACACAGGGATATAGGCCAGTGGGACCTAAAATAGCCCTTCCAGGCTCAGCAGAGGGAAAGTCTTTTGTATTTTCTTAACTGTCCAAGGATGTTAGGGCATTGCAAGGAAGAACCCTCTCAGTCAAAGAGCACCATACTTTTCCTTTCCAGGAAAACTGAGCCCACACATTCAGTAGGACCTATTGTCATGGCAAAGCTGGCAGAGGGGGAACCTTGCTAGCTGGTCCACAGGAAAGTCATAGCCAGCAATGCCCAGAGAGGGAGATGGGGATGCCTCCAGTGGCAGTAGTCCTTGCTGGGCTGGATGAAGCTATGTAGCCAGACTGCTCAACAAGCTGGTGGAGAGAAGCTGGAGGGTTAAGAGTCAAAGACATGACCTTTAGAAAGCCTTAGCTGGTGACAAGATGTTCACTGAGCCATGAGCAGGTGTGGTCAGGGCTCCCGGCTGCAGGACTGGGCGGGAAGGCAGGCAGGCAGGCAGGCCCAGAGGCGTTTCCAGAATATGGCTCTTGATGCTGCAGAAAGCAGCCTGACAGGACTGGCAGCTCTACCAAACAGACACACCTGGAGCACCACTAAGGCCAGCTGACTGGCCAAGGACTACTCTGAGCCAGACATCACTATTCTTTGGGCTCCCCTGTCCTGCCCCAGCCTTTGACTGGAGAGATGTATCCATAGAGGCTGCTCTTCCAGATACCAGTGGGCAGTCAATCCCACCACCAAACTGATCGTCTTTATTCTCTGCAGCAGAACACTTACACTTTGCCTTTAGAGCCTTATTTTTCTTTCATCGCCTGTCGTATGTCCTTTCACTTCTCTCTCTAGCTTAGCTCCAGTTTTTCCCACTTTTCAGGGAAGTTTTGGTTTGTAGGGCTGAGGAAAGAGACTAGCCACTATTATAATGGGGATAAAACTATTCTGTCTCTATTTATGTTGTTAATATAGAAATTACACTTATAAGTATTGAAATTTGTAATCTTGCCAGAGACAACAAAGAAACAGTTTCAGCCAATGGGAGACATAGGCCTAGATTTTATTCATCTAAATGGACGCGAATTAAAGACAAGATTTTTTGGAAGAAAAGGTAGTTCACCAGGAACAAATGTTTTGTTCATGAAAAAGTCACCTAGATGACTCCTTAGCTATGTAGGTGTAAAGAAAACAGTTCTCATTGTCCTGGGAAAAGGATAGAAACAATCTTCCTTTTATTTTATTTTTATTTTTATTGTTTTTCTTTTATTTTTTCCAAGATTAAGCAAAAGCTACCTCAACTGGTTTGCAGAGCTGGTGCTAATCCCTTAGAGGGGTAATCACATTTGAACACGGAACTTGGACATATTCTGGGAGAAAGGGACCTAACTCCCTGGTGTTCCCAGACCAAATTGAGGGTTGGGCTGCTATTTCTCATGGCCCAATAACGAAATGCAGATAAACTGGGGAGGAAAAGAGGTTTTTTGTTTTGACACAGAGTTTCGCTGTGTCTCCAGGCTGGAGTGCAGTGGTGCAATCTTGGCTCACTGCAACCTCTGACTCCCTGGTTCAAGCAATTCTCCTGCCTCAGCCTTCTGAGTAGCTGGGATTACAGGTGTGCATGACCACACCCAGCTAATTTTTGTATTTTTAGTAGAGATGTGGTTTCACCATGTTGGTCAGGATGGTCTCAATCTCCTAACCTCATGACCCACCCTGCTTGGTCTCACAAAGTCCTGGGATTACAGGCGAGAGCCACTGTGCCCGGCCAAGAGTTTTTATTTTCGTAACTGGTTACTGGAAGAAGTCCTGGAAATTATCGCCAGACAAACTCAAAATTACTAAGTTTTTTAGAGCTTATATACCTTTTAAGCTATATGTCTATGTGTAAGTGTTCATTCATCTAAAGACATAAGTGATTAATTTTTTTTTTCTTTTTTTTTGAGAGGGAGTCTTGCTCAGTCGCCCAGGCTGGAGTGCGGTGGCGTGATTTCGGCTCACTGCAAGCTGCACCTTCCGGGTTCCACGCCATTCTCCTGCCTCAGCCTCCCGAGTAGCTGGGACTACAGGTGCCTGCCACCTCGCCTGGCTAATTTTTTTGTATTTTTAGTAGAGATAGGGTTTCACCGTGTTAGCCAGAATGGTCTCGATCTCCTGACCTCATGATCCGCCCACCTCCACCTCCCAAAGTGCTGGGATTACAGGCGTGAGCCACCGCGCCCAGCCAACTTCTTTTAATTTATAACTAAGGTCTGAGTTCTGAAGACCTTCCTCTGGAGCCTCAGTAAATTTACTTAATTTAAATGGGGTCAGGTGCTGGGGTAATTACTCTTACGTTGTCTCCTGCTAAGTCAGGGAGGTTTGAAGAGTTTCTTCAGACCCTCAATAAACTTGTTTGTGGAGGCCTGGGGAGTTTTTTTAGACTCCACAGTAAAACTTGTTTAATTCTACATGGGTCCTGTTAAGAATTCCTTCATTATTTTGTTATGCTTTAAGGCCCAGGAAAGGCCTAGGCAAAACTTTTGGTGGGCTTTTGTTACATCCCAGCCTTTGTACAGGGACACTGGCTTTTAACATCTAACTTAACCACTCAGTTAGTACTGAAACAGTTGTGAGACCTGGCCTGCCATACTGGCATTAAGCATTCAGTAGACTGGTCCCCACTTATCTGAGGTTTCACTTTCCACGGTTTCAGTTAACTGTAGTCAACCTTGATCAAAAATAAGAGTACATTACAATAAGATATTTTGAGGGAGAGAGAGAGAGACCACATCCATGTAACTACATAACTTTTATTACAGTATATTGTTATAATTGTTCTATTTTATTATTATTAATCTCTTACTGTGCTAATTTACAAATTAAGCTTTATCATAGGTGTATACGTATAGGAGAAAACAGTATATATAGGTTTGGGTATTGTCTGTAATTTCAGGCACCCACTAGAGGTCCTGGAACATATGCCCCTCAGATAAGGGGAGATTACTGTATAGTATCCTAAATTTGTGAGTCAGCTTACATTGCTTGCCTTAACCCCCAGGTATGAGGTTTAAGAATTATAAATACAGATTATCCGTTGGAAATCGAGAATCGAGAAGCAAGTTTGTGGAAACACAAGCACCATCTCACCAGTATTTACCATTCAACTGTAAATACTGATCTGAACTGGGGAGGAACTAACTTGCCTGGCTATATTTTAGGCCTTGAGGAACCAGCCAGAGAGAGCCCCAGGAGAGCAGAGCAAGTGACTTGATCCTACACTGGGGTAGGCCCATGTGCTGAAGCTTTCGTTAAAGATCAGCAGTATCAAAAGCAGAAGGGAAAAGGCTGGTGAGCCTCTCACAGCCCAAAGACTGTCAGCCTCCCCGGCTCCCTCAATGAACACAACACGATAATTTGGAGCTCATATAATTTTGGTAATTTTTTAAAAGCTAATTATTCTTCCGCATCCCTACCCTTCAAAGAAAAGAAAAATTTCTACCATTTGAATACACCTGCTTCCTAATCAAACCACTCTCTAGTGATAACTATATTTTTCATGTGTAATTTTACAACATACAACTATATGTTGCCAATAAAGGGTTGAAATCCCTGATTCCCCAACCTGATTGGTCATTAAGAGATAATCAGTGAAAATTAAAAACAAAGAAAAATAGATTTCCAGAGCCTACCACAGATTTACTAGTGTCAAAATTCCAGAGTTGGACCAGGGAATCTACATCCCCAGGTGCCTATAAAGCACAGCTAGGGCAGGTTAGCTACTGCTTTGGAACTCGTTGATCAGAAGACAAGCACAAATTCTAATCTGGTGCCATTCTAAACAAATTGCAGACTCCTGACCATCACTGACAATCGTTAATACAAATGAGGGCATATCCTGGGGTGTGAAGGACAGCCTACTTTTCTTCATCTCTCTATTTGTAGGAAGATGGAGAGTTATTCATCATGAGGGGAGTCAGGGGTTAGACTGTGTGGTCTCAATCTCAATCTTGTTTGAGATTGGTAATCCAAATGTAGGCTACTTTGTTTCTTCCAGATTTGCGCACACATTTTTAAAGCCACATGATAAGAGATTTTACGTGTTAAAATATTGATTCATTAATTACAAGTTGTACCATGTAAGAGTTCTTCAGTACCTTAAAATTCCTGCATCGTAGGTTACCCTCTCTCTCTCGCTCCCTCTTTTTTTTTTTGAGACGGAGTCTTGCTCTGTTGCCCAGGCTGGAGTGCAGTGGCATAATCTTGGCTCAGTGCAAGCTCTGCTTCCAGGTTCATGCCATTCTCCTGCCTCAGCCTCCCAAGTAGCTGGGACTACAGGCGCCCACCACCACGCCCAGCTAATTTTTGTGTTTTAGTAGAGATGGAGTTTCACCATGTTAGCCAGGATGGTCTTGATCTCCTGACCTCGTGATCCGCCCACCTCAGCCTCCCAAAGTGCTGGGATTACAGGCGTGAGCCACTGTGCCAGGCCTGTCTCTCTCTCTTTTTTCTTTAAGAGTCTCACCCTGTAGCCCAGGGGACTCCAGTGGTGCAGTCACAGCTGATTGCAGCCTCAACTGCCTGGGCTCAATCGATCTTCCCACCTCAGCCTTCCTAGAAGCTGGGACTGGTGGCACCACCACACCTGGCCAATTTTTGTAGAGACAGGGTTTTGCCACATTGCCCAGGCTGATCTCAAACTCATGGACTTAAGTGATCCACTTGCCTTGGCCTCCCAAAGTGCTGGGAATACAGGTGTGAGCCACCGCACCTAGTGAATCTCTTTTTTATTGGGAAAAACTGTGATTTGAAAAATCTCTTAAGGTATTAATGGAAGGACTTCCATTCTTCCGTGATTGGGGTTTGAGTGATGGCATGACGAATGTCCTTACCTGGCTTGAAAGATTCTTGACTTGCTGGGCATGAATGATCTCTGGAGTATCAACCACAGAAGTGAAATTGGCTTTCTCCATTTCGGCTGATTGCTTATACTTAATCTGTAAAAGACACCCAATAGTTGGGTAAATGTTAACAATGTGCACAACAGTTGTTGGCTTGATTTGATTAAGAGGTGAGCCATATTTCTTTTCCAAGAGGGACTCATTCATTTGACATTCAACAGACATTTCTTCCTATTTTGTTCATAGTTTTATATTAAAGAGTGAAATTCAGTAAGAAAGGTCAAGTCCTAGCTGTTGAGAGAAGATCTAGTTGGATACAGGATGGGATATGGGTAAGGAGGGATCATCAGCAGATAGTAAGGCATGGATTGTTTATATATGAGCTGGGAGGATGACAAATAAGCAAAAGACCCATACCAATGAGCATTAGACAAGCTAAGATGCCTAAAAACTATTCTAAACTTAGCGCTTGAAAGGAGAGGAAGAACTCCCAAGATATTCTAAGCAAGGAATTCCTGGCATCAAATGAGTGGATTGACTCAGAAACAAGGCCAGGATGTCGATTCTGCCCAGCTCTAAACAGCTACTTAATTCCTCAGTTTCTGCCCTTTGCTCTGCATGTCCCCAGAGCCTATGGACTCAGAAAGGCAGACAGCAATGAGCCTGGCAAAGGGTCCTCCATCCTTTCATTGGGGTGGATTCCTCCAGGCAGATGTTCAAGAATGCCACTGTATGCATGTGACTGTCACCAATAAATCAGATGACAGAGGGACACTTGATGTCCTTAAAGTTACAACTACTTTCCTGAAAGATTGACATCGAATAGTAGCACTGACCTGACTGGCAATATCAGTAGCATTCCTGGCCCTCATAAAATCTGGAGTTTCATTGGCCATGGCATTCAGGCCTCTTCCTTTGACTTCCAGTTCCAGGTCTCGCTTATATTCTTTCTATAGTAGCATTAAAAGAAAAAAAAAAAGGTACCTAAATTCTACTACTAGGTAATAAACATACAGAGTGAATATAAATCCACACAACACACCACCCCAGCTGTCACAGATAGTGTCGCTTGCTACTCTTCACCTTCACTCTTCCGTGTGGTAGGATGGAGTGGCGTCTGCAGAAGCCCTCTGGAGGAAACTATTCTATGCAGGTCAATATGGGTCAACAGAGGCCTTCCTTTGAATACTTTTAGCATTCTCTGCTTAGCAGATTAGAGTATAAAGTAAATTGTATATCTGGTTTGGTACATAACTAAGATTACACTTAGGTGCACACACCACTCCAGTGTAGTGTTTTTATGTAAATGAACATACCAAATATATCAAATTAAATCAAATAGATTACAACCACCACAGAAACATACTGTTATAATATCCGTCAGAAATTGAGATATATTTTAGGTAATGGTTAACAATTATGTTGGATATGGAATCTGAAAATCAAAAGCTCTGTTTTTCTCTATTCTGTTTTTGTTTTTCTCTATTCTGTTTTTGTTTTGCTTTTTCCAGTATAATTTGGCTAACAAAGAAATGATGCTCTATGAATTATGTGCAGGCTGTCAGCTGTGGGCCTACCTCATTGAGGATTTGAGTGGCATTCTTTGCTCTTAGCATGTCAGGTGTATCTTCCATTTCAGTGAGGCCCTTCCCACGGATGCTCTCCTCTAGATCTTTCCTGTACTCTTTCTATATCATGAAAGAAAAGCAAAAACACTGACAAGAAAGCCTAGATTGATCCTCTTAGGCAAAGAAGAAAACAATAAAAAACAATTCCAATTTTTAAAGGGTTCACAGTTCAGTAAAAATATGAATAAAGGCAGGATATAAGCATGATCAGTTAACATTAAGTATCAAATGAAAACTTGAAGTTAACAGAATGCTAAGATAATATTCAAATAAAAAATTAGAAGAATTAACATGGTAATAGATTAGGTGGTAGTACCAAACACATGAGAACCCAGTTTGAAACCCACAGTTAGGTGGTGATGTAAATGGTAGGAGGAACACATTAATGAGTGTCATTAGTGCAATTATTTGGATTAAGAGGGAAAGAAAACACCAAGTGGGCACTACCTCGCTTGCTATTTTAGTTGCATATTTGACATGTAACAAAGCTGGCGTGACCTCCAGGCCAGTCAGGTTTCTGCCTTTAATGGACTCTTCATAATCTTTCCTGTATTCTTTCTAATGTAAGTTGGAAGGAAAGACAAGTTAAAAAAAGAATATTTATTACAATTTATCTCTCCATCTCAGGAAGAAAAAAATTACAACATTTTCTATGTATGGGCTCTTAACTGGATCATAGTTCTGCTAATGGTCACACATTTGAAACATGTATGATTGTACTTGAAATACTTTGTCTGGAGCAAATGACCACAAGGAAACTCAGAGGCTGAGACACTTTGATGGGCCCCTCACTCATCAGTCTAACGTTGTGACTGGGTCAGGCCCTTTTCAGAGTGGAAGGATGGATGCACCATCAAGACTCTGAATCCTGTGTTGTCTCTTCTGAACTTTCCCACACCTTTCTTAAGGTGACAAAAGATTTTATTTCCGAATTATAAGTCAGTGATGCAAGGGGAAAAAAATGGCAGAGGAAGGAAAGCCTAAGGCTACCAAATGCCAACTTGCTTTTTTTCCTAATCATGACCTGTTTTTTTTTGATATGAGTTCTTGCTATGTTGCACAGGCTGGCCTCAAACTCCTGAGCTGAAGTGATCCTCCTGCCTCAGCCTCCTGAGTAGTTGGGATTACAGGTGTATGCCACCACACTCAGAGTTTTGACCTGCTTTTTTTTTTTTTTAAATCACTGAACAGCTTAGGTGGGCAATAAGGCACAGAGGAATTCTACATTTTTGTCCACTCTGCCTCCTTGCCCCATCTCCTCTCCAGTCTCGAGATTTGACTGACTCACAGAGGGGCTTGGAATAGATGTTGGAACTCTACTTTTGTAATTTTGTTATTTTAATATAATTTTAAATTTACAGGAAAGTCACAAGAACAGTATAAGAAACTCCTATAGATCCTTTACTCAGATCCACCAATTGTTTGAAACCATTTTAAAGTTTTTATGACCTGGCATTCTATCACCAGAAAGCTCCACAAACTGCTACTTTTATTTAAAACAATTTCTCTTTATAGTTGAAGGAAGAGAGGCAAATGGAAATTCCAAATAGGCCCATTTCCCACTGAAAACAGACTAAGATTTAAGATTCCATTCTCTACTCTTGATTAAAAATGACAAAAAAAATTTAATGCTTCTGCTTACAATTCTAGAATAAGGAATATGGCATCTTAACTTTTGATTATCTGGGGTCTTGATAAACATCTTGATCACAAATACCCTTTTGTTTGGCTTGGGGCATTCTACTAAGAGTAGAGCATTTCAAAGCCAAAGGGGTGTCTGTGTGGAGGGAAGTTTTCATTCATAAAGGAAAATCCAAATTACATTCAGTATAATTGGTTTGTGTTGGGAATAGTTTTCCATGTTCTAATTTTACAGAAATGGTTGTTGAAATAAGACGTATGGTAAATATCTACTTCCTAGAGCATTTTTAAGAACATAACCGTAGGATTTCTGAGATGGAGAAGATTTTAGTGATCACATGATAAAAAGTTTTATCAGCTGCCACTTTTGGATAACAGGAAACTGGCTATGTCGTGGGCAGAGCTTGTGTTCAGCAGTGTGATGGATCGTTGTTGTGTGGTGGTGTTTTTTTGACTTACCCCACTCTGCATCTGCTGAGACTCTTTGGCAGTGATGTACGTTGGTGTTTCAAAGTCCAGCATGGGTTTTCCTCGTTCCTTTTCATACTTTTCTTTGTATTTCACCTGGTGATAGAAAGCCATGTTAGATATTTCTCCTGTGGTCAATTCCTAGACAGCAGTTTAAGGATAGTATTTTTTAATTGATATATTCTGTCCATTGGATGGCATCTCATTGCCACTCAAAACAGTTTCCTGTTATGTTTCAGATCCAGTACATTTTTGTTGTTGTCTGGGTGTTGAGGGGATGGGTACCATTACTGTCTGCAAGGCATAATTAGGATTGGGATTCAATTTAAGGAGAAAAGAATCATTGACAAGAATCATCTGAGAGAAATGCCGATGCAAGAAAACACATGGGGAAAATCACCCATAGATGAGGTTGGTCTATAATTGATGGGTAGCTGTAAACACTTTAAAATTATTAATGCTATTAGCATTAATCAACATGTCTGATAAAAATCCTAAGTTTTTCTTTCACAAGAACTTTTTTCAGAGACCTGGGGTCTAGATTGAGTGGATAACACATGGAGCTTTATTTATAAGTAAACAACTCTATGTGGGTCCTGACTGGCCATATATTTAATGCAGCCAATCAATTGGTATAAAAATGAAAACTACATATTGACTGACTTGTTAAAAAACCTGGCATTCTCAAAAGATCCTCAAGACTGTTGTTTAAATACAATTTCTTCATCCTCATGACATGTGGTTAGGAATTGGGGGAGCCACAATGTTTGTATGTGACAGAGGAGAACTGGAAAGACAGGTGAACGCCCCCATGCACGCAGCACCTTGACGGCAGTGCTCAATCTCTGAGCTCTTGGGTTGTAACAAGATGTTGGAATAAAGGCCTGGGGTCACATACTGCTCCACAGAAGACATGAGGACATTTCTAGTAGTTAGCCCTCATGGTTAATGCCCAACAGAGGACCTAAATAATGCTGAATTTGTGATATAGGAGGTCATTTGATAGCAAGTTCTTTCCTCTGAGAATCTTCAGTTATAGTCATGAATTGCTTAACAACTGGGATATGTTATGAGAAAGGCTTTGTTATGCAATTTCATCATTGTGTGAACATCACAGAGTGCACTTACACAAACCTAGATGGTGTAGCCTACTACACACCTAGGCTATATGGTATAGCCTATTGCTCCTAGGCTAGAAACCTGTATAGCATATTACTTTACTGATAATCTGTAGGTACTTGTAACACAAGAGTATTTGTGTGTCTTGATATCTCTAAACATAGAAAAGGTACAGTAAAAATATGGTATTAAAGATTTTTAAATGGTACACCTGCATAGGGTAGCTCCATTATAATCTTATGGGATCACCGTCATACAAGTGGTCTGCCGTTGACCAAAAACATCATGTGGTATATGACTATCTTTTTTTTTTTTTTTTTTTGAGACAGAGTCTCGCTCTGTTGCCCAGGCTGGAGTGCAGTGGCCGGATCTCAGCTCACTGCAAGCTCCGCCTCCTGGGTTCACGCCATTCTCCTGCCTCAGCCTCCTGAGTAGCTGGGACTACAGGCACCTGCCACCTCGCCTGGCTAGTTTTTTGTATTTTTTAGTAGAGACGGGGTTTCACCGTGTTAGCCAGGATGGTCTCCATCTCCTGACCTCGTGATCCGCCCGTCTCGGCCTCCCAAAGTGCTGGGATTACAGGCTTGAGCCACCGCGCCCGGCCGGTATATGACTGTCTTACAAATTCAGTAATTTTGTAAATCCCCAGAAATGCTTTCAGTAGTAGACCTGATCATATCACTTCTCTGTCTGAAATCTTCCTGACTCCCTATAATCTACTGTAGTGTTCCCTAACCTGGGGCACAAACCAATGGGCACATTGGAGTTACCATGAGGGGTTTGTCCCCTCATAACACACTCTTTATGCTTCCAGCCCCTGTCAGTAGCATATAATTGCATGTATATTTCTCAACTATGTGTAGTTGTTGTTGTAATTTATAACAAGAATTTGTTTCAAAATGTTACCAAATTCAAAACCCCTTATATCTTTGTGCATTTTCTCAAACAATGGAGGGAATCTATGAAATTTTTTTTCACATTGTACTGTGGATGAATGTGCGCCAGAGGAAAAATTGGTCTTGATCCACTTACTATACTCTGTAATTCTGTGGCCTCTTTTAGGTGAAGCTGCTCCAGATTATCGGGTGTGGTGTGGTAGTGGCCTTTGCTCTTCTCATACTTCTTCTTGTACTGGTACTGAGGGGAAGGTGGCAAAAAAGACACATTGATGGAGAAGCTGCTCAGCATTCCTATTTTTCCTCTTTAGATTAGACATTTACACAGCACCATTGTCAAGATCAAACTAAAAATGGCAAACACTAAACAGGAGGTTAAGAAAAAGTTTTAAAAATGAGGATCCAAGTTCAGTATTGTCAGTTAAGATGTAAACACTTAGGTTGTGTGGCTTGTTCAAAGTAGGTGTTATAAGTAAAAAGTTAAAAGTGAAAGAAACTATTCCAGAGGGTATTTCTATGTCCTTAGGGAAAAGAGAATGATTACTTGGAGGGCAAAGTTTAAATATTCTAAAACAAAGAAGCATTTTTGCATTCTGAGAGGTGTTACAGACAATGGAGAATTGGTAGATTAATGTTGTCATTTGGAAGAATACACTCAAATGAGAACAGTTTTGTAATCTAGTGTTTCCGTAGCAAGGAAGAAGATGCATGTGGGCTCAGAGAAAGAATTTAGTTCCAAATGGGTAAAACGAGCTGTTTCTGGAGCAGATGACTGAGCTTACAGAACTGGCAAGTTGGCTTGTATTCAGGACATGATTCATGATCAGAGACTCCTTCATGTCAGTCACAGGTTTGTGAAGTTTCTTCAGGTCAGCCTTATATTTAACCTATGTGTTAAGGGCAGAAGAAAGGAAATCACATAAATAGGACATGGAACAGCACTAATGAAAATCAAAGTGAGATAGCCCATCATCAAACAAATGCTGGAGATGGTGATGAAAAACCATACCTCATTCATAGTAGCCAGAAGGCTGAAACAACCCAAGTGTCTGTCAGCAGATGCATGGATAAACAAAATGTGGCATATACATACAATGGAATATTATTTAGCCATAAAAAGGCATGAAGTTCTGATATATCCTAGAACATGGATGGACCTTGAACATATTATGCTAAGTAAAATAAGCCAGACACAAAAGGACAAATACTGTTTGATTCCATTTATATGTGCTCTCTAAAATAGGAAAATGCACAGAGACAAAAAGTAGATTAGAGGTTCCCAGGAGCTGACGGGAGGAGGGAATGGAGAGTTTTTGCTTAATGGTTATAGAGTTTCTGTTGGTATGAAAACATTTTGGAAATAGTGACAGTAGTTGGATAATATTGTGAGTGTTATAAATGCTACTGAATTGCACACTTAAAAACAGTTAAAATGGCAAATACCATGTTATATATTTTACCACAATTTTAGAAACATACCTCACTTGCAAGATTATTAGCATCTTTCATGACTTTGTAGAGCTGGCTGTCTTTTGGATTGTATTTTGGTGTCTTGCCCTTTTCTTTATCGAAATTTTCTCGGTATTTAACCTAACAGCAAATGCAAACATCCAAATTATTCCTGGCATCAATCAATTTGGGAATTGGGGAATGGTAGAAACAGAAATGCCAAAGAATATGCGTTATACATAGAATGATCATATAATCTATTATCCAAACTGGGACATTTAGAGTAAAGAAGACACTATTAATAATTAAGAATGACAAGACAACAGGCATTCAAATATACCATCACTGGCCTTGCTCACTTTTATATTATTCCAAGGTATAAAAAATAATCACCTCTTTCTAATGCAAAACAAAAAAAAAAAAAAGGAAAAGTCTTCAGGCTAAATTCAGAGATATGATTTAATGTACCTGATTTGGAGCATTTTAGGACTCCTAACTAGCAAAACCAACAGCAATTTAAGTCTATAAGAAATCCAGAGAGGGGCTGTAAATGATCAAGAAGGTTGAAAAATAAGGACTCTGTTAAATTAGGAGAATTTATTGTTATTTTAAAATGGTACTTTGGCTATATCATTTAAAAATTATTAAGCTTGGCCAAAAATAGTATAACTCCTGAGTAAACAAGTATTAGAGTTTGGGGATTACTAGCTTCAAGTGTGATTTCAGACTAGAAGTAGGAAAAAAGTGAGATAATTTAGAATAATGAGAAAAAATAAGATTAAATAAACTTTTAGTATACATAAAAATAAGTTTAGGTAGGCAAAGGGCTAAATAACTCCAATTTAAAAAATAAGCACAATGCCGTGCACTAATAGTTGCTCAATAAATGTGATTTGATTGAATGAAAGGAAGAGACAGTCATTATGTCTAGGTAAAATATCTAAAGAGGATGATAGCCGGGTGCGGTGGCTCATGCCTGTAATCTCAGCACTTTAGGAGGCCAAGGTGGGCAAACTGCTTGAGGCCAGGAGTTTGAGACCAGCCTGGGCAACATGCTGAAATCCCATCTCCACTAAAAATAGAAAAATTAGCTGGGTATTGTGGTGTACCCCTGTAGTCCCAACTACTCAGGAGGCTGAAGCAGGAGGATCACTTGAGCCCGGGAGGTAGAGGCTGCAGTGAGTCAGGATCGCACCACTGCACTCCAGCCTGGGCGACAGAGCAAGACCCTGTCTCACAAAATAAATACGAGGATTTATTTATAGGAGAATTCAACAGAATGGAAAGTGACAGAAACATCTCCTAATTGAAAAACAAATGATGCTTTTGTCAACAGTATTGTAGAATTAAGGCCAGAAGTAGAGTTCCACTAGTTTTTCACTCTAGGAGGAATGAAAACTGAGCTGTTTCTAGATGTTAGCCAACCAAAAGGGCAATATTTAATCCTTAGGGAATCCTAGAGTTTCTGTTATTAAGATCAAAGACTCACACCAGTACCCCTCATGCTTCATCACTGCTCTTCACCTCCCCCAACTTGACACATCCAGCACAACAGACACAAAACAACAATGAAATCTGCCACATCAGAGAAAATGCATTCACAATGCTGAAACTCCTTTACTTTGAATAAATCCTCAGTGGAAATGCAGAGAAAAAAAAAGCATGCAGAACAGTTCAGCATGATGCAGGCACACTGAGACAGACACACAAAGTAAAGGAAAAAGAAATGTCAACAAATGCTACAATGGCTCTTCTCTGAAAAAGTTTCACTCTCAACATAAAGAAGTGAAGGCCTGCTAAGGAAAGTCTGAGGTGTGAGCTGATGTCTGGACCAAAGGCAACTTTTCCTAAGAGATATAGAAGTCCATAAAACTAGGAGATGTTCCCAAGAGCTGAGAAACACAGAAAAGCAAAGTAAACCAGATATGCAGAGTCAGAGTAGGGAAGAAAAGAAGCAAAAGCCCATCTCAAATGAGAAGAAAATCTGCTGCTTTTAGAAGCATGCTAAAAGCCCTATCTTTTAGAAGATACTTGTTTCTGAAGAAGTATTTTTCAAGCAGCAATCCCATTGGTTCCACTTCAGTTTCTTTTTCTTCAGTTAATTTCAAGTTAACTTCGACTTTTTTAACTGAAAAAAAGTTATGACTCCCTTCTCCACAGG
Organism: Chlorocebus sabaeus; assembly: GCF_047675955.1. Lineage (NCBI taxonomy): Eukaryota > Metazoa > Chordata > Mammalia > Primates > Cercopithecidae > Chlorocebus > Chlorocebus sabaeus. The sequence goes on from NC_132913.1 coordinate 38,836,022, forward strand.
AAGTCCTCTAAACAAATGCAGTTTAGTACAACTACTAATATGAATTTGAGTTCAGCACCTTTGGCCTTCCTTTTTGACTGGATCTTCTTAAAACTGTATAGTTTGAAAGGTTAAAGACATGTACTAGGCTTAGGACTCTAGGAATTCTTGGGATGGTGTTTGACTAGGGAGTAATGTAGTAAAACTACATACACTTGGCATTAGGGAATGGTGAAGCTTTTTCCTGTTAATCATGGAAGCTAAGAGGCAACTCTGCAATGCCATGTATGGGTAAGTGGCAGCCTCTGGGGTTCATAATCCCATCAGGCTCAGAAATTGGGCCTATTATGGATGTAGTATAGGAAAGTGATTTTGAATTAATTATATTTTTAGGAGTTTAATTGTATTTAAAGTTTAAGATCTAATTTTTTAGCTCCTTTTTAGTGAATTGAGATGTATACTGGTACATCTAAAGACAGAAAAACAGTCCCGAGAATTAGAAAAGCTATTAAAAGTGTATACTGGTGATTCATAGTAGGCCTGAACTGAGAAACTATATTAAACACAAATCTTCCGTATATTAAAAATCAAAAATGGCAAATAACTTCAGAAGAAGCAGAGGTTTCTTTGGTTGAAGATGAGATTTGATTCTCTGTTTTAATTTCATCATTTAATTTGATCAGTGTCAGCAACCTAACATACACATACATTGGGAGGCCATCTCTGAGTCTAGTCTACCTTCCTATTCCAAATGGTAAGTTCCAGATGGAAAGTTTCATGCAGGAAAAGAAAGATGTGTGCAAAAGTATATCCTTCAACAAATTTCCACAGCAATCTACATGTTCCAACACAAAATCAACAGAAAAGAGTGCAACCTGGTCAGTCCCCTGACCAATGCCAAGAAAGTAGACAAGAATCAGAGGAAGACAAATAATGACTTGCTGGTCTCAGTCTTTCTTACATCACTGATGAGTACATTAATTTTCTTAAGATGCCTCATCATAGGGGTGTCATAAGATGCAGCGCCGTGCCCTCTCCTTTGGCCTTTGAGGTATTCCGCCTAGAGTACGCAGCAAGACAGCAAAGTCAGAACAGGGAGAGCCCACACACAGCTGAAGCTCCCTTGGGCCCAGGGCCACACCATGAAGCTGTCATTCTGGAGACCAGCTTTCACACAAAGTGAATGTCCCATTCTCCATACCATAGGATTCACTTAGGATTAGAAACAGGAGCCTCTTGATTTTCAAAAACAATAAAGTTTTCAAAATTTCAACATCACAGTCATTTCTTTGTTTTTAAATGATGATATGACCTTGTACATTTAAAAACATTTTTTGCATTAATAAGTTCTAGTTATATCTCATTACTCTTAGAGATTCCGCTGTTTTTTTGTTGGTGATCCCCTATCTTAGTTTCAGATACTTATACAATTCCATTAATTTACAATAAAATATGTTACATAGGAATTTTAAGTTTAAAAACTTTTAAAAAATAATATTTGCTTTTCATCAGTCATCTGACCCTTTTGTGTTTTCATAATTCTAACTTGTTCTGTCACTTGACATTACTGCATTATATCTTCCAAAAGATTGGAATCCCATGTTTGCTATTGCTGAAAGTCAGTCACTCACAACAACCAAATGTATATCCCAAACCTATTTCTTCAAACAGATACCTGAGAGAACAGACAAGGAAAAAGAAGGTAGGATCTGTAAATTGGAGGACAAATAAGATATTCTTAAGCTAAAGTCCTATAGGATCAAACTTGCACTCTGACAAATCTGGTGGTAGATGATGGGATCTCTGAGCTAAAGTTTCAAAACCTGTCATAACTTGGGGAATTTTAGATAATTGGTCTAACAAGAGAAAATAAGTCATGTGGTAACTGGGTTTGGGCAATACATTTCTGAGTCCATTTGCTTCTCAATAATACGAAATCTGCAAGAATGTGGCATTCTCCATCAGCACCCTGTGCATACCCTGATCAAACACTTACTTGCCAAACAAAATTTTAATGATTTATCCATGGACAAGTAATCTGAAGACATCTGCTCATCCCTACTTCCTAGCCCAGGCCGTTAATATATGTATGTTTAATGAAAAAAAATGAATATTTTCATCTGGTTGGATTCTAGAAGTTCGAATTTCATGGCTCTTCATGTTAAATCTACCCCTGGTGACTCAAGTATGAATCAGACCCCGAGGATGGAACTCTTAAGGCCTGGGGAGAGGTTCCAGTAGGACCTCATGAGCTGCTGTTTTTGTCACATAAAGATAGTTAAGCACACACAGACACCCAGACAAATGCCCATAAATGGAAAAGTGGAGAACAAGAAAGGTCTAGACTGCTTAGAGGGAAACAAGAAAAGGCCCTCAGTGCATGTTTTATAACTCTTGGAAGCTTTGCAGTACTATTACAGACCCAGCATCCCTTTGCATTTTCAATGTGGAAATCACTTCTTCCTGCAAGGTCTTTTATAATCTCCTCACATGAGAGCCACCAGTGCACCCATCTGCATTACCTGGCTGCTCAGCTTGGCTGCCTTCTTGGCCATCTCTATGTCTGGGCGACCGAGCATGCTTAAGCCGTGGCTGCCCTCCTTGCGGTGCTTTGCTCTGTACTCCACCTGAATTAGAAAACCAAAATGGGCAACAGGTGATGGTTGCCTGGCATGCCTTGGCAGTGGCTGTTGGGGACTGGGGACATTTTAATGACACCCTTACCTCACTGGCCTGTTTGGCTGCCTGTGTGGCCTTCTTGATGTCTGGTCGATCGGCCACTGTGGTGTAATGCAGGTTCTCTTTGGCATCTTTTCTGTAAGCGACCTTTATTGGGGAAGAAAATGTTTACTCAAGAGATACGCTTTTTTTTTTTTTTTTTTGAGATGGAATCTCGCTCTGTTGCCCAGGCTTGAGTGCAGTGGTACAGTCTCAGCTCACTGCAGCCTCTGTTTCTCAGGTTCAAGTGATTCTTCTACCTCAGCCTCCCGAGTAGCTAGGGACTACAGGTGCACACCACCATGCCTGGCTGATTTTTGTATTTTTAGTAGAGACAGGGTTTCACCATATTGACCAGGCTGGTCTCGAACTCCCGATCTCATGATCTGCCTGTCTTGGGCTCCCAAAGTGCTGGGATTATAGGCGTGAGCCACTGCGCCCAGCTGAGATACGCTTTTTCTAAAAGTCCCCATTAAGCACAATCAGCTTTTTTCCTTAAACCCAAACCAATTCTCACTACTAACTTTTTGAAACTACCACAGAGGAATTAGAGTGACCACACACTGGAACAAGAGAATGCACCAATTTGGGTTCCACTGCTTCAAACGGGCCCCCGACAATGTTGACAGGGAAAACTTACATCACTTTGCTTCTTGGCCACTTCCATAGCATGTTTCACCTCTGGTGGCTCCAGCATGATGGAGTAGTTGGATTTTCCTTTCTCCTTGACAAACTTCTTTTTGTAATTTGTCTAAATAGAGCCAGAATTACTTCTATGAGCAGAGGAAGCTGGGAACAGAGTTGGTTTACTTGAAGAACTGTGAAATCTCCAGGAAAATCCCTGCTCCCCATTTTGGCATCAGTCTGGGACTTAGATAAGATCCATATTCTAGTTCTTCTCTGTCATTTGTGTTCTGCAACCCAACACTAGAACCACCTGGCAATCTTTAGAGAACCTGGGTATAGGCAAATTAAGATCTTTTATTTACCATTTCTACCTTTTAAAAATATATGGGACCATATGGGACTCCTATAATACCGAGGTTACTACAGCATTATTGATAAAGATAGAGCAAGCAGAGATTACTAAGGCCCAAAGAGGTAGTTTTACCTTTCTAAAATTGGGTAGGAGTTTAATAATAGGAGAGGCCACTCTAAATCAGCAATGTTTCCTTCTGTTATTGATAGGTTAGTAACATCTGATATGGCTACATTACACGTCCTATAGCAAAACCCACATTTGCCATAATTGCCAGAATTGGACAGCCAATAAATACTGGGTCATTTTAAAAATCAGAGTTTAAGGTTCACATGTAGATACTGATAGAAAGAGTGAAGCTACATTAAGGAAGCCAAAGGCAGCTGACACTATTTCACCAGATTCTACAGTCAAGTGGCATTGTTGCTGCCAAGAGAGCAGTGGTTGGTCACTCACATCACTGACGTGCTTGGTCACTTCCTTGACGTGAACAGTGTCCCGAGTCTCTGGTAGTGTTGTGTATGAGCCCTGTGCCAAGTGCTTCTTGACATGGTCCTTGTACTTGTTCTGGGGGAATCCATAGAGAGCTCATTAAGGCATCTGCCTGGGGTGTTCTCCCAAGAGGGAGGCAGAACTCATGGGCAGCTGGGGGGTTACCTCAGACACCAGGTGGCTGACAGTCTTCGCCAGCAGGATCTGAGGCGTGTCAGGTACGGCATGGCAGGTTCCTCTTTCCTTGACATGTTTCTCTTTGTATTTCAGCTGCAGGGGTAGGAAAAAGGGCATTTCTTTAGCTCCACTGGATATCCTACATATTTTTATTACACCCCCAAACCACTAGAACAGCATCATTGATAATACTAAACTCAATAAAAGATGTGATACTTGCAAATCTTGGGAAATATTCAAAAGGGTTTTTTCCTTATCTCTAGCAAGTTGTGGTTTTAATAACAATCAAAATGGATCTCGTGATGAATCTTTATATAGTCAGAGTTACGTTCACAGCATTCTCAGATACGCCATTTATCTCTCCCAGAAGCCCTGGGAGGCATTATTATTCTTTCTTTACAGAGGAGGAAACTGTAGTGAAGGGAAAATATGATCCCATAGAAAACAAATCATGGTGTTTCCATAGAGTCCAGCCGGGCCTTCAGGGTCCTAATTCCTGCTGTGTGAACTCTCTGCTGGTGCAGTATAAATCAAGGATTGTCACCTGGATTTAATGGCCCTTGCACTGCTGCTGCCCTGCTTGACTGCTGGTGCCCATCACAGGATAGGCCATAATTCAGGACCCATACCTGAGCCCTGATGGAAGCAGCTGTTCTCCATCCTTCCCTGGTGTCCCTGGGGACTATACCATGGAAGATGGCCCTGAGTGAGATTAGGCATCATGGAAGGAACTAGATACTTACATCACTTTCTATTAAAGTATTCCTGAGGGCCAGCACTGTGTTTTTGTCATCAGTGACAGAAAGCTTGCAACCCTTGAGGAACTCCCGGTCCAGCTTATATTCAAACTGTTACAGAAGAAAGGCAGAAGAAAAGGGAAGGGTCACAGCACAGGAGGAAGCTGGGCATTTGATTAAACCCACAGGGAGTCCTCTTAAGGAGAGAACGAAGACTTGCTACCAGAATGAGGGAAGGGCTTCTTGGTCCCTCACTGCATTTTGGACTCCTCCTTTTCAGCCCAGCTGCCAGGACCAAGCCCCTCCATCCTCAGTCTTCCACCAGACTCTCCCCGGCCTCAGTCAGAACTCAGCCATTTGTGTCCAGGCCCAGCCAAAGGAGAATAGGCTGCATGGGCAGGTTTGGGTACTGAGCTCGCCTATCGCTCCCCCAACCATCCTCTGCTCCTTCTTGGATCTCAAACGAGCAAGGGTTAACACCCATGACAGTGGTTATTATAAATAATTATTCATTGTATTTCTCAGGTGCAGTATGCAGTTACGATCATCTATGTCTGTCCCGTCTTACGTCACTCTGCTGCAGGGATGACTTGGCGGCCTGGAGGAAGTCTGGTCGGTCAGGGGTCCACTTCCAGTGGGCCTTGGTGGCCTCGTACTGTTTCTTATAGTCCAGCTGTTTTTAACAGAAGAAAGAAATCACTTGATTCAGTAGGCTAAATTCATAAACACACATGGCACAGAGGGGCTCTTGCATTTTAAAACATCTCAAATCATGATTCCTAATGCAAGAGGGAACCCCAATTAAAATTTCTGTACAATTTATGCAGCTGGTCATCCACTCAGAGGTCATCTGTTGGGAGTTGTGGTCCCGAAATAGAGGCTAAAATTTTTAAAGGCCTCCAGGTGAAAGGATTCTTTAGTCTCTCTAGCTCTGCCAGTCCAGCCCAATCATCTTCAGAATCAAGTACTTTTAATTTCTAACTAAATTCAGTTTTAATTTTTAACAAAAATTATCAAACACTAGGTATTTATTGTGTGCCAGGCACTTTTCTAAGTTCTTTACAAATTACAGAACTAATTAAATGAATTATAAAATTTTATAAAATTAATTCACCAAATCTTCATAACAACTGCATGAAATAGACAGCTGAAGAACCGGATGGAAAGGTTAAGTAAACTTTCCAAGTTGGGACTATTAGCAATTGGTGGAGCTGGAATTTAAACCCAGGCACTCTGGCCTCAGAGGTGCTTGCACGCTTCCTAGACTCTTCAGGGCTGGGAACTGGCTGCATTGGGCCAAATCTCAGCTACAGAAGTGTATGTAATTTAATTTGAGTGTCCATGGGAAAGGCCTGCACTATTAGGCACATTTCTTTCCTCATTCTTTCTTTTTAAAATTGAGGTATAATTTATACACAATATAATGCACATGCTTTTATGTATACTATTTGATAAGGGTTTTTTCCCCCTCATTTTATTTTGAAAAATTTCAAATATACAAAAATGTTGCAAGAATATTACAGAGAATACCCATACAACCTGGATTTTGCAAGGTACATTTTACTGCATTTGCTTTATCTCACATCTATCCTTCTATCCCTCTACCCTCAATCCATCCTCAGGATACCTACAAGCTCTTTGCCAGCTCCTACAGGCATTCCAGTTTGCTAGCCCTCATAAATATATGTCCCCTCTGGCACTAGTGGGCACTAATTGGGTTTTAATGGTTTCATTGTATAACCATTTAATATATTTTTAAGAAGTCGGTGCTCATCTAAGTGCACAAAATTATTTCTGTAGTTGAGGGCTTAAGATGCCGCACCCAAGAAGAGTCAATGCAGGGAATATCTGAGCAGGAAGAAGGTCTAGGCCAATGCCTGATGGCACCAAATGGCTCAATGTTTTTTCATCAGAAGAAGCAGATTGTAGAGTTTGAGGCAGGAGGAGAGCACAGGGGAAGAGAATGAAAACTGCTCAGGCACTTTCCAAAAATGCAACCTATGTTTCAGAATTAAATGTCCCATTTCTCAGCCACCCACCGCAAGAACTGAGTGGGTGCAGCCTCCATGGCATGGGATGAGGCCTCTCTTGCTCTTCCCCATGCTCCTTAGTGAGGACCAATGCAGCATTTATATTTTAGCATGATTGTTCATGCTCCTGGGGCCTGCCTCTTGCTTTGGAATCAATCTCTAGAGCTCAACTGCCTGAAGAGATGTAAAAAGAGGCCATGTGTCCTACAGAAGCTGGCAAATCCCCCACCATGCTTGGGGAAGTTTCTGGAACTTACATTGGTGTTGACTTTGTAGGCGTCCTTGGCTGCTTTGATATGAACAGCATCTGGCTCAATGGTGCAGTTGGATTTATTTCTTTGGTATACTTCTTTGTATTTCAGCTGTGGGAGGAAACACAGTGACAAGATTAATTTTTTTATAGCAGCATACTGAGCATCTTAAAAAACAAGAAATTAAATCCATGCATGACTATAGTACACAGTGCTCCTTAAGATGGAATTTTAAAAATCTGCTGAGGAGCAAGGATACAGCCATGCAGAGATGCACCTTCCTATCTCAAATCAGGGCACACTGACTGTGGTCATCAGTGTCGCTATATATATATATATATTTTTTTTTTTTTTTTTTTTTAACGGAGTCTCTCTCTGTTGTCCAGGCTGGAGTACAATGGTGCGATCTCTGCAACCTCTGACTCCTAGGTTCAAGCAATTCTCCTGCCTCAGTCTCCTGAGTAGCTGGGACCACAGGCGTGTGCCACCTCGCCCAGCTAATTCTGTATTTTAGTAGAGTTGGGGTTTTGCCATGTTGGCCAGGCTGGTCTTGAACTCCTGAACTCAGGTGATCCGCCCACGTCAGCCTTTCAAAGTGCTGGGATTACAGGTGCGAGCCACCTTGCCCAGCCTGCCATATAATTTATGTTTCTGTGCTTGTGCTGAAAGGACCAGTTGGACAGCTATTCATTCAGGTTTTTCTTTCCCCAAATCAGCAAATCCTGCATTCAGAACATCTTGATAACTGCTGATGGAAGAGAAGCCTTTCCCTACCAGCTCACCCAGACAGAATTAGTCTTGCTTGTCCTTCTATGCTCCCGCAGTTCTAGCTATTATCATGTCATGTTATAATTTTTTTTCTTAATCTGCCTATTCTTTCCATTAAAAAGAACTCTTTAAGGGCAAAGACTGTTGTCCATCATCTCATTCCTAGTGTCAGGGACATAGACAATAAATATTTGATAAATGAATGAACTGATGGATACAGCAATCATTCTACCTTTTAAAAATATATGGAACCGCATATTGTCATTGCTAGAGACATACCTAGCAAGTTTTGATATCTGTGGGTTTGGATAGGAGGGAGAGGCACAGGGAAGGTGTAGCCTTCTGCAGGCCCAACAGGCAGTTTTTCCATCCTGGGCCTGGGACTTACAGCTTCACCCACTTTTGCTCTTCTTAAATTTCAGGGCCCAGGGCCTCAATCTGGGCTTTCTCATTAATTGTTGGGGAAGGATCCTAGGTTTTAATGTGATTAAGGCCAAAGTAAACTGTTCCAAGGGAGCCGTAGTGGGGTTTACTAATGTGATCATAGGAATCACAATTTTCCTGGCTTCACCATAGACCTTCTTTACCAGTTTACTAATCAGTATCTTTAGGAGAAAGTCATGGAAATTCATTTTTAAAAAATCAGTACCTCAGGATATGTTTAAGCCAAGTGGAGAGCCATCTGGGGAGAAGTCCACAGCATGTGGAGAGGCCATGAACATGAAGGGGTTCCTGTCTCATCTACACAATAGCCCAGCTCCCAGCCCACAACCATCACCAATGGCCAACCATGGGGGTGAGCCACCTGGATGTCCTGGCTTGACTGAGCCCCAGGTGTCTGCCAGCATCATGGGGAGTAGGGCTACTCAACTGTGTCCAGTCAACTTATGGAATCATGAGCAAAAGAGATGACTGTTATTTTAAGCCACTAAATTTTAGGGTGGTTGTTACACACGAATAGATAACTGGGTTATCTATGTAATGTATCACTGCATGTAAACCAGGGTTTGTTACATCACATTAGAAGGAGGCCAAGATGAGAGGGACTGCTAAGCCATTCTAGTACTTACATCACTGACTTCATCTTTAACCTTGCGGACATGCAGCAACATGGGCGTGTCGTGGATTGTGGTGTAGCCTCTGGGTTTGGCCTTGTTGTATTCCAGTTTATAAAGGATCTGAAAGAGATCAAAAAGCAGAAAGAATCATGTCATGGTTCTCAATGTATAATATCAAAATATAAATGCAAACTGTTTTTCTGAGTGGTTATAAAGGAAAGAGAATTCTATGAATTTGACAGGTGCTTTCATGCTCTCTGCTAAGACCTCACTGTTTCCAGCTGGTATGTCTGCCAGTTTGGTCACAACAATGCCTTTTGTTTTGTTTTGTTTTTGTTTTGAGACAGAGTCTCACTCTGCCACCCAGGCTGGAGTGCAGTGGCGTGATCTTGCCTCATTGCAACCTCCATCTCCTGGGCTTAAGCAATTATCACGCCTCAGCCTCCTGAGTAGCTGGGACCACAGGCATGCACCACCTCATCTGGCTAATTTTTATATTTTTAGTAGAGATGGGGTTTGGCCATATTGGCCAGGCTGGTCTCAAACTCCTGGCCTCAAGTGATCCACCTGCCTCAGCTTCCCAGAGTGCTGGGATTGACAGGCATGAGCCACCATGCCTGGCCACAAAAATTCTTTAGTGGGGAGGAGAATCCTGTGCATAACAGGGCATCTCACACCACTGCCTCCCTCCCACTAAATGGCAGACTATCCCAGACTATCCCAGCACTATCCTCCCACTAAATGGAGAGTATCCCTGACTTTGTGACAATTTAAAATGCCCCTCAATGTCTGCAGATGCCCCCTGAGTTTGAGAAGGTATTCAGTGTTACTTGCACTTACATCGCTGATTTGTTTGTTGACTTTTGTAGTACGCAGGTGTTCTGGAGTATCCACAATTGAGGTAAATTTGTCCTTTGATTTTTCATAGTTTTTCCTGTATTTGATCTAAATTGTGGAAGAGAAGAGTTAGCTCTTGAAACACCAGAGTAGGAGATGGTATCTAGCTTTCTCTTTAATTCCTAACTGGAAATGTTTACTATAAATTTGTGTCTGATAGCAAAAGTGTAATGGAGTGAGCAGATGATAGTACTACTACTAATTTCCTTTTTTTTTTTTTTCTCCGAGTGGAGTCTTGCTCTGTCACCCAGGCTGGAGTGCAGTGGTGCAATCTCGGCTCACTGCAACCTCCACCTCCCGGGTTCAAGCAATTCTCCTGCCTCACCCTCCTAAGTTCCAATATGTTTTATACACATGTACTCGGAGGCCCCCAGAGGTTACAAGACTGACCCAAGAGCACATTTAGACCGAATCTCAGAGCAGGACTAGAACCTGTTCTCTGGAGTCTGATAAATATTGTTTTACTCACAACATATTGTATTGAACATGTACAATCTCCAAAGGCATTTTTCCATATCAAAGATGAAACAGGGATGTAAAATAAAGAATAAGTATATATGGCTTGAAGTATTTATCATTTTAAAAAATTCATTTGTTGTTGCAATTTTCAAGTCACAATTATTTTCATGCACAGAAGCTGTTTTAAGCAGGACAGATACAGAGAGCACCATAAAATTTCATGCACAACTATTTGAGGATCATATAAGGACAAAGGAGGAAGTTCAGGCAAACAGGATATTTATAGGGATAGCTTAACCTCCTCATTTCACATATTGATTTCATGGTAAACTAAAATGACAAAACAAGTTGCTAATAGAAAAGCTCAATTAACTTTTTTTATGTCTGGGAAAAATGGTATTTTACTAACATTCTGGTAGTTACCAATTATCAGTTTATTGCTGCATCAAGTTTACCTTTCAGCATGTGCTGGAAAGTGCATGCTTCAGTTGGCCTCCTAAAAAGGCATTATTATCAGAGACACTGTTAACCAGTATGTGTGGGATCAGATGTGCTGGAAATAACCTAGCAATTCAGCATCAAAGTCAAGAGGCGCCATGAACATATACAATATTCATAGAGCCACACGGTAATCCTCATCTCCCCGCAACAGTTGTAGTGATAATTGAACAAGGGACACATTAGATGAAAACATTAAATATTCAGACCTTTTACATGCTGTTTAATCTACTTACTATCTTCAATCTCTGAGGAATCTATTTCTTTGAGGCAAATACCGAAAAGTATAAATTAAATGTTATACCAATTTGGAAATAACACTTGAAAGAATCAGTTAATTTTATTAAGAGTTCTGAAAATGTCATATGATGTACAGATAACCACTGTCCCATCACCTTTGGCCACATTCAGAGGTCATTTACAAGGAATGAATATTTATGTAGCTTTACCATGTGAAGCCAGCATGGGCAGGGAGTGGGAGAGGAAATCAATGAAAGCATACAAGGGAATGCATCCAAGACTTCTAAACCTCCTTCTTAACATCCCATCAGACATTACCTGGCTCCACATATGTGAATTGTAGAGAGCAGTCAACATATCTGGACGCAGAATTTCATTACATCCATGTTGCAGAAACATCTTGGCACTAGATTTATATTTTCTCTGTCCATGCAAAGAGCAGTGAAGCACAAAAGAGACTTATGAAGACAGAAAAGAACACGGCTCTATATCCCAGTCACCTCTGAGTGAAGAGATGTAGGCATACACACTTTATGTACTCACATATGTGTGGGTGAAGACATCAAATATGTCATAATGCCAAGCAGAATGACTGCAATGCTTGTGGTTGACCATTCATAGTCCTTGTGAATAGGGTATGATACAGCTAGTTTCACTTATGTTACCACCAAAATAGCTTTATAGGAAAGACAACATGTTTGGAATAGAAAGATACATAGTAAGGAGTTATGTCTTCTTTCCTTCCATTAATTTTTGTTTTTTTGTTGTTGCTGTTGTTTGTTCACTTGTTTTTTGCTTTTGCAACTCAATCTGCAATTTACAGTTGCAGTTTTCAAACAGGTTCTCTAGAAGAGTAAAGGATGGGAGGACCCAGCTTTTCCTTTCATCTTCACCACAGCACAAGTGAGAACACAGAGCATGGACTGGCGCACTCAAATAGCTGATAGGCTCTTTGGGTGGCTAGACAGATACTTTGAAACAGAACAGCCCAATATCATAGGCAGAACCTATGACATCCTTGCAGCAGACGGGACGACATCTCATGAGAAACCAGGAGCACAGTCCTGCCTGGGCCACCGGCCAGCCCCATCACAGTACCTGACTGATCTGGTCGCCTGCGGTCTTAGCCAGCAGATGTCTAGGCTCATCGACTACCAGGTGGTATTTATCTTTCCGCTGCTCATAATCAGCTCTGTATTTTTTCTGCTCAAACATCATAGCATATTATAGCAAGAGTACAACTTCAAGGCTACACAGAAATGTCTCAAGGTAAACACTCCAGAGGGCCAGAACATGTCATCTCTAGTGGTGGGCTCCCAACATACCCAAGTCAATAAAAACAGGGAAGCAAAGAGAGTCAAGTGGAGGAAGATTACCTGAAGAAGGCTGGAGTGTGGGATAGGTTAGATTTATGACACTGAAATTAGAGTTCCTTGTGCCCATTTTCCATCTTTACATATGATGCCATTAGCAACATTAGGTTTTATGGCATTTAACAGTATATTTAAAATAGGGTACTGATAAGCTACAGGTTTACTATCTAAGGCTGTGAGAATCTCAAAGCATAACTGATGCTAAAACATCCATGGGAAATTTGTAATAGTCTTCTAATGCTATTAATGTATTGGATTATAAAGGAGACCTGGAAATTCTTCATGAAATAGAAAAACAGAAACAAAATATATCAAGATTATATTCATAGGAAGCTACTGGCAGTAATTCTTCAGGGTTGTCCAGTCTGGAAATCTACTGAAAGTGAACAATCAAATGTAAAGACAACAAACAACAAAAAAGTCATACATTTAAGTAAATAGACCATTGGCTACATTTTCATTTTTAGATACATTGTACTAATTTTCTCATGTAATTTTTGAACTTATGGAAACCTGTGAAAAATCTGAAAATAGGAAATTAAATGCAACTTTAACTACAAAGCCATCCCAATGTTATAAAACCATCCAAACTAAATAAATTCATAGCTTGTTTATTTTAGCCATCTTGAGCTAAATTTAAATTATTGAAAAGATGGTTACAGGAAAGGCTGGATAAAATAGAAAGAAAAAAATGGGGTGCAAATGGATACTTCTTTGCACCAATATATGTGGGAGTGACAATGGCAATATCTTTGAAGCATGAATCACAACTGTTCCTTTAGCATAGCTCTTCTAACCACTGACATTTTGGTGCCTTAGTAGAGGATACTAAATTAACCTTGAACTTCTGCGTCTTCCAAATCTACACAATATTCCATATAAGGGAGTTCCGCCGACAGTCAAGAAAATTCTTTACCTCCCTGGTATTGTCACCCGCAAGGCTGTGCTGCCCTGCGTTTGTGCAGAGGTGCTGATGTTTGCAGGACTCTCCCACCACTGAACGGTCCCTTCACTTGTTCTTATTTGTAGTTTGGCAGAGCTTGTTGGATGGTGACGTTATAGTCTTTTCCAAATCTTTAGTTAAAATGGAAACTTAGGATGGCTTTCCTGTCATTCTGTGTATTGGGCTTTAATTTTTAAAAAAAAACTCTGAGACTTCCTTTCGGGAATTGAATAGGGTTAATTGGAGCAGTTTATTCATACATACCTCATTCATCAATTGAGTTGCATACTTGAAATGCCTATTGATTGGACAGTCGGCAACATACTTGAAATCTGACTTCGTCCTTTCAAATACTTCTTTATACTTATACTAGAAAAAACAGAACATAGTTACTTGACAGCAGGCTATGATTATCTTAAGAATGAGACATGCTGTTTATCATATCATATAATTGTGATAATTAATTCATATTCAGAGCTAACACATATTCGTTTGTTGGTTTGTTTTGAGACAGGGTTTCACTCTTTTGCCCAGGCTGGAGTGCAGGGCATAGTCATAGCTCATTGCAACCTTCGCCTCCCAGGCTCAATCGATGTTCCCACCTCAGCCTCCCAAGTAGGTGGGACTACAAGTGGTACACCACTACGCCTGGCTAATTTATTTATATTTTGTAGCAATGGGGTTTTGTCATGTTGCCCAGGCTGGTCTCGAACTCCTGGGCTCAGGCTATCCACCTGCCTTGGCTTCCCAAAGTGCTGGGATTACATGCGTGAGCCACAGAACCCAGCCAAGCTAACACATATTTACTGATTGTTTATTCTGCCTGCAAGGCAATGAAGGGTAGAACTGCCTAGATGTCTTGAAAACTGGCCCAAAAGTGGACACTAGAAAATGCTTCCATTGAATGGATGCTGAATAGACTTATTTTCCATATTGGGCAAAAATCTAAATATTATAATTATTATTTAACTTTGAAAGTATTTTCATGTGCACTTGAAGGTTTTTAGTACATTAATTTGAAGATAGTTTTCCAGCAATTAATCAGATAATCATAATCTTCTAAGAGCAGGTGTGGGGTATGACCCTGTTTTTAAACATGCCACCTGTTTTTAAACAGCTTCATGAATTAGAATGGGTTTCACCATTCCATGGTGTTGTAACAAAGAAAGAAGAATGTGCCCTAGAATGAATTTGGCCCACAACATCTTCTTAGATGTTTTATTTACTACCTGGCATTTTTCAGGAAAAAGTTTGCTGGATCATCTCGTACAGCTCAAATGCAAGTGAATTGAATTGCTTTATTTTGTAAATAGGAAAATGAGGCCATAAAAACTAGATGGTTTGCCTCACGTCATACATTATTTGTGGATTAAAATAACCCCACTTTATATTGGCTATTATATCAGCTTTAACAGGAGAAACTACCCAGAGACATATTAATAAGGAGAGAGTTCCAGAAGAATCATGAGGGGCTGAACTGAGATGACTTCATCAAATTCAAATAAATGCCTTCAGTCAATGAGGTTAATACCCAAGAGTTTCCTAGGAGTGAACAATTCAGCCTGTACTCAAACTATAAGGTCTAGAAGCCATGACACGGATGGAAACGTGAAGGACTATTTCCTCAGTGCTAATTCTCTCTGTGGGTACAGGTATGTGTCAAATGGATATGGCCAATTCTCCTTGAATATATGTACCTTGCTGTAGAGAGTCTTGTTCTTTTCAGCCAGAGTGAAATCAGGGGTATCATAGGCATAGCAGCCAATGCCTTTAAGCCAAGTCAAGTCTTCCTTATATTTTACCTGGGAGAAGAAGAACATCAAAGAGTTCTAAGAAGCCATCTCCAAACAGCAGTAAGTTAGTATCTATACAAGTGGAACAAACAGAAGCTCCACCCCTTGAGGTATATGAAATAATAAAGTATTAAAACAATTATTTAAAAGAAGTTTCCAGTAATACTGACCTCTGGTATATTGTTCTATAACATATGGAAGTTTTCCACTTTTAATACTAATTAAAGCAATTCAAATTTAACAGGCATACTTTCCTAGAGAGCATATCATTAGCTTGGCAGCTATATTTTCATACACAGAGCTGAACCTTCTAAGTGAGCATTGTTATGTGTCTTAATTGCTTCATGAAGTTGTCACTTCAATGGATCAAAAATAGGCTCTTTCCTAGATGATATGTATCACTTCCAGTACTATAATATGGTATCATACATTTAGGAGAAAAATAGGTTTATAAATTTGAATATACATTTCCTTCTCCCAAGTTGAAATTCACTCACTTAGCAATTGAGTTTTATGATTTAAACATCCATACACAAAATCTAAAATCTAGCCAAGTGTTTCTTCAGTTTTTATGAAGTGTTTGATTTCAGAGCTTAAATGGGAATATGAATTTATATGTGAAAACAGAAGATGTCAACACTCACATCACTGACTGCGTCAGTGACTGCTCGGTGGTGGAAATGCTCCGGACGATCAGGAATGGACCTCCAGATACCCAGCTGGCTCATGTAGTTCTCCTTGTATTTTATCTGTTATAAGAAACACAAAGACAGCTGTAAGTCTTACCCAAAGTTAATGTAAATATGGCTTCTTCTCTCTGGAGAACTTTAGAAGAGGGAGATTGCTAAAAAATAGATGTATCTATATGGTGAGTTATAGAGCCCAACACAAGTAGAAATATTTAGGGACATACTTTACTGATGTCATCTGTGACTTTGCGATGATAGACAATGTCTAGGGCATCTTTCACCGTGTGGTATTTTCCTTTGGTCTTTTGAAATGTTTCTTTGTAGCGTAGCTAGAAAGAAAAAGCACATGAATTACAAAAATCTACCAAGTTAAATAACTGAGCTCTTTTACGCTTGAACTCTCTTGTCTTCTCTCTTTGGTTTTCCCATGAATACATTTAGGAAAAATTTAAAAGCTTTTTTCAGACCCTAGAAGAGAAAAAGAACATTAGGGAAAACTGATGAAATCCAAAGCAACTATGGAATTTAACTGATCATAATGTATCAATCTTGGTTCATTGGTCATGGCAAATCTATGATGGTGATATAGGTGTTGGCAACAGGAGAAAAGGGGTGTTCCCCTGGGTGTGGGGCATGTGAGAACTCTGTACTATCTTTGCCACTTTTTGGTAAATCTAAGACTACTTAAAATAAAAAGTTTTTAAAAATGTAAAACATAAACCAAAAGCTCATTTGAGAGGGAGAAAAAAAACCCCAAACAAACATAACATTGTTGAGCCCAAGATATGCTAATATACCTGGAAAAGGGAAAAAGGTCTAGCTTCTAACTCCTGGTATTAAAATGCCTTCTCCACTAAGCAGTCTTAAAACTTTATTTCATTATAATCTTTATCTTTGTGATATTTCAAGAGAAAACAGCTCTGATTCTAAACTGAGAACATCATAGAAGATTCATCTAATCTACACAAGATGGGTACTTCTCTGCACAACCTATTTTCAACGTTAAACAGTTCTTTTCTTTTTGGGTAGCTGAGCAAACACACAATGAAAGGTGTCTTTTCTTTGACTTTGTAATTTTGTTTTTTAGATGGATCATAAGATTGCTTAGATCTACTTGTGGGGCTAGCCACGGTTAATACACTGAATTAAATGCCAGATACTACCCTTGTTACATTAGACTATTGTAAAGATCAGAGTTATCAGAATTTCTACTGATAAAGCCCTAGGGATGGCACTGTCCAGTGGGGCATGATGAATCCCAGGGCCAATTTCCATGTGTGGTCACCGCTGTAAGATACTAATTCAGCTTGGTTCAAATAAATATTCAACAGTAACTTTGAAGTGATAATGATGAAGGATGTCACAAGAAAACTAAAAATATCCTAGAAGGTAGATTTTGAGGGGAGTATATGATTTTTTCCCAGTATGTGTGTGTGTGTGTGTGTGTGTGTGTGTATACACACACATATATATACACACACACACACATATATATATATACTTTTTTTTTTTTTTGAGACAGAGTCTTGGTCTGTCGCCCAGGCTGAAGTGCAGTGGCGCAATCTCGACTCACTGCAAGCTCTGCCTCCTGGGTTCACGCCATTCTTCTACCTCAGCCTCCTGAGTAGCTGGGACTACAGGCGCCCACCACCATGCCTGGCTAGTTTTTTGTATTTTTAGTAGAGACGGGGTTTCACCGTGTTAGCCAGGTTGGTCTCGATCTCCTGACCTCATGATCCGCCCACCTTGGCCTCCCAAAGTGCTGGGATTACAGACGTGAGCCACCGTGCCCGGCCCCAGCTTATATTTTAAGCACTAACTGGCATTGCCTTTTTCTAACTAGTAGGCTCTTCTTTGCTCCAAATAAAAATTCCTAACAACATTATGGAACTGAGATATTGTTCATATTTGCTGTACCTTCTCTTTTCTGCTTAGGGCGTACTGCAATTACCTTAAGATGCCTTGAAATCCTAGACTTATGTTGCTAAGTTGAGGGCGTCATGAAGTTGGCTTGATTTTTGGCTCAGTTTAAGTCCCAACATGTCTAGTCCTCTGGGGTATGGCTCTGGTAATGGGTACAGTGAATTCCTGGTTGGGCCCTGAGACACAAAACCTGTAAGGACTGGCTGTTTACCTTGGAGTCACTATTTCACATCTTCATTAACTGATTATTACCATTAAAAGGCAGCCTTGCCCTCGATTGTGTGATGTGGAAAATGAACATGTGTCCTCCCTAATTTTAACCACTGTGCCATGCATCATTCACATGATCTATATGCAATTAAGAGAAGAAAGGGAACAAACATTTTCTGAGTGTCAGCTAGGAGCCCAGCAGCATGCTAGACACATATACATTATCTTGTTTGGTTTTACTTATCACAATTTTCATTGTCATTCCACATATATGAAAAGAGACTCAGAAAAATTAGACAAATGATATAGAATCGTACAGCAGGCAAGTCATAGCATCAGGATTTGAATCCATGTCTGGCTGACTCCAAGACCATAATTTTATGGATAAGTAAATTAACTGTCAAGTATCCCCAGAAAATGCTACTGAAGAATTACAAGAAAGGGTCATATTTTTACTCATTTACTCAGGAGAGAATTGAGAAGAATAGGCTTCTGATATCTCTCAGCTATTTTGCCTGACTGGTATTCTTTGGGCCATTTTTTTTTCCTCCTTAAAAAAAAGTGTGTTTTTTTCTGGGCCATGACATAGAACTATGGATATGGCTAAAATATGTTATGTTTCTTAGGTACTTCAACCTCAGCTCTCCCTATCACAGCAGAAGAAAAAAGGAAAGGATGCATACATCGCTGGCATTCCAGTAAGCCCTCTTGGCTCTGATGAGGATTGGCGTATCTGGAACTGGAGTGTACTTGTCCTTCATCTTTTCATATTGAATCTTGTACTTTTTCTGAGAAATAAATACAGAAGAGAGAGACAAGTTTAAATGTCTTCCCAATTCCCAACCAAGCCACAGGTCTTGTGGAGGGGCACAATGTGTTACACACTTTAAGAGAATAGCTCTGTCTTTTGTGTTTTGATGATGCTGAGCACCATTTATAGTAATGAACTCTCTGATCAGAGGTAGCAGGGGAAGGTTTTAACAAAGTATTTTTCCTTTTACCCAGTGCCTCAGTGCTGAATTCCTATCTTACCTCGCTGACCATGTCCTTCACGTCTTTAGCGTGCTTCAAGGCTGTGGTCTGGTTTCCAGCGTGATGATGGGGTCTCTCTTTGGTGGCAAGTTCAACATACAGATACTGAATAAGAGAAGAAAGTGAGGTGTCATAGAGATAAAGCATTTAGTATTTAGCATTCAGTCCACTTCATTCATTTCTAACCATTCAGCGGGAAGGTGGTATCTGCTTACTGTCCTGATGTTTGTTTGCTTGTTTTTTTGTTGTATGTGCTTCTGTTCATTTGTTTCTCTATCTCATATTTGAAAACACGTATGCATACTCCAGTTATCTAATATGCCTACTGCTGAGTATGATCCAAGCAAAGCCATGTGATAAAGAATGCTAACAGAAGAGTGAGAGGATTCTGATAGACCCCTCAACATATTTTCCCCTCATTTTTGCTTGAATGCATGAAATATAGCTTCGTTTGTCTGTGGATAACAAGAAGATCCTACAGAATGATCAAGCAATGATTTTCATTAGTTTAAGTCCACAGACTTCACAAGTTTTATAACACTTAGGAAAGAAGATATGGCATCCCTTGCCTGAGTAAAACACAACCATAATGATCATGGCCCCAAAGAGAATGGCTTCTTCAAGTGCAGTGTTAGTGGGCATGAGGTTGCAGCCAGGACAACCAAGTGTGTGAGTCTGCCACTGGCCAGGTGAGGCCAGGCACATATAATCACCCCCTGTGATGCCTGAGTGGCAGGTTTATGAACATCTGAGCTTACCTGACTCTGAAGCTTCTGCCCTCGCTTGGCTCTTAAAAGATCAGGAGTATCAGGAACTGAAGTAAAGATTGACTTCTGCTTCTTGCCTGCAGCTCTGTAGACCAGCTAGACATAAACCAAGTCATCACCATCATTTCTGTTTCATGGGCATGTTATGTTCTCTGCAGATGCCTTCACTGCTTTTACATAGAAAGGGTAGGAGCCCTCCCACTGCAATGATTGCAGCTTCTTCCCAATAAACCAACCTTTTATTTACCTCTTGCATCCTCCTTTTCTTTTTTCCCCTGTGTCAAAACAAGAGACATTCTCTAGCCTGTCCAAAATTCAAGCCTCCTGCTCTGTTCTTGGTCCCTCTTGCAGTTGTCCCTTCTAGTACCCTATTCCAGCAATTGTCCCCTTCTCCTCTGTATCTTCCATCCTTCTTGTTTTCCCAACCCTGTCTTCACCTGCAAACAGACTCAAGACCTCCCGTCATTAATTAAGCCTTTTCCAGCCTCTAGCCAATGGCCTTCATTCTTCTTTTCTCAGCCAAGTTGCCTGTGTTTCTTCTTTGCCTCTCTTTTGATTAATTTCTCAAGACCATAGTTTGGCTCACACCAATGAAGTCACACTCATTGAGACTACCAAGAACTTCATGATTGCCACGAACACTTCTCTGTAGCAACTGAAGCTGCTCAGTGTTTCATTCCTGAAAACTCTTTTCTCTGGCTTCCATTCCACCATTCTTCCCTAGTTGGCCTCCTGTCTTTTAGGCCTCCTCATCAGCCTCCCTCTGTGGTTCTGCTCTCATGCAAAGGCTGCTGTTAGCTGGGGTGAAAGATTGGCCCCTTTCACCCAAGACATTCTCCTGGGGTGATCTCATCTGTACCTGTCATCTCAAACATCACTTGGAGATTGATGACTTCCAAATCTACATATCCAGTGTCTTTCCTGAGCTCCAGACCCAAGTTTTCTGCAACTTTCTGAATTTGGGTGATTTACCATGTTCAATGTATAATTCTTTATATTGCCTCTATCTCTATCTCAAATTGCTTCTCCTGTTTTCTCTGTTTTGCTAAATGACTCGTTGATATCCCAGTTACTCAGGCCAGAAACTGCAGGGAGTCATCCTAGGCTCCTCCCTTATTCCTACATCAAAATGGTCATGAATCCTGGGCTCCTCACTTTGTGATATTTTGAAATCTGATTCTTTGCCAACACTACTGCTCTAGTTCAGCCTTCTATCTTATTTTCTACATGTCGAAACCACCTGCTCAGCTCCTCTATTGGACCACTCCACATGATTCACCCATCTTTCAAAAGTCTGAGACACATATTTTTTTAATGTTCAAATCTATTCTTCATAGAAATAATTCTTCAATGATTTTTCATAAGGTCCAAGGGCATTTACATAACACCTACGAGTCTTTATAACCTGGCTCCAACCCATATTTCTGTAATAGCTTCATTTCCCAGTGTCTTGCCACACCCCCCCCCATGTGCTATGTAAACTACTCCCAGTTACAAGAACTCATTACGGCTGCTTTCACAGACTGTCCTTCCTGCCTTGAATGTTCTTCTCCCTCTTATTTGCCTGGAAAACTCCAAGAGTCCATGCTGTCTTGATTATTCCTATATAAGACCATTTATCACACTGATGTCTGTTTCTTCTCCAAGACTAGGGCACAGCAGTTCAGTGGTACGATCCTTTCATCAACTAGAGCTCAGACAAAGGGCCTAAAACATAATAGTTCCCTGATAAATGTTGAAGGAATTTAAATAATGAGGCAAATGAGAAAGAACAAATGGAAACCAAATAAATTCTAATCATGGATATAAATACCAGTTGAACAGATAAATGTAAGAAATACACATACACACACACACACACGTCGATTTCTTTAAATCCGAATTATATACCACTGCAAGTTAAAACAAAGTGTAACTCGTGTGTTTGGGGCTGTTTTTCTCATGTTACTATTGAGAGGAAAGAGATAAACTAAATGAAAACTTAATGTTTCTTACAAGCTAAATTTTGAGTAAAGTAAATCAACAACTCATAGAATTTTGTGGTTAAAATGAGCTCAAATCATCATTTATTCCAATTCTTCAGTTTAGGAAATTAGGGTGCTAAAGTTGTGAATTACATAAGGTCATATAGCTAACTGAAAGTAAATCTGGGACTAAAACCCAATTCTCCCAAGCCATTTTTTCTTATTTTTAAATTTTATTTATGTATTTATTTTTAGAGACAGGGTCTCACTATATTGCCCAGGCTGGCCTCAAACTCCTGCACTGCAGTGATCCTCTGGTCTCAGCCTCCAAGGTAGCTAGGAGAAATAGGTATGTACCACTGTGCATGGCCCCTATGCCATTTCTAGAATTATACATTTCTCTGTGTATTATATTTCCCCTGTACTTAGGTATGCATCGCTTATGCTTCTTGGGACAACATGCCTGCTTCCTAGTACTATAAATGTGTATATGTCAAGAATCTATACCATTGAAAGACAACTCAAAAATCAGTAACTTCTTTTGGCCATCAGACTTTTTACTAACTCAATGTTTTCTAAACTTTCCTGGTATTAACTCCCACCACGGTTCTTATTAAAAACGGATTCGTAGGCTCTCTGCCAACCCTTCTGAATTCAGGGGAGTGGCTTGGATCACTCTTATGTGATCTGGGACTGGGTCATTCTTATGGAGAGGCAAATGTGGTGCAAACTGCTCTACTGAAAAATATCCATTCTTCTTCCTCAGTGCTGATGTGCAATTTGCACAAAATCCCCCTGGGAATTGAGAAGAGGAGAAACTAAAGTTTTAGATAATTCTGAACCCAGAAAGCCAAAAAGAGTAAAGGTATTTCAGAGTTATCTTTACTCTAAAGCACTGTAAGTTACCATTTTATTATGATTATGATTATGATTATTTGGTAGCTGGAGGAGAGATGTGGTGCAGTGGTTTTCAACACAGGTTGCATATTATTAAACAGAATCTCTGTGGAACATCTAAAAGTATACAGATGCCCAGACACAGAGAATCAGAGTCTGCTGTGGAACTAGGCGTCAGGGCCCTCTCTGGGTGTTTTTTAAATATTTTACAGGTGATTCTCATACTGAGCCAGAGTGGAAAAGCACAACTTTACTTGGATAAAAATAAGCATTCCAGTCTGAGTGCGAGCACTGGCTGAAATAACACAGTGAAGCTTTTAGGAAAGGAAATGGGCTCAATGTTGCATTTGCAAAAGCTGAAGAGTTAGTCATCCTCTGTCTCTGGCTCACTGAGTATAGGAAGCTGCATATCCCCTCCACTGAGGGTGACATTTGGTATTTCAGGGCATCGCTAAGAGCATAAGATTCCTAATCAGCAGCCATCAGAGCTACTGAGAATGACGAAATGACCTGGAAGCCAATGCTCAGCTGGGTGAAGCCACAATACAGAATGGTGAATGCACAAACTGTTGAATGGAGCTACAATACCAGAGTGACAGTAGAATGAGAATGACCAACTGACCTATAAGAAGAGCAACCATTTACACTTGTGAAATGCCCTTTGGCAAACATGCCTGTTATGGCCAGGGCACTATGGGACACACATAAATAACATGGGGTCCAATCATCAAGGAACCAACACTCTAGGTGAGAGAATCAGATCTATTCACAAATAACTGCAATATATCAGGAGCCTCAATGCCAAATGAACATGAAACTAAGTAGTCTGTTTTTTACTGAGTGGGCAGCAGAGCAGGGAGCCATTGAAGACTTCTCCAATGGCACTGCCATGTTCAGGGCTCCTGATAGCAGGAATTAAAGAAAATTTTGAAATAAGTTAAGTTTAGAGACAACAAAAATAATAAGTAAGAAGCCCTTTCTAGGCCAGGCATGGTGGTTCATGCCTGTAATTCCAGCACTTTAGAAGGCCAAGGCGGGTGGATCACCTGAGGCCGGGAGTCAGAGACCATCCTGGCCAACATGAAGAAACCCCGTCTCTACTAAAAGCACAAAATTAGTCAGGTGTGGTGGTGCATGCCTATAATCCCAGCTACTTTGGAGACTGAGGCACGAGAATTGCATGAACCTAGGAGATAGAGGTTGCAGTGAGCTGAGATCACGCCATTACACTTCAGCCTGGGCAACAAAAGCGAAACTCCATCTCAAAAACAAGAAAAGAAAAAAGAAGGTCTTTCTAATCTATAAAATCATGCAAAACCCCTCATCAGCCCTAGACATAGGAAGAGCAAGTATGAATATGCTTATCTTACCAAAAGGGGGCAAAATAAGTAAACTGAGGTAAAGTGCAGTTGGTTGACTTGCTTGACATAGTAGCCATTCCACAGTGAAGAGGGGAAATATTTTACCTGCCACAGTTGCCTGAACAGCGATCACTAGAGGAACTAAGAACCTTGTGGAGTAATTCAGTTTGTACTGGTCAATTTGGTTGACTTTAGTGACAAGTAAAGTGTCCTTACCTCACTCAGATGTGTCTTCAGTTCTTGCACTTTTCTGTATTCTGGAGTGTCAAGCACCACTTTGTATTTGTCTCGCATCTTCCTTGCCTTATCAGTGTACAGGTAATTAGACTAAAAAAAAAAAAAAACAAAAAAAAAACAAGAGAAATACAAGTTGATTAATCACTTATGGGATTCATGTCATGTTGTCTTTCAAATGGCTGGCATGTGTAAGCTGAGCAGGGCTTTCATGTGTCCTGGATGTCTTCCCAGGCAGAAGCAAAAACAACTGTCATTTAAGGAAGCTCAGCACCTTCCACAGGAGGCACAGATCACATTAAGCAGGTGATAACTGGCTCAAGTGAGTTAATGGTAAATTTCCCCTTAAAAGTAGCTGCAGGCTAAGATCCCTTCTGCCTAGCCCTGGAGGCTGGTGATGGGGGCATCCAGCTGTGCAAGGTGATGATGTGCACTCACCCAGAGCTTCCGCAGGTGCCGGGAGCGGACCATGTCAGGAGTGTCATACAGGAAGCAGCCAAATCCCTTCAGGACCTGCAAGTCCTCTTTGTATTTAATCTGAGAGGCAAACACAGAAATATAGCTGGTCATAAGCAAATGTAAACCAGGAAACACAAAAGATGGAGTAGCAACACTTCTTAATTACTGTATCTTTCGTTTTGGTTCATCTACTTTTTTTTTTTTGAGACAGAGTTTCATTCTTGTTGCACAGGCTGGAGTGCAATGCCAAGATCTTGGCTCACTGCAACCTCCGCCTCCCGGGTTCAAGCAATTCTCTTGCCTCAGCCTCCCTCGTAGCTGGGATTACAGGCATACATCATCATGACTGGCTAATTTTCATATTTTCAGTAGAGACAGGGTTTCACCATGTTGACCAGGCTGGTCTTGAACTCCTGACCTCAGGTGATCTGCCCACCTCAGCCTCCCAAAGTGCTGGGATTATGGGCATGAGCCACCATGCCTGGCTGGTTCATCTACCTTGTACTCTTAGTTTACTTGCACCCAAATAAGTCATGGGTTTTTTCATTTAAGTCTCTAGCCCTGAGGTGAGGAGAGAACACTGCTATTATTTTATTACTGTAATATTGATGGGAGAAAAGAACAGATTGAATGGATTGATCTTTTAGGAGGAGAGAACATACAAGGAGAATGAAAAAAGTGGCAGCAAGAAGTTGCTAACGGGGTCAGAGTAGGGATGAGTAAGAGGAAAATACTCAACATGACCTGGGACGGAGGCCACATAGGGAGTTAGGGAGTGAGGAGTTGGAATGAGTCTGTGTTGAATGTAGAATGGTGGTCACTGAGTGATCAAGAGTAATGGCAATTCTGTCTTCCCCAAGTGGTCCTCTTACTACTGTTTCCATAGCTGGAGAATTGTGGCATCCTCCTCCCACATTGTCTTACCTCCAACTTGTACTCTTTGTTTAGAAGTGCTTATCAGAAAAGGCTGTTCCAAGACCACTGGTTGTTTTAACTGCTGAAAGCAAGCCTGCCTCTTGTTAAGACTACTCCAAAAAGACCCCTACAAGATGCTTACATCACTGGTAATGTCTCCTACGTAGCGGCAATGGATCACTTGGGGTGTGTATGGCAGAGAGATCATGTGGCCCTGCATCTTGAAGAAGTCTGACTTGTAGATCAACTAAAGAAAAAAAATACCCAAAAACACGTGCATTAGAGACCGAATGATTGACATTCATCCCTGGTCTCTACTCCCTGTCTTTCCTAAGAAAATACCCACCTCACTGACAGCCTCTTGTGTCTTCTTGACTTGGCGGATCTCAGGGGTATCAGGAGTTGTATGGATCTTGTCTTTCAGTTTGTGGTACAATTCCCGATACAGTCTCTACATTGGAGGAAATATCATTACAGGTATTTAGTAAGGGATGACGAGAGCATCTACTGACTAATCAAGAATAAAAATATTTTAATAAGGAAGAGGGGAGGAAATATCAAGGATATAGAAAATGATTGAGATTAGGAAAAAAAGGAGAAAATGAGAGTTATTTCATTTCGGTGAAGAATTCTGAGCTCAAAGCCTTCCACTTTCTATCAGATGGTTGCATAGTAGGATCAGATATGCAAATCAATAGTTGGTTTAGAAAACCAGGATCATGAGTCAGACTAAAATGCAACCTTATTAAAGATTTTTGAATATAAATGTCAAAAGAAGAAATTATTTCTTTTTTTTTTTTTTTTTTTTTTTTGGAGACGGAGTCTCGCTCTGTCGCCCAGGCTGGAGTGCAGTGGCCAGATCTCAGCTCACTGCAAGCTCCGCCTCCCGGGTTTACGCCATTCTCCTGCCTCAGCCTCCGGAGTAGCTGGGACTACAGGCGCCCGCCACCTCGCCTGGCTAGTTTTTTGTATTTTTAGTAGAGACGGGGTTTCACCGTGTTAGCCAGGATGGTCTCGATCTCCTGACCTCGTGATCCGCCCGTCTCGGCCTCCCACAGTGCTGGGATTGAAATTATTTCTTTAGAAAAGTTTTGCATCATAATCTATGGAACCGAGTCTCTCCAAGGCATTACCAGATACGAAAAAAAAACCACTGCCAAGAAATATCGTATCAAAATGTGACAATAAGGACCTTTTACGTTTTTGCTGGTATGTAAGTTTACAACTGAAATACAATGAATTCTTAATGCATTTCAAACAAAGCCATGGCTATTAAAACTCAGTATGTCTCTTGGAGAATCAGCATTCAGGTACCTCGCTGGTAACATTGTTGACTCTCCGGACGTGGACAAATGGAACATCTTTGGGACCAAGTGTATACCCATATGCCTTGGTGTGTTCATAGGCTTCTTTGTACTTGAACTGTAAAAGCAAAGTTGGAATGAGATCAATGATGGGTAAACAAGAAGCGACATTACATTTCTGCAAATAGAAAAGAGATGTCACCTTTATTTGAAAAATTGCTCTTTTTAAGGATTAAGTATGAAGAAAAGTCATTGACAAAATTTCAATATTAATCCAAGCCTTGAAAATTATGTCTTGTAAAATAAAACCAGGCCCAGAAAAGATAATTTGTCCTTGCCTAAGTGAAATCTGTTTGTAGGGAGGTATGCAAAATGCCAGAGAAAATCTTTATTTTTAGCCCCAATGTGGCTAGAAAATTAGAAAATACAATTAGGTGTTAGATTATTAAATCTATATATCTATATATCTATATATATACACACACACACACATACACACACACACATATATCATATACTTCCAAAGATGTTATATCTTCTGCAGTGAAACATAGCAGAAGGAAGACAATACTATCACCACACCTCAATAGTGCGTGTATGAAGTTGCAATTCCAGTAAATGGCTTGGGATAATTCAGGGTGCATCTGTGCAAATTAAGGCCAGCAGAAGTAGAGGCATCATGACAGCCATGGGCCCTCAGCCAAGGCTTCCACGAACATCCTGTTCTAACCCACAGGGCTACCCAGGCACTGCTGAATTGCAGAAGTGGTCAATTCCACAGCACCCCTCAAAAATGTGCTGTCTCTCCTCTCCAGCTCCCATCATTCTATCAGGTTGAACCTTTAGGGTGTGACTGGAGGATTAGAACAGGCTATTAATTAATATGAGTCTCCTGCCACCCCACCTTCAGACCCATCTCAATGAGGAGGAGACTACTCACATAACTGCTCATGTAACGGGTGTCCTTGATGTGTTTGAAGTGAGGAGTGTCACCTGGAAGTCTATATCCAGTGGGCAGGGTGCGCAGGCTGGTTTTGTATAGATTCTGCCGGAATGAGGAAGAGCAGGTTAAATGACATCTGGCATCAAGTAACTGATCTGAGCTTAACAAATCACATATCGCTCATGTTAGTTTTTTGACTAGATACTTAATATACTTATGCTCACTGAATTGATTTCAGGAAAGAATTAAATACTAAAAGAGTCATAAAATGAGTCAGATTACTCTTCACTTATTGTTTTGGAAAAATAGAACAATGAGTGAAATAGTTTATTGAAAGTAGTTCCTGGCCAGGTGTGGTAGCTGACATCTGTAATCCCAACACTTTGGGAGGCCAAGGCAGGAGGATTGCTTAAAGTCAGGAGTTGAGACCAGCCTGGACAACATACCAAGATCTCACCTCTCCAAAAAATTAAAAAATTAGCCAGGCACGGTGGCGTGTACCTGTAGTCCCAGCTACTTAAGAAGCTAAGGTGAGAGGATCACTTGAGCCCAGGAGTTTGAGATTGCAGTGAGCTGTGATTACACCATTGCACTCCAGCCTGGGAGACAGAGGAGACCCTGTCTCCAAAAAATAAAAATAAAAAAAAAAAAATAAATAAAAAAGTAATTCCTCTATGCTTCTGAACATATGCCCAGTTGGCTGTATGGCATCTAGCAAGAATTTGGGAAATGCAGAGAAGACAGGTAACCAAGTGTCACCTCTGCCATTACTCCGTCCTCAGGTGATGACGATATGCAAGCCATCACCAAGATATAGCCAGGCACATGTTTCTATTACCCTCTCCTGCCTCCTGCAAACACAGTATGTTGACATCAGGCCATGAAGAGGTCAGGATGCACATATTCATGGTAGAAAGGGAGGACAGGGAGGAGTGTCTGTCTGTGACCTTAAATACTCTCTCTTGGAGTTTAGGATTAAGAATTACATTAAAGGCCGGGCGCGGTGGCTCAAACCTGTAATCCCAGCACTTTGGGAGGCCGGATCACGAGGTCAGGAGATCGAGATCATCCTGGCTAACACGGTGAAACCCCATCTCTACTAAAAAATACAAAAAAAACTAGCCGGGCAAGGTGGCGGGCGCCTGTAGTCCCAGCTACTCGGGAGGCTGAGGCAGGAGAATGGTGTAAACCCGGGAGGCGGAGCTTGCAGTGAGCTGAGATCCGGCCACTGCACTCCAGCCTGGGTGACAGAGTGAGACTCTGTCTCAAAAAAAAAAAAAAAAAAAATTACGTTTAAAATGTGAAAAACTAAATTATTTTTATTTTCTAGACAGGGTCTCACACTGTCACCCAGGCTGTAGTGCAGTGGCACCATCACAGCTCACTGCATCCTTGACCTCCCTGGGCTCAGGTAATCTTTTCACCTCAACTTCCCAAGTAGCTGGGACCACAGATGCATGCCACTCTAATTTATTTTTGGGATAAATAATTTATTTTGGATTTATCCCAAATAAATAAAATAATTTATTTTGGGCCTCTCAAAGTAGCTGGGATCGCAAATGCATACCTGGCTAATTTATTTATTTTTGTATTTTTATATAGACGGGGTTTCACCATGTTACTCAGGCTGGTCTCGAACTCCAGGCTCAAGCTATCTGCCTGCCATGACCTCCTAAAGTGCTGGGATTACAGGCATGAGCCACTGTGCCAGGCCACAATTATTATTATTTTTATTATTATTATTTGAAACGGAGTTTTGCTCTTGTTGCCCAGGCTGGAGTGCAATGGCACAATCTCGGCTCACTGCAACCTCCACCTCCGGGGTTCAAGCGATTCTCCTGCCTCAGCCTCCCAAGTAGCTGGGATTACAGTCATGCACTACCATGCCTGGCTAGTTTTTTGTACTTTTAGTAGAGATGGGGTTTCACCATGTTGGCCAGGTTGGTCTCGAACTCCTGACCTCAGGTGATCTGCCTACCTCAGCCTCCCAAATTGCTGGGATTACAGGCGTGAGCCACTGCACCTGGCCCAAAATTATTTTTAATATTCAAGATGAGAAATAGGATGAAAAGTTGAGACCAAATCAGCACCACTGGGTAACATAGAATAGACAGGTTAAACATGCACGTGGGATCCAGGTTCTTTCTCTTCTGAATTCCAGCCACAATTTCTAGTTCCTCTTTTATTGAGGTTAAAAGCCTTGTCTCTGTCATCTTGATTTTCAGCTTTTTGAAAGCAGAGAAGGTATATTGGCTTTCTTCTTGGTAACCTGTAAATATTGCTAAAACATGCCCATTTATGGTAGCTTGATTGCTCCATAGGGGGGGATCCTGGCAGCTAGGAGGGAAGACAGATTATGCTCTGTGTTTTTGTCTTTTCACCTCATGTGAATGGAACAGCATTTATACAAGGTAAGGTGAGCTGAGGGAATGGATTTCTGCTGGGCACTATCAAGTTCTCACTGCTTACCGAACTCTGGAGCTTGTATGCATGAAGGGCCCGGTCCAGATCCACGGTTTTGGTAGTTGGAGCCACTTTGCCTCTGACACTGTGCACATAGTCATAGTGGTAGACAGCCTGGTGCAGAAAGAAGCATTGTTAGAAGCAAAGAGAATGGGAACCCAGGTCCCTCTTTAAAAAAAAATAACGGTAGCCTGCTTCCCTTTGCCTGGAGAACTCATCTGACATATTACTGTGGCTTGTCCAATAGGATCAGAGCCAGCGTGTGGACACGTGATCACACTGAGAAGAGATGGCCCAGGCATAAGAGGAGGAGGGGTGGGCATTTTACCACTAGAAGTTCCAAAATAATAGGTCTCAATGTTTGCACTCACTGGCAGGATTTGATATTGACTTACCAACCTGTGGAGTTAATAAAGAAAGAGCAGCTTTGTGCCTGTCCTGCCTGCTCTGAGTCAGGCGTCATAGTGGGTGCTTCCTTACGTCCCCATTTTATGCATCAGAATGGGGGCCTCAGATGGATTAAGTGCTTTTCATAAGCCTTATAGATAATGTGTGGTAGAGGCGAGACTGCACTCCACAACTCTTAACTCCAGAGCCTGCTTGCTGTTTATTCTACCATAATTGGCTCTAATTTATTAAATGGCCTAGACGGAAATAAACTTGCTATGACACAGGGCACAAAAAACAATGCTGGAAGCGCTAAGGCACAAAGTTACTTGATAGACTCAGATCACCTACAGCTCCGCCCAAGCAAACTGCTTGAATGCATCAGGTTTCAGGAAACAATCGCCAGCAGCATCTTCAGTGCTTTCAAACGCACCAACTCTGGTTTCCTAGTTAGAAAAGACTTGGCACTGCCTGGTCTATGGTTTTTGCCACCTCTGCTTGAGTGGTGGCCCTGCCTTTATTACTGTCCACTTAACTTCCCCAGAGAGCACTTACGTCACTTAGCTGTTTCCCACTTTTGACAGCCTGCACGTAGACTGGTGTATCTGTGACAAGCTTATAGTCATTCCTTGTTTTCAGCATGTGAGCTTTATACTTGATCTGCCGAGAGGAAGAAAACAAGCCCGTGTTGGACCATTCCTTATGCTTGAAACTGCTGGTTTTCATAGAGGGTTTAGTTGCTTTTAACTCATGAGATTTACACTTATCAGCACTTATTCAACAGACCGAGATGCATTTGAATTTTATAACAGTGTAACCAACACTTATGTGGGGCTTCTAGAGTCTTCTAGGACACTTGATAACTACTCTTCTAGGAAAGTTTAAGCTTTCTTACTGAAATCCTCATTGCAGTATTTAATTTGCCTGGAAAATCCTCTCTTTACAAATAGAGCTTGTCTATAGCATTGCAAACGCTAACAAATGACACTTTCCTAAAATGGCAATTAAATGCTTGTCAGTATATCCAAAATAGCCTAAAACGTAGAAAGAGAAGCCAGTGGTCCCTCCTCTATCAGAGACGATGGCGTACCTGGACTGCACTGTTTAATAAGAATGCCATATGCCTTCCTGAGAGATGGTTGCTCTGCTCCTAGCATCTTTCTCCAGCTCAGCCACCCCCCAGAGCTGGCCTGTGACAATGTCCCTATTTTACATAACCTCCTCTTAACTCTAGACTATGGAGAAATGGAAAGATACTAAAGAACAAAACTAAGCAAACTCACATCATCACGCAGATCATAAGCATGCTTGGCATGGAGGATTTCAGGAGTGTCCCAGACGTAGCAACCAATGCCTTTCAGCCAGTTGAGGTCATCCTTGTACACAATCTAGAGGGTTTTGATAGAGAGGATCAGAAAAAAAAAATTGACCATAATAACTTAAACACTAAAAACAGGTACATTCTAGACTCAGAAGCCTTTGCGGAATGAGGAGCAAAGGCATTATGCAAAGAGGCTCAGGGGAGCCACAGAGACATGCGTACACAGAGCCCTGCTTCCAGAGACGGCTCCGAAGTCAAGTCAGACACATGGACATATAGGGAAGAAATAGTGGAAAAAGGCTAAGGTAAAGAAATGGGTGAGTTTGCTGCGCTTCTGGGTGGGGCCGTGGGGCGGGGCCGTGGAGGGGTCCTTCTTAAGTCACAGGCTTACATCGCTGATCTGATCTGTGACTTTCCTGACGTGATCATTGACTTTCAAGTCGGGGTGGCAAATCCATTCGTGGAGGTGCAGGCGGTAATCAATCTCGCTGACTTTCTTCTGAGAATCCTTGGCAGTAACCATCTCTACCATGTCGGGCACGATGTGGATTTTCATCTTGTTCTTTTCATAAACTGATCTGTACAAGCGCTGTCAAGTTAAAATCACATGCCAGTTATACAGGAAATTGTGCCAAGGCATCATGGCCATACATGAGAAGTCAGGCTAACCAACTCACAGCAAACAGTTGGGGGCAGGGTGGGGACTGGTATTTTCTGACATTTTCTATAGATTAATAGGGGAAATTTAAAAAAAAAAGCATTATAGCTGAAATAATATGTAGCTTCTTTACATGTGCACAGTCAGTGTCATATGCCTTGGTAAATAGAAAATGTTCAGGCTGGGCACGATGACTTACACCTGCAATCCCAGCACGTGGGAGACTGAGGCAGGAGGATCGCTTGAGCCCAGGAGTTTGAGACCAGAGTGGGCAACATAGTGAGATTCCAATCGCTACAAAAATTAAAACCTTAGCTGGGTGAGGTGGTGCATGCCTGTAGACTCAGTGACTCAGGAGGCTGAGGTGGGATGATTCCCGGAGCCCGAGAGGTAGAGGCTGCAGTGAGCCGTGATTGCACCACTGCCCTCCACCTGGGGCAACAGAGTGAGACCTGTCTTAAAAAAAAAAAGGCCGGAGGTGGGGCGGGGAAGAAATGTTCCTATTAATAATACATGGCTATTTTACTTGACTTAAATTTGAAGTAAGGTTTTTGGAGTTACGCTCATGTGTTGCCTAACAATGTTTCAGTCAAAAGATTATAATGCTGTGTTTTTACTGTACCTTTTGTATGTTTAGATACACAAATACTTGCCACTGTGTCACAGTTGCCTACAGTATTCAGTACAGTAACATGCTGTACAGGTTTGTAGTCTAGGAGCAATAGCCTATCCCTTCTCGGTATGTGGAAGTGCACTCTATGATGTTAGCACAACAATGGAATCACATAACGAGCGGCACATTTCTCAGAATGTATCCTAGTCGTTAAGGGGCGCATGGCTGTACTTACATCGATGTTAAGCTTGCCAACTCGGAGGCACCGTGCTGTGTTCGGATCATCGTCAACACTTCTTGGTAACGTATAAAGAGCTTTGAACTTTTCATATTCCTCCCGATATTTGACCTATAGAGAAAAAGTAGAAAGGAAGAAAGAGTTTTAGAGCGCAATGGATTTATATTGTTAAAACAGCCTAAGACTTAATGGGAAAACCCGACTCTGAGATCCACCCAGCACTGGGGACACCACTTCTCTGAGCTCATTTCCCCAACTGTACAGAGAGATAGAGCAGTAGCACCTGCCATGGGGTTATCATGTGGCTGAAATCAGACTGTAACAAAAGTACTTTGAAACCGCAGAGCACTATGAAATTTTAGTTGCTATTTTCAAAACTCCTATAGCAATACTAGTACTTTTACTGCTACTACAAGCAATTCATTTTAAAGATTATATAATTTAAAAATATTCTCTTGTGGTAATGGCATGAGCGCAAGATTAAAACTGTGCCTAGGAATATCTTTGTTTTTAATAACTGAAAAGTCTGCTGCTAAGAAGACACAATCCTTGGATTTCAGTTTCTACAAGGCTTTCAAAAATACAGTGCAATCAACTTCTGTGGGATAACAATTAGTTCTTAAGCCATGGTGCCTATTAATTGGTGTTCCATGATTATATAAACCCAGGTTAAGACAGAGACTAAGATCCAATCTCATAGCACACAATAATAAAATAATTCTTCCACAACTCCGAGACTTGCACCTCTGTAACAAAAGAGAGATGGGAGTATATGTTTGTATCAGAATTCCAGCAATTCTCTTCATTGACTGTAGACCAACCAACATTTCCACCAGATTTTTCCAAAACAGAAACTCAGCGTCTTACATCTAATCTATTTCTCAGCTTCAAAGATGATAGAATTTAAAGACACCCTTTTAAAAACACACACACACACACACACACACATACACACACAAAAAGCTTTTTCCTAAAATAAGGTCAGAATACTTCTTTTAAAGGATTAATTTCTCTCTGTTTTACCTTGCTCCAAAACCAACTTGCCAAGAATCTTGCCTCTGTAATTTTGTTCATGACTCAAGGAAAAAGCCTCTTTTGAGCTTTTTAAATCTTATCTATAATACTTTTCTTCCAAAATGAAAAGTTTGCTCCTTTTTGCAATCTTCCAAATAGAGTTGGGCCTGGGTAAAATCACATACCTTACTTTTTCCTCCAGGTAAAAATTAAATAATTCCATAGACTGTCTAATGAAGTTTATTTCTAAGCTGTGCATCTGTAAGTCCAGTAGAGTAGTGAAATCAATTTACTGAGTCACTAGCATTTAAATGAGTAGAACAGAATGGAAATGATCAGAGTGCACTGTCTCTAGTCTAGCAGTCACTGCTCTTCTGTGAGATATTTGTGCCAGAAGAAACTCCCATAAACTTCAGGGGTGTGTATGTGTGTATGTGAACTTGAAATAAAAAATAAATTTCCCACTGTGAGTCCTGGTCAAAACATGTTTGAGAAATGCTGATTTAAAGTGTTACGTAAAATGTTCACAATTAAGAGATAAAGTCTCTAATTTTTCTGAAGGAGAACGGGGCTAAGAATTACAATAAAGGTTACAGGTAATTTTACAATTAAAGATTTTACACAGACTTTAAACCAACAAAGATCAAAAGAGACAAAGAAGGGCATTACATAATGGAAAAGGGATCAATGAAACAAGAAGAGCTAACTATCCTAAATATATACGCACCCAACACAGGAGCACGCAGATTCATAAAACAAGTTCTTGGAGACCTACAAAGAGACTTAGACTGCAACACAACAATAGTGGGGGACTTTAACACCCCACTGTCAACACTAGACAGATCAACCAGACAGAAAATTAACAAGGATATCCAGGACTTGAACTCAGAATCTCTGGGACACACTTGAAGCAGTGTGTAGAGGAAAATTTATAGCACTAGATGCCCACAAGAGAAAGCAGGAAAGATCTAAAATCGACACCCTAACATCACAATTAAAAGAAGTAGAGAAGCAAGAGCAAACAAATCAAAAAGCTAGCAGAAGGCAAGAGATAACTTAAGATCAGAGCAGAACTGAAGGAGACTGAGACACAAAAAACCCTCCAAAAAAAATGAATGAATCCAGGGGCTGTTTTTTGAAAAGATCAACAAAATAGATAGACCGCTAGCAAGACTAATAAAGAAAGAGAGAAGAATCAAATATATGCAATAAAAAATGATAAAGGGGATATCACCACTGATCCCACAGAAATACAAACTACCATCAGAAAATACTATAAACACCTGTACACAAATAAACTAGAAAATCTAGAAGAAATGGATAAATTCCTGGACACATACACCCTCCCACGACTAAACCAGGAAGAAGTTGAATCCCTGAATAGACCAAGAGGCTCTGAAATTGAGGCAGTAATTAATAGCCTACCAACAAAAAAAAGTCCAGGACCAGATGCATTCAGAGCCGCATTCTACCAGTGGTACAAAGAGGAGCTGGTACCATCCCTTCTGAAACTATTCCAAACAACAGAAAAAAAGGGAATCCTCCCTAACTCATTTTATGAGGCCAGCATCATCCTGATACCAAAACCTGACAGAGACATAACAAAAACAGAAAATCTTAGGTCAATATCCCTGGTGAACATCAATGTAAAAATCCTCAAAAAAATACTGTTTTATGAAACCAAATTGAGCAGCACATCAAAAAGCTTATCTACCATGATGAAGTTGGCTTCATTCCTGGGATGCAAGCCTGGTTCAACATATGCAAATCAATAAATGTAATCTATCACATAAACAGAACCAATGACAAAAATCACATGATTATCTCAATAGATGCAGAAAAGGCATTCGTCAAAATTCAACAGCCCTTCATGCTAAAAACTCTCAATAAACTAGCTATTGATGGGACGAACCTCAAAATAATAAGAGCTATTTATAACAAACCCACACCCAATATCATACTGAATGGGCAAAAGCTGGAAGCATTCCCTTTGAAAACTGGCACAAGATAGGGATGCCCTCTCTCACCACTCCTATTCAACATAGTGTTGGAAATTCTGGCCAGGGCAATCAGGCAAGAGAAAGAAATAACGGGTATTCAATTAGGAAAAGAGGAAGTCAAATTGTCTCTGTTTGCGGATGACATGACTGTATATTTATAAAACCCCATCATCTCAGTCCAAAATCTCCTCAAGCTGATAAGCAACTTCAGCAAAGTCTCAGGATACAAAATCAATGTGCAAAAATCACAAGCATTCCTATATACCAATAACAGACAAACAGAGAGCCAAATCATGAGTGAACTCCCATTCACAACTGCTACAAAGATAATAAAATACCTAGGAATCAAACTTACAAGGGATGTGAAGGACCTCTTCAAGGAGAACTACAAACCACTGCTCAAGGAAATAAGAGAGGACACAAACAAATGGAAAAACATTCCATGCTCATGGATAGGAAGACTCAATATCATGAAAATGGCCATGCTGCCCTAAGTAATTTATAGATTCAATGCTATCCCCATCAAGATACCATTGACTTTTTTCACAGAATTGGAAAAAACTAAAGCTGGAGGCATTACACTATCTGACTTCAAACTGTACCACAAGTCTACAGTAATAAAAACACCATGGTACTTGTACTAAAACAGAGATATAGACCAATGGAACAGAACAGAGGTCTCAGAAATAACACCACATATCTATAATCACCTGATCTTTGACAAACCTGACAAAAACAACCAATGGGAAGAAGACTCCCTATTTAATAAATAGTGCTGGGAAAACTGGCTAGCCATGTGCAGGAAGCTGAAACTGGATCCCTTCCTTACACCTTATATAAAAATTAACTCAAGATGGATTAAAGACTTACACAAAAGACCTAAAACCATAAAAACCCCAGAAGAAAACCTAGGCAATACCTTTCAGGACATAGGCATGGGCAAATACTTCATGACTAAAACACCAAAAGCAATGGCAACAAAAGCCAAAATAGACAAATGGAATCTAATTAAACTAAAGAACTTCTGCACGGCAAAAGAAACTATCATCAGAGTGAACAGGCAACCTACAGAATGGGAGAAAATTTCTGCAATCTATCCATCTGACAATGGGCTAATAGCCAGAATCTACAAAGAACTTAAACAAATTTACAAGAAAAAAACAACCCCATGAGAAAGTGGGTGAAGGATATGAACAGACGTTTCTCAAAAGAAGACCTTTATGTGACCAACAAATATATGAAAAAATGCTCATCATCACTGGTCATTAGAGAAATGCAAATCAAAACCACAATGAGATACTATCTCACGCCAGTTAGAATAGTGATCATTACAAAGTCAGGAAACAACAGATGCTGGAGAGGATGTGGAGAAATAGGAACACTTTTACACTGTTGGTGGGACTGTAAACTAGTTCAACCATTGTAGAAGACAGTGTGGTGATTCCTCAAGGATCTAGAACTAGAAATACCGTTTGACCCAGCAATCCCATTACGGGGTATATACCCAATGGATTATAAATCATTCTACCATAAAGACACATGCACACGTATGTTTATTGCAGCACGCTTCACCATAGCAAAGACCAATTTGGAACCAACCAAATGCCCATCAATGATAGAATGGATAAAGAAAATGTGGCACATATACACCATGGAATACTATGCAACTATAAAAAAGGATGAGTTCATGTCCTTTGCAGGGACAAGGATGAAGCTTGAAACCATCATTCTCAGCAAACTGACACAAGAACAGAAAACAAAACACTGTATGTTCTCACTCATAAGTGGGGGTTGAACAGTGAGAACACATGGACACAGGGAGGGGAACATCACACACTGGGTCGTCAGGGAGAAGGGGGTTAGGGGAGGTATAGCATTAGGAGAAATACCTAATGTAGATGATGGGTTGATGGGTACAGCAAATCACCATGGCACATGTATACCTGTGTAACAAACCTCCATGTTCTGCACATGTATCCCAGAACTTAAAGTATAAGAAACCAAAACAAAACACTCACACACAAAAAGGTTTTACTTAACAGCATTAATGGTTAGAGGTCGTAAGATTTAAAGGCATAAAGAGTTAGAGGACGTACGACCTTCTGCTATATTTAAACAGATCATGAGATTTAGGGTTTGTTTTACAATTATGTTTATATCTAAGAAAAGTTCTACTTAAAAAAGGAGAATTAAACATTTTTAAAATGTTTTCTATTTCATTGCTATAAAATAATTTATATTAACTGGGGATGGTATAATAACCAGTTATCATATTCACTGGTTTATTTTTGCCCTACATCCATGTAATTCTATTGAAAAAGTCTATTTTTGTAGGGTGTATTATGTCTTCAGCCCATCCTTACTTCTGGCTTTAGCAGAGATTGTCATGTGCAGACAGAGCCTGAAAGGTCACATCCTGTCCTCCTTGCAAGTGCTTGTGATTTTCTCCAGGGAGCAGAGAGAGAGAGAGAGGCAGTGAGTACATAGACTCTAATGACTGAGCATTTGGAATTATTTCCTGGACATGCCCACTGGAACGCTAGGGGTACTTCTGGACAATGCATGAATCAGCCTGAAAGATTCTTGGAGTGGAGAGCAGGGGAGGGTGGGAAAGCTGTCGTGTTTTTGCTTGACTTACATGGCTGGCCAGATGCTTCTGGTTCTTGGCGTGTGTCAGGGACAAGGTGCTGGAAGGCAGGATGTAGCTGGTGGCTTTCACTCTATCCCAGGCCTCCTTGTACAGGTTCTGCAGGAATTAAAGACCTTCTTGTGAATATGGGAAAATGCATCTGGTTGGCTTCTGAGTAGCAGGTTTTCCTTCTGTTTCTGTCCTTCTCACACACTCCCTACTAACTCCCAGGACTCCTTTTAAGGTGGGGCTTATTTAATTGTACCTACTAGAATTTTATGAGGTAAAGTAGGATTGAAGGTCCAGGAAACCATAGAAAAGCCTTTGGGGATAGAGTGTCCATCCCATTTATTGTCTTACTGTCTCTCAGAAGGGGGAAAGGTGGCTCATATATAGGAAGGGGTAAAAACTCAACTCACACTGCTGTAAAGATTCTTCAGGTTTCTGGTTCTGTCAGAATCCACTGTTTCCAGAACTGTTGTGTATTTGTCCTTAATCTGATGATAATTTTCTTTATATTTCACCTATAGACAAGCAACAATAAGTTATTTACCTCTGTTGTTTGAAAATACATAAGCACAAGAAATAGTTTGTCCCTGGAAGAGGAGTATAGGAAGACGCACCTCACTGGCATTAATGCCACTCTGAACAGCAGTCACATAGACGGGTGTGTCTGTGACCAGATTATAGTTTTGTAGATTTTCTTTACCTGCTGCTGTATATTGTAGCTGTGAAGAAAAACAAAAGTCACCACAAATGTTAACATGCAGGTCTGTCATCAGTTTTAGCTGCATGTGCCAACTTAGATATGCCTTTATTTCTGGATTTCTGCTTTAATCCTAACAAACAGGCGGTCATTCTAGAGTCCTGCAGACTTTGTATGGCTGCCAGAATGAATAGTTTCTCTTGACCAAGACTGGGGTCGAGATTTTGGCCATTTTGTTGCCTTTTCCATGCCTATCCTCCATCCCTGACAGCAGCCCCTCACTTTCAACATTCTATTACAACTGCCCCATCAGAGCTGAACCACAGGCTGAAATGTCTTCCAGATACTGATTTTTTTCCTCCAAAACTTG
The DNA here is from genome assembly GCF_047675955.1 of Chlorocebus sabaeus. Lineage (NCBI taxonomy): Eukaryota > Metazoa > Chordata > Mammalia > Primates > Cercopithecidae > Chlorocebus > Chlorocebus sabaeus. Next base: position 38,876,511 of record NC_132913.1, read on the forward strand.
TCTACCCGTAATCAAAGGATACTTCTACCTCCTACTCTGCAAGTTAACCCGATCAACTAAGGTACAGATGCTTGAGAGTAGTCCACTATGAAACACCTCCCAGATAAACTTTTGTTATGAATGTGCACTGCCTTAAACCAAAGGAGAGATTCAGACTGGGAAGATCCAACCCCAGAGCAGGCCACTAGAAGAGCTTTGCTTGGGAGAGGAAGGGCTTTGGTCAGTTAGAGCCTACACTGTTACAGCAGCTTTCTCAGCCTGCCCATGAACCCACTGACACCACCATGGATTCTGATGACCCATGGAGAGCCAGTCCTTCTAGGAAGGTGGCTCACCTGACTCTGAAGGTCGTATGATTTCTTGGCATGGAGGATTTGGGGTGTATCCCAAACGTAGCAACCAATGCCTTTCAACCAATTCAGGTCATCTTTATACACATTCTGCAAGAAAGAGAGAACAATGAAATGTGGAAGGTATTCTGAATTTACAATTGAGCATTTGATAATTTCCTGTAAGCCATTGGCTGTGCTTCTTGCTTAGAAGACATAGGGTAGGCCTTTCACCAGCTGGAAGGTCTTTAATTCCCAAGCCTAAAGAAGCTTGAGAGCAATATCAAAGTCTGAGTTTAGCGTTAAACCAATTAAATATTTAACATTTGTGTCCAATGGCTTAGGGTGGATTCTTATACCAAAAAGTGGTTACTCATGCCACTTTGTGTTGAGAAGCAGCAAGATTTATGAATACAGGGACAACGGGAGCATGGCAGCCAGGGTTGGGGGGTAGCCAAGACAGAGTCATGGAAACTGTAGCTAAGTCAAGCTTCAGAAAGGACATCATACATCACTCAAGATCTCCTGGGCGTTTCGGACACGTATAACATTGGGTTCTTCCGGAAGAGATGTCCACTGGTGGAAATAGTGTCGATACTCCAGGTCACTGAGGATGTACTGGCACTTTTTAGCCAGCACGTGATTCATCATGTCATTGGGGATATGAACATTTGCTTTGGTATCCTCATAATGTTTTCTGTAGTTCAACTAACATGTTTTAAAGACAAAAATAAGAAAGGGATTTAAATGTAAATTATTCAGATCAATCTCTTTTAGATCCGTATTTCCCATTTAGATCAGTATCTCTAGAATAAACTAAGGTTAAAAAAGTTGTACTTTAATATATTCTTCTTCTTTTGTAATTTCCCATCCTTTTTTTTATTTTCTTTTTTTGAGATGGTGTCCTGCTTTGTTGCCCAGACTGGATTACAATGGTGTGATCTCCACTCACTGCAACTGCTGCCTCCTGGGTTCAAACAATTCTCATGCCTCAGCATCCCAAGTAACTGGAATTACAGGCATGCGCCACCATGCCCAGCTAATTTTTGTATTTTTAGTAGAGACGAGGTTTCACCATGTTGGCCAGGCCAGTCTCAAACTCCTGACCTCTGGTGATCCACCTGCCTTGGCCTCCCAAAGTGCTAGGATTACAGGCATGAGCCATTGCACCTGGCCTGAAATTTCCCATCCTTTTATAACACAGGGTAAATAGTGACCCTGATGCTTTTTCCTTTTCTTAACACAAAGCAGTCACAGTGTTTAATAGTCAGGGAGAAAGTGGCATGGAGGAAGCACACAGCCACTAAGAGTCCACAGGCTGACTGGCAGGAAGGACTCTATGTTACTCCATTTCCCAGCTAACCTGAACCAAAGGGCAAGTTATAAATAGGCAGACATGACAACACACTTACGGGGCACAAATCCCGTGTGAAAGTGGACATTTACTTACCGCACTCCTCATCTGTTGGAAATCCAGACAGTGAACCACACCAGGGAATTCACCGATCACTTTTCCAGCCAAGTAGTGACCTTTCTGCTTCTCATATGTCTCTTTGTATTTAAGCTGTAAAGTGGATTCAACATTGAGAATCGCTGGAGTTTCCTAACCAGCCCCTTGATCCCCAGTAAAGACTCTCAAACTTAGGAGAGGAAAAGGTCATACTGACCTCACTGTTCACCAGATCGGCATGCTTGGCTCCAACAATGGGAATGTAGCGCTCATCCAGGGTGTAGCCATAGGCCTTGGTGCCCTCCCATGCCCCTTTATACAGTATCTAGAACAAAGAAATACATGGCAACAATACATTTCTTACAAAAGAAAACTTTCAACTTCTTTCAGATACCACTAAAAGAGTTGGTCAAATTAAGGTGAAACATGTATGTTCAAGGCAAGGCTAAAATCTTTATCTATAGCCGTTAGTGTGTCTACCTAGAACAGGGCAGTTATTTGGTTTATTGCAAATTAAACTTACAGACTCTAGGCATTTTATTTTATTTTTATTTTATTTTAATGTTTTTTGAGACGGAATCTTGCTGTCACCCAGGCTGGAGTGCAGTGGCGTGATCTTGGCTCACTGCAACCTCCGCCTCCCGGGTTCAAGAGATTCTCCTGTCTCAGCCTCCCGAGTAGCTGGGATTATAGGCATGCACCACCACACCTGGCTAATTTCTGTATTTTTCATGGAGACGGGGTTTCACCATGTTGGCCAAGCTGGTCTCGAACTCCTGACCTCAGGTGATCCACCCGCCTCACCCTCCCAAAGTGCTGGGATTACAGGCGTGAGCCACCATGCCCGGCTGACTCTAGGCATTTTATGAGTTGACTATATCTGTGGTCCTAGTAAGAGTGACAAGATATTTGTACACAAGGAGAGAACTGGCAAAGATTCTTTCCCAGGCCACACGTGCGCACCATCGGCCTCCTTTAAATTAACTGAATGAAATTTTGGAGAGCAAGTTTTCCTCTTGTTGGCTAGAGATGCTGATGCATGATTACTAAAGAGGGACCAGACTTTCCTCCCTTTTCTCTATTGGTAGGTGCTCAATCCTATGTGCATCCAGAGCACTTGTTAGATTATTATTCTATCAATTTAAGTCTGTTCCCTCACTTGCATGAGCTCCTGAAGGCTTGTCTCATTGAGCTTTAGCCTCTCATTGCCTCCTACAGATCCTGGCACATCACAGGAGCTCAAAAACACCAGCCGAATAAGCACTATTTGCCTGGAATACCATGCTACTTCTAATACACAAGACTAAGTGCAATGGGAAAATAAATAATAGGTTGCCTTATAAGTTCAGCAGTTGACAAAATCAGCCAAGCATATGAATGCAACAAGAGCTTCAAATTAGAAACTGAGTGGTTATTACATGAAAGAGAACTCACAGTGCTGTAGAGTTTTCCCATGTCTCTGGAGTGGGAGATATGCGGTGTGTCTGGTGAAAACGTGTACTTGCCCTTTGCTTTATTAAATGTTTCTTTATATTTTACCTAAGGAGAGAAAACCAAATCTTTTATTACTATAAGTGTATATTACATTTTTATAAGATTACCTAGAAACAATCAGTCCACGTTTAGAGATTAAAACTAACCAACTGGTTGAATTTTAGTCCATTTTAGCTAAAACAATAGAATAATTTGGATAGGAATATAGATACCTAAAAGTGAATACAATTCACCACCTGCTAGTGACTTTTAAGACATACCCTCCAAAGATGATCTTAGAATTTACCACCTCCCAATTTTTTTTTTACAAGCAATTATCTAAAGTTAAGCTGATCCACCCAATGATACATAATTTACTCCCCAGTCTGTGCACTTCAGCCTGCACAAAGCAAACTTACATCACTTTGATTGACAGAATTAATCTTGGCTAAAACAATCTCTGGAGGATCCACCACACTTGTAAAGTTAGGATAGTTGTCAAGGGCATTTTTCTTATATTTGATCTGTAAAGAAATGGAGACAATTAAGACAGGTCCACCACCACAGGTTATCTACCTGCACATGGCAGGTAGGAGGGCAGGCATTAGGTTAGAAGAACAGGCTTTGCATACCTGATTCATCATTTCCTGGTTCTTAGTAACCCTCACATGGTCCACAGAATCCAGGGGGATCCAGCCAATGCCTCGGAGCCACTCTAGGTCAGCTTTGTAGATATTCTGAGAGCAGGAAGAGGGGTATAATGGAGGAATAAATGACTGAGACACAGGCTTACAGAGGGCAGGTTACAATTTTTTCAAAAGCTTTCAAAGGATTTCTCTCTAGTAGTTGTCTCATTCATTCAATTGTGATTTCACCTGAGCAATATTTCTTGAGGCTATTACTGTGCATGAGGCACTATGCTTGGTGCTTTGATGAGTAAAGAAGGAGTATAAAGAAGGAGTCTAGGAGTTGAGATAAGTCATTTATAAAGCAAGAAGTGCTATTAGATCAAGTGCTCAAATGCTATTGGAGTTGAGGGGAAGGGGCTGTTATTTTCTGCTATTGTCATAAGAAAAGGCTTACCAAGGAGGTTGTACTTTTAGATGGATTTGGTACATTTAGTCACGTAGAAGTATGTGGGGGCATTTAGACTAAATGAGGGAAACTACACAAGTAAATGTTCATGTATTGGGCGGGGGGAGTCACCCCCTGGGTCCCAGCCAAACCTATTCTTGCCCTTACGCCTTCAAGCACCTGGATTCTCCCAGCCTACTTGACATGAAAATAAGAGGAGTTGCTATTCTGATTAAAGGTCCACAACCGCCATTTTGCTGCAGCAACCAGTGAGGTTGGATGTTCAAGTTCAACATCTTTGCTGCAGCAGTCTTTGACTTCCAGGTTCCCTTTTGTTAATGATGAGAAGACCCAGGTAGCATTAGCTTCTCTGGGCACCTAAGCAACTAAGTTGTTGCATCAAGTTACTATTCTGCACATACTGAAGGCTGGTGGCAGGTAGAGATCTTGATTCAGGCATCAGTGGGAGGTAGGTTATGTCTTATTCTCTATCCTAGCTTTACCAAAGCTCTGCATGAGGCATACTGGGCCCTCGTGCAGCTTAATCAGTATTTCATTTCTCTTTTGCTTTGGGAACAACTTCATTAATGCCTCGAGGAATGAGATGCTTGGCAAAGCAGGAATAGGGCATGCTTAGGTCTTTAACTGTGCTTATCACCTAATATTGTCAAAACCTCAACTCATTCTCAATTCCCACCCAAGCCAATTATTATTTTCAATCAGCTGATACTTTTCCATGTGAATGTGAGTGAGGAGTTGCTGATGGCCAAAATGGTACAAAAGCAGATGTAAAAAAATTGATTGAAAGGTATTCAGAAATGCAGTCAGTAGGCAAACCAATCAGTCCATCACTGCTCCTGATCTTTCTCTACTTCATATCCAGCCTCAATTCCCTTCAGGAACAAATTATCTGTGGCCTCAAATTTCAAGCACTTGTGGATCTGGGATGTGGCTCCTCATTCTCAGAGTGTACCATGAGTTTCTAGATAATGAAGAAACAAAAATCACTTACATCGCTCTGTAGGTCATAGGCCTTTCTTGCCTGAATAACATCATTCTGGTCAGGATGACACGTCCATTGGTGCAAGTAATTACGGTAGTCAATATCACTGACAAGGGTCTGCCCCTCCTTGGCGGCCAAGACTGACTTCATATCAGCAGGTATATTGATTTTGGCCTTTGTTTTGTGATAGTCCTCTTTGTATAGTCTCTCATTCTGAATCTGGCCTGCATGCTCAAACCAAACCAGCTTAGGATCATCTCTCATCGTCGGGACACCAACATAATGACCTTTTTGCTTCACATGGTCAGCTCTGTATTTCAGCTGGTGAGAAGAGGAATGTAAATTCCATTAGTTTTGACAAGCACACAAGGCAGAGGGGGCTTGACCATCTACTAAGGGATATCAGCAAATTCAGCCCCCCAGATTTTTGTTTGATATCCACCCCCAACTCTGAGAACAAATAATAAAAAGCGTTGAAATAAATCCATGTGAAGAAACACCTATTTAAAAATAGAAAAATATTCTGCTGAGATAGCCCTAAAAATGATAAAAATAAATTTTAAAAAATAAAAATAGAGAAAAAACATATACTTGTTCTCTGATTCTGGCAAGAATCAGATTAGTTAATTAGTTTTATTCGAAGGCCTAAAGATTTTAGGGAGGGCAGAGAATATAAGAAAAAGTAAATAATTTGAACAATTGCTTTTAAAGAAGCCAAGGGGGTGGTGGGGGGAGGTGGTGAAGAAAGAAGAAAGCCCATGGAAGAAAGATCAAAAAGGGAGCAGGTACTCCAACCATCACCAAGCGTGGCCAGGTCTGCCACACTGAAACTGAACACCTTGAAGGTGCTATCTCTGCCTTCGGCATAACTGGAATCCCTGGGAGCAAGGTCCCACTTTTGCAAAATGCACTCCCATCAGGATATATTACCTCACTCTGAACGTCACTGGAGTGATGGGCATGAACAAATGGCACAGCATCTGGAGGCAAAATGTAACCTGTGGCTTTTTGTCTCTCCCAGCCTTCCTTGTAGAGATACTGAAAGACAGAGCCACAATAAAGGGTTAAAATGAGGAGTCAGACGGGAGGGGTAAGTTGTGTACATAATTATCCTACAGTTCCATGAAGGCCCTCCACTCATTCACAAATACCAGGCATCTGGGTGAAACCCATACCTGGTCCAGTATCCTGGCAGCCTCCTGGGCAGTGTGCAGCAGGGGAGTTTCTGTGAGGGTGTACTTTGATTTGGTGTCATTCCAGTCTTTTCGGTATTTAATCTAAAAAAAAAAAAAAAAAAAAAAAAAAAATGAGAGGCAAGGGGGCAAGTTACTTATTAAGAAAACATCATGTTGTCCAAGCAATTGTTAGCATCCATCATTTTAATGATTAAAATCTGTATTTCAGATGATTGCATGTTGAGTGTAAGTAGATGGAAAAGCTTTGGAAGTGATATCTGCCTGATAGTGAGATTTTAAAACAGCCCTATACTTACATCATCAAGGATCTCGCCACTTTGTTTCGCTGTCACATAATCAACTCTATCATCCACAGGTGTAAAGTTGAGAGTTTCTATTTTTGTGCGATATTTTTTCTATGGGAAAGAAAGCAGCTTTTAGATAGTTGTAATTCCTGGACGTGTGGGAACTGAGAAAGAGACACTAAATTTAGGGTCCTTCTCTACTAGAAACATACAGTGCCACATTTGAATGGCGTCTTCTTGGGAATTTGGCTTTCTTTTTAGCATTTTATTTTTTAAACAAATGCATCAGCCTCTTATGCCTCCCACAGATTTTAAAGTAGGAAGTTTGCTTAGCTCTCAAAGTTATATAATGTATCATTACGTGTATCGCAATGCACATTTTTCCAATGGGACAGACGTTTCCCAAGTATATTGCTATTGCTGACAAAAAGATTTTTCCATTTATACAATGCCAAGCATCAGTGAATGTCCTGGATATATTATGGATGTGGTCCCATAATGTGATAGGGACAGTACATTTTCAAAAAAATATATATCCAGTTTAAATTACAGCCATTGAAATGGTTAAGACTGCTGATATTAGATGACTGTATTTTAGTTTGTGCATTTTGTCACTTTCTTGGGAAATGTACTGAATGTCAGGGTAAAATTTTGGAATACCTCACTGAAGATATCCGCGGCATGTTTGGCGTGATTGACAGACACGGAGTCATTTGGCATCCACCCGATTCCACGCAACCATTCCAAGTCAGCCTTGTAAATGTTCTGTGAAAACAAGGCCAGAATGAGTTCAGCAACCCTGGTCATGTAGTCCTAGTTAGGCTATCCATTAGTCTGATGAAGAGATACAATGTAAATGCTATATAAGCCAAGGAGGACATACTCAAGCAGCCACGCAGGTAATGCAAGAAAATTAATTAGGCGGCCAGGCAGTGTGACAAACTATAGCATATATTTTTATTTAAAAGGGGTTATCCTTGATTCCATTCTGGTTATTGTTACTAAGGGATAATTCAGAGCTGCGTCCTCTGCATTTCCAAGGGAAATGGGAAATTCGACATTTGTACACAAAAATTTTTGGATTTTAAAATCTTGGCAACTTAGTTCAAAATTTCTAAACACTGTATCAATTAAAAAAAGCATGTCTGTGCCTACATCCTGTCCATGGGCTGCCAATATTTTACTGGATATAAGCTTCTATTGCTGTCTAAATTCTATAGAAAGAATATTTTCAGTTTTCTTTAATCTGATACAATTAAGACCTGTATTCATACTACCATTTATTTCTTGATATAAAGTCTAGGTCCTTATTGGATTTGGCGATTTTGATACCATACTATAAGGTCTCACTAATATTAAATTCTTGGTGTTATGAAGTTGTAAAATGATGACAAAAGGGTTTAGTGTCAAAAACTCTCTGGGATTCATGGCAAACTGAGAAGAGTTCATTCCCAAATGCAGCCCACTCACATCGCTCTGCAGTTCGTAGGCCTTCTTGGCCTGAATCACATCGTTCTGGTCGGGCATGCAGGTCCACTGGTGCAGGTAATTGCGGTAATCCACGTCACTGACCAGAGCCTGGGAATTTTTAGAGTGCAGGATGGAAAGCATGTCCGCGGGGCTCTGGATCTTGGCCTTCCATTTGGCCCAGTCCAGCCGGTACTCTCGTTCATTCTGGAGCTTGTCAGCTATGAGGGCCCAGCGGATCTTGTTGTCATCCCTGGCTGTGAGGGTGCCCACGTAGTGTCCCTTCTGCTTCTCATGGTCAAGCTTGTATTTATACTGGAGATGCAAAAATAAAGCAGATGGGTCACAGCCTGTCCTCTCGATGCACCTAGGGCATTGGCTGAAAAAAAAAACTGAGAAGTTAAAAAAGGCCACTCACGTCACTGGCAATCTCCCTGGAGGCCTTGGCAGCCTGGATGGGGATGGCATCCAGCCGGACATCACAGCCTGCCTTCATTTCATCCCAGCCCTCACGGTAAAGTTTCTGAAAAGGAGAAAAATAAGATATCATCCTAGATTCAAATTTGCCAATACCTTCAATGGCTCAGGTGGAATTCATATCACAGGGGCAAAGTTTTGAAGCCCAAGGACTTGAGAGCAGTTAAAGAAGAGAATAGGTGAGAATTGTTCTATGCACCATGTCCTGGAACATGTAATGGTGTCTGGAGTCCAAAGGTCTGGGCTTGACAATCTCCATTCTTTTGTTTTTATTATTTTTAATGTTTTATATTTTATTTTTATGGGTACATAGTAGGTATATATATTTCTAGGGTGCATGCGATATTTTGATGTAGGCATACAATGGGTAATAGTTACATCAGGGTAACTGGGTACCCACCACCTCAAGCATTTGTCAAGTCTGTGTTATAAAAGTTTCAATTATACTCTTTTTTCTTTTTTTTTGAGATGGAGTTTCACTCTTGTTGCCCAGGCTGGAGGGCAATGGCGCGATCTCGGCTCACCCCAACCTCTGCCTCCCGGGTCCAAGCCATTCTCCTTCCTCCGCCTCCCGAGTAGCTGGGATTACAGGCATGCGCCACCAGGCCCGGCTAATTTTGTATTTTAGTAGAGACGGGGTTTCTCCATGTTGGTCAGGCTGGTCTCAAACTCCCGACCCTCAGGTGATCCGCCTGCCTTGGCCTCCCAAAGTGCTCCAATTATACTCTTTCAGTTATTTTCAAATGTACAATAAATTTTAAATTGGAATGATAGCCTTGAAGTAGTTGCTCATGCTTCATAATCTTGTTAATAAAAAGGGTTTGGCTTTGTTTCCTTGTGTCGGTGTATTGGTAACATTGGGATAACTTTAGACATTAGAAGTTCTTTAATGCAATAATTCAACTTATCTCAAATTCAATTCAGTTTTGTAACCTTCAGAATTGTAAACTTTTTACATTTGTGGGTTTTTTTCAATATGGCTTTTTTGATCTTATATGATTAATGATCCTTATCATTTGGTAATGTTAGATCTTCCGCTGAAGCATGATTGGATGTAACAGCTATTCTTCTGGTTTTAAAGAGAAGTTAACTAAAGTAGTGACTGATTTACAAGTATTTAAAAAATGTATGTAAGCATATGTTAACATTTTAATGGATACATTGTGTATTAACAAATAACAGAAAGACTCAGAAATAATAGTAATTTAAATATATAATTCACAAATCATGCCTATCAGTAGGGGAGCTTCCATAGCACAGAAAGAAGTGGATTTTAATTAGTGACAGTTTTGTAGCTTTTGCATGTCTGAAAAATGAGTGCTCAGACAAATTTTATCCTTGTAAGCAAGGACAAGTTTTATATGAATTTTCAATCAAGCTTTGTATAAATTTTAAATGGGACTATTTTGACAATTGACTTGTTTTCTGTACAGAAGAAAAAATATTCTCCATATTAAAATATACGAGAAGGGCTGGGTGCAGTGGCTCATGCCTGTAATCCCAGCACTTTGGGAGGCCGAGGCAGGTGGATCACTTGAGGTCAGGAGTTTGAGACCAGCCTGGCCAACATGGTGAAACCTTGTCTCTACTAAAAATACACAAATTAGCTGAGTGTGGTGGCACATACCTGCAATCCCAGCTACTAGAGATGCTGAGGCAGGAGAATCGCTTGAACCCGAGAGGCAGAAGTTGCAGCGAGCTGAGATCGCACTACTGCACTCCAGCCAGGGTGACAGAGCGAGACTCCCCCTCAAAAAATAAATAGTTAATTAAACTAGAAAATAGTTAATGCAAACATGTATTATGTTATCTTTTTATTTTTTGTTTTCATTCTATTTTATTATGCATATTTTTACACTATTTTTCTTATGTAGTACTTTTTAATGTGAATATATATGTATATATATGAATATACATATGAATATACATATGTGTATATACATATATATATATTTGACAGAGTCTTGCTCTGTCACCTAGGCTAGAGTGCAGTGGCACGATCTCGCTGCAACCTCTGCCTTCTGGGTTCAGACGATTCTTGTGCCTCAGCCACCCAAGTAGCTGGGCTTACAGGTGAGCCGCCACTATGCCTGGCTAATTTTTCTATTTTTAGTAGAGATGGGGTTTCACAACATTGGGCAGGCTAGTCTCAAACTTCTGGCCTCAAGTGATCCACCCTCCTCGGCCTCCCGAAGTGCTGGGATTACAGGCACAAGCCACCATGCCCAGCCAAATATATATACATTTTTAACTAAAAAAAAAAAAAAAGCCTGGGCCCTGAGACTCAATATTTTCAACTACTAACTTTGAGAACATGGGAAAATTTCTCAACTTTTAAAAGTCTCAATTTACCATCTGATAAAAACAAAATAACAATATCTTACTCATGCAGTGAGCATGAAGATTAAATGAGTCATTTTAACGTGAATATGCTTGTTACCCATAAAATCACATACAAATATTCTGCTAAAGTTGTGCTTTCTAAAGGATGGCAGCAGTTTTAAATTGTGCATTTAATCAAGATTACAGTAATGGTGATACATGTGTAAAGAAAATGTCTGTACAGTTTGGTTAGCATTCAAATGAGATGTTTGATTTCTTTCAAAATAGAAGTCATTCTCATTAATATCTAAATAAAGTTAATTTACTTTTAGCATAATTTTGAATATTAGTCTTGCTCATATAGTATCCATGGTAAAGTTCTGGTGTTTTCCGCTGAGAAATTCATCATGCAAAAGAGAGCATATGAGACTTTCCAGAATTCTCCTGCCACAGATGCCTATGGATTAGGTGGGAAGAGGCATCTGTACTGCAATGAAGAACTGACTACCCCTTGATTCAGCCTCTTGACAAGAATGCACTGCACCGTGACATTGATATCTAGTCCAAAAGAGAAAATACATCAGTGCCCTAAAATTGTATTTTCTTCTTAAACATTGGAAAAAATTAGTCCCCAGGTGGCTCATTATCCTAGAATTTATAGAGCTGTTTGACACATAGTGAGGAATCTTTGCTGGCAGCCTCCTTCTATCACAACGACATATTATTCTTTTGAAAGCAGGCAAACTTTCAAGCCTTGGCAAATTGCACTAAGGTGGTATCCTTCTGAGGTCATACTATTCTACACACAAGCAATTTCTGTGATTCATGAAGATGGTATCTTCCTTGAACTTTCTTGAATTGTGTAGCCAGCCACGTAACTGGATTATCTTGTACTCACAAATAGGTTTTTTTTTTTCTTTTTTTTTTTTCAGTTGATTCTCTTCCTTTTTTAAGGCTTAAAATAACTTCTTCTGCAAATAATGATAATTTGACCTCTTTCTTTCCAATATTTATCTTCTGTTCTTACTCTGTTTGTTTGTTTGTTTGTTTGTTTTTGAAGACAGAGTCTCACTCTGTCACCCAGGCTGGAGTGCAGTGGTGCGATCTCGGCTCACTGCAAGCTCTGCCTCCGGGGTTCACGCCATTCTCCTGCCTCAGCCTCCTGAGTAGCTGGGATTACAGGTGCCCACCACCAAGCCCGGCTAATTTTTTATATTTTTGGTAGAGACGGGGTTTCACCGTGTTAACCAGGATAGTCTCAATCTCCTGACCTCATGATCTGCCTGCCTCAGCCTCCCAAAGTGCTGGGATTACAGGCGTGAGCCACCGCGCCGGGCATGTTCTTACTCTAGCATCGATGAGAGGCTCACTCACTTAGCCAATACTTACAGCAAATGTTAAATAACGATGATGTTAGGGGGCATCCTCATTTTAATCCTGATATGAACAAGAAGTTTGGTCACTGAGGATGAGTTGGGTTTTGATTTGAGATTTATTTTTCAGTCATGTCAAGAAAATATTCACTTATTCTTTCTTAACTAAGATTTTATTTTTTAAAAATAAGAATGGGTATTGGATTTTGTCAGGTGCCATTTAAATCTAATAAAATGAGCTTTTTCTTCTTGTTCTATGGCACTATTAGGTCTCTTGACTATGGGGCCCTCTTGGCATTCCTGCATGAACCCCAGTTGACTGTATCATATCATTTTAATGTAATGCTGAATTTGGTTTATTAATGTTTAAGATTCCCCCCATTACTATTGGTCTACAGTTTAAATTTTATTTATTTATTTATTTATTTATTTATTTATTTATTTATCTATCTATCTGTCTATCTATCTATCTATCTATCTATCTATCTATCTATCTATCTATCTATCTATCTGAGAGAGGGTCTTGCCCTGTCTCCCAGGCTAGAGTGCAGTGGCATGATTATGGCTCACTGCAGCCTCTTCCTGCTGGGCTTAAGCAAGATCCTCCCACCTCAGCCTCCCAAGTAGCTGGGACCACAGGTGCACATCACTGTGCCCAACTAATTTATTTTTTATTTTCTTGCAGACTTGGGGTCTCCCTATGTTGCCCAGGCTGGTCTTGAACTCCTGGGCTCAAGCAATCCCCTGGTCTTGGCCTCCCAAAGTGCTGGGATTATAGGCATGAACCACCATGTCCAGCTGGTCTATAGTTTTTAATTTGTGACACTATCTTTGAAAAGTTCTGGTAATTGCAATGGATTTCCTTCTTTTACTAGGCTCCTGGTAATTTATTTATTTGTTGAAGTTTTGAAATCATCAAGGGGACCCTGACATTTGAAAGTAGGAAGGAAAGTGTTTAAATGCTCTCCTTAATTTCTTAATTAAGAAACCTCTTAATTTCTTGCTATATGTTTTTTTTTCCCTTGGGTCAATTTTGGTCATTTATAATTTTCTAGAAAACCCCCATAGATCCATGTTTTAGAATTAATTCATATATTTTTGCAAAGAATTATAATTATTGGCCAGGCGCGGTGGCTCACGATTGTAATCCCAGCGCTTTGGGAGGCCGAGGCGGGTGGATCACAAGGTCAGGAGATCGAGACCATCCTGGCTAACATGGTGAAACCCCGTCTCTACTAAAAATACAAAAAATTAGCCGGGCGTAGTGGAGGGCGCCTGTAGTGGCGGGCGCCTGTAGTCCCAGTTACTCGGGAGCCTGAGGCAGGAGAGTGGCATGAACCTGGGAGGCGGAGCTTGCAGTGAGCCGAGATCGTGCCACTGCACTCCAGCCTGGGCGACAGAGCAAGGCTCCGTCTCAAAAAAAAAAAAAAAAAAAAAAAAAAAAAAAAGAATTATAATTATTTTGAGTTTATCTGAGTCTATCATTAATTCTCCTTTCTTGTTTGTGCATCTCTTCATTCCTCTTTCACCTTCTTTGTCCCCTTATTCACAAACGACAACTAAGGAGACTTTTGTCGTGGAGATATTGACTCACCAGTAACTGGCCTTCCCAGTGAATCACCAGGGATCTCCTCTTTGCCTCAGTCCTAGTCAAGGGCTGACTGCAAGGAGTCTTCCCCACCCCACCAAGGCCATCTTCCCTCCCTTCCATGGTCATAGTGTAGCCCTGACTGGGTAACTTTCCAGACAAAAGAGAGTCTGTTGTGGTACTTACATTGCTCACATTAAGAGCATTTGCTCTAGCGAGGTTAATTTCTGGAGTATCTGGCATTATGTGGACTGAAGTTTTATCCTTGTCCCAAACCTCTCTGTACTTTGGCTGTGGAAAGAAACAGTAATAACAAGATTACTTCAAAATTTCATGTCACTAGTCCCAGTACGCAACTTTAATTTTCTTTTGGATTTGATCTAAAACCTTTTCATGTTAGGGCAAAGATTGCTGGAATCTTTTCACATAAGTTACTCAAATTTGGTATAAGATTTGTATTATTTCCTTTTATTAATACTTTGAGTTTTTCCTTAAAATTAATAAGCAAACCAAGACAATACTGTCAGTATTACTTAATAAAACTTTTGTTATTAACAAAGTTTTTACTATTCTAAAATAGATTACCAGGTTTATTATTTCTCATGTATTTATGGCATGAATTCAATTTTAACAGAAAAAAACTAACTTACAATGCTAATATTTTCAGCATTTGATTTAGCAAGGACCACATCAGGTGTGTCAACAATGCTTGTGTACTTAAGGTTCACCACAGGCGTCCGATAGACACTGTCACAAAGGATCTCCTGGGCATTTTTGACTCTCAATACTTCAGGAGACCCTTGGGGCATCCAGCCAATGCCACGCAACCACTCCAAGTCAGCCTTGTAGAGGGCCTGAAAAAGAAAACATAGGTAGAAGCAGGGTTTGTGTTTTGTTGTGTATGTGTGTGGTAAAATGACAGTTTTTATGTTATACACACACACACACACACACGTGTATATCATAAGAAATATATATAACATAAAAGATATACATATATAAAACATAAACACATATATATATATATTTTTTGAGACAGAGTCTCATTCTGTCACCCAGGCTGGAGTGCAATGGCATGATCTCGGCTCACTGCAACCTCCGCCTCCCAAGTTCAAGCAATTCTCCTGCCTCAGCCTCCCTAGTAGCTGAGACTACAGGCACATGTCACCATGCCTGGCTAATTTTTTAATTTTTTTTAGTAGAGACAGAGTTTCACCATGTTGGCCAGGCTTGTCTCAAACCCCTGACCTCAGGTGATCCGCCCGCCTTGGCCTCCCAAAATGCTGGGATTACAAGAGTGAAACCACTATGCCAGGCCTCTTATATTTTATCTTCCACAAACAATAATTAAAACAGAGCACTAGCCTGGCAAACATAATTCCTCAAATGCACAATGGCATTTTATTTTGCTTGGTTTTCTGTGGCAAGGGTCTGTGGGAAGTGCCCACATGCATTCTAAAAGGCAAAGTGATGCAGAAGCAGCTCTCTGTTTGAGGGAGTGCATGGAAGACTTTTGAATAATATTTAGGCAATCATCATACCATTACCAATGTGTACTTGAAAGCAACAATAATGCGCTTTCTAGTAAGTTCTCCACACAGCAGCCAGAATGATCTTTTCAAAATTCAGAATTCAAATCCGATGTCACAACATTCCCCCTATCCTATGGCTTCCCATTGGGATAAACATCAAAATCCCTGACACAGACTAGAAGGGGATGAATGGTCTGGCACCAGTCCCCACCTATTCTTTCAGCCTCGTGTCATCTGTACTTCCATTGGCCCTGTGTGTCCTGATCCCACAGCCCGTCTTTCAATTCGTAGTCTCATCATCCCTCTTTAAACATGTTGGTCACCCTGAAGGAATGCCCCATGTCCTCCTAACCGATCCAACTTCTATTCTTCCTTCATATCTCTATAAAATCAGTGCCTTCTCAGAAGAACTTTCTCGATCTCTTTTCATAGCACCATGGATCACTCTCAGCCACTCCATTTTTATTCTTTAATGAACATCTAGGTCTCAGTTATCAATGTGAACTCTCTAAAGTCAGGGGCTGTCATGTTTTTTGTTTGTTCTTGAGATGGAGTCTCACTCTGCCGCCGAGCTGGAGTGCAGTGGCGCAATCTTGGCTCACTGCAACCTCCGCCTCCTGGGTTCAAACGATTCTCCTGCCTCAGCCTCTCGAGTAGCTGGGATTACAGGCACATGCCACCATGCCAGGCTAATTTTTATGTTTTTAGTGGAGACAGGGTTTCACCATGTTGGTCAGGCTGGTCTTGAACTCTGGGCCTTGTGATCCGCCCACCTCGGCCTCCCCAAAGTGCTGGGATTACAGGTGTGAGCTACCATGCCCAGCCCCATGTCATGTTTTTTCTTCTTCTTTATTCACCATTGCATCTTTAGTGCTTAGCACAATGCCTGGCACATGGTGTGTTTAATAAGTATTTTTAAAAGGATGATTAGGAATTCGATCACTAGTTCCACAATTTTGGTCTCCAGAAACTGTCTTAAATCCACCACTTGGCAATGCATTTTAAGTGATGAGCATGCTTTCCTGTAATGAACTCATTCATTATAAAAAAGTATCTCTGGAAGCTTAAGGGAACCAAAGTCAGATAATTTTTAAGTTACCCATTCTATACAGGAAATAAATAACCTTCTGGAATCCATCATTTCTAAAAGTTTGGAGGGCAGAAAATATGAATAAATCTAAAAATGCCTCAGGTGAGTTAATGAGAGACCACATTGTGAAGAACTTCAAGTTAAAGGAAACAAGTGGTCTGGAATGTGCTGCTAACTTTTCAAATTAAGTGGAAGGAAGATGGTCCTGCCCTTCTTTGATACAAAACTGAATGACCATGCACATTCTTTTGTTTAAGAAACTGCCCCAGCACTTTGGGAGGCCGAGAAAGGTGGATCACCTGAGGTCAGGGGTTTGAGACCAGCCTGGCCAACATGATGAAAGCCTGCCTCTACTAAAAAATACAAAAATCAGCTGGGTGTGTGGCATGTGCTTGTGATCCCAGCTACTTGGGAGGTTGAGACAGGAGAATCGCTTGAACCTGGGAGACAGAGGTTGCAGTGAGTGGAGATCACACCACTGCACTCCAGCCTGGGTGACAGGGCGAGACAAAGGAAGGGAGGGAGGAAGGGAGGAAGGGAGGAAGGGAGGGCAAGGCTGGGCGCAGTGGCTCACAGGCTGGGCACGGTGGCTCACATCTGTAATCCCAGAACTTTGGGAGGCTGAGATGGGTGGATCACCTGAGGTCAGGAGTTCAAGACCAGCCTGGCCAACATGGCGAAAACTTGTCTCTACTAAAAATACAAAAATTAGCCAGGCATGGCAGCACATGCCTGTAATCCCAGCTACTTGGGAGGCTGATGCAGGAAAATCGCTTGAACCCAGGAGGCGGAGGTTGCAGTGAGCTGAGATTGCACCACTGCACTCCAGCCTGGGTGACAGAGCAAGACTCTGTCTCAAAAAAAAAAAAAAAAAAAAAAGTAAGAAACTGCAAACACTGTACACATTAACAAATCTATAGGAAAATTCTGGTAGCACCTTTAACAATGAAAACTTTCTGAAGAAACCTGGCTGTAGGTAGGCAATTAATAATTCTGATAAAATAATAATAAAGTGGAGTGCCTACGTACAGAGAGTTGTGTTTTCAGAGCATTGGAAGAAGCTATCAGGCAAAGCAATGGGGGGCTTGTTTCCTGGGGACACACTTACGTCGCTCTGCAGGTCGTAGGCTTTCCTGGCTTGGATCACATCATTCTGGTCGGGAAGGCAAGACCACTGGTGCAGGTACTGGCGGTAGTCCACATCACTTGCTAGTGCCTGACCTTCTTTGGCAGCGTTGATGGACACCATGTCCCCAGGGATGGAGATCTTGGCTTTGTGGTCGTTGTAGGCCTTTTTGTACAGCCTGTCATTCTGCATCTTCAACACATTTGCTGCCCAAACCAGTTTAGGGTCTTCCTTGGCACTGCGACATCCAATGTAATGGCCTTTCTGTTTCTCATAAGCAGTTTTGTACAGATACTGGTAGATGTGAACAGAAAATAGAAGAGCAATTTTTCTGAACCCACTTTTTCTAGAGAGCCTACTCAACATAACTCCATCTCCCTTAGTTTACCTTTTTTTGGGGGGGGGATACTGTTTTTATTTAAATTCAAGCCATAAGTTTTGAGACACTGGTTTGTCTTCTATGTCTACATGCATGAAAACATTGAGAGCACCTCTTAGGCAAGAACCGTGTTGCTGGATTATCTCCCAATATAGCCTGGCCACCTTCAGATGTGTTGTCACACACAAGTACCAACTGTACTTCTTATTACTTTAAATCAAATTAATTCTTTGTTGAAATATGTATTTTTTGTTTTGTTTTGTTTTTTGAGATGGAGTCTCACTCTGTTGCCCAGGCTAGAGTGCAGCGGCGTGATCTCAGCTCACTTGCAACCTCCGCCTTCCGGGTTCAAGTGACTCTCCTGCCTCAGCTTCCCGAGTAGCTGGGATTACAGGCATCCACTACCATGCCCGGCTAATTTTTGTATTTTTAGTAAAAACAGGGTTTCACCATGTTGTCCAGGCTGGTCTCAAACTCCTGACCTCAAGAGATCCACCAGCCTTGGCCTCCCAAAGTGCTGGGATTACAGGCATGAACCACCGTGCCCGGCCTGAAATAATTTTTAATTATAAACTTATTTTAAAATTTTATTTAAAAATGTATAACCCTACCTAAATGGGGGAAAAATTTTTTTTCTAGCACACATTAAAACAGCCATATAACTATTTAAAAAAAAACTTGTGCATGTACTACATAAAATTATTACATGAACCACCAGTAGTATGCATGCCACACTTTGAGTAGCAACAGAATTCTTTGTACTATGAAATTAAATCTCTTTAAGTACTTGTAAATTAAGTGATATTGTGAAGATATTGAAAAGAAAATCAAAATCTGTGCTTAAATGTAAGAGTTGCAGAACCAAACATAGATGCAAAAGGATCCTCAAATTGTAAGAATTGTTCTTGGATTTAGGATTTAAAAATATACTAATAACGATGACCCAATCCATTTAAATATAATTCAAAGGGCATTAAGTTAAACTCCCTCTGTTTCTACTAGTTAGGGTTTGTTCCAGTTGGGCAAGGAGGAGCTCTTACATCACTGGCAATATCCCTGGAAGCCTTGGCATGCTGAATCCCAATGGCATCTGCTCGCAAGTCATAACCAGTCATCTTGACATCTTCCCAAGCTTGCTGGTAGTGTTTCTGAAAACAGAGAGTGCAATACCACAGTCAATCTGAAGAAGGAGCAACTGAGTCAGCGTTACTAATGTATATAAAAATAGATAGTAACAGTTACACTGAACATTAATCTCTCCTTAAGATTTATAAAAGAGTCTGCTTTCATATTGAGCTTGAATTCCAGTAGATTTTTAATGACATTTAGTAAAGCTCTCTCCCAATAATTATTTTTTGAAGAAGGAAACTTAGGAGATAATAAATCATGTAAAAATCAGAAAAATATATATATTGCTTGGCTTTTACAAGGAAAAAGCAATGATGGATGGCCCACTAAAAAATGAGAACTAGATATTATTCTATGTGTATCTATAAGTTTTATGCTGTGTTTTTGGAGAAACCATTCCATTTTTCCTTCCAACAAACATTGAGATGTACGGTATACAGACACATGCAGACCCACACAGCTACTTATTAACTTAAAGACTAGAAATAAAAGGAATGGGAAGAAAATGCCTTTTGCCAAACTCTTTGGGGTATATAATAAAAGGTCTGGTTAGGCAGAGACCACTCTGAAAAGCAAACGACGTGTGCTGCCTTACATTGCTGATCTGCAGAGCATTGATTTTGGATTGCAGCATCAAGGGAGTGTCAGCCGGCACGTTCACATTAGCCTTCTCTTTCTCCCAGGCATCGCGATACAATGGCTGGTAAAAATGAAAAACAGTGGAATGGTTGATTAGTGAATAAGTCAATCACCACATAAACGAAATTATAAAAGTCATAAAACATACTAGAATAAATGGATGATGAATAAAATTATAAGTGAATTTTATAATAAATTAAAACTAACATTGTAAGTAAATTAAAATTTTTAAGTAAGATTAAATCAGTAAATCTAATTTTATATTTAAATAATAAGTAAAATGAAAAGTTCCTTTTGGATGTTCTCCGATATAAACGTAGATTATACGTGGCATAAGCGACTGCACCTGACCTCATTTGCACTTTTATTTAAAAGGTGCCAATAGTGACTTCAAAAGGAACACATTTATGTGTGATACAACATAATTTAAAATGAGTCAGAAATATGGTAGTAAAATTATACTTTTCCATTTACTCACATCTAATTATCTGATGGGTAACTCCACACTGCATATAGCTCTGATGATCCCCATTGCTAAGCAGGACCTAGATGTTTTTGGTCTGAATAACTGCCATAATGTCTAATATTGGGGTTGTCCCTAGACTTCTCAACCTATTTTCAAGCAACGAAGAAGTGGCAATTTTGTGATTATAGCACCAAGTGGTGGGCCTGTATCATGGTCTGGATCTCCAAATGTGATCAAAGTGTGTATCAGGGTGTGCAGAACGTGAAGATGCCCACCACATGTGCATTGACCAAACACTTAGCAAAGCAAATGAGATACAGTGGCTGCTAAGAGAATGACTACACAAAGATCTATCTGGATACATGCATGTTTCAGATCCTGACGCTGACATGAAGAGTCTGAAGTTCACATTTAAAATTCTTCTTGATTGAGATTTCTTCCATTTGTCTGAAAACATCATCCACCTGGGCTTACCTCACTGATCTGTACAGCATTGATCTTTGCCTGGATTACTTCCGGGGTGTCCACAATGCTGGTAAATTTGAGGTCCTCAGGCTTTATACGATACAACCTTTCATTCAAGAGATTCTGGGCATTCTTCACTCTCATCACTTCCACAGAACCCTCTGGCAACCATCCGATACCCTTCAGCCATTCCAGGTCTGACTTGTACAAGTTCTACATGAAGGATAGGAACATAGAGTGGGGAAGAGTCAAAGTTGCCTATAGGAGTTCGATGCTTGCAAACCACACACCACCTCTGTTTAAATCAGTTAGCTGGCTAATCTCATAAAACTCAAGGATCAACATTAAATGTTAATATTGGGTGTTATCTCTACGGCACACACAGGAGAAGTTTAGAGTATCCTGCAGGAATTGGAACAGGGCTCACAAGTGGCACTTGGTGGAATGGCAGCCAGCAATGGCACGTAACTTTGTATGCTTGGATTAGTTTCTACACTCATCACTTGAAGCCTGCCTTTTATGTACCACTGGGAATAACATGAGTTGGATTTTAGGAGGTAAAGAACCTTAGATGTAGGCATAATGAGAAAAAAAAACATACCTATATCTATATCCACCCTGCCCCCCACCTCTGTCTTTTTCTGTGTCAAGTAAACATGAAATCCAGCATTTCCTTATGCTTACATCTACTTCTGAAATATACATCTGATTATGCAAAGGTAATGGCTCAGAGTAGCTGCAACTGATATTTTCTACCTAATTACACAGAATAAGAGACTGATTTTCATCTTGGTGAATAAGGTCTTGCTACCATAAGGAGGAGTCCTCTTTAAGATAGAAAATGTTTGGGGAAAACTCTGCTACCATGAATTGTACAGAATATGTTAGGTTCTATTAAGATTACCATTTAAATTATGCCTCTGGGGAATGCACTGGGATTAAACACACAAATACACATCTCCCCAGGGTCTGGTGATAATATACGCACATCGCTCTGCAGATCGTAGGCTTTCTTGGCCTGGATCACATCGTTCTGATCTGGCAGACACGTCCACTGGTGCAGATAATTGCGATAATCAATGTCGCTAACCAGGACCTGGCATTTCTTGGCTTGAACAATTGACATCATGTCCAACGGCGTGTTGTGAATTCCTTTGGACTTCTCATAAGCTTTCTTATATTCTCTCTCACTCTGGATCTTGGCAGCATGTATAGACCACACCAACTTGGGGTCATCTTGTAGGGTCCGGAAACCCACGTGGTGGCCCAGTTGCTTACGGTAACCTTCTTTGTATTTGTACTAAAGTAGTAAGAAGTCAGATAAAAAAGACATATGAAAATAATGTATTAAGAGGGGTTTTCTTTAAATGGTTTCAGAATGTTTTCTCAGCCTTGGTATAAATGGACTCAACACTGGCCGTCATTATACATTTCAGTTCACTTTAAAGGAGTTAGATAATACGATTTTAGGTCGTTTCAGAGAGGACATGAGTAAATCAGGAGATGGTGTGGTGAACAAGAGTAATAAAAACAATAGCTAACATTTACTAAGTAATTACTCTATGCCAGACACTATTATGACTACTTCAAATGTGTTAGGTAGATCCCCGTGAAACTACCATGTTTTTCGGTCAAAAATCATTGGCGGCAATTGTGATCACAGTTCATTGTCACAATGTCTCTATGAGGTAGATACTATTATTAACATATATTCCAGATGGGGAAAACAAGGCACAGGTGATAATCTCCATGACCAAGCTTCCCTGACAAGTGCAACATTAGGTCAAATGATCTCCTAAGAGTACTGAAGGAACCTCAGGTACGGAGAGGTCACATTTGTGTGGTTTTGGAAACAGATACGAAAGATGCGTGTTTCAAGGATGGAAAGCAAGGTTGTAGCTTGAATCAGAAGATAACAACAAAAGTTCTGTGGACAAGAGTTTCCATCTGATGAGTGTCTTAGGACTAGGGTAAGATGGTTTCTGTTTCTTTCCTATGTTTGGACAACACAGGCAAATTTGAACAAAGAGAGAGAAAACTGGGAATAAAGCAGATAACGTGGACCAGCTGTGGTTATTAGAGGCAAAAATGAAGAATGAGGAGGAGGAAACAAGCGGCTACATGACAAAAAGCAGAGAAGAACTCAGAGAAAGGGAACAAGGTGACTTAAAGAGTTGGAGCTGGGGGCAGGGTGGGCTTGGTAGCATAATTATTTTATTTTTATTTTTATTTTTATTGAGATGCAGTTTCACTCTTGTTGCCCAGGTTGGAGTGCAATGGTGTGATCTCACTGCAACCTCTGCCTCCCGGGTTCAAGCGATTCTCCTGCCTCAGCCTCCTGAGTAGCTGGGATTACAGGCTCCTGTCACAAAGCCCAGCTAATCTGTTTGTTTGTTTGTATTTTTAGTAGAGACGGGGTTTCACCATGTTGGCCAGGCTGGTCTTGAACTCCTGACCTCAGGTGATCTGCCTGCCTCAGCTTCCCAAAGTGCTGGGATTACAGGCGTGAGCCACCATGCCCAGCTGGTAGCATAATTATTTTGACCACTAGTAAGTTTTAAAATTAGAATTAAATGAACTTCAAAAGATTACTAAGAGTATTCTACATAAGCCTCCAGTATAAAATCTTACATATAAATGTGATTTCAGTCTTAAGTCTTATATGAAATTATCATCTGTGATTTATATTTGTGGAGAATGTCAGAAATATTTTAGAGATAAAATGACATTGTATTGGGTCCTGAATTTTCCCAGGAATTTAATACAGACTCTTCATGATGTTTCATTTCTACTTTGTAACAGCATCAAAGTAAATTTACACATATACCTCATCTATGCTAACTTTAATGTTTTCCATTCCATTTTAGTATTTTCAAATAGAGAAAGCTTCTAGCACAGGATGAGATGCAATTATTTACACAGATTTTTTTTAAACACAAAATTCTTGACAAATAGTCTCCCTGCTTGTTTTGTAGAGGAGAAAAACCGCAAGAAAAAAGAAGGAAGCGTACCTCACTGGCAATTTCTCTGGAGGCTTTGGCGTGCTTGATTTCAATGGCATCTGCCCTTATGTCATAGCCTTTCTGCTTGGCCTCATTCCAGTCTTTTTGGTAGAGTTTCTATAGAGGGAAAATATAGGTTTGTTTACAAGAATGGAAAAATAAGCAAATATACTCAAATTTGTCATAATATAAATCATAATGTAATATACTCAGTATAACAAAAAAGCATTCATTTCTGGGTTCTTCTGGTTGTTGTCCATTTCCTTTGTGGTGTACAGGATACTTCTGGTTAAAATTTCAAAGCTAAACATCAAACTCTATTAATGTTTGACTATTCGCATCCATCACAATATGGTATGCGTTTGAAAATATCCCACTACAAGTACATGGAACCTAAGGATTAGTGGGGAGGCCAGAGAACCTTTATCAAGTTATCAGGTAAGATCTGATAAGATTTTTCTCCCTCTAATTTTGCCCTTTGACTTTTCAGAAGTTTCTGCTAAAGGGTTGTGACATAGATATCATAAATAGCTTGCCATTTAGATGTAATTAAAAATGGTCTTTTGTCTTTCTTATGGTCTTGAATGTCAAATGAAAAAGTCCTGGATCAGTTGAAAAAACCTAAGATGATAACAGAGACTGTTAAGAGTGAAGGAGGACACCAAAAGGATTCAGGTGTCCCAACTCCTCCAGTCTAGGCACCCAGTGGTGTATCCAAGCACACATTTAAGAGAGAGGAATTCCATTCATACTGCATTGGGGCTGGTAGCTAAAGAGAAAATATCTAGCACCAAAAGCCACAAACATTGCAAGGTAGGTAATTTGTCTGCTGTAACACTCTCCATGCGCGGACAGATATTGCCTATAAAGGCTTCTACACTTCATGTTCGTGCCACTTACATTGCTGATTTGCAAGGCATTGATGTGGGCCTGCAGCATCTCCGGAGTATCAGAAGGAATGGTGATGTTGGTTTTATCTTTATTCCAGGCTTCTTGATACAGTTTCTGTGGAGAGAAGGGAAATAGGAAATCAATATCTGAAACATTAAGCCTTAGCTAATGTTTAGCTAATAGTTAGCTAATGTAAGCCTTAGCTAACTACTCAGTCTAGAAAAATGTTTTTACATATGTTTATAATGGTTAATTTTATGTGTCAACTTGGCTGGGGCACAGTACCCAGACATTTAGTCAAACATTATTTTAGGTGTTTCTGTGAAAGTATTGTTAAAATGAAGTTAACATTTAAATCAGTAGATTCCAAGTAAAGCAGACTACCCTTCATGATGTGGGTGAGCCTCATCTAATTAGTCGAAGACCTTGATAGAAAAGACAAACCTCCCCCGTAAAAAGGAATTCTGCCAGCAGATGGCCTTTGGGTTTGAACTGCAACACATCCCTCAGTCTCCAGCCGGTTGACTTACCCTGCAGACTTTGGACTTGCCAGCCTTTATGACCTCAGGAACCAATTCCTTAAAGTCTGTCTCTTTCTGTGTGTGTGTGTACACACACACACACCCCCTATTGGTTCTGTTTCTCTAGAGAATCTGGACTAATACAATGTTCTATTATTATGTAGCATGACACTACATGTCTTAGTATTTAATATGAGGTTAACAAATATTTGTGCTCCTGAGTTGCCATGGAGTGACATTTTCATTGCAGTGCTTCAAAGTGTGTATGTGTGGTAGAAGATAGGCATGTTGGTGTTGGTCAGAGTTCTACTTTGTGTGTCTTCACTAGTGAAGACATTTTTAGAGTTGCTCCTCTCACCAAAATTCTTTGAAGAAATCCAGTCTATGGACTCGGTTTGGGTGGTATCATTGGAAAACAGAATCCAGAACCAGGAAAGCTTGATAGTAGGATGGTTCTTACCTCACTTATTTGCAGAGAATTGGCTTTTGCCAGGACAACTTCGGGAGTGTCAACAATGCTGGTGAATGACAAAGCTTCTGGTCGTGTCCTATAGAGTCTTTCATTCAGGAGGTCTTGAGCAACCTTCACTCTGTTCATTTCCACCGAGCCTTCTGGCATCCAGCCGATGCCACGCAACCACTCCAGGTCTGCCTTATACACACTCTATAAAGAAGATGTCAGACAAAAATACCATTTCTGGCCAACATGGTGAAACCCCACCTATACTAAAAATAAAAAATTATCCGGGCATGGTGGCGCATGCCTGTAATCCCAGCTACTTGGGAGGCTGAGGCAGGAGAATCGCTTGAACCCAGGAGGCAGAGGTTGCAGTGAGCCAAGATCGTGCCATTGCACTCCAGCCTGGGCGACAAGAGCGAAACTCCATCTCAAAAAACAAAAACCAAAAAAAAAAAAAAAAAATTTTAAGTGTTAGACATACCAATCCTTAGCTGATAAATAAAGCACATGGGGTTGAAGGGATGATAAATGCAGCAGACTGTACTTCCAAAAAAGTAAGACCTGAGATCTCACATGATTCAGGGTTTTTAATATTGATGACGGAAGTAATTTGTAAAAAACATAATTATTTATACTAGCCATGAATAATATATAGTAATAATGCTGAATTCCGTATAATTATTTGATATTTCAAAAAATTTTATAATTGAAATTTTTGAAGGAAAATTTTGCTGAATTGGATTCCATTTTAATCCTGTGATATTGACCCAAGGAAATGCTGTTTAGTGTTTTGGATCTAACGTAATAGCAGCAATTATTTTAAAAACATGCAGATGATTTATATTTGAAATATGTTTTTATTGCCAGAAGTTACAAATGACATAGGAAAAAAAGTCTGGAATCTAGGCTGGGGAATAAAGGACATGACCTCACTGAGGCTCATCTCTGTTTTTGCTTCCCACTACATAACTACTAAAGATGGATTTTATATTAAACAATATGAATGGTACCCCCCAGCCCCACCCCCGGGTTTGTGCAGTGCACAGCCCAGGGGGCTGTCCACAGAGGCACTGACTGGACAATGAACAAATGTACGTCTTCCCCTTCCCCTTTTCCCAAAATTCATGTTACGTACATCACTCTGCAGGTCATAGGCCTTCTTTGCTTGGATAATGTCATTTTGATCGGGCATGCATGTCCAGTGATGCAGGTAATTGCGATAATCAATGTCACTGACCAAAGTCTGACATTTCTTGGCCAGCAAGATGCCTAACATGTCCACTGGGCTAGAGAACTTGGTCTTCCACTTCTGGAATTCCTTCTTGTACTCCCTTTCACTTTGAATTTTTCCTGCATGTATGGCACACATAATCTTGGGATCATCTTCAATGCTCTGGGCTCCAATGTGGTGGCCTTTCTGTTTCTCATAGGCTTCCTTGTATTTGTACTAAAATGCCAGAAATACAGATGGAGACATACAGTTTTAAAACCATGCTCAGGCTGACAATTACAGACAACATGAAATGGACAAGAATTTTATTTTACAAATATTTTGGCATTTCTGAACTATTATATTTAAAAGCAATGTTTTATACTGTTATAAAAATAATTGTAATCATGTATCTTCATTGGTGAAAGCATTCCCTGTAGTAACTCCAACTATAATGCCAAAATGTATTTTTATCCTCTGTAACAACAAAGGGAATGGTCTTGGGAGGTAGGAAGTAGGACAGGAAGGTACATGTGGAAATAACTACATGTACAACTACTACATGTTGGTGTGGTCCACCAACCACCCTCTGGGTTGTTCAGCACGGTGGAGACCACAGAGGGTTAGATGGAAGGTACTCACGTCACTGGCAATGTCCCTGGAGGCCTTGGCACTTTTGATGGAAATAGCATCTGCTCTCAGATCATAGTCCTTCATCTTTGATTCATCCCATCCCTTGGTGTACAGTTTCTAGGAAGGGATAATAGACGACAGAAAATAAGAGTGTTTGAGGAAGGTAATAGGCCAATTCCAGAAAGGAAATTGTTATGGTGGAAAAAGCATTTTAATTACTCTTAGAAAGGTTTAAGCAACAATCAGGAAATCTCTTACTTGGCTGATATTGGCAGAATTACTCTTGGCCAGCAGGATTTCTGGGGTGTCTGGCATCACGTGGATGGAGGTTTTGTCAGCATCCCAAGCTTCTGTGTATAAATGCTACAGGGCAGGGCGGGGTGGGGCATGGGGAGAGGGAGTATAAGACCTTTTGTTAAAGCCAATAACATCATTACAGTTGTTAGCAAATTTAACTTGCATTTAACTATATAATAGCTCCTTCTAATGCTTGTGGGAGGTGAGGGAAGTAAAAAGGTCATGGGGAAAGTAAAACATAGCAATATTTAAATAGCTGTACAGTGGTTTCATAATTAATATAATGCAATATAATGGTTACTATTAGTAATTCTTTTCATCTAGTGAATCACAAGCTTATTCAGACATCCAAAGATGGATCTCAGTTATAGAACTATGAGACAGTAGAAATCCCTAGACTTCAGAGTCAATCCCAAGTGCAAACCCAACTCTACTATTTCCAAGCTGTGTGATCTGGAGAAAGGTACATAACTCCTCACATTCCTCATTTCTGAGAGGGGGAGAATCTTTCTTTTTTATTATTTTTTGAAGATGATCTATAACATATATAAAATGCCCAAGTCACAGCAGATACTCAACGATTTTTTGGTGATTCCTATTGGTGTTATCATCATGGTTGCTGTTGATGGATATAAAAGAGTTTCTGGAGCTGTATACCCCAGACTCTGGAGTTTGCTGTCTGAAGCCACTTTCATATTTGTACTGAGCACTCAATTGTACTAGCTTAATGATTGGAAGGTTTCCAGGCAGGTGCTGGAGAATTCAAGTTCAAGTCAATCTAAAATATGCATATTAAAGGACTGATGCATTGGATAAAAATAGATTGATGAAACTTTGGATGAAACAAATGATCATCTATCTTGTGTAATAAAACTGAAAGCAGAAATAGCAGCTAGCTTTCAAAAGTGGATTTCCATAACCTAATGTGGAGGAGCAACCCGAGCAACCAATTTGAATGTATACCAGCATTGCTATGAAACGCTGTGTTTCCCAGCCTCAGAATGAAATGTAAATGGCTTATATTCCTTACCAGATGACTAAAGACATGTAAGTGGCCTGAGTCTGCTCTGCCTAGGAGAATGTGTAATGAAGGGTAATGCATTTGTGATGTTTCCATGTCACTGCTCAGAAAGGTGACTAGATCACTCCAGGGAAATCATTCCAGGCTCTGTTCCCACATGCACACAGAAAATTAGGGGGCAGGGTGTTGAGAAGAGCACACAGAGTCACCTTTAATTCAAGCAGATGCTCTGTTAAAGGCCTGCATGAGAATGAGGCCTATGACACCTCCTTTCTCAGGGAACCCTTAGGGAATTTCCTACTTTATGAGCCAAATCTGTGGAAGGTATGATTCTGGCAACAGGAAACAGCTGGAGACTCACCTTGCTCATTGTCAGGGCATTATTCTTTGCGAGGACAATTTCCGGAGTGTCTGTAATGCATGTGAATTTGAGCTGGTCTCTAGGCTGGCGATACTTCCTGTCACTCAGGATTTCTCCAGCTCTCTTCACTTTCTCGACCTCTACAGAGCCAATGGGAACCCATCCTATTCCTCTCAGCCACTCAAGGTCAGATTTGTAAATAGCCTGAAAATGAAATAATGTCAAATATTTATAGATGTCAGCTAGACAGCCTGGTGCCTGATCTTAACATACACGGATAATGTATAAGTCTGAATCTTATTTACGTAAATTTTGGGGAAGACCCACAGAATTGCTTTACTTTGGTTTAGAATGGCTAGTTAAATGCCTGGCTCCTGAAGGTAGCCAATATTTACTGTTTTAAAGACTCACAGAAATCTCTTTAATGCTATTCATTTTCAGTGATACAAAACCACCTTAAGGAAATTACTGCCTGCCTCCTGAAGCAAAGTGTTTCTTCTCTGATTTGATGGTCCCTACTTCCTCTTATGGAAACCATACTGGGTTGCAATACAGTTGGCACCTATGTTGTTGGGCAGTGGCTTTCACAGCTCGTCTTGGTATATAGAGAAGAAATGAGCATTACTGGTTGACCACATGTTGCATTAATATGTTTTTTTGGGGATAAAAAGACATCTTTTCTCGTATGTTTCTATGTACACGCTTCCAAGTCAAAGAGTACATCTCTTTTTACTCATATTTATCTTATCCTCCATCCTCTTTCTTGTATTAGAATTCAAGTAAACAAATACATTTTTTTCTTTCATTTTCTTCTTTGAATATAAACAATTGGTTGAAGGGAAATTTTTCTTGTAAGGAAGGGTAACAATTCTTTTTGTTTTTATAGCTTTTGGGGAATCTCTCTTTTTATTAACTGTCACTGCTTTTATCATTCTTCCAAAAGTGCTTGATTTAATCAGAGCTTGATTAAAACAAGGAGCTACCATTATCAATGAGGTCATATTTGAGTCTCCAAAGGACTCTATTGGCCAACAACAGAAGTGTCTAACATATTTCTAGGGAGCTATTGTTCTCAGGTTTCTTAGACAAATTGTCTTAATAGGTATAATTCATTTTTAAACTTCCTTTCAGAAGTTACAATAGATAATTCCTATAAGTTAAATAGATACAAAATTATAATGCAATTGATTCATTTGGAAAATTAGGTTGTTTAGAACAGGAATTCTTAACTTGGCATCAGTGAACTTGGATAGAAAAAATATGTAACATCCCTCTCATTTTCATCAACCTCTAACTGAAATATAGCATTTCATTCCATTATAAGTATTACATTATAGTAGTATTCACACTACACCTGACTTTGTCAGCTTTAGAAATCTCAAATCTTTTTATGTCTTATTATAGTTTGATATAGTTTGGCTCTGCATCTTCATCCAGATCTCATGATGAATTGTAATCCTGGATGCTGGAGGAGGAGCCTGGTGGTAGGTGATTGGATCATGGAGGGGGACTTCCCCTCTTGGATAGTGAATTCTCATGAGATCTGGGTGTTTAAAAGTGTGTAGCACTTCCCCCTTTGCTCTCTCTCTCCTGTTCCGCCATGTGAAGATGTGCTTGCTTCCCCTTCACCTTCCATCATGATTGTAAGTTTCCTGAGGCCTCTCCAGCCATGCTTCAGTACAGCCCATGGAACTGTGAGTCAATTAAATCTCTTTTCTTCATAAATTACCCAGTCTCAGGTAGTTCTTTCTAGCAATGTGAGAACAGACTAATACAAGTTGTTGCTGATGTCTTAAAAGTATTTATGCTCATCACTTCTTTGAAATTAGTTATTACAGTCACTGCTAGAACTTTTACTTAATGTGTTAATGAAAAGCACATTACAGGTTCGGTTTAATACTTTGATAATGATATTTCAATATGATTGGTTTATTTTGAAATTAAACACATATTTTATTTTGTGCATTTCAGAACATTATCCTAAAGAGGTGTCTGTAGGTTTCACCAGACTGGAAAGATTCCATGGCCAAAAGAGTTAGAATGCTTTTCTAAACCATTACTGAAGAATATTAGAGCCACTCACATCACTCTGCAGGTCATAGGCCTTCCGAGCCTGAATGACATCGTTCTGATCAGGCAGGCACATCCATTCATGCAGGGGATGCCTGTAGTCTACGTCGCTTACAAGGATCTGACACTTCTTGGCCGTCACCATCCCCAGCATGTCCACTGGGCTGCTGAACTTGGTCTTCCACTTCTCAAAGTCTTTCTTGTACTCCCTGTCACTCTGGATCTTGGCCGCGTGGATGGACCACAGCATCTTCGGGTCATCCTCAATGTTCCGGGCCCCAATGTGGTGGCCAAGCTGTTTGCGGTAGCCTTCCTTGTACTTGTACTAAAGAAAAGAGATAAGAGTATAATGACAAGAACATCTTACATAATCATGTTTCATAGGTTCACACACATATTGTTTCTTTTTCTTTTCCCCATAACTATTGTGAAGGAGAAAGGTGAATATCATCAACCCTATTTTTAAAAGTCAAAACCTGAACCTAGCAGGGGTTTAGTGATTTGCACAGTCACACCACAAGCAGGTGGCAGCATGAGCCTAGAATGAAGAGCTTCTCATTCCTAATATTTTTCCTCCTCATTATACCACACTGCTTAGTTTACCTTTGATTCCTTAACAAGTAGAGGTAAATATATTGTACAATCTAATGGAGTATCTACTTAAAGACATAGTTATTTTCCCAAAACTGTTTGACATTAAGAAAATTTTAGAATAGTTCCCTTATTAGAACTTATAATAGACTTCTCAGTCAAGGATATGTGTTACATTTAGATAGAGTTTATGTGTCGCCAGGAAATGACTCTTATTAGCCTATCAACACCACTGAGCTTTCACTATGAGTCAGCTTTTCTACCTTTAAGATTCAAGAATAACACATTATGGTCCATTTCACCATGAGATGATTATGGTGTAGGCTTCTCCAGCTTAACAGCAAGAAAAGTTTTGATAATAGGGCGTGTGTCCTTAACCTTGGCAAAATAAACTTCTAAATTGATTGAGATCTGTTTCAGATACTTTTTAGTTTACAGAAGGAATGAAGCATATGTCTAAGGCATGAGGCCCTTGCAGAAGAGGGAAAGTCTGGATTTGAGTCCTAAGGAGGCTTGTTGTAGAATGAGGACACTGGGAACCCTTAGGAGGTGTTTCGCATGTGAAGAAAAGTAGAGAAGAGGCGATAGCGTGTTGAGAAAAAGCTTTGCTTACTTCGCCCCCTTTTCTCGTGTCCAGTGAGGGACATCTCACCAATTAGGAGTTACAAAGGACAAAACAAATCTCTAAAACGTATCCATCTAGTTTTCTTTTAATGCCAGAATAAATAAATAGAAGTAGTAAGGAAGAGTTTACATGTATATTGACTGTTTCCCACATGTTATTTAAAGGGAATAAATTAATCCCTTTAATTTCACAAACATCTAGGTCAACTGCTGTTCAATTTTCTATGTATTTATTTTTTTGGGTTTTTTTTTTTTTTTTTTTTGGAAGATGCAGTGTTCAATTTCTGAGGCTCAAAAATATGAACCCATTTTTGGTGTCCATCAAATGCTTTTTTAAAAATAGTGTGTCTCTATTTTTGATTGATTGACAGGTATAATGGGTCTAGAATTTTGTGCTTTTCTTTCTTTTTTTCCATTTACAATTTTGTATAGGGAAAAATCACCAAAGGGAACTGAGACCTGTAGGGGTAACTAAATTTCTGGCAAGAAAAATTCTGAAAGCTTCTATTTGTCAACATCTTTGAGTAAGAAATGGCTTTTCCA
Organism: Chlorocebus sabaeus; assembly: GCF_047675955.1. Lineage (NCBI taxonomy): Eukaryota > Metazoa > Chordata > Mammalia > Primates > Cercopithecidae > Chlorocebus > Chlorocebus sabaeus. Next base: position 38,909,596 of record NC_132913.1, read on the forward strand.
AAAACATCCACTTACATCACTAGCAATCTCTCTTGAAGCCTTGGCTGCTTGGATTGGAATGGCATCCAGACGCAAGTCACAGCCTTCCTTCTTGGACTCTTCCAAAGCAAGTTTATAGAGTTTCTGTAGAAAAGAAAGTCATCATTCATTACTCCTTCCATAAAAAGTGAAGCTGTTTATTATTACATTTTCTTTGTCCTCGTTTAAACTACAGAAATAATCCAGAAAGTCAATTATTAGGGTGCGTTTATAGATAGCTTTGCCTCATGGGTGCTTAGGATTTTTAAGACATATGTTCCAAACATTGGGATTTATTGACTTGTAAATTTCAACCAAAAAATGGGGGGAAAAATCAACATTTGGTTGGCGAGATTTTATTTGCCAAACAAGCAGATGTAAAAAAAAAAAAAAAAAGAAAGAAAAAATTATTTATTGGCCAGGCGTGGTGGCTCACGCCTATAATCCCAGCACTTTGGGAAGCTGAGGTGGGTAGATAACTTGAGGTCATGAGTTTGAGAAGAGACCAGCCTGGCCAACATGGTGAAACCCCATCTCCACTCAAAATACAAAAATTAGCTGGGCATGGTAGTGTACACCTGTAGTCCCACCTACTCGGGAGGCTGAGGCAGGAGAATCACTTGAACCCAGGAGGCGGAGGTTGTAGAGAGCCAAAATTGTGGCACTGCACTCCAGCCAGGGTGACAGGATGAAACTATATCTCAAACAAAACAAAACAAAACGCACTATTTATTATTGTCATCATAATATAGAAGGCCATCTTAATACAAAAGAAGGATAAAAAATAAGGACAATATTTTAAAATGTAATCTATTTAGTTTTATGAAAAACTCAACGCATTGTGCTTATTTTTTCTTATTTTGCTGTGGACTATTATCTCAGACAATGATGCGTCTATGGATCCAGGATTTCAGGATCATTGCCCTTATGAAAATGTTGGTTCTGGCAGAAATGCCTGGAAAAATGTTAACATCAAATGATTATCAGAGCATACTGGAGCAGCAAAATAATATGCGGCTTACTAACTCACCAGATTCAAACCTAGTCCTTGCCTACTCGCTAGCTGCTGAATAAAATAATGACTGGATATCCACATTGACCTGTAGGGGAAAGTTTTAAAAGTATAATTCCCATGGGGATATTTATTCATAATAATATTCAATTACTGATAACCCGTTAATAAAATGGTAGCCTACTTTGTGGACTACCACATAGCTCAAAACTCAATCAGGTGAGAACTATCTCTTCTACTGAAAATGGTAGTTCGGAGTATGTGTAATAAATTAGTCAAAACATTTTCCTAAGAAAACAACTACAATGGTTCATTTTTTGCCTTTCTGTTCATTACAAGATCAACAGTTTACTTACATCACTGTAGTTTATTCGGTTGAGTTTGGCTAACATGATTTCTGGTGTATCGGGCATGACATGAATAGTTTTCTTGTCATTGTCCCAGGCTTCAGTATATAAGCGCTACAAAAAAAAAAAAAAAGAGAGAGAGAGAAATTATTTTTGTGTTCACAGATATTATTCTTTTGATTATGTGCCAATCATCTCTCGTATACAAGGTAGAAATAAAATTATTAAAGCTGCATAAATTCCTTACCTTTGTTTCTTATTAAAATTATTTCAAGAATCTAACTGTTAAAGGACTTATCAGTTATGAAAAGTATAATTGGATTCAAGTATTTAAAATAATTTCTAGGAAAGAGTTATTGCGCACAGTATTTTTTTAACAACCTACTAATCCAATCAGAAGCACATAGTACTTTAGGCCGGGTGCAGTGGCTCACACCTGTAATCCCAGCACTTTGGGAGGCCGAGATGGGTGGATCACCTGAGGTCAGGAGTTTGAGACCAGCCTTCAACATGGTGAAATCCCATCTCTACTGAAAATACAAAAATTAGCTGGGCGTGGTGGCAGGCTCCTGTAATCCCAGCTACTGGGGAGCCTGAGGCAAGAGAATTGCTTGAACCCAGGAGGTGGAGGTTGCAGGGAGCCAAGATCGCGCCATCGCACTCCAGCCTGGGCGACAAGAATGAAACTTTGTCACAAAGAAAAAAAGAAAAAAAAAAAGAAAAAAGCACACAGTGCTTTTAACAATGGTTTAATATTTTGAAGTATCACTAAGTAACTATGGTATTATAGTGGAAAAATCATTTAAGAAGGTATCATGATTCTTATTATTATCTTTAAAATGCAATAATGTGTCAGAATTTTAAAATTGTTCCATGGTAACTTTCGATATCTAACAGTGAGGATTGAAGACTTACCTTATTCATGTTCAAAGCATTGTTTTTTGCCAGCACCTGCTCCGGAGAGTCTGTTATACTGGTAAATTTCAGCGTTTCTGGACGCTGACGGTAGATAGTATCACTAAGTAATTCTCCAGCTCTCTTGGCCCTAACAACTTCCAAGGAATCAATAGGAACCCAGCCAATGCCTTTCATCCATTCAAGGTCTGACTTATACAAGTTCTGCAGATCAACAAATAACAAACACATTTATTAATTAGTGTTTCAGATTCATAGTTACAAAATGGGTTATCCTAGAGAAACACAAAAGTGCTGATGAATAGTTAAGGTTCCCAGCATAGTAATTCACTCACTCACACACATTATTGAATCCTAAGCATATTTTTTTTTTCTGAGCATTTTTTTGGTACAGAGGAGTACACCAAGAATGATCAAAGATCTTCTTTTAAAGTAAAAGACATCGTCCTGCCTATGAGAGTATTACAAGATTTTTACACAGAAGCATGCTTTTTTAAACTTGGAAAATGTACTCTAATAGTTCCAAATAAAACCACATACTCTGATGGTGTGTGAGTGCTGCAGTCAAAAAATTCTCACTGTTATTTCCATCTTCAAAAATCACAAAACTTCAAGTGTATAAAGGAAATGTGATGTTGTAGAGATATGTTTGGCATTTCCCTAATTATTCATTTTATTTTACTCTCAGTAGATATGCTGAATGTTGATAAGTATTAGATGACTGGTTTTGATAAACACAAGAAATAGAATTTCCCCATCAGTAAGTGTAAAATGTAAATTAATTTAGCATAATACGCTTTCCCTCTCACTATCTCCATACTACCGTCTGCCAACAAACACACACATTTTTTTTTTTTATGCTTAAAATACTTTATTTATTTATTTTTTTAAATTTATTTATTATTATTAAACTTCAAGTTGTAGGGTACATGTGCACAACGTGCAGGTTTGCTACATATGTATACTTGTGCCATGTTGGTGTGCTGCACCCATCAACTCGTCATTTACATCAGGTATAACTCCCAATGCAATCCCTCCCCCCTCCCCCCTCCCCATGATAGGCCCCGGAAACACACACATTTTTTTACTTCCTTAGCCAAAAGTTTGCAGTGATATATTTTTAAGGGTTAAGTTTCATCTGATTCAGACAAAGGAAGCCTGAATCCCTAGGAAGATTTATACCTGTTTAGAATTGATAATATTTACTTTATTTCCTCTCATGCAGAGAACTTTTGGAGGAGAAAACAAATTGTAGTACCTCCATTGGGAAACTCCTTTCAGACATTTAATTGTAAATTGTTTGAAATATACAAACAAATTGCAGTTCATCGGCACTAGTCAGGACCCACAGACACGTTTCAGATCCGCTTTTAACAAGCAGAGCTAACATCAAGGAAACTCACATCACTCTGGAGGTCATAGGCTTTCCGTGCATGAATGATGTCATTCTGGTCGGGCAGGCAGATCCATTCATGCAGAGGATGTTTATAGTCCACATCGCTGACCAAGGTCTGACACTTCTTGGCCAAAACGATACCAAGCATGTCCACTGGGCTGCTGAACCTTGTCTTGTATTTCTCAAAATCTTTCTTGTACTCACGGTCACTCTGCACTTTGGCAATGTGGAGGGACCACATTATCTTGGGGTCATCATGTACTGCTCGGGCGCCGATGTGGTGACCCAACTGTTTACGATATGCTTCTTTGTATTTGTACTGAAAGAGAGAATCCAGTAAAGAAGAAGGAAGCACAAAGGGCTATTCCCTGTTGTTCTTTCTGTGGCGGTGCTTTCTATGAAATCTTTAAGGCAACAGAGGAGTTTCACTGGTCATGCTGCTGTAATGCCGTATACTGGACTGTTGTGCTCATTGGCACATCTTCACAGAATAACCCCACAGTAGTTCCCTTATATATGCTAGAGAATCATATGTTGGCAAAAAATGATAAAAAGTGAATACTGAAGAGTCCAATTACAGTAATAAACCATGACAGTGTCTCAGAAATCCATCATGTCAGTGAGCCTATTTAAGAACACACCTGGGGCATATGTTTATATGGATCATTAAAATTTTCTAGCATAGTCTGAGAAATAATTTCCTCTTCAGAAATGATTTGGGAGGGATAGTTTTGAAATGGACAATTTCTGTTATTTAATGGTAGAGAGTTTAAGTTTTACAAGATGAAAATTCTGGGAATCTGTTGTACAACAATATGAATATACTGAACCCCACCAAACAGTATACTTGAAAATGGTTAAGATGGTAAATTATATATACATATATATTATACAAATATGTATACATATATAATATATACATATATAAATACATATATTTAACCAGAATTAAAAATTTTTTAAACCTATAAAAATGAATAATTTTACTACTCTTGGATTAATTTTTAAGATGTCCAGGGACCTGATGTTTTCATTTTTAGGGTAAAGAAATATTGGTTCTGTGCACCGCATAGAAAGAAGACTTTGTCCTTCTATGTTCTTTTTCAAGTGATGGGGCAAACTCAGTTAAGCCTGCTTCTTTTCTGGCATCTTTGCCTTGACTGTGTTCCAAGGAAGCTCCTGAGGTTTTGAGTAGCTCAGCTTACATACATCTAACTTTAATCGAGGCACTCACTTCTATTGAGCAAAGACTAAAAATAGGGAGTCAAATGAGCCACATTCCAGTCTAGGCTATGCCTCTGTGATGCTTGTGATCTTGGGCAAGTTATCTGTATCTCAAGCCTCAATATATTTGCCTATGCACTGAAGGGAGTTAAGGTGGACGATGACCAATACAGACGTCCAGCTGTATTCCCTGTGTGGCTGGCATGATGGTAAGAAATGTTAGGACTTGATCAGCTCTTACATCACTGGCAATATCTCGAGAGGCCTTGGCAGCCACGATGGGAATGGCATCACTTCTCAAGTCATAGCCTTCTTTCTTGGCTTCTTCCATGGCCTGACGATAGAGGCTCTGAAGAAAGAAGGAGTAGCTTTTAAATACAGAATTCACATTCACTCGAAAAATATATTTTTTGTCAAAGGAAGTCCACTTTTGGATTCATAACTACACGAGTATGTTCAGTCTTAAATCAGAAAAAGAACTCTTACTTTCTGTTTATCCTTGGATATTTATTTAAATGAAAGTTTCACATTCAGCAAGTTTTAACATCACAACCTCTCTTTGCACAAATCTTACAAATGTTATACATTAAATGAACAGCTCTTGTGCTTAGATTGTTCACCATTTGCCCTTTTCATGAAACAACCAAGAAATGTTGATTTATTTAATTCCAAATTTGAATTGGGAACATTTTTACTAGCAGAGAATAGTATCATATAATAACATATAATAATACTACCACTAGGAGGATGTGTCCATAATCAAATTTAGTGCCGAACTAAGGATGTATCACTCTTTCTGAATCTCTCTGTTAATGTTGATTTGCTCCCTATTATTTCATCAACTGCTGGAAGTTGTTAGCAGACATGAGGGTAGCAGGTACCAAAGATTTAGGAGTCAAAACTGCAAAACTGATAAAACTTTATTTATTAACTTCTTCTGTGAATTGAGAAAGCACCACCACTGTTCAATTTCTCTGGTGGGACAGACGTGTACAGAAGACAAAACACAAATGTTCCATGGAAGTGTCATTTGAGAACCACACATTGAACAAATCATCTATACAATGACTTTTAGCCCTTTTAGTGAACCAGTGATAAAAATTTTGACTGATTCTGTATCCTCTTAACAAAAAATTTTACATAATTGCCAACATTGGTATTCAATAAATCAAAACAAGATAAATATATAGTTTGATAACAATTTTTAAACATAAAAAATAAAAATTTATTGGATCTCTTAATGAGACTTGTAGGAGCTCATGGTGGTTTGATTACAAAGTTTTGATGGGCAATCATGAATTAAGTTGTCCGGTAGGGTTTTGTGTGTGTGTCTTTTTTTTTTAATTGTTGTTGTTGTTTTTTGTTTTTTGAGACAGTCTCACTCTGTCGCCCAGGCTGGAGTGCAGTGGCACAATCTCAGCTCACTGCCTCCCAGGTTCAAACGATTCTCGTGCCTCAGCCACCAGAGTAGCTGGGATTACAGGTGTGTGCCACCATGCCCAGCTAAGTTTTGTATTTTTTAGTAGAGATGGGTGTTGCTAATCTCAAACTCTTGAACTCAAGTGATCTCTCCTGCCTCAGCCTCCCAAATTGCTGGGTTTTCAGGCATGAGCCACTGCACCCAGCCATGTTTGGTAAAGTTTCATTTTAATACTTTCAGACATGCACCATAGTAACTACTAGGATGAGTATTACTATTTCTTTTTATTTAAAAAATGAAATCCTTATATTATCATACTTAGTCAAATATTTTAATGTATGTTTTAATATTTTAAAATGTATACTTTCCACCTTTTGCAAAACTTCAAACCTACAGAAAAGTTGCAAGAATGCTACAATGAATACCAACTACCCAATTTATTAACATTTTTGCCATATTGCTTTCTGTATCTCTTTCTCTTTATGTGTTTATGTATTTCTTCATTTTACGTATTATTATTTTCAATTATTGAACTGATTAAGAGAAAACTGTATACATCATGGCTTTCATCCTTGAATACTTTACCATGTATTTCCTAAGAATAAAGATATTTTTAATTAATCACAGTATATGTATCAGACTCAGGAAATTTAATATTGATACAGTATTATTGTCTAGTACTATTCTCTTTTTTATCAAATATACAATGAATATTCCAATTTCATCAAATGTCTCAATAATTTCCTTTATAGCAATGTTGCTTTTCTATCCAGAATTCAGTACAAAAGAATGAGTAGTATTTACTTCTCTGGTTTCTTTCTTCACCTTTAAACCATGCCTTTTTTGTTTTAATGTGAGAGAAGAGTGACTATGAAAGAAGTGGGACACCACTCAAACTGTAGGGGCATTCTTGGGCAGATAATTTAGAAGAGCATATGTATGGAAGTTGAAGCTATGTTAACTCATTTACTTAAAACGATCCATGCCACTTTACCCCTTGGAAAGCCTTTGAGTAACCTCAAGAATGGTTGCTGAGGTTTGAAAGCAGCTCATCTATATCCAAATGCAGTCTTTAGATCAATCTGTGATTGAATAATTTAATCTTTAATTTCACTTTCCCCCTTTCCTCCTTTAAGAGGTTTACTGAGTTAGATAAAGCAGACACAGTACCAGTAGATAGTTCTGGAAAATAATTTGGAAATAATATGTAGCTTTAAGGGAAAAACTACAATGATATACAGTTCTATAAGGCTTTATCATCCCTCTACTTTATGCTGTTCAGTGTACTTTTCATTGTTGAGGCTGTGTAAAGACAAAATCTTAAATGTAAGGAAAATCCCGCAAAAGTGTAATACAAATAATTAAACTTCATTTTTATGCCCCATTCTCAAATTAGATTGAATTAAGGATACTGGACTAGTATCTGGAGTTTAAGTATGTCACAGAGGCACTTAATATTTCTTAATATTTTTAATGACTTAAGACTCTTAGAGGGTCACTATTGTGTTTATAAAGTGGATTATTAAGATGTGTCAGTTTATAGTCTTTTCAAGATGAGATTTTATAAGAAAAAGCTAAAGTAAAAATAAGAATCAATTTAATATCTTTGAGATAAATTCCAGAGGGAATTCGTTTTTCTTCAAAATTTCTAGGAATGTTTCTTTTGAAACTGGAAGGTCAAATACTTCATTTATTATGTTTTTAAAGAATAAATGCTCACATTTTAAAAATGGTGTAAGTGGGAAAAAATGTGCTTCAATCATCTCATGGCTTCTGGCCAAAAAAATAGAGTTCTTTAATTCTTTCAACATTTAAAAAAGATGCAGTGCTTCAAAGGAGAGAACACTTTTATCTATCATCAAGGATGTATTTTAAAGCTTGTTACTTAAGAAAACTAGACTAGGTAAGTGAGAATTTAAGAGGAAAAAATAGATGTGTTTGTTTTACATTTATGGAATGAAGGTATCATGGGCAATGGGTTGAGAAGAAATTCTAGTGGGTCATTCTGAAACGTGATCTTAGATCCCTCAGGGAATCAACATGATCAAGCAATTTTATTTTTATTTATTTGTATTTATTCATGGGGGATGAGTGCAATTTTGCTACATTAATATATTGCATTGTGGTGAAGTCAGAGCCTTCAATGCATGATCATGCAATTTTAAAGAAAGTAAATCCAGCTGAAAATTTTAGAATTAAAAAATAGTCCAATATCCTTGCAGCAGTCTGGAAAAAAAAAAAAATCTACCTCAATTCCGCTAATGTAAACAAATGAGAGAGGCTTAAGAGCTTCATTATAATCCGGAATAGAAACTAACTTCATCTGCCTTGGATAAAATAAACCTCCTAGGGGAAGATAATCCAACTGAGAAGCTCTGTGGCCAAGAGAAAATGTCCCATTAAAAAGTGACTGAAGCCAAAGCCAATCAAATATTTATAATCGGGCTTGTCCTTTGGTCTGTTTTATAATGCTGGAGAAAGTGAAATCATACCCTCTTCATTTTACTGGTCATGATTATTTGATATAAGCATGCCTCCTCTTTAAGGCTACATTACTATAGGCAAAAGTAATTAATATGGGTAAAATAATAAATCTGGTCATCACTTAAGTACTAATTTAAATTAGTACTTAAATTTTTCAGTGCTCTCAAACTGAAGAAAACTCTGCCTTCCTTTTTTTCTAAAAAAAAAAAAAAAAAAAAAAAAAAAAGAAGACACATAAATATGTTTAAGAAATTAGTATTCTTCTTGAATCAACCATATAAATTTTTGACTTTGGCAAGAACAATTGAGCAAGGAGCTATTTATGCAGCAGTATTTCTGGACTGCAAAGATATGCAATGACAAGTTTAGCAAGGCTGAAGATAGTGCATAAAAGAATGTATTTTATTGTTCTCAGGCAATTTGAAATGGGTGAATTTAAGAATTCTCATTTCAGTTCTTGTAAATAAAGCTCAAGTTATTTTGAGCACATTAAATACATCTAATTTTCATGGTGACTTGAGTGTAAAGGAGAGACATTAAAGTTTATTAAACAAATACTTTGCACCAGGCTCCACACTGGGCATGTTAAATATTTTACCTCATTTAGTCGTTGTTTAAACATTCTTTAAGATAAGCATTTTAATCCTATTTTACAGATGAGGTAATTGAAGAAAAGAGACTTGCTGCACAAATTTTGAAGCAAGTGCTAATTTGATTAATAGCAATTATTTTTAATGAAAATTATGGTTAGTCATTAATAGTTGACTTATTTTTTCCCTCCCAAAATGAAGATATTTTTGTGTCTGTCTGTCTCTCTGTCTGTCTGTCTAATCTACCTACCTTTCTATCTACCTATTCTTAAATACAATGATATGTATAATCAAGGTAGGGTAAATGGCATAAAAAGCCAACTAAGCTAACTGGCTTACGTGAGGATTAATTTTATAATTTTGACATTTCTACATCAGCAAAAATCAATGTGGCCAGACCAAAGAAATAAAACAAATGATCTTACCTCACTGTAATTTATTTTATTTTGTCTTGCCAACATGATTTCAGGTGTATCAGGCATAATATGCACTTGGGTCTTGTCTTTGTCCCAGGCTTCTGTGTATAAGCGCTGTGAAGGATAAAAAGATTAAGGAATTAGAAAAACAGTTTGCTGTACACAGGAGTCTTCAATGAAGAAACCATGACAAAGTTGAGAGCCAGCTTTCTTGCTGTCTGTTCCATGTGCTGTATGTTAACATTCTTTCAACCTCGGATTTTACAAGATATTTATTGTAACAAAATATAAATGTATACTAAGATATGAAAGGAAAAAAATATATATATATAATCAAACACACACACACATATACACACCCACGTATGTGTGTTTGGTAACCAGGTCACTGCCACCCCAATTAAATAAAAAGCAAGTATTTCCCAAGCATATATTCATATCCATATCTGTACTATGGTTATATTAACAAATCTTTCCCATGATTTTATTCGATGCTGTTTGTTGTTAGTTTATTAGCTGCAAATGTACCTGTATGTGCTAGCTCTAGATTTCTTTTTGATAAATGTTATAAAGATTTGCATCTTTCTCTCTTTTTTTTTTTTTTTTTATGAGACAGAGTTTCACTCTGTTGCCCAGGCTGAAATGCAGTGGCACAGTCATGGCTCACTGCAGCCTCAACCTCTCCAGACTCAGGTGATCCTCTCCAGGCTGAGGTGATCCTCCCACCTCAGCCTCCCAAGTACCTAAGACTACAGGTGCACATCACCACACCTGGGTAATTTTTGTATTTTTTGTAGAGACAGGGTTTCCACATGCTGCCCCAGCTTATCTCAAACTGCTGAGCTCAAGTGATCTGCCCACCTTAGCCTCCCAAAAGTGTTGAGATTACAGGTGTGAGCCACAATGCCCGGCTTGCATCTTTCTTGTTTGTTCTGCGCTTACCTAAATATGTACTCAGCAAGAAAGAAACCTTCACACCAAACCACGTATAACTAACTCTTATAGACTTCAAACAATTTGAACCCAAAATAGCCGTCCCATTCTTAACTCTGGCTATTTCACAAGAGATGTCAAAGCAGAAATGCTCCCATATATTGTTACCTAACAGAATAGAGAATTCAACTGAATCACTATACACTGGATAGCAATTTAATTGGACTAAAAAAAGAGACTAACTTAATTAACAATAGGTATCTTAAATGACATACAGCCCTGTCTTATTTTCCTACAAATTGGGGGCTCACCTTGTTCATGTTGAGGGCATTGTTCTTGGCCAGCACCTGCTCCAGAGAATCAGTCACACTGGTAAATTTCAGCTTGTCCGGAGGCTGGCGGTAGATGTTATCACTCAGTATTTCAGCAGCTCTCTTGCACTTGACCACATCCACAGACCCAATGGGGACCCAGCCAATGCCTCTCAGCCACTGGAGATCAGATTTGTAAATGTTCTGGAGAGATTAAACACAAAAGCGAGTATTACTGAAGTTGTTCTAACATGATTTCAAAAATAAAAAAATAACACTAGAAAGCTTGGATAGTCAAACTTCATGTATATGTCCTTCAATATATGAAGGCCAAATTGAATATAGTTTCAGGTATTACTTTCTTTCTCTCCAAAAAAAGTAAGGGGAAGAGGTGCCTAAAAAATGAGCAGAGAGAAGAAATACCATCCCTTCTGAGGGTTCTACCTAATCGTAGACCACTGTCTCAGTATTTCTGTGAATTACTATTATGAGCACAGTTACTGTGGATCTTAATGACTCACATCGCTCTGGAGGTCATAGGCCTGCCGAGCATGCATGACATCATTCTGGTCGGGCAGGCACGTCCACTGGTGCAGGTAGTTCTTGTAGTCCACATCGCTAACTAAGGTCTGGCACTTCTTGGCCAGCACCACCCCCAGCATGTCCACTGGGCTGCTGAACTTCGTCTTCCACTTCTCAAAGTCCTTCTTGTACTCCCTGTCACTCTGGATCTTGGCCACGTGCATGGACCACATCATCTTGGGGTCATCTTCAATGTTCCGGGCTCCAATGTGGTGGCCGAGCTGCTTGCGGTAACCATCTTTGTATTTGTACTGAAATAAAGGTGATCATTTCAAAAATAAAAAAGAATAGAAAGGCTTAGAAGCCTCATTAATTTAAAACTTTATTATTTTAAAATTGCTAATTCTTGCAGAGAAATGAAAGAATCTGAATATCAGTTTATCTCCTCATCCTAAATTCTTATTAGACTCTACAGCACTAATCTAATGGGCAGTAGTCTAATGGGAAGCTCATAAATAATCTAACAGTAACAGTCTAATGGGAATAGTCCAGTGGGAAGACAGGCCAAACTACATGGTCCTATGGCTTGTAGACGTTAAGTTTCTGAAAATAAAGGAAGCAACACTTCCAGAAGATCATTCGGTGCTGTGTACTGCCGTTTCTTCATCTTGGGCCCATGAAATCACGAACCCAGAAATTTTACATATGATTTTGGGACTGCTATTCCTGAGTCCACAGATACCATTTTATCCCTCCATTCAACACATCCACACTCCTTCCCAAATCCCGCTCTGCTGGGGCACTTGACTCCCTGAAATAGTCTGGATTATGTTTCCATCCTACAAGCCCTGCTCTGTTGGAGATCAAATTTGACTGAGGTTTGTTTGGGATTCCTCAAGTGAGAAAATGGAATATATATCTACAAAAAAGCATTTTGTTGTTGGTGATGGTAAGGGCTAACTGGATATTTTCTCTCTATTTCAGACAATGCACCACACCAATCCTAACAAGTATTTACAGAAGTCTGAATTTTCAGCTGGGTACAGTGGCTCATGCCTGTAATCCCCAGCACTTTGGGAGGCCGAGGCAGGCAGATCACCTGAGGTCAGGAGTTTGAGACCAGCCTAGCCAACATGGTGAAACCCTGTCTCTACTAAAAATACAAAAAATACTAAATACTAAAAAAAAAAAATTAGCCTAGTATGGTGGCGGGTGCCTATAATCCCAGCTATTCAGGAGTCTGAGGCAGGAGAATCGCTTGAACCCAGGAGGTGGAGGTTGCAGTGAGCCAAGATCACACCATTGCACTCCAGCCTGGGCAACAAGAGTGAGACTCTGAGACTCTGTCTCAAACAAACAAACAAACAAAAAAACAAAAAAAGAAGAAGGAGGAGAAGAAGTAGTAGTCTGAATTTTCCACCAAAGAACCCACCTCTTTCAGAGATGGTAGGAGGGGAAATTAGGTTCACCATTTTCTTGTTTTCCTCTTTGTCTTTCTGTTTTCATTTTAAAAGAACTCAGAAGGAAGCATGTAAAATAATTTTCCAAAAAAAAAAAAAAAAAAAAGAGTTGGCAAAAACACAGAGCAGATTTGGGGAAAGGTGGATTTTCCTAGACTTGGTTCTATCAGCTCTTTTTCTGATGTTGAACAAATACATGTAACTAAGTTATTTTTTAACACCTCTTCTGCCATTCTCTATTTTCTGTGAGGCTTCCTGCTCAAAATATGGAGATGAATTTCTCATAATTGTAGATATGAAAAATTGTAGAATCACACCCAATTTTACACTGGATTGAAGTATACTGGTTTAGGTTACCCCTTCCTACCTTGGACGCAGATACTGAAGTCTTCCGAAGCTTAAAATATGAGTTTTTTCAAATGAAAAACATTTATTTGATTTAGAAAAATAAGCCAATAAATGTGCTTAAACTGGCTGCCAAATGCTATAATAGTAATAATCCTGCCTCCCCACTTCATGCATCCATGTAAATATCCAGGGTGCTGCTACTCACATCACTGATAATGTCCCTGGAGGCCTTGGCAGCCACAATGGGGATGGCATCACTTCGCAAGTCGTAGCCTTTCTTTTTTGCTTCTTCATTGGCAAGTTTGTATAGAGTCTACACAAAGAAAGCCGGAGTTAAAGCAAAAGGTTTGACATCAACAATTCAGAGATTATTAAGTGAGTTATATCCTAAAATTTAGAAAAGGATAGGAACTGGAGACAATTCAAGTTTCTGGCAACAGTGGAAAGCAAATAAATTATACTCTACCAAAAATACTATATAGCATTAGAAATAAATGGGGTATATCAATGAACATTAGTATATATTGATCTATTAACCTCATATATCATTATAGATTAATATGCTATACATATATCAACATGCTATACATATCAGCATAGATTAATACAATCTAGTAATACAGATTGATGAGCAAAGCAGCAATCCATACATACTACTAAGTGAAAAAAAATGGCAGAACAATATTTAATATCTATTTATATGTATGTAAATATATTTTTATTCATTTTTATTACCTACAATTTGTACAACAATCATGTAATATTTTATAATGTTTAAAAGACAAATAAGAAAAATTAAAATATAACAAAATGTAGTTAACAACTGTAATCATAACTTTCTAAATTTTGGTTGTATCATATTAGTAAACCATGTGTCTATAAAATTGCATTTTACTTTTTAAAAAGTCAGTAATCAATGTTGTTAATGGAGAACACTTCTTCCTCATGCCTAAGGTTTTCTTTCTATAGACAAAGCTCAGTTATTTTAACTGCGGCCTTTTCTGTCCCTTACTCTCTCTGCCCTGGAGAGGTGCAGTGATTTACTGATGTATCTAATTTGTAGGGATGGAATTAGTGGGCATGCATATTTTGGCAGAAATAATGGGCCAGTATTTTATCTAGCAATCCTCTGAAATGTCTAAAATACTACTCAGTCCCACTGACTCACTTTGGAAATCTCCATGAACAGAAAAGACAATATGACTTCAGTTTGCCAGTGGAATCCCATCAAATGTAACATTTAACACAGAGATGATAGGTTGGATGGGCGGAGTGTGAAATCAAAGAGCCGCATGCACCATGACAGCTGAGGCTCAAGAATCTCCACAAAACTAAGTACAGACACCACCACCACAATATAGCACCACAGATTCTGGCCCCTACCTCACTGTAGTTGATTTTGTTCTGCCTTGCCAACATAATCTCTGGTGTGTCAGGCATTATGTGGATCTGCGTCTTGTCTTTGTCCCAGGCCTCTGTGTATAAACGCTATTGAAGAAGATAAGATGTTGATTAAAAATCACTTGAAATAGAAATGACAAAAAGTTCATTTAAAACTATTATTACTGACCTAATTAGGAAAAATAAGCCAGACTTGAATATGAAGTATTCTGCTGGAAGTGTGAGTCTTATTACTAGTTATCAAGATTGAAACTGGGAATAAAAATTATTTAGAGGATTTCAAGCATGTAATTTAGAAGGTAAATGCGACCCCACGCCTTCATAGATAATTTTGGCTCCATTAGTCATTAAAATATAATGACATCTTCTGGCATCTTGGGGAAGCTTGAGGCACCTGGGGCTCACCTTGTTCATGTTGAGGGCGTTGTTCTTGGCCAGCACCTGCTCCAGAGAATCAGTCACGCTGGTAAATTTCAGCTTGTCCGGAGGCTGGCGGTAGATGTTATCACTCAGTATTTCAGCAGCTCTCTTGCACTTGACCACATCCACAGACCCAATGGGGACCCAGCCAATGCCTCTCAGCCACTGGAGATCTGACTTATAAATATTCTGAGAAGAGGAAAAAAGGCAAAAACCCTTCATCAAGATCACAATATTTAGGGTAAATACGCAAATAGAATCAGTAATAAAGCGCAATTCTGTTTTCTGTTCATTGAAAACAAGCTCATTGTATAAGGGAAACTAAGGAATTATGCTCAAAAATGACCCAGAAATCTCTCCTAGCCATAATAAAAAGTTATCAAATATTTCAGGTTATTAGAAGAGGAGTGATCCCAAGGAATATCTTCTGTCAGTTGGTTCAGTGAACATTATCATAATTATAATATCCCTATGCAGGGAAGAATACCAACCTAGAGTGACAGAAACCACACACATGCCCAAGGCAAATGGAACACTCTGAAGCCATTAAAACCTTCACCCTTTAAGAATATTGATGACATGTAGAAAAGTCATTAAAACAATATGAAATTTTAAAGTAGCACATAAAACAACGTGGGTAGATAAATTACATGAATAAGAGTGGGTTTTTCTAGTGGTTGGATTGTGTTGGATTCTTATTCTCTTCAATGTATTCTTCCACATATTTCAAAATATCTGTAATGCCTTTAAAAACACAGTTAAAATATAATAGTGATGTAGAATCCCTGAAGCCCTGAGATCTTCAACAGCTGTAATGCCGTCCAAGATTCAGGGCAATAAAATTTAATTGCTTATTTATTAAATGAACAATTTCATTGTGCAGGGCCCCAGTCTCTTCCTAAACAAGTCCTCAGGATGGAAGCACAGACACCTATATAAAATCATATTGCCATATTTTTATTTCTCACTTCATTTTAAAACTTTTTTTGCTAAAGATTTTTATGTATCTATTAAGTATTCACAACTACTTCACAATCATAGTATTGGATCTTCGCTTGGCTCATTAGAAAGATTTCACCTGTCACTGCAACTAAGTAGAAAATAAAAAACCCGTATTTTGTAGTCTAGACAAAAAAACTATTAGAATTGGCCTGTGCCGACTAGTTATTGCCCCACAAATAACAATAGCAAGAATGAAAACAGGATGGGCGCAGTGGCCCATGCCTGTAATTCCCGCACTGGAATGCTGAGCAGGGCGGATCACCTGAGGTCAGGAGTTCGAGACCAGCCTGGCCAACATGGCAAAACCCCATCTCCACTAAAAATACAAAAAATTAGTGGGGCGTGGCAGCGGCATCCTGTAATTCCAACTACAGGGAGGCTGAAGTATGAGAATCACTTAAACCCGGGAGGCAGAGGTTGCAGTTATCCAAGATCGCGCCACTGCACTCCAGCCTGGGCAACAGATGGAGACTCTGTCTCAAAAAAAGAAAGAAAGAAAAAAAGAAAACAGTAACAGTTTATACCTCTGGAATGCTTTTTAACTTTCAAATACTTCCCACATTATGAAGGTCATATCACAGGGTGAGGAAGGCAATCCAGAGAAGGTGTCCAACAAATAGACAGATGGTAAGCAATCTGTCAATGTTGTCGTTGTATGGGTGACATCAACCCTTTTAAACTATCTTTTCTGTGCAGGCAAAGCCTTTCTTTTTGGAAAGAATTGCAAAACACAGAGTTCTGTATGTCAAAAGCTACAGAACAGACGTGGGAGTTTTCTTAGGTAGGCTGTAAGTTTTTAGGAACAACCAATTAATGTATAATTATTACGAATTAGTTTTAGTCTCCAAAACTTGCCAGTGCTTCAATTCCTTCAAAGTTTATAAAATACATAGTGCAGGAAATGTGCCTCTCATATCCAGATTTGAGACAGTGCATCTGCTTCCAATAGGTAGTAGGTTCTGTCACTACCACATGGCTCCTCTCTAGAGAGCCAGGCTAAGAGGAAGTGTCTGTGAAACAGTCCGGTAGTGTACAGACACAGAGACTTATTTCATAAGCATATTTAGTGTTGCAGTAGGCATTAGAATTCAATAATTCTTTGTTTTGCAAAGAAGCCAAAAACAAATTCCACAGTAATTTTTTAAAGTAAAAATGTTTCTTCCTTCCTTAAAAGAATAAAATGTCTCCCTCTAGTGGACCCTGAATTCTAATGTTACTTAATTCCCATTTTGTTTTTTTATAAGACCAAGTCTACTTTGTAAATTTTACTTTCTTATGAAGTCTATTAATGTATTCATATTAAAGCAATAAAATTGTATTCTGATTTAAATCTTATTCATGGACCAATCAATCTTAACTTGAGTAATTCAATGGATTATATATAAAGGATAATTTTCACATAGTTTAAATTATTTCTATGCATAGCTCCATTTATAGATGCTGTACTCACGTCACTCTGGAGGTCATAGGCCTGCCGAGCGTGGATGACGTCGCTCTGGTCCGGCAGGCACGTCCACTGGTGCAGGTAGTTCTTGTAGTCCACGTCACTGACTAAGGTCTGGCACTTCTTGGCCAGCACTACCCCCAGCATGTCCACTGGGCTGCTGAACTTGGTCTTCCACTTCTCAAAGTCCTTTTTATATTCCCTGTCACTCTGGATCTTGGCCACATGCATGGACCACATCATCTTGGGGTCATCTTCAATGTTCCGGGCTCCAATGTGGTGGCCAAGTTGCTTCCGGTAACCATCTTTATATTTGTACTAAAATGAAAATGCACAAATCAGGTTTTTTTTGTAACCCTTTAGAGGCCACAAGTCTGTGCAAAATCAACTTGCTTACATCATAGTTCAACTGACTTTCGTTAATAAGCACTAACTCAAGCCAGTATCCTGGCCTTCATCCTGGAAGCCTTTATGGAGGTAGAAAAATAGATGGAATTCATGTAATTGTAGTGTATACCCCAAGTCACCTACAGCCTGGTACGAAGGGATACCTCTGAAAACAGGAAGTGAGTATGTGGGGAAAAGGTCACCTGTGGAAGTCAGGGAGAGAAGATTTGAAGCAGGGAACCTGTAGAATTGGATTCTATGCACTAAAAGCATGTCAGGAAGAGGGTGCACTTGGTGGAATAGTGTCTTTAATAAACAGTAAAATGAGGGACTGATTCCTGCAAGGACCACCTGTAGTAGCAACAATGGAGAATATTTTATTATTATTATTTTTTACTGGATTCATGCATTCAATGGCAGTGGCAAGCTTTTGGCATCATTTTGAAAACGGATTGTATTTGTAAAACTGACACAGCAACCCAACTGGTTAGATCATGCTCTTAATAAGGTCATGGGTTCTAGCCTCACATGTGCCAACAATGTTTTTATCATTCATGTCCAATGACTTCATTCTGGAATCTAAGGCAGTTATCCAACATACATGCTCCTAGTCTCAAAGACAGCTGACTGAGAAAGTGTAGGTGAGTCAGCAAAAGGCAATATGGTACAGTGGAAAGGAATGAGATTGTTCAGAGTCTCAACTCCCCCACTCACTAGGAGTTTGATTTTAGGCAAGTTGCTTAAATAATCCACAAAATGGGGATAATGATGATGTCTACATCCTAGGGCAATTATGAAGAGTAAGTGAGACAATGCATGTAAAGCTCTTAGCAAAGAGTTATCAATACTTCTTGGTTATTATTATCTCATTATTATTGTTGGCATAAGTCCATTTGCTGGGAGGATCCAACATACATAAAGTTGAGTCACTAACATATGATTCCAATATAAAGGACAGCAAGTGGGCCTTGATTTTTAGAGCAGTCATTTGTTCCTCAAGAATCCCTGAGGCACCAGAAAAGGATGACAGTTTTACTCTGGGAGGCACAATAAATGGCTAGGAGCTATTGTTAAGAGTGTGACCTTGGCTGGATGTGGTGGCTCACGCTTGTAAAACCAGCACTTTGGGAGGCTGAGGCAGGTGGATCACCTGAGGTCAGGAATTTGAGACCAGCCTGGCCAATATGGTGAAACCCCATCTCTACTAAAAATACAAAAAATTAGCTGGGCGTGGTGGTGAGTGCTTGTAATCCCAGCTACTCGGGAGGCTGAAGCAGGAGAATCGCTTGAACCCTGGGTGCGGAGGTTGCAGTGAGCCAAGATCGTGCCATTGCACTCCAGCCTGGGCAACAAGAGCAAAACTCTGTCTCAAAAAAAAAAAAAAAAAGTGTGACGTTAGGTCAGTAGCCACCTCTGGTACTGATCAACTGCCTTCTTTTCATAAGGGCGAATTTCAATAGCAAGCACCACATGTGTTTTCAAATACTATCTATTCAAATGTTACATAAAGCCAGGCCCTGAATCTCACTGGCAGAACCTAAGTTTATGAGTTATATTTTCTATAAGCTTTTCTATAAGCCTGGTGATAATTCTTACCTAAGCATCTCCAAGCCTGCAGCTTCACTCTAACAGTGTCCACATGAATGAATCTTTCTCTACTCTTGGTTGACCAGTTTTCACCAAAGATGCTGTGTCCTACAGGTTACAGACCCCTCTTATAAACATCAAGATTTTCATTTCCCTTAAAGCTGAGGTTTTGAAATATCCCACACAAATATATCAGGATATGTTTTCAAAGATCCAGGAAAAGTTCTTTTCTAAGATTTAGTTCAGTGAAAATGCCACATTAGATTGATCACATACTCAGAATGGCATTGACAACTCACGTCACTGATGATGTCCCTGGAGGCCTTGGCTGCCACGATGGGGATGGCGTCGCTTCGCAAGTCATAGCCTTCCTTCTTTGCTTCTTCATGAGCAAGTTTGTACAGAGTCTAAATTTGGGGGGGAAAATCAGATGCTGACATTTACATACAAAAACTGACAGAGGACTAAGACAATTCACTAAGTTCTCCACAGACAATGCCTATAATAATCTTACTTTTGAGAGTTCTAAGTCTTCTACATGTTTGCTGAAGACTCAAAAATGAGGCCGGGTGCGGTGGCTCACACCTGTAATCCCAGCACTTTGGGAGGCGGAGGTGGGTGGATCGCCTGAGGTCAGGAGTTCGAGACCAGCCTGACCAATGTGGTGAAACCCCATCTCTACTAAATACAAAAAAATTAGCTGAGTGTGGTGGTGCATGCCTGCAATCCCAGTTACCTGGGAGACTGAGGCAGGAGAATTGCTTGAACCTGGGAGGCGGAGGTTGCAATGAGCTGAGATTGTGCCATTGCACTCCAGCCTGGCAACAAGAGTGAAACTCCATCTCAAAAAACAAAACCAAAAAAAGATACTCATGAAGACCAATGCACCTTTATTTGTTACTTTAAAAATTATGTTGAATTAAGTATATATACATATCATAGGTTGTTTTAAAAATGTTTAGTTAAAAGAATAAATCTGGTTTAAAAATTATAGGAAAACATAAGCTGAAACTCATAGGTCTAGTGTGGTAAAATGTGGGTGGGAGGGAAAGGCTTAACTGTTGATCATGGCAATCAATTCAACTCACATTTATTCTGCCCTGACCCTGTGTCTCTGACTGTGTGGGGTACTTGGGAATCAAAGAGGAGGCTGAGACCCCTCTCAGCCTAAAGGTTCCTGGGAGAACTGATGGAGAGACTGATAACCTGTGGAAGCAACTGCCGAAAAGTCAAACCACATTAATAATGAAGAGCTCCAGAAAGGAGTCATTTATTCTGAATTGAAAATCAGGGAAGTTCTTGCAAATGGGGTGACCATTGAGTCAGACTTTGAGCAGATGTTCAGTAGACTAAGGTGGCTTCAAGGGCAGAGGAAATCACGTGAGTCAGGCACCACTGTGGAGGGGAAGCAGAGGGGTGTTGAAGGAAGTGGATGAGGCCCCAGGGAGGAGTCGCTGGAGAGGGCTCAGAATAGCCCAGAGTCAGACTGTGAACACCTGATTCTAAGAAGTTGGTGTTTAATTCTACAGAAAATAGGAAAGCAGCCAAAAAGCTCTCTTTTTTTAACACCAGAGGGAAGCACCCATGGCAGTGTCCCAGTCTGGGTGGGTGCAATAGGGGGTTGCAGATGAAAGGGGGAAGGGCACCTGGGCCTCCTGGAACTGGCAGCCAAGTAGCTGCACTAACACATCTCTGAGCTTTTTCAGCAAAGACAGAGTTGAGAATTCCAGAAATGCTGACTGGCTAGACACAGGGGGGAGGGGGCCCTTTGTTTCCTGAAATTCCTGCACATATAATGCATGGTTTCCTGGAACAGGACCTATATTATAGGTTTGGCTAATAATTCAATCCTTTCTGACTAGGGAGTAAGACTTGATGTTTTTAGTTTTTGGTGACAATTAAGAGCTAGCTATACAAGCACTAAAATTATAGTCTCATTTCCAAAATAAAATTACTTAAGATGGTGGCAATTCCACCTAAATTCTCTAAATTATGCTCTGTATGTTGTTGATTTATGCTGCCAAAGAAACAATATTTTCCTTGCTGGTGGCACAAAGCCAGGTGAAATAACACATCGGCTGACAGAATCTTAGATTCACAAAAATCTCCACAGGCTTATACCCACAGGCTCAGTCTAAGAAGAAGAAATTACAGAGATAAATGCCAATCTTTGAACAGAGATAAATTACCAAACGCATAAACGCAGGATGGAAGAAACCTAGCTGTAGCCCACATAAGAGGTCTTAGAGTTTAAGCTGGTCTCAAGTTCTGTGTGCACCAGCAGTGACAGCTGCCAATGTACGCTGGGAGCACAGGATGCAGAATAGAGGTCAAATGTCCAGAAGAGGAAATACGATAGTTAAGTGTATTCTATGCCAGTCATTCCCCACTCATAGTATTTTGCCCAGTTCTGAGAGTCACATTTTACTAGTGATGTCATGTGAGGAATGCCCAGGAGCTTGGGATATGGAAGGTGAACCTGGGGTGAAGGTGGCAGGGGAGGCACCCTGGTGCTGCTCTCCATCTCTGGGGGTCGGCACAGATTTGTTCTGTGCAGCTTCAGAGGACTACGTGAGTTTGCAGAGAGAAATGTTGTGACTCAATATATCAGAAGGTTTCTCATAAATTTTCCAGAACAAATGGACTGATTTATGAGATCAGCTCCTTGTCATTGGGAATCCTTAAGCAAAGGCAGGTCAAAAACCTATTTGTGGGGAGGGGGACCTTTGCACTAGGGTGGAGGCTTGACTCTGCCTAAGCATCTGTGATTCTGGAATGATGGCACGTGGCCCTGTGCACACTGAAAGGGAAAGGAAATGGGCTTGCTAATATATACACGGACAGATATTTCTCTGTCTGTCTCTGTGTGTGTGTGTGTGTGTGTGTGTGTGTGTGTTACCTGGTGGTACTGTGGATTTTAGTTCTTGCCTTTAATCTTATACACTAAAAATCTTAAATTTCGATCCTAAACCACACTTAGGAACAATATACAGAAAATATGTTTACTAGTTATGCTTCAGCATAAAGGGGAGATACATGTATAGGTCAATTGCTAATTTCCTAATTTCAAAAAATATAAAAGAAAATGGTCTACATAATCTCATGGTTACAGCTTAAATAATTAGTTCTTGTCATTTGTATTTCCTAAATGATAATTCATATTGCATAAAGTTTGACATTTATGATGGTGATTGAGAAATGCAAGAGTTGTTATTCACATGAAGCATGAAAAAGATTCTTTCTAAAGCTGTCATTTGGTATCACATCACCACACAGTAGATCAACTGAAATAAGCAGCAGCGTGCAAATGTCAAAGAATCTGCTCTCACCTCACTGTAGTTGATTTTGTTCGTTCTTGCCAACATAATTTCTGGTGTGTCAGGCATTATGTGTATCTGCGTCTTGTCTTTGTCCCAGGCTTCTGTGTATAAACGCTATCAAAGAAAATACACAAATTCATGAGGAAAAAAGTTCTGTGTATAGTTAATAGGAATTTTAGAGCCACAAAAGCTTTAAAAACAAAAAAAGAAAAGGTTATGGATCTTATACACATTATGTGTTTTATGCACATCTTTAAGTAATAAGATCATAGTGGAACATGTACTTATAAATGCCTTATAAATCTGAAATGTATGTTAACAATTAAAAGGAAAATGAGAATAAGCATATTTTATGCAGATTATTTTTTCATAAAATATGCCACTTTATCAAAACCAGGAAAGAATAACTGAAGTAAATATCAAAATATACATGATATATATCAGTTATTAATAGATGACAAGCCAATAGATAGATAGACAGATAGATAGATGCCTTTTATTGCTCAATGCTCTTTCTTTCCTCATTAATGTTTCTTTCGTGTTGATTCAGCTTTAGGGGCCCCACTTTGATTCTCAATTTTGAAGTCTCACCTTGTTCATAGTGATGGCATTATTTTTGGCCAACACTTGTTCCAGAGAGTCAGTCACACTGGTAAATTTGAATGTGTCTGGAGGCTGGCGATAGATTTTATCACTCAAAATTTCAGTTGCCCTTTTGCATTTTTCCACATCCAAAGAGCCAATGGGCACCCAGCCGATGCCTCTCATCCACTGGAGATCAGACTTGTAAATATTCTGTTGACACAAATAGTCAATAAATATTTATCTCTGTGTTAGCAATGCATTTTCATCTGAAGGATAATTGATCAAGTAAAAGCATTCTCAAAATTTAGTTTGGTGGATGGGCCAGGTATCACACAACATTCCATTTTGGTCTGAAGGGTTAAAGGATTAAAATACCTATGGATAAAGGCATGCTATTTGCCTCCTGCAGGGGCTGGTGAGCTTGTGCCATATATTGCCATTTTCTCCAAGGGGTGTTAAATAATTTCCCACCTCTGCACGTTATTATGACTCTCAGTACTCACATCGCTCTGGAGGTCATAGGCCTGCCGAGCATGGATGACGTCGCTCTGGTCGGGCAGGCACGTCCACTGGTGCAGGTAGTTCTTGTAGTCCACGTCGCTGACTAAGGTCTGGCACTTCTTGGCCAGCACCACCCCCAGCATGTCCACTGGGCTACTGAACTTGGTCTTCCACTTCTCAAAGTCCTTCTTATACTCCCTGTCACTCTGGATCTTGGCCACATGCATGGACCACATCATCTTGGGGTCATCATGTATAGCTCGGGCACCAATGTGGTGACCGAGCTGCTTACGATAGCCTTCTTTGTACTTGAACTAAAAGAAGAAAAAGATAATCATCTGCTTTAACTTTTAGTAAAAAGCAATCACTAAGCCTAGCTTTTTCTATTTAAAAAAAATTTTCCCTGAATATATAAATTATATGATAGATGTAGAAACCATTTAGAAAATAAATGAAATATATGTCATATATCATCACATATGAAATATATCTCTTATATAAAATATATATCATATAAATAGGCATTACTTTAATACATTCTTTAATGTTAAAGTGATTCTATTAGAATTTAGAATTTGTTTTAAAATATTTAATTTTCAGATGTATAAGTTTCAGGAGATTATGCTGCAATGACAATGACAATAAAAATGAAATTCTCCTGCATGGCTTTTGTATGCTCACTGATCCAAAATTTCATTGAGTATCTACTGTGTGTCAAGCACGGTTCTAGATAAGCAATGCAGATTCAATAAGAATTGTCTTTGCCTGCAAAGAGTGTCTGTATATTTACACACAGAAAAAAAAAAAAATTTAAGATGTCATTCTGCCACTAAAATAATTCTTTATGATTCGTGTGTGAAAATATAATTAGAATAGAAGTCATACTGTATATGGGTTTGTGCCTGCTCTTTTCAGTTATTATATAAGCATTTCTATGTGTCATTAAATAGTCTTTGCACACATGACTTTCTTTTTTTTAGAAAGCATCTCTCTCTGTTGCCCAGGCTGGAGTGCAGTGGTACAATCGTGTCTCACTGCAACCGCCAACTCTTGGGCTGAAGTGATCCTCCCGCCTCAGCTTCTGAGTAGCTAGCACTACAGGTATGCGCCACCACACCTGGCTAATTTTTAAGTTTTTTGTAGAGATAGTGTCTTGTTATGCTGACCAGGCTGGTCTCGAACTCCTGCCCTCAAGTGATCCTCCCACCTTGATCTCCCAAAGCACTGAGATTACAGGTGTGAGCCATGGTGCCTGACCTATATGCATGATTTTTAATGACAGCAGGTATTTTATTATATGGTATTTAACCCTTCTGTGATTGTCATTTATTCTTAAATTATGATTACTTCCCATGTTTTGGAAATAAAGAAAAAAATTTAGAGTTTTTTTTTTTTTTTTTTTTTAACTTCATAGACAAAAGAAATGGAAAGATAAAAATTTTTAGAAATGTGAGCAAATCCTTTTTTATTATACTTTAAGTTCTAGGGTACGTGTGCACAACGTGCAGGTTTGTTACATATGTATACATGTGCCATGTTGGTGTGCTGCACCCATTAACTCGTCATTTACATTAGGTATATCTCCTAATGCTATCCCTCCTCCCTCCCCCCACCCCACGACAGGCCCCAGTGTGTGATATTCCCCACCCTGTGTCCACGTGTTCTCATTGTTCATTTCCCACCTATGAGTGAGAACATGCGGTGTTTGGTTTTCTGTCGTTGCAATAGTGAGCAAATCCATCTTTTAAAGAAAGCAAATATTTGTAGCCCACGACTGGATATGAAAGCAAACATATGTTCCATATGAATCGTTGAACTTTGAATAATATGTCCTATAATTCAGCCCTTGTAGATTCATTGGTTCATACAGCATAGGTTGGGTTTTGAAAGAACCCTACAATAAGTTCAATTGTATATGAGAAATACATTATTGGAAAAGCCAAAAAAATTATGTGAACTATAGTCAAGTATCTAATACTTTTGTTCAGCAAGAAATGGACATGTTTTGAAATGTATGTTGCTATGGACTCAACCATAACTAGAATTTGGCCTTTGTGTTGATAACTCTATTACCATTATTTTAAACCATTCATTGAAACAATAAACTGTTAGCAACAGCTTTAACCTCATGGCTTACTTGTGCCACTCTAAATCCAGGAGAGAGAAATAAATCTTTGAGCCACAGCTAAGGCAAAGAACTTTCCAAGTATACTTACTTCACTCGCAATATCTCTGGAGGCCTTGGCTGCCTTGATAGGAATGGCATCTACCCGCATATCGTAACCTTTCCTCTTGGCTTCTTCTAGGCCAAGCTTATACAGTTTCTGAAACAGACATTAGTAATAAGTTAGATTTAGAAAGTGCATTGTAAGGAAAATGTATCCTGCACTATGAATATATTGCTTACCTCACTGTAATTTACTTTGTTTTGTTTTGCTAATAAAACTTCAGGGGTGTCTGGCATAATGTGGACAGTGGTTTTATCCTTATCCCAAGCTTCTGTATAGAGGCGCTAAGAGAAACAGAGAGACATGACTGGTACAGGCCAGTAATAAATAGATACCTGCAGACAGTCTGATTTTTAATGAGAATCAAGAAATTCAGCTCAGTGAATTGGTATTTGTGACATTTTCAGGTCTAGATGTCTTGTGTCAATAAGAAGCACAATAGTTTAAAACCACATTAGTACCAAGCAAAGGAATCGAAAATAAGTTTTCTTTTATAGAAACAGATTTCAGTGTTTCCAAAAACAAAAAAATTAATAACCTCCTCAAACAAAGATAAGACTTACATGATTCATGGTAATGGCATTGTTTTTTGCCAAAACCATTGGTATGGAATCCATAAGGCTGGAAAACTTAAATTTATCTGGGTGCTGACGGTAAACGTGGTCACTCAAAATCTGGGTGGCTCGTTTGTTTTTCTCATCCTCGAGAGAACCACTAGGCATCCAGCCAATGCCTTTTAGCCACTGAAGGTCTGACTTGTACAAATTCTGAAAGTGCAAGTGACAAATTTGTCATAATTAAATCATTTGCCCCTAAATAAAAGTTCATATTATATTATATATATTTTTAATACTTGAATTATTAGAAAATTCTAAATTTTTGGTATGAATTATAAATCAGCAAAATGTTCAGATTAAAAGCGTATTTTGAAAAACATTTTAAACAGAAGCACATAGAAAATGACTCAATCCTTTGATTGTCTAGCTCAACAATCTCGAGACTTCCACCAAAGCAATGGGTCTTTGCTGGGTCTTTGTGGAATAATGTTGCCTCCAGATGTTTGGGTGACTAGATGGGGCTTGGGCATTAGTCCAGGGTAATTGTGTAAACTCAACTCCCCTCACGATGGGACTCTGATACTTTAAAAAGCAGACATCATGTTTTGTTGGCCAAAGGAAAATCTTAGACTCACGTCGCTCTGGAGGTCATAGGCCTGCCGAGCATGGATGACATCACTCTGGTCGGGCAGGCACGTCCACTGGTGCAGGTAGTTCTTGTAGTCCACGTCGCTGACTAAGGTCTGGCACTTCTTGGCCAGCACCACCCCCAGCATGTCCACTGGGCTGCTGAACTTGGTCTTCCACTTCTCAAAGTCCTTTTTATATTCCCTGTCACTCTGGATCTTGGCCACATGCATGGACCACATCATCTTGGGGTCATCTTCAATGTTCCGGGCTCCAATGTGGTGGCCGAGCTGCTTGCGGTAACCATCTTTGTATTTGTACTAAAGAAAAATAAATGTGTCTTATTCCTTTCAAAATTAACTTCTGTTGCCATCTTTGTGGCAAATTACAAAGCGCATTAACTCTAAATATTTTACTAAGCCTAGAGAGCCAAAGACTTCAGTCTTTTGATAAGAAAGATTAAAGGCTAAATTCAGCTATGAAATTCCATACATAATAAATGCATCCTTGATCTTATCCTCATCCCACACTGCATGGGATCATTTTATTCCATTGTAATTTGTTGCCCCTTAGATTTTGTTCAATTTGAAATTAAATTGAGACTGCTTTGAAGTGACAAATTGCAATCAAATCAATATCAACAAAGGATAAAATCTTACTTCACTGGCAATTTCCCGGGAGGCTTTTGCTGCTTTGATTGGTATGGCATCAACAGGAAGATCATAACCTTTTCTCTTCAGCTCCTCATAACCCATTCGGTAGAGTTTCTGTTAAGAAATGAAGATCACTATGTTCCCCATAGACAAATATAGCATAATGATCAAATGTGCTAAATATTTTGAGTCCATGAGAGTAGCATCTGTGCCCTAGAATACTCAAATGTAATTAGAAATTATGCCCATTGATTGCTAATGATCCTGTTTTAAACTTTAAAGCTCTTCAATTACCTAAATCAGCAAAATTGTCAGCTCTTCCCAAATACAGTCATGCATTGGTTAATGACAAAGATATATCCTGAGAAATGTATTGTTATGTGATTTTGTCCTTGTGGGAACATCACAGAGTATACTTATGCAATCCCAGATGGTACAGTCTACTACACACCTAGGCTATATGGTATAGCCTATTCCTCCTAGGCTACAAACCTGTAAAGCATGCTAGTATAGGCAGCTGTAACACAATGGGAAGTATTAATATTTATGTATCTAAATATGGCTAAACATGGAAAAGATACAGCAAAAATACAGTATGATTATGGTACTATGTTATGGGACCACCATCCTGTATGTGTGCCTTTGTTGGCCAAACTGTTGTTATACAGTGCCTGTCTATACTTTCAAGAATCAGGCAGAAGTAAAACAATAGAGAAATGAAATGGATTATTATTTAGGTGCTGTTTTTCAATTCACATTGGTTGTTTCATTAGAAGTTTTTGTTAGAAAAGAGCTATGGCTTTTCATCTAATTATTCTAATGAGAAAAAATCATGCCTAAGGGGTTATCTCTTCCATGTAGCTGATGCATTGTGAAATAGTCTGTCTCCCAATATGGGACCATCCAAAATAGGATCCACATCTATAGGTAAGATACTGAGTCCACCATAATTTCTAAAACTTAAGATGTTTTGAAGAAAGTTTAAATAATGAATTTTAAAAGCTTAAGCGAAATAATTTTTTTTTCAGATCTGTGACATAACTTAAAAATTGAGAATATAATTTAAAGGTACTTTTATCCAGAAACCAGATTATTTAAAGTGCCTGTTGATCTTGGACTTGTGTTTATCTGTTAGTCCTTTGTGGCATTACTTTGATACATTCTTTAATGTTAAAGTCATTCTGTTAGAATTTAGAATTTGTTTTTAAAATATTTAATTTTCAGATGTATAAATTTCAGGAGATTATGCTGCAATGACAATGACAATAAAAATGAAATTCTCCTGCATGGCTTTTGTATGCTCACTGATCCAAAATTTCATTGAGTATCTACTATGTGTCAGGCACGATTCTAGATAAGCACTGTAGATTCAATAAGAATTGTCTCTGCCTGCAAAGAGTGCCTGTCCACACTGGGAAATGCAATACAAGCCATCACCTTGTGATGATATGTATAACAATGGACTGCAAGGAACAGAGAATACAGACTCCCCATTCTGCCTGACACAGTGAGTACTAACATTTCGATGTTCAATCTACAAGCCACTAAATAAAGAATCTAAGTAATATGTAGTTCATTAATTACAATAATTCAGGGATTCAAAGAACTTCCAGAAAACTTCACTGATTTAGAAACAATCAAAATGAGCTTTCTGAAAACACATGCTGAATTTGAAAACTTACATCACTTGTGTTGATTAAATTTGCTTTAGCCAGAACAATGTCAGGCGTATCAGGCATGATGTGGATCTGAGTCTTGTCTTTGTCCCAAGCTTCTCTATAAAGTCTCTAAAATAAGAAATAAGAATTTTTCAGTGGTGGTGGTAGATTAGTGAATGACACAGTTGGCTTCAAACAGAATTGCTGATTTTATCTGAATTAAACATTATACAGAATTGATGATATAAGCAGAACAACATAATATAAGCAGAAAATAGATGCATTATTTCTTGATTTATCTGGAACATAAGCAGAAAATAGATGCATTATTTCTTGATTTATCTGGAACATAACTGCCTTTCAAAACGGAGATTATGGGTCACATTTTCAAAGTTACAGAAAATCCTGCCTACAAGAAATCAATCTAGGTAATCACATGCTTTGCCAATATTATCAAATGAAACAGGCTTCTCCATCTTTCGGGTTGTGTCCCTCAGTGTTTAATTGAGAGGCAGCCCTTGCCTTTTCAAAAGCTGCCTTATTCAAAGTGTGCCTAGAAATCAGGGAGTTTTATTTCCTATGTGACTTGTTGTTATTATTTTGACACAGAGTCTTACTCTGTTGCCCAGGCTGGAGTGCAATGGCGCAATCACGGCTCACTGCAACCTCTGCCTCCTGAGTTCAAGTGATTCTGGTGCCTCAGCCACCTGTGTAGCTGGGATTACAGGCAAGCGCCAGCATAGCAGGCTAATTTTTGTATTTTTAGTAGAGACAGGGTTTCGCCATGTTGGCCAGGATGGCCTTGAACTCCCTATCTCAGGTGATCTGCCCGCCTCAGCTTCCCAAAGTGCTGGGATTACAAGTGTGAGCCACTGTGTCCATCTTCCATGTGGCTTATTATTTATAATTACACCTCACAATCATTGTGAAAGATTAGGATTCCCAAAATGATTTTTTTGGGGGGAATTTATCAAAATCTCTTTGATGTCCCAGAGCCATCCTTACGTCTCTTCAACAGAAGACAAGGGGATCCAAACAAAAATTTCATTGACTTACTAAAACTAGGATTTTCTTTCTTTTTTTTTTTTTGAGACAGAGTTTCACTCTTGTTGCCCAGGCTGGAGTACAATGGCGCAGTCTCAGCTCACTGCAACCTCCACCTCCCAGGTTCAAGCAATTCTCCTGCCTCAGCTTCCCAAGTAGCTGGGATTACAGGCACCCACCACCATGCCCAGCTAATTTTTGTATTTTTAGTAGAGATGGGGTTTCACCATGTTGGCCAGGCTGGTCTTGAACTCCCAATCTCAGGTGATCCACCTGCCTTGGCCTCCCAAAGTGCTGTGATTACAGGTGTGAGCCATCGTGCCCGGCTAAAACTAGGAAAATTTGATGAAAAACAGAATATTTACACAGGGTCAGAAAATCTCCCTGCCAGATTACTTATCAATTACAAAGGATAAAATGGTTACTCAACAGTATAGCAACCTGGAAATATCACTTTAACCAAGTGTTTAAGTTATTAGTAATAGAACAAATTGATATCCTGTGCCTCCTGATATGAGGTACTGAAGAGGACACAATGTGTGATCTCCTACTGAAAAGACAATCTGAGTCTATCACAAGGACCCACCAGAAAACCCAAATGGAAAGAGATTCTACAAAATAACTGACCTATGTTCTTTACGAATGTCAAAAACTTGAAAGGCAAAGAAACAGTGAGGAACTAGTCCAGAGTAAAGGAGACTAAAGACATAGCAAGTAATGCAACCTGTGGTCTTGGATTAAATCCTGAGCCAGAGAAAATATTTTCTTTTCTTATAAAGGATATTAGTGATAAAACTGAATAAATTCTGTAGACTAGCAGACTAGTGAAAATTAATTTTGTGATTTTAATCATCACAATGTGATTATTGAGAATATTCTCATTTTTGGGAAATACAGGCAGAATAGGCATCATGAAACAATTTAATTTCTCATAGAGATATATAGATATAGGTCTAGATCTGAGAGAAAGAAAGGGAGAAAAAGAGACAAAAAGAGAAGGCAAATGTGGTAAGATGTTAACATTTGGGGAATCTGGGTATACGCACACACACATACACACATATGTGAATTACGTGTACTATTTTTTCAACTTTTCTGAGTGCCTGAAATTATTTCAGTATAAAATTTTTTTGGTCTGATTGATTCCTTAAACTTGTCCATTTCCCTTTGAGGTGTGCAGCATGAGATGTGTGTGTATGGCACTTTTCTTTTTCCTGCACATGTTTGCCATGGTGCATATAACCCAGAGAAGTCAATTAAGACCCTCAGCACCAAAACAAAGGCAAGGCTTGTTAATTTCCACATACATGTATCCTGGTTCTGCACTATCCTGTTGGATTTAGTAACACCAGAGTTTCTCTTTAAAACTTTTTTTTTTTCCCATATATTCGTGGGGGCACAAGTGCAACTGCATTGTGGTAAAGTCAGGGCCTTCAGTGCATCCATCACTGGAGCAACACACATTGTACCCACCAAGCAAACAGCAGAGTTTCTCTACCTCCTAACCACTGATATTGTGTACTGGGTGATTCTTCGTTGTGGGGGCTGCCCTGTGCATTGTGGGGTGCTTAGCAGCATCCCTGGCTTCTACCCACTAGATGCCAGTAGCATGCCACTCCCCAGTTGTAAAAACCAAAAATATTTCTAGATGTTGCTAAATGTTCCTGTGGGGCAAAATTGCTTCCGGTTGAGAGTCACTAAGTTAGACTATTTCTTCAATGGCATGCACCACTTTCACCACATGGAATGCAGAGGAAATGCTGTTATTATTTACACTAGGATAGGCGCATCAGTCTATTCAGAAGGAGAGACAGCGGGCTGAAGGACCCCAGCTGGCCCGGGTTTTGTGTGGTGGCCCTGAGGCCTGAGAGCTCCATATTTCAGCATTCCCCAAACTAGAGCGCACTGCTGGGAAGTCCTGTCCCGGAACACGTATATTGATAAACTTCATGATCTCTCTCTTGTTTCACGGGGAGAAAAGAAACTTGGATTCCAAGAAGGGGGAAGTATTTTGTACAAATTTGTTGTTTTCTCAGTTTGTTGGATTCTGACTGTCATCATAAAACAACAAAAGAATAAGTAAATGCTTAAACATTCATAATGAACCTGACAGGTCAACATTTACTATACATTCTGGAAATCAACATTATAAAAAGTCTGTAAGGGGTTAGTTAGGAAAAGAGGAACTACAGTTTATCAATGCTTATTGTAAGCTGATTATGGGCTTATATATTATATAAAACTTCTGATATATATATGTAACATATATAGCATATTACATATAGTATATATATTCAGATCCTTCTAAGACCTACAGTATATACATATTTAGATCCTCCTAATAACAGATGGCTATTATATATCTATTTAAATCTTCTTACCAATTACAGATTTCAGGGCACATACTTCAATACTCTGTAATGTTCAGGGTTAGGCTTTTAGCTGAGCAGTGTTGAGTAATCTTTCCCTTCTTTGCATATAATTACTCCACCCTGCTATGTTTATTTTTTTCAATGAATATTTATTGAGTACCTATTATGTGTTAGACACTGGTGTCAGAGCTGGTGAAGAAAATAAGTTGAAGATGAAATATATACTTATTTACGGTGACAGAATTATCCATTTATCTTGATTCAGCTAAACTAAAAGCATTATAATCATTTGTCAGGAAATACGCTCTTTATAACACATCAATTGTGCCTGTGTAAGGTACTCAGAATCTTTCCCCCTCATACACTCTACCTCAACAAAACACATCTGGGTGCTTCATGCACTCAAGTTTCAAAGAAAAAAGTTTGTTCAATCATTTTCCCATTACATTTTGGTTAAATAATAAATAAGCTTTGGGTGACAAAAACTGACACTGACCCATTTTTACACGATTCAGTGTAGGATAGTTGCTAATTCAAATAAAGCGATCCAATATAAAATGTTATGTGGTGATGTATGAGGCAATGCTTTGTGGTTCTACTCATTTATTAAGCAAGCGCTATTGAGCAAATACTAGGTAGCAGGCACTATAATCTATTTTATTTATTTCCAGAGTGCTACTCACATCACTCCTATTTTTGGCATTTGTCTTTGCCAGAACTATGTCCATGGCATCAGGAATGCTGGTGAACTTGTTTCTGTCTGGAGGCTGACGATATTTTTTCTCACTGATGATTTCCGAAGCCCGCTTGTTCTTTTCTGCCTCTAAAGAACCCAAGGGACTCCATCCTATGCCTCTCAGCCACTCTAGGTCAGATTTATATAGATTCTGTGAAAAGACAGAGCAAGCCATCAAAATCCCATTCTCACCTGGATCCTAGATTCAAGTGATTCTATGCATTACAAACAGATGCATTTTAGATTTTCAATAACAATTCCTGGTTTCACTTCTCTTTGACTAAATAGCTACTCATATAAAATATGAATTAATATATAAACTATTGCATTTAATAGAAACTGACCTCACTTTGCAGTTCATAAACTTTCTTAGCTTGCACAACATCATTCTGATCAGGCAGACATGTCCACTGATGTAAGTAGTTCTTGTAGTCCACGTCACTAACCAACTCCTGACACTTCTTGGCCAGTACCACTCCCAACATGTCCACTGGACTGGAGAACTTAGTTTTCCACTTCTCAAAGTCCTTCTTATATTCTCTTTCACTCTGCATTTTGGCTACATTCATGGACAACACAAGTTTTGGGTCATCTTGCAGACTCCGGAATCCAACATGGTGGCCAAGTTGCTTTCGGTAGCCTTGTTTGTATTTAAACTGAAATCAGAGAAAACAGAGCTCTTTTAGTACACAAACAAAGGCCGAGTTAAGCTCAACTTGCTTTTTTTTCTTTTCTTTCTTTTTCTTGAGACACGGATCTCACTATGTTTCCCAGGCTGGTCTTGAACTCCCAGGCCTACTCTTCTAGCTTCAGCCTCCCTAGTAGCTGGGATTGCAGGCACAAGCCACCTCACTCAGCTTCAGTTTGCCTTGTTTTCATGTTTGTTTTCCAAAACCGAAATGAGAGAAGGGTTGTCTATGCTACCTTAGTATGGAATGTTTACTTACTTAAACTAAGCCTTGTTTACATGGAAGCTTCCGAAGAAATCTAATGTTGATACATAGAAATGTAATGTATCAACAGAGGTTATAAGAAATTAATTCTAACTAGATGCAGAAATGTATGTTTGGTTGTGCTAGCTATTGTGTATTCTGACTTTGGGGTTGTATTTAATATAGCTCTTGTGATATTCTTATGGAAATGATAATCCTTATGGGCTAAATGACAGAAAAATCAGGAAGATACATGACTAAGTAAATACACCTAATAGTGGAGACTAATTTGTTAAACAGCAGGATTTTTTTGTGGCTTGACATGTGGTTATGTCATATAACCTTGTCCTTGTCCTGTTTGGGACCTATATCTTGCATGCGCAGATGGCTAAAAATAACTAAATATGTTAGATTATGAAGAAAATTCCACAAGAGCTCCACATACTACCAAATGGATCAAAATGATTACATAAATTTAAGACAGTAAAAGTAAAATTTGGTATTTAGATTCAATTGAGAAAAATTACATTAGTACTAGATGACAGTAACAACAGTGATAACAATAATGAGTATAATAACAGCATTTACTTGATGTTAGGTGCTGAACACATCTTATACCTTACATGATACCCAGCTTCATTATTACATATATAAAATATTCAGGAGTTTAAGTGGACTATAAGTTCAACATAAGCAATCTGACAAAATTGCTTTTTAAAAAGTAGTGCCATAGATTCGGTATGGGGCACAAATAAGCTCTCTGAACTGACCTTCCTGTATCAAGAAAACAACACTAAATTTTGAGGGATTCTATTTTGACAGGAGTTTTGAAAAAACAGCATAAATTACAAATAGAATGATCAGAAGATTGAAGAATGTATAAAACTGAAACGAAAGGAGGGCAAATATGAAAAAGTCAGAAAAGCTATCAAGTGGAAGTGGAAATAGGCTACTTGTGGTGGTGTAGAACAGAGATCTAGAGCTTATCGGTAAATTATTTACGTAAAAATAAGAAGCTATATAATGGCAACTGGAAATGATCTAACAGAGAAATGACGTGCCCTGAAGGACTCCAAAATTCCTTTAAAGAATTTTTTTATTTTTGAGACACCGTCTTGCTCCATTGCCCAGGCTGGAGTGCAGTGGTGTGATCATGGCTCACTAAAGCCTCAACCTTCCGAGCTCAAGTGATCCTCCCATCTCAGCCTCCTAAGTAGCTGGGATTCCAGGCACACACCACCATGCCCGGCTAATTTTTTATTTTTTGTAAAGAAAGAGTCTCACTATGTTGCCCAGGTCGGTCTTGAACTCCTGGCTTCAAATGATCTTCTTGCCTTGGCCTCCCAAAGTGCTGAGATTACGGGAGGGAACCACTGCACCCAGCCTCCAAAATTCTTATATTTTTAAGTATCTACAGACTTTTGGAGATGGAGAGAAGGTAGGATGCTGAGTGGGAGATCAGATTAAATGTCCTTTATCTTCCAACTCTAAATTCTATGATTCTAATTCATTAAATTAAATACTTATAAAAATTGTTTTAATTTTCTGAAATTTTACAAATACAAGGACATTTGAAATTGAGGAAAATACATCTCTATAATAGTGGGAAAGTTCACTAATAGTTCATTTGAGAGTAAGATTTCAAAAGGTTCGAATTAATGGGTTCACACAAAAAGAAATGAGGTACTATCAAATTGTTGAGTTGTTAGGAGATTATTGATGTTATTTCTTCAATTCCTAAACTATCTTTAGCATATAGCATTAAATGAAAATGAGTTTACCCATCATTATTGCTTTAGGCTTATCATCTCGTTGATTTATTTTAATAAGGGATTGACCTGCAAGCTGGAGAGTGGGTAATAATGTATCATCATATTAGTTTTCCCACATTTCTGGAATGCCAGAAATTAAGTGAATTAAATAAAATATTCCCTTATGTTCTTAGAATTTATTGCCAGATTCCATTTTTAGGCACTCTTTTCCTCCACTCTGTACTTCAACCTGCATATTAACCAAATCCCTGTTTTCTTTTAAAGATTTTAATTAAGAGGTCCTGCTTCCCTATGAAATCCTGGTAATTTATTCACTATAACTAAGACCTTCTGAATTTTTGTGGTTAAGTTTTGGGATTAACAAAATGATATGCTAGCAATATGCAGAATATCTAAGTAAAATACTTGTAAAAAATTAACCAATAGAGACAATACCTAGTTTTTCACCAGATTTGCTACCGTTTCTAATCATAACTAGAATCTACCTTTGGGAGAGTGAGTCTATGAACTTTAGACCAGATTTTCAGCAGAAAGAAGAATTAAGTAAGCCCTTAGGAACTTAAACCTAAATTTCTGGACCTTCTTGGATTTTTTAAGTCCCAAGGTAATTTATTACAATTATATAAGTGCAAAATGGGTTAAACTGAAAAAACTGACAGCCTATTTTAAAAGATGTGCATATAAAATCTATCAGCATCAGTTTGTTGAGGTTGATTTATTATCTGGCACTTTGAATTTATCTAAAATAGACAAGTAGAAAACAGGAAAATTATTATATTTTCAGGAAAGTAGGGAAAACTTGAAATCTTCAGTCCTTTGTAATATCCCCAAGTAGAGCATCTTACTCTAATGGATCTTAGAGGTCTTCAGGCCCGACCTCTATTCAGGAAGCCCCTTTGGACATACGAACAGTGAAAAAGAAGAGTGAACTCTGGATAAATGAAGAGGGTAGAAGAAAATGAAGGAAGTATTATATTTTGAAAGGTAAAGCCTATCTATAAAAATAGTTACTGACATTAAGTTACCTGATTCAGATAAAAATATATCCTTCTAGAACTCAAACTAGTACTCACATCACTAGCAATGTCTCTTGAAGCTTTAGCTAGCTGTACAGAAATCGCATCAACTGGGAGATCATAGCCTTTCTTCAAAGATTCTTCCCATCCAAGTTTATAGAGTTTCTGAAAATTAAAGATATTCTTCAGCATTATTCTGCCTATATAAAGAATCTCAGCAGATTATTAGGGAAAAGTTTACCTACAGAGTGAATATCAGATCGAACATCATCTACCCTATCTTTAAAGATATGGATAAAAATAAAACAAGTTGTTTAAAGGAGTAGGAAAAGCACTGACTCAGCATCATATGACCTGGCTTTAATCTTTTTTGGCTGTGAGAAACCTGATGGTATATTTTATCACAGCCTCTGCTGTTCAGAAACAATATGGTCATATCAGGCATATCAGGTACTTTTCTCACTGCTGTTAAATACCGCCTTGGCTTACTATTTTGAAGATAGATATTAAGATAATTGCTAATAAAAACAGGTAACAACATTTTAATTAGCTAGGTGATAAAAGCAATAAATGAAATACTTTTTATAAATTGCAATAATTTAGTTGCAATCTTTCTGAGTTGACTTTACTGATTGAATGGATGTATGTGTGTTAGAACTGGGTAATAAAAAAAATAGCTCATAGTTATCCAGTACTTTCCATGGGCCAGGCACTGTGTTGAGGATCTTACACAGAATTTCCCATTTAGTCCTCATGGCAATCCAATGTCATAGGTATGTTTATGGTCCCAACTTTAGGGATGAGGAAAGTGAGATTTAGACAGGTAATTGAGTTACCCAGTATCATACATCTCAAAAATGGCAAAGCCAAAACTCATACCAAGTCTGTTTGATGCAATTTTTACCTTATTTATGTGTTTATTTATTAGAGATAGGGTCTCCCAATGTTGTCCAAACTGGATTCAAACTTCTGGGCTCAAGGGATCCTCCTGCCTTACCTTTCTGAGTAGCTAGGACTACAGGTGCATGTCATCGCACCCGGCTGTTTGATGTAATTTTTTTCAACAATTATCTATTGATTTCCTGCTTGGTATCAAGCACAATGAACACAGAGATAAACAGACACAGAACCGGCTCCATGAAGTATACAGTTGTGGCTGAAGCCTTTGCTCTTAACCACTCTATTTTGCAACATCCTGGGCTAATCAGTGTGTCATTTCCAAACTTCCATTGCTTCAACATTTATATCAGTATTTACTATTACATTATTTTATAAGTTCATAAGTTTCAATACAAAACCCTTACAAGTAATTTTCATGTAACTTTACCTGACTATACAGTGTTTGATTCTGCTTGGCTTGTAAAATATCTGGTGTATCAGGCATCACGTGAACATTGGTCTTATCTTTATTCCAATCAACGGTGTATAAATACTAGGAAGTGGGAAAAAGAGACATGAAATTGGAATAATTGGGACAAGCAGGAAAGAAAAATATGTATTTATATATTAGTACTTGAATGCACTCAATTTGACATAGTAAAGTAATAACTAAGTAGCATATAATTCAGAAAAGACTCTAAAAACAAACTCAGATTTTAAAAAATAATCTTTTAAGTATTTTCTGTTTTCTACAAAGGAAAGTATTGAAGATATAATAATTAAAAATATAAGTAATTTCTAACCCAACTAGAAGGTCAAGAGAAGAAAGAAAAGTAAGAAGTGGACAGAAGAAGATCGTGTAGGGGAATGATCTGGAACGGTTTGCCACTGCCTAGGAATGATGGACCTGGATTAGATTTCTCCAAACAAGAACCAGAGCCTGCTAGCCTTTCCTCATGTGGAAGCTGTGTGGACAGCCACTGTTCTGTGTACCTTGTTCATGGTGTGCGCATTCTGCTTGGCAAGCACCATGTCCATGGAATCAGTCAGCTTCTTAAACTGGAAGTTGCTCGGGTGCTGGCGGTATTTCTGATCACTGGCATATTCAGTTGCTTTCTTGGCCTTCTCCACTTCCAGAGAACCTGCTGGACTCCACCCAAGCCCTTTGTACCATTCATTGTAATCTTGCTTATATTCATTCTATAAAGAAGATAAGCAAATTCTACTTTATCTTATCCATTTGGACACAAAAGCATGGCATGTAAACAGACTGTAATCTCCCTTCCCATGCTAGGATTCCAACCATCACCCAAGTAGGAGAAAGCCTTACATCACTCTGTATGCGATTCATATTCCTGGTCAGTTCAATGTTCATTGCATCTGGAAGGAGGATGTACTTGTGAATCAGGTGCTTGTAGTTAGTATTGGTGATGTTGGCTTGGGCATCCTTGGCAGCCGTGACACTGAGCATGTCAGCAGGGGTGTGGTAGCTGGTCTTTGTGTTCTCATAGTTTTTCTTGTACTCCCGATCAGATTGCATCTTAGCCACTTGCATGGAATGGACTAACTTGGGATCATCCTCGAGACTGCGGAAACCAACCATTTTCCCCTTCCCTTTTTCATAATCGTGCTTGTATTTATACTGTGAAGAAAATATGAGTTTTTACACAGAGCAATTCCTTTGACTAAAAATTGGTCTAGTGTCAATATGCTATATTATTTTTGTATAATTATAAAATATAATTAAAAATTATATTTGTATAGAGCTCTATAGTTCACGAATGCATTTTTCATATTTATTGATATAACTGAATACAACTCTCCTTTGTGAGGTAGATAGCAAAGTTCTTATTACTGCTCTCATTTTATAGATGAATAAGTTGAGACCCAGAGAGCTGAGCAACTTGTTGAGGCCACTGAGGATTAGAACCCAGATCTTGTGATGATGCATTACACTGACTTATGCATGTACTTT
The DNA here is from genome assembly GCF_047675955.1 of Chlorocebus sabaeus. Classification (NCBI taxonomy): domain Eukaryota; kingdom Metazoa; phylum Chordata; class Mammalia; order Primates; family Cercopithecidae; genus Chlorocebus; species Chlorocebus sabaeus. Next base: position 38,950,088 of record NC_132913.1, read on the forward strand.
GCTGTTAGTGCTAAAGAGGACTTTAGTAGGTAAAAAGAACACAGAAAATGAAAACAAACAAACAAACAAAAAACAGAACATTTCTCTTATTGCTGCCCTGAGAAATTATCCTGTCATTTACTGATAAGAAAAGGTTCAATTATGAGACACAGAGTGTAATTTTAGAATAGCTTTATATTTGTGGAGCTCCTTTTCCTTTAAGACTCTCTAAACTGCTATAATGGGGGAAGAAATTGTCCTATTTATCATCTCAACTTTCTTCTATAGAGGGGAGATCTTGATCCATGGGGAGCTTCTTTTTCTGCCTATCTCCTTGTGGGATTGCATGTGCAAGTTGGGGGTAGAAGCTAGTAGAACCAAATTACTCCAGCATAATAGAGGGGAGAAGAATTTGGAGTTCTCGGGATAATAAGAGAGAGTGGAATGGGCTGGATAGGTAGGGAAGATGAAGAATAGAGATGAAGAGGAAAGAAAGTAAAACTCATGGGTGACCAAGGAAAGAGTGTTTTGAAATGTGCTCCTCCCAGGACCTCCAAGTCATTAAATGCTCCCTGTGAGTGGATTTCTTGTGGAAACAACCAAATGAAAGAACTGAGTTTCATATAGGTGGCATGTTATGACAGTGATGTGTTGGTACACCTGCTTTTTGTCGCGCAGTGCGGGGAAAGCCTCACTTTGTAGTGTTTGCCAATTTCTGTGGTGTAAATACGCCCATAATAGCTGATATGAAGCCACCGATGGTTTAACAACTGGTTTGCAACAAGTCCTGATTATTTACTCATTAACCATCATGAGCCCAGATGATTAGCACTCTTGCATCCATGAGACATCCTGGGAGAAAATCAGCTCTGAAGAAGCAGGAGGCAAGAACACAAGACTTTCACCAAGAAAGCTTAGTGAAGAGCTTTGAATTTCTACAAGCCATAGCCTTGGTGACAGATTCAAAGTAAGTGTATCTAGATCTCATGTGTCAGGGAGCTGACATCTATGAAGGTCACCATGCGGTTAGCTTGGTGTTGTTTCAGAAATATCAGAGAATACACAAAAGCAAGGTTAAGAAGCATTCACAGAGAGTGAGACCCACTGTTTTTCATATTGTGTCCACTCAGTGTTTCCAGAACTCAACCTTATTATTTCGGTTCCCTAGAAACCCCCAGCCAGGTGACTGGTTTCCTTCGGACTTACATCACTTGCAATATCTCTGGAAGCCTTAGCAGCTTTGATAGGAATTGCATCCGGTCTGAGATCATAGCCTTTCTTTTTAGACTCTTCCAAGGAAAGTTTGTAGAGTTTCTGTAAAGAGAGGCAAAGGGAAGAGTTTTCTTCTAAATATGAAAGCCTGGATTTATTTTAGAAGAGTAAACTACCACTGTGGCGTCTTTTTTTTGTTTTTAAGCAGAATGCTTCATTGGTGCTTTAGTGGCTGAATGTTCTTACAAGTAACATAACTGTGTTTGAAAAACAATCTATAACAGACTTAAACATGTTTTCAGGAAACTACCAGAAAAAAGTAAAAGTTACTGGTCTCTATTAGGTTGTAAATATACTTTAGAAATGTGAAAGTCCTGGATATTCTTATTGATGCAAATAAGAGTTAAAGGAAGACTACAAAACAGCCCTATTCTTACATCAAAAGAAAAGTCACTGTTTTATAATCAGCACTTTTATTTGTATAATAATGTGGAATCTACAATTAAAGAAAAACTCTGTGGAATTCAAACAAAGAAACCAAAAAAAAAAAAAAAAAGGTAGGATTAGAAGATTTCCTAGCAACTATGATTAGACAAAAAAGGAAATGAAATAAAACATCGATACATTTTCTAATAAGTGTTGCATATTCCTTGTTACGGGGTTTGCCCCAAATTCTTCAAAATGTTCTTCTTCCCTTTCCATTTAACCCCTTCTTCAGAACTATCTCAAAGGTTTGATGGAAGGGCTCTCTAAGAACGAAATTCCAGAATTCTCATTTCCTTTTTCTCTTCTCCTGGCCCCCGAGCCTGTTTCTTTCTACCAAATCTCTCAATTTAATAAGGAGTGCCCCCCTAGAACAAAATCCAATCACCCTTCAAATTCTTAACTGCTTGGCCCAACCCCATCGACAGGCCTACTCCAACTCCGCAAAGCAAAATTAGAAAGAGAAAGAGCCTCATGTGTGGATTTCCACCATTATTTTTAAAACATTCATTCTCATAACTGAGAGAGAGATTAATTAATTTGTTATTACTGGTTCAAATCTGCTGGAGAGGAAGATGACAACAGGAGGAACTATACTTACATCACTCATATTAATTGCATTTGCCTTTGCCAAAATAATCTGGGGGATATCAGGCATGATGTGGACTTTGGTTTTATCAGCCTCCCATGCTTGTTTGTAGAGATGCTAGGAAAAAAACAGTGTAAATTAGTGTTTAAAATCTTAAAAGAAGCTTACTTAGTACATACATATCATTGTACACATATATATCAATATTTCATGTGTTTTTATTAACTAGGTTTAAATTAATTTATTCATTATTTTTGAGACAGAGTCTCATGCTGTCACCCAAGCTGGAGTGCAGTAGTGCAATTATGGCTTACTGCATCCTCTACCTCCTAGGCTCAAACAATCCATCCTCCCACCTCAGCCTCTGAGTAGCTGGGACTACAGGCAGGCACTACCACGCCTGGCTAATTTTTGTATTTTTCATAGAGATGGTTTTTTGCCATGTTTTCCAGGCTGGTTTCAAACTCCTGAGCTCAAGCAATCCACCTGCCTTCACCTCCCAAAGTGCTAGTATTACAGGTATGAGCCACTGCACCTGGCCCAAAAAAAATTTAATGGAAAAGTTGCTTATTCAAACAATACAGCAGGGAGGAAATAAGACAGAAAGTAAAAATGCTTTTTCCCCTTACCTTATAGCATGGAGGTAGCAAGCATTTGCCTCCTAAAATTTTCTGTGTACATTTAAACATACATATAGTCCTTTAAAAATATGCATGAAGTCATGTTCTACATCTTGATTTTTAACTTAATAATATAGACATCTTTGAACAACTTCTTAAAATAATTTATTTCATTCATTTGTAGAGCTACATAGTATTTCATTAGGAGGTATAATCTAAGTTAACCAGTTCTGTGTTGATGAATATTTAACTTATGGCCTCTAGCCTTTTTCTACTACAAGCAATGTCATGATCCTTGTGGTGGACATGGAGATGTGCCACCAATATACCCATTCAAGGAAGGACCTGATTCCCCAACTTTTGACAAACAGTTTCTAGTCATCAGCTATCTCACTCAAGGGCATGCACTTCCCAGATAACCACATTCAACAGCTCATCGAAGTGGGTGTACAAAGATCTAGCCATTTCAGCTCAATGCAGGTCTCTACTACAGAGACACTTGAGAGTCCTCTGTGGGACTGGCCAAGCTTTTGTCATGCCAGCATCACTGTTCAACTTCTCCTCCCGTCTAGTCCTTCCTCCCAAGGACTAGGATCCCTAAAAAATACTCTGCACTCCAATTTTCATCTCAGCATCTCCTTTCAGAAACCCTAAACTGCAAACATATTCTTGTGTGTATGTATGTATGTATATCTTTGCACACATGTATAAGGATTTCTACAGGGTAATGATACCTGAATTTAAAATTTTAACAAATGGCCCATTACAAGTTTGCTTTAACGCAAACTTCCTTACAGATATTGTGTGTAACACAGCTTCTTAATTTTTGCAAATGCAGTAGATGAAAAATGCTATCTCTTTGTTTTAGTCCGTATTAATTAAAATAAGAATAACCTTCTTCTGGACTAGAGATTGGCAAACTTTTTCTGTATAGACAGAAATTCTTTAAATTTCAGGCCTTGTGGGCTACAAAACTGCTGTCATTAGCTACTCAACTCTGCTGCTGTAGTCCAAAAGCAGCCAGAGACCACACGCCGACAAACAGCTGTGGTTGTGTAACTATAAAACTTTATTTACAAAAACAGTCATTTTTCTGAACCTTGTTTTAGACCAGCACTATACAACAGAACTTTCTGCAATGATGGAAATATTCTGCATAATCCAATATGGTGGAACTCGATTGAGTACTTGAAATGTAGCTAATGTGAATGAGAAACTGAATTATTAATACGATTTATACAAACATAAATCAACACATGTGGCTAGTAGTAATAGTATTGGGCAGTGAAATGCTAGTGGAAAGAGCAGTGCCTAGTTATCAGAATCCCTGTTCTAGTCCAGACCCCGCTGTTGACCTGCTGTGTACCCTTATGGGAGGTGCTTTGCTTCTCTGGGCTGTTCTTTTCTCAGTTCTGCAGTGGGAGGATTCAACTTGATGATCATCAAGATGTCTCTCAGTGCTGGTACATGTTAGTTCTATGATTCTTCTCTTGGCATCATTATCCTGAAATGTTAATCACTAACACTGAAAAAAATAGATATCCTCATAGTTTAGATTCTAAATCTTAAAAGAGGCACAGAAATTTGTGCCTTGTCTTTGAGGCAGGTCCCTTTCAAGGAGATTGATCTGTACAAATCATTCACTTCTCTGAAGACTCCAGGCGGTTTACTCTGTGGCTTAGCGTAATCCAGTTCTATCTTTCTAGCACAACTAGGGCCATTATTTTCTGCAACTGTTTCATGTTTAGATCCAAATCATCTTTTTCTCTGTTATGTTAATCAAAGGCATTTCTCGTTTTGATCCACCAGTGCTGCTGCAGTTATTTTATTATTTTTAACTTCAAAAACAGATGTTCAAAGTTGATTGTACTTGTTGGTTTTGATCTCTTATTGCAAATCAATGTAAAAATGGAGAAAGGCTTTTCTAAAAGCTGGAATAATTCATGACCCAAGGGAACACTGATGTAGAAGAATTGCCCTCAAGATTGCCCAGAGAACATTCTGGTTTGAAATGCTGCTATAGCCATATAATCTTGGAATTTTCTTTGATCCCATCAAAACAGAAAGGAAACTGGGCTTTGGGGGGTGGTTTGCAACACCAGCTGCCATCAGGAAATCGGCTGATTCAGTGTCATGAATGTCTATTAAACCTCACCTTAGATAAACAGGACTCATTTTCAAGAGGTGCAATAAAAGAAAAAGTCCCATTTATTTGGTTATGTCAATAAGATAGGATGGTTCATTGAAGATTTGAGACTACTAGTTAGAAATAATTTCTATCTTTTTTTTTTTTAACCATAAGACTCTTTTTCTAGCTAAAATAACCTCAACTGTGATGCCCTATAACTGTATTAGCAAAGCCTGTGGATTACATGTAAGTTATACCTGGATTCTCTCTGATGTATATGAGACACTGCATTATTAAAAGACTTACTTCGTTCATAATTTTTGCATTATTCTGGGCCAAAACCATGTTCATCGAGTCCATCAATGTGGAATACTTCAAAGTGTCTGGGTGCTGGCGGTATTTCTTTTCACTAATAATCTCCATGGCTTTCTTGTTTTTCTCCGCTTCCAGGGAGCCCAGAGGGAGCCATCCAATGCCCTTCATGAAGTCAGCATAGTCAGCCTTGTACTGATTCTGCAAAAGCAGAAAATAAATTATGAGAAGAAACGGAAACTTCCAAAGAATTCCAAGTGTGTGTTTAATATTCTGTAACTTCCACTTCATTTGTAACTTTTCCACTTCAATATTTGCTAGAATATTGGTATTTAACCAATAGCATGATGCACTTCAACCATTTCTTCCCTAAAATTTTTTCCTTTTTGTATTTCCTTGCATGATAAATTAAAAAATAAGCAGAAATGTCTTTGTGATTTGTTTTTCTCAATGCCTTCATAAAGAAAAAGTACTAAGAAATACCACATAGATTCATCTGCCAGGTGACTGTTATCTCCTTGAGAAAATCAACTATGCTGACCTTTCTTACAAAAACTCCCAAGGCCCCTTGGTTAATAGATGACTATGGAAACCCCATTTTTCTCTTTCACTGTCTTTGATCACCCACCACCATTACAATTCCCTCAGGTATGCCAGAAACCTTCCTGGTACTTTGTGTAAATTTCATTTTTTGCTCCTCAGCTTTGACATTTCTCTCTACAACTGTACCATGGTTGCTTTCATTCAGGCACTTATTACCTCCCTGGCAATTAATAGCTCAGTCCTCACATTCCCAAAGATAAATGTAGGCTTGCTTTGGTCTGCTTTGGTAGGCTTGCTTTGGTCTGCTTTGGGTTTGTAACTTAATTCACCTCTCCAACCATCAAATGGCCTCTTTAGCTAAATTTTTGGCTCTATTCCTTCTCAGTCTTTCTTACATTTAGTCCAAAAGCTGCATCAGTCATCACCTTCTCAAAAAATTTCATTAGTAAGGTAAGCAATTGCAAAGTTAAAGTGGTAGAATGAAACCCGGTTGGGAGGGAGGGGCTGGAGCTATCAAGGTTATCTGATTTCTTACTTTCCCTTTTATTCCTCTATTAAAAGCCTATTATGCTTTTGACCATCTTTGCTAGATATATTTCTTTCAATACACTCTTTCTGAAATGAAGTTCCATTTGCTGTTGTGGAATTCAGCATCCAACAATGCTCACAGCAATAATAGTAGAAAACAAGACTTTAGTTTCTAGAATTGATCTCCTTTTGTTAAAAGACATGAATCCAATCTAAGGTAGCAAATGAAACACTATGTTGGGAAACCGCAGATGAATTTCTTTCAGGATTTTCAAAATGTCATGACTTATGGTCATTCACGGTTACTTATTATCCAGAGTAAGCGCTCTGCAAATGTGGCTTTCACATACATCACTCTGAATCTGCATCCTAGTTTTGGCCAATTCAAAGCTCATGGCATCAGGAAGCATGTTGTAGGTATGGATCAAGTTCCTGTAGTTGGCGTTGGTGGCCACTTCCTGAGACTTCTTGGCAGCCACCACACTGAGCATGTCCACAGGGGTGTGGAAGGAGGTCTTGGATTTCTCGTATCCCTTCTTGTACTCTCGGTCTGACTGCATCTTGGCCACCTGCATGAAGTGCACCAGCTTGGGGTCATCTTCCAGGCTCCGGAAGCCAATATGTTTCCCTTTGGCTTTTTCATAGGCTTGCTTGTATTTGTACTGTGGACAGAGAAGACATGATGGTGATGAAAATGGTAAAAGAAAGAGAACAAAGTACCATTCGCTAGGTGACATTAGCTTTGTCTTAGATGAAGGGTTTTAGAGCTACTCTAAAATTAGAAGGGAGGTACTTGTGAGAGGCAGGGAGCAAACTCTTTTTACTTCGATTTTGTTTTTCCCAGACTTGAATCCATGGAAAGAAAATAATCTCAGAGTTAATTGAAGAGATGTGTAAATAAATTGGTTTAGAGAGATTTAGAAAGCAGATTTCCCCACTCAGCTGTCTGAGTGACAGAAAAGGCTGCAGGCATGATTTCTCATGGTGCATCTTTAAAGAGAGGGCCTGGCGATGGGCCTCCTGGTAAAATATGTAGATTGCATCTTTACATTTGCTTAGAATTGCACATGATTTGAATAGACTCTAAAGGCTACTTATTTTAACAAGACTCAGTCACTACTTATATTAAATAATGAACAGATGATTAGAGAGTACTTGGATGAGGTGAAGGGAGGTGTCTTGTGTGTCACATGGGATGGCATTCCCACCAACCCTGAATGGAGCTGACCACAGCTCCTACATATACACAAGCTTGGTGCATTTGTTCTTACTTGCCCAGCCCCAAAAAGGCCCAGTGGAAGTGCTTACATCACTGGCAATGTCTCTAGAGGCTCTTGCAGCCTTTATTGCAATGGCATCAGGTCTCAGGTCATATCCTTTCTTCTTTTCTTCTTCCCAGCCAGCTTTGTACAGTTTCTAAACAATAAAAATAGAAAAACAACAGCATCTTGTTATTGGGGTTAGAATAGAGGTCCTGACTACAAAGTGGTTGGCATGTAAAAAAGGCAGACGTAAGTATCAGTTCCCTTTAACCTTCTTCCCAGCTTTTGCTGTTGTTAATCTACTTACATCACTCATGGTGATTTGATTTACTCTGGAGAGTAAAATATCTGGTGTGTCAGGCATGACATGAATGGTGGTCTTGTCTTTGTTCCATTTTTCAGTGTAGAGCCTCTGCAACGAGAAAGTCAGGTGCATGATTTTACAGCAGGACAAGTTTGACCCAACGCTAGCAAGAGGAAGAGATTTGCATCTACATGGTAGAAGAGGTTAACTGTTGATATTAGAAAATGGATGAAATAACAAAAAGGTGGGCCAAGTAAACTAAATACACAATGAGAAAAAAAATTGTTGAATAAGGCAATCCTCTACCACCAAAGCACCAAATACCATCTTGCCCCCACCGCACAACCATGTGGAGTTTTGTGGTTCTGTCACATTTTTAACATGCTGTTGAGCGATGACCTGAGGGGGTCACTATGAAAGAGAATGTGCTAAACATGATGCAAGCAGTAGAGTCCCCTCCCACCAACGCCATCAAGACGATCAGAAAGATAGAAACACTGAAGGAGATGATGGGGGCAGTGCTAGGCTCAATGGCATGAATACCATGAGGGTTCCCTAGGCAAGGCTGGCAGGTGAGTCCTTACCTTGTCCATGTTCAGTTTGTTACTCTTGTTAAGTGCCTGTTCCATTGTGTCCATGGCGTACGTGAATTTCAGCTTCTCAGGGTGCTGGCGATACTTCTTCTCACTAAGAATCTCTCCTGCTTTCTTTGCCTTCTCCACCTCTAGGGACTCTATGGGGACCCAGCCGACACCTTTCATCCAATTGGTGAAGTCAGATTTGTACAGATTCTTTACAATGAAAAAAACAATCATTTCAGAAATAGTCAGGGCTTGGGTTTCTTTGGCTACATGATTTACTTACAATTAAAAAGAAAAAGGGAAGCTGGGAGGGGGAGAATAATCTGCTTTTTACTCCCTGCAGTCTTTCAGGAAAAATTAATTATAAAAGTAATTGCATTCATAGTGGTTTTGAACAGGAAATCCTGACCCAGCAATTCCTTTAAAAAGTTAACTTTCTTCAGAAAAAGAAATGAAAAATTAACAGAATTTTGCACTGGAAAGAAAATTATATAACACCTATTTGAGCCTCCTAATTTTTCATAGACAATATCGTATGTTTGGCTCTAACACCAATGTTTTAAATATATGCATATGCATATATATAAAATTAACAACAAAGCTACCTATAGTTTAAATGAGTGAAATCCTAAAACTCCAAGTTCTGGAGGGAATCCTTAATTACAGTGAGTGCAGCCAGGTGTGGGATGGAGTAAGTGGTTCCTGTTTTTCCCTCCCACCCATTAGAAATGGATAACAACTTGGTAACCAGGACATACATCGCTCTGAATCTGCATGGCATTCCTGGAGTGCTCCACATTCAAGGCATCGGGCAGGAGAGTGTAATGGTGGTATGGCTGTCTGTAGTTGGCGTTGGTGGCAACCTCCTGAGATTTCTTTGCAGCTGTCACACTGACCATATCCAGAGGTGTGTGGTACTTGGTCTTGCTGGCTTCATAGCCCTTTTTGTACTCACGATCAGACTGCATTTTGGCCACATTCATGTAGTGAACCAGTTTAGGATCATCCTGAAGACTGCGAAATCCAACTTGCTTGCCTTTGGCTTTCTCGTAGGCCTCCTTATATTTGCACTATTTGAAAACAAAGGGCAGACAGAAGTTGGATAGAAGTCTGATATAAACTGAATTTATACAACAAATAAAGCAAAAGCCAACTTCAGTCTGAATCTAGGTAACATCGAAGCTTTTTTTTTTTGTATTTTAAAATAAACAATTAGCAAAATATTTTTAATGGCTCATCTTGAGACCTGCCCTGGAGATCATTAAGAATGGAATAATAGAATAGTTTATATTTATACTCTTCATAAGTAGATTACTTGAATAACTCAAATGTTCCTGGGAAGTTTGCTTATTAATGTACACTTTTTTTTTTTTTTTTTTTTTTTGAGACAGGGTCTTGCTCTGTCCCCCAGGCCAGAGTGCAATAGTGTAATGATGACTCACTGCAGCCTCTGGGGTCCTCCCTCCTCAGCCTCCCAAAGTGCTAGCATTAGACATGTGAGCCACCATGTCTGGTCAATGTATTCTTTTTATTATATTTCCAGTATTAATTTGTATTATCTTAAAAAGTATTTGCATAATTATGAGTAAATTTCAGCCCTAATACAAATTAGTGTATTAATCTTGAAATTAATGCATTTTTACTCTATCAAGGCATTATGTCAATTCATATATGAATATAACTTAATTTGTAAAAAAAAAATTAACTAAAATCTTGTTATATAATTAACTAAAAATAATTAACTAAAATCCTGTTATGTAATCCATGGAAATAGAAATACGAAAGACCAGAAAGAATTAGCAAAATATTTTTTCTGGTTTTCCATGTTTCTATTTCTATGGGTTTTTTTCCTTCATGGAAATTATAAAATTAAAACACTGAATTCTTTTAAAATACTTGGAGACTTTTCTAATTTAGTGATATTTTAGTATATCATGACTTTTTTCAGGACAAAATCCAAATAAAAAGTGGCTTTTAAGTTCATAACAATGATACTAATGAAAGTTTCAAATACTTCACAGTTTTTAAAAAAGAATTTTCTTCTTTGTAACAACTTTATTAAGCTTTTAAATATGTGAAAAATATTTTAAGTGAGGCAATATAAATAATGTAATTGGCAATTAGGATTTTAGGAAGTATTTTTATATTACAATTTCTTTACTTGCTTCTTTATGTAGTTGATACAGTCTTATACATCACATACAGATTTTTTTTTTCTTTTTTAGAGACAGGATCTCACTCTGTCACCCAGGCTGGAGTGCAGCGGCGCAGTCACAGCTCACTGCAGCCTCAAACTCCTGGGTTAAAGAGATCCTCCCATCTCAGCCTCTGAAATAGCTGTGACTACAGGTACACACCACCACACCTGGCTAATTTTTTTTTTTTATTTCTGTAGAGACAGGGTCTTGCTATGTTGCCCAGGCTGGTCTTGAACTCCTGAAGTCTTTTAAACAGACATGAAGTTTCCTACTTTTAAATTAGACTTACATCACTAGCAATATTCCTTGAACTTTTTGCAGCAACAATTGGAATGGCATCTGGTCTCAAATCATAGCCCTTGGCAATGGTTTTCTTCCAATCTGCTTTATAATGAGCCTTCAAAAAAGTAGAGGTTATTTTATTATGACATCATTAAAAGAGGAATGAAACAGAATGCCAAAATGTTTCTTATAAAACATGTCATAATAGATCCCTTTCTATTAAGACAAACTATGAAGTTAGGACTATTAGTTTGTCTTTTATGTATATATTTGATTTGATTTAAAAGGATCAGTAAACTGTATACACAGTATAATCTCAACTGATCAAAAAATGTATATGCTTGTATAACAAAGCAACAGAAAGGTAATGCTTTGACTGTTGGATAACAGATGATTTTCATTTATTTTTCATAATTTTCTATATTTTCCAACTTTTATATAATATAAAATACTTTTGGAAAAAAGTTTCTTGTAATGAAGCATTTCAAGCTTATAGAAAGATATGAATACTAAAACTAAAAATCCAGATGTAGTACAACTCAGCTTTAATTGATCTTAATGCTTAAATATTACTTAGAAAATGCTTAAATATTACTTGTAAAAATTTTTTACAACAAAAAAATTTTGTCACTTTTGACATTAAATTGATACTTTCTATAATAGTTGTTTATCTTAAAGCATTTTTCTCAAGTCTCTTACTGTATTATGAAGCCTAATAAACTAGAGAGAAATGATCACGCTTTAGAGTGCATTATGCACTTTAAATGAACCAAAAGCACAGGAATGTATAGTTGGATATGAAACAGAGCCTAAAAACATTGGAAAGAATGACTAAGCCATCTTTTAAGAAATTAACAATGTATCCAAGTTTTATTATGTTTTAAAATTAGGATTTATATTTAAAAAAAAAAAAAGGAAACAATTCATAATAGTGGATTTAAACATTACCACCAATTAGATGTCTAGACTACTCAAGAGAGAGGTTAGTTACATACAAAAAAAGAGTTTGTGAAGAAAACTAAACTTTTTTGGATGTTTTAATAAATAATTAAAATAAAAGTTATAGAAAGCAATATTTTCCATACTGCAGACTAGGCACTCTCGTGTTTTCCAATCTTGTCTGTCTCATGGTCCTTTTTTTTTTTTTTTTTTTTTTAATAGGACACAACTTACTTGACTGACTTTACAACCCACTAATGAGTCACAGTCCATAGTTTGGAAAAGTCTGTATTAAGCAAAATTTTATTGTGGCCCCCTAGGCTCATGTTGTATGGTTAAGGGTTTAATGTGGAGGCTCAGGGTCCACACTGAGTTGCGCCTCCTACAATTCTCAGGGCAAGAGTTGCAAAGAATCAGAAAGGAGAGGCACACATAGGCAATATTAGCACCAGGCCAAATACTCACGTCACTCATGTTGAGGGCGTTGACTTTGGCTTGAATAAACTGAGGCAATTCAGGGTCAATAGTGTACTTGTGCTTCAGTTTCTCTCCCTCCACCTTGTAGTTCAACTAAAAGCAAAGGAGACAGCATGCACATATCATTAGCTGACATAATGTAAATTTCATCAAGCACAGACTCCTTTAAAAAGGAAGGCTATCATTTGTGTTTTCCATTTATGAGACAAACGCCTACTCTGTCATGAGGCAGGGGCCCTGGTAGATGCATTTATGTTCGCGTTCTACCAGTATTTATTGGACAGCACTGTTGGTGAAGGGTGGTAAGTTCTGTGTTTAAAGAGGTAAGGAAGGCAGATCCGTCCTGTTGGAGATTATTGTCCAATACAAAGGACAGACATACAACATGTAAACTACAAACTATCACTAGAATTTGTGATGTGTTATCAATGGAATAATTGTAGCAAAGAAACAAGGATGGTCAGTAAAGCCACTCTGCAGAGGTAACATTTACGCTCAAACTTGGAGAGAGGGGCAGGGGAAGAGCGTTCGGGACCCGAGGCTGGAAATGTGCCCGGGTAGACATGGGGGTGGGGCAATATTAGACAGAAAGTACAGAAGAGCCACAGAGAGGAGGGTCTTTTGTCAAGTCGATGAGTTTAGATTTCACTTCACATTCAAGAAATTCCTAAGAGGTTTTACACATAAGAGGGACATGCTTTGATTCGTGTTTTAAGACAGGCTCTCGTGGCTGTTTGAGACCATAGGCAGGGAGTCCAGATAACAGGTTCTTGCAGTTGTCCACACGAGCCATACAGAAGCTGGAAGTAGGGTTGGTGGCATTTGGGTGCAGGCTGGCTGAGAGATATTTAGGAAGCTGACTCAGCAGAGGTACTGGATGTGGGAGTTCACACAGGGAGGTGTTAACGGTGACTGCCAAGTTTCCAGCTTGAGTAACGAGGTAGATGTTGACAGCATTTATTGTGATGGGGAAGACTTTATATAGTGAGTGTACAGTTTGCCTAGCTAACTGGAAAAACACCACGAGAAGTGACATCTTGCTCAGTACAAAAGAAATCAAAAGAATTGACACCATTTTTTACCCCTAAGATAGAATTAACCCTTAGACATCTGTGACAATGTGGGGGCAGGAGCTAAAATCCATAGATCTTCAAATCGAAGGCAAGCAAAGCATTTCCCCACCTTCCAAAGTCTGGGGCTAAAATACAAAGTCTTTCTTTGCTTTTTACTTACCCCTCTCTTTCTGGTGGAGGCATTTTAACAGAACTCTAAAATTAACAAGTCATGTGAGGCCCTGAGCATTATAATTAGCTTCTGACAGAAAGAATAAGAGTCCATATAGACGTGGTCTCAGAATGAGATCCCAGACAACTGCAAATAAACTGCTTATCTCCTCCCCAGAGGTCTCATTCTAAGATTGCCTCTCAGAACATGGAGCTATTATATGAGGGGATTAATACATTATGCCTTTTCCCTCTGTGGCTAGGTAGAAATATTGCAACCCAGAGCAATAAATAACTTGTTTTGCAATTCATACAGAGCCACAGATAATAATAGTAATAATGTCATTTCATATGTATAATGCGTATCTGCTTATGAATAGCACAGGCTCTCTACGTTTGGAAAACAAAGCAAATTTGGAATAGTCCCGCATGTTCGTCTCCCTATTTTTCCCATGTTCAAGATCCCAGTTGCTTCAAAAGGCAGCCCTTTCTCTCATACCTATGAAAGCAGTTTATTTGCTAACATAGATGCATCCTCACGCATTGAATTAAGAAGGATGGAGGAGCGGCTCAGACACGTGTGGTTATTTACGGGCAAATCCTTTTGAAAGGAAAGCACTCACATCACTTAGCTGCTTTGTGTTATGCTGAGCCAACACCATGCCCATGGAATCAGGCAAACTTGTGAACTTGATGGTATCTGGGTGCTGTCGATACTTCTTCTCATTTAGTGCATCGCCTGCTTTCTTGACCTTCTCCACCTCCAGGGAACCAATAGGGATCCATCCGATGCCCTTGAAGAAGCTGTTATACTCGTCTTTATACACATTCTGTAAAAGGGTAAGCTCATGTGAGAAGATACCCTGGAGAATATTCAAGGGATGTTTCTGGGATCTGCAACTCTATCCAAGGGAAATGAATAGCAACTCTTCAGCATGCTCATGTCTGACTGTCTGTCACAGAGCTTATCTGGAGTGTGGTAATAAGAAATGGTTCTGTTGTTAGAGTGCATTATACAACACAGAAGGGAATCTAGGTCACGTATTTTCGTGGGTACTGCTAAAAAAAATTTTTTTTTGTCACTTTTGACAATAAATTGCTACTTTCTATAACGTTGTTTATCTTAAAGCATTTTTTCAAGTCTCTTACTGTACTATGAAGCCTAATAAAACAGAGAGAAATGATCATGCTTTAGAGCGCATTATGCAACACAGAGGGGAATCCAGGTCACTCTGGGTGCTGCTAAAAAATATTTTGTCACTTTTGACAATAAATTGGGTTTTCCTTTTGATTCCACTGAAGACTTCAAAACTAAATTACATCCATACTGTCCACCTAGGCTATGCTTGAGCTCATCTGGGGAGCAATATTTTCATCGAGTGCCAATAAATGTATAGCACTTCTTCCCTTTACAGAGGACAATTCTAACAGAAATCTGGCTCCTGCAGCAGGAGATGCTGTGAATGTTAAACACCTTTCCGTGCAACTCTCCATGAATCATGCTGCAAGCACAAAGCATTCGTGGTTCATTTTAGATGACTCATTACAGAGATTTACACGGATGACATTGTGACCTTGAGTTAATAAAGGAAAAAAAAAAAAAAAGCACCTTTCCCAGATTCAGGAAGGATAGAAAATTCTTCTATTTTGCATTTTGTGTCTATCACCATTGCAGCCAACCCATCAGGAATACCCATCTCCTCTTGCTGAGAATCAAAGTGGCTTGCAGAGTTAGTGGAATATAGTTTTATCTTTCATCCATAAGTTAAAGACAACATCAATGATTATGATATGAGCACAGAAAGCAGGCAAAAACAGCTTGTCTACCATGCCTTTGGTAGTCTTTCAGTAATTGTTGTTTATTCTGAAGTGCATTTTTCAAATAGCTTACTGTAGTAAGAAGTCTAATAAAAATGAGAAGTGATCATCCTTTAAGTGCAAACATCTCTGGGTCTGTTGTTACACATACTTACATCACTCTGAATTTGATTGACATTCCTTGAATGCTCAAGACTCAGGGCATCAGGTAGGTATGTATAATGATGCAATGGCTGTTTGTAGTTGACATTGGTAGCAACATCCTGGGCCATCTTTGCAGCTGTGATGCTAACCATGTCCCCAGGGGTATGGTAGCTGGTTTTGGTGTTCTCATAGTTTTTCTTGTATTCACGATCGGACTGCATCTTTGCCACATTCATATAGTGGACCAGCTTGGGATCATCCTGGAGGCTTCTGAAACCCACATGCTTTCCCTTTGACTTCTCATAAGCTTCCTTGTATTTATACTGTGGAGGTAGAATGGGGTTAGCAAAGCCCTAGGCATTGATAGCATTCGTGCTGCAATTACATTTACATATAAAGACACTCAGAACTTTGTGACTTTCTCAAGAGTGTACAAAAAAATGCAAACCACAACCTCCTCCAAAAGGTTCAGTGAAAACATATATTGGAGTTACAAGCGAGTGTCACGATAAATCCAAGATCAGTTTATTTTCTTTACTATGACTCCTACAGATGGATTTGCATGTGGAACTTTATTTTAAACAAACTGAATTTTCACACTTAATATGAACATGACACATTCTAAATATAAGACCAGTATCTCTTGGTTTCATAGGGTTTCATAGGTTTCAATTTAATATGTTATTTACATCACAAATATGAGTACCAGCTATAGGATAGCTGGGCCTTCACTGACTCTGTTTATCAGCAGCTGCTTCCCAAGCTCACTGCTGAAACAGTTGCAAATGAATTAAGGAGCCACAGTAAGGGCAGGACCTGCTGTGGGGTTTTCCCATCAATAAAAACCTAATGGAAAAAGTTCTGCTGTCCAAAGTCTCTCACTGCTGGAATCAGCAATGGAATATAGACTGAGCAATCTTGTAACAGGTCTGAACCTCAATTGTTATGCAAGAGAATTCAAACCCACTTAAACCCTGCAGACTTTCAGCTCCTGCAATTTAAGCCTTAATTCATAAACAAGAGTTTAACAGGCAAAAGGATTGTCAAGTAATTTCTAGGCATGTGAAAAATTACTGTGCAAATGCTTAAAAAAAAAAAGGAACAAAGTTATAAAGTTATGCTGTAGACTTTCACTTTCTACTTAAACTAGAAATGTATTTCATAGTGATGTGCATTGTGTGCAGATCTTTGAGGAAGATGTTTTCAGTACCATTCCGATAAGGAAAGCGGTAGAGTTTTTACACCCCTAACACCTATGTGGTCTGTATATCCGGTTGGTTTCTTTCTTCTCTTTTCTCAAACCAAGATTTTAGTCCCTGGGATAGCATGTAACAGTGAACTCTGCAGGGCATGCATGCTTTCTAAAAATGTTTTTTTTTTTTTTTTTTTTTGAGACAGTGTCTCACTCTGTTGCCCAGGCTGGAGTGCAGTGGCGTGATCTCGGCTCACTGCAAGTTCCGCCTCCCAGGTTCATGCCATTCTCGGGCCTCAGCCTCCCAAGTAGCTGGGACTACAGGTGCCCGCCACCATTTGATCTCCTGACCTCGTGATCCACCCTCCTCGGCCTCCCAAAGTGCTGGGATTACAGGTGTGAGCCACCGCATCTGGCCAAAATTTTGTTTTTCAAAGATGGAAAGGAGTAGAAGTGTTACAGGAAATGGGCATCAATTTACATGAATCGAAATTATATCCTAAAAAAGTGGACTTTTCCCCCTTTGGTTTATAAAAATCTGTACATTTTATATAACATCTTTTCAATTTTTTTAATACAATTATAATGCAGGCAGTCATTTGAATTTAATGTGGTAATGTCAGTCAGGGTGTTCCCACTGAAAATAAATGTGGGCTGTCAGGGAAATGTGTCAGTGAAGGCAATTTGGGCTATGAATCAAAGGAGAAAGCCACTGTCAGATTTATGACAGCTCTACCAAGTGGAGTCAACTGAAAAGAACCACAAAAATGTTTCTAAAAGCGACAGGTTTTCCAAACAATATTTTGAGAATTTAAATGCCATTAATTTAACATATTTCTTTCAATGAGGCATCAATTTGAACAAGCATTTGATTACTTTTTTTTGAGACGGAGTCTCGCTCTGTTGCCCAGGCTGGAGTGCAGTGGCACGATCTCGGCTCACTGCAAGCTCCGCCTCCCAGGTTCACGCCATTCTCCTGCCTCAGCCTCCCGAGTAGCTGGGACTACAGGTGCCCGCCACTACACCTGGCTAATTTTTTGTATTTTCGGTAGAGACGGGGTTTCACCGTGTTAGCCAGGATGGTCTCGATCTCCTGACCTCGTGATCTGCCTGCCTCGGCCTCCCAAAGTGCTGAGATTATAGGCGTGAGCCACTACGCCCAGCCTGATTACTTTTTAAAAAGGCAAACACCTAAATTTCAACTAAAATTTGTACTCACATCACTGGCAATGTTTCTCGATGCCTTGGCTGCAGTGATGGGAATAGCATCACCCAGCACATTGTTGCCCTTGGCTATTAAGTCGTGCCAATCCCGTTTATAACAGACCTGGACAGAAAACCAAACAGGATGTCAGCATCTGTGTATTCATCAGCTTAAGTGATTCCTCAACTGCTGGGATTGTTTTGTTCTTTTCCAGACAGAAGTTGAAGGAATTCCCCATAGCACATACTGCTTTAGGACATCACACTGGCAAAGTGTCACACTGTGTGTAGCATGAGATCATTGGACTCTGCACTAATTATTCACCTACATCTGGTTTGGACACATATTGAAGAGAGGAATATTGAAAGACTGGATCCAGAGAAAAATAAAGTTCTGGAAGCCATGATATGTGAGGACCAACTAAAGACAATGAAGTTGTTCATTCTCATGAAAGGAAGGTCAAGAGAAGACCTGGTGGTCAGCTTTAGAAATTTTAGGGTTGTTTTTTTAAAAAGGATCTCATTTATTCCTATGTTTCTGGAGAATAACCACCTCCCCTACATGCAAAACTAGGAACACTAAGTAGAAGTTTTAGAGGAATAGATGGTGAGCCCCTCATAAAGAAGAATGTTATGTCTTTTAAAGTTGTCCTACACTTGAAAAGGCCAACTGAAGAGGTAAAGAACTGTCCTTATGGGATATGTTCCAATAGGGGATTTGTGAGAAATGGGCCTGAATAAATTGTCAAGGCACCATCCTACTCCTAAAGTCTATGATTTTATTGTCAGGTCCGAATTTCACATCCCAGCAAAGACCTTACTTACGTCACTTATATTGTAAGCATTGCACTTGGCCTGGAGAAACTGAGGAAGATCAGGACTCATGGTGTATTTATGTTTCACATCTTCTCCTTTAGCTTTGTATAAGATCTGCAATAAAATGCATTTCACATAGTGCAAAAAGGAAAATCTATTAATTGCTTGCTTTAGAGTTATTTTTAGCACAATTACCCACGATTTTCTAGTGTTAAAAATCATCAAAGGCATTTTCCTATTTTTTAAAATAAAACAAGCATCTGTTATCTTTAATACCAACAAGTCTTGTGTGTTCAAATAGAAAGAGAAAAAATCCTTAAGAAAATAGAAATTGTTCACTGCCCGAGATGAATGGAAGGTAAATTCAACCATGAAACCCTAGCAAGAATAATAGAATTCACCAAACCCAAATCAATTTATTCTTCGCCTGTGAGTTAGTAGCTCTTCCATTTTTGTTAGTTTCTGTTTTTTTATCCCTAGAGAGAAAACAGTAGTTAGAATAAATCTTTTACTTCTGCTACAAACTTTCCAAATTATAATTGTGTCAATAAAAGCATACAATAATTTCCTCATAATGTAGAGGTGCTTACACATGAATCTAGCATACTCAAAATGCTCACTATTTCATATTTGCTCTATGTTGTTACTTTAAAGAACTATATACACTTTTGACTGAAAGATGTCGAAGTATGTCATGCAGAAATCTTACTGCATCCTCCTCCTGGTATTAGAAATACATTACTTAGTTCCTAAAACTAAAATAGAGCCAGAATCACAAGTAGATTTTCAATCTCATAATTCTCATTTATCATATATATCCTTATTTCCCAGGCGTGACTATGTGGAATATGACATGTAAACTGGTATGCATGTACCCAAGATAAAATCTGACATGGCTAATAGCTAAATTAATCCCCAAATATTAAATAATTTCTTCTAGGACCCAAAGTTACCTCTAAGTCCTCCTTGTCTTTAAGAACAATATCTAAGCAATCACAGATTCATGAATTTGACCTTCTATAGAGCTCCTTCTCTGCCATTGCTACTCTCTTAGCTTCAGTCCAATTAAACCTTCCTTGGATTTCGGCGACAGCCTTCTAATTCATCTGCTCACCTCCAGTCTCTCCTCTTTCCAAAGTCTCCACACTTGGGGCCAGCATTGTCTTTTAAAACACAGGCCTGATAATGTGGCTCCATGGATTAAACATATTCAACATCTCTTCTTACCTACCCCCTAATATCCAGACTCTAAAAATTAGCATATGAGTCCCTTACTAATCAGGTTACAATCCTGAACCTTTTGCTTTTACACTTTTTCATTCCTTTCCTACTGCTGTTATATTGTTCATTCTTTTTCTACTGCTGTTATGTTGTTCCTTTTGCCAGCAATGCTCGCTTCTCTCACTTGCCCGGGAAACTCTGGTAGGCAGTTACCTGTGTACAAGCCACCTCCCTTGTACTTAACATTTTCCTCTCCTGCAGCATTTGTCTCTCTTGAGGACAATGCTCTGTTTGTAGTCATGTCTTCATCTTATGCTTTACCCTACATTCTTGTGAATTTCTATATCCCACGAATCCTCATCTATTTCATCTTTATGCCATCAGCAGGTAATACAATGCCTGGCACATGGTAGATGTTCAAAAAGTATTCATTAAATAAACAAGTGAATGCTTTTGATCTTCTGTGTACAAAACTTTCCTTTAGAAACTTTGACTTTAGCCAGAGGATAGACGCTGCTCATGAACAGGCAGGCAAACGATACTCACCTCAATCAGACGTAAGTTAAAAAGTCTCTGTGATAATTGTGTATGCTGAATTCTTACGAGCAAAAACATATTTATATGTATTACTTCTCTGTATTAATGTTTTATATATGAAAAGAAAATAAGAGAAACTTAATATGGAATTGAATACAACAAATCTGCCAAAATAAAGTGTCTGGGATTTAAGCTTAAATTCCGTGTATGTATGTGTGTGCATGTGTATGTGTGTAGCCTAGAATAGAATTTTTTCACTGTCGTTTATTCAATAAAACAACATTTCAAAGATGGTTAAAAATTTTTTTAAAAAAGGAAGATAAAAGGCAAGAGAAGAAAATGTTAGTGCCCAAACTACACATAACTGTACTTTTAAACAATTTAAATAAACAAAATAATAAATTTAAAATGGAAAGATATTGGCCCAGAAAAAGAAAAATATTGGGCTGCTGTTTACTTTTCTAAAAAGCTTCCTCCATATCCTCTGTCCTCTCTATTTTGTTGTACTCACATCACTGACTTGCTTCGTGTTCTGTTTTGCCTGGACCATAACTGGGGAGTCCACAATGCTGGTAAATTTGAGGGTGTCTGGATGTTGCCTGTACTTCTTTTCATTCAGAGCATCACCGGCCTTTTTAACTTTTTCGACATCGAGACTGCCGATAGGAATCCAGCCAATGCCTTTCATCCAGTTGTTGTAGTCTTCCTTGTAGACGTTCTACAGCAATGGAGAAAAGAGGAGTGAGGGCCTAGGCCAGGGTGCTTTTCATGGCAGGCTCTGAACTTAATAGGGGGGTTTCTTGAGGAGTAAACGACCCTTACATCACTCTGTATCTGCATCATGTTCTTAGACAGCTCCAGGTCCATGGCATCAGGCAAGTAGGTGTAATGATGGAGAGAATGCTTATAGTTGACATTGCTGACCACATCCTGAGCTTTCTTAGCCGCCACGACGTTGAACATATCATGGGGCGTGTTGTATTTGGTCTTTGTCTTCTCATAGTCTTTTTTATACTCCCGATCTGATTGTATCTTGGCCACGTTCATATAATGAACCAGTTTAGGGTCATCTTGAAGACTTTGGAAGCCGACCATTTTCCCTTTAGCTTTTTCATAATCTTTTTTGTATTGAACCTATTGTAAACAAAAGGTGAGCATAATTTAAAATGTAGTTTTGAGGGTTTTACTAAACAATGAAGCCATAATTTGAAGTAATTGAGCTTCCCAAAACTTCCTGTACATCAATAACCAAACAACAATTCACTTGTATATGCTCTGAAATGTAGTCTGCTTAAAATAAAAATGTTAAGTATTATGGAACCCATTTGATTGTCTATAGCTGTTTCTGCCTATCCAAGCGAGGTTGAAATGGGGGGTATTACCATAATTTGTATCAGTGACAAAATATATCTTTATATTCTTCCTTTGCATTTAGACATTGGTAGAGAAAATAAAAAGATAAATAGGTCACAATCTCTACCAATTATATTGTGCTACTAGAGTGCAAGTAGCTATTTGATTAGTTTTAGAATTTTTAGTAGTGGTAGAATGATTAATATTAATAACAGCAGAATGTAATAAGTCCTTGGATATTCAAAGGGAAACCCAGAGCCAGGAGGGGGTAAACACTAACTGGCTCTGGATAACAAAGTGGCAGGGGACTGAGCTTCCTCGGAGACATGTGGAGGGCACTGCGGGACACTGAGAAGCAGAGCCATGAGGGAAGGTTTGTGGTATGTTGGGGCAGGGGTGGCGGGAGGAAAGCACCCACAGAGAAAGGGGGTCAGTAAGAAATTCTGGGTGGGACAGGGGCGTTTCAGGACAAGGACATTTGTTATTCAGTCATCACATATTTACACTGGAGCGATGTAAACCTAATTTCAAGCAATCAGTAAAGTGGTGTTTGGGACTCTGGGAAGTCAAAAGGAAGGGGCTGTGTTTCATTTCTGGGTCATACAGAGCAGCAAGAAGAGACCCACAGGAGGAGGGCGCAGATGAGCTCAAGCCAGCCAGGAGGCAGAGGTAAGCAGAGAAACAAAAACCTCGGAGACTCCACAGAAATCATGGAGAGGGGAATTCCACTTCCTATAGAATAACAGATAGGGGCTTGAGCCAATTTTATTTAAATCTCAAAGAGCAAAGTGACTTCAGTTTACATCTTGGTTAAAGATAAATAGGATAAGAAATAAAATTCTTAACTGTAATAGAACCCAAAGACTGGCTATTAGAGGTGGTGAAATTGAGGCCTGTCTATAGAAGTAATGAAGGAAAAAGGGAGAGGAAAGGGAAAGAAGGAAATCACATAAATTAATCAAGTTTTGAGATAAAATTTTACCATCAGGAGGCTATTATGACTTACATGGTAAGTCACTTCTGGATCTCCACAAGAGAAGTCATGTGAGTGAGTGTAGAAATACAGATGAGAATTTTAAGTGAGGGGGCTTGTTTAGTAGAACTGAGCAGTAGAAGGTTATACAAATCCTTTCCCCCCAGAAAATTTAAATCTATTTAGGGAACTTTATTTCCTGAACAGTTTTCAATCAGATTTGCTTCCAATTGGGGACCACATGCTTCGAGACTTTTGGGTCATTGTCAGACCCCAAGCCCACCCACTCACATTTTCTAGTTGCCCATGTGTAACCACAGCTGGACTTACGTCACTCGCTGCCTGCCTGGCAGCTTTGGCAGCTCTGATGGGAATCGCATCAGTTCTCAGGTCATATCCCTTCTTGCTCAAGTCTTTCAAGTCTGCTTTGTACATATTCTGAAAGAAAAATGTCATTTAAGTACAACTTAGAGACCATATTAGTAAAGTCTGGACACACACATCAGCCCGTGAGTCTACCCACACACCTCACTGATATTGTAGGCATTAACTTTAGCCTGGATGAACTGAGGCAGGTCTGCTGGTAGGTTGTATTTGTGAATAATTTCCTCTCCTTTGGCTTTGTAAGCGATCTGAAAGAGATAAAAATGCATAAACAAACAAACAAATAAAGTAGAGAGAAAAGTTTAATGGCACCGGCAAATAATTTCATAGTGGATCATATTTCACAGAGGCGGTTTTAGGAAGGACACTCTTTGTGCATTTGCATATTTATATGCAAATATCTGTAGGCATTCAAGGTCACACATGCAGTTGCTTAGGACTCTGTCTCAGTGCTTATTAAGTTTTGCAAAGATCCCTCGGAACTTGCAGTAGGAACCTCTGGGCCTAGTTAGGGGCACTTAGTGGCAATTAGTCCCAAGGAGGTGACTTGATGAAAATGGTAAACTGCAAACACTTTCCTGAGCTCAGCAAAGTGTAATAGGGTAGAATACACCAACCGCCTATATTATATTTTGTGGGCAGTTAGAGGGACTTAAGGGTGGTTTTGATTATGTATAAGTTTTGTTTTAGTGCTGACTTAAAATATAACTGCTCCCCATTTGATATACTCATTCTTTCTGGTCTTTCCTAGAAATAGGCTTGTAGTTTTTGTTGTCATTAAGAGAAGTCCCTCTTACCTTTTCCTTAGAAAGCAATGTCAAATGGCTAAAAGGACAGTCAATACAATATACGTCACTGTAAATACATGAATTAGGCATGCTTTCTTAATGAACGGCTGGGGAATTGTACAGATGCTTGTGTAATTGGGTATCCATATTGTATAATAACTAGAGGTGATCAGTACATTTGAAATACAAACGTATTTGTATTAGTTAACGTCTATTAACATATAGATAGGATTAACACTTACATCACTCCTCTGGGCCTGATTAATTTTAGACTGTACTGTAATTGGAGCATCTTCAATCGAGGTAAACTTGAGCGTGTCTGGATGTTGGCGATATTTTTTCTGTTCGGCAAATCAAAAACAGAAAAACAACTTTGTTTTTCACTGAAGGTTAATATGTCAAAATCCTTGAAATTTATTTTGAAGTGACAAGGAAGATTTCTTTCATGATTTTAAAATGTAAAAATACTAGATTCTTGATTGGCTTGATGAATGCAATACAAAAGTCAGTATTTTAAAAAATCCATTTAATTGTGGATGGTTTGGGACAGCACAGACACATACACTGCTCTCAGGAACCAGACTCCTTTCTTAATTTCTTGCCTATGACATGAAAGAAGATACCCTCAGCTAAGCAGAATCCAGAAACACTACAGAGTTTTCTAAAGGTTTGACAGAAAAGCAAGCAAGGAGATTTGGAGTGTCTTTGCATGACACAAACACGTTCTCTTTTTCCCTGTTATTCCATCAGCAAATGGCATCAAGAAGCTGTCTGGTTGAAGGAGGAGGAATTGAGGAACTAGGCCAAAGCTAGGAATTATTATTAAGAGAGACAGGACTTTTGCTCTGCAAGCCTTAATGTGGTTAGTACATAAGTTATCACCAAAGCGCTAAAGGGGCACCGCAGAGGAGACCCTGGGGAGGTGTGCCCACTGGGAGCTGACAACTTCTAGCTACCTTATTCCTGTATTCGTCTCTATTTTCCCAGTCCTCTTCCTTTTGCATATTGTACATCCCAGTTAGTATCATCACTCTTTCAGCTTTAGACTTTTTTTTTTTTTTTTTTTTGAGACGGAGTCTCGCTCTGTCGCCCAGGCTGGAGTGCAGTGGCCGGATCTCAGCTCACTGCAAGCTCTGCCTCCCAGGTTCACGCCATTCTCCTGCCTCAGCCTCCCAAGTAGCTGGGACTACAGGCGCCCGCCACCTCGCCCGGCTAGTTTTTTGTATCTTTTTAGTAGAGATGGGGTTTCACCGTGTTAGCCAGGATGGTCTCGATCTCCTGACCTCGTGATCCGCCCGTCTCAGCCTCCCAAAGTGCTGGGATTACAGGCGTGAGCCACCATGCCCGGTCTTCAGCTTTAGACTTCTAAAAACCACTACCTAGAACTTTCTTCTGGAAGATCTTGGAGCAGACAAAATGGTTTTCATCGAAAACTAAATACTGAACAAAACGTAAAACTTGAGTGTGGAAGAAAATGCTCATACCACACCTCTGTCCTTTGTGTAGTCTGCCCTCCTTGCGGATGTACTCACCTGACAGCAGTGAGTCTTCAACTGTCACGGAGGAGGGACACATAACCTTGCTGCCTTATGAACCTCAAGATCATCACTATTTTTTCTTACACTGAATTTATATTTTACTTCAAAGCCAACCAGAATATGACATAGGGAACAATTCTCCAAAGACAATTTCTATAATGGCTGCATTATTCATAATCACAAAAAAATAGAAACCATCCACATATCCCCCAATAGGTGAAACAATAATAACAATGTGGTACGTATTATGCTGGGGCAAAAGTAACTGTGGTTCTTGCCATTACTTTTAATGTCAAAACTGCAATTACTTTTGTACCAACCTAATAAATCCACACAAAAGATTACTACTCAATAATTTTAAAAAACCAAATTATAAGCAGAAACATGGATGAATCACAGAAACATTACATGAAGTGAAAGAAGCCTGATACAAAAGAAATTTCTAGAAAAGATAAAACTTTAGAGACAGAATGCAAATCAGTGGTTGCCTGGGGCTGAAGATGAGAGCTGCAATTTTGGGGGGAAACTTTTTGGGGTGCTAGCAGCATTTTAAAATTCAATTGCAGTGATGACTACACAATTATATGAATTTATTAAAACTTGTCAAGGTGTACACTTAACATGAGGGACTTTTATCGTATGCAAGTTATACCTTAATAAAATTGTTAAAAATGTTTCTATAATGAATGGTTAACATAAATGGTTAACAAGTTATACCTTAATAAAATTGTTAAGCATATTTCCATAATGAATGGTTAACATAAATGATTTTGGTAATATAAAGGTTTATGCTGGTCTACCCGGGTAATTCATGCACTTGGTAAGCTCTTTTCCTCAGCAACAGTGACTGAAAATGAAGCAATAAAGGAACACTGCCCATGGTTTAGAGAACTTTAACACAACACAGTCACCACTCTCCCTCTGACACACCCAGTGGCTTTACCTCATTGAGGATGTCTGAAGCTCGCTTGGCCTTTTCCATTTCTAAGGACCCAAAAGGCACCCAGCCACAACCTTTCATCCAGCTATTGTAGTCAGCTTTGTATTCAACCTAAAACACCAAGAGAAAGGTTATATTTCTTTGCTGTGTCAACATCATTATGCAAAATCATCAATGTTTTACCCAAAACAATGTTTTTGGGATTTCTGACCAGCTTCCTTACTCCAGACATTAAGGTTATTTTATATATTTCTTTGGTGAGATATAGTAACAGCTCTTAGATCTTTGCTTTCCTTCTAACTGGCGTATGTTCCATTTCATCCTTATTTCCAACTTAATGGAAGCATGTGGTACTCTAATTCCAACCTGGAAAATGCTCAAGTCAAATTTGCACTTCAAAGAAGTGAAATTGTCAGTTAACCAAATGTGAGACGTTTGTTCACTGGAACTTTAAGTATTATGTTTCTATCATATTAAAATAGAAGGCCACATTGAAGGTGGATTATTTGCTCATTTTCTAATTTCCTAATTATATAAGACTTAATAGAATTATTTGTACTAAGTGTTTGCACACATGGCCCTTCATGTGTACTGGTCAACTTTGGAGTGTTTCTACACTGGCTAACAAAACACTTTAAAATAGTTGCATTTGTTAATTTGCATAAGAGAGCGGTTATTATTTGGAATTGGTCCCAGTTGAGGCACAGTTACTTGATGCTATTAAAGTAATGAGCTACTCTTGTTGTCCGAGCATAGGTGGTACCAAAAATTTACATTTTAGATACAAAATTCAAACCGTTGTTTTTACTCTGGGCCTTTTAAGTAGAATGGAAAATCAAGAAAGCATTTAGTTCCTGCCCTTCAGAGGCTTATGATCTATTTGGGATGAAAAAACATAACAAAATCAAACTAATAACAAGTAGAATAACAATGCATACTATAGAATTCTTAGCGGTAGGAATGTAAAATTTTGCAGTCGCTGCAGAAAACAGTATGGTGGCTCCTCTACGAATAAAAAATAGAGCTACCATGTGATCCAACTATTCAACTTCTAGGTTTATATCCAAGAGAATTGAAAGCAGGATCTCAAAGAGATATTCACATGCCCATATTCATAGCAGCATTATTCAAAATAGCTTTAAGGTGGAAGCAACCCAAATGTCTACCAACAGATAAACTGTGGCATATCCATACAATAGAATATTATTCACCCTTAAAAAGGAAGGAAATTCTGATACATGCTACAACATGGATGAACCTTGAGGACATTTTGCTAAGTGAAATAAGCCAATCACAAAGAGATAAATACTGTATGACTTCACATATATGAGGTATCTAGGGTTAGTCAAACTTAGAAACAGAGCATAGATAGGTGGTTGCCACAAGCTAGGGGAAGAAGGAAAATGGGAGTTGCTGTTTAATGAATACAGAATTTCAGTTTGGGAAGATGAAAAGGCTCTGGAGATTGGTTGCACAGCAATGTTAATACACTTAACACCACTGAACAGTATACTTGAAAACTGCAAAGGTGGTAAATTTATGTTACGTGTATTTTATCACATTTTAAAAAATAGAATTGTTAGGATGAAGTATTCAGTTGCAGAGTTTGGACAAATTAATTTGCTTAAAGAAGCTCTGATCTACAGAAAAAACCATTATTACAAATATTTATGTTAAATTATATATTTCTTTTCAGATAGAAATCTGTGTAAAGATCATTGATAATGATGAATGTGATGATTATGATAATAGTGATGATAGATACTGAATGTTCATTGAGAACTCACCA
The DNA here is from genome assembly GCF_047675955.1 of Chlorocebus sabaeus. Lineage (NCBI taxonomy): Eukaryota > Metazoa > Chordata > Mammalia > Primates > Cercopithecidae > Chlorocebus > Chlorocebus sabaeus. The sequence goes on from NC_132913.1 coordinate 38,978,444, forward strand.
GGGCCTGGCACCATGCTAAGTATTTTGCACGCATTTACATCCTCCAAACAATGTTTTTGATTTATTTCCATTTTACAGAAGAGGACTCTAGACTTAGCAAGGTTGATAACTTTCCTCGAGGGAAACAGTGATGGGGTGCACGCCAGATCAGTTCTTCCTAACATTGAAAGGCATGCTCTTATAGAACCACAAGGGTCGTTTGCTTCCATACATACGACAATGCAGATACTTCTGAGAGGTGCAAAAACCTCACTCAACTTTGAAGCCCATTTCAGTTTCTGTCTTTTTAAAAGAAGGGCTACAGAAACCCTGGTTACTCACATCGCTCTGTAGTGCATACGCCTTCTTGGCAAGGTCCACGTTGATGCTATCGGGCGGGTAGCTGTAACTGTGTAAGATGTGCTTATAATCAACGTCGCTGGCAATTGCCTGAGATTTCTTAGCTTGAGTGACTTGGAGCATATCAAGAGGTGCCGTGTAGATAGTTTTTGACTTTTCATAATCTTTTCGATATTCACGCTGTGAATAGGAAATTATCATTTATTATCACAAATCCTCAATGGATTTCCAGAAAAGAGAGATCTTCCATAAACAATAAATACAAGTTAGAGAAAGAGTCAAACATCTGAGTAGTTATTTTGCCCCAAAACGTGTTCATATGTTACACCATTGAAATTCCCCCAAAAGCACACATGGGCAGACCTCAGATCAGTGAGAAACTGTCTGGGTCACAGCAGAAAATGGGCCACAGCTTCTGCTTCAGTCAGGAACAGGAATGATTTTATTCTAAAACAGGGTTTCTCAAGGACCACTAAGAAGTGTTACTATTATTAATGTAATTTAACCTATGAAGAGTTTTTAGTAAAGAAGCATTTTTTAATTATAATGAAAACCATATGACAATTTGATTTTAAGAAAATGACTACTTCATACACAGGGCCGTAGGCTTAGTTTCTTGGCTGGATAGAGTCATTTTTGAATGGATAGTCAACTGCTTTTTAACCTATTGTTGACAGGAGATAAGCCCCACTGAGAATCTCAAAGGTTGTTTTCATATCAAGTTCAATTTGAGCAACAATTTAAAAGAAGCTTCAGATTGCAGCAGTTAAAAGACTTCATGGGAGAAAAGTTTGAGAAACTGAGCCATTAAAATAATGTTGGCCCTTCCATACAGCGTTATAAACCAAATGTACTGACTGGGCCTCGAGGGCTCCCTTCATTGTCTGGTTTCCTGGAATGGCTAGACAAGGTGCTAATTGGGTCTAATTCCCAGCTTCATTATATCCGGTCACCAATTACTTTGACAGAAAAATTTTGATCCACTGCCTTTAAGAAAACTCTCAATTCATCCTAGTTCCCCATGGTCACATATGTGTTAGAGACAGTGACCTAAGCTGTCGAGTACAGATGTGCACTACAAATCTTCTGTAACAATTCCTTTTGCAAACGATCTGATCTTTTGGCTTTCTAAGGGAACTTGATCTTCCTTCTCACATTTTGTGGGTAATCACTTTCACTGAATACATTTATTACTTAACTATAAAATTGAGACCCTGGTTTATAAAAAATAAAGTATGGAAACTTTCTGATAGTTTGCAACAACATTGAAAACAACAGTTTGTCGTCATTAGAAATAAACTAATAAAGCAATATTGCAACAGCAATAGGTGTGTGGAAGTATTTTGAAGAAATTGTTGTCACTGTTTTGTTCATGTTCACACCAGCTGACACATACACACATACCAGTACATATAAAATGTTGTCAAAGACCCAAATGACTTTAAAAGACTCTTTTTAAAAAGCCATGCATATTCTATATCTGTAGCTTAGCATTTTGCCTGGATATTACATGAGGATGACTCATTTACTATATGTTTTGGTCATCTATCAATTAACAAATGTTTATTGGGCTTTTATTATGTGCCTACTGCTGGGTTCTGTGATAGGAATAAAAACAAAAGATAAAAATACACGTGCTATCAATGGGGAGTTATATCCTTCTTGAGCTGAGGAGACTCAGCTAGTGAACAAGATAGTAATATAAGTGAGCACTACATACTGACATAATCCACTATGAAGTTACTAGAGAAAATTACAGAATTAGAAGTTTTAAAGTGCTATGTGATGACAGAATAAATGCAAAATGAATTAAAGAGGTATGTATAGATCATCATATAAAAGCATGGTTAAAACTAAATGACACAAACACCCTTCTCTTTCGTCATAAAAAACTAGTATCTGCAAGCTATACTGAACATTCTCAGCACTCTTAAGGGATTCACTGTCTAAACATTTTATACACAATATATACTATAATTTACAATAGTAGATGTTTGTCTCTCTGTAGTAAGAATTTTAACTGGAAAATGTCACATGGCCCATAGACAAGCCTTAAGGAACCCGTGAGTTCACCAGAATTCAGGCAAAAGGCATGAAAAGAAATGTTCATTTTCTAGATAGATGATTCAAATCTTTTATCTGAGTCTCAAAGGGGTTTATAATCAATGGAGTCTTTTTCTTGGATCTAGACCAAACTCATTACTAAAGTCAATGAAGAAAAATGATACTGTATTAAGACTTTTGTGACTCACAAATGTCTTCCAAAGTAAAGACAATTTGAAAATTTATCATTTTAAAAATTATTTTTCAATAAGAAGAAAATACGAAAACATTTAGTGTTTTCCAAAAGTTTTAAGAATATAATCAATATTCTATTAAATATTAATGCATACATTTTTCAAAGTGAAATGAATATCAGTACAAATCAGTAATTTCTCCCCTCAAATGTGGGAGGTGCAACGATCCGGGGCATCATTCTAAAGTACAGCAGTACTTCTGTGAACGTGAAAGAGCCCGTGCTCATGAAATCCTTTTCCCCACTACTACCCTTGGGCATTGTAGCAGGGAGTCCATCTTGAAAACAAGACACATTCACAAAGACACTCACATCACTCTGGTTTTTGGCCGTCTTCAAGGAGTGCAGCATCTTGGGATCGTCATTAATGCTGAGGGCTCCAATCATTTTCCCTTTGCTCTTTTCATAGTCTTTCTTATACATCACCTGCAAAGACATCACACGTGCCAGATCCCACTCACCAGGTGTCCCTGAGGCCACCCTGTCCAGGTCCCCAGGTCCCCAGGCCACACTCACATCGCTGGTGTTCTTGGTGTTGGCTTTGGCTGCCAACAGGGGAATGGCGTCCACTTTAATGTCAAACTTCTTGGCTTTGCTCTTCTCCCAGTCTTGCTTATAAAGATTCTGGACAGAAAAATTCAGCAAAGGAATGATAAGAACAACATTAAACACAGTATAATCCAGTAAAAAAATAAAAATATATTGAAAATTTGTGTATAGACTTACTTCTCCTATAAATACTATATTTATCAAATTGTAGAATAAGTACTGATTTATCTATCATCCAGTTTCTTTCTCCCTACCACTAAATATCAACTACTCTTTTTAATGTACTGTAAGCTTTCTAAACACTCTGCTATCCTGAATTTATATAAGGATGCTATAAAATGACAACCACTTGGAGAAGGTGAAATGTGACATTTACACAGGAAAGATGTTGTAAAACTCCAGGGAATAGCAGACGGGTAATTGGAGATCTTCTGGTGGTAACAGAGACCATAGAAAATGAAATCTGATAGCTAAGGAGGAGTCTTAAGAGCATTTTGGCCTTAAAAGCTCCACTTACACGGTAACAATCTTAATAGTTGTTTATTTGCACAATTCCTAGTCTTGTCTTTTAACATTTATAACATTTTCTCTTTTCATGCACACCAAACATAGGCTTCTGTGGCTTTGGTACTTACATCACTCAGATTGTAGGCATTGACTCTGTGTTGGATAAACTGTGGAGCATCTGCTGGTACATGGCACTTGAACTTCTCACTTTCATGTTTTGCTTTGTAATTCAGCTGAAAAACAAAGGATATTCGAACAGTTCAGGGGAACTTCTTTGAGTTTATTTAGGACAGCGTATACAGCTAAGGCATTGGTGCCCTTTTTAGAAAAATGCCTCAAAGAGATACTCAATTCAGCCAAAGTCTCGCACAGGATTCAAACTGTCATTCCCTATTTCAGGAACTGTGGCACAGTCCTCCTTTACCCTTGGGGGATACTTTTCAAGACCCTCCAGTAGCTGCCTGAAATCATGGATGGCACTGAACCCTATATATACTATATTCTTTCCTATACATATATACCTGTGATAAAGTTTAATTTATATATTAGGCACGATAAGAGATTATCACTAATAGAAAAATTATAATAATATACTGTAATAAAAGTTATGTGGATGTGGTTTGTCTCACTCAAAATATCTTACTGTATGTTTTCACTCTTCTTGATAAAGAAGGGACAAAGAGGGATGGTGTGAGATTTCCTCATGCTACTCAGAACAACATTCAATTTAAGACTTATGAATTGTTTCTGGAATTTTATGAATTTCTGGAAAATATGAACTTCACTTCATATTTTCGGGCCATGGTTGAATGCATGTAACTGAAATTATGGAAAATAAAACCATGGATAAGGGGGATTGCTGTGTAACCATACTTTGGGCTGCCCGCTGCCATTGCATAGATTCTGTTATACACACGGGAACACATTTCTGATCTACACTGCTAGGCTGTGTCAGGAGAACATGAACTCCTGTAATTAAAGCACTAACAAAAACAATAATAATTGTAAACAAAATGCTAGCACAGTTAAAAAGATATGTAAATTATTATTATTATTATTGTTATTTTTGAGACAGGGTCTGGCTCCATCATCCTGGCTGGAGTGCAGTGACACAATCTCGGCTCACTGCAACCTCCACCTCCAAGGCTCAAGTGATCCCCCCACCTCAGCCTCCTGAGTAGCTGAGACTACAGGCATGTGCCACCATACCCAGCTAATTTTTAAAATATTTTTGTAGAGATGGGATTTTGCCATGTTGCCCAGGCTGGTTTCAAACTCCTAGGCTCAAGTAATCTGCCTGCCTCGGCCTCCCAAAGTGCTGGGATCACAGGCATGAGCCACTGCACCTGTTTGTGAATTCTTACTTAAAATATTAAACACAGAACTTTATTTAAATGTTTTAAAATGTGACGTTAGGTGCAAGGAACTGAGTGTAAAGAATGGATGAGACTGTTTAATTTTGGAGCCAAAGGCAAAAATGCACAAGACTGAGAACTATACAAGAAATAATTCCAAGGCAGAGTCCATTGCCTACCTAAGCCAATAAGAAGAGTGATTGATAGTGACTGTGACCACATACAGCACCGTATTTCTCTGCAGCTTGCTGAGTTCAGCTAGATCAGTGATGTTAGTGTTTAACTGTTCTTTACTGGAACACAAAATATTAAGATGCTCGGAAAAGTGGCACATGAGCTGAAATGACTTCTGGGTTATACTGATGCCATTCTCCTCTTTACTAATTGAGTATGAGCTAATTTGTGTCATTAAAACATATTTTATAGTAGGACACACTGTATCTTTCACTTTCCTATCTTGAGAAGGGTGTACTACTCTCTAGGACTTAGCTATGTTAGCATCTTGCTGTTCAAAGAGTAGCCTACCAATCACAGCATCAGCATCACCTAGGAGCTTGTTAGAAAGTCGGAATATGGAGTCCCCCAGATCTACTGAATCAGAATCTGTTCTTCAACAGGGTCAGTAGGCGATTGCATGAATGTGGATGTCTGAGAAGCACTGCTGCTTTTCCCCTGATCTTGGCATGACTGGACCATGCTTGTCTTAGACTTTCTTTGACCACTTAATCTAAAGTGCCCATCCAGTTCTTTCTTTGATGTCATCCCACTTAAATTCTGTGGCATCATTCTATATTAGTTTTCTTGTCATTGTTCGACGTCTGTCTTGTTACTGCGCCCTTTCTTTTTGTAAAGTCTTTGTTAGCAAATTCAAGAATAGGAAATATTTGCCTTGTCCTACACAAATAGATGCTTCTGTTGTCACTGTTTATTTAAGTTGGCATGGAGTTTTAGTGTGCATGTGACAGATCCTAATGCATAAGATAGTCCCACTAAAAATCAGTGAGTTATTAAAAAATATTTATTTTTATTATTGTCTAACACAACTTTCCTCAGGCTACAATTCAATCTAGCAGCCTCATTTGTGTTTTATTAAACAAATCTTGAAAAATAATAATATTGGGATGGTAGCCCATGAAGATTAAGCATGTAAATGCTTACATTTTAAATGAGCAAAGCACTCTGGGTCACCCGCGCTTGCATAAATCAAAGCACTTACATCACTAAGCTGTTTCGTGTTGAGTTGGGCTTGCAACAGTACAGGAGTATCAGTGACTGCCGTGAATTTGGTCTTATCCGGATGAACTTTGTAGGTATGCTAGAAAAGAAGATGTTCTTAAATGAAATTTATAATGTATTTATACATTATAATGTATTAATATATTCTTGGTTATACATACGCTAACATAAAAAATGGTTCCAGGTCAAAACGAAGTCTATTTTGTTCCTGAAAATTTAGTTGATGCATTTACATTCTCACTTCTCTGTCTCTCTCTCTCTTTTTCCTTTGATCCCCACCTCCTAAGTTGCCTCTGGTCTGCCTACAGCAACTCAGCAACCAGATTAGCCTTCCCCTGCTGAAGCCTTACAGTGACTCTTTAGTGAACTTGGTATTCAGTCTCAATTGCACGTTGGCTTATGATCCCTACAGAATCCATCCCCTCCTTCATCTCCAACCATTTCACCTCTTTCTACTGCCCTCCTCCCCAGTACATTTCAGCCACCCCATCCTTTCAATTCCTTAAATACTGAGCTTGTTCTCTCCTTAGGCCGTTCTTCCTTGCTGCTCTTCCGCTGACCTTAGCCTGGCTGGTCATACCTGTTTTAGATCTTCCGTGACCACCCAACCTAAGATGCCCATCCGGTCACTCTCTCACACATTGACCTATTTTAATTCTGTGTCATCATCCTATTTTAGTTTTCTTATCATTGTTTGACATCTTTCTTATTTCTGTGCTCCTTCCTTTGTTTATTGTCTCCTCCGCTAAGTGGGAGCTCAAGAGGTTGCCGGCTTTTTCCCTGTCTTTCTCAGCACCAAGGAAAGTGCCTGGCCCAGGACGGCTTCTCAAGTGAATTTGTTAAATAATGAACACCTATCTCAAACCTGCATGTCCTTCTTTTGCCCCAAATTCGTGTAGATATAAACTCATAGAAGTTAAGATCTATAAAATCTGAAATTATTTTGTAACAAATCGCCTTCCTCATCATAATTGTTGTGTTTCCCAGTTCCACCCCAAAACCAAAATGTTAAGTGTAATTATCTCCTTCTAATCACTAGATATTAGCATTTAAACTCCTGCTAAATTTACCACTAGATGTCACAAGAATTCCAAGCCCAATTTCGATAATTCAGGGCAGATAACTTACATCTTTACACTGGTCCAGCTTCTTGATTGCTTCATATTCTTGTGTTATTGTCTGAGGGAAATAGCATTTTCCTTTATCTTCTTCATATTCTGCTTTGTAACTTTTCTGTAATGAGAAAAACCAAAAATAGATCATGATTGTTATAGTTCTCAAACAATGTCACTGTGAGGCATGAACCATTGTCTTCAAACTTACGTCACTGTTTTGAGCTGCAACTTTCATGCAGTGTGTGTGATATGGGTCCTCAAAGCTGCCTACATAATGTCCCAAAATATTCTTTACATATAAGTCTTTATATTTAGCCTGAAAAATAAAACAAATGTAATTCAAGTTAACAGTCATTTGTCGAACAGTAGGAAAGCCCTCCAACCCGAGAGATAACCGTGGCTTTTCCAACCTCACTGAAGTTCTTCAGCTGTGTATCAAGTTGATATTTTGGGGTCTCACAGTAGTTCATACTCTTTGCCTTTGTCTTCTCGTAGTTTTCCTTGTATAATCTCTGTTAAAGGAAAAAGAAATTAAACCAAAAAGAAAGAAAAATATATCTCAAAAAGTAACAGCCATTCATGTCATTGCTACGCTTTAACGGAAGGGGCAAAATGTATGTTTTCTCACTATCAATTTTCCACAAAGCAGAAAAGCAGAATAGATGTGGTAGAGGCTCATGCCTTATATAATCTCATCTGCTAATAATCATAAAGATGTTTATGTTACTTGTCCTAATATTTTTTTCAGACTGAATAACTTAAAGCACACCAATGCTGCTATTTAAGCAAGTTTTTGTCTTAAGATATTTCATCTGAATATGTTTAAAGAAAAATGAGTTTGGCTAGGTGCAGTGGCTCACGACTGTCATCACAGCACTTTGGGAGGCCAAGGTGGGTGGATCACTCAAGGCCAGGAGTTCGACACCAGCCTGGCCAACGTGGTAAAACCACATCTCTACTAAAAACACAAAAATTAGCTGGGCATGATGGCGCATGCTTGTAATCCCAGCTACTTGGGAGGCTGAGGCAGGAGAATCGTTTGAACCTGGGAAGCAGAGATTGCAGTGAGCCGAGATCATGACACTGCACCCCAGCCTGGATGACAGAGCGAGAGGAGGAAGGGAGGAAGGAAGGAAGGAAGGAAGGAAGGAAGGAGGGAAGGAGGGAAGGAGGGAAGGAGGGAAGGAGGGAAGGAGGGAAGGAGGGAAGGAGGGAAGGAGGGAGGGAGGGAGGGAGGGAGGGAGGGAGGGAAGGAAGGAAGGAAGGAAGGAAGGAAGGAAGGAAGGAAGGAGGGAGGGAGGGAGGGAGGGAAGGAAGGAAGGAAGGAAGGAAGGAAGAAAAGAAAAGAAAAAAGAGAGAGAGAAAGAAAAGGAAAGAAGGAAAGAAAAGAAAGAAAGAAAAAAAAGGAAGGAAGGAGGGAGGGAGGGAGGGAAGGAAGGAAGGAAAGAAGGAAGGAGGGAAGGAGGGAGGGAGGGAGGGAGGGAAGGAAGGAAGGAAGGAAGGAAGGGAGAAGGAGAGAAGGAAAGAAAGGAAAGAAAGAAAGAGAAAGAAGGACAGAAAGAAAGAAAGAAAAGAAAAGAAAGAAAGCAAAAGAAAAATTAGTCTGAGAATTGATGCAAAATGAGGTAAAAGGTATAAGGTGAACCTTAGATAATTAAGCACAGTCCTGGAAGAGTATTCCTTTGAGCACTGGGTGAAAACGCATTTTGTAACACTTCTGGAAGCTGGCTTTTATCATTAAGACCTAACAGTTTTCTTTAGAGCAATATAAATGAAAAGATTATTTGTCTGTATTTCTTTTTTGCTAGGAATTAGGAAAGCAATTTCTGTGAAGAGTTTTATCTTATTTTTTATTTTTTTGTTTGATTTCCAACTTTTAAGTTCAGTTGTACATGTGCAGGATTGCAGGTTTGTTACATAGGTGAGTGTGTGCACAGATCATCCCATCATCTAGGAATTAAGCCCAGTATCCATTAGCTGTTCTTCCTGATGGTCTCCCTCCTCCTGCACCCCCAACCTCCAACAGTGTGTGTTGTACCCCCCATATATCCATGTGTTCTCAACATTCGACTCCCACATATAAGTAAGAACATGAGGTATTTGATTTTCTGTTCCTGTGTTAGTTTGCTGAGGATAATGGCTTCCAGCTGCATCCATGTCCCTGCAAAGGACATGATCTGATTCCATTTTACAGCTGTATAGTATTCCATGGTGTATCTGTATCACATTTTCTTTATCTAATCTATCATTGTTGATTCCTTGTCTTTGCTATTGTGAATAGTGCTGCAATGAACATATTTGTTCACATATCTTTATAATAGAATGATTTATATTCCTTGGGGTATATACCCAGTAATGGGATTGGTGGGTCATATTTTATTTTTAATAAGTATGTTAAAGTCTTTAAAATAAGATCAATATTCTATAAATTTCTTAAAATAAAATGCTTTGCTTTTGAGTTTATGCCTTATGTAGTTTTTCTTACTTTGACCTTCAACTAATTTCCTTACTTTTCATTTTTCTCTCTCTATTTTTGCAAACTACCTTAATCAGTTCAGGGCATTGGGTGAATATATACATCCCCATGTCCCTATACTTAAACATATTAAGCTCATTTCTAGGAAAAACAATAAGAACAATGATATTGCCAGAATATTTTTCCTCCTAATAAAACAGAGGGCATTAAGGAGATTAAGGAAACTTTTGGAATATTCACTGGCATCAAAGGCATCAACAAGAATAAGGAAGTTCATCTTCCTTTATCACCTGGGTGAAGCTTTCACGTGTGATTTGTCATCCTGAATCTGAGATTTCAGTTAGGCTAATGTCCATCCAAGGTTATATTAAACAGCAACTTTGTGGTTACGTCTGAAAATAGGGGTGAAGTACAAAGACACTCACGTCACTCTGGTTTTTGGCCACCTTCAAGGAGTGCAGCATCTTGGGATCGTCATTAATGCTGAGGGCTCCGATCATTTTCCCTTTGTTTTTTTCATAGTCTTTCTTGTACATCACCTGCAAAGACATCACACGTGCCAGATCCCACTTACCGGGAAATGTCCCCGAGGCCACCCTGTCCAGGTCCCCAGGTCCCCAGGCCACACTCACATCGCTGGTGTTCTTGGTGTTGGCTTTGGCTGCCAACAGGGGAATGGCGTCCACTTTAATGTCAAACTTCTTGGCTTTGCTCTTCTCCCAGTCTTGCTTATAAAGATTCTGGACAGAAAAATTCAGCAAAGGAATTGGCAAAAGTGATACACATGTCATGACCTTTAAAGACTAATGGGTAACTAAACACCTTGTCTTAATACAAAATAAATGGGCCCTTTATATTGTCTAGGAAATCATGCATATTTTAAACATTTCTTCTCAAGCTGGAGCTATTAATTCTCCAAGATTGGGCTTCTCTACTCCCCATGAGAAATTTTTATCAAATTAATTTAATTCTAGCTATTATACTAATATTTGATTCCTAACACTGAATGTTTTATAGAGTAGCACAAATATTCTACAATTAACTTACTTTTCTATTATATAAAGGCATCATTTGACCTCTAAGTTCTCTGCAAAGGTTATTTCATAAATCATTTCAATATTTATTGATGCCAGATTATCTTAGTACTCATTTATAGAATTATTGAAGAAATTGAAAACCCCAAGGATAATTTAACTTTTTTATAAAATTAAGTTTGAAAAATGAAGGACAGAAATGGATATCTGGACTTCTGCCCTTTCAATCCCCTATATCTTTATTCATGAACGTTCTCACACGTGTAGAAATAAGTATCATTTGTGTGAAATAAGGGACATTATAAGCCCTGGGAATAAAGGAATTAGAGTGTAATTTAAATGAATATATGGCTAAAAGATCTACCATTAAAATTGCAATTAAGCATACATGAGAGGTAGCATTCTGAGGGCTGGTTACAATACCATATTATGATCATCTAATTGCATGAAACTACTTTAAGATTGCTACACACATTTTGTAAGGTGAATTGAGTTATATTGGCAGAGGCATAGGAACATGACACAAATGTTAACAGGTCTTCCCATTTTTAACATTAATCCATTCATTGAATTGTAATGAAGCAGTTCAAAATAAAAGCACAGGTTGTCAGTACATCACGTGGTACAGGGCATGAGAAACTTACATCACTCAGGTTATAGGCATTGACTTTGTGCTGGATAAGAGCAGGAGTATCAGGAGGGATATGGCACTTGAACTTTTCACTTTCATGTTTTGCTTTGTAATTTAACTATGACAGAGAGAGAGAGAGAGAGAGAGAGAGAGAGAGAGAGAGAACCAATTAGTTCAGAATAATTGTTCCAGAATACAAAAATTCATGTGTGGTACATTTTGTAAAGTAAATGTCAGCACCGTTGAGATCAGAAGAGACATCTAGAGCTTGGGTAGGCCACCTGCATTACTGAACCTGTGTGTGGGACACTTGACAGCTATTATCACATCTGTCACCATAGTAGGACCCTAAGGGAATGAGGTGGCTCTGTCAAACATGTTCCCCTCCCTGCGTAGCACAATTGACCCTGTAGGTTCTGAGAAGGGCCCCGCCCTGTCTTTCTTGTTACTGTCAGTGCTCACGTACCAGAGCCACTTTCCTTTCATCTGATTAAGAGTCCTCTCACAGACATCAGGGCTTTTGATGCTCTAATTGAAGCCTTCATTTCTGGCCATAAATCTACTGAGGTTACTTTTATATTTAGTTCAACACAACTTTGGAAATCTACACTTAAAGCTCATATAATAAAATTTGTCTCAGAGATTCCAATTTCCAGAAACTTACTAGGGAGAGAGAAACTCATGTACTGAATACCTGCTGTTGGCCGGAGTATGTGCAGTGCACATTTCTTCCCTCACTGACTCTTCAAAACAGCCACAAATTATAAAAGAGAAATATCAGGCAGAGGGGGGTTAAATCTTTGGCCACCCAGACATCAATGACAGAGCTAACATTTGAAGGCAGTTTTGTCTGACTCTAGAACTCACATTCTTTCCATAGCTTTCAGCTACGTTTGTTTCCTTCACAGAATCGTTTCACTGTAAATGTTATCCACCCAAGAAGATGCAGAAATATGTTTATACAAATATATACTGTTTAAACTTGCTAATACTTACTCAGCCTTTTGGATAAACTTGATAAGTCATTGGATTTTATGTATAGAGTTATGAAATGTTATCCCTCATAATTGGGTGTCCTGGGTAGTTAGAGGAACTTACATCACTCAGTTGTTTGGAATTGACTTGGGCTTGTAGCAGAACAGGCGAGTCGGTAACTTGGGTGAATTTTGTCTTATCTGGATGGACTTTGTAAGTGTGCTGTGGGGAAGCAAAGGCATTTGGTTTAGCAGTATCACCTATCAGATCCAAGGTGGCCCATAGGCCAAGCAAATAGAACCTCATGCCCCACAAAGCAAAGCAACTTGTAGTTAATAAAATATATTTTTTTCTAGCTAGACTGTAGTTTGAGAAGTGCTCTTACATCCGTATGAGAAACTTCCCTATATCTTCAGGTTTCTGATAACTCTTCTTTGGGAAAATGAGCTAGAATTACCTTTTAAAATGTAGCGATGCCAACAAGGGGAAAACAGGATGTTTACTACAAAACAGATTTCATTTCTCGCAATGAAATGAAATTTATTTAGTTGAAAATAAATTTTATTTTATTTATTTATAAATAAATTTTATTTTATTTGAAAAGGTGTCAACATTTTAAACATATCCTGACCACTAGATGCTATGGAAGGCAGTCACATTCAAAGTTCAGACTACAGACTTACATCTTTACACTGATCTAGTTTCTTAATTGCTTCATATTCTTGAGTTATGGTCTGAGGGAAGAAGCCTTTGCCTCTGTCTTCTTCATATTCTGCTTTGTAGTTTTTCTACGAGGAGAAGAAATCAGGCATAAGATGCAGCCATTGTATTCACGCCGTAAGAAAAATGTTATTTGGAAAAGCAAACAATCATCTTAGAACTTACATCACTGTTTTGAGCTGTGACTCTCATGCAGTGTGAATGGTAGGGATCCTCGAAGCTGCCTACATAATGTCCCAAAATATTTTTTAAGTAGGAATCTTTATATTTCTTCTGCAAGATAAAACATATTTCATTTATTAATTGGTGAAAAAATGGGTTCTGTTTTTTAACAGAAGGAGTGACAGTAAGATTGCTCACATCACTGCTGAAGTTCTGCAGAACGGTATCGAGCTTGAATTTGGGGGTCTCGCAGTAATTTATGCTCTTTGCCTTTGTCTTTTCATAGTTTTCCTTGTATAGTTTCTGTCGAAGAAAAAAAATCAGTTAAAGTAGATTGCTGTCACTCCCACGCTGATTATAACACTTACATTTTCTAACACTAAACAAAAGATGAAGAAAAGATATCGCCTGTCAACTGTCTTAAAAACTGACAATCGAGGCCGGGCACGGTGGCTCACGCCTGTAATCCCAGTACTTTGGGAGGCTGAGACGGGGGGATCACGAGGTTAGGAGTTTGAGACAAGCCTAGCCAACAAAGTGAAACCCTCTCTCTACTAAAAATACAAAAAATTACCTTGTCTTGGTGTCATGCACCTGTAATCCCAGCTACTCGGGAGGCTGAGGCAGGAGAATCGCTTGAACCCCGGGAGGCGGAGGTTGCAGTGAGCCGAGATGGCGCCACTGCACTCCAGCTTGGGCGACAATGCGAGACTCCATCTCAAAACAAAACAAAAAGAAAAAAACCTGACAATTGAATACACAGTGTCATGAATTATAAGACTGTTCTATTAGCAATTATTATAAAGCCTAAGTTTCGTACATTCCAAACTCATAAAACTAAGAAACCAATATACCACCTCTGACCACGGCCCCCTTAGTAGCAGAGATTCTTGTGTATTTCTGAACTGCTGCCCTCTCTGTCTCAAGCTCTTTCCTCACTGATAGTACCACAGCAAACACGGAGGTTTTGAGCAGTTGCAAGTTGTTTAATTTTTTAAAACAAACCTTCATGAAAAAGTTATATAAGGTGAGAAATACACAGTCTCTCTTTCTCCTATACCTATAAAAAATCTCTTATTACACAATTAGCCTTCAAAATAAGATTTTATATATATATATATATATACACATACACACACACACACACACGAACTGGTACTATGAGTTATTACTAACTCTTCTTCTCTGCCAGGATTTACCTTTAGCTTGAGCAACAGGAAGCAATGATTAGTTTTAAATACGTGGCTGATATAGCAGATTATTGTCACTCTTTTCAAAATGTAAATGATGCTATTCACATTTAATATTTTTATATTCCTGTCTTTATCAACAACGGAGATTTGAACTTGGTCTTTTAGATGTTTAATAAGGATGTTTTTCAGTTAGAGAGCAAAACTGCTTTAAACTGCCTTTACACTATGGTGGGAACGTAAATTAGTACAACCATCATGGAAAACAGTATGGAGATTCCTTAAAGAACTGAAAATAGAACTACCATTCAATCCAGCAATCCTACTACTGGGTATCTACCCAAAGGAAAAGAAATCATATGAAAAAGACACATGCACAAGCATGTTTATAGCAGCATAATTCACAACTGTGCTGCTATAAACCTAAGGGCCCATCAACCAACAGATAAAGAAAATGTGGTATATATACAGCATGGAATGCTACTCAGCCATAAAAAAGAATGAAATAACGTCTTTTGAAGCGACTTGAATGGAGCTGGAGGCCATTACTCTAAATGAAGTAACTCAGGAATGAAAAACCAAATATTGTCTGTTCTCAGTTAAAAGTGAGAGCTAAGCTAGAGGACACAAAGGCAGAAGAATGATATAATGGACTTTGGGAACTTGAGTGGAATGTTGGGGTGGGAGTGAGGGAGAAAAGACTACGTGATAGTGTCTTAGGTGTCACTGCTTAGGTGATGGGTGCACCAAAATCTCAGCAATCAACACTAAAGAACTTTTCCACATAACCAAAAACCACCTGTACCCGAAAAATGACTGAAATAAAGTGGTTTTTTAAAAGAAAGCAAACGTGCTTTCCATTGATTTCCCAGCAGAGCTATTTGGACAGATCTATTTATACCCTCTCACTTGCCACTTTCCCCCACCCGCTCCCCAACCACACACACATATTTCCTATGCTGCTTAGTTCAAGGGACAAAGAAAAGATAACTAACCCACACAGACAGCTACATAAAATCCACAAATGTTAGGAAAGCTTAATGCAAACCTAACCATAAGAGATAAACTCAAATCATCACATATTCAATCTCTTTCTTTCTCTCTCAGGCTGTTAGTCTTTTAATCCCAAGCCCAGTCTCATTTGCTTAATATGCTTCAAATTGAACAGCTTAGTTGGGCTCTTAATAACTGCACAATTACAAAGTCCTGTGAAGACTTAGGGGGCCATCTTTTAAGTTCTGTTGTTGGCAAATGATGGTTTCTGGGGCCAAGATCTATCTTTGAAAGTTTCTTGCTTCTGTTAAAATCACAACACATCTGCAATGTGGAGGCCCAGGTGCCGGAGCTCATAAGCAGCACATCCATATGCAGGCCCAGGTGCCCAGAGCTCATAAGCAAATGAGAATTTCCCTGCCCATTGAATTAACCCCACAGAACCACAAACATTAAGGCACATTGTACTATGCCTTTCTGTGGTTACATAGTTCCAATGAATTTACCACTCCATAACCTTAACGTTATTTGCAAAGTTATATATGCATTTAGTCATTAAAGGAGAAAATTTTCATCTCTTTTGCAGCTAAGGTTTAAAAACACGTTTTGACAAAAATATACTTACATCACTTAGGGCATCTCCTGCCGCCTTCAGCTGCTTAAGCAGTGGGTTCTCTGAAGCAGGAAGCACATTATAATCTGCTTTTCCTTTATTCTTTTCATAGTCTTCTTTGTATTTTACCTGTAGGAGTGAAATAAAATGATGAAGTAACTCTATGGGTTATTTTTGTCCCCGTCTCTATTATGGATATGACATACTTCCACAAATCAATTACAAATGGCAGCTTGACATGTTATAAACAAAATACTCATAGTAACGCATAACAGCAGCAGAGAAACTGCATACATTTCCAGGATGCTTTTTCTTCTCATTCATTTATTCATTCAAAATTATCCATAGGGTGTCAATTCTGTGTCTGGCTTGGGGACAGAATATAAGAAAGAACACATGGTCCTTGCCCTCAAAGAGAGAGACACAGAAATAATAGGAGAGAGAAAGAAATCCAAATAGTCACCGTGCAAGATGTCCCAGATACCTGCTGCTGTAGAGCCTTCACTCAGCTCTTAACCCCCAGCTACGTATCTGCCAACACGCTCCTAAAGAAAGGAAGCTGGAAGTACCACCAATCCACCCTTTTAAGCCTCACCTGCAACTGTGTGTGGAGCACACATGTATTCAATTTACAAGGAGGAGGAGGAGGAGGTAGGAGCAAGGAGAAAGAGCCTTGCTTTTCCTTCTGCCCTTCCTATTTGCACCTTTAATTCCAGCTATGGCAGAAGCAGCACGTTGAGGGGTGCTGGGGGAGAATAGGGAGGGCAGGGTTCACAAGCCACAGGGATTAGAACAAGAAACTGATCCTGGTTCCCACCATGATCCTTAGTGTAAGCCCTTTATTCAGGCAATACAACCACAGAAGTTCAAGGAATCCTAGATAAATCTACCACTTACGAACCTCAGAAAACAAAGGCAATCTGGTATCAAAGACAAGAGATACACAAGGGAAGTACAGAGGCATCCACCCCACAGCCTCCACAGAGCTTCACAAGGGTATGCTGCAGGAATGAGAGACTCAGATCACTTTTCATCTTAGAGAATTATCTGTTTCCTTGAAAAATGGAAACAACCAGAAAGCAGACTCACGAACTGAACCCACATCTGGGATATGCAGCCTTCTCCCCTGTTATACAGAAGAACTGTCAGGGCTTGTGGCAAAGCCATCCCCTCCTCTTGAGCACCAGATCTCTTCCCCTTCCACATACTCTAGGATATCACTCCAGACATTCTTCCCCATTCCAACATCACCAAATCTTCCCTCTCTACTGGATTATTTCCATCAACGTGATGTTTTTGTTTCGTATCTTAAAAAGTCCCACTTTACCCAGTTTTTCATCAGCTACTTGCCCATTTTCTTCTTTTCTTACCAGGAAAATAC
This sequence comes from Chlorocebus sabaeus, assembly GCF_047675955.1. NCBI lineage: Eukaryota > Metazoa > Chordata > Mammalia > Primates > Cercopithecidae > Chlorocebus > Chlorocebus sabaeus. The sequence goes on from NC_132913.1 coordinate 38,996,016, forward strand.
TTAGAAAGAGTTGAATATACTTCTAGCTTCAATTTCCCTCTTTTCATTCCCTCATGAATCCTCTCCAAGCAGACTCCACCAAATTGCTCTTGTTGAAGTCACCACAGACCAGACATTGGTAAATCCATTTCAGAGACATTTGACGCAGTTGATGACTCCCTTCCCCCTTCACTTGCTTCCCAGTGCATTGCCCTCTCCTGATTTTGCTTCTCCCTCATCTCACATATATGTTCCCATGGAAGGACCCCAGAGTTCAGCCCCTAAAGTTTTCTGTTTACACTCACTCCCTTAATGCTCTCCAGACTCATGGCATGAAACACTCTCTGTACGCTGACGACACCCCAGTTTATACAACTTTCCATATATCTCCCCTGAAACTTCAGGCTCATGTAGTCAAATGATCACTGATACTTCCAAGTGGATGTCTAAAAGGCATCTCAAATCTACCATATCTGAAGATGAACTCCTGTCTGTCCTTCAAAAAAATTACCAACTTCTTCCATAGTCTTCCCTGTCTCAATAAAGGAAAACCCCATTCATCTAACTGCTTAGACCAAAACCCATGTCATCCCATCCATCGGCAAATCAAGTCAGCTGTGCTTTCAAATCGGCAAATCAAGTCAGCTGTGCTTTCAAAATACTTCTCATCACCTGCCCTGCTACCCTCCTGGTCCAAAACACCACTGTCTTACACGTGGATGCTGTAATAGCCTTCTAAGTGATGTAATCCTGCTTTCTTCGGCACAGCCAAGGCCAGGATTAGAACCAAGTGTGTTTGGCTTTGAAGTTTTTGCTCTCTTTAGTGACCATCATGCTTCAGAATGCCAAGGACCCAGGTCATTCACCAAACTCACTCAATAGAGCATATGGAAATATCCATGGATTTATGAACCTGCGACCAGGTTTTCCATAGTCAGTGGGAAAATAAGATAAATAACGATAGTGTTGCATGTATGATTGCTTATCTTCGTATAAGGCCGCCGATTGCCTCTTCCTGGGGGAAGTCCTGCTCTCTAAGATTACAATCTTTCTCCTTCTAAACAGCAAAAGGTCCTTCCAGTGAGAAGACACTAAATCAAATTGATAAATGTACAGTCTGGTTCCTCAGGCAAATAACAAATTACTCTAGGAAATACTGAAGATGGTAATTCGATGTCATTAATGCTCATACATGGCAAAACATTTTTAATAGCCCCATTATAATTCCAAAGTACTTTTGTTGTTGTTCTTGTTGTTTCAATCCTACTCTTTTTCAAATGCCTCACATCCACTGGTCTCAACCCTGATAGCTCCCCCAAGAACCACCCCTCCCCTTTTTTACTAATTATATGCAAGAGCCAAAGTTATAAGAAATTCACCCACACTCAAACCATCAAGATAAATGGGATGGTTTCCTTGTACCTTGCTAGCTGCCACACCAGCTTTTTTATTCATTTTATACTCCGGTGTTTCAGTCTGCATGAAGTAGATCTGGTCTTTCATGTTTTCAAAATCTTCCTGGTATTTCCTCTGTAAGACATTAGACAAGGTGAAGAACTGCTGTGGAAATGAACTATGCAAGAATTTCCATGAGAAGACACAGGGATTTGGAAAAGTTACACAAAGCCACCCAGTCCTTGGTTTAGGCTGGTCAGATTACAATTAGAGAATATGGTACCATTGCAAAAATGATTAGCAACTTAACAGAGATTTAGAACAATTAAAATAGGCTAAAAACAGAATTAGAAAGGCTTTTCTTGGCTACCAAGAAAGAGCTCTTAAGGGCCAGGAGCAGGAAACTTAAAAGAAAAGAAAAACAATAGACATGTTTTCCAGGGAGGAGATACTAAATTAATCAATTTCATAACTGTACAGTTTGGCTCCTCAGGCAAAGAATAATTAAAAAGGATCCCTTTAACTTGTACTAACCGCACTTTGCATTCGGTAAGGGGGTCTCACCGTAATGTGTTGTAAAAATTGAGGTAGAAATAATGGTATTTGGCCAAATAACATTTCTCAAAAGGAAAGAGAGTTTGTGAAATTTCTTTCCTAACAGGAACTCTACACCAGGTCTTGTCCCAAGAAGAGGGACCTCAGTGTCCTGCAACCGTTCAGGTAGGGCAGGTGGCTAGAAGTCACTAAGGAAAGGGGTCTCCCTCCCAGGACGACAGACCGACCGGCCATCCCTTCCCACTTACTGTACTGATGTTATCAGCATTCATTCTGGCATTTGCAACTTCAAAGCAAGGTGTCTCACTCCATTTGCCTTTGATTTTATTTTCATAGTCTTCTTTGTATTTTTGCTAGAAAAAAAGAAAAAGAAAATAAGACAAGCATAACTCATGAATTGACAAATAAGACAGCAAATTAAGGAATAATGATTAACTTTAAAAATATCTTCAGCAAGCCATTCTTAGGTCCTTAATAAATATCTTAAAAAAAAAATCTTCCAATGTAGTGTCAATTTACCCAACCAGAAAGTTGGGTGATGGGGATAGAGAACGGAGAAAGAGGGTACTAATGCCCCCTCCCCTTGCTGAGTTTGGGGACTTCATTCGTTCAAAAGTTGCAGATGTCCCCTGATGTTTAAAGAAATAGAGTCAGCAGTCATCCTCTATTTATATTTCAGAGTTACAATACAACATATCAACCTGAGATTTCTATGCCAAATTAACTTAGCCACTAATTTCTAAGCTTTACCAAAACTCCTAGTTATCCAGAAAGAAACAACCACAATAAAATTCAACTTGCAGGCTAATGAATAGACCTTCGAGTTCAGAGTTAAATTTAATAAGAACTGGAAAGTAATTCAAAAATTGAATTATTGCCCCATCTGACTCCCAAATCCCACTCCATCTGAATCCCAGGCTGTAAGCTCCTGCAAGAGAGACACGGTATATCTTCTTCACTTTCATATCCTCAGAACCCAATACAAAACGTAGCACGCAAAAGTTACATTATAAATGTTTGTTCAGCTACACTAAACTGAGACCATGATATATAGTCTTGAAATACCTTGGCTTTCGTGTTCTTGGAACAGAATTAACCAAGCCAACCTCACACCTGGGTCCGTGAGCTAGAGCCCAAGCTCAGTTACAGCAATTCTGCCTCCATGGCTTATAAAAATGTGTTAACAGACATAACTAATGGGCCTCAAGGCACTGGCATATGCCTATATCCCCACCATACCCTTTAAGGAAAAAGAAAGTGTCTTTCTGGTATACCTTTACCAGAAGAACTAAAGGTGAGTGATGTGCAGAGTCAACAAGCGTAGGTTAAAGGAAGCTTAGCCCTCACTCAAATGCTTAATTTCCTTTCTTCTCAAAAGGTTAATATGCAAATAAATAGCCAACTGGTTTTCGTAGCTATACATTTTAGAGTCCTGGGCGTGGGTTCAATCTCTGGGACCAAGATTTGACTTTGTCTTGACCAAATGTTTGATTGTTTTCTCAGCCACAAGTGCTGGCAATAATATTTACAGAGAAGTCTGCTGGGAAGTTTAATAAGATCATTCGCTGAAGAGCGCTTTGTAAACCCCACAGTGCTAAGCAAATATAGGGTATAACAACTGTAGTAATAATAATAGCTATTACTATTGTCATCATCATAACAGAAAGAAATTCTGTAAGAAAGAAAATTGTATGTGCGGGGAGGGAACAATTCTTCAATGGAAATCTTTGCTGAGGTAAGATTTGTGTTATACTGCTGATTGATTGACCTGCTATACTCTGTTTTGAAGATTTAAAGAACAGAAGTCAACAACATTGATTTTTGGATTTGCGAAGACTACTTATAGAAATGTTTCTAATCTTTTTTTGGAGACAGACCTCTTCAAGAAATTGAGAAAGCTATAAAATGCTCACAAAGTAACTTCAGAGGTTCTTGATGTACACATACCTCAGGTTAGGATCTCCTAATGTATCATTTTTTGGAGGGACATGACCCTACCTCCTGCTTGTTGTCAAAGGAGAAAAACCTTAGGATTGGGAAGGGGCAATTGGGCCTGATCCCCAAAACTGAGATCCAGAGAACTTTGAAATATAATTTAAAGTTGAGAAGGTAGCAGATATTCTTTTTTCATTTCTTTCTTTTTTATTTTTTTGAGACGGAGTTTTGCTCTTGTTGCCCAGGCTGGAGTGCAATGGTACGATCTCGGCTCACCGCAACCTCCACCTCCCATGTTTAAGCAATTCTCCTGCCTCAGCCTCCCGAGTAGCTGGGATTACAGGCATGCACCACCACGCCTGGCTAATTTTTTGTATTTTTAGTAGAGAGGGGGTTTCTCCATGTTGAGGCTGGTCTTGAACTCCTGACCTCAGGTGATCCACCCGCCTTGGCCTCCCAAAGTGCTAGGATTACAGGCATGAGCCACCGCACCAGGCCAAGAAGATAGCAGATATTCTTAATGAGGTCTAAATGTTGGGCATTTATCAGGAAACAGGCATTGCATATGTAGATTTGTTAAGGATAATTGAGCAGGAGATTCTCACAGTGAGAGATAGATGTCTGGTTTTAAGAAGATGCAAAACAAGAGTGTAAGATCACTCAACCCCCTCATCTAAAGTCCTTGCTTCCTTCTAAATCTTCATGGACTACAACATGTTATTTCTTCCTATTCAGGAGCTGAAATGGGTCAGGGTGGCGCTGGAACTCTCACAATCCACTCCTGAGCACTGCCAAGTCTGGGAAGATTTTCATGACACAGGAGAAGGCTGGAGCTTGTTGGCTACTTAAGAAGTTATGGCCTTCTGTCTCATTTGTGGGTAGGAGAGAAGTTGAAAGAACAAGGGTCCATAGGTGGAGGAATGAGAGGAAGAGAGAGGTATGTGTCCCTGTGGGGGCACATAGAGAGAGGTTCCCACAGGGACACATACCTCTCTCCCAGCCAAGGGGTCTCACTCTGCAAGTCTGAGAGTGAGGCCAGAGCTTTTGTACAATACATGGAGACGGGTTACTCATGCCAGGGTCCAACATTCAACCTTCCCAACATCCAAACACAACAGAGTTGGAGAGAAAGGTTAGGGGGAAACCTTTCTCTCCAAACTCTGTTGTATTTGCGGTTGACCAATGGAAACTTGGAAGAAAGAGTCAGTTTAACTTCTCTAGAATTTTTTTGGTTTGTTTAACAGAGGAAAGTATGTCGGGCCAATTACAAGCTCTGGGACACCTTCTCTGGGTAAGACAGTGACCACATGTCCATAGATATAGTAAGATTGTTTCCCTTCTCCTTAGAGGTCAGCTGAGGGGACTTCCATGGGGCCATAAACTGGGTACCCTGGTGTCTTGCTTAAACACGTGGCTTCATTATATACTTTCAACATCTGAATCTGTAATTTTTATGTGGTTATCAAATGGAAAGGAATATGAAGCCGTTAATTACCCTTCTCTTTTCCTGTGAGTAGCTAAGCACTAGGACTCCTGATGGTTCCATTCATAGAAAAGTTATCCCTGCAGAAAGGGTATAAAGAACCCAGCTTGTATTTTTATTGCCCACAGTGGGCCTAACACTGCCTGCTTGACTCAATCAAATCTCTTCTGGTGAAATCAATGGAAAGCTTCCCAATTCTATGTGACAGAAGAATCTCCATGGTTTTAGAGGACCAGGGCCTGGTATCTTCACGTATAACATTATGTTACTGAAAGATTATTTTTCAAAAAAATTGAGGCTCCAGTTGGTATCAGTGGGAAATTCCAACCTGAAATCTCGTATTTTTTCTTTTGTGGATCTGGAAGGGAGCAGAGAGGCAGGTACAGAGAAACTAAAGGGACTTCCCAGTGTTGCATTCAGGGCCCCACTTTCAGCTGGTCATGGTGTGCATAGTTTCCCCTCCTGGAAGGCTTGTTTCTATTAACAACTCTGCCTGTTCATCTATGTTAGAGCTACAAAATACAGCTGAGACAGAAGGAAGCATGTAGCTGATGGTTTTGGCCAAAGACAAAGGTGAGAGAATTGATTCTGACAGGTATAGTAAGGAAGGATGGCAAATGGAACTTAACATTAGTGAAATCACTGCAGATATGCAATCATTACCATCTGAACTGGGAGCTATAAGAAAAGGATGTGAGGATGCACAGAGAACTCCACCCCAAAATATGGCTCCCTAGTATAATGAGTATTTTGAATTAAAGGCCCTTAGAGATTAATGGAAGCTAGAAGAGACTTCTTTCTACATAAAGACCAGATAGATCCACTAAGAAGAAAAATTGTTTCCCCGTCAACCCCCCACCCCCATCCTATCTCTCAATCCTCTACCTCTCCCAAAGCACAGGCTCAAATTTCCTTATCTGTCTAAGGTCCGGACCTACCACAGAAGAAAACAATTCCCTCTGACCACTTCCCTGAGTTTTCAACTGAACCTATAGTGCAGGAAGGAAGACTAAAGTCTGTCAACAAACCTGGACAGGCTCCTATCATAAACCATTGTTCGCTTTGTGGGCCAACAGACTTCGCCCCAGACTATTGTATGTTCTTCAAACCCATCGAATTCTCCCTAGTAATCATTTCTTGCCCTTCAACAGAATTCCTCTTCTCCCCACTCCCCATAACCTGTTTTGCCAGGATCCAAGTTCATAGTCTTTCTGTAGCCTCAAGATGGTATATAAGCTTCTGCACCCCTGGGGAGCTGGGGCTTCATTCTGAAGGCTCCCATGTGTTCACATTAAATAAATTTGTATGCAGTTTCTCCAATTAATCTGTCTTTTGCAAGCTGATTTTTCAGCCAACCTTCAGTGGGCCAAGGAGGACCCCTTGGCACCAACAGATGGATCTGGGAGACACAATTCCACAAGGGGATATTGAGTTTAAATGCATATGAGTAAGTAGACAAAGGCTTTTTCAAAAAAAGATTTTTTTTATACTTTAAGTTCTAGGGTAGATAAAGGAGATTTTTATCCTATTTTAGGGAGAAAGAGGATATGATGTTGCTGCAACATGGGCCAACGCATCTTGAGAGTGAGGAGGGAAGACAGTACCAGAGTAAGTCACTCTTGGCAGCCCTGTGCCTCCCTTGTTGGATGGTTTGTTGTTGGGTGGACTTCTACCAATCACAAGCATTCCTCCCCAACACAACTATTACTTTGAAAGCACAATAGTCATTAAGAACTAAGAAATCTGGGTTAAGACTGGGAATAAATAATGTCACCATGGCCAAAGCCAGTGACCTTTTTCCACAACCACCCTCACTTTAGCTCATATTAGTACTCCACAGGGCAAAGCCTGTTCTGGCAATGCTTTCAAAGTACCCAACATTGTCACCTTGCCCACCTAGAATGGTGCCATCCAACGCATATATAATGCAAGTCATTCTTACTGCCACTTTTTTAAATGTACAAAGAAACATGTTGGAAATAATTTTAATAATATAGTTTACTGAACCCAGTAAATCTGAAAATTAACATTCCAACATGTAATCAACATAAAGATATTAATTTGAAACATTCTTTTTTTCATAATTAAGTATTCAAGATCCAGTGTCTATTTCTCACATATTAGACACTAAGTGTTATGAGATGAATGTCTGTGTCCCCGCCCCCCAAATTCATATGTTGAAGACCTAACTCACAAGAACCATGTGATGGTACTTGGAGGTAAGGGGCTTTGGGAAGCAATTAAGTTTAGGTGAGGTCATGAGGGTGGGAACCCCATAATGAGATGATCATCCTTATAAGAAGAGGAAGAGATCAGAGCTGGCTCTCTGTCTCCAGTGTGTGAGGACACAATGAGAGGGCAGCTGTCTATAAGCCAGGAAGGGGTCTCTCACCAGGGACTGAATCCGTGATCTTAGACTCCCAGCCTCCAGAACTGTGAGAAAGTAAATGTCTATTGTTTAAGCCACCCAATGTATGGTATTTTGTTGTAGAAGCCCAAGCTGACTTATATACTCAGTTCATACTGATCAAATTCAGGTGCTTCCTAGTCACATTTGGCTAGTGGCTACTGTACTGGAGAGCGCAGCACTAAACCAACCAGCAAGTCTAAATTGGTGGAAAGAATGATTACAGAGGTGTTTGAAAGTGATTTTCAAAAATTACTTTTAAGAATCCCCACTGCATACTCAAATAATGCAAAAGAATGTTACCTTAGTATCTTTTAAAATAGACTTTAAATAAAAATTTGAAAATAGATTCCTTTCCTTTCTAAATGACCACTTGAAAACACATTTTTATTTTTTTTCCAAAAAGATAAATTGTCCTCCCTCATCTTACTTACAATATCAACGCTTTCTTTTTTTTTTTCTTTTTTACTCTTTTTGAGACAGTTTCACACTTGTTGCCCAGGCTGGATTGTAATGGTGCAATCTCGGCTCACTTCAATCTCCACTTCCCAGGTTCAAGTGATTCTCCTGCCTCAGCCTCCCAATTAGCTGAAATTACATGCCCCCACCACCACGCCCAGCTAATTTTTAGTATCGTTAGTAGAGATGGGTTTCACCATGTTGGCCAGACTGGTCTCGAATTCCTGACAGGTGATCAACCCACCTTGGCCTTCCAAAGTGCTGGGATTACAGGCTTGATCCAACATGCCCGGGCAATATCAACACTTTCAGTGGACCATGTATTTATGTACAGTTCAAAAGTCAATTTCTGCTTAGCCTTGGGCAAAATTTCAGGAATGGTAGCATTCCTATTAGTGAAAGTTTACTATACTTACTAGATTCTTTATCTAAACAGCTCACAGTTACATAGTTAGGTAATCTATAATATCAAACACTAACAAACATCACTGAATAGACATCATCATCCATATCATTTCATCCTTCTCTACTAGATACTTTACCCAGAAAATGCTTAAGACAAAAATCTTGAGGTTTCGTCAAAATTCAAGCAGAACAAACCAACACTCATCTCCACAGAGGGCAAGATAAAGTATTTAAAAGCAGCAGTATCCCAGGAGAAAGTGGCCTGATTTGGACCAATTTAAAATAGGAATTTAGCATGTGCCTATTCATCCACCGAGCATCTGTCTCTCAGCATTCCTCATCAGAGCCACATTCCTCAGAGCTAGTTTACCACCTAAATATAGGGAGACTAAGCTGTTTGCTAGGGCCTTAAAAGTTATGAGGTCCACTGCCCACTGCTGTTAACTAAGCTATGTCTGAGACACATTCTTATTTTGCCAAGTCTGACTGATAGGATCCAACTATACAAGGTCTTCCCTGTGAATTTAAACCAGCTCTTCACGGAAGTGTGTGGTTATTTGGTGACTCTGTAGTATTACTGTCGTAAGTGAAAATGTCAAGTGACATGAGGACATGGCTTCTGTTTTCAAAAGGTGACTTTCACATTTATCAATTGCTGAGTCGTCCAGCTGGCTAAACATTTATTAACACAGTTCTTGACGTTTATGGATGTATTACTTTTGCTGTAGAGTTTTGGGGGTCATATGTAAAAATACTCTGAGTGTTTGTGTTTACTCTTCAGGCTCACCTTTAGTAACCTTCTCTGATGGTTGAAATGATTAAGCAGTATCTTCAAGGGAGGCAATGTCCCAGCTCTATTTACTTACCTTGCTCACTTGATTGGTTACTTTCTTGGCAAATTCTATTTCTGGAGGATCGGCCAGAGGCGTAAATTGAGCTTGCTGTTCAGCGAGACCTTTTTTGTAGGCAACCTGATGAAATAAAAGACAGGGATGTATTTTAAAAACGATTATGCTTTCATCTTTATTTGAAGTCTTAAATTTTAGTGTAACATGTTATAATTTGTCCTTCTAGATGTTATATATACCCTTGCTCTCAGTACTGCTAGTGATTTCTATTTCATTGAATTTTCTTCCCTCCTCCTCAGGACTCATGGCCCTAGATCTGCTTTCTTCCAGTTATTTGCATGCTCTGGTTTGCAATTGCAATTATTCTCTTAACCAGCATCTTCAACTCCCAACCCCTTGTCTTTTTATCACACTCACTTAATAAGCCCCCAGCCTTGGATCGACTCGACCATATACTTCCTCTGTTCTTTTATTTTTTGAGACGGAGTCTCGCTGTGTCACCCAGGCTAGAGTACAGTGGCTCGATCTTGGCTCACTGCAAGCTCCGCCTCCCGGGTTCATGCCATTCTCCTGCCTCAGCCTCCCGAGCAGCTGGGACTACAGGTGCCCTCCACTATACCCGGCTAATTTTTTGTATTTTTAGTAGAGACAGGGTTTCACTGTGCTAGCCAGGATGGTCTCGATCTCCTGACCTCATGCTCTGCCTGCCTTGGCCTCCCAAAGTGCTGGGATTACAGGCATGAGCCACCGCACCCGGCCAACTTCCCCTGTTCTTATGCCTAGGATGCTGAATGCCACAGAAGAAAACCCACAACTCCATGGATTAGGCAATGCTAACATGATGAGTAGGGTTAAGAGGGACACAGGAAGAAGGTACAGGGTAGGGAGCCTCTGAACCCTAGCACTTAACTTGAAATCGACATGCCTGCCCAGTGGTATGTTCTATGAACAACAGCTTGCTTGGGGCTCTGTGCCCTATGACCCTATGGTATACAAATGCCATTTTGTCTTCAAGGAAACTTGCACAGCCCATTATGTGTCTCTGGTTAGTCCCTACTCTCAGCAGCCAGTCTAAAACCCCAACACTGTCCTTAAGCCCACAATCAACTCCACCTTACTCTCAGCTTCCTCTTTTATAGAGGAAAGAAATGCTACACACTTATCTTCTCCATATTCATCCCTGCCTCTCCAACCCCTGCCCTGGCTCAGAGGAGAAACATCCCTCAGCAGGAATGACTCTTGTACCCAGGGTGCTTCCCCTTCCAGCACATCCTTTGCACCCAGTTCTCTGTCATCCCTCCTCTTTCTCACAACCCCAACCTCTCCTTTTTCATTAGCTCCTTCCCTTCAGCCTATAAAAGACTTCCATCACCTTAAAATAAGTATGGTGCCCACACATCATGCATATCCTTCTCTCTTGCCATCCTTTCTTTCTTCACTACTGACTCCTCTGGTTTTTTCTTCCACCAGACTTGGCCCCTGCTTCCAAAAATGCAGAACTATTCATAGATCCCCAGACGCATGAAGCCCTCAGATGCTTCAGGGCCTTGTACATGCTGTTCCCTCTCCCCATCTGTCTGCAAACCACTGTTTCCTCTCCATGGCTCAGGACAAGCATGACTCCCCTCCCAAGCTTTCTCTGACTCCTGAGCCAGATGCGATGACCTTCTCCTGGGATCTCACTCAACTTGGCCATTACCTCCTTTAAAGGGGTCATCATATGACACTGTAATTTGTTGTCTACATGTCTCTTTCCTCTTGACTGTGAGCTCTGGGATGGCAAAAAAGATGTCCTATCCTTGGGAACCCTCATGGCCTGCATAGTACCTAGCTAGAGCAAGAGTCAATGATTGACATCTCAATGCGTGTCTTACACACTGAGGCCACAGGGGAATGTCTCAAGAGGAGAATTATCTTTCTAATCTTCCATGATGCAACTGTGAGATTTCTATGATTATTTCCCCTTCCTCATGGCAGTATTCTTATTTATCAAGTAAGGCAGTTGAATAATCCCAAGGTCCCAATCATCTTTATATTTTAACCAAGTCTAACTATATCTTATCCCAATAATATCTACCTAGGGCCTATAACAAAAGCTTTCATGGACAGCAGATCAATTGGGATACAAAAGACAGATTTTGAAATGTATTTACACAAATTCCACAAACAAGCCTGGCTTAATTTCCTTTAAATAAGTTAAACAAGGCACGGTGACTCACGTCTGTAATCCCAGCACTTTGGGAGGCAAAAGCAGATGAATTGCTCAAAGGTTCAAGACCAGCCAGAGCAATATGGTGAAACCCTGTATCTGCCAAAAATACAAAAATTAGCTGGGTGTGGTGGTGCATACCTGTAGTCCCAGCTACTTGGGAGGCTGAAGCGAGAGGATCGCTTGAGCCTGGGAGGCAGAGGTTATAATAAACCAAGATTGCATCACTGCACTTCACCCTGGGTGACAGAGTGAGACCCTGTCTCAAAACAAAAACAAAACAAAACAAAACAAAAAACCAAACCAAACAAAAACACAGACTGAAGACTATTTTAGGCATAGGACAACAGAATTTTTCATAGTTAGTTAAGTTCTTAGGGAAAAAGCAACACTTGAACAGGAGAAATGCTTATTAAGTAGGACATCCTGCCAAGAAGTTTCAGACAAATCAGATCTAGAAGTCCTAATTTCTCAGGAATCTTCTTCAGAATTCTGTTTAGTTAGAATTCTGCCATTACAGAGAATGATCTGATTTTTTTTTAAAGTAAAAAAAAAAAAAAAGAGTTCAGTATTGTGCATCAGCTTAAAGACTCTTAGTGTATGCAAAGTAGTTTGTCTCTACTTAGGTAATAAGTAAAACACGATAAGTAGATTAAGAAGGACACAGGAAGAAGGTACAGGAGAGGTAGCAACAGCCTCTAAACCCAAGCCCTTAGCCAGAAATCTATGCGCCTACCCAGTGGTACATTCTGCAAGCAACAGTTTGCTTATGGCTCTGTGCCCAATAATTGTAGAAGTTCACAGTGCTGACAACAGTATTAATAGGCGTGTCAGTAATCTGATACTGAGTGCATACTTGGTCTGCAACAAAAATAAAAGCTATGCCTTAACTGCCACATCTTTTTGAGGAATGGCATGGAAGACTTTACTTCATTATTGCATGTTCTCTTTCATTACATCTTCTACTGTAATTGCTCAAAACATGTGGCCAACTTTCATTGTTCAAAGTCCATAGCATTAGAATGGTATGAAGGTAACCTTTCATCTCTCCATTTGATAGATGAAGCGAGATAGGAGATTAAGTGTCTTCTTGGAAACCTCTCCCAGGCTTACATGACATGGCATTTCCTGGTTCCTCTTCAACTTCGCTGTTTGTTCCCTCATCCTTTTGCTGGCTCCTGTTCAGTCCCAAGTGTGGGTGTCCTCCAAAACTCTGCCCTTGGCCATGCACTCTTCTGCTTTCTTCATAGATGTTCATGTCTTTGGCTATCACTTTGTTCTCATGACTCTCAAATATTAATTTCTTGCCCTGGTCTCACACCTGAGCAATGATACTTTCTAATTTATCCATAGCATGCCTTGATCTGAAGTGTCCTTCAATCATCTCAACTCCATTTCTCTTTCCATTAATGCATCTTTATCAGCTGTTGCCCTACTCACCCAGACCACCAGTCTACAGTCAGAAGTTCCTCTAGGGCTTCTTTCTCTCCTTTGGCTCCAATATCCAATGCCATGTATGCTTATTAATACTTATTACCCTCAGATTCCTTTCTTCCTCTCATTTGCCCTAATTATTACTAAAATAGATTTCTCCAAATTACCCAGTTTTTCCTGTATTTCCTAATCTCAATCTATCATATTGCTCATCAAAATTACTCCAGATTCTATTTTTATCATACTATTTTCTGCTCCAAAATCTTATGATGCCTCTTATTTCTTACCATTCCATGTCGAAGCAATTTTGTCTGCCTTTCAAGGTCTTGCTGCCAGCATTCTCACAAGTGTCCTCCAAATGAGGCACTCACATCATTCACTTTCCTTGTGCCTTAAAACTCAGACCTCATTTTACCTGTGTCCCTTTGTTCGAGTGCTCCCTCTACTCGAAATGCCTTTCTTCTTCATCACCACCCATGCCCTCGGGACCACCACCTCCACATGGCCTTCTCTGATTACTCACACGTGTTCTGTCTGTCTTGTAGCAAGTATTATTTTTAACTTTTTTCTTGTTTGATATATCATACTTTTATTTTATCAACCTGATTATAAATTCTCAGAGGAAAGGATGAAAACTGCTTGTAGTACTTTTCTATCCTGCCAGGTGTGCATGCATAATAGACTTTCAATAAATAACTGTTGATCACTTGATAACAGCCATGCAACAATATTGTGAATCTGTGAGATACAGAATCAAAAAGCTAATCTTGAAAGAGAAGCAAGAAGTACTCACACATTAAAATTGGTACCATGTGCTAGATGACTTCAAAGTTTTGTTATACCTTCTCTATTTCCTAACTTACCAATGAAAGGATAGGAGTGTATTGGTATTATATTTTAGCCAATTACATGGAAAGTGAAATAGAAAAGATGTCCACTAAACTTGCAGGTGATATTAAGAGGGTGGCATTAAAAATTAGACCTCAAAAATCGGAGACACCATCAAATTGGTATGTATAATTTTGGTTCATGGCAAGATCAGACCCTAGATTCCATTAGAAGTAAATCCCAATCAGTTTACTAAGTCCAAATTGAGTATAAGAGGTTTCAGGGAGGCCGGGCGTGGGGGCTCACGCCTGTAATCCCAGGACTTTGGGAGGCCAAGGCAGGCGGATCACGAGGTCAGCAGATCAAGACCATCCTGGCTAACACAGTGAAACCCCGTCTCTACTAAAAATACAAAAAATTAATAGGGCATGGTGGCGGGCACCTGTAGTCCCAGCTACTCAGGAGGCTGAGGCAGGAGAATGGCGTGAACCCGGGAGGCAGAGCTTGCAGTGAGCCAAGATCGCACCACTGCACTCCAGCCTGGGCGACAGAGTGAGACTCCGTCTCAAAAAATAAATAAATAAATAAATAAATAAATAAATCAAGAGGTTCCAGGGATCTAACTGACAACTGAATGTCAAATAACTTGTCACTTTATAATGCAGTGCTCTGCTGAAGACTGGAGTTGCGGTCTGGATTTTCAACATGGCCTCCCCGCAAATCCAATGGTCATGTAAGAAAGTACCTCAAAGTAAGGGAGAGTGCTAGGCCCAAGTGGATCTTTCTGCTGCTGCTGCTGCTGCTGCTGCTGGTTTCAAGCCTAAGGACTCTATTAAGCCTTTTAAGGTCCTCTAACATACGGTTTTCAAGGTCTAGGATACGAAAATTCTGGCAAGTGGGATCACTGATTTTTCACTAACTGAAGTATCTTCTGATAGCAAGAGCTCTTTGTGGGATAACTATACAAATGTGTTTGTGGTTTGTTTGGGTGTTGTTAGTGTTGTCATTGTTTGTTTGTTTTTAAGACAGGGGTCTCACTGTTGCCCAGGCTGGAGTGCAGTGGCTTGATCTCGTAGCCTCGACCTCCTGGGTTCAAGTGATCCTCCTACCTCAGCCTCCTGAGTAGCTGAGACTGCAGGCATACACCCCTACAATTGGCTAATTTTTAAAAAATATATTTTGTAGAGATGGGGTCTTGCTTTGCTGCCCAGGCTGATCTTAGACTCCTGGCTTCAAGCAATCCTCCCTGCTTGACCTCCCAAACTGCTGGGATTACAGAGGTGAGTCACCACACACAGCCACAAATATGTTTTAAGAAGTACACTAGTCAGGTCCCACACACAGAAAAAGGGAGACATACCACAATTTGGACTTGATGATCATGATAGCAAGGCACAACCCTTCCATAACATTGCTTACTTAATAGATTTGGGAAGGTGGCTATGATTACAATAGGTTTTTAAAAATTGCCACTCTGTTGTCATGGAACAACTTCAACCAGAGCCAAGGGGAAAGAAGAACTCATGCTCCAATGGGAAGAATACTGGTCTTGAGCTCACAAGCCTAGGCTCTGCCACTAACTAACGTGACCCCAGATTCAGGTTTGCCACCTATAAGATGAGGAAATTGGACTAGATTAAATAATATAAAGTATAAATTATATCTAATCTAAATGAGACATCATAAATTATAACAATTCTAGATGTACTCCTCTGAAATACAGCATTTAGCCTCTTATAAAGAAGAGTTGCAGTGAACATCTGGCCAGAAGATGTAATTCAAGTTCCCCTGACTCTGTACACCTAAATGGTGCCACTTGCATTTCACTTACATCACTGAGAGCTTTCTGGGCCTGGGCAACTCTCCTCAGTTCTGGGCTGTCATTGTAGGGGTAAAATAAAGTTTTGTCTGCTTCCCAGTCTTCAGTGTACAGTTTCTAAATCAAAAAAAAAAAAAAAAAAAAAAAAGAAAAAAGAAAAGAAAAGAAAAGTTAGGAGGAAGTAGGGTCACATTTACACAAAATGCAGTTTTGAATTCATCCATCAATGACCTAAAGAACCAAGGGCAAGGTGAGAGCAAAGGTAAATGAAATTCACAGATAACTTCCCCCTTTCCATCCAACCCAAGTCATTTTTACTGATAGCATGCCCTGTTTTTTCTTATTTTCAGAGGGGCAGATGTGTCTGATTTTGTTTCATCTCTTCTCTGTGACTCTACCTGTCTTGTTGTTGTTGTTTTTGACATTATTTGTCATTGTTTATCAATAGCACTTACAAATGCTAACACAATGTAAGGAGCCAGGAAGCACTTCACATAGTTCAGGGCAATATAGGACACTTGCAAGTTGGGTCACAAAATAAACCTCTAATTAGAGTTAATAGCCAGGGACATCTAAAGTATAGCACAGGGTCTAAAGACAATTTTGAGATACTACTTTGTGGCTCTCTCAGCTGGTTCTCCACAGCACCTTTATTTTCCACAGACACTCCCCTCTGCCCCCAGGTTGCTCAGGTTCCCAAATGACCCTCTCCCCACTCTGCCTAGGAGCTTTTCTCTCAGTTCCTTTTTGCCAAGCCCTACCCCTACAGTCTCATATGTCTCAAGGCTACTCATAAAAAGATTGGGAAATTGTATTCCAGATGATCAAGAGTTCACCAAGTATTACATGAAGTATATGATGGGATGACATAGGAAGATAGAAGTGGGGTTGGAGCAGGCTCTTACCTTGCTGAACATGGCGGTGTTCTTAACAGCCTGGACAAGTTCAGGGGCATCAGGAGGAAGCAGGTACTTATCCTTGGTGTCTTCCCAGTTCTGCTTGTATAAAACCTAGACAGAAGGAGCAGAGGACCTGTGGCCTGAGGTCTCATCCAAAGGCATGAGGATTTAAACAACAAAGGGAGACTCCTGAAGGCGTCCTTGCTCAAAGGCTGCCATCGTGTTACTAGGAAAACATTGACCATGCCAACATCCTATGCCACTTTTCCTACAATAGTCAGCTTTTGATTGAAAATGCTAATCCATTTCAATTAAAAATTTAGCTCCTCAGCTTCTTTGGTGACACTGGGACTCCATGCAGCAACAGCCTGGAGCCGAGTCACAGCTGCCTCTTTGGGCAGGGGGACTATTCCATCCACCCATAGTTTCTACAGGCCACTCATCTGTGCAGCCTTCTTGATGAATACAGGTATTGAATTCACACTGCCCATGAGGCTGGTGAGCAGGATCAGGCCTGTTCAATTTTCTCCTCTAAGACAATGCAGAGGTGATGCACATGCTACTGAGTACCCCAGCCATCCATATCATTGGCTTACCTTACTGACTTGCTGCGACACTTTCTTTGCATGTTCAATATCCTTTGCTTTTTCGTCTACGTGACAGATAGTCTTAGCAACATCACCATCTATTCGATACTTAACCTGCTCAAATAATGCACAGTCAGAGTTCACGACAGTCATGAACATGTGAGTATATTAAGGAATTTCTTATAACCACAGAGCATTACCCCAGTGACTCTAGGTCTGCACCACAAAGCATAGTTTCTGCATTTTAGCTGGAAAACTGTGATCTTCAAAGGAGCACCTGCACTTACAGATTGTCTGCTTTCCTGGCTGGATCTCCAGCCTGCTGCTTCTTGGCCTTACTGTGCTACAGTGTAGAGAACCACAGTGAGTTGGAGCTTCCATCTCATAGTCTCCTGTTAAGCTAAGTTGCTAAACCAAGCTTTTAGAAGTTTCTTTGGGTTCACATTTACAGCAACATGATCTATGGTTCATGCTTTTCTAGATTTGTGAACTAACTCATGGTAATTCAACTTCTCATTCTCACAGCACATATTTAGAACCCACAATTCCCAGCAGTAGGTGTATTTTGAAATGTCCCTGTCCTTTATTTCAGCAATACAGCCCACCTCACTGAGTTGATCTTGTACTTTTTTGATTCTGCGAAGTTCTGGGGTATCTGTTGTACTGGCGTATGGCTGTCCTTTTGTTTTCTCAAATTTCTCCTTGTATTTATTCTGAAAAGGATATCAGATATTAGCCTAAGAAGACAGCAGCGAAAATTTCAAGCAACATACTTACCCCATCTGATTAAAAAAATCCTTCAAGTTATAACAATTATCAATTGTAATAGCTTTCTTTTTGTCCCCTACCCTGACTCTCAGCAAAAACTAAAATAGATTTGATAATTGCTTCTCCTAAACATGGTTGGATCTTGGAGACAATACAAATTTATTATAGACTATTGTCTTGGAAATACCCTAAAATGATTCTTTCAATCCTTTTTGTCTGAATGCATGTATAAAAAGCCTAAACCTCAATTATTTTAGAAAATAAATATAGAAGTTGAGTTAATTCTGAAAAGATTTGATTGCTAATACAATGCAAAAATATTCAATTCAGAAGTTGCAGCTAAATTTCAGTAGCTACGATAGCTGAGACACCAGCTGAATTAATGGCAGGTCTGAATTATATTCTGTAAATTTAGGAATGTGATTTTATTATTTCTGCTGAATACACAATGAATTCTTGCTTTAATGATAACATGCACAATTTACCATTATAAATGTTTTGGGAGTACTCTTGAGTGGAGCAGTCAACAATCTAAATTACACTATTGATTTGGTTACTAACTACTTAAAAACTATTACAGACCTTTGCTGACATTCTGTTCAGAACATCAGAAATTCTAGGTTCATAGGATCTGAATTAATAAGAATTTATGGCAATATATTGACAAAAAATTCTATCTTTGCTGAATACTGCAGCACTAAAGAAGGTAAGAAAATCTCGTTTCTAGAAACCCGTCTTAGATTATTCAAGGCTCTGAACTAGGAATTTACCAAATAGTGAGCTGCTATCATTTAACCAAAAGTGAATATGTATTGCTTAACCTCAATAGGATGCTTTTGACATAAACTTTAGTCTTATATGCTCCAATATTCTCTTAAGCTGTATTTCATTTTTTTAAGCCTCCAGAGGACATTTAATCAAGCCACCCAGTGAGACCTCAGCCCATCATAGACAATCAACAAATTAAACCCATTGAAATGTGTCTGAATCTGCTGTCAGTCAGTGTAACTTACAGAACTGTACATGGGAATTTAAAGATCAGGGACGATTGAGAGCAGTGATTCTCAACCTGGACGCACAGTAGAATCATCTGGGCAGCTTTTAAAAATCCTTTTGTACAGGGCTGGGCGTAGTGGCTCATGCCTATAATTCTAAAGTTTTGTGGGGCCAAGGTGGGAGGATCACCTGTGGCTAGGAGTTTACGACCACCCTGGACAACATAGCAAGACCCTGCCTCTATGAAAAAACAAATTAGGAGATCCTACAAAAAAAAAATTTTTTCTAATTAGCCAGACATGGTGGCATGCACCTGTAGTCCTAGCTGCTAGGGAGGCTGAGGTAGGAGGAATTGCTTCAGCCCAGGGGTCTGGGGCTGAAGTGAGCTATGATCAAGCTACTGCTTGATCCAGGCTGGGCTACAGAGAAAGAGTCTGTTTCTTAAAACAAAAAAAAATCTTTGTGCACAGGCCCAACTCTGAACCAATTAAACTAGAATGGCCTGAGCATCGATAGTTTTAAAACTCCCAGGGGGTTCCAGTGTGCAGCCATGGTTAATACCCACTGTTCTAAGGTAGAGCCAAACATTCAGAGCCTCAATTTCAAATGAGTTCTTAGTCTGATCTTGGATTTTTAAAATAAATGTTCTTCTTCACTTTATACCTCTTTATGTATACCTTTTTATATGCTGTTAGCTAGTCTGCTAAGAAGCTCTTCTGCTGACATTGTTTAAATATGTTATGTAGCTTCCATGAACTGGCCTAAATTAAATCTGTATTTATGATTTCATTATTCTAAATTGGCTAATTAATACTGATTAAATACCAATAAATGCTTTATGATTGGCCTTACGCTTATTTTGCAGGAATGATTTCAATAAGAATGCTTTCTTATGCCGCAATGGTATAAATGAACTACATAAAAGGAAAATTCAACAGTCACAAGAGCCTATATTTTGCAAAATAAGTTTTTGTTTCATACAAGTTTGAGAAATAAAATCCAGCCAGCCTCCAAAACAGAGTGGGCTGAGATCAGTAATTTCTTAACAATCAAACGAGGTTAACAGAAGTTGTTTGAAACTTACTGGGCTAAAAAGATCCTGCATTTTCTGACTGTGTGCAATGTAGGGGGTCATGAATTTTGAAGGATCCACTTTCTTCCGGATGACCTTCCTCCTCTCCACCGGCTTTGCTGGTGCCGGCTGTGCCAGTGCTGGCTGTGCCAGAGCTGGTTTGGAAGTTTCTGATTGCTCATAGTCAGACGTCCTTGTCGTTGTAGTCTCATAAATTTCTGTTATTGTCTGAAAATATGATATTCAACATTGTTGTGAAAGTAAAAACTGTGCTACTGTGATCTCAGTATATATTATTTTAACTCCAAATCAGATTTACATGCCTGGTGTTACTTCTCCATATCTAAAGTAAGCCAAAGCAGGAAACGGCACACTATGGCCATATGAAGGCACATTATGTTACATAAATCTGAATGCTGATTGTCGAGATTGTGTGGAATAAAAAGTTTACTCCTTATTACTTTGCAATATTGCCTTAAGTTTGCATTTGCAGAAAGACAATCAAATACTTCAAAGTAGGGGGAAAAATCAGCAATAAACTTTTTTTTTTTTTTTTTTTTTAAACAGTTAAAAATCTTAAGTTGTCTGGGTAAGTAAAAGCAAACTTGAGGTTGGGGAACAAAAGGTTAAGATAATCAAACAAAGCTCAAGTTATCGACTTTAATATTAACTTGTAAGTGACTAAGGGAAAATTGGTCGTTTGTTCCACAGGGATTTAGGCATTCTCCACTGTAGATAGGAGACAAAGAATAATGAACTTTAAAAAAAAGATGAATCGCATCAATATTATAAGAGATTTTCATTCCCTTGGCTTAGTCAGTTAGTTAATGTGAACTGGAGTGCCATTTACACTAATAAATGCTTAGGTGGACAAGAATAATGATGACAACACAATGGGCTAATTATCCTTCCAACAGTCCTATCTATGCAGTAGGTGAGAAATTACTATTTCTTACAGCAGGCTATAGTGGAAGATACTAAGACCCCAAGTTTGGGTCTAGTCCAAGGTTAAAAATAATGCATGTAAGAAAAAAAGATAAGCAGCCGATCTTCATTCCATTTCACAGTATCCTTCCCTTCACAGCTAATATCATCTGTACCAAAGAATTCTAGCATCAATTATGAAAAGAGAACCTAGTAAGGAAATTGTACATTTATAAAAACCCCCTCTAGTGATGCCACATCATTGCTAATAGGTTGTTTTCTGCCCATGATTACTAAGGCACGGTTGACTGTGAGAAACTAACCAAATTACAGCATCTACAGATGTTAGTTTTTATGCAGTCACAGGTTCTCTGAACAAGCTTCAGGATTAACCATCCATATCACTGTTTGTCAAGCTCAAAGAGAAACAGCTGCATGCAGAAACTAAAGCGTGAGAAAGGTATTTCACCTTAAAAAAAAAAAACAAGAACTTGAACTTGGAATATTTATGGTAATAGCTTATTTAGAATTCCTAATGTGCTAAAATCTGAGTAGCATTTCAATGCATCATCAGGGACGAAGCCTTGAAGGCACCATCCCTGGTGGCAGAGATGGTGACCTACAAGTTACAGCTCTACACAATAAAACTGCTTGTCCCTATGCCAATCACAAAGCCAAGGCCATCCCTCCCGCCGCTGTTGGAGAATGGTGATAGCCACTGATATTGTTATAATTAGCATCACCTACACAAAAAAATCCCACAGGAGCAATAGGGAGAACCACCCCCTGCCATCTCGGGCTTGTTGAATAGGAAAAAAAGGTGAAATAATCCATCAAACAGGTAATGTTTGTGCTTTCACACCAGCTTCTGGGAACAGGTAGGTGAGTGATCCTCTGTCAGATAATCCCTTTTGCCATCTTTGTGGCCCTGGAAGTGTGAGAAAGGAGAAAGCTCTTCCTGCTTTAATGAGAATGCAGTTTATGCAGCTGTGGGCTGGGCCTTACCTCTCCCGGCACCTCTTCGTAAACCACTTCTTCCGTGTAATACTGTAAATAGAGCACAAAGGCATTGGCAAGAGAACCAAAGCAGAAACCACGTCTCCTGTACCTCAGCTGAACCACTTAGGTGACTGCACTAGCTCGGTTGATTTGGAATGTTTGTGGGAAAGGGGTAGGTGAAGGAGCCTGTTCATATTTTGGAACCCATCTTCACTTTGTAATACTTCAGGAAAGCTAAAGTGAATGCCATCCAAATGGGCAAAGAGATGCAGAGGGCTGAGAAAAGTGTATGAGGCTGTTTTTTAATCAAGAGAAGCTATTTTACTTTACTGGGACATGGAAATTTGTTTTTATGGTCGCCAAGATAGAATTTGCTAAGAGAATACAATAAGAAGATTCTGAGTGTGTGGGTTGGGCAGAGAGGAACTGTGATAAAACTCACTGTTTGCAAACTAACAGTAAACTAAAACAGAAACTCGAGTGTGAATACATTTTTAAATGGATTGCATCATGGAAATAATAAGATCCCAAAGTACATCCACATCTCAATTATTCCTATACCCTCCTGATTGGTAAGTAATAAGTTTCTTCTGGAGTGATGCGTGAGTCCCTTTCAATAGTGTGATTGTCCTAAACAGAGCGGTGCTAATATGAAAATTGGTAAATGCTAACGAGTGAAGGGGAAAATGAGAAGATTCCTCATCACGAAGTGTGGGAAAGGTAGGCTGCAATTTGCCATAGTGGCTCTGAGGTCATCATGGCCTGCATGACGGATCTGCAGCCTGGATCTAAAACTGAGTCTACTTTTGTTCTACTTCTGACATCACCAGCAATAAATAGATGCAGAAAGGAACTGGTTGACATTTGGTTTCAGATGTGTAAGGAGAGAGGAATCCTGTCCTTAGCTTCACCCTGCTCTGCAGGGTGAACAGAAGGAGAGGCTCGTTTAGGCCAAGCACATGAGGAAAGGGATAAAGATGAAACACTTGGCTCATTTCTTAGTTAAAAAAAAATGGATATATAACACTTTATGCTTCATTTTTCTTATCTTTGACACCAAAACATACAGCACTCAAGGGAAGGGAAAACATTAAGATGCAAAATTTCCCTCAATGGCCTGCCTTCTTGGTTCAGTGAAGTGTCATCAGATTACTTAACCATTGCTGATAGGCCGCCTGCGCCATTTCACCTGCGTTAACAATGGTCTAAAACTTGCCTAATGTTCCTCATTCTTGTGCTTTCTTTACTCTTGAGCTATTGTTTTAATTTAAAATCTAATTCTACCTGTATGTCGTTACACATAGCAACAAAAATCACAAGCACTGACAGGACAGAGATTTGCTTTTTTACCGTTGTGACTTTCAGCACATGAGAAATATCATTTGGACACTAGAAAATATTGTTTGATGCTGATGCCACATAGAGTCATTCCTCTGGTCACACAAAACATCAGTGGCTTCAGAAGAAATACTAAAATAAAATGGAAGATTCACAACTATTTTGGATTTTCTCAGCATCCAAGTTTAAAAGCAGCTCCTTGGAAACCATTCAATTTTACCTTTGCTGGGCTCTCACCATTGGTAAATCCATCTTAGAAATACGCTTATAAAAGAGGCAACATTATTTAAATGGTTGGCGTTAACTTGTATGCCAAATCTCGCTCTTTTTTTAGAGCTGTGCCACTAATTAGATAGTACATCCTTGCTTCTTTCTCTTTCTTTCCAAGTTTAAGTTGGAGTAGAGAGAACAGTAAAACTTTATTTCAATGTCCAAGATCCCAAGGAGATATATTTTTAAAGCCAGTTCTTCTCTGTTTTCTGCATATTTTTAAAGCTAGTTCCTCTCTGTTTTCTAAAATCTTCCCTGGCCATTTTTTAGAATTCTCCACCCTCCTATGCTCATAATCTTTTTTAAGGTCCAAGAGATCTCAGTTCAATACTTTCTGGCAGGCAGTCTATTCATTTATCACCTGCTGGTTAGACCCAGAAGCTGTAATGGGAACAAAATGGTAGGGATGAGATGTCTAAAAATAGCCCCCTCCTTTTTTATGACATCTAGTTGAATCAATCAAGTCTAGCACTAAGGACAATTTCCAGTAGCAAAGGTACACAATTATTTTAAGAAAGATAAGGAATATTTAAGTTGGAGAGTAAAAACTGTTACTGGCATTATTATCATAGGGAAGACAATTTAATTAATAATTATATTAGTGTTTGATAATGATATTTCTGACCCTTAGGTACGTAAGTAAAATGCACACTAGTGATGATATCAGGATGAAAGATGTGGTCATCAGCATTTAAGCCAGAGAGGTTGAATGTTACATTGTATGAGATTCATTCTATTTTTTCCCTCATATCCTTCAGTAATAAAAGTAATTTTATTTGTAGAATAAATAAAATTTTCTTCATCTAAATATAGACTGGTCACTAAAATAAATTTTCAAGGACTAATTTTGGTACTGCCACCTAAAATTTGGTTCTGGGTAGCTCTTACAGTTAATTTCAGTCTTATTAAAAAGCACAGATTTTCAAAACTGCCTCCAAGTGCCTTAGGCATTTGGAGATTTTCATGTGTTTAGATCATCATCATTAATTGGTAATTACTGAGCACATTCAGATTCATGGCACTGTATTTATGTGCATTATAGTTACAAGCCTTTAGATTTTATTTCTAGAATGTGAAGCTAAAGGCAAGCGCCGGTGAGGAAAAACTGTAAGATGATAAAAACAAAAGGATATAAAATAAATATAAATGATTAACAGCTTTGTAAAATGTGTTAGATGTGCACCAATAATTGGAAGGAAAATTTTCAAGATACCCACTATAGTCTTTGTTCTTATTCAAAATTCATGAGCAAAAGCTAGTCTTGTTCACTTAGGTAAGTATAATGAAGTTGGTGGGAAGGTGTGGCTCCAACTATCGCTGTGAGCTTCATACCTTTATTTATATTTGCGTGTATGTGTGTGTCTGTGCACATGCGCATGTATTATGTATAAGTCTCACATATGCATATAATTTCATACATATGATTATTCTGAATATCTAAACCATGTTTCCCTATAGATGATTAGCTAGTTGAAGCAAAGAATAAGGAGTAGATCTTTTCCTCTATTGCTATGCAGACACTAAGACACAGAGTTCTGTTTTCAGAACTTTCTCTTCATCTCTGTCCCTTTGAACATCGGGGCTGGGAACTGGGGAAGAAAGTAGTTTTAGAAGATGAATTAAAACCTGCCTTTACTCCAACTTGGTTTTTGAGAGCTTAAAGAAAAGCAAAAGTGGGAAACAGAGATATTTCCTTTCAATTCTAAATCCCACGTAATTATAGTGAAACTGAACATAAAATATTCCTTTCTTATGCTTTAAATGAGGACTCTTTGTGAAGTTATAATAGACAATGTATTTTTCAAATGATTAATTCACCTGCATGGCTTTGACTGTCACTACATAAAATAGTTTGCTGTGTTTTTTTTTAAATCTTACCTCCACCACCTCCTCATATTCTTCGTCATCTGCCATTTTTCCAGAGTAGTAGTGGCACCTACAAACTTTTCATATTCCACACAAATGAAAACATGTTAGAGTCTATTCCCAGCACATAAATTATCTTATGACATCATAAAAATAGAATTTGAAGCTAAACTATTGTACAAATTCATATATTGTTGCAGGCTAAAGGAGAGAAGACATTTAAAATACAAGTATAAACAGCAGAAGCTTCAAATTTCTTCCTCTTTATTCCTTCAGTGTTGGGAATTGCTACTTCTACATAATCAGTTTAGTTAAAATTGTAAAAGGAAATTGAGGTAAGGAAGTGAGAGAGTTTGGACTCAGGGAACAGAGAATTTAAACTTCCAAACACTTAGAGAACAGACATTTTCCAGCAAAAAATTTAGTGAAAGAAGGCCAGCTTGGGTTTCAGA
Source organism: Chlorocebus sabaeus (assembly GCF_047675955.1). Taxonomy (NCBI): domain Eukaryota; kingdom Metazoa; phylum Chordata; class Mammalia; order Primates; family Cercopithecidae; genus Chlorocebus; species Chlorocebus sabaeus. Next base: position 39,021,943 of record NC_132913.1, read on the forward strand.
AGAAGCTGAAATTTTTCCCCAGCACCAAAATTCTAAGAGGGCTGACTTAGTTTTCTATACTGGCCTGATCCACTATTTGCTGTATATCTTAGGCTTCAAATTGGAACCCATAAGAGTACATCTGTCAACAAATTTTAAAAGAAAAAAAGAAACCTCAAGGCAATGGAGTTATTTTCCTCCCGAACACCATCGGCTTATACAGACTTCTTCTTTAGTTTCTGTAGCTCTTGTTTAAACCTGAAAAATAACAAAGTTGTAAAGCATTGACTGTAGTACATATAGGATTGTCAGTCCTTAGCCTAAGCTTCTAATGCAGAAAATAGCGAAAGGATCTCTCAAGGCCTCTACAGTTTGATGCCAGAGAGTGAGACTCTTGATATGAAGTGGATGATGAGTCGGAACAGCTGTCCCTTCGTCCAAAGATGTTTGCCATGTAAACCAATACCCTGCAGTGGCTGGTTTTGTTAAGCTAGCGAAACTGCCACTCCTCGAGCAAATGAAGCCCAGTAGAACAGGATAAATATAGGAACGTAGAGCAATGTATCTTCTTTTTCATACTGATATATTTAGGGAAAAATATCGAAGGCAAAAAAAAGTTAGACAAGAGAGCCGATTCAGTCGAGCAATAAATTGGTTAGCAAAGGACTTGACTCTAATCGCACACTGTACATAGCAGATATTAGTAGGGCCTTAGTAGGGCAATGGGGTTAGACTCTCCTAGCCACATTTCTACCACTAATTTCCTTAGTTATGGCCCAAGCCTTTGAAAAACACTTCAAGGGAAGTTGTGGAACATCTGCTGAAAGAGTATTACAGAAAAAGTCACAAACTGGCCTTACCTTCAATCTACCAAATAAATTTCCTCAGCAGCAAATCCTCTCCCAACTCTCCCCTCCTGAGAACCCCAGGCAAAAGCCAGCGTGATGCCTGGGCTCCGAATTATCATGTGGCAAGAGCGACCAATCAGATCCTGAGTTGCTCAAATTTCAGAAGCTAAATTTACCAAGTGATCTTCTGAAAACCACCTGTTCATCAATTCCACTAAAGGATAAAGGGTAACAAATTGCTTGCTTAGAACTATTCAAATGGAATCAAATTTTACCTAACTTCCAGCCTATGCAGTTCAATTTTAGGTTGAATTTCCCATTTACTGAGACCCCATTCAACATCATAATCATGCAAAACAATTTAGTAGAAAATAAGCATGACTTTGAGAGGCTTTGACCCTTCCGTGACTGTTTTCTTCACGTCATTTGTCCAGTCATGGTGGTGAATGTACTCACCCTGGTAAGGTTCACCAGGTGAGCTACAGGTAAGTTACTGGTGTTAGTGTGAAAGAAACTAAGGAATAAGACCCAGTAAACATCAAGTTGGCAAAAGCAATTTTTAAAAATGTGATGAGTGAAGTTAAAGGTGAAAATATTTGACGATGGCACTAGATAAGATATCCATAGGGTGTAATTAGAAAGATTAGACCCCATCATTTTTCTGTTACTAAACCAGAAGGGTATACCCAAATCCCGTTTAGCACCTTCTCCCTCCTTAGATAAGGCAAGCTGCTAGGAATACAGAACCTCTGTCGTATGTAACCGAGTTAGTGATTTTTCTGTTAACTCAGATGACTTCTGGCTCCCAGAAGCAACATGTGAATGCGGACACGGACAGGCTCAATTTCTGAACAGCAAAAGCAGATAAAATGGAAATCAGTAACTTATCAGGAGAAAATAACGCCCTATTTGGCAAATCCGAATGTAAGACATTTCCTTCATAAAAATTATCTAACAGTTTTCTTAAAACTTGCCTAATGTCTCTCTTGCACTTTCTTTGCTCCTGAAGGATTTTTTTCTAATTTAAAATCTTAATCTGTCTGTCTGTCTGTCTGTCCTTACACATAGCAACAGAAATCACAGGCTCTTACATGGCAGAGAACTGCTTTTTCTCTGGGTTGCTCCTGTGTTGAGACAAAACCCTGTGAGTCACCTATATCTTGATATGCATTTGAGACTAAACGTATTGCAATCTTTTTTCTTTTTTAAGTTAAACATCAGAAAGTAATTTCGCTGGGTGTGGTGGCTCACGCCTGTAATCACAACACTTTAGGAGGCCGAGGCGGGCAGATTATCTAAGACCAGGACTTTGAGAAAGTAATCTCGTATTTCAAATATATGTACCTCTTCCCCCTCCCTGATTCACATGGTAGTAAATAAAATCTAACTTAATTTTATCATCTTAACTGATTATACCTGTTCATCTTGTATGTTCTCACAGGTCTTATGACCAAAGGATATTTATGTAATATGAGATCACTCACTTGGTAGCTGCAAACTAGAATTGTAACTTACTAGTCATTACATGCTTTAAAACGTGTTGTTGAATTAAAAAATAATACAGGCTCATATTTTAAAAACATAGAGTACAAAATCATATAAAGTAAAAAGTGAGCATTGACCTTCTTAAAGTAGTCATTTTTAAGTTTCAGATATTTTCAATATAGATATTGACATAAATCCATATACTTAATATGCAATAGACATCTTTTATGAAACATCACATAAACATATCCTACTCTAATTTCCACAAATAATTCTATTGACTGGATAGAGTATAATCGTTTAATCATTACTTTATTAATGGACAGCTAGGTTGTTTCGAGGTTTTTGCTATTACAAAATAAAGCAAAACAATGCAAAACAAAACACATAGTAAGCATCCCTGTGCATTACCTTTGTATACTTACATGAAATGTATCTGTAAGGTAAATTTCTAGAAGTAGAATTACTGAGGCAGAATATATATGCACATTTTGAAAATTGATAGACATTGTTAAGTTGCCAGTCAAAATCCTTACACTATTTTATGTTTCACTAACAGAGAATGAGGGTTCCTATGTATACATATCTTGATATCCTTAGGGATTATTAGTCTCGAAAAATCTTTACTATGTGGGCTGAATGTGTCCCCCTAAAATTTATATGTTGAAATCCTACCCTCCAATGTGTGGAAAGTGATAGGGTCATAAGGGTGGAGCCCTCACGAATGGGATTAGTACACTTATGAAAGAGGCCCCAGAGAGCTGCCTGGTGCTCTCTCTGCCATGTGAAGTTACAGGGGCAAGATGGCCAGCCACAACCTGAAAGAACGTCCTCACTAGAACCCAACCATGCGAGCACCCTGATCTTAGACATCCAGCCTCCAGAACTATGAGAAGTATATTTCTGTTTGTAAGCCACCCAGCTTATATGATTTCTGTTATAGCAGACCAAATGAACTAAGACACTCTTTATACATTACTTTTGAAACCACTATGTGAGTAAATAGAAGTGCTACAGATAAGCAGAACCTCAAACTCCATACATAGTGAAGTGTGCATCTAAAAAGTTGGGGGGGCGGGTGTGGAGAAAAAGAAAGTTCACATGAAATTACCCTGGCTTAGATATCTTGGGATAAATTCCTCCTAAAAGAAAGCCCCCAAACTCCTGCTAAATTGACCCGATGCAGGTTGCCCTAATAATTTGCAAAGCATGTCAGAAGTAAGAGACTCACAGGAAAGCTGTTTATATTCCCACCATGGTTACACAGGGGTGAGTGTATCAACAAGCAGCTTACACTTCTCTCCTAGTCACACTAGAGAAAAACACTGCCACCTCCTTACTAAATTCTGCAGATTCTAATCTGGAATGATGCCTTCTAGAGATGAAAGAACAGCTTTATTTTCCTGGCCTATCTATGACCTCTTCTATGGAACGAGAGTACACTGACACCCAGATTTATTGGTAGGTTCTTATTATATGCCTTGCACATAGTAAGTGTTCAGTAAATGTTAGCTATTATTATTTTTACTTTCATTATCATTTTTTACATTATATTGGAGGCTTCACTCTTCTGTATTTAATTGAAATACCAAATATCTTGAAGCTTCTGAAATCAGACAATAGTTAGTCTAAGAATTTATGAGTACACAGGCATTTGACTAGAAGCTTGTACAACTGGCTACAAACCAAAGCAGGGCAGTTAGATGCCAATATCGGAACTTCAGATAATGCTTCTCTAAATATGAAAATATGGAAGTGTCATGCCTGGGGACCAAAAAAGACATGATAAGGGAGATGGGATTGTAACAGTTTTTGTTGTCATTTCTTTGATTTCATTATTTTAATTAACTTCTGTATGGACATAGCTTAAGAATCAAGCTTAAGTTTTGTAAGACTTGCTACTAAATCAGCACTTCCTGTTTCCTCTATTCCTTTTTCCCCTCCCTGGAGATATCACTTTGACTTATTTAGATGAATCTTTTATTATATTCCTTTACACATTTAACAAACTGTCTACATTGCTCCTTCCTGATTTTTCATTCATAGGCATCATTGATTAAGCTCCCATCCAGGAAGATGAGGCTTTAATTCTCTTTCATGTAAACCACAAGCCTCACCTCCTACACCTCAATAAAGTTCTACACATATAATTCAGAACTCAATGTTTACATTTTTATGGTTGGCAAAAGGCTATTCACAGCTGAACCCTATATATTATGATTATTTTTCTTTTCCTCTGCAAGGGCTTATTTTTCTGGAAGTTGATATTTTTCTCCATTTATTTTCTTCCTTGGCTTAATTTTTTTCTAGACAAGTGGTGTCTGAGAGAGCTTTCTGCAATAGTTGAAATGTTCTATACCGGCGCTGTCCAGTACAGTAGCCACTAGCCCCATGTGGCTATTGAACATTCAAAATATGGTTAGTGTGACTGCGGAATTGAATTTTTAGACTTTTTATTTGACTTAAACTCAAACAGCCACATGTAGCAGGTGGCGATGGTATTGGGCAGAACAATTCTAGGCACTTTTAGCACTAACACCTCAAACTTTCTGGCTAAGTCTGCTCTTGGTGTTTTCAAAGACATTAAGTTGTGTTCTACAATTCTACCCATTTCCTCTTCTTAGATCTCTCAGGGAGTCTTTTCTTCCATCTGGATCAGTTCCCTGTGCAGCTGGAGCTCAGCTCTTTTCTTGAGTCCCTTCCACTGTCTTTCGTTCTGGGAATTATCCTCTTCTCTCTTCTGAATTAGACCTTGGGTTTCCTGGATCCCATGTCTTTCTCTTGCTTACCTTTCTTGTTTTGATGGAAAACATCCTCCAGTAGTTTCCTGAGAAAGGATACATACAAGGTATGAACCCAAAAGTGTTTGAGACAGGTCTCAATCAATTTAGAACGTTTATTTTGCAAAAGTTAAGGATGTGCCTCTGATACAACCTCAGGAGGTCCTGACAACATGTGACCAACACTTTTAAAAACTCCACCAAAGTATAGTATATGCATAGACCTAGACTTTCAGAACTAGAACCGGATGCTCATCCAAAGACTTCCTGGTGACTTTTGAGCTGAGAGCGTGGGACTGGATGCTGGAGTGTGGGACTTGGGATTTGTTGCTGAGCTTTGGGGCTGGATGTGGCCTACAGTACCTGGCTCCATTCTTCCAGTTCCCTTTATGACTATGGATATGAATTAGATGAATAAAGCCTTGTGGCATAAAAGACAGTAATGTGGCCCCATGAGAATCCCTGCCTCCTGGTGATCATACTTTGGTGAAATCCCCTCCTCTTGAGTGTGATGAAGCCTGTGCCCTGCTGCTAACCAGTAGGATTTGGCAAACTGGTTGAGATGGCACCCCTGTAGTTACATGCAACATGTAAGTCTCCATCTTGCTAGCCAGCTTGCTCAAGAGACCCTTCTTGCTGGCTTGATGAAGCCAAGTGGCCTTGGTGGGGAAGCCCACCTGACAAGGAACTGCTGTTGCCCTCTAGGAGCTGAGGACAGCCTCATAAAAAGCTGGGCTTCCAGTCATACAGCTGCAAGGAAATGGTCCTGCCAAGAGTCAGAGTAATCTGGGAAGGAGATTTTTTTCCCCAGTCCAGCCTGCAGATGAGAACACAGCCTCACCAACAACTTCTTTGCAGGCTTGTGAGATCCTAAAGAGGACCCAGGCAAGCCAAGCCAAAACTCCTAATACTCAGACACTGTGAAACAATGAATATGTCTTGTTTAAACCGCTAGGTTTGTGGCAACTGGTTATGCAGCAATAGATAACTAATATATCCTTTAATCAGTAGAAAAGAGATCAAGAATATTCACAAGAATTTGGATTTTTTCTTTTTAATAAACTTTATGTTTTAGAACAGTTTTAGATTTACAGAAACAATTGAGGAGACAGTACAGAAAGTTCCCACATACCTTCCACTCAGTTTCCCCATCACTGACACTTTACATTAGTATGATACATGTGTTATGATTAATGAGCCAATACTGACACATCATTATTTTAAAAAGGGCATAGTTTATTTAGAGAGCCTTAGTTTTTATTTAATGCCCTTTCTCTGTTCCAAGATTCCATCTCAGATACCACTTTACATTGTTGTCATGTCTCTTTAAATGTGGCAATTTCTCACACTTTATTTTTGATGACCTTGTCAGTTTTGAGGAGTACAGACCAAGTATTTTATAGGTTGCCTAGTATTGGAATTTGTCTGATGTCTTTCCTCATAGAAAAGACTCGGGTTATGAGTCACTGGGAGGAAGACCACAGAGGTGAAGTGCCATTTTCTTCCCATCATATCAAGAGTACCTGCTATCCCCATAACTTACTACTGTTGATGTTGTCCTTGTTCATCAACTGGCTGTGGTGTTTGGGAGGTTTCTGCTCTGTAAAATTACTTTCCCCACCACCCCTCTTCATACCACACTCTCTGGAAGGAAGTCACTATGCATAGCCAAAACCTAAGGATTGGAGAGTTGTGCACCCCTCCTTGAGGGTGGAGTAACTACATACATTATTTGAAATTCTTCAGCATGGGAAATTTTTCTCTTTTTCCCAATTTATTTATTTAATCATTTATTTATATCAGTAAGGACTAATGGATATTTATTTTATACTTTGTGTTACAATCTAATACTTCTTTATTTTATTACTCAAATGGTTCTAGCTTTAACCATTGGCAGCTCTTTTAGTTGGCTCCTGCATTCCTTTGACACACCCCCCATCGGTGTTTGTGTGTGTGTGTGTGTGTGTGTGTGAGAGAGAGAGAGAGAGAGAGAGAGAAAGCATTTTCTTACTTTCTGGAACTACAAAATGCTCCAGGACTCCAAATATAAGTATGCATTCAATCTATAAATTTAAAAGTAATACATGTTCATTGTAAAAATTTCAAGCAATAAAGGTTCATGTAGATTATAATATGAAATAAAGGTTTATATACATTATAATATAAAAATTCTAATTCATTCTTTTAACTATTATTTATTATGTACAATATATAAGGCTCTGTTCTAGATGCTTCCTTCATGCAGCAGATATCATTAGTTGCTTAAGCAACATACAGCCCTCCCTCAGTGGGTACTGGGCAGAACAATTCCAATATCCATGGAAGGTTGGTTCCAAACACCCAGCAGATATCAAAATTCATAGATGCTTAAGTCCCTGATATAAAATGACATAGCATTTGCATATAACCTGTGCATATCCTTCTGTATACTTTAAATAATCTCTAGAATACTTGCAATACCTAATACATTGTAAATGCTATTTAAATAGTTGTTATACTGTATTGTTTGGAGAATAATGGCCCCCCAAAAGTCTCTATGCATTCAGAATGTTTTTTTCCCCAAAATTTTCTATCTGTGATTGGTTGAGTTCACAGATACAGAACCCACAGATGCAAAGGGCCAACTCTATGTGCATCCCTTCTTGTCTATTAACAGAACCACAGTTTAGGGTGACACAGAAATATGCCCATTTTAAAAATACACTCCTCAGCTTCCCTAACAGTTAGGGGTAACCTATGACACTATTTTGCCAGTAAGATTTAAGTACAATTCTTGGTGCTGAGGCCTATGGGAAAGCTCTTTTTTGACTGATGAGCAGGGTCAGACTCACCTGGCATGCACTAGTTTTCTTTTGCCATTCTTCCCTTTTCTATGCCTGGAACACAGATGTAATGCCTGGGCCAGGGCAGCCATCTTGAGACTATAAGAATATGGATCACGTACTAAGAAATGGTAAAGCTAGAGTCTTAGCCTTTACTGATTTTCTTAAGTTTTGTATTTTAAATTATTTTTAATTTAATAATGTTAATGTATTATAATTATACAAGTAATTATAGTGATATTACTTTTCCCTATACATCAAACATTTTTTCTACTGTTACTTTGCCAATAATAAAGTTGGTTATCTTTTCATATGTTTATTGACCATTTATATCTTTTATTCTGTCTACTATCTGCTCATATCTCCACCCCACATTCATTTCTAGGCATTTGTAATGTACTACAGAAATGATTATTTGCCTCTTGTGTATGTTGTTAATATTTTCTCCAAGTTATTTGTGGTGTCTTTTACCACGGAGATAAGTTGAAATTTATCTTCAGTCAAATCTGTCAATCTTTTCTTTCCAGTTTCAACACCATTTATTGACTAAATTGAATTTGAAATACTGCTTTTAACACATATTAAATTAACATGTATTTCTGTTTCAAGAGTCTCACATCTTTTCTTGTTTTCTTTGTTTTTCTTTTTTTTCTCTGTCCAGCTTTGTTCCGTTGCTGGCGATCAGCTGCATTCCTTTGGAGGGGGAGATGCACTCTGATTTTTTGAATTTCCAGCTTTTCCACATTGCTTTTTCCCCATCTTTGTGGTTTTGTCTGCCTTTGGTCTTTGATGATGGTGATGTACTGATGGGGTTTTGGTGTGGGTGTTCTTTCCGTTTGTTAGTTTTCCTTCTAAGAGTCAGGACCCTCAGCTGCAGGTCTGTTGGAGTTTGCTTGAGGTCCACTCCAGACCCTGTTTGCCTGGGTATCAGCAGCGGAGGCTGCCAAAGATAGAATATTGCTGAACAGCGAGTATTGCTGTCTGATTCTTGCTCTGGAAGCTTCGTCTCAGAGGTGTACCCAGATGTGTAAGGTGTGAGGTGTCGGTCTGTACCTAGTGGGGGATGTCTCCCAGTTAGGCTACTCAGGGGTCAGGGACCCACTTGAGCAGGCTCTCTGTCCGTTCTCAGATCTCAACCTCCATGCTGGGAGAACCACTGCTCTCTTCAAAGCTGTCAGACAGGGACATTTACATCTGCAGAGGTTTCTGCTGCTTTTTGTTTAGCTATGCCCTGTCCCCAGAGATGGAGTCTACAGAGGCAGGCAGGCCTCCTTGAGCTGTGGTGGCTTCACCCAATTCGAGCTTCCCTGCAGCTTTGTTTACCTACTTAAGCCTCAGCAATGGCAGGTGCCCCTCCCCTAGCCTCGCTGCTGCCTTGCAGTTAGATCTCAGACTGCTGTGCTAGCAATGAGGGAGGCTCTGTGGGCGTGGGACCCTCCGGGCCAAGTGTAGGATATAATCTCCTGCTGTGCCGTTTGCTAAGACACTTGGTAAAGTGCAGTATTAGGGTGGGAGTTACCCGATTTTCTGGGTGTTGTGTGTCTCAGTTTCCCTTGGCTAGGAAAAGGAATTCCCTTCCCCCTTGCACTTCCCAGGTGAAGTGATGCCTTGCCTTGCTTCAGTTCTCACTGGTCGGGCTGCATCTGCTGACCAGCACCGACTGTCCAACATGCCCCAGTGAGATGAACCCGGTACCTCAGTTGAAAATGCAGAAATCTCCTGTCTTTTGTGTTGCTCACGCTGGGAGCTGGAGGCTGGAGCTGTTCTTATTCGGCCATCTTGAGCGCCCCTCCCCTAATTCACTTTATGAGGCTAACATCATCCTGACACCAAAGCCTGGCAGAGACACAACGAAAAAAGAGAATTTTAGAGCAATATCCCTGATGAACATCGATGCAAAAATCCTCAATAAAATACTGGCAAATCAAATCCAGCAGCACATCAAAAAGCTTATCCACTATGATCAAGTTGGCTTCATCCCTGGGATGCAAGGCTGGTTCAACATACACAAATCAATAAATATAATCCATCATATAAACAGAACCAAAGACAAAAACCACGTGATTATCTCAATAGATGCAGAAAAGGCCTTCAACAAAATTCAACAATGCTTCATGCTAAAAACTCTCAATAAATTGGATATTGATGGGATGAACCTCAAAATAATAAGAGCTATTTATAACAAATCCACAGCCAATATCATACTGAATGGGCAAAAACTAGAAGCATTCCCTTTGAAAACTGGCACAAGACAGGGATGCCCACTCTCACCACTCCTATTCAACACAGTGTTGGAAGTTCTGGCCAGGGCGATCAGGCAAGAGAAAGAAAGAAAAGGTATTCAATTAGGAAAAGAGGAAGTCAAATTGTCCCTGTTTGCAGATGACATGATTCTATATTTAGAAAACCCCATTGTCTCAGCCCAAAATCTCCTTAAGCTGATAAGCAACTTCAGCAAAGTCTCAGGACACAAAATCAATGTGCAAAAATCACAAGCATTCCTATACACCAATAACAGACAAACAGCCAAATCATGAGTGAACTCCCATTCTCAACAGCTTCAAAGAGAATAAAATACCTAGGAATCCAACTTACAAGGGATGTGAAGGACCTTTTCAAGGAGAATTACAAACCACTGCTCAATGAAATAAAAGAGGACACAAACAAATGGAAGAACATTCCATGCTCATGGATAGAAAGAATCAATATCATGAAAATGGCCATACTGTCCAAGGTAATTTATAGATTCAATGCCATCCCCATCAAGCTACCAATGACTTTCTTCACAGAATTGGAAAAAACTACTTTAAAGTTCACATGGAACCAAAAAAGAGCCTGCATTGCCAAGACAATCCTAAGCTAAATGAACAAAGCTGGAGGCATCACACTATCTGACTTTAAACTATACTACAAGGCTACAGTAACCAAAACAGCTTGGTACTGGTACCAAAACAGAGAGATAAACCAATGAAACAGAATAGAGCCCTCGGAAATAATACCACACATCTACAACCATCTGATCTTTGACAAACCTGACAAAAACAAGAAATGGAGAAAGTATTCCCTATTTAATAAATGGTGCCGGGAAAACTAGCTAGCTATATGCAGAAAGCTGAAACTGGATCCCTTCCTTATGCCTTATACAAAAATTAATTCAAGATGGATTAAAGACTTAAATGTTAGACCTAAAACCATAAAAACCATAGAAGAAAACCCAGGCAATAACATTCAGGCCATAGGTATGGGCAAGGACTTCATGACTAAAACACCAAAAGCAATGGTAACAAAAGCCAAAATTGACAAATGGGATCTAATTAAACTAAAGAGCTTCTGCACAGCAAAAGAAACACCATTAGAGTGAACAGGCAACTTACAGAATGGGAGAAAATGTTTACAATCTACCCATCTGACAAAGGGCTAATATCCAGAATCCACAAAGAACTTAAACAAATTTACAAGAAAAAAATCAAACAACCCCATCGAAAAGTGGGCACAGGATATGAACAGACACTTCTCAAAAGAAGACATTTATGCAGCCAACAGACACATGAAAAAATGCTCATCATCACTGACCATCAGAGAAATGCCAATCAAAACCACAATGAGATACCATCTCACGCCAGTTAGAATGGCAATCATTAAAAAGTCAGGAAACAACAGGTGCTGGAGAGGATGTGGAAAAATAGGAACAATTTTACACTGTTGGTGGGACTGTAAACTAGTCCAACCATTGTGGAAGACAGTGTGGTGATTCCTCAAGGATCTAGAACCAGAAATACCATTTGACCCAGCCATCCCATTACTGGGCATATACCCAAAGGATTATAAATCATGCTGCTATAAAGACACAAGCACATGTATGTTTATTGCAGCACTATTCACAATAGCAAAGACTTGGAACCAACCCAAATGTCCATCAGTGATAGACTGGATAAAGAAAATGTGGCACATAGACATCATGGAATACTATGCAGCCATAAAAAAGGATGAGTTCATGTCCTTTGTAGGGACATGGATGAAGCTGGAAACCATTACACTGAACAAACTGTTGCAAGGACAGAAAACAAAACGCCGCATCTTCTCACTCATAGGTGGGAATTGAACAATGAGAACACCTGGACATAGGATGGGGAACATCACACATGGGGGCCTGTCGTGGGGTAGGGGGAGGGGGAAGGGATAGCATTCGGAGAGATACCTAATGACGAGTTAACGAGTTCAGCACACCAACATGGCACATGTATACATATGTAACAAACCTGCATGCTGTGCACATGTACCCTAGAACTTAGAGTATAAAAATAAAATAAAATAAAATAAGAAGACCCAAAGAAGCGAATAGTCCTGAGAACCAATACCTCATTTCAATAAAGAACAATATGTGGCGGAGACATAGCAAGACAAGGGAAAGAGGGGTTTGGGCTATGGATGATAACCTGTGGGAAAGTGACCAGGAAATATATGGGGAAGACTAATGAAAAATAAGCATTATCGTAGTAGGTTCGTTTGTACAGATTCATCTCAGTGTTGACTTCCCCATCTCGAATGATAAAAACATTCTCTTCCTGGTATAGGAAGGACACCTTTTTCATAAGAAATTTATGCTCCACTTTTAGGTAGGAAAGGGTTAGTCAGAGAGCCCTTCCTGCATCTGCTTTTCTTCAATTACCTTCAATTCAAAATAATGAATATGTGCTGGGTGTGGTGGCTCACGCCTGTAATCCCAACACTTTGGGATGCCAAGGCAGATGGATTACCTGAGATCAGGAGTTCGAGACCAGCCTGACCAACATGGCGAAACCCTGTCTCTACTAAAAATACAAAAATTAGCTGGGCATGATGGTGGGCACCTGTAATCCCAGCTACTCAGGAGGCTGAGGCAGGAGACTCTCTAGAACCCAGGAGGCTGAGGTTGCAGTGAGCCGAGATGGTGCCACTGCACTCCAGCCTGGGTGACAGAGTAAGACTTCATCTCAAAATAAATAAATAAATAAATAAAAATAATCGATATGTTAAAGTGATATATTTGTGGTTGGCATGTTCTGATCACCTTTAGGAACCACTGACAATGAAATCAGTAAGGTATGCAAGTAGAAGTAGAAATTATAGGTTATAGAATATGCTAATCTTCAATTTTATTAAGTAATTCCATCTGTTTCTCAAAGTGTTGGTACCAATTTACATTTCCTCAGTCATACATGCTCCTAAGCTGGCCAATACTTAAGATTAGGCTTTCCTGCAGGGCGTGGGGGTTCACGCCACTAATCCCAACACTATGGGAGAGCAAGGTGGGTGGATCACTTGAAGCTAGGAGTCTGAGACCAGGCTGGGGGACACTGCAAGTCCCTGTCTCTACAAAACAATTTAAAAATTAACCAGGTGTGGTGGCATGCACCTATAGTCCCACCTACTCTGGAGGCTGAGAAGAAAGGATCACTTGAGCCCAGGAGTTCGAGGTTACAGTGAGCTATGATCACACCACTGCACTCCAGCCTGAACAACAGAGCCAGACCCTGTCTCTGTCTCTCTGTGTCTCTCTCCCTCTCTCCCTCTCCATATATATATATACACTTTTTTTTAATTTAAAAATTAGGCTTTCCAAAGTTTGCCTATCTAACGGGTGTGTAACAGTATAATTGTGTGGTTTTAATTTGCATTTTCATGACTACTGGTGAGGCTGAACTCCTTTTTATATGTTTGTTAGTCAATTAAATGTTTTCTTGTTGTTTCAGAAGTGTCTGAGTCTCTTAGCCATTTTTCTGTTGAGTTGTTGACCTTTTGTTTATTAATCTATAGACTTTCCTTATTCTGAATATCCTTTGATGATTACGTGTGCTGCAGATGTCTTCGCCTCTCATTGGCTTTTCTTTTCATCATTTTCATGCTGACATATGATGAAAAGATTTTAATTTTCATGTAGTCAGCTTCATGAATCTTCTTTTTTTGTGACTACTGCTTTCAACAAAAAAATACTTTGTACCCAAAGTCACAAAGATATGTTCCTATATACTCTTCTAAAATCTTTAGAGTTTTACCTATTACATTTAGGTCTTTAACCTACCTACCTGGAAATTATTTTTATATGTTATAAAGGAGAGATTTAATTTTATTTTTAGTATCTAGATAGCCAATTGTCTCACATTTTATTGAGAATTCCATCATTTCCCAACAGGATAAAGTTCCTCCTCTGCTATCAATATTTTCTGTTATCAAAATTGTGAGTTCTTTCTGAACTCCCTGTTATATCCACTGGTCTATTTGTCTAGCCTTGCATGAATACCACACTATTTTAATTCTGTGGCTTTGTGGTATGTCTTGATTTCTAGAAGAGCAAGTCCTCTCACCTCATTCTTTATATTCAACAGAGTTTTGGTTATTCCTGTCTTGTGTAGTCCACACACATTTTACAACCAGCTTATCAAATTCCCTGAAAAGTGTAGTCTCTTTCCTCAATCTGTTTCACTGTTCCTAAGTCAGTATCATACTGTTTCAGCTACTGTAGCTCTTTAGTGTGCTTTGATATCTATAGAGAAAACTGTCCCCATTCTTCTAAAATTCATTTGGATATTTTATATTTTTGTTCTTTATGATGAATTCAGCCTATCATGTTTCATTAAAATTATCCTTGGATTTAAAAAAAATAATTGCATTGAATTTATAGGTTTGTTTTGCAAGAATTGGTACTTTTATAATGTAATATTCCCATTCACTTCCTTTTTTATGTCTACAGCAAGTGTTAAGGCTTTATTTGTATAGGTCTTGCATGTTAAATAACGTAAGTGTATTTGTGGGTATTTTAAAGCTTTTCTTTTCATTGTGAATTTTGTGTAGAAATTCTAGTAGATGCTATTTATCAAGCTTCTTGTTTTTTTATTGCCATTATTGTTTTTTTATTTATTGTTATTATTAACTTTTTGTAGAATTTATTGAGATTTTGAGAAAGGTCACACATTTGACATTTTGATAAATGTCAGCCATCTTGACTCTGAAGCATGGAGCTAGCATTTTAAGTACATTTTCAATAGGATTTCTGAGAGGTAGAAATTACAGGGGGAAGAACATTACAGGATTAGTGGGTATTATGAGCAACAGCACAGAGTTGGAAGGTGTGTAGCCTGTTTGGTGAATATAAATTGATCTGGTTTAGATCAACTATAAGGCATATGTAGAGAAGCAATGGAAAGCCATAAGGTTGAAGCTATTTTATGGAGGACCCTGCACACCCAGCCAGGCAGCAGAAACTGTACGTTCTGACACTGTCACATTGCTATTCTGTTCTACATAATGTAGAGCTTTGATTCAGACATTATCAAAGTAGAAATATATCAATAATACATTATACAGTATGTAATTAAACATATTCAATTGTGAAACATGCAGATTCAATAACACAGCAGGAATATAGGTATGAATACAAATCTATATCAACATTGAAAAGAGCTTTCTGAAATTATCAAACCTCCTAAGTGTTATCTACTTTTCAAAATCCATGTCAAACACTATAAGTTTCACTAATGCTGCCCCCTCATCCTTCTAAATACTCCTACCTCCTCCTACTGTTGTTCCCTAAAATCAGACCCCAAGAAAAACACATCAGCACGGAAGAGAAATGAGAGGTTTCAAAATATTAAATTACCCTCTGATCCATTTCTAGGTTGCTTTTCTGCTGTCTGTGATTTCTTATAGGACTTGGGTATAGATTTATCTTCTAAGGGAAGTATTTCATTCAGTTTCATTGTTTGGAGGGTCCTGACTTTGGAATTGTGTGTCTCTTGATTTCTGTATTGAAATCAGAGTAGCCAAGGGTTGCATGTATTTTGCTTCTCCTCTTTCCATCTCTACAGCCAAGTGCAAAATTGCTCTTTTGACCCACTATTCACAGTTAATCAATTGTTACAGAGTAAATTATCAAATTTGGCCACAATTTACTCCCCATCCCAAACCAGACTTTGCAAATCATGGGTCTCAAAAAACGCCACTCTTAAATTGCTGACTTCTAAGGAGCTTCCAATATGAGATATAACAAACCCCATTTCTTGTATGGTTTGTCAACTAACTTTATAGTCAATACGTCTAACACTTGGCCCCACATACAAATTATATGTGTGTGTGCACATGTGTGCATATGTATTTGTACATTTTTTTCCAGGAAAATGACCTCCAGATTTAAGTTTGAATTGATAAGTCCTTACACTGTTGTTAGTAGTAAGTCATAGTGTTTGAAAATTACACATTGCGTGTATCCAGGTATACACATATATGTAAATATGAACATAGAAGCAGCCACAGGATTTGCAATATAAAAGGTGGTTCTAGCTCAGATGACAATTTTTAAAGTAGAATATGTATTTCCACGTTTATTAATTTTCATAGAGCTGATCTTGAGGGAGGAAGTCGTTGCATAACTTCTAGTTAGCAAGAGAAGTCTGTGTGGAGTAAGTGGCATTTTATGAGGTCCTGTAGATGCCAAACTAACTCACCTGAGCCATCCTTAACAATCATTTTTTAATATTTTTTTTAAATTGATTAAATAGTTCTAAGTGCTTTTCATAAGAGCAATCCAGAAATACTTAATTCCTTTGACAGAGTTTGAACTAATATCTAAGTTACATTTCCATCATTATTACTCAAAGTATCTGGGACCAAAACAGTTGTTTCACAAGAAAAAGAGAGTGAAGAGGAGAGAGTTTGTCAGCAGTAACTTTTCAGGATCCATTATATAGCATCCGATGTTGAAAGTTTGACAACAGCAAATACAAGTAGGTAAATAATGAACAATTGTTCCATTGATTCCTAGATCCATTTCACTCACAGGACACTCTCTGGAATGTAAGTCCTTTCCTGAAATCCAGTTCACTGTGGACTGTACAGTCTAGCTGACTCATTTAACATAAGTAGTCTGGAGGCCACTGAAAAACTGGGTCAGTTCTATCATCTCCAGTGACCTCAGATATACCGAGGAAGGGCCAAGATGGCATGATGGGCCCTGAATTAACAGATAATCTCAGATACAAACTGAAGCCCGACTTGATGCATTCCTGGGATTATCATTTCAGTAGACAGCTGTCCAGAGTGGGCATGACCTTGCGCTTGGTTAAACTTGAGAATAGCTTTTTCCAAAATGTAAGACTGGTTCCATAACACCTCTTTCTGTCTTCCTCTCCTCTTAAGTGAACAAGGAGACTGGGACTGGCCTTTCCCAATATGAGTTCTTGAGAATCATTAGTCTCACAAGTTGGTCCATGAGAAGAGGTTTCCATCGTTAGCGAGTGTGGGAAATTCTGAACATTAAAACATTTTTGTGGGATTTGTAAATGCATTCAGTTGTAATGACCCCAAGAAGCAGAGCCTTGAAGTAAAATAAACCT
This sequence comes from Chlorocebus sabaeus, assembly GCF_047675955.1. NCBI lineage: Eukaryota > Metazoa > Chordata > Mammalia > Primates > Cercopithecidae > Chlorocebus > Chlorocebus sabaeus. The sequence goes on from NC_132913.1 coordinate 39,039,225, forward strand.
ACTGGCTTTGTTCCACTTTGCATATCTGAAAACTACACAACTACAAAACAATACATTTAAGTAACATCAGTTCATTTTGTTCCATAGCATATGCTTCGTGAATCCCCACATTAACACTGTCCGGAGTGGCAACTCCAGACCTGCCCTGGTCTAAACCCAAATCCTTGGGACAGAATGGGCAGAGGACAGAAATGGCATCCATGGCTGGGGAGAGAGGCTCAGGTTACTGTCCTCCCCACCTCTGCCATTTACTTTACAACTAAATGTGTTACTCTTGGAAGCTACTCCCCTGCTTTGGGACTCATTTTCCTCATCTGTAAAATGAGTGAGCTGAATGACCCTTTCAGCTCTGTCATTGCACCAAATATCCTTCCCATGGGTGAGTTTACTTTAGAATTTGACCTCTTCCCAGCCCCTGGGCTGCTGAGTGACAGACACCACAGCTAATCCTCCATAAATAGATGTTCCAGATCTTGGGTCTCAGAATGAATTTATAGCTGAAGATTGACACGTAGTAACTTTTAAACAAGACTAATTTGACCTCCAAGAAAAAAATGTTATACTATTTTAAAACCATTATATTATGTTACATTACACTGCATAGCAATGTTACACGTTTTAAGAAATATGCATGATACCCCCAGATTTTTATTATTTATTTATTTATTTATTTTTGAGACAGAAAGTTTCACTCTTGTCACCCAGGCTAGAGTGCAATGGCACGATCTCAGCTCACTGTAACCTCTGCCTTCTGGGTTCAAGTAGTTCTCCTGCCTCAGCCTCCCCAGTAGCTAGGATTACAGGTGCACATCACCATGTGCAGCTAATTTTTGTATTTTCAGTAGAGACGAGATTTCACCATGTTGGCCAGGCTGGTCTTAAACTCCTGACCTCAGGTGATCCACCTACCTCGGCCTCCCAAAGTACTGGGATTACAGGCATGAGCCACAGTGCCCAGCCTGGATTTTTATTTTTTAAAATGTGTTTAAAGCTAACCATACTTACTGGTCAGCTTCTCTGGACAAGACAATATGCAAGAGGAACTTCAATGAAACTTAGAGCTATTCCAGGAACCACTGGGGCTAATAATGACTTTTTATCTAAAATATTTGTTTCCTTTTGCTTTTCCTTTTTATGAAAAGCAATAAAGGGCCTTTCAACATGACTAGTACAGTTCCTCACTGGTCACAGGCATGTGTCATTCGATCAACCCAGGAGCTTAGCAAGTAGCAGAAATATTTGGTTCCTCTGTCATTTTGCTTAACTCTAAATGGTGGCAAAAGGAATATGATTCCAGCTGATGGAAAAAAATGAATCCAAGGCTGCAGAGACTTGGAGGAATCAAAAGTAAAATGAAAACCCAATTTAAATGCCCAGGAAAATATGAGTTTCAGGAAAGAGTATTTGTTATGGACTGTACGTCTGTGTCCCTCCTAACCTCCAATTCAGAAATGGCATCTTTGGGAGGTTCAGATGAGCTCATGAGAGTGGAGCCACCGTGAAGGGATTAATATATCTATCAGAAGAGACAGGACTAGAGCTCTCTATCACCTGATGAATTAATCGGAAGACTGCCATCTGCAAACCATGAAGAGAGCTCTCACCAGACCCCAAATCTGCCAGCACCTTGATCTTGGACTTCCTAGACTTCTGAACTATGAGAAATAAATTTCTGTTGTTCAAGCCTCCCAGTCTATGGTATCTTGGTATAGCAGCCCAAACTGACTAACAATATTCTAAAAGACTACCCAAGGTATGATATTTTTAGTGAGAAAAATGAGATAATGAACTAGTAATGTGCTAATCTCAAGTGAATATCCAAAACAAAACCCAGGACCTCATTAGCAGTTTGGAACTGACTTCTGCTTCCTGGAATAAGAAAAATAGTCCCACATGTAAGGAAGATTAAAATGCACTATTTCCACAGGCTAAATACCTGACATCCTTAGAACACCAAAAGGATTCCTCCTCTCCATCCCAGCTCAACTCACCTTATTGGCTTCCTCTGTCTCTAACTGCACAAAACGGGAATGAACACAGGGTCACAAGGCCAATTGTCGCTTTGCCATAGCCACTTAAAAGTTCAGACCAGGAGCCTTAAGAGAGACCATTATTGGCATTTAGCTAGAGGTTACCCCAGATGGTGTTTATGTACAGTCTTTCCCATGGACCTTTGAATATATTCCCACCATTTACAAAGCCAACACCTGCATCTCTGTGCCTGAGGCTCTTTCCCCAAGACTCAGGAAGCCAGCTGCAGACCAGAAGTGCTAAGGAATTAACACACCTCACCTGTCACCAAATACAGCACTCAATCATGACTCTCAAGAGTTATTGTATTAATACCCCAGCTGCCTCCTACCTTGGCTGGGATCATTTTGAGCTTTGCACTTAACCCAGTTTTCCTGTGACTTAATGATTCCACCTTGTCTTCCCTGTATAACATGCCTTTCTTTCCTGGAGTTGCCTGCACTTCTTAAATAAAGTAGTTTCATTAAAATCCTTTTGGCGTCTGAATCTGAACCAACTCACAGTAAGACTCATTAAATCCAATGCTGTATCACAACATGAGCAAGGGAAGCTCTCACAAACAGATACACTGCAAAGGCACTGGTTATTTAAAAAGTCTTATCTCTACCACACTCAGGCCCTCAAGAGGCCACTTGAACAGGCAGGACACAGTCTCATATTACTGACTATCCATGCCATTTAGCCCACCTAACATGCTTTCCTCTATCTTCTCAGCCCATCTGTGTCTAATTCCTTCCTAGAAGCTACATTCAAACCTAACCACGCTATTCTCTAGGATAGTGGTTCCTGATAATGCTCCTGGTCTGAACCATTAGGTGGCCATAGCAAAGCAACAACTGGCCTGTGACTTTGCATTCACTCCCATTTTTTGCAACTAGATAAAGAGAAAGCCAATAAAGTGAGTTGACGTGGGGTGGAGAAATAGAGATTGCTGGGCCCCTACCCAAAAGAGGAGCCCACAAATTTGCACTTTTTAACAAGTTCCCAGGTGATCCTAATGCTGCTGGTTCTGGGACCACACCTGTGAAAATTCAAAGGCAGATGGCTGTCTTCGAACTATGAAGAGAGTCCTCATCCACTCTTGGGTAGGGGCCCAGCAATTTCTATTTTCACAAGCCCGCCAAGTGATTCTGATGTTAAAACAAAAAAAAACTTGAGAACAGGTGCTCTATGAAGTATTTCCTGTTACCCCCAACCCCAGCTCCCCATCATCTTCCACATTCATTCAGTCAACAAACTCTCAGCACTACCTCCTACCTCTCTCTCGCACCGGCCTCTTTTCTTCTCCCCCATTGCTGCTGCTTTAATTCAGACCAATCAATATTTTTCAGCTGAATTATCAATACAGCCTCCCTACTCGTCTCCCTGAATGCAGGCCTCCAACTATTCTTCATCAGCTGCTAGAGTTACCTGTCTAGAAAGCCAATGTGTTAAGTTCCTCAAGTGTTTCAAGGAGTGCCTGAAATACCTCCATCACAAGTCCATTCTGCAGGGTTTCTGAGGCCCCTCCAGCAGCCCTGCTTAAACAAGCAATGGCCATGTGAAAAACGGCCCTTTACAGCAATATCAGAGCTCGGAGGGGATCACAGCTGAAAGCAATTCAGGCTGCAGCAGTGAAGAGTGAAGGAAGGCAGAGCTAAAGACAGATTTTTCTCACCTTTCACATTATTCCCCAGGGAAGTTCTTACCCTCCTGGCTTAGTCAGCCCACCTGGCTTCTGCATCGACCACCCCAGCCTCTAGGATTTCTCATGTTCCTGAACTCTTTGAAATGAACTCCTCCTCTGTAAAGTAGACATGAATATTTGCCTTATCTACTACATGGCACTGGTCAAGGCTCACACGAGAAAACATTTCCCACAGGCTTTGAAAGGTTTGGCATAAGACAGAAGTAAGGTATTGTTAAATAATTGTAATAATTATACTAGCCAACGTTCAGAGAGCACTGATTTTTTTTTTTTTTTTTTTTTTGAGATGGAGTCTCTGTCGCTCAGGCTGAAGTGCAGTGGCATGATCTTGGCTCACTGCAACCTCTGCCCCCCGGGTCAAGAGATTCTCTTGCCTCAGCCTCTGGAGTATCTGGGATTACAGGCACGTGCCACCATGCCCAGTTAAATTTTGTATTTTTAGTAGAGATGAGGTTTCACCACGTTGGCCAGGCTGGTCTTGAACTCCCAACCTCAATTGATCCACCCGCCTTGGCCTCCCAAAGTGCTGGGATTACAGGTGTGAGCCACCGCACCCAGCCTCAACAAGCCTAATTTTATTTACTTCTCTTAACATCTCATGAGTAAGATATTTTGATAATTCTATCTTTCTACATAAGAAAACTGAGGCACACAGATGTGGACAAAACTGGCCCCAGGTTACACAACTTGCAAGTGATGGTACTGGGATTCAAACCCGGGTAGTGTCACTCGGAGTCCAAACTCCTTGCTCCTGCGTGCTGCTCCATCACAAGCATGTCTGTGACTGTGTGTACTTGAAGGGCCCGGCATGTCCTTGAGCAGGCCAGTCAAGCTCTCTGTGCAGGGATCAATCTATTACTCTATTATCCATCCATCCACCCATCATCCTCCATAGGTCATCCTCCACAGGGGAAGTATGATCTGAATGTTTATGCCCCACCAAATTCACATGTTGAAACACAGTACCCAGTGTTAGGATATTTGGGCTGGGTGTGGTGGCCCAGCACTTTGGGAGACCGAGATGGGAGAAATGCTTGAGGCCAGGAGTCTGAGACCATCCTGGTCAATGTAGTGAGGCTCCATCTCTATTTTAAAAAAATTTTTAAAGGATATTTGGAGATGGGCTTTTGGGGGTTGATCAGGTCATGAGGCTTTCATGAGTGGGGTTACCGCCATTTATAAAAGAGGACTGAGGGAGTTCACTGCCCTGTCTGCCATGTGAGGTCACATTGAAAAGACGGCTACCTCTGAACCAAGAAGACTCTGAACCAGCTCAGAGTCCTGGTTTGGTGTCCTCAGCAGACACCAAATCTGCCAGCACCTGGATCTTGGACTTCCCAGTCCCCAAAACTGTGAGCAATAAATGTTTGTTGTTTTTAAACCACCCAGTCTATGATATTTTGTAATAGCATTCCCAAACAGAGAAGGACAGGGCCAGAGTGATGAAAATTCCTGTCCCTGGGGTCAGAGCAACTGAGTGTGGGTTGCCAGGGTCTGCAAAGATACTAACAGTGTTGGATGGGCACGGTGGTTCACGTTTGTAATCCCAGCACTTTGGGAGGCCAAGGCAGGAGGACCACTTGAGACCAGGAGTTCAAGACCAGCCTTGGCAACATGGGGAGATCCTACCTTTACCAGAAAAAAAAAAAAAAAAGCTGAGCATGGTGGTGTGTACCTATGGTCCTAGCTACTTGGGAAGCTGAAGTGGGAGGATCGCTTGAGCCTGGGAGGTCAAGGATACAGTGAGCCATGATTGTGCCATCGCACTCCAGCCTGGGTGACAGAGTGAGGCCTTGTCTGAAAAATAAATTTAAAAAATAAGATACTAACAATATGGCCTCACACAAGTAACCTACTTGCCTTGGGTCTTGGATTCCTTATCTGGAAAGTGAAGATGATATTTGTTCCTGCCTCGTAATGTTTTGTGCAGATTAAATGACAGGATTCATATAAAAAGCCTAGAAGAGTGCCTAATACACAGTAATTTCTCAATAAATATTGGTTATTATTGTTATTTTTCTGGGGCAGTAGCAGTGGGGTCAGGTAAAGCAGTCCCTCACCATCAAAATGTGGGGAATATATTACAGGCACAATGCCTCAGGGGAACACTGGCAGCACTGAGAAAATGGTTCTGCGCCCTGAGCCCTCTCTGGGTCACTGGACAAGAACAAACAGGCTTAAGGCCTGGGGTAAGCACAGTGTTGTTTGCAGAGCTCACTGCTGCAAATAGCAGCCACCTGCGGGCTGGAGAGGAGCACGTCCACCCTCTGGCAAAGGACGGGCGAGATGCGGATGAGAAATGGACAGGAGACAGCCAGGCACTGCTCTGAGTCAGGGGCATGAGGACGTGAGCAGAGTGATGTCAGAGCAAAGGCAGCGTGTGTTGGCTCAGCAGGTAGAAGGGAAGGAACAAGGCACAGGTCAATTAAAAAATGGCTTCTTCCTAAGTGCGAGCAGGGCTATCTGTGGGGAGCCAGTCCCTTGGCCCAGCCTCACTATCGCAACGGGCCTCAAATGTAGGAGTCTGAAGTCATGACTAATGAGGCAAATGATTGCTGCCTGAGATAAACTCACAGGATTAAAATAAATTTTCTTTTCTTAGGGAGTTGAAAACTTGGATGCTCCTTCTAAGAGTACACTGTAAATTAATATTTTCAAAGTAAATTCTGTAATTATCTTGTGAATAACGTGGTTGTATTGCACTCTATTTTTGTGTTATAAATGGTTAATTTAAAACATTTAAAGTATCCCACAATATGTATAATCCCACAAATCTTGCTACAGCATTTTTTAAAAATTATTTTTTAGTAAGTCAGGAGGCAACAAAGAGGAAGTGGAATAGGCTAGCAGATGAATCCTGTGAAACTTTGAAAATCCTTTGAAATGAACTGGACCTCAGGGTGTTATGGGTTTGTGTCTCCCTAAAAGATATGTTGAAGTCCTGATCTCCAGGGTCTCACAATGTGACCTCATTTGGAAATAGGGTCACTGTAGATATAGTGAGTTAAAATGAGGTCATCCTAGAGCAGTGTGGGTTCTTAATCCAACACGACTGGTGTCCTTGGAGGAGGAGTAGAGACAGAGAGGACAATGCCATGTGACTAGACAGAGACACAAAGGGAGAAGACAGGGTGTGACAATGGAGGCAGAGCTTGGATTGAGGCATCTACAAGCCTAGGAACTTCAAGGATTCTCAGCAAACACCAGAAGCTGGAAGAGACAGGAAGAATTCACCCCCAGGTTTCAGAAGGAGCCTGGCCCTTCTGACTCCTTGATTTCAGACTTCTAGCACCCAGAACTGCAAGACAATAAATGTCTATTGCTGTAGGCCACCCAATTGGTGGTACTTTGTTACTTTGTTACTTTGTTACACTGTCCCTAGGAAACTGATACAAACAGTTGTTTTTTTCCCTTTGTTTTCACAGATTCAGGCATCTGTTAGAACAAGGTCCCCTGCATTGTATTATGTAACTCAGCATACAATAGCTGCTCAGTAAATGCATGTATGAATGAATGAATAGATCTCAAAGAGGCTCTGGGATTCACCTTGACTGCCTATTTACCTCCAGCCTCTGACCCTTGAATACTGAACTGCTTCCCAACTTAACAGGAATGCAAAGGTTCCCAGGTGTGAAAAACCAAGGCAGCAGCAAATAGACCCAGAGGACACTGTGGAATCTGAGACACTGAGTTGGCCACACAGCCTTGGCCTCAGATCTGCCCCTTACCTCCTCTGAGCAGCCTTGAGCTACACATTTGGCCTTTTGGGTCTTTTTCAGACTGAGTCTCACTGTGTTGACCATGCTGGCCTTGAACTCCTGGGCTCAAGCTTCCCAAGTATCTGGGGCTACCGGTACAAGCCACTATACCTGGTTTCTTTTCCATCTTTTAAAAAGCAAGTTATAGACAATTGACTTGACTGGCTGATTTGCCTGGGAAACAATTCCTTGTAATTAAAGATGAGTATCGCTTCAATGTTAAGTGCACATTTTGTGTGATAAAAGCTGTAACTCAGTGTTTCTGCTTCTCCATACACTACACAGAAACACGTGCACACGTACATATGTAGAGTGTGTGGTTGGGTTTCTGATTTTGATGTAAACATCATTTGATTTGATATATTATGATCTTTACAACTAGTCTAATGCAACTCTTACTGTATATGCAACAATTAGATTGAAAATAATTATATGGAAAGATGACATGTAACAAAAGGAAAAGAAATAGTAAAACAAAAATCACCTCATTAAATTGTATGCGTTTTCAGAAGTATTGGACATTTACAGTTCTTCAAAACATGTAACTTCAAACATATCCAATTTATGCCTCACAAGAAAAAGTTGTATTTTGTTATTTATCCTTAGATGGAAATAGGTTTATTTCTAACAGAGAACCATCGTGACTTAAGAACTGGCACCCCCAGTCAACCACAGCCAGTTGCTGGGAGGATCAGATGGGAAAGAGAATGACTATGTGCTCACCATCTGTTTCCCATATTGCCTGAGAAAAGATCCAGAAAATCTGAGTTTTCAGGGCAGCTAGCCTTCACATCAGTTGCCAGAAAGAGAAATGCTTCCTGCCACTTCTAAACTGACCACACTACCATAAGTATACCTCATGTTCAGTGGTCAGAATCTCCATTGCCTGCTGTGATTTGAATAACACAATGCCAAAAAAATCTAGAGAACTCTGACCCATCTAGATTGCACACTTTTGGGTACAACTGTTTTAGATGTGACACTTGGTTACTCTGGGGCCTTCCTTTCTCTGAATTTATACTCAGGCCTGTCTACCTACCAAGTAGTGTGGATTTCAGTAGCTTGCCAGAGGGTTAGCCAGACTGGGGTTTAAATTGGGGGCATGTTGCTTAAAATCAGGTATTGGCATAGACCTGACATGACTATATTTTTTAAAAACATTTTAAAATACTCTTGCCTAGAGGTTTTCTGAACATGGTCTTTAAAGCCATTTTGGCTGTACGGAGTTCCCCTGGGGTTACTCCAGTGGAAGCTTACTGTAGAATTGCTCTATTTCCTGCTCCCCTCTTTTTATATATTGGGATTTTTCTCTTGAAAGGCAAGGCAGAACTTGGATCTAAAATTTTAATGCATTATAGCAGGCATTCAGTAAATAGTTATTGAATGGCCTAAAATATTAAAAATATATGTACTTGGTGAATTTTGGATTAGCAGATGCTAAATAATGTCACTGCTTATGAAAGCAGGCCAGACCAAAAGGCCTAGTCACTGAAAGCTGTGCAAATGGTATACAGGCATTTAGGTATACCTTCCTCTTGACACTGTCTTGTGGGTATTTCACACAGCATGGGCTGTGCCCCCTGAGGAAGAAAGAGGAAACCAAGTGAAGAGAACTCAGAGGTCTTGAGGCTTTTCATGACCTTTAACTGCTCCGTGTAAACAGGGAAACCAAACACACATGCAATCAAACAACTCCCCAAGCCCATGTGGCTGAAGTCACAAGGCCTGGCTGCCGTGTGGGGGTGGGGAACCTGGGTCCATGCGTTATTATTCCCATCACCACCAGCTCTGGTGGAGCCCCTCTCTGAGATCCATCCTCAACACTGCCTAGAGGCCAGGCACATCACAGGCAGCATCTCCCCTCTGTCCTAGCCAGGCTGAGACCACAGAGAGGCATGGCGGCCCACCTCACTCGGCACTAGGGGAAACCTGCAAGGCTGAAGTTCTCAAGTTTCCTTCTATTTGCTGGCCAGATGGGCTCCTGACCTTGTAGTCATGGCTATTTTGCAATTTTGAAAAATCAAGTAAAAGTAGCACTTTTACTAAGTGATTCTTATGCAAATGTACACATGCACACGTGCACACACACACACACACACACACCCCCAGGAGATATAATCAATGCAAATGATACCTGCAGGCATGTGAAACGAGCTAGAGCCCATGCTGGAGACATTGGGTAGACCAGCAAGTATGACTCTGTCTCACAAATCAAAGCATTTTTCCAGCAAATATTTATTGAGTGCCAACTATGTGCTAGGAACCATTTGCAGTGCCACGGATACAGTGATGACTAAAACAGACGAATTCCCGTCCTACTGTGCTTACATCCTAATGAAGGAGATAGATGATATGCACATGGACACATAAATATTCTTACAGAGGGACAAGCTGTCTGGGAGAGCCAGGGAGACCCCGAGAAGGTGAAGTTGGAGCACAGTCCCCAATGAAATGAGAGTGAGCCAAGTGCATGTCTGAGGGAGACCCTTCTGGGCCGAGGAAACAGCAAATACAAAGGTCCTAGGGAGGAATGTGCTATTCAAGTAAAAGAGAAACCCAGCAGGCTGGGAGAGAACAATGGGAGAAGACGAGCAGGAGACAGCCAGGAATACCACCTGGATCAAATCTTACTGGCTCTTATGATGCTTTTGAAGGTTTTGAGTCAGGGAGTGGCATCTATGTGCAATGTGGTCCACATGGATAAATCTTGAAAAGGGTATTACTGTACTACTGAGGACTGGGCAGTGTCTTTGGTCAAGTATTTAGGGATGACCAGAGAGCCACTTTTGCTTACAGAAAGCAAGTTCAGGTCTCAGACATTATGGAGCTAATTAGGGAGTGGGCATCACTCTGTCCACATTTCTGTCCTCCCTCCTGCTCCCCATCCTCTGGGACTCACCCTCCACTGCAGGCTTCCAGGGAAGGTGAGCTGTGAGAAAAGACAAAACAAAGCCAGCTAATCTTTCAACTAAGTCTTTCAACTTGGCCCAAGTTTAGGTAATGGAGGGACTAACGCTGATCAGAGGTCTGGGAAGTAGTAGAGCAATGTGGATCTTTTGTGTTTGCCCTTTGCTTTCTTTAGATTCATTTATCCAGCCCCAGCCTTGCTCTTTTATTTGCTTATTCTTTTTTTTTAAATTTTGTTACTTCTTTATTTTTGAGCCTTTGAACTCACCCTTCTGGAAAACAGGTTCCCACTTGTACCAACCCACCCTGTCCACGCCACACCTCTGCCACCTCAGGAGAAACCTGAGGCTAGGAGAGTTGTGACCTTCTCTTCTTGGATTTCAAAAGGTTTCATGGAAAAAAAATGGCTTCGGGAGATAATACAGGAACATTCGATGCACAGCACATAGTCTCTCAGCCTTGCAAATACTTTAAAAGTTAACTGAGAGGCAAATAATAGGCATCGACATCAATTCTCTCTGTCTCCAGGAGAAAATACAAGGGAAAAGGGAAAAGTGGAGGAAACAGGGCTTATCTACTCTTTCTAAGTAGTGACTTCAGAGCTTGGAAATACAAGATGAACTGGAATGCGTGCCCTTTTCTGCCTCTTTCCTCTGCCATCAACTCCACATGCTCTCCAAGAAGCCCTGCCAGACCCGCTCCACCCTTCCCTCCTCCTCACCTCCCCCAGACCCGCTCCATCCTTCCCTCCTCCTCACCACCCCCAGACCCGCTCCATCCTTCCTTCCTCCTCACCCCTGCCAGACACGCTCCATCCTTCCCTCCTCCTCACCCCTGCCAGACCCACTCCATCCTTCCCTCCTCCTCACCCCTGCCAGACCCGCTCCATCCTTCCCTCCTCCTCACCCCTGCCAGACCGCTCCATCCTTCCCTCCTCCTCACCCCTGCCAGACCCGCTCCATCCTTCCCTCCTCCTCACCCCTGCCAGACCCGCTCCATCCTTCCCTCCTCCTCACACCCCCCAGACCCGCTCCATCCTTCCCTCCTCCTCACACCCCCAGACCCGCTCCATCCTTCCCTCCTCCTCACCCCAACCTCCCTGTTCCACCTTTAGTGTCAAAACCACAGAGCGGGGAAGGAGATGGGAGAAGCAGTGTTTTAATCTGCTGTACATGGACTGAAATACAGCACTGGGAGCCGAAATAAAAACAAAGCTCTCCCATTAGAATGAAATCCAATCCCCTTGCCTCAGGCCCACTTCCTGCCCCTCCGTGCTCAGGGCTCCCCAGTGACTGTGCTGCAATCCCCTTGGCCTTGCTGGGAGCTCTGGTCTTCAGATCTGCTGTGCCCTGCCCAGAACATTCTTCCCCCAAACACACTCCGGACTCCCTGCCTCAAGTACTTAAGCTCCCTGCTCAAACAAACATTTCCTCCCCACAGCGCCTGCCCATCGCTCTCCACACCCTGCCTTGCTGTGTTGCCTGCGTGCTGCTCATCCCCTCCACCTTCCGCTGTGGCGCTGTCTATCCGGGTACGACCTGACCCCTCCCCGGGGCACTGGCTGCTAAGAGCTGGGACCGCGGGGTCTTGTTTCATGCTGTGAATTAGTTCCCGGCATGCAGAAGGTACACAAAAAAACAAGTGAGAACAGAAGTTTGAGTAGCATAATACACTAGAAATTACTTCCTATTTATGGTATTCATTTTAGAAATGGAGAAAATGAGGCCTAGAAAAGTAGAGGGGCTTCCCCAAAGCCACATAACCAGGGAGCAGTGGAGCCCAGGCCTAGAGGTCCAGGGGTCCTGACTCTCCCAGACCCGTGTTTATCCAAACACCCCATCCTCACCCACAGTGGCCTTGGGCATGTTCTTTCTCTCTCTCTCTCTCTCTCTCTCTCTCTCTCTCTCTCACACACACACACACACACACACACACACACACACACCCCTTCTAATGGGCCACAAGGGAAATCTCAGGTAAATGATATTCAGTAGTGGTTTCCTGCCTCAACATTCAAAATTTGAGCCAAGAGAGAAAGGAAGTTGAGAGCTACTAAGTAAACATCTAAAGCCTACAAGGCAGAGATCTCCCCCAAATTTGACAGATAAAGCGTTGGGCCTTGAAGAAGCAGAGAAGGTAAGAAGTTTTGCTCCGTAGCTCACCAAGCTGCGTTGCAGACCCAGAACCCTTTGTCATACGGCACTGCTGGGCCCCTCATTAGCCTTCCTGCACCAAGGCTGAGGTCTCCTGTTGGTCGTCCCCATCTCTGGTGGATGCCCTTGTGACTGCAATGACCTACAGTCTCTCAGATTCTTTACAAGCCACATCAGCTTTGGGGTAGCAGCCCTACGTTTGATTCAGAGCTTCGGGCGTGCACCGTCGAGGCTGAGAGGAGTGTGCAGGCGTAGCTGGCACTTTCTAGAATGATAGCTCATCTGCCTGCCTGCCCCGGAAAGTGCCAGGGACTGAGATAACCCAAAGGCGCTCGCCCTCCCAGGAGTACCTCTCATCCTCCCCCGTGCATTAGCTCCCAGGGTCAGTGGGATGCTCCCCGCTAGAGATTACTGGGCAAAGCCACCTTTAAAATGAACAAACTCGCACATATAGTCCCCCCAGCTACTCAGGAGGCTGAGGCACTTGAGCCCAGGAGTTGGGCTCCAGCATGGGCAACATGGCAGGTGAGACCCCCATCTCTAAAACACACAAAAGAAAAGAAAAGAAAAATCAATGAGCCCAGCTAGCACTTAGCGAGTGTGAGCATAAACATGCATGTTCAATGTTCAAGCACCAGAGGACACACACGAACACCCCTCGCAGTTTTATTTTAGGTCAGAAGTAGGCAACCTTGGAGTTGGAGCTTGGAAACAGGCATATGTTAGTGTCATACAGAGGACAGATGAGACAGAATCTGAGGGGCTCCATGGGGCAGAATGAGGCTTAAGAGAGTTCCAGGGAAGTCGGTACAGAGAGAGACTTCCTAACAGCTAGAGCTGCCTGAAAAATAATCAGCCTGTCTGGCCAGGCAGTGGCTGCTGTGGTTCAAAGGGTTCGGAAGATGACTGCACAGCCTCCGAGTAGGAGCGCTGAGGGGACTTCAGCCTCCAGGATCCTTCCAACGCTAAGACTCTGAGACAGCGTGAAATAGTTCACTCACTGCTGTCTGGTGTCGATTCATCATTTCCTAAAGTCACTATGAGTCATGGTTCCTGAGGACAACTTTTGTCCCCATATCCCAGACATACTCACTTTGAAGTTTTAAGAAAGAAGATAAATTTGTAAGCAGGGAGTTTGTGTTTGGCTGTCAGTGATAACTCACAGCTCTTTCTCATCTCCCTCTCCCTGTGATATATTTTAAAAGTATATTACTATAGGGAACATACTTGGAGGGAACTGTCAAAACGTCTTCAAAACTCAGGGAGTTAAAATTGATGTCCTGCTTTCAGAAATAGCCAGGTAAATCCTTCCATTGACCTAAAACTCTCTGCTCAGCACCTCACTCAGCTCGAACCTGTCTGGGAGCAATAAGGAGGACTTGCTAATCCTCTTCAAGGAGCAGAGAAATATTTGCCATTACACTTGTGAGCCTGCAGTGTGACCCTGGGAAAGCTGCTTAGCTTCTCTGAGCCTCAGTTTCCTCATGTGAAATGTGGAGATTAGAATAGTGCCTACTGTACAGAGTTACTGGTAGCATTAAATTAAATAATGCGTGGAATGCACTTACACTATCAGTCACACAGTCAATACTTAAAAAAGAGGTTAGCTACAATTATTATTAACATCATCAGCATCATCTTCATTAGAAATTACTACTGTAAAGAGAGTACAGTACTTACAAATACAACCAGGTCTCTATTCTGGGTTTGCCACTCTTAGCATTAGAATAGCACAGACATGTCAGGTTCATCGATGTTTTTCTTGTTGTGACTGGGATGTCATCCAGGCTGGCACAGGGCGCATGACACTAAAGATAAAAGATACTAAAACACTTATGAGACGGGTGACATTGCCGACTCTTGCTACCCAAAGTGTGGTCGATAGACCTGCAGCATGGGCCTCACCTGAGAGCTTGCTAGAAAATCAGCCTTGAAGGCTGGCACAGTAGCTCACCCCTGTAATCCCAGCATTTTGGGAGGCTGAGGTGGGAGGATACCTTGTGCCCAAGAGTTTGAAACCAGCCTGACCAATATGGCAAGGCCCCGTCTCTAGAAAAAAAATTTAAAAATTAACCAAGCGTGGTTGTATGCTCCTATAGTCCCAGCTACTTAGGAGTGCTGAGATAGGAGGATCGCTTAAGTCCGGGGGGTCAAGGTTGCAGTGAGGTGTGATCATGCCACTGCACTCCAGCCTGGGCAACAGAGTAATACCCTGTTGAGAAAAAGAAAATCAGCTTGGGGAACAACCCTACCTTTGATTCAGAGCTGAGGGTGAGTGTGGGGAGGGAACAGAAGGGGAGTTGTGTAGAATCGCTCCCTGTGTATTTTTTTTAACTGAGCGTTAGAGATATTGTTTCCCTTTAAAATAGTCCAACCCCCACTGCCCCCCTCAGCCAAACACTCTCATCAACTTGGTATATTCTAGGTGCTCTTGGGCAGTGAATGCAAAATCAAGACTGTCTTTCTAATAGCATGTGATAAGCCAAAGTAAAACGGGTGACTTACTAGACAGAGGAAGCTCATTTTAGAGTTTAGAGTTTTAGACCAATGAAAGGATTTACCTGGCTATTTCTGAAAGCAGGACATCAGTTTTAACTCTGGGGTTTAGAGGAAGTTTTGACAGTGCCATTCAAGTACACTACCTATAGTGATGTGCTTTACAAATACATCACAAGGAAAGAGAGATGAGAAATATATGTAAGTTCTCATTGACAGCCAAACATAAACTCATATTTAAATGAACCACAAAAGCATCTCTGTATTGTGGCCTTCAGAAAATTAGCTAACATTCCTCCAACATCTGCCGCAATGTCTGACATACAATAGATGCCCAAAATATAACTGATATATTAATTTTTAAATTGTAGTGTTTCTTAGTTTCTAAAGAATTAAAGTAATTTATCCTGAAATTCTAGGCCTACCACAATCTGGATACATATGACAGAAAAATACTAAAGAACTGTATTTTAAAATTCTTTCTCATATAAAACAAGTCTGGAGATAAGCAGTCTCAGGCTACTTTGAGGCATTATTAATAACCCAGGCTCCTTCTTTTCTTCTCTATAAGCTTCAACATATGCCATTCTCAAATCACCTCCTAGCGCAAGATGGCTGCTGGAACTCCAGCCACCCCATCTGCAGTCCATGTAGCAGGAAGAAAGGAGGAAATGGACATGCATCTTCCCAGAGTCCCCCAGAACATTTCTGCCTATATCTCCTTGTGTGGAGCCCAGCCATGTGCTCACACTTAATTGCAAAGGAGGGTGGAAAGTGTTATCTTTAATTTTGAGCATTAAGAAGCTCAGCTAAAAATCGAGGTTGGGTTATTAAGGAGGAAGAGAAGATATTGGGATAGGTAACTAGGAATGTCTGCCAAATCTTGAACCCCCTTCCAGCTGAAGCTGCTGTCCACTCACTCTCATCTGTCCTGCCCTGCAAAGACGCTCATGTGCTTGTTGCTCCCAACACGGCACTTCTGTGTCCTGCTCATCGTGTTGTCCTGGCTTGGCGTGCCTCTGGCTTCTCTTCGCAGCCAGTGGCCTCCTCCTTCCAGGCTTCTATCAGGACCCTCCTCCTCCACAGAGCATCATGACCTCATTTTCCAGGAGATGACACTCCTTGCATTTTACCTTGTTAAAAATTTACCTCCAAGGTCAGGTGCAGTGGCTCACATCTGTAATCCCTGCATTTTGGGAGGCTGAGGTGGGCAGATTACTTGAGCTCAGGAGTTCGAGACCAGCTTGGCCAACAGGGTGAAACTCTGTGTCTACTAAAAATACAAAAATTAGCCGGGCATGGTGGCACCCACCTGTAATCCCAGCTACTTGGGAGGCTGAGGCAGGAGAATCACTTGGACCCGGGAGGCGGAGGTTGTAGTGAGCCTAGATGGTGCCACTGTACTTCAGCCTGAGTGAAAGAACGAAACTGCCTCTCAAAAAAGAAAAAAAAAAAGAAAGAAAATTTATCTCCAGAATGATAGGATGAGCTTGTCAGGCCTAGGATCAATTTTGTTTTTTGACCAAGTTCCTGTCACAGTAAGCTCACCCCTTTTTGTGAATATTCCATACCTATTTGGCTTTGTTGTCAATGGCAGTGATAAGCAAGAGCTTGATAAGCAGAGCTGTAAGGTGTGGGTAATTATTTCAGCTTGTTGAACTTCCTTGGCTCCTATGAGTAGTATCACAAAACTGTACTGTCTCTCTAACCCTCTCTGGAGTAGAACTAGTCCAAGGTGCTCTTAGCTAATCTCAAAGGAATATGGAGAAGATGTGAAGAGTGGTAATATTATTATACAGACTTTACAGACGACATTAAAAAATTTTTATAAGTCCTATTTGTGGATGAAGGCTGGGTCTCCTGGGTAGTTTTTGGTCTCTGTTTAACTTTGCAAAGATTATTGAAACTCTTAGAATCAGATGTTAGACAATTAGAAAGTTATCATATTATGAAGTCTTATTTTCCTATTATACAGACGAGCAAACTGAGATAAACTGGGCTTAGAGAGAAAATGTTATGGCCAACATAGAACCAGAGTTAGGAGGCTCTTCTCCAGACACGCTCCAGGTTCCTTACCACTGTACCACATCACCATGTTAGAGGACCTTTGCTTCCTTCTCTAAAGATGTCTGAGACAAATACTCTATTGGGCCATTCCGGTACTCATTGTTCTTTCTTCTCTAGCCTCTCCTCCTCGTCAGAAGCCCAGACATAGACTCTCCAGTTGAGCAAGGGTAGAGTGAAGAATTTATGTGTTAAACTAATCAAGACCTTTAAAGACCTCGATTTAGAAATGGAGACCCTCAAATCTTGGCTTAGCCTCCCTTTCTTGCCTAGAGCCTGGACACTATGAAGCATTCCCATGATCTAAGCCAACAAGCCATTGTCATTGCCTTATTATGTTTACATTTAGACCTTGCCATTGTTTTGGTTTTTTTCTTTTCTCAGATCTCTATTTCTGGACTAAATAGAGAGGTGACATGAAACAGTTCAGCAAACACAGCTGTCTGGGGCAGCCCCATGCCTCTGGGAAAGCAGTTGCTTCTCCTCCAGTAACACCAAGGAGCCAGCTCACACTGAAAGGTCATTGGCTACCAAGCTGGCTCTGAGGTGTCTGAAATGCGACAGTTGTTTGGCATCCACTAATGCTGGTTTTACTCATAAGTTTGGCTTGTTTCTGGAAGCAACCAGAGATTATTATGACTACTGAGGCATACTATTTATTGAGTGCTTACGGTGTAAACAAAAAAGGGAGTATGTCTGTACTCAAAAAGGAGCTAGTGAAGGCACTGCACATGTCTTGAAGAGAAATACATTTCATTTTGGCTGCTCAACAAATGATCCCACAATAGTTCTTGGAGGTCTCCCATCTCACATAAACCTATTCCTCATTCCCTACCTGAACCAGGGAGGGTGCTGGTACCTGCGAGAGACAGAGGAGGTGTGAAGGAGGTGTGTTGGCCACAGCCCTAAGTCACATGTCCCCAACCTCTTTTCTTTCCAGAGGGCCACGTGGGCTTACACCTCAGCCAAGACAGAATCTCCCTTACAACAAATGACATTACAGGGATTCAGCAATGCTCCTTCTAAAAGAAGACTGAAAAATGACTCCAACCAGACTCTTCATAGCACCATCAGCTTACTGAAAAGTGGAAGGAACTCTAATATCTTCTAATCCAATCTTCCTGGCTTCCACACAACATTCCTATCAGATAATTTTTTTCCAGAGTCTGGGATTCCCCAGTTTTGTAAGGCAAATTTATTAGCAATACCCCAGTTTGATTTTGTAATTGTTTAATAAGAAATCTTTGAGTGGCCAAGACTCAGGCTAGAGTAAGAAAGAAACTTAAGATAAACAAATTCTACAGTCTTGTAACTTAAAGATGAGCCAGGTAAGGCTTTTCAGCAGAGGAGCCTCTGGTTCTGTCCCTTGCAGCACCTTAGGATCACCTGGGATCTTTGTTATTCATCTTGCCATTGAGGATATGGAGTTTGTACTTCTTCTAAATACAGACTTTTCAACTATCTGGTCCAAGAATGGAACAAAAATGGAAGGCCTCATGTGCTACAAAAGAGGGTTACATTCCGTGTCTTTAAAGAAAACCTTCAAACACCTGAAAGTCTCTCTATGAAGCTTCCTCTGCTATCTTCCTCCCTCAAATGGAATTGACTATTCTCTGCTTTGTGTTCCTAGCATAGCCTAAGAATGTTTTTTATAGCACAACAACAATACTTTATTTGGTGGTATACCAGAGCTGGCTAGTAGCTACTCTCTAAAAAAAAGAAAGTAAATCTGAAGAAACTAGCCATATTAGATATTAAGCCATATTATTAAACTACAGAAAATTAAAAGAGTTTGTGATATTGCAGGATGACTCAGAGGATCACTGGCTCAGAATAGAGAATAAAATAGAAATGATAAAAGCAGCATTTCTAATCAGGGTAAGAAAGATTATTCAGTAGATGGTGTGAGGACTTAGTGCAATGAAAAAAAAAGTTAGATTCCTATTTTGTTTCTTACATGAATATTAATCCCAGATGAATAAAGATGTAAGTACAACATAATGAAACCATGAAAGTACTAGAAGGAGATATTCTTGGCCTGAGGAGATACTTTCTTGAATAGGATACAACCCAGAAATCACAAAGATTGGCAAATGTACTACATAAATTTTGCATTAAAAATATCATAAGTTAAAAGAAAATGAACTGGTAAAAAAAAAAAATTGCAATTCATAGGAGAATGGAGTTAACTTCCCTAATATATAAAGGCACTTATACAGCAATTTGAAAAAGGGGCATATATGAATCTTTAAATATATTTTAATGTTTTATTTCATTAAGAATATATCTGTAATATTCTTTACAAATATTTGGAGGAAAGAAAAGAATGAAAAAAAGGAAGACTCATTTGACTCCAACACCCGTTAGTCTTTATAAAAGGGGTTCAAAAAATATATATATAAAAGGGGTTCAATCTGTTTTAAAAATGAGAAAAGGCTTTGAATATGCAGTTCAAAAGGAATAAAAGAAAGGGCCAATAAACAAATGAAAAGAGTTTTTATCTCATATATAATTAAAGAAATGCTAATTAAAATGCTATTTTCCACCAATGCTTGTCTAATGTTAAGTCATTTGATAATACCCAGCATATAATAGTCAAACTTTTTGAAGTGCAATTATGTCTTTAAAAATATAACCTGAACAAATCCTTTGACCTGGCAGCTCCATTTCTAGTAATTTAGTTCATATATATATATATATATATACTTTTATGAGTACACGGAAACATCTTCAGCAATATTTGTAACAAAGAAATGATTGCAATAGGGGAAAGTAAACAATTAAATGCCCATCAATAGGAAGTTGGGGTAATAAATGAAGGTACCTCTAACATGAAATGTACAGCCATTAAAACAAATGAGGTAGATCTGTGTGAATATAAAAAGTTGTCTAAGATATAGTAAGCGAACAACAAAAGGTGCAGATACATAGGAGCTTATTTTATGTAAAATAGATATTTATACTTGTATATTTGTAGACATTCCTGTAAGAAGACATGAATTATTAGCAGTAATCACCATTTCTTTTAAATTTAATGTATGCAGAAGCAGTTCTGTACTTCATTTATTGATACTACATATATAGCAAGTAGAAAGCATACTTGAAACTAAGACATAATATAGTTTATTTTAGGGAGAAAAGAGTGGAATGAAATTGGAGACAGGCATATATAAATCTTTAAACATACTTTAATGTTTTATTTTTTTAAGAATATATCTGTAACACTCCTTATAAATATTTGAAGGGGGAAAAAAAGAAATGAAAGACTTATTTGACTCCAACACCCGTTAACCTCTATAAAACTGCTTAAAATAATCAGTGATACAATGATGACTCACTTTTTTTTTAATGTGAAAGCCTGTCATGCATAGGGATTAACATTTCCTTTGAGAAATTGGATCTACTTGGTGGAACATTCTTGTACTGATCTTTCTTGTTTACCAGATTTTTTCTATTAATATAGTCTGAAAGGAACAGTTGTGGTTTTATAGCGTGTCTCTGTTTGTTGTCAAACAGCAGCTGATATTTTATTAAGTTAGTAGTGCTGGGGAAATAGCCCCATGAACCCCTTACCTTCCTCACCTGCCTTGGAGATCTCTCACCAAAATTACTGGATCTTTTGTAAGACATGGGTCTCCAGCAAAATATTACTGGCAGACATTCTTTGAAACTTAAGAGGGTAAGTCTTCATCTTCTGGAGAAGTCAAAAGTTAAAAATTGTTCACTCTGAGCTGTGGGCTGGGTTCTTAGATCTGCACAGCAGAATTCTCCCTTAATTATTGGGAACTTTTTCCTGCTTACACATCCCCACTGACACCTTTGGGAACTCTCTGTGCAGGATGGTTCAGAATCCACCACTCAGACTGCTCCCTAAGAGCAAAGAGGAGGGCTGGGTGACGTGACACTAACTGCCCTCTTGTCCCTGATTCAGAAACTCATAGAGACAAGAGATAACAGCACCAAGCAATGAAACTAACATTAGTCAAATGTGGGTGGGAGGCAGCTATTGCTTTGGATACCAAAGTAAGTGGCTTATCTTCTTGCACGACACACATTTTACCCTCGTAGCATTAAAACGGAGCTTTAAACATGCACAGTGGATGTTCTCCCAAATACTGTGTCATCAGTATGATGAATATTACTTAGTGAGGGGCACACATCTAAAAGTCACTTTTTGTATTGTTTTGTTTTGTTTTGGAGACAAGGTCTCGCTCTGTCTCCCAGGCTGGAGTGCAGTGGCATGATCACAGCTCACTGCAGCTATGACCTCCTAGGCTAGTGATCCTCCCACCTTAGCTTCCTGAGTAGCTGGGACAGAGGGATATGCCACCATGCCAGGGTAATTTTTTTTATTTTTTATTTTTTGCAGAGATGGGGTCTTGCTACAGTGACCAGGCTGGTCTTGAACTCCTGGCCTCAAGTGATCTCCTCACTTTGGCCTCCCAAATTGCTGGGATTACAAGCATGAGTCATGATGCCTGGACCCTAAAAGTCACTTTTAAGGAGACAGTTTCCTGCCCAGAAACGTGGGACAAACTCATTTCAGTAGACAGCCCAGTTGGCTAGTACCAACATCCCAATGGAAAGCATGCTAGCCACAAATTAGTCAAAGAAAGTATTATAGGAAGAAAAAAACTACAGTACATATGGCTAGGGTCTGAATATGTCCCCCCAAATTCATATGTTGAAACATAATTACGAATGTGATAGTGTTGAGAGGTGAGGCCTTCAGAAAGTAATCAAGTCATAATGGCAGAACCCTCATGGATGGGATCAGGGCCCTCATAAAAGGGGGCTTAAGGGACCAGGCCCTCACCAGACACTGAACCTGCCAGCACCTTGGTCTTGGACTTCCCAGCCTTCAGAACTGTGAGAAATAAATTTCTATTGTTTGTCAATTACCCAGTCTGTGTTAGAATGTTACAGCAGTAAAAAACAGACTAAGACACATACCTTGCCACAACAAATCCTAGAACAGTACTGTCAGTGAAAAGAGCCAAAGTCTGTAAAATATTTGAAGAGTTTTATTTTGAGCCAAATATGAGTGACCATGGCCCACATCACTGTCTCAAGAGGTCCTGAGAACATGTGCCCAAGGTGGTTGGGTTGCAGCTTGGTTTTACACGTCTCAGGGAGACATAGGACATCAGTCAATACATGTGAGGTATACACTGGTTAAGTCCCAAAAGGCAGGGCAATTTGAAGGGTGGGGACTTACAGGTCACAGGTCGATTCAAAGATTTTCTGATTGGCTGAGAGTTAAGTTATTATCTAAAAACCTAGGATCAATAGAAAGGAGTGTCTGGGTTAAGATAAGGGGTTGTGGCTCCAAGGTTCTTATTATGTAGTGAAGCAGGCAGTTTCCAGTAGTCTGTAAGTGGCAGGCCTTTCAGACCATAGATGGCAAATGTTTCCTATTCAGTCCTTTAAGGGATGCTAGACTCTCAGTTAATCTCTTCAAGACTGGGAGGACCTGGAAGAGGAAAGACCTAGTTATGTTAATGGAGATTCTTTACAGATGCAAATTTCCCCCACAAAAAAAAACGGCTTTACAGGGCTATTTCAAAATATGGTGATGAAACATATTTTTGGGGTAAAATATTTTGGTTTCCCTCTTCATCTGTCATGTGATGTTATGACAGAATCAAGTTGGAAAGTAATTCACGTTACATAGGGTTAAAAAAAACCCATCTTCTGAGACTTTATGTTTGTAGGGTATGACTCCTATGACCCCTCAGGTAGGGATTTAGACAAGAGAGAAAAACGGTCAGAGTTTAGTTCTTGGTGTATTTTGGTGAGCTCTCTGATCGTGTCTGGGTCTTGCTCTGTCAGCCTGACTGGAGTGCAATGACACAATCATGGCTCAGTGCAGCCTTGACCTCCTGGGCTCAAGCGATCCTCCCACCTCAGCCTCCCAGTAGCTGGGACTACAGACACACACCACCATACGTGCCTAATTTTTACATTTTTTTGTAGCAACAAGATTTTTCACTTTGTTGCCCAGGCTGGTTTTGAATTCCTGAGCTCAAGTGTTCCTTCCACCTCAGACTCCCAAAGTGCTGGGATTACAAGTGTGAGCCACTGTGTCCAGCCTGGTTTGCAGTTAGAGATGCTCTGTTGGCAGACTCCTCAGCAGAACCTGCCATCTGCTGTGTCTTCCCACTGGTTTAACAAGCCTGTTGCTCTTTGGGTGTCCTCTGCTCTCCTGTCTCTTTGGGGCTCTGGGAGACATAGGCTTGTGCATATTCACCTCACTCATGGTCCAGCGTCCTTACTCATTCATCATGGGCACTTTAGGTCTTTCTGCTGCTCCAGATGTTAACAGGTGAATGAAGTCTCATAGTCACCCTGTCAACTAGTGGGTACAGCAGCTCGCAGAATAAAATTTTTTTTCTCCACATCTTGCGTTATGTTATTATCTATCAGCTAGCATATATTGAACACTAGGAGGCGGCAGACCTGCCCTGTCCAGTACAGGAGTCATTAGCTACTTTAGAGTATGGAGCACTTGCAAGGCACCTAATACAAATTGAGATGTGCTCTGAATGTAAAATAGACAATGGATTTTGAAGACTTAACACAAACAAATGTAAAATATCTCAATAATTTTTATACTGATTATATGTTGCAGTGATAACATCTTAGATATATTGGGTAATTAAAATGTTTTATTAAAATTAATGTTATTGTTTCTTATTATGTTTGAATGTAACTACTCAACAATTTAAAATTACATATGTGGCACACATCTTACTTCTATTGGACAGCACTGCCCAGGACACATTTATTCAAATGTCTGTTGAGTGCTTACAAGGGTTCAGGCACTAGGCCAAGTGCTAGCTGCATGGTGGGGCTTATGAAAAAAATCAAAGTCTTTGCCTTCGTGAAGACAGACAGTAATGTAAACACCCTGTGAGTTCTTCTTGCTGACTTCCCAGATAGAGCCAATTTATCAAGGCAGGGGAATTGCAATAGAGAAAGAGTTTACCACTGCACTCCAGCCTGGGTGACAGAGTGAGACCGTCTCAAAAAAAAAAAAAAAAAAAAAAAAAGAGTTCATCAGAGTGAACAGGCAACCTACAGAATGGGAGAAAACTTTTGCAACCTATCCATCTAACAAAGCGCTAATATTCAGAATCCACAATGAATTGAAACAAATTTACAAGAATAAAACAAACAACCCCATCAAAAAGTGGGCAAAGGATATGAACAGACACTTCTCAAAAGATGACATTTATACAGCCAGCAAACATATGAAAAGAAGCTCATCATCACTGGTCATTAGAGAAATGCAAATCAAAACCACAATGAGATACCATCTCACACCAGTTAGAATGGCTATCACTAAAAAGTCAGGAAACAACAGATGCTGGAGAGGATGTGGAGAAATAGGAATGCTTTTACACTGTTAGTGGGAGAGTAAAATAGTTCAACCATTGTGGAAGACAGTGTGGTGATTCCTCAAGGATCTAGAACTAGAAATACCATTTGACTCAGCAATCTCATTACTGGGTATATACCCAAAGGATTATAAATCATTCTACTATAAAGACACATGCACACATATGTTTATTGCGGCACTATTCACAATAGCAAAGACTTGGAACCAACCCAAATGTCTATCAATGATAGACTGGATTAAGAAAATGTGGCACATATACACGATGGAATACTATGCAGCCATAAAAAAGGATGAGTTCATGTCCTTTGCAGGGACATGGATGAAGCTTGAAACCATCATTCTCAGCAAACTAACACAAGAACAGAAAACCAAACACTGCCTGTTCTCACTCATAAGTAGGGGCTGAACAGTGAGAACACATGGACACAGGGAGGGGAACATCACACACCAGGTCCTGTCAGGGAGTAGGGGCCTAGGGGAGGGATAGCATTAGGAAAAATACCTCATGTAGGTGACGGGTTGATAGGTGCAACAAACCACCATGGCACATGTATACCTATGTAACAAACCTGCACGTTCTGTCCATGTACCCCAGAACCTAAAGTATAAAAACTAAAAAATAAAAAAAAAAGAAAAGATTTAAGGGACTAGTTAAAAGGCAATAGCAGTCATTCAAGCTTGAGGTGTTGATAACTTGTACTAAGGTGGTAGCAGCAGAAGTGCTCAGTGGGGAAGTATGTTTCACCTGTCCCCAGTCTTCCAGTTCTCTGGGCTCAAATGAAAACAAAGACAAGAAAATATACATAAATTAATAACTAGGAGAAGCTCAGCTCTCTCTCTTCTGTTTCCGAGGAGCTCCAGAGAGGAACTTACATTTTCCCAGTGATCTCTCTCACCCTTGCTCCTGGTCCCCGCTCTAAACTCTGTACTTGATTCTCTGTTCAGCTTGCTCTGAATGTGACCTTCCCGTGCTCATACAAGTCTAGGCTGTGCTAATACCAGTCTAATGAAGTAGTAAAGCTTCACTGAGGACTAGGGAAAAGGTAACAAAAAACCAGTGTGTGAAAGAGAAAACAGCCTTCACATCAGTGCCTGTTGGTAAAGATCACTTAGGCCATTTTCTCCTCTCTCCTTTTCCTCCAGTTCCAGGGTCCCAACTCCTTTTCTTGAGTTTCGAAGAGAAAATGTAAAAGTCTCCCTCCTTCCTACTCAGAGCCAGTTAGTGTTACTGCCCTCGTTCTCTTGACCTCTTGCATCCAGATGCAGTTGGGGCTTTGCCTTCCAGAAGTACATGGCTCCAAAGCAGTATACATTTTCCTTGGCTGAAGCTGGAAACCATCCTTCTCAGGATATAAAGATTCATGAGACTGTACCCGTCTTCAAGTAGTTCCTTGGTTGAGTCCCTTTAACATGAAATCATCTGAAATTAGGTTTTTAAAGAGAATGTTCTTTTTCCCACATTTGTATGACCTCATTTAATCCTCATATGAAGTAGATGTTGTGAAGCAGAAAAGAGAAGCTAAGAGAGGTGGCAGACTAATTTGCTCCAAATTATACAACAAGATCAAGAAAAGATTCAAAACCGCATCTAGCTGAAACCCTGGACCCATCGCCACCAGCCTACACCACCTCCCCTGCAGAGATGGGCCCAAGGGCAAGGTCATTATTATCTCCTCACAGCACCACCACCTACTCCCTCTCCTTTTTGGAAAGCCACTTTTCACCTTGATGACTAGAGACTCAAGAATAAATTTTGCAGAAATTGTATAACCAAAACCGCATTCTAATTTAGTGCCATTTTTCGTCTTAAGGTTGATATTGTTGTTTTCTCTAAAGCACAGCTCTCTGTGTGCCCAGGAGCTGGTAAGTCACTCAAATTCATTCTATTTCAATAAAAAGCAATAGTCACCTATGGAGATTCCAGGTGAAATTATAACAGAATTCTTTGAATTCTCCTAAGCAAGGAAGAGACAGGTCAGAGTTCAGAACACTTCCTCCAACTAGGCAAGGATATACTGGCATCTTAGTGGGAAATAGAAAACAAAAAATTGCAAAGGCTGTGGTGGTGGTGATAATGAGAAGGAGAAGAAGGGGAAGGAGGAGAGGAAGGGGGGGCAGGAATCATCAACATTTATTGTCACTTGGTGCGAGGAGGAGGAGGAGGAGGAGGGGGAGGAGTTGTCGTTGTCATCAACATTTACCGTCACTTGGTGCCATGCACCGCGCCAAGCACTTTGCATTCACTGACTCATTTAACTCTCACATCAACTCTGTGAGGTTGTTCCTACTGGTATCCCCATCTTACTGCTGAAGAAACTGAGTCTCAGACAAATTTACCAACGTGCCCAAGATCACAGAGTCTAGATGTTTTATTTTTAAAGCACATGAACTTCTGGAAGATTTTAGTGAGATAACCTGGAGAGAAACATTGGTCCTCAGAACCTCTTCCAGATAACAGAACATCTAGAAAAGACAAACATCAATTGGGTGTTACCGAGAATTGGTGTATGAACCAGATGCCACTGCCACACCTACTGATAAATTAATTAGGGTAGCAATTAATTTAGTTTTGGTTGCACCGATTTAATCATTGAATATTTATTCAAGTCATCACAGTGGAATGAATTTGATGCATTCATTTACTAATTTATTAGTTCATTGATTAGCTGACACATGCCAGGTATGGCAAGGCACTGAGGATACAAAGATTCACGAGACTGTACCTGTCTTCAAGCAGTTCAGAGCCTAGAAGGGGACCATAGGCTTGGCAGGGTGGGACTCTTCCCGACTCTGCCCTGTCAAGCTGGCACCCTCAAGGCTAAGGTAATAGAAGGGGTCCTTGTGTACTGTGGCAGAAATGCAGACATTCTTAGCAGTAGAGAAAGGATTGTGTCAGCAAGCGTGCAACCTTCCCCATTTGTTGTTCAGACTTTGTATTCTGAGGTCAGACCTATGTGGTGTTTCCTTTTTCCTTTCTTTTCCATTTTTAGAAGCAGAAGCTACCTTTCCTGCGTATCTAACAGGAGACATGTGTGGAGCAGAAAATGGAGACAGATGCATGCAGCTGAGACACAGCAGACAGCAAACCTTTGCAGGGGACAGCAGTGAGGATCCAGGAGAAGGGAAGGACCATCCAGGAGGGGAGAGAGACCTTGAGAGAACTACACTTGGTGCCAGGTATTGAGGGGTGGCCAGAAAGGTGGTCCTGGGGAAGCAGCTGTACCTACAAATGTTTTACATCCAGCAAAATAACGTTGTCCATCTTATTAAATAAATGTTGCTTCTTTGAATGGTATTAAATTTGTGGTATTTAAAATTTAATTTGTAAATGTATTTTCGTTTAAATGTATCAGTAATAAATCTGATTTATAAATAAAAATATACTTGACTTTATATAGTCCTCCCTTATCTGTGGTTTTGCTGACCCACAGACAACTGAAGTCCAAAACTATTACATACAATAAGGCATTGAAAGAGACATCACATTCACAGAACTTGTATCGTAGTAAATTGTTATAATTGTTCTATTTTTTTATTATTAATTTCTTACTGTGTGTAATTTATAAATTAAATTTCATCATAGGTATGTATGTACAGGAGAAACATAATATATATGTGTTCAGTACTATCCATGGTTTCAGGCGTCCACTGGGGATCTTGGAACACAACCCTTGCAGGTAAGGGTGCACTATTCAATGTATTCAGATGTGGAAATTTAGTAAAAACAACTCTGGTATGCATAGAATTATTTGAGTAATTTTTCCATTTTCAAAATTACAGTATAATTAATATATAGTAAAATGTACCCTCTAGTGTACAGTTCTGTGAATTTTGACAAACATGTTTAGTCATGTGGCCACCGCTATAATTAAAATGTCAAACGATTTCATCATCCCAAAAATGTCCCCCATGCTTCTTTGTGGTTAACCCTGCTTATCAGCCTGGCTCCTGGCAACCACTGATATGTTTTCTGTCTCTGTAGTTTTGCCTTCATAAGAATGTCACATTAATGGACTTGAACATTATGTAGCCTTCTAAAAAACAAAAAAATCTTTGTTGCGGTATAACTGACATATAATAAATTGCACATATTTAAGGATACAATTTGGTGGTAAGTTTTGATGTATGTAAACACTCATGAAACCATCATTACTATAAAAATAATGAATATATCCATCATTCCAGACTGTTTCCTCGTGCCCCTTTGTAATTCCAGTTCCCATATTTCCCTGGTCTCCCATTCCCACTAATCTGCTTTCTATGACTATAGATTACCTGGCATTTTCTAGAATTTCATATAAATGGGATTATTCAGTATGGAATCTTTTTTGTCTGGCTTACATTCAGCATAATAATTTTGATATTCATGTGTCTTGTGTATCAATAGTTTGTTCCTTCTTACAGCAGAGTAGTATTGCATTGTAGGGACATAACACGATTTGTTTATACTTGCATGTGCTAAAGGACATTTGTTTTTTTTTTCAGTTGTGGACTATTATAAAACTCCTATGAACATTTGTGTACGAGTCTTTGAATGGGCTTTTTCACTTGGGTAAATACCTAGTAATGAAATGGCTGGGTCATACAATAGGCATAGGTTGAACTTTTTGAGAAGCTACTTATTATTTCCCTAATAACTAATGCTGTTGAGCATCTTCTCATGTGCTTGTTTGTCCTCTGTATATCTACTTTGTTGAAATGTCTGTTCAGATCTTTTGCCTTTTTTTTTCTTTCTTTTGAGACAGAGTCTCGCTCTGTCACCCAGGTTGGAGTTTGGTGGCAGGATCTCGGCACACTGCAACCTCCCCTTCCTGGGCTCAAGCAGTCTTCCCATCTTAGCCTCCTGAGTAGCTGGGACCACAGGTACATGCCACCATACCTGGCTAATTTTTTCTGTTTTTTGTAGAGACAGGGTTTTGCCATGTTGCCCAGGCTGGTCTCAAACTCCTGGACTCAAGCAATCTGCCCACCTCATCCTTCCGAAGTGTTGGGATTACAGGTGTGAGACACAGCACATTGTCCTATTTTTTTAATTGAGTTTATTTTCTTGTGATTTTTGGATATAAGTTCTTTATAAGATATGTGATTTGCAAATATTATTTGTTCCAATGTGTGGCTTATCTTTTGATTTTCTTATCCACATCTTTCAAAGAGCAGAAGTAAATTAGTTCCCCTTCATCCAGGAGGAATACATTTCAAGACGTCCAGCAGATACCTGGAATAGTACTAAACCTTACACACTATGTTTTTTTCCTATATATAATACCTATGATCAAGTTTAATTTATAAATTAGGCATAGTAAGAGATTAACAATAACAAATCAGAGCAATTATAAAATGCTCTTAAAAGTTATGTGAATGTGGTCTCTATCTCAAACATCTTACTGTATGTAACAATTTTGGACCATGGTATTCACTGCGGGTAATGAAACCACAGATAGTGAACTACAGATAAGAGGATACTACTGTACTTAATTTTTATGAAGTTTATCTTTTTGTTTTGTTTTGTTTTATGGCTCAAATTTTGGTTATATAGCTAACAAGTCTTTGCCTAACCCAAAGTCACCAAGATTTTCTTCTGTGTTATCTTAAGAACTTTTATAGTTTCAAGTTTTACAGTTAGGTCTATATTCCATTTTTACTTGATTTTTGTATAGGTTA
The DNA here is from genome assembly GCF_047675955.1 of Chlorocebus sabaeus. Taxonomy (NCBI): domain Eukaryota; kingdom Metazoa; phylum Chordata; class Mammalia; order Primates; family Cercopithecidae; genus Chlorocebus; species Chlorocebus sabaeus. Next base: position 39,069,384 of record NC_132913.1, read on the forward strand.
CAAGATATGGAACAAGGTTCTTTAAAAACAGTTTGCATGAACTCAAGTTTCAGAAACATTATAATGTTTTCTCAAGGAGCTTGCTTGAAAAGGGAAGGGAAGAATCAGGTAGTATCAAGAAGGTGGTATAAAGTTAAAAGAATTTAGGATTTTATTTCCTTTATACAGGGGAAAAGTTGGAAATGTCTTAGATCACATAGACAACTTGAGGGAAAGGGATTGAAAAACCGATTCTCCTCATCAGAATGGAAGCTCAACTTTGACCATCTTAATTATCATGACTACATTCCCAGCATCAGCACAGTGGCATGCATATAGTAGGTGTTCCATAAACTGTTATAGAATGAAAAAAACAAGGCATGAATGCAAAGGGAAATGGAACTAAGAGTATAGTTATGGAAGGAGTCTTGAATCAGCCTCAGTGACTAGAGGAAACTCCCAGAATATGAGCAAAGGGAGATAAAATGGTAGAGAAGTCCAGGAGTTCACACCTCATAGCCTTTATCATCTTTTAAATTATGAAGCAAGGTTGTCTGCTGGGGATGGGGAAAGGAATATGGAGAAGACCTGAGGAGTCCACTGAAGTGCAGCAATACCCCATGCAGGCAGGGAGGAAGAGCCTCCACTGTGTGCTGAGTGAGGCGTTTCAGGAGACACTGTGAAAGATGGGATTCCCTACTATTCAGCCTTAAAAAAGAAGGAAATGCTGTCATTTGTGACAACATAGATGAACCTGGAGGACACTACGCTAAGTGAAATAAGCCAGGCACATAAAGAGGACTACCACATGATCTCACTCATATGTGAACACTCCATTTAAGGGTGTTGCTACTTTGCAGGGCCAAGATCGGTGCTACCAAAATTTGAGAAATGGGAAAGAAGGAGGCAGGAGGTGGAGGGTAGGGAATATGAATTCCCTTTCTGACATACACATTACCTTTCAGACATCATCTGAATAATCACAGAGGCAGCATGAATCTGTAGGTTACTAGGGTCTAAACAAACACTTAAAGGTCAAGGATGGAGAGGGAAGTTGGTAAAACCCTGAGTGACTTGGGGTAGCAACAAGTGGGGGCATGTTATAAGGAATGCCCCACAATATAGAGGTGAAAGAGCAGTAGGCACAAATAAGAAAAAAAGAAAACAAACCTACCCCAATAGAAGAACCAAGCTTGCTACTGACATCTAATAAAAAGTGGAGATGCCCTGGCACTGACTTATTTCTTACAGGTATTTAGGCTATTCCAAGAGTATGTACGTCAGGAATTTCATTACTAGAAGCAGAAATACTTACCTGTGTATTTCTAACACCACATAAGTTTTGTTCATAAATCTGCCCCACCAGATTAAGCAACCTGGCAGCATACATGGTTTCTTTCTCTACATCCCTGACCTCTAGCTGATTCTGAGTCAGAGTAGCTACTCAAATGTCTACTGACTTTTATTTTGCTATAAATAAAATTTTGCGATTATACATAAGAAGCCAAATGACACAATTTTGGATTCCCTAAGGCGGATGGGGTGAGGAGATACATACAGCATCAAAAGAATCATTTGTAGCTAAAATATTGTCCTCAGAAAACTGGACATGCACTTACTGATTTTTGCCCTGTTGAATGATCCATTGAATGCTGTATAGTTCACTTGCATTTCCATTTAGCCAAGAAGGAGGGTAGGACTGCTTTCAGCCCACGGGGGCTCATGCATTTATATGCTTGACAGTCTTACACTGTGAGGAAATAGACAACTAACAAATGCCTCTGAAGTACATTTCTTATATGTCTGAAATGAAACGAGCAACGTAGGTTTAAATTCCAGACACCCAAAAAATTTTTTACACCAAAAGATCTATCTCCAAAGGAACTTTTCCAAAAAGTAAAATTTTTAACAGTGTCACCTTTTTCTGAATTCCCAATATGGGCTATGCAAGCTGGTATAGTTACACTTTGAAGAAACAAATATATTGAAAAGAAAAAAAAGCACAAGGTTTCCTTTGACTTTAATGAGTAGACTTTCAGCTCATTTCCTTTAAAATGCTGCCCCTGAATTGCAAATTACTTCATGGTCTTTATTTAGTGAGCTCTCTTCCTAGACTGACAGAGCCAGCTGCAGAATTGTACTGTCTGTGGAAATAATATCATCAGCACTTTGTCGCTGAATAAGACCACAATCATTATATTTGGCTTCTTTTTGCACAGCAGGAACTGAATATATGCTTGTTTACAGCAACAATATTCAGAAAGTTATCACTTTTGTACTCTATCAGTCGGCAACTTAAAATCAAAGGAAAATTTAGCATGAAATACCTGAATCCCTTTTAAGGTCATTTAAATTTTAGCACATTGCTAATACTTAAACTCTTAGCTTTCTTTCTAGGATTCAAAGAGCATATTAATTATTATTAATTTTGATATTAAGTCAGAGCAGAAAGTATTAAGAAATCAATTTATATTATACATATTTATAGTTCTTAGATTTTTGTTCCAACTTAGAAATAAAATTTTTGAGAACCACATTCACCATGAAAAATGTTGTATAAATTTATGTCACATCTTTTATTCAAGTGAAGTTCTCATCTGGCAAATATTAGCAAAGTAGTCTATTAAACTATAAATAATTTTAATTTGGCTCTCACCACGTATGCAAATAAGCAAGTAATTCTGTAATTTGAAAAAATATTTTACATTTTCTTTATAAAATAACCACCACTCTCTCTCACACTATTTAATCAAAGCTTTATTAAAATGAAGCCAAAACATTAACACCATTTATATGTACAAGACCATTAAACATTTTATTTTTCTATCTTTAATAAATGTTCTTCCATTTTTTGTCATTGGCTACTTTCCTAATTTGAAAAATTGATTAATGTGAAGAAACATTACTAAATTAAACAAATGTAAAGTTTAAATTTAATTATTAAACTGTTGAGTTTAAAGTTGACAGCTAGTTGAAGGTAGAAGACCTTCACAGTGCAATTACTTCTACTTGGTTTCAGAACTACCCCTAGGCAAACTGTTTCTCCTAAAATAGAAACTACATGCAAGAAAAACACAAGCAATGTTCATCATTTAAGATAAACTTAAAAAGAGTTAAATTTTTAAAATTAATTTTAATAAAAATTGATTTGTTACCAGTTAGCTATATAACCTAGAGCCTATCAATCTCTGTGTGTTTTCTCTTGTGTTAAATGTAGAACTTAATTCTTGCTCTACATACTTCTCAGGATTGTGAGAATAAAGATGATACATGTAAAATCAACTTGGAAATTATGGCACTATTGTAGAGGTGGCAATGAATGGGAAATACTTTAGCAGATATACTGAACTCAGTTCCCAGCCAAGAACCAAATAATTTCAAAAATATTTAAGTGCAAAGAAACCACTAAGGTACCATGTAATCTCCTTTTACTAACAAATAGATGTAGTAATAAGACAAATCCAGACATAGTACTTGCATCACTTTATGATAATACATGCTAAGGAAAAGTAAAATTGGCCAAACCCTGAAAGTTTCTGTTCTGTATATGTATTCATGGACACCCCCAATGCATGCCATGCTGGTAGTGGGGATATGGAGCTGAATGGAATCGAGTCACTGCCCTCCAGAGGCTTGCAGTCTGGAACAACCTGCTGAAAACAGACAAAAATCCCGCACTATGGCAACAGAGAAAGACGTGCTGAATGGTCTTCCGGATCAGGCCAGACCTCCCAGGGTGATGGGAGAGCTCAGTCTTCAAGGATATGTCAAAGATTGCTATGTGAGAAAAGGAAGGAAAAGTCATTCTAGCTTAAAGGAACAGACTAGATCAAGGCATGAGACAGAAAGAGCAGATGTTTAGAATACATTTAATTATAATAACCAGTATTCAATATTTTAGAAATTGTTAAGACAATCAGTAAAACCACTATTTATTGAGGTTCCAAAATATATCAGGCTTGTGTTAAGGGCTCTGATATATATTTAGTTAAAAATACAATGAAACTAAGGTCCAGGGATGTTACTTAGCTTGCTGATAATGTTGTGGGCATATTAATAGGGTGTCTTTTTCATGGTATCAGGCTGATGATTTTTCTTGGCACCATATCCTACTTACAGTTAGCTTTCTAAGAAAAAGATCAGGTAAAGTTAAAACATTTTTAAAGTTCTCCAGTTTGATTCTTATCTGTAGGCACATCTTTGTAATAAACTTGAAATAGCATTCGTTACATGGCATAAGGCAGTTACAATTCCTTCCAAAGGAATGAGAATTAGGAAATTCCTGGGAATAGTCATTATAGGTCAGTTTGACTCAACCAATTGTCTACTGCTTCTGAATAACTTTTAAAACTTTTAGAACTAATCATTCTTCCCTGCCACTTGCCTTCTTACCTCAAACGTAAAAGATGAGAAACAAAAACTTTCAGGCAAAGCTCTTATTTTACAGTATCATTTCAGGATTAAAACAACATGAATTGAGTCACAACTATGTGCTTGGATCATAGAACAAGTTTACTTTCTTAATTGAATTAACATAACAGCATCATTTTAAGATTTGTGTAACTAGAGCAGGGCATGGTGGTGCAGGCCTGTAGTCCCAGCTATTCAGGAGGCTCAGGCAGGAGGATCACTTGTACTGAGGAGTTCAAGTCCAGCCTGGGCGACAGTGTCAGACCTTGTCTCTAAAAATAAAATAAAATAAATAAATAAATAAATAAATAAATAAAGATGTGTGTAACTGAGGCAAAGAACAGGCAGAAATACTGATGATCATTCTGCCAATTCTGCAGATTAAAGAAGCCTTGCCCTTTTTTTTTTTTTCTATTAGCAGTACTTAATGTTCACTACATTCATTCATTCACATGAGTTATTTTTGATATAAAGGTCATTAATGACATTAAATTGCCTATTATAATGGCTCAATGTAAACATCAGCAGTCTGTCAGCAAGAAAAGCTTCATTATTCATGAATGCTGGTCAAGTCTTGCTACTCATTCATTTGATGATGACACAATTACCAACTGCCCCTTAAGCTGACAACCATTCCCCTCCACTGCTATCACTGCAAAAACACATTGTCCCCTATCTGAACACAGTATCTTTCTGAGTGTCATTTATGGATAACGTTGAGCTGATTCAAAACACAATTCATAATTAACAATGTGAATTATTTCACATCATCCCGCCTCTTTCTCTTCTCATACAGTCATTCTTCCAGGCAGCAAGCTCCAACTGCTCTGTGCCTCCTTCCTTTCTCCTCATATCTAGTTACCACAACTCTTCTGCCCAGACTAGCTCTGGAGGAATGTTTTTCTTCTTTTTCCCCTTTTTCATGAATTAAAAAAAAAAAATTACTTTTAGTTGACAAATCGTATATATTTATGGGGTATAATGTGGTATTTTGATATGCTGGAGTAATTATTAATAGTGCCTTCTTTGACTCTTAAATGTGTTCCATTTTGGCTGATAACTTATATGGTTACTTACCCACATTCCATTAGATATCAAGTTTGTCTTTGCCTTCTCTGCCTTCAGGCCTTCATTTTTTCTTTCACCAGGGATACTATAATAATCTATTTATGATATTATCCCCAGTTTCCTCTCTTTTCACCCCTTTGTTTAAAAGTTGCCACAGTAACTTTCATTTTAAGAGGCTGGCCTTAAAACTGTTATTACCAGGCCAGGCACAGTGACTCACACCTATAATCCCAGCACTTTGGGAGGCCCAGGTGACAGGATCATTTGAGTCCAAGAGTTTGAGACCATCTTGGGCAACATAGCAAGACCACATCTCTAAGAAAAAAAAAAAAAAAATTAGCCAGGCATGGTGGTATGTGCCTGTAGTCTCAGCTGTTTGGGAGGCTGAGGTATGAGGATCACTTGAGCCCAGAAGGTCAAGGATGCAATGAGCCATATCATGCCACTGCACTCCAGCCTGGGAAACAGAGCAAGATCCTGTCTCAAAACAAAATAAAACAAAAATGTTACTCCCCAGCTGCCAAACCTTCAGTGGTTCCCCAATGCCTACTACTACTACTACCTCATTTTAGTCTATAAGGACTGTTGACTCTTGCTATCACTGTCTCTTTTCATATAGCCTCCAGTACACCTGATCTGAACCATTCACTTTACATTTGGAGTTTTTTTTTTTTTTTTTTTTTTTAATTTGAGATGGTCTCATGGTCCCCTGGGCTGGAATGCAGTGTTGCATGTTGCAGTCAGGGCTCACTGTAGCCTCAACCTCCCAAGATCAAGTGATCTTCCCACCTCAGCCTCCCAAGTAGCTGAGACAACAGGCACATGCCACCATGCCTAATTTTTTTGTTTTTTGTAGAGATGGAGTCTCACTATGTTGCCCAGGCTAGTCTCAAACACTTGGGTTCAGGCTCTCCTCCTGCCTGGGCCTCCCAGAGTGCTGACATTACAGGTGGGAGCCACCACACCCAGCCCCTTTGGGTGTTTTTAAATCTTACTTTTGTATTTATAACGAATGTAACCAAATGTTAGATCTTATTAGAAGTACTAAACTTTTAAGACACCATCTCAGGTTAGTTAAAGAGTATTTTGAGTACAGCAGTTATCCTATTAAAAAGGCCATTACAATTTACAACATTCTCTGTGGGCATTTGATGTCAGTACTACACAGCCAAAAAGAACCTATCCCACAAACCAACCAACCACCAAACCATCTAAAGCAAAACACATACTATCAAGGCATAAGCTAAAAGGGTAATCTCTTTACATCTGCAATATTTGGTTAGAACTTTGTCAAGATCAAACTTGCACTGGAGGTTGCAAATGACATTGCATCAGTGAATTTTTGCCAATCATCTTTTGTTGTTGTTGTTGTTTTAATTTCAACTTTTATTTTAGCTTCGGCGGGTGTATGTGCAGGTTGTTACCTGAGTGTATTGCATGAAGCTGAGGTCTGGGGCATGACTGATCCCATCACCGAGGTACTGAGCATAGCACCCAATAGTTTTTCAACCTTTGGCCCCCTTTCCCTTACCCCTCTAGTAGTCCCCAATATTGCTGCCATCTTTATGTCCATAAGTACCCAATGTCTAGCTCCCACTTATGTCACAACATGTGGTATTTGGTTTTCCATGTTAATTCGCTTAGGATAACCACCTCCAGCCGCATGCATGTTGCCGCAAAGGATATTATTTTGTTCCTTTTTATGGCTGCATAGTATTCCACTTACCAATCATCTTGATCTCTAAACTGAGAGCTGCATCCCATTTACTTAATACATTTACAACTTTTGTATTCCTTCCCAAGCCTCCATCCCTATGATTCTTTGAAAACAAAATGATTCAGCAATGTTTTGTGATTATTGGTATACTGCGCTCAATATAGAATATTTGTAACACACAAAAGCATAATCAGAAAAATATTGACCTTAATGTTGCTGCCTACAACTCCTAATGTTATAATACATTTGTTTGTTTCTTCTTTTTTTTTAAGACACGGTTGCACTCTGACACCTACGCTGGAGTGCAAACACAGCTCGCCGCAGCCTTTAACTCCTGGGCTCAAGTGATGCTGCCACTTTAGCCTCCTGAGTAGCTGGAACTATAAGGTTCATGCCACATGTCTGGCTAGTTTTAAAAAATATTTTGTAGAGACAGGGTTTTGCCATGTTGCCCAGGCTGATCTTGAGTTCCTGGGCTCAAGCAATCCTCCTGCCTCAGCTTCCCAAGCTACTTTCTTTTTTTCTGTTTTTTATTCTCGCATAATTGAGATCATAGATGTCACAGTTTGTATTTTTTTTTTGTCCTATTTAACATGTCACAACCATTAATAATTTCCTCATATTATTGAAATCTGTTAAAATATTTAATGGTAGCGTGTTTTATCATATAACTCAACTGTTTTTAATATAATGAACATAAATGGATGGACACTGGGTGACTTTTCTGAATGAATGAACACAGGACTTCCTACACAGGACTGGCATTTAGAGCTGACAGTGTAGATGGACACATTGGTGGGAGAGCATCCTAGAAGCAGAAGACTGGCCATCTATGTTAGATAACAAAAGTTGTTCATTATTCTTCCCCAACATTAAAAAAAAGTCAGCTGGGAGATTGTATATGTCTTTTCCCTTCTACCTTCCCAAAAGGAGTCAATGATCAGCATAGGCTGAATACATTATAAGCGGGTTAACAAGTAAATTGCACAATAAAGGCTGAAGATCACAGAAACCCTGTGGGTGGAGGGAAGCTTTGCACTGCCCACTGCTGGAAGGACTGGTGAACATGTAGCATGACCTGAAAATGCCCAGAGTGGTGGTGGCCTGTGACAGTAGTTAACAGGTTTACAAATCTTAATATAAAATGTCTTAATATAGAGACGGCCATGTATATAGCTGAAGAATTGACCAGGATGTGGGAATCTTTTGGCAAGACAATTAGGCAATAGGCCACCAAAGTCTTTTAAAAGGCCATACACTTTGACACAGCAATTGGACTTGTGAGAATTCATTCTACAAAAAAAAAAATCCAAATGTTAACTACAGGAAAATTACTGCAATAGTAAGAAATAAGGAACAACAATGAACATCAATATTAGACTGGTTAAATAATGTCATGTCCAAACAGCAAACGCAATATATCCATTAAAATGTTTTATATGTAAATGATGTTTACAGTATATGGTGGAAAAATAAAGAGCTGTTTGGAATTCTATATTCAAAACAAACTGAGAAATATACAGTCATTCATTGCATAATGATGGGGATGTGTTCTAAGAAATGCATTGTAGGTGATTTCATCATTGTGTGATCATAGAGTGTATGTATGCAAACGTAGATGGTATAGCTACATGGTACAGCCTATCGTTCCTAGGCTACAAGCCTGTATAGCCGGTTACTGTACTGAACACTGTAGGCATTCTAACACAATGGTTATGTGTTTGTGTATCTAAACATAACTGAACACAGCAACAACATATGTTACTTGGGTGATGGATACACTAAAAGCTCGGAGATCGAGAACATCCTGGCTAACACGGTGAAACCCCGTCTCTACTAAAAAATACAAAAAACTAGCCGGGCGAGGTGGCGGGCGCCTGTAGTCCCAGCTACTCGGGAGGCTGAGGCAGGAGAATGGTGTAAACCCGGGAGGCGGAGCTCGCAGTGAGCTGAGATCCGGCCACTGCACTCCAGCCTGGGCGACAGAGCCAGACTCCGTCTCAAAAAAAAAAAAAAAAAAAAAAAAAAAAAAAAAAAAAAAAGCTCTGACTTCACCACTATGCAATCTATAGATTTAACAAAATTGTACTTGTACCCCATAAAATTTATACAAAATTTCTTTAAAAGATTAAAAAATGGTACATCTGTATAAGGCACTTAATGTGACTGGAGCTTGCAGGACTGGAAGTTGTTCTGGGTGAGTCAGTGGTGAGTGAAAGTAAAGGCCTAGAACATTACTGCGCAGTACTGTAGACTTTACAAATACCCTACACTTAGGCTATACTAAATTTATTTTAAAAACAAACGGTGCCACAACGTTACAAGTTACAACATCACTAAGTGATAGGAATTTTTAAGCTCCATTACAATCATACAGGACCACCACCAGGTATGTCATCCATTGCTAACTGAAACACCGTTATATGTCTCAAAGTGTTGATAATGGTTTTCTTAGAATGTTGGGAAAATTGATAATTTTAATTATCTCAATTTGGCTTATTATCTCTCTTCTGATTTTCACTCAAAGGAGTCACGTATATCTTACGTGATTTTTTTTTTTTTTTTTTTGAGATGGAGTCTCCCTCTCTCTCTCAGGCTGGAGTGTAGTGGCACAATCCCGGCTCCCTCCAAGCTCCGCCTCCCTCCAAGCTCCGCCTCCCAGGCTCAAGCGGTTCTCCTGCCTCAGCCTCCTGAGCAGCTGGGATTATAGGCATGTGCCACTGCGCCTGGCTAATTTTTGTATTTTTAGTAGAGACAGGGTTTTACCACGTTGCCCAGGCTGGTCTTGAACTCCTGACCTCAGGTGATCCACCTGCCTCGACCTCCCAAAGTGCTGGGATTACAGGTGTGAGCCACCTTGGTGCACAGCCTGTAAGGTTTTTTTTTTTTTTTTTTTTTTAAAGACAGAGTCGCACTCTGTTACCCAGGCTGGAGTGCAGTGGTGTGATCTTGGCTCACTGCAACCTCCGCCTCCCAGGTTCAAGCGATTCTCATGCCTCAGCCTCCTGAGTAGCTAGAATTACTGGCGTGCACCACCACACCCAGCTAATTTTTTTCTATTTTTAGTAGAGACAGGGCTTCACCATGTTGGACAGGCTAGTCTCGAACTCTTGACCTCAAGTGATCTGCCCACTTCAGCCTCCAAAAGTGCTGGGATTACAGGCGTAAGTCACCACACCTGGTTGTAATTTTTTTATATTAACAAACACTTTAGGCCAGGAGTGGTGACTCACAACCATAATCCCAGCACTTTGGGAAGCTGAAACGAGCAGATGACTTGAGACCAGGAGTTCGAGACCAGCCTGGCCAACATGGCAAAACCCTGTCTCTACCAAAAATACAAAAAACTTAACCAGGCATGGTGACACATGCCTGTAATCCCAGCTACTCGGGAGGCTGAGGCAGGAGAACTGCTTGAACCCAGGAGGCACAGACTGCAGTGAGCCAAGATCACACCACTGCATGCCAGCTTGGGTGATACAGTGGGACTCTGTCTCAAAAAACACACCACTCTATATGCTGAAAAGATAATTATAAAAATTTAAACAGCATACTAGGATGTGTTTTGCACACACATCTGCAAAAACATGACAAGAGATAATATATTCACTATTTAAACAGAGCTCCACTGGCGAAATTGGTTAACACGTGGTACTTATATTTAGTATTTTAAGAATTTAATTTATTCACAATAACATCAAGATTATAATAAATGAATAAAGCAAAAGAACAATTCAGAGGAAATTAAAACAGCAAAGAAAAATAGTCTAACTAAGTGCAAAATATAACAATATGCTTATCCCTCTGTTAAATTGGAAAGGGTTTTGTTGTTTAACATATTAGTGAAAATTTGAAATAGGCACCCTCAAATCCCATCCTACCATTTAATCTAGTAGTTTCACCTGAGGTTAGAGCCAAAAGAAATAATTTTAAATATGAAAAAACACATTAAGTAGATGTCCATTGCAATGTTGTTTGTAATAATATAGGAGATACAGTAGAATATAATTTGGGGATCTAAATGTATTAGAACAGTTTCGAAAAGATTTTTAGGTAAACATCAATTTTGGTATAGAACAATTTGCTAGAATGCAAAGTATGTGATGAGGAGAATAATGGGTCACCTAGGCATCCCAACTCATGGAATCCCAAAAGGGTGGTGATCAATCATAAGGAACACATTCAAAAGGACTGTTAGAGGTTATTCTAATGTTGTGAAAATCTCATCAACTTCATGGGACAAAAGTTATTTACCAGCAAAAAGGGGATATTCCAGATATCAAAAAATGAAGGAAGAATGAGCATAAAAGACGAATAAGACAAAGCTGTTTTTCCAAAAAAGCTGCTGTACCATTTACTATTTCAATGTCTACAGATGCTGACAACAAACTCTGGTATGTTACTTACATTCCTTGATGTAGGCCCACACAGATTTCAAATACATAAAATTTCTACATATCTGCCACTGCATGATGCTTTTAAGCCATTTTTAAGGAAATACGTGCTATTTCTACTAAAAGACTGAATGAGGAAAACATAGTCACCTAGAAACCCTTTTGAAATTAGGCAGAATTAAATGAGAATTGAGGTAAGTGTTAAGTAAGAATTAAACGAGGCAGTATGCTGCAATCACATAGGTAAAAAAACAAAAACAAAACCTACCTATGAGAACAAAAGATGTAGAAAAAAACAACAAAAACATTAGTAATCCATTCATTCATTCGTCAACACATATAAATTGAACACCTGTTACATACCAGGCACTGTGTTCAGCACAGAGAGATGTAATTGCCATCCTGTGGTTTACATTCTAGCGGGGGGGGGGGGGGGGGGGGGGGGACACGATATTTAAGTCAGCATGTGACTGGGGCTGACTCCTCTCTCCCTTTTTCCCTTTTTTCTTCTGTTTACTATCAACTAAGGTCATGAATGTTCACTTTAATAATATTCATTTTAAATGACTGAACTTTTCTCAGATTTTAAAATAAATCAACTATGCAAACTGATCATAATTTGTCAGGTTCATTTCCAATTCTAACATTCAGAAATAAAAGAGAGAGAGCTCTCTATAAATTGACCAGTGCCAGAAAAGTTTCCTAGAGAAGATCAGGACAATCTTTTTGTCATTTGTACAATGCAGCTGTCATACCTTTTCAATTACCATGTGGATCCCAGTCTTCCGACACTGTTTCTGCACATTTAGAGAATAAACCAGAATAAAAACACTGACAACACAGAGGTGTGAATAGTAATTATAATTAACCCTTTCTAAAAGAAAAGGTATATGTAATAGTACATAACAGAGTAACAATTGTAACTCAAGTCTTTTTTTTTTTTTTTTTGCCTTTTTACTCAAAGCATAAACCAGAGACAATACGTTATACCAGATTAACATGCAACTTAAAAAGAGGTTAATGTACATATTAAGCATGGAAATTCACCAGTAAAATCTTATTTGTCATTTTACCCCAACTACCTTGACATTCTTCTTCCATTTCATAATCAACAAGGTTCTACTTCTGGTCACCTGATAAACACTTTGCATTCCTGGAGCTTGACATTTCAGTCAATTATGGACACAAGAACATTGTTACAAGTATAATGAAAAAACACATCTACAAAGTAGCTGACTGCGCTGCTTTCAATGAAGGTCCCCACTCCAACCTGTCCACTCCCTCCCTTTTCTCAGCACAAACATAAATGTCCCCCAGTCATTCATGAAGCTGTGTTGTTAAAAAGGTCCTGAAGCATTATTTCCCTAGACACCCAACACATCAGTACTGACCAAATAAAAACCCCCCAGGCACTCTAAAATTGTTTTTCAAACATTCCTTGTGTGTAAAATTTTCCTAGCATACAGAGAAACACAAGTTCGCAAAATGATAAAAAGATGAGACAAAATTTCTGCCTCTTCTTGCATGCAAATCTTAAGTCAAAACCTTTTATTGTTTTGGAAATTCAAATACAAGAAACCTAAGATTTTCTTATTTGCTTGTCAATATGCATAGAGCTCAATTGGCAGGGATGGGGAGCGGAGCGGGGGAAGGTGTTATAGAAAGAGACTAGGTGGAACCCATTTTTATCTAGGCTTCTCTAGGACAATATGATAAAGATTAATATCTACAAGAAGAATGTCATATTTAAAATCAATATGATTAGTAAAACGTATTTTAAGTACAAATTAAAATGATTAGTATACATTTCTCTCACCTCTAGCAACCAACAGAGCCCTCATTAGACATAGCTGCGTCCTCAATGCTGTATCCTGGACATTAGCCTAAAAAACATCTTTAAAAGTGCTTTGCAGGTATCACCTCATCTCATGGAATCACAGAGGGATGTAAGAAAAGGCTACTCCAATCTAAAGGACTATTTTCAAGCAAAAATAGAGGAATTCTGTGTATCATCAACGAAAGAAGTTTAGGGGAAGGGTATAGTACATATTACAATAATTTAAAATCATACGCACATTTTACTTCCCATGCACGATGATTTCTAACATGAAACAATGTAACTATACATCACTGAAAATACAATCAAGCTTTGCCCCAGAACTTACAGCCACACTCTACAGTCAGTTAAAAAAAAAAAACCCTGGAAGAATATATGATAAATGTATTCAGATTCTATTAGTCTGATTTGTAAGTAGAATCTAAACAAAGAGGAGGAATTTGGGCACTTATGCACATGCACAAATGGCTCAACATCTAAATGATATGATACAAAATTACCACTATAAGAATCAAGAGGCTACTCGTATGCAAGCAACAAACTTTTACTTATGATTTCAAACATACAGTTTAATATTCTGTTAAAATTGTTTTTTAAAAAACAGTACTAGGGTTCAGTTTTCTAGTCTCAGCATGAACTAATGCCAGGGACATGACTATTTATATTAGGAAAGAGACAAAATGGTGTGGCTTGTGCTTCATTACGTCATGGTTTGTTGAGGGTTAGGTGAGGGTCTTCAATTTCAAGACTTTTTATTTAGGCCAGGCACAGTGGCTCACGCCTGTAATTCCAGCACTTTGGGAGGCCAAGGCAGGCGGATCACGAGGTCAGGAGATCGAGACTATCCTGGCTAACATGGTGAAACCTCGTCTCTCCTAAAAATACAAAAAATTAGCCGGGCGTGGTGGCGGGCGCCTGTAGTCCCAGCTACTTGGCAGGCTGAGGCAGGAGAATGGCGTGAACCGGGGAGGTGAAGGTTGCAGTGAACCGAGATCATGCCGCTGCAGTCCAGCATGGGCGACAGAGCAAGACAATGTCTCAAAAAAAAAAAAAAAGAAAAAGAAAAAGAAAAAAAAAAGACTTTTTATTCAAATAAAGCACAAATTGTGACAGAAACCCTCTAGGCTGTGTCATCAGTTAAGACAAGCACATACGATACCATAGAAAATACATATAATTTATTAGATGGGCTTAAAATCAACACAAATCCATTTTTAGGCACTTCTCGAGTATAGACTATGGGAATTTTTTACCAAAGAACGGGATGTCTAGCAGGTAACAGCATAAAGATTTAAACTTTAGTTTTCAGAACAATACACAAGGGCTAGACAATTGATAAGAAATACTGCATAACTAATCCAAGTGTATCCTGGAACATTTCTTTCCAATTTGACAGGGCTTTAGGGTTAACTAGAAAGTTATTTTTTAGCATCCAAAATTCTAATTTCTGGCTTTCTTTCCTTTTTACTCTATTATCATGGTCTTAAAATAAACTATCATACATTCTTTGAAGGAACATGATATAGAAGTTTTATTTTTGTATAAGTGGAGCTTTAAAGACATATTTCTTTATCTGTATTTACAGTCAATGCATGACAAGTGATTATTTTGATGTCTTTTAAAACCCATTTAAACAGGTTTATTTTGTAAGGACAGGCTTTTCATTACTAACTCCTTTAGACATCTGATGTTTATCTCTGTTTTGTAAGTAAACATGAACTAAAAAATGGGATGTGGGCAATAGCTTCAAGAATGCCCTTAGGTTATAGGCTATACATAAATTTGGTTTGGCATCTTTTTCCAACTCAAACTGAACTGGTATTCTGTGAAACATAACCATTCTTGGTAGTGGGAAGATAATACACATAAAACTTAATCCCGCCCATGCCTAACTAGTAGCTCAAGGAAGTGGCAGAGTCTGGGTATTTCTCCTAAGTTTCTGAATCTACTTCCCAACATGTGAAGTTAAATTAAGAAGCATGAAAATGTTAAATATAAAGAATTATAATATTGGCATCTATATGCTATTCACACTGCAAGCTGGTCTTCTGATGGACTCCACATCTCTGATAATGCTCTCTAATGAGCAAAGTCCAAATCACTGCCTCAAGTCAGTGGTGAGAAGATAGCAAGGAACTAGAAAAGCTGCATAGAAACTACTGGTTTGGAAACCATTGTCTATAGCAATGGTTATAGAGAAAGTTTAAAGTAACCTCCAGGACAGAGATATCTTCACTGATAGTAAATGAAGACACAGGAGAGAAGGGGATACCTGAGCTATGGGGAAGCTGATCTTGAAAGCAAGGAGATCCAGATTACATTTGGAGAGTGGGAGGGGTCAAAGTTACATGGAGAAACTTGTCTCTCCCCAGCCTTGAAAAAGGGATTGATGACAAGATGTAACTGGGCAATTGAGAGAAGACTGGAGTTTGGAGATAACCGATGATGTGGTACTATCTCCTGTATACAAAGCAGAGCCTATTATACATACATTCCCAAAAATGCCTGCAGAGAAATCTAGAAAGTTGTCTATAGTTTTTCTATTTACACTAATATAAACAGGTTTTGAGGTTGTCTGTACTGTATATGGTTGCTGTAGTGACAGCAAGAAGCATAAAGTGCCTATACAAGAGGGGACAATAGAGTCATGTTTCTAGGCATCTTAATACTATATACTGAGACAAAAAGGAAAAGAAAGTCAGGGACTTCATGCCTTTGCTCAAGCTCTGTGCACTTCTCTAGGTCTCAAATGACCTACTAGGCACTTTTTAAGGCCAGAAAATAAAAACTCTTCTTCCCTCTATTTCATCCCATGCTTCTAAAGTCATTTTCACTACCTATATTAAAAATGCCAGTCAGCAGCGCTAAAACACTTTTATATTCTTAAGGCAAAATGTCATATAAGAAAATGAATCCCCTATCCACTTCCCCACTATAACCCCTAAGCCACCTGCCTTCGTTGTATGCTTTGCCCATTATGAGGACTAAGACGTACTGGGAAGATAAAAGAGAACTGAAAATTTCAAACAAGAACCCTCTATATAATGTGTAAGATACACTTTCACAGATGCTATTATGACAAAATTAAACATATTCAAATGCTTATAGCATATGGTTACTTTTGCCCAGATATCAAAAGAAGTTAAATAACTTTCAAAATTAGTATCAAAAACAGGATATTTAAATCCAACCACATGTACAGAAGTATGAATCTTTGTTCTTCTCAGAGCTGAACACAATGACTCCACGAGATGTTTTCACTCAAAAGTGGCATGTTAAAAACCCAAAAGCATCTCCCTTTGCTTAATTCCACTTAAACTACATACAAATTGCCAATATGACTTTTCACCAGTCTCTCCATCTTATCTGAAAATAATACTGTTAAAATGATTTTGACATTTTCATATATAAATTTATTTTTTCCCAACTATAATTTTGGTTTTATGTACAAGTACACAAATACCACCTTATTTTTAATGTTTACCTTGAAGGGTAGAAAACAAAATCATGTTTTATAAATGTGGTATAAAATTACACATCTTCTCATGATGTCAAGTCAATAATCCACTAAACCAACTGTAACAAGGTAGTGCATGCTTTAAACATCCAATTAAGAATAAATCTAAGCCAATATCTTGATGACAAGGTAATGTGCTGATACTGTGTTAAACTGATGTGGCAGTAATCCAAGGGACTAAGCACATGATCAAATTAAAAAATAAAAAGGACAAAAGGTGCGGATTTTCTGGGCTACATCACAGAATATTTGTCTGGTGAAACCGTAATACAGATTTGGGTGAAGGAGATTTTTAATAGATAACAAATAATTCTTTATAGTGATTTGAAAAAGTATGAGAACATATGAGAAAAGCTTAGTAATTTAAGATTTACTTTTGTAAAACCATGTGGACAAAGATTAAATGTTATGCTTGCATTTTGAACATTATAAATATAAAATACAAAATATTCAATGGTAAATACTGATCTCCCATGCCTGACCTGGATTTAGATATTGAGTATTTCCCATTTTAAAGAAAGAAAACTTTCAAAGTTTTGTCAATATTTAAAGTATATACTATTATTCCTCACCAAAATCTTCATGAAACTTAAAAGGCTGATATTAAAAGTAGTTTTTTTTTTCTTAAATATGCTAAAACAAGTGAGTTTGGATTAACCTTCAGATTTTCAAGGCATGAAAGATACATAGAGATAGAGTACCCCAGAATATGTTTTAACACATTTAGGGTAAGTTTGTTTACAATTGTGACAGGAATACCTCTAACTTTCAGACATTGAAAAAAATACCCTAAGCAAACAGAGAGGGTGCTTTGGGTCAAGTTACTTCTTAGTACAAATAATACATGGTAGCAATCAATTTTTAAATCAAATTCTTAAAATCATTCAAAAAACACTTGCAGTTTATAATTGTCAATGCATTTATGTAATAGATGATACAACAAAATTTAGAAATAAAAAATCTCACACTATATTCCAAGTACCAAAATAAGAAGAAATTGGCAAATTAAGAAATTATCAATGTTGCTCAGAAGCATGCCTTACTTTTACTCTGAAATTCATTTTAACTCCTTGACGTATAATTTAATGCTTAAAAATAATATAGCTAAGTTGTTTAATAGTATTTGTAGAATATTACTTTTCTGGGTAGACATGTTTCACACAACAGTTTTCAATGAATGCTGAGCATTCATTTGATAATTTTAATCATAATTTGATTCACTGATTAATGGATTAATAATTTATTCAGTAATTTAGATGCCATAAGAACCACTGAAAGGAATAATCTGATAGTTGCTCATTGTACAATCCTGCCCATTAGTAATACTAAGCCAAGAATCTGATAGCTATCCCACTCTGTTGAATTATGTGTTTCCATGTTTGTGATTCTGGTCAACAACAAAAAATCAATATACAATGTCATGCTTTTTCCTTTTCCTTTTTTTTTTAAAATAAGCAGCTCAATGATTTCGGAGGTTGGTTAGTACAATACAGAGAACATAGAGAGAAAGTATAAAATGGCACTGAACACCAATGCCAATACTTATCTCATTATGGTTATAACGAAGGATATTATTAATATTTGTGTTATTTTTCTCTGGAACATAAATCAATGCCATTAACTTGAACTTGAGGTATATACATAATACACACACAACCTTAAGCAAAATACTTTTCATAAGTAACATTACATTTTAAAATATTGGAAACTGAATATCTGTGCTGATTTGTACTTTGACTTAATGGAACAAGAAGAAAACAACATTCAACTAGGGAGGGTTATACTGATAATAAAGCTCTTAAAATTCAAAATGTCTTCCTCTCCCTTTGTACTTACCACAGGCTACACAATGTCCTGAGAGGATTCATTATGAGAAAAATGTCAATCACAGCTTTAATAACTTACTTTGGAAAAAACTAATAAGAAAGTAAATTGGAAGGTGAGACTTCATCTTTGTTTTCAAATAAGTGGTCTTAATTTTTCTTCTTATAGAAAAAGTTTAAATCAGTTTATTATAAATATATCTAAACCATTAATTTTTGCAGCTTTCAGGTAAAGTCCAGCACTTCATTTATACAAAGTCTATGAGAAGAGGTCAGTAGAGATCATCTAATCTTAAGTCGTGACATCATCCATTCAAGTCCTTGGTACAATCTATAAAGAAAACAAAATCATTTGATTAAATTCTGAACTAAGAAGCTACGAACAGCAAACTAAAAGGCAGTATTTTTCATTTAGCTAAATAACAAAGATTTAAAAATCAATAATACTCAGTCCTTGGGCTGCTGCAGTGAAGCCATATTCTCATACATAATCCATCTGTGCTTTTTTTGTCTTTCCTCTTTTTAAGACAGGGTCTCCCTCTGTCACCCAGGCTGGAGTGCAATGGCACAATCAATGGCAGCCATGACCTCTGGGCTCAAGCGATCTCCCCACCTCAGCCCCCCAGTAGCGGGGAGTAAAGGCGTGTGCCACCACACCCAGCTAATACATCTGTGCTCTTTTGGTTCCGTTATATCTCTAGTCCCTAGAACGCTGTCTGACACTTTTAAAAAGCTTTATAATTATACAATGAGTGCCCACAGAAAGCAACATATGTCAAAAATATATCTGGCAATATGTATCAAAAATATTTAAAATATCAATACTCTGAATCTTTTTCTACTTCCAGAAATGTATCCTAAAAAAGAAAATCAGACATAAACATAGACTTACATACAAAACTGTTCATTAAAGTACTTTTAATAGAAAAATAACTTCTGTCTAGAAATACAGAAAAAAAATAAATTACAAGACATTTGTATGATGAAATATTTAAAATTTTCCTTTCAAAAATGATTTCATAATTCTCATCACCAGGAAATGGAGGAAATAAAACCATTTTATAATAGGATAAAATGCTCATGATATAAATGACAAATGGCAGAATATTAAACAAAATATATATTTTGTAGTTATTAAAACAAAGTATACACATAATATGTTATATAAATATTATAAAATGTAAGTATATAAAACTTTTGAAGGCAATAAAATTTCATATTGGTAACACCAGTTATCACTGAACAACTGGTAATTGAACATAACCCAAAATACAGAAAAGGATGTTCATTCTGGTAAAAGAAACTAAAAGTTCAGCAAAAGAGAAATGGTTGTACACATTAAGTTACAATAAAATGAAGAACTGTTAATAAGTATTAACTATTATCTATGACAAGCTTTTGTAGACACAAAAAACTATGTTACAATATAAATTTTTTTCAGTTCAGATTTTTGTTAAGTATGAATCTAATAATGTAAAAGAAGACACAAATAGAAAAAAGACAGCAATGAGGTAAATAGATGGTTGTTTTGGGGTGGTTGTCCCATGCTTTTCTCCTGGGACTAGATTCGTTACTTTTAAACTACTGACAGGAAATAGTACATAAAAATAATAGATGAAGAGACTGTTTAACTCCAAACTGATAAATGAACAGTAGTTACCTAATAGCAAACTAGAAACTGACTTAACATCCATTCTCTTAATTAATCTTTACAACACTGACATTAGAATCCTTCCAATGTTACAGAGGAAATCCAGGTTGGCAATGTTAGCAAATGGGAAAAGTGGGAGTCAAATGAAGTCACACACCGAAGTTTGGGATCTCCAATCCACTGAATCAAAACGCTAATGCATACTAAAACCAATAATTTAGATCAAGGCAGCTGAACTATAAAAGAAAAACAGAACATTTCTCTCAAAACCAAACTCACCTATTACCTTCCTATTTTTAAAACAAAATTGTTTTATCTCTTTTTAAAATGAAATTGAGTTGATACTAATGATACATTTTCCATACAATTATCAAAGTATATAAATTAAATCTATGTCAATCCTAGATGACTTGTCTTTATTGCCAAATATTATAAATCCATGCTTTTGCTTGACAAAGATATGTATACTAAACTATTTGACAAAGAAATATTTAACATATTTTTACTTAAATGAATACATGGATAATTGGTATTATCTGTGTTTTTAACGAACAGGTTTTTTTTTTAATTAAAAAACCTTTTTTAAGGTTCTAATTATGCTCTTCCAAATGTCAGTAATAGTGCCTTCTATTAAGATTTGGCTTCAATAATTCATTATATTTGGTTTACCCTTCATCTTGGTCTTGAAAGCAAAACAATTTCTCCCACTTAAGCAAATTCGTCTATACCCCACGCTTTTGTCCTTTTCTAAAACCTCAAGAACCCCAAACTTAAGACCTCTATTTAGAATCTTTTATCGCTTATTTCTTTTTTCCTCTGCTTTTAAATGCAATCATGCATCATTTAATGACAGGGATACATTCTGAGAAATGTGTCAGGTGATTTCATCACTGTGTGAACATCACAGAGTGTACTTACACAAACCTAGATGGTACAGTCTAGTATGCACCTAGCTCCGTGCTATACAGCCTGGAGCTCCCAGGCTACACACCTACATAGCATGTTACTGTACTAAATTCTGTAGATGACCATAACCCAATAGTAAGAACTTTTGTACTGAAACATATCTAAAAATAGAACAGGTTATTGTAAACATACAGTATTTTAATTTTATGGGACCACCGTCATATATGTGGTCTATCACTGACCAAAACATCATTATGGGTGCATGACTGTATATACAGATCCACCATATTTTGGAAAAACAACAACAAAAATTGTACTTTATTTTTATCCTTCTTTTGGCTTTTTATCCTATTTCCAACCTCTCTATTTCATCTGCCACACTCAAGAGTTTACAAAGCTATTTTTGCTTCCTAAAATCTACCTCCTCTTTAAACTACACTTACCTCATGCCCACTTTCCCAATGCACAGAATTTGTTCTGACAAAATGGTTGAATATATTCATTTGTTGTTAATTCAGTGGCATCCTCCATCTCCTAGTCCTTGACCTTAGATTTGACAATGCTGACCACACCACTTCCTTCTTGAAATACTTTCAACTGTGGGCACTAGACAGGGCAAATTTCTACTCTAGGCACACACTTCTCTTCCAACACCTATCATTCCAGAACCAAGGACCATCACTGCTACACTCTCTCCAATTCCCTCAATCCTTCTTTTGTTTAAGTGCATCAGTTCCAACAGTCAGTAACCCCAAAGTAGTCTCAGACATGAATTATCTTTGATTTGAGCTTCTTTATGCATAAAATATCACTTACAAACAATTACTCTGTAGGACTGTTATGGGGATTAAATGAAGCACTATATGGAAAGCACTCCAGACACAGGACATGCTCAGCAAGTGTCAGGTCTTCAGTTTCACTATCATCGTAAAATGTATTTCCTAACTTCTCCAGCTCTCACTGATACTGCCGTTTCTCTGAGCTCCTACAGCAATTTTAACAGCTACATGCTTACAGGTTCAGTAGGTTTATGTGTATTATGTTTACGTTGTTTTACTATTTACAGAACCACCCTAAAAAGTCTCTGATTATAGACATGCACTACAACTTACATCTGTCCCTTAGGATGTTTTGTACACAATAGCCTTAAATATTTAGGAGTTTAAAGAAGATATACATGTTTCTAAGCAAAATACAAGTTTGATAACATCTAAGAGGAAGACTTCTTACCCCTCGCCAGTTAGAGCACAGCATGCCTGGATATGCCACTGGTGATCTTTAATAGAAGTTAGCTTCAAAAACTGGGAGATTTCTGCTACAGTCATGCATTCTTTAACATCTTGTTTATTAGCAAAAATCAGCAATCCAGCTTTTCTTAGGTCCTATTAAAGCAAATAAAACTGTAAAGGCCAATACATTTTCCACATATTTTTCAACTTAATTAACAGAATCTTTTTCACAATCTTAGTAAACAAGAATTTCTCAACTATGTGACATAAAAGCATCTCATAGCGCATAGGCTGATAACACATTTTTTATACTTGTATGTGTTTACATATTTCTTGTAGTCTTAGACTACCATTTTTTATGGTCCTAAGTGCTGTATTTAACAGTCATGTTTTCCAGTATACATACTACCCACCCCCTAAATCCAAAATTAGGCTTAAATGGCAAAGAACTACCTTTTAGCCTAATACTTGAGAGCTCTCCAAAATTCTACCTTGCCTATACTTTTCTCTTTTACCTTACATCACTCCCATATAAGTCCTCTGCTGTAATTAGCAACCTATCCTACTGCTCTCTACAAAGTTTTGGGCACTGCCATCTCTATGTTGTTCAAATCATTTCTCTTGTGTATATTTCCTTCCCTCCAACCTCCTAAACCAGCCTTTCCCAATCATGATTCCACAAGAGAATTAAGCTCCACAGAAAATGATGAATGACTACATTGCAAATCTTCCAATAACATACATAGCTAGTACCTTCTAGCTGCATAGGAAATAAATGAATTCATTACAATATATGCCTTAAAGCTTAGGGCTTAATTAACTCAGTTGAAGTTCTATCCTAAACCAATCCTATTCACCCAATTTCTGTCACTGTACATGAAGATTTCTTAGATTTGAATATGTAATATGGCCATCTTGGAGTGGCATTAAACTTACCAAGTTTCCCCAATAAGAAGTTCTATCGCTTCAATGCTATGACTCAGAGGCAAGTTCTTTAGGCTTTCTGAATTTATTCCTCATTATCTTTTGAGTATCTGATCTGAGCAAAACACCCACTGCATAAACCCTTTTCCAAATGTAATTGTGCACACTCCAAGTAACAGGTATAATGTTTTACTCACAAAACAGGCCACAGGTTCTTAGTCTTTTCCTGCCCCACTCCTCTCTACCTGCCAGTTTTAAAGCCAGGGACTTCCTTGACAATCTGTTTAAAATCACAGACCTTTCCCCTGAAAACGCACATATGCATACATACAAAAATTTTTAAAGTTTATGTACAATTTTAGGGTGTTAATAAATATCCTAAATTCCCTACATGGATACTGGGTCAAGAATCCATGAAGGATGTACTCAATTAGCAAATGAAATTCTCATAAAATTCTGTTATATATTAAGAGATATAAAATTAAGGTTTTGGTGCCACACTTGCAAGTTTTCACAACTGTTGAATGGCATCTGTCTTCTTAGGGATTTTACTGAGATATTTTGGTTTTAATAATGTGTGTATGTGTTTGAATCAATAAAATCTTCAGCAGATACAAAATGACTCTTGTTAGAATATAGTTTTGATGATTCTGATGCAAATAAAAACATTAGTAGTATATTTGTATTTTTCATTTGGTTAAAGGAGTTACATAAAACATTTTATATAGCAATCAAGACTAGGCCAGGCCCGTTGGCTCACGCCTGTAATTCCAGCACTTTGGGAGGCCGAGGCGGGTGGATCACAAGGTCAGGAGATCGAGACCATCCTGGGTAACACAGTGAAACCCCGTGTCTACTAAAAATACAAAAAAAATTAGCCAGGCGTGGTGGTGGGCACCTGTAGTCCCAGCTACTTGGGAGGCTGAGGCAGGAGAATGGCGTCAACCCAGGAGGTGGAGCTTACAGTGAGCCGAGATCACACCACTGCACTCCAGCCTGGGTGACAGAGCTAGACTCCATATTAAAAAAAAAAAAAAAAATCAGGACTGACTTTAATTACAGTGCCCTCTGCAGGATGGCAGCTAGTAATGCTACCACAGTTTATACAGTTATCTGAATAAGTATGGTCAGAAAGGAATACTGCTACAATGTTCACAATTGAGATAAAGTATAACTTGTATACATATAGTCATTATCAAGGATATACAGTAAATATTTTTTCTTTTCTCCTAAACAGAAAATGAAACCATTAATCAGCTGGGCGTGGTGTCTCACACCGGTAATCCCAGCACTTTGGAAGGCCAAGGTGGGGGATGTCTTGAAGCCAGAAGTTTGAAACCAGCCTGGCCAACAGGGCGAAACCCCGTTTCAACTGAAAACATAAAAATCAGCAAGGTGTAGTGGTGTACACCTGTACTCTCAGCTACTTGGGAGGCTGAGTGATGAAAATCGCTTGAACCCAGGAGGTGGAGGTTGCAGTGAGCCAAGATAGTGTTGCTGCACTCCAGCCTGGGTGACAGAGTAAGACTCTGTCTCAAAAAAACACAAATAAAAGAAACCATTATCAATAGTTGTTATGTGGCTGAGTCAATAAGTAGATGGGCTTTCCATGGGATTTAATTCCTATCTTTCTATCTTCGCAGTTTCAGTATGTCTTGCTAGTGTGTGCTGAAGTCTTATATAGGTCAAGTTTGCTAACGTTGACATGTTGAAAGAACAACCTTCTGACAAATATTTGGCACAAGTTACGACACATAGTTTATATTATTATAAGTAATTTGTATTCATTCTTAATGATGAAATTATTTGTAGAAGCCCCTAAACTGAAAATTGAAAAATACAAAAAACAAAGCCATTTAATAAAAGGTCTCCAAATACCTTAAATCAATTTTTCTAGATCTCAAAGGTTCAAACTTTAGAGTTCTTGACTTTTAAGAAGTTATTTTATCAATTTTTAAATATTTAGAAAGAGAAGAAAATCTTCATTTGCTTTCTATTATATAACCCCAAAACCAAATATGTATACATTAGAACAGTAGAAAAGAGATATATTAAATTAAGGCTGTTCATCAACTCGACTTAACAAGGGGTCAAAGTATAAGGTGAACAATGGTGATCTTTTGTACATAAGCCATTTCAAACACTTTAAAACCATTTCTGCTACAAATTTTTAGTCTAAGATATATTTTAGTTTTATCAAGGAGATGAATAACAGCAATTGCAAGACATATTTACTTAGCATCTTCTATATACCATACATAGTTGTCAATTTGTTTCTTAAAACTTCATTTGGGGGCTGGGCGCAGTGGCTCACGCCTGTAATCCCAGCACTTTGGGAGGCTGCGGTGGGCAAATCACTTGAGATCAGGAGTTTGAGACCAGCCTGGCCAACAAGGTGAAACCTCGTCTCTACTAAAAATATTAAAAAATTAGCTGGGTGTGGTGGTGGGCGCCTGTAATCTCAGCTATTCGGGAGGCTGAGGCAGAAGAATTGCTTGAACCCAGAAGACGGAGGTTGCAGTGAGCCGATACGGTGCCACTGCACTCTGGCCCGGGCAACAGAGTTACACTCCGTAACAAAACAACAACAACAACAACAACAGCAAAAACACTTCATTTGTGAAGGTAACTCCTAGAAGTTGAGTCACTCTGAATAAAATTTCAGACTTTGGTATTTGGAACCATTTTAAAATTAATGAGTTTTAAAGTTGAACACTTCATTTATGATAAAACTTTGAAAATTATTTTAAAATTTTTAGCTTTGTATTTTGCAATAATGTAAAGAATCGTTATCAGCAATGACAATAAGATTTTGTTGGTTTATGTAGTATGTATGAAACATCCAAGTAACATCATGTCTACATTTATTTTTCACTCACACATTCTCACTCTTTGATCCATTTGTCTCTCTCCAGAACTCTGCCTGTTTGGCTCTTCTTGACCCTACTGAGTAGCTTGCTCAAACTCCCAACTTCATCTGTAATTGCTTTCTTCTCTGTTCATCTCCTCATTCAGTCTCCTTTCACTTTCCAACTAGGCCCTACTTATGTCTTCTTTTTTCTTCTGCTAATAAAGAGTCTGAATGAGAATACTCAAGTTCAAAACCTAGATCTTAAAAAGCTAGTCAAGTCACATAACCGTTCTGGGTCCCAGTGTACTCACCCATAACAGATAAGGTTAAGTGACCTATGTAAGTTAATGCCCTCAGCTAGTAAAAATCAAAGACTTTGAACCCTGCTACTGGGCTCTTCATATACTGATCCTGCTGCATATTGGCCAATTAGAGTAAAAATCAGATAGGGTGACTACCTGTTAACAAAGTAAAAGATATAGCCCAGAGACAAATAACATTTGTATCAATTTTCCTTTTTCCAAACTCTTCATAAAACCACCCTTTGGAATAAACTGAATAATGCTGCATTTTTGCAAAATATGAAGTTGAAAAGAAAAAAAAACCAAAAAACCTTTGTCTTCTGCCTCTGTTATGGCTTACTGCTTGTATCCCAACTAGAAATGGAATTTGGCAAATGAACACAGAATGGCAAGATGCATTTCTGTAAATCTCCACGAGGTTTAAACACAGCTGCCGGAATTAAGAGTCCAAAATAGGAAAAGGTGCATCTTAGTGGTCATAAGGAAATGAGGAACCTCAACTTACAAAACTACTTTACTAGGTTTGGTTCCCTAAAGCCCTGAAAGGTTGCCTGAAATACACAAAATTCTTAAAGCAAATCTCAAAAGTAGATCATCAAATCAATAATAAAATTAACATAAAACTTCACTACAAAGATAACCCTGTTTTCCTAAGCTTTGCAAAAAATTCCACTGAAATAAAAAAACTCTACATATCTAAATATTTTTTCTATTCCTATCTATAAATGAGTTGAGAAAGTAGCTTCTGCAATATCCAAAAATACTCAATTTTACTAAATACTATATAAACACTATAATATTATAGTTATGAAGTTGACTATATTATTGTTTTTTAAACTTACATTATTGTAATATTTTTCTATTTAAAAAACTTAATTTTTAAATCTATTTTTATTTCTACTTATTTATTTTTAATTTAATTTTATTTTTTGAGACAGGGTCTCACTCTGTCATTTAGGCTGGAGTGCACTGGCAAGAACAGCTCACTGTAGCCTTGACCTCGTGGGCTCAAGCAATCCACTTGCTTCAGTCTCTCAAGTAGCTGGGACTACAGGTGCATGCCACCACACCTGGCTAATTTTGTTTATTTTTCGTAGAGATGGGGTCTTGCCATGTTGCTCAGCTGGTCTTGAACTCCTGGGTTCAAGTGATCCTCCCACCTCCGTCTCCTAAAGTGCTGTGATTACAGGAGTGAGCCACTGTGCCCGGCCGGTATTTTTCAAGGACTAAGAAAATGTGGCTAGTCATCTAGTTTTGTTTAGTCAAAGGGACAGTATTAGAGAAATCTAACAGCAATTACATTTAAATATTAGTCTGCTGAGTAACAATCAAGAATTGCTAAGCACACAGGTACTTTAAAATCTCATTTCCAATGATAATCCTCTGTATAATTAATCTATTCAAAATGCAAAATGAAAGCCACTTATAGCACTTACTTTTGCCCAGGAAAATTGTGAAACCAAATGTATCTAGGATAACTGAAATAAAGTTCTGCAACTTACTTCATAATCTTTCTGCTGCTTCCAGATACATTCCAAATTGGGAGATGTCAAAATAATCAAGCAGGCGTGGCCAGCAAATAACTAATTATTTTTAAAAATTTAAAATTGATAGCACCTTCATGAGAAACTAGAAAACAAAATAGCGATTCACATACCCTTCCCCATATCTAATGTAAAAAGACTACTTACTTACCTCATGCGCTAACATTTTATAGAGCTCTTCTCTAGTTACAGAAATCCTCTCTCTGTCTGTACTGTCCACAACAACTATTACAAACTAAAATAATTACAAAAAAATTATTAGTGATTACATAATTTGGTATCTGTAAAATTTATAATGTGTTTATTTGATATACAGGCTATTAATATCAAGAAATTGGAATCTTATGGTATTGTTGGAAAATCAGAGCTACCTATACATTGTGAAGCCAAAAGGTCTGATCGATTTTAATATATTTACTAATTTTTAGAGAAAAGAGAATATGATACTAACATTCCAACTAATATATATAACGCATGTCTGTTTTCAGTATCTTGAATGCTAATGGGCCTATATCCATCTATTTGCACTACAAATCAGTAAGAAAAACATACAATATGATCCTGAATTTATTACTTCCAGGTAGATATTATTTGTTAATATCAATCTGAAATCCTAAAAGGGCATGGGTATGGGAGTAAAGTAATGTGACAGTTAAAGAAATCAATTAAAAAAAAAAAAAATCAACCAACTGCAAGAATAAATCTCTATCTAAAAACAAGCTCTCTTCCTTACATAAGTATCACGTGCTACCTGCAAGCACAACCCCTTCATGAACTGATGAGACTGGGATCAGAAGGTGCAATGAAAGACTTGTGATTGCTGTGCAGGACTGAGCTCCATCGCACCGCTTCCTCAACTCCGTGAGCACCCAAAAGCAACAGATCAGCAGGAACAGATGGAGATTTAACTTACTCACTTTATGATAGCATTTATGATGCCCAAGTTGGTTCTGACCGCCTATTAGTAACATGCACTATTTATTTTTTGGACCTAGATCTTAATTTTTAAATAAACTCTTACGATTTTCTGGATCTTTTCTATTCTTCAGACTTCATCAACCAAAAGGCAGATGTATGAGAGAACTGCGACTTTACCTCCCCTCTCACTTGACAGCTTACTGATAGGTGACTTTATCACTGTAAGGCCCATTTTATTCCAAGGTATTTTAATAAAGCTGTTAATTTTCAGAGTGTTGGCATGAATTTGAAACCTATAGCATTATGTATACAGTAGCATATATACCTTTATAATCACACATAACTTCCCTTATTAAAAAAAAGATTAAATGCCTAATGCAGTGTTGGGAAATCAGGTTGTTAGATACACTTAATGGTTTCTTAATGACTTAAAAGTCAGCTTTCCATATATATAAACCAGCTTTATTAACTTATAATGAACACTACGAAAACAATTGTCAGTCTTTTAATTCACAGGTCTATGCAATGAAGCACTTAAATGTCAAAGGTCTGAAATTTCCTTTGGAAAATAATGTGTAAATTAAAAGACACGATTACGTCTAAAATGCCTTATAACGAAAAGAAAAACAATTATTTAATGTGCAATTGTGTTTTGTAAAAGAAAATAGTAAAACTGGCTAGGATTCAAACCACCAAAACCCTCTCATTTGGTGAGCTAAACTCAGTCAAACATAGAGAGAAATGAAATTATAAACTATGAGATGGAAGTCATTTAAAACAAAAAAAAAACTACTAAAGACAAGTTCTGGGATCAATACACAATCAAAACATAATTAACCACCAATTCTCCCTATAGAGGTTCAATGATAGTGGACATATTGAACAATGACCCTGGAATAGGAAATCAAAGATTTTACTCTGCTTAAACTCTCTCTATATTAACATACTGTGATATTTCAAAAAGATTAACTATAAGGGCTCAAATCTAGATGTTTTCCAAGCATTCTGTTTTCCAAGCATTAAATACTGTAAGAAACATTACCTCTGTGTTAGTATAGTAAGTGTTCCAGGAAGAACGAAGAGATTCTTGGCCACCAATATCCCACATTAGGAAACGTGTATTATTAATCACTATCTCTTCTACATTACTTCCTATTGTAGGAGATGTATGTACAACTTCATTCATAGAACTGGGGGAAAAAGTTTATATATATTTTACAATTAGCACGGAAGCTAACTTGCTTGAACAATTTTTTAATCAATGACAAATCAGCATAAACTTTTATAATTTATACCTAAATATCTTTTTCCTACTAGTTTACAACATGAGTGAGGGTTTAAACAGGGCTAGAACTAGGTCTTAGGCTATCTGGCATATACTAGATCATTCCAGGAAACTATAAAAACAAATATTTTTATACTTTCTTTTTTTAAATGTTACCCAGGCCGGAGTGCAGTGGCATGATCATACATAATCAGTGGCATGAGGTTCACTGCAGCCTTGACCTCCTCAATAGGATCAAGCAATCTTCCCACCTCAGTCTCCTGAGTAGCTGGAACGACAGGTGTGCACCACTACATCCAGCTAATTTTAAAATATATGTGTATATATATCTTATAAAGAGATGGCATACCACTACGTGGCCCAAGCAGTTTCTCAAAGTCCTGGCCTCTGCCACCCAAAGTGTTGGGATAAAGGCGTGAGCCACTGCACCCGGCCATATTTTTCTACTTTCTACAAACAAAAGAGTTTTAGTACAAAACAAGCGGACAACTCAATGCCAACTATATGCTCAATATCATACAAATTTCTTGCTTTCTACAAAGTATTGCTGAGATTTGGCTCCAGGTTTATAGTCAACCTGCTTTCTTACAGGGTAACTTAGGTTTCATGTAATTTCTTACTGCATTCATTGATCGAATATCACCCAGGCCAAAAAAGTAACTAGAAATAAAATAATTTTTAAGACAGTTAATACTTACAATTGGTAAAGAATGGTAGTTTTCCCTGCATTATCCAGCCCAACAATGATAACTTTGTGCTCTGAAATAGAGAAAACACCAGTGATTTTTTCTTCAAAAAAGGATAAAAAAGATTAATTCGATTATAGACAAAAATAAATTCCGTATTTCACCCTTCTATCTACGGCATAATTCAGTGCATGGCACTTTATACTTTCTTGGAAGTCAAAAGAACATCCTAGCAAGACCACCAGAAGTGTGCCATTATACTCACCTTCCCCATTGCCATTATTCTAGAGACAACTCTCATCTTTCCAACCTCCTCTCTAGGAAGTCACAGCACTACATTTCCTCTACTCCTAGGCAAGCCTACTCTCAGTAAAGTAAACCAAATATAATCACAACGATCTACAAATGACTTAAAGTATAAATGTTTCACAATGGATTACATCAATGAGGTTCTAACAGGAAATTCAGGCATCAACTGGGTACGTGTATGTGGAGTGGAATGAGTGGGAAGGAAAAAAGGACCATTTTTTAAATGGGTAATTGTAATTTATGAGTACCTTAAAACCACAGGGCCACTGTAACATGAAAAATAAATCTAAGAACCTATGGCTATGGTGGCAGTGACTCCCTCCCCCCGTTTGGCTTCTGTAGCACCACTTTCTCCAAGTTTTCTTCCTGTCTCTAGTCATTCATTTTTTTTCAATGACTCCTCTTCCTTGGGTCTTCTTTCAAACATTCACGTTCCCCAGATGTTTTCTTGCACCCTCTTCACATTTCAACCAGGCACTTGTAAGACCCATCTATTTCCAGGCCGTCTGAAAGCAATCCGCAAAGATAGCACAGCATGTGGAAGAAACTAGTGTCCAAGATGGCCTCTGGATAGTCATGCCATTATGTAGCCGCCACCTCTTGAATCTGGGCTGGCCCTGTGACTTACTTTTAACCCACAGATGCAGCAGAAATGACCAGGCATGATTTCTGAGCCTAAATCATCAGAAACATTGCAGTTGCTGCCTGGCTGTCTTGGACAAGTCGTCCTGCGGTAAGTCAGATACCATATAGCAAGCCCAAGACTGCTGTGCCTTTTAATGAGTAAGCCCAAGTTGATCATGTGGTGAGACCCTGTTGAAAGGGATGACCAGTCAGTCCCTATCTCTTCCAGCCATTCTAGTTGAGATGACAGACAGACAAGTAAAGAAGCCATCTTGGCTATGCAGCCTGGTTGAACCTACAGAGTACTCTAATTTTAGCTACTATCTGACTGCAACCAAAGGAGACTCCCCAAGGTAGAACTTCCTAGCTGAGCTCAGCCGATTCATAAGAAACATGAAAAATAATAAATCATTGCTTTAAGTCATAAAATTAGAGTGGCTTACTACATAGAAACAGATAATTGAAGGAAATATTAATGGTATTATAAGACCTTGAGCAAATGACTTTTATTATTTCTCTGACCTTAAGTTTCTTCATTGTAAGATAGGGGAAATACTACCTATCACTCAGGGTTGTTTAACAATTAAAATAGCACACAGCAGTGCCTAGCACTGAAGAGGAGAGAGTTCTTAACCTGTTTTACTAGCCCAGGAAAAGATAAAAATTTACTAGAAACTGTACTTCAAATTTTGAATTTTGATCTTTTCCAAGGCTAGTGATATCCAGTACGATACTCTCAAGACACTGGGCAGTAGCAGCGAGCTGCAGCTCCCAGTCAGCCATGCAATAACAAGGGTAAACAACCAATGCTGCATAATAGTATATACTGTGCTATCAGACGGTTTTGCCCAGCTGGAGGCTAACGTCAGTGTGTTGAGTACATTTAAGGCAGGCTAGGCTAAGCTATGATGTTCAGTAGGTTAGATGTAATAAATGTGTTTTGACTTCAGTTACTTTCAACTTACAACAAGTTTACTGACACATAACTACATCATAAGTTGAAGGGCACCTATAAACTAAAGTTCAAGTCATTCTCCCTACATAAGCAGCACATATGTTCACAGCAAACATTTCTCTACAGCTACTCGTGGTATCACCAAATGCTGGAATTATCCTAATTATCCATTTAGGGAATTAGACCAATCCTTTAAAGTCTAGCTTTCCATGTAGAATCAATTTCTCCTGCTTTCCCACACTACCTCTAATCTACCACTTATCCTAATTATTTACATGTGCACTAATCTCAGTTTAAGAAGGCATCTTCAACCATATAGAATACACATTAATCATCTTTACATTTCTAGTGACAACAACAATATTCCTGGCATAAAGAAGGTACTCAATAAATGTTGAATTAATATTCATTCTATAAGTAATAAATGTTGAGGATTATAACACCTCAGAGTAAGATCTTTATAATTCAAATGGTAGATGTTTTCCAAATAGTTGCCACTTACCAGAGGAAATTCCTAATGATCTATAGGCACCTGCTATTATACAAAAATAGGAAGATCAAGTAAATAAAACATTTTAATACAATCCACTAGGGTCCTTAAATGACATGACCACCTGCCCCTTTTGTGAGTTATTAAGAATCATTTTAAAGACCTAGGGCCCAGGCCAGATTGGTGGCTCACGCCTGTAATCCCAGCACTTTGGGAGGCTGAGGTGTCGGGTGGATCACCTGAGGTCAGAAGTTCACAACCAACATGACCAACATGGTGAAACTCCATCTCTACTAAAAATACAAAATTAGCGGGGCGTGGTGGCACATACCTATAATCCCAGCTACTTGGGAGGCGGAGGCAGGAGAATCGCTTGAACCCAGGAGGTGAAGGTTGCACTAAGCCAAGATCATGCCATTACACTCCAGCCTGGGCAACAAGAGCGAAACTCCGTCTGTGGCCCTTAGTCTCCCAGATCCACAAACAATTCTGCTACTATCCCAGAATAGACAGGACTCAGAGAGGTCAATTCATGGAAATGACTAAGACATAAATAAGAACAGCGAATAAGTAACATACAATAAGACCAAATGTTTAAAAATGAGAGACAAGTGCAGTCTATCCCTGAGGAAATGTTACATGGTGGCTGAATTAAAATCAGATGATTACTTGGGGAGCATGGAATCCCAACCCAAGGAGTGTTACAGGCTGCAATGACTGATGTGAATTTTTTTTTTTTTTTGAGACAAGGTCTCACTCTTGTTGTCCAGGCTGGATTGCAGTATCACAATCATGGCTCACTGCTGCCTCAACCTCCCGGGCTCAAGCGATCCACCCACCTCAGCCTCCTGAGTAGCTGGGATCACAGGTGTGCACCACCACGCCTGGATATTTTGTTTCTTTTGTAGAGATGGGGTGTCCCTATGTTGCCCAGGCCGGTCTCAAACTCCTGGGCTCAAGCGATCCTCCCACCCCAGCCTCAAAAAGTGCTAGGATTACAGGTGTGAGCTCCTGTACCTGGCCTGAATTCATCTTTAGAGCAAGGCCACACCTGCATGAGGGCCAGGTAATCGAGTTGTTGAGAAAAGGTACCCTTGCACCTACAAAGTTTTTAAATAGCATGGCAATTTTGCCTAACTCCATTTTTCTATGTCCCAAAATTAAGCATTCCCTTTCTGATGACATAACTCCTCTACAGTTTTATTAATACAAGCACTCATAAACATTTTTAATACAACTAGAATTCATTATCAAGCTATACTCTGATCTCTGACTTGGGTAAAAGTTTTTAGCTTCCCAGGTGAATACTGATTCTTAACCATAGCATTCTCAAAATGTCAGATTTTTTTTTTTTTTTTTTTGAGACAGAGTCTGGCTCTGTCGCCCAGGCTGGAGTGCAGTGGCCGGATCTCAGCTCACTGCAAGCTCTGCCTCCCGGGTTTACGCCATTCTTCCGCCTCAGCCTCCCGAGTAGCTGGGACTACAGGCGTCCACCACCTCGCCCGGCTAGTTTTTTGTATTTTTTAGTAGAGACGGGGTTTCACCGTGTTAGCCAGGATGGTCTGGATCTCCTGACCTCGTGATCCGCCCGTCTCGGCCTCCCAAAGTGCTGGGATTACAGGCTTGAGCCACCACGCCCGGCCAAAATGTCAGCTTATTTTTAAGTTCCAGGAATATATCCCACCCTGCCTCCTCTCCATTCCCCCAATGTATTAGCTACAGGCCAGAATTTAGATGGGCTTGTCAATACTCAGGAAGAAAATACAATTACTCCGACAAATAAAAGAAATGGTACCCTAAAAATAGTACAAAATTAGCAGGAAAAGTTCAAAAGGAAACAAAAATATAGGCAAGAATCTATAATATATAACAATAAAGAATGAGTAAAAACGTGTATATGTATAAATAAGGTACACAGAGACCACAAAGTAAAAAATAGTACTCTCTTAGTTTCTTACAAGGTCCTTAATCAGTTAAGGTTAAACCCTTATTCCAACCACGTTACCATTTTTTCAAAATAGTTTGCTACGCTTCTTTCATAACTGCTTTCAGAGCCTGAGGTACACCATTTTGAATACTGTCACCTAATGGTGGCAAATCTTTTAAACTCTGAAGATGAACTTGACTTTAAAGTGGGAGACGAGCCACCTGATATCATCATGGTTATAAGTTAAAAGGTATCTAAAATGAGTGCTATCTTTTTGTTGTTAAGTGAAATATGAAGAATTATTTAAAATTTTGTTTCCAAAGAACTAAAAGGAGTTTCAAAAGATACACTGAATAACAGTAGGACATATCAGTGAAAAAACTATATAGCCTCCTAAAATGAGAGCTTTAAAGTAAAACCTCATCTGGCTTTAGTACAGGTATTTTTTAAAGTGATCTCCTTACTTCAGCCATGTCCCTAGGACTTGGTTATTATGTCCTAATTCCAAACCTGGTGCTTTCTAACAGTTCTGTTAGGAAAAACTAGCTTGGCGAAAACTACTAAAAGGAAAAAAAAAGGGACTCTTAGGCTGGGCGTGGTGGCTCACACCTGTAATCCCAGCACTCTGGGAGGCCGAGGCAGGTGGACCACAAGGTCAGGAGTTCAAGACCAGCCTGGCCAAGGTGGTGAAACCCCATCTCCACTAAAAATACAAAAAAATGAGCCAGGCCTGGTGGCGCGTGCCTATAGTCCCAGCTACTCGGAAGGCTGAGGCAGAAGAATCGCTTGAACCCAGGAGGCAGAGGTAAGATTCTTTATCATACCTGGCCACTAGCTGAACATGATCACCAAGGTAAAATTGCTCTGAACAAAACCATGTGCAACAACACAGAGACAAGCCTAAGATAAAGCAGATGGCAGAAATTACTCATTCCAGAATTTCATCTTATAACACAAGTTAGTTGCCTACTGAGGAAAGGAAAAGGTTAACTGTTTCAAGATGCATCATCTTTTACACCCACTGTATGGAATGAACTAGAGAATCAATAAGCTGAAATTAGATAACCTATCCTGCTGTGGATTAGGATTTAAACTGCTTCAAATCTTTCTTTAACAGTGCCTAGAAATAAAGAAAGCACACTGGAGAGAGAAGGTATAGTAGATGATACAGGCTAGGAATCCACATGTCTCGGCCAGGCGCGGTGGTTCACACCTGTAATCCCAGCACTTAGGGAGGCTGAGGCGGGTGGATCACTTGAGGTCAGGAGTCCAAGACCAGCTTGGCCAACATGGCAAAACCCCGTCTCTACTAAAAATACAAAAATTAGCTGGGTGTGGTGGCACACACTTGTGGTCCCAGCTACTTGGGAGGCTGAGGCATGAGAATCAGTTGAACTTGGGAGGCGGAGGTTGCAGTGAGCCGAGATTGTGTCACTGCACTTCAGCCTGGGCGACAGAGTGAGACCCTGTCTCCAAAATAAATAAATAGACAGAATCCACATGTCTGGCATGGTGGAAAATGTTAATAGAGAAAAGCGCGTCAGAGCCGGTGATAAGAAAGAAATGAAGCGGCTAGCCGTGGAATTTGGGCAGGGAAAGAAATCCAGTCCTGCCCTACAAAGTTAGAAATGGCTGGAAGTCCTAGTAGGTGAAAGGTTAGGTTACTGTTACAGTAGAACAGGAAAGATGAAAGGTAAAATGGCTATGAACAAGAGGGAAACTAACCAAGGTCTGAAGCTTTGGAGGACCCATAACCTTCTGTCTGCACCTGAAAGTGAGTAAGAAAACTGAGGTAATATCGTTAGATAAACATGATGAAAAAGGATGAGTGTGACAAAGAAAGCTAAGCCTTAGCCCAAATTTTCCCCTAACTCTTCCTGACCTACCTCCTAAAATTTAGAAAAGCTGCTCTACTCGGTCTCTAGAACGTGTCATAAACTTTCTGATCATTTAATTTTGCTCACACCATTTCTCCACACTGCAGACCTTACTCTTCTGCTTAATTTTACAAACTCAATGAATTCCTATATACTTACAAATGCATAAATATGTAACCATGCCCCCAAACTCTTAAGACCTAAGCAGATTTCTAAAGTCAATCAAGGGAAACCAAACTAATATATTTGAACATACCATATTCTTAACAAATGGTTAAAATACTTGAAAAACAAAAAGGAAGAAAGAAACTCCAATCAAACATAAACAGAACTTGGAAAATATCCCAAAAAACCACATGTAGTCTGAGATCTCTGGAGGGCATTCCAATGAAGAATCCATGATTCAGAGGACCTTTACCTCCTTATTCCACCCAAACACCTACAAACGACATTCATTGCCAAGTTCTAGTTGCTCTCTCCCAAGACATAGCTCTATCTGAGTTATTTTTGTGTGTGTTTTTACAATAAAGCACCAATGACTTTTTTTTTTTTTTGAGGCGCAGTCTCGCTCTGTTGCCCAGGCTAGAGGGCAATGGTGTGATCTTGCTCAATGAAACCTCCACCTCCTGGGTTCAAACAATTCTCCTCCTGCCTCAGTCTCTCAAGCAGCTGGGACTACAGGCAGGTGCCACCATGCCCGGCTAATTTTTTTGTATATATTTATTTGAGACTGAGTCTCGCCCTGTTGCCCAGGCTAGAGTGCAATGGCATGATCTCAGCTCACTGCAACCTCTGCCTCCCAGGTTCAAGGGATTCTCCTGCCTCAGCCTCCCGAGTAGCTGGGCCTACAGGCACACACCACCACGCCCAGCTAATTTTGCATTTTTAGTAGAGACGGGGTTTCACCATATTGGCCAGGCTGGTCTCAAACTCCTGACCTCATGATCCACCTGCCTTGGCCTCCCAAAGTGCTGGGATTACAGGTGTAAGCCACCTGTACATGAATCATCAGAAGTTTACCGTACCTGGCCTAATTTTTGTATTTTTAGTAGAGATGGGGGTTTTGCCATGTTGGCCAAGCTGGTCTAGAACTCCTGACCTCAGGTGATCCATCTGCCTTGGCCACCCAAAGTGCTGGGATTACAGGCACGATCTACTGTGTCCCGGCCACCAATGACCATTTTTAATAGCTTCCTAAATCTAAGACATAGCATGTAGGTCACAATGAGAACTATAAACTTAAGATCAAACTCTGCAATGGGCTCAAAGACAAACATGTCAACTCAATGATAGGGTCAGATTAGTCACAAAGTTTTTAATACTAGATCAACTTTCTTTGAACATCTTTACTCTCACCACCACAGCCTGTTCCTTTCATTAGCAAGAAGGAA
This sequence comes from Chlorocebus sabaeus, assembly GCF_047675955.1. Lineage (NCBI taxonomy): Eukaryota > Metazoa > Chordata > Mammalia > Primates > Cercopithecidae > Chlorocebus > Chlorocebus sabaeus. The sequence continues at coordinate 39,107,998 of NC_132913.1, forward strand.
AAGCATCTATACAAAATGTAAATTTGTAGCCAAAAAGTGCTATAACGCACTTCAAAATAAAGACCCCATAGAATCCCAATATGCCTAGTATGAGAATGTTATTATGGACAAAGGTAATAAAACTTTCAGCCATTCCAACTCTTTGATACATGCGAATCAGAAGTTTACTGCTTAGTATGATTTTTCTTTTAGACTATGTCACAGCATTCCTGTATTTACTCAAATAAGCCACAACAACCACACTGTTCTAATGCTTTGATGGAACTGTGAATTATCAATTAGGCTTCAACGTACCAATCAATACCTTACAATTTTGTCATGAAAATGCTTCTTGTTTCCCTTCTCCTTCATTTCTTTTTGACACACTGAGGCAGTCTACCAGTTCCATTCATTGCCAGTCTTTAAAAGTTAATATGTACTCCCCCCAACTCATCAGTCAATAACTTAAGCATAATAATTGTTATTGTAGAGAATTACTATCTCTGTGAATCATACAACATCGGAAAACACAAAAACACCAAGGAAAATAAATGGAGAGACATCCTAATTCATCATTCTTACCTCATATCTGAACTATCACTAAGCCCTATCAATTCTTTGTCTCTCAGAGCAAAAAATTCCATTTGTCAAGTTCACTGAAGTTCTCTCAGTCCATAGAACAGATCCTGGAATAAAGCATGAGCTTAATATTTTTCATGAATAAGTAAATCAGATCTGGAAAATATAAAGGTTAGGAGGGAGACAGCTGATCAAGTCATTTTGTACTAAAAGTTCAATTTTTAAAACTTAAAAGTCTTATCAATAAAAAGAAAGTTTGAAAATAAATTTGCTAGTTCAGTAATGGCAAATGAAGTTTCAGGGTAATAACCAAACTTCTCTTTTGCACTATGAGGTTGCTGGAAAAAAAAAAAAGCAATGATTATACATGGCAAAATCAGAGATCCAATCAGGAGGCAGAAATCACACAATAATTTGAACTTGGAAAGTTCAATATCAAAAAAATATTACAGGGGACTGCAGTAATGAGAGATTGGCTAAAAGATTACGGGAATGACAAACATAAGAAGCACTCACTACCCCTAAGGTTGAGATGAAGGTCCTCCCACTCCCTAACACTGGTTGACTGAATGGCAGAGAAGCAGCTGGTGGGACCCGCCCAAAAATCCTCCCTCTTTGGTGCTGGGAAAAACTGTTTATTGAGAGGTATTTCACTGGAGACCTTCCATTATGAAACCAACTAAGACGGGTACTAGGGGACGCTGCTGGTTGCTGCTGACCACTGTGCAGTACAAGAGCCAGGCCTTGGAGAAGGTGTTCATGCTACAAGCAGAGCCTGTCAAGAAAGCACACTATAACTAAATACAAACACCCTTTCCTCCTGCAATGCCCCTCCAGTACAGCCTATCAAAAAGCTTAACATTTTGCCCAGTGGTAAAAGAAAAACGTTTAAAGGACCCAGCTCCACTTCCACAGAGCATGCAAAAAGGGTTTACAAATGGTCTCTGACTTGTGATATCGTAAAAGCAATACACATTCAGTAGAAACCATACTTCAAGTACCCATGTAAAGATTCTGTTTTTCACTTTCAGTACAGTATTCAATAAATTACATGAAATATTCAACCTTTATTATAAAATAGGCTTTGATAGATTTTGCCAAACTGTAAACTAATGTAAATGTTCCGAGTATGTATAAAGCAAGCTAGGCTGAAGCCATGATTTTCAGGAAGTCTGGCATATTAAACTCATTTTTTACTTACTGTATTTTCAATTTACAGTGGGTTTACCAGGATATAATCCTATCATAAACTGAGGAGAATGTGTATTAGAAGCTAAGAGGCAAGTCTACCCCTTGGCTACTCAGCTTCCATATGTACTCTTCTCTACACATTTGAACTCCCTTATAATAATAATAATAAGCCAAAGGCAGAGGTGGCTTCCTCAGCATCAGGTTCCTGAAGCACAGGCAGCTTCTTCTGCACCCATTGATACTTACAATTCCTTTTCTAGCAACCAATCAAGAGAGCAATACAAGGCCATTAAGGAGGAAATTCCACAACTTCTTTTATAGTTCACATCAGAGTCAGTTCTTTTTATCTGAGTCCTTCTTATACAAAGTCCTTCTTATATGAAGTTGTGGGCAAACGTGTGTGTGTGTGTGTGTGTGTGTGTGTGTGTGTGTAGAACTGACTCTGGCACTAGATCTCGGTTAAAATCGGGGGGGGGGGTGTGTAGCAGAAATAATTCTGGCACTAGATAATCTTGGTTAAAATCCAGGTCTATCACTTTTAACTATAGTGCTTTAAGCAAGTTACCCGTTTCCTTGCTCCTGTAAAATAAGGGGAATAATATCTACCTAGTAGGGTTGTTGTGAAGAATAAATCAACTAAGTGAAGATTAAATCAAACAACCTGTGTGAACCTTGCACAAGTGTTAACCACTATTATCTTACTTGTAGAGACAAAGTGAGTTATTTCCTGTCTCCCCACACTGCATGAAAGCTTCATAAAGGCAGTGGAATTTGTCTGTTTTGTCTGTTATTCCCACCATCTAGAACAGTTCCTGGACTAAATAGGTGTTTAAATATTTGTTTATTGAAAATAAGTAAACCACTGATCACAAGCTCTTCTACAAAAAAAGTTACTAATGGCAACTTTTCGAAGTTCTAAAGACAACCTAGAGTTTAGCAACTAAAAAAGTTAATTGGGGGAGGAGGAGGGAGGAAAAAATGTCGTCGATCTCTTCTTTAAAAAGACCAAAAATCAGCAACACATTCCTTCAGTGTTTTAACTTGCCTGACTCTGGCATATACCAGTTGTATGGCCTGGGGAAAAAAAAAATCATTCCACCTGAGCCTCAGTTTTCCCTTTTCAGGGGAAATAACTACTTCAAAAGATTGTTAAAACATAAAATACAATAAAATGATTTAAATGACAGCATCTAGGATAAAGTTTGTACTCTACTAAAGCTCAGTATCATCTAAATGTGACCTCCGGTTTTTCTAGTTCGAACAGGATACAAAGAGCTTTCGCTGTGCACTCAATCTCAGCTTTAACTGAAAAAGCTGTTCTCAGGGGGTTTCAGAAACAGGAGATACTGCTTAGTTTAAGTTTCATCAGATGGCAAATTCTGTAATCTCCCGAAACATTCTTTCCAAGAGTTTCTATGAAAAGAATATAAGATTGTATTCTGAATCCACTGAAGGTAAAACAAGAGCATCCAAGACATCTAACTTAAATATGTCCTATACAGAAAAGAAAAAAAAAAAAAAAAAAAACCCTGCCGTGGCCAACGCCTGTAATCCTAGCACTTTGGGAGTCCGAGGCGGGCGGATCGTGAGGTCAAGAGATCGAGACCATCCTGGCCAACATGGTGAAACCCCATTTCTACTAAAAATACAAAAATTAGCTGGGCGTGGTGGCGCGCGCCTGTAGTCCAGCTACTCGGGAGGCTGAGGCAGGAGAATTGCTTGAACCCGGGAGGCAGAGGTTGCAGTGGGCCAAGATCACTCCACTGCACTCCAGCCTGGTGACAGAGCAAGACTCCGTCTCAAAAAAAAAAAAAAAAACCAACAAATATCTGGCATTAGATTAAATGGTGGATATTCTGAAAAGTGACCCTATTGATAAGACAGCCACATTGTTTACCAGAAGAGAAATAATTTATTCACATTTTCACAATATTCACATCTAATTTTCTAGAACTTAACTTCATTAATTCCCTTATTAATGTCTGCCAAACTGACATAAACGTCCCGTCAAAAAGTACCACAAAATACAGGTTATAAAAACACTACTATTAGCAATTTGTAGTGATACCAGAGCACACACCCTTATTATTTGCTACTTCAAGGAGCTGTTGGCAAAGTTCTCAATTATTCTTAACTTACAGAAACAAATAATTTTATCATTGACTCAAAACAGAAAATGGTGATGTCTATTTTTCTGGCAGTACTAGAGCTCAATTAACAAGCAGCCTTTCCAAACCTCACAGCAGATGAAACACTAGCTTTGCTGAAAATAATATAAAATGATGGATGTTAAAACTAGAATAGATCTTATCTACTGTAAGTACTACCAGTCTTACAGCAATGTAAGTTTTAATATTTGAAATGCAGAAATAAAGTTTACAAGATTTGTAGGCTCCACAGAACCCTGGTGTTCTAGGTGATAAAACCTAGACCAGAAAATCAGAGTTTAAGTGACTGGTTCCCACTCTCTTGCTCCCAACACAAACAGCCAGTCCAGTCAGAGACAGTGCTGATTAGAACTGATTTTCTCTACTTTATGAAAACTCCTCTTATCAGAAAAATTGATACTGCCCTTTCTTTCGGTATCACGTTATCTACACATTTGTGTGTGTGTGTGTAAAAGATACATTAGGGATCACAAGTTCTAGTTATGCTTGCTTCCCCTAAGCTTCTTACAACAGCCGCTAGATCATGAAGGAGGTGGTTGTAGTACGTGTACATAATAGACACCAACATTCACGTAAGTCTTTATTGGAAAACTGGGATGTAACACCACCAACCAGCTTACACAGGAGAAAAACACAAACTAAGTTACTGACAGCGGGATGATGAACCACCCAACGAGTTAAAAAGAAACAAAAGTACGCCACTGTATCTTAATAAGTATCCAGTCTTTGGGTTCAAATTATATTCTTTCCCCAGTTTTAGTCATTTTGTAACAAATTTTAATAAGCCTGATATGTATTTCATGGTCATGTCTGAGGTTGGCTGAACTTAAGCATCCCTATATAACACACTTAACAGTAACTTGCTAGTTACCTATGGTTAACAAATGTTTCATATGGTATGTTTTTAAAACTTTTAGTGAAACACTTTAACATTTTTAACCCAGCAAACAAAAACTGTCTAAGCAAATAACCCACACGAGTAGAAAAATGACCTTAAGCTTAACCTGAAACACAGGTATAATAAGTAAAACAAATGCAGAGAAGTCCATCTCAATTCAGGAGGCAGAAGAACTCCCGCTGCCCCCAACACACACAAAGAGGGATGGCAGTGGAAGGCAGGCTCATAAACCAGAGGTGTATTGGACAAGTCAAGCGATTCCTCCCGTTTTCCGCATTCTGCAACAGCGGTCGCTCAGTGGTGCGGTTAGGGCCGCAATCTATAACCTTCATTCCAGAAGACCCCAGCATTTCTATGTGGTGTCCAAATCCAATTGGTGAGCAAAGAAACGGCTGAAAGGCCAGGCCGTGATACTCAGGGACGTTGGACGTAGGGCAAGAAACATTTTCCACTCTCAATCGAAATCGGAGCAATGGGTGTATTGCGGAAAAGACTTATTAGGAAGGTCCCCTAAGACAAAGGGCTGCGAGTCAGGAACCATCCCCAGGCTCGGGAGCGGGAACCGAACGGTCCCGGGGCCGTATCGGCGCAGCCTGCACCCCGCGCTAAGGCGGCGCCCGACCGCGCCGCCCACATTCCGGAAGTATTCGGAGACCCCCACCCAGCCGGCCCGAGCTGACCCTCTCCTCCACCCGTACGCCCGCGGACCGAGCTCCTCACCCTGGTGATTGAACAGTCTCCATATTCTGGTGAAGAGAATTCCCATTCTCGGACAGCAGACCCCCCCCTCCAGACACCCGGGCCGCCTGGCTTCCCCTGGCTCAGGCTGAAGGGGAGGAGAGAGACGCGTTGGAGCCTCCGCCTCTGCTGCTGCTCCCGCGCTGGTCGCGGGCCCGCTTCCAGGGAACCGGAGGGAGGCCGAAGCCCAGGCCGCCCTGCCGCGCGCAAGGCCCCGCCGCTGCCGCCGCGGCACTCGCCTGGCTCGCGGACATCGCCGCCGCGTTGTCTGCGACGAGCCTCGCGGGCCACCGTCCTCCCCCAGTTCCTCTCGGGCGGCTGCGGAGGCGACGACCACGCGGGCGGGGGAGGCGAGGGGGTGGGTTTGGTGGGACGTGAGTGCGCAGGCGCGCGGCCAGAGGGGCGGAGCCTGGGAAAGGGCGCCCGCCTAGTTCTCGCTTATTTGCATAATCAAGACTGCTGAAGGCGTGGGACCTTTACCTGGGACTGAGGCTGTGAAGGCCGCAAGTTGGGGCAGATGGCTTCCGACTGCTTGCTGTTGCGTCCCCGAGTATTTATATTTCTCTCGAATCTCCTCCATTGCGCCATAATGTGAACATATAATTGAGTACCCCATGTCCATCCCCAACCCTTGGCACACCAGTAAAAGTTCCACGTCTTGACCTGTAAGACATGGTGTCCCCGCTGGGTCTTTTAGGGAAAAGCCTGCCGCCCTCTGACACTCAGCTGAAGTCAGTGGCCTTACCTAGATAGTCGCCTTAAAGCCGTTTTTGCACTTCAGGGCTCTTTTCTTTCCAATCGCTCTTCACTCTCAGGTCAGTATTGCCCAAAACAACGATTTTGATCAAGTCACTCCCCTATTTAAAAACCTTTAGTGGCCACTAAAGCTCCGTCCCTTTCTGTTCTCCTTAACCTTGGTAAAAAGGAAAAGAAAGAAAAATTGGGAGACGTAGGAGCCATTTGAACTGCTTTGCACGCCCATCCACAACAGCTGCATGAAATTAAGCAAAATCAGCAATAAACTGCACCTTCCCATCTCACTTCTCCTAACTACACACAATTTTACCTCAAAATATAGAAAAGTAATTTATTTGACTTCTTTTGGGGCTTTATGGTTAAAAAGTCAAAATTTAGAGGAGCCATACATGAAGGGAAGGAAAATCATAGTAATCCATATTAATTTATAGATTATCATGTCTGGATTTACTTAATACTCTGTACGCTGTTTAGAAAAACAATGTAGTTTGTACAAGCAATTTGCATTAACTCTTTAATATTTCCATTCTTGCATGCTGTAGGTAATGCTTTGGTAGCTCTAAGACTTTTGCAGACTCCTACGCAGATGTCAGCTTATGAAATGGATGTCATATACACATTAACCTGTGATGCTGGAGCTTCATGTTTTACAATCTACCTTAAGGAAATTGTCTCCCAGGTTATTTTCCGAGTGAAGAAAGAAGAGAGAGAGAGAGAGACAGTTTAAAGACCAATTTATCTATGATTAGAGAGAAGTGCAAAATGTCATTAGAGAGACTTCTGATTTCAGACATGAGAGAGTAGGATGGTTTGAATATACCCTCCTACCGTTAACAAATAGAAAACTGCACAAAGTACAGGCAATGACATTTCAGATATTGAAAAACACATCACAGGACTGTGATTCTTTGCAAAAGAGAAACAAGTGGAGTCTTACCATTTCCTGGACTTTATCCCTAAAAGGAATTCCCAGTCAACTACAGAGGAAGTGGGAACCTAAATGAGAATTTGGGAACCTCCTAGAACTGAAGGTGCACATCAGCATTCCCAGAGATCAAGATGGCTAGAATTTGTGAAGCAGAGTAACTGGAAGGAGGCAGCTACACAGAGAAAAGCTCTACAAACCTGTTAATGGGCCATGGAGTCTTTGGCTGCCTATCACTTTGTACTCATACAGTATGCACCCGCAGGAGGCTGGCCAATCACAATTCCTGAGGAAAAATAAGTACCAGGGAACTGTAATGCAAATGATTCCCAGAGATTACAACGGGTCAGGAATTATTCGAATTCCCTTCAGCCAGAGTGAAGAGAACTGAATATATAGGACAGGGGTGTCCAATCTTTTAGCTTCCTTGGGCCACACTGGCAGAAGAATTGTCTTGGGCCACACATAACATAAGCTAACATTATTGATAGCTGATTAGCGAAAAAATAAATAAAATCACAAAAATACTCAATCTTTTAAGAAAGTTTACGAATTTGTGTTGGCCACATTCAAAACCATCCTGGGGCCAGGTGTGGTGGCTAACACCTGTAATCCCAGCACTTTGGCAGGCCAAGGTGGGCAGATCGCTTGAGGCCAAGAGTTTGAGACCAGCCTGGCCAACACGATGAAATCCCGTCTCTACTAAAATTACAAACATTAGCCGGGCATGGTGGTGCATGCCTGTAATCCCAGCTACTCTGGAGGCTGAGGCAGGAGAATCGCTTGAACTCAGGAGGTGGAGATTGCACTGAGCCGAGATTGAACCACTGCACTCCAGCCTGGGCGACAGAACGAGACTGTCTCAAAACTAAATATATAAATAAATAAATTTTTAAAAAGCCATCCTTGGCTGCATGCAGCGCACAGGCTGCGGGTTGGATAAACTCGATATAATTGAGTGGACACCCCCAGAGACCTTAGAAGAGGAGCTAACTGGCCTAAGAATAAGCCCTACATAAGACCAGTTCTAAAGAAGCGTAAAACCAAACCTTGAAAGGGCCAAACTAATTCACAATTGCCTGCCAAAATAAGTATAACATTCTTTAAAGGAATACAAGATCAAGTCATCAGCAATGTAAACTTTACATTGTACTAAATCCAATACAAAATCACTAGACGTGCAAGGAAACAGGAAAATGTGATCCATAATCAAAAGAAAATCACTCTACAGAAATACCCAGGCATGGGGACATTAAGTGATTGCCGCAAGTTCACGGCTAGTTATTGCTGGATCAAGACTTTGAACCCAGGCAAAGGTTAGATCCATACTCAAACCACTGTGCTAATCTTCATGTTGTATGAAAGTACAAATGAGATGTTTCTCTCCTTAGTCCATTTTATTATTGGAAATGTGCTGATGACAAGAGAAGTAGCTTCAGGCATATGGCTGGTGGATGAGTTTCAAATTGTTGGCTGAAATACTTTGATAGTTGAGATAGCCTTATATAATACCTCTCCAATAACTGAGGTACTGTTCATTCAGTCAACATTTATTATATTCCAGGCATTGTTTTGTATGCTTCAGATGATTACCTAGCTTAACAGTAACATATGAGTACTTTTTTTTTTTTCTGAGACAGAGTTTCGCTCTTGTTGCCCAGGCTGGAGTGCATTGGTGCAATCTCGGCTTACTGCAACCCCCGCCTCCCGGGTTCAAGCGATTCTCCTGCCTCATTCTCCCGAGTGGCTGAGATTACAGGCATGCGCCACCACACCCAGCTAATTTTGTATTTTTAGCAGAGACGGGGTTTCTCCATATTGGTCAGGCTGGTCTCGAACTCACGACCTCAGGTGATCCGCCCACCTCGGCCTCCCAAAGTGCTGGGATTACAGGCGTGAGCCACTGTGCCCAGCCAAGAATTTTTCTTTAACATTTAAAATTTTTCTTTAAAAATACATACTCATAGCCGGGTGCAGTGGAGGTGAAGGCAAAAGATACCAGTGAACATGGATCCATTATGTAGGCTCACAATGATGGAGAAAAATAAGCTGAAATATCCAGTTGAGGGAAATGACTAATGCAACATACTTAAGAATTTAGGCCGGGCGTGGTGGCTTATGCCTGTAATCCCAGCACTTTGGGAGGCTGAGGCGGGCGGATCACCTGAGGTCGCGAGTTGGAGACCAGCCTGACCGACATGGAGAAACCCCGTCTCTGCTAAAAATACAAAATTAGCCAGGTGTGGTGGCGCATGCCTGTAATCCCAGCTACTTGGGAGGCTGAGGCAGGAGAATCACTTGAACCCAGGAGGCGGAGGTTGCAGTAAGCCGAGATCGCACCAGTGCACTCCAGCCTGGGCAACATGAGTGAAACTCCGTCTCAAAAAAAAAAAGAAAGAAAAATTCTTTTGAGAGAGAAGTTTCAATAAGCTTTGGTTTCTTCATTTGTATTTGTGTGTCATAATCCATGCCCTGCCTACTTTCCTGGGTGATCAGATGAATTAAATGTGATAATTGTGAAATAACTTGACTCTAATAAATCACTGTATAATCCTAATGCAGTGATAATAATCAACACAGTCCATATTTCTTTTGAATCTCCTATACAGTGCAATGACAGAAAAGTCAAATTCCAATCAAGTCTTTAAACATAGACAATTGCTCCGAATACATACTATGGAATTCTTATAGGTACAAGATAGCTTTGGAAATGTCTGATAACTGCAATATTAATCATTTTGGAGTGAATGACTTGTGAACAATACTTCATCTAGTATATTTTTCTATACTCAATCCTATTTTGCACATGTATTCTAATATATTTTATTTCACACGTGTGTGTATTTAACTTATAAACTCTTTCCTGATACAGTGCTTATTTTGTGATCACTCATAGCACCTGGCAGAGTATTCAGAAAATAGTCATTTGATTGAATGCATTTTTAGGATAAATGTTTAGACTTTTTTTTTTCATAAAAGGGTACCTACTGATTTCCAGTATTTCTTCAATATATTTCTAGAATAATATAAAGGAGAGGTATAACGCTGGTTTCAGTGTTTTTTCATTTATTATATAAAAGAAAAAAAGTAATGCAGTTGTTTTGTACACATTTGAATTCCATAAAACAAATCCATAGAAATGAGGATACTCTATGCATGCACTCTGCATTTTCTTTGTTAAATGTTTTTATTCACAAAAATAACACCACATTTTTTTCTTTAAAGCCACTAAAGCAGAGGGAGAACAAAACATGCAGCACTGTACACATTTGCATAGTATATTTTACCCAGCATGCCTTGTAGAATGCTACACATACCTAGATAGGAAAAATAAAAGGGGACACATTATTAAAGTAATTAAAATTTAAAGAAAGAAAGGAAAAAAATTATTTGACAAAGGTATTTTTTTATCCCACTTTGTCAATGGAGATATAGCAATAGCCTGGGATTTCAACAGCCCTCAGAATAGTAGGAAAAATCTTTTTACATCATTTTGCCATATTTCTGTTTTAGTATGTTTTATGTTAATACATTTATTTTTTATTCCCTCCCACCATCCCTACAAAAACACAGCTAATGGTTTTAAATTATGTTTCAAAGTAGTATTCAGTACAAAACAAACTAAAGAATCCCTAAGTAATATAATTCTTTGTGGTTGGGACATCTTTATTGATCTTTCTGACTTGAGGCTGTGAAAAATACGAAAATTTCAAACATGTCCAAAATTCAGAGGAGCCCTATGAGCTCACTTGCTGTGACTTTCTGCTGCTGTTATTGAAAGAGAAGAAATAAGAAGAGAAAATATAGTATGAGTGTTATCACAAAATAAAATTTAATAAACTTTATGGAAGGGAATAAAACAAAAGGAATTACATCCACAGATTGCAAGGCTATGAAATAAATTGCTGGAACAGTATCAAGCAGCAAGTTAAAAAGATGGTAGATGAAGTAAATCTGATAGAACTAAATCGACATACTTTTAAAAAATATGACTGCCAAATTTAACAGTGGATTTTGTTATAAGTTTGTGCTACAACAAATGTGCTTCTTTCTCCTCAATCTATTTTTATATTATTGGCAAAATATATATTTTATAATTTTGTACTGTACAATATGTTTTTGCTACATTATTTTTCTACTGCTAATGCAGGTTATAAATAACAACATAGATTTATTTTGGCAATAAAATGCTTTCATTTTAATAACGTCCCAGAAAATATTGTAAGGCATATGAAAAATAGTATGCAACAATATAGCATTAATGATCCCGCATCTTTAATACATCCCTTATGCATACAGAATTCACACCGATTTCAGTTAAAAGTGTGTGAAAGTGGCATGCAAGTAGGGCAAGAGTGGCCCCTACATAAATATAGACATAGCCATTTGTTGAGAAATTTAAGTGTTCAAAACATAACCAAGAACACTTACAAAGTATTGAAAAGCTAGAGGCCAGCCACTACTGGTTCTTAGTTCCTCTTTTAATTCCTTATAATTTTCAAATGAGGAAGTATCAGTGTATTCTCCCAAACCACTCTAAATTAATTAGTAACAATTTCTACCATCCTTCTGCAAACATTTTACATACATCATGAGAAACAAAAGAAAGTTTCATACATAACTAAGACTCCCCCAAACCAATTGCTACTCACTCTTAATTATACTTTGTTTATGGCAAGTAGAAGTTACAGCCCTTAGGATTATCTGATGAGAAACTTTCTAGTCTTCTCATAATGTCCCTCAATTACATGAAGCATTTAGAATTAATCATCTATAAGTAAAAAGAGATAGTTGCTATCAGAGGATGTATTTTATTTAAGAAAGTCCATTTCAATAAAAGAAGAAATCTTTAAAAGTAATTTTTGAATGCTGTAGTTCTGGGTGCCCATATAAGCCAATTTTACTATTTTGACTAACTTGACTGCTTGAGTCAAAAAGAAGGTTATCCTTATTGTCTGTCTAACAGCTAACTGGATTGACTTGACTGGTTTGATCATGATTACCATTTTAAAGAAGAGTACTGTTCTGCCCCATAGACACAGCTTGAGGAAGTAAACTTAGTAAGAGTTATTTTAAATATTGACAGGATTTAGAGGTATGAGAAACTAATAAAACAGATTTTATTACATAATTTCCTATAAAGTTTTCATTCATATAGTCATTCAAGGATGAGTTTTATATAATTAAAAAAAAAACACAACATGCAACATTGTCATAAAAGACAAAGGCAGAAATATAAAAGGAATAAGGGGTACACAGCATTTATTTGAAACATTGATATGAAGTTTATTCCAATTACATGGGAGTCCAAGATAATGCATATCCTTACCCAGTAAATAGCTAAGTCATGCTCTGGGTCTCTGCAGAAGTCAAGGACCAACAAAACGTGAATTTGCAAACCAGCTGCTCTTAAAATCTCTGGACTTCTACTCTCTTTTAGACTTAGAACTAGATATTATAACAAGTTGCACACAAAGGCAATTCCCTTGCAGTTTGTTTTGTTCCCTATGATGACTTACATGTTAAATTAACCTTGCCTCATGATAAACTGTGGATCAATTCAAAGAAAACTTCACTGACGTGAAAGAAATGAAAGGGTGTCAAAGAGCATTTTGGAAACAGTTTAAAATCTAAAGGGAAGGCATATTTTAACACTCTATGCGTTTAGTTTTGCAGCAAGGTTAGCCAGAATAGTGATAATTTTGATCACTACTTATTGACCAGTGTTTTTCCCTTTAAAGACAGATTGTCTTCTCTAGAGAAGAGGTAGTAAATATATCAGTACATAGGGTAATTTCTATAATGGTATTACATTTTTTAAGCAAATACCAAAATAAAACTGTGTAACTAAGAAAATATATACTAACATGCAAATTAAGGTTGCCAAGAAACATTCTTAATGGACATCCTGGGTCTTAACAACATTTTGTGATATGTTCATTTAAAGAGTTTAAATTTGCAAACCATCTTTTAGAATAATTTCCTTTTCTTACTTCCTTTCACTGCCTCCACTTCCTATTATGAATTTTAAGGCCCCCACACAAAAGACAAGTTCAAGTATGCAGGTATGAAAAGAGGTTAACATTCCAAAAATACATTTTGCAACAACAACAACAATTAAATAGCAGATTATTTAAAGGGAACAAATAATTGTCTCAGAATTTGTTTCACATTAATAAAATTTGTTTCATTAAAGACTAACTGCAATGACTTATATAGTCACAAAATTAAGACTCTTAGTAGGAAAGATCATCAGTCTAAATTGTGAACAATTTCAACCTTCTCTCCAATAGAACTGTATAAAGATAAGAGAGAATCATCACTTATAAACATTTCTAAGTGTTGCTTTAAATGGTAAACAAGATAATGTTGTTGGTTATAATATCAGAGTCACATTATACCCTTGAGCATTAACATCAGGATTGACAAATTGCATTCCTTTTTTTTCCAGAACTACATTTCCACATTGTTACATGAGTCCATATTATTATATGTCTGTGACTGAAATTACAGAATTCTAGTATGTGGCTTGTACTGTAAGTTAAAACAGCCTCCAAACAGTAAAAGACTTGTTTCTCCTGCCTATAATCATTTGCTATCTTTAAATGAAATTAATTAAAAACAGAGTATTTATGGAATATGTATTTTTCAAAGGTGCTTGGTGTGCTTGGCAAAAATAAAACTTTTCACTTAGTATATATCTAGATTTTAAGTATCATTTACACAATAAACTCTTAAGTCTTTAAAAAAAAAAATAAGATGTATATCCCCTTATCTGAGGAAGATAAACTTATTACAGAAGGGGAAAGAATATGCCAAATTAAAGTAAACATTTAAATATATCCATCAATAAAATATACATTATACCCTTTCCAAGATTGTCAGCTTTTGAGTAAGAATGCAAAGCAAAACAGGTATGGACGTCTGACGGTAAATGATAGATTGGTTTTGTGCACAGATATTGAATGAGCCTCTCTTTATCGGCATGACATGGAAGACTAAAAACAAGGCTTTGAGAGGCCTTTAAAAACAAGTGACTTTTAAAAAGTTGAAAGAAGATGGTAATCTTGATGACTAGGAAATATATGTAAATGCTGTTACAGCTACCTGCCATAAAATGTAAATATCTTAAAGTAGTTAAATGACCAAATTGCTAATGCTACTACAGAAAAAGCTGAACAGCTGTCTAGTCTAAATTTATACACCTTGGTGCACTCTTTGCAATTAAATACTTTAATGCGCACAAACAAGAAACCAGTAAAGCATATAGAAAAATGTTTTGGCTAATGTTTTCTTTCTCATGCAAGTATGTGCTGTACATGTAATAAATATATTTTTGTTTGCTGGAAGATGCTCTTCTGTGTTCTAACAAAGTATTCGGTAATGGCAGGTTATATGTTTATTAAAGTGCCTAATGGATATAACTCTTTTAAAATGTCTTAACTGAAAGTTTTATAAGCTTCACTAGATGACAGAAGAATCTCACAAGCCAGTATCACATGTTAACTTTTAAAATTTACTAAGCCCATATTTTTTAATTGTATCAAATATTGAAATGACTTACAGATTTATAGGTATCCTCATTATCAGCTAAACAGGTTTGTAATGGGGTACATATAGTGAACATAAAGGCAGGGGGGATGTGGTGAGGTTGTAATGGGGTTCAAGATATATATATAATTCATCAGTAATATGGAACTTCTTTCCATGGTCAAGAAGATTACTGAACTGGTGCATGCTTTGAGTACCTAAATATTGAAAGGCTTGGGGAGAAAAGAAGATACTATAAAATTAATTATCATCATTTTCAAAAATAGGCTTCATGACCTGTACTAGCAGAAAAGGACTTTGATGGCTGGACTTATTGGAGTTTTAGAAAATGCATGCACTGTGGACATTCAGAAACAAGAGCAATTTTTTAAAAGATATTTATGTAAAAAGGGTCAATTTCAATAATTTCTTGGATCATAGTGAATCTAAGGCTTCCTTGATAATATAAAACATAGGTCACCAATTCCATAATTATAGCCACTGGAAAAACGGTGAAGACTTACTAAGATGAAGAGGAGTGTTCATTAGAAATAAGGCAGCTCAATCTCCAAATTCTTTATAATTTTCTGCATTAAAATGCTATAATTTTAGTCAACAAATATTTCTGAATCTATGAGTTTATTTTTTGGTGCAAGCTTTCAAAATCATTTGTTTCAACTTTTTTCAATTAGTCATTTTGTAAAAACACCTCCTGAATATCAAAGTTGAGTGTGTCCACATAAAACAAAAATCCTTAGCATGATTTAAAGAATTTGCTGAAGGGCCAGAACATTCAGATATCCAAAGACAGAGACTGAAAGAAGCAATGGAAAGATACTCAATCTTGTTGGCGGGAAATACTGACCCTGCGTTTGTATTAAGAGAAATAGATGAATTCCCGTCTAGAAGTGCTTAGCATTACACTCAGGAGGATTGGTACCACATCCTTACTATCTGACTTTAGATTCCTGGATGTACGTAGTTGTGCTCAGATTGATTAAAGGGAGAACAACACCCCATTTTATATTTCATATAACCAGCTATGCTTGGGCTTCTCTTTACTATTCTCTCTCACTGCTGAAAACATTTTGAGGGTTTTTGCTTGTTTGTATTTGTTTTTGCCAACCTCAAATGAGCTAACAGTACTGACTAAACAAAAAGCAAAACACTTTGAATACAACAGCTGTGCCAGGAAAGAAGTAAAAATATTAAAATCTGAGGAGACTATATAATTTCTGCATTAAGATTTCTGAGATTTTTTTTTTTTTTGGCACTATCAATACATTTGGTAAGTTTGAAAAGTCATTCTGGCAACATTAACATATATTAAAATGTTTATACACTCCAACTTTAAGTGTAAATTTAGCTTCCAGCAAATAAATACCAAAGCTGGATTTGGCTTCTATTGGTATTTCTATTTTCTTATTAGTTTTTTTTTTTTTTTCCCAGATTTTTCAATTGATTACAACATGCTCAAGTAGACTTTCTAGTCAATTCACCCAAATTCCAACAGGAATTGGTTTATAAATTGGTTCCAACTGGAACTGGTCATTTGGAATTTCCAGCATGGGAAATTATTTTATATGTGCCTTGTAAGTACCCTAAATTACAAATTGATGTGTCTAAATCTATGAAGAAAACAAAATGTACTGTTATCATGTAAATGTTGCACTTAAAAATATCTATATGATCGGGCATCTAATATCCATCTAGACTCAAGGGCATAATGTAATTTTTTTTGCCCCTTACTTAGCATAAAATGACAGCAGCCCATTGGCACAGTAAATACTGTGCTCTGTTAGCCAAGTTAAGATGATTGGTTTATCCTAGCACTGCTATGGCAAATTGTCAACAGATGAATATTTTTTGTTTCATCAGACTCAAAGCCTATGTCGGGAGTCATGGCTATATCCCCCAGGTGATCCTCGGTTCCTATGGGGTTTGTAAGTGTCCTGGTATGAGTCAGGGTAATCTTCTTCCACAAGAGGGTAATGATCTCGGCTATGCTGAGAACTGGAAGACAAGCGGTTCCTACTCTTCCGAGCCCTTTCATTGTGATAATTTTCATCAGAGGTCATTAGACTTCGTCTTTCAATTGGAGAGTTCTCTGTGGAGTGGTTGCTGTGCCTCATTCGCTGACTCTAAAAATATCAGATAGTTCATTGATTAAATAATGTCAGCTTCATTCATCTAAACATGTAAATGTATGTAAAATCATAGGATCTGTACAATAAGATGCTAAATATCTGACTTAATCAGGCATTCTGATGCACCAATGGTCTGCTCAGAATATCTGGTCTTGTTTATTTGGGACACAACATGAAAAGCTGCCAGAGTGTTGATAGTTTATGAGTTTAATTCCACAGTGCTGAATGACTATGCTTCCTATTACAAATGTAGAATTGAAAGCTAACTGTTAAATGGAACTTAATATATTTAGGAAGGTCTAAATGGACTTATTCTATTGCATTTCTATTGCAAAAGTCTGTTTCTATTGCAAAAATGAAAATTATTTTACTATTGGGAAATAAAGTCCAGAATAGCATTTATTATTTCTCTCCTGAATTGATATAATATTTCTCTTTCTAAAGTAACACACCTCACCTTGATCCAACTGAATATTCCTTATACCTTTTAAAACATTTTAATAAAATTATTATTTGTGCTGTTCATAAAATAAAGTGTTTCTGCATCCTACATTAATGTAATAATCTTTCCAAGGGTGTATACAATAATTATGAAGCCAGCTAATTGATACATTTATAAATCTTGCTTCCTCAACTAAAATGTCCTGCAAAATAATCTTCCAATATAAAAACTAAATTCCTCTAATACCATTAATTGAAATTAGTATTTTAAGATACTTATTTGAAGGCTCAGAAAATATTATTTAACATTTTTCTTCACTATGAGAAAACATTTATCTACTTGTGTCTACCGGTTTAGGTAGGTCACATCAGTTAAGGTACAGGATCCTGGTGAAACCATGGGCCGACACATCTCATCTAAAGTACACTCAGATTCAGGCAGAAGGAAATTCATTTGACAGGTCACAGACTGTGCCTTTAACCTCAGTCAGGTGCCTCACAATGAAGTGTCAGTTGTTACTGGGAGAAGAAATAGGCCACAGAATTAAGGGCAATACATTAACTCATTAGTGAAACAGGGAGGGCCAATCTAGGTGGATGTCTTAGCAGTGATGAGTCAAGATTGTTGTATTCAATACGAAAGTGCAACACTGCATTTCCACCTACATTACAGAAGTGTATTGCTTCATGCATCTATTTCTCATTCCGTAATGTACAATTCAGAGCCAATCCAAACTAGTCAGCAGTAATGTACACTCAGATCAGCCCACAGGAAGTGAAACAAGGCATGAAATAGTCCCAATGTATGCACATGTGCTGTACATTACCATAGTACATTTTTCATGTTCATTTCTAGTTTCAAAAGCTACTCATTTGCATGGCAGTTTTTCTGCTTACAAAGATGCAATTTTGTAACAGAGTAATACAGCTATAATAGCATTTCAGAGAGTGCCATTTATCTCAGAGTTAACTCTGTATGATCGACAATTATGACTATCATTATAATCCATTACAACAAAACTCATCATCATATAAGAGGGCTCAGTTGACTACATGTTCCTCAGTTTGCTGCAGGTTTGGCCACATTCCAGTAGCTACTTGATGAATGGTAAATAATAATTGATGTAGAAAGGCAGGCTCATTTTGTACCATAAGGTCTCTGGCTCCCTATCTCTACCTCTGAGTACAGCACCAGAACAGCAGAAGAGAGAACCTCTTGATCCTGTGTTCATCCCCAGCTTCCCTAAAAGACACGTGCCACAGCCACTTACAAAGGTGGGTCCCTGCACAGCCCCAGGAAAACTCAGGGATCAGTTACTGTTTCTGAACAGAGCAGCTCTACTTATATCCACACTGTCTTGTGCAAGGTAGAGAGCAGGCCTAGCAACCTGGGTGGGGCGGGATTAGTTAAGGGCAGTCGAAAGGCCTATCTGCATCTATATATCTTATTTAGCTATTGTATAATCCTTGAGAAGTGGCATTAAGAAGTAATGAAGGGGCCAGGAGTGGTGGCTCATGATGGTAATTTCAACATTTTGGAAGGTCAAGGTGGGAAGACTGCTTGAAG
Source organism: Chlorocebus sabaeus (assembly GCF_047675955.1). Taxonomy (NCBI): domain Eukaryota; kingdom Metazoa; phylum Chordata; class Mammalia; order Primates; family Cercopithecidae; genus Chlorocebus; species Chlorocebus sabaeus. The sequence continues at coordinate 39,126,917 of NC_132913.1, forward strand.
CCAGGAGTTTGAGACCATCCTGGGCAACAAAGTGAGACACTGTCTCTACAGATTTTTTTTTTTTTAACTATCCACATGCGTCGTATGTGCCTGTAGTCCCAGCTATTTGGGAGGCTGAGGCAGCAGGACTGCATAAGCCCATGAGTCCAGGAACTTGAGGCTGCAGTGAGCTATGATCATATCACTGCATTCCAGCCTGGACAACAGAGTGAGACTATGTCTCTAAAAAATGTAATGGGCAGGTACATTGAGTAGGCATTCAGTTTCCCAGCAGAGTTTAGACATAGGAGGAATTAATTTACCTAAGTAAAATCCATTATAAATTCACAGAGAGCAAAGTTCTCAGGAAATTGTCAGTCTCTGGGTAGTTTTCTCTAGGATAGATCATAATTAGATAATATTTAAGATTTTTAAATATAATGTGCACATAGTGTTCCCTCTTCAGATTAAGGATGACTCCAGTCTCCATCCTAATCAAGTTCCCATAGAATCTTACATGTAAGATTGTAAAAAGCATGAGCGAAAAAGAGACAATACCTGTAACCCAGAAATTGCTGTGGGATATGGTGAGAGTGCCGTGGAGCCCAAATTCCTTCCCAGCAGTGGGGTCATGGGTGTGCTACTCGTTGTGTGGGTGGCACGCCAGTATGCCTCCAGGTACTCCCCTAGATGTTCACATGCATCCTCAAGCTGATTTTCATCCAGTATAACATCAAACATTTCCTGTAGATGACAAGAAAATCCACTTTACTTCCATTTTAGGTTTTTAGGCAATGAAACCTAAAATTCCACTTAACACAGATAATAGCATTTTTAATAGCTATTCGCTAATATCAAATTTGAGGTGCTATATGAGCTGTTTCTAAAGTTAGGGTCAAGTGAAGAGTTACACAGTATTCCATGAACAAATGTGGACATTAATATAAAAGTGAGAGTGTTCATTCAATATTTGGATCTTTCTTTTTTTTTTTTTTTGAGACGGAGTCTCATTCTGTTGCCCAGGCTGAAGTGCGGTGGCATGATCTTGGCTCACTGCAACCTCTGCCCACTGGGTTCAGGCGATTCTCCTGCCTCAGCCTCCCGAGTAGCTAGGATTACAGGTGCCTGCCACTGCACCCAGCTAATTTTTTTGTATTTTTTTAGTAGAGACAGGGTTTCACTATCTTGGCCAGGCTGGTCTTGAACTCCTGACCTCATGATCCACCCGCCTCAGCCTCCCAAAGTGCTGGGATTACAGGCATGAGCCACAGCGCCCGGCTGGATCTTTCATTATTTAGAAAGAAAAAGATAAAGTAAGTGTAAATGTGTTATAGGTAAAATATAATGAAAACCCGTGTGTATTCACATCTTTAGCCATATATTCCTATAGAGCTGCACTCTGCACGCTTCAGAATATGAGAGAAGCAAGTGTGTGGCACTGAGAAGGGAGTTCTAGACATGTTTTGGGCAATGACCACATCATTGGAATAAATATTTCTTCTCCTAAGGTAACTATGTTGAAGGGAATAACATTTACTTAGATAATTTTCAGAATGCTTGTGAAAATAACATTATATGTCTTAAGATAAAACACTAAGGAAAGAAAGTTTAGGATTAATAACAGAAAACCACATGGCAGTGGTTTGCTACCACAAGATCATTTTGTGAAATGGTTAAAAAAGAACAAGGGGTGTTTAATTGGGGAAAGCAGGGGGTCACAAAAGAAGTATCTGCTGTCCATGTTTCGGACAGTAAGGCCATTGTTCAACATCTGGTCTGGACTCAGGAAGTTGTTCTGCCCCAGAGGAGCAGGGTGGCCCCGCTGTCATTACAGTTTGGCTGGGAACACAGACAGGATATACCCCAGACATACACTCTTCAGAGGGAAATCAGAAAACTTTGGCACCACACAAAGAGAAAAGTCATTCCACAGGTAAGTGTTAGCACATCTCAACTTTCTTTTCTCTTCTCTTCTCTTCTTTTCTTTTCTTTCAGAAAAAGTGTTGCTCTGTGGCCCAGGGTGGAGTGCACTGGAGCAAACACAACTCACTGCAGCCTGGAACACCTGGGCTCTAGCGATCCTCCCACCTCAGCTTCCTGAGTAGCTGGGACCACAGACATGCACCACTGCACCTGGCTAATTTTTTAAACTTTTTGTAGAGATAAGATCTCACCATGTTGCCCAGGCTGGTCTCAAACTTCTGGGCTCCAGCGATCCTCCTGCCTCAGCCTCCCAAAGTGCTGGGATTACAGACATGAGTCACCATGCCCAGCTCACATCTCAACTTTCAATAGAAGGATTGAAATGCCTTTCCCACCACCTTCATCTGCTTTTATGAACTCATTTTACCAAAATAAGAACCTCCCAGGAATGAATCAAAGACAGGGTCACTGCCATGGGCACTGATAAAGCTGGCTGAATTTAGGTTAATGGCAACTGGATGATGTGAAGTTCATGGTGTCTCAGCTCAGTCATTCTCTTCTGTGCTTAGAACAAGGACTCCTGAAGCAGAAGTCACCATGGAAACAATCTCTCTCCCAACATTTACTATTTAAATGTTTCATCACATCAATTTTTATGGAAAATTTTGGCCTTAAATTGGAAAGCCATTTGGGGTTCTTGGAACAGGACTAGGAAAAGAATAAGATGACTTCAGTCCAAATGGACTCATGTTTGAGAAGACTCAGCCCGTTCACCTCAGGTGGAAAATTACCCCCAACCAAGAACAGTTATTAGCAAATTTCAGATTTTTTTTTGCATATTTTATTCATTCATAAAATATTAACTCAGTCCCTATTTTCTTCTAGGCACTGTGGGTATACAGTGGCAAGGAAAACAGGCAACATCTTATGCTCAAAAAGCATAAAGTGTGGAAGGAGAGATAAGTATTAAAATCCGTAATAATCTATGTCACACTGGGACTTTAATTCAGAAAAATAAAGAGACTGAGCCAGTTAACGTTTGGAGCTGCAGCATAAAGTTCTGGATTTAGAAGGAGGCTTGAAGAGATGTGTGAAAACTGAACTTACAAGGAAGGGGAAGTTATGAGTAAGCCAAAGAATGTTATCTGTAGAGGGACGAGAATAAAACAAAAAAAGAGAAGCAGAGGCACAATGGAAGAAAGAGACCATATAGCCATGAGGGCCAGGGAAAGCAGCTACTGCCTAGAGTTTCTGTCAACATACAGGCTTACAATAAATCCCGTTTTCCACTAAAGTAACCCAAGGGAATTCCTTGTCTCTTGCAATCAAAAGCCCCTCCCCCACTTGTGTAAACGTTCAGCAGTAACAAATATAGAATATCAGAACTGTCCATGATACTTTGACATAAATAGAAGCATCGAGGTGCTGACTTGAGTGAGACAAGGACAGCTATACCCCAAGGAACATCCACAGACTCAGATGGCACAGGAGGAAGAAAGAGGAAACGAGGCAGCACCAGAACAAAGGACCAGTCTCTCGGTCATTCCAGGCTAAAGTGTGCTGCAAGTTCTACACTTTATGTGATCTGGAGTTGGTTGTTTATATCATTTTATTTATGTGAAACATAAAATTTAATTACATAGGTCTCATATAATATGGGTTTGATTAGTCTCAACGAGTCATTTTCTTGCTGTTTCTTAAAGTGCCAAACTGAAAAACCTTCCAAGGATACCTGAGCTGGATGGGTCCTGACGTTCACAGCCAGGATTGCAAAGTCCAAGGAGGGTAAGCAGCACCTATGGCAGAATGTTATTTGAATAAGGTTTATACCTACTTGGCCGTTCTACTTGTTACATTGTCACTGTTGTAGACATAGTGGCACATTTAATTACCCTAAGTTTAATAAAGCACTTCTCTTTGCCAATGAATGGATAGAATTTGTATGTATCAGCACGTGGCTGTGTGCTTAAGCCTCAGTCATTTCTAGGAAACTGCTTTTGCACTGCTAAACGACAGATATAGGTTGGAAGATGACTTGAAACTGCTTTTAGGCTTTCAAAAAACACAGAGAAAAGCAAATTTCTGCTTCTGAATGAATACTGACATATGTGGCTTATTTTCAACTAGGAAGAATTTCACAGCCTGTGTATCTGTGACAATTTTTCTCTTTAGCTGTTTAGGAAATAACACAGCTGAGTAGACCAGAGTGATAGAAACTCAGTATCAGGGGAAAACAATTTTTAAAAATCATACAAGAAATGCAAAGAGAAGCAACCCAATGAATTATGCAAACCAGCTTTGCCAATTTTTCATAAATTTAAAGGTTCAAGTGCAGTCAACTCCTTACTATGCAATATGTGGCCTGCAGCATGGGCTATGGATGCACAGAGCTCCAAATCAGCAGAAGTCCCAGGCAGTGAACAGTTACCAACTCAGTGATACCATGCCCTTGGTGCAGCCCAAGAGAAGGGCATCGCTGAGCTGTTTTCAAAGCACGGCCACAGGGAACACCTCTGCCCTTCTATGATGGGATGTTCTCTTCAGCTGAGGTAGGCAGAATGGTGTGGCTGCCAAAGTAAATAAGTAGTGAATAGGAGTATCAAAACCAACCCTCAAAACATCAGGCACATTAGGCTCCCTTTCTGGATAAGCTCTTTCAAGAAAATTAAAAAATAAAATAAAAGCACTGTAAATAACCCAGAGTGAAAAACATGCCTCTAGCTCATTTAGTGGCTATGAGAGCTAAAATGGCAGAGAAGAAAGAAAGGGGAAGAAAGACTGAAAGTGAATAAAATGGAAATGAATACTTGCAAGGTCTTAAAAAAACAGTATTTAACCAACCGTTTGGTTCTCCATTCACAGAGTAAGATGTAACACTCTTTACTAGGGAAGCCATCTGAATTAGGGTGACCAATCATTGTGGTTGCTGGGGATCTCAGTGTTTCTGGGATAAGACTGTCACTGCTAAACCTTGAAAATCCTGAGCAAATGGTGGGTCGCCCTACTTTTTACAGAAGATACAGTGTGAGTCCTACCTGGAGGAAATGAAGCATATTCCATTTATTTCTTTTCAATTCTTCTTGGAGGGAAGATATATGAAGACACTGGGTAAGTCTTCCTTAATGACTATAAAATACATATTTTCTAGCACGTTGGGGAGAATCTCATTAAAACTAACGTATATTGTCTGTTTTTTTAATCTAGGAAGCAGCTATTGAATATTTTTAATAAAAAGTATATAAAATGTAGAAACTAATTTTGAAGTTTAACTTTTTTTTTTGGAGATAGGGTCTCACTCCCACACCCAGGCTGGAGTGCAGTGGCGTAATCTCCGATCACTGCAGCCTCTATCTCTGGAGCTCAGGTGATTCTCGCACCTCAGCCTCCTGAGTAACTGGGACTACAGGTGTGCACCACCACACCCAGATAATTTTTTGTAGTTTTTTGGTAGGGATGGGTTTTCCCCATGTTGCCCAGGCTAATATCAAACTCCTGGGCTCAAGTGATCCACCTGCCTCAGCTTCCCAAAGTGCTGGGATTACAGGCATAAGCCACTGTGCCTGAACTTCACTTTTTAAAGTTGGTTCATTACTGAATATTAGCTAGACAGGGGACTAAATGTACCAAAACTCTCCCATGCATATAATAATAATTATAATTATATGCATTGCTTTACATTTATTTGTTGTACATAGATAAAACTGCATGTTGGGCATTTTTCTTATTTCTAAGTGGTAAAAAGAAATAATATGGGTGAGCATACTTTTATTTCCTTGTTATTGGAAAATAACCCTGAAACTGACACCAAAAAAAAAAAAAAAAAAAAAGGCTGCACTTTGGGAGGCCAAGGCACGAGGATCAGTTGAGCCCAGGGGTTCAAGACCAGCCCAGGCAACAGGGCAAAACCCTGTCTCTACAAAAAATCAAAAAATCAGCTGGGCTTAGTGGTGCATTCCTATGGACTCTTACTGGGGAGGCTGAGGTGAAAGAATTGCTTGAGCTGGGGAGGTCATGATTGCACCACCGCACTCCGGCCTGAACAACAGAGCGAGACCCTGTCTCAACAAAACAAACCACGCACAAAAAAAAGGACTGGCAAGTACTCTTCAGTAAAATAAAATGGCTGAATGGTACAACATGTAATGCTAATTATAAAAATAATCAACCAATGTTTCTTTCATATCAAAACTCCATTCTTTACATTATTAAAGCTTTTGAGATTCTGAGTACTTAACTCACTGCTCAACTAATGATGGGAAATTAGACTCCGAGTTGAAGGGCTTTTAAAAGATCTATGATGGGTGCAGTGGCTCATACCTGTAATCCCAGCACTTTGGGAGAACAAGGTAGGCAGGTCACCTGAGGTCAAGAGTTCGAGACCATCTCTTCTTTTAAAAAATACAAAAATTAGCTGGGCGTGGTGGCACATGCCTGTAGTCCCAGCTACTTGGGAGGCTGAGGCAGGAGAATCACTTGAACCCAGAAGGCAGAGGCTGCAGTGAGCTCAGATCGCACCACTGCACTCCAGCCGGGGTGCCAATAGTACTAGGCTCTAGCAGTTAGTCCCAGGCAGTTTCCACTTTAATGAGCTAAACAGGAAAGATCATCATAATTCTTGCCAGTAATTAGTGAGGGTAAAATGAGGGCAAAAAAATATATAACTTTGATTCTTTTGACTTCCTCTCTCTTGATAATTTGTGACACTTGTTGTGAACCCAAACATGTTTTTCTCCCCACACCCCTCCATCCTGTCCACTTGTATTCTTCAAACATTACACCATCTACCAACATTAGTGCCTACAGAAAAGGCATCCCATGCTTTTGTTAAAGTCAGATTAATTGGATGTGTTAGATCATAGCACTAGTGGGAACGAACTACCCCTAACTTGATATACCCAAGTCCAGTGGCTGAAATCCCTGGAAAAGGTGTAGTCCCCTTTGGGCTGAGAGAAACTGGATCCCATGTGGTCTTGTTTCATGAAGCAGACATCTGAAATTGATTACCTTCCTTTTCAAAAGCAGTGTTAGGACTTAAACTGTGGACATCCAGGGGCTGTGAATAATGAATGCACCAATGAGGAGAGCACTTCAAATAGACAGGTAAATCCACACGATTCTAAATAATTCAAATAAAATGACTGGAAGAGGGCAGTGGAAAATTACTACTGTGAGAGCAATCTGATCAAGGATAACTGGGCACTATCATTCGCTCCAGAATTCTTGTGTTTCATAGGATAAATCTGAGTCCATTCAGCAGTGGAAAATAAAGGGTGACAGAAGAGAGCTACCATGGTTACTGTAACGTTAGAGGTTTGCAAGACTCTACTGAGGAGATGAGTTCCCTTCTCCCAGAAAGATCGATCAATGTCATTTTACACACACAAAAACATTACACAGCTCAAACTGCCACAGGGTCAGCTCTGGGAAACACAAGCCAGATTGTAACTAAGTAGGATTAAAGGATTACATATCATTTATATGTTCAATTGTCTCTCTCAGCTTTTCTTCTTATTACCATAGTACTGGGGAAGTTTATACTTGGCCTTCTTTAAAAATATACTATTCTCAACTTATCTGAAGAGAAAAAGAATACCAATACTTGGTAGAAGCAAAAAGAAATAAAAATATATAGTGTATAGATGTGTAATGGTAATATAAAATCAGCCTGGTCATATTTTTAAAAAAATGAGAAGGGTTTGCAGGTCCTGTTCCCATAGGCCCCCTTTTGTCTGCATCCCATCTTTTCTTCTGTGAATTCCGAATGGGCAACGAGAGGATAGTCCCCCCTCTTCAAAAGTACAACTATCCAGGAGCCCATTTTCCCCACTCATCTTACTGTCTACGACAGATTTTAAATGGTCACAAATTCCTTGACATTTCCTCATGGAGATGAAGACTTATATCCCCTCTCCTTGAATTTAGGCAGCCTCTGTGACTTTTTTTTTTTTTTTTTTTTTTTTGAGACAAGTCTCATTCTGTCGGGTGGAGTGCAGTGGCATAATCCTGGCTCACTGCAGCTCCAAATCCCTGGGTTCAAGCAATTCTCCCACCTCAGCCTACCAAGTAGCTAGGACTATGCCCAGCTAATTTTTAAAAATTTCCTTTCAGAGACAGGGTCTCAGTATGTCTCCCAGGTTGGAGGGCAGTGGCACAATCACAGCTCAGTGCAGCGTTGAACTCCTGGGCTCAGGCGATCCTCCTGCTTCAACCTCCTGAGTAGCTGGGGCTACAGGCACTCACCACTGCACCCTGCTCTTTGTGACTATTTTGATAAACAAAATGCTGTGGAAATGATGCGGTCTGGTATCTATGCCCAGGCCATAAGAGACTGGAATCTTTGCTCTTGGAGCCTGGAGCTGTCATGTAAGAAGCCTGTATCCAAAAAGAGCTGGCGGAGCCCAGCCTTCAGCCATTCCTGCTAAGGTACCAGCTCAGCTGCCAGCTGAATACCACGAGTGGCCATTGTTTGAAGTCACTATGTTTTGATGGTTTTTATTGCATAGTAATAATAATTTTATTGTTCTTGGTCCTAGAACAAGGGTAACTTCAGTTTGCTGGCTAAATCAGGCCTGTCTCATGCCTTTATGAAGTTTGATTGGAACACAGCTACACCCATTTCTTTACACACTGTCTATGTTTGCTTTCCTGCTCAAGAGCAGAGATGAGGAGTTTTGCAAAGGGGTCTGTGTAGCCCACAAAGCCTAAGATATTACTATCTGGCCCTTTACTTAAAAAGTTTACTGATCTCTCTAATCTATCTCCTAGAAAAAGCCTTACCCAATACTTTTCTTGTCTTTTTTGTTTGAGATGGAGTCTTGCTCTGTCACCCAGGCTGGAGTGCAGTGGCATCGTCTCAGTTCACTGCAACCTCTGCCTCCCAGGTTCAAGCAATTCTGCCTCAGCCTCCTGAGTAGCTGGGATTACAGGTGCATGCCACCATGCCCAACTAATTTCTGTATTTTTAGTAGAGAGAGGGTTTCACTGTGTTGGTCAAGCTTGTCTCAAACTCCTGACCTTGTGATTCACCCGCCTCGTCCTCCCAAAGTGCTGGGATTACAAGCATGAGCCACTGCACCCGGCCAAAACACATATTTTTCTTTCCAGGAGAATATATAACTGACATGTTGCCATTCATCATCTAGTCTTGCTAGACTAGGAGAAAGAGATCTTAAGCTGACTTTCGCCCAGGCATATAACCTTTGAAAAGCCAGTTCTCTTGGTCTCAGTTCCATCATTTGTAAAATAAGGAGATTGGACTAAGTCAATCTTTCCCTAGACATGTTCCACTGGACCCATAGGATACTCAATGGAAAAGCAGATCTGTAGTCACAATTTTAGGGGAAGCTCTGCATACTATTTGTCCTATTGGAGATATAAAACACACATTGGCGTATTCAGGGTTCCGTAGTGAAGAAACCAGACTACCTTTGTTCACGTAAGTGTTTTCTCAAACATTTTTGGTATCAGGATTCTTTTCCCATAACACTTACTGATATCACATGGGTCCCATATTATAAATAATATAGTCTAGGAAATGCTATACTGGGTGCTCTTTAAAGTCTCTTTTTGCTTCAATAGTCCCTGGATCTAGGATGAATTCTTCTGGCTACAGAGTTAACTTTTTTCAGTGCTCTTACAGACTTCCCTTCCCAAAAACTGTTGCCTTTCATTTCTTAGTAATGTGATACTCTGCCAATGTAATTTGCTGACTTTTCAGACTGGAGATACGGTGGCCAATTAAGTAAGTTGCAAATTCTCCTAAAGGAATTAAAACGACACAGTGATCACTAGTCTTTGGATGACAATTATAATTATGGTCTTGAAGTAAAACAGGGGCAAATGCAGGCACTTTTTAAGGTTACTACTGGTTTTTATAATCCAAAGATTTCTTCCCACATGCCAAAATAGAGGATATGATTCCTTCTCAGCATTACTACCGTCTGGGCAGTATCAATTGAATATGTTTAATAAAGTAAACAGTGTTTAGAAAATGTTAAGTACAAGGTAACCTTATCCATCCAGACTGCCTGTTTAAAATTCCAAGTTATCTTACCAACTACATAAAAAGAGAAAGTGTTTATCCTACTGAGATAATGGTAAGGCAAGTCCGTCTTTCCAGTAATGGAGCTGTTTGAAATCTCTGACCTAGGTACAAGTCCTAAGGTAGTTCATTGTATTACTTGCTTTTACAGATGCATATATCTTTTCTTGGTTCCAGCTATTTCAGATGTAACAAACCATATTACATGTACAACTACTCAATGATCAACCCTCTCAGCAGCTAAAATCCCTCAAATTTAATAGGACACAAGAATTTTCTCTAGTAATTATTAGAATAAATGTTAATAAACTTATTTTCATAAAAATAAAATTTCTCCAATAAATCTCTGGCATTTCTAACTCCATTTAGGTGTCTGCTTCCCAGAAGACCAAACTGATATAATTATCCTTATAAGATTGTTCCAAAAATTGGAAATAATAACGTAGTTCCCGGCTTTTGATAGCTAGACAACAAAGATTATCTTCCTTCAACTGTGAAACATTAAAAGGTCAGGGCTGGGCAATACATTCTTCTGTATTGTTCAGTGCTTTAATCATACATTCCACTGTATAACTGAGCTTCATCAGGCAGCGTGAAGTTAAACTTCTTAACAGAGCATGCCATGCTCCAAGCTATCAAATTATCTTCAGGTACATGTGTGTATGGGTGGATGGGTTACGGAGTAGGAAATTGTCTTTGGAGCCAGATAGATCTAGAATAGATTGAATCCTAATTTGCTATGTCACCTTAGGGAAATCATTTAATCTCTCTGTTTTCAGTTGCCTAAACTATAAAATGGGGATAATATGGCCGATCTTACTAGGTAACTGTGAAGATTAGAGATAGTCTGTGTAAAGCATCTAGCACACTGTCTGGCCCATTGTAAACATCGAATGAAAGGATGTATTATTACTCTTATTGTCTGACCATCCTTTCATTCATTCACTCATTCCACAAATATATATTATGGGTCTACTATGATAGGGAACTGACATACAACAGTGAGCCAGAGAGGCACAGGTTCTTACAGAGTCTACTGGACCGGACATGACAGCAGGCAAAGTGTATCCAGTAATTATAATAAGAAAACTTAGATGGTGCTTCTTATGTGCCTGGCACTGTTCTAACAGCTTTACCACATATTCATTCACTCAATCCTTACACCAATCCCATGAGATAGGTACTTGCCCAAGATTACATAACGAGTCAGTGTGGATTCAAAACCCAAATATCTGGCTCCAGAGTCTGTGCTTTTACAGGTTATGCTGTGTTGCCTCTCTAAACATTTGAATCAGATTTCATGCTTCCATAGAGCTTAAACAATCTTACACAACTATATAAAACAATCTAATGAATCCATTGAGTAAGAAGGACAGTTATTTCCTTTATATAGACACAGAAATAGTAAGTCAGTGGAAAAAGTGGAGAGACTGGCCACTGGGGACCCAGTGCCATGTGAGAGCAGTTCCCTCTCCCACCCCAGCCCGCCATTGCTCACCTTCCAACCTAGCAGCTGTTTTCTGGCAATGGCACCAGAAGAAGAGTTGCTATAATTTCGTTTTTCATCTCACTCAGCCCTGACTCTTTTGTCTACTATAACCACAGGGCCTCTCTAGTGCCAATCAATTATTGACCTTCAGTGTTATAATCTTTTATGCCTGCTGGAATTTTCTTGCAGAAAAGTTAAAGGAAGGTAAAATTGGTATGTTTTCTTTTGTTCTCTTCTTAAGCATATCCATGTGACTGGAGGCTGAATACTAAGTGGTTTGCTGCATGTTTGCAAAGCAAACAAGGTAGCATTGAGGAGAGCAGACCACGGACACTAAGATCATTTCTTATTACAAGGCAAACACCATCCATATCTGGATGCTTGAATACAAGCAACATAACAGCAGCAGTTTGTTCCAAGAAATCTTTTAGATGACAACATACCATCATCACCATCATTTTAGAATGAAAACGACAATATGAAAAAAAAAAAAATCACCCTCTTCTAACAAGTCAAGAATGATGAAGACAAAAAATGATCATACTTACTGGGGGACATTGTGCAAGTTTATCAGCTGCCACCAGTTGAACATTCAAGTGTTTACTTTGTGACTTTCCTCTAGATTTAATCAACCGCTGTAAAACCTGATAGAAGAAGACATGAACCTCAGGTATTGTAGATGAGTTAAAAGAAAATCAAATAAGCCAGGATCTTTTTAATGGTCTGCTTGGCCCCGAGCATTATAAGAGAGGAAATGCAGTGTGAGAAATCATATATTTAAACCTGTAATGATGTCATCTGCTTACACTGGCTCTCAGTTCCATGGATTTGATATGGTCATCCTATTCCAACTCTGAGTGAAGTCTCAGTAGGAGCCTGAGTTCCCACCCTAGATTTTCCCCAGAGATTTCAAAGAGAGCCCTGCAAAAATGGAGGGAGTGGACTGTACCAGGTCATTTATGTTAAGCAATACTTTAATATTATTCAGTTGAATAATGTTTTAGCTCACTATCTCCATGTCAAATAAATGTCAGAGTCATTTACATGTTCGGTTATTTTTGTCACCAATTATTAATGGGACATTTCAGTTTAATTTTAAAACAATCAGACTATTCTGTGATTAGGGATCCAGGCAAAACATTTGTATTAGTATATTGCTACATGTAAACCAGTGATATATCTATGTCTTTTGGCTACCGCTGTAACTGCATTTGGCCATATACTGCCATCTCCCGTGGCCCTTCCCCTGCAAGCAGTGTTAATCTATGAGCTCCATAATACCGCAGGACATAGGGTCTGGGAACTCCTATTCTTGCACTTAAGGACACGACAGTGTCATGGGCAGTGGGAAGGGCTGAACTCTCCTGCACTGCAGTGAAGTGCTGGAATCCCCAGCAGCAATTTCAATTCATTCTACTGATTCTCAAAAGGCCCTAGTTTGCTCAGGATTTCCAAGTCCACTGCACCAAAGCAGTGTCTGCACAGGGATGGAAGGATAGGATCTCAGAAAATTTGGAGGAGAGTACAGCTTCTTTAGACATTCTCCGCCTATGAGAGGAGACTGCCATGCTGGTTGGCAGTTGAATTTGTATTTAGGCACCAAAATACACTAGGAGGCATAGAGAAGAAACTGATTATTAAGATGGTATTTCCCAAGGGCATCCATTTCACATTAACTTTTTAAGAACAACATCCTGTTTTAAAAATGAAAGAACATCCAAATCAAAGGAAACTAATTTGGGGCTATTTCACTTTTATTTTTATCTCCCACAGTGCCATAAAGATACAAAGCAAATTTCCCATTGTGCTTACCATGGAATAACTATATTCTTTCAAGAACTCAACCTAAGCACAAATGTCAGGGTCTATAATACTTCCATAGGAGATGTTTAAACAGTGATATTCTATTTTATAGATGATCAATATAGATATCTTTTTTGATAAATATAGATGTACTCTCTCAACTAGGTACAGAGTATGGGTGACACAGGAATCAACAGTATCCAAGAAATTTACCAATATAGAATTCATAGTCTATGATAAGCCAGAGTCTACTTTTCCACATCTGTCTTAATGTTTTGTTTTTATTATACACTTGCGTAACTGTCTGGTTTGGGGTCTACAATAGTAGCTTTTAGAAGAAATGAACTATTATATTCTTCACTATCTGAAAATTCATAGAATCTGTACACTGTGGAAAGATTTTAAATGTGCTTATTAATAATCAGCAAGATGTTCTCCTTGTCCACTAAGAAAAAAACACAGAGCAAAGCACATTTTTAAAAGATGCACTTCTAACCTTTAAGACAGAAAGGAGCTAATTACCTTTGGAGATGAGACTTTTACATGAACAATGATTGGTGCTAAGGAAGTCTTTATAAGTTGTGCTGGGTGATTGATGGTGTCTGCATCAAGAACAACCAGTTGCAAAGATCTTGCCAACTCAAAGATTCTTTCAATTTCACTTTGCACTTCCGCTAAAAGGAAAAATAATTAATAGATCCTGGTTATTGTTATGAATTAGTTCTTACATTAGAAAGATACAGTATATTTTCAGATATGTTGGTCTACATTACAAAATAAAATATTTTAAATTTTCACAGATAGCTCTCAGACTTCTTCTAGTCAACATAATATTTAGCTGTTTATATACGTACGACAATTCTTTTATGTTGTTTTTGATTATTGTTTTGTTCTAAAAAACTTTAATGTTAGCCATAGAAGCTGAAACCACATTTAGAAAACAACTGAAATATATGTGCAAAGCAACATCACATGGAAAGCAAATTACACTGAAATATTTCTATCAACAAAGTATATACTAATACTTTGTGGACATGCTTAAAAAAAAAAAACCCACAACTCATCTGTTTTGACTGATATGCACATTTTTGTACCACTGGTTAACTGCTCTGCATCTATCCTTAAAGCTAATCATATTACTAAGTCTAGTTACATTTAAGTATGAGAGCCAGTGTACTTGCTCTAAGGCATAATTAGCTTCAGTATTAAGAACAAAAAGTAAGGCCAATTATATTAAAACGCTGCAATGCATCTAGATGCAAATCTCTCTGGCTGGCTGTAATAGCCAAGTGACCCAAATCTGTGCATGAGTCTAGTCAAATGAAAAATCTACTCTTTTCAAATGTCTGAAGCAATCCAGTATTTTTTTGGTTTTTTTTTTTTTTTTTTTTTTTTAAGGAAAACAGATAATCAATATAGGACATGGCTTTCTGAAATATAAAAAATTTTTATATATATTTTATAAATTACCTGACTTATTGGATCATGCCCAAAGTCTGAATTATACTTGATTTTCAGAGAAATTGATTTGTTTTCGTTTTTGAGATACGGTTTCACTCTGTTGCCTAGGCTGGAGTGCAGTGGCATGATCTTGGCTCACTGTAACCTCTACCTCCCAGTTCATGTGATTCTTATACCTCAGCCTCCCACATAACTGGGATTATAGGCACACGCCACCATGCCCAGCTAACTTTTGCATTATTAGTAGAGGCGAGGTTTAGCCATGTTGGCCAGGCTGGTCTTGAACTCTCGAACTCCTGTCTCAAGTGATGCGCCCACCTTGGTCTCACAAAGTGCTGGTACTACAGGCATGAGTCACTGTGCCCAGCTGATTTTGTTTTTTTCTTTTTTGACTATAGATTTGACCAAACAATGCTGTCATCTGGTCCAAAGTACATACAGTACACAAAATTATCTAATTTAAATTATTATTATTAATTTTTAGAGACAGGGTCTCACTCTGTGGCCCATGCTGGAGTGCAGTGGTACAGTCAAGGCTCACTGCAGCCTCAACTTCCTGGGCTCAAGTGATCCTCCCACCTCAGTTTGAAGAGTAGCTGGGACTACAGGTGGACATCACTGTGCCTGGCTAAATTTTTTGTTTTTTGTAGAGACAGGGTCTCACTAAGTTTCCCAGGTTGGCCTTGAACTCTGAAGTCCAAGCAATCCTCCTGCCTTGGCTTCCTGAAGTGTTGGCATCACAGGTGTAAGCCACTGTGTCCAGCCTCAGATGATCCTAAAGATGGCCTAGGGAAAAGGTAATGTTGCTCTAACTACCCTCACTGAAAAGTGTTTGTGATTTGCTTTGCTTATTTAGTGTAAATTCAAGTTCACATTGCCCACCGAAAAATTCTCCCTTCCTTATCCAAAAGGATTGACAAGGTATGCAGGGTCAGGAATCCTCATGACTATTATGAAACTCTATTTTCTCATGTTTTGCCTGATTGCATAAAATTCTTATTTCCCATAGAATCACTGAAGTTTAAGGCATGATCTGTATTAAAAAGGATGCATTTGAAGAGTCAACATATCACTTTTCAAGTTATCTAATACCAATGGCCTGAAAGACTTCACATTGCTTGGAAAGGTGACTAGCTTTCAGGATATTAATGAAAACAAAGTGGGCTTATTTGTCAAATTCTTCTGAAATGATATTCTACATTTGTTAGTAATGTAACATATTTGTCCCCTTTTTTCTCACATGTCAGAAAGTTTTAAAAGAAATGTTTCTTCAGTAGGAAGTTTGGAAAATAAAGTCAATTTTTACTGTAGTAAATTTCAGCCTCAGGATGTCAGGGTATGTTTTCCATTTGCTGTTTTCATTAAACTGTCACTGGCTTATGGGAGCTCCTGGCCAGGACTATATGTGAGCAAGCCTATGTTTTCTTAAACTTCAAATATGAATACAATATTTTCAGAAGCAGCAAAAAGACATTGACGCGAACTGGACTGCCCTGGTACAAATAACCCTCAAGGCACTCTGAGTTGCTGTGTAAGTGACTCAGAAATACCTGGACCTTATTTACTCTGCACCAGCAGTGAGGTTAAGTGTGGTTTCTGCCAGGAGCAAGGGCAGCAATACCTACTGCTTAACCAACACAAAACTCTTAGGCAATGGGCACTTGGGCAGAAGAAGAGAGGTGCTTGGGCAGAACAAGCCAGGAGGGGTGCTGGAGAAGGCCACATTAAATACTGGGGTGAGCCCAATGTTTGGATAATATGTATACAGAATGTAATAAATACATTTTATCTGTGAGGCACATTTATCTATATAGCCCTCTCTCTTTTTTTTTCAAAAAGATCTCAGCCAAACCAAACAATGTTGGCTACCTGGACTGATTCTCAGAGGGGTTCCAATGAAGGTTTCCTCATAATCCTATTCTAGTCAAATGGAGCCCTGGGGAGTCATGGACTATGATGCTAGAGGACCTCGATGAACACTTCTATAAACTGACCATGACTGATTTGGGCCCACCTCTCTCCAGGATCTCTGTCATAAATGATATTCCTTATACCCAAACCTGTTCATATTTCTCCCATGCTTAAAACACTTCAGTGGCTCCCCAGGCCCAAAGCAACATTTCCCAAAGTGAGTACTCTAGAACAATAATCTCATAAGATATCCTATGGGAAGAAGGGGGTTTTGTGCAAGGGATATATTGCATACCATACTAGCTTCTCTTTAGAATTTCAAACATGCATTACCCTTTACATCTTCAAGGCTCTAAGAGTCTTGCAGAGAAGAAACCTGTCAGTTTAATCCATCATTTCCAAATTTATTTGACAATGGAAAACATTCTGAATGTAACAACTATTACTATGTTGTAAAATTAACATTGCATGGGATCTATTTTGGAGATCTCTTTAGCAAGGCACATTAGAACCCCAACACATTGGCCTCGGTCTTTTTCAGTCTCTTCTGTTCCTCTCAAATCACACCCCCAACTTCCCTGTTTTAAGCATGCTATACACAAAACTACTTCTTTCTCAACAATACATTTTTGTTTACATGTCAATGTCTTTGTACATTCCTGCCTTGAAGAACCAGCTCAAATATAACTCCTGAGAAGTCTTCTCACACATCTCCTACCCCCTACTCTTCTTTATACCCCTAGCTCTTTGTTCATAATTCCACTGTCACAGGTATTCTAACCATCTGTCCCTTCTGTCTCTTTGCCCACGGGTAAGATACTGTGTGTGGGATATGTCTGTATTTCCTAAGTCTAGTGTAATGCATGGCACATAACAAGTGTTCAATAAACATTTGATGAAGCAATCTACAAATGTGCATGAACAAGCACATAAATGGATCACATTGTGGTTATTATAATATTAACAGATTGCCATGAAATTAACTCCAATGGTTGTGGGTATATGACTTTAAAGAGTAAAGGTAAAATCCACGAGCTGAGATATACTTTGTTTTTTCTTGTTTACTCTAACTTGGCCCCCCATCCACCCCACTGACTCTGACAGCGGGTGACTGGATTGTAAGGAATGACTTCAGTGAGTACGGGTGAAGCCCTTGGCAGGTGTCAGTTGTTAAAGGAGTCAGACAACCTGGCTTAAGCTTTTAATTATCTTTTAGCCTCTCACCATACATTAGAAGAAAGAGTAGTTAAAAGCCAAAGACACTATAAGGAGTTACAAAATGGGTAGAAAACAGGAGAGCAGAGAATTGATGTTTTATTTGAGAAACCTTCAACCTAACTTAATGTCCTTGTCACCCATGATATTTAACTTTAGTCATTACCTAATAGGATTCACCATCAACACTGCCATTGTACCTCCTCCAGGTCAAAATACTGTGCCTTTGAGCATGTTTCCCTCTGCATGTGGAAGGCTCTAAATACAAGACTAAAGAAGGGACCACTAATCGCTGGGATCTTCCCCTCACAAGCACTGACCACTACTCTATTTGGTATGTTTAGTATTCCTTCACAAAGCAACCATCCAACAAACATTTATTAGCAATGATCATGTGCCAATCCCATGTCAGGAATACGCAGCTAATACTTTGTACCTTCTTTACAAATTGTACAATCTTTGGCTCAAGGTCAGTGGGTTCTTAGTGTGATGTTAGGGCATGCACTCTGTCTTGGAAATCTTAATTTTGTTTAGTTTTCTATCATCTATAGAGCTAATTTCAACAGTTTAAAAAATGTAAGGCATGGAAGAGCCCTATTTATCCTTCCTAGTTAAAACAAGTTGCCCTCAGAATATGAATGTAAAGAGAATCCTAGGAAGTCATGAGCGGACTACACCACCCTTGGCAATTGTGGAGACCATGAACAGGCTTTCCAGATGAACAATGTAATTCACCAGCACTATGGACTTGCTTCTGTGGGTGGTGATTCCATCCTCCACAGCCCTGCTCACCTATGGCTTGATGGAGCTACTCACTTACAGTCTTTTATTCTTCTCCATCATGGGGAATTTTAGGATGCTTTCCGACTGGTACCCCAGGAAAGACATGTTTAAAGTCCCTGCATGTTACTAATGGTCATTGCCATTTGCAACACCAAGAACACCGTTATCTAGCTTTTCTTCTAAAGATCTCAGAAGGCTGAACACCTCGTTTCCTTTCACATCAGCTGTGACTCAGGTATGACAGATATCATTAGCCCCGTTGAGAAGCTGAGCAAAGTGGAGATGAGTGGTTTCATGTGGTTAGGCAGGCAAAGACTAGGAGAGCCCATTGAGGATTCTTCCCACCAGACTAATTAGCTAACTGACTAAAGCTGAGAGACAGCAGGCTCTGGCTACTGCAAGACTCTGCTGCCTTCCTGCCGTAGCTAGCATTCTCTTCAGGTACTCAGTGCTCCCACCATTCAGAATGGGGAACAAATTGACAAAGACATTCACAAATGCACCATGTGTCAGCCTGGTCTGTAAGCACAGCTTGAAGAAGTACCACATTTGAACATCTTACCTAAGCTGGACCGGGTGTTCGAACGTTCAATTATTGCTCTCTTGCTGGGATTATTTAGGACAGACCTCTTAGCAAGAGAAATGTCAGCTGTCACTCTCGTTATTGATATCCTATGAATAGGAACACAGAACAGAACAAGCCAGTAAAAATGTTATGGGGCTCTCCAAGTGATTTAGAACCACAGTACTTAATAACCAATTTACATACTACAGGGGAACCACAGTATAATAAACATTGGCCACAAGTGTTTTAAACAGGCTCTGGCTAGTATCAGAATGCAAGCAGAGCAGAATGGAGGAAGGTTTAAACTGTTTTACACACACACAAAAAACCTACTCCATTAAAAACATTCTTCCTCCATTATGGCCTGCCTTGCTGAATTCCCTTTATAATACACACCATACCAGGAAGGAACCAAAACATATAAATAAACCATGCTCTTTCTAGGAAGCAGCAATACAATTTGCCACAATTCATAGTTGATTTGCTCTTGAACAAGACTTTCAGGAACTACAAATGCTTTGCTCTGGCATTTAATGATGCTGGTCAAAGCTGGGAAACGCTCTTCATTTTGATTACCAAAGACAATCAACCAGTCTGTGGCTAAGTTGCAGTCTTTTGTGATACACACATGATTCTCCAGGGGCCCGAAGGGATACTTCATTTGTAAAACTGTGAAAAAATGGTTTTATTTTTTCTGCATGCATAGGATTCTTCAGCATATTTGCATATGACTTTGAATGCATACGGCGGGCAGTCATAAGGCACTCTAGTTGAGAGCAATGTGAGTATTGTGCCAGGATTTGCTAAGTCAGAAAGTAACCTGCGGTCATGCAAGAATAAAGCAGGACCCGGCACAGTGGCTCACGCCTGTAATCGCAGCACTTTGGGAGGCCGACGTGGTTGGATCATTTGAGGTCAGGAGTTCGAGACCAGCCTGGCCAACAAGGTGAGACTCTGTCTCTACTAAAATACAAAAACTAGCCTGGTATGGTGGCACATGCTTGTAGTCCTAGCTACTTGGGAGGCTGAGGTGGGGGAGGTCATTTGAGCCCGGGGGACAGAAGCTGCAGTGAGCCGAGATCACGCCACTACCAATCCAGTCTGGGAGACAGAGTAAGACCTTGTCTCAAAAAAAAAAAAAAAAAAAAAAAAGTGAAGAATAAAGTAAAGACATTGCAAATAAATGCAGAGGGGCATCTATTTGCATATGATTTATCAAATGAGAACATCTGCAACTTAGAATTTAAAGACTATTTTAAGCTGAGATTGCTCAATTTCCAATTATCTACCAGTAGAATTCAAAGTTTGCCTCTTTAAGCCAGTTACTGTCACCATGGGCCTTTCTCCATTCTTATCTTCACAGCTTGGTTCCCAGAAAGGAGACAAGGAAAGTAGCACCCCTCCCCTTTTATACTCAGTACACCCATTCTCTTCTGTTTTCAAACTCTTTGGGGATTGAAGCAGGAAGGAGGGTAGAATTATCAACAATTACTGAATCATATGTCATCTCATACCTGTCTGGGGACAACACTGTCAGGAGACTGTACCTGATTTCAGTGACCTAAAGCCTTGGGGAAAATTTAAAATAGTCCTTTCCTCAGATGTTTGGAAATCATTCTTTAAAACAACAGTCTGTGCAAAAGTTCTGGTTCCATTTTAAGCAAAGTACTGCTTGCCTGTGTCATTATGTTTATATGCTGTAGGTTGTCAGGAAGTTTTTCTTAAATTTTTAGAACTGTTAGACTCTAATAATTATTTGATGCATCTTCAAAATTGTCTCCCACAGAAACCAAGAGTTTTTGCAGATACACCTCAGGGACTGTTCTGAGGACTAAAGGGAGGTTCAGTGGGCTCCAGCTTCACCATCCTCAGTGCCAGGTAAACACACCTGCATTTCTGTGTTCTGCACTGGGGCTTTATATATGATTTCACTATAAAAAGCTGTTCAACTGCTAGAAAACACTGGTGTAACAACTTTTTCATTTTACCAAGAGGGAAACTGAGACACACACAGAAAGCTGCACATGGTTAGTTACAGCTCAGGTCTAAACCAGCCCCTGGGCATCGGGCCAGTGCCAAGTCACCTGACTCCACCATTCTCTTACAGTTCAGTGTTCTACAAGCCCGAATCTCCAGATGTGAGTCAAGTGGTCAAGCACGGATGCACAGTCAGTCTTGGCCTTGCTCTGAGACAGTAAGAATTTAAATCAAGTTGAGGTAGAGTAAACCCACACCTGACTTTCCACTACTCCAGCTGGCCACTGCAGCTTTCAGGCATGAAGTCTCATAGGCAGCTCCTTTCCTTTCCAGAATAGGGTTTCTGTGGTTTTATTTTTTTTAATTTAATTTTCATTTTTTGGTCGGAGTGTCGCTCTGTCACCCAGGCTGGAGGGCAGTGGTACAATCTTAGCTCACTGCAACCTCCACCTCCCACGTTCAAGCAATCCTCCTGCCTCAGCCTCCCAAGTAGCTGGGATTACAAGCATGTGCCACCATGCCCGGTTAATTTTTGTATTTTTACTAGAGACGAGGTTTCACCACATTGGCCAGGCTGGTCTCAAACTCCTGACCTCAGGTGATCTACCCACCTCAGCCTTCCAAAGTGCTGGGATTACAGGCGTGAGCCACCATGCCCGGCAATGTGTGTTTATTTTTGTGTTTTTGGGTTGCTGGTTTATTTGTTTTAAGAATGGAGCTGCTGGATAGAAACATACAGGCATGTTTCAGAGCAATCCAAATATATGATGAGAGACAAATGGGTAGGTTTAGGGACAGAATTCAACTTTCTAGACTAACGATTTTTGGAGCACCCAACAACCCAGAAAGTTGAATTCTATTCAGCTTAAGTGAAAATCAAATTTTCTAGTTCTATACAGACAAGAGACTCTTGGTTCTTCAAATCTGAAGAGATTAGCATCAGATCCACATTTATTTTTTCTGAGTTATAAAAGTACTTTTACAAAGCTATTTTCAAACACAGCCAAAGTTTGAAAAAATTCAGAAAAAAACTGCTTCATATGTTCCAAAATAGAGGGAAAGATGCAACAATAAAGGGTATGTTTTCTCAGTTTATTTGCTAATGCAAGTTAGTTTGCTAATACAAGTTATTTATTAATAAAAATACACATGAATAGAACAGAACTCAGAAGAAGACAGGCCTAGCCCTACAAAACCTTCAGTAAGACAAAATAGGAGTTTCTCTTTTCTATGCAAAGATGCTGACTATTATCAAAATCAGACACCAAACCCAAAATTCTTTTTTGTAAAAGGCTCTCCAGAAAAGCAATCACATTCACAACTGAATACTATCTAGCTTATATACTATTTTTAACTTAAAGTAGTATCCTTTCTACATCTTTTCTTGCTATCCTGAGACCCCCTAGTCTCAGCATTCCCATGTACCTTGTTCGATAAACATCTCTAAAAAGTTCCCTTGGAAAACTTCCTGTGACTTGCTGTTAGTAGTTACTGGCCAGTAGGTAAAAGACTAATAGGAGTTTAGTTCCCCAGCAGACTGGATGTAGCAGCAAACTACATCCTGAAAACTAGCAAACATCATTCCCTAAATAGAGTAAATCTGAACCCCCATTGTTGCTTATTTCCACTTTAGAATTCATCCTAACTTTTGCAATCCATCATGAGCTGTATTAGTTTTCTGTGATTTTCTGTGGAAAGATATTGTTTTCAGTTATAACACATTCATTAAAAAATAATCTGCATTTCCACACTGGTAACATAACAGCTGTAAGATCTGTCTGTATTCTATCCTTGCTACATCCAATATGCAGCCCAGACAGTATAATAATTTTTGAAAACTTCTACTATTAGTAGGGAAAAGTGTTCCAAAGAATGGAACAGTGCACTTACAGGAGAATTGAAACGCACAGGAAGACCTCAGTATCTTCCTGGATCTTTCTCCTGGTAGTTGCATGAGTCATTCTATCTTTTGACCTCAGTATCCTAATCAATAAAATGGTAATAGTAGCTTTGCCATAACTATCTCATGGGATTGCCACTAACAGCAAATAAGGTTATATATAAAAGTGCATTCTTAAATAATTATTCATAGTGTCCTCTGTTAATAAAAAATATATAATGTACACAAGGCAAACAATTATTGGAGATTTAAAGACTTGAAGGAGATAGTTTCCTTATATCCTACTCTCAAAAGTGGGCAGTCTACCATGAACTCTCTCATTCCCAGAGTCTGTGAAATGTGAGTGAGAGAATCAGGTCAGATACGTTGTACTCAAAAACTACTAATTTAAATATTCAAGTTTGACGCTGAAGTGTTCAATTAATTATTACTGGTGTTTGAGTGGCTGTTTATGAGTCTGCATTTGAATAGAGAACAGTAGGAAGAATGCACAGAAGAATGAAATTGATTACGAAACAGAAGTTGTGGCTGTTCTTTTACCATTTGTTGACTGCAATTAGAAATTATCCTCATTCTTATATGGCTTGGTTGCCTTGTGATAGCACCAATTATTCCCATTTCCTTTTATTAATAAGTACTATCTCTTTGAGTCTCCGTAAGTTGTATGTTTAGCTTCTTTTCTTTCAAATTCTTTCTCAAGCCCTTTTTTTCCCTTTATGTGTTCTTTGGCTAAAAGCATCCTTTAGCTTGAGATCTTATCTGTGTAGATTACATGATGTTCATCTAAGATTTTTGGCCATGATCATTATCAGTTACAAATTGTCCAATACATGTCATAGAGTTGATCTGATCCAGTTGTCAAAAGCCTAAAGTAACAACTTTTGGGAGGATTTGAAATGACTGGCATAGGTCAACAAACTGCAACTGGTTTGACTGCTGGCTGTTCAGCCTGTGAATGGTAGATTCAGCGAGCTGAACAAACCTCATCCAAACGGGTAATCCCCAATGAATATTTGTGGTGTGAAATGAAGAGAGAAGCTCCATGCCCATCGTGTATCCGCTGTGTCCAGCACAGGAATCATTGCTCCATGTGGATATTCACAAATACAGAGGGCACTCAGGAACTATTTAGTGTCGTGTTTTTCTTTTTCTTTTTTCTTTTTTCTTTTTTTTTTTGAGACGGAGTCTCGCTCTGTCGCCCAGGCTGGAGTTCAGTGGCCGGATCTCAGCTCACTGCAAGCTCTGCCTCCCGGGTTTACGCCATTCTCCTGCCTCAGCCTCCCGAGTAGCTGGGACTACAGGCGCCCGCCACCTCGCCCGGCTAGTTTATTGTATTTTTTTAGTAGAGACGGGGTTTCACCGTGTTAGCCAGGATGGTCTCGATCTACTGACCTCGTGATCCGCCCGTCTCAGCCTCCCAAAGTGCTGGGATTACAGGCTTGAGCCACCGCGCCCGGCTTTTCTTTTTCTTTATGAGACAGAGTTTCGCTCCTGTTGCCCAGGCTGGAGTACAATAGCACGATCTCGGCTCACCGCGTTACCTCCGCCTCCCAGGTTCAAGCGATTTTCCTGCCTCAGCCTCTTGAGTAGCTGGAATTACAGGCATACGCCACCACGCCCGGCTAATTTTGTATTTTTAGTAGAGAAGGGGTTTCTCCATGTTGGTCAGGCTGGTCTCGAACTCCCGACCTCAGTTGATCTGGCCACGTCGGCCTCCCAAAGTGCTGGAATTACAGGCGTGAGCCACTGCGCCCGGCCTAGTATTCTGTTTTTCTTACATGTATCACAGTTAGGCCCCACAATAGCAGCTATAGCAATAAAATTGTATAATAAGTAGCTCTAAACTGACTCAAATAATTTCTAAAGTATCAAAAAAATCCCAAGTTTATGATTATGCAATAATCAAACAGTTGGACTTTCATCCAATTTGTTGAATTATTTTCTACTAAGATCTGAAAAGCAGATGAAAGAAGAAAGCCTCGTAGCCAACAGATCCCTTCTTTGTACTTTCTGAAAAATAATAGGACTTTCTCCTATTTTGTCTAACGCACTGCATTCATAGCCCATGAAACACAGAGTAGGTTTCCATTAGAACGTATTGTTTATGCCATGTCACTGTGCTAAAACCTTCCTTGTCATTGTTCTCTTGGCTGGTTTCAATTAAAGACTATTTGTTTTTTCTCTCTCTTTGTATCAATTGGTAAAACATAATGCAGCACAATGTTATAGCTCAAAACCTAACAATATTCCCACGAAGAAGACATGTCAGAGTCAGTGTGACGCTACCAGCGAATTTCTTCTTTCTTATCAAAGTCTCCACATACACTCAGTCAAGAAACTCATTATTGTTCATCCTGCTGCCTGGCCTCTTAATATTTGAAATCAAGTCCATTCTCTCACCCCTCACCCCTTTAATATTTACCTATCTGGCTGGAGAAATACATCAGATTTCTCCAGGGCTAAGTCTCTCTCTTCAGCTATTACTTTCGCTGCTGCTGGGCTCTTCCTCTAGACCCTCTGCCACGTCATCAGATCCCATGAATACTTGAGATTGAAATTTGCATTCAATTTCTATTAAAACCAACTTCAACAGTATGTGTACAGTAATGAATGCAGACAATTCTACTTGATTCAGGACAAATCTCTGCTGTTACAATTAAATAAATTCCCTTTTTCTGGGCCTCAGGATTGAGGAAGAACATCAGATTCTTCATTCTTGAAAGCAAACCTTTAACAACGCTGTCTTGTATCAGTATGTTATAGACCAAAATAATCTAATGCAAACGTAGGCTGTCTTATGGGAAGGGATTTGCTCAGATAGGGCTGTTATGGGGCCAGTGGATTCGGCACTGCTCAGAACTGCCTTAGGTAACAGCTCCACAGGTTAAAACCATGTGACTCCATACATATCTGAAGGAACCGTGCATGTGCACCCAAGAACACAGAAGACTGGGCTAGGCATGCTGGCTGCCTTCAATCCACAGGGAACTGCATAAGTGTTAGGGTTAAGGCCAGAGCATCAGACAGCAGGACCAAGACCAACCCTATTAAGTTACAAAGTCAAAGTTTAGCTGTTTCTTTGCAATGCTTTTTAGAAAGTGAATTCCCAATAGCCAAAAATTTCAAACGGAAGCAGGTTATCTATCTGATTGTGGTTGTTGGAGAAGGGAGATTAGTCTAAAAGACATTTTATGTATCCTTCCAACTCCAATGCTCTAGGATTCAGGGCTTTGAACTTATTTTATTTGAAGCTACTTCATTATCTGCCTATTTCCTTTTTAAAGAGAGTGAAATGGAATAAATACATCTTTCTTATTAAGCCCTTGGCCAGTAGATGAATGTGACAAAGGCTATTACTGGTTCAACAAATTCTGTCTTCCTCCTGGACTGCAAGAGTGCCTCCGCTGCAATAAGTATGACTACATAACCAAGTTCTAACCAGTGAAATGTGAGTAATAACGTGTCCTATCTCCAGGCCCGGCAAGCTGACTAGAGACATCATACCTGGGCTAAGGGCCCCAATTGACAGAGGGAACAAACTTTCTGCCCAATTCTCCCCTCCCCCAACTCCATCCTCTCTCCCAGCCAAGGAACACCTGCCTCAGACTGTTAAGTGAGCAATAATAAGTTTCCATTGTGTTTGAATCACTACACATTTTGGGGTCTATTTATTAAGGCAGCCTGACCTACATTCTAATGTACCTAGAAGTATTCTTATTTCTTAAACTGAAATCTCAGTTTACTTTCTTTCTATATAGTTCTAGAAACTAATGAATATTTTACCCAATTATCCAGAAAGTTTTTAACAAATGCATTTTACATTTAAATACAATTTACGTTAAATACAATTTACATTTAAAGCAATACCATGTTTGTTTTTATTATTAATATACCAATTTATTATACTCTATCTGAAGTTTTTTTTACATTTTAAAATTATTTTGTGCATTTAGCGCATTCTTATAATTTAGCAAAGAGAAAGTGAGTGACTTAATTACTGCCTTCAAAAATAAAGAATGTGATGTTCTTCTGCTATCTTACAGTAATAAATTGGATGCATTTACCCATACTTTTTGATGCACGCTATTTAAATTTTCTACATTTCTGATAAATCTTCAGGTTTTTTCATGTGGTTATTTTTACATGGACTGTATTCTGCATTGCGAAAGAGCTTAATATTTAGAATTGAGTCATTACAGGCTTTTTACCATTTCTCTGCAAAACAGAGAAACTTTCTCTAGATATTTCTCACAAAACTTAAATGATAAAATTATTTAATGGCTAATGTCTGAGCCATATTGTTGATGGATCATAGTAAGATACATTAAAAAATAGATCAATAAAATAACAAGGACATTTCTAATAAAAATAAACCCTCAACTATAATAAATATCCATATAAGTACTATTCCCTACAAAATGATCACTTTGGGAGGCTTATGATTAAAAGAATTCTCACTCACTTCGTTTGAGGAAATTCAGTACTTGATATTTATACTTTCATATGACACACATACACATACACACACACACTGCTATACACACGCACTGCTATTTATACTTTCATATACACACACACACACCAAATACTGCCTAGCTTGACCAGCAAGCCACTATACTCATCAGAAATATTATATATTTTAATTAATTTTTAATAAAAACCATTTGGTATGAAATTATTAATAACTGAGAAAATAAAGACATATACATTTAAATAAAACAGATGGCTTAGTTTTCTTCTCCTGGTCCTTTCTTCACTGGGGACTCAATGTTATACTTCATATTTTCAGAGTTCTTTTATTATATTCTTCCCAAGAATACTGAGTTAACTTTTAACTAGAGAACTTCTGAAATCTCTGGAAACATACATCTACAATTCAATTTATCATACAAGTTTGGTTAAAGGAAAATAAAAATACAAAAACATCTATATTTCTCACCTCCCATCAAACCTGTGCTTCAGGAAATCAAAGAGGGCTTTCTGCATCATGTCTGTTACCTTTGCAGAGGTGAGAAAAAAAGAATGAGGCAAACACATGCAGAGAGAGAGAGAGAGAAGTCAAAAGTGAGAGAGGAGGGAGGGAAGGGCACTATGAGCCAAGACCTTATTGCAGCCAGTCGTCTCCTGGGGGGAAGTTACCATGGAAGGTGTTTTTCATGCTTAACCATGTGCAATTGCTAATTTCCACCCCCCTTGGTTCTCCTCCAGGGTGTTGAGGAACAAACCAGCAGTGTTCACCGGACCCTCTTCCCTCTTCCCTCGTTAGGGGATAGAACTGCTGCCAGGAGACAACAGGCTGGCTTTGTACACAGGTGCCGGGCATCCTTGGCACGCCTGAGCTGTGCCTGCCTCCAGTGAGGAGCAGCTAGAGAATTGAGGCCAGCACTGGACTCAGCCTTCCTGCTAGTTTGTGCATGTTGGAGGAAATTCTCCATGCCCATGGCTGGATTTTTGTAGACCACTCCTCCTGCTCATCCCTCTGACATTTCCAACTCAGAGAAAGACAAGAGAGAAAGAGAGGGGGAGAGAGCAAGGATTCTTAGATCTGCCTGAAAGAGATTCATTAATTCGTTCAGCAAATGTGTACTGAGTGCCTACTATGTGCCACACATTGTCCTAGCTCGATGGGAATGGTGCCCTGGAGGCTGCTCACCTTCAGAGTTTAATGCCATATCTACCTATTTTTTAATCCATGCTAGCACAAAGTCAAAACAAACATCTGAAACAAAGTCTCTACTCTTTTCCTTGTCACATGGTTTTGTTTAATCTCCAAAGTTTAAACATGTGCCCTTTAAAATAAACAAGCAGAGAAGGATTTGGTGGCATATGCCATCATCTTAAAAACCCAGCAGGGTGAACTCTGTTTGGGCTTTCAAAGTTTGGGTTTGCTGGAAGATTGATTGTTTGTCCTCTTGTGCTGTTCATTCTCTATTACTTCTAATAATAATGAGAATGGTCAAGACAGATAAAGTCCTTTTCTTTGCATTTAATGCACAGTAAATCTTTGACCAGATCTTCCCATTGTAAATATTTTGAGAGAGGTATTTCTAAACAATGTAATACATAAACGATGAGAAGTGTCCAAGAGAGGAAAGAAAGGGCAAAGGGCCTTGTGAGCCCCACACAGTACCCCCTGCCTTCCCATGCTGAGCACTGGCTTCCATCAGGACCCACGTGGAAACAGACCCTTGAGGAGCAAGCGGCAACACGACCGTCTCCTGGGCGCTCGATCAAGAACTGAAGAGTAACAGATGATATTTGTACCTCATAACCTTTCAGTGACGGCCCCACTAACACCACCGGACGCATTGACGGCACAACATCGTAAGGAGGAATGTGCTCCGTCTGAAAAAGAGGATTCGACACGCGTGACAAGGTGAGGTTGAGCATGCCTCTCCACAGCCACAACATTCGTAACACTCAGGTCAAACAACAAATGATTATCAAAGTCCCCAGCGAGGAGGCTCTTCCCTTATTTTACAGCCACTTGGGTCACTGAAATGGAACATTGCAGGCATGTATGTATAGGAACCTTAACAGTAGATTGAAAAAGGAAACACAACTTACCACTTTTTGCTTCTGTTTTGCTAAAAGACAATAACGAGAGCCATATCAAAATATGTAATCTCTGCAAATGACAGTACATGAGTTTAAAAGATAGAAGAATGTACCCATTTGCCCCTATAATTATCTTCACCACTTTCCTATCACCCACTTTGGAGAACCTGCTTTACGATTTCATTCTGGACATGTCAATGTTGAAGACGTATGAAAAACAGATAGCTCCTTCCCTGGTACAAACGACCTTATATCCTAATTTCCCATTGGGTGGGAGTTGGGTACAGGAGTTGAGAACAACACTGGAAGTTCCAGGCCAGCCTTCACCATGGGTTGTTCCCGTGCTGGACACAGCACAGTGTTGCTGGGAACAAGCTGGGCAAATGCAATTTCATAAAAGGAAACAGAATAACCACTTGGGCAAAAATGACTAGCGCCTCAATCACTAGTTATGTTTATATTTGTAACTCATAATTCTGCACCCCCTTGGGCATTTTTGCCCATTTTCTAGAATATTGGCACATTTTTCCTACTATGTTGCTTTTACATTTCAAATACATTTATAACCAGTTATTCCTCAGATAAACTTATAACCAGTTTTTCCTGTTCTTTCCTGTTTGTAATAGCTAAAGTCTGCAATGTCCTGAATGTCCAATAAATGGGAACAAAGCAAAATATACTCAATAACTGATTTAAAGCAATTCTGTGGACATCCAAGCAGGTCCAGTCTAGTTGTGTACAGCTCAGAAACCTGGTTTGGTTCAGTGTCCTGTAGATCAGAGGGCTTCACATGAACAAGGACCCAAACACTTAGAACCATTCCAGAACCAATCCAGTTGCCTCCAGCTTTGGTAGGCCAGACGAGGACCTTGGACTTGCCTTTCCAAATTGGTAATACAATTGGAATTGGTAATTAGGGCGCTGGATGCCCTAATGCAACAGCTCTAGGCCAGAATGAAATTAGCCTATAGGAGTCAGGGAATGTGGTAGAAGAAAAATTCCTACATGAAGACCTCCATAGTTTCCAAATGTGCCACAACTCCCAATTAGGCTACCATTGTCTCTTCATTACCATGAATTCCAGGGCTTGGCTGTCTGCTGTCCAAATAGAAATGAGGCTCTCCCTCATTTGGGCCCTGCCTGACTCTCTGCTTCAACCCTCCCAGCTCAGGCTGTACCAATACATCCTGAAGTTCCACATGGAGACTGAAAACAGGGTATTTTCTTGAGAGTCTGCATCACTTTGTTTCCTTTTTTTATTGGCACTCACCATCTTAAAGTCTGTCCGTTTCTTAGGTAAAATAATGAATTTTTTGAACATCAGTTTACACAATGGACAGTTATTAACTCTGGGGGGTAAATAACATTTTTCAAAATTATATTCTAACAACGTGAATTTTTTAGTACCATTTTAAATCAAATCAAATTACCATAGAAAACAAATGAGAAATGAAATATTAATTAGGAAAACCTTTAAATTAAGCCTTCAAATTGTTTCCAAATTAGCAAAAATACTTGCATGTGTGTTCAAATATTTTAAAAAGGAATACAGTCTATGAATAAGAGTTTAACTAAAACCCTCACCTGTTGATGTGGGAGTTGCTCGAAATGTCCCAGATACCATTTCTCCAAGACTTGAAGAAGAATTTCCACTTGATTTCCTAGGATATAGAAAAGGAACTAAAGACTCACTCCTCAGATTCTTTGAAAATAGAACTTGAGAGTACAAAGCTTTCTTTGGCCCTCATCCTATTAAATAATTCAAAACACACCAAATTCTGCTATAAAGAACTTCAAGAATCTGTCCAAATGTTTTCTTTGACCTCATTTCTAAGAGAACGTGGAGAACTAGTTAAGACCTGAAATATTTTGCAAAAGCATCTCTTCTAGTCAGTCAATGCGGAAATCAGGCAAACCCGTCACTGACGGGAATGTTCTTATGAACTGCTTGTCAACCTAACACCAGGCACCAATGTGCTAGTCAGATGTCAAACACAGCTCAGAACAAGCAGTAAGACCCGGAGAAACCATTTCTTCTTACAAGATGATTACATGGGCATCGGAGTTAAGAACTGATTATAGGGAATTGGTCACAGAAAATATTATTTATTTGAATGGAAGATCCTCAACTCTAGTCTCCTCAGGTGTGCTCTGGAAGCTTCCCTGAAGCCCACAGATGCCATCGGGAGCTGCCACCTTCCTACTTCCCCAGTGTCCCTCTCTTTTAGTCCTTAAGAGTATGGTCCCTATAGTCAGAAAAATCTCTCTCTCCTCTTAGCTCTGCCACTTACTAGTTGTGGGACTGTGGTACATCATAATGTCTTTGAGCCTTAGGTTCCCCACCTATAGAAGGAGATGCCACACCTCATCTCCTATATACCGCTATACGCGGTTGGTATAAAGATCAAACAAAATCATGTCTGTGAGCTCTTGGCTTTACTATTTGTGACTGCCACGAGGTAAGTTTTTAGTTTAAAAGTATATATAGTCAGCCGGGGGCGGTGGCTCACACCTGTAATCCCAGCCCACTTTGGGAGACCAAGGTGGGCGGATCACCTGAGGTGGGCGGATCACCTGAGGTCGGAAGTTCCAGATCAGCCTGGCCAACATGGTGAAACCCCCATCTCTACTAAAAATGCAAAACTGAGCCAGGCATGGTGGCAGGCACCTGTAATTCCAGCTATTCCAGAGGCTGAGGCATGAGAATTGCTTGAACCTGGGAGGCGGAGGTTGCAGGGAGGCGGAGGTTGCAGTGAGGCGATATTGCGCCACTGCACTCCAGCCTGGGTGACACAGCAAGACTCTGTCTCAGGAAAAAAAAAAAAAAATTATATACTGTTATGAGAGGCTTAACAATGGGGATATCTTCTGAGGAATGTGTCATTAGGCAATTTCATTGCTGTGTGAGCACTGTAGAGCGTCTTACACAAACTTAGATGGTACAGCGTACTCCATTGCTCCTGGGCTACAAACCTGTATAGGATGTTACTATACTGAACACTGTAGATGACTCTAACACAGTGGTTAGTATTTGTGTATCTAAACCTAGAAAAGATACAATAAAAATACGGTATTATATCTTATGGGACCACCACCATATGTGTGATCATCTTTGACAAAAATGTTATTTGGCCCATAACTGTAATAATTAACAAATAATAATAATAAAACTTTTAAAATGATAATAATTCAGTTATTGTATACAACAAATATTGATTGTACATCCCTGTTTTAGAAAGTAAAAATGTAACAGTGGCATTGGGGAGACAAAATCCTTTCCCTTATTGAGTCATATACTAGTAGGACATATCAGTACAGGTTGAATATTCCTTATCCAAAATGCTTGGGAGCAGAAATGTTTTGGATTTCCATTGTTTTCAGATTTTGGAAATTCGCACTATATACTTACTAGCTGAACATCCCTAATCCAAATGTCTGAAATCTAAAATGCTCTGATGAGCATCTCCTTCGAGCATCATGTCAGTCCTCAAAAAGTTTCGGATTTTGGAGCATTCTGGATTTCAGCTTTTCAGATTATGGATGCTCAGCTTGTACCAAACAAGATAAATAGGTAAACGTATAATATTTCTGAGAGTAATAAGTGCAACAGAGAAAACTAAGTCACGGAAGGGATGGGAATTACAGGGAAGGGGAGTGAGTACAATTTTAAATACAGTTGGCAGGAAAGGGGTCACTGGAAGGGTGACATCTAACAAAGATATAAAGCAGATGGAGTGGCCTGGTGAAAGTGTGAAGAGAAAGGTTCCAGTAAGAAAAAACAGCAAATGCAAAGACCCCAAGACAGGAAAACATGCTCCCCATATGTCTAAAAAGGAGCATGGAAGACAAAAAGTTTAGAAAAAAAGGGATGATATGGTTTGGATCTGTGTCCGCAGCAAATCTCATGTTGAGATGTAATCCCCAGTGTTGGAGGTGGGGCCTGGTGAGAGGTGATTGGACCATGGGGGCAGTCCCTCATGAATGGTTTGGCACCATCTCCTGGTGCTGTTCCTGTGACAGTGAGTGAGTTACAGTGAGATCTGATCGTTTAAAAGTGTGTGGCACCTCCCTGTCTCTTCCTCCGGCTCCAGTCATGTAAGACACCTGCTCCTGCTTTGCCTTCTGCTACCAGTAAAAGCTCCCTGAGACCTCCCCAGAAGCAGATGCTGCCATGCTTCCTGTACAGTCTACAGAACCGTGACAATTAAAGCTCTTTTCTTCATAAGTTATCCAGTTTTATAGAAGTGTGAGAACGGGCCGGGTGCAGTGGCTCACACCTGTAATCCCAACACTTTGGGAGGCCGAGGTGGGCAAATCACAAGGTCAAGAGTTCGAGACCAGCCTGACCAACATGGTGAAACCCCACCTCTACCAAAAATACAAAAATTAGCCAGGCACGGTGGTGCGCACCTGTAACCCCAGCTACTCAGGAGGCTGAGTCAGGAGAATTGCTTGAACCTGGGAGGCAGAGGTTGCAGTGAGCCAAAATTGCACCACTGCTCACCAGCCTAGGCGACAGAGCAAGACTCCGTCTAAGAAAAAAAAAAAAAAAAGAAGTGTGAGAACAGACTAATACAAGGGACAAGAGGGATTAATATTAATAATAGTATTGGCAAGTTATATGCTAAAAAAGATTGATAATTAAAAGTGGGGTAACTATACTTTTGTGATCTCCTATTACTGTTGGAGCAGTTCTTATTATGACAAAAGTGGGTGCCCAAAGAACACAGGAGTTTTTTGAAATAGAAAAGCGGTCAACAGAAAACAGAGGTTGAGGGTCAAGAGAAAGAGCTGCTTCTATTTTAGAGCTTTCAAAAAATTGTAACACATATGAAATCAAGGCTTCAGTGCAGGCTGCGACACGGTACATGCAGACTCAGGATGAATTGGTTTCTCTTCTCTCAAGCTGTGCTTGTGTTCCTGGGGCCTTTAAATACCTGCACTCTGAGATCTACATGGCTACCTGAGTAGTTCACTAGAGGTTGTTTCACCTGAAGCTGTCTTCACCCAAATACCAGGAGAAAAGAGATGCCACAAAAAGCCTGGGGTGGAGAAGGTACTGTCAGTGCTGGGACCTGCACGTACCATCACATTATGTGTCTGCTTAAGGGAGAGTCTGTAAGTGAACCAAGAGGAGCCATAATGCTGGTTCAGGTCAGCTCCCACTCACTGTGTGGAGAAAGAATGCCCGAAGTGACTCTCCTAGAGGAAAGCTTGGGTTCCAAGGAGGGCTTGCTGAGGCCACAGAAAACAGTCTTTGCCATGGAATTCATATGGTCTCCAGTGGTGTTAGGCTTCAGCATGCACAGAAGGTAGAGAACTATCTGAAACTCTTCTGTGTCAATTTCAGAAACACCTTGCACACAGAAAAGTATCTTCTACTTTGACAGCATACACTCTTGAAAATATCACCCAATTTTCTGACCAAACAAAAAGTGCATAGAAAAGATGGGAACGTACCCTCCGTGAAAACGTCCTCTTTTTTGTTCTTGCTGAATCCGTATGTTCTCCAATCTGAGTGGACTTGGAATGAAGCCAATTTCACAGCCCTCTTTCACCAGCCTTCCTATCCACCAATCATTGTTATATTTCTGGAATTCAGAAATAAAATTGCTATCAATAGTAATTCACTTATCTTCATGTTGTTTATGAATCTTAGGGGACAGGAAGAATAAAATGCTATTTATACGATATGATATACTATATTTTATATAAACTATATTTTATATGTATATGTGTATACCATATTTTATATAAATTATATTTTATATGTATGTGTATACTATATTGTATACATCATACTATATACCATATTTATGTAAACTATACTCTCATAGTATACTATGTTTTATATAAACTATATTGTATATGTATATGTGTGTATGTCTATATGTCTATACTATTTTATATAAACTATATTGTATATGTATACATGTGTGTATATATACCTGTACTATATTTTATATAAACTATATTGTGTGTGTATATATGTGTGTGTGTGTATATATCTCTCTATACATCTGAGGTAGATTCATAGACTAAAGCAGGGTTCTGCAAACTTTTTCTGTAAAGGTCCAAATATTTAAAATATTTAAATATTTTAGGCTTTGCAGACCATGTGGTCTCTGTTACAATTAGTTGAATCTGCTGTCCTTGTGTGAAAGCAGCCTCAGGCAAACATCAACAAGTGAGCATGGCTCTGTTTCAATAAAACTTTTCTTTACAAAAAAGGCAGTGGGTCAGACTGGACCTGTGGGCTATAGTTTGTGAACCCCTGGACTAATGTCTGGTCCTAACCTTTGGATTCTTTTGGTCTTTGTCAAGAAGCTCTAACCAATTCTTAAAGAACATATTTCATAAGGATAAATATGCACCAATGTAACTAGAACTCTGGAAGGCAAGACGGATATGTCTGAGATGAAATACATTCAATAGTCCATAATTTGTCAAAAGCTTTCAGGTAAAAATTCCACGATACTATCTGTAGTCTAATCTCACCGGGGAAGAGTCATGATCTTTCAAATATAGATTTGCAAATTAATGTCCAACTTACTACTTGAAGAAAAAGATGCCTACTCTTACAAAGTCTGAGCATATTATATATTTGTATGTGAAATTTTGCAAGCAATTTCCAAACGCTCTGAAGCCCAAGGGGAACTCCAGAATTTCCATTTAAGTTAAGTTCCATGACATGTAAACTGAAGACCCAAGTCTATGCAAAGGCTTCAACCAGTGTGGGGTGAGAGTCTGTCAATGTGGGCTTATTTGGTGGATCAGTAAAATTGCATTTCTAACCATACATTTGCTGAATTATAGAGCAGAAAGCAATTTGGTTCAAGCTCCCTGCCTCAAGGAAAGATTTCTGCTAGGTCACTTCTACAAAATAGGTATCAGCTCTATTGTTTAAACTCTCTGGAGATGATTCTAAAAACTTCCTTTACTGTTTTTATCAGTGTTGGGCAAGATAATTCTCTCCTACTTTGACCCAAAACATATATATTTATAAACATATATTTTTTTTTCAAAATGTAACAATGATATGTAGTTTGTTTTGCTGAGCTCATAGAAAAGTGAAATATATGTATGTGTGTGTGTATATACATGATTCTGATACATTATGAAGGAGGAATGGAAGGTTTCATTGAATTATCATAGCATGAAGTTCTGGGTAAACTTTAAGTTATTCTGAGTAACAGCTTCACACTCATGAGAAATGTGGTCTGGTAAGAATTTGGCCTTTGTTAGGCACACAGCTTCTCCATGTATACTATATGAGTGGCATATAGTATAAGATTGCATTGAAACAAATGTAAATTGAGGGCTGGGCATGGTGGCACATTCCTGTAATCCCAGCACTTTCGGAGGCTGAGGTAGAAGGATCAGTTGAGGCCAGGAGTTTGTGGTCAGCCAGGGCAACATAGCAAGACCCCATCTATATGCACACACACACATAATTAGCTGGGTGTAGTAGTGTGCCTGTAGTCCTAGTGTACTACACAATTAGCTAGTGTAGTGCACTATACTACACTACACAATTAGCTGGGTGTAGTAGTGCACCTGTAGTCCTAGCTACTTGGGAGGCTGAGGCTGAGGTGGGAGGATCACTTGAGCCCAGGAGTTCAAGACTGCAGTGAGCTGTGATTGCATCACTGCACTCCAGCTTGGAAAACAGAGCAAGACCCTGTCTTCAAAAAAAATTAAAAAAGAAAAGAAAAGAAATGTGAACTGACGTGATATAAAACCTTTAACAATCTAAGTCTTAGGTGTTTCTCCCCATTTTCCTGTCTTTTATTTTAGTATAACAGGCCTAAAATAATAGGTCTGTTTATTTTGGAATTAATAAAGGGCAAAGGGACCCTTTTAGAATCTTAGGTGCATAGGTCTGGAATTTAAATTTTACTGTGTTGAGGACAAAGCAGACCATGAGTCATAGTTTCCTAGGGCTTAAGTTATTTCCTGAAATGAAGTTAGCCCACTGGAACACTCATTTGTTAAATGGCACCCAAGTGACTTTAAAGGGCTTGCTGAAATGGTTAATGCAACTTCCCAAAATGTTTTAACTTAGTTCTAGGAAACGGCTAAAGCACAGTGAGAATCTGACTCAGGGTGAATAAAAGTTTTTTGAGTTACTAGGGAGAAAGTCACTATGTAAATTCAAGAGCTTAATTAGATCATCATTTGACTTACATAACAAGCATAGTTGTAGCTTTTCTCTGCATTTAAACTTTTATTTGTTACTGAGAAAGTACTTAACATGGTGCATAATAGATGGCCTTCTAAGTGATGGATGAGAGGAAAGGCTATAACTTGATTATAGAAATGTGTTCATTTGTGTCGATGTTCTGGGAGCTTGTGCCAGCTCTCTACAAAGGTCACCTCGGTGTTGTTCCAACCCTTCTCTATTTGGATTTCCCTAAAATGATTAGCACTTTCTCTTTCAAAGATATTTTCTTATCTGATAATTTCAAGACATAAAAACAGGCAATTCTGGTCCACATAGGATTATCAGCTCAATGCCACACATCAAACTGCCAGACTGAAGAGAAAATCACTGATCAACAAGCACATAGCTCAAACCGCAGCCAGGACAAATTGAGACATTGATAAAATGCAGGAAAGCAATAAAATACAAGGTTGGAATGTTGGTGTGAGTGAGTGTGCATGTGACATGTAAGAACGTCTCTTACCTTTTCAAGGGCTGCTTCTCCTTGGACATAGGGGGTGTTAGCAATTAATGAATATTGTTTGGACATTTTTGATGGGAATGGTGAGACATCATCAACTTAACTATTCAGATGCCAGGGCACATGTTTCAGGTCAAGAGTTTCTGTCTTCTAGACAAATGTAGACATCCTCACCCCATGTACCATCAAGAAAGTAGAGGCCATGGTTGAAGTTGATGGGTCCTCAGTTTCTTATTACCAAGGCCTCGAAGTGTCTGTGCCTGCACTCATCTTTTCCCTGACTGTCACAATGAATTAGCATTCTTCTTTCCATCAAAGGTCTGTCCCTCCACTAGGGGTCTTGGATCCACCCTTCTTGGCTACTCAAACACTTTACCCTTTTGCCTGTCTGCTTCCCAGAGTCCTCTGCCCTTTTCTTAGCTGTAAATCTTTCTTTGAATGATTATACACTCTAGTGTTGGTTCCATGGTCAAGGTGCACAGGACTATAGTCTACATGTCTATAATTACAACATCCCCTGTAAATAGTCCCTTCTGGGTAGGTGCCATGCCACCAAACTTACATTTTCCTAAGCTGGATCCATACATTATTGCACTGCGGTCACAGAAGGGGATTTAAGGTGCCCAGAGGACCATAGAGGTCTGTCGGAAATTCATGCTATAATTTTAGGGTTGACTGTGATTTACCTTTGTAAGTGTGTGATAATGCAAGCAATGATCTCAGACTTCTCAATCTTGATGAAAATGACCAGATTTGGAAGGCTCAGCAAATTAAATGAGGTACCGCACTGTCAGCTCCTTGGGTCTCCTCTCTGGCTAGTCTGGCTCAGAGCTGATTCCTGGCTTCAGCTTTTTGGCAGGTGAAGGGATACAGTATGTTCTACATTTACCTCTTTAATGTGTAGAAAGTCCTTAGCATCAAAGGAGATAGCTGTGCTTGGAACAGGCACATCCTCGTCCAAGGCGCCGCAGTAGCTCACATTTGTCTTCACGGCAAATGCTACAGGTTTGGACTAGGGACAGAACCATGGAATAAGGAATGAGGAAGGGAGGAGAGAGGAGCATTTTAAATACTGAAACTCTGATCGTACCAGGTAGTAAGAGAAATAACTTTCCAAAGAGGGATCTCAAATGAGTTTTACATTCTCAGGCAATATCAAGAAACCTGCAGAGATGACTCTGAAAATGATTTGGTCCTTTCAGCCCAATTGTTTTTCCTCTCCTGCAATACTTTCCAATATTCCAAATTTTAAAATGTGCTCTAAAGTATTAAGAGGGATAGACAAAGGTGGGGGAAAAGGACAGTCTTTTCTCTAATCTTAAAATCTGTGCTTATTTTAAATGATAACCAATACCTTCTTACCTTGGAATACAGGAAACATGTGC
Source organism: Chlorocebus sabaeus (assembly GCF_047675955.1). Taxonomy (NCBI): domain Eukaryota; kingdom Metazoa; phylum Chordata; class Mammalia; order Primates; family Cercopithecidae; genus Chlorocebus; species Chlorocebus sabaeus. Next base: position 39,166,591 of record NC_132913.1, read on the forward strand.
TAGGTCTTTTTAAAAAGAAAAAAAAAGTGGGAAGAGGATAAAATAGTATTTTTGAGATAGTCCAGATTTGAAAACCTGTGGAATTCTATACAACAGACTATCTGGTCCTGCTAGGGAAAAGAAGGGTTAGTCAGCGTCAAAGCTGATGGGCAGGGCTCTTCACAGATCATCTTCTCTCTAGCTAACACAGCTGGTTTTGAAACTCTTTACACAAATGCCTCTCAGCAAAGTGCTCTCAGGCTGGCACAGCCCTGTGGGGACAAGTAAACCACCAGCCTAAGCAAACGGTGCTGCCACCCACATTTGGGTGACCACAATGGCCACAAAACAGATTCTGAAAGAAAATTTTATAACAAAAATTAGCCACAGTGAGACACAAGATTCCTGATATTCTGAGCTGCTTTGTTACCAGCTTATGTATTCATGCTGGGAATCTGACTGGGGAACAGCAGTTGAGGCTAGAACCTCACTGATGTGCCTTCACATGTACTGCAAGAAAAGCCCCTTCCACCAACAGAGCACAAGCATCACAGGTGTTGAGGCAAATGAAGACACCTAATTTGACTGCATTGTTCTCCTCCCACCTCTTTTTTTTTCTTTCTTTCTTTCTTTTTTTTTTTTTTGAGACAGAGTCTCGTCCTGTCACCCAGGCTGAAGTGCAATGGCGTGATCTCAGCTCACTGCAATCTCCGCCTCCTGGGTTCAAGTGATTCTCTTGCCTCAGGCTCCTGAGTAGCTGGGATTACAGGGACACACCACCACGCCCGGCTAATTTTATTGTATATTTAGTAGAGGCGGGGTTTCACCATGTTGGTCAGGCTGGTCTATAACTCCTGACCTTGTGATCTGACTGCCTCGGCCTCCCAAAGTGCTGGGATTACAGGCATGAGCCACTGCACCTGGCCCCTCTTTTTTCTTTTCTTTTCTTTTTTTTTTTTTTGGTAGGGTTTTGCTCTGTTGCCCAGGCTGGAGTGCAGTGGTATGATCTCAGCTCACTGAAGACTTTATTTCCTGGGTACGTGATCCTCCCACCTTAGCCTCCCAAGTAGCTAGAATTAAGGTGTGAGCCACCACGCACAGCCTCTCACCTCTAAAGATTTTACAATAAAAATAGAAAAGGGAAGGAATTCACTTTATTTGGGCTTCTGTTTTTTCTTCTTCTAAAAATCAGAAAGACTAAATCAATATACCTTAGGAGTCTGTCATGGAGGGCAAAGAGGACAGACTGGCCATGACCTTGTCTTGTATTTTGCTATTGTGCATAAAATGTCATTGGACAAAAGGGGTCTGTGCTTCAAAAAATCAGAAAACAAACAAAACGAAGTTGGAAGCACACAGAATGGGAGATCCCTAGTGACTGTTCTGGTTCTAACTTTCAACTGTGCAATTGTTTCCTTGCTGCTTCCTGTGGATGCAGCGATTTCTATGGAGGCCTCTCCTTGTGGAATATCTGAAGGTCTATTTTGGCAATGGCCTTTATTGCTCATCTTTGCTGCACTTCTCAGAGTTGTTCAAAGTCCTGAACTTCACACTGAACTTGAGGTGGGACACTGAAAGCGAGAGAGAAGAATAGAGAAACAAACAGGGTGATCCACAGAGCAACAGCACACGTGTGGCCTGTAATAAAGGCTGAGGTAATGGACGAGGAGGGGCCAGGAATAGACAGGGCGAGCTGGCACCTGGTGGGCTCTCTGCCAACACTGGGCATGGGAGGCTTGATATTGCTAAGTTGGAAGATAACCAATAATTCACCACCAAACCAAATACAAAAAGGTGAAGGTTCTGAGGAAATGCCCCTTTGGAGATGTTACTAACCTCAACTAGAGGTGAAGGGATCAGAGAGCTTCCCAATCTGGAGGCTTATTAGAATAATCACGAAATGATTATTCCAGAAATGTGTGAGGTAGGGGAAGAGCAGCTGGTAGCCACTGAGCAGCGACCCACTTGTGAGCTAAAGAGAGGGAAAGAGTCACCTTTGCTCTCTCAAGCTGGATAGCTGCTTGCTGTTCTCTCTCCTGTCGAATTGCTTCCCGGTCCTCTTCCAAAGAGACATCGGAGTCAGACGGCCTGCTTGTGTAGGAATCCGCTGAACCCTGGCAAAGAAAACAGAATAGTTTGAGATGATGTGTAGCTTCTTAAATTGTCACATCCATAACAGTATCCTGGGGCGAGTTCTTTTCATTTGCCTAAAATTTGATGCACACACTCCATGCCTTATTGCAGATATAAATTTAGATGACAGAATATAGTTAAGCGTCTAAGTTGTTCAGAAAGTAGCAATGTTGTGAAGAAAAATATTTTGACTAGATTAAGTGCTAGGAAGTAAACTGCAATAAAAATTATGTGATACTCAGCACCAATTCTTCTTGTTTTTGTGCTATATTAAGCCCATATCACTTGTGAAACATTAGTTTTCATCCATCTTCTCTTTTACATATACATCTAAAGGAAAAAGAGACTCAGCTTATTACAAAAAATAAATCCTACCTGTATTGGGGCTATGGGTCATCTATTTGTCTAAGATTTCAATATAGTAAAGCATCATCCTACATTAGTAAAATGATTTTCCAGTTTCAGTGTCAACACTATTGAACTCTTTCACTACTAAAACTTCAGTCATTGTCCTGCAGCAGCCCAGACGTGGTCAACAAGAACACTGAGCAGAAAAACCACCTTGAGGATGAAAACAGGGATGTTCTCAGTTGAAGCCCACACTAGAAGAGCTATTTAAATAGCACTGAAGGCTGGGCGCGGTGGCTCACGCCCGTAATCCCAGCACTTTGGGAGGCCAAAGTGGGCGGATCACAAGGTCAGGAGTTCAAAACCAGCCTGGCTAACATAGTAAGACCCCGTCTCTACTAAAAATACAAAAATTAGCCGGGCGTGGTGGTGGGCGCCTGTAATCCCAGATACTTGGGAGGCTGAGGCAGGAGTGAGGCAGAGGCTGCAGTGAGCCGAGCTGGCGCCATTGCACTCCAGACTGGGTGACAGAGCAAGACTCCACCTCAAAAAAAAAAAAAAAAAAAGCACTGAAATCCAGTCTGACTGATATGGCCAAGTTAAAAAGTCAACCACTCCCTCCATGCCTCCCCCCACAAAAAACCCTGGAGGTTTGTCTTATGGCTGCTACAGGAACATCATCCTTACAGTTTCCTTAAGCTGGCATTAGAAGTTGATATTTGCATAGATGGTAACATTTACACAGCAGAGGTATTGGGAGGACTGGTGTATTTGATATGTTTCATAAATCATGCACAGGTTTTGAAAAACATAGACCTATCCATATAGCTGAGAATTTGCTGTCCAGTGGGGGGAAGAAGAGCTTTAAGAAATAGTTGACTGCTGAATCTGGCCCTTTGAAAGTTTTTCTGCATGTAGAAATGTTTATTTGTGCATTTGCTGGCTTTAAGAGCAACTTTGTCTCTCAGTAGAGGCCATCATTCTAGCGAGGGTAGCATAGATTTTCCCAGCAGCCTAGAACAAGAACTCCTGGCTAGCAGTTTTATCAGAGTGCCCAGTCAAGCCCTGGTTCCAAATTTTGCCTCTGCAACATACTGCAGAAAACATTATAGAAGTTACTGGACCACTCTGAGACAGTCTCCTTGTCTATTAAAGAGGGACACTGCCTACTTACTGAGTTCTTGCTATCACACCAGCATGGGCCAGATACTTTGGACACTCTTGCTCACTGAATCCTCACAGCAGTGGGAAGGCTGAGATTCAAACTCAGGTAGTTCAGCCTTAGAGCCAGCAGATTCACATCCAACACTGAGCTGCATTTGACATTAAAATACCTACTCCAGGACCTGGCACATAATAGGCACACAATAAATCAACTTTTTCATCCTCATTTCCTAGTGCTGACATTTTTACATTGATGAAAACAGAAAGCATTAATTTCTCAATGATTATATATACACAATAACCCATCTTGAAATGTAGCCATTTTTCTTACTATATTTACTGTATAGAAAATGTACTATAAACCTGATAATCGCAATGTGTCCAAATCCAGGTACTTTATGTAGTGCTTCTGAAAGTGCCCTTTATAGAGGAAATGTATTTGTTAACTGAATTATAATGAAATTCCTCCGTGCAAATCTACTAGGGAAAAATTTTGGACCTACAAAATGAATCAGCGCAGGGTGACTGTTTCATACACATATTCATTGCCTAAAAAGAGAGCTATCTTGAAGTCCTTTAAAGCAGAGAGTTCTCTCAGAACACATCTTTTGTCTGAATTTAGGTACACCTGCATAAAATCCAGAAGAGGGGGAAAAAAACAATATTTCAATTTTTATTTTTCTTCTTCTTTTTTTTTTTTTTTTTTTGTAGAGATGGGGCCTTATGTTGCCCAGGCTGGTCTCAAATTCCTAGGCTCAGGCGATCCTCCTGCCTTGGCCTCCCAAAGTGCTGGGATTATAGGCGTGAACCACTGTGCCTGACCCAGTGTTTCTAAAATACCGAAGGAAACAGTTTGGAGTTAGTCCTAGGCAATGCTTTGCTGGAAATGTGATATGTGATGGACCATTCCAAGGGAGCTGGACTGGCTGCTGTGAAGACATTGGGAGTATCAAGTGAGACTATGGTACATAAGTCAGTAAGAAGGCACTTGCCTAGTTTTGAAAACATGTTCTGGGGATGGTTAGTGCCTACAGTTCACAAAAAAAGCAAGCTGCCTGCTGGGGTAGTGAGTCAAGCAGCTGAATACACACTCCACTACTGCCACTAGAAGACAGCTGATTTCCTGAAACTACCTTAACAACTTTTCAAATCCTGGCATTTAATTATCTCTGAGTACACAAGAAGTGACTCAGGGACTCCTACAAATGAACTTTATGTTGAAAAGTGAACGACATTGTAAGAGTCTCAAATCTAATAAACTGTACTATGGCCAAATATGTAGAAGCAGAAGTTTCTGTTTACTCCCTGTTTCTAAGGATATTGGTAGAGGGAAAAATAAAGCACTGTGATACCCATTTTCATAATCAGTGTTATATTATCACAACATTTACTTTTTTTTTTTTAATGTCATCGACATTGCTTTGTACATGAAAAAGCAAAAGTCCAACATTCAAGAGTCCAAATTTGGCCCACAGACATGTTCTGCGGGCTTGGTACCGGCTTGGTTTCTTGTTTTTATTTATTTTTGGTTTGGTTTGGTTTATTTTGTTTCAACTAGTTGAAAGGGAGTATGAACATATCCCAGAAAAAAAGGAAGGAAAAGATAAAGGAAAGGATCTGTGTTGTTTACAAAGGCACAGAGGGAAGAGCAAGTGAGCCAGAGAGGCTAGAAGGAAACTGCCTGGGCCTGACCCCTGGAAGTATCCAGGAAGGGCAGGTGGCCATGCGAGGCTTAGTAAGACCAGGACAGGTTGGAGAGGCGTCACCCAGATATCTGGTTAAATAGTTAATGATCGAAAAGACAGAGAGATGGCAAGAAGGAAAGAATGTTAGATGCTAAGAGAACACAACTGAAGACATAAATGTTACTAGGCCTGGCCAAAGCTGGAAAGACCTGATGGAAGCCCCATCAGCTTATAATTTTCTAGCATTCTGTTTCATAAAACAGGTAGGAGCAAGCTACCCAATGTATCAAGTGATCTAAAACTGGGCTGTTAACCCACGTGCAAGAAACATGACAGTGACTAGTCCTTCAAAAGCTCTTATGCAGACACCTCTGCAAGTCATACCATGTAGTGATAAAGTCATATTGCAGTGAGCCAAGATCACGCCACTGCACGCCAGCCTGGGTGACAGAGCCAGACCCTGTCTCAAAAAAAAAAAAAAAAGAAAGATATTTTGGTCTAGTCTTTTTTCCCTTTAGGGAATCTTCTCAAGTACAAAATGCAAAATGCAGATAGTAACACTGGAAAATCAGCTAGCTGTGGTCTTCTGAGAGAAGGAAGATGATCTCAAGTGAAACAATGCAAGGGCTTCTTCTCATTCACAGAGAGAGGGTGCATGATACCAACAGGACAGCAGCCATGGCTGTTGGAGCCAGACAGTATTGGGTTTGACGCTGTCACCAGTTCTAGTTGGCTGTGAATCTTAAGCAAGTTATTTAACCTTCTGAGTCCTCATTTCCCCTGTTAGAAAATGTAGATAATAATGCACACCTTGTAGAGTTTCCTGGTGTTTGGTTTCAGATGAAACATCATTTCTTTTTCAACATCATGGGGGAAATTTGGAAAATACCAGCAATTAAACTTTGACCCACTAATTAAAGGTTTGGCAGCTTTTTCACATTAAATTTTTGGCTGCCCTAGAATTTTAGGATTTATATCTTGTTCTTTGTTTAAAAATAGCTTTATTGAAGTATAACTTACATATACATAAAATTCACACATTTTTAGTGTACAATTCAATGATTTTTAATAAATTTACAGAAGACAATTTATATCACAATCTAATAGAACATTTCTAACCCCTCAAAAGAAACCTTGTGCCTATTTGCAGCTATTCTCCATTCCCAGCTCAGGATGAAGCATCTACTTACTTATCTTGTCCTTTTAAAACGGAAATAGACTTTTTTTTATGAGTGATTTTAGTATTTAGGCAAATCATTAAATTACAGCAAAGAGAAGCAAGGGTCTACAAAGGTTTGATTTTAAAATGCAACCAGGTCAGGCATGGTAGCTCATGCCTGAAATCCCAGCACTTTGGGAGGCTGAGGCAGGAGAATTGCTTGAGCCCAGGAGTTTGAGACCAGCCTAGGTAACATAGTAAGGCCCCATATCTACAAAAAATAAATTTAAAACAAAATTAGTCAGGCATGGTAGTGTGCACCTATAGTTCCATTACTTGGGAGGGTGAGGTGGGAGGATTACTTGAGCCTACGAGGTCGAGGCTCCAGTGAGCCACGATCATGCCAAAGCACTCTGCCTGAAAGACAGAACAATACTCTGTCTCAAATAAATACATAAATAAAATAAAATGCAATCCTACTGGAACAGAATCTTGCCACTGTTGGAAGTGCTGGGCTTCCTAGCCCAACAATCCCAGTCTCTCACAACCTAGCTTACCCCTCCATTCACTGAATGCTGACCATCAGTCGGATACTAGAGTAGCCACTACATGAGAGAGAACTGCTCATTTTTCTGGGGATTCTTGCCTCATCTGCAAAATGAGAATGAAGTCTTTCTTTGGGATTGATCTGGGAATCAATAAGATAACACATGAACAACATAGTGCATAAGAGTAATGCTGATGCTACTAAACCACTAGTGTCCAACGGAACTTTTACTGCAATGATGGACATGGACTCTGTCTACTATGGCAGCCACAAGCCACGTGTGGTTATTGAGCCCTTGAAATGTGACTGGAGAGACTAATATGCTGAATTTTTAATTTAATTTTTAGAATTTTAAAGTGTTATTGCCTTTTAATTAATTTAAATTTAAATTCTACCTGCAGCTAGTGGCTACCATATTGGGCTGTGTGGTAGTAGACATTCAAAATGTCAGTTTCCCTTCTGGATCAGATAAATGAATGCTAATCTTGGTGTAAATCTGGCATTTTAAGAGTTGCACTGGGCCAGGTGTGGTGGCTCATGCCTGTAATCCCAGCACTTTGGGAGGCCAAGCCAGGTGGATCACCTGAGGTCAGGAGTTCAAGACCAGCCTGGCCAACGATGTGAAACCCTGTCTCCACAAAAATACAAAAATTAGCTGGGTGTGGTGGTACATGCCTGTAATCCCAGCTATTTGGGAGGCTAAGACAGGAGAATTGTTTGAATCTGGGAGAAGGAGGTTGCAGTGAGCCGAGATCATGCCACTGCACTCCAGCCTGGACAACAGAGCGAGACTCTGTCTCTAAATAAATAAATAAATAAATAAATAAATAAATAAATAAGGTGCATTAAGTAGACTAAGCAATCATGGAACGTTCAGAGAAATATATCACTCCCAATGAGTTTGTGCCCGTTTTTCTCTGCTAAGTTTGTAATGACTTGACAATGCATTTCTCCACATTGCAGAAGGAACACAGCCCATTCTTGGTGAGTTTCCCAGATTTCCCTGGGTAGATGAGTGAATACAACTCACCTACAAGGTTGCCGTTAGGCTATCTTTATCTTGACAGGCCGGCCCCTCCCTTTCTTGCAAATACGCTTTCTTTTCCTTCACCCCCTTTATCAAACATGTCCAGAGCTCTTTGCTAGGGCACCCAGCCTAGCAGGGTCCAGGCTCTGTCTCCAAGTACGTAGGCCCTACACTGCCTGGCATGGCAGGACCTCGAGTTTGTACAAAGAAAGACACAGTCACTCCCATCAGAATCTCTCTCTTCTTTGTTCCATGATTTTAAGTTCTTCTCTGGTGGTTAATTGACCAAGGTTGTATTTACTTGGTGTGATGCTAATTGTTAGCAACTTCACCCTCATAACATGAGTTTTTTTTTGTTGTTTTTGTTTTTAAATTACAGTCTTCAATGCCTAAATCCAGTGCACTGGATAAGTATACATTCCCAGTACGTTGGTGGAGTGAGAACCTCTTGAAATTATATCTCCGAGATGACAACTTTTCTTTAAGGTACCTTGCGTGGATTCTCATAAATAGGTTTTCAAAAATGTTGGTTGAAAAAAATAAGACGAGTTCTGCTTAACAATCACAGCAGCTCACTCTCATTGGATGGAAGACCTAAAGCTCAGCCCCAGCTATTAATCTAAGGTTCCTTTTTAGGTTTCAAAGAGCAGTCAAGGGTAGCAAAGGAGCATGCTCATAGAAGGCTGTTAAAAGGAAGCGGAAGAGAATGAATGTTTGCTCATCCCTCACTAACTTGTAGATATTATTATCTCATCAACCCTAAGAAGTAAGTTATGATCACCCACGCTGTACGGATGAGGCCTCTGAGGCTCAGACAGGCAACACGAACATCCTCCCATTCCACACACTCTCATAGATCACTACTGGGGGACCTATAGTGTGGTAGACTCATTTTTTAAAATTTGCCCTATAAAATCTGGTGCAAAAACTTACGTTAAAACATCAAACATTTTAGTCGCCTTCAGTAAAACAAAACAACCTTCCTCAGTATTTTGTTAATATTAATCAAACACCAGAATCTCACTAATTTACAATGATAGATGTAAATTTAAAAATGCCAATCTGAAATCATGGGAAGTGAACGGCAGACTGCTTTTCAAAAGACACGTTCACTATTTCTGCATTCACATGGTATCTGTAGGCTACCAAGGTTTTGGTTTGTGAATTTCTTTGAGTTTCTACTCTAATCACAAAATTTTTCTTCAGCATTTTAGTTCTTGGTAGGTGATTCTAAGGTACCACTTAGAGTTTTCTTTTTCTCTAAAATGATAATGGCTCGGATTATGTTCACACCACTTATTTACAGATTATTTCTTGTAATTAAATTATAATTACATATATACAGTATAGTTCAAACCAAAGCACAGGCTTTAACTGAATAATCTCATAAATGGAATACAAATTAATGGGTTCCATTACAACTGTTTTACAGAATTGATTTAACAGAAAGTAGTATTAATTTATAAAAGTTGGCCAATCTTACCCTCCCCGTTGTGCTGGCGAGTTTTGGCTGTAATTGCTCTGATTTCAGACAGGTTTCTTTTAATTGCTAGTCTGAGGAGACCCATGGAGATAACAGCAGAAGAATTTTAATTGACTCCTCAAGCACAAGCAGAGAGGTGACAAAAAGGTCCAGATAGAGATGGAAAGGAGAGCTCTCATGAAGCTCTCATGAAGTTTTGACTAGGCAGGGTGGGTCTCTAGAGCAGCTGCTCAGTGTCCCATGATGTTATTCTGTGACCTGCATATAATAAAGGTTGGTTGCTGGAGGCCACCTTCTCCCAGTAGTACCAGCCATGGCCTAAATGGTCTAACATCAAACATTTTAGTTGCCTTCAGTAAAACAAAACAACGTTCCTCAGTATTTTGTTAATATTAATCAAACACCAGCATCTCACTACTTTACAACGATAGATGTAAATTTAAAAATGCCAATCTGAGATCATGGGAAGTGAACGGCAGACTGCTTTTCAAAAGACATGTTCACTATTTCTGCATTCACATATCTGTAGGCTACCAAGGTTTTGGTTTGTGAATTTCTTTGAGTTTCTACTCTAATCACAAAGTTTTTCTTCAGCATTTTAGTTCTTGGTAGGTGATTCTAAGGTACCATTGAGAGTTTTCTTTTTCTCTAAAATGATAATGCCTTGGATTATGTTCACACCACTTATTTACAGATTATTTCTTGTAATTAAATTATAATTATATATAAATATACAGTATAGTTCAAAGTACCAGCCATGGCCATTTAGGCACTTCTGAGAAAGGAGAAACTGAGATGTGAGCTACAAGCAGATTTGCAAGTTAAACCAATGGTAATGGTGGTAGCAAGAGGGTAGATTCCTTTTACATTAGGTTGAATCATGAAATTGCAAACATTGCAGTTGTAATTTCATGTGGTTTAACATATACACTGAGGAAAGAACAAAAAAACAAAGATTACTTGATATGGATGCTTTTGGGCAAAAACTGCTGTGATAATCAGCACGTAATATTTTACAGGTATGTAAGAAGTGCTATATCAATAAGCACAATTAGCAATACATCAAAAACCTTCTGTGAGACTAAGGAGTAACAGAAGTTGAAAACACCCATGATCATTTTTGCATCCAACAAGAACTTTATTTTAACAGTAGGGACAGTGAGATTGTGGAGCTCACTTTCCTTCTGGGAAAGGGGAAGTGATCACCTACTGGGAGAAGGTGGCCTCCAGCAACCAAGCTTTACTATATGCAGGTCACAGAATAACATCATGGGACACTGAGCAGCTGCTCTAGAGACCCATCCTGCCTAGTCAAAACTTCATGAGAGCTTCTGATCAACCTACATGACACAGGTATATGACAGGGTGGCTCCCGCTGGCTGATCCTGGCACTTGCACTTGGCAGCATTAGCCCTGGCACAAGGTCTTCATTCCAGGGTGGCTGCTCAAACTGCACTAATCTAGTTTCAGCAGAGTCGTTAAAAAGGAAATCGCAGTATTTGTTCAGGAAATCCCGAATATGCTGCTGGTAGAAGCAGTGCTGCATGCTGATGAGGCGCTGATCGTTGCTTGAAAACACAGACTTCTGTGACTTCTGGAAAAGTGATTGACTGAGAGACGCTTTCTTCTCACGTGTCCCCCAGAGTGGTTTACAAAGCAGCACACCCAACACTATTTTTACATTGCAGTCTGTTTTCTTGAGAGTCAGATTAGAGATACAACAACAGTATATATGTTTCCCCTAAAAGTAGCTTCAGGCAATCACTTGTGTCTTTAAAAAAAAAAGAAAAGATTTCCTTCTGTCAGATAAAAAAGAATAATGTAGCTTGGTTTAGAAGACAGGAAGAAAGTAGAGAAAAGGACTTGAGTCTTGCCCATGTCATTTCTGTAGCCCCAGGAACCATGTGATGAAAAAACATCTTTAAATAACTCTTTGGAATGATTTTTTTAAAAAAACTGGCTAAAGTTTCCCATTAAGGGAATGTGTATGCACGGCTAACGGAATCCAGGTATGCCATCAAAAACAGAAGGGCTTCCCCAAGAGGTGGCTGAAGACACGATGGAAACCACAGCAAAGCCTCTACTTCATTTCAGGCAGGACTCATGTCTTATCAGTTTTGTGGTCCTCAGAGTTCCTAGCACAAAGCTTCATAGGAGCTCCAAACTATTTGCTGAATGAAAAAATCAATGAGATGGCTTCAGGGGGAAGGCGAGAACCTTAAATGGAGACCCCAATACTGCCCAGACTTCACCCAAAGGGCGTACATTCTTCCTGCCTCCAGGGGTTGCTGGAAATCATGCAGGAAAGACCAGTGAAGAATAAAATCAATTTTAACTTGACAGAATGATACGCAAGTTGACTGGAAAAATTAAAATCCAGAAACTGTTTAGAAAAAAATGTTAAAGGAAGAATAAAAGATAATTAGCCTTTTTAATAGATATGAAAATATACAAAACTACAAAAGTTAAACATGTTTGGTACTGGCACAGATCAATGAAATTACAAGGAGACCACAAACTGACTGCTCTGTATGGGAGACTAATGTATGATAATAGGAAACTGTAAATCAATGGGAAAAGAATGATCATCCAATTAATAGTGTTGGGAAACTGAGCTAGCCAACTGGAAAAAAAAAATAGATCCCTATTTTATACTTTTTTTTTGAGACAGAGTCTTGTTCTGTTGCCCAGGCTACAGTGCAGAGATATGATCTTGGCCCACTGCAACATCTGCCCCCTAGGCTCAAGCAATTCTTGTGCCTCAGCTCCTTAGTAGCTGGGACTGTAGGCATGTGCCACCATGCCCAGCTAATTTTTGTATTTTTCATAAAGATGGCGTTTTGCCACGCTGATCAGGCTGGTCTCGAACTCCTGACCTCAAGCACTCTACCCAACTGAGCCTCCCAAAGTGCTGAGATTACAGGCATGAGCCATCACAGTCAGTCTTTTTTTTTTTTTTGAGACGGAGTCTCGCTCTGCTGCCCAGGCTGGAGTGCAGTGGCCGGATCTCAGCTCACTGTCTTATATGTTATATAAAAATAAATTGTAGATGAAGGTAAAAAATATACATATATATGTATATAAACACACACCCACTACCAGTAGCAGAAACTATGCTAAAGTTTTAAAATAGCATGCCAAAAAGTTCAGAAGCCATGAAAAGAAAAGATTGATAAATCTCACTACGTAAAAATTTTAAACATTCGTCTGGGAAAAAAATAAAATAGTCAAAATGAAAATGACAAAAAGAAAACATTGTCACATAAGTGACTCGGGTTTAATATCCTTCATATCCAAAGAGCTCTAACAAGTTAATAAGAAAAAGATGAACAACCTGTCTCTTCACTCATTAATATGAAAAAGGAATAAAAATAGAAAAAAGGACAAGGCAAAAAAAGAAAACAAAGGGTCAATGCCAATATCTTTGATGAATAAGACACAACAGTCCTCAACAAGACCAAGTGTGGTGGTGCATGCCTGTAATCCCAGCACTTAGGGAGGCTGAGGCAGGAGAATTACCTGAGCTTAGGAGTTCAAGGCTGTAATGAGCTATGATCATGCCACTGCACTCCAGCTTGGGCAACAGATCAAAACTCTGTCTCTAAAAAAGATAAACATAATTTTAAAATCTCCACAAAATAATAGCAAATGGAATTCAACATATCAAAAACATCACGTGGGATTTATCAAGTGGGATTTATCCCAGGGATGCAAGGATGATTCAACATATGCCAGTCAATAAATGTGACACATTGCATCAACAGACTGAAAGACAAAAACCATATGATCATCTCAACAGATGCAGAAAACTCATTTGACAAAAGTCAACACCCCTTCATGATAAAAATTCTCAACAAATTAGGGATAAAAGGAACATATATTAATGTAATAAAGTCCATGTATGACAAACCCACAGCTAACATCATGCTGAATCCTCTAAGAACTGGAACAAAGATGCCCACTTTTGCTACTGTTATTCAACATATACTGAAAGTTTTAGCCAGAGCATTCAGGTAAGAGAAAGAAATAAAAGGCATCCAGATGGAAATGAGAAGTCAAATTGTTCCTTTTTACGGATGACATGATCTTAAATATATAGAAACCTAAAGACTCCACCAAAAAACTCTTAGAACTGATAAATTCAGTAATGTTGCAGGATACAAAATAAACATACAAAAATCAGTATTGTTTCTATACACCAATAATAGACTAGCTGAAAAAGGAATAAAGAAAGCAATCCTATTTACAATAGTTACAAGATAATAATAATAATAAAATATCTATGAATACATTTAACTAAGGAGGTGAAAGACCCTTACAACAAAAGCTACAAAACACTGATGAAAGAAATAGAAGAAAACACAAATGGAAAGACATCCCATGTTCATGGATCAAAAAAATTAATATTATTAAAATGACCATATTACCCAAAGCAATCTCCAGATTCAATGTAATCCCTATCAAAATACCAATAACATTCTTCAAAGAAATAGAAAACAAAAATTTAAAATTCATATGGAACCAGACCTCAAATAGCCACACACACATACACAGATCCTGAGCAAAGTGAACAAAGCTGGAGGCATCACATAACCTGATTTCAAAATATACTACAAAGCTATAGTACCTAAAACAACATGGTCTTGGTATAAAAACAGACACATGTTATCCACAGAAGACGTGTTTTTAAAAAGTATGGCTCATTTGTAAAACAGAACAGCATGTAGCCAGGCACCATGGCACCTGCCTATAGTCTCTGCTACTCTGGAGTCTGAAAAAAGCGAATTTCTTGAGCCCAGGAGTATGACACAGACCTCCAACTAATAAAACGTGAAATTGTTAAGTCAGAAGATCACACTGTAAAATAATCTAGTATGTTATTTGAAATTGTGTTAAATTTACTGAGACTCTATTATGCATCAATATACCTAAATATATTAGAGGAAGGAAACAGACTTACAGTTCACTTTAAACCCTGCCATATAGTTTCAATTTTTACCTTCACAATTTTTAAAAACAAAAACATTGGCCAGGTGCAGTGGCTCATGCCTGTAATCTCAGCACTTTGGGAGGCCAAGGCAGGTGGATTACGAGGTCAGGGTATCAAGACGATTCTGGTTAACACAGTGAAACCCTGTCTCTACTAAAAATATAAAAAATTAGCTGGGCATGGGCCGGGCATGGTGGCTCACACCTGTAATCCCAGCATTTTCGGAGGCCAAGGCAGAGGATCACAAGGTCAGGAGATCAAGACCATCCTGCCTAACATGGTGAAACCCCGTCTCTACTAAAAATACAAAAAATTAGCCAGGAATGGTGGCGGGCGCCTGTAGTCCCAGCTACTTGGGAGACTGAGGCAGGAGAATGGCATGAACCTGGGAGGTGGAGCTTGCAGTGAGCCAAGATCATGCCACTGCACTGTAGCCTGGGCAACAGAGCGAGACTCTGTCTCAAAAAAAAAAACAAATTAGCCGGGCATGGTGGCGGGCGCCTGTATTCCCAGCTACTTGGGAGGCTGAGGTAGGAGAATGGCATGAACCCAGGAGGCAGAGGTTGCAGTGAGCCAAGATTGCACCACTGCACTCAAGCCTGGGTGACAGAGCGGACTCAATCTCAAAAAAAAAAAAAAATTATATGTCTCTATATACCTATATACATTTGTACATAAATATGTAAAAATATGCATATTTTTACAGAGTTATACAGCTTAAGATTGCCTGCATTAACCCTAAAATAATTATTTTGATAGGTGACATTAAATATTAATAATCACTATCAAAAACAATAACCATTATTATTTATTGAGCACTTAGTATGTCCCATAATTAGTGTTAAGTACTTTTATTAATGGTGTACCTTTTTTTTTTTTTTTTGAGATGGAGTTTCGCTCTTGTCATCCAGGCTGGAGTGCAAATGGTGTAATCTCAGCTCACATGCAACGTCCGCCTCCTGGGTTCAAGCAATTCTTCTGCCTCAGCCTCCCCAGTAGCTGGAATTACAGGCACATGCCATGATATCCAGCTAATTTTTTGGATTTTTTGTAGAGATGGGATTTTATCATATTGGCCAGGCTGGTCTCGAACTCCTGACTTCAGGTGATCTGCCTGCCTCGGCCTCCCAAAATGCTGGGATTTCAGGGGTGAGACACCATGCCCAGCCAACTGTGTTCTTTCAAAAAGAATATTTCCTGTGAGAGGCCCAGGAGCCCCAACAGAGACTATATTAGTATGAGTTTTTCTCTTTAGTCACCAGTCTCCTAAATTTGTGAAGCCTGTAGTGTTCTAGGTCATATCATCTGTGCAGTAATTTAAGTTTAGGTACAAATGCTGTTTTTGAATTAGAAGATGATGAATGGTTGGGAGTTTCTGAAGGTATGGTGGGCCCCTTGTGCACATGCTGCCTCACCAGCAAACACCCAGGGCTCTAGGTAAGAGCTACGCCTACCCCTAACTTCCTCCACAGAAGGAGCTTATTGTCACAAGATATGCGCCCTAGGCTGTGCTACTCCTTACAGCACCGCTTTCCTCCTTTGACTTTTGTGGTCTTCATGGTGACCACACGATACCCACCCCTCCCGCCAGCATGGACCAACTCCATTTGGAGTTTGGAGTGGTATAGGCCCATACTCTTTCCTGGGGTAATGACCTTCCTCTCCAATCAGTTCAGAGGGCAGGAGATGAAAGCAAGGCTTGTTTTTTTGATTCCTATCTGCTAATTCTGTGTTCTGTGTGTTAGAGCTCATTATGGCAGAGGAAAAGAACTTATTCTGAAATTTAACCTTTGGAACTAGGAAATAGGGCTTTGATTGGAATAAAACAGCACTTTACTGATGTTATCTAATTTAGTCACAATAAAAACTTAAGAGGTAGACTTCATTATCCGCACTGAAGTAAACAAGGCTTAGAGACACTAAGTAAGATGCCCAAGGTCATGCAGCTGGTAAAGTGTGGCGAACCCTGGTCTGACTGGCTCTAAAGCCCTTGCTAATTAACTAATAATCATGTCCAGCAGAAGTGTTGGTAGGCACTGTTGGATGAGCAGATCACTGAGGCTGAAGGCACTAAAAACAGAATCTTTCTGTCTCCGCATTTAGATTGAACGAAAAATTACTGAGAATGCCAGGCTCTCTCCAGCACATTATCTTGATTTCTCTCCAAAGCTCTTTTGAGGTCTTATAAGAGAAGTCAGGCCACATGGCCCCGAAATCACTGGGCCATCATCCACTGGAGAAGCTGAGACTTGCATTTCAGGCAAGAACATCTCTTGGATGATCTCTAAGATTCCTCTGAGGTCTGTTGTTAAAGATGTCAGCCTAGTGCCTGGAATTAGGTCTTTAAGTGCTTGGTGATAGAATCGGTCATTTGAATTGACATCAAAACACATACAATCAACTGTTACTAAGGAAGTGACTACCAAACCTTGGATTTTCTCTTCCCTTCCTCCAGTGAATTAGCTCCTCAGTAGATCCAAAGTTGTCAAAGAGGAAAGCCACGTCTGTTCATCAATTTGTTGGAAACTTTTTTGGACCAAACAAATAGAAACAAAAGTAAAGAGATGATGAAACCTTGATTTAAATAAGTTTGGCAGAGAAGCCGTAAGTTAATTTATTCTGATCATCACCTTTATTCTTCATTAGAGAATATAAGGAGAGGAGGTGGTTACTCATATGAGAGCTGGCATACAATAAGCAGTTCCGAGTGAAGCTTGACTACCTGGGCTGGAATTCTAGGACTGCTCCTTACTAGACATTTGCTTTCAAGCACAATACTTATCCTTTCTGGGCTCAGTTTCCTTTCTGAAGATGAGCATAATAACCTAACTCATGGAGCTGCCGTGAAGATTATGTACTCAGAACATGCAAGCACTCAGCCAAGGAATCCCTCAATGCAGGTTAGCGAGAACACTTCAGTATATGGAATTGTCCCGGCCCTTTGTTTCTCGGGTGAGGCCAATTTGCTGTTGTAATCCCTCTCTTAAAAAAAGGGATAGAGATATAAAACTTAATTAATTAAAGTGAGTAGGAATTAAATGCTCTAGTAAGAACTTTGGGACAATTAAAGGTATTGACTAAAATGAAATATAGGAATCATGTTGGTTGTATTCCTCCATATTTCTTCTGCCTGCAAGAAGCGTGTTTACTCAGAGGCACCACCTTGTTTGGGAATAACAAGAAGACAGTCAGATCTGGTTTTCTTGGTCAGACAGCAGCATGAATAAGACTGCTGTCCTTTGCATATGAGGCTGACACTCCTGACCTGCTGTCTCCTCTGGGCTGCGTGGCTCTGAACTCACATCAGCTGGGACGGCTGTGGGTTGCCCCTCCTCTTTATGACCCAGTACCCACTTCAAGACGGCCAGGACTAGGGATGGTCACCCATCACAGAGCACTGTCACAACCTCTGCTAGCCTACCCACATCCCAAAATTCAAGACCGGCACTCTCAACAAAACAAGCCAACCCACCACAAACTTTAAGAATCCTAAACAGGTGTGAAAAGTCACCTCTCAGAGACAAAATACTCTATTCCCTCCCAAAAGCTGAATATGAGCTCTCTGGCCAAAGGATGCCCTTTTGTTGTTTCAATGAGGAAAATAAGACAGTTATTCCTTTTACTTAGCTATTTTTTAAAATTCTATTTTCTCATTATCTTTGCTTTTCTATGAAATGCATGCTTTAAAAGGAATAATTCCCATTTTAAAACTAAGGTGAATTTATTAAAAATAGATTTTTTGTTATCATTCTCATGCTGCATCATTATAGATAAATTCACAAACCATATGTATATATTATCCAAATGACTGGATTTGAAATAAATCAACAAATGTTTGAGTAGCATAGACCTATACTGTCTACGGCTGGGAGTGATGATGTGCATAGAGTGAAATCCAAGTCCAGATGAAGGTAACGGCCTGAGGACAGAGGTAAAGGGTTCAGAGTAAAACACAAGAGGCAGGCAGGATGTCCATTCAGTGGGAAAATTTTTTCCTCCCAGACTCACCTGAAAGCTGTTCTTCTCTCACCAATATTGATCAAACTCCTTCAATGCTGCACCACAAAGCTCAGAGAGACCCACAGTGCAAAAGAGGACAGCCCTGAGGACAACAGGTAGCATTCTGCAGGTTGAAGTGGAGGAGAGAGGAGGCCCTTTTATCTAGCTGGTGTTGCATGCACCTATGCACTGGCTAGTGTGGAACAAGAGAGATGAGTTCAAGAAATTCACACTCAGTACTTCAACGGAGAGTTTAGGGGAAAATGCAGACACAAAGACCAAGAACTCTCTGCTTTTGAATAAAATAGTCTTAGATGAGGAAGAAACATTCCAGCAGAGGTGGCCTGAGAAATAAAACAGTACCGGATCAGTGAACAATCCAGTACTGCAGAAGGAAGGTCCCTGGAATAAAGGGCACTCAGAGATACTTCCCTTTTATAACTTCCCCAGGGCAAATATGCTACCAACTCCCAAAGACAAGGGACTACTAGTTAGTACTCAACATTCTTGCAGAATCTTTGCAGCTTGCTGTACACATTAAGTAGAGGAACTATGCTTAATCGTTTGGTTTTAACTTCACAGTATAGCTTTAGTCATTTTTACCAAGTATTTTACTGTCTTTATTAAGTTCTAAATAAAAGAATCCCTTCAGGTGATCATACGTGAACCAGGTGAAATGTCGCTAGGTACTGGGTACCCCAAGAGGACAGAGCAGGTAAGTGGACTTCCATATACCAACCATCCTTGGTGCCCTAACAACACTAGGTCATATCTGATTGTCTACTATCTAATATGCAATTCAAATTGACAAACATTCGTTGAAAAATTAGTATGTATGAGGCCTGTACTAAGTATAGTGGCAGGCAAAAAAAAAAATACATAAGACATGGTCCTTGCCTAATAAGGGCTTATAACCTAATAGGGCTGACAGTTATGTAAATAACCACATTATAAAGGAGAGTACAAAAAGTACCATAAACAAAACTACAAATCCAATCAGTGACTAGAAGAGGACAGATTAATTTTGTTTTGGGGGAAGAGAAGACCTCAGGGAGAAGGTGAAGGAGGTTTAAGCAGAATTATCAGGAATGGCAGAGAGCAAAGCTAAAGGGCAGGAAAATAAAGGCAATGTCTGGAGAGTGATGAATTTGGACAACTCTGTAGTCAGTATGGGGGTAGGAGTTGCAGTGGATACTAAAGAAGTAAAAGGTATGTTTCTTGCCTTTAAAGAGCTTTCAAACAAGTTGGAGAAATAAGATCATGAAACAAGGCAGTTCAGTGCTGAACTATGTCATTTAAAAAAAGAAACGAAGGTTACTGACTTTGGAACTGCAGAAAGGCAGAGGTCAGTGTGAGGTGATGAAGCCAAGAAAGGTTCATGGAGAAGTCAGTGTTGGAACTGCGCCATCAGCATCATCATGATCTGCTGGGGGCAGAGAAATGTTGTAAAGGCATTTCAAGAAAAGGTGGGGGCAGCATGAACAAAGGCATGAAAGTGGTGCCTCGCCTTATGCGCTGGGGAATGAGAAGTTCAGACGTTCATGTTGAGGAGTAGCTGGAAATAAAATTGTAGAGTAGAGTAAATGCAGATCACAGCAAATCAGGAAAGCCAGGAGGAAGTGTTTGCAGCCATATGGTTGTGAGTAGATGGCTGATGCTGCACTAAAGTAAGTGAATGAGAGTTTCAGATTGAAAAGGATGTACGGGCAAGATCTGTCTGAAAGTGTGAAAAACTGCAGTCAGAGAGACTGACTGGGAGACTGATAGGATAGTGACAGTGGGAAAAGAGAGCAAGAAGTAAACCAGAAACCTATTCCAAAAAGGTCTAAAAATGATCAACAGGACATAGGGGATATACACAATTTATCTACTGCTTAACAGACACTAAGCACAGTATTAGACATTGGCTAAAGGGGAAAAAACATCTTTTAACCACTTTCAACTTGAAGACTTCGGTATTTTTCATGATTTTTTTTTTTTTTTTTTTTTTTGGCGACACAATCTTATTCTGTTGTCCAGACTGGAATGCAGTGGTGCAATCACCACTGCATTGCAGCCTTGACCTCCTGGGTGCAAGCAATCCTCTCACCTCAGCCTCCCACATAGATGGAACTACAGGTGTGTGCCACCACACCTGGCTAATTTTTGTAGAGACAGGGTTTTGCCATGTTGCCCAGGCTGGTCTCGAACTCCTGAGCTCAAGTGATCCGCCCACCTCAGCCTTGCAGTGTTGGAATTACAGGTGTGAGCCACCGTGCCTGGCCTTTTCACGATTTTTTTTGGTAACCGTGTTAAATTTATCAACAAACCATCAGCAGTTTGTCTGTCTTCTGATGTTCAGCTGAGACAAGAAGAAAAGAATATCAGAGCTGAAAAATAAAATGTAGTAGAGGTGGGGAGGCCTTTAAATATATTGAGTTATTTACTGAAAAGTCCAGGAAATCATTAGTAACCTTAATATTTTGTGGAAATGTTCTTCACCAATTTTAGCTATGCAGGTCCAAGACAATACAATACCATATACAATACTACAAAATTACAATTAGAAATTAAAAACAAAAAACAAAACAAACAAAAAAAAACTCCTTACTAGAAAAGATTATGAAGGATTTTTTTAAAATGTGCATTCCGTTTTGAAAATTGCTATTGAAATGTGGTCTGGTGCTTGTTCCAGAAGTTATTTATAACCAAAGAACACAAAAATTGACAATGATGGATAAGCACAATGCCTCCCTGGGTAGAGGTTGAGGCTCATATTGAGAATAAGAATTTGAAAAACAAGCCTTTCCCATTTTAAGCAATCATTGTTTTACCAAAGAATTCCAGAGAACTTGGTTTTACTGCAAATTCTATTACTTCATTACAAAATCGGAATACAATGGAATCTATCAACTTGCAGAACAAACTACCAGAAAAATAGGCCGTTTTGAATGATTGTCAAAGAAGAACAGTCCTTGTGAGAATAAAGCAGGTGCAGCTGAAGTTGGCAATGCTCTTCTTAGTGGGTAACACCATCACCATTTTATTTATTTATTTATTTGTTTTGAGACAGAATCTTGCTTTGTCACCCAAGCTGGAGTGCAATGGCACGATCATAGTTCATTGCAGCTTTGACCTCCCTGGCCCAAGTGATCCTCCCACCTAAACTTCTCAAGCGGGGACCACAAGCACACGCCACCATGCATGACTAACTTACTATTTTTTGTAGAGACAGAGTCTCCCTATGTGACTGAGGCTGGTCTCGAACTCCTGGACTCAAGTCACCCTCCCCATTCAGCATCCTAAAGTATTGGGATTACAGGAATAAGCCAGTACACTCAGTCTTCACCCATCTTTTGATGAAATGCCTGCATGAGAACTCTGTAGCAAAATGCCTTGTACATGAAAGGCACTGGAAGCACTTTATTAACCCACTGGAAAAGTCCCCTAGCGAGATGTTCCTCAAAACATGGAAGGCTGAGTCTACTTATACCTTAATGACTAAATGAAAAAGGGCTCTTCATAATTATTAGAATCTTTCATTATGGATAATGAAAATTAAATCATATCTGTCTTGAAATATCTTCTATGGACAACGAGGAGCCTATGATTAATTATATTTTGGTTTTTACATCAGCCACGGAAGATCAGAGCTCAGTTCTAGCTTTCTTCTTGGTATAAGATTTTCTAGCCGGGCGCTGCGGCTCACACCTGTAATCCCAGCACTTTGGGAGGCCGAGGAAGATGGATCACAAGGTCAGGAGGTCGACATCAGCCTGGCCAACATGGTGAAATCCCGTCTCTACTAAAAATACAAAAATTAGCTGGGCACAGCGGTGTGTGCCTGTAGTCCTAGCAACTCGGGAGGCTGAGGCAGGAGAGTCGCTTGAACCCAGGAAGCAGAGGGTGCAGTGAGCTGAGATTGCGCCACTGCACTCCAGCCTGGGTGACAAGAACAAAACGCCATTTCAAAAAAAAAAAAAAATTTCTATCTTAATTTATATTTTCTCTGATCCTGATATTTTGCTGGTTACTTTTTTGTAGCTTCATATAGTCTTCTAAGCTGCCTGAAAAACTTATGGAATGAGGTGAGGGTAGAAATTAAAAAATAATCCACCCAGTTTTCATTGAATTGTATCCTATTGTGTGCAATGAATGAAAATTTTCTCCATTATACAGATGTCTATACAGAATTCTTTTGAACCCTGGGTTGCTACTATCGGGTTAAAATAATTGCTAATAGTTTCTGTTTTCAGACAGGAAGTTTTCAATCTCTCTCTTGAAGGATTGCTAGCCAATTTCTCCTAGCAATTTGGAAGTTTCCAGATAAGAAATGAAGTACTTTACTGTGCTATGTGTCAGCCTAGCTCTGCTCTTGAATGCTGAGTGTGTGATTCATTTGGTATGTTTGTATATTTACTAAGATTAAGTATAAATATGTATTAATACTAAATCTACTCAAAATGTTTGTTCTGACTACCTCTTATTTCATCAACATTAAGCTAGAACAAAAATAAGAAAATATTCATTTATTTTGAGGCCAGACATGGTGGCTCAAGCCTGTAATCCCAGCACTTTGGGGGGCTGAGGCAGGTGGATAACTGGAGGGCTGGAGTTCCAGACCAGCCTGGCCAACAGAGCAAAACCCCATCTCTACTAAAAACACACACACACACACACACACAAAAATTAGCTGGGTGTGGTGGTGTGTACCTGTAATCCCAGATACATGGGAGGTTAAGGCAAGAGAATCACTTGAACCTGAGAGGTGGAGGCTGCAGTGAGTTTAGATTGTGCCACAGCACTCCAGCCTAAGCAGCAGAGACAGACTCTGTCTCAAAAAAAAAAAAAAAAAAAAAAAAAAAAATTCATTTGCCTTGAAAAGAAGAATAAAACTGGGAATGACACTATTAAAATGACATTTTAAATTGTCCCTCCAGGCCCATCTTTTATCTTTCTCTTCCAACATGCTCTGGCCAATAACATGCTTCTCACACTTTTCCAAACATATTTCATCCACACCGTGTGGCACAAAGTAGGTACCCAGGTAAAATACTTGTTGTATAAGGTGGGTACATGCTCTGAAAGCTCCCTGCTCTTGCACAGAAGACGGACTCTTATTTAAAAAGCCCCTTTCTCCTTGTCCATCTGGCAAACTCCATTTCATCCATCGTGTTACAACTGTATGTGTGGCTATTTAACCTTTCTGACAATAACTCCTTAAGGGCAGGTAGTGTATCTTTTTCATCTTTGTGTCCCCATTGTGGGCTTGGCATATGGTAGGTGTATAATAAGTATGTATAGGAAAGAAGGGAGGGAGGAAAGGCAAAAAAGAAGGAAGAAGGGACTCATATTTCTTTGCATTCATCCTAAAAAATGTATGGCATTTTCCTAGACACTCAGAGTTGTGTTCAATAGAGAAAAAAACGCTTGCCTCCAATTTTTCAAAACCACCGCTGCAAAAGCAGATTGAATTTTGTGTTTCACTGAATCCATCCATTCATGATTAATTGGGCAGTTAAGCACTTCTAGTTACATGTGCAGCTGGGAATTCCTCCAGCTGTCATTAATTTTACTAAAGATTCAAATCCTCACTATTTATCTGCTGAAATGGAGCCACTATTATTCCTCGGCCAATCAAAATCAAGTAAATAACTGTCCTGTTATTGAGTGACAATTGAGTAATTTACAAAAGCTACAAGTATGCTAACTCCAGTTGCCCTGTTGGTTACTATCATAATAAACGCCATGTTATTCAACCTCCTATTTTATTCCACTAACCAGGTCAGAAAAAATCCAGATATACACCATAAATTAGTGAACCCTAATATACTCAACATAAAGACAGTAACAATTACAGATATCTTTTTTTTTTTTTTTTTTTGAGACAGAGTCTGACTGTCGCCCAGGCTGGAGTGCAGTGGTATGACCTCAACTCGCTGCAACCTCTACCTCCCGGGTTCAAGCAATCCTCCTGCCTCAGCCTCTCAAGTAGCTGGGATTACAGGCGCACGCCACCACACCCAGCTAATTTATGTATTTTCAGTATAGACAGGGTTTCGCCACGTTGGCCAGGCTGGTCTCAAACTCCTGACCTCAGGTGATCTGCCTGTCTCAGCCTCCCAAAGTGCTGGGATTATAGGCAGGAGCTACCGTGCCTGGCAGAGACGTCTTTTAACAACTGAATTTGAAATTAAATACAGTCCATGTATTTGGCTTCCAGGATTATTTAGCTGTGTGGTAAGAGAGGAACTACACTTGAAATCTACGCACTTTCGGGCCGTGAAACATTCTGAAATGTAATGCATGCTTTTTCCAAAAGAAGAACTAGAATGCTATCATTTCCCCTCATAGCCTGCCATCTAACAAAGTGAGAACAAGGTCCAGCTCATTTTGACTGTCAGCCTCTCAGCATGGTTCAAGTGCGTGCCAGGATACTGTACTCTTAAATGTAGCATAGGTCTGCAGATGAACCTAAAATATTCAACCCATTTCCCAAAGAAGGAAAAAACAGAAAGTTCAGCCACCATGCCTAGGATGCCTATAATAATCATTTTCTACCCCCAACCTGGAGTTCTCTCCAGCCCATTGCTTGCTACTCATTGCCATTTCAGTTCCTAACATATTGTATTATCAATTTACAGTTTTTCACATTGTACAGAAAATGGAAAACACGTATTGCTTCCCCCTAAAACACATCTTCCCAATGTGCACTCATCTTTCAAACTAAAAATCCAATTCTCTCTGCAGCAGAAGACAACGATTCATAAACTTAGGAACAAGATAATTTGATTGCCAAAACCAAGTGTTTGTGAGTCTTGGATAGAAGCCTCTTTAATTTAGAGACCTAAAAAAACAATAATATGATAGAATAGCCACAAATGTATTTTGTACCTGGCAATATAAAGTAGGGATCAGGTTCCATTTATTTACTCTTTCAGGTATCAGTTGCATTAGATCAGAGGAAGGTCTTTAGCTAACAAATGGTTATTCTTCGCAACTCAAGAAAACATGACATGTAAGGCCCAGCAAGGGAAAGATGACCAGTGGGCTTGACAGCTAAAGAAATCAACCAGAAAGGCAGGGCAAGAAGGGTAGATTTCAGTAAACAGTCACTGACAAGAAATGGGAATGTGTCATTTACTGTCTAAAACAATTTCATAATGAAACTGTTCATAAAACTGAAAGAATTCTCCACTTCGTCTACCAAGTTCATATTCAACTCAATGGGAGTAAACCCTGATATAGCCAGATTCCCTTTAAGTAAAAAGAGTGTTTACTCAAAACTCTAAGTTGGCTAGAGTTCCTTCTAGCTCTGTATAAGCAGCTACCTCATCCTGTCTTTCCACACATGAGCGCGTGCACGCACACACATCGTGCTATCCTCTCCCTATTCAGTAGCCTCCAGGAATTGAAATGAAACCAGAATGTAAAACTTGACATTTTTCTCCAAAAAGTTGAGGGACCCTACCTCAACAGAAATTACTCAGCTGAATTTGTACTCTTAGCCCCAATTCAAGCATGATCAACAGTGTAAGAGCATCTACAAGAAGCAACTCACCAACCCCTTTAAAGAAGAACTTCTCATGTTGCATCACATGAGTTTTCAAAAACAGAAAGCAGTTGAAGCCACTGGTTGCCCTATGAGTAAAAGCAAAACATTTCTCTTGCAGGGGGTGAAAATCACTGTCTTACGCATTATTTTTAAGTAGCAATCATTGAGCATTAGTACCTACATAAACTTTAAAAATAAACCACTGTTCCCCACTGCTAGGGAAGAGGGTAAGAATCTAAGAGCCGTTACTCTGTCTATGATGCCACCAACTTCTTTCGTAGCAAGAATAGCTCCTTTGGGGTTAGCCATATTTTCAGGAAATGCCTGAGTCACTGTAACTGATGGAGAACAAAGGTGAGATGAAACTCTGGTCTTTATCTTTTGCTGTCCTATTTTCATCTGCTTATGATTTAAAGGGTGAAACTACAGTCTTCTCCAGCAACAGAAGGCCTTCCTAATTCTGATGGCCCTAAGTCAGGCTCTTGTCTCTTTGTCCACCTTCGTCTCCCTCCACATCCTATCAGTCTTCCCTTATGCTATGCTGAAAAGCTTGTCACTCCCTAGCTCTCTGAACACATCATGTGGATTGCTACCCTGACGTGTCTCTTCGGTACATTCATCCTAACTCCTACTCGTCCTGAAGGCGGAGGCGTGTCACCTTTAGGGTGTTTTTTCTGATAACGCTTTTCAGGCTTGCTTAGTTCTCATTAAAATTACTGTGTACATTTGTTATCACTGCACTTACATTATTCAACAGTTATCTCTGTATGTTTATTTCCTACTAGCTTGTGTACGCTGAGGTGAAAAACCACATTTTATCCATCTCTTTTTTTTCCTTCAGAGTTAAACTCAGTACCTAGTTTTATAAATGTTTACTGAATGAGAAAACATGGAAATGAGTAAATAATTTATAGGTAATCAGAGAACAGTGGTAGGGAAAACAGAACAAGCAAGGACCCTAATATATGATCAGATATTTTCATTTAGGGACATAGATGAACTAGCTACAGACTTAACCTTTCTTTTCTGCATATGAAAGCTTTAATTTATGTTCATATTTTTTCCTGAATCAGGCCGTTAATATACTAACCAGTAAAGAAATAGAGGTGAATAACCCAAATTACTGGGAAGAAAAAATATAGGCTATCTTTTAAAATAAATGTATTTTGGAATAATTTTAGATTTACAGAAAAGTTGCAAAGATAGTACAGAGAGTTCCATTTACCCTTCACCCAGTTTCCCCTAATGTTAACACCTTACATAACCAAGGTGCATTTGTCATAAATAAGAAAGTAACACTGGCACATTATTATTAATAAAACACCAGTCTTTATCAGATTTCACTGCTTTTCCACTAATGTCCTTTTTCTGTTCCAGGAGCACCACAATTCAGAATACCATATTCTATTTAGTGTGTGGTTTTTAAAATAAAATATTGACTCAATTTTGAATAAGAAAAATGGCTTCAAAAAGTGACTAAACATCTCGGCCACTCTTCCCATTTTCTTCCTCCCACATGTGATGGATGAGCCGGCCCCCTCTTTTCCTGGTCTCAGCCAAGAAGAGCACAGCAGGGAAAGTCCTCTTCATTGGCTGTCATAGCTGTTCCCTCATGTGGGATGAGAATATTTCAATCAGGTCAGCACACAGTTTCCAAAGAAAAGAAACTGAGGTAGATTAGAGATCATTGCAAATATAACAACCAGCAATAAAGAGCATCCTGAGTTGGTGTTTCAAAAGGGTCATAGGTGGATTGAACGTTCTCAAATATTCTTCAAGAGCCTTTTGTCCTGAAGCCTAGCTTGCTGCCATGTGTTAGAAAAAAAAGAGCTGCAGGAGGAGACCATGAGGATGGGAAGAGTCTCTGCTGTTGTCAAAGCCTAGTCAGAGAGGCAGGGCCTGGGGAAAAGGAACAAAGACGCCAGGAGAGAGTCTGATTGCAGCCAAAGGACCTGTTAAGGTGCACAGGCATTAAAAACAGAAAATAAGGAGATCATTTGCTGCTGATTTCTGTGTTCCCAGGCCTTATAGGATACAGAGTGGTATATTTAGGGAGAGGTGGTAAACTAAGCACTTTGGAAAGTTTGAAAGCAGACACCATGCAGAGACTATTTTGAAGGCAAAGAAAAGCTGACCATTTTGCTTGATGATCAAGAGAGGATTTTATTCCAGGTAGAACAGTCACTTAAGGCCAATCAGGGTACCTGAACAGGCACTGTGAGTGTAGGCCCTCTAAGGTACCTTCCTGGCATTGTCAACCCTGCTTGGTTTTAGAAATGTGCAACTCTAAGGAAAGTGAAGAAAATCCTGAAGGAAGCCTGGGGGAAGTTGCAGATGATGAAAGTTATGAAAGTCATGGCAAAAAATCTGGACCAACTCATCTGTAGATAAAAAGCCAAGGGAAGACTTTAGATAACATGCTTTAAGACTTTGAAAAGCTCAAACTCAAGGGCTGGGAGACAGCCATTTTGCAGTGAGGACAGAGTGAAAGAAAACATGTCTTGCTGCAGCCTGAGAGATTTAAGTCAGACATTTTCTGACCAAGACAGTAAAGGTTATCAGGCACAGGATTCGGTTTCTGAAGCAGGTCATAAACTCCCATGTCCTAAGTGTTCTCTCAAATTCTCTTCATTTGGGGGCATATTTAAATGGAAGTAAGCTGGTATTTTAGATATTTCCCCATTTTCTTTAATTAGATGCAAAGGTGACAAAGTAAAGGATTTAAGATTTTTTTTTTTAAGAAAGGGAACAGGTGTTATGCTTGAAAAACATTAATTGGATAAATTTAGGGAAAAAAAACTTTAGGTAAGTTTTTACCATGGACAATTTATCCCTGGATACATACACACACACGTACATACATACACATACATACACACACACACACACACACACACACATGTTCTTTATTTCAAAAAAAAAACAAAAAAAAAAACAAAAAAAAACGAGGCCTGACACAGTGGCTCACACCTGTATTCCGAGCACCTTGGGAGGCCAAGGTGAGCAGATCACCTGAGGTCAGGAGTTCAAGACCAGCCTGGCCAACATGGCAAAACCCTGTTTCTATTAAAAATACGAAAAAAAAACAGCCGGGCATAATGGTGGGCACCTGTAATCCCAGTTACTAAGGAGGCCGAGGCAGAAAGAATTGCTTGAACCCGGGAGATGGAAGTTGCAGTGAGGCGAGATCATGCCACTGCACTCCAGCCTGGGTGACACAGACAGACTCTGTCTCAGGGAGAAAAAAACAAAAAACAAAAAACGGGATACAGGTGCAGAATGTGCAGGCTTATTACACAGGTATACATGTGCAATAGTGGTTTGCTACACCTATTGACCCACCCTCCAAGTTCCTTCCCCTCACTCCCCAGCCTCCAGCAGGCCCTGGTGTGTGTTGTTCCCCGCCCTGTGTTCATGTGTTCTCAATGTTCAACTCCCACTTGTGAGTGAAAACATGTGGTGTTTGGTTTTCTGTTCCTGTGTTAGTTTGCTGAGGATGATAGCTTTCAGCTTCATCCATGTCCCTGCAAAGGACATGATCTCATTCCATTTTATGATTGCATAGTATTCCATCGTGGAAATGTACCACATTCTCTTTATCCAGTCTATCATTGATGGACATTTGGGTTGGTTCCACGTCTTTGCTACTGTAAATAGTGCTGCAATAAACATACGTGTGCATGTGTCTTTAATAGCATAATGATTTATTTATTTATTTATTTATTTATTTTGGGGGGGCTATATATATATAAAATGGTATTTCTGGTTCTAGATCCTTGAAGAATCACCATACTGTCTTCCACAATGGTTGAACTAGTTTACATTCCCACCAACGGTGTAAAAGCATTCCTCTTTCTCCACAGCCTCGCCAGCATCTATTGTTTCTTGACTTTTTAATAGTCGCCATTCTGACTGGCATGAGATGGTATCTCATTGTGGTTTTGATTTGCATCTCTCTGATGACCAGTGATGTTATGCTTTTTTATTCATATGTTTGTGGGCCACGTAAATGTCTCCTTCTGAGAAGTGTCTGTTCATATCCTTTGCCCACTTTTCCATGGGGTTGTTTTTTTCTGGTAAATATGTTTAAGTTCCTTGTAAATTCTGGATATTAGCCCTTTGTCAGAAGGGTAGATTGCAACAATTTTCTCCTATTCTGTAGGTTGCCTGTTCACTCTGATGATAGTTTCTTTTGCTGTGCAGAAGCTCTTTAATTAGATCTCATCTGTCAATTTTGACTTTTGTTTGCAACTGTTTTTCGTGTGTTTGTCATGAAGTCTTTGCCCATGCCTATGTCCTGAATGGAACTGCCTAGGTTTTCTTCTACGGTTTTTATGGTTTTGGGTTTTACATTTAAGTATTTAATCCATCTTGAGTTAACTTTTGTATAAGGTGTAAGGAAGGGGTCCAGTTTCAGTTTTCTGCATATGGCTAGCTCATTTTTCCAGTACCACTTACTGAATAGGAGATCCTTTCCCCATTGCTTGTTTTTGTCAGGTTTGTTGAAGATCAGATGGTTGTAGATGTGTGGTGTTATTTCTGAGGTCTCTGTTCTGCTCCATTGGTCTATATGTCTGTTTTGGTACCAGTACCATGCTGCTTTGGTTACTGTGGCCTTGTAGTATAGTTTGAAGTCAGGTAGCATGATGCCTCCAGCTTTGTTCTTTTTGCTTAAGATTGTCTTGGTTATATGGCATCTTCTTTGATTCTATATGAAATTTAAAATAGTTTTTTTCTAATTCTGTGATGAATGTCAACGGTAGTTTGATGGGACTAGCATTGAATCTATAAATTACTTTGGGCAGTATGGCCATTTTCACAATATTGATTCTTCCTATCCATGAGGATGGAATGTTTTTCCATTTGTTTGTGTTCTGTCTTATTTCCTTAAGCAGTAGTTTGTAGTTCTCCTTGAAGAGGTTCTTCACATCCCTTGTTAGCTGTATTCCTAGGTATTTTATTCTCTTTGCAGTGATTGTGAATGGGAGTTCATTCATGATTTGGCTCTCTGCTTGCCTATTGTTGGTGTAAAGGAATGCCTGTGATTTCTGCACACTGATTTTGTGTCTCGAGACTTTGCTGAAGTTGCTTATCAGTTCGAGGAGTTTTGGGGCTGAGGTGATGGGGTTTTCTACATATTAAATCAAGCCGTCTGTGAACAGACACAACTTGACTTCCCCTCTTCCTATTTGAATACCCTTTCTTTCTTTCTCTTGCCTGATTGCCCTGGCCAGAACTTCAAATACTATGTTGAATAAGAGTGGTAAGAGGGGGCATCCTTGTCTTGTACTGGTTTTCAAAGGGAATACTTAACAGCTTTTGTCCATTCAGTGTGATATTGGCTGTGGGTTTGTCATAAATAGCTCTTATGATTTTGAGGTGTTCCGTCAATGACTTGCGTATGTTGGACCAGCCTTGCATCCCAGGGATGAAGCTGACTTGATCATGGTGGATAAATTTTTTAATGTGCTGCTGGATTTGGTTTGCCAGTATTTTATTGAGGATTTTCACATTGATGTTCATCAGGGGTATTGGCCTGAAGTTTTCTTTTTTTGTTATACTTCTTCCTGGTTTTGGTATCAGGATAATGCTGGCTTCATAAAATGAGTTAGGGAAGAGTCCCTCTTTTTCAATTGTTTGGAATAGTTTCAGAAGAAATGGTACCAGCTCTTCCTTGTATTTCTAGTAGAATTCAGCTGTGAATCTGTCTGGTCCTGGGCTTTTTTTGGTAGGCTATTCATTACTCAATTTCAGAGCTTGTTGTTGGTCTATTCAGGGATTTGACCTTTTCCTGGTTTAATCTTGGTAGGGTGTATGTGTCCAGGAATTCATCCATTTCTTCTAGATTTTCTAGTTTATTTGTGTAGAGGTGATTATAGTATTCTCTGATGGTAGTTTGTATTTCTTGGGGTCAGTGGGGATATCCCCTTTATCATTTTTTATTGTGTCTATTTGATTCTTCTCTCTCTTTTTCTTTATTAGTCTAGCTAGCAATGTATTTGTTAATTTTTTCAAAAAACCAGCTCCTGGATTCGGTGATGTTTTTGGAGGGTTTTTCATGCCTCTATTTCTTTCAACTCTTCTCTGATCTCTGTTATTTCTCACCTTCTACTAGCTTCTGGATTAGCTTGCTCTTGCCTCTCTAGCTCTTTTAATTGTGATGTTAGGGTGTTGATGTGAGATCTTTCTAGCTTTCTGATACGGACATTTAGTGCTATACATTTCCCTCTTAACACTGCTTTAGCTGTGTCCCAGAGATTCTAGTATGTTGTCTCTTTGTTCTCATTTGTTTCAAAGAACTTCTTGATTTCTGCTTTGATTTCATTATTTACCCAGGAGTCATTCAGGAGGAGGTTGTTCAATTTCCATGTAATTGTGTGGTTTTGAGTGAGTTTCTTAATCCTGAGCTCTAATTTGATTGCACTGTGGTCTGAGAAACTGCTTTTTATGATTTCAGTTCTTTTGCATTTGCTGAAGTGTTTTACTTCCAATTATGTGGTCAATTTTAGAATAAGTGCCAGGTGGCACTGAGAAGAATATATATTCTGTTGATTTGGGGTAGAGAGTTCTGCAGATATCTACTAGGTCCACTTGATCCAGAGCTGAGCTCAAGTCCTGAATATCCTTGTCAATTTTCTGTCTTGTTGATCTATCTAACACTGACAGTGGGGTGTTAAAGTCTCCCACTATTATTGTGTGGAAGTCTAAGCCTGTTTGTAGGTCTCTAAGAACTTGTTTTATGAATCTGGGTGCTCCTGTACTGGGTGCATATATATTTAGAATAGTTAGCTCTTCTTATTGAATTGTTCCCTTTACCATTACGTAATGCCCTTCTTTGTCTTTTTTGATCTTTGTTGGTTTAAAGTCTGTTTTATCAGAGACTAGAATAGAATTGCAATCCCTGCTTTTTTTTTGTTTTGTTTTGTTTTTTTTTTTTTTGCTTTCCGTTTGATTGGTACATTTTTCTCCATCCTTTTATTTTGAGCTTTACATGTCTTTGCATGTAAGATGGGTCTCCTGAATACAGCACACCAATGGGTCTTGACTCTATCCAATTTGCCAGTCTGTGTCTTAATTGGGGCATTTAGTCCATTTACATTTAAGGTTAGTATTGCTATGTGTGAATTTGATCCTGTCATCATGATGCTATTTGGTTGTTTTGCACAATAGTTGATGCAGGTTCTTCATAATGCCATTGGTCTTTATATTTTGGTGTGTTTTTGCAGTGCCTGGGACTGATTTTTCCTTTCCATATTTAGTGCTTCTTTCAGGAACTCTTACAGGGCAGGCCTGGGAGTAACAAAATCCCTCAGCATTTGCTTGTCTGAAAAGGATTTTATTTCTCCTTTGCTTATGAAGCTTAGTTTGGCTGGATATGAAATTCTGGGTTGAAAATTCTTCTAAGAATACTGAATAGGCTGGGCGTGCTGGCTCAGGCCTGTAATCCCAGCACTTTGGGAGACCGAGGCGGGTGGATCATGAGGTCAGGAGATCGAGACCGTCCTGGCTAACACGGTGAAAATCCGTCTCTACTAAAAAATACAAAAAATTAGCTAGGCATGGTGGCAGGCGCCTGTTGTCCCAGCTACTTGGGAGGCTGAGGCAGCAGAATGGCATGAACCCGGGAGGTGGAGCTTGCAGTGAGCTGAGATGGCACCACTGCACTCCAGCCTGGGCAATACAGCAAGACTCCACCTCAAAAAAAAAAAAAAAGAAAGAATATTGAATATTGGCCCTCAGTCTCTCCTGGCTTATAGAGTTTCTGCTAAGAGATCCACCGTTAGTCTGATAGGCTTCCCTTTGCAGGTGACCTGGCCTTACTCTCTGGCTGCCCTTTACAGTTTTTCCTTCATTTCAACCTTGGAGAATCTGATGATTATGTGTCTTGGGGTTGATCTTCTCATGGAGTATCTTATGTTCTCTGTATTTCCTGAATTTGCACATTGGTCTGTCTTGCTAGGTTGGGGAAGTTCTCCTGGATAATATCCTGAAGTGTGTATTCCAGCTTGTTTTCAACCTCTCTGTCCACTTCTGGTATCCCAATCAATCGTAGGTTTGGTCTTTTTATGATTCCTATATTTCTTGGAGGCTTTGTTCATTCCTTTTCATTCTCTCTGTTCTTGTCTGTATGTCTTATTTCAGTAAGGTGGTCTTCAAATTCTGATATCCTTTTTTCCACTTGGTCGATTCAGCTGTTGATACTTGTGTATGCTTCACGAAGTTCTCATGCTGTGTTTTTCAGCTCCGTCAGGTAATTTATGTTCCTCTAAACTGGTTATCCTAGTTAGCAGTTCCTCTTAACTTTTATCAAGGTTCTTAGCTTCTTTACACTGGGTTAGAACATACTCCTTTAGCTCAGTGTAGTTTTTTATTACCCATCCTCTGAAGACTACTTCTGTCAATTCATCCATGTGACTCTGTCCATTTCTGTGCCCTTGGTGGAGAGATGCTGCGATCATTTGGAAGAGAAGATGCACTCTTGCCTTTTGGGTTTTCAGCATTTTTTCATTGATTCTTTCTTATCTTTGTGAGTTTGTCTGGTTTTGGTCTCTGAGGCTGCTGACACTTGGATGGGTATTTTGTGGGGGCCTTCTTTTTGTTGTTGTTGATGCTGTTGTTGTTGCTTTCTGCTTGTTTTTCTTTCAATAGTCATGTCCCTCTTCTGCAGGGCTGCTGCAGTTTTGGGGGTTCACGTCAGGCCGTATTCATCTGATTCACTCCCATGCCTGGAGATGTCACTCAAGGAGGCTGGAGAACAGCAAAGATGGGTGCCTGCTTCTCCTTCTTCTGGGACCTCAAGAGGCACCAACCTGATGTCAGTAGGATCCCTCCTGTATAGGGTGTCTGACAACCCCTGTTGGAGGGTCTCACCCAGTTGGGTGGCACAGGAAGCAGGACCCATTTAACAAAGCACTTTGTCCCTTGGCGGAGCGGGTGTGCTTTGCTGGGGGAAACCCACTCAAACCCACTCATCTGGGCTGCCCGGGTTCCTCAGAACTACCAGGAGGAGAGGCTAAGTCTGCTGGTCCACAAAGACTGTGGCCACCCCTCCCCCTAGGGGCTCAGGCCCAGGGAGATCCGGATTCTGTCCCTAAGCCTCTGTCTGGAGTTATTAGAGCTCCTGCAGGGAAGCCCCACCCAATGAGGAAGGACAGGTCAGGGTTAGGTCTGAAGAGGCACTGGCCGCAAACTACCACAGCTGGTGTGTTGGACTGTGGGGACAAGTCTTGGGACCAAGCCGTCCAGCCTCCCTGGCTCCAGCAGGGGAAAAGCGCAGCCTGGAGCTATAGAAATGGGTGCCGCCCTTCCCCCATACAGGGAACTCAGCATGTTAGACAGTTGTGAGTCCCAATGCAGGCTGCTGTCCCTCCCGCAAGGAGCTCAAACAGCTTAGATAGCAGGCAGCCACAGCTGGTGCTGGCTGCCCCTCCCCCGCGAGGGTTCCCTAGGCTTAAGCAGACTCCAGCTGAGAGGCTGCAAGAATGTGCAGGTGGCTGGGCAGGGTGGCTCCTGCCTGTAATCCCAGCACTTTGGGAGGCCAAGGCAGGTGGATCGCCTGAGGTCGTGAGTTCGAGACCAGCCTGGCCAACATAGTGAAATCCCATCTCTACTAAAAAATACAAAAAAATTAGCTGGGCATGGTGGCAGGTGCCTCTAATCCCAGCTACTCAGGAAACTGAGGCAGGAGAATCTCTTGAACCTGGGAGGCAGAGGTTGCAGCAAGCTGAGATTGCGCCATTGCACTCCAGCTTGGGCAACAAGAGCGAAGCTCCGTCTCAAAAAAAAAAAAAAAAAAGTATGTACACATTCCGGGGTTGAGACGCTGGGCCCTGGTGGCTCGAGTGGCGAGTGGGATCTTCTGATCCGTGGCTGCACAGTCACGTGGAAAAAGCACAGTTTCTCCCGGGGGATAGTGCACTCACTCACCACCTCCCTTGGCTGGGGGGAGGGGGTTCCCCTGACCCCGTGGCTCTCAGCTGGGCGGCTGCACCACACTGTTCTTCCTTCTCTCCTGGTCACACCAGCCCTGTAGTCAACTTTGATGAGAGAACCTGGATACCCTGGTTGCCAGTGAAGGATTCACATGCTTATTATGGGTTTTTTCCATGGGAGCCTCCAAAAGCCGCTGCTTCTAGTCAGCCATCTTGGTCCCGCCTCATTCCTGGATCCTTTCTTGAAGTTTTCAGGCCTCTTTAAATGATTATATTCTCTTATCTCCTTTTTTAAGCATAAAATTAGAGACTTAGGTCCTCTTGTGCATGATTTCCTGATAAAACCCCTCTCTTTGTTACAGAGAAAACAAATAAATACATGAGATATCAAAAAAGATATAAATTGCACCAGTTTACTCTGTATTTATATAAACACTTGGAATAATGAAAGTGCTTGAGGCATAAAATTACTCATGCCTATTTTAAAAGGTTTCCATTTGTGAAAAAAAAAAGAGAGAATGTCTTATAGTGAAAGTATCACCCGTTTTAAAATAGTCGACTAAAAAATGTTAAATCTTATCTTGATTACAAATTGCTGAAAGGAAGGAATTATGCATATTTATATTGATATAAAGACTGTGAAGTACTTAATGATCACTCACACAGAAAGCCAAAATATTGAAACTACGTACAATACCTGACTGCAGAGCCACAAGAGGAAACATCAGACTACTATTCTGGTGCAAAGCAAAGCTTTTTAAACTATGGGTTTAGAACAGTGGTTCCCAGCTGGAGGCAATTTTGTTTCCCCAAGGGACATTCACAATGTCCAGAGACATTTTTCATTCTCACAATTGGGAGGAGGAGTTGGTACTGACATCTGGTGGGTAGAAGCCAGGAATGGTACAAAACATCCTACAAGGCACAGCACAGGTCTCCCCGACCAATCATTATCTGGTCGGAAATGTCAGTGGTGCCAAAGTTCAGATACTGGTATAGAACTACTAGATCTCCTTAATATGCAGTTTGTTTTCTCAAAATTAAATGGATATATTTAGAAACATGGTTGTGTTTTTCTCATTAACAAGAAACTATTTACCAACCAAACAAATATAGCTTTCCTTTAAAACAAATGCTTCAATAAGAAGACAGCTAGCATGTGGGGGTATTAGTACAATGTTAAACAATATGTATGAGCTGAGTTTGGGTCATATGCCCCTTGAATATCATATCCCTGCTATGAAAGAATGAAATCATAATGGATGAAAAGATGACTGCCAATTTGGAAGGCATTGGGAAAACTCAAGTAAAACCTGTTTGGCTTTTAGTATAATCCCTGTATAAGACAGGTTCTGGAGTATAAGGAATATAAAATGAACACCTGGAAGGACTCTGAGGTGAGCTCGGGTCTGGAGATGTGGGTTAATAAAGCATACTGCCACACAGCATTGTGGACTAAATAAAGCAATCCACATAAAGAGCTCAGCCCAGGGCAAACCCAGTAAATGTTCAAAAATATATTTGCTACAATGAGGAGGAGGATGATGAATACCAAATACATACAAGAAGATTTCTGGCCAGGCACAGTGGCTCACACCTGTAATCTCAGCACTCTGGGCGGCTGAGGCAGGTGGATCACCTGAGGTCAGGAGTTCGAGACCAGCCTGGCCAACATAGTGAAACCCCATCTCTACTAAAAATACAAAATTAGCCAGGCATGGTGGCAGGTGCCTGTAATCCCAACTACTTGGGAGGCTGAGGCAGAAGAATCACTTGAACCCAGGATGTGGAAGTTGCAGTGAGCTGAGATCGTACCACTGCACTCCAGCCTGGGCGATAGAGTGAGACTCCGTCTCAAAAAAAAAAAAAAAGAACATTTCTGGAAATGAACACTGTAGTTTACCCCTAAA
The DNA here is from genome assembly GCF_047675955.1 of Chlorocebus sabaeus. Lineage (NCBI taxonomy): Eukaryota > Metazoa > Chordata > Mammalia > Primates > Cercopithecidae > Chlorocebus > Chlorocebus sabaeus. The sequence continues at coordinate 39,204,481 of NC_132913.1, forward strand.
CTTCTCGCCTCCATATGCTTTGGCACTGCTAGAAAGGTATTAAGGAGAAAGTTGGCTGGAAACCCCAGTGCACTGACAACTTAAGGAGGTCTTTTGTCTTATCTCCCCCTCTCAATATGGCAGAAACAAATGTTTTGAAACAAAAGTGAAAAGGGCTCGGGGGAAAAAGGTGCTACCGAGTTCCACATTAAGATACAACAGCCACCCTCAACCATATGTACTGGTTTGTTATCTGCCAAAATATGTAGTTGGCCATTATGAAGGCATTGCCCATGCTTTCAAGTTGCCACAAAGCATATATTAATATTTATTTTTTTATTACAGTAGTCATTCAGCATTGATTGAAGTCTATTATATCATTTGCTCAGTCAATAGGTATGTACTAAGCATTCAACTACAGGTAGGACATCATGGGAGCTGCAAAGATCTGTACAACATTGTCTTTCCTCCCAAATTGCTTACAATCATGTAAAAAGAACGGTTAACCTGTGGTTAGCAAGAGACAAATCTGGGTGGCTCCGGAAACTCATTTCCTTCCCTCTTTTGCTAGCTTAGCAGAAAGCTGGCTCAGCTAAACAAATGAACAAAAAAATAGGCTGATACCAACCACTGGGCCCCAGGGGCTTTCCCTCTCCAGTAAGGGCACTTCCCTGATCAGAGAGCCTCCACCGTTACATAAGCACATAGATGCTCCCTGCCTACTGACCCTATAAATAGTACAGCATTAGCTACCAGAGCTGTGGCTATGGTGCATACAGATATCCATGCCTAGCCTAGGATGCAGGTTGAGAGTTCAAGGGATTGTGTGCGCACTGCTACAAGGCTGCTTACGAATTCTCCTCCAGATCAAACCTATATTATATCTGCACTGTGTAGCATTAGCACTGCATGCAAGCAACCCCTTGCACATAGGCAGAACTGACAAAGGCAGCACATCCAGAGATGCAGATATCATGTTCACCATATCAACATTCCAACTTCATACAGATTTTATAAAATTTTAAATGTTTCTATTTTTATAGTACAAATGTGGATCATCATTCACTGAAAGTTTTCCTAAATCAAAAGGCATGTAGGAGGGCTGAATGAATCCCTGTTCCCTGAAGTTCTGTAAGATATGGAAGGTGTGATTTCACCCAGAGCCAACCATAGGGGCAAGCTCTCTTTAGGATTGAGCCTTGAACCCTGACCAGGGGAGCCTCAGGAGGTGTGTTTCAAAGGGGAGATCATATTCAGTTCTACACTGACCTGGGGCCATACTAAGTTAGGCTTTCTGGGAATTCTCTCTAATGGTCTAGGTTTTGCCAAAGAGAGATGGTCTGAAATGCATGAGGATTGTCTTCTCTTCTGCTTTTGCTTTTCTTTTCTTTGAGTGAAACCTTGTCTCACTCATTCACCCAGGCTGGAGTATTGTGGCACAATCATAGCTCACCGCAGCCTCATATTCCTGGGCTCAAGCGATCCCCCGGCCTTGGTCTCCCAAAGTGTTGGGATTACAGATGTGAGCCACCACGCCCAGCCTGTATGAGGATTCTGAGGGCAAAACATGCTTTCCAAGCTACAGGCAGGCTTATATCCCTCATTACAGCCATCACCACCCATGCCAGTCACCTCCAGAGTGAGATTATGAGGCAAGAGAGGTCTAAGATGCAAAATGTAAGAAGGCACGCCCACCTCACTCTTAAGGGGGCACTCCCCCTCAGGGTCCTTCCTGCAAGTACAGGTTGTAGCTTGAATAGTCCAGAGAGGGAGCGCCTCCTCAAATGTCTACCTTAGGCTCCTCACTGCCGCACCATACTCTCACCCCTGCTCACCTCTCATTTTTTTTCCTCCCTCCCACCTTGACACCCCCCTTAATTTGTACATCATTCCTCCATGTACACTTTTAAGAACCAGGATCTAGCCATGCCTAAAGAAATCATTAAGACCAGATCCACCTTAAAAGAGGTACAACTTAAGTGCAAGTTTGGAAAACAAACAACAACAACAAAACCTGAATTATTTCCTCACACAAAAACTAGAATACATCTTGGAAAGTTCAGACAAGACTCAATTCCTAAATAGCTCATTTTTCTTCCTGTCCATGACAACCACAAAAGCCAGCTACAAAGCCATTTGACAATGGTTATGATTTCCAAGTTAAATGCCTTACAATTAGCTCATCCTATATGTTTGTTAATCCTATTATGGCAACCCAATAAGTGTCACACCAATTTAGAAATTATTAGAATGTGTTTTTCCTTTGTAAATAGAAATAGAACAATTTCTTTTTCTATTGTAATAGAAATAGAACAACCGTAAAATGATTTCATTTTATGTTTATTTTTTACTTTACCAGTCTAGCAACTTTTCTTCTTCTTCTTTTTTTTTTTTTTTTTGAGACAGGGTCTTGCTCTGTTGTTCACGATGAGGTACAGTGGTATAATCTTGGCTCACTGCAACCTTGACCTCTTGGGCTCAAGTGATCCTCCTGCCTCAGTCTCTTGAGTAGCTGGGACTACAAGCACGTGCCACCACATCTGGTTTATTTTTGCACCTTTTTTTTTTTTTTTTTGGTAGAGACAGGGTCTTGCTATGTTACCCTGGCTAGTCCTGGCCTCAAGCAATCCTCCCACCTTGTCCTCCCAAAGTGCTGGGGTTACAGGCATGACCACCATGCCAGGCCAGTCTAGAGTCTTTGTAGTAACCTCAGCATGTATTAGTCTAATGTAATTTGTAATTTGGTTCTCTCTTTACCAAAGAAGAACTTCTATATAAACATGCAACCATGCTTTGTGATCAGGATCACAACTGACAAGTAAGACAGAGCTAAGTGGCAAGGTTATAATGCATCTTCAGGATTTTGAGAGCTGCCTTAGAATCCTTAGCTTTTCCTATCTTAAAACTTACTTGAGTTCGGGCGCAGTGACTCATGCCTGTAATCCCAGCACTTTGGGAGGCCAACGCGGACGGATCACGAGGTCAGGAGATCAAGACCATCCTGGCTGACACAGTGAAACCCCGTCTCTACTAAAAATACAAAAAGAAATTAGCCAGGCATGGCGGCGGGCGCCTGTAGTCCCAGCTACTGGAGAGGCTGAGGCAGGAGAATGGCGTGAACCGGGGAGGCGGAGCTTGCAGTGAGCCAAGATCGCGCTACTGCACTCCAGCCTGAGCGACAGAGCAAGACTGTCTCAAAACAAAAAACAAAAAACAAAAACCGAAAAACCTTACTTGATTGGTTTAGGAATTTGAAAGCTTCACAAACATCATCCCATGAAAATAAGCCATAGTTTCATCATCTAAAAAATGATGACAGCTGCAAATGCCAAATAATGAATATCAAACGGTGAACCTTGGTTTAAAACAACACGAACGGTAGCGGATGAGCCACACTAATCTAGTCATGCCTCACTGACCTTTCTTCATCTAAGAGTTTATTACTTACCTATTGCTGCTGTAAGAATGACCACAAACTTAATGGCTTAAGCCAACACAAGTTTAATATTTTATAGTTCTGGATATCAGAAGTCCAAAATGGATCTCGCTGTCCTAAAATCAAGGTGCCAGCAGGACTGTGTTCCTTCTGGAGGCTCTAAGGGAGGAGCTGTTTCCTGGCCTTTTCCGGCTTCTAAAGCCAGCCACCTCCCTTGGCTCATACGCCCCTTCCTCCATATTTGATATGGTTTGGCTCCGTTTCCCTACCCAAATTTCATGTTGAATTGTAATTCCCAGTGTTGGGGGAAGGTTCTGGTGGAGGGTGATTGGATTACCGGGCTGATTTTTCCCTTGCTGTTCTCGTGATAGTGAGTTCTCACTAGATCTGGTTGTTGAAAAGCGTGTGGCACTTCCACCTTTGCTCTCTCTCTCCTGCTCCGCCATGGTTAAGATGTGCCTGCTTCCCCTTCACCTTCTGCCATGAGTCTAAGTTTCCTGAGGCCTCCCAGCCATGCTTCCTGTACGGCCTTCAGAACTGTGAGTCAATTAAACCTCTTTTCTTCATAAATTACCCAGTCTCTGGTAGTTCTTTATAGCTGTGTGAGAATGGACTAATACAATATTCAAAAACGTAATGTCAGACTGATTCATCCTCACAATGCCATCTCTCTTGTTCTTTCTCTTCTGCCTCCCTCTTCCACTCACAAGAACCCAAGCGATTACATAAGACTCACCAGGATAATAATGTACAATATTCCCATCTCAAAGTCAGCTGATAAGTAACTTTACCTTTTTATTTATTTTATTTTTGGAGACGGAGGTCTCCCTCTATTGCCCAGTTGGAGTCAATGACGTGATCACAGCTCATTGCAGCCTCATCCTCCTGGGCTCAAGGGATCTTCTCACCTCTGCACCCTGAGTAGCTGGGACCATAGGTGTGTGCTGCCATGGCTGGCTAATTTTATAATTTTTTGTAGGGATGGGGTCTTGCTGTGTTGCCCAGGCTGGTCTCAAACTCCTGGCCTCAAGTGATCCTTCTGGCTCCACCTCCCAAAGTGCTGGGATTAAAAGTGTGAACTATGATACCCAGTTAATAAGCAACTTTAACTCCCCTTTGTCATGAAACCCAACATATTCACAGATTCCAGGGATTAGTATGTGGACATCTTCGGGCAGCCATTGTTCTGCCCAGCATGAGGAGTTTAGATGAAATCTGCCCTGTGTGAGGCAGGGGCTTATATGATTCATGACATTTCCAGTGTCAGACCTTTGGCATGTATAGTCTGGAGTTTTCTGACAATCAGAACTTTCCAAAAGATATTTACCAAGACAGTTGTAGTTTGTGGACTCCAGCAACTGGTAAAAATCACAAATCCTGTTTTCATTCTATTATTTTTTAGACTTTTTGAATTGTGGAAGTCAGTTTCATAAAATATTGAGTTGATTCCTAAAAGACCAAATGTAGTCAATACCCAGGGTTTGTTGATTTTGCCTACTGCAAAATAACCTCAAGTTGGAATCTCTCCACATGCATATTTGTGAATCTATGAGGATTGCCAGCTTGTCTTAAGGAACTGTGTTCAATCCCTGCCCAGCTGTGCAATACCCAGAACTCTGAAGAAACAGCAAGGCTGGGCTCATTGCAGACCTGTCTGAATGGGTGTGAGACAACAGGTGGAACTATGGTGAAACAGACAGCACAAGAAAGTATTTCAGGTAAGCATTATTTTAAGAAATAACAACTATGCTCAACCAAACAAAAGCAACTGCAGGTCAGTTAGCCTCCAGGCTATGTGGTGGCTCCTCCTCCTAGCTATTGCTTCTATTCTGAAACTGGCTCCAACACCTAAACTCCTGAGGACTCCACTACTTTGTTTTTAGACCTCACCTCATTTGCCCTCTCAATTCCATAGGACAGGCTATCCTTAAAGACTCTGCCATCCCATCTTGGTCTTTATTTATGTACTGGATCTCTCATCTACTAGCTTGGCTTTCAACACACTGCTGTCTAGACCTGAACTTCTGTGCTTTGCTCCCAGTCTTGACAGCAGGCCCATGACCCTGTGTGGCCCCTTGCTATGCACATGACTTGCTGTTGTAGCAGCTAGGTGCAGGGAGCCGGTGGAAGCCTGGTTGGAGGCCCAGATGGCATCTAGCTGACATTCCATTCTTCAAGTACAAAATATCAGTCTTGGCCAGACAATTTCAGATTGACCTACAGAATTCTAATGGGAAATATTTTTGCTAAGCATCAGCCAATAAAATCTCATTTACAAAATGGAAGAAGAACCATAAGACTATGGCAACTTATGGAAGAAGAATCATAAGGCTAAGGAAACTTGGATTCTATTCCCAACCCTCTTGCAGATTGGCTGGGTAACCCTAGGAAAGTTCCTCACCTCTAAAAAATTGATCTATTTCCTCATGAGTAAAATGTGTAAGACTGGGAAATTGTTTCCTGATTTCATGGACCCAACACTAAGTAAAGTAAAATTAAAGCAAGGTAAAACTTTCACATACTCAGGCAGTATGTTATAATTCTGTAATTTCTAGTAATTCTCCATGAGTTTCCATCTCCTCTCCATTCAGAGGGACTGGTTTTTAAATGTGACTCTATGATACATTATATATATACAGAGATACATAGATACATGCCTACATACATGCACACATACATATGTGTGTGTAATCTATTCTGAAATCTCTTAAAGTAGATTATGGATAATTGATTCTGGAATCTCTTAGATTGCAGCTATTACTACTATATAATTTATATTGCTACTATACAATATAATTTGTATTATATATATATATAATAATATATGGAGGGATCTTCTCACTTCTGCATACTGAGTAGCTGGGACTATAGGTGTGTGCCATCATGGCTGCCATACTATATACATATAATGACATCATATAATATGTATATATTACACCACCACAGAGAAAAGTTGTAACATGATGGAGGTGAATTACTTATATTAGGAATCCCTAAGAAACATTCTCAATCCCTGGATGAATAAGAGAAGTTCTGGAATATATTTACTTTAGAAAGTTATAGGAAGTTTCAGAACAGATTCTACTTTCTGGAATGCCAGACTGGCATTATTTCAACACAGGGTGTTTATAACACATATGATATCTGTTTTTCATCCTTTAGAATTCCAAGTCAACTCCTTTTTGGAAGAGAGTTGAGGTATGGTAAGGATAGGTACCCTTTACACATTGTGACGATTCTATTGTTTCTTTTTCTATTGTTTCTTCATGCAATGCCTCCAGATAAAACTTTCTGACCTATTTAAACAGAGCTGATAATTCCATTCTTATCACCTCTATTATGAAATGGATCACATTTGTATTGTACTTAATTGTTTATTCCTCTGCCTCTCCCACTTATCTGTGATCTCTTTAAGAATATTCATTGGATTTTATTCTTCTTTGTATCCCCAGCACCCAGTGGAGTACCTGGCACACAAAAGCCATTCAACAGTGGTTAGTGAACAAATGACTTAATTAATTGTTAAGAAAAGTTACCTGCACTCTAAGCTACTTGAAGCATTTCTATTATTTTCTGATTTTATAGCAGAGAATGAGCAGTAGAAGAATACAGCTATTAGCTAACACATTTTGTATTATTTGGTAGTCACATATCAGAAATAATTCCTTTATATTTGGATGATGTACGTCCCAATTTCATTTGAACATTTGAAACAATTTCTGAGCGTCCTTTAAAAGTAAGGTTCTGGCGGGGCAGGGTGGCTCACACCTGTAATCCCAGCACTTTGGGAGGCCGAGGCGGGCGGATCACGAGGTCAGGAGATTGAGACCATCCTGGCTAACATGGTGAAACCCCGTCTCTACTAAAAAATACAGAAAATTAGCCAGGCATGGTGGTGGGCGCCTGTAGTCCCAGCTATTCGGGAGGCTGAGGCAGGAGAATGGCATGAACCCAGGAGGCAGAGCTTGCAGTGAGCCGAGATCGTACCACTGCACTCCAGCCTGGGGAACAGAGTGAGACTCCATTTCAAAAAAAAAAAAAAAAGTAAGGTCCTAAAGTTGAAGTACCACGATTTTGAAACTGTCTTTCTATGGGTACCAAACCTACAGAGCTGCATTTAAAATCCTATCAAGTTAATGTTTTTGCTGCTGAATGAATTACATATGTCACTTATAGGAAAACATCTATCATTTTGGAATCAAGTACATTAGCAATCCATGGTACCTGGAAGAGTTTTCAATTTTGTTTGGCAACTGTGCATATTTCTTCTGAATTCAAAGGAGCAGGGTGGATAGGTTGTTTGTAGGATTTGTGAACATCCAAATTTAAGAATAGAAAAGAGGAACAGGGAGGGGGTGGGGAGGCTAGGGTGGAATTCCAGGGGAGGGACCTTAGAGGCTGGTGTAGCAGGCAACAGCAAGGTGGTCGAGAAGGTAACATTTGGAACATACTGTGAAGAGAGAACTGACAGGACTTGCTGATGGATTGGATGTAGGATGTGAGAAAGAGAGTTAAACCTGAATCCAAGGTGTCTGACCCAAGCAACTGGAAGAATCGAGATACCACTTGCTGGAATGGGAAAGACCACAGGAAAAGCAGGTAAACCCAGATCTGGACATGATTCATTTGTTTGCCTATTACGCAACCAAATGGAGATATTGAGTAGGCAGTTGGAATTCAGGAGATAGGTTAGGGCCAAAGTTATAATTTGGGAGGAACATTAGAATACATTGGATATTTAAAGCCTCAAGGATGGATGAGATAAATAAAAGAATGTATACAGATAGAAAGAGAAGACATTGAAGTATTGAGTGCTGGGTCTCCAAAATCTAGCAGTCAGAAGATGAGGAATCAGTATAGGTATCTGAGAACTAGTTGCCAAAAAAGCCAGAGGAAAACCAAGAGTGTGTGTAGCCTTGAAGACAAGTGAAGAAAAGTAAAGAAGAATGATCAGTTGTCTCAAATACTGCTCATAAGGCAAGCAAGGTCATGGGCCACAGCAATATGGAAGTCATTGGCAACCCTGACAAGAACAGTTTCATCAGATTATGGGGGCAAAAGCTTGATTGGAGTGGACTCAATAAAGGGTGAAGAGACGTAGAAGGCAGGGAGTAGAAAAACTCTGAAATGGAATTTTGCTATAAAAAGCAGAGTCTCTTAAATGAGGGTCCCCAAAGAATCTATGGATAGAATTCAGAGAGCTCAGGGATTTTGATGGAAAAAAAATTACATCTTTATGTTGACTCCTCCCTGATGTAGCATTTTCTTCAACTAATAATATAATAGCAGCATCTCTTACTTCATAGCCTACAGAAACTGTGGATATTTTCATATTACATTATAGTTGTTACAAACATCTCAAAACATCATGCTCATTACTATTTCAAATGTACAGTAATTACGGTGCCCATCACTAGCTTTCGTGTGACTGTGCTCTTCTGCTCTACAAGTGCTCTGATAGAAGGAAACTTCTTATACTGAAGAGCGACAGGTTTTGGAATCAGAGACCTTGATTTAAATTCTTGACTGCTACTTACTAACTTTGCCTTTGGGTGTCTAATTCTCTAAGCCTCAGTTTCTTCATTTGTAACATGCTACCATATCACAACAGTGGAAAGTTATTTTGATCAGTATATTCCAATATCCTGTGTTTGTTTTTTAGTCTTATGTTTCACTTTAAGCACTTTAAAACATTATTCTGAGAATGTTTTCTGATAATAATGTTTTAAAGTGGCTTCACCAGACCATTAAAGGTCTTCATGGCACAAAAAAGTTAGGAATATTTTTGGAAATGTTTCTGAAAATGTAAGACAGAAATGGATAGGAAAAGGAGAAAGAAACATCCACAGAGGATTTTCTAACATGAGAGAAATAAAATAATATTTGTATTGCAGATGAGAGTGATTCAGTAGAGAGAAGGGAAATTGGTGATGCAGGAGTAGGGAAAACTGCTAAAGCATTGCTCTTGAGTAGGCATAAGGAGATGAATCTAAAACACGAGGGGAGAGGCTGGGCTTAGATAGGTATGTGGGCCATTCGTGCAGTTATAGGAGAGAAGGCAGAGAATATGGGCAGAGCCACTCGCTGGGAACATGTGGTGGAAAGACCCTATGTGGACTCTATTCTGATTGCTCCCATAATAAGAAGCAAGGTCATCGGCTGAGAGTGAGGATGGGGGAAGAGGTGCTGGAGTTTGGGGAAAGAGCAGAAGGTATGAATGAATTGGTTGTCTAGAAAAGCAGGACAGTGAATAGACTGGTGAGGGGTAACACAACTGGTGACTGGAAACTCACTTGAGATGAATGATCACGAGCTGCAGGTGAGTCAGCGCGACTGTGTGCTTCACCCAAGTCTTATCCAGCTGCAGCGACGCAGGTGCTGAGTAGGCGGAGGGTTGGATGTAACCACGGTTGTGCAAGTGAAGACAAAGCAAGAGAACAGCAAGACTGCAAAGAGAGGCTGATGGGCTGGAAAATAAAAAGCTCTGGCACAGTAGTGGTGAGCTTGATCAAACAGATTTATTTCTGCTTTTTGCTTTTCCCCTCACTCCTGCTTTCTTGAGAGTCAAACATAAGAAAAAGGAAAATCTTTGGGCAGGCAGCAACAGAAACAGAAAGGCCACAGAATGGAGAGGCAGGAAGGGGCTGTGAGTAAGCACAAGCTGGAGCTGGGTATGAGGCAGCAGAAGCAGCAGCAGACTTGGTTATGTGAAGGGCTGCACATCAGAGAGAAGCTCCATCAGCTCCGGCTGCTCAGGGCATGGCGGATAATCTGGTTCCTGAGGCTGCTTTGAACTCTAAGTACGAACAGCTACCTGTTTCTATTAAAGCGTATAAAAGCAAATGATAACCATATATTGCCTAATTTTAATGAATACCTCTCTATTACTGAATGACTGTTGACTTACAAACACGAGCTTTTGACCAGTTTGATGCTCCCTTTTACCGCACTTTCTACACTTTGTGTTAAATTGTAGATACTTGAATATTAAATAGAAGTGTCTGAATAACTCTAATGTAACAGAACCAAAAGCAGACCCAAGGAGGCAAGGACCATACCTCATTTATTCCTGTGCCTCCTAGGACATCCCTTTGTGTTTGGTAGGCAGTCCATGAAGGGACGGGTGTGATAACTCCAAAGGGATTATGCCCTGATTGTATCTCACCCATTTCTACCTCCTTGGGAAACCGAGTTGCCCAAGTGGTCAGAAAGATAGTTGCAAAATCAAGTTGTGGATATGCAATCTCTGTGCTTCATTTGGTAAATAGTTCCAAACAAACAAACAAAAAGGCTGGGTGCAGTGACTTATGCTTTTAATTCTAGCACTTTGAGAGGCCAAGGCAGGCGCATCACTTTGAGCTCAGGAGTTTGGACCAGCCTGGGCAACATGTTGAAATCCCATCTCTACAAAAATGCAAAAATTAGCAGGGCATGGCGGTATGTGCCAGTGGTCCCAGCTGAGGCTGGATAATTGCTTGAACTTGGGAGGCAGAGGTTGCAATGAGCTGAGATCGTGCTACTGCACTCCAGCCTCGGTGACAGAGTGAGACCCTGTCACAAAAACAAAAACAAAAACAAAACATAATGCAGATGGACTCACTCACTATACTGTCTGAACTCAACAAATAGTTCTTCACTTTCTGCCTCTTTTCAGCAAGCTGGCTGTGGTCTCTAACTCCTGGGGATTCTGCTGAAGATATTGCATTCCAACCCAGAACTTTGGCTACCTACTGTCATTCCATCTAAAGGCTGAAAAGCCATCACAGTGCTTACATAATTCTACTCAGTCCTCCTACTCAGGGGGAAGCAAGGAGAGATGGAACCAAGAGGAGACAGTATCCTCTAACTTCCAGAAGATCAGGAAAAGTATCTGTAACTTCCAAAAAAAAAAAAAATCACTTATATGAATACATTTCAAACATTTTTTTACTACCACTTACAGTAAGAAATTTTACCATATGACCCAGTAAATGTATACACATACATAAAACTAAAAGGTAAGATTCATAATCCTTACTATATGTAATGCTCTGATATTTTTCTATTCTTTTACCTTATTTTTTAAAAACTCTGGTTATAATATACCAGAAGGTTTTAATGACCCACAAATGGGCTATAACTTGCAGTTTGAAATCATTAGCCTATGTGAATTACAAAACAAAAGATATCATTGTCGTTGTTCTGTAATAGCATACAAAATTTATCAACATGGAAAATAAATCTCCATAGTGGAAAGGAAGGGGCAACAGTTATCATTATTTGCAGATAATATGACCGTATACCTGGGAGTTCCAAGAGCATCAACTAAAAAACTGATTAAGAATTGCATATATTGATTACTATATTAATATGTTAAAACTAATAGTTTCCCTTTATCCAACTAATAACCTGACAGAGGACAAAGAGAAAAAACAGCAACCATTTAGGATAAAAACAAAATAGGTAGAATACTTAGGGAGAAATTTCCAGGCTCTATATGAAGAAAAACAAATCTCCCCTGATAATCATAAAATAATTGAATAGAAGGTCATGCTTTGTTCTAGGGTGAAAGGACTCAGTATTATGAAGATATAATCTTTCCCATATTAAATTTAATATAATCATAATCAAAATACAAACAAGATTTGGGGAAATTTTTCACAAAATCATACACAGATTTATACAGAAAAATAAATTCATGATAAAGACCAGGAAAACTGTCAGGAAAAAATAATTGAATGGGAGAACTAACCCTGCCAAACATCAAAATGTATTATAAAGCTGCAGTAATTGAAACAGTTTAATATTAACCCAGAAACAGACAAAATAACCCTAAACAGAGTTCAGAGAAAGTTCTACATGTCATACATAGGTGTTTTGAATATGGTAAATGAAGCTCTTCAAAACTGGAGTGGGACAAGGAGATGATAGATTAATGATAGATGTTGCAAAAGCTGGCTGGCTTTTGGGGCAAAAAAGGGCAGATTCCTACTTTGTTATTCTCTTAAAGACTCTTAAAGGGTAAGAAAATTAAACTAAAATAGTGTCAGAATAAAGTATATAAAACTTTAAATTTTTTTATATGGGGAGTATTAAAGCATGATCCAAATCCTTGAAGTCATAAAAATCATGAATGAATTTGTCAATATAAAATTTAATACACATGGCTGCACAAAGATAGCTGTGTAAGGATGTTATTTGCAATATTGGTTGTAATTGCAAAGCACTGAGAACTGCATACATGTTCATTAGTAGGGGACTGGTGAAACAAATACTATGACACAACCCAGCAGAGGATTGCTAGGCAGAAATTGAGAAGAATGGAGTAGATCTAGAAGTAATGATATGGAAATGTGTTAAAGCTAATATTGTTTAGTGAAAAGGCAAGGTTCCAGAACACTCTATATTCCTTTATTTTTTAAACCCATTTATTTGTACATATATATGTATATGTGCATGCATATATTTACATACAGTATATATGTACATATTATTTACATTATAGTTCATTTTGTAATATATGTAGCATAATACTCTCTATAATATTCTACAACATACATTTGCCCACTTAACAATACATCATGAAGATAGGAAGTGGTTGTTTTTTTTTTTTTGAAACGGAGTCTGGCTCTGTCGCCCAGGCTGGAGTGCAGTGGCCGGATCTCAGCTCACTGCAAGCTCCGCCTCCCAGGTTTACGCCATTCTCCTGCCTCAGCCTCCCGAGTAGCTGGGACTACAGGCGCCCGCCACTGCGCCCGGCTAGTTTTTTGTATTGTTTTAGTAGAGACGGGGTTTCACCGTGTTAGCCAGGATGGTCTCGATCTCCTGACCTCGTGATCCACCCGTCTCGGCCTCCCAAAGTGCTGGGATTACAGGCTTGAGCCACCACGCCCGGCCTAGGAAGTGGTTGTTATCAACTACTTATAGGAATTAGAATTATGGATTCAGTCGGGTGCGGTGGCTCATGCCTGTAATCCCAGCACTCTGGGAGGCCGAGGTGGGCAGATCACGAGGTCAGGAGATCAAGACCACCCTGGCTAACACGGTGAAACCCCGTCTCTACTAAAAAAAAACACAAAAAATTCACCGGGGGTGGTGGCAGGCGCCTGTAGACCCAGCTACTCGGGAGGCTGAGGCAGGAGAATGGCGTGAACCCGGGAGGCGGAGCTTGCAGTAAGCCTAGATCGTGCCACTGCACTCCAGCCTGGGCGACAGAGCAAGACTCTGTCTCAAAAAACAAAACAAAAAAACAAACAAACAAAAAAAGGAATTACGGGATGCTAGATCTTTATTTGATAGTTTATATCCTTCTATACTATTTGAAGTTTGTTTTTATCACGATCTTTTAAAAAGTAGAAAATACAAAACATGCCAGTACCATATCCAAGTAAGGCATACTCCCTCCTCCCCCATTTTCTGTTTCATCAGTTAAAATATAAAAACCTATAAACCCATTCCCTATGGTTCAATTCTCAGGTTATCCCAGGTCACTGCAGTATACCAGCTGGCTATTGATCAAGAATTGCTAAGGAATCTGTCCTGTGCTTGCTCCAAAAATAGAACCAGTTTAGATGAGTAATGCTAACTAGTGACTGGAATACAGTATTTGGAAGCCTATTACTGATATTTCTATAGAGAAACTAAGCCCTGAAGTTGCCCTACAGTGGCAGTAACATTCAGTTAAGCTTAGCTTTAAAATCCAGTTTCCCTTTACTGTGTTCTAATTATTTTTCCTGAATGGCCTGCTTGTCCAGTCTAGTTGGCAACAACATGTGTAGTATGTGACACATAAAGGCTTATTTTCAGGCTCACGAAAGGAACGTGGCAACACCAAATTCATGAAATTCAGACATCATTAAATTACAGGCTCAAAGAAGCTCCCAAAGCACATTTGGAAGCTCCCCCTTGGTCCCAGGAACTCTCTGACATTTTTATGAAGGCATAAGGCAGCCAAGTGGCAATGGGGGGGTGACCTTTTTCATCACTCTAAGAAATCCTTCTAGATATTCCTGTAACTGTTAAGAACTGACATTTCAGGGTATTTTTTCTTTTAAAATAATAATTGTTCAAGTTGCACAGTAAGCAAACAAAAAAGATGAGTTCCACCTCTTCTCAACATATCATACAGCTCAAAATGGAAAAATGGCAATCTACATTTCCATTAGTAAGTGAACGACTAAAAAACTATAGTGTTCCAGTGTATTATGCAACTATTAAAAAGAAAGATAACTCTCCCTCTACTGACATGGAAGCAAGCAAAGTATGAATATGACACAATCCCATTTTCTGTAAAAATAACCAAAAATATGACAAGAGGTATTTGCACATGATTGAGCATGAAGAAACATACAGAAGGAGAGACACCAGGCTGTTAATGTTTTTTGTTTGTTTGTTTGTGTTGAGACGGAGTCTCGCTCTGTCGCCCAGGCTGGAGTGCAGTGGCCGGATCTCAGCTCACTGCAAGCTCCGCCTCCCGGGTTTACGCCATTCTCCTGCCTCAGCCTCCCAAGTAGCTGGGACTACAGGCGCCCGCCACCGCGCCCGGCTAGTTTTTTGTATTTTTTTAGTAGAGACGGGGTTTCACCGGGTTAGCCAGGATGGTCTCGATCTCCTGACCTCGTGATCCGCCCATCTCGGCCTCCCAAAGTGCCGGGATTACAGGCTTGAGCCACCGTGCCCGGCCTGTTCATGTTGACTTTAATATTGGAGAAGATAAAAATGGAAGGAAGCTAGGGAGAGATGGCTAACTTTTGCTGTTATATATAACTGAGTTGTTACAATAAGCACACAAAATATAAAAACATTTTAAATAATTTTTATAAATTGTAATAAAATGTATATTTTAAAATATAACTAAAATTAAAAATTATAAAATAAGACTGGGGGAACTTCTAAAAGCCAGTAAAATGGGCCACTGAGAAAGTAACACATCTTGGAAGAAAGAGTCTGTGCCAGGATGACAGATTTTTAATAGATCTGAAGGCTACAAATGAAACATGACCCATAAACTCTGAAATATCCAGTTAATAGCAGTCGATATACACCACAAGAGGGAAGGAACTTCACCAGCAGAGCTCAAGGTTATAGACAATGCTAGAGAACATATAACTGATATGAGCTGAATTATGTCCCCTGAAAAAGATATGTTGAAGTCCTAACCTCCAGTCTCTCAGATGTGATCTGATTTGGAAACAGGGTCCCTATAAAGGTAATTAGTGTTGAAATGCGGTCACTGGGGTGGGCTGTAAACCAGTATGACCAGTGTCTATTAAAAGGGGAAATCTGACCAGCCTGGCCAACATGACAAAACTGTCTCTACTGAAAATACAAAAATTAGCGTGGTGGTGTGCAACTGTAATCTCAGCTACTTGGAAGGCTGAGGCACAAGAATTGCTTGAACCTGGGAGGCGGAAGTTCAGTGAGCTGAGATTGTGCCATTGCACTCCAGCCTGGGCAACAGAGATTGGGTCTAAAAAAAAAAGAAAAAAAAAGAGGGGGGGTTCAGGGAATTTGGACTTAGGGACAGACACTAGAGGAAGAGAATGTAAAGAGACACAGAAAGAACACCATTATGCTGCCACAAGCCAAGAACACCTGGGCTATGAGAAGCTCTAAGAACAAAGGCAGGCTCCTTCCCTTGCAGGCTTTAGAAGGAACATGGCCTTGCCAACACCTTGATTTTGGACTTGTAGCTTTCAGAACTGTGAGACAATAAATTTCTGTTTTCAAAACCACCCAGTTCGCGGTACTTTGTTATGGCAGCACCAAGAAACTGATATATTAGGTTGATGCAGAAGTCATTGCAGTTTTTGTCATTAAAAAGAAAAAAGGCAAAAACCATAATTACTTTTGCACCAACCTAATAGTATCCAATAAGGTAAACTAGAAATCTCAGTGTCTTGACGTTGGCCTCATTAGATATTTTACATAATTTAGCATGTTATTAACAGGATAATCTCTGCTTGTTCTGTGGATATATGCTATCTCTTCAAAAGACGGTAAGGCATCTTGACCATGTCTCACTTTATAATGAACTAGTATTTTGATTATTTACTAAACAGTCAACATTGAGCTGTACATGCATTATTTTATATACACCTCACCACTGAGGGTGTTGGTTTTATTGTAACTGTCATCCCCCTCGTGACAGAGAGAAAAACTGTGACTCAAAAAGACGAACCAATGTACTCAAGATCACACAACTAGAAGCCTGGACTCAAAGCTGGGTCTGAACAACATCAGGTCTTCTGTGTGAACCGCCAGACCCTACTGCTTCTGCTTCTACTCAGGCTCCCCCTCACAGGCCCAGAAGGTGGTGCCAAGGTCAGTAAAGCACAGTTTTGTAATACTTTCATTCTTAAATCAAGTTGTACTGGCACTTGAAATCAAATTCCATATATTTTGAGGGTTTAAAAAAAATTGTAGGGTCACCATTAAAGCAACTACTGAAGCAATTTTTTTAAATGATGGACAAGATTTTCTAAGGCAGCTATTCCTAAGACATAGCAACTCAATATATAAAATTTCAGTGATCAAACTCATTAAAGCAGGAGCTGCTATGGAATATAAAATCTGCAGTCTCATGGCTACAGAGTCAGAAGCCTGAGGAGGACAACACCCTGACAACACTCCTGTTCTACTCTGAAGAGAGTTATAAGGTGCCTGAGAAGGAAGGAATAGCTGAACTATATAAAGTTTGCAAAATGCAGACAGAAAAGTTTTCTGGCCCTGAGGGAAAGACCAGCTATCTGCTTTGTAGGTTGAATAATAAGAACTTGAGGTCACTGTCTCCACCAGTGTGATCACAGGGGACAAAAGGGAAAGGGAGTGTTACCTATGTGAAACCAAGATTATTCTGCTCTCTTCCTATGTCATGTAAACTTTGTAAATCTGGGAAATGTAAAAATGTCCAAGGAAGTGAATGTCGCCGCTTGGTCAGATTTAGAGGCCAGTGAGAGTTCAGGGGAGGCTATGCCTACAGACAGATACACATCCAGTTGGATACACAGGTGAAGTGGGCAAAGTATGGCAGAGTGCTTTATTTTTCAGCCAACCACCTACCAGATACTGTTCTAGGTGCTTAACAGCACTGTCTCATTTGTCTCATTCCACTTTACAAAGGTTCAAAGACATAAGTAACACAGCTAAAGTCCAGAACTGAAGAATGACAGTTGTGAGACTCAGTTAAAATCCTTCTTTACGGCTGGGCACGGTGGCTCATGCCTGTAATACCGGCACTTTGGGAGGCCGAGGTGGGCAGATCATGAGGTCAAGAGATCAAGACCATCCTGGCCAACATGGTGAAACCCTGTCTCTACTAAAAATACACAAATTAGTTGGGCATGGTGGCGCACACCTGTAGTCCCAGCTACTTGGGAGGCTGAGGCAGGAGAATTGCTTGAACCCGGGAGGCAGAAGTTGCAGTGAGCCGAGATAGTGCCATTGCACTCCAGCCTGGCAAAAGAGCAAGACTCCGTCTCAAAAAAAGAAAGAAATCTTTATTTACCATTTCTATGATCCACATTCCATATAGAAATTCAATAATATGCATTGATTAACTGTTGATTAATTCATGTTATGACTAAACACACACACATCCGCTATGAATATGCCACACATATTTGTTCCATGCTTTCCAAGTAAAGGTAGCAGTGATGCTTTCCTTTGTATAGTTAATACAGAGATCTGTGTACCTTCCTAGAACTCACCTGGAACATTACAAGTGAGTGAAAAATAAATGTCTGTTGATGGGTTGATTAAGGTAGAACACTTAGAACCATTAGTACTTCAAAATAATGCCGTCATTTACATAGTATTATACAGCTTGAAACAAGGCTTTCTTGTGCAGATGGAAGGAAGCTTCTTAAACTGAAGAGTGACAGGTTTTGGAATCAGAGACCTTGATTTAAATCCTTGACTGCTACTTACTAACTTTGCCTTTGGATATCTAATGCGCTAAGCCTCAGTTTCTTCATTCGTAACAAGGCAACTCCTATTACACTTACAAACCACAAGGGATTTTTGGAGTAAAAGTGAGACAATGCATCAAAGCCCTTAGCATGAGGCTGAATTAATGGAAATTATCATGTTGTCACTGAATATGTGAAATTTAGGCTTTGATTTTTAGCCTGTGTAGACCTTCCTATTTTTAACACAAGAACAGCCTAAATACAACCTGGTTATCTGAACCTAGCGAAGCACGCTGTGTTACTATAACTAAACTTTTAGAAACAATCATTACAGTAGTTACAGACAAATCCACATGCAGATGGAAATCCACTTTACTTGAATGCAGATGCTGAACTCACTCAAGAAAATTTAAGTTATTCTGTGTTCATATTCTACTACAAATTATCAAAACATGCGATGTCAATATAAACATGAAACTTCTGATAGCATTTAAAGAAACAGCATTGATAAGGCTATTAGATATTCTTCAAGGTAGGATGTGTTCTTTTATTCAACTGAAGTACCAACTTTTCAAAAAGCTTTCCCTTCAAGGAATATGAAATGCCTAGACAAAGGAGATCTGGATTGCTTTCTGCAAGACTGTAAATCCTTTTGTTATAATTTTCCTTATAACTGAATCTACCCAGTTTTCAAATCCCCAAACTATTATAGATTTAGTTTCAGGTACTGGTGAATGAAGGAAGTCTTAAACCAGCTGTCAAAAACAAAACTAACAAATAAAACAAAACTATATCAACTTTCAGATTCCCAAGATTTGGTCAAGTAAGCAACTCAGTCTATAACAAATTTAAGTTGTAAAGTGCAATTCATGGATTTTTCTATGCGGTTTGAAACAGAAATGTAAACAGCTTTTGCAGAATGCAGAGTGCCAGAAAGCCCACCTTAATTTCCCAAGGAGCAGAAATTCAAACAGCCCACATACAGTAATCCTTGACTGGAGAATTCTGGGGAGCAGCCAACTCTGTTTATTACACAGAGAACTGTGACTTTCTTGCAAGGAAAAGCCATGTTTAGGCTCCCAGGAACATTCAGAGATCATAGCACATTCTGCTTCTTCGCCACTTCTTTAGGGAATCTCAGTCAAAGACCTTGGCCAAAGAAGCATGAAATGGTAGTCAGACCTCCAAAGAAATTTTGTACAAATAACTTTGCTTAAATGGTTCCCAACTTACAAAGAATAGTAAAAGGTTGTGTCATGTTGTGAAAATGATTGTTGAAAATGAATCATGTTGTTTAATTTCAGCTCTGTGTATGAACGTGTTCTGTGCCTCAGATGTCCTGTGGTATTTAATTCCTTGGTCATTTGTGTATCATCTGCTTCCTTCAGTGATAAAAGGCAGCCTTGCAGGGAGCAGGTCTGCAAAGGTGAAAGCCTCCTCCTCCTTTCTTGTTTCCCTTCCAGTAATATGTGGTTGGGAATGCCCAAGGGCCTGGACCACCTATCATTAGGAAAACAAAATGCCTGTTACATCATCAGTAAAAATGAGATTCTCTCCTTGCAGACCACTGTGATTCTGTCTAATATGAACCAGAACTGCCACTACAAACTTCGAAAAGCCCTCCTATGTTTCAATATTATAAATGCTCTCTGGGCTCTCAAAGCATAAATCATTGAAGATGCTTTAGTTGATTTATGGAGGCCATTTCATGAGAATGTATTTGGTATCTTTATACGTCTCATTGAATAAGTTTTTTTTTTGCAGGACTCAGAGAGGCCTTCTCAGAGGAGACATTCAGTAGTCATGGAAAAGGCACAAGTTAACATTCAACCCAGTTTCAGCAACAAATATGTACCACTCCACATTCATTGTGTTCTCATTGGAAACCACTGAAATTAACACATTTCAGTGAATTCCTATCTGAGCAGGTCTCATAAGTGGCTGGGTGTAATAACTATCTATATGCCAGGAAGGCTCTTCTCCTTTCCAATCCCCCTCTCCATCAAATCTCTTTCTGCCAGTCCCAGGGTCAAGCTCTACCATTGGTGAAGTATTCTTTTTAAGTGTTAGAGTTTCATTTAATGCTGCCTTACACTATGAAAATGCAAATAACTCTGGGAGAGGCATTATATTAAGCTTTTTTTCAGCTATTAATTCAAAGATTACTTCCTGGCTACCTGGAGATAAAGGGAGGGATCTGAGATGCCAAGGCCTCCTGAAAAGAAGGAAGCCCTTCTCAGTTTATTTATATTTGGCATGTGCTTTTGCATATTTTGGATAAACAGAATATTCTGGAATAGTACCAACTCAGAAATCAGAGAAAAAACTGGCAAGGTTTCTAAGGAACCCGTGCATCATATCTGCATCTATAGTCTGGGGGTTCTGCTGGGGGTCATTATGCTCCCCTTTTCTGTAGACAGTGGATAAGTGGTGACTTGCAGAATTTGCAATGAAACAATGACATCTCATGTCATGGTGCCATATTTGATGGCTGCTAAATGGTCACCAATGTAATGGTCAAATTCCAAAGTCTGACTCCTAATTGACACACATGATCACCAATTTCAAGGTTAGAGGGCACTTTGGAGAGCATGTAGTTCATCTGCCAATTAAAGAACTGAATTCCATCTACATAATAAATGCCAAGTGCTCTTCCAGCTTTTGCTGGAACATCTGCAGGGCTGGGGAACTCACCCATTCCATTTTCAGAAAGTTCTGAAATTTTATTCTTACATATTTTACAAAAATCTGCCTCCCTAAGACCTCTATCCATTGGTCCTAACCCAATATCTTGAGTTCCCACATAATAAGCTAGACGCCCTTTACACATGACAATTATTCAAAGAGCTGATGACAGCTATCACGTCTCCTAAGTCTTTCATGTACCAGAAATGGTGAATAATAAACACACTGCTTTTGACTTAAAGAAACTGTAGCACATTCTCAGCAACTGTTAGTTAATAAGGAGAGTAAAAATCTTGCCAGAGGTCTTCTCTCAAAGCGTAATGTGCTAATACAGCCACCTGGCCAACCATGTCAATTCTGTCCAGCAGACATGGACATACATAGAATGTAGCTGGCTATCTGAAAAGTTTGAAGAGGCTATTAAAACCATTCTTAATGACTTATTTCTTCCTTTCTAGCTATTTACATCTGCTATTTAGAGTGAGTATGAAACAGAACATCTGAAATCTTGTACCTACTTACTGAGCCTCTGACAAGTTATGTGACACCTTCCCCAATCAAAGTTTCCATTGCTCATCTGTGTCTTTCCAGAATACTGTTGTATCTGGGTGTAGAGGTTGTGCCAGGAAGGAATGGACCCTGCTCCACTTGCACACAGATGAGCACAGGGTATCACTGGTGCTTGGAAATTCATTCATTTCTACTTTCACCTAGGTTGGATTTCTGTAAGTAAGATCTTTCGTGTCATTTCAAAGTTTTACCTGGATGCCAGAATGTCAGCGAGAATAAAATATTTTTTTTAAAAAACCAAATGAGTCATTCGAAATATGACAAAGGTTGAACTGCTATTCTTCGTCTCCTCATCAACCCTCCTACCCCCAATACACAAAAATGAGAATAATCAGGAATTCTCATCTTCAGAGCATGGGGGGAAGGGATAGTTGCAAACACAGCATCAGACGTCGGATTTTGTGGTAGATACAATGGAAAGGTTCAAGGATTAGAACTGGCATGGATTTCTGTTGAAAGGAGAGCTGGATTGGAAATCAGGAAATTTAAGTTCTATCAGTTCTGCCATGTTGGCTCTGGGACCTTTGTCAGATCTCACAACTCCTTTCTCCATCTGTAGATATAATACCTTCCCTGTGTATTCCTATGAGAAGCAAAAAAAGCTAGTGGATATTGTTGCAAGATATTAATCTTTTGGCTTTTCTTTTTTGCCCTTCCTTGTTGGAGATGCTCCTCCTCAGTGCCTCAAGAGGAATTATGACTGGCATCCAAAAAGCAGAAAGGCAAGGAGAAGAAAAGAGTCTACCTTCAGTTTTGACTTCCAAAATGATTGTGTTTTTATACAGCATGTGTTTTTGTTCACCATGAACAACAGCTTTGAAAGTCAAAACGCTTGTTTTAAAGCAGTGGGTTTGGTTGAGAGAAAGCGCCCTTGAGAATCAACAGGAAGATGTTCAAAGAGCAAAGCAGAGGACAGTCACCTACTGTTGAGGGCTAAGGGGAGTGGAGGTGAAACAAGGCCTGACCTTGGAGGAGGTTTGCAGGAGGCCCCAGACAAGGGGATCAGACCTGAGGGTCTATGCAAAATAAATGAAAATGGCCAAGGACTTTCCTTGAACAAATGACAAGTTCTGGAAGTCTCCAGACAAGGCATCACCCGTGACCATTTCTGTGATCTCCCTGTGTCTCTGGGCTGTGCTCTTCTCTCTGGCAGGTGAGGAACTTGCATGCATAGTTATGGGTACTGTATGCTGGAATGAGCCCACCGAAGTCACTACCCACGACCCAACAATTTGCTAAGTGCCCTCCAAACTGTTACATGTGAATATCCCTCTCTTTTCAGTGACCCAAGGCATTTATTTACTAGCACCCCACACTACCCAAAAAACTGATGAGTCTAGACAATGGTGAAATTCACCCTGTTATGAAAGTTCTTGGGAAAGCAAAAACAAAAGCTATACAAACGGAAGGAATTAAGAAACAAATATGGAAAAAAATTATTTCATATTTCTTAAAGAAAAAAAAAACTAGCCTCTTTGGCTTTTATAAGAGCCTGGCTGAGATGTATATAAAATTTTATATCCAAAAATCTGCCTAATTTCTAAATTTTACTCATCAGTTTTGAAATCAATCTAAAAAAATTGTTCCAGTTTAATAAAATGTGCCCAAATAATGATTCTTAGTTTATCTACATGATTGGCAGTGTTAACATAAATATATGTGCACAACCAAAAAGCAGATTAATAATATTGGAATCAAGTTTTCCTAAGAAGTATGGCTCTTTCTAGTTAATGTGACATTTATAAACAGATCATGTTCTGAGTCCTTATTCTATATACTGGAGACATAAGGTACAAGGTGCTAACTTCAAACCAAACAGCACGACACAGGAGCCTTCTTGAATTTCTAGAATCTCCCCCAAAGAGGAACCTCTGAACTTCAGTAGGATTTATGCAGAAAATGGGTAAGTGGTACCAGAAGAGAGAAATGATATGAGCAAAGGTAAAAAGGCAGGAAAGGGTTAAGTGTTGAGGAAATAGAAAATTGTTGCTAAAACTGCTTCTCCAAAATAGTATTCTGGAGAAGGAAGCCATATTTCTGACCCCGTATGGCTTGGGCACATCTGAGTGCTAGTAGTTTCTTCAGGACATCCAAAGACTTGTTAGGTTCAGGATTGAATTTAAGTCTCAGGTTCAATATATACTAACAATTGGGCTCTGGGCAAGAAATTTGTCCTATCGGAGCTTCAATTTTTTCATGTATAAAATGGGGGTAATCTTTGAGGTGGAGATCTTTTGTCAACTCTAAGGCATTAAGGAATACAAGGGAGGGTTATGTGATATTAACTGTCTATGGTGGGGAAAAATACCTTTGCCAAATGGTGGTATGATTATAAAGGATCTTGGAATAGAGATGCATGAATATATTGTCACCCTGGCTATAGTGCTATTCTTTTAGGCAGTCCAAAAAGACTAGGAAAACAGCCAAAACAGAGTATCTCTTGTCCAACTCAGTCCTGGTCTGGCTGGGTTCATTTTTGACATTACCTTGCAAGTAGTAAATGCGAATGTACCTTCTAAGTGCTACTTCCTCATCCAGAAGAACTCGCTGTCTCTATGGCACGGGAGTGTCTAATATGTTCAGAATAAGGCTTCCTAGAGTCTACAACTTAGAGTTCCCAAAAGTAAAAAACTAGATATGTTTATAAATCCATTTCAAAGGATCTGGGTAATTAGTTATTAGTTATTAATTAGTCACAGCATGCTATGGAGGAACCATCAGGTAATTGTTAGCAAATGCCTATTTGAGCATCTTCTGTATGCCCAGTTGTCATGCATTGTGTAAAAGGTGAAATTGTAAGCACTGAATTGTTCAGTTTAAAATGGTTAATTTTTTTTTTTTTAATATAGCCAGAGTCTTGCTCTGTTGCCCAGGCTGAAGTGCATTGGCGTGATCTTCGCTCACTGCAACTTCAGCCTCCTGGGTTAAAGCAATTCTCCTGCCTCAGCATCCCGAGTAGCTAGGATTACAGGCACCTGCCACCATGCCTGGCTAATTTTTGTATTTTTAGTAGAGACAGGGTTTCACCATGTTGATCAGGCTGGTCTTGAACTCCTGACCTCAAGTGATCCGCCCACCTCAGCCTCCCAAAGTGCTGGGATTATAGGCATGAGCCAGTGTGCCCGGCTTCATCTCAATTTTTAAAAAGGGGGAGAAAAAGAATTTAAGACTCATATCTTCCCTCAAGAATCTTATTGCTACAGTCTGATCAAGATGACAAGACTCACCTTCAGTCATCCAACAGGTATTTACCAAGTGTGCATTTCATCCTGGACATACACATAATACCAAGCAATGTACAAACAATGCAAAGCATTTTAAGGTTATGTGCTAAATTATATTATGTGCCAAAAATTAATGCCTAGAATTAAAGGAAAGGAGTGAGTGCTGGCTTCTTGAAGGAGATACAGTTGTTCTGGCCATGGAAGAGAATACTATGATTGTAAATAAAAAATGAAAAAAAGAGAGCCTGTATACAGAAAGGATGACAAAAGGCCCCAAAGTGACCCTAACATGGAGTGGAGGCTAAGCAGCAAGGGTTCCACCATGATTTCAATGTTCTTCTTTTCTAAGTCAGTTATAAGAAATGCTATCTAGAATTCATCAAGACATTTAACAGAGTCATTCGCAAGATGGTAAAACACAAACTGTGTGAACAGATAAATTCTCCAGTGCCTGAACAATCACAGGATGTCTACCACTGTATCAAATACCAGGCTATCTAGGATGATCTAGATAGATCTAGATTTACAGTTATCTAGAACTGTGCTGCGTTGTGGGAAGTCAGGGACCCCAAAGGGAGGGACTGGCTGGAGCTGTGGCAGAGGAACAGAAATTGTGAAGACTTCAATTTAATATGGACATTTATCAGTTCCTAAATAATACTTTTATAATTTCTTATGCCTGTCTTACTTTAATCTCTTAATCCTGTTATCTTCGTAAACTGAGGACGTATGTCACCTCAGGACCACTGTGATAATTGTGTTAACTGTACAAATTGATTGTAAAACACATGTGTTTGAACAATATGAAATCAGTGCACCTTGAAAAAGAACAGAATAACAGCAATTTTTAGGGAACGAGGGAAGACAACCATAAGGTCTGACTGCCTTTGGGGTTCAGCAAAAAGAGCCATATTTTTCTTCTTGCAGAGAGTCTATAAACGAACGTGCAAGTAGGGAAGATATCACTAAATTCTCTTCCTAGTAAGGAATATTAAGATTAATACCCTGGGAAAGGAATGGATTCCTGGGGGGAGGTCTATAAACGGCCGCTCTGGGAATGTCTGTCTTATGCGGTTGAGATAAGGATTGAGATACACCCTGGTCTCCTGCAGTACCATCAGGCTTATTAGGGTGGGGAAAAACTCTGCCCTGGTAAATTTGTGGTCATACCAGTTCTCTGCTCTCGAACCCTGTTTTCTGTTGTTTAAGATGTTCATCAAGACAATATGTGCACCACTGAACATAGACCGTTATCAGTAGTTCTGCTTTTGCCCTTTGCCTTGTGATCTTTGTTGGACCCTTATCAGTAGTTCTGTTTTTGCCCTTTGTCCTGTTCCCTCAGAAGCGTGTATCTTTGTTCTGCTTTTTTGCCCTCTGAAGCATGTGACCTTTGTACCTACTCTCTGTTATTATACCCTTCCCCTTTAGAAACCCTTAATAAAAAACCTGCTGGTTTGAGGCTCAGGTGGACATCATGGTCCTACCGATACGTGATGTCACCCCCGGTGGCCCAACTGTAAAAGTCCTCTCTTTGTACTCTTTCTCTTTATTTCTCAGCCGACCGACACTTAAGGAAAATAGAAAGAACCTACATTGAAATATTGCGGGTGGGCTCCCCTAATAGTGCTGCTGGTTCTGAAACATGTCCTGCCCAAATTGTCATTATCACAAGCTTTGCTGAAAACATAAATAGAAACCATGATCAAATTTAGGGTTGACCATGACACTGGAAGAGAATACTCACACATAAGATGACAGATGGAAAATCTATAAAGAGATCTTCTGGCTAAAATGTTGGCCAGATTGGATAAGATGGAGTAAGTACAGATTAAGACACTTATTTATGGAAGAAAAAAAAACTATCCAAGTACAGTCATGAAAGGCATGGCTTCAAAGCAGTACAAATATTCATTGAGAGGGAATGTGGTTTTAGTTGACTAATATTAATCATGTCATCCCACTTCCAAAGGCTAATAAGGGGTTCGTCCAGTTCTGGGTGCCTCATATTAGAAGGATCCCCATCAACTGGGAAAGGCTCCAGAAAATAACCAGGAGGATAAAGGATTTTTGATGATCATTTGAAGAAACTGATTATGCATCATTTGGAGAAGATAACACATGATCGCCATGTGCAAATATTCAGAGGCTGGCAGATGAAAAAAGGACAGAACAAAGGCTGATGAACAATTATTATAAAGACTCCAATTTTACTTACATTCAAGAAAGAACTTTCTGACAAAATGTGTAAATGAAATGTGTTTCCATTAAGTTGCCTGTCATTGGAGGTGTTAAAAATTGCCCCTGAATGATGGTTTGTATGGAACACTGATTATCGGATACAGGATTATATTTTCTTTCTGTCTTTTTTTTTTTTTTATCTTTTTTGTTTAGAGACAGGGTCTCCTTCTGTTGCCCAGGCTGGAGTGCAATGGAGTGATCACAGCTCACTACAGCTTCCAACACCTGGACTCAAGTTATCCTCCTGCCTCAGTCTCCCGAGTAGCTGAGATGAGACAAGAAGCACGTGCCACCATGCCTGGCTAATTTTGTTTTTAACTTTTTTTGTACAGATGGAGTTTCGCTTTGTTGCCCAGGCTTGTTCTCAAATTCCTGGCCTCAAGTGATCCTCCCACCTCAGCCTCCCAAAGCACTGGGATTACAGGCATAAGCCACCACGTCCAGCCTGGGATTGTACTTTCTAAGGTCCTTTTCAGTGCTGAGCTCCTATGATGAGAAATACAGGAGAATATTGTAGACAGAAAAAATTAGTCTTGAGTTATTTGGGTCTGATCTGGAAGAAAAAAAGAGTATAGGTATTAAACAGGAGAGAGATATGATAAAAGTTACAACTGAAGGCCGGGCACAGTAGCTTATGCCTATAATCCCAGCACCTGGGGAGGCCAAGGCAGGTGGATCACCTGAGGTCAGGAGTTCGAGACCAGCCTGGCCAACATGGCAAAATCCCATCTCAACTTAAAATATAAAAATTAGCCAGGTGTGGTGGCTGGCGCCTGTAATCGCAGATACTCAGGAGGGTGAGGTAGAAGAATCATTTGAACCCGGGACGTGGAGGCTGCAGTGAGCCGAGATCCTGCCACTACACTCCAGGCTCGGTGACAGAGCAAGACTCCGTTTCAACAACAAAAAAAGTTACAACTGAAGACAGTTCTAGCAGAAACTGTCTTCTTGGAAAGAAGAGAAAGAGAAGGAGTAGAACCCAGGAAGTCAAAAATGAGGCTGTGGCAGTAATCCAGTTGTGAGACAATAGGGTTTAGATTGGGTCAATATTAATAGGAATAGGAAGAAAATGGCATAATACATAACATAACAAAAGATGACAGGATTTCCTCATTAGCTATTCATAGGAGATGGGGTAGGGGTGTAAGCTTTTCTTGCAGTCTGAGTTTCTCTGTTCTCAGTAGAACTTCCAGTAAATATTGAACTTAGTCCCAATAAATGACTGAGACACTGGGTGTCTCAATGTATTTGTTTGTTAAAATGATTTCCAAATAAACAAAAAGTTCATCAAAAGGAAAGCTATCTGGGATAATGCAAAATACTTGGGTTTGGAAGACAGTTTTATCCCAGGACTACCTCTTCCACAGCAGCCTTACACACAGGTAGAACAGGCAGACTCATGCCAACTTTAGAAATTCTAGAAATCCTCCTCTCTTGCCTGTACTTGCCCAGGGGTGTCTCTATCTCCGTTTCCTCATCTCAACAATAGGGATAGGCCAGGCATGATGGCTCATGCCTGTAATCCCAGCACTTTGAGAGACTGAGGCGGAAGGACTGCTTGAGCCCAGGAGTTCAGGATGGTGAAATCTTGTTTCTACAAAAATTATAAAGATTAGCTGGGTGTGGTGGTGTGTGCCATAGTCATAGCTACTCAGGAGGCTGAGGTGGGAGCATCACCTGGGCCCCGGAACTAGAGGCTCCAGTGAGCTATGATTGCACCACTGCACTCCAGCCTAGGCGACAGAGTGAGACCCTGTCTTGAATAAATACATTATAATTAAAATTTAAAATGGGGATAATGTTAGTACATAGCTCACAGGGTTGTTGAGAGGAACAAATGAGTTACTATATGTAATGTAGCAATAGTACGCGCCTGTAGTCCTAGCTACTTAGGAGGTTGAGGCGGGAGCTGAGCCCAGGAGTTCAAGGCTGCAGTGAGCTAAGATTATTGCACTTCAGCTTGTGTGATGGAGCAAGACGACCCTGCCTTTAAAAAAAAAAAAAAAAAAGGAATTATGTGTGTGTATGCGCGCGCGTGTGTGTATACGAAGAAGTTAGAACAGCACTGGCACAAAGCACCACATAAATGTTAGCTATTATTATTACTACTGCTGCTGCTGCTATTGCTGTTGTTGTTGTTGTTATTATTATTATAAAATGGCTCCCAAGGCCATGTGCGGCGGCTCACGGTTGTAATCCCAGCACTTTGGGAGACCGAGGCGGGTAGATTACTTGAGGTCAGGAGTTCAAGACCAGTCTGGCCAACATGGCGAAGCCCTGTCTCTACTAAAAATACAAAAATTAGCCGGGCATGGTGGTGGGTGCCTGTAATCCCAGCTATTCAGGAGGCTGAGGCAGGAGAATCACTTGAACTTGGGAGGTGGAGGTTGCAGTGAGCCAAGATTGCACCACTGCACTCCAGCCTGGGCAACAAGAATAAAACTCGTCTCAGAAAAAAAAAGAAAAAAAAAAAAAAGGCTCCCAATGAGGCTTCAGTGACCAAACTTCCTTGTTTGCCTGAGACTTCAGTGTTTCCTAGGACACAGGACAGTCCCAGGCAAACCCTGATGGCTGGTCACCCTAAGGGGCCTCAAAATCCTACATTACTCACTCCACTAAAGGTTGTTACTGAGATGTAAATGTTATCAGAAGGCTGTTGGATGCACTTTAAACTATTAGCATTCCTTAACAATATATAATGAGATCATCAATTTAGCAAAACTCTGAGAACGTGAGCTACATGACAGATACATTCTGATGGACAACCAACAGTCAGAAAAAGATCAGAGCTTCAGGGTGTGTCCTGAGCACCCAAGGGCTCCAGCAGGGCGTGAGGCATCTGGCACAATAGGGTGGGAAGCGGGGCCAGCATGTCCCATGGGGAGGAGAGAAAGAAAAAATAAAACACCGTCCCAGGGATATAAGCTGTTTCTCTCTTACAATTTCATCAAATGTCATACAAATTTCAGTGATGAAATTTCATCAATACAATTTCATCAATCTCTTCAATGTTTCCTTATGGAAGGAATATTATGACTCTGAAGGATGGCGATTCTTTAGAAAACAAAACCTGAGCAAATTCTGGTGTCCTGTGCCATAAATCCTGGTGTGACATGTGCTCACAGCCTGAAATTTGATTTCAGTCCAATCCCCTAAGGAGAGACACCGGATGAAAAACATTCTGTGTATGGTCAATGTGGAAAAAAAAAAAAAAAAGAGCAGTCCTCAGGAAAAGCAACCCCATGAAAAGAATGGATTAAACCGGATCCCCAGAAGGAGCGCCCTCCACAGCCTGCAGAAGGCACTTCATGGTTGGTAGTGTCATCCTGTAACACAGGGTCACCCAGGTGAAACAACAGGGACGAGGCTACGCAGGCAACAGAAGATGGAAATAGAAGATGTCCAGGGCTTGCTTGCCTTTCAAGATCTGCTGCTCTGTAAACTTGCAAAACAGTAGTTCTGGAACTTCAGAGTGCAAAGAAGAATCACGTGGGGGTACTTATTAACGATACTGCGCCCTGCTGCCCCTAGTGGATCCTGAGTGGAGTTATAGAAACCGCATTCCTAACCAATTTCCCTGGGCAGGGGAAGTGGGGGGGCGGGATTCTACTGCAGAGTAGCCTGTGGACCACACTTTAAGAGTTGCTGCTGTAGGAATTCTGCATCACACATAGGCTAAGTAACTTCAGAACAGATCCCAAGTGGCCTGAGAATGTCTATGCACTTTTCAAAAGTGCTGCTGGAAACGTTTACTGCAGGGCTCCCTCGGTAGGGAGAAGGTTCTTTCATTTGCAAAAAGCTGCGAGGTCTTCTCGGTCTGGCAGCAAGGCTTTTATTTGGGAGTGGACACTGCCAGTTCCACTTGCTTCTTCTGAGCCCACCCAGCACTTCCGGCAGGCACCTGCCCTGGAGCCCAGCAGAGAGACAGATATGATCAGATTTCACTCACTATTATGAGAATGTCTGTTTGTTGGCTGATAAGTCCCTGGTTTATAAAAACAAGCAGCAGTAGCTTAAAAAGGGAGGAAAAGGCAAACCAGAGTGCAGAAATGGCATACTGAGGAATCTTGGCTGAGGCTGCTGGAGGTAGGTGAGGGCATTCTGGTGTTCCGCTGAGGAGATCAGGCCTTCAGGAGGCCAATGACTCACTTGGCGGCTTTCTTGGGTTTTCAGTTTTTGGCACGCATAAGGCAATGTGGGTATGGATGATAGTGTCATTAGTGTATTTATTGCATTTGGACTGGTTGCCTTAAAATCTCTCATGAGAAACTAGGAACAAACCAGGTGTCATTTTTTTCTCAGAGATCTACATTTAAAAAGCTTTCCTACCCCAAAGCCAGCATTTCCTAAATGAACCTTGCAGTTTAGCTGCAGTCAAAAGGCAGTGGCATCACTAGCAAAGGTGTAAATTACATAACCTGGGACAGGTAAGCAAAAAGCAGAAGACAGCCACTCTCACTTCAGTCTTGAATGTCCCTTTCTGTGCTCTGACCTGAAGGTCCTAAAAACAGTTCAGACCAGGCACAGTGGTTCATGTCTGTAATCCCAGCACTTTGGAGGCCAAAGAGGGTGGATCGCTTGAGCCCAGGAGTTTGAGAGCAGCCTGCACAACACAGGGAGACCCCCGTCTCTATTTAAAAAAATACAAAAATTAGCCAGGCATAGTGATGCGTGCCTGTAGTCCCAGCTACTCAGGAAGCTGAGGTGGGAGAATCATCTGAGCCAAGATTGCGCCACTGCACTGCAGCCTGGGCGACAGAGTGAGACCCTGTCAAAAAAAAAAAAAAAAAAAAAGTCTAAAATGATAGATATAATGGAAGCAGCAATTCCTGCCAAGGGCCAGGTACCCTTGGGGATTTGGAAGCTACTAGTTCCCCTGCCCCTGGCTACAGTACGGCGTGTAAGTGGAATGAGGTGTGACTGGGAGGCATTCATTCTCGGGATTTAAGCCCTCCACTTCTCCAGCTTCTCTCTTCCACCCTTCTACTCTGCAAACATACAGTTTAATGTAATAATTATGAGATCTAGAGAATAAATGGAATGATAGTACATTTGTTTAAAGGTAGGTGTCATTGGTATCCACTTCCTGTCTTTCCCGGTTTCATTCATTCCCCTACCTCTTTCTGCTTGCCCTCTTTTTTGGTTTTTGGTCTTTTTCTTTACCTGACCTGCTTTCTTCTTTCCTCTTCTTCTCCTCTTATCTCTTCTCCCTGCCTTCCTCCTCCTTTGCCCCTTCCTCTTTCCTTCCATACTTTAATTCAATTAACATGTATGATACCTATTGCTTTCAAATAGGTATCAAAATAAATGGGTAACAAAAAAAAAAGAAAAGTGCCATCCTGACCTAAGAGGACTGACACTCAATTCAGTCAACACCTATTTTGTGAGCTTCTTTTTGCCAAGCAAGGCTACGGGTATTTCAGACACATCATGGACTAAACGGAGTAAGCATCCTTGCCCTTACGGAGCCTAGTAAAAGATACAGAGAAGCAAACAAGGAGTTAAAATGCAGAGGAAAGTACCAAAAGTTCAGACTAGGGAATTATGAGAGGCTTCTGGCAGGATGTGATGTTGAGTCAAGCCTTGAAGGACATGGAACAGTTAGTTCTGTAGGCAAAAGAGGACACATATGCAAAGGCAAGAAGGTATAAAAGAGCACAGTCCATTCAGAGATCTAGCAAGTGGGTGATGTGGCTGACGTGCAAGGATGGCTGTGAGAAAGAGGAAGAAGCCGAGGCTAAAGTCCCAGCAAGAGCCACGGTGTCAAGGTCCTGATGTGCCAAGGAAAGGCATCTGCAATGGGTTCTGAAGGCCATGGAGGACTACTGAAGGGTTTCATATAGGTAAATAACATGATCAGATTTGCATTTTAAAGAGTATTCTGGCCAGGCACTGTAGCTCACACCTGTAATCCTGGCACTTTAGGAGACTGAGGTGGTGGATCACTTGAGGTCAGGAGTTCGAGACCAGCATGGCCAACATGAAGAAACCCTGTCTCTACTAAAAATACAAAAATTAGCCAGGCATGGTGGTACACGCCTGTAGCCCCAGCTACCTGGGAGGCTGAGGCAAGAGAATCGCTTGAACCAGGGAGGCGGAGGTTGCAGTGAGCTGAGATGGCACTCTAGCCTGGGCAACAGAGCAAGACTCCATCTCAAAAATAAAAAATAAAATAAATTAAAAATAAAAATAAAAACAGAAAATAGTCTTCTGAGAGGAAACTACTCCAAGAGAAGGACTGGAAAGAAAGGGACAAGGCCAGAGAGATAGAGATGAAAGAAGAAGTTATTTCCATCATCCTAGTGGGAGATGAACCTGGGAAGACATTAAAAAAACCTCTGCTCCTATACATACAGAGCCATTATTTTTATTTCTCAATAAAGGCATCCTAATGTATATTTTTAGCCTTGTTCCAAGATGCACAGAGTTTCTATAGAGACAGTCATATGTCCTTTCCTGACTTCATGGATGCCTGCTCTAAAGATCTCTATCAAAACTAATGGCCCATGCCTCAGGCCCTACGGAAAATCTTTTGGCAGTTTCACAAAAAGTTAAACAGAGAATAACCATGTGACCCTGCCACTTGACTCCTAGTTATATCCCCCAAATAACTGAAAACAGGAACTCAAACGAATACTTGTCCATGAAGTTCCCAGCAGCACTATTCACAATCACCAAAAGGTGGAGCAAAACTAGATGCCCATCAGCAGATGAATGTGCGCTATCCATACATAAATGGAAAATTATTCAGTCATAAAAAAAGGAATGAAGTACCAATACATACTATGACACGGATGAACCTTGAAACATTATGCTACATGAATGTTGGACTAAAAGGTCACATACTGTATACTTTCATTTATGTGAAATATCCAAAAGAAGTAAATCTACAGAAACAGAAAGCACATTGGTGATGGCCAACAGTAGAATGAGAAGGGAGTGGGCAGTAACTGCTTAATGGGTACAAGGTTTTATTTTGGAGTGATGAAAATGCTTCAGGACTAGATAGAGGTGGTGGTTAGACAATATTCTGAATGTACCAAATGCCACTGAATTGTTCATTTATTTATTTAGTTTTTTGAGACGGAGTCTTGCTCTGTCACCCCAGCTGGAGGCTGGAGTACAGTGTCACAATTTCACCTCCGTGAAGCCTTCATCACCTGGATTCAAGCAATTCTCCTGCCTCAGCCTCCCGAGTAGCTGGGACTACAGGCTAATTTTTGTATTTTCAGTAGAGAAGGGGTTTCGCGATGTTGGCCAGACTGATCTTGTACTGACCTCAAGTGATCCAGCCACCTCAGCCTCCCAAAGTGCTAGGATTACAAGCATGGACCACTGCATCCTGCCTGAATTGTTCATTTTAAAATGGTTAATTGCATGGTTTGTGAATCTCACCTCAATTTCTAAAAATTAAAAACAAAAACTAATAACCAAATGCCACCCTCTTCTTTCCCCTACCCAATTCCCCCTCCAATCAATCTCTGATGACTGAAGTGCTAGAAGGCTGGTATTGACTAAGGAAGCCCTCCAGAGCTGGCGCACAGCCCCAGATGACCACATTTTCCAATTTCTCTTAAGGATGCTAAGAATTTAAAGGAGAAGAGGCATCAGAAAGGTCAGTGAGAATAAGTTTCAGTGTGCTCCTTTGAGTGATGGAACTTGATAGGTTAAGAGAATGAGATATATCATAAGTCAGGGCAATAACATGAGGCCCAGGCAAGGGGAGACATGGGAAGAAAGCTTAGCTCCCACGGCAGCTTAGCTCCCACAGCAGAGGCCGGCCCATAGGCTTCAAGGAAAGGAGCTTGAAAGATGCCTGCAAACTGCAGCAGTTGGCTTCTGCCACGGATGCACCTCTATTTCTTCCTAACATAAAAGACTAATGAGGAAGCTGGAGTCCTCTGCACAAGGAAGCTGATTAAACCTCCTTCCTCTGGTCTTCGAGAAGGAGGCTTTCTGAGAGAACCTGTCGAGTAAACAAAGCTGCAAAAAAATTCCTTACGCATCCTGAGAACTGAAAAAGGGCTTTGTAGGGCTTGGAAAGCAGCAAGGCATAATTGAACAGCCTGGAAGCTCTAGGTATGAACATCAATTCTGCCATAGACTGTGTGTCATTTACCTTCTCTGTGCCTCAGTTTCCTCAACTGTCAAATAGGGATAATAACACCTACCTCAACTGCTCTTTTGAGAATTAAATGATATATGTATATATGCCATCTAAGGTATTCAGAATAGTGAAGGGCACTATTCAAATTATTTAATAACTACTGTGATACAAATGTCAACTAATCAGAGTAAACAATGATCTAAACCATCCACTCAGAATGGAATCAGCCACGTCCTACCTATGAGATGTATAAATAACATACAAAGCAGCCCTGAAACAGTCCATGGCTCATAGAAAGCCTACAATGGGGAGCAATGATTTGGAAGAGACAGCTAGAAATAGGATTCCGAGGGTTATTATTTCTGCAAAATACAGACTACTCTTTGATAGCTCTAAGACAGACAGACAGAGCCATGCACAGTCTAGAAAAGACTCCAAAGGTCCTCCTTACTTGGGGTCTCCTCTTTCTCTGTCACTTTACCACACTCTGCCTCTGTAGAGAGGTTATCTCCAGAAAGGGTGGCAGAATGGATCCTGTTTCCCAGATGGTTAAAAGGAATGCACAAAGAAAATGTAAATATGATTGAGGTATATTTAAAACTGGCTAATCATATGCCTTAGAATGCCAGAGGCTCCAAATAACGGGACCCAAGAAGCAGCTAGTCCAGAACTTAATGGGCTGCCCCAGAAGGAAACAGGAGCAAATGCACCAGAATGCAAATCAGTGCCCTGATTCCTTCATCAAAAAAGGATTGCGACAGGGGCAAAATGTCAGCTGAACTAAAAGCCTGTTTTATGATGTAATTGATTCACGTTCTGGCACTGTTACTCAAAAACATCTGAAACATTTATATTCCTGGGAAGAAGGGTGAATTTCAGGGAATCGTGTGAGAAGGATGAAAACCAGTTTCTAGCTTTCTTTGCTCATTGTTTTGCTAGCACGGTCTTCAACCGTTCAGACTGGGCTTAACGAATAGATGAATAAGTCAGAGAATGGCTTGTGGAGGAAAGAAGACTGGGTATATGTTTACGGAGAGGAAACTGAATACTAGGTGGGGTATTAGGAGCAATTTCTGTCATAAACCTAAGAAAATTAGGGATGACTGAGCTGAGATGAGCGATTTTGTCCTGACACGAAAAATGAATATGAAGTGGCTCAGTCATCAACAGTAGGAATTCAAAAAGGAAATGGAGGCATAAATGTGAGACCAACATGTTCTCAGGATTCTTCCAGTGCAAAGGAAGCTCCCACTTGGGAGGCACTGGCTCCCTCCTGCCTACGGGATCTGTCCAACACCTGCTGGTGTGAATCCCATGGCCATGCCCGACACCAGCAGGTCCCCATCCTTACTCGTGTGCCAGTACCTCGCTTACTCCTTCTCTTGTTCTGTTTCTTCATTCAGCCTGCTATGCTCTCCTTTCGAGCCCTCCAACCCCTCCCTTTCCTGTTTTAGGATGAGAGTCTAGAGTAGGACACTTGGGTTCAAATCCTGGCTCCACTGTCTCCTAGCTGCATGACCCTAGACAAATCACTTGACCTTTTTTTTATGCCTAGAAAATGTGTGATAAAAATATCTATATCAGAAGGTCATTGTGAAAATTAAGGGAAAGAATTTGTGTGGAGCACTTAAAACCATTTTGGCCCTGATGGTGAAACACACTCAGGGAGGTAAACAACTGTCCAAATCCAAACAGTTAGTAAATGGAAAGCATTGTAAGTCCAGTTCTTTTTACAAACATAAAGCCCATTCTCTTACTCTATGCTCCCTCCTGGTGGTTTCAAATGCACGGATCTCTTCCTGATTGCACTCTAAGAATTTTTCTACTAGGAATGTCTTCTATTTCTATGACTCTTATAAGAGCTGTCATCTCTAGCACAGTGTTGGAAATTCCATAGGTACTTGTGAACTTTTCATTTAGATGCTCAGAAAAGAATGCATCTATAAACAGTCCTTTGGTAACACACTGACAAACATGTTCACCCCGTATGAAGGCCATCAATAGATATATCCAGGATTAATTTACAAAGCTCAGATGTCTTTACAACAAATTCAATCTGTCTGTTGAACAAATATGTCAATATATTTTCCCAGTAAGAACTTAAGGAAGTCACCCAGATGCCTCCCATCTTAACATGAATGACCGTGGGGATACAAGGACACATTCCTGTGGAAGGGATCAGTCATCTACCTCTTGCGACTGTGACCAGGGTCATCAGTGTGGCCCTGAAGCAACAACCACAGCTTCACTATAATGTACACTCTGCCTCTGCAACCTTCAGCAAGCCCCTCATTCTAAACCAGGGTGGAATGGTTTATTACTACCAACGGAGATGGTCCTGGTCCTTCGTTCTTTTCAACATCACACAAAAATTAAGGCTATGAATTAATAGAGTAATTTTATTTAGGCAGAATTATTTCCAAGGAACGTTTCATAAGCAGCTCATAAAGAACAAACTGGGATGATTTGCTTAATTCTGTCATCCACGGGGAAATGTCTGAAGAGCAGATTTTATAGAGAAATTTTCATTGCCAAGAGTGAGAAAAACTAAAATACCTTTGTTCTGTTTCAAATTATTGTACCTTTATGTGTCTGATTTCCTGTAATTTGTTGTTTGTTTGTTTGTCTGTTTCTATTTGGCTTTAGAGATTAACATGAGAAGGTTCGTTTGCAGGGTTCATTCAAATAACTAACCTTGCCTGCAAAGTCACAGAGATTTCGGATATAGCCATCACAGACATAATGACTCTGATAATAATACAGTCGCTAAATTATGATCTGAACTTGGAAATAAAAGAGAAGAAGTTGAAAGAATCCTATTTTCAAGACAATCTCTCTGAATATGTCCTTGCAAATGAGAACAAGAAGAAACAAAGACACTATATGATACACAGACAAGATTATTTCTAAATGGAATGCCTTTTGGCATTTTCTATGACAAGTCAGCAACTTTTAAATAAGCCCCTCACAATTTCAGAGCTGCACCTGGTTTAATTACACTTGACATTGGCTCACTGGTTGGTGCAAACCATTCCCATTTTACTATGTACTGAGAACATCAATATCATAGAGCTATAGCCTTCATTCACTCATTCGATATTAACTTACTGTATATCACTGTGCCACATGTCTTTTTAAATTCATTCTCTACCCTTGCATAGTTGGGGTTGAGGGAAGGAAGGCAAAAAAGAGTGGTAAGACTTGATCCTTGCCTTCTAGAGTCCTATGTTTGCAGAAATAAGATGCAGACACATGAAGTGGTGAAGAAGCCATCCAAGACTGCAGGTGGCTAATGCCCAAGTGAATGGGGCAAATGCTGCTATGGGAATTCAGAAGAGGTTGGAAAAGCTGAGGAACCTCATAGAAGTAGCGGAATAAGAGTTGGACTTTGGTTGGGTGCAGTGGCTCACACTTGTAATCCCAGCACTTTGGGACTGAGGCGGGAGGTTTGCTTGAGCCCAGGAGTTTGAACCAGCCTCAGCAACATAGTGAGACCCCATCTCCACAAAATAAAAAATTAGTCAGGTGTGGTGGTACACGCCTGCAGTCTCAGTTACCCAGGAAGCTAAGGTGGGAGGATTGCTTGAGCCCAGGAAGTCAAGTCTGCAGTGAGCCATGATAGCACTACTGCCCTCCATCCTGGGTCACCTCCATCCTGGGCCAACAGAGCAAGGCACGGTCTCAAAAATAAAAAATAGAAAAAAAAAAAAAGCGTTGAGCAATTCAAAGTCTATAAAGTGTATAAACAGGATGTGGGAGAAGAGATTGTCAAAAGGAAGAGTAGTGTCCACAATTGTTGTACTTGAGACTGAATATTGCTTAGTCATACAAACTGACAAGAGCAGGATTATATGGAAATAGCTGAGATATGGCCACTCAGGCCAGTGGAGTGGGATTTTAAAACACGTTGCATCTTCGATACACTTTTAGTATACATGAAATTATTAAAGATGATGCATTTTGATGTGACTGGTGAAGAAACTTATGATCCACACATACCCAAGATGTTGTGCGTGAATGTTCACAGCAGCATTATTCATAATAGCCACAAAATGGAAACAACCCAAATGTCCATCAATGGATGAATGAATAGATAAAATGTGATCTATCCATGTAATGGAATAATATTTGGCAATAAAAAGAAATGAAATGCTGATACAAGTTGCAACATGGATGGATCCTGAAAACATTATGCTAAATGAAAGAAGTCAATCACAAAAGGCTGTCTATGGTATGGTTCCCTATGTACAAAATATCCAGAAGAGGCAAATGCACACACACACCCCCTAGGACTGAGAGAGTTGGAAGGAAATGGGGAGTGGCTGCTAATAGGTATGAGTTTTCTTTTTGGGGTGATTAAAATGTTATAAATTGGTCATGGTGATGGCTGTAGTTTACCACTCTGAATATAGTAAAACCCTTGAATTGTACACTTTAAATGACTGAATTCTATGGTATGTGAATTATATGCAGTGAAGCTGTTATTAAAGAAACAAACTATCAAGTGTTTACTCTAGGGAATAGGGTCTAGGACTGTAGGGGAGGAGGGAGACTAACACTACCACCAATTTTTTTACAATCAATATAGCTGAGTGTCTCATCATATTCTGGCTCCTTTAAGAATACAGGCCTTTTAATTTCCAGCCGGGTGCAGTGGCTCACGCCTGTAATCCTAGCACTTTGGGAGACCAAGACAGTGGATCACCTGAGGTCAGGAGTTCAAGACCAGCCTGACCAACATGGTGAAGCCTAATCTCTACTAAAAATACAAAAATTAGCCATTAGCCGGGCGTGGTGAAGCATGCTTATAATCCCAGCTATTTGGGAGGCTGAGGCAGGAGAATCGCTTGAACCTGGGAGGTGGAAGTTGCAGTGAGCCAAGATCGTGCCACTGCACTCCAGCCTGGGCAACAGAGTCAGACTCGATCTCAAAAAAAAAAAAAAAAGAGTATAGGCCTTTTAATTTCCTAAACCTGCTAACCCCCAATTTTAAATTCACTTTGATTTAAAAAAAAAAAAAGTAGAGTGGCTGGGCATGGGTGTGTGGGTGTATGTGTGGTGTGTGTGTGTGTGTGTGTGTGTGTGTGTGTGTCCCTTGGGAATCCCTGATAAATATATTGTGTTCAATCATTTCTGACCATTCCCTAGATTCCTCTTGATTCCTGGAGGAATTAAAGTTATTGAATTTCAATTCATTCCAACAACCATTTATTGAGTGCCTGTCTTGAGGCAAGCACACAAGGCAAGCAAGGTAGAGTTAGGATAGGGAGATGAATAAACCAATTACATTTTATTTAAAGAAAGACATTCATACTTCAAAGTGCTTACCACCCCAAATAAGTGGACAGGAACCTCAAAGAACAAGGAAACTAAGTGCTGTGCACTGTCACAAACTCTCGAGCTGACCAAGACAATAATTTGACCCAGTATTTCTCAAAGAATTTACATGAGAGTGATTTGGGGAGTGTTTGCCAAAAATATGAATCCTCAGCCTTACTCCAAACTGAATCAAAGTCTCCTAAGAGGGAGGTCCCAGATATATATATACTGTATTTATTTAACTTTAACTTCACTCCATCTCACAAAATCCTTTCAATCTACAACACTGAGATGGTTTGCAGTGATTATTAGGCCTGGTGTAAATAACTAAACCAGCATTTCCCTAATTGTATTCTGCAGTATACTAGTTATTCAAGTACTTAATAGGTATTCTTTAAGGAAAAAAAATGGGTTCTGAGATCAAGTAAGTTTGGGATATCTTTGGGTTAAATAAAATTTAATTGGTTTATTTATTGCAGAATGCTAAGAGATATTAGTGGGTTATTGGGTGCTGTGAATCTTTTGAGAAAGGGACAGAGCATGGTGATTATCAAGCTTATTTGACTAGGAACCTGTTTTTTTCACATGTATCAACAGGCACACTAAATTAATGGCTAGAAACTCATCTACCACATATAAGAAGTATGAGAGACTCTGGAAAAAGTTACAATCTACTTCTAAATAGAAAAAGAAACATTTAATGGAAAAGGATAATACATGGCAAGCTTCCTCTGTAGTTTCCAAACAGGGCATAATAGGGTATATAAGGATGGGTATAGGCCCAGAACGGATAGAGCCACAACCCGATTATTCGGCAGCAAGTTCCCGGTCACTGGGAGTCCCAGCTGTCCAGAACAAAACCATTTCATAATCTTGGGATGAAGTCACTAACTTTCTTAGCCAGAAACCAATGGCTAAAGGATTGAGGACTTCAATCCTGGACCTGGCTTCTAACCTGAGATCCCCAGGGTCAGTGGAAAAGATACCAGAAAAAATGGCCTAGTTTCCCAATCTCAGTGGCATCACTGACCAACCAGTCAGTCACCTAAGCCAAAAGTGGGAGTTCCTCTTCCTTTGTAAGCTAATTAGTCATTAAACCTGATGCATTTATGACTTAAATATTTTTTCAGTTCACCTCCTCCTCTCTATCCCCACTACTACTGCCCTAGTTCAGGCTGCCATCAGCTCACACCTGTACTATTTCCACAGCTTTCTATTTGGACTCCCTGCCTGAATTCTTCCTCTCCTCAAATCCATCTTCCACCCT
The DNA here is from genome assembly GCF_047675955.1 of Chlorocebus sabaeus. Classification (NCBI taxonomy): domain Eukaryota; kingdom Metazoa; phylum Chordata; class Mammalia; order Primates; family Cercopithecidae; genus Chlorocebus; species Chlorocebus sabaeus. The sequence goes on from NC_132913.1 coordinate 39,246,194, forward strand.
GACCAATGCACAGCTGATCAAACCACTTTCCAGTTTAAAAAGCTGTCAATGGCTCCCAATTACCTACTGCAAATAATTTCTCTCACAGTATGTTCTGCAAAACATCAATACAATGTGTGATCACAGATAAGGGGCTCCTTTCAAATAGGAGGCTAGGTATTTTTAAGTGTAGGTACAATGAAAAGAACTACCTATCAGTGTCTGATCTGTTCCCAGTATAGCAGACAGGTCCAATAATTGCTTGGAGTCTAAGGACCTCGAGGAAGGCCCAAACAGTAAACTGGGAAATGCTTCCAAAGTCTATCAACATCCTTGATTAGAGCATCTCAGAAGTCATTTAACACAAATGCTGATAGGATAATGGACACTTTTTATATTTCTAAAGAAATGATATAGTTTATAGCCACAGCCTGCTGAATGTCCTCATTTTCTGCAGGAAGGCAATCTGGAACTTCAAAACTATACATCTTCCATTAAATACATGGAGGTGAGGCTTTGTGTTCACAGTATCTTTGCAAGCTCTAAATTAGGAACTGGAAATTCGAATACCCTAAGAATCAGATGAATCACAGCTGACAAAACTCTGGCTGAGTCTCCAGAACAAGGTGTCCCATGCATACCCTTCCCCCAACTTCCTCAAGACATCTTACAAAACTAGTCACTAAGTTAGACTCAAATCTTCCACATTTGAATTGGCTGCTGGCTGGCATTTTGAAAGCCAGCTTCTCTATGTAAATGTAGCACTCAAATGAAAAATCTAACAACTAGTTGTACATCTTACAGCCAGAACATATTTTAGTTAAAAGCAATATAAATCAAAACATTCATAGAATCTAGATTATGCATTTCTCATTCTCTTTCTATCTTATGTGTATCCTACTCTTTTTTTTTTCTTGCTTTTAAATTTTGGGGGTAAATTTACCTACCTTGTGTTTGGAATGTGGGATGAACAATTTTTTTTTAGCTACTTTTATGCCTGTGTAATTTCAAAACCAAAGCAGAACAATATCATATTTATCAACATACTATTCAATCTTAATAAAATCCTATTATAATATCTTGCATAATTTGCATAGTTCTTTATATTGTAGCTCTGAGTTTAACACACACACATTTATTCAAAATATTACAGCTGATGAAAAGCACCCATAACAAATGGTAACAGTGTACTTCAGTTATAAGATCTGCCTCACCCTTCTTATAACACTGCACTCTACACTAGGAATAATTTAAGAATTTGAGTTATAAAAATTAGAAATCAATTTTAAGTAGATTATTTTATGTCCTTAAACTGTGAAAACGAAACAATACAAGCAGTGTTCATATAATATGTATGCTAGCTTAGCTTTCATAAAACCTCTTACATATATTTAAAGACTCATGCAGTACCTCTCCAGTGAGTGTCTCTGTATACCATATACCAAGCACACACCCTCCCAGGAGTAAACATCTGAACCTTAGAATCTTATCAAAATAAAACACAACTGCAACTCATGGCAATGATTTTATTCCTTATTACTGGAATTGACTCTCTGCTGTGGCCATTGGCACAGTTCCGTAAGCATAAGGACCAGCTCTCACCACTGAGAACAGCCTGGCTCTGACCCCGCAGACACTGCTAAAAGCAAGGAGAAAATCTACTTCCCCTTAGTTCGCCTTACCTTAAGAATCCTGGCTATTCAGAGAGGTGAGGCATCTGCTGGCTTGGGCACATGACCACCACTACTGCGATCGGTCCCAGGGAGGGCAGTGAAGCAAAAGGCCATCATGAGCATCACCAATGAGAGCACCTTCTGTTCCTGAGACTGGAGGCACATGCTCTTCCCACGTCCCAGTGATGGGTCACATGTCCCAATTCTTGGCTAACTGGTCCACCAGTCAAGGGGTAGTGCTCTTTCTGCACTCAGGATTCCAGCATCTAGTGAGTGCATGAATCTGCTCCCTTCTACATTGTGTAAGTCTTAGCAATGGAAAGAAAGGGCCTTGATTATATCCATCCTAATCCTGATCACAGCTTTCAGAATTCCATTAGTTTCACTTGTTTCCCCAAAAGACACTCCCCAAATTTTTTTTTTTTTTTTTTTTGAGACGGAGTCTCGCTCTGTCGCCCAGGCTGGAGTGCAGTGGCGCAATCTCGGCTCACTGCAAGCTCCGCCTCCCGGGTTCACGCCATTCTCCTGCCTCAGCCTCCCGAGTAGCTGGGACTACAGGCGCCCGCCACTGCGCCCGGCTAATTTTTTTCTATTTTTTTAGTAGAGACGGGGTTTCACCATGGTCTCGATCTCCTGACCTTGTGATCCGCCCGCCTCGGCCTCCCAAAGTGCTGGGATTACAGGCGTGAGCCACTGCGCCCGGCTCCCCAAATTTCTAATTAAAGTATAACACATATGTAGAAATGTGCAGATATCATACATGTACATCAATGGATTTTCACATATTTTACACACTGTGAAACCAGTAGCCAGAGTTGATTTTTAAATAGAGACACGTGGGGTCTGTTTTAGCTTGACTAAAAATGGCAAGACTTCGCCTCTAAGCTACTATCATCCACGTAAAGGAAATGCTCCTCTTAGCATTCCTACCCCTGCCCAGTCAATATATCTTTTAATAAGGAGGCGTCATCAGAACTGTAAAATCTCACATTGCTAATCCCTGTTCCCCCCCACTCCTCTCACTGTTATATGTGGTGGGAATCACAACGTGATGACATTTGGAGAGATCCTGAAAATTATTCTGGCCTGGCCATGACAATGGAGCACATCTAAGTCACAAGTTGGTCTCATTCACACGCTCCTTTATCTTCTCATTCTCCACAGAGGCCTCTGGGTATTTGAAGGCAATCATGGAAGCCCTCTTAGCTTAGCTTCTCGAGCTTTCTCCACAAAACTAACATTTAAATCTTTTATTTGCTCCTATTGCTGGACATTTTGTTGAAGTGCTCAAGGTCTTCATCAAAGCAACAGTACAGGAATGAAAACCCAGGAGATAGATCGCAGTGAAACTATTCCCACACATGAAAGCCAACACACACCTCCAGTGGAAGATGACCAACAACAGCTCCTTTAGAACTTCACCTGCATCTTCAGAGGTGTGCTTTAAGAGTGGCTTCAGGCTGAGTGTAGTGGCTCCTGGCTATAATCTTAGCACTGTGGGAAGCCGAGGCAGGAGGATTGCTTGAACCCAGGAATACGAGATCAGTCTGGGCAACACAGTGAGACCCTACCTCTACAAAAAAATTAAAAATCAGCCAGGTGTGGTGGCATGCACCTGTAGTCCCAGCTACTCAAAAGAATGAGGTGGGAAGATCACTTCAGCCCAGGAGGTCCGAGGCTGCAGTGCGCCATGATTGCACCACTGCACTCTAGACTGGGAAACAGAGGAAGACTCTGTCTCAAAAAAAAAAAAAGAATGTCTTCAAATTGTATGATTTAATCAACTTATGTGAATATACACTCAGACAATACAGTAATACAGATGGAACCAAATCACCTCTCTAAACCACCCTTCATCCTTCCCCATTCTGCTACTGCACTGCGTGTCTAACCTGTAAGCTCTGCTCTTTGGCTTCTGGTTGAGTTTGGCCAAAAGGCACCCTAGCAGGGATCAGAGTAAGGGAGAATAAGATTGGGGTATTTATTCTCTGGCTTCCTCCTTGTGGGATGCTTCAAAGTTGGCTGTATCCATCTACAGGGAAAGCTGTGTCCTTCTCAAGGTAGCTTTCTGGACACAATTCAGTCTTCCCAGGTTCCTATAACCACACCCTTTCTAGGAGTGCTCACAACTCTGCACTTACTAGCCATGGGGGTACAGCACTATCCCTTGTGGTTTCCTTGCACCCTACCAATACCTTTTCATTTTTTAAAATCCTCTCAATTTATCCTGATTTGAGCATGTTGTCGGGGACACTCTCCACCCCTACCCCCAGAACTTACAGTTCCTCGTACCTTTTGCAAATACTGCTATTCCTTTTACCTTTTAAAAAATATTGCTACTGAATCATGCAAATGTTTCTTTGAATTGGAAGCTCATGGAGATGAATCGTAAATGAGAAAGGCAGAGAATAAAAATGAAATTCGGATGCTCATGGCTAAGGCCAAATGTGGCAGTAACTTGCAACTGTCATCAAGACCTGCATACAAATCACGAGAACGCTAACATTTCCCTAAAACACAAAACCTCTTTGTGACATTCTCTAGCATTGCAATTTTATGTTCATTTAAGTTTTATGGGTGTATTATCATTCTAATCCATCAAGGACTTGGGACTTCAAACCATATCATAAAGCAACATCAACAAAAGCTTGAAAGAAATTGGGAAGCAAATCTGGTCTCCAAGTAGATAAAGTTCTCACCATTTGGGCTAGAGAGCAATCTGATCTTTGTTTTGGAGATTCTCCCAACTCCCAACTGTTTTGTAAGCTGTCAAGCACCATACAAATAATATGATTATACCACTCTTCAGGTTTATTCCAGTTTTTTTATAGTACTAACCCTTGGAATTTGGCATCATAAAGATAAAGAACATTGCTCTAGAAAGAAATGTGGGCCAGGGGCGATGGCTCACACCTGTAATCTCAGCACTTTGGGAGGCCGAGGCGGGCAGATCACGAGGTCAGGAGATCGAGACCATCCTGGCTAACACAGCGAAACCTCGTCTCTACTAAAAATACAAAAAATTAGCCTAGCGTGGTGGCGGGCGCCTGTAGTCCCAGCTACTCGGGAGGCTGAGGCAGGAGAATGGCGTGAACTGGGAGGCAGAGCTTGCAGTGAGCCGAGATGGCGCCACTGCTCTCCAGCCTAGGTGACAGAGCAAGACTCTGTCTCAAAAAAATAAAAAGAAATGTGAGGAAGGCTCTAGGTCCAGTTCTACTACAGATTGCGTCATTCTAAACAAGTGGCCTAGTCTCTCTGGGCCTCAGCTGTTTCATCTTTGATACGATGAGGGCATGTGAAATTTCCCACATTTTTGTGTGTTATTTTTAAACCAAATTATTACAACAGACAGTAAATAAATTCTTCCTACAGAATCTGGAGGTCATATCCTAAAGTTGCTCTCCACAATCAAGAAACTTCTTTGAAGTCTTATATGTCAAGTTAAAAAGGCTGAACTAAATTGGTTTTTTTCTGAACCAAAAAAAGAATGTATAATGGAAAAATGTTTTACAAAGCTCACCAATATATATACATCTTAAAATGTGTTAATCCTTTGATCCAGTAATTTTACTTCTAAGAAGCTATTTTGGAGAAATGCTCCATGTGTACACAAAGATTCATGTAAAAGAATGTTGGGCCAGGTGCGGTGGTTTACGCCTGTAATCCCAGCACTTTGGGAGGCCAAGGCAGGTGGATTACCTGAGGTCAGGAGTTCGAGACCAGCCTGGCCGACATGGTGAAATTTCCGTCTCCACTAAAAATACAAAAACTAGCTGGGCATAGTGGCACACACCTATAATCCCAGCTACTCGGGAGGCTGAGGCAGGAGAATTGCTTGAGCACGGGAGACAGAGGTTGCAGTGGGCCGAGATCGCGCCACTGCACTCCAACCTGGGCGACGGAGCAAGATTCTGTCTAAAAAAAGGGGGGGGGGGGGCGGGGAATGTTAACTGTAGCATTTATCTGTAGGAATGAAAAACAAGAAACAGTCTAAACCTCTATCAGTGAGAAAAATTCATCATGGCTAAACCACACTGCACAGCAATTATGTCACTTTTTATTAAAAAGAATCAATTAATATGAAAAAAATATCCACGGTACATTTTTAGGTAAAGAAAGCAAGTCAGAATAATAATATTTATTATGATCTTATTTGCATTTTTAAAGATTACAAATATGATAAGTTTGCTTGTAAGTACATTTTTCTAAATATTCCTGTTTGTCAATGCATAGAAATGGATATCCACTGAATTGTTAAGAATGGCTACCAGTGGGGAGGAGAGCAGATTAGGAAGTCATCAAGGAAGACTAATTTTTTACACCCTATGGTTTTGTATTGTTTAAAGATTTTCCCCCAAATACTCACATGTCACTGAATTTGAGATATCGATATTTTTAAGATTCAATATTAGATTATGTACCACTAATGGGAAAAAGCTGCCAATAAAACTGCAAGACAACATTAGTTTTAAGATGTAGCCCTGTGTTAGACATGTTAAATATGGGAGGAAAAGTGTGCCTTTGGATCAATAAAGTACAAAATATGGCTTTAGGAATTTTTACAATACAGAAAAATACTGTCATTGGCACTCTAAAAATATGTATTATGTTTTATGTACCAAATTTTTGATTTTTAGTTAATTAAGTATGAAACGTGACTATCATCTGGTCTTTTCTTTTTGAAATCTAATGTCTACCCAGCATTCCTTGATCCGTGTGCTTTCATTACTTACCCTGCTCTGCAATATCCTAGCACTTCACAAAGGGCCCTGTGCACCATAATTAAATGTTCTGTGCTCCCCTACCTTATCAACTTCACCTTGGTTCCGTTTCTATATTCAAAGCATTAACAACATGATCAAGTGAGATGATTTGAAAATTTGATAAATAGGTTCTTAATTCTATCACTTGGATCAATAGAACCGCTGAATCAAGTAAACCCCAGGACATTAATCTCCAGGATATCATTTGAAATTACATGATATTAAACTATCAATAATAACTCTTTGGAAATAAGCTAGGGAACTAATCTGTTTATGTACTAACCACTTTAGCATGACATTCGCCATAGTTTTCTAGCTTGATAAATATTTGCCTCCTACCCTTACTTCATGCAAACATTATTTAAAGGCATGTTTGAGACATTGGGCTCAAGTCAAGACTGATGTTTTCTCTCTCATCTTTGCATCCTTTCACCTTATCATAGAAGGAACTTAACCAGGTGAGGCACAATTATTCCTTTTAAAAGTAATGAATGACTTTTAAAATTAATGAATGTCTCCTAGGATTGATTATATTCCCAGGTTTTTTCAACTGATGAATTATTGGTTTTAAGACATCCCAAAGGATAATCATAATGAGCTGAAGAAAATTCTGTAAAGCAAGAAAACACTGAACAACAAATATTCTTGATTATTAGGCAGGATAATCACAAAACAATAATTTTAAATATTTTTATAACAATACTCTTGGTAGTGTAGAGCTCAGATACCTTAGCCAAGAAGGAAAAATAATTTAAAGTAGAATTACCTTTCTTCAATCATCAGTAAGAGTTAGGAGAAATTTACTTCTCAGAAAGCTTTTGCTTTTGATTTTTTTTTCTTAGAGATGAGACTCAAGTGTTTCCAAGCTCAAATCACTGTGGGCTGGAAGTGCACCGTGGGTATTGGCAAGCGAACGAGCAATAGACAAAGCATCCTTTTTGGCTTCTAGAATTCAAAGTCTTAAATAAAACATTTTCCTTTTCAAACATCTACTCCACTCAAGGATATGCACCACACATACCTGCTTCCATCAAAGAAACTGAAAAGGCCAAACATCCAGACTCAAGGTCTGAACACTGACACCTTACCCAGTACGTACAAAACACCGTGGTAATTGATCATTTCAAAAAGCAAATGGCATATGGTGACATTTTTATCTTAACTGAAGAAACTGCTTATCAGCAAAAAGTACAAAATTTTGCATGTGAAGAAACCTTAGAAAATGATCTACTCAAATGTCTTCATAAACTGAGGATTATGGAGTCAGAGATTAAGTGACTAGACCACGATCACTGTTAAGAAGTGGCAAAGACCAAGATTTCCAACTCCCAGCGTTCTTTTTATTTTTATTTTTTCTTTTATTTATTTATTTTTTAAGATGGTGTTTCGCTTTTGTCGCACAGGCTGAAGTGTAATGTCATGATCTTGGCTCACTGTAACCTCCGCCTCCCGGGGTTCAAGCGATTCTCCTGCCTCAGCCTCCCGGGTACCTGGGATTACAGGCGTACACCACCATGCCCAGCTAATTTTTATATTTTTAGTAGAGATGGAGTTTTACCATCTTGGCCAGGCTAGTCTTGAACTCCTGACATCGTGATCCACCCACTTCGGCCTCCCAAAGTGCTGGGATTACAGGCCTGAGCCATTGTGCCTGGCCTTGCAGTGTTCTTTCAATTACACTTTACCACCTGCTTTTCTAAAACAAAATACAACGAACTAATCATAAGGTCTTTGGGGATTACTGAATTCTTTTACCTGTCAACCACTATAAGATTTTTGGAAATCACTGTCAAAAACCATGCAAGGGCTCTGAAAATAAACCAAAAAATTTGGCTGGACTAACAGAACCTATAGAGGAAGGAGCATATTTAGTTACTGAAACTGTAAGTATTTTCATTATATGTATAACAATAATGGCAGATAATATTTATCTGATTTTAAGGGCTTTATACACATTAACTAACTTAATCTTCAAAACCACCCAAAAAGTAAGTTCAATTATTATTGACAGGCATGAGGAGGAAACAACGGCACAGAAAGTTGAAGAAATATACCCACGGCCACAAAGTAGGAAAAGGAAAGTCAGGATTCAATCTCTGGGAATACGGCACTGTCTCCACCTTTTTTTTTTTTTTTTTTTTTTTTTGAGACAGGGTCTCATTCTGTCACCAAGCCTGAAGTGCAGTGGCAAGATCACACCTCACTGAAGCCTCAACCTCCTGGGCTCAAGCGATCCTCCCGCATCAGCTTTCTGAGTAGCTTGGACTACAAGCACACGCCACCATGCCCCGCTAATTTTTTTAGTTTTATTTTTTTGTAAAGATGGGGTTTTGCCATGTTGCCCAGACAGGTCTCAAACTCCTGAGCCCAAGCAACCTGCCCACCTGTGCCTCCTAAAGTGCTGAGATTACAGGTGTGAGCCACTGCGCCTGGTCTGTCTCCACTTTTTATTATGACACTATTATACTACACCATTTTTTCATAACACAAAGTACAAAAAGTAAACCTGAAATTTTCCTGGCTGATAGATATGCCCAATAGAAGACAAAATTTTTTAAGTTTTATGGAGATTTAAAAAGATCTAGAAACAATTTCAACTACAACCTTATCACTCACCAAACTTTTCAACAAAGCTGCCAATAGAGTAATAACACTGAAGGTCAGAATCTTTTTCCTATATGATGCTCAGGCTAAAAAGAAAAGAGAGATTAAGGAATAACAGGCATAAGAAAGGCAAAATAAGATAACTGGGGTTTTTTTACAAACTACACAGACAAGCTCCTGAGTAATTGACAGTCGCCAATCTCCGTATCTGAGTGGATCCCTTGGATCAACTCCTCTGAATGAAAAGGGTAAAAGCAAATTCAGAACATCCTGTTTTAAATATAAGATTTTTCAATATTTCTGATGCCAGACACAAAAGAAAACAAAGGACACAGGAAGTACTAACAATGTGGCACCATTTACAAAGAGAGGAAAATATTTATAACTAAAACTATACCGTTATGTTATAAAATATAAAATGTAGAGCAAGAGCAAGTATTGGTCTATTTAGATCTCAAAAATTGTCGTGTGAGCTATCTGGGCTACCTTCTTTTGGCATACCAATACGTACTGTAAAAATAGCCACACGGTTTTATCTTAGACTCACACCCTTCAAAGTCTTAAAAAGCTCAAAGTTGTCATTATTTTATAGGAACTGTAAGCTCCCTTAGGTTTTACACACTAAGTTGTTCTGAGGACAGGGCACTAGCTTTACACAGCAGTGCCCCAGCCTCCTGTGAGAACTCAGGGATTCACCCAGTGAATTTATTTTTTCTAGTGTGGCAGGTTACAGCTGTTGCTGTTTTCACAGCCACCAGAGCCTGATGCAACCACATGAAAGGCCCCTAAATCAGCCGATGTAGATGAGAACACAGAGCCTGTATCTGTAGCGCTTCCTTGGTACAATTTTTAACTTAACGTCATGGATATCTGAGTTCATGGCTTGATGATTATTTTAAAGGACTAGTGGGAGAGGGAAGAGAAGAGAATGAAAAATGATAACCCGTCCAGTTATATCCTCTTGTCCTCCTTAGGTGGCCTTGTTCATCTGGGTAAGAGACAGTAAAGGGGAGATAGTGACCAGAATGGGAGAACTGTCCACGTAGAAATAAGGTCCAAGCTGAACCCCATAGAAAGAAAAGAGTTAAGGCAATGGGAAGCCTCGCCACCTTCACCCTAAAAGAATGGCTTTTCACAGTTATTGCTGACCCTCATACAGAATGTCTTGCACCACAGAATAATGGAATGTTCATTGAGTATATACAAAGGGAGTCGCAGGACCTTATTCTAAAATCCTGGATTGACTCATCATAATCTAATAATAATAATAATAACAACAGCAGCAGAAAAGGAGACACGGAAGTACCTGGCGAGGATTGATCCAAATTCTTGCCTCTGTGACTCAGAAACAGAAAAATTAACAAGAAAGCAGCAAGATTGACAAGCTGGAACAGCAAATGCATGGGATCTGATCGATTCAGGGAATTTCTCTCTTTGGCTCCATGCCGGTTATATCTAGAAATAATTTCAATCTCTGTTTTAGAAAACCTTCACTGCTGATTGAAGAGAAAGCCCTGTTCATCATTTACTTAACACATCCTAGCCAAACACCAACACAGCTCAGCTGGGTAAAACAAGTTGATTTTCTGAGTCAAATGCCTTACACAAACCAGGAGCAACATTTGGTTTTCTTCTCTGGTCAGAGATGCCAACATCCAGTCCTTGGATTCTCTTACAAATCAGTCCTCATTCTCTATAAGTAGACCAGAAAGACTTTTTGACCCCAGAACGGATGCTCTGATCCACCAAACCATACAGACCTCTGGCCTTCCTGTTTCCAAAAGAAATCTAATCCTTAAATCCCTAAAGCGTCTTCCGAATGCCCCTAGACATATAAATCCTTCTGTCTGAAGTTTATCCACCTCCCTAGCAAGCACAAGGACATATCTTCATATTTAAAATAACTTTACTATATCTTTGAAAGGAGCAATCCTTTATTTTCTTGTGGCTGCGTTGTCTTTCAGCTCTCTTGGGTATCTTTGTTCATATCAAAAGCAGCTAATTTTCCTTCTCCAAAAGCTCCACAGTAGAAATCTCCCACTTAGCATTAACCATCAATTAGCGATGCATGGAATATATCTGTATATGAATGTAGATGAAAGTATGAGGATGAACAGTATGTATGCATGCAGAGGTGCACAGACATTGAGACAAACATACATAGTTTCACAGCTTATAGAAAATAAATAGTTTAAATAACTAACACAAAGCTATCCTTATCATGTGTAGGTACATGTAAATTTAAACATGTGCTTTTATATATACACTCACATATTGTTATACATACATATTGTTTGTAAAATTTACCTTTGCTGTAACTTTTACATACATTAAATTTCTAACAGTATTAATCAATATATTATGATTCCTTTCTATCATTGAAAACACTTAAAGACTACATTTTCCTCTCTGGAAATTGCCCTGAATGATGATCTGATCATCTTTTTCACAGGAAAAGATCAGGTCTCTCCTTCTAAATGCTTTAGAATTTAAGCATTTGGAAATAGAAGCAATTGTGTCAGAGAAATGAACTATTAATTCTATGTGCAACTAACCCCGGCATCACTTTACAATATACCCTAAGAATCTATATTTCAAGCTGCTCACAATTCCAGAAGGTCCATGTAGGAGCTTTCAATTTTGCAAAGCGTCTCCTGTGCAGGCCAGTTCTAGTCCTAGTATGCTCAACATTTTTCTCAAGTGAGAACAGCATTTAACAGAATAGGATGCAACACACAATAGCAGGTTGAGACTGACCTATTTACATATATGTGGATTGATCATCTGAAAGGGTGTGTAGCAATATATTAACAGTGACCATTTCTGGATGGTAGGTTTTTGGTAACTTTCTCTGCTGCTTCCATGGATCCCTGTAAGAACATCCCTCAGTTTGTGTAATAAACCTGATGAATGAAAAATAAATCTATTCCCAGAATAATTCCACTAACATGAAAATACACAATGAATCCATTTATGAAATACGTGTACACATTAAAGAGCAGGTCTAATGAAATCTACTGCAAATCAGATGAAAACACATAGTATAGTGTACATGGGGGGCTCAGTCCATGAAAAAACTCTTGGCCGCCAGGACTTTTATTAAGATACGGTGGGGGACAGTGAAGGTAGAAGAGGCAGCTCTTATATAGCAGCCAATGTAGGAAGAGTCGATGTGCACGATCCATTGGAACCAGCCTGGGCTAGGTATGGGCTCACCTGGAAGCACACACTCCATCATCCATGTCAAGGTAACACAAGAAGTAAGGTGATTCTCTGTGTGAAATCTCCTATTCGGAAGCAGCGCCCTGCTGTGAGGCACCGAATGAATGATCTTTTGCACTTCCTTGTAATCCAGATTCTTAACTATTCTCCTGGACACCAAAGCAGAAGTTAATGGACTTGCCCAAAAAGGCTCCACAGGACTCAAGAATCTAAAATGCCAGACTCGAGTGTGTTTCGGCATGTTTCTTTTTCCTCTCTCTTCATATAGAAAGTATGTGAAACACGGAGGTTACAAACTAAAATCTAGGGCACTGGGAGCATAATATCTACTTTTGGACCAAACACTTAAGAAAAGCCTTGCATCACAGTACCAAAATCTCTCTCCCACTGTGGAGATGTGAGGTGCTAACAGTGTATAATAATGTGTTATTCTTATTCGGAATAAAATAGCCCCTAGGCAAGATGATCTTATTACAAGCTTACTGTGTGAAAACATTGAAAATAATCGCTTATCACAGGTGAACCCCCACACACCCCACAAAGACATTTTCAACAGCACAGAGTGGCAGGACATATGCGGATGGTTCCCCAACCCCCACCCCCAACCGAAGTGCCGTACTCAGCTTTTAGTGCCTGTATATTCTCGGACTGCAGCTGGCCATCTGAGAAAAGCCTTTCCACGCCTATCCACCAGACCTGTTCCGAGAGCTCTGCTTCCATCTGGACAACCCCCCACACTTACAGCCATAAATGCATTGGCACTGAGAAAGACTGCTGAGGAGGTGGCACTCCAGGTGTGGCTTTATGTGTCACTTCACCAGGTCAGCTATTTAGGCCTAGTCTTCTCCATTGGCTTGAAGCTCTGTTCACACCATCTTGGGTAACACATCACATTATTCTTCCTTATAAAAACAAATAAACTCAAATGAGCATTCAGAGTCAGTTCACCCCTCCGAACATCTCTGTCTTCCCCTCTGATTTATGTGACACGGTTTCAATTCCGCCCCCCTGAAAGCCTCCTATACTCTCAACTGAGGATTTGCCAGATGCCCAACCCCTCACGTTTCCCACCTTCCTCACCTCCACGGATGTGCATAGCCCGGAGGATCTCAGCCTGCTGGTCACCACTGAGTCACCAGGAGTACAGCACTGCAGTACCTAGCACTACCCGCCATCAACTACCGCCACCGAGTCAAGTCACTGCACTCTTCATTTCCCATCCTACAGAAAAACTCAGCTGTCCTGTGAGACTGGACCCAAAGGCAAAAAATAGTAATAAAATAAAATTTTTTCATACTTATAATGGCTCCCCCTCTGAACCAGTGCATCTGAAATTTATACAGTTCTGGAGAACAAGGAGCTGGATATATTAGTTCCTAGCCAACTCTTCACAGCAGCCAGTTTCTACAGGCATTTCTAAAATGACTCCAGTCCACTTCGGTGCAACACACCGCCTGCTCAAGTTTAACATCAATGGCTGAAAATAAAACTTATCATTCGCAAGGCATCACAGGTTTCATAACTGAGTGAGCAGAGAAGGGTAGAAGAAGTGATTAGGCCTTCTGAAGAACCCAGCCCGGGAAGCCGGCTTACTGAACTCCTATAATTGCCTTTACCATTCCCTCACCCCACCAGCAAGTGTGGACCTTCTTGATTTCAGCCGCCAATGTTTTAGACTACGGTCCCTTGCAATACACTGACAGTCTGATCATTTATGAGCACGCTGGGCAACACGCAGAGAGACTTTGCAGAAACAGAGTTAGAGTTAGAGCAAACACACAGACAGGAAGGAAAAACGGAATGCCTTAACAGAACTGAGGATTCCTATCTTTCATGGATAGCACATCATTAGACATATACGTCTGCACTGACGTACACCACAGGGCTTTTTTTTTTTTTTTTTCCTTTGTTATAACCTGTTTATTTGGTGGTTTAGCCAGAGAATCTTATATAACACACTCCTGTTTCAAATGTAGCAACATGTATGGCACTGCACTCCCATAAAATTCAGACTCCTCACAGCACTTCCCATTAACCACCCTCAACCATTCTACCTCGCGAGGTTTCTGTGTATTGATGAAAAACATAGGAACTACCACCAGCAAGAGTCAAAAGAAAGACTCAATTATCAGCTGTACCCTATATTCAAAAGCTAGCAGTCTGTGGTATGATTCTAGGGATTTCAGGAAATTATTTCATCCTGATTTTAACAGATTGCATGAACCTGACCTAGGGGGGAGAAGGAGTCCAGTTCTCTAACCCAAAACACATGGGAGTCTACTTCGCTCTTCCAAGGTAGAGTATAGGAACACTGCCCACTGCCTCTGCACTGGGGTGCTGTATGGCCACAACCCTTGCATCTGATTTCCTTAACAAAGAAGCAGTAGATCTGCACTGCTTGTTTGGCCAGAAAGCACATAATAATACAGCTACAGCTTAGGAACTTCCATTCATGCTAGCTCAACAAACAATGTATATTATATAATGAATGAGGCTTTTCTATGAACCCTGCTATTGGAAAACATAGGCACTTTCTGCATAGTTTAAACCAGTCTACAAGGAGCAGTTACCCCTGGTGAGATCAAATGTGGACCCAGTAATGTATAAATTCAAACAGCCTACACTCTTAAGATGCTTTGCCATCACCCTAATTTCTTTTTTGCTTGAAAATAAATAATTTCAGTTACCTACAAACTACACAGAGAACATTTACACAGCAGCCAGCAAGCCCCAGAATGATGTTAGCTTTCTGCTCCATGTTCCCTGCGTTGCCTAAGAAATAAGAAGGGGGGGTGGTGAAAGGGATAGTGGGAGGAGGAAGAGGAGGGGAGAGGGAATTAGCTATCTATGAAAATACTTACAGCCTCCGAGTCTTCAATTCCATGCAGGTACAAATTGTCATACATGGAGGTCTGATAATCCAGAGCACCTCTTTCAAGGCAAAAACAAAATTGCTGCAGAAACCACAGCTAGAGCTTAAAGAGAAAAGGCCTGTTTGGGAGAACTGCGCCTGCCTTATCAATTCCTGTGGATTTACCAGGCAAGATGCTATTCATTCACATCCCACAGGGTGAGGTTATCCCCAGAGGCAGTCCAGACCTGGCATTTTATCTGCCTTCCCAATACAGAGCACAAAAAGCAAAACCCTTCCTCAACCACAGACTGGTGACTGAGCTAGGAAAGCGGCCTCTGATTGGCTCGGCTTCCCTGCTTCAGTCAGCTGAAGAGCGTTCCCTCGGAGAGTGGAGGGCGCCTCGGAGCATCCTACCCAGCAAAGAGCTGCTTCCTGTTTCGCCTGTATTGTTAGTTCTACAATAAACACTTATCAATATCCAAAAGGCTGCGTGGAATGTTTGGAAAGGCAGACTATTGAATACTCCAAACACAACTGCTCATCTTCTTAATTAAATTCACAATTGGAGAGGGGAGCAAAGGAAAGATTTTATTTTCAGAGAATATCATGTAAACACAGGTAAACAGATACTAATCTCATCCAACATCTGTACTTAACAGATGCGTTTAAGTCAAAAGGGCAATGAGTCATAAAAAATATCTTTAAACCCAAGGTGAAGAAAAAAATGACTAGAATAAACAGATGGTAAGATTTCTTGTGGGAATTTCTATAGTAAAAGTTTTCAATATTCTCGATGAAGTCTCTGCCTCACTGGCAAGAAAAGAGCTCTGTGTCCCAACTGGTGAAGTTCGAAAAGGAAGCCAAAAACCTCTCAACTTTTAGACGCAAAATGTTTAATGCTCTGTAGTTGAATGTTTTTAATCAACTTTAAGCAACAGCCAATGTTTTCATGTAAATTCTTCATCCCCTTCCCATGCATAAATCTTTAATAATCCTGAAATGGCATTGGTCTTTCCCCCAAAACCTAAATAGAAACATCAGACTCCCTCCACCTGCTGTGGCCACACCGCAACTCAAGTTGACCTAGGACAGGTCCCACATTGCAGCAGCCTGAGATGGAGTTTCTCTAGGTACTCAGAACTTTCTGGTCAACCGATAGAAAAAAAAGCTGCAGCTTTGAAACAGGAGAGCTTTATGGCCCACTCTAAAAGAAGCTAGCTAAAGTCAGGGGACAAAGGAGCTGGTGAGGGGCACAGAACATATTTTAGAGCAGCTGCATGACTGACTGGGTAAGTAATGACCCAGAAACTCAGAGGCTCTGAGTCCCCCGTATCAGCTTTGCCACTAACGGGTCAGATGACTCTGGACCAGTCAGTAACCACCTCGATGGGCTCTGGTTTCTTCAGCCGCCAAAATGAGGTAAGAAATAACTTAGGGAAAGAACTCTGCAAATCTAAAGTGCAACATAAACACTTACCATTGAGAAGCTGCTTTGTCAGCTGGAAGGCATTGGCTGCAGTTCATGGGAGCTCAGCACAGGAGTAACTGGCTGGCCCTGGACCTAGGAAAGGAGGCCTGTCCTTCCAGCCAGTATCTCTGAAAAGCGTAATTCTTAAAGGAACAAACCTGAGTCAAAATAATAAACAACACAAGGGCTACAACAGCTGAGCAGAGCATAGTTCTCCCAGGTCTGTGCTGACCCGTTCATGTCTTTCAATCAGAGTTGCACATCTTGGGAGTGGCATCAATACCTAGTCCACTTTCAGATATAAATGACAGCAAGAAGATGCTGCTGTCCTTCAGAATCCCAAAATGGTAGGGTTTGAACAGATTGTCACCTCTGAGGCTGTGCCCCCATGGAGGGAGGACAGCAGCAGGGGATGAGTGCAGTCAACAGGATTCCATAGAGAGAAACCCAGTGCTGGCCCTACCTGTCGACAAGGATGCATGTTGGAGCAAGTCCCTGGCCAGGTGGAACCTCGGTTCCCTCCCCTATACACCAAGAGGACTGGATCAAAGGGCTGCTGTGCTCAAATTCACGTGTTAGACTCTTATTTTAATTATTAACTCTCTAACTACAGCCATACGGTATTTCAACCAGAATCAACGGAAAACTGAAACAAGACGGTCTTTTTTTCTCTGAAATTCTCTAGATCATTTCCCGACTTTACCACTGCAATTCCAAGTATAGGTATTCTCCGATTATGTTAAATGGACATCTAAATTAAGGGGAGAAGACAGAGGCAGCCCACTTTCACAATTCATCAAGACGAGAGAAATTGTTCCCAATTGGATAAACTGTACATAGCTCAGCTCTTCTGTGGATGGCTGCCGTGGAGCACTCCCTATAGCCAGTGTGAGGGCCTAAAGGAATTTTTAAAGTGAAGGGGCGCACTTTACGGTACCCTAATGCATGCAGTCAGCGAGTCTGACCAGGACGGGATGTCAGCAGGGAGGCACTGGATCACGCATAGCAGGCTGTGGTTCCTCCTGCACCCAACCCCTCTAACTAAGAATAGATATGAAGCAGGGGCAGCGTGGCTCTGCCTGCTTCCCAGGAAGTCAGAAACGTGCTGGACTCAGAATCATAAACTGTAAGAGGTGGGAGAACAACAGAGTCTCCTTATCTGGTCCTTCTAGTGCCTACAAAGGTTGAATTGTTTTATTCAAAGCCATATGTTCTATACTGGAGTGTTCCTTCCCCTACTTCCTCCTTGATAGAGTTTTCAAGATGAGGGGCAGTAGGCGTGTTCCCAAGAGGAATTTGGTGAAATAGAGAGAAGTCACTGTGTTGGGGAAATTCCTATTTTTCCCACGCCTTCCATTCAAACAAATTATCCCATCAGAAGTCATTTTGTTCACCCACAGCTGATAACTAAAAATCAGATCACAGGTGGGGGAGTCTTCCCCTAGGGTCTGTATCTACACAGAATCAGCACCACACCTATGAGTCACCTAAGGGTTTCAACCCAATATTCGGGCTGATCCCAGAGTTCCAGAGGAACCCCAGTGAGACACTCAGCTCTGAACCTCCCCAGAGGAACTCTAAGGAGTTCCAGAAAAGTGAGCTCAGAACTCTAGAAAGATCTTAGAACTGACTATCTCTGTCCCAAGATTCTCTAAACTGAGACCAGGCTGAGAAATAGTGAGAGGTCCCTGGGAGCTTCCCAGGCCTGTTTCAGATCACCTCCAGTCCCTGGCTTTTAGTAAAAGGGTCTATGGATTCCAGCAGGTTCAAGTTCCTAGGGTCAAATTTCACACTTCACTGCAGCAGGTGGTGAAAAGCAACCAAGACACTGGTACCTTCTCGGTTTTGACTTTAACAGTTCTCCAGTTGAATGATGGTCAAGAAGATGAAAGAGAAACCACCCCGTTTCTGGCCTACTTCTCCCACCTGCAGTTACAGCGAGAACAAGTTTGAAAACCTTGGGGCTTATCTTGTGCTGGTGCTTCCCAGGAACCCACCTACCTCTCATTACTGAGTAGCCTCCAAAACTGCATAGCCTCAAGGGGGCTGCCTCTGATTCTGAGGATGCCCTGCTGAATGTACTTCTGACTCAACTCTTTTCCAGTTATCTCTCATTATGATCAACAGTTCGAACTCAAAAAAAAAACCCTATGAAAAAGCATCGTCTCTATGACTCTGTTTATAAATGTCACGTGATTCATGATGGGGAAGGTATCCTTGCAATTTGACAAATGCCTCAACTGAGCTTAATTCAGTGGAGGAAATGGCATGGCCCTCAACAAATTAGGACAGCTCTGTTTTGTATCACAAGGAAACATTACTTTCAGTTCGTTTTCATGGGCTTCACACTTAGGGATATTAAGTCCCTCTTCCTTACCCAGTGCTGGGCTTTGTCATAGAGGGAACCCATGAAAATGACAGTA
The DNA here is from genome assembly GCF_047675955.1 of Chlorocebus sabaeus. NCBI lineage: Eukaryota > Metazoa > Chordata > Mammalia > Primates > Cercopithecidae > Chlorocebus > Chlorocebus sabaeus. The sequence goes on from NC_132913.1 coordinate 39,265,180, forward strand.
GAGTACAAAGGATAGGTATTTCTGTTTTCCACTTGTTTGGACAGAGAGAAGGAGAGAAAAGCCAAAAGTGAGAAGATTAGCTATGAGATTTAGATAGCCATGATCAAGACAAACTGGTGCAAATTTAGAAGCAAAAGGCAATTCTGATTCTAATTTTCCACCTAAATTTCTTGGGAATTTAACTGTTCAAAGCCAGTGTAGTTATGTGTTCTATAGCAGAACTGCAAGAGCTCAGAGAAGAGACAAAGGAATAATGTTGGGACTCAGCCAAGGCTAGTTCTCTTCTTGTCTCCATGGGCTAGAACACAAGTCCAAGGTCTCTGTTTGCCAATTCAGTCTTGGGAATTATTTTGTTCTTTGTTTTTGTTTAAATTTTACTAAGTGACTACTGTGTGCTAGATGAATTTTCTCGTCTTCTGCAGGTGATATTACTCCACTCATTTGCCTCTAGAAATCTGTGTGGCCAACTGCAAGAATGAGTATCATACCCCTGTTTCCTCCCTGGAGCCCATCAGACAGGTGGTAGCAACAGGGCAGACAAAGGAATGAAAACAAAACAAACAAACAAACAAAAAACTACAGACAATAGATTCCACTTTTATTAGTCCTCTGCTGTAGTTCTCTGAGGCTGAACTCAGACCTTACCACCTAGGGAGGCATGTCCAGAGTTTCTCCAGGCCCCACGAATACCACGGAGATAATAGTTTTGAAATTAACGAGTTAAGATATGAAAGATACACAGGAGGCAGTGTGGAAGAATCCGCCTTTTAAATTTTTTAAGAGAAGTAGTATGGAATCAGGGCAGCCCACATTGCCCAGCTCCAAAGGCCCCATGCACCCCGTGTGAGTGGTCCTCCCTGTGATATGTAACAGGAATACCATGAAGCAAGGTGGTTATGAGCAGGGACCCTGGAGCCAGACTGCCCGCATATCCCAGCTGTGCCACTTCCCAGCAGGGTAACACTCGGCAAGCTACGCTACCTTCCTGTGCCTCCATTTCCTCACTTACAAAATGAGGATTCTATCAAGAAGATTGTGCAGATTAAAAGCCTTGGTCTAATAAAATGTTCGGATGGGTACCTGGCACCAACAGTCCTCCACAAGCAAGCACTGGGTTACTATGGTCGTTCTCATCACTCTCTGCCTGGGTTCTGGCCTGAAGCTCTGGTGCCCTTGCCTCTGGGGTAGGATTGCTAACTTTTGCCCCTGATGCCGGCCTGGTCCTCTCAATCCCACCTGAGTCTCAGGTCTCAGCCGCCAGAGCTGAGCCCAGCCTCCGGCCTCCTGCTGCCCTCCTACATTCATGCCAGCTCCTGCCAGCTGCCTACCTGCTCTATCTGGCCAGGCTGACTGCTCCTCGTGCCAAGGCTGTCATGCTTGCCCAGACCTCCTCCACCTCCTGACAGCACCCCCACCCTCAGCCACCCCACTGAACGCTGCATCTTTCCTCTGTACCTGGGTGTACCCAGTGCTCTCCCACTGGCCTCCTCAATTGCCTGGCCTCTTGCTCCATCATCCCCACCAGCCACTCCTGGATGCCCCACCCTGTCACAAACCACTGCCCAGAAGACCGTACTCATGAAAATCCTGTAACAAATGCTACTGCTGGTTCATGCCAAAGAGGCAAGAGAAGAGGAAGAATAGCAGAAACAAGCAGAGACAGGGATAAAGAGGCAGAGACAGAAAACCCTAGAGACGCGCAGAGGAAGAGTGAATATATGGACTAGCTCCCCTCCTCCCTGCCATTCTTGATGACTTCAGGAAAAATAATACTTCATAACTCATAAGACAGCAAGTGTAGGTAAGGTAGAAAAAATTCCCATGGCCTATTCAACTTGCCAGAAAAAGACAGATCCCTCTCTGTGATTGACATATTACTCAGAAAGCTCTCACTTTCTAAAATTTCAGTTTACAAAAAAAAAAAAAAAAAAAAGAGCCAATCTCTTAGAAAAAAAAACATTCCATAAAGCCACAATTTTCATGAATGCTATACAACTTTACTTTCCACTATTCTCCAAAATGAATCTAGGAGACTAGTTCAGCTGGTCACCTTCCCATTGCCTATATATTGTTTAGCTGATATTATTAGTGCTAATCTACCAATTACAGCTTTGAATTGTTGACTGGTCTGCGCTACTGGAGACACTGGAATGTGAAGATCAACGAGACATGATGGCATCTCCCTAGGGACAGACAGGGATGGCGTGGCAGCAACACTGAAGATCCTGAAGACAGAAATTGAACCAAGGAGATGGTTGCAATCAAAGCTCTCACATTTTGAGAAGCTCTGATGAGAGCCAGAGAGTAATTTGATTCCTTATCTGCAAAGCTTCAGCAGGAGTGGGAGGCAGGAAAGGGGGAAGGAAAGGAACAGTGTCACTCATGGAGCAGGGCAGAAATGAATCAGCCACCAACTTACTACTCACTCTTGCGCAAACCACCTCCCTAAAAGGTGGGACTCCTTCAGTTCCATGATGCCAGATTTGCTATAAAGAGTAAACAAAACTGTTTAACGTAAAATTAGTAAAACTTTATTTTCTATTTTGTCACTGCTTTTAGGTAACAATTTACGTTTTTGCCTCCCAGGAGTTTTTCTATTTGATTTGATAACATGATTAATAATAAGCATCCATAAATGCCTGTTTAGCACCTAATATTTCCTCTAAACAAAAATCAGTCAGCTCCAATTCAAAATCTTTAGTGGCTTCCCACTGAAAAACCCAAATCCTTAAAAAGGTCTAGTGTGTAGTGTGGGCCCAACACTTCTCTTCTCAAAACCCTGATTTTGCATGCCTTTCCCCTTCACTCTCTCCAAGCTTCTTGGACACATCACACCCCTTCCCACCACTGGGTTTTATTGCTTCTGAGCCCTTTGCCTAGAACCCACACCTCCTCTCAATCCACCCGCATTAGCTTGCATTAGTGCAACTGGTGAATTAATAGCTGTCTTTTAAATGTGAGTTCTGTGGGAAGAGAGACCAGGATACCTTTTTACACACCATTATATCCCCACTGCCTAGCACATAGGCTTTCCACAAATACCTGAATAATTAATGATGGCCCTGAGCTCCTTGGCTACCTTTGCACTTTGGTTGACAAAGCAGTGCAGTGACTGGCAAAAGAGCTCACAAAGTGAAATGTGGGTATTTTTTAGAGCTAAGAAAACCTAGAACATGAGCATCCCTAGAGAGTCCTTACCAAACTGTCTTCATGCCCTGATTGGGACACAATGGTCCTGTTCAGATTCAGATTCTTACAAACTAAATAATCTAGGTGTCACATAGAGTTGTTTTAACAGAGTCTTTATTTCAAGGGAAACATCATTTATAATGCGCTGATGGAGATTTTGGTTTTGGTTCTTGGTTTTTCAGTGTTGAGGACAAGACCCCATGATATTTCACGCGTCACCCTTTGCACAAGATGTCCCCTCTGTCAGGAAGGCCACCTTCACTCTGTCCCCTACCCCTGATTACTTTTATTTGGTGAACTCATTCCTTCTTTAAGGTCAAATGTAAATGTCACTAACTTCTCCAACCCCCTCAGACATTAGCCAGTCCTTCTCCTATACTTCCATAACACTCTGTCTCCCATACCTCTACCAGTGGGCGAATCACATAATAGTGTAATTCTTTCATTACAAGATGAACAGCTCAAGAGCAAGAACCACGTCTTACTCAGCTTCACACCCCACATGCTACATTCCATAGAAGAGCCTTAACAAATATTGGTTACAGGAACTGAACAGCAAACATGGAAAGAAAACTCACACTGTGAGCCTTGATATCCTTGCCTCCATCAGAATGCATGCAGCCTAGTCTAGTAGATATTTGAGGCCTTAGAGTCAATGAGCCAAGGAATCTGTGAGGTCAATTTCAGAGCCACTGCAGATTTAGAAAACAAATACAAAATGGAAACTGATGTCAGGAATTCAGGTCTGAGCCAAACTCCTGTCAGTGGTAGGGGCTCTTCTTGGGTGGAATCTATGGGAAGAGGGAATATTGGTAGATAATGGATAGATGGTAGCAATAAGGTCCTGGGGTATTTTCCTCAGAACATAGTTTTGGAAAAACATTTACCTTTGAAAAAGTGTGCCAGAGCATGTATCCCTTAAAGGCAGGAACTATGTTTTATTCATCTTGTTGATATACCCCTCTCTGATGCAGTGCCTATTACAACTTAAAAATAGTTGAAGTTTAATAACTACATTGCAAAAAGCCAGCTAAGCTGGTATAATATAGATAATCTTCACAGTAGAGCATTCACTGAAAGAACCCCATGTCTCAAGCACCAGGCACCAGGCATGCTAGAACCAAAACAAGGGAGTAGAAAAATCTAGCTGACTCTAAAATACTGAGCTTAGAGTAGCAATACTCATTCTAGATCCCTCCTGCAAGCAGATCTAAAGCTTTTAAAGTACTGCTAGACATGGATAGAATTATCTCAAGCAATGGATTAGTGTTAGCCCTCAGGTTGCAAGCTTTCGGTTTCTGCAACATGGTATCAGGTATGGAGAAAATGGAGGTTTGGGTGCACACTGCTGAACTTTGACCTCTCTATTATTCTAGGTGACAGAGATGACTAAAAGTTCCAGTATTCTTTCTCCATTTCTCCCATTTAGCATTACGCCATTCCACCTTCAATTTTAGCAAGGCTAAAATTCAACAATGTTCTTCAACTAGAAACTGTACCTCACAGCCTCCCTTGCAACTGGATATGACTGTGTTCTTGCCAATACAATAGGAGCTAAAGTCATGTGTCCAACTTACACATTACACCCTTAAAAAGATACTGACTGCTGGCCAGGCGCAGTGGCTCACACCAGTAATCCCAGCACTTTGGGAGGCCGAGGCGGGCGGATCACGAGGTCAGGAGATCAAGACCATCCTGGCTAACACAGTGAAACCCTGTCTCTACTAAAAATACAAAAAAATTAGCTAGGCATAGTGGCGAGCGCCTGTAGTCCCAACTATTCAGGAGGCTGAGGCAGGATAATGGCCTGAACCCAGGAGGCAGAGCTTGCAGTGAGCTGAGATTGCACCACTGCACTCCAGCCTGGGCGACAGAGTGAGACTCAGTTTCAAAAAAAAGATACTGACTGCCTACCATATACTCTCTTCCCATTCCTTTGGATGTGGTGCTGATGAAACAACTTCCAGCATACAGATGAAGACCTCACCTTAAGGATGAAAAGTTAATAGAATAAAGAAGCTTCTGCATTGTTAGATGAAAGAGAAAGGCATTTCCATCTTATTTAGGCAACTTTATTTAGGGGTCTCTTGTTGCAGCAGCTCAACCTAATACCAGCTGCAAAAGTAAAAATATTGAGGTCATTAGAATAGGAATGAAGACAACCAGAAAAACACATATAGAAGGTAAGAACTGGACTTAGAAAAAAAGACCTCACTAGGTTATATTGTTTCTTCTAATTCTCCTTTCATGAAATGCTGACAAACCCAAGATGGTGGTCAGTGATGGTAAATCTCCACCTAAACCCATCATCCCCATTAAAAACAGAACAGTGCTATGCACATGTTAGCCTGCTTACTTTCTGAAACAAAAGACTACGGGCCAAAACAAAATGTTTGTGAGCTAAAAACACATACACAGATAAATTACCAATTTTACACAGTTTTTTCAAAACCCAAATGAATTCAAAGAAAAATCTTCAACTCTATTGAGTTTTTGAGCTTAAGTAGAGCATTACAAAGACAAAAATATCTGCCACCTTTTAGCCAAGTCCATAAGTAATTCCTCATGAAGATTTGGATTTTTTATATAATTTCTCTTAGTTCTCAGTCTGTTTGGTCATTTCCTTTGCAGTATTGGATGGAAAATTAGTTGGAGCACTAAGTCCAAAGCCTTTCCCCAAGAGGCGCAAATGGAAACAAACTGAATTACTTATCTAAATGCCAGTTCTCAGAAGTGATTCTTGCATCAAATATTCAAGGAAAATAACAATCATCTACATAGAAAACAGTATAAATTCGCAGCCAAATAATAAAAATAATGTACACTGGTACTAATAGAAAATAGAGGAGACTGTAAAAAAAATCAAGGATCTCTTATATTTGTTGGTATGTCTCATAAGTCCAAAACTATAAAAAAAGCCATAAATGTTGGTCACACACACACACCCCCCATAGGGCTTTGCAAGTTGTTTAGTAATGCATTTTTCTTCATAACAGAAAATGAACTCTCAAATTTTTAAGATAGATTGAAAAATTTAAAATAGCAATATGCAAATAAATCTTTCACAGCCGCGTATCTCACAGCACCCCTATAGTCACTGGATTTCTGACCTTTGCATGGGAGAGTAAGCTATAAATACTACCTAACCCTCTGGCCTTGTGTACCTCAGAAATCCGTTCTCTTTTAAACTAAGAAAGGCAATAGTATCACAATTTTCAAAAACATTAGTTTTAAAAAAATTATTTCTAACAGTTCCTTTAAGTTACTCTTTCAATATCAAATAAGCTTTAAATAAATGTGCAATACTGCAAGATAGTAAAGTAATAACTAGTCGATCCAGAAGCTCTATCGAATCATAATGCTCCCTGCATTTCTTGGGCTCCTCTAACCAGCCATTTAAACCTACGAATTGCTTGAACATGGAGCAATTGTTTTAACATGCTTTGGAAATGTTGACATGCAAAAAAAGAGATACTAACAAACACAAATAGTCCACTCCAAAAACCAAAGGGAAATTCATAAATACATTGTTATGGCTCTTAGTAGGTTTTTGGAAAAGGGCTATTGTTAGTAAATGATCAGTTTTACCTAACTTAATGAGAAATTATGAGCTTTTCTCAACCAGGTACCTTTAGAGCTTTCCATCGAAGTCTTGACTAAAAAAGACAATGTCAGATAGATTGCCTGTGGGCCTCAACTAATACAGGTTCACTTTTGAAAGAGATACCTTCTAGAATACTAACATGTTAACCAACACAGCAACTTTGGGAATCATCCTATCCCCAACCAAGCCTATCAACTTCTAAAAGTTTGGTGAGAAGAACAAAAGGCCTAGAAGAAGAAATTCATTTCTGAACCAAAGAGTCATCCACTTCCTTTCACATTCAGTCTTTGATGGTTGTGTTTACTTCATTTAAACATATACTCGACAAACATAAACGAATCATGAAGATTCAAAGGGTTAGGAAAGTTTCCTAACATCGCACAACTCTGAAGCCATAAAAGAAGAGAATGAAATATATTTTTCATTATATCCATCCTCCATCAACTTGCCTCCTGCCATCTCTACAACATACTTCTCATATTTCGTATTTCAGCCACTCATTACACTTTCCTCAGAACACATGCTTATGATCCAGCTTTCTGTTTCTTCTTATGCTTGAAAATAACTTAAGCATTTTCCTGGTCTACTGAAATTTTTCCTCAAATCTCTTCCCTTCACAGATTGATTCCCCAATTTATGACATCTTTCACAGCCAATTCTTCCACAAAATATTTGCCTTTAAAGCATTTCCCATGAGTGTATCTTTTTTTGCTGATTATAAAAGTAAAACATGTTCTTTAAAAAGTGGTATTGTAGAAAACTTGGAAAATTCAAAAGAGTACAAAGGCAAGAATTAAAATTTGTAGTCTTACTACTAAAATATGATTACTGTTAATACTTTAGTCTTTTTCTATGTTTGTAGGCATTTTGTTTTACATCTAGAATCTACTATATGTAAACGTTTGTATTCTGTTAGCAATAACAACATAAATGTTCCCCACATTACTAAAAACTCATCATAAACATAATTTATTACAATTATAAACTATTGCACCATATAGATGTACTATGCAGTTCCCATTGTTTTGCTCATACAAATAATGCTGGAATTCTATTAGTCTGCAATTCAGATTATTTTCTCAGGCTAAATTCCCATATATTCTTGGGTCAAAGTCTATGAATGCTTTTAAGCCTCTCAATCACACTGCCGAAGGCCGTACAGAAAAATTCTGCCAATTTACATACCTATTAGCTCAAAGTGAAGTACCAGCTCTCAGCTTTATTACCAACAATACGACAAAGAGGGACCTAAGGGTCTAATTTTTTTAATCTGTTAATTTGATATGCCAAAAGTAGAAATCCACCACTGCCGTAATTTTCTTTTTCCTTTTTTTTTTTTTTTTTTTTGCCAATGAACAAGAATGTGAATATATATAACACTACATTTTTTCATAAGTATATTTAACCTACTATCTCTGAGTGAGGAATGTCCATCCACATCTAAATAACAGAGACTGTGATGTTCATGTCTCTAATCTCTTTTTGGGAAGTCTTAAGACATTGGCACCTAAGGTAATGGCTCTCGACAATGGCAGAAAATCTGAATCACCTGTGGAGCTTTTGAAAAATCCATTTACACTCCAGGAACTCAAGCTCAGTAAAGGTTCTAGTATCTACACTTTCTAAAAATTCCAAAGTCGTTCTATTAGGCAAATGAATCAGACGACTGAACTTAGACTACCATAGTTAGATATCATATCTGGTGGATGAAAAAGCTACTACATGTACTTCCTTAGATATATGAAGAAGAGCATCATTCCCTAAACTATCATCTTGTTCTATGGTACTGACCTCACAACCAATACAGCACTTATTTACCTTGCATGATCTACTTTCACAAGGTGGCGCAACAGTGCCCATTGCTGTTAGTCTCATTTCTAAGAATGCTCTTGTTTCATATGAAAAGAGAGTAATCTAAACACTGATATGCCTGTTACTTATATACCTACCACTTGGCAGAAATATTTATACAGTAGATAGAATAAGCATCTGGTTTGAATTTCCAAAATGGCTCCTTCCAACTCAAGGAGAGCCTCTGTCTATATTTTATTGGTCAGTGATAAGTGTTCATATTATTTACCGATTTATGATGAGGTTTACTGAGATGTGAAATCTCAGCTAACCCTTCAACCCACTCCCAATACCACTCCCATCTCTAAGCCAATTATTCTACTCCATATTATTAAGCACCGTACTAGAATCATCTATAGCTATTGATACTGAGGTCACATTTAGCATACTCATCAACCTCATATAACCTGGGCTTAAGAAGTACCCTTGACTCACTTTCAGAGCTAGGTTAGTTAACATTCTAATGAAGAAAAATATATAGAGAAAAACAAAGGGCTGGTATTAGACAGAAAAGTTCCCTTCTTTCAGACTCTGGTACAATGCCATCTGACGGGGATATGCTAGCATAAGAGCAGCCTGGCCCAGTCTGATTCTCCTACTGTTGCTTGGACTGAGTGCCACCTCCAGACTAATCCCTTACTGGGGTTGAGGGGAGTCACACATTGAATTATCACAAATCATCAGTATAAGAAGTTCAGCAGGAGTTGCTTCAGAGATTGTTTCTTTCCCTCTCAGGTGCTCAAAGTGGCCATCTCCTACCACCATATAGAGACCCTTCTGGAAGGAAGAAATGGAAGAACACCAAGTGCTGACAACCAATACACTGTTGGGTCAAATGCAAAGAGGAAATTGAATTCCTCAACAAATCCATTACTGGGAAACTCATTCCAATTTTCCAACAAGAAAAGTAAGGGATGGATTTTCAAAATTAGGTAAAGTATGAATCCAAATGAATTATTGTATTTGCTCTGCAGATAACCTCCACAACATATCAGCACTACCACACCAACTACCTTGAGCTCTTAGTACAAATTAATTGACAGTGATGGATAGGTTACCTGAACTTCAAAAATTAAGTCTTAATACGGCAATGATATTCTTTATGGTATACTACCGTAGCTCAGTGGGGGGCAGCACTACAATCTCTGGGCTTGGTTGAGTTCAGAGAACACTCTGCTCCATTCTATTTCTCTCTTTCCAGGGGCTATTTTGCCAGCCTTTGGATTGTCTCTACAATGGACATCATCCTCAAAAAAGCCTCAGGACAGAAAAGCCTGGACATTCCTGAGCATAATAAATTGGGATGATGAATCCAAAAGGAAGGCACTTTGTTGATGTTTTGAATTAAGTAAAAGAAAAAAGCATTAACAAGTGTACCAAACTTGGTGACTGGAATTAGCAAACCAGGACATATATCCAAAAGTGTAATCACAAGGTCACACGTTCACATCTCAGCATTAGCTCTGTGTCACTGTAAATCGCCATGCCAGCACTTTCCCTCCTCTTCATTTTATTTTATTTTTCTAAATTTAGAGTCATTACAAATGCTGCTAACTCAGATAACTTAGTACCTATGCACAAGGAGAATGAATCACAGTTTCGATGCGACCCACCAATTTAAATGTCTTCCCTTTGTATATTTCCATTTCCAATGACAGTATCTCCATCACCATGTATCATTTTCTGGTGTTCATTCTTGAAGACTTATGCATCTGCATGAATTTGCCTGAAGAATCTCTACATATATTCATTACAAACTGTAACTTTCCTTTCGAAAATGATTCCATTAAATAATTTTTATACTCCCATTTTCTTACCAAGTAATTTATCACCAACAGAAATACTTTTTTTAAGATCTGAAGCTTAAGATGAAAACACATTGTTAAAATGATCTAGAAATCAAAGTAAATTAAAATCCTAATGGGAAGTTGTTACAAGTGATTAGCTGTAAATTACTGTTACTGTATTTTTTTTTTTTCCAAAGAAAAGTCAAAGCGGACAACGGTTGCAGCAAAGGGTTAGACAAACCAGTCTCCCTACCCAAGAACGTGACTTCCGCTACTAATCCCTCTAAATTTATCTCTCAATTATTCATATTCACTTACATTCTGGACCCACTGAGCTCTCTAAGCCCTAAATACCTCCAATTTTACCTAATACATCTACCTTTCCTGTGCTTACTTCGCCCACATCCTGGTGGACTCTAAAAACCTTCTCCACCCTACACAAGAGTAGGTAATCAAATAATAAATATACGTATCAAAATCATGCAGTGCAGCCTCATAACCTTGGGCCTCTACTTGTCTCTCAATACTGCTGTTTTAGTCAGCTTGAGCTGTTATAAAAAAAAAATCAAGCACTGGGTGGGTTAAACAACAAAGATTTATTTCTCTGAATTTTGGAGGCTGAGAAGTCCAAGACCAACACAGCAGTAGAGTCAGGGTCTGGGGAGGGCCCAGTTCCTGGTTTGCAGAAGGCAACCTTCCTGCCATATCCTCGAATGGTAGAGAGACGAGGCTCTGGTTCCTCCTCTTCTTCCATAAGGACACTAATCCCATCATGGGGGCTCCACCTTCCTGGCCCAATCACATTCCAAAGGCCCCACCTCCCACTACCAACACCTTGGGCGTTAAGATTTCAACCTATGAACTATGAACCTATGAACTACTACCACAAACATGTAGTCGATAGCAACTGCCCAGCACCCCTTTCATATCTATTATGAGTTTTTTCCCTCAATCCACAGAAGTCTTCATCAATTGCCTCAAGACTGCTATCTCATCTCTCTTCTTTTACCATTAGCAAATTATCTCACCCCTAACCCCACAGGAGTTGAATAGAGCAAGTGACAATTCTTCAATATCCTGTCCTACCCCACAAATACCTCTTTTCATTCTATTTTGGTGGAAGAAGTATCCCTTCTTCTTCTAAGATTGATCTTCTCACCTGTGTTCAGAATCCCAATTTCTCTGCCCTCAAGAGAGCATATGAACCTGGTTCCATATGCTCTCTTGACTATAATTTCAACCCACACCTCGCCTTGCCTCTTCCAGCTATCAACTTATTTCTATCTGTCCTTCATAGCCAACATCCAAAGAGTGCTTCTACACTCTGTCTTCATTTCTTCTCCATTATTCATGTTTCAATAATCTGGCCTTTATCTCTGTCTCTGACTCAAATTGTACTTGCCAAGGTTGCCAGTGACCTCTTTGTTGCAATTTCTAACAGAACCTCATCTTATGTGACCCCTGACACTATTGACCTTTCTCCCGTTGGAAGCTCTCCTGCTCCTTGGTTTCTAGGGTATGGCTCTCCATGGTTTCTCTTCTACTTCTCAGGTCATTCTTTCTTGATTTCCTTTGTGGGTTCTTCACTCTCTGGCCACCTCTCAAATTTCACAGTTTCACCTCCTCTCCCTTAGCTTCAACTACATTCCATCTTCTGATGATTCATAAATAAATAAATCCAGTCCAAATATAGGTCTGAAGTTCTAGAACCACATGTTTAACTGCCTACCAGATAACTCTCCTCAGTGTCCCATGGTCCAGATATATTAGACTCAACATGTCCAATAGTGAACTCACCTCCATCTCCTTTGAAACCAAGTCCTTATATTCTAAAACAGAGTGACTACCCACCCAGTTGTCCGATTTGGAAATTTGGGAATCATCCTTGACTCTTCCCTTCCCCCTCTCCACTGACTTTATGTTCTGTTGGTATTCCCCCAACCCTAACACCTTTTGAACCTCTCCTCTTTTTTCAGTCTCTACAGTTGAGGCTCTCCCAATTTGTTCCCCATGACAGCCTCCTTACCAGTCTTCCTGCAACCAACTATGCTCACCTCTCAAGTTCCATGTATCTTTCCATTTGAATACCAAAATGTTCTGCAAGTCCAATCAGATGACTCTGTTGACACAACATCCATGACACCTCCCTTTCTTTAAGATAAAATTTGAATTATTTCAGGGATCAAGTACAAGCCACTTCTGGTGTGCCCAGACTCATCTCTTGCCATAATTTCTTCACACATGCTCCAGTCATACCTCGCTGTATCAAATTCTTGCACTTGTTATCCTAGGCTTCGGAGCACATTGAACCTTGTTCCTCAAAAACTATTTCACTACCTAATTCCCTGTGCCTAACTTTCTCCTACTGGTCATTCGAAAGTCAGTCCAGACATCTCCTCACTTCCCTGCCAAAAGCACAACCCTCTCCAGTTAGAGATTACACGTCCCTCCTGTGGGGTCTCTCAGGCGCCACCATATCACAGCATTTCCCACGCTGCACCCTCCTCACTCAGGCAACAACGTGAGCTCCAGGAGGAACAGAGACTGGGTCTTGTGCACTGTTGCTTCCTTAACAACCACCATAGTGCCTGTGACAGAGAAAGTGCCCCCAATCTTTTAATAAAGAGTTCTGCAAATTCTGGGATTAATCTCATGATCAGTGAACACATTCTGATCCCTTTTACCTTCTGATTCTATCCAATACCCCACGGGCACAACTCTGACCAGAAGCCACGATTTCAACTGAGTGAGCAAACAGGACAAGGAAGCAGTCAGTTAATTACCTTGGAAAGAAAAGGATGTCTGTAGGCAGAGACTCTCCCAAGGAATGAGAGAACATTCAAAAATCAGTTTAATAAGATGACAGATAAGCCCATTTAAAATCTTGCTAATATCTGTTTGAAAGGTCATTTTAAAATACTGTCTTCTGATTGGGAGATGGTGAATTGTGTAGCTATATAAAATGGCATTATCCAGCAGGAACAAATTTGCAGTGCGTTACATATGGAATACAAATTATACTAAATTTCTTTCAACAAAAACTGCATGTCTAAGTCCTATTCATGTTAGACCTTTGGTTGCATTTGAAAATATCTCAGAGGAGCCTGCTCCTGATAAAGCTGAGTTTCTCTCTAGCATGCTCCCATCAAGCTAGCAGTGATGAACTCTCTTTAGAGAGAGGGCTTGGACTCTGAGCACTGGAGGTGAGCAGCTCATCACCTTCTAACTTCAGAGTTCGGCTCCAGGCTAGCCTTAGGACTCTGAGTATGGTAGTTCCATTTTGGAGATCCAATTTAGTTCTTATTAATCAATAACACTTAATCCAAAATCCAAATTCAGGAACCCATCCTGAAAAACCAGTCTTCCCAGAAGCTGGTCTGAACAGTTCTGCTGAGCTCACTGTGAAATCTCTTTACATGTTGTTCTCTAACCTGAGTTCTCCTCTCACCTGAAGATGGAGCATTGAACCAGATGACTTTTCATTGTCTCTTCTTATAATTTTCCATATGTGGTTCTGAACTGGGAGTAGTCATTAGTTGACGAATTCTGAAAATGGGCTAAATGACATGCCAATAACTGAAAAATGGGGTGTGAAGAATGTGCTTCTTGCTTTCTAAAGCATAACCATAGAAATGCAGGGCTTCTGAATGCCTTCTTTTTCTTAACATGACAATAAGAAACAAACAATCCTCTTCTTAATCTGTCCATTTTTTTAAAAAAATCTGGAAAAACTATCTTTCTCTACAGGGAGTTAAAAGGAGATGCTAAAAGAGATGCTTCTAGCGATTTCTTTATCATTCTGTAATGGCGATTGTCTTCATTTGGCCTCCCTCAAAGCAGAACCTAAGATAAGAACTTTCGGAGGGGATCTTGTGAAGCAGGAATGAGGGAAACAAAAGAGCGAATCCAGGAGGGAGGAAAAGTCAATGAAGAATATATAACGGATTTCCGATTGCAGAGAGGTAACTGGGACTCAGTCCCACTGAGAACTTCTAAGCAAGAGTAAAATGCTCCTCAGAATGGCCCCCCTGAAGGACAATGGGCTAGGGTACTTAATCATTGACCCCCCTTCACCATTGGTGGAGAGGGCATTAAGTGTCCTATATTTGGAGACAGGCCTGGATGGAGTAAACTCCTTCAAGGGAGAACCCTGAGGCAGAAGAGAGAAGGCAAACAGGCTGGATGCATAAGCACTGTCCACCACAGCTGCAGCTGAAGTCTACGGTGGGCCAAGGAGATGCATGCAGCCTGGCACCCAAAAAGTGCCAGCTAGAGTTATGTGTGGGTGTAAGACTATGCAGCATGGCAAGCTACACCTACTTTTCAAAAAACACTATTTCCTTCAGTTTATCCCGTGTCCTGGGGATTTTAATTAATAAATGGTGCTCATTTACTCCCTGCATTATTAGTTTATCTTACAAGAATTAAGAATGAAATGCAAGAGCAACCATAGCTTTGGGACATTGTTAGCATGTAACTATGGCGAGAAAAGAAGTATGATAACCACTGGAAGGAACAACTAAGTGTATACCTACTCTGGAGGGCTTTTACTTACCAGCACAAAGTTCTACCTTTTCTGTAAACAGCATGGCTGTTGCACGTGCCATTATGACAGTTGCTGAGATATGTGAATGCAAACCAGCACCCAGGGGGGCAGAGCAAATTTCAGTTTCTGGGAAAGCTACAAGCTAGCCCCCACTGCAATCAGGAAGCAATGCTTAGTCCCATTTCTCACCTCATTCCAACTGGGACCCATTCAGTCACCCCTAGAGAAAGCTGATGCTATCAGTACTTAGTAAATGTAACCTGAGTATTTCACATCCTTTGACTCTTACTCCTCCAAAGTCAAGGTTAAGCCATGTCACTAAAGATGCTTTGGAAATATTCCACTTCCTAAATTGCAAATAGTTCTGCAAGCAATGCAAACAGAACACTTAAATTCTCGGGACTGTCAAAATGACACCTTCATCAGCTTCCAAATCCGGTAATTATTGTCTTCCTCACACCCACGAACAGGACTGAAACTAAGTGGATCTCACAAGGTTCTCAACTCTGGTGTCTTTTTTGGTAGGTGTAGGAAGAAGGGAAAAGAAAACATCTTGAATAAGATCAGGGTCAGAGACAGTAAACCATGCTTTTTTGTTTTGTTTTGCTTTTTGTTTTTTAACATCTTTTTTTACTATCAAGGCTTTTACCCACAAGCTTTCCTCCTTGTTTGGAAGCACATTTTTGATCACTAACTATATCTAGAAATACTCCTTGAGACAAAGCAATTTGTAGATACCATTTTTGTTTGACCCAAGAAGCCCAGACCTACTTTCAGGGACAGGAAATAGGAGCCTGGGGCCCAGGAGAAATGATATTCATGGTAGCCAATGAAAGTGGAATTGGATGAGAAGGTACACAGGGCAAAGTGCCAAAGCAAGGATGAAACACATAGCAGTGAGAATTCGTAGGCCAGACGAGGCACACAAATTACAAGAAGGGCCAGGTAAGGAACCAGAGAAACAGGATAGTGCCAGAGGCTACATCTCTGAAGAAGGAGGCATAGGTTGGGGACCACTTTTTTTTTTTTGAGACAGAGTCTCGCTCTGTCACCCAGGCTGGAGTACAGTGGCACGATCTCGGCTCACTGCAACCTCTACCTCCCGGGTTCAAGCGATTCTCCTGCCTCAGCCTCCTGAGTAGTTGGGATTACAGGCATCCGCCACCACACCCAGCTAATTTTTGTATTTTTAGTAGAGATGGGGTTTCACCATGTTGGTCAGGCTGGTCTCCAACTCCTGATCTTGTGATCTGCCCATCTCGGGCTCCCAGTGTGCTGGGATTACAGGCATGAGCCACCGTGCCCAGTCGGGGACCACTTTTAAAGTTGGAATTGGCCAGGCACAGTGGCTCACACCTGTAATCCCAGCACTTTGGGAGGTCAACGCAGGAGGGCTGCTTGAGCCCAGGAGTTTGAGACCAGCCTGGATAACATGGCAAGACCTCATCTCTACAAAAAAATTAAAATAAAAATTAGCTGAGTATGGTGGTGTGTGCCTGTAGTCCCAGCTACCTGGGAGGCTGAGGCAGGAGAATTGCTTTAGCCCAGGAGTTTGAGGCTGCAGTGAGCTATGCTGAAACCACTACACTCCGGCCTAAGTAACAGAGAAAGACCCTGTTTCAAAACAAAACAAAACACACTGAGGATTAAATTTTCCTATCTGGAATCCAGAAAAAAAACAAAAAACACTGAGGATTAAATTTTCCTATCTGGAATACAGAAAAAAAGGGTCCCTTTTCTTTCTTTCTTTTTTTTTTTTTTTCAGACAGAATCTCTCTCTGTTGCCCAGGCTGGAGTGCCGTGGCACAATCATGGCTCACTGCAGCCTCTGCCTCCTGGGCTCAAGGGATTCTCCTGCCTCAGCCTCCTGAGTAGCTGGGATTACAGGAGTACACCACCACACCTGGCTAATTTTGTATTTTCAGTAGAGATGGGGTTTCACCATGTTGCCAGGCTGGTCTCAAACTCCTGGCCTCAAGTGATCTGCCCGCCTCGGCCTCTCAAAGTGCTGGGATTACAGGCATGAGCCACTGTACCCAATCAAAAGGGTCCCTTTTTTTTCGAGGCACAGTCTCACTCTGTCACCCAGGCTGGAGTGCAGTGGCTCAATCTTGGCTCGCTGCAACCTCCACCTCCTGGGTTTCAGCGATCCACCTGCCTCAGCCTCCCGAGGAGCTGGGATTAGAGGCGCCTGTCTCTTTTCTACAGGCTGCCTCATAGGCTCCTTAAGCAAATGTGACTGCCTGCCCCACCTACATCTAGGAGATACATCATTTAAGCCAGGTTTTCCTTTTAGCCTCCTGATTTCTATGAGCTTTGCAAATGCATTTTTCTTTTCTTTCTTTTTTTTTTAGAGACAGTCTTCCCCATGCTGGTCTTGAACTCCTGGCCTCAAGTGATCCTTCTGCCTCAGCCTCCCAAAGTACTGAGATTACAGGTCTGAGCCACCACACCTGGCTGCCTTGTCAATTCTTGCAATAATTTTTGTGTCCAAGTGAAAATAGAAAATAAATTTAAACTTGAGGCCCAGTTTGATGTTGATCAAATAAGGAATTAGATAAATTTGCAGAAAGTTTGATTGTTACATCTCTCAGAAGTTCATACTTAACAAGACCTATTCCAAACTATTACAGGCCTACTCCGTTGGCAAACATAAGTGCCAAAAAAGGTTGCAAGCATAAATGCCAAAATAACTGACTCCCCCCTCCGCCCCACCAAGGCTATCCCTTAGACACACACCAGGAGTGTTTTGGGTACTTTATATGACAAAAGTAAAAATGTACCTCAAAAACCCTCCCAAACCATAACAATAAACCACAAGGTCAAGGTCATTATAAGGTAAAATGAGAAAACATCATGTGAATTTTTTGAGTGTAAGATATACGGCTCATAGCTGTTCAGTCATGTGCTTAGCACAAAAAGCAGCAGAATACAGGCATTAGCCAAAAAAAAAAAAAAGGGCACTAAATTCACACACAAAATGATTCAAAGCATAATATAACTAACAGACATGCTTTATTAAAGTCTGTTATTTACAAGTCTGCAGCGCCTACCAACATTGCCTGGCAGTTGGGCCTTATTTTGGGAGACTACCTACCAGTACCTGGTAAAGCTATCAGCTTCTCCTGAGACAAGGCAAACTGCTCTTTGGACTGGTTTACTTCAATATTTACTCCAGCTCTCCAGATAGCCTTCATTCTCCTGAACTAGTGAAGGGCTGACCTCGCAAACAAGTTCAAAGCAGTTCAAAGTCTGCAAAGAGAAAATCTACTTTTAGATGAATGGTCGGAGCAAGTCCTTATGAAGAAGAAAGGCTGGCTTCTGTTTGTTGGTATTTTTCTCATATAACTCTACAAACACCAACTCCAGACATGGTAATCCTTCAGACAATTCATTTGGATTCAAGAACAGTATTGCCCATAATAGACACTAGTATGAAATTTTAAAAATCTATTTGCTTACAGACTTCTCACCACTGGCTAGCTTGGAAACAAACTGAACAATACAACCACAGCATTCATTTCTTTTACTCATTTATTGAATGAAGATCAAACACAGCAAAGTCAAGGGTTAACCTCTCCTGTGTGCTCATTTGGCTGTGAGTGTCAAGACCCTCATATACCGCTTAGACAATCAAAGATTAATAGAGTGAGACCCCCTTGAGAGTCACTGTGATTCAGAAGCTCAGAACAGAGAACTCATCGGGGCTGCGGTGAGCTGTGATCACGCTGCTGCGCTCCAGACTGGGCAACAGAGCAAGACCCTGTCTCTTAAAGAAAGAAAAGAATAGAGAACTCAGAAGCTCTCAGTGTTAACACTGGGTCAGCCCACAACTTGCCAAGTGACCTTACATAATCCTTCTGGCTTTCAGCTTTTTCCATTTTCAAACTGAAGAATGTGAGTGACTCAAAAATAAATAGCCCAATATCCACTCCTGTCCCAAGGTTTTTATCTTTCTTTCCAATCTGGGCTGAGTAAACTTGCCATTCCTTTCCATGACTAAAGAAGGCAGAAACCTCAGAATATTTTTCTTATTTTCTGTCACTTGATTTCCTCCCTTTTGAATACTAGTTTCTAAAATCCAAGAGTCTTGCCCAGGAAACTAAAGAAAAGGAGGGAGAGATGGAGTCACAGGAAATGTCATCGCAGACAGACACAGGAAAGGCTCAAGAGAAGCTTCTGCTTTCTAACTGGCAGCTGTTACCTGTTTGTGTTTAAGAAAAAAATAACACAAACCTAGTCCCTAGGGATGAGGCGTTGCAATGGTTGTATAAACATACACCACAGGGTATAAGGACCAAGGGATTTTACTATGAAAAAGTAAGTAAATAAAACAAAAACACCCTGTGGTGAGCTGAGTGATGACCCTGCACTAAAAGATATGCCTGCATTCAAATCCCTGGAACTTCTAAATGTGAACTCATTTGGAAAAAGGGTCTTTGCAAATTTAAAGATGTTGCAATGAGATCATCCTGGACTACTCAAATGGGTCCTACATCCAATGTCAAGTGTCCTTATAAGAGACAAAGGGGGCCAGGCACGATGGCTCATGCCTGTAATCCCAGCACTTTGGGAGGCCAAGGTGGGTGGATCATGAGGTCAGGAGATCGAGACCATCCTGGCTAACACAGTGAAACCCCGTCTCTACTAAAAATACAAAAAATTAGCCGGGCGTGGTGGCAGGCGCCTGTAGTCCCAGTTACTCGGGAGGCTGAGGCAGGAGAATGGTGTGAATCCGGGAGGTGGAGCTTCATGCCACTGCACTCCAGCCTGGGTGACAAAGCGAGACTCTGCCTCAAAAAAAAAAAAAAAAAAAAAGGAGATGAAGGGGACAAAGGGGAGAAGACACACAGGACAAGGTGACATAAACGCTGAGATTGGAGCGACTTAACCATGAGCCAAGAAGTCACGGAATGCTAATGGCCACCAGAAGAGCAAGGAACGAAATTCTCTCCAGAGCCTTCCAAGGAAGGCAACCCTGCTAACACCTTCATTTCCAACTTCTGATCCCTAGAACTGTGAGAAAATAAATGTGTGCTATTTTACACCACTGGCTTGGTAGTAATTTGTTGCAGCAACCTCAGGAAACAAGTACATCCTCCACCCAACTACAGTCAAATTTCTAAATTAATCCCTTTTCAATACATGATACTATCATTTTCACTTTCAAGGGAGCCATCATTTGAGGATATTTCTCAATGTTTTTCAGCTTCATTAGTCTATTACATTGGCACAAATTTATCTACAGATCCCAAAGTCTACTCTATCTTCCAGAAATGAATGTTTATCAAAAAGTTGAAATAGGCTGGGCACAGTGGCTCATGTCTATAATCCCAGCACTTTGGCAGGCCAAGGTGGGGGGATCGCCTGAGTCAGGAGTTCAAGACCAGCCTGGCCAACATGGTGAACCCCTGTCTCTACTAAAAGTACAAAAAAATTAGCCGGGTGTGGTGGTGCACACCTGTAGTCCCAGCTACTCGGGAGGCTGAGATGAGAATCGCTTGAATTCGAGAGGTGTAAGTTGTAGTGAGTGGAGATGGTGCCACTGCACTCCAGCCTGGGCAACTCCATCTCCAAAAAACAACAACAACAAAAAGTTGAAATTAAGTAAATTAAGTAACTGGAAACTATGTGATAAGTAGAAAGAGAACATCATCTGAGGTCGCAAAACTGAGTTTTGATTCCTTACTCTGCCACGTGTTATCTGAATGAACTTGAACAAGTCCCTGAACTTCCTTAACTTCTCAAAACCTCAGCTGTCTTATTGGTAAAATGAAAATATAAGTGCCATTTGCCTCACAAGATTGTTATGAGGCTCAGATGAAAGATGTGGAAATGATAAGGCCTATATAGAAATCCACGGTGCTTATTATCCTTCCTCTCAATATTCTGTCTCCCCTCCAGGGGGGCACTAAGTCCATCTAGGAGGACCGGCGATGGATACGGCTAATAACGGGCTGCTCACCCCACATCTGCATCACTGGAATGTTGTATTCAGCACACCCCACAGAAAAATCTATTTTCACAGTGGGCCTCTCCCCTGCATTCAAGGGCTGTCTACCCTAGTCTGTGAGAATACGGACATCGGTGGGCAACCAGGTCTCCCATTGGATGTCTGAGCAGTGAGCAAGAGGGTGACCCACCTCTCCACCGAAGTGTGAAAAGCTTTCCCCTGGAGCTTGGTGAGCTTCACTCTCATGAAGATGCAAAAGTACCTTCTGCTTCTCTGTCACCTTGGTGCCAATGTAGGGACTCACACCCTAGGGCCGAGCCTGAATTTTATTTGGAGAACAGTTCTTGCAGCTTTAGCCTGAGAACAAATGCTGCTGTCAGCTGCCTGGCATAAGGCATCAGTGGGAACAGGGTGTCTTTTAATTAATTATCCAGATAATCACTCACTCACTCCATGGCCTACTCATGACCTCCACTAGACAGCGCTGGTGGTGCTTCTTCCCAGCTCCAGGGCCCAGAAAGGTGCTCCCCTCGGACAGTTCGTGTCCGCTCCTTCTGGGTTTTTTTTGCTCTATCTTTTAAAATCCAGTCCCCAGTCCCAACTGCTGGTATCTTCAGGACAATCCTCAGAATTTCTTTCCAGTTGATGGTACCTTATCCTGTCTGCCAGCTCTGTTATGGGTTTTTTTTTTTTTTTTTCTTATACCCTTTGGGGGAATCATTTCAATGAGATTGTGGGATGAAAAGGAAATAAATACTTGTGTTATTCCAGCATCTGGACAAAGGAGCACCTATTTTTAAAATGCACTAACAACAACAACAACAACAACAGCCCCAGTCCATTCCTTTACCTCTACCCTAATTTACCCAACCGAAATTTGCAGAGGTGGGGCCTAAGAATGCAGTTTCTTAAAGCACCTTGGGTGATTCTGAGGCACAGCCAGAGCTGAGAGCCACTGTGTTAATCCTCTTCTTGGTATAATTAAGGCAGCTTGTAGAGTAAAAATAAATCATTAGCAGCCACTTCATTTTGTTTAGGTACCAGGCTATGGCACCCTAAAAGTTAATTGAAAATTACTAACCCAACTCCAGGACATAACTAGTACTTTGCAATCTACACCCTCTATCAGTGTGTGCTTTGTTAAATAAAACTCTTGGCGGGGAGTGTCTGGCTAGGATTCTATTCCCAAATTCATTTCTTCCTGTGTACCCTCAGTAATAACACTTCCCACCTACTTACCTCACAAGAGTGTTAATCTAAGGAATGTAAAAGCCATCTGAGCAAACCTTGTTGACTGAAATGGGCACATAAGTATTGTATCAAAGCATTGTGTCATCAATCCTATAGCCTTTACTTAGAGATATTAACAAGAGTATCATCCTCCGACTTGATCTTTCTTCCCAGTCATACCTTTTATTGATCCTGAATTTTCAACAATGATGCTCACTTGCATCGGCAAATTGAGTTTCTTTCCGCCACTACCCACCTCACTCTGCAGGGGCTTTCGAGCTATGTCCTCCCTGCCAAGGCTTCACCACACCTACAAGTCCAGACCTATCCTCCCCTGAAATGAGATGCAGGGTCTGTGTAGAGTAGCAGCAAAATGTGGGGGCTCTGGACCAGACTACCTGGGTCCCAATCTCTGCACCATCTCTTGTTAGCAGTGTGGCCTTACACAAGTGACTTAAGCACTCTGCATCTAGTCTTCTCATCTGTAAAATGGGAATAAGAATTGTACCTCCTTCATAAGGTTGTTGTGAGAATAAGTGGATTCAAACCTGTGAAGGGCTTGGAACAGAGACTGGAGCATGATATTCCAAACATGTTATCTGTTGTCATTACAGTTGGATGGCTCCATCTAGATGCATCCCAGATCCTGCAAATCCAACATGTCTGTAACTGAACTCATTACCAGCCCTTCTAAAACTGTTCCAACTCTTGGATCCCTTTCTCAGTTAATAGCATCCATGTCAACCCAATTGTCCAAGCTGGAAACCTGAAAGGAATCCTTAACTCCCCATTTACTTTTCATATATCCAATCAGCCACCAAATCCTGTCCCCTCCACCTCAGAATTCCCTCCCAGTGACAGCACTCTGTACCTACTCTCCCCTCCCAGCACTCACACACCGCTGACCTCTTGGGTTGGGACAAGGCTGCAGGGAGGACTGATGCTCATGGCCTGGGCAGAGGATGTGCAGAAAAGTACGCGGGCTCTTGAGCCAGCTCAGATGTGGCTCTTCACCATCACCGCCCCAGAGGCCTCCTCATGGGCCTCCAGCCTCCCACCTCCAGCAGATTCTTCCTGAAGCATAACAGTAGCTATGGCTTTTATCGTGCCTACTGCATACCAGACACCAGAAAACTGCTAAGCAGTTTTCACATCAAATCTCACTGAATCTTTTCAACAACCCTACAGGGCAGGTACCATTAGGATTTCCATTTTACGGATTAAGAGGCTGAGTTACCAAAGGTCACAGTCAGTAAGTAGCAGTCAGGATTCAAATTTAGGAAGTCGGGATCAGAGCACATGGCCTTAACCACAGCCTCCTGCCTCTTGCCTCTCAACAAACTGGGCCTGGCCAAAGGCTGGGTGCCAAGGGGTGGTGGAAGGAGAGGGTAGCAAGAATGGGGCCTGAGACCCAGGCCCTGCCCTCTGGAAATTCACACTAAAGGAAGGGAGATGAAAAGTATATGTACCTGAATAAAACCACCATCTGGCAGGGCAGCGTCCATCAGTTAAAGAATGAGTGGGCCTGGCGTGGTGGCTCACGCCTGCAATCCCAGCACTTTGGGAGGCCAAGCAGGCGGATCACCTGAGGTCAGGAGTTCGAGACCAGCCTGACCAACATGGTGAAACCCCATCTCTACTAAAAAAAAAAAAAAAAAACTACAAAATTAGCCAGGCATGGTGGCACATGGCAATAATCCCAGCTACTCAGGAGGCTGAGGCAAGAGAATCACTTGAACCCGGGAGGTGCCGAGATCACACCACTGCACTCCAGCCTGGGCGACAAGAGCAAAACTCCGCCTCGAAAGAAAAAAAAAAAGAATAAATCTTACGGGTAATAAGTGCTTCTGGAGGATGATGTTTACATAAGGCTGAGATGTCAAGGAAGGAGTTTAGGAAAGGTGGCTCTTACGGGCCGTGGAATAGAATGTAAATAAGTGTAAATGGTCAGCGAGAGCTCTCCTCATCAGGAGGATGCTAACGCAAAGATAGCAGGGAGGGGCAGGAGGAGTAGTTGTTTTAGAAAGCTGGCTTCTGCCATTCTGCCAGCAAAATCCTAACCGTGCTAACAATGAGCATTTCTCCAAGAAGTGGTCCACAGCACACCAAAGTCTTCACATGCCACACCCCCTACAAGAGGGACTGCTCACAACCTTTCCGTGTGTGCTTCAGGCATGATCACGGAGTGAACAGCAATGCCGCACCTCCACGATCTGCAAGTCCCAGGAGATTTTAAAACAAAAGTCGTCTCAGAGTTTCAGCAGTGGCTGACTTGCAGTGCAGCAACATTTTTAAAGAGAAGAGGCTTTTTTCGTTCCTCTCTCCTCTTCCTTCCTCTTACTTGAAACACACACACACATACATACACACACACATGATAGCACTTCATGATTCAATGAATTGGGAATATGATTTTTTTAGGAAGACAATTTTTTTAATACCAAATCACGTGGAGCTGACATAAATCAAAGATGTATCTGTGTGGGTCTTTCTCTGTTCACATATACAACAAATACTGCCGAGGTTATACAGCGCCCATGGCCTAAATATCTGCAGTGGAAGATTTTGCAGTTACTTCCCCAAAGCAAAATGTTTATTAATGGAATCTATTCATTTTAATAAGAATTCTTCTGAGGTCAAATATGCAACTTATCCAACCAATTGTTGCCTTGGTCAAGTTAATTAACCTCTCTGAGACTTGATTCTATCATCTATTATCTATCAAATATATTTAACAACGTGTACCTTATACCACTCAGAGTTGCCGTAAGAATTCAGTGTAACCACATGTGATAGTGTGATTCAAATGTGTGGTATGGCTATTACCATTCACACCAAATAGACAGCAGCATCAAAATGAGCTTGATACCATCCTATGTGGTGTTGGTGATGACCGAGGACTCAAATGGAAGCATCTGTGGTTACATGCAATAAAGAGGCACTAGTGTTAGTAGGATTCCTATTTGAAATAACTTAGTATTTGCATTTTTGTGTTTAGCGGAAAGTCTCCATTTGAATTAATAAGGGTAGAACATTTGAGAGCCCCAATTCAGTTCCACATTTTTAAAATACACTCCATCAAGCATGCTTTCCACTCCCATGCAAATGAATTTCCATCCCCAGGGCCCATGGAAAATATAAAGTTCTGCCTGATACCATTTTCTTCCTGTAATTTAAAGACATTCAGCTATACCATTTGCTTTATTATCCAGATTTTAAAAAAATATCTCAGCCGGGCATGATGGCTCATGCCTGTAGTCCCAGCACTTTGGGAGGCCGAGGCGGGCAGACTGCCTGAAATCAGGAGTTCGAGATCAGTCTGGCCAACATGGTAAAACCCTTTGTCTACTAAAAATACAAAAAAAATTAGCTAGGCTTGGTGGCATCCACCTGTAATCCCAGCTACTTGGGAGGCTGAGGCAGGAGAACTTCTTCAACCAGGAAGGTGGAGGTTGCAGTGAGCCGAGATTGTGCCACTGCACTCCAGTCTGGGCGACAGAGCGAGACTCCATCTTAAAAAAAAAAAATCTCTGCAGCTGTTCTCATAACTCACACAGCCCTATTTTTCAAAACAGCCCTTGATGCGCCTATTATATTTTGACCTCCTCTCCAAAAGAAAGGAGACACATTTCAGTAAAAGCTTTAAGGTTTTTTTACAGCAGCTCCCTCCTCCCCCTTCTCTGCTCTACTTTGGTATGGGTTACCTTTCACCGTGTCCTAGAGAACCCTCCCTTCGTTTTCCAGCCTCAAGTGAACTGGATAAAAATGTAATTCATCATTGTATTGACTATATTTAGATATAAAGAATTCTCGAAATATTTACAGTAAAGAAGGAAGATTTTGAAATTAGTTGAGGATGCTGGGATGGAGGAAAAGGAATTTCTTTAAAGAGAATTTTTTTTAAAATAGCATACTTTACTTAAATTTTAAAAAAAGAAAGAAAATAAAAGAAAGAAACCATGGTCTGTGTCACCCAGGCTGGAGTGCAATGGAGCCATTAAGACTTACTGCAGCCTTAAACTTCTGGGGTCAAGCAATCCTCTCACCTCAGCCTCCCAAGTACTGGGACCACAGGCACACGCCACCACGTCTGGTGACAGGATCTCGTTGTTACCCAGGCTGGTCTTGAACTCCTGGGCTCAAGTGATCCTCCTGCCTCAGCCTCCAAAAGCACTGGGACTACAGGCGTGAGCCACCTTGCCTGGCTGATTTGCTCAACTCTGACAAATCTTTGTAGGTACCTGAAGAACATGTACATTCTATAGCTATATCCTGAATGGGTAAGTCGGGTACCTGTGAGGAGGGCACCATGCCCGTTCCTTTATTTTCCTCTGAATGAGCCCCTGGTACACTCTCTTCTACCTACCCACTGCCCTGAGAGGTTCAGGCGCTACCTAGCCCCTTCCAAGAGCCTCCTCTCCTTTTCAACGATCTGTGCAGAAGCCCCATTCCTGCCCTTCTGTGCAACTTAATTCAGCATACATTGGTCACACTAGAAGTGTGCAAGTCCCTGTGCAAGTCCCTGTGCAAGAAGTGTGACCCTGTGCAAGTCCCATGTTAAGGAAGGTCTTAGTTGAAAGCACTAGACCAATGTGCAAGAGCAGGTCCTGAGTTATTCAAAACTGGAAACAACCCCGCGTCCCCCCACTGTACACACACACACACACACACACACACACACACACACTCCCTAACAACCAAAACCTCCTTCGGTCAATCCTGCCCCTCCTGCCTTCAGTGGAGTGGGCAGCTGATGTAGGAAGGAGTTGACTTATGAAATGACAGAGTCCCTTCTAGTTTTCCGGAAATCACAAATTCTACCAGCAGAATGGGGCTCCCACAGCACCACTTAGCTGGGCTGGACAATGGGGATAGGAAGGAGTCAGAGGCAGTGTGGCAACCAGGTCACATCAGCATTCTCCAATAGGAAGACCATAAATTATCAGTGGTTAAGCAGTTTTTCTGTTTCTTCAAGGCAGAGCCACAGCGGCGTTTCTCGTCTGTTTCTTTCTTAAGGAGCACTGGGTAGTGACATCTAGTGGTCCCTATTTAAATTACTCTTGGATGCAAATCAAAGCCACAATGAGATACTATCTCACACCAGTCAGAATTGCTATTATTAAAAAGTCAAAAAATAACAGATGTTGGTGAGGTTGTGGCAAAAAAACAAATGCTTATAAACTGTTGGTAGGAATGCAAATTAGTTCAGCCCCTGTGGAAAGCACTTTGGAAATTTTGCAAAGAACTAAAAATAGAACTACCATTCAATCCAGCAGTTCCATTACTAGATATCTACTCAAAGGAAAATGAACTTTCTACCAAAAAGACACATGCATGTGTATGTTCATCGCAGTACTATTCACAACAGCAAAGACATACACTCAACCTACGTGCCCATCAACGGTGGAATAGACAAAGAAAACGTGGGACATATACATCATGAAATACTAGGCAGTCATAAAAAGAACAAAATTAGGTTCTTTGCAGCAATGAGGATGCAGCCAGAGGCTGTCATCCTAACAGAACTAACGCAGAAATGGAAAACCAAGAATTACATGTTCTCATAAGTGAGACTAAATCTTGGGCTCACACAGACATAAAGATGGGAAAAAGAGACAATGGAGACTCCAAAAGGAGGGAGTGAGGGGGGCTGAAAAACTTCCTATTGGGTACTATGTTCACAATCTGGGTGAAGGGATCGATAGAAACACAAACCTCAGCACCACACAATCTTGTCCTTGGAACAAACCTGCACAGGTATTTCTAAATCTACAATAAAAATGGAAATTTTTTTTAAATTACTCTTGGACTATAGCGCCATGAAACAATAAAAGAAAAGTAGTTTTCAGGAGACTCAGAGTTCACTCTAAGTGCAAGTGCAACCAGCACTGTATCCCAGATTTCTGTCACAACCATTTTGGGCAAGTTACTTCCCTTTTCTGCACCTCCATTTCCTTATTTGTAAATAGGGGTAACAACGGAACCGAGTACATGGGCTGTTTGGAGGACTGAAGGAGATAATATATGCGAAGTCCTCAGAATGGTGCCTTGCCTGGCACCTAGTGAGCAGTCAATAATGCTCACTATCGTTAGTATTCTACTCCACCTGTCTTTGTCATACCATAAAAATCATTTTTAGTTACTTAGCGAAAGTGCATCAATTTTTACCCATAATCTTCTGATGCTACTGACACAGCAAGGAAGATAAGCCTCATACACCACGTGGTCTTGCATATGCCCTCAGCGCCACTCTGCATGCCTTCAAAGGGCACAGCCACCTCACCGTCAGAAGTTCAATGTCATCCAAGTCCATCAGCGGCCTACACTGCCCAGGATTTATGTTTGAGATCTGAATGTCTCAGGTGGGATGTGCTCTATTCAGCTTGCCACAGTTCATACAACTCTCTGTCACCTGTACTAAGCCAGTTCTCTCACATTTGTTACCTGCTGGCCTCTGAAAACACTTGAGTTTGATGCTCCCATTCCATATCTCTTCTTCTTTTTTTTTTTTTTTTTTGAGATGGAGTCTCACTCTGTTGTCCAGGCAGGAGTGCAATGGCATGATCTCGGTTCAACTGAAACCTCTGCCTCCTGGGTTCAAGTGATTCATGACTCAACCTCCCAAGTAGCTGGGACTACAGGTGTGAGCTGCCACATCTGGCTAATTTTTGTACTTTTAGTAGTGTTTTGACATGTTGACCAGGTTGGTCTCAAACTCCTGACCTCAGGTGATCCAGCTGCCTCAGCCTCCCAAAGTGCTGGGATTACAGACATGAGCCAACGCACCTGGCCCTATATCTCTTACTCTGGGATTGAAAGCCTTTCATTATCTGCCCTGCTAGTCATGTTTCATTCATACGAACCCTACATACCAGCCACCATCATGGCAGCTGCCAGGGTTTCACGGTCTCTACTAAATATGTTGGCCAAGCTGGTCTCGAACTCCTGGCCTCAAGTGATTCACCCACCTTGGTCTCCCAAAGTGCTGGGATTACAAGCATGAGCCACCATGCCCAGCCAGTCTTCTTTATTTTTCTGATAGAACCACGAACTTCCTGATGGCAGAAACTGTGATATATAATTTATCTAACTCTTCTCTCATCTCCCACCTGGCCCCCTTGCTCTCACTGCCACTTAATATGGAGCTTGGCCCAAGTCTAGGGTCTTGAACCTCCAAGCATGATCTCTTGCAGCCTGGGTGCAGCGGGGAGCTTGTTGGAAATGCAAAATCTCAGGCCCTTCCCTGGAACTACTGAACAAGAATCTGCATTTTAACAAGATCTCCAGTGACGCGCTGGGCAGCACTAGAATGGGGAAAGGTAACTTCCCTTGGCTCTGTCATTAGGTTCAGTGACCTCATCTGGTAAGTACTCTGCAAATGTTTGCTGACTGGAGGATTAATGAAGAAAATGAACAGCCCTGTTAACAACCACCATCAGGCCTTTATCAAAAATGTGAAAAAGGGCCAGGCCTGGTGGCTCACACCTTTAATCCCAGCACTTTGGGAGGCTGAGGTGGGAGGATCGCTTGAGCCCAGGAGGTCAAGGCTGCAGTTAGCTGTGTTTGTGCCCCTGCACTCTAGCCTGGGAAACAGAGTGAGAGCCTGTCTCAAAAAAAAAAAAAAGTGAAAAAGCATCTTTTTCAAAGTAGCTCAAAGCAGGTTGAAAAATAGGGCACAAAAAACTGTCATAGCCAAAAGGAAAGTAAGGAGACATAATGACAAAATGTCATGTGGTACCCTGGGTGAGACTGTCGTGTGGTATCCCGGGTGAGACTGTTGTGTGGTACCCTGGGTGAGACTGTCGTGCGGTACCCTGGGTGAGACTGTTGTGTGGTATCCCGGGTGAGACTGTCGTGCGGTACCCTGGGTGAGACTGCCGTGCGGTATCCCGGGTGAGACTGTCGTGCGGTACCCTGGGTGAGACTGTCGTGCGGTATCCCGGGTGAGACTGTCGTGTGGTACCCTGGGTAAGACTGTCGTGCGGTATCCCGGGTGAGACTGTCGTGTGGTATCCTGGGTGAGACTGTTGTGCGGTATCCTGGGTGAGACTGTCGTGTGGTACCCTGGGTAAGACTGTCATGTGGTATCCCGGGTGAGACTGTCGTGCGGTATCCTGGGTGAGGCTGTCGTGTGGTATCCCGGGTGAGACTGTCGTGTGGTACCCTGGGTAAGACTGTCGTGTGGTATCCCGGGTGAGACTGTCGTGCAGTATCCTGGGTGAGACTGTCGTGTGGTACCCTGGGTGAGACTGTCATGTGGTACCCTGGGTGAGACTGTCGTGTGGTACCCTGGGTGAGACTGTCGTGTGGTATCCCGGGTGAGACTGTCATGCGGTACCCTGGGTAAGACTGTCGTGTGGTATCCCGGGTGAGACTGTCGTGTGGTATCCTGGGTGAGACTGTTGTGCGGTATCCTGGGTGAGACTGTCGTGTGGTACCCTGGGTAAGACTGTCGTGTGGTATCCCGGGTGAGACTGTCGTGTGGTATCCTGGGTGAGACTGTCGTGCGGTATCCCGGGTGAGACTGTCGTGTGGTACCCTGGGTGAGACTGTCGTGTGGTATCCCGGGTGAGACTGTTGTGCGGTATCCTGGGTGAGACTGTCGTGTGGTACCCTGGGTAAGACTGTCGTGTGGTATCCCGGGTGAGACTGTCGTGTGGTACCCTGGGTGAGACTGTCATGTGGTATCCCGGGTGAGACTGTCGTGCGGTACCCTGGGTGAGGCTGTCGTGTGGTACCCTGGGTGAGGCTGTCGTGTGGTACCCTGGATGAGACTGTCGTGTGGTATCCCGGGTGAGACTGTCGTGCGGTACCCTGGGTGAGACTGTCGTGTGGTATCCCGGGTGAGACTGTCGTGTGGTATCCTGGGTGAGACTGTTGTGCGGTATCCTGGGTGAGACTGTCGTGTGGTACCCTGGGTGAGACTGTCGTGTGGTATCCCGGGTGAGACTGTCGTGTGGTATCCCGGGTGAGACTGTCGTGCGGTATCCCGGGTGAGACTGTCGTGTGGTACCCTGGGTAAGACTGTCGTGTGGTATCCCGGGTGAGACTGTCGTGTGGTATCCTGGGTGAGACTGTTGTGCGGTATCCTGGGTGAGACTGTCGTGTGGTACCCTGGGTGAGACTGTCGTGTGGTATCCCGGGTGAGACTGTTGTGCGGTATCCTGGGTGAGGCTGTCGTGCGGTATCCCGGGTGAGGCTGTCGTGTGGTATCCCGGGTGAGACTGTCGTGTGGTATCCCGGGTGAGACTGTCGTGCGGTATCCCGGGTGAGACTGTCGTGCGGTATCCTGGGTGAGACTGTCGTGCGGTATCCTGGGTGAGACTGTCGTGCGGTATCCTGGGTGAGACTGTCATGTGGTACCCTGGGTAAGACTGTCATGTGGTATCCCGGGTGAGACTGTCGTGCGGTATCCTGGGTGAGGCTGTCGTGTGGTATCCCGGGTGAGACTGTCGTGTGGTACCCTGGGTAAGACTGTCGTGTGGTATCCCGGGTGAGACTGTCGTGCGGTATCCTGGGTGAGACTGTCGTGTGGTACCCTGGGTGAGACTGTCGTGTGGTACCCTGGGTGAGACTGTCGTGTGGTATCCTGGGTGAGACTGTCGTGTGGTACCCTGGGTGAGACTGTCGTGTGGTACCCTGGGTAAGACTGTCGTGTGGTACCCTGGGTGAGACTGTCGTGTGGTACCCTGGGTGAGGCTGTCGTGTGGTATCCCGGGTGAGACTGTCGTGTGGTACCCTGGGTAAGACTGTCGTGTGGTATCCCGGGTGAGACTGTCGTGCGGTATCCTGGGTGAGACTGTCGTGCGGTACCCTGGGTGAGACTGTCGTGTGGTACCCTGGGTGAGACTGTTGTGCGGTATCCCGGGTGAGACTGTCGTGCGGTACCCTGGGTAAGACTGTCGTGTGGTATCCCGGGTGAGACTGTCGTGTGGTATCCTGGGTGAGACTGTTGTGCGGTATCCCGGGTGAGACTGTCGTGTGGTACCCTGGGTGAGACTGTCGTGTGGTATCCCGGGTGAGACTGTCGTGTGGTATCCTGGGTGAGACTGTCGTGCGGTATCCCGGGTGAGACTGTCGTGTGGTACCCTGGGTAAGACTGTCGTGTGGTATCCCGGGTGAGACTGTCGTGTGGTATCCTGGGTGAGACTGTTGTGCGGTATCCTGGGTGAGACTGTCGTGTGGTACCCTGGGTAAGACTGTCGTGTGGTATCCCGGGTGAGACTGTTGTGCAGTATCCTGGGTGAGGCTGTCGTGTGGTATCCCGGGTGAGACTGTCGTGTGGTACCCTGGGTAAGACTGTCGTGTGGTATCCCGGGTGAGACTGTTGTGCAGTATCCTGGGTGAGGCTGTCGTGTGGTATCCCGGGTGAGACTGTTGTGCAGTATCCTGGGTGAGGCTGTCGTGTGGTATCCCGGGTGAGACTGTCGTGCGGTATCCTGGATGAGATCATGGGACAGAAAAAAGGTCATTAGGCAAAAGGTAGGGAAATCTGAATAAAGAATGGACTTATTTCATAAGAACATATCAGTTTACTGATGGTGACAAATGTACCATACTAAGGTAAGATGTTACTAACGGGGGAAACTCGGTGCAGGGTATACAGGAACTCCCTGTACCACTGTCACGGCTGTACATCTAAAACAACTCTAAAATACAAAGTTTATTTAAGAAGGGGAGGCAGAGAAGAGGCAGACCTCAGGATGACCCACAGCAGCAAATGTGTAGGAAGTAACCTTTGTGCCATTAATTTCCCGCAGTGCAATGCACAGGTGCCTCCAGGATCCTATGGAATCAAAAGGACACATTTGTTGCTCGAAGGAAAGATGGTCCACAGCTGGTTGTCTCTGAATCTGAGGTCAGTTTGGCCTCCCTCTGCGGGGTGTGGGATGGGCCTCTGCTTTCTAACTGGCTACTCACCTTTTTCCCTAGAGGAGGGAGCCACCTGCTAAAAAGGCATCAAGAAACTGGGGCTGAGGACACAGCAACAGTAAGAAATCTTCCAGCACTCTCTTCTCTGCCTTTCTTGTGTTGAAATGTACTTTCTTGAGATTAACATTTGAGTTATATTCGTTCTTAAAAGAAAACACTAATATTGAGTCACAGCCAAAGTCAAGGGCCATAGGGAGATAAGTTTTACTGAGGGGCCACTACCTTCCTCCAGATGTTGTGCTAACCTTTAAGCTCATTCTAAGTGGGGTGACTTCTTTCTCTCTTAAGCTCTCCAATAAGCTTCTTCGTTGAATATGACACACTTTGTTGATATCAAAATATAGATCTTAGGGAAGTAAGCACCATTAAAATCAATCTGCACTAAAACAGGTAGTCATAATAAAGTTTTACAGCTAGCGTTTCTTCTTTGTACTATGTTCTAGACGAGGCAAGCATGTTATTATCTCCATGGAATACTTGTTACACTCGCAGGATAGAAGAGATGGGTTTAACGTGGAAGGCTTTGGGACTTGAGATCATTGCAAGTTCGGTGTGGCACAGGGGAAATGTGGCTAACCAAAAAGCTGATATAATATTATACTGAATTAATAGAAATATAATGACTAGGGCAATGGGAAGGCAAACATTTACTAGAAAAGATTATTTGCCATACACTGATGTTAGAGACTTCACACGTCATTGCCTTATTGTGTACAGCACCCCTTAGGTGGAGGAATTATTGTTCCCTCTTTACAAGATGAATAAACTTGAGACTCGAAGAACAGATAAACAGCACATGGGTCACTCTGCTAGCAAGTGGCAGTGCTGGATCTTGAGCCCAGGTGCATTTGAGGGCAAAGCTTGGGCACATTCCATGAGGGCCACCCTGCCCAGGCAGGGTCAATGATGGCCCAGCTGTGTTTGGCACTGGGGTCCCACATCTGTTCCCAGCCCAGCACTGTAAAGGGTAGGGGCTGGGGATCTGTGGGAACACACCTCAAGGACGGCAACCAGGAGGGAGGCAAAGCTAAAACGATTTCCTGTAAGAGATGGTGAGGGAGAAAACGTGGCCCAGAGAGAAGATGTTACAGGGAAATGTGACTGCTCCCCCTCATTTTTAAGAGCTCCCAAGGTAGAAAAAGGAACAGATACCTCGGGTGATCAAAGAAAACAGAAATAGGGCGGAAGAAAACCAAAACTAGAGGGAGACAGAGGTAGGTTCAATACAATGAAGAACACAGAACAATTATTCCAGAAAAGTCACTCTCGTGAGGTGGCAAGGTCTGCATCTGCACAGGTGAGAGCCCATCTATCATCGAGATGAAGTCATCTAGAATTCAAGATAAACTTCAGTTCCCTTCTAACTGAAACTCCAGGCTCAGTTATCTGGTGTAGAACCCCCCAGTAACCCCCAGGTCCCTCCACCTTCTTTCTTTGGGGTCCTGACCAAGAAACACAGTGCCTTGATCACTCTGTGACATGGACACCTGCATGTTTTCCACTCCAGGCTTAAACCCAAGCTGGGGTCTTGAACATTCCCAGCACTGATAAAGTTGTTCAGGTTATTGCTTGAAGCACAGAGAAATCAACTATGTTGCTAAACACATAGAAGGTACCCCTGACCCTGAGCCAAATTCCTTGAACCCTCATAGAACCCTGCCGTCCCAGCAGGGACATACCTGGGTCAAATATCTCTTTTCTCACTGTCTGTTGCAAAGATCCTAAAGCTCCCTAAGTTCCCCCTAATAAATGTTTTGGACTGATCACCCTGGTGTTTGATGCTTCTTTCTTTGGAATCCCAAATGGTCCCATCTCTGGTCTGAGACGGTCCCTTGCAGGAATTCCCCTGCTGCCACTTTTGAGGTGGCTCCAGGGCAGGTTCAGTGGACAGAACATCCTAATACAGTCATGTGCCACATAACGATGTTTCACATTTTGGTCAACCATGGACCACATATATAACAGTGGTCCCAAATTAAGCCTGCAATGGGGCTTAAGAATTCCTGTCACCTAGTGACTCTGTAGCTGTTCTAACTTCATAGCACGAGGCATTACTCGGGTTTTTGTGGCAATGCTGGTGTAAACAAACCCACTGCACTGTCAGTCATATAAAAGTATAGCACAGATGGTTATGTACAGTACATCATATTGACAATAAACAACTGTATTTCTGGTTTATATATTTACTAAACTAGGCTTTTTATTTTTATTTTAGAGTATACTCCTATTTATTTAAAAAAAAAAAAAGTTAACTGTAAAACAGCCTCTGGCATCCCAGAAGCAGGCATCGCTGTCATAGCCGATGACAGCCCCATGTGGGTTACTGCCCCTGAGATCCTTCCAGTGGGAAAACACGTGGAGATGGAGGACAGCAAGATTGATGATCCTCACCCTGTGGAGACCTAGGCTAATGTGCATGCTTGTGTGTTAGTTTTTAATTAAAAGGCGCGGTGGCTAATGCCTGTAATCCCAGCACTCTGGGAGGCTGAGGCAGGTGGATCGCCTGAGGTCAGGAGTTACAGACCAGCCTGACCAATATGGCGAAACCCAGTCTCTACTAAAAATACAAAAATTAGCTGGACGTGGTGGCGAGTGCCTGTAGTCTCAGCTACTCAGGAGGCTGAGGCTGGAGAATTGTTTGAACCCGGGAGGTGGAGGTTACAGTGAGCTGAGATCGTGCCACTGCACTGCAGCCGGGGAGACACAGGGACACTCTGTCTCAAAAACAAAAAAAAAAGGTAAGAAGTAAAAGAAAAAAGTCCATATAATGAAGACAAATAGAAAATACATTTGTACAGAAGTACAATGTGTTTGTTTTATAAGCTACATGTTATTCCAAAAGAGTCAAAAAGTTAAAAAGAAGTTAAAGTTTATAAAGTAAAAAAGTTATACTAAGCTAAGGTTAATTTATTATTGAAGAAAAAAATTTTCTTAAAAATGTAGTGTGTCCTAATAGTACAGGATAAAGTCTACAGTAGTGGACAGTAACGTCCCTGGCATTCACGTTCACTTAGGACTCACTCACTGACTCACCCAGAGCAACTTCCAATCCTGCAAGCTCCATTCGTGGTAAGCGCCCTAGACAAGTGTACCATTTTTATCTCTTACACCATACTTTTACCGTACCTCTTCTATGGTAGATACCTTTAGATACACAAACACTTACTATTGTGTTACAATTGGCTACAGCATCCAGCAGCTACACAGGTTTGTAGCTAGGACCAACAGGCTATACCACATAGCATAGGTGTGTGGTAAGCTACACCATCTAGGTTTGTGTAAGTGCACCTCATGATGTTCACACAATGACCAAGTCACCTACAGTGATGTGTTTTTCAGAATGTCTCCCCATCATTAAGTGGTGCATGACTGTACAGAGTTTCACCACATAACTCATTTAGATAGAACATACACAGGCCATATGAGGATTACACATTCTCAAGAGAACAAATTATAAACATGTCTAATTCACACCAAACATACGGAAGTCTTTGTCAGCACCTCAAGGATATTATTATGAATATGCCATCAAGCAGTAGGTACACAGAAATGCCAGTGAAAGAGAGTACTAGGTTGCTCGGAATGAAGGCAGGAGAGGTGCCTTTAGACCTGGTGGAGCCCATTAGCATGTATCCTTGTGAGCCCCATGATGAAATCCTAGGGTTCACATAGCAGAGAGGCTCTGCAGAGGAGACAGGGAGGGGGTCAAATTGAGCACCAGGTCCTGCACAAAAGCATGCCCCGTGCAAAGGACCTTCCTCCAGCATATAGAGAGGTCCACTTTGAACCTCTTCATGCAACCATTACTAAGGAATCAGCAAGAATGTGAGAGCTGTTGTGTTATAATCACAAAGCCCTGGTGACTCTGGTAAGGAGGCTCACTCTGCTACTGCTCATTATGGGATGGGATGGTGCCTTCCTTCTGAAGAATGTAATCTTCCCAGCATACCTTTTACAGATTTCCCAGCCTTGCTCCATATGGATGAAATGCTTCTAGGTCTCCAGAGCCAACACGGCTCTTCCACTTAGCGGTTTCATCTGTTCTGCAGGTCAGTTCACTGGTTAAGTAAGTCATGCCTTTCCTAGCTGGTTGGGAAAATAATGACACTACCCTGTTACATGATGGGATGTGGTGAGCTACACTCCATGGTCCATAAGAGTCCTTCTTAGCCTGATGCGGTGGCTCATGCCTGTAATCCCGGCACTTTGGGAGACCAAGGTGGGAGGATCACTTACTTGAGCCCAGGAGTTTGAAACCAGCCTGGTCAACATGGTGAAACCCCATCTCTACTTAAATTACAAAAATTAGCTGGGCATTACAAAAATTAGCTGGGCATTACAAAAATTAGCTGGGATTACATGACAGACGCCTGTAATCCCAGCTACTCCTGAGGTTGAGACACGAGAATCACTCAAACCCAGGGGACAGAGATTGTAGTAAGCCAAGATCGCACCACTGCACTCCAGCTTGGGCAACAAAGCGAGTCTCCACCTCAAAAACAAACAAAAACAGAATAGTCCTTTTTGGTCCAGTACAGGCCTCTTTCTAAAGCTTTCTTCTTATGGATAATTTTGGTACAATCTAAAGAATCATAATTTTTGGCCAGGCATGGTGGCTGTCACCTGTAATCCTAGCACTTTGGGAGGCCAAGGTGGGCACATCACTTGAGGCCAGGAGTTCAAGACCAGCCTGGCGAACATGGCGAAACCCCGTCTCTACTAAAAATACAAAAATTAGCTGGATGTGATGGCGGGCACCTGTAATCCCAGCTACTCAGGAGGCTGAGGCAGGAGAATCACTTGAACCCAGGAGGCGGAGGTTGCAGTGAGCTGAGATTGCACCACTGCACTCCAGCCTGGGTGACAGAGCACAACTCTGTCTCAAAAAAAAAAAAAAAAAAAAAAAAAATCATAATTTTAAATCAATATGGAAAAACTATCTTAAAAAAAATTCTTGTTGGCCATTTTCATTTCTTGTAAGTTTTGTGCCTCAGAGAACCAATTATAAAAACATTTATGCAGTCACTGTGTTCCACTATTAGAAATTTAAATGTTTAACTTAATTTAATTATCCAAAGCAATGTTAATCAAAAGGACAAAAACAAATGGAAGGCAAGGCGCTGTAAACCAAGGCTGAACGTGCTGTCTTGTACAAAGCGCTCATTTGTCAAAACCACGAAACCAAGCTTCCTAATTCTAGAAAGAAAAGAATGTAAGCCCCAAAACCTTCATGAACCTTTTCCTCCAGCCCTAAAATTCTGTGATTTTACCATTACTCCCCCCACCAGCACCTCTAAAACAATTTTTTTTTTTTTTTTTGAGACAGAGTCTCGCTCTGTTGCCCAGGCTGGAGTGCAGTGGCATGATCTCGGCTCACCACAACCTCCGCCTCCTGGGTTCAAGCAATTCTCCTGCTTCAGCCTCCCAAGTAGCTGAGATTATGGCACCCGCCACCATGCCCAGCTAATTTTTGTACTTTTAGTAAAGACGGGGCTTCACTATGTTGGCCAGGCTGGTCTCGAATTCCCGACCTCGTGATGCACCCACCTCGGCCTCCCAAAGTACTGGGATTACAGGTGTGAGCCACCGTGCCCGGCCAAGACAATTCTTTTAATTAAAAACATATTATCTACAAGTTCTAATGTCTCTCTGTGGCAGACCTTCTTAGCACAAGTGGGGACAATAGTCACTGCCTTGCAGAGGGATTCTATTTCCCTAACCAATGGATGCAGGCCAGACATGGGATTGGCTTTGGAAAATGAATTGTGAGCAAAAATGTGTGTTACTTCTGGATGGAAGCTTTAAGGGTCAGTAGTTGCTTCATTGTACTCTTCTCCCTTTGCCGGGCAATGTTCCAGATAGGGGCTGTTCTGTCAGCTGAGGTCCCAGAGCGAAGATGACAGACAGAGCAACCACAGCAAACCTGCATGGGCAGGAGCAACGAATGAGAAATAAACTCTGGTTGTCACAAGCCACTGAGACTTTTCACTGTGTTTGTTACCACAGCCCAACATAGCCTTTATACTTGGAACTGCTTACCCAGTTAGTCAATATCTGCAAAAGACTTTGTCTTCAGGATTATGAGATCCAATTTTAAAATATTTCCAGACGGATAGGCGCTAAATCGTTTACAAAAATTAGGTATTTACTCAAAAGCTTTTCTTTTCTAGTTGCCACTAAAAATAGGCTGACTTGCTAACCTAGGAATTCTGTAACAGGTGTTCTCTCCTATTACCAATTGCTATAGTATTAGAAAAGTAAAAACTATATATTGCATCTGCTATAAATGACAAAGTGAAACATACCTATTCATAGCAAAACAAGCACTTTAGGGTGGCTTGAGATTCTCATTCAGAGATACAGAAAGAATGTAGTACTACAAAATTGTTAAAATTATTAATGGCAAGAAAGTAAAAAGACAAAAGTTCCATTTAGAAAATACTTTGTACAAACTATATGTTCCATAACTACAGAAAGAATGAAACTTGCTTTTTCTACTCTGAAGAGGCTTCTAACATCCTATTTTGGATTCACGTTGCCATAGAAACCAGTAGACTTCTGTATGGGATTCCATCAAAATTACTGCATAATTTGATGCACACAGAAGAACGCTGTCTCACTGTCTCAACTTAAAACAAAGCCACTACTCTGGTTTGAATCCTTTGACGAGTCTCATCGTTTGAGGCTAAAACAACCGATTAAAAAAAACTAAGGCTCATGACAGTGATATTCCTTTGAACTTAGACATTTTGCTTTCCAAGAGATAGAAGCAATGTTGACATGACCATGACCCACAGTCACGCTATTTGAAGCCAGGTCATGATACGTCACTCACCATTCCAGGCATGCATGTCTATGTTTGCACACTCAGGCACAAATGTGGTTAGGAGGATATCTTTATGTACAGCCACAATAACTGTGCTTTGGATAAGCCACAAAATGTATGATATAGCCACTATACAAAAATATAATATTAACAGTAATAACAGCTGCCATTCATTGTGTGCCTACTGTTTTAAATTATTTTTCTATATTAATGCAACAGCCCTATGAACCAGGTTTTATTATCATCTTCCTTGTATACACAGGGGAAATGAGGCAAAATGAGTTTTCATAGATTTCCCAATATCATTTAGTTGTTAAAGGTAGAACTGCAAGTTTAACCCAGGTGTCTCTCTTTAGAGTTTGCACTTTTAACCACTAGGCTTACTTCTCCAGGCATCTCATCTTAATTTACTACTACAAATATGAGACAAGCTTAGCTCAGATTAAGAACACAGGCATAGCACCCACTCCAATAGTTATCAAGCTCTAGGGCATACATATAACTGAGGCTGTTTAATGAAAATGTATATTCCTGGGTCTTCCATCCAGATATTCTGATTCAACGTGTCTGAGAAGGGACCGGTGCACCTGCATTTCAATGGCACCCCTAGTGGCTCTGACACAAGTAGTTCTGCAGACCACATTTGAAAAATAACAATTTATTCAGACTCAGCTAATGAGTCATTGCAGATAGATGAATCAACTTCGCCTATCCAGAGAAAAGCCGAGAAACAGAAGAGAGCCTTAAAAAAATGAGATGGGCTGGGCACGGTGGTTCACGCCTGTAATCCCAGCACTTTGGGAGGCCGAGGCGGGCATATCACGAGGTCAGGAGATCAATACCATCCTGGCTAACATGGCGAAACCCCGTCTCTACTAAAAATAAAAAAATCAGCTGGGCATAGTGGCAGGTGCCTGTAGTCCCAGCTACTTGGGAGGCTGAGGCAGGTGAATTGCTTCGACCCAGGAGGTGGAGTTGCAGTGAGCCGAGATTGCGCCACTGCACTCCAGCCTGGGCGACAGAGTGAGATTCTGTCTCAGAAAAAAAAAAAAAAAAAAAGAGAGAGAGATGAGAAAAGCAGAAAATAAAAGCACTAAAACAATAAAACTCTCATAAACTGATACTGTATTTCTTAGAATTTCCTCAGACCTTTGATCAAACACTGTTTCTTCTAATTTTATACACTTTTTTTTTTTTTTGACAGAATTTCACTCGTTGCCCACGCTGAAGTGCAGTGGCACAGTCTCGGCTCACTGCAACCTCTGACTCCTGGGTTCAAGCGATTCTCCTGCCTCAGCCTCCGGAGTAGCCGGGATTACAGGTGCCCGCCACCACACCCAGATAATTTTTGTAATTTTGGTAGAGACGGAGTTTCACCATGTTGGCCAGGCTGGTCTCGAACTCCTGACCTCTGGTGATCCACCCGCTTCAGTTTCCCAAAGTGCTGGGATTACAAGCGTGAGCCACCACTCCCGGCCTTTTTACACACAATTCTAAGAAGCTATTTAGTTTTCAAAAATCACAGAAGATTAGAAGCAAAAATAAATAAAAGGTGAAATGGGCTGGAGGAATTAGGGACCTCAGGCAGAAACACAGCCAGCAATGAATGAAAGCAGGTAGAAAAGGGAAGGAGGAGGCAAGAGAAGAAAGTTTAAAAATACAAACATTCAAAGAAGCACTAAGACCTGACAGCATCACGGTTTAGACCCTGAGACCCCTACACACCTAAAAAGAAGGACTATTTCTCATAATATGGTAAAAAATAATAATAATAATATTCCATCCAAAAACAAAAAGAAGGGGTAGTCAAATATTTATTACATTTTGCATAGCATTTTCAAAAGACAAATAAAAAGGTCAAGCACAGTGGTTCATGCCTGCAGTCCCAGCACTTTGGGAAGCTGAGGCAGGAGAATTACTTGAGCTCAAGAGTTCGAGACCAGCCCTGGCAACACAGTGAAACCCCATCGCTACAAAAAATACAAAAATTAGCTGAGCGTGGTGGCAAGCACCTGTAGTCCTAGCTACTTGGGAGGCTGAGACAGGAGAATCACTTTGAGCCCAGGAGATCCAGACTGCAGTGACCCATAATTGCACCACTGCACTCCAGTCTGGGCAACATAGTAAGACCCTGTCTCAGAAACAAACAAACAAACAAACAAACAAAACACAAAGTATCAAATATGTGAGGAAACTTTCCATTTAAATAATTGAAACTACAAAAACTGGAGTGCTGAAAAGGTATGAGGTCATTCTCTATTGGGCAAGAGAGACGCTAAGAAATTTATTGATGGGGGTGGGTGAAATCAAGGGGGAAAGGCTTGGTTAGTGATTAGCACCTGGGGGCCAGGAGAGGGGAATCCACACAACACACTGTGTTTTGTCCTCTGCTGCTTGGAAAATATATGTTGCATTCACAGTGGCACAGTGACCAGGCTTTCATGTTGAACAAAGACCAGTATTGCATTAGTGCTTGCACCTGAGAGTGTCTTTGACTTGAGCACAGGCTTTTCAGGACAGTTACCCAGATGGTAATTTTCAACCACACTTCTTTTCCTTCAGTAAAATTGGATAATAGAAGTTATTTCAGACCATTTCTGGTTACCTCTATGCCTCAGGAATATGATCTTATATATAAGCATCTTTTCAATCTCACTTCTACTTTTGATGGTCAGTTAGCACTAATTCAAAAAGTTAGATGTATATGAGTGTAAGACAGATGAGATAGCAAAATGAAGGGAGATCATTCCCAGATTTTGAGCTCCCTATATCTAGCAGTAATGGCTCATCACAGCTGCTCAATACATGCTTAGTTGGGGAATGATGGGCGGACGGGTGGGTGGGCAGATGGATGAATGAGTGGGTGGACAGGTGGATGGATGGATAAGTAGATACATGAACAGGTGGATGACTGGAAAGATTAATGGAAAAAATAAGTGAATGAAAACGTTTTCTGATAACATGAAAGATGATATCTCCCCAAAAGATGGAAATAAACATTAAAAGAGGTTAAATGGCAAGTGGATTGAACAGAGTTAAGATGACCACCAAATATTGTGTGTGTGCATACACATAACTGTATATATAAATGTATACAAAGGATCAGGGACAGAGGTGCTCCTCAATGAAATTAGTTTTCTCTTTCTTTTATTAATTATTCTGGAAATGTCAAACACCTCACACAGCTGAGACAGGCAGGAGGACTGTGCAGTGGGTATACGGGCAAGTCAGCCGTACCTATGGTTGGCCAAAGGCCAAAAGAGCAAGAGGAATCTTTAGACTGTGAGGCAGTCAGAATGACAGTGAGAGCGCAAAGAGGGCCCAGAAGCAGATGAAGCTCTTAAAAACTTAAGGAAAAGCCACTGTGTTTCCATGCCTCCACCTCCAGGATTTTCATCCTGCGGCCTATGTG
Organism: Chlorocebus sabaeus; assembly: GCF_047675955.1. Lineage (NCBI taxonomy): Eukaryota > Metazoa > Chordata > Mammalia > Primates > Cercopithecidae > Chlorocebus > Chlorocebus sabaeus. The sequence goes on from NC_132913.1 coordinate 39,308,510, forward strand.
TACATTCCCAAATCAATATCTCTGGAACGTAGAGGTCCTGGTCCAGTCCTGTTTATTGTGGGCTCTACCCTTTAAGGAAAGGAGAGCCTTCGCAGACTAAAAAGTACCCAACAGCATCGATTTGAGAAGATGGGGCCATGACAGTTTAACTGAAAGAGGCTGTCATGCATTTATTTGTCCACTTGGGTTTTGATGGGATCAAGACAGTGGGTGGCATTCTTCTCCTATTCTTCCAGGATTTCTCCTATTCCTGGCTCCTGGGTAAGAACTGGATAAGTGACATTCTCTAAAATCTTCCAATTTGGCAATGAAGTCGTGATGACTTTTCAGAGAGCATTTCAGTATAGGGTGAGGGGGCAAGAAGCCAACTGGTCCTGTCTGAGAAGTGAATTGGATGTGAGGAAATAAAGGCAGTAGGTAAAAGATTGCTCTTTTGTGATGTCTGATGATAAAGAAAGAAAAGAAAGATCCAGCAGTAGTTTGAGAAGGAAATTGTGGGGAGTTAGTAGGTTTTTGTGTTTACTATTCTTTTGATTTCAGAATGGGGTGTACACTGGTGCCAGGAAGCCAAAGGAGAAGTTCTCAGAGAAGAGGGAAAGGCTGAAGTTGAAGAGCATAACCAACAGTGATCATTAACAGGTGGCAATGCTGGTAATGGGGTTCGAATTGAGAGCACAACCAGAGAAGGAAGCTGTGGAGAGGAAAGCACAAGGCATTTCCCTTGTCTGAAACACTACTGGAAGCAGGCAAAAACCTAACCTCGGGCACCTAAATTGTGGTTTATATAAATGTAAATATTTAATATCCTCCCCCCTGCACTCGAGGCTTACCCGCAAAATCAATGCTTAAAATAACTCAGAAACTACTAGCACAGAGACAGAAGAAAAAAATAACTCTAGCTGGGCGCAGTGGCTCATGCCTGTAGTCCCAGCACTTTGGGAGGCCGAGACGGGTGGATCACAAGGTCAGGAGATCGAGGCCATCCTGGCCAATGTGGTGAAACCCCATCTCCACTAAAATACAAAAAATTAGCCCAGGTGTGGTGGTGCACACCTGTAGTCCCGGCTACTCTGGAGGCTGAGGCAGGGGAATCGCTTGAACCCGGGAGGTGGAGGTTGCATTGAGCAGAGATTGCATCACTGCGCTCCAGCCTGGTGACAGAGCAAGACTCTGTTTCAAAATAAATAAATAAATAACTCTGAAACATTGTAACAATTTTTTTCAAACTATATTCTCTACCTTATACTTAAGCAAGCAGAAAAACACATAATCCATTTTAGAATGATTTCAAATTTTAAAAAAATTATAGGTCAGATACTCAAAGGGTTAAAACTTCAAACAAGGAGCAATGTTACCCTTCTGGCAGCCAAAGTTCGACTTAATAAAAACAGGCATATTCATTGCATCAACCCATAATCTCTTAACATTTGATTTGCCTCAAAATTTCCATAGACTATTGGCGAAAACACAGTGAAAAATCTCTTCATATGAAAATATTTTGCTTCTGAAAATACTGTCAAAACTTGCATAAATATTTGACATTCACTCTAAATAATAAAACAGTGACTCTTTTCCCCTTCTCATACATGTATAAATCAATGATGCTTTATCAAGGATAAAAATATCATTAGATTTAGACTTCACAGAATTAGAAACAACTCAAGACACTGAATCTTAAACATGAAAGGAAGAAAACTGAAAAGCTAAAAGTAATTTGATGCTTCTTTTTTCTTTCTTAATTCAATTCTCACATCTAACTCTTAAGAAAGGATCCAGCTTATTCTTTTATCTTGCTGAACATTGGCTTTTTAGGTTTTATCTTCTTGAAAAGATTTTCTCTACTAGAATAGGTATTTAAAGTCAAGGCTATATACATTCAACAAGTATAAGCTCCTAATCTTTAAACATGTCATTTTGATCCAGCATCCAAAGTTGTATTAAAAAGCACATTTACAGATAAGTTCCTTCACAGTTGTAGTGACTGCACGTGAGCTCATCAAGTCAGTCTTGGAGAAACAAAGAACCTCCCTCCTCCTCTCTTTGGCAATCGGCTTACTGCCTATTACTTGCATCTCTCCCCTTCCACCACCTCTGTGTGTATCTTCAACCAAAGATACACCACTCAAACTGCTACCCTTAATTTCACTCCTACAAATAAGCCCTGTTTGTTTACTGTTCACCATTCATTATACTCTGAGTGAAGGACAGAGATGAATCATATGCAGCCCATAGCCATCAAGGAGAAGCAGTGCAGGGAATGTGAAACCAATAACTATTTCACAAAGGACACAATCAATGTCTCAAATGATATAAAAGCGAAGTGCTTCAGAGTGCTTTGCAAAAAGCAACTAATTTAGTCCAAACACAATATAAAAACACGAGCAGTAATTAAGAATAATCCCTATTGCTACAATTTTTCTAAAATTCCTTGGTTTTAATTTGGACAAGAAGTGCAATATTCCTTTCCAAAGAGACACCAGCATGTCATAGATCTCTCTTTTTAAAATACACTTGATTTGCATATGTGAAAGTATGGGCTTTATTTTAATGACCTGCAATCTCTACATTTGTTTCAGTCCTCCATGCAATACACATGTTTACCTCCTACACTTAGACTCTTGGTACGATTTTTCCTTAATGAAATAACATAAAGCAAAGAATCATAGAAAGCATAATATTCCACTGGGATCCACAGCACCCCCATCACTTACAATGTTGTTGCCACAACTCTCCTATTGGATCATGTACAGGACTCAAAACTGTAATCATTAAGACCCAGATGATCAGGGCAAAGGAATTTAGGGTTGTTCTGAGGTTGTTTGACAACATTTACACTTGGAAAAGTTGAGGAACATATTAGTCTGTTTTCACACTGCTACAAAGACATACCCAAGACTGGGTAATTTATAAAGAAAAGAGGTGTCATTGACTCACAGTTCCGCAAGACTGGGAAAACCTCAGGAAACTTACAATCATGGTGGAAGGGGAAGAGGCACATCTTACATGATGACAGGTGCAGGGGGTCCAGGAGGAGGGGAGAGAAAGGAAGGGGGAAGAGAGAGAGCATGCGCGAGTGCAAACAAGTGAACGGGGAAGAGTCCCTTATCAAATCATCAGATCTCGTGAGAACTCACTATCAGGAGAACAGCATGGGGGATACTGCCCCATGATCCCATCACCTCCCACCAGGTCCTGCCCTCAACACGTGGGGATTATGGGAATTACAATTTGAGATGAGATTTGGGTGGGGACACACAGCCAAACCATATCAAGAAGGCCCAAGAAAAATAAAACTGAAGTAAGTTTAGACAAAGAGAATGGGCGCTGAATAAAGGCCACTGTAAAAGTGAGAGGTGCTTTTTTTTTTTTTTTTTTTTTTTGGTCAGACAAAGTCTCACTCTTGTCCCCCAGGCTGGAGTGCAATGGTGCTATCTCAGCTCACTGCAACCTCTGTCTCCCGGGTTCAAGTAATTCTCCTGCCTCAGCCTCCCAAGTACCTTGGATTACAAGCGCCTGCCACCACGCCCGGCTAATTTTTGTATTTTAAGTAGAGATGGGGTTTCACCATGTTGACCAGGCTGGTCTCGAACTCCTGACCTCAGGTGATCCGCCTGCCTCGGCCTCCGAAAGTGCTGGGATTACAGGCGTGAGCCACCACACTCAGCCAGTAATGGCATTTAATTTGAATTTCTGGGATTATATTTTAAATAGCTTTCCTCTACCAAAGCAATGTGTGAAAACAACAACAGCTTAAGTGTACAACTCAACAAATTGAAAACGTTTGCGTTATCACAAAGTCAAAACAAGAAACTCTAAAAGCACAGATCAATTAGAACTGTGTCCTGGAGGCACATATCTGTTTACCATGGTGACAATTTATATTTAAGATGAAGAAGCACAACGAATGGATTGTGGTAGGAGTACCTAAAATATCAGGAGCAACCTAACACGTTTAGTTTAAGAACCAGTGTTGGCTGGGCACAGTGGCTCACATCTGTAGGCCTAACACTTTGGGAGGCTGAAGAAGGAGGATTGCTTGAGGCCAGAAGGTCAAGACCAGCTTGGGTAACATAATGAGACCTGTATCTACAAAAAATACAAATAAAAATTAGCCAGGTATGGTGTCACGTGCCTGTAGTCCTAGCTACTCAGGAGGCTGAGATGGAAGGGCAGATTGAGCCCAGGAGTTTAAGGTTGCAGGGAGCTATGAACGCATGCCACTGTACGTGTGTGCCTGGACAACAGAGCTGTCTCAAAAAAAGAACAAATTGTTTACCAGTTCAAGGTAAATTGAGAAAAATACAAAGTGGTTAAAAAATGAATATACGCAGACATTGATTTTGTAATTATTTAGCTGACAATGGCTGCTTTTGATCATTTCTGTTTGTCTGTTTCTTTTACATTTAAGTAGCTTCCATAAAGCCTTTGCATAGACAACAATGTAATTTTCTTATTGGATAGCCCTAAAAATGGCATTAAAAGATCGTATATTACTTTGGCTTTGAATCGTGAAACAAAGCAGGAAGAAATACTTGCCCCAGTAGTTGCTTACTAACATAGCATACCAACTACCATAGGGATTCACAGCATCATTGGATCTTTCCCCACAAGCAAATCATTACACAATTCAAGGCTGCTACACCCTTAGGGATTTGCCATTGTTTGCAACAATCTGATGGGCAACACACATTTAAATATTGCAAAACCAGGGCCAGGTGGGGTGGCTCAGCCCTGTAATCCCAGCACTTTGGGAGGCCGAGGCCGGTGGATCACCTGAGGTCAGCAGTTTGAGACCAGCCTGGCCAACATGGCAAAACCCCATCTCTACTAAAAATACAAAAATTAGCCAGGCGTGGTGGCACGTGCCTGTAAATCCCAGGTACTCGGGAGGCAGAGGTTGCAGACAGCCAAGATCACACCACTGCACTCCAACCTGGGCAACAGAGTGAGATTCTTTCTCAAAAAAATAAAAATAATAAATAAATAAATTTTGCAAAACCAGAAATCTGAGCCCCAATATTAACTTTCAACTAATTTGTCATTTTGGCTAAATTATTTGCAAATACTAGCTTCTCTCTTGCTAGACAGTGAGCAAATTCTATTCTTCTCCTAATCCTATGCTACCTCTGAAACCTCTTCTTTTATGTGTGTAAATTAAGTTTGATAGCTTTCCTGAAAACAGGAAATTGTTCAAAAGACTTAATTTTTTCTTTCCTGTCATAAAAAGTGTCACAGCTCAAGCTTCAGAGGCGAGGGCTGGGGAATGGTGGGATGAGAACCAAGAAAGACAAGGACATTTTCTCTCGAATTGTCTACTTCAGTCAACCTTATTCCAGATATGAGCACAAACCGGACTCACTGCTAGCTCACAGGCTGTATTGTAAGCATACGAAAGAGCAGAAATGAGAAACATATGCATTGTGCCTTAAGTGCAAAGGAAGTGGCTGTAACATTAAAAGAATGATTGCCCAGGGGTCAGATTAAATTAAACATCTAGGAGTTTGTAGTATCTCAAATCATCTATGAAGTACAGAAAATATTTTGTTATTGTGACACAATAGCTTCTCTTCTAAAAGGAAAATAAACTTCAGGAAACTGAACTTTGAAGATGCCACTGTTTCAATTATCAAAATTGGACATACAGTACTGTGTATTTTAAAGGAATAGCGCCCCCGTGTGGTTTCTGACATGATTTCAGAAAATGTTCAGCACTGACTCAGAAGTCACACTTGTTATACTACAGTGAATTTCGCTTGTGTGGATTTATTTTTAAACGTGATTACAGATGTGTTTGCAGTATAGTAGAAAAATGTCAGCGCTGTGAAGAGCTGTGTTTGCAGCGGGAGAGTTGCTCCATCTATCTCCGTGTTTAGTAAAGAGAACGTGAGGACAGGACGTGCACCGGGCGCCCCCTGCAGGTGCTGATGCAGCCGACACCTCTGGAGGGCGCAGGGCTGAGGCCACCACAAGTCACTTGGCATGAGTGTCCACAGAGCTTCCTAGGGGCTACCAGAAGTGAACCACATCTCCCCTCCCACCTGCAGTGGGTTCACACACTCTGCCTTTTCTCTTGTTGTGAACAAACTGACCAAATCCCTTACAGACTGGCCTTCCACTCCAGCACTGGATCTTAACTCCAGGACAGGGCCGCAGCAATTCTCCTTCTTCCCTCCTGAATCTTCAGTGTCTTCCTTTCCACAGGACTGTTTCCATCAGCGTCAACATATAAACATGCTATCATATTAATAAAAACCCTCTCTGGGCTCCACTTCTCTAGCCCTTTTTTTTTTCCCCCTTTGAGACGGAGTCTCGTTCTGTCACCCAGGCTGGAGTGCAGTGGTGCCATCGCCACTCACTGCAACCTCTGCTTCCTGGGCTCAAGCGATTCTCAGGCCTCAGTCTCCTAAATAGCTGGGATTACAGGTGCACGCCACCACGCAAAGCTAATTTTTGTATTTTTAGTAGAGATGAGGTTTCTCCATGTTGGCCAGGCTTAAACTCCTGCCCTCAGGTGATCTGCCTGCCTTGGCCTCCCAGCATGCTGAGATTACAGCCATGAGCCACTGCAGCCGGCCTCTACTGCCTTTTACTGCTATACTACTTAAAAGAATTGTCCATATTAACTGACTCCAACTTCAATCTTTCCATTTTCTCTTGAACCCATTCCAATAAGGCTTTTCTGCTCACTACTCCACCAAAACTGAGGTCACCAATGGTGTCCATATTGTGAAGTCCATTGGGGAATCTCGGGCTCATCTAACTTGACCCACTGACAGCATTTGACATAATTTTCTTTCTTTCTACTTATTTTTTATTTATTTTTATTTATAGATATATATTTTTTTGATACGGAGTCTCACTCTGTCACCCAGGCTGGAACGCAGTGGTGTAATCTCAGCTCACTGCAACATCCACCTCCTGGGTTCAGGCAATTCTCCTATCCCAGCCTCCTGAGTAGCTGGGATTACAGGCACACACCACCATGCCTGGCTAATTTTTGTATTTTTAGTAGAGACAGGGTCCATGTTGGCCAGGCTGGTCTCAAACTCCTGATCACCTAGTGATCCGCCCACCTCGGCCTCCCAAAGCGTTGAGATTACAGGCATGAGCCAGGGCTCCCAGCCACATTCCTCCTTTCTTAGAATCATTTCTTCTATTGGCTTTCAGGCACCTCCTCCCATTTTTGTGGCCACTCCTTCATCTCCTTTGCTGGATCCACATCTCCCCAACCACTAAACCTGTGGTTCTCAACCCTGGCTGTGAATTAGAAAGGGTGATTTGTGTGTATGAGTGTGTGTGTATGTGTGTGTGACAGAGAGACAGAAAGAGAGAGAGAGAGAGAGAGAGAGACTTAGCCTCTGTTTTCCAGGGAAGAGTGCAGTGGTGCCATGATAACACTGAAGCATCAACCTCCAGGGCTCAAGCAATCCGCCCACCTCAGCCTCCAGAGTAGCTGGGATTACAGGTGTGCACCACCACACCTGGCTAATTTTTATGTAGAGATGAGGTCTCACTATGTTGCCCAGGCTGGTCTTGAACTCCAGGGCTCAAGCGATTCTCCCGCCTTGCCCTCCCAAAGTGCTGGGATTACAGGCATGAACCACCACACCTGGCCCTCACCCAGGGCGCTTTTAAAAGATAGTGACGCCAGAGCCTACTGCTCCCAGTGATTCTGATTTAATTCATTCAGGAAGGACCCCAGGTGACTTTGAGGTTCACCCAGGATGAGGGTCACTGCTCTAAATACTGGGATGCCCCATGGCTGAGTTCCTAGACCTCTTCTTTTACTGTCTTACATGCACTTTCTGGAAGATCTCATTGAGTCTCATGGCTTTAAATGCCTTTTACAAGTTGTCTTGGTTTCAGTTTACCTGAAAGCAGAGCCTGAGAAAAGGATTTGGGTGCAGGGAGTTTATCTGGAAAGTGATCTCATTCATTAGGAGTGAGAAAGTGGGAGAGAAGGAGAGAAGATGGAGAAAAGCCAGTGTAAATGTGCGTTTTCAGGGTCATGGCTACAGCCAACCGGGGCTCAGCTCTGCTGGGCCTTCTGAAAAATGGACCCCTTTTTACCCAGTGGCATTTACCTGGTGGCTTCATCTCCCATTGCTGGGGGGTTTTGCAGGAGGCATTAACTCCCTTGCACATCTAGGCTGCAGTGAGCTTCAGAGAAGACCAGTCAGCAGAAGGTAAAAAGATAGGCAGTGTGCGCTTGAGTCTGAGTTCACTCACAGCAGCTGGCCCTTACTTTTTCCCACTCACCACATTCTATCCATCAGCAAAGCCTATTGACTCTACCTTCAAAATATATCCAGAATCTGACACTTCTCACCACCTCCACCACCCTGGTCTAAGCCATCATCATCTCTTGCCTGAATTATTGCTCCAACTTCCTCATTAGAATCTCTGCTTCTGCCCTCTCTTTTTCCCTGAAAACCACTCTCAGCTCAGCAGTCAGAGCGATCCTGTTCAAATGGAAGGAGAGCATTTAGTACCCTGCTCCAGACTCCCCAAAGACTTCTCTTCTCGCCCAAAATAAAAGTCAGGGAACAACATGACTTAGCTCCCTGTGACCTCTCAGATCACATCTACTACTTGCCCTTTTTGCTCCTTAAAATATACCAGGCATGATTCTGCCTTGGGGCCTTTGCACTTGCTGTAACCTCTGCTTGAAATATGATTTTCCCATGTAATCACTTGCCTCCCTCATCATTTCCTTTTCCTGCCAAACCTATTTAAAATTGCAGCTCTTTTTTTTTTTTTTTTTTTTTTTTTTTTAAGACAGGGTCTCACTCTGTTGCCCAGGCTGAGGCCATTCTCCCCACTCAGCCTCCTGAGAAGCTGGGACTACAGGCACAAGCCACCATGCCCAGCTAATTTTATTTTTTGTAGAGATAGGGGTCTCCCTATGTTGCCCAGGCTGGTCTTGGACTCCTGGCTTCAAGCGATCCTCCTGCCTCAGCCTCCCAAAGTGCTGGGATTACAGGAATAAGTGACCATACCTGACCTGCAGCTCTTTTCTGAACTTGCTTTTTCTCCTTGGCACTTACCACACTCTAACACTGTGTGTATTTTTCTTACTTATCTTGTGCATATAATAGGCACTCAATAAATAGAAGCTGAATGAATAAATGAGAAGACCAATAATTATAACCAAAATGAGTATTTATTATTTTCCATATGCCAGGCACTGTCTATTAAGCACTCATTTAAACTTCACAATCAGCTTAAGAAGTTCAATTATCTCCATGTTATTTATGAAAAACGTACGAATTTGTATGTACACATACATTTTTCATATATAACATGGAGATAATAATTGAATTGATGCATAAGAGAATTGATGCATAAATTGCCGAAGTTATGCAATTATTAAGCAGCCTAATATAAGTCCATACATATCCCATTCTGAACTGTAGACTCTTAACAACTAGAAAATACTGAGACTGGTTGCTAATCCCGAAGATTAATCTTGTCCCTAAATCTTCTGGGAAACAAATGTCACTCTGACAATGATGTCAATGTAAATGAGCTCATGGTAAGAAATGAGTGTTCACTCAGTGACTTGGGAGCCACAGATGAGCTGAACTAGAGAAGAATGCCACAAAAAGGAGGGTCAGGGACGTGCTGGTCAAGCGGACATTCACACCACAGTATTGTTCCATCGAATACCTACTGAGAGCCTCTCACTGCCTGGTATAGTTCTCGGCTGTGGAAATTGGATGCTGAGCAAATCAAAGAGCTTACAATCTAGCAGAAGAAACCATAATTAGACACATTTTAAATATACAATCAGATATTGACAAGTTATGGTCAGGAAAGCCTCCCTGGGCTTTCAAGCTCCTTCCCTGCCACCTCCCTCCTGACTCGTACCAGGGGAAGTGACAGGAAAGCCACGTGCCACCTCTTTGGCTCCAGTGGGAAGCTCAAACCACACAAGCCTTGGCCCCAGCCCAAACCCCTGACCACCATAAAAGCCAAAGCCAAGGGAGGTGGATCACGAGGTCAGGAGTTCGAGACCAGCCTGACCAACATGGTGAAACCCAGTCTCTACTAAAAATACAAAAATTAGCTGGGCTTGGTGGTGCACACCTATAATTCCAGCTACTCGGGAGGCTGAGGCAGGAGAATTGCTTGAACCCGGGAGGCGGAGGTTGCAGTGAGCCGAGATTGTTGCCATTGCACTCCAGCCTGGGCGACAGAGTGAGACTCCATCTCAAAAAAACAAAAAAGCCAAAGCCGGTTGCCCTTGAGGCTCTCAAGCCATTTTCTAACCTGCCTGAGAGCCTGCCCAGCTCTCCCCGGAGAGCTTCGATTTGTGAGTAACACATCTCTTCACACCTTCTTGGTGCACAGGTGGCACCCTCAGTCTCAATATCAGAACCAAATTTTAGGTCTGAGGTTGACACCTCCTCCCTTCTACAAGGGCAATCACAAGGCAAGGATCACCTGAGCAGAAACCTCATCAAATGAGGGGATGAGGGAGGAGCAAAGAGGATGTGATCTCCAATCCCCGCTGAACTCAAAGCAACAATTTAGGACTGGGAGCCCCAGGAATTTGGATGATGGATACTGAACCAAAGGGTTGTGGATTTGTTCATGATTACTGCCACCTCCAGACCAGCAAAGGACGCAGCTGGGAAAGGCTGCACTACAAAATTTAAAATACCTAAAATACGGAAATGGAACATGAACAAGCACTTTATTGGGGCCCAGATTTATATGTGCCCCAAATGAGTCAATATGAATTCTCCTGACACCCACTGATACCTTCGTGTATAACACAGAACAGCACAAGCTTAACTAGTTCTACTGTAGCCTGTAGACAAATCTCTCTGTAACTGTACCTTTGAATACTTAACCTATATGATGTCTAGATAATGATATAATCATCTAATCGTGTTATTACAATGATATATATAACCATATCATTTATATTTGTCTTTCTGTGAAAGAAGAAGAGAGTATTATTTTAATTTGTTTTCCTTGGAATCTGACCAAGACTGAGACCAAATGAGCTATCTGTTGGTCAAAAACATTTCATGCGTAACCACGTGGTGAACAGCTTGCAGTGCGATTTGGGAGAGTCACAAGGAAAGGAGGAGCAGATCCTCGCATACAGTGTTTAAAATCTAATAAGCAACAAGGAGCTCACACAAATGGGTATTAACCAAAACATGATAAATACATACAAATGCTCCGGCTATTTTTGTTGTGTACAAGTGCTAGGGATGGAAAACTAAAGAAAGTATTTGTCCAAGAAAGCTTCATAAAGGATGGCACTTCTGAGTAGCTTTGAAGAAGAAAAATCCAAGTAGGCTGGGAGAAGACATTCCATACAGAAGAAATGGATTAAGACCAAGAAGATAGATGTGTTGGTGACATGGAAGCAAAGGCATTGTTATAGACGGAACTGTGTCCCCTGACAAATTCATATGTTAAAGTTCTAACCTCCAATATGATGGTATTTGAATGTATTTGGGAGGTAATTAGATTCAGATGAGGTTATGAGGGCCTTATAAGGATACTAATCCCATGATGAAATTAGGGTTCTTATAAGAAAAGAAAGAGCCTAGGGCTTGGCACGGTGGCTCACACCTGTAATCCCAGCACTTTGGGAGGCTGAGGTGGGTGGATCACGAGGTCAGGAGTTTAAGACCAGCCTGGACAACATGGTGAAACCCCATCTCTATTAAAAATACAAAAAATTAGCCGGGCATGGTGGTGTGCACCTGTAAACCCAGCTACTCAGGAGGCTGAGGCAGGAGAATCGCTTGAACCCAGGAGGCAGAGGTTGCAGTGAGCCAAGACTGTGCCACTGCACTCCAGCCTGGGCAACAGAGCGAGACTCTGTCTCAAAAAAAAAAAAAAAGAAAGAAAAAAAAAGAAAAGGAAAGAAAAGAAAGAGCCCAGAGTTTGCTCTTTCTGCCACATGAAGACACAGCAGGAAGACAACCACCTGCAGATTAGAAAGAGGGTCTGCTATGGTCTGAATGTTTGTGTCCCCTCAAAATTCACAGATTGAAATCCTAACCTCCACGGTGATGGTATTAGGAGCTGGGACCTTTAGGAGGTGCTTAGGTCATGAGGGCAGAGCCTCATGAAAGTGATTAGTGCCTTTATGAAAGAGGCCCCGGATTGACCCCTTGCCCCTTCTACCATTTGAGGACACAGTGAGAAGGCACCATCCATGAACCAGAACACTGGCCTTTGCCAGACACCAAATTTACCAACACCTTGATCTCGGACTTCCCAGCCTCTAGAACTGTGAGAAATCAATTCCTGTTGTTTAAGCCACCTGGTCTATGGTATTTTATTATGGCATCCTGAGCTGACTAATACAGTTATGCATCATGATAATAAGTAAAGAGCGAATTACACAAAAAGGTGCGTTGAGTAGAGAATGCTGAAGCCCAAGTTCAAGAAGCCTCATTTTCTTTTTGAGGCAATTGTGAGCACTCTCACCTTCTAAAATCGATACTGATGTCAAGCAAGGTTGAGGAAAGAGGATTCATTCACTGCACAGCCTCAGCCCTGGACAGAAAACACGACAGTAACAGGGAAGTGGGTGTAAGCAGTACAGGACAAGGGTATTTGGGGTAGACAGTAGGTATTGCCACGGGACTAGCAAGATGTTTTACAGGTGAAGAAATAATAATTTACAGAGAAACTTCCTTCCAGAAAGAAAAAGAAGACCCAAGAGAAGAATAACCATCATCCTGGTTTGCCCAGAACTCTTTCGGTTTTAGCACCTAATATTGTACATCCTGGGAAACCCCTCCGTCCCCAGGACTGTTGGTCACTCCACGAAGGACACTTCCCAAATTATTAAATCGGAACAGGTAACAGGCACAAGGTATTAAGATGATGACCTGATGACAGAGTAAGACTCTAAGGGCGAATCAAGATTTAAATTGCAGTCACGTGTTATAGGACACATGTAGTTCAGGCTGGCAGGAGGACCTTCCAGAAACTGGAAACATGGGTCTGAGGATGAGGGAGCACACGCAGGTGAGCGCACACTTCCTCCCCTCCTCATCTCCCACTGTTGACGAGTGCTGTGTTATCTGTACTGTGCCCCTCTGCAGCACAACCTGAGGGAGGAAGGCAGGTCAGACACGGCCAGGGGCTTGCTCCAAGGCCTGGGACCGGGCAGAGGAGGATCCATCCACAGACGGAGCTCAGGTCTCCTCATCCTTAATCCTAAGCTTTCTCCCCTGCCCATCAGCCCCTCCCGGCGGCCACTCATCCTCAGATATTTCAGAGTCCTGATGTCCTCTAGGGAGTGAGAGGACAGTCAGCGGGGGCTCTGGGAGACCCTGAAGAGAGACCTGGAGTTAATGGTAGAGAACTAGGCAACAGGAAAAAGAAGAGGTTTTAAAAATTACTCATATTTTTGAAAACTGATATTTTCCTCCATTACTAGAAAACTGCCCTTTCTGTTGGCATGAGGCTCTCTAAAAGGTAAGCACCGTGCTGACAGTCTTGCCAAGCCGAGGGTGAAAGCCCCGCAGCCCGTGGCTTACTTTAATGAAGGCTCCATCAGGGGACAGCAAACTCCCTCATTTCATACTCAGGCAAGAGCGGAGAGCAACAGAGCCTTGATGATCCAGTGTCTGGATCCTTTTAGGGCGGGGAAAGGATGTGGCAAATAAGGGAGAAAGAAAAAGGGAATAGGAGGCACATGACCAAGTCTGATTTTTCAAACCTTCTGTTAAAACTGCCCCACAGATGGTTTCAAAATATAGAACCAGGAACTGTGGAGAGCTGGAAGGAATCCCCTTCCCCCCGTCCATTATCTTTGCTCCACGGATAAGAAACTGGCCTCAGAAGAGAAGGGACTGACGCAGGCCACATAGCCAGGAAGGCGCAACAGCTACGTCTCCTGACTCTCAGTGTAACATTTTTTCCGTAAAATACATTGGACCAAAACCTACTTAGCAGCCCACAGAAATGAACAAGTAAATTGTTAACATGCTATTAATTTTAGCTATCAACTATTGATGGTGGCGCTCTAACTCAGTGGGTCATGATTTTAAGAAAGCCACAATTAATTACAAATTCCTTAAAAAACGCAAATAGAGACTATGGTTTAACCATATATTACCGAGACATTTTAATACAACTTTATTTTTAATAATAGGGAATTCAAAAAAATCTAAATGCTTTTTTGCTTAACGCATTTTCTTTCTCCAAAGAAAGTCTCAATATACTTTATATGTTTCCATCTTAAAAAGATTTTTTAGGTGGGGTGTGGTGGCTCATGCCTATAATCTCAGCACTTTGGGAGGCTGAGGCATGAAGATTACTTCAAGACCACCCAGGGCAACATAGTGAGACCCCCCATCTCTACAAAAACAAAAAATTAGCTGGGTATGTTGGCCTGTAGTCCCAGCTACTCAGGAGACTGAGGCAGAAGAATCGATTAAGCCCTGGAGTTCGAAGTTGCAGTGACCTATGGTTATGCCACTGCACTCCAGCCTGAGCAAGAGAGTAAGACCCTGTCTCAAAAAAAAAAAAAAAGAAAGAAAAGAAAAGAAAAAAAAAAATACAAAAATGAACTAGTTTGGTGTAGACAGGTTCCCCTGCAGAGGTTCTGCTTCAGGCCTGAGTGAGTCGGTGGCAGCCAGGCAAGGCCCTGGAGAACAGCACGCCAAACAAGAGAAACAGACAGGGCCAAGGTCCCCAGGTGGGGAAGGGACTGGCATGCTTGAAAGCAGAAAGAAGACCCAGGTGGCTGGTTGAACAATGAACGAGGAGAAGTGGGGTGGCGGAATGAGAATGAAGAGGCATGCTGACATGTTTTTACAAAAGGGCAGCTTTTGACTTGCTGAAGCAAATGAAATGCTTCCATTAAATCCCCGCTTGGTGTTGTGGACGGGCTGCCACCACCTCTCTGAAGTGACTGAAAACAACAGGGAGGGGACTGAGGGGATGCGACCAGCATCCTAGAAGAGCAACTTCAGACTCCCTCCTTCAACTCCAGCAGCCACAGTTGCTTGGATACCCTTGCGGTTCAGGTCTCCTGAGGTCTCCACATGGCTTCCAGCTGCGTTTCTAGCACGTGAAGATTCTACCCTATCATCCTCTGCCATTTAAGGCGAGAGGCAGATTCACTGTGATCTGGGTAAATACCATTTCCAAAAAGGAAACCGGCACCCAAACCTCCCATCTTTTTATAAATTCTCCTGCACAGACGGTATAGTCTCAAAGGACGTAGGAGCCAAACTTGGGAAAAAAAATTTTTTTCTCCCCCTATTTAGAATAATCTGACACAACATTCAGCTAGTGCGGGTGGGAGAAAGTGGGAAGGAGGACTTTAAGGCAAAAGTCACATGAAATAAAGAGAAAAACGAAAAATGTAAGCTTTTGCCCTTTTTTGAAGACTTCTTTAATTCTCGTGATATTTCAGATTTCCCAGAATCAAATTATTCACTCCTTGAGTTTGTAGGTAACAGATATTTCCCTTCCTTATTAACAAGATGCAAGTAGTTAGCAACTTAATAGAAGCAAGACCTTTTTATTGCTTGGTGTGTCTGGGTCACATACTATTTTTAATTCCTGTCTCCTAACACCTGGAGGGAAATATTAAATTCAACAGTTCTTTACACAGGAAAAAGAAGAAATGAGCATTTCTCCCTCACTAACAGGCAGCACTTCCAAATACAACCTGTCAGGCTTAAGAGCAAGATGGACTCGGAGTGGCTTTCTCCTCATTACTTGTCTCCCAACAGGCCTATTAAATGATCGGAATGCCCAGGGTCGGTACATTTAAGTTTCATTTCAAATTAAAATCCCAACAGAAGTCACATCTTGCAAAGTAGGTCTTAAAAACACTTCTGTGCCGGGCAGATGAGAGCTGCAGGGGAAAGAAAAGCAGAAAGTGGAATGCAGGTGGCAGTACCTAATGAACTAGAAGCTCTTGAAGTCTCCATTAGGGCCCTCACACAAGGCTCCGGTGAAGGGCGATAACAAGGAAGGGGCGAGGCCACACAGCAGGGGAACTGAGAGCAAGGACAATGCTTATCCTGCAAGAGCAAGCTAACCTCGTGCCTGCTCCCGCCTCTCCTTTATTTCAAGCCCTGTTACCACAAAATGGGCAGGTGGCTTCCCTTACAGAAAATCCCCCATCATGAAAAGCATCACATAAATGTCCATTTTCACTTAACAATCTGCACATGAATGAGAAAATGTGGGTTTTGGTTTTGTTTTGTGTTTGTAGCCCTGCCTTGAAAACACCAGGGGATGGCATTCGATACAGAGTTGCTGCTTTCTACAACAGCACCTCCACAGTGCTCTTTTAAACACACTAACCTCTGGAATAAGGAAAATAAGTTATGAGGAAAAGTGTTGCCTGGCTTCTTCTTCTCTAATAAATACTGTGTGGTTCTGCTTCACTGGGATCAACTGGTTTCAACTTTCTATTCTCAGTGGCATCTACAGCAGGCTTGAGGCAGAAGAGTTGACCAAAGGAACCATGAGTGTAGCTGGAGTCCTGGGAAGTCCACGGCAAAAGTATTGGCAGTGGTTGATCAAGTGGCATCTGTTGTTAAATGAACGAATTTCCCATTTCCAGACCTAACCACAAATTGGCAAGTGCACTTTATAATCCAATGCCCTTCAAAATCCCAAACCTCGGGCAGGAGAAGGAAAGTGATGTTCAACGAGAGACACAATGTCTAACACTGACTCCACCATGTTACAAGCAATATCCAGATGCTTCATGGAAAGCAAGAACTTTCTTAAACGGATGATGTTCTTTTGTATATTTATTTGCTGTCTTGCTCCAAAAATGATTCAAGACAACTTTAAAAAGTATATTCGCAGGCCGGGAGCAGTGGCTTATGCCTGTAATCCCAGAACTTTGGGAGGCCAAGGCAGGCAGGTCACCTGAGGTCAGGAGTTCGAGACCAACCTGACCAACATGGAGAAACCCCACCTCTATAAAAATACAAAATTAGCCAGATGTGGTGGCGCATGCCTGTAATCCCAACTGCTCGGGAGACTGAGGCAGGAGAATCGCTTGAACCCAGGAGGCAGAGGTTAGGGTGAGCTGAGATCGTGCCATTGCACTCCAGCTGGGCAATAGTCTCTCTCTCTCTCTCTACATATATATATATACACACACACACACATTTATGTGTGTGTATATATATACACACATACACACACACATACATTTATATATATATGTATCAAGATGCACCTGATATAGATTAAGATTGTCCTTGTTAGACAAACCACAAGAATAGCTCAGATTAACCAACAGACATTTCTCAAGCTTTTACCCCTCAAGTATTTGAGTTTAAAACTTCAAGAATAAATTAAATTCTCCACAAGATTTTTAAACTCCGTCATATTGAGAATAAAAGTGTTAAATGTGCACACCGTGTTCACTGCAGCATTATTCACAATAGCCAAGAGGTGGAAGCAACCAAAATGTCCATCTCTGCATGAATGGATAAACAAAATGTGGCGTATGCAGACAATATGATTCAGCGGAAAAAGGAGGAAATCCTGCCATATGTAACGTGGATGAAACTTGAAGATGTTAAGTGAAATAAGCCAGTCACAAAAAAGATACTGCATGATTCCACTTATATGAGGTATCCAAAGCAGTAAAACTCTCAGAAGTAGAAAATATAATGTGGTTGCCAAGCGCTGGGAGGAGGCGGTAACAGGTAGTTGTTGTTCAATGGATATAGAATTTCAGTGTTGCAAGATGAAAAAGTTCTAGGAATCTGTTACATAATGGAGTGCATATAGTTAACACTGCTGTACTGCACACTTAAAAATGGTTAAGATGCTAAATTTTATGTTTTGTTTTGTGAGTCTCGCTCTGTCTCCCAGGCAGGAGGGCAGTGGCAGAATCTTGGCTCGCTGCAACCTCTGCCTCCCAGGTTCAAGCAATCCTCTTGCCTCAGCCTCCCAAGTAGCTGGGATTACAGACGTGTGCCACCATGCCTGGCTAATTTTTGTACTTTAAGTAGAGATGGGGTTTCGCCATGTTGGCCAGGCTGGTCTCGAACTCCTGACCTTAGGTGATCTGCTCTCCTGGCCTTCCAAAGTGCTAGGATTATAGGTATGAGCCACTGTGCCCAGCCAGTAAATTTTATGTTACATGTTTTTTACCACATAATTTTTTTAAAGTGTTAAGTGAGGTGAAAGGCAGATTTCAGTGAGGATGTCAACCTCTAGAAGCAGAGTTTCCAGAGTCTTAGAAGTAATATTTCTGGGGTACTTTAGGCTACTCAGACCATGTTTAGAGTATTCTGTCTTATTTTGGACACGACGGCCTTGGACTATGGCTGAAAGACATGTCAGTCTTGGCTATGCCTTCTAGTATAACATAGAACAAGTACACTCTGCCATGACATGAGATTCCTTCGAAAAGTTTCACTTGACAAATACTAATTGAGAATGCCAGGAAGTGCACTAGATGCTAGAAAGCAGCTATCGTAAACTTCAGCTTCAAAAAGGCAGTGAACCTGAGCAGAAGCCTTATTTGGGTGTTTCTATCTCAAAACGTTCTTGATAGCCTTAGCCACAAGATGGCGCAGGTAGACCATGTCCACACTTGCGGCTCAGGCCGGTGGATTCTTGCGGGGACATAAGTTCTCAAGCGCTTACAGCGTCTTCTTCCCTGGGCTTCTGTTTTGTTACCTTCTCAATGAGTCATATCTGAGAAGCTTGGTTTGGGCAGAAATAATATCCTGCTTACCTCCTTTGAACAAGTACTCAAAGGTGGATATTATAATAACACACTTGCTATATCTAATAATACAACAAGATTCTCCTTTGAATATGAATCAGAGGAGTGCTTCTGTGGCAATCTATATCCCGTCAATTTACAAACTGAGTGATTGCAAGAATAAATAAATCCTGCGTGGGCCCAAATGTCAATCTTTGCTAAAGAAATATGTCTGTGGACATTACAGAGGAATTGTGCCGTTCTTAAATCTACTTACACCCTGCTTCTGCAAATACTTATGTATCTGACTTGTTTTAAGGTATTTCAAAGACAAAAGAGAGGCAAGAAATAAATGCTCACACATTTTGAAGTATTCCATGAACAAATGAATTATGTGACCTTCTGACTCCCAGTGAATCTAAATTTTTCTCATTCTTCTTGCTTAGACCAAAAGCACATATCCCCTCCCAGGTGAGGGCGCAGCATTTAGGATGACACTCTTCTTTTGCTAGGGATGGGAGGGAGAGAAAGAAATGCTCTAGGGAGCCATGGCCTCCCTCTGAGACCTAAAGGGAGGAGGGAAGATTTTTTTCTTCTCCCATTTGGTCAAAGGTCAGCCAGGGAAGCCACCCTGAGCCAAGACCTCAGCAGGCCTGCAGCACTGCTGCTCCCCCGTCATCCTTGGAGCTGCTTGCCCACTGCTACAGCAGGGAGCTGGCCGGGCCCCAGCCTACTGTGAACACAGAGCCAGGCTGTTACAGCTGGATGCAGAAGGAAAGCACCCCCAAGGAGGCCACGACAAAACGTAGGGCCCAAGGAATCTTCAGCATTCATGCTGGCCAGAAAACTGGGGAGGATCAGAGCCCCCCAAAGAAATGTGTGTCAGGAACCTACTGGGATACCATGTTGTATTTGGAGACAGGAGGTGGGAGTGCTGGTAGCTGTCATAAATCCTGCCAATGGCAAAGTTCCTGAATTCTTCAAAGCATCAAGGATGCTGGCCTGCAGTGGGAACTTAGAACAAAAAGCCTTGTAAGGTAAGGGGTTGGTGAGCTTGTAATTCTGGGGTTTGGTCATTCTCACACCAGAGTGTGCACAAGTTGCTGAGAACCACGCAACAGCCCTCCCCAGCCTTTTCCAAGTTTTGCTGCTTGCCTTTGGCCTAACGAGCCAAATTCAGACTGCATATCCCCAATGCAGCTTCTACTGACAGACAAGGGTTTGGCAAGAAGCTGGAATGCAGCTTGATTGCAGATAATGAGTGTGTTCAGCAGAGATGATGAGCACTTGGGACACAGGCTTCCACCTCAGCAACGAGTCTGGCTGGGAGATGCAAGAGGATAGGTGTGCGCGAGCAGCTGGAGGCGCAGCAGAGGAAAGGCCCACTACTCTGCTGCAGCCCTCTGGCTCATGTAACGGCTCATTAACAGCAGAGGCTGAGGCTTCCTTTTCCTCTTTCCACAAAAGACATAGCAATAAAAGCAGGAACAGGCTGCAAACTCAGTCATTTTCAAAGACTCATGGCATGTGAGATAGGGAGGAGGGTGACCAGCTGTGACCACACAGATGGGCACAGAGGCCCTGACTGGTGCTAGGATTTGGCTGTAGTTACACACGTTAGTGGTGGAGAGGGGCAGTTCCCTCAGGCCTTCCACCTCCCAGCCCAGGACACTCTGGACAGGAAATCTCCCCCTCTGTTCCCAGCCCTGTATGTCCTCACCCCAAGAGGGTGCAACACTTCCTCAAGTTCCCAGAGGTGACTCCCTGCTGGCCCATTGGCTAGACTCTGGACAGATAGAGAGGAAAGATAATAAACTAATCCAGAACTGAGGTCATTGCTTGCTTAGTTAATATAGGGATAATTAAACAGCATTTAAAGAAAATGGTTTAGCTGTATAAGCAAACATTTCCTTGTATTTAAAAAGAAGCAAGAAACATAGTTTTCTGAGGTCTCTACTTAAGAATCTTATTATTGGGCCAGGGACGGTGGCTCACACCTGTAATCCCAGCACTTTGGGAGCCTGAGGCAGGTCAATCACAAGGTCAGGAGTTCAAGACCAGACTGGCCAAGATAGTGAAACCCCATCTCTACTAAAAATACAAAAATTAGCCAGGTGTGGTGGCGGATGCCTGTAATCCTAGCTACTCAGGAGGCTGAGGCAGAGAATTGCTTGAACCTGGGAGGCGGAGGTTGCAGTGAGCTGAGATCTCGACACCGCACTCCAGCATGGGCGATAGAATGAGACTCCGTCTCAAAAAAAAAAAAAAAAAAGAATCTTTTTATTCCCTCAATGCTAAACCTAAACCTTCCCCTGACCAGTCTTTTGTAGGAAGCCTACACTTTTCCTACTCTGTTCACTTGCCAAGCAGCATATGGAGCCCTAGAATATTCTTGTTTTCACATAGGTTTTATCTTACATTTCCAACTACATTATTTGCTCTGTGAGGATAAGAGCCTTGTTATATGCTCTATGTCTTAATGAAAACGTCTAATAAAACATAATTGATAATTCTCTGCATGACACGCAGGCAGGCAGGGCAAGGGATCAGGGTAGGACCCAGCACTGCTCACCGAAACGTAGGTATTCCTCCTGACCCTGGACAGGCAGAGCGAAGCTCGGAGAAAACCACATAAGCCCTCAGAAACATAGTTGAAGGCATGAAGTAAGCACTGAAGCAGACCATATGGAAAATAACGTCTATTTTTCAGAAGTATTTAAAATAGAGAATACAGAACAAAAGAAGATGTTTATGGCAATATGTTTCTTGTGTATACCTAAGACATAATTTGTTGACAAAGATTAAAGTCCCTTAATGGTCTTAAGGCAATGAATATACTTTATATCCAAAAAGAATAAGAATTTTAATTCCACCTTCTATTTCTACAAAAACTGTACTGGCTGATAAGTGATGGCCCCCAGTTTTCATCGCAGCTAAATGGGAATGTCTCATTTATGGGCTATTCTGAATAAATTAGCTGGGAGTTTTTTTAAGTATCAAAAATACCAAGAGGTCTAACCCATATACTAGTGAAAAAGTAGAATTTTATACATCTGCTGAATCTGAAGGCTCTGTGATTCTCCTATCTCACGGTATTTAACCCCTACATTTTATAAAGAATTCAATGACATCTAGAATCTTTAAATTTATAAATACCTATCATTAAATCTGGTTCAGATAACAATAGAACCAAAGCATATAATGTCATGTCTATTCACGCCCTCGCATTTCACTGATACTTTCTTCAGCTAATTAAATTTATTTATTTATTTGTATTATTTTATTTTATTTACTCATTTATTTTTTTTGAGACACAGTCTTGCTCTGTCACCCAGGCTGGAGTGCAGTAGCATGATCTCGGCTCACTGCAACCTCTGCCCCCTGGCTTCAAGCGATTCTACTGCCTCAGCTTCCTGAGTAACTGGAATTACAGGTGTGCACCACCATGCCCAGCTAATTTTTGTATTTTTAGCAGAGATGAGGTTTCACCATGTTGACCAGGCTGGTCTCGAACTCCTGACTTCAAGTGATCCACTCACCTCGGCCTCCTAAAGTGCTAGGATTACAGGCACCGTTTCCAGCCAGCTCATTAAATTTAAAAATAAGTTTTCAAGATTAGCAACACCTTTAGAACTCATCTAAAAATCTAGTCCTTTGTTCACATCTAAATGCATACGCTGCCGGTGCCAAATGATGGTGATTAACCCCTGGCTGATATTTTCTGTGAAACAAATTGGTATTTTCAAGACAATTTCCTAGTGAGAAAATGTCCACATAAACCAAATTGCATTTTGATCAAATCCCCATGTTGGTCATCTTGGCAAAGCCCTCAAAGACCATGGCAAAACGGCCATGACTGCAACTCCTGACCTCAGCCTTTCGGGCCCTTTGGGAGCAGACTCCGCACACTCCACGGGAGAGAACACCATTAGGCCATTAGGATTTCAACCTCGGATAAAGCTCTTCCTCCTGTTTCTCCCCACAAACTTTTGGCACGCAATATAATGATTGTGAGACACTAAGAAAGACAAATGATTTTTCTCTCTCCCATTTGGTAATCCCAAAGTATTACTTTATTCCCCTTTGGAACTTTTCACTGCAGAATCCTTTGTGCATAGAGAGGTCTGTGTTCTTAGGCTCAAGAAGCTGTTTAATAAACCACGAATTTAGAAGTCATCATCATGTTTTAGTTGCATAAGTTCAGTACTTAGGGGAAACATTTCTGGAAGAAGGTAAAGGGCAATCTGTAACGGGGGCTATAAATTTCTGTTTAAATTTGCCACGAGTGATTAAATCCAGTTAAAATAATAATAATAAGACAGTGGGAAGAAACATGGAAGGTGGGCAGTTGGCCAGGCCAGGGGCTGAAGGGACATTATTGCTGGTTATGAGGGTTTACTAAAATCATTACCATGAAAGGTCTGAGTTTGGATAGGAGACTGGGGCACAGCAACTACAGGAAGAAAGAAGCATCTGGACAAATCAGTCCATCACCAAAAGACCTGGAGATTATATTGCTGGAGACGTCTTAGAAGTCCTCTGATTTTCTAAGGAAAACTGAATTTAAAAAAACGGCTTTAGGTATGACTTCTCTTTCTTCTTCCAAAACCATCAAAAAGGAAGATACTTCGCAAGTGATTAAAAGATAGTGTTCTGTCTAGCACTATGGCAAGTAACATCCATGTAGAAGTCAGAAGACCCTGCGTGAGCACTAATTCCCCCGTTACTTCCACCAGAACACAAACCCAAAGAGGGCAGAGCCTGTCCTGCTCACCCCATCATTCCCAGCACGTGGCATAACGCCCAGCACATAGGAGGTGTTCAATAAATAGCTGAAGGAGTGAAAGAATGAGCAAACTACGTATCTATTCAGTCTGCCACAATTCTTGCCAAACCTCACCCTAAATGCAGAGCTGGAATGGGCCATGGGAAGCAGTGCTCTATCTCCCCAGTGCCCAGGGTCAGGTCAATGACTCCGCACGGGAGGAACTCCCAGAAGCTTCCAAACTAATTGCTACGAGGCATGGTGAGAAAGCCACAATGCCATTTTTTAGGTTCCCCTACTAACTAATGGAGGGTCACCAGCAAGGCCTCAAACAGCATCTTGCTCCTCCTTCCGTGTAACCCTAGGAACACTTTCCAATTCCATTTCCTTTCATCCATCTGCTCCCTCCCCAGGCCTGGTTCTCATATGTTGTAGCTTGCCAGGGGGTTGGACCGTATTTCTTGGAGCCTCAATTCTCTACTTCTTCAGGCTCCTGCTTAACAAAGGTCCGGACCTCTCGGGCCTCTGAGGATCCCTGAGTGCGTCCTGCAGACCTGGCAAGTTACTCTTGGAAGTCAGGTTGAAGTCAAAGCAGCTAGACTAGCAGTACCATTGACCCAAATCACCAGCTAAATTTACTACATTATTTACTGCTCATGTTGTGTGGCCATCTGCTGATAGCAGATAATCATTTTTTAAAAAATGATCAAAAAAAGAAAAATAGCATTTTATATCTTATGTTCCCCCTTCTGGCTGAAAGTGTTGTTAATTTTATTTTTATTTTTTTTAGAGATGTTTTCAGAAGGCTTTGAACCAGAGCAACTCCATCTTGAATAGGAGCTGGGTAAAATAAGGCTGAGACCTGCTGGGCTGCATTCCCAGGAGGGAAGGCATTCTTAGTTATAGGATAAGATAAGAGGTTGGCACAAGATACAGGTCACAAAGACCCTGCTGATAAAACAGCATGCAGGCATGATCATAGCTCACTGCCACCTCAAATTTCTGGGCTGAGGGATCCTCCCATCTCAGCCTCCGTAATGGCTAGGACTGCAGGTGTACACCACCGTGCCTGCATAATTTTTTAATTTTTTTGTAGAGATGGGGTCTTGCCATCTCCAGGCTTGTCTCAAACTCCTGGGCTCAAATGATTCTCCTGCCTCAGCCTCCCAAAGTGCTGGGATTATGTGTGTGAGCCACCGTGCTTGTCCCAGTTTTTTTTTTACCTTCACACTTAGAACTAAAAGTGAGAGGGACTATGTGTGTGTATACACGTATACATACATACATATATACACATATGTACACCTGCTTGGGTTTTATAACATATTTGTGGCAAGATGTCTCAAATGCACTTATTTCTTTTGTTAAATAAATTGACTGACAGAAACTTACCCACTTTTCAAGTATTAAATTGTTCAACTGAGCAACATCATTCTTCAAATGTTAAATTATTAAATTGAGAGGGCTTCTTTTCCAGGCTTTACAAACATTTGATTCAATCAGATTTTAGCTAATAAAAAAACCAACAGCTCTGGGCTGGATGGCACACACTTCTAGTCCCAGTTACTCAGGAGACCAAGGTGAGAGGATCGCCTGGGGCAAGGAGTTCAAGGCTGGCCTGGGCAACTCAGCAAGACCCTGTCTCTTAAAAAGAGTTTTCCAAAATCTTTCAAAAACCAATAGAATTACAAGAAAAAAAATCAAACCAGATTACAGACATAAAATATACTAAAAACAAAACATGCTTCTTTCTTTGAAGCATGGAAAATATCTAAGATTATATCAAACACAAATGCACTTCTTTTAAAACAAATTATTATTTTTAATTTAAATTTTATTTTATTTATTTATTTTTGAGACAGAGTCTTGCTCTGTGGTCCAGGCTGGAGTGCAGTGGTGCAATCTTGGCTCACTGCAACCTCTGCCTCCCAGGTTCAAGCGATTCTCCTGCCTCAGTCTCCTGAGTAGCTGGGATTACAGGCGTACACCACCATGCCCGGCTAATTTTTGTATTTTTAGTAGAGATGGGGTTTCACCATGTTGGTCAGGATGGTCTGGAATTCCTGACCTTGTGATCCGCCTGCCTCGGCCTCCCAAAGTGCTGGGATTACAGGCATGAGCCACCACGGCTGGCCTTAAAACACATTATTAAAGGAAAATTTTCTATATAAAATCTACAATACGGAGTGGAAAAATCACTATTACTCCCAAGTAGGGAACTTATCAAGCACCCCCTAATAATTAAAAACATTTAAAGGCCACATACAAATAAAAACAACTTAAAATGAAATACGTCCAACATTTTCCATCCCACACCCTTTGCTTGGGTCATTTTCTCTGGCTGGAATGAGTTTTCCCTCATCTTTGCCATCCTTTCATGAGCCTGGCCACCACAGCAGGTCCACAGCCTGACTCACTCAACTACTACTGCGGGTCTCGTCTCCAACAAGAGACCATGAAAAACCCAAGGCCAGTTTTATTCTTCGAAATTTCCAGAGCATTTTACACCCAAAAAGTTAACAATAATAACAGTCTGCTAAACTGAATTGGCAGGGGAAAGAGAAGATGGGGAAGAGATGGTGGGGTCGGGGGGCGGGGGAGAGAGATTTAGTGGAGAGAAAGGAGGATGTGAAGCAAGGGCATGAGATGATATTGTTCTGGCTTAGGATTTCAAGCCAGAAAAAATGATTGCCACCACATAACTATGTCTAGCACGTATAACTAGATAAATACCTGTATATATGTATGGATATGGAGAGGCATCATTTGCCAATTTTTTTCGTGCTTTCACATGCAGATATGCTTTTAAAGATAAGGACTGGGAACATACCAGTGTTTACAGCAGCATCAGTCACAGTAGCCAAAAGGCAGAAACAGTCCAGGTGTCCATCAACAGAGGAGTAGCTAAAGACAATGTGGTATGTACACACAACAGAATATTATCCAGCTTTAAAAAGGAAAGAAATCCTGTCTCATGTTATGACACGGATGAACCTTGAGGATATGATGCGAAGTGAAATAAGCAGTCACAAAAGGAAAAATATTGTGTGATTCCATTTATATGAGCTACCTACAGTAGTCAAATTCATGGAGACAGAAAGTAGAAGAGTGGTCACCAGGAGCTGGGAGGAGGAGCAAAAATTCTGCATCTAATGTACTTAGTGCCACTGAATTGCATACTTAAAAATGGTGAAAATGGTAAATGTTATGTATATTTTACCACATATTTTAAAAAAAGATAAGGATTGAAAAGGTGGATCAAAGTACACCCTCAAAGTCTTATAAGCAGCCTCTTCTCCCTCTCTCTCTCACACAACCTGCAAGAGCACAGACTGGAATTCCCAGTCCTGTGGTTCCAAGAGAGTTCAGATGGTACCTTATGCATAGCTGTGCACCCACAGCTCTAAATACAGTGACTCGCAGCTAGCAGGGATTCATTAAACATTTGCAGATTCATTGAAAAGGAAAAAAACACAAGTAATGAACAGTTGGAAAGATTTTTTTTAGAACATAGCTTGAAATAGAGGGGATAAAAAGTTCTGATAAACGAGCTAGAATGTAGGCAGATTGGAAATCAACAAGTCTCGGTCTCTAGAGTAACTGAGAATCAATGGAAGGATGAAAAACTTTTTCTTTAATAACAACCTCCATTATAATAGGAGAAAAAATAAATTGACCATATAGAAATAAAATCAACATGAGTTAGCTTTTTAAATAAACTAGAACAAAAATGAGTTATTAAGAAGGAAGTGGCAATTACTTAACCTGGAAACTTCGATTATATAACAGTGTATTTTTATATCATATGGATTGTCCATTCAGGGGAGGCTAGAACGGCCCAGAACACATAGCACCCCTTTTCTCATATGTGAGCGCAGGCAGAAACATCACCAAAATTCCTTCCTGGAAAAAGACAGCTTGTTAGAAACACAAATGCGCGCTGTGGCTCAGGAAGGTAAAAAGAGGTTAGATTACGAAAATGTGAAAGCAGCACCTTTGGCCTAGAGCAATTTCATAGAACAATCACTAAGATGATAATCTCTCTATAAATTCTCCCCTACAGCTATGGCTGGTTTAAACTTGACTGCTGCAAACAGGAGAATCTAGTTTGCCTTTTATAAAATCTGTCTCTCCTCCTTCCATTTCATGCTCATTTCCTTTCTGGATTAATTCTCCACCGTGACTACTCAGAGTTCTATCCGTTCAGCACTACACTTTGACCACTGGAAGTCCACATCTAAGACAGTCCTTATTTCTGCCCTTTTAAGATGTCACCCTAAGCAGAGGAGAAGCAGGTAAGCTATGCCTGTTGGGCTGTAGCCAGGGGAAAGGAGATGAGAATTCTGCCTGTTTTTCAGCAAACTTTGATTTTTTTAATTAATTAACCCTGAAATTCTGGGTTATCATTTCAGGCAGCTTGTCCAAGCTCAAATATCTGCACTAAACTGTCCCCAGGCGCTACCACCCAGTTAGGAAAAAGGGTCTCTGACTATCCTGGGCCATGAGTACCGAACTTTCGCTAAGAAAAGATTCAGGCAAAGCAAAATTTCTTCACCTCAACATTATTGAGATGGAGCAGGGATCCCTCTTAGGGGTCTCCCAAGCTTCCTCTCAGCCTGAAAATAAAGAAAAATTTGAGTTCCTTCAAGGGAAATTCTGGGTACCTAGCTAGCCAAGCAGCCAGCAACTAAGGAAATGAATAAATAACCTGCTAAGCAAGAAGGTAATAACAGCTTAACAATAGTCACCCAAGTACATCAGAGTCACGAGATGTTTGGTTCCCTATAGAAACTAAAAATAACACCTTGACATATGTCCCTGAGTCGTTTTTCAGAAAACTGAACCCTTACCAGATGGAAAATATCAACCACTATCACACAGACTTCAAATAAGGGGGAAATGAAGACTGAACTCTGAGGACAGTTCTTTGTTGTAAATTTCTTCCTGAGGGGCCTAGAGAGAGTCATGCCCGCAGGCAAAACCTTGACATTTGTTCCTGCTGACCCCAAGTTTTCAGATGAATTCTTACTTCCTTAACCAACTGCAAATCAAAAAATCTTCGAATCCACACAGGACCTGTAACCCTCACTTCAAGATATCCCATCTTTTTGGGCCAAACCAGTGTACAATCCCCATGTATTGATTTACGATTATGCTTTTAACTTCTGCTTTCTTGAAATGAACCCCTGCCTTTAAAACCCCTCAGTTGTAGCCAGGTGCAGTGGCTCATGCCTGTAATCCCAGCACTCTGAGAGGGCAAGGAAGTCTGATCACTTGAGGTCAGGAGTTCGAGACCAGCCTGACCAACATAGTAAAACCCTATCTCTACTAAAAATACAAAAATTAGCTGGGCATGGTGGCAGGCACCTGTAATTTTAGCTACTCGGGAGTCTGAGGCAGGTGAATCACTTGAACCTGGGAAGTGGAGATTGTAGTGAGCTGAGAATGAGCCACTCCACTCCAGCCTGGGTGACAATGCAAGACTCTGTTTCAAAAACAAAACAAAACAAAACAAAACATCTCTTGCTTGTGAGCCATTGGAGAGTTTGGGTCTTAGGCATTTGCTGCTCAGTTCTCTTTGTTTGGCACCCTGCCACAAACGCCTAACTTTCTCTCCCTGCAAATCCCAGTATCAGTGCTTGGATTTTTGTGCATGCCAGGCGAGAGTACCCAAGTTCAGTTGGGTAACACTGCTGACATCCTGGACCAGATGACTCTTTGTTATGGGGGACTGTCTGTGCATTGGAGAATGTCTGACAGCATCCCTGGTCTCTACCCACTAGATGCTAGTAGCATCCATATCCATACACTACCCATACACCATATCACAGCTGCCCCAGACGGATGACTTTCCCAAGTGACATACTGTGCTGGGCCTGCTGCCTGTCACGTAAAGACGAGGAAAGAAAGTTTCTGGGTTCTCCCACACCTAATTCAGCCCACACTTTGTCTTCCATACTTTTGTAACAACAACAAAATGCCTCCAGACATTACCAAAATCTAGATGTAACAACAAAAAATGCCTCCAGACATTACCAAAAGTTCCCTGGGGGGCAAAATCATCCCAGCTGAGAACCAGTGGGTTAAAGTGAGATTCCACCCTGCTGCCCACTGCCATTAGAAACTTCTATCTGAATGCTTTTCACCCATCCCCACCTGCACTATTCCAGATAACATGTGTTAGATCCAGAAGGCGCCATCAGCAGGTGGCCAAGCAGAATCCAAGGGAGAAAGAGAATCTGTCCAATAGGTAACCAACTGGCCTCCACTTCATCCCCACAGTAAAAGGGAGAGAATAAAAAGTACCTGCAACACCTGTCTCCTGACGATGAAAGAAGCTAGCAGAGCTAGCACTTTGTTGGCCACCTTGTCTCCCACCTTCTTCTTTGCCAATGAGGATTTACCCAAGATGTGAGCAGCAGAGACAGCTCCCTACAGAGAGAAGTGTGTCCCTCAGGATCCGGCCTGCACCCATGGGATGGAAACTCTGCCCTCTAGTCCAGCCTTGCAATCTGCAGGTTACAGGACCTTGGGCAAGTCATTTAATTTTGCTGGATTTCTTTTTCTTCAGCTGTAAAGTGAAAGAGCCAAATCTTAGCCCTTCTCTGAGGTTGCTTCTAGATCTAAAGTACTACTATTTTAGGGACCAACTGTTGGGGAGGGTAAAAGAAAGAAGAGAGCAGATGGAGGCAGAAGAACCAAAGAAAGCACTGGAACACTCAGGTGACTGTATGGTGTGCACAAGAGAGGGTATGAGCTAGGTTTTTAAGAGAAGTCCACAAGCTCCAGGCTGTTGGCAACAATCAATTGCAATTTCTAGGATAAAGAAGGAAAAATACATGAGCGGTAGCTTTGTATGTTTTTCAGCACTCCCTGTATCTTTACCCATCATAACTTGTTTTCCTGTTCATACCTTGATACCATTCTCTCCTCTATTTGCATTCTCTCTCTCTCTTTATTTTATTTTATTTTATTTTATTTTATTTTATTTTATTTTATTTTTATTTTGAGTCTCACTCTGTTGCCCAGGCTGGAGTGCAGTGGCACAATCTCGGCTCACTGCAACCTCCACCTCCCAGGTTCAAGCAATTTTCTTGCCTCAGCCACCTGGGTAGCTGGGGTTACAGGTGCATGCCACCAGTACCGGCTAATGTTTGTATTTTCAGTAGAGATGGGGTTTTGCCATGTTGGCCAGGCTGGTCTGGAACTCCTGACCTCAAGTGATCTGCCCCCCCTCAGCCTCCCAAAGAGCTGAGATTACAGGTGTGAGCCACTGCGCCCAGCCTGCATCCTCTTTCCCTCTCGTTTCACAACTGTATTTCTCCTTCTTCTCCTTACTCTTTTTTCAGATCCCTTAATTTCTTCTCATTCATTATAATGATTATTTTTCTGTGGCTCTCTTGCTCACTCTCTCTTTCCTTCTTTCCTTTTTTTCTTCTCCCTCCCTCATTTTCTCTCTCCCTAACCTTCTTCACCATAAGAAGGAAGTGGGTCACCAGCCACAGCCCTAGATTCTGTCTCCCTGTAATATCCGAATCTATAGAAAGAAAGGCTGTGTTCTAAAGCATGACTCTTCCACATGGAGCAGCAAGGGCTTACACAGGTGCCCAGGTGACAAGCTAACTTCCTCTTTTAGGCTATGAATTGATAAACCAATAAAAGGACCCATTTCATTCCTTTTAGAGGATTCAAGTTAAGATCATATTGGTTTGACTAGTGGCTGTCATTAACCTACGGTGAGGAACTTCTACTGAGGGCCAAATGTGTCATCTTGTCTGCAAGGCAACTGCATCTCAACCAACCAGGCCACAGTATGGAGGTGGGACACCCACATGTTTTAATCTGGTCTGCAGAATCCCAGCATGGGCCAGTCTGCTGGGTGGATGTATCTTGGCCAAGCTGGCATCAACAAGTTGGGTGAAATCCACAGGTTTTTTGTGGAACACCATATCACAGCTGCCCCGGACGGATGACTTTCCCAAGTGACATACTGTGCTGGGCCTGCTGCCTGTCATGTAAAGACGAGGAAAGAAAGTTTCCGGGTTCTCCCACACCCAATTCAGCATGCACTTTGCCTTCTATCCTTTTGGCACACTGGCTGGTCAGAAATGTGATCATTTGCTATTGATGAAGTGGACACAACCTCTAAAACAGAGCTCTTTGGAATGCTAGACATAAGAGGAGGGCAAATCACCCACTAGATTTACTCTAAATGAGCCACATCAAATGGAACATGAACAAGAACCTCTAATCAGTCGCAATCAAACGAAAAGAGACTTCCTGGGGAGTAACAGCCAGATGGGAAGTTAAAGTTGTTCAGACCATTAGCATTCCACTAATGCTCACTGCTTTTTTAACAAGCAAATGGAGCCAGGTTTGGTAGAGGAAAGGAAAATGCAAGACCGGTGCAGTGGCTCACAGCTGCAATCCCAGCTCTTTGGGAAGCCAAGGTAGGAGGATCACTTAACCCTTGAAGCTTGAGGCTGCAGTGAGCCATGATTGTGCCATTGCACTCCAGCCTGTGTGACAGAGCAAGACCCTGTCTCTAAAAAAAAAAAAAATTTTTTTAATGCAGGCATATCCACTTTTTGGGGGTTTTCTGTTTGTTTGTTTGTTTGTTTTGATGTAGCAGGACAAGCCGCAGACAAAACCCCTCAGACACCGAGTTAAAGGAGGAAGGGCTTTATTCGGCCAGGAGCTTCGGCAAGATGCACATCTCCAACAACCGAGCTCCAGGAGTGAGCAATTCCTGTCCCTTTTAAGGGCTCACAACTCTAAGGGGGTCCACGTGAGAGGGTCGTGATCGATTGAGCAAGCAGGGGGTACGTGACTGGGAGCTGCCTGCACCAATAATTAGAATGGAACACAACAGACAGGGATCCTCACAGTGCTTTTTTTTTTCTTTTTTTTTTTTTTGGACATTGAGCCTTTTTTTTTTTTTTTTTTAATTTATTTATTATTATTATACTTTAAGTTGTAGGGTACATGTGCACAACGTGCAGGTTTGCTACATATGTATACTTGTGCCATGTTGGTATGCTGCACCCATCAACTCGTCATTTACATCAGGTATAACTCCCAATGCAATCCCTCCCCCCTCCCCCCTCCCCATGATAGGCCCCGGTGTGTGATGTTCCCCTTCCCGAGTCCAAGTGATCTCATTGTTCGGTTCCCGCCTATGAGTGAGAACATGCGGTGTTTGGTTTTCTGTTCTTGTGATAGTTTGCTAAGAATGATGGTTTCCAGCTGCATCCATGTCCCTACAAAGGACACAAACTCATCCTTTTTTATGGCTGCATAGTATTCCATGGTGTATATGTGCCACATTTTCTTAATCCAATCTGTCACTGATGGACATTTGGGTTGATTCCAAGTCTTTGCTATTGTGAATAGTGCTGCAATAAACATACGTGTGCATGTGTCTTTATAGCAGCATAATTTATAAACCTTTGGGTATATACCCAGTAATGGGATGGCTGGGTCATATGGTACATCTAGTTCTAGATCCTTGAGGAATCGCCATACTGTTTTCCATAATGGTTGAACTAGTTTACAATCCCACCAACAGTGTAAAAGTGTTCCTATTTCTCCACATCCTCTCCAGCACCTGTTGTTTCCTCACTTTTGAATGATCGCCATTCTAACTGGTGTGAGATGGTATCTCATTGTGGTTTTGATTTGCATTTCTCTGATGGCCAGTGATGATGAGCATTTTTTCATGTGTCTGTTGGCTGTATGAATGTCTTCTTTTGAGAAATGTCTGTTCATATCCTTTGCCCACTTTTGGATGGGGTTGTTTGTTTTTTTCTTGTACACAGTGCTTTTTTAATGCAAATAACCAGTTAGGTCAGGGGTCAATCTTTAACTACCAGGCCCAGGGTGTGGCACCAGGCTGTCTGCTTGTGGATTTCATTTCTGCCTTTTAGTTTTTACTTCTTCTTTCTATGGAGGCAGAAATTGGGCATAAGACAATATGAGGGGTGGTCTCCTCCCCTATTGAAACAGGGTCTCACTTTGTCACCCAGGCTGGAGTGCAGTGGCACAATCTTGGCTCACTGCAGCCTTGACCTCCCAGGTTCAAGCGATCCTTCTGCCTCAGGTCCCCAGGTTGCTGGGACTACAGATGCACATCACCACATCCAGCTAATTTTTTTTATAGACACAGGGTTTCACCATGTTACCCAGGCTGGTCTGGAATTCCTGAGCTTAAGTGATCTGCCCACCTTGGTCTCCCAAGTGCTGAGATTACAGTCTGAGCCACTGGGCCCAGCCCACACCCACTCTTCCTAAAACACCACCACCACCAACAGAAAAAAACCCTCAAAAACCACACACAATGACCTAATGGAGAGACACACGACTGGTGAAGAAATTTACCCAGGGAGGTCCTTTTCCTCGACCGCCCCCCATCCCTACCCAGCAGCCCAGCTTTCCCTTTGGCTTTTTACTATCAACTTTTTTTTTGAACAGTATTATTGAAATATAATTCACATACCATTCAATTCACCCATTTAAAGTGCACAATTCAATGGTTTTAGTATATTCAGAGTTGTGCTGCAACTATCACCACAACCAGTTTTAGATTATTTTCATTATCCCAAAGAGAAACACTTGCTATGGACTGGATGTGTCCCCACAAAATTCATACGTTAAGCCCTAATCCCCATTGTGATGGCATTTGAAGATGGAGCCCTCGGGAGGTGACCAGGTCACAAGGGTGAAGCCCTCCTGATGGGGTTAGTGCCCTTCTAAGAAGAGACAGACAGGAGAGGGCTTGCTTCCTCTCTCTGCTTGCGGCCATGTGAGGATGTGAAGGTACAAGAAGACAGTTGTCTGCAAACTGAGAAGAGGGCTTTCAACAAGAACCCAACCATGCTGGTACCAGTATCTTGGACTTTCAGCCTCCAGAATTTTGAAAAGTAACTTTCTGTTGTTTAAGCCACCCATCTATGGTAATTTGTCATGGCAGCCAGAGCAAACTAAAACAACTCTGCTCCCTTTAGTAGGTACTCTCCAATCCCTCCACTCCCCCTACCGTGGCAATTACTAACCACTCTGTCTCTATAAATGTGCCTAGACTGGACTTTTCCTATAAAGGGTAACATATAATATGTAGTTTTTGTAGTTTATGTAGTTTAAACTACATATAATATGTAGTTTTTCATAATACGAAGCCCTCTTATATCTGGCTTCTTTCAGACATAATGTTAGCATCATATTTTCAAGGTTCACACATATTGTAGCACATTATCAGTACAGATGCTCCTCCACTTATGGCGGGGTTACATCCCATTGAAAATATCATAAATTGAAGATGCATTTAACACATCCAACCTACTGAACATCATAGCTTAGTCTAGCCTACCTTAAATGTGCTCAGAATACATATGTTAGCCTACAGTTGGGCAAAATCATTTTAACCCAAAACCTATTTTATAATAAAGTATTGAATGTTTTGTGTAATTTATTGAATACTGTACTAAAAGTGAAAATCAGATCATTCACATTATCTCTTTTTGTTTTTTGAGACAGAGTCTCACTCTGTCACCCAGGCTGGAGTACAGTGGTGTGATCTTGGCTCACTGTAACCTCCACCTCCCGGGTTCAAGCAGTTCTCATGCCACAGCCTCCTAAGTAGCCAGGACTACAGGCGTACACTACCACACCCGGCTAATTTTTGTATTTTAAGTAGAGACAGGGTTTTGCCATGTTGGCCAGGCTGGCCTTGAATTCCTGACCTCAGGTGATCCGCCCGCCTTGGCCTCCCAAAGTGCTAGGATTACATGCATGAGCCACTGCGCCTGGCTATTCACACCATCTTAAAGTTAAACCATTTTAAGTCAGGGACCCTCTGTACTTCATTCCTTGTTATTGCCAAATAATATTCCATCGTATAGAAATATCATATGTGGGCCGGGAGCAGTGGCTCATAACTGTAATCTCAGCACTTTGGGGGTCCGAGGCAGACAGATCACGGGGTCTGGAATTCAAGACTACCCTAACCAACATAGTGAAACCCCATCTCCACTAAAAATACAAAAAAAATGAGCCGGGCGTGGTGGCGGGCACCTGTAGTCCCAGCTAGTTGGGAGGATGAGGCAGGAGAATCACTTGAACCTGGGAGGTGGAGGTTGCAGTGAGCCAAGATCGCACCACTGCACTCCAGCCTGGGTGACACAGTGAGATTCTGTCTTTAAAAAAAAAAAAAAAAAAAAAAAAAGGCCATATGTGATAGTGAGAGATAATAAGAGACATATTTGGTCTCTGCATCTAATTCCTGGCACATAGCTCCTAAAGCCTTTGAAATCTGGATGTATAGTTTTGAGTATAAAAAAGATATTCAAAAGTGAATATCTGATGGCTGAGAGCCCCTAGGTAGCTTCAGGAAGGGGGCTGGTCAGGAAAGACCAGGACATGACTAGCGGCCTGTAACTTTCAACCTCACCCTCAACCTCTGGGAAGGGAACAGGAGCTGTAGGTTGAGTTGATCACTAATGGCCAGTGATGCACTCAATCATACCTACTTAATGAAGCTCCATAAAAAACCAAAGGGCAGGGTTTGGAGAGCTTTTGGATTGCTGAGTTAGTGCCTGGAGGGTGACACGCCTGAAGAGGGCATGGAAGCCCCATGTTCTGCACCCATCCAACTAGCAGTTCGACTGTATCCTTAAAATATTCTTTATAATTAACCAGTAAATGTAAGTGTTTCCCTGGGTTCTGTGATCTGCTCTAGCAATTTTTTTTTTTTTTTTTAAACAGGGTCTCGATCTGTCACCCAGGCTAGAGTGCAGTGGTGTGATCACAGCTCACTGCAGCCTCGACCTCCTGAACTCAAGAGATCCTCCCACCTCGACCTCCAGACTAGGTGGCACTA
This sequence comes from Chlorocebus sabaeus, assembly GCF_047675955.1. Taxonomy (NCBI): domain Eukaryota; kingdom Metazoa; phylum Chordata; class Mammalia; order Primates; family Cercopithecidae; genus Chlorocebus; species Chlorocebus sabaeus. The sequence continues at coordinate 39,344,837 of NC_132913.1, forward strand.
CAGGCACATGCCACCATGCTCAGCTAATTTTTCAATTTTTTGTAGAGATAGAGTCTCACTATGTTGCCCAGGCCTGTCTCCAACTCCTGGGCCCAAGCAATCCTCCTGCCTCAGCCTCCCAAAAGTGCTAGGATTACAGGCATGAGCCACCACACCTGGCCCTGCTCCAGCAAATTAACTGAACCCAAAAAGAGGGTCATGGGAATCCCTCAGTTAGAAGTACAGGTAACAATCTATTACTTGTGATTGGCATCTGAAATTGGGGGAGTGGTGCTGACTGAGCCCTCAACGTGTGGGATCTATCCTGTCTTCAAGTAGTTAGTGTCAGAATTGAGTAAAATTATAGGATACCCAGTTTGCATCTGCTGGAGAATTGTTTGGTGTGTGGAAAAAACCCTATACACTTTAGAAGTATTGTGTTGAGTGACTGTATGAGAGTAGAGGAGAAAAATTGTTTATTTTTTCTTCAGACCATATTTTACTGATCCACTCATCAACTGATGACCATTTGGGTTGTTTCTATTCGTCTATTACGAATAATACTGCAATGAACATTCTTGTATAGGCTTTTGTGTGGACATATGCCTTCATTTATCCTGCATATGTACCTAGTAGTGGAATTGCTGGGTCATAAGATAACTCTATATTTAACCTTTTAAGAAACTGCCAAACTTTTCCATGGTAGTTGCACCATTTTACATTCCTACCAGCAGTGTATGAGGATTCCAATTTCCCCATATTCTTGCCAAAAATTATCTGTCTTTTTTATTATAGTCATCCTAGTGGGTGTAAAGTGGCGTCTCATTGTGGTTTTGAATTGCATTTCCCCCTGGTGACTAATGATACTGAGCACTTTTTTTTAATGTGATTATTGGCCACTGGTATGTCTTCTCTGGAGAAATGTCTATTCCTATCCATTGTCTATTTTTGAAATGTCTTTTTTACTGAGTCTAAGAGTTCTTTATATATCCTAGACACAAGTCCCTTATCAGATATAAGATTTGCAAATATTTCTTCCCGTTCTATGGGTTGTCTTCTTTTTTTTTTTTTAGACAGAGCCTTGCTCTGTCACCCAGGCTGGAGTGCAGTGGCACGATCTCAGCTCACTGCAACCTCTGCCTCCCAGGTTCAAGGGATTCTCATGCCTCAGCCTCCCAAGTAGCTGGGAAGACAGGTACATGCTACCACACTCAGCTAATTTTTGTATTTTTAATAGAGACAGGGTTTCTCCATGTTGACCAGGCTGGTCTGGAATCCCTGATCTCAAGTGATCGGCCTGCCTTGGCCTCCCAAATTGCTGGGATTACAGGTGTGAACCACCATGCCCGGACTTCTTCTTACTTACTTGATAGTAACCTTTGAAGCACAGGAGTTTTTAATTTTTATGAGCTCCAAATTATCCATTTTCTTCTTTGGTTACTTGTACTTCCGTACCATATCTTAAGATCAACTTTAAACAAGCTTTTTTCAGCTTGTATTGTCAGTTGCAGGCATTGATTCCTTTCCACTTTAGCAACAGGGCCTCTCCTTACTCTGACTCACTCACTTATGGAGACACGGCAGACCACACAGCCCACAGGCAATGCAAGACATGAATGGATCTGCACACCCCACTGAGTCCTGCTGCGTTCTGATTATCACTTTGATTATTACTGAACACTCCGAAGTCTAGATAAGGCTTTTAAGCTTCTGGAGCCTTTCAGAATTGTTAATTAATCCTTAAAATAGCTTTGAAGGCTGATTTCCCTCCTGATTCTAAGAAGACAATTAAGAAGTTATTGCCAAGACAAATAACTTTCTTCAGAGGAACTCTAACCTCTGAAATTTTCAAACTTTGATTACTAAGGAGGCAGGAGACAGGAACCGGGCAAAGTGTGACAAAGAGCAGTTGAGGCACAGCAAGTGAGTGGTGACCAAAGCTCAATATGTTTATATCCTCACTCGCCTGTTACTATCACAACCTCTTCACATGGTTTCTACTCACCACCACGCCCCTGTGACTACACTGAAGCCAGAAGGAACATATTTAAAAATCTGGTTATACCAATTGGTTCATCAATACCTGCAAGATTTTTTAGAAATTAGAAATTTTCAGCCAGGTGCACTGGCTCATGCCTGTAATCCCAGCACTTTGAGAGGCCGAGGCGGGCAGATCATGAGGTCAGGAGATCGAGACCATCCTGGCTAACACAGTGAAACCCCATCTCTACTAAAAATACAAAAAATTAGCCAGGTGTGTGTTGGGGCCTGTAGTCCCAGCTACTTGGGAGGCTGAGGCAGGAGAATGGCGTGAACCCAGGAGGCGGAGCTTTCAGTGAGCCGAGATCACGCCACTGCACTCCAGCCTGGGTGACAAGAGTGAGACTCCGTCTCACAAAAAAAAAGAAATTATAAATTTTCCGAAATATCATACCCCCAAATGCTTCATCAACTCATCTGCTACAATTATCTCCCATGTTTCACACACTCAAGCCTCATCAACTTCCTTCAGGTTTACCAAAACAACTGCACCACTAGAAACTCCTTTGTTCTGGAAGGTACCTTCCTTCTCCTACTCACATGGGAAGACCCAGACATGTCACCCCCTAGAGACGTCTTCCCAGCTTTGCTAAGCAATTAATAGACTCTACCTGTGTGTGATGCCCTTGGCATTTTCTTCACAGTTCTATTATTATTATAACCCAGATGGCAACTGGAATCATGCTGCCCTTTATGCTCCAGTTACCACTGGCTTGCACCACAACTCTATATCCTGTGGAAAATTTAGTACCTGTTCCAGATGTTTGAAGTCCCTAGACAATAAGGCGGAGAGTGGCGATTATCCTATGGATACTGTTACCTCCAAATTTCTGTCCTCACTGACTTCTTGTTCTCTGCTATGTGTCTTGTGACTATCCCTTACTTCTACAAACACAGACCTCAACTCCTTATGCTGATTTCCACTGAAAGCTCTGCTAGCAAGCCTCTAAGATGGCCCCCAAAGATCTCCACCTCCCAGTATTCCTAGTCATGTACAATCCTCTTCTCATGAGTAACCAACAGAATATGGCAACATTGAGGGATGTCACTCCCCTGATCAATACCAAAGATTATGATGGTCATCTTGCTATTAATAGCAGACTCTCTCTCACTGGCTGGAGGCCCATGTATTAATAGTAAGGAGCTTAGGGTGGTCTCCTGTCAACAGCCAGCAAGGAACTGAGACCGTCAGTCCAACACACCTTAAGGAACTGAATGCTGTCACAATCCATGCAAATGAGCTGAGAAGCAGATCCTTCCCCACACAAATCCTCAGATGAGACCCCAGGTCTAGCTGACATCCTCATTGCAGCCTTGTGACTACAGGTGATACAGAGGACACAGCTAAGCCATGCTTAGATTCCTAAGCCACAAAAATTAGGAGAAAACAAATGTGTGTTATTCATGCAACAATAATTAAGGGATACAAAAACCTAAAAATAAACAAACTGCCCCTTCACTTACGACTTCTGTGTATACAGAAGACTTTATTCATGGGCTAGGGAGACAGGGAGGCTTTACATTATAAAAATCCTAAAAGCACAAAACTGAATACTGGACATTTAGTCTGTGAGAATCCTTTGGCCACTAGATTGTATTACTCAGTCTCTCCCTCTCACTCCCCTTCTCTTCCATGACACCCATGCCAGGTTTTAAAATATGTATATACATACACACACACACACACACACACAGAGGCATGTGCACACACACAGAACTTCAGCAGAGACTTTGAATTGAACTGACCCCTGAAAGGTCCTAATGAGGTACACTGACAAAGCCCCATTCTTCTCTCTAGTCTCTGTCTATGGCAGGCAGAGGGAAGGAAACTTTTATTTTTCCAAGGACATAGTACAATACAACTTACCATGATGTTTCATGTGGTTTGGCTGTGTCCCCACCCAAATCTCATCTTGAATCATAATCTGCATAATCCCCATGTGTCATGGGAGGGAGCTGGTAGAAGGTGATCAGATCACAGAGGCAGTTTCCCCCATGCTGTTCTGACGAGAGTGAGTTTTCACAGGTCTGATGATTTTATAAGGGGCTCTTCCCACTTTGCTCCTCACTCTTCTCTCTCTTGCCACCATGTAAAAAAGGTCCTCACTTCCCTTTGCCTTCCTCCATGACTGTAAAGTTTCCTGAGGACTCCTCAGTCATGCAGAATTGTGAGTCAATTAAACCTCTTTCCTTTATAAATTACCCCATCTGAAGTATTTCTTTACAGCAGTATGAAAACAGACTAATACAGTAAATTGGTACCGCAAAGAGGAGGGTACTGCTATAAAGACACCCAAAAATATGGAAGCAACTTTGGAACTGGGTAATGGGCAGAGGTTGGAATAGTTTGGAAGGCTCCAAAGAAGACAGGAAGATGTGGAAAGGTTTGGAACTTCCCAGAAACTTGTTGAATGGTTTTGACAAAATGCTGGTAGTGATATGGGCAATGAAGTACAGGCTGAGGTGGTCTCAGTTGAAGATGAAGAATTTATTGGGAACTAGAGCAAAGGTTTAGCAAAGAGACTGGCAGGATTTTGCCCCTGCCCTAGAGATCTGTGAAATTTTGAACTTGAGAGAGATAAACTGAAATTGGAACTTATGTTTAAAAGGGAAGCAGAGCATAAAAGTTTGGAAAATTCGCAGCCTAATGATGTGGTAGAGAAGAAAAATCCATTTTCTGGGTAGAAATTCAAGCTGGCTGCAGAAATTGGTATAAGTAACCAGGAGTCTAATGTTAATATCAAGAGAATGTAGAAAATGTCTCCAGGGTATGTCAGAGACCGTCACAGCAGCCCCTCCCACCACAGACCCAGAGGCCTAGGAGGGAAAAATGGTTTCATGGGCTGTGCCCCGGGTCCCCCTGCTGTGTGCAGCCTCTTGGTGCCCTTCATCTCAGTCACTCTAGCTGTGGCTAAAAGGGGTCAAAATATAGCTTGGGCCATTGCTTCAGAGGGTGTAAGTCCCAAGGCTTGGCAGCTTCCATGTGGTGTTTGTCCTGTGGGTGTGCAGAAGACAGGAACTGAGGTTTGGAAACTTCTGCCTAGATTTCAGAGAATGTATGGAAATGCCTGGATGTCCAGGCAGAGGTGTGCTGCAGGAGTGGAGCCCTCATGGAGAACCTCTGCTAGGGCAGTGTGGAAGGGAAATGTGGGGTTGGAGCCCCCACACAGAGTCCCCCACTGGGGCACTGTATAGTGGAGCTGTAAGAAGAGGACCACCATTCTCCAGATCCCAGAATGATAGATCCACTGACAGCCTGCACTGTGTGTGTGCTTGGAAAAGCTGCAGACACTCAACGCCAGCCATGAAAGCAGCCAGGGCAGGGGGGCTGTACCCAGCAAAGCCACAGGGGTGGAGCTGCCCAAGACTGTGGGAGCCCACCTCTTGCAACAATATCACCTGGATGTCAGACATGAATTCAAAGGAGATCATTTTGGAGCTTTAAGATTTAATGACTGCCCTGTTGTATTTTGGATTTGCATGGGGCTTGTAGCCCCTGTTTTGGACAATTTCTCCCATTTGAAATGGGAACATTTATCCAACACCTATATCCACATTGAATCTTGGAAGGAACTAACTTGCTTTTGATTTTACAGACTCATAGGCAGAAGGGACTTGCATTGTCTCAGATGAGACTGGACTTTGGACTTTTGGGTTAATACTGAAATGAATTAAGGCTTTGAGGGACTGTTGCAAAGGCATGATTGTGTTTTGAAATGTGAGGACATGAAATTTGGGAGAGACCAGGGGCAGAATGATATGGTTTGGCTCTGTGTCCCTACTCAAATCTCATTTTGAATTGTAATCCCCATGTGTCTAGGGAGAGACCTGGAGGGAGGTGACTGGATCATGGGGGTGGTTCCCCCATGCTGTTCTCATGATAGTGAGTGAGTTCTCACAAGATCTGATGGTTTTATAAGGGGCTCTTCCCTCTTCACTCCTCACTCTTTTCTCTACTGCCACTATGTGAAGAAGGTTCTGGCTTTCCCTTCACCTTCTGCCATGTTCGTAAGTTTCCTGAGGCCTCCCAAGACATATGGAACTGTGAGTCAATTAAACCTCTTTTCTTTATAAATTACCCAGTCTTGGGTGCTTCTTTATAGCAGTGTGAAAATGGACTAATACAATGTTATATAATTAATTGCTTACATGTCTATCTCCCACACTAGACTGTTTTTTAAGGAAAATGACTTCAGTTTTATTCATCTTTATAGCATTTGGTGTGTAGTAAAAAGTTAATCAACAGTTGGGATTGAGTAAATGTTTGCTGAATGTTGATTCATTTCATACCATTACACTAAAAGATTTAAAATTAATTATTAATGCATTATTAATTCACAGGAGAACCACTGCTGAGCTACAAGTAAAACTATGCTATAATGAGGTCTTCAGATTTTTTAAATTAAGCATACCTCCTTTGAATAGGTTCAAGAAAAACTACTGCTCTGATAAATCCAATGTTATAGCATGCTATGACACCCAAAATGTATCAAGGACTGTAAAAAAGCATATAATCTGCATTATTAGCTATTCTACAACTCATGGCAAGGGGTGAGGGAGCAGCGTATGTTAGATTTCAACTTAGAAAACAACTGCCCAGGAACTCCAACTCTATACATTTATCATAAGGAAATAAAACATCAACATCAAGAAAATATAAGAAATTGGAAAACCAAATATCCAGCAACAGGGGCAAGTTAAATACATCATGGTACATGTACACATTGGATTAACAGTGATGAACTAGATCTTATTAACTGGAAAAGATGTCTACAATATAGTATTATATGAAAACAGCAAATAACAAAACAATACATAAATTTTTGTAAAAAAATGCATTGTCTATATTTATGTGTACATATACATAGAAAATACGGAAAGATGTAACAAAATGTTAATACATAGCAGTTGACATATTATAGGTCATATGTACAAAGACATATTATCTTTATACTTTTCTGTGCTTCTCAGATGTTTTGCAATGAACATATATTTCTTTTTAATAAAAAATACTTAAAACCGACTGGGCAAGGTAGCTCATGCCTATAATTCCAGTGTTTTGGGAGGCTCAGGTGGGAGGATCTCTTGAGGCCAGGAGTTTGAGATCAGCCTGGTCAACATAAGGAGACCCTGTCTCTACAAAAAATTTTTGTCAAGTAGCTAGGCATGGTGGCACATGCCTGTAGCCTCCCAGCTACTCGGGAGGCTAAAGTAGAAGGACTGCTTGAGCCCAGGGGTTGGAGGTTGCTGTGAGCTATGATCATGCCAATGAACTCCAGCTTGGGTGACAGAGCAAGATCCTGTATCTTAAAAAAATTAATTTAATTTTTAAAAATATCTGAAACTTTTGAAATAGAGAAAAGAGGTAATTAATATTGTCCTAATTTAGCAAACGATTACTAATTGAATATTTACTATAGTAATATCTAGAATGTAAAAATATATAATCTATCACATTTTACTTTTAAAAACAGCTTTAAGTAAGTAGGCTTATTTGAGCCTCCCAAAACTTTGTGAAGTAAAAAGAGCTTATTAAGTCCATTTTGTAGATATTAAATGACTTGCTCAAGTTATATACCATGTAAATTCAAAAATCCAAATCTAGCCACTGTGATTTCTGCTTCTCAAAGAAAAAAAAAAAAAAAAAATGTTATGAACGTCCAGATGTGGCTGGTCATCTCAAGCAGTAGAATAAAGAATGATCATGTAAATAATGATTAGGGGCAAGGCGCAGTGGCTCAAGCCTGTAATCCCAGCACCTTGGGAGGCCGAAGCAGGTGGATCACCAGAGGTCAGGGGTCCGAGACCAGTCTGGCCAACATGGTGAAATCTTGTCTCTACTAAAAATACAAAAATTAGCTGGGGGCGGGTAGCACACACCTGTCATCCCAGCTACTTGGGAGGCTGAGGGAGGAGAATCACTTGAACCCAGGAGGCAGAGGTTGCAGTGAGCCGAGATTGCACCACTGCACTCCAGCCTGGGTGGCAGAGTGAGATTCCATCTCAAAATAATAATAATAATAATAATGACTAGGAATGCTTTCTGGATTTCCTAATACCCTGAGTAATTCTTTTTCAGCAAATACTTAAGATTACTAGATAAATTCACTTTCCATGTACCTTGTTGTAAAAATTTCCCCTAATTTTTGATTAACTATTCATTAGTCCAATGAATAAACACAGGCCAATACATGGAATTCCTAATGCATTACAACAGATAGATAGAAAAAAACTAGCCAGAGAGTTTAGGAAAAGCAGTATTCAGGCAGCAAAGACTGTGAACATCCCCTCAGCCAGAGGCCAGTCTAATCACACCACTGAGTTGAGACCAACATTGAGTTGAGACCAACACTTCACTGACCACTCTTCTAAATCATTTTATTTTATTTTTGATCCAGTCTCTCTATGTACTGTGTCAGTTGCATAACGATAGTTGCTGTAAACCACCAGAACAAAGAAATTTCCAGAAAAACGGCACTTCTGACAGACACACGCATTCCTAAAGCAAGCCAAGGGGTTGCATACACAGAATGGGCAGGATCTCTGTGGCTAAGCCAAACTGGAAGCCACCTAGAACCAATCACCTCCCCATCTCAATAGTGGAAGCGGCTCTTCATGGAGCACTGAACGTGCAGCAGCTCTCTTTCCACCGGCTTTGGAGCAGCTCCTGGCCTCTCCCATCACGGCAAGACAGAGCCTTTGCCAATGACAGACGGGAAGCATTTGGCAGAGGACATGGGAGGAGAGGGAACTTCCTTCAAGTCTGGCTTTGCACAGACCTGTGTAACGCCAAATTAGGAAGGAAACAGAGCAGAAGACATGAGGTGTGAACTATGAGCAATTTTAGACAGAAAGGCTAGCACTTCTCTGAAATTAGCATATCAACTTTTGGACAAGAAAGTGCCCCCTTGGGACTCAGATTAGCTTTAGGGTGTGGGCCAGACATCCACACAGAGGAGGATCAGCAGATGAGTCAGAAGTATCCAGATGGACTTGGACAGAGACAATTCCCTCGGCTGCTCCATACTAAGGAATTCACTAACCTCTTAGTGAGAAGGGATTAGATTTCATTCCAGACATATCGCAGTGCCACTGGGAGTTTATTGTACATATTTTGGTAATCAGTTAACTGTTCAGTGAACTGAACATAGATGGTTCTACAGTGTAGATTTAGTTATTCTCAACCAGTTTAGATAGTCTCTAACAGTTCCAAATCTGTTCAAAATCATTACAAAACACCCAATTATAGGAATTGGTAAATTAAAGATAATATAACAGCCAACACATATAAAATGCTTACTATGTGCCAAGCAATGTTATTAGCCTGTTATTTTACATCTATTCATTTATTATCTCCATTATGCAGATAAAGAAACTGAGGTAGAGAGTGGTTAATTAATGTGCCCAGGGTCCCATAGTTAGAAAATGACAGAGTCAGAACCCGAAGTCAGGCAATCTTGCTGTAGAAGCTGTTTGGAAAATCACACTGCACCAAGCCAGCTCCAGCCTGTGCATGCAATCAAGCTCCTGGGGCTCTGAGCAAATAAACCAGGTAAACAGCACTCCTCACAGATTGAGGCCTGAAGAGTTTTCTGCACATTACATAATTTCAAGAAGCCTGTGTTAATATTAACATTTGCAAAATTTAGACCAAAGCAAGCAACTTAAATTCTACAGAAGACACAGAAGTAATGTAAGTGAGTGAAGCACACTGGCTGTGAGGTGGGGGGTGGGGTTAATGAGGACCAAGAGGGCAGATGCCTACCTAAAAGAGGCAGCCACCCATCATCTCCAAATGTCTTCCCTGAAAAATGAAAAGCCAGTTTTGCCATTCCTCACAATTTTTCCAGAAAAGTTGAAAATTCAGACTCTTGTACAAAATCCCCCAACTTTCAAATCTTGGCAGTCATTCAAAATTATTTTTTTCTGAATGATGAGCCAAACAAAACCTATCTGCCAACACAGGCTGACACCCCTGTTCTAAATTCATTGTAATTCTCAGCAGACAATGTAATAACAGTCTTGTGAATGATAGAGTACTGGAAATTAATAGAAGTTCTGAAATGTTAGGAAGGCAGTCTTCAATATGTAACTACACACAGAGGTTAGTTTAGGTCTAGCTATGTCTAATGATGGGTCCAAATATCTCTCAAAATTCACATCTGTTGAAGTACATGAACGGAGCCATGGACATCTGAATCGGATGTCTCCCACATGGACTTCAGCAGCCCAGGGAGAAGGCAAAAACATTTGCTGGAGTGCAGGAAGAAAACATTCAAGTCTCTATTTCCATATTCAAATCTATATTTTATTCTTTTAATATTTCATTTTGTATATGCACCAGAATGTTTACAATGTACTTTATTTATTTATTTTTGAGATGGAGTCTCGCTCTGTCACACAGGCTGGAGTGCAGTGTGTGATCTCAGCTCACTGCAACCTCTGCCTCCCAGGTTCAAGCAATTCTCCTGCCTCAGCCTCCCGAGTAGCTGGGATTACAGGCGCGCCACACCATGCCCAGCTGATTTTGTATTTTTAGTAGAGACAGGGTTTTACCATGTTGGCCAGGCTGGTCTCGAACTCCTGACCTCAGGTGATCCGCCCGCCTTGGCCTCCCAAAGTGCTGGGATTACAGGCGTGAGCCACCACGCCCAGCCTTGTAGTGTACTTTAAAGTAGTACATACATACATTCTTCAAATAATAAATACACGTAAGAAAGAAAATAAACTTTTTCATAATCATCAGCTAAGATAGTTACCCAAAAACTGGTATCAAAATATATCCAGGCAAAGAAACTAGACCATAAAATCCAAGAAATTCTGTCTAGATGGTCATAAAATCCAAGAAATCCTCTCCACCTGTCACAGAGAGAAACTAGACCCCCAATATTAAATCCAGAGAAGCTTGACCCTTGAGTCTACAAGCAGCTGCTACAGAGCAGCGCTCCTATGAAACTTCAAGACCAGCAGAAGGAACGGCTCTTGAGGGCAAGGATTGCTTCTTATTCACTTTTCTATGCGTACTCTTGCTTGTGTGGTAAATGTTATTTACTTGCATGTCTGTCTCCCAACCCAAACCCAGAATAGTTCCAACTTTAAGAGAAGTCAGCAGTTTGGGAGGCCGAGGTGGGCAGATCATTTGAGATCAGGAGTTCGATACCAACCTAGCTAACATAGTGAAACCCCATCTCTACTAACAATACCAAAAATTAGCTGGGTGTGGTGATGCATGCCTGTAATCCCAACTACTCGGCAGGCTGAGGTAGGAGAATCACTTGAACCTGGGAGCCAGAGGTTGCCATGAGCCAAGATCGTTCACTGCACTCCAGCCTTGGTGGCAGAGCAAGACTCCATCTCAAAAGAAAAAAAAAAAGAGAGAGAGAGAGAAGTTATACACTTTTTCCCCAGGGAACTTCACTTAGGGCTTGGTTAGATCTGCTAAAGTCACACAGATCACCCCCACCCCCCAAGTATGAGGGAAACAAAGAGTGCTGGGAAGAAAAGTTTTTAGCAATGTGCTGCTTTGACTAGGTCTTTAAGGACTTCACACAGGACAAATTCAGGCTCTTGGCTATAGTGTTTAACTTTCCTACACTCTACTTGGAAAGTAACAGCCAGCAGAAATTTACTTATATAATTGATTCTCTCTCTTTTACACTCTCCACTTGTCCTTTCCTCAGGTCGTCCTATATGTCCTCACGTTAAGCCTAAAATCTTTATGTAAGGAGGTAATTTTTTTAAGATGGGGTCTCACTCTGTCGCTCAGGCTGGAGTGCACTGGCGCAATCACTGCAACCTACAATTCCTGGGCTTAAACGATCCTCCTGTCTCAGACTTCCAAGTAGCTGGGACTACAGGTGCATGCTACCACATCTGGCCTAAGGGGGTAGTATTTTTATTTTTTTAATTAATTAATTAATTAATTTTTGAGACGGAGCCTCGCATTGTCGCCAGGCTGGAGTGCAGTGGCGCAATCTCGGCTCACTGCAAGCTCTGCCTCCCGGGTTCACGCCATTCTCCTGCCTCAGCCTCCTGAGTAGCTGAGACTACAGGCACGCGCCACCACAGCCAGCTAATTTTTTTGTATTTTTAGTAGAGACGGGGTTTCACTGTGTTAGCCAGGATGGTCTCGATCTACTGACCTTGTGATCCGCCCGCCTCAGCCTCCCAAAGTGCTGGAATTACAGGCGTGAGCCACCGTACCCAGCCGGGGGTAATATTTTTAAAGTAACACCATTCTTGGTTACAAAAGTTAAATATATTTCTATCAGAAATAGTAGAAAACAAAGAGGAAAAGTGGATACATTTAGTGAGCATAATAAATGAATGCATCTTAAATCAATCAAGTGGAATAAAGCCTATACAAGACGCCCTTCAAGTACTTCACAACCTCTCAGCCCCACATCTTACTCCAGCCTCTGCTGAGGTGGCCACGTACATGCAGGCTTCAACCAGATTCAAACAGGTATAATCAGACAGCACCTTGCCTCTGCCTCCCTCTCCCCCTTCCACATGCCTTTCGCCTCCTGCTCCAGAGCTTTCTAATGCTAACTAAGGCTTAGGAGCAGCTCCACACTCCTGCATTTGCAACCCAGAAGTGCAGGGGAGTAAATGCCTGTGGGCCACTGGTGGCCAATGGGGACAGAAGCAAATGGACACATGCTTCTGCATTTCCGCCCCAAGGCACAGTTCTGAGATACATTTTATATGGCTCCTCAAAAGTGCCTGACATCAAGTACCCAGTATTCTCAGCAGTGGTCAATTTGATATTGTATTCTTCTTTGTTTTTTATAGAGATGTAGGGGGGTCAGGTGTGCATTTCACTGTGTTGCCCAGGCTGGTCTTGAACTTCTGGGCTCAAGCAATCCTCCCACCTCAGCTTCCCAAAGTGCTGGGATTACAGGTATCAGCCACTGTGCCCAGCCTGATAATGTATTCTTGTACTGGCTTTCTCTCCTTCCCTTTTCTCTTCCTAGGTCCTTTACTCCAATTGGGATCTCATCCCAAATAAACTACCTGAATGCAAGTAATTATCTCAGGCTCTGTTTTTGCAGGGACTTGAGCTATAAAGATGAGAGGCAAGTGGCCTTAGAAAGCAGCCCCTCTGGACCATGGAGCTGGATCACCTGCCCTATTGCTGGTGGTAAGTACGACAGTAATCATCACAGGCATACAGTAGCATCATATCTACTGAAACTCTTACCTGCAGTGAACTGGGATGAGATACATAGATGGAACGGGAAATACTGAATTAAGTGGTAGTTGTGGTACTTGAATGACATAAGGTCAATGGTAATTATAAGAATGATGGAGTTGTATGGCTTTTATTAACTGCTTTGGAAGCCTTGAAGAGGTAATATTAAAATTATATGTTTAGTGCATTAACTATTAACTCAAAGAGGATTGTGAAAGGCCTCCTTGACAGTGTTTAGGTTGACTCATTGCCTGCAGCCATGGGGCTGACAATCAGGCTCAGGAACTAACTATAAAGCTGGAAGACCTGCAAAGGAGAATGAAGGCACAGTCTCAATATGTCTCTCATGTCAAAGTCAGAGCCCTTATAGGAAAAAGAGAGGATTCCAAGACCTGGAATGAGGGCATCTGGGCAGATACCTAAGAATCTTTAATCCTCAGGTTCCCTTGAATTCTCCAAACCATTAGCAACTCTCCCTTCCTCTTGCTAGAGGAGAGCAATATCCCCTTGCCTAGAGACCCTGCAGTCTTCACACAAGGTAGCTGCCTAACAAGGAAATTCTTGTCCTTTTTAAGATCTGCTGCCAGTTAATCTCTTTGCCTCTGAGCCAATAACTAGAGTCAGGTCCCAGCACAGCCCAAGCAGGGAAATATAGTTCCTGCTGCAGAAGTAAACTGCTTATTCATCAAAGGAATATGTATCAGTGGGAACCAGAGGAAGATTATCGGGAGTGGTTTTAGACCAGGGACTACAAAATGCTAAGCTGGATAAAGAATAATTTATTGACATGGGGGTACTCTTCCATGACTCTGGGTTCAAACTCCTGACAAGGACACCTGAAACTGGTCCTAACACTGAGCTGGAATGGCTCCAAGAAGCTTGGGCAGGAAGATGGTTTCCTGTTAATGAGGTGGAGATGCTGGAACTGAGGAGGTGATTAGAAGGGTCAGGGTGGTGAGATCATTAGTAAGGATTTATTATATGAGACTGAAGAATCCAGACCTATGTTTTCTGGAAGGATAGAAAGGAGAATTCTCCCTTCACAGAGGCTATAAAAAAGTGAACCGATGAAAGAGATGTTGACATCTTTGAGATGCAGAGTTGGTCCCGTTAGGAACCACATCATGTCCTCTAAGCCCTACCACTTCAGCCACTGGCAATAATCAGTCCCACACAGGCTTTGACCAGCTTCACACTGGGGCAGGGACCTTTGGCCTTCTGGCCACAACTAGGTGCTGGATGCTTGGCACTCACACATGTGCAACTAGGTAGTATGCGGGAGCTAACCCCTGTGAGGCTACTCTCGGTCAATGGGGAACAGATGCCAGTGAATAAATACTTCCCCCTATTGCTGTCCAGGGTGGTCAGTTCTGATGCACATTTCATCCGGCTTCACAGGGAGGCATGGTATCACCAATCACCAATTGCTCCCAGCACCGGCCAACTTGTTAATATATTCTGATATTAGCTCTTCATCTGCTCCAATCCCACGCCATCGAATCACTTCCCAAATAAATACCTGCACACATGCTATCACAGGAACATGGGATAAAACAAAGCCCAATAGTTAGGAGGGCAGGAGAGGAGTATTTTTCTATGGGTCAAGACCTCAAAGCCTCCTAGGAAACTGGTCCTAAAGCAGAAGTGGCAATGATAAGAGCATCATCACCAGATACTCACCCCCAACCAACCTCCCACTGAATCTCATCACAAGCACATAAACAACACACTTTTTTTTTTTTTAGTAGAACCAAATTCTTCCTTCACACTTACCCTCCATACTGGATCTTTTACAGCTCAACCTGATCAGCTGACAGCAAAGTAAGTAAATATAGAGACATGACAGTGGAAAATGAGGTGGAAAAGTTTTAACAGATATATAAATGAAACTCTCAGGTGATCTTGTCATAGGATTTCAGCTCCAATCACATATTAAAAAGAGCCCATCACAGGGCCAGGCACTCCAGGTCTGCTTAATTTTCTTAATTTTCTGCTGTTGGACAGAAAATATTCTCCTTTATTCTAGATATTTTGATAGAACAACAATTCCATCAATATTTACAGCTAAACAAGCAAGAATATGTCATGACTTCACAAAAATAAACATTTAAAAGTAGATCCAAAAATAAGAATTGATTTTTCTGTGGGAGGTACAATCACACTGTATCAAGAACAGGGCACTTCTTAGGAAAATGCAAGAATTTTAGAAAACCAAACATACCCCTCTCGTTAAAATGTCTTTTCATGCTTTGTTATTGTACATGCCTTAGAGAATCATTTATGTATTAGATGGGTTTGGGGTTGCAATTCTTTATGCATGTCAATCAAAGATACTAAAACCCAATCATGGGGCTGTGGCCCCATGAAATCACACATGCTTTTTTTATAGTTAGCAAAAACACCACGCTTAACACAAAAATGGGTGTTCACAGAAACCACACAAGAAGAAGACAGGCTTGGTTTTGTCTTTCACATTGACGATGAAATAATGCAATGCACTATTACTACGTTGTCGACTCCTAAGTGAAGTGTAGTACATAATCTGATTTAGCTAGCAAAAAGGAAGTTGGGAAAGAGAGGCATTTAATTTAAACAAGTATCCAATAGTTAATCATTTCAGCAAACCAATTGGCACATCCTAATCTGAATGAATATTAAAATTATATTCATATATGCTTTTTTATTTTGAGGCAGAGTCTCACTCTGTCACCCAGGCTGGAGTGCAGTGGTGCGCTCTTGGCTCACTGCAAACTTCGCCTCCCGAGGTCAAGCAAGTCTCCTGCCTCAGCCTCCCAAGTAAGCTGCGACTACCCAAGTAGCAGGCACACACCATCACACCCAGCTAATTTTTGTATTTTTGTAGAAACAGGGTTTCACCATGTTGGCCAGGCTGGTCTCAAACTCCTGACCTCAAGCATCCACCTGCCTTGGCTTCCCAGAGTGTTGAGATTCAGGCATGAGCCACTGCGCCTGGCCAACTTATATTCACACATGCTTAATCACAGTTGCTATATATCACAAATGATGCTGGATGAAGAAACAAGTAATCAAAGCCTGTATACTTAATAACTGTTGTTCACACTGAAATTTCTTATGCTATTAATATCTAAGTTCTCTTCTGTGGCTTTGGGCTATTTTAAAAAGGGGGAAAAAATACAGAAACCTTGTTACCATGGAGACCGTAAGCCGGTCAGCCCATCTGCTGAAGAGGATATAAAATTTTGTAAAGTAGAATTTTTAAAACCTTACTATGAGAAACACTTCCTCAAACATAGCAGGGGTGAGAGAGCTACAGAAAATCTGGCAAACAGCCATTTGCAAAATTTGGGGCTATCATTATTTTGATACTAACCATGAATTTGCAATAATTCTTATTAAGGGGAAGCTTTTAATATCTACACATTAGGCTGCTAAAGACGTGAAACCTCTTGGCATGTTCTATGTTAATTATGGTTATGCCAATTTTTAGGGGAAAAAATTAAGAATTTACATTAGAAACTAGTCAAGGTAAACCTAAGATTTGGTTGGTTTTGTTTGTTTGTTTTTTGTTTTTTGTTTTTTGAGACGGAGTCTCGCTCTGTCGCCCAGGCTGGAGTGCAGTGGTGCGATGTCGGCCTCCCAGGTTCATGCCATGCTCCTGCCTCAGCCTCCCGAGTAGCTGGGACCACGGGCACCTGCCACCAAACCCAGGTAATTTTTTGTATTTTTTAGTAGAGACGGGGTTTCACCGTGTTAGCCAGGATGGTCTCGATCTCCTGAGCTCGTGATCCGCCCACCTCAGCCTCCCAAAGTGCTGGTAATTGATTACACGCATGAGACACCGCGCCTGGCCGGTATCTAGTATTTCCTAATCCAGAAATGTATTCATTCAACAAACATAGTGCAAATGTACCAGAGCCAGGCCTTGACCAAGATGAATGTGTAAGAAACATCAATGTAAACCACTCCTGCCATTTAGGAACTGGTGGAGGTGATTTAATTTCATTCATTCATCCATTCATTCATTTGTTCCATAAGGGTTTACACTGAGTACCCACTATGTGCCAGACACAGTTCTAGGCATTGGGAATTGCAGTGATCAAATGCAATAAAAATTCTTGCCTTCCCAAAGCTTGCAATCAGGTTTAATTTATAGTTAGATGACAATAATTGAGAGGGGCAGTTTAGAGATAAGAACAAGGAGCTGCAAGATGTCAGAATGACTCCTTTTGCCAGGAGCAGTTAGCTCAGGATTCCAGAGAAGTGACTTCTGAGCTGGGGCTTGAGAGATGAGCAGTAGGACACCAGCCAAGAATGGGGACCATCATTCCAGATCAAGGGAGCACAGTGTGGAGGCACAGATCTGGAGGAATGTCCATCACGGAGCTGGCTCCAACACAACTTCAGAGATCCAACATGGCTAGGGGAGCTTAATGAACATTACATTTTAGGGAAATGTATGTATGAAAACCAATTTAAGAGTACAATTATTTTCACAAAGATTTGTAATACTTACTTTGCCTAAACAACAAAATTCCTAAAGAGCATTCATGCCTCAAGATAATATCATAAGTCAAATTTAATAACATAGTAATCTTTTAACATTATAAACCTTTTTTGCAGGTAATATCTCCAACAAGGCTTACAAAAGCCTTATGATAAAGCACAGCAGTTGATTATCTCCATTTTTTTTCTTTTTTTCTTTTTTTTTGAGACAAAGTCTTGCTGTTGCCCAGGCTGGAGTGCAGTGGCGCGATCTTGGCTCACTGCAAGCTCCGTCTCCCGGGTTCACGCCATTCTCCTGCCTCAGCCTCCTGAGTAGCTGGGACTACAGGTGCCCACCACCACACCCAACTAATTTTTTTTTTTTTTTTTTGTATTTTTAGTAGAGATGGGGTTTCACCGTGTTAGCCAGGATGGTTTCGATCTCCTGACCTCATGATCCGCCCACCTCGGCCTCCCAAAGTGCTGGGATTACAGGCGTGAGCCACCGCGCCCGGCTGATTACCTCTGTTTTATAGGGTTGGAAACTAAAATTCAAGTTAAGTGGCTTGGTCTAGTATATGGTTAAGCCAGACCTTGAACTTAGGCTTTTGCTGAAAATATTATGCTCTTTCTACTATCAGAATTTAGGGCCATTTCAAGAGTTTTCACAAAGTAACAGGAAAATGCTTTCAGAGAGCAATATATCACAAATGGCATGGGTCTCAGGAAGAAATCTATATAGATTTACCTCGTGCAGTTGGCACAGAGAATAAGGTCCAGGAGAGCAGACAGAAGTCAGCTATCAGCAAACTGAAACATCTCAATTCCAGCATAATGATTTCCTTAATGAAGGGAGCCAGTCAAGAAGGAAAGAACATATTCCTTGTCATCCAAGGTCCAAACACATCTCCCTCTCCAACCCTCACCCATCACCCCATGCCAAATTCAATATACCTAGAAGCATCCTCCTCTTTGAAGTGAATGCTTTAGCTCAGTGCCATTTGCCTGTGTAGTAAACTGGCAATCGTGCTTTGCTATGTTTACATAAGAATTTAGCCACCACCCCCAGATTCTAGTGCCATCACCAAGGCTGGCATAAGTTAGCATAAGAATGGGATGATTATGAATTTTGAGCAAGCAGAGATTGCTAAGTATTCAAATAAACAGGTTAAGTAACATTAAGGGATTGGAAAACAGTGCAGGACAATGAAAACAATCTACAAAAATAATTAAAAATACATTTTAAAAATGGAACAAAAGAGATAATGGTGGGCAGATTTGTCAATCTGCTTTCACTCTCAAAAGAATTTAGTCCATTCTCCATTGCCAGCTGTGTTCTCCAAGAGTGGGGCTCTCAGAACTTGGGGGCACTCCCCTCAATAACAAATGCAATCCTCTGGCATTAAAGGCTCTTATTTGACAACAACTCAACGACCTCAACTAACGAAGAAATGTCCCTAGCTTCTGGGTGAAAAGCAGGGATCTAGGACCAGAAGAGGCAGGACTGTATGAAGCAGGGGATAGGGGCAGGCAGGATAGGATGCTGTGCTGGATCCAAAGCTATCGTCCAGGGTCAAAGACTGAGAATCAGCTGAAGAGTCCTAGGTAAGCCCATGTGAAGGGGACTGAGTTCAGAATAAGGCACGCAGGCAGGGAAGGAATGGCAAAACAAAATAAAACAATGCTATGCAGTCATTACTCCAGGAGGCTATGAATCCCAGCAGGCAAGCTGAGCAACAGAGGTGAGGAACCCAAGGTAAGAACCACCAGCACTACCACCATCACCACCACCATCATTGCCATCTCCACCACAGCTACCATCAGCACCCCCCCATTTATACTAATACCACCATCGCCATTACCAACATCACCACCATCACTGCCACCAGCACCCTCACCACTACCATCATGGCATAATCACTACTACCATTCCCACCTTCCTCTCCGCCATCACCAACATCACCATCATCAACACCAGCAGCACCACCACCACAACCATCACCACGCCATCATGGCATAATTACTACTATCACTACTACTGTCCCCACCCTCCTCTCTGCCATCACCATCATTACCACTACTGCCACCATCATCACCGCCAGCAGCACCAACCACAACCGTCACCACTGTCACCAGAGCATAATCACTACTACCACTACTACCGTCCCCACCCTCCTCTCTACCATCACCATCACTCCCTCACCATTACCACCTCTATCATCACCATCACCTCCGCCTCCACCCAACCCTTACCAAGCACCATCACCATCCTATAGTCACCACTATTGCCCCATCTTCATCATCACCACACCTACCCTGACACCCAGTACCATCAACAGCACCATCGTAACCACTCATATCACCATCACCACAACCATCCTCACTTCCATCACCAACGTTACCATCATCACTCTAGGATGCTCCCCCCACAAGTAGAGAAACAGGGAGAGGCTTTCAAATGTCAGATTTCCCACCAGTCTCTAAAAGTGGAAGGCAAATACCGATACAAATTACGGCCACCACCCTGCTTGAAAAGAAGAGCTACAGTGAGATGTGCTTTTAAATAAAATAATTTGCATCCAATATTTACATATATTATCTCATTTTTCAAAATTCTGACACCATCCTACAAGGCAAGTATTATTATCCTTATTTCACATTATTATTTGTCTGAGGTCACACAAATAGTAAGTGATAGAACATGGACCCACAGTCCATTCACCTGATGCCACAACTGATTCCATCAACAGCTCTGCTGGTGCTGCTTCTGAAGAAAACTAAGTCACAACCAAGTCCTTGGGAGGTTCACTGTCAATGGGAGAGAGACCTGTAAACATCACTGCACAACAATGGGAGAGTTACTCTGAGCATACTAAGGGAGGAAGAAACACATCCTGCCCGGGAGTGTCGGATGAGGCTGTACAGAGGCTGTGACATATATGCAATCACGAAGAAAAGGAGTAAGAGTCACCAGAAAAAGCAACAGAAGGAAGAGCATTCCAGGTGGAGGCCAGCCAACCTGAAGCACACGGGCAGCGTGGACTCACTGCTGCTGGCTCTGCTGACTTTCCCACGTTTGACTTGGCCTGAGAGCCTCAAGTCTGGTCAGCTGAGCCATGCACCCCTCAGCCACACACGCAGACTCCTGCTAAGACTAGCTTTGCCCTGCCTCCAGTTCAAATTCCAGAGCCCAGTAAGTCTTGCTGCCTCCTGAGGAGGTCTGGGACCAAAGGATCTCATCTACAGGAACTCAGGCATTGAATACTGGGCCCCGGACCAAAGCATTAGCCACCAGCAGATTAAGAGCTGAGGCCAAAGTCAGTGCTGCCCACAGGCTCCCTGGATGCTCTTTATTAGGGTGGAAACTGTCCTGAAGCAGGTCAAGGATGGGGCATCCAAACAAACAAGAGTGAAATATTTGCTCACCTGCATTTCACCAAACTGTAGCTAATATCCCTGAAATCATGTCACCTAACTCAGTGTGTGGGGTATGCATTTTGTCATAAGGTCTTTTTGGAAAGCAGATTAGGAAGGAACTTGCTGAAAGTTAGCAGGCCATGGCAGGAGCTAATAAGGAGGACATGTGATTAAAACCGCTTTTCATTTCTGTCCATGCAAAAAAATGACTGCAGTTATGCGTTTGGGCTCGAAACTATGGGTCCATGGACATCTCTTTACATAGTTTCAGGTAAACTCCAAATTACTTTCTGAGAAGACCCTCGGCCCTTGAATCATCTCTAAGCCTTCTTTTCAGGCACAAGTTATTAAAGGATACCTTAATTCTTAAAGGAAGACATCCTGTCTATCCTTGTGTAATACTTCACTTAGCTGATAACAAAGACTAGGACCTACCCAGATACTGAATCTCAAAAGTCACTGTCATTCTATTCACTTACCAGTTAATATTTACTAAACTTATATGGCGTTCCTGATCCCTATTCTGTCAATTCGGAATGTGCAATGACAAGGATATATACTAGTTCTTTGCCTCTTTGGAGCTTACATTCCAGTGAGAATTGATAGAAATGAATAAGTGAAAACTACAGAAGGTAAATTCTGATAGTAATGGATTATGACAGAGAGTAAGCATGGAGTGGGGCTGGCCGCCATGGATTGGGCAGCCAGGGGAGGTCTCTCTAAAAAGGTGATGTTTGGCTTGGGGAATGAAAGAACCAGCCATCTAGAGAGCTGGGGAAGGAGCATTCCAGAAGGAGAGCAGAAGTGCAAAGGCCTGGAGGCAGGACTAATCTTGGTTTATTAAAAGAATGCAAAGAGCCTAGCACAGTGGCTCATGCCTGTAATCCCAGCACTTTGGGAGGCCGAGGTGGGTGGATTACCTGAGGTTAGGAGTTTGAGACCAGCCTGGCCAACATGGCGAACCCTTGTCTCTACTAAAAATACAAAAATTGGCCAGGCACAGTGGCTCATGCCTATAATCACAACACTTTGGGAGGCCGAGGCATGCGGATCACGAGGTCAAGGGTTCAAGACCAGCCTGACCAACATGGTGAAACCCCATCTCTACTAAAAACACAAAAATTAGCTGGGCGTGATGGCATGTGCCTCTAATCCCAGCTACTCAGGAGGCTGAGGCAGGAGAATCGTTTGAACCCGGGAGGCGGAGATTGCAGTAAGCCGAGATCATGCCACTGTACTCCAGCCTGGGCGACAGAGCAAGACTCTGTTTTTAAACAAACAAACAAATACAAAAATTAGTCATGCGTGGTGGTGCACACCTATAGTCCCAGCTACTCGGGAGGCTTGAGGAAGGAGAAATGCCTGAACCTGAGAGGCGGAGGTTGCAGTGAGCCGAGATCATGCCATCGCACTCCAGCCTGGGCAACAGAGGGAGACTCCCTCTCAAAAAAAGAACATAAAGAAAATCCGAGACCGGGAGGAGAAGGGTTAGTAAGCCGAAAAATGAAGATGAAGTAAGAGAGTCTGACAGGAGGTATATCACTGCAGAGCCTTGGAGGCCGCAATAGCGAATTTAGATTATATTTTAAACCCAACTGAAATCCATTAGAGGGTTTTAAAACAAAAATGGCCTGATCTGATTTCCTTTTTAAAAAGACAACTCTGGCAGCTGTGTGCAGAATGGACCTGCTGGCATATGGACAGAGGGAGATTCTTTCAGTAGGTCAGAAGAGAGACAGCAGTGGCGCAAGCTGAGAACTAGGGCAGCAGGAGGAGCGATGGAGAGAGGTGGCTGAGCTTGGGATGGCTTTTTGCGATAGAACTGACTAGAAGGATGCAGTTCCATTTTCAATATCCATCCAAAGTCCTTCTGTGAGGAACAATACTCTGGGAGGATGTTCTGCTGCATATGTAAATCATCAGTTCATCTGCATCCATGATTTTCATAGAGCCCTCAGGGTCCTCAGAGATGCCTCTAGAACTGCTGCAGAGAGTATGAGGAGGAAACTGGGAGGGTGGTCCACACAGATCCCCTAATCTCATCAAAGCATCTCCAAATATGTCAATTACCAAAGACGACATCCGCAATTTCATTTGAAGGAAATGTTTCTGTGTGAAAACCAAACTTTGAAAACTACTATCGTGATGAGGCGTAGTCTGCATAACTGGCTCCAACATCCATTCTCTCCTTCCTTCCAGAAATAGAGCTGTCCCAATTTTTAGCCTTCACATGGCAACTCAGCTAGAGACAGAATTTCTCAGCCTCCTTTGAAGCTAGATGTTGCCTCATGACAAAGTTCAGGCCAATCGATTGTGAGCTGAAGAAATCTGTTTAACTTCTGGGTCATCCTCTTAAAAAGCAAGCCGCTTATCCTCCTTTTACTCCTTTGAGCTACCTGGAAAATGGTAATGACTGTAGGGCTCACACTGGATCCAAAGATGGAATCTAAATGTTGAAAATGGCAAAGTCACCCAACAGCCTAGGTCCTTGGACTACTGATCTCTTGGAATAGAGCCAACCACCCACGCTGAACTGCCCACCTTCCTGTAGACTGTTAAGTGACAAAGAAATACATATTGATCTTTTGGTGTCAATATTACAGCAGCTTAGCATAGACCCAGGCAGAATTTCACAAGCCAGTGTGTGGTCCACCATGTGTCTCATACCCTCTTCTACAGCAAACAGTAATGTTCTAGATGGCAGCTGCTCTACTGGAGAAAGAACAGTGAGTAAACCCCAGCTAACCCACCAAGAGATATGCAGAGTGAGTGTAAAATAAACCTTTGTTGTGTTTTGTTGTTGTTGTTGTTTTGAGACAGAGTCTTGCTCTGTCGCCCAGGTTGGAGTGCAGTGGTACAATCTCGGCTCACTGCAAGCGCTGCCTCCCGGGTTCACGCCATTCTCCTGCCTCAGCCTCCTGAGTAGCTGGGACTACAGGCACCCATCACCATGCCCAGCTAATTTTCTGTATTTTTAGTAGAGACAGGGTTTCACCATGTTAGCCAGGATGGTTTCGATCTCCTGACCTCGTGATCCACCCGCCTTAGCCTCCCAGAGTGCTGGGATTACAGGCGTGAGCCACCGTGCCCAGCTGTATTGTTGTTGTTATTATTGTTTTAGAGAAGTATTTATTATTGCAACATCACCTAATGTATCCTGACGGCTGAAAAGAGCTGCTCTAAAATCTCCCTGCTTGGCCGGGCATGGTGGCACACACCTATAATCCCAGCACTTTAAGAGACCAAGGCAGGGGGATCACTTGAGTCCAGGAGTTTGAGACCAGACTGGGCAACATAGTGAAACCCTGTCTCTACAAAATATTGTAAAATTAGCTAGGCACGGTGGTGTGTGCCTATAGTCCCAGGTACCTTGGAAACCAAAGTGGAAGGATTGCTTGAGCCCAGGAGGTTAAGGCTGCAATGGATGGTGATGGTGCCACTGCGCTCCAGCCTGGGTAACAGAGCAAGATCCTGTCTCAAAAAAATAAACAAATAAAAGTAAAATCTCCCTCTCAATTACATCAGACCAGAAAAGTACATCCATCACCTAGAGTTCTGAAAAAGGCTGATGTCTGAGTCCCACCCCCAAGAAATCCAGATATCATTAGGTTGGGATGTGGCTTGGACATGGGGATTCTAATGTACAGCCAAGGTTGAGAGTCACAGACATTTGTGAATCATACAGCAATAGCTCCTACATAATTGCTTTTATTGAATTGTACTCTAGCATGATGAGAAGTATAATCTATATACTGAAGTATATTATAAGAAACAACTCTAGAATTATAAGGTTTAATTATTCAGGGTTTAATTTACTGTCTTTTAAAATTTTTTTTATTTTTTATTTTATTTTATTTTTTTTGAGATGGAGTCTCGCTCTGTGGACCAGGCTGGAGTGCAGTGACGTAATCTTGGCTCACTGCAACCTCTGCCTCCTGGGTTCAAGTGATTCTTCTGCCTCAGTCTCCTGATTAGCTGGGACTACATGAGCACACCACCATAACCAGGTAATTTTTTGTATTTTTAGTAGAGACAGGGTTTTACTATATTGGTCAGGATAGTCTTGAGCTCCTGACGTCGTGATCCCCCTGCCTTGACCTCCCAGAGTGCTGGGATTACAGGTGTGAGTCACCACGCCCAGCCAATTCACTGTCTTATACAGTGTCAACTCTATGAGAACATGGGAGAAGTTTCTCTCTAATTTCGAGGTGGGAAATACTTGTAGTTTTCTTAAACAAGTTTACTTTTACCCTTGGACATTGAAAATCTCATAAATGGCCTTGCTTTCCTCTCTGGGTACTTTCTAGAAAGTTCAGAGTCAAATCAGTGAAAAAGATCAGTGGCATATATTTTGTGTACTCGACGCACTATCTTACCTGCATTTTTTCCTTAGTTCATTGTATTCACTATTGGTTTGGATGTTTTGTCCCCTCCAGATCTCATGTTGAAATGTGATCCCCAATGTTAGAGGCAGGGCCTAGTAGGAGGTGCTTGGGCCATGGGGCACATCTCTCATGAACGTCTTGGTGCCCTGCTCAGGGTAATGAGTGATTTCATGCTTTGAGTTCATGCGAGATTTGTTTTTTGAAAAAAGCACCTTCCCCCTCATGCTCCCAATCTCGCCATGTGATATGTCTGCTCCCCGTTCACCTTCCACCATGACTGGGAGCTTGCTGAGGCCCTCACCAGCAGCAGATGTGGGCACCACGCTTCCTGGACAGCCTGCGGAACTGTAAGCCAAAATATGTGAGCCAAAATAAACCTATTTTCTTTATAAGTTACCCAGTCTCAGGTATTCTTTTATAGCAATGCCAACAGACTAACACTCTTGTGATATCATACAAGCTAACTTAAGTCATTTCCAGAATAAAGCAGGATATAAATATAATGTTTACATAATGAATAAGGAGCATGTGCTGCTGACTAGAAGGATGAGAAGGAAAATAGTCAAGTGCACCAGCTTACCAAATGAATTAGTCAGCTTGAGCTGCTGTAACAAAATACCACAGAATGGGTAACTGAAACAATGTGAGTTTATTTCTCACAGTCCCAGAGGCTAGGAAGTCCAAGATCAAGATACTGACAGAGAGCTGGGCTCAGTGTGCATGCCTGTAATCCTAGCTACTTGGGAGGCTGAGGCAGGAGGATTACTTGAACCAGGAGTTCAAGTTCAGCCTGGGCAACATAGTAAGACCCTGTCAATAAAAAATAAAAATAATGAAAAAAAAAGATCCTGACAGATTTGGTTCTTAGTAAGAGCCCTTTTTCTGGCTTGCAGACAGCCACCCTCTAGCTATATTCTCACATTGTGGAGACAGAGAGAGCTCTGGTCCCGCTTCTTCTTACAAGGGCACTAATTCCCTCATAGGGGCCCTACCCTCAAAATCTCATCTAAACCTAATTACCTCCCAAAGGCCACACCTCCAAATACTATCACATTGGTGTTTTGTCATATGATTAAAAAAAAAATTCCACCAGAATCTACTTATTAAATAGTTAATGTTACTTAAAAACAGTAATTCCTACCTCATCTTTTGCAATAAAGGCAACTTTGATGAACTATATGTGCAAATACCAGGCCCATGGCAAACACGGAGTAAGCAGGAAAGTCAGTATTAAAAGCCCCTAATGCAGTATTTTCAAATGACGAGAATCAACCTTGTGGTTCCACTCACCTTCAGCAAAGTTCCAATATGGCAACTTGTGTTATTCTTTATTATAGATTTAAAGCCCCATTAGCTACTTGTTCTTCCTGGTGGCTATAATAATTATAATAGCAGGAGCTATACTATTCCTCAGCAGACTTCCTCTTAATAGCTTCCAGGATGCTTATCTGAGAACCATCTCACCACATTTCACAAATACTTCATCCTTGACAGCCCACTCTATTCTTTGCACATCCTTTCATGCTGCATGCATATACTTGAAAGAGTTATAAATTCCAGCTCCATCCCAAATTATCTTTCCTCCTGTAAACTCCACATCATCTCTTTGCTACATTATAAAGGAATGTCCTTATCTGAAGTTTCCAATATTTGATACTGAATGACCGTATGTTGCATGAGTTCGTTTCAGCAGCTAAGTGACAATGGCTTTCTGCCAAAGCTGCAGAATAGTCATTCCTCAGAATCAGTAGGAAATTGGATTCAGGACCCTCCATGGACACCAAAGTCCTTGATGCTTGAGTCCCGCAGTCAGCCTGCAGAACCCTCAAACCTGAGAGCTAACTGTACCGTGTATTCTACCAAAACGAATGAGTTGACCACATACATCTGTGGACACAGCCATAAAGTC
Source organism: Chlorocebus sabaeus (assembly GCF_047675955.1). Classification (NCBI taxonomy): domain Eukaryota; kingdom Metazoa; phylum Chordata; class Mammalia; order Primates; family Cercopithecidae; genus Chlorocebus; species Chlorocebus sabaeus. The sequence goes on from NC_132913.1 coordinate 39,372,225, forward strand.
CTATAATACTAGAACTTGATGGAATCTTAGAGGTTACCTAGTCCTCCCCACTCTCGCCCGCATTTTGCAACAAGGAAAACAGAGGCCTTAAGAAGTATTCATTCAGGCAGTCTCCCCTGTATCAATAGTTATATGGTGTCCCAGAAGTTCAACTGTTTAGTCAGTTATTTGAAACTTGCTACATATTTTCCCATTAAAATACATTGTTACAACAGAAAGCTAGGCTCCCAGATTAGTCCACAAAATCCTACTTAGGATAGATGGTGGTGATGTTGGTAGGCACAACCATGTGAATGTAGTTAAATGTCACTCAACTGTATACTAAAAAATGGTAAAGATGGTAAATTTTCTGTTATATTTATTTTACCACACTTAAAAAAAAATCTAACTCATGAAGTGACTGAAAGTTGTGGCACCAGAGGAAGGAGGAGCAGAAGGAGGAAGTTCCCACCATCCTGCCTGCGTCCAAAATTCCCTTAGGAAACTGCCCTCCCCAGTCTCAGCCACTGTGGGGCTGCCTCAATCTCATCTCCAGGGAGCCAACTGCTGCCTTAAGACAGTCCCCCTGGCCGCAGTGTTGGTTTATGAGCCATTTCAGTTCAGTGAGATTCAAGAAGTATGTGTATGTATGTGTGTGTGTGTGTGTGTGTGCACGTGCACACAAGCATGTGTACGTGTGTGTGTGTGTGCGTGCTGCCAGGGAGGGTATTTAAAGCCCCATTAGCTGCAAAAAGAAAGCAAGCAGGGAAAGCAAGGAAGGAAGAAGGAAGGGAGGGGAAGAGGGAAAGAGGGAGGGAGAGAAAGAAGGAGGGAGGAAAGAAGGCACCTCTCCTTTTTTATTCTGCTGGAACTACTATAAGGAAGCCTATCTGGACAGGATCATGGATAAATGAGAGACCCTGAATCACTGTGACCACTGCTGCCACCATAATGGGTGCTAAACTGAGCCTAAACCAGCACACAGAAGAACACACAGTGTTAAAAGAACTGCACAGAAAGAGTAGAGCTGCTGATGAAGCCATGAACTTTGGAACATACGGTATCTGAAGTATAAAGTTTACCGCTGAGCTTTTACTTGCATGAGTCAATAATTCCATATTTTGTTGTAGCCAATTTGTGCTGGCTTTCTGTTGACTTGCAATGAAAATATTCTTATCAGATACACTTCTAGAATAAAGTTTGAAATAGACCAAGTTTGATCCTCATCCACTTCCCTTTCTGAAACCATCTTCCACCAGCCACTCTCTTTCTGCCCAGGCACCAGTGCCCTCCTCTGTCCCAAGGATCCCATTCCGATATCCTACTCAGGCCTGAACTAACTTTGAAAATGCTTCAGGCCCTGACATCACCTTCTCCTTTCCTCCTTCTTCTTTTACTCCCTGCTCCACCTCCACCACAAGTACAAATGCATAAAACAAAAATATTTTAAATATATAAATTACTATGAGTATGTTGTAACTGAGCCTAAAAGAGGACGAAGAGTTTGTGCCCACATCAGTTCGTGTGGGTCGACATGAATGGGTAGAAAAGTCACTGCTAGAAGCAGGTTTTAGGTGCAGTTCTGGGCAGAAGCTGAATGATGTCTGTTCCCCACAGAGATGCAGGTCATGCTGCAGAAGCTGGCTTTACAAGGGAATCTGGCAGCCACTAGGCACAAGAAGAGCCACTTGAGGGCCCAGGGGACACAGTGTGACCCAGAGTTGTGAAAGTCTGGAACACAGGTTGTTCAGGGAGGCTGAAGAGTACAGTGCTGAAAAACAGCACCTTAGAAGGAAGAAGCTGTGTTCTCACTGAGGAAGGCACAGCCCCTGCAGCAGAAGCCTCTTCAAAGGCTGGTCGCAGTAGACATCCATGAGCGGGGGAGCTGTGAGCACACGTTAAGACACTTGCTGGACTCAGAAACAATGGGCAACAGGTTAGGGGGAAGGTGTTAAGGTTCTATGTCTCCAGGTAAGAAATGTGAGCAAGCAATATATGGACTATTAACGTGGATACATGATAACTTCTGCTGCTGCTGCTCCTGCTTCCTCTGTTTTTTGTTTTTTGTTTTTTAAGGCAGGGTCTCACTGTGTCAACTAGGCTGGAGTGCACTGGCACAATCATAGCTCACTGCAGCCTCAACCTCCTAGGCTCAAGCAATCCGCCTGCCTCAGCCTCTAGAGTATCTGGGATCACAGGTGCATGCCACCATGCCTGGCTAATGTTTTTGTTTGTTTGTTTCGTTTTTGTTTGTTGTGTACAGATAGGATCTTGATATGTTGCCCAGGCTCGTCTCGAACTCCTGGGAACAAGTAATCCTCCCACCTCAGCTTCCCAAAGTGCTGGGATTACACGCGTGATTATGGGCACAATGTCAATGTATATCCACAGGTTAGTGTGACATAGGGACATTTAGATTATACAAAGGAGAATTTAATAAGTGAACAGCCAAAACACAGTATCAGGGCCATGACAGAGAAGGAGACCTAGCGCCACATTAAAGAGCTTCAGGGAGAAGATTCAAGAGGGATTTTGACAAGTGGGAAGATTATCAAGTGGAAATGGGGAAAGCACTTTAAGGTGAAGGAATGTCATGATAGAGGGAGCAGAGGGATGAAAGCAGGGGTTATGTCCAAGTCTAGGTACCTGTGGCTGCCATGCAAGTACGGTCAGAGGGGAGGGAAGGGGAACACACTGGCATGAAAGGGCAAACAGATCCGGGGAGATGGGAGCGCGGCTGCTTCGTTGGGGTGGGCTTTGTTAAGATGGTAAAATGAGCATACTTGTAAGCAATAAGTCAAATTACCATAATGTATGAATGAATAGCGCCTCCAAAGACTCCTAGGAACATTTATCGTTTTAAAATAGGCTGCTCGTTAACCCAAACCATCTTGGAACTGTCTGAATTTCAGACAGTGGAGGAAACAGAAAAGCAGTCAGGCAGTGTGAAAACAAGTATCTGGGGGCAGGACTACCCCTGGGCGGCCTCATCCTCCCACTCCTACCTTCCCATCCCCTCCGTGAGGGTCCCGGCTGGTCTCCACAGCTCTTCCGGCTTCCTCTCAGCTGGTTCCCTTCTCAACTTCCAAACCCACACTTGGGTGTGGCACTCCAAGGTCTGGCTTTGTGTTGCTGTTGTTGCTTTAAACAAGACCACAGTTGTGGAGGGAAGCCTCAATAATGGCGGATGTTTTTAACATATGTATATGTTGGACATATTATGTTTTGCCTGCCTGCACTGTCTTTTTAATAACCTGCTGCAGCCATTAAAAAACAAAACAAAAAACCAGCAGTGAATGTACTGAATGCTACTGCACCTACACTTTAAAATGGTTACAACAGTAAATTTTATATTACATTTATTATACCACAATAAAAAATAAATAAAACATAATTGTTAGAAAACATACCAAGGTCCTTGTTTTTTATTCAACAATTAGCACTCTTTGGTATCTTCTTACTAAAGAGGGGAAATAAATAAATACTTATAAATATGACATTTGCCTTTGATTGGGTTAGTTTACACCCTCAGTGTCTCTACTAACGTACAAATAGTCGTAACAATAATATCCATGGTACACATTTCTCTTACAACATAGATTTCACAGAGTTTTTAAAAAGATATTAGATATAGTTTAATTTTCATTTTACATATCAAGAGGAATATGTATATTGTATTAAAGTAAATGAATACAACAATCAATACTACATGAAAAACAGAGCCTTCCCTATCAGAGTCCTCAACACGGAGACAGAAAGAATGAAACATATTCTCAAACTAAATCACCCCTCAAGCTTTCTGAAATTAGCAAAGAATGTTTGCAGCTGACCTATTTCTCGCCCACACGACTGTGTTGATAATTGACTTTTGTCCCCCAGGGAAGTACTCAAATATAATTGAGAAGCACCTGCCACATAGAGAGTACAGTTTTATATACCTAATAATTCCCGTAAATATTGTATTTAGCTTGGAACTCAAGCACTCTGCTTTCTCCTTAATTGTATTTCTCAAGAAAGAAATGTTATAATTACCAAAGCCGAGTTATTATGAACATCTAGATAAACTAAAAGAAGCATTTTGAATTGTAAGTACCCAAGATATTTCTATTACTAGAAATTATTGAAAATGATGACAATAGCCATTTATATTGTTCATATACTTTTCTTTAATCCTGTCGATCACATCCTATTATAAAAACCACCCCCCCTCTATAGATGGGAGCCACTGCATGATGACAAGAAGTCGAGTCAGGGGTTTGATTTCCATGCAGGTTAAAGAGTTTTGTGGCCGGGCGCGGTGTCTCATGCCTGTAATCCCAACACTTTGGGAGGCTGAGATGGGCAGATCACCTGAGGTTGGGAGTTCGGGACCAGCCTGACCAACATGGAGAAACCACCGTCTCTACTAAAAATACAAAATTAGCCGGGCATGGTGGCGCATGCCTATAATCCCAGCTACTCGGGAGGCTGAGGCAGGAGAATTGCTTGAACCCAGGAGGTGGAGGTTGCAGTGAGCCAAGATCACACCATTGCACTTCAGCCTGGGCAACAAGAGCGAGATTCTAACTCAAAAAAAAAAAAAAAAAAACTGGGCATGGTGGCTCACGCCTATAATCCCAGGAGTTTGGGAGGCTGAGGCGGGCGGATCACCTGAGGTCAGCAGTTTAAGACCAGCCTGGCAACATGGTGAAACCCCGTCTCTACTAAAAATATAAAAATTAGCCAGGCATGGTGGCGCACACCTGCAATCCCAGCTACTCGGCAGGCTGAGGCAAGAGAATCGCTTGAACCTGGGAGGCGGAGGTTGCAGTGAGCTGAGATTGTGCCAGTGCACTCTAGCCTGGGAAACAGAGTGAGACTCCATCTCAAAAAAAAAAGAATTTTGCCAAAAAAAACACATTCAGCTTTATGAGCTGAGACTGCAGTTTCAACATAATTAAGAATATGATCCATCCCATTCAACACTGTGACTTGAAAAGCCATCTCTGACATTGACTTAAGGTAAGGCAAGTCCATTTCTATCCTCACGCCAACATCTACACAGCTACAACTGAAACTTCTCGGGCTGGTGTGAACAGTATGTTAATGAAAAAATTTGAGCCTTAGCAACATAGCAAGACCCCATCTCTACAAAAAAAAAAAATAAGAAAAACAGCCAGGCATGATGGCACACGCCTTTAGTTCCAGCTACTTGGGAGACTGAGGCAACTTGGGCCCAGGAGTTCGAGGCTGCAGTGAGTTGTGATTGCGCCACTGCACTCCAGCCCGGGTGACAGAGCGAGACCCTGTCTAAAAAAAGAAAGAGAGAGAGAAAAAGAAAAAATCTGAAGGCAGTCACAAACGACCACATGTGATTTTATGGCTCCATTGATATAAAATGTTCAGAGTAGGTAAATCCATAAAGACAGAGAATAGATTAGTGGATGCCTAGGGCTGGGAGGTGGGGAAGAGGACACAGAATGACTGCTAACAGGGACAGGTTTCTTCTCCAAGTCATGAAAATATTAGATTATGACATGCCTGAAAAAAAGAATGCCTTCCCCACTTCTCAACACACACACACACACACACACAGAGGGCAAATTAAAAAGCAGTGACTAAGGAACATTCTACTGGTAACAGTGATCATTTTACCCACCTGTTTGCTTCTAAACAATAATCAGCATTGAATTGTTAGCAATAGCATTGGGTCATTTAAGAAGAAAAAAAGGAAGATGATAAATTTATCTGCACAAGTTACTATGCATTTCTATTACTGCTAGATTTTCCATATGTTATCAATGAAACTGCTAAAAAAAATTTCCATAAGGAATTTAAAATCTCATCATAATATATGGACACAGTGAGCACTATAAAAGTTAACCACCTGTAGTGATCTTACAACCCAGAAAATGCATATTCTTTTCAAGTTTAGGCTTACAAAATATTTACTCCCAGAAAAATGCTACAACAGAAATTAAACTGCAACCTTGGAGAAAGATACATCCATCAACATAGAACAGAAAATGAGAAATGAAATAGACACAATTTGTCATCCAAATGATTACAGTGAGATGACCAGAAAAATTCAGGAGCCGTTGAATAAATTTTACAGCCCTTACCTAACTAATGCTTTCAAATCATGAATGCCATCCCTTCAGATTCAAGTAATTACCTCTGCTCTATTTATGTGTGTAATAAGAAAAGACACATTAAAGAAAATAGGGAAATTTATAAAGGCACATGTTTACTCTACTCGAAAAGAGAGCTATCTTTAAGGAATTCCAAAGCACTGATTATATTCAAACCAGATGATAATACATTAGCCTCATCTATTTCTGAAGGCAGGGTGCCCTAGCACATAGCTTGTCATTATTGTTACTTGAAAGCAGTAAAGCTACAGTATTCCCTTAAAATTGAGTCTATAATTCAGCTTTCTCATGAATTTGGGCTTCTACTTCCAGTCCTACCTCCCTGAGTGCCCTCCTTCCTCCTCACAGTACACATGTTTAAATCCATGTGAAATTCTTGATGTGTCCATGTAGTCGAGTTCAGAACTGACATTCTTACAGAGTGAAGAACACTGGATTCACCTCATTGATTTCTTGGTTCATGAAGTACAAGGGCAACTGTGCAAAAGCAGGACAGTACTGACTGCTTCAACCAGAGTGTGTTTGGATTGGGGTTTGTTGAGGATAACAGCCCAGCTCTTCTTGAGACTTATCCATTGATGTATTCTAAGATGGAGAGGTATAGCAGAGTGGGTTCCTGGGGATGGTCAAAGAGTGCTTTGCAAGCTTTGTCTTACCATGGCCCACAAAGGAAATAATTGTGCAACACACTGGATTCAGTGGAAGTGAAAAACAGCCCAGAAGCTCAGCCTACACCAGGCTCACCCCACTGAAGGATCATCTTGGAGGATACATGTTTTGAGGCCTGTCACCCATTCTCGGCCCACACGCTCTGTGGGAAAGAAAGCTCCAGCAAAGGAAGAGCAAATAGAGAGATGACACTGTTCTGGGAAGCTCTCTGTTCCAAAATATGGCTTAAAAAGCATGCAGAGCCAGGCGCAGTGGCTCATGCCTGTAATCCCAACACTTTGGGAGGCTGAGGTGAAAGGACTGCTTGAACCCAGGATTTGAGACCAGCCTGGGCAATATGGTGAGACCCCATCTCTACTAAAAGTTAAAAAAAAAAAAAAAAAAAGCCAACCTTGGTGGTGCACACCTATAGTCCCAGCTACTTATAGGCTGACGTGGGAGGATCACGGGAGCACAGGAGGTTGAGGCTGCAGGGAGCACAACAAAGAAACAAAAGAAAGAAAGACAGAGAGAGAGAGAGAGAAAGCAAGCAGAGGCCAAACACAGAGGGCTACTGAGCAGAATGGGACCTGCATGCCCCACTCTCCACATGTCTGTAGAGTCTTCATGAATTTGAGTGAGTTGCAAGCTGCTCACCCTGGTTAGGATTTATGCTTTATTCTGAGTCAGAGCTTCAGAAATGAGACCAACAATGGGTCAAGCTTTGAGGAAGATGAGTATGGACAATGCCAAGACCACACCCAGAAAAGATGGGTCAGATCCAGATTTGAGTGGCCAAAGGAAACCCATTAAACAGCATTGCCTTTTGTTTAAACCTTGTTTGAAAGGGCAATCTCTGCTTCCTTAATATCCAGGGTTGACCCTGTCTGGGGCAGCAGGTGGAGCAATTAAGGGGAGAGGGCCAAAGCCAAAGTCATTTTCAGTTTACATTTCCACACAGCTTCCTATAATTTTCTAGAAAAATTAAAACTTGAATCAGAACTTATCTAAGTTTCAATAAAATTGTACCATTCTAAATTAAAGGATAAATATTTATTCTACAGAAACGAAATTTAGGGCTGGGTGTGATAGCTCACGCCTGTAATCGTAGCACTTTGGGTGGCTGAGGCAGGTGGATCACTTGAGGTCAGGCATTCAAGACCAGCCTGGTCAACATGGTGAAGCCCCATCTCTACTGAAAATACAAAAGTTAGCCAGGCGTGTTGGCGGGTGCCTGCAATCCCAGCTACTTGGGAGGCTGAGGCAGGAGAATCGCTTGAACCTGGGCGAGAGAGGTTTCAGGGAGCTGCGATTGCGCCACTGCACTCCAGCCTGAGCAACAGAGTGTGATTCCATCCCAAAAAAAAAAAAAAGAAAAGAAATGAAATTTTGGCGATTCTATCCATCAAGAACAGAGACTCAGACATAAGTAAAAATGACTGGTTAACGGGTTAGCTGCCCAGTAATTATACTTCTTTCTTTGTCAGCTCAGTTCAATTTATTTAAGCCCCAAAACAAGAAGCAGCACAGTTTGCCAAGAGGGACAGAGTTCTTTCTTGCTCTATCAGAGCAAGGGAAGATTCACAGCACAAAAAACTCACAAAGGAAATAAGTGTGAACTTTTTAAAGTTCATTGTAACTGGATTACACCATTTAGCAAGGAAGGTCTACTTACAGAGCAAGTAGAAACTCCCAACTTTGCAGATGAAAATGATTCACTACTGTCTTCCACGCAGCTAAAATATAAAAATGGTTGTGCCCCAGCTTGGCCAGCACAGTGAAACCCCGTCTCTACTAAACGTACAAAAATTAGCCAGATGTGGTGGCGGGCGCCTTAGTCCCAGCTACTTGGGAAGCTGAGGCAGGAGGATCACTTGAACCCGGGAGGCAGAGGTTGCAGTGAGCCGAGACTGTGCCACTGCACTCTAGCCTGGGCAACAGAGTGAGACTCCTTCTCAAACAAAACTAAACATAAATATAACTGGTTGTGCCCCTCCTTGGCTGTTTCCCTCAGATCCACTCCTCCCCCTCCACTGCTCCGCTTTCTATCTCAGGGGGCCACAGCCTGCAGCTTGTTTCCCAGAATCCCAGGTCAGTGGGCTTCTAGAGAGGCTCAGCCAGTGGGAGGAATTGGTACAAGACTGGAAGGTGGAAGGAATAATCCTACAAGAAGCTAACCAAGCAAACAAAAATTCCATCCATGATAGAACTGGGAAGAAACCACAGTCTCTAAATTCTTCAACTGATGCTATGGTTCTTCAAGCAACCACACAGATTCAGAACATTTCCAGGATCTAAGAGGAATAAGCTCCATATGTCCTTGCATGTATCCACACCTATGTGAGTTTGTGTGTTTGGCTTGTTTATCCAGGGATAAAGTGGACTGTGGTGAAAAAAAGAGTAGAGTCTGAGCCAGGATCCCTTGTGTCTGTTCTACCGTTATCTGTTGGTATGACCTTTATGTCCTTGGGCCTATGTTTTATTCATCTGAAAAAAGAGACTGAAGTATTTTCTTTCTGCAATCTCTTCCTGTTCTAAAATTCTGTGATTCTAAGTTTATGGATACATTTTGCATATATGCATGCCTCTAGACATATGATTATTCTCAGAGCTATGCGCAAAGCATATACCTTCTGTTGATGAATTTGCATTTCATCAGAGAAACATATCTATAACTGGTGCTCAAATTATAACCTAAAGAATTTGTTTGCCAACTTGTTTTATTCTAGTATCAACCTAAAAATCTGAATGTTTTAGATCTCTAAATACAGTGCAGTTCATTGAATTATTGTAACGATCATCTGATTAGCATACCTTTAAAAATACGAGGTTCCTTGCTCTAAGGTAGATGGTTCCAACAATGGCTGCAACCGTATCTTCCACTCCACATGCTCTTTTTTTAAATGAAATATTATTATACATTATTCTGTAACTTATTATTTTCACTTAAATGCATTTCCATATCATTACATGCAGGTTGGCTTCATTTTTTTCTTTAATGGCTGAATAGTACTCTGTAGTATAATATATAGTAGTCCCCCCGTAACCGCGGGGGGTACATTCCAAGACCCCAGTGGATGCCTGGAACTATAGATAGTAATAAACCCAATATATATATTATGTATTTCCCTATACATATATACTTAAGATGAAGTCTAATTTGTAAATTAGGCACAGTAAGAGATTAACAACAATAACTAATAATAAAATAGAACAATGTTAACAATATGCCATAATAAAATTTATATGTAATGTAGTCTCTTTCTCACTCTCAGGATATCTACTGTACTGTACTCACCTACATTCAGACCTCAGTTGACCACAGGTAACTGAAAACAGGGAATGCAAAACCATGGATAAGAGGGTCCCAATGTGGCCGGCTGCGATGGCTCACACCTGTAATCCCAGCATTTTGGGAGGCCGAGGCGGGTGGATCACAAGGTCAGGAGATCGAGACCATCCTGGCTAACACAGTGAAACCTCGTCTCTACTAAAATTACAAAAAATTAGCCGGGCCTGGTGGCAGGTGCCTGTAGTCCCAGCTACTCGGGAGGCTGAGGCAGGAGAATCCCTGGAACCAGGGAGTCATAGGTTGCAGTGAGCCGAGATCATGCCACTGCATTCCAGCCTGGGTGACAGAGTGAGACTCCGTCTCAAAAAAAAAAAAAAAAAAAAAAAGAGGACCCCCAATGTACATTATTTGCTCTTTTACTGACTGCTGCATACATATGTTGTTTCTAGTTTCTCTGCTCAATGTGATGTTTGCTGTGGATTTTAGTAGATAATTTTTATTAGATTTAGGGAGCTGCCTTCTATTCTTTTTTTTATACCATGTGCCTCTAGATATGCTCTATTCTTAACTTACAAAATTTATCAAATACTTTTTTGGCACCCATTGAAATTAACATATATTTTTCTGTAATTTGTTACATAAATTGAATAATCTTTGAATTTCTGTGTATACTATTGGCACTGAATTTGACTTGCTGTTTTTCTGTGTGTGTGTGTGTGTTTACCCATATGCTCTTTTATAATGTGACCTTGTTGCACCCCATCAAAAGATAAGTCTGTTTTCTCCTTCCTTGCAACTGGGCAGGCTCTTGGACATGTTTGGACTTGAGGTTGCAAGAGAAGTGATACAGTGTAGCTTTCGAAACTGGGTCTTAGGAGAGCTGCAGCTTCAGCCTTCACTTCTTGAAACCTAGCCACCATATTATCAGGAAGCTCAAGCAACCATGTTGAGAGGCCCAGGTGGAGGAAAACTGAGCCCCTGCCAAAAGCTCTAGTTGAGTTCGCAGCCGGCAGCCAGCACCAACTGCCAACCACATGTGTGAGGCTACTCTGGACCTTCCAGTCATCCCAGTGCCCATACAACATCACACAATGCAGAACTGTCTGGTTAGTACACAGAAATAAAAAAATATTGTTGTTTTAAGCCACAGCGTTTTGGGAGAAGTTTGTTAGGAGGCAATTTCTCCCCACTAAACAAAGCATTTAATGTTGGAGCAGAAACTCATGCCTAAAATATATCAAGTTAGTCCTCCATCCATCCATGGCTTCATTCATTCAAGTGTATGTTTACTGAACATATACTATGCTAGATGCTGAGAACACAAAGATCAAATGCAGGCATGTCCCTGTCCTCGTGGAACGCATCTGGATGAGGAGACAGAATGTAACAGAGAAATCTAAGTACATGTTAAATAAAAGTGGTGTGCTACTGAAAACTGGCACAAGGCCCTCTGGGAACCCCTACTTGGGGAACTGACTTTATCAGGAAGGTTAGAAGAGGAAGTGAAGATTAAACTCCCAGATCTCAGGGAAGATTGAAAGTTAACTAGGCAGAAGGAAGGGCAAGAACCTGCCACACAGAGAGCTCAGCATATGCAAAGGACCAGTGGCAGGAGGGAGGACAGTGTGCTCAAACTCTGTGTCCAGGGCTAAGAGATCATGGCTCAAGATGAGGCCAGAAGCAGGTAGGGACCAGGCCAGGTACGACTTTGCAGGCCTCATAACAGCAGGCTTAACAAGGAAAAGTCAACAAACTATTCCCACTCTGATCAGATTTTCCTCAAACCCCAGTGGGAAGAGGACTAACTTGGAGTACTCAACCATATAAACCGTAGGTGTAGTGACACACATGGGTAGATATACTTATGGGTATATAATAGATACTCGGGGTACATGGTCATTGAGCCCACCCTCTCATTCCTTGTCACATGTCACTGTACTGTTTGTAGACATCTCTGTCCCCATTGCTAGATAATAAAAATCTTTGAGTATGGGGGCTGTGTCTCATCCATCTTTTCATTCCTCCTGTATAATATCTAACACAGTGCTGGGCACATAGCAAATACTTAAGTGTTTCCTAAAACTTTAAAACATGACTAAATAATCCATTCATAAATAGACTGTAAGAAGGGCTCTCCTGAAAGAAAATTCTACAGCCTCATTTGGAAAGCCACTCCAATGATGGCAACACTCTTAGGAAGGTCTTGCTGTAAAACATCATTCCTTTCTAATTTGGGCCAATTCTTGAGTTTCATCCTCAATGAAGAGTGAGAACACTTCATCACATTTCCAAAGAAGGCCTTTGTGTACACTTTGAAGATCATTTCTGGGTCACTCCTAGCTTTCTTTCCTTTCAGTGGCAAAGTACTTCATCTTCTCACCTTTCCTCAAAGAAGCCATTTAGTTGCTCCCTGGATTCATTCCAAAACCTCCATGGTGGAGGCCAGCAATCTTGTAGACCAGAAACAAGGTCAAAGATTCCTGAGGGGCTTCATGAGCAGTACTCAGAATGGAAGCAGGCTCTCTTTCTCAGTGTGCTTATTTTCCAGCGAATTCAAATGTGCATGTGTGTGCGTGCACACATACGTACATATATATTCTCACAAATACTGAAACTATTTAACAAGCTCAAAGAACAAATATTGTCTTATTGGGTGAGTTTGTCAACTGCCTTCTCTGCTTCACCAACAGCCCAATCTTCCCCATCAAATGTGACAGATCGATTTTTTTTTTTTTTTTTTAGTGAAAGCTTTTCTCCATATTTTTGTAAATAATATGACAAAGAAATTAGCAATTTTTTTTTTTTTTTTGGTATTTCACTATCTTCTTCAAAGGCATCACACAGACTGTGAAGCAGCACCAAGAAATTTCATCGCTCCAATGTATCAAGAATTCAAATATCAATAAATCACTGATCATTCTATAAATAATGAGACTCTGGTTTTGGTTTTGGGTTTTTTTGTGTTTTTGTTTTTGTTTGTTTGTTTTTTTGTTTGTTTGTTTGTTTTGACGGAGTCTTGCTCTGTCACCCATAGGCTGGAGTGCCGTGGAGCAATCTTGGCTCACTGCAACCTCCACCGCCTAGGTTCAAAAAATTCTCCTGCCTCAGCCTCCCAAGTAGCTGGGATTACAGGCACACACCACTATGCTTGGCAAATTTCTTTGTATTTTTAGTAGAGTTGGGGTTTCACCATGTTAGCCAGGCTGGTTTCGAACTCCTGACTTCAAAAGATCCTCCCACCTTAGTCTCCCAAAGTGCTGGGATTACAGGCATGAGCCACTGTGACCCGCCCAAGGCTCTGTTAACATAAGCAGCTGTTATGCTTTCATAAAAAATATTTTTTGGCATTTGGGTGAAAATTTCAATTTAATCCCAAAGTTACTATTAAACTGCATTTCAATCATTGTCTTTATCTCTTCAAAGAAATGTAAATCCCTCAGTGATTTTTATTGTAGCCAATACAGAAGTCTGTATGATGTCATTTGAATGAGATCATGTGTAGGATACTTACTGAGTTGTAAAGTGCTCATAAAAATTAAGTACTATTTTTGTACTGAAAAACAAGAAGATTGTATATATATACAATATATACAATACATAATACAATATATAATACAATATATAATACAATTACAATTAACTCCAGAATTTACATTAGAGTACATTTCTCAAGCCAGCACATAGCAGCACGCTTTACAAGAACTTACATATATATCATCTCAATCAGTTATGGGCATAAATTGAGAAAAGAATAATAATATTAGAATATTATTTTGTTTGTGCTTGGAAGGAAGAATAAAGCATTAGTGCAGTTATGTAGATGAACTCAAAAGTTTTAGTCAAACAGCTTATAGAATGAACTGCTGTGTAATTAGTATTTCCAAGAATTTGCAACATTGAAACACCACTAAAAATAGGCACCTACAAAACACCAGCAAGACCTCAAACACTTGCATAACAGAAAGATGTTTTAAGATAAACAATGTTTGCCCTATCAAATACACAATATAAGTACTGCAAATGGGATAGAATTCACTTTTAGAATGAATTCGGAATCCAAAATGCATTTATTTCCATAATGTACATGCTTAGTGCTCACTGAATTAAAGGGTACTCAAAATTTCCGCTTCTGCAGAAAACGAAATTCTGCATAATAAATATCATCTAAATATGCTTTACAGACCCTTTTAGGAGAGGTCTGAGTCCAATTTTGAGGCTAAAGCCCATTCCTTGTTGATATGTTTAAATTGATGATAATCACTAAAGAAACACCAGAGCTGCCATCATAGGTTAGAAAACACATTACACAATACTGAGTAACCTAGAGGGAAAAGAACTTCTCAAGGTCACTTCAGCAGCTCACAGGAAGACCTGGGATAAAAGCCTCTTGGTGCGATGACCAATGTCTTCCTAGGTCACCCGAAACCTAGGACACACCCTGACAATTTCTGTTCCAAAGAAAGATCAAGGTGACTCACTTTTGCATGATCTCTCTAGCACCCAGCAGCCAGGGGTGGTTTCATTAACAGCACATGCACAGTTGGAAAACTGAGGACCAATTTCTTGCCAAGGTGAAAGGCACCTAAGCATCCAGCGTTACCAGCGATCCCGATACCGAGCACAGACAACTCGCACTAGAACCAGGCAGGAGAAAGCAAGCACTAGGAAAACAAACACGAAGTGAAGGCGCACCCAGACTGGGAGCTGAGTGCTGGCCTTCGTTAATTCCTAGTTAACCAGATACAGCTGTCTTTCCCTAATTAAGCGAATCCAGGAAACGGTCCTAAAATGAGAGTAAACTTTCTGCTCAAAGTGTTTTCTTTTGACCAGAGCTTGACGATCTCTCCCAAGATCCAGACAGATAAGAGTATTCAAATTAGGACAAAACAGAAGAAACCACTAACTCAACTCGAATCAAACCAGGTCGCCGGCCCCGAGGGGTCTGGTTACTCTAGGTCGAGTTATACGACTTAAAGACATTTCTCCACGCACCAAAGGTGCAACCAGACATATTTCCAGCTCTCAAATTCAACGTCCCTGACTTAAGCCAGGTCCCCGCCGAAATGTCCACACACATGCACAAACTAACTTCCCGGGGCGGTGCCGAGATGCCGGGAAGCGAAGACTTCAAGAACCCAGGCTAGAGGGAGAGGGACTGAGTCCGAGCACCGGCCGAGGCCGAGAAGGGACGCGCGCGGGCTGGACCCGCAGCTCCCGCACGTGGGGGCCACGACCGGCTCCAGGACCCCGCGACGCGCGCTCGGCCTCCTCCCCATCCTGCTCTCCCGCCTCCTTCTCTTACCTGTCTGAGGATGAAGCTGGTCGAAGTGGTGCTGCCATCGGATCTTTTCAACCTGCTCCTCCGGGTTGTGGTGCCTCGGGCCACCTGGACTCGACACACGGGGCCAGAGAGAAGCCGGTGAGGACCGCAGCGCAGAGCGGGGCGACCACCCCCGGCTGGAGTCCGCCTCCGGACCCGCTCCCCGGGGTCCCCCAGAGCCCGCACCCAAGTCTCCTCCGCGACTCCCAAATACAGCCCCCATCCCCACCCACCCACTCCAAGCCTCGACGGCTGAAAAGATGCTCCAGAAGAGCAGCCCGCAAGCACCCACCACATCCATTAACAAAGACTCTCAGGGTGCGGGGTCCGAGTCCCCGGCATCCGCTGGGGGAGGCTGCGGGCTCCGGAGCGGGAGCGCAGAGACCTGAAGGAGGGTGAGGAGGAGGAGGAAGAGAAGGAGGAGAAAGAGGAGGAGCGGGAGGAGAAAGGGACGTGGAGGAGGGGTGGGAGAAGCGGGGCCGCCGACTCCCGGGACTGGGGCCCCGCACGCCCGGCAGGAAGGCGGGGCGCTCTCGGGCGGCGGAGGAGGTGTGAGGAAGGAAGAGGAGGAAGAGGAGGAGGGGGAGGAGGGGGCGGTACCTGCGAGGTAGGGGAGTGCGGCCCGTCCGCGGTCCCGTTCTTGGCGTAGGAGGAGGAAGACATCGTTCAGAGCCGCCGCATGGCCAGCCCGTGCGCGGTGGGCGGAGGGCGCTGGCCCCCTAGGCTGGGCTGCGGGAGGAGGGGGAGGGCGCAAGACTTCCCCACCCGGCCCCAGGACCCGCGCCGGCGCCCAGGCTCCCTTCCCGCACTTCGGGGAGCGCGGCACCTTAAAGGGACCGAGGCGCTTCCCCCGCGCTTGCGGCGGGGTCCCGGGGAGGGGGCTTCTCGGAAACTCGCCTACCAGAGCGGATTGGGAGAAGCGCTCTCCCACCTAGCGAGCGCTTTACATCAGAGCTTCCAGAGGATGAAGGGAGGGGGAAATCTGGGATGGGGGTGGCAGGATTAAAATAGTCTGCACAGTTTAAAATGAGACAAAGGTGGCACGGTTCATGAATCAGGACTTGGGGAGGGAAGCTGGTGCAGTGTGGCGGGAGTGGGAAGAACCGAGCGGGTGTGTGTGTGTGTTTGCTGCACTGGAATTTTAAAAGGGCAAGAGCAGAGCCACCTTCCGCGACTTCACTGATCAGCCTACTGTGTAAGGCATGGGTTTTGTGGCTTGCTTTTCGTCCGTGTCTTTGTATTGCTTTGGCAATTCCATCCTTAGAGCTGCGAGTCACACACATCCAGGCAGCCGTGGGAAACCCAGCCAGCCTGAGTCTGACGGGAGATGCTGCCCCGCCAAAGACCAGTATGTCCTAAGGAGTTTTGAAGGTCATGTTAGACCTGCTAAGAAGCAAGAGTTGGTCACTGTGCCTCCCATTTCTTTGCGGATGGATGTTTTCAAGGGGAGAAATTCATCCTTGCAACCATACACACCGTTTGCCATTGCTTTCCTCCTGTAAATCCATACAAGAGATTAATTTGTGATCAAATTAAAAGAGAGGAATTGCGGAGAGGAAGAATAAGTGCGAGGTATTGTACAAAGGAGTAAGAAGAGGGAAGAAAAATATATGCAAATTCAAAAATAAAGAGACTCCGTTTAGATGAAAATATACATACTACCTCAAATCGCTAAATCAGCTTGCATTCCAGGACTTTATGTTTATAGACACAACTACCATGCTTGTTTTAACAATTGTTTGGCTTTATTCAGGTCCCGGTTATATCTTACCATCCACCAGACATTTCCTTTCCATTCCTAATCCCTTCACTTAATCCAAACTTCTGTAACAATCTTATTAACTAGTGTCCTTGCCTCCAGGCTTCCTAGTGCATGTGCACATATGCACACATACACACGCAGATATTTCATTCCCTCTACACACTATATATCTACAAAAACCATTTTCCTAAAATATCCTGCCCAAGTCACTGTTCTCTAAGATAAAGTCCAAACTCCATGGTCCGACAACTCAGCCTCTCCTGCATTTCTGATCACTCTCCATCTCATTTCTCCATCTTCATCTCTCTATACAAACCTTCCAGCAAGCAGGCAGGTCTAGTCATCATTAGCCAAGTATTCCAAATACAATCGCACTCCAGCACCTCTGCTTTGGAACGCCTCCTTGGAATATACCCTCCCAACAACCTACACACCCGGCTGAATCCTACCTTTCCTCTAAATGGGACTCAGCTCACTCTTCCTCCACAGAAATCCTCTCTGACCACTCCAGTCCCAGATAATTCTTGTGCTTCTGAAAAACTGGAGCATGTATTCTCTGGGAACTTAGCACAGGCTGCCTTAGTTTATTAGTTTGTTAGTTCTGTTGTTGTGAAAATCTCCTAATTTTCAGGACAGATTTTTAGCTATTCTATTCCTATTCCAATTCCTTCCATATAGTAGATACTCCATGAACTTATGGGGGATGGTAGGTCTAACCATGCAGGACTCCCTGCTTTAGTTATTGTCAACCCAATCTGTATTTAGTTCTGAGCCATTTTTATAGCTGATACGTGTGTGCATATTAAATTACTGTGTGAGCACTGGACTTTGAATTGTGTGGTTTTCCACTGTCCACAGTCTCACTGACTTTGAGTTACTGAAACAGAACCCACAGAGGCATAACAGCATAAGAAGCCCTGTACACTCAGCTCAAAGCAAAACTGGTGAACATTATAAAACATATATATACAACTATTTAAATTTCTAAAAATGGTCCTACAGGTGCACAACAAATGAAGGAACATTCACTCAATAAAACCTACTGAAACCCAGTAAGAAAAGTGAGCTTGAGGTATCTGATCCAAGACCTACTCACTCTCTTCCCGCTTCCAGCTCAGAGAGGGAAACTCCACGCTATACTGGTGCAGCCAAGAACACAGGGCTCCCTCACCTCTTCAGCTCCCAGTTGGAGGGTCAGCTTCCTAGGAGGGACAGAACATCAGCATTTGTCATCCTCCCCCAAGCTACCTGTTGTTGAGACTAAGTTCTAAGCAAGAATGGCAGAGGTGAGGGCTCCATTCTTCTACCCAGCTGTACCTGGAGGCTGTACCTTGGTCACAGCAGCACTAAGTATACTCTGGCCTTGATCACCTTTGCTCCAGGCTCATCGAGAAGGAAGTCAGGAAACGTGGGACTGCTTCTGCCCGCTACCAGAAACACTCAGCATCTAACGTGGTAATGTCACTCAGAGAGAGGTGCATCATTGTCCCTGCCTCCAACACCAGAGTGGAAATGTTAAAGCCTGAATTTACATCAAGGATCCCCAACCCCCAGGCCACAGACTAGTACCAGTCTGTGGCCTGTTAGGAACTGGGCCACACAGCAGGAGGTAAGCAGTGGGGCAAGTGAGCATTACGGCCTGAGCTTCGCCTCCCATCAGATCAGGGGCAGTAATACATTCTCATAGAAGCGCAAACTCTATTGTGAACTGCACATGCATGGGATCTAGGTTGCGGGCTTCTTATGAGAATCTAATGCCTGATGATCTGTCACTATCTCCCATCACCCCCAGATGAGACCATCTAGTTGCAGGAAAACAAGCTCAAGGTTCCCCACTGATTCTACATTATGGTGAGTATATAATAATAATAGAAATAAAGTGCACAATAAATGTAATGTACTTGAATCATCCCCAAACCATCCCCCATCCCCATCCCATGGAAAAATTATCTTCCATGAAACCAATCCCTAGTGCCAAAAAGGTTGGGGATTGCTGCCTTACGTCATAATAAAAATTAACTCAAAATTAATCAAAGACTTAAAAGAGTTAAAAATATAAAACTATTAGAAGATAAGGGTAAATATTCATGACCTTAGATTTGGCAATACATTCTTCGACACGACACCAAAAGCATGAGTAGAAAAAGAAAAAAATGTTAGACAAGGATGGTGGTGTGTCTGTGGTCCCAGCTAACTAAGAGGCTGAGGTGGGAGAATTGCTTAAGCCCAGGACGTTGAGGCTTCAGTGAGCTGTGATCACGCCACTGTACTCCAGCGTGGGCACCACAGCGAGACTCCATCTCTGGCTCAAGCAATACCTCAGTCTTCTGAGTAGCTGAGAACACAGGTGGGCACTGCTGCCATGTGTAGCTAATTTTTTATTTTCTGAGTAGCTGAGACCACAGGTAGGCACTACCATGCCTAGCTAATTTTTGATTTTTTATAGTATTGGAGTCTCCTTATGTTGTCCAGGCTGGTCTTGAATTCCTGGGCTCAAGCCATCCTCCCACCTTGCCCACCCAAAGTACTGGGATTACAGGTGTGAGCCACTGCACCCTGCCACATTGTATACTTTCAGCAGGTGAATTGTATGGTATGTGAATTATATGTCAATAAAGCTATTTTTTTAATCTTCAGATCTTACAGAAAAATTAACTCAAAATGGATTACAGACCTAAGTGTAAATGCAAAACTACAAAACTTCCAGGGGAAAACAGAAGAGAAACCTCTCCACGAGTCTGAGTTTGGTGTTGAGATTTTACCCCACCACCAAAAGCATGATGCAATAAAATAAAAATTGATGTTCTGGGCTTAATTAAAATTAAAACTTTCTGCTCTGTGAAAAACTCTGTTAAGATAATAAAAAGACAAAGAACTTGTAAATAAAATATATAAATAAATATTAAAACTCAACTATAACAGGCCAGGCATGGTGGCTCACGCCTGTAATCCCAGCACTTTGGGAGGCCAAGGCAGGCGGATCACAAGGTCAGGAGATTGAGACCATCCTGGCTAACACAGTGAAACCCCATCTCTACTAAAAATACAAAAAATTAGCCGGGCGTGGTGGCGGGCACCTGTAGTCGCAGCTATTGGGGAGGCTGAGGCAGGAGAATGTCATGAAGCTGGGAGGCGAAGTTTGCAGCCTGGGCAGCAGAGCGAGACTCTGTCTCAAAAAAAAAGAAAAAAAAAAGAAAAACACTCAACATTTATAATAAACAACTCAAATAAAAAATGGACAAATGTAGCAGGGTGTTGCGGCTCACGCCTGTAACCCCAGCACTTTGGGAGGCTGAGGAGAGATTGCCAAAGAAGCCGGGAGATCAAGACCATTCTGAGCAACAAAGCAGGACCTCATCTCTACAAAAAAAAAAAAAAAAAATTAGCCATGCGCAGTGGGTGGCATGCGCCTGTAATCCTAGCTACTTGGGAGGCTGAGGTGGGAGGATCCCTTGAGCCCAGGGGTTTGAGGCTGCTGGGAGCCATCATCTCACTACTGTACTCCAGCCTAAGACACAGACCCATCTCTAAAATTTGGAAAAAAAAATTATTTAAATTAACAAAAGATTTGAATGGATACTTTACCAAAGAAGACCCATAGATAGCAAATAGGTACATGACAAGATGCTCAACATCATTTACTTCAGGGGAAATGCAGATTAAAACAACAATGCAATGCCGCTATACACCTAAAAGGATGACTAAACATAAAAATGATAATAACAATAGCTAGTAAGGATAAGGAGCAACAGGAACTCTCATTCATTGCTGATGGAAATGCTAAATGGTACAGCCACTTAGGAACATACTTCAGCAGTTTCTTGGCAGTTTCTTAACAAGCTAAACCATCTTATACAATCCAGCAATCGAGAACCTATGTATTTATGCAACTGATCTGAAAATTTGCATCCACACAAAGACCAGCATGCAAATGTTTAATAGGTTTATTCATAATAACCCAAAACTGGAAGCAACCAAGGTGTCCATTAATGGGTGAATGAATAAACAAAGCATAGTGTAATCATATGATAAGATGACAAAATACTATTCAGCTATCAAGTCATAAAAAAATGGATAAAACTTAAATGCATATTACTAAATGAAAAAAGCCAGTCTGAGGCTATATACTATTTGGGATTCTAGAAAAGGCAAAGCTATAAAGACAATAAACAGATCAGTGGTTCTGGAGGGGGTGATGAAGACGACAGGTTGAATAGGTGGAGCGTGGGGAGGTTTTAAGGGTGATGAAACTGTTCTGTATGATACTGTAATGATGGAATCCTAACATAGATCTGTCAAAACCTATAGAACTTC
Organism: Chlorocebus sabaeus; assembly: GCF_047675955.1. NCBI lineage: Eukaryota > Metazoa > Chordata > Mammalia > Primates > Cercopithecidae > Chlorocebus > Chlorocebus sabaeus. Next base: position 39,393,671 of record NC_132913.1, read on the forward strand.
ACAGCATAAAGTAAGCCTTAATGTGTGTGAATCAATAAGAAAACCATTGAGGATGTTGAGAGATCAGGATGGAACGCAGAATGTGACAAAAGAATATAACTGTGTTACAAATACATTAAACAATGTCACTGAAGAATGTGGAGGAAAGGGCTGCTGGCGTAAGTAACCCTGGAAATGAGTGGGCCTTGTAAGACTAAAAGAACTGTGCATAAGCATTGTACTACAGTTAATACATTGTTTCTGAGGAGTGTGGGTTAACTATTCTGAAATCACTATATGTATACACTAGAACTGAACAATTCATTACATAGACGGCAAATGATGGGGGTCAGGTTTTCCACTGTTGGAGTGGAAGTTTACATAGACGCCAAGAGAGGAGACTGGAATGATCCATGTGGTAATGGACTGGAGTCAGAGAATCTGCATGAATTCGAGGGTAACTTAATAGATACAGATAGCTATATACAGAAATATTTATAGGGCCACATGCCATGGGTCACGCCTGTAATCCCAGGACTTTGGGAGGCTGAGACAGAAGGATCACTTGAGCCCAGGAATTCAAGGCCAGTCTGGGCAACATAGTTAGACCCATCCCTACAAAAAACTTCTTTTCTAAATTACCAGGGCATGGTGGTATGTGCCTGTAATCCCAGCAAATTGGGAGGCTGAGGTGAGAGGATCACTAGAGCCTGGGAGGTTGAGGTTGCAGTGAGTTGTGACTATGCCACTGCACTCCAGCCTGGGCAACAGAGTGAGACCCTGTCTCAAAAAAAAATTAACTTTTAAAAAGAAATATATGCCGGGCACGGTAGCTAGCACTTTGGGAGGCTGAGGCGGGTGGATCACCTTAGGTCAGCAGTTGGAGACCAGCCAACATGGGGAAACCACGTCTCTACTAAAAATACAAAAATTAGCTGGGCATGGTGGCTCATGCCTGTAATCATAGCTATTTGGGAGGCTGAGGCACAAGAATCGCTTGAACCCAGGAGGTAGAGGTTGCAATGAGTCAAGATCATGCCACTGTACTCCATCCAGTCTAGGCAACAGAGTGAGACTGGGTCTCAAAAAAAAAAAAAAGGCCAGGTACGGTGGCTCACGCCTGTAATCCCAGCACTTTGGGAGGCCGAGACAGGCGATCACAAGATCAGGAGACCGAGACCATCCTGGCTAACACGGTGAAACCCCGTCTCTACTAAAAAAATACAAAAAAATAGCCGGGCGAGGTGGCGGGCGCCTGTAGTCCCAGCTACTCAGGAGGCTGAGGCAGGAGAATGGCGTAAACCCAGGAGGCGGAGCTTGCAGTGAGCTGAGATCCGGCCACTGCACTCCAGCCTGGGCCAGAGAGCGAGACTCCGTATCAAAAAAAAAAAAAAAAAGAAAAAAGAAAAAAGAAAAAAAAGAAAAGAAATATTTACAAATAGCTGTATATTCATGAGTTAGTACACATACATATTTTTTCTTGCTTTTAGCTGAGGGCCTAGAAGCAATGACTTTTTAGTAGCAACAAACACATCTAGTACCAAGATGTTGGTTTCTAAGACCATCCTGTAATAGAAGAAATCAGGGCAACCTTGGACAAATAGCTAATTCTAGGACTGGGGCAGGAAATACACAAGAGGAGTCTGGAGTATCTATAGTGCCAGAAAGTAAGGTAAGTGCCTTAAAAAAGAACTCCAAAATCAAAACCACAATGATGGGGTATGTCAAAGGGCAATAGGAGCAAACTGAAGGAGCTCCCAATGGCCAAAATTCGAATAATTTGAGTAATAAAAGTAGTATTGAAATAAAACCCAAAGTATAAAAGAAATACCCATGAGTTCATAGTGATAAAAATAAATTATCAAACAAACAAATACGTGGGAGAAAAGAGATAAACCTCCCATGTGGAAAATTCCACATAATTTATGTAGAAACTCTACCCTCAAGAAAGAGAAGAATAACTTCTCACCCTGTAAAGTGTGGGCTGCATATAGTGACTTCCTTCCAAAGAGTACAGCAGGAAAGCGGGGAGTGCAGAAACTCCACAAACGCTGCCTGAGCCAGGTGATCAAGGTCAACATCAACAGCAATGTCGGGGTGACAGCATGTGCCCTCGATAGAATGCGACGAGAATGGCACTTCTGGGGTGAAAACCCACAACCTCAGTCTAATCATGAGGAAAATGTCAGACAAATCCCAATTGAGAACATTCTACAAAATACATGACTAGTACTCCTCAAAACTGTCAAGGTCATCAAAAACAAGGAAAGTCTGTGCAACTGTCAGAACCAAAAGGAGCCTAAGGGGGCATGACTAAATGTGATGTATATCCTGGATGGGATCCTGGAACAGAAAAAGGACATTAGGTAAAAGCTACAAAAACCTGAATACAGTATGAAATTTAATTAATAATAATGTATAATATTGGCCCATTAATTGTGACAAATTTACCATGAGAGGTGTTAATAATCAAGGAAACTAGGTGTAGAATTCTCTGTACTAACTTAGCAATTGTTTGTGAATAAATCTAAAACTACTCGAAAACAAAAATTTATTTTTAAAACTTCTAAAATTTTAGAGCTGGAAGGGAATTTAGTAACTGTTTAGAACAAACTCCACATTTAGCAAATTAAGAAGCTGAGCTCAAGAGAATGAACTGTTCAAGAGCAAGTGACTGCTATTAGACTCTGCTTCTTTCCTAAACATTCATCACTGCTGAATCACTTTGTCAGCTACAGATTCTCTCTTCATAAACTTTATTGTCACTTAATAAATACATTTGTTAAGTGCTTCCTAAAGTCAAAGTCTTGTCTAAAGAGCTGTTTAAAAAAAAAAAAAAAAGATTTGCAGAACTCACAGAGCTCAGGAATATAAGATGACAATGTGTTTCTTAATTAAAAATTAAATCGGCTGGACGCGGTGGCTCACGCCTGTAATCCCAGCACTTTGGGAGCCCGAGACGGGCAGATCACCTGAGGGCAGGAGTTGGAGACGATCCTGGCCAACATGGCGAAACCCCATCTCTATTAAAAATACAAAAAATTAGCTGGGCGTGGTGGTGGGTGCCTGTAATTCCAGCTACTCAGGAGGCTGAGGCAGAAGAATCGCTTGAACCCAGGAGGCGGAGGTTGCAGTGAGCCAAGATGGTGCCACTGCACTCCAGTCTGGACGACAGAGGAAAACGCTGTCTCAAAAAAAATAAAAATAAAAAATAAGTTAAAACACATTTTGTCTAGGGTCCATGCATATCTAGAGTGTTGAATTTTTAATCTAGGAGCATATAAAAATCACAATAATGGCACATGTGCTTAGATATATTATAGATTTGTGTAATTAACCTCTTATTTATGCCCAACTAACCATGGCATCAAGTTTCAGAGTTTTCATCTTACAGGATCTGTTTTCTCTTGTTCTAAAGAATTTCTCCAGAATTACCTCTCCCCCGTCCCCAGTGTTCTGGTCCAAACTGAAAATCTGTTCAAAAGGCACATAAGCCATGTACTTTCAGGATATTAAAGGTTAAGTTTTCAAAAACTGGATTTAAAATGTTTACTTTCCTAACCCTAAAAAATTTACATGCTATAAAACCCAGTGAATCCTGGGCATGGTGGTGTGTGCTTGTATTCCCAGCTACTTGAGAGGCTGAGGATCTCTTGAACCCAGGTGTTTAAGGCTACCGTGAGCTATGGTTGTGCCACTGCACTCCAGCCTGGGTGACAGAATGAGACCTGGTCTTTAAAAAAAAACAAAAACACAAACAGAAAACGAACAACAACGACGAAAAAGTGAAAATGCTATTCTCTTGGTACAATTTGTTGCTGTTGTTGTTTAGACAGGGCCTCACTCTGTCGCCCATGGAAGAGTGCAGTGGTGCAATCATGGCTCACTGCAGCCTCAATTTCCTGGACACAAACCATCTTCCCACCTCAGCCTTCTAAGTAGCTGGGACTACAGGTGTGCACCACCACACCTAACTAATTTTTTAATTTTTTGTAGAGATAGGTCTCACTGTGTTGCCCAAGCTGGTCTCTAACTCCTGGCCTCAAGTGATCCTCCTGCCTCAGCCTCCCAAAGGCTGGATATGTGAGCCACCACACCCAGCCGTACAACTTTGAAAGGTGCAAATGGTTCAGATTGGTAATGGAAATAAAATCCAAAATCTAAGTTGTAAGTATAGTCACCGTGAAGATGAATCATACACATCTTTTAAGTTGTGAATTATATTAAGATTCTACCTACTAGCTAATTTAAATTTACATTTTAAAACCTACATTTATTTTACCAGGCATATTTGCCATCTTTGCTATGGTAACAACTCTAAAATCTCAGTGGATTACACCACCATATAGCCTGTTTCGCTGGTCCACGGTGTAGCTGTTCCCCTTGTCTTCCCACTCCCAGGCTCAGGTTGAAGCAGCAGCCACAATCTGGAACATACTGGCGCTGAAGAGAGCAGAAGCTAGAGAGCTACAGGAAGCTCATGATGCCTCTTGAGCTTCTGCTTAGATGTGGGCATCTGTTGCATCTGCTCATCATATCCCTTTGGTCAACGCATGACATAGACATACAACCAATTCCAAAATCACTGAATGAGGACATGATACTCCAGAAGTCAAGTGCATGGGCAAATACAAACAGTCCTCTTACAGAAAAACGGGAGAGTAAAAAACTGCAAAAAACAGTACAGTCTTCCACCCGAAGGATAACCTGCTTAAAACAGACAACTATAAAATATAATCACCTATCTTTCGTCTTCATTCTACCATTTTGGGTAGTTGTCATAAATTATAAAAAGTTTTCTATAAAGTTTAAAGGAAGTATTCTTCTAAAGGTGCTGAAATATGTAGGCTCCAAATATTAAAATTCTTGTCCTATTTTGCTATGATATAGTTTTCTGTCACATGTCAGAAAGAAATGTTCACTGTGCTTCTGCCTCTGCTGCAATCTCTGGACTCAGAATGGAGAAAGGAGCATTATTTGATGAGCACTAGAGACACGATATTTATTTTTATTTTTTTGAGATAGAGTCTTGTCCAGACTGGAGTACAGTGGCACGATCATGGTTCACTGCAGCCTTAACCTCTCAGGCTCAAGTGATCCTCCCACTTCATCCTCCCAAGTAGCTGGCACTACAGCTATGCCACCCGACCTGGCTAATTTTTTTTCTTTTTTTCAATATCCCTATGTTGCCCAGGTTGGTCTTGAACTCCTGGGCTCAAGGGATCTTCCTTGACCTCTCAAAGTGCTGGGATTAAAATTGTGCACTATAACACCTAAGATATTTAAAAAACCAAACAAAGCAAAGCCATTGGGTTTCCTGACCCTTAGACTAGACCCTAACCCCCTTTGTTTCTTTTCTTGTTGAGACAGAGTCTCACTCTGTCACCCAGGCTGGAGAACAGTGGCACGACCTCGGCTCACTGCCTCCCAGGTTCAAGCAATTTTCGTGTCTCAGCCTCCCAAGTAGCTGGGATAACAGGTGTTCGCCACCATGCCTGGCTAATTTTTGTGTTTTTAGTAGATATGAGGTTTTGCCACGTTGGCCAGGCTGGTCTTGAACTCCTGACCTCAAGTGATCCGCCCACCTCAGCTCCCAAAGTGCTGGAATTACAGGCGTGAGCCACCGCACCCGGGCCCCACTTTGTTTCTTGATAGTAAAGTAATACAATATTCCTTTGATTCTAAAAGACTGTGGATTTTCGGATGTATCAATGATTAAATAGCTTTAAGAGAATAAAATGAAATCCTGTAAAACATGCTTATCCCACTGTAAAATAAATCTTGATTTCTTTTTCTTTTCTCTTTTTTTTTTTTTTTTTTTTTTGGAGACAGAGTTTTGCTCTTGTTGCCCAGGCTGGAGTACAGTGGCATGATCTTGGCTCACTGCAACCTCTGCCTCCTGAGTTCAAGCGATTCTCCTGCCTCAGCCTCCTGAGTAGCTGGGATTACAGGCACCTGCCACCATGTCTGGCTAATTTTTGTGTTTTTAGTAGAGACAGTTTCACCATGTTGGTCAGGCTGGTCTTGACCTCCTGCCCTCAGGTGATCTGCCCGTCTCGGCCTCCCAAAGTGCTGGGATTACAGGCGTGAGCCACCACACCCAGCCAAATCTTGATTTCAGCAATGTTAAAATAGAATGATGATAAGCACACAGATAAGGTCAAAGAAAACTCAAATTTACTAAATAGCAGGCACTGTGAGGTGCTAAATCCATTTTCATCCTTTATTCCGCAAATGTTTTATGTATCCGTGCTAGGCCCAGGAACTGCAATGAGTAAAACTCTGAAAGCTTTTATAGACCTAGCGGGGGTAAAAATGCTTTCAGACTCAAATAGCAAAACTGTACCAGCCAGGCGCGGTGGCTCATGCCTGTAATCCCAGCACTTTGGGAGGCCGAGGCAGGTGGATCACGAGGTCAGGAGATCAAGACCATCCTGGCTAACACCGTGAAACCCCATCTCTACCAAAAAAAGTACAAAAAATTAGCCGGGCGTGGTGGCGAGCGCCTGTAGTCCTAGCTACTTGGGAGGTTGAGGCAGGAGAATAGCGTGAACGCGAGAGGCGGAGCTTGCAGTGAGCCGAGATCACGCCACTGCCCTCCAGACTAGGAGAGAGCGCCAGACTCCGTCTCAAAAAAAAAACGAAAAAAACTGTTCCAACCATAGTTTAGACCAATAAGGGTAACAGACGATAGGGGCTTTTTTTCCCTTGTCACATATGAAGAAGTCCAGAGGAAGACAGTCTAGAACGGAATAGCCACTCAAAGATGTCATCAAGCAGCCAGACACCTTCAGTATTTCTGAGCCATCGTAACTTTCTTTCTCATAGTCACATGGTTGCTCTATCTCCTGGGATTACACCTGCTTTCTAATCCAGAAGTGTAAAGAGCCTTTTCTTTAAAAGTTTTTTATTTCATCCTAGGGAGTCCTCCCCAGGAACTCTGAGCTAAATCTCATTGGCCAAAACCATGTTATGTGGCCACCCTTGGCTGCAACAGTCTGGGAAGGCAAGTACTATTACCTTGCCTACTGACTTCCTTGCAGAGGAATCTAAGTAAGGGGATGGTTGGAAATGCATGCTGAGTGAGCCAAACTACGTTCTGATGTGACAGGGCAGCCACTATAACACTGTTACAAGATACTTCAGAACCACGGCATGGTTTTGGGATCAGTGAAATTTGGGCTAACACTTGAAAGGATAATTTATTAGGTGAACAAAAGTATTCTGGGCAGAAAAAAAAAACTAACAGGGCCAAACAGGCACAGAAAAAGTCAAATTGTCACCTGTGGAATTTTGGGTTGGGTTTGGTGGCTAGAGTCTAGAGAGTATGTGAGAGTGAAGAAGAGGTTAGAAAAGCTGCTAACGGGGGCTCATGAAGACCCTAACATGTGATTCTAGAGTTTGGCCATCATCCAAAATATAACAGAACCCTGGCAAAGGCTAGAATTGTTTTCTCAGTAATCTTGGTTCTTGGTTCTTGGAGAAATCAGACTATGTGTGTGGGCTTCAACTTAGAACTACTGTCCTCACAACCAAATTAGCCTCAAGTAGTCACCTGCTTTTTCCTCACAGCAGCTCCTTGAATTCAGCTCTCTTCTGTTCAGAAAACAGTACTCTGAAGCCTTTGCCCATTTGCCGGATGTTTGACCCATCCTGTGTGACAGAACCACACGGATTCTCAGGAAGAGCCAGTCTGTTTGCATCAAGCTTTGTTCTCATCAGTCATCTGTGACAGAGCTAACTGTACTATAATGTACACATTAAATAGATCCATCCACTCTAATGCTCTTCCTTGCATTAGCATTCTCATATCTGAAGGCATTTTATACCTGTGTGAGCCCTTTGCAGTCCCATCCATCTTAGTGAGTTGTGGGAAAGGGAGCTGAAAGATTCTGACAACTTTAATAAAGAAATTATTTCTAGTTAACAGTCACATTAGTACAGTGAGGACACATTCTCAGCATCAAATAGAGCCTAGGTTGTATTTCCCGCTTTGTCACTGCACGGGACATGTGAAAGCTGTTTAACCTCTTCACCTACTTTTCTACCTAACAGGAACTATGAGAATTCAAAGATAATGTATATAAAAGTGGTTTTAAAATCAAAGAGCAATGTCTGATGTTATGAAACTAGTTAGTGCATGGTGAAACCACACATATAACTTTGCCTTGGAAATGCACAATTTTTTTTTTTTTTTTTTTTTTTTTTGAGATGGAGTCTCGCTCTGTCCCCCAGGCTGGAGGGCAGTGGCGCGATCTCAGCTCACTGCAAGCTCTGCCTCCCGGGTTCGTGCCATTCTCCTGCCTCAGCCTCCCGAGTAGCTGGGACTACAGGAGCCCGCCACCTCGCCCGGCTAATTTTTTGTATTTTTAGCAGAGATGGGGTTTCACCGTGTTAGCCAGGATGGTCTCGATCTCCTGACCTTGCGATCCAACCGCTTCGGCCTCCCAAAGTGCCGAGATTACAGGTGTGAGCCACTGCGCCTGGCCGGAAATGCAAATTCTTAGCATCCCCAGTGTATAATAATTTTGTTATTGAATAAATTAATGAATGCTAGTAACTCTTTTCCATCTGTTTCAAAATAGAGAGACAGGGGCAGTTTGAAGCTTTTATCTCTGTCTTCTTTTCCAGGGCTTTCTCTGTGTCTCCCAAGAAAGTGTTTTTTAAAAACGTCCCGGTTATATGAGGTCAGATGTAAATATGTTATTTCTAGCCTCCACTGACTAAAAACTATGGTATGGTATGCTTTTGTTAGAGAATCTTAAGAGTTTATTTGGTCATGGAATTGCAACAACCAATGCGACTTCAAATTTATTTATCAGTCACACAAAATAGTAACACCATGGTGTAAACACATTTCAACAGGTCTGTCTCTGTGGCAGATTACTATCAACAATTGTTTCACTCTGCATTTTCCCAATCTTCTCCTTTGCCTTCTCTATATACAAGATGGAAAGCAAAATTCTCACTTCCCAAAGGCATGCCCAGCTAAGTGTAGTCCTTTCACACAGTTCTGACCAATAACATGTAGATGAAAATCTCTGGAGAGGGTTTCCCAGGACAGAAGTATGATGATTATTTTTGGCTAGGGCACAAAGTCTAAGTCTCTTTTTTCTATTTAGACAACGCACTTTTCACAATACAGTACATGTCTGAAGTTGCTTGGAGAACATACCTATGTGACAATTAAGAACTATCTCTACACTGACACCTAACATACACCACGGAAAGCTATATCCTAACAAGATAGCATTGTCTCCCCTTCAGGTGTATGATAAACATAATCAGATTAGGATGAAGCTGTCCTCTCTTAGAAGTGCAAATTATACACCTATGGGTTTGATGCATCACAGCTGGAAAACCTAGGTCCTAGAACTGACCACCACTAGGGTATGTTATAGTAGTGTCAAAAAGTAGCTGGTAAAAGCAGAGTCTTTTCAACAAATCGTGCTGGGACAACTCGATACCAATATGCAAAAAACTGAAGTTGGACCCAATACCTCATACCATGTACAAAAATTAACTCAAAAAGATCCACAACCTAATTATAAGAGCTAAAACCATAATAGTCTTAGAAGAAAACAAAGGAAATACTCATGGCCTTAGATTTGGCAATGGATTCTTAGACATAACACCAAAAGCAAGAACAATACTAAAAAAAAAGAAAAAAAAAAAGAGCAATAAAAGAGGAAATAAACTAGACCTAACCAAAATTTCAAGTTTTGGTGTGTCAAAGAACATTATCAAAACAACTCAACAACAGAGACAAAAAACTTGATTACAAAATGAGCAAAGGCAGCTCCAGGGGAGGCTGAGACAGAAGGATCACTTGAGCCCAGGAGATCAGGCCAGGCTGGGCAACACAGCAAGACTCCACTTCAAAACACAACAAAAACAATGGGCAAAGGACTTCTCTAAAGAAGATACCAGACTGGGTGCAGTGGCTCACGCCTGTAATCCCAGCACTTCGGGAGGCCGAGGTGGGTGAATCATGAGGTCAGGCGATCCAGACCATCCTGGCTAACACAGTGAAACCCCGTCTCAAAAAAAAAACTAGCCAGGCGAGGTGGTGGGTGCCTATAGTCCCAGCTACTCAGGAAGCTGAGGCAGGAGAATGCCGTGAACCCAGGAGGCAGAGCTTGCAGTGAGCTGAGATCACACCACTGCACTCCAGCCTGGGCAACAGAGTAAGACACCGGCTCAAAAAAAAAAAAAAAAAAAACGATATCTAAGTGGCTAATAAACATATGAAAAGATGCTGAACATCACTGGTCATTAGGAAAATGCAAATAAAAGCCCCAATGAGGTATCAACTTTATCAACTTCACACCCAGTAGCATAGCTATAATAATTAAAAAAAGGAAATTAGCAAATGTCAGTGAGGATGTGGAGAAATTGGAAGCCTTGTGCACTGCTGGTAGAAATGTAAAATGGTTCCGCTGTGGAAAAGTTTGGTAGTTCCTCAAAAAGTTAAATGTAGAACTACCATATGACCCAGTACTTCTACTCTTATGTATCTAAAAGAATTGGAAACTGGTATTCATACACATGTACACACACATGTTCATAGCACCCTTCACAACAAAAAGTAAAAGTAGGCTGGGCGCGGTGACTCATGGCTGTAATCCCAGCACTTCAGGAGGCTGAGGCGGGCAGATCACCTGAGGTCAGGAGTTCTAGACCAGCCTGGCCAACATGGCAAAACCCCATCTCTACTAAAAATACAAAAATTAGCCGGGCGTGGTGGCACGCATGTGTTAATCCCGGCTATTCGGGAGGCTGATGCAGGGGAATCACTTGAATCCAGGAGGCAGAGTTTGCAGTGAGCTGAGATCATGCCACTGCACCCCAGCCTGGGTGAGAAAGTGAGACTCCTTTTCAAAAGGAAAAAAAAAAAAAAGTAAAAATAGCACAAGTATTCACCAAAAGATGAACAAACAGGCCAGGCGCAGTGGCTCACGCCTGTAATCCCAGCACTTTGGGAGGCCCCGAGGTGGGCAGATCACAAGGTCAGGAGATCGAGACCATCCTGGCTAACACAGTGAAACCCCGACTCTACTAAAAATACAAAAAAAAAAAAAAATTAGCTGGGCGTGATGGCGGGCACCTGTAGTCCCAGCTACTCAGGAGGCTGAGGCAGGAGAATGGCATGAACCCGGGAGGTGGAGCTTGCAGTGAGCTGAGAGCGTGCCACTGCAGTACTGCCTGGGTGAAGGAGTGACACTCCGTCTCAAAAAAAAAAAAAAAAGAAAAGAAAAGAAAAAGACGAATAAACAAATTGTGATATATACAATGGAGTATTATTGTCATAAATGAAATGAAGTACATGTTACAATAAAAATGAACTGCAAAAACATTAAATAAGCCAGACACACAAAAGAACTGCAAAAACATCTGAAAAAAGAAGGCAGTTGTGCCTGCCCAACATTGTGAATGTATTATTAGGTTGGCACAAAAGTAACTGCAGTTTTTGCCATGACTTTTAATGGCAAAATGCCACTGACCTGTTCATTTTAAAATGGTTAATTTTATGTGAATTTCACCTCAATTTTTTTAAAGTAGTAGTCAGCTCCTGAGACGAAAATGTAATCAGTATGTCACTGACTTAGTGTAAAGGTACTGGAAAACGTTTTTTTTTTTGTTTGTTTTTTTAAAGAGATGGGGTTGACCAGGCAGACCTCCAACTCCAGGCCTCAAGCAATCCTCCCATCTCGGCCTCCCAAAGTGCTGGGATTACAGGGTGAGCCACAACGCCCAGCCAATTGGAAAGCCTTTATTAGGATATAAAATGGTGTAAAGCTAAGAACAAGACCAAACCTCCATTCTTGAGTAGCTTTTGAGGGGGAATATCCATCCAGTTTTTTTGTTTCTTCTTCATCTCTGTTTGGCTTTGAACATTTCTCCTGTCATTCAATAACTACTGCTTAAGATGAGCAGAGGAGCAGATGAAAATGCAAGTCAGTTATAATCTTACTAACTGTAAACACCTCTGGCATAATGAAATCAATTGTTGAAATGTAGATGTGGTATTTAAAAATCAAGAAATAGGACTATGGGATTAACAGAGGTCTTAGTTTCATCTATCCATGCAATATCATTATAGTTTAGCAAAGATAAAAAGACTGCCACCAGACTACAGACATCTTTCTCAGAATTCCTGTGTCAATTCTAAGCAATCTTATCAAAGTCTTGAGTGCTTGGTACTCAGATTTCACTGTACACTTTTACCCATGTCTGAATTCCCCAGGACTGCTGTAACAATTAAACAACCGAAATTTGTTCTCTCACATTTCTGGAGTCTGAAATCAAGGTGTTAGCAAGGCCATGCTCCCTCTGAAGGCTCTATGGAGGGAGGAATCCTTTGCCTCTTCCAACTTCTGGTGATTCCAGGTAGTCCTTGCCCTCTGGCAGCACAACTGTAACTTTCACTGCCACCTTCACATGGCCTCTTTTCATTTGTGTGTGTCTTCTCTTCTTATAAGGACTCTAGGCATTGGATTTAGGGCCCACCCTAAATCCAGGATAAATTTGCCTCAAGATCCTTAACTAATTATATCTGCAAAGACCCTATTTCCAAATACAGTAGTTCACCCTTAACCAGGATTTCACTTTTTTTTTTTTTTGAGATGAAGTTTCATTCTTGTTGTCCAGGCTGGAGAGCAATGGCGTGATCTTGGCTCACTGCAACCTCCATCTACCAGGTTCAAGTGATTCTCCTGCCTCAGCTTCCCAAGTAGCTGTGATCAGTTATGTGCCACCACACACAGCTAATTTTGTATTTTTAGTAAGAGACAGGGTTTCACCATGTTGGCCAGGCTGGTCTCAAACGCGTGACCTCCCAAAGTGCTGGGATTACAGGCGTGAGCCACCACGCCCGGCCCACGATTTCACTTTCTATACTTTCAGTTACCCTTATTAAACCATAGTCCAAAAATACTAAATGCAAAATTATAGAAATAAACACTTCATACATTTTAAATAATTTTTATTAGAGTATATTGTCACAACTCTTTCATCTTATTAGTTCTGCTGTTAATTTAAGTGCCAAATTCATAAACTTTATCATAGGGGTATGTATGCGTAAGAAAACAAACAGTATATATAAGGTTCAGTACTATCTGCGGTTTCAGTCATCCACTGGGGATCTTGCAAATGTATCCACCACAGATAAGGGTGGGGGTGGGGGGTGGCTACTGTAAAGTCACATTGTGACAGTCCAGGTGTACATGGAATTTGGAGGGACACTATTCACTATATCACATAAGCAACATAATGCCTCTTTTGACACAGTAAGATTTTTTAAAAAGACTCAAATTTTAATTCAGCTTGATGAAATTTGAATTCTTCTTCTGGGGAAGTTTCTTTTTGAGACAGGATCTCACTCTGTCAGGCCGGAGTGCAGTAGTGTGATCACACCTCACTGCAGCCTCAAGCAATATTCCCACCTCAGCCTACTGACTAGCTGGGACTACAGGTGCACTACCACACCTGGCTAAGTTTTAAAATTTTTGCAGAGATAGGGTCTTGCCATGTTGCCAGGCTGGTCTCAAACTCCTAGCCTCAGGCGATCCTCCCACCTCAGGCTCCCAAAGTGCTGGGATTACAGGCATGAGTCACTGTATCTGGCCTCTGGGGAAAACTTTTAGAAATATACCTTTAATTTTTGAAAGAAAACTAAAACAAATAACAAGAAAAAAATCAAATCTCTACAAGTAAGTATTCCCATTTATTTACTGGCTAAAACTGATGATGAATGAAGAAAAAGTACCTTCTGATAGAAATAAAGCATTATAGATCAGTGCTATTTATAATTTATTACTTGTTAAAGTAACTTCAGCTTTCTCATAATTCAATAAGCCCTCTCCTAGAACTCAGGAGCTTTTAAATTTATGTTTTTTACTAAGAAAGCCTTTTTTAAAAAATCCCTAAGCTATATGTTTTTAAAACATTTAAAATTGATTTTTTATATTTTGAAAGGTGAAATTATAATCATCTTCAAAACATACAGTAAAATGTATTACGTAGTCAAGTATCAATTATTTCAAATAGCATGACAATTTAACTACAAATAATTTCAAATCCTAACAAATATAATTACCTAATGTTTAAGTAATTTTATAAATAAATTACCAAATTAGAAGACAATATTGATTGACTACATTTTACAAACTGTAAGAATATATCCCACACTTCATATATTTTAACACCCCAGGGTATTTTTCTACATTAATAAAATTCATTCTATTATAAATTTTCAGGAATTCTTTCTGATGTACCAAGATTTCATATGAAAAAGCAGAAGCTATTTTTTTTATTTCTGATATAAAACAGTAAGTATGAACCCAATGTAGAAATCTGAAGTTAGACAATTCCTTTGGCAGAAAACAATCATAAACAGGTCTTAATATAAATAGAATCCATAAGCTCATAAAAAGGAAAGAAAATAACCCTGTGTTTCTTAACACCGAAAGAATCATCAGTACACAGATTTAAAATCATTTTTATCTTTCGACAGCCTGCAACACAAAATTTATTACATATGGCAAAAAATAATTTTTAATTTAAGAGGAAAAAAAAACTTCTGCATGTATAAACTTTCACTGATAAATGCCAATATATACTATATATATATGTCATGTTTTATTATTCTAAAACTACATTATTTATAATGGCTGATCCCAATTTAGTGGGTGTGCAGTATTTATACTGGCTCAAAAACATGCTGAATTAAGCTTTTATAACTGAGATCACAATTATACATGAAATACACAAACATTAAAATAAGTTTATTAAATACAGTTTGGGAGAAAAATGTAAGAAATTCCATATATATGCAAATGTTGACTATTATCAAGAGCATCTTTGGATTTTTTAAAATGTTTTTTTAAAATTATTATTTTGTAAAGAACAGAAGATTTGTTTCCAAAAAGCAAGGTGCCATTCAGAAGTATATAAGTGAATTAACATAAAGGAAAATACTCAAAAACAGAACATGAAATATTAAAGGTTAAAACTTTCTGTTCAGTTATTTGTATCTGAAGTTAATGACATAAACTGAGCTTTCAAATACTGCTAATTTTTCCACTTAAATGTAGATCAAGTACCATATAGACTATTTTGTTCTAGGATAGTTTCTTTGAAAAAGGAACATATTTATAATCAAATTTCTGTAGATAAACGGCAACATTTTCAGAGAATTAGCTTGAAATGGATTTAGTAGAAAGACTAACAGCTTTCTTTAAAAAAACATAGAAATCTTGCTTCCATATAAGTAACTTTTTAAAAACTAATGTCCATTGTTTTTCCCAGTCTGAATATGTTTCCATATGCATATGTATTTGCAATTTCTATTTTCCAATATGTAAAAAGTTGGTAGATAATGAAGTAGTGTGCAAATTTTTAGGAGAGAAAACAATCCCTATTTGTTTACTACCAAACTCCCACAGTTATATAGAATCTATTAGCACTATAAACTAACTCAAAATGCAGGCTGCAGAAAAACTGCTTCAATAGCCTCCCTATGAATCTGTCACCTTCTATGAAGTCACCATCTGCTATTATTGCACAGGCTGAGAATTACTTCTGAAAGAAATGGTCAATTTTTTTCAACAGCTTGGTATGTTGATAGCTTAGCAATGGTGCAAGTGATTTGACTTCTTTAAAAAAACAACACATCACTAAAAACACACTTATCATCCATGCTTGGTATATCTCACAACAAATTATTAGGAATGTCTCATAGCTCAAATTCACACGCAATCCCATAAAAAGCGTATGCAGCATCTCTGCACACCACATTCCAGGAAGGAAAAACAAATGAACCATATCTTCATTAGGAATAGCCAAAGTCACCTGAAAAGGTTATTAGTGACAACTGTAAATACCAGAGATACATATAGGAAAGAAAATGTTTTTCCTCAGGGAATGGAAATGTTCCGTGGGATAATCCTTCACAGTTGGCATGACTGTTTGGGGGACTGACTAAATGCTTTATCACACATCTGCATTTACAAGGTCTTCACTGTTAATCACAGAAAACATTTTTGTTCCTTCCAGATTGCTCTTGCTTCTGTAGACAATTATATGCTAATTATTATTCAACGTAACAGCGAGAGCAAAAGTGACAATACTGCAAACACAACTGCAATTTAAGGAGCCAAAAAGAAATATGCTGGCAAGCTAAATGCTTACACACAAAAAAGTTAGGCTTTTAAAATAACAGTGTGTGAGAAACTCTGAAAAAAAATAGTTCTTCAGTGCTCTTATGACATTTTAGGGGGAAACAGTGGTTTCTTTAAAATAACATTTTAATACTCCTATCTCATACTGTTTAGTGTCATAAGGCTACTTAATGGGTATCTAGATTTATGTAGAGAAAACTGAAAGCAAGACAAAACTAACTGAAAGCATCTTTAAGCTGCCTCTGATCAAAAGATTGACTTCAAACAAACCGGACTGAAAAAAAAAACCTTTATGGCCTTGTAGAGTAAGAGAGGTTTTTGTGCTTTATTTATTCATGGTCCTTTCGAGTTAAGAGGAAAAAAAGTTTTAATATTTTCAGGTTGGTATCACAAGGATTGAATAATACACTTATGAAGCCTTTCAAGAAAATGCTTGCTTTGTTTCTAAAGGAGAGGCTGCTGATGGTAATTTGTGTGCTGCTGTGCAACTGGATGAGCTGGAACTGTCACCGGAAAGCCTGCCAGTTGAGGCAAATTGGAAGTAGTGTTCTGATAAGATGACATATCCACAGACATCCCCATTTGCTGTGTGTAAGCAGTTGTACCAGTAGCTGACTGTAGGTTAGAGTTCTGGTTCATATAAGTAGGATTGGAAACAGTGTCTTGTCCAGTGCTACAAACAAAATTTTAAAAAGAAAACTATATTTACTTTGCAATATCTAGGTTACAGTTAAGAGATCATCATGACAAAAATGCCTTTTCCATCTTCTTAAAGTTTATGTAGCTCTGCTGTTCTGATTACAATTTAATCATTCCAGCCATTGAATACTGTTAATCAAATTTCCTTTTTTTTTTTTTTTTTTGAGATGGGATCTTGCTCTGTTGCCCAGGCTGGGGTGCAGATCATAGCTCACTGCATTCTCGAACTCCTGGGCTCAAGCAATCCTCCTACCTCAGCCTCCTGAGTAGCTGGGGCTATTTGTAAAAAATTTAAATTAGTCCAGACTAATTTAAAAAAATTTCTTTTTGTAGAGACTGGGTTTTGCTATGTTGCCCAGGATGGTCTCAAACTCCTGGGCTCAAGTGATCCTCTGGCCTTGGCCTCTCAAAGTGTTGGGATTACAGGCATAAGCCACCATGCCGAGCTTGTTAATGTAATTTTTATATTGGTAAGAAGAGAGAGGTACTTGAAAACAAACAAAATGTAAGATTCTAAGACCAGTTTAACTTCCCTCCTCCAGAATCTCTAACTAAAAACATTCAGAAACTATCTGAGGAGATGCAAACTGTTCTTGACTGAAGTACCCTTGGCCAGTTGCAATGAGAATGGAGTCCTGGCTCAAGATGCCACTTTTAGCCTATATTCTCCCTCCGCATCTCCCAATCCAGCACAAAGAAGTCCACCTCTTCTCTGTAAACCTCTTTCAAGTTTTCCTTCAGTAAAGACTTTCTACTTTTAAAAGGAAAACAGTGTAGTCTGCATAGGGCCCAAAATCTACCCTCACGATACTCTGAAACTATTTTTTTATTGACATTTCACAAACTAAGCTGAAAAATCACACCAAATTGCAAGACTTGTTTGTTCCTATAACTACTATGGCATACATTTCTCTTAAAAAATATATATAATTTTGGCCGGGTGCGGTGGCTCACACCTGTAATCCCAGCACTTTGGGAGGCCGAGGCAGGCGGATCATGAGGTCAGGAGATCGAGACCATCCTGCCTAACAGTGAAACCTGTCTCTACTAAAAATACAAAAACAAAATTAGCCGGGTGTGGTGGCGGGCGCCTGTAGTCCCAGTTACTCGGGAGGCTGATGTGGGAGAATGGCATGAACCCGGGAGGCGGAGTCTGCAGTGAGCCGAGATCGCACCACTGCACTCCAGCCTGGGTGACAGAACAAGACTCCGTCTCAAAAAAAAAAAGGTGTATATATACACACATATATATACATATATACATATATATACGTGTGTGTGTGTGTATATATAAATAAAACAGGCGTGAGCCACTGCGCCTGGCAGTTTTAGGGCTGTGCTCGGAGGCTCATGCCTCTAATCCCAGCATTTTGGGAGGCCAAGGTGAGAGAATTGCTTGGGCTAGCCTGGTTTGAGACCAGCCCAGGCAACATGACTATACCCATCTCTACAAAAAATTAAAAACATTAGCTGGGTATAGTATGTGCCTGTGGTCTCAGCTACTCAGGAGGCAGAGGTTGGAAGATTCCTTAAGCCCGGGAGTTGGAGGCTGCAGTGCACTATGATCACACCACTGTACTCCAGCCTGGGTGATAAAGCTCCATCTAAAAAAAAGTTTCAATAAAAAAATTACATAATTTTAAATTCCACCAAATATACTGCTTGCAATAAAAGAGAATTAGTTTCAACACTACACCACTTTTTTCTCCATAATTCCTAGTGTTACCAAGGACAGCAAAATTTTATATTTTATTCTAACTGAACACTAATCTGAACAGATTTATTTAATATTCATAAAATATCTAAAATTCATACTCATGGAGTTTGAGGGTGGGAAGGGACCTTACAGATCATCTACATATGATTATATTGAATGAACATTTTGTATGGTTAAGCAAAGTGAATAGAAAGAAAGATTTAAATACAACTCTCAGAGTAGAAGTGTTTTTATTAAAAAACAGAAATACAGGGCTGGGTGCGGTGGTGCATGCCTATAATCCTAGCACTTTGAGAAGCCATAGCAGGCGGATTCCTTGAGCTCAGGAGTTTGAGACCAGCCTGGGCAACATGGCGAAACCCCACTTTGACAAAAAATACAAAAATTAGCAGAGCATGGTGGTGCTCGCCTGTAGTCCCAGCTATTCGAGAGGCTGAGGAGGGTGGATAGCTTGAGACTGGGAGGTCAAGACTGTAGTGAGCTGAGATCATGCCTCTGTACTCTAGCCTGGGTGACTGAGTGAGACCTTGTCTTAAAAAAAAAAAACAAAACAAACAAACAAAAAAAACCAAAAAACCCTTGTTGGCCAGGCGCGGTGGCTCACACCTATAATCCCAGCACTTTGGGAGGCCGAGGCGGGTGGATCATCACGAGGTCAGGAGTTTGAGACCAGCCTCACCAACATGCTGAAACCCCGTCTCTACTAAAAATACAAAAAAATCAGATGGGCGTGGTGGCACCTGCCTGTAATCCCAGCTACTCAGGAGGCTGAGGCAGGAGAATTGCTTGAACCTGGGAGGCAGAGGTTGCAGTGAGCAGGGATCTAGCCACTGCACTCCAGCCTGGGTGAAAGAGGGAGACTCTGTCTCAAAAAAACAAAGCAAAACAAAAAAAACCTCAACTACAAATTCCACAGTTCAAACACCCTTCTTTTTAAGGGTCAAAGTAACAACCGTTTTCTAATTTTTAGGAGTATATGCAGACAAATATGTCTGGGGCTACTTCACAGGCTGATTATAGCACAGTGCTAAGCACATAATAGGCTTAGTCTCATAAAGGACAATTAGCTTTATTTTGTCCCAGGGATGCAGACTGTAAGCTTAAGTAAGGGCAATAATCTCAGTATGGGTAGCAAAGCTAAGGTAACATCATTCCACTTCACAGGATTATGAATAAACAGTTCTGTAACTTCATCTTAATAAGGGTCTATATATTCCCATTCTGAAAATCTAGGAAAATTAACACATATAATTATAAAATTAACACAGCTCCCAAAACTTACCTTAAATACGAAGTTTGAGCAGGCTGTGTTGTCACTGAGGAATTCACATTTGGAGGCAGAGATCTCAGTGGACCAATCTGATCGGGTCCTAGGCTATAGCTTTGGGCAACAGTTACTTGGTGAATGCTCTGACCCATATAGTTTCCACCATGTGATTGAACTGGATATGTCTATTAATCAGAAAGAAAAAGTTGATTCACGAATCTCCCAAACATGTGCCTAATAATATATTTAAAATGTTAAAAGACTTAAAGGAAAGAAACTACACATCTTTGGGAAGCAATCTGATTCTACCAATCTATCCATCTTAGAACTAAAAGTGGTGAGCTGTCAAATCACAGTGCCATATCTATGGGAATTTGATTTGTTTGGCTGTTCTTTTATTTTTACAGAGAGCTGGGAGAAAGACAGGTGGTATACTTTTAAGTAGTGGATTGCAATCTATCCAGGTTGCCTATTACTCAGTAAACATGTCTTGCTGTAGAGCCACAGAAAACTGTACACTCCCTTGAAGGGAAGCCCACCATCACTTAAAGTCACCATAAGAATGATAACCTTCTTCACCCTCATCCCAGGATGACTCATCCAACCCCTTCCTAAGAATGAAACTTAAAAGAAAAAGCTGAAAAAGAAGCAGTATAAGGATGCCAGGGCTTCCCTGGCAATGTCTACTTTATCTCTTACCTTTAAGACAAACAGGACAAAAGTAAGGAAGAGTTATTGGTAAAAGACATGTATCCTCAGGAAAGAGCAAAAATGGTTTAGGTCTCTTTGGACATTTATATGTGCCCTACTTATTTTCAGGACAACAGCTCCTTAAGGACAGGGTCTACCACCTGTCTACTATATATAGCATCAAAACAATGCACACATTTAATATCATATCATACCATAATGATCATCAATCCAGTTTTAAATTAAGCTATTTTTAAAGCAAAGACCATTTATCTGAAAATTTAGAACGCTAGAAATCCCAAATAAGGTATATTAAGTACAATCACATTACCTCCTTAGTAGACATGTAACAATCTACTGACAATAGGCTGAGACTGTGAGAATCAGCTTCTTCTGCAGTTTAGGGTTCCTGAGTAGCCTACACAGATACAACTAACTTGTTACCCCAATTGCTTCTAGTAGAGATGTATTTTTGTCAAATTAGAATAGAAACTTTTGAATATTTCAAATGCTCGAGTGAATAGTGTAGATACAGACTATGTGAGGAATCAAAGAGAAAGTTAACTTTTCAGAGAAATGAGTTGTGCTTGGCAAAACGCAGTAAGTAGAATGCAAGTAAACACCAAAACCTGACACAGAATAGCAAATAACCCTTTACAGACACATAAAAAAGCCAACATAGTTTTATCATACAACGATGCACACTGCTTTTTGTCCCACTTTCACAGCAGCAGCAAACAACTCTGAAAACAGAAGCAAACTGAGTAACTCCCAAATGTCTTTTGCAGCCAGAAATCTTTCCTACCCTCCTAATTTTCAAAAAGATCAAGGCATGGCACATTTGATAAATGTATCTTGTCTGACGTGACAGTTACCATAGTGACTATTCTTTTTTTACTTAACAATTATGTTGTGTCAAGTCATCTAAATTATTCACCCACATTCTACCCTTTCTCCTTGGTGTCTCCTTCACATGTACCTTTAGATACCAGTGTTCATAAATTAACATGCATTTTGCTCATCCAAGCTCATCCTGAATTCAATTGGCTAACTGGCTGAAATTTCAAAAATGCTTCTGAATGGGGATACTGACAAATATAAAGTATTCACTTCATATGGCAAGCACACAAAAAAGGTGAAAAGTACTGGAAAAAGATGGCTTACGGATGTTCATGGATGGCTTATGGAGTCTGTACCTCCTAGATGTGTATCATATCTTTGCTATGCACAAATTTTTAACAATTTAAGTCATGCAGCTAAGTAAAGGAAGTATAAAGCATACTCTAGAAGTTCATTGTGCCTGTTAATAATCATGTGAGTCAAATAAATCTTTATGGAAATTTGTAAAGAAATGTTAAATCTTGTTGAGCAGCAGCAAAGTGTTGGTACCTGGGGAACTTCTGATATGCTAGGTACCGTCCGAAATCAAAAGATTCATACTCCACATTTACAAAAAGGATTTATACTTACATAAAAGATTTATGCTTTATACTTACAAAAGCATATGAAGAACCAGAACTACCCTCACATACTTAATGGTCTTTTCATCCATGTTAAAACTGAACTGTAATGTCTTTGTGAAATGTCCGTATCTGTCTAAGTTGTTCTGGTGAATGTTAATTGTTCAGTCAATATTTACTGAAACAATCAAAGATAAATTTTACAATTTTATTTACAGACAAAAGAAATCTTAATACTATGCTGTAAAACACTTTCTTTTACTTTAAAACTTGTTTATAATTTAGAAAATGTTCTCAAAAAACATGCTCACCTGCATTGGAACCCCGGATGATGCAGGTGGGTAATGTGCTGGAGGGTGGAGCTTTGAATAGACTGAGTACACTGGTGCTTCATTCACCAATTTGTTATATAGTTCCAGAGCTTCCAGGACTTTTACATTCAATTCAGACAATTCTGAATGCTTCCTGATGTAGAAGAAAAGTATTATAATACTCTTCTAGTTTTTAGCATCTATTTAGTAATATGAATTATTTTTTAAATTTAGCACAATTTCTATTCATATATCAAAAGGCTATTTTATATTTAATGAAAGAATATTCACAAAGCGAAACTGAGAGGAAGAACTGCTTAATCCTTGTAATAGCTAGCCTGATACTAAGACAGGAAAATAGGGTCTCGAGGCAGGGAATCTAAAGCTGTTTTTCAAGCTGACTTCTTGTAACTACACTGAAAGGAAAACCAACCCTAACTTTCCACACCTAAGTAACAAAAGGACCAGAGGCTGCTCCCTTTGCAAACTCCCCACGTTTTCTGTGCAGCAGATGGGAAATTGGGTGTCCAAAAAAAATCAGACTGATTACAGGTCCAGTCTTCGTTTGCAACTTTGTAACTTCAGCATCTGAATGGTTGCTGTCCACAACCAGCCTCTGAATGGCTGCTCCAGCCTCTGAATGGTTGCTGTCCACAACCAATCAGACTGACTGTGGGCGGAGTCTTCATTTGCATACAAGCATAACTGTAACTTCTCCCTAGCCTCTAATTGGTTGCTTTTTGCAACCAATCAGATGGTTGCACAGCACTGTGACCTTTGTAACTTCATTTCAGCCTCTGGTTGGCTGCTTTCTGCAACCAGACTGACCGTGAGCTTCCACTTCATTTACATGAGGTGAGCATGAAGCGGCCAATGGGAAACTTCTAGGGGGTACTGTACTTGGACCCAAGAAAGTTCTGTATCCGGGTCCTTCAGCTGCTGCTCAGGCCCACTCCCCCACTGTGGGGCGTACTTTCGTTTTCAATACATCTCTGCTTTTGTTCTTCTGTTGCTTCGATCTTTCTTTCCTTTGCTGGGCATTTTGTCCAATTCTTTCTTCAAAATGCCAAGAACCTGGACAACCTGCAGTCACAATCCTCTACCAGTGACAATATGACTTTATAATATTAGGGAAAAGTCCTTTCCATGCCTCATAAAATGCGATCAATTCATAATTTTGGTGCTGAGAGAATTTACTTTCACACATTCCAGTTTTATTTTGAGAATTCAATTATTAAAAAGAAAATTCTCAATTTGGGTAAGAATCTGGGCCTGAATTATAAATCTCAATAAAAGAAAGTACCCAGGCAAGGCCCAGAACCTCTATGAAGTACACGATATGATGGAAATTTAAAAACACTTGTTAAAAAAAAAAATCACACACATTTTCATTTGTTTATATCCATAAAAATATCAACTCAAAAAAAAAACCTACTTAAATAATTATCCTTGAAAATCCAAGTAAAAACAATGTGTAAGACTAGTCTCTACAGCTCGTTTGTTGGTTGGTTGATTTTGAGAAAGTAAGTAAACCAATACTTTATTATGTAGTAACAACAAATCCAAATAAAAGCATCTTCAAATATGACCAAGAAGCTTCAGAACAGACGCTTCCTACTTGATACAATTTTGTCTGTTCCCCTGGGAGTAATAAAGAACTCTCTTTGCACTGTCAAATTTATAAAAGTTAAGCAACCACTTTTCATCCGGCCTGAAACATCCACAAGCCTTTTTATTGAAATGTGGTTCTTTCTATCTAAACACAGAGAGGCAACAAGCAGAGGCACACAGACACAGGACTACCAAGTAAACAGCCACTGAGTCCTATCAAGATTTGTCACTTTTCTTCTACTAGTCTTTTACGTCTGAACAACAACAACAAAAAGTTTGTTCCCTCTCTGGTAGGAATGACTGCATTAAGCAGGTCAAACTCCATTATCAAAAATAACAGTTACGAGCCACCCAGAAAGCTACAGAAATTAGTGCCATGCTAACAAATGCATAACTAAAATTTAACTGTAGGAAATCCACAAAACCCAGTATGTTGATGAAACAACAGAAAAATGCAGTCGAAAGACGTGATCACTGTGTTTGAAATCCCCTTAAAGATTTGAGACACGATCCCAGAGTAATAAGGCAAAAGAGCAACTTGATCAGATGGTAGAAAAGAAAGAAAATTATCTTTGGAGGACAGAGGGAAATAAGATTAGAATAGCCTGGAACATAGTTAAGGCCAGACTATGAATCTCTCTTCAATAAATCTACCTAAACTTTTTTGGAGTCAATTTACATGTTTACTCAATATAATTTCTTAGGGTGATAAAATGCTACAAAATTTCATTCTGTAAAATGACAGAAATGAAATGTACAATTTAACTTTCTAACAGTAGAGTTGTTTTTCTCAGTAGGAATAACAAATGCAATGATCCATTCAAGGGAAAAATTGGTATTTTATTCATCTTTGAATACTTGACAAGGGTAAATAACAGTCAATAAGAATTTGTTGAAGAACAGGAAACATTTCCCAGAACAGGAGCTGCATCTGCAGCTGTGGCCATGGAACTAGAAAAAATGCCAGTTGGCCTATTCAAAAACTGAAACTGGTAAGAAAACTGGTTAATGATTGAGTTCTCACTCAAAAAATTAACTAACATCGGAATGGTCACTTTGATTTTTTTTTTCTTTTGAGACAGGATCTCATTGTGTCACCTAGACTGGAGTGCAGTGGTGCAACTGTGGCTCACTGCAGCCTCCTTGACCTCCCAGGTTCAAGCAATCTTCCCACCTCAGCCTCCTGAGGAGCTGGGACCACAGCTGCATACCATCAAGCCCAGCTAATTGTTAAAAATTTTTTTTTTTAGAGATGGGGTCTCACTGTATTGCCCAAGCTGGTCTCAAATTCCTGGGCTCCGATGATCCTCCCACTTCAGCCTCCTGAAGTGCTGGGATTATAGGTGTGAGCCCCCACACCGGCCTCACTCTGACTTTTAATTCTTCTAGATCTTTTCCTTTAACAAAATTATTTTTATGAACCAAAAATAAGATTAAATTGTCATAGCTTCTGCCTTTTTTCATTATATATTATAATATCTGTTCATATCAAGGGATAATTATCAAGGACAATGATTTTCATTGTAGAATGTGTGGACACACAGTCCTCCATGTCCATGGGTTCTGCATCCGTGCACTCAACTTCAAATTGAAAATATAAAACATTAAAAAAAATTGTGTCTGAACTAAACATACAGCCACATCTATAATACTTTTTAATCTTTTCCAGTTTGATTATTCACTAACCATTAACATCCTGCATTGAAACAAAGTAGATGTGTAAGGAGATATTTAACGCTTTCTCTAAAATATGGCAAAACTACTGTCAATTGACACACAGATTTTTCATTTCTTTAGAAAACACAAATTTATTTTTAAAATGTCCCCTGGAACAAAGATGACAATCTCTGGTGACTAGGAAGAGTCCTGCTGCTACTGCACTTCTCTGGTAGAGGCAGAAAAGAAGTAGTTTCTGTTCTCCTTCTTATTTTGGCCCTATCTAATCTCTTTTTCTTGTGCTGTTTATGTATTAATTCAATAAATACCACTAGAGAGGGATGATGATGGAACACTAAGCCCTATCCCTTGTTTTCCTTTCACTAAGGGTTCTCTCTCTGACTTCAGATAGAGAGCTGAGAAATAAGGGAGCAGAACCAGGTTAAAAGCTCAACCTTCAAAGTCTACCCTTCAGTGTTGCTGCTATTTTTAAAGG
The DNA here is from genome assembly GCF_047675955.1 of Chlorocebus sabaeus. Lineage (NCBI taxonomy): Eukaryota > Metazoa > Chordata > Mammalia > Primates > Cercopithecidae > Chlorocebus > Chlorocebus sabaeus. The sequence continues at coordinate 39,419,738 of NC_132913.1, forward strand.
ACAATAAGGGCCAGGCACAGTGGCTCATGCCTATAATCCCAACACTTTGGGAAGCTGAGGCAGGAAGATCACTTGAGGCCAAGAGTTTGAGACCAGCCTGGGCAGCACAGCAAGGCCCTGTCTTTTAAAAAAAAAAAAAAAAAAAAAAAAAGCTGGGTGTGAGGCTGGGTACAGTGGCTCACGCCTGTAATCCCAGCACTTTGGGAGGCTGAGGTGAGCGGATCATGAGGTCAGGAGTTCGAGACCAGCCTGGCTAATATGGTGAAACCCCATCTCTACTAAAAATACAAAAATTAGCAGGGCATGGTGGCGGGCACCTGTAATCCTAGCTACTTGGGAGGCTAAGGCAGAGAATGGCTTGAACCCAGGAGGTGGAGGCTGCAGTGAGCCAAGATTGCACCACTGTACTCCAGCCTGGGTGACGGGGCAAGACTCTATCTCCAAAAAAAAAAAGAGAAAAAGAAAAAGAAAACTATGTAGGATAAAATTAAAAGAGCAATAGAAACAAAGAAATACAAGGACAAGAAATGAAAAGAGAAGACATGATTTAGCTTCAAATACTAGAGAAATTTCACTTAAAATTTTTATAAGTACCACTTCTCATAAGAATTCAATTCTTGGCCAGGCACGGTGGTTCACGCCTGTAATTCCAGCACTTTGGGAGGCCAAGGTGGGCAGATCATGAGGTCAGGAGTTCAAGACCAGCCTGGCCAACATGGTGAAATCCGGTCTGTACTAAAAATACAAAAATTAGCCGGTTGTGGTGGTGCACGCCTGTGCTAGCTACTCAGGAGGCTGAGGCGTGACAACTGCTTGAACCTGGGAGACAGAGGTTGCAGTGAGCCGAGATCGTGCCACTGCACTCCAGCTTGGGCATCAGCGCAAAACTCCATCTCAAAAAAACCCCCCAGAAAACTGTTATCTTTAAATAAAAAGCACTTGACTCCCCAGCTATCTTGGCAGCTGCTCTTAGTTAGGGACCTTCCTGGACTTAAGGCAGGATGGTCTCAAAGAAGAGGAAAAAGTCAGTGGAGTTGATCAACTCTAGGCTCCAACTCGTTATGAAAAGTGGAAAGTATGTGCTGGGGTAAAAGCAGACTCTGAAGATGATCAGACAAGGCAAAGCAAAATTGGTCATCCTCACTAAAACTGTCCAGCTTTGAGGAAATCTGAAATAGAGTGCTATACAATGTTGGCCAAAACTGCTGTCCATCACTACAGTGGCAATGATGGCCAGAGCATGCAGAAAATACTAGAGAGTATACACACTGGCTATCACTGATCCAGGCAGTTCTAATATCACTAGAAGCATGCTAGAAGAGACTGGTGAAAAGTAAGCCATGCAAAATTTTTATTCTTTTTAATTTTTTTTTTTTTTTTTTTTTGAGACGGAGTCTCGCTCTGTCGCCCAGGCTGGAGTGCAGTGGCGCGATCTCTGCTCACTGCAAGCTCCGCTGCCTCCCGGGTTCACGCCATTCTCCTGCCTCAGCCTCCCTAGAAGCTGGGACTACAGGCGCCCGCCACCACGCCCAGCTAATTTTTTTGTATTTTTTTAGTAGAGACGGGGTTTCACCGTGTTCGCCAGGATGGTCTCGATCTCCTGACCTCGTGATCCGCCCGCCTCGGCCTCCCAAAGTGCTGGGATTACAGGCGTGAGCCACCGCGCCTGGCACAAAATTTTTATTTAATAAAACTTGTCAGAGCTTATTGCACCACCTTGCTATAAATTTGTAAGAGTCTGGGAAACTGAAAAACAATTTCCATGAATTGTATAGTTCCACAAAAACTTTCCCTACTTTACTGTTTGCCAAAAAACAAGTGAACCCCCAAAAACTATACTTTTTATTCCTTGCATGAAAAATCTCACCTATCAATTTCTTCGAGTTTTTCATCTATCATTGGACCCATCTGTTGGCAGATATCTGTAAATACAAAAATACTTACAAACACAGAAAATCCAATTTAAGCCAATTTCAACAATTTTTAACAATATAGCACCAATATACAGCACTATGCATAATACACAGAGATTAAGCTCATGCTAGAGAAAGACTACTATTCAGCACTACTACTGTACATTACTATCATGTGACTAAAAGCAAGGTCAACTTTAAAATAAAAATCTCATTATGTTTTCTTGAAACTATTAACTAAGTTGACAGACTGTCAAATCTGGAGTCATCCCAAAGTCTTAAAGACATCCAGAAAACTATGATTAGTTAACTAAAACAAACTTGAGTCACAATATATAAATTATGTAGCCTTTGCCCATCAGATATGAAGATTTTTCATTTACTTAAGACATTTCAAGATTAAACAGTGTATTTCCCAATGTGAACACTGATACTATAAAGAGCACAATGCTGTATTCTATATTCATAACCAGAAGTTTCTTCTATAAAGATTTAACAAGGATTATTCATTTACCAGAGATTCTTCTCCCAAGGGATTTTTTTAAAAAACAAAAAAACACGTTTTAATTGTTCTCACATTTCTTGAGATTAAAAGACACATCAACATGCATCAAGTGACTATGTTATGAAGTTAACAATGATCATGTGTAATTTTGTCCTTTAAATTCATAATACAAGAAAATTAAACAGGAATAAGCATTTTAAACGTTTTGACTCAATTTGATATGCTGTTATTTTTAATTCTGTCCTTTTTTGGACTGCAAAAATCTTCAGCCAATTTTACTTGTAGGCTTAAAGAAATACAAAGACTTCCTTTATGAAAAGGATTTGCAGGTTTATGACAATGCCTTCCAAGTAATATTTATTATTTTACTGTACTAGTCTGTTCCCCACCAGAGATTTCTAACCTCTAGAGGCAAATACAAGGCAGAAGAAACTGAAGACATTATGAATAGCTAAAATACTAAATAATATTAAAATAATATCTAATATTCACTACCTTCTAAATCCAAAAGGTCTTGGGAGTCTGGTTTTGAATCTGTTGGATCTATACTCTGAAGTACCTGCAGGGCTCTATCCATCTTATCCTAAAAAAGTAATAGGACACTTTTTAAAAACTCAAGAGTTTTAACTTCAGTGAATATGAAATTACTCTTTCCAAGCACTCTCAAAGATAGTACATTTAAATGTCTTGATAGTTTAACTATTAAACAAAAGAGGGACTCTACCTCATCTATATAAACAGGCTCAGGCTCTGATTTCTTAATTTCCTCCACATCATCATCAATTACATTCAATTTGTCCACAGCCGCTATAGAAACAAAGTAAATTTTAAGTTCCTCAGCATTTACTTCAGTAATTTTAGTTATTAATTTATAAGTGGCCTATGATTGTCCATAAGAAAAAAAAATAGAAGTCCTTCAAATATTCACCACATTTCATAATCAATATGTTATTACATACGTTTGGTCATTTATTTCATAAACATTTATTTAGAACTCATTATGTGCCAGGCATTGTTCAGGCATTTATACATACACCGGTGAATAAAACAGACAAGAATCTCTAACCTCATGGAACTTAAAATTTTAGTGGAACAAATGTGCAATATTAACAGCAGCTGACATTTTAGGCATTTTCCTGAAAACTGAGAGTTACCACTGGGGTGAATAAATGTATAAGAGCAGATTATTATCTATCTAGCTAATTTCGAACTTACATCTATGAGTTCCTTCTACTCTTCCTTTCTATTAAAAAAAACTATTGCCTATATGAACAAAAAATAAAACTTATTTTAAGCTAACTTTGATAATAGTTAAAACAACACTAAACACAAAAGTTTTTCATGAAGGTTGAAAAAAAACTTACAAATACACAAACCCAGAAAACTATTTAAATGTTCCCTGAAGTATTGCTAGAATGTACCATATTTTAACAAAGTAAATTTTGGTAAAAATAAAACAACAATAAAAACCTACGTAGCCAAACAATTTTAAATCCCAACTGTTAGCCATTTATTTCAAACATATGGCTAACTTTCAAAGAACAGAAGTCAGCATAACACAAGGATAAGCTGAAAACCCACAATATTTTTTCCTGTTAATACTTTCCAGCCTATGTCAAGGAGAAATTGCTGTGTAGAATCCCCAGAGCATGATCTATGAAGTTATTTTTTAAAGGTATCTCCATTATTCCTATCTACTTAGACAGTCAGATAAGAGGAATAAAAGTATAAATAATGGCAAAGTACTCTATATTCACATCAGTGAGTATCAGCCTCTCACGACTTCATTTTTCTGAATGTATCACTCTACACATACAAAGACGATGTTACACATGATGCTTTCATTTGAAGTTCTTTCTCCTGAACTGGAAAGGATTAGCACTGATATATCCCTCAGTGAGTCAGTGTTAAGGTCAGACTGTCTTGACTTTAGAATCCTGGCTCAATCACTTACTAGACACATAACCCCTCAGCCTCAGTGTCCTTATCTGTAAGACAGGGCAACTATCTCACAGAACAGTAGCTATCTCACAGAACTGTGAGACTGAAATGCAATAGTACAAATGACTTAGCACAATGCCTGACAAATAATGAATGCTCAAAAACCAGTAACTATTTCTAATTATCATCATTAGTATTATTACAAGCTGTTCCTTTACACTCAGATCCCCCCACCTCCCTACCTGAATAACAAATGGAATGCTTTCTCAGCATCGTTGACAATGGCTAAAATGTCTAAAATGGAACTGTTTGTGGCTGCAGACTGACTAAAGTTCAGCAGATCTGAACCAGGAAGCTTAGTGGCTTGATTACATTACTTTATTATTGTTTCAAGCTCCCTAGGATCAAATCAAGGTGAGGAAAGGTCTAAAATTTAGGAGTACTCCTAAACCCAGTAATTATATTTGGCACTTGCCAACCACAACCTCCCCACACCATTCCCACTTTGCCACTGTGGTTCACTGATGAATCAAAACACTCTTTGTACAGAATAGATATGAACTGCCTCTTACACTACACAGTTAGGTTGATTTAAATATCTGCATGGTCACATATGATTTTATGCCTGACTTAACTATGTATGCTAACTCTCAGAAGATGTAAAATAAGAGGAAATATTCTTGCGATTGACACAGGCTACATTAACCCCTTAATTCGGTTAAAAAGTAGGTTAGATTGTCAGGCCTATAAAGAAACGATTTAAAACAAAAAGTTAAATGCCAATCTACTTTACATCCAAAACCAAATCATAAAATTTAAGTGAAAAAAACTTAAATAGATCTAATGTTCTCTAAGTTAACTTACCTGCCTCAGTCTCTACGTTTAAATTAGTTGTTACAAAATTGGATGGGAAAAGTCCTATTCCTCTGTGATTTTCTCCTTTCCACCAATTGGCATCACTAAAAATACAGTGCAAAAAATATCATTTGTTCCCCCACATTTTAATATAATAGCAAAGAGGAATTAAAAATTAAATTTAGCCTCCTTTGAATATATTCGTTTACATGCAGCTATAATTAAGTCATTTTTCTTAAATTTAATAAATATTAAAAAGTACAAGTAAAACAAATATCCACATCCCTATATCTAAACTTAGAACCAGGCCAGGCACGGTGGCTCACACCTATAATCCCAACACTTTGGGAGGCCAAGGTGGGCAGATCACCTGAGGTCAGGAGTTTGAGACCAGCCTGGCCAACATGGTGAAACCTCGTTTCTACTAAAAATACAAAAATTAGCCAGGCATGGTGGTGCACACCTGTAGCCCCAGCTACCTGGGAGGCTGAGGCAGAAGAATCACTTAAACCTGGGAAGAAGAGGTTGCAGTGAGCCAAGATGGCGCCACTGCACTCCAGCCTGGGTGACACAGCAAGACTCATCTCAAAAAAACAAACAAACAAAAATTTAGAACCAATTAGCAATTCATCATTTGTTACTCTGGGCTTTAAAAAAGTAAGGCTGGGTGCGGTCATGCCTGTAATCCTAGCACTGTGGGAGGTTGAGGTGGATGGATCACCTGAGGTCGGGAGTTCCAGACTAGCTGGGCTAACATGACAAAACCCCATCTCTACTAAAAATACAAAAATTAGCCGGGTGTGGTGGCAGGTGCCTGTAATCCCACAACTCAGAAGCCTGAGGCATGAGAATCGCTTTAACCCGGGAGGCAGAGGTTGCAATAAGCTGAGATCACGTCACTGCACTCCAGCCTGGGGAACAGAGTGAGACTCTGTCTCAAAAAATAATAATAATAAAATTAAAAAATTAAAAAGTAAACAGGAAACACTTAAGTGCCCTTTAGTAATGACCCTAAATCCCAGGCCACATCCATCTTACCACACTACCATAATAGAGTTGGTAGCCTTCCTGTCGGTTTTTTGTTCTTTTACACGTATCTATAGCCAAGTCCATATAGAAACAGACAGACATAGATGCTAATCCATACAGATCTTTTTAATTTTATATATTAATTCTTTCAAATTTTGCTTATTCTTTTTAAATTAAAATTCCATCACACGAATGGGCCATATTTAGCCATTCCTGTACAGATGGATATTTAGGTTGATTCCAGTCTTTCACCATTATAAAGATAACGTAATGATCATCCTAGACTTGAAGACACACATGCAACAATTTCTCTGCACTTATTCACAGACGTGAACTTGTTGGGATTTAAGAATATAAATATTTCGTGGTTTTTTTTTTTTTTTTTTTTTTTGAGATGGGGTCTTGCTGTGTTACCCAGGCTGGAGTGCAGTGGCGCGATCTTGGCTCACTGCAACCTCTGCCTCCCAGATTCAAGCCATTCTCCTGTCACAGTCTCCCAAGTAGCTGGGACTATAGGTATGCACCACCACTCCTGGCTCATTTTTGTATTTTTAGTAGAGATGGGGTTTTGCCATGTTGGTCAGGCTGGTCTCAAACTTGATCTCAAGTGATCTGCCTGCCTCAGCCTCCCCAAGTGCTAGGATTACAGGTGAGCCACCACACCTAGCCATAAGCATTTCATTTTACTAGATACTGCCAAACGTTCCCTAGAATGGCTGGGAAAATTCACCTTCCTCCTTCCCCCGGTTGCATGTAACAATGTAATCTTCCCTTATATGTGATAATTTTCCCAACTAACACTTGATAATTAGACAGGAGAGAAATCGTATTTCACTGTATGCACGTGCATTTCCCAAGCATCTACTTGTGCTTGCTAGCTATTCAGATTGCCTTTTCTGTAAATTGCCTGTTCATATTTTTGCCCACTTTTCTTATTCTACTGGGTCATTTGTCTTTTTTCATGGATCTGTAGAAGTTCTTTATATATTTTGGACAGCAGTTGTTTGTCTGAATTATGCAGATACCTTCTTCCAGGCTATCACTGTCTTTTTAGTATATGTTTATGGCTTAACTGTACAGTGGCTTTCTTCCCCTATGCAATCAAATTTGGCAATCTTTTCTTTCATGGCTTATACTTTTACCTTTTTCTACCCTTAAACTCCTAAATCTATTCTCCTATATACTTAACTGTAGTTTTAGTTTGTTTTTGCTATTTTTTTTCCCTCTCATATGTTTAGGTCTTTAGTTCATTTGGAATGAAATTTTAATGTACTATGTGAAACTAATCAAAATTTTATCTGTACTATAAAAAGAGCCATTCATCACAGCAAAATTTATTAAATAGTCCATGTTTTCTACTAATTTATAATACCCTACCTTTCAAACAGTAATCTGTTCATGAGCCTATTTCTAGATTCCATTCTGTTGCAATAGTCCATATATCTATTTACGCATCTTGTTAATGTACCTTAATATCTGCCAGGGAAAATACCCTTTCTATATTACTCTTTCTCACTTATTACACACCTTCAAATTTCCACATTTACATTAAATTACTTTTCAAGTTTTCTGGGGAAAAAGTCCCGTTGGGATTTGAACTGGAAATGCACCAAAATTATGCAATAATATAAGAAAAACGAAATCTTTGTAATATTAAGGTTTCTTCCCTACGAACATGGTATCTTTCTCCATTTACATTTATATAAAACATAATGTGTAAATATATATTTGTATCCTTTTATAGCTTTCAAATAATTTTATAATTTAATCCATAAAGACCTTATGTATCTTTGTTAGGCTTATTCATTTCTAGATCATTTATATAATTTTTGTTACTACTGAGAATGCCTTTTTTTCTACTATATTTTCTAAAAAGTTGTGATTAAAGCATACTACTGAGTTTTGTATGTTGAGCTTGTATCCAACAACCCTGATGAACTCCTACCACTTGAAAAATAGTATGTCCACTGGACTCCTGAACTTTCTATATGGAAAATCACAGTATCTGGAAATAATGATAATTTTATCTATTCCTTTCCAAAAATCTGACTTACTGAACAGACATTCTTAAGTATGAGTCTTATGGATGAATTAATGTCTACGATTATGATACATCATTTCATTTATGAGCACTAGAAAGAGATGAAAGAGTGATATATCATCCAAGTTCTTAAAGCCAGAAAATAACTGATGTATTGATGTACTGACAGTTCTAAGATATCATATCTGCAAATATCTATGTAAGATAGGAAAAAGTTTCTTTCTCTTACAACATATTTTTAAGTTAACTTTTCATTTTGAAAAGGAAAGCTGAACTTGAGAAATTTTTATATAAAACGAGAGAACCCAAACCTGTGAAATGAATGCACGCATTTTATATGAACCTATCAACAACTATATGTATACCCTTCCTCAGTGGTCCTACCAATATAGGATACTTTTCCTCCCAGCCACTACTACAAACTCTGATGAAGCATAAAAGTAGGCAAAGCAACCAAATTGACAACTCCTTTCCAGTCCTAATCTAGCTGTATACTCTCTTCACTGACTACAAGTTGATTCTATGGAATGCTGATGGCAAAAAAAACGTTGTTCAAGTTTAAATTCCCAAATTAAAGAAATTGGCACTCTAATTTTACACAAATCATTTAACAATTAAAGAAAACTTTAATGTAGCATTTATATTTAGAGCTTTTTATATTAAAAAAATAAATCACAACTGAGTGAAAAACAAAAAAATGATACAAGTCTAAAGAACATAAACCTCACCTTCAACAAACATTATTCAGCTAACATTTATGAAAACCTACCATGGAGAAAATAGTACCTTCAGGCTAAGCACTGAAGTTACAAAGATAATCAGGACACCATTTGTGCCCTCAAGAAGTTTAAAATCTAGCACAAAGTTGTAGTCCCAGTTACCCAGGAGGCGGAGGGACAAGGCCTGCTTGAGTCCAGGAGTCCAGGCTGTAGTGTGCTACGCCCACGTCTGTGAATAACCACTGCACTCCAGCCTGGGCAACCCAGTCACACTCTATCTATAAAAACAAGAAAAAAAAAAATCTGGCAGTGTTTTACAACCTTTCCTACAGAATTGACTAAAAACATGTTATCTTGCTTTACCATCAGAATTGGTTTTCTCCTTTCCCCTTTCTCCCGCCCAAGGAAGTGATGAGCCTCTTCAGAATCAACTGATTTAGTAGAGAGACATATGTAAAGAAGTGCAGTTTGCCCTCCGTATCTGGCGAGTGCTACATCCATGGACTCAACAAACCCCAAATGAAAAGTATTCATGAAAGATAAACAAAAATGACAATAGAACAAAAAAAAAATGTTTTAAATACAATATGTTGTATTTAAAAATACAATATAGTGATTTGCATAGCATTTACATTGTATCAGGTACTATAAGTTATCTAGAGATAATTTAAAATATATAGGAAGATATGTGTAAGTTATATGCAAATATGATGCCATTTTATATCAAAGACTTGCATCTGTGGATTTTGGTATCAACAGGGGTCCTGGAACCAACCCTCTAAGGAATTGAGAAATGACTCTGTTTAAAATACAGTATGAGAAATACTGTTATATATGTTCAGAGAGCTATAGCTCAAAGAAGGGAACTCCTAACTCCACTGGGAACTAAAAAGCAGAGAAAGGTTGAAAGGCTTCCCAGAGGATATAAAATCTGACACGGGTTTTGAAGGTTCAGTAGGCACTTGCCAGGAGGAAAAGAAAATTAAGGCTGTGGAAATAAAAATGACATTTTGTCCTCCTGTCATTATTGATAAGCAAGAAAACAAGGCACAAAGAAACAAAAACCTCTGTACTCTGAGATAAAACAAAAAATATTACCATACTTAGTTTTAGGTCTCAAAGTACATGAAAACTTGAGCGTTTCCTTTTAACTACTGATTTCTTAACAAAAAGTACTCACCTGCTAACTTTTGCAATGACAATGACTGAAGGTAGTAATGTCCTCTCTGGATATAAGAATCACATGAGAAAACTGCCATTTCTACCATGAACATATAAATAGTACACCTGGAAAAATTTGCTAATCTTGTGGGGGTCTTATTCCTTAAAATACCTGTTTTATTTTTCAATACGGGGAGGCAACTTTTCTAAAGCTTGGACTCCCTTGCAACCTGTCCTTGAAAGTAAAGTTCTTCTCCTTTTCTAAATGCTTTTACCTCCTTCAACAGGGCTTTCCAGGCAGACAGAACCAAAGGTACAACGCTACAGAGGACTAAGCGGGAAATGGCATTTTTGGAACTGCAAGAATTCCACTTGATTATCTGAAATGGTACACAGAAAACAAACATGGAGTGGGCCAGGCATGGTGGCTCACGCCTGTAATCCTGGCACTTTGGGAGGCTGAGGCGGGTGGATCACTTGAGGCCAGGAGTTTGAGACCAGCCTGGCCAACATGGTGAAACCCTGTCTCTACCCCTAAAAGTACAAAAAATTAGCTGGGCATGGTGGTGCATGCCTGTATTCCCAGCTACTCAGGAGGCTGAGGTGGGAGAATCACTTGAACCTGGGAGGTGGAGGTTGCAGTGAGCTGAGATCATGCCACTGCACTCCAGCCTGGGCAACAGAGTGAGACCCTGTCTCAAAAAAAAGAAAGAAAAAGAAAAGAAAAGAAAAGAAAAGAAACATGGAGTGGTAAGATAAAGCTAAAATGTAGAAAGTGAAAAGCTTTTCTTGATATACTCTGTTAATAAAAAATGTGCACCTTTGGGCTGGTGCAGTGGCTCATGCCTGTAATCCCAGCACTTTGGGAGGCCAAGGTGGGCAGATCATCTGAGGTCAGGAGTTCGAGACCAGCCTGGCCAACGTGGTGAAACCCTGTCTCTACTAAAAATACAAAAATTAGCTGGGCATGGTGGCGCATGCCTGTAATCCCAGCCACTGGAGAGGCTGAGGCAGAAGAATCACTTGAACATAGGAGGCGGGGGTTGCAGTGAGATGAAATGGCACCACTGCACTCCAGCCTGGGTGACAGAGCGAGACTCTGTCTCAAATAAAAAAATAAGAAATGTGCACCTTTTCTATCAGCTCAATGGTTTTTCTTTGTTTGTTTTTGAGACAGTCTCGCTCTGTCATCCAGGCTGGAGTGCAGTGATATAATCTCGGCTCACTGCAACCTCTGCTTCCCAGGTTCCAGTGATTCTCCTGCCTCAGCCTCCCAAGTAGCTGGGACTACAGGTGTGCACGCTACCATGCACGGCTAATTTTTGTATTTTTAATAGAGATGGGGTTTCACTATATTGGCCAAGGTGGTCTCGAACTCCTGACCTCATGATCGGCCCACCTCAGCCTCCCAAAATGCTGGGATTACAGGTGTGAGCCACAATGCCCTGCCAGCTCAATGGTTCTTAAATGGAGATCCAAGAATGATATGTTTTCAAGGGACTTCAAGGGACTTCTGTGTGTGAAAATTTTACGCTTTACATTCCACAAAAGTATACAAACAATGAGTAGAGTCATTTTCTGGATGACCTCCTTTTAACCGAAGACTGTCATTTAACTTTAGCATGCAAGTTTGCATTTGTCTACCAGCGATTACCAATCACCTAGAATGACAATATTTTACCCATAAGCATGCTTACAGCAACTATAAAATTGTGGTGTACTATTGTCAAAATGACAGCAATTGACCTACATATTCCATCATATTCATGTTGAATTATTTTAGCAGTTACAATTTAAAAAGTTCTTTTTTGTGGTGATAAACCTTAATTGAAAATTGTTTGGTGAGCAGCAGTTTATTTTAGAAAATTTTGTTATATAAAGTAATGCTCTAAATTAAAATCTTAGATAAAACCACCCATTTTGTTTTTATTTTATAAATATCTTTAACTTCATAGTTGTATAAGAATATCAAAACAGTAAACATAAGCTCTTTTGTAAGTACTCTAACTAAAAGACACTTATAAGCCTGACATTTTAGACTGCCAGTGTTCAGAGCCCACACTGTCTCTCCGCCTTTACAGATAGTCTCAAACTCATGATGGCATGACTTACGATGGTGCAAAAGTGATACACACTGAGCTACCCATAAACCATTCTGGTTTTAACTTTCAGTACAGTATTCAATAAGTCACATGAGATATTCAATACTTTATTATAATAAATAGGTTTTGTGTTACATGATTTTGCCCAACTGTAGGCTAATATAAGTTGAGCAGTATCTGCATTTCTATCTATTCTCCTTCAGGGATCATGGCGTTCCACTCCAAATGATTATTTTTTTTTTTTATTTTTTCTTCATGGAAAAAAGATTTTCTAAGTGCAGATGGTATTATCTTGATTGTCTAAGAGACCTTCCTTTTCCCATCCTCAATTTCTTGCAAAATTTTTTATCCTATCAAAACCAATCAAGAAACACAACTCAAATGGAACCCTAGGATAAGCCTTCTTTGCCAGATGCTTGCACCAAGTATAAATCTGCTATCTGGGCTCCAACAGCACCTCTTTTATGGTATTCACCACATTCTGCCTTCCATACAACTGTCTATATTGTAATTTTAACTCCCTTACTTTATTCTAGGTTTTATGAAGACAACTGCGTCCTCATTTGTTATTAATTATAAATAGTCGATTATATAACATTTTCTCAATAAATATTTACAACAGTAAAGTAAAACCATTACTTATCTACCCTTTATCTTAAAATATACTAGAAATATTAGACTAGTGCGTTATAAATAAGTTATTTATAATGGATACCAAATACATCTGCAATCTCTGTTCACAGCAACAAGCTTATTTCTCACTCTTGCTAAGTTCCATGAATTTCCTTTAAAAGTACAGAACAGTATTAAGCTCAACAGAGATCTATTTTTTATGACAGCTTTAAATGGCAGGAAAATTCTGAGAAGAGTACAGTAGTAGATTAAGAAATGGGGAGGAGCCAAGTTTAGCTTTTGGTGCTTTGATCAAGGGTATATTGCTATATTTCTTCCTAAAGTTTTTCTGCCAGTAATTTCGGTACACACAACTGCCAACGTAAACATATGCAAGTAACTGAGTATTTACGTTTCCCACTTGTGGTCATCAGCAGTATTTAATACGTCTTTCATCCAATACATAAATTATCAAATATAACAAACATAAATTATCAAATATAACAAGAGGAGGCTCACAGTATCTACCTTTTATTTTAGAAAAAAATAAGGTATGAAAATGTTCTATTATTATTTAAATACACTAAAAGTCAAAGAACTGAATACTCTGGATTCTAAAAGAAGGGCATTACACTTTAAAACTTTCCATAAAGATTTAAAACATACCTGTCATCCAAAACAATAATTATTTCACCATGTTTAAAGGTGAGTTCATTGTCCTCAACAGCTTCAAAATCATATAAAGCTCTCACTTTCCGTGCAACCTTATTATTTAACTGAATTTCTGCAGATGGATATAAGGATTTTGTTTCTGTGTGTTGCTGTTTCTGTTCTTGCAGCGATAATTCAATAGCTAGTTTTGAAAATTAAAATGCAAAGCAACTGGAATTAATTTTGATAAACATTAGATGGCAATGTAAAATTTAACAAGAATAAATCAAGCATTTTATTTGTCTAGTTACAAGCTACAGTTATCTTTCGGTAGGGTGGGGCAGGGCAGGGAACCGTGACATTTTTAAAATAAAGTTTTTGCTCATTCCTTATTATCACGGTCTGTCATATACAGCAGCAATTATTTTTATAGCAAACAGATTGTGACATTATAATATGGGTAGCTTTCCATATGCTTGACTCATAATTTTGGCATTAAAAAAAAGGTGAAATGTAATCTCTCCAAAGGTAGCACATCAAATATATATTATTGAAAAAAGATAATGAATTAAATTCATTTGGCAGCATGTCATTTGTTTTCCTTCTTTTTGGACGCTACTAGTTTTTAGATTTGAGGTAGAAATAAAAGTATACTAGTTTTATTATCATTTTTATTTAAAAAAATGTTCTGGCAAAGGTATTTTAAGCAACACTAAATTACACGTGCTTGATCATTTACCTTTAGCTATGTCTTCATCCTCTTTGTTTTTGTTCGATGACGTACCATTCTTGGCGGCAGCTGAGACAGTCTGTAAATGTATGAGTAAAATGAACACAACTATCTCTTCAAACAAAACACAAGCTCTATGATTACTTGCAGATGCTAAATTTTAAAAACTACTGATATAACTGAGTTTCATTTAAAAGTGAAGTTCTTCTCTGAGACAGGGTCTCACTCTGTCAGCCAGGCTGGAGTGCATGGCACAGTCATAGCTCACTGAAACTTCCAACTCCTGGGCTCAAGTGATCCTCTTACCTCAGCCTCCTGGGAAGCTGGAACTACAAGTATATACCTCCACATCTGGCTAATTTTTATTTTTTGTAGAGCCAGGATCTCACTATGTTTCCCATGCTGATCTGCAACTCTTAGCCTCAAGTGATTCTCCTGTCTCAGCCTCCCAAAGTGCTAAGATTACAGGCATGAGCCACCATGACTGATCTAAAAGTGAAGTTCTTTATAATAATTTTAAGTAATTGTTTTCAAATCCTAAAATAAAACATCAGATTTTTCAAGAAAACATTATCAACTCACACAGGACTCAAACTGGCTTAGATTTTGCATAAATCTAACACAGAACTTGGCATACAGAAAGTACTTAAATATTAATATAATAAAAAAATATGACTCTTTCCTGATTGTATTCCTGATCTCAAGGTCTCTTAGTGAGAGGAGCTCTACTGCTACAGGAGTACAGCTACACGAGAAGTGCCAGCAAGAAGTCATGATCACCACTGAAGAGAGAGGAGTGGGGACAGAGACAAGAGGTGCAGTTCTAGGAATATGTGTGAAGTCCTTTTACTAGTTACTGTGGCTGGATGGCAGTGGTCTGCTAGGCAAAGTAGAGAACTAAGGAAGGTCATGCTTGAATTTAATAAGTGGCATGTAAGACAGGTATCCAGGACTCTGATCCATCAACCAGTTCTTTACATAGATTTTTCAGAAAAATATGCAGAAAGGACAGAACAGGAAAATGTTTCCTTTTTATTATTTATAAGACTTTTATCTCAAAACTCTACCTTGTACTCTTAGGTCTGGTCAGTTATAATCTTTTTTCAGTTGGTGTGGCTCATGCCTGTAATCCCAGCACTTTGGGAGGTCGAGGCAGGTGGATCACCTGAGGTCAGAAGTTCGAGACCAGCCTGGCCAACATGGTGAAACCCCATCTCTACTAAAAATACAAAATATTAGCCGGGCATGGTGGTAGGAGGCACCTGTAATCCCAGCTACTCTAGAGGCAGAGGCATGAAAATTGCTTGAACCCAGGAGACAGAGATTGCAGTGAGCCAAGGTTGCGCCACTGCACTCCGGCCTGGACAAGAGTGAAACTCCGTCTCCAAAAAAAAAAGCATCTTTTTTTCTCTTTAATCTATGATCTAAAAGAAAAGAAAATATAGTACTTCTCATAGTCCTCTTTCCCTAGCCCATATCCTAATATTAATGGCAGGGAATAAGGTACTGAGAGCAAAACCCAAGGAATAGTATTTTCCTCCCCTAGACCTAAAAAAACAGCCCACTCCATGAGTCAACATCCCTGCCTCCACACCCCAGTTCTACTAAAGCTATCCCCTCTACCAGCAAATAAATTTCTAGTCTTACATTTCCATCTATCTTATATGCAAAGCATTCACTCTAGGCATTTTCACTCTTCAACAAACAAGTCTTGAGCCTCTCAATTCCATGAATTTGTTCATTTCACTTATCTCCTGGTGTGACTTCTTCACTTCTAACAAAATAGTAATACATTCAAGTTTCAAAATTCTACCTCTTTACCTTCTTCACCATTCCAATCGGTAGTCACTTCTTTCTCTCTTTAGTATTAAGACAGACAGCATACAGTCTATTCCCCTCATCCTATGTTTGTCACTTACAATCTAAATTAGTTATTTTTCACATGTATAAAGCTATCGTTCAAATTTGCTACAAATTTCTTGACTATAAGGGCTATGTCATACACCTATGCCTTTTACATGACTGCAGACTTAGAGAAACATTAAATATACTATTTTTGTCTGATTAACTTCTCAAGGTTCTGATATGTGGTAGAAATACACAAAAACTAGTATGTCTACTAAATATAAGGAAGGCACTATGCTAGAGAGTCATTTGGGAAGTAGAGGTGGAAAATGATAACCTAGACATACCTTGTCTAGTCTTTACATAATATACATACCTTCAAAATATTACAGGGTCAACCATGGGTCTGAATGAATCTCTCACCTGAGAACCTGCTGGAGGAAAAGTAATTCCTTCCTCTTTCATAGATTTAATAGTTGCAGATATTAGACTAAACTGAGGGTCCTTCTGAAATTCTTCTGACCACTCCACCATTAAAGATTTCAGTTTTTCACATACTTTAGGATGTGCCTTTTAAGGAAAAGGAAAGGGAAATGAACACAAATCTATGGTTAAAATAAGTACTTAAATTATTTAACAAGGAGAATTACCATCAAAATTCTCTTTAATTTTATGAACATCAACAAAAGTCCAGCAATTTCTAGCCTAGCTGAGTAATTGATAGATGCCTATTTACATGCTATTTCATACAAAATGACTGTTTTTAACACCAATTCCTAAGTCTTACTATAATGACAACAAATCTTTTATATTCAGAGATTATTTCCTCCATGTTTTGGAGAAGGGAACCAGAGAAACTTGGATGTAAATCTTGGCTATTCCACTTACTAGCTGCATGACCTTGGACAAGTTACTTCTAAGTCTCAGTTTCTGCATTTATAAAATAAGAATGATAAGGGAATCTAATTTCCAAGAATCTAATGCTCCAAGGGTAGTTAAGAGCATTCAACAAGACAGTATATGTAAAATGCTTAAAGCAATGACTACTTACTGGCCCTCAAAAAGGATTTGCTTTTATCTACAGTATATATACTTTGGGGAGAAGAGTTTTTGGTGCTACAAATTAAAAAATCAAATATCAGAATAGTTTATTTCATTTCAATGTATCTAAAAATGACTTCATTTATAATACTTTAGTAATACCACATATAGTTATAACAATACACAATCTATGTATTTTTTAATGACTTAAATTTCTTCTGTTTTTAAAATTTACCTTATTTTTAATCACAGCACGTACTTCTGTTGCAAAATCACGGGAACATACTTCTAAATGAAATATCTTTCCACAGTTTGCCACACAAGCCCCAAGAAGCTATTAATTGAAATAAAAATTAATATACAAATGTTAAAATATTAACTTACTGCAATTAAAAACATTTAAAATTTGCCTCAAATAACAACACGACTTGTACTCACGGTTAGTGCCTGCAGAGCAACATGTGGAACCTTATGATTTACCCTTTTCATTATGGCTTTTAGGCAATCTTTCGCTCTAAAAATAAAAAAGAGACAGACAGTTAAGTATTTATTGATAAATGTAATTCAAACATTAAGGTATTATTCTATTACCAAATACTTTTATATTTAATGGCTCAGGCCTGTAATTCCAACACTTTGGGAAGCCAAGGCAGAAGGATCACTTGAGCCCAGGAATTTGAGACCAGCCTGGACAACAAAGAACTCATCTCTATAAAAAATTTAAAAATTAGCTGGGCATGGTGGAGTGTGTCTGTACTGCTAGCTACTCAGGAGGCTGAGGCAAGAGGATTGTTTGAGCCCAGGAGGCTGCAGTGAGCTGTGTCATGCCACCGTACTCCAGCCTGGATGACAGAGAGAGACTCTGACTCAAAATAAAATAAAGTAAGTATAAAATAAAAATAAACTAAAATCCTGGAAATTTCATGTTATTAAAGGAATAAATCTATAAAATGATTTTACACAATATTTTGTTTATAGGCTCATAGAACTTTTAAAAAAAAGCATGTTGCAAATGTTGTGTATTCCAAAATCAAGAGATAAACCACTTCACAAACGGTCTGTCAACACAAGAGACGTATACCAGACCTTTCCATTTCTTCAAGACAGATGTAGCTTTCAGACAGCAAAATCTTATCTTGAAAAAAATCTAACATGATATATAAAGTATAAACATGTGAATGTACTATGAAAAGTTTTCATGTTAAAACAAATACTTTCATCACTCTTCTAAATTTCTAACATATAGTTCAGCTAATTGCCACATCTCCCCAAAAGCACTTTTTATATTCACTTTTTTCACTTGTTAGCCTATTATATTTATATGTATATTACTCAAAGACTTTTTTGTTATATTATCTATTGTGTTATCTACTTTATTATTTAAAAGTTCCCATACATATAGAACTCCTAGAAGAATTCCTTAAATAACTCACCTAAACATTGTTATCATGTATCCCTATTGTGTCAAGGCTTTCATCACGTGTGTGACTAAAGTAGATTTTCAGTTGAACTCTTTTTCATTTGTTCCTTCAGGATGAAGTTAATCCCATAAATCCAGCAACTGGGCTTTTTTAACTTTTATGTCCCAAAAGTACAACAACTGACCCTTTAAGTACATGAAAGTTAGGGGCACCAACACCCCACACAGCCGAAAATCTGTGTATAACTTTTGATTCCCCAAAAGCTTAACTATTAATAGCTTAGTCTTTTTTTTTTTTTGAGACAAGAGTCTCACTCTGCCGCCCAGGCTGGAGTGCAGTGGTGCCATCTCAGTTCATTGCAACCTCTGCCTCCTGGGTTCAAGCGATCCTCCTGTCTCAGCCTCCCAAGTAGCTGGGATTACAGGTGCACACCATTATGTTCAGCTAAGTTTTGTATTTTTAGTAGAGATGAGGTTTTACCATATTGACCAGGCTGGTTTCAAACTCCTGACCTCAAGTGATCTGCTCACCTCAGTCTCTCAAAGTACTGGGATTACAGGCGTGAGCCACTGCAACCAGCCAACTAATAGCCTACTCTTGACCAGAAGCTCTTCACCAATAGCATAAACAGTAGATGGACATATATTTTGTATATACATAATATACTGTATTCTTACAATAAGGTAAGCTAGAGAAAAAAAAAATGTTGTTAAGGAAATCATGAGTTGGAGGAAGAGGGGTTGGTCCTGCAGTCTTAAGAGGTGGCAGAGGTGGAAGAAAACCTATGTATAAGCGGACCCTCACAGTTTAAATCTGTGTTGTTCAAGGGTCAACTGTGATAAAGTCTCATTGTTCTCTCAAAGTTACATCACAAAAAGAGACACTGGTTATCAAGTTCCTAGACATTCACTGAGCATGACTGGACATCTTACCCATTAGGAGTACTTCCAACTTTGTCACATATGTCCATAATAAGACTCCAATCTTCTGTAGTGTTGTACTCATTCGTGGCTTTTTCTATAAAATATATTAGCATACACAACAATGAGGACACATTTCATATAACACTAAAATACCAGTAAAGGCCCAACATTTAAGAAATCCTACCTTTTCTCTTGCCGAAGATACTACAGATGACCTTCAGAAGACAAAAGTACTTCTATTAACTTCAATTTTAAATTGTATAATTAAATGAACTACGTATCTTGAGGTAAAGCAATTAAATGCCTTCTAAATAAACAAATTACTAAGTATCAATAATCCCATAAAATTCTAATTTGGAAGAAAGTTTTAAAAATGTATCATCAGGACTGGGCATGGTGGCTCATGCCTGTAATCCCATGCATGGGTGGCCAAGGCAGGAGGATTGTTTGAGGCCAGGAGTTTGAGACCAGCCTGGGCAATATAGTGAGACCCTGTCTCTACAAAAAATAAATTTTATACATTAGCCAGGCATGGTGGCAAATGCCTGTAATCTTAGCTACTTGGGAGGCTGAAATGGGAGGACTGCTTTGCCTATGAATTCAAGGCCGCAGTGAGTCATTATCACGCTACTGTACTCCAGCCTGGGTGACAGGGAGAGACCGTATCTCTTAAAAAAATTAGAAAGTATACCATACAAGTAAATATGTACTAAACTGTCCAATAAAGCATTGGTGTTGTAAATTTTTTTTAATAGAGAAGGGGTCTCACTACGTTGCCCAGGTTGGTCTTGAACTCCTGGGCTCAAGGAATCTTCCTCCTTGGCCTCCCAAATGTTGGGATTACAGGCCACTGCACTCAGCCTGAAGCATTGTTTTTACAGCAAAAAGAAAAACTGATTAATATAGTAAATTCATACAACGGAATATGAAATGAGGGATACAAAATTAACAAAAATTTATGAAACTCAAAACATGATTTGCTTGGGCTTATAATGCTGAGTCAAAAAAGCTAACCGCAGAATTATTCATAATATTTACATGAGTTGTTTTTCTTCCTTTTTTCTGTTTTTTGTTGTTGTTGTTGTTGAGACAGAGTCTCCACTCTGTTGCCCAGGCTGGCTGGAGTGCAGTGGCACAATCTCAGCTGACTGCAACCTCTGCCTCCCAGGTTCAAGCGATTCTCCTGCCTCAGCCTCCCAAGTATCTGGGACTACAGGTGCCCGCCATCATGCTCGGCTAATTTTTGTATTTTTAGTAGAGATGGGGTGTCACCATATTGGCCAGGCTGGTCTCAAACTCCTGACCTTGTGATCTGCCCTCCTTGGCCTCCCAAAGTGCTGGGATTACAGGCGTGAGCCACCGCACCCAGCTACATGAGTTTTTTTAAGACAGTTTTATTGCTATAATTCACGTATCAATACAATTTACACATTTAAAATGTACAATTCAATGTTTTGACTATATTCATAGAGTTGTACAACTAACACCAGTATCTAATTTGAGAACATTTAATCACTTCCAAGAGAAATCCATAGCCACTGGCAATTACTGTTCATTCTCCCTACATACTCCCAGCCCCAGGCAACCACTTGTCTACTTTCTGTCTCCAAAGATTTACCTATTCTGGATTTTTTATATAAATAGAACCATACAATATATGTTCTTTTCTGACTGACTTCTGTTATTTGGCATAATGTTTGCAAGGGTCATCCACGTTGTAGCATGTATCAGTACTTCATTCCTTCTTATGGCTAAATAATATTCCACTGTATAGATATACCACATTTATCCATTCACCAGTTCATGAACATCTGGGTTGGCTGGCTGGTTGGTTGGCTGGTTGGCTGGCTTACTGAGACAGGGTCTCACTCTGTTGCCCAGGCTGGTGTGCAGTGGTGTCATCACGACTCACTGCAGCCTTGATCTCCTGGGGCTCACGTGATCCTCCCACCTCGGCTTCCCGAGTAGCTAGGACCACAGGTGTGCACCATCATGCCCAACTAAAGTTTTGCATTTTTTGTGGAGATGGGGTTTCGCCATGTTGCCCAGGTTGGTCTCAAACTGCTGGGCTCAAGTGATCTGCCCGCCTCAGCCTCCGAAAGTGCTGAGATTACACGTCTGAGCCACCATGCCAGTCAACATTTGGATTTTTAAAAACGTTTTTGGGCCAGGAGCGGTGGCTCACGGCACTTTGGGAGGCCGAGCTGGGCAGATCACGAGGTCAGGGGATCGAGACCATCCTGGCTAACATGGTGAAACTCCGTCACTACTAAAATTACAAAAGATTAGCCGGGCATGGTGGTGGGCGCCTGTAGACCCAGCTACTCAGGAGGCTGAGGCAGGAGAATGGCCTGAACCTGGGACGCGGAGCTTGCAGTGAGCAGAATTCGTGCCACTGCACTCCAGCCTGGGCGACAGAGCAAAATTCCATCTCAAAAAAGACAAAAAAACAAAAAAACACTTTTTGGCTAATATAAATAATGCACTGATGCTATCAACATTCATGTACAAGTCCCTGTGTAGACATCATGTTTTCATTTTCCTTTAGCATATATCTAGGAGTAGAAATGCTGTGTCATATAACTCTATGTTTAATTTTTTTAGGAATGGGCAGTTTTCCAAGGGAACTATACTATGGTACATTCCCACCAGCAATATGTGAATGTTTCACCTGGAGTTTCATAACATCCAAAAAATACACTATATTCTTTAGGGATATATACACAGGTCATAAAAGTATTAACATGCATGAGAAGGAAAAACATCAAACTTCGGGGGTGGTTCAAAAGAAGACAGGGGCTTCATTGTATTTATAAAGGTTTATTAAGTTGTACAGTATGTATCCAGAAAATATTTTATTTTCAGTATCTTTTTTATGGTCTGAAATATTATATGATCAAAGTAAAAACTGACAAGTAATTAACGTGCATTGTGAGAAATAAAATAAATTAATTAAACTGTTAAAAAGCATGATTGGAATATAATGATTGAGTTATGGAGCATTTTTACTAACTTTTACAAAAATTTCAATATCAAGGAATACAATTTTTTCTTCTAGTATGGAGAGGTGGAGATACAAAAAATACCACTTTAGAAACATTGTATCATTTTATATCTTTTCCTCTTTATCACATATACTCTATAATTTCAAATATAGAATAAGCTAGCAAAACATACACACATACACATACACACACACACACCACAGGTGATATCACAGTGATCATCAGGAAAGATGGTAGGAAACCAGAGTAATTTTTTTTTTAAACAGCAAGGAATAATCAAAAGAAGCCAAAAAATGAACTGGCTTAGCAAACAACTATACTTTGTGAGTAAAGAGAAACACACCAATGCAGTTAACCTCAGTTAAATGCTGGAACTCGCTTTAAAAAGCCATGCAAATTGCCTACCACTTATGGATGGAAAGCAACTGTTTTGACATGTGATGAAATGACAAACCAAGGGTTTTAGAAAAGTAATATATTTTTGTCTACTGAAAGTTCTAGATCCAGGCACCAAACTATGCAGGTAAAACATACCTACTCAGGTTTTCACCTTCTTCCCTTGCGCAAAAAAGACTATTGCTTTGGAAAGTCAGAGCAGACTATATTGTTTTCAAGGCTTAACTATTTCTGAATTACGTATCTAATAAATTCCATGAATTCAGAAGTACAGACAAGGAAAAACCTTTTTCCAATCCCTTTTAAAACTGTGATGTATATCCTTCCAGACATTATATATACATATATACACACACATACATATACACACACACACGCAAAAATAATAAAAGCTAATGCAAAATTAAATAGTATAAGGTGTACAAAGACAGCACCCAAAAACAGACAACTTCTTCCTTGGCTAAGTTATGAACAAGATGAGAAACAAAACAGAATAAAATAACACTTTTGTTACTAACAGAAGCTTTAGATATACTGGCCAAATGAATTTAGTAGTGAACCCCAGAAGTGGGCATGCCTTAGCACTAAAGAGGAGAAGGTCTCTCCCTGCAGGGGTAAACCTCTGCATAACTTATTCCACGGAAAAGAAAATGAAAAATCACTCAGTGGTGGTGGAAAGACTAGCTAGTCCTACACAGAAGGGCATACGTAAGGCCAGTTATTCTCAAACTTACCAATCAGGTGTCCTCACACCAGAGATGAAGTGAATAAAAAAGCAAGAGCAAGCCAGGTGAGGTAGCACACACCTATCGTCCCAGCACTTGAGAGGCCAAGGCAGGCAGATCACTTGAGCCCAGGAGTTCAACACCAGCATGGGCAACACGGTAAAACCCTGTCTCTACAAAAAACACAAAAAAGTTAGCTGGGCCTGATGGCATACGCCTGTAGTCCCAGCTACTTCGGAGGCTGAGGTAGGACGATGGCTTGAGCCCGGGAGGTCGAGGTTGCAGTGAGACAAGATCGCACCACTGCACTCCAACGTGGACAACAGAGTGAGCCCTGTCTCCACAAAACAAAACAAAGGGCAGGCTCAGGGTGACACTAATGGAACTCCCTTCTCACAAAGAAAACCATAGGGGTACAGAAAAAATATTCCCCACTAATATTGTGATCATACTAAATGTATCATTTCTTTACATGCATTTCTACTCATAAACATCTGTCCACATTCAGAAATACACATCTATACCAGTATTTTTAGTAGCTGCATAATGTACCATTATATACAGAGTAGCCACAAAGTTCCAAAACAAGCTAGAGAGAAGCTATCAGCAAACTGATTGTAAATCCATTAAGTACTCAATCTGTCTTCTTTGTTATACTTACTGGTATCATTCATATTGGTGACTCACATAGACGAAATACAAAATAATTGGGAGGGCAGGATTTTGTGCATAGTCCTTTCTGAAGATATTTCATAGCATTTTTTTTGTTTAGCATCTGTCTTTGTCACAACCTTTCACCACATTCCACCCCCAGATGAATGTAACCATCACAGCACGAATTTTTGTTTGTTTTGTTCACTATTATTATTCTTAGTACATAAACGGCATGTAGGGCACGAAGTAGGTGCTCCATCAATATTTGTTTCATGAGTGAATGAATGATGTTGGTTGCTCCTCCACATTCCATTAGCCTGGTACAATGTGTAAAGTGGCAAACAACAGCAGAGCTTTTGAGACATGAACTAAAAGGGCATTAACTCTGATGCCGATCTGTGGACATGGTTTGGCTGATGTGTGCAAAGTTCTGGACCAACCAAAGCTTCACTGCTGAGCAGACAAATATTCAAGGGGCTACATAAGATCAAACTTCAATAGCAACACCACATGGCAACAAAAGGTAATAGCACTAGTGGGCTTATGAAGTTCTAGTTCTCCTCTTATTTACTGAGAGAAGTAACTCTATGTTTGGGAGTCTCAACAAGGAGGCAGGGTAAGTGGGGAAGGCAATGCTTCAAGAGCTTCTTAGACAGGTGACTAACTTTACATACTGAGTCTGAAAAGCAAATCATATATTTTACAGCTTCATGCCAATCTTTCCTATTCGTTTATGATGCAGTTTTCGCTATAACAGAATCTACCATTTTTCTTTTTATAGTGTCATTTAGCATACTGTTTGAATTACCTGAAGATTAAATATCTACCCACATTCTTTTCTGTATATTAATCCCCTTTTACATGTAAATCTTTAGGGTATCTAGAACTTCATTTAGTATATCTGGAACCTCACACATGGTGTGAGGCAGGAACAGAAAAATATTTTTACAAATTTTTTGTCAGTTCTACCATTTAAGAATCTATCCTTTCCTCATTGATCTGAGAAGCCAGCATCATCAATTACCAAATTTTACGAGTATGAATGTGTATGACTACAAAGACACACACATAATCAGGTGAGTCTGATTTTAGACCATCTAATAACCTACCTAGTCCAGCTAGAATTCAACTTTTCATGATATTTTTCCAATTCCGGTCATGTAACACATTAAATATGAAGCCTATCTGATGCCTTCTAAAGCCTCCCAACAATTTTTAAAATATCTAATTAGACTATTGTTTATTCGATTTAATTTCCACAGAAAATGGAAAATTCCTGATTTGAATACTCTATCAAGTACAGTTTAGTCTCTACAAATATAGCCTCACAATTACTCTTTTTAAAAAGTATAAAACCTGAAGACTTCATAATGGCCTGCCAAAAAGGACTTCGTTTTTCAAGTGAGCTAAATAACATTTAAATTACGCACTTAGGAGTATTTTAAACCCCTGGAAAATCTTAAATATTATAATTAAGAAACCAGTCTTTTATAGCATGTCACTTTGCCCAATGTTGGGGCCCTATATCACATTATTCTGTGTCAAACGCATAGCGAGGGAGAAAGTTGAAAGAGCCCTCCTGGGGCCTAAATGCTAAACTGCCAGCATTTGGCGGGTGTAAGTCATAACATTTCATCACCAGGCTTCGATTACTGTATATAGAAAGCCTCAAATACAACATGAAATAGCTTAGAAAGATTCTAACAATATTATAAAGAATAATTCCATCAATACCTACCTACAAGGAACAAAAAGGCTCCGCCCAACTTACAGTCATTATGTTCAAAGTACAGCTTTAACAACAATCTAGCTCTACCCATAAAACTTTTAATAAAATAGGCTCTATCAGTAATAAAAAAATTTACATGAAATAAGAATGCCTGCAAGAAAGCTTTAAAGCTCCTCCTATTATGTTTGCAAATAAAAATTCATGACTAGTCTTCTGCTTCCAAACATGATAGAATATCTGGTACCAGACTTGCGATCTTACCAAAAACAACTATAAAACAGGCCAAAATCGATGAGGCAATTGTTTTCAGGGAATGAATAGCAGGCAGAGCAGGTCCCAGATCTTTGAGGGAAGGGAAATATGTAGTGAGCCTCACGATGGCCTCAGCTTTCTGCCTTGGAATACTTTCCTGTCCAGCACAAGGAAGACTTGCCCAAGTAGAGGACGACTAGCCCAAGAAGAGCAGCTGAGAGACGGAGACCAGGTTTCTAAGCACGGTGATTAACCAGAGGCCCTTGGCCAAGGGCTGGGCTACACAAACACACTCGAGATGAGTCTCTATGGGGTCTAGCAGAGATTACCTGCTATGGGGCTAAAAGGTCAAGCAGCACTGGGAGTCATCCTCCCTATTATGCATGGAATGTTTGTGTTCCTCCCAAAATTCTTATGTTGAAGCTGTAATCCCCAGTGTGGCTGTATTTGCAGATGGGGCCTCTAAGGAAGTAATTATTGTTAAATGATGCCAAAAGGATGGGACCCTGATCCAAAAAGATTAGTGTCCTTTTAAGAAGATACACCAGAGAGCTAGCACTCTTTGTGTACACACAGCAAGGAAAAGCCATATGAGGACACAGGAATAAGGGGGCTGTATATAACCCAAGAGGCGAACTCTCACCAGACAGCACCTCTGCTGGCACTTTGATCTCGGACTTGCAGGCCCCAGAACTGTGAGAAAATAAATTTCTGCTGCGTAAGCTACCTAGCCTATGGTATTGTTATGGCAGCCCAAGCAGGCTAATTAACACTGCCCAAACAAAGCAAGAGAACACTTCATGCATTTAGTTGAAAATCCAAAACGGGCACACCTTAGGAGGAAAAGTCCTCTAGAATTTAGTTCAAAACCAAAATAGGCCTCCCTCCAAGGAATAAAACCAAGCCTGTCAAAACCTAAAAGATCCCCCCAATAATATTACAACCTGACAAAACTCAACACCATTTAGAGGAAGACAATGTAATTTAGCCTCCCTACAAAGAATAATCACAATGTCCACCGTAATACAAAAAATTACTAAATAAGCAAACAAGTATCCCAAAATCAAGATTACTCAATAAAAACAGATGTTAGCATAACCCAAATGTTAGACTTAGCAAGAAAGAACTTTAGAGAATTATATATATTTTCAAGAATGCAAAGATTGGTGAATGCTCAGCAGAGAAATGAAAACTATAAAAATGGAATGTCTGAACTGCAAAGTACAATATCTCAATTTAAAAATGCATTAAATGGGCTGGGTGCGGGGGGCTCACACCTGCAATTCCAGCACTTTGGGAGGATGAGTGGGGTGGATCATGAGGTCAAGAGATCGAGACCATCCCGGCCAACATGGTGAAGCCCTGTCTCTACTAAAAATACAAAAAATTAGCCAGGTGTGGTGGTGGGTGCCTGTAGTTCCAGCTACTCAGGAGGCTGAGGCAGGAGAATCACTTGAACCTAGGAAGTAGAGGTTACAGTGAGCCAAGATTACATAACTGTACTCCAGTCTGGGCAACAGAGCGAGACTCTGTCTCAATAAAAAAAAAAGAACCAACTTGTAATACCCAATCAGGTAGAAACTAACAATCAGGACATGGATGATTTAAAGTATAACAGAAGGCAACATAAAAATGTATTATGATTAAGACACTATGTATCAATACCTTTGGACATGACTAAAGCAATTTAGAACTTTGTCTTAGTCTGTTTTACACTGCTATTTAACAGAATACCTGAAACAGGGTAGTTCATAAAGAACAGAAATTTATTTCTCACAGTTCTGGAGACTGGAAAGTCCAAGATCAAAGCAATGGCATCTGGTCAGGGCCTTCTTACTGTGTCCTCACATGGCAGAAGGTGGAAGGGCAAGGGAGAGTGAACCCACTCCTGTAAGCCCTTTTTATTGCAGCATTAATCCATTCATAAAAGAGGTACTCTCATGACCTAAACACTTCCCAAAAGGCCCCATCCCCCAACACTGTTACATTGGGGACTGTTTCCAACACGTAAATTGTGGGGGACACATTCTCACCATAGCAATCTTAGGGGAAAAAATTGCTTTTTATCTATTAATAGGAGGAAAAACCCTCAATTGTTTCTATACCTTAAAATTGCAGTATAAGAACTGAGAAAAGCTAGTCAAAAATATATATATATAAAAAATATATATATATAAACACATATATACAATTTTTTTTTTTTTTTTGAGATGGAGTCTTGCTCTGTTGCCCAGGCTGGAGTGCAGTGGCCAGATCTCAGCTCACTGCAAGCTCCACCTCCCGGGTTTACGCCATTCTCCTGTCTCAGTCTCCCGAGTAGCTGCGACTACAGGCGCTCGCCACCAAGCCTGGCTAGTTTTTTGTATTTTTTTAGTAGAGACGGGGTTTCACTGTGTTAGCCAGGATGGTCTCGATCTCCTGACCTCGTGATCCGCCTGTCTCGGCCTCCCAAAGTGCTGGGATTACAGGCTTGAGCCACCACGCTCAATTAATTAACAATTTAATTAAAAACAATAATAGGAATTAAGCAATAACTCCTGAGCATTTTACATATGCTAAATCACTTGCTCCTCAATCAAATGAAGGATCCTCATAAGTGGGGACTGGTGGTTCACTCCTGTAATCCCAGCACTGTGGGAGGCCAAGGTAGGAGGATCACTTGAGAGTCCAGGAGTTCAAGACCAGCCTGGGCAACACAGTGAGATCCCTCATCTCTAACAACAACAAAAAAAATTTTAAAAAGTAGTCTGGTACAGTGATGCACACTTGTAGTTCTAGCTACTCAGAAGGCTGAAACAGGAGAGTGCGTGAGCCCAGGAGTTTGAGGTTATAGTGAGCTACGATTGTGCCACTGTACTCCAGCCTGGGCTGGGTTATTTTACAACCTTGCATGTAAAATAAATAAATAAAAATAAAAACTATATAAATGGGAAAGCTGAGATACAGAAAATTATTCTTCTTATTATTATTATTTGAGATACAGTCTCACTCTGTCGCCCAGGTTGGAGTAGAGTGGCACGATCTCAGCTCACTGCAACCTCTGCCTTCCGGGTTCAAGCAATTCTCCCGCCTCAGCCTCCCGAGTAGCTGGAACTACAGGTGCATGCCACCGTGGCTGGGTAATTTTTGCATTTTTAGTAGAGACAAGGTTTTGCCATGTTGGTCAGGCTGGTCTCGAACTCCTGACCTCAGGTGATCTGCCCGCCTTGGCCTCCCAAAGTGCTGGGATTACAGGCATGAGCCACTGTGCCTGGTCCAGAAAATTATTAAATAACTAGCACAAGGTTATACAGTTAGTAAGCAATAAAATAGAGATTTCAATTTGTGCCATCTGGCTCAGAGTGTGTGCTCCAGGTTCAAATCACTATATTAAACTGCCTCTTGAGAGCAATTTTTGTTCAAAATTGCCAAATTAACATAGTTAGTTTTTCTGTTTCCCTATGTATACATTGTTGCAGGAAGTCAGGGACCCTGAATGGAGGGACTGGCTGGAGCCATGGCAGAGGAACATAAATTGTGAAGATTTCATGGACATTTATCAGTTCCCAAAATTAATACTTTTATCATTTCTTAGGCCTGTCTTTACTGCAATCTCTGAATATAAGTTGTGGAGATTTCATGGACATTTATCAGTTCCCAAATAATACTCTTATTAATTTCTTATGCCTGTCGTTAATCTCTTAATCCTGTTATCTTCGTAAGCTGAGAATGTACATCACCTCAGGACTCTGTGATGATTGTGTTAACTATACAAATTGATTGTAAAACATGTGTTTTAAGAATATGAAATCTGACTGTAAAACGTGTGTTTGAACAATATGAAATCAGTGCACCTTAAAAAAGAACAGAATAACAGTAATTTTAGGGAACAAGGGAAGATAACCATAAGGTCTGACTGCCTGCGGGGTGGGGCAAAAAGAGCCATATTTTTCTTCCTGCAGAGAGTCTATAAACAGATGTGCAAGGAGGAGAGATACTCCTCAATTCTTCTCCTAGCAAACAATATTAAATATTACGACCCTAGGAAAAGAAGTGCATTCCTGGGGGGAGGTCTATAAACGGCCGCTCTGGGAGTATCTGTCTTATGCGGTTGAGATAAGGACTGAAATACACCCTGGTCTCCTGCAGTATCCTCAGGCTTACTAGGATTGGGAAAGTCCAGCCTGGTAAATTTTGGTCAGACTGGTTCTCTGCTCTTGAACCCTGTTTTCTGTTAAGATGTTAAGACAATACGTGCACAGCTGAACACAGATCCTCATTAGTAATTCCAATTTTGCCCTTTGCCTTGTGATCTTTACTGGCCTCAGAAGCATGTGATCTTTGTGACCTACTCCCTGTTCATACACCACCTCCCCTTTTGAAATCCTTAATAAAAACTTGCTGGTTTTGCAGTTCAGGTGGGGCATTACAGACCTACCGATATGTGACGTCACCCCCGGCGGCCCAGCTGTAAAATTCCTCTCTTTGTACTCTTTCTCTTTCTGAGACCGGCTGACACTTAGGGAAACTAGAAAGAACCTACATTGAAATATTAGGGGCGGGTTCCCCTGATAATACATATCTTAAACACACTGAATAGGAAATGTGCAAATTCAACTCTCGTTTATAAGCAAAGAATCAGGCAGAGTGCCATGATTAACTTTTTTTTTTTTTTTTTTTTTTTTTTTTTGAGATGCAGTTTTGCTCTTGTTGCCCAGGCTGGAGTGCAATGGCACAATCTCGGCTCAATGCAAACCTCTGCCTCCCGAGTTCAAGCGATTCTCCTGCCTCAGCCTCCCAAGTAGCTGGGATTACAGGCATGCACCACCATGCCGGGCTAATTTTGTATTTTTAGTAGGGGTGGAGTTTCTCCACGTTGGTCAGGCTGGTCTCGAACTCCCAACCTCAGGTGATCTGCCCACCCAGGCCTCCCAAAGTGCTGGGATTAAAAGCGTGAGCCACTGTGCCCAGCCGATTAACTCCATTTACTAAACCATATAATAATACAATATATTCAAGAGCTGCTTCCTCTGATGCAATATAGATCAGTCATTGCCATTCTATTCATTTCTCATGTCGCCACCAACATTTTTGGGGCGATTAGGAGGAATTAAGAGAATTGAGCCTAAGGGGAGCCAGGAGGAAAAGAAGGGGGAAAAACACATAAAAATTCCCTTTTACTGTCTTTTAATATTTTAAACCATCTATTAAAAAGGCAAGTCCTGGGGCCAGCCTTTATTTTCCTACAAGTTTACTTTCTTCTTGGCTGATATTTCCAAAATACCCTCTGTAATCCTGTTAGGTGAGAACCATGTCCCACTAACTCCACAAAATGAGCACACTCATTTACACACACCCTTACTCAGGAGACAGGGCAGAAGCATACATGTTATAATTTCCATTGTAATAGGCCTATTAGGAAGCATAATGTGCCAGACATTTTCTAGTGACTGGGATAAAGGAAAAATGAGTCGGCTGGGTGCAGTGGCTCATGTCTGTAATCTCGGCACTTTGGGAGGCTGAGGCGGGCAGATCACAAGGTCAGGAGATCAAGACGAGCCTGGCTAACATGGTGAAACCCCATCTCTATTAAAAAATATATATATATACAAAAAATTATCTGGGTGGGGTGGCACGCACCTGCAGTCCCAACTACTCAGGAGGCTGTGCCAGGAGAATCACTTGAACCCGGGAGATGGAGGTTGCAGTGAGCCAAAATAGCGCCACTGCACTCCAGCCTGGGCAACAGAATGAGACTCCGTCTCCAAAAAAAAAAAAAAAAAAGAGTCTCCAAGGTAGCCACTAGCATGCCAAAAAGTTACAGATAGAGAATCAAAAGCAAATAGGCCAGGCATATGATTACATTACCTCTGCAGACCGAGAAGACCATTATGCACACTCTGTATGCACCCGTGGAGTACTGTCAGGCTTCAGGGGTGGGACACACATCACCAGTTAAACAACAAGGACCTGCCCTGCCTACATCCAGCTCTGAAGCTTTCTTACTAGCTTATAAGCTTTGGAGTAGTTCACCTTCATTCTGACTCAAACTCAAATCCATGTTCTCATTTGTCAAATGGAGATTAAAATAGCTGCCGTGCTTAAAAGAGTTGTGAAAATTATGTGAAAAGAAAAATGGACAAAATACTTAAACAAGTAGTACTTTGAAAAAGAGAATATCCATTTAGCAAAATAAATATATTTAAAGGTGCCCAACATCAAGAGTTATCAGGTAAATGCATATTAAAACTACAATGAAGGCCGGGCATGGTGGCTCCCGCCTGTAACTCCAGCACTTTGGGAGGTCAAGGCGAGCGGATCACAGGAGGCCAGGAGCTGGAGAACTGAAAATGCAAAAACTAGCCAGACATGGTGGTGTACATCTGTAGTCCCAGCTACTCGGGAGGTAGGAGAATTGCTTGAACCTGGGAGGGAGAGGTTGCAGTGAGCCCAGATCATGCCACTGCATTCCAGCTTGGAAGACAGAGCAAGACCCTGTCTCAAAATCAACAACAACGACAAAGCCCATAATGAGATACCCACTAGAATGGCTAAAAATTTTAAAACTACATCATCATGTACTGACAAATTTTTGACATAAAATTGTAATAATACGACAAAATGAAAAATCAAGGCGGGGAAGAAGAGAAGTGGTCAGATTCAGAGACAGAAAACAACCAAGGAGAAAAAAATAACAAGAGATAAAGAAATGATATATCCTTAAGTTTTATTTTGATATCTGGGTGATAAATAGTTAGAACCAATAGTTGTCAAGTAACCAGAGTTTGATATCCTACCCTACATACATACACACAAAGCCTATTCTTAACACCTATAAGCAGGTGGCCACTTCAGATAATTTTCAGGGGACAATGGCCATTCCCAGATATCTGCCACAATGACCTTCTTAGGTTCAATCTCTACATTAAATACAAATGTTTATTCATTATCAGATAACTTAACAGAACCTAATAAGGTATTAATGTTTGGGAAAAAAAAAGTTCTTCCCCTTCAACCCTCCATCTCAAGGACTTAGTACTGCTGTGGACAAACCAAAACACTGCACATGCTAGATTTCTTTAAGCAGATCTCTTTTTAGAAGAGAAGGTTAAGATAATTCATCCCATGACAAATGAAAGTAAAAGCTGCTGTTTCAGATAAGAATAAAAAAAAAACTTTTAGTACGAATGAGAAGTAAAATTCTGAGTCACTACAATTCTCATATTGCAAATGAAAATAGGCAAGTGCTTACTAAGGGAATGTTTACCGACCAAGAAAATAGTCTGCGAGTTTTCAGATACAATAAAAATTTCACTGCATAAAAAATTTTTCATCCGAATGCTATCATTTAAAAATGATACTAAATACGAGGGAGACTGCACATAATAAAAAATTTTTAATCCTTCATCATTTCCCCTCATGCTTTTTTAAAATATGAGAGTAAACACAGTTCTGAGCTTGCATTAAAAGTCAGTAAGAACTGGAACTACTTCACAAGATACTTCATTTTTAACATTCCTTAACTGGAGAAAACTAAAGAAAGGCCTCCCTGAATGGAACAGAGATCGCCATAACAGGTCTCCATGGTAAAGAACTGCAAATGTTCCACAAGGTGCTATAGGGACAGAGAGGTGCTTGTCCTTTAAGCATAGCAGCCACAGATCCATTAAGAAAATAACACTAAAGGAAGTCTAAAAGCTGAGAGCAACACTTATTACACCAAAAAAGACAGCAGATGCCAATAAGTCAATGTGAAACTTAATCCTAAAAAAGAAAGGATGAGGGAAAAGAATGTTTCAACAATACCAAAATGCCTCAGGAACTAATATCCTTCTCACCCATGGTATTGGACAAATATTGCCAATTAGCTGCTATTTTTATAACAGGAAAAAGACTGTAAGCAAAAACACTTTTTAAAACTTTGTAACTTAGGCCAGGCATGGTGGCTCATTCCTATAATCCCAGTACTTTGGGAGGCCAAGGTAGGTGAATCACTTGAGGTCAGGAGCTCAAGACCAGCCTGGACCACATGGTGAAACCCCATTTCTAGAAAAAATACAACAACAAAAAAATTAGCCAGGCATGGTGGTGGGCGCTTCTAATCCCAGCTACTCAGGAGGCTGAGGTAGGAGAATTGCTTGAACCCAGGAGGCAGAGGCTGCAGTGAGCTGAGACTGTACCACTGCACTTCAGCCTGGGTGACCGAGTGAGGCTGTGTCTCAAAAAATAAAAAATAATAAAATAAAATAAAAACTTTTTAACTTAAACAAAATGAAAAATCAAGGAAGGGGGAGAAGAAAAGTGGTCAGATTCAAGGACAAAAGACAACCAAGGAGGAAGAAAATAACAAGAGATAAATGATATATCCTTAAGTTTCATTTTGATACCTGGGTAATAGATGGTTAGAACCATCACTTGTCAAGTAACTAGAGTTTGCTATCCTACCCTACATACTTATAAACAAGACTTATTCTTTTTTTTTTTTTTTTTTCCCTTTTGAGACAGAGTCTTGCTCTGTCGTCCAGGCTGGAGTGCAGTGGCACGATCTCAGCTCACTGCAACCTCTGCCTCCCGGGTTCAAGTGATTTTCCTGCCTCAGCTTCCCGAGTGGCTGGGATTACAGGCGTGCACCACCATGTCCGGCTAATTTTTGTATTTTTAGTAGAGACGGGGTTTCACCATGTTGGTCAGGCTGGTCTTGAACTCCTGACCCTGCAATCCACCCACCTCGGCCTCCCAAAGTGTTGGGATTACAGGTGTGAGCCACCACGCACGGCCACAAGGCCTATTCTTAACATGCAGGTTAAGGTCCTTTATTTAAACAAAAGCCATGCTAGAGACACATCCACCTAACCACACTGCTGTAGTATTATGTTGTATATTCACTGGCAGAAAATCATTCTCTTCTTGACTTACTTTCAAATTACACATAAACTTATTAAATGTTATTATTAATGAATAAAAATATTTTTTAAACTATCGATATCAACTGATGTGAAACAAAAATAAAATTAATGTCTTTTCTCTTAAATCCTAAAAACCTACAAGAAATTCCCTTGTATAATGATTTTAACCAATCTGTCATATAACCCATTTGAAATGCCCAAAATAGCTAAGACAATTATAAAACAGTGGGGAAAGAACAGACAATTCAATCCATAGTGATTAGACAACTGATTATTATCTATTGTCAATTGATTATCCAATTCAATTCCTCTGCAGACCTTATACAAAAAATAATTCCTGGTGGATCAAAGACCTAAATGTGAAAATCAAGAGTTTAGTAAAACTTGCAGAAGAAAATATGAAACGATCTGTATAACCTCAGGGTGGAGAAGGGTTTCTTTTCCTTGTTACAGGTGTGAGCCACCACACTCAGCCCTAAAGCGTTTCTTAAGAAAAATAAAACTAAGGGAGAATGACAAATATCACTAAGTGAAAACTCACATTTTCTTTACAATAAAAGACACCAGAAACAAAAAGAACTAGAATACAGATTTGCAACACACATACCCAACTAAAGATTAGTAGGAAATGTATCTGGAACTCTAAAAATCAATTTTATTTTTCGGTGTTGGTTTTTGGTTTCGTTTTTTTGTTTTGTTTTGTTTGAGAGACAGGATCTGGCTCTGTCACCCAGGCTGGAATGCAGTGGCGCAATCATGGCTCACTGTAGCCTCAACCTCCCCAGCTCAAGCCATCCTCCCACCTCAATCTCCCAAGTAGCTCGGACTACAGGCATGCGCCACCATGCTCAGCTAATTTTTGTATTTTTTGTAGAGATGGGGTTTCATCATGTGGCCTTGGCTGATCTCGAACTCCTGAGATCAAGCAATCCACCGAGTGCTGGGAATAGTAACCCAATAGAATAATAAAAGTAATGAGCAGGCAATTTATAGAGAAAGAAAACAGAATGATGAAGAAACATATGAAAAGATGCTCATCTTCACTGGCAATGAAGTAGAAATTGAAAATGAAATGAAAACAATGTCTTACTTCATACCCATCAAATAGGCATAAAGAAAATGTGACAATGTTCAGCATTAGTGAGGATGTGGAACAACAGGAATTTCACTGCTGACAGGAAGGAAATCAACAAACACTTGGAAGGGTGACTTTGCAAGAGCTACACTCTTTTTTTTTTTTTTTTTTTTTTTTTTTTGAGACGGAGTCTCACTCTGTTGCCCTGGTTGGAGTGCAGTGGCACAATCTCCGCCTCCCAGGTTCAAGTGATTCTTCTACCTCAGCCTCCCAAGCAGCTGGGATGACAGGCATTCACTACCACACTCAGCTAATTTTTGTATTTTCAGTAGAGACAGGTTTCACCACGTTGGCCAGGTTGGTCTTGAATTCCTGACCTCAGGTGATCTGCCCACCTCAGCCTCCCAAAGTGTTGGGATTACAGGCATGAGCCACCACACTAGGCCAAGAGCTACACTTCTACTGAAGAATTCCTGTTCAAGACAACAACCTTTAAGAATTTTACACTCTGCCAGGCATGGTGGCTCAGGTCTGTAATCCCAGCACTTTGGGAGGCCGAGGCAGGCGGATCACGAGGTCAGGAGTTGCACACAAGAAAACACAGATAAAAACTTTCAATACAGAGCTGTCTGTAGGTGCAAGAAATTGGAAATAAAGTCATGTTAGTCAATAGGACAACAGATAATGCATATTCATATAGTGGTATAGTATCACACAGCCATTAAAATTAATAACCTAGAGCTACAAACATCAACATGAATAACTCTCTCAAAGAAATGCTGTATGGGCCAGGCACGGTGACTCATGCCTGTAATCCCAGCACTTTGGGAGGCCAAGGCAGGCAGATCACCTGAGGTCAGGAGTTCAAGACCAGCCTGGCCAACATGGCGAAACCCCATCTCTGCTAAAACATGCAAAACTAGCAGAGCATGGTGGTGCACGCCTATAACCCCAGCTACTCGGGAGGCTGAGGCACAAGAATTGCTTGAACCTGGGAAGTAGGGGTTGCAGTGAGCTGAGATCACAGCCTGGGCGACAGAGCAAGACTCTGTCTCAAAAAAAAAAAAGAAATGCTGGATGACAAAAGTTGCAGAATGACAAAAAGACACTATTTTTAAAAAGTCTAAAAACATCTAAACAATATATAGTATATTTGTAAGTGTAGTATATATACTATTAAAGAGAATTTCCATCTATTTATAGAGTGTTTAACTCTGAGAAAGGAGGAAGAATGGGATCAGGTAGCTGCTAAAAATACTAAAGTATTTCACTGCATCTTGAATGTTCCTTTCTTTAAAAAAAGAATCAAGTATATCAAAATATTAGTACTTGACATAATTGCCTGGCAGGAATGGGAGTTCATATTTTGTATTTTATGCTGAAAATATTTCATAGTTTAAAAAGCTACAAAATATATTAGAAAAAACTTGGCTGTTAAGTCTACTATTCTTATTCAAAACCAAAAAACTTTTTTTTTAATTTTACTTTTTTATGAAGATTTTAACTTATTGTACAAAGAGTGGCCTAGTTAAGCAAATGTTATAAATTTGAATGTATAAAATGAATTTGTATTATTCTTATGCTATCAGTTATCTATGTTTATATTGGGATTTTTTATAAAATTTCACTGGAGAAAAGGACTGCATGACTGCATTTCACTGGAGAAAGTCTCAAGCTACTTCCTGGTCAATGTCTTCTAACACAGCAAAAGTCAAAAATACAGCAATACACACATTAAAAAGTCGCTTGGAAACGTATTCTCTTAAAAGTTCACAAATCAAACCGCTGCATCCGCAGTTTTGTAGAGGTAGAATTTGAGCTCAGCTTTGTGGGACACAAGTATATCTTTAAAGGAAATACTAAGGTTGAAAGGAGCAAACATTTAGCAATGAACGGTAAATAGCACAGAGGCAGAAAACTGGCAAGAAAGATTGCCTGGCTGAGTAAGGGGAAAAAAGATATGCAAACAAGAACCGGAGTTAAGGCTTAGAACAGAAAAGTCATGACTTGGAAATCAATGAATAAAGAAATGACATCTTCTCTGTTAACACTAACCACTGTGGCCCCGTCCCCCATGTTTCACTTTCCCCTTGGAATTCTACGAGAATGGCTACTCCAACCAGGCTCCACCTCAAGATTCCCATACCCCTCTAACACTTGAGCCCCTGTTGGGGAGAAGAGGCGGGATATAAGGATATTTTCTTTTTTCCCCTCAGAACACATCAAAGAAATCTTATCAAACAAAACAAAAAAATGAACCTAGATTTGAGGAATTCCAATAAAATGTTTAAAGAGCTCTAATACTACCAAATCTAGTATATTCTTCAGGGCTTGTAGGTTCCGATGCCAAGAAAAGATAGGAATTTGCCAAGAGTTCCCTACTTCCTAGCCTTTGACCTGCTTCCATTTGACAAGTCACATATCATCATCAATTCATGAATGCCTTCCTAAGACACCTTGATCCATCCTTTTCTCAGCCTCTAAGAAAAGGATTCCTTCCTCGTATGAATGTCGGAAAGACTGCTCACCCTTAAGCAAGACTCTTCATCTACCAAAAGAGATTAATCTTTAAAGGCCTTTAATCATAAAATGAGCATATCATACACTAGCAAAAGGTGGTTACTTTCTGTTGTGAAAGTGCTATCAGAGAATGGGGGAAGGAGGCTGGGCGCAGTGGCTCACGCCTGCAATCCCAACACTTTGGGAGGCCAAGGCGGGCAGATCACTTGAGGGCAGGAACTCAAGACCAGCCTGGCCAACATGGTGAAACCCCCATCTCTATTAAAAATACAAAAATTAGCCAGGTGTGGTGGTGCACACCTATAGTCCCAGCTACTTGGGAGGCTGAGGCAAGAGAATTGCTTGAACCTGGGAGGTGGGGTTGCAGTGCAGATCAGGCCACTGCACTCCAGCCTGGGAGACAGATTCGTCTCAAAAAAAGAAAAAAAAAAAGGGAAAAGAAAAGAAAAAAGAAAAGGTGGGAAGGAGAGGATACTGTCAACACCTTCTCAGAGAAAGCTCCTATCTGAAGGTCCTTGTCTTTTCTTCAGGTACTATGTTTCAAATAAAGAGAGAATGTAAAGTTTCTTGTATATTCCTGGCAATATACTTATCGTACTAAATTACAATTCTTACGTCTGTATGTTTCCTTCATTAGACTGAGAGTTCCTTGAAGGCAGGAACTCACAGTCTATTTACTCATTTTGTGTTCGTAGGTTAACACAATGTTTGACACAGTAATTATTCATTATATGTCTGCTGAATGAAGAGTGAACAAAGGAATGATCAAAAAAAAAAAAAGGTAATAAAAATCTCACTGAATCAAGGAGAACAAGTGAAAAAGACAATGACAATGTAAAGTAACATTCCTATAGATAGCTCAAGCCAAATTAATGACTTTCTTTGTGTGTGTGTGTATGTGTGTGTGTGTGTGTGTATACATAGATATATACATATTTTTTGAGATGGAGTCTTGCTCTGTTGCCAGGCTGGAGTGCAGTGGTGAGATGTCGGCTCACTGCAACCTCCACCTCCTGGGTTCAAGCGATTCTCCTGCCTCAGCCTCCCGAGTAGCAGGGACTACAGGCACGTGCCACCATGCCTGGCTAATTTTTTGCATTTTGGTAGAAACAGGGTTTCACCATGTTGGTCAGGCTGGTCTTG
Source organism: Chlorocebus sabaeus (assembly GCF_047675955.1). NCBI lineage: Eukaryota > Metazoa > Chordata > Mammalia > Primates > Cercopithecidae > Chlorocebus > Chlorocebus sabaeus. The sequence goes on from NC_132913.1 coordinate 39,459,611, forward strand.
AACTCCCGACCTCAGGTGATCCGCCCACCTCAGCCTCCCAAAGTGCTGGGATTACAGGCGTGAGCCACCGCATCTGGCCCTTGCTTTGTATTAACGATTTAAAATGAAAAGTTTCAAGATATGAAAAACGCAACATGTAATTTTCCTTCTATGATATATGTGCAAGTCCAACTTGAGCTCCTTAGTATTTCATTCTACTTTTTCTAACTCCATTCTCTTGTCTAGAAGTTGCACGAGGGCCTCAAATTCATTCTTTCACCCTTAAAATGCCTTTGGGGTACTGAATTCAGCCATCCTTAAGCTAATATGTAACTACTTGAAGCTCTGGCTTATGGCATTGGCCATAAAATAATCTAGACACAGTTGTTTTGTTTTTGTTTTTTAAATTTCAACAGCAGTGCCTCCTTTACAACTGTGGGACTAAACTGTGATCCACTAAACCATGCTGGAGCCTCGGGAGCCAGGCAGGGAAAGGTTTAGAACAGAACAGTAGGAGTAATACCTCCACCAGAGAATTTTTCCATCAGAAAACAATCAACTTCCAAGAAAGATTTACCTTAAAGAAAAGAGTTCACGGTTTTTAAGTTTTAAAATCATTTGTCTAATTCTATTTTGTACCTTCTGTTTTATTTCATTAGGACAGAATCAAAGTGTTCTTTTAAAAGCAATTTTTTAAAAGTACAGGTTGCACAAAGGTAGTATGATTCAAACAAAAGAATAAATACTGCAATGAAGTGTTCCAAAAGGAAACAGTGAGCCTCAGAGTGATGTTTCCCAGATTTATGCCAGTCACCTGTATTCATCCACCAAGAAAAAAGTTGAATGAAATAAGGAACATACAAATTTGAACTATTTACATATATTATTTGACTCAAACATATTTTTTTTAAATGGCTTAGGGATTACACAACATACCAGAATAGGGCAGTTTCTGCAATTTCCTAATAACCAAATGTTAACTACGAAAGAGGTGAATTACTGCCCAAGATGTGCTGTATTCTTGTGAGTCCCCTTGCCCCAACCCCATTTTCAAGTTCTAAAAATTTACCTAGAGTTCTGTTAACTAAGGCTACAAAAAGAAACAAAAAACAAACCTGTAGTCCCAGCTACTCGGGAAGGGAAAACAGACGTGGAGGCTGAGGCGAGAGGAATTCTAGTCGCACCTGGCAACATAGTGAGACTCAGACTCTCAAAAATACATACATATATGTGTTTGTTTTAGTGTTACTCAAATTTCCAAAATAATTTCGTATACATCTTGTCCATGTTTTTCTCATTCTATAGTCACTCAGACCAGCGCTTTATGACCGCGACAAGTAAAATACTTGTTGTTCTGGAGTGTTTTGAGACTCGAGATTTCCTTTTCATACTCTAAAACAGAACATCTCCTAGCACCCGTGCAATCTTTGCAATTCGGGGATGAAGAGCAACACCTTTACAACTGCAATAAATCTTAAAACTACCCTATCAGGGATTGAATGCAAGAGTAATATAAATAATGGGAAGTAAGTTCTTCCTATCCAATGCGGCTGTCTAGGTGTTAAGTGTCTGGTGTTGGGCTTCTCTAGACAGCAGGGTCTCCACTGCTGCATCATCTTCAAAAAACGATGGGGCGGAGACAGAGATAACTAGCTGTCGAACGAGCAGGAAGTTTTTAATCACCAACTACACAAATACTTAATCAGTCCAGTCTCCAGCGAGCTCTTCCCAAATCCTACGCTTGCTAGGGAGAACGGCCCTTTGAGCGTCCCCAAATTCACGCGGCAGGAAGCACTCCCCAAATCGCTAGCGACGCGCCGAGGTTGCCCCCAGAAAAATCCCAACGTCGAAGTAGCGGGCAGCACCGCCCCTCCCCTCCCTACGCTTGGCTTCCTAGTCCGGAGTCGCTACCGCCCACTTTCTAGCTGGACAAACAGCAGTTCAGGGCCGGGCACAGAGCAGTCCAGGACCGGGCACAACACTCACCCACGTCTTGCTCGAAGGGGTTGGCGGTGAACAAAGGCATCTCGCCGGCGCCCGAGCCCTACTCACTGCTGTCTAGCTGAGACTCCGCAACTGCTCCCCGCCGGGTGACCCGCGGCCACGGCTCCCTAGACTGCTCCGCTTCGGCCTCCGTCCCCGCACTTCCGCCACCGCACCTGCCCGGCTCCTGCCTGACGGGCCGGCTCGGAGTCCACCCTTCGACCCCGCGCTCGCGTCCCAACTTTTCTCCCGGGGCAAGATCCCTCCGACCACGGGCGTCCTCCCAAGGCCTTTGTCGCTGCCCCAGTCCCAGACTTTTGTAGGGGTCAGGCGGCCGCTACGGCCACCTTTCCAGCGCTAGGACCCCGGCGAGCCACGGAGCCGGGGACCTTCGGAGCCGGAAGTAGTCCCGCCTGGAACTGGACGACCCCGGAAGTTGCAGTGCCGGCGGCGGCGCGGCAGGGGGCGCGGTTACCTGTGGTTTTTCGCGTTGGACGCCGGTTCTGAGGGCCATGTTCTTGTCGCGAATTTAGTTGGTTCCAGAGAGGCAAGACTCGTAGCTAGAGAACGAGGAGCCACGATGCGTACGCGTTACAGTCCTGTTTCCCTAGAAACGGAGCCGCCGGCGCAGTGGTGGCTTTGAGATTCTGCGAAAGACCTGACTGCTCTCGAACACTTACTGTGTTGCACCCTCCCTGGCGCCCAATCCAAACCCCATCGGAATAACCACCCGGGACTGCGGTGGTCGAAGAAACTACGCCTAACTTTTCGCTTTCCATCGTGTCCCCCCATAAAAACACTGCTGGACCCCGGGAATCCAAAGGCGAAGGAGGCACACTCCTTGCCTTAGAGAATTTTATAGGGGCAGTGCATAACGTACATGATGGTGTAATGGCGATTCGGATAGTAGTACAAGTCATAAACTTAAGTTCCTATAGGATCCAGGCAGATATTTAAATGAATGCAAAAGCCCAAGCACCCTTCCCACCCACATATTCTCTGCTCCTCTTAGAAAACTGTAGTAATGATTATGTTGCCTGTCTCTCTCCTCCTCATTAGATTATAAACTCCCCGATGAGTTTTGGTCACTACTATATCCCCAGCGTCTAAAACAGTGTCCCAAGTAATAGGTACTCAATACTTTTCGAATGAAGCTGTAACTTTCTAACCGAACAATGCATATCTAAAGATGTCAACTACTGGCAAATTTCAGCCATTTGTTGAAATGTGGGTCCTACTAGAGTTTGCAATTTTTTAACGATTTTTAAATGTTGAGAATTACTCCAACATTTTAAATAATGGATTAATCAAAACCATTTTACAATCTCCAGTATAAAGACCTGATACTATAAAGAGAGAGCTCATACACATTCAGAAAGGTGGTTGCATTTTATAAAGTTAGGGGCACAAATGAGAAGGAATTGTGTAGGTGAAGGGGCTCTTTTTCATAGAATGTTGAACCTAGGATGTTCAAGATAAATTGGGAGGCTGGGCATGGTGGCTCATGCCTGTAATCCCAGCACTTTGGGAGGTCGAGGCGGGCAGATTGCTTGAGGCCAGGAGTTCAAGACCAGCCTGGCCAACATGGCGAAAACCCATCTCTATTAAAAATACAAAAATTAGCCAGGCATGATGGCGCAGGCCTGTAATGCCAACTTCTTGGGAGGCTGAGGCACGAGAATCGCTTGAGCCCAGGAGGCGGAGGTTACAGTGAGCCAAGATCAGGCGACTGCGCTCAAGCCTGGGCAACACAGCAAGACTGTCTCAAAAAAAAAAAAAAAAAAAGTTGGAGATTTTTTGGGCAGATAAAGAATTTTTGTCTAACACTTAGTGTTGGAATGGAAAACAAGGCTAACTAGGGATAAGAGGAAACAGATTGAGAAGAATTTTAAAGGGCAAGCTGGGAAATTTTTATTTTAAGGCACTCAATAATTATTTAAGGATATTGAGTAGCAAAATAGTATAATTTTTTTTTTTTTTTTTTTTTTGAGGTGGAGTCTCGCTCTGTCACCAAGGCTGGAGTGCAGTGGTGAGATTTTGGCTCACTGCAAGCTCCGCCTCCTGGGTTCACGCCATTCTCCCGCCTCAGCCTCCTGAGTAGCTGGGACTACAGGCAACCACCACCACGCCCAGCTAGTTTTGTTTTTGTATTTTTAGTAGAAATGGGGTTTCACCATGTTAGTCAGAATGGTCTCGATCTCCTGACCTCGTGATCTGCCTGCCTCGGCCTCCCAAAGTGCTGGGATTACAGGCGTGAGCCACCACGCCCAGCCGCAGAATGGTATATTTTTAAAAAGAGTTTTCAGAATATAGTCTGACATCAGTGTGCATGACATATATAAAAAAGCAGACCTAGTCAGAACAGTTTAAGAGGCTATTATACTTGAAACCATAAGAGAAAATATTGTGGAGAAGCTTGTATTAAGAGCAGGAGACTGTCAGGTGTGGTGGCACATGCCTGTAATCCCAACTACTTGGGAGACTGAGGCAGGAGGATCGCTTTGAGCCCAGGAGTTGGAAACCAGCCTGGACAACATAGCAAGACCCCAGTCACAATTGGAAAAAAAAAAAAAAAAACAAGCCAGGCAAGGTGGTTCATACCTGTAATCCCAGCACTTTGGGAGGCTGAGTTGGATGAATTGCTTGAGCCCAGGAGTTCCAGACCAGTCTGCACAACATGGCAAAACCCCATCTGTACAAAAAATACAAAAACTAACCAGGTATGGTCATGCACGCCCAGCTACTTGGGAGGCTGAGGTGGGACAATCACCTGAGCCCAGAATTTCAAGGATACAGTGAGCTATGATTGTGCCACTGCACTGCAGCCTGGGTGAAAGAGTGAGACCCTGTCAAAAAAATAAAATGAAATAATTTTTCAAAAAGAGCAGAAAGCTGAGGATTTGCCTTTGGAAAGCATTCATTTTTATTTTTATTTGTTATTATTATTTTTTCGAGACATGTTCTTGCTCTGTCGCTCAGCCTGGAGTGCAGTGGCGCAATCTCGGCTCAAGGTAGCCTCTGCCTCCCAAGTTCAAGTGATTCTCCTGGCTCAGCTTCCCATGTAGCCGGGACTACAGGCGCAGGCCACCATGTCTGTCTAATTTTTCTATTTTTAGTAGGGATGGGGTTTCACCATGTTGTCCAGGCTGGTCTCAAACTCCTGACCTCAAAGTGATCTACCTGCCTCGGCCTCCCAGAGTGCTGGGATTACAGGCGTGAGCCACCGCTCCTGGCCACATTCATGTATTAAAAAGACTCTTTTAATTCCTCCTCTTTAAAGGCGAGTATACTCAAGGATCTATAGGTATTTTTTTTTTCTAGGTATATATTCATTTCCTCAGTGAGTTCCTCTAATTAACAAAGTTTTTTTTTAGTCTTTTGTAATTAACATTTTTAATAGTCACCAGGAGCCAGACCCTGTGTTAGAAACAAGAGGATATAAAAATTGTTCACTGTTGCTTCATCTTAGGAAGTAATTGGGCAATTAAAAAATATTTTAGTGGCAGCCCACAAATTCTGGTGTGCAAAGAACTTGAAAAACACTTTACAAACAAACAAAAAACCTGGAGGCTTGGTGGCATGCACCTGTAGCACCAGCTACTTTGGAGGATGAGGCAGAAGGATTGCTTGAGCTAGGGCAGTCAAAGCGCAGTGATCCGTGATCATGTCACTGCACCCCAGCCTGGATGACAGAGGGAGACCCTGTCTCAAAAAGAAGCAAAAAAAAAAAAAAAAAAGAAAAAAAGAAAAAGAGAAAAGGAAGAAGAAAAAGAAAATATTTTATTCACCTTATTCATCTTTATTTATCTTTATTTATCTTTTTTTTTTTTTTTTTTTTTTGAGACAAGGTCTCTCCATCACCTGGGCTGGAGTGCAGTGGCACAGTTATACCTCATTGCAGCCTCAAACTCCTGAGCTCAAGCTCCTGCCTCAGCCTCCAAAGTAGTTGGGACTACAGGTATGCACCACTGACCCTAGCTCTTTTTTTTTTTTTTTTTTTTTTTTTTGTAGAGACAGGGTCTCACTATGTTCCCCAGGCTGTTTACCTTCATTGATTCCTTCTCTAATGCTCTTTGTTTTTAAAATGTTGATCCAAGTTTCTGACCTGCATCATTTTCTTTCTCTCTCAAGGATTTTTAACATTCCTTGCAAGGCAAGTGTACTGGTGACAAATTCCCTCAAATTTTGTTTGCCAGAGAAAGTCTTTCTCCCTTACTATTGAAAGATAATTTCACTGGATACAGAATTCTAGGTGAGTGGTTTTTTTTTTTTTCTTTCAATACCTCAAAGATTTCACTTTTCTCTCCTCTTGCTTGCACAATTTCTGAAGAGAAGTCTAATGTAATTCTTATCCTTACTCCTCTGTAGGCAAAATGTGTTTTTTTCCTCCTTTTTGCTTCTTTCAAGATTTTCTGTCTCATGATTATGGTTAGGTGCAGATTTTTTGGTATTTATACTGCTTAGTGTACTCTGAGCTCCTGGATCTGTGGGTTTTTATCCATCGTTAATTTGGGGAAATTCTCAGTCATTATTGCTTCAAATTTTCTTCTTTTCTTCTCCCTCTGGTATTTCTGTTATGTATATATTACATCTTTTATAATTCTCCTGCCATTTTTGGATATCTGATTTTTTCTTTTTTTCTCTTTGCATTTCAGTTTTAGAAGTTTTTTTTCCCCCAATTTTAGAAGTTTCTATTTATATTCCTTCAAGCTCAACTTCTTTGTCTCTGAAGTTTATTGATGGAGCCCATCAAAGACATTTTTCCTTTCCGTTAGTGTTTTTTATCTCTAGCATTTTCTTTTGATTCTTTCTTAGAGTTTCTATCATTCTACTTACACTACCCATCTGTTCTTGCATAATGTCAACTTTTTTCCATTACAGCCCTTAACATATCAATCACAGTTAATATAAATTCTTTGTATAATAATTCTATTATCCATATTATAATAACATTCTTGCCATACCTGAATCTGATTCTGATGTTTGCTCTGTCTTTTCAAACCGTGTTTTTTGTCTTTCATTAAGTGTTATCTTTTTGCTGAAAGCTGGACAACATTTACTGGGTAAAAGGAACTGAAGTAAACAGGCCTTAGTATCAGGTTTTATGTTTATCTGGCTAGGGATTAGGCTGTGTTTACTGCTTGCTATAGCGTTAAGTGTCAAAGGCTGATTTCCCTGTTTTTGTCTCCTCTGTTGTCTTTGGGTTCCTGAGACTTAAATAAGGTCTGAGAGTAGGTCTCAATTCTTTAGTGAGCCTGTGCCTCTGCTATGAACTTCACAAGTGCTTTCTGGCCATGCATGGTGGCTCATGCCTGTTATCTCAGCACTTTGGGAGGCTGAGATGGGAGGATAACTTGAGCTCAAAAGTTGAAGACCAGCCCGGGCAACATAGCAAGACCCTGTCTCTACAATAAATTTAAAAAAAGAAAAAAAAAAAGCTGGGTATGGTGGTGCATACCTGCAGTCCCAGCTACTTGGGAAGCTGAGGTGTGTTGATCACTTGAGCCTGGGAGATGAGGGCTCCCTAGTGAGCCGTGATCGCACCACCTAAACACTCCAGCCTGAGTGACAGAGTGAAACCCTATCTAAAACAAAACAACCACCACCACAACAACAAAAACACAGGTGCTTTCTGCTCCTCTCCCTTACCTACCTCCCCATCTGCAGTCTCCAGTTTCAATGAGACAAGAAGACTTAGGGGAAGCTGGAGTTGAGAATTTCCCTTCCACCAGCTACGTTAAGCTCTGGTAAAACCCTAATTGGTTAGGCTTGGGTCAAATGGTTTCTCTTGAGGATGCTCTTTAAGAACATAATTCTGTGGGATAATTCAAAATAATTTCTTTTCCTCTCCCCCTTCCAGAAACACACAGTGATTTCTCTTACTGTGAACCAGATTGAATTCCTGGAGGTAAAACTCACAAAAGTGTAGGGACCCTTCAATAACTAGGCCCCGCTGGAGTTTCTAACTCTCAGACTTGTCCACCCTGAGCCTCCAGCAATTTGTCAATGGCAGTTCAGGTTTTCCACCCCAGCCACTGGTCCCCAAGGACGTTTCTGCTCCAATAAGTTGTGATCCTCTGTATCTATCTGTCTGCCTCTCCAATTTTGAGGGCAGTAATTTGCCCTGTGACCTTAACTCTCTATTGGGTATAAAATGCTCCAGGAATAAATACTTGGTGCCGTGAAGTAAAACCAGCACTCAGGCAAAAGTTTAATTCTCTCGGCAAGGCAATTTACTTCTGCAGAAGGGTGCCACTTGGGTCAATCAAGATCACAAGAGCACAGAGAACAAAGGAGACCAGGGGGTTTTTGTCCTTAATGCAGTCCCTATCTCTGTGTCACTCTTTCATGGGCTGGGGTTGGACTGCACAATCTGAGCTGACCCGATTGGCTACTTATACATATTTTCCTAAATATAGAAGGGGAGGGGGAGGTGAGGTACAGAGGTGGAGTGTGTGGAATGTGCAGTTTCGGGGGAACAATTGGTACAGGTAACAAGGGAACAGATGTGAGTTATTGATTAGAGCTGATGGGAAGTGGGTAGGCTGTTTATGGTAACTAGGGACAAGGAAGAACAAGAAAGTTGAGTTTGAGAACAAAGGATAAGGAAGTTAACAGGCTAAACCCTTTGAAGAGAAACTCAGAAAGATTTATTGTATCTTACACTCTGGTGGATCCAAGAAGAGTTGTTGATTTTTACTTTGTTCAGTTGTTTTCCTTGTGTGGATAGGAGTGGTGACTTGTAAGCTTCCATGCCTGATTAGAACCCAGGAATCAGCTCCCTTTTTTCTATCTCTCTCTCTCTCTCTTTTTTTTTTAACACGGAATGTCACATTGTCACCCAGGCTAGAGTGCAGTGTGACACAATCTCAGCTCGCTGCAACCTCAACCTCCCAAGTTTAAGAGATCCTTCTACCTCAGCCTCCTGAGTAGCTGGCACTACAGGCATGCATCACCATCCCCAGCTTGTGTGTGTGTGTGTGTGTGTGTGTGTGTGTGTGTGTGTGTGTTGAGATGGAGTCTTGCTTTGTTGCTCAGGCTGGAGTGCAGTGGTGCAATCTTGGCTCACTGCAACCTCTGCCTCCCTGGCTTAAGTGATCCTCCTGCCTCAGCCTCCCAAGTAGCTGGGACTACAGGCTTGTGCCACCACGCCCAGCTAATTTTTGTATTTTTAGTAAAGACAGGGTTTCACCATGTTGGCCAGGCTGGTCTTGAGCTCCTAGGCTCAAGTGATCTGCCCCCACTTGGCCTCCCCAAAGTGCTAGGACTGCAGGCATGCACTACCACACCCAGCCCTTTCTATCTCTTTTCTATTATAAGTGCCACAGTGCTTTAGACCAGCATACTGGAAACCTTGCAATAAACTCTGACTTTGCTCTGATTTTCCCATGTTTTTAAATTTTTAATTAAATTTTTAATTTTTTAATTTTTTAGATTTCCTTTTGTTTTTGCTGTTTTTTCTCTTTCTTTTGGCATTGCCTCCATTATAGCACAGGCTTCCATTTCCTCCATGCCTTCTAATTGCTTCCTTTTGAAACAGAGTGCCCAACGTTGGGGGTGAGAAGAGGCTGGAGTCTACTTTATACTCTATTAACTAAGTTAAATGCCCATAAGGCTGCATCCTTCCTAGAGAGGGAGGCTTTTTTTTTCTAGTCGTCAAAAGAAATCATGTGGGCCAGCCTACCCCTGCACATAGCAGTCTACTTAATATCCTGAAATACCACTTTTGTGATTTTATTCTCTTCCTTGAGAATCTAGTGGATTTTGCCTGCCATAAAAAGGTCAAGCTGGGGTGTCACTGTCTCTGGTAAATGACTTATTTTTCCCTATCTAACAGGCTTATTTTCTATAGCTTAAACCATCAGTTTTTAGAGTCACATAAAATTTCAAATCACGGCTCTGCTACTGACTATGTAACTTTGAACAAATACTTAAGTTTTAGGGACTTCAGTTTTCTTTCTTTTCTTTCTTTTTCTTTTTCTTTTTTTTTTTTTTTGAGACAGAGATCTCAGCTCACTGCAACCTCCGCCTCCCGGGTTCAAGCAATTCTCCTGCCTCAGCCTCCTGAGTAGCTGGGATTACAGGCACCTGCCACCACGCCCAGCTAACCTTTTGTATTTTTAGTAGAGACAGGGTTTCACCATGTTGGCCAGGCTGGTCTTGAACTCCTGACCTCGGGTGATCCGCCTGCCTCAGCCTTCTAAAGTGCTGGAATTACAGGCGTGAGCCACCGCACCTGGCCCTTTAACTATATACTTTATTATTTATTTATTTTGTATTTTGAGACAGACTCTCAAAATATAAATAAAACATTTAATATACATAAAATATATTAAATTTAAAAATACTTTATTTGTTTATATTTTGAGACAGTCTCATTCTGTCACCCAGACTGGAGTGCAGTGGTGTGATCTCAGCTCACTGCAGCTTTGACCTCCGGGGCTTAAATGATCCCCCACCTCAGACCCCCACGTAGCTGGGACTATGGGCACACGCCACCATGCCTGGCTAATTTTTGTATTTTTTGTAGAGATGGGGTATCACTCTGTTGTCCATCTGGTGTTGCATTCCTGGGCTCAAGCAGTCTGCCCGCCTTGACGTCCCAAAGTGCTGGGATTACAAGCATGAGCCACCACACCTGGCTACTATATACTTTATAAGATTGCTGTGAAGATTAAATGGGGTTATGAGAGCTTTTTATATAGTAAATACTCAGTAGCACTCACTATAGTACAATAGAAGTTTTTTGCGATGATGGATGTGTTTTTTGTTTTTGTTTTTGTTTTGAGAAGGAATCTCACTCTGTTGCCAGGCTGGAGTGCAGTGGTGTGATCTCAGCTCACTGAAACCTCTGCCTCCTGGATTCAAGCAATTCTCCTGCCTCGGCCTCTGGAGCAGCTGGCACTACAGGTGCCCGCCACCACGCCCAGTTAATTTTTTTTATTTTTAGTAGAGATGGGGTTTCACCAGGTTGGCCAGGATGGTCTCGCTCTCTTGGCCTTGTTATCTACCTGCCTCAGCCTCCCAAAGTGCTGGGATTACGGGCATGAACCACCGTGCCCAGCCGGGTATGTTTTGTATTTGCATTGCTCAATACAAATACCAATAGGCACATGTGACTGTTGATCACTTGAAATGTAACTAGTGCAACTGAGGAACTGAATTTTTAATTTTATTTCATTTTAAATGCAAATACCCACATGTGGCTGCCTAGTAGCTAGTGTAATAGAGTGCTCTATACCGTACTTGAAAATCAGTTGACGGAGAAATAGGAGTGTTTTCCATCTCTGTTATTATGCTTTATGATATTCCACTTTCCAAAAATGCATGCTTTCTTCTTTCACCTATCTTCATCTTTTATCTCTTCTCATTTTTCACATCTGGAAATTTAAGAATCCATTCAACAGCCCCTCTTCTCCAGAAGTATTCCTCGGTTGATCCCAATCTACATGTTTTTCACATTTCTGAAACTTTTTTTTTTTTGAAATGGAAGAGTCTCGCTCTGTCGCCCAGGCTGGAGTGCGGTGGTGATCTTGGCTCACTGCAAGCTCTGCCTCCTGGGTTCCCACCATTCTCCTGCCTCAGCCTCCGAGTAGCTGGGACTTAGAGGCGCCCGCCACCGTGCCTGGCTAATTTTTTGTATTTTTAGTAGAGACGGGGTTTCACTGTGTTAGCCAGGATGGTCTCGATCTCCTGACCTCGTGATCCGCCCACCTTGGACTCCCAAAGTGCTGGGATTACAGGCGTGAGCCACCGCGCCCGGCCGCTGAAACTTTTATTGAACATGGGTCAACATTGCACTGGTTAGCACTTAATATTCTTCTAACCTATCTTGTGTGATTGTTGGAACTTCCCAAGAGCACGATCTTTGTGGCTTTTCATTCTGTGTCCTCCCTTTCAAAAGCAATTAGCCCATTACTTAGAATACTGTAAACACTGATTTGTATCTCCCCAACATTCATATGTTGAAATCCAATTCCCAATAAGATAGTATTTGAAAGTGGGATTTGGGAGAGGTAATTAGGTCACGAGAGTGGAATCCTCATGAATAGAATTAGTGCCCTTATAAGAAGAGGCCAGAAACCTCTCTTGCTCTCTTTACTTCGTGTTAGGACACAATGAGAAGTCAGCAGTTTGCAATCAAAAGAGAGTCCTCTCTAGAACCTGACCAGGCTGACACAGCAATCTGTGACTTCCAGCCTCCAGAACTGTGAGAAATAAGTTGCTGTTATTTATAAGACACCCAGTCTATGGTACTTTGTTATAGCAGCCAAACCTGACTAAAACACACTGAATAACCCCATGTTTGATTGATTACCTGTCCTTTACTTCTCTAATCCATTCCTATTGCCTTCCAATTCCCGCTACCATTCTCTAGAAGTTGGCTGAAAGGAACAAAGAGCACCTGATCAGTTATCTAATAACATTTATTACCTTTTTATTTCCTACATTGTGTTACTTTATCTCTCTCACTCTTGCATGATGAATAAGATCATTTTTTCAGAGGCATTATACTTTTCACACTTCATGTAGTAAATATTGGGTACCTACCATGTCCAAAATACTAGCAGTAGGGGCAAGGGTTGATGAGAGGGGAGGCATGAAAATAACATAATCACTGCCCTCAATGACTCATATTCAGGTGAGGAGAAAATGATTTGTAAGAGTAGTTAATGGAAGAGAATACATAGGATTAAGGGGAATTCCGTGTGGAGGCCGAGTGTAGAGTAATGGTATTTTACTTTGTACCCATTGGAAATTATATTTTAGTGCCTAGTTGAGGGTAGTTAGCCCAACAAATTTGATGTTGTGGACCATCTAGAAAAAAGTCATTTTGGAAATCAGCTTATAAAAAAGGTAATATGAGAAAGTAAAACATAAGCAGAAATGATAATAAAATTGATTGGTTAGGTGAAATTTGAAGAAAAAAAATGTACAAATTCAGGAGATTGTGTGTACACATGTATTGTTTTAAAAAGCCCAAAAACCTTCTGCTAGGCATGGTAGCCTATACCTGTAGTCCTAGCTATTCTGGAGGCTGAGGTGGGAGGATCGCTTGCAGGAGGTCAAGTCTGCAGTGAACTGTGATCACGCAACTGCACTCCAGCGTGGATGACACAGCAAGACCCTGTCTCAAAAAAAAAAAAAAAAAAATCCCAAGCCAAAAAACTTCAAGGAAGGCTATGTTAAAAGCCCATAGATCCTTAGCCAGGCATTGTGGTGCTTTCTTGTAGTCTCAGCTACAGGGGAGGATCACCTGAACCCAAGAGTTTGAGCCTAGCCTGGGCTACATAGTAAGATCCCTACCAAAAAAAAAAAAAAAAAAGATTTCCCACAGCTCCAAAGGCCTGACTTCACAGGACTCCTAGTGGGCCTGGTTCATTCTATTCAGTAACTATTTTTACTGGCAATTCAGTTCAAGAGTATTATAACTTGTATGGATGGATCGGCTACATTTTTACTTCATAATTTATTTGAAATTCTGTTACTACTCTTTGTTCATTTTCCTTTGTCATCATCATTACCGCACTCTGCACAGTAGGTGGCAACAGTGCTTCACTCCCAGAATCAACTGAACGGCCTAGAAGTACAAAACAGAGGCAAACATTGAAACAAATTTCAGGATCCTAATTTGGCCAAAAATAAAGGCATTGCCTTATAAGGTCATGTCAGTAATATGCCATTATAATAAGCCAATTATTATATATTATATATGCAAAATTGTTATATATTCTACATTCAGTATGTAATAAAAATTCGTATGTTGAATAATTCATTTTACCAGTGAATGTGAATGAACCAGGATGTGCTATCTTAAAAATTAATACTCACTTAATCTTTATTATGATAATATAATAAATTGTCTCCTTTATAGTTTAATGTAAAGGTAGGTATTTATTTCTACTTAATTTCATGTGTGCTGGTCATTCAGCAAATTTTATTATGTCTACTATGACAAGAACTTAATTAATATTTGTACATGTGCAGAGAAAAGCAGTTATCTTGATGGTGCACTAAAGACAGGTATAATCCAAATTGCACAACATTAGTGGAAATTTAAAACATCATTTTAAGGCAATATATGCTATACAGTAGTAAAATATAGTTATCCTAATATTTACCTCTTTTTTTTTTTTTTTTGAGATGGAGTCTTGCTCTGTCGCCCAGGCTGGAGTGCAGTGGTACGATCTCAGCTCACTGCAACCTCCACCTCCCAAGTTCAAGTGATTCTTTTGCCTCAGCCTTTGGAGTAACTGGAATTGCAGGCATGTGCCACCATGTCCGGCTAATTTTTGTATTTTTAGTAAAGACAGGGTTTTGCCATATCAGCCAGGCTGGTCTTGAACTCCTGACCTCATGATCTGCCCACCTCAGCCTCCCAATGTGCTGGGATTACAGGTGTGTGAGCCACCGCGCCTGGCCTAAAGCTTCTTTTAAAATGGCTTATATACTAGATAGGCAGTTTTTAAATTTTGTGGTGGAGACAACATCTCACTATGTTGTCCAGGCTTGTCTGAAACTCCTGGGCTCAAGCAGTCCTCCTGCCTTGACCTCCCAAAGTGTTGGGATTACAGGTGTGGGCCACTGCATCCAGCTAATTTCAAAGAATATTAAGATCAATGTATAGATGATATATACATAATGAGTTGTTAGGAAAAAATAGAGGGCAGTGTTTTTCAGCAAAGCATCCCCATGGTCTATGGTAGAGCCAAATCTTAGATGCTGAAAGCAGATGTCACATGGAATTAAGTGCATTGCCGTATTCATCTAAATATCCTGTATGCGAATCTTAATACACAACAAAATTGCTATATTAGGACTAACTTTCAGTCATAAGATTCCATATTCCATCTTCCTTATTCCACTTACTCAAAATGAGAACAGCCATTGCTTTGTAAATTCATTAGCACCTTAGTAGAATCCAGGCCTATCCCTGGTTAGAGAAATGGCAAAATGAAACTCTAAGTGTAACAAATGAATGACTTTACCACACAAATACTCAACACGTGTATTCCCTGTTCTGGCTTCAGTTAGAAAATAAAATGTTCATGATTTTTGTAGTCATAAAGGTATCTGGAGGCTTAAAAAAAGAAAAATAGGCCCTGCACAATGACTCACACCTGTAATCCCAGCACTTTGGGAGGCTGAGATGGGAGGATCATTTGAGGCCAGGAGTTTAAGACCAGCCTGGCCAACATGGTGAAAACCCGTCTCTACTAAAAATGTAAAAATTAGCCAGGTAGGGTGGTATGCGCCTGTAGTCCCATCTACTGGGGTGGCTGAGGCACAAGAATCACTTGAACCCAGGAGGTTGTAGTGAGCCAAGATCATGCCACTGCACTCCAACCTGGTTGTCAGAGCAAGACTGTCTCAAAAACAAAACAGAACAAAGCAAACAAACAAGACAAATGAAAAATATATCTCTGCTTTAGCTAGTTCCCAAATGCCTTTTTAAAAATGCCTTTTGACTACATCTAATCTAACTATAGTACAAATCAGGCTGTGATATTGGGCCAGAGCTAAGAAAAGGATAGTTTTAAAGTACTGCAGCATAATCTGTAGTTGATACTTATTAGTTATGATGACATGAGGTATTAATATGTTTCATAATAGTCTTTCCAATACCACTCATTTAGCCAAATCAAACAACCCTGAGATGGCTTTTTAGGTTTTTTATGCAAAGATTTGCATGGCATGCAAGACAATGAAAAAAAAGTGCTTAGATATTTTTCACAAATTATCTTAATGTTCTTAAAACATGCAAAGAGGGGGGAACACAGAAGAGGCTCTTTAGAGCATTTAATTTTTTTTTTTTTTTTTTGAGACAGGCTCTTGCTCTGTCACCAGGACTGGAGTTCAGTCACGCGATCATGGGTCACTGCAGCCTCAACCTCCCGGGCTCAAGCAGTCCTCCCACCTCAGCTTCCTGTGTATCTGGGACTACTGGCATGTGCTACCATGGCTGGTCAATTAATTTTAAACTTTCTTTTTTTTTTTTTTTTTTTGTGGAGATAGGTTCTCACTATGTTGCTCAGGCTGGTCTTGGAACTCCTAGGCTCAAGTGATCCTCCTGCCTTCGCCTCCCAAAGTCTTGAGATTATAGGTGTGTGCCCGGCCTGATATTTTAAGCAACACAATCAAGTATAAATGATTTCAAATCACTGAAAACAGTATGACTCAAAGGACTTTGAAGCTATAATTTTACAGACATGTATACAAGGTCTACAATAATCAGAGCCTTGTGTCTGTTTTACCCTTCCCACAACTCAAAGGAAAGTTGAGGAAAGATCTCAGGAGATGTGCAGGAGCCAGTAGCAAATATGATCTGAGGAACAAGTGTAGACTCTTGCTGAGAAGTAGAGGCAAGGGCAGCACCAAAGAAGCAAAGTAGGCATCTGTCTAGTCCAGAGGAAAGACTACAGAAAGAAGACTGGTCAACAAGTCAAGAGCAAGGAGATAAAGAGCAGGCTGGCAAACTGGTATGAGACAAGACAGGGCAAGAAACTAGAGGCTTTTTCTGGAGGGATGCTGCAGGTTTATACACATAGAGAGTAAAGACAGACACTCTGGAAGATAATAGCATCAAACAGTATAGAATGAGGTTGCTGATCTCAAGAAATGGACACTATAGTTGGAGAGACAGTGTTTATACCAATGGAAAGGGAAATAACACAGAACAATAATTCAAGTGGTGTTGCAAAACCTTGTATGATTAAATACCAAATTATTAGTCAGGGAAAGCTTCAAAGTAGAGAGGAGCTTTGAGCTCAGTCTTTGATGAATGAGAAGAGTTCAAAGAAGTAAAACAAATATGGGGATTAACAGAGTTAATAAAAGGAAGGGAGTCAAAATATATCTGGTATAAGATCAACTTAGTGAAATAAAGTGTGAAGACAAGATTAGAAAAAAAAGAATGAAAAGGGATGAACAAAGCCTCCAAGAAATATGGGCCTATGTGAAAAGGCCTAACCTATGTGACAGGGAGAATGGAAGGAACCAAGTTGGAAAACACTCTTCAGGATATTATCCAGGGGAACTTCCCCAACCTAGCAAGACAGGCCAGCATTCAAATTCACGAAATACAGAGAACACCACAAAGATGCTCCTCGAGAAGAGCAACCCCAAGACACATGATCATCAGATTCACCAAGGTTGAAATGGAGGAAGAAATGTTAAGGGCAGCCAGAGAGAAAGGTCGGGTTACCCACAAAGGGAAGCCCGTGAAACTAAGAGTAGATCTCTTTGCAGAAACCCTCAAGCCAGAAGAGAGTGGGGGCCAATATTCAACATTTTTTTTTTTTTTTCAAGACAGAGCCTCACCCTGTCACCCAGGCTGTAGTGCAGTGGCGTAATCTCGGCTCACTGAACCTCCATCTCCTGGGTTCAAGCAATTCTTCTGCCTCAGCCTCCCGAGTAGCTGGGACTATAGGCACGCAACACCCTGCCTGGCTAATTTTTCTATTTTTAGTAGAGACGGGGTTTCACCATATTGGCCAGGCTGGTCTCGAGCTCCTTACCTCGTGATCCACCCGCCTCAGCCTCCCAAAGTGCTGGGATTACAGGCGTGAGCCACCACACCCAGCCTCAACATTCTTAAAGAAAAGAATTTTCAACCCAGAATTTCATATCCAGCCAGACTAAGCTTCATAAGTGAAGGAGAAATAAAATCCTTTATAGACAAGCAAATGCTGAGAGATTTTGTCACCACCAGGCCAGCCTTACAAGAACTCCTGAAGGAAGCACTAAATATGGAAAGGAAAAACTGGTACCAGCCACTACAAAAACATACCAAATTGTAAAGACCATCAGCACTTTGGTGGATGAAGAAACTGCATCAACTAATGGGCAAAATAACCAGCTAGTATCATAATGACAGGATGAAATTCACACATAACAATATTAACCTTAAATGTAAACGGGCTTAATGCCCCAATTAAAAGACACGGACTGGCAAACTAGATAGAGTCAAGACCAACTGGTGTGCTGTATTCAGGAGAGCTGTCTCACATGCAGAGACATACATAGGCTCAAAATAAAGGATGGAGGAAAATTTACCAAGCAAATGGAAAGCAAAAAAAAAAAAGCAGGGGTTGCAATCCTAGTCTCTGATAAAATAGACCTTAAACCAACAAAGATCAAAAAAGACAAAGAAGGGCATTATATAATGATAAAGGGATCAACACAAGAAGAGCTAACTATCCTAAATATATATGCACCCAGTACAGGAGCACCCAGATTCATAAAGTGAGTTATTAGAGACCTACAAAGAGACTTAGACTCCCACATAATAATAATGGGAGACTTTAACACGCCACTGTCAATATTAGACAGACCAATGAGACAGAAAATTAACAAAGATATTCAGAACTTGAACTCAGCTCTGGACCAAGCGGACCTAATAGACATCTACAGAACTCTCCACCCCAAATCAACAGAATATACATTCTTCTCAGCACCACATCACACTTACTCTAAAATTGACCACATGATTGGAAGTAAAACACTACTCAGCAAATGCAGAACTAAAATCGTAACAGTCTCTCAGACCACAGCACAATCAAATCAGAACTCAGGGTTAAGAAACTCACTCAAAACCACACAACTACATGGAAACTGAACAACCTGCTCTTGGATGACTACTGGGTACATAACGAAATGAAGGCAGAAATCAGTTCTTTGAAACCATGAGAACAAAGACACAACATACCAGAATCTCGAGGACACAGCTAAAGCAGTGTTTAGAGGGAAATTTATAGCACTAAATGCCCACAGGAGAAAGCAGAAAAGATCTAAAATTGACACTCTAACATCACAATTAAAAGAACTAGAGAAATAAGAGCAAACAAATTCAAAAGCTAGCAGAAGACAAGAAATAACTAAGATCAGAGCAGAACTGAAGGAGATAGAGACAAAAAAAAAAAAAAAAAAACCTTCAAAAAAATCAATGAATCCAGGAGCTGTTTTTTTTTTTTTTAAAGATTAACAAAATAGACCACTAGCCAGACTAATAAAGAAGAAAAGAGAGAAGAATCAAATAGACACAATAAAAAAATGATAAAGGGGATATCACCACTTTTCCCACAGAAATACAACCATCAGAGAATACTATAAACACCTCTATCCAAATAAACTAGAAAATCTAGAAGAAATGGATAAATTCCTGGACACATACACCCTCCCAAGACTAAACCAAGAAGAAGTTGGATCCCTGAATAGATCAATAACAAGTTCTGAAATTGAGGCAGTAATTAACAGCCTACCAGCCAAGAAAGCCCAGGACCAGACGGATTCACAGCTGAATTCTACCAGAAGTACAAAGAGGTGCTGTTACTATTCCTTCTGAAGCTGTTCCAAACAACAGAAAAAGAGTGACTCCTCCCTAACTCATTTTACGAGGCCAGCATCATCCTGATACCAAAACCTGGCAAAGACACAACAAAAAAAGAAAATTTCAGGCCAATATCCCTGATGAACATCGACGCGAAAATCCTCAATAAAATACTGGCAAACTGAATCCAGCAGCACATCAAAAAGCTTATCCACCACAACCAAGTCAACTTCATCTCCGGGGTGCAAGGCTGGTTCAACATACGCAAATCGATAAGTGTAATCCGTCACATAAACAGAACCAATGACAAAAACCAAATGATTATCTCAATAGATGCAGAAAAGGCCTTCGACAAAATTCAACACTCCTTCATGCTAAAAACTCTCAATAAACTAGGTATTGATGGAACGTATCTCAAAATAATAAGAGCTATTTATGATAAACCCACAGCCAGTATCATACTGAATGAGCAAAAGCTGGAAGTGTTCCCTATGAAAACCAGCACAAGACAAGGATGCCCTCTCTCACCACTCCTATTCAATATAGTATTGTAAGTTCTGGCCAGGGCAATCAGGTGAGAGAAAGAAATAAAGGGTATTCTAATAAGAAGAGAGGAAGTTAAATTATCTCTGTTTGCAGATGACATGATTGTATATTTAGAAAACCCCATTGTCTCAGCCCAAAAATTCCTTAAGCTGATAAGCAACTTCAGCAGTCTCAGGATACAAAATCAATGTGCAGAAATCACAAGCATTCCTATACACCAATAATTGACAAACAGAGAGTGCCAAATCATGAATGAACTCTGATTCACAATTGCTACAAAGAGAATAAAATGCCTAGTAATATAATTTACAAGGGATGTGAAGGACCTTTTCAAGGAGAACTACAAACCACTGCTCAAGGAAATAAGACAGGATGCAAGTAAATGGAAAAATATTCCATGCTCATGGATAAGAAGGATCAATATTGTAAAAATGGCCATACTGCCCAAAGTAATTTATAGATTCAACGCTATCCTCATCAAGCTACCACTGACTTTCTTCACAGAATTAGAAAAAAATACTTTAAATTTTATATAGAACCAAAAAATAACCCATATAGCCTAGACAATCCTAAACAAAAAGACCAAAGCTAGAGGCATCACACTACCTGACCTCAAACTATGCTACAAGGCTACAGTAACCAAAACAGCATGGTACTGGTACCAAAACAGATATATAAACCAATGGAACAGAACAGAGGCCTCAGAAACAATGCCACACATCTACAATTATCTGATCTTAGACAAACCTTACAAAAACAAGCAATGGGGAAAGGATTCCCTATTTAATAGATGGTGTTGGGAAAACTGGCTAGCCATATGCAGAAAACTGAAACTGGACCCCTTCCTTACACCTTATACAAAACTTAACTCAAGATGGATTAAGGACTTAAACATATGACCTGAAAACATAAAAACCCTAGAAGAAAACCTAGACAATACCATTCAGGACATAGACATGGGCAAAGATTTCACGATTGAAACACCAAAAGCAATAGCAACAAAAGCCAAAATTGACAAATGGGATCTAATTAAACTAAGGAGCTTTTGCACAACAAAAGAAACTGTCATCAGAGTGAACAGGCAACGTACTGAATGGGAGAAAATTTTTGCAATCTATTCATCTGACAAAGGGCTAATATCCAGAATCTACAAAGAACTTAAACAAATTTGCAAGAAAAAAACAACCCCATCAAAAAGTGGGCAAAGGATATGAACAGATACTTCTCAGGAGAAGACATTTATGTGGCCAACAAACACACAGAAAAAAAAAGCTCATCATCACCGGTCATTAGAGAAATGCAAATCAAAACCACAATGAGATACCATCTCATGCCAGTTAGAATGTCCATCATTAAAAAGTCAGGAAACAACAGATGCTGGAGAGGATGTGGAGAAATAGGAACGCTTTTACACTGTTGATGGGAGTGTAAATTAGTCCAACCATTGTGGAAGACAGTGTGGCAATTCCTCAAGGATCTAGAGCCAGAAATACCATTTGACCCAGTGATCCCATTACTGGGTATATACCCAAAGGATTATAAATCATTCTATAAAGACACATGCACACATTTTTTATTGCAGCACTGTTCACAATAGCAAAGACTTGGAACCAATCCAGATGCCCATCAATGATAGACTGGATAAAGAAAATGTGGCACACATACACCATGAAATACTATGCAGCCACGAAAAAGGATGAGTTTGTGTCCTTTGCAGGGACATGGATGTAGCTGGAAACCATCATTCTCAGCAAACTAACACAGGAACAGAAAACCAAACACTACATGTTCTCACTCATAAGTGGGAACTGAACAATGAGAACACGTGGACACAGGGAGGGGAATATCACACACTGGGGTATGTTGTGGAGTAGGGGTCTAGGGAAGGGATAGCATTAGGAGAAATACCTAATGTAGGTGATGGATTGATGGGTGCAGCAAACCACCATGGGATGTGTGTACCTATGTATCAAACCTGCACATTCTGCACATGTATCCCAGAACTTAAAGTATAATTTTTTAAAAAGTGAAAAAAAAAAAAAAAAAAAAGAAATGTATCTGGTATATTATGGGAAAGTAATTAAACCAACCCGAGGGGTGTATTAATCATGTCTTTCATTTTCTATATTTTGTGAGGCTTTGACATATTGGGGTTTTGTGGATTCAGGGAGGGACTGCCCCTCTCAGGGATAGCGAATTCCTGGAGATAGCAAACAACTTGGCTTTGAGAATGCCTTTGATATACAAACCAACCACACCCCCAGCTCCTTTCATCAGACTCCTGCAGTGTCCTCCTGACCTCAGCCTCCCTAGGGCCAGGTACTGGACAACTAGAGACCACCTCTATAGTCCAGAACCCGCCAAAATTATTCAAGCTATGCAATCCTAATCCTGCCCAACTCCTTATCCTGCCTTGCGCATTCTTTCCCATGAAAACCACAATAAAGGCTTTTGTCCGTGCCTCCTCCTTGCATCTTCTGCCACCTAACTGACCCTGGTGACTTCCCCATGTGGCTCTGCATGGAATGGAGTGCCCCGTTCGCTTGAGAGCTGTGAATAACAAATTATCTTTTCAGCCACAATTGTCTCCTGCCTGACCTGTTGACCTCACCATACCTGAATAAAAACAAAATCCCAGGTACATTTTAGAACGAGAAGTACAGAGAGTTCGTATAGAGCAGTGGTTCTTGAAATGCAGTCTGAGGAACCCTGGGATGCCTGAGACGCATCAGGGAGTCTGTAAGATCAAAATCATACGCAAAGTATCCTCACAGAGTGCAAAATAGCCAAATGGATTTTAATGTAACAGAGCATGGAAAGACCATTGATACGGTTACAGATTCCTCATTGCAACTAACCTTTGAGAAACTACCATTTTTTGAATTTTAGTGTTGTATCGTAGAAAAATATCTATAGCTAACCAAAAAGATTTAAACTACTCTCCCTCTTCCAACTACTTATCTGTGAGATGCCAGATTTTCTTCATATACTTGAACCAAAACAACATATTTGCAACATATTGAATGCAGAAGCAGATATGAGAATGCAGCTGTATTTCATTAAGCCAGATATTAAAGAGATTTGCAAATGTGAAAGTGATGCTCTTTTCATGAAATTTGTTTAATTTAGAAAACATTTATTTTTAAATAAAACCTATGGTGCTCATAATATGTAATATGCTTATTTTTAAATGAATCAATCTTTTCAATGTTTCTCAGTTTAAATTTCAAATATGGTAAATATCAGTAGATATAATCAACATAAAAGAAAGCTCTTTGGGGGCCTCAGTAATTCTTACAAACAAAGAGAAGTTCTGAGAGCAAAATTATGAGAACAGTTGATACAAAGGAATAACAACAGTCCCACTGGAAAGACTAGGAAGAGCCAACCTGTGAAACCACTTGAATTGCAAGCTAAAAAAGGGATTTTTGTTTTAAATCATGGAAATAATGACTTTGAGCAGAGAGATAATATGATGAAAAAACTTTTTAGAACAAAAACTCTAGTATATATGTATATGTGTGTGGAATCATTTTAAAAAGTATGTGTATGAATCTGTTTACTATGTTTTGATGGAGGGAGAGACATGGTGAGAAACTGGAGAAGCCAGGCAGGAAACTGATGGAACTCTGTAGACACAAGGTAATTGAGGTCTTAACGAAGGGGATAGTAAGGGAATGAAAATATTAGCTAGTATTTGCTAAAATTTGTAAGGTGTTTACTATGTGTCAGGCACTTGGTGTGGATTATCTTACTATCTTCTCAACAATCTAATAATACTTTTACAAAGCACATTTTAAAGATGAAGATACTAAAGCACAAAGATGCTAATGGAAGATAGCAAGTAAGGGATGAAACTAAGGTTTGAAGCCACACAGCCTGACTGCAGAGCCTGGACAGAAGAATGTCCAGCATAGAGGATGAGTCATTTCAGACATCGCTGATTTTTAAATGAATCAATCTTTTCAGTGTTTCTCAGTTTCAATTTCAATTATGGTAAATATCAACAGATGTAATCAACATAAAAGAAAGCTCTTTGGGGGCCTCAATAATTCTTAGAAACAAAGATAATTCCTGAGACTAAAATTATGAAAACAGCTGATAAAAAGGAATAAAAACAGTTAAAACTGGAAAGGCAATGAAGAACCTTTTCATTGAACTTTATGTGACAGTTCATTTCTTTATGTGACAGACGCCTTTGGTGTCCTCCCTGATCCCCTTACTGGGCAGTGCACCCAACCCCAGCCGCTGTGAATACTGGCCACTCCTGGCTCACAGCTGCACAGCTGCACCCTTTGAGGGGGTGAGGGGCATTGCCCTTGGCTGACAGGATATGATTAGAAAGCCTGGAAGGTGGCTGGTGGTGGCCCATGGCCAATGAGTCACTGTGCGAGTGTATACTAGCCCAGCCCTCTTGCCTCCAGGCAGGAAAAGCTGTGTGAAGTGCTCCACTTGCTCCATGCTCCAGCGCTCCCTGTACCCATGCAGGCTGAAGCTGAGCCTAGACATCTCCTGAAACCACACCTTTGACTCACTTCTTCTCCCTCCCTCACTCCGTTACAGTGTCTCAGGAAAGCACTCTCTCAGTAAATCAATTGCACATGAATTCTTGTCTAAGCTCCGCTTCTAGGAACCCAACTAAGACACTGAGAATTTTGTTTTAAAATATCTTTCAGAATTCCTTTTTTGGTCTCAGTTTTTATAGCTATCTCTGAGATGGATCTATAATGTGGTCACTCATTAACATTTTGGAATCTAGATCTCTTTTGAAACTCGTTAGATATGAGGTGGGGGTTTTAAATTCATTCCAAGTCGTAACTGCAGTTAGAACCTTGAGTACTTTATTTTTTTTCTTAATCAAGGCATTCTGGGCACTCTACTCTTCCCTTAGCAGAGTAGAATCACTTGGAGAACAGAAACCTCCATATTAGTCATCTTTTTATTTCCTCAGCACCTAGCATAATATTCTGAACTTTGGAGGCATATAGTAAACGTATTAAATAAAAAAAAATCTTCAGAACTTACCAAATCATTTTACCATGATTTTTTAAAAAGACATTTTTTAGACTAGTTTTAGGTTCATGGCAAAATTGAACAGGTCAGAGATTTCCCGTATACCTCCTGCCATCAAACACACAAACTCCCAACTATCAAAATCTCCCACCAGAGTGATGCATTTTTTACAATCGATGAACTTACATTAACACATTATTATCATACAAAGTCCATAATTGATATTCGGATGCACTCTTGGTGTTGCAGACTCTGTGAGTTTGGACAAATGTATAATGACATGGACCCACCATGTAGTGTACTCTGTGTAGTATCATATAAAATGTTTTCATGGCTGTAAAAATCTGATGTATTCCCCCTATTCATTCCCTCCTCCACCAACCCCTGATAACCACTGATCTTTTTGCTGCCTCCACAGTTTAGCTTTTTCCAGAATGTCATATAATTGGAATCATGCAGTATGTAGCCTTCTGAGATTGGCTGTGTCTTTTTCATGGCTTGACAGTTCATTTCTTTCTCGTATGATCTCGATACTGAAGAAATCTTTCTGAGAACCTAATATAATTATTTTCCTTCATGTGGGTGAGACTTGCCTAGAAGAACGTGACGAAACTCAAGTAGAAAGGTCTCATCTCTTCTACCCCTCCTATTTGGGGTCTTGATATTGCAGGGCTGAGGTAAGGTTAGGAATGTGCATTTTTAGCAACACCACAGGAGATTTTAATGCATTAAAATCATTGGGCCACATTTTGAGAAACAGTTGTAAGATATGAGTTCTGAATTTCAAATAATTAATATGTCAGTATGTTCAATTCTTTGCTTTATACTTTTAAACTTAACTTCCTCGTAAAACAGCCTTTTTCGATCACCTCCTCCACCCTAACTCGTTCTGATGACCTGCTCCTGGTCTGCCCTGACTCCCACCAAAGCTCTCACCCCGTCATTCTCTTTAAATTAGCCAGTCGGAATTAGTTTATCCCATGTGGTCTAACCCTAGCCAATAGGGGAACGACACAGCAGCAGGGGATAAGAACCCCTTCCCCTCCCTTGTCCAAGTGTGCACTCACCATTGCTCCATCTGTAAGGGTGCACCCTTCTATAGAAGTACCTTGCCTAGGTAAGAATTAAAAAGAAAATTTTATATTCGAGTGCTATTTTTTTTTTGGCGGCACTGAAACTTTATAACACATTGTTGTAAAATATACTTAAACATGACGTGAGATACCTATTTCAAACAACACAACAAGAAGATTTGAGATCTAAAGGGCATAGCCTTCTCTCACTATCTCCTACCCATAATGATTATTACCAGAATTACAGGCCAATGTAAGGATCTTAAAACATTTTCAAACTTGTCAAATTTTATTGAGATTAGCTTGTTAGTAAACATGGGAACAATGAAAAACATAACGTTTCTGACAAGTTGGCATTTAAATATATGTCCAACGTCCTATACGATCTATCATTAGTCACCTTGTAACATGCTATTAGGACTCCTAGGGACCTTGGTTATCCCACCACACATTAACCACAGTGATTTGTACAGCTTTCAGGCAATTCGCCTTCCATCCTTTTTGGGTTTTTTTCTCCAAATACAGTAATGAACACTTTTGATGTGTCTCTGAGGTAAATGACCTCTGCCATCTAGAAAGCACTATTAAAGTGATGTCTGCTCTGGGAAATTGTTGCCACAACATTGTAAATCCATTAGTGATTGGTGACCGTGAAAAAGCAAGAGGTTCTGAACAGTCTCAGAGGGGCTAGTTCTTCATGCTGAAAATCAATGATTTACAGGGGACTGACTGTGCTATAAGGGACATCCAAAAGGCTTATGACAGAATCATCCCCAGCTTATTCACAACCTTTGTTGCCTTAAGGAACAACCCTAAAACGACTGCGAGTAGGTTAGTCTGGCTAAGGCGTGGCTATAATAGGAGAAAGCTCTTTCACTGTCTCACCAAGAAATGTATAATGGTGTGCCAGGGCATACTTTATTTATGTCAACTGTCAATAAATTTTAAGCATCTATTCAGCTAACATTTCTTCTTAAATATGACTTTGAAACTGAAGATATGGAAAAGTTACTCTTTTAGCATAGTGGCATAAGCTCCTAACAGACTGAAACTCTCTCAGATAAAAACATAAAAACCAACTAACTACCTGAGAGTTCTGAAGAGTGAACAAAAGGCAGCACATTTTGGAGGGAAATTAAAACTTGGAAGATGTGACCAGCATGGGGTGAATTTCCTGTTTTTTTGCAGTGTGGCTTCAAGCCTAGACTGCAGACAAAGCAGCTAAGACTGATAGAAAGTCAGCCATCTTCTGGCATGAGCAATTAGGGGACAGAACTTGGGGTATCAAGGACTTCCAGAGAATGAGACAGAAATCTCAGAAAAGCAGGGCACAGTGGCTCACACCTGTAATCCCAGCACTTTGGAAGGCCGAGGCAGGCAGATCACCTGAGGTCAGGAGTTCAAAACCAGCCTGGCCAACATGGTGAAACTCTGTCTCTACTAAAAGTACAAAAATTAGCCGGGCATGATAGTGGACACCTGTGATCCCAGCTACTTGGGAGGCTGAGGCAGGAGAATCACTCTAGCCCAGAAGGTGGAGGTTACAGTGAGCTGAGATCATGCCATTGCACTCCAGCATGGGCGACAGAGCAAGACTCTGTCTCAAAAAAAAAAAAAGAAAGAAAGAAAGAAAAACATAAGAGGACAGTATAAGAAGGGAAATTTATAAGGCAGTATCATTCATGAATTGAAATGCAAAAACCCTAAACAAACTATTAGCAAATTGAATCCAGCTAAAAAAGAGGATATATCCTTTTTTAGCTCTTGGGAACTTGGTTAAAAGAGAAAAAAAAGAGAGACAAAGGATGCCTCCTCATAAAATTGGGTTTAACGAAATATAATATTTAATTTATATTTTTAACAACTTAATGGAGATATATGATTATCTTCATAAATGCAGAAAACATATTTGCTAATAACATTTATTTATGATAAAACTCTTAGAAAACTAGGAAGAGAAGAGAACTTTCTAAATTTGACAAGGGTTATATATAAAATAGGACATCAAATGTTATTTGTGAAACAATGAAAGTACACTTTCTAGATCAGGAAAATGACAAGGTTAGCCACAGTAATTATTGCTATTCAACAATGTACCAGCCATCCTAGGCAAAGCAGAAAGGCAGAAGAAAAGAAATCGAGATTAAAAGGAAGAAACAGAAAGTCCACTATTTTGCAGGTGATATCATTGCCCACATAAAAAACCCAAAGTAACCTATGGATTACTTATTAGAATTACTTTAAAAATTAAGCAAGGTTGCTAGCCACATCAATATTTATACATTTTTCCATGAGCAAAGTGTTAGCTGAAAAGAAAAAAAAGTATACATTGCATTTTTGTAAACCATCAACAAATGCTTCAAAAATAAAAAAAAATTAAAAATATTTATAACAGCATTAAACATATTAAATACTTAGGAATAAATATAAGAAGAGAGTTATAAAATCTTTTTTTTTTTTTTTTTTTTTTTTAAGATAGGATCCTACCCTGTCACCCAGCCTGAATGCAGTGGTAAGAACACAGCACACTGCAGCCTCAAACGATCTTCCCACCTTGTCCTTCCATGTAGCTGGGACTACAGGCACACACCAGCATACCGAGCTAATTTTAAAAAATGTTTTGTAGAGAAAGAACGCCACCACGTTGGCCAGGCTGGTCTTGAACTCCTAGGCTCAAAGAGATCCTCCCACCTCAGCCTCAGTCTCCCAAAGTGCTACAAGGCAAGACTCTGTCTCTTAAAAATAAATAAATAAATACATAAGTAAAAATGAAATAAAATAATACAATTTAATTTAAAGACATGTTTTTAAAAGACCTTGAAGCCATGAGCCTGGGGGAAAAAAAAAAAAAAAAAACCTAAATTAATGGAGAGATGCCATGTTCATGGTTGAAAGACTCAATATAGTAAAGATGCCATTTCTCCCCAAATTGCTCTATAGATTTTATATAATTCCAATCAATATCTCAGGGTATTTACTTTGTTAAATTTGAACAAACTAATCCTAAACTTTATATGGAAGAGCAAAGGCCAGTAATAACCAACACCCTCTTAAAGAAAATGAATAAGCAGGAGCATACTTATTCTACCAGTTATAAAATTATTTTATAAAGTTGTAGCAATTAAAATGGTGTGGTGTTGGCTGGGCATGGTGGCTTGTGCCTGTAATCCCAGCATTTTGGGAGTCTGAGGCAGACAGATCACCTGAGGTCAGGAGTTCTAGACCAGCCTGGCCAACATGGTGAAACCCTGTCTCTAGTTAAAATACAAAAATTAGCCAGGGGTGCTAGTGGGCACCTGCAATCCCAGCTACTCAGGAGGCTGAGACAGGAGAATCACTTGAACTTGGGAGGCAGAGGGTGCAGTGAGCCAAGAAGTGAGCCAAGATCATGCCACTGCACTCCAGCTTGGGCAACAGAGTGAGACTCGATCTCAAAAAAAAAAAAAAAAAATTATGTGGTGCTTGTGCAGTGACAGGAAAAAAAGACTAAGGGGCAGAATTGAGAGCCCAGAAAAAGACCCTTGCAAATATGGATATTTGATACATGAATGAGATTATCTTGCAAATGAACAAGGAAAGAGTAGTCTTGCAACAAATGGATAAACATATAGAAAAAAAAAAATTGCACCCCTTCACACCATACACACAAGAAAGACAGATTAGAGACCTAATGGAATAACAATATAAATGAGTTTTCAGAAGACAAAATTGGTTATATTTATAACATCATAATGAGGAAAGATTTCTTAAAACACAGAAGTGTAAAAAATAAGGGGAAAATGATGAATCAACTACATTTAAGTTTACGGCTTTTATTCTTCAAAGGTCACCACGAAGAGAGTGAAAAGACAAACCGTAAACTGGGAGAAGATAATTACAGCACGTATAACCAATAAAGGATTAGTCCAAAATGTATAGAGAGTTTTTGTGATTTTATTTATGTATTCATTTTAATTTTTATTTTTGAGACAGAGTTTTGTTCTGTCTCCCAGGCTGTAGTGCAGTGGCACAATCTCGGCTCACTGCAGCCTCTGCCTCCTGCTTCAAGCAATTCTCCTGCCTTAGCCTCCCACGTAGCTGGAATTACAGGCTAATTTTTGTATTTTTAGTAGAGAGAGGGTTTCACCATGTTGGCCAGGCTGGTCTCAAACTCCTGACCTTAGTGATCTGCCCACCTTGGCGTTCCAAAGTGCTGGGATTACAGGCATGAGGCACTGTGCCTGGCTGAATTCCTGTGATTTCAATAAGAAAAATACAAACATTCCAATAGAAAGATGGTCAAAAGAAATGACCAGAAATTTCACCAAACTGAAACAGAAGTGGCCCATAAACCTATGAAAAGTGTTTAATCTTTCAGATATCATCATGGACATTTAAAATAAAAGCATTATGAAACCATTTCACAAACCAGATGGAAAAACAAAATCACTAACCAAATATATTTCCTCCCCAGATTCATTCCTTGTGATGCAACTGCTTTGATTTTCATTAAAAATTCAACATTGTCTTCAATTCTCTTCCTCATATATAGGTGGGAAGAAATTCACTTCATACAATGATTCTTGCTGCCTTCCCTGTTTATAGCTGTTCTTAATTGCTAAATGGAAAAAGTCTGGCCGGTGCACCATGATGACTTCTCTTTCTACGTCTTTTTGTTTGTTTGTTTGTTTTTGTTTTTGACACAGAGTCTGGCTCTGTTGCCCACGCTGGAGTGCAGTGGCACCATCTTGGCTCACTGAAGCCTCCATCTCCCGGGTTCAAGCGACTCTCCTGCCTCAGCCTCCCGGGTAGCTGGGATTACAGACATGTGCCACCACGCCCGGCTAAGTTTTGTATTTTCAGTAGAGATGGGGTTTCACCATGTTGGCCAGTCTAGTCTCGAAATCCTGACCTCAGGTGATCCTCCTGCCTTGGCCTCCCAAAGTGCTGGAATTACAGGTATGAGCCAGGGTGCCCGGCTTGTTTTCTTTCTACTTTTCAACCATATCTTTGCCCTGCACTTATTTCTATGTTGGTGGCATTTTCTTATTTAAGCATTTACAGGTATATTAACAATGACCACCTAATAAAGTTAGGTTTATTGTTTAGTTGTAATTTTTCTAATATACTGGGAGACTAACCACATTGGAAATCAAATTTCAACTAGAGTTTTGGGAAACTAACCAGACCACGTGAATTCCAGCACTTTAGGAGGCCAAGGAGGGCAGATTACTTGAGGTCAGGTGTTTGAGACCAGCCTGGCCAACATGGTGAAACCCATTTCTACTAAGAATACAAAAAAACTAGCTGGGCATGATGGCGGGCGCCTGTATTCCCAGCTACCGGGGAGGCTGAGGCAGGAGAATCACTTGAATCTGGGAGGCGGAGGTTGCAGTGAACTGAGATCACATCACTGTACTCCAGCCTTGTTGACAGAGGGAGACTCCATCTCAAAATAAATAATAAATAAATAAAAGTTTCATAGAGGGACAACTTCAGGTCACTGGCATCTTAATTTGAATTCATTTATTAAGTGATTCTCTTCCCAAACAGAAAGTATGGCAGCGTGGAGTCTGAAATGGAATTGAGGTAAAGAAGGTGTGGGTAGTAAAACGAGGGAAAGAGAATCAAGAAGCAAGTGTGGGAAGCACAGTAGAGCAGAAGCTTCACCGTTTGCTTAGCCCTATTGTCGAGTCCTATGGTCAGGTGCTACATTGTATTGTCTCTCCTAATAATCACTATGAAAATATCACAGATGAAATAAGTTAAAAGACATTTTAGTGTTAATTTTATTTGGGAAAATAGAGGTAGGTTGCCAGGATATGACTTCTTCTGGGGGGAAGATGCTGGAATCTCCTCCAGGCATTATTGTTTTGCAAACTTTTGGATAATATTTTATGCTTAGTCATGTAGCACACCAGTTTTCTCAATGAGAGCAATCCCTAGTCTTCGTTAGCCAAATTCTCTTCTATGGAGAAACCTCTTCCTGATGTTACATCGCAATTGTAGTGGCATGTGCACATGATGATACGTTAAGACTTTGAAACAGAACCTTAGGTCAGGTTGCTCAAAAGAGATTATTCCTAATAGAGCAAGGTATCCTGATTATAGACTCTTAACTCCCTGTACACCCTGGTCTTTTGTTCTGGCTCTCAAAGCAAGTTGCTTTCTTGCATATATGCCAGTTTTCTGCAAATGGTAAGTGAATTGGTTTTCATTTTGCAATTTTATTTTAAAATATCAAACCTACAGCACACAGCTGGATATTAAGAATCAGACTGGGATCATATATCATCAAAAGTAATCCTGGTGTTCCATATTTATTTCATAATATACACCGATGAATCAAAGTTAAAGCATCTGTCATTTTCAAAAAAGCGTTCACATCCATTTTTATATTGCATTCAAAACAAAAAATACAAAGCTTACAATTTGACATATCCACAGCAAGTCATAATATTGAAAGCGTAAGTTTCATTATTTCATGCTAGCTTCATGACTAGCTTGGAACAAAGTCTGAATGCATTAACAGGGGAGTATTTCTCAGTGTCCATACCTACCACAAGCTGATTCTGACTCTAGTTATCAGAGACACATAATATGTTTTCAGACTTCTGGGAATATCTTATTTTCTGGATTCAGGTTCTCATGATACATTCTGCTAAACTAACTTGTAAGTAAATAGCAAAATCACCAATGCATTTTCTATCTCTAAGTATTAAGGCAATAAAGTAAGTTAAATTAAAGCTTTTCTTTTTTAACTGAAATTACATGTATTCCTTTTTCCTTACGTGTAATCCCAAGTAAGTTCAGACTCCTTCTCCTTTCTCTGCAGATTTTGCTTTATTTAGACTTTCAAGATGTATTACATTTGCTATTATCACTTTCTGCACTAATGTTATTGATCTGACAGTGATATATTTGTATGAAAAGGGCCCACTTTTTAACATTTAAATGTTTTTGGTAACATCTTAAGATTTAATCACATACAATCTACCTACTTAAAGTATACAATTAAATGGTTTTCAAACCTACAGCACACAGCTGGATATATCACAGATATATGCAACTATCACCACAATTGATTTTTGAACATTTTTATCACCCTAAGAAGACCCTGTAGCCTTTAGCTTTTACCCCTCAATCTTCCCACTCCTTGCTCCCATAATAGATAACCACTAATCTACTTTCCATCTCTGTAAATTTGCCTATTCTGGATATTTCATATAAATGGAATCATATAATATGTGGTCCTTTGTGACTGACTTCTTTCGCTTGACATAATTTTTTCTTTCTTCCTCTCTCTCTCTTTTTTTTTTTTTTTTTTTTTTTTTTAAGATAAGGTCTTGCTCTGTTGCCCAGGCTGGAGTGCAGTGGCACAGTCATACTTACTGCAGCCTCAACCTCCCAGGCTCAAGTGATGCTCCTGCCTCAGCCTCCTGAGTAGCTGGGACTACAGGCTCATGCCACCATGCCTAACTAATTTTTAATTTTTTTTTTGAAGAGGGGTTTTGCTATGTTGCCCAGGCTGGTCTCAAACTCTAGGAATCAAACAGTCCTCTCCCTTGGGCTTCCCAAAGTGCTGGAATTACAGGCCTGAGCCACTATGCCCAGGCAGCATAATATTTTCAAGGTTCATCATGTTGTCATATGTATCAGTATTCTTTTTCATGGCCAAATAATATTTCATTGTGTGGATACACCATGTTTTGTTTATTCATTCATTAATTGTTGGACATTTGGGTTGTTTCTACCTTTTGGCCATTAAGAAAATTGCTGCTATAAACATTCAGGTACAAGTTTTTGTGTGGACATACGTTTGTATTTCCATTCATTATATACCTAGGAGTAGAACTGCTCCATGGTAGCTTTTTAGCCAGGCTGTTTTTCAAAGTAACAGAACAATCACATTCTCACCAGCAGTGTTTGAGGGTATTCTGATTTCCCTACATCCTCACCAAAACTTGTATTTATCTGTTGTTTTGATTTTAACCGTTCTAGTGAGTATGAAGTGGTATGTCATTGTGGTTTTGCCAACTAATGATGTCGAGCATTTTTTCAAGTGTTTATTGGCTGTTTGTATATCCTCTTTGGAGAATTGTCTTAAGATCCTTTGTCCATTTTTAAATTGGATTACTTATCTCTTTATTATTTAATTGTAGGAGTACTTTATATATTCTAGATACAAGCCCTTGTCCAATGTATGAATTGCTAGTATTTTCTCCCATTCCATGAGTTGTCTTTGCACTGTTTTTTGAGACAGGGTTTTACTGTCATCCAGGCTGGAGTTCAGTGGCACAATCACAGCTGACTGCAGCCTTGACCTCCTGGGCTCAAGTGATCCTCCCACCTCAGCCTCCCAAGCAGCTGGGACCACAGGCACACACCACCAAGCCCAACTAATTTTTTTTTTTTTTTAAGAGAAGGGATCTCACTATGTTGCCTGGGCTGGTCTTGAACTCCTGGGCTCAAACAATCCTCCTGCCATGGCCTCCAAAAGTGCTAGGATTACGGGTATGAATCACTGCCCTTGGCTTGCTTTCTTGACAGTATCCTTTGACACACCAATGTATTTAATTTTGACGAAGCTCAATTTATCTATTTTTATTTTTCTTGCTCATGCCTTTAGTGTTGTATTTAAGAAAATATTGGAGAATCCAAGGTCATGAAGATTTACTCCTATCTTCTCCTCTAAGATTAGAAGATTTTAGCTATTAGGCCAGGCATGGTGGCTCATGCCTGTAATCCCAGCACTTTGGGAGGCCAAGGTGGGCAGATCACCGGAGGTCAAGAGTTCAAGACCAGCCTGACCAACATGGTGAAATGCCATCTCTACTAAAAATACAAAATTAGCCGGGTGTGGTGGTGCATGCCTGTAATCCCAGCTACTCAGGAGGATGAGGCAGGAGAATTGCTTGCACCCAGGAGGCGGAGGTTGTGGTGAGCGGAGATCGTGCCATTGCACTCCAGCCTGGGCAACAAGAGCAAAACTCCATCTCAAAAAAAGAGAAGATTTTAGCTCTTACATTTTATAATTTTAACATTAATGCTTAGGTGTTTGATCCATTTTGAGTAAGTTGTGTATAGTATGAGTTAGGAGTCCAAAATAATCATTTTGCCTGTGGCTATGCAGTTGTCCCATTGCTATTTGTTGAAAAGACTATTTTTCTCCATTAAGTTGTTTTGGGATCCTTGCAGGCAGTTAATAACTATAAATGTGAGGGTTTAGAGTAAATTCTCAATTCGATTTCATTGATCTCTATGTCTGTCCTTATGCCAGCATCACACTTTGTTTTTCTGTTTTTTTTTTTGAGACAGGGTCTTACTCTGCCACCCAGGCTGGATTGCCATGGTATAATCTCAGCTCACTGCAACCTCCACCTCCTGGGTTCAAGCAATTCTCCCACCTCAGCCTCCTGGGTAGCTAGGACTACAGGTGCACGCCACCATGCCCACCTAATTTTTGTATTTTTTGGTAGAAAAGGGGTTTCACCATGTTGGCCAGGCTGGTCAAAAACTCCTGACCTTAAGTGATCCACCCCCCTCAGACTCCCAAAGTGTTGGGATTACAGGTGTGAGCTACCATGGCTGGCCGCACACTGTCTTGATTACTGTTGCTTTGTAGTAAGTTTTGAAATTGGGAAGTCCCCCAACTTTGTTCTTTTTAAAAGATTGTTCCAGCTATTCTGGGTCCCTTGAGTTTCCATATAAATGTTAGGGTCAGTTTGTTAAGTTACTCTGAGAGTAAGTGCATTAAATCTGTAGATCAGTTTGGAGATTATTGCCATTTTTCTTAGTCCTGTTTAGTGTTGCTATCACTGAATACTGGGTAACTTGAAAAGAGGTTTATTTGGCACATGATTCTGGTGGATGGAAAGTTCAAGATTTGGCAACTGCATCTGGTGAGGGCCTCATGCTGCTTCAACTCATGGCAGGAAACAGAAGGGACATAGGTATGTGCAAAG
This sequence comes from Chlorocebus sabaeus, assembly GCF_047675955.1. NCBI lineage: Eukaryota > Metazoa > Chordata > Mammalia > Primates > Cercopithecidae > Chlorocebus > Chlorocebus sabaeus. Next base: position 39,495,478 of record NC_132913.1, read on the forward strand.
AGATCTCATGGCAAGAGACGAAGCAAGAGAGAAACTGAGGAAGCCAGACTCTTTTTAAACAACCTGCTCTCCTAGGAACCAGTCCATTCCTGGGAGAGTGAGAATTCACTCATTCTTATGGGAGGGCATTAATCTATTCATGAGGGATCTTCCCCTGTGACCCAAACACCTCTACTAGGTCCTGCCTGCCAACACTGCCACATTGGAAATCAAATTTAAACTTGAGTTTTGTCAAGATTGCCACATCCAAACCATAGCATCATCTTAACAATATTAAATGTCCTGATCCATGAATATGAGTTGTCTTTCCACTTAAATCTTCTTTAATTAATTTCAACAGTTTTGTAGGTTTCAGAATTTAAGTTTTTCACTTCTTTCATTAAATTCATTCCTAAGTATGTTATTCTTTTCAATGCTATTATGATGGGATTATTTTCTTAATTTCATTTTCCGATTGCTTACTACAAGTTAAAAGAAATACAATTGATTTTTATATATTGATCTTACATCCTGCAAACTTGCTGAACTCATTTATTAGGTCCAATAGTTTTTTAGTGAAATTTTTAGGACTTTCTATGTACAATATCTTGTTATCTGAGAACAGATTTAGTTTTACCTCTTTTCCAATCTGCCCCGACTAGAATCTCTAGTACAATGTTGAATAAAAGTGGCAAGGGTGGATATCCTTGTCTTGTTGCTAATCTTATGGTAAAATCATCTAGTCTTTTACCATTAAATACCATGCTAGCTGTGGATATTTCCTTTAGTGTTTTTTGTTTTTTGTTTTTGAGGCGGAGTCTTGCTCTGTGGCCCAGGTTGGAGTACAGTGGTACCATCCCAGCTCACTGCAACCTCCGCCTCCCAGTTTCAAGTTATTCTTATGCCTCAGCCTCCCAAGTAGCTGGGATTACAGGGTGGGGGCCACCACACCTGGCTAATTTTTTTTGTATTTTTAGTAGAGATGGGGTTTCGCCGTGTTGGCCAGGATGGTCTTGAACTGCTGACCTCATGTGATCCACCTGCCTCGGCCTCCTAAAGTGCTGGGATTACAGGCATGAGCCGTTGCCCCCAGCCAGCTGTATTGTATATGTATATGTATATGTATATGTATATGTATATGTATATGTATATGTGTATGTGTATGTGTATATGTATATGTATATGTATATGTATATGTATATGTATATGTATATGTATAGTGCATGTATTGATGCCCTTTGTGAGGTTAAGGAAGTTCCCTTTGGCTTCGTGCAGTGGCTCACGCCTGTAATCCTAGCACTTTGGGAGGCCAAGGTAAAAAGATTGCTTGAGCCCAAGGAGTTTGAGACCAACCTGGGCAACAAAGGGAGACCTTGTCTCTACAAATAATACAAAAATTAGCCAGGCGTGGTGGCATGTGCCTGTGGTCCCAGCTACTCAGGAGCTGAGGCAGGAGGACTGTTTGAACCCAAGCAGTCAAGACCGCAGTGAGTTATGACTGTGCCACTGCACTCCAGCTTGGGTGACACAGTGAGACCCTATCTCAAAAAAAAGGTTTTCTTCTATTCCCAGTTCCTTAGGTTGTTTTGTTTTTTTTTTTTAATCATTAAATGGTGTTGAATTTGATAAATATTATTCTGTATTTATTGAGATGGTATTTTTTTTTCCTCTTTAGTCTATTTATATGGTATATTACATTGACTAATTTTCATATATTGAACCAACTTTGTATTGCTGGGATAAATTCCACTTGGTCATGGTATATAATCCTTTTTATATGCTGCTAAATAGAGTTTTCTAGTTTTTACTGAAGATTTTTTCTCTATATTTATAAGGGATATTGGAAAGTATATTATAGTTTTATATGCACAGGCCCAATGACATATTTGATACATACACTTTATATATATATATACCATTTAATACATATTTATGCATTTTACATATGTATATGGGCACAACTATATAATTGCTTTTAAATCTGTTAGGTGAAGAATTTAGAAGAAAAGAACATGTTTAATGTTTTGTGATTTTCTCTTTGAATTTCCTACTGAGAATTCAGAAAAATATTCAGGTAAATTTTCTTTTAGATTACTATGATTTAATTATTTCCACCTTTTTTATTTTAAAGAGACAAGGTCTCACTCTGTTGCCCAGGCTGGAGTGCAGTAGCACAATCCTAGCTCATGGCAGCCTCAAATTCCTGGGCTCAATTAATTCTCCCCTCAGCCTCCTAAAGTGCTAGGATTACAGGTATGAGTCACCATGCCTGGCCAATTATTTCCACCATTAACTCTGATCCCCAGAATTCATGTTAATGTTTTGTCAGAAGTAATGAATTTTTTTTTCAAATTGCTAAGCAACTATCCCAGATAATTCTTCCCTTTCCCTCTTTCATCATGTAATAAAATATTATATGTAAAAAAGTGTGTGTCTCCATCATATTGTTGGTGGTACATATCTGATGTTTTCTTCCTTATTTCCTTTAAGGTACTGCTGCTTCATTTTCCACCAAATTCTGGTGTAGCTGCCAATCATTTTGCCACCACCAGGACAGGATGTAGGGATGCACATATGATAGTTTGGTCCAAGTATAGGACACAAGCAAGGCTAAGAACACTTCTCTGGGATTAAATGTATGCTTTTTCAGAAAAAAAAGAGTTCTCGCTGAGATTGTTAACTTGAACAGTGTCATTCTTATTTCCTGTAAAATAGTAGCTGTATTGGAGGTTTGATCAGATTGAGGTTCTATATTTTTTAGCTAGGCTTCTTCTGTTAGTTCATGATGAATGTAAATGGTGATATATTAGTTTTATCATTCCTTTGTGATATATTAGCTTGAATATTTCTTTAAAGAGAAACTTCCTTCCATTGATTGTGGCATAATTACAATGTGCAAATCAAGAATCTATTTAGGCTTTAATTTTATGAAGCAAACACATAGGTAGAGTCTATCCATTGCTAGAGGACAATTTTAGCCTAAAGGATGCCTGTCAAACATGTAGATAGACACTGCAGAATACCCGGTTTCACAGTGATCATGAGAACGGACATTCTACTTCCAATTTGTTCATTCTAGAGCAGAATCAAAGTCCCTGATTGGTCCTCAGTTGGCTTACATTCATGAATAATTGGGAGTTTCCAGAAAAAAATATTAGATTGAGGATAAGGTAGTGGTTAGCAATCTCCAAAACTTCTGTATTTATCTTTAGCTGACTTCATCTAAAATGCCTAACTACCAGATCAACTTCTACATCCAGTAATTAGGAACCAAGTAACTTGGACCAGCTCTTCTGAGGACGACCTGAAAGGCTGCACAAATGCCCAAACCAATGCATACTTTAAAAATTTTGCTTGAAGACATCGAAGATCAAATAAAATAAGACTTTTAGGGCAATATTTGAGAGAAGTGGAAAATCCAGAAAGCTTGTCTCTTTTTTTTGAGACAGAGTCTTGCTCTGTCGCCCAGGCTGGAGTGCCATGGTGTGATCTCGGCTCACTGCAACCTCCGCCTCCTGGGTTCACGCCATTCTCCTGCCCCAGCCTCCCGAGTAGCTGGGACTACAGGCGCCCGCCACCATGCCCAGCTAATTTTTTGTATTTTTAGTAGAGACAGGGTTTCACCATGTTAGCCAGGATGGTCTTGATCTCCTGACCTCGTGATCCACCCGCCTTGGCCTCTCAAAGTGCTAGGATTACAGTCATGGGCCACCGCACCCTACCAGCTTGTCTCTTTTTACAGTGACTTTTCCCCCAGGGACATTTGCTAATTAGAGAAGAGAAACCAATAGTCTGATCAGTATTTTTAATAACCTCATGGAGTTAGAATAGTAACAGTTGAAGTCTAAGACCTGCAAGTAGCAGAGTAGCCATGGTAAACCACTTCTGTGAACCCCAAAGGGCTGAGCTATGGAAACACTGGTGAACAGGAAATAGATTAGTTCTCACAGGGACCAGTTTTACATAGTCTCAGTCCCCAGAATTTGATTGTTTATTCATAATTCTAGTGTCTCACAGCTTGCCTGAAGGTACATAAATATACTATACAGTAAGGTGATTTGTTTTTTTTGTTTGTTTTGGTTTGGTTTTTTTTGAGACAGAGTCATGCTATGTTGCCCATGCTGGAGTGCAGTGGTACAATCTTGGCTCACTGCAACCTCCACCTCCTAGATTCAAGTGATTCTCCTGCCTTAGCCTCCCAAGTAGCTGGGATCACTCATGTGCCACCATGCCCAGCTAATTTTTGTATTTTTAGTAGAGATGGGGTTTTGCCATATTGGCCAGGCTGGTCTCCAACTCCTGACCTCAAGTGATCTGCCTGCCTCACCTCCCAAAGTGCTGGGATTACAGGCGTGAGCCACCGCGCCCAGCCACAGTATGGTAATATTATCCTAGCCATCAAATTATTTTTATAAACGTTTTCAGATACAATGTCCAGTATACAATAAAAAATAACCAGGTACCCAAGGAGACATGACAATACAATTGAGAACCAGCAGAAACAATAAACAACAGAAACAGACTTTCAAGGTTTATTAAAGTTATCAGAAATAGACTTTTTTTATTTTTTATTTTTTGAGACAGAGTTGCTGGGTTCACTGGAACATCCACCTCCCAGGCTCAAGTGATTCTTGTGCCTCAGCTTCCCAAATAACTGGGATTACAGGTGTGCACCACCATGCCTAGCTAATTTTCATATTTTTAGTAGAGATGGGGTTTTGCCATGTTGGCCAGGCTGATCTCGAACTCCTGGCCTCAAGTGATCTGCCTGCCTCGGCCTCCCGAAGTGCTGGGATTACAGTCATGAGCCACAATGCCCTGTAAGAAGTAGACTTTAGAATAAGTATGTTTACCATGTTCAAGAAGGTAAAAAGGTAAAAAGACACGATTGGAGCTTTAGGAGCTATAGAAAATAAAAAGACTTGAAAATCTTACCAAATATAATCCTATGAGTGAAAAGTGAATAATTAAAACTTAGATTAGATGTATTATGTAAAAAGAAAACTATTGAGAATGAAGCACAAAAAGACAAAGGGATGGAAAATATAGGGCAAATGGTTAAAAGTGATAAAGGATAACATAGGTATAGATGAAGTCCCAGAAGAAAAGGAAAGAGACTGAGGGTTAGTATCTGAATAGATAATAGCTGAGAATTGTCCCCAAACTGATGAAAAATAAGTTAAAAATTCAAGACTCTCTAAAAGCTCTAAACAGGATAAACAACAACAACAAAAATCTACCCTTAGGCCCATCACAGTAAAATGTATAAACATATAAGTAGAAAATATTAAAAATCAAGTGGGATGAGGAGAAGCAGCCAGAGGGGGAAAAAACAGATTACCTTCAAAGGAGAAATAATTACACTAAGAGCCAACAACTAACCTCTGAACAGAGACAGTGGAAGCCAGAAGACAGTGGTAATGAAGGTAGTTAAAAAAATAATGACTAAGTAGAAATCTGTATGCAGTCAAAGTATTCTTCAATAATAAAGGGGAAATAAAGACATTTTCAGACAAATAAAAACTGGGAGAATTAGTAACCTGCACATCTACATTTAAGGGAATACCACAGAGGTTTTTTTATTGTTGTTTTAAGAGAGGGTCTTACTGTGTCTTCCAGGCTGGAGTGCAGTGGTGTGATCATAGCTCACTGCAGCTTCCAGGTCCTGGGCTCAAGTGATTCTCCTGCCTCAGCTTCCTTTGTAGTTGGGACTATAGGCACTCACCACCGAGCCTGACTGATTTTTAAATTTTTTTGTAGAGACAGAATCTTACCATGTTGCCCAGGCTGATCTCAGACCCCTGGCCCCAAGTGATTCTCCTGCCTTGGCCTCCCAAACTGCTGGAGTTACCAAGGGCAAGAGACACTGTGCCTGTCCCAGGATATTCTTTAGGTAGAAAAAGAATGATCCTAATTGGAGTGAAAGCAGTAAAATTAAAACTTTGGGATAAATCTAAATGAGTATTTACTGCATAAACAGTAATAATAATGACATTCAGTCTTTAAAATATGGAAAAATGCAGAACAATAATATATTAGGAGAAAGATAAATATTGTTAAAGTGTTCAAAGCTTCTAACACTTTCTGGAAAAAGGGTAAACATATTAATAAACATCAGATTTTGTTAAATCACAAATGCCTGTTATAATAATTATGGTAACCACTAAAAACATAATAAAATAGCAAATACTTTTTTAGTTAATCATGAGTCAAGAATAGGGAGATTAGGTTTATCTGATAACTAGAAATATGATTAAGCAAGAGAAATTTTAATGAAAAATACGTATGTCAGAAGACACGAACTCATTTTAGGTAATCAAAATCTTGAATAACTGGCACTTATTTCGCATTCTACTTTTCATTTACGGCTATTTCACCTTTTCATTATAATTTCTGAGAAGCCAATTGTTTCCCAAAAGATTTGTTTAAAAATATCTAACTTCATGCATTTTATTCGCAACCAAAAATAAAATGGAATTAAACATGTGCAAAGTAACTGAATGCCAAGTAACCAGTTATGCAGCCAACTCATTTACACTGAATTAGTAATTTGTTCAAACAGTCTGCAATTTATGTTAATTAAAGAAAGATTATTTTATGTTATACATTTACATAATGACATAAATGTCTCATTCTTCTCCATAAATGTTATTATTATCTTAAGTTTTCATTTTTTCCACTATTAGCCTCTTAGAGTAATCCATATAATGCCATTTTCATTATACACTTGCTGGCATTGTAGTTGGGAGAATGTTCAACTTAAAAATTAAATAAGTACTAAAAACACATAGGATTCCCTTGGCTTCAACAATATGTGTGATACTCTGCATAAAATTACAGTCATCCTTCGATATTCATGGGGAATGGGTTCCAGGACCTCCCACAGATACCAAAATCTGCTGATGCTCAAGTCCCTTAGTAAAATGGTGTTGTATTTGGAATAACCTATGCACATCCTCTCATATACTTTAAATCATCTCTAGATTACTTATAATACCTAATTCAATGTAAACACCATGTAAATGGTTGTTATACCATGTTGTTTAGGAAATAATGACAAGAAATAAAGTCCATATATGGTCAGCACAGATGCAATTAGAATAAAAATTTCCATCCACAGTTGGTTGAATTCACACATTCAGAACCCAGAAACATGGAGGGCAGACTGTATATATTAAAGATTAGACAACCACTATGATATATTTAGTTTTAAACTATAAATAGCTCTTATGCTTTCTAAAGTTTTATAGCTTTTTAATGTAATTCTGTTTTTACAAAATCTTCTTAATCAATTTTTTTTTTTTTTTTTTTTTTTTTTCTGGACAGGGCCTCACTTTGTCACCCAGGCTGGAATGCAGTGGCACAATCTTGGCTCACTGCAACCTCTGCCTCCTGGACTTAAGCGATCCTCCTACCTCAGCCTCCTGAGTAGCTGGGAGTACAAGGGGGTGCCACTGTCCTCAGCTAATTTCTTGTATTTTTAGTACAGATGGGGTTTCACCATGTTGCCCAGGCTGAAATAGTAATCTTAATAGTAAAATATTTGTGAAGTATGTTGCATTCTTTTTTCCCTATATTACAGAGAGTAAACATTGACTTGTATATCAATCAGTGTTTTCCAAAGAAACAGAACCAACAGGATATATATATAGATTGAAAGGTAGATATACAGGTTGAGTATCCCTTACTTGAAATGCTTGGGAACACAAGTGTCTCAGATTTTTTCTGATTTTGGAACATTTGTGTATATATATATATATATACACACACACACACATATATATAAAATGTGATATCTTGGGGATGAAACCCAAGTCTAAACATAAAATTCATTTATGTTTCATAAAGACCTTATACACATCACCTAAAGGTAATTTTCTACAATATTTTAAATAATTTTGTGCAAGATTTTGACTGCGTTTTGACTGTGACTTGTCACATAAGGTCAGGTGTGAATTTTCCACTTGTGGTGTCATGTGAACACTCAGGAAGTGTCAGATTTTGGAACATTTTGGATTTTGGACTTTCAGATTAGGGATGCTCAACCTGTATTAGAGGAGATTTATTTGGGGAATTGGCTCATGCAATTATGGAGGCAGAGAAGCCCCACAATCTGCCGTCTGCAAGCTGGAGAACCAGGAAAGCCAGTGGTGTAATTCCGTCTGAGTTTAAATGAGAACCAGGAGCTCCGAGAGAAGATGGATGTCCCAGCTCAAGAAGGGAGAGCAAATGTGTCCTTCCTCCACCATTGTGTTCCGCTTGGCCCTAGGTGGTTTGGATAATACCTCACCACACTGGGCAAGGAAGATCTTCCTTATTCAGTCTATGGATTCAAATTCTGGAAACACCTTCACAGACACATCCAGAAATAAATAATAATGTTGTTTATTTGAGACAGAGTCCCACTGTGTCGCTCAGACTGGAGTGGAGTGGCGCAATCTCAGCTCACTGCAATCTCTGCTTCCCAGGTTCAAGCGATTCTCTTGCCTCAGCCTCCCGAGTAGCTTGGATTACAGGTGCATACCAGTATGCCCGACTAATTTTTTTGTATTTTTAGTAGAGAGGGGGTTTCGCCATGTTGTCCAGGCTGGTCTCAAACTCCTGACCTTAAGTGATCTGCCTGCCTTGGCCTCCTAAAGTGCTGGGATTACAGGCAGGAGCCACTGTTCCTGGCTGCAGAAATAATGTTTTATCAGCTATCTGGATATCACTTAACCCAGTCAAGTTGACACATAACACAGCTTGGTTATTTTCATTTGTTCTGAATCTGTGTCTAGCCAGTTAATTTTATGCCTATAGTTGGAGCCCTCAATCATTAGCTAGGATGATCTGAGGGAAATGGGACATTTTACTGATAGTCTATACTGCATACATTCACCAAATAATTGTCAACTCTCTGAAATAAGTAGACCTAAATTTCAGTTTGATTTTGTCCACTGACTTGCTTTTGTCAACTCAATTTACTTCTCCAGGCTTTTTAGTTTTCCTCTTTGCAAATTGTCCTTGCCTATAATGAGTAATTTGGTCTCTTGTTGAAAAGGATTTCAGCGAATCCAAAGTATTATCACTATTCTTCATTGGAATACTTGTATCTAAAAGTTTTGGCTGAAAAGGAGCCTGTTTCCCTGAGCATATTAAGAGCCTCCCCACAAATTGAGGCCTCAACATAAAGCATATGCACAGCCCAGCAGCCTCTCAAAATAGTTGAGCGAGCCTGTGAAGTTTGTCATTGTATTGTTCATTGTTTCCTGAGCGTGTCTATAAGAGGCTGCTTTTCCAGCGTTCCCTGCTAACATTTCTTTCTGCTGTCATGGCATCTTTCCACCCAACATTTTGTTGTTTATTGTGAGTCAGAAAAGCATCTACAATAGAGAACTTAGTTTATCCCACTAGAAACTTCAGGCCAAGAGCTGAAGTGCCAAGGAAATTCTGGAATGAGCAAAGCCTAGACATGAGTAGCTGCTAAATGACATAAATGTATATTTTATTATGTCCAAAGACTTAGGTGACTTCTACCTGCGCAATCAAGGAGTCAGGCTCTGTACAAGAGTGCAACTTACAGAACCAGGAAGTACACTAAATGCTAAAAATAGATTAATTCAAATAACATCACTAAATTAGGAATATATGTAAATCACTAAAATTTGAGTTTTACAGTCACTGTCAAAAGAATTTTTAATAGTAAAAGATGTTGACTTTTTCTCAATGAAAAAGAGAGGACCAGGTCAATAAAGGTCACTGCAACAGCACTGTAAATAAAATAAATAAATAAAAAAGCACCATAGGCATTAGGTCTAGGAAAAGATCAAATCTGTCCTATGAGCATGTAGGGGATGAAAAAAAAAACAAAAAACGAAGAATTCCAAAAGTGAGACTTTCAAAAGTGCCAGGATAAGAAATATTGTATATACATTTGAAGGATTAGGTCACAAAAATGTTCTAATAGTGAGATTGGAGAAGAAAAAAGGGTTTGAGGAAATAGAAAACAGAATCAATGGACAGTGTATAAAAAGAGAAAGGCTGGGTACGGTAGTTCATACCTTTAATCCCAGCACTTTGGGAGGCCAAGGTGGGAGGATCATTTGAGCCCAGGAGTTTGAGACCAGCCTGGGAAACATAGTGAGACTTTGTCTGTACAATTTTTTTTTTTAATTAGCCGGGCATGGTGGCACGTGCCTGTAGTCCCAGCTACTTGGAAAGCTGAGGTGGGAGGATTACTTGAGCTGGAGGCTGCAGTGACCATGATCACGCTACTGCATTCCAGCCTAGGCAATAGAGTTAGATCCTGTCTCAAATTAAATAAATAAGTAAATAATAAAAAGAGAAAGATATGAAGAGAGAAAGGACAAAAAGAGATTTAAACACACATAAGTATACTGACGAGAACTATACATTCTTAGTGATTTTGCAGTGCTTTGGCTGCTGTGATTTACAAGATGCCTTGAACAATGATCATATTCTGGAATTTCACCTTCTATAATGTCTGTTTATGGAAGAAGGAGTTTGCTAAGTAAGCATGCAGGGTCTGCTTGGAGCATACTAACAAAGATATTATGATTTCTCAAAGTTAAAGTCCTTGAAAGATTAAGCCATAGCCGGGAGACACTTCTGTCTGCCAGAAACAAAGATGATGGGCTCCCCTGCTGGGATTAGTATCCTAATGATCAGAGAACCATTGTTTCTTTCTGCTCCTGGGCATCAAATATGCTGACCCCCCTCAACTTCAAATAGCCTCACACCAATACTGAGAGCATTCTCTGGCTCGTATTTGCCTTCTCCAAAACCAAAGGCACTTGGCTGTCATCCAGTTCTTAGTATTACAGTCCTTGGCACATTTCCATCAGCGCTGAACTTTAAAACACACAGGCACACACACATACACAGGCAATTCAAAAGTTCAGTTCACAATTTTTTTGCATTAAAAAAAAAGAAGTCCTCTAGTATTTCTTTTAATGATCTCTTACCACTGAGGTATCTTATAGGAAAAGCCTTGTTATGATGGATTTTTTAAAAATGGAAATTCTAAAGTAGTATCTTTGTGAGAGATCAAAAAACAACTCACTTTCAAACAAACTGTGTTACTACAGAAATTGAGACTATAAGCACTACTGTCAGCCAAATTTCTTCTGAAATAGACCTTTATCTTAAAATTCTATAAAATTTAAAATAATTTTAATAAATTTATACAAGGGGTACATGTACTTATTTGCCTTGGCTTTAAATGGGACCTACCTCCATCTTTCTTCTTTCAAGCTAAATAACCTCCTTAATGAAAAAGAGATAGGATTCTAGATATTTGTCTCTTGGGAATAGAATTGCATCCACAGTTGGGATATTTGCATTTTATACTTTTAATACTTTATTTACCACCCACTTTGTTTTTCCTCCTCTTAATACAGCTGTGTTCCCTCCACACCCAAATATGGCCTGAGTCCTGATTCACAAGAATAAACTAACTTCATTACGGCTGTTGTCTGGCCAACTCTTTCCTCCTCCACCAGGCTCTTTCCTTTCCAGGGACCCTGGGTCATGGCTGAAGCAGTGAGGAATAGTAAAAAGAGTGCTGGAAATCCGGAGCCTCAGATTTTAGTCTACTGATAAGACTGACTGGCTATGTTTTCTAATTAAGCTTGGTCACATCTGTATGCCTCAGCCTTCTCAGCCATAGAATCATGAGGTTAGACTACTTATTATCTAACATGTCTTCCCTTTCTAAATTCAGTGATTTTAATACAGCTTTCTAGTTCCACTGTTTCTAGAAGGGGGGGAATAGTCAAAAAATCTGAAAGATGCCTTTCTGAACAGAGACCATGTAGCAAGAGGCCTCTTTAATTAATTCATTATTCAACAAATGTTTGTTGAACACCGACTGTCCCCCTGGCACTATGCTAACTAGGCATTGGGTGTTAATTGCACTTACTGTTGTTCATTCTCAAACTGTTATTTTTATTGAGGTAAAATTCATATAACATAAAATTACCATTTTGAAGTAACCAATTCAGTGCATTTTGTACATTCACAACGTTGTACATACCCATCTCTATCTGTTTTAGTTCTTAATATGAAAAAATTTTTTTTGAGATGGAGTCTTACTCTGTCGCCCAGGCTGGAGTGTAGTGGCACAGTCTTGGCTCACTGCAACCTCCACCTCCAGGGTTCAAGCGATTCTCCTGCCTTAGCCTCCCTAGTAGTTGGGATTACAGCTGACTGACACCATGCCTGGCTAATCTTTGTATTTTCAGTAGAGACAGAGTTTCACCATATTGGCCAGGCTGGTCTCGAACTGCTGACCTTGTGATCTGCCCACCTCAGCCTCCCAAAGTGCCGGGGTTACAGGCTTGAGCCACCACACCCAGGCAATATTTTCTTTTTTCTTGCGATGGGGTCTCACTCTATCACCCAGGCTGGAGTGCAGTGGTGTGATCTCAGCTCACTGCAATCTTTGCCTGTGAGCTCAAATGATCCTCTATCCTCAGCCTCCTGAGTAGCTGGAACTACGGCATATGCCATCATGTTTGGCTAACTGGCTAACACCACCTCTATCTGGTTCCAAAACATTTTCACCACTCTAAAAGGAAATCCTATACTTGCTAAGCCATCAATTCCCATTCTCCCCTTTCTGTGCCCCTGCTAACCACAAATAAGCTTTCTGTCTCTGTGGGTTTACCTGTTATGGATATTTCATGTAGATGGATCCATATGATATGTGACCTTTTTTGTCTTTCTTCTTTCACTTAACACAGTGTTTTGAGAGTCATCCATATTGTAGCATATTTCAGTAACTTTTTTCCTTTTTATGGCTGAATAATATTCCATGATATGTCTATATTACAATGTTTATCCATTCTTCTATTGGTAAGACATCTGACTGTTTCCACTTTTTTGCTATTGTGAATAGTGCTGCTGTGAACTTGTGTGTACATCAAACTGTTTTTAATATCTAGTCAAATATGGCTCAAATATAGTTTATGGCCAGAACGCTTATACTTTTGGAAGCAGTTAACTATCTTCCTGAGCTGGATTCAATCAAGACCACTACACTGTTGTCTAATCTCTGACTTCACTTATGTCTTTGTTTCTAGTTTTACTACTCAATAAATTCAGAAAGTATATAGAGTATCTCCTAATCCTTGCTGTGTTCCTGTAACCATATAAGTATAAAACTAAAATCTGACAAAAGTCTTTATAGTCAATGCCACATTCAGTCACATAAGGAACCATTAACATCAGAAAGAGAAAAGACCATGTTTTACAAAATGTTTCCAACTGATCAATTACTTACTGGGAAGAAAAGTAGGGTGAAAGTGCCAGGCTACTCAGATCAGTTAGGGTGGCAAAGATGTAAATATTTTTCTTCCTTGAATTTTAATAGTAGGGATCATTTCTCTTCTTCAGTATGTAATAATATAATAAGAACTGTTTCTTCCACATTATTTTTGTTGTCGTGTCCAGCAGCCCTTTTGGAAAATCACTCTAAAGGTTGGTGTAATTTTCAGATAAAACTTCATGCCAATTCCTGCTGCTCAATATCTAAGACATCCGTGATTCTATTCCAGTTTCTTTGCTTATCAGTCCTAATTATTTGTGTACTACTTCCATTCTTAGGTTCATTGACTCAGTGTACATTTGCGAGAACTACAGTGGTTGGCCAAAACCAGTCGTCACATTAATACACACATACACACACACACATACACACACACACACATATTCAGTGTTCTCTTTCCTATTGTCTTCATCAATCCAAAGATTTTGGCTTCTTGTGGTTTGCTACTTTAGAACAATTTCTTTTAAATAACTCTAAGTTCTGACTTGGACTAGGTGCACGCTTAAAAATGATAAAGAGAAATTTTTCAAACTGACAAAGAGGATTGCCTTTGTGAGTCACTAAGACCGTTCCACTTTTCTAAAATAATAGACTCCATTATTTCTAGTGTAGTACAATTCGCTGCTCTGGGTAGTGTTAATTCTTTTTTCTTTTTAAAAATTATTATTATTATTTGAGACAGAGTCTTGCTCTGTTGCCCATGCTGGAGTGCAGTGGTGCGATCTCAGCTCACTGCAACCTCCTCCTTCTGGGTTCAAATGATTCTCGTGCCTCAGCCTCTTGAGTAGCTGGGATTACAGGTGCATGCCATCATTCCCAGCTAATTTCTATATTTTTAGTAGAGACAGGGTTTCACCATGTTTCCCAGGCTGGTTTCGAACTCCAGAGCTCAAGCAATCTGCTCGCCTTGGCCTCCCAAAGTGTTGGGATTACAGGCATGAGCCACCATGCCCAGCCTAGTGTTAATTCTTTCAGTCCAGTCATAAATGCGTGCTTTTTACTTACACAAAGTGCTGCAGCTGTGTCTCTTTCACTCAGTGGGGAAGAACAGTTAAGTTAGTTCTTTGAATTGAGTTCAATTAAGACTTTAGCTCACATAGACAGAAATGGAATGATCATCTATGTATTAAATAGAATCCGAAATCACTTAAGTTTATGGTAAATTGCTAACATACAGAGCTTTATATGGTATTTGTGCTTGTGAGAAGCCATGTGGTAATGTAATTTTGAAATATTGAATCATCTTAAGTATACTAGAGGATCTCAATGACTGGAGAAATGTCATCCTGATATCTCTTATAAAGCAAAGAATCATCAAGAAATGTTCATTATTTCTTATTTGATCTGTTTTGCGAAGTTGAATTTTCACACTGCGTTTGTTTCAAAAGTGAAGTACTAATACCTTAAGTAAAACACATATGAGTTAGATGTCTTAAGACCTTACTGCTCTAAGTGTGGTCTGAGGACCAGCTTCATCATGACCTGTTTGTTAGAAATGCAGGACCTCAGGCACTCCCCCGCACCCCCGCTCCACCCGCGCCAGAGCCACTGAATCAGAATCTGCATTAAGAAATATCAGGTGAGGCTGGGCCGGGTGGCTCGTGCCTGTAATCCCAGCACTTTGGGAGGCCCAGGGGGGTGGATCACTTGAGCCCAGGAGTTTGACACCAGCTTGGCCAACATAGTGAAACCCTGTCTCTACAAAACATACAAAAATTACCCGGGTGTGGTGGTGGGCACCTGTACTTCCAGCTACTCAGGATGCTAGGCAGGAGAATTGCTTGAACCTGGGAGACAGAGGTTGCAGTGAGTCGACATCATGCCACAGCACTCCAGCCTGGGTGACAGAGTGAGACTCTGTCTCAAGAAAAAAAAGAAAAAGAAAAAAGGTGAAAGTTTGGGGGCATACCTGCGGATGGTAATAAAAAAGACAATATAGTTCTATAATACTTTACCCTTTCAGATTGTTTTCCCTTGCTTGTGTCTTATGGTGATGAGGTAATGAGGCTAGGGAAGACAGAAAGAGGCAGGAAGAGCCTCTGAGAGGGGAGGACTTGAGCCTGGCCAAGGAGACACAGTGAAAATTTGAAGAAACTTTTCCTTGGGATTCTGTCCAGGAGAGCTCTTTGGGGTGTTTGCCCAGCTTGGGAGCAACTGTGAACCTAAGTTTGCATTCACAAAGGAAAGTGCTGTCCATCTTCATATTTAAGCTACCACTCTCTTAATTGACTTAGGACAGTGAAATTCCTTAAGAGAATATCTGTCTTTTCAAACAGAGGAATGAATATTTCAAAGTCTTTTAGTCCCCTTTTACTGTTTCTTCCTAGGTTACCCTAGAGAAAGGCTTTCTGGGGGAAAAAAAAAAAAAAGGAATTTTAAATACTGGAATGGGTCACAAGGAAGGTTGTGAAATCAACATAACTGAAATATTTAAAAATAAAATAGCATCCATGGCCTTTGAGATGGTTAGATAGACACTGTGTAAAAGCAGAATGATAGACCAAAACAGTGTTTAAGTACCTCTGCCCAGCAACTCACATAGACAAATGCAATGCTTATGTTTAAAATGAGGCTTTAGTTTTGAGTTCCTGAACATTCTACAATTTCACAAGTGTCTTTCAAATTTTGTACTCGAATTAGTAGTTTGGTTTGCAAGAGCTACAGTGTAAGAACACCTAATAAAACAAGTATATTTGTACATTCAAGATGATTCTTATTAAAAATCAAGATTTCCTTTTGGGTCTTTTTAAAAATCCAATTACTCTTTGTGTGGTTTTTATGTGTTTTAGGATTATAAATATAATTTATTTCTAAAGTATGAGTGTCATATGACAGAGAAGGATGGAATCTTAATGAATTATACATAAATAAGAAAAAATATTCTTAAACTTCTTTACCCTTAAAGTTCTTTCTTACGTTCATTTGTTTCAGGTTGTAGATGCTTTAATTTACCTATGGAAAGAGACTCAAGTTAATAAGTTACTCTTACATTACAAAGTATGCAAATTTAGCAGACTTTGATCAAGGTTATTTTATACATTTTATAAACTTGATCCACTTATGAGACTAAAAGCAACTTATTATGGAAAACATATTTTTTACGTATGTTAAATGCCTTCCGATAATTTTAAGAATGTTCTGTAATTCATTCAATCTGGTGGAGGTTTTTTTTGTTTGCTTTTTTGAGGTGGGTTCTTGCTGTGTTACCCATGCTGGTCTCAAATACCTGGGTTCAACCCATCCTCCCATCTTAACCTCCCAAGTAACAGGGGCTGCAGGAGTGCACCATTGATCCAAGCTTTGTCCTGATTTTTTGAATCAAATTAATTAAAATGGCAAACTGCAATATACAATTAGTGACTTATTACTATTTATTAAAATTAAGTGTAAGGTGATTAAGTGTTAAAAGAAACTTCTTAGGCCAGGCACGGTGGCTCATGCCTGCATCCCAGCGCTTTGGGAGGCCGAGGTGGGTGGATCACCTGAGGTCAGGGGTTCGAGACCAGCTTGGCCAATATGGTGAAACCCTGTCTCCCTACTAAAAATACAAAAATTAGCCAGGCGTGGTGCCAGGCACCTGTAATCCCAGCTACTCAGGAGGCTGGGGCAGGAGAATCATTTGACCCTGAGAAGCGGAGGTTGCAGTGAGCCAAGATCGAGCCATGGCACTCCAGCCTGGGTGACAAAAAAAGAAAAAAAACTTCTTAAGATATCTTGTATGTCATATCCTAAAATTTTATAATGTGTATTTGATAACATATTTAGAAAATGGTAAGAACTATAGTGGCTAAAAATATTAAAATAGATGAGATGATTCTGTTTTTGTATAAGTAAGCAAATGTTGAGAATTCTGTTTGATCAATTTATAATTCCATATATAACTATGTAGATATGTATGTATAAAGATTTTTTAAAAACAGTCTCAGTTTGCACCTGATGTTGACATACTACAGTCCTCGACAAGGAAGAGTAAATATTATTTATATATATATACACAAAATGTCAATATATAGTATATTTGTATGTGTATTTGTCCTCCCCAAAACACACAGATATACACACCACGAATCTGCCAAAGTGAAGAAAAATTAATAGGCCCATGAATCCTGGACTACTTTTCAACAATACTTGCTTTAAAATAGAACTTATTCATCAATTAAAAAAGTAAAACAAAACTATTAATCTAAGAAGTGCTCAGTGAGCATAAATCCCTGTTAACTATGTACAAAATGTGGGAATTCAAATTAGATGTAAAGGTATTTATTAAGGAAGGCTACCACTTTGAGTAGGTCTAGCATTTTGACTTAAAATAATAAAATAATTATTTTGTGTATCAAAAGAGCTCCAATTAGTGAATGTGCCAGTTGAACTTTCTTGGCCTGTTGTGACATTATCCATTTCCCTGACTTATTTCTGAAAGGAGTTATTTTATTCATTCAGCTCTTATATTGGGCTAGGTTCTTATACAGTGTTTTTGCTCCATAAAATAAAAGGGAGATTTAGCACATGACTAGTCTTTGTTTTTTAATTTGAGGCACAAAGAAATTTAGTGTCTATAATCTCACCATTTAGATTTCCCCCCTCTCTGTCCTCCTCCCATCATAGCAGTTTTCTCGAGAAGAACCCACTGTTAAAAAATTCAGTGCATACAAATTCTTTTGCATTTTCTCCATTTACACAGCTAATCAATCTATATATATAGGTTTTACAAAAATGGATCAGGCTGTCCATACTGATCTGTGACATGCTTTTCTCCCTTATACATCTGAACATCTTTCTATATCATCATACATAGATTTCCTCACTTTCAATGACTGCATTGCGTCCCACTATGTGGCTGTATTGCAATTTATGCAGGCATCCTCCACTGATATTTAAATAGTTTTAGGTAGATTTATTTTTTTCTTTTTCCTTTTTCTTTTTCTTTTTTTTTTTTTGGACACGGTCTTACTTTGTCACCCAAGCTGGAGTGCAGTGGCATGATCACAGGTCACTACAGTCTCGACTTCCCAGACTCAAGCGATTCTCCCACCTCAGCCTCCTTAGTAGGTGGGACTACAGGCATGCACTACCATACCCAGCTAATTTTGTGTTTTTTATAGAGACGGGGTTTCACCATATTGCCCAGTTCGTCTGGAACTCCTGGGCTTAAGCAGTCCTTCTGTCTCAGCCTCCCAAAATGCTGGGATTACAGTTGGGAGCCACCTTACCTGGCGTTTTTTGTTTTGTTTTGTTTTGTTTTTTTCTTTCACACTACTGACAACACTGCTTCAGGGAGCATTATGTGGCTTTATGTGTTTGTGGTAATATTTATGTAAGACAGATTCCTCCAGAGACAAGATCTTGCTAAGGCCACCATGACCAGCATGTTAAAGCCAATGGGACATTTCTTATCCTTAACACATACTTGACCATCCTCTCTGTTCCTTGGAATCCTCTGCTTTTCCTCATACCATTTTTGCTGCTGCTTCTCAGTCTACTTTGCTCCCACCTCTTCCACAATGCATCTTCCTCCAATTTTGTCTCTGCACTCTTCTCTTTGCGTATTGTATTCTGTCTCTAGACAACCTCATCAATGCCTGAGACTTCAGTTACCATAGTTCAGTTAAACTAGAATGGCACATATATTTATATCTTCATCTTAAACTGATATACTTTGGTTGTGTTCCCACCCAAATCTCATCTTGAATTGTAGCTCCCATAATCTGCATGTGCCATGAGAGGGACCTCATGGGAAGTAATTGAATTGTTGGTGGGGGTGGGGGTTCCCATGCTGTTCTCATGATAGTGAATAAGTCTCACAAGATCTGATGGTTTTATAAAGGGCAGTTCTCCTACACATGCTGTTTTGCCCACTGCCACACAAAGATGTGCCTTTGCTTCTCCTTCACCTTCTGCCATGATTGTGAGGCCTTCTCAGCCATGTGGAACTACGAGTCTTTTTCTTTATAAATTACCCAGTCTCAGGTATGCTTTAGTAGCAGCATGAGAACAGACTAATACATACACCAAGACTCTGGATTCCACAACCATGAAGAGTGAAATACATCTGTTAATTTTTAATATTACTTTTGATTTATTTTTCCATTCCATACCCCTCTTCATGACACCTGACCCATAAATCCTCCTGCCACAAACTCATTATATCTAAAACTAAACTCATAATTCCATCAAACCCAGCCCTCCCCAGTATTTCTATCTTAGTGAGTGGTACTGCCATTCAAACAGTTGTACAAGCAGAAATAAATACCCTTATAAAATTAATCACCCAGCATAGTTTTACCCCCTAAATATTTCTTTAGTCCATCCACTTTCCCCATCTCCACTGCTACCCCACTAAGTCATGCTGTTACCATCACTCACCGTCGTAATATCTCCCTAGTTGAGCTCTGTCACTCACTCTTATCTACCCTAAGAGTTTCCATCTATAGCCGGATGACTTTTCCACCCTACTTTCTGCTTTTCAGCCATACCAGCCTTCTTTCAATTCCTCCAATGTCCTCCCATGCTCCCTCCATCTGCAGAACATCATTGTTTACTTCAAGGTTCAAGTAATAGCAATGAAAATACAGGCACAGCTTCTGCTCTGAATGGTGCTTACATTCTAGTGGAGCAAGAGAATAGATACAAAAGGCAAACACAAAAATAGATATGCAAGACAAGTATCAGATAGTGATCACTGTAAATTACTATGCTGAGAATATATTAAAGCAGATATAAGATAAAATACTTAACTTGCTCCTCCTTATGAAGTTGGCAGAGTTGGAATTTCTTATAATGTCTTTTAATACCTTATGAAAAGGTAACCAGCCATGCAGAGATGATGGGGAAGAACATTCAGACAAAGGCAACAGAAAATGCAAAGACTCTCATATGGGAATAAGCTTGGCTTGCTGGACCCGTGTAATAGGTGGATGTTGTAAGATCAAGGAAATGCTTCTATATGCTGTTCTTTCTGTCTGGAATGTATGTTTCCCCTCCTTTTCACCCACTTTATTCCTACACTTTTCCCTTTTGCTCTGATTATTCCTACTCATTCTTTGATCTTACTTCCACAGGGAATTCTTTCCTGACTCTGCAGACTTGACTTGATCAGTCCCCTCATATGCATGTATTATGCACTTTCCTTCATAAAATACATCACAGTTGTAGTTTAGTAACATCAATCTCTTTGGTGATTTGATTCATTTTTCCATCTCCTTCATGAAAACTTGCTTCATGAGGATCTGGACCAATCTCTTTGCTCAATATGGTTTTTCTGCTTTTTAACTTTGAAGCGGTGGCCTGCCCCTCCACACCTGTGGGCGTTTCTCGTTAGGTGGAACGAGAGACTTGAGAAAAGAAATGAAACACAGAGACAAAGTATAGAGAAAGAAAAAGTGGGCCCAGGGGACCGGCGCTCAGCATACAGAGGACCCACGCTGGCACCGGTCTCTGAGTTTCCTCAGTATTTATTGATCATTATGTTTACCATCTTAAAAAAGGGAAGTGGCATAAACTTTTTTAGTGCATAAAGAGCAGCATTGCGCTATCTAGTCCCATCTTTCGCCCTAAGGCAGTTTTCTCCTTTCTCAGTAAACAGAACATACAATCGGGTTTACACCAAGATGTTCCATTGCCCAGGGACAGGCAGGAGACAGATGCTTTTCTCTATCTCAACCACCAAGTGACCTTCTTTCCTCTTATATTAATCCTCCTCAGCACAGACCCTTCACGGGTGTCAGGCTGGGGGACAATCAGGCCTTTCCCTTCCCACGAGGCCATATTTCAGACTATCACATGGGGAGAAACCTTGGACAATACCTAGCTTTCCTAGGCAGAGGTCCCTGGAAACTTTGGCAGTGTACATATCCCTGGGTACTTGAGATTAAGAGAATGGTGATGACTTTTCACAAGCATACTGCCTTCAGGCACTTGTTTAACAAAGCACACCCTGCACAGCCCAAAATCCTTTAAACCTTGAGTCACTACAGCACATGTCTCTTGCAAGGACAAGGTTGGGGATAGGGTCACAGATTAACAGCATCTCAAATACAGAACAAAATGGAGTCTCTTATGTCTACTTCTTTCTATATAGACACGGTAACAGTCTGATCTCTCTTTCTTTTACCCATAAACTTGGTAAGTATTTGTTAAAGTGGGATTGTTAGGTCAAAGGTATGTGCCTTTTAAATTTCAATAGATATAGCTAAATTACTTTCTCCCAAATGTGTACTGCTTTACATTTCCATTAATCATTTATGAAAACACTCATTTCCTCTCATCCCCACCAGTCCTGTACATTGGCATTCTGTTTGATTTCACCACTTTAGTAAACAGTCATTTGCATTTTTTCTTCTTGAGCAAATACATTTTGGACACATTTAATTATATTAGCTGAGGTTCATACCAGACATTTTAGGCCTAAATTAAATGTGTTTATTTGGGGAGCGCTTTTCTCCTATCTAACTCTCCAGTTTGCATGGGACATACTGAATACTCCTTGTTTGGAAATTTCTGTGCTGTAAACTATATGCTACTTTGGCAGTCATGCTCTATGCAGCTAGGAGAGGTTAGGTGCCCGTGAAAGACAGGTGGGTTCTGGGCATCCAAATGAGAAGGATGCACCAAATTAAAAGGAGAATCAGAGACAGGGATGAGTCAGAGTTAGAAATGAGCAGAGTTGGCCAGGCGCGGTGGCTCACGCCTGTAATCCCAGCACTTTGGGAGGCCGAGGCGGGCGGATCACGAGGTCAAGAGATCGAGACCATCCTGGCTAACACAGTGAAACCCCGTCTCTACTAAAAAATACAAAAAAAAATTAGCCGGGCATGGTGGTGGGTGCCTGTAGTCCCAGCTACTTGGGAGGCTGGGGCAGGAGAATGGCGTGAACCCGGGAGGTGGAACTTGCAGTGAGCCGAGATCACGCCACTACACTCCAGCCTGGGCAACAGAGTGAGACTCCATCTCAAAAAAAAAAAAAAAAGAAATGAGCAGTCTTGTAAGACTGGAGCCAAGGTAGGATCTGATGGTATAAAAGATCTTGAGCAAAGTGTGCCAGAGATCTTTATAGCACCTTGAGAACTTTGTAGGGCCCCTATTTCTTCAGCAGCCAGGAGAATGTACAGTACAGACATAAGATGGAATTAGGAAGAGAAAGTAGATTTATTGGGCAGTAAGACAACATAGAACCCAGATCTGAAAAGTTTGGATTGAGGAAATTGGGCAAATAAATCTAAGACCAAGGACCATTAAGGTCTTGCCCATTTGGACAAACTTGGACCTAGATATTCATAAATGTACCCTAATAGACCCTCACTCTTGAATAAGGTGGTGTTCTTGCCAAGAAATAGTACATTATCTTTTAAGAAGGGACCTGGGAGACATTGGGGGAAGGGTTCTGTTTTTAGCATCTTAGCCCATGAATACAAAGCCATAGGGCCATGGGTGATGACAGTAGGAGATGTCAACAAAGGTAGTCATTGCTGGGGACTTGGGCATAAGGCATGCACAATCATGGTTGTACTTATGGTCATAAGAAATAGAGATCTCAGATGCTGGACAAAGAACCCACAGCTGCAACAGTAGTAATTGAGTCTCTAGAACCCTAAGCTGATAATGAACTTAATAATATTAAGTCCTAACAGACTGGGGGCAGGGAAGAAGTAGAGGGGGGCAGGGTTTTTTTTTTAATTTGCTTAAAAACTGAGACAAGGCCTAAGCAAATTGTGGACCTACAGAAAGCTGAGGGATGAAAGCAGAGAGAAATGAGGTGGAGTCTAACAATGGCCAAGCCTGGAGATTCATCACAGTCTGCCCCAATGTTTTCTATCACCTCTGCCTTCACTGTGGACTGGAACAATTTGATAATTAATTTTTGTAGGATGTAACAGTTTCTTGTGCTGAAGTATGTATACGAATAAATGATCTCCTTAGGAACATTCAGTCCTGGAATTCTGAAATGGGGTGAATGCTGAAAAGGGGTAAAATTGGGCCCCTCAAGTACTGAGGGTGTATGAAGTTTGGTTAGTCCTTTCATTTCCCCATTGTCTGGGGAGTATTTCAGTGTACAGTTTCTAGTGCATTGTCCAGGCTGTTTTCAATGCTTCACTTAATACAGATTTCTTTTTCCTGGCAGAATATACCTTACTATTAAATAAGTCTCACTACTAGGAAGTCAGATAGGTGCCCTACATTTTCCCATTTTGTTTCACCTCATTACTTGTAACTCATGATAGTAAATAATTCCTCTCCCAGCATGGCACTTTGAAATAAGCACTATTGTATTTTAACAAAGCTGGGTAAGATTTTCTGTTGTGTTCCAGTCCCATATTTTACATACAATCTCTCCTGGTTCCAATTATTACAACCAATTTGAGTCAGCATAACATACTTTAGCCCTCACAATCTGTTCTACCTAGATCAATGTTTGTAAATGTCTCACCTTTAGAATATAATAAAAACCCCTTTGAACATCTTTGGAATTATTGATGTTGTAAATGAGGAGAAACATCATATTTAACATGTTTTTATGCATGTTCAGAAATGGGAGAGCTCTAGTGAATTTTGACTCTTTAAGAAAATGCTAACATCTATAACAACAATGGCAACAACAACAAAAAATTTTTAGACATGCTCCCCGGAAAATTAATTGGCTTGGCTTTTTTTTTTTTTTTTTGAGTGCAGTGGTACAATCTCAGCTCACTGCAGGGTTCAAGCGATTCTGGTGCCTCGGTCTTCTGAGTAGCTGGCACTACAGGCATGTGCCACCATGCCCAGCTAATTTTTATATTTTTAGTAGAGACAGAGTTTCACCATGTTGTCCATGCTGGTCTCAAATTCCCGACCTCAAGTAATCTGCCCGCCTCGGCCTCCCAAAGTGCTTGGATTACAGGCATGAGCCACCACACCCGGCCAGCTGTCCTGCTTTTGTTGATGAAGACAAATATAATCTTCCTATTAGGCTTTCTATTCAAATGGAGCCAGTGTAATTTTCAGTGTATCTTAGTAGCAGCAAGAATACTTCACAGATAGCTAATTTTTAAGGAGGGAATGATAAATAATATTTTCCTACAAGGAAAAAAATCAGATCTCTAAACATGAGAACTCATTGTCAAGGCAAAAAAGCTAGCCAATTGCTGAACAAAAGCTGGCTGCTGTATAGGCAGTTTAGTTGGCAGTTCTATCACTACCTGCTGTGTGTATTTGTGTCCAGATGGCAAAAATGCCAAGCAAATCCTTAAAGCACAGGTGGTGTTGAGATGCTGATTATACATGGGAGATTGCGGGTGAGCACCCACCTTCCACAGCAGATAGGCTCTCTAAGTGAACCCTGGCAACCCATAGAGTCATTGCTATCCATGTGTGGGTGGTGATAGGTGATGCTGAGTTAGGGGATCCTTGGGTAAGGAACAAGGCAACTGAGTGAAGAGACATTGTCCTTCCCTGATCTGAGATAATGTTTCTCAAGGTGTGGTCTATGGACCACCTGAATTTTTATAAACTGGGTGCCTATTAAAATTGCTAGGTGAGTCCAGTCGTATTTCTGACTTAATCAATTTTTACAGATACAGTTCATGAGTCTGCATTTCTTAGCAAAATGCTTTTTTTTTTTTTTTTTTTTTTTAAACAGGGTCTCACTCTGTCACCCAGGTTGGAGTGCAGTGTGATCTTGGCTCACTGCAGCCTGGACCTCCCGAGTTCAAGTGATTCTCTTGCCTCAGCTCCTGGAGTAGCTAGGACTGCAGGCACATGCCCCCATGCTTGGCTAATTTTTAAATTTTTGTAGAGAGGCGGGGTTTCACCATGTTGTCCAGGCTGCTCTCGAACTCTTGGACTCAAGCCATCCACCCACCTTGGCCTCCCTAAGTGCTGGGATTACAGGCGTGAGCCACCATGCCTAGCCAAGATACACTTTTTTTTTGAGATGGAGTCTCGCACTGTCCCCAGGACTGGAGTGCAGTGGTGCCATCTCCACTCACTGCAACTTCTGCCTCTCAGGTTCAAGTGATTCTCCTCCCTCAGCCTCCGGAGTAGCTGGGATTCCAGGCGACTGCCACCACACCCAGCTAATTTTTTTGGGTTTTTTTTGTTTGTTTGTTTGTTTTGTTTTTTTGAGACAGAGTTTCGCTCTTGTTGCCCAGGCTGGAGTGCAATGGCGCGATCTCGGCTCACCACAACCTCCGCCTCCCAGGTTCAAGCGATTCTCCTGCCTCAGTCTCCTGAATAGCTGCGATTACAGGCATCCGCCACCATGCCTGGCTAATATTTTTGTATTTTTAGTAGAGACAGGGTTTCTCCATGTTGGTCAGGCTGGTCTTGAACTCCCGCCCTCAGGTGATCCACCCACTTCGGCCTCCCAAAGTGCTGGGATTACAGGTGTGAGCCACTGCACCTGGCCAATTTTTTTGTATTTTTAGTAGAGACAGTGTTTCACTATGTTGCCCAGGCTGGTCTCAAACTCCTGACCTTGTGATCCGCCTGCCTGGTCCTCGCAAAGTGCTGGGATAACAGGCCTGAGCCACTGCACGTGGCCCAAGATACATTTTTAAAGAAGATCTCAGGCTGATTCTTCCAAGCACTATATTTAAGAACCATTGATTTGACATTAATTGGATAACGCATGCAGACACATTGCTTATGAAATTTAAAGAAAGCACAAAGGCCCATCTGTCCATTGGCACAGGATACCTAACTAGGTTCCTCACAACATAGCTTTCTCTGGCTCCTGGTGATCTTTCCTAAATAGTAAATTCCCTCAATATTTACATACACACAATGCAACCTATGGCAGCTATACAATTGGATTTTCTAGGACAGCTCCAACTTAATGTCAGTTCATTCTTTTCAATTAGAGAAAAATATTTTAATATTAAATCATGTATTTGGAAAATCTCATTTGCCCCTGCTCTTTCCATATCATTTAATTATTAATAGTATCAAGAACACTCTGTAAGGCTGAGTGCAGTGGCTCAGGCCTGTAATCCCAGCACTTTGGGAGAACAAGGTGGGAGAATCGCTTGAGGCCAGGAGTTTGAAACCAGCCTGGGCACCATAGTGAGACTTTGTCTCTGCTAAAAAAAAAAAATTAAAAATAAATAAATTAATTAATTAAAAAAAAATTAGTAGGATGTGGTGACTCATACCTGTAGTCCCAGCTACTTGGGAGGCTGAAGTAGGGGGAAGATCACTTGAACCCAGGAGATTGAGGCTGTAGTGAGCCATGATCACATCACTGTACTCCAGCCTGGGCAACAGAATAAGAACCTGTCAAAAACAAATAAACAAACAAAAAAACACTCTATATCTATATGGACTCTTCTCTAGATTGAGGTGACACACCAGCAATTAGTGGAATTCCTGGTTTTCAGCTTTTAAGAAGTCATTATAAATACATAATAGAAAAAATAGTCTAAAAGCCAAAGCATTTTTTAGTTGCATGAAAGAGAATCAGAGAAAAAGAAGTGTTGTTTTGTGGATTGTTTTTAATTCAAAAACCAAATTTTGAATATCAAGAGTCAAGCTTAGTAAGTAGCAGTGACAAGATTCAAACCCAGATCTGTAATTGCAAAGGCTAAGCTCTTGAACTTAACGGCCTGCCTGCATCTCTCTTTTGCTTGCTTTGCTTGCTTTTCGTCACAGTGTGGTCTGTGCTAAGGTATGTCAGACTCTTACTACTTTTTGCAGGGGTTTTTTTTTTATTTCTTTTTTCAATTTCCGTTTGTTTCAATTTCCAGGTTTTCCTAAAATATCTCTCACAAATCACTTACCTTCCCAGTAATCACCTCTATTTGCCTATCAGTAATGAGGGCCCTGTGTTCTCTGGCCAACAGCATTTTCATTCTGTTTATATTGCTGACGGAACTGGTGTTTGTTTTTGTTCCTTCTGGAGGGAAAAGTAAGTTCATGATTGAAATATAAGCTGAAAATTGATCCCCCATTGGGTAAAATATGGATACCACTTTACTGCAATCCCATTTGGAATCTTCCTAGGTGTTCCATAGACCTAGTGCTGTGGTCTGAATGTTGGTGTTCCCCCAAAATTCATTCGTTGACATCCCAGCCCCCAAAGTGATGGTATTAGGAAGTAGGGACCTCTGGGAGGTGATTACATTGTGAAAGCACAGCCTTCATGATTGCGTTAGGGCTCCTATAAAAGAGACTACAGAGAACAGCTAGTCCCTTCCAGTATTTGAGCACACAGGGAGAATGTGCCATCTATGAGAAGGTGAATCCCCACCAGAACCCAACCATGCTGGCACTCTGATCTTGGCCTTCCCAACCTCCAGAACTCTGAGTTCTATTGTTTATAAGCTATCTAGTCTGTGGTATTTTGTTATAGCAGCCCAAACAGACTAAGACACCTGGCTATAGAAATTCTGGGATATTATTATAAACAATTTCATATCCTATGTTATGAAGCCTGTTCTAATTATTTGCCACTGTAGATAACTACCTAAACAATCAATGACTTAAAAAATATTTTATTCTTGTATCTTCAATTTTGTGGATTTTAGGGGTTCAGCTGGGCAGTTCTAACTTGGAGTCTCTCATGCAGTTCTTATTAGATGTTGGCTGAGGCTGGAGTCATCCAGAACACAATTGGCAGTACAAGAGAGATTCTTCACTCATGTCTTGTACCTGGGCTGAGATGGCTTGAATATCTGGGGACGGCCTGGGCATATCTCTCCATGTGGCCTCTCCATGTGACTAGCTTGGGTTTCCTTACAGCATGGAAATCTCAGGGTAGTCAGAGTCCATATATAGTAGCTATCTTTCCCTGGAGTGAACATTCCGAGACACCAAGGTGAAAACTGCAAGGCTTCTTCTCACCCTGCATTGGAAACAATGCACAATCACTTTCACTGCATTCTGTTGATCCTATGATAACTAATGGATTTTTAGAGAAGGGACTACAAAGGGGAATGAATACTGGGAGGCATGGTTCATTGGGAAACTGCTGTGGTTTGAATATATCCCCCCAAGTTTATGTGTTAGAAATTTAATCCCCAGTGCAGCAGTGTTGAAAGGTGGAACCTTTAAGAGGTGATTATGTCATGAAGGCTCTGCCCTATGAATGGATTAATGTCATTATCGCAAAGGTGGGTTCATTATCGAGGGGAGTGGGCTCCTGATGTAAGGGTAAGTTGGGGTCAATCTCTGCTCTTGCTAGTGCTCACACTTCTGCCTTTTGTCTTTTGCCCTGGGATGACCCTTACCAGATGCTGGTGCCATGCTCTTAGACTTCCCAGCCTCTAGAACTGTGAGCCAAATAAACCTCTATTTATAAATTACCCAGCCTGTGATATTCTGTTACAGCCTCAGTAAAAAGACTAAGATAGAGACATTTTTAGAGAATAGCTACCGCATAGTCTAGACCTATAACTATTTTCCCTCAGGTCACCCCAGCTGAAGGGAAAAGACAAGGATATGACTAAGACTTCTAATGCTAATAGAAGTAGCTTTCCAAGTTCTATCCCATCCTTTGGCTGGTTTCCAGAATATGTTCCAAGTTTTTCTGCTTCAAATGTTAATGCTGTTTTCTGCCATCTGGTAACTTTATTTAGCAACTGTTTCTTCTATTATCTCAGAATATGACCTTAATATTATTGCTGAGATCTGACCTTGCTATTTGAATGATGTCAGTCTTACTGCTTCTCCTTGAGGTATGACAGTCCTCTGATTTACTTGAAGGAGTCTTTCCTTCTGTAACAGTGTTGCAGATTTTTTATTTGATTCCCAAAAGTGTAGTTTAGTTTCCTCAAAAATCTTGGGATAATTTTATCTGTATTTTATTCAATTCCTCCAGGTCAAAGGGAATTTGGTGGCATCACTCAAAGACACATTCAGATTTACCTTTCAATTCCCCAGCTTGAATGAGCAGCCTCTGTTTCCCGGGGATTCCTCTCTTGACTCTCTATGTATACTTCACTACTTTTTTTTTTCTGGAGACAGAGTCTTGCTCAGTAGCCCAGGCTGGAGTGCAGTGGCGCGATCTCAGTTCACTGCAACCTCCGCCTCCCAGGTTCATGCCATTCTCCTGCCTCAGCCTCCCAAGTAGCTGGGACTACAGGCACCCGCCACTACACCCGGCTAATTTTTTTTTGTACTTTTAGTAGAGACAGGGTTTCACCGTGTTAGCCAGGATGGTCTCAATCTCCTGACCTCGTGATCCGCCCGTCTCAGCCTCCCAAAGTGCTGGGATTACAGGTGTAAGCCACTGCGCCCGGCAACTCAAGATCTCTTTAAAGAGGTGCAATGAGTGAGAATTATTGGGGGCCTAGGAGGCAGCAAATGTGCAACTTTGTTGATCCTAACTCATCATTCTGTGATGTTGGGCATTTTAGGGGTCTCAACTAAGGTTACTGAGTTTGAGTCACATAAAAATGAAGGCACAGAGATAAGAAGATGAGGATGGAAAAGTTAGCTTCATTACTCATTTACACCCATAGTTTTAGATTTGTGGCTGAAAGAGATTGTAAACAACCTTCTGGCTTTTTTCCCAGAAATTGAACTGCTTACTGCAGAAAACTTCCCGCTAAGGTTATCACCTCTTAGAGAACAAACTGGAATGACAGAGTCATGTGTCCAGGTTGGCTCCTCAAAAGATCCCAGAAGGGGTGAGCCAAGCCCGGCCAAACATGTCCTTCTTCAAAATTCACCCAATCAGACAAGTGATTTCTCTCATGGGGTAGAGTAAGTGAGGAGTAGAAGGAGGCTGAAAGCGATCCTCTTCTACTCATCCCTCCATAGAGAACATGAGGAGAGGTGAATATATGTTTTTCTCTGTTGAGTCCTAGGACATCTCTCTGCCCAGGGATGTTAGAGAAGAAGCATACAGCACTCTGAAATTCCCAACATCGTGCCTCTCATTGCCAGGAAGGCTGTTGGCCTGTGGTGGCATGCCAGAGATCCTGAATTAGGCATGCCGTAAGTATGCTCACCTACCCCTGAATCTTTTTTTATACTGTTTCAAAAATACCATTGTAATTACCAAATAAAACCACATCTACATAAGCGAGGTAGAAAGACAAGGATAAACACAGCTTTGAATTTAGGGACATGATCCAGAGTCTGATGAGACCCTTCACTATGACCTAGTAATTCACAATTTTCTTCCCATCATGTTTCATTTGAAGAACTATTTGTTATTGTATAGTACAAATGAAGTAGGAGTAAGTTTCATATGTTTTTATCTACATATATGAATAGGTGTGTGCATGAATATGTATGTAAATTGCCTGTTCATGGCAGAATATGCATATGTAAATGTGATGCCTGTGTTTCCCTGACATAAATATTTCATTGGTTTATGTTATGTGGTTTGAGACTGGAGGTTTGGACCCCTGTGCGTTGCCTTTGAGCTACTTCTCACATGTAATTTGCACATTAAACATGTATGCGTGCTTCTTTATAGCTCTATAATTGTCACATCTACATAATATATGTGCTGAATAGACAAAGCACTTCTTTTCCTTTTGAATTAAAATTTCAAAAATACTAATCCATCTCTAGAAGCAAAAACACTGATCAAAGCATGCAATAAGATACTCATTAACACCGACAAATGAAAAACCTGTTGTAATTATGGTGAGCAATAAGTTCTGGTGGTGGGCACAGAGAACTATGCAACGGGCTTTACAAGTCATAACTCCACCTCAGCACTGTCTGACAAGCAGCCAGACCCTACCCTGGGTCTACTGTAGTTACCCAACATCCCAGGAATGTTGTGCAAATTAGTTTCTGAGAAACATTTTTAAAAGATCATGTGAGTAGATAAGGAGCAAAACATAAGATCTTTACCATCCCATTGTATTTTATGTTTAATAAACACTTACATAGTACCGATCAGATATTGTTCTAGGAACTTGACATAGACGAGCTCATCTAGCCCTCATAGCTAATCTGTGAGTTAGAAACTACTATTATTCCCATATTGTTGGTTGGGGTCGGGGGGATTGAGGCATAGCGAAGTTAAGCAGGTTGTCTAGGGTCAGCCAGCTGAGACTTGAATGCAGACAAGGCTGATGCTAAAGGTCAGGCAAACAGTCACTCCATCTCCCTCCCTCCAGCCTGAGCATGTGATACCCAGTAGCACTCTAGTCCTAGTGATCCTACTGCTTTCTTAACCCTCTGGGTCTTCCAGTCTTCCTCTTTAAAAGAAGGTTGATTTATAGCTATTTACTGAACCCATTCCAGTAGTAGGATGACAACAAATGAAAACTTTGAGTTTCTCAAAGTTTTTACCCTGATTCAATATACAATTTTAATTGTCTGCAAGTATTTTTGAATATCTTAAGATAAACCTATCAATTGGTTGAAAATTTATAAACAAATTCTAACTTTGTTATGCTATTTCAGTTGTTGCAAGTAAGATTTGAGGCAAATTGAATGAATTGATGGATGTAACATGAAAAGGCTTTGATAGTTTCCAACTGTGAAGCTCCAATCTCCTGAGTATTTAATCTTGCAAACTGCTTCCTCAATGTTCTAGCAGATGCCTTCTTAATAGTCTAGTTCCTGAAATGAATCCATCTTCTCAGTTGTGTTCCTGGGTCCAGACCTTAAACCCTGGCCACAATTATGAACACTAATTGGTAGGCTCAGCAGAGAGGCTAAGGGTTGAATAGGCACCAAGAACAAAAGTAGGTTCTCTCCTTAGAACTGTGTGAATGAAAAGGGTGGGAAAGGTCAGCTTGCTGCTGCCTGTACTGAGTCTACTCTGGAAGAGAGGACTTCAGTCTGGCACATCTCCCAGTAAGGAAAATAGAAAAGAAAACCCACAAGGCAAAATTTTCTCTTTGGATTTTGTCAGATGATACAGATCTAACAGAAAAGCACACAAAAAAGAAACGAATCTACCCCATAGTTTTTGGGCCAAAATGAGATTATATTTAGACAGTGGCCCCGGGTGCTACAAATTGTCTGAGGAGCCTTTGCCCTGTGACTTTGCGTTACTGAGAGCTTACCGTTGAACCCAGCCAGCAACTCACTCCAGGATCCTAGGGTGGTCGGGCAGGCATGGGTCTAGGGCATTCTGTGCCCACCGTGCCAAGGATGCAAGGACAGGAAGGCAGGAGCAGGATTCTCAGATTTGAATAAACAGAGGGGAGGCTCTCAATGATTTCAACGGGAAAAACATCACACACAGCTTTTCTTTTGAAGTGGCAGTGACATTATGAAATGAACAGTTTTTCCTCTCAGGACAAAATGGGAGCAATTTCCCTGGGGCATTTTTGCTCAGGTTTTTGACCAACAGGAATGCATGGTCTGGATTCAGGTGAAAGTAGAAAAGTACTTAAATATCTAATGGATTCCAAGATTACACCTTTAGCTGGTCATGATTAGTTAAAAATCCGTATAGTTTGGTTTCTGAAAATTTCCAAATGAAAATCATGAATGGATTTTTCCTCTATCCAGAAGAGTTCTAGATATCAAGAAGTTTGATATGTGTGGCCCATGGCAAAATATTTTAAAACAGCTCAAAGCCTTTCATCAAATGACCAAATTAAATGATCATATTGAACACAGGGTCATTTAACTCAATCATGATATTCAGATATACAGAAAATACTACGAAGATAACGTCTCATATCTGGAGATTGTAACCAGAGAAACTCTCTAGTTTGTGACTGTTTGGTTTTTGTTTGTTTTTTTGAGATGGAGTCTCCCTCTGTCACCCAGGATGGAGTGCAGTGGCACAGTCTTGACTCACTGCAACCTCCACCTCCTGGGTTCAAGTGATTCTCCTGCCTCAGCCTCCCAAATAGCTGGAACTACAGGCTAATTTTTTGTATTTTTTAGTGTTATTTATTATTTTTTGTACATTTTTAGAGATGGGGTTTCACAATGTTGACCAGGTTGGTCTCAAACTCCTGATTGCAAATGATCCACCTGCTTCAGCCTCCTAAATTGCTGAGATTACAGGGTGTGAGTCACCACCCTTGCTGATTGTTTAAATCAAGTTCATCAAACACTTGAAACAAACATGACTTAAAGCGTCATTAGGTGTTGGAGTAAATTTGAATAGGACCATAAACTCAAAGAGCATTCATGAATACTTTTTGATAATAAAATTGGAATTTTATTATCAAATAAATGATATATGCAGCAAAAGAATTGCTGAATCTTTTCTAAATCTAGGCTGGCATTTTCTAAACCTGGACCCCCATTTTCCTTTGTAATTTATTTGGCTGGTCTTTATGCCTGGGTGAGTTTATCAGCTCTTTCCACCTAGATTCTCTATCCCTACACCAACTGAGAAACTCAAGAAAGGAGAGTTGAACCTTGGTTTAACTCTTAATGTCCTGGTATGTTGAATCACTGCCACTGCTGAACACAGAGAATTCGCAGCTGGGTGTGGTGGCTCATACCTATAATCCCAGCACGTTGAGAGACTGAGGCGAGAGGATTATTGCTTGAGCCCAGGAATTCAAGCTCGCAGTGAGTTGTAACCGTATCACTCACTCCATCCTGAGCAACAGAGCAAGAGGGAGATCTGTCAAGAAGGGGAAAGAAGGGGAAAGAAAGAAAGGGAAAAAGGGAGAAAGGGAGAAAGAAGGAAAGAAGGGAGCGAGGGAGGGGAGAGAGGGAAGGAAGGGAAAAGAGAGGGAGAAAGAAAGAAGGATCTCTGGCAAACTAAGGTCTTTCACAAATGTTACAACTTTGGGGTTCTTATGTTTTATCATTTGTACTATATTATACAGAAATACTACAATCATATTGTAGTAGATATCATTTAATTGATCTGTATGAATGCCTATAATGTAGGACATAATTAGCAACACAAGGAGTATACTTTAGTTGTTCCTTTAGTTCTGAATATAAAGTTTACATAAATATAGCACAAAGGAATTTTCTGGAAGTGTTGGCAGCTAAGCAGCTAGACCAGTGTTGGCTTTTTTGCCTCCAAAACTATCTCTTCCTATAAGAATTCCATAGCATACCACAGACATCACCAGAACCTTTATTCAAAGGTTCTGTCAAAACTGTCATTAAAACTCTAATAAATAAATTCGAATAAAAGGGAGACATGTTTCTGAAGCTGAGTAGTGATACTAACATCCTAAAAAAATATGTTGATTCTAGCAGATGTGCTTCACCTTTCAAAATGATGAAATCTAGAAAGCTTTCATTTCTCTTGAAGATCACAACAATTTGGCTTTCAGACATATCACGGAGAGTGTATTTTCCAAAGGCACAAAAATAAATGTTTTAGTAAGTGTTGGCACATTATTTGAAGTAAGCTAGCAGTGTTTTCCTTTTCTGGAGAAAACAGCCTGAACCACATGCTGCCCCTACCATCTCTGAGGAACTCATCCTTCTGAGGCTCTGCTGCAGAAACTCTTTTTTTTTTTTTTTTTTCTTTTTTTTTTGAGACGGAGTCTCACCCTGTCACTCAGGCTGGAGTGCAATGGTACGCTCTCAGCTCACTGCAACCTCCGTCTCCTGGGTACAAGCAATTCTCCTGCCTCAGCCTCCCAAGTAGCTGGGATTACAGGCATGCGCCACCATGCCCAGCTAATTTTTGTATTTTTAGTAGATACTGGGTTTCACCATATTGGTCAGGCTGGTCTCAAACTCCTGAGCTCAGGCAATGTGCCCACCTTGGCCTCCCAAAGTGCTAGGATTACAGGTGTGAGCCACCCTGCCCGGCAACAGAAACTCTGTAATTGTTCAAGTCTCCTTCCTTCGCTGTGGTACTACTGTCTGGGGCAAACGGATCAGATGAGTGAGCAAGAGTCCTGGCCCTCTGGCTACAGTTGTGGGGTGTGGCATCTGTATCAGTCCCACTGATATTGCATCCTCCTTCTAGATAAACAACAAGCATCACCATTTACAAAAAGCATATATTACTTCAAGGGCTGCTGAGATTCATTCCTCTGAGAAATACCAGCCTGTTGATCTTGCTCAGGACTCCCTTACTGTAAAACCCATCCTCCCAACCCCCCAGCCCACCGCCCGCACAGTGTATTCTAGGGAATTGCAGTCAGTAGGTTAACTAGGAGGCTGTTCAGACTGAATGACCCAGAGTCCCAGAAAGACATTAAAGATCTAGATTTATGCTGCCCAATAGAAATGCAAGTCACATATGCCCAGTGGTCCCCCCTTATCCACAGTTTCTGTGACTTCAGTTACCCACAGGCAACTGTGGCCTGAAAATATTAAATGGTAAATTTCAGAAACAATTCATAAATTTTAAGTTGTGCACTGTTTGGAGTAGCGATGAAATCTCATGCTGTCCTGCTCTGTCCTACCCAGAATATGAATTATCATTTCTTTGTTCAGTGTCTCCAAGCTGTCCACACTCCCAGCCTGTTAGTCACTTGGTAGTCATCTCAGTTATGACGCTGGCAGTCCTGGTATCCAGTGCTTGTGTTCAAGAAACCCTTAATTTACTTAATAATGGCCCTAAAGCTCAAGAGGAGTGATGCTGGTAATTCAGATAAGCCCAAGAGAATTCACAAAGGGCTTCCTTTCGTGAAAAAGTGAAAGTTCTTGATTTAAGAAAAAAAATTGGCTGGGCACGGTGGCTCACACCTGTAATCCCAGCAATTTGGGAGGCTGAGGTGTGTGGATCACCTGAGATCGAGAGTTCGAGACCAGCCTGGCCAACATGGTAAAACCCCATCTCTACTAAAAATACAAAAATTAGCCGGGCGTGGTGGCGAGCACCTGTAATCCCAGCTACTCAGGAGGCTGAGGCAGGACAATTGCTGGAACTGGGGAGGCAGAGGTTGCAGTGAGCCAAGATCATGCCATTGCATTCCAGCCTGGGCAATAAGAGTGAAACTCCATCTCAAAAATAAATAAAAGAAAAGAAAAGAAAAAATATCAGCCAGCACAGTGGCTCATGCCTGTAATCCCAGCACTTTGGGAGGCCAAGGTGGGCGTATCACTTGAGGTCAGAAGTTTGAGACCAGCCTGGTCAACATAGGAAACCCCGTCTCTAATAAAAATACAAAAATTAGTTGGGGGTGATGGCAGGCGCCTGTAATCTCAGCTACTTGGGAGGCTGAGCAGGAGGATCACTTGAACCCGGGAGGTGGAGGTTGCAGTGAGCCGAGATTGTGCCACTGCACTCCAGCCTGGGCGACAGCATGAGACTCTGTCTCAAAAAAAAAGAAAAAAAGAAAAAAAATTCATATGCTGAAGTTGCTAAGATCTGCAGTTAGAATGAATCTTTTTTGTTTGTTTGTTTGTTTGTTTTGTTTTGTTTTGTTTGAGACGGAGTCTCGCTCTGTCGCCCAGGCTGGAGTGCAGTGGCCGGATCTCAGCTCACTGCAAACTCCGCCTCCTGGGTTTACGCCATTCTCCTGCCTCAGCCTCGCGAGTAGCTGGGACTACAGGCGCCCGCCACCTCGCCCGGCTAGTTTTTTGTATTTTTAGTAGAGACGGGGTTTCACCGGGTTAGCCAGGATGGTCTCGATCTCCTGACCTCGTGATCCACCCGTCTCGGCCTCCCAAAGTGCTGGGATTACAGGCTTGAGCCACCGCGCCCGGCCTAGAATGAATCTTATCCATGAATTGTGAAGAAGGAAAAATAAACTGGTGCTAGTTTTGCTATCACATCTCAAACGGCAAAAGTTACAGCCCCAGTGAATGACAAGAGCTTAGTTAAGATATAAAATTCATTACATTTATGGGTGGAGGACAGGAATAGTAACATGTTCCGATTGATGGCACTCAGGTTTGGTACTATGTATGGTTTCGGGCAGTCACTGTGGGTCTTGGAATGTATTTCCTTGGATAAGGGGGACTACTGTAATTTAAATTTTTCTAGTAACCTTGTTTAAAGGTTTTTAAAACAACAGGTAAAGTTAATTTTAATAGGTCATTCTTAACCTAATATAGTCCAAATAATCTATGGATCTCATTCAAATGTCACCAATTGTCCCACCAATTAATTTTTTCTGGTCCAAGATCCAGACTACCAGACTAGAGTTTCCTTTAGTCTGGAACCATTTATCGGTGTTTAATTTTCCTGACCTTGACATTGCTTAAGAGTCTTGCTCAATTATTTTGTAGATTTCTCTTAATTTGAGTTTGTGTGATGTTTTCTCATGATTAGATTGAAGTTGTGTATTTTGGGCTGAAAAATGGCAGAAGTGCTGTTGTGTCTTTCTTGGAGTAACTGATTTGTGGAGAGATACTTTGAGATATTGTCGGCAAATAGCTTAGTATACTTTTGTCCTCTAATTTTAGCATCTGTTGATGAGTCTTGCCTGAAACAATTATTACTGCAGTGTTTGCCAAATGATCATTTTCTATTTTTACCATTCCTTCTACATTTATTAGTTAAAATTCTGTTGTGAGGTAGAACTTTTGCTTCTTCCTCATTTGTTTATTAATAATAGTATGAACTCAAATTCTTACTTTATTCAATGGATTATAAATCATTCCTAAGATTATGTATTTTGTTGCTCAGATCGTCCCAGATTAGCCAGTTGGAGCCCCTTAAAGTTGGTTCATGTGTCCCTTCAAGATGCCCTTATCCAAGAGCACTTCCTCAGTTTTTGGCACTACATGTTGTTCTAGGCTCATCTTGTATTTTCTTTGCCCAGACCTGGAATCAGCCATTGATAAAGAACACCAGTCCCTTTTGATAGAGAATGGCATTTAGAAGACAACCATTGAACATTAGGTGTGCTCATTACCATGAGATATTACTTTTCCCAGAACCTTTCTGTGAAAAGATCCAGATAGCATATGTACATATGTATGCATGTGTGTATGTATATGCACACACACACTCCTATTTATATCCATATTTATTTCTCTATATTTCTATGTAAGTGGAAAACCATGAATTCACAATGCCTTCAATTCCAATCAACACCATAGGGTTCACTAATTTTCTCCTTTTCCATATCTATAGCTCTCTTCAACAATAAGAAACTTGGATCCCATTATTTGTAATATATTACTTTTTCTTTTTTTGCGATGGAGGCTTGCTGTGTTGCCTGGCTGAAGTACAGTGGCATGATCTTGGCTTACTGAAACCTCCACCTCCTGGGTTCAAGTGATTCTCCTGCCTCAACCTCAACCTCCTGAGTAGCTGAAATTACCGGTGCTCACCACTATGCCTAGCTAATTTTTGTGTTTTTAGTAGAGATGGGGTTTCACCATGTTGGCCAGGCAGGTCTTGAACTCCTGACCTCAAGTGATCATCTGCCTCAGCCTCCCAAAGTACTGGGATTACAGGTGTGAGCCATCGTGCCTGGTTTGTAATATATTAAGTCTTTTATCATTGCCCTGAAGTTAATCATCCTCTCACAGGCCATCACCACCCCTTTCTTTGCATGGATGCCTTCTGCGCTTAATACACTTGGGATGTGACACGCTGTCAGTATTGTCCTGTGAACAGGATGCCCCCCGACATCCTACTTAGGCTCTGACACTTTGTACCTGGCTGCCACTCTTCTCTCTTATCCCTTATCTAAGCCCATAGCCACATGGAGGAGAGTAGATAATTAAACACAGTCAGGGTTCAGTTAGCAAGGAAGAAGAGGAAAGTAGATTTTGGATAGGCAGCCAACAGTGCCTACTACAAACATCCATTATCGTTTTGGTATCAGTAACGACTATCTTTTGGGCAACTATGCAACTGTTCAAACTGTCCTTGTGGCTTGAGTGAGGTCAGATGAATCTTTGGCTCCAATGAGGGCCAGTTAAACATATTTCAAGCCCTTGACACTGTGGCTGGTTCAAGAATGGGCGTAGGACCGAAGTCAGGCCAATGAGAACCTTGCCTAAAATTGCTAAAAGGATTACATAGAAATTGAATCTTTTTCCACTAGTATTACCAAATCTGGGGCTGCTAATATTCCTCTTGTCACCACATCAGAAAATGAAGCCAACGTAAAGGAAAGCAGACCTGTGACTTGGAGAAAAAGACAGTTTCCATGCACCATCATGTAAACATCTTGATCCAGCCATGCCTGAAGCTAGATATACTCCTTGGCTTTAGTTATATGAACCAATAACTTCTTCTTTTTGCTTAACCCAATTTGAAATGTATTTCTGCCTCTTTTAATCAAAAGAATAACTGATACAGCTGGACCTTAGATGGCTTTTATATTCTTAGGGAGGCTTATATGCTGCAATTCTTAGCCTAATATAGTGGGATAAGGCAAAGATAATAACTATGAACTTTAAGTGAGAACTTCATGAAAAAGTTGAAGGGTCAGTAAGGGTTAAAAAACATTTTCTTGGACCCTGATACATTTTTACATCGCATGCCAGGCTTGCTTAACTAGTCTGCTTCCTTTCCATATCTGAAAAATGGTGACAACAACACTGAAACTTTCAAACTACTCCTCCCAAAGATCAGGCAAGGAATTCTTAGCACATGTTTTAAAGCAACTTCAATTCCTCAAGAGATGCAACTAAGTGCGTTCTTTATCGTATTTTCCTATGCTGCACTTCTATTCATCCCCTAGCTTGCAGCCAAGATAAAGAACTGTTATTAAACACTTGAACATATGGCATATATCACTTTTTGAAAAATAAACTTATTCAAGAAAGAGCTTTGGAGGCCACATGTGGGCATCTCAAGATAGTGATCCAAAAGGAAGTCAGAAGCCTCAAATGAACAAAATGGGTGTTTCAGTCCAACAATGATTTGGTTCTCTAGGCTTGTTTTAGTTATCTGTTTGGTACCGGGGCGGAGGTCACTCTTCCAGTTGTTCACTGCAGCGTCTTGCAAAGAAAAGCGTTAGCAAAGAAAAGTGAGGCAAAGAGAAACAGTCAGCAGGACCTAACCAGCAACTGTGTGTGACCAGAAAAGTGGGACATGAAGCAGCTTTTCTCACAGCTGTGCATGTCACATTGTCTCTTTAAACCTAAAAACTTGGAATTTCAGGAGTTTTCTTTCTGTTGTTTATTCTTTTTTCCTTTCAAATGACAGATTTCTCCTTTCCTTTGCCCCTTATGATTTCCAGTCCCCACTCTGTGTCAGCCCTACCCTTGGTTTGAGGATGTGGTGCTGTGATCCAGCCACGTGGCAGAACCACACGGTTGCTACTAAACTGCCGCTCACTCCCCAGGGGAAAAGACTTAGCTATAATCCTGTAATCTTTACTTCGAACAATGACTCCATTTCACTTGAAGTAGTCAAAAATGAATGGCTTTTGTCATTTGGAATCTAAGCACATGTGGATGATTTTTAAGTAAAACAAACAAACAAACAAACAAAAAACTAACTGTAAAGATGACAACAATATTTTTCTGTGTTGAGGACAAATGTGATCTCATTATACTAAAAACATGTTGGAACGCTCTACTCATTCTTATTTCCTTCTCCTGATGAAGCTGCAAAGAAGACTGAGCTTACTCTTGCCTCATGTTGATCAGATAAGGTAGATATTATAGGAGCTGGGATACAGGTGGAGTAGCTCTAGCCATATAGCATTTTTTAAGATCTGACAAACAGAAGGAAACTAAAGCTTCAGTATATGGCTGTATAAGATGATTAGCAATTCATTTTTCATTATCATAAAAATAATACGTTTAGTAAATAAATTTAGATTCTTTAAAAAGACAGCCTGTCTAAACTTTTTTCTGTAAACTACAAGCCCAATAGCGCAAACCTAGGGAAACTCACCCTACCCTGAATAAAAGAGAAGCTTCATGGCTCAACATTCTACATGAATTTCACACTTATAAAGTGACCTGTCAAAGGTATAAATTGACTTTATCCCTCCAGTGGGATCGTTGGTCTTTAGGAAAAAGAAAAGGATCACCTGGTTTCTTTCCTCCATAAGTTCTTGTATAGCCAGTTACCAAACCTGACAGACACTACTTCCTAAGCAATTGTAGTGTTTGTTTCCTGTTTTACCTCCCCATCTGTTCAAAGTCCTATAATTTCTCACCTGAATGACTGCAAAAGTTACTTAACTAATTTCCTTGCCCAGATCTTCCACCCTGCCATAAGATGCTTAAATTTTATCAGTGTCTCCAAGGCGCCTCCAGCACACTGCAGAACTCAGTCTTTGAATCTGTCCCTGCTACTCCCTCCTGCCTCAACTCGGTCACTCTTCCCACTTGATGCTCCAAGATGCCGTATCACATGGGGATTCTCTTACTGTCTCACGTGGGTCTTTCTCTCATTTGAACCTCTGCATATGCTGTTACCTCCTCCAGTAACCCACTCTGCCAATTTGTAGCTGGTTAAATAACTGCTGCTGGAATTTTGAAACTTAGCTCAGATATCAGACATCTTTTGTGACTTCTCATCTGCATCCAAACAAGGAACATTTGCCTGTTTGCCTGCTATGCTGTCCTGCATCATAGCACTAATAATAATCTTTTACTTGTTTGTTTTACCTATACACATGGGAAGGGTTGGGCCTTTCATTTCCACATTTCCATCATCTACCATGATTCTCAACTTATAGTTGGTGCCCAAATGTTGAATGAATGAATGAACAATGTAGAATATGGAGAACTGATTATGGCTATATAAAGTTTAAGCATTTGGGGGCTTTCTTTTCTTTTCTTTTATTTCTGCAGTGATGCGATCTTGGCTCACTGCAACCTCCACCTCCCGGGTTCAGGCGATTCTCATGCCTCAGCCACCCAAATAGCTGGGATTGCATGCATGCGTCCCCATGCCCAGGTAATTTTTTTTTTTTTTTTTTTTTTTTTTGAGACAGAGTCTCGCTGTGTCGCCCAGGCTGGAGTGCAGTGGCCGGATCTCAGCTCACTGCAAGCTCCGCCTCCCGGGTTTACGCCATTCTCCTGCCTCAGCCTCCCAAGTAGCTGGGACTACAGACGCCCGCCACCTCGCCTGGCTAGTTTTTTGTATTTTTTAGTAGAGACGGGGTTTCACCGTGTTAACCAGGATGGTCTCGATCTCCTGACCTCGTGATCCACCCGTCTCGGCCTCCCAAAGTGCTGGGATTACAGGCTTGAGCCACCGCGCCCGGCAACCCAGGTAATTTTTTGTGTTTGTAGTAGAAATGGGATTTCACCATGTTGGCCAGGCTGGTCTTGAATTCCTGACCTCAAGTGGTCCATGCGGCTTGGCTTGCCAAAATTCTGGGATTACAGGTGTGGGCCACAGCACTTGGCAGGAGTTTGATTTTCAATTGACAATGGCACTGACCAACTCTAGGTCCCTGTGTGAATTTATTGAGTTGGACATTTTTGGTTAGGTTGTTAGAAACTTTGAAATATATATTGAATCTCTGCTCCAGTTAACTGTAACAGCACTAAATTCTTCAACACAGAACACTGTAAGGCAAACACAAAAATTCACCATAGGGAGCCAATAAAAGGTGTTAGAAACAGGGGGAAAGTTACTGATAAAATGTGACAAGGTTTTCAGAGGCAATATTGTTAACTTAAATTGCAGAGACCTTATTCACACTCACCAGAAAACAAAGGAAAAAGATTACAACTCATTTTGGAATATTTGGAAGATGAAACAGTCCTTGAATTCCCTGTACCTGAGTCGGGGTACCTAGTCTAGCAGTGCTTATCAAAATTTATGCTCTACTACTAAGGAAATTGAACTTTATATCCTGGTAAGGCTGGTTTCCTTACTATTTTCTAAATCCATTATTTTTAGTACAGATTCCACATCCTTACTCATGTATCCTCCAACTTAGAATATTCTATGTCCTATCTTTAGTCTAATCAACTTTAGTTCTTCAATGTTCTTTATTCTCAGCCTAAATCCTGCCACCTTCAAAGAGGCCTCCCCTAACTACCTGGCCCATATGAACTGTGCCTTTTCTGATTTTCTACCACACACACAGACGCTACTCACATGGTTCCTCTTGTACCCTGACCTTTATGCCTGTTGTGGTCTACAATCGAATGACACCTTTTCATTGTCCTCACATCTCTCATCTTCCCTCTGTATCTGGTGTAACTGACCTCCATGGTTGATCATTAGAATCATTCCTTTGAATGTATTTTCAACTCCTGCTTATAATACTTGCTTAACAAAACCCTAATCCAGGCATAGTTTCAACTTTCTGCCTGTGATGCAACTGCCCTTACGTAGCTGAGCATGACTGACTGAAAGAAAATGTCACCATGACACCTGGTCTCATTTTGAATATATGATCACTAGCCTCGAGTGGGTTCTGCTTGACAATCTTTTCCTACGTCCCTATTCCATTCACTCTCCCATTCTCCTAGACACCTATATCATGTTGTCTTGTGATTGTATATTGGCTTGATCCCCAGTTATCTGAGAAACCTTGTTTTTGCAAGTTATAAATGACATGGGGGCAGAAGCCCATTGGCCCATGCCCCTTTTATATCCTGAGTAATGCTAAGCACGTGAGTGGTGCCCATGTAAATAGGCCAAGATCCTCTAATAGATTCCCTATCCCACTTTCAGGATATGGCAAGGAATTTCGGGAGACTAGGAAGTTCAACTAAGTGTAAAAGGCCCCAAAGTTATTTGAAATTTACCCTGATAGAGAATGCTGACAGTGAGGGTGGGGGGAAAGAAACAAATGGCTCCTTTGTCTTCAGTTGGGGGGTAGCCAATTAAGGCAGCAAAAAGTTAATTGTTGGGAGGACCAGCTCTAGAGTCAGGTTGCCTGGGTTTTTTAGTTGGCATCACTGGGAGCTGGCTTAGGGGGTAATAAAATTGGTTGAAATGAATTGCATTTTGAAAAAGCATGTAGGCAATTGGCCCTACTTTGGCAGTGGTGGAATTACTTTCATTTTACATCAAGGTAATCTGTTTTACAAACACAAATACAACCTCTGGGGAGGACAGTGAGTTCTACAACTGGCCCGTCAAAACCTTGGGAAGGTGACACAGCTGGTGACCTGAACCAAGAAGGCCTTTGGAGCTATTTGAGTTCAGGGTAGAACAGTCATCTATGTTCATCTGATACGTCCTCCTCTTAACATTCTACCTCTTGTTGAGTTTTGTATTAGGCATGAAAGAATATATAAGCCAAGTATAAGACATTGTCCTGTCTTCATAAAACTTAGTCTGGCTATGTAAGAGACTCTCAAAGGCACATACTCCAAGTTGGGAACATGTTGCACAGTCAGGTGTTAGGCTGTGTGAGGTAGTAAGTGTTCACAGAAGAAGGCAAACAGAATAGTTAGAAGCATAGGAACGTGGCCTACTTAGTTGATGGGTTCATTCACTTTTCTGTGTTATCTGAGTACTGCCAAGGAGTCCTGAGTTAATGCATATGTGTGCCTAAGTGTGGGAGGAGGCAAGATGATGGGCAGAGCCCAGTCCGTGATATTACTCCTGTAACTGTTTTGAAGTTTGTGTGTGAATGTCTGCAAAATTTAATCAAAGTATTTGATGTAGACATCTAATATTTTGGTAAACACTTGTTAGGGCAGCTTTCTGCTTTAAAAAGTAACATAGGAACTTAAGGATCCATCAATGTCATGAGCATATAAAATTCTTACCATTTTCCTCACTACCAGACACACATACAAATGCTGGACTATTCCATATATTCCCCAGAGAAATCTTGATAATCTTGTCA
Source organism: Chlorocebus sabaeus (assembly GCF_047675955.1). Lineage (NCBI taxonomy): Eukaryota > Metazoa > Chordata > Mammalia > Primates > Cercopithecidae > Chlorocebus > Chlorocebus sabaeus. The sequence goes on from NC_132913.1 coordinate 39,540,244, forward strand.
TGCATTTAAAGGTAAATCTGAGCTCTGATTCTATAAGAAAACATATATAGCACAGATGGGGAGCATGAAGGAAATAGATGAACTGCGACCAGTTGCCCAAGGACATACTCACCAACATTCACATTTCCTATTGCTGCTCTCCATTGCTGTGGCCCTTAGAGCTCGCTTGGTTGGAGGGTGAATAGTGTTCTGATATGACAGTCTCTAAAATCCCTGCCCTCAAGGAAAGGGAGGGAGTAAGTTGTAGCTCAGGAGGTAACCAAATTTAATAATGAGTTTAATTGTTCATTCTTTTTAAAAATTCAGTCACTGACTCTTTAGTCTCTCTAATGTTTAGATGTTGTATTAGTTTGGGCAGAGACAGAAGGAAAGAGTGACATCAATAATTAAAAATGAACTGTAAGGAGAGGCAGAAATGAAACACATTGTCCTTAGAACAGCATTTCTCACAAAGACTTGCCTGGGCTGCAGTTTCTCACTGAAGTCACCTATTTCAAGAAGTTCCTGCCTGCCACCCCCAAATTAACTCTGCCAGGACCTGATGTAAACCAGTCCACATTAGACTTTATGAGATTTCTTTTGAAAAGTTAAAAAAAAAAATCCTCTATTCAAGGGAAGCATTCCTAGACTGTAATACTGGATGAGGGAAAAGCCAATACCCAGTTGACATCATCATATTTTGGCAAGAATCTGAGATCTGCATCCAGTTTGAATTAATTGGGATGGCTAGTTAGTGTCATTTTACCCTTCTTTGTCAAAGTTGGTCCCAGCAGTTACTAGTTCTAGTTTACATCATGTATGACTAGTAATCATAGTTAAGGTTTATTGAGCTCTTATTATGCGCTGGTTACTTGCTGAGCAAGCAGTCTAATTTGTACTGTTAATGTAAGTGAATGGCAGGTTTAACGAGGTTGGCTTGAGACTGGTTGTGGATCTTCTAATCAAGGAGAGTTGAGTAAAGTGAAAATCCCAAGAAAGTGATACATATATACCTTACAACATGTAAATTTATATTTATCTGCCAACATTTTAATGTTTAGCTGAGGTCTTTTCTTCTAAGTATAGGTCTGCTGAGTGGAGTTCTGCTTTGTTTTTTGTTTTGTTTTGTTTTTGCCTTTCATAAACCATACCCATAATTAGCAGTCAAAAATTTCCACATTTCCTTTCTTGAAAGAGCAACAGTAACTTTAGTATGCTTGGGATACATCTTGAATGCAAAAGCTTTCTAGATTTTTATGATTGTTTCCACTATCTTTTCCATTCATCTAATTCACACAATTACTTTCCAATGATTTGCCTTTTCTGAGTTTTTCAAGACTGAGTTTACCTCTACTGCCCAGGCTGGCATGCAGTGGCATGATCTCGGCTCACTGCAACCTCTATCTCCCAGGTTGAAGTGATTCTTGTGCCTCAGCCTCCCAAGTAGCTGGGATTACAGGCGCCCAACACCACGCCCGGCTAATTTTTGTATTTTTAGTAGAGATGGGGTTTCAAGATGTTGGCCAGGCTGGTCTCGAACTCCTGACCTCAGGTGATCCACCTGCCTTGGCCTCCCAAAGTGCTGAGATTACAGGCGTGAACCACCGTGCCTGGCCCTTTTCTGAGTTTCTCTAAAGCAGTTGAAGCTATTTTTTATAAGTTTGCATGCATTTTCATCTCTTTAATTAAATGAATTAATTATAGTAACAAGTACAATGGGCATAAACAGTTTTAAGAATAAACACAATTGGCTGCTCTGCCTATGGAGTAGCCATTCTTTATTCCTTTAATTTGTTCATAATAATAACAACAACAAAAAGAATAAACACAATGACTTATTGAGAATTTGAATTTAATTGGTAGAAGCAGAAATGTGCACACATACAAGAGAGTAGACTACTAGCCTCAAGCAGTCAGTAATTCTGCATTTATTCCCAAGAACATTGAGAAGGCCAGTTTCCTTCTTTCCTTCCTTCCTTCCTTCCTTCCTTCCTTCCTTCCTTCCTTCCTTCCTTCCTTCCTTCCTTCCTTCCTCTCTCTCTCTCTTTCTTTTTTTTTGTTTGTTTTTTGCTTTGAGACAGTCTAACTCTGTCGTCCAGGTTGAAGTGCAGTAGCATCGTCACAGCTCACTGCAGTCTCAACCTCCTGGGTTCAAGTGATCCTCCTACCTCAACTTCCCTAGTAGCTGACACTACATGGGAGAGCCACCACACTCTGCTAATTTTGTGTGTGCATGCGTGTGCGTGTGTGTGTGCGTAAACGAGTTCTCCCTATGTTGTCCAGGCTGGTCTTGAACTCATGGGCTCAAGCGGTCCACCTACCTCAGAGCTGGAATTACAGGCGTGGGCCACCGCGCCCAGCCACAGCCAGTTATTTAACCTCTCTAAACCTTAGTTTCTTAAAAATGAGAGAAATAATATTCCCTACTTTCGGTGTTGCTATATTGGGATCAAGTGAAATCACTTAGGTAAGCACTGGCACATGGAAGGAGCTCAACAAACAGCACTTTTGAAAGAAATAAGAGCCAATCCATTTCTGTCCATTGTTCACTATTATCAACAGTGCCATTTTTCTTACCTGAGAGGCCTTCCCTGCTCATGGTTTGGCTTCATCCTCACTGCTACCTAATGCTTCATTTGGCTGTTACTCCATATTAATTCTTAATTCTTCCTTTTTTTTTTTTTTTTTTTTTTTTTTTTTTGAGACAGCGTCCCTCTCTGTCACCCGGGCTGGAAAGCAGTGGCATGCTCTCAGTTCACTGCATCCTCTACCTCCTGGGCTCAAGCAATCCTACTGCCTCAGCCTCCTAAGCAGCTGGGACTACTGGCCTGCAGCACCACACCTGGCTAATTGTTGTATTTTTTTGTAGATACGGGTTTCGCCATGTTGCCCAGGCTGGTCTTGAACTCCTGGGCTCAAGCAATCCCCTGGCCTGGGCCTCCAAAAATGCTGGGATTACAGTCATGAACCACCACACCCAGACTGATTCTTCCCTTCTAATAACTTGCTATGCCACATCGTAGGCAATTGGACTCAATAAATATCTAATTCTCACCCTGAACAAGACTGTAGTCAAAACTTTGAGATATAACAACAAATATGACACAGACTCTGTCTTAAATAATTTCCAGTCTAGTTAGTGATATAAAAGAGTACACAAATTCTATTATATGATGTATAAAAGGAGCCGAAATTAATCTATGGTGCTATGTCAGAATAATGATGACATTTTAAAGTAATGACAAAGAGGAAAATTAAAGGAAGCCTCTGGAGGGCTGTGTGACTGATCTTCATGGTTGTAATATAGATGTGTTCAATTTATTTTTAAAAAATCAAGCTATTGACTTATGATTTGTACACTTTTCTGTGTGTACATTATATATCAATAAAAATCTTTACCAACAAAAATCAAAAGAGACCAGGCATGGTGGCTCATGCCTGTAATTCCAGCACTTTGGGAGGCCGAGGCTGGAGAATTGCTTCTAGAATCTAGAGAACAGCCTGGGCAACACAGTGAGACTCCATCTCTACAAAATGAAAAATAAAAAAATTAGTCAGGCATGGTGGCCTGCGCCTTTAGTCCTAGCTACTTGGGAGGCTGAGGTGAGAGGATCCACTTGAGCCCAGGAGGTTGAGGCTGCAGTGAGCTGTGACTGCACCACTGCACTACTCCAGCCTGGGCAACAGAACAAGACCCCATCTGAAAGAAAGAAAAGAAAAGGAAAGAAAAGAAAAGAAAAGAAAAGAATTAGCTCTTTAGTGAAAAATAAAAGATGAGCAAGAGAGGAGGGGCCAAGATGGCCAAACAGGAACAGCTCTGGTCTGCAGCTCCCAGCGAGACCAACGCAGAAGCTCAACTCAATCAGACATCATTAGAACTCGCCTGTAAAAGTCAAATACCTGTCCACGCCTTTCAACTCCAGAGAAGAGATATCCAAGCTTTCTGAACATGCACAGTGCTCCTCCTTTCAGATGCCCTGCTTCTCTCAAAATGGACACTGACCAGGATCTTCAGAGAATTCCTCCTAGAGGTCTCTCCCATCAATTCTCACTGCAGTTTAGTGGGAAGCAACATATGGCAGAACACACTTTATAATTTTTCAGCATGCCCTTCCTGCAAGGTTTCACATAACACTTCAGACTTTAGGAGCTGGTCTGAGTTGGGAAGTTCAAAACAATAAGAAACTGGTTTGGGACCTGAATGGCAAAAATGTCGAGGTTTATGGAAATCCAAAGAAACAGGCAATTACATTGGTCTTCTAAAGACCTCTACCTGGAATGTGGTTGATAGAAGCTACACAAAGGCAAAATGTTTCCATTTCTATGTTTATATATAGCATAACTATCCCTTGTGTTTATATTTGCTTATATATTTGGAAAACAATAAATAACAAACCGTCTCGATAAAAAACAGACAACCTACAGAATAGGAGAAAATATTTGCAAACTATGCACCTGACAAAGGTCAGATATCCAGCGTCTGTAAGGAACACAAACAAATTTGTAAGAAAAAGACAGCCCCATTAAAAAGTGGGCAAAAGGCATGACACTTTTCAAAAGAAGACATTTATGCGACCAACAAGCATATAAAAAAATGCTCGACATCACTAATCAGAGAAATGTAAATCAAAACTACAATGAGATACCATCTCACTCCAGTCAAAACTGCTTTTATTAAAATGTCAAACTATAACCGATGCTGGCAAGGTTGGAGGTAAAAGAGAATGCTTATACACTGCAAGAAGTAATGCAAATTAGTTCAACCATTGTGGAAAGCAGTGTGGCAATACCTCAAAGAACTAAAAACAAGACTAACATTCAACCCAGCAATGCCGTTGTTGGGTATATACCCAAAGAAATATAAATCATTCTGCCATGAAGACAGGTGCACATGTATGCTCATTGCAGCACTATTCACAATAGCAAAGACATTGATTCAACTGAAATGGCTGTCAACAATAGACTGGATTAAAAAAAAAAGTGGTACATATATACTGCGGAATACTATGCAGCCATGAAAAAGAATGAGAACATGTTCTTTGCAGCACCATAGATGGAGGTGAAGGCCATTATCCTTAGCAAACTAACATGGGAACAGAAAACCAATTGCTGCATGTTCTCACTTATAAGTGGGAGCTAAATGATAAGAACTTATGAACATAAAGAAGGAAACAACAGATACTGGGGGCTACTTCAGGGGAGAGGGTGGGAGGAGGGAAAGAATCAGGAAGAATACTTATTGGGCACTATGCTTATTACTGGGTGATAAAATAATCTGTATATCAAATCGCCATGACACAAGTTTATTTGCATAACAAACTTTACACGTGGACCTCTGAACCTTAAGTAAAGGTTAAAAGAAATAAACTATTAAAAAATAAACTGGGCACAGTGGCTCACGCCTGTAATCCCAGCACTTTGGGAGGCTGAGGCGGGTGGATCACCTGAGGTTAGGAGTTCAAGACCAGCCTGGCCAACATGGTGAAATCCTGTCTCTACTAAAAATACAAAAATTAGCCAGGCATGGTGGCAAACACCTGTAATCCCAGCTACTTGGGAGGCTAAGGCAGGAGAATCATTTGAACCTGGGAAGTGGGGGTTGCAGTGAGCTGAGATTGTACCACTGCACTTCAGCCTGCTCAACAAGAGTGAAACTCCATCTCAAATAAAAAAGAAAGACAATATATACTTAGCATAATAGCTTTGTGGAATTGAATTTATGGTTGCAGTCATGAATATGAAACTCAAATTGTAAAATTTTTTAAATGATTTTTTTGATGGTTATTTTGCAAATTAGTTACTATAGAGATCAAAATTTCTGGTAACTATTTACTGAATGCCATAAGAAAAAAATGTGGTATACTTTAATCAAACCAAGATACTAGGGTTTGATAAAGCTTAATCAAATTTTTAAATAACTGTGTACCTTAGATTTTTTATTTAAAGTTATTCTCTTTAATAAACAAAATTTTCAGTTACCTAAATTCTTGCATATTAAATCTGTGAAACTGGTTTGCAATGTGTGGGTTCATCTTACAGAGTTAAACCTTTCTTTTGATTCAGCAGGTTGGAAACACTCTTTTTGTAGAATCTGCAAAGGAACATTTCAGAGCCCATTGAGACCTATTGTGAAAAACCGAATAGCCCACCATAAAAACTAGAAAGAAGCTATCTGTGAAACTGCTTTGAGATGTGTGGATTCACCTCACAGTCAAACCTTTCTTTTGATTCAGCAGGTTGGAAACACTCTTTTTGTAGAATCTGCGAAGGGACATTTCAGAGCCCATTGAGACCTATTGTGAAAAACCAAATAGCTCGCCATGAAAACTAGAAAGAAGCTATCTGTGAAACCACTTTGTGATGTGTGGATTCATCTCACAGAGTTAAACCTTTCTTATGATTCAGCAGTTTGGAAACACTCTTTTTGTAGAATCTGCAAAGGGACATTTCGGAGCCCATTGAGGCCTATTGTGAAAAACCAAATATCCCATGATAAAAACTAGAAAGAAGCTATCTGTGAAAAAGTTTTGCAATATGTGGATTCATCTCAGAGTTAAACCTTTTTTTTGATTCAGCAGGTTGGAAACACTCTTTTTGTAGAATCTACGAAGGGACGTGTTGGAGTCCATTGAGGTTGATAGGGAAAAACCGAAAATCCTGTGATAAAAACTAGAAACAAGCTGTCTCTGAGAACGCTTTGTGATGTGTGGATTCATCTCACAGAGTTAAACATTTCTTTTGATCTAGCGGGTTGGAAACACTCTTTTTTTAGAAGCTACAAAGGGACATTTCGGAGCTTATTGGGGCCTATGGTGAAAAACCGAATATCCCACGATAAAAACTAGAAAGAAGCTATCTTTGAAAATGCTTTGTGATGTGTGGATTCATCTCACAGAGTTAAACCTTTCTTTTGATTCAGCAGGTTGGAAACACTCTTTTTGGAGAATCTATGAAGGAACAAGGAACATTTAGGAGCCCATTGAGGCCAATAGGGAAAAACTGAATATCCCATGATAAAAACTAGAAACAAGCTGTTTGTGAAAATGCTTTATGATGTGTGGATTCATCTCACAGAGTTAATCCTTTCTCCCCCTTTTCTGCCCACCTGTGCCCCCACCACAATCTAGGACCTCTTTGTTGGGACTGCCGGAAGCCCATCGCAACAGCTCCCTGAGCCCTTGGGGCAGCCAGGCACTCCTTGCTGACTTCTACTGCCATACCCTCCTCACTCTGGAAGCTAAGCAAGGTCTGCCTGGCAAGGACTTGGATGGGAGACCACCTGGGAATACTTCAAGCAGTGAAAGCGGTGCGTTTTTGGCCTTCGGCTCCCTCCCTCATTTCCCCTTCAGTCAATGGGCTTCTCAACTGCCTCTGGCACTTCTCTACCCCTTTTCCACCCGCCTGTAGCTTGGGATCTCCTTGTAGGGGACTGAGGCAGCAGCTCCGTGGGCCCTTGGGGCGCACTGGCGCCCCCTATGGGCGTCTATGGCGATACCACTGTGAATTCGGAAGCTAAGGGGAGTTGGGCCTGGCCAGGGCGTTGATGGGAGACCGCCTAAAAATACCAAGGGCAGTGAGCTCTTGGCTTCTCACTTTCCCAGGCTTTCCCTTTTACCTCACCACGCTTCCCAACCACCCCGTCTTCTCTCCCTATATTCTGCCCGCTTGCATCCCTGATGCAGCCCGGGGGCTTCTCTATACTTGTAGGGTGCATGTTCTATACATGTAGTGTGCATGTAGTATACATGTATGTATGTTGCATCAATGTAGCAGGCATGTTACACATAATATGCATTTTGTGCACATGTAGTATACATGAATGCATGTTGCAAATATTTAGTATTCATGTAGGCTGCATGTACTATACATGTAGTATGCATGTAGTATGCATGTAGTATGCAAACAAGCATGATGCATGTATTATGCCTACATTATACATATTCTGTACATGTCATGGTAGTATACATGCAATGGCATGCAGTATTCATGTTGCGTGTATGTGGTGTGTAGTATGCATGTTGTTTGCATGTATTATACATGTAGCATGCATGTGGCATGCAGTATGCATTTAGTATGCACGTAGTATACTTGCAGTGTGCATGAAGTATGCATGTTACATGCATGTAGTGTGCATGCAGTATGCCTGTAGTGTGTATGTTGTATGTGTGTACTATGCATGTATGCATGCAGTATTTTGTATATAGTACACATGCAGTGTACTTGTATATATGTAATATACATATTTTAACCATGTACTATGTAGTGTGTATGTTATATGCATGTAGTTAGCTTGTATACATGTAGCATGCATGTAGTATGCGCATCACATGCATGTAGTATACTTTTCATATGTTTCATGTGTGGCATGCATGTGTTATACATGTAGTATACACGTTATATGCATGTTGCACGAATGTAGTATGCATGTTGCATGCAGTGCATATGTTGTATGCATGTGCACATGCACTGAACATGTGTGCATGTTGTATACATGTTGTATGCATGTAGTGTGCACATGGTATACATGTAGTGTGCGTGCAGTATACATGTATACATGTAGTATTCATGTAGTGTGCTTGTATGTAATAGCATGCATGTAGTATGTGTGTTCTATGCATGTAGCATACATATTGTATGCAAGTTGCATTCATGTATTTTGCATGTTTCATGCATGTTGTATGCATATGCTGTACATATGTGCATGTTCCCTCAGTCACATGCATGTCAGATGTATGTTGTGTGTATATAGAAAGCATGTTTTATGCAACCTTATGCATGTTTTATGTGTGTTGCATACATGTCTTATGCGTGTTGTATGTATGGAGTATGCATGTTTAATGTGGCATGCATATTGCATGCATGTAGTATATGTTGTATGCATGTGATTTGCATGTTTTTTGTATGTTGTGTACCTATAGTGTGCACATAGTATACATGTAGTGTGCATGTCATATACATGTATGCATGTAGTATGTATATAGAAATAATTACATCCTTAAAAATTGTTGAATCCTCGTGAACAAAATTATAGCCTTCTATAACGCAAAATTGGAGGAAAAAAAGATGAGCACAAGGCCAAGTCTTGGCCTTAAAGGCCCAATCTTGTTGCCATAAAAAGATCACAAGTGACAAGTTGGTCATAAAGAGACTATATCAGAACGAAAGACATCATGAAAAGTAGATTTAGTTTGCCTGGGAAGGACAAGGGTGAGTTGGGTGAGGGCAAGAGGAGAGCATTCCTGAAGCACATGCTTTGAATAGCAGGCACAAAGACACAGTACTGGCCCAAAGAACAGCAAATTTTCTAGTTTGGCTGGGGTATCAGGTAAAATATGGACAATAATGTGAAAAAAGACTGGAAAAATTGGTTATAAATTGTATAAGGCCTTGAAAATGTGACTGAGGAATATGCATTCTATTTAATAAAAAATAGGGAGCCAGCCGGGCATGGTGGCTCATGCCTGTAATCTCAGCACTTTGGGAGGGTGAGGCAGGCAGATCACGATGTCAGGAGTTCGAGACTAGCCTGGCCAACATGGTGAAACCCCATCTCTACTAAAAATACACAAATTAGCTGGGCGTGGTGGCATGTGCCTGTAATTCCAGCAACTTGGGAGGCTGAGGCAGGAGGATCGTTTGAACACTGGAGGCAGATGTTGCAGTGAGCCAAGATCATGCCATTGCCCTCCAGTCTGGGAGACAGGGCAAGACTCTGTTTCGAAAAAAAAACAAAAGAAAGAAATAGGGAGCCATTGAAGATTTTTGAGCAGGTACACCTTTGCAAGATCAAACAAGTAGTAGTGGGAGAGGAATGTAAGATTAAAGGAACAGGAACTACAAACTGAGCAATCAGGAGTCTGTCTCAAATGAAGTAAAAGGAAGATCTGAGGACTTGAACCAGGTTGTAAGCATCACACATGGAAAGGACAGGTTGAGTGCAGATGTCACCATAGAAAGAGACTTGGCCGGGTGCGGTGGCTCACGCCTGTAATCCCAGCACTTTGGGAGGCCGAGGCAGGCGGACCTCTTAAGGTCAGGAGTTTGAGACCAGCCTGGCCAACATGGTGAAACCCCATCTCTACTAAAAATACAAAAATTAGCTGGGCATGGAGGCGTGCACCTGTAATCCCGTCCTTAATCTTCTGCCTCAGGAGGCTGAGGCAGGAGAGTTGCTTGAACACAGGAAGCGGAGGCTGCAGTGAACCAAGATCATGCCGTGTACTCCAGCCTTGGTGACAGAATAAGACTCTCTCTCAGAAAACCAAACCAAACCAAACCAAACAACAAAAACAAAAACAAAAGAGAAAGACCTGATAGAACTTGAAAACCATTTGGAAACAAACGCAGGGGAGACAGAGCAAAGACAGACAATAGACCAGCTGTTCGGGAAGGTACTGGTGCATTTGCTGTGAGAAAACTCTAAACTATTAAACCTTTTTCTTTCCCTCTGTTTTGTCTCAATTCAACTTCATCTTTTCTGGGATAAGACTGTATGTCATAATTGCCTGTATCCTCACCTCCTAAACTGATGCTTTGAACATAAAGGTATTCAGATAAATATTTGATTTTGACTTTTATCATGACAGGAACAGCATGCAGCCAAGACCTCCCACATTGCGTCAGATAGATGAGGAGTCTGACTCTGCTTGCAGTTGTAGCTTTGCCAAATTCAATAATGCCCTGGTCTCACAACTAGTTGAGCAGGAAAGAATTTCCAAAGGCAATCAAAGAGTCGTCACATGTCAAACATCCTTGTGTTTAATTCAAGGGATATCTGGATATAAGAGTTAAGATTGTTTCCCAAAGAAGCTCTTCATTCAACCAACATGTATTTAAGTATCTTCTATGTGTCAGGCAAATTAAGGAACTCACAGAATTTGGAAAATGTTTCTTAAATAAATTGATGGGGTTTCAAATTTTAGACATTAGCAGCAAAGATGTGGATGAGTGCCTTTAATGACACTTAGTTGTCAGATTATGGGATAATTTAAAGTAGTCTCACAATCAACTTGGTTCAATGTTCTAGAAACATAGTACTTGGGCTTTTTATTGTTTTCTGAAACTAGCTTTAGCACCTGGGCTTTATATGAAGCCGGAAACTGACTTTCTAAAATACCTCTGAAAAACAGTGTGGGTATTAGGTTTACAAAACAACCTTGAATTATTTTTTAATTACTGAAAGGTTGTGAGTTTTATTTGCTATGCTCTGGACAAATGCTGCCCAAAATAACATTTTGAACTGATAGAAGTGTTCATTCTGGGCCGGGCATGGTAGTTCACACCTGTAATCCCAGCACTTTGGGAGGCCGAGGCGGGCAGATCACAAGGTCAGGAGTTTGAGACCAGCCTAACCAACATGGTGAAACCCCATCTCTACTAAAAATATAATAATTAGCTGAGCATACTGGTATGCACCTGTAATCCCAGCTACTCAGGAGGCTGAGGCGGGAGAATCACTTGAACCCGGGAGGTGGAGGTTGCAGTGAGCTGAGATAGCGCCATTGCACTCCAGCCTGGGTGACAGAGCGAGACTCCATCTCAAAAATAAAGAAAAAGAAATGTTAATTCTGAGCTATCTACACAATAGCCATTAGCCACATGTGACTACTAAGCAGTTGAAATGTAGCTGCGGTGACTGAATAACTTGATTTTATTTAAATTTAATTAATTTTGATTTAAAATTTAAATAGTCACACGTAGGTATTGACTACCGTATTGGATAGAAAGCACAATCCAAGATATTAGTAATTATCTTTCCCAAGGGTGCTCAGTCCTCCCAACAGCACCACTTAATGCTGAATAAATGTTTTGTACAAAAAATACTGACCTTTTACGTCAATTATTTGGCTGAAATTTCTCAGGAACTTGGTGGGGAGAATAAGGACTCCTGTGTCATTAGTTCGGTTAGATTCCATATGTATTTATTGGCCACTTACTAAGTCTAAGTGTCAAACTCTGCTAGTGTAGGGGATACATTGGGGAAGATGGTCTTTGCTTTGGAGAAACTCATAGGCAATTGGATTTCGTTTAAGAATTATTAATCTCTTTTTATTTTCCCCATAGAGTGCTATATAGCTTACAATTATGTTGATAGTGAAATGACTAAATGTTCTTTCATTTGCACATTGCTTCGACTAATGTTTACTGAAGACTCTTTTTGAATTTAAGCTCCTTAAGAGCAGAAAAAAATACCTTTCATCTCTCTCTCCCCACATATGAAATCCAGTATACAAAGGGGTCAAATAATATTTATTGAAATAAAAAAGAATGAAGAAATAAAAGAATGCCAGGCAGGTACTAGATGTTATTATTTCAATATGATGGCTGCCACTGACAAGTTCACAGTTTAACCAGAAGATTAGACATATGTTATCTACCTAATATAACATTGAGTTTCTGAGAATGTGTTCCATGGAAACTCTAGCCTTGAGGAATTATCTAAGAAAAGATAACTGCATAGTCAAATAAGTATGTGGAAATTTATGTTTGCAATTCACTCCAGGATATTCAAGCCTCTGAGAAGTCCTGAAGTAAAGAAACTTAATTAACCTACTATTTGCCAAATTAATTTTATTTGCTCTTTTTGCATAATATCCATTAACATGTCACAGAGCTAATGCTCTGAAAAAACGCACTTCAGACATCTACCATAGAGAAATCATAATTATTATCTATTATTATGAATGCAGGCTATATTTAACATTCAAATTCAATCAATGTTATTGACCATAACAACAGACAAAAGAAAAATAATATGATCATCTTAATATGCATAAAATAGGCAATAAAGATTGCAGGATGTGAGATTAGTACATAACAATTATACTTCTATACACTAGCACTGAAAATCGGAAATGGGGGCCAAGCATAGTGGCTTACGCCTGTAATCCCAGCACTTTGAGAGGCCAAGGCGGGCGGATCACGAGGTCAGGAGATTGAGACCATACTAGCTAACACGGTGAAACCCTGTCTCTACTAAAATACAAAAAAATTAGCTGGGTGTGGTGTCGGGCCCCTGTAGTCCCAGTGTAATGCACAGACCGTTTGTTCCCCAAAGAAGACCACCAGAGTCCAGAGTCAAAGCCAAGCGGCAAGGATCTTTTACTGCAAGTTCGAACTTGGTCCCTCCATTCCACAGCATACAAGAGGGCCTCGAACAATGCGAGTGCTTGCCTTTTATAGCCCGATGTAAATAGGATACGTAAAGTTACAGAGGAACAAGGGAATTCTTTTGGTTACAGCACTACAATTGGTTAACATTTTAAGTTATACATTTAGCAGTTTTCTATTGGTTCCCGTGCTTTCAGTAAGACCACAAACGGTTGTGTCCTTATCGGAGACTTTCCAGGTGGTGTTTTTCTAAAGTCGTGATATATGGTAGTCTCTGAGTTGAGAAATGTGTTTGTACTGGGCTCAGGAAGTTGAGAGATATATGGTGGGATGTGTTTGTACTGGGCTCAGGAAGTTGAGAGATATATGGTGGGATGTGTTTGTACTGGGCCTGTTTGTGTTGAGTCCGGGGCTGAGGAATGTGCCTGTTTTCTTTCATTCCCCCCTTTTTTTCAGGTACCTCTAGAGCCAATCTTGGGTCTTATAAGTCTGATTCTGTTTCAGCGTTTACAGGTTGGTATTGGGCTCTGAGGACCATGAGCTGTACGGTGTCAAACCTTTCCCTGACAAACTGTAAAATTCTGTTAACAACACAAAGTCCTACGGTAAACAGAAATAGTAGACTTAGCAGGGGTCCAAGGAAGGGGGCTAACAGGGAAAACATAGAGGAATTCCACCATTGGTCTGCAGCTGAAGCCAACTGCTGTGTTTTTACTTCTATGCTTAACTTGCGTAACTGTTGGACCCAGTTCTCTACAAGCCCTGATTCATTTATGTAGAAACAACAGTCTTCCTTTAGAAACATACACGTATCACCTTTTTCAGCAGTGAGTAGGTCTAGGGCCCTCCGGTTCTGCAAGGTTACCTGAGCTAGGGACGTGAGCTGTCGCTGAAGGGAGGCAAGGGACTCAGCCGACTCCTCCACAGCAACGGCAAATTGTTGGTACAACTTGTTGCTTTCTATGAGGGTGTGACCTAGGGCTCCCCCCGCCAGTCCGGCCGCAATGAGGGATGAGGTGAGGGAGATTCCCGCAATGAGGGGGAGAAATATGGCTCGCGCAGGTCTCAGTCTAAGGACTGGGTGAATAGCAGTACTAGTCCAGTTACCGGTGTACCCCAGGAACTCGCCGGCAGTTAGTAGAGTCAACTGGGGAACTAATGTGACAGGAAGACACAGTAGGTTGGTAACAGTGGGACCAGATAGGTTCTTAGATAATGTTCCATTACACCAGAAGAATATGCCCGGCAGAGCCCTTAGGGTGGTACTAGGGGGCGTTGCAGTGATGTTGCAGAGGCTGGAATTAGTTCCTGAGAAACAGTAGGGAAACTTCTCCTGACTGGGGTTTAGGTATAGTGGCACATTAGGGATAGGGGCATATGAAAGGTTTCGGAGGTTGTTAGCTTGGGCAGAGGTAGAGGATCCCCATGGCAGAGGGACACCCTAGAGTGGCACACAGAAAGCAGCCAGACAAGCTGTGAAGTCCTGTAAGGTTAGCAAGTTCTAATCCTTCTTGTAATAATTTTAACCAGGAGAAAGGACGTAAATCTTGTGTTAGTCTGTTTTCTTGTCATTGGATATTCCCATGGACCAGGGGCCGTACCTGCACTAGACCTCGCCACAGATAGAGGTGACTGCTAGGCCATGTGGAGGAGGAGGAGTAGTATACAGCCCCATGTTGAGGCGTGGTCCAGCGGGAGTTCCAGAGGTCTTTGACTATCCATGTATATGAAAAGTCCCCGTCCCGTCTATGATGCAAGGGCCACTTAGGATCTAACTGTTCTTCCTTACCCCAATAATGGGATTTATGGATGTTACAATAGTTATAAGGGCAGCCGGCATTTTGGTGCCACCAATAGTGTTTACAATTGTATTTAGTCTGATCAAACTCAAAGCATATTATTGGTGCCACTGGTTTGGCTATTTGAAAACCAGTAAAATTTAGTAAAATTGGGCTATTGCACCCTGAGGAGGGGCAATCAGCACTGGCCAATAATTTCCCGGGCTTATGAGGTTGCCCAGGGTGGGTTTGGTTTTCATAAAGCCAGAATCTCCAGATAACGGGATTAGGAGCTGGTTTTGTGTTTTCCCCAGCGGCCACTAGGGCGACTAACGTTAGGGTTAGACTACCTAACTGCATGTTTGCAGTGAGCTATGCTGCCGGCACAGGGTGAGTTTTAAGGGGTTGTTCTTAGCTCTGTCCACAGTCCACGTGGTCGGTGCTTCAGCCGCCGCCGTGATTGGTCCCAGAAGGTCGGAGGTTGGGTCCACTGGCTTGACATGGGTGTAGTGGATCCACGACGCGATGCCTTCTACCTTCAGGGCGGTGGGTGTGGTTAGGAGTACCTGGAGTGGTCCCTTCCACCTGGGTTCTAGGGAGCGTAGGGGAGAAGGACCACCCAATTAGCGCCAGTCTCTATAGTCAATTTAGTTAAGGTCTCCTTTAAGGTTCGATTCATCCTCTCTACCTGTCCTGAACTCTGGGGCCTGTAAGCGCAATGTAGTTTCCAATTTGCCCCAAGGATGGAAGCCAAATCCTGACTTACCTTAGCGACGAAGATGGGCCCATTATCTGACCCTATCTGGACGGGGAAGCCATACCTGGGGAGGATATCTTCCAGAATTTTCTTTGCTACAACCTGAGCAGTTTCCCTTTTGGTTGGGAATGCTTCAGTCCACCCTGAAAAAGTATCTACAAAGACAAGTAAGTACCGATACCCGTATTTTCCTGGCTTTATCTCAGTAAAATCTACTTCCCAGTAGATACCGGGCCTGGTTCCCCTGAGCCTTGTTCCCGTTGCAGCCTGGGATTGGGGGTAGGCGTTGTTAAGCTGGCAGACTTTGCAACTTGTCACGATGCTGCTGGCCGTCTCGGCTATATGTCTGATTTTGAGCTTGGAGCGTCTGATCAGGTCTATCATCCGCCGGGCACCCAGGTGGGTGGTTCGGTGGATGTGTTCTAACACTTGTTGTCCTAATTTTTCTGGTAGGATGGTTTGGTCATTAGTATCAGTCCACCACCCATTCTGGATCTGTTTCAGGGGAAGTTTGTCGATCCACTGGAGATCTTGTTCTGAATAATCAGGGAGATATGGCAAGTCCCGGGAGCCCGGATCAGGGAGCTGGAGTGCAAGGAGTTGGCTGGGAGCCTTTGCCACACTCCTTGCAGTTTGGTCTGCCAGAAAGTTGCCTTGAGCAATTGGAGTGGTTGGTTTCTGATGCCCTGGGCAATGTACAATAGCCAATTTTTCTGGTCTCCATAGGGCTGTTAACAGGGCTAGGATCTCTTGCTTGTTTTTTATCTCTTTTCCTTCAGCCGTTAGTAACCCTCGCTCCCTGTAAATGGCCCCATGTATGTACGCCATAGCAAAAGCATATCGGCTGTCTGTGTATACTGTCAGTTTCTTCCCTGCCCCTAAGGTAAGGGCTTGAGTGAGCGCTATCAGTTCGGCCTTCTGGGCCGATGTTCCCAGGGGCAGGGGTTCCGCCCAGATTACCTCAGTCTCTGAAGTCACTGCTGCTCCAGCGTACCTCTGGCCTTGGTGTACGAAGCTGCTCCCATCAGTGAACCAGACTAGGTCAGCGTCAGGAAGTGGGCGGTCCTGCAGGTCCTCTCGAACTCCGCGCACCTGAGCTAGTATCTCAGTGCAATCATGGAGCGGGGCGTCCAGGTCCAGGTTGGGCAGCAGCGAGGCAGGGTTTAAGGTTGTCGGGGGCAGGAAAGTTATCCTGAGGGGATTTAGTAGTAGTCCTTGGTAGTGGGTGAGCCAGGCGTTACTTATCCATCGATTAGGTGGCTGTTTGAGTACACCCTCGATGGCATGTGGGGTAACGACCCGTAATTCTTGACCCACGACAAGTTTCTCAGCATCTTGTACCATCAGGGCCATGGCTGCAATCATTCGGAGACAAGGGGGCCACCTGGCAGCCACTGGGTCTAATTTCTTTGACAGGTAGGCAACTGGCCTCCGCCAGGGGCCTAAGTTCTTAGTTATTACCGCCTTGGCGACACCCTTGCTCTCGTCCACGTATAAGTGAAAGGGCTTGGTGACATCAGGTAGTCCCAGTGCAGGCGCAGAGAGTAGGGCTTTGATCTGTTGGAAAGCCGACTCGGCTTCTTCTGTCCAATTAAATGGCTGCTGCTCCCGTGTTGCCTGATACATGGGTTTAGCCAGTTCTGCGAACCCAGGTATCCATAGTCTACAAAATCCTGCCGACCCCAGGAATTCCCTTACTTGTCAGGTGGATTGTGGCCTGGGGATCTGCAGAACAGTCTGCTTCCAGGCGTCTGTTAACCAGCGCTGCCCTCCTTTTAGCAGGTACCCCAGATATGTTACTTCTGATCTACAGATTTGAGCTTTCTTTGCCGAGGCTCGGTAGCCTAGGTTCCCTAGAGCTTGTAAGAGACCCTTGGTCATTTTTTCAGTGGCCTTAAATTGCTTTTCCTCTGGAGTATCTCTGTTATTGTAAACCCACTGGGCTATCTGAAGGAGGTCCTGAATCTGCTTTCCCTCTAAGTCTTCTAATTTCTGGAGTTTCCTTTTAATGTCTGGGGCCGCCTGATTTACAAAAGACATTACGACAGCTGCCTGACTTCCTGGAGCCTCTGGGTCTATGGGGGTGTACTGTCTAAAAGCTTCCATTAATCTTTCTAAGTAGGTAGCTGGGCTTTCTGTCTTTCCCTGCAGAACAGAGTATACTTTAGCCAAATTAGTGGGCTTGCAAGCAGCTGCCCGGAGACCTGCCATTAGAGTCTGGCGATAAAGGTGTAGCCGTCCCCTACCTTCTGCCATGTTGTAGTCCCACGCCGGCCTGGTCAGAGGAAAAGTCGCATTTATGAGGTCGGGGTTGGTAGTCGGTTGACCGTCGTCCCCCAGGACCTGCTTTCTAGCTTCTACCTGTATTCTCTCTCGCTCCTCCATTGTGAACAAGATTCGGAGGAGCTGCTGACAATCATCCCAAGTGGGCTGGTGGGTGAACATGACACTATCCAGTAAAGCCATTAAATCTTTGGGGTTGTCTGAGAACCGAGCACTCTGAGTCTTCCAGTTATACAGATCACTGGTGGAGAATGGCCAGTACTGGAGTCTGGGGATTCCCGTGTCATCTGGGGGTCCTACTTCCCAAAGGGGTAGAGCCACTGTGGAGTCAGGCGACTGGGGGGGGGCTAGCCCACAAAGTGCGCCCTCACGTCCGCCCCGCCGGCCCTTCAAAGTTACTTTCACTTTCAGCGGGTCCGCGTGTGCCGGCCGCCTCCCGTCCACCTGCTCCCTCCCGCGGCTCAGCCCGGGGGGCTGGGGCCTGGGGCCCGGAGGGGTATTGAGGGGGTTCTGTGTACAGTGGGTCCCCACTATCAGGTAGAACAGGATGCGGGGGGCAGTCGGTTGCTTGGATTTTAGCGGCCGAGCAACCAGTGCCTTACAGGGTTCAGGGGCTAATTGGAAAGGTGACAGCCAAGAGGCGGGTTCTCAACAAGGTCCTGCCATATGAGGATATATGGGATTTGATCCAAGTGGCCCGCACGCCCAGGTAGGAAAATCTTGGACTTTACTCTAGTGATGACAGGAAGTCGGAACGTCCCTTCAGGTGGCCACCCCACATCAAAGGCAGGCCATTCGGAGCGGCACAGAGTAATTAGCTTTCCCTTCCTGATTTCCATACTAAGATCATGGCCCCTTGCTCTAACATCCTTGAAATTACTTGTAAGGAGAGATAGGGGAATGCTCTGGGTATTACCCATCCTGTAATAATTTGTAGTCTCTTCCTGTAAAAGAATATGGTTTAGAATTCCTGTAAAGGAAATCTGGAGTATAAATAATATCTAGCTGCAAGCGCGCTCCAGAAGCCCGGGTCAGAATCTGTTCAGATAAAAATCTAGATCAGACGAGAGCCAGGGGACGTCTCCCACCGGTCTCCACTGACTGTCCTATAGCGCGTCCGCCAGGACTGCGTCAGCTTCAGTTTCAGACCTCACCAGCTACTCGGGAGGCTAAGGCAGGAGAATGGCGTGAACCAGGGAGGCGGAGCTTGCAGTGAGCTGAGATCATGCCACTGCACTCCAGCCTGGACGACAGAGCAAGACTCCATCTCAAAAAAAAAAGAAAAGAAAATCAGAAACAGAAATAAACAAAAATGATATAACTTACAATAGCATCAAAAATATACAATGCATAAGAATAAATCTGCAAATTACAGAATGTTGTAAGATAAAGAAAAAAAATAGAAAGATATATGACACTCATGTATCAAAAGTCAATATTGAAAAGACATTAATTCTCCCGAAGTAGACCTATAGATTCAAAGCAATCTCAATCAAAATCTCAGCAGCAGTTTTTACAGACGTTGACAAGTCAGTTCCAAAATTCTAAAGGAGGCTGAACATTGTAGGTCACATCTATAACCTCAGCACTTTGGGAGGCTGAGGCAGGAGGATTGTTTGAGCCTAGGGGAACGAGACGAGCCTGGACAACATAGCAAGACCCAGCCCCTCAAATAAATAAAAATTTTTAAAAATTAGCAAGGCATGGTGGCTCATGCCTGTAGTCCTTGCTACTCAGCAGACTGAGGCAAGAGGATCGCTGAGCCCAGAAGTTAGAGGCTGTAGTAAGCAATGATCATGCCACTGCACTCCAGCCTGGGCAACAGAGTGAGAGCATGTCTTTAAAAATAAAATAAAATTCTAAAGGAAATGCAGACAACAGTAACACAAGGTACTGAGGGCAGCGGGGAGGAGAAGTTAAAAGTTTTTGTGTGCAATTCAACTTAAGTTGTTATCAGCTTAAATTAGACTGTTATAACTACAAGATATTTTATGTAAATCCCAAGTTAACCCCCAAAAAATATCTATAAAAGTAACACAAGAGAAAAGGAGAAAGGAATCAAAGCATATCGATACAAAAATTCAACAAAACACTAAAGGATGACAGCAAGAGAGGAAAAGACAGACCAAAAAATGCCTACAAGACTAACAGGAAACAATTAACAAAATGACAATAGTAAATCTTTCCCTGTCAATGACTACTTTAAATGTCAATGGAATAACTTCCCAATCAAAAGACGTAAAGTGGCTGAATGGATTTAAAAAAAAAATACCCAACTCTATGCTATCTACAAGGAACTCACTTTGGATTTAAGGATACATATAAGCAGCAAGTGAAGGGACAGAAAAAGATATTTCACGTAAATTGTAACAAATAGAGAGTAGGTGACTATACTTAGACAAAATAGGCTAAATCAAATTCTGTCACAAGAGACAAAGAAGGACATTATATAATGATAAAATGATAGTCCATCAGCAAGATATAAATAATGTAAATACATGTACACCCAACATCAGAGTACCTAAATATGTAAAGCAAATATTGACAGAACTGAAAGGAGAAATAGACAACAATATAATAATAGTAGGAGACCTTAACACTTTATTTGCAGTAATGGATAGGACATCCAAATAGAAGATCATTAAGAAAACAGAGAACTTGAACAACATTATAGACCAAAGGGGTCGAACAGGCATATATAGAACATTCCATCCAACAGCAACAGAATATACATTCTTCTCAAGTGCACATGGAATTTCCTCCAGGAAAGATCACATTAAGTCACAAAAAAAGGTCTTCACAAACTTAGGAAGACTGAGATATCAAATACCTTTTGTGACCACAATGGTATTAAACTAGAAATCAATAACAGGAGGAAAACTGAAAAATTTACTAATATGTGGACATTAAACCATATACTCTTAAATAACCACTGGGTCAAAGATGAAATCCAAAAGGAAATTAGAAAATACCTTAAGATAAGTGAAAATGAAAACACAACATACCAAAACTTATGGGATACAGTGAAAGCAATACTAAGAGCAAAGTTTATTGTGATAAATGCCAACACTTAATGAAAGAAGAAAGATCTCAAATAAAGATGTCAAATAAAAAACCTATTTTTCCACTTCAGGGAGTTAGCAAATGAACAAACCAAGCCCAAAGTTAGCAGAAAGAAGAAAATAGCAATGATTAGGGCAGAATTAAACATAATTGAATTTTTTTTTTTTTTTGAGATGGAGCCTTGTTCTGTCACCCAGGCTAGAGTGCAATGGTGCCATCTCACTCACTACAACCTCCAGCTCCCAGGTTCAAGTGATTCTCCTCCCTCAGCCTCCCAAGTAGCTGGGATTACAGCCATGCACCACCACATCTGGCTAATTTTTGTATTTTTGGTAGAGACGGGGTTTCACCATGTTGGCCAGGCTGGTCGTAAACTCCTGACCTCAGGTGATCTGCCTGCCTCGGCCTCCCAAAGTGCTAGGATTACAGGTGTGAGCCACCGTGACTGGCCGGAATTGAAAATTGGAAAAACAAAAACAAAAACAAAATCAACAAAACCACTGAGTTGGTTTTTGAAAAGATAAACCAAATTTTATCTTTTCAAAGATAAAGATAAACCAAAAATTGACAAACCCTTAGCTAGACCAATTAAGAAAAAAGGAGAGGAGACTCAAGTAAATCAGAAATGAAAGAGTAGACATTACAATCGATACCTCAGAAATAAAAAGGATCATAAGAGACTACTATAAACAATTATATACTAACAAACTGAATAACCTAGAGGAAACAGATAAATTTCTGAAAACATATAACCTACTAAAACTAGAAGATATAGAAAGACAGAGAAAGACTAGAAGACATAAAAAGACACAGAAAATCTGAACAGATAAATAACTAGTATGAAAATTGAATCAATAATCATAAACCTCCCCCCCCAACTAGGAACAGATGACTTAAATGATACAAAATATTTAAAGAATATATATATACATACACACACACATACACACACACACATACACGGAGAGAGATAGAGAGAGAGAGAACAGATGGCTTAACTGATACCAAATATTTAAAGGAGCATTAATGGCAACACTTCTTAAATTCTTACACAAAATTGAATAAGAGGAAACACTTTAAAACTTGTTTCATGAGGCCATGAAACAAAGCCCGATACTAAAGCCAGACAAGACAGTACAGGAAAAATACAGGCCAATATCCTTGATAAATAGAAATGCAAAAATTTTCAACAAAATAGCAAACCAACTCCAACAGTACATTCAAGGTATCATATGTCATGACCAAGTGGGATTTATCCCTGGGATGAAAGGATGGTTTAACGTAGAAAAATCAATTAATGTGATTGATATGGTTGGCTATGTCCCCACCCACATCTCATCTTGAATTGTAGCTCCCATAATTCCCTCATGTTGTGAGAACAACCCGGTGAGAGATAACTGAATCATGAGGGTGGTTTCCCCCATACTGTTCTCACGGTAGTGAGTAAGTCTCGTGAGATCTGATGGTTTTATACAGGGAAACCCCTTTTGCTTGGGTCTCATTCTCTTCTCTTGTCTGCCGCATTTGAGATGTGTCTTTTGCCTTCCACCATAATGTGAGGCCTCCCCAGGCACATAGAACCGTGAGTCCATTAAACTTCTTTCTTTTGTAAATTACCCAGTCTCGGGTATGTCTTTATTAGAAGTATGAGTGAAAATGGACTAATACAGTGATATACCACATGAATAAAGGGTAAAAATTCCATGAGTAGGCCGGGCACGGTGGCTCAAGACTGTAATCCCAGCACCTTGGGAGGCCGAGACGGGCGGATCACGAGGTCAGGAGATCGAGACCATCCTGGCTAACATGGTGAAACCCCGTCTCTACTAAAAAATACAAAAAACTAGCCAGGCGAGGTGGCAGGCGCCTGTAGTCCCAGTTACTCGGGAGGCTGAGGCAGGAGAATGGCGTAAACCCGGGAGGTGGAGCTTGCAGTGAGCTGAGATCCGGCCACTGCGCTCCAGCCTGGGCGACAGAGCGAGACTCTGTCTCAAAAAAAAAAAAAAAAAAAAAATTCCATGAGTCTCTCAATAGATGCACAAAGATCATTTGACAAAATTAAGCACTCTTTCATGATCAAAACTCTTAACAAACTAGGAATAGAAGGAAAGTATCTGAACATAATAAAGGCCATGTATTAAAAGCCCACAGCTAAGATTATCTTAATGGTGAAAGCTAAAATCTTTTCCTCCAAGATCAAGAACAAAACAAGGATGCCTGTTCTTATCACTTCTTTTCTTTCTTTTTCTTTTTCTTTTTTTTGAGACAGGGTATCGATCTGTCACTCAGGCTGGAGTGCAGTGTCACAATCATGGCTTACTGTAACTCTGCCTCACAGGCTCAAGCAGTTTTCCCACCACAGCCTCTTGAGTAGATGGGACTACAGGTGCATGCCACCACATCTGGCTAATTTTTGTAATTTTTGTGGGGGCAAGGTTTCACCAGGTTGCCCAGGCTGGTCTCGAACTTCTGGGCTCAAGCCATCTGCCCTCCTCAGCCTCCCAAAGTGCTGGGATTATAGGCATGAGCCACCGTGGTTGGCCTAGTTCTTTTCTTTTTTCTTTCTTTCTTTCTTTCTTTTTTTTTTCTTTTTAATTGAGATGGAGTCTCACTCTCTTGCCCAGGCGGGAGTACAATGGCATGATCTTGGCTCACTACAACCTCCGCCTCCCAGCTTCAAGCAATTCTTCTGCCTCAGACCCCCAAGTAGCTGAGATTACAGGTGTGCACTGCCATGCCTGGCTAATTTTTGTGTTTTCAGTAGAGATGTGGTTTCACCTTGTTGGTCAGGTTGGTCTTGAACTCCTGACCTCAAGTGATCAGACCACCTCAGCCTCCCAAAGTGCTGGGATTACAGGCACAAGCCACTGCTCTTGGCCTAGTTCTTTTCAACACAGTCCTTGAAGTCCCAGCCAGAGCAATCAGACAAAAAAAAGAAATAAAAGACATCCAAATTGGAAAAAAAGAATTAGGATTGTCCTTTCTTGCAGAACATAATATTTTACATACACAGAGAAAGAGGAGAGAAAACCCCTAACACTCCGTAAACAAAAATAATTAAAACAAATAACCTAATGAAGTAAAGTTGCCCAATACAAAATCAACATAGAAAAATCAGATGCACTTTAATACACTAACAACGAGCTATCTGAAAAGGAAATTAGGAAAACAATCTCATTTATAAGGCACCAAAAAGAACAAAATATTAATGAATAAACTCAACTAAGGAACTAAAAGATTTGTATACTGAAAACTACAAAACACTAATTAAAGACATTAAGGAAAACATTAACAAAACAAAAGACGTCCTGTGTTTATGGCTTGGAAGACAATACTGTTGAAATGTTCATACTATGCAAAGTGATCTACAGATTCAATGAAGTTCCTGTTAAAATCCCATCAGCATTATTTGCAAAATTAGAAAAAAGTATTTATAATTCATATGGAACCACAAAAGACCACGAACAGTCAAATCAATTTTGAGGAAAAACAAAGCTGGAGGCATCAGACTTCCTGATTTCAAAATACATTAGAAATGTATTGTCATCACAACAGTATGGTACTCGCATAAAGACAAACATATAGACCAATGGAACAGAAAAGAGAGTCCCCAAATAAACCCACATATACAGTAAACTGGTTTTCAGTAAGGGTGCCAAGAACACACAATGGAGAAAGAATAGTCTATTCAATGAATGTTGTTTTAAAAACTGGGTGTTCACATGCAAAAGAGTGAAATTGGACTCTTACTCCATACACAAAAATCTACTGCAAATGGATGGAAGATATAAACGTAAGACTTGAAACTGCAAAACTACTAGAAAAAAAATAGAAGAATAGCAGAAAAGTTTCATGACATTGGTCTTGGCAATGATTTCATAGAAACAATACCAAAGCACAGACAACAAAAGCAAAAGTAAACAAATAGGACTAAATCAAATTAGTTTCTGCGCAGCAAAGAAACTATCAACATAGTGAAAAGGCAACCTTTAGAATGGGAGAAAATATTTGCTAACCATATATCTGATAAGGAGTTTATCTCCAAAATATGTAAGGAACTCATGCAACTGAGTAGTAAAAAAATAAATCGTTTGATTTTAAAAATAGACGAAGGACATCAACAGACACTTATCCAAAGAAGGCATACAAATGGCCAACAGGTATATGAAAAAGTGCTCAAGGTCACAAGTCATCAGGGAAATGCAAGTCAAAACCACAATGAGATATTAACTCACACTTGTCAAGATGGCTATTCTGAAAAAAAAAAAAAAAAAATACAACGGCCGAGCATGGTATCTCACACCTGTAATCCTCCACCTTGGGAGGCCAAGGTTGAGGGTCACTTGAGCTCAGGAGTTTGAGAACAGCCTGGGCAACATAGTGAGACCCCATCTCTATTAAACAAACAAACAAACAAACAAATAAAAGACGATAAGTGCTGGCAAGGATGTGGAGACATTGGAACTCTTGCACATTGTTGGTGGGAATGCAAAATGGTGCAGCCCCTGTAGAAAACAGTATGTAGATTCCTTTAAAAATTAAAAAATAGAATTGCTACATCATCCAATAATCCCACTTCTGGGTATTAATCCAAAAGAATTGAAATGAGGGTCTTGAAGAGATATGCTTTATTGCGGCCAAACACGAGAGAAAAACACGTTCATATTTATTGCAGCACTATCCACAATAACCAAGACATGGGCACAACCTAAATATTCACTGACAGATACATGGATGAAGATAATGTGTTATAGGCTGGGTGCAGTGGCTCACACCTGTAATCCCAGCACTTTGGGAGGCCAAGGCAGGGAGATCACTTGAACCAAGGAGTTTGAGATCAGCCTGGGCAACATGGTGAAACCCCATCTTTACAAAAAAATACAAAAATCAGTTGGGTGTGATGGCATAAGCCTGTAGTGCCAGCTACTTGCAGGGGCTGAGGTGGGAGGATTGTTTGAGCCCATTAGATGGAGGCTGCAGTGAGCTGTAACTGTGCCACAGCACTCCAGCCTGTATAACAGAGTGAGACCCTGTCTCCAAAAAAGAAAGAAAAAGATAATGTGCTATACACATACAATGGCATACTATTTAGCCTTAAAACATGAAGGAAATTCTGCAATATGTGATAACATCAGTGAACCTTGAGGACGTTATGTTAAATGAAGTAACTAACTCAGTCAAAGAAAGACAAATACTGCATATTTCCACTTATATGAGCTATCTAAAATAGTCAAATTCATAGAATCAAAGAATAGAATGGTGGTTGTTAGGGGCTAAGGAGAGGGAGAAATGAGGAGTTACTGATCATTAGGTATAATGCAAAAGAATACATTAAGCAAAAGAATAAGGCTTAGAGATCTATATAATATTATATCTACAGTCAACAATACATTTAAAACTTTGTTCTGAGGGTATATCTCACACTGTGTTCTTACCACAATAAAGTAACATTTTAAAAATGGTTTAATTAAATAGAAGCAAAAATTGAAAAAAGGAAATGCAAAGGACCAATAATAGCCCAAACAAACCAACAAAAAAATCTTTGAAAAAAAGGAACAAAGTTGAATGACTTGCAATACCTGATAGTAAGATTTATTGTAAAGTTACAGCAATCAAGACATGCAATATTGACATAAAGATATTTTTAATAAATCAATGGAACAGAATATAGAGTTTAGAAATAGACTGATTATATATGTGTGGTCAATTGACTTTTGACAAAGATGCAAAGGCATATTTAAGAAAACAAAAGTCTTTTCAACAAATGGTACTGGAACAACTGAACATCCATATGCAAAACAATGAATTTTAATTCATACTTTATACCATATATGAAAATTAATTCAAAATGGATAATAGGCCCAGAGGCAAAACTTAAAACTATAAAATTTTTAATGAAATACACAGAAAGTGTTTGTAATCTTGAGTTAAGCAAACTGTGATCTAAAGCATGATTCACAAAGGAAAAAATGATAAATTGGATTTTACCAAAACTTAAAAATTCTGCTTTTTGAAAGACACTCTTAAGAGAGTGAAAAGACAAGCCACAGACTGGTAAAAAATAGTTGCAAATCACAAATTTTAAAAACGACTTGAATCCAGAATGTAAAAAAAAGCTCTCGGAATTATATTTTCAGAGATGATCTTGCTCTGTCACCCAGGCTGGAGTACAGTGGTGCAATCATAACTCACTGCAGCTTCAACCTCCTGTGCTCAAGTGATTCTCCTGCCTCAGCCTCCTGAGCAAGTGAGACCACAGGCATCACCACCATGCTGGCTAGTTTTTAATTCTTTTGTAGTGATGGGGTCTTGCTACGTTGCTCAGGCTGGTCTCAAACTCT
This sequence comes from Chlorocebus sabaeus, assembly GCF_047675955.1. Taxonomy (NCBI): domain Eukaryota; kingdom Metazoa; phylum Chordata; class Mammalia; order Primates; family Cercopithecidae; genus Chlorocebus; species Chlorocebus sabaeus. The sequence goes on from NC_132913.1 coordinate 39,567,555, forward strand.
TGGGTTCAGGTGATCCTCCTGCCTTGGCTTCCCAAAGTGGGATTACAGGCATGAGCCACCGTGTCTGGCTAAAACTATTTTAAGAACAACAACAACAACAACAACAAAACAATTTTTTAACTGGCTAAAAGATTGAATAAAAGCTTCACCAAATGATATATGTGGATAGTAAATAAGCACATGAAAAGATGCCCAACATAATTTTTCATGGGGGTAATGTGAGTTAACGCCACAGTGAGGAACCACTACACAAAGTTTAGAATGTCCATAATTAAAAAGCTGATGATACCAAACGTTGTAAGGCTCTGGAGTAACTGAAAGTCCCACATGCTACTGGAATGTATAGTCACCACTTCGGAAAGAAGCTTGACAATTTCCTAAAAAGCCATTCTAGTCTGAAGAGATAGTAGGCATTTTTTTCCCTCTATTCTTCCCATTTTTGTTCAGCAAACCTCCCTGAACAATGCATATAGAACAAACATGAAAAGACTCTGAAAGGTGGGAAGGAGACAGACTGACTGAAGACCTTGGCTCTGATGTGGCAGTGAGTTTCCCGGGGTTTTAAAAATTGCTTTATATATTCCAGATTGGATACTGGAGAAGTCAGTAACACAGAAATGACAATAGGTGCAGATTTTTTAAAGCCTTAAGAAAAGTTTTTTCTCACTAGCCATGATGGTTAATTTTATGTGTCAACTTGCGTGGGCTAAGGATGCCCAGAGAGCTGGTAAAACATTATTTCTGGGTGTGTCTGTGGGAGTGTTTCTGGGAGAGATGAGCATTTGAATCGGTAGACTGAGTAAAGATCTGCCCTCACCAAAGTGAGTGAGCACCACCACATCCATTGAGGGCCTGAACAGAACAACAAAAAGGGCGAAGAATGGTGAATTTGCACTCTCTGCCGGAGCTGGGATAGCCATCTTCTCAGTCTTTGGACATTAGCACTCTTGGTTCTTGGGCCTTTGGACTTGGACTAGGATGTTCGCCAACAGCTTCTGCAGTTCTTGGGCATTCAGACTCAGACTTGGACTTTCAACATTGGCTTCACTAGTTCTCAGGCTTTGGGCTTGGACTGGAATTGTAACACTGGCTTTCCTGGGTCTCCAGCTTGCAACTGTCAGGCTGTGGGACTTCTTAGCCTCCACAATCGCATGAGCCAATCCCTCATAATACATTTCTTTCTATGTATCTCTGTGTGTCCCACTGGTTCAGTTTCCCTGAAGAACCGTGACTAATACACTTGCAAAAGGATCAGGAAGGGGGAATCTTTCTAAGACAGACAATTTTTAGGCAATAACTGCTCTATTGCAGCCAAAAGCCACAAAACAAACAAACAAACAAACAAACAAAATAATAAAACTGTGGCCCTACCCCCACTCCTGCCAACAAAGGCTGCATGGAGAGCCTAGGCTTATACCCTTGCCAGATTGTAGTGCAGTGCCCCAATGCCCTGCTGGGGTGATACCACAGGCCAAATGCAGAGCTGGGACCTTCATCCCCACTGAGGTAGAAAGAAGTCACCTTTTTCCCTAGAATATCAACAGAGATCACTTGGGGAGCCTGGATGTTTACCTCCACTCAGCAATAATGAAGTGTCCCTCTCCCCTTCCACTGTTATATCAGAGAAGGTCTAGTGGAGAGTTAGGACTTTTGCCATATCTCGGTGCTAAAAGGGACCCCTCTCTCATGATGTCTGTGGAGGCCACAGTGATGGGCCGGAACTCTCACCCCTGCCCAGCAGAAATGAGGCTGAATAGAGAACATGTACTTCTATCTATATTTGCCAGTAACAAGGCATTAGCCATTTCCGCCCCTGATGAAATGGTATGAGAGGAAGTCAGCTAAAGAGACAGTTTAAATAAGACCTAGAGTCTTATATATTTATATTTCCTCATTTTTCTAGTAAAAAGAAGAAACAGGAAGATCTCAAACTGAATTTTTAGAAAAATCAATAACTACCATATAAAGATGACAGGATATTAGAATTATCTGACAAATATTTTATAGTAGCCATCATAAAAATGCCTTAACAAGTGATTATAAATATGCTTGAAACAAGTGAAAAAATAGCATCTCAACCAAAAATTAGAAAGTCTCAGCAAAGAAATAGAAGACATAAAGAAGAATCACTTGAAACATTTGAACTAAACAGTATAATAACCACAATTAAAAACTCAATGAACGGGCTTAACAGCAGAATAGAAGGGACAGAGGAAAGAATCAGTGAACTTGAAGACAGAACAATAGAAATCACCCAAACTGAACAACAGAGAGAAAATAGACTAAAAGAAAAGTGAGTTTCAGGAACCTGTGGAAATATAACAAAAGATTCAACACTCATACCATTGATGACTCAGAGAGAGAAGAAGGAGGACAGGCTGAAAAAGGACTCAAAGAAATATGGTTGAAAACTCCCCACATTTGACAAAAGAAACACCTACAGATTCAAGAAGCTGAATGAACCCCAAACAGGATAAACCCAAAGACATCCACACCAAAACACAGTAGAGTCAAACTTCCAAAAAGTAAAGAGAAAACAAAAACAAAAACTTGCAATATCTGGTGGAGTATAGGACTACAAGATAATTTTGATACACTTCTAACCCAGAAGGAAAATTGTGGAAGAACAATGCTTTGGGAACCTTTATATAAATCTCCACATTTTCATTCCAAGTTTCTAATATAGTCTCCAGGCATGGGATAGAGATATGACAAGTAGAACTGTTCATCATAGGTGAGCACTTGCTTGGAAGCAAGACTATGTCTAGATGGAACAAATTCTTTTTTTTTTTAAATTAAGAAAGTAAAGAAATAAAAGAATGGCTACTCTATAGGCAGAGCAGCCTAGATGGGACAAATTCTCAAAGTCTCTTCCAATAATTTGTACCCCACCGGAGAAGGAATCAAAGACTATGGAATAGAATGGACCTGATTGCATTACATGAACTCATTGCATATGACAATACCTTCTGAAGCAGACCTTCTAGGAAGTGCTAGTTGGCATCACACTTCAAGCCACATTTAGTTTCTACTATTGAAATATAAACTAGAAAAACAGCCTTTTAAATAATAAAGTTATACCATACCATGGTATATGTATAGGAGGTCCTAATTACCAATTGCTTAATGCTTATTTTGTAGGTGGGAACTACTTAAAGATAGCATTATAAATGCTGGGATTTTTTTTTTAATAAAGATGGGGTCTTGCTATGTTGCCCAGGTGGATCTCAAACTCCTGGCCTCAAGTGAGCCTCCTGCTTTGGCCTCCCAAGGTGCTGGGATTACAGGTGTGAGCCACTGCATCTGATTTTTTTTTTTTTAATCTCACTTAGAGTATCACTGACAACAGGGAGATAATTTAATTCTCTGAAGGAAAATTCTTATCATTACCTGTTCTGGCTTTATCAATATAAAGAAATCAAAGCCTTTTCCCTTTCTGTGGCTTTGGGCTGGGGTTCCTTCAGCTCTGAGCAGATGCTTAATCATGAATGACTGCTTTCAAATCCCATCATTAATTCTGCGATTTTGCTGTAAGCAAAGGGTGAAGTTTTAGGGAGCTATCTTGTTCTCTTTTTGCTTTGGACAATGCTTCTAGGTCTTCATCTATCTGTAAAACATGGACTATGGTCATGCCCTCCCATGCTTCATAGCTTGTGGTGATAATAATAATATCATGTATTTTACATAGAGCATTTACACTTGATATTTATTGTCCTCATATTACTTTAACATAGAGATTTTGTCATTTGTCCAAGTAATACATTAAACTCAATGGCAGAACCAAAATATGAGCTAAGATTTCTTCAATTTCACTGTTTTTTCTCATCACAATCCTAATTTTAAGGACATTTCAAGTAGGACTAGTGGAGAAAATGAGGTAACTTAGTGAACAAGGTAATGATGTTTTTCTAGTGACAAAGAAAATTTAAGTGAGAAGGAAATAGAAAGTGCTGCCCACTCTTCAGCTTCGTCTCATGCCATTCTCCCCATGTGCTTTTTCTACTCCAGCCTCACTCCAGTCTTCTTCTATACCTGGAGTGGATTACATTCTTCCCCCACTTCTGGACTTTCACAGAAAATTTCCTTTTGACTTGGACCCTTTCTTTACCCACTCAGTTTCCCTCTCCTGATTATTAAGGTTTTCATTGACATGCCTCTGCTTCCCAATCCAAATAAGACCCACGTCTGACTTAGGTCAAGTTTTTCCCAAAGCAGAGCCTGAGACAAAGGCTTTCATGTGACTATATAGCAAGAGCGAGAACAGGGGAGTGAAAGAGGAAGAAAGATGAGCCAACATAAGGATACATTATTGAGCTGACCTCTGCTATGGGCTACTAGTTGCTTGATCACCCAGGACCTTCTGAGAATCTTATGAAATGTATCCCAGAGCCTTTTGGCCATTTATCCATTTGCTCTTATAGGGCATTTGGTTAAAAGAGGTTTGGCTGTCAGCTCAATGTTATATGAGGTTTAAAGTTCTCTAGATGACACACTTTTAAAAAATATAATACAACCTTGAAAACAAATGAAGCTGTTGGTCTCTGGGCACTCCCTCACCTTTAAGCTCCTGAACTACAGCCAAAGCTCTAGCAAATGTGTAGAACCAAGATCTGCAAAGCTCCATAGTCCTTATATTTATCATAGTAATCCTTATAATGTGTATAATTATCATAGCCCCTACCATTCAGGCATTACACCCAGCACATAACCCAATGCTTCATCTTCCATTTGCATCTCATCCCAGTCACTCAGGTAAGAGTCTTAGTAACTGTGATGCTACTGCACACCAAGGTTTATAAACACCCTCCCTACTGCCATCTTATTGGTGAGTGATCTAGCTCCAAATTCCTATTCTGAGGGACGACTTTCTACAGCCACTCCTGATTACAATGGTCTCATCCTGGGTTGACCTCTAAGCAGAGTCTCTGAAACAAATACTTATATGAGTAAGAAGCAGTGGGGTGTTGATGAATGTTTAGCAAACTGTTCTTCAGAAAAAAATGCAGGCATGTATGTACATGTACAAAAGTTTGTTATAAATTTTACTGACATAGATTAGGTATAGTGCATAAATTTCCAAATAACAAAATGTATATTGCTTTTTATGGTAAATTCTATATAGCTGATTGATGTTCACAGAATGCTTTCATTGATTTTTGCTTGTGTTATATTCATAGCTAACCTATGTTTGTTATTGACAACAAGTACAATTACAATATGAATGTTGATTCATCTACACTAATAAGATGAAAGTGAAAATAGCATGATGTGTGTTGACTTTACTCATTCATCAATGATCCATGTTTTTTTCTGAGTCAAATAATAGTTTAGACATGCTTTTTTGTGCTATTCATAACTGCTATAGATATAACATACCTTGAAGTTTAATCTATTTTATTAACATTTTCTCTATCATTTTCTTAAGCTTAGACAATCCACAAAACAATTAGATCCTGATTTGTAGCATTTGCCTATTTCTGTGATGTAAATGCTTCCACCATGGCTAATGTCAAGCTATTAATGTGGTGTTACTGAATGTGGACTTGGGAAGAGATGCAACATAGCCCACCATTAAAAAGCATTTCCATGAAGCAGACACAATAGATGTAAATAGCTTCAAGAGTACAGATAATGGAGTAAGAGAATTAGGAAGTGATGAATCTTTAAGTATTTATTACTGTTGTTTTAATATAATTTATCAATTTTATTTATTTATTGTAAGACTAGTCAAATGTAGTAGCGAGAAGGCGAGAAAGAGTAGAAAAAGAGCTTGATCTGTAACTGAAAGTGAACTATCAATTGAGATAACTCACTACCTTTGGCCAGCCGACTTCAGAAAGAAGGAAGCATTTATGCAGTGGCTTCTCATAGGGTGTTAGCTCTTCCATGCTCTGAGTTGCACGTGTGCAAGTGGATTTCCCCTGGGATAGGAGCCCGGGAACCGGTGACTTGAGGTAAAGTCAGATTGCACTTATGGGAAACTGGTGGAAGCTGGCACTAGATCTGGTTGCCATAGCATCCCTGGAATAGGAAAAGAGGCCAGAGGGATTTTAAGTGGCAGGCAGGAATCTGATAAAGCCCTCCTGGACTATCCACAGCACCCAATTATTTTTTTCCCATAACATTTATCACAGTTTGTAATTACATATTTATTTATATCAGTATTTTATTTATATATCCACTCCTCTATTTGACTGCAAGTTTTATGCTGTCAGGACTGTATGTCTTTGCCCCTTTCTGTTCCCAGGACCTGGCACTTGCACCTTGCACATAATAGGCGACAACAGTCAATAACAGCACAAGTAGGAGATGACAGGCATTCTTCAGTGCCTTCTAGCCTCCCCTCCCTCCCACAACTATGCTGCATCCTGATTAACAGCAGTAAATACGAAGTGTTCGCACATAGTCATTACTAACGCTGGGGGGAATAGGAAGATGCAGCCACACCTTTTTTCTCTTCTCTCCCCATTTTCTGGGGGCTCCTCTCATTAACTGGAAAGCAATTAATCTTTCCTCTCCCAGATCCCTCATTGGCCAACTGTTTCACTTCCAGAGCCTGTAACATGCTCCTCCCAACAATGGTCCAATTACCTCCTGCCCAGAGGGACTGAAGTTCCCTTCTTTCCATTTTCTTCTCTCTCCCACAAGATTCTGCTTGTGGAAATGAGCAGAGATTCTTTTCTCCACTGATGTGAATTACGACACCTCCACCAGAAGGAAAAAGCACTGCTGGTTAATTTGGGTTTTAATTGTCTTTTCCCATTTGCATCAAAAATGCCAAATGTATGGGAGAGAACTTGACACATACCAGTTCTACCAATAAACACCAGTTCCGTTTCATTTTGCCACTGTTTCTGAAACTTCAGCCACTCCAATATAATTTTCACATATTTATATCCATTAGCTCTATTATTTACCTCCGAGTTTTCTTTCAATCACCTTTATTTTTCCCTAAATAGGTTTATTAAAACATTATAATGTATTTACCTACCACAAATAAAACTTTTAGTGTCATCAGTCTAAATAGGGAATAACTGCAAAACATATATAACAAAACAATTTATTAATTAAATACTAATTTGAGAAATACCTGATAAATGCCTATCTTAAGGGTGATTTCTGCTCTCACTTTGTTTTTTAAAAAAAGTAGATTAGCAACTGTCAGAAAGGTTTTTAAAAATATGAGCCTTGGGGCGTGGTGGATCACACCTATAATCCCAGCACTTTGGGAGGCCAAGGTGGGTGGATCGCTTGAGTCCAGGAGTTCGAGACCAGCCTGGGTGACATGGCGAAACCCAGTCTCTGCAAAACAACAAAAACAACAACATAAAAGCCTTGAAGAGATTTTTCTCCCTGACATAATCAGAAGGATTAAAATAGAATAAAAAAGGGAATGACTTTCTCATACAGTTGTCCATGCTTTTCAAGGTTGTCTCTGTGTACTCACCCAAGCTGTCTCGTGTGTATCTCCTAGAGTCTGGGAATCACAGGCCTACATTCTTGCTGTTCGCAGGGGCGGACATTTGAGAAGGCACTGATCAGTTTGTATGCTGGTGCTCATTTGCAGGAGACAACTACAACTTTAAATTTTAATCTTCTGTTCCCTTTAATGAACATATTATTTGATTATCTCAGTTTCAGTGTTGGAGAGGTCTTATGGTAAACCGCAAAAACTACTGGGAGAGAAGTAGGGAAGGCCCACATAAATTCAGGTTGCATAAATTGAACAGATGCTCAACCTTCCCAGCTTCAGTTGTGTTGTCTATAAATCAGGTAGCATGATCAGTGGGAGAAAAAGAGGTGAAATCACAGATAAGGTTTGTAGAAACTGGGCCTCACCTATATTCTGCCTGATCTGTGTCAAAGCCTATAAAACAGCTACATATAACCCCGGCAAAGTGCCACACTGGGAACACCACCTCTCTTGTTATTGTAACCGAAAAACTGCTGGGAATGCTGAACAAAATTCTTCCTAAACTGTGACAGGTATACTTCTGCAAATTGATTTGAGGTGTTAGACATATGCAAACATTTTATTTAATTTACTGCTTTTATTTTTCAAGACAGGGTCTTGCTTTGTCACCTAGGCTGGAGTGCAGTGGTGTGGTGTAATCACGGCTCACTGCAGCCTCAACCTCCTAGGCTCAAGTGATCCTCCCACCACATCCCCCCAAGCAGCTGGAACCACAGGCACATACCAGCACTCCTGGCTAATTTTTTTTTTACTTTTTGTAGAGAGGTGGGGGTTTGCCATGTTGGCCAGGCTGGTCTCGAACTCCTGAGCTCCAGTGATCCTTCTGCCTCAGCCTCCTAAAGTGCTTGGATTGCAGGCATGAGACACCACACCTGGCCTCAGACATTTTAAATTGTAATACTTCCGCATTATTTCTACAATTGCCTTCTCAGTTATGCAGTAGGCAAAGTTTCCTTTTTAAGTAAATGTGTTTAAGTAAAAAGGTGGATTAGTTTGAAAAAAAAAAACACTGAAATTATGAAGTAGGTAATGACATACGTATATCACTGAATCTGTCAGGTAGAACCCAACTGGCTGAAACTTAGGGAATATCAACGTGATCTTTAAGATTCCTTTGCTCAAAGTAGTAAAATTTTGTGCCATGGTTTCTCTAAAAGCATTGTAAGGATTAAGGGGCTCATCTATTTTCTAAGGATGCTGTGAAAATAATTAATAAAAATGAATAGTGGGGTGGGCAGGGAGTATTTTCTGTACTTTCTAGTCAATTTTGCTATGAACTTAAAACTGCTCTAAAAATAAAGTATTTTTAAAAACCTACAAAAAACAAAAATAAGGTAAAAAATGGTAAAGTATTTCATGGTACAGGCACAGAAAACTTACAGTACTCTCTACTGCAAAGTTATATGAATGGTGACAAGTTGTGCGTTTTGACCTCTAAATATGTGATCTTAGTGTCTCGCCTTTTATTATACAACTGAAAACTTACTTATCCACTGAGGTCATATAAGGTAAGTAATTTATTAATGAGGAATTTTGTTCAGTATTATACTATTATCTTGTGTACTTTATACATTTATCCCTGTCAATGTGGCCTATAGTAGATTGTAAACCCTTGAAGGGGAGAAGACCTAGCTGATGAAGTTGCTCTTTTCTTTTCTTTTTTGAGACAGAATCTCTATTGCCCAGGCACAATCTCAACTCACTGCAACCTCTGCCTCCTGGGTTCAAACAATTCTCCTGCCTCAGCTTCCCAAGTGACTGCGATTACAGGTGTGCACCACCACACCTGTCTAATTTTTGTATTTTTAGTAGAGATGGGGTTTCACCATGTTGCTCAGGCTGGTTTCAAACTCCTGGCCTCAAGAGATCTGCCCGCCTCAGCCTCCCAATTACAGATGTGAGCCACTGTGCCCAGCCTAAATTGCTCTTTTCTGTAGCTGAATGAAGTATTTTGGTGTAAAAATGATGGTAGTAACGTTGTAGTATTTTTGAGGAACGTGAACCAAGTTCATAAATATATAAATTTGTTACATATGGGAATTTTATCTAGAAGCTGCAACAGTGGTATATTATAAAGTCATCAAAGGCAATAATTCAACGTATATTTTTTGAGCCCCAGTACAGGTTTAGCCTTTACTTGTGTACAGAACTAACTTCATGGGCCCTGTGCTTAGTTGAATGTTTGTCATGAAAGTTTTAATTACTTTGTCTTTGAACTTGTGTTGTGTAAAGTGAAGTCTGATCTGACAGTGGGGCATACACATGAGCAGAGGAGAAATGCACAACACATGTGTTCACTCTTTCTTTCTTTCCTTTTTTTTTTGAGACAAAATCTCGCTCTGTTGCCCAGGTTGGAGTACAATGGTGTGGCTCACTGCAACCTCTGCCTCCTGGGTTCAAGTGATTCTCCTGTCTCAGCCTCCCGAGTAGCTGGGATTACAGGCGCCTGCCACCACTCCTGGCTAATTTTTAGTAGAGTCAGGGTCTCACCAAGTTGGCCAGGCTGATCTCGAACTCCTGACCTCAGGTGATCCGCCCTCCTCGGCTCCCAAAGTGCTGAGATTATAGGCGTGAGCCACTGCATCTGGCATTCATTGTTTCTTGATGCCCCATTTGCATATGGTGTTCCCAATACCAGATGAACACAGAATGCTGGTGAACCTCCAGTGAGACTCACAACAAGTGGATGCTAAGTGTTACATCGTAGCCTAAGTGGAGGTGCTGACAGGCCCCAAGAGGCTGGGCTTTCTACTTGAACCAGAACTTGTTTAGAATGCAGAAAGAAGGCAGGGTCATTCTAAGAAACATGAAGACCAAAGAACCTTTTATACCCCTTCAAACTCATGCTGCTTCCCTGGATTAGCCAGCCATTTACATTGAAAAGGACAGAAGGAATAGCAAGATAGGGCAACCCACAGTTCCTTTTACTTTTTGATCGTCCTTTCTCATCAGTAAGCCAAAGATAGAGAGTGTTGGTAGAAGGTACTCATATCAAGAAGTGAAATAAAAAGATTGAGTTAGTTTCGTGCAGCTTTTCCATTGTTCTGGTAAGAACAAAATACATATGTGTGTACAAGCTACAAAATAAAAGTTGTGTCATTTCAGATTCCACATACAAGTTAATGCTTTTGTGTTTGCACTTAACATTGTCATTGAAAAATGTAAAAATGAACAGTAGGATTCATGCTAATAATTAAAAAGGAATTTTACTTAGAACAACATTAAATTGCAAATAAAAACCATCACAAGTCAAAAGAGAGATCACAGAAGGAAGGGAAAATCCTTTATATTTTAGTGCCTTTTACACCATTTTATTCCCTGCTTTTTGAACAAAGCATTCCACAAATTATGTAGCCTGCCCTGTTTGCAGGAATGGTCTATAAATGTGGGGGGTTGGGGTTGTTTGTGTGTTTGTTTTGAGGCAGAGTCTTACTCTGCAGCCCAGGCTGGAGTGTAGTGGCACGATCTCAGCTCATTGCAACCTCTGCCTCCAGGATTCAGGCGCTTCTCTTGTCTCAGCCTCCCAAATAGCTGGGACTGCAGGTGTGTACCACCACGATCAGCATTTTTTGTAGGGATGGGGTTTTCACCATGTTGGCCAAGCTGGTCTCGAACTCCTGGCTTTATGTGATCCACCCATCTCGGTCTTCCAAAAGTGCTGGGATTACAGGCCTGAGCCATTGTGCCCGGCCTATACATGTTGTCTTAACTAAATGTAGAAAGATAGACTATTGTGGTTTCTAAAGATACTTTTTGGTCCAAATATTCTCCAATTCCATGTACCTTACATAGGTCTCATGGATCCTTAAAAGATCGGCTAAGCCGGCTTTCCTGAGTAAAATGTTAGAGGCCTTCTCTGAGCATCTCTGCCCCAAGTAAAGTTTATCACAATCCCTCTGTGCTGCTGCTATGCCCTCCACTCAATTTTACTGTTGTGCCTTGCACAACATGTTATGGTTAATCTGTTTATAGATGTAGCTTCCCTTTTAGGCTGTGGGTATCACAAGTCTGGCTCAGAGTAGATATTTAATAAATATTTGTTAATAAATTATTCAAATTGGCCAGGCGTGGTGGCTCACACCTGTAATCCTAGCACTTTGGGAGACCAAGGCAGGAGGATTCCTTGAGCCCAGGAGTTCAAGATCAGACTGGGCAACATGATGAGACCTGCCTCCACAAAAAAAAAAATTACCCATGCATGGTGAGACACACCTGTGGTCCCGGATACTTGAGAGGCCGAGGTGGGAGAATCACTTGAGCCCAGGAGGTCGAGGCTGCAGTGAACTGTGTTTGTGCCACTGCACTCCAGCCTGGTGACAGAGCAAACCCCTGTCAAAAAAAAAACAAAAAAACAAAAAAAAACTGGAAAAAAAATCAATAAATAAGTTATTCAAATAACTTTTAAATTCCTTGTGAATAGAAAGGATTCACAAATGTCCAAGAATAGATTAGTTTTCCCCTAAATTATCTGTCCATTTCCTTTGGAAGACCTCTGGGCAGGCACAATACCAAAGGAAGTGTTGGAGTTGGGATTTGGGTTCCTAATGTCTCTGAACCCTGGGCCCTTCTCACTCTATGGCACTGCTTGCAATCAGAGAAGAGCCAAGTAGAAAAGCAAGAGCTTGTGCATCATGATTATTCCCATGTGTGAGAGTTTTAGTTGTGCCTCAGGGTCCTAAAGGTAGAGTGATTCCAGTGACCAGCATCTTCATCCACCTTCCAGATTGCACTGTATACAAAACAGAGGGTCATTTGCCATTTAGTGACCCTTAAGCCCCATGCAACATTGAGTTGAGAGCCAAACCTACTTCAACTAAATGCCTACATTTGGAGATGCTCATTGATTAAAGGTTCATTAGCTGCAACAAACTTAGATGAATTATGCACATTGTATGACCTACATGGGAAAATGCAAATGGCAATGGAAACAAAGCCAATGCAGAGCAATCCTAGGGCTGCTGACAGCAGTCACCATGCCCTCACCTCTTGAAGAGATTTTAGGACTTTTGTTTTTTTTGGTTGTTTGTTGTTGTTGTTGTTGTTGTTGTTGTTGTTTTGAGACAGAGTCTCACTTTGTCACCCAGACTGGAGTGCAGTGGCACGATCTTGGCTCACTGCAATCCCTGCCTCCTGGGTTCAAGCAATTCTCCTGTCTCCACCTCCTGAGTAGCTGGACTACAGGTGTGCACCACCACGCTCGGCTAATTTTTGTATTTTAGTGGAGACAGGGTTTCACCATGTTGGCCAAGCTGGTCTCGAACTCCTGACCTTAGGCGATCCACCTGCATTGGCCTCCCAAAGTGCTGAGATTACAGGCGTGAGCCACCTCGCCTGGCCAATTTTAGGACTTTTGGACTTAACAATAATTGAGTAGAAATTTCTTGAATGTATTATCACCAAATAGATCAGGGGTTCCAACCCCATGGCCTTGGACTGGCATCAGTCCGTGGCCTGTTAGGAACCAGGTGGCACAGAGGGAGGTGAGGAGTAAGCAGGTATTACCACCTGAGCTCTGCCTCTTGTCAGATCAGTGGCAGTGTTAGATTCTCACAGGTGCACAAACCCCATTGTGAACTGCCATGCGAGGAATCTAGGTTGCGCATCCCTTATGAGAATCTAATGCCTGATGATCTGAGGTGGAACGGTTTTATTCTAAAACCATCTCCTCACCCCCACCCCACCACCATCCATGGAAAAATTGTCTTCCATGAAACCAGTCCCTGGTGCCAAAAAGGTTGGGGACCGCTAATATAGATGATATGCTTTCCAGATAGCCTAAACCCATGGTGGCAAGGATAAGAGCTGAATGAGCTCTCAATGAGAATGAGAGGAAAGAAATGGGATTAGGAAAACTATCAAGTCCACATCTAAGAGAAAATAAAGTTATGATCCAAGTCAGTCAGTCAAAAAACCAAGTCATTCAGCCTAAATCATTTTTGACTTGACACAGAAATAATTGGGCTAGGCAGGGTGGTTCATGCCTGTAATCCCAGAACTTTGGGAGGCTGAGGCAGGCGGATCACTTGAGTCCAATAATTCAAAACCAGTATGAGCAACATGGCAAAACCTCATCTCTACGAAAAATACAAAAATTAGCCAGATGTGGTGATGCACACCTGTAGTCCCAGCTACTTGGGAGTGAGCTGAGATCATGCCACTGCCACTGCACTCCAGCCTGGGTGACGGAGCAAAATTCTGTCTAAAACAACAACAACAACAACAACAACAACAACAAAACAAATGAATTCCCCCATCTATATGTGGTAGAAATGGGTTAATCCTGACACTTTGCAGGAAACTCTATTCCTATGTGTACCTATTTTAATGAGATACAAATCATAACCCCTTCTTGGAATTCTGTAACCCCTGGAGTACAGACAGTGACTCATCCATCTCTCCCTCTCACTTTTTCTTGTTCCCTTATGCCTCATTGTTGAATTTGCCCCCTTAGCCTAAATATATTCAGATAGAAGCAATGACTGGGCTTATTGTTGTGAAGTAATTGTATATATTCCTTTAATAATAAAATATCTAGTTTTGACTATGATAAAAAGGAACATCATGGTCTTGATAAATAATAAAACACCCATCTAATCAACAGTAAATTTTATTCTCAATGCTTCTTTTAAGGTAAGAGTTTTGGGCATACTAATAGGCTCAAGTCAAGTAAAGCCAAAGAAGTTCCAACAATGAGGCAGATAATTATCCCCCTGGCAAAATCCCAGGTCTCATACCAGTGTTGACTTGGCAAATCAGCCTGTATGTTTCAAGTGCTCATTAATTGTATGCCTTTTTAAAAATTGCTTGCTTAGTGCCTTTTAGCTGATAACTTGCAGGCACAGGCTTAAGGGCACAGCAAGAGAAATGGTGGCCATTAATAATGGTAACACCTGGATCATCTTAACACATAAGGGGACTCTGTGTGTGTGTGTGTGTGTGTGTGTGTGTGTGTGTGTGTGTCTGAGAGAGAGAGAGACAGATGGGGGGGGAGAGAGAGAGAGAGAGAGGGAGAGAGAAACGTGCCACGACGCCAACATTCCATTGTTCATGAATGGACCAGCTGCCTTCACAGCAGCTGTGAGCAAGATGAAAGAAACCAGACTTGCTCTAAGAAGACCTGGGTTCTTGTTCTACCACTGCCACAAGATGTTGGTGACCCTGTCAAGCCTTGGGACTTCTCTGAGACTCTGTTTGATGTAATGAGGAGCTTGAATAAAATGGTGTTTGAGTTTCTGCCAGCATACAATATTCTAGTATATAATCCCAGGATTATTAAAGAGGCTCATAGTTTCTTTCTATCTTTCTCTAGCTCATCCCACTCCAGTAGAAGGTTTGCATTTCCCTAAGAGGGCTCCCTTCATCATTATGCTCCTGCTATCCTTGCTCCTGCACACCAAACTGGCTCTTCTAATTTTTTATATATACAGATTATATCATAATCTGGTTTATTTCTGAGCCAAGAAGCAAGTTGCAAAAACCCCTCATCTCCAATTCATTCAGACTTGAGGAAGTATGACACACTCCCTAGGAGCCAGGATGTAGTGCCCTGTGCCAAGCACTGGATGCTTTGCTATGCTCCAAGCTGCAGGTCCCTCCATATTCTCATGCTCTGATAACTGGCTCTTAAATTTCTTCTCCTGGCTCCTCTTCTCTACCCTAGGCCAAACCACTGGGCTTCAGGCTTCTCCCTATATATTGTTCAATTTTCTTATTATTAAAGTTCTACATGATCATGAAAGGAGATTTGAAAATTAAGAAATAGAGAAGAAACAATATATAATAATTCCACCACCCAGACAACCACCTTAAACTTTTTGGGTACATCTGTGATAGATTGTTGCAGCACCTCCCTGCAGCCATATCCTGGAATATCCTTCTCTCTCTGCCTCTGGGTTTGGCCAATGGGACAATAGCAAAGATATCACAGCAGACTTTTAAAATGGTTATGATTGGGCTTGCCCTTTCTTGCTGCTCTTGGAATATACTGCCACCATGTAAACAAGCCTCTGAGAGCCTGTTGAATGATGAGAGATACGCGGCCCCATCACATCAGCCAGCCCCTCAGGTGATAGCAGCTCAGGTGATCACCCGAGGTGATCAGGCAAAGCCTCAGGCGATGGTAGCTGAACACAGACTGGTGAGTGAACCTAATCAAGACCAGCAGAACCACAGCTAAGCCCAATGCAGAGTGCCAACCCACTGAATCCTGAGCTAAGTAAATGGTATTGTTTAAACCACTAAGCTAAATACATGGTCTTGCTTATACCACTAAGCTTTCTCTTTTTTTTTTTTTTTTTTTTTTAGAATAAGTCTTGCTCTGTCACCCAGGCGGGAGTGCAGTGGTGCAATCTCGGCTCACTTCAACCTCCGCCTCCCAGGTTCAAGCGATTCTCCTGCCTCAGCCTCCCAAGTAGCTGGGACTACAGGCACGTGCCACCACATCCAGCTAATTTTTGTTTTGTTTTGTTTTTTGGGATGGAGTCTTGCACTGTCACCCAGACTGGAATGCAATGGAGTGATCTCAGCTCACTGCAATCTCTGCCTCCCAGGTTCAAGCGATTCTCCTGCCTCAGCCTCCTGAGTAGCTGGGATTACAGGTGCCCACCACCACACCCGGCTAATTTTTTGCATTTTTAGTAGAGACTGGGTTTCACTATGTTGGCCAGGCAGGTCTCGAATTCCTGACCTCAGGTGATCCACCTACCTCGGCTTCCCAAATTGCTGGGATTACAGGCATGAGCCACCATGCCTGGCCTAATTTTTGTATTTTTAGTAGACACGGGGTTTCACCGTGTTGGCCAGGCTGGTCTCGAACTCCCGACCTCAGGTGATCTGCCCGCCTCAGCCTCCCAAAGTGCTGGGGTTATGGGCTTAAGCCACCACATGCCTGACCCCCACTAAGCTTTTATGTAGCAAAAGCTAATTGATACAATAATTCTTTAGTCTTTGTATACATAGCAAAATCAACATTATTCTGTATCTACTATTCTTTTTTTATTCCACAGCCAGTGACTGATGAATCTATATACTATCGTATAGCCAGCTCTTTTTCACATGACATTTTCTCAAGTATTTAATACTATTTTCCTCCTTATTTTAAGTTCCACTAGGGTGAGGATTTATATCTGTTTCGTTCAATGCTGTATTCCTGGCACATAGAACACTGCTGCAAACAGTGTTCAATAAACAACACTGTTAACTATAAATAATAGTTATTTATAGTTTTAAAAATATAGTTTATAAACTATGAAATATAGTTTATGAACTATAGAGTTTATAAATATATAGTTTATAAAAATATAAAACAATAAATAACAATAAATATTTCTTAAATGAATGATTAGAGGACATATTTTTTTGATGGCTAAATGGTGTTATATAGAGATACTATCTATGCCCCGTTCTAAGTTCTTGTTTCTCTAAGTTTGGCATCTCAGCTTCACCCTAGGACTGGAACTCAAGTGAGCTCTTCTACTACCCAAGAACTGAAACTCTGCTCCTAAATCCGAGCTAGGAGATAGGGCTTTGCGTGTAATTTACAATCTGTGTCTTCTGTTGTCTTGTGAACTTCTAAGGATAAGAGTTGAGCTCCCAGAGTGCCTGGAACTTAGTGAACATTCAACCCAATGCCTGTGGATAACTGAAAAATTAACCATGCACTGCAAAAGACTCCTCTGCCAGCAGCCCATATGTAAGTTTTTTGTTGTTCTTGTTTTAAGAACTATATCTTTATTAGAAACAATACTTATAATAGAGATTACTGGCTGGGTGTGGCAACTCAGGCCTATAATCCCAGCACTTTAGGAGGCCAAGGAGGGCGGATCACGTGAGGTCAGGAATTCGAGACTAGCCTGGTCAATATGGTGAAACCCTGTCTCTACTGAAAACACAAAAATTAGCCAGACGGGGTGGCATGCACCTGTAGTCTTAGCTACTCTGGAGGCTGAGGCACGAGAATTGCTTGAACCCCAGGAGGCAGAGGTTGCAGTGAGCCGAGATCATGCCACTGCACTCCAGCCTGGTCTGCAGAGTGAGACTCCATCTAAAAAAAAAAAAATAGAGATTACAATAATATCGTGATGGAGCATATTTATAAGCAGAAGAGTCATAATTAGGAAAAGTCACCAAGGAAAAAGTTTCTTACATGGCTTTAATTCTATTTGGATCATTTTAGAGGCATGAGGAAACGAAGAAAGTAGGAAAATGGGAAACAGAAATGGGACATAGAGAGAATATAATACTCTAGTTTACAGTTTGTGATGGTCCATTATCTACCACAGAGATGAGCAATATCAGGTTTACAAGTTGGTTTAAATGTAATTAAAACATACAGATTAAAGCGTGAACTTATGGAGTCTCTGAATCTGCTGTGATTCAGGGGGCTTCCTGATAAAAAAAATTGACAAAAAGCATGAACTTAGACTAATGTCAAATAAAGAAGGAATATTAGGTCTGCCAAAGATTCTAGCTCAATTTATGTTTCTCTGTTGAAAGAAATGCTATGCCTTTGTGAAAACTGCCATTCTGTAAAAGTACTACTCAAGAATAGGACTCTGCTAAGGAATGTTAAAACTTGTGTTATTCACACACTCACATGTGAAATTCCAACACATTACTCTGATCGCTGTAATAAACCTATGAGACTGGTTTAGACAAGCAGTCAGGCCTTGTTATATAATAAGAGTGTATGCATAAATTCTCATTAATTAATGTAATGCTGTTCTTTCCTTTTAAAGGATATTGGCTTAAGTTCTAACTTCAACCAAACATAACCCACATACATGAAAATTTTAATTTAATCACTATATATATTTCTATTTCCAGCAACATTGCTTGTCATTCCATAACTACCAGCAAGTAGGAATAACACATATTTTAACTCTCTCTCTCTCTCTCTCTTTTTGAGATGAAGTTTCGCTCTTGTTGCCCAGGCTGGCGTGCAATGGCATGATCTGCAAACTCTGTCTCCCAGGTTCAAGCGATTCTCCTGACTCAGCCTCCCGAATAGCTGGGACTACAGGTGCTTGCCACCATGCCCGGCTAATTTTTGTATTTTTAGTAGAGATGAAGTTTCACCATGTTGGCCAGGCTGGTCCCGAACTCCTGACCTCAAGTGATCCACCCACCTTGGCCTCCCAAAATGCTGGAATTACAGGCGTGAGCCACCGTACCCAGTCCATTTTAACTTTCTCAGACTTATGAAAAGTCAGCTCTAGCAAGCCTTTGTTTCCAGCCAGGTGTTTTAACTGTTCTAGAACAGTTTAGGGGAGCTGCGCCACTCATCCCTCACCCTAGATTCAGGCAAGCAGCTCTGATGGTATCTGATTTGTTTAAACTTCCTTGTAAGATTTCATTCAACAAAGATAGCAAACTATCACAAGAACAGAAAACCAAACACCGCATGTTCTCACTCATAGGTGGGAACTGAACAATGAGATCACTTGGACTCGGGAAGGGGAACATCACACACCGGGGCCTATCATGGGGAGGGGGGAGGGGGGAGGGATTGCATTGGGAGTTATACCTGATGTAAATGACGAGTTGATGGGTGCAGCACACCAACATGGCACAAGTATACATATGTAGCAAACCTGCACGTTGTGCACATGTACCCTACAACTTGAAGTTTAATAATAATAAATAAATTTAAAAAACAAAAAACAAAAAAACAAAAAAAAAACAGGTTTTTATGTGCCAGTGCTATTAAAATCAAGGCCTTTCGATCCCCACCCCTCCTACTCTCACCTATGACTGAGGTCCCACAACTGCAGACTGTACTTGATATCCTGACTGTCCACAAAAATGAAGCAGAGAGAGGCTGGGTCAGAACAGGTGGCAGGGAGGCCAGGATAGCACCCCTTGGCTGTCCATTCAGTACTAAGAATCGGAAGTCATCAGGAAGCATTTGTACAGCAGATACAGGCTGTTTGTTGCCTCTAAAATATCCAGTGAAACAACAGGGATTACAATAGCATTGTCAGGAAGCATATTTATATCCCAAAAAAGTCTTAGTTAGAAAATAACGACAAAGAGGAAATTCCTCTTCTTCCTTGCTAACAAAATTCCAATTTAGTTCAGGGCTTCAGTGATCCCAAACCTAGACCAAATAATGATGATTGGTCAATGTCAATCATGATCATCCTTTCTCAGCCTTTTAAAAAATAGATTTTACTTTTCAGAGCAGTTTTAGGTTCACAGCACAACTGAGCAAAGGTAGAGAGCATTCTTATACACTCCTTCTCCCCAACCATACCACATCCCACACCACAGTGGTGCATTTGTTCCAACTGATGAACCAACACTGACACATCCTTATTACCCACAGTCCATAGCTTACATTAGTGTTCACTCTTGCAGTTATAAATTCTATAGGTTTTGACAAATGTACAACGTCATGATATCCACCATTGCAGCATCATACAGAGTATTTCACTGTCCTGAAAAGTCTGTGTCCTGCTTGTTTAACCCTCCATCCTCATAACCCCTGACAATCACTCATCTTTTTACTATTTCCATGATTTTGCCTTTTCCAGAATGTTATATAGTTGGTAACAAACAGGATGTGGACTTTTTAGAATGGTTTCTTCCACTTAGTAATATGTGTTTAAGTTTCTCCCATGGCTTTTCATGGCTTAATAGTTCACTGAATAATAAATATTTCATTGTCTGGATGTACCACAGTTTATTTATTTATCCATTTACCTACTAAAGGACATCTTAATTGCTTCCAGGTTTTGGCAATTATGAATAAAGCTGCTATACACATTTGCATGCAGGTGTTTGTGGAGACAAAAGATTTCCGTTTATTTGAATAAATGCCAAGGAGTGTGACCGTTGAATTGGATGACTCAGCTTTTAAGAAATTGCCAAACTGTCTTCCAAAGTGACTGTACCATTTTGCATTCCCATCAGCTGTGAATGAGAGTTCCTGTTGTTCCATATCCTTGCTGGCATTTGGTATTGTTAGCGTTTTGGGTTTTGATTATTTAAATAGAAGGGTAGGGACATCTTATTGTTCTAACTGGCATATCCCTAATGATATATGACGTTTATCTTTTCATATGCTTACTTGCCATCTGTATACCTTCTTTAGTGAGGTGTCTATTCAAGTCTTTTCCCAGTTTAAAAATCAAGTTGTTCATTTTCTTATTGTTGAGTTTTATAGGTTTTTTGTATATCTTGGATAACATATACAAATTATATTCCTCCTTTATCAGATACATCTTTTGCAAATATTTTCTCCCAGCCTATGGTTTCTTTTCTCATTCTCTTTGCTTTGACAAAGCAGTTTTTAATTTGAATGAAGTTCAACTTATCAATTATTTCTTTCATGGATCATGTCATTAGTGTTGCTTCTAAAAAATCACCACCATACCTAAGGTCATCTATATTTTTTCTTGTGTTATCTTCTAGGAGCTTGATACTTTTTTGTTTCACATCTAGGTATGTGGCCAATTTTGAGTTAACTATTGTAAAGGGTATAAGGTCTGTGTCTATATTTATTTATCTGTTGCACATAGATGTCCAGTTGTTCCAGCACCATTTGTTGAAAAGACTATCTGTTCTTTATTGTATTGCCTTTCCTTCTTTGTCAAAAATCAGTTGACTATATTTACATGGGGCTATTTATGGGCTCTTGATTCTGTTCCATGATCTGTTTGTCTATTCTTTCACTAATATCATGCTGTCTTGATTGTTATAGCTGTATAGTAAGTATTGAAATTGGTTAATGTCCGTCCACTGACTGTTCTTTTCCTTTAATATTGTGTTGGCTATTCTGGGTCTTTTGCCTCTCTGTATGAACTTTACAATCAGTTTATCAATAGTCATAAAATAATTTGTTGGGATTTTGATTAGGAATGCATGGAACCTATAAATCAAGTTGGAAAGAACTGACATCTCTTGAGTCTTTTTATCCATGAAAATGGCATATCTCTCTATTTAGATCTTCTTTGATCTCTTTCATCAGAGTTTTGTAATTTTTTTCATAATACTGTGTGCGTTTTGTTAGATTTATACCTAAGTACTTCGTTTTTTGTGGTGCTAATGTAAATGATATTGTGTTTTTAACTTCACATTCTACTTGTTCATTACTATTGAGTTACTTGTTCATCTCCTATATTCATTTCATGTATAGGAAAACAATTGACTTTTGTATATAAACTTTGTATCCTGTAACCTTGATATAATTGCTTATTAGTTCCAGGAGTATTTTTGTCAATTCTCTCAGATTTTCCACATAGATGATTATATCATTTGCAAACAAAGACAGCGTTATTTTTTTCCCAATATGTATATCTTTTATTGCCCCTTCTTGTCTTACTGCATTAGGTAGGACTTCCAGTGTTGAAAAGGAGTGGCGAAACATAAATTTTTGTCTTGTTCCTGATCTTATCAGGAAACCTTCTAATATCTCACTGTTAAGAATGATGTTAGCTGTAGGGTTTTTGTAGATAATGTTATTTGTCCAGTTGGGAAGCTTTCCTTGATTCTTAGTTTGCTGAGAGTTTTTATCATGAGTGGGTGTTAGATTTTGTCAAATGCTTTACATCACTGTGATTTTTCTTCTTTAGCCTGTTGATACGATGGATTGCATTAATTGATTTTCACATGCTTTCTCTGCATTTTTAATGACTGAGTGTGGGCCTTGTGACCCAATCTATTCAACAAGGTCTTAAATAAAGTTCACTGGCTGTAGTCAAGCAGGTGGATATGTTCTGGGTAATATTTCACTTTCTTGATAAACAGGAAGGAATATAACCAGCACTTGGCCTCCCTCTTTAATTTGGTCTTGAATGTGGATACAATCGCTGGAGATACAGCAGCTGTCTTGCCATTATGAGGGAGGAAAAGACTAGGAGAATTGCAGAGACATTAGCTGTACAATCACTGCAGTGTCGTTAGCAAATATCTACCTCTAGATATCTCGCTGTATGAGAAAAATAAACCCCATTTTGTTTAAGCCACTGTAGTTGGGTTTTATGTTAAACGCAGCCACATTGTTTTCAACAAATACCCCTGTCATTTCCACAATAAGACAGGTGGAAGTCATCAAAGAAGATCATATTGTTGCTTTGGTTCTGCAAGTGGTGTTCTGGTACCTAAGCTTGGGTAAGACTGACTAGGAAAGGGTAGTTGGCAGGGCCTGGAAGGGAGGGTTGCTGAGTGACACGAACAGGGACTCTGATTGCTAGGAGACCTCCCAGTGAGACCAGTTCCGAATAGGGAGATCAACACATGGCCAAGGGCAAGACCCACATCCCAGGGAAAGGGTGGAAAAGTATTCAATAGATGGCAAAATATAGTGATGAAGCAACATAGTGCAGTACAAAGCAGATGAGTCTAGGGGCCAAAGAAATGGGAAACTGAGTCCTTATTCTGCCACTTCTTCTTGGATGTATGACTTGGTGAAATTATTCCACTATTATTGGCCTCAAATATCTCTTCTATAATATGGGGAGAAAAATGGTCTGCCTCATAAAGTCAGTGTAGAGATTAAAAGCAATAATGTACTATATTTAAAGCTCGCAGTCATATCACCTTTGTTCCATTGCCCTTTTCACATGCTCAAAGTCAAAGTAAGGTTAGCAAAGAGATCAAGGTAACATCTGTCAGAAAGACATAAATTGGAGTGAAGCTTAAGTGTTAGTGAGTCACACTGATAGAAGCTCTGTGAATTAGAGGTCTTCTAAAGTCAGCAATCAGGCTGGGCACAGTGGCTCATGCCTGTAATCCCAGCACATTGGGAGGCCGAGGTGAGTGGATCACTTGAGGTCAGGAGTTTGAGACCAGCCTGGCCAACATGGTGAAATCCCGTCTTTATTAAAAATACAAAAACTAGCTGGGCAAGGTGGCGGGTGCCTGTAATCCCAGCTACTTGGGAGGCTGAGGCAGAAGAATTGTTTGAACCCAGAGGGGGAGGTTGCAGTGAGCCAAGATCATGCCATTGCACTCCAGCCTGGGTGACAGAGTGAGACTCAGTCTCAAAGGAAAAAAAAAAAAAAAGAAAGTCAGCAATCAAAAGTGTCTACCTGGATTTGACCACCCTTAAATGGGTCAAGGCTAGGGAGCAAAAAGCCCCTCCAAACCTAAGTGAATAAAGAAGTCAAGATATTAATATTCCCAGGGAGAAACAGAGAGAGAATTACTGGCATGTTCTTTGTACTGCTGGCAATAATAACCTGAATGTTTACAGTAAATATTTGTTGAATTAACAATATGTTAGAACACTAAATCTCTTTAGGTGTCCCTATAACAATATTTACTTGGCTTATAAAATCATTTGAGTATTTCTTTCCAGGTATAACTTGAGAAAATTTTTCTAGCTTCCACCCAAGAAGGGGTCTAAAATGCATTAAAGAACAAACACCTTGAGAGTTTTGAACCAATGTGATATGATAGTTCATCACAACCAAAGTAAATTAAAATTATATTATTTTAGGAAGAAGCAAAATACAAAGGAGAGTTATGCAGTTTAACTCATGAAGGTATGTGGATTATAGTAATTGAAGTTGGTATTAGGGGCATGTTTAGTGAAAATTGCAAATATTTCTACAGAGTAGGAAAGATTTCCCATGACTGGATTTCCTCCAAAGTTAGATCTATTCATTCCTTAATCCAACAAGCAATTAGTGAGAATCTTCCATGTGCCAAGCATAGAACTGAATGTATCTGGAGTATTAAAAAACCCCACAACACTACCATTCTAGTACCTATTCTTCCAGGACAACGGGTCCCAAACTCAGCATGCACAAGAACTACCTAGGTAGCTTTTTAAAAATGCATACTTCTGGCCGGGTGTGTGGCTAATGCCTGTAACTCCAGCACTTTGGGAGGCCAAGATGAGGCCAAGATGACCTCAGAGATCACCTGAGGTCAGGAATTTGAGACCAGCTTGGCCAAAACAGTGAAACCCTGTCTCTACTGAAAATACAAAAATCAGCCAGGTGTGGTGACTCACATCTGTAATCCCAGCTACTCGAGAGGCTGAGGCAGGAGAATCGCTTGAACCTGGGAGGTAGAGGTTACAGTGAGCCAACATTGTGCCATGGCACTCCAGCCTGGGCAACAGAGCAAGACTCCATCTCAAAAAAAAAAAAAAAGCATACTTCTTGGGCTTACCATATAAATGCTGAGGGCGAGTCTAATAATCTGCATTCTCATAAAGTACTTTAGATGATTCAAATGCAGATGGATGTGAACCACACTGTAAAGCACATTATTCTACAGCTAGAACTTATAAACTAGTCTGAAAGATTTAAATACGTGTATGTATGTTTGTGTGTGCGTGCGCGCATGTGTGTTTATGACATCTAGATAACATAAACGTGTTCAAGGTAATGCAAAATAATGGGTTTCTTTCCTTGGAAATTAGGGGATGTATGAAGTGGTAGGAAGAGAGGAGTTTTATCAAGAAAGACTTTGATGAACAGTTAAGTTTGAGCTCCAAGATGAACAGGAGCCTGGAGACTTGCCAAGAGATCACCAGGAGACAGCTACACCTGGGAAGAAGAGTTAGCTAAGGTTGAGGAAAAGGGAAACCAGTTAAAATATTGCCTTGAATCCTGAAGAGTTTAGCTCTGATTCAACAGGAGCTTAAGAAAGTGACTGGCATAATGACAGTGTGAACTGAGATTTCTTATCCTAGAGCCTCCAACTGGGGTGTTCTGGAGTGAGAAGAGATTCAAAGTGTCGGGGACATTAGAACCAGAGCAACTCCATCTTGAATAGGGGCTGGGTAAAATAAGGCTGGGACCCACTTGGCTGCATTCCCAGGAGGGTAGGAATTCTTAGTCCCAGGATGAGATTAAGATACAGGTCACAAAGACCTTGCTGATAAAACAGCATGCAGTA
Organism: Chlorocebus sabaeus; assembly: GCF_047675955.1. Classification (NCBI taxonomy): domain Eukaryota; kingdom Metazoa; phylum Chordata; class Mammalia; order Primates; family Cercopithecidae; genus Chlorocebus; species Chlorocebus sabaeus. The sequence goes on from NC_132913.1 coordinate 39,592,882, forward strand.
AAGAAGTCGACCAAATCCCACCAAAACCAAGATGGTGATGCAAGTGACCTCTGGTGGTTCTCACTGCTCATTATATGCTAATTATAATGTATTAGTATGCTAAAAGACACACCCACCAGTGCCATGACAGTTTACAAATGCCATAGCAATATCAGGAAGTTATCCTATATGGTCTAAAAAGGGGAAGAACCCTCAGTTCTGGGAATTGCCCACCCCTTTTCCAGAAAATTCATGAATAATTCACCTCTTGTTTAGTATATAATAAAGAAGCAACAATAAGTATAAGCGGCTGAGCAGCCCATGCCACTGCTCAGTCTATAGAGTAGACATTCTTTTGTTTCTTTACTTTCTTAATAAACTTGCTTTCACTTTATGGATTTGCCTTGAATTCTCTCTTGCATGAGACCTAAGAACCCTCTCCTGGGGGCTGCTTTGGGAACCCTTTCTGGTAACGAAAGCAGGAAGCTGTAGCTATAATCCAGACCAAGGCAAGATGGTCTAGAACATGTGAAAACAAGGAAGAAAAGCTAAGAGGCTTACAAAAGAGAGTCAAGCAGAATTCCAAGGTGTGAGCTTTGGTAAATGGGAGGAGAATGATACCATTTGCCGTATTGCGGAAAGTCATGAGGGGGCTGTTGATGCCAGGACCATAAGTGGCAATAGGTCAAGTACACAGGGTGACAGACCAGGATGAAGGGTGCCAAGGCAGAGGTAGGTAATAAAAATATCCTGGTTTGAGGAGCAGATGGATCTGGGATTTCCTAGGAAGTCGTGATCATAGGAAACTAGAGCTAGACAAGTAAACAGTCCCAATGAGAAAACAGAAGAATTCCACAAGCCGGGGCAAAGCAGTGATTGAGACTGAGCAGAAGGCCACAGAAATCAAGGACAGTCAAGAATTACAGATAAAAAATATGACTAGAAAGAAAGAGATCCTGATTCTGGTGGTAATTCTGTCTTATCCAAAAGTTCCCTGCATATTTCCTATTGAGATAGAAGAAGTCCCAGGGTCTGGCATGCAAGCAGAAGCAGGGAGTGGTGTAGGGAGAAAGTGGAGGACTGAAATGGAACCAGGGAGCATGCCTACACTTGGAGAGGAAGAGGCCTGGGAATGTAAAATATGCTTCTCTGGCCTGAGTGTGGTAATGTCCTAACTCCTTTGGTGTGGTAATGTCCATTTCACTGACTTAGCAACTGATGGTCAGCCAAAGACAGGGGTAATGATGAAAGGTAAGACACAACCACTTCTTTCCAATATACCAGCCAGTCATTCCAGAGGCACCAGAAACACTGGGCTCTCAGTGGACATTCTTCGTGAAGGCAGATTTCAACATTATGCTTCAGTTTCCTCATCTGCAAGATAGCAGTAAGAATAATACCTAACTGATATGGTGGTAGTAAGTATTAAATATATCATATATAAACCACTTCATTTCCTGACTTGCCCACAGTTAGCACTCAAGGTAAATTATTTGTTATTATTATCATTATTAACCTTGGTCTGGTGTTTTCTTTAGGACCTAAGCAATCATAGGCCACTACTTGGGGTCTTTCTGATACTTTGTTAAAATTCTAGGACTGGACATGTGGCTCTCGCCTGTAATCTCAGCACTTTGAAAGGCTGAGGTGGGAGGATTGCTTGAGCCTAGGAGTTTCAGACCAGCCTGAGCAACATAATGAGACCTCATCTCTACAAAAGAAGTTTTTTTAAAGTTAGCCAGGCATAGTGGCTTGTGCCTATAGTCCTAGATACTGGGAAAGACAAGATGGGAAGATCGCTTGAGCCTGTCATGTTGAGGCTGCAGTGAGCCAAGATTGTGCCACTGCACTCCAGCCTGCGAAACAGAGCGGCACCCTATCTCAAAAAGCAAAACAAAACAAAACAAAACAAAACTCTGTTAGCTGTCAATGTAATTTGGGATGTCTTTCCAATAAACGGTGCTGAGTAGCTGAGACCACAGTTGTGTGCCACCACACCCAGCTAATTTTATTTTTTAATTTTATTTTTATAGAGACTGGGTCTTGCCCTCTTGCCCAGTCTGGTCTTGAACTTATGGGCTCAAGGCATCCTCCTGCCTCACCCTCTCAAAGTGCTGGGAACTACAAGCATGAGCCACTGTGCCCAGCCCTGGCTAATTAAAAAATTCCATCCTTCTGACGGGGCGCGGTGGCTCACGCCTGTAATCCCAACACCTTGGGAGGCTGAGGTGGGCGGATCATGAGGTCAGGAGATCAAGACCATCCTGGCTAACATGGTGAAACCCCGTCTCCACTGAAGATACAAAAAATTAGCCGGGCATGGTGGCGGGTGCCTGTAGTCCCAGCTACTCGGGAGGCTGAGGCAAGAGAATGGCTTGAACCCGAGAGGGGAGCTTGCAGTGAGCTGAGATCGTGCCACTGCACTCCAGCCTGGGCAACAGAGTGAGACTCTGTGTCAAAAAAAAAGAAAAATTTGATCCGTCTGCCTCAGCCTCCCAAAGTGCTGGGATTACAGGTGTAAGCCACCACATCTAGCCTGAACTCTACTTTTAATCATTATCAGTGCAATAGAGATTTAAGAAAAAAATTATATATATACACATATAATTATATATATTTTTTCTTTTTGCTTTGGGGGCTTGCTTCTTTCTCATGGATTTCAATTCAATATTTTCAATGGTTTCTTTTAGAGTCTTAACAGGCCAGGCGCGGTAGCTCACACCTGTAATCCCAGCATTTTGGGAGGCCGAGATGGGTGGACCACCTGAGGTCAGGAGTTCGAGACCAGCCTGGCCAACATGATGAAATCCCATCTCTACTAAAAATACAAAAATTAGCCAGGCGTGGTGGTGCACATCTATAATCCCAGATACTAAGGAGGCTGAGGCAGGATGATCACTTGATCCCAGGAGGCAGAGGTTGCAGTGAGCCAAGATTATGCCACTGTACTCCAGTCTGGGCAACAGAGTGAGACTCTGTCTCAAAAAAAAAAGAGTCTTAACAAAGACCTCCTAAGCTAAACTCAACAGAACAAAGCAAAGAGGCAATGAGAATTGGAGTTAAGACAGGCCTGTCTGGCCCCTGTTGTCAGCACTTTTCTAGTACTGTATAGATAGATGCATGAGGTTAGTGGAGTTCACTCTCTTAAGAGAGGATGAGCTCTGCAGATGTTTGTGCCTAGTGATTTTAGTGCAGGCAAAGGACTTGATCTTTTGAGAGAAATCTTTTAGTTCTACTACTTAGTTGCCCAGCCCTCTCCCACTTCCTTCCATCAGTGAACTTTTCTTTGATCTTAATTGTGTACAGAAAATGATTGCAACTAGAATGACAGAATGCAGTAAACATTTGTTAGTAAAATTAATGTGATAAAATCAAAATGGTCTAAGTAACACTCAGTAGCTCTGGACAATTTAATTTCTTCTATGCAGAAATGTAATCTTTGCCATCTATTGTCTATTTTTGGATATAGATATGAATTGAGGGGTCAGGAAAAAACCTGCATAACCAAAATTCCACCTCAATATTTGGACACCTGACAAAGCTGCCCCCCTAACCAGTAATTATGTAACTGTGTAACTTACATAATTGAATCAATTATGGCTTATTCTCCTCCAAAACCTAAAAGCATAGCAAATGCAAATGTGAGAACTGATGACATTTTTAAGAACTTTTAAAAAATTGCATAAACATATTTTAAAATGAACAATTTCCTTGGCTGAAATAACAGCAGATACAATCTTTAGAGCAGTGTATATGCTATAATTATTCAATAGCTTTAAAATAACTTGGCAATGCTCTATAAGTAGAGGCATTATTTTTTAATTGCAGACGAGTCACTTCCCAATGCCAAGCAATTAATCAGTGTTTCCTAAACCTGTCTGAAATGGGAACCACCTGGAATTTTTGTTAAACATACAAATTCCAGGGCTCACCCTAGACCTACTGAATTGGAATTTCTAGGGAAGGCATGTGGGAATCTGTATGTTCAACAAGTATCTAGGTGGATCTTATCAGGCAGATTGGGAAACACCGTTTGGATTTCTTTGACAGTGGCATTACCTTCGTGGTTACTATTACACTGAGTGACCAGAATGAAGTTTCGTCATTGGAAGAACCAGGATATTAGGAAGCACTCTTGACTATGAACCAGTGCATGTTCTATTTTATGTAAGTATATCTTCCTGTTATTTGAAACAATTACTTCGTGTTTACATATTCTCCCTTTATCCATTCAGAAAATTTTATTCCTTCAGGCCGGGCGTGGTGGCTCACACTGGTAATCCCAGCACCTTGGGAGGCCGAGGTGGGCGGATCACCTGAGGTTGGGAGTATGAGACCAGCCTGGCCAACATAGTGAAACTCTCCGTCTCTACTAAAAATACAAAAATTAGCTGGGTGTAGTGGCACATACCTGTAATCCCAGCTACTTGGGAGGTTGAGGCATGAGGATTGCTTGAACCCAGGAGGTGAAGGTTGCAGTGAGCCGAGATCACACAACTACATTCCAGCCTGGGCAACAGAGTGACTCTATCTCAAAAAAAAAAAAAAAAAAAAAAAAAACATTCCTTCAATAATAGGTTCAAGATTAAATCCATTACCACCTTGAAAAAAGAACATAAGGAGAAAAAAATCTCTTATTGAACACCTAGCATGCACGAGGCATGATCCTGATGGTTGGTTTACATAAATTATTTTCCTTAATCTTAACAATTAACTCAGGCCGGGCGAGGTGGCTCATATCTGTAATCCCAGCACTTTGGGAGGCTGAGGTGGGTGGATCACCTGAGGTCAGGAGTTCAAGCCCAGCCTGGCCAACATGGTGAAACATGGTCTATGCTAAAAATACAAAAATTAACCAGGCATGGTGGTGGGCGCCTATAATTGCAGCTAGTCAGGAGGCTAGCAGGAGAATAGCTTAAACCTGGGAAGCAAAGGTTGCAGTGAGCACATATCATGCCACTGTACTCCTGCCTGGGCGACAGAGCAAGACTCTGTCTCAAAAAAAAAAAAAAAACAACAAAAAAAAACAAACTCATGGCATAAGTATTTATTTCCATTTTATACGTGTAGAAACTGAGACTTGAAGAAGTAAATAAATTTTCCCTAGATCACTCAGTAAGCAAGAGAGACAGGGCTTTAATCCACTAAGCACATGATCTTACGAGGATACTAGCCTTAAGAGTATAAATTGTAAGTCGAGGAATTCAAATTCACTGAACAGAATAATTATGGGATCATGTGTTTGAGAAATTTTCTTCTCCAGAAGCCAAAAAAAAAAATGGGAAGAAGAAGAAGGTGGCTAGGTGCAGTGGCTCATGCCTGTAGACCGAGGCTGCAGTGAGCTATGATGCCGCCGCTGCACTCCAGCCTGGGTGACAGAACAAGACCCTGTGTCGGGGGCGGGGAAGAGGCAATTTCTCATATATTAAACGAGACATAAGAAATGATGGGAGATTTCAGAAAGTTTGATTAACTCACATAGGACGGGAAGCCTCTTTTCTTCTTGTGAAAAGAAAGAAATTTATAGTTGTCCCTTAAAAATCAACTATCCCAAAGAACAAATAAGAAAAGTAGATAAAATTGAGTGAGATATGTAATACGTGTAATATGTATCTGTGGAATTGCATTTTACTACAACTTATTCTCTTTCTTGTTCCCCTCGAGTAGTTTTTCTCGTTGAAGTGGATGCAGCCAGAAACAAAAAGGCCCCATTTGGGCTTTCTTGTTCTGAAAAATCTTTCTTCCAAAGGGTTTGTTTTCTTAGACTTGGAAGGTGTTGAAAGGTGCCAGATGGATAGCTCTGGAGATTGTGAGTACTGTGTTTATCTGCAGAGGATGTTATTTGTGGATGGGATATCCTGGGCTTCCCGTGCAGCCCATCTTAGGAACTCTTGCCCTCCTGGACAAAAGTTAATATTCAGTTGGGAAGTTGGGAGGACACCCTCAAATCAAAGCAGACACTGGCCGGGCTCAGTGGCTCACGGCTGTAATCCCAACACTTTGGGAGGCCGAGGCTGGTGGATCACTTGAGCCCAGGAGTTCGAGACCAGCCTCGGCAACATGGAGAAACCTCGTCTCTACAGAAATACAAAAATTAGCTGCACAGTGGTGGTTTGAACCTGTATTTCTAGCTACTCTGGAGGCTGAGGCAGGAGGATTGCTTAAGTCTAGGAGCCAGAGGTTGCAGTGAGTCAAGATCATGCCACTGCACTTCAGCCTGGGCGATAGAGCAAAACCCTTTCTTAAAACAAAACAAAACAAAACAAACAAACAAAAAAAGCAGCCAGGTGCGGTGGCTCATGCCTGTAATCCCAGCACTTTGGGAGGCCAAGGCGGGTGGATTACAAGGTCAGGAGTTCAAGACCAGCCTGGCCAATATGGTGAAACCCTGTCTCTACTAAAAATACAAAAATTACCTGGGTGTGGTGGCATGTGCCTATAGTCCCAGCTGCTTGGGAGGCTGAGGCAGGAGGATCGCTTGAACCCGGGAGGTGGAGGTTGCAGTGAGCCGAGATCATGCCATTGCACTACATTCCAGCCTGGGTGACAGAGTGAGACTTCATCTTAAAAAAAAAAAAGAAAAAGAAAAAAAAGAAAAAACACCATAAAAAAGCAGACACCACAAGTCAGCAGTATATTCCTTTGTTGCTGTCATTGTTGTCGATATCATAGGCTATAAGACCTTCCCATTCAATTATTTATAGGGTAGGATGTTGAGGAGGATTTTTTAGGAGGCAAAATAGTACACAATTGCAGGATGAAGGAGAAGATGAGAATAGGTGATAACGTTGTTTTCATTTTGTGATATGTCTTTGTTTTATGTTGTCTTGTTTTTGCACGAGTTGCATGCAGAGCATCTCATATGACTTCTAGATGATAACTCATACAGTCTTCACAAATTCACAAATTCAGCTGCTTTTAAACTGGCCAATTGTTGGAGCAAGGCAGGGGATGGGTACCAATATTTAAGAGCCCATTCAGAAGGCCTCAATTTTTCACCTATTTTTTCCTCCTTTACCATTGGTTTATAATAATTGATGTGTCTGGATTCCAACAGAGACATGCCTATTTAGTATATATTTAGTATATAAGCCATTTTAAAAGAAGCTTTAATACATTCTTTATATGTGTGTATTTACAAATGTATTAAACTTACATAAATAAAATGGTTTCTATGTTACTATTTTCATATCATTAAAAAATGACTCAGATGTAATTTTGCCAAATTTGGAGGATATGTTTATGTGGTGTGATATACAATGTGGGCCTAAAGAAGGTGGTATCTCAGAATATAGGTTAGATAAGAGCTGGAATTTTAAATTTTAGAAATAGTAATTTTCTGCAATAGTATTGGAGAGGTTGGAATCTACCAATATTTTTTAAATTATAAAGGTAGCATTATTTAGTTAAGATGTAATTAAAATTCACAATAACGACCAGCTAAGATTCATACCTGTAATCCCGGGACTTTGGGAGGCCAAGGCAGGTGGATCACTTGTGGTCAGGAGTTCCAGACCAGCCTGTCCAACATGGTGAAACCCCATCTCTAACAAAAATATTGATGCCAAAAATTAGCCATGCATGGTGGTGTATGCCTGGCTATGGTGTATGCTGAGTAGTCCCAGCTACTCAGGAGGCTGAGGCAGGAGAATCGCTTGAACCCGGCAGGTAGAGGTTGCAGTGAGCTGAGAGCCACTGCACTCCAGCCTGGCAACAGAGCAACACTCTGTCTCAAAAACAAAACAAAACAAAAAAGAATGGGAACTTTTACTAGAACTCTCTCATCTAGAACTTCTACCAAAATAGCATCAATGAAATTTAAATCTCAATGAAAAGGAAAAATACTGGCAGGGCGCGGTGGCTCAAGCCTGTAGTCCCAGCACTTTGGGAGGCCGAGACGGGCGGATCACGAGGTCAGGAGATCCAGACCCTCCCGGCTAACACGGTGAAACTCCGTCTCTACTAAAAAATACAAAAAACTAGCCAGGCGAGGTGGCGGGCGCCTGTAGTCCCAGCTACTTGAGAGGCTGAGGCAGGAGAATGGCGTGAACCCGGGAGGCTGAGCTTGCGGTGAGCTGAGATCCGGTCACTGCACTCCAGCCTGGGCGACAGAGCGAGACTCCGTCTCAAAAAAAAGAGAAAAGGAAAAATACTAGATTGCACATGTCTAAAGAGTTTCTGTATTGGGAGGTCTAAGGAAATCAGATAGAATGCAGCAAAGGGATAAAGATATGAAAAATATGGAAGAATAATTAAAATAACATAAATAGAATTAGAAAATCAATGTGTAAGCTTCAGAAGGAGAAAAAAAGAAAATGAGGAAAAGATAATTTTTTTAATTTTGAATTTTAATTTTTGTGGGTACATAGGAGGTACATATATTTATGGGGTACACGACATGTTTTGATACAGGCATGAAATGCTTAATAATCACATCATGTAAAATAGGGTATCCATTCCCTCAAGCATTTATCATTTGAGTTACAAATAATCCAATTATACTCTGTATTTTACTTTATTTTATCATTATTATTTTTAAGACGAAGTCTTGCTCTGTTGCCCAAGCTGGAGTTCAATGGCACGATCTCTGCTCACTGCATCCTCTGCCTCGCGGGTTCCAGTGATTCTCCTCCCTCAGCCTCCCGAGTAGCTGGGATTACAGGCATGCGTACCACGCCCAGCTAATTTTTGTATTTTTAGTAGAGACAAGGTTTTACCATGTTGGTCAGGTTCGTCTTGAACTCCTGACCTCAGGTGATTCCCCCGCCTCGGCCTCCCAAAATGCTGGGATTACAGGCATAAGCCACCGTGCTCGGCCTATACTCTTTATTTTAAAATGTACAATTAAATTATTATTGACTATAGACACCCTATTGTGCTACCAAATACTTTTTCATTCTTTCTTTCTTTTTTTTTCTCTTTTTTTTTTTTTTTGTACTCATTAACCAACCCTCTCATGCTTCCACTACCCTTCCCAGCCTCTGGTAAACCTCCTTCTGCTCTCTATCTCCATGAGTTCAATTGTTTTGATTTTTAGATCCCACAAATAAGTGAGAACATGCAATGTTTGTATTTTTGTGCCTGGCTTATTTCACTTAGCATGGTGACCTCCAGTTCCATCCATGTTGTTGCAAATGACAGGATCTCGTTCTTTTTTTTTCATCTCTGAATAGCACTCCATTGTGTATATGTACCATATGTTCTTTAACCATTCATCTGTTGATAGACACTTAAGGTGCTTCCAAATTATGGCTATTGTTCATAGTGCTGCAGCAAAACATAGGAGTGTATGTATCTCTTTGATATACTGATTTCCTTTTTTTGGAGTGTATACCCAGCAGTGGGATTACTGGATCATATGGTAACTGTTTTAGTTTTTTGAGGAACCTCCAAACTGTTCTCCACAGTGGTTGTATTAATTATTCCCACCAACAATGTATGGGAGTTTCCTTTTCTCTATAGCCTCACACCATTTGTTATTGCCTGTTTTTTGGATACAAGCTGTTTTAAATGGGGTGAGATGATATCTCATTGTAGCTTTGATTTGCATTTCTCTGATGATCAGCGATGTTGAATACTTTTTCATATGCCCATTTCCCGTTTGTATGTCTTCTTTTGAGAAATGTCTATTCAAATCTTTTGTCTATTTTTAATCAGATTATTAGACTTTTTCCTGTAGAGTTGTTTGCGCCTCTTATATATTCTGGTTATTAATCCCTTGTTACATGAGTAGTTTGCAAATATTTTCTCCCATTCTATGCATTGTCTCTTCACTTAGTTAATCATTTCCTTTGCTGTGCAGAAGGTTTTTAACTGGATGTGATCCCATTTATCCATTTTTGCTTTAGTTGCCTGTGCTTATAGGGTATTATTCAAGAAATTTTGGCCCAGACCAATGTCCTGGAGAGTTTCCCCAATGTGTTTTGATAGTAGTTTCATAGTTTGAGGTCTTAGATTGGAGTCTGTAATCAATTTTAAGTTGATTTTTGTATATGGTGAGAGAAAAAGGTCCCATTTCATTCTTCTGCATATGGATATCGAGTTTTCCCAGCATCATGTGTTGAACAGATTGTCTTTTTTCCCAGTGTATGTTCTTGAAACCTTGTCAAAAATAAATTCACTATAGTTGTGTGAATTTATATCTAGATTCTCCATTCTGTTCTGTTGGTCCATGTGTTTGTTTTTATGCCAGCACCATACTGTTTTTGTTACTATAGCTCTGTAAAATAATTTGAAGTCAGGTAATATGATTCCTTCAGTTTTGTCCTTTTTGCTTAGAATAGCTTTGGATATTTTGATTTTGTTGTGGTTCCATATAAATATTCGAATTGTTTTTTCTATTTCTATGAAGAATGTCATTGGTATTTTGATAGGGATTTAATTGAATCTGTAGATTGCTTTGGGTAGTATGGACATTTTAACAATATTCATTCTTCCAATCCATGAATACGGAATATCTTTTCACCTTTTGGTGTCCTCTCAATTTCTTTCATCAGTGTTTTCTAATTTTCATTATAGAGAGCTTTCACTTTTTTGGTTAATTCCTAGGTACTTAATTTTATTTGTGGCTATGGTAAATGGGATCACTTTTTTGTTGGTTTTATCACATTCACTGTTGGCATATAGGAATGCTACTGATTTTTGTATGCTGATTTTGCCTCCTGCAACTTTATTGAATTTATTGGTTCTAATAGTTTTTTTTTTCTTTTTTTCTAGATGGACTCTTGCTCTATCCATCTGCTGCACTCTTGCTTCAGTGCAGTGATGTGATCTCGGCTCACTGCAGCCTGCGCATCCTGGGTTCAAGTGATTCTTCTGCCTCAGCCTCCTGAGTAGCTGGGACTACAGGCAGGTGCCACCACATCCAGCTAATTTTGTATTTTTAGTATAAATGGGCTTCACCATGTTGGCCAGGCTGGTCTCAAACTCCTGACCTCAAGTGATCCACCTGCCTTGATCTCCCAAAGTATTGGGATTATAGGCGTAAGCCACCAGGCCTGGCCTTTTTTATTTTTTATTTTTGAGAGAGAGTCTTACTCTGTTGCCCACGCTGGAGTGCAATGGCGCAATCTCGGCTCACTGCAACTTCCGCCACCCAGGTTCAAGTGACTCTCATGCCTCAGCCTGGTATTACAGGTGCACACCACTACACCTGGTTAATTTTTGTATTTTTAGTAGAGATGGAGTTTCGCCATGTTGGCCAGCCTGATTTTAAACTCCTGACCTCAGGTGATCCACCCACCTTGGCCTCCCAAATTGCTGGAATTACAGGCACAAGACACCGCACCCAGCCAATCAGTTCTAATAGTTTTTTTATGGAATCTTTAGGTTTTTCTAAATATAAGATTATATTGTCTGCAAACAAGGATAATTTGACTTCTTCCTTTCCAATTTGGGTGCCCTTTCTTTCTTTTTTCTGATTGCTCTGGCTAGGACTTCCGGTACTATGTTAAATAATAGTGGTGAGGGTGGGCATCCTTTTCATGTTCCAGAGGAAAGGCTTTCAGTTTTTCCCCATTCAGAATGATACACTAGCTGCAGGTCTGTAATATATGGCTTTTATTAAATTGAGGTATGTTCCTTCCATATGCAGTTTTTTTGAGGGTTTTTATCATGAAGGGATGTTGAATTTTATCAAATGCTTTTCCAGCATCTTTTTGTCCTTCATTCTGTTGATATGATGTAGCACATTGATTTGCATATGTTGACCCATCCTTGCATCCCAGGGATAAATCCCACTTGGACAAGGTGAGTTATCTTTTTAATGTATTGTTGAATTCAGTTTGCTAATATTTTGTTGGGGATTTTTGCATCAATATTTGTCAGAAAATTTGGCCTGTAGTTTTCTTTTTTTATGTGTCTTTTTCTGGTTTTTGTATTAGGGTGATACTGACTTCATAGAATGAGTTTGGAAGTATTGCCTCCTCCTCCATTTTTTAGAATAGTTTGAATAGGATTGCTATGAGTTCTTTAAATGTTTGGTAGAATTCAGCAGTGAAGCCATGGGCTCATAGGCTTTTCTTTACTCAGAGACTTTTAAATTATGGCTTAAATCTCATTACTTGTTATTGGTGTGTCCAGGTTTTGGATTTCTTCATAATTCAACCTTGATAGGTTGTATGTACCTAGGAATTTGTCCATTTCTTCTAATTTTCCAATGTATTGGCATATAGTTGCTCATAGTAGCCACTAATGATATTTGAATTTCTGTTGTATCAGTTGAAATGTCTCCTTTTTCATCTCTGATTTTATTTACTTAGATCTTCTCCTTTTTGTTCTTAGTCTGCTAAAGGCTTGTTAATTTTGTTTAACTTTTCAAAGAAGCAACTTATAGTTTCATTGATCTTTTGTATTGTTTTTTCCATTTTGATTTTGTTTATTTCTGCTCTAATCTTTATTATTTCATTTTTTTCTACTAATGATTTTGGGTTTGCTTTTGCTCTTCTAATTTTTTAAGATGCATTGTTAAGTTGTTTATTTGAAGTTTTTCTTTCTTTTTTTTATGTAGGCACTTATAACTATAAATTTCCCTCTTAGTATTGCTTTGGCTGTATCCCATAGGTTTTGGTATATTGTGTTTCCATTATCATTTGTTTTAAGAAAAATTTCAATTTCCTTTTTAATTTCTTTATGACCCACTGGTCATTCAGGAGCATACTGTGTAATTTCCATGTGTATGTATCATTTCCAAAGTTTCTCTTCTTATCGATTTCTACTTTTATTTAATTGTGGTCAGAGAAGATGCTTGATATTATTTCAGTTTTTTTGGAATGTCTTAAGACTTGTTTTGTGACCTAATATATGGTCTATCCGTGAGAATGATACATGTTCTGAGGAAAATAATTTGTCTTCTGCAGCTGTTGGATGAAATGTTCTGTAAATATCTTTTAGGTTCATTTGGTCTATAGGGCAAATTAAGTGCAATGTTTCTCTGTTAACTGTCTGTCTGAAAGACCTGTCCAATGCTGAAAGTCGGGTGTTGAGGTCTCCAGCTAGTGTTGCGTTGAAGCCTCTCTCCTTCTTTAGCTCTAACAATATTTGCTCTATATATCTGGGTGGTCCAGTGTTGGGTGCACATATATTTAAAATTGTTATATCCTGTTGCTGAATTGACCCCTTTATCATTATATAATGACCTTCTTTGTCTGTTCTTACAGTTTTTATCTTGAAATTTATTTTGTCTTATATAAGAGAAAATATTCCTGCTCTTTTTTGGGCTTTCATCAGCATGGAATATTGTTTTCCATTCACTTATTTCCAGTCTGTGTGTATCTTTGTGGGTGAAGTGTGTTTCTTGCAGGCAACAGATCATTAGGTCTTCTTTTTTATCCATTCAGCCACTCTACGTCTTTTTTTCCTTTTTTTTTTTTTTTTTTGAGCTGGAGTCTTACTCTGTCACCCAACCTCTGCCTCCCAGGTTCAAGCAACTCTGTTCAGCCTCTTGAGTAGCTGGGACTACAGGCATGTGTCACCACGCCTGACTAATTTTTGTATTTTTGGTAGAGACGGGGTTTCGCTATGTTGGCCAGGCTGGTCTCAAACTCCTGACTGACCTCAGGTGATCCACCCGCCTTGGCCTCCCAAAGTGCTGGGATTACAGGTATGAGCTACTATACCCGGCCCACTCTATGTATTTTGATTGGAGAGTTTAGTCCATTTACATTAAATGTTATTATTGATAAGTAAAGACATACTCCTGCCATTTTGTTATTTGTCTTCTGGTTGTTTTGTGGTCTTTTCTTCCTTCTTTCTTTCCTTCTTGTCTTCCTCTTAGTGAAGGTGATTTTCTCTGGTGATATGAATTGGTTTTTTACTTTTTGTTTTTTGTGTATCCTTTATGTGTTTACTGGTTTATGGTTACCATGAGGCTTACAAAAAATATAATCCATTATTTTAAACTGATAACAAAACTGTTTACATAAATAAGCACAGAAGCAAAAATAAAATTAATACAGACTATGCCTTAACTTCATCCCCAGCCTTTTAACTTTTTGTTGTTTCTATTAATAATTTATTGCATTGACTATGTCTTGAAAAGTTGTGGTAGTTATTATTTTTTGTTGGTTAATCATTTTGTTTTTCTACTGAAGATAAGAGTAATTTACATACCACAGTTACAGTGTTATAATATTCCAGCTTTTTCTGTGTACTTACTATTATCAGTGAGTTTTGTACATTCAGATAATTTCTTGTGGCTGATTAACATCCTTTTCTTTTTGATTGAAGCACTCCTTTTAGCATTTCTTGTAGGATAGGTCTGGTGTTGATGAAATCCCTCAGTTTTTGTTTGTCTGGGAAAGTCTTTATTTCTCCATCGTGTTTGAAGGATATTTTCACCAGATATACTATTCTGGGGCAAAAGTTTTTTTCCTTCAGCACTTTAAATATGTCTTGCTACTCTCAACTGGCCTATAAGATTTCCACTGCAAAATCTGCTGCTAGATGTATTGGAGCTCTATTGTGCGTTATTTGTTTCTTTTCTCTTACTGCTTTTAGGATCCTTTCTTTGTCTTTGACTTTTGGGAGTTTGGTTATTAAATTTCTTGAGGTAGTCTTTTTTTGGTTAAATCTGCTTTGTGTTCTATAACCTTCTTATACTTGGATATTGATATCTAAGTTTGGGAAGTTCTCTATTATTATGCCTTTGAAGAAACTTTCTACTCCAACTCTTTCTCTACCTTCTCTTTAAGGCCAATGAATATTAGATTTGCCCTTTTAAGGTTATTTTTTACATCCTGTAGGTGTGCTTCATTGTTTTTAATTCTTTTTTCTTTTGTCTCCTTTGATCACATATTTTTAAATAGCCTGCCTTCAAGCCCACTAATTATTTCTTCTACTTGATCAATTCTTCTATTAAAAAACTTATGTCGGGGCTGGGCATGTGGCTCACGCCTGTAATCTCAACACTTTGGGAGGCCGAGGTGGGTAGATCACCTGAGGTCAAGAGTTCGAGACCAACCTGGCTGACATGGTGAAGCCCCATCTCTACTAAAAATACAAAAATTAGCTGGGCATGGCGTAGGTACCTATAATCCCAGCTACTTGGGAGGCTGAGGCGGGAGAATCGCTGCAGAGATTACACCACTGCACTCCAACCTGGGTCACAGAGTGAGACTCCATTTCAGAAAAAAAAAAAAAAAGACTGATGCGTTGTGCACGGTGGCCCACACCTGAAATCCCAGCACGTTGGGAGGCTGAGGCTGGCAGATCATCTAAGGTCAGGAGTTCAAGTTCAGCTGGATAACATGGCCAAACCCTGTCTCTACTAAAAATACAAAATACAAGCCTGGGTATGGTGGCACACACCCGTAGTCCCATCTACTTGGGAGGGTGAGGCAAAATAATTGCTTGAACCCGGGAGGCAGAGGTTGCAGTGAGCCAAGATCACACCACTGCCTGGGTGACAGAGCAAGAGTCTGTCTCAAAAAAATAAAAAAACAACAAAACTGATGCATTCTTCAGTATGCCAATTGCATTTTTCAGCTCCAGAATTCCTGCTTGATTCTTTTAAATTATCTCCATCTCTTTATTAAGTGTATCTGATGAAATTCTGAATTTCTTCTGTGTTATCTTGAATTTCTTTGCGTTTCCTCAACACAGCTATTTTGCATTACCTGTCTAAAGGGTCATATAGCTCTGTTTCTCCAGGATTGCTCCCTGGTGCCTTATTTAGTTCATGTGAGGCCATGTTTTCCTGGATGGTGTTGATGTTCTTCAGTGTCTGGGCTTTGAAGAGTTAGATATTTATTGTAGTTTTCCCAGTCTGGGCTTGTCTGTACCCACCCTTCTTGGGAAGGCTTTCTAGGTATTTGAAAGGACTTGGGTGTTGTGATTTAAGTTGTATCTGCTTTAGTAAACCAAGCCCAGTAATGCTGTGGTTCTTGCAGTTTCATAAAGGTACCACCTTGATGGTCTTAGACAAGATCCAGGAGAATTTTCTGGATTACTCAGTAGAGGCTTTTGTTCTCTTCTCTTACTTTCTACTAAACAAATGGAGCCTCTCTGTTCCGAACATCCTGGAGCTGGGGTGGTGTGACACATGCACCCCTGTGGCCACCACCACTAGGACTACACTGGGTCAGACCTGAAGCCAGCACAGCACTGGGTCTTGCCCAAGGCCTGCTCTAACCACTCCCTAGGGATGGCCCATATTTACTGAAGGCCCTGAGGCTCTACAATCAGCAGGTGGCAAAGCCAGCTAGGCCTCTGTCCTTCCCTGCAAGGTGGCAAGTTTCCACGGGCCCCAAGCAAGGCCAGAGGAGCCATCTGGGAGCAAGGGTAGAGTTTAAAACCTTAGAAGTCTACCTGGTGTTCTATGGTACTGTGACTGAGCTCGCACTCAAACCACAAGATGCAGTCCTTCCCACTCTTCCTTTCCCTTTCCAAAGGTAGAGGAGCCTCATCCTGTGGCCACCATCACCACCACAGGCCCGTGGGAGTTACTGCCAGACTACCGCTGATGTTCCCTTAAAGCTCAAGATCTCTTTTTTTTTTTTTTTTTGAGATGGAGTCTTGCTCTCGCCCAGGCTGGAGTGCGGTGGCACGGTCTTGGCTCACTGCAAGCTCTGCCTCCCGGGTTCACGCCATTCTCCTGCCTCAGCCTCCCGAGTAGCTGGGACTATGGGCGCCTGCCACCACGCCTGGCTAATTTTTTTTGTATTTTTAGTAGAGACGGGATTTCAACGTGTTAGCCAGGATGGTCTCGATCTTCTGACCTTGTGATCCGCCGGCCTTGGCCTCCCAAAATCCTGGGATTACAGGTGTGAGCCACTGTGCCCAGCCAAAGCCCAAGGTCTCTTATGTCAGACTGCGGTGAATGATCTCTGACCTGTGACTCACTATTCAGGGCAGTGGACTTCCCTCTGACAAAATGCAGGTCCAGAAATGCCACCCAAAAGCCCTCTTGGTGCTTGGGGAGGGAAAGAACATTTCAGCTTAGAATTGTACAATCAAATAAGCTATATTCAAGACTGAGGGCAAAAAGACATTTCATGTAAGTTTGCTGTTCAAAAACTCTCAGTGAAAGAAATGCTAAAGAATGTATTTCAGTAAGAAAAAAAAGTAAATCCAGAAGAAAAAAGTAGCATGAGAAAATCAAATGAATTTGTAACCATTTGGTAACTCTAAATAAGGATTTGCTATGCTACTGCTACTACTACTACTTCTACTACTACTACTATTACTGGCTAGTGTTAATAGGGGTTAGAAACAGAGGAATGAAGAGAATAGACAACATTAACATGGAAGAAAGAAGGGGAGAAATTTGAGTTAGTGTGTAAGTTCCTTGAAGAAAGAGAATAGAAAAAATGTTTAATTTTTTACTTATTTATTTTTTGTAACAGCCTTACTGAGGTATAAACCGAACATATTTAAATTGTACGATCTGATAAGAATGACATATGTATACCCTCGTGAAACCATCACCATAATCAGATTAATTATCATATCTAGCATCCCTAAAAGTGTGCTCACAACCTTTGGAATTCTTGCCTCCTAACTTCTCCCCACTCCCCAAACAATCACTGATCTGCTTTCTGTTTCTATAGGTTAGTTTGTATTCTCTAGAATGTTATATAAATGGATTCATACAGTACATACACTTTTTTTGTCTGACTTTTCTCATTCCACATAGTTTTTTGTTTTGGTTTTTGAAACAAGGTCTCACTCTGTTGCCCATGCTGTAGTGAGCGCAGTGGCATATTCACAGCTCACTACAGCCTCGACTCCCTGGGCTCAATTGATCCCTCCAACTCAGTCTCCTCAGTAGCTGGGACTACAGGTGCATACCATCATAACCAGCTAATTTTTGTACTTTTTGTGGAAATGGGGTTTTGCCATGCTGCCCAGGCTGGTCTCAAATTCGGGGGCACAAGCAATCTACTCTCCTCAGCCTTCCAAAGTGTTGCAAATATAATTGTGAGCCACTGTGCCCAGCCCTGCATAGTTAAGATTCCACCATGTTGAGTATATCAGTGGTCCATACCTTTTTATTACTAAGTAATGTTTCACTGTTTATATATACACCACAATTCACATATCTCTTCATTTGTTGATTAACACTTGAGTTGTTTCAGTTTTTGGTCAAGTTAAGCTTCTGTGAATATCATGTAAATGTCTTTGTATGGTCACATGCAACAGTGCTGGGAGCTGAGGTCTAATGCGAGGTAATTAGACCATGAGAGAGGAGTGAATGGATTAATGTTGTTATATGAAAATGAGTTCTTTTTAGAAGTTCAGCCACCTCTTGCTCTCTGTTGCCCTCTCTGTCCTTTCACCACAGGATGATGCAAAAAAAGTTCTCATCAAATGCTGGTGCCTTAATCTTGAACTTCTGAGACACCAGAACTGTAAGGAAATATATTTCATTGTAGGTTTTTAATTTTTTAAGACAGGATCTTGCTCTGTCACCCAGACTGGACTGCAGTGCAAACTTGAAATCCTGGGTTTGGGCCATCCTCCTGCCTTGGCCTCCCAAAGTGCTGGGATTACAGGCATGAGCTAGGGTGCCTGGCCTCATTGTAGTTTTAATTTGCATTGTCCTAATGAGGAATGATGTGGAGCATCTTTTCATGTGTTTATTAGCCATGGATATATTTCCTTGGGTGGAGCATCTGTTCAAGTCTTTTGTCTGTTGTATTCTTGTTTAGTTTTGAGAGTTCTTTATGCATTCTGGGTACAAGTCCTTTATCAAACATGTAATTTGTAAATACTTTCTCTTAGTCAGCAGTGGATCTTTTCATTCTGCTAACTGTGTCTTTAGAATAGTAGATATTTTTAATTGGATGAAATCCAATTTATCATTTTTTTCCTGCTGGCATACCTAAGAAATCTTTGCCTAACCCAAGGTAACAAAGATCTTTTCCTTTATTTTTTTTCTGAAGTTGTGTAGTTTTGGATTTTGCGCTTATTTCTACAATTGTTTTGAGTTGTGTTGTAAATGGTGTGGGTATATATAAACGTTCATTTGTTGAATGTGGATATCCAATTTCTATACAACTATTGTTACAATCATTTGCTGAAAAGACTATCCTTTCTCCACTGAAATGCCATTGCACCTTTGTCAAAACCCATTGTCCATGTATCTGTGGTCCCACCTCTGGGCTCACCATTCTATTCTATTGATCACTCTATCTTAATATCAGTATCATACTCTTTTAATTAGTGTAGCTTTATAATAAGTCTTGAAATCAGGTAGAATTTGTCCTCCCATTTTGTCCTTTTTTTGTTTTGTTTTGAGACGGAGGCTCGCTCTATCGCCCAGGCTGGAGTGCAGTGGCGCGATCTCGGCTCACTGCAACCTCCACCTCCAGAGTTCAAGCGATTCTCCTGCTTCAGCCTCCTGAGTAACTGGGACTACAGGCACGTGCCACCACACCCAGCTAATTTTTTGTATTTTTAGTAGAGACTGGGTTTCACTGTGTTAGGCTGGATCATCTCCATCTTCTGACCTTGTGATCTGCCTGCCTCGGCCTCCCAAAGTGCTGGAATTACAGGCGTGAGCCACCGTGCCTGGCCTTGTACTTTTTTTTCCAAGTTGTTTTTCCTGTTCTAGGTCCTTGCAATTCCACATGAATTTTAGAATTATCTTATCAATTTCTACAAAGACAAGTGTCTTATGGAATTTTATTTTGGAATACAAGAAATCTATAGACCTATTTGGAGGGAATTGATGTCTTAAAAATAATAAGTTTTCTGAGTTTGGAAGTTTGGACACAATATACTGTAATTTTCAGTGTGCAGGTTTTGCACATCTTTTGCCAGATTTATACCTAAGTATTTAATATTTTTGATGCTACCATAAATGGCATTTTTAATTTCAGTTTTTTAAAGTTTATTTCTACTATAGAGTAACACATTTGAATTTTGTATATCAATCTTCTATCCCGAAACTTTGTTAAACTCACATATTAGTTCTAGTAACTATTTTATAGATTCCATTAGGTTTTCTACATAAAAGATCATGCCATCTGTTAATAAAGACAGTTGACTTCTTCATTCCAGACCAGATACTTTTTTTTTCCCTTTCCTTCTTCTTCTTCTTCTTCTCCTTCTCCTTCTCCTTCTTCTTCTCTTTCTTCTTCTTCTTCTTCTTCGAGACAGAATCTTGCTCTTGTTGCCCAGTCTGGAGTGCAGTGGTGCAATCTTGGCTCATTGCAACCTACGCCTCCTGGGTTCAAGCGATTCTTCTGCCTCAGCCTCCCGAGTAGCTGGGATTACAGGTGCCTGCCACCACGCCAAGCTAATTTTTTTGTATTTTGGGTAGAGACAGGGTTTCACCATGTTGGCCAGGCTGGCCAGGCTGGTCTCGAACTCCTGAACTCAGGTGATCCACCCGCCTCAGCCTCCTAAAGTGCTGGGATTACAGGCATGAGCCACTGCACCTGGCACTTTTTTTTCCCTTTTTTTTTTTTTTTTTTTTTTTTGACAGAGTCTTGCTCTGTCACCCAGGCTGGAGTGCAGTGGTGTCACCTCGGCTCACTGCAACCTCCACCTCTCCCGGGTTCAAGCAATTCTGCCTTAGCCTCCCAACTGGCTGGGACTATAGGCATGCGTCACCACGCCTGACTTTTTTGTATTTTTAGTAGAGACAGGGTTTCACCATGTTAGCCAGGCTGGTCTCGAACTCCTGACCTCAGGCAATCTGCCCACCTTGGCCTCACAAAGTGCTGGGATTACAGACATGAGCCACCATGCCTGGCCTTTTTTTTTTTTTCAATAGAGACAGTGTTTCTCCATGTTTCCTAGGCTGGTCTTGAACTCCTGAGCTCAGGCAATCCGGCTAATTTTTGTATTTTTAGTAGAGACAGTGTTTCACCATGTTAGCCAGATTGGTCTCCAACTCCTGACCTCAGGCAATTCACCCATCTCAGCCTCCCAAAGTGCTGGGATTGCAGGCGTGAGCCACTACACCTGGCCTTTTTCTTTTTTCAATAGAGACAGGGTTTCACCATGTTTCCTAGGCTGGTCTTGAACTCCTGAGCTCAGGCAATCCACCTGCCTCGGCCTCCCAAAGTGCTGGGATCACAAGCTTGAGCCACCATACCTGGGCCAAAGCTGATGCATTTTATTTTGTTTTCTCAACTTACTGTAAATGGCCAGAACCTTTAGGACGATGTCGAATAAAAATGGTGAGATTGGATACTCTTGCCCTATGCCTGATTTTAGGAAGAAAGCATTTAGTCTTTGTATTCCTTGGAGTTCTCCAGAGAAACAGAAACACACACACACACAGACACACACACACACATAGTTGTTGGGTTTTTTTTTTTTCTTTTAAGACAGTCTCGCTTTGTCGCCCAGGCTAGAGTTCAGTGGCACCATCTTAGCTTGCTACAACCTCCACCTCCCTGGTTCAAGTGATTTTCGTTCAGCCTCCCAAGTAGCTGAGACTATAGGCATGCACCACCATGCCAAGCTAATTTTTGCATTTTTAGTAGAGATGGAATTTCACTGTGTTGGTTAGCCTGGTCTCTAACACCTGACCTCAAGTGATCCGCCTTCCTCGGCCTCCCAAAGTGCTAGGATTACAGGCGTGAGCTACCATGCCTGGCTGGAGTTCATGTATTTTGAAATGCTGTTATTGAGTTTTATGTTCTTCTGATGACTTCACCTCTTTATTATTAAATAACCAGCTTTGGGTTTTTTCCTCACATGCATGTACTGATCTGTACTCAATTGAATACTGGAATGGCCACCTCTGAAGATCTCTGGAGATCTCTCTTCTTGCAGCTCCACTGGAAAAAAAAAAAAAAAAGAAAGCCCGTGATGGGTATGCATACAACTACCTAAACACACTGTGTGTGCTCAATCCCCCAGGGTAAGAAGAGCACTGTGCATGCAGAAGGCCTACCCTAAGGGAAGAATCATGGGAAAGAGAGATGGGATCTCACTGTTGCCCAGGCTGGTCTCAAATTCCTGGCCTCCAGCTATCCTCCTGCCTTGGCCTCCCAAAGTGTTGGGTTTATAGGTGTGAGCCACTGTGCCAGTTTGATATTCTTTATAACAAAGCCTGCAATATTTCTTCCCATACAGAATTTTCTGAAGATAACGAAGAGGCTAATTATTAATAACTGGATGCATACTATGAGATGAGAATTATATACATTCTTCTAGACTGTCAACTTCGAACAGAATTCAGAAAACTATGCCTGTAAACCAAATCCATTCATCTGCCTACTTTTATAAATAGTTTTATCGGAACACAGTAAAACCATTTGCAGTTTATTTACCTACTGTCTATAGCTGCTTTTGCACTGCAAGGACGGAGTTGAGTTGATATGACATAGACCATATGGCCCTCAAAGCCTGAAGTTTTTACTATCAGTCCCTTTACAGAAAATGTGTGCTGATCCCTGACTCAGAAGATACTATATTTTGCAAATTTTAAGTACAATAAAGTGATATTTTAACCTATTATCTATGTCACGTAACAAAACTACCTTTAAAACCTAATGGCTTAATTTTTTTTTAAAATGCAAAATTAGCTGGACGTGGTGGCACACACCTGTCATCCTAGCTGCTGCTAGGGAGGCTGAGGTGGAAGGATCACTTGAGCCTGGGAGGTTGAGGCTGCAGTGAGCCGTAAGTGTGCCACTCCACTCCAGCCTGGGCAACAGAGCAAGATCAAGGTCCTATCTTAAAAAGAAAGAAGAAAAGGAAAATGTCTATTAAAACTGTACTTAGCTTCCATGGACACTGAAATGTTAGAACATTTATCTTCTATGTGCATTTCGAAGCTATGCCAGGGATGGCTTGGTCAGGGATTCCTCTACAATGGTGTGATTGCTTTCAAAGAAACTTTTCCATTATTCAGGACAGATACTTCTACAAGATCAGCTGTTTGAGGGATTGGAGCTAAGTTTTACTGGTATCTCCTCAGGTTCTAAATCTAAGGAACAGCTCTGCAGGTAAGTTCACTTAGTATCTTAGAAAGGCTAAGTGAACTTGGCTACAGAGTAGTAACCCTAAGATTTCTCCATGTTGCCCAGGCTGGTCTTAAATTCCTGGGCTCAAGCAATCCACCTGCGTAGGCCTCCCAAACTGCTAAGCTTACAGGTGTGGGCCACTATGCCCGGCCCAGACATTTTCTTTTTTGCCAATATTTTGCACATGAGTTATAACAAATCATATATAATAATAATAATAAATGGAATATGCATTCTTAAATGATTGCTTGATTTTAATTTTGTGGGGAAGAGTGCTACAATTAAGGTAATATAAATGTCTTGTCTTTTCTTTCCCTCCATGCCTTCTTCCCCCCAAAAATTTCCTAAGATTTTGATGGAAGTTCTTATAGAAATTGTACAATCCTATGGAGTGTTTATTTCTCCTCTTAATAATCACAAATAACAACCAAATATTAGAGATTCCAAACATTGAAATGGCAGGAAAGTTCTTTTGGTTCATAGATTTGCATACTTTGTCCTTGGCTTCCCTCAAAGTGTGAGCTTATGAGAGAGACTAGATGTGATAAGACTTTAAGGGAGAAAAAGGTCTTGGTTTCTGGCAGAAATACAGCCGCAGGGAGCCATAAGTGTAATCGAAAAGGCTTTCTCAACTGCAGAAAAGAATTCCAGCCTTTTTATTCAGATGGGCAACCCTCTGGGTGGGCTGATTTTGTGAGTCAATCAGATCCAAAGTATATGTCTAGAGATTACAAAGGAAATAAATACATTGGTGGGTCAGAAATGTCTCACCTGGTCTGAACTGCTTTCTTTCTCACTCATTTTCATTAGTTTGGGGTGTGTATATATCTAAAACTCCCTGCTTTTCTCTCAGATCAGTAACACATTTGCCACTAACTTTGATACAGCATTACTTTAGAAATATAGGTTACAGTTATTCAGAATTTTAAGTTGAATTTATTTATACTCTCTCCATTCTTTAAAGACTAGAAGTGGTTTAATAGAACACACATGATGTATTTGTGTGTATTTGTGTCATATGCTTTTGGAAAAAGTCACTTGTCAATTCTGCAAATAGTTCTTGGGGTGTCTGCTATGTTTAAAGTATCTTGAAGTTTATAAAGATGAATGAAATGTCCTTGATGATTGAATCTTGGTGTACTAACTTGTCCGAAACACTTGCTATTTACTAAAAGGATAACAACATTACCCCATATCAAAATCACCTGGGGAGCTTGTTAAACATACACCGGTCCAGGCTCCGGCTCTCGGCTTAAGGAGATTCTGATAATATGCAGAGCTCAAGGTGTGTGTAGTTAACAAAAAGCTTCCCAAGTGAATCTGATACACATCTAGGATTAAGAAACACTGCTTTAAACTAAGAAAGGACTAACTGCAGTTCAGCCACAAGTCAACCAGATGTATGCCCTTAACATTCACATGAGCAGTTGGCTAAAGTCTCTTATAAGGCTATTTCTATTTCCGAGGTTTCAGAATGGGTTGTTACAGTCTGAAACACACCCCAGAGGACAGAGTCAGGTCTAATCTTTTCTGTAAGACACCTTGCTCGAGACTGCTGTGAAGGAATAAGAGAGCTGCAGTCAAAGATCATCCCAAAGCCTCCCAGAACACTCTCATTATATCCATCTCACATGAAACATGGGTGTGTAAATTTTCTCCTTCACTAGATTGGAAAGTATTCCAGTACAGGGCAAGTCTCTTTTTTTTTCTTCCACCAAGGAACACAATAACCCATACATAATAGGTGTTTGACAGGTGTTTTTTTTTTTTTAATTGAATTGAATCCTTACCCAGTTTCCAGGGGCTGACTATATATACCCATAAATTATACATTTGTTTGTAGAACATTTCAATCACACCAAAGAACATATATATGGAAGAAGGAACGATGAACAAGCACCCATGGACCCACCCCCCCATTTATGAAACAGGACTTTGCCAATGCTTTTGAAGTTCCTTATTGAACTAGATCTTTTAAAAACAGCAACGATTTTCTGAATTTTAATCAGAAGGCATGCATTCCTTCATTCATTGATTGGATTCCGTCATGGTCAGACCTGCCTACCAAGTGTCAACATGATATACACAATGTAGGTATTCTACTGTTGGGGTGAGGAGGGTCAAAAGTGACATAAGCTATCTCCAGAGACCTACGGATCGCCCTTGCTGCAAATGGCCCCAACCCGGCCTGGCGCTCTGGAGCGGGCGTGGTCTCTGCGCGCGGACACTTTGGGCAGAAACTACGCGTCCCGGCAGTCCGCGGGGCGAGTGGGCGGAGCCGGGGCGGGGGCGGGGGCCGGGCGAGAGGGGGCATTGTGTACGGGAGCGCGGAGCTGCATTTGTCTGCTGGAGGTGTTAGCCGTTCAGGCGCAGCCGTGGCCGGCAAGGGCTGGAAGTGTCAGAGGCGGCCGCGGGCCCGGCAGAAGGCCGAGTAGGAGGAACCACGCGCCGGGGGCCGCGATCTCTGGCAGGGGGCGGTGTGCCAGCGGAGCACCATGCACATAGGCGCCCAGCGCCCCCACTACCCCTCCCGAGGAAAAGAGGCCGGGGCCGCGCTGGGGCGGCGGAGAGCATGAGGGAGGCCGGGGGGCGGCTCGGCTTGGAGCGCTGCTAGGGAGCGGTGCGCGCCGCACACCCGCCTGGGCGCGGCGGAGGGTGGGGAGCGGGGCAGGTCGCGCCTGCGGGCGGGAGCCGACCGCCGGGAGCTGTTCTGATTTCCGACGCGCAAGCTAGGGGCCCGGAGCAGCCCCCGGCCCCGGCGCGCCGCCGACATGGGCAACGCGGGGAGCATGGATTCGCAGCAGACCGATTTCAGGGCGCACAACGTGCCTTTGAAGCTGCCGATGCCCGAGCCAGGTGAACTGGAGGAGCGATTTGCCATCGTGCTGGTGAGTGCGCGGCGGCGGCCGGGCGCGGGGACCCGGGGCCCCCGGCCGGGCGGCGCATCTGACCCCCGCCCCTCCCCTTCGCCCGGTGCCGGGAGCGAGCCTCCATTCCCGAGGGGTAGGCTCTCACTTTCCCCTTTGTGGCCCCCCAGCACTCCTCTTCACCCCCCGGCAGTCCCCCGGGCTCAGCCTCTCGGGGTCCGGTGATGGGGATGGGGGCTCCGGGCGGGCTGCCCGGCCAGCCCCGAACCCATTGTCTGGCTGGAGAGGCACCTCACGGCGCGTGTGCCCGGGAGGTGCGGCGTGGGCGTGAAGGGAAGGTGGCGCGGGCTTGGGAGGAGGAGGCGGCGAGCCGCTTAGGCTTTTTTTTTTTTTTTTTTTTTTTTAAACGAAACAAAACAAAACAAAACAAAAAATCCTGAGCCCCTGCGGACCATCCCTCGGGCGGCCAGCCCTGGACCTGCGAAGTCCCCGGCAGATGGGGCGCGTGTGGCCGGCCGTAGGCGCCGCGCCGTGCCATGAGCGGAGGCGAACTTGGAGGGCGGACGTCGTGGCTTGGCCAAGGGGAGCTTCCCCGAAAGGGAAAGGGGAGACCCACAGCAGTGCGGCGTCCCGGCCCTTGGAGAGGAGCAGGGGCGTCTGAAACCCAGGCTGGGGAGAACCTCAGCGCGTTCCCTCTAGACTTAAATCTTAAACCACAAAAATGTGCAGTTTTGCGGGGACGTGTTGCGAGCTGTCCTGACTGCACGGGCGACCCCTCCTCTCCTCTTGCACTCCCAGCCAGGTCCCCCGCTCCCTGCTGCATTCCGCTTCTCCCAGCTTTCCAGCTCCTCGAATCCAGGACTCTGAAAACTCCTCTCTTTCTCCCTTTCCTGCTGGGACTGTGTCTGGGCCCCTCCCAGCCGAGGCTTGTGCTGTGAGCTGCAGAGGGTGTGGCGGCTTGCCCCAGCCAGGATCTGGACTGCAGTTGGTCCCCAGACTTCCAGTTTTAGTGTCCCAGCCTCTTCTAAGGGATGTTGGGAGGGACACAGGCGAGATTGGACGCATTCCTATTCCTCACAGTTGTACACTTCTCTTTTCCTAGTTGGTTACCTCTAAACTCCACAAGACTAGGCAGCAAGGGAAACTCGTGATCCGGGCAGCCAACGATTGTGCCTGCCTGCAGGTTTTCTTTTCTTCTTTTGTTTTCATGAAAACTTACAACTTTGGCAGAGGACTCGAGTTCTAGATCAAAAATCGGTTTTCTGAGGTCTGCTCAGCGACAGGACGTTCAAATTGCCTGCCTTCAGGCCTTGAAAAAGGGATGGTTTGGTATGGGAAATGATGTTCTGGATGGCAGGTTAGCTGTGTGCTCTTTAGGAGAACTGAGCTCTCTCTCCCGCCACCTGGAAACTCTGGTGTGGCCATCGGGGAGATAGATGAGGTTGCTTGGGTTGCTTTGCATCTCCTGTGATCTCCCACAGCTGCTCCCACCGTTGTGCAAGATGGGACACTCAAATGAAACGGCCTAGGCATAATTCTTAAGGCGGCCTGGGTGCATACCTGACCTGCTTTACCAGAGACAAACGTTTTTCTTCAAAACCCTCTTCCTACTAGACATGTGGTTCTTACCTCCTGGCTCTGGCTTTTTTTCCGCCTGACTCTGGCTTTTTTGTTTTTCCATCCATGCTGTGGTGCTGTGTGTGTGTGTGTGTGTGTGTGTGTGTGTGTGTCTGAATACTTGTGGTGGAGGAGCCAGTGACACAGGGAAACCAGTGCAGCAGCCATAATAATAACAATAATGCAATTAAGTTCTGCTTGACTAAGATAGCTTTTTTTTTTTTTGCTTGAGCTTTCAGTTACCCTGCTGATTAATAACACATGGTGTGAATTTAGAAAAATGATGTCCCATCATTAACATGGTGGATTTGTGTTCCTGTTAAGGCTAGCAGTTGCAAATATAGTATGTAGACAATTATGATTGTACATCCCAAGCTTCTTGGGGCAGTATTGTGGCTACTTTACTTTGTGTCACTGTTACTGGGTGCAATTCCTTTTAAAATTGTTTATGATATTCTAAGCCTCTCAAACAAGAAACAAAAACAATACCAGTCTGACCTTTTTTTGAGTAGAGACAAAGTTTTTGGGGGACCATGTCAGCCTGGGAACACTCTTCCTAGGGATACATTTGGACCGTTGATGCGTTCCTTCTCCCAATTCAGCTCCGCTTGCTCTTTGACAATCTGAGAGAGGAGCTGAAACCTTCCAAATCATCTCCATAGGCCAATAGAAGTGCGCAGTGTTGGTGATTTCTCTTGTTGGTTTTTTTCTGGAGTTGTATGTGTGATAATCTCAACTTTGCTTTTCTTTATGAGTCGCTTAAGAAATCAGTTCAAACCATTTAGTTCTCGACATCAAGCTTGAAGGACAAGTTTTAGGTGGCAGATTTTTAAGTATGTATGTGGAGGACAATGGAAATCGTGTTGGCATTATTGATACCAGTTCAACTTTCTTGTATAATAAAGATCATACGGGTGTTTTGGGAGGAAAACCAGATAGTAATACTGTACAGAAAAGTGTCCAAGCACCTCATTGTAAGTATGACTTACATCAATAATTAACAGACTATTTCAAGCTAGGAAAACAATTCCTCCCAACCTCCAGCTCTAGAATATTTAAGGCCTCAGGGAGAAGTAAATAAAAATTAAAATGACAGGAGTCTATTTTATTTCTTGTTAGGAAAGCCTTAAGAGAAAACAAACCTACTCAATAACTATCCCCTCCCTCCCCATCAGTTTATATGGGTTAAATTGTGTGAGCATAAAAAATTGGTGGATATGAATGGAAATGAGAGAATAAAAGACTAATGAATTTACAGTAGAGGGGTGAACTTTGAAAAGTAATCTTTTTAATAGAAAAAAATGAGTTAGTGACTAGCAAAAATTGGATCCCAGTCTTAGGAGTTTAATCCTCCCAAGGATAGGCATTTTCAGTATCATTATAGTAATAGTTATAAAACTTCTGTTTAAGGGAAAAGATTACTGTCTTAGTGTATATATTTAACCATTTGCTTCCCTCTACCGACCTTTCAGGTAGAGCTGGAAGGTGAGATACATGTACCTTTGTGTGTGTGTATGTGCAGTGTTTCTTTTATACTCTAACCTATGTATAATTTATATGGAAGTGTTTCATAAATTATAAAGTCAGCCACATACTTCAATCTTTGTTTTTTGATGTAAGGATGTATATGTTTCATAGGTAATATTAGCCTGTGTTTTTGGGGGGGTTCTTCACATCTGTAATAGCCATGTGGCCCTCCATTGTATTTGTTAACCATTGTCTAATTTTGGGGGTTACATCAAGCTTGTCAACCCACTGCCTGTGGGCTGCATGGGCCCAACACAAATTCATAAACTTTCTTAAAACATTATGAGATTTATTTCATGATTTTTTTTTTTAAGCTCATCAGCTGTTGTTAGTGTTAATGTATTTTATGTGTGGCCCAAGACAATTCTTCTTCCGATGTGGCCCAGGGAAGCCAAAACATTGGACATCCCTGGGTTACATACACACACCCACGAAAACTCCCATGTCCTTTATTTTTAAAGATGATGATAAGAAGGTGGTTCTTGGTGGATGTGGTGAACAACTGATGGTTTTTGTCTGAGAGTACCTCTTTCTTCATTAGACACTCCATAATATTCACTCATTTTTGGCTTGCAGTCACTGTTTACAACTTAAAAGGCACACCCTTGGATGCCTTTGTTGAAGAGCTATCCTAAAAATTCTTTTGTTGAGTTTCAGAGGAAAGGACAATTTTTAAGTCTGTGTCTTAGCTGCTGTATCTTATGCAATATCAGGTATCAGGCAGCACTGCAAACAGATTTAAAATTATTAGGAAGTAATGGTTTAGGGCAGTATTATCTTATATTTGGTATCAGGAACTGCTTTGGTATCTGATTAATTTGAGTCCATTTCCTTCTCATTTTTTTCCCCCTTGCCCTGAGATTGAATGTGGTCATTTTGTTTTAAGAAGGAGTGGGAACATTTTCTGAGTATCTACTATGAGTAGGCCTTTTACCCGTTCTCATTTAATGCTCATAGTAACTAATGCTATCAGCAACATTATAGATGCATAAACAATGATTATCTAAGCTGGGCGCGGTGGCTTACACCGATAATCCCAGCACTTTGGGAGGCTGAGGTGAGAGGATCGCTTGAGCCCAGGAATTTGAGACCAGCCTGGGCAACATAGTGA
The DNA here is from genome assembly GCF_047675955.1 of Chlorocebus sabaeus. Lineage (NCBI taxonomy): Eukaryota > Metazoa > Chordata > Mammalia > Primates > Cercopithecidae > Chlorocebus > Chlorocebus sabaeus. The sequence continues at coordinate 39,622,908 of NC_132913.1, forward strand.
GATCCTGTCTCTATGAAAAAAGAAAACAAAGATTAGCCAGGTGTGGTGGCTTGCACCTGTAGTCCCAGCTACACAAGAGACTGAGGTGGGAGGATCATTTAGGTCCTGGGGGTCGAGGCTGAAGTGAGCCATGTTCGTACCATTGTATTCCAGCCTGGGTGACAAAGTGAGACCACGTCTCAAAAAAGAAAAAGATTACCCAAGTTGCCTAAAATTGTACAGTTATTAAATAACCGATCTGGTCTTTCAGCAGAGATTTGGATCTGTTCCCTGCTCCCTCTGGCCTTTCCTTCATATTATGCTTCCTTAGGCTTAGAACTGGGAAGAAAAAAAGGGCCTGGGACTAGCAGTAAAAACTTCCTGTCTGGGTAGTGCAAATTTCCGACTGGATAAAGTTGGCAGAAATTCTTCAGAAGTCACTGAAGTGAGGTGCATTTGAAGTTTCTTCTCTTTAGATGTCAAGCTTTTTGGCATCTTCACTGTGCTCTTCTATTTTCAAGCATGGAGTTAAAAATTGATCTGGTCCAAAAAGGTACTCTTCAGTTTTTCTTTTCAAGGCAGATTTGAAATTCCTTGGTTGAAAAGTTTGTTCTCCAAATCAGAAGGAATAGACAACCTGTCAATGCAACGCATACACTCCATATATAATTACCTGTGAAAAGGAAAGGAAGGTCAAGTTTTTTTTTTTTTTTTTTTTCTTCTTGAGATGGAGTCTTGCTCTGTCACCCAGGCTGGAATGCAGTGGTGCAATATTGGCTCACTGCAACCTCTGCCGCCCGGGTTCAAGCAATTCTCCTGCCTCAGCCTCCTGAGTAGCTGGGATTACAGGTGTGTGCTACCATGCCCGGCTAATTTTTGTATTTTTAGTAGAAATGGAGTTTCAGCATCTTGGCCACGCTGGTCTTGAACTCCTGACCTCGTGATCCACCTGCCTTAGCCTACCAAAGTGCTAGGATTACAGACATGAACCACTGTGCCCTGCTGGAAGGTCAAGTTTTAACATTTAAGTTTATTTCCCATTTAAGTTTATTTCCCGCTGCAAGGCGTTGCTCCCTTTCAGCCACTTCAAGGAGAACACTTGCCATGAAGTCTGTTGAACAGATGGGTGGGTGGGAGTGTAGTGAGGCCATCGGATGCTGCTGATTTGTTTTCTCACATTCTTTCTCCTGTTGTGAGGGAAAGAGAGTAATGGGAGAGGGGCGGTGGAGTGTTGTCACGTTGAGCCATTACAGTTTCACCCTAGGCAGTAACTCCCTGAGCTGTTTTATTCTCCTAAGTGGGAATATATGGTTAGGGCTGTATCATTATCAGGATACATTTTTTCCTCCTAATAATACCAGTAAAAACTGTGACAATATATTGGGGTGTCTAGGATAGAAGTTGATCAAATGCAAATATTTGGCTCCAGGAAGAGACTGGCAACAGTGTAAAGTGATGAAATTTGGGGAGCGATGGTATGCGTGGCCTGAAATCCCTAAGTGATAAGAAGTACTTTTGCTTGTGGCCTCTTATTTAGCATTGGCCTGGGAGGCAGGAGACCTAGTTTCTAGAATCATATTTGCTGCACCAACTTGGACAAGTTAAACTCTTTCCTCTGGCCCTTGGTTTTCCTCCTTTGCGAGCAGGAATAGAATTTGGCACAATTGTTAGTATAGTCGTGAGATGATGGAAATCTTAACACTTGAAAGCATAAAATTTTCAGAACATAATACATTGTGATTCATTAGTTGACGCTGGCTTTTGAAGAGCTTTCAGGTGGAAATGTGTGTAGGGGTGTTCTGTGTGGTCTAAAGAGTAGAATTCCCCAGGGTCAGTGACTGAAAGTCATACGAGCATAGGGAAAAATATTCTAACACATAGAGTTGTTGAAAATGGATGGTGCGTTCTCCATTAAAGTTATTCAGATAATCTGTGTGAAAAACACTGGTGACTGGAAGGCCCTTTCCAGCCCAAGATGATAGGAAGTACATTATTGGCTTGAAAGTTACCCTCTTTGAGGTGAGTCTGCCACTTGCAGGTTCTAGACATAGAATTATAGCCCCTGAGAGTGGGGAAAGATCTCCTGGTAGGTCCTTCTTGGGCTTAAAGAAGAAAAGGATAAGTATGTGCTGATATTTGTTCTGGAAATCCATTTGACTTTATGAGAACTGTTGCCTAAAGGATTTGGTCTAAATGAACAGTGCTCTTCTTTTCATATTTAGAGCTTGGGGAATAGGGACAAGGTAAAGTGGGCTCTCTAGCCCTCAGGTTTAAGCAAGTAATAGATGTCAAAAAAGCAGATAATACAAGAAGCACTGATTATGGATGATTGCCCCTCCTTTGCAAGAGGGTGCTGTAACTGGAATCCTTTTAGGAACAAAGCCTTGAATCCTTGGAAGGAACAGCCTAGAGGAGCTTAGGAGGGAATGTGAGTTACAAGCTATACGGTTGCTTGGCAGATCTCATCTTGTAGAGCAACTCTTTATGGAGTGCCACCCCCTCCTGCAGATAACAAGAAGTGTGTCCCCAGGCTTTGGAGTCATGGTTCCTTAGAGAGCCTTCATGTACCTTCTTAGTTCTCACCTACTTGAACACTGGGGACAGAGATAGCTCTTTTCTTGTCTTCCCTTTAGAATTCCAACTGTTCATACTGCAGGGTGATCTTCCTCCCTCTTTCCCAGTGACCCCCTCCTCCTTTCCAGAAACCTGTCTTTCAACATAACGGCAAGGACTATGCAGTTTCCAACTGATAGGATATAATTTGGGAGCATTGTCTAAGGGAAGAGCGGTTAGGTTGGAGAGCTGCCTCTTGAACTGGAATTTTAACCAAGGCCCGCAGATGTGGACCAGATGGGCTTGGAATTCTGAAATTGGGCAACACTTAGCCCTATTTCCCAGGTATGATGATGTTCAATGTTGACAGATAAAAATGTACTTTCTTTTCACTGTCTTAAAAAACAAACAGAAAAACATGACCATCAGTGTTCACTGGTAGGCACTTAACACAAACTCTCTCTGATTTCTAGTCTTGTATAGTTTCTAGGACAAACTTCCTATAGTTTCTGTGATTCCATGATCCTCAGTGTTCTTGTGTAGCCTGTAACTGACTTTGGTGACTCTTATTTCACATGTAACCTTAGTCCACTTTTTTCTTTGCAGAAGTTCTGATGCATTTGTAAGCCCCTATAACCATTGCCACAGAAGCTGAAAGCCTTGAGGTGTTTAGACCCTGTTATCTCCAGAAGTAATCTCACTAGACTGACTTCTGTAATCTCACTTGACTTATTCTTTCATCATTTTGGGAATGATGTCAAATATCAAATAGTTCATTTTTTTTTGTTTTGTTTTGAGACGGATTCTCTTTCTGTCACCCAGGCTGGTGTACAGTGACGTGATCTCAGCTCACTGCAACCTCTGCCTCGTGGGTTCAAGCGATCCTCCTGCCTCAGCCTCCTGAGTAGCTGGGATTACAGGCATGCACCACCACGCCCGGCTAGTTTTTGTACTTTTAGTAGAGGCGGGGTTTCACCATGTTGGCCAGGCTGGTCTTGAACTCCTGACCTCAAATGATCCACCCGCTTTGGCCTCTCAAAGTGCTGGGATTACAGGCATGAGCCACCACAGCCAGTTTAAATAGTTCACATTTTTGACCTTGTGCCTGGTGCTGGGACACTAAAGTGTGACTGATGGTGCTTTTAAATAACACATCTCACTAGTCTCAAGTCCTACCTTGATTGAGGGTTTGCTCAGGGGCCTGACTTCCTTTCCTTGTTTTTTTTCTCTCCATGGAAGTTTGGCAGAACACCTTATTTAAGGTAGGATAAGGGTATTGGTAAGTTAAAGTAGTGGTTCTCAGACTTGGTTGTGCATTGACATCACTTGGGGAGCTTCAAAAAGTACAAGTGGGCCAGGTACAGTGGCTCATGCCTGTAATCCCAGTACTTTGGGAGGCCAAGACAGGAGGATCGCTTGAGGCCAGGAGTCCTAGACCAGCCTGGAGCAACATAGCAAGACCTATCTCTACTACTAATGAAAATTAGCCAGGTGTGGTGATGCACGCCTGTAGTCCCAGCTTACCTGGGAGGCTGAAGCAGGAGGATTGCTTGAGCCCAGAAATTTGAGGTTGCAGTGAGCTGTGATTCACGCCACTGCATTCCAGTCTGGGCAACAGTGCAAGACTATCTCTTAAAAAAAAAAAAAAAAAACAGAAACAAAACAACAACAAAAAACAAACCCACATTTGCCTGGGTGCCACTCTCAGAAATTCTGATAAATTTGTCTGGAATGTGACCTGGCTATCATTTTTTAAAAAAAGCTCCCTAGGAGGTTTGAATGTGCAGCCAAGGTTGATAGCCACTGTGCTAGATGTTTTTCCCCTTTTTCTTCCTAACACAAGGACCAAGCATATGAGTTAAAACCAGCAGAAAACAAGATAGTGAGTGTAACAGAAAAGGGCTTAAGAAGTTAAAAAAAATTTGGAGAGATTAGGCAAAACTGAGAAGGTTGAGAAGAATAAAAAAAACTAGACATTCGATTCGACTAAAAGCTGTGAGATGAAAAAATACAGAAGAAAAGGATCAAATCCTGTTGAATGGTAGAGAGACTTTAACTGTTTAAGAAATGTCCACTAAATTATCATAATGAACATTTGTGAGAAATTTCTATACATATTGTATAAGATTGAGCAGTGACCTAGAGGTATACTTCTGGAGTAGAACAATCAATAAATCAATTGCATTTTTGCTTAGGCCTCTATTCTGCAGCCTAATTGTTTGTTGGTTCAATGCAGGCCTTTTGCTTTGATCTCTGGTTTTACCACTTACAAAGACTTGATGAGCTTGGCTTCCTGTAGTGAAATTCAAATACACTTGTGAAATGTAAACAACATTCATTTATTAAGAATCCTATAATCAAGGCAAATTGGCATGCTTATATAAGCAATTAGCCTTGAGAATAGAAAGATAAATAGGATGCTAGGTCAAGAATGAGCTGATTGTTCTCAATGCAAGACTCTAGTTATTTCTTTATTCATTACAACATAAGCAAATAGACATTCCTCTTATTCATAATTTTTAGCATTTGTGGTTTGGGGTTTGAGGACAGGATATGTGGTTTTCTGGAACTAAGAGGATAGTAGCAATTATTGTTTCATTTTCATTTAGAAATATAAATCAATCTTATAAGGAACTGTAGGTAGTTGATTTATGATTAGATAAAACTTTCTAGTAATAGGGAACAGGGCAAGAGGAGGTATGGATTTAGATGGGAATAGTAAAGGATAATAGTTTTATTTTGGTGGGGAAGGTAAAGATGATGACAATTTTACAGTGGCAGAAAGATTAAAAATAGTCTCATCTGCCCTCATTGAATAAATTCAATAAAAAAGGAGTAACTTTTTTTTATTGGCATAGAAGGAAGCATTATGATAACTAATAGCAGGAGAAGTTGGATATGTCATGATCAGATTTGCACCATGGCAACACTCAGTTTTGGCCAGTGAGTTCAGTACTGCTGACTGTCTTATTTGTGAAAGCTAGAGACCTAAAATGCAAAGGCAGTGAATTGGGTGAATAGCTTTGTTAGGTTCAGTTCTGGCGCTTTCATTCCCTGATATGGTCAGCTTTGTTGTTCTTCCAAAGAAATTTTCTCTTTGGTGACAATGGAGTATCTTGACTAATCAGGGTTCTTTATTCCCAAGGACTTCTGACTGGTGAACCTAGGAAGCCAAATGTCTTGGGACCAGGATGCCATAAACTTGGATTCCCTGGGCCTTACCATAAAGTCACTCTACTGCCAACTAATTCGGCCATCCAGATGTGAACCTGGAGAGGCCATTTAGAACTGTGTGGCCTCCTGGGCTTGTGCAGCCCTTCCCCTTGCCAGTGTTTAGACCCTCCAATGGCCTTTTATAGCGGAATGTTTCGTTTGGTTCTCAGGGTCTGCTTTTTGGAAAACATTATTTGGCTTAGAAATCTCCAGATCATTTGTGAATTTACCAGGTCTCATTTCTCATTTAATTAAACAATTCTTTAACATTAAACACCTATACTTTTTTTTTCTCTCTTTTTTTTTTCTTTTTAGATGGAGTCTTGCTCTGTTGCCCACACTGGAGTGCAGTGACACAATCTTGGCTCACTGCAACCTCCACCTCCTGGGTTCAAGCAATTCTCCTGCCTCAGCCTCCAGAGTAGCTGGGATTACAGGTGCGTGCCTCCATGTCCGGCTAATTTTTGTATTTGTAGTACAGACGGGGTGTCACCATGTTGCCCAGGCTGTTCTTGAACTCCCAACCTCAGGTGATCCTCCCACCTCAGCCTCCCAAAGTGCTGGGACTACAGGCATGAGCCACCGCACCCGACCTATACTTTTGTTACTTCACCAGTAATTATCAGAAGTTCTGGCAGGGTATGGTGGCTCATATCTGTAATCCCAGTGCTTTGGGAGGCTGAGGTGGGAGGATCGCTTGAGGCCTGGAGTTCGAGATCAGCCTGGGCAACAGCAAGATCCTGTGTCTATGAAAAAAAAAAAAATAGCTGACTTAGTGGCACACTCCCTGTAGTCCTAGCTACTTGGGAGGCTGAGGTGGGAGAATTGCTTGAGCCCAGCAGTTTGAGGCTGAAGTGAGCTGTGATAATGCCACTGTACTCCAGGCTGGGTGACAAAGTAAGATACCCTATCTCTAACTACAAAAAACGTTCTATGATTGATTTCCTCTGACGTTTCTAATGATAATGGAGAAATTAAAAAATTCTTTCTTCGTCATTTTTTAGAATGACATTGCCTGATCCTTCTTTAAAAAAATCTTCTCATGGCCAGGCACAGTGGCCTAGACCAGGCGCCATGGCTCAGGCCTGTAATCCCAGCACTTTGGGAGGCTGAGGTGGGCAGATCACAAGGTCAGGAGTTCGAGACCAGCCTGGCCAACATGGTGAAACCCCGTGTCTACTAAAGATACAAAAAATTAGCCGGGCATAGTGGCACGTACCTGTAGTCCCAGCTACTTGGGAGGCTGAGGTAGGAGAATAGCTTGAACCTGGGAGGCGGAGGTTGCAGTGAGCCGAGATCGTACTACAGCACTCCAGCCTGGGCGACAGGACGATATTCCACCTCAAAAAAAAAAAAAAAATCTTTTCACAAAACAAACACAGTTGCAACCAACCCCCAGATCAGGAATCAGAATCCCTCCGTCTTGTTCTTCAGAAGTGGTGAGACTTGGCTTCTGCTCTCCCAGCCACAGTTACTGCTCACCTGAACTTACTTTCTCAGCGGTCACACTTCATGTGGAAGAGAGTCGGCCACAGGATTGTGCCTTGTGGTCTGACTCCAAGTGACTCTAACTATGAGGTTTCCACCACTTCCTTTGACAGTGTTCCTAGTCCAAGGAGGCCTGAATATTAGGAAATACTGACACTGCAGCATTTTCCTGTTGCTTTTAATTATATCATTGATCACCTTAATGGTATTTTTGTTTGTGTGTATAGTATCCCTGCTTTTCATAATACTGAGAAGAGGATATTTTGATTTGTGTTCCCAAAGTAAAGCATGAATGGGAGGGATGGCCACAATGAAAATAAGCATTTGAAATTTTGGGCATTAATACTTGGAATTACAGACATGTAGGTACAAAATTTATGTACTCCTTCTCAAGCTCAAGTTCTGGCTTTTAGCTTTTGTTATCTTTCTTGATGACTTTTGAAATATTAAAAGGTATAAGATTGTGAATTTCATGTTCTGGTTCAATTTCCCATCACAGCCCTATTGTGTTATTCCAGACATTATTAATAGATAAAATTCGAGGGGCTCATGGCCATGTTTGTTGGTCTTCCTTCCTTTCCCCCCTCTGTAACTCCTGTATCCCTCACAGCCTTCTTCCTGAAGCCAGCTGCAATGTGACCTGACCCATCTCTCTCCTCTTCTGTTTCTTTACAAGTCCCTCACTTGGAGTTTTCTTGTTTTTTTTTTTTTTTTTTTTTTTTTTTTTTTTCCTTTCTTTCTTTCTTTTTTAAATTCCTGTCCCCAGATTAGACCTATGCTTTCTCTCCTTTGTATTTTTTTCCCGGTGATTCCCCTGCGTAGGATGGGCTCCCTTTGCTTCTCTGCTTTCTGAAACTATACCAGCCTTCAAAGTTTTCTACAATCGCACTTTTTCCAAGGGTCCTTACAGGCCCACGTTAGCTTGGGGGCGATGAGAAAAACAACTCTGCTTACTTTGATTGCTTTGTGGTACGAATTATCCCTTACTCATGAGGCACTTGAGTAAATATCACTTTGAGTAAGTTCTGATTGTAAAATAGGGAGATGCTTTCATGTGTAGCTTTGTAGTTACTTATTACATTCTTAACGTCTTAGTTTCACCTGCCAGTTCACACTGTGGGCTCCTGAAAGGCAGGGATCATGTCTTACAGGGTCTGACAGCTTTTACTTATCTTAGCCTTGGGAAGGGTCCCAGCAAATGATTGCTGACTTGAGAGGAGAACAGTGCCCACTGAAAGAGGACTGGGAATTGGAGTGGCTGCTCTGGAAACCTGTGTAACTGACCACACCAGGCTATTAATTGCACATAACTTGCCTTTGTGTTGAAATGACACTTGGTCATAGATTCGTATTCATCTTGGTATTCCCCTTATCACTTGACTGTGGTAGGTGTCGAAGAATACGAAACATTCAGAGATAACAAGTTGGCATCATGCTTCCCTGACTCCTTGTGAATTAGCAGAGAGGAGGAGGGCAGTTTATATTGTTTTTGTTGGAGTGAGGTAAGTTTAAATGGGCAGTGTTCTTTATTTTGGCATGTTAGTGCTTTGCTGTTTGCAGAGTGCTCTCCAATTTCTTCTGTGCTTCTAAGGGTTTTAAATAAATGAGACAAATAGCGCATGAGACTAGATGGCTTGAAGTTATATAAGAAGGTGGTGAAGTTTGTGGTCCAGTCCTCGGTCTTCACACTAAAACTCTAGGGTGCAGTCCACTGTAAACTAATGATGTTTATGAATTCTCTCGAGTTCTGTTAGGTGCTTTATATGCATTGTCGTTGATGCTCATGACAGCTTTTCCAGGAGGTATTGTCTTCCTTTTACTAATGAGACAATGGGCTGAGGGTGTTAAGGTGGCCACTACGCAATCATAGGGGCAGAGTTTGAATCCAGGCCTACCTGAGAGAGCCTGCTTCTTTCTACCGCACTACACTGTTATGTTTTCTGAGTTAGCTATAAGGTGTCATTACGTGTATGCTTCTTGTTCGTTCTTCACATACCCTCTTTACTAAACTCATTAATTCATACAATAACCGCTCTGAATGAGTCCAACTTGTGTTATATGCTGCAAAATCTGACCTTAATCTCAAGGGACTCAGGATGTAGCTGGGGAAACAAGCAACAATAAGCAACCCAAAGAGCTTCATAGTCAGTATAGATGTAGATATGCTAAGTGTTTGGAGGGAAGATGCCTTTTCTGAATTTTGAGTGTTCAGAAAATGTTTCCTTGGAATAGGAAGTAGCTGAGATTCTAGCTCAGTCCCAACCGCTGCTGGGCTGCACTTTTCATTCTACCTTGTGGGTTTTTGCTCCTTTGGTGCTTATATACTTTATTTAGACAGTCCAAAAAATATTTATTGAGCACTTACTGTGTGCCAGGCAGTGTTGTAGGCACTGGAGGATGCTGTACTGAGTGGCACCGATTAAACGTCTGCTCCCAAGGAATTTACATTTTAATGGGAGGGTGCAGAGGGGGAAGCCAGACATGAAGGGGATGCACAGGTACAGAAATGGAGCGTTTAGATGGTGGAGAGTGCCATGAGGAGAATAAAATGGGATATGTGAAGTGGTGTCATCCCGATAAGGTCTGAGTGAGGAGGAGCAGGCAGCCATTGTGATCAGGTAGGAGCCCTCAGGAGGGAGGAGTAGCCAGAGTGCGATTTGTTTCTCCCGTTGCTGGTCCAGGAGCAGTTTCCAGAGACCCTGGAGCAAATGAAGGGTCATTCCACAGCATATGGGATGTACTTAGCCCAGACATGGGATGTACTCAGTCCCAACAGTGCCCGTGGGACAGCCTCAAGGTAGAGGCTCAGGAGTCTGTCCCCTCACTCTGTTGTTGGTAACAGAGCCATTTCTTGTAGGTGGCTTTGGGTAGCCAGAGTTCTGCCTCTTGTTAAATTCAGGTGATTTTCTAAGAAATGAGTATTTTAGAATTGCCATTGTTCTAGACCCATGGGACACACTGTTTGAGAATGGGCTGTTTGATCAGTGTGAGCTGTGCCCTAAATGCAAGCCCTCTGAAGGCCAATACTTAGAATGACTTTCTTTGTCTGCTTGAAGCTATAGGTTGATCTGGGGCAGGCAAGGTATTATAGAAGAGAATTACTTTATTGCCGTTAACTTGATACTAGCTTATAGCTCAGATTCTTTCCCTCTTTTTCTTTTTTTATATTTCCTTTACAAAATTGCATTTTAAGGGGCATACAAGAATTTTACAAAGAAGCCTGGGCACGGTGGCTCACACCTGTAATCCCATCACTTTGAGAGGCCGAGGTGGGCCAATCACTTGAGGTCAGGACTTTGAGACCAGCCTGGCCAACACGGTGAAGCCCTATCTCTATTATAAATACAAAAATCAGCTGGGTATGGTGGCGCATACTTGTAGTCCCAGCTACTTGGGAGACTGAGGCAGGAGAATCATTTGAACCTGGGAGGTAGAGGCTGTAGTGAGCCGAGATTGCGCCATTGCACTCCACCCTGGGTAACAGAGTAAGACTCTGTCTCAAAAATAATTTTGTAAAGAGGTACAATTCTAAAGTTAAAAATAAGGTGAAAGTTGTATGTGGTTAAAATTATCCCCAAAAAACCTGAAGTTGCCCATGAAAGTACAACATGTTCAATTCTGTAGTGAAACAACCCTAGAAAGCAGTTATTATTTCTTTTAAATTTTACTGTAAGTTCTAGGATACATGTGCAGAACGTGCAGGTTTGTTACACAGGTATACATGCGATGGTTTGCTGCACCCATCAACCTGTCATCTAGGTTTTAAGCCCTGCATGTATTAGGTGTTTGTCCTAATGCTCTCCCTCCCCTTCCCCCTCAACCTGCGACAGGTTCTGGTGTGTAATGTTCCCCTCCCTGTGTCCATGTGTTCTCATTGTTCAACCCCGACTTATGAGTGATAACATGTGGTATTTGGTTTTCTGTTCCTGTGTTTGCTGAGGGTGATGGTTTTCAGCTTCATCCATGTCCCTGCAAAGGACATGAGCTCATCCTTTTTTATGGCTGCATAGTATTCCATGGTGTATATGTGCCACATTTTCTTTATCCAGACTATCTCTGATGGGCATTTGGGTAGGTTCCAAGTCTTTGCTATTGTAAATAGCCAAGTAAACATATGTGTGCATGTGTCTTTATAATAGAATGATTTATAATCTTTTGGGTATATACCCATTAATGGGATTGCTGGGTCAAATGGTATTTCTGGTTCTAGATCCTTGAGGAATTGCCACACTGTCTTCCACAATGATTGAACTAATTTACACTCCCATCGACAGTGTAAAAGCGTTCCTATTTCTCTACAACCTCACCAGCATCTGTTGTTTCCTGACTTTAATAATCGCCATTCTAACTGGCATGAGGTAGTGGCTCATTGTGGTTTTTATTTGCATTTCTCTAATGACCAGTGATGATGAGCTCCTAGAAAGCAGTTCTTATGAATGTTAAAGTTTGAGAACCTTTAAGCATGATTAAAGGAGAAGCCACAAAGAAAAGTGGGCAATTCTGACTTAGAACTCTCAGACCTCTAGCAGTGACTGGAGAATGGGTAGGAATTTTGGTATCTTCCTGCTTGCCAGTAGGTTTACACAATTCAAGATCAGAATAAGTCTTTAAATACATGTTAGTGGCTTTGTTTATTGTGAGGATTTTAAGGCAGCCCTAACATGGGTTTAAATGTGGATTTCATGCATGTTAGTAATAATACAATATAGGTCACTTGTGTATTTCTTTAATCATTTCAGTAAACACGAGTGGTAGCTCAGGAAACCCGAAGGTATGTCCCTGTCTCATATATGAGAAACTCAGGATTAGGGAAGTTAAAAATCTTACCTGAGAATACATATTTCTAGTAGGTAGTAAAGCTGAAAATCAAATTTCTCGACTCAAAAGCTGTGCTCCTGACTTTCTATTTTGACTTCCAGTGCAAAAATATTATGTAAATATAAGCTGTATGTATAATAAATATAAATGTTTCAAAGCAAATTGAAAGCTCTGTGATGGCAAACTCATCGTCTTTTCAGTCTGTGTTCATTTTGTTATATATCCAGAACCAACAGTAACTACATATCCTTCAGAAAAATTAAAGATAAAATGAGAACTGGATGAATAAAGCCACTGTTCACTATTGAAATAGTAAAGGCCAAGTAAGCTTGTGATCAAATCGTTTTTTTTTTTTTTTTCTAGTAACAGTTGTCCTCTGAAGGCTTTCTGAAGGCTCTCTTTCAGACAACTGTCTCTGAACCTTTGTTTTTTTAAATGTCCCTCGTAAAATGGCTGTGTTGTTACAGCTTGAAGGCTGTGTGGTAAGCCTTTTGCTCAGCCCTCAGTGATAACCCATAGACTTGGACTTCCATGTGAGAACAACCATTATGATATTGTGTTAGTAGGCCCTTGTGTTGGAGATTGCTTATTTTTAAAAAACAAATGCCATGTGATCTTATTTCTGTTTAACCAACGTTTTGCTTGAGTGTACCAAGCAAGGCTTCTTGAGATGCTGGGACACAAAGGTGAATTTTATTTTCCCTTTTGCCTTTGAGTAGTTAACTGCCTAGCAGATGAGGTACTGGAGGCTAGAGAATGAAGATTATAGGATATTTAAAGGCATTTATCATACGTATGTGTATTATGTTTATAATATGCTATAGAAGGACATATTAAGGTTAAAGTTTCTAATATTTTAGATTAAGCTGATAAATCTAGACAACTTACTTCGGCTGAAGGTTGTAATACATAATTGCATGAATTCTGCTCTGTGCCTGAATGCTTAGAGATTTGAGTGTGTAGGCCGGGCGCGGTGGCTCAAGCCTGTAATCCCAGCACTTTGGGAGGCCGAGACGGGTGGATCACGAGGTCAGGAGATCGAGACCATCCTGGCTAACACGGTGAAACCCCATCTTTACTAAAAAAAAAAAAAAATACAAAAAACTAGCTGGGCAAGGTGGTGGGCGCCTGTAGTACCAGCTACTTGGGAGGCTGAGGCAGGAGAATGGCGTGAACCCGGGAGGCAGAGCTTGCAGTGAGCTGAGATCCGGCCACTGCACCCCAGCCCGGGCAACAGAGCGAGACTCCGTCTCAAAAAAAAAAAAAAAAAAAAAAAAAAAAATTTGAGTGTGTGTCTAGATTTGAGTGTGTTCTGTGCAAACAACTTGGAAGAATCTGGTAAAAAGTATTAATATCAGGATCAGCCTTTTAGGTGGTAGGAGAATCTACCCCAAAGGCAGTCGACTATAAGCCTTACTTCTCTAGGTTGCAAGCATCAGAAACTTAAGTATATGTCCCTATACTCACTTTGTTAGAAAGCCTGCAATCTTTTCTGCAAAGTCCATTTAACAAAGCTTGTTTATGATCTTGGACTTTGGAATAAATCTGAGTTTGAATCAGGATTTTTACTGCTTACTAATTGGTTGACCTTTCTCAGCCTTGGTAGCCACATCCGTCATGAGCTCAAGAGCTACCTTTTTGACTTGTTGTGGATATTGAATGATATTGCTTAGTACAGTGAAGTTGTGGCACTCAGGTAAGCACTTCACAAGAAGTGGTAGTTCTGATTATTTTGTACTCTTTTAAAATTTGACTTTATTAAAGCACTGGCTTTACGGTCCAAGCTATGGACTTTAACTGGATTCTAGTATATTTCACAGGTAACTTTAGTTAAATCATCATCAACTTCACATGTGAAGAACAAGTGAAGCAGGGCCCCAGAACGCTCAGAACTGAACTGATGGTGGCTTGTATTTGCTACTCTTGCCATAAGATTGTACCTACTGACCTGTAATACATCAATGTTTTCAAAGTTCTGGTCCATGTGTGCAGCCCCACTTGGATATTTTATGTTGACTCTTGTATATTTTCTTCTTTCTAGAAAAAGAGACCTAGGTGTTTCAGGGCATTAGGCTATTCCATTTCCGAGCCTAATGGAAGTGGTAGTGTTTTCATAATTGGAACAGATGGCTGCCATGCTACATATGATGCTGTGACCACTGAGCAGCTTGTTTACAATGAGAAAATACATTGAAGTTGTGACCATCTGAGCCTTGAAGAAACTGCTGTTGAAGTTTTGTTTGGCTCCAGCTCCATCCTGGGATGGATGGAGTCATTGGACTTTATTCTGAATTCCAGGAGTGGCAAAAAAAAAAAAAAAAGAAATTGTGTAACTCGTGTATAGATGGTTTTCTGTTTGATTAAGAGCATTGTTCAATAAAAGCTGCATTGCTTTAAATCAAGAATACAGTGCCATCTGACTTGATCTAGGAAGCACAGAAAGAAGACATTACAGATTACATTCCCCAGTAAACCCCTGCTTTATTTTTTCCAGAAGGTTCTATATTAATCTGTTTGGGTTGCGTCCTGCGTGATCTTGCTGAATCAGACAGAGCTAAGCTTATGAAACAAAGGCCAGTCCCAAATCAAATAAAAGACATCACCACCATCCAGAAATGAGAGCCTAGAATTTTCTAAAGATGCACACATCTTTCTTACTATCTGGTGAGGAAAATTGCTCATTTGTCTCTCAGCTGATAAATGTCACTTTTGCCCTAAATTTTTAGAGTGGCAATCTACTTTTTTAAGTTAGATAAAAGAATATTTGATAGCACTGTCTGACTAATCTGAGATAAAATTCTCTGTGTTCTCAGACCCTTAAGGGTTCTTAAATTGCGTGGGCTGAAGCTGTGTGCATGTTTTTCTTGGTGCCCTATTTCCATATCAAATAGCCTTAATTTTTGTATTTTAGTAATGAAGGTATGAGCCCATTCTGTCAGGCTTCTTATGCCATTTATTGTAGCCTTTAGTCAGCTTAGAATAGCATGAAAGGAAGTAATAAGCCAACTCTAAGAAGGTCCAGATGAAAAGGATTATAATATGGTACAAAAATAATAGCATGCCTGGCCCAGCCACGTGACTCATTTCTTTTGGAGTATTCCTTTTGACAGCTTTTTTGAATCACACATCAATCACAATGCTGGTATTTTTGGCGGGGTGCTAGACTTTACTCTAATGCTCATGATGGTAACTGCCAAAAGTGAACAAAGAGGAGAATTATAAATGAAACCTAACAGCATCACAAACATTTATTTTTTCTTGAGCAGAAACAAAATTGGGAGTTAGATGGTATGTTTTTCTTTGCCCCAAGAAAACCACTGCTTTATTCCAATGAAAATGAGACCTTGATGGGTCATCCCCAGTCTTTGGCAATAGAAACTATTCGTCTTGTCTTAGTTTCCATTCAGGAGTTTTCCTTCCCAAACCTTGTCCCCTGCTTTAGGAGTAATTTTTTTAGGGCTTTAGGTTTTTCTCATGTCCCAGTGACTAAGCTTGCTTTTGGGTGGTTCTCTGTGCTGCACGTAGTCCTTCTGGGAAGAAACTCCCATGAACTCGAAAGGAGTAACAGATATGCAGGGTGCATCTGGAAATGAAAATTTGACCCTTTGTCCCTCTCCTTTTCGTCTCTCTTTCGTACAGGCCTTCTTTCCTTCTATGCAAACAGACCCTTGTCATAGTCATAGTCCATCACGCTGTTAAATGATTGCCAGCACTGCTCTATGATGTGCTGTAATTTCAGGGAGCAGTTTCCTTTTCTACAATGCGTTGCTCTGTAGCACGTGTATTTCACTACCGAAATAGTTCTAATGGACATATTCTTAACAAAATAGTTCCAGCATCACAGAACACTAGGTTAAAATACATACCCAAAGAAATAAAATGTTATAGACACAGTCCAAGCTCGCTCTCTCCTGACTTCCTTTCTCCCTCTTCAGAGGAAAATTACCCCGAATTGGCACATCTCATTCCTATGCACTCTTTTGTTGAAAATAACTTATGGTTTGCTTCTGAATTTATAGAAATGATACTATAATCCATATGTACTTTTGAATATACATTTGATTTGAGAAGTATTTATGTTGATACATGTGGCTTTAGGTCATTTATTTTATTTTATTTTTTTGAGATAAAGTCTCTCTCTGTCACCCAGGCTGGAGTGCAATGGCACAAGGCAACCTCTGCCTCCTGGGTTCAAGCAATTCTCTTGTCTCAGCCTTCCGAGTAGCTGGGATTACAGGCGTGCGCCACCACATCTGGCTAATTTTTTTTGTATTTTTGTATAGACGGGGTTTCACCATGTTGGTGAGGCTGGTCTTGAACTCTTGACCTCAAGTGATCCACCCGCCTCAGCCTCCCAAAGTTCTGGGTTTACAGGCATGAGCCACTGTGCCCAGCCTGGCTAGAGGTAATTTAATTTTTAAATTATGTTCATTGAATAAATATGCCATAAATTACAATTGATCCTCATTATTTGTGAATTCTGAATTTGCAAATTTGCCTATTTGATAAAAATTTATCTGTAACCCCAACATTAATACAGTGCTTTTATGGTCACTCATAGACCACAAAGTGGTGAAAAATTTGTCACCAAATGTGCAGATTCTCAGCTGAGGTTGAACGAGATGACTCTGCTTTTTTGTTTCAGCATGCATACTGTACACGTGTGTCCTTTTTGCTTTGTATTTAGTGCCACACTTTTTGCACTTTTGTGCCTTTTTTTTTTTTTTTTGGTGATTTCGCTGTTTAAAATAGGCTCGTAGCATAATGTTGAAGTGCTGTCCAGTGTTAACTAAGTGCAGGAAGGCTGAGATGTGCCTTACGGAGAAGATATGTATGTTGGTAAGCTTCTTTCATGCTTGAGTTCAATGTTAATGAATCAACAATATATATTAAATAAGTTTAATATAGATAACAAATATTAAATAACTTTAATATATAACTATTAAATAAGTTTAATATATATAACAAAATATATTAAATAACAAACACATAACACAGTTTTATGTATTCATCAGTTGACAAAAACGTTGCAACCAGAGGCTCTGGGGAGCCTAACCCTATATTTCCGCTGGTCAATAATTCAGTGTCCATGGTGACTTTATAGACCATAACTGTGATGGTTAATATTGAGTGTCAACTTGATTGGATTGAAGGATGCAAAGTGTTGTTCCTAGGTGAGTCTGCGAGGGTGCTGCCAAAGGAGATTAACATTTGAGTCAGTGAACTGGGAGAGGCAGATCCACCCTCAATCTGGGTGGGCATCATCTAATCAGCTGCCAGTGTGGCTAGAATACAGCAGGCAGAAGAAGATGGAAGAGCTGCCTCACTGAGTCTGCTAAGTCTGCCGGCCTTCATCCTTCTCTTGTGCCCAGTGCTTCCTGCCCTCGAACATCAGACTCCAAGTTCTTCAGCTTTTGGACTCTTAGACTTACACCAGTGGTTTGTCAGGAGATATCAGGCCTTTGGCCACAGACGGAGAGCTGCACTATTAGCTTCCCTACTTCAGAGGTTTTGGGACTGGGACTGGCTTCCTTGTTCCTCAGCTTGCAGATGGCCTATTGTTGGACTTCACCTTGTGATCCTGTAAGTCAATTCTGCTAATAAGGCTGGGTATGGTGGCTTACACCTGTAATCCCAGTACTTTGGGAGGCCGAGGTGGGTGGATCACCTGAGGTCAGAAGTTTGAGACCACCCCTGGCCAACATGGTGAAACCCCGTCTCTACTAAAAATACAAAAATTAGCTGGGCATGGTGGTGTGTACCTGTAGTCCCAGCTACTTGGGAGGCTGAGGCAGGAGAATTGCTTGAACCTGGGAGGTGGAGGTTGCTGTAAGCCGAGATTGTGCCTGGAGAGCGAGACTCTGTCTCAAAAAAAAAAAAAAAAAAAAAAAAAAAATTCTGCGAATAAACTCCCCTTCATGTATACATATATCCTATTAGTTCTGTTCCTTTAGAGAACCTGATGAATACAATAACTACTGCCAATAATGAGAGTCAACTATTTCTTGCCCTATTGATGAACATATGAGGTTATTGCAGGTAATGTTATAATCGAAATCCTTGTTTATGTCACCTGATGCACAGGTATAAATTTCTTAAGGTTATATATTAACACTTAGAAGTGCAATTGTTGCGTCTTGGGCATATTCAACTTAAGTGATTACTGTTGAAGTGCTTTCTAAAGTGGCTATATTCCCTTGATGTAGTTGATGTTAGCAGAATTCATCCCCACAGTGTACACACATTGTACCTACATATGAAATTAGCAAAATTTTTAAATCACCTACATGGCACTAGATGTGAGCACTAACAGTGAGCTGCCATCTAGGAGCTTACAATATATTTCCAGTGATAAGTTTTACAAACATAAATAAAATTATTAATACTTGCCATCCATTTAAAACTTTACCTTTGAGAGGAATACAGATTGAGATTGTTTGTGGAAAGCTTAATAGCAGTTAATATTTATGGAGTCTTTTTTTTGTGCTTTTTATGCAACTAACCTTAATAACAACCCGATGAGATACTGTAATTAATTCCATGTAACCGAAGAGGAAATTTAGGTGCAGAGTTTGAGCAACTTGCCTAAAGTCACACAATAAATGACAGAATCAGGATTTGCATTTGAGTCCCTTGGCTACTAAGTGCCCAATCCTAATTGTTGTGCTATATATTCCTCATTTAATTTCACGCTTGTGGCCGTGACCTAAGAGGTAGCTTTTTTTTTTTTTTTAAACGTAACAGGTAAAAACAACTAAAGGAAGTAGGAGAGTCAGGCATTAGGGAGTTGAGTGTGGAGTTGATTTTTTTTAAGCTGGGGCAGTGGTGAGACAGAACATACAGAGGATCATCTTGGCTTCAATATTGATTATTCAGTTTGTCTTTGATCTTTTGGTGGGAGAGATTCTTAATATCCCTGTGTTTTTCACCACCCTTTACAAAGCCATTGAGCAATTTTGGAAGAAGGGGAAAATTTGTGTATTCTGTCTGTCCTGGTTTATTTGCTAAAATGAGGGCTTCTCTACTTCTACAAGAGTGGTTTTAATCTTCACTACTTTTTGAGGGCTTTTACTGTGCGATGTTTTATGTGTATTTCTCAGAACAATCCCACGGTATTTTAGTATTTACTTAGCAAGTAGTTGAGGGATTTTGGCTGGCCACTCTGACGTCATTTGAACTAGGCACACATTCAACTACTCTGCCCTCTTCTCTTGTTGAAGATAGTGAGAGTGGAAGGCCTGGAGTAGATACAACTTGGGAAAGTGACATCCTTCAGTAACAAGCTTGTAGGCTGTAAACCACAAAGGATGGCTTATGGAAATGGAATATCACTATTAATTTCTCATTACCCTGTCAGAAAAGAGAAATTGCAACTAAAGCATAATAAAGGGGGTTTTTGAAGCCACAAACCGTATCATTGCTCTTCAGACATATCTTGTTGAGTAGTAAGGTGAATGAGATTTATGAGACGTTCATAGTAAGATGAATGAGAACAATTGTTTCTCCATTTTTTAGAATCAATTGCTTCTTTTACTTTTTTCATCTCTTTTTCTTTCTTTCTCTCCTTCTCTTCTCTTCCTTTTTTTTCTTTTTCTTTTTTGACAGAGCCTCTCACTCTATTGCCCAGGCTGGAGTGCAGTGGTGGAATTACAGCTCTTTGCAGCCTCTACCTCCTGGCTCAAGTGATCCTCCCACCTCAGCCTCCTGAGTAGCTGGGACTACAGGTGCCCACCACCATGGCCAGCTATGCTTTGTTTGTTTGTTTGTTTGTTTCCTTATTAACAGATGGTCTGTATGCTATCTTCTGAAAATAAATACTCATGGCCTACTCTGAAGGAATTAAGATTATTCTTTGAATAATTGACTGTGACTGGTGCTAAAATATATTTTACATTTATGGCCCAGTATATTAAGTTCTATACATTCAAAGGAAATCAAAACAAGCTTCATAAAACAATTCTTATCTTTGTAAGTGAATGGTATTGCATTTTCTATACCTTTCTATTCTTTTAAAACATGTTGGTCTGACTTATTTTAGATGGAAAAGATGTGCTACATGATAATTAAATTCCATAATTTATTTGTAATACAATATTGAAGCAGCCTGGTCAGATATAATTTAAACTCTTTGCTCATAAAGTTCACACTGAAGAAAGTATTTACTGTTTGGATTTGTTTGTAAGACTTCCTTAAATCTTGCTGAGTTGCTAATATCTATTTCTCGTAGTAATTGATAAGATCGGAAACATTTGCTTTTTCAAATTTTTGACTGCATACTAAACAGTGGGGAATAATTAAGACTCAAAAGGATACTGAGAAAAGGGCTAAATTTTAGCAGACATGTTAATGTATTTGGGTCTATGGTCTCATTTTTTTTCCAGATAAAAGCATTTATATGGAAAATACTACATTTGTAAAGGGATTTTAAAAAAATTCTGGCCGGGCGCGGTGGCTCACGCCTGTAATCACAGCACTTTGGGAGGCCGAGACGAGCGGATCACGAGGTCAGGAGATCGAGACCATCCTGACTAACACGGTGAAACCCCGTCTCTACTAAAAAATACAAAAATTAGCCGGGCGCGGTGGCGGGCGCCTGTAGTCCCAGATACTCGGGAGGCTGAGGCAGGAGAATGGCGTGAACCCGGGAGGCAGAGCTTGCAGTGAGTGGAGATCGTGCCACTGTACTCCAGCCTGGGCGACAAAGCGAGACTCCGTCTCAAAAAAAACAAAACAAAACAAAACAAAAAAATTCTTTGATAACTTCTGATGTGTATCTCGAGTTTTGCATATGTTATGAGAATCTGGATAATGATAGTAATCAATTTTTACAAACTTCTGTTTGAAATTTAGTTTGATATCGTCAACTTAATTTTTACTCGAAAACTTCCAATAAAATATACCTGAAAACCAAAAACACAGGGCAGCCTTTTGGGGTGTGTGTTCTAAATTGTGGCTGATTTCTGGGGCTTTTTGTATTGTTTCCATATACTCTTATACCTTGCTGATAACTTTATAGATAATCGTCCTTGTTTATTGTCTGTTTCTACCAACATCTGTGCCTCTTGACTTCAGTGGCAAAATAGTATCACAACAGAAGGTGGTTTGATATTTTGTTTCTAGGTGCCTACATTTTACATGGTAGACCTCACAAGATAGTATCATTCTCATAAAATCATCCCTTTTTTTGGTTTTAGCTTTCTGATTAACAGTTTAACTATGAAAGCTGGAATGACTTAAACTCAGGGGTTTTAATCCCAGCTTTGCCAGCCATGCCCTTAAGATCCCTTGCATTTTAACCCCACCATCTGCAAACTAGATTAACTATCACTGTTACCATCTTAGAGCATTGATATGGGATAAATCCTGCAAAGGGCTTTTGAGGGAAGTGTTTTATATGTAATGTGGGATGAGGAATATGAGGCATTATACTCTATTTTAGTCTTGTTACTATAAAGTTATCAAATAGAGTAGAACAAGTTACACTTAATGCTAATGCCAAACATACCTGTAAATACTTTTTTTTTCCATTAGTACACATAATATATTCTCATTGTAGAATATTAGAAAACAACTAGGAAGGGAAGATAAGAACATTTCTGATTACAATGCCCAGCTATAAGCACTGTTAATATTTTGGTGTGTATTCTTCCAATATGCTTTTGTTTAGCTACATGCATCCACATCATGAACATACGTTTATATCTTTAATTAGAACTTTTGAGTGTTTGCAAAGTGTTATACTAATGAGCATTTCACAGTTTAGTTCCTTATTGTTTGACTCTTGGGATGGTCGCACACTTGTGTTCTGAACATACTTGTAACTGAGTCTTGGCACACATTCTAGATCGTTTCTTAGGATGATATCAAGTACAGTGTAAAGAGTGGTGAAAAATAACAAAATGGGCACTAAGAGAATTAGATGTAAGTTTTAACTTTGCCTTTAATTGTTGCTGAAACTTTTAAATCACTTTATTCCCTGGGCTTCATTTTCCTTCCTGGTTAACAGAGATAAAATGGAGTAACCCCTGTAGGGGATTTAATTCTGACTGCAACCATTTGGGATATTTTACAGATAAGGAAACTAGGACTGAAAAGGACTCTAGTATCCCCTTCTCTATTTTTTGTTTTGGTAGGGCAGAAGGTCCTTAGTGCCCTGTGGTGCTTTAGAGTCATAGTCATAATCATCCATAGTCATTGATTATTGATTAATGGTATCTGAAGCTGATTGTATTTTGACTTAAGGAGACCCTTTTATTGACAAAATCTCACTAACTTATTAACTTTAACTGTTTCCTTCAACATCAGAAATCCCAGCAACTGATGACTGGATAAACCAAATGTGTGATAGGTATTCATACAATGGGATATTATTTGGTCAGAGAAAGGAATGAAGTGCTGATGCATGCTACAACATGGTGAATCTAGAAAACATTACGCTATGTCAAGCCAGTCACAAAAGATGACATATTACATGATTCCATTTATGCGAAATGTCCATAATAGGCAAAACTATATAGAGGGAAAGTAGATTAGTGGTTGCCTAGGGCTGGAGACCCTGGGAGGATTGGAGTGGTTGATAGCTGAAGGGTTCAAGGTTTCTCCTTGAAGCGACGAAAATGTTCTAAAATTGGTGGTGATAGTTGCATAACTCTGTGAATATACTACAAGCTGTCAAATTGTGTGCATTACATGGGTGAATCATACGTTATAGGAATAACTCAATAAAGCTGTTGCCCCCCAAAAACATAAAAACAAAAATCCCAAAATAATCACACTGCAAATGATTCTGAAAACCTTTTGTTTCAAGTTTCTAGATGTTTGGATTATAACTAAATGGAAACTGGTCATATTAAACTCCTTATGTGTTGTTACTTTGTTTCCTGAAAATCTTAGTTTAAATCCCAATGTAAAAGGATGACTGAATTCTATTTTCGTTTGGAGTTTCCTTTGGGGACTTTTACTAAGATACTTGCTAATTGCAACAATTTATGATCTCTCTCTCTCTCGTTTCTCAGTGTTTCTGAAGTGCTTTGTAGAATAATCGGATTTTGGTAGCTTCCATGGTAGGCTCAGTGAGTTTTCTTTTCTTTCTTTCTTTTTTTTTTTCTTCCCTGAGACAGAGTCTTACTCTGTCGCCCAGCCTGGGATACAGTGGTGTGATCTCGGCTCACTGCAACCTCCGCTTCCTGGGTTCAAGTGATTCTCCTGCTCCAGCCTCCCAGGTAGCTGGGATTACAGGCACTTGCCACCACGTCTGGCTAATTTTTGTGTTTTTAGTAGAGATGGGGTTTCACTTTGTTGGCCAGCCTGGTCTCGAACTCCTGACTTCAGGTGATCTGCCCACCTTGGCCTCCCAAAGTGCTAGGATTACAGATGTGAGCCACTATGCCCAACTGCAGTAGGCTGAGTTTTCTCCTTGGTATCTGGCACCTGCTAGACAATACTGTACAGGACCATTTTTTGCTTATAGCAGACCCCAAATAACTTAGAGTTAATTCGATTCTTTTGTTATCGTTGTTGTTGGTGTTTACATTGGAATTCATGGCACTGAGTTTTGTTTTATTTGCCCGAGTGTATTCTTGAGTTGCTCGTGAGGTAGTTGCCTGAGAGCCTCAGATACTCCTCTATTGGGACACTACTTCTCCTAGATGTATTAATTACAGACAAGTGGGTTGAGCCAGAGAAAGCAGAAGTAGGGGTAAGAATTGGGTGTCTTGGAAATCCAGACTACGTTTGGTCATTTTCAATGAAATTTTCACATCCTTTAGAAGTTTCACATCCATTAGGAGGTTTTCTTTGTTTTTGTTTTGTTTTTTTCCAGATCCATAGATATTAAGGTTAAAATTTAATCAACAAATTTTGTTTTTTATTTACAGAGACCTGTAGGATACACATGGAGTTACTAAACCTAAGGGGTGAATGGAAAGAAAAATGTTGGCAGTTCTGTCTTAAGTCTTTCTTGCCTGCCTTTGCGTGTTGTCATGATAGTGGCCTGAGAACCAGGCTTTTAAACCCAAACATTAGTAAACCGTAAAACATATCTTGAGACAGTCTAGTGCAACAAGAGCAAATTGGGCAGAATTTCTGAAGCAAGTCCGTGACCTGTACTTCTAGTTCGTTAATCTACTTAGATATGCTTTGGGTACTTTTCCTGGCAAAATGATAAGTTGTGCAACTAGTGATTAACTCAGATCTTGGAATTAGCCTGTGACTTTGATCTTAAATAAATAAGTTTCCTCAGTAAAGTTTTTGTTTAGTATCTGAAATCCAGCTTTTTTCAAGAAAGCTTTTAGCTGGACTATCTTCTATATTGAGACTGAGAATTCAGAATTCTCTCTCATGAGTGAAATTTGTTAATAAGTTCTTGAGAGATTGAGAAGTCTTATCCTTCTATCTAGAACACCCCTCCTGCAAACCCTAAATAATGCCTTAGTTAAGCTGAAGATTCAGAAAATTGAGATATAACATGAAGTAAAAGTATTTTTGAAGTCTTTTCAATCCATCTATGTATTGCACACCTATGTGCCCAGCACATAATATGTGATTATCCATTTAGTGACAATGTATTGGGTGTGCTGGGTACTGTATTAGAGTATAAAGAGATGAAAAGACAATGTCTTTATATAGTTAATGCTGTAATAGAAATATGTACTAAATGGGAGCCTAGAGGTGCTCTTTGGAGGCAGAGACCGACAAGGAATTATAAAAGGAACTGAAGGAGAGTTGACTTGAATTGGAGAGTAGAAGATGAGCGTAATGGCTTGGAATTGAGGAGAAGTGGGGAGCAGTTTGGGGAGGAAGTCATTCTAGGGAAAGGCACGGGGGTATGGTGTGTTTTGAAGGACTGCATATAGTTGCTATGGCTAGAAGAACATAGAGTCCCTGTGGATATGGCAAGAGAAGTTGTGGTCAAACTTACGTTTTAGAAATGTTATTTAGGAGTAATGCTGGGATGACTTAGAGTGGACAAAGACAGCCCAATCAAAAGTCTCCTGCCATGGCTGGGCGTGGTGGCTCGTGTCTGTAATCCTAGCACTTTCGGAGGCTGAGGCAGGAGGATCACCTGAGGTCAGGAGTTCGACACCAGCCTGGCCAACATGGTGAAACCCCATCTCTACTACAAATACAAAAAATTAGCTGGGTGTGGTGGTTGATGCCTATAATCCCAGCTGTTAGGGAGACTGAGGCAGGAGAATCGCTTGAACCTGGGAGGCAGAGGTTGCAGTGAGTCGAGATCGTACCATTGCACTCCAGCCTGGGCAACAGAGCAAAACTGTCTCAAAACAACAACAACAACAACAACAACAACAAAGTCTCCTGCCATAATTAGACAGTCAGCAGCTATGAGGATAGATAGGATAGGTGTCTGGAAGAATGAAGAAAGGGAGACTGAGAGTTGGTGCCTCAAAAGAAAGGACAGGACTTGGATTCAAATTGATCCTTGTTTCCATCAGGGACTCCTGAGATTCTTATGAAAACCATGGCCAAGTGCATATGCGTATACACATGTAAAAATTAACATGTAGTAGCAGAAACCCATTCACAGGCTTTCAGAGGTCGTGGATTCCAGGTTTAGAGCCCTTGATCTGTAGAATGATGGAGAGAAAAGAGTCAATAACTCCATGTTTACTAGAGCCCAGAAATTTGGAAGATTACTGATGCAGCCAACAGATAGGGCCAGTTGGGTCATAGCAGGCAAGATGAGTTCAATTTTGGATGTACTGAGATTTCCCCATAAGAATGAGAACAGTGTATTTGTCTCTGTTGAAGTGCTTATTGAACACCTGCGCTGAAGATCTCCTGATGCAGGATTAATTATAATAACATACACTTGACCAGATGCAGGGTCTAGATACACAAAAATAAATATTAATCCTACTAGAGCTGTAGCTTGAAATGTAGTGTACCCTGGTTTAAAATGCTCTGAATGGCCAGGCACAGTGGCTCACGTCTGTAATCCCAGTACTTTGGGAGGCTGAGGTGGGTATTTGGCTTGAGCCCAGGAGTACAAGACCAGCCTGGGCAACATAGTGAAACCCCGTCTCTAGAACATATACAAAAATTAGCTAGGCTTGGTGGTATGTACCTGTAGTCTCAGCTACTCGGAGTAGAGGGCTAAAGTGGAGGATTGCTTGAGCCTCAGAGGTTGAGGCCTTCATCTGAAGGATGAAGGTGAGCCGTGATTGTACCATTGCATTCCAGCCCGGGCAGCAGGGTGAGACCCTGTCTCAATAAATAAATAAATAAAATTAAATACTCTGAGCAATGGTTTTATTTTGCTTGTTTAATTTAGGAGGCTACCCTCTTATTATGTGTGTGGTTGGTTTTTTGTTGTTGTTGTTGTTTTGTTTCTTCAGATGGGATCTTGCTCTGTCGCCCAGGCTGGAGTGCAGTGGCATGATCCCGGCTCACTGCAACCTCCGCCTCCCGAGTTCAAGCAATTCTCCTACCTCAGCCTCTCGAGTAGCTGGGATTACAGGCGCTTGCCGCAACACCCAGCTAATTTTTGTATTTGTAGTAAAGATGGAGTTTCACCATGTTGACCAGACTGGTCTTGAACTCCTGACCTCAAGTGATCTGCCTGCCTTGGCCTCCCAAAGTGCACATTTAGTAGGCATTGACATTGTTAATCTTTGAGTGGAAACAGCTGGAGAATGCTCCAAATAAGGCTGAAAAAATGTGGGATTATCACTTTTAAGAGGGTCCTGTTTCTATGTACGTAATGCTTTTGCACTGGAATGTTTGATATTTTAGTTGACAGAGTTCTTGAGCAATAATTTTGGCATCAGAAGAGTCACTTAGATAATTTCTAGGGTCCCCATGAGCACCATTGTAATTTGTAGAACAGGTTGAAAGGGGATTGTGACAACAGTCAGTCTTCAGGTATGTGAGGTCATCTTGTTTCGCTTCCTCTCTACCAGGTTAAAACCACACCTCAGGGCTCCAGGAAGCTGACTGAGCACCTAGTCCAAAGAAATTTTGCATTCTGGTATTTTTCAGTGTTTTCTTGTGATTTTCGTCTTTAAGCTAATTGTTGAGTAGGGCTTATAGGATTTGCTCTCTTTGGGCAAGCTTCCTCATCAATACCAATGGCAGTAGTCATGCAGTCCTGTGGTGACCATGTTCAACTGAATTGACAGCCAGTATGTATCACGCCACACCAGTCTGCGATTTTGCCTCTTGTAAATGTTGGCTTCATCTGGGAAATTGTTAGAAATGAAGATTTTAGTTCTTGTTCTTGACCTCTTGAGCCAATCTACATATTAACAAGATCTCACACGTGACTCACATGTGCATTAAAGTCTGAGACTTACTGGAGTAGTTCAGGAACATGGCCTCTCAGAGCCCTTTTGCTGAAGTTCAAGGCTTTTTCCATTTATTTTCTCAGAAGTGATGAGAAACATCTGTTCACTATCTTTCATGCAGTATACATTTTCATGTCATTAAAGATAATGATTTAGGTGCCTCTAAGCTGTCTCTTCTTCAAGCTTAATAACTGAAGTTTGTGTGATCTCTTTCTTCATAGAGAAGATGATCTTTTAGCCTTTCATCCTGTATTGCTTTTGGTCTCTGTTTCCTAGATAATTTTTTAAAAAATGTCATTTCTGAAATGGGCAGAATACTCTTATCAGACTATGGTTGCTACTAAATAAGCAAAATAACCCAACCCATGTATTTTTTAAGATCTAGGGGCATTTGGCTAAATTTTTTGTTTTATTTTAAGTTTTTTTTTTTTTTTTTTTTTTAAAGCAGTAAAAATAGCAACTAATTCTTCCTTGAGGGAACTTCAAACCCAAAACGTACCTACTCTCTTTTCTGAAGGATGGAATAAGTTGACCAATGGTCTTTGGCCTTCTTTTGGGTCAGTACTTCAGGCTAATTTTACAATAGAGGAAGGAATGATGGAAAGAGGGAAAGAAGAGAGAAAGGAAAGAAGGAGGGAGAGAAAGGGAGCGAAGGGAACCAGATTAGTAATTCAAAGCAGAAGAGACTATTGAAAGTCACTCAGATGGGAAATGAGAGGTTTATTTTTGGTTATTGCTTTACAAATGTTTTGGTTTGGGGATGTGAAGAATTCTTTGAACTATTAACATTTTTTTCCTCCTGACTTTTGAATGTCAGACTTTTATCCACCTTTTGCTTATAGGAAGAGTTCAATTTTGCATGGAATTACATCTGTGGTTTTTGTGTGTGTATGTTTTTTTAAGGCATCAGGGTTATATCTGAATCATCATCTTTTGCGTGTTTTTAGTCTGGACATCTTTTAATTCAGTGCAAGTTGTAGCTCTAAATGAGATGCTCTTTATTTTTCTGCAGTAAAGCATCCACCTGAGAAAGGGACAGTAGTCTGGGTGAAGTATCTTCTAAAGTGATTCTTAAAATTATACTTCCCACTTTGTTTTAAAGGAAGAATGTTTGCATAGTGTCAAAACATTGAAAGAGCTGGAGAAACCTTGGCCTATTCAGCATTTATTGTATCATCGTGTCACAACAGGAGGAGACAATAGTGGCTAATTCACTGATTGCTTCCTATCACATTTACACAAGGTTGTAGGGTCAGCATTACCTTGCTGGGTTGTAATTTAATGAACCCGAAAGGTTTCTTTATCTTAAATCCAGATTAGTCACATGGCTGATTGGCAGATAAAACTTGGGCAAGTGCTTGCTATGCAGTTAAATTACAGTCTATTGACCTTAAATATGGCTTTCATTAAACAGTAATGTACTTGCCTGATGCCCTGCCTTTGATATTTCATTTTATTGAGTTTGCCTATATCCCTGCTAATCCTCAAAATTTGCGGGTCTGGTAAGACTGTTGGCTGAATGAAGAGGGTAGAGTTTTATTGGTGCACTCACTGCGTGCCAATTGTCTAGGCCACTGACACATGCAACTTAGCCTCCGTGGCTGGACATGTACATAGTTAACAGTAAAGCATTTCTCTCTTTCCCTAGACAGGACCATAGGGTCTGAGTTAGTGTGAAAGAATGCAAGGATGTGGAAATTTGAACCTCAGGGTTGTTCTTACTGCTGCTGTGTTTCCCAGAAAATAGCCATTGACTTTTCTTCTTTCTTTTTAACATGGGGAAGGCATTTATAGCATAATGGAGTATTGTTTGATTATTTATATGCGTTTCCTTGGGTCTTTTTGCTTTTAGAGTTGTGTTGATTTGTGCTTTGCTGTGTATTATGTGTGGGGAATAGGGTATGAAGCCTATAGGGAAGAAGGGTGGATGGAGAGGCACTAAAAGTACAGGGATTTGACTTATTTTAACAAGAAGAAATTCTGATGACTAAAGATAATTTGTGAACACCTAGTTATGGCTTCACACCTTTTGTCTTAGTGCAGGCTGGTATAACAAATGAGCGTAGATGAAGTGGCTTAAACAACAGACTTGGATTTCTCACGGTTCTGGAGGTTGTGAGTTCGTGATCAGGGTGCCACCCAGTGTGGTTGGGCTCTGGTGAGTGACTTCTTCCGGGTTGTATGCTGCTGACTTCTTGTATCCTCACATGGCAGAAAGAGAGCCAGGGAGCTCCCCGGGGTCTCATTTTATAAGGGCACTAATCCCATTCATAAAGACTCTGCTCTCATGCCCTGTTTCCTCCCAAAGGCCCCACCTTTTAATACCATCAAGTTGGGGGCTAGGAGTTCAACAACTGAATTTGGCAGTGGGACACAAAAATTCAGTCCATGCCGCTCTTCAAATAATATGAGCTTTTATTAGTATTAGGTGGACTACATTGATTGAGTTGATTGGAAGTAGATTTTCAGAAATGACTTCCAGTATCTATTGATACTATAAACAAGGTGGTATTTCATTAGTGATAGGACCTGTGTTGGTCCCTTAGGAATGATGCATTATTTGCAGAGAAGAGTTGATCAAGGTGAGTCCTGTTACTTGAACCTTTGTGAAGGACAAAGTAAAGAAACATCCCAAAACAGGAAATGCCACGCTTTTATTTCCTGAGGATTGAGTTCATCAGGAAAGGTATATTGTAATAGTTATCTATTGTATAAACAATAACAAACTACTGCAAAGCTTAGAGGCTTAAAGCTGTGGCAAATATTTGTTATCTCCCAGTGTCTATGGGTCAGGAATTTGGGTGGTTCTGCTTTAGGGCCTCTCATGGGGTCACAATCATATGATGGGTTGACCCGGGGCACAGGGATTTACTTCAGAGGTGTCTCGCTGATATAGTTGGTAAGTTGCTGTTGCCTAATGATGTGAAGCCTAAGTGCCACTCCATAAAGGTGTTTCTTTTTTTTTTTGAAACAGAGTCTCGCTCTGTCGCCCAGCCGGATCTCAGCTCACTGGAAGCTCCACCTCCCGGGTTTACGCCATTCTTCTGCCTCAGCCTCCGGAGTAGCTGGGACTACAGGCACCCGCCACCTCGCCCGGCTAGTTTTTTAATATTTTTTTAGTAGAGACGGGGTTTCCCCGGGTTAGCCAGGATGGCCTCAATCTCCTGACCTCGTGATCCACCCGTCTCGGCCCCGCATAGTGCTAGGATTACAGGCTTGAGCTATCGCGCCCGGCCCCATAAAGGTATTTCTATAGACTGTTTGCATGTTAACACAACATGGTACCTGGGAGCAGTCTGAGACAGCAGGATGGAAACTGCAGTGGTTTTTATTCCCTAGCTTAGGATGTTCTATACCATCGCTTTCCAATATTCTGCTGGTAACACAAGTCAGCCCTATTTATCATGGGGGGACTAGTCAAGGGCATGAATATCAATTGGCTAGGATCACTGGAGGCTGATTGTACCACAAAGGACACTTGATTGTCTTTTTATTTCAGTTGCTTTCTCTAATATTGTCAGTGCTATGGTTTGAATATTTGTCCATTCTAAAATTCATGTCGAAATGTAATCCCTGCTGGGCGCGGTGGCTCACGCCTGTAATCCCAGTACTTTGGGAGGCTGAGGTGGGTGGATCACGAGGTCAGGAGATTGAGACCATCCTGGCCAACATGGTGAATCCCTGTCTCTACTAAAAATACAAAAATTAGCTGGATGTGGTGCCATACGCCTGTAGTCCCAGCTACCTGGGAAGCTGAGGCAGGAGAATCGCTTGAACCTGGGAGGTGGAGGTTGCAGTGAACCGAGATTGCGCCACTGCACTCCAGCCTGGGCAATAGAGTGAGACTCTGTCTCAAAAAAAAAAAAAAAAGAAGAAATGTAATGCCTTAATCCCTAATGGGATGATATTGATAAGTGGGGTCCTGAGGGCTTTGCCTTCATGAATGAATTGATCCATTCATGGATTAATGGGTTATCATGGGAGTGGGACTGGTGGTTTTCTAAGAAGAGGAAGAGAGACATGAGCTAGCAGACTTAACCCTCTCACCATGCGATGGCCTGCACCACCTCAGGACTCGGTAGAAAGTCCCCACCAGCAAGAAAGCCCTCACCAGATGTGGGCCCTCTACCTTGAACTTCCCAGCCTCCATAACTACAAGAAATAAATTCCCTTTCTTTATAAATTACCCAGTTTCAGGTATCTTATTGTGAGCAACAGAAAATAAATGGTGCCAGGTGACACTACAGCTTCTTTAAGCTCACATGTCGGGTGTAGTATATGGAAGATAAGAGTCCTCAATTTGGTGGGGAGAAATCATACACCTCATGGTAAGGATTTTTCTGTTGCTAATGAAGGTATTTTAATCGATACAAATACAAGTACTATTTGGCATGCATTATTAGCCTGTTACCTTTGTTAAGCACTAAGAGTACTCCGTAGGTAGGTAAACTATAGTTAGAGGTCCATCTAAGGGGAGTCTAATTTAGTATTTGTGTCAGATTTGTGTTTCATAATGTGTTGATTATATGGAAGGTTCTTTTGGAAATTTGATTAGTTGCCTGCCTTCAAATATCTACATAAATTGCATAGCATGCACTGTGGGTGCATTCTTTATATGGTTCATGGGAGAAATTGATTTATTTTTAGAGTTTGACATAGGGTTCTTTGGGATAAAGTTTGTTAAAAAGATCCTGTGGTGATGCGTCTTCATCTCACCCATTTATTCTTGGGATGCTCTCTGTGTGTTAGTGGAGGGTTTTCACTGCATCGTGCTCACAAAGGGCCTTGAACTCCCCCTTTGTGCTTTAACCTTGGCAGGGTCTGTGTGGCTGACCTTGCACTTCTGAGAACTTCTCTGCAGTTTCCTTTGGGCGGCCTGAACATTGGCTGTTTAATACCAATTAAAAGCAAGGGCTGTTCCTCTCAATGGATTGCTATTAATTACAGCCTGTGTTCCAGTAATCTGAGACAGAGCAGCTTCCTCTGGTTTCACTGAAGACTATTTTAGCTCTCTGCTTTGGTTGGCTGATAAAATCTGAGAGGCACATACTGATTTGGAATAGGAAAAGTATTCTGACCCTAAGGAGAGGTATCTGGGAATTGGAAGATGTGTGCTCTGTTCTTACTGTGAGTGTCTTTGGGTTAGGTGGGGCATATAAGGGAACATGGTGAAATCAAAC
The DNA here is from genome assembly GCF_047675955.1 of Chlorocebus sabaeus. Lineage (NCBI taxonomy): Eukaryota > Metazoa > Chordata > Mammalia > Primates > Cercopithecidae > Chlorocebus > Chlorocebus sabaeus. Next base: position 39,655,444 of record NC_132913.1, read on the forward strand.
AGCCCTGGACCCATGTCAGGGATCAGGGTTCTGGTTCCAGCCTTAACACTAATAGGTTGTGTAACTTGAAACTAATCATTTCATCTCTCCCTGTACCAGTTTACTGATCCATAACATTGAGGGTTTAAACAAAGTTATCTTGATTGTCCCTTCTGTGTCTAAACTTTTGCTAAAAATTGGTTACTGTTCATATAAATGATATGAAATATTATGAGACTATTCAAGGTTAATTCTTTAACTTGAGATTTTAAGAGTCATTTTTTTAAAATAAGTTTTTTGGGCATTTAATGGTATGGGTGAAGTCTGGTGGTCCCTGATGATTGGTTTAGTTACTGCGAGATTTTCTCCAGGAACAGTTGGGGAGAGTTTTAGTTTGTGCCAGAATGTAGATAAAAGGGTAGATTTGGATTTGGTGTTTCTGAAGCATTTTAGTTCAATGAGATTTTGAAGGAAATCCCTGGATAGAGATTATAGTCATCTCTTGGGTTCTGGGGAATTGGTCTCAGGACCTCCTGTGGATACCAAAATCCATGGGTGTTCAAGTCTCTGATATAAAATGGCATAGTGTTTGCATGTAACCCACGCACATCCACCCTTATACTTTAAATCACCTATAGATTACCTATAATTCCTAACGCAATGTCTACACGTCACTTCATTCTTGTGGATTCAACGTAGTACTTGGCATGTGGCAAATTCAAGTTTTGGTTTCTGGAACCTTGTGGAATGTTTTTTTTCCTGAATATTTTCTATTCCTGCTTTGCTGAATCCATAGATGTGGAACCCATGGATACAGAAGGCTGATTGTATTTTTTTTTTTTTTTTAACTCTCAGAAATCTGGGATATAAGAGTTCAACTCGATTCATGAAGCATAATTTATTACTATTTTTTTTTTGCACTAGAAATCAGAACACATTAATGGTTGAAGGATTTTTGGCTTTGAGAAGAGGCTAGGAGGTGTTGTTTGCATACAAAATAGTAGATTTTCCTATATGTTGTGATTGGTTATGTGGGCAGAGGAAAAGAATATTTGAAACTATGGTTGATCTATGTAATTCTAGGCATATAGAGGCTTTGCTTCTAGGTACTTTTCGCCTTCAGACTGCTATTAAGGGTAGCAAACATCTCAGTTATGTATGTAATAGCGTTAAATGAATGTTCTCAAATGAATAAAGAGGCTTAATAACAGGTGTAACATTAAAAGAGAGGCTGCAAAGGGGAATCCTTCACCCTAAGTTCCAAAGACTAACGTGGAGGAATAACCGCTCTGGGGTGGGAGTGTTCTTTTCTCAAGTGCTGAAAGGGAGATGAACTATCCTGCTTGGCGTGTGGGGGAGGATCATGGTTATGAGGGTTGGGTAATATTTTTGTTACAAATGTGTAGAAGAATGTCATTAATTGTGGCCTTTAGCACGTAGATTTTCTTGATCAGATAATACCTTGACAACTCCAGCCAAGTGTCTGCTAGTCTTGTGTCGGTTGTAAATATGTGTTTGGAAGGCGATATTGTACCAGTGGGTTTTTTCAGTCGGGATGTTTGAGGTATACATCAAATGAAAATGAGGCAGATAATGGAAAACTCTTAATTTTAATGGCTTAAAAAAATTCTGCATTAAACCCGAAAAACTAAAGACATAGACCAGCTGGGAGGTACTGTGAGAACCTGCTTTACAAATGATTTTCTGTGGAACCCTGTCACCACCATTTGCTGAAACCTACTTTCCATTTGAATATACATTTAGATAAGGCCAATTGGCTGCTAGATCATCGTCTAATGGGCCTGTGATCCCACATGAAGATTCTTTTCCCTTTAGCCCTAGTACCACTCTCCATGCTGCTCACCCTTACAGACCATATGAGAGGGTCCCTAAGTCTCGCTTTCAGGTGGGCTCAGCCAGTGGAAATCAGAGAGGTGTGAGTTGCTGGTATATATTTTGTCCCTGCTCCCTGCTAGGCTGTCCTGATGCATTTAGACTGAGGTGGTCACTGCTTTTCACTGGTGCTGTTGAACTGGAACTGTAGTTTCCCACTGGTGAGATGTTGTTACTACAGTTTTTCACATACATGTATATTTCACATACATACATTTTAATTTTTTACATTTATTGTTTATCCAGTGAGTTAAAGCCTTAGAGGACTGAGTTTAATTTTAGTGCCTAAGAATACTACTACCTTTTCTTGGAGGAAGAGCATTGAAACCATAAGAGTTTGCAGTTGCAGAAGCAGTATCCTCTCTCTGGAGCACTGAACAGGTGTTGGGGGCCAGACTGTTCAAGCCCTGTCCACCATTCCCTGCTGAGCAGCTTCTCCACCAGCGGTAGCTCTTCAGCCTCTGAAGGCTTGGCGGAGGCCTGGAGTAGGGCCCTGCTAACTTTGAATGCTCATGCCTGGCAGGTTATGAGGATTAAGTTATGTAAGATTGTATGTGCTTAAAATAGGAGTTGGCATAGAACAAGTACTCCTTGATTTTGATCTGGTCTAATTCATTCATATTTAGGATGAAAAATAGTAGCAATGTTAAGTTTAATTCAGATGACAAGACTTACTAAAAGGTCTTTCTGATACCTCATCTATACATATAGTATTCTACTCTGTGTAGATCATCTAAAATTTCTACAAGTTGGAGATCTTGGCTTTTGTGTTTTAAGGTTACGATGAAAGACAGTGAAATCTGCAGCTGAATTTAGGGAAGACTCCTTGAAAACATCATCAGTTGGCTTTCTCATTTGGAATACAAATGGACGGTTGTATCCTCCTGCCATTGCTTTGTTGTGATTATCTAGGAGTTTTCTTATTTTTTAAAAATGTGACTTTATTGACATTTCAAGTACTATAACATTTAGCCATTTAAGCTCTCTCTGTCTCTATATGTGTGTGTGTGTGTGTGTGTGTGTGTGTATATTTTATTTTATTTTTTAAATTTTTTTGAGACAGTCTTGCTTAGTCTTGCTTAGTCCTCCGGGCTGTAGTGCAGTGACGTGATCTCTGCTCATCCCAAACTCCGCTTCCCAGGTTCAAGCAATTCTCATGCCTCAGCCTCCCAAGTAGCTGGGATTACAGGCGTGTACCACCACATCCGGCTAAGTTTTGTATTGTTAGTAGAGACGGGGTTTCACCATGTTGGCCAGCCTGGTCTTGAACTCCTGGTCTCAAGTGATCCACCCCCTCTTGACCTCCCAAAGTGCTGGGATTACAGGCATGAGCCACTGTGTCCAGCCACTATAATTGATTTTTAGTAAATTTTGTGGAATATACAGCATTTTATTTTTCTACTCATCAGTTGGTGGACATTTCAATAGTTCTTACTTTCTGGCTCTTATGAATAATGCTGCTGTGAGCATTGTTGTACATGTTTTTGTGTGGACATATGTTTTCTTAGGAGCTACTCTTTGTTGCTAGCTGAGGCTTCTAGGACTGGGATCCTTCGAACACTGCATGTACCTCTTGGAGGAGAGGAGGATTCCTCTGAAGTTGGAAATATCCTCCCTGGAGATTTCTGCAAGCAGTTGGATGGACTCTTTGGGGCTGAGGAAGGAGCCTTGAGCCAGGGATGTCTCAGGAATGTGAGAGCTGAAGCACAGCTGTGCAGTGTGGCCTTAAGCAATCAACTTGCCAGCTGGCTTATCTGTAGGGAAAGGGTGATGTTACTACTGAAAATTGTGACCTCCTCCAGACACCAGTGGTGAGGATTAATTAGTAAATGTTGGCTGTGCTAAGCTTTTCCTTTGGCTCTTCTTTATTCTCAGAGGCAACCCTGCTTTTTAGGGTTGGAGGTAGTAAGATCTGGAAGAAAAAGCTGGAGAAACCCACCTTGTCATTGCTTTCTTGGGAATTAAGGGTTATCTTGTGCTTGGTTAGGGCACCAGTTAGTTTCCAGCATTCTCAGTGGAGGTAATCAGATCTTGGAAACTTTGAGGGCATGTGATCAAGCAAACAACGAAACTCTGAGGATTAGAGGACTGATAGAGACCCTGTGAAGGGTTCACCTGGAAGGAGGCAGTATGGCTGTATGGAAACAACCTGCCCTATGGAGTCGCATAGGTCTGGGATGGAATCCTGGTTGTGCCAGCCTCTCTCAAGTTACTGAATAGGAATAGTGATGGCCACTTGGCAGAATTGTGGCAGGGATGAAATATGACAGCAATTGTAAAGAACCTGTCACAGTGGCTGACATACTGTAGATTGTTTGTGATTATTCATTTCCTTTTTCATCTGGTTGATTGCTGAACTTCTAGGCAAACTGCCATCTTGGAGAGAGACTGGGATGGAGGGCAAGCCTCCCTTGTAACTGTTGGTATTTATTTGATTTTGGACAAGACTTCCCTTTCCTTCACTAGATCTTGAAGGTTTTTTAGTATCAAAATTCTCAGATAAGCATCTCATCTTATTTTTAGACAGGTAGGAGTTAGTCTATCCTCTTTTAAAGAGTTCTTGTTGAAAGTTAATGCATTTATTTTTAATCTTCTGTAGTTTCCTGTTCAATATGGTAGCAACCAGTCACATGTAGCTATTTAAATGTAAATTAAATGTAAATAAAAAATTCAGTTCCTCAGTTGCTCTGGCCACATTACAGGTACACAAGAGCTACATGTGGCTAGTAGCTACTGCATTTTACAGTATATAGGATAGAACATGTATGTCATCACAGAAAGTTCCATTGTACAGTACTGCTCTATGGAATAAGACTCTTAATAAGTGGGAGTTTCAGTAGAAGCTTATTCTTGCATTTGTATGAATCTGTCTGTGGCTAGAACTCTGGCATCCTATTACTTGGGATTGCTAAAATAATTCATACTTGCAGTAATGACCCACTGAGACCCTTGTTTCTCAAGTGGTCTTAAAGTGTTAAACTTAAAAGCTGGGCTGGGTGCGGTGGCTTACGCCTGTAATCCCAGCACTTTGGGAGGCTGAGGCAGGCAAATTGCTTGAACCTAGAAGTTCGAGACCAGCCTGGCCAACATGGTGAAACTCTGCCTCTACTAAAAACACAAAAATTAGCCAGGCATGGTGGCTCATGCCTGTAGTCCCAGCTACTAGGGAGGCTGAGGTGGTAGGATCACTTGAACCCGGGAGGTGGAGGTTGCAGTGAGCCGAGATTGTACCACTGCACTCCAGCCTGGGTGACAGAGTGAGACCCTGTCTCAAAAAAAAGAAAAAAAGAAAAAAAAAAAAAGTTAAAAGATAAATTCAGCCTGTATTTACCCGGCAAACAATCTCACCAGCGCTCCAGACCTCTACCAAGTCATAGCGATTGCCTTGCTTTGAGGTGGAAGTTTATATGCAAGTATCTTTTTAAGTAGGACCATTTAGAAAGAATATGTTTGAATTGAGTTTGCTCTAAGTAATGTTTAACAGTTTAATATCTTTTTCTCTTTATGGGAATATCAGTTAACAGTATTTATACTTTATTTTCAGAATACCAGTGGTTTTCTTAGCTCTGGAAGTACTATATCTTTAGATCCCAATGTAGACTTAAATTAAATAAATCTGTTTGGCTGGCTTCATCTGGATACAAATGACTACGTATTTGTAATAGGTACTTGATTTCATGTTCAACTTACTTTTCTGTTTTTCCTCTGTATTTTGTTTTCAGAGCATTGAATTAGCAATCGGAAGAACTCATGTTTATTCTCTTCCAAATCCCCTTCTTGCTTTCTTACTTATTAAGCACTGTCTGCGTGATTTGCTTAGATACAAAAAATGATCACAATGTGGTTTTGGCTCCGGAGGGCTCATGTGAAGTGGTCCATGACCTGTCTGCCTTATTGCTTTGTTGATGGGTTTGATAGAAGGTTAAGTGTGAAATGCTGTGTAGACAGTTCATTGTTACACAAACATCTAAATTATTAGCCTCCTTTTTAATGAGATAGATGGAGGTGTGGGCTATGAATGAGGTTCTTCATGGCGTGAGTTTTCTGGTGGGATTTTTCAAGGGTGAGAAGAGGTGTGCCTTGAAGCAGTTAAGTAGGAGAACCTACTCCAGATACTGAGAGGGATGACTGGAGAAGGACTGAATAGACCAGCTACAAAAAAAAGAAGAAGAAGAAGAAGCCGGGGCAGAGGAAGGGGATGAATGCCAGGTATCTTTCTGATGACTGTCCTGTGTATTTTCTAATATTCTTTGAAAACTTTGAGATCAGCAGAGAGGCTGAGCCCTGCTGATGAGGAAGGGAGATTTGTTTAGAGACCGATAATGATACTTTAGGGTGCATGCAGTGTGTCTGTGTACTAGGCAGGTGCCATTTAAGTCAGAAGCCACTTTCCTGCTTTAGGACGGGTGCTGGGATGTGGAAGCTGGGGATGCAAAGCTACCGCTCTGTGTTGGTTTACTGGCCACCTCGTCATGAGTACTTCTACATCGTTAGTGATCTCTGATATGACTGCTGGATAGTCTTCTTGCAGTAACTTCCTTTAAAACTACGGTGGTCTGTGGTGAAGAAAATTTATTTTCAAATTGTATTATTGCTTTTAACTGGTCTCAGAGATCTGGGCTGTCTTGATACAGGCCAGTGCTTAACTAAGCAAAGTGTTATGTCAGAATGTGATTACTATTCCATTATTTCTTCATCCTTCAATTTTGCTTTAATTTGCTCTTAAATTTGCAAGTACCTAATGTTTTTAAGAGTGTTATATATATCATTTTCCCCTAATTTAAAAACCCAAATACTTTAACAAGCTGCTCAACATGAAGAAGGGGATGGTTTGCATCAGTTTATGAAAGAATACCCTGTTCCCAGGTTGGGTGGGTGCCATGTCAATAGCTTTATTATGTATGGCAAACACAATGCTAAGAAAACTTATTAGAAACTGAAGTCTTAAATGCTTGGGAGATTATAATGTGTTTTGACTTCAAAATTTTAAGTTAAATTCCACCACTATTTTCTATGACTATTTTCTGCAGTCTACTTTCTGTAGTCATAGAAAATAGTAGTGAAAGCTATAGAAAGCTATAGAAATGAAGAGGTGGGTGAGAATTTATTAAGGCGCCTTCAAACATATAAACTAGAAATAGATTCAGTTATATCAAAGATAGGCCTAGATGTGGACGGAATAGTGAATGTAGTTTCTGCTGCTACTCTTTCAACATGGATCTGTCTGGTTAATTGATACTAGTCATGCTACTGCTATTTTTATAGCATTCATCACATTTTAATTTTTGTGGCCATCTCCTCCTGGGCTTTAAGCAGCCAAGAATAAGGTTAGTTCATCTTTGTATCTCTTGCATCTAGCATGGTGCCTGGCACATAGAAAGCATTCAATAAATACTGTACTGATTGAATGAAACATTTTTTACAAATGTGTTTGAACCAAAGGCAGCCTATTGTTAACCTTGGTGAGCCTTGGAAGGCGTTTTGCTTGTGGTGATGTAGCGACTGAAATATTTTGTAAAAAGTGAAAACACCTTCAAATGATTTCTCTCTTTCTGATCTTTATTAAGACAGCAGCGCTGTATCCACACCTTCCTAATTGTGTGTACTCACTTCTTAAAAGTGCTTGCCATGCTTGTGTCCTTAAAATGTTTCACAATTCTGGCATTGAGAAGCCAGAGTGAAGTGAAGGAGTTGCTCGTTGTTCCCTATACACTGTGGATTCTCCCAGCTCTGCACCTTGGCTCAGGTTTTCCCCTTTAGCTAGAATGCCCTTCCTCCTTGACTTTGACTGTCTCTTAAAGGATGACTCACTGTACCCACCCTTCTAGGCTGAGCTCACAGCTAACATATGTAATCTAACATTTGAGTCAGTCGAGAAAACTCTTATTTTCCTGCTCTATACACCCAGTATAGTTGGTTTGCAGGTGTCTGTGGAGTTTGTTTTATACAGTGCCTGTCGGGCTAGGGCTGCGTTATAGCTAGCATCTGTAAGACCGTTCCAGTTTAAGAGCATGCAGGGTGGCGACAGTGAGATGAGACTGTCTGTATCAGCTTATGGCTTTTCAGTTTATGGCAGGTTACTTAAACTGAGCCTTAATTTTCCCATAAGCAAAATGGGAACTGAGTATGACTAAGTAGGGAAATGTATATAATGCCTAGGAATGGCTTTTGCTAGGTGCATAATAAGTAGAGTTTCCTTTTCTTCTATTTGTTTCAAATGATGTAAAAGAAGCCTTGTTTTGAAACCAAGCGTTGCTAATCTGACCACATTTCATGAAAGCATATTGATCACAACATATTTGTCATCAGAGTTTGGTAACACCTGACTCATTTTCTGTATTGCTTTGGGATTTATTTAAGCATGTGAGACTGATATTATCTAAGGTTTTAGTTGACAAAAGATGGATAGCCTGTGAGGTCGAAATTATGAGAGCAAAAGACTTTGGAAAATTTCTGCCATGGCGTATTTCATACATTTCAGCTTGGTGTCCAGGGTTTCCCTGAGTAGAGGAGTTTGTGATATACGAGCTCATAAATATCGTTGCCTGTGCCCTCTTCCAGAAGGGAAAGCCAGATCTCCAGGGATGCTCACTGTTGGGGAGACAACGAGAGGAGCTTCTTGTTTGAATATCTTTGTTCACAGCAGAGATCATATTTGAAGTTCTTCTCTTCAGCAAAAAGAGCAGAATGGAAAGTGGTTTAATATTCCTGTCGTTAGGGTTTCCACTCTGTGTGGGGTCATGAGAGTCATAGTCTTTATTCTGGATTCTGAAATGACGGTTTGTTTTACTTTTAAAAATGCATCTCACAGGGAAATAGAGAATTGTTCCTGTGAACTTCCTGGCTGCTATACTCAACACAGTTGCTGTGGCAGTTTTTAAAAGCAAATTAAAATGCAGTAATGCTTTAAATGTACTGCTTTAAGAAACTCGATAACTCTTGATTAGTCAGCATAGCAAACGGCAAAGCAGAACTTTTTTTTTTTTTTTTTTTTTTTTTTTTTGAGATAGGGTCTCTTCCAGCCCGGGCTGGAGTGCAGTGGCACAGTCACGGCTCACTGCAGCCAGGCTCGATAGATCCGCCCACCTCAGCCTCCTGAGGAGGCTGGAACTATAAGTAGGCACCATCACACCCAGCTAATTTTTGGTTTTTTTTTGTAGAGATGGGGTTTCACCATGTTGGCCAGGCTGGTCTTGAACTTCTGGGTTCAAGCGAATTGCCTGCCTCAGCCTCCCAAAGTGCTGGGATTACAGGAGTGAGCCACTGTGCCTGGCCTAGAATCTTTATATACCAGTTTTAACCATTTTGTTTCACTTTTTGAAGCACTTAATAGGAGGTAAATATACTTATGAAAGTTACATACTTAATAGAAACACACAATAATGGTACACAAAGAACCAACTCACTCGTAGATTGTGCTCCATTTTTGTGCGGAAGTTTTTGTGCCTGCCAATTACATTTGCTTCTGTGGTAGATTTCTCTTCACTGGGTCAAAGGAGAGGTGTCATTAAGGAAAGCACATGTGTCTTTGTTTCCTCTGGGTGTTCTGATGTGAGAGAGCCTGGATTCTTCAGTGCTTCCTGGTGAGAAAAGCAGAACTTAAGAAGGGCTGAGAGAGGGTCCACTTGCCTCCACAGAGCTCCTGATGCTCATAGAGGCTAAAGAGTCACTTTCGGCTTCAACTTTTAACTGCATTATTAGGGCTTTTAATGTATTATAGACTTGAACTTTGCCATGAGAGTAGGTCTCAAGTGGTCTCACCATACACACCAACACCAAGAAAGGAAACGATGTGAAGTGATGTTAATTAGCTTGATTGTGGTAATCATTTCACAATATAAACTTGTATCAAAAAATCACATATACCTTTAATATATATTTTTGTCAGTCATACCTCAATAAAATAGAAGTGTGTCCCTAACATTCAATAAATAATACAGTCATGAGCCACATAACGTTTCCGTCAAAAATGGACAACAGTGGTCCCACAAGATGATAATAGAGCTGAGAATTCCTATCATCCAGTGACATTATAGATGCCTTAATATCATAGTGCAATGCATTACCCATGTGTTGGTAGTGATGTCAGTGTAAACAAACCTGTGCTGCAAATGCAGAGCTCATACAATTATGTTCAGTACATAAAATACTTGATAATAAATGACTAAGTTATTGGCTTAACAAAATAGGAGTGTGGTGAGGGAGAGACCAATAAATAGGGCAGAGAGAGAGGTAATAATAGTTTTAATTTCTGGGTGAGATGCTGATGTTAAATTTACCTCCCTTGGGAACCCTGGAAGGAGGATAAAGCAAGAGGGCTCTGGGAATCTAGTGGAAACTTTGTAAGTGTAGACACTTAAGTTAATCCTTTTTTTTTGTAGTTTAGGGGGCAATAGTGTATTAGGCTCTAACTTTGGGTTTTGTGATTTCCTTTTATGAGATACATTTAGTTTTCTTTTTTGGAGTTTGATTGTTTATTGTAATGATAATTGTCTTCATGCAGCATGTTGCAAGCTTAAAATGTTCCGTAAGAGTAACCTGGCATTGTGGTGCATGCCTATAGTCCTAGCTTCTCGGGAGGCTGAGGTGGGATGATTGCTTGAGCACAGGAGTTCAAGACCAGCCTGGGCAATATAATAAGACCCTGTCTCAAAACAAAAAAACAAAAAATATTTCATAAAAGATAGCTGCTATTAATAATGGTATAATTATAATAATGTCTTACTGTTATATATCCAGAATGGTTATAGCAAACTTGGTGCTCTTTGAAGATTACCACAACAGTTAACCTTGGAAACCAAAGAAAGCCATTGAGGAAATCCTAGCCATCCCCAAACTTAGAGAAAATAAGTTAAGGCATTTATTTAATCTTTAAGGGTGTTATTTATGGTGGAGAAATGAGCAGAAGTCATTGTCAGTTTGATCAATAGCATCTGTTTTATTTAGAGAATTTTGACATCATAAACCAGGAATTTGTAAAACTGTGTGTGCATATTTTTCTACATCTGGGTAGCTACCATATGTTATACAGATCTCATCCCTTACATTTCTAGAGTTGTACTGTAGGAACTATGTCTAGTAAAAATCTCACTCTTGCCTCACATGCATTTGGAATTACCCTTTCATATAATAACAAAATAGGGTATTGATTTCTGTTTTTCTGAATGCTTACTTTGTGTGTATTAATCTTTTTAAATTTTCATAGCAGCTCTGCAAAGTAGGCATTTTATCTTTATTTTCCAGGTGAGGAAACTGATTCTGAGGAGTAAAATAATTTGCTCAAAGTTTTGTGATAGTGGCAGTACTCTGGTTGGAACCAAGGATTGGCTGACTCCAAAGTCCATTTTCTCTTTATTACTTAAGGTGGTACTTACACATTTTCCTGAATTTATTTTTATCATGACTTGTCCTCACTCTAGAGTCTGCATTACCAGCCCCTGTGGTCCAGCAGAAGTTTGGGATGTTGAGGTAGGGCTTGGGCATTGGGGTGTAGACATCAGTATTGCTGGCCAGGATAGGGGCCAGGCCATGGAATGACTGTGGGTCGAACTCAGCTGGTGGGGAGGTATGGTCCATTTGATGGCTGACGTTAGTGAGAGGGCAGGAGAGTCCTTTGGTCAGTGACCAGTTTCCCAGGACAGAAGCAAAGCCTTCCCTCAGGCTTCCTGAGTGAAAGAGCATCCTTCAAACATCCTGCTGAAAGGTGACTAGTTTCTCCTCGGTTCAGTGGAGGCAGCCTGCCTGGGTCCCTTGAGTGCTCTTTCATCCTGGGGCATCTTGGGATTTAGGAAGCTTGTATCTGAATTTTGGAATGCAAGGGCTTCTGGTGGGGGCCATTATATTTTCAACTAAGATTGGCCTTCCCTGGTCTAGAGCCTGCACACCTTTCTAAAATCTCTTTTTCAAACCCTCTGCTGCTTCATTAAAGTAAGAAAAAATAGCTACACTCTAGATTTGGTTTCTTGTTTCTTCAGTGACATTTTGTCTCCTCATCCTAACACAGTTATCAACTAACCTAGTAAACTAACCCATGTTAGTGTAGCTAATATCCATAAATGTATTAGAGGAAGAATTCTTTTTTAGCAGGAAACTCCGAGGGCGTGCTCCCTATCTTTGTCTAACTCCTTGGTGACTTTAGCAATGAGAATTTTAATCCAGAGGCTCCAGGGAGACACCTGCCCCACAAAGTGTGGGATTGCTCCTGTATTCTGTTAATGCCTATTTGTTGAAAGAGTTAACAGTGACCCTTGAACCATGAAGCAACTCTTTTTGGTGCTAAAAGCACACAAGTGCCCAAGAATGCAGCAGCATCGAAACTGGAGATGAAGTGATTTGTTCTTGACATCGGTTGGCAGGTACATTCTCTTACAGAGAGTAAAGATGAAATAGAATCCCATTCATAGAAGACAGTTTGTAGGGAGGGAGGCTGGGGATGGGAAAATGAGCTCAGGCTCAGAGGCCTTTTACGTCTTAGTATTCTCACAAATATGCTTCCAATAAAAACAATTTGAAAGGCAAAATATAAAATTCTTCCATTTAGGAGCACCTTGCTGAGATCTATGGTGGTGGTTTAAACTGTGATGTGATTAGAACCATGCCCTATGAGTGTGTAATATGTTGTCGACCAGATGGTCATATAATGCTCACTGGTCCTGGTGAGTTTGAATTAGGGAGCTGGGGAAATCTTGGCTGAGAAAAGGTAGGATAAGGCAAAAGTATATCTGCTTGAGGGGCAAAGTTGCATTCAACTAATTTGGTCTCAGCAAAAGTTCGCCACAGAAATCTGTCAGTGTGTATTGCTTTTTACTATTAATTGGGGTTTTAGTCACATGCTTTGTGGTTTGTTCATGAAGCTTTTATTTAAATGACTTATGAGAACTATCAAAATGTTTGCTCTGAAGGCCTAAATTATGTTCTTATGCCGTGGATTTTTTTCAGATGATCAACTTACCCATGTGAAAATGCTTGAGCAGGTTGGCTGCCAAATTGTAACGAAAGGCTGTCAGCAGTGCCTCGATTTATCTTTCTCTCACCTCTCCTGGATATGCTGTCTGCTTCCTAAGTCTAAGTGGAATATACTCAGTCCTGCAGACAACATCTGTGCTTTGGCATCAGGTTCCCTGTCTTTCTTGGGAGCTTTAAAAATAAGAGTATCAGGAAAGGTTCCATAGTTGGTGACAAGAGAATATAGGTTAGTTTTGGGCAAATGAGAAAATGAGCTTGTCTTTCTCCTAGCATACCCTGCTGAGATTTATTCCCAGCACCATCAAGGGGGCTATTGTAGAATGCAATCCCCAGTCCTCTCAGTGAAAGGGGAGAATTACAAAGTACAGAGTCTTATCCTTTCACTGTAATCCTGGGTGCACACTTGGATTCCTTATCTGTAAGTGGGAGTGTGGTCCAGACCTCATTCAATGTAAAGCTCTTACAAAGACCCTGATTTTTTTAAGGGAATCTCTGCTGTTGCCACTTGTGTTGTCATCATCTCCCTGAGAATGTTTTACCATAGCGGTTAATAAGTTATGTGATTTTAATTATCTCTTCACTTGGAGGAGTCAGTGCCTGTGGTAAATTGTTTGACCATCCATTCATTAACTCATTCAACAAACTCTAGGCTTTAGCTTACCACTTTTTCATTAGCGGCTTTCTTTGCTTGTTATTTGACTTTGATTTTCATGCTTTTCACCTTATATGTGTCTATCCGTTTTCCCTCTAGGACTTTCATGACCCTACTTTTTCAGCAGTTCATTGTCTGTCTGATTTGATGTTACTGCTTTGAAGCCTGGAGCTTTCTTACACAGAGGTGTTTTTCATTGACCTGGATAAACTCAGAAACAAGTTATTGCTGTCTTTTGGCATCCCCCCTCCCCATTTATGTGTTATTCACCATAGTCTTATTAAATATGTTAAGTAGTGATGCCGGAAGAAGTAGATTCTGCTTTCAAAATGTTTTTAATTTCTCTCAACAAAGGTAGAGAAAACCTTTGTTGCTTTAGGAGTCTAGGAGACTCCCCTGGGCAAAGTTTGCTGTTGTTTCTTCCCAGATTCCCCTCCCCCCTCACCATTCCTCCAAGAATCTTGAGGAATGATGATTTAAAAGAAAAGGGTCATGAGGGAGGACTGGCTCATAGATATTTCATGAAAAAGTGTGGCTTGTCTTGGGGTTAAACCGTTCCTGGAAAGTAGGAATGAGCTCTTCATTGCTTTGTAGGCAATCACAGTATATAAATACTGTAGAAGATCTGGGTTAAAAACCAAAGCCCAAGCTGTTATCTATAGTGTGCTGTTGCCAACCTCCCAGTAAAGTTTTAGTTTAACAGACCACACTGTGGCTGATAATGATAATTTTGTGTTATCCCTATTGGACGGGTGGCTAGCCTGTTTCCACAGTAGACAGATGCTTTGCTTAATGACAGACACCAGCCCAGAGCCTTGCTTTGTAGTAGGCCTTTGATAAATGTTAGTTAGATTTAATTGCTTGCTGACTTGTTGAGTACTGAGTGTGATTAGATTAAGCCTAATATGTTGTAATTAAGAACTATCAGTCACAAAACAAATTTAATTTTTTTTCTAAAAATATATGAAATGCAAAAGTTATAAAATAATTATGACTTATCAAGGGGAAAATTGTGACTTATTATACTTCATTCAGTAACTGAGGTTCGGTTCATTTCTATATTTGAATTTGAACTCCATGTCTGGTGGTTTTTTAAATGTGTGTGTATGTGTGTGTGTGTGTGTTTTTTTGGTGGGAATTGGAGTTGGGGTCTCTCTCTGTCATATGGGCCAGAGTGCAGTAGTACAATGATAGCTCACTGCAGCCTTAAACTTTTGGACTCAAGCCATCCTCCTGCCTCAGCCTCCTGAGTAGCTAGGACTAGAGGCATGTTTCATCATACCTGGCTAATTTAAAAAAAAAAAAAAAAATTTTTTTGTAGAAGCGGGGTCTCACTATGTTGCCCAGGCTGGTCTTGATCTCCTGGGCTCACACAATCCTTCTGACTCGACCTACGGAAGCACTGGGATTACAGGTGTGGTCCACTGTGCTTGGCTGCACATTTTCTTTCAGCAGTTTTTTCTGTCCTTTGTTGAAAGGCTTCATTGTCCTGCTGATAATTAGGCTATTATAATAAGAATTAGGAAGATTCTTCTTTATCACCTGTTCTTAGATGACAAAGATTCTTAGAAATTCTTGCTGTGTTTATTTTGTACTTCCTGGTAATGTAGTTTAGATCTGAAAAGACATAGTTGAAGTTAGCTCTCACAGAGGAGGAAAATACTTGTGTACTAACGATCAGTTTAAATGACTCAAGATAAGCAATCAAAGAAGTGTTATCTTTACCATTGTATTAGTCTGTTCTCACACTGCTAATAAAGACATACTTTAGACTGGGTATTTATAAAGTAAAGAGGTTTGACTCACAGTTGGCATGGCTGGGGAGGCCTCAGGAAATTTGCAATCATGGTGGAAGGGAAAGCAAACACGTCCTTCTTCATATGGCGGCAGCAAGGAGAAGTATGAGCGGAGTGGGAGAAAAGCCCCTTACAAAACCATCAGATCTCGTGAGAACTCACTGTCTTGAGAAAAGCATGAGCCTAACTGCCCCCATGATTCAATTACCTTTTACCGAGTCCCTCCCATGACATGTGGGGATTATGGGAACTACAATTCAAGATGAGATTTGGGTGGGGACACAGCCAAACCATATCAACCATATTCTGCCTAAATTAGACGTCTATCTCTAATCACAGCTTAATTATTCAAGTGCCCACAGATTCTTCTTTTAATTGGTGATTTTCTAATACCATTGCAGGACCTTCTGATTGATAGTTTGTGCACAAGTTTTCAAAAAGAAGTTAGTGTCTCTTTTTAAGAGAAATTCGTCAACTACAGTGACATTAGAACCAGTGATTAAAAATTACTGAAGTCGCATCTGTGGATGTCTATGCCTGTCTACTTTTTGTTTATAGAACTCATGACTATTTAAATGAAAACAGTCACCTCAGTCCTCACTAAAAACAATGATTATTAAAAATATAAAATTTAAGGTGGCTACAGAATGTGGCAATAAATACCAGAGAAACGGAGTCATGAGTAAAAGTATTAATGTTCTTGGCTTCTTTTTGATTAAAGTCTAAACATTGTTTTTCAATTCAGACTTAACAGGGAGGATGCTGCAAATGAAGGGAGCATTTTTTTCTATAAAGGCCCACACAGTGTCTTATGGTGTCTTAGTACATTTGGGCTGCTGTACAGTAACAGAATACTATAAATTAGGTAGCTTCTAAAAAACAGAAACTTTTTTTCTCATGGTTCTGGAGACTGGGAAGTCCAAGATCAAGGCATCAGCAGATTCAGTGTTTGAGGGGAGGACCTGCCTCCAGTTCAGAGACAGCCATCCTTTCGCTGTATCTTCACATGGCAGAAAGGATAAGTAAGCTCTCTGGGACCTCTGTTTTAGGGGCACTAATCCCATTTACGAGGGCCCCACCTTCATTATCTAATCACCTCCCAAGAGCCCCATCTCCTAAAACCATTACATTTGGGGGTTAGGTTTCGACCTATGAATTTTGAGGAGACACATTCAGTTGATGGCAGAGGGAGATACTTGGTCTTCAGATACTTAGATTTTTAACTCTGAATTCTTGGGTACCTTTTAGAGATATGGACTGATTTAGACTAGAGTCGTTGTGCCCAGCGCAACTCGAAGTAGCGGAGAGAGCGCAGGACTAGAGCGCAGAGCTTGGGACGTGCATCCCAGGTGGCGTGATGGGCGGAGAGCAGGAGCAGGAGCAGTTCGAGGGCATGTTGCTGGCCATGGCTCAGCAGCACGAGGGTGGCGTGCAGGAGCTTGTGAACACCTTCTTCAGCTTGCTTCGACGCAAAACAGACTTTTTCATTGGAGGAGAAGAAGGGATGGCAGAGAAGCTTATCATACAGATTTTCAGCAACAACAATCAGCTGGCACAGAAGGCCCAGTGGGAGAAGAGAGCCCGGCAGGAGGCTGAGCGGCGGGAGAAGGTGGAGCGGGTGGCCAGGCTGGCCAAAGAAGCCAAGTCAGAGGCCTCAGGGCCCCAGATCAAGGAGCTAACTGATGAAGAGGCAGAGAAGCTGCAGCTAGAGACTGACCAGAAAAAGGATACAGAGAATCATGAGACCCAGCTCAAGAACGGCAACCTTAACTCCCCAGGGAAGCAGGAGACTGAGAAAGACGAAGAGGAGGAAGATGAGAAGGACAAAGGAAAACTGAAGCCCAACCTAGGCAACGGGGCAGACCTGCCCAATTACCGCTGGACCCAGACCCTGTCGGAGCTGGACCTGGCGGTCCCTTTCCACGTGAACTTCTGGGTGAAAGGGAAGGACGTGGTGGTGGACATCCAGTGGTGGCACCTCCGGGTGGGGCTCAAGGAGCAGCCAGCGATCATCGATGGGGAGCTCTACAACGAAGTGAAGGTGGAGGAGAGCTCATGGCTCATTGAGGACGGCAAGGTGGTGACTCTGCATCTTGAGAATATCAATAAGATGGAGTGGTGGAGCCGCTTGGTGTCCAGTGACCTTGAGATCAATACCAAGAATATTAACCCTGAGAATTCCAAGCTCTCAGACCTAGACAGTGAGACTCGCAGCATGGTGGAAAGGATGATGATGTATGACCAGAGACAGAAGTCCATGGGGATGTCAACCTCCGACGAACAGAAGAAACAGGAGATTCTGAAGAAGTTCATGGATCAGCATCTGGAGATGGATTTTTCCAAGGCCAAATTCAACTGGCCCCTGTTTTTACCTCCTTGAACTCTTGGGGCTGAGCTGCAACCATCCAACTTTTTTTCCCACTCTTCTCTGGCCCTTGTGGGCCTCAGGGATTGGGGCAGGCATGGGACTGGCCCAGCACACAGGTCCCAGGGCATCAGGAGAAAGGCTGGGGTTTGGGGTCTTGTCTTCCCCAGTTGGCCTACTGTTACACATTAAAGCGATTTGCTTAGCAAAAAAAGAAATAAGGACTGATTTATTTCCTCATTTGTGATGCCAAATTGTAAAGATTAAGGTAATTGTTCTGTTAAGTTATGAAAATACACAACTTCTAAGAGACAGAGGCAGATAGGATATTGGCAACCTTCACACCCTAGTTTGAAAGGTACTGGCCTTTCTTGGCTGTGCTAAGGCATGAATAAATACCTCACTATTGTGGTTACAATAGTAACCATACCTTTGTTGTGTTTTATTTCTTCAATTACCATCTGTTGTTGCAACTTTTAGCTAAAGCACAGCTTTGCAAACTTCCACCTTAAGTCATAGCACTGTGTCTTGGTGAATTGATTATAGAGGTGGAAGTTAGTATCTTAAATTTGATTCAGTCACATATGCCTTTTGGGTGACTTCACTTTGAATCCTCAAAGGATGACTTAGAGAATGCCAAATAAACACCCTGGCAACTGGTAATGACCTTCTGGGAGTTTCTGACAGATTGAGGTTTCACAACAAACACAGATAAAAGACAGTTTTTCAGAAAACAGTGGCAAAGGAACTGAATAAGTAAAGCGTAACTGAAGGCAGTAGAGGTAGTTGAGTGGAAATGCATAGAGAGCTGGGAGGAGTGGAGTTCACCAGCAAATGTGTCTTGTGTATCTGGCTGGGAGGTGTGATTGGGATGGAGAAAGGAAAGGCAGCATGCAGGAGGGCATGTGATAGGAGTAGAGCTGTGTGCCAGGGGTGGCAAGTTGACTCTCTTGGATGGTACCAAGAATTTGTCTTACTGTAGTTAGACAGAGTTAGTTTTTGTTCTGAATGAGACACTGACTTTCCCTTATTTCCTGATAGGGGTTTTGAATATAGTGACTTGAAGCAAGGACAGTTATTGGAACTATGGTATCAGATTTCCTGAAGGTAACATTATTCATTAAATAATAATGTTGCTCTTTGAGCCCTTAAAATTGGCCTTTTTCTAGACTCCTAAACTCTTTATGTTCTTAACGAAATAATGCTGGCTAGAGCCCTTACCAAACTCTAACCAGAAACAGTGAATTAAAAGATACAGAAGACTGGGAGCTAGAAATTGATTTTTTTTTTTTTCAAACCCATATTGTCTCGAAAACATCTACCTTAGGATCTATTCGCATCCTTAACCCTGCCAACCCCTTGATTCATTTGCAAGATTGCCACCCTCCTTGCTCTTTACAATAATTCATTCTTTAATTTCAAATTTTTGTGCTATTTTCATATTGTTTAAATGAGGTTCACCTACCCAACATGGTAGCTATTTTCCTAATATCTTCGTTGTACCTAAACATTGTGGAAAGTGGTTTCTTTTATAAATTTAAAATGTTTGGCTTTTCAAACCCCGTTTTCTCATCTTCCTTTGTCAGAATTCTGTTTGAGGTGACCAAAACCACTTGGATCCTAATTTAGTGGATGATTTTGGTGAAATTAAGACTTTGAGATTGACTTTTCTCTCCCCCCACTCACCACAGTGGGAATGCATTTTTCATCTTTTCTGTGGGGTGATTTGGAGAATGACTGAGATGGTTATTCCTTTTTTCCTCCTGTTTCAGTCTGTTTTGTGCTGCAGTGACAGAATACTTGAGACTGGGTAATTTATAAGGAACAGAATTTTATTTCTCACTGTTCTGGAGGTGAGTGGGACGTCCACGATCGAGGTGCCAGCATTTGGTCTGGTGAGGGCCCTCTTGCCGCATCCTTATCTGGCAGAAGGCATAAGGGCAAGTCGTCCAAATGTGGAGTGAAGCCTCTTTTATAAGAGCCCTAATCCCATTGACAGGGAGAAGCCATCATGGCTTAATCACCTTTAAAGGCTCCACTTGTAAATACCATCACTTTGGCAACACCTAAATTTTGGAAGGGACATATTCAAACCGTAACACCCCCTCTCACCTATTGTCTGCCCTCCTTTTGGGAGCGGGCAGTGGTGCTGACTGAAAGATGCATCCTCCAGGCTTCCTTGCCCTCTGGCTTCTAACTGGATTGGCCAAGGGGGAACTTGAGGAGAACTAAGAGTGGGAGGGGAGAGAGCTGCCAGTCGCCACATCTCTGCTGTCTGCTGCAGTTTTGTCAGTGGCTGTGTCCCACCAAGAAACCACTCTTGCCTGGTGGGTCCTCTTTCAGGCCTCCAGCAGGTTACTTTCCTCTCCTTGATGCTTCAAGTCACTTTCTACCTGAATGCCCCTGTGGTACTCTTCACCCTTCCCTCGTCTTTGTAAATAGTCCTTCGATCAGATGTCTTCATTGGAACTATGTGAGTTGCCTCTATGTAGTACATGTAAGACACTGTTGATTAAAAGTGCAGGTAAGACACTGTGGTGTCAACACTTTCACATGAGGAAACACATAGCGCATTAAATGTACGTGATTACAAGATAACGTCTTAATTTCAGATACATTAATACTTAGAAACAACACCCGTGACTCTCAAAACAGAGGGAAATCTATGAAATTGCTACTGGTTTTTCATTGTATTAAAGATACCATAATAAAGATCTTTGTTTATAAACTTGCCTATATTTGAGATTATGTCCATAGGATAGGTGAGAAGAGAGTTATAGACATTTTCTAAGACTCGTTTCTTTTTGCCGCATTGCATTCTAAAAGGGTCAGACGTATTTAGAGTGGCACCTGCAACTTCTTAGCTCTTGTTTGACTGTCCAATGTGTGTTGACTTTTCCACAGATCTTTCCTAATCTGATAGGCCAAAGAGAGTCTTTCCATTTGGCGGTGAAAGTGAACATTTTCTATTTTTTCTTGTATTTTTCTTTTTCTTTAAAAAAATCTCCTTTGCCTGTTTATTTATTGGGTCTTACTGTTTTTCATATGCATGAGCTCTTTGTGTGATAGGTCAGGGGTTAGCTAACTTTTTCTATAAAGGACCAGCTAATAGACATTTCAGGCTTTGTGAGCCACACAGCTTCTGTAGGGTGAAAGCAGTCTTAGACAACAGACAACTAATGAGGATGACTGTGCTCCCATGTGGACACTGAGTTGTAAATATTATATAGTTTTTATATGCCCTGGAGTATCATTCCTCTTTATTTTCTTCAACCATTTAAAAATGTAAAAACCATTCTTAGCTCACGGGCTGTAGAAGAACAGGCGGTGGGCTGGATTTGATTAGTGGGCCATAGTTTGCTGACCCTTGTAATAGATGATAACTCATTTAATCTGTTTTGACTATTTTCCTCACTTCCTTTTTTAGATAAATTTTTTAGGCCTACAGAAGTTTAAATTTCTTACAACATCAAATTTTAAATTTCTGGCCATTTTTGTCATGATTCTGAAAGTTAGAATGTTCTTACTAACGATCGTATCCAAAAATACACGACTTAATTTTAGCTTTAGAGACATGTTTTTTAAAGAATTCGCCTTTATTCATGTGGAATTTATTTGTGTATAGTGTGATTTGGAAGTCTAAATTTAATTTTTTTGCAAGCAGCAAACCAATTGTGGGTTGTTTTTGAATCCTCCTGGTTAGTACTGGGTTCATTAACTGTGCTTTGGGTACCTTTGATCCTAGATTTACAGCATGATAATTTTCCCAGTTTTCATTTATGTTCAAGAAGTATGGTACCAACCTGTGACATGAGTTCCTCTTAGTTCTTCTTGGCTCATCTGTTTCCATGTGAGCTGGCATTCACAGGAAATTCAGAACTCTTATAGGCATAATATTAATAGATACATGTGGAAAGAGTTGTTCTCTGAAAAAAAAGTTTGAGTTTTTTTTTGAGACAGAGTCTTGCTATGTCACCCAGGCTGGAGTGCGATGGCCCGATCTCGGCTCACTGCAAGGTCCACCTCCCAGGTTCACACCATTCTCCTGCCTCAGCCTCCCAAGTAGCTGGGACTACAGGCACCCGCCACCATGCCCGGATAATTTTTTTGTATTTTTAGTAGAGATGGGGTTTCACCGGGTTAGCCAGGATGGTCTCTATTTCCTGACCTCGTGATCCACCTGCCTCGGCTTCCCAAAGTGCTGGGATTACAGGCGTGAGCCACCACGCCCAACCTTTTTTTTTGTTGTTGTTAAATGAAGAATGACAACTTTATCTCCCACACTAGGAAAGAAATGTGCAATTAATAGTTTATATTACACAACATTAACTGTTGGTTTTTTTTTTTTTTTTTTTTTGGTCTTTGGAAGATATACTCAAATTTGTGATAAGTAAAATGACTTGCTTATCACAGGTTACCATATAAGATTGGACAAGAATAATCTTTTATTTCTAGTCTTTTAGGTTGTTGAAATGACCTAAAATGTAATTTGAGGATAAGCATAACCCTGATCTGCTGAAAATTACAAAACCAAATTTGCAGGAATGGCTTTCTTGCTGCTGAGACTGAAAAATTTGTCTGCTCCCAATTCAGTTGACTCTAAAGAATAGATAGCATGCTTTTATTTTCTGACAGCACTAACAGTTATTCCTGCTGAACCAGGAATGCTGTTAGAGTGTCAAGGATGGATTTGCCTTAACTCATTTTTCCACAAAGCTGTAAATTAAAAAAAATCTGTTAACGTTTCTTTGTAATTCTTTGGTTCACAGTAGATAGTCCTGCTGCAGAAGTCCTGCTCCGGTCAGCCTGTATTTCCAGTGAGAGTGTTCTTTCAGAATTGGAAATGGCTGTATGTTCAACTGGGTTGCCATGGTGCTGTGGGACATGAGGTGGCAAACCCCACACAAGAGTTAAAGTGATGAGTAGTGCTTAGGGTACAGATTACAGAAAGTACAGCTTGCCATCAAGTTCTAGGCAAGAGATAGAACTAAATGTCTTAATCCGAAGAGGAAAATCTTCATTCCAAGGGACATTGAGTTTAGATGAGATTCGTTGCTAGATTATGCCCCAGATGGCCTGTTAGCTTTTTTAGGAAACTTGTTCCCATTTTGTGTCTCCACAATGGTTCTCAGCTACTATCTGTACCAGTCCCTTAAAATTAAAAGTTAAATTAGTTGTGATGTGATTTGAAATTTGAAACCTATGTTTTTGTTTAGCTAGACTACAGTGGTGCACTTAGAATTTTTGTTCAACTTCCCCACCCAATATGAATTTGGAGAAAAATAGGAATGACTAAAAAAATGAACAAGCTCACATGAAATTGAGAGGATGGTTTGGAAATCTCCTTGAATTTCTTTTTGTAAGCCAAATTTATTTTTATAAGCCTTTAACGGAAGACAGTTTGTTCTTTGGATAATTGGCTCAGGCTTTATCCTCCTCTTTCAAATATGCTTCAACCAAAGGCCCAACTGTGAGATGAATAGGATAAATGAAGTTGGGAAGTGTGTGTGTGGGGGGAGGGGGAAGGCAAAACAGTCATGTGGAATCTTTTGTTTTGTTTTTAAAATAATTCTTAAGAGCTGCTGTCTTTCGACAGAGTCAGAAAGTCGTTGCTTAAGCGTATTTGTCACTTACAGAGAGTGAATGGGAAGTCTTTAATGTGGTTCTGTAAATGTAAGCCTTGTTGTTTAATCATGGCATTTCTGCAAAAATGAACTCCTGCACCCGCATCCCTCCCCTCTCCTTTCTTTTAGTGTCTTAGAACTGAGCTAAGCATTTGAACAGTCATTGCTAAGTGTTTCCACATTGGGGGAACTAGAAGGTCTTGGCTGGATAGAATTCTGATTTTCATGGGAGGGAATTAGTTTTCCGTTTTCTGCCTTAGAAGTCATATAGTATACTTGCTATTTGGGCTGAACTGACTTGAAAAGTCAAACAGGAATGAGTCTAGCTACTAAATTTAGAGAACTGACTCGTAATTTCTTGATCTAATACAGTGGGCAGTCTTGTCATTGCCAGTTCTTTATTTCCGTGTTTGCCAAACCTAGAATGAAATCCAAGGCTGCTGCTTAACCATCTATAGCTCTGGTAGTTCGTTTCTACTTCTCCTGCTCATTTCCGAAGATAACATGTATTCAGAGAGCCTGTGAGGTCCTGGCTTAGATGAGTCCTGCACATCAGGGCAGACTTCCATGCCTCTGGACATCTTCCACATTTCAGACATTGTCTTCTTTCTTTTTCTTTTCCTGTTAACAAGTATGTTTTTATTTAAGTCAGGCTTTAATTCTCCCCTCTTCCCCCTCTCCCCTTTTCAAGGGAGATTTAAAATAAGTGGGAAATTACTTTTTGTATAGATGTTCTTTTGTCTTAGATTCATGCTCATGTGACTTTCTACTTGCCATTTGGAGTAACAGTTATTCAAAGAGCATTACCTAAATTCCATCATTTAAAAAAAACTTATGCCCCCCCCCCAACCCTTCATCATTATTTTTAAAGCTCTCAAAATGCCTGTCTTGCTTAAAGAATCATAAGACTATGGAAGTGGAATGCATTTGGCATGTTGTTCACTATTCCATGAATTTGTAGACTAAATATATTATTTCTGTGGCTCACCCAGAAGATGTTGTCATCCTTTAAAATTGCAATTAGCATTATTGTAAAATTGGCCGATGGAAAAAGATCTATTAAGTTTATGTGTATTTTGGATTTAATGTTGCTTTACCTAAGGATGTTAGGGTTCACCAAATCCTGCTTTGCCTGTGATGTACATGGAGGAATTTTGAGAAGAAATTTTTTTTTCCATTAATAAATGAAAGAACTTCAGTGTGAAGAATTTTAAAAAGTCACAAGCACAGATGGTTCACCTGGGTAATTTGCAAGGAAACTGGATGAGCATAATGTAGGCGGGGGAGACTTAGGGAAATTATTAGGATAATTCAGTTCCTTTCCTTTTATCTGTCTGAGCCAGTTAGGAAGAAAAAAATGAGGTTTTTTGGATGTCAGAATTACCCCGCTGGAATTGTTCATGTACTTTTCAGAATAAAAAACATGAAAAGGGAGAAATTAAATTTTCTGGTATGATTTAAGAAAATAAACAAAATGAGACATGCTGGGGAAAGTGATAGGACACTTTCAGGTTGTGAACCTCAGGGAGTTTCCTGGCCAAGACAGGTGGCTTGGAGTTTTCCCTTTTTCTCCTTCTCTCCTCCCTTCTACTTTACTTTTCTCCCTCTCTTCCTCCTTTTTTTTTTTTTTCTTTTTTTTGCACACCCAGCAGCATGGACCTTTCCTTCTTTTGGTCCTTCTATCCATCAGGGTCAGGTCTTTCAAGATAAGTGGACACAATACCACTAAATCCATAAACTTCTGATTTCTATGTCATTCTTCTCTGTGAGCCAGTGTTGTCATTGGTTTAAAAAAAATAAAAGCTTCAGCTGGACGCAGTGGCTCACACCTGTAATCCCAGCACTTTGGGAGACTGAGGCAGGTGGATCACCTGAGGTCTGGAGTTCAAGACCAACCTGGCCAACATGGCGAAACCCCATCTCTACTAAAAAATACAAAAACTAGCCAGGTCTAGTGGTGTGGTGGCAGGTGCCTGTAATCCCAGCCTTGCGAGGCTGAGGCAGGAGAATTGCTTGAACCTGGGAGGTGGAGGTTTTGCAGTGAGCCGAGATTGAGCTGCTGTACTCCAGCCTGGGCAACAGAGTGAGACTCCATCTCAAAAAAATAAATAAAAATAAAAGCCTCAGCATATTGTCCTCTGGCCTGCGAACTTGCTGAAGTATTATTCCCTATTGTGTCCCCCAGGCTATGTTGCTGTCTAGCCTGTGAGTAAGGCCAATTCCGTATTATGGAGGTAGTGGGCTGGGTGAAAAGAGCACAGATTTTTTATATGATGAGTTATACAACTTGAGGCTAAGTACCTAATCTGTAAGTCTTCAACTGTAAAACAGGAATGATACCAAGTGCGAGGAGATGTGAGAATTACAAATTCTCCTGTGTAAGATGCTTTATATATTGCTTGGTATACTCGGTAAGTCCTCAAGAAATGCTTGTTTCTTTTCTGCCAGGTCTCTAGTAATTGGAATTTTGGATGACTAAATTAACATTCGGCTAATTTTTTTGAGCGATTAACATGTAAGGCTTTTCTAAGTCCTGAGGGAGGTAAAACATGAATGATAGGTAGCATTTGCTTGCACAGGCACTGTTTTAGCCACGTGTACATTTTATCTGGCTTTATCTTCTATACACAGCTATGAGATACGCACCATTATCTCTAGTTTATTGATAAAGAAATAGTATAGAGGATTGATTTATCTGAGACCGCACAGCTAGTAAGTGATACAGTTGGCTGAGGCATAAAGAGAGAAACTGATACCATGTAATACAAAGCATAACATGATACTTATTTTTAAAAAGGGTGAACATGACCAGATGATTGAGAAGAGAAGGCAATTGTATTTGTTTTGGGTAGGAAAATTAGGACAGGCTTCAGGGAGAAGATGCCATTTGAGCTGGGCATGGCAGGAATTGAGTGTGTTGTGGAGAGGTAGACATGGGAGCCGAAGAGAGAATGTGGTGGCCATGGAGACAGGAACACTTGGGTGCTGCCCCAGAGCAGCAGACAGCTTCACTGGCTTTCTGAAGACTACTGGGTGTGTGACAACCAATCCCAGAAGCTGCCCCTGGACCCTGAGCTGTTGCTGGGATCCCAGACCTGAGGTCGGGTTTGGGCCGAGGCTTCCTCTGCCCAGGGTTGCCACATGGCAGTGTTGGAGGCTGTACATTGACAGAGAAGTGAAACCAGAAGGCAGGTGACTAATCCAAATAAAAGTTGTGGAGGAGTAGAAGGTGTCAGCACAGGATGAGGGAGGATGTTTGAAATGATGGTTGAAAGGGGGATGCCTAGAGAAGTTTCTGAGCCCCGAATGGTCTCTGCTGTGCCTTTTTAATAGACGCTGGTCCCTCTGGACATGGGTGAAGAGCAGCTTATTAAGTGTTTTCTTCATAGTATTGAAAGGAAGTAGGAGACAAAAGCCTGGATGGGGAACCTGAGGTGGAGTGTTGTACACATGGAACCTACCTGCCAGTGTCAAGGTGGAGGTGGAAGGATTTGATAGGCTGTTGACAAGTTTTTTTTCTGGGGTTGGGGGTGTAATAGTGACATAATGGGGCTTATGCTTGAGGAAGATTGATCTGCCATTTGTATGGGGTGGATTAGGTCATTTAGACTTTAGGGAGGGCACTTGTGTTGATGCCTTTGCACCTTGGTGCAGAATTTGTAAGGCTTTGCAATCGATTCGATTGGGAGGCTGGGAAATGAGGAAGCAGTTAAAGGTGACCTTAATGTCTTTAATAGTGTTTCTGTATGTATTCGATATTTGGGTGAGTTCTATGTGGCAGGCAAAGTGCTAGCTATTGGATGAAGAGTGCTGAGCGAAACTGTGTGAGTAGATAGGTGGCGAGGAAGTCGAATGAGAGTGGCTCTTGGGTTTTGAACCTGGGTCATGGGGAAAGTGGTGTGACATGTACTGAAACAGGACAGGCAGCAGAGGAGTCGACTTAGAAGCCCTGATGATGCATTTTGTTTTGATGAGTTGAGTTTGAGGTTGATCACGGGAAGTGCTCAATCATAAAATTAGACATCTTCGACAGAGATTGGAGATGGCAACAGATAGAAAGTGGGTTGAAAAACAAAGAATGTGCCAGGCACAGTGTCTCATGCCTGTAGTCCCAGCACTTTGGGAGGCCGAGGTGGGCAGATCACTTGAGGTCAGGAATTTAAGACTAGCCTGGCCAACATGGCTAAACTCTGTCTAATAAAAAATACCGAATGTGGTGGCACATGCCTGTAGTCCCAGCTACTCTGTGGGCTGAGGCAGGAGAATTCCTTGAATCCAGGAGGTGGAGGAGGTTGCAATGAGCTGAGATCACTCCACTGCACTCCAGCCTGTGTGACAGAGCCAGACTCGGTCTCAAAAAAATAAAAAATAAAAATAAAACATAAAAAAAATAAAGAATGCTCTTTTAGAGATTCAAGGGAAGCAGGCAGAGGATATGGCCTTATGGGCAAAGCTTAAATTTTAGGGGGCAGAAGGAAGATGCTGCAGAGTGTGGAGGAGGAATCAGTATAACTTATATTTTTCTACCTACCTGTTTTCTTGTGCAGTTTGTCTCCTTTATGGCTTTAGAACAAGGTTTCTTAACCTTCGCTCTGTTTATGCATTTGGGACCAGATAACTGTTATGTCATAGGTCTGTCCTGTGCTTTGTAGGATGCTGAGCAGCACCCCGGTCCCTGCCCACTGTATGCCACTGGGTAACAATGAGTAGCACTGCCTCTTCCCAGTTATGTCAACCAAAAATGTCTGTAGACTGCTGAATATACCCTGGGGGGCAGTCACCCATAGTTGAGCCCCCCTGCTTTAGGGGTAATGATTTTGTAGTTTTCTTTCTTTTTCCTTCCCACGTGTATCCTGTCCAAACCACAGCCAGGGAGGAATTGGAGGCAGGCAATGCCAACAAAAGGGTTGAACCTTCATTTGGCTGCAAGCAGTTTGTGACTCAGTTCTCAATAAAGTTAAGTGTAGGAAGATGTTGGGAATTATCCTGTGAAACAGTTTCCTGTACTAGGAGAAGTGTGAACTGGTAAGACTATTTCATCGTAGCTCTCAACAGGCCTGGGCCTGTGACGTGACTGCATTTATGGACATTGGGGTGGGGTGGAGTGGAGGGAATTTTAGCTCTGAAAGTTTGGGGAATTTATCAGTTTCAAAAAGTATTATTTTACGGAAGTCCCTATGTACTTCTTCAATGCCTTTAGGAGAAGCTATTAATTTAAATGTGTCCTGTCAAAGAAAATAAATGTGTGTCCTAATAAAGGTCCCTAGAAGTTCACGCCGGACATCTCACCCCTCCAAATGAAGTGACACAGGAGGTGTACACAGTCCTAGTGGTTTCTGCATACCCAGCTTACTGCCTTTTCACCTGGTAGATGCCCATGAGTTATGAATTGAAATCCCACCTGTCATTTATGCTTGAAGAATTCTTCCTTTTTGATCTTGAAAGGGGAAGGAGAAGTGCTTGGAGGCAAAAAGCTTTAATCTGTGCAAGATGTCAAAGAATAAGTTCATGACTGTGTCAGCGGCATTCACAATTTCATTTGAAATCTTTATTTAGAGATTGGCCATGGATTTGAGTGTGCTTGTTAGGTCAGTGGAGGGGAGGCTGTTGATTCAGGTTGGGGCTTTTTTCCATTTCTTAGAGTTCTCCAGGTGTTCCTTTCCTGCTTTTGAGCTTAAAGTTCATTTCTGACAGGTGCTTAATGAAGTGGTTATTATAATCAGTTTGGCCTAATACGCTATTCATAAAACTTGAAAATTGACCAAAAAGAGAGAGGTGGAGGAAAAACTGAACTATTTTTAGGTAGTTTCAGATGTTGTGTTTAATGTTTTAAAAGCCCATAAATGCTAAGGGTTGTTCTCATCTGTAAATAGTGGTGAAACATGAAAATATGAACAGGTGTGCTCTAAGTCAGAGGGCAGGGTGGAGGGGAACCTGCATGAACTATCTTTGCTTAGCAGGCCAGGCACATTCCCTGCTGTTTTTGGGGAGCGGGCTCTAGGATCCTTTCCCTCTTGGAAAAGAGCAGAAAGTACCTATTGGATCTCTGGTCACTGAATAAAACTGGCCTACCCTCAGTGTGGCCTGGCTCCTAACAGGATCAAATTGAGACCTCAACTGAATTCTGCCTCAAGATCTTTCTTGATGTTTACTGGTCCATGAAGACAGGAAAGCGAGGGTAGGAAGGTGCGAGGACAGTTGCTGCCAAAATGAATTTGCCAGGTTCATTCATCTGCTCTCCCTTGCACACAGCTCTCTCATTCCTTCCTCTTCGACTTTTTAAAAAATGAACTTTTTGTTGTAGTATGGTTTCAGATGTATGGGAAAAAAATGAGACTACAGTGCAGAGAATTCCCACACACCTTGTATCTAGTTTCCCCCGTTATTATCTTAAGTTAGAATGGTATGTTCATCACACTCAGTGATCCAATACGGATACCTTAGAATTAGCTGAAGTCTGTGCTTTCTTCACCTTTCCTCAGTTGATACTTAATGTTATTTTTCGATCCCGGGATCCCATCCAGGATGCCGCGTCACATTTAGTTGTCGTGGAGCCTCAGGCTATTTTTGGTTGTGACAGTGTCCCAGACTTTCCTTGTTTTTGATGACCTTGACAGTTTTTAGGAGTGCTGGTCAGGAGTTTTGTAGGATGCCCCTCAATTGAGATTTGTCTGTTGGTTTTCTGTGGCGATTAAACTGGGGTTGTGGACTTCGAGGGGGAAGATGACAGAGGTAAAGTGTCATTTTCATCACATATCACTGTGACTTATCACATGCTGATCCTGAGCACTTGGCGGAGGTAGTGTTTGCCAAGTTTCTCTACTGTAAACTGTTTAAAAAAAAAAGAAAGAAAAAGCCCCACAAAACTGTAAAAACAACAACCAAAAACCCAAACAGCTCTGTCCTCTTCGGAAGGACGTCACTGTGTACAGCGTACACTTGAGGAGTGGGACGTTGAGAGAGGAGGATCTATTTAAGTTATTTGGAATTCTTCTGCCTGGGAGATTTGTCTCTTCTTCCCCATTTACTTATTCAGTCATTTGTATCAGTGTGGACTCATGGATGTTGATTTTATCCTTTAGATTAGAATCTAATACTAAAAAATGAACTTTTTATTTTGTTTGAATCATTTCAGCTTTGACCATTGGGAGCTCCTTACTTGGCTTCTGTGTCCCTTTATTGGTATACACTCATTTTTTTTTTTTTTTTTTTTTTTAGTACTTCCTTTCTGGCACTACAGAATACCTCTTTGACTTTTTATGTGCCTTTGTGATGCTTTCTACCTGGTGTTGGAGTAGTGACAGATCACATACTTGGTGGCCTGAAAGCAAAGGTTTTGGTCTCAGCTCTGCTGGCCAATTCATGTCACCTTTGTGACCCTGTTGTTTCTAAAATGATCTTTAGCTAACCAGAATTGTAAGAAATAAATGTAGGGCTAGGCACGATGGGTCACACCTGTAATCCCAGCACTTTGGGATGCTGAGGCGGGTGGATCATGAGGCCAAGAGATTGAGAACATCCTGGCCAACATGGTGAAACCCCCTCTCTACTAAAAATACAAAAATTAAAATTGAGTATGGTGGTGAGCCCCTGTAGTCCCAACTTTTTGGGAGGCTGAGGCAGGAGAATCACTTGAACCCAGGAGGCGGAGGTTACAGTGAGCTGAGATCACACCACTGCACTCCAGCCTGGTGACAGTGCAAGCCTCCGTCTCAATAAATAAATAAATAAATAAATAAATAAATGTAAAAGGACTTCACACATTTGTTATCAATCCATGCCCCCCCTCCTTTTTTTTTTTTATGTTGAAGCACATCTTCAGACTTCCATCTGAAGTTCCTTATTGGAACTTCCATTAAGGCAGCTGAGTGAACTGTTCAAAATCCTACTGCAAACCATAAAAATCAAAGACCCAGAACCAGGAATCAGAAGACCCATGTACTAATTAGTCCTGATTATCACTGACCAGTTTCTAGATCTCAAGTCACTTTACTTCACATGTTTATTGAATGAATTAATGCATCTTCAATGAATGCAACTGTTACTGTTTGTCATCAGTTTGTTCAATCAAATACATGTTAATGGACAAGGCTTTCCTACATAAACATTTTGTTTTTTGGTTATCTTGTATCTCCTCACATTCCATAGCATTGCGGTGGCTCACAGGCACTTAACAGAGAAAGGGGACACCAAGCTGAATTTAAATAGAAAAAATAATGAATATACATCATCTTTGGGGATAGTGTCATTTTCTCTTTCTTCCTACAACTTGAGCCCTTAGAATTACTCATACTGGGGTGCTTATGTCATCTGATTGCCAATGATGATTGAGTGAGTGAATGCATGTTTGGAATGACATGGAATTCTGATGTAGGTAAGGGATTCAGAAGGATTATGTTTAGATTAATTTTTTTGCAGAGTTCTCCAGCAGGGTCCTAATAAAAAATTGGTGGTGGTGGCGGTGGCAGTGGCAGCAGCATTAAACACAACAAAGGCAGAACGGATCCTTATTTGCATCATTCAGTCCAGTGGGTGCCGTTAGCTACCGTCCTAGAGTGGGTGTGGAATAAATTATATATATAACATTTTTTTGAGAAGAGGAGGATGAGCTGGTCACATGTGGCACTTTCTTACATGTTAAAATAACATGAGATGGAGAACATTGTGTGTTGATGTCTATCTACAAGTTGAGTTTTGGCTTAAGATAGGCAGAGCCTCCCTACCACAGGCCCTGAGTACTGCAGGCTGTTGCTCATCATCTTCCTCCAGTTTGAAAAACTGACAAGGGTTCTTACCAGTCTTTGTTAATTCCTGTCTCTGGAAAGAATGGTTGGTAAAGGCACATCTGTATTCTGACATCTTGAGAAAGAAAGGATGCATGCTTGGGAACAGACGTTTAGGCTGTAAATTGTTGGTGGTCTTAACTGTTATTGGGAGGCTGTTTTGTCCATGGCATCTAGCTACTTGTATGGACTCTGGGGTTCTAGAAATAAGTTTTTACTCCTTTGGCTGTAATGAGCTGGGCATTATCATTAACCGGAAGGCTGGATTGGAAAGGTTTGGGAAGCAAAGGTCCTTCTGACACTCAACGCATCTTCCTTTCTGGTCTTTCTTGGAGCAGATTTTTCTTCTGTGCTCTCTAGGAAGCTGATGTGGTTCCTGTCCTCCAACTGACCAGTACCTAGAATGTCAACAGAATGACTCATGTCCCCAACATCCTGTCCTTGTTCTGGAGAAGGGGAACTGTTTGCCTTTGGAAAAAACACAGTGCTTACCTCTGGAAAAACCCCAAAGCAAGCATTGCTTCAACACAGTTTTCCTTAAAGCTCTTGTGTTGTCTTGTGATTTTTTTCCTTGTGACTTTTTATAATGAAAGTATTGGTTTTCCTGTGTCTACCTCGCATGCCAGGTGATTGAGAATTAGGGAGCTTTAGGTGTTGGAAAGGACCCTAGAGACCAACTGGTCCAACTCCTTTTCATGGCTTTGGAAACAAAGGCCAAGTTGAAGTAAAGTGACTTGAGGTCTAGCAACCGGTCAGTGATAATCAGGAGCTGGGTCTCCTAATTCCTGGTTCTGGGTCTTTGATTTTTATGGTTTGCAGTAGGATTTTGAACAGTTCACTCGGCTGCCTTACTGGAGGTTCCATCTGTGCAGAAAGATATTGATATGGGTGGATATTTAAAACTACATATATTATAACATAGTAAAGTCTTTAAGAATACCTGATATACATTGAGTTGTTATTCAGAAGCTAGGGGGATGTAGAAGACTAAGAATTCTTCTGATTTTCAGGACATTCTATCATAATTTAGCCTTAAGACAGATTTTGGGCAAGTTATATATCTCTTGTGACTACTCAAAAGGAGGCTGGATTAGATTAGTATTTCTTTTGTTGTTTCAGGCTCTGAAATGTTATGATTCCCTATGTCTATAAATGTATGCTGCACATTTTTTTCCTTCAGTAGTACAGAAGGTCTACAACGTGGGCAAATCCTTATCATTTATTTCCAGTATTATAGAAAGAACATGGGTTTCATGTAATTTACATTGATGTTGTTTTTCTTGTCAAAGAGGGAACTGAGATAGTTATCTACTGTGTTCAGTAGCATCCTGAGTGAGGAGAGAGAGGTATAGTGTAAGCTTGAACTTGAGCAAACATTAACACTCTTAGAGGTTACAACTGGTGTTAACAGTAGAGAAAAGAATCAGAGGGAGAGGAGGAAAGAGATTGGTGTGTGGGAGCTATGGCCCATCATTTTATTATGGGCTTCTTCCCCTTTTGAGTGTCTTACATGATGTGATTGAAGATATCTGATAGCTCCATCAAGATGGTACCCTCAATTCCTTCT
Organism: Chlorocebus sabaeus; assembly: GCF_047675955.1. Lineage (NCBI taxonomy): Eukaryota > Metazoa > Chordata > Mammalia > Primates > Cercopithecidae > Chlorocebus > Chlorocebus sabaeus. The sequence goes on from NC_132913.1 coordinate 39,689,068, forward strand.
ACAGCCCACACTTTCTCCTCCTAGACTTGAATTGTTATGATGGTAGCATAATTTTTGACAAATGGTGTTTGTGTGGAAGTATAACTTTTATCTGAGTTGAGTCATTGTTTTTGCCACCATCACTTCCATTTTACAGATGAGCAAATTTAGTCTGAGAGAATTGAGGTTGCTTGCCCCTAATCCTATAGCTGGCATAGGAATCTCAAACCCATCTTTCTGGTCTCAGAGTTCCTACTCTTAACCATATGACCTTCCAGGCACCACGCACTGTTCCACTTTAATTCTTAGATGTTTCATTTACATTTTGTTCTTACTGGTTTAGGAAAGTTTATTGTTTTCATTTTCTCACATTACTTCCTGGTGCCTGGCATAGGACTATAACAGAAACATTTTTATAAGTGATTTAAAGGTAGTGAATGTGATGAACTGGAAAAGAAGCAAAAAGCTTCCTGAGTCACCCGGACTTCTTCATCCTGGCTCTGTCACTTTGTAATCTTACAGGGAAAGATTAACTTCTCTAAGCATCAGTTTTCTCACCTGAAAAAGTCAGGAAAATATTATTTTCCATACTGGGTTGCTGGGACAATTAGAAATACAGCATCTGAAAACTTTGCATAGTGCTTAGTACATAAAAGGTAATTAATGAGTGTTTGCCATTGTACTTAGGTTGAAGTTAAATTAACATCTTAAAGAACTGTAAAATATTTTTCACTTTTGTTTTTTTTTCTTTTTTCTTTTTCTTTCCCCCGGAGGCTTGAGAATGTCATTTCCTCTAAATGCCTGCCACCCTCAGGGAGTTCTAGTAAGAGGGTGAACATAACATCAATGGAATATGAGGAGTTACTATTAGCAGATACCATTTTTGTTTCCCTTTTCATTTCTTTTTTTAGTCATTTGGGAGAAACTCTTCCAGCCCCGGGCGATGCGGTGTGTCAGTGTCTGCCTTTCTGCTGGCTCCTGACAGCACCTCCCTTCAGGGGTGGGAGTGGAGCTCTTCATGCCTGCCTCCTCCTGCTCACATTTCTTGGTTCACTGGAAAAGTCCCCAAATCTTTTTGTCTGCTCAGTTGTGGCCTAGTAGCCAGAGTGGCTCATGGATTAAATGGAGAGGAACCTATGTTTCTTCTCTTGCTTTTCAGTATTTTGGCTGAATTTTGAATTTTTATCTGCCCCATTGAGTCTGTTGGCTCTGGCTGCTGCTGTACCAAGCTCTCTTTCTGGTGTTCATAAACCAATGAAAGTACTATTTCATGGCCTGGGTCAGGCTTGTTTGTTGGTTTCATCTTAATTAGAAACAAACCTCTTTATCCTCCCTTTTCTTCATCTTCCAGGGAGAAACGGATTTTCTAGGCAGAGCAAATTAATCATAGTGGTGTCTTAATAAAAAACAATCACCATTGCAGTACGTGGCACACAGTAGGTACTCAGTAGATGAAAGAAACAGTTCCTGTAGCTCTTTCAAGGTATCCAGCATTTTGTGCAGGTAGGCTGGGGGCTGCTGAAGGATCTGTTTGTAAAGGATGAGAATTAGCTTAAGTAACTTGGGTTGGAAAAATCACTGTGCCTTCTGAGTGACATATGGGGGCAGGAAGGTGGCAGAGAACAGGGTTGGAGAGTTTCTGTGGTAGGTAGATTAGTGTTGTTCCCAGCTCAGAATAAGGTGCATATTTGAAAGTTACTTAACACAGAGCCTTGGATTCTGCCTGTACGATAATAGACATTGAGTAGTTGTGATAAGTAATCATATGTAGCACTTAGGTCTTTTTATCTTCGAAGAAATTTTTTTAAAAAATGCTTTTAAACACAGTGAATTCTACGTTGTATTCTTTATCATAGCCCTAACATTCTCTTCCGTGTCCTTGTCGTATTATGTTTCTTAGGACAAGTGAGTAAGCTTTGTCAATTGGTTTATAAAATATTTATGCATTTAAAGCCTCTGGGTAGTGAGAATTGAAATTACAATATCTGGGGCGTCATATTTGGTGGCAAACTGCTGTCTTAGCATTTTCCTCCCCGCTGTCTGTTTTTCCCAAGCTATAGCAAAGATTCAAATGACATTTAGGAATTGTGTGTGAGATTTAGTTTTTCCTTGAAATACAGATGCTCCTAGACTTATGATGGCGATTTTTTTTTCTTTGCCCTGATAAACCCATTGTAAGTTGAAAATACTGAAAACATTGTAAGTCAAAAATGCATTTGATATAGCTACCCTATGAAACATCCTAGCCTAGACTATCTTAAACATGCTCAGAGCCCTGACATTAGCCTACAGTTGGCAAAACCATCTAACACGAAGCCTATTATAATAAAGTGTTGAATATCTCATGTAATTTATTGAATACTGTACTGAAATTGAAAAAACAGAATGGTCGTATGGGTACTGGAAGTACCATACGGTTTCTACTGAATGTGTTTCGCTTTTGCACTATTGTAAAATTGAAAAATTGTAAGTGAGGGACCATCTGTAGTTCTGTCAGTATGGGTGAAATGCTTGCTGTGTGGTGCATTGAGTTCTAAAGTCAATCCTTAGCAGATACGTTAAAACAACAAACAACTAGAATCCTGGTTAATAGGGAAAAGGGTTTGCATTTGGCTTCATACATTTCTTCTCAGGCTTCTGAAGTCGTGAGTCAGGAACCTCCGATGCAGTGCTTGTAGGTGCATCCTTTCCTTCCTCACCCCGTATTTCATTTATGTGACAAGATACTCCAAAGATGTCCAGAGAAATAAAGACGTTATAATTCCAAATGATTAGCTCAAATCCGACTGCCACATTCAAGGCTTAAAAAAAATTCTCAATTGCTGTGAGGGATTAGAAAAATGGCAGCTGGCAGATATGTCTTCAGTATAAAGGTAGTAAGACACCACTTATTCTTTATATAAGCAATTTTTTTTTTATGAGGATATGGAGAAAGGTAATAAAATCATGGTCTCTGCTGTGGGTAAAACTAGTTTGAGAGCCCCTCCCCCACTGCTTTTTTCAGAAAGGTAAAAAGGAAGTCCGAAGCAGAGAGTTAGTTTCCCTGACTGGGGGAGGTTAAGGAGAGGAGTGTGATTGAGGTCATGGGGAAGGCATGGTGAAGTTTCACAGTCTTGGGGATAAGTTTCTCATTTGATATGGGATATAATTAAGAGTTACATCAAATGGAGTTGCCATCAACATGACTGCTAATGGTGACTCTGGGTACCAGAGGACATGGCATCGTAGTACAGTTATGCAGTAATCGGACCCTGATTAACCATGATGCTGATGATGGCATTGATACTTTATGGAGAACTTTGTATGTGTTTTCCCCCATTTAATCCTTACAGTCACCATTTTCAGATGGTAGCTCAGAGTAGTAGATACTTTTCCCAGGGTCATATTACTTAGGGGCAGAGCTGGGATTTGTAACCATGATGCAATACTGCACCTGGTGGATGTAGTCAGGGTTATCAAAATAGAGAAAAATTGACCCAAAGATGTATTTCAGAGGCAGAAACAATAATAGCTTAGTAATAGTCTAGGTGTGTGAACTTGAGACAAAATGAGTAGGAAAAAAAATGGTTTTTAAGTGACAGTTTTGGAAAAGAAGCAACGGGAGTGGCAGGAATGAACAATAGAGCTCTGTCTTGGCCATGTTTATGGACTCTTCTTCCTAGAGAACAGCCAATAGCCTTTCATCAGTGTTGATTTCATCTTTCAGCCTTCAGAAGACAGCTGTCACTCCAAGTGCTTGCTGTGGATGTGGAGCACAGGTTGTAAACACAGTGCCTTTGTGCCAGGCTCCGGTCACATGTACAGGTGTTGACTCTAGCAGCAGACCAGTACCTACTCCCAGTGCAGCTCAGATTCACACATCACACCATCACACTGTCTTCTCATTCAGCCAGTGAAATGATTGGTGTCTCATCGCAGGAGTACAGTGATAGTCATTGATTGACAAGAACTTCTCTGGGAGGGACTACATTTATTCTAGTTTCTCCAGATCAGATCTTTAGAACCAGGAGAGGAAGTCTGTTCATGGTCAGAGTTCTTGCTGAGTCGATGTAGTATTCTGAAAGCTATTGTGCCAAGGCCCCAGGATTCTCAGACCTGACTGAGCAACATGTAACTGATCTGATTTCTCTCTGACTCAGAAGGAATGCTAGCTAAATCTTGAATTTGGTACTGTGACTTCAGTAGTGGACCAGTCAAGGGGCTCATATCCGATGGACCACCATCCCTTCACCCTCACCCCACCGATGTCTGTCTGTGCTTGGCTTTTCGGACTCATGGTGAATGCTTGAACCTTCTTACTCCCTTAATGTAAGCTTTGCATTTTTCTGGGTGACAAGGTGCATCCTATCCCCATGAAGGATTTCCTTGATTGAAATAAGACTCCCCTTGGGAGAGAAATATAAATGTTGTGAGCAGAGTGGCCTTACGGCAGCTTGCTGACTTCCTAGAGGGGTCGTTGTGGGAGGAGAGCCCTGCTAGTTCCCTTTGCCCCAGATTGTATCCCCTCTGTGCTTGCTGCAGAATCACTGAGTGTACTGGTAGCTCTTAATTACTTCTAGTTAAAGAAGAGCAAGCCACCTGGTCTCTGAATTACTTCGAGCAATAGTCTTTAAAAGAAACATCCTCCTTTCCCTCCCTCTTTGCTCCCCAGCAAAAAATTTCCTATTAGAAAAAAGATATGAAGGCATTGGTTAGTTTTCACTTCCTTTCCTAAGGGATATTCAGCTAAATATGCTGTCCTGAGAGAATCTGATAGAAGCAGATAAGATTTTTGATAAGAGTTAGAGAGAAATTCTGAGAAGGGAAGGTTACTTATACTCCCTAATAAAAGCCTGAACAAACAACAGGCATAATTGGTTGTGTATTTGGGGTTGTGTCAGTGAAGTGGAGTGTATTCTGCGTACCACAAGTGGGAGGAAGAATGCTGAAAAAAAGAGAAGTAGATGCTTGTTCAAGACAGGAAATATACCACTTCCCTTAGGAATCTGCCCATAGGCCATCTTTGCTTATATTATCCATGCATTTCACTGGCAGTACTCTTCTGGAGTGAGAAGTGGCATATGAAGGTGGTTCTGAAATCCACTCCTCCCATCTCCTTCCTAAGAGACAGTTAACCCACTTTGGGCTAAGTCAAGAGCCAGCCAGCTATTTTTGCCCATCACTGTAAGTAGCATTACAGCTCACCTTAAATATTGGGGAAAAGTCCTCATCATTTGTTCATTCTATTAGCTAGGGCCAGGTGTTGTCACTGTCTCTAGCTCTACTTCCATTTTCACTCCCACTAAATCTTAGCAAATTCCTAGCACTCTGAACGGTGTATTTTACTTGAATGACTCCCATGTGACCAGACTTCTGGGAGCTGAGCACATGGTACCTTTTATTGGGTGCCATAAAGTAACCTTGATACCCTTTGGACGTTCAGCTTTCCTTTGAGGTTATAGCTAATTGTCTGATGAACATTTAAGTGGGCAGGGCTGTGTGCTAGCTCTACTGTGTAGCTTTTGTGATCCAGGGAGGTGTGACCTCATTATGGTATTCCCATAGCTGAGATCATAAAAGTATCCCAAGTGTCATTTGGAAGCCAGATGGTAGGTTACAAACTCATTTTGGGTTAATCTCCCTCTCCCTAAGCTACTTCATCTCCTTGAATGCTGCTAACTATAAGCTTTTATTTTTCCTTTCCTGTGTTATCACTCATTAAAGCCTTCTCTGACCTGTATAAATGAGACTGATTTTTTCCTCTTAGTATTGTCTTTGAGCACTTGGCAGGCGGCATTTGGAGCCAGAACCTGCTGAAAGTTGCCCTTGTGTGTGTTTTCATAAGCTAAATGAGAGGCACAGAAAGAATAGCAAAAGATCTTTTTCCCTAGGGTAGGAGGAAAAGGAGGATGAAAAATTTGCAGTTTATATATGAATCTTGTTGGAATGCCCTTTAGAGGGAATATTTTCTGATTCTGTCTCTTCTCCCTTCAGTCTTATATTTCCTCTTCCTTTCTTCTGTGTATGATATATATATATATATCAATTAGAAAAAAATTGAAACAGGGCCAGGCACGGTGACTCATGCTTATAATTCCAGCACTTTGGAAGGCAGGGGCAGGCAGATCGCTTTAGCCCAGGCATTGAAGACCAGCGTGGGCAACATAGCAAGACCCCATCTCTTAAAAAAAAAAAATACAAAAATTAGCCAGATGTGGTTGTGTGCACCTGTACTCCCAGCTACTTGGGAGGCTGAGGTGGGAGGGTTGCTTGAACTCAGGAGGTGAGGCTTCAGTGAGCCCTGATTGTGCTGCTGCACTCCAACCTGGGTGACACAACGAGACCCTGTCTCCAAAAAAAAAAAAAAAAAAAAAAAAAAACAAGCTAAACTGAAATGGAAATTATTTCCATATCTTTTTTTAACCAAGTAGTCAAGTATTTCTGTTTCTGTAGCCATTAGTTTGGACCATATGAACTTGCTGCTGTTATAGGTCAGAAATGGTTGAATAGCAACAATCTCATGGCTCAACCCGTTGAACCATTAACCCCAGGAGGGTTAATCAGCTAACCCCTTTCTAACCCAGCAGATAGAAAACTATAACAAAACTATTTGACTCTACCTTCCTTCCTTCTTATCTTCCTCATCTTGAGGAGTTAACAGATATACAACACAAAAGATATTGTTGTAGGAGATTGGCAAGTCAAGGTGACAGTTTTCACCTTGGGGGTGGGCAGGCAGCAACAGACACTAGGACACTAGGACAATGAAACCCAGATTTTAAAACAAGGATACAATAGAGCCAGCCTCTGTAGAAATTAGTGTATTTATTCACCAGTCATTGTGTTCAGTTGTCTGAGCTACATTGTATTGTCCTTGAGGAGCAAGAATTGTGCTATTTTTCATTGCATTCCTGACATGCTTAAAAAAACTGCTACAATCTACTGTATGTAGTTGATTGATGGAAAGTTTGCTGCACCTAACAATGGTCCTTCTCCATGAAACACTCCATTGATACTTTTAGAACTCATTACTGCTAACTAAACAGTAGTGGTTTTATTACTATACTAATGGAGCCTGGTACTTGGAGGCTGGGGCATGGGGGAGGAGGAGAAGGTGGGGCACGGAATGTGGGTAGGACTAGTGGATCCCTTTCCACAGTTAATGGTGTCCCCAGAAAAGTGGTTAGGCAGTTTCCAATAAAACAATGTGATAATCTAGATACAATGCAGGGTCTAATGTGCATATGCAAGGATGCACTAAATGAATTAGCCCTAACAGGGAGGAACAAGGGCTTTCTAAATAAAGAATCAGCAAGACAGCGGAGTTTTCTATGGCCTTCTCCAATAAAGTGATTTGCTTTCCTGACACTGCATGGAGGCAAACAAATGAGTTGTGAAAGATATGGATACCGAGGGACACAGCACCATGATAGGCTTGGCAGACTCCTCCTTGTGGGCAACAAGACAGACCCATGTGGTGACTTTTGTCCTCTTGCATGCTTTTTGTAATGTACTTGAGTTGTTCCTCCTCCTCACTGTCTTTGTCCATTTAAAAAATATTTTTGTGTTTAGGTTATTTTAATTGGAGTAATGCATCTGCTTACCATAAATATGATTATTGATGTACATGAACTTATGTTTGCCATCTTACAGTTCGTTTTCTATTTGATCTACCTGATTTATGTTTTTTTTTCTCCTTTTTGACTTTGGATTAGGCACAAATTTGCAGTCCATTTTTCCTGTCTATGAGCCTGCTAACTACACAGTATTTTACTCTGCTCGTGGTTATCCTACAGATTATAGGATACATCCTTGATTTACTGCAGTCTAATACAGACTCTTTCACCTCTTTGTTTTTGTATACTGCTTTCCTTTGGAAAAGCTCATGATTCTTAATGAATCTCACTGGGGGTGGAATGGTGTTACCCTTATTTCCTACTTGAATCTCTCTCACAGTAGCTCTTACTTGCTGAACCTGTTTGTAACTTTCATCAGAATTATTGCCCAGTATCACTTGCCCTTCGATGTGTGTTAGTCAGAAGGGGACATCCTCACTGCTGAGCTGTGAGCTCCCTAGAATAAAGATGGAAGCTTTCTGGACTCCCCTTGAGGCTGCAAGCTCTTACATAGCAGGACTATCCTGTCTCTTTCTAGTATGACATCTGGCCCAAAGTAGCCCCTCAGTGGAGATTTGAATGACCAGGTCCACCTAAACCAGATGCCAGGGCCAACCTCAGCGTCAGGGTGTGAGCTGGAGAGTTTGAGCCCTTTTTAGGTAAGCTCAAGTCTTTACAACTCTGCAGCTTCTGCCAGTCCTTCCTAGCTGTTTCTTTTGGATGAAGATGATTCTTCTTTTTCTAACTCTGAGGTTGCCCTGTTTCATGCGCATTCACATTAACTGTCAGCCATACCGGTGGACCTCAACACTTACTGGCTGCTACCTGTAATACTCTTACAAAAGACTTAATGAAGTCTTGGGTCATTTTAAGCTGTGATGCAGAAGCCTATAGCAGAGGTGTAAATCTTCTTCATGGCAACTTTATGTCAGTTCTCATACATTAAAACAAAACAAAACAAAACAAAAAACCCCAGGGATTGATCATGTTAATGTGAACACCCTCCTCTCAGTGATGGAGGAGTTTTTGAGTCATGCAGGTTCTTGGCTTGGAGACAGCATGGTCCATACAGAAGCAGCTTGGATTTGTCAAGACCTCAGTTCACCACCCAGCTGTGCTGCATTTTGAGTACCTGTGGGTAAATGACCTCACCTCCTCAGCCTTATCTGTACAATAGGGGTGATAACACTCAGCTTACTTCACAGGCTTCTTGTAGGGAGAAGGTTATATATTGTTTCCTAAACCTGTTTTTGAAAATGGTGAATCACTCTACAGATATGATTTGTGTCTTCTGTTTTCTCCTGCCTGATATTTTCCATTTTGGCAACTTAGAATCTAGGCGTACCTCAGGTAGAGCCTGCTGACACTGGTTTTTGAGGTGGGTCATACTAATATTGAGTTCAAGAGAATTTTTCCCCCCTCTGAACTATGTTATAGTTGGTATCTACTCCTAGAACATTAAGTTTGTTCCAAATAAGCCAGTTTTGGGCTCCATGCTATGCCATAGAAGTCAGAGGAGAGATAGTGCCACCTTAAGCATTGTCAACTTTCAGAGAAAAGTTTTCCCAAGATAAATTAGCAAGTTGTTTCTTCGACAAAGGCACACGGTTGATGTGAATTGATTCTCTGAAGAAATGTTTACCATAGCTGCTTCTGCCAAAGCGAATGTGGTCACCAGGGCAACAATGGCAGCCGTCTTTATCCAGACAAGTGCAGGAGCTGAATTCAGATGCCCCTTCCTAGGGCTGCCAGCTCATGTGGAGTTTGGCATGCAGGAAATGGATGTTCAGTGCTGGCCTCACTGAGTTTTGGAAAAACCCCACTTATTGGAGCATCTGCCAAGCATGGATGGAGGAGGGCTTTTCAGGATTGCAAAACTACTTCTAGAGAGACCGGTGAGTAGAGGGATAGTATTGTGGACACACTGCTCATTTCCCAGAGGTACTGTTGAAACTTTCTTCGGTTTCAATAAGGGAAGAGGCAGAAGTCTTCTCATCTTACCAGGATGCTTATGAGAGCTGGAGGTTGCTGGTGAAAGAGGATACAAAGATACCTCCTGGGACAGAGCAGGGAGTGTGGTATACTTACCACATTTCTCGAATTGACTTAGGAAGTGGTGTTCACTTCTTCCATCAAAGCAAAACTAGTAGCTAATAGTAACTACTGAGACTTTTTTTTTTTTTTTTTGTCTTCAGCTTTTAAGAAGAATGAACTGACTTTCTAATTTCTATAAGAAACTGCACCAGAGTTTATCCCCCACTGGAGAGGGTTGCTTAGATGGTTGGCAGAGCTTCCGTAACATCTCAGTTTCTCTAACATTTGAAGTAAAAGACCAAAGCTAGAATCAAATATGTTACTTCTTTCCATTGCCCAGCTGCAGCTTTTACAAATGCATCACAGTGGAAAGTGCCTGAATCTAGAGTTATCCATGCTGACTTCTAGCCAGGCCAGCCCAGTGGCACTTCTACAATTTGAAGGAGACTTTCAATGAAATTAGATTGTAGCTGCTATATTTAACTTTTAATTATACCCTATTGGGATGTTTTACTTTCTCAAGTGTCACAGCCAAGGCATGAAAATGTGGGTCAAGTAGGCAAATGGAGTTAAAAATACAACAACATAACAAACTCTAACATCTACCAGTTGTGTCTCAGGTAATTAATTAGAGCAGTCTGTAGTTAATAACCTGTGTGGATGTTTCACTGCTTGGGAAGAATAGTCCCAGTGTCTTCCAGATTAGTGGACTGTTCCAAGGAGGGCTGAAATAAGTTTCAACTTGAATTTGTAGATGTGGATAGTCAAACCTTAACAATACAGGCATAGGTTGTCTTCTATCTGTGGTGAATTACAATTCTGTGTTGACTTCTACGCTGTTACTTATCCTAGTCTCATTAGGGAACACAAAGTCACCTAAACAAACCATAAGGTAGCATAGACGTTCAAGTCTGACATGTGCAAAGTTTCTTAAGCTAATTAGAAAATGCATACATTTATCTATGAATGGATGAACCCTTCTGCTCCTTTAGGGCCAGTGATTGAGAGGTGTCTGTTGGAGGTTCGTGTTGAACTTGTGCTTGAAGTCTCCAGATACAAAACTTCAAGGTTCTGGTTTAACCAGAAGACTTTGCTGAATGATATCGATGTGGACAGAAAACTCCTTGGCTTTCTGTCAGCTGAATCTGCTGACTTGTAAGACCGTTGGGGCAGGTTAACAGCCTTGTTGGTCATTGTGCTGTGCTGATGGTGGGACCGAGCGGGTATCAGGAAATAGTCTAGGGCATTGTGAGATTAGATTTGCTTACACTGAGGTGTTCCTGTGATCTGTGCACATCACCCAAGGTAATCAGGGCCTTGAGGCTTAGTCTGAAAGGCTGGCTTTCGAGGCAAAAGATCAGAAGGAAGGCCGATCTATCTTCTCTTTTGCTCTGCTTCCATCTATGGTTGCTGCCTGCTCCTCTGACGTGTAACTTACCTCCTCTGTGCCTCATATTGTTAGTGCTAAATTTCCCACTGAACCCAGACTGTTATTTTGACCTGCACTGCTTGTTTATTTGTGCACCAGTAAGTGTGTGAGTAAATTCATTTTTACTTTATTTTTTTCTTTTGAGACAGAGTCTCACTCTGTTGCCCAGGCTGGAGTGCAGTGTCACGGTCTCAGCTCACTGATCTCACTGATTGAACCTCTGCCTCCTGGGTTCAAGCAATTCTCATGCCTCAGCCTCCCAAGTAGCTGGGACTACAGGTGCTCACCACCATGCCTGGCTAATTTTTTGTATTTTAGTAGAGATGGGGTTTTACCATGTTGCCCAGGGTGGTCTGGAACTCCTGAGCTCAATCTGCCTGCCTTAGACTCCCAAACTGCTAGGATTACAGGCATGAGCCACTGCACCCAGCCAATGCATTAATTTTTAAAAATTATAGCAACTCTTGGAAGAATTGGAACACAGAAAAATTACCCCTTAGTCCATTGCATTTTACATGATGATTTTCCTTTTCACTTCATTTTTTTGGCCACATTTTTAATTTCTATTTTTTGCTGTGGTAAAACATAAGATAACATTTACCATCCTTGCCATTTTTAAGCATACAGTTCAGTGGCATTAAGTACCTTCATATTGTTGGTGTTGCAATGATTTTCACCATCTGTGTCCAGAACTTTTCATCTTCCCAAACTGAAACTCTACCCATTAAACAGTAACTCTTCATTCCCCCCCTCTTCCCCTGATAACCACTGTTCTCCTTCTCAGTCCACATTAATATGCCTATTCAATGTAACTCATACTTGGAATCAGGGAAGTTGTGTCCTTTTGTGTCTGGTTGATTTCACTTAGCATAATGTTGGTAAGGTTCATTCATGTTGTGGCATTTGTCGGAATTTCATTCTTTTTTAAGGCTGAACAGTAATACTCCATTGTATGGATAGAAACCTCGTTTTGTTTATTCATCTATTGATGGACATTTGAGTTGTTTCTACCTTTCAGTTATTCTGCATAATGCTACTATGAACATTGATTATAAGTATCTGTTTAAGTTTCTGCTTTCGGTACTTTTGAGTATGTAACTGGAAGTGGAGTTTCTGAATCATATGGTAATTCTATGTTTAGCTTTTGGAGGAAGCATCATACTGTTTCCACAGTGGCTGCTGCACCCTAGCAATGCATGAGGGTTCCAGGTCCTCCATATCCTTATATCCCTGCAAAAGATATGTGTCTTTTCTTTTTTTATTTATTTATTTTTTGATAATCGTCATTTTGATGGGTGTGAAATAGCATCTTATTGTGGTTTTGATTTGTACTTATGCATAGGTTTTTTTAAAACTGTGTTTAAACAGAGTGTATGTATTTTTCATCCTTGATCAGTTAATATTCTGTCATGTTCTCTTTTTGCCTTTCAAAGCACTGTTTTTTTTGTTTTTTATTATATATGGACAAATTATAGTTGTAAATACTTAAGGGGGTACAAAGTGATGTAATGATTTTTGAACTCAATGTGGAATGATTAAATCAAGCTATTTAACCTATTCACCTCAAATATTTGACTTTTTTTTTGTGATAACATTTGAGATTTTCTCCTAGTGATATTGAAATGTACAATATACTATGATTGTATTTACCATGCTGTGGAATAGTTCTCAAAAAAGGAAGAAATTCTGTCATTTGCGACAACATGAATGGAATTAGAAAACATGCTAAGTGAAATAAGCGAAACACAGAAAGGCACCACATGTTCTCACATATGTGGGATCAAAAACAATCAAATTCATAGAGGCAGAAAGTACACTAGTGGTTACCAAGGGCTGGGGGAAATGGTGAGATGATGGTCAAAGGGTACCAAGCCTCAGGAGGAGTAAATTGATTTATTTTTGAGACATGAAATGACTAATTTTAATTGCTTTTTTCTGGGATCCATTCTGAAGTTACCAGTTTTCTGAAGAAAAGCATTTGAACCAATAATCCAAATGTGAGCTTCACTATAGAAAGGAGAAGCACAGGGCAAAACTGTGTATAGGCACCCCTGAGACCACCCCAGGAGGACTGTTGGGCTCCCTGTGTCCTGTTTTGGAACTCTGGGGAGCTTTATCAGGGAATACACTTGCTGGAAGTTGCAGAATATGGGAGAGACTCTGATTGTAGCAGGCAAGTTTCTGGTGAGACAAAAATGGATTAGACCAACACTAATGCCAGGCATCAGAGACAGCAAAATCATCCAAGTTATCATCCTCCCCACAAGGCTGAGAGATTTTTAAGTAGTTTGGAAAAACTTGGATAGGGAAAGCTTGAGAATAATTTAAAAACTTGTCCCCTGCAGGCCAGTTTGCTAAAAGCCCAGTTTTACCAAAAGGCTAAAGCAGTAATTAAAGCAAAAAGCCTTTGAAAAGGAATCTTGAGCTACCCCATTAACAGAGATTATAGGGTATGGTTAGTAAACACCAGAGTATTTAAAAGAGAGTAGTGACACAGAAATGAATGCCTTGTGAAAAGATGAATTTGGTCACCACACATTATAGAAACTTTCAGAATATACAGAGAATGCCTGTAAGCAAAATGGAACTGTTTGTAGAACCGAGTTAAAAAATGTTTTCTATAGAGTTTCATTTGTAAACATGATTTTTAAGAGTACAAGCTGAATATTACTTAAAATGCCAGTAGGGAAAAAACTCACACTCCTTTCCTAGTAACTGCTTTTGAACCTGCAGTTTTTGGAAAGAAGCATCTGTTTCTGAGTATGATCTGAAAGCACTGACTTTAATAAGGTCTTTCTCTGAGAATTGATGCTTATCTTACAAGGCAGAAGTGAAAAGGATGGTACTCAGCACTGGGGCATTTGGTATCAATTGTGAGCTCATCTGTGTTATAGGAAGGAGCTGACCAGCCACATCTCAGTCTAAAAATTGCCCGATAGATGCAGCTCTAACCTGCCTCCCAGGTCATCCCAACTGATTAATGTGGAGACCTGCAGATGAGAGCGAAGCGAAAAGTGATTTGAATGGACCTGAGGGACTTCATCTTCCAGTATGAGGTTGCAGGGGGTGACTTCTGTGACGGTACCTTTGTAAAGTTATTACAAACCTACTGGTGGAAAAACCTTGACTGCGTTCCACTCTGAATCCTGGTTGTAGAAGCAACATGAAATTGAGCACAGGAAAGACTAGGAATAGGAAGAACTGAGTTTCAGACTCAGATTTGCCTGTTATTAGCCTGAGATGTCTGGCGTTGGTTGCTTAACCTTTCTGCAAGGATTGTATTGAACCATCCAATGCATCTTGTATGTGGGGACATTTTGGAAACACATAATACTGTGTAAGTATTGTTATTAGTAGGTAAAATGGTAAAACTGAAATGAAAGAAGAACACCCTGCCCAGCCCTGCCACCCTAACAACTCATTTCCTCTTTTGGCATTTCTTAGGGTTTTCTTGTCAGTGCGCACAGCACTTCTGTCAGTATCTTTGGCTCCGAGGAAGTCAGTGGAATGAATGACTTCAAGGCTTTGAAAAATAAATAAATGGCTTATTGTGGGCAGTGACTTGTTTTATCCCAAAGCCAGTAATGTGAGGTACTTAACCAACCACAAATTAATTCTCCCACTATATTTGCGACAGTGTTAGGGTTACAGGTACACCCCAAGCACCATTGCCATATAATTCTGTTTCTGGATAATTGATAATGTGCAACCGTGTTGGGACAACAAATCAGTGCTAACCTCTCTGGGGAAACTCAAGTGCAATTGTGAGATGTAAATCTCCATCCACAGGTTCTGCAAAGCAGGGAATAAAGGAGTGGCTGCTTACTATGGGAAATGCACAGACATGACTAAGAGTAGAGAGTTGTACATTCTGCCTCCCAAAACTCTTCCTTATGTGACTTTCTCCAAAGCCTTCTCAGAGGACACTGAATTCACCTAGGAACTTTGAGAAATGTGAGATGATTCAATTCTGCTGGCAGCAGTGCCTTTCCTGTTACTGATTATTGGCTACCCTGGCGCTCATTTCCTTTGTACTGAGTCATGTGCACACAGAGAGAGATTACCGGGGAGTGATGTTATAGAAATGGCATAAGTGTGGCGAAAAGGTTTGGTTCCCTTGTTTTGCATGATGATCTCTCAGTGTGCGTTTTATTATGTTTATATTTAAATATAAAGTAATTGGTATTACTGCACTACTGTGTTTGATGCCTACCCTGTGCCAAACATTAGGTACTTTATGTTTATTATCTCCAATCCTAAGTAACACCTTCAAGCTAGGTAGTTTTATTGATGAGGAAACTGGTGTGGATAGGGCAGAATAAACTGTTCTAGGCCATGCAGGCTGAATTTGAAATCATCTCATCACCTTTGTAAATCTCACAGGGCCTGAGCTCTTTAGGTCAAACCTGCTGCCTCCCATGTTCAGGGAATAGGCTTAAGAAGTTCAAGGAAAGTACTTGCCTGTTGAGGCATGTTTTCTTAGTACAAAGTGCTTAAATTGTTTTGTGGGTATGTGGAACATTCTTCCCAGAAGCTGCAAGCCTCCTAGGGATTCCTTCGTTCTGTGTTTTGCCCATTCTTTAAGTCACGATGCCCAATGTGAAGAGATCACATATGTTCATGATGCCCCGTGAGCATCACTTTCATGCTATTGCCGGAAGGGGGACCAGGAATAGGGATTGGCATCCTGGATTTTGTGACTAAATAGTTGATTTATTTGATAAATGGTTGTCTCATTCTTTTTTTGTTAATTGTTTTATTGAGGTATACTTTATATGCCATAAAATTCACTCATTTTAAAGTATAGACCTAAATGATTTTTTTGTGAGGGAGTTTTCCTTGGGAGACAGGGTCTTGCTCTGTCACCCAAGCTGAAGTGTAATGACACCATCTTGGCTCACTGCATCCTCTGCCTCCGGGCTCATCTCAAGCCATCCTCCCATCTCAGCCTCCCGAGGAGCTGGGACTATAGGCATGCACCATCACGCCCGGCTAATTTTTGTATTTTTTGTAGAGACTTGATTTTGCCATGTTTTCTCAGGCTGGTGCGCAAGCAATTCACCCGCCTGGGCTCCTAAAGTACTGGGATTGCAGGTGTGAGCCACCACACCTGGCCTTGAATGATTTTTAGTAGATTTACAGAGTGGTGCCGCCATTGCCACAATCTGATTTGGAAATACTTCCATTGCCCCAAAAGAAACTTTGCAACAGTTGTCTCAGTTTTAAACTGCTCTTTTAAGGTACCCTTCTCTGATACGCTGTCAGGTTCTCCAGCTGGCTATGAAGAGGAAGAAATCATCTTCAAAAATTATTTAAGTAAAATTTTTTTATTTTAATTTTTGTGGGTCCATAGTAGGTGTATGTATTTATGAGGTACATGAGATGTTTTGGTTCAGGCATGGAATGTGTAATAATCACATAATGTAAAATGGGATATCTATTCCCTGAAGCATTTTTTTTGTGTTAAAAACAATCCAGTTATATTATTTAATTTTAAACAATATAGCATTCACCATATGTCAGGCACCGTTCTAAGTGCTTTATGAAGATTAACTCATTGAATCCATTGATTCCTCATGACACACTTTGAGAAAGGTACTCTGAATATTTGTAAATTACAGATAGAGAAACAGAAGCATAGAAAAGTTAAATAGATTGACCAGTGTCACAGAGCTGGGAGTGATGGAGTTGGAAATCAAAACATGTTATTCTAAGCACTCTAAAGCACCGGAATCAAAATGTGTTATTCTAAGCACTCTAAAGCACCTGATGAGACCAGAAAGAATGGGGCAACCAGTAGCTAACCAGATGGATGGAAGGCATCAGGAAGAGTAAGCCAGTACCCTCTAGGAAACAGCCAGGCCTTCAGATAGCCCTGGGTCTCAGATACTTAGTATGGAATTAAATAAGATCTGATAAATCCATCCCGGTGGACTGCATGGCATTTGTCAGTAATCTAGGATTCCTCTGTCCATTTACCCTCCTCTCCTTTGCCTTGCTATCATAGGGAGCAAAACATACTTTGATGGACTTTTGCTCTCTATATTGGACTTCAAAGAGCTACAGTGATGTGTTTTTGAGGTCCCTTACCTGAGGGGTTTGGGGATTGGGGGCATCTATTCTAGTCAAAAGGTCCTTGGTGAGGGTCTGAAAAGCCTGGTCTGGAATGATCTGTGGGAGGAACTGGGTCCATTGCCCCATGTCCTTAGCCCACCTCCTTCCTCTTCTTTTGCAAATGGTTGTCTTATGGTTGGTGGGTCTGCCCATTAACCTTGCCTGTTTTGAAGCCTGGGACCATTTCTGTGTTTAGGGGGATGGCCTTTTGATCTCCTAGTGTGCTAGGATTCTGGGGAGGGAAGCTCATGAGACTGGTATCGTGATTAAGTTCAGCTGTTCACTAAAAATTACCTTTCTCTGAATCTGGAAGATAGCAACCATGATAGTAATTCCCTCTTGGCCTCAAAGGGAAAATGACCACTCTAGTTTTTCTTTAGCATTCCCCTGTCCTTAGGGCACAAAAACCTTGTGGAAGTATTGGGTGGTACACATGAAGGAACCCCGTGCTGGATGTCTGCCCACCTTTGTATTTAGTAAATATAATGGATTAGTGCATTGGGTGGGAGGAAAATTTGACTCTTCACACTTAATGTGTAATGTACTTGGAATTTATTAAATGATTGATTTGCTGCTTGTGTTTTTTGGGTCTACCATCTTTTTTTTTTTTTGAGATGGAGTCTCACTCTGTCACCCAGGCTGGAGTGCAGTGGTGTGATCTTGGCTTACTGCAGCCTCCGCCTCCCATGTTCAAGTGATTCTCCTGCCTCAGCCTCCTGAGTAGTTGGGATTACAGGCGTGCGCCACCATGCCCGGCTAATTTTTGTATTTTTAATAGAGACAGGGTTTCACCATGTTGGCCAGGCTGGTCTCGAACGCCTGACCCTGTGATTCGCCCATCTTGGCCTCCCAAAGTGCTGGGATTACAGGCATGAGCCACCACTCCTGGCCCAGGCCTACCATCTTTTTATTCTGCCAAATTATGCCCCTCCATTTGCTTCTGGCAGACTTTCATCCAGTTCAAGGCCCTTTTAACTTGCCAAAGGTCACAAGAAGATGCTCAAGAGGGAATCAGAGTGAGTATGTGGAATGCAGGGTATTCTGTCAAAACCGTTAGAATATATTAAAAATTGGAAAATGCCAAAGCGTGAAACACCGTGTCTGGTATAACACATTGGGTGCCCATAAGAACATTTTGATCAAACGATGGCGTTGATACAAGGGTGCTGAGTTTGTGTTGTTAATTCACTTTTAACTCTTCATGTATCATTTTTGTTCTAGTTGGAAACTGGAAGAAATTTTTGGAGCTGAAAAGAACTTTAGCAAACCTTCAAAATCAACCTGCTTATTTTACATAAGTAGGCATTGAAACCTAAGAATGATCAAGTCAGTTTTCCAAAGCCCTATAAAGACTTAGATGAAAGGAGCAGTCCAGTTTTCTGGGTTAATTTTCTGGTGCTTTTTCATTCTGAAAATCCAATATAGCTAAGGACGGGTCTATGAGATCTTACTTTCTAGGTAAGAGTGCTATGTGCTACTTCAGTAAAGGAATTGGAGACAGAGTTATTTGAGATGGAGTAACTGCCAAGTAGTCCTATAATTTCCCTCCATTTTGTCCTGGTGATTAATCCTAAATTGGACTTCAGGATTCTCAGTGCAGTGTAATAAAAATGTTAGTAAAATCTCTGTACGTGGCAGTTACAGAAACTTTTTAAAATTACATAGTGTTTTTCTGACAATTCTGTTCTTAAATTTCTTTGGCTTGATTTTCAAACAGAAACCAAAAATAAAAGGAAATGATTGGTAGTCCTTCTTATATGTGTACTAATTATACTGCTTTTTAATAAACAAAAAAGTATTATAACAAAGTGTCCATATATCTTAATATGCCAGAACCACTTAAAGTTCTACAGTCATGTTTATACCAGGTATTTTTATTGTGAAACATGCCCCAAACACATCTTGAGTGGAGGTTTAAGTATGTCTTGTCTATAACATTGGAAAGAGATAAGAGCCCTCCTTTGGTTAATGGAAGTCAAGGTGTAATGCCTTTGCGGTTTCCCATCTGTTTCTAATCGATAGTTCTTGGCAGTTTCCAAATGTCTTCCCCCATCCCGTCTCTCTGGTATGAGCACTTCGGGAAACAAACTGGATTAACTTTGGCCAGAATACATAGAGAGGGTTGTGGGACCTTTTAGCAATTTTCTGTGGAGGATTCTCTGACCTTGTAGGTTGAGTATCTCCTCTATTAGCCTTTGGGTATACGTTGTGATAGATTTATGGTAGGTATAAATCATTTCCAGGATGATGAAGATGTTTTAACGTCTACCTCATTGTGTTATGTAAAAATATTTAAGTGTTATGGCATCTGAGTAAATGGAGATGGGTGATAGGGAGAAAGGGAGCGAGCAAGAGAAGCTCAGGGTTCTTTAGGCCACAATGGACCTTGAGCTGTGTGTCATTTGGCTGTTTATTTTTGTGTGGGTGTCTGTGGCTGAAATGCTCTCCAAAATATCTGTAGAAATAACAGCTGTTATTAGGAGTAAGTCAGACAGGGTACTTGTGTATTTAGAAGACCTTTTAAGCACTGGTAGCAGCCTAGACAAGTAGCCAGTAGAAAGAGACATAAGATAGTGGCCCCTTGGTTGTGGTTGCCATAGCCCTTAGTATGTTTGACCACTTGCTTAGAGTTGTGTTCCAAATGCAGGAGCCATGTGGCCGTGTGCTTTCAGTGCTCAAGCATTGTTTGTATGTGTAGTTCTTGAAAATTCATCTCACTTCTCAGGTCACAAGATGAATACATACTCAGCCTTGATGTGAAATGCCTTCTTGTGATCATCAGTGCAGACACAGTGGTTCTGACTTCATTGGTCACAGGTGGGGCCCAGATACTGCTGTTTTTTTCAAAGCTCCCCAGATGATTCTGATGGGCAGCTGACAATGAGTTTTTTTTTTTTTTTTTAAGGAACACAGAAGCGTATAAAGCAACAATCTGTTTTGCATATATGCAGTGCGGGGTATTTAGAAAATCTGTTTATAGCCTATTCCTATTGTCAACTTGAATTACCATAAAGAAATATATTTAAAGTTTAGCCTTATGACCTGTTTGCATTAGGCAGTGGTCTCTAAGAAGCCTAACAGGTATTTGTAAGAAAAGCAAATTTTAAGCACAACTGATCCATCTAAAGAAATACATAAAAAATCAAGCATTTGTGGCCCATACTCTTCCCGCTTTGCCCCTTGGTCTCTACCTCATGGCTCAGATGGCATGTAATAGCGAGTCAGTGTTTTTGTATTACAAAATCCCCTTCTGACTCCTGGTAGGAGAGAATTGTATCAACCTGGTTTGTTTCTTCTTCTCTATGTTGGAATGGTTAGGAGCTGGGAAGTCATTCTGAGTAGGTCCCAGACCAGCATAAAATGAAAATCAGTGCTGGTATCCACTGTGTCCTAAAAGATACGGGAAAGAGGGAAACCAGATGGGAAGTTTAAAAGCAGAGAGAAGTTAATGCTTTAAAATCATTTGTTTGGCTGGGTTCAGTGACTCACACCTGCAATCCCAGCACTTTGGGAGGCTGAGGTGGGCGGATCACTTGAGGTCAGGAATTTGAGACCAACCTGGCCAACATGGTGAAACCCAGTCTCTACTAAAAATAAAAAATCAGGCATAGTGGCGTGCTCCTGTAGTCCCAGCTACTCGAGAGGCTGAGGCAGGAGAATCACTTGAACCCTGGAGACAGGTTGCAGTGAGCCGAGATCATGCCACTGCACTCCAACCTGGGCAATAGAGTGAGACTCCTCCTTAAAAAAAAAAAAATAAAATGAAATCATTTTATGATTTTTTAATTTCCATTTTTTTTTTTTTGCAACATAATATCTCTCTTAAAAGTGAGACTAAAAGTTTCAAGGTAATATGTGAAGTGAAAACATTTCAAAAGGGTAGAACATGGGAAGATAAGACTTCCTCCTCATCATGTCAATTCTCTTCCCCAACATTAGTGTTTGAGATAACCCCTATGAAGCTTCTTATAAATCCTTCCAGAATTGTGTATGCAGTCAAGCAGGGCCCGTGGGATTGGATATCTGTATTGTATTTAGATTATAGTAGGAATGACTCCCCCTGGGGTTGTGCAGTGCACATACCCTTGGCCACATGTGGTCACCCTATATGCAGAGTATACTCTACCTTTAAAACAATACAAAATAGGATTACACTCAGTGTACTGTGCTGTACCTTGTCTTTTTCAATTAACAGTATATAATGGAAACTTTGCCATTGTCTTTAAAGGATATTGCCACACTGTCAAATTGCCACATTCCGCCTTTATAAAAGGCAACACCTGTTTAAATTACCAGTGGTGTATGAGAGTACCTGTCTCAACCCATTCTTGCCAACTTTGCATTTTATCAGACTTGAAAAATGTTTGCTGATTGGTAACGTATTCATTCCAAAAATGTTTTAAGTGACTTCTGTGTGCAAGGCTTCATGCTCCATCCTGCAAAACAAAAGCAAATCAGAACCATGCTTTCTTCTTTTCTAGATGTCTGTGGTTTAGTGGCAGTGAGGGACAAAAAAAGCAAACCACAATTTACAATTATTTTATGTACAAATTTATCATGGAAAAAAAGGGGCAGCTGTAATAAGCCATTATGGTTTAATATAAAGTTGAAAATGCCATAGAATTATGGCTTATTGCTCTTTGTGTTGCCTGCAGTATTTTTCTTCTCATTTTCCATTTAGTTTCTTGATGTCTTCTAGGTTAGCTTATTGCATAATTGAAGAGCCTTTTTCCTTTTGATGCATCTAATATATGGTAGATAGCCAACTTTTTAAGGGCTCTCTTTTAAAAACCTTCCTGAAATGATACCATTTTACTCTTTTTGAAAGGACTTCTATAAAATATCTAGGGAGGTTGAGAAGAGTCTAGTATTTTGAAATAAGAATTTATTTCTAACCCTGTGTTTTGACTAATTGTGTTCTATAATTCTGTGATGTGGCTATTGGTCTTAAGTCATTAGTGACTTTGGATAGAGATAGTTCGAGTGGTGGGGTAGAAAGTGTTTCTAGTTATAATGTGTCACATTCCTCAAGGTCTAGTCTAATGTCTGATGCTGTTTTTCTGGTCTGTCTAGAGATTGATCTAACACTGCTGCATGAAAATAGTTAAAGCTTGCATGTTCTCACTTACAAGTGGTAGCTAAATGATGAGAACACATGGGCGCATGGTGGGGAACAACATACACTGGGGCCTGTTGTGTGTGAGGAGGGAGGAGGGAGGTGGGAGGAGGGAGAGCCTCAGGAAGACTAGCTAATGGATGCTGGGCTTAATACTTTGGGTGATGGGATGATCTGTGCAGCAAATCACCATGTTTACCTATGTAACAAACCTGCGCATCCTGCACATGTACCCCCAAACTTAAAATAGAAGTTGGAAATTTTAGAAAGCCTTAGAGGAACAGAAAAAAAAAAAAAAAAAAGAAAATGGTTAAAGCTGAAAACAGCATGCAGTGTCCAACCAAATGTGTCCATGCAGAGCTGTCCCTTCCTAGGCCGGTGCCCCTGCCTTACGTTGTGTGTAAACTCTTGATCCTTTTCTAGGCCTAGTGAAGGGTCTAGCTGTGGGAAGTGGAGCGTGAACTGGGAATAACTTCCTGCCTCTAGCGATTCATTTTTCTTTTCAGCACCATTTCAGAGATAGAGGCTTTACTGAAATTTGAAGAGAGAAAGACTAAGAGCTTAGTATTTCAGTGTGCCAGCTATTGCTGACTTGCAGTAAAGAACTGTTGCCAAATTAATGTGGTTGGTATTTACTGACAGATCCCTTAGATGGCCCTCTTCTTTTGTCTTTTTTTTTTTTTTTTCTTTTTCTTTTCCCTTCTAAGACTTCTGTGGCATCTATCTTCAATTGGTCTTCAGTTTTGGGGAAATGCTCTTTCATTTTTAATTTCTAAGTTTTTAGAAATTGATGCCCTCAGATGTGTCTGAATTGACACAGTATGATGGGGATCTAAGACCTCCTTTTGTCCCTGGGGCCTATGAACGTTACACTAAGCAGGTTGGAATTTCTGTGCTGTAGTTTTCTTCTCTGTAATATGAAGGTGCTGGCTAAATAATCTGACATCTTGTTTATTCACCTCAAAAATTCTGTGCATATATTGCATTTACATATCTATGTTGGATTTTTAAAAGATGTGGCATAGGTGATGGGTTGATAGGTGCAGCAAACTACCATGGCATATGTCGTTTACTTATGTAACAAACCTGCACATCCTGCACATGTACCCCTGAACTTAAAAAACAAAACAAAACAAAAAAAACCAGTGGCAGCAGACGTGTGCTCTGAGCAGTTGGTTATATTGAAATCTTTATAATACTGGTTTTATCAAATTATGACTCACCATGCTTTCACTTGCAAAATAAAGTGGTTTTCATTTTCTATGTGGAAGTTAAGAGACTGTACTCTGCTTGAGTTTTGGAAATGAGTTCTCATGTTAGTCCATTTTAGAACTTGCGACCAGGCTATCCTTTGTCTCTTCCTTGACAGAGAGCACTGGGTTGCCAACGTGCACTTGTGTGCACACTCACCTTTTTTCTTCTCTTTATTAATGTTCTGTTATAGGCAAAATGAACATTGTGCTGAAGGTATGTTAATGCATTTAGTTGGGGATGAGTGAAATATCGTTTTCTGATGGCCTTCTGAGCCAGACCTATGGGGTATGTTGAAGACATGAACATTGCAATGCAATTTAGTGTTTATATAGCTGCTTTTACTTCCATTAATCTCTTTCTTTAAAGGTTGATTAAAGATTTATTTCAGGCCAGGTATGGTGGCTCACACCTATAATCCTAGTATTTTAGGAGGCTGAGGCGGGCAGATCTCCTGAGCTCAGGAGTTCAAGACCACTCTGGGCAACATGGTGAAACCCCGTCTCTACTAAAATACAAAAAATTAGCGGGGCATGGTGGCGCGTGCCTGTGGTCCCAGATACTGGGGAGGCTGAGGCACCAGAATTGCTTGAATTCAGGAGGTGGAGGTTGCAGTGGGCCAAGATCATGCCACTGTGCTCTGGCCTGAGTGACAGAGTGATACTTGTCTCCAAAAAATACATATTTACATATTTATTTCAGCAAATTCTGGAATGATGCCCTCCCCACCCCCCTTTTATTTTTGCTGATTGATGTTTAAAAGTGGACCTTTAAAAAACGTAATTCCAAGATTACCTTGCATCTGGTTTGAATGATTGTGTTTTGCTTTACAAGGGGCAGAATGACTTTTGGGGCCACATGCTCAGCCGACCTTTTGTTCACTGCTTTCTGCAGGGATCTGGAGAATAATGGTCCTTTTTAAGGCCAATTGTTACTGTCTTTCTCACACAAAGGAAAAAAGAGACGACCTTTAGGAAACACTGCTTTAAATCATCTTGCTTGAATATTGATTATCTGTTGCTTCCTCCAAAAATGGCGAAAATAGCCCCCACCCTTATAGGCTTATTAAAAGGCTCAATTATGATAATGGTGTGAAAACTTTGAAAATTAGACTTCAGAGATATTGAGTTAATCTAGGATTATTTATCAATATCTTAGTAACCAAAAGTTTAAAAATGTGTTTTGTGTACCAACTGGGCTGCATGTGCACGGTTAATCCAAAAGGCTCAGCTTTTCAGCAAATGGAGAAAGATTAACTTCTTTATGGATCACGTGATGAGATGAAACACATTTCATTGTAGCTGCTGAAAAAATAGCAACATGTTTTTGAAACCATTGTGATTTTGTATTGCTGTCACTAAACATCAAATATATCATTTTTATGTTAAGGTGCCCTAATTTGTGTTGTTATATAAAACTTGGAGTACTTTGACTAAATAGGAGAAATTAATGTGCCGTGTATCTGTTTTAAAGATGAAATCTGAGCTCAGCATGAGGCTCATGCCTGTAATCCCAGCACTTTAGGAGGCTGAGGCAGGAAGATCGCTTGAGTCCAGGAATTGGAGACCAGCCTGGGCAACATAGGGAGACTTCATCTCTACAAAAAATTAAAAAAAATAGCCAGACATGGTGGCACATGTGTATAGTCCCAACTTCCTGGGAGGCTGAGCTGGGAGAATTGCTTGAGCATGGGAGGTCAAGGCTGCAGTGAGCTGTGATCACACCACTGCACTCCTGGCCTGGGCAACAGAGTGAAACCCTATCTTAAAAAACAAAAACAAAAACAAAAACAAAAAAAACTGAAAATTTAAATCTGAGAAGGATTCTGAATATTTTTGAGAAAATATTTTATTCCTGTCTCTGTTATCTGTGTGTATATGTAGATAGACATACAATTTTATGAAATGTGGTTTATGTGATTATCATCAGTATTTGGCTAATGTCTATGTAAAAGGAAAATGGGGCCCACATGCTGAATATGTGTTTTTTCCTCATAAATAGGGGACTGGTGGTTGGTTGCTTTTCTTTTTTTTTTTTTTTTAAAACAGGTTCAGATGATTCTGTCTTCATCTCCACTTTGCTCCCATTCTGGCACTGCCTGTGTGGACTGAGCATGTGAAAGCTTGACATCATGATTCAATCATTCTCTGATTTTGCAATAATTCAAAGCAGAGCGGAAGCATTGTGAGAGAATCATGCCAGTTTTCTTAAGGTCTGATACACCCATCCTAATTTACAGTATTGTTCTAAAGATGCACAAGGAAACACACACGCACGCATACACACACCCCAGTGAGACATCTGAAGGGATTTGGCTGCCTCCTGTTCCTTTCCTGTCTCCTCCCTTTGTTTCCAGATGCATCAGCAGATGGCCGTCCAAAGCTCTAAATTTGTACCTTGTGTGACCTTTAGCCTGGAGAAAGGCAAATTTATTCCAAGGGTAGACTTCCCTGCCATTGCAAGTAGACCTTTTGTCAGTCGTTATAAATAAACTCAAGTCTTTGGATGTTCCTTCTGAGGCTGAATTGGCATAGGAGGCTGTTAATTAAACTGTAGCCTTTCTTGGGACTCTAACACATTTTAAAGATGAGTAAGACAACATTGGAGGTGCTCCCTGATAGTCCTGCGGTGTAGAATAATACAGGAGAAGCTCCAGGATTCATGTCCTGAGAGCTGGCTTCAAAAGAAGTTTTCAGGTTGCATAGCAGGCATGGGCGTGAACTTTGGAGTCAGGCAGAGCTGGGTTTGAGTTTTGCCTCTGCTCTATACTAGCAGTGCTTACCTCATGGAGCTGTTAGCATTAAATGAGGAGGTATTTATCTGTCATTTCCCAGAACTGATCCAGGACCTAATAGTTGCTGAATAAATGGTAGGCCACTTAGTTTTATATCACAAGAGCACATTCTTAAATCTTTGTTCAAGGACAGGAGGCCCTGGAACTAACTAATGAAGGAAAGGGAAATTGCTATGTGCCACCAAGCAGAGGATCAGAAAAAGAATACGAGAATAATTTTATTAGCACTTATAATTCACTGCCTTATGTGTGTTTCAACTATTGCAAAATGACAGTATGCAAGAGTGTAGGTTGTCTTACAGACAAGCTACAAGCTACAAACAAGATGCTTTTGTTTGTGGCAGCTCATTTTAGGGAAGAAGTCATCTAGGTTACCATGCGTTTGTAGAGCAGAAGACTTAAAAGTGGACAAAGGAAGTTGACATTATTCTGGAGGATAGAAAATCAACCCAACTTCTCTTCTCTTTCCATCACCGGACTCTGGGTGAGCTTGAAAATGGGAAGTCTTTTTTGCTGTGTAGTGCGTCAACTCTTAATGTAGTCTACTGTGGATATCAGGGTTGGTCTGACTGTAAAGTTGCATGCCCCTTGACACAGTGCTTGGGTGAGAGATGACAGAGGAACAGCTGGACAAAGTAAATGGGGTGAGGATAATGGCCTGGGGGTCCTTGGGGAAAACTTGTCACCACCTTAGGTTGGCTGTGACTGTTTACTAAACTGAGCTGTGATCAGAGGCTGAGAGATAAAGCAGGCCAACATTTCCTTTTCTTATTACTGCGTTCTTCTAGTTCTTCCCCCATAATTGACCCCAACCTTCTAAAGAAAAGGCTCTGTAGACAGCAGTGGAAGAAAATCAGTCTGATATAGTCTGGAGAAAATCTTTGTCCTGCCCTGTTTTCCTGTAGCTTTGAAAATCTCAAATGCAAGGCCAAACAATGAATTATTATTAATATAATAGAGGAAACTGGTACTATTAATGTCATGTAAGGAGAAAGCCCATTTTGAGTAGGAACAGAAGGACATTTATGAGGGGAAAGTTGGCTGGGTAGGGCAAAACTGAGTAGTAGAAAATTTAACTGTAATTATTCTATTGAATTTTTTTAGAAGGACTCTTCAAATTGTTGGAAGTTGCTTAGTAATTAGCATAGTAACCATTTACAAAATACACTCTGACCTAGAGCAGCAGGGAAGGGAGTCAGAGAGACAAATTTTGTGCAGACTGTCAGCTACAGCAGGAAAGTACGCACAATGAATTTCCGCGTTAGATCAGGCCCATGTAAAATTTACAGATGGCAGGGGGTATGGAGGAATAAAGGCATTAGCGTCGCATATGACCTGGTGGCCCTTTGAAAACTGTGTTTGGGGTTTATGTTTCTAGTTGCAGCTAAATCTGAATTTGAGATTTTAATCCTTTTGAACCAAACTAGGTCTAAGAATTAGACATTTGATCTCATGCATCTTATCCAGCACACAGAAACTCGAGTGCTTCCTTGACTTTGACATAATCTGGATCCCAGCTGGCGCTGATTTTAGTTTCTGTGAAGTGATTAGTGATTAGGTGGCACCATGGTAAGGCAGGGTGCTGTGGTGGCAGGGTCTTCCCTCCGTGCGGAAGGGCCCTTGCAGAACATAGCAGTGAGTGTTTTAACCAGCCTACTCCTGCTTGCCCCAGAGGGCTGAGAGTTGGTTTTTAGGTAGCTGATTTTTTTGTTATTGGCTATAATTAGGCAGGTAGGCTTAGCTCCTTTAATTACTCATGCTACTTTGCGGAAGGAAGCATAAGCTGCTTATTCAGAGTTCCAGGGCCAGGACTTGGGTGGGAATTCTTTGGCAGGGCCAGCTGCAGAATTAGCATTAATGTGATACTAATCCCTGGGATGGCCCCTCAGAGCAGTGTACCCAGATGTTTGTTTTTCACATCCAGAGTCCACAAACATGTGCTCAGTAGTGTCCAGTAGGCTCTAGCTCTCAACATCTAGATGGCATGGTTTATGGCCAAGGAGCTTTTAGCATTGGTCAAAGTCTCAAGCAGAGGGACCAGAGATACAGTCTAGAAGGTGTTCTTATATTTAATCTCTCTCTGGAGGCATTGGACTCAAATGGCCTACATTTTTTGACTCAGATACCTGTACATACATGTACACCCCTCACCTTGCTGTCTTCACACACTTGTTGAAGGGAAAATGAGGCCAGGCATGGTGGCTCACTGCTGTAATCCCAGCACTTGGGGAGGTTGAAGTGGATGGGTCACTTGAGACCAGGAGTTTGAGACCAGACTGGGCAACATAGCAAAACTCTGTCTTTCAAAAAAATCTACAGGGCAAATGGGATGGATTACGTAAAAATCATTCAGAAAATAATTTGTTTTGTATACAGCAAAATTATCTATATTTAGATATCCCATGTTGGTTATTATACCTGGGCATCTCTTTTTCTTCTGTCACTTGTGCTTAAGATTTGTCTTCACATATGGTAAATACCTGCATACCATTATTGATGAGATGGCTTTCCATGTAGTTAGTGGGATGTACACTAATATTAGGATATTAGGAAGAACCTCAGACCAAGTATAAATGGCTAAAAAAAAAAAAGCCCTCACAAGTGATGGTGTATTGGTAAAAGTGCTAAAAAGAGAAGAGAGGGTCTCTAGAGCATCTCTCTTGAATAGAGAGATTCTAGCATTTTAATTTTGTTTAAGGTGAGATTGACAGATACAGCTAGTTGAATTTTCAGGAAGAGAAAAAGTTTAACAAACCAAATTGCTAATTATGTTCTCAGCCAGTTGCTGTAATATTTTGGTGTTTTATTGTGTGATATTTTATAGGAGTTAGAGGGATCCTAATTGTCCCTTTCTAGAAATATGTCAGGGTACAGAGACTTTACCAGGTGGCCCCCACTATAATAGTACCTTGACCCAGTCTGGACTGCTGGTTAGAGCCCCAAAGATTGTTCCCTTCATTTTAGATTTCCTCTACAGTGCTATAGCATGTATATATAAAATGTTGTTTCTGCCACCAAAAGACCTGCTTAGTGTTTTTTTTTTTTTTTTTCCCTCTCATTTCATTCACTGAAGATACCTCAAATACAAAACACCATGCAATATTGCAATCCCATGCTTGGTAAGTTTGGGCCTTTTCCAACTTCCTCACCACATTACTTTTTTTTTTTTTTTGAGACAAGTTCTGGCTCTGTCACCCAGGCTGGAGTGCAGTGGCACTATCTTGGCTCACTGCAACCTCCACCTCCCGGGCTCAAGCCTGCCGAGTAGCTGGTGCACACTACTATGCTTGGCTAATTTTTCTAATTTTGTAGAGATGAGGGTCTCACTCTGCAGCCCAGGCTGGTCTTGAACTCCTGCAATCTGCTGACCTCAGCCTCCCACAGTGCTGGAATTAGAAGTGTGAGCCATCTCTCCTGGCCTACACATATTAATGTAAAAGTTGGGAACTACGTGGTATCTAGTATAAAACATCTCAGAATTTCAGTGGCCTATTGTGAATCTGACCTAAAAGCTCAGCATAGATGTTCTTGGTAGGTGGGTTGCATATTTCTCTCTTTTTGTACCTTACTATCCCCTGGGGCTTTGGAATCCTTGGAATCCCGCTGACCTATGGAAAAGAGAGGATGAAAACTCTCCATTTTGCCACCTTTGCCTGGAAGTGATGTATATCACTTTCTCTGGTGTTTCTGGTAGTGAGAAATAGTCTCAATAACCAATTTAGTAATTGATAGAAATTGTCTGGTAAATGTAGTCCTTGGTGGAAAGCTACTTCCCAGTGACAAGTTCATAGTAAGAAGGGGGAAGTGGGAATTTTGGTGGACAAGTAGCCCCCTCTGTCCATGATATTTATATGTTCCAAGAATCTAGATTGGGCAGTGTCTTCGTTTGGGCGGAAATAACAAAAATACCATAGACTGGGTGGCTTCAACAACACATTTCTCACAGTCCTGGAGGGTGGAAGTCCAACATCAAGGCACTGGCATGGTTTGCAGATGGCTGCCTTATTGTCTCCTCATATAGTGGAAAGAGAGACCGCTGGTTTCTTCATCCTTTTATTAGGGCACTAATCCCATTTAAAAGGGCTTCACCCATATGAAGCCCTTTGGTTTGTTTCCCAGAGGCCCCTTGTCAAAATACCATCACATTGAAGATTTAGAGATCACCTTATGAATTTGTGGGGTGGGGAAGGGGGACAAAAACACTCACTTCATAGCAGATGGTATGGATATTGTGGAGCTAGACATTGGATTTGCTACTATGTACCTGACATGGAGCAAATATACCTCTTGGGGTATATTTCACCACTGGCCATGCCTGTTTGCATAGCTTGTTGTCAAGATTAACTGAGAAAGAATGTCTGATAGTATATTGAGCGAGAAACTTACTGTAACTGCAAAGCAATGCACCCCCTTTGCGGTTATTGTAACTGCAATAATAATGCACCTCCTCTGCGGTGAAAAAGATGCTGTAGCCCAGCAGTAATGGTATTGACTCATGAAACCACTTCTGACCTAGAGCAGGTTGCTGGATTGATTTAGTGCTGCTTTTTTTTTTTTGAAACAGCCTTGATTATGCTTTTTTACAGTCTATCAGTTCATGTGAAACTGACTGTATTTTACAGTCTATCGGTTTGTGTGAAACTGAGAGCAACGATGGTGACTCTCATAGCTAGGATACCATGGTACCTTGATAAGAATTCCAGATTCAAACAACAGAAACAAAAGTGACACAGTAGTCCCCCTCTTGGGCAGTCTTCAAGCACATCTCGAAGAGTTATATAGTTGGTCTTTGAATATGACTGCCTTTTGGCTGTTTCTTCAATTTATGTAAAAGAGGCCGGTTTGAGGCCATTCACTCAGTACTGTATCACTCACATCTGTTGTAAAAGGCATTAGAATCTGTGGAGTAAGGAAAAAACAGAGCCTTTATGAAATGTGCACTTGAAATGAGAGATGTTTGTCTTAAGTTTGGACATGATAAATAAGACTTACATGGAAACTTTGGAAGCTGTTTTAGTGAAATTTGCCCTTAAGATCTTGTCTTCTCTTATTGCAAAATGATGAGGCAGAATGCCCAAATATTAGCATTTGACATGTGAAGAAAAGGAAAAATTGGATAAAAAGTGGAGAATATGTTCAAATTTCTCTAATACAAGCATTAGAGAAAATAAGAAGGCCTATTCAGCATTGGGTTTAAATAGGGAATAAATAGGAAATGGTGTCATGCATTATTTACTCACTGTTTTTCTAGGGACAGTCACTCTGGAATCAAAATCAATTGGTCAGCTTCTTCTGGTAGCTAGAAGTAAAAGCATGGCAAATTCAGATGCCCTCAAGGGCCACACAGGTAACCTTAAGTGGGTGATGCAGGTTCTAAATTAGAGTGGCGAGTGGACAGATCAAGTCCCTGGAGGAAGAGGGAAAAAGTAGATATTGAAGCTTAATACAGAAATACAGGACCAGTGTTGTTACATCTTCAGACTTTTAAAGGAGACTGAAATATGGTTTTTTTTTTTTTTTTGAGACATATGACACTTAATGTCAGCTCAGATGTTTTGAGATACTGTGTAGGTCAGTGAAAAATTGTCTGCTAGTCTTAATTTTCCTGAGAGCTACCTGTCTGTGGCATCTATTTTAGTGGCCAGGGAAAGCAGGTTTGCTTCTTGGCATGGGATAGACAGGTAGGGCTCTTTGGTTTAGCAACATATTCTCTCAGTAAACAATCAGGCTACATTTTTGCAGTCATAGCGTCAGGGGGCTGATGCCATTTTTAATCACTTATAAAGCTCTAGGGGCAAATGTTAATTGATATTCTTTCATAAACTAAAATTTTATTTACTTTATAAAAATGCCATTATCATCAGTTGCCGGCACTTATGTTTCTAGTACCCAAGATTAGGAAATCCACAAAGATGGTTTTAACCAATTTAAGATCTCTTCAGTTACTTGAAAAGAAAGTGGAAAAAAAAGACATTCAGATTCTTCTCTGGCCTGTGAAGTGGAAGGAATTCAGTTTAATTGTGTGTGTGTGTGTGTGTGTGTGTCCATAGCTAATTTTAATGCAGGTTAAATGTCCCTTGGAGAAAAAGGTTCCTTGGTGTAGAAAATAATTATGTAATATATGAAAATGGTCAAAAAATGAAATATAATCAAGGGGAGCTGTTAATAGTCTTGCATGTCTTTTAAAAAACTGCTAGTTTTATTGAAAATTTATCAAACTTAACCTTTGAAAATAAGACAGGCTGTTATTTTCAAGGCTCAAGGTTTATTTTTCCCAAGAGAAGACAAGTTTTGTTGGATATGTGTATGTTTTGGTTTTTTAATCAAGCCCGGCTTCATTTTCTTACTTTTATGTAATGGATATATGGTAATTAAATAAGAAAACAGGTTAAAAAAACAGTTTTTACCTAAAAGATTTGTTGAAACCTGAAAGTGACCTTTGTAAGTCACCATCTTTTTCTGAACCTTCATCCATAAATTGGGAAGAGTTTCCACTATCTTGCAGATTGTTCTTTAGCATTAAATGAATATCTATATAACGTGCCTGTTGCAGTACTTCCACGTAATAGGGACTTATTCCTTTCTTTGCTATCTTTAATCCTGAAGACATCAGGGAGGGTGCTGACTTCCCATACTGATCCTAGCTGGGGAAAGAATATAGCTTGGGCTGCTTTTGTTTTGGGGTTATATTTAAGTTAGTTTGGTCTAGTATGCTGTGTCTATGGTTCTTAGGCATCAGCATTTACCGCTTTTATGAAACTGTCTGTAATATATGGCCATATAGCAGGTGCTTAGAGTGGTCTCACCATTAATACATTTAAAAATCACATTTGTAGATTGCGGACAGAAAAGTCAGGACCTTAACCACTAGTAGAAAGCAGGTAATCAGCCTGCGTGTACTGCCAAGTGGACCTCTCTACTGAGAACATCTAAGGATAAGCCACAAAATGAGAAGTGGACTTGAAACCCCTTTGGATCAGCCTGCCTTAAGTAAATGGAAGAGTTGGGACTTTGCTGCATGCATGTTTATTATTATTTTATTTTTGGTAGGCACCAGGTCTTGCTGTGTTGCCCAGGCTGGTCTGAAATCCCTGTTCTCAAGTGGTTCTCTTGACTCAGCCTCCCACAGTGTTGGATTACAGGTGTGAGCCACAAGGTCTGGCCTTTACTGCATGTTAATTTGGCATTTCAGCAGTCAACTCAGCTGGGAAGCTGCTTGCTTATTGGGAAGACATGGGCAAGAGAAAAGCTTGATAAATGTGCATGCTGTGACTTTATGCTTGCGAAAAACCAAAATTTCACAATTGTCAGTACAGCCATAAATGCCAACATCTACTTCTGCTTCTTGACAAATGCATTGCTGATAAGGACAAGGGAAATGGCCCTCTTGACCATGTTTAGGGTCAGGAATTCTTCCCTTTGCCTTAGAATAAAAAATGGTGTTTTCTTGGAACATAAGATTGAAAGTGTCTTTACCGGATTCAATTTCTGTGACATCAGTTTTAGAAGCCCTCTTTGATGTATATGGGTAGTTCACAACTGTGAGTAACTTTGTGGTTAAAAAACAAAGAAGAGTAAGTTGTTACAGGTAGAGGCATGTAGAGAACACATGCTTATTAGTGCCAGAAGTCCTTATCCAAGAGTCTGCATGCAGAACACAGAGGTGAATTTCATTCTGTTTCTTTGAAGCATTTTCTTATTCTTTTCACATGAAAATGAGGGAGGACTTTTGTGGGAGTGATGAGAACACTACTTATGAAAGATTGTTAAGTTCTTATTTAAGTCTGAAATATGACTAAATCTTGCCAGCCTATCAGATGCAGTTGAAATGTGAACCTCTGCAAAACTGTGGGGATCAAAGAAAAACTGCCTTCACCTTGTCTATTTCAAAGAAGGGGATATAGGGAAGGCAAGATCCTCTTCATGACTTTTTGGAAGTGTGATTTCTATAGTCTTAACATTGGTCGACTACATAATATGTGCAGAGCACTAAGTGAGTTTATAGGTAATGAAATTTTAGACTTGGAGTTGACCTTAACGGTAATTTTATTCTACCTGCTTATTTTGAAAATGAGACAATTAAGAGTAAGTTTACTGCCTCTTTAGGAAGTTAATCTATTTAACAGCTATGCATCTTTATAAATATTCTTGAGTTTTATGATGTAGCAAGTGATTGATACTCACAAGCACACCCAGCACATTGAAATACAGATGATCTACATCTGCTAGATAATAGTGCTAGAGAATAGTGGTACATTTTCTAGGAAGAGGTGGGATTTGAACCCATTTTAGTACAAAGGGGAGGAAAGACAGATGTGGTGGTGCATGCGTGCAGTGCTAGCTACTTGGGAGGCTGAGGCAGGAGGATTTCTTGAGCCCATGAGTTTGAGGCTGCAGTATGCTATAATCATGCCACTGCACTCTTAGGTGACACAGAGCAAGACCCTGTCTTAAAAATGGAAGAGAAGAGGCCAGGCGTGGTGGCTCAAGCTGTAATCCCAGCACTTTGGGAGGCTGAGGCAGGTGGATCACCTGAGGTCGGGAGTTCGAGAACAACTTGACCAACATGGAGAAAGCCCATCTCTACTAAAAATACAAAATTAGACCGGTGTGGTGGCGTGTGTCTGTAATTCCAGCTACTCGGGAGGCTGAGGCAGAGAATTTTTTGAACCAGGGAGGCGGAGTTTGCAGTGAACTGAGATCATGCCACTCTAGCCTGGGTGACAGAGCGAGATTCCATCTCAAAAAAACAAAACAAAACATTGAGAGAAGGACTTGGAGCAGTAGAGTTAAAGTAGATGAGAACTGCGATAGGAAGTGAGAATTGGTGGTGTGTGATAATTTGTGGAGTCAGATATTGAGAGTGGGAGTTCCTACCAGAGTGTGTCTGTGTGTGTGTGTTTTTTAAAATAGGTAATGGTGGCTAGGGGAGTTTTTTGTGTTAAATCTGTGTTGTTGGGGAGTTTTTGGTTGGTGAGGGGGGACAGAGTGACCAGATGAGGAACCGATAAAATTTAGACACCTGAGAAAAAGGGAGGAAATGGACTAACATATTCTCAGGTAGTTAACCTCTCCTCAGCCTCATCTACTGATCCTTCTGAACATTATCAGTTCCCTTAATGAGCCATACTTCTCACTTCTGACCTTTTGCTTCCTTTCTTTTCTTTTCTTTTTTTTTTTGAGACAGAGTTTCGCTCTTGTTGCCCAGGCTGGAGTGCAATGGCGCGATCTCGGCTCACTGCAACCTCCTTCTCCTGGGTTTAAGTGATTCTCCTTCCTCAACCTCCCTAGTAGCTGGGATTACAGGCATGCACCACCATTCCTGGCTAATTTTTGTATTTTTAGTAGAGATGGGGTTTCACCATGTTGGCCAGGCTAGTCTGAAACTCCTGACCTCAGGTGATCCACCCACCTCGGCCTCCCTAAGCGCTGGGATTACAGGCGTGAGCTACCACACCTGGTCCACTTCTGTCCTTTTTCATATGCTATTTCATTTACTAATAATACCTTTCTCCATACCCCCACCCAAAGGTTGAGTTATTGTCTGTTCATTTGTGTGTTTAGACTTTATTCACCCTTCATTTTAGGGTGGTTGTTTCTATAATACATAAATGATATCTACAAATTTGACCTTTAATGTAGGAACAATGACAAACCACTGAAGGCTTTCCAATCAGGAGAGTGATGTGAGCAGATTTATATTTAAAAGCAGTGGTTCTCAAGCTTTAAGTTGCATCAGAATTGTCTGAAGGGCTTGTTAAAACACTAATTACTGGGCTCCACGCTCAGTTTATGATTCAGTAGGTCTGGGCTAGAGCCTGAGAATTTGCATTTCTAATGAGTTCCCAGGTGCAGTCTGAAGATCATACTCATTTAGAGGGATCGCTCGGGCTGCAGCAGGAATGAGTGGGCATTTGTGGGTGGTTGGGCAGGACAGGAGCAGGACAAATGACCTGAAAAATGTATCACTATTTCAAGTAAGAAATAATGATGGAGAAAAGTGAGTCTGTCCAGAGATACTTATAGATGGTACTTGATTAAAGACAAGAAACGAAGGAGGTGAAGCCCGGGGTTTCTGGCGTGGGGAACCAGGTGGGTGGTGGTGCCTTTCAGTGAAATAGGGAGCACTCAATGACCAGATTTTCTGAGAAAGGTCAGGAAGTGGGACAGTGATGTGATGGTGTGTGTGGAGACCTGCAGTTGTGTCGGTACGCTAGCCTTCACCTCAGTGGGGAGAGGCTCCTACCACTTTGGGAATCATCAGGTTGGGACTGATAGTTAGCCCATCGGAGTAGATGGGATTAGCTAGGAAGATAGGTAAGAAGAGCACGTGGGACAGAATGCCAGGGGTCACAACTCAGTAAGGGAAACTAGAGGAAGAGGAGAAGCAATTGTTAGAGAGGGTCACACCACCAGCAGTGTACAGTGCTATTGTGGAGACTAAGAAGAAGACGTATTTAGAAGGGAGGGGAATAGAGCTGGGTGTGGTGGCTCACACCTGTAAATCCTAGCACTCTGGGAGGCTGAGGTGGGTGGATCACTTGAGGTCGGGAGTTTAAGACCAGCCTAACCAACACGGTGAAACCCCATCTCTATGAAAAATACAAAAGTTAGCTGGGTGTGGTGGCCGTTATCTGTAATCCTAGGTACTCGGGAAGCTGAGGCAGGAGAATTGCTTGAACCCGGGAGGCAGAGGATGGAGTGACACAAGATCACATCATTGCACTCCAGCCTCGGCAACAGAGTGAGACTCCCTCTAAAAAAAAAAAAAAAAAAAAAAGAGAAGAATAAAAGGAGAGGTGAGAACCAGGATCAGTTGCTGCTGGGGAATGCCAGGAAATTAAGTACTAAAGAGGTTTCAGTTGAGTTCACAACATGGAAGTCCATCGTGCATTCACACAGCGCTGACTCAGCCTGGTTTGGGCCAGGCTCTGCGCTAGACACTGAGGGTTCACCCATGACTGAGATTTTTTCCAACGGCTTGGAAGAAGCAGGAGGCAGCCAGCAGTGGGTTAGGAGGGTCAGGACAGAAACTGACTAAGCAGTAAGTTCCAGAAGCCTGGAAGGAGAGAGGGCAGTGGAGTAGAGGGTAGGGTAGCTGGGGGATTTACATGATGATGATGATGATGATGATGGAAGAGACTTGAGTGTTTAAATGGAATAGGAAGATTCAGAGGGAGAGAATGAAGGTTTGGAAGGGAGAGAAAAGCTGGATAGAGGCATGTCCATGGGAGTATGGGATGGGAAGGAGACCGCAGCCCAGACCCTGCATAGGTTGTCTGCATGCCTATCCCACAAGAACCAGCTTGATGTTAGTCCGATTTGAGGGTGCTTAAAGGCCCTATTCGGCTTTGCCTCAGTTAGGTGCCACATAGCCTTAATTTCCAGCATTAAAGATTTATTCCTTTGGACTACTTTCCTTTAGAGATGTGCAAGATATTCCTGGGGCAAGCAGGATAACACATTACAGAAATAGACTAACAAGCAAGTAAATACTTAGCTCCCCTTTATCCTGATGGAAGGTAGTGAGCTTGCGGTGCTCAGGAGGAAGAGACAGAATCCTGGAGTCTGTCCTAGCCTGCCTCGTTTCAGTTCTGATTTAGTGGCGACAAAAGGCCCTGTATGATTTTAACACAGTTTTGGCAGCTGTTTCCTTGAGATCAGTTCAATAACGGTATTAAAATATGATAGAGTTGATTGAATGTTCAGCAAACCTGTGGGTAACGCAGTGTCCCCTGCTCCATGATGTGTGAGGTTACAAATGAGGTCATATGACCGTCAATATTAAAATGTTGCTGGTGATTGTGCCCACTTAGGTGGTAGGCAGGATCTCTGTCCTCTTCATGACTCCTCTTGATTCTCTCTGAGGGCATCATACATGGCTCACAAACAGTTCTGTCATTCTCCTCCTCTGGCAAAGCCACTTGGAGGAGGTATCTTGCTGCTGGCACTGTGGTTTTCCATGAAGATGGAAAGCATCTGCCCAGGAGTCTCTTTGAATCCCAAGTTACACAACTTTCAAAGAGCCAGTTTGTTCTGATACTATTGATCCTGACTACATCAGAGTCTCAATTCTTTAAAGAAATGGAGCCTTTTACACTCCAGTCTGTGTTTCACCTATGTGGCTAACGTGGGCAACAGTGTCTTCTTCTTCCACTGTCTTCCCCAATTCTGTGATGCTTTTCCCTGTGGAAACTGAGTCATGCAGTAGACACATGGGAAAGGCCCTAGAGATTCTGCCAAAGTCAGAATCTCACTTTTGGTGAGTACTCCCCTCCTCCCAGAATAAGAGAAGCCTTGTATTCTGTAAATTAAACTTCAGTTTAAATGTCCTAGATCACTACTGTCCAGCGGAACATTTTATAATCCGTGCCGAGTAACCACTAGCTGTTGAGTTAGTGAGTGTTGAAATGTGGCTAGTGTCACTGGGGAACTGAATTTTACATTTTACTTAATTTTAATTACTTTAGAGTTTAATAGTCACAGGTGGTCAGACAGTGTAGCTCTAGACCAGTGGTTTTGAAATTTTATGTATCGGAATCACCTGGAGGACTTGTTAAAGCGTAGATTGCTGGGCCCTGCCCACCCCAAAGTTTCTGATTCATTTGGTCTGGGTCGGGGGTTGAAAATCTACATTTCTAACAAGTTCCCAGGTGATGCTGCTAGCCTGGAGGGAGCCACATTTGGGAATCAGCCACTGTAGTCTTTGTTCTAGTATTTAATTAATATGCTAACTCACACAGATAGAATTGCCATCAGCCAGTCATCAGGGTTCTGGGTCAGCTGGTTGACAAGCAGCCTAGTACCTCCCTGCCTTTCCCATCCCTAAACCACAGTGAGTTCTTTTTTCCAAAAACATTACAGCTCATCTTTAAGGCTGATTCATGATACTTTCTAAACAGCTACAGTAGCTGAAACATTGGACTACTGGGGAAATTCCAGCCTTGAACAGACTTTGGTTTTTCATTCCAGCTTTATTAATGTGTTCTCTAATCTTATAAGAAATTAGACCATGTGTGTGGTGCATGTAGGCTGTGAGTAATTTTATTTTTGCCAAGCTCATACTTGGCATTATATTCAGTGATTTCTGTGTCCATGCTGGCTAGCCTGGGCTCAGAGGGACTGTCCCTAAAATCATTTTTTAATGAGTAGTTTTTTAACCAAATGGCAAAGTCATTTTTAATACTTAGAAATACAGTCTAATAATTTTTTTTTTTTAGAATAACAGAGCACTGTCTTATGGGTGATTATTTATACAAAGTCTTTCTCAGAAACGTATTGGAGTATTTACAGATGAAATGACATGCTGTCTGAGATTCCCTTTAAAGGCCTGGTTGGGGGAGGGTAGCTGAAACTAGATTGCAAAACACTGATGATTGTTGAAGTATAACATGGAGGTGCAGTATATACTATTCTTTCAACTTTTGTGATTGTTTGAAATTTTACATAGTAGGTTAAAAAAGAAAAAGCATGCTCTTAGAGAAACTAAATACAGCATCTTTGTGATGCTGTATTTACCAGGTAAATAGTTGGCATTAAAAATGAAAAGTAGTTTGTTGGTTTTGTTTTAGGAAATTCAACTGGATAACGAATGTAATGGATGATCTAAAGGAAATGGAAGAGAACAGCAATTGTTTAAATGTAATAGATTATAGACCATTGTTAAGGAAGAATCTGAAGATAGGCAAAGGACTTCATATGTGTGTATGGTGTTTAAGTAGAGGAAATACACCCCTACTGATTTTTCTGTATGCCATTATAGATATCTCTTCTTAACAGTTTGCAGCACAACTGGTGATCACTGTGATGTGTCGAAGTTTTATTTGTACAAAGGCAAAAATTTTATAAATTTAATAAAGAGGCAGCAAGGAGGGAAGGAAGTGGTAAGTCGTACCACTGGAGTTCATAGGCAGCTGAACTTTTCTGGGTGGCTCAGTTTAGCTTTTTGAGTAAAGAGATGATATTTACCCTAAAAGAGAAGAGTTAAAAAAAAAAAAAAAAAAAAAAAGGACTTTGTCAGTCATCTAAAGGTTGTGTGAATAAACTCACCTTTTTTTTTTTTTTTTTTTTTTTTTGAGACAAGGTTCTTATTTTGTCGTCCAGGCTATAGGGTGCAGTGGTGAGATAATAGCTCACTGCAGCCTTGATCTCCCAGGCTTTAGCAATCCTCCTGCCTCAGCTTCTCAAGTAGTGGGGATTATAGGTGTGCAGCAGCACACCTGGCTAATTTTTAAGAAGTTTTTACAGAGATGAAGTCTCACTGTGTTGCCCAGGCTGATATTGAACTCCTGAGCTCAAGCCATCCTCCCACCTCGGCTTCTCAAAGTTTTGGGATTGTTGGTGTGAGCCACTGTGGCCAGCCATCAACTTATTTCTGATTTAGAAAAAAATCTCAGATTTTCTTCAGCAAGATAGTAATTGAAGTTGAGTATTTTAACTTTCTTTGACAATTACAGGAAGCAAAGAAGTGGTTTTATTAAATAGCAGTGAGCTTCATGCCATTTTACAGTATGTAACCGAGGCCCACGTTTTCCTTTTGATGTAGTCAATTTGTTACCATCTTTTTCCACTTTGAAATGTCTCTTTAAATGCATTTTCACCCCATAACTATCTCACATCACCTTCACCCCCTAATGCAATCCCTACCACCCTCTGCCTAGATTACTGCTGCTCATAGATTACTTCACTGGATAGTCTTCCCTCAAGTAGTGCCCTTTCCCTTCCCTTTCCTCCAGTGATTTTCCTTTTCTTTGACTGTCTTCTGTCCTTGGACCAAACGACTTAGCATCCATTTGTTCTTCCTTGTGTGTTGCTTTTTGTTTGCCAGTTACATAAAAAGTATGCTTTTGTATTACCATATGATATGACAGTAGGTATCTAACAGTGCTGGTGTTTGGTTGAAAATATTTGTAAAATGTAACAAGACCTCTAGTCTCTTTAGTTTTTAATACTTACCTATAATTTCATAGAGAATAAATTTTTCAAAGGTGGCATCTTCATTGATGTATTACTCACAAGCCTGCAGGTTGTACTCGTGGTTGTAGATGAGTTTCCACATGTTTTCTCCTATACCCACTGAATTCGTTGAAACATATCTGACTGTATATGTAAGGGAGTTGCTTAAAGATTTTGGCAGTATAGGTTTTTGCGCCTGCATTTGCTGATTTCTTTAAAACAAAAACAAAAACAAAAACCCCATAATAACAGAAGGCTGTTCTGTATCTGTTTGTTTCAGCACTGCTGAGTGTTCAAGTATTTATTGCTTTATTTTAAATGTTTGGATAATAGTGTTGGTTTATAGTCCCCTTTTAGGGAGTTGTTTCTAAGAGTGTGTTCAAAGGACATGGTGCCTTTGACCCTTGATGGAGTTTGAGTAATGTTCATACAAGAGTAACATAAAAGAATCCTCCAGTGACCTGAACTTGTTGTCGGGATAAGCATAGACTGTCCCCTCAGTTCAAACCAACAAACTGAGGAACTTGTTCATAAAACTCTCTTCTTTGACTTGGAAAGACAGGCTAAACGTGGAGTAAAACTTCTGGAGGTTTTCTCTTTTTTGAACTCAGTATGGCATAAAAGGAAACCTTCAGTAACTTGAGAATACTGTCTGAACCCAGATGCACTCATCAAAGCATTTGTTGAACACCTATGCATTAGGCTCTGTAATTCTAGTGAAGCCTTGCACCATTTTCAGCATTGAATTTAAAAGTAGGTCAGTGACCACAGTGAGGTAAGAAAAACATTTTTTGCAAAAAGAAAATCCTTGGAGAGTGCTGCTTTGATAAGACGTTTAAGCTTTCCCCCAGATAGCTGATTACATGCGTGTGTCTGGATTTCCTACATCTCTCATGCTCTTGTCCCTTGAAGAGTCTCTGAAATACACAACTGTTTAGTGCTTTTAAGCCATGCACTCTGGGTTTGTCGAGAAGAAACCAAAAGACCTGTGCCTGGCAAAGCCATGTTGAAGCCTCTAATGTCTAATGCCTTTTGGGTAAGATGGCACTCAGTAGTCAAGACCCAAAACACTGAACTCACCAAGCAAGCCCACCAGAAGGGGTGTTCAATATTTCTCTTTTTGTAAATGCCTTTGTACCTCTTATTTGCTAGAAAGGACTAGATGATGTCTGTTTTAGACATACTTCTTCCCTCTTTCTCCCTCTGGTTTCTCTCTCTTTAGTTGCTCTTTCCTGAACTATGGGATTTTTGTTGCATGATAGCCTCTTCGATGTGTGATCTTCGTGCTTAATATGCAGTGATATGCAGGGAACAGATTCTGGGACCACTTTGTTCCTTTTTTTTCTCTGCTCATAGGCCTTGGTGTATGAGATTCCTTTTCAGGATTTTTCTACCATCTGATGGATTTCTGCAAAATTAATTAACAGTGTAAAGTTTCTCAAATGTTTTTCCTGACCTCTCCCCTTAAAATAGTCTGTAG
Organism: Chlorocebus sabaeus; assembly: GCF_047675955.1. Taxonomy (NCBI): domain Eukaryota; kingdom Metazoa; phylum Chordata; class Mammalia; order Primates; family Cercopithecidae; genus Chlorocebus; species Chlorocebus sabaeus. The sequence continues at coordinate 39,731,815 of NC_132913.1, forward strand.
TTTTATGGCAGGACTGGGGGGGTCTCCCATCCTTACAGGGAAGCACCAGTCAAGGTTCTCATGGTAAGTGCCTCTGTGAGAGGTTTAAAATTACATGCTTTTAGCTTCCAGAGAGGAGGGAAAACCTTCCCTTTAGGTCCATATCATTTGAGAGGAACTTTGGGGTTGAATAGGCTCAATGTTCCTACTTGTGGTCTTGTTTTCACTGCTTGGTTACCTAGTGCAAACAGATTTATGTAAGAGTTGTGGCTTTTTAGAATACAGACGGTCGTCAAAAAAATCCAAAGACTTTAGGAAATGGAATTTGCCTGTAGAAGAAGTTTCTCGGATACCAGTGTCAAACAACTTTGCTAAAGCATTAATGTGGCCACATGTTTGACAGACTACATAAACTTCCTCCATTTTCCCGGAGTGGCCTAATGAGTTATCACCACCTTTATACATTCCATCCTACGTAGAAATCTTTCCTCATTCAAACAGATTTCAAGGAAAAAGGTCATGCCCTATTCCAAATCTACCTGTTGCCTCTTCTATACTCTCTTCCACTTTTAAGTCCTCTATAACAATGGCTCTTGCTGTCACCCACATAGAAATATTCCAGTTTTTGAAATAGGCCCGCAAGGAGTTTCAATCACTGAGAGCTTAGGGAATAAAAACTAATTTTAATGTTTGCATTAGCAAAACAATTAGACAAATATATTGCAGAAATTATACACATTTCTAAACCAAATGCATAAAGCCTGTATTAATCAGAACTTGTAGTTAAGCCTTATTTTTGTCTTTGCTTTACATTAATAAGAAAGAGGCAAGACACAAGAAAAACTGAAGGATTTAACAAATCAACACCAGTTTCCCTTCTGAGTAACATAATGAGGTGAGGACAGAGCCAGCTCAGTTCTCTCCTTCTGCAGTGTTCCACAGTGAGCGTGGAGACAATAGTACCTTCAGGTACTACAGGCTTTTCATGTTTTGTGATTACAATAGTTAGAAATTTAGTAATACATTTCAGTGTTCTATTTAAAGATGAAAACGAAAAAGCTTTTCTGATTTTAATTAGATTGTTTATTCGAAAAACCATTCATTCTCCTAAAATTTTGGTTTAAAAAAAGATTGGCTCATCTTCATTATCCAGACTGCCGCATATACCACGCACAGCCAGAAGCTGCCATAGTTAGAGGGGCCAGGAGCAGAGCCATCCCCAGCTCCTCCCCACTCCTCCCTTCTCACTAAGTCAGCCCCGTGTGGCATTCCCTCTTGCTGTCTGACCTCCCATCGCAGACTCATCTGCCTGACTTCACTGTCTCCTGCCCAAGCTCTCACAAAAGCTCATAGCCTCTTACCTGTCCACTCGATCCTTAAAATCATTGGCGGTTGTCATCTTTACAAACAGGATGAGATCATGAGGTGATGTCCCTGCTCCGTGTGTCCATTACCCATGGCGGTAGATTTCGAAGGTTCTTCTGGGATGTGACAGGTCGCTGGGTCTCCACGTTGTGCCCTTCCCCCATCCTCAGTTGGCACAGCTCTACTTTTGTTCTGCCTTCTACGCTTGGAGTAAGATTTTGTTGAATATAACATTCCAGGTTGTAGGAAAGTTTGAAAACCATGGGAGGAGATAACTGCTAAAATGCTGTGTCTTTCCTTGTATTCTGTTGGAGGTGCTAATTTTGAACTCTTGGCCTTCGGTTTTTTTTGTTGTTGTTGAGACGGAGTCTCGTTCTGTTTCCCAGGCTGGAGTGCAGTGGCACGATCTCGGCTCACTGCAACCTCCTCCTCCCAGGTTCAAGCGATTCTCCTGCCTCAGCCTCCCAAGTAGCTGGGATTACAGGCTTGCGCCACCACACCTGGCTAATTTTTGTATTTTTAGTAGAGACGGTGTGTTGCCATGTTGGCCAGGCTGGTCTTGAACTCCTGACCTCAGATGATCTGCCTGCCTCAGGCTCCCAAAGTGCTGGGATTATAGGCATGAGCTACTGCACCCTGCCTGTGTTCACATTTCTGACACTTCTTCAGCTTGAGGGGTCCATGCTAATTGAATCCTTATTGTGACCAGTGTTTTTGTGCATACTAATGTGTTTAATCTATACCTGATTGACATTGGTACTAATATCAGCACTGTTTTATGGATGAGGAGACTGAGGCACAGAGGTTAACCACCTTGCCCAGGGTTCTATAGTCAGTCAGTAACCGAGTTAGGATTCAGAGGTTGGAAGTCAGCCGGCTTGCTCTGGAGTCCACTCTGAAATGCTAGACTCTCGGAACAAACTGGATGCATTAACATAATTAAGTGGCTTTTCCAGACTTTTGAGTGGAAGAAGTACAGCCCCTGGATTCCTCTTTCTACAGACTTCAGTTTCGATTGTGGGCTGAATGTGCCCTCACATTTTGATAAGCCCAGGCCTGTGTGGGGCAAGTTTGGAGGGAAAAGAATTAGAGCAGGAGAGAATACACTATAGAGAAAAGAGAGGAAACGGGTCATTTTCCCCAAACCCAGAAGAACCCCAGCCCGTGGGCTCCCTGGCCTTGATCTGAAGTCTGGGAGCCATTCATTTGTATGCCCATTTGATTTCTCATGCCAGGACAATGCCACAGTCACTTTGACCTAATTGTATGGCTCTCCTCTTCCCTTCACTCTTTTCACTCCAAAGTGAATACATTTGTTACTTTGGCAACTCGAGGTGTTAGAATCTTTTTTCTTTCTCCATCCCTGAAAGACAGTTGAGGGACTTGCATGATAGATTGTGAAGAAAAATCTGGGAATTGTTTATATTAGATTTTCAGGAATATGACTTAACTAACTCTGAGAAGCTGGGCAGAAGGTGGCCTTGCCTGATGACTCCTTCCTGCCTCTGCTAGCATTTCAGAACAACAGAAGCGTGCCTGGATCTTTTCTCACACGAGTTTTGGTCCTGGAGTCACCATTGGAAGTCTAGTCAGGGTTGCTATCTTACTGTTGTGGGCAGAAACCACTACACAGGGGGTTGAAGGAGCAGAAACTTCTTTGCAAAGGCGAATCAATGTGGATTGGTAGGAATTTGCACCCTCCCCCCCAAAATTTTCTTAAAAACACTCTTGTAATGGGACAAATGTGACTGCTCAGAGGTTCCCACAGGGGCCTTTTGGAATATTTTCATATTCCGCCATCTGTGGGAAGTGAGAGGCTGTTAAGTATGTGTGTGTGTTGGTAGGGAGCAGTAACCGAGCAACTCCTTTGCTGGCGGGAGGGGATGCCATGGGCCAAGGGATTCCTTTGCATACCTTTGTCAAGGGCCAGATGGGGAGGGCTGTTGTGCCAGGTGAGATGCAGTTAGCCATGGAAGCAGCAGTGTTTGGATCTCCAGCTCTCAGTCCAAGTATAAACCAGAGTTAAGCCTCAGTGTGGTGCTGGATTAGAAAGAAAATATGGCTGAATGGCCAGGCGTGATGACGCATGCCTGTAATCCCAGCACTTTGGGAGGCCAAGGTGGGAGGATCATGAGGTCAGGAGTTCCAGACCAGCCTGGCCAACATGGTGAAACCCCATGTCTACTAAAAATACAAAAATTAGCTGGGCATGGTGGTGAGCACCTGTAATCCCAGCTACTCGGGAGGCGGAGGCTGCAGAATCGCTTGAATCCTTGAGGCCGAGGTTGCCGGGAGCCAAGATCACACCACTATACTCCAGCCTGGGTGACAGAGCAAGACTCTGTCTTGGCTCCAGGGGGTGGGGGTGGGGGTGCGGGTTACAAAAAGAAAGAAAGTATGGCTGAATGAAAGGTCAGGAGTGGATTCTGGGCCCTGACTGACCCAGTGTGATTAACAGGCTCCTTCATTAGGAGCAGTCTGCTCAGAAATACCCTTTGCGTATATATTTAAAAGAGCTTTCTGTGTCATGTTTGAACTGTGACTTATTGGGGATTATTAACACTTGATGGGAAGGGGAAGGAACAAAGAATCCTCAGCCCTTGGTCTTAGTGGAGGGGACGATCCAGTTTGTGGATTGCCAGGATGCTTGTTTTGTTCCCTTCCTCCCCTGCTGCCCAGCCTTCTGGCTGTATTACTGCTTATTCGCCTCTTTGTTAGAGGAAGAAACAAAAGGAGTTCAGATTCAATGCTTGCTTTTGCTTTTGGGTTAGCAGCCTTCGTTGAAGGTTAGCTGAGTGAGAGAGGAGAGGGGAAGGTAAAGACTGAGCTATCTGTTTAGGTTATTGACTAATTTAGATTGTATGCCATTCTGCCCCTTTCATGCTGTATGGAGGGCAGAACCATTATGACAGAAAGTGAAAAGGGAGATTGTGTATAACAGAAAGCCAAGGCGTTAGAGCCTAATTGGAAACAATACGTGCCCCAAATGTGCTTTCATGTCCTAGCCAAGAACATGGTTTCAAAAACATGAGAAATAAGGATAATGAAATAAAAAACACTTTAGAAGGCTTAAATAGCTCAGGTACTGTATTATGGGGGAAATGAAAAATTAAGTATTAAATTGTGTTTTTTTCTGGCTGAGCACGGTGGCTCATGCCTATAACCCCAGCACTTGGGGAGGCTGAGGTGGGCGGATCACTTGAGGGTCAGGAGTCCGAGACCAGCCTGGCCAACGTGGTGAAACCCTATCTCTACTAAAAATACAAAAAAAATTAACTGGGTGTGGTGGCAGGTGCCTGTAATCTCAGCTACTTGGGAGGCTGACACAGGAGAATCACTTGAACCCAGGAGGCAGTGGTTGCAGTGAGCTGATATTGCACCACTGCATTCCAGCCGGGGCCACAGAGCAAGACTCCATCTCAAATAAAGAAAAAAAAATGGATTTTTTCTTTGCAGTTGGGAAAAGAATATGAAATAAAGTGACAAATACGGCTCGTTTGATTATTTTCTTAATCTTTATTTTTTCTCTTGTATTAAATTTAAGACTGTAGACTTCCCACTAGATCTTAGAGACACTAAGGTGAAAATCTTCACACATTAAGTTGAAAATATCTCTTTGGGTGGGTGTAATGTTTCACTTGTGAAAGAACTGTTAAAATCCTGCTGGATCACGGGTAGCATAGGGTGCAAAGGCACAGAAAAAGCTCGTTTTTACTGAAGGAGTTTTAGAGCCTATGTCAGGTGACAAACTTTGTCTATTTCTGCCATCTTCCTGGAGTATTTGCTCCACTGTTGGCTTGCTGTGAAGGAATGTGGGCAGAAAGGGATGCTGGGAGCTCTTCATTAAGATCAAGGCCTAGTTCTTCAAGGACTGCTGAATGATTGGACCTTTCATCAGCATGCAGGAGGAAGGGATTGAGAGTGGCTGTTCATGCCATTGATTTAATTGGTCAGAGAAAGGGCCAAAGAAGGGGCAGTAACCTCAGAGAAAAGCATTCACTGCTTGTAACTGTTCTTAGTCTGGTTCTCAGGGCACTCCTGGAGGAGCTCCAGAATCTGAAGGGAAGCTTGCATCAGGGTGGGAAAAGCCCATCCTGGTACCTTACTTTGAAGTAGAGATATGATTGAGAAGGGTCCCCAGGCCTTTGTGAGGAGTCCTGGATGGAGGAATAAACTGTGGCACACAGAAGTCCTGGGGATGTTCAAAGCCTGCCTCAGAGGTTTTCTATTCAAATGAGCATCCCTAGAGCTGGGAGACAGCTCTTCTTTCCTATAGAAGCTGAGAAGGGGAGGTCAGGCAGGGAGGGTGAGGGGAACACCAGCACCAGAGGGCAGACAGAAAAGAAGAAAATGAAGCAGATGGGAAGTACACTTAGAAAGGGTGGGGATAGGGTAGGGGCTGGCTACTTAAAAGGCAAGAGGACCAAGGCCTTGAGAAAAAGCACATGAAGAAGGAAATAGAATCAAATCAGATGAAGTCCTTTTAGGGGAAGGATGATGTTAACAAAACAAACAAATCAACAGAATGAGGAAAAGCACTGGCAAAACCACCAGAGGAAAGTTCCAGCCAGCGCACAGGAGGGAGGAAAGCTCTTGTTTGAAATGGAAGGTGATGCTCTAAAGGAGCATTCAGCGGATTGGAGCAACATTTAGATATGGGGGCCAGCAAAGCTTCCCTTTGTTTACTGAGCACCTACCATAGGCTAAGTGCTGTGCTAAGACTTAACAAAATAAAGATGAATACAACACAGTTCCTCATGGGACTCATAGTGGATGACAAACATAAGCAGGTAGCTTTAAAATGTTACCATAATTGTGGTGATATGGATATATATTTCATGTGATATCATATTTTTCTTTTGTTTTTTGAGAATGAGCCTTGTTCTGTCACTCCACGTGGAGTGCAGTGGTGTGATCATAGCTCGCTGCAGCCTTGACCTCCTGGGCTCAAGTGATCCTCCCACCTCAGCCCCCTGAGTAGCTGAGACCAGAGGCAGGTGCCGCCACACTTGGCTTATTTTTAAAATTTTTGTAGTGACAGGCTCTCACTGTGTTGCCCAGGGTGTGGTCTTTTAACTCCTAGCCTCAAGTGATCCTCCCACCTCGGCCTCCCAAAGTGTTGGGATTACAGGTGTGAGCCGCTGTGCCTGGCCTCATATTTTTCTTCATTGGATGATGCCCACAAAGTTTCAGTGCAGTATATGTCTTGACTAATGCATTCGAATGTAAAGGCAGAACATTCAGTAAATGCAAGAAGGGAAGGTTTGAGTCAGAAATTTTGTCCTCTCTAAGCTCCCTGAAGGTGTAAATTTCTTTGACAGACTCTTACTTTGATCAAATTTTCTTTCCAGCTATCCTCTGACTAGAAAGAGGAAGAAGACTGTGTTAACTTAATTTTTTAGAATTGTAGATTTGGTAGATGAGGTTGAAAAGGTAAATAAATGAGCACCTTGATCTCTTACCTGTTTTAGTGAGTCAGAAGCAAGAAGAGTACTAGAAAGTTAATGATTGATTGATTGTTTTGTGGAGACAGCATTTCACCATGTTGCCTAGGCTGGTCTTGAATTCCTGGCCTCAAGCAGTCTTCCTGCCTTGGCCTCCCAAAGTGCTGGGAATGTAGGCATGAGACACTGTGCCCAAGAATGTTGGATTTAACACGTTGTCTGAAAACTAGATGAGTGGCTTCTTGCTTCTGAAGAATGTGATGTGCTGCTTGATTCAAGACTGGTTTATAATATGCCCTTCAGTTTACTCTTCTTTGTTGCAATATGGAGAGAAGTGGTGTATTTTGAAACCATTTGGGGCCGGGTGCGGTAGCTCACGACTGTAATCCCAGCACTTTGGAAGACTGAGGTGGGCGAATCACGAGGTCAGGAGTTTGAGACCAGCCTGACCAACATAGTGAAACCCTGTCTCTAATTAAAAAAATACAAAAATTAGCCGGACGTGGTGGTGCCTGTAATCCCAGCTACTCAGGAGGCTGAGGCAGGAGAATCGTTTGAACCTGGGAGGTGGAGGTTGCAGTGAGCCAAGATTGTGCCACTGCACTCCAGCCTGGTGACAGAGCAAGACTCTCTCTTAAAAAAAAATAAAAAAAATAAAAATAAAAAATAAAAAAATTTGCCATGAGGGAATCCCCTTTGGGGGAGTTTCATGATTAAAATATTTTTGAGTGACCCTATACTTGCTACCAATTCTGGTTATGATAATGTGTAGCTTTTAGTGCCCGAAGAATGGAGTTGACTGTTAAACAGTCTGGTAACTATTGGAAATTAATTAGAGTTGTGGGCAAGAAGTAAAAAAAGTCATCAGAGCTGGATAAGGAATTTGGAGAGCTCAGAGGGAGATGATAAAAAAAAAAAGTTGAGAAATTAAGATTTGTTTGTTAGTTTATTGAGTGTCTACTATGGTAGGATCTAGCAAAATAAAGATGAATACAACACTTCTCCATAGAACTTATAATGATAATGAGTGACAAACATGAACAGATGGCTTTTAAACATTCCCATCATTGTGGTGATATGGATTTGCTCTAAGACTTACCTTGTTTTGAGTCTGTGAAGCTGATGTTAGATGAAGATGTGCTAACTAGACTGGTATGTAACTGTCCCTTCTTCACACCTGTGACTTTAAATCTCCAAAGTAGTGACACTTGCCACACAGACTTCAGGGTCCACATTCAACTTAAGAAATCTCTCTCAACTTTGTAGTGGGTGGATGTGGATATGAGATTACAGTGTATAGCAGAGAAGTCCTTGGTAAGAAAAAAATGACCAAAGGATGTATGTTTTCTATTGCTATGGGAACAAATTACCACACATTTAGCGGCATGAAATAACACAGATTTATCATTTTATAGTTCTGCCAGTCAGAAGTCCAACATGGGTCTCACTGGGCTAAAACCAAGGTGTTGGCAGTGCTGTGTTCCTTCTGGGGGGCTCTAGGGGACAATCTGCTTCCTGGCTATTTCCAGCTTCTAGAAGCCACCACCTTCCTTGGCTTGTGGCCCCCTTCCTCCATATTCAATGCAAATAATGTCAGGGCAAGTCTTCTCATGTTTGCATGTCCCCAGTTTTTTGGCCACAGCCTCAGAAGGTTCTGTGTCTATGAGGACTCATGTGATTAGATTGGGCCCACCCAGATAATCCAGGATAATCTCACTTTCACAAGGTCTTCAAATTTAATCATATCTGCAAAGTCTCCTTTGCCATATGCGGTAACATATTCATAGGTTCTGGGGATTGGGATGGGGCTATATTTAGGGACTATTATTCTGCCTACCAAAGAAGGGGGGCTTGGCTCTTTCTGTAGTGCCTGTGGTACTCTAACTCAGTTGAATGGGCCTCTAAGTTAAGTTTCCTTCAGATTTCTATACCTGTGCCATAATTGCTAGACAGCCCCATTTGATATATTATTCCCTGACTCAGAAATACTTCTTGGCTCAGCACTCAGGGAACTCCACAGCGGGGTCCTTACCCCTTCTTATCTTAGTCCAGAAAAAGAACTCTATTTTGGTTGGATGTGTGTACTCGCCGTTGCCCTTCATTCCCTGTTCTGTTGACTGCACATTTCTGACTCCCTGCCTGAGTCATTCCTTCCAAACCAGAATGTGCCCTTCCCTGATTTCTGCCCATGATTTCTATGAAATCCTGCGATATTGGCCATCCTCACTCCATATTTGGAGTTTATCATAATTACCTAGTACTACTATTTAACTTTCACAAGAATGCATTTGCTCTTTCCATCTATACCACCATCCTAAAATACTTGGTAAAAAGTCAGTCTTGGGATTTACTCTCAGAGACACTGATTACATGTTCTAGTATGGGGTCAAGAAGTTTGGCATGAAACAGCCTCTGTGGGTGATGCTGGCATAGGCAGCCCCACATGATGCTGTGCAGGAAACTCCTTGAGGGAGGATGATTGACCTGTCACCCAGAGTGACAGGCATCATGTTTTGCCTGTAGGTGGAGGTTATTATGTTTCTGGGCAATGATACTGGTTTTCTGAATGCAAGTTTTAATGGAGAGAGTATGTTTTGTGGGACATGTGTAATAGAGTTAAGGGCACCAAACTGTGCACCATCTTTTTGGAGCCAGCTGCTGAGTGTGAAAATTCAAAGGTGGACAGAGAGCCAGTCTATGTCCCAGAGTGGACATGGTAAGACAGTACAATTGAGAATTGGTAATAACCATTATAATGGCAAAATCACCAAACCTCTAGATTTTTTTTTTATGTTTACTTTTTCTGTGTTTCGAGGACCTTGTGCAGATTATCAAAGGCAGAAATTGTGTCATGGAAGAGATTTGAAAAAGTGGAAGATGGCCAATTTTTGAGAACATGTGGAGAGAACTCTCTGCTTTCAGTGCTCATTGTGATAACTAGTTCTTCTTGATGACTGGAATGCAAAGAACACCCAAAGATCTGAATTCCCACTGAACCAAGCATTTTTGGAATGAGGTCTTTCATGAATATGCCATGATCTTGATTCTGCTTTTGTTAAGGTTCCAATGGAGCCTTTGTTATTTTCTTGAGTCCCTGAAGAGTTCTAGATTCCCTGAAGAGTTAAGTCTAAGTGATTGATTGATTTTCAAAATTGATTTTTGCCTTTTTACATTATTTTGTGATCTTATAGCATAAAATAAAACTTACTAATAGGCATATTAAGCAAAATGTTTTTTGTTTCTTTCAATTTTGTGCCTTTTATTACTTTTCCTGTCAACTTTTTAGAAGTTGAAAGGGAAGACATCTGTTTTCATTGAGAGCAGATCTTTAAAAAAACGAGCTATTTCAGAGTTCCTGTTATAATAGGGTTCTACCTATTGTAAATAAAGGAAGTTAATCTGGGCCAGATGAGGTATTAAAAATAACAGATAGCTGTGCGAATACACTAAAATCTATTGAGTTGCATACTTTAAATTGGTGCTTTATGTGGTATGTGAAATGTATCTCAACAAAGCTGCAAAAAAATACATAAATAAATAAAGTGGAAAAGAAAAAAAACCCAGATGTTTCTCTGAGCTCCTGGAAACTGTCACAGTGGTGAGACACTTGTTTTAGAAATCACCAAAATTTTCATTTGAGTCCCTAGTCACCAAATAAACATAGCAAATGTTTTTGTATTGTTATCTTTTGTTGAAAGAAGAGCTATTCTAAGATAAATAATGCTAGGCACTTTAATAATAGTGTTTGATTCAATTTAAGTCAGTTCTCCATGTAACTATTAAATATAAATTTTCTGTGAATCAAGTAGGCTGTGAAAATTCATGTCCTTTTCTCAGTGGGCTCATTTATATACCTTGTGGGCATGTTATCTTCATTTGGTGGTCTGCTGATATCTGATTGAAAGAACCCAAATGGGACCAATAGGGACAAAGAATAGCATGTTCTATCCATGTAGAACTAAATTGAAATATTGGTAGTTAATGTGTTTTTTTTGGTTTCACATGTTTGAATTTGTTTTTATCTACTGTGTCCTGCCAGATAAAAGACTGAAGAAAGTTATCTTCCAAGTTCTTATTGCATGCCTCATTTCTGGATGAAAAACTGATTTGGCACAAAGCTCAGTTAAAATTCACTACAGTGTAATTTTAACAAACTTCAGAGTGATCAAAGTATTATGGCCTTGTAATGAATTGAGCCAGCATTTGTTGAATATCTTTCTTGCCCACCACTGCCCTCTTCAGAGAGCAGAGCTCCCCAGCCCCCGGGCCACGGACCTCTAGGAACCCGGCTGCACCAGCAGCAAGTGAGCAAAGCTTTGTTTGTGTTTACAGTGCTCCCCATCACTATCACTTGCATTACTGCTTGAGCCCTGCCTCGTGTCCAATCAGCAGCAGCATTAGATTCTCCTAGGAGTGTGAATCCTGTTGTGAAATGCACGTGTCAGGGATCTAGGTGATACGCTCCTTGTGAGAATCCAAGGCCTGATGATCTGTTACCGTCTCCCATCACCCCTGGATGGGACTGTCTAGTTGCAGGAAAACAAGCTCAGGGCTTCCATTGATTCTACATTATAGTGAGTTGTATAAGTATTTCGTTATATATTACAATGTAATAATAGTAGAGATAAAGCGCACAATAGATGTAATGCACTTGAATCATCCCAAAACCATCTCTTTGCCTCCCCGCTACCCTGGTCCTTGGAAAAATGATCTTAAATGGCTAATTCTTAAATTTTTTGTAGAGATAGGATTTTGCTTAAGTGATCATCCTGCCTCAGCCTCCCAAAGTGTTGGGATTACAGGTGGGAGCCCTTGGGCCTGGCCACCCACATAGCTTTTGAAGACTTGAAGTATGGCAAGTACAACTAGGAACTGAGTTTTAATCTTGTTTAATTCAAGTGTAAGTAGCTATGTAGGGCTAGTGGCTATTGTCCTGAACTAGACACTCATAAAGGAGCCACAATTTGAATTAGTTTAGGCAGTGAGAAAATAATAAGACATTAGGGGAATAGCTTAGACCAGTGGTTTTCAAACATTACTGCACACTGGAATTATAGGGGGATTTTTCAAAAAGACCTCTGATTGTCTGCCACTCCCACACATTCTGGTTTAATTGATGGAGATGACCTAGTCACTAGGATTTTACAAAGCTCCCCAGCTGATTGTGATGTATAACAAATTTGGGAGCAGATGTACGCTTGTATTATAAATTCTCCACAAATATATTTCCTTGCTATTCATATTATATGTAAGTTTCCTAGGAACAAGAACAAATAAAGAAGGAACCAAATCAATACCTTGTGTTTCCTAGGTTCCTAAGACTACTACATGTACTCTTAGTTGATCATACCTTGTGCATTAGATGGGGTAGAAATAATCCCACTTGGCTAACAAAAAGAGATTCAAAGGTTAGTTGACTTGCTGAAGGTCACATAGCTGGGGGGTGATGGAGTCCTGTCTTAAACCTGGATCTCATGTTTCTGCTACCACATAAGCAGCGAAATATAGAGTATCCAGCTTCCTCCAATTCGTGGCTTGTTTTCTCTCTCTTCATAATAGAGCCCTTGTGCTTGGATTTATAAAGAATGTTTCTTTTGATATTTAGGGGGAAAAAAATCTCATTAACAATTGGATGTTTGTAGTCCAACAGATTCGTGATCCTCTAAGGGGCACTGTGTTGGGTGTTAGGAGTTCTCTGCTCTCTTTCTGGTACAACATATGATCTTGGTGACCTTGAGTTAGCCAGTAAGCACATCGGATTTCTCATTGTTAGAACAGGAGTTATCAAAGCTGCCTGTTCTGTCTCTTAAAGGATTGTTGTCAAAAAATATCACTGCCCTGTAATGGAGACCAACATTTATACTTCTGCAGTTATACTTGTCCCTGAAATAAATTTTTTTTCTTACCTTTTTTAAATAGTTTTAAAAATTGAACCATTTTCATATGCTAGATATGAATTAATTCAACCCTCACAACAGCCCTGGGAGACAGGGCCTATTACCCCTCTCTTGGTGTTGAAGAAATCAAGGTTCAGTGACTTGTTGAAGGTCACACATCTTATTAGAGACAGAGCTGGGATTAGAACCAAGGTGGTTTTGCTTCAAAGCCTATGGTATTATCTGCTCCAGAGAACGAAATCATACCTTTGTGGCCTGACTGCAATTTGTCTTTAATAGCATGTTTACTGCCTTCTGCATTACTGGTACCAAGGGGTGGCAAGATTTCACTAGTGACTTTGAAGTTTCCCTCTTAGACTTATAATAGATGGTGGATATTTCCTCAGTCTTAGATAAAATAAAAGCATTTTCAGAAAATATTGCTACTCGTGTCTCAAATTTAGGAGCAGTGAGCTTGCCATGCAAAGGTAGCTTTCAGACCATCCCCCTTCCCCCTCCCCTAGTTTTTCTAGTAGGTGTCCTAGAGCTCCCAGTACTACTCAGCCAGGATTTAATTTGAAATGAGTTAGTTTGTAATGAATTGAATGTTGTTTTTTATTCTCCCTGGCTTTTTCCATTTGGAGAAAAATACTTCAAACCTAGAATAGATATCTGCTTTGTTTGATGGTTAATTTTCTTTCTTCCTTTTGTTTGTGTGTGTGTGTGTTTTGAGGTGGAGTCTCGCTCTGTCGCCCAAGCTGGAGTGCAGTGGCGCGATCTTGGCTCACTGCAATCTCTGACTTGCATGTTCAAGCGATTCTCCTGCCTCAGTCTCCTAAGTAGCTGGGATTACAGGCATGTGCAACCAGGCCTGATTAATTTTTTTTTTTGGTATTTTTAGTAGAGACATGATTCACCACGTTGACCAATCTGGTCTTGAACTCCTGACCTCAGGTGATCCGCCCACCTTGGCCTCCCAAAGTGCTGGGATTACAGGTGTGAGCCCCTGCACCCAGCCACTGATGGTTGATTTTCAAATGTGTCTTCCTCCTTTCCTTTTCTGTGGGTGCCAACAAATAGAATGGTGGGTTCGTTTGTTATTCTTAACTCCTTTGGCTGGCTCTAAACATGTTCTCTTTTTAGCCTTGTTTTTCTAAAAGTTCAGTGCAGAAGTTTCTTGTTTGGCTCCCATTCTTCAGGGTGTGATAATTCCCAAGGTCTCTGTCTAGCTCCTCAGGAATGCATCCCCTGATGAACTGAAATTTGTCCACTCCAGTGAAATTGTTTGGGGGAGAAGGGAGCAGAGTACACTTTCAAGATGTTTTCTCCCAGCATTTGTCTGTTGATGAGCTTTTGTAATTTCCATTTCACTGTCCTTGCCCCAGAGGATAACCCTGGATCTCAGTGTAGACTAGATTGAGTGTAAAATGAGTTAGCACAAACGAAGTGGAAACAGATCAGCGCGTGAGGAGGAGGCTCAGACGCTAAATCCTGAGTTGGGTAAAGTTGAAAGCATTTCCTTCAGAGCCTCTCTGGGAATGCTTGTCCTATTTCTCAGAGAAATAAGCTACTGTGTGCATGCTGTTGCTGTTTATGCCTTTGACATTTGTGCTTAGCGAAGTGGAGGGTTCTATGGGGGATACCAAAAAATTGCCCTAATCTCTGTCCTCAGGGATCTTATTGAGAAGGGGAGATGACGTTATTACTAGACATCCATCTAGCTTCCCTCTGCTAGGCACGAGATGTACAGAGGTTTAAAAAGAGCCATGAATGCTAACTTCTTGGCTTATAGCTTAGCAGGGAACTTAGCCACGACTTATAATACAGTGGAATCAGCACTACCATGGCAGCATCAACAAGAAACAAGTGCGATCTCGTAGCTCTGAGCAAGTGGTGAACTACCAGCAAAGTCGTGGAGGCTTCATAGAGAAGGGGAGTTGAGCAGAGTTCTGAAAAGACTCCCCTCGGACTAGTGGGACAGGGCATTTGTGCAGGCAAGAACACCCTGTGCGAAGGCACTGAAGGGTGAAGCAGCCTGGTGTGTTGGTGAGTGCTCCACAAGAGCCGTGTCAAACCTCACTTCAGTGTTATTTTGTGTGTTACAGGCAGGAGGTTCAAAGGAGCCCGAGAGCAGGAAGGCTGACCAAGTCAGATTTGGAAATACTCGGCTGGGATGTTCCTGGTCAGTGGGCTATTTGGGCAAAGTGGTTAAGTGGGACAAAGGCACAGGGAAGGAATCCATGGAGGGAAGGGGAGAAATGGCCCCTTTAGTATCCTTCATGGGGCTTTTGGATGTGAGTCCAGGTACCGTGCTATAGTTTAATTGCTTTGGCTTCTGTTTCTTTAAGGATATATTGCACTGAAACCCCAGTAATTATTCCAGATTTTGTTAGTGCATATATCCCCATCCCCCACCTGGCTCAAGCTAAGCAGTTGGCATAAGTAGGAAGAGAAGGCTCAGAATTGTCCACTGAAAGTACTTGGCTTTTCTTTGGAGACATCAGATTTCTTCCATGGGGAGAATGATGTCAACACACTTATCTTAGCATCTTGCCTCCAGGGCACCTGCGGGCTTGCGCCTAGAGCAAAGGAAAGGGGTTCCCTAAAACTTCCTTTCTGTTTTGGGAACATAGAGATGTGATAGAATATCCCTGATAAAAGCATCAGTCTATGGTGGAGGTGAGAGTTTATGACCAGCACCAGAAAGTTGCTAGAAAGGTTGCTAAGTGGAGAATTATGGTTGGTTATTTTCAGGAAGCAACTCAGTGTTGTGGAAAGAAGCACTGGACTAGGATTTGGGAAATTGGAGGTCTAACCTTGATTTTACCTTAACTAATAAGATGATCTTGATCTTTCTGAGTCATAGTTTCCTAATAGGCAAATAAGGAGACTGGTTAGGAGACTCAAGAGCATATAGCAGGCGTGGTAAACCATGCAGCACTTCATAGTGTGAGGACTGTCTGAACCCTGTCACTTGGCGCCTCCATCCGGACGCCACGTGTGCCCTCCTGCCCGCCGCGGGGGAGGACATGCTGCTGATGGGTCTGGGCTGCGCTGGCCTCTGGGTGACTCATTGGCATTTTGTAAACCACCTTATCTTTGAAGAAAATATTTTCCACTACCAGTAAAATTTCTTTTTTGTTTGTTTGTTTCTCTTTAAAGTTTTCTTAAACTGAGCTGACTTCAGAGAAGTAATTGGAATTCTCTTCTTTCTCCTTAACCACTTATAGCCCCCTTATCCCCAGTCATCATTGTAGTATCTCTAATTGATGGTGGATATAATGTGGGCTACTTTGGATTCGAGTAGTCAAAATCAGAGTCTGGCTAGTCATTGGGTTTGAAGAAGAGTTGAGCTGAAGTCATCTCATGAAACAAAAATGGCAAAAGACCATCCTGTTAACACTGGCCTTCCTCTGTCTTCCTTCATAAGGTCCCTCAGGCTTTCCTTAGTATTAAGGAGCAGAGGGAGAAGACGGTGGCGTATACTGCCCTTTAAATGTGGCGTTTCTGAACTTAGCTCTCCTTGTACTTTATGGAGTGAGTTGTCTGCCTCTCTTAACTAGATCCAAAGAAACATGGCAGCCTCTGCAGTCCCCATGAAGTGCTGTGAGTGGGATGCCAGCAATAAAGTCATGTCTTTCTATGGATTTTTTGGTTGGTGTTCTAAGGCTTGCCGCTTCTCTTCCTAATAAGCCTGCACTGATTGTGTCCCTAAAGATTTGAGGCTGCGAAATATTCTTCCTTCTTCCTGCCTCCTCCAGCCTGGGAAGCTTCAGTTATAGCCAGAGGGCTGAGTGAGGTACAGCTACTCCTACAATGAGGCAAGCCTTAGCGTTCTTGGCTTGCTTCACTGTGTTTCTGACACTGCCTTACCTTAACCCTTGAGTAAGCGCAGTTTTCTGGGCAGAATCTCACTTCTCCTTTCTTGCTGGTCATTTGGCTCTTTTTTTTTTTTCCTGATGAGAGCTGGATCTTGTTTGTTTACCATCTGCCCCAGCACCTCATTCTTTTTTCTTGGAAGTGCTGACATATACCTCTACGTGCTGAACCTGTTCAGTAATTCTTGTTGGATTGTCATTCCTTTGGCAAACTGAAATGAAACACACAAATCTCAAAATAGTTGTAACCAGACTCCTCAAACTTAATAAATACCATATGTACTCACACTAGGAATCTCGCTTGTCCCATTTCTTAACGGGTACTTCACCCCACTCTCCTGCCTCCTGCTTTTTCCTTTGGCCCCTGTTTCCTACAGATCGAAGGCTGACAGAGCTTTTCCCCTGTGAATGCTGCTGACTTTCCCAGCAGCTCATCCTGTGTAGTTAATGCTGCATCTTTTGATGCTGTACCCTCTGTTTGGATAGTATATGCTGTTTAAGGAACTGTCTGTGCTTGCATTATTTTGTTTGTGGAGTATGTAAATGGTATAGGGTTAATTCTGATTGCCATCTTCGTAGTGAGCTAGCTGTGGACTTTATCAGTATGTACACAGCATACGCATGTGTGCACACGATAGGTTGTGACATGGAGTGCTTCTTTCTTCCCAGAGCAGGCCTGGTCAACTGTTGATGCAAGCAACAACATTTGTTTATTGAGTTCTTAATCTGCCAGGCACTGTGCTAAGCTATGTGTGTTTTAGCTCATTTAATTGTCAAAATAACTTGGTTAGGTAGGTACTGTTGTCATCATCACCCCATTTTAGGAGGACCTGAAGCATGGAGTGGTTAAGCTACTTGCAAGTGATCAGAGGATCTGGATTTTTCAAGCTGGGCAGTTGGCCTCCAGAGCTCAGGCTCTTACCCATTTCTAAATCACGGCTCCTAAATTGCTAAGGCAAGTGATTGAACCAGGAATTGGCTTAGCCCCTGAATGACAAAGCATAGAGTAGTCATGGCTTCAGTGTAGCAGTGATACCTTTATTTGAGGGATTCTGAAGAATTCTGACTTTATTACGGCCCTTGAAGCCTTTGATTAAGAAACTAATTCCCCTGATACATAATGAGATTTCTGTCTTGTTTCCTCAAAAGTGAGTGTGTATAGATCTAGAGCTGTGCTGTCCAGTGCAGGAACCACGACCTTTGAGGCTGTGGAGCACTTGAAATGTGGCTAGTGTAACCTAGGAGCAAACAGTTTAAGTTTATTTCAGTTTAATTAATTTACATTTAAAAACAGTTCAGTTATTGGAAAACTTTTTCTGTGTTTGGAACAACTTGGGTATGTGGACCTTTTTTTTTTTTTAAATTATGTATTTTATGAAATCTAAACATCAAGTATATCTGCTGAAAATGTAGCATAACAATTAGAATATGCTTTTAGTAAAAATACACAAGATTTCAAAAGCTTATTTTGCATTTTTTCTCCTACTTCATTAATAATTTTGTGTTGGTTACATATTGAAATGATATACCTTATTTAAGTCAATATATCCAAAACATTATTGAAATCAGTTTCTTCTTTTTACTTTTTAATGTAGCTACTAGAAAATTTAATTCCATATGTGATTCTCATTTTAATTCTTTTAGACAATGCTGTTTTGGAGCTTAGGTGTGAATATTCCCCTATACAACAATACGTTACTGAAGCAAATACTCAAACGATAATTATTGAATAGGTGATTTGAGGGTGAGAGCTGGCTAGAGAACTCATTCAGTGGGGAGAGCTAATGTAACCTGATTACTTTGTTGAAATTGGTACTTATTTTAGGATATAAATGAAGTAATAATGATGCATAATAGACTCCACATAACATACACAATGCTTTATAGCCCTTTCTGTAAATTACCTCTTTGACTCACAATGCGATAAAATGAAAGTGGAGAAAATTAACATGAGCTGTTGTTCAGGATGAGTTTCCTGTTTCTGCCATGAGCTGGAATACACTGACGCTGTTGATTGGTTTTTCTTCCTTTTGGTTTGGATTTTGCAGTTAAGCATATGAAGCCCTCCGGGACACGCCTCCTCCTGGCTTCTTTTGCCTTCTTGCCTGCTGCTCACCACTTCCCTCGTGATCTGAGAACCCTTTGCATACATGTTGTTTCAGCTCTCCCTGATACCATGTGTAACACCGAGGAGGAAGTCAGTGCCTCTGGAATCAGAATGAAGTCTCTCCGTTGCCTTGGGACACCCCATGCCTTGAGAAGTGACACAGCTATTGTCACCACCTCTCATTATCCACCTACTTCTGACTGCTTTTCTCTAGCCTCCTTGGCTAGTATCCCTTTTCCCACATGCTCCCTAAAAGTTTGTTTGTACCCACAGCTGCACCGGTCTTCTGACTCATGTCATTTCTTTGTCATTCTGCATGTTGCCTGAGCCTTCCCATTCACTCTTAGGACTTCAGCTCCCCTTTGCATGGGCTGTCCGGTGGTTGTCAAACTGGGGAAGAAATGCTGAACCTCCTGTGTCCTTATGCTCCACTTGGAGGGGTCGTCAGTTGAAAATTATTTGCTTAATTGAGCATGCAGTTAAGAGTCAGGAAATACATGTTCTGATCTTTTTCTTCTGCTACATTTTTTTCTGGCTATAATTTTTTTTTAAAAGAAAATTATGTCTCTGTCCTTCAGTTTTCCCACCTTGTAAAATGGGAGCAGTATGTGCATCCTAAGGCTATTCTGAAGAAGCATTATGCTGTCATGGAGAAACACAGTAAATCTATGGTGTGCTATATTTGGCTGTATTCTGCATTTTAGGGTAGTTAACTACCATTGGATTTGAAATAGTACATTAAACTGAAACACTGCATTTATTAATGAGGGTAATTTATTCCTAGGAAAGCTTTTTAAAAATGAATGTCTCATGTGTTTGTTGGTTTCCCCTTTCCTGAGCATACCCTCCCTGCTTTGTGTCTGTGTTATTTCTTTTAAAATTTCAAATAGATTTGAATAACTTAGCTTAAAAGATAGCCTTTCCCCTCCCTAACAGAGGACAAAGGTGGCTATTTTAGAGGTGGGTGATATTTGAGGCAGAATGATGCAATGTTTAGGGCATACACATAGGAAGTGGGAAGACCTGAGTTCTGGTTCTATTTCTGCCTTTTCAATCATTTTGTGAGCTGAGCAAGTCCCGTAATCTCAGATGATGTATATGTCCCTTAGCACAGGGCCTGTTCTCTGGTAATTGCTCAATAAATATTGACCATTATTTTTGGTTGTCTTCTGAGAATATCACTTAAAGATTTAGATGAAAGTATTTGGAAGGTTGCTGTCTATGATTTGTCAACAGTGGCTGACAACTAGGACATAGGAAAGTAGAGAAGAAGCTGATAAAGATGAAAGACTCATCTATAGAAAGATACTGAACATTTCTTCTAGATTACACAGTGACAGTAGGTATTATACCCTATAAGAAAAAATATGCTTAACCTATTTTCCTCTTATGGCCATAATTAGTAAATAGTCGCATCAATAAAGGTTGACAGTATGGCCTTCTCATGTTGCCACTTCTAGATCCACGTGTAGGCTTAATTTTGGATCATATGCAGGATTTGAATTGTATTATGGAATCACAGAGATTGTCATGGTGATATGCAGTTCCAGGAAGGAGTGAATCATATGTTCTGGTGATTACATGAATGAGAGACCCAGAGCTCAGTTAGCCAATATAACATCTAGACAAACATAACACAGTACTGTTATGCCATCATAACATCTAGTACTGTGGCTAAGGGATTAAATACAGTTCTCATTTGAAAGTGGGATCAGAGCAGGAACTTTGTAGTTGTGTGTTCTTTTAATAAAGGCTATTAATTTAGTTTTTTAAAAAAGAATTGGCCTCCTACCACCAGCTAACTGCCATTGCTCTTCATTTCTGTTAGTATGACCAAGCCCTGTTCTGTGGAAGTGTTACAGGATGTTTGGCTTCCCATAAGAGACCTCCCTTTCATGTCTAAAGAGGCAAGGAAGGTAATTTTACGTTCTTTGGAAGATCTAATTTTCAAAGCTGTGCCATTTAAAAAAAAAAAAAAAGGCAGAAAAATCCCGTAAGCTGTCGTTTTCTTAGTCTTATCTGAGCTGCTCTTACGTTTTGCTCTTTGTACTGTTTGAACAGCCAAGGAATATTAGTTTAACTCCTAGGTAATTTGGGACCACATTTTGTCTTTTGGAAAATGCAGTAACAAGTCAGTTTTTTCCAAAACAAAGTGAGGCTGTTCAGCCCTTCATTTTGATCCTCTGAGGAGTGAGGCTGTTTAGATGGAGCAAGTGAGATGTATTTATTCTTCTTGACAAAGAAAGCCATATTATTTACCAGAAAGCTCTTTAGTTTCCTGTACCTCGCACTTGACTGCAGGGTGCCTTAAAAAAGCAAGGGACCAAAAATAAGCAACAGAATGAGCTCTCAGTATAGTCCACGTCCGGGTGGGCATCCGACGCCTGGTTCTGTAGCA
This sequence comes from Chlorocebus sabaeus, assembly GCF_047675955.1. Lineage (NCBI taxonomy): Eukaryota > Metazoa > Chordata > Mammalia > Primates > Cercopithecidae > Chlorocebus > Chlorocebus sabaeus. The sequence continues at coordinate 39,752,862 of NC_132913.1, forward strand.
GCACCCCTCCACAAGTGGAGCCAACATTTGTTTCCTTGTGGTCAGATTTAGAAACTTTTAACCGTGGCTTCTCACACTCCCTGAGCTTTATAAATAGGAACCTCTTCATATACTAGATCGCTTGGAGGCCTGTTACGAGTTTGTTTGGGGTTCTGGATGATGGTGATGTTTGGGAAATAGTGTTGTTTGCTAATAACATTGCCAAGACTTTTCTTTGGAAATGGAAGTCCACCTTAGTGTGTTTTTTTAACCCAGTGTTTCTCAGGTGTAGAAGCATAATAAAAGCTTTCTGGGGAGCTTTTGAACATTTCAAATACCAGGCTATACCCTGTACTGACTAATCACGGTTTCAGTAGTGCGACTTCGGCAGCAGTATTTCTTAAAGCTCCTCATTCCGGCAGTAACCCAACACTAACAGCTGATCACATCTGCTCTAATCTGAGGCTGGACTGTGCACTGGCCATGAGAAGCTTCCTTTCAAATGCAAAATGATGGCATAACAGAAGTGTTCTTACTGTGATACTATAATCAAACAGAGTGATTTCATTGCTTCGATTAATCTAGTCTTTCTACATTATAATAGCACAGGCTTGATGAACCAGGCATATCATAATCTTCCTTTATTGAAATAGAAACCTCCCAGCAGTGCCCTGAAGGGTCTTTAAGTACCTTGAGGTAGTACCTTCTAATTACCATTAATAAAAGCAACAGGTTTTAAATGTCCAATTAGTGTGTGTGAAATTATTGTGGTTACTTATGTCTCAGTTTGTGCTTTTTTGTGCAGGTCCACAACCCTATGTTAGTATTTTTGATTGAAAAGCTTCAGAAAAGATTTTTTTTCTTTTAAAATAACTCATTTCATTTACAAAGCTTGGCCAGACCTGAGCTCACCTGGCAGCCAACCTGACCTCAGCTAAAGGGAAGCTACTTAGAGTCTTTATCCCACTTAGCGGGAACACTTGTGTTTGACTGCGAACATCCTAATGTTTTGACTATGGGATGCTGCCCCAGATATGGCTGCCTTAAGGAGTACAAGGTATATGCACTATCTTTATTACCTTCCCAAATTCCAAAAGAATTGTGAGTTGTGAAAGACATCAGGCTCCAGGCAATTCAGATAAGGGACTGTGGACCTGTGTTGTCATCAAGCCAATTCCAGGGTCTCATTTGCAGTCACATAGTTTGCCTGCTCATTCCAGCCTTCTGCCACTGTGTGACCTTGGGCAAGTAACTTGACCTTTTTGAGCCTAAGTTTCCTGTCTGTAAAGTGGTGCAAATGATGATAATCTGCCTTAAGGGTATTTTGAAGATTAAGAGAAATAATGTGCACAGAGTGTTTTTTGTTGGTTTTTTTTTGAGACGGAGTCTCGCTTTGTTGCCCGGGCTGGAGTGCAGTGGCTGGATCTCAGCTCACTGCAAGCTCTGCCTCCCAGGTTTACACCATTCTCCTGCCTCAGCCTCCTGAGTAGCTGGGACTACAGGCACCAGCCACCTCGCCCAGCTAGTTTTTTGTATTTTTTAGTAGAGACGGGGTTTCACCATGTTAGCCAGGATGGTCTCGATCTCCTGACCTCGTGATCCGCCCGTCTTGGCCTCCCAAAGTGCTGGGATTACAGGGCACAGAGTGTTTCAAAAATAGAAGTTTAAGGAACTTGTCAATACAAGTTCTTCCTTTGGGCACTTTGATGGCACATGGTAAACCCCGAAATATAGGTTCCTTTAAGTAGGTGAGAGGTCCACCATGAGTTACAGGGATATACAGTAAAGTGTTGTTTTCAAGCTGTGGGCCAAAATCGGGTTCTAGAATCTGTATATTAGGTTGTGACCTTGAGATCATTCTATATGGAAAAGAAATACAGTAATAGAATAAAAAGTATTTGTGCATTTCATCAAGGAAAGGCGATCTTTTTTTCAATACTTGCACATTTGTATATGTATGATATATATCTTTTTAAGAGTTGGGGTCTCACTCTGTCTTCCAGGCTGGAGTGCAGTGGTGCCACTGTTGTTCACTGCAGCCTCCAACTCCTGGGCTCAAGCCATCCTTCCGCCCCAGCCTCCCAAGTTGCCAGGATTACACGCATGAGCTACTGTACCTGGCTTTTATTTCTTCTAAGTCATGATCCTTGTGTTGTGGGAGTGACAGACAAAAAGAGGTCGGAGTAGATTTTTATTAATAATAATAATAACAGAATTATTCTGTTCACTCTTTCCAGGGAACATAGATCTCTGTTTTTCGTGGTCCGCTTATTTTTAACGTACTGAGATGGTCTAATATACAAGTAATACTCACATGGTGATTCAGATAATTGAGAAAATCATGGGGCTGATAGAAGTCAAAAGTTCCTTGTGCATCTACCATCCAAAAAATCAAGACCCAAGATTTCATACTGATTCAAACGGTCGGAATAGTTGCCTCCACTCTTTATTTCATATTGCATGTGCAGACCCAGTATTGAAAAGTCTTCATAGAAAATATTGACAATACCCTTCTGTTAAGACACTCTTAGCATAAGAAATATGTGTAATGATTATCTTGGACCATGGAGTGTATGTGTAGTTTATCACATTTGGAATTTTCTGCCCCTTGGAGTTTCTTTAATCGTAAGTCAAATTTATTTATTTACTTACTTAGAGTCTCACTCTGTCACCCAGGCTGGAGTGCAGTGATGCAATCTTGGCTCACTGCAGCCTCCACCTCCCAGGTTCAAACAGTTCTCCTGCCTCAGCCACCTGAGCAACTAGGATTACAGGTGTGCACCACCACACCCAGCTAATTTTGTATTTTTAGTAGAGATAGCGTTTTGCTATATTGGCCAGGCTGGTCTCCAACTCCTGGCCTCAAGTGATCTGCCTGCCTCAGCCTCCCAAAATGCTGAGATTAAGGGCATGAGCCACTGCACCTGGCCCAAATTTACTTAAAACCAAACTTTTCCTTGTCCCATCTCACTTGCTTCCCCGGTGTTACCGGGTCATCCCTGTTCCTGTGGCACTGTGACATCAGGAAAGCCACTATCTCTGCGATTCACAGTTGCCTTTTGAGTATTGGCTGAAGAGAAATTTTACCTCTAAATGTAAAGCTTTTTAATTAAATGGAAAATGAGCTTCACTTACTTTATATAAATAAGATGCAGTCAGAGCCAGGTGCAGTGGCTCACTCTTGAAATCTCAGCATTTTGGGAGGCTGGGGCAGGTGGATCACCTGAAGTCAGGAGTTCAAGACGAGCCTGGCCAACACAGTGAAACCTCATCTCTACTAAAAATACAAAAAATTAGCTGGGTGTGGTGGTGCACACCTGTAGTACCAGCTACTGGGGAGGCTGAGGCATGAGAATTGCTTGAACCCAGGAGGTGGAGTTTGCAGTGAGCCGAGATTGCACCAGTGCACTCCAGCCTGGGTGATGGAGCAAGACTCTGCCAAAAAAAGAAAAAAAGAAAAAAAGAAAAAAAAAAAGATGCAGTCAGCACTTATTTCACGTACCTGTTTAGACTGTGCTTAGTTGCCAGTGATTGATAGCCATTAGTTGGGTCTGAATGGACCTATGGAGCCGTGGAGCTTTTATTTAACAATTCTTTATCTGATGTCTGGGAAGCAGAGAAGAACAGAGGCACAGAACCCTTTAAAGGCGTAATGTGGTCTTATTTATATCACTAATTTGGTTGCAATGTTTTTGTCTTTTTGGAGGCTGTGTAACGTAGTGAGTGGAATAAAACTTCAGAGTTTCACCCCTATAGCTAGCTCTCCAAGTTCTAAGTGACTGTGGGCAAGTCATTTAATCTTCCAAAACCTGTTTGCTTATCTATAAAGGAGGAAAGCGTGTGTTCAGAACTCACCTTGAAGAATTATGCAAAACTAAGTGAAGTGTGTGTAAAACCATTATTGAAAACTGGTAACTGCTCTTCAAATATAAAAATGAATGGTGATGGAATACTGGAAAATTTCTGAGGATAGGATCTGTATCTAATTTATCTTTGGACCCATATAACTAACATGCTTTGTAGCAGTTCATTAGATTCTGGAAGTTAATTTGCCTGTGGATGACTGAAAGCTGTTAGTTTTATTTCCCTTTTTGATATTTAGATGTGAATATGGAGAGGATGGAGATAGATGTTCAACCTCTTAGACCAAGTTCTTGACACACAAAATGGGACTTATCACGGTTAATAGTAATGTATTGTATATTTCAAAATTGCTAAAAGATTAGTTTTTTTGGTTTTGTTTGAGACAGAGTCTTGCTCTATTTCCCAGGCTGGGGTGCAGTAGCATGATCTCATTGCTCACTGCAACCTCCGCCTCCCAGGTTTCCGCCATTCTCCTGTCTCAGCTTCCTCAGTAGCTAGGATTACAGGTGCACACCACCACACTGGCTATTTTTTTAATTTTTATTTTTAGTAGAGATGGGGTTTTGCCATGTTGGCCAGGCTGGTCTTGAACACCTGACCTTAAGTGATCCGCCCGCCTCAGCCTCCCAGAGTGCTGGGATTACAGGCATGAGCCACTGCGCCTGGCCAAGAATAGATTTTTAATATTCTTACTACCAAAAAAAAAAAGGCAAGTTGGTGAGGCGATGAATTTGTTAATTTGCCTTATGTAATCTTTCTACAATGTATACATAGATCTAAAATGACATTGTACCCCATAAATATACACAATTATTGTCAGTTTAAAAATAGGAAAATTCTACTCCATCATAGATTTAGCACTTTGAGCAATTAGGTTTCTAGTGAGTCCAGGTATCCCTGAGTAGGGTGGTATGGTTTTGGGGTGAGGGTACCCCTTGATGTACTTCACCTTCTCCTCTTTTATGAATACAATGACAATTCATTTCATAATTCCTGTCTCAAATGGTATCCTGAGGAGCCTTGGATGATGTCAGCAGCGTGGCTTCCTTTCAGAGTCTGGTTGGCATCAAAACACACCAAGATTGCACTATTCTAGGAATGGCTTTAAAATACCAGCTATGTTTACCATTTGATGATATATTTTTATTACTTAAAGCACCAGCTATGTTTACTATTTGATTATCTGCTTTAACCATTTATGTTTGGTTCCTATTTATTGTTCAGTAAAGGAAAAACTAGTAGTACCAACATTTTGTAGAAGGCTGAGGATAGTGGCTCACTCCTGTAACCCCAGCATTTTGGGAGGCCAAGGTAGGAGGATCTCTTGAGCTGAAGAGTTTGAGACCAGACTAAGCAATATAGTGAGACCCTGTCTCTATTTAAAAACTGAAAAAATTAGTTGGGAATGGTGACGCTTGCCTGTGGTCTCAGCTACTTAGGAGGCTGAAGGGGGAAGATCAGTTGAGCCTGGGAGGATCATTTGAACCCTGGAGGTAAAGGCTGCAGTGAGCAGTGATTGTACCACTGTACTCCAGACTGGATGACAGAAGGAGACCCTGTGTCAAGAAAAAACTGTAGATGAGAGATAGTTTGGCAGTCCTGATGAGAACCCTCCATAGTTGGCTGAACACCTGTGTAAACTTTGTATTGTTTCTAGGGTTTAAAAAATATTAATAATTATGCAGGCAGTGCACTTCTCACATCTGAGAAACAGGAGCTCATAGGAAGAGTTCTAGGCTGTAAAGTTGAGTCTATTTTCTGATTCATTTGGGGGCAGAAATTCCTATCTGGGAAGTTAGAATGATCATTTGTGTAACATCTTGTTTATCGTCTCAAGCTTCAAAGCAGAATTATAAGCACTTGGTTTTCAATGCATGAAAATGCCCTTGGTTAGAAATAAACAAAAAATATGGTAATGTTTAACTTTTCTGAAAAGATAGGGCAAGTAGCTTGAAACCTCCTTATTTGGAAAGTTTACCATAGAGATCTAGCACGATCAAGAAAAAAGTTAGTTTTCATGAGGATTACCAGGAATTATAGTGCAGTAAGTCACAGCAGATAGCTAGCCACTGAAATCTATAAACACTTATTAGAGACAAGCTTACTCATCATTAGCCTTCCCTTTTGGAGCTAGAGTTTTTATTAATTTCATTAGTAAAGGAATACTCCTACAAGCTGGGGAAGTCTCAGGTGCTCAGATTCTTCGTCTATAAAATGAGGGTGTTGGAAATAAATGACTTTTGAAAAATCTTCCAAAAAACCCCACAGTGTCTAGGTTTTGGTGCTGTTTTACCCCCATCCCAAACTTGTTTCTTCCATCTTTGATTTTCTCTTCCCTCTGATTGCTGTAGATCCTAGATGATGACAAATTGATGTCTCAGAGTAAGCAGCAAACAAGACAGGAGCCTCAAGCAGGCTGTCTGTTGATTTGTTGTCTGGGTTTTTGGTCTATTTGCAGCTTCTCAGGTCCTAGCCAATACAAATAGGTGAGGTTCTTATATAATTTTACGCTGACAAATTAGAACAAAACAAAACAGTGGAGGGAAGCGGGAGACGGACACTGAGTATAGGTTGGACAATAACGATAGAAAAGTGGTTTGGATTCTTTATAATTATGGTCTGACATGGTTCCAGTAAAGGTGTCTTTGGTTAAATTAGGTAATACGTGGTATATATATACACACAAACTATAGACATATGAACATAGCAACTGCTAAATTTAATGCCCCAGTGCTGCTTCATATTACATGTAGCTTTTAATGAGTAAGCATAGCCTGCTAAACCAAGCTTCTGGCACCAAGAGCCTTTTTAAAACTCACCTAAATACTATTATTGATCATTCACAAGTGGTGGTTAAATTTTTTTTTAAATAGCAGAAACTTTGTTACCCAAATTAAAAGTTACACAGAACCACAGTATATAAAACAGTTAAAAGCCAAACACTGCCTTGTTCCTGGGCTCCCTGGGGCCTCCGGGGGACTTTGAGAACTTTGGTTACATTGTTTGAAAAATTCTGACTACCAAAAAAATATATATGTAATATATATATAAATAATATAAAAATATATATTACATATTTTATATATATATATTTTTTGAGACAGAGTCTTGCTCTGTCGCCCAGGGTGGAATGCAGTGGCGTGATCTCAGCTCACTGCAACCTCCGCCTCCTGGGTTCAAGCGATTCTCCTGCCTCAGCCTCCAGAGTATGGGGGATTACAGGCACGCACCAACATGCCCAGCTAATTTTTGTATTTTTAGTAGAGATAGGGTTTTACCATGTTGGTCAGGCTGGTCTCAAACTCCTGACTTTGTGATCCGCTGGCCTTGGGCTCCTAAAATGTGGGGATTAAGGTGTGAGCCACTGCACCCGGCCTGAAAATTTTTTTAGTTATTGTTACAAAAAAGTAAAGTATACTAAATAACAAAATTACAAAACACCATTCGAGTATTATGGTGGTGATCTTATTTTGTTTTTATTTTAGTAGGAACCAGTTCTGTACATTGGAAATCATTTGTGTTTAATGTTGAGTGGTATAGAAAAATGTTTATAATATAAAGTCTAATGTAGGATGACAACTGAATTTCAGGAAGGTTTATTGCCTTATATTCACTGAAGAAAGTATTATAAAGACAAAGATGAGTTTTACTAAAAAGCTTATATGGACCAAATTAAGTAGAATAAAGATGAAACTTTGTGGCCTGGTGAATTTCAAATAAATATATTAAAACTACAGTATATGCTTGATTATAAGACAACTCTCAAATGAGGTGATATCCTACATTCTCAAGAAGAATCACAAATAAGTTCTGAATGTATAAACTTCTTGTGATATAGGTGAAATAATTGAAAGTATGTTAATATTTCGTGACACATATAAAATAGGAGATAAATTTTAGAAAATCTGAATTTTCCCACTCCAAGTTTTCATGAAACAGTCTTTTGTCGGTGATGGTGTTTTGTTTTGTTTTGAGACAGTGTCTCACTCTGTTGCCCAGGCTGGAGTTCACTGATGTGATCTTGGCTCACTGCAGCCTCGAACTCCTAGGCTCAACCAATCCTCCTGCCTCAGCCTCCTGAGTAGCTGGAACTACAGGCGTGCACCACCACACCTGGCTAATTAAAAACAAGTTTTTAGGAGGGACAAGGTGTCCTGGGCTCAAGTGATCCTCCTGCCTTGGCCTCCTAAAGTTCTGGGATTAGGGGAGTGAACTACTGCTTCCGGCCTAGTGAAGCAGTTTTATTTAAACCTTACATGTGCTTCAACATTACTTCATCACCAGAACCACTTTTTGGCTCCTTCTATAGTTTGAGTATGTCATCTTTATTCCTAAGTCTGTATTATATCAATTTTGTATTAGCACCTCGACTTTCATGTTTTTACATTCTAAATTATCTACATGATGTCAAAAATAATTACTTGGAAAGAAAAAGCTTAAGTACATTGGCTTTAAAATATATATAACTGGGAGATTGATGGATTCATAGATGTTGTGGGTTTTTTTTTTTTTTTTTTTTTTTTGAGACGGAGTCTCGCTCTGTCACCCAGGCTGGAGTCCAGTGGCGTGATCTCGGCTCACTGCAACCTCTGCCTCCCGGGTTCAAGCGATTCTCCTGCCTCAGCCTCCTGAGCAGCTGGGACTACAGGCACGTGCCACCTGGTTTTTTTTTTTTTTTTTTTTTTTTTTGTATTTTTAGTAGAGAGACGGGGTTTTTTGGCCATGTGACTTAAGGTTGCATGAGAGTATATGTCCTGCTCCACAGGTGTTGGCCTTGGCCTGTAACTGGTTCGGCGGAAGAATATAAACGAATGTGATGCAAGCAGATACCTTAAATGGGATGCCTTAAATGTGGTTGAGATTTTGTGCTAATGTGAGTATCATGAGAAACTATGCCCCAGCTACCTGCTACGTCTTCATCCTGGACCCCAGAATGCCATAGGTGGTGTAGCAGACCTGATTCTTAGCCTTAGCAGGCAGGCTGCAGATCTTTAGGATATATCACACAGCAACTAGCCGTTGGCCTATCAGATCTAATTTGACCACTACAACTCACAAATCTAAAATAATGTTGCATTTTTTTTGGTCTGAATTAGCAGAACCAGAAGTTACATTTAAGATAGGTTAGATAATTTCTAAATTAAAAATAATGTTGGGCCAGGCACAGTGGCTCACGCCTGTAATCCCAGCACTTTGGGAGGCCAAGGCGGATGGATCACCTGCGGTCAGGAGTTCAAAACCAGCCTGGCCAACTTGATGAAACCTCGTCTCTACTAAAAATACAAAAACTAGCAGGGCAGAGTGGCAGGTGCCTGTAATCCTAGCTACTCGGGAGGCTGAGACAGGAGAATTGCTTGAACCTGGGAGGCGGAGGTTGCAGTGAGCCGAGATCATGCCATTACACTCCAGCCTGGGTGAAAGAGCAAGACTCTGTCTCAAAAAAAAAAAAAAAAAAAAGAGTGAAAATCAGTCTCAAACAAAACAAACAAACAAACAAAAAACTTTGGGGATAATGCCCATTTACCAAGGACTATGCAGTAACTTAGGATTCTTGGCAGTAGGCATTTTCAAGAATACAGTCTACATGAAAACCAGATGCATGCAGTAAAAAATGTATCACCAGACTTGAGTGCACTGTTCATTTTTCCAGGGAGACCTTCAAAGGGCCTGTGAAATGAAGCCTGGTGTTTTCCTCTTCAAGGACTCATTTTTGAACACACTAAGAACAAAATTTTGGCCTTTCTGTTAGGCATAATTTCAGAGTCTCTCCCTACACATTAATTGGATTTTGTAAGCTATGTCTGTGTATATACACAAGCGGCTCCCATCTTAGTCTGCAGATTTGAAGCATATGTATGTGCTTGTGCATAGTCATTCTGCCTCTGTGCATGTTTCACTAAATTTATTGCATGGACTCTTTTATGGCTCTCTAAAGGAAAGTAAACACTAACTGTACAAAAAGTTCAGCTTTACTTTTTAGAAAATGTCTTCTAAGCAGAAGAGTTTGAGATAAAACATGTCTAGTTATGCCTCCATTTATCTACTGCTTACCTAGTTTACTGGCCAAAATAGATCATTTAATTGAAACTATCCAGTTTGTGTGATGTCTTCCTGAAATACACTTAACTGATTGAAGTTTGACCCACCCATTCATTATTATCCATTTTCATTCAGATGATTATTATGACTTAAATATAGCCCTTTCAACAGCTAAAAAACAATGTTCTGGCCTTTTTAGTACTTTTCTACCCTGGTATTTCACGTGAGACTCACGGGGGGGGGGGGGGGGGGGGCTTTAAACAATAGTGCTGGCCAGGCCTTTCCCCCAGGATTCTGATTTAATTTGTTAGGGGTGGAGCCCAGGTACTGGTAGTTTTTTAAAGCCTCCCAGGTGACTGTAACTTGTAGTCAGAATTGACAGCCACAGATACAGCTACAGCGTTTTTGTACATTTTATTATTGAAACTGAGCAATTCAGGTTGAAATTTGTTTTACATGTGGGATTGTCCTGATAGGTCCTCTCCAGTGTTCAGATCAACCTGATAATGTCAGATCTTCTAGGAAGTTGGTGTCATGATTGCAGCTTTACTTATCTCCTATTTTCAGCACACGTTGGGGCCATTCTTGGAAGGCTGATTGGGAAAATTAGTTGCATAAATAAAACCTTAATGCTAGCCTGGGGATAGCTACCTTCCTTTCTGACTCCAGCTATTTAGGTAGTACTCAAAGTTGCCTCTTAAATCACACTGCCTCGGTCAACTTTATGGAAATGGATTTAAATAGTGGTGAACTTTACTCCGTCATGGAGAAGAGCCCAGTGGATTTGCTCTGGTGACCTCAGTCACACTCAGCACAGTAGAGCCTTGTTAGGGACCCAGGAGGCAGCAGTCTTACCTTGCTCTGCCAGATGACTATGTAAATAGTCAGTGACAGGTGGCTATAAAAGTTTCAGATACCTAAATGAAAACTAAGTTTTCCAAGGAAGAAATACAAAGCCTTAGCATGTGTACTTAAATTAAAAAATACTTAAGTCTACTGGAACTGTGTATTTTTTTCTACCACATGAATCTTTTTTAGAAGAGGGGATTTTCTTTCTCCCCTAGCCAGTAAATATTTATCTTTTGGATATATAGCCCAGCTGCATATACTGCATGGATTCCTTTCCATTGGTATGTGAAATAGCATATTTTTTCCCACTAGCCAGCAAGACTCATGCTAGTGTGTTGCTCATAATAGGATGCACTGCGTCTTTTTGATTCATTCTTGCTCTTCTAGGATTCTCATCAGCTTCCATAGAAGTTTATGATCAGTTTCTTAAGACTGGCTGCGATGGGTTTTGCGTGTGAGGCAGTGTGCCTAAGGGTATAGGTTCTAGACTCAGACTGTTTGGATTTGAATTCTGACTTTTCCACTTAATAACTGAAGGACTTAGTTTTTAAAATACTTCTCTAAACCATATTTTTTCCATCTACAAAACGAGAATAATCATTGCTACCTATCTCATAAGGCAGTAGTGAGGATCAAATGAGGTCTTTCAAGCCTTTGAGAGTTTGTGGCATTCTGTAAATGTTAGCTGCTGCTGCTACCTACCCTTCTAATTACTGGTATAACTGCCTGATACTGTCTCCGGTATTACTCTTTGACATAATTATAAAACATCAAGTGAACGCAGGTCACTGGCAAATTATTAAGAAAAAGGATCGACTTTTTTTTTTCCTAGGCCTCTTTTAGGCAGTCTCTCCTGGGGTCTTCTGTTTCATGAGTCAGAGGCTTCTCTCTCTGTGATTACAGGCTCACTGGGGACAGGCATCTATTTTATTTTACCTAGATAAATAAATCCGGCCCCTTCCCATGCAAAATTTGTGTGTGTCAGCTGTATTGAATACTTGTGGCTATTAATACGAATCTTATGAATAGTCTTACTGCTGTAAGAATTCCATAAAGACTGGAGATTGTTTTTCATGGTATTTTGACTCTCTCAAAACACACACACATGCAAACAGAAACGTGGTGGAGTGGCTGAAAACTGGAAGTTTAAATTTCCAAGTTCATGTCTGTGTCACTGCAGACCCTGACTGGAAAGTCATCATTTCCTTGAACCGAAAGGAATGTGCTGAAACAGTAGTAGGTGTTGGTTAAAATTAGAACCAACTATTTCCATAACCAGAATTACAGACACATAAAAAAAATAATAATAAAGTGACAGAACTCTACTAGTTTTTCCTTGTGTGTTCAAGAGGTTTTTGACCCAGTTCGCTAACTACAATTGGATTCTGTCCCTGGACTTGGCACATAACAATGCGTGGTAGACTTTCTAGACCTGGTGACGGAAACTCGGAACTCTTCCCAGGTATGAGCCTTTAAAAAATGTCATGAGGATCTGAACAGCAAATGGCAGTGTCTTCTCCTGTTGTCTCCTTTGTGCCCTCCCTCCCTGATGCTAAGCCCCAAGAAAAGATTCCATGTTGACATTATTCGTGTTTAATAGCTCATTACTGTGTCCATGCTCTCCAGCTTTCCTTTACTAGCAGTGAGTCTGCCAAGGCGCCAGCACTGTAACTACACATGTTTCTAGACTACTGTATGAACTGCTCATCTCTTGAAGCTATTTATTTGTAGCTAATGGCTAGCATTTGGTACCTCTTGAGAACCAGAGAAATGCACACACAGTTTCCATGGAGAGGGGGGTGGAAAAAAACCCAAACAACCTACAATCGAGGATCCTGTTTTTGTCTAAGGAATGCAGTTTGCTTGAGCAAGACTCTTAAGATGTATTTGTATAGGCTGCAGATGTTAGTCACTAGTGCTCAATGTGTGCTGAGATGGGACCAGATAATGACCCTCTACACTGGTCAGTGGTATTGAATCAAGCTATTGCTGGAAGGTCTTGAGAAAGTAGTTTCCAATGGTAATGGCCCTGATCCCTTTGCATGTGGTTTCTTTTGGCCTTTCCTCCCTCCCATGCTGAATTATAACAGAGTCACTGGTGTGCAATTCCAGAATGTCTCAGTTTTTCCATTAGATACCTAACATTTACAAAATTACTTTAAATATTTGCCTCAGTCCAAGGTCTTGGGACTCAGCACCTTTTTATTTGCTTACATAATTTAAAAAGTCTATGTTGCCATTTTTTCAATGAACAAGACTAGTTTAAAAGAGAGATATTGGGCCAAGTGTGATAGCTTGTGCCTGTAATTCCAGCACTTTGGGAGGCTGAGTTAGGAGGTTCACTTGAGGCCATGAGTTTGAGAGCAGCCTGGCCAATATAGCAAGACCCTGTCCTTAAAAAAAAAAAAAATTAGCTGGAAGTGGTGGTGCCTACCCAAAGTTCTAGCTACACAGGAGGCTGAGGCAGAAGTATCAGTTGAGCTCAGGAGTTTGAGACCACCCTGGGCAGCAAAATGAGACCTCATCTCTATAAAAACTTAAAAAATTAGCTGAGCATGGTAGGTAGTCCCAGCTACTCAGGAGGCGACAGGGGAGGATCACTTGAACCCAGGAGTTAGAGGTTACAGTGAGCCATGATGGTGCCCCTGCACTCCAGCCTGGGCGACAGAGTGAGGCCCTGTCTCTAAAACATAAAATGAAACGAGAGCTATCAGTGGCTTTAGGATTTGGCCTGTAAACAGTGACACAGAAGAGATATACTTTGCGAAAGAATAAAAGATGCTCTTTGGGATTGGGGAGTGTCTGGTGCATTAATGGTTCCTGTCTTGGGAAAAAGCTATGTGTAGCAATGTTCTTGGGTGTTCACAATAGCTCTTATATGTGAGACGTAGTCATTTTCAAAGTTGTTCACTAGTGGTAGAAGAATAGATGGCATTTGATGCTTGTTATTTTATATTTTTACCTTTTAAAATTATTCTGTAATTTAAAAATATTCTAGGGCTGGGCATGGTGGCTGCCAGCACTTTGGGAGTCCAAGGTAGGAGGATTGCATGAGCTCAGAAGTTTGAGATCATCCTGGGCAACACAGTGAGACCTCATCTCTACAAAATAATGTTAAAAATTAGCCATGCATGGCCAGGCGCGGTGGCTCACGCCTGTAATCCCAGCATTTTGGGAGGCCGAGGCGGGTGGATCACAAAGTCAAAAGATCGAGACCATCCTGGCCAACATGGTGAAACCCTATCTCTACTAAAAATACAAAAATTAGCCAGGTGTGGTGGCACGTACCTGTAGTCCCAGCTACTTGGGAGACTGAGGCAGGAGAATCGCTTGAACCTGGGAATGTGGAGGTTGCAGTGAGCTGAGATTGTGCCCCTGCACTCCAGCCTGGCGACAGAGCAAGACTCTGTCTCAAAAAAAAAAAAAAAAAAAAAAAAAGCCATGCATAGTGGTGTACACCTGTGGTCCCAGCTGCTCGGGAGGCTAAAGTGGAAGGATTGCTTGAGCCCAGGAGGTCGAGGCTGCAGCGAGCCATGATTGTACCACTGCACTCCAGCCTGGAGGACAGAGTAAGACTGTCATCGATAGATAGATAGATAGATAGATAGATAGATAGATAGATAGATAGATATAGTTTTCAGCCACTAACTGGTTGTGTGTGTGTGATTTGACAGTTTATCTGATGGTTCTTTGAAGACTGAAAATGTGTCTTTCATTCCAATATATAAATTTAAAAAAATCAAATGTTTTAACATAAGTATGGGAGGAGTACTCCATGACGGTGAAAGCCAGTGATTCTCCTTGAATAAGGGTATTGTTCTGTGCTAGGGGCATCTCCATTTCACCTAGCAATTGTAGCAGAATAGAGACTGCATCCCTTCTCATTCTACAGGCAAAGAATAGTTTGAAGAGAAAGCTTAGTGATTTCACTGCCAAAAGAAAGCTTTTAACAAAATTGTTTATTAAACCACACCTCAGGCTGTGCAGGGACATGGGAGGAGCATGCAATTTCTGAAAAAGAATATTTAGAGGAGGATTTTATTGTATAATTGGCAAACTTCTCATCTCCGAGAATAATTGCTTGATTTCATGGAAAGGACAAGAACTTGGGTATCTTGAGGCCTAAGATAAATAGATAGCAACGGATCATGCTGGTCCCCATGGTTACCGGGAACCGAGCTCAAGTGGATTGTTATCCTGAACAAGCCTGTGTCAGGATATTCTTGTCACCTTTCAGCTCTTTGGTATTTGCTCTCTTTCTTGAATCAGCAAAAGAAATCGCTGTAAAGTTAATGTAATTTACAGGAGGTTCCCCTGCCACACTGCATGCTTTTGTGTGTCACAAGACTTAATCTTCCTGCTACCCTCTGTTAAAGGAGAACTTTTTATGTTTCTAACAATATTCGATTCTTTCAGGAGCTATTTACATAGCTGGGGTTGGTTAATAGACAACTGGGGACTGGGCTATAAGCATTTTGACCTGGAAATATTTTTTTGGGGTTATGTGAACTACTGTACAACAAAACCTCAATTAACTAGGATTACTTGGAGAAAAGACAGTTTCTGGTTGAATTTTCTTTTAAATGGAAGATTAAACACTTTCCTTTTCTCAACCCTTCTTACTTTCTTCCTTTGGCTTTTGGAATTCAGATGTTAAGATCTCGAAAATCCGTTAATGTTTCATTGAGTTAGTCCGTAACAGTGCTTTGGAACATCCTTGAGTTATGAAGCTTGTTATTCAGGCTTTACTTTCTTCAGAGGATTAAGAGGCTTGAACGTGACTGCTAAATTCTCTTAAGTTGTTTTCTGGGGAAAGAACAAATTTTTCTGTGTAATTTTGTTTTCTTGCATCTTTATCAGATTCAGAATAAAGAAGCTATCGTGACATGCCCTGCATCAGTAGGCCTTGTTATTTATGCAATCCTACTATTTGAGGGTTTAGGAATATTCTAGCAAAATATAACAGAAATGAGTCATTAGTAAATGGCTTTACTTAAAATATTTAGTTTTCTTCTGTGTGTGTTGAAGTCAAGTTATATTAATTTAATCGGCAGTTGGGTCAGCTCTTTTGCATAATCCAGACAATATATGAATCCCACAAATATTTATTGAGTATATACTCTGTGTTCTTCATATACCATGTTAGGCAGTTTTGTATTATCAGTAATGATGTCAGCATAAATGTCAGCATAAATGTATTAACCTCTGATAACCTTCACATAAATCTTATTTTCTACAGTAATGGAAACTTGTCCCTAAGGGACTTCGTGGTTGTAGCTGTTCTGATTTCCTTGTTTGAAATTTTTATCAACTTTCCAACTTTTTTCTTTTGCACTCAGTACTTAAAAATAAATTTAATGCCAAAAGTAAAAGTACTATTATTTTCATCAATCGTAAGTTATAGATACCAAAAACTCAGAAAATTTTCTTGAACTAGATAGGGAACTTAGGCGAAAGGACTGCTTTAATTCCATCTAAAAGATAAAATCTAATACTGACTTTCAAGTATGTCATTAAGAGTTTAGTGTCTCCGAGTAAAGGTAGAAGTTTTACTTTATCATCTATCAATGATATCAGCGAGAACTAAAATTATTAGGAAGTAAGCTAAGGATAATTTATAGTCTAGATTTTTTTTCTTTTTTCTTTTTTTTTGAGACAGAGTCTCGCTCTGTCACCCAGGCTGGAGTGCAGTGGCCGGATCTCAGCTCACTACAAGCTCCGCCTCCCGGGTTTACGCCATTCTCCTGCCTCAGCCTCCCGAGTAGCTGAGACTGCAGGTGCCCGCCACCTCGCCCGGCTAGTTTTTTGTATTTTTTAGTAGAGATGGGGTTTCACGGGGTTAGCCAGGATGGTCTTGATCTCCTGACCTCGTGATCCGCCCGTCTCGGCCTCCCAAAGTGCTGGGATTACAGGCTTGATCCACTGCGCCTGGCCTATAGTCTAGATTTTTAACTTAAAATTGGAACCAATTTCCAATGGTTTCTTCCCTTAGTTCTTGATTTAGCCATACTATGACCATTAAAAAAAAAAAAATCTTTAAAAGGTATGTGAAAAAAACTGAAGAAAATGTGGTAAAGGGTAAGATTTGATAAGAAAGGGGCTAGGTTTATAGGGAATGCATTATAATCTTTATAGTTATGTGTGTTTGTAATATAATAGAACACTTTTAGATGAATTATCTCTTTTTTGTTTTTCTTTTCTTTTTGAGACACAAGTCTCATTCTGTTGCCCAGGCTGGAGTGCAGTGGTGTGATCTTGGCTCACTGCAAGCTCCACCTCGTGGGTTCAAGTGATACATGTGCCTCAGCCTCTGGAGTAGCTGGGATTTAGGCACACACCACCACACCCGGCTAATTTTTGTATTTTTAGTAGAGAAGGGGTTTTGCCATGTTGACCAGGCTGGTCTTGAACTCCTGACCTCAAGTGATCCACCCACCTCGGCCTCTCAAAGTGCTGGGATTACAGGTGTGAGCCACAATGCCTGGCTAGATGAATTATTTCCTTTAGAAATTTATTTTCTATGTATCTGCAAAAGTGTTTCATTTTAGTACTGTGAAATGAGTGGACCCTATGCTGGGTCCTGTTGGGGTTTGTGATTTATAGATGGTAAAATACATTTCACACTTACAGGATGAAGCAATCTACCTCTATATAAAGAGTTTGCCTGTGAGTGGTTGTAGCAAGTGTCTTCTTATTATATGACAATTGAGGGCAAGAGAGAGGTCAGACCATTGGTGAAACCCTTAGTGCAAGCAAGTCCGCAAATAAGCTTTTTAGCTACTTAAGCCTCGGTGTTTTATTGGCATTGAAGCCCAAGACACACCAGCAATACTTGCACAATCAAAAGTTCTATTTTTCCAAGACATGCTGGTCATACAAGAAAAACTGAGATAACGTATAATTTATTTTTCCAAGACATGCTGATCACAAAGGAAAAACTAAGATAACATATAATTAGTCACTGTATCCACTTTGGATCCTGATTGCATATCTATATCTGTCTGTAAACAAACATATGCACACATATACATACCTGTGTGTATATATATGCACAGACACACACATATATATATATTTAAAATCACAGTACTTAATTTGCCTCCAAAACTAATAGCCATATTAATGTCTTCGAGTTAAGTTAGGTTGGCTTGAATCAATTGGCAAGATCCTGGTAAATGGTTTTGGTGTCAACTAGCCACCAAAAGCCAGGTGTGGTGGCTCATGACTATAATCCCTGCACTTCGGGAGGCTGAGGTGGGAGGATCACTCGAGGCCAGGAGTTTGAGATCAGTCTGTGCAACATAGATTCCATCTACAAAAAATAAAAAATTTGCCGGGTGTGGTAGCACGTACCTACAGTCCTAGCTATTTGGGAGGCTGAGGCAGGAGGATACCTTGAGCCCAGGAGGTTGAGGCTGCAGTGAGCCACGATGGTAGCACCGCACTGCAGCCTGGGCAATAGCGAGACCCTGTCCAGCAGGGTAGAGTGCAAAGGATGCCTGTGGAATGGGAGAATCTGTTGAGCATCTACCCTCCTGCTCCCAGGCTAAACCCATGAGAAGAGCACTGTCAACAAAAGAAGCTTTCCCTACAGTGGGGAAGAGTTGAGGTTAGCAGAAAGGGTAAAACAAGAACAAAGTAATTCCTAGCCATCCGAAGAGGTGGAATGGGAAAGGTAACACCTATAACAGGAAGGAAATACTCCATCTGGGGACGAGCCTGCCTTATTCTTTTTTTTTTTTTTTTTTGAGACGGATCTCGGCTCACTGCAAGCTCCGCCTCCCGGGTTTACGCCATTCTCCTGCCTCAGCCTCCCGAGTAGCTGGGACTACAGGCGCCTGCCACCTCGCCCGGCTAGTTTTTTGTATTTTTTAGTAGAGACGGGGTTTCACCGTGTTAGCCAGGATGGTCTCGATCTCCTGACCTCGTGATCCGCCCATCTCGGCCTCCCAAAGTGCTGGGATTACAGGCTTGAGCCACCGCGCCCGGCCGAGCCTGCCTTATTCTGAGGCCCCAGCTTGGCTGCCTTTCTCTTCATTCCCTCTATGTGCCACTTAACAGTATGCATTTCAACTTTCCCCTTTCAGGGAGGGGCCAAATATAGAAACGCCTCACCACCTGTACCAGTAAGATGGGATTAGCTCAGGAAATGTTGTCGTTTGTTTGAGGGACAAGAATAACATGAAAGAAGGAGCAAGATTAACAGAACAGCTGACCTAGAGCTGCTAGGCTACTGGATGGTCCTCTGTGCTTATATACACAGTGTAATACTCGTAAGGAAAAAGCAAAAGGCTTGGAGGAGGCTGTGGACTGCCTATAGTTGACAGTATTTTCTTTTATGGGCATGGTGGATGTGGGAGATAGAATGTAAACTTCCTACCTTATGCATTGATGTTATTTCATTGATTATAGTGAATGCTTTATAGAGTGAATCAAGTCTAAGAAAAATTCATCTTGAGCTGAGGAGATAGAGATGACCTGCCAAAGATTTCACATCAATGAAATTTGTGTGACTGATAGTTTTAATAAAAAAAATTTGTCAGCCAAATATATTGAGAGTTTCTTAGTCGTATTAACTGATCTGAAACTGTTGCCACTAGGGTATATAAAAGATACTACCTGTATTTTAGTGATAAACCACGAAGAATAAAATGAGTTTTTAATTAGCATCATGCAGCCACTGAAGTATTCGCAAAGAAAATGTGTAGCTGACCTTTCAGTTCTCTGTAATATAGAAAAACAGATGCTGCATGTCTAGTTTTGCCTGTGCCTGAGGGATATTTAAAACTTGTACTAAAATGTTAATTTTGCCATGGTAGAGGTGATGGGGAAACTTGCAAAAAAAGGGGAAAGGGGAGGGAATTGGGTGCGGTAGAAGTGAGCATGAGGCCAGCAGTAGGGAATGAGTTTACAATAAGGTATAAGAGTGGTTGGGGGTTGTGGGAGAGGTTTGGTGGCTGGGAAGACAAGGGAAAAGAAAATGCAGGGATATGCTATTTGTGTTCAATTTGTCTTTGAAAACCAAGTGTGTAGCATCATTCTCCGGCAGAGTCTGGGAGGACTTGAGTTGACTGCCACAGTTTATGATCTACCCAAACATAACGTTCCTGGAAATCTTTGGCCTCTGAGCTGACTTCTTGTCTGTTGTTTGTGAGCCAGGAATTTAACAGCTCTGTTGTATGTGCAGGCTGCAGATGCTTCTCTTCAGCTTTTGCTATCCACTGTGTGTGTGTGTTGGATAAACTTAAAAAACCTGTTGCTTCCATGCAACGGCCCACACAACTTGGAACTCATGGTCAGCATCACCTTCGACATTGGCTAAAACTCTACAGGAAACAGTTTATGGAGTTTAAGGGGGAAAAAAAAAAGGAAAATTATCAGGCTCCAAGCAGGTTATTTATGGACGAGTGTGTGAACAGAACATCTGATTGAAAAAAGAAAAAAATTACAGATGGGTGGGGATGGAAAGGCAAATGTGTTGTGTAGCTGGCCAAGTAATATCTGGCTATGTCAAAAAATGGGAAAAAACATCATCTTCAGTGAGTTACATTATTTGTATTCCTTCCATCTTGCCTGTCATGTGCCTTGGATAATGCTGCTGTCTGTTAAGCCCTCTGTGTCCTCCTCCCTCACCAGCTTTGCTCCATTGTGCTGTTGGTGGGGACACAGCCCAGGTGGTTGGGTGACGCCTGTGCTTCCCTCCTGCCCTCTTTTGGTGTTGCTATTTGAAAATCACTTGTATAATGAATGTATCCTCTCTCCACTCCCATTGTTATGTGAAAAAAGCCAGTAAAAATGAGCATCTGGCAAAGAAACTGTCCCAATTTAAGGAGGAAGTTTGCTAGATTTATGATCTTCGTAACTCAAGTATAAACTGGCCACTATTTGAGGAGTGAGGTCTTGCTACACAGTTATCAGGGTCAGGGGGCCAGGCAGGGGTCGAGTAGGGTGAGTGGAGGCTCTGGGGTTGCTGCCTAGGCTGGAAAAACACTGCATCAGCTGAATGACTGCCGGCCTGCCAGGATGCTGTTATTTTCTATCCTGATTCAGTTTTGTGAAAGGACAGTGGGTGTGAATTGTTGGCTGGGCGCTCTGGATCACTAACCAGAAATAAGCTTAGCTAAATTGACCACAAGCAATTTCACTGTTTTAAAGCCCACCAGCTAACTCCCCAAATTTTGCCTTTTTTGTCTCTTTCCTTGAAATCACTTTAACATTGCATAGTATATTTTATCTTCATAATGACTACTTAAAGATGGTTTTAAAACTGGACTATATATTAGCCAGGGCGTGGTGGCTCATGTCTGTAATCCCAGCATTTTGGGAGGCTGAGGCGAGAGGATCACTTAAGGTCAGGAGTTTGAGACCAGCCTGGCCAACATGGTGAAACCTTCTCTCTACTAAAAATATAAAAATTAGCCAGGTGTGGTGGCGCACACCTGGAATCCCAGCTACTCGCGAGGCTGAGGCAAGAGAATCGCCTGAACCCGGGAGGCAGAGGTTGCAGTAAGCTGAGATAGAGCCACTGCACTCCAGCCTGGGAGATAGAGTGAGACTCCATCTCAACAACAACAACAACAACAACATATATATTGTAATAAAATAGAGTTATACTGAGCTAACGTATGCATTTTAAGTTAATCATTTATGTACTATAAAAAATAGTAAATCGCATTTGTGAAAATAAAAAGTACTGGCATGAACACAGCATTGTTCCTGTGGAAGGAGTTTGTGGGTTTCAGAAGTTTGTTACCCCCTGATTTAGGTATGGTCCTGTCTGTTGAACTCATGGTCATGGTATAATGACATCTCTTCATTCCGTCCCCCACCCTCTGCCCCCAGAACCATTTCCTTGCTTTATGTAATTTTTTGTTAGATGAATCTCTATCTCCAAAAGCGACTGGGATAGATTAAATCAGGGCTCATACACAGCCTATAAAAACAGGAACTTCATTTCAGGGAAGATTTTTGTAAGATCGTTTTCTAAAATAGCATAGTATCAGAAATATTTCTGTAATGCTTTTCGGCAAGGAAATTAGTTCAATATTTTTGGCTTTGTCAACTCAGTTCTCAGTAATAGATATGCTCTGTTGTCATTACCGTTTTTGCTTTTATCAACTGGAGAATGATTTTATATTAAGTGCTTTGAAATTATTTTTTTCTTGCATTTTTATCTAAGGCTTTGTAAGTGGGGTGCCCAAGTACAGCGTGGAACCAGAATCCTCTTTTCCTTATCTTTCATAATTTTCCATGTTTGTTTTGAATTAATTAGCTTTGATTCAAACAAAAAAAACTATCATTTTAAAAGATCTGGTGTTTCAGTATTTTGTTCAATCACCCCTTGTTTCTTTTGACACTGAAGTTTTCTCAGGAACTAAGCAGATCGGATATTGTTCCTCTACTTTGCTTCGTTGAACTCCCTGAGTGAAATTTGTTTTTACCAAGAGGCAGTGTTTATGCGTTGGTGATAAAAAGAAAATAGCCGATATATTACTAGTTTTTTTTTTCTTCCATGTCACCTTGTTATGTAAGGTTATTTTGTTGCCTTTCTAATGATTTTCATGGAAACAGTCAACAAGGATGTCCTAACACTGCCCAACATGAAGCCAACCATAACCGTGGATAGAAATAGCAGACTCCTACTTCCTGGCCTTAAAAGATGTGTAATCTAGTTAAAAAGTTAAATTCCAAGGGGTACATCATAAAGCAATGAATGATTCAAATCGGCACTGTAAGAATAAGTTCTAGATGGTATGGGGCAGCCTATAAGAGCTATTGGAATTTAAAGAAGCAATAGATTGTTATGCAATTATGGAAAATTTTCTTGAGGAGGAGGAATTTGAGAGTTCAAATTATTTTCTCAACAAACTTGTCCTCATTTTAGATTCCGCATTTGATAGGTAGGCTTCCAATATAATTTCTCTTTTCCAGTTAACAAAATAAATCTCACAATTCTGAATAGGAAAGATACTGATTCTTTCAAATCTCTAATGTCCTAACTTTATAGAAGAATGTGGTACTATGAAAGGAAACAAATCAAGGTGCTGTTAATATGAGCAGTGTTGTAGTTTGGATATGTGACCCTCCAAACTTCATGTTGAAATTCGATCCCCAATGTTGGGAGGTGGATCCTAGTGGGAGGTGATTTGCGTGATGGGGATGGATCCTTCATGAATGGCTTGGTGTCCTAATGAGTCTTCTTGGTGTCATCACTGGTGGTAATGAGTGAATTCTAGCCCTATAAGTTCATGCAAAATATGGTTGTTAAAAGAGCCTGGCACCTCTGTTGCCATGTGATCTCTGCACACAGCAGCTCCTCTTCCCCTTCTGCCCTAAGTGGAAGCAGTCTGAGGCCCTCATCAGGAGCAGATGCTGGTGCAATGCTTTTTGTACAGCCAAGAGAACCATAAGCCAAATAAACATTTTCTTTATAAAGTACGCAGCCTTGGGTATCCCTTTATAGCAACACAAATGGGCTAAGACCAATAATCACCTTTAATTTGGGTTTGTAGGATAGCCAGTGTTTAGGACCCTGTAATTTTGCTTATAAAACCATGAAAGCTCATTTCAGATATTAACAAAGCATTTGGCTTACATATCTTATTTACTTGGTGTGTACACAGGCTGGAATAAAAACCAAAGCAAATACAGTTTGGAAGAAAATAAAGCCAGCAGCATCCCCTGGTGAATCCCTTTAACCATCCACCCCAGGAACGTGTGCAGTGCTGGTTATGGCAGAGTGGGGCAGTTCCTCTGGAAGACGGTATGATAAACGAGGGTCACCCAAGTGTGAGGCCAGAGGAAGGGAGACTATCTTCAGGAAGCTGTGAGCTTTTCCTTTTGTATGGGGGGTGTTTTGTTGGACTA
The DNA here is from genome assembly GCF_047675955.1 of Chlorocebus sabaeus. Lineage (NCBI taxonomy): Eukaryota > Metazoa > Chordata > Mammalia > Primates > Cercopithecidae > Chlorocebus > Chlorocebus sabaeus. Next base: position 39,776,460 of record NC_132913.1, read on the forward strand.
AAGTTGTAGAAGGCATTTGACCTCTGCTATTGTACTTCATGTTTCAACCTCAGCTTCTGACCCAAAATAACACATATCTTTTCAGTAACTTGGGACAGAGCTGACAAAAGGCAGTCAAATTCAGAAGGAGACTCATTATAAAACAAGGATTATAAACTACACAAAGAGCAAAATTAGTAGGGAAACTACCACCACAATAATAATGCTGCAGTGTTTTCCGAGCTGATATGTGATTGTGTTTTTCCTGTCTTGATTGTTTTTAAGTTTGGTCTAAAAAATATGGGTATCAACTTAAAATTTCTTAAACTGCTACTAGTTTATCTCCTTCCAGAGAGAAAGGATATTCATTTGATTTGAGAATTGTCATTTTGGTTTAATTAACAATTGTTTGAAGGATGTTAAAAATCATCGTGGTGACTTGGTTTTTATCCTAACAAACAATTGCATGATAATTTTAGATTACTCTTGAAATATGCCTCAAAATAAAAAGTTAGACATAGTGGTCCTTTCTTATGTGCCTTGACTATTGTCAGAGAAAGCCCTGGGTTATCAGCCTGTTTAGAAGAAGTGACCTGGTATGCTTTTTGACTCTTGGCTCTGAAATCACATCATCAGGAGGACCATGTGGATTTTATTCATTTGACAGATACTTATTGTGCACCTGTTATGTGCCAGGTCCTGTTATGCAGAGGACAAGTAGAGTAGAAAATGGAACTACTAACACTTGCAACACACACAATCAGCTCTTTTGTTATAGCTCAGTTTAATTAACAGAAGGAAAAAAATTTGCTTTCGGGAATACACGTAACACCTGGGAACGCAGCTTTGGAACACCCGATTTGTCTAAGATGCCTGCTTACTACTCCTATTATTCTATACATTACAAAGCCTGAATATGTAAATGGGAGTTCAATGGTCTTTTAGGAAAAAAATTTACTGAAAATATACTAAGAGGAATAACACTAAGGAATTCAGGAGCTACAAGAATTCTTGGAGTACTGTTATTTCAGGTACTTTCTTTGAAGTATTAAGTACACATTATCAGTAAGTTTTGTTGTGTTCCTATTCTATGTAGATCATGTTATCAGATAGAATGTAAAGATAGATTAAGATGTTCATGCCAGGCCTAGCGTGGTGACTCATGCCTGTAATCCCAGCATTTTGGGAGGCCGAGGTGGGTGGATCACTTGAGGTCAGGAGTTCAAGACCAGCCTGGCCAAGATGGTGAAACCCCATCTCTACTAAAAATACAAAAATTAGCCGGGTGTGGTGGTGGGTGCTTATAATCCCAGCTACTTGGGAGGCTGTGACAGATAATTGCTTGAACCTGTGAGGTGGAGGTTGCAGTGAGCCGAGATTTCCCCACCGCACTGCACTCCAGCCTGGGCGACAGAGCAAGACTCCATCTCAAAAACAAAACAAAACAAAACAAAACAAAAAAAACTGCCTTTAGCCAGGCACTGTGGCTCATGTCTGTAATCCCAGCACTTTGGGAAGCCGAGGCAGGTGGATCACGAGGTCAGGAGATCGGGACCATCCTGGCTAACATGGTGAAACCCCGTCTCTACTAAAAATACAAAAAATTAGCCAGGCGTGGTGGCGGGCGCCTGTAGTCCCAGCTACTCGGGAGGCTGAGGCAGTAGAATGGCATGAACCCGGAAGGCAGAGCTTGCAGTGAGCCCAGATGGTGCCACTGCACTCCAACCTGGGCGAAAGAGCGAGACTCCATCCCCCCAAAAAAATAAAAAATAAAAATACAAAAATTAGCTGGGCATGGTGGCACATTACTGTAATCGCAGGAGGCTGAGGCATGAAAATCCGTTGAACCTGGGAGGCAGAGGTTGCAGTGAGCGAAGATCGTGCCATTGCACACCAGCCTGGGTGACAGAGCGAGACTCCGTCTCTCACACACACACACACACACACACGATTTTTTTCATGCCCTAAAAGCTTTTACACGTCCTAGTTGAGAGGACAGGATACACATACACACACACTTCCCTACCTGCTTGCCTGCCTCCAGGAAGCATATACGAAATGGCAGTCAACTAGGATGCCTTGTTTAGTGTTAAGAACTAGAGAATGACATGGATAGCTGTTCTGATTCTATGTTAGTATTTCTTAGCTTCTTTCCTACCCTAGCCATTTCACTATTAAGTTGATAGTAATTCCCCATGTTTACTCCAGCATTAAGCTTGTGTATCCTCCATCAGCCCATACCTTATAGGTGGCAAGATTAATTTTAAAAGAATTTCAGACTTAAAAAAAGTTGCAAACTAGTACAAGGAATTGCTGTGTAACTTTCTTACTTTCCCCAAATAATGTCTTATATAATCATAGTGTGCTTATCAAAAGTAGGAAATTAACAGGGACACAATACTATTAATCATTGTCCTGCTGATGCCCTTTTCTGGGTCCAGGATCTAGGTCTGGTTCCTACATTGCATTTAGTTGTTATGTCTCCCCAGTTTCTTCTAATTTGGAACTGTTTGTCTTTGTTTTTCATGATTTTGATAATTTTGGGGATTACTGACCAGTTATTTCATAGAATATTCCTCAATTTGGGTATGTGGATCAGGCTGGGCATTTTTGGAAAGAACATCGTGGAAGTTATCTCGTGTACGTATTAGTGCGTTATCACCACATGCACATGGTATCTGCATGTGTCATTACTTTGCTAACTCGATCACTTGGTTAAGGTGGGGCCTGCCAGAAGTCTCCACGGTAAAGCTGTGATTTTTCTTTTTGTAATTAGCGTCTTGTGGGGAGATACTTTGCAACTCTGGAAATATCTTGTTTCACATCCTACATTTGCTCATTAATTTTAGCATTTGTTGATTTCCTGGCTGCATCAATTATCACTGTGGTGTTTGCCAAATAGTGATTTTTAAATTTCTGTCATCCCTTCATATGAGTTAGAATTCTGTGAGGATGAGCTGTTCCTTCTCCCCTTATTATTTATTCAGTTATTTATATCTGTATGGATTCATGGATATTTATTCTATGGGTTACAATCTCTTCCTATGATTATTTATTGTGATGCTTAAATTGTTCCAGATTTGGCTATTGGGAGGTCCTTAAATTTGGCTTGTAATATTCTTTTGACATGTTCCAATTTTTGCACCAGTTTTTTACTTTTTGGTACCATAAGATGTTCCAAGCTTATCTTGGATTTTGTTTTTTCTTTTCCTGCTCCAGCCCTAGAATCAGTCATTTTTCTAAGAAGCTCTATTTCCCCTTATTGGACAAAGGTATATAGAAACCAAAATTTGGTGCTAGATGTGCTTATTGTTCCTAAGATGTCAGTACTTCTAGCCCTTCTCAACAGATAGAGATAGGAAGTCTATGTGTATACATATACATGTGCACACATTTCTATCTATATATTAAAACCGTTAGGGTTCATTCTCACTTTCCCCCTTATATGTAACTCTTTTATCTGAATGTGAGAAACCTGGCTGTCATTATCCACAATGTGTTTACTTATTTGTGCAATTCTAAACTACACACTTAGTAGTTTCAGAATGCTAACACATACCCCTATGAGAAATAAATGTACTAACTAGAATGTAGCATTCATGTGCATTTTTTTGTTTTTAGCATTACAATATCTAGAGTACTGTTTTCTAAAGTTATTTAGGTTCTTCTCTACCTACTTTTTGCTTTTGTTCATTTGTAATACATTAGGTTCTCTTATTTCATTTTGATCAAAATCATGTTGGTTTTGTTTACTTTTAGGTGATGTCAAATATTGCCACAGTTCTAAAACATATAAATACATGAAAAGTATGCTCAGAAGGTATAATTTCTTCCTCATTCTTTCTGACCCATTCCCATCCTCTTTCTGTAGATAAGTAATCTCATTACTTCTTGGTTTATCCTTCCTGTATATATTTTTTTACACAAATCAGCAGACGCATACTGTATTTTCTTATTTCCTTTTTTTTAATGAAAGGTAGCATTTTTTGTTGTTGCACAAAAATTGCCACAAACTTAGTGGCTTAAAACAACACAAATGTATTAGCTCATAGTTTCTGTGGGTCAGGAGTTTGGACATGCGTTAGTTGGGTTTTCTGCTTTTCTGCTCAGTCTCACCAGGCCGAAATTCAGGTGTTGACCAGGGTTTCGATATCATCTGAGGCTTGGGAGTCGTTTTCCAAACTAACTAGTTGTTGGCAGAATTCCATTGCTTGCCGTGGTTGCACTGAAGCCCTTATCTCCAAGAAGCTGCCCACGTGACCTCTCCGTGGTTTGTCTCTTAGTAGTGTCTCTGCTGCTTTGAGTTTTTCTGACTAATATTTTCTCTAGCCCTAGACTATCTTTAAAGGGTGTACTTTTTGAGGTCAGACCCACCCAGGATAATCCCCTCTCACCTTTGCCATATAATGTAACCTAATCATGAGAGTGAAGTCATATCATATTCATAACCTGTCTACAGTTAGGAGATGATAATAGGACATGTGCCCCAGAAAGCAGGAATCTTGGAGGCTATGTTAAAATTCTGCTTTTACCATGAAGCATACTATAGGTAGAATTCCAAGATAGCCTCCAAGTGCAAAAATTTTGCACTTTAAGCAAGTATTATGAAAAAGCATTGTTATATTGTCTATGCATTTTCTCCATGAGATACAGAGTTTTGTTCAATTTATTAAAAATATTAATTTTGAGGCCGGGCGCGGTGGCTCAAGCCTGTAATCCCAGCACTTTGGGAGGCCGAGACGGGCGGATCACAAGGTCAGGAGATCGAGACCAGCCTGACTAACACGGTGAAACCCCGTCTCTACTAAAAAAAATACAAAAAACTAGCCGGGCGAGGTGGTGGGCGCCTGTAGTCCCAGCTACTCGGGAGGCTGAGGCAGGAGAATGGCGTAGACCCGGGAAGTGGAGCTTGCAGTGAGCTGAGATCCGGCCACTGCACTCCAGCCTGGGTGACAGAGCAAGACTCCGTCTCAAAAAAAAAAAAAAAAAAAAAAAAAAAAAAAAAAAAAAAATTAATTTTGGCAGTTAAGGTTTGAATTTCTGTTCTAGTGTTATGTTTGTACTTTACCTTTTTTTGGAAAAAAAAAAAAAATGCCCACAGCCACTAGTTTCTTACTTAACTTTTCTGGTTTGTCAGTTTTTAAGGATATTCTTGAATCCTTACCTATTTCCTGTATGCCAATCCATGAACTTAGTCAAATTTCCAGTTTTTCTCTTCTTTCTTCCATTTTTTAAAGTTGTATTACTTCTGTGTTGTCACAACATATAATATTGTCACATTGTTCTTTCAACTCTGCATTACATTCTTCTGGCAGATTTTACTGACGATAATGTTTTTGTGTAACATATATTGTAGCTGTCTTATGTCAGGAATATCTCTACCACCACCCTTTTTCTTTAAAACCTTGAGAATAGTGAGGTTTGGGAGATCATCAAAGAAAATGAAGACAAACAAATGTACTTACCTGAACAGAGACCTCACCATTCATGTGCATTATTGAAAACACGGCAAATGTTCCCAACTTCAGAAAGAGGCAGAATTAGTCCTACTTCAACTTAATTAGTGAAGGAATTTGGCATCTTTGTAAACATAAAGGGCCTATGTGGTTCATATATCTTTCTGTAAGGCAATAACCATGAAGGGCAAAGGGGCCCTTAGTTAATTGTAACTTGAGTAGGATGGGAGGGGTCAGTGGCATTTTAACATAGAAGAACCAAGTGTTAATAAAGAACTTTTCTTTCTTCTCCAGGAGCTTGGTCAGCTATGTTTTCTGTTAAGTCTGATTGAGGAGTCAAAGTCCCAGTGGAAAGGTGTTGATGCAAAGGCAGATTCTAGAGGATCAATATTTCGAACCTCCTTTTAAGCTCATCTGACTTCACAGCTAAAAAGCTGTTGAGGCTTCAGAAAAAGGAAAGGCACAAAAGAATGAATGAATCAGAATTTGCCTGGACGCGATGTTCCTGATGATGGTCAAAAGTCCTGAGAGTTCCAGCCTTGAGGCCTGGCTCCCCTCTCTCTGCAGGCCTCTGGCTGGTTGCTTTTGGAGGAAGCTGAGTGTTTGGGTTGTTGTGATTCCTGATATTGGGGATTTCATATAACACAGCTCTGGAAGGTCTTGTACTCATGACTATTAGTTATTTGAGGCCACCTAAAATCTAAATCAAAGAAATGGCTAGAATGGAGAGAAGTGAAAAAGGTCCTGATTTGTGAAACAATTTCTCGACTTTGTTATAGGTCACTCAAGGCTTAGTGTAGGCTTTTTTCAAGGTATGTGTCTCTTAGGACTGAATCGGTTCCAAGCTGTATGTGAAAGCTTGTGTGTAAATAGGTTTCTGCTGGCAGATGGTTGGCAGGCTCAACCATCAGCCTTCCAGACTTGGGATTCTAACAAAATTCTATTCTGTGGCACAAGCCTAGAATAAGTATGATCCATATAAATACATTCATTTATGCACATATTAGCAGAACACTGAGTTCTTGTTTTTTTGTGATTTTGATGATCTGGTGCTTTTGGTTTTCCTAATACTGGTTCATGGAGAAATAAGTTGTACTGTGTTGGCTAAAACCCGACTCTGGATGCTCTACAGAATTCTTCTGAGTTTCTTTCTCATGTTCCTCTATCGTGGAGGAAGTCTGTCTGCTTTCTCTTTTGCAGTCGGGAGATAGAGCATTGACCCCTGAAGCAATGTTGCGTTTACTTTATGAGAGCTCACCCTTGGATGTTAATGAAAGCAGAAGAGTGAATTAGTGCTGACTTCAGAGCAGGACAACTTGGGTGGGGGAATCTCTGAAGAGAACATGTTGTTATAGGCAACACCCGGGGAAAAATGACAAATCACGATAAGAATCATTGGATAATTCTGCCCCACCCAAGAGAGCAGGAGGGTGAGAACTAAATCATCCTCTGAAATACACTTAGATTAAGAAATCAGTCTGATGTTCATTTCCTAACATTCATCAGAAAGAAAAACAGGACTGATCCCAGGCAAAATTTATTGGTGGGAAAAATGTCGTGTTCTATCTCCTTCTCTCTGCTTAGCTCCCCAGCACCTGGTTAATTAATACTCTGCCATCTACCCCCTCAGAACCTTTTTCTTAGAACCACCTGAGATTCGTTCATCTACAGAATCAACAGCTGTCAACCACGGCAAATAGATCCCCTGCCCTCTACCATACCCCAGTATCCTAACAGTACCTTAAAATGAGCATCAAGCTGGGCGTGGTGGCTCACGCCTGTAATCCTAGCACTTTGGGAGGTCGAGGCTGGTGGATCCCCTGAGGTCAGGAGTTCTAGACCAGCCTGGCCAACATGGCGAAACCCCATCTCTACTAAAAATACAAAAATTAGCCAGATGTGGTGACAGGTGCCTGTAATCCCAGCTACTCGGGATGCTGAGGCAGGGGAATCACTTGAACCCCAGTGGGGCAGAGGTTGCAGTGAACCGAGATCACGCCACTTCACTCTAGCCTGGGTGAAACTCCATCTCAAAACAACCAACCAACCAAAAAAAAAAAAAAAAAAAAAAACGGGCATCAAAAGTCAGATGTGTACAGTAGTCAGTTAGGTCTCTTAAATTGGTAAAATCTGCCTGGGTTTGAGACAAAAGGGAGTGGTGGAACCTTGGCAAGCCTGAGAGTAAAGTCTCTGACCGAGGCAGGCGCCACTCGGCTTTAGCCCATACTGGCAAGGCAGGCCGGGGCTGTGAGGCCTTCCAAATTTTCATGAGAAGATGAAAATTTTGATTCTTCTATGAAATCTTTCACATTTTTCATGATGGTTTTAAATGTTTTACAGGCAGTAAAAACAACTCTTTGTGCCCTTATGCCCTGAAATCAAACCATGTGGGCCAGTAATTCCCAAATAGAGTCCTTGACCTAATATGCTTTTCTTAAAGCTAAATGTATTTAAGGATTATCTTTCTATTTTGATATTTCTGTCCTTGCTGTATTGTTAATGTAAGAATGTAATTGCTTTTCTAAAGTGATTCGGGGATAGGGTGAGCTTTTAGGACGACCTTCGCAAAAGGGAACTCAGAAAATGTATCTGACTCTTCTAAAAGACGTAACTTAAAAACATAATTCTTTATGTACTGATACTGAGAGCTCCCGATGGATGGGTTGATGGAAATGCTAATGAAGGCTCTATTGAATTTTTAAATTTATCTTCAACGAGCAGCCGGTTCAGAGGCTCCAAACTCAACTGGCCAGCTTGCCCTGATGCTGAAAAGCAAAATCCCCAGGCTATCCAGGGTTTTGAGTGAGAGGGTCTCAGGAATATTTACACAGAAGGGAGCAAAGAGCCTGACTGTCTTCCTGGCTTTAACAAGTAAAGATATTCTGTTTCCCTCTGTGTAAACTTGCCCGACTTTTTAATTTTTTAAATTTTGAGAAATCGATTGCCAAGACTCCATTTAGAAGGAAGACGACGATGAGAATGAATCTTGTGAATATCCGTACTGTACTGTTTCTCTAATGGGGTCCTGTGTACCCCCTGTGATTTAGATATTGGCAGAAGGTCCAGTGTACACTTTGAATGTGATCCAAACATTCCAGTTCTTTTAAATTTCATAAGTTATAGTTTCCTGAAAGAGAAACTGTAACTGCATAGTAGCAAGTATGGAAAGGAACCTAGTTTTCACTGTTGTGCCCCTTCATTGAACAGTTGCTTTGAGTAGTTTTTAAATCAAAAGCAAGAAAATGTTGATGCCTTAACTTTTTAACCCCTTGTTCTTCATACTAGTCTATAGGTTAAATTCTTCTTGTGGAGTAAACACTTGGGTTATTTCGAGTGAGGCGACAACAGTGAGAATTTTGTTTGAGGAGATGCTTATCTGATTCTGTCTCCCTATTCAAATATAGGATTGATTGTTTTCATCCTTGGAGCACCCACTGGGTACAACTCTGTTGGAAACCTTAATGGTGAAAGCAGCGTCTATTCATTGAATTCTTTTTAATATGTCAGAAACTGTGCTTTGTGAAACACAGGTTATAACATTTATTTTTCACAATGGTCTATGAGAGAAGAATACAAGAGGGATGGTCTCCAAGATAGGAAAAAATACTGCCTTTGGGCCGGGTGTGGTGGCTCATGCCTTTAATTCCAGCACTTTGAGAGGCCAAGGCGGGTGGATCACCTGAAGTCAGGAATCTGAGACCAGCCTGGCCAAAATGGTGAAACCCCATCTCTACTAAAAATATAAAAATTAGCCGGGTGTGATGGCAGGCATCTGTAGTGTCAGCTACTCAGGAGGCCGAGGCACGAGAATTGCTTAAACCTGGGAGGCAGAGGTTGCAGTGAGCCAGGGTGGCGCCACTGCACTCCAGCCTGGGCAACAGAGGAAGACTCTGACTCAAAAAAAACCAAAAAACCCAAAAGCAACAAAAGAAATGCCACCTTTATTTCATTGTGAGGAGAGTGGGAGAGGAAGGTAGAGAAGTGTGGGTTTGTGAGTTTAGTAGCAGGAAAGGGAGAGAGTTCTGGTATAAGGGGGTTTATTTTCTTCATGAGATACAAGGGGTGAGGCTACATTGAGAGAAGGGGGTGAGGAGAGGGTATGGAGGTTGGAGGTTGGAGGAGATTGTAAATTGTTGACCAGAAGAAGGTAGATGTTCCCTGGGCAGTGTTGAGGGTCGATATTTTCTGGACAAGTGATAGTTGTTGCTCTGTGGTTGACTCATCTGCCTGTTGCATGGCACTCTCTGCAGTCTCAGGTGCTTCTGTATCAGGAGGGACAAGATGGTATTAAAGAGGAATTACTCATGACCCTTGTTCAATATGGCGAGGCAGACTTTATTTAGGACCATCTTGATAGGTGTAGGGACCACTGCAATGGGATTTTTGCAGTGAGGGAGAGAGATTGAGCTCAATTCTGAGCAGAGCATGGACAAATAGGAATTTATAGCCAAGGAGTGGCGTGGAGGTCAGTGGATGGAAAACTACTAGGAGGAAACATCAGGACTGTGGGAGTGAAGTAGGGGAAGAAAGGGAGAGAATTCTGGCTAAAGTGATCCTGACCTATTACAGGATTCTTGCTGAAGGCAGGCCAGGGTGATCAGATACCATCTGGGGAATGGGAGCGGATGAGGAACCCAGTTAGCTAGTAGGGGTGATTAGACATAGAAGGTGGGGAATTCTGGCTAAACTGACTTAGCAGAGTTCTTGCCAAAACCAGATTTTGTAAGGAAGTGTATACATGGATGTAGGAGAATGTACAGGAGCCTAAAGTCTGGTCAAGGAAAAAAATCTTTATCACTGGGAAGTGAGTTTGTCTAGGTTTGGGGGTGTGTTGGGGGCTGTGCTGAAAAGACAGCTAGAGGAGCAAGAAACACTGGTGCAAGATCAAGAACATTATTTACCTGGGCCATGGATTCTAAGCTGGGTAAGGAGGGAACTGCAGAAAAGAGTGAGCTGACGGGAGTTCTTTACTAAGAGTCAGACAAATTTGGGGAAGGTATTGCAGTGGGAAAAAAATTGTTAGGACAAGAGCCAGGATGTTCTCTCACAACTGCATTTCTACCCTTGCTTCGGATGGGGGAACTGTTTACACATTCCACAGTGGAGAACAATCCAGCCAGGCATGGTGGCACACGCTTGTAATCTCTGCACTTTGGGAGGCCGAGGTGGGGAAGTCACTTGAGGTCAGGAGTTTGAGACCAGCCTGGTCAACATTACGAATTCCGTTCTCTACTAAAAATATAAAAATTAACCGGTGTGGTGGCACGCGCCTGTAGTCACAGCTACTCAGGAGGCTGAGGCATGAGAATTGCTTGAACATGGGAGACGGAGGCTGCAGTGAGCCAAGATCGTGCCACTGCACTCCAGCCTGGGCAACAGAGCGAGACTCCATCTCAACAATAACAAAAGAACAATCAGTATGTCCTTTGCTAAGATGCCTCCTACCCACATGCAGGGCGGCTTTTTTTTTGTTTGTTTGAGATGGAGTCTTGCTCTGTCACCCAGGCCGATCTCAGCTCACTGCAACCTCTGCCTCCCGGGTTCAAGAGATTCTCCTGTCTCAGCCTCCTGAGTAGCTGGGATTACAGGCATGCACCACCATGCCTGGCTAATTTTTTTATTTTTCGTAGAGACGGGGTTTCACCACGTTGGTCAGGCTGGTCTCGAATCCCTGACCTTGTGATCCGCCTGCTTCGGCCTCCCAAAGTGCTGGGATTACAGACATGAGCCACCGCACTCAGCCATAGGGAGGCTTCTTAAAAACCTATCTAGTATCTCTCCGTAGCTGTATCTCATTGTGTGTGTGTGTTTTAATACATTCATGCTCAAAATTTGGAGAAATGAGTAAGTGGGTTGTTTACTGAATGTAAGCCGCTATCTCTCAGGCACTGAGGCACTTGTTTATCAGCAGACCTAAGAAATTATGTACATACGGATCTCTTCTCAAGGCTTGTAAGAGATGTAGGTTCCTGGGCTCAGATCTCAGAAGTCCTGAATCATTACTGCTAGGCGGGGGCTTAGGAATGTGCGTGTCTGTGTATTAATACTCTGAAGACATGCAGAGTTCTAGAAGGTGAATGCTATCATTCACTTTCATCTTAGGCCTTAAGTGTAGAAAATACTGACGTGTAAGGAAAAAGCAAAGGTGAAACCGGCAAGTTAATTTTGTCTTGAAATGCCATCACATTTAAAGCACAGTTCTTCAGAAATCAAGTCAGAGGGGTATTGCATGGTATTTCCCTCTATTTATCTAAAGTTATTTGTAGTATTTCTGTCCTGTATATGTTATGAAAAGTCACACAGGAGTATGCTCATTCGTTGAGAGTCTACATTTACTAAGTCAGAAGATCTTTTTTTTTTTTTTTTAAATCCTGAAGCATGAGAGATTTTGTGAGAAAGAAAATCTTTGCACCTTCCATTTTGAGAGAGAGGAACAGTAGAGAGTCAAGTGTGAAAACTAGTCAGCCACTGGGTTTCTGGGGAAGAAAAAATATAGTGTTAATGAGTAAGAAGCGTTGTTTTGTATGAAGAAAGATATTAAAATTTATCTAAAGACAGTTTGGGATTTACAGGGAAAAAAATGGATAGAATTAGAAAACATTCCAACTGTGACTATTTTAAAATGAAATATTAAATTTGTTACAGTTGAACAAAGGAGAATTTGAAGTTAATGAATTGCTTTGCTTGTAATATTTTCTTTATTCATTTCTTCTTATTTCTTTAAATAAGGAAAGCCAAGTCATTACTTGGCTTACTATTACAAGTTATCAACAACTTAGTAAAATGTGCATGAAATCTGTAAGGTACAGAGCCTAATTCATCAGTAGCTTTGGCAGCCAGACATGCTGATTCACTGTCTGCCCACTGTGACTTCAGAGTCACAGGACTGTGGGTTAGAAGAAGGATACTAAGGGTCATCTGGTTCCAGCCGTGCCTTCGAGTGTCTGATAATGAGTTATTTAAAAAACTGAAACCCAGAATCAACTTCTCATTCTTGCTTAGCTAGTAATACAAGCAGACATTCATACCTTGATTTCTTCAACATGTAATTGGCTTGTAAATCAGGGCGGCCATATAATTAATCATCTAGATTGGAGTACTGTTAGAGTGAAAGGGGGCATTGTTAATAGTTATGCCAGGACAACAGGCGTTTTAGAGTTATACTCTATCACAAAACTAAGTTCTAGCAAATGATTTTGAAACCGTGTTTAGTCTGAAAGATTTCTTCAGAAGTTACATGTGAAAAAAACTTACCTAGATTGAAGTTTATTTACCAAGCTAACTAGGGTACTGCGTACTATGTGATACCCTGTTTACATGGAACCCCTGGGGAAATATCTCGTTTTTATGATAAACATTTCTTTAGTTGAAAAATTGGTACATTTGTTTCTCAAATCAATGTTGGCCAACTGTTTTAATAATTTCTCATATGCAGCTTAAGATTAAAATTCTTTATAGAGGGCCTTTTGTTTTAGAATATGGTCTTTCCCTGGTATCTATGGAGGATTGATTCTGGGACCCTCCTCCCCCATGGATACCAAAATCAATGAATGCTCAAGTCCCTGATAGAATGTATTTGCCTAAAACCTATGCACATCCTCCCATCTAGATGACCTATAATACCTAATATAGTATAAATGTTATGTAAATGGTTGTTAACTATATTGTTTAGGGAATAGTGGCCAGAAGTCTGTATGTGTTCAGTACAGATGCTTCTTTTTTTTTCAAATATTTTTGATCCATGGTTGGTTGAATCCATGGATGTGGAACCCATGGACACAGAAAATGTACTGTGCTGCCAGAAAGTAGTAATATCAGGTGTGATGGGAGGGGAGGTAGATAGTATCTAGACTAGAAGTTTCCAGACCTTTTCAGTCATAGCATCTTTAGTATCTCAATAATTTTCATAGTGCCTCCTAGACCAAAAGAAAAACCTAACCATTCCATTTATTAAGTACTTACGTCTAAACAACTATTTATGTCCTACTAATTTAGTGGCTGTTTGAGAAAATATTACATATAAACTGTGAGGAAAAAACTTTCATTTTATTCTTTTAAAAGCATAATTACTTACAAATATGCATGCAGCTATAGGACACTGCACAGCTTTCACATGTTGAATTCAGATTGTACACGCATTTCATTTCCTGTTCAGTTTTCATTTTCTCCTATTACTTGCTTTTATCACAGCAACTGCTAAAACAACAGTTTTGCAAAGGTAAGATGTGATGGAAAGGAAATGTTGCATGACTCAGGGTAGAAACTGTGACCTACCTTAGGCTAGTGGCTTGTGCCGTATCTGATTTTGAGTCTTGTTGCTTCCTTTGGAAATAATCCCATAGCTTCCTTCCAGTTCACTGTAGTGCTTGGGGGTGCCTTGACACTCAATTTGGGAACCACAGGTCTAGACATTTCTATTTAGTTCATTATTTGGCTGTTAGCTAAACATCCATTGTATTTATGGCACCAGAAATTTTTATGTGTGTGTGAGAAGCTCTCAAATCCATTATGTTAAAAAAAACTAAGATGCTCCAACACTTTACTCCTCCCTTTTTTGAATTAGGTTGTATCATATTCTGGTAATGAATAGCTAAAGTTTATTGAACACTTATGTCAGGCACTGAGCTTGATGAAACACTTTGCATGTGTTCTCTCATGTTCTTTTTGATTTTCATAACAATCCTACTGTATAAAGCTTCTTCTATCAGGCTCTATCAGTATTTCTGGAGTAGATACTGTCCTTGTTTTACAGATGAGGAAACTAAAGTTCAAGTAAATTAGGTGACTTGCCTATGAACATTGAGCAGGTAGTTTCAGTTCTGTGATATAAACTTAATTTTTTAAATTTTACTTGAAGACTAGAATCTTTGTCTACAGCCACAGCCTTTTCTGTAGACACTGTGCTACCATCCATGTGTCTGCTACTGTTTCGAGAGGTACTTTTTGTGTTTCATGGTGGTCCTAAGAGGAGGTCTTTTTGTTCTCATTTTCAAATAGAAACACCGAGACTCAGAAATTTAGTTACTTGCTGGAATGAACAGCTAGTAATTGGAATTTGAACCCAGGTCTGAGTAATTCCAAAGGTTGTAATTGTAATTTATCCTAATGACCAGAAGACATTTTCTAAAATTCTGGAGTTATTTCAGAGTCATTAAAGAAAGATTAAGTTGAGATAATGTGGCTTTTGTGTTAATATATTTTGATAAATCATATTCATTTAGAAATCATGCATGGTATGTGTGGCACCTCTCTATTAAACAGCATGCCTGTTGCCCAGCCATGTGCAATAACAGAGAATATATTGTGCTTATCATTTATAAATATATGTATAGAAGAGAGAGAGAATGAATGGACCTATTTGTCAGTGGACAGCTGACTGGGATGGAACACTATAGCAATGCTGAAATGACAGACCCCTGAGATAGGATGGTGTGTGGAGGATCAGGTTTTAAAGGCTTGTTTAGGAAGGTGAGTAAGTGCTAAGTAGTTTCTCAAGTTGAAAATTAGGAATCTCTTGATCCTGTCACTTCTCTTTAAAACCTAATAATCAAACAGGGATTCGCCTGCACTTGGAGTTGCATTTCCCTCTGGAAGAAGACAGATCTAAATCAGAGGTATGCTTCAAGTTGGCAAACACTTTGGGTGGGAAGCAACATGAGGTACTGGATGAAGTGTGTTGCATTAGCCCTGGGCACGTTAGGACTTCAGGTGTAATTTGCAGAAGGATAGATTGGTTCATGTGAGTTAGCTATGGTTCATCTCTTGAATGAGGGGGGTGGAGTTGTTATAGAATGTAAGAACGCAAAGATTGAATGGTCAATGTGGTATTTTGGCATTCTTCCAAATCCTTGTAGCTCTCTTGGAGAAGCATAACACTGCTTTGTAGGAAAGAGAAAAGTGTTTACATCCAGAACATATTGAGTGGGTGTACTGAGTTCAGCAGCCAGGGTCGTGTCCCCCAGGCCTACTGTTGTGGTTTACCCAACTGAGATGCACAGAGGGTCAATACAGTCAGATTTCTGCACCCTGCCACCCCCCTGCCCATTTTCATCTCTGTCTTGCTTGCATGCTTTCTTTTTCCTTTTTCTTGCCCACAACCAAGTCCAGCACTTAAAATGGAACAGTGCACACCTAGGGCCTGCTTCCCAGAAATTCTTTGTAAATGTACGTTTGCGCCCACCCTGGAAAAAGGTTTCTTCTTATTGCCTTGCTTGATACATGCAGTGCAAATGTCACCATGTGTCCTTGTTTTAGGGTGAAACCAGACCATACACTTGGGTAGCACTTTACACCTAGAATGTACCACTGTGGTGTGAGAATATAAAACCAGTCATAACTCAGATGACATGGATTTTATTTCACCTGAACCTTTTTATCTCCAAATAGACAAACATTGAAAACCTTATGCCCCAACAAGAAAGAGATACTTCTTACTGAGGTATCTAAGGGTACCTGTTTATAATGTGATTTAGCTCAGCCATATTTAATAATCTATTATTTAATGTCATAGTTGTTGTGCATTGCATATATAAATTCTAAATTTCCATGTACCACACATCAGAATTAATTTTATTATGGGATTTTTTTTTTTGTTCAACTCATAGCTGTTAGTGTATTGTGTATCTGTCTATGTTCTGAGTATTATAGAAGGCATCAAAATATGCCAGAGAACTTGCCTTCTCATTGGATAAAAAGTGTACACATGTGAAATGGCAAACAATAGGGTTACATTTGGTCCCTTGAACAAATGCTATTAGAGATAATACAAAGAAAAAGTGACCCCAAACATGGTATATAGAAGACTCAGGTCTTGGGTTGAGATGTAGGTTTGGTGGAGAGAAGATGGGTGGGGATGGTAGGAGAGGCAGGTCAGGTCTAGGCCTGGAGTATAAGAGAAGGCATATCTGGACTCTGGACCTCTTTTCTTTTCTCTTTTCTCTTTTCTCTCTCCTCTCCTCTTTTCTCCCCTCCCCTCCCCTTCCCTTCCCTCCCCTCCCCTCCCCTCTCCTCCCCTCTCCTCCCCTCTCCTTTTTTTGAACAGGATCTGTCTGTGTTGCCCAGACTGGAGTGCAGTGGTACAATCATGAGTCAGTGCAGCCTCGAGCCCCTAGCTCAAGTGATCCTCCTGCCCCAGCCCCCTGAGTAGCTGGGACTATAAGCACATGCAGTCACACCTGGCTAATTTAAAAAGTTTCTTTTTGTAGAGATGGGATCTCAGTATGTTGCCGAGGCTGGTCTCCAACTCCTGGGCTCAAATGATCCTCCCACCTTAGCCTCCCAAAGTAGTGGGATTACAGGCATAAGCCATGAGGCTCAGCCTTTCTGGAGCTTTTAAATATATATTTTTAACTTTACAGAGTTGAAGTAAACTCTGTTAGTATTTGTATAATATTTAACATCCATGTACAAATAGATAATGACTAAATTTGACACTTGCTTTTCTGGTCCTAATTACTTATTTGTTTAAAAGGAGATTAAAGATCTTGGAGGGGAATGCCTTTTGTTCATTGAAATGCAGCTTGTGTGGCTGAGCAGAATTCTGTTAGACAATAATTATGCATCATCTGAATGCAAGATACTTTATTGGGGTACTATGGCTGTAAAGAAGACTAACAAATTCTTTTCCCTTCCAGGGACTTGGAGTTTTGTAAGGATAGAAAGAGAAATCAGTAAAATAGAATGTGGTTGGTGGTCCCCTCAGAAAGATCTTGATGTTGTTGAGTTGCCCTTAATGTCAGTTGTTTTGGGAATTCTTCTATTTTTATGACATCTTAAGGAGTTTAACAGTTTAAAAAATTAAATATGGAAGTGTTCCCTTAGACATTATACTTGTTGGTTGTTGGTATTGACCATAAAAATACCAGCAACATTAAAGTATTACTTTAATATCAGGATATTGTACACACAGATGCAAACATTTACTTCATGGTCTTTTCCACTACCATGAGGGGTAAGAGCCAAAAGCTAAGTAGCAGGCTAAAGGAGTGCAAAAGAGGAGAAAACTAAGAGCAGAAAATTTAATCCACTTGTCATACACCGGAAGGCCTGCCACGCAAGACTTTCCAGCTTTCCTGCCTGTCTTGACCGGGCTTGTCTGGAGAGAGACTGTGGGTTTCTGGAAACGAGACCATCAAGGCTGATAAACACGTGTTGTAGTGAAACCTTAAGTTGTCTCAGTGTTACTGTGTGTTTGGATAGTACAGTGCTTTGCTTCAGAACATGGCTCCTTCATGAGCTGATAGTTTTATTTTTTAAATTTTTTGGTAATTTAATCTTAGGACATCATAACTTCAGGTATCTGAGTCTCTGTTTTTAATTCCTTTATGTATATACCTCATTGCAGAAATGTGGGGTCCTCTGTTTAAGTGTATGATCAACATTTTGAGGAACCACCACACTGATTTCCATAGTAGGTGTACCATTTTATATTCCCAATAACAATAAACAAGGGTACCAGTTTTTCCAAATCCCTGCCAACACTTATTCCGCCCCACCTTTTACAATTATTCTTTCACTTTTAAGGACCCTGTGATTATACTGGTTCCCACCAAGGTAATCAAGGATAATCTTCCCTTCGCAAGGTTCTTAATCATTTCTGCAAATCACATTTTTAATATATAAGGAATATTCACAGGTTCCTGGGATAGAGATGAGGAAATCTTTGGGGGCCATTATTCTGCGTATAACAGCAAGTCTACCTTTGAAGTTGCAGCTGTTTGCAAATGAGGAGCCATGAATTTGAGGCTATAACTTTTGATCATGGTTATGGCAAAAATACTCATTTTTAAGACAAAAGCATAATCTTTCTTTTGTTATTTCAGAAGATGTGACCTTAGTTGAACATAAACTAAAACTCTTTTCCTCCTTTGGTGATCCTCATCATAAGATTGAATAGTATGAGGCTGTAACCTGGGCCAAGCTTGAGTATGGAATCCAGGTTCAGTAGTCATTTCCAGAGTGACTGCTGTGAAAGAGGAGAGGGAGACTAGCGATCATCTTAATGTCCTGAGAAGGGAATTACAGATATGGGAAAAGGGCTGGGGGAGAGTGAAGCCAGGATTTCAGGGCAGTGGGACAGGTGAAATGATATACTGCTTCAGATCAGCAGGTGATACAGATTGCAGTCTCATGGCTTTCTTGTGGTGGAATCTTGATATCTAATATGTTACAATTTGAGTTTAACATCTTCAGTTATCAAAATGATTTTACTCTTCAGATCTTATCACATAGAAAGTTGACATTAAACAGTAGAATAAGAACACTTTCTCTGGATTTCAATGCATTTTGGTCTGTGCCAGCAATCCTAGTACCTTAATATATTTGGCCTGATGTTGTCTAATGATTGCCCACGAAGGAGTTTTCTAGCATCTCAAGTGTGGCCTCTTGTGTAACTCCCTCATTCAGCACACAAATGTGTGACTGCAGACACAACTCCTGGCATAGCAGTTAGCAGACAGTAGATGAGGAGTTCTTTGAACTCCAGAACATGTCAGGGAATCAGACAGCAGACCTCTAATGAAAATCAGATATGAAGTTTGAAAAAAATTGCATGAGTGATTCTTTCCAGTATTCTGTTTGTGTTTAAATGCAATAAGAACCTGTATTTCAGGGGCTGGCACTTTGGCCAGAGGAGGGATGTGTGGTTTTGGCATCTATTAGATGTTGAATCACTCAGCCAATGATACGGGGAGTAGTAGGAAGATGGGAGGCAGGAGAGCTTGTCCTTGACTGCTATAGCTGCACCCTTTTGTTCTGTGGACAAGATTGGCTCTCCCACCTAGCTTGGTCTCTACTGATGATAATCTGGCCTTGCAATTGAATAAATACTATAAACATAAATATGTACATAATGAACTTCCTTTTTAATGAACTCCTGTTTATTTCCATTTAAAAAGGATGGCAACAGTGTGACAACTTTAAAACAGTAGATAATTCACATGAGATTTGGGGAATTCATTTTTGTCTGTTAGGTTGTGTTTACTGGTTTAAAAAATGGATAATTTTCTAGAGGTTCATAAATTAACAAAATGGGTTGTTTTATGTGGATGGAGCCCAAAATCAAGGAGCAATGAAGACAGTGGAAGTGCTGGCACTTTTGGTATAAGAAAACTATAGTCAGGAAAAGATGGAGGTGCATTAAAGTAGCAAATTTCAAGTGTGCCAACTACTTTACATGCATTATCTGATTTATCTTCTCAAATTTATGTATGTGTATTCACACACGTGCACAAACACCCCCCAACAGATGGAAGTGATCCTTCTTTCATGATAAAAGAGAAGTAATAGCAGATATGTTGGCCTGAGTTCTGTTTAACAGCTTTATTGAGATATAATGGATACATAAAAATGGTATATATTAAACTGCATAACCTGATGTATTGATATGCAGTTTTGTGTTGCTTAACAATGGAGACAGGTTCTGAGAAATGCGTCATTAGGCAATTTCATCGTTGTGTGAACACCATAGAGAAATGATCACCGCAGAGAGACATGATCATGACAATCAAGCTAATTAATATATCCATCATCTCTCAAGGTTTTCATTTCCTCCTTCCTCCTTTTTTAGTGTGTGTGGTGAGGACTTAAGATTTACCCTCTTAGCAAATCTTAAGTATACAATACAGTGTTGTTAACTAGAGTCACCATGCTATATATTAGATCTTCAGAATTTATTCATCCTGCCTGACTGAAACTTGACCAGCATCTCTTCATGTCCCCCTGGGCCTGAAGTCTTTGCTCTGCCATTGGTAATAAACAGTTCTATAAATTTGGACAAATGACTAAAAAGTCTGTTCGGTCACCTATGAAAGACAGAACAGAACGAATGTATCACAAGCTTCTCTTCTAGCTCTGTACTTTTTGATTATAAAAAACTTATGGAGGGGTCATAAGAAAGCAAGCCTTCTAAGAAAATAGACTACCTAAGATTGTGATTGAGAGATTAGAGGTATGTCTCATTACCACAGGTTCTCCAGAAAGGACAGCTTTCTAGTCAGCTTTTATTTCCGAGATGTTACTAGATTAGGGAGAGCCTAATTTCTCCATTTGTGAGCTTCACTGGCTACGGTGGTGATATTAATACCCTCAGTGATTCAATAAAAATAACAGTGACAATGAAAAATGACTGACTGGTGATTCACTTTGGGGAACTACTTGGCTGGCTGCCTGAGACCTGTGCCAGGAAAGAAGCTGAATAGATTTTAGCAGCATCCTCTAGGCTAGGAAGATAATAAAATTTAGGATGCCAGGTAGTTGTTTGGACCATGAATATAGGTCATGGAAGGAAATGGCTTTTAGGTGAGAGGAATGGATGGGCAGGTCATGTGCTGAATTTGCAGCAGGGTAGCTACCCTGCTGAGGCCCTCAGCTGCTGCAATTTTCAAGTGAACTCAGGAGAATTGTTACATTACTTAGTTCCAAGTGACTTAACTTGATGTCCCAATAATGGTATAAGGAAAAATGTCAATGTAGGAAGAGTTAACAGAGCAGGAGGAATCATTTACCTCATTTGATTTAAGCACCCCTTAAAGACTTACTTTTCCTAGATATTTCTTTGGCCAATGACTTCTCACTGCCGTAGAGTAAGTTTGAAATTCTCTGGTTTGGTGTCCACACAAACTTGGTCTCACACTACCCACTCCTTACCTCCTGGTTTATTCTGTGTGATGCACAGCCCTTTGCCTTCTCTTGTGTTCATGCCTTTGTTCATATCTTTCCTTTTACCTAAAATAATGAGAATAATATGAATAATATCATTTAACATACTGAGTACTTTCCGTGTACGTACTTTTGTACTATTTTATAGTAATGCTCCCATATCCGTGGGGGATACTTGTCAAGACCCTCAGTGGATATTTGAAATCTTATATAGTACTGAACCTAATATATACTATTGTTTTTCCTATATATACATACCTATGATAAAGTTTAATTTATAAATTGGGCACATTGAGAAATTAGCAATAAGTAATCATAAAATAGGACTGTTGTAACAATATACTATAATAAAAGTTTATGTGAATGTGTTCTCTCTCTGTCTCACAAAATATCTTACTGTTCTCCACTAACCTATTTTGGGACCATGGTTGAACTCAGGGGACTGAAATAGCAAAATAACAGAAGACAAAATCGTAGATGTGGGTGAGGCTACTGTACATGCATTATCAAATTTAATTTTGCCCAAACTCTATGATGCATGTAGTAACATTGCCACCATCCTCATCACCATCATGATGCTCATCACTACCACGGTGATCATTTCCATCTCACAAGTGAGGAAGCTGAGATTTAGTATAAATAACTTAACTGAGAGGACACTCTAAATGAGTAGTAGAGTCATGATTGCAGCCCAGGTGGCCCATCTCCAAGGCCCAAACACTGGAAACCATATTGTGCCATTTAATGCCATTCTTTACCATCCTCCCCACACATCCAGGCTCAATGCTTAGTATTTTCTACTTTCCATAACAAAAAGTAATGGCTCCTTCTCTGAGGTTCTGTTGTATTATTTGATATGCTCTGTTTTATATTTGTGTATTCATCTTCTTTCCTTCTGCTTCACTGATGCCTCATCAAAGCCTGAGTTTAACATGTATTTGTATTCTCACCTTGATTTGTTATTTGACAATTTATTAAGTATATATTGATTTGACACCATACTTTGCTATCTGTATTCAGCCCAGTCAGTTTTTTGGCTCTAGTTTATATTTTTCAACATCTTAGAATACGTCTATTAAAATGCCAGTATCTTATATGAAAACATTAATATCATGCATTTCCACCTTCACTTTTCATGCTAATGACTTTGTCTGGTTATTTAAGTGGAATTGTGGGATTGCTTAGTTCAGACAAGTCATATTTTAGAAACACTGTAGTTTAAATGTCATGGAAGGGGGATGATCATACAGACCTCTATTCTGAGTGCTGGCTTTGCCGCCTACCTCATGCGTGGAGGAATTACTTAACCTCCTTGTCCTCCGATTTCCTTCTCTGTTAAATGGAAGAGATAATACCTCCTTGTCAGGATTATAAGACAGACTAAATTGGATAATGCATGCAAAGAGCCTAAGTGCCTGAGACATATCAGTCCATCAAATATGGTACATCTTGTTGTTTTTGACCCTTGATTTCAATTCTGATCTTCAGTTTTGAATTACATTTACTGGCTTCTTCAACTGTGGGGTGTTTAATAATTTGATTTGCTTTAGGATTCAAATAGTGTGGTTTAAGATCGCCAGTAAATAGTAGAGTCAGGATTAGAATCTAGCTAGTCTAATTCCAGAGCCCGACTAGTAAAAACTAATAAATTAGTAAATCCTTGCTTATACTGCCTTATTAGAATTCATTGTGCTGCCCAACCATCCAGTTGCAATCCATCCCATTTCCTTTTTTGTAGCAACAAGTAATGGCTCTGGGGAAGGGGACATGGGGAGTTGTTGTTTGATGGGTATAAAGTTTGTTTTGCAAAATGGAAAAGTTCTAGAGATCTGTTGCACAACAATGTTAATATAGTTATAAACACTAAAGTATAAACTTAAAAATGGTTATGAGGGTAAATTTTATATTACATGTTTTCTACAATAACTGAAAATTTCTTTTTTAAAGTAATGACTCCTTTTGAGTTCCTGTAAACTTTTGTATCTCTATTATTTAAGAGGTCTAAAAGATTGTCTAAGACATTTATTTTGTGACATGATTTTCCCTGCTTCCATAAGAAGCACTACTTGCAAAGTCCGTGTTTTTTCTCTCTAAGCAAGTGGTTATATAGAAGAGTTCCTGTTATAAAATCTGGTGACTGAATGCTTGTGAGTTTTAATTTAGCGACTCTAAGGACAGAGATATATTACATAAGGCGTGTTTCATACTGTTCACTTTCCCTCCTGTGTGTCTCCATATCACTGTGGGTTTCTAAGTATGAGCCTTGAGGATATTTGGGTAAAAGAAGGATTTTACAAGTTTGCATTTTACCATGAAATCAGGTCAGGAGCTGATATCAGAAAATTCTGTATTGCTACCACATAGATCTATTTGGTTGTGAATGATTTGGGCACCATCCTTCTGTTCTGTGTTGTGTATGATAATCTGTGGGTGTAACTTGAGATGTATAGGCTACCACAGATTCTTCTTCACCATAATTGCTTTCTTTATAAGGTACTCAGGAATTTTGGCATATTCTATTTTTCTTTATTTTGTAGTTATAATTTCTATTTTCAAAAGGTTCTGAGGTGGAAAACACACTTAAAGACAAATTAAGATTGTATAGTTACAGATAAAACCAGAGTAGAGACCATACATGTAACTACCACTTGGAATAGATACCAGTCTGAATCAACTGGCAACAAAACAAAGTTCAGATTCATGGTTTATTATATGTGGCAGAAGACGCTCATTTTTCTTTTCAGGAAAATGTTGCTAGAATTGAAGGTTTTTTTTCCCCCATGAATTTTTTTTTGGAAAATAATAAGCAACAGATATTATCATGGAATGATGTTTTACAAGAAACCGAAATGCTGTTCAGTGTGTAGACATTGTTAATAGCTAAAGTATAAATCCAGATTCATTAAGGATATTTGCAGGCTGGGCAGTATGGCTGAGTTTGTTTGCTCTTCAGTATTTAACAACACGTTTAATGCCTACTGTTTGCCGTTCTGTGCCATACATTGGTGATTAAGAAGAACAACAAAAATTGTTCTTGAAGTACTCAGTCCAGTGGGAAATTTAGGTAAGCAAACAGATTGTTAGGGTGCAGTGTATTAGGTGTTATATTAGAGACATGTAAACAGTGCTGTTAGAGCCCAATGAGAGGGTATGTCTTCCTGGAGTAGTTGGGGGAAGGTTCTAATGATAAATGACATTTGAATTGATTCTTAAAGTTTGCCAGGTTGAGAGTGGAAAGAAAGGAACATTTTTTACAGAAATAATGCTCTTGGATGATCTAATTTATTTTAGCTAGGAACTTGTACAATCTAGAAAAATGATAATTAACATGCACTGAACTTTTCAATTCAAATATCATATGTCTTCCATCGACCTTTGGCAATACTTGCAGGCAGTTACTTCGTGATTAAATTGTCTCAGATGCCTACACTGTGGATATTGTGGTATATGGTCAAAGCCCAGGAAATATGTTGGATGAAACAATGGATGAAAGGAAGTAAAGGAGAGCCCTATGTCACAGATATCACTAAGTGTGGGTGAGGCAGAGTTGTCACCATTTTAGGAAAACTTGGAAATTGATTGATATTTTCAGCCAAATAGATGGGCAGTCCATTTTTATAAAGGTAGCAAAGGGACCTGGAGATAGCGCCAATATTTTCCTCACAAAGTAACTTGGACTCATGAATTACTTGCTCAAACATTTAGCTTGGACTCCAGAGTCTTGCCCTGTACAGCACAAGAGGAATGAGTTCCCTTGAAGGAAGTTTCAAAGCAGTTATTACCAGCTAATCACAACATCCCTGAACTTTAACCAGACCTCTGTAGAGTGTCTGATTTTAAATAGAACTGCTTCCTCGTGGTCCTTATGGAATTACTAAGCTGTACAATGTATGTCTGAGTAGCTTGACTCATGGAAGGGGTTATTTTAGATGCTTGGTGAATGATTACCCAGTGGAGTTTTAGTTTGGATGTATTGATATTACACTGCTACTTCTGACAATAACTAATCATGCTCAGAAAGACTACTTAAGTCTCTTGTTCAGAGATTCAGACCTTTGTTTTGACCTCTCCAGAATCATGTATCTACCTGCCCGCTTGAGAGTTCTCTTGGTTATCTCATAGCTATGTCAGACCTAAAACAGTCAACATTTATAAATCTTATTCTTCACCAACTCCTCCAGATTTATTTTGCCTTTTGTTATGTGCCCCTCTTATTAACTGTACCCGCATTCACTTAGTGACCCAACCTTAGAAACAAGGTACAAATCCTCCCCAGCCCTTAAGTCTAACCAATCAGTTTCATTTCATATTTCCGACATTTGTCCACCTTTCTTCATTCAAACATGCCATCGACCCCATCTAAGCTGCCATCATTCACTTGAACTGCTTAGTTCTGGCCTCGTACTGGCTCCCTGCTTTTGCTGTTTCTAATCCGTTCTCTGCATAGCACCTATTGTTATCTTTGAAAAACAACTTCATTATGTTATTTATCTGCTTGAAAGCCTTCAGTGGCTTCCCGTGGCACTTTAGATACAATAAAATATGTTGACCCTGGCCTGCATGTCTAGGCATGATATGACTTTGACTCACGTTTCCAACTTCATCTTTTTCTCATTCCTTCTCTTTTACTTTCTCTCTGGCTCTTCTGACTTTTTTCAGTTCCTTAAATGTGGAGAGCTAATTCCTGCCTTTGAGGCTCCCCTTGTTCACTGTGCCCTCTGCCTGGCCAGTCCTTCTCATTTATTGGGACTCATTTGTTACTTTTTCCTGAGAGGTTTTTCCAGACTGTCTAATCTAAGACTACCCTCTGATAACCTTTCTCAAGCCTTACCAGAGTTTAAAAAGCTTTGTTTGTTTCATATGTGTCTCCTGACCATAACACAGTGCTCTCTGGGGACCGTGTCTGTTTGGATTCCCACCGTGCCACCCAGCATGTTGCACAGGGCTTGTACCGGGGCAGTGCTCCATAAACATTTGTTGAACGAAATACTATTTAATCAAAATAAGAGTTATCTGGAAGGGGCATCTTGCCTTTCTCTTTGCAGAAAACGACAGAGCCTGTGTGTAATTCCTGTGGCGATGTTTGCCAAGTGCTTCCACAGGAATGTCCAGTAGAGTACTAATAGAAGGTCATAAGCTATTGCCATTTTGCTCTCCTGCAAAAAAAGCTTGGTAGCATCTTCAGAGTTTGTCTTTGGGAGCCTAACAGACTAGGTTTAGGTCCTGTCTTTGTTCCTGTAAAGCTGTGCAACCTTGAGCAAGTTAACCAAATTCTCCCAGGTCTATTTCCCTATATATTAAATGGAGAAGATTTTATCTATCCCACATGCTTATTATGAGTATTAACTGAGATTACGTATGCAAAGTGCTGAATGTAGTGCTTGGCACCTTGTAAGAGTTCAGGCATTCTTTTTCTTATTCCCTTTATATCTCGAGATTAATGAGGACTCAAGAGGAAAAGAACTCATTTAACTTATAATCTTATTGTTCTTACTTAATGCGTAATCATACTTGGGGCACTAACGTGAAGGTCAACACAAATTTAAGAGGAAAACCTCCTTCTCTGGAGTGCAAATAAGCAATAATGGACTGACCATTTACCAGTAAATAACATTAGACTTCCTCAGAAAGATACATATGAAATTCGCCTTTGCCTTATCCCAGGAGTTATTTTTTAACATTGTCAAATTGTAATAACTAATAATTACAAATAGATTTTTTCCATTGTAGTTCAAGTAGATATTCTATGAAGATAGGCCATATGAAAACATTTTCCCATATTAGATGTTTCTATATCTAAGAAGCGTTGGCAGTACCATTGAAAACTAAAAGTCCAAAGTTCTTCAAAGTAATTGTCAACTTTGGGGGGTGGGCGATTAAAATATTAAATATTTTAGGCTGGGCACAGTGGCTCCTGCCTGTAATCCCAGCACTTTGGGAGGCTGAGGCAGGCAGATCACCTGCAGTCAGGAGTTCAAGACCAGCTTGGCCAACATGGTGAAACCCCGTCCCTATTAAGAATACAAAAATTAGCCAGACATGGTGATGAGCTCCTGTAATCCCAGCTACTTGGGAGACTGAGGCAGGAGAATCACTTGAACCCGGGAAGCAGGGTGAACCGAGATTGTGCCATTGCACTCCAGCCTGGGCAACAGGAGCGAAATCCCATCTCATAAATAAATAAATAAATAAATAAATAAATAAATAAATAAATATTTTAAAGACAGGTTATTGTAAAATCTGATGGATTAGACTCAAATAGGTGGCAGATATACTTAAGGCATACCAATCTAGATGTTAGATTGAGTTTAAGGGAAAATGCTTGGGTTAATTTATCATAATCAATGGTTGATTCTCTATCTTTAAGCCAGGACAACACACTCACCTTTGCCTCTATTAAACTTGTTTCACCCTAAAACATGAGACAACAGCCATAACCAGGGGAATTGTTTCTCCCTAAGCCAAGTCTTTCAGAGAGCTTGGAGCTTGCGCATTGAAAATTCAAGACCTTTGCATTTGTCTGCTTGAATATTGACCCAGATAAGGGACCACATTGTCTATTTAGGGATAGGTATGACAGTGTTGATGCCAGGGGATAGACAGGATGATAAATAGATGTAATGCTTTAATCGACTACTTAGCTCAGTTGTTTAGCACATGAGAACTTTGGGGAGGCCAAAAGATTAGATCTGAATTCTTTCTGAGGCTCTCTTACTCTGCCATGGTCTTTTGCCAAAGACCTTACCTTGCATCCAAACCTAGTATCTTAAAAACGTGTATGCTTGGTCATTTGGGACATTAGATTCATGACATGTGAAAGTACCCAGAAAAAATCTGTGACCAGCACTACAGAAGGTGTGCTGTGTTAAGAAGGGGGTTTATATGAGTGCTGATGTCTGGACATCTCATTTGGCTCATGATTAATTTCCTACTGCAAACTTACCTTCATAAACCAATATAAGCTAAACTGAGAATTGTGGTTATAAATGTTGACATAAATGTTAACATATATCCTCAAGAATACTGTCATCTCACAAAAGGGACAAAGAATAGTTGCGTCATTGTCTTTTTTTGTTGTTGTTCTTTTCCTTGTAGTTGTTTATCAAAGTTGAGTATAATTTGAATCTGTCAGTGGTTCTGGTCATTGAGTTCTCTTTTGAGTGTTTTCTCTTTTGTGTCTGGTGGGGCTACAGTGCTTTACAAAGAAATTGGATACCTTCTGAACTTTTTGTTAAGTAGAAAGGGAGTCTGCCAAAGAGACAAGGCATCACCTTTGCTAAAATGCAAGTCTGATTGTTTAAAGCAGATCATCTCACATGTCCCAACATAGAACTTCAGAGTTTCCCGTCTCTCATCCAACCAATTTGATGTTTAAGTGATTTCTGTGGGTGTTTTGTTTTAATCAGATACTAGGAATTGAGAGAAAGTAATGAAAAA
Organism: Chlorocebus sabaeus; assembly: GCF_047675955.1. Lineage (NCBI taxonomy): Eukaryota > Metazoa > Chordata > Mammalia > Primates > Cercopithecidae > Chlorocebus > Chlorocebus sabaeus. The sequence continues at coordinate 39,804,989 of NC_132913.1, forward strand.
ACCATAGTGGTATTAATTGGTCAGCCTGCAAGTTACCAATTTGGAAGCCTGCTATGGAATGTGACATCTTTTCTCCTCTTTTTTTTTTTTTAATAGAATGCTATGAACCTACCTCCTGACAAAGCCAGGTTACTGCGGCAGTATGACAATGAGAAAAAATGGGAACTGATTTGTGATCAGGTAAGAAACAGTGACTCTTTCTTTCTTCCTTTCTTTCCTTTCTTTCCTTCCTTTCCTTCCTTTCTTTCCTTTCCTTCCTTTCCTTCCCTTCCTTCCCTTCCTTCCCTTCCTTCCCTTCCTTCCCTTCCTTCCCTTCCTTCCCTTCCTTCCTTCCTTCCTTCCTTTTTTTGAGACGGAAGTCTCGCTCTGTCACCCAGGCTGGAGTGCAGTGGCCGGATCTCAGCTCACTGCAAGCTCCGCCTCCCGGGTTCACGCCATTCTCCTGCCTCAGCCTCCCGAGTAGCTGGGACTACAGGCGCCCGCCACCTCGCCCGGCTAGTTTTTTGTATTTTTTAGTAGAGACGGGATTTCACCGTGTTAGCCACGATGGTCTCGATCTCCTGACCTTGTGATCCGCCGGTCTCGGCCTCCCAAAGTGCTGGGATTACAGGCTTGAGCCACCGCGCCCGGCCAGAAACAGTGACACTTTCTTTTATGAAAAAAGTAATGAAAGAAGAGATCCAGTGTGAATTTTATGGTATGACAGTTATATCATGATTGAAAAACAAGATATTTGCTTCTGCAACAGAGATAGGAAAAAAAAGAGAACTTCAGAGAAATAATGATATGTTTGTGTGGATCTTCTTTGGATCCCAGTTTGAATAAGCTAATTATTAAAAAGACTTCTTGAGAAAATTGGGAATATTTGATTAGTGACTGAGATGATTCCAAGAAATTATTGTTGATTTTGTTTGATCGTAAAGTACATAGAATAATACTGGGCACATAGCAGGTGCCTCTAAACTTGAGTGGCTGCCTCTGTTGCTGCTTGAAGGGCCCAGATATTAAATATTGTGACCGTTGTTGTTTTTATTTTCAACTTGTGCTCAAAAGATTCAGGGAAAGTTATATCAAATTGATATGGTTTGGCTGTGTCCCCACCCAAATCTCATCTTGAATTCCCATATGTTATGAGAGGAACCCGGTAGGAGGTAATTGAATTATGGGGGCAGTAATTGAATTATTTCCCATGCTGCTGTTCTCATGATAGTGAGTAGGTCTCATGAGATCTGATGGTTATCGTAAGGGGGAGTTTTCCTGCACGAGCTCTTTTCTCTTGTCTGCCTCCATGAGACATGCCTTTCACCTTCCGCCATGATTGTGAGGCTTCCCCAGCCACATGGAACTGTGAGTTCTCCGTTAAATATCTTCCCTTTGTAAATTGCTCAGTCTCAGGTATGTCTTTATCAGCAGTGCAAAAACAGATTAATACACAAATATATCCTTATCTGTTATCCAAACATACTTTATGGTTTGAATAGCAGTTGTATGATGCTGTCAGAAAAAGCTTCAGCTATACATTTCCAGTGTAAAAATATTAATGCAAATCTTATTTGTGAAGGCTTAAAATGATGACTCTGGGGTGGTGTTGATATCTAACATACAGGAAACCCCTGGACCCCAGTGCTGTGTGCACACAAATATTGATTTTACTTCTTGGATACAAATACTAATTTTACTGCTTCTTAAGCATGTAACATGGATATAGTATATGTTAGGATATATGTTACAGGAAAGGTACACAAAGATAACATTAAAGAAATTGATTTCCAAAAGAAACTATATGAATATGTGTGTGAGGACCTATGGAGAAATTATTTCAGGTTTCAGTTCCATGAAAAATTACCATATGGACATGGTGAATCATGGAACTGGTCATTGTTTTCCTTGGTTGCTAAGATTCTCTGAGCCAGATTTGTGGCCTGAGCCACAAATTTGGTATAAATGGTCATAAGAGACCATTTATACCGACTACATAGTACTTCAGTGACATGTCTTTTACCAGCCTCATCCATGGCTTTATCTAAGTATTCCTGCCTGCATTTTCCCTCCACACTGATTTCCTCACTGAAAAAAAAAACTCATATGAAGTTGTAAACATTTGTAAATTATCATTTTGAACAAGATAAATATAAATATGTCAGCATTACTGGTGAACAAAGATTATTCCTGCATTGATAACTAAACTGAAATGTTCTCTATGCTATAGGCATTGTACAAATTGGTGCACTGAACCTTTTCTGCTTCTTTCTAAGGAAGCAAATACAGAGTGTCACAATAAATGCTTTCTCATGACCTGACTTTATCATGAAGTGGCAGTTCATTATTTAATTTGGGGCATCAGCTTTTTCATACTTCTATATGATTCCATTAATCTATCACTTGGTTTTGTAAGTATTTAAGTGTATCTCCCTCAAGAGTAAGTTCCCTTAGGATATGGGCCTCTAACAACTTGCTTAGTGCTTGAAAACATGCTTATTGAAAACATGTTGAATGAAGGAAATAATAGCTAATATGGAAGACAGTGGAGAGGAAGCTTGCATTATTGGCAGAGAAGGCAGAAGGGAGAAAGCAGTTAAAAGAGGTGGCCTGGAAGACTAAGCAGAAGTTTACTGTTCCCATATCCTTCTCACCTTCCTCTACCTGTCAGTGTGGTTTGTTTTTGGTAAAGGAAAAGCAATTCACTGCTCATTTCTTGGAATTATTTTAAAGAGAGAAGGATGCCATTTTTAAATGTAATAATTCAGTGGTCCTAAATACATTCATATTGAAGATAAACATTTCTTAATATGACAGATGCTGTTAGGAATAGAGAATAAATTCCAGAAATTCTGTCCGAAATTTAGCCAAATTAAGATTAAATCCCAAAGAGCTTTCTATAGTAACAATATTGCAGAAATGCCTCTTCGTCCTTTCCTGGCTCATTGTATGAATATAAAGATGACCTGAGCTTCTAGTGGGTCTCAAAGGTTAAGGTAAAATGGGAGACATGTCTAACTAATTCTGAAGGGAGTGGAGCTATGGAAGCCACAGAAGAGAGACATCTCTGCTGGATTTTGGGTGCAGTGAGGTGTATCCCAGCATACCCATTTCTGTTTTATGGTAGGTGAACAGAGTTCCCATGATGACATTATGAATTTAAGGACTCTTTGGGGACACAGAGGCAAATTTTGTAGTGTGAGCATAGAAAACTGGAAATGTCAGGTTCCTTTGATAACTGCAAATAAAACCCCTGAAGCTACTTAGCTGTAAGAGCTCTTTCAGTGGTATTTCCACTTACAGAAAGAGAGAAAGCCCCTTAATCTCACTTGCGCCTCAATTTTTGGTACAGACCCTGTGCTGCATGTTTTGGTTTTGGAGCTTTCGCCATTTCCCGCAAGTTTAGAGCTCTTAGCACAGTGGGTACTATGGATAAATGCTGGTTTGGGGGTTTAGAGATCCTGGATGAGTTTAGACCTTTAGATCATTTATATCTGGAAGGGTTGTTAGAGACCATTTATCCCAAGCCACTCTGACTTGACTTTTTCTATTGAAAAAGTTCACACATGCTTGTCCAAGAAAGCATGTGGAGGAGCATGTGGAGTGAAGTGCAAGTCCCTTCACCTTTCCTATCTGTTCCCCAAGCCCCTTATTTTATAGATGATGAAACTGAGGCTCATAGAGCCTAAACGACTAGGCCAATGCTGGGGTCACCCAGATAGTGAAACAAGAACATCTATTTCCAAACTCTACTCACCAGCTTTTTCATTTGTTGCCTGTTATCCCAGGGATCTGGAAACAAGCCCTTGAAGCAAAAATTATAGTAGGTAAGGGTTTCTCACCAAGGTTTTGTGTGTGGCTGCTGAAGTGATTTAGGGAGCGCCTATAGAGCTTACAGGTTGTGGGTTCATAACTTTACCTCTGCTGGATGATCAAGTGGAAGTGGTTAGTCAAAGATTTCAGGACATTGGAGATGACTAATGCGGATGGGTGTAGATCCCACCAACATATAATCCAGTCCCGAAGCTGTTAGAGGTGCCATCCCTAAGCTGGGTTATAAAACCTTCCTTCGGTGTTTGCTGGTACTGAGGGTGTGATTAGTTATTTTCTGTGGTGATTTGGCATGGGTGGACCTTGCCTCCTGATGGCTGGCTGTTGCTTGGCATAGTATCCTTGGGGAAGGGACCAAGGGAAGGGTGAGACATGGAAAATCTCCCCTTTCTTTACTTGTATAAAGTGATGGGGAGAAGCAGATTAAAAAACAAAACAAAAGATGAGCATGAAGAGGTAGTAGGAAATTGTAGCCACTTAGACTCAGCTTCCTGTGATAAGCGTTTCAGGGAGGTCAGACTGCATCTCTCCAGGCTTGGCGTGGGTCCTGATCTACGGAAGGGGAAGCCAGAGCTGAGTCAGGCCAGTGGCGCTAAGAAACCTCATTACTCCCATTGTGAGAGGTGATCTCTTGTCTTTTTCAACACAGCTGACCCATACCATATACATGTATTTAATCATTAAGAATATAATTATTTTTGAAACCCTTTACTTGTGGTGTAATACTATTTCTTTAAAAAAGAAAAGCGGGTTTCTTACTGGAGAACTTGCCTCAATATTTAAGCCAGTTTGCCATTGGAATTAAATTTCCTAAAAAATTAAAGAGCAAATATATCTCCATGGTTTTTAGTGTTGGTTATTATTATTATTTTTTAATGTTCATGTTTTTGTGAGCCAGTTAAAGCTCTTCCCTGCCTAGTAAGCAAATACTACATAATCCTGATAAATTATTTCCCGTGGGCCATTCCAGGTAAGGAGGGCTTGTCCTTGGAGCACCAGGGGTAATAAATGCCTAGTGACAGTGGTGGCATTTTTATAGCCTACTTTGGTGTTGGTGGCTGCTATATTAGAGTCATTTGAGCAAGCGTAGGAAGAGCAGAGACAGTGGTGAAGAAACTGAAGGAAAAGATGGTGATGCCAGCAATAACCTTTCCCTGCCCCTTTTCCTCCTTTTTGCTCCTAGACTTCAGACTTAGTCTGCCTTATAGCCCCAATTTCCCAAGTTGCAGGCTTTGATTATACATTTAGGGAGCGCCTATAGAGCTTACAGGTTGTGGGTTCGTAACTTTGCCTCTGCTGGATGATCAAGTAGAAGTGGTTAGTAAAAGATTTCAGGACATTGGAGATGACTAATGCGGATGGGTGTAGATCCCACCAACATATAATCCATTCCGGAAGCTGTTAGAGGTGCCATCCCGAAGCTGGGTTATAAAACCTTCCTTCAGTGTTTGCTGGTGCTGAGGGTGTGATTGGTTATTTTCTGTGGTCACTCCTACGCTCACTCCTTTCTGGCTTCTCACTTCCAGCTGCTGGGATAGCAGACAGCCACTTCTCCTTCTCCTTCTCCTCCCTTCCTTCTGTCCTCTGGCTAACTGACATGTTTACTATACTTAATATGTTAAATTGGTTATATTTTTACCATGTTTCCATAATTCTGTGGTATGTTTAAATGCTGTTTTAAAATTATTAGTTTTTTATGATCTGTTTAATTCTTTTCAAATTTTGTCTTTTGACCCTTAGTTTTCTCTTACCATTTTGATATCTGATCTTCCCCCTCTATACATTCATTCTTTTGGTTGTGCATAGTCAGATTTTTTGTTTGGTATTTGTTTTTTTAAAAAAATCAGTATGCACCTTATAAAAATTTTCTCTTGTATTCAAATAAGGTCATCACAATTAAAATGAATAGTAATTTCTTAATATCTCCTGTTGCCCAGTTTATTGTTCTCAATTTTCCTTAAGATGTTCTTCCTATCTGGTTTGCTCAAATGAGAATCTGTTTCAGGATCAGTCACATGTTGTATCTGGCCATTATGTTCCTTAAATTACTTTAAACTGGAGTAGACTTTTGTTTATGATGCACATGTAGTAAATATACTAGCGAGCCCTCTTGTAGAAAGTTTCGTTTTTTGCATTTACTTGTTTCCTAGGGGTGTCTTAGCTCCTGAATTTCCTGTTATCTAGAAGTTCGATTTAAAGGCATTGCAGATTGATGTTGAACATCTTTGTCAAGAATATCATAGAAAAATAATGTCTGCTTGTCCCATCATTAAATAAGTTTGGCCAATGACAACTTGATGGCCCCATTGTGTAACTGTGTTTTCCCCTTATGTTGGAGAGAATTCTGTTTGGTGTTACTTTGACACCATATATATGTCCAGTTACCTATCAGTCTTTTACCTAATGGGTTTGAAACCAATTGATAATCTTTTGCTGAATCAGTTTCATTACAAATTGGAAAAAGATGATTTTCTGATCTCTCTTTCCTTCTATTAATACATTAAGCTAGTAACTAGAACTTTTTCAACTGGGTCTTGGTTTATCCTGGAATATAATTATTCCTGGAATTTTTCCCCTCAATTGCCATTTTTTTAAGTAGAATTTGGATTAATAGATACCACAAAAGATGACCAGTGGGTTTTCTCTGGCCTCCTTTTTTGAGTATCACTATGAACTCATGAATTTTCATGGATTCAATCATGTTTTAATCAATGTGATATTATTTTTGAGGCTCATATGATCACTTCTTTGATCTGTGGGAATCCCTTAGTGCTGGGTTCTTGTGTCCTTTTCACACGACCCTATTAATCCTTGAGAGCTTGTTTTATGGTGTGAAACGTATCTTCTTTGTATCTTAACTTGTATCTTCTTTGCCCAGGCCTAGGATAAGTCATTTCTCCAATGATCCCTTTTCTTTTTAGTGGGAGATAGCATTAGAGATGAGGAAGTGCGTGCAAAAGGTTTTCATAGTTGCTGAGTGACTTTGCTTCTTAATGTAAGTTTCTAGACCTTAAAAATACACGTTCAAAAATTATGAATTCAATATTTTCGAATCAATTTTCATTAATTTGCGTAATCTCTTTGATTTTATAGTTACCTTTCTTTTGCAATGAAATGTTTGATTCCTAACAGTAATATAATTATTTACCTTTTTCTGTCATATAAAAACTTTCAAACAATACGAGTATCATTACTACCTAAAACATTACTAACTAAATTACTGACTGTAGTAAAAGGTTTTTTGTAGCTTTCTGTGCACCAAATGATAGGGTAACGGATAGATACTATCTTAGTGTCCTATGGCAGCCATAACAAATTACTGCACATTTGGTGGCTTACAATAACAGAAGTGTGTTCTCTCACGGACCTGGAGACCAGAAGTCTGAAATCAGGCTGTTGACGGGGCCTTGTTCCCTCCCAAGGCTCTAAAGGAGATTCCTTCCTTTCTGCTCTTTCCTTCTGGTGACTCTGGGCATTCTTTGGCTTGTGACTGTGTAAATCCAATCTCTGCCTCCATCCTTACCTGGCTTTCTCTTCTCTCTGTCTTCTCCTGTCTTTTATAAGAACAGTTACTGGATTTAGGGCCTACATGGATAATCTGGGATGATCACGTCTTGAGATCCTTAACCTCATGACATCTGCAAACACCCTTTTTCCACGAGTGGTTATTATACTCACTGGTGGTTGGGGGAGGAGGTTAGGACATGGCCATATCTTTTGGGGGTCACCATTCAACCCACTACAGACACTAAGATATATAATGATTCACACAGTAGATTTTAATTTACATAATCAGGTTAGCTATTGTTGGTCATTGGGGGTCAAATTCTACACAGTCAGGGACCCAGGTGAGGCTATTTTCAACACACAGCTTCCACTTCACCCTGGGAGTCATCTCTTTCCAAACAAAGGGAGAAAGAACATGCAGGTGCACACCTGGGAAGTCTCTGGGACAGGCCTGGAATTGGCACACATCACCTACACTCTTATATTGTGGACAAGGATCTGCAAAAAAGGATGAGAAATGGAGACTAGCTGAGCACCCAGAGGGAGAATAAAATGTTTACTAAACAGCGACTGCTAGTCTCTGCCACGATTACCGATTTTGGTAGTCTTATGGTTCATTTGTTTTAGGTTGTATTCAGTATTAAAACTTGCCCTTATGTATTCATTAATTTATCCATTGACTAGGCATTTAGTTGTCTAGGCGAGGGAAAGGAAAGAGTGAGATGAGACATGGAGTGTGGGTCTGAGTTTTCCTTATAAGTCAGGGAAAAGACTCCAAATGGTTGATAGTACCAATTTGTTTGTCCCAAGTTCCAGCAAGGTACCAGATAAGAATTGGCTGTGGGATGTGGTTATTTTTGCCACACTTCAGGGAAAAAAAAAAAAAAAAAAAGGCATTTTATGTCTTTGCTATTTTCTGCTTGAGTTTTTGAAGGGACTCTTCGTTTTCTTGAGCTCTCCAAACCTGGGGAAAGGCACTGAGTGAATTGATGTTGAAAAGAAGTCAGGTTTGTTTTCATTTCCTTCCTAAAAGCAGTTTCCTTTCCGTTAAGACTCATTCCAGGTCTCTGATTCTTTGATTCTAAAACACTGGGAAAGCAATCAAATAGCAGATGCCAGCTCTTTATGTGTTGAGCTTTTGGAGTTTTGGAAAGTTGGGTCTGAACCTAGAAGTGAATTTACATTACATCTTTCCTCCTCTTGGCCTATAGCTTTCATAGTGGAGAGAAAAATGCTGGCCTACCCTACAGAGACTGGAGTAGCGGGAGAGACAAAGGGAGAAAGGTAGTAAAAAGAGGAGAGGAAACAATTATTGTTTTAAAACCATCCTTTCTGGTTGCTTGATAGAAATACTCTGTCAGAAATGCTGTTTGGTATTCGTTGTCAGAGCTGGACATCGAGGGTTTAGTCTCATCTGAAATGTGTAGGCTTTAGAAGGAACAAGATAAGTGGGGGGAAAAAAAAGAAAAGAAACTTTTAGGCTGTATTTTGCCAAAATGTGTATCACAGTGCCTGCCTTCCTGCCTGGTAATACAAATGGAATTATAGATCCTCCACTCCCATCCCACCTTTTAAAAACGACTTAATTGCCTGAGCTGGCTTAGACTAAGTGGTTGTCTTGTTTGAAGCAAAGTTTATCATATGAATGACTTTTACAAACTTGAGGACACTGAGGTTGATCTTTGACACTATCTTTTAGAAAATGATCGCAAATTAAATCATAAGCAAATTAAAATGATTTATTAAGGCAGGTTAGCTAAGAATTTGTACCAAGTGATATAGATACTATTTTATTTCATTTTTAACAGTTGGCCATTTGACTCATAATCTTTGCTTGTGGAAGGCTGCTGTTGCTCACCTTTCACACACACACACACACACACACACACACAAAGTCAAATGACTTTCTAGAAGTTGTACAGCAAGTGCTTGAGCTGAAACTAAAACTGAAGTCTACTGATGCCTGATTCTGAAAAATTTTATGTTTAAAAAAGTTTTTTGAGAAAACTACCATACAATTGTAGCCTCTTCACCATCAAGCAATTAAATAATTAACTTCACCTTGTGAAGAGTGACGTGCTAGATGCTATGACCATCATGCTTCAGAAAATATTATGCCGAATGTTTCAAAACAAGGTTGAAAAAAGATTAAGACATACACTTAAAAGCAAACTGTAAAAGACTAAATATATAATGGAACACCCTCAGCCCGGATATATACTCTTTCCTGGTTGCCTGCAGTGTTCTTGATGAACTTTCAAGGAAAGAAAGAGTTTAAAAGAAGTCATGTTCTAAAGTCATTGGGGAAATTGAGGTGTCTACAGTCTTTATCCCTGCTGCAGTAGTAAAACAACATTTATTTAGGTAGCAGAAATACAAGGTAAATTGGTTTAAATTTCTAATGATACTGTAGGTATTTGGTAGTACAGGAAGATAGGAGGAAAACTAATTAGAAATATGGTTTGGATTTTGTAAGAAACAGCTATACGTAGGGCAAAGACTGTGTATAACTTCCATCAGCATGGCGGGTACTAGCTGTGGATGAGTCCAAGGCTTGTAGCAGCATCTTCAGGTACTAGAAATATCATTATACAGATGTTTCTTACCCGTAAAACCTCTGTTGGTTCTCTTCACAATCAGTTTGACCACAGCCACTCAGTTATTGGTACATGTACCCGTATTTTCTGTTAGAGTATAACTTCAAGTCAGTCTAAAACCCTATAAGATGAACACATCTAGCAGGTTAGGTGTGTGCTTATGTATCTTTGTCCTCATCAATGACCCATTTAGAGGGACCTCCTTTCTACTTTCCTTCTATGCCTATCCTTAGATCCTATTTGAAAGCTTGGCTTAGTGACTGATTTTGACCATGTGGGTCACAGATTGAAACTATTGGTTGCTTAATCATGGGATCTGAAGATGAAGAGAAAGAATGCGGGGTTTATTAGAAGGGGTGTTTGTGTTTATTATGCTAAATGTAAAGTTAAGATGTAAGATCTTTCTTTTCCTGTTGAAACAGAGTCTTGCTCTGTCACCGAGGCTGGAGTGCAGTGGCGCGATGTCTGCTTATTGCAACCTCCCCCTCCCGGGTTCAAGCGATCCTCCTGCCTCAGCCTCCTGAGTAGCTGGGACTACAGGCGCCCAACACCACGCCCAGCTAATTTTTGTATTTTTAGTAGAGACGGGGTTTCACCATGTTGGCCAGGTTGGTCTTGAACTCCTGGCCTCAGGTGATCCCAAAGTGCTGGGATTACAGGTGTGAGCCACTGTACCTGGCCTAAGATATAAGATCTAAGGGGAAAACATACAGTGGGATCACTGGAGCCTGGGTTTAAGATGTGGGTCTTCAAGTTTATTAGTATATATTGCTTTAGTTTTTATGTTTTAGAAGGAGAATATTTATATATCTAGGAGAATCAGATGTGGTTTAGGGGTGGGGTGAGGTACAGAAGTTGGATCAAGGTAGTGAATTAAGGAAATATGAAATGACAGTGAAGTCATATTAATGGTTTGAGGTATGGAGGTACATTTGGAGCCTGATTAAAAAATTGTGATGCAATTACCGTAATTTTTAATTCTTTAAATAGAATTATGAATGATATGTTTTTGAAATAGTAAAACTAAGGTTTATAGGATCCCTTGGAGTACTTTATTTCCTGCAAAAGTATTAATTGACAAAGATGAATATTTGGCTTGTGTCTGGTGCATTTCTTTCATTAGGGCGAGGTAAACTTTTTCAAGAGAGTTGTGCTCAGTAACAAAGTAAGTAAATATATCTAAAATTACTTTGATAAACTGTTTTTAATTATTTTGATTGAGGTCTAATTTATATACAATAATGTTCACCAGTTGTGTTTTCCAAAGTGGCTAGACCATTTTGCATTCTTACCAGTGATGTAATAGAGTCCCTGTTGCTCCAAATCCTATCAACCCTCGGTATTGTCAGTCTTAAAATTCTAGCCATTTTTATGGGCATATGGCAGTATCTCACTGTGGTTTTAATTTGCATTTCCCTAATGACTGATGATGTTGAGCATCTTTTTATATGCCTGTTTGACATTTTTATATCTTTGTTGAAGGATCCGCTCTGTTCAAATCTTTTGCCTATTTTAATTTTTTTTTTTTTTTTTTTTTTGAGATGGAGGCTCACTCTCTTGCCCAGACTGGAGTGGAGTGGCATGATCTTGGCTCATTGAAACCTCTGTTTCCTGGGTTCAAGCGATTCTCCTGCCTCAGTCTCCCAAGTAGCCAGGATTACAGACATGCACCACCATGCCCAGCTGATTTTCGTATTTTTAGTAGAGACAGGGTTTCACCGTGTTGGCCAGACTGGTCTCGAACTCCTGACCTCAAGTGATCCACCCGCCTTGGCCTCCCGAAGAGCTAGGATTACAAGTGTGAGCCACTGTACCTGGCCTCTTTTGCCTATTTTTAAAAAGTGAGTTATTTGTCTTAGCTGTAGAAGTTTTAAACAATATTCTGGATACAAGTCTTTATCAAACAAATACTTTGCAAATATTTCATTAGTTTTTGTCTCACTTTTTAGTATTTATAAGTATCTTCTGAAGAACAAAAGTTTTTCTGATGAAATTGAATTTACTTTTTAAGTGGCTCATGCATTTTGTTTCCTAAGAAATTTTTTGTCTACCCTCAGGTCACAGAGATTATCTCATATGTTTTCTTCTGGAAATTTCACTGTTTTGGTCCTTATATTTTAGTCTATAATCTATTTTGATATATGGGATGAGTTAAGGGTGGAGTTACACTTTTTCCTCATCTATCTATCTGTCTGTCAATCATCTGTCTATCCATCCATCCATCCATCTATGCTTCTATATTTATCTATCTGTACCTCCAACTGTTTCAGCACAATTTATTTAACAGACTGTTCTTTTTTCATGAATTACCTTGGTATCTTTGAAAACCAATTGGCCATATACATGTGGGTCTATGTTTGTGTTCTCTATTCTTTTCTACTCATCTATAGTTTTATCCTTATGCCAATATGTCTCTGGTTTGATTACTGTCTTGAAATCAGGTAGTGTCAATTCTCCAACTTTTTCTTTTGCTAAATTATTTTGGCTATTCTAGTTCCTTTGCATTTTAATATAAATTTTAGAATCAGTTTGTCAGTTTCTAAGAAAAAACTTCCAGGATTTTGGCAGAGCATGCATTGACTCTGTAGGTCAATTTCAGTAGAATTGACCTTTATACGATATTGACTCTTCTGATCTATGAACATGGTATCTCTATTGATTTAGGTGTTTTAATATCTTGCAGGAATTTTTTCACATTTCTAGTAGTATACAGGTCTTACACATATTTTAAATTTATCTCTAAATATCATGATTTTGGGTGCTCTTTTAAGGAATATATTTTTAAAAATGATTCCAATTTTTTGTTCCTAGAGAAATATTGTTTTTGAACAACCTCCCACCACTTCATTTATGCCTTTGTAGAGAGAGATGGTTTATGTTATATCATCGTACTTACCAAAACCCAGTTTTATAATTAAACACTATTTTATGGCTTCTGTAATAGAAACAACTGCCTTGGATAAAAGTTGAAGTTGAGTATTCTCAGCTTGGTTCCTCTGTTTAAATCTGTCCCTACATTAAGTAAAAGCAAGTGGTAAGGGTAGGATGATTAAGATCTGATGAATTTCTCTTACTTTCAATTATTCTGTTTACAAGCATGCTTTCTTTCCATGTATCAGACACTTCCCACTACTTGCTGATTTTAGTGGAAAGTAGCTTCTAGCTCCTCCCATGCTACTTGCTTTAAAGTTTCACTGACAAAACTTACCACCTTAGTAAATATTCCAGTTCAGTTTGATTCAGCTAGCACCTATTGAAGTTATGATAATTATACCCACAGTTTGTACATTGTTTGAGTTGAGGCCAATGGAGTTTTAGAGAAGCAGTTAATTTAACTGTAGTCAGAAAAGCAATTCTTAAAATCGGAGCTTGTAATTTTAAAAAAATTCTTGTGTAATTGAAAAATATTAGTGCTCTTGAATTGCCTAATGGTTTCTACAAGAACTCTTAAGGCTTACTTTGTCTGTTTTTTTTTTTTCCTGATCAGATTTTGAACTCTGATCTCTCCCAACCCCCTATGTTTTATTTGTATGATATGTGACCATCTCTGGGGACTCTGAAAGATCATCTGTATTTTCTTTTTGTTTGAAAGGCATTCCTAAGTAAGAGGAGTAGGATTAAAGAAACCTACTCAATATTACATACTAGAAAATGAGTTATAGGATGTTTTGGTCAGGAGAGACTCATTGAACTACAAGGAATTCTTGCTGGTCTAAATAAAAGAAAGCATTTGGAAAAGTCTCATCAGAGGTTATTTTCAGTCTGAGAGCTGTAATGGAACACTTGGAAAGTTGTCCTCTCCTCTTCAACTAGCAAAATGATTTCATATTCAGAGCTGAAGAATGTTTTGAGGCTCTCCAAGAAACTATGGCTGTGGAATGAATCTGACGTGCTGATTTTTCAAGTCTAGTGCAGAAATAGCCAACTTTAAAAGTTGGGAACGGAGGAAAGAGGTACACAGTAATCATGTGTGTTTTCACTATTCAAGACTCCTTGTTGTCCATCCTGTATTCCTAACTTATTATTTGACATCTGCTGCCGTTTGTTCCAATTTACCATATAGATCCTTTGTGCAATTTTCATAAACTGGATTACTAGAACTCAGCTAAACCTCTTGAAGTTATTACCACATATCCTGCCTTTCTCTGCTATTGTTCCCATGTTCCTCATCTGGAAAACTCCTCTGTCTCCTGCCTCGTATACCGTCCCAGGATATCTATGCACTGCCTGCCTTCCAAAATTCAATTCAAAAGCCACTTTCTCTGGGGAGGTTCCTTTGATCATCTCAGTTGGGAAGAGCCTCACCTTTCTTTGAACTTTAAGAGGATCACATATGGCTCTTATCATATTCTATTTTGTATTACAACTGTGTCTGCTGCATCTCAGAGATGAGATTTAATGCTTTGCAATTGAATTTATTTCTTTTTGTGCTTTTTACAGTATCTTCTGTGTGTGTTCTGGATAGGTGAAAGAGTAAAAACTCTTTTTTAAAGTTTTCATGTTAGTGCCTGGAAACAGGAGATCCAAACATGTTAGTAAGATTTAAAATGTTCAGAGGCAGGGGCTTGTTTAGCAAAATGTTTTCATCCAATAATAACTACTGGGATCCTTCTAAATAGTAGCCCAGCTGGCACTAGCTTCCTCTGGTAGTCATTATACAAATTGGAATCTCATCTGAACTTGCCTTCTTGGCCATCTATTATAGTCAGTAGGCAGAGACTTAATACTTTTTCATTTTCTGTCAGTTGTCCTCTCCTGTCTCACCATCCACGACATGCTCATACGCATACTTTCTGTTGATGGGGACAGTCTGCCAGCTACTCAGAAATTTCAAAATTTTTATTTTGGGGGGAACAAGGAGCATGCATTCTTTTGGGGGCTTTGGTTCTCTCAGTTCTTTGGGAATCTAGGTCTATTTGTGTAAATCATTTTCTATTTGTATAAATGGTTAGCCCTGGGAGGGCAAGGTGTTAGGGCTTACCTCAGGCCCTCCTGTTTAGGGGTGCTGATTGGTCTTGGCAATGCTCTCCCCCTAGCCCACCCCGCACCATGCAGGTGCACCGTTCTTGGCCTCGTCCATATTGGATAAATCATTTCTGTCCATATACAATATTATTGCAACATTTCATTCTCGTATTTTCTCCTCCCTGTTACTTGTGTCAGCATTCTCTGTTTTGGAGGGTAAAAATCTTGAGGATATGGATTATGTCTGTCAGCTTAATTTTGAAGAGTACTTAGCACTAAGCTAAATCTTACAAATTAGTACTTACTAATGGCAATAGTGCTGGTTGTAATATTGGCTCATTTAGAGACTGCAGTTTGCCTACTCAGCCTTTGGAAAGGATGCCCAACTACTTCCAGCTTCCAGGAAGTAAAACATTCAAATGTGGTGACATTATGTGAACAAAAACAATGCCCTTTAAATTGTTACTATCTAAAATGAATTATTTTAAGATCAAGATAATAAAACATTAATACTCATGTAATGATGGTGACATCTAATTCATCCCCGAAGAAGTTCAAGCAGTTTATGTAGCTCTGCTAATACACCACTGAAATAGAGCCAATGACTTTGTGGCTATACCAAACAGGGAAAGAAACTCAACAGTGTGTGCCCTGAGAGCCAGTCATTCCCTGAGATTTCTGTTTTCAGATGTCATGTTATAATTTCTTTCCTTAAGCCTCAGAATATGAAGGTATAAGATAAACTGGAATGGAATTCTTGTTTGATTGTGGAGCTGTGTATCTAAATGTGATTTATGGAGCGGAAATACTTAAAACATGCTTGTTCTGAGTCTAGCTCACACCAAATTAACCCCAATTAATTTCTCGTGTAATTGGATAGAGAGGATATAAAAGATCAGAAATGCTTAGCTAGATGAGTGGAATGTCCAATTCCAAACCTTTACACAGAAAGGCTTTCAATGACAAACTCTATTAGATTTAAGTGGAGAAACAGGAGGAGGACATGTAGGGAGAGGAGGAACCAAAGAAACAGTTCAGCTTGTTAGAAAGAACTTAAGTCTGCCTGTCTGTATCTAGTAGAAAAGGCCATCTTGTAGCATCGCCAATGAATTCTGTTAGCTGTGACTTACCTAATTAAATTACTACACCCCTGTCACAGCCCGTCACTTAGTTCTTTTCAGAATGGTCTAGTTTCCCACCTTGGGTTGTAGTAGACTTGGTCATTAAGTGGAATCCAGTAAATGTTTTGTCTTTTCCTTGTCTGCAAGGCAGCTATGTGTATAGGCAGCCTAACCTTCCAGGTAACCCGTAGGGAAAGAGGAAGCTAGCCTTAGCCTTAGGGGATTGGGTTAATGAGGAAATGTATGGTTATAAAAGGCATTAGATGGCTTTAGATCTACGAGAGACAGCTGTGGCTCATCAGCAAATGTTCTTTGGCTCTGACATGAGCTTGACTAACTTATGTCTACTGAACCTGCTGGGATACATCCTGTAGAGTGTGCTTATATTCTCTTTGTGTACTTTTACACTTTAAAACTTACCCTTAATTTATGAAAGAAGTGACTTGTATGTGACATTTTTAAAAAATGTAATTCTTTGAACATAATTGAAGATCAACTATGTGCCAAGTATTCTTTTACATACTGGGACTCAATGAGAATAGAACATATTTCTACCCTTTAAAAAATGTTTATACGATTAAATTTAAGATGAGCATGCTTATTATAGTATAGTAAAAAGAACAAGGATCAGAAAGAGTCAGAAAACCTGTGTTTGAACAACAGAAACATTGGAAAAATACATCAGAGATCTTACACATACACACACACACACACACAGAGTATATGATTTCAGGTAAGTCATTTAATCTTTGAGCCTCAGTTCCCTCATCTGCAAAATGGAGATAATATCTACTTGCCAGATATAGAAGCTTGAGTGAGCTAAGGGATCTAAAAGAATATGATAAACTGTAAAGTGTCATTGAAAGGTAAGTTAAAAATTGGAGAAACAAAAAGTACTGCCCCACATGAAAAGGTAATTGTAGTTGAAATATCTCACTAAAAAATATTTGAAGAATCATCTATTGCATGTAGTTGCTAAAGGCAAGGAGTTGTGAATTGTATTACTTCCAAATTAACCAGAGAAGAGGAAGATGAGGATTAAAATTCATTATCTGGAATATTTTGTGTGAGTTTTTTTGTTTGTTTTTTTGAGATGGAGACTCACTCTGTCGCCCAGGCTAGAGCGCAGTGGCACGATCTCAGCTCACTGCAACCTCTGCCTAACGGGTTCAAGCAATTCTCCTGTCTCAGCCTCTAAAGTAGCTGGGATTACAGGCACACACCACCATGCCCGACTAATTTTTGTATTTTTAGTAGAGGTGGAGTTTCACCACGTTGGCCAGGCTGGTCTCAAACTCCTGACCTCAGGTGATCCACCTGCTTCAGCCTCCCAAAGTGTTGGGATTATAGGCGTGAGCCACCACACCCAACTGTATTTTTATAAGTTCTTAAATAAAACTCATATAAAACTTTCGTGAGAACCACGAAAGAAGGAGAGAGGGAGAGGGAGAAGAGAAAAGAAAACTCAGCCTACATCCAGGGATTCAAATAAAACTGTTACAGAGGAAGAATACAAAGCCCCAATTGTTTCTGTAAAACTTGGGGTTGCCTGTCTAATATCTAAAGGAACCACTGTTTGAGTTATAAATTCAGCACCTGATTTGCCAAACCTTTTCTCTCTGTCTTCAACGTGGCCAATTTGAACAACAGAAACATTGGGAAAATACCTAAGAGAATTTCAGCACCTTGCCAAACACATTTATTTTGAAGCACTTCAGATGGATTATAGGCATCCTATTTATGTGAATTAATATATTTTGCCCTCTAAATATTAGAATTTTAGATATTGTATTAAAAGTTGAAACGGCTTTTGTTGGCAGTTTTCCGTTACCCACACTTTAAAAACTGCTTCATACCCCATGTTATTTTCAGGACCTAGTTGCCTGCTTGCTCGACATCAATGATGTAAGTACCTTTATTAAGTCACCAACTTGAGTTGCACTGTGTAGAAATGTTATTCTTAGGAACAAAAATATTCTTTAGTCATGATGAACTATCAACATGAATTGAAAAGGCAGCTGAGAAGTCTTGGTGATCTTGCTCCTTTTGATAGTTACCACCCCTCCACTGAGATTCCCAGCTTTTCCATTCACTTTGATCCTCTTGCAAAAACCATTCAAAATTGGCAGCTTCCATGATTCCATCTTGTAGAGGGTGAGTGGAATCAAGAGTGAACTTCAGAACCTTCTTTTTCTGTCCCCCTTCTCCCCATTTGGCACAAGCTTTTTCGTGGGTTCCATGGCAGCAGTGGAGGTAGAAAGAAGAGATGGGCAGACGTGCCAAGGCAAATGGCGGCACCCGAGTTTTCTTAGAAGTGGATGCAGTGTGGACCAACTGTGTTTTAAAGCTTGAGGCTTCCTTCTTTTCTCTTTCTTGGAAATATGTCAGTAAGCTGCTCAAACAAATGAAAAATATGTGGAATACAGCAACAAATACTAAATAAGCATACGTGAAAAAGTGTGAGTTTATTACATGTAGACCTTGTTCATAATTCAAAGTCCTAAAGAAACATAGTCCAGTCAACAGGACCAGCAAATGTGTGTATTTGAGTAAGCCTCTGAGTTGCCACAGTCCCAAGTAGGAAATGAAGAAAAGCTGCCTTTACTGACCGTCAAAGATAGGGCTCACTAAATGAGTGAATGCTAATGTGTTATATGTGCTACTCCACCAAATTTTATTATTGTAAAAATAAAATTGAGCCCAGGAGTTCGATACCAGCCTGGGCAACATGGTGAGACCTTGTCTTTAGAAAATTAGCCGGGCGTGGTGGCCTGCACCTATAGATCCAACTTCTTAGGAGGAGGAAGTGGGAGGATTGCTTGAACCTGGGAAGTCGAGGCTGTAGTGAGCTGTGATTGTGCCACTGCATTCCAGCCTGGGTGACAGAGTGAGGCTCTGTCTCAAATAAATTTTTTGGAATAATTGGAATTATATTATTTAAAAAGGTGATATTTATTTATATTCTGATATCTGTCTGGCATCAGCTGTTGTCATACATGAGTTTGGAAATAATGACTGGCTTCTAGATAGCTCATCAGTTCATTTTTCTGAGCTTTTGTGATTATTTTAGCCCTCAGCTGGACTACTGCTAAATCCCCATGGCAATAGGATCCCCTCTGATTGCTTGGTGAAGTGATGGTGATTTAAAAAAAGGAATTTATACACAGACACAGTGATGGCACTCGAGATGTTGAATAGTTGTGAATTACTTAGGAATTGCTCTCAAGATAGAACATTTGGGGGAATCATTAGAAAAAGTATGCTGCTCTTTTTTTTTTTTTTAAGCAGCTTTATTGAGATACAGTTCATATACTACAAAATTCTTCCTGATTATTTTTAAATAAAGGGAAAATATTAATAGGTGTCCCACTACAAACCATATTGTCAAGGATAAACAACAAATATAGATTTTAAACAATAAGATTATCTTTTCAGTATTATTACAGTGACCTTGAGCATTTTAAAATCTACAAGCAAGCAAGTCTTCAGTGGACCATGCAGAATGTTCTGGTTCCCTGTGTAGGAGAAATACAAGTTTCTATGGGATAAACAAATGCACATGCTGGCCAATTATCAGAGTGAAATACCAAAAAATTCCATTGTGGAGTAAGCGATTATCAGATTATAAAGAATTAAAGTAAGAAAATACTTTTTGGGTTGTAGGTAGAAAAGAACATGATAAAGATTATCCTCATATCTTCTTTTCTTTTCTTTTCTTTTCTTTTCTTTTCTTTTCTTTTCTTTCCTTTCCTTTTCTTTTCCTTTCCTTTTCTTTCTTTTCTTTCCTTTTCTTTCCTTTTCTTTCCTTTTCTTTTCTTTTCTTTTCTTTTCTTTTCTTTTCTTTTCTTTTCTTTTCTTTCTTTTCTTTCTTTTCTTTTCTTTTCTTTGACAGGGTCTTGCTCTGTTACCCAGGCTGGAGTGCAGTGGCATAACCAGGGCTCACTGCAGCCTTGACCTCCTGGGCTCAGGTGATTCTGCCGCCTCAGCCTCCTGGATAGCTGGGACTACAGGCATGGGCCACCATACCCAGCTAAGTTTTTGTGTTTTTTGTAGAGAGGGGGTTTCACGATGTTACCCAGGCTTGTCCTCATTTCTTGGTGAATCTGTTTTTTCCTTTAGAGCTGATTTAAACTTTTTTTGTGAGAAATACAGCATCTATATAGAAAAGGTAGTTAAGCCTGAGAACCAGCATCATAAGTAGTATAAAGCCAGCACCTTTGTAACTGCTACTCAGATCAAGAAATAGAACTTCTGGCCTCTTAGGAATGTGCCATATTTCTCCTTTTGATTACGACTTTCCTTACTTCAGTCTTCCAACCATGACTTTCAGGCAGATTATCTCCAAGTATACATATACACACACAATATAAAACCATATATCTATATGTATAGTGTTACCACTTGAGTATGTATCTGTAACCGTTAAAGTTTAATGTTGCCTATTTTATAAGTGTGAAGAAATGAAATCAGGTGTTCTTCTTGGCTCAGCATCAGGTTTGTGAGATCCATTCATAGGAGCAGGCAGTACATGGCTTGTTTTCATTGTAATCTAGTATACCATTGTATGAACGTAAATGTAAGTGCTTGTTCATTTTATGGTTTGTGGACATATGGCTTCTACCCAGGTTTTTACTGTTGCCTGTTCTGCTTTGGACATTAGGGTCTATAAAACCTGATACACATGGTGTGAATTTTTCAAAGGATGGTTCCTCTTTTGGCAGTATTAGCATAAAACATGTTAGAAATGTTGATTCTTGGGCCCCACCTCTTACCTACATTCAGATATCACCTTGGATGGTATATTATGTATGTTTATGCTTATTCTAGTGACTGCCTTTGCTCAGGATACTTTCAGATCTTTCAGGTTGGAATCCATTCATGATGGCATACACACGTGTATCCACGCAAACACACACTCCCCCATTCCAGTTATTTAGCAATTGACTCATTGCTCATATTTGAAAAAAATTAGCTTTATCAGTTTGGGTCAAATGTTTTGTTATTTTCAAAGATAAAATAAATATCCAAAAGAGAAAGATTTGCCAGCATTGAAGTTATTCAAGAAAATATGCAAAAGATTGAAGACCTGCTGAAGGAGGACCTGAAACAGGTTGGGCAAAGCACCGTTCCTAGAACGGAAGCTGCAGGGCCCTGTGGAGAAAGCAGTACTGACTCTGGAGTTGAGCAGATGTGGGTTCAAACCCACATGTACCTGTGACCAGCAGTGTCGTCAAAGAGAGTTCTGCATTTCTCTGATCTTCAGTTTTCCTCCTGTGCAAAGAGGGGATCACATCTACTACCAAGATGCAAAACAATTAGTACATAATGACTGCTCACAGGGCCATGTTTATACTATGGATGCATTTTGGTCATATTTTGGTAACATAATCTGATGTGGCTGACTGTGTCATTGCTTCATACCTTTCATACTTTTGACTTTTGTGCTTTCTGCAGGAACGATTCCAGGTGAAGAATCCTCCTCATACATACATTCAAAAGCTCAAAGGCTATCTGGATCCAGCTGTAACCAGGAAGGTAAGATGGATTTGTTTACACTCTTTGTTGTTGCTTCTCTATTAGCGAGCAGAATCCTCCTGCACTGGAAGAGACCTTCCTTCCTCTGCGTTAGAGCCTCTGCCAGAACCTCCACAAAAAACCACCTTGGGAGACCAACAACGTAAGAAGACAAAGGAAAACAAACACCCTTCTCACTTGAAGATGTGTATAAAAGTTCTTTCCTGACATGAGAGTCACATACCTCTGATGGTTATTGAGTCACTGTTATTTCCAATTACACAGGGCAGTGAGTGCAGTCCAGAGGTGTTTAGGCCCCTACAAGAGCGGGCTTTGCAAAGGGAATACTTGCCTTTCAGTTTTTTATGCCTTGGTGCATTTCCAGAGACCTTGAAAAAATCACTGGGCCTTTGTCATCCCAGCTGTGCACTCACATCCTGTGTTGATGCTTTTAGCAGCTCCCCTCCTACCCACCCCAACGCCTGCCCCTGGCCTGAGAAGGTAAGGAGAGAATAGTTGATTCCATTCTCAACAGACTCTCTCCTTTTACAAACAAGCCCTGCTTTGTGCAGCCACACAATTGGTTTAAACTGATGCCTTGTGGTAAAGCATGTAGCCTGGCACGGCCCTGCGGGCCTGAATCAGTCCTGGGATGTCTCAGGGCAGAGCTGTCCTTGCTCAAGATGGGTGGAGGGGTGCTTTACCAGATAGCGCTTGTTTTTCTATTGACCTTCTACAACTCCTGCTTTCAATGCTCCAGCGAAAATATCTCAGGCTGATTCTCTCTGTTGTTTCAATGTGAGATTTATGAGAAAAGAACGGTATACTTTACCTAGTTAGCCACTATTTCCAGGGCTCTTGATGCTTATATTAAAAAAAATTTTTTTTCTGTATCTTCTACTCTAACTCTTCCTCCCTCACCCCCCACCCCCACCCCAATAAAAAAAAGTCCAGCAAAGGAGAATAGCTATTATTTCCTTTTGGAAGTTTCCTGGGCCTTTCTCTTATGGTTAATATGTAGACAAGGGGAAATAAAATCTAGTAGTGATGATGACAGTGGAGTGCAGAACTTCATTGCTGGCTGTATGTCATATGTGATTTGAATGTGACACAACCTTGAATCCAGGAACGTACCTGTCAAAGTATCATTGATACTTCTCCCTTCTTAAATGTGGTACACACGTTTCTTTCCAAAAGATCTGTTGTCAGGTCCTACAAATGAAACCGTTGCTCAGTTCTTGTTAATTTTTCTCATTCCTCCCTTTCCCTAAGCACGTGGCAGTCTTAATGTCATCAGTTTAAAGAGGTCTGTAAAGGAAGATACACCCAGGCCGGGCATGGTGGCTCACGCCTATAATCCCAGCACTTTGGGAGGCCGAGGCAGATGGATCACCTGAGGTCAGGAGTTCAAGACTAGCCTGACCAACATAGTGAAACCCCATCTCTACTAAAACTACAAAAATGAGCCAGGCATGGTGGTAGGTACCTGTAATCCCAGCTACTCAGGAGGCTGAGGCAGGAGAATCCCTTGAACCCGGGAGGCGGAGTTTGCAGTGAGTCGAGATTGTGCATTGCACTCCAGCCTGGGCAAAAAGAACAAAAAACTGCGTCTCAAAAAGAAAAATAAATAAATAAAGAGACAGCCATATACACAAAACACATTCCCAGATGGGTGTTTTTCTGCACTATTTCTTTGCAAAGGGACAGCAAGATCCCATTTTAGAATTGATTTCTAAACGTTTTCTGAAATCCTCAAACTTGTAACCTTCAGGCTAGATGGCTCAGACCTCAGCATTGAGCCCTGATGCTTACCCTGAGCTGAGTGTGGCAGAGATGCTGATGTTTATACAGAAGACTGAGACCTGAGACCTTTCCTCATGTAGAATTCATCCTACCTCCAAAAGATTCCTTCCACATTTTTCCAGTTCTGAATAGAAAGGAAAATATACGCACACCCCTAGAGAGTGCTGCTTAGGCCCCCATTTCCATACCCCACATGGAGGAAGATGCTTAGAAGGAAGAGGTGGGCTTCCTCCTGGCACAGTTCCAGTTTTCCTTTCGATCAGCTGTTTCTGGGTTTAGGCAAAGAGAACAAAGTGAAGCAAAGCAACAAATAAGCTTCCCAGAAAATGTTTTGCTTCCTCATAAATAATAAACTGGAGCAGGACAAAAGATGTCTGTTTGGACCTTCATTCCCGACATTTCTGCCCTGGCCCATGTGCGTTCACCTGAATGGCCATGTTTGGTCTGTGCCTCATTTTTCAAAATCAGTCATTCAGCTCAGAAAAAATAAAATGGATGGTGGATTAACCACCCCTGCTTTAATTCTGTCAGGAGCTGGCAGGAGGAAATGATCTGTTCCATACAACATAATTGTAATGCTTAAAGCCTGGGGAAAAAAAAGGAGATTTGTTGAAATAAGACATGGCTTGCAGTTAAAATGAGCTTAAAATTCTCAGCTGTATTATGGTGGGGGAGAAAAAGATTTCAAATCGAGGCTTTAAATTTCAGCCAGACAGTCTAGGCTGGGCAGTTTTCCTTTAACTGTGTCTGGAGTCCTCGAATACTTGATTCGTTAATCTTTTGTGCAAATTGAGTAGAAGATACTTAATTTGCTTTTTAAAAAATTTTTTTAAAAACATTTTCTATTTAGATTATCTTCTAAATAATTTTAAATGAAACCTCTAGGGCAGGAAAGGAAGAGCCTAAATTAGATATCTCTATGAACAGAACTCTCCAAACCAGCCTCCTTATTTAATACCAGGAAGTGATTAGTCTGTGTTTAAAGGAGTCTGGTCCCTTGCTGGCGCTGCAGTTGTGAGATGAAACCTATTGTAGGGCTCAACCTGGGCTCAGCTGCCTCTGTGGGCTCATCCCAGGCCTCCTTTGATGGGGAGGGAAGGGAGAATAGCACAGACCGCTCACAGATCCTCTCTGGCTCCCCAAGGGCACATAATTTCTCTTCAGTTTAAAGCATTCTGGATACATTTTAGAAGTGCAAAGTGTTAGCACTCATTGTGTATATATTAGAGAAGTGGACTCCAAGACTTCTTGTGGCCCAGAATCTAACCAAAAATTGAGCCATTCCTAAGATAATGTAATACAGGAGTAAAGTCAGTTTAGTTTACCTCTGTTATCAGGCAGTTGCAGAAGGGTAGTGCCTAGGTAGCATAGTCAGTGCCCAAAAATGCTAGCACTGCTGCTGTTATTATTACCTCATCATGTTTTGATATAGTTACCTGGTTTCAATACATAGCTCTTAGCCCTTCAGCAGACCGTCTTTTATACTCCACTATACCCTCAGTGCTACACTGAGTGCCCTTGTGCCTGATGGCATATGTAAGGGATGACCTTGCCCCGAGGAAGCAGAAGGCGGCATTGGGGCTGGGTGTTAGTTCCCTTGTATTGCTATAAAGAAATACTTAAGGCTGGGTAATTTATGAAGAAAACAGGTTTATTTTGGCCTACAGTTCTTTAGGCTGTACAGGAAGTGTGGTGCTGGCATTTGCTTCTAGTGAGGGCCTCAGGGGGTTTACAATTATGGCGGAAGGCTAAGGGGGAGCAGGCGTGTCACATGGTGAGCAAGAGGGAGGAGGTATCCGCCTCTCTTAAACAACCAGATCTCACAGGAACTCTTCAGAGTAAGAAGCCACTTCTTATCGCGAGGACAGCACCAAGCAGTTCAAGAGCTATCTGCCCCCGTGACCCGAATACCTCCCACTAGGCCCACCTCCAACATTGGAGGTCCTATTTCAACGTGGGATTTGAAAGGGACAAATATCCAAAGCAAATCAGGGGCCCAGCAGAAGCAAAGGCTGCAGGGAATGAGTCAGAAGTGCGCACGACACAGAGCTTGGAAGGCTGAGTTATTTTCTGACAACCACCTGTGCAGGCAGCTCGAGACTTAGGACTCTGACGTGGGAGTGGCCACATTGGAGCAGCCAGCACATCTGGAAATGGTTGCCTTAGCTGTGTGACCAGAGACCCTAGAATTTTTTGTCTCCTTTCTCTTGCCTTCTCTATAGACATAGCAGACTGCCTGCTTCATCCTACTGACTCTCCTCTACTCCATTCCTAATTTTTAGCTCCAAGGAAGAGTTTAAAGAGCGAGAACACCTTTAGCTGCCCATCCTGCACTACTTGCCCCTATTCTTTTTTTTTGACATGGAGTCTTGCTCTGTCACCCAGGCTGGAGTGCACTGGCACGATTTCAGCTCACTGCAACCTCCGCCTCCCAGGTGCAAGCGATTCTCGTGCCTCAGCTTCCCGAGTAGCTGGGATTACAGGCATGTGCTACTATGCCTGGCTAATTTTTGTACTACTATGCCTGGCTAATTTTTGTACTTTTTTTTTTTTTTTTTTTTTTTTTTTTTTTTTTTTTTTTGAGACAGAGTCTTGCTCTGTCGCCCAGGCTGGAGTGCAGTGGCCAGATCTCAGCTCACTGCAAGCTCCGCCTCCCGGGTTCACGCCATTCTCCTGCCTCAGCCTCCCGAGTAGCTGGGACTACAGGCACCTGCCACCTCGCCCGGCTAGTTTTTTGTATTTTTTAGTAGAGACGGGGTTTCACCGTGTTAGCCAGGATGGTCTCGATCTCCTGACCTCGTGATCTGCCCATCTCGGCCTCCCAAAGTGCTGGGATTACAGGCTTGAGCCACCGCGCCTGGCCAATTTTTGTACTTTTAATAGTGACGGGATTTCTTCATGTTGGCCAAGCTGGTCTCGAACTCCTGACCACAGGTGATCTACCCACCATGGCCTTCCAAAGTGCTGGGATTACAGGCGTGAGCCACTGAGCTTGGCCATTACTCCCTTTTCAAGCCAAGTACTGTGCAGAGCCTCCTCATTGCTGGGAAGTGGTCTAGGAAGCTCTGGGGTTGGGTGCCCTCCAAACTCTCAAGTATGCCACCATTTCTTAGGCCTGTTTCAACAGAAGAGGGGAGTGCCTCTTTTTTCCATCACATTGGGGATATTTTTGTTTCCTATTTCTTACTGTACTTGGATTCTGGAAACCTGACATGGTCTCTTTAGATTGTCTTGGGAATGGCATTTATGGAGGAACTGTGAGACTATCTTCTTCCTTGGGGGCCCTGCTTAGAAGCAGCTGGTGGGGAAGCCAGGGGCTTTCAGAAGAAGACGACAGGGTAACAGGAGCCTGCTGTGCTGAGCTGTGCTTCAGGCCTTCATGGGGCACCAAGTCCCAGGTGTGGGCGTAGCTCTTGCCACCCCACATTCTGGAATCCTCACTTCCATCCTCCTTCCTTTTCTTCTTGTCCTTGGAGCTGAAGGACTCTGTGTCCACTGCAGTTGTGGCAGCAGAGGAGAGAGGTCCTTTATATCCTCAGCCAGAATTCTCAAAGCTCTTTCCTGTAAACAGTGTAACATAAAGGTGGTTCAGGTTCGTAGCACAGATAGCCTGGAACTCTGCTTAGGAGGCGCTGACGTCAAATTTTCTTCCTTCAAAGTGGCCTGAGACTGTCACTTTAAATAAATATTTCTGTAGGAAAATGTGTTCCAAAGGACTGATGTACAATGTAGCCCATTGGTATCTTGGAAATGATTTAGGATCAGGAGGCTAGAGAGGTGTATATGAACACATTTACTATCAGAGGTGGATTCAGTGATGAAAGAAGCCCCGAGGGAGTCCTGGAAGGGTAGGTGGGGAAGGTTCCTACCATTTCCTGATAAGAATGTTTCCCTATGCTTAAACTGTTTGTGAAAACAACACGGCTTATGCTGAATGCCTCTTTTCCTTCTGGGAGTCTGAATTTTTGTTATGTACTAGACAGAGAGTTGCCTATTAAACCAGCTCCCAATAAGAACCTGGCCACTGAGTCTCTAATGAGCTTTATGCGTGTTGTCATTTGTGTCTACTCGGGGAGAGGACTCCTGGAACATTGCACTTGGTTTCCTGCACGTTTTATCCCATGAACCTTTTCTCTTTGCTGATTTTGCTTTGTATTCTTTTGCTGTAATATGTCATAGCCACGGGTATGACTGTATGCCGCCAAGTCCTTTGAGTCCTACTAATGAATCATTGAAACTGGAGGTAGTACTGGGGTCCCTGACCCGTAGGAATACTGGTGAATATTGTTGTGTGTGGGGGGTAGGAAAATAAAATCTACTTGCTGAAAGACACATTTTTGTGTGTCTTTTTCTAAAACAAGGACTTTTTCTAGTCCTTTCTCGGTAGCTAATTTTCATAGTGAGGAAAATGTGTGTGCTCTGCAACAAAAAAAGGGAGGGAAGCCCATTTTAGAAGTGAAGATATTTTTCATATTGTGTTAAATTTATTATAACTGAGCTTCAGTTATAGCAGTTGCTAAAATACTTTGTGTGAATATGTGTTGTTAAATTATAGAAATTCAGACGGCGTGTTCAAGAATCTACACAAGTGCTAAGAGAACTGGAAATTTCTTTAAGAACCAACCACATTGGGTAAGTAAACCCCTTTAACATCTTAGCTCTAAAGCTTTTGGACACTTTACAAAGTAACTGAATCATATCCAAAGAATTGAGCTTCCTTATGGTTCATTATAAATTAAAAGACTGAGGTTTTAGTAGATGAAACCTTTGTTAGTACTCAAATTACTTACTGCCCAAGAATCAGCAGAAGCAAGACAGATAGTCCTTGATTTGGAATTCATAACAATTCTATATTTCTTTGCGCGGGTGCAGTAAATATGGACAGTTGGTTTCATGTTTGCATAACAATTCTCTGGCAAATCAGGAACTCGCAACAGTAGATGTAGACTGAGGTCTTGGAAAATCTCTAAGCTTTTACTGTAGTTCTCCAAGTTGCTGAGTTGAAGCTACTTTATTTCCCTTTCGTTAATTCTCTAGAGTTTCTGGCCAGAAGGGGACGGAAGCTGGAATAATGTCACTTGACTCATGTCATTGCACTCAGACACATTCTCAGTCTCTTTTTCATACATCTCAAAACCTCAGGACCATGAAGTGTAAATCCATTCTGGGAAAATAAAGTTCAGGGAATCTCTGCACTAAGCATTCTGAGTTTCTTTCAGGCGACAACATGGTTGCTTTGCCTCAGGCAAGTACAGCGGTATTATATTCTCCCTTACCCCTGGGTGGCCTAATTGTACCATGTCTTCGAATAAGATGGCTTCTCTCTGAGGCAGAATGATATCAGGTATCCTATTTTGTAACCCTCCTTCTGCCCAAAGCACCTGCGTAACATTTTGGGCAAGCTATTTAACCCCTTTGGTTTTGATTCTTTGAGCTTTACAATGAGAGGACTATCGACTTTTAGATCTTTTAGAATTCTCCCATGACATTCTTTGCAAGTCTATTGGAAATGAATTTTGATGTATATATATTGAGCTTTAGTTTTACAGAGTATCCTGTAACATACAGTAAGTCCTCTCTCATTGATAGGTTCTTCTTGGAAACCATGAGTTTTAAGTGAAGTGATGTTATAAAACCTTTTTCCCCCCTCATCAATGTCATAATGAAATAAATGTTATTTGAGGTTAAGTAAGGACTTGATATGGATTTATTATGTAGATAAAACTTTATTTCAGACTGCTGTAAGCCATTCAAATGGTTAATTAGCATAGTTATTTCAAAATAAACTTTTAGAAATTGTAGGAATGCTATTTTGGTTGATAGGTGACGGAACTTGGGTAAGAATGTGCATTTCTTAAATGATAACCAGCAGGTTTGTCACCTTGAGAATGAAATATTCAGAAAATGAATTAATTCTAGACTTTGTCCCTGAAAATGAGCTATGGAACAAAGAATCATAGAGTCATGATTTTTGAACTGGAAGAGAAATTAAGAATTGCCTAATGCCTCATTTTACAGATTAAAATAATTAAAGACCAGAGAAGGTGAGTGAATTGCACAGTCTACAGCTGTAGAGCCAGGTGCTTTGGCTCAAGTTGCTCTGTTGCTTTTCCTGTATGACTTATGCTGGCAGCCATTTCCCTGAAAGTAAATAAGATTATCAGGGATCTGGGATCAAAGCAATGAGGCTTGTCTGCTGGAGATGAAGATGGTGGTAGTTTAATACTTCTGGGCATTTAAACTAAGGACATTTAAATACTTTCCAGTATTTATGGATCAGGAACTAGATTCGATTTTGTTTGGTCCAACCCTAGGCCTTTGGCCCTTTTAACTGAAAATGGTGGAATGAACTGCAACCAGGATTTCTACAAATTGTCAAAAAGCATTTCTTAGGCTGGGTGCAGTGGTTCACATCTGTAATCCTAGCACTTTGGGAGGCTGAGGTGAGTGGATCACCTGAGGTCAGGAGATTGACACCATCCTGGCCAACATGGTGAAACCCATCTCTACTGAAAATACAAAAAATTAGCCAGGCGTGGTGGTGCATGCCTATACTCCCAGCTAGTTGGGAGGCTGAGGCAGGAGAATCACTTGAACCTGGGAGGTGAAGGTTGCAGTGAGCTGAGATCACTCCAGCCTTGGTGACAGAACAAGACTCCTTCTCACCCCCCAAAAAAAAAAAAGCATTTCTTTAAGCATTGCTGAAGTAACGTGAAATTGACCATCAAATACAAAAGGAAGATGATCATTTCCAACACAAACTTGGCTGAATAGAAGAACCTTGGTTGGATTGAAGCCAGTGCAGTCTGCAAGCAATTGGAGTGGTTTGTTGTTGAGGATACTATAGGCATGTTGAAAGATTCTTACATTTCTTTCATCTTTACCGGGTGAAGTTTTCCCTCACCCACCGCCTATGTGAGGTACTCTGAAAGCCTTGGCTTTAGCAGCAGAAAAATTGATGGAGATGCATTGTCTGATTGTATGCAAGCAATCACTAGCATAAGCTTACATGAAGTAAAACCACACAACCAGAGTTTGACCATCTTGCCTGTCCTGAAAACCTAAACCTGAACTCACTCTTTCTTATGTAAACTAACTGGCTTGATCTCACTTGATAGGGATATCTTCTGAAAAATTACTCAATAATGACTAAAACAATCAGTTACTAAAATGAAGAATTCTTGAAATGCAAGATGCTATATGAGGAAACCATATATTTTATTGTACTGTTTAGCATACTGTAATAGATAGATAATTCAGGGCTGAGTGTGATGGCTCACGCCTGTATTCTCAGCACTTCGGGAGGCTGAGGCAGAGGATTACTTGAGCCCGAGAGTTTGAGACCAGCTTGGGTAACATAGTGAGACCTCGTGTCTACAAAAAGATAAAATATTAGCCAGTCACAATGGCACGTACCTGCAGTGCCTGAGACGCTGAGGCAGAAGGATCAATTGAGCCCGTGGGTTCGAGGCGGTAGTGAGCAGCCATTGCACTCTCTGAGTAACAAAGTGAGACCCTGTCTCAAAAAATAAAAATAAAAGAGCAGTACCCATTTGCTCAAATTTTTGCTATGCCCCTTTCTAGTTATTTAGCCTTAGATAAGTTATATAAGTTTTCTGTACTTACTATGTGACCCAAGTTAAATTCTCGTTGACAAAATGAGTATGATAAGACTTACATCATAGGAATGTTGTAAGGATCAGATGACATAACTTATAAAGACCTAATAAAGGGTCTGAAACTTAATAGTTACTCAATATATGATAGTTGTTTTTTATGCTTGTTGCAAATAGTATCTGTAGTATTCAACAGTATTATATATCTCTAAGGAATTCCCTAAGGCAGAGAGTGTTATCATCTTTATCTAAAATGATCCTGACACTCAGGAGATTATGATTCCCAGAAATTAAAAAGAAGGGATTACATTTACAATCTACTTGTCCTAAAAAAAAATTGTTCTGGGCACATGCTTGCTTTTCAAGGTTAAAGACTTGAGCTTTACCGAGATAACATTCTGAGCTGCAGCTTTGTCAAGCAAAGGGCTTGTTCTGAGTTTTGATATAAACCTAAAACTCTATAAATGGAACAATCTTCTGAGAAAGAAAATTAATTTTCTTTGAGTCAAATTGAAATAAGAATTAGACTAGAAATAATCCCATTCACTTACTCTTAGGAACTATAATAATAGAGAAGAATTGGATTATGACTTATCTAAGCTTTTGAAATTACTTGAAATACCCTTGAAATGATCCACGTAGTGTTAGAACACACTGGCCATGCAGTGTGAGTAGGCAGATGCCATGGTGCTTAAGATGTCAGAGTGATAGGATTTAAGTTGTGGTGAGGGTGAAGTGGACAGATTTACCAGCTTTATTCTGTGGAACTGATGTGTATGCTGTCTCTCCTTGCAGGGAATTTATTGTAGTAAAGCTGCCTATAATGATGGAAAATTACTTTCCATCCTCAGTGGAAGGTCACAGAAATTCTGAAAGATACTCATTTCACTTTCTCGTTGCGGTGTAGAGAGAACAGGCATGAGATTGCAGAAGGAATGTGGCAAGTTCGCAAGGAGGGGAAGGAGGTTTGTAGAAAAGGGAAGACACTGAGGAACTGCTTAGTTAATGTCGTCTTCTCTCCTGCCTGCCAGACTTCTTTATGAATCAGTGCTGGGTGAGCCAGGCCAAAAGAAGAAAGACAGGAGAGTGACAAAGGCTGCTTTTAACATGCATACAACATGTATGGGTGTGTATGTGTGTATCAAGCTGCCTTATGATTAACTTATTCCTAGATGGTACTTTTTTAGAAACCATCAAGGTTATAATCATTTTGTTATTTATTAAGCACTGTGTTAGGTGCTTTACCTTTGTTATTCTGTGTATTTCCTACAAAAATCTTACTGACCATTACGCCTGAATCCCTGTTTTACAGATGAGAATACTGAGGGTCGTCTATTAAGTACCTTGCTCAATTCCACACAAGTTAGAAGCACTGAGATTTGAGCCTAGATATAGTCACTTCTAAAATTTGTTACCTAAACCAGCAGTTCTCACCTTTTATTTTGGTTTTAGAATGCCTTTATACTTTTATATTATTTTTGAACCCATATAATCTTTTGTTTAGATGGGTCAAATCTATTAATATTTACAATATTAGAAATTAAAACCGATATATTTTAAATGTCTTTAATAAAACATTTATTTAATAAAATTTAATTTAAATACATAAATATAAAATAAATGTTATATATTAATATAAATATTAACACATTATAAATTAACTTAAATGACATGTTTTATGAAAAATATTCTTCAAATAAAAAATTGGTGACAAAGGCCGCATTGGTTTAATTTTTGCAAATCTCTTTAAAAACTGGTTAATAGTTGGCAGCTAGATTCTCCTATCTGAGTCAACATTCAGTTTGTTGTGATCTGTTTTGATGGATGTATATGAAGAAAGTTGGGTCTTTTACATATACACACTTAGAGACGAGTTTTTTTTAATGGTCTTTTCAGATAATTGTGGATATTCTTTTTTTGGTAATACCCCTGAAATTGAACGACTGGTAACTGATTCTTACAGATAGCTATAATGTAGAGTCTGAAATCGTATCAATGCACTTTTTGTGCTCTGTTATATTAAAATCCACTGGCCAGGCGCAGTGGCCTGCAGTCTCAGCAACTTTGGAAGGCCGAGGTGGGCAGGATGGCTTGAGCCTGGGAGTTTGAGACCAGCCTTGGTAACATGGTGAACCCTTGTCTCTATAAAAAATACAAAAATTAACCAGGTGTGGTGGCATGAGCCTGTAGTCCCAGCTACTCAGGAGGCTGAGGTAGGAGGATCACTTGAGCTCAGGAGGTTGAGGCTGCAGTAAGCCATGATTGTGCCACTGCACTTCAGCCTGGGCAACAGAGTAAGACCCTGTCTCAAAAAGTCCTCTGTGCTGTCTTGCACTTTGATTGGGTCATTTTATCCATACGTGAACTTGTGACATGATTTCTTAACATCATGCATTAGTCATTTGGAAGATCAGAATAACTCAGTGAAATCATGTTTCTCAAATGTTGAAGTATATCACTTTGCAGTATTTTAAAAAATCACATTTGTTAATAACCACTAGTCTGATTAGAATATATTTTAAGTATTGAGAAGCTGTCAAACTGATGGTGGTGAATACAGGTTTTCCAGAATTCTAATTTTTGTTTGAAAGCTCAAAGTTGGTCATCAACAACAAATACTGTGTTGTCCCTGAAAGGACGGGCTCACTTCATATTTGAGTAAATGTCTGCCACATATCCCAAACTGAATCACCATGGTTTGTCAACCATTTTTACAAGTAAATTGACATTCCATGAAAAAATGGCTTGTTCAGCTCACAACTCGAACAGTTGTACAGGTGCTTTTCCTTGAGACAACTGTGCTACTTGGGCAGGTAGCAGAAGTACTTCATGTGAGCTTCCTGTTTTGTCAAGCTGAAAATGAAAAAGATGTGTACTAAATGAGTAAGCTTTAATAAAATCAGTATTTTGTATTGCTTATCTAAGGGCATTCTTAAGTGAAGTTGGCTTTTTCCTCCTCCTGAGTGCATGGAGTGACAAATACAATAAATAGGTGTCTTCTTTGGTTGCAGCAGTTTTATACAGTATTTCTTTGGCATTATACATGTCAGTGTCAACAGAGTGAAAACAACCAATGTCCTAATTTTTTAATTAATTAATTATTATTATTATACTTTAAGTTCTAGGGTACATGTGCATAACGTGCAGGTTTGTTACATATGTATACTTGTGCCATGTTGGTGTGCTGCACCCATCAACTCATCAGCACCAATCAATTCATCATTTACATCAGGTATAACTGTTTGAGTTCTTTGTAGGTTCTGGATATTAGCCCTTTGTCAGATGAGTAGATTGCAAAAATTTTCTCCCATTCTGTAGGTTGCCTGTTCACTCTGATGGTAGTTTCTTTTGCTGTGTATTTTTTTTTATGAAAACAGTTTTACCTTCATAGACACCCTGAGAGGGTTTCAGGGACCCCTAGTGGTGTATGGGCTATACTTTGAGAATCAGTTTGCAACACTGCCTAACAGAGTAGATCTGACCAGTGTTGAATCCGCACAGTGCTTCTTTCTCTTGCTTTTCATGATTTTTCATCAACTTCAGTTCCCACTGTATGTCTGTAGGACCTCTCTCTAAAAGAGGCTGGCAAAGGGAATTAACTGCTTGTTCCTTTCTGTTGTGCAACTTTGGGCCACTTGGCTTGATCTTAGAAATTGAAAGCCAGGAACATCTCTTAAGACCTATATGAGGAGAAATAAGGTTCTAAGATTTGGGGAGACAGAACAAAGATTTGAAATCAAGCTGTGACCAGCCTACAATAAAATAGTGACTGTTGGCATTGGCACTTACATCTCTTCCTTGCACCCAGTTTCTTCCAGAGCTATTTGTCATTGTCCCTGTCTTTTCCAGCTCCTAAGCATCTGATTTAGAATTTGCCTAAATTCAGATTTACAGCATATGGTAATTATATTGAATCCGTGAGGCACTCAGGAAGTTATGCATTCTGTCGGAGTCAGAAATAATTCAACTTTCCAAAACCTATAATTAACCAATTTGAAACTGTTTGCCTATTGGCAACATATTAAAAAGTGTGTGTAGCATGCACAGAGGTGAAATGGAAATAATTTGCTATGGGAACCCTAAATATATGATATAGTCCTTGCATGATCATTTACATAAATCTGCAAAATGAGGCATCCATATTCTTTGAATGCCTTTAGATTCCAGATACTGCTTTGAAAGTTGCCCATTTTTATCTTTACCTGTTTTCTTTCCTTACTCTTTCATTTCTGTAGAAGTTCACTTTCAACTCTGATTGAAAGTGGCCGGTTCTCTCCAATACAGAAAGTTCCAAGTCAAGAAGGGGTAGGGACTGAGATAATAGAAAAATGCGGGCTCTTTTTTTCTTATCCATACCCTTATTGCTGAAATGACTTTGCTAAGCTAGCCTGATACCATTTGATAAAGTGGGGAAGGTAGCCAGCCCTGAAAGACTGATCTCATTCTTTCCTAAGGCAGCCAGGGGTGTCAGGACTAGATCAAATCCCAGGAGGAGGATCTTGTAGCTTTGAAAAAAATGTAACTGTATGACATTAAATCAGGGGTAGAATATGTCACACTTTCGCTGCCCTTTTAGGAGGTAGGCAGCAGGCTGTTACCTTTTACTCAGAAAATTGTCTTCGAGGCCCTTTCGCTCAAAATCAGAAAGTGGAGATGGGGGCCTGGATAACGACACTGCAGTGAAGTAAGAGAAGCCAATTAGTGTTCTTTATCCCTGCATTAAAACATCTGCA
The DNA here is from genome assembly GCF_047675955.1 of Chlorocebus sabaeus. Classification (NCBI taxonomy): domain Eukaryota; kingdom Metazoa; phylum Chordata; class Mammalia; order Primates; family Cercopithecidae; genus Chlorocebus; species Chlorocebus sabaeus. The sequence continues at coordinate 39,840,655 of NC_132913.1, forward strand.
TATTACCATGTTAAGTGAATTGTAGCTCTGGCTGTACTTGGCTATTTCCTACCTTAAAAAAATTTAGTTTTTCATCTGTAGGTCACTTGCCTCTTGTCTAGTTGGTGGCTGAACTTTCCAAGTGAGATGGAGGTGCCAGCCGGTGGTTGACACAAGGGCAGGCACTGAGTGCATTCTGGATGGTCTGCACTCTACAGAGGCTGCGTCTGGAAAATCAACCAGAAGAAATGACAGTGGTTGTTTCTCTTAGCTCCTAAATTCGTGTGTTCTTATGAGCCACTAAGAATATGTGAAACTGAGACTGCCCTGAAAAATCTGCCCCTACCCCCGCCATGATTATTTCTCATATTAAAAAGACACCCACCACCAAGGGCCAGTTTAAATTGTACAATCAGAGCCCATAGACCAGACCAATGGAAAAGCCTAAGCAAGGCTAAGGGGCTTGAATTTAAAGATTTTCTAATCATCGGATTTTGATAGTGAGTTCCAGACTTTACGTCTCCAGCCAGTCACAAAAAAGAAAAAATTCTTTTTACTATTTCTAAGCTTCTAATTACTAGTATTTAAATGTGATCAATGTCTCCTGAGACCTAGCACCATAGAAAGTAATTAAAATAAATAAAAAAATAAGTATCTAGTAGATGCTGTGAGATTGTGTATGTGGCTCTTTTGAAATGAAACTCCAGCCTCCACCAGTACCCAGCCCCGTTAGTTTTGTCTAGATCTCATAACAAAGCCACTTTGTGAGGCCTACCAGGTGGTATTTTCTTTGCCACTGTTGCCACTCCAGGTCTCTCTTAAATTAAATGCTGTACGTTTACAGGCAGCTATGCCAAGTGCATAGGTTTTGCAGTTGCCTCTCTGAGGCACTTGGGGGGAAAACACAAGGCAAGCTTTCTACTTTCCCACTTTGCTGCCTCCTGGAACTACCTGCAGACCTGGGCTGGGTTTGCATCATGGAGATGACAGGACTAGAAGAAAGAATGAGCTTGAGGATGAAACAAAGAACCCCTTCCCCCTGCCAAAAATTAAAACAAACAAACAAACAAACAAAAAACCAAATATCCTGATTCCATGGGATTGTTTTCTTCCTTTTAAGACAAAGACCTCAAGGGGTTGCTCATTCTTAAGGGATACTTAGTAGAATTGTCCTACTGTTATTTTAATAACTAACAAAACTGGCTTCCATAGTTGCTATCATGTCCATAGCTGGTCAACCTTTTTAGCTTGGTGTTTCTGGAGGAAAGTAACCACTGTGGAATGCAGGTGGCAGATGTACCTTAAGTGGCATTTCAGTGATAGTAGTAGATCTTTTGACTTATTATTTGTTGGAGTTTGAAACTTAGTGAAGGCTTAATCGGGTACCATATGTTGTTTGAAGATGAATGCACTGGAGGAAATCTGTAAAAGGGGGTGGTGACATTTTACATCCACCTCCCTAAAGATTGTGTTTGAACCCCCTATCAGGATTATTATGAAGAACAAATAAGAATGTGTAAACATTTTCCATGAACTGTGGAGCACCATTCAAATGCAAGATGTTATTATTTAAAAAAGAATTTTTAAAAAAACCTGATATTTGTCATCTACCGGCCTTGATGATGGTATGCAGTGCCTGCAGCTTTTTAAAAGGTTTTAACATTCATGGAAAAAGTTAAGCAAATCATTATCCCTATTGAATTTCTAGAAGCCCATAAACACTGGTCTCTCATTGGCTAGTTTAGTGGTTTCTGTAGCTTAGTGTGCCAAGGAGTTGAACTTGGATTTGAAATCCTGCCTGGATTTTTGTGGTTATGTTGTCATGTCCCCCGTCTGCCTCATTGTCCGTAGTCTTGCTTCCTTCCACAAGCAGGCTGTAGATCAATTGTGGTGGAAGAAGTACATTAAGCAAGTGCCTTCTTTAAATAAAGTTTCTTACAGATTATCTTAAATCATCTAAGCAGTAAAATGCAAAGATGGCCCACGTGTACTTTTTGGCCCTTATTTTTGCACATTAAAAAGTTGTAGTTTTCTTAGTTACCATATCTGAAAAGCTCCTGTCTCATGTGAAGTAGTCTAGGCCTTCCTCCCTATGTCCTTTCAGGCAATGAAAGTTTCTGGTGAAAAAAAACAAAACTTTGCACTGTGCCCTTTCCTTGGCAGGTCATGTGATCAATTTCTCCAATGATTTTTTTTTCCCCCCAACAGATGGGTCAGAGAATTTCTGAATGAAGAAAACAAAGGTCTTGATGTTCTAGTGGAATATCTCTCATTTGCACAGTACGCAGTAACGTAAGTAAAACTTGGCTTGCTTGCATTTGAATTTTTTGTGGTCACAGCAGATGCAACTCAGTGGTAAAGTTATACACCACACAAAGGGCAGAAACTCAGAAGCAGATGTGCGAGGGCTTAGGGAGGTTTGTTTCTATTTGGGTAACTAAAAACAAATCACATAATTGGTATTAGAAATGCCTTTAAGGCAGAAGTGAAACAGGTGAGTAAAAAAAAATCACCCTTAAGGAGCCCTTATTTTCAAAAGTAATGCTTTCTTTAGGGCTTAAGTTATATATATGGAAGAATGGTCTAACAGTTAGTGAAAGAAGTATTTGATAAATCACTAGGTGATGCAAAAGAGTGACTCCCTTTTTATTTTAAAAATGATGTCTTCATGTATATTTGTATATGTTAGTAAATGCATAGAAAATGATTGCAGAAACAGATACCAAATATAGTGGGTAGGGAGAGGTAACAAGGTAACAAGAGGTAACTGGAGGGAGAGTAACAAGAGGCTATTCCTTTTTCCTTGATATGTATTTGTATTGTTTTGATTTTCTGCCTATAAACTGAAGGGGAGTAAAAACGGGTCAGAGCAGGAAAGAAAAATCAACCTATTTAACCTTGTTTTTGTTATTTCCTAAAATTCTGTTTTCTTGACTTCCAGAATGATTTACAAGACTCAAAAGTGTACATCTGAATGAGACATTGTCTTCTCCACATTTTCTCCTTTAATCAAAAAACATCCTAGTATCCACAGACACACTCATACACACAGATTGAAGCAATAATATTCATTCGTTAATTTGACTGAAAGACATTTCAGCCTTGGTGGTGTTTTTCTTTTCCATTCTTGTTTTAAAAGCAGTAACCTGTTTTTTTAATTTCTTCACTCCAAAAGAGTCCTAAGACTTAATCAGATGTTATCTTATAATCCCCATCATTTCCTGGAGAATTTGTGAAGCGAAAGGTATAATTATTCCTACCGTACAGATGCAGAAACGAAACTATTGACTGAAACTGTCTTGATAGGTTTCAGTTCTGATACCTCTCATGTATTAGATGGAATGGACTAAGAAAAACCAATAGACAAGTTCTTACCTTCCTGAGAAATGCTCTTCAAAGGATGTTTCCTATCTATCTCCATTTCATCAAACACTGCAAGTCTCCCTTATGCTTTATATTATATGCCAAGAGAAAATACTGTTACCTACCCTGTTGGGTGTTTTAAAATCTGGAGTGATATTTATGCAATTCAGAGAAGACTAAGAAATGTCAGGAGGAATGGGTAAGAACAGCATGCTATGTTTTCTGTTGGCTCTAATGAATCCTTTACCTACATGACAATAGAGCTTGGCAACCAGCTTTCCCAAATGTACCTTCACATAAGACCAACCAGGAAAGGAGGTGCTCCTGTGAGGGAGTTCCTGTAGTCTCTAGCATAAGACAACAGCGCACAAAAGATGAGAATTCAGAGCTTTTGTTTCTCAATCTTGTGCCTTTGTGGGGTTTTTTTTTCAAGCAATTGCTTTATGCTGTTTGCTTATTGGTTTTGGTTGGCTTTCATTAGATAACAAATTTTATATAGATATATAATTTGTCATCTTTCTTGAAACTAATGGGCTGAAAAAATTTCTTACTTTTCCTTGGCATGTGACAATTGTCTAGCCCGTGAAATATGAGACACAGGCTCATAGTGCGTCCCTGAAGAAGAAGCACTCTTTTCTTTTTCTTTTTCTCTTCTCTTCTCTTCTCTTCTCTTCTCTTCTCTTCTCTTCTCTTCTCTTCTCTTCTCTTCTCTTCTCTTCTCTTTTTTCTTTTCTGTGTCAGATAGAGTCTCACTCTGTGACCCAGGCTGGAGTGCAGTGGCATGATCTGGGCTCACTGCAACCTCCGCCTCCCAGGATCAAGTGATTCTCCTGCCTCAGCCTCCCGAGAAGCTGGGTTTACAAGCACCCACCACCTTGCCCAGCTAATTTTTGTATTTTTAGCAGAGATGGGGTTTCACCATGTTGGGCAAGCTGCTCTCAAACTCCTGACCTCAGATGATCCACCCCCCTCAGCCTCCCCAAAGTGTTGGGATTTCAGGTGTGAGCCACTGCGCCCAGCCTAGAAGCACTCATTTCTATGTGTGTTTCCTTTTTCTGCTGTGTGAGGGTGAGGACGAGCTGAGAGGAACACACGCTGAATGGCATGGGAGCTGCAGAGTAGCCTAGCGAGGGCGTCAGTGCCACGAGTGATTTCAGGATGCCCTCCTCGTCTTACCTTCTGTCATCTCAGTGATAGCTTTCTCTTTTTAGCAGTTAAAATTTTATTAGATTACCTCATTCTAACTTTTATGTTCAGCATTCCCTCCTGCAGCCAAAGGCATGACAGAATTGTGATCAGATGCCTCCATGGTCTTTGTGCATCAGTCTCTGATCTCTGATTCGTCTTTTATAGGTGAAAGTCATCACCGATTTTCAGATGAAGATTCTAACCAAATATTTTATTTTGGCAGTTATACTTTTATAAAGTTATACTTTGATTTATTGTATGTATTATTGTTTGTTCTTCTGCAGTATCCTCTAAAATTTTCCTGAGGATATTAAGTGTAGCTGCCTTCTGATTGTCCTACTGTCTGATCAGGTGTTGATATGGATAGAAACAATTAATATAATTCCTTTTTTTTTTTTTTTTTTTTGAGAAAGCAGAGTTACTGACTTTGTGAGGGGAGAAATGTATGGAGCACAAAAGCCTGTCTGTTTAAAAACTTTGTTCCTAAAACTATATAAGAATGAGCAACTTAAGTTGCCATTTATTCTAACATGGTTAACATGAGTAATAACCTCAAAAAATGTCAGAGAAACAACAGTCTGACTTTAAAGAGCACCACACTGGGAGGAGATTCCAAAATCAAAGCAAATCCATAACTTTGCTGGTAATGTATCACATATGCTTGGAAAAGTACACTTGCCAACACACTGGGAGAAAATGCTCAGTGAAAATTGATGGGTAGGAATAAATTAGTATAAGCCTAACATATTGACTTGTTAAAGCAAAATGAAGACAGCTGTAAGATCTTTTCCCCCTTCCATCATACCAATGTTAGCGACTGGTAAGTTAGCAAGCCTTATAAAATAAAATACAAATAATATATCACTGTTTAATTTTTGCTGTTCATTGTTCCATTATTCTTTTGCCAGACTCATTATTTGTCATTCTGTATTTTTAAAGCTAACACTGAGCCCATAGAAATTCCGTTGTATTTCCTTTCCAGTTTTCTTTGTTTACAAAGACTTTCCATACTAAGGTGCAGATGTGTTGTAGGAACAGCAAATTATACCTGTTCATTTAAACATGTGAATGTGAATTTTTCAGTCTTCAATGGCATTTCTCTTTTGTTTTAGTTTTGACTTTGAAAGTGTGGAGAGTACTGTGGAGAGCTCGGTGGACAAATCAAAGCCCTGGAGTAGGTCCATCGAGGACCTGCACAGAGGGAGCAACCTGCCCTCACCTGTGGGCAACAGTGTCTCCCGCTCTGGAAGACATTCTGCACTGCGGTGAGTTCGTTTAATCAGGAGGCAACTTTGGCAGGATGTACTGGGACAACAGGGTCCTACTTCTTTTGATAATTCTGGGCACTGTATCTCGTAAATTGCCACAGAGCGCTTTCATTTACAATGACTGTAAATGAAAGTTTCTTTAGGAGTTCATAGGCTCTTTCCTTGGGTGATGTTTGATAACTTTAAATAGCTTCTGGAAACACCATACCTTGATTCAGCACAAAAGGTGAGAAAATTCTGCTGCCAAATGATACAACAGGGTAGTCTCATAGGCAGATAAGGTTTTGAAACCAGGGAAATGTTGACATCCTGGTGGAGGTACTGTTTCCAGGGTAGAGGCAGCACTTAGTGATCTGGGGATCTAAAGAGCCCCTTGTTACCCTTTGTCCTTCTGCTCTCTTTCATTTCTCCAGTGGTAGCTCAGGTTGTGTGCTCTGGGGCGTTTTCTTAGCCATAGGTACAGAATGCCATGGTGCTCATTTGTATTGGGGAGACGCCATTAAGCAGTGTTCCTTTGATTAGGTATGCTTCAATTGTCAACCTTTTTTTTTTTTTTTTTTTTAGATGGAATCTCACTCTTGTTATCCAGGCTGTAGCGCAGTGGCACAGTCTTGGCTCACTGCAACCTCCACCTCCCGGGCTCAAGCAATTCTTCTGCCTCAGCCTCCCAAGTAGCTGGGGTTGCAGGCACCTGCCATCACACCCAGCTAATTTTTTTTTTTTTGTAGTTTTAGTAGAGACAGGATTTCACCATGTTGGCCAGGCTGGTCTCAAACTCCTGACCTCAGATGATTTGCCCGCCTTGGCCTCCCAAAGTGCTGGGATTACAGGCGTGAGCCACTGCGCCCGGCCAGTTGTCAACCTTATATTTCTTCCTAAGTATTCCCTTTCTCATCTCTCCTGGCTAAAATAGTACCATGCTAAGGGAAGATTGGTGCTGACCACCTATACCAGTAATGGGTTTAATGTTGCTGAGGTTGTTCGTTCACTCAGACCTACAGTCATTCATTCATGGAAAAATATTTTTGTGCTTCTTATTTGTCAGGCATAACACTTAGAACAAATTGTATATTGGTGGATAAATCAAACTCCTGCCTGTCAGGACAGAGATACCATCTAGAACAAGTTTGTAAAGGTTTTCTATGGTTCATGATTTTCACACAAAATTTTGTTAATAAGACCCTCATTCCAAAATGTTGCTTAGTCTTTCTTTTCATTTTTTTCTATCCTACCCCCTTACTTACTCTTTCTTGCTTAAAGTGTTTCTGTCTTATTTCAGGCATGCTCTGGCAAGAGGACATTATTTCTCTAAGTGTTTACGATCACTCCGGGTTTTCAGTCATTGTAGTAGAATCCATATGTCAAATTGCAGTCAGTGAAAATGTGGCATTTAGACCTTTGCATTTGGTTGCCTAATTACCTCTTGTCCCTTTGACTTGGGTTTTGGTCATGGAAAGTTAAACATTTCTCTGTAATGAAGTTCAGTTCTGCTGAAGGATTTGATGTTTGAGTATGATACCTCCAATAAATCATTCAGATTTTCCTTGTTTAGAACTGGAAGAAAATGTTAATGGGTTTAGAATGAATTGATTCACTATTAAGAACAGTGTTTCAATTCACCTCATTATATTTGCAGTAGGCCAAGGGTTATGCAACCTGCTAATCTGCATCAGCTTCACATGTGGGCAGGAATATATGGGCTGCTTTGGCAGATATATAAAGAAAGGCTAATTGTCTGAAGAATTTCCTGTTCACCTTGGTACTAGAATGGAAATTTTCACCACTAGTTTAATTATTTGTAAGGGATTTAATTTGCAAAGTACATTTTAATTTAGTTTTCTATCATTGGACACTTAGAAAGTATCATATATTGCCAAGCTACCACCTTAATAAGGATTCGTTTTTCTGGTTAATAATTCAGTATGCTTACTTTTTAAAGTATTTTTTCCAGTAGAGCAGAAGAATCGGGAAAATTTGGGAAACTTCCCAGGTTCAAAGAAGGATGTAACCCTGGATGCTGGAGGTCAAGGGACATCCAAGGCCAGCCTGTTCTGCTTCACAGTTTTGGTTCAAGGTGGATCTTGCTGGAATTAATTTCACATTGGAAAGTCAGACCAAAAGCATGGAGATAGGGAATTGTATCTGGAAAAAAGCGGGAATTATACATGTGCTGTTTCTGGTTGGCGGGTGTGCTTGAAGATGACCAGCTAAGAAACCAATACCACATTCTTCTCTTTTGTGTTTTAATATTTCAAGCTCAAGAACAGAACATTGAAATTTCCTTTGATTCTGCTGTGTGGTTTCTAGTAGCTCAAGAAAGCCGACAAGGCAGTAACTTTCATGCCACTTAAGGACTTGACGCTTAGATTTTTGTTTTGTTTTTTGAACAATGTATATCAATAGTTTTCTAGCTCTTGTGGTTTGTAGATTTATGTCTGGATTCTAATTCTGTATTTGGTCATTGGATATAGCATCTGTGACATAAAAACAACAATCAGAAGTACAGGCATATGGTACATGTTGCTTTTCATGTACCCAAAGATTGTTTACATTTTTTTCTCTTCCTCTTTCTCTCCCCTTTCTCTCTCTTCTGCACACACTGCCTTCACTTTTGACTTTCTTTTTATCATCCTCCCTTTTCTTTCTACCACCTCATTTCTGATTTTCTTCTCCTCTTCTACTTTGTCCTTTCTCGTCCTGCTGTCTCCTCCTCCTCTGGTTTCATTAATCTCTCATGCCACCACCAGATTGGTTTCTCTGCCTGAGTATTTTCAGTTCCATTGCCATTACAGCTGCTTCTCCCCTCTTGCCTCTGGAGCAGCTTCAATTTACACACTGATGATGAGGCTTCAAACCGGAAAATCTCGTAAGTCACGGGTGAAAACGACATCCAAGCGAGCTCACAGGGCATGGTGGCAGGGCGTTCCGACAGCTCTCCATGATATAATATGATAACCTTGTGGCTTTGTGCCGACATGCCATACTAGAATAAAGCCTGCTGCCTTTTAAACTTTGATACACTCTGTTATCATATTATGATTCCTCATTTTTAGAATTTGAACCTTTACAGTATCTTGCATTTTAATAGCACAGGTTGGTTTTTTTTTTTTTTGAAAAAGAAAAAATATATAAATTCATGTTCTATGAAGATGATTTATTCTGGTAGCTTTGTTTAATTAGTATATGTCTTCTGTACCCAAATGCAGATTTTAGTTCCTTCTTTTTAATCTCCCGATAATAAGACAGATATAGTAATCTTATCTGATACCACTTGGCAAAAGGGTTGGTTAATCTTGGAAGAAAAAATGAGATTTCAGGAAATTTAAAACATGTTGTAAATGGGCATGATTAAAGAAAAAATGAAAAACACTGTGTTCAGCTGGGCACAGTGGTTCACACCTGTAATCCCAGCACTTTGGGAGGCCAAGGTGGGAGGATCACTTGAGGTCAGAAGTTCGAGACCAGCCTGGCCAACATGGTGAAACTCTGTCTCTACTAAAAATACAAACAACAACAACAAAAACTAGCTGGGTGGGGTGGTGCACACCAGTAATCCCAGCTACTTGAGAGGCTGAGGCATGAGAATCACTTGAACCTGGGAGGCAGAGGTTGAGTAAGCTGAGATCATGCCACTGCACTCCAGCCTGGGCGACAGAGCAAGACTCAATCTCAAGAAAAAAAAGAAAAACACTGCGTTCTAAAATACAAGTTTTTTGTTTTGTTTTGTTTTGTTTTGTTTTTTAACCAAATTCTAATGTTGACATACCTTTTCCTCCTTGTAGTCATACTTTACTTTTTAATTATTCAAAATTGATTGTTAAACATTTTATGTCGTAACATACCCCCTGAGTCATAACAGCTATTGGATTCTGTATTGCCATGTATTTGTCAGGCTAGAGGGAAACTATTGTTATTGATGCAGTGGATACCTGGTTTATATTGTCTCCTAAAATTAGAATGTGGTGTGCCTTCAGTTAAGACAGGTTTCTGTCAGCGTGGCTACAGAGCTTACTAAATTTAACAATGCTGTATAGGGACATATGTGCACATCAGATCTGTGAGGACAAAGGCTGTGTTATTTCAGATGCAAGAGAAAATACTTTCTGATTTTTAAGAAGGTCCAAATTAATGCTATTAACTCGAGTAAGAAATGACATAGTAAGTTAATGAGTTTTTAAAGAAAGAGGTGTAGTGCTAACTCAGGGTTTGGAGGAAGCGACAAATTTAAACTGGACTTTAGGCAATGTCCAGAGTTGGTCCTCAGGGTAAGGAAAGGTTGTTCCAGGTGGAGGGGAAGTGAAAGAACATGAGTTGAGCACAGCCCTATATAAAGATAAGGAGTGCTAGGGAAAGAGGGAAGAACCTGTCCTTTCAGGAACAGGTGCTTTATGACGGAGGTGGAGAGCTGTCCAGTGGAGAGAAAGAGTCATGAGACAGAAACCAAGATTCGCCGTTGCTATTGATCCTTGTAACCAAGGATGATAATTTCAAAACAATTATATAATCCTGCTCATTTCTTCCTTAAAAATTTTTTGTCTTCTTTTACTTTCCTGAATATGCCCATAGTTTACGTATTCCCGTTGCAATGTTTTATTTTCAAATATCTTTTCTTTAAAAACAACACCAAGATCCACATTGCCTTTAATACACTAACTACCATTAGTATTTCTTCTACACTCCTCCAGAGCAAGAGTTTGTTTTTCTTAAGAGCAAGAATTGTTTTTCTTATGATGATGATGATGACGATGATTTTTTGAGACAGGATCTTGTTCTGTTGCCCAGACTGAAGTGTAGTGGCACAATCATAGCTCACTACAGCCTCAACCTCCTGGGCTCAAGAAATCTTCCCCCTTCAGCAACCCAAGTAGCTGGGCCTACAGGTGTGTGCCACCATGCCTGGCTAATTTTTAATTTTTTCTGTGGAGATATGGTCTCACTATGTTGCCCAGGCCTCTCTCAAACTCCTGGTCTCAAACAGTCCTCCTGCTCAGCTTCTTAAAGTGCTGGGATTACAGGTGTGAGCCACCATGCCTAGGCAAGATAATTACTTTAATGGAATGGCATTTCGTGAATAGTCCTTATCTGAATATTTGCCACTAGTGTACTTAGTGGATTTACGTGAAGAGATGAAGAATTCAAATGTAGGTCCTTGTTTATGTATTTTTAACACTGCAGTCCCATTCCTGGCAATGGTTTTCATAGAAGTAATTCTTACAAGTATTTTTCAGTAGTACAGAGGTATAGATAGCATTGATGTAATTTTTATTGGTGAGAAAGGCTTTCCTTAAATGTCCCCTGTGTGGCAGCCACTGTACTAAGGGCCTCAGGGGATTTGCTGATCACAATTTACTGCCTCTGTGAGATTGCTGCTGTTACTACCACTATGAGGAAACTGGGGCCTGAAGTAGTAGTTAAACAACTTGCCTTGGGTCGAACAGTAAGTGAAGGAGGCAGGATTTGAATTGAAGTGGCTCATCAAGGATTGGAGGAAACACTGAAGAGGCCTCAGCAAATTCTTGTAGCTGTGGTCCAGTGCCTTCACGGGCAAGATTGATTATGGACTTAGTATGTAAAGGGTGCCTTGCCAAGGGTTAAGGAGAAAGAAAGATATATTAAATAATATATTTGTATATGATTTGTGGCTGACAAGGGACTTAAGTATACATATGTTTGTGTGTACACATGCTTGTGTACATGAGTATATATGTGAAATGTCGTGTGAGTGTAACCCATTCTAACAATACAGAAATGTGGAGGTGAGAGTAAACAGCAGAACCTAGGGAGTGATTTATGAGACTTGGTGTGGATGTGAAACAACACCGAGTAAGACCTGGAGGAGTGGCTGGGAAAAGGGAGAAGTCAGGAGAGTGGTCTGAGCAAGGTTCAGTGGTAAGAATGCGTGCTTCCTTTAGGAGACAATGAAGAGATGAGCCTGGCTGCAAGTCGTTAGAGCCAGTTTATGTACTATTTTGAAGGTTAGTCTGTGAAATCATCACTGCAGCTCATTGGCAGTGATTTTGTAGGTTTTGGAAAAGGGGATAATATGGGAAGAACATAGAAATATGTTCATTTAAAGGTCACAGGAGTGAGATGGTTTCCTTGGACACATTTTACATGGGGCTATGTCCTGATTAATTAGCCCCCCAGTAGCAAATGCCTTTGACAAATATAATATAATGAAAACTCAGAAAAATCAAGCTAATAGTGACTCTCCATTCGCATGATGGGTCGCCAGCCTCCCCTTTCATTTGCTCTGTTCAAAAAGTATGCACTGAAACCTTTGATTAGAAGCTCTGATCTAGCTCTTATCTGGTCCTCTAATGGGACATATAGACAGCATTTCAATGCCTGATTTAAAAGTTCATGAGGGGCCGGGCATAGTGGCTCACGCCTGTAATCCCAGCACTTTGGGAGACCGAGGCAGGCGGATCACAAGGTCGGGAGATTGAGACCATCCTAGCTAACACAGTGAAATCCTGTCCTTACTAAAAATACAAAAAATTAGCCGGGCGTGGTGGCGGGCGCCTGTAGTCCTAGCAACTCGGGAGGCTGAGGCAGGAGAATGGCGTGAACCCAGGGGGCGGAGCTTGCAGTGAGCTGAGATTGCTCCACTGCACTCCAGCCTAGGCGACAGAGTGAGACTCCGTCTCAAAAAAAAAAAAAAAAAGTTCACGAGGATTTTTGTTTACTTTTTTTTTTCTTTCTTTCCCTCTGTCTCTTCTTGATCCCTCTTCCTCTCCTTTGAATTATCTGAATTCGACTGTTTCAGCTCTATTTCTTTTGGCTGTAGAGACAGTCAGAAAAATGCCTGGCTCCTTTTTTTAGCATCGTATATTTTATGAGTTTAATTGATAGAAAAAATATGCCCAAGTGATGTCATGTCTGAAGGGTAAGAAAGAGGAAACCTAAAACCCCAACTCTTGGTTAAAGTTCTATTAGCCCAGACCTTGGAACCATAAAAGACTGGTACAATTCTGCCAAATTCTGTAACATACCTCATTGGTGTTGCATTTCAGTAGGTTGAACCCTTACATCAGCTTCCAAGGGAGTTCTATACTATTCTTTATTTATAGGTAGATATTAGTTTGAGATCTGAATAGTGTGACAGACTGCATTTTGCTTACAAAAATGCTTTTTGTAGCAGAGAAAATACACCTTTTCTTTTACTTGTTCCCATTAGGGCTTAGATATTATGAATCTTACAAATGTTGGCGTGGAAGCTCCATAGAAGGGTTGTGGAAAACCTTCTTGCTAGACTCCCAGAAAGCCTGATTAGTTCAATTCAGGAAACATTCTTTCAGGGTTCTGCGGTATTACGCAGTCTGGGTATTGAAGCTCAGGGAGAAAGACAGACATATACACAACTCACATACTAGAATAAGTCTAAATGTCTAGAAACATGTGTATATTGTTGAGACAATAGATGAGTGATCACAGTTACTTCAGGACATTACTGGGTGAGCAACGGCTTCCATTTTGGTGGGATTTTTTTTTTTTTTTTTTGAGACAGAGTCTCACTGTGTCACCCAGGCTGGGATGTAGTGGCGTGATCTCGGCTCACTGCAACCTCTGCCTCCCAGATTCAAGCAGTTCTCTTGCCTCACCCTCCCAAGTAGCTAGGATTACAAGCGCTCACTACCACAGCCAGCTAATTTTTGTATTTTTAGTAGAGTGGGGTTTCACCATGTTGGCCAGGGTGGTCTTGAACTCTTGGCCTCCCAAAGTGCTGGGATTACAGGCAAGAACCACCGCACCTGGCCCATTTTGGTGTTTTCTAAGTGCTTGATACTTTACTTGTATTAGACTGTTCTCACACTGCTATAAGGACATACCCGAGACCAGGTAATTTATAAAGGAAAGAGGCTTAATTGACTCACGCCTCAGCATGGCTCTGAAGGCCTCAGGAAACTTACAATCCTAGTGGAAGGGGAAGCAAACATGTCCTTCACATGGCGACAACAAGAAGTACTGAGCAAAGGGAGAAATGCCTCTTATGAAACCATCAGATCTCATGAGAACTCAGTATCATGAGAACAGCATGGAGGTAACCACCCCCAGGATTCAATTACCTCCTACTGGGTCCCTCCCATGACACATGGGGTTTATGGGAACTACGATTCAGAGTGTGATTTGGGTACAGACACAGCCAAACCATATTGTTACAGATATAAATCTCTGAGTAAATCCAGTGTTTGATTTCTTCTAGCTTTTTAGCTTATGAGTGGAGGTCTTTCTCCTCCACTCCAAGAATTTTCATAGACACACCACTTAGTACTTATGTTTACCACCCATTGTTATTATTTTTAAGAATGTACTACTTTATTACTACTTTATATTTTTAAACATGAAGGACTAACTCAAAATTTTGTAGCTCTCCCCCACTCCTTTTTTTTTTTTTTTGACTGTTTTGTGATGAGTAATGGTTTAAGGTCAGCAAAACATGACTTTAATGAGAACACTAACTAGCTTTATATATAATTCAGCCTATGAACAGTTATCTGGCAAGAGAAATTCCTAATCTGTGGTTCAGCAGATCCATGAGAGCTGCTTCTCCGGGTTTTCTTTGCTGGCCTTGCTTTCTTTTTGCCCTCCTGTCAAAAATTCAGGTTTCGCTTGGTGGTTGGAGCTCACTAACAAAAATAGCTTCTTTCCCTGTAGCGCCTGCTGCTGGTGCTGTGCAGGTTGAGATGTTTCATTTGTGCTCCTTGATAGATTCATTGTTGAGCATTAAGTAGGTGGCTGGGTGCAGTTGTCACCTTAGTACTAAATAGGAAATGTTTTGTGTAGGTTTCTTAAAAAACATTTGCTTAGCTGGGTGTGGTGGCGCCGCCTGTGGTCTTAGCTTCTTGGGGGGCTGAGGCAGGAGGATCACTTGAACATGGGAGGTCCAGGCTGCAATGTGCCAAGATCATGCCACTGCACTTCAGCCTAGGTGACAAAGTGAGACCCTGTCTCAAAAAAAAAAAAGGAAATTAAAAAAAAAAAGATACTTGCGCCTGGGTGTGGTGGCTCACATCTGTAATCCCAGCAATTTGGGAGGCCAAGCCAGGCAGCTCACTTGGGGCCAGGAGTTCGCGACCAGCCTGGCCAACATGGTGAAACCCCATCTCTACTAAAACTACAAAAAAATTAGCTGGGCGTGGTGCACATGCCTGTAATCCTAGCTACTTGGAAGGCTGAGGCAGGAGAATTGGTTGAACCCAGGAGACAGAGGTTGCAGTGAGCCAAGATCGCATCATTGCGCTCCAGCTTGGGCAACAGAGTGAGACTCTGTCTCAAAAAAAAAAAATTTGTAAAATTGCTTAGTTTTTTAATGTCTACCACTCATACTAGCATTGACTTACAACTTTTTCTTTTATTAATATTTTATGTACGTATAACTATTGGTACCTGCTGAGATATGCATAACACTAATACAAGGGTTTGGAGTGATTTGTTTGGTTATGATCTTAAGTCAGTTTTGTAATCTATAATCTGCTTCTTTCTGCATTCACAGAGCTTTGTGAATTCTAACTGGCAACTCTTCCAAGACAGAATCTCATCTTTGAATGCTAGGGTAACATTTAGAGTTTCAGTTCTGTGGAAAATTAGCAGGCAGCTCTGTAAGTTGATGTAGGAGAGGGCCTGGGAAATTTGGTGCTGTTAGTTTCCCTACAAAGTCAGCCCTAGATATCCCTTCCCCATTGTATTTTTCTACAAATGGCAGGAGCTCCAAAAATTAGACTCAGCTATTTTCTGCCTCTGGGAAGACCTTCTTTTGTGTACAGGCATCCAGGGCCCCAAAGGCTCTGCTTGCCAGCCTGGGAGAAGAAAGGCTATCAGGATGGCATTTAGATAATCAGCCTCAGTGGTCCAGGAAGTGGGTCACAACTTCTCCATATTTCATTTCCTGTTTTTCTCTTTGGAATCTGAGGGAGTCCTCTCCAATCCTCACATCTCAGGGAACCTCCCCCAAGTCACCAGAGGGACCTGATTGTTCCGGCACCTTCTTAGACCGGTTCCCATCAACTTGAAAGTTACGCTTCAGAATGAATAGGTTGGACAGGATATGGTCTCTAAATGTCTGTTATGGAAGGGGCTGGTGAAATGGTTGAATTAAGGCCCTCTGAAAATGTTCTCATCCATAAAAGTGATAAGAAAACTGGCAAAATTACTGGAATAAACTTTTTCAGAACTCTAGAAATTAAAGTCTTGCAGTAACCCGGGGAGCATCTGTTCAAGAAAAGGGACTGATTCTCAGAGCAGGAAGGTTTGTGGCATTTTAACTTGTTCTTATTCCCATCCCTCCCACTCCAGTTCCACAGTAGCCTTGAAAACCAGTAGCTGCAATCACGGTGAAAACCAGCAGCCTGGCAGCCTCTGGCAGGGGCAGGATGGAGTTGGAGTATCTTCAAAGCACCTCTCCCTCCTCCTCTTCTTCCTTCTCCTCTCCTGCCTCTCCTGCCTCTCCCTCCTCTGAGATTTGAGAACTACTGGTGGAGAGGAGGGCCCAGGGGAGTACATTGCTGCTGAAACTGATGTCAAATTTCGGTTTAGGGAACATGCACCATTAGCTGTTGACAGAGTCTGGGATCATGCAAGATGTATTACATGGGACAGGACTAAATAAAGCTTTTGTGCCCCAATTATCCATGGGAGTCCATGGAGAAACTGATGCTGCCTCTCACTGGAGCTTTTGAAGAGTACACAGTGAATTGGAGGGACACTCTCCAATTTGGCTCCGCTCAAATTATGTGAAGTTTCATAATAGCTTCAGGAAGAAAATATTATAGTAACCGGTTTCACTTTATGTACTTCTGTGACAGAACACATGCCAAGGGTGTTAGTTTACCACGGAGGTACTTATGCCTCCTACTGAGTCACTGGCTTAATCCCTGCAAAGCTCAGGCTTTTGTAGAAAGTTTATTCAAATAGGTAAACTAGGGTGATCAGTGTTTGGAAAACGAAGAAAGTTTAGCCTAGAGGGCTGTGGCAAAGGACCGGATGCAGGCTGCCTTATCCTCTCTTTCAAAGATAGTATATTGAATTGATTTATTTGTGTTAAGATGATTATGCAACAGCATCATGTACATACATTATTATATAGTTATAACTAGTTTCATTTGAGCAGTTTGAATGTTAATTGGTAACGGAATACTTCTGTGATTTTTTTTTTTTAACCTTACTTAAGTGAATCAGTGTGACTCATATATTTAGTAGAGTTTTGGGGCACTAATCAGTTAGCCTCATCTTTTTTCCTGTGGAAACTGTTCATCACTGAATTCAGCCTTACTGACATCTAGGTGGACATTTGCAACACCAGATAGTAAGATTTTCAAAACTGAGTTTTTCTAATGATATTTAGTTCTTCAGTCCTGTGTATTGTGGGGGGATTTGGCTTCATCACAGAAATCTGAAAATTTGCTTTATCGGGTAGATCAGGACCAGCTCTCCATCTAAAAAGGCCTTCTAGGAGACATCCTCCAGGGTGATTGAGGAAGAACGTGATGATCCCCTTATCTAGTTAGCCCTCTCTCTTAAGGCAGACCTAAACCTAGACCATCTCAGTAATGTTTAGCATAAACAATAGGTACTTACTAAAGACAACTTTGGGGCTTAAAAAAGAGATTTGGTTTGATTTCCTGTGGCTGGTGGCGAGAACCAGAGGCCATTTCCTCTAGATTGCTTACCTTGTCTAGGTGTTCTTGTTGTGGTAAAGTGGCCAATAACTTGTAAGTCCTAATTCTGTTGCTGTTTTAGGGTCAGTAAAGCCATCTCAGGGAAGTGGTTATTAGATAGTGTGAGCTTCTGCCGGACGCAGTGGCTCATGCTTGTAATCTCAGCACTTGGGGAAGCCAGGAATTCGATACCCACCTGGGCAACAGAGCAAGACCCTGTCTCTACAAATTTTTTTTTTTTTTTTTTAAATTAGCTGGGCATTGTCTCTTGAGCCCGGGAATTTGAGGCTGCAGGGAGCTGTGATCATGCTACTGCACTTCAGTCTGGGTGACAAAGTGAGACCCTTGTCTCCAAAAAATACATGGTATCAACATCATGCATTGGAGCTGAATTCAAAACCTGTTTTTTTTTTTGTTTTTTTTTTTTTTAAGTAGTCATTTACTCCCATGGTAATTAAAGCAAAGAAACCAAATATCCAGTTACAAAAATCGTCAGATTCCATAAAATGTGTGTGATGAAGAATTGATTAATGTACATGCTAACCCAGCATAGTCCCTAAAATCTAGTCTTGTATGTTTAAGATCATCCTAAGTTGAGTCCTTTGAAAGTATATTTTCAGAGGAAAAGAATTATGACATTTCTCAGGGTGCATTTATTTAATGAGAGGAAGTCCTTTTTAAAATGTTTCAAAAATATAGAGCAAAATTTCCTATTAAGTTAAAAAACATCCTCACTTTCCTAATAAGTGTGATATATAGAATAAAGATTTAAAAAGAGAAACTTGGCTACCAAGGTATTGGCCACCGTATTCTATAAGAGATGCCTATATGCTGCTGTTTTTGACAAACTAAGACTTAATTCTCCGTGGTGAAATAATTATTCGGGGTGAGAAATGACACCTGTCTAGGACTGAAGCAGGAAACACTGCCAGGATGACAGGATGTGAACATTTGATCAGGAACTAGCCAGCACAGACAGCTGTAGGCGGTAGCTTTTCGCATGGTCACCCAGCAGATTGTTGATGAGTCAGGTTGATGATGAGCAACTGGTAGAAAGTGACTGTCCTAAATCGCAGTGAGGAGACTTGTGGTTTTGCCTGGTCTCATCTCATCTCTTATTTGCCATGTAGATGCAATGTCTCTGGGCTTCCGTTTTCTTAACTGTATCAGGAAAGGATTGGAGTAAATGATACCATAGCTCTTCAGCTGTCAGTGCTATGATTCTGTTGTTGCTGTTATTGGCTGTGATGGTGGTTTTTAAATTTATAATGTTATTATTTTAGACATACAAGTTCAGATACTACCTTTTATTACTACTCTGTTTTTATATAAACAAACAATTGGAGAAAATAATTTTTAAACCACTACCATACATTTTAGAAAAAAGTTTAGCTCTATTGTTTTTGAGCATAGAATATAACTAATAAACAATTTTTTCATTGTTTCTATTGACATTTATATATTGTGTATTTTCTAAAGTCCTTAAATGTTAATAAGTATGTATGTGATATGTCATATTAAATATATTTTAAATGTTGATCCAGAAAAATATATTTGAGATTAGCTATCTACTGCAACAAATAGAAGCCCTTTGTGTTAATGTTTGGGAAGTAGAATATTATTCTAATTAATTTTGTTGCTTTCTACACTCCAGAAAATAATGACAGGGACATTTTGGCTTCTTAGAAAGAGACTTGCAATATAGATCAAGAACTGGATCAATAAATAAAAAGAAAGAATGTGCTACATTATACCTCTTAAGAAACACAAATAAGGCTGGGCGTGGTGGCTCGCGCCTGTAACCCCAGCACTTAGGGAGGCCGAGGTGGGTGGATCACGAGATCAAGAGATCGAGAGCATCGTGGCCAGCATGGTGAAACCCCGTCTCTACTAAAAATACAAAAATTAGTGGGGCGTGATGGCATGCGTCTGTAGTCCCAGCTACAGGGACTACAGAGGCTGAGGCAGGAGAATCGCTTGAACCCGGGAGGTGGAGGTTGCAGTGAGCTGAGATTGTGCCACTGCACTCCAGCCTGGTGACAGAGCGAGACTCTGTCTCCAAAAAAAAAAAAAAAGAAAAGAAACAAACAAATGTGTAAGGTTGGTCTACTTGCTGGAATAATGAAAATGTATTAATATTTCAAAGCGATGCAGAAATATGGCACTGTAGCGAATAACCTCTCCCATTTTCCGTAGAAACTGGTTTTCGTTAGTCAGTGTACCTTCTCGATCATTGCTGCATATGAATATTAAATTATATTGTTTATTTGTAACAATTAAATTATATTAATTGTTAAGTTACAAAAGGCAGTTGATTCCATTGAAATTACTCTTTCTTTTTAAAACTTAATCTTACATTACTTTGTTTTACACTAAAAATGAAAACTCTTTCTAATAAACAGTCATGTACTTAACAAGTGATTCCATTAAAGAAATATAAGACTGAGGTTAAAATAAGAACGATAGAGGAAGGGGAAGAACTTCAGATGTAGATTAAGAAGATGATATATGCTGGGGTCACAGTGGCTGTGTAGTTATTTTTTAAAGTTGTCTCTGAGACCTCCAAAAAGTGTGTTAACAAGCATATCAAAGATGGGCTTATGGCAAAGTGACACATTATAAAGCTGTATTTTAGAGGTTGAAATCAATCTTACCGTTGTCATTTGGTGGTGGTTTTAACCTACAATCCTTGTTTTGGTACTGGTAAAGAGTAGTGTCTGTTAAGTGCATGTGCCTATGCTAAGAAAGTAACCTATTGTTTTATAGAAGTTTCTCTTTTTGTTTGTAGATATAATACCTTGCCAAGCAGAAGAACTCTGAAAAATTCAAGATTAGTGAGTAAGAAAGATGATGTACATGTCTGTATCATGTGTTTACGTGCCATCATGAATTATCAGGTATGTTGGAGCTTCTGGTTCTTTAAAAAAAAAAAAACCTGAATTAATCAGATTCAGAAATCACTGCTGGGTGCAATGTACACTACTTGAGTGATGGGTAAAATAAAAGCCCAGACTTCATCATCATGCAGTTTATCTGTGTTACTAGAAGCTACTTGTACCCCTAAAGCTGTTGAAATTTTTTTTAAAAAGAAGAAAAACCAAACAACAAACAAAAACAGACTCAGATTTTGTTCTCGTTGGTTTCTGTGTATTATTTCTATATGAAGTAAATGCCAGGATTTAATGAGATTCTATTTAAAAAGAAAGGCCTGGTTCATCCTAATGCTCAAGATTTAATTTATTGCCCTCATATTTTAATATATATATATAATTTGCGATGTATTTAAAGGAAAGGTGTTTTCCTCCTGTAGTGATAAACTTACTAGATTGCTTGGTGAATATTTGTGACCATTAAAGATTGAATAAGTTGCTGTTGGGGGTAATAATGAAACAGCTCTAGAACACCAGGAGTGGATAGACACAGTGGTTCTCAAAGGTTTATATGGCGAACAGGCGAGAGGTTACAATTATTGGCAGTTGGACTCAGTGGTTCCTAATCTTTAGAAGAAGCACCTGGAAGATTGTTGAAACTACAGATTCTTCCTTTGGGTAATTGTGATGCAGGTTGACCCCACTAAGGTGCTGCGTTGAATTTAAGAAGGGAAACATGCATTTATTCTTTCAGTACTTTTATTAGCTTTGCCAGACAGCCCCTGTTCCACATAGGCGCTGAGAATATAGAACTGAATAAATTTGTAGCCCAAGGAACTTACTTTCCAGGGAGGGGAGACAGATGACCAACAAATAAATTGATAAAATG
Source organism: Chlorocebus sabaeus (assembly GCF_047675955.1). Lineage (NCBI taxonomy): Eukaryota > Metazoa > Chordata > Mammalia > Primates > Cercopithecidae > Chlorocebus > Chlorocebus sabaeus. The sequence goes on from NC_132913.1 coordinate 39,861,869, forward strand.
TGTATGTTCCAGATAATAATGATGAAATGAAAGCTAATGCTTACATGGTACACTTTTCAGGTCTAGTGCTTTTAAACCTCTTAAGTCATGTAAATAGCCCTGTGAGATCAATAATATTTTTCTCCACATTTTACTGATGAAGCTGGGACACAGAGAAGTTTAGTAATTTGCCTAAAGTCACATAGCTAGTAAGTAGTGGGGTCAGGATTTGGACCCAGGAAGGCTTTGAACCCAGAGAACCATTACTAAGTACTGTAGAAAACATAGGAAATAGGAACTGCTGAAAATGTGTGTGAGTTTTAAATAGGCCAGCCAGGGAAGGGTCACTGAGAGGGTAACATCTAGTAAAACTTGAATGAGGGAGCAAAGGGAGGGATATTAGGGAAAGAAGATTCTAGGCAGAGAGAAGGGCAAGTGCAGAGACACAGAGGCAGGAATGTCTGGTTTACCCAAGTCACAGAAAGGAGGCTTGGCAGGATCAGAATGAGTAAGAGGGAGAACAATAGAAGATGAAGTCAGGTGTCATCTGTTTGATTATGTAGAACTTTAGAGGCCGCTGAGAGGACATTGACTTCACTATGAGAGGAAAGCTGTTGAATGGTTCTAAGGACATAATCTGACACTTGCATTTAACATGAGACCACTCTGGCTTCTGTGTTTAGGTTTGACCTTGGCCAGGCAAAGGCAAGAGGGAGTAGACCATTTAGGAGGCCCTTAGCAGTCATTTAGGTGAGCTTTGATGGTCATAGGGACTAGGATCATAGAAGTGGAGATGATGAGAGCTGATCTGATTCTGGTTTTATTTTGATGCTAAAGGCAATAGCATTAGGTATGAGGGAGAAGGCGAGGAGTAGAGGCTGGCACCAGGGCTTTTGTCTTGGGCACCTGTGAGATAGAGTTGCCATCTAAAAGATGGGAAGACTGCAGGATAGACGGATTTGAGGGAGATCATTAGGAATTCTGTTTTGGGGATTTTAACTTTGAGATGCCCCTTAGACATTCAAATAGTGATCTTAGGTGGGTGGTTGGATATGCCAGTCTGGATTTCAAGGCAGTGGTCTGGGCTGGAGATAGTAATTAACATATAAATGGCATAGGAAGCCAGGAGGGTGAATGAGATCAGTAGGGGTAGACTGAGAAGTAAAGAAGTCCAAAATATGAACTCTAGGACTCTGTTTAAATGTCAGAGAGATGAAGAAAAGCTGGCTAGAGAGCCTGAAAATTAGCCAAGGAGTTAGGAGCCAAGTGAAGGACGTGTTTCAAGGAGAAGGGAGTATTCAGCTCTATTAGATGCTGCTAAGTCAAGTAAAATGTGGAGTGAGGATTGGCCATTGGCTTCAGCAAAGTGCAGGTCTTTGGTGATCTTGGCAGATAGTTCATTGGGATGGTGGGGATGAAATGCTTGATTGGAATGGTTTCAAGAATGAGCAGGAAGTGAGGATTTATACCGAGTGTCTGGAGGAGTTTTGCTGTAAAGGATAGCAGAGAAATGAGAGACAGTGGCTGAACACAGGTTGTGGTATCAAGAGAGGTTTTTATTGTTGCTTAAGAGAATTTACATCATGTTTTTATGCTAATGGCAATGAGTCCATAGAGAGGGAAAAATAAGGGGGAATGGAGGAATTTCTGGAACATACCATGTTCGTGAGCAGATGAGAGGGAATGGGATGGAGGGAAGGACTCATGGGAAGGGTTGGCCTTAGTTTGGAGCACAGAAGAGTTCCTCTTTAATAGGAGGTGAGGAGGTAAGCCACAGATCTGTGTGGGTAGATTGATGTGGTATAGGAGCTTCTAGATGTTTTTTCTGATTGCTTGTATTTTCTTAGTATAAGAGGAAATAAGGTCATGAGCTAAGAGTAAGTTTTGAGGAGAAAGAATATAGTTGACCCTTGAACTTTGTGGGGTCTGAAGGGCACTGATCCCTGGTGTAGTCAAAACTCTGTATATAACTGGAGGCCTCACTGATAGCATAAATAGTCTGTTAACATACATTTTGTATGTTATATGTATTGTATACTGTGGAGTCACCCTGGAAGCTTAAAAAACTCAGGTGCCAGCTCCCTGTAATTGAAATTCAGAGTAAATGTTTTGTTTAGTCTTCCAGGTGAGTTTAAGGAGCAGCCAAGATTAAGAATCACTGGACTAGAGCCTTTTCATCATTTTAATAAAGAGAAACATGTAGATCATTCATAAAGAATGGGAAGATGATCTTTTGATAATAGCATCATTGCCGAATTTTTTTTTTTTTTTTTTTTTTTTTGAGGCGGGGAGAGAAATGGGTCTGGTTGTCCTGGCTCAAGCTGGGACTGGAGGCACAAATCATTGCAGCTGGCATTCTTGAAATTTTTAATAAAGAAATATGCTTTGACCGTGATGTACTAGAGACATAAGTGCATTTATGATTGTGTAAGTTTCATTAAGTAGATACTTTGGGTTTTTGGTTTTAAATCAATACTGACAGTTCCCTAACTTGTCTCCCAATGCTTTGTGTTTCTTTTTTTTTCCATGTTAATTTTAGTATGGTTTCAACATGGTCATGTCTCATCCACACGCTGTCAATGAGATTGCACTAAGCTTGAACAACAAGAATCCCAGGTAAGCTTCTTTTGTAGTATGCAAGTATAAATCTATCTAGGGAAAACAGAGCTGGTCAACACTTAACCAAGTTTGACTTTGGAAACTTTCAAGTGTTAATCTCTGAAATAAGATTGGCTATAAACTCTTTGGCTGTGTAGAATTTTTCCTTTGAGCCAAGTTACATTCTTACATGGGCCAGAGTTGAGCAACTGGTGACAATTCTAGCCCTCCACCGTTCTCCTCAAACTTTTGTTCTTTTGAGGCCTGATTCCCAGCATCCTTGCTGCTAAGTTTGGAGAGGATCAGGTTGCCAGGACTTGGGGACCAGGAGAGTCTTGATAAAGATTTACCTACATCAGTTACTGCTGAAAGCTAGCTAAAACCGCCATCCTTTGTCTACACTTCGCTTGGTAACTTTACATATGTAGCTTTAATTACTGAACAAAAATAGAAAAATAATTGTAGTGGCCAGCCACAGTGGCTCATACCTGTAGTCTCATCACTTTGGGAGGTTGAGGCAGGCGGATCACCTGAGGTCAGGAGGTTGAGAACAGCCTGGCTAACGTGGTGAAACCCCATCTCTACTAAAAATACAAAAAATTAGCCGGGCATGGTGGCACATGCCTGTAATCTCAGCTACTCAGGAGGCTGAGGCAGGAGAATGGCTTGAACCCGGGAGGTGGAGGTTGCAGTTAGCCGAGATCACGCCACTGCACTCCAGCCTGGGCAACAGGGCAAGACTGTCTCAAAATAAATAAATAAATAAATAAAATTGTACATGCAGATATGAATTTTGTTCATATTCACCACCTGTAAAGGCTAGCAGCAGATAAAATTCACATCACACATTAGCCCTAAAACCCAGTCTTCATCAGTTTTAGTTATTTTAATGTGCTTTCCATTCTGGTGAAGTATTCTGTACTTCAAATGTGCAATTCCCTTTCATCCGATACCTCTCTGTAGACAGAATATCTGAAAACTGTTAATCCAAAAATCTGATTATAATTTAGCCATTTCTCATTTGGAAAATGCAATGCAAACTATAAAGTCCTCTTTACTGAATATTATTCTTTCAAACTTCCCCTGATTAAACCTTTTATGACTTTGCGATTCTTTCCTTCATTTACTAGAATCCTAAGTAGCCATGCTTCTGTGTCTCTGCCTTCTACTACAGGGAAGACATTATTTTTTAAAAGACAATTGACATTGTGGAATATCAGAACAGTCTTTGTTTAGAGATTGGTGATAGTTGTTATTCCAGAAAAAAAAGTGAAATACTTAAGTGGTCTTATGATTGAAGAAACAATGCTGTTTCTTTCTTGACATTGAATTTGAAAACGTAGAGTGTATCTCTATGTTCTCCTTCCAAAAATATTTCAGATGGAGTTTTGTTTTCTTGAGTCAAAGAAAATATTCTTGTGTTAGTAAAGCTGTAATCCAGCTCCTTCCAGATCTCCTGCATAGGAAGAAGAAAGGACAGAAACTTTTGTTTTCGTGGGAGATTTATGGATCCATTCCTGAATGAGCAGATTTGAAATGTAGAACATGAATTTCAGTTGATTTTGAACTTTTTTTTTTTGCAACTGTTCTACCACTGTCTCTAAAATCAGAGAAAATACTTAATCAATAGTTTGTTTTTCAGCATATTCCGATTTCCTTTGTTTTTAGTGTACCAGTAAACATTTTTCACCTATATTGTACTGAGTCACCTGATGATAGGTCTAAGAGATTATTCTTCTCAGAACTAGTTTTCATTAGTGAGTAATTTGTAGTTTTGGTAAATGTGCCTTCCAAATTTGCTATCTTAGACAAATCACATATTTAGAAGTCAATAAGGTTTAAAAATGTACTTTGATTAAACTGTACCTTAGTAAAGTTTTTTAAAAATGTAAGGGCAAATGTTTTATTCTCACGTATCTTGGAAGGAAGGAACAGCTGACTCATCATGCCATTTTCACTGATTTGTGTTTTTCTTCTTCTTGTTTTGGCAGAACAAAAGCCCTTGTCTTAGAACTGTTGGCAGCCGTTTGTCTTGTCAGAGGCGGGCATGAAATCATTTTATCAGCATTTGATAACTTTAAAGAGGTAGGCTACACTGCAGTTTTCACAAGAATACTCACACATCTTACATTTGGACATCTTTGAACAGAATTATTTACCTTTTCATTTATTGTAGGACCTAAGGAATGTAATAGTTAATTTCTAAGATGTCACTGAGAGGAGTGTAATGAACTTGGTCTAAATTTGTATTTTATTTCCAGGATAAGTTAAAAATAATTGCAGTACTCTTTAAAAAAATTTTTTTTTATTGGTTTTAGAGAACATGGAATAATCCAGTTTGAAAACCAGTTTTGTTACGTGTATGTGGTTTTCATTAGGGTTGATATTGACACTTGATCATCTACCATATGCAAATTTTATGAATTCTTTCATCATAGTTACTTTCCTAAAGTCATATTTTTGCTGGATGCTATGAAAAACCTGGCAAATACTGGCACTGATTTTGGGGGTGTGTAAACTTAAGCGGTCTTGTCACAGATAAACAATAATGCAACAGATGAGCATGGTTGAAAACGGAGACTGACCACAAAAAAGGAGGGATTACATATAGATAATATGACACCGAGGATCCTGCCCCAATGTATCAAAACATCACCACCTAGATAGTAGCTGCTTTCCCTTAGGGGTAGTGGGCAGTGTTGTAGGACCAAGAATAGTGCCTGTTTGTTCCCCTGGTATATGCCTGACATCAGAGGCTACTTTGAGGTGAGAAATTACAAAGTAGTCTTTAGAGAACACTTGGAACCCCAGGTTACAATAGGACCCTTCGCCAAGTTGTGCATTATTCTAGCAGTCCCGTTTGATTCCAAATGCTTTTGGATTAAGACCCAAGCTGGATTGAAATCCAGGTCACAGAGGGACTGTTTTCTCTCCTCTTTCCTGAAAGGTTCTGGACTAGAAACCCTGATAGTATTGATTGAGAACCTACTATATGCTGGGGCTGTACCAGCTACATGCATGGCATCATTTGGTTCTATAAGAACATCTTTGAGACAAGTATTAATATCTTGATTTTAGAGAAATTCATGGTTTACCTATGGTCACATAGCTAGATAAGTGATCGAGCCAGGAACAGGACTTGGTGCCCCTGAACCTGAACTTCCTTGAAATGTGATGAAGTTGTGGCCTTATTGTGTGTGAATCTCTCCAAGGAAATAAGGGAAATACTGAATGAGACAGGACTTCGGAGCTATTTTCCCTGCCTCCTACCTCCTTAATTGGACTCACTACCCAGCTGCCAAATGTTCTAGACACTGGCCTGTGATCCTCTGCATAGGCTGGGAAGGTTCAAAGATGTGAACAGGGCAGACGCTCCTCTTGCTCCTTTATTTGCATTGCCTCCCTACCCCTAGTCCATTCTTTAAGATTTTGATATTATCCATTTTGTAAATGCCAACTGTGGAGAGAACCAAATATTATCTTTTTTTTTCTTTCTTTCTATTGAGCCCCAGAGATAGTGAAGAAATATCCAGATTCTAAGAGAATGAAGAAGAAGAATAGTGAATCTTTAAATTCATAATCTGGCTTCCAAGACAAATAGACTTTAGAGACAAGAATGTATGAATGCTTGTCTGTGAATGTTTTTATATATCATGTATAAATATATAAATTTTACATTTATATATAAGGAAGTATGTTTGGGTGGATGGATTTCATATGAAAGAGAAACAGTATGTGCTGCTCACATAACGCCCAAATCTTTATCATTAGGTCATATTTGAAAATATTGCATGCTGAGTACTTTTCACACTGGAAACATTTACTATATAGTTATCAGTGGCCCTTGTTATAATGACTCATATTATAACAAGAATCTGATTATACTGCAGGTCAAATTATATCCTAAAGATATATTTGTATAGAACAAGAATAAAAGCCAGGAATTCATGAGATGAATGATAATATTTTTTTCTCCTAGGTATGTTAGAGTACCTTTCTTATGCATAGTAGGCCCACAGATACTTGCAGAATTGAGTTTTAACTCTTTGGTGTCAGACTTACATATGGTTTAGCTCTTTAGGGTGTAGTATGTTCTTAATTGAAGAAGAATGTAGTCCTAAGTCTAATAGCTGGATAATAGTAATGAGAACCAAATTACTTTTAACGTTGAATTTTTTAGAGCTTTAACCAAAACTAGCCTCATTTCTGTAATTAATTAGGCATGATGGTAGGTCTTCAGGTACTGTTTCTCCTTGGCATAGGCATTTGCATCTGAGAGAAGGTGACAGCAGTGGGCTAGGGGAGGTCCTCAAATGCTGGTGGGACCCCAACCCCTGCTGGTGTCTAGGCGCTTGACATCCTCACAAGAATGAATTCAAGTTATGAGTTAGAAAACAGTGAAAGTGCAGAGATTTATTGCAAAGCAAAAAGTACACACTTAAGAAAGGGGAGTGTGGGCATACTTGAGAGAGTCACACAAGGTGGTTTGGGACTGCTGACTTTATGGATTTCTTTAACCAAGGGATGGCATATTCACGGAGATTCCTGGAAGAAGGGGGAGATTTCTTGGAACTATGGTGCTACCCATTTTTACCGCAAATAAGGGTGTTCCTGGAACTGTCATGGCGCTGGTGGGTGTATGATTGAATATGTGAATGAGCACAGAATAAGGTCCTAGGAGAAACCTAGATCAAATCCAGCACCATGTTGGACCCAGTTTGTCTTCGCCAGCTTCGCCCACACCCTGTTTTTCAGGGTCTTATCAGCCCCTAGCTTCTGCAGCTATTTCAGCAGTTTCCTCTTGCTTAGTCATGTGAAACTGTTGCCTAGAATTTTTTATTCTGCTGCAACCATCCTGCATTATTCTTGTCTCCAAACCATATAGACAGACCAAGCAAATGGATTATTATCCTAATAGCCATGGGAATGAAGACAAGGTGGCAATATGCCCCCGACAAACTTAGTTGTTATAGATAGGTCAGAAGAGCCTCAACCTATTTATCCAATCCCGAGGTGCAAAAGGTGTTATTCTGTGTTGATCTTGTTTTCTAAAACCTGCAATGCCACTCACAGCTGAAAGTCTCTTAAATCCTTTCCTCTTTTTCTCCCATCTTTGTGTGAGTGAATTTTTTTTAAAAAAACACATCACAGTAAAGTGAATTCTTTAACCTCTTTAGCCAAAATGTCATTGGAATCTTCCGGTTCTATAATAATATTCATTATTATATTCTGCCGTGCCTGTGCACATAGGGTTTTGATCAGTGAATAATTCCTTTTGAGCTACCCATGGCAGAGAGAGTACCATACCGGGATACCAGGGAGGGGAGAACCAAAGAAGAGTCTTTGCCTTCAAAAAGATTGTTTTTAAGGCTTTTTATCTTTTTTTAGTAAGTTGGGATCCCATTCATCTCCCGAAGAAGGATGAAAGGATTATCTTTGTTTTTATTGGCAGGAATGAGGGGTGGAATAGGGGAGTTCAACATCTATTTTTTGCAAATAAAGTAATATGCTTTAGAGTAGCCAGACCCTTTGGGCTTTGATCACTGTTAGAGCATAGCCAAGCGTACTAACACAATATGGCACCAGATGCTAGAAAGAAATTTAAAAGGCCATGTATCTTAAGTAGTTTATGTAGCAGGATTTTTCCCCCAACAAATCCGTTCTGTCTAATTTGACCACCGCTAATTAATTAGTTCAGATGTAAATTAAAGAAAGTTATTATTTAGCTGTTGAAAGATTTTTATGTGTGATTACATCATTTTCTCATGTTTTGATGAACATTTAGACTCCAATCTAATATTTTTTTCCCTAAAAAATCTTGCTACAAATCTTGTAATAGCTGAAGTGCATGTTTTAGGAAGACAGGGAGCACCTTTAGTTTAATGGTATGTGATGGTGGCAAGAATGTTAACCCAAAGCTTTGCTTATGGTGGCGGTGGGATTGGGGTCTAAGCCTGATGACACTGAGCAAACACATACATTGCCTCAATGTATATGATGATAAATGAGTCTTAATTATATGAATACAGATAGTAAGCTTATACTGTGCATGGTTTGTGACATGCCTGAAAATATGAGTATATTGAGTAGATGAAGACTAAATCATTCATAGTCAACAGTTGTGCTCCTTGAATTCTTTTTTCTTTAAAAAACAAATTTTTCAGGGGATTAACACATCTGGTTTTGTGTTGAAACATCTCTTAATGAAAATTTATGGTCTTGAAATAAGGACTAGGGTGAGAACAAGGAGTCATCTGTTTTTTCTTACTGGCTAATTTATTAATAGCCACATGGAAGGACATATGACCATCTTCCCTAAATTGATTCTTTCTTAGTTGTATGGCAGTGTATATTTTTGAGCCCCAAGACTACCAAACAGAAAAAAATACATTTGGAAGTAAAGGGCACCCTTTGGATATTTATATTAGTTCAGGGTCTTCTTTGCAAGAAGCAGAAACTGACGCTAACACATAGAGGAAAGGGTTGTTCGAAAAGATGTTGAGAAAAGCACAGACTTGACAAGGAGCCTGGAGAACCAGGCTTGGAAAATGGGCAGGCATTCCTAAAATGTGGCTACACTCTGTTCTGCCTTTGAAGCTGCGCCACCAGAAATACCATTTGGGGTTCTGGTCATGCTTTTTTCTTCTCTTCCAAATGACATGGACCATAGCTAGCAATCTGCTGGTTCACAAAACTATGTCTACTGGTTAAGGACCTCAACCAGTCCCCACTTCAGATTTCTAAACACCGCACTTCATCTCATTTCCAAGGGGAACCTTGAAGTCTTCAACCTAGCTCTTGCTCTCAACTTTTTCTTAGTCTTTCTACTTTTTCTATTCTTTGATATATTTGAGAAAATGGCTTGCTTTTAAAAAGTGTCTCCAAAGGTTTGGCAAAAAAATGCTTCCTTTTGAAGTCAAAGAGGAAAAGTACTGAGGTCCTGTAGACTCTACAGTGGAACAGCCACTATGACATGAGTAATAAAATCCTCTGAGGGCTTTGAGGCACCAGCTCTCCCAGGCTGCTGGGAGGTGCACCTGGAATTCATCAGGATTTCAGATCGATTATAATTATGTTCTCATCTGTTTCCATAATGACAGCATCTGGCTTTAGCAAGAAAGCCTGAGTTTGGTTATTAAAGGTTCAGCCCCCTCCTACTTTTGACCTTCCAGTACAGAAAGATGGAGCCTTGTTGAATGAGTCACTCAAGGCCACCAGCACTCTTGTGCACAGCACTCTTGGCAGTAGTTGTTCTTTTTTCCGCCTGTTGCTAGAAGGCTTCCTAAGAAAGCTGATGTGTGGTTTAGCTACTGGGCATCTGAAGGCACTTGTGCTACACATTATTAAGTTGATTTAAGAAAGCCTGTCAAGTTTTATTTATAGTGGACCAAACTGGGCAGGAAGGAGAGTGAAGATTTTGATGTGCTTCCAGCATCCCTCTGAGTTTAATCCCATCTAATCTAACCTCTCAAGCATTTGAGGGTATAGGACTGTAAATCTAGCATGAGACCATGCTATCCATCCAGATAACTTCCTAAGTAGTAAAGTAAGGGTACTTACATTTTTCAGTCTCTCATTGAACTATAAGCAATGTATTCTTTCAACTATGGGAGCCACAGCCCTAGAACATGTATATATTTCGCAGTATCAGGCCAGAATTAGATTGATCTAATTCACCAAGATACTTCTTGTCTGGTCCTCCTTCTTAGCATTAGGAAGTAAAGTCTTAGTCTTATGTGGTGTTAATGCTGCTGAGTAATTTTTTTTTTGTCTGTTCATCAACTGTTGCAATTATTTGCTGTGGATACGAAAGTACTCCACACTTCATTTCATTAGGCTCCTGGCTTCTGTGGGTCAGGAATGCAAGCTGGCATGGCAGGGATTGTCTCTTCTTTGTTGTGTCTGAGGCCTCATCAGGGAAGATCTGATTGACTGGGGATGCCAGTCCCTCTGGAGGCTCTTTCACCCACATATCTAGTTTTTGAGCTATAATACCTCTCAAGGGCTGGGCCCAGCTGGGACTATCAGCCAGAGAACCTCCATGTAGAACTCCACGTGGCTTGGGTTTTTCACAGCATAGCATCTGGCTTCTGAGACAGAGTGCCCCAGGAAGGAGCATCTGAAGAACCACCATTCAAAGAACCAGAGGCTGCTGTGTGTCTTCTGAACTGGTCTTAGAAACCGTACAGTGTCACTTCTGCCATGTTATCTTGGTTCCGAGTGAGGCCCTGAGCCCAACTCGGATGCAAGGGGAAGGCAGTAGCTTCTCTTCTTGATGATTGGAGCATCAGCTTACTGTGCAGAACATGTGGGCTGGGAGAGAGGGCAGTGGGCTCATACCGTCATAGTCTGTATACCTCAGTAAGTCTCATCCCTCAGTAATTGTATGAGATTTACCAAAATGTTTATTGTTATTCCTCTTTCCTTTTCTCCCTCTTCTTTACTTAATCTAATACTTGGTTTTTCCTTTTGACTGAAAACTTGATAAACTTTTTGATTGGAAATAAAAAAGATAGTTATTAATTCTTTCATGTGAATCCACTATGGGCAAATGATATTGTGAGAGCCTTCCCTAGAGAAAGGAGCCATTTTCATAGGATGTCCAAGTCTATTTTCTGGTAATGAACTAGTTATTTCTTTACCATTAGTGTCTTTAACATCTGGTTAAGGGAGTGAAGGCTGGTATCTTCCTGATCGTTAAGGGACGAGTCATAATAACTTACTGAAAAAAATGTGAGTGCCCTCTATGTGTCAGAAACATTGATAAATAGTGGAATATGAAAATGAATCAGACATGTGCCCTACCTTTAAAAGAGAGCCTCCCAGGCTAGTTGAGGAAGCAGATAAATACTTCGACAGTTGTAATACCAGGCTTTATAGAGGTAATTGCAGGATGCTCTGCAAAGAAGAGGAATCGCTGGCCAAGACAAAGTAGGGCTGGAGGCAGATGGGGAAGGAGCTCTCAGGGAGGCTCCTCCTAGGAGAGGCTGCCTGAGCAGAGTTTAGGGTGAACAAGGCTAACTAGGTATATTCCTTTCCCTTTGCTGCTGTAACAAACGACTACAAACTTAGTGGCTTGAAACAACACCAGTTTATTATTCTACAGTTCTGTAGACCAGAAGAATAAAATGAGTCTATAGGGTGGTAACCTCTGACAGCTCCTGGAGAGATTTCATTTCCTTGACCTTGTCAGCTTCTAGAGGCCACTTAGATTCTTTGGCTTCCAGCCCCTTCCTCCAGCTTTGAAGCCAATAGCATAACGTCTTGTCTCTGTGTCTCTACTTCTATTGACACATTGCCTTTTCTCTCTGACTTCTCTGGCCTTCTTCCTTTAAGGACCCTTGTGATGACACGGGGCCCATCCATAATAATCTAAGACAATCTCCCTTCCTGAAGTCCCTTAATTTGATCATACCTTTGCAGATATCATCATACCTTTGCAGGTATGATCAAATTAAGGAACTTCAGATGGAGAGATTATCGTTTTACTGTGTAAGGCAACATAGTCAACGGGATCAGGAATTAGCATGTGGTGGGTAGGAGGAACACATCATTCAGCCTGTCACACCAGATAAAAAAGTGAGAATGTCATTTTATACCAAGAAGGTAGTGTTTTAATAAAGCTTTAAGGACTTTAGTTTGCCCTGAATCTCCAGTTTTAAAGGCATTAGGGCATGGGAAGGTAAAAATTGGGACAGGAAATTAAAGGCAGATCAGAAAAGGCCTCCTTGCTTATCCCAGGCTCTTCATAGTGCCACACAGCCTAAAGGGAGCAAATATACTCCCCAGTCACACTGGCTGTTTAGATTGACTCTGTTAATCAAGAATGTGCTCTTATGTTTTGCTCTAAAAGTCAGTTATCAGTGGGCTCAGCATGCAGTTGCTTTGATAGAGCAGGGTGTGTTTAGGGTCTGAGATTTGTTTCAGAAATCTTACCATTCATATTTCTCATTCCTTGGGCCCCTTTCTCCACCGAGAATCATCTGCTTCATCAGCTGCCGTATTCATTCACTTACCACGTCTTCAGGACTGCCCTTTTTTGGTGGTCCTGGAGGAGCTTAAAAAAAAAAAAGGAAGTACAGCAGGATAACAGTGCCCAGAGCCAGACCAGATTGTCACATTATCTGTTGTGCAAATGTAGAGATGCTTTGCTTCACAACTTGACTTTAATTAGACCTCTTCTGCTCCACACATGCCTGAGTACAATTTTATACAATAGGGAGCCTCATCCTCTATTTGAAATGTAGCAGCCACTTAAAAAAAAAAACCAGGGTGTTAAGGTGTTGCTGCCATGTTATTTTTATTCATATAAAAATGCGGCTTCTAAAATGCATGCCCTTTGCCAACTGTAAAAGTTGGCATATGTGTCCTTATTTCATATTCTTGGAAGATAACAAGGAGAACCCCAAGAGAAAGCAGTGAGAGCTGAGTGTTATTTTAAAGCCTGCAGAACCAGAGACAGAGACTGGCACTGTTCCCTAAACCTGAGCTTTCACTTGGGAAGTACTTTTTTGACATTTTGGTATCGTCTGGTTTAAGGTACATAAGGACGGTATGAAGCACTCTGCTATGAGCTGATCAGAAAATCAGAGTCAATGACAGCTTTGGCAATATCTACAACTCTAAAAAGCATTCGAATGGAAGTTTTCAGTCTCCAGGCAGGATTTGGTTGCCATTCTGGCATTTATTTCATGAAAAGCCTATTTTTGGATCTTCTTGGTTTGCTCTTCCTGTGTTAAATGAGCTACTTCCCCGCTCTTTCACTCCCTCACTCCACCCTGACTTTTGCATGCTAAGGATACTTAAAAAAAAGAAAAAGTATTCCATATGTCTTCTAGCTGCTTTTTTTTTCTTTTTTTTGAAACAGGGTCTTGCTCTTTCATCCAGGTTGGAGTTCGATGGTGCTATCACAGCCTGGACCTCCTGGGCTCAAGTGATCCTCCCAACTCAGCCTCCTGAGTAGCTGGGACCATAGGCGTGTACCACCACATCTGGCTTTATATACATTGCTATGTTGCCTGGCTCATTTCAAACTCCTGACCTTAAATAGTCCTCCTACCTTGACCTCTCAAAGTTCTAGGATTACAAGTATGAGCCACTGTGTCTGGCCTTCTAGCTGCTTTTTAAAGTAGTTTTATATTAAGTAAAAATAAAAATTGTTTTTATCTGTCAAGGAATTCTGAATTATAGCTTATTTTAGCAGTCATTTAGTCCAGTGCTAAGCCCTAGACACAGGGTTGTATTAACCATCTTATTAAATAAGCATGTATGGCTCACGCATATAATCCCAGTACTTTGGGAGGCCGAGGTGGGCGGATCACCTGAAGTCAGGAGTTCGAGACCAGCCTGGCCAAGATGGTGAAACCCTGTCTCTACTAAAAATACAAAAAATTAGCCGAGTGGCACGTGCCTGTAGTCCCAGCTCCTCGGGAGGCTGAGGCAGGAGAATCGCTTGAACCTGGGAGGTGGAGGTTGTAGTGAGTTAAGAGTGCACCACTGCACTCCAGCCTGGGTGACAGAGCAAGACTCTGTCTTAAAAAAACAAAACAAAACATGTAAGTTCAACTATAGCTGTTCAAATAGTTATGAAGTGCTGGATATATTAACTAGGAAGAAGTATAAGATAAATCATATATAAATAATATATATGTGTATGTGTATCTGTGTATGCATGCATGTCTGTATATTTGTGTATGTATATTAAATATATGTGTGTGTATAATAGGAGTAAGTGTAAAGATTTATGTGTGCATAGTAATAAGCCCTAAAAGGAAGCAAATGAGAGGATTTGGAGTGGCACTGGAACAACTCGTGTGTGTGTGTTTATTTCTGTTGCTTGGACTATTTGGTAAGTAATAATCCCTCACATGGCTAGACTATCCCTCTTGTGCAGGGTTAGATTTTCCCTCTGGTAACTTTTTTTTTTTTTGAGACAGAGTCTCACTCTGTCGCCCGGGCTGGAGTGCAGTGGCGCGGTCTCAGCTCACTGCAACCTCCGCCTCCCAGGTTCAAGTGATTCTCCTGCCTCAGCCTCCCGAGTAGCTGGGACTATAGGCGAGTGCCACCACCCCTGGCTAATTTGTTTGTATTTTTAGTAGAGACGGGGAATCACAAGGCCAGGCTGGTCTCGAACTCCTGACCTCATGATTCGCCCACCTCGGCCTCCCAAAGTGCTAGGATTACAGATGTGAGCCACTGCACCCGGCCTCCATCTGGTAACATTTTATATGGCTAGATTTGTCGTTTCTAAAGATGCTCAGTTACCTTTTGTGTAACATCTCTCCAAACTACCACCTTTTCTTCAAAACTGTGAAACAGAATCAGAACTCTTTGGAATTTCCAACAGACTGTTGAACAAATAAATTTTTTACGATGATCCCGTTACAGGGTAAGGGGAGTTCGTTAGAAAATAAAAGGCATCAGGCCAGGCGTGATGGCTCATGCTGGTAATCCCAGCACCCTGGGACACCAAGGTGGAAGGATTGCTGTAGGCTGGGAGTTCACAGCTAGCATGGGCAACAAGGTAAGACCCTGCCTCTAAAGAAAATACAAAAATTAGCCAGGCATGATGGTGCGCGCTTGTGGTCCCAGGTACTCGGGAGGCTGAAGTCAGAGGATTGCTTGGGTCCGGGGGTCAAGACTGCGGTGAGCTGTGATCACACCGCTGCACTCCAGCCTGGGCAACAGAGCGAGAACCTGTCTCTAAAGAAAAGATAAGGCGGCCGGGTGCGGTGGCTCATGCCTGTAATCCCAGCACTTTGGGAGGCTGAGGCAGGCGGATCACGAGGTCTGGAGTGCGAGACCATCCTGGCCAACATGGTGAAACCTTGTCTCTACTAAAAATACAAAAAATGAGCTGGGCGTGGTGGCAGGCGCCTGTAGTCTCAGCTACTGGGGAGGCTGAGGCAGGAGAATAGCTTGAACCTGGGAGGTGGAGGTTGCAGTGAGCCCAGATCAGGCCACTGCACTCCAGCCTGGCAACAGAGCGAGACTCTGTCTCAAAAAAAAAAAAGGTAAGTCATGATTTCTGTGCCACAGAAGTTTTTATTGCCTTGAGAAAGGCAGGACTGACTTTAATAGGTATTTAGTTGAGGACCAAATAATACACTAAGGTCAACACTAAGAGGACAGTAATTTAAAACTTTAAGAATTGTGCATACATTTATATTTATATACCTAATTATAATTTAAACCAAAATGTTAGGTGTTATTGACAATGAATGTGTGTGTTGAGCTTGACTTTCTATGTGAGTCAAGTTCAAATTTCATTTGAAATTTAAACTCTTGTAAAACATAAGCACGTTTTTTATTTATGTGGGGTTTCTCGTCAATAAGGGTTTTGTTTGTTGGTTTCTTTCACACTAGCAATTCTCTTCAGAAAGAAAGCATGAGCAGAGTTCATGAATCAATTCCATTCTCTTCTTTATTGTAAACATTAGTGTATTTATGTCATGTACATAAAAAGACATATACATATGCAGAAATAGTAAGGCTACTATTAGTTAATTTTCTATTTAATAAAAAAATGTATTGTTTGTTTATTGTTTCCTTAGTGCTGGCAGACTAGTATATATTATTTTGTTAATTCTCTTATATATCATCTGAGGTAGGAACACAGAGGGAGAGCTCAGAGCAATTGGGCCTACTGACGTCTCTAGTAAATGGCAACTCTGGGATTTTTACACAGATCCATTTAACTCAGAGTTCATATACAGCCTTACATAACATGTCTCACATTCCAGGCACTTCCCACATGTATTTGTATATTGTCCTCAATTTTCCACCAAAAAGCAAACCTAATGGAAATGGTTAGAGATTGGATAGATTATTGGGGTGTTTAAAATTACTGGTAAAATTCAGAACAGACCATGCTGTTTGTACAGGGCTCAGTGGGAGAAGCGGGTAGGTCCTGAGCAGGGTGATCAGAAAGGGAAGAGACCTGATTTGATGGAGAGAATTCTGGGAGCAGAGAGATTGCCATGAAATCTGTCTCAAAGGCAGCATAAGTCAGAATATATTTGTTCTTTAACCAGGAAAAATATCTGACCGGGGCCCATGTGACAGAACAAAACTTGACTTGAGGCAGGCATGAATGAGGTTCTGAGGAAACAGTGGTGGAGAGACTGGAAACCTGTGATTTAAACAAACAAACAAACAAACAACAACGAAAAAAACACATCCTCTAGAAGATAGATACGAATAGGAGGGAAAAAAGAGAAAGGGAAGAAATTCACAGTTACGTAATACCTTGCAGTTTAGAAAATGCTTTATGTATATTGCATTTGATTCTGTGGAAATCTGCCTTTTATATAATTTGGATAAAACTTTAGGAGTATTGTGTAGCTCTGCATAAAATACAGTACAAGGGAGAGATGCTGGAGTCTGGAAGACAGGTGGTTCAGTTGTCAAATGACTGAGCCCTGGACCCAATTTGTGGCCATAGCAATGAATATGAAGCCAAAAAATGAAAGAAAAGGCGAGAGATAGGGTGATCCACTGAATATGAGAATGGAAACAAGAGGAGAATAAGAATCTGTTCAAATAATATACACTTAATGAAGAGGAAAGTAGCCCAACCATAGTGAACAAATACAATCTGGGGATTTATTTTTGCAGGCAAAGAAAATACAACTTTAAAAAAATTTTTTTTTTTTTTTTTAGTGAGGGTGTAATGTCCGAGGTCAGATTCTTAGCTGTACAATGAAGGTAATGAATGAGAAAGCAAATTTAAACAGAAGTGATTAGGGAGAGAGGGACAGAGAGAGAGAGAGAGAGAGAGAGAGTTTGAGAGAGAGAGAGAGATATCCAAATAGGGATTGTAACTAAGTAACTAAGGAGGAAGACTCCCCCACAGGGACCCCAGTTCAGAAAGAAAAGAGTGAAGAGACAAGGTTAGAATGGGGTAGAAGGATGCTCAGAAGAGACCAGCACAGTACAAAGGGGAAGATTTGGTCAAGAGGATAAGAGGATTCCTTGTGGGTCTGGTATATTGTGATGTAAGTTTTTGCTTTAGGTGAGAAGTTAGGCAAGTGGTTTTTATATCCCTTCCAAGTCTATAATTTTATGATTCTATGTAAAACTTTGTCTACACATACCTATGTATGTAGCATGTATTGTGTGTACATATTCAAATACTTCCCTCTAAGATAGATGAAGTGCTTCTTTGACTGCAGATATGAAAACAAGGTACCTAGATAATAAAATGATAGATGCTTTCATTTTCAAACAAGAACAAAAACTGACATATCTGAGGCCAGTTGGCAGGACAGCAACAGCCCTAAAAGAGATCACTATGACTGTAGACAGTGTTGTGACTTTGGTCCTAAGTTCCCTTTTATGACTACCTGGAAGGTGGCTGCATCAATCCCTTGGCTCAAGTTTCGTTTAAAAAATCTGCCATGTGTCAAAGGACCTCGGTGTTTCCCTAGCCTGAGAGTGAGCTGGCTGTGCTGGCCATGCTGTTAGTACCACCACACGAGGTACGGTTGAGGACTTGTCAACCTCAACCGTGGAGGCATCCCTGGCTTGTGTAACTTTTGAAAGATGGAGCTTTTGAGTCTGGATTTAAGCTTTTTGTTTCCCAGCTCCCCTGTCCTACCCCAAACTGTTCTGCCCACTGCAGCTTAACAGCCGTTCTTTATTCCTTTCAACACAGTGGTGTGTGTGGCTCCTGCCCAGCTCTTTAATTCTATATATCAGTCTGCCAAGAATATATAGTCAGACTCGGTTTTCATTCACAATGGACTGAAACACACTCACTAGAAGAAAATGGCCCAGTGGTTCCTACTTATGGTCCAACAGTCACTGTCAGTCACCCCTCATCTTGCAGTTGAGCTCTCTGACAAGATGTTCCCCCCAAGCTCTGCGTCACAGGGGAGTGGAAATGGCCAGTCATGGTAACATGAGCCATAGGCTCTGTGTTGTTTTGGCAGTTTGGTTTTGGCAGTGGAAAATGAGGGCTCCTTCCCTGCCAATAAATGTACTAGCAACACATGTGATATCCCAGATTTACTGGTTCACCACCAAGACAAACACTGAATTTTTCATTTTCAACTATTTTCCAGGAATAGGTGTAAAATTAGTAAATGGTGCTTTCTATGTGGAATGTGTCAAGAACATGTTTAGCACATTGGTCAAAGATAATGATCTTTTTGTTCCTTGTGTATTTTTTCATGATTGATTGATTGATTGTTGTTGTTTTTGAGACAGAGTCTTGCTCTTATCACCCAGGCTGGAGTGCAGTGGCACAATCTCGGCTCACCGCAACCTCTGCCTTCCGAGTTCAGGCAGTTCTTGTGCCTCAGTCTCCTGAGTAGTCGAGACTACAGACACACCACCACGCCTAGCTAATTTTTGTATTTTTTAGTAGAGACAGGGTTTTGCCGTGTTGGCCAGGCTGGTCTTGAACTCCTGACCTCAAGTGATCTGCCTGCCATGGCCTCCCAAAGTGCTGAGATTACAGGCATGAACCACCATGTCCGGCCCATGATTGTTTCATATTATGGTGTCAGGCGTGCCAGACAAATTTGTTTACTTGGGTGGATTCATTCAGTATGAATTTCTGAACTTTGGGGAATGTGTGTTCTGTATTTTTTTTCCCATGTGGAGGATATCTCTTTCTGTCCCTTTCCCATATTCTTGCTTGAAATCTAACATTCACCTGGCTTTGGGAAAAGAATATCTTCTAGCCTTGTAATGAGTCTACATGTGACAGAGTGGGTACATCTCAGAGATAATCAGAGAACAGTTAGGAGCTGCTTCCATCCAACCTGATAAGTACCAGGGATTGTACCTGGCCTTATTAAACAGAAGAACTGCAAGGAAGTCTTTTTTTGTTTGTTTTTTTTTGAGACGAAGTGTCTCTCTGCTGCTCCATCCGGAGTGCATTGGCATCATCTCGGCTCACTGCAACCTCCGCCTCCCAGGTTTAAGCGATTCTCCTGCCTCTGCCTCCAGAATGGCTGGGATTACAGGCACGCACCACCACACCTGGCTAATTTTTGTATTTTTAGTGGAGATGGGGTTTTGCCATATTGGCCAGGCTGGTCTTGAACTCCTGACCTCAAGTGATCTGCCCACCTCGGCCTCCCAAAGTGCTGAAATTACAGGCGTGAGCCACTGCGCCCGGCTGTCTTTTTTTTCTACCTTGGAAAATGGTGGGGGGCTCCTTTCTATATGAAGATACTCTATTGGTCTCTGTGTGATGTGGCTTCATATTTATGCAGAGATGATACATTTAGTTGTTCTTTATATGGTAGGGTTGATTCCCAAACAATCTTGCAATAAATTTTACTATTGGTTACCCATTTATTTGCTTCTTTAGATTTTAGGTTTAAGAATTCATCATCTTTATAGAAGTAGAGGCTATTCTGTAATCCAGTAGTTTCCAACTTTTGGCCCCTAGAGCCCTTTTTATACTCTTAAAAATCACTGAGGTCCCTAAAGAGCTTTTGCTTATGTAGGTTATGTGTTGATATTTTCTGTATTAGAAATTACAACAAAATTTCAGTCCAGGCATGGTGGCTCACATTTGTCATCTCAGCACTTAGGGAGATTGACTCGTAGAAGATAGCTGCATTCTCAGATCTGCTTCTGCATTTAGTCACTTCTGCTGTTGTTTTTGTTGAAGTAGATGAAGAAAAGTTAGCTTCACACAGATAGGTAGATGCAAAAGAATTCTGTCAACAGCATTTTCAGATAATAGTGGACATTCTTCTTTGATACTATACAAATACTAGACAAGTAGTAATTTCTTAAAGGTTAGTTACAGAGTAGAATCTGAAATCATATCAGTGAACTTTTTCCATACCGTTGGCATTAAAATCTATTTGCCTATATTGCACCTTGAATGAATTTATAAATTTGTAACAGCATTCAGTGATCATTTGGAAAATAATGGTACACTGAGTTATCTAGATCTTCTAGTAATTGGCACATTTTCTAATGTAATATTTTAACAAATCACATGCATTGTTTTTACCTCCAGTCTCATTAGAAAATTCTTTAAATACTGGGAAGCAGTCAGCTTGGTGGTGGGTACAGTTTTCATGTGTTTGAAAGCTTAATTTGTATCATTGACAACAAATATTGTCAGCTGTTATCTTTAAATTATAAGATGTACTTTGTTCATTTTCAAGAAAATATCTGCCAAGTGCATAAGTCTGAATCTGTCAGTCATGCTTTCAAGTAAGAATAAAGAGTGGCTAGTTCATCTTGCAACTGAAATAATCACAGAAATGCTTTTTCCTCAAGACAGCCATACTTCAATATGTGGCAGAAATGCTTTATGCAGACTCCCCATTTCATCATCTAGAGTATCATGAAGATGTGTATCTAGGGCTTGAGATGTATAAAATTAATACCTTTTACTGCTTCATCAGTGATATTCTTAAGTGAAGCTGGCTTTTTTAAAAAAACTGAGAATGCATGGCTTTGATGAATACAGGGATTACTGGTATAAGTTGGTGCACTGCCTTGATGCATGCTATGGCACTGGCAGTATTCACTCATTGTTCCTTTTGTGCCACCAGTGCCAACTGCCAACTCTGTGAAAGTATTAAGTAACATCTTATTATACAAATAATGCTGCCCTCACAAACCTCATAAAAGGGCCTCAAGTACCCTTGGTGTTCAAGGACCACACTTTAAGAACTGGTACCCAAATCCATTGTCTGCTGTCATCGTGGGCTGGGTGGAAGTGGTTCCAACTAGCTAAGTGCAAAGTCCTTCTGGTTAAGACCCAGAGGTGACCGTGGGTGTTAGGGTGAGCTTGGGGAAAAGCAAAGATGAAAGTAGAAGGGATGGGAAATGAGAGAAGTGAGCTATAGACAAACGGCAGGCATTTGCCTGTTGTTGGCCTGAGATATTTGATCTAAACAAGAGTCCTTGTCTTCAAGGGTTCTGCATTCATGGCACACCGTGCACTGATTAGATTTGTAATGATTCAGATGTGAAGAGAGCATGGGCTGACAGCTGCCTCTTGGGCAGGCCCCCAGATCTGAAATTGCTACAGGCTTTAGACAGCTCTAGCGACATGCCCTTGCTGTGGTTTAGAGAACATGTGATGACCCCTAGAGAGTCATTGTGTCCCTTCCCTTGCTTAAGTTGACCTAATTGGATATGCTCAAAGGATGAAACTGTGAAGAGAAATGATTGAAAATAAAGAACAGTGTTAGGCTCCTTCTACTTTGAGGAGTCTGACTGGTAAGTCATCCCAGAGAGGACTGGAGGCCTTTGTCATGTAATCCTCAGGTAGCTATTTAAATACCATTCTCAGGCTGGGTGTGGTGGCTCCTGTCTGTCATCCCAGCACTTTGGGAGGCTGAGGTGGGCGGATCACTTGAGGCCAGGAGTTCGAGACCAGCCTGGCCAACATGGCGAAACCCCATTTCTATTAAAAATACAAAAATTAGCCAGGCCTGGTGGCATGTACCTTTAATTCCAGCTACTCAGGACGCTGAGGCAGGAGAACTGCTTGAACCTGAGAGGTGGAGGTTGCAGTGAGCCAAGATTGCGCCACTGCACTCCAGCCTGGGCGACAGAGCGAGATTCTGTCTCAATCAGTCAATCAGTAAATATCATTCTTTGTTGAAGAAATGGAAGGCATTTTGGCTTTCCAGTAGAAATGGAAGTGTATTAGTCAAGGCTCTCCAGAGAAACAGAACCAACAGGACATCTGTAGATATATCTGTAGATACAAGAGGAAACACTATGGGAATTGCTCACGCGGTTATGGAGGTAGAGAAGTTCCATGATATGCATCTGCAAGCTGGAAATCCAGGAAAGCTAGGGTGTCATTCAGCTCGAGTCTGAAGGCCTGAGAAGTAAGATCCAGTGGTGTAAGTTATGGAGTCTGAAGGCCTGAGAAGTAAGATCCAGTGGTGTAAGTTACGGAGTCTGAAGGCCTGAGAAGTAAGATCCAGTGGTGTAAGTTACGGAGTCTGAAAGCCTGAGAACCAAGAGCTCCAATGTCCAAGGGCAGGAGATGAAGATGGATGTCCCAGCTCAAGATGAGAGAGAATTCACCCTTCCTCCAAATTCTTTTTGTTCTATTTGGGCCCTCAGTGGACTGGAGATGCCCAGCCACATTGGAGAGGGAGATCTGCCTTACTCACCCTCACAGACACACCCAGAAATATTTCACCAGCTCTCTGGGCATCACTTCACCGTCTCAAGTTGACGCATAAAGTTAACCATTACAAGTAGCCTTGAAAGACTCTGTGTGTTCTTCATAATGACCAGGAGATACGAGTCTTGCATTGAAGCTAGAGAGGTTCAGGCTGGACTTGAAGCATATTTTGGAAATAGATTATTTATGACCTATTGTAAGGAGGAGTTTTACTCTCTAGAATTTATTGAAGGTCATCTTTTTGTTTTTAGAGGAGTAGTTTAAGGGGTGATGTGTCAATGAGTCGTCCTTCGGGGATTTTACTATCCTTTTGCTTCTATCTTTGGATTCTTTGTTCAGTACACAAAATATGGGTGTGAAAAGTAAGACAGTCATCTGGCTGCTCTGTGTGCCTCCTGCCAAACATCTGGATATTTGGAAACATCTGGAAAAGTTACTGAAGTTTTCACAAGGGTGTTTAGCATTATGTGGATGAAACCTCAGGCTCATAGTCATCTCCTGGTCCAGGGTTGATATAAATGTTGTATTTATGAAGGAGAAGGGTTGACTAGGTTATAGAATACATTTAGTTGCTTAGCTTTCATTAGTTTTTGTTTTAGCAGAGTGAGATAAGGTTGTTCAGTTTCAGAGCATTTCAGCCGGATGAACACATCCACAGTTAAATCTCAAGGAGACGTGAGAGCCAGCAGGCGCTTGGAGTGATCTGCTTCTGTCACGGCTGCCACTTGGTGTATGTGTATGAAATGTCCAATCACTTCACGAGACAACAATAACAGACCATTGACAACCACAGAACACCCCAGAAAAGTGGTTTCATTGGGCCATTATGGCGTCAATAACCCTCAGACTGCTGGTGCACTCAGTAGATGGTAAAAGATGGTTTTCACCTAGGACTAACTGTGAAATGACTGTTTACTTCATGAGGCCCTGAAAAGAAAACGGAACTTTTGTTCTCAGGCAGGCCCCAAGAAGGGTTGTCTAATCAGTCATAATAGAGTGTGTGCCTCTAAAACGGTGCCTTCCTGCAGGGAGCCTTGCAGATCACAGGGGCCTATTGTAAGAAGAGAAAAAGAAAGTATTGAGGCAGGCGCCAGGCAACAGGGCAAGAAGGAAACACTTAAGCAAAGGGCCTTTAATTTTTATATAACTAACCCAGAAGCATATTTTATAGCCATCTCATAAGAGTCAGTCCTCAGTTTGGCTACAGACTTTGCTTGCTTTCCTGGGAGCTGTTGCTGGGGAAAGCCAGAGACTGTTACTGACCTTGAAGAGGGACGGAGAGGCGGCTGAAGGACGGCAAGTGTTCACTTCAACATCTGGCTGGCAAGCTAATACCCAAGGTTTTTGTAAAACCATCTCGTCTCCACTATTAACCTTTAGGGAAAGCATCCCCTAATGGCTGCCCACCCTTTGAGATGCTTTAAACTATAGCCACCTTTGCATCCAGGGCCCCAGATTAATCCAAATGGTTTGGGACACTGTTCACAAATGTCCTTCACAGATGTTGGAGAACATAGTTGGAGTTTTTTTGGCAGAAGTTGTGCTTTTGCTTCAGTTCTCCTTTATGTGAAAATGAATCTTGCTTGTCCTGGTTGTGGCCCACGTTATCTCTGCAGGGTGTGGGATTTCCCAGCTTCACAACCAGGAGTGAACCACATGGGGCAAGAGAGTGGTTTGACCTTTATGTTTGGTACTCAGGGCCGGCACAGCCAAGTGCATCCCTCTGAATTTGTTTCTGTGGAGCTTCCATGCCAGTCAGCTTGGCAATATCATGTTCTTTTGCCATGCTAAATGAGAATTTTAAACGTTCAAGAAATACTGAGGGAGAGATTTTTTTTCAAATTTTTTATTTGCAATGAAACCTTTTTTTTTTTTCCCCTCAAAGGCAATCTTATCAGACCACTAGGTAAGTATAAGAAAGAAGATCTGGATAGTGAGGGTAGAATTCTCAAGAACCTTGCTTAGGCTTTCCCTTTCTCTGCCAAGCCCCTGACTTGGAATTCCCCCTTACTCCCAAGCTCTGTAACCCATATAGTTTCTTCTCCTTTATTTTTATTTATTTATTTATTTTTGAGATGGAGTCTTGCTCTGTCGCCTAGGCTGGATTGCAGTGGCGCGATGTCAGCTAACTGCAACCTCCATCTCCTGGGTTCAAGCCAGGTGCCCGCCACCACGCCCAGCTAATTTTTGCATTTTTGGTAGAGACGGGTTTTCACTACGTTGACCGGGCTGGTCTCGAACTTCTGATCTCAGGTGATCTGCCCACCTCGACCTCCCAAAGTGCTGGGATTACAGGCATGAGCCACCACGCCGGCCGATTGCTTTCTTAAAGTATGGCTTGCAAACCAGCAGTATCATCTAAGGCCCTCTTTTTTTTTTTTTTTTGGGGGGGGACATGGAGTCTCACTCTGTTACCCAGGCTAGAGTGCAGTGGTGTGACCTTGGCTCACTAGAACCTCCACCTCCCAGGTTCAAGTGATTCTCCCGTCTCAGCTTTCATAATAGCTGGGATTACAGGTGCCCACTACCATGCCTGATTAATTTTTGTATTTCTAGTAGAAACGGGGTTTTGCTATGTTGGCCAGGCTGGTCTCAAACTCCTGACCTCAGGTGATCCACCTGCTTTGGCCTCCCAAAGTGCTGGGAGTACAGTTGTGAGCCACCGTGGCCAGCCTAAGGCTCTCAACTTGATGGGTGTGAAAACTGAAGTCCAGGGATGTTTGCTGAGTGGTCCAAGTTAACAACAGGGTAGTGGCTGAAATGTGACTTATAACCCAGGTTTTGCAATCTCGTCTAATATGCCACATAGTCCCATTTCTACCCTTATAGCCCTTTACCCCCATCAGCGTTAGAGCTTGAAGTTACAAAGAGAGGCAGTTGTATCAGGCAGGACCCCATAGGGATGGGCAGATAGGTGGCTGTGTTAGCAGAAGGAATTCTGTGGTCCAGAATTGGAGCCTGATCATTTTTACTTCACACAGCATTAACTGGAATCATGAATTTATTCACATGCAACCAGTTTATAGATGATTTATAATGAAGATGCCTCTTGATTTTCAGTAGGGTACGTACTTTGCCAGGGCATATACTTTTATTTGTCTGCTGGTTTACTTAATTTCTGGTAGCCCCAGCTGCTAGCAGTAGTGGTCTGATTTCTGATAGGCCAGTCCAGTGCACAAAAGGGCTCCTTGCCACTCTACTTGGCTCAGTTTTTCTGTGGGTCTTAAACTTTCTCCCCATCCCACTTAAAAGAGTACATGCTATTGATTTGGAAATTGGTATCAAAGCTGGTGGGAGAATGAGATATACCAGTGAATATAAAAGTCAAGAATGACATGTTTCAATTGCAAGAATATAGCTTTTTTATTAAAAAGTTTTTGTACCGTGTATTATCTGGCCCTTGTGGGCAGATGGAAGTGGTATGCACCCATATAGAATGTGTAATGATGTACATGTGCAAATATGCTCCTGGCTCTTGTAAACATTTTGATGAAGCCCTTGAGTTCATTCCCATGCAGGCCAATGCATGGATTCTGAAAATTAGTGTCTCGTTCCTTTCATCCTCACCGATTTTCTAAAGAGGCCACCACAAAGGAGAGAGCATGGTCCACTGTGATGGTCCTGTTTCACCCAGTGTGTGGGGGTGCTCCAGATGTGAGCAGTATGAACGAAGACGACTTTCCTTTGATGTGGGACACAACTTTTACCAACCTTCCCCAAACATATCTTCCTGTTTCCTGTGGGATTGTAGTGTACACTTGTTTAATGACTGCTAAAGTAATGGAGAAACAAATGTGAATCTGGCCTGCATGCTTCCTTTCCTTCCTTAGAAACAAAGGGGGACTCTGGAATCCATGCTGTGCCTGTGGAACATGTCAGGAAACACAACCCTGAGTTCATTAGTTGAGATTGGCAGCAAAGCAGTCCTGGGCCTGGTGGAGCTGTGGTAGTAGGCGTCCTTCTAGTCCTTACCGTGGAGAGTGGTCACTCTGTTGCTTTCAAGGTTTCCCAAAGCCGGAATTTGTTTTGGTAATGTCATTTTGTGCATTTGGATTATTTTCACCAAGCTCATAGCAGCTATAAATAGGAAGATATTTAAGTCTGGTTTTTTGTTTTTTTTTTTAAGATTAAAGGTACTTATCTGTTTTGTAACGCACATGTTCTCAGCAGGGATTTGTCTGTTGTGACAGAATGAGGGATCTCTAAAGAAACACATATATTCAAGGCTCTTCTTAACATCTACTTCAGGTCTATCTGCCAGGCTAGTGCTGTGGTTTTTGAGATCCTTATTCACCGTGAAATCTAGTGTTACTTGTTCTATATTTGATGCCATCTTTTGAAGTAACAGGCTATGAGTATTTTGTTGCTGTCCACATGTGCTTTTCCAGCCATTTAAAAACCTATTTTTTCTAAGACCCAACATGCACCCCCTGATTATTTTTGGGTTACCTCATTATTCATTGCATTTATGCAGGGGCAGTGCGTCAGTTCTTGTGGCATTCCTATGATACCCAGTTACAGTAACTGTTTGTGTTGCTCAGTTAGAAGCTGAATGAGCTGGAGATTTAGTGATCTAGTAAATCAGTTTATAATTGGTAGTCAGAAAGGCTGAGGGTTTAATCAGCTAGTCTGATACTATATGAACCATTGGTTCCCAGATGCTGGTCCAGCAACCACGAGTATTCACAGATTTCTAGGCCCATCTGGAGAGATTCTTATTCAGTACGTCTCAATATAGATTGTAGGAATCTATCATTTTTAGAGGTTCCATGGAAGCTTCTGGTGCAGGGATGTCAAAGTATGCATGGTATAATGATTGTGTCTTTCAGTGATAACATTTTTCATCTCTGTGTGTCTCAGATAGTGCTGGAATGCCTTAACTGACTTCTTTAGTGGAATCTGTTTATATGGGCATTCTGGCCTACGTGGGAAAAGGAACCTCAGGCTGGCCATCGGGGACCTAGTTCTAGCCTTGGTTCTGGCACTCTCTCAACGTTTCATGAGGTTAGAGAGGTTTAATCTCTGGGTAGGTCTAATTCATAAATTGAGAGCATCAGATTATTCAAGGTATTTTTCTGCTTTCTAACATTCTTTGAAGAGCTTTGCCTCCCTAGGAATTGTTTTTGTTGCCACTGTTCATGAACAGGTATTGCCTCATTTAGTTTAGTGTGTGCCTAGTCCCTCAACCAAACATTAGTTACGGTCTGCTTCTCAGGAGAGCTGGTAGCTCTCCCCAAATTCAGGATCGCCTCTTTTCCTCTTCTCTTACTGGCACTACCAATTACCCACAAGACTGAAGTAAACTGGTTTTTGTGAGACAGAGTCTCGCTTTGTCACCCAGACTGGAGTGCAGTGCAGTTCACTGGCTCACTGCAACCTTTGCCTCCGGGTCCAAGCAATTCTCCTGCCTCAGCCTCCCAAGTAGTTGGTATTACAGGTGCGTGCCACCACTCCTGGCTAATTTTTGTATTTTTAGTAGAGACAGGGTTTCACCATATTGGCCAGTCTGGTCTCGAACTCTTGACCTCAGGTTATCTGCCTGCCGCATCCTCCCAAAGTGCTGGGATTACAGGTGAGAGCCACTGTGCCCAGCCTTTATTGGGGTTTCTGCTAAAGAAAATTCACATTGTAGTTCTGACCTTTTGTATGTAAAACCTCAGGGTTTTTTACCCACGGGTCCCTTTTTGCACGCAAGGGATGCTTGTCTCTTTGGGCATAATGTGGCTGATGTCATAGTCTAGGGAGCTGGGCTTGTACTGCCTCACCCCCTTCAACAAACCTTTCATTTCTAGGAAATAGCTGTATATTGTCTAGAGGGGTCAGCTGAGGATGGAGGCAGAACATGGTAACCCCTTAAATCTCTGGTTCTCAGCCATTGTGGAGCATCAGAATGATCCGTGGCGCTTTTAAAATTATTCATACCCATGTCCCCCCAGCACCGCCTGGTCCTGTTGAATCAGACTCTCCAGTGTGGGATTGGACGTGTGTGTGTGTGTATTTTTAAGACAGGGTCTGGCTCTGTTGCTCAGGCTGGTGTGTGGCATGATCACGGCTCACTGCAGCCTTGACCTCATGGGCTCAAAGTATCCTCCCACCTCAGCCTCCTGAGTAGCTGGGACTACAGGTGCTTGCCACCACACCTGGCTCATTTTTAAATTTTTATTTTTAGTAGAGACGTGGTTTCATGATTTTGCCCAGGCCGGTCTTGAATTCTGGGGCTCAAGAGATCCTCCTGCTCCAGCTTCTCAAAGTCCTGGGATTATAGGCATGAGCCACCGTGCCAGGCCAATTTTAAAGACTTTGCTTTAGACTCTGCCTTCCATGCACTGTCCCTCTGCATTCTGAAATTATTTTTTGTTAAGGCAGGTATAAATAAATTTTCACGGAGAGTTGTCATGAAAATGCAGTAAATGGTGGTCTGAATCTGTTGGAAATACTGCTTTGAGACTAGGAGGCCCTCAGAGGCTGAAGGCTGTTCACTTTAACGTCCCCAGCCTATGGTTTAGAGACGGCCACCACTGAGGATTTACCCCCGGTGGTGCCTGTCTACCATGGTTGAATGCTTCATCATGGAGAACAGGAAGTCATCCATCCTTTTGTGAAGTGCATTTTAACATAATTACTCATTTATCTTCTATTGGGTGCAATTTAACAAACATGATTAGGAACTTACAATGTGCCGAGCATTGATATAGGTGCTATGTAGTGAACAAAACAGAATTCCTGCCTTCATGGGACTTTCTCTTCACCAAAAAATATATATATTCACATGGAGTTTCACGTGACTGAATTAAATGGCTGCATTATGAAATAACATTTTACAAGAATTTTTGAGGATTGACCTGAGTTATCCCTGAGATCACAAATGGAATCAGAAAATTTGCAGTTTAGCATGTGAAACCTGGATTAAATTAGCAAAATGTTAACCAAGGGACTGTGTCTTACTAATGCAGCAAACAGTCAGGAGTGGTTTGGAGAAGTATTTTCTGAAGGTAAAATGAATAAACCAGTGGGTATAGGACTTTGCCCCAAAAAAGTCAACCAAGGACATTGACAGAATGAAAGTGTGTCCTCTGACTTTAAAAATAAGTCTCCAGAGCTGGGCGTGGTGGTGCATGCTTGTACCCAGCTACTTGAGAGGCTGAGGCAGGAGGATTGCCTGAGCCCAGGAGACTGAGGCTGTAATGATGTAATCATCATGCCACCACATTCCAGCTTGTGTGACAGGGTGAGACCCTGTCTCCAAAATTAAAAAAAAGAGTCACTTGATAGAAATCTTTTTTGACCTTTTTTTTTTTTTAGCTCCATGTATTTTATTTCATGTATATGCAAATACCTTTGGGTCCTGGAGTTGCCAGTATTTTATGTTTGTTTTATCTGATCAATGGAAACATTAACTGAGCTGAATGCATGTGTTTCAGGATTCTGGGATGCTACTTCACCAATTACTGCAGATCTCTATACTCACCTTACATGGGTTAATAGCTTCCATAGTATCTCTTTCTGTGTTGTAGTTTATGCACTGAGATTTTCTGATTCAGTTAGGTATAATATGAACATTTTAAATGTGTCTTTTAAAGAATTTAAATACTCATATATTTTTGCATGTCTTTTTTCCTTTTTACAAAAGGAAAACTAGGGTCATTTTTTTTTTTTTTTTTTTTACTGTGAACTACATTCTTGGATTCTGAATTCATGCTAAAAAATTGGTGAGACTACAAAGACAACCAATGAAAGAAAAACACATTTGATGTGGATTTCAAAATATCAAGAGAATATGGAAAAGAAACCAAGATCAGCTTTTGGTTCCAGCTCATATGGCTGTTTGTGAGTTACTAGCTTAGAAGGGAAGTAAATAGTTTATGAGAGAGAAGAAGATAGATATTCTGGAAATCATTATTAAGCTGAAATTTCTGCATCTAATTTTGGAATGTTTATGTTCAGAAAGTCACATGCACAATGAAAATGTGTGTTTCAGGTTTGCGGAGAAAAACAGCGCTTTGAGAAGTTGATGGAACATTTCAGGAATGAAGACAATAACATAGATTTTATGGTGAGTTATTTCAGTATTCAATAAAGCAAACTCAATTTCAGCACTTTTTTCCTAAACACACACACACACACACACACGCGCGCGCGCGTATTTATATTACAAAGGACAGGGAATTGCATTTAATATGCTGTAGATCCAATCTAGAATGTCCCTCTTAATCTGTATTTTCTCTTTGATTTCCAATTTTATTCCTTACATACACAGTATAGTAAAGACTAAAGTACTAATTACAGCAAATAAAGGGGAAGTCATGCAGTTGGAAACAGCCATGCCTGGTGCAAATGCTGCCATTGTTTAATTGTTGATGATGCTGCATAAGAATCCTTAGGGTAGAAGCAATCTTGACCTTTTTTATTTTTGCAGGCCCCTGCCAGTGCCCTTCTCCAGACTATATTCTTAAAAATTAAAGTGCTTTGGTTTGTAGAGTTGACTGTATGTATCTCCAAAATGAATATGCAGCAGTGATTTTTTTCCTCTCTGATCTCTTCCTGCTGTGGTAGCTCTGTGAGGGTTTAATCATACTGGGGCTCTCCTTGGCAGGTTAGGTGACGTAACAAAACATGTGGTTCCACAGCAGTCCTGCCATTCTCGGGTAAGAAGAACATCAAAGTGAGTTGCAGCACTTCTGCATTCATACACGTAAATCTTAATCTGGAAGGAAGATAGAATCTGCCACAGTGAATTTCTCCAGAAGTTTTACCCTTGAGTGCACCCAGATCTGTAGGTGCTGACCCACTTCAGTTGCCCTAGGGAAATTCTAGACCCAGGAGATCCTAACTGGGGTGTAATTTCCCAGATCACTTCTAACCTGAAGCAGACGTACCAATCACTTCTTACCTTGCAGAGCCTATGCTTAGGATGCCAAGTGAAGTTTTCATTTGAATTGCTTCAGTGATTATAAAACATGAAACATAGCTTTGCCGATTTCTAACCCTTTTTGTGAAAAAAATGTTTGGAGTCCTCAAGTTTTATACACTTCTTAGCCCTCATCCCCTTCCAAAATCAGTGAGAAAGATGAAATCCTTTATAGAGAAGATTTTCTGTTGCATAAAGCATGTTATTTGCTTTTCAAAGTGTGTGCGTGCGTGTGTGTATACACACACACTTTATAGATACACGTATATGTACACACACATACATGAAACAAGGGACACTTTTACATTGACTTTTAAAATCTTGTTATTAGGATTTTTTAGAGAAGTTAAGGCTAATGCTGGCCCTGGTGATAAATATGTAGAGAGATTGGTGCCTTGTCTCATGATGTCAGTTTCTTTCTTGTGCCGTTTTAGGGGAACTTATTCATTCTGTTAGAGTGAGGTTGCAAACTGGAGGCTCTCATGCTAAAGCCAACCTACAGGCTTGTCAGTTCAGTGTGACAGTGATGACCCTACTTCAACAATTTGAGTATGATGCATAAAGATACACATCTGATTTTCTTGGAAACTGAAAATGTCTGAGAACACTGGGCCCCTGTTCCTGCAGAGAGTCAGCTGCTGGAGCCAAGCAGCCCCTATTGCTTTAGTCCAAAGATGTCCTCTCTAGTTTGTCACAGTCCGCACCGTTCCCTGTTGTGTGACACAGCCCAGCCTGCTCATTTATGATACCTGCCAGACCTCCTTGCCATTTGAGTTTCTGCTGAAACTACAATTATATAAAGCCCTTTAAAACACCTGCACTATCCATACACAAACTAGGTTCTATTTTCTGTCCGTTCATTTATTCACATATACATGCATTGAGGTACCTTATTTAGAGGCTGCTATTACACAAGTTCTATGTGCTAGATTCATGCGTCACTGTCATGATATACCTCTTAGGCATATCATAAAACCCAGTAGATCGTTTAGACCTGTTTTCCAAAGAGAAATGGAAAGATGTCAGAATCCAGCCATATTTTCTCTCCAGAAAATGAGGCTTTTGATAAACTGCCTTGAGAACACAATTAGGTTGCACAACCTCTGAAACAAGATATTCCTCATAACATATAATATAAATTTTTCTAATATAGTATATAAGACATTTTTATCCTTTTTCTGTATTTTTTTGTGGACAAAAGAAAACAAAAACTTTTGTTTCTTTAAAAAATATTTTTCTAGTTTGTATTTTGTACATGCCTTTGTAAAGATATATTTTTTAAAGCTCATTTAGTGATAGAACCCGAAGTGATTTTTTTTTTTTTTTTAGTAAATTGCAGTAGAGTCCTTTTGTAAGCTAGAGAGGTTACACATCTTCCAAAGATATCCAATGTATACCATATCTTCAAAGAATAATCTAACTCGATAAAAAAAAATTGTAAACATAAAGGAAATTAGGTTTGGAGAGAGATGAGGAGTAAGGTGGTTCTCAGAATAAGTGTGACTCTGCATCCCTCAATCATGTTCCCTCCTTGCCGGAGACTCTGCTGGGTGACAGCCATGGAGGGAAAGCATTAGTAAGATGTTTCCACCATAAATAGACTGATTGTCACTGTGGAAAGCAACATAGATCTGTTGAATGCTGTCCTTTTATTTACCAAACCGGGGACTGGTTTTCTCTTTGGCAGGTCTCAGAGCCACTGGTGCAGTTGTGGGGAGAAAGCAGTAAATTCCAGGCTTGTAGGGAATGCAGACTGGTTGATTATATGTAAAGATGGGTCAAGGATCTGTTCCTATCCCGTTGATACGGAAGAACTCACAGGGAATTTTAGATGTGGTTACCTTGTGGTGAGATTGTAGGTGATTTAAATGTTCTTCTTAAAAAAAATGTTCTTTGTAATATTCACATTTTGTACAACAAACCTATAGTAATTTACACAGTTTATTTTATATACCTATATGACTTTTACTGAGATATAATTAACATATCATCAGATTCACCCAATTTATTTATAATCCAGTGCCTATTTAGGCTATTCACAGGGTTGTACAACCCTTACCACAATCTAATTTAGGACATAGTGTCACCCCCTCAAAAAAAAAGTCCTGTACCCATTGGCAGTCACTCCCCTTTATCCCACCCTCAGCCCTAGGCAACCACTAACCTGCTTTCTATCTCAATAGTTTAGTCTGTTTTGGATTTTTTATATAAATGGAATCCTACAACATGTGGTCTTCTGTAACTGGTTTTTATCATTTAACATGTTTTCAAGTTTACGTTGTAACGTGTTAGTACTTGATTGCTTTTTATTGTTTCATAATATTCCATTGTATGGATATACCACATTTTGTTTATCAGTTAATGGACATTGGGTTCTTCCTACTTTTTGGTTGTTATTAGTGATGTTATTATGAACATCTGTGTACAGATTTTTATGTGGACATATATTTTCATTTCTCTTAACTGTATATCTAGAAGCGGAATTGCTGGGTCATATGATAATGCTGTGTTTATCATTTTGAGTAAAAGTCATACTTTTTAAAGTGGCCACCCTTTTTTCCATTACCACCAGCAATGGACGAGGGTTTTAATTTCTCCACATCCTTTCCAATTCTTGTTACTGTATCTTTTTTTTTTATGATAGCCATCTTAGTGGTTGTGTAGTGGTATCTTATTGTGGTACCTCTGTGACTTTTGAATTTAAAAATAATTATAAAATATTTTTAAAGAACCAATGAAATGAAGGAAAAGGAAATCGGTAAGTGAGCCTCTTTTGTGAAATCGAAAGCACGCGTCTGCAGTTAAACTGAGAAAAAAGTTTGGAGCCCATCTAACCCCTTGCCAATTTCATTTCAGGTGGCTTCTATGCAGTTTATTAATATTGTAGTCCATTCAGTAGAAGATATGAATTTCAGAGTTCACCTGCAGTATGAATTTACCAAATTAGGCCTGGATGAATACTTGGATGTGAGTATAGCTGTAACCTTTGGCTCTAATATAAGAATTGACTTCTTATATTGACTTCTTATATTGCCTACCCTCAAAGCTACGCTTCCATAGCAGCTAAAGAATGCCTAGAGCTCCATGCAGTCGACTACTGTAGTGCCAGTTAAAGGGAACTGAGCTGAGTGATGTATTCTGCCAGAGATGCTGGATTCTTGCAGGGCTCCTGGGACCTCAGGCCATCTTCTGCTAGCAGCCTTTTAGTACGGGAGTCAGATAACCTCTTGCAGCCTTGCTGCAGCTTTCCTCTGCTTTTGAGCTTCGTCTGCGTCAAGTCTCATTACATCCTTCCTCTGGACTATTGGGCAATTTGCATTCTTGGTTGCTCTGGGGACCCCATCTGGGCAGGGAAAGTCAAGCCAAGACTGTACAGTGATGAGTCAGTGCTCAGAGCATAAAAAAAAAACAATGAGGAAATGGACACCAGAGACTTCCTCCTGAAGCTGCTAAATTCTGCTTGAAGTGTTTGTGGCTTTAGAAGTTCCGCTTTTAGTTCTTAGGAGAAGGAGGTTTAAAGTTTCCCTTTTTCTTACTCCCTCGCAGAAGTGGTTAGCCAGTTCCCTGAAGTTCTTCAGTTAAGAAACAGAAACTTGATGTGAAAATCAGAAATGGTCTTGAAAAGGCTGGTGGCTCACACCTGTAATTCCAGCACTTTGGGAGGCTGAGGTGGAGGATCACTTGAGGCTAGGAGTTCAAGACCAGCCTAGGCAACATAGTGAGACCCCAGGTATACAAAAAACTAAAAAATTAGCCAGGTGTGGTGGTATGTGCCTGTGGTCCCAACTGCTTGGGAAGCTGAGTAGGGGGATTATTTGAGTCTAGGATTTCCAGGCTGCAACAAGCTGTGACTGCACCACTGCACTCCAGCTTGGGTGGCAGGGTGAGACCCTATGTCTAAAAAAGGAAAAGAAATGGACCTGAGGAACCAGGCAGTTTTGTTTTCCCTTTTGTATAGGAATGGTCTAGTGATACAGCAAGAATTGTTGACCTCAATTTCCTTCCTTTTTTTTGAGACAGGGTTTCACTTTGTCACCCAGGCTGGAGTGCAGTGGTGCAGTCTTGGCTCACTGCAATCCCTGCTTCCTGGGTTCAAGCGATTCTCATGCCTCAGCCTCCTGAATAACCTGGCTAATTTTTGTATTTTTAGTAGAGATGGGGTTTCACCATGTTGGCCAGGCTAGTCTCAAACTCCTGCCTCAAGTAATGCACCCAGTCAGTGATATGAATGTCAAGGCTGTTTCCAGCTATGAAGAATATAGAAGTACTTCCTTTGGGCATCTCCAGCATTCAGTTGCCCATCTTTGTTAGAGAGAAACCCAAGGGATTGCATAGACTCTACCCTCAGTTTATTGGGAGACGAATCACAGACGTGGTTACTCTCAACCTGAAGGCCTTGCTTCCTAGACTGGCTGGGCTGCCCTTGAATAGACAGGCCTACTCTTGTCTAAAGACTACTCAGGGAGAGGTGTAATAGATTTCCATTAAAGTGTTGTTTCAATTGCTTTCCTTAAAAAGACTCATTTATATCACTGGCAGAGTATTGTACAGGAAGACTCTTACTTTAGATCAAGGTTTGTCTACCCCTTTTTCTCCTGTGCTCTAAAAGTGTCAGTATTTGAAAAATTAGATGTACAAATTCCTAGCGGTGTTCTGGGTTTGGTTTTGTGGTGTCTGAGCAGAGCTTGTTTATGCTCTAGAATATAATGGCAGGGACCAACTTATCACTGAACACCTGTTACTCATTGTGAAGATCATGAAAAATCCCATAAGCTGCTTCTCCTTTTGTTCTAGCCTTTGCCTGTATTTAGAAGCCATTCTCACTTGGGACTCATAAAGGAAAGTAGAACATTCTCTCTTCAGAGGAAGCTGTATTGTAGAATTCCAGATTAGACCTAGGGGAAATCCATCTTTCTGAAAATTTATATAGCGTGGAATTTCTCTTAAAACTGTAAGATTTTTTTTCAAAACTCTGTATTTCTTTAACTTCATGGTGTGTTGACTCTGGAACCTAACAGAGGTGGTTAGAAGAGTCATGTAAATGTAAGATACATAAATGCTTCATTAGTTTACAAAACCCAGCCTTATAAGTAGCCATTGATTTGTTCAGTAATGTTGATTGGCATCATCCATGTGCCAGGCATTATTCTAATCACTCATCTGTTCCCTAGGGAAAGTCATGACTTATGTTACTTGTAGGGAAGATTCACTGATTTATTTGACCTCTAGTTTCCAGAGCTAGCTGAGTCACTGTAGGATGCCTAGTTTGGGAGGCAGTGAATTGGGGAAAGCTTTCTGATCTGTTCATGCTGTATACTGACTGAGGGAGGGATGTGTGGAGGTTCGGCTCTAGCAATTTGTGCTAAAATAATCCCCAAGGTTAAGTATAAACTCTATCACTGTCTGCCCCATCTCTCGCCTAACCTTGTTCCTCTACTGGAACCACTGTCACTAACCAGGTAAGATACCAAACACTCCAGTCTTTTCCACTACACAGATACCCCTCAGGTTTTATGTGGCTGTGACTATAATCTGTCAAAGCTGCCTTTAATTTTTCTGTCATCCCAATTTCACGTATATCAAAATGTTTTAGGTTGGAATATAACTACATGGGACAGTAAGGATTCGGGGAAAAATGTGTGTGCACTTGGTAGAGGGTATTCACCAGAAAGTCATCTGATGATACGCCTTAGGCAATCACTCCATAATTCTCTTAAGGAAGATGACATATTAAGCTCTCTCTTGGGAACGGCTGGACTATTTGTCACAAAGAAAACACATAGACTGGCTGGGCGCGGTGGCTCACTCCTGTAACCCCAGCACTTTGGGAGGCTGGCAAGCAGATCATGAGGTCAGGAGATCGAAACCATCCTGGCCAACATGGCGAAACCCTGTCTCTACTAAAAATACAAAAATTAGCTGGGTGTAGTGGCACGTGCCTGTAATCCCAGCTGCTCAGGAGGCTGAGATGTGAGAATCGCTTGAACCCAGGAGGTAAAGGGTGCAGTGAGCTGAGATCGCACCATTACACTCCAGCCTGGGTGACAGAGTGAAACTCTATCTCAAAACAAAACAAAACAACACAAAAAAGACAAACTGTTAGGAAATGATACTGCATTTCCACAGATGAGCTAACACCACGTTCTCTCCTATTCTGGTTTTTAGAAGCTGAAACACACTGAGAGTGACAAGCTTCAGGTCCAGATCCAGGCTTACCTGGACAACGTTTTTGATGTAGGAGCTCTGCTGGAAGATGCTGAAACTAAGAATGCTGCCTTGGAGAGGGTGGAAGAACTGGAAGAAAACATCTCTCATGTAACTACATCTCAGAAAAGGAAAAACTGCTTCCATTTCAGCTGGGTGCAAAACAGAATTAATGTCAGCTTTTATGGTGGTAAATTAAAGAATCTGGAGTATAGGAACGGGCCATACCCTGCAGTAGAGAGCTGTCAGAAGCTGTTCTGTGTTTTTGCCAAAAGGCAGCTGTGTAATGTAAAGTGAAATAGAAGCCGTTGCTTTGCTTTAGCTCACTTACCTGCTCAGTTTCTGCTGAGGTGCATTTCCTGGCAGTCTTGGTGATAGGCTCAAGTGGAGTAGGGGAGTTTGATGATTGGCATTACGTAAAAGATTAGAGGGAAATGAAATATGGGAATTTGGCCTGAGGTGAAGAGGTATCTTCTTATCAACTATGTCCACACAAGCCCATGGACAGGAATAGCTGGTGTCTCTGTGATGCATGTCTGAACATTCCCGTCTTACGGTACTCAAATTCTAAATAGAGTCATTTCAACAATAGGCATTTTCAAGGACATCGGTGTGCTTTGTCATATATCCTCTTCTTTGAAGAATGTCCTCAGTATCATTGTCAGCTCTGTCACACGACAGCGTCTCATTTTTCTTTGAGGGATTTTTCTTGACATAGACTGATTCTAATATGACTCTAAGGGCCTTTAGAGGTTATTTGTTCATTCATTAACCACATATTTCAATAGTAAAAGAATTAACAGAAAAATGGTGCTTCTCAAACACCCAAGCATTATGAAGACCAAATTCTTTTGGTGAGTCTGATGGGCACTTTCCTTGATTATGAAATGAAGTGTCTCCTTTTGGAGGATTATTATTTTCTCCTTTGAACAGTTCATTTATTTTTCTCCACATTTTTTAAAGAGTACTGCATATGCTCAGTTTCCTTCACCTTTCCCCACCACTCTGAAAATGGGTCTTCTATGGCTGTGGGTAAGCCGAGTCAGTGAGCCAGAAACCCTCCCTTTAAATGTGCTGCTGTGGCCCAACTGGCATCTGCTTCAAAAGAGAATTTTACAGGCCCAGTATATCTTCCCTTAGAAGATTTGTATTATATGCTGAACCCGATCAGTGTAAATCTCCACTCTTCCTCCTTACCTTGCCTCCCTGGTTTTCTTTACTTGTAATGAATTTAAAGGAGATGTTAGAAATCAGAAGTTGCTCAATGTTAGAGCCCTATGTGAAAGGCAGCTATTTAACACATGGCTCACCCTGTCTTACTCCTGAAGCTTCAGCCAACATTGCATGACCATACTTATGTGTCCACTTTTGTAGCAGGCCACCTGTTTATTTGAATGGCTTCCCCAAATAACTTATTATTATTATTATTATTATTGTGGGTTTTTTTCTTTGAGATAGAGTCTTACTCTGTCGCCCAGACTGGAGTGCAGTGGTGCGATCTTGGCTCACTGCAACCTCTGCCTTCTGGGTTCAAGTGATTCTCCTGCCTCGGCCTCCCTGGTGGCTGGGATTACAGGTATACTCCACCACGCCCGGCTAATTTTTGTATTTTTTTTAGTAGAGATGGGGTTTCACCATATTGGCCAGGCTGGTCTCGAACTCCTGACCTCAGGTGATTCACCCGCCTCAGCCTCCCAAAGTGCTGGGATTACAGGCGTGAGCCACTGTGCCCAACAAACTTTTATTATTTGTATAGTTTGGGTCGAACCAAGCAGTAATTGTTTTTCAACTGGCTACCTAGATTGAAAGAACCAAGTTTATTATGTTAGCAACTTTCAAAAGCTTTAGTCTGATGGCCCTTTCTTGGCATGGAGGTGGGGGATGGAGGTGGACTCTCCCTCCTCTTTCTCCTTACTGTCCTCTACCCTTGCTAGCCCCTGCAGAAATGGAGGGAGGCACACTGTGTATGTTGAACAGTAAGGAGCGGACATGTGGGTCTTATTAAGAATCATGTCTAAGTTATTAATTCCTGGTAGAAACAAATATGTATTCAGAGCCGTATTATAAATATTACCATTTACAGAAAACAATGGGCAGAACACATGTAGGTCCCTGGCCCCTAATGATCTTGGAGTTGCACTTTCTGAAAACTGAGGGCCTGATCAGGATGATCCTGTATTGTGACACAGCTTTCTTTTCAAAATTTTACAGTTATCTGAAAAACTGCAGGACACAGAGAATGAAGCCATGTCCAAGATTGTGGAACTGGAAAAGCAACTCATGCAGAGGAACAAGGAGCTGGATGTCGTTCGGGTAAGCATGATGATGACAGCTGCCCAGATGGGCACGGTAGGGAATGTACTCCAGCTTTTGTCCAGTGGAACGCAGAGTACATTCAGAGGAATGCATTGATGCAGCATATTTATTGGAACCCTTTCAGAGGTGATGCTCTGATGAAAACTACACATAGTCGGCATATGTATACACATGTGTGTGCAATCAGATACCGGGGGGTTCAGTATTTCCTTATCACAGATTTTGGGAGCAACAATGTTTTCCCATCTGGAGGAGGCTGAGTTAATTCCGTGGAACACCCATTTGGTTGGAAATAAAAACACAGCATGGATTTAATTCATGCCACTTATTTATTTTTATTAGGACTTGAGCTTCTTTGTATTTCTTTGCTTTGCTTCCACTCAAAACCAGATTTGGTGGTTGCTGTGGAAACAGTGAAATACAACACAGGCTAGGCTTAATGGTATTCACCAAAAAAAGGGGGGTGGTGCAAAGCAAACCAATCCATTTTATTGTCAGCTAATCCCAGCTATTTTATTTGGCCTTAGTATTTGTTTACCTTATGTGCCAGGTATTTATGGAGTGCCATCCCTGTGCTTGGAATTGTGCTGTAAGAACACCAAAACGCCTGGAGAGCTTTAAGGCAAATGACTTGCCTTTACACTGCTAATGAAATGGCACCTTTTATGTGATGGTTATCGTGTCTGTGTGTGTCTGATATCCTGACATGTCCTACAGTTCAGTCCAGGAAATTTATTTTCTGGCACACCTTCGAGACACAGTTGTAGCATATGGACTCAATTCAACTTCAGACTCTTAGATTATTAATAATAGACAGGGTGTGAAGAATGTCTCCCTGCTTGCCGGAGGTTTGTGTTGAGAGATCGCTTGTACAAGGCCCAGCAAGGAAGTTCAGTTCCATAAAACCCTTTCACTAGAACCTCTGTGGGCCCCCCTTATAAAGGGAACCAGGACAGCCTTTGAATTGAAAATTGTAACTTCTTTGTTTTCTGCTAAAAACCTAGACAGAAATAAGTAATTAGTGAAGGGAAGCTTTGGCCTGTTTTGTTAACCGCATTACCGATGGGAAAATGTTACAACAATCGCTATCCTGAGCTTGGTCAAGCGGGCGTTGTGAGGGCCAGAGAAAGCCATTCAGGAGCAGTCAGCCCCTGGCTACTCATGAGTGGATTATTCCATGCTTTGCAGATTTTTAATCCCAGTCTGATTTGTATCCAAGTCTGATTTAGGGCCCTTTTGTCTATTGTTAGCCGATACGTGTATCTAAGAGTTACAAATGAAGGTTAAAATAAAGGGAAGGAAAACATGCACCACCAGAACACCCTCAGGAGATTCCCGAGTCAGCATTCAGGCTCATTTCTGCTCTGTTTCTTTCTACCTGCAGGGAAAACTGAGTTAGCTGCATTTATTAAATGGAAAGAACTTCATTACCAACAATAATAGCTAGAATATATTACATGTATTACTAGCATACAATTAATAATTAATGGGACTTTATAGGTTCTGGCTGAGTTCCAAAGAATTCCCATCTATATGAGTGTCTTTTTTTCTTCTTTATCCTCAGTCTGCCAGTCTGATGGATTCAGACTTGGTATAAGTATGAATGTTATGTGAAGATAAACTCTTGACCTTGGACTTCATTGCAGGAAATCTACAAAGATGCAAATACTCAAGTTCACACATTAAGAAAAATGGTCAAAGAAAAAGAAGAAGCAATTCAAAGACAGTCTACCCTGGAAAAAAAGATTCATGAACTGGAGAAACAAGGGACCATTAAAATTCAGAAGAAAGGGGATGGGGATATCGCCATACTGCCAGTCGT
This sequence comes from Chlorocebus sabaeus, assembly GCF_047675955.1. NCBI lineage: Eukaryota > Metazoa > Chordata > Mammalia > Primates > Cercopithecidae > Chlorocebus > Chlorocebus sabaeus. The sequence goes on from NC_132913.1 coordinate 39,903,824, forward strand.
GGCTTCTGGCACGTTGTCCATGGGGTCAGAAGTGGTAGCAGGTAACTCTGTGGGACCCACAACGGGGGCCGCTTCCTCGGGACCCTTGCCCCCTCCTCCACCACCACTGCCTCTCTCATCAGACACACCTGAAACAGGTAAGAAGCCTTGGCAGGAGGACTGAGGAAGTTTCGGAATGTTTGTCTTTCTTCTTTGCCAACTGTCCACTTCTGTCCTTTGTCCGTTTTTGTTGGCATATTCTTTAAGAATTGGTTATCTTGAGTAGTTCTTAACAGTTTACATTTTGAGATTAAAATTATAAATCCTCATTTCACATATGTTGAAGTATTTTTCCCATTTGTCAATGAGGACATTGTATGGTTTTTGAAAACAGTCCTTTGTCCTTTTAAGTGTGTTGTTTTCAGACGGCTTTATATGCACATGGCTTATTGCAGGAAAGCCATTCCCTGTTTTCAAAGTCCACCTGTTTCTTTTCTCTTTGCTAGTGCAAAATGGTCCAGTAACACCACCTATGCCACCGCCGCCGCCGCCACCCCCCTCCTCCCCCTCCTCCTCCCCCGCCGCCCCCCTCCTCCTCCTCCTCTCCCAGGCCCTGTAGCTGAGACTGTACCAGCTCCTCCCTTAGCACCTCCCCTTCCCTCTGCACCCCCGCTGCCTGGAACATCTTCACCCACAGTGGTTTTCAACTCAGGATTAGCAGGTAAGAGCACAGAATTCAAATCCAGGTACTCATATCAGAAAGGCTGTCTTATCTCGGAGAGTTGAAGCTGTTTTTTCAAAGTCCAGGTCTCTTGCAATGACATGTATCTCTTTCTAGTGTAAGAAATTCCTGCTGATGTAGCCAGTAGAGGGGACATCATCATGCATGGGAGACACTTTGCTCTGAGTAGTCTTTTTCACAACCATACCCCACAATGGGAGGTTCTGATCTCCTACACCATCGTCCTGCCTTCCACTGGCCCCACCTAGTGAATGGAAGAGAGACAAGCTGCCTGCTTGAGGATCAGTGCATTTTTGTGGGTTCAGCAGATACTTTCTGGACACCTGGAGTAGTCAATACAGATACTACCTGTAGTAGTCAAAGCTCAATATTAGGCACAGACATTGAGTGCTTCTGGATCTTTTTTTTTTTTTTTTAATGGTATTTATGATGTCATCTATAAAAGGGAAACATGCTTTTATGTGTAATTGCCCGATGTAGGCTTCCAGGCATGTCCTCTGAGCATTTGAGAACATCAGAGTTTGCTAGAGTGGATTTAAACTTCAAGGAAGAAGTGCTGCCAACAGCCGTATTATCATGCCTTAAAATGCTTCCAAATAATTCATGTCCTCTTGCCAACCAGAAGATAGAAAACAGCATCCTCACCTCACCAGAAATAAAATGGGAGGTAGGGGTTAGAGCAGGAGGAAGAGAGTCACTCTAATGCCTTGAAATCTAAGGTCTTTGTTTTGACACACGGAAACAATGATTGATGCTACAAGCCATTTTCCCAGTACTGAAGTGTTTCCCTGGCATTTGGAATTGCTCTAAGCTTTGCCATCCCTGTGACATGGGGTAATTCTGCCTCCTCATTTACTTCAGCCTGTTCATGAGGTCTCTTATTTGCAATGAAGAACTACCACTCTAATAGCCTCCATTTCCAAGGCTGTGATAGTTTTCAGAGCCTTTTGCCCAAAGTCTAAAAGCCAGTCTTAGCTGTAAAGATTTCCCCATCTCCATCCCTTCCAGGCTCCCATTTGCAGCTCTGCCAGCCGGTCATCAGGGCTCATTCATCCCAGTGACTGGAGCCCTTTTGGATGCCCCAAAGTCACCTAGAATAAATTCACTCCACATCAGATCCATGGTTTTACTTCCACCCCGACTTCTAGATAAAACTGTCAGGGAAACAAACAAGATTCCAGTTCACAGTAAGGTTCACAGTAAATCGGTGACTTATTTCTACCCTTCAAGATTTTCCCCGTCTACCACTTTCTTCTAGAACTTTTATTACTTCTGAAGGAGAAAAGTTGGAGGAGAGTCATCCTGGAACTGATGGACTATGGAATATAAACAGACAAACAGGAAACCTCATATCAAGCCCTGGGAATGTGTTCCACCACCAGGCTGTTGTCAGTAACTGGGTGTGGAAACCCATAATTGTCCCGTGCACCTGGCCACCCTGATTAGGCACTCTTGGTAGCCCCCAAGGAGCACTTGCTGTGAGACGTGTCTGCTGTGGTGTCTCATTTAGGGCTGCTTCCTTTGTCTCTGACAAACACTAATGTGTGATTTAGCACCCACTTCCACACACCTGAGCACTAACATAGAACTCAGAACTGCCTTAGCTGAGAGCCCAGAGGCTGAGATGTGTCCAGAGCTTCCCTCCGAGGGGCCATGTCCTGTGTGATTGATCTATTTATTAATTTGCTTGGGCTCTTCCCACTGCTTGATTTTAAAAATGTGTTGGCTCTGTCAATTGCCTCAATATTTTAATGTGTAGAGCTCTGTGCTCGGCTGATAACCAACTGCTTTTAGGGTTTGCTATACTTGGAAGTGGTCCTTGTTGTGGCTTATGCAATTTAGAGGACTGTAGGTGGAAATAGAGGAACTCTTTATTTCCATAAGTGTCCACTAAATGATTGTGAGGGATGTCTTGGAAGCATTACAAGACCCTTATGAGTCTTTGATAGCTTGAGATCAGGCAATTTCTACAAGGCTTTTAATCCCTCCTTATTATTCATCCTTATTTAGACTGCTAATACTTAGTGATTGAAGCCCATTTGGTGAGATGTTTTTGCTAGTGTGTTCAGTAACTCTCTCTCACTCTGGAACCAAGAGGCCAGACAGAATTAGGATGCCCCCAGTAGAACCAAGAGACAGAGCCTCGCTGATATTCTTAGGCCTCCTGGGAAGTCAGAAACCTATGACATCACTTGGCCTCTGGATCCACAGGCAACAGGAGGGTCTTATCTTTTCAATGGGCAGGTGGCCAAGACAGAAGACCAAGAGGAGGGCCCCATAGTTAATCTAGTTGAGAGTTTTCTTTGTATTTTATAGAGAAAATATTAGTAGTGTGAAATACGCATTTGAAGAATAAGGCTTGCTTTCTCAAGTCTGTGATAGAACAATCTGGCTCCCTTTCCCTGGGTAGGTCACCTGAGACAGACTGCTGAGCAGATGGAACCTTTGCTGTCTCTTTGGGAGGATGTGCTTGGATCGTCACAATGCGAATTTGGACTTTGGTTGATTATTTTTCACGTAAAAATTATTCCTATCCTATGAAATGCCTAGTACAGTTCAGTATTGCTGTTGGGTACCACTATGATGAAATAATTTTTTTTCTTCCCTCTTCTAAAGAGGATAATTTTTTAAACAAAATAGTTGAGTCTTGGAGGCAGGCCTGAATGGAAATGAATTTTTGGCTCTGCGCTGCCTTGTGAAATGTGTCCAAGAAGCATGAAATTCTATGCTGAATGCGTGAACTGCTGAGCCACTTGACTCTAACCATATCTAATTTTTTTGTATTTTCTCTGTTCTTTCTGCTTCCACAAAAGATGGGCCAATCAAGCTTTTCTGTAGGTTGCTCCTCACTGAGTGTGTTGAGTATTTGCCATGTGTTTCTGTTGGTCACACTGTGCCTTGACATCTTTCCACTCCATTTTGCTTTGATCCATTGCATTTTGACTTTGTGTCTGTGGGAAGTCTTGGTGGCGGCTGATGATGATTCCAGGTTTGCCCACACATTCTAGTTGAACCTACACAAGAGATTATTGTCCTTGAAGAAGACATCCTGGATTCACATGCCCTCTTCCATTCCCTCTGAGGAAAGTTTTTTTTTTTTTTCCTCCTTCTTTTAATTTTTGTATTTGTATCTGAGGCTTCAACTCTAAAAGGATTTTAGATCTACTCTAGGGAAAAAAGAACAAAAGAAAAGGTGCCAGGTGCCCCTTTTCCATTCCCTCCCTCATGCTAGTCTCTGGCCCACTCCAGGGAGCACTCACCAGCCCTTGGCCCGAACCATGGGGACACAGTGTGTCCAGTGGTCACCTGTGTGCCTTCCTCCTCTTCACTCCCACCCTGGTTAAAGCCAGGAAAACCTTTCCAAGGAGAACTTTCTTGCCTGTGTTCTGATCTCAGGCTTACTCCTGACTTTGCTAAACAGTTAGAAGAGTGGTTGCAGATGGCAAACTTCTAGCAAGCGTCATGAGCCTACCATGTCTGTGGGAAGAAGGTAGGAAGCCATTGGCACCAGCCTGTCACCTCAGGTTATGAAAAGACTCCTCTGCAGCCCTTCCGCTGCTCCCCGATCCCCGACATTGCCGAAGTGCCAGAGGCAATGCAAGAGCAAGTGCTAGAGGAAAGTCTGTTCCTTTGTCCCGTTGAGAACATCTGTTTTCCTGGGTAGTGTAGACAAAATGCTGTATGGTGAGGAATCTGACACTGTGGGGTAGTGGGGACAAAGGTGTCACGTTTGGTGGTGGAGAGGCCTGGTTTGGCTAAAGCTGTGTCTGTTTTTCTGCATGCTTTTGTGTGGATTTATCAGATGACATTCCTGCTGTTTAAATGGCCTTTGTAACTCTGGAGGAATGAGAGGCACCGTCTGTGTCAGTTAACGCCAACTGAGGCAGGCAAGCAGGCAGGCAGCCAGCTACAAGCTTAGTCGTGTGTTGCTTTTATTTTGTTCTGTACTGAAGCACTGAAGTTCTCCTGCCTGTCTTGCTAATAATGACAAATAGTGAAGCTCCCAAGTAGTGTGATGGGCTACCCAGGACAGACTGATGAAGCTGAATGTATATGGCTAAATGGTTTGGGAAGACTTCTTTATGATATATAACAGATAAATATAATTTTAAATGGATTACCTTTTTTGGCATATTCCCTCACAGTGAGAGGAGTTGGCACTCCCCATAGTCCCTTAAAGATACATCCCATTTTCTCTATTAAGAGATTTTCAGTATTTTTAATGAGTGTATCAATACCTCCTAGTCAAACACAGGTGACTCCTAGTCAAACACAGGTGACTCCTGGGAATAACTTGCTTTTCAAAAAGAAGGGCAAGGGACTGTGGCCATTTCTGAATCTGAGAATCAATACAATTTCTAGATTGATTTCTTTCTAGATTTCTTTTCTTCTTTCTTTCTTTCCTTTCCTTTTTTCTTTTCTTTCTTTCTTTCTCTTTCTTTCTTTCTCTTTCTTTCTCTTTCTCTTTCTTTCTTTTTTCTTTCTCTCTGTCTCTCTTTCTTTCTCTCTCTTTCTTTTCTTTCTCTCTCTCTCATTCTCTCTTTCTTCTTTTTTTTTTTTTTGAGATGGAGTTTCACTCTTGTTGCCCAGGCTGAAGTGCAATGGCATGATCTCGGCACACTGCAACCTCTGCCTCCCGGGTTCAAGTGATTCTCCTGCCTCAGCCTTCCGAGTAGCTGGGATTACAGGTGCACACCACCACAATTGGCTAATTTTTGTATTTTTAGTAGAGACGGGGGTTTTACCATGTTGGCCAGGCTGGTCCTGAACTCCTGACCTCAGGTGATCCACCTGCCTTGGCCTCCCAAAGTGCTAAGACTTTGAGCCACCATGCCCTGCAATTTATTTTCCTTTTTTTCCCCCCTTTTATTTATTTATTTTTAAGACAGAGTCTTGCTCTGTATTTACCCCTTTTTTTGTTCTGTCATCTTAAACGTTTTCTTAGGCTGGGCAAGATGGCTTAATCCTGTAATCCCAGCACTCTGGGAGGCCGAGTGGGGAAGCTCGCTTGAGTCCAGGCGTTTGAGACTAGCCTGGGCAACATGTGAAACTCTGTCTCTATAAAAAATATAAAAATTAGCCAGGCATGGTGGCACACACCTGTGGCTCCAGCTACTTGGAGGCTGAGGTGGATGGATTGCCTGAGCCTGGGAGGTCAAGGCTGCAGTGAGCCATGATTGCGCCACTGCACTGCAGCCTGGGTGACAGAGCAAGACCTCAAAAACCTATTTTCTCATTAGGCCTTTCATAGCCCTTAGTCTGCTTAAAATAACTCGGCAGCCAATATATCGGAATCACCCACAGGAGGGTCTTGCCCTGGTGGAAAGTCAGCCTTCATGACGTTAGTCTAGTCAGTCTAGTCAGCCACTGGTAGTCTAGTCAGCCACTATCTGCACTCCCTGATCATCTTCTAAGGTTTGTTTGTAAATATGTGGTCCACAACCAAGAATTTAAGATGTCCAAATATGGCAAGTTTTTGCCCTCTTTGCTATCTAATAACATGAGTAATAATCTTTGCTCTCCAGCACTTTTTATCTGTCCCAACCATCGTCCTAATATTGTAACTGTAATGCAGCAAATTAGTTGCCTGAGTTAAAAGAAAAAAAAAAATCAACCCTTGGCCCTTAGACGGCTTTTAATACAATCAAATGATGACCTCAACTGGCTCTGGCCGAAGCCATGTGTGTTGTTTACCAGCTTTAAACACCTACTTGCGCGCCTCTTGCCAACCTTCCTCCAGTGTTAAAGTGTCATCTGCAAGGACTGTTGTCTGATTGTTTCTGAGGGTCGTAGGCTTTTGGTGGGATCTTAATTCCATTCTCTTTGATGTCTTTAGCTGTGAAAATTAAGAAGCCAATCAAGACAAAGTTCCGAATGCCAGTGTTTAACTGGGTTGCTCTGAAGCCCAATCAGATCAATGGCACAGTCTTCAATGAAATTGATGATGAGCGAATTCTGGAGGTATTTTTCTCATTGGTTAGAAACTAGAGGTGCACTCTGTGCAGCAAAGCCAACATGGGTGTTCTGTTAACCTGGAAGTGTCAGAGATAAAGTACTAGTGTTATAAGTCCCTTGATGTAAAGAAGAAACAGATATGTAATATTGGAGAAAAACATTTGACACTATTTTGTAAGGTGGCTCTAAAACTGTGTTTAAAGAGTTATGTTAAATTGGAATAAATGCTTTTGAGCATTTTCAGTGTATGCCACAGAATATAGATCTGACATAATAATTCCTTCCCTTAATTGAGGGAAAGACATAAAAACTTTCAGACTGTAAGTGAATAAGAACTCAGTTACCACACTCACTGCCTTATTTGATAGATAATTTTAATCTGTGGCAGCTGTCTATGCAAGCTAATTATTGAAAAGCAATTGAATTGGTGGGTTAGAATCGGTAGTCTGATGTTCACTTTTTAAATTTTTATTTTATTTTATTTTTAAATTATCATTATTATTATTATTATTATTATCATCATCATCATTTGAGAAGGAGTCTCGCTCTGTCGCCCAGGCTGGAGTGCAGTGGTGCAATCTCGGCTCACTGCAACCTCTGCCTCCCAGGTTCAAGCAGTTCTCTGATTAGCCTCACAAGTAGCTGAGATTACAGGCATACACTACCACGCCTGGCTATTCTTCGTATCTTTAGTAGAGAGCGGCTTTTACCATGTTGGCCAGGCTGGTCTCAAACTCCTGACCTTAAGTGATCCACCCTTGGCCTCCCAAAGTGCTAGGATTACAGGCATGAGTCGCCACACCCAGCCTATGTTCACTTTTGTGTATGTGCCAGAATTTGTACTCTAACAAAAACAAGAAAAATAGAGCAAGCCATGGCCAAAGACAAGTACTTAATAGAAAAAGTAATGTCTTTGCTTAAGAAACTAACTGGTGGCTTCCAGACTTCTTTTTTAAATATAATCCAATTTTCCATGGTCATTCCTCTCTACCTTAGGATTTAAATGTGGATGAATTTGAGGAAATATTCAAGACAAAAGCCCAAGGTCCTGCCATTGATCTTTCTTCAAGCAAACAGAAGATACCACAGAAGGGATCAAACAAAGTGACATTACTAGAAGCAAACAGGGCCAAAAATCTTGCCATAACTTTAAGGAAAGCTGGAAAGACTGCTGATGAAATATGTAAAGCTATTCATGTGTAAGTTCAGGAAAATTATATTCTAGTTAGTTTATAATAAATGAAAATGAGAAAGTTATGAATTAGTAGATGACAAATATTTCAATAGTGAGGCAAGAGCTAAGATAAAAGCTGGAGCAATTTTTGATATCCATACTTCAGAGATCTCCTGAATTCTGTGTGTGCTACTTCAAAGTTGCATATGATGCCAACACGAAAGAGGTGGACCAGAAATCACCCTGGGGAGTGTTGTGTTAGAACGAGTAACTAATTGTTTTAGAAGAATAACATCTGGATTGTGACATCATTTATTATCTCTTATGCGGGCCTCCAGCAATGCTGACATAAAAGGAAAGTTGAGCTGAGTGTGGCAGATGTTAAGAAAAGGTAGAAGATGTCAGTTTTCTCTGGAGTATCTGAATTTTATCCAGATTTGTTGAATACAAATTTGATGGCATTTGTGGAATGATACAGTTCAATGCCAGACGCAAATATGATACAGATGCATATTTTAATTCATAACAACAGGAATGAATTGTTTTGCTTTTAGTACTTTCAGGACATTTTAAACAAAGTTCATTTTTTACTCTTGAACTGCATAGAAGGCATTGGTTTTACTTCTCTATTAGAAGAATCCTTCTATTCTTGTGGCCATGGTGACTTTCAAATGTGACGAAGACATTATTAAATGTTTTAGGAACTAATTATTTATAAATGGATTATCTTGTAAATTTTGGTTAGAGACTTAGAGGTATAAATGACCCTGAGAAATCCTTTGTTCCAATTTTGTGTCCTCAGCCAGGGTGATAATCTCGTAGTCCAGTGCCTCCTACAGTCTGTTCTCATTTCTGACATTGAATGCTGAAGTGCAGCCTGGCTTTAAATCTTTATATATCGTTTGTCATGATGATTAAATGTAATTCTATTATTTAGCTGAACAAAGATTGTCCAGAGAATAATAGAGAATAGAGATTGTAACAAATACTTAATTTGCTCAAATTAAGCATATATCCAAAAAGAACTTCAAGGAATGTACACACTTAACCTAAAACATTCAGATAATACAGGCATTTGGATGCATTTTTTTCCCAAAGAAGAAAAAATGCTACCAGACTATTGGTTTAATTGAAATATTTTACATAATTCAGCAGATATTCTGTGATAATGTGTACAGTGTTAATCTCCTGAATTAGCAGTAGTACTTCACAATGCCTGTCAGCTATGTCCTTGAACCATTAAACCATCAGATGCTTTGGCCTTGGTTCTACCTCTTCCTATTTTCATTTACTCCTGATTCCAGAGGCTTAGAGCTATGCCAGTCCCCTAAAAACTGAGGATGGCAGTTGTGACAAGGTCCAGGTTTTCAGGAAGAACCAATTAAGTTATCTGAGGCATAGTCAAGCCTCAGCACCAGGACCAGGGTGGGACTTCACAGGACAAGTGGAGACATCTTAGACTCATTGATTTGGTATTTGCTGAGCTGTACCAGATGGATGATGGATGGATGAACCTGAAAAGGATAGATGGATGGATGGATGGATGGATGGACGGACCTGAAGAGAAGGATGAACTTGAAAAAGGGGTAGGAAGTTTTTTCTCTCTAAGGCTAATCTCTCCACATCCGTCTTTAGATTTGACTTGAAGACACTGCCTGTAGACTTTGTGGAATGCTTGATGCGGTTCCTGCCAACTGAGAATGAAGTGAAAGTGCTTCGGCTCTACGAGCGGGAAAGGAAGCCTCTGGAAAACTTGTCAGATGAAGACAGGTTCATGATGCAGTTTAGTAAAATCGAGAGGCTCATGCAGAAGATGACCATCATGGCTTTCATTGGGAACTTTGCTGAAAGCATTCAGATGCTGACTCCTGTGAGTGGACCAACTCTGGCAGGGGAGGGGGTCCAAAGAAATGTGGAATCATTATTTTTTAAAGTCTCTCCCAGAGGTGCACTCAGTGTGTTGGGTTCTAAAGACTCCTTCCCAGAACTTTCTAAATTGTCCATCTTTTCCACATTATGTATGCAAAGTAAATTTGAAAAAATGGAGAATGTTCATATTCCATATTGCTGTTTTTCTGAAAGAATGCCATTTTTTGTGTCTACAGATGTTCTCTAAATTTCAAAAGGCAGAGGACAAAGAAACTTGGTTCTTTTCTCAAACTTGGTTCCCCCCTGAAGATAATAGTCCTCTGACGGGGTTGGCAAGAGTGAAAATGTGACTTTCATTTCTAAAAATGATGCCCTCTCCTTAGTGAGCAGACTTACAAGCTTTTGCTGAAAGCTTTAAATTTACCATAAGAGTTTTCTTTCTTGTAAGTGTGTTACAGTAAACTGTGGTGATATAGACATAATAGCCAACCATCTCTCATTCCCTTGTGTTAATCTTGTGGAGATTTATGAATATCATAAACTTCAGTTCTCTCCCAATTCTGTTTCTAAATAAACTTTGTTACTGATTATAGTAGTCAGTTCTTTCCCAATTCTGTTTCTACATAAATTTGTTGGTTTCTGCTTATAGTAGTATGTCTGTTGAAAACATGTTCTGTGAACTTCTGGAGGGTATTATATTCCCCCCTGCCCTTTTTTTTTTTTTTCATTTTTGATGCCTCCTCCATTGATTTAAAAATATTAATTGTATGACATGATTAGAGGTGGTGGGCAGGAAATTAAGTTCTACCAGAAGCAGCTATGGACTCTTAACTCTGAGTCTTAATGGTTATAGATTGGTTACAGATTTTGTGACAAGCAAGTTCCTACCTTACTTGCTATTGTGAACAGTTTCAGTAAAGACCTTGCATGTAACAATATTACCTGAAACCTAGCAAGACAATTAAATTTGTTATACTTTGGAAAAGTAGACTCTCATCATGAAGATTGTATGCTCTAAATGCAGGCCTGTTTTCTTCTGTGTTAATATTTAGTTGCCAATTAGTTTCCCATTTTTAACATGTCTTTTTCCCCCCGCTTTTTCTTTCTTTGATTGGAATCTAGCAACTACATGCGATTATAGCAGCATCTGTCTCTATAAAGTCGTCCCAGAAACTCAAGAAAATTCTGGAGGCAAGTGCAGTTTTTCTTGTAGGTATGAAGGGCTACTTCAGCTGTGTTCAGTGCCTGATGTGCTGAACTGATGGGCTTCTGTTTTCACCTTCTCTTTTGCAGATCATCTTAGCCCTTGGAAACTACATGAATAGCAGTAAAAGAGGAGCAGTTTATGGATTTAAACTTCAGAGTTTAGATCTGGTGAGTGGACTAAAAGAAATCTGAGAGCTATCTGAAGGACAGATGGCTGGCAGAGATGAAGTTAGGGTGGTGGGGGATGTTTTGATGAATATTTTCAATTGGTACTAATTTTCTGGAACACCATTTGACAGACAGCACATAGAACCTGTAATTACTCATACCCTTTGACTCAGTATTTCCATTTCTAGGAATCTTTTCTCAAGTGTCTGAATTTTGAATGCTGTATTTTATTTATAATTGCAAATTAACAATCTAAAGGTCTGTGGGAATGATTAAATGTGCTGTAACGCTAGTTAATATAGTGAACTATTATTCTTCCACCATTAACATACTGATAAAGAGTGTTCCAAGAAAGGTTTGTGTTTAGAAAAGAAAGCAGGGTATGCTTTGCATGTACAGTTGAATTTCAGCTAAGTAAACTATGTGGGGAGAAAGACAATGGAAGTAGGTTAAAATATTAGCAGAGGTTGGATGGAATCGGAATTTTTTCAAACTGTTTTTGTAAGTACTTTTCTATATTTTCTTAAATTTTTTTGTTGTTGTTGCATGCAAGGTGCTCTAATTTTCAGAGTCACCTAACTAATGTGAACAGGTCTAGAGAAAATCCCCCGTGGACTCCCTCCAGGCTGTGCAGGCCTAACATGATTGCCACATGAGAAGGCTGGGCAGTGGGTTGAGTCCCCAGACCAGGGAGCTAGTTATTTAATAAGGAGTGTCCCGTCAGTCACAGTGCTGGCCTCCAGCAGATCGTGATCAGTTAAGCATGTCTGTTTCAGGTCTTCACAGGCTAGGAAATAAGGGAGGGGCTAAGCTAAATGTAAAAACTGGAGCATAGGAGCCCTGCTGTGTAGGAGGCACCTGCACGCACCTGCTGGCTCTACATCCCCATTTCTCCTCCGGCTCTTCACTTCGAAGAGCACTAAAATTAAAGCCATCCTTCTTTTAAGGCAAGGAAGGTGGGATAGTAGATGCAGGGCTGGGAGAGTTCATGTAAGTCCAGTAATCAGTGTCCCCCTTATCCATGGGGGCTGTGATCCAAGACCCCAGTGGATGCCTGAAACCTCAGATAGTACTGAATCCTATATACACACAGTTTTTTTCCTAGAGATGCATATCTGTTACAAAGTTGAATTTATAAATTAGGCACAGTGAGAGATTCATAGTAACTGAAAAATAAAATAGGCCAGGCATGGTGGCTCACACCTGTAATCCCATCACTTTGGGAGGCTGAGGCAGGCGGACCACCTGAAGTCAGGAGTTTGAGAGCATCCTGGCCAACATGGCGAAACCCTGTCTCTACTAAAAGTACAAAAATTAGCTGGGCTAATTTTTGGTAGTGGGCACCTGTAATCCCAGCTACTCAGGGGGCAGAATCGCTTGAACTCAGGCGAGACTCCATCTCAAAAAAAAAAAAAAAAAAATAGAGCAGTGAAATAAAACACGTTACTTGAACACAAGCACTGCAATAGGCGGCAGTTGACCTGATAACCCAGATGGCTACTAAGTGACTAATGGCAGGTAATGTTTACAGCATGGATCCACTTGGCAAAAGGGTGACTCTAGGTCTAGGAGGGATGGGAATGGCATGTGTGAGGTTTTATCATGCTGCTCAGAGTGGTACACAATTCAAATCTGATGAATTGTTTATTTCTGGAATTTTCCACTTAATATTTTTGGATACCTGAAACCTGCAGGTTTCCTGAAACTATGGGAAGTAAACCTGTGGGTAAAGAGGAACTACTGTAGAAAGCTGTGAACCATTCTCAGGTGCTTAGAGTCATCCCTATAGTTAAGCATGTGCCCTGGTTGGAAAGTTCTCAAGCCAGTTAAGCATCAGTGGACTGGTTCACTAAGGAACAAATGGAATCCTGACCCTCCTCTGGGAATGCTCCAGCCTGTTGGGCGACTGTTACTCAGTTAATGACTCTGGGCGGGAAATCGTCATCTGAGGGGTAGCTCTCCCGTTACCCTTTACTCTTGTACCTAACCCATGTTCCCTTTTGTTTTCAGCTCTTAGATACAAAGTCAACAGACAGAAAGCAAACACTGTTGCACTATATATCCAATGTGGTGAAAGAAAAATATCACCAAGTGTCCCTGTTTTATAATGAGCTTCATTATGTGGAAAAAGCTGCTGCAGGTACTTGATTTCAGCTATTACCATTTGTCTTGGGTATTAATGCCTTTAATTGTGGTGGAGCCATTCCCTGCTTAAACACTTTTCAGAACCCATTTAAAAAGCCAAGGCTAAGAAGTCAGCCACTCTGAGCTGGAACACATCGGCTGTGGTGTTGTCCACCCCTGAGAGCAGAAGAGAACGTGGGCGTAAAGGTGATCTCTGTGTCCTTTCTGTAAGATACAGGCCGCTGAGCGTCATGTCCCTTCCCTCTTTTATTCACTGCCCTTTTTATTCTGCTGCTGCTTTATGAAATGTGAGAATGAGAATCTGAAAATCATCACCCAACAAACACTTTTAATTTGGTTTTGTGCCATTCTACTTGCTCAAGTGTGGTAGTTGTAAACATTTTGCCTTTGCCTGGACACTAAATTATCAGCACTTCTTGGTTGCTACTTTGCTAAGACAGGTATACATTTTCTCATTTAAATCATCTGTGACTCTAAGATAGCTGGCATGTACAAGGTAATAGTATCTCCATTGTTATAGGTAAGGAAATTGAGATTTTTCGAGGTTAAATGTCTTGCCCAAAGTCACATGAGTAGAAAGTGATAGAAACAGGACTAGAAACCTGGTCTTACTTTTCATGAAGTGTATCACCCAGTGTACCATGTTCTCTGAAAAACATATTAGAAAAAGGAATGATACGCAGATTGACCTTACAGTCACAGGCTGTGATTCTCAAATTATGATACTGAACCATAAGCAGCCAGTGTTTATTATAAATTCAGATTCCTGTGGGGTACCTCAGGCATATGAAATTTTTGAGGGTGAGGCCTTCTCTAACTCAGCTAGGGTAAATGGCTGCTGCTTCTGTGTTCTCACTAAAGAGCACTCTGTTCCACCCTCTCATACAAGATTTCTCATACTGCATTACAACAATTTGCATGTCCATTGCAATCTGTGCACTTTTTTTTTTTTTAGATAGGGTCTTGCTCTGTTGCCCAGGCCACAGTGCAGTAAAAGGATCACAGCTCACTGCAGTCTTGACCTCCCAGGCTGAAACGATCCTCCTATCTCAGCCTCCTGAGGAGCTTGGACCACAGGCACACACCACTATGGCCAGCTAATTTTTAAAATTTTTGTAGAGATGGGGTCTCCCTATGTTGCCTAGGCTGGTCTTGAATTCCTAGGCTCAAGTGATCCTCTCTCTCGCCTCAGCCTCCCAAAGTGCTAGGAGTACAGGTGTGAGTTACCATGCCTGGCCAATCTGTGCACTTCTTTTTTTTTTTTTTTTTGAGGTGGAGTCTTGCTCTGTCACCCAGGCTGGAGTGCAGTGGCCAGATCTCGGCTCACTGCAAGCTCCGCCTCCCGGGTTTACGCCATTCTCCTGCCTCAGCCTCCCGAGTAGCTGGGACTACAGGCGCCTGCTACCGCGCCCAGCTAGTTTTTTGTATTTTTTAGTAGAGACGGGGTTTCACTGTGTTAGCCAGGATGGTCTCGATCTCCTGACCTCGTGATCCGCCCGTCTCGGCCTCCCAAAGTGCTCTTAAGGGTATATCAGGTTTTATTTATCTATTTCTCTCAGCCCCTGAAAATTGGATGTTGGAAATAAATGAATGAACAAGTGAACAAATGAATGAATGAATGAGATGATGCACTGTTATGGGAATAAATGCTGCAGACGCTGTGGTGGAGACTGAGAGGCAGATGGAGATGACTCTCTGACTGTGAAGAACTATATGATGCAGGCTGGATAGACCTAGAACGAGCTTGGGGCTCATTTAGACAGCAGGCAGAATTTCTGTTCTTACCAAGTGATTTTCCTCCTTTCAAGTTTCCCTTTGCCTAAATTAGTTCTTACACCTCACAATTCTAATTAAGAAAAATGTTAAAAAGCTATTAAAATTTGTATCTGACTAGTGGGTACTAGTTCATTTTGTTTGGTCCAAATGGTGTCATTTGAAAAACATCAATGAGGAAAATGGGAGACTGGGTTGCTCCTTGGCAGAACTGTTCTTTCTGTTTGCTCTCTGGTGCCCAGGTTGCCCCACACAGATTCTCTATGCCTTCACTCATGTATTCACTCACTCCTTCATTTATCCAGTGAACACCTTTGAGTGCCCCCCATGTACTTGGCACTATCATAAGTGTTAGAGAATCAAGGATAAGACAGTGTGAGTCTACTGAGGGAAAAACCTACTGCACTGTTTTAGTAGGTTGGTGCAAAAGCAATTGTGATTTTGGACTGTGAGTTTTCAATCATTATAACTAGGCTCAAACACATCTTATGGCCGGGTGCGGTGGCTCACGTAATCCTAGCACTTTGGGAGGCTGAGGCAGGTGGATCACTTGAGGTCAGGAGTTTGAGATCAGCCTGGCCAACAAGGCGAAACCCTGTCTCTACTAAAAATACAAAAATTAGCTGGGCATGGTGGCATACGCCTGTAATCCCAGCTACTTGGGAGGCTGAGGCAGGAGAACTGCTTGAACCCAGGAGGCAGAGGTTGCAGTGAGCCGAGACTACACCACTTCACTCCAGCCTGGGTGAAAAGAGCGAGACTCCGTCTCAAAAACAAACAAAACACATCTTTATTAATCAAAATAGGAACCATTAATATCAACACATTTTTGCCAATGAGAAATGTTTATTCATCTAGTGAAAAAAATCCATGCTTCTAGATTCAACAACCCTTGGAAAGCATTCTCTGCATCCTGCTGGTTGTGGAAGCATTTTCCCTGCAAAAAGTTGTCAAGATGCTTGAAAAAGTGGTAGTCGGTTGGCAAGAGGTCAGGTGAATATGGCGGATGAGGCAAAGCTTTGTAGCCCAATTTTTTCAACTTTTCAAGCATTGGTTGTGCAGTGTGTGGTTGGGTGTTGTCATGGAGAAGTGGGCCCTTTCTGTTGACCAATGCTGGCTACAGGCGTTGCTGTTTGGGGTACATCTCATTGATTTGCTGGCCATACTTCTCAGATATAATGGGTTTTGCTGAGATTCAGAAAGCTGTAGTGGATCAGACCGGCAGCAGACCACCAAACGGTGACCATGACCTTTTTTTGGTGCAAGTTTGTCTTTGGGAAGTGCTTTGGAGCTGCTTCTTGGTCCAACCACTGAGCTCGTCATTGCTTATTCTCATATAAAATCGATTTTTGGTTGCATGTCATAATCCGATTGAGAAATGGTTTGTTGCGTAGAAGTGGAGAAGATGACACTTCAACAATTTTTTAAAAAATTTTCTCTCAGCTTATAAGGCACCCACTTACTGAGCTTTTTCACCTTTCAAATTTGCTTTAAAAGACTGTAGAATGGTTGATGTTGAGTTCTTCAGCAACTTCCTGTATGGTTCCAAGAGGATCAGCTTTGATGATTGCTCTCAGTTGATCGTTGTCAACTTCTGATGGCCAGCCACCAAGCTCTTCATCTTCAAGGCTCGCGTGTCCTTCGCAAAACTTCTTGAACCATCAAATGCATTGCCAAATGCATTTGTTGATGTTGCGAGTTGTCTCCAGTGCTTTACAACCCATTCTGAACTCAAATAAGAAAATCGCTTGAATTTACTTTTTGTCTAACGTCATTTCTGTAGTCTAAAATAAATATAAAAAGCAAGTAATACATCATTAGCAAAAAAAGTGAGAAATGTGCATTAAAATGATGTACAACATAACCACATTTAAGAATGTATTCCAGTATCAAACAGCGTATTTCAGCAAATACTGCAGTTACTTTTGCACCAATAATTTGTCCACGTGCAGAGCTGAGTCAGGCAAGGAGGCCCAGAGCTGGGACCCGGCATCCCACAGAAGCTGCCCAGGAGGTTCTGGGGGAGTGCCTGCCCTGGGAGGGGCCACACTGCAGACAGAAAGGTTCACACTTATCCTTTCTGAATAGGGAGAGGTTGTTAAAGAAGCTGTGCAAGGCTGCTTTGGGTCCTAGTAATCAATACAACCTATGGTCAACAGACAAAAGGCTGCCCCCTGCTTGAGAGTCAGAGAAATGCAAAAAGAGTTTATAGGCTAGACAGTGGCTCATGTCTATAATCCCAACACTCATGTCAGGGTAGGAGTTTGAAGGTGCAGTGAGCTTTGATGGAACCACTTAGGTGCAGTGAGCTTTGATGGAACTACTGCACTCCAGCCTGGATGACATTGTGAGAACTTGTCTCTAAAACACACAAAACCTTAGGCTTGCTGCAGATAAGGACTGCTGAGCCTACGGGCCCACCGACAGGCTATTTCTTGTAAGAGAAATGGAAGAGTTTTGTGCAAGTGTGGGATTTAGAGTCCTCAGTTGTTACCTGAACTCCTCTGCCACCTACTAGCACTGTAACCAAGGGCAGGCCACGGAACCCCTTTATGCTGCTTTTGCTCATTGGCAAAATGACTTAATGATGCAAAAGAACTAGTGAATGCAAAGAATGTAATGTAGTGCTTATAATGCTTCTTTGTATTAAAAGATCTCTGTGCCAAAAGCTGGAAACTAGGTTTAGGGCCCTTGGGTAAGCCTAAGAATCTCCTAAGAACTTGGCCCAGCAGCCAGACTCGCTGTGGTTGTCTTTCCCCATTGAGTTTCACTGGGATGTTCTTTCTCTGCTTCAGTCTCCCTTGAGAATGTTTTGCTGGATGTCAAGGAGCTCCAGAGGGGAATGGACTTGACCAAGAGAGAGTACACCATGCATGACCACAACACACTGCTGAAGGAGTTCATCCTCAACAATGAGGGGAAGCTGAAGAAGCTGCAGGATGATGCCAAGATTGCACAGGCAAGTATTGGTACCCCCGAAACCTGTGAAGAGGCTGCATCCATTAAAGCTGCCTGTGGTGCAGGCCCTGGATTTAGGGAGAAATGTTCCATTTCCCTCGGTTTGTGGAGGGTAGATTTCTTGTGTAGCTATTGATTATTACAGGGGGACCATTCCCAGGGTTATTCTTGGAAGGGCCCCATCCTCATTGTCCTTTTCTAATTTGGGGCTCTCTACCCTGTCCCCCCATCTCCCCTTTCACTTCAACACCCACTCCATTGTGGGTCCTGTATTCAGTTCAACCCACATGCATCACGCCTGTGCTCGGCAAAGCAGTGTTCCCTGTGAATTGGGTTTCTGTAGATCTTGTCCTCAGAAATCTTACACTATACTGGGGGTTGCTGATAGGCAGGCCTGCAAAACAGAATGAACAGTACATCATCAGAGGAGGTAGAGGCAAAGTTGGGGGATGGGGACTCAGAAAGCAGATTCAGTGGAAGGGCCCCCGGTTTGTGGCAGTCTTGTATCATAGAAGAGTTCAGGGAGAGACTGAGTGTCCCCTGTGTGAGGCTGTCATAGGGAGTGTTGAAGCAAGGGAGTGGGATTTAGGATCACAGTGACTAAGATCCCTTTTGACCTTGTTGGTTTTAAGGGGTTCTGCCACGGCCTTTGGAAACTCTTGAAAGAAAGGTTTCCATGTTTTGTATGTGGGGTATGTGCGTGCATGTGTGTGCATGCATGTGTGTAGAAGTGGCAGGAGGTCCTGCAGATGAATTCCTGTGCCCCACTATTGCATTCCTCGGATTGCCTCTGCTGAGGCATTTGGAGGAAACACAGAAGTGTTAGGCAATCTTGGGAGGTAAGGGAGGTGCAGCAACGCGAGGCCATGGGAGCCTGTCTCGTGGCGGCTGCTTTGCGTCAACGTTCCCCCCAGAGCATCCAGTTCAAATGCCGAACGAAATTCAAGAAAAATTTGCTTCTTCACAGGATGCCTTTGATGATGTTGTGAAGTATTTTGGAGAAAACCCCAAGACAACACCACCCTCTGTCTTCTTTCCTGTCTTCGTCCGGTTTGTGAAAGCATACAAGGTATATGTTAAGGCCCTCCTTGCCCTTATTTCTCAAGCAAGTGCCCTCCTTAAGATGTGTCTGAGTCCCAGGTCTCTGCAGAGACCTCCCAGTTCCTGTGGACAGCAGATCTGGGTGGCCTTCACGAGATAGCAGTCCCTGGCTCTGTGGAAGCTGAGGAACATTATGGTCCCTTTCTCCACCTAGCCAGTCCTCTGCCTCAGCCAGAAAACAAAACTCTTGGCAGCCCCCTTGGGGCAAGAGAGATGCTCCAAGACCACTGCTGCCCCATTGACTGTTCACCTAGGCAGGCAAGGTGAAGGACTTGAAAATCCAGGCCTCTTGTGGAATTGTTTAATGGGTAGAAGTGAGCTGTGGCCTGTGGCGAAGGTGCATGATATAGCAGAGGTTAAAGAGAGCCTGCTTGTGTTAGTCCTAGCACGGGGCTTAGGACCTCTTAGACCAGCATTTCTCTACTGTGGACTGAAGGATGGTGTTTTTAAGGATGGGCACTCTGTTTCTTGGTGTGGATCAGTAAGTGGCCCTTCCTTTAAATGGGAGGCCCTCTTGGACATAATCCAGGGCTGTGGTCTTGAAAAAGCCTATGACTCAAAGAGGCATGTATCAGAAGCATTTGTCCACTTGAGAAATTACAAGAAGGTTGTTAGAAGATTTTAGCTGACCTTGGAAACACCTCAATCTATATCCTTCAGGCTTGTCTGCATGTAGCACTGATAACATTGGTGGAGGTAGGAGGAATGTTTATTGCAGAGGGGAGGAGGGATGTGGCAGGGTTCTCTACACTTTTGAGAAAAGTCCCATTGGAAATAGGGGGACACTTCTCTAACACCAGTAGGGGCTGCTGGCTCTGGAAAATCATTATCGGGCCTTTTACTAAAGTCAAAATATTTTTAGTTCATCTTCCCTCAGCATGACTTAATGTAGCAGTAGAGATACAAGCTGCTGGTAGAGGGAACATGTCTGTGGCAGTCAGGGTGAACAGAAACACGGCACAAACTCCATGTGCCAGACTCTGAGAACTTGCACGTGACGAGAAAGCTGCAGGCCACCAACTGCTGCTGTCTGCAGTGCTTGGTAGCCCAAGCCCACTGGCTGGCTGTGCTTATGTGCTGCAGAGATAGCCTGTGCTGTGCCATTTTTTCTCAAAAAACCATGTAAGTCTAAGGTCAAAAGAGAAAATATATTTTAAAATCGGCTAAGACAAGTTGGGAAGTGGCTGGGCTTTTTCTCAAAGCCTGAGGCATCAGCAGGGATATAGGTGGAGCAGAGGAAACTTTGTAGGGACTTTGTAGGCAGAGGTTGGGGTTTTAGGACATCATCTCTCATACAGACCAAAATGAAAATAAAAGCAATGGAGACCCAAATGTAAACTTTATTACTGATAACAGCTGGGCTGGAAAATGTGGTGTCTGTGACCTACTTCAGCTGCAAATTAGGTAGGTGACCTATCCACCTATCCATCAGTTCACAGCTTGACAACTAGAGGTCTCTTCAGGGAGGCCAGCTTCAAAAGAAAGACTGCCCAAGAGGGCTGAGCTGAGGTGAGCCTATTCACTTTGTTCTAGATTCATCAGACTAGTCACACTGCCTCCCTTGGGAAGGAGTGAGGCATGGGAGAGTCCAAGAGTATCACTCTGGTGAGGCCATGAAAAGAAATGAGGGTTTTCCCCTAAAAAATAGGCAGAAAGCAGAATCTTAGATCCTGCTATCAGAGGAGCTCTAGGTAGGCAGACTGTCTCTGAAAGGAAAACAAAATCACTGAGCACAGCTGCCAGGATGGTAGGTGTCCACCAGTGTGTGGGACAGAGACTAAGAGGAAGTTCAAACAGGGAGAGGATCATCAGGAAAGGGCTTCTGGATGAATCTCAGCTCCCAGCTTTTAAAGAGATGTGACAGCATAGCCCAGAAGCAGAGCTAAATACAAGCATGAAGTGTAGATCTTCTCAACCTTCCATTTATTCTAATTCTCAACTCACTAAGGATGCCTGAAGAATGACTTTTAAAAATCTTGGCTGCTATCATTCCCATTAACATGATCTTTCTGGTTCTTCTGATTTATCCAGCAAGCAGAAGAGGAAAACGAGCTTAGGAAAAAGCAGGAACAAGCTCTCATGGAAAAACTCCTGGAGCAAGAAGCTCTGATGGAGCAGCAGGATCCAAAGGTAAGAAATGCCACGCTCATGAGACAGGTCCGCGAGGAGAGGCTGAGAGGGCTCTTTAGAGCAAGCTATAGGAAGGACCAGCAAGCTAGGTGTGCCCAGGATCCTCATCACTTCCTTCTGGTGCCTGGACACTTGGTAAATGGAAATATGGTCATTACTTTGTTCCATAACCACTGGAATGAGGCTAAGAGCATGTTTGTGTAGCATATCCAGGCTTATAGACATCTGGAACTTAGTTGGATATACAGAGAAGCCACACCAGATGACCCAGTGATGGAAGGGCTTAGCGCATAAAGGCTGGCAGTGCATACAGTTTTCTTCATTGTGATCCCTGGTAACACAGTTGACGTCTGTAGTCATTACCAGTTGTCTCTTGTTGCCGCCAGGTGAAGTTTTGTGTGTTCGTTAGTGAAAGTTTCTGTTTCCTTCCCAGAAACTTGAGTCTTCTGCATTTGAGCAGAATGTGGGAAGTGTGTGTTTTTGGCCGAAGCTGCTTATTAGTAACATAATGCTCAGGCACATTTTGGATTTTCACAAACTCCTAATGGGTGCTGGCCTCACTAATCTCTGCCCTTCTTTCTTCTCAGTCTCCTTCTCATAAATCAAAGAGGCAGCAGCAAGAGTTAATTGCAGAATTAAGACGACGACAAGTTAAAGATAACAGACATGTATATGAGGGAAAAGATGGTGCCATTGAAGATATTATCACAGGTAAAAGATACTTCTTCACTGTGGCTCGTGGAGATCCCACTGGCCTTACCTAGACTGGGATGCATGCAGATTTTGCAGCTTCTTTTGTCCAGGGTTGTCAAGTTCATTAGTTGACTTTATTCACACCCAGAGTGATGCAGAGAGGGTTTGAAGTCTATTAACAGCAGCATGTATACTGCCCCAATACTCTGCATTGGAACCCTGCAGGTTTCAGCAGAGCTCCTTGATTTAAAGGATTTCCATTGTTATTGATATGTCATAATGCTCCATTTTTTTTCCCCTCGTGGCCACACCTAGCCACCTGCCTGCTTAATAAACACTGTGAACAAGACCCATTCAGCAATGTACTAATCATAGTCCATGGATGCTCTTTAAAAGCCTCTTTACTCATTCAAAGTAACTGAAGTCAGTAGGTACTTTAATTTGGATGAGCCAACAGGCTTCCAGCCCAGGGTTGGGAACTAGTTTTATCAGCCAAGAATTGTGTGTTAACCCAGCCTGGTTCTTGTCTGATTAAATTAGCTTAATGCTATCTCCTCAAACCAATTCTCCCAGATTTCTGTACTTCCTTTTACAGATCAGAATAACAACTTGGGCACTAGTAGCAGAGGCCACAAGTGACTTTTCTTTCATGTCTGTTGCACATGAATGTTGCTTGTAAGCTTCCAGATGCTTATAGCTTTTTATAATGGGACAGTCCAATAATATGTAGAAGTACTGAAAATAGTATGATGAGGTCCCATATATCCCTCATCTACTTCAAAAATTATGAACTCATGGCCAGTCTTGTTACACGTACACTCTACCTATCCCCATATCCAACCCTTGACGGAAGACGTAGAATTTCCTTTGGAAATATTTCAATATGTATCTTCAAAAGGACTCTTATAAAAACAAAAACATACTTTACACCGTTATCACATCTAACCAAGAATCTCTTAATATCAGATATCTGATATTAAGTTCACATTTCCCCAACTGTCCTGATTTTTAAAAATAGAATTCCTAGACTCTTGATGTCTCATTTCTTTTTATTTATTTTTTTTGAGACGGAGTCTCGCCCTGTCGCCCAGGCTGGAGTGCAGTGGCGCTATCTCGGCTCACTGCAAGCTCCACCTCCTGGGTTCACGCCATTCTCCTGCCTCAGCCTCCCAAGTAGCTGGGACTACAGGTGCCCGCCACCACGCCTGGCTAATTTTTTTTGTACTCTTAGTAGAGACAGGGTTTCACCATGTTAGCCAGGAAGGTCTCAATCTCCTGACCTCGTGATCTGCCCACCTTGGCCACCCAAAGTGCTAGGATTACAGGTGTGAGTCACTGCGCCCAGCCTGTCTCATTTCTTGTTATAGCTTAGTGAACATTGTACATTGGGATCCTAAATGGTGAAAACCACTAATTTTTTTCTCAACAGCTCAAACCCAGGGAAATTAAATACATAGGTTCGGTGATTAGGTAGATTAGACAGATTAAAAAGGAAGTCAATAATGAATTCCCTGCCAGATTAAAGCAGTATAGGTCTTAAGTGGATAGTAAGTGGCTGATGAAAATGCCATTCTCTACACATGGCACACACACTCTGCATGTGTGCCTGTTGGTATTTCAGTGTACATAATGCAGGGGCTTGTAGATGCCCCCCAGATAAAACCTTCATTGTAGCACCTCTCCTTGCCTCCTCCATGCTGGGGGAGAAACTCCACTCTAAGCAAGACCAGGAATAGACTTCCTTCCTAGGTAAGCACTTTTTGGTCTCAGTGCCATAAAATGAACTTGTAGTCAAGGAAGCATCCAGCCTTGCTCATTAAGAACTTGGAGTTCCTGGCTGGGTGCGGTGGCCCATGCCTGTAATCCTAAGTACTTTGGGAGGGTGAGGCAGGTGGATCACTTGAGGTCACGACTTCAAAACCAGCCTGGCCACATGATGAAACCCCATCACTACTAAAAATTCAAAAATCTTAGCCAGGCATGGTGGCTGGTGCCTGTAATCCCAGCTACTTGGGAGGCCGAGACAGGAGAACTGCTTGAACCCGGGAGGTGGAGGTTGCAGTGAGCCGAGATCGCGCCACTTCACTCCAGCCTGGGCAACAGAGTGAGACTCTGTCTTAAAAAAACAAAGCAAAACAAAAAAAACAAAGAACTTGGAGTTCCTTTTTCATTAGAATGTCCTCCATCCCAATTACATCTGGCTTTATAAAATGAATGTAATGTACGTTTTCTATTTGCTTGATCTAAGTCATTAATCTACGAGAAGAGGGGAATGAATATGTTTATAGGGCGGTTTTTATCCTCCTTGGAGCATTTTTCATTTTCTGACTTACCCCAAAGCCCCAGATAAACTCCTTTGTACCTTTATGAACTAACTTGAGTATACATTGCCTTCCCCCTTTCCTGCCCGTCTCCCCCAAACCCCATCCCCCATCCCCAGGTATGATTAACAGTGCACTAACCATGTACTAATGCAATAGATCTTGGCTTTTTATTCTCTTCTGTTTGTGTTGTTTGGCTGTCATTTTCAATGCAGTGCTGAAGACTGTGCCCTTTACTGCTCGCACCGCCAAGCGTGGCTCTCGGTTTTTCTGCGAACCTGTTCTCACTGAGGAATACCATTACTAAACTATCACTCTTTCTCACCTGATGCTCTTAAAAGGTTGCTACAGGTTTTTTGATCTCTTATGTCCCCCTCTGTGTGTCTGTCAGGGCCCACCAACATGCTAGCATGGAATTGCCATCTCCATCATGTTATATTTTGTGTTCTCATGCTGCATGGTTTTGCATTTCAATCATTATTGCTCACTCACTGCCACTTTCAATACATGTATTCACATTGCTGTAACAGTCTGGGTGTGTTTGACAGTTGAATTCATAGAATTGTTCACAGAAATTTTCAGAAAAATAGAGCAAAAATACTAAGAGCACTTCTTTGAGAATCAGGATTGGTACGAAGTAGATTGCTTCTAAGATTTTTGAGCTAATGTCTTTCAACACAATATAGTAGCCATTAATAACAATAACTGCTATTCCTAACATGTATTAAGAACTTACTGTGTTTAGGTTGGATGCAGTGGCACACACCTGTAATCCCAGTACTTTGAGAGGCTGAGGCAAAAGGATCACTTGAGCCCAGGAGTTTGAGACCAGCCTGGACAACATAGTAAAACCCCATCTTTACAAAAAACACAAAAATTAGCTGGGCGTGGTGGTGTACACTTGTAATCCCAGCTACCCGGGAGGCTGAGGTGGGAGCATTGCTTGAGCCCAGGAGGTGGAGGTTGTAGTGAGTGGAGATCCCGCCACTGCACTCCAGCCTCGGCAACAGAGTGAGACCTTGTCTCAAACAAAACAAAACAAAACAAAAAACAAAACAGAAACCCACAAAACATACTGTTCTAGTAGGTTTACAGATATTAACCTAGCCCTTTTATCCCGTACCCAGTTAATATGCTTTGATAGCATAATCACCTGCCATATGAAAGTGCTCAGGAATGCAAAGTGCTCTAAAGTACAAAATGACTTGCAGAAGGAACTGTAAACTATGCACAGCTGCACATTGGACCTTTCTTAACTCTCTTATACGTCCACAGTGTGATGGAACTCGTAATACGAGCTTAACACAGGGAGCCCTTTTGACCTAGCTTGTATATGTAGATATAGGCAATTCATAGCTTTATGACACCCTACCTTAGTAGGCCACCTCTATTCCTTCTGAATGTCATGCCCATGTTCAACTATCAGTAATTCCAAGTTGGAGCAAAGCTGTGAGGCAGGACATGAATACAAAGGCTTAGGCGCTCCCACTGTCTTATCTCATTCACACATCTTCACTGTTCCATGTCAAACCCAGGCTATACCTTCTGTGATCAGATCATATCTTGACCTGCTGCTTTGGTCAGGATGGTGGCACCAGAAATACTAACAGCAAATATCATTGGAAAATGCCACTGTTTTTAAGTTGCGTGGGGATTGGGGGGGAACGATCAAACTTTTCAAAGTAACTTCCTGGGCTTAGTTCTTGATGCCTAATAAGAAACGAACTTCTCTTCAGTGTCTAGTTGATTAGAAAAGAGACAAGGGAAGCACACTATTAATTGGACATAGCCATTGACTCCTGTGCTGAGACTGACATGGAATTGGGTGTTTATTTTGTGGCATAACTATTCTATGAATTGCACTTATGTATGTTCTTCTATCTCTGATAGCAAAGGACATAGAGTGTCATTGCCTGCTCTGCAGTGTACTTACCCACCAGTGCTTATTAACAGGCTAGAAAACTTGTCATCTGCTTGGCTGATGTCTGTATCAGTTTTGCTGCTGGACTATATCTTTCTGGAGCCAATCTTCAAAGCAGCTTGGAACTGGGTGGTCAGAGAGCTGGGTGGGAAGATGCACTCGTCCTTCCCTTATTTGATCTAACACTTCTTGTAGTAATGGCTTTCCATTCTCTTCCTCTGTTGGCTAACATGCCTGGGAATGTTGAGCACTAAGTTGAGTTGCTTTCCATTTTCATCCCATTTTTTCTTAACCATCATTTTGTGTTTTTGTTTTTTTTCTGTTTAGCCTTAAAGAAGAATAATATCACTAAATTTCCAAATGTTCACTCGAGGGTAAGGATTTCTTCTAGCACACCGGTGGTGGAGGATACACAGAGCTGGCAAGCATCACTTTTTACTTAGCTTCCTCCTCTCTCTGTATGCAGATCAATGGTTTCAATCTATGGCTGAGGGTAATACTGGTGAGAAGCTGACCAGGGAGTTTTTGTACCTCACATTCCAATGATGCAGGAATTGAGCCTCTCTATTGGACTCTTTCTCAGCCTGCTTTTAACTTCTCAAGTGTGATGGCTTGGGCAAGGGTATTTGCTGATGATTGTATTTGCTTTGAGTGCTGGGCTGTCCTTCCCTTACCCCCGTCTTGGCCTTTGAGTTACTCAGTTAAACCCATTTTGATCTGAAGCGACTGAAAGCAGGTCCTGGCCAGGGAATATGAACTAAAGCCTTTGAAAGATTAAGATCTTTAGAACAATTGCTCAGTTGAAGAACCAGAGAGCTGCATATGAGGCAAAAGTGTAATTCTGGCCTTCCATTGCCAGTGTGGGATAGGAAGCAGAGGCTTGAGAGGACTGGGGTATGTAAAACTATTTTTTCCTTAAATTTAAGAGTAGAGGCTGGGCACGGTGGCTCACACCTGTAATCTGTAATCCCAGCACTTTGGGAGGCCAAGGCCGGCAAATCGCTTGAGTTCAAGATCACCCTAGGCAATGATGCGAAACCCCCGTCTCTACAAAAAAAAATACAAAAGTTAGCCAGGCATGCTGGAAAATGCCTGTAGCCCAGCTACACGGGAGGCTGAGGTGGGCAGATCGCTTGAGCTCAGGAAGTGAATGCTGCAGTGAGTAGATATCCACCACTATACTCCAGCCTGGGTGACAAAGACTGTCCTCCCCCAACAACCCCCCAGGAAAGAGTAGGGCAGGGTCACACAAATTCCCATGAGTCAAGGAGCCAAGAAGGTAACAGGCCTGGTAGGAACTGTGCTGAACCTAGAGCACAGATCTTAGCTCCAGCTTCTTTTTGCTGTGTAGGAATTGGGGCCCGGTTTTGCCAGATCTTCTAATTTTTCAAAATACAGAAACCCAGGTCTTTATGTTAATTACCAATTTAAACATCAGGAAACTGTATTTTAAAATGTGAGGGGGGGCACAGTGGAGCAAACATTCTGTGGGTCAAATGTGGTCCATCAGCTCCACTTTCAACTTGTTGAGTAGATAAAAGGATACAAAAGATTCAATTTGGTTTAATTCTGTTATTTGTTTATATTTCCCTTTCTAAAGATACCATGTATTCTAGCAGAAGTCAACAATACTAAGTTAATGAAAGGGAAGTAAATACTAATTAAACAAAACAAGAGGAAAAGTATAAAGCCTGCTTTACTTTTTGCACTATGCCCTGACTTCATCAAAGGGAGGCTGCATAGCCTAGCTTGCCGGCTAGGTTACCCGACTTCCTCAAGAAAGCTTGCCTTCATACTGAGTCCTTGCATAAAATTCCTCTGCTCATCCCTTCATGCCGACAGAGCAATGCCTATTTGGACTGGTATGCGGTGATTGATTCATTCATTTAACAAGGATTTTCTTATGCAGGAGGGCCCAGACAACTTCTCCTTGCTGACATAACATAAAAAATATTGGGTGGTAGAGCTCTGTAGTCCCCGCTTCTCAGGAGGCTGAGGTGGGAGAATCACTTGAGACTAGTTCAAGTCTGGCCTAGACCACATAATAAGACCCCATTTCTTTAAAAAAAAAAAAAAAAAAAAAAAAAAAAAAAAAATTGGTGGCCGAAAAGGATGTCAGGGAATAGATTATTATGTTGGTTTAGATTTAATGGTTAATTGAACATTATGTTGTTTAAAATTTACAAAATAATAAACTTAGCTAGCTTAATGGAATGAAAATTGAGTCCCTTATCTGCAAAGTGAAAGCCTTTAGGTTCTTGTTAAAACTGCAAGGATAAGATGGGACAGGACAGTCTGGTTTATTAATTTTGCAGTGTAAAATTTACTGCAATTACTGTTTATTCATTCAGGCTTCCAGAAACAAAAAAATTAAGCTACAGCTGCTTCTAATTTAAGAAACATTTCAAAATAAGACTTCAGCTAGACTCTGGCCAGTGACAGAAATAATCTGTATTTTTCTCTCAAAGTCCTAGAATCCTACCAGTATTACACCCTATTTTGTTTGATTATAAATATTGAAGGCAAGTATTTATGTCTTTGATTCAATGCTCGGTGAGTTTGAAGTGCCCATTAGCTGACTTTTCTACACAAGCTGCTTTGATTGGCTGCCAGCTGGCCTTTGTCTTGCTTAGACACATGCTATTAAAGGTTGCTATTCTCTCACTGGCACTCTCCTCTTTACAGATCTTAGAAACCAACCATACAGACGAGCCGATGCGGTGAGGAGAAGCGTCAGGCGGCGCTTTGATGATCAGAACTTGCGTTCTGTTAATGGTGCCGAAATAACAATGTGAACCGGAGACCGGCCTGCATGAATACAGGGTGTGCGTGAATGAAACTGCCCACATGAACTTTATGAAAGTGCTACCATTTAACTGCAGCCTTGAACACACAAAAAATATTCTTAAGGGCTCAGATTTAGCAAACACAAAATAATTTTAAAATGAGCTCTCCTTTCAACCCTTGTTAACAAGTGCCTAAAAATGGAAGTACCTGTTCAGATTAATCAAAGCAATAGGATTTGATTTGATTAGGTATCTTTTTACACCAGTATGTTTGTTTTTTTAACCAAAATGTAAATTTCTTATTAAACTCATTACCTGCCATTGTGATTGTCCCATGATGGCCCACCTGGTTTCCTGATGTTGTAAATAGCATGAATGCATCTGCTGTGGGTCCTTTGCTGAGATGTCTTTGAAGGAATTTTGTTTTAGCCATATCCATCAACTTTGTATTTTACTTGCAACTTGGAAGAAGGAAAAAGTCACATGATGAGACTCCTTGTGTCTATAACCAGGCCCTGGCAAAGTGCAAACATGATGCAATTGCAGTGGCACAAAGGTCACTCAACCCTTTGTTTCCAGTTTCACATTCTACTACTTCTGTGCTAGAGAACGATGCTCTGTGAGAAGCATTCACCGGTATGAATGTGGGGATATAATGTATAAGACTTATTTGTAGTACTGTGTTCTTCAGCTAGAGGCAGCTTTTAAATAATGCAAGTGTATTTATTAGCACTAAAATTAACATCTCAGTAATCAGTATTAGCATTTCTGAGGACCATTATTAATTCTGAGAACAGAAATTGGTGCCTTGCAAGGAAGAAGTTTACTAGCTCTATTAATAAGCATTCAAGGTTACATCTGCTAGCAGAGTAGTATTAGGAACCTGGCCTTATTCTCCTCTGACAATCGCAATTTTTTCT
The DNA here is from genome assembly GCF_047675955.1 of Chlorocebus sabaeus. NCBI lineage: Eukaryota > Metazoa > Chordata > Mammalia > Primates > Cercopithecidae > Chlorocebus > Chlorocebus sabaeus. Next base: position 39,933,665 of record NC_132913.1, read on the forward strand.
TATTTTCTGTAAATTGGAGAAGATACATTTGGCATCGTCTATCAAGGCTAACTTGTTCATGCATTTCCCAGACTACTTATGGGGAATTGCAGTTTAAGTTGCTAAAAAGTACTAACATGGTATTAAACTTAAATAATATGTAATGGGACTAAATGGCTCACTAAGCCACTGTTATTTTTCCTTCCTCTCTGGCAGGGCACTTGATCCATTCCAAAGTCAAAAACTGGACTGAAGCTAAATTTGTACTTTTCATAATATACATTCTGCTTCTGGCTTATCTTCTTGGTACATCAATATATTAATTGTAAAGTTTATTGTATAGTATTTAACCGCTGAAGTTCCTATTTTATGTTGTGCTTATGTGAACCCCTTGGTGAAGGTCCCTTTTCCTTGGATGTGTAGTTATATGATCTTTTTAAATGTACAGATATTTTGCTATAAAATTGGTGCAGTTTTTTATGGTTTTTACACTTCTCTTTAATTCCCACCTAAGCCTCTGGGTAATATTGTAAATATTGTTTTAAAATGCATCAGCCTATGCTATACAATCTGAATGTTATTTTAACTTATAGTTTTTTTTAATATATATATTTAACTACAAGGACAGTTTAGGGAACAAGTTACCACATTTCACTTTAGTGTACCTATTTACAGAAAGATTAAACTGCCACCTGCAGGCACATTCCCATAAATGTGTACTTTAAAAAGAACATGCCAAGATTTTGTCTTTCTGTGGACTCAACATTCACTTTGATTAAAAATAGCAATTTGACCAAGTTGGACTTCTACTACAAAGCAGCTGTTTTCCAAAGTTCAATGCTGACATATATGTTAAAATAATTGCCTATTTATTCATCTACAAATAGACAACGTTGGCATGTTCTTTTCTGTTTGTCTATTAATGGGCCTGCTTCTTAGCAATATTAGAATGTTTTATAAAAGCAATTCATGTTACTTTTCTGGTCTTTTCATGGCATATGAGCAAATAAACTATTTACACTACTATTCTGTAATATGTCATAATCTTTCAATGGTACAATTTAGGAGGCTTTAGCAATATTATGTAGACTTACCTTCTAGAAACACATATATCTATCTTGCTATTTGAACTCAGAATCCAAATATACTTGGTAAACTTCAGGAAGGATTCCTCCCTATGTGAAATCTTGACCACTTGCTATATAAAACATAGAAAATGGATCTTGGAAATGAAACTACATCTCCAAAATTGTATTATTTATAAACATACAGCTTCTGGGGAAACAGCACCTTTGTTTGGTGAAATGCCACAACCCCCCAGCAATCCCACCAAATGTTTGTTTCAATTAATTAGGATGTTGTACAAATAAAGATAATAGGCTATATATGAACTGCATAGTTAACACTGCACCCAACAACCATACCAGTTGGCAAGGTTCACAGCAGTTTGGCCCCCATTGCACAAATGGACTGACAGTTGTAAGAAAACTCCCAGTCATCAAAAGTTTATGTGTAACATTTCATGTTCTTTTTATGGAAACAAGGAAAATTTTAAATTTTAGAATACCTTTCAAGTGGCTTAAATTTATAGACATATAAATTATAGTCATTTAAGGAAGTATTATAATTTATATAATTAGTGTCACAACCACCACAGCATACTTTGCATTTGTCACACATAGCTGCTTACAGATTAAAGGCAATAATCTTTATTCCTCACAAGAAGCCTGTGAGATATTTAACACTGTTGTACACATTGGGAAACTGACTTGCCCAGGGTGCAATCTAATAATTGCCTATAATAAAGCCTTAAGTCTTTTGTTCCCAATTCAGTGCACCTTCCACTAAACCAGTTATGAAATGTGTTAAAAGCTTTATTTTATGAAAGACAAAAAATTAAGTTCTGCAATCAGTAAGGATCTCGTTTGTTTTACTATCAGACTGGTGCCTAATGGTAAAAGAAAAATCTTTTAATATTCCACAAATCCAGAATGTTTTCAAACTCAACTACAGCAGTAAGTTCAAATGAGGCAGAGAAAGTAACATTCATCTTTTAAAAGGTATTTACCAATGACTTTGAATTAAATACTCACGTTCCCCACTCCCTATCATGTAACACTAAAATTCACTGCAATGCCCAGCGACCATCCTGACTCAACTCTGCTCTCAATAGAATGGGGCTTGATATCCATCACTGACTCTGCTTTGGTTCAACATACTGGAATCATCTCTGTAGAATGAGGTGATCTTACACTGGAAAACAGATACACTTATACTAGCTCCATAATCCACATTTTGTTGTTTGTTAGACAAGGTCTAGCTCTATCACCCAGGATGGAATGCAGTGGTGCAATCCTGGCTCAGGGTAACCTCTGCCTCTCAGGCTCAAGCCATCCTCGCACTTCAGCCTCCCGAGTAGCTGGGACTATAGACACGCACAACCACACCTGGCTAATTTTTGTAGAAACAGGGTTTTGCCATGTTGCCCAGCCTGGTTTCAAACTTCTGAGCTCAAGTGATCTGCCTGCCTCGTCCTCCCCAAGTGTTGGGATTACAGGCACAAGCTGTTGCGCCCAGCCACACATACCTATTTTAATGTTTGATAAAACTCCTCTTAGTCCTAATGTATTTCCTAATTTTTATCAGAAATGTCTCCAAAGATGAATTTATCAGATTTTGTCAAAAGGATGTTTTCCATTTCTTTTTAAACTAATAGCCCATCTATGCCCAAGAAACAAACATGTACGTGAAAGAAGTGATGGTTTTTTTTTTTTTTTTTAAGTCTTTTTATCAAGAAAAAGAGGAATTACACTGAGAAAATATAACGTGGGCCTCTAGCAACTCTCACAGCATAAAGCTTGCTGCCTGAGTGGTGCTTAAAGGAAAAAAACTGACACAAATCCAATTTAGTAAAAGATGCCACTTTTTCTAATAAATTATATTTATTTACAAAAGGTCTAATTTTATATAACTATGAGGTTCTTTTACATCAGAATAATATATAAACAGAGGTGAAAATCTGGTAATTACAAACACAGAAAATAGAAACCTTGTTCCCTTATTACTCACCTTTCAGAACAAGTCCTTGGCTCAGTTGTAGAGGTGGGGAAGACCAACACCTACCGAAGTTTGCAGGCAGGAGCCCCCAAAAATATTTATAAATAACACATTTAGATACCCTAAGGAACAGTAGTGAAGAATAGCATCAAGGAATGGCTTAGTTTGAAACTGATCTAATTCGCCAGCCACTCAATGTTTTCATTGGCCATGACTAGGGGCAGGGAGGATTAGCCAGTATGAATGTCAACTTTACAAGTAGGGTAATTACCATCAAATTAACAATTACCAATCACTAACACTGAGATGGCCTTGAACTAGATCCTACTGAGAATCACAGAACAGTTTTGATAGTCTTTATATGGCAAGTTTAAAAAGCAGAGAAGCTATTATACCTAAGTTTCTTAAAATGGAGGGTTAGGGAGAATGTGTGGGTAATTAGAGCAAAATCATCTCTCACTTTCCACCTCACCTTAAAGACAGCTCCAAAAAACTGAGCGCCTGACATGTCACCATATTTCAGCCCTATTCAAAAATAGCCCAAAATGATTATTTTCAACTTTAAATTGTATGTTCTCACAAGTTTTGGACATGTCTGAAGTAAAAGCTAAGGTATAGTCACAGGACCTTATTTTAGGTGCACTTCAATTATGACTGTGACTTTAGTGGTGGGTTAGTATGGTTTATTGCAATGATGCTTTTATAAGCCCTTTAATACAGATGATGGGTACCATGGATGCCAGATGAATACATATTTCAACTAGTATTTTACATTCATTCTCAAAGTGCCTATTATGTGCTAGGCACTGTCCTATTCCACAAGGATATATAACAGTAAGTGAACCAGACAAATCCCTGCCACCGAGGAACTTACATGACCACCAGTTAAGTCGAAACGATTGGAAGAGTAATGTAAGAATAAAGATGGTAAGAATCAGCAGACTGGTATACGCCATTACCAAAAGCACAGAATGAAATTATAAGCCTATTAGAACACAGTTCCATGAAAGTAAAGACATTATTTTGCTTTCATGTAAAATGAGTGTAACTTTACGTAGAGAATGTAGAATGGTTGAATTAAAATCTACCTAACACTGAGAGAAATATATACCCAAGGGAAAATAAAAAGTCTCAGATTTAAGATAGAAGGAATTAATGTACTTTGCTTCATTTTGTTTAGAAACCGTTTTAAAAGCTGAAGTTTTTTAGTTTTATAATTTATATTTAAGTTACATAATATACTTAAATATCCCTTTTTTAAGCAAGCATTCATCACTCCTCCCTGGGTACTATTGTGATTACAAATAGTTTTCTCTTACATAGCATCTAAGCTTAAAAAAAAAAAAAAAAAAAAAAAAACCAATCTTCATATAAAGGGGTTACTCCCCTCTGGATGCAAAAATGAGTGGCTGCATAGCCAGGACTCAGCTGACTGTAAGACCAGAAGAAAACCGGGAACATTTAGACAAATGTTTTTTAAAGCATATAATCAAATTACATAATTGAATGAAAACTGAATTACACAGTTTGAAACTGAAAACTTTCCAGAAAAATGCACAGAGATTTTTTTTTTTTTAGGAGTTTTTACAGTTTCTTCATCCTATCATTAACTGATTCCCTTACTTTAGGACAATCCTTTTTCATATTATAGTTGTACGAAATGAGGCCCAGTTAAGCAAAAGTCAAAAGGTGACAAAGCTGTGACAAATCATTATCAAATTTACTGGGAGGCATAAAATGCACTTTTAAAGTTGGAAAACATCAATAATTTATATGCTGAAGCTACTCTGGCTAATGATAATAAAATGCCAGCTACTATGCTGAAAAAAATGTGGTGGGACCACTGCTTTTATTTAAAAGCATTACATTGTTTTAATTCAGTTAGGAAGAGTGTATACTTAATACTTGATTAGCTAAATTATCTAACTTTTCATACAAATTCAATTTTCCCACAAAGAAATATGAACTGGGAGAAAAAAATATTTAAATTCTGGATATTGAGTAAGTATGATATTAAATGTATACGTGAATTTGATCTAATAGTTCATTAGTATTAATGACACTGAGGGAAGATAAACCCTCAACATTTTCCTAAGAATCTGAGGCTTTAATGAAAAGTATAAATTCCCCTTATCTGAAAATAAACACACTTTCCTGTTTTAACATATTTAACTCTAATAGAACCAATATTCCAAGACGTTTCAGTTTTTACCAAACTGAAGATTTAAAAACTTAACCTATTAGTTTAAAAATATTCACAGAGAACAAAATCTTATCACCTGTACCTTCAGACTGTCAAGTATCTTTCTGGCAACTAAATCCCATTTGATGGGATCCTGAAAGGGAGACAAAGGATCACAGTCACTTAAATTACATCTTTTATGGCAAGGATGTTGCATTTTGAATTGCAATTTGTTTACTACTATGGTTGTTTTTAAGTCAAATAATTTTCATGGGTGAACTACAGGGAAACTTTATATTGTGTTGTAGGGATTTGCGGTTATAGTAAGATTATCTCTGTAAGAAATACAGGAATCTATTTTGAGGACATGCTAAAACACATCAATAGCTTTTTATTTAAATAGAAAAATCAAAACTTTAAAGCTGTACTTTAGAAATCATTCATGGATGTAATTAAAACAATGTTTTTTACATATTCTAAAATTCTTTTGTGAAACATCACTAGTATATATTTGCCAATATCAAATGCATACTTTAAAGATTTGCCACTGACTTCCATGTCAAGTGATTGACATGATTAGCAGTATTAACTCACTACAATGGGACCTCTGAAAATTGAGTCTAGACAATTCCCTGTTGCCAAAGTTGTTATGTGTTTTGGCTCTAATATACAAATAGGAGATTAATCTCAAGCAAGCAGTTTGATTACTTCATATTTTCTCCAAGATGAGTCTTCCTACAAAGCCTGGTCATATTTCATAGCAGAAAAATGACTTGGGAGACAAAATGAGAAACAATCCCCTCTCCCACCCCTTCAGCCTTTAAAAAGTAGACATTATATTTAATTCAAACGGAGGCAAAATGGGAAAGACACATTCTGGTCAAATCCACTTTCAAAACTCACTAGGATAGTTAAGAAAAAAAACTTTTTGTTCTTCTAAATCCCAACTTGAAATAGAATCTCTTCAAGTGTACACATTAAAAGAATAACACAGATAATACCAAAGAATAGGTGCTAAAATTTACTTATTTACTTAAAAAATCTCCTGCACTGAAGGAAAATAGTATAAATTACATTACCAACCTTCAGAAGTTAGCATGTAGAGTATTCTGTCTTCAAACCATTGCCTCTCTAAAATAGTCTGTAAAAAATTCATAGGTGAAAAACAAATCTAGGGACCTCAAATGCACTGATTTATAATATTCTTAAATATTAAAAAAGGAAAGTAAACTAGCTGTGTGGGTAAGATGAAGCAAAATTTCAGGGATTTAGTACCTTTAAAATGATCATACAATTTCTTTAGAGCTGAGCAGTTTAAGTAGAAATAAATACTAGTACACACTAGAAGAGAAGGTTTAATAATTGATAAAAATATACAAAAATATTCAAATCAGAAATGCTTTAGAATGTGTACCACGAAGTCAATACTTCTCAGTGAGTAGGGAAGGCAAAATACTTCCTCAATAGCGGGGGAAAAAAAGCAAGAGAAAGACTGAATTTAGAAAAAAAAGACAACTGTTAAAGAAAATGTTTAAGTCAACTGTTTTTTTTTCTTTTTTTTAGACAAGGATATTGCAACTATCACTTAAAGTCTGGTGGCACATTCTTTAGTAGGTCCTTAAGGCAATATATTTAAATTAATTTACAATTTGATGTTAAAGTTTTTTTTAAACATCACCTCAAAATAGATGCTCAAAATAATGCCCTCACAATAGCCTTTGTAAAATGTATTCAGATGTTTGATAAAAAATAATGGTGGCTTTATATTACAGTAGTGCTCATTAGCACCACTATAATTAAGGGTCTACCAAGTTTCCAGCAAAACCACCTATTTCTTAGGAGTTTCACCATAAAAGATCACATTGGCTGTAACCAGTTGGGTAGTGCACAAAAAAGCAGTTTTATCAGTTGCTGGTGCTTTTTTTGTACTACTATATTATCAAAAAATTTTTCATTATATCTTCAAAATCCAGCTTCTATAAAGTAAATCAAATCACCTCATGACTTAGATTTTAGAACAAAGTAGAGACATCTGCAGTTATCAGTAAATTGCCACCTTTAATCCATCCTACAGTGCCCTGTGAAAGGGTCACAGAAAGACAGTTATGACTGTATGAAAATATGATTCTTGATACAGAATCAAAAGTTATTTTCAATTTCCTTTGCTTTTATAAAGTCCACGATAACAATACTTAAATGCACTTTTTTTTTTTCCTGTGATATAATTAAAACCCAGTGTTACTTCAGTTGAACTTGAAATAGAGTCCCTGGTCTGAATCAGACTTTAAATCATACTGTAAACATATATTTGGTATAATTTATTGATCATCATCCAGTTGCTCCAAAAGGGTTCTTCTGCGCTTTTCCAATTCCCCTTCACTCAGTTCACTGCCAGAAGTATCCCAATTACCCTGAAAAGACATTGATTACAATTATAGTTGACATCAGTACTCAGAGGTTTAAGGGCTGAGCCTGTGAAAAAAGAATCCAGTATCTATATAAATTCTCTTCCAAAGAAACACATTTCACAGAGTATAAAGACTGTGTGAATATGAAACAATATTTCCATTTAATGGAAGCCAGGTATTCATTTCCTAGATAATACATTCCTTGCTAATTTTTTTTTTTGAGACCAAGTCTTGTTCTTGTTACTCAGGCTCATCTCAGCTCACTGCAACCTCTGCCTCACAGTTCAAGCAATTCTCCTGCCTCAGCCTCCGAGTAGCTGGGATTACAAGCGTCCGCCACCACGCTCAGCTAATTTTTGTATTTTTAGTAGAGACAGGGTTTCGCCATGTTGGCCAGGCTGGTCTCAACTCCTGACCTCGTGATCTGCCCACCTCGGCCTCCCAAAGTGCTAGGATTACAGGCATGAGCCACCGTGCCCGGCCTATTCCTTGCTAATTTTGTAGCTTCCCCCTGGTTCCAGAAGTATTATCACAGAAACAGAAGTAGTATGCTTTAAGCATATGAATTCCTGTGCCAAATAAATACACAAGACTTATGAACAGGACAAGATTTAGGCTGAACAAACAAAAATAATACTGCACTATATGTGAGACACAACCTTTGAAAAGTGGATAGTTCACATATCGTCCTCTTTCACTCCAGGGATTTCATTTAACCCACCATATAAGCTGCTAAAAAGTAGCATTCACTCTTCACTTACGATGTGACTCAGACTCACCTGTTTCAGCTCTAAAAAAAACCCACCCTATACCAACGAATCAGAATATCCAGAGATCCCTAATAGGGTTTTATCTACACAGTTTATGCTCTCCAGTGATGATTCATAGGCATTTGCCCTTGCTAAACCCACAGAATTTGCATTATTAGGCTCTGTCATTCATATATACATATTTTTGAAAACGACTAATTATGTAATCTGTTATTGAAATAATTAACTTTGGCTTATATTCTCCTCTCCTATTTTTTTTTTGCCCTTTCTCCACCCCAAATCAGTATTTCTAAAAGTTACTGAATTGCTACTTTTTGAAACAAAGGATTTAATGACAGTGACAACTGCGGACATCTGTAGAACCCCAGATTTAGTCTCTCACTTAAAAAAAAATTTGAGAATTAGGTAAAACATGTACAGTGGCACTTCTTAGTGACCATATCCTTTCTTAGTGAGTTAAGGCTACAGTTATGAAATGCTGTATTTTAAAAATGTCAAATTTAGGAGAATCAAATCTAGGATCATTCATGACCAAAAACTATCACATTGTGTGAAATGTAGTTAACTAAATTTTCACTGTTTTCTTCAATTGTAGCACACTTGGAAAAGTCTATTCTTTCAACACCACCATGGTTTAACCAAAGAATCCATTTTTGCATTTTGAAAATACAGGTAGGAAACAATTCTAAATACTTACAGAATCCTTTCCAGTCTTTTTCTTAGGCGATTTGTGTTTTGATTCTGATCTTTGTCTAGTTCTGTCTTTTTCACTTTCCCGATCTTTTTCTTTTTTATCCTTCTCTCGCTCAGCATCGGATTCTGGAGAGTCCTGAATGAATAGAAAATAACAGGTTAGCATTTTGATGAAGATACCATTCTTATATAGGTAATTATTATATAAGTAATACTTAAGAACATCTACGTGTAACAGATTATGTGTTCTTAGAGCGAATGTGAATTGTTAACCTCAAGGATTAAGTAAAATTTACCCAAGATCCATGGGGGACAGCTTTCCCTTGGGAAGGATAATATTCTAACAGGATAAAATACCACTCATGAGACTTACTACCACATCAGATGTGTAATATCTATTATGTAAATACAGAGACATATTACATTTTTCACCAACTCAGTATAATACTGGTTTATACATGTACCTAGGATACTGCTGTTAGCTTTAACACATAAGGCAGACAGCTGTATTCATAAAATTTTCTTGAAATTGCTGAGTAGGAATTATTTAAAATTTAACGTCAGTGCTTAAATGAATGGCTCTTCATTAGATATACACAAATTCAAATAAAAAAATATGTAACTCAACAGGTTTGTGGTGATACCCACGCCTTCACATTTTGAAAAAGCTCCTTAGGTGGATCCTAATGTACACCTAAGATTAAGACCTACAAGTGTAGAGGAGTGGTTGTTTTAACATTTAAACTTGTGGTTCTCAACAACAGCTTCAATCTACATATACACACAAATATACATACATACACAGAGACACATGCACGCACAAGAGTCTCTTTTCTAGAAGATTAATTTTAAAGACCGGGATGGGGATCCTAACACTGGTGTGTGTATTTTTTCAAAGCTCACCAAATGATTTTAATGGAAGATCAAGGTTAAGAGCAACAACAATGTGCCCACCTGAACTGTCCTGGGCTGCAAAGAATTAGAAAAAGGTTCTATGATCTCTGAGGAAGTTAAGGGCAAACGCCTAGGTGAAATGTAAAAATTAGAAGCTTGCTTACAGATTTATGTCTCCTCTTCTTACTTTTCTTCTTATGCTTTTTCGACTTTTTGTAACTTCTCTCTGAGCAGCATAAAAGGAAAACAAAAGTGTCAGAATTTGAGTATATCAGTATAAATGATTTAATCAAATAAACAGAAATGCTCACCAGACTCTGCACTAGAAGAATGTTCTGAAGCAGAACGAGACTCTGATCGTTGTCTTTTTTTCTTTGAATGGCTATCATCATCATCTGAATCTGACCCCTAAAAAATACAAATAATTTCATTCATAATAATGCTAACACTTTAATACACTCATGGTGCCATAACTTTAATACACTCTTGGTACAATAAATTCCTTTACCGATCGAGAGCGGGAACGTTTCCTATGATGTTTTTTAGATTTCTTAGAATGTTTCTTGTTCTTTGAATGATGATGCTGACATTCATGCTATGGGGACAAAAAAAAATTTCAAGAATTTACACTTACTGTAGACAGACTGTAAAGAACTTTAAAAAGCCACGGAAGTAAGTTCTTAGAGTAAAACTCCACAATATATAGAAATGTAATTCCTTGAAACTGCAAAGAATTGTCACTTAAATTTTTTTTCTGTTCTTTCTTGCCCATCCTATACCCACTCATTTAGACATCTTAACAAAACAATGTTAAAAACTATTAGTAGAAAAAGTAGGTTTCTTTTGTTTTTGTTTTGAGACAAAGTCTCGCTCTATCACCCAGGCTGGAGTGCAGTGGTGCGATTTTGGCTCAATGCAACCTCTGCTTCCCAGGTTCAAGCAATTCTCCTGCCTCAGCCTCCCAAGTAGCTGGGACTACAGGCGCACACCACCACGCCTGGCTAATTTTTGTATTTTTGGTAGAGACAGGGTTTCACCATGTTGGCCAGGCTGGAATCGAACTCCTGACCTCAGGTGATCCACGCGCCTTGGCCTCTCAAAGTGCTGGGCTGGGATTACAGCAATGAGCCACTGCACCCAGCTGAAAAAGTTTATTTATTTATTTATTTATTTTTAAGACAGAGTCTCACTCTGTCGCCCAGGCTGGAGTGCAGTGGCACGCTCTCGGCTCACTGCAAGCTCTGCCTCCCGGATTCACGCCATTCTCCTGCCTCAGTCTCCCAAGTACCTGGGACTACAGGTGCCTGCCACCATGCCCGGCTACTTTTTTGTAATTTTAGTAGAGACGGGGTTTCACCGTGTTAGCCAGGATGGTCTCGATCTCCTGACCTCGTGATCCGCCTGCCTCAGCCTCCCAAAATGCTGGGATTACAGGCGTGAGCCACCACGCCTGGCCTGAAAAAGTAGTTTTTTTAGAAGAATGAGAATGGTGTGGTTTAGAAGAAAAGTGTAATATGCAGTCTGCTTTTAATGACAGTGAAATACAATGACATTCAGGCATGGTTTTTGTGATCAATTTGGCTTTGATCAGCAACTTCGGCCAAGCACTAAGATAAAAAACAACCTGAGAGCCATCCTTGAATTGAGATATATAAAGTTGATGTCAGAATAAATCCAAAATCTACTACCCCTTTTTCATTTCCCCCAAGGAGCCATTTCCTTCCTCCTCAAACAAGTCATCCTTAGACATCCATATGTTGTCTTTGTGTATTTCTACTCATTAAAACAATTATTAGGTTAGCAGTGCTGGGGGGTGCTACAGTACAAGCTCCTTGCCCCTAAACATTTCTATGGCTTTGAGAATAAATTCTACCTCAGTTACAGATGTGGAAATGGAAAATCTGGATCTCAGAATGGACTATTCTCCTTTTGATCTCACTGAATGCTAACCTACCTTTAATACCTCAAGCCTCAGATTATTAAGGCCCCAAAATCTGAATGTGTTCAGTCCTTCCCTATGGTACCATTTTTTACTCCATTTACCACCTAACTACTTTACCCCCAGTACAGATCACAAAAGAATCTGGAGATTCTTGAACTGGGGGAAAATAGGTAAGACACTACCTAGAGCAAAGCTTCTCAAAATTAAATGTATATTTTAATGCCTGGGAATCTGGTTAAAATGCAGAGTCAGATGCAGGATTTCTGCCCCATGGGGCCTAAGGTTCTGCATTCCTAAGAAGCTTTAGGTAATGTAGATGCTTCTGGTCTGTACTACATTTGGCACAGAAAAGATCTAGAGGCCCAGCATGGTTGCTCATGCCTATAATCACAGCACTTCAGGAGGTCAAGGCAGGAGACTTGCTTGAGGCCAGCCTGCCCAACATAGCAAGATCCCATCTTTACAAAAACAAAAACCAAAAAACTCCACAAAAAGCCAAGCGTGATGGCACATGACTGCAGTTCCAGCTACTCAGGAGGATCATTTGAACCCAACAGTTCAAGGTTGCAGTGAGCCATAACTGCACTGCTGCACTCTGGCCTAGGAGTGGATGACAGAGAGAGACTCTGCTTTAAAAAAAAAAAAGAATTAAAAAAAAGGCCAACAGGACCACATCTAGAGGCAGCTGTGAAACAATATAGGGCCTATGTGAATACATGTTACACAAAAACGGTGGTTAACATTTTATTAACCAAGAACAATAAATCAAGAAATAGGAAATCAAGGAATAGGAAACAGTCAATTTAGTGTCCTGCTATGCCCATTTACAATGCAACACTGTAATATTAAACACATACTAGTTTTTAGCTTATGAAGTATTAGCTACTCTAAAACCGACAGCATGGCATACTTGTTAAAAGCGCTGACCGAGGTCAACATGCCTGGCTTCCAACCCTGTAACTCACTTTACTTCTCTTTGCCTCAGTTTGTTCACCTATTAACTTCATAGGCTTATTGAAAGGATTAAGTTCCTAAATACAATATACATAAAGCAATCAGAACACTGGCCCACTATTATTCAGTAATTATTGGTCAATTCAGCATACTTACAAGGGCCTAACTGAAACTGTCATCAAAATACTCTTACTTAACTTTTTTTTTTTGAGAAGGAGTCCCACTCTGTTGCCCAGGCTGGAGTACAGTGGCATGATCTTGGCTCACTACAACCTCCACCTCCTGGGTTCAAGCAATTCTCTTGCCTCAGCCTCCTGAGTGGCTGGGCGCCATCACTCCCTGCTAATTTCTTTGTATTTTTAGTACAGACAGGGTTTTGCCATGTTGCCCAGCTGGTCTCAAACTCCTGACCTCTGGTGATCAGCATGCACCTCAGCCTCCCAAAGTGCTGGGATTACACACGTGAGCCACCGTGCCCAGTGAACCTTACCTATTAAAGTGACCTGAGATGTTAATGTTTCATTGTTTATTTCAACAAAATCTTACCATTTATTCCAGAAATTCTCTGGGTTTTCCACACAGCTAATGTGGTATAATACCTCAAATGTGCCTAAAAGCTGTTTTCTATCTGCTTTACAAGAAAAATTTTTCAGTTTTAAGTTTACTAGTCAATCCATGTGGCTGCCAAACTGCTCAATTTCTAAAAGTTTCTAAAAATACAAAACAGTTTTCACATACAAATCTTTATATTCCTATGGAAACTTATAATTTCTTTCACTTAAAAGCAGTTTTTATAGGAAAAATACCATTCTCTAACTGTCCCAGGTAAGTACATTTGTATGAAAGCAGTGAACATTAAGTAAAATACTTCCATCATTCTAAGTTCTTCAGTTTGTTTACATTTTTATATATTTTATATATGAGAATTCTAAAATTACCTCAAGCACATGCATAAAATCTTTAAATATTCGTTTTCTTTCAGATTCTAGAGTTATGTCCTCAAATGCTGGCTCTTTTACAAATCTCTCACGGATCTGAAAAATTCAGATATAAAATAAATATATGAATACCAAGAAAGTACACCAATACATCTAAAATAAATCATAACAGCAAGTAAAAACTGTGATGAACCAGTCCCTTTAAAGTCCATTATTTCCTCCCTTCAAAAGTCCAAACTATTCTTTACAAATATTCCTAAACACAGACTCACAGCTGATTTAATGCTTTTATTATATTCTAAATATATTTAATATATTCTACAAATAAATTTAGCTTTTGTGGCTATAAAATGAAAAATAAAAATATTTTAAATTTCTTTCTCAACTGTAAAGAAAATAATTCCATTAGAAAAAATTAACAAGTATACATACATCTTCCCAGACAGCATCCAATTCTATCGGGGGAGCAGCTTGTTTTAACATACTCTTAAATGCAGACTCTTTTCGTTTCATCTTCCGAGCCTCTTCTTTTTCTCTTTCGCGTTCACGGGCTTCTGCCTTTTCTAGTAACTATTAGAAAATCATACTTAATCAGTTATAATAGTATCATAACTATTAGCTGAAATAATTTATTGTTAATTTAGGAATCACACATTGTTTAAAATAAGCTTGTCCAACCTGTGGCTCATGGGCCACATGTGGCCCAGGACAGCTTTGAATGTGGCCCAGCACAAATTTGTAAACTTTCTTAAAACATTACAAGGTTTTTGCTCATCAGCTGTTGTTAGTGTCGGTGTATTTCATGTGTGGCCCAAGGCCTGGTTTATAACGGCCATATTATGTATAATAATAACAGTTAATTTGAGCAAAGGAAGTTTAATGTCAATCCATCATCTAAATAAAATTTTTTCTTTTACCTTACCTGAAAGACTGGCTACTACTCTGTAAAATTCTATTCATATTCCGTTTCCAATGCGTTGCAACTTAGCTGCTTTTATCTGAATAAATTAAAAACTATACTATTAAATTAGTTATTTACAAGAGAAAAAATAACTTACACTATTGAAAGCCAATTTGATATTTCCAGCGTCTAATGTAGTTGATCTTTTAGTTGAACTGATTATCGCCACAAAATCTTCAAAAGTGGTATTTACTTCAACTACAAACCCTTTATCCTAAAAAAAAGAAATCTTAGTATCAATAATGCATAAATCAAAGGAATACAGTACTTTTAAGATACACTATAGGTTAAAACGTAAGAATAAATAGTTATTTACCTTTAGAATGTCTTTTATTATCTTCTTCTCATCATGATAACGTGCTTTAAGATCCTCAACATAAAACTTGAAAAGATCAAGTGCAGTTGATCCTAATGAAAAAACTAAAGAAGTCAAAAGCTAGCTCTAACCAAAGAGCTGCAATTACTTTTTTGTTTAAAAAACAAAAATAAAGCACCCTTCCCCCAACATAATCACCTTTGCATTTGGCCCATTCCAACTACTACCATAACAGTAAATTAGGAAAGAAAATAATCTTACCAGGCTGACCAAGCATATTAGTGAATCTAATATCAGAACTAATAGTTGGATACAATTCCATCCAAGATGACATAGAATGTAGTTGTCCATGTTCATGTAATTCATCTAAAAATATCTAGGGAGAAAAATCATATTTGAAAAGTCATCTAAGTACATGAGAAATAAGAGTGTAACATGAAAACACACAAAAACTTTGACATAGTTAAAACTCTTCTACCAATGTTATCCCAAACCTGTTTGGGTATAAAGACTATTTCCTATTTGGGCAAAGTAACAACTGCCTTTAGGCAGAAAAATATTTTGTCCTTTAGAGAAAATAACTTTTACAACACCACTTTATCTTCCTAAGGTTCTATTTCCTACCCTTTCAGATAGAACCTAATTTTTAGCTTTAAAAAAAGGTAGAAGTTAACTTACAATATTGGGTATCTACCTCAAATGATGAGGCTAAAGAATGTATACGCATGTTTCCTTAAACATATACTCTGTCTTTAAAAATAGTGCCTAATGTGTTCTAGGTATTTTTATTTATTTTTTAAAAAACAAGGGGCCTTAAGAGGAAGATGTATAATTTTCCCAAAGTAGTTTGGAGACCTAGGATTCAAACCCATATCTAGTTTCAATTTCCACACTTCCTGCTTCCAACCCAATCCTTAGGGAGTTTAATCCTGTACATCAGCGGATCCCAACCCCCGGCCACAGAACCCGAACCGAGCCACACAGCAGGGAGTGAGTGGTGGAACAAGCATTACCACCCGAGCTCCGCCTTCTGTCAGATCAGTGGGAGCATCAGATTCTCATAGGATTGCGAACCATATTGTGAACTGAGCATGCCAGCAATCTAGGTTGTGTGGTCCTCATGATAATCTAATGCCTGATGATACCAACCCCCCACCCCACCCCAACAGGAAAAACTGTCTTCCACTGCTATACACAAATGTGACTAAAAGAAACTGTAACCCTATATTCTGTTGCCACAATTCCTATACCTGCACTGTTCAATAAGGTAGCCATTGACCTAACATAGCTTCTGGGTACATGAAATGTAGCTAGTCTGAGTTGTGATGTGCTGTTAAGTATAAAACATACAATGATCTTGAAGATTTAGTACCACAAATGTGGGCGGCAAGCCACCCGGGTGCCGAGGCAAGAGACTGAGGGCACGAGCTGTTCCAGTATAATAAAATATATAAAATGAGAATAGTTATATTAGATAAAGATCACAGATATGATTATATATGAATATCATTATTCATTAGTTTGTAGCAATTACTCTTTATTTCAATATAATAATAATCCTCGCTCTACAATCATAACCTAGGAAAAACCAGGCCATACAGTGATAGGAGCTGAGGTGACACAGTGAGAAGTGACCAGAAGAGTGCGAACCTTCTGTTATGCCCAGGCAGGGCCACCAGAGGGCTCCTTGGTCTAGTGGTAACGCCAGCGTCTGGGAAGACGCCCGTTGCCAAGTGGACCGTGGTCTAGCGGTAGCGTCAGTGTCAAGGAAAAACACCTGCTACTTAGCAGACCAGGAAAGGGAGTCTCTCTTTCCCCGGGGGAGTTTAGAGACGACTCTACTCCTCCACCTCTTGTGGAAGGCCTGACATCAGTCAGGTCCACCCGCAGTTATCCGGAGGCCTAACCGTCTCCCTGTGATGCTGTGCTTCAGTGGTCACACTCCTAGTCCGCCTTCATGTTCCATCCTGTACACCCGGCTCTGCCTTCTTGATAGCAGTAGCAAATTAGTGAAAGTACTAAAAGTCTCTGATATGCAGAAATAATGGTGTAAGCTGTCTCTCCTTTCTTTCTCTTTGCCTCGGCTGCCAGGCAGGGAAGGGCCCCCTGTCCAGTGGACACGTGACCCACATGACCTTACCTATCATTGGAGATGGATCACACTCCTTACCCTGCCCCTTTGTCTTGTATCCAATAAATATCAGTGCAGCCTGGCATTTGGGGCCACTACCGGTCTCCGTGTCTTGGTGGTAGTGGTCCCCTGGGCCCAGCTGCCTTTTATCTCTTTGTCTTGTGTCTTTATTTCTACAATCTCTTGTCTCCACACATGGGGAGAAAAACCCACCGACCCTGTGAGGCTGGACCCTACACATAAATATTAGCAATTTTTAAAAATACTGATTATGTGTTAAAATAATATTTGGTTATACTGGGTTAAATTACTAAAATAAATAATAAATTAAAATTGCATTTGTGGCATTCACATTTTTATTGGATAGAGCTGTCCTAAAGCAACATCAGGCACTTACAACTCCACTCATTCCTCTTCAGACGAGACTAAATATGTCCATACTCCCTTGCAACTCTGAAATTCTTTTCTCAAACCCTGCCTGTATCTACCCTTTTGTCAACTACCCTTACCCTTCAACATAAATGGAATTTTGTCTTAACCACCCTTGTTGTGCTCACCAGGTTCCTCACTTGCTCCCTCTTTTGAGTCTCTAAAATAGTTTAGAAACCATCTTCAGTGATACTCTAGTATCTTAGAACTTACCTCACTCTATCATACCTGTTTTGCTAGTGTTTCTTACACTTCCAGACTGGTGAGATCCGTCTGATAAAGTCAAAGAACTGTGACACTGAAATTATTTCTATAGTGGATCCCTAACCTGAAAGAATCACCTGAGAACTATTTTTTTAAAGCAATATTAATATTCAGATATTTAGAATATTCAATGACCGATGTGAATTCAGGTTTGAAAACCACTCTGACAAAACTGTATGGTTCTTATTCTCTATTTACTTGCCCCATTTTAGGGGTGAAAAAGCCTTGTCTTTTACATTATGGAAAGCAAGTTGCTTCAAGGATGGCTGGGCTTGATGTTTCTTCTTCCCTTGGCACTAATGACATCTTAGATGATGTAATACTTTTTTTTCTTTCTTTCTCTTGGTTGAGGGCGGGGTATGTTTGAGTCCTGTACACATTGCAGGATGTTTAGCAGCATCTCTTGCCTCTACACACTAGATGCCAGTAGCATGTTCCTCACAAATAGTGACAATCACAAAATCGTTCCTGGTTGAGCACCACTGTCTTAGATCCTAATCGGTATTAATTTTTCTCCATCTTCATCCTTCTTTTTGTTCCTTTATAAACTGCTCTCAGTGTAACTGTATTCATATATATGCTTGAATTCCAAACCTTACGAGATTTTGTTTAATAAGAGTCACCCTTATTTTTCAATTCTTCCTTCATTCTTTCCCTCTTAACTGGTTTTCTCTTACCCAAGAAAAGCCCTTCTCTTAACCCCAAGCTTATTTCAATTTCACCTTACTGAATATCTGAAAGGTATAACTATACCTCTAGTTACCTTTCGACTATTTGGCAGACCTTTAACTTTCCCTACCATGCCAATGGTCACTAAACACCTTAAATGCCACTCTTAACAGTATTCTTTCAGTCCTCATTCCATAAAAATTTCTTAACATGTTACTTTAGATGGATTCCTTTACCTCAGGGGTTTCTCAAAGACTTATTTGAAGGACTGTTTAAAAAAATCAGATTGTTAGGTCCCATTTCCAGAACCTGATTCTTTAAGTCTGACGTGGGGTTTCAGAATATGTATTTTCATAATTTCCCAGGTTTCAGAATATGCATTTTCATAATTTCCCAGGTGATACTGATTCTGTGCATCTGGGGATCCTGCTTTATCTTAAAACTCCAAACTCTTGGCTTCTGAGACACTATACATTCCTCTGGTTCTCCTTGAAAGCCTCAGATCAATCCTTTCCAGACGACACTGACTTCAAATACCAGTTTTAAGACATAAGAAAAACAAAGTCATAGTTTCCTCGTCATAGACGTGATGAATTTTCTGATTAGCAAATGAACACTAAATAAAAATAGTCATCATCATAACCATAATTACTGAGATGCTCTCCATTAATTGTATTTTATTGTCTAATGCCAATCTTCTCTTTTAATTCATTTCACTAAAGTCTTAAATAAATCTTTTGAAGTAGCAGAACAGGAAAATTACCAGGCTGAATATCTGAAAGAATATTAATACAACATACTTAACACCAATTTTATTAGTAGTAATCAGAAACTATGCCAGACACATAGCAATTTGATTCAAAGCCACATTTAGGCTTATTTGCGGAACCGTGTAGACTTTACATCAAAATTTCACCTCATAGTCTCCACCTTCAGTATTGTTTACGTTATAGTCTCATATTTTCTATGACCCAGATTTCCATCTTATTTTCACTGTATTATTATTTTTTCACACACGTCTCCTTATTTTAAACCACTGCAAAACCTTCATCAGAGACGTTAAAGCTTAGGTTGTCGAAGAGTGTATAATAGCCCTCCTAAATATCTGTCCTCCCCTTCTTCCTGGGCACATGGCTGCTTAGCTAAAAGCTAAGTTTTTTAGCCTCCTTTGTGTAGCTCGTTGTGGCCACGTGACTAAATTCTCAGCAACTGAACCCAAATGAAGGAGGTGAGCAGAACTTCTAAATCATTAGCTTTAAAAAAAGAACTGTTCTTTCGACTTTTTCCAAGTTAAAATGTGAAATGGGGGCAGCATACCCCTAACTCTGCAGAGAAGGTTAACACGCTAGGGCACTGCTTCTCAAAGTATGCTCCAACAGTATCGATACCACCTGGAAATTTAGAAATGTAAATTTTCAGACTCCAACCCAGACTTACTAATTCAAATTCTTCAGGTAAGGTCAAACAATTTGTGTTTTTAACCGTTGTAGAATATGATAGTCTAGGAAGTCCCTAAGATAAAGGAACCCATCAAGAGTAGTAAATGTTAAGTTTTCATTGAATAAGGACCGAAATCATTCTACTGGCTGTGGCGTTTAAGATGGTTAGTAACCTTTGGCATAGTGGGAATAATTTTTTCTTTTTTTTTTTTTTTTGAGACAGGATCTCGCTCTTTCGCACAGTCTAGAGTGCAATGGCGCCATCACAGCTCACTGCAGTCTTGACCTCCTGGGCTCAGGTTCTCCCATCTCAGCCTCCTGAGTAGCTGGGGCTACAGACGTGCACCACCACACCCGGCTAATTATTATTATTATTTTTTGTATTTTTAGTAGGGAGCGGGTTTCATCATGTTGCCCAGGCTGGTCTTGAACTTCTGGACTCAAGCAATTGCCAGCCTCAGCCTCCCAAAGTGCTGGGATTATGGGCATGAGCCACTGTGCCCAGCCAGAAGAAATTTTTAAAAAGTCCTCTATGTCATTCTGATACACACTGAATTTTGAGAACCTCTGCCTTAGGGGATGGCAATATGCCCTGCCCTAGACCAAAAAGACTGTTATATCAAGAAAAAAACTTAAAATTTAAGCCACTGTAACCTAGCATTCACCCTAATACAATGGTTAATGGAAGAGACCCTGTAATCAAAACTGCATGGATTCAAATTCTGGCTTCACTATTCAGCAACTGTTGAACTTGGGCAAGTCACTTCAACTCTTCATTTCCTTAGTTATATAAACTTATGTAACAAAAACAGTAAGTACCCTTATAAGATAAGACTGTCATAAAAATTGAGATTGTAAACATAAATTGTATTGACAGTAAGCAATCAAAGAACATTAGCTATTACAATTATTATTGAAATGGGTGAGATATGAAATGCAAAATATTCATTGCTCCATGATATTTTCTATCACTGAAAATAAAAATGATACTTGAAGATGAAAATAAACTACTAGCTGAAAAACATGCAATCCCAGGTCCTTTTTTTAGTGTTTAAGAAATTATGGCCCATCCCCCAAACTATACCCTAGCAGTCCCTTTGTCCTCTAGAAACTAAGTATCATCTACTACTGACTCACCACACATATCTTGTTTCCAGTCATCTCTCCTGTTGTTTTCCCCAACCGAAACCTCATTTATCAATGTTCATCTGTAGAACTTAAAGAGTTAAATGTGTATGAGTCCTCACAAAGCCTAAGTCTATGATCTGGGAACAGTTGTCTCAAAATTCTTTATATTACTGTTCAAGTTCTGTAAGTATAATATAAAACTAAGTTAGAAAAGAGCTTTTTCTTTTACCTGGAAAGATTCCCTATTTTTTCGCTGTCGTCTCCTTTCTCTTAGCAAACTCTTCTGTTTTTCTTCTTCTTCCTCCTTTTCTAAAGCCCGAATGTGTTCTTCAAAGCAAATTAATGCATCTTCTTTGTCCATATCTAAAGTATTTGCCAGTTAAAATTTAAAGTGTCAAATGTCAACAAGTAGTTTATTTGCATTAGATCCCCCAAAATTTCAAAATCACCTGTCAAAAATACTTTTAGCTAGGCTAGGGTGAGGTGGCTCATGCCTGTAATCTCAACACTTTGGAAAGCTGAGGTGGGAGGATTGCTTGAGCCCAGGAGTTCAAGACTAGCCTGGGCAACACAGCAAGACCCTGTCTCTAAACAAACAAACAAACTTGTATTTAAACTCAATATGATTTGTAATCATCTGCATAGGAAAGTTTTAAGGAAAATTTCACAAAAAACTCAATGAAAGGCACTCTGAAACATGTCATAGGATAAAACAAAGGACGTGCATATGGCAAAACTAATGAAAATAAAAGTGTTATGATAAAATGTGTTTGCAATATCATAATTATTCCAGGAGCTTAGTATAGAACTGTGCACCCTATAAAAAAAATCTACTGAAGCATGACTTTTAGAGGGGTAGCTGAGAAAGCTATAATTTAGAAAGCAATTGGTTAACTCACAAAGAATACTTAGGGAAGCCTAATGTAAGACAATTCTAATACATTTTCTTCTTTTTACAAATCTGTAATGTTATTACCTAAAGAAAACATGAGTAAAATGCGGTAATTCATTTAGTTCTTACCAAGTTACATACAAATGGCTAAGCATGATTTCAAATTTGACCTATAATTTAAATATTTCAAGGATTACCTGATAAAGCTACTTTAAATTTGAAAAAACATTTTGTCATGAATCACAAACTCAATGAGAAAGAAATATCCTATCTGGAAATAAACACTTTTTCAGAAATGAACCAACAACTGCATAAAATTCAGTTAGTTATCTCATATAAAAAGTGAAAATAATTCTTCGCTGCTGGAGGACACTATTTAAAACTATTTCTCTTAGCCATTATTCTTACTTTGTAACTCCTCATCTTCTGCAAAAGTTGGATTATCCATCAGATACTGCTGGGCTTCAGACCAAGTGGTAGAGTATGTTACATTAGCCATGTTGTCAAGTATGTTTTTTAAGGCTTCCCAATTTCTCTTTCGCAACTGCTTTGCTTGTTCCTATAGCAGAAGTATGAATATATATGTTTCAAAGTTCCAAGAAATTAAGATATTTAAATTGCAATTAGTGAAGGCTTTATATTCTAATGGATGACCACATTTCAAAGGTTAAATCAAATTTCAAGTAAATTTCATTTACTTTACATGACCACACTGCTGACTTTGCTTGCTCTTGCCTAAGCACTTGGCTTTGGTACTTAGCTTCACATTTTCCACCTCCTTCTAAAAGCCAGAATCTCGAAACCATGTTTTCTGCTTTTCCCCCATACATTCCCCACTATATAAACCTTTCTACCACTAAGCATTACAGACAAAAACTAAGGTTACCATGGACAAGTCACATTGCAGGTAAATGCTAAAGTCTTCAATGACCTTCAGCTATGTTTAAATTTGATAATACTTGCATCTATGTGTTCCTTGAAAACTAGAAAGCATAAAATATAATAGTGCACAATGAAAAAGAGACAGGAGTGAAATAGGTATTTTAAAATGTTGTAAGTTTTGTAGAAACAACTGCACACTGCTGTCATTCTTGTACCAATCATATGTGTGTTATAAGCAAAAAAACCCAGCATTTTTAAACGTAATGAGCAAAAAAGGTACCTTCTTTTTCAAAGTGAGTGTTTAAGATAGCCAATTAATGACAATACAAATAGTTGAATTACCCACTGAGTCTACATCAGTACTTAATACGCTACATGAATGATAAAGCAGCTTATTATAAAAGTTATACATTCCATCTTTAAATTTTACTTCCAATAAATAAATCTGCTATACCACATAAACCGGATAAACTAAGCCACAAAAATGTACACATTTTAAAACCAATCTTCCTGAGAATGAGGAAACATCTTGTGTTATCTATAAATACCAGTAACTAAGAATACCTTTTCTTTTTTTGAAAGAAAGAACAGAACATCTTCGTAGATTTCAAGACGATCACGTTCTGATATTGCATTCCAAACTTCCATCTCTCCAAACATTTGCTCTGCTTTTCTATGTTAAAAAATTATATTATACAATAAAAATTAATCTTAACCAATTTTTAAACTAAATTTAAAACTACAAAATGAATACTTTCTATTCGAAGTTCATAAAAATATTAAAGGCAAACTCCTGGATAATTATGAAAAAAAAAATAGCACATGCCTCCCTCTCTCATTAGAGATAGAGGGGATAATTCACATTAGGCACTGCTTATAGTCTAGACTACCTCTATATCTAGTGGCAGCCACACAGACTACCAAACTGCTGACAGAACTAAATTATAGACTTCTCTGGAATACTGAGGAAAACAAAGAAGTACATACAGAAAATAGGCTTAATAACATATCGAAAAACTTTTAACATTAAATTATCCACAATTTTACATAAGCAATCTAAAATGAAGAATGCTATATAAAACAATTATCCAAAATGCTATGCCTACGTAATGAAAACTGCCTCTTTTTACTCCACAAAGATCAATAATGTCAATGTTTTTAAGTAAAAGGCAATCAAATTTGATTTTTCTTTTTTTTTTTTGGAGACAGGGTCTCGCTGTCACCCTGGAGTGCAGTGGTGCAATTATGGCTCACTGCAGCCTTGACATTCCCAAGCTCAAGTGATTTTTCCACCTCAGCCTCCCAAGGAGCTGGGACTACAGGCACGTGCCACCATGTTTGGCTAATTTTTGTATTTTTCTTTTTTTCCCCTATAAACAAGGTTTTACCATGTTGCCAAGGCTGGTCTTGAACTCCTGGGCTCAAGCCATCTGCTTGCCTTGGCCTCACAAATAGTAGGGATTATAGGTGTGAGCCACCACGTCTAGCCTCCAACTTGATTATTGAATTTAGTCTTTCTCCCCTTCTTCCAGTCTCTAAAAAACTTAGTAAGTCTACAAGTTAAATTCTACATTTAACTACAGATTTATTTGGTACCTCATGAAGCTTCCACATTCATAATTATCTAGTTTTATTTAATGAGCTCTGGATCAGCTACTGCACATGGCAAAAAAGTACGACACAAACAACAATGTAGTAAATATAGGCCATGCAACATTCAACATCTTACTTGTATCTGGTTGTAGAAGTCATTTTCTCATGATTTTCAAGAAAACGCTGAAAGGATTCCTTAGCCTCTTTGTACTTTGATCTTGCTTCTTCTTTTTCTTCTTTTTCTGTCTGGACTTTATAGGCATTAAAGGCTTGCTTTTTTTCACTTAACTTTGCCAAAGCACTAATATAAAAACACCATATAAGAGTAGACACAGGCAAAAGAATCAAATATTAGTGATTTGAAAAAAATAAAATTGTTTACATATATAAATTTTAAAAATTTCAAAAATTAAAGACAAGAAATGATTGGAGAAAGTAATTTCTACTTTTAAAATAATTATTATTTTATATGTAGCAGGGTACTCAAATCGTTTGACTGACTTTTTGGTTATTAGACATAAAACAACTCTATACTTGGTATCCTAAACAGATGTCAACAGAGTTAAATGTTTTCTCTTTCTACACAACTTTAAATGTGTTAGGCTTGCTATGCTCAAACTGAAAAGTAAAAAAAAGTTGAAGTATTACCTGTATCGTGGATCATTAATAATCATTTTCATAGCTTGCTCCCATGAAGCATTTGATGGTACCCGCTGAAAATCATTTAAATGAAAAATTAAAATTTCACACAAGAAGAGTTTAAGTCACATAACAGGAACCAAGTATAATACTCACTGCAAATATCAAGCATTTCCATTTGCAGGAGTTTGAACAAGTTTTAAAAAATAGTTTTTTATTGAAGGCAAATCTGTGTAATACACCTATGAACTAAAACGAAAACTTTAACTGAAATTTAAATAGAGCATAAATGCTTTTTTCTTAGACTACTGATAAAAGATAATTATTATGAATTTAAAAACCCCTTACATTAAATATTGGGTAGAAATGTGCTTGTGTAATACCTTGTACACAATAGTTTTTGTGTTGAAAGTCAGTTTCACAAGTGTTCTTCAAAAAAAAAACAAGACACATTTAGTTGTTTTTCAGTTCAACAGTTCATGAGACTGGTATTATCAATACCATCAAAGTTTAAAGAGTAACGTCATTTATTGGGTAAATATTATGCATCACATAAAAATCTGTAATATATAATTGATGTCAAAAAGTTAAACAATAAAAATCTGCAATATTAATACCTTTTCTTTCAATAATTCTTTAAAAGCTTGCTTTGCCTCCTCCTTTGTATTCCAAGTGTATGTTTTCTTTGCTGGTTGGCTCTCCTCCTCTTCCTTTTTGGGAGTAAAACTAGAGAGAAATTCAAATGTGGTATTTATGAATTAAATAAATTTTTGTTTCATTTAGAAAAATAATGCCTAAACTGTTTAAATGTTTGATGTTGAATTAAAATTTGACATTTAGGATAAAAGCTATATGAACTCTAAAAAAAACACTTATCTGAAGACAAAGAAATAAAGATAATAGTTTCCTAAAACTTCAGTTATTAAATCAGTTTTTAAGACCCTGGACAAATGACAAAATAAACGTTTAACTGACTTAAGACACTAGCTCCTCTGGCCCACAGGTTAATAGTTTTAAATGGCTTATTAAACTCATTCAGTGGTTCCACATTAGTGCTGTAATAACTCTAAGGATTTGGGCAAGGGTGAAGATTAATAAGATGTAAGGATCAATCTAAATCAGGATTGACAAACTACAACCCACTAGTCAAATTCAGCCTATTAATTTTTGTAATTCTAGTTTTACTTGAAAATGCCCATGTTCATTTGTTTACAGATTATCGCTGACTGTGCTACCACAGCTGAATTGAGTCACTATATAAAGACTATATCACACAAATAACCCAAAAATATTTCCAATCTGATATTTCATGAAAAAGTGTGCTGAATACTGATGTCAAACAAAAATTAATACTACCTAGAATTACTAACTTGTTTAATAATTGGGGGTCTTCCTGACAAGAAAAAATTGTATAAGCCTTACATTTCTTTCTACATAATAAGGGAATGTATGGGGTGGGGGTCGGGGGATGAAAAAAAAATACTTTAAGTAGAATGCTGATGCAAAGAGACATTGTAGTAGATACTGACAAAAAATGATCTCTATTATAGTAATTAAAATCAAAAGCATAATGACTCAGGCACTATATCAAGGAAATGTCGGAATGAAAAAAAGCAGGAAACAACTATTTAATGTTAAACTTATGGAAAACATTATTGATGAAAAGTTTCAGTATGACAAGATGCAAAATAAAATTATTGCAAAAAGCCTAAGTATCTACGGATAGGGGAGCACTTCCATTCATGCACAATCAAATGATAGTAACCCATCACTAGACATGATGGGTACACATTTCTATCAATGTGGAAGATGTCTCTGATATATTAGATATATATTCATGTATCTTAAATGTAGAGAAAATGTTAATTTCATTTTCATGCCTTCAAATACGCCATACGGATTTCTTTTAAAACGTTTTAAGCATCAGAAAAAGTTATCAATCTATTTTGACTTTGGGAAACTAACATACGAACAACAAAAGAACACTTAAAATAAGGGATGGATGGATGAAGGCAACACGCTTAAATATTAAGATGGATAATCATGTTTGGATAATGAGCTTACGGTTAACTATTTTTTTAAAAAAAACATGAGGGCACCCTTAAAGTCAAGAAATTTAGCTTGATTTCACTTTCTAAAGCTCTATAAAGCACAGCCATATAAACTGTACTAGACTACAGGTTATGCAAGTACATACAAACTGTGAACTCTTGACAGATACAGCTTTGCTTTATTAAAAAGTTGTATTACTTTAGTCTAAGAGTGAAATGAGAGTTTTCTTATATCTGGTGTTATCTTTTAAATGTTTCTCTACTTGATTTTCACTTAGAAAAATAATCACAATATTACTTTAACTTGTATTTCTTTATTATTATGGCTGAATGGCTTTTCATATACTTCTAGACAACTTTCTTTCTCTGTAAATTGCCTTTTTTCCTTGGTCAGGTAGAAAAATCCCAGCATTTTGGGAGGCTGAGGCAGGCCAATGAGCTAGGCATGGTGCATGTGCCTGCAGTCCCAGCTACTCAGGAGGAGACTGAGGTGGGAGAATCGCTTGAGCCCAGGAGGTCGAGGATGCAGCGAGCCCTGATCACGCCACTGCATTCCAGCCTGGATGACAGAGGGAGACTCTGTCAAAAAAAAAAAAAAAAAAAAAAAAAAAAAGGGGGTGGCCTTGCTCTCTCACCCAGGCTGGAGTGCAGCAGTATAATCATAGCTCACTGCAGCCTTGAACTCCTAGGCTCAGTGACCCTCCTGCCTCAGCCTCCCCAGTAGTTGAGGTTAAAAGTGCTGGCTGATTTTTAAATTTTTTGTAGAGACAGGGTCTTGCTATGTTGCCCAAGTTGACATTAAACTCTTGGCCTCAAATGATCCTCCTGCCTCGTCCTCCCAAAGTGCTGGGATTACAGGTGCGAGCCACCATGCCTAGCCATAAACTGCTTTTTTCCCCCCTATAATTCCTTTTTCTACAAAGCTGTATTTTTAAAACTGATTTATAGGAGGCTGAAACCCAAAACACCAATAACCAAAGAAGAAACAGTACACCTATCTTAACTGAAAATATTGAGTCTGTTAATCATGAATTTTTGCACTGCTCTCATGTAAAATATTGCATCAAGATATGATGTATCTTGCTTACTAAGGTTTTTGGCAATCTTTCAGATTTGTGCCCCAACTACCCAGCCTTGGCTCTTCTACTTGTTAAAATTTCAGTGAACTAAAAATTTCAAGTTTGCTGGCATAACCCTCCAAAATTCAGCCTGAAAACTGATCGACTGTCTTAACGGCTTGATATTACGATTCTCAAAAAAATTTATTTAAACAATTTATGGCCACTAAACTGGCAACTACTTTTATTAATGAAATCTGGTACTGATTTTCAGAAGACAAGTTACTAAACTTACTCAGCTACAGTTTCTTGCTTAGATGTTTCTTCTCCAGTATTACTGGATACTTCCACACTTTGATCCTGAATAGCAGGGGTACTAGTAAGTTGTGCTTGTTCCTCAGTTGAAATAGTTACTGTATTCTCATTATCTACAACAGTAGCAACAATGGAAGTAACTTCAGGCTCAGGAACAACTGGAACAGTTCCACTGACAGTATTAGAAGTAGAAGTGGAAGCATTAGCATTGGCTGCAGCTGCTGCAGCTGCTGCTGCTGCTGCAGCTGCAACAACAGCAGCTGCTGCTTCTGCAGCAGCCATGGTGCTCATTGTGGTCGGAATTTCTGTTGTAGGGACTGGGGCTGTTGATGTTGTGGTGCATTCTTCTTGCTTACTATACATTAAAAAAAGAGAACACTGGTCATTTCATTATTGTAATCAGAAAGCTAAATAAAGCTAGCTTTAAAATTGTCATAAAATCAAATAATAAGAAATAATTGAAGGAAAAAACAGCAAGAAATGCCAAACCCATTGAAAAAGATTTTAAAACCACAGAATATAACTGTACTACTTTAATTCCATTAACATTCATGGTAATGTATTACAGGCACCCAAAAGTTCAGTAAGCATTCACATTTATAAAATACCCAATTTATCAGATTGTATTACACCATGAAATATGACCCATATCAAAAAGTTCTCTAAGAACTTTGAATTTTCTCCAATTCACCCATTTAGAGGAAACCCTGTGTAAAGGAAGAGATACACAGATATATTTCGTCCATTCCCTCATCAACTCAAACTGAATTTTGGACTATTCTGTAACACAGTCTTCTTAATTTGTAAGGCATACCGTACAAATTCTAATAATCACTGTATAGCAAAGCATCAAATTGAGTAAATATCCCCCTCCCTAATTTTTCCTCAACAAAATGCTACAAGGACATCAAAATATCAAGCCTAACATGTTAAATCATTACTTGTGTTACCAAGAAAATTGAGCAAACACAAGGATATTATAGGAGAGACCAAATTCGTAAATAAAAATTGATGTCCAAAATTGCTTACCTGCTTTCTTCAGCTTTGATCATTGCTATTAAAGAGAGAAAAAAAGTCATCTACTAGTTTTAAAATATAATCACTGAAAACAAACTTTAAAAGATTTAAACTTTAAAAGTATCATACAAAAGGATTTCATTTTCCATCCTAAAAAATAAAAAATCACTTTTACAGAACAAATTCTTGCTCTAAAAGTCTAGTATAGCAAATAAAGAATAAAACAAATTTAAATAAGAGTAATTACTAGGAAAGCTTATTCCATGCTGCTGCTTTCCCAGAGGCTGCTGTAACAACTCTATGAAAGTATCTGCATAATTCTGGAAGAAAACAGTATTTCCTCCAGGGATGAGACTCGTTCGATTTATTTTTAAGATACTAAATTCAAAATGGGATCAAATTTATTATAAAATTCCAGCATATATATACTAGCATTGACAAGTAGATAGATAGTTATGCACACCAACTATTTGTAGTAGGGTTACATCAGAAATGAGCTTGATACTTCGTAAATGATCAACTGGGAATCTACCTATCTACATATTATTATTAGCCAGTGCTAGTATAGGTAACTTAAACTGAGCTTTAAAGATCTGCACAATTTCAGTTTTCATTCCAGTACATTTTCCTTTGGATGTAACAAAAATATCTTCTATTTGACATTATGAAGGGAATGAGGTTCTCCACATTAAGTAATAACACAAGCCTAACTCTTTACAAAAATATTTTTTAAACTTATCACCCTTTAAAGAAAAATATTTCTGAAAATCTGTTTAGGATGGCTGAAAAAAGGTACTTAAAAAGTTACCATTACTAATGTAAATTAACATTTTTCTGATACAGTGATGATCTAACTAATGAGGTGGCACAAGGAAAAGGTAAAGGGGCTTAATATGACAGAGTCTTTTAGGAAATTTTTATTCTCTTTTCCTGCCAGATGTCACTCCACATCACTATCTACTTTATTAGCCCCATTCTCCTACAATCTGCTACTTCTAATTTTATATAATTTATGACACTAGATTCTATTAGAAGTGAGTATAAAAACTAGATTTTCAATCCCTACTGATTATCTCTATTTTAAGTTTTAGGTTTTACATTTAGTATTAAGTCTTTCTAGATTTTTAGGAGTTATTCTGATTAGTTCCAATGTTGAAAAATTTTCCCTTTGTAAGTGAGGCATGATACTTCGTTTACCTTAATTCTTTCATAATGAACATATCAAGGCTATTTTGCAACACTATGCTAAACAAAACCAGCATTAAATATATAGTCTGACAATATACTAACAAAATATAAATGGATATAGATTCAAGGTACTCTACTATCTATTACCATAAAATGAGTTAAAACACAAGTTATATGTATGCACCAACACTCAGTAGGATTTGGAAATTTTGTATGTGAATTCCTTGTTCAATTGAATGATAAACAATCTTTTTTCTAAAAACCAAAGTACAACTTTAAAAGCTACAAGCTCATTTATAATATAACCCTTTAATGAAAAGAATTCTTAGAGATTTTTCACTGCAGATTTATCCAATCATGGTTAGTGAATATTAGTGACACACTCTAATAAAAATGTTAAGTATGACAGAAAATGAATTATCAAAGCAGCTCACCATGCAGGTTTGATTTTGTAATAAGACTTCCAGCAACAATGGTATTCTGGTATCCTAGTTTCAGTGGAATCAAATCAAATAAAAATCTATTTAAAATCTATAGAACTGAGATCTAAAGCAACAAGAAAATAAGAGCCCAAAAAACTGTTACGCCATTTTAAATGTTCTAGTCATTTAATTTATTAAAAAAAAAAAAAAAAAAAAAAAAGGCCTTTGTTTGAACAATCCTATTCTGGAGGAATTGTTTCAAAGTGAATGGCATATACATGTAAAACACATACATTAAAAACTACGTTTCCCCATTTTACCTTCAAGATCCTCAAGTTCTTTAGGTTTGGCCCAGCGAGATTCTTTTGTTTGAGAATTGTAATAGTAAGGCTTTCCAGAATCTGATTTGTATTCCTTCCAGGGGCATTTAGATAAGAGTTGCTAAAGAGGAAAAATTTCATTGTTAATAATAATATATTTAACATCACTGATCAATTGCATGGCATGGCTGTTTTCACTAGAAATTACCAATTGATACAATTCTAAAACTTGTGAGATGATGGTAATAATATAAACTATCAATTACTGAATACTCACTGAGTGATGTAATTTGAATACATTATTTAATCTTTGTAACACTGCAAGATATATAACATAATTCTATATCTAGGGACTGTTACTTGAAGTCAGAAAGTAACTTGTTTAAGGTAATATACTCATTAAAAAGCAAAGACAAGATTCAAAACCAGTTCTACATGAATTTCAAATCCTATTTACTCTTACCATTCACACCCCATTGTAGGTCAAGATTATCATCCATATTTAACAGACTTCTCAAATACTAATACTAGTTGGAAAACCATAAAAGTTGGAAAAAACCAAAATCTAGTTTAGTCATGCTTAGATTTCAGTTTCGTAGTTTATGAATGAATTAACTTATGTAAGAAAACACGTAGGTATAATATACTTAAAATCGAATAAACAAAACCTGTTAGGGTAGTATGAGAAATCTATTCAAAAGCTTGAATCCAGACAAACAGTGTCTTGGACAAAGTATATAATTAATATCATTGACTATAAATCAGTATTGGAATACACATTTTTAAAAATCGACCAACCTCCTCTCCCAAGCACTGCTGTGCATATTAGTATGGCAACCTGGAAAATACTTTTACCTTCTCAAATTCCTTAATTAGGAAGAGAAGAAAACAAAAAGGTATACCACCAGCTAGGATGAAACTTAAGCATAGCCTGGAATGCCAGATCAACTCTTACTTACTTAGCACCCCAGAGTTTCTAATTAAACAACATCGACACTGCTTAATTCAGTTTATTCCTTCAATCTTAACTTTTTCTTCAATATCTGTATATTTTGAATGGTAAAACTTACAGCACAAAATAAATAAAAACACACTTTTTAAAAGGGCATTTCCTACAAAGAGAAAACTTCCTACTCTAAGAGAAGGAAGTATTTGTAGCTAACTTAATTTCATCTCCACTACTCTTAACCCTACTGGAAATTTAAGAACTCAGCAGAAGTCATTTAAAATCACCCAGTTTTGCTATAAATAGAAACAAAAAAAGGGGGGGGGGCAGGGAAAGAAACAGTCTTCCCCACTTCCAATTTATTATTTAAATCACCTTTTTAAAATTGATCCCACTCTACTAGGTTTCCTAAGGTGGGATAAAATCAGTAAATAAAATTATTCTGATGAGTTTTATTCTTCTTCTTCCCGATTGGTGTAACTATACTAACCCTCTTTGTTTCTGAATGTCTTTACAGATCCTCTTCTGACATTTAAGCAGTACTGCTCTTTCATAATTAACTACTTACAAAATCCTAAAAAATATGCCCCAGTCTACTTGACAGTCCCTAAATTCCAGCCCTCAAACTTTTACCTCAGCAGGTGTTTTGAGATCATCTGGTTTCTCCCAGGTAGATTGTTTGGTTTCAGTGTTGTAGTAATAAGTCCTTCCATCAGGTGATTTATGTTCAGTCCACATTGATTTCTAAAGAACAAAGATTATAAAAAGATGTAAATTATGTAATAATGTCATTGACGATATCAGTATGATTAGTTTCAAGGCAATAAATATATTAATAAATCAATTAAAAGTATAAACTGGGCATATTTTAACAGTTTAAGTAATCTAGAATAATTCATCAATACAAGTAGGAAAGGAACTGACAATGTTTTTAGAGTACTTCAAAAGCAGCATGGGTAAATTCAAGTTTCAGGATCTCTCTGAATTACAAAGATAAGACTACTCTCCAAAGAACAGTAACTTTATAGCTTACATACACAAGACAATCTTTCAGAATACAAATCTGTGCCTAGTGGATAAAGAAAACATAGGAACTAGATGTTAATATAGTTGAACTGACCATGTGATCATTTATTCATCTACTGTAGTCCAAGGAATCCTTGTATCAACTTAGACAAAGTTCTAATTGACATGCCATAAAGACACAGCTGTCAAAACTGGAAAACACAGCTTCTGGACAACAATCAGAATTTAACTATCAACAAGATGAAATTTGACAGGGATAAAACTTGTATGTGAATGCCTCAAAACAAGATAGATGAGATAAAATTTTACATGAATGAAACTATAGAATATAAATCCACTATTAAGGTCAACAGAACACACTAAGAACCTACTAGAAGTTGCTAATGATACTTCAGGAAACACTAGACATCCCTCAGATAAAAGTTGGTTAAAAGTTTTAAAAGGCATCATGAATGAATGATTTACTAGATGATATCAAAGGTAGTAAATCTAGTTTTTTCAAATGGTGACAAATTTAACTATACTTGAAGGAGGGTAACAAAAATGATTTATATAGTATTTTCTCAAATCTAAGACATATTATTGTACAAACCTCTTAAGAAAAAATAAAATCGCTATCAAACGATCATATGCTTTTCTATCGCTTGGATTTTACTACAAACTTATTTAAAGTTACAGTCTTACTTGCACATTAATTTTACCATATACCACTTTTATGCAAACATAACAAGAAAAATAGGCAAATAAAGTACTTAAGAGATCCCTTAAATTTCCTCACACTGAGACTCTGTGTCAGAGTGGCTGATATCCATTATATTCCAAATATAAGCTCTTTAGCATCAAATATATTGGTAATATAGTGTATCTTTTAAAAAATCATAAAACAAGTGAAAAGTCACTGGTACTGGTTCTTAATGCCTTTTGTACCTTATTTAAAAAGCTGATTTTTTATTTTTTCTTATCAACTTTAGAGTAAGCGCTCACTTAGTTTTGATTTCTGTTTTGGGAATATGACTGAACATATGTGATTCATTTCTTTACCGATTTTCTCACCGTAATCATTTTATTCCTAGCTACTAAGGGAGTGACGTCACTTTCATGATTTTCTTTGAAACCAATGACATCCATTCTTTTGATATGGGCACTTTTGCTGTTTACTCATGCACAACTGCTACCCCGACAATGGAGGTCACAGACACTATGGATTACAGCAGGGGTCTCCAACCCCCAGGCCATGGACCATGGGGCAGTTCCAGTCCGTGGCCTGTTGGGAACCAGGCTGCACAGCAGGAGGTGAGCAGTGGGCGAGCAAACAAAGCTTCATCTGTATTTGCAGTCGCTCTCCATCACTCACATCACCTCATGAGCTCTGCCTCCTGTCCTATCAGCGGTGGCATTAGTTTCTCATAGGAGTGCAAACCTTATCGTGACCTGTGCATGTGAGGCTGCATGCTCCTTATGAGAATGTAATGCCTGATGATCTCTCACTGTCTCCCAACTAGACAGTCCCATCTGCAATAAATTTCTGCATGCTGTAGCAGGATTATTAGATAATTCCAAAGCTGTGTTAAATTCTAGCACTTTATACTGGATAAAACCACCACAATATCTCTTAAGCAAATATAAAACAGGTGTTGGAAAAATAATCTGGCTTTCTGCTATTAGCCTGCTTTAACTTGTTTTCATCAAAAGGTGGTGCGATTAGAAACCCAAGTGTGGAAACTTCAACTATATGGTAATGCTTTATTTCACAAATTAAATGGTGTTAAGACAGATAAAGGGGTTTATTTTTCTTTTAAAAACAACTAATGATCTCAGTAGCATCTCAAAGCTGCACTACCTAAACAGAGTTCTACCATAAGCTGCAAAATTGTGTAGACTACTTTCAACTTTCCAAGTCACATCTGCTAAGGAGCATCAAGGAAAGAGCAAAATCAGCAAAACCACGAGGAAATAAAAGAATAAAAAAGAAAAGGACACTGTATAGCTGACCAAATGATGAGGAGGGAGAGGAGACAGAAGCTAATAAAACAAATAGAAATCAACTTAATATTCTTTACCTATTTATTTAAGCCTTATAACTAACTACACTACAACGCAAATATAATTACTATCTTTCTATAGATAAGAAAACCAAGGTTTAGTAAGGCTAGTAACTTGCTCATAGGGACTTGGGAAATGACACTAGAACATCGAACTGCTTTTCAAGACCACAATTATTTTATTACCAACAGTTATTGTGCTAATAAAAAATTAGATATGAAACGACAGTTCTGGGAAATCAATTAAAACAAGATTTTTGGGCGAGTAGGTAGATAAATTGAGAGTATATCAGCAAAATAAGGGATAAAATTATCCTTACTATATCGACAATCAATATGAAAACACAGTCTACTGGAAAAATAAACATGGCCATAGACAGAATACAGTTAATATATTAGATGTTCAACTTCACTAGCCAATCAAAAAACCACACATGAAAACTTTCTGCTCATCAGATAAATGACAAAGACCATTAATATACAATGTGAAAGAAGTGTGAGAAAAAGGGTATTTTCACGTGCTACTGCTGGGAATGAAATTAGCATAAAGGCAATTCAGCAGTTCTTACAGATATTAAAAATGCAAACATCACCATTTGAACCTTAAATTTCACTCTGAAAACTTCCATTCATATTGTTGCAAACACGTACAAGGACGTTGTTTACAAGATCATTACGTGTAATGGTGAAGAATTACAGTTAACTCAATGTCCACCCATAGGAAAACAGGTCAATTATGGTCCATTCATATTACTGATTATCTTATTTATAATAAAATAGAAAATGTCTAAAATGCAGTGCCAAATGATACAGTGGCAAAAATATATACAGAAAAATCATTTGAAATGCAAAGAAAACTGGGCATAAGGAAAAAAGCATGCACATATACCTATCACAAGTAATAAGCTCTTCAGGTTCAGAAAAAGCTAGTCAATAAGACACAAAGAAGGTTTTAAAGAAATTCAATAAATACATTCAAACTCAACCTTCTATGTGTCATGGAGACAAACACATATACACACACATTTGTACAATGTATAAGCTGAATTTATGAAAACTAGGAAAAAATGGCTAAATCCAAACACTGAATAAATAGAAAAATCCCCTTACTACTCTAAATAAGGAAAATATTAAAAAGCTGGCTAGGCTTGGTGGCTTCTGCCTGTAATCCCAGCATTTTGGGAGGCCGAGGCAGGAAAATCACCTGAGGTCAGGAGTTCGAGACCAGCCTGGCTAACAAGGTGAAACTCCATTTCTACTGTACTGAAAATATAAAAAATTAGCTAGGCGTGGTGGCACACGCCTGTAATCCCAGCTGCTCAGGAGGCTGAGGCAGGAGAATCACTTGAACCCGGGAGGCGGAGGTTGCAGTAAGCCAAGATCGTGCCATTGCACTCCAGCTTGGGCACCAAGAGCAAAACTCTGTCTCAAAAAAAAAAAAAAAAGAAAAGAAAAAGCCAAATAATAATCAGAATTGAGGAAAAATAGAATCACAGATACAGATTTAAAAACAATCAAAACCTAGAGAAAATGATTTCCAAGCAAATCACTTCACCAAAATTCACCCCAGAAAAAGCACATCACACTTGAACATCCCAACAACACAGAAACAAGAGAAAGATACAAAACCAGATGGTTTCACAGCAGAATGTTATACAACCTTTAAAGAACACAGAATTGCAATGTTATATCGGGATTTCAGATTATAGGGGGAAAAAGATGAAAAGCTCTCCATTAATTAAAAAGAAACAGAAAAGATACCAGAAGAGCATCATGAATGTAAATTTAACAACATATACACTCTGACCAAGCAGAATTTACTGTAGTACAAGAGTAGTTCAATATTAGAAAATCTACAGAAGAAATTATTTCCATTATCTAATCAAATAAAAAAACAAGTATGTGATTCCACTATGGTATGATCAAATCATACCCAGAAAACTAAGTTCACAAGTATTCAAAAAATAAAAAAACCAAAATGCTCAAATGAAATAATTTAAGAAATAAAAAACCTAAATGATAAAAGGCAATCAGTTATCACCCTAAAGCCACTTCCATTAAAATCACAAAAGCACACCTGGAATCACTAAAATTCTGGCAAATATACCACAGCAATAAAATGAAATTACTGGTGTAAATTTTGGAGAAGTAAAGTTCTCTTGCCTTTACTGCTATTTTTATATATATATAAAATTCCAGTGAAATCTAATTACAGTTTTTAAATACTATTTGAACTGATAAGGAAATCTGGTAATGTCATTGGTCACAAGACAAATATACAAAATAATCTGCATAGACGATAACTAGGTTAAAATAAACATAGGAAAAATTCTGTACTCACAATGTAACATTTTTTTCTTTTTTTTGAGAAAGGGTCTCACTCTGTTGCCCAGGCAGGAGTGTAGTGGCATGATCACAGTTCACTGCAGCCTCAAGCTTCTGGGCTCAAAAGATCCTCCCCCTCCTGAGCCTCCTGAGTAGCTGGGACTACAGACACACACCACTATGCTGAGCTAATTTTTTATTTTTTTGTAGAGACAGGGTCTCACTTTGTTGCCCAGGCTTGTAACACATTTTTACAAAGCAAACAAACTTTAAAAATAGGGTACCTATTTACCTTATCTAAGCAGAAGTTAAAACAAAAATCATAATGGAAAAGTGGGAGACTATATACTGGTAAAAAGTAACAGATCAAAAATTACCTAAACACATAGGCATATGGCAATTTAACCTTGAAATTCAGAGAGAAGCAACAGAAAAACACAGGGAGAAAGAGATGACTCATCTTTTCTAGCTAAAGATTTTAATTCGCTATCTTCTTACGTAGATCCAAGCAGATGAAAGACATGCCAAGATGCAGGAATAACAAAGTAACTTTATATAGCACACAGAATATTCTTAAAAACTAGCCCTGAACGACAACATATATGAAGCTTTAATAAACTGTAAAGAACTTTACATCTTAGAGACTGTACTTTCTGATCATAATGCAATAAGGATAGCTTATAAAAAAAAGTTCCCCAAAGGTACAATCCATGAAATAATTGATGGGCTGAAATAACAACTTTAGTTTTCATTAAAATTAGAAACTTCTGCTCTGTTAATCTGAAGAATGAGAAGATAAGCCACAAACTGGGAGAAAATAGTTGCAAAAGACTTATCTGATAAAAACCAGTTATCTTAAAACTCTACAATAAAAAAACAATCGGATTAAAAAATAGGCAAAAGATCCAAAGAAACACTTTCCCAAAAATGTAAAGATGGCAAATAAAGATGCTCCACATCACATACAATTAGCCACAAATTAAAGCCAGATACATTGTACACCTATTAAAATGAAAAATCCAAAACGCTGATATCAAATGCTGGTGAAGGTATGGTACAACAGGAATTCTCATTCATTGCTGTTAGGAAGTCAGAGTGGTACAGCCACTTTGGAAGACGATTTCAAGGTTTCTTAACGAAACTAAACATACTCTTACTACACAATCCAGTAATAGTGCTCCTCATTAATATCTACCCAAATTAGCTGAAAACTTATGTACACAAAGAAAATCTGTACATGTATGTTTATAGCAGCTTTACTCATAATGACCAAATCTGGGGAACAACCAAAATGTTCTTCAGTACATGAATGGATAAAGTGTGGTACACCCAGATAATGGAGTACAATTCAGTGAGAAAAACAAATGAAGTATCAAGCCATAAAAAGACAATGGAGGAACCTTAAATGCATATTCCTAAGTAAAAGAAGCCAATCTGAAAAGGCTAAATACTGTATGATTCCAACTATATGAAATTCTTAGAAAAACAAAACTATGAAGGCAGAAAAAAAATGGTTGCTGGAGTAGAGCAGGAAGAAATGAATAGGCAGAGCACTGATTTTTAGGGTAATTAAACTATTCTGTGTGATACTGCAATGGCTGATACATACATATTCATTATACATTTGTCAAAATATATAGGATGTACAATATTAACAGTGAACCCTGATATAAACTGTACTTTGGATGGTAACAATTTGTCGTTGTATATTCATCAATTGTAACATATGTACCAATCTGGTGTGACATGCTGACAGTGCCCGACAACAGTAAGTTCTTTGTGGGGGGTAATAATCTGGGAACTCTACTATCCACTCAATTTTGCTATAAACCAAAAACTGCTCTAAAAAAACAGTATCTATTTTTTAAACAAAGTTTCATGTCTGGAAACCAAGAAAAACATATCCCTTAATAAAGAAATTTGTGGGTTTATTTTGAGATGGGGTCTCCCTGCTAACGTGCAGTGGTGGCATGATCTCGGCTCACTGCAGCCTCAATCTTCCTGGGCTCACGCAATTCTCCTACCTCAGCCTCCCAAGGAGCTGGGACTACAGGAGTGTGCCACCATGCCTGGGTATTTTTGTAGAGATGGGGTTTCACCATGTTACCCAGGCTGGTCTCAAACTCCTGGGCTCAAGAAATCCTACCACTTCAGCTTCCTAAAGTGCTAAGATTACAGGCATGAGCCACTGCATCTGGCCAGGAAAAGTATTAATATTGGTTTAGAAATACACAAGTAGAAATCAACAGTGGAAAAGGAAACACAGAGATAAATCCCAGAATACGTGAGAATTTAAATATGACAATAAACAGCTTTCAATTAAAGTCAGAAAAACTGGTTTGATAGCTGACACAACTGGCTATCCATCTCATAGACAGATATTCCAGATGAATCAAACACTTAATGATTAAAAAAAAAAGCAACGAGAATCTTCCAAGAAAATACAATGAGGAAACTTTTGTAAAAATTTCAATAAACTCATCAGCTAAAAGAGATAACCTATCTAATTACCACATTAACATACTAAAAGGTTGTGTGGCAAGATCATTAAAAGCAAAATCAACAGACCAATGACTAAGAAAAATATCTGAAATTCATGATTATTAAAGGGTTAACATCAATAACATTTGAAAAACTCTTAAAATGAAATTTACAGGAAAAAATAAAAAATAACCCAACCTAAAAACAGGAAAGGACAGGGACAGGCTAACAGAAGAGAAATCCAAATACCAAATAAAATGTTCAATCTCATTAAGAATCGAAGAAAAACTATCACTTTAAACCCATGTCCACTCACTAAAATTCAAATGAGTGATACTGGCTATTGCTGCTAGAGATTCTTGAAGAAAAAGACATGGTACTACACCATTATTAGATATGTCTTTTTATATTCTTGAAAAACAACATGACTAGTTACACACGCTCCGTCCCGAATATGTTATTCCTGGAATCTTTCTTAGGTGTAAAAAAAAAAATTGTTCATAATTGGGAGGGGATCCTAGATATAAACAGAATTTCCATTAATAAGTGAATGGTTTAATGTGTCTCTATGCCAAAGAATACTTTATAAAGTCATTTAAAAAATTACATCTACATTAAGGAACTTACACAGATTTTCACAAAAAACTTTTAAACAAGAAAAAGTGTATTTAACAAATAACTTAAGCATATATAACGTGAACCAATTATGTAAAATGTGTATGTATTTGTCTATGCTTAAGTAACACACAAAAAGATCTTCAGCTAAGGTATTAATGGTGGTGGTTCCCTCATGGTCCAAAAATTAAGGATGAATTTTACTTCCTTTTTAACTTATGTCTGCTTTGTTTTCCTCCCAATGAGCCTGCATTAGTTAAATATGAAAAAAAAACCCATTAAGTTATCCTTTCTCAAAAATAAAAGCAGGTACTTATAGCAGAATAATACCAAATGGGCTGGGCATAGTGGCTCACGCCTGAAATCCCAGCACTTTGGGAGGTCGAAGTGGCGGATCACTTGAGGACAGGAGTTCAAGACCATCCTGGGCAACATGGTGAAACCCCATCTCTACAAAATACAAAAATTAGCCGGACATGGTGGCACATGCCTGTTGTCCCAGCTACTCAAGAGGCTTAGGCAGGAGAATCGCTTGAACCCAGGAGGCGGAGGTTGCAGTTAGCCAAGATTGAGCCACTGCACTCCAGCCTGGGCAACAGAGTGAGACTCTGTCTCAGAAAAACAAACAAACAAAAAAACCCCAAAAGGATATTTTGCAACCATTCAACTTTTAAGGCAAAAGACACAAGAATGTTTTTAAAGCACTTAAATAAAATTCTTAATTTAAAATTTTCTCTCCAAATGCGAAAAACAACATTTGCAATCAATTCTGTTAACTGTAACAGTAGCATAACAGCTACCTCTCAGGAACATTATGATTAAATGAGATTATAAACAAAACTCTTCCTTTCTTTGATCTTTAAGGAATAGCAAAATAGCAAAATGTTTTTAAATTAAGGTACGTAAATTTTCCTATCCATATATATATACATTAAAAAAAATAAAATTATCGCCTAACATCTCTCGGGCACTGTGGCTCACGCCTGTAATCCCAGCACTTTGGGAAGCTAAGGCAGTCAGATCACTTGAGGCCAGGAGTTCAAGATCAGCCGGGCCAACAAGGCAAAACCCCGCCTCTACTAAAAATACAAAAATTAGTCGGGGATGCTGGCAGGTGCCTGTAGGCCCAGCTACTCAGGAGG
This sequence comes from Chlorocebus sabaeus, assembly GCF_047675955.1. NCBI lineage: Eukaryota > Metazoa > Chordata > Mammalia > Primates > Cercopithecidae > Chlorocebus > Chlorocebus sabaeus. The sequence continues at coordinate 39,975,773 of NC_132913.1, forward strand.
CTGAGACATGAAAATCACTTGAACCCGGGAGGTGGAGACTGCAGCGAGTTAAGATCGCACCACTGCACTCCAGTCTTAGTGACAGAGCGAGACTCTGTCTCAAAAAAAAAAAAAAAAAAAATTTATCTCCTAATGTAATGCTTAATTTGTAATTACTAGGTTAAGTACTGTGCACCTACAAGTTCTGCTTCCCTTCTAAATGTGATGGGAAGAATTTAAATCCTTTTAAAAGTTGATACATATGATTCTCATCTCTCATTAAGCCCCACCGAAACTAGATTTCAAAATAAATAATTTTTTCAATCCTTATCATAGAAAAAAAGGGAAAAGGGAAAACTATGGATTAATGCAAAGATTTAGCAGATAATCCTTAGAGCAGAAAAAAGAATAATTGTAAAGTAGGTTAAAGTATACTAAAATTAAAATATTACAAACATTTAAAGAGTACTTACTGCACCAGATGCTGTACCTAAAAAATAAAAAACAGGCAAAATATTTACACCATGATAAATCATGCTCTCCTTCATAAGTTTTAATATTTATTCATATATTCATAGTACTTATTCCTCCTCATCCTCAAGATTTTGAGACTACCTCATATGAACTATGTGCTATCTTTCCCACAAAATAAACATCTATAGTGCAAAACATTTTCAGAGTTTGAACTTTCAATCTACAAACTCACTTGGAGGCAGTCTGAGAAGTATTCAACATTGCCTTTTATTTCTCCTTTCCTTACTATAATAGGTGACTTTGTTTCTTATTCCTCTTTCTCTACTAAGTATATTACCAAAGCACAATAATGCCTCTACCACTGATTCTACAGCTTTAGATTCCTGGTAACTTTATCTGAATTCCAGATTTGTGCTGTACAACACAACAGTGATCAGACACCAGACATCCCTTTAAATTAAAATTTAAGATTAAATAAAATTTAAAAAATTCATTTCCTCAGTTGCACCAGCCACATTTCAAATACACAATAATTACATGTGTCTAGTGGCTACTGTATTAAGCAGTACAGATTACAGAACATTTTCATCACTGCAGAAAGTTCTATTAGATGTTACTGTCCTCTATACTACTACAGAAAACTCCTTAAGAGATTTTGAAATGCATGTTAGTCACAAAACTCCTAATAATAATCTTAAACTTTAGAAACTAGTAATTTAAACATGTAAATAAAATAAAGACAGAGATTGTATGTAAAACAAAACAAAACTAAGTTTGTATATACTGAGTACACTCAAAAGAAGCTACTATAGAAAATCACTGTAGAGCCAAAGCATTTTAAAAGTAACTAAAAACAAAAATTATGTAATTTTCCAGGATTACTGAGGGTAACAGTACCCAGCTCTAGATATCTAAATAAAAGAAAATAATTGTATTAGGTATTTCAGAACATTTTAGTTTAAATAATGAAATCTGTGAAACATCTTTAAAAAATCAATTAAGTCCCATTTGAACCCAGAGAAAAGCACACAGTACATTTTCAACACCTTTCAACCAATACTGTTTATAACAGAACACAATCTTGTCATAATCGTGGGATGAAGTTCGGCATCTGGAATATTAATTTATGTGGACAGCTATATATTCATGATACTGGAGGCATTATTAATATATATTAAAATCTTATGAGTCAAAATGGCCAGTTATTGGGAACTAATATTTACTCCAATGGCTATCAATACAAGGGCCAAGGAGACGACAGAAAAGTAACTCTAAAGTAGTCTAGAATGCCAAGGAGAGCTCATACTAAACACCTAGAGAATGGAGTCACTACGTCATTCTAATGCTTGCTGAGTACAAATATGAACTCAACCAGAGTTCATTTAACATATACTCTCTGACACCTACTGTGTTGACAGGACTACTGTTAAGTATTGAATAGTCAGATCATCCAACTTTTCAAAATAAATTCAAACTCAAAATCTGCAGACTACAAATGTTAGCAATAATTACAAAATTGAAGAACATTGTGTGGGCCAAAGTAAATCTGCAGACCTAATTGGGTCCAGAACTCCTGACCTAAAACTGTAAAAATTTCCTAAGAATTCAATTATCGCCGGGCGCGGTGGCTCACGCCTGTAATCCCAGCACTTTGGGAGACCGAAGTGGGCGGATCACAAGGTCAGGAGTTCGAGACCAGTCTTGCCAATATAATGAAACCCGGTCTCCACCAAAATACAAAAATTAGCCAGACATGCACCTGTAGTCCCAATTACTTGGGAGGCTAAGGCAGGAGAATCGCTTGAACCCGGGAGGCGGAGGCTGCAGTGAGCCGAGATTGCCACTTACTCCAGCCTGGGTGACAGAGCGAGACTCCACCTCAAAACAACAACAACCACCAAAAGACTTCAATTGTCAACGCTATCCCAGTTTCCTATTGCGGAAAAAAGAAAAAGGAGGTTATATAAAGTCCAAGAGATCCTGCTTTTTTTACTCCTCATTATAATAGGGCTGCTACTGTCCAAATGAGGTCTAACACATACCACCATACATAGTATACATACCTGCTGCTACATCCATACTATTTACTCCTGGCTGTAAGAAGAAAAATGAAATTAGTGTTATTCATCTCTTTTAAACTGTATTTTATATAAGTTCCTCATAAAGCATAGTGAAATCAGTACCTGCTATGGATAATCCTCAAGCCTGTGACTCAAAGATTCTTAGCAAAACTTTTAGTGGTCTCAGTTCCTCGAGCTTGCTATAAATTGTAAAGGAGATCAGCAAACTGAGGCTACAGGAGTAGTTTAAATGTTATATGGTCACCAAGTGTACACAAGGTCCTCAACGCTTTACCCACAATTCTGGAAACCAAAACCCTCTGAAAACCAACTTTTTTCAAGTATGGTACCAAAACTCACTACAGTGGCAAAACCTGCCCTAAATGAACATGAAACTCCACAAACTTCATTTATCCCACTTCAGTTTAGTTTAGCTGCAAAAATACTAACATTATTGAAGTTAGACAGCACTGCCCTGGACCTCGCAGGAAATGTTTACATATTATATGCAATGTGTTACTTTCCAGTATTATAAAGAATTTTTGAAATATATCTCGTCTTAGGATTTTGGGAAAGACATTGCAAACTTACCACCTCAAGGGAGTATGCCACATCTGTTCATTACAACCACATAAAGAATAAAGAAGTTAAATTTGAATTTTGTAATAATTTATATTACTATACTACCTGATAGAGATGGTAAGGCTGTTTAATAGATTTTCTAATTAATTTGCCACAGCTGAAGTCTCAGAATGTGGATTTCCAATTAAATCTTGATTTCTAAATCTAGTATTAAATCATATTATACCAACTTTTAATTAGCACTCAGTGAAGTAAATGTTTACCCTTTAAAACTTACATGTTATCAGACGAATAAAATGTTTCTGGCTCACATTGTATACTTTTCAATATTCTGGTCTTAATACAAAATTAACTTAATAATTAAGAATGTACATATAATATCAATATAGGAAAAAATCTAAATGCCTATCATTGAAGTTACAGAAACTAAATCCAGGACAAGCACAGTGGCTAATGCCTGTCATCCCTGTGGGAGGCCGAGGCAGGAGGATAATTTGAGCTCAGGAGTTTGAGACCAGCTTGGGCAACACAGGGAGACCTCATCTCTATAAAAAAAATTTAAAATTAGCTCGGCGTGGTGGCACGTGCCTGTGGTCTCAGCTACTCAGAAGGCTGAGGTTGGAGGATTGCTTGAGCCCGGATGGTTGAGGATGTAGTGAGCTGTTATCATGTCACTCACTGCACTCCAGACTGGTTGACAGAGCAAGACTCTGTCTCAAAAATACAAAGAAAAGAAAAGAAACTGAAAGTCCACAGTAATTCTCATATTTTATTACAGTACTACACAGGCACTTCAACGGCTAACATGATTGCCTATCAAGTATATAGGTATTATTACTCCATATATAAAAGCAATCAATCAAAACATTACTTCACAGAAAATAGTTATTTTCACATGATTACCGGTAAGGCAGGCTGCATGGAAGCCTGAGACATATGAGACATCATCATTCCAGGCATTACTGACGACATCATTCCAGGCATCTAAAATAAAAGTAAAAAAGGTTACTATAAGACCAAAGCACTTAATATGACTTTAAGAATCCCATAACTTAAGATTAAAAACCACTAAACACTATACCATGTGAATAGTATGCTTAGTAAGTGCTTGTTGAATGAATGAAGTACTTTACCAATAATCTATTTTAATACTTATGTCACAGTTTTTATATATACGGTCAAAATTATTTTAACAAGTAAATTTAATAAGTTTGGACTATTACGTTATTTCTAGCCTGAATTTAAAAAAACATTAATTTCCTTTTAGTTGTAACACAACAGTCATATTTTTCTCACTTCTTTGGAGCAAGAGAATTTAGCATAAAATTTTTTCAGTATTTTTCACCTTTGATTTTTAATACATGTACTGAATAAATTTTATAATGTGGCGTATTTCAAAATCCTAGATCAAAGGTGCTAATATCCAAACAATGACCTAAAAAAATACATTTAAAAAAACCCGTTTTAAATCACAAGTCATCTATCCCCTCTCATGTACAGAAAACTTAAGGCACATACATAAATATCTAAAGATATTAGTTTGGGAGCTCAATCTAGTTTATCAACAACTACCATTCAAATCTATGAATTAATTCTATTAAGTCTGAATATAAATTCTGAAGATTAACACAAGTTTCTCAAGAATTTGACCCAATGCTCCTCTATATTAGTATAATCCCACATTACAATTTTGATTTTAATGACCATTAAAAAGATCTAAGGAAATTCAGAAGGGGACAAAAATTACATACAATAATCACAGGTACTGGAACAAGGTAACCAGTTATTAAACAATTTCAAAGTAAATGAACATTTTGAGAAATAGGAACAACAGAAAATAAGCATATGGTCAGCAGGAACATACAGATTCAAGCCTTCTAAAGTTATGTAAGAACATTCACACACTGAATTGTATTCCTTGTGAAAGTGACCCATGAAACTAAACGAGGCTAAGGTACCTATTAAAATAAAGTAGCATGGAGTTAACGGGTTAAAAACAACCAATAAACTGTCTAAACATCATTAAACAAAACTTTTTGACAAAAATTGTGACTATTAAGAATGTGGTGGCTGACTTGGAATATGATCCAAATAGTACGTATTTTTTTTAAGGTATAGAATTTGAAAACCGAAGCACTGGCAAGCCTCCATCATCCAGACTGAGAATCAGAGAAATAATTTACAAGGTAAGGAGAAAAAATACAACAATCAAATTAGAAAGAACTATAACTAGGCTTACTCCCAGCCCATACATCTCCAGCCAATAGATATATCCTCGTAATTTTGCTTTAGGCCAATGTAAAATACGCTGAATCAGGTAACTGGTTGCATTGGAAAGCAACCAAGATACATGACAGGCAACATAGAAACAGCCTGCTACTTTAAGTAACCTATATATAAAATCAAAAGCTAGTAACATAACCAACACTAGAATTCTAAGCTAAATTGACAGATCAAGGCCTGAAAACTTAAGAGAAAAACCAATCAAAGTAACTTCTCCTAAGAATTAAAGGTATTTTTTTTAAAGTAGAGTAAAATCTGCATAAAGCAACAGAACATTCTCTCGCTGGGCACGGTGGCTCACTCCTGTAATCCCAGCACTTTGGGAGGCCAATGCAGGCGGAACACGATGTCAGGAGACCAAGATCTTCCTGGCTACTGTGAAACCCCATCTCTACTAAAAATACAAAAAATTAGCCAGGCATGGTGGCACATGCCTGTAGTCCCAGCTACTTGGGAGGCTGAGGCTGAGAGGTGGAGGCTGCAGTGAGCTGAGATGGCGCCACTGCACTCCAGCCTGGGCAACAGAGAGAGACTCCGTAAAAAAAAAAGAACATTCTCTCATGGCAGTAGCAGACTGTACAAATAAATGTAATTTCAAATTGAAATATCCTGACTTTATCACACATATAAAGATAAAATCTTACTTAAAAACAAAGCCACATAAAAACCAATATATAAGAGTTTAGTAGACCAGGCCAATGAGACTTACAGCAGGCAGTATTTGAAAATCACTAAAGAACATACAGAGTTTGACAGAGTTCTCTCTTTAATTGACCTTCTTCCCATACCTAAAATGTTTAAACACCTCAGAAATGTTCTTTTAGAACGGAAATCATGGTATTTATTATAGAATGAGATTTAATGTCAAAAAGCTACATTCTCCCTTCGTATCTCCGTAAATTCTGGGGATGAAGACTAGTTAATCTTGTTTTACCTGACAAACTGCAAGTCCTAAATTACATACAACTGAATATCCTGAAAGTAAATCAATCATTAATGTAATTTAAACCAAAACTGTGATGTCAACATAAAACCAAAGAACAAAACAATAAACATGCAAAATACTATATTCTGTAGGAAAAACTACTGTAAGAATTTAAGAAATTTAGAGTTCCTTTAGAGGACTGAGAATCCCAAAGTCTGTTTTTCAAAGTCTAAAAAATCTACTTTGTGGCGATGTTATGATTCTCATTCTCTATTAATTCTAGGATATACATAACATAGAGATACTTTTTATAATCTCTTTCTTTGAAGCTAAATCTTTTAAAGAAATTGTGTTGATTTACGCCAGTCACTTTGGCAGCACCATCAATCTGAGACCATTAAAAGTTTCTAAGCTATCTATTAACACTTACTGTTAATGGGAATACAAGATGCAAACTTATGAGAATTGGCTATGGCTCAGATCCTCAAAAGTGATTTTTTCCTCCCTCATCCCAATAATAAAAGAGTTAAAACATTCAAATGTCTTTGCTCTCTCCTCTGTCACAGTAGGTATACTTCTTCTTTCCATGAAGAGGTGTCTCAACGTTATCTGTTGAGTGTTTCAGATTTTCCATTTAGATTTTTTTTTTCTTTTCACTCTTAAGGGCACATAAAACACAGTCATGTGTCATTTAATGACCGTATGTTCTGAGAATTGTGTCATCAGGAGATATCATCATTGTGTATCATAGAATGCACTTACACAAACCTGGATGGTTATAGTCTACTACACATCTAAGCTATTATGGTATACACAGCCTATTGCTCCTAGGCTAGAAACCCTTATAACATGTTACTGTACTGAATACTGTAGGCAACTGTAACACAATGCTAAGTATTTGTATATCTAAACATAGAGGTAGTATATGATTTAACAGGACCACCATTGTGTATGTAGTCTGCCATTTACCAATATGTCACTATGTGGCCCACAAATCTAATACTGTGTCTCAACATTTAAGTTCAATGAAAATGGGATGTTGCGTCAAAATAATAAAGGGGAAAAATTCTTAACTTAGTTGCTACAATAACACCACAACGAATTCCATGAGCCACACCATTCTTAAGGCTACAAAGTGGTAGTTCATATTTACTTAATGTGAAGCATACTATAAAATGAAAACCATGTACTGCTTTGCAAATTCCCATTTAAACTACTTTGGTAAATATGTAAAAGTGCTATAATTCAAAATTTTTAGTTGTATGAGACATAAATTTCCTAAAATGTTAAACATCTGAATATTATGAAAAATTTGGCAACTTTAAAAAATGTAGCTGATATATTTTATACAATTCATGAGTGGCCAACCATATGTATATTTACACTATGTAAATCATTTCTATTTCCTATTCTTTTAATAAGTATAAAACTAATTATCAAGATGTTCTCAGAAGAATCATCAGTTTGAGGAAAATAAAAAATAAATGAACAAAACACTAGGGAGCGCTACACATCCTGTTCAGTCATTCTTAGCATCCCAGAAAGTTTCTAATGTTAGATATAAACAAACATATTTCATTTATCACTCTACATATTTTAAAAAATGAAAATAAAAAGTGGTAGTAATAAAAGCAGTATCAATGCTACGGTGAGTGAATTTTACAAAGTGTAAATTCAATTGGTCCAACTTTACCATGATATGAAAAGAAAGCACTTTAAAAGTGAAGAACTTCACATGGGGACTTCACAAGTTCTTTCCTTCATAGTTATTTCTAAAGTTTTTCCTGCTGGAAAGAAATGACAAACAATTGGACCTATCTTTTGTCTAGTATTACAAAAAAAAAAAAAAAAAATTCACCTGAAAAAAATACTAACTCCTAAATCTGGTGGTTTTTTAAAAACCATTCTTGCTGCAAACCTGTAGCAGCAAATTCATAACCTAAGTAAGTTTCATGTCTGCCTTTTTACTTGGGGTTCTTCTTAAGTGTGCTAAAGTAAAATTCCATAAGGTAAGTACAACCTATAAAGGCTGTTTTAATATTTTAGAACAACTATCTCATATACCACTAAATTATTTTATGAATATACAAATAAACGCCAAAAATCTTGAATAAATGCAAACTGAATCTTTAAATAGAACTAAACGTTCATTCAATTGGAGATAAATGGAAATATCTATGTTTAAAGCATACCCTTAGCAACCAAAAGTAAACTAGTGGCTTTTTTTGTGGAAATCATTTAACCTACTTCCTCTTCATCTAAAGCAAGCCTGTTCAATCTGTGGGCCATGGGCCACATGTGGCCCAGGACAGCTTTGAATGTGTCAACACAAATTTGTAAGCTTTCTTAAAACATTCAGATTTTTTTGGCTTTTTTTTTTTAAGCTCATCAGCTACTGTTAATGTTATTTTTTTTTATGAGTGGCCCAGGGGAGCCAAAAGACTGGATACCCCTGATGCAGAGCAACATAAATTCAAAACATCATTTTTTGATAAGAAATATTTAGATAAATAAAGGCAATATTTGTACAAATTGTTATCATGCAGAATAGAACTTTACCATGTAACAAGACAAGTGCCAGTATTCAAAATTTGCGAAACTCTCTCAACCTACAGAATTTAGAACTGCTGAAGTATAGCAACCCCTTCAGGGTCTAAGGAAATTAACCCAATTATATAGTCTTATACTGATATATACAGATAATGCGGTCTGAAGTCAGACTGACAGAATTCCTATCCCATTTAACTTGGGCTAATTTATTTGACCTCTCTGGACCACAAACTCTTCATCAATGAGAAAAAACATTAACTGTCTGATAGGATTATTATAGAGAACAAATGTGATAATACAAATACGGCACTTAGAAACAGGCTTAATAAATAATAATAGGTATTACCAATGGTCTCCATTTAATCAAGGTATATCTTATGTCACCCCTTCCCTCATCTATTCTTTATCTAGCTCTCAAGTGCTTCAGTTCTTTTAAGTTACCTAGGGAAAATATTGTAAAACCACAGTAATATTCAATAGGAACCAATACACATTAATAAGAAGTCAATCTCAGATTAAGAGCATGCTTAGTGCTGGCTCTGCAATGTCACTGAGTAACTCACTAAATTCTCTGGGCCTTACTATTCCCATTTGTAAATTGGGCATCCAATCCATCTAGCCAATCCACTTTTCAATCAGGAGGATCAAATTCAATAGGCTATAATCTCTCCAAGTTTATATAAGCACGGTGACAGAATTCTTGACACAAATTATGTGACACAATTTAGAAATAGCGCTAAATGACAACGAACTGACACTTTTTAAAAAAAGCTCTAATCATAACTGGGGATACACAAAAATTGCATTGCCTCAACTAAGTCATATAGAATTAATGACTTTAAAACTTACTCTAAAAAGTCATCAAAGCCTTCTTTTAGACAAAAGTATACAAGGACACAAGACCATTATTACCCCCTGCCCCAAGTCTTTCAAGCTAGACTCAGTAGTATATCAAGCTAAATCTTTATACTTTATTTCAGTGTAAGTAAGGGTCTAATTTTCTATACCTAACAAATACATGATCATAAATACACGATGACTTAGATTATTGAAAAATCATCTTTCAAAGAAGTAACAACTTTCTTGATTCCACATGGCCAAATGGGTGTTTGCAAACAAGAACTTAATGCTCATTCATTTATCAAAAGCTAGTTTTAAAAGTCTTAGCCTAAATCTAAGATCGAGACCTAACGATAAGGATCCCATTCACAACATAATGTGATTTTGTTTAAAAAGATCAAAGCTGGCCAGGCGCAGTGGCTCACGCCTGTAATCCCAGCACTTTGGGAGGCCAAGGCAGGTGGGTCATGAGGTCAACAAATCAAGACCGTCCTGGCCAACATGGTGAAACCCCATCTCTACTAAAATACAAAAAATCAGCCGGGAGTGGTGACACGCACCTGTAGTCCCAGCTACTCCAGAGGCTGAGGCAAAGGAATTGCTTGAACTAGGGAGATGGAGGCTGCAGTGAGCTGAGATCGCACCACTGCACTCCAGCCTGGCGACAGAGCAAGACTCTGTCTCAAAAAAAAAAAAAAAAAAAAAAAAAGCAATCAAAGTCTAAGATAAATACAAGAATTTCATTAAATAACGAAAAACAAAGCCTACTGAATTTCAACTCAAGACAGCCTTCACTAGTCCTTCATGACTAACAGAACCATTCAGACTGGGAGAAGATTCAGATTTCCACTTTGAGTTCACTGAGTAAAAAAGAAGCAGAAGTGGATTTCCTTTTAAATCCACCAGTGCAAAATATCATGACAGAGATGATAAATACCTCTTCAAAAGGTTTTAATTCCCAGTTCTTCAAGTTCTTTGTTTCTCTAGTTTCTATAGTTATCCGTGCTGTAACTAACCCTTCCTGCCCTTGCAGCACCCTGACATGCCCTGACAAGTCTAGACATGCCTTACTCCATAACAGATAGCCTTCCCCTTCCTGCCTAGATATCTGTGTTCAATTACAAACATTAGCCAATCGAGTCAGTTTAGATTGTGCGGTCCAACCCTAGCAAATAGGGGAAAGACACAACAGTAGTGACCAGCTGTGTAATGAATAAGAACCTCTTCCCCTCCCTTGTCCAGTGTGCTCTTGCCATTGCTTTATCCGCAAGATGCACCCTTCTACAGAAGTAAATTGCCTTGCTGAGAAAACCTTTGCCTGAGTATATTTTCACTTTGCAACACCAAGCATTTACTTCCAACAATTTGGGGGCCCACCCAGGATTCCCATTCTCCTTCGGTGAACAGGTCTCTGGTCACTTCTCATGGGGAGGCGTGACCCACTGCCTCGTTGAAGTGGCCTCAGTGTAGAGACTGGAACCCACCCAGTGCGACAAATACACCCAGACTCTCAGCAACAGAGAAAGATACAGGCCAGCAGCTTGGGGAAAGGATTCTCACATACCGCGACAACCAGGTAACTCTGTACACAGACCAAGGTAAGAAATGTTGCAGGGGTGACAAAGTATTTCCTTGGTGGTCGGGATATTCTGGAGGATGAAAGTGTGTGTGAATGATCACAAGCAGTACTGCTTTCAGTGCTGCTTGTGTGAATGGTACTAAGCACTACTGCTGTGCAGAGTGAGGGGTCCTATCTGTAGTTCTGTGGTCACTTCATACAGCTTACGGCGGATCCTGCTGTGGGGCTCATACCGGCACCCCAATGCCAAGAGGGGCCTAAATTCGCATGAGGGAAGTGGCCAGAGTGGATGAAGCAAAAGAAGGGTGCAAGGAGCCTCCAGGAGGTGGGGTTAAAGGATAGGCAAGAAATCTCTAATACGAGGGACTGAGACTTAACAAGTCTCCAGAGAAGAATTTTCAGGCAAGAAGTCTCTAATACGAGGCATTGAGTCTAACTAGGACCTGACATGGGAAATACCCCAAGCAAGACAGAGTAAAAAGGATAAAGACGGCAGTAAAGATATTCCCCCCGATAGTCCCCTAGGTCTCATATTAAAATACTGGAAAGATAATGAGAAGACTAAACATAAGAAACAGCAACAAATGATAAAATATTACTGTTTTATTTGGACTCGGGGACTCATCCTCAAACCCTCAACCTTCTGGCCAAAGTTTGGGTCGAATGAGGGTGCAATGTTTCAGTTTTTGATTCAATATGTCAATGACAAAAGCCCAGTTTCTCAAGAGGAACTGGACTATGCTCTTTATTGGAGGCAGGTACCTGTCCTCTTTTTTCCCTTAGAGACAACTAGGAAAGAACCTGATCTAGAATCACAAAAGGAAAAATTAGATAAGTTAGTTCCAATGCTCAAAGACTCCAGCACATGGGATCCCCTAGACCATCCTCCCCGGCTCAGTGATCCCAACCCCTCTACTCAGGCAGCTGCTGCCACCCCAGATCCCGCTCTAGATCCTTCACCTACTCACATTACTCCTCCTTACAATCCTGACTCTTAGAAATTATCATCCCAGGAGCCTGTCCCCTATTAGCCTAAGGACCCCTCCTTAAAGGGACTCCAACATGAAATAGAGCAATGTAAAAAGGATATCCAGAACTTCCCTTTCCCCTCTACAACTCAAGAGTCGGCCCCTGCTCTCTTTCCCTTAAAACTGACCAATTTTTAGGACCTCAGTTATACACTTGGGTAGAGTTAATGTACATCTTGGACATCCTTCAGGAAAAGAAAGGAGTATGATTCGTAGGGCTGCTATGGTAATTTGGGAACGTGAGCGTCCTCCCAGTCAAAAAGTTCCTACCGTGGACCAGAAAACCCCGCCCAAGACCCCCAGTGGGACAATAAAAACCTGGCTCACTGGGAAAACACGCAGGACCTAAGGGAGATAATAATAAAAGGAATTTAGGAATCAGTACCTGAACCCAAAATCTCTCTAAAGCATTTGATATACAACAAAAAATGGATGAAGGGCTTATGAGATTCCTAGATAGACTGAAAGAGCAAATGAGACAATACGCAGGCCTCAATTTAGAAGATCCCCTTGGGCAAAGAATATTAAAACTCCAATTTGTCCCTAGAAGATGGCCAGACATCTCAAAAAAATTACAAAAGTACAAAATTGGGAAGACCATCCCTTAAGTGAACTTCTCAGGAAAGCTCAAAAGGTATACGTGAGGACAGATGGAGATTCAAGGCAAAAACGAAAGACAAAACTTATATTATCCACCTTCCAACAGATGACTCCAAACCCATATACTTCTAAACAGAGCTTCAAGGGGCCAGAACCCATAAAGGGTCCAAACTCTCCTTTAAAGAACCAAGGCCCTCATTTACCAGGCCCTCTAAAGAGTATGGGGGAGCAAAGTCAAAGAATCTCAGAACAGAGAGGGGGTAAGGGCAAGATAGGTGCTACAAATGTAGAACAGGCCACTTGAAGACAGATGTCCCAAATTTAAAAAGGAGAAAGAAGCCCTTCCACTCATGACTTTTGAGGAAGAATAGGGGGGTCAGGGGCTCTGTCTCTTTTATCTTGAGTCCCACCAGGAGCCCTTGATAAATTCAGAAGTGGGCCCTAAGCATGAGCTTATCACCTTTTTGGTCAATTCAGGGGCGGCTCGTGCCTGTTTGTTTCCCTCCATCTAATATTGCCTACTCTTTGGAGCAACTTTTCGTCTCAGGTAAAAGGAGAAGGATTTAAAGAAAAATTTTAAAAAACACAGAGGTCAGATACCAGGATCGATCAGTTCATACTCAGTTTTTGTTAATCCTTGAGGCAGGGACTAACTTATTAGGGAGGGAGTTAATGCTGAAGTTAGGCACAGGCCTACAAGTCAGCCCAAGAGGATTCCTCACCTCATTAAACCTACTCATCACTGCAGATGAAAAATACATTAATCCAAAGAGGAGAACCCAGGGAAACTCCCAAGTCTCTCCAATCCACATCAAGCCTAATGCCCCCCCTAAGGAGAAAACAATACCCCATTCCCATAGACTGCAGGATTAGGGTTGAAACCTAAAATTAAAGGTCTTATTAAAGACAGGCTTTTTGAGCCCTGTACGTCCCCTTATAACACCCCAATATTGCCAGTCAAGAAATCAGACGGGTCATACCGGCTGGTACAGCACCTTAGAGCTATTAACCAAATAGTCCAAACTACCCACCCTGTTATCCCCAATCCTTACACCATTCTCAGCAACATTCCATATAATCATCAATGGTTTACTGTAATAGATTTAAAAGATGCTTTCTGGGCATGTCCCCTGGCTGAAGATAGTCGAGATATATTTGCTTTTGAGTGGGAGGATCCCCATTCAGGGCGGAAACAACAGTATTGATGGACAGTCTTACCCTAAGGGTAGACAGACTTCCCTAACCTTTTTGGTCAAATTTTAGAACAATTATTATAAAAAGTTGTCATCCCAAAACAAATATGCCTACTCCAATATGTCAATGATATTCTTATATCTGGTGAGGATATAGAGAAAGTAACTGGCTTCTCTACACATATTCTTAACCATCTGCAGTTTGAGGGGTTAGGAGTTTCAAAGGAAAAGTTTCAGTATGTGGAGCCTGAAGTTAAATATTTAGGCCACTTGATAAGTGCAGACTAGGGCCTGAAGGAATTGAGAGAATTGTGTCCCTACCCTTGCCTCAAACTAAACAAGAACTCAGGAAATTTTTAGGGTTAGCTGGATACTGCCACTTACAGATTGACTCATATGCACAGCAAACTTTCATATCAAAAACTTGCCCAGGGGAAGCCTGACCACCTGTGGACTTCTAAGGAAGTCGATCAGGTCAAAGAGCTGAAAGAAAGACTCATAACCACCCCTGTCTTAGCCTTACCTTCCCTGGAAAAGCTGTACCACATTTTGTGAACATGGATAATGGGGTAGCTTTGGGAGTGCTTACCCAAGAACACAGTGGCACTCAGCAGCCTGTGGCCTTCCTGTCAAAAGTCTTAGATCCAGTTACTTGCGGATGGCCTCAATACATCCAATCCATTACAGCTACCGCAGTATTGGTCCAAGAAACCAAAAACTTAACCTTTGGAGAAAAATTGACAGTAAGCACGCCCCACTAAAGTTAGAACTATCTTAAACCAGTAAGCAGGGAGGTAGCTTGCTGACTCAAGAATCTTAAAGTATAAGGTTATTCTGTTTTTTTTTTTTTTAAAAAAAAAGATGATTTAAAAGTAGCCACTGATAATTTGCTTAACCCAGCAGGTTTCCTAACAGGGGATCCAAATCTAAAAAAAAAAGCACACATGTTTAGATTTAATCGATTACCACACAAAGGTCTGACCAGACCTAGGAGAAGCTCCCTTCAGGACAGGAGGACACTTATAAATGGTTCCTCCCAGGTGATTGAGGGAAAAAGACACAATGGGTATTCAGTAATTGATGAAAACAAACTCAAAGAGAGTCAAAAAAAAATTGCCCAGTAATTGGTCTGCCCAAACTTGCAAGCTGTTTGCACTCAGCTAAGCCTTAAAGTACTTGAAGAACCATCTATATCGATTCTAAGTAGGCCTTTTTGAGTGGCTCATACATTTGGAAAAATTTGGACTGAACGAGGCCTCATTAACAGTAAAGGTCAAGACCTTGCTCATCAGGATCTATACCACCCAAGTATTGAATAACCTTCAGTTGTCAAAAGAAATAGCTATTGTCCACGTCCCCAGACACCAGAAAAGCCTTTCTTTTGAAAAGTTGAGGAAATAACCTAACAGATCAGATAGCCAAACAGGCTGCCGTTTCCTCTAAAATGCCTGTTTTTCACTTAACTCCTTCCCTTCCTTGTTCTAACGTGATCCCCATTTTTTCTTCTACTGAAAAAAAAAAAAAAAACCCTAATAAAAATAGGTGCTGAAGAGAATTCAGAAGGAAAATGGATGTTGCCGAACCACAGAGAAATGTCATCCAAACCCCTTATGAGGGAAATCTTATCCCAACTACATCAAGAGATCCACTGGGGTCGATTGAGGACGCAGTCCTCAAGAGTTTACGGGTGCACAGAAATTTATACCCTGGCCAAACAGGTTACAGACAATTGCTTAGTTTGTAAGAAAACTAATAAACTATAAAAAGATTACCCCTTGTGGGAAGCGGTCCAGGCTTAAGGCCATTCCAAAGTATCCAGATTGATTACACTGAGATGCCTCCAATAGGGTGTCTAAAATACATACTTGCGATAGATCACCCCACTCACTGGGTCGAAGCTATCCCCTTTTCAAATGCAATGGCCAATAATGTAGTTAAAGCCTTTATTAAAAATATAGTGCCCAGGTTTGGGTTAATAGAAAATATTGACTCAGACAGTGGAACCCATTTTAGCACATACATCATTAAAAAGCTATTCCAAATAGACATTAGATGGGAATATCATACTCCTTGACATCCACCTTCATCATGGAAGGTAAAAAGAATGAATCAAACTCTGAAGAACCACTTAACCAAGCTGGTTCTGGAGAATCGGTTACCACGGACCAAACGTCTTCCTGTTGCCCTGTTATGAATCCAAACTGCCCCTCGGAAAGATATTGGTCTTTCCCCTTATGAGATGCTCTATGGAATGCCTTATTTACACTCCATTGCTGACATTCCTACCTCTGAAACTAAAGACCAATTCCTTAAAAATTATATACTTGGTCTATCTTCTACTTTCTCTTCTCTTAAAACCAAAGGTCTCCTAGCACAGGCACTGCCCCCGGAGTTCCTAGTACATCAACATCAGCCTGGGGATCACATCCTCAACAAAAACTAGAAAGAGGAAAAGCTCAAACTGGCCTGGAAAGGACCACACCTAGTGCACTTAACTACTGAAACCACAGTGCAGACAGCAAAAATAGGACGGACCCATCACACCCGAGTCAAAAAAGTGCCGCCCCCCCTCCAGAGTCATGGGCCATAGTCCCAGGGGAAAACCCTACCAAACTAAAGCTAAGGAAAATTTAACTCTCTTGCATCTATTATATTACTCCTTCTTTCCTCTCTCTATTGCTGACCACCTCGTTATTAATATAACCAAGTCAATTTCGCCTCAAACTACTACATTTGATGCTTGTCTTGTTATACCCTGTGGAGACTTGTCAAGTCAAAGACAGCTCTCCACCCCAAACTGTCCTTCCTGACTCTGCTCAGACTGGACATTAGTGAGTCAGGATCATTTAGTCTGGAAAGGTTTCAATAAAGACTCCAATGTCAACTGGGAGTATTGTCCCCCACACCCTGCTAAGACAGCTTTTATTGTCACAGTTGTTCCAATGTTCTGTAGACCACTAAAGAGCACTCACGGATGGACTGCCCCAACCAGTAGTTGTAATTTCCTAAAGCCATATATGCATTTTACTAAAGAAACAGCTTCCCCTAGCTGTGAGCTAAACCAGTACTATCCAATACAGGTTATTATCTCAAACCCTCAAAGTTCTTCCCCTTCCCTAAGCCAGTTCACCTCTTTAAGCCGGTTTTATGGTATGGGGGCTGAGGTGTCAGGAACAGAACCTATCAGATCCTTTGAAATATGCTTCATTGATCCCCCAGATCCTTTGAAATATGCTTCATTGATCCCCCAGATCCTTTGAAATATGCTTCATTGATCCCCTACCGCCTATACCCTTAAAGCCTTCTTCCAAAACCTCACAACAAAACTATTGTTCCTCCTCCATCTAATGGAAAGACCAAGGTAGCTATTGTAGAAGTTAAAAACCTAAAACAAACTTTGGCACCTGAGACAGGATATCAAGGTGCGAATGCCTGGTTGGAATGGATCAAATATTCTGTCCACACTTTAAACAAAAGCAATTGTTATACTTGTTCCCAAGGCAGACCAGAGGTCCAGATTGTCCCCTTTTCACTAGGATGGTCCTTCAGTTGACCAGGGATGCACTGTATGGTAGCTCTTTTCCAGGATTCCACAGCTTGGGGTAACAAGTCGCATCAAGCTCTCTCTCTGCTATATCCCGGAGTTCAACACCCTGTGGGTCAGCCCGAGAGCCATCCAGCTTCCATCTCCCGACACTAAGTTCACTTCCTGTCTCTCACGACAGGGAGGAAACTCAGCGTTCTGTTCCTTGGAGACCTAAAAGGATGCAGTGAACTTAAAATTTTCCAAGAGCTTACCAATCAGTCAGCCCTCATTCGCCCCTGAGTAGATGTATGGTGGTATTGCGGTGGACCTCTACTAGACACTCTGCCAAGTAACTGGAGCAGCACTTGTGCTCTAGTCCAATTGGCTACCCCTTTTACTCTGGCATTTCATCCACCAGAAAAAGAAAAAACAACATTGTAAAGCAAGGGAAGCTCCTTATGGGTATTTCAATTCCCACATTTATTTAGATGCAACTGGAGTCCCACAAGGAGTACCAGAAAAATTTAAAATTCGAGATCAAACGCCGAGGTGGGCGGATCACGAGGTCAGGAGATCGACACCATCCTGGCTAACACGGTGAAACCCCGTCTCTACTAAAAATACAAAAAAATTAGCCGGGTGTGGTGGCAGGCGCCTGTAGTCCCAGCTACTCGGGAGGCTGAGGCAGAAGAATGGCGTGAACCCAGGAGGCAGAGCTTGCAGTGAGCTGAGATCGCGCCACGGCACTCCAGCCTGAGGGAAAGAGCAAGACTCCGTCTCAAAAAAAACCAAAAAAACAAAAAAAACTCGAGATCAAATAGCTGCAGGATTTGAGTCAATATTTTCGTGAGTGACAACTAATAAAAATGTAGACTGGATAAATAACATTTATTATAATCAGCAGCGGTTTATTAATTACACCAGGGATGCTGTCAGAGGGATAACAGAACAATTGGGGCCCACTAGCCAGATGGCCTGGGAAAACAGAATGGCCCTAGATATGATATTAGTCAAAAAAGGGGGTGTTTGTGTTACGATTAAAACTCACTGTTGTACCTTTATTCCAAACAACACTGACCTCACTGGGAACATAACAAGGGCCTTACAAGGACTTACTGCTTTATCCAATGAACTAACTAAAAATTCTGGAGTCGATAACCCTTTCTCAAGATGGCTAGAGAGGTGGTTCAGTAAAAGAAAAAGAATCACAGCCTCAATCCTTACTTCTCTTACAGCCGTCATAGGTATGCTCTTTCTTACAGGATGCTGTACTCGTAGTTTAGTGCAGACTTATAAAAACAGCTCTCACCAAAACCTTCCTGAGCTCTCCTCCACTTTATTCAGATAAACTCTTCCCTCTAGACACCCAAAAGAACAAGATATACTGAGACATTTTGAAGAGAAAAAAACTATAAAATCAAGAGGGTGAAACTGACAGAGATGATAAATTCCTCTTCAAAAGGTTTTAACTCCCAGCGTTTCTGGTTGTTTCTTTAGTTTCTATAGTTACCCCTACTGTAAACAGCACTTCCTGCCCTTGCTGCACCCTGACGTGCCCTGACAAGCCTAGACATGCTTTGTGCCATAATGGATAGCCTTCCCCTTCCCGTCTAGATAGCTGGGTTCAATTTCAAACATTAGCCAACTGGGTCAGTTTAGATTGTGCGGTCTAATCCTAGCCAGTAGGGGAAAGACACAACAGTGGGGACCAGCTGCGTCAGTAGTAAGTACCCCTTCCCCTCCCTTGTCCATCTCAGGAAGGCTCCGTCTACAAGACGCACCCTTCTACAGAAGTAAATTGCCTTACTGAGAAAACTTTTGCCTGAGTGCTATTTTCACTTTGTGACACCGAACATTTACTTCCGACAATCACATCTTTAATAACTGCTAAGTACGACTAACTTGTTTAATAAGTGATATATAAAGTATGAGTACTTGACCAGACAACGAAAGAGAGCAAATACACATTTAGTAGCCTTTATATGGAATGCTTGAGACCAGATTGTTTTGGATTTTTTCAGATTTGCAGATATTTGCCTTTTTACCTACTGGTTGAGCATCCCTAATTAAAAAATCCGAAATGTTCCAATGAGCATTTATTTTGAGTGTCATGTTGGCACTCAAAGTTTTAGATTTTGGAGCATTTCTGGTTTCCAGATTACAGATATTCAATCTGTATAAAATATTCATAGCCACTAGATTTCCAAACGTACAGAAATACCATAACAACCAAATCAGCAATTAGAAGACAAAAACGAGTTCAGAATGGCATCTCAGGAATGACCTCCTTGACAGCAGGGCATACATCACCTGTACACTAGGTACCACACCCAAGAGACTTAAATGTGTACGGACTAAAACAAAAACAAAGGTAAGGAAAAAAAATGAGAACGAAAGACTAATAATTTCTACAGGAATGTAATCTATTAACTCCTACTTATAAACCTTCACAACACAGACCTATTTCTCTAGGTTAAAAACAGGTTGGGCAAGGCAGCTCATGCCTGTAATCCCAGTACTTTAGGAGGCCAAGGCGGGAGGGTCACTTGAGACTTGGAGTTCAATACCAGCCTGGCCAATATGGCGAAACCCTGACTCTACTAAAAATACAAAAACTAGCTAGGCATGGTGGCACGCATCTGTGATTCCTACTACTTGGAGAACCTGGGAGGATGAGGTTGCAATAAGTGGAGATTGCACCACTGCACTCCAGTCTGGGTGACAGACACACTGTCTCGAAACAAACAAAAAAAACCCCCAAAATCCCTAGTACACTGCTATGGTTTACACACATGTACCGAATCTTTTTTTTTTTTTTGAGACGGAGTTTTGCTATTGTTGCCTAGGCTGGAGTGCAACAGCGCGATCTCAAGTCACTGCAACCTCTGCCTTCCAGGTTCAAGCAATTCTGCTGCCTCAGCCTCTCGAGTAGCAGAGATTACAGGTGAGCGCCACCATGTCCTGCTAATTTTTGTATTTTTAGTAGAGGCGGGGTTTCACCATGTCATTCAGGCTGGTCTCGAACTCCTGACCTAATGTGATCCATCCACCTCGGGCTCCCAAAGTGCTGGGATTACAGGTGTGAGCCACTGTGCCCAGCTTCAAAATCTTCAATATCTATTAATACTATTAGTTTTGTCATCAATATTCAACAAGCCTAATTTAAAAATCAAAGGTTAATCGTTGATTTGTTCCCTCTTTTGATCCACTAATGAATACATTCATTGCACTCTACAAGCTGTTTCATTTATGTGTATGTGTGTTACTACTAACTTATTTTGATGTTGCCTTTTTCTCCTAAAGAGCAAACTAAAAGAATAAAGGGACCTAATTCAGCATTTCTCACAAAATGCTAATTTCATACAATGTGCTACATAAAGCAAAACAAACAGGTACCAGGGAGTTAGAGAAACTAGGGAAGGGGGGGTTGGGGGAGTTGGTCAAATAAAACAGAAATACTGAGTAAAAATTGTAAAAGCCTTCTGCAAGACTTCTCAGTATCTTAGTAAATATTATGCCTTCTGAATTTCAAAAGGGGATGGGGGGATGCAGGTCATTCTTTTCAACTGATGTGGTCCTCCTTAGATCTTTCCACACTTAGTTTGTGAATGGATGAGCTCATATCTAAATGAACTGCTCTTAAAGATAATGAAAATAAACGTATCTACAGTCTCACTAGTAACATTTGTCAAAAATCTAACCACATTCAGTCAAGAATTTACACATATTACGTCTGATTTAAGATATTTTTTAAAAGCACTTGCCTGAGTCATCCACATGTATCCAGATTCAAGAATTATGAGCAGATGACCTAAAAAACAAAAATTCTATCTCTTTTTTGTCACTGGCTAATGCCCAATTCAATGGCATGGATCCTGTAGCTAATCAAAAGTAAGGGTGATTCAGAAGGAACAGCAACAAATAAATTTGTCAAATCAGTCAGATAAGTCTAAGGTACCAATACACTGAATTTCTCTGCAAGGCCTATATTCTACTTTATCATTTTTCCTCTGCATTACTTACAATACCTTATACAATGTAAATGCTATATAGTTATTATACTATATTTTTAAAAATTTGTATTTTTATGTTGTTGCTCTTTTAAAAGACTATTTTCCATTGCAGTTGCTTGAATCTCTGGATACAGAGGGTCGACTGTAAATGCAAGTATTTTAGTTTTATTCTCCAAACAAAAATTATTTATTTCATCTTATTTATCTTCCATTTTTGTCAATGAAAAAGTTAAGAGTAAAGAGGCAGACACTAAAAACAAGAATAAGTAGTAACAACATAAAGTCACAAGTAACCACTGGAAACAGTCACATTTAACACTAACTGACTAATGGGCTTCTACTGCAGGAAAGAATACCTGTGTATTTGTTTCATTCATTCAACAAGTATTTTACTGAGCACCCATGATGTGCCAAGAACTGTGCTCAGCACCTACAGGCTTCTTAAAAAGTACAGAACGTAGCCCCTGCCCTCTAAGAGCTTACAATCTATTACTTGTTGGAAAATTAAAGCAAATAAGACACCATGAAACAAGTCAATAACTAAGTGCCAAAATAAATGAAACAATAAGAGTTATGGGTAGATTACATATATTTTCTTTAATAATCTGAAGGGGAGGTATATGTTGGCAAAAGTTATTTTTGAGAAACTTTTGGAGAAGGCAGGATTTGAAATAGTACAACATAGGTAAGCAAAGTAAAGTTCATAGTGATACTGAGCTGGGGGCAGGAGGGTAAGAACAGCCTGAGTTTGAAGTTCTGAACTAATATAATCACTCAAGACACTCTGCAAAGACCAGCCTAAGTTCAAATTAGGGAGTGTGAAGACATGCAGCCTTGAATCCTGCTTTGACATGTACTATGGGGAGGTTCTTTAAAGTTAAGCTGTGGAATTTAGATACTATGTTACAAGGCACTGAAAAGCACTGGAGATTCTAGGGCAAAGAGATCACACGCTAAAATCTAAAATTTGTGGGGGCAAGGGGGCATCCTTGAAGGAAGAAAACCAACTGAACTCAAAACCTGTTGAATAACCTAGGCATGGGACAGTGACGACTTGGGCTCATGTGGTATCAGGAACAGAAATAAAATAAGATCTGTTAGAGCCAGCCTTACTCAATATAAGAACAAGAAAATCAAACTCATTTGTAAAAAGCAATTATTCATTTATCAGTTTACCGACCAAAGACCAAAAAAAAAAAAAAAAAAGGTACTGAATAAATAGAATTAGGGAGGCAGTACTATAGGAATTTTCGGTTCTTTTATTTCCATATCTTCCCGTAAAATCTGATATCATCTACTCTTATCAAATGATCTGAACTGAATCATAGGCTGTTAGAGCTGAAAGGGACCTTAACTCAATTACTGTACTCTTCTCATTGATAGAGGAAAATGAAGACTCAAAATAGGGAGGGAAAAAAAAGGGCCAGCTAGCAGGACTCTCTGGGGCAAAGGCATAATCATCTGTGATAAAGATGGCAGGACTTGCACGTCCTTTGTGTAGAAAAGACAAAAGAGTAAGACATGAAAACGTTATTTACTATGGACACTGAGGAAGAAGATAGCCTCAGACATAATTTTATTTTAGTAGAAATCGCTACAGAAAATCTTTATTTTTTTGAGATAGGGTCTCACTTTGTCACCCAGGATGGAGTGTACGGTGCAATCTTGGCTCACTGCAGCCTCGACCTCCCAGGTTCAAGCAATCCTTCTGCCTCAGCCCTGCAAGTAGCTGGGACGACAGATGCACCCCACCACACTCAGCTAATTTTTAAATATTTTTTGTAGAGACGGGGTTTCACCATGTTGCCCAGGCTGGTCTCCAACTCCTGAGCTCAAGGGATGCACCTGCCTCGGTCTCCCAATGGGAAATTTTTGAGTACTGCCATTCAGCAGGGAAAATTCTTTATCTTTCTTTACTAACATGATGGTTTTTTTTTTAACCAGTGATACCTCAAAGCATCTTAAATCACATGTTATTTAAAGCTTTAAACAATCTGTAAGGTCTCTTTCAGCTATAAGATCCTATAACTCTAAAATTATGACTTTCCTATAAAGTTCTATAGAGTAAGAGGCAAATTTAATCTACAAGATAGAAAACTGAAATAAACCTGAAAGAATATTAAGCTCAATTTGATAATCATCAAATATTTATTACTACTAAGAGTCAGCCTAAATGCATGAGATGGCACTCTAGGTCATCTCATGAATAAGTAAAAAAAAATTTGAACACACTACTTCTTTAAGCTAAATAGCTTGATGCATTTGAGAAATTATGAACCCTGGCTTCCATACATCATTAAGCTATCCAGTCTGCATATTATTTTACAAACAAGTTTTATAATTTCATGTCATATTGGTAACATTCCAAAGACCACAATTATTTGGCAAGTAAGACTGCCACCAATTTTAGTCTTTAGCTAGTCCCAGCATGAGATGTTCATGAAAGACACTCAATACATGAAGGATTTCATAACCTTCAGTCCCAAAGTCTAAAGAATTTGTGAACTGACTTTTTAAAATTGCATGGCAGAACCCTCCCAACTGTCACAACTGTAAATGATACAGACAGACATCCTGCTTCATCTCAATTATCTTCTGACCACTTACTACTTCTGAGTACTTCTGAGAGTGGCAGAAGAAATAATGCAGGAAAAAGATCAATTGTGCTATTTATTATCACCTTTAATTTTTAAAGCAATGTTTACAGAGTTTCAAGTAAGATTTCCGATTTGAGAATTCAAATTATCCATGCTCTCCCAGTCCGTTTTAAAGCTAAAATAAGAATTTTTTTTCCCAAGATTTGGGTCCCATATTTGTTAGTAAAAGGGAATTATATAAATCTTACAAAAACAGTGGAGATTCTTTTGGGACTTTCAGAGCATAACTCCTACTAAAACATTTATTTATTATACTAACAGGAGCCTTCAGAGGGAGAAGAATTCTAAACATCTAAATAATTAGGTCTACTTAAAGGCACATGGCGTATTATTAGCCTAGGAAAAAGTAGAAGGAAACAACACAAAAAAAAATCAGTTATTTGAATGGATGTATACCAAGTAAACTTACTAGAAAGATGGTCACTGATATAGCTACAGAGAAAGGGCCATAAAGCAAACTGTGACCAGCTTATGTCAATGAGATACACGAAAGTACTTTTAAAAAATAAAATCTGCATTTTTTTTTTTTTTTTTAAACTAGAAATATGACTAGCTGGTATCTTGGTTTTGGTAGTGCAATAGCACCATTACAGCAAGGGTAAGCAGGTCAATCCCTTGCAAAACTTACCTTGATTGGCCCAATGGAAACAGAAGGCCCCAGAAAAGAGAGAAGCATCTGGCAGTAGCAAATTGTTTTATTTTATCTTTCTGTGGAAAGAAACTAATTTTAAATAAGAACCAGAGCATTTAAAGAATAAATATTTTTAAAGCTCATTATCTAGTTAGAGCAGCTCTACCAAGAAAACAAGAAGAGCTCCTTGCTGCTTAGAGATGGAAAGAAACAGAAGAGGAATCAAAGTTGTTTCTCCATCACCTAGAGAGTTTTAAAATTTGTGTTATTCTAAAGTAACAGAATAAAAAGGCTCTTTTATTTAAAGAACTCCTGCAAGCAGAATCTTTTGGGGCTGGTGCCTTTGAATAAAGGTTTTTTGTTTTTTTTTTTTTTTAAACAAAATTAAGGGCAACATTCCAAATTAAAAAAAAAAAGAGGAAAATCACTTGACATTAAGCCCTTCTACTCTTAAGGTTAAGTAAAAAGAGACAGACACATAGCAAGCTCCTTTTCCCACTGCAATTTCACCAATAACTTTAACCATGAAAGCTTAAACAATTATCAAACAGTACTAATTAGCAAAAGATCACATGAAATTGGCTTCCAAAATATTTTGTTAGCCTAAATTTTTGATGATTTATGGAAATACTCAAATGGAAATAACCCAGCCACCTAAAGATCTATATAGAACTTAACATGGAGCACAAAATTACTCATGGTAACTGAACCTGTTACCTTTCTTGGATGCTTCTCTAGAAACTCAGTTCTACCGAAATCACTGAATCAGCATTAAAACCTTTTGATCCAAATCACTTCTACAAAATGTCCATTTACAATTTATGCTAGAGATGGAAGGGACAGCTCATAAGCAGGAGTGTAGAAGCAATAAGCATTAAAAAAAATAGTGTACGTGGAAAATGAAGTACCTACTGGCACTGTCCTATGAAGAATCAGAATTATAGAGCACAAACCCCCCACCCTCCCTCACCCTCCTCCAACACACACAGAAGAAGATATTTCAGGAATAAAATTCGCTCTAAACCAAAACAATTGCTATTTTCAGATTCTATTTATTTATATGGTCTACCAAAATCAGTTATGTTGCTGTATCAGATAATATTTACTTTTAGACCATTAACTTCAATTGGCATGCTTGAAAAAATAATCATTAAAAATAAAAGCCTGAACGCACACTTTACTTTTAAATAATAATAATTTAAAAAATTCTTAGTTTTGAGGTAATCAGTAAATTTCTCAGGAGACTTTTTCATTACATTCAAATTTCCGTTACAGTCATGATTCAACATTTGGCTTATTTAAAATTACTCGGGCATAAACTAATCCTTAAACAGCTATAACTATTGACCTAGATTTTGAAATCTTGACAGAATACCTGAGGCAAAAACAAATAAATAAATGCAAAATAAAATAAAAGCATTCTTACTTGTCCCATTGGTGGCCCTCCCATAGGGGGCATCATCTGTGGCATCATTCCATGAGGTACAGGAGGCATATTCGCTCTCTGACCCATAGGGTGCATTCCCATTGGGGCATAATGCATGCCAGGGTGCCCCATCTGAAAAACAGCGAACGTTTTTAAATGAGCAAATAATACTAAACGCTTCTCAAAAATCTCATTTCAACAAATCAGTTATCTGAAGCAACCTAATATTAAGCTTATGCATAATAACGTCACTGGATTAATCTATACCTTGTTTTAAACAAAATGCATTCTGCTAGTATTTAAAACGAGCTTGCAAATTCCGCAACAAAACGGGAAAAGTTAAGATGATTACTGGACAGCTGGATCATAGGTTTTCTCTTTTTTTTAAGCATTGACTTAATCAGCTACTAACTGGCTTGCTAAGCTTGGAGGATACATATTGAATACTAGTCTTAAAACTGTTACAGTGAAAACAATTCTTCTATTTCATGCAAATATAAAAAATAGCCAGCTATTGTTATTTTATAACACTACTGATTTTAAACTTTAAAATGCTCTATCATATTAACTCAGGTGAAAGTCAGTCTTATAAAACACAAACGGTAGTGCCACCCAAGGACAATTCACTCCTAACAAACTTATTTCCTAACATAACCTTTAGGACAGGTAAAATTCCCTCTGCCAAAAATACATTTTCAAAGACTGAGGTTCTGTTACTCACGGACACTAAATGCAAACAACTAATTCATCCCTTTCAACGCAATTTAAAAAGACAACTACTTTCTTTACCGATGAGTCCATTGTTCCATGTTTTAAATTAAAACCAGCTAATTATCTCCTGTCAATTGTCCTAACAGTTCCCCATGCAGACGACCCCCACAAGTAACGAAAACAAATTTTGGCAGCCGCTGTTAAAGTCTTACAGAATCAAGCCCCTCCCTCCCGCTTCCAGCTAAATCGGGCCTAAAGCTCCAAGACGCTCACCCCGCCCAAGAGCCAGCACCTTCACCACGCATCTGTCTAGGCCAAGCCTACCGGGTACTTCCAGGGTCTCACATCCTTCTCTTTGTGCATCCCCACCCTCCACTTCTCTCCCTCAGAACATATCCCACCATCTCGAGTTCTTCCTTCGTCCACTCTTATATTCTTCTCCTTTCGGAGAAAGCTTCCTGTTTCTCTCACTCCGTTTTTCATTGTGCCGCCTTCCCCCTGCCCCACTGATCCCTTACCGAGGGCCGTCTCCTCAGGAAGCCGTCAGCAGAGACCCAAGAGCCGGAGCAGAGGCTTGAGCCGGACAATCTCCGCTCCCCGTCCCCAGGACCCTGCGAGGGAGGATGGCTCTCCATTTCACTCACCATGAGGCCTCCACGTTCAGCTCCCGTCCCCGGCCTCATCGTCGGGCTCAGACTGCTCCGCCGGCGGCCACTGCCGCTACACATACCAACAAGAAGCGATCTGAGTGGCTGGCGCCCACTGGGGCTAAAGGTTAAAGGCTGCCCTGCGCTACGGGGCGGGATCAGCGAGGCCAACAGGCTGACGGGCTTCCCCGCTGTCCAATCAGAATGCGCGGCCGACACGCAACTCTGCGGCGATTCGCCCGCAGCCTCAGCCTCACTCGGCGTCGCCTGCATGGGGCGGGGGGAGGACGGAGGAAGTTTCTGCGCCGAGTCCTCCGTCGGGAAAACTCTACCAACTTCCCCAGGGGAAGGGAAGACAACCGTGTCCCAGCTTCCCGAGCTTATACCGCCTCACCCCGTAGGGGGTGGGGCAGTGGGGTCTGCCACCTTCCCCCTCCCCGCCCGAGTTACGTACGCCCCACAAACCTGAGGCCGTCAGGGGCAGGGTGGAGGGGGCGGGGGTAAGCAGCCTCTAGTGTTAGCGGTGGCTGGGACCGAATGCGCGCGCGCAGTGCTCGAGGCGGAGGGGAGGGGGCGGGGAAGGCGAAAGGAGGGGTTCCGAGGAGAGGGTTCGAGCTCGGTACGCACCAGGTGGAGAGCGCGCGCCTGGGCGGAGGAGGAAGGAGGCGTGTCGAGTAGCGTGAGGGAAGTTGTGGTGCGGGTGGGGAGAACTACACTAAAGGGAGATGGGGTGAGCAGTGAAAGCACCGCGAAAGTACCAGGCAGAGAGCTGCCCTTTCTTAATGGGGGAACCTGGAGAAGAGTGTGAGCGTAAAGGGGAAGAAGGCAGAAGGCAAATAGGTTCGGGAGTGTGTCGGAAGGCGCGAGCGGGCGCTAGGACCCGGCATCGAAAAGATGCGGCTTTGGGGCTGTCGAGTCGCGCGCTCCCGTTGGTGACGGGGCAGTGGCGGAGGTCTCCGGCAGGGATGAAGCGCCGCAGGGAGTGGATACTCGGCCGCCTTTAGCTTCCGCCCACTTCTCGCTGCGCGCTTTCCTGCTCCCCCTTCCGGCTACAGCCCTGGGGTCGAGCTCTGGTCCAAGCGCATCCCACCTCTCCTCCGGCCCTACGACTTCCTTTGCAACCCGCCGCCCAACCTTGCTCTCCGTGGTTTACCCCTGGGTTCTGAGACATGGTGGTAGCGGCCACGGCCGCGGATTGGCTGTTGCGGACCCGGGGCGGGGCAGGTGGAAGAGGCTCATACTCCGCGGGTTTCGCTGTGTTTCGCGCCATGTCGTTAGCGGAGAGCGGGTGGCGGTCGGCTGTGCGGCGGCGCCGTCCCGGGACCCCGGGCCCTGTGGCTGGGCCAACATATTCCTCCTTTACTCAGGGGGACAGTTGGGGTGAAGGCGAAGTCGACGAGGAGGAGGGATGCGACCAAGTGGCCCGCGACCTGCGGGCGGAGTTCTCGGCTGGGGCGTGGTCAGAGCCCAGAAAGGGCTCGCTGCTCCCGCCGGACGGGGACGGGTCGCCTGTCCTGCCAGATAAGCGCAATGGTATCTTTCCCGCGGCCGCGGGCAGCAGAACCCAGCCTCGGCGGTGGCCGGTCCAGGTTCTTTCTATTCTCTGCTCGCTGCTCTTCGCCATCCTTCTCGCCTTCCTTCTCGCCATCGCCTACTTGATCGTTAAAGGTATTGAAGCCGAGGCCTTGAAAGTCTGTCCAGAGTAAAGTTGAGTCAGGGTGTGGCTCTTGCCACCACCCTTCTCCCTTCGTGCTGCCTAAGCCCGCAGGGTGGCAGCTGCTTTCACCCAGAGTCCTCATTTGCATCTTACTTTGCTTTCCAGCCCTTTTGTAAGTGGAGCGTCCTGATCCGTGATCAGGAGACCCATTTTTAAAAAGGATCTTTTGATTAAATGGGTACTCTTGAAGAAATATCTTCAAGTCCTTAAACACGGGGGATGAAATACTGTCAAGATTAAACAAAAGGCGAAACACCCACCATTAAAAGGAGACTGTGAAAAGTGCATATAATTAAAATAGGCTATCTATGTTCAGTGGCCTTCATCCACAAATAAAGATGTGCTGTCCACCAATTCGTCTACACAGAATCCTGAGGGACAAAGATTTTTATCGCATAGTCCAAATTTCTACTTTTATAGGTAAAATAATTAGCCTTTCAGTTTTTAAGTTTGTGTCCAGGTGTAGTGCAGCGTTCTATTGCAGGAAGTATAGTCCACTCTTCCTCTGATAATTTTATTAGAGGAAAATAATAAAAGTTGAAATACTGGCCTGTTGAAAGTTTATTGCAAGGCATACGGTTGTATAATTTAGTTGGCTAGTGTATGTTATAGTGGAAGGAAGCAGAGTTCAGTTTAAATTTCCATTCTTACTAGTTTGTGACGTTTGCCAAGTTACTGAAAAAAAAAACAAAAGAACTTTCTTGTATGAAAAGCTTCCAAAACGTTGTCAATGAAGTGTTATAGTTGTACTTCATTAAATATAATTAAATCTATTTAACTCCATTTTTTATTTGTCTTCATTGCTTCCCAGAGTTTAGTGGGCTGCAGATGGCATGGCATCTGAAACCTTACAATGCTTGATTTTCATACAGGAGACACATTGGCCAGTTGATGTAGGTTTTACCTCTTCATAAAGTAGTAAACTGTGAATGTGCATAAAATGCAAACTGTCAGTCTTAAATGGTTGACTGCCAATGTTTCATTTCTTTATCATTCCCCTCCCCCCTTTTTTACCTTTTTTTGCAATCCTGATAGTTTTGTCTCCTAGGTGGTTTGTTTCTCTTTTGCTCGGAGACCTTGCCTTTGTATCATAAAGTCACAAAACCATGATAAGTGGAATTCCATTGCAGAGGACATTGTACCGTGCTTATTTTGAAGAATGGAGAAAGGAACTGAACTCTGCCTAGTATGCCCTTTAGTGTTTACAACTACCTTCCGGAATAAACAGTACTCTCATTCTATGTACAGTATATGGCAGTTGGCTCCCTTAGTGGTCAACACATTCACTTGCTTGCTGAAGGTCATATAGTTGGTAAATTGAATCAGAATTTGAACCCAGTCCTTTATGTGACTCCAGAGCACTTTCCACAGCTCCACAATGCCTTCACAGCCCTTGAGGTATTTTTCAAATTATAATATTACTTTCCTACCTAAGTCCCTCTTTGTATTTGCAGAGTTGCATGCTGACAATTTGAAAAATGAAGATGTTATAGACACTGGATTATTAGGTATGGAATTAATTGTCGCTTGCCTTGGTTTTGAGTTCACTTTTGTGTTTCCAGATCATGTTTGAACTAAATTTGGGATAAAATACTTAATATGTTTCTATGTGCAGTCATTCAGTCTTATGTTTTTCATTTGCATATGTTGATGATAAATGTTACTAGATTTCCTTTATATATGTGAAGTATGTGTATACATATATGGTATATTTGCTATAATTTTTTAATGGGACCAGGTGCAGTGGCTCACATCTGTAATCCCAACACTTTGGGAAACTGAGGCAGTAGAATCACTTGAGCCCAGGAGTTCGAGACCAGTCTGGGCAACATAGTGAGACCCTGTCTCTACAAAAAATAAAATTAGCAGGTGTGGTTTCACTCATGCTTATAGTCCCAGCTACTTGGGAGGCTGATGTTGGAAGATCACTTAAGCTGGAAAGTTCAAGGCTGCAGTGAACTGTGATTGTTACACTGCACTCCAGCCTGGGTGACAGAGTGAGACCCTGTCTAAAACAATAATAATTTTTTAATGGGTACTGGTGTGTGTATATACCACACACACTAGTAATACATTTTTAACGCAACTGCATGTGACTCAGGTCCAAAGAATATTTAACATTTTCTAATTACCTTCTGGAAGAGGGTTCCCACAACTCTTCTCAGGAATTTAAAAACAAAAGAACTTCTTCACTAACTTAGCGAAGGTAAATAATGTCTTACGTAGGCTTCAGGAGGAATTTAAGTTCAAATATTTTTATGTGCAACTTTTTTTTAAGCATTGACCATCCTTGCACAGGTTAATGAGTCAGACCTCAGTTTCCACAGTGTCTGTAGAATGCTATAGTTCACAGGTTTCCAGAGAAAAAGGTTATTCTATATTTCTCGCCACCAAAATGACTCTGAAGAGTTAAAAACTTTACCTGTCCAGCATATTTTACTCCAATTTGCTTTGATCACTCTAAATTGGGGAGGGGAGATCAAACTTAATCACTCTACATTCAATCAAATGAGTCAAGTAAGTCATTAGATATGATCACTTTAAATTAAATCATTTGATTTGGTCACTGTAGATAGGTGGTTGAGATACTATGACACATGTCCTCCCCTCTCCCAATCTTTCCTAAACCCTCTAATCTACCACTTTATGGCTAATCACCCTTAATGGTGACACTAAGTATAGTGTACCTTATTTTGGCAGAAGGGGAAAGAAACATGAACCCTTTATCTTCAAATTGCAAAGAAGTTGGTTCCCTAGATATTGCATGGAAACTTTTGTCTGTTCGTGTCAACTTCTTGCATGAGAAAACATACTTTTTAGTTACTCATTTTATCAGTGTACGTTTTTACATTGTTTTATTTCTGAAAATAAGCCAAGATTATTAGGCTTCTCAGAGCTTTTATTGATCTGTCACCTCTTGATGCAGTGGAAACAGAATCTTATGAACTAGGCATGAATTCTAAACCTTTTGCTGTTTAAAAGTTGTCCTGATTTCTCATTTAGGAATAGAACGAGTGGCAGTTGTTGTCTGAAGGAATGGCTTGCTCAATATCAAAAGGAATGTGATAGGTCTTTTGACATGGTCCTGCTTCCTTTTCCACTTAGGATTAAATAATCCCATATTGCTTTTAGGTATGCGTGATAGATACTTAATATTTTTACAGCAAATAGGAAAATCATTAAGATTTTGCTAATGGCATGAATTTACTATCAAGGGTCAGGAATGAGCAGAAAGTATTGTATCTTTATGGTGAAAAAAAACCCAATAGCTATTCCAAAACAAAGCTCATTATTTTGAGCCAGTGTTCCAGTGGTCAGATGGAGAATAAAAATAGTTAATATCATTTAATGGGCTAATTCGATCAGTTTCCTGGGAGTTAATTTTAAAGAATAGTTATATGTATGTATGTATTATAACATGTGGATAGAGAATAGTTGTCTCTACCAGAAGAGGATTCTTAAAAATCTGTTTCACTGAAACAGGGCCAAGATGATTAAGCTCTTATAAGATTGAGGTGATTGGCTGGGTGCAGTGGCTGACACCTGTAATCCCAACATTTTGGGAGGCCGAGGCAGGTGGATCACTTGAGGTCAGGAGTTGGAGACCTGCCTGGACAACATGGTGAAACCCCGCCTCTACTAAAAATACCAAAAAAAAAAATTAGCTGGGCATGGTGGCATAGGCCTGTAATCCCAGCTACTCAGGAGGCTGAGGCAGGAGAACCACTTGAACTGGGGAGGTGGAGGTTGCAGTGAGCCAAGATCGTGCCACTGCATTCCGTCCTCTGAGACAGAGCAAGACTCCAACTCAAAACAAAAGATAGAGGTGGTTGTGGTAACACCTGCTTTTTTTCTAAGCTGCAATTCTCTACCGTTTTCAAGAAAAATACAAGTTAGCCTATTTACAGAATGTTTTGAATTGAGTACTGTCCTCTGGTTAAAACCTCTCTTGAGATAATTGATAGCTGAAAAGGTAGGATGGTTCTCTGAAACTTGACTTCCATCTAAATCAACACTGAGTTGATTAACTTAGATATCAAGAAAAATTGCCTCATTAGTTTACCCCTGAGGAGATGCCTATGAAGTTATATCCTTTTTACAGTTAATAGGAAAGTTTTCACTTGAAGAAACAATTTGAAATATTTAATAAGAAAATGTTGTTGAAGTCATCCATTACATTTGGGAAAAGTACCATGCAGCCTTTTATCAGATGATAATGACTTTATTGTATTTCACTATTTATTTTGCCCTGTTTATTAGGAACCTCATAGCCAAATGTAATAATGTTTGATTGTTTTGTATATTGCTCTTTATGGCATGTTTATTATTGCCTATACATGCTGTTATCTTAATATTTCCATGACTCATATTTAAACTTACTGCAAATTGCGTCAATTCTTTGTTTGAAAGTAGTTTGGTTTTTAGAAAAAGCAATGTGAGCACAGTAACTGCTCTACCATGAAAGAGTTCTCTTTCTATTTCTAGACAGACTGATAAAAATTTTGTACACTGTAGAATTTAATTGCAATTTAATCCTAGTCCAAGGTTGGCATAGCACTCAGTAAGAACAGATTATAGCAGCACAATTCTCATTTTGGTATGGGTAACAGTCACTTAGGGACTTGCTTTTTAAAAAGCATCTGTAGATTTTGTTTCAGCCATCATGATTTCATGATACAGAACGTTAGAAGTGTTAAAAAATGTCCAAGAGAGGATGTATTGGAGGTGGCCCATTCTCTTAAAAAGACACAGGTTAAGTAAAACTCAGTTTCATCCTTACGATGAAAATTGATTGAAACTCTGAACTTGAACTTTTTAGCCAGTGTGTGGACTTTATTATTTGAACCTATACTCTATTAAGGGAATGTTAGAGTGCTATCTGCGGCTGGGTGGGGTAGCTCTAATATTTCATCTAGAAAGTCACAGATATCCTGTAGCACAATTTTTGTAAAATTGTATTATGTATTTGTATTATTTAAGAAATAATGACTGAGACCAAAAAAAAAGAAAAAAAAAAAGTCAAAAAGGACTGGAAGGATATAATCAAAATGTTAGTTTATCTGGGTTTCCACATTGATTGGTTGTTTTTATTATTTTTATTTTCTACAATGTGTAAGTGTAACTTGCAATGAGAAAAACTTTGATGAAGAGAAAGCACAAATTTAAGTTTAGAGAACAGTATGTTTCAATAATTAACAATAACACCATTTATTGCACTTTTACAGTATGCCAAAAACCATTAATTTGTGTGTTATTTCCTCTAGTATTCTCAACTACAGTGTATCCATCAATGTTATTTTCTTCTAAACTAAAACTCAAGGAAGTATATGTTATAATTTTTATGCCATAGATAGTCTAAGTAGCATAGCAAGGCAGAAAAAGAATGGGTTATCAGCAAGAATTAGCCATGTGCAGCTAAATTATTAGTCATGAAATCATTACAGGACTCTTAACACATAAAAGAGGTAATAAGAACCAGACATTAGGACCCCTAAATCTCAATAAATTTGATTGACATCGTGTGGTACTCCCTAGTCCAACTTTGGTGGTTGGGAGGGACGTGTCTTAGGCTAATGAAGTCAAAAGTTAGCTGGCATCAGAATCACCTGAAAGATAAATTTTGCTGCTCTTCACATGGTGCAGAATATCTGACTCAGTAGTGTGAGATGGAGCCCAAGAATTTTCATTTCTGACAAGTTTTGAGGTGATGCTGCTGCTGCTACTTAGGGGGCTATATATCCTTTGAGAACCACTGGCCTCGTAGTTCCCAAACCTGACATTAAAAAAAAAAAAAAAAACAAAAAGACCCTGGAGATTTTTTTTGCTTTTACAGAATCTCACACTGCATAATTATCTACTGAATCAAAGTCACTTAATTGGCAGTATGTGTCAGTGTATGCTGTACAATCAGGGCTCACTGGACCATTTTTCATTTCTGAATTATGTCGAGCAGTTCTGTTTGTAAGGATTGAAATTTCATGACTTACTCTTTCTTAGGGAACTTCAAAAGAGTAAAGAAAACTGAGCTATATTTCTCATGAAGTTTATTTGATCTTGAAATTACCACTTTGGTCTATTGGACACTTTTGTAAATTTAAAATACATTTTGGGATTTTAGTGGTCACATATTGCTCTTTCTCAAAACATTCTCCTATTTCATTATTTTAGGAATTATTTTAATATTACTCTTCAATTCTCAAGTATGCTCAAAAGAATAAAATAATTATGATGGAATTAGGATTCCAACAAGACTTTCCTAAGACTTTAAGTTTTACTGTAGCACAAGCCTACATGTTTCTTAATTCTTATTGTAGTACTACCTTGCTTATTGCTGTATCTATTTTCTATGACTACTTTCACTCTACAGCAGCATAGTTGCGTAGTTGTGACAAAGACCTATGGCTTGCAAAGCCGAAAATATTTACCATCTGGCTCTTTTCAGAAGAATATAGTATTCTCATCCAGTTAGTCATTCAGTGGAAAGGACTTTAGGCAAGAACAACACACACCATCCCTTTTTGCTAAAAGGATATCTGCCAGTATTTTTTTCATATTTTATGAGGTCTGAATCCTAATTTATTTGATACTGTTTCTAAGTGGACAGATGCTAAGGGCAGATGTGTATACAAAGCTGATTTGGAAGAAAATGCAAAAAATAAATTATTGGGTTGACCATTTGAATTGTTTGTAATCTAAAAATGAAAATGTGTTACAAATTATGGAGCAAAGAAGATTGTTGTCCTCTTTTCATCAAAATAAGTCATGAAAGGCTTAAACATTCCTTCAAACATTGTGTTTTGGTGATGCAAATGCAAAAAGAAAAAAGCAGGAATAATGACAAGCTGTAACCAATTTGAGATGTATCTGAAATCTGGAAGTGGTATTTACAAGATGGATATGTTGTAGATTCATACATGAAGTTAATAAGCAATTATTTGTACTCAGGTCATGCCCATTTTTGGTGTACGTGACTTTAGGGAAACTGGGAATTGAAATTCAGATTTACTGTGTTTCTTATGAAAATTTTTAACAAAGTTTTTTTTCCTGCTGTCTTTTTGCTCTCTAAATTATTCTTCAAGTGTCATGAAAATAAAGGAAATAAAAAAGCCTTGTTGGACTTATGGTAAATAAAAATAGTGATGAGTGTTTTCCCTGTTATACCGAAGATTACAAGCTTCAGAGGAGAATATAAATTTAACAGGATTGCCCTTGAGTTAATTGTTTAAAGCTGGATGACGGGCATATGAGTTTTATCATATACTTCTCTCAACTTTTTTTCTGTGTTTGAAATAACCTGTAATAAAAGTGTTGGGGTTTTTTGTTGTTGTTTTTTGTTTTTAACTTTCCCATGTGAATCTAATGATTTACCAGCATTGGGAACTACAGGTGTTATTTATTTTTCAAATTTCAGTCACTTCATCTCTCAGCGGGTCACTTTCCTCATCTGTTTCAACAGGAAGAGTAGAAATGCTACAGGCTGGGTTGCAGGTGGTCGGGTGATTGGGTGAAGGCCTTAACCAGTGTAACTACTATAGCTACTATGCACTCTGCACCCACTGTGCTCATGTTGCATTGGCAGGAGAGGGGAGACCACTTTGCTCTGCTCCTGCACTTGTGCCTTTACATGTAGAGAGACATTTTGCTCTAGGGATTTAAAGACTTGAGCTATCTATAGAATGTGATTTAGCGAGGATACCAAATTATTTAAAATAATGGTCATCCTCTCAAATTAGAAAACTATAGAATCTAATAAAGTTGGAAACATTTGCTTACATAAACATTTAAAAGTTGTTGGTTAGTTTCATGCATATCATACATTTAAGTTTTATTAGTAGCCAACTGGTAAAAGGTTTTACAACTTTTAAAGTTACCTAAGTACAGCCATATAACACATACCATTTTGGTCAACAGTGGTCTGCATATATGCCTGAATGATGGTGGTCCCATAAGATTACAGTGGAGCTGAAAAATTCCTATTTAGTGGCATTGCAGCTGTCCTGACATGGTAGTACAATATATTACTCACATGTTGGTTTTGATGCTGATATAAACCAGCCTATTACCAATCTGGTTTTATATAACCTTCCAGTCATAAAAAAACCGCATACACACACAATTATGTACAGTACATAATACTTGATAAACAATTATGTTACTGGTTTATGTATTTACTATGCTTCTTATTGTTTTAGATTATATTCCTTCTGCTTAAAAAAAGTTAACTGTAAAACAGCCTCAGGCAGGTCCTTCAGGAGTTACCCAGAAGAAGGCATTGTTATCATAGGAGATGACAGTTTCATGCATGTTGTTGCCCTTGAAGACCTTTCGGTGGAAAAAGATGTGACAGTGAAAAACAGTGATATTGATGATCTTGACCCTGTGTAGGCCTAGGCTAATGTGTATGTGTCTTAGATTTCAACAAAGAAGTTTAAAAATTAAAAAATTAAAAATAGAAGCTTATAGAGTAATGGTATAAAGAAAAAACATTTTTGCACAGCTGTACAGTGTGCTTTTGTTTTAAACTGTTAGTAGAAAAGGGTAAAAAAGTTAAATTTTAAAGTTTATAAAGTAAAGTTATAGTAAGCTTAAGGTTAATTTATTAATGAAGAGGGAAAATTTTTTAAATAAACTTAGTGTAGCCTAAGTGTACAATGCTTATAGAGTCTGTAGTAGTGGATAGTACTGTCTTTGGCCTTCACCTTCACTCATCAGTCACTTGCTCACTGATGGACCCAGAGCAACTCCCTGTCCTGTAAGCTCCATTCATGTAAGTTCCCTATACAGGTGTACTATATTTTATATAGTATTACTGTACCTTTTCTATATTTAAATATGTTTAGATACACAAATACTGTTGTGTTACAGTTGCCTGCAGTATTTGGTATAGTAACATGCCACACAGGTTTGTAGCATTGGAATAATAGGCTATAACTTTTAGCTTATAGGTGTGTAGTAGGCTGTACACCTAAGTTTTTGTAAGTACACTCTTACGATGTATGACCAATGACAAAATCACCTAATGATGCATTTCTCAGAACATATCCCTGTCATCAAACAGTGCATAATTGTATTGTATTTTCATTTTTAGTACCATAAAATGTATTAGTTACATAAGTAATTTAATCTCACTAGGAAAAATTCCAACAATTAAAGCAAAGGCTTTCACCGATCTACCTGTGTGTCTTTTTACATATTTTTCTGTTTATTTACATATGTATAGTCACTTAAAATACATGTTTTTTTCACTGTTAGAGAAAAAATATAATTGGAATCATGTATATTTTGCAGCCTTGTTGAAATGCCTTTTGCAGTATGTTCTGTATCAGTATATGTAGATCTACCTCATTTTCTTCATGACTGCATTGTATTTCATAATATAAGTATACCAGTTTATTGAAATATTTCAAATGTCAGAAGCTCTTTCACAGGACTTGGAAATTACTAGTATACAGTCACATTTAATCCCATCGTTACGAAGTTTTATGAAGTATGTGCAATTGATTGCCTAACACTTCTTTAATAAGAAACCTTTCCCTAGTATAGGAACCATGAGAGTTTGTTGTTGTTTTTTTTTTTTTTCTGGTGTATTCTGATTATATATAATATGTGCAAGTTGGTGCCTCTGCATCTAACTTCATAAAACTTCTTGAAAGTTGCCTCATCCCTGTAAGCTTAAACTGTTAAACAAAATGAAAATATTTAGAGCATATAACAGCTTTTTTTGCTGGAAGGTTTTATAGAAATAAAGTTGCCAGCATATTTTTAGAGGAGTAACTATTCCCTGAAACCAGAATAGCTTGTTTTGAAAAATAAGCCAAAACAAATATACCCTTAGATAAGTGTATATAAAATTACCACAAAGGGATTGGGATAGGAAATTCCTACCCATCCCTGTTTTTGCTTTGGGTGAGAACAGTCTAAGAGGTTTCAATTAATGGGAAAGATTAATATACATCATTTCATTGGCCAGACGCAGTGGCTCATGCCTGTAATCCCAAAACTTTGGGAGCACAAGGCAGGCGGATCATGAGGTCAAGAGATCGAGACCAGCCTGGCCAACATGGTGAAACCTCGTCTCTACTAAAAATACAAAAATTAGTTGAGTGTGGTGGTTTGCACCTTAATTCCAGCTACTCTGGAGATTGAGGCAGGAGAACCGCTTAAACCTGGGAAGCGGAGGTTGCAGTGAGCCGAGATCGTGCCACTGCACTCAGCCTGGCAACAGAGCAAGATTCCTTCTCAAAAAAAAAAAAAATTAATATACATCACTTCGGCCGAGTGCAGTGGCTCACGCCTGTAATCCCAGGACTTTGAGAAGCCAAGGCGGGTGGAACACGAAGTCAGGAGTTCAAGACCAGCCTGGTTAAGATAATGAAACCCCGTCTCTATTAAAAATACAAAAATTAGCCAGGTGTGTTGGCAGGCACCTATAGTCCCATCTACTTGGCAGGCTGAGCCAGATAATTGCTTGAACCTGGGAGGCTGAGGTTGCAGTGAGCTGAGGTCGCGCCACTGCGCTCCAGCCTGGGTGACAGAGCCAGACTCCGTCTATATGTGTGTGTGTGTATATATACGTTTATGTGTATGCATATACGTATTTGCTGTTATTTAGATGACTATGTCTAAAGAGGTATATATGTATCTGTATATACACGTATATCTAAACAGGTATATATATGCACACATATCATTTCATCAACTGATGAATATTGAGCTGTAGAGAAGAACAAAGGATGTGTGTATTTCTTTAAAAGCCTACAACCTTTGGCAGCAGTTCTTCTGGAAATTTGTAACATCTATCTCCTTATACAACTGTACCCCTAAATACAAGAATGTTCCTCGTAGCATTGTTTGTAATAGAGAAAAACTAGAATAAAAATATACAACAGTACTGTGGCTATGGGTACTGATACAAAAGGTCTCCAGAATATGTGAAAAAAGCAAAATGCAGAACCATTTTTCTGGTGAGAATCCCACTTGTGGAAAATAAATTGAGAATATATATGTTTTATATATAACTAGCTCCATATATGTATCTATATTACGTAGATATGTATATAATTTTTGGAAAGATGCATAGCAGACTCTTAACCTGTTCGCTTTTAGGAGTGAAATTGGCAAACTGAGGAAGGAAGAATTTCATTTAATACACTTTCATTTTTATATCCTTTTTAAAGTTGTGAATTCTTTCTAAAATGAGCTTATAAAACGTCAACATTTTAGCATGAGGATTTTGCAGGTACTGACTTGTAACAAATTTAGTTGTTGGGAGTTACCAATTTCTGTGGCTTTTCTGCTTATTTGCAGATGAATTGGGTAATTGCCTGAATCATAAACACTTCTAGACCATAATGTTGCAATGTACTTTTTTTACCCCATCATTGTGACCTGACTTACCCATGATGTGGCTTTTGATTAGTTTAAAATGAACATAAAATAGTTAAAATACTCAATGCGAAGTAAGTACTTAGATTGTGGAATAGTAATTTTGGAAAAATGAATATTCTTGTATTAAATTTGACAGGTACCCTATTAAAGCACTCAAGTGAAAAAGTTTAACAGGCTTTAGAAAGCCTCACATTTGATTATGCTACTTTGTGTCTTTCCTCACTTACCTAGAAGTTTCATCATTCTATAGCAGTCCCGAAACACTTTATTTTTCTTAACTACCATCTTTGTTCTGGAGAAGTATGTTAAACTTTGAGTAAACTTGTCAATTATTTTCTCCCCTCTTTAGACTTGTCAATTATTTTCTCCCCTCTTTAGACATAGTCATCTAAATAATAGCAAATAAGAGCTATTTGGCAATATAGCAACCCATAAGTTATAATTGTAGACTAAATCTTACAATTTTTTTTTTTGACCCTCTATCCTGTTGGGTTGGTAGGAAGGTTATTCTGAGGTTGTGTTCACCCAATTCCAGCTTGGGTTGAGGTGCTAGAGGTGGATACTGTGCCAGGATATTGGGGTGAAGATGCAGACTAATCCTCAAGACATTTGCTAAAGTGACTATTGAAATATCTTTTATTGTGAGGATGGTCTTTCAGATGTAGCAACTTCCAGCCACATGACCATGTGGTGTTTCTATGCCAGGCTTAGGGCAGAGGCATCCGTAAGCGTGGCTCTGTACTTACCTACCGAGAAACTGTACACAGCTATGTATGGTTTTGCTTGGGCTTTTCTAGATGCTTTGTTGGGAAGCCGCTGTAGCACTACTCCCTTTCCCCATTTATGCAAGTATTTATGCAAGTGCAAACATGCATACAACATACTTTATTTAAACTAAGGAAATCGTTCTCACTTGTTGGTAAGCCCCTCACTCTCTTTTTCCCTGTTCCTCACAAACATTTTATCTGTACTCCAGTCAACTCATTGTCTTTGCTGTGCATTCAAGACATTTTCTGTTTATCCACACTCCTATCCCTGATTATATCTGTACACTAGTTTCCGTAAATATTGTGCAATGTAGAAGTAGAAAAACAGGCTGTTTCTTCTGCTTTGCCACATCCCTCTTCTGGGGAAATGAACACAGAGTCTGTTAGCTGTTTAACAGGCGGGAGGTGGGAGGAGGGAACTATCAGGAGAAATAATTTATCACACTTGCCATTAGTAATTCTTCTGAATCTGTACTTTAACAGTTTTTTTCAGTCTGTTAACTGAGCTTCACAAGATTTGCAAACAGGCCACTGCATGTACTTTTTACCTGCTGCTTGCTAAAATAAGACTGGTGGATAATTTTGTGTAGTCGGGAAATATGATAATTCGTAAGTCATCCGCTAGTGTTCTCAACTACTGCTGTATTCTT
The DNA here is from genome assembly GCF_047675955.1 of Chlorocebus sabaeus. Taxonomy (NCBI): domain Eukaryota; kingdom Metazoa; phylum Chordata; class Mammalia; order Primates; family Cercopithecidae; genus Chlorocebus; species Chlorocebus sabaeus. Next base: position 40,017,999 of record NC_132913.1, read on the forward strand.
GAGGCATGGAACACACTCTTCAGAAACCTGTTTTACAGACACAGTTTAAAAACGAGTCTACAAAGATTCTGATACAACCGCCCCGCTGCTCCTCCGTTCAAAAAGGACTACCCGACTGAAAATTTTTTTACAAGTTTACTTAGTTCTATTTTGAATAGGTAGAATAGTCATATGGGTCAAAATTCAAAAAGTATAAAAGAATATAGACTGAAAAGGCTTACTCTTTTCTCCCAACCACTCTTTCCTCCCTCCACAGAGAACCAATGTTAAATTCTTACATCCTTCTAGAAAGTTTTAAAAATATCTAAGTACAACATACATTTCTTCATATATACAACATATGCATATATGTATGTGTATAATGCATATTTTCCCCTTATTTATACAAATACATAGAGCTGTTCTGAACTTCGGTTTTGAGCTCACCAGTATATTTTCAAGGTCTTTCCATATCAGTACCTAAAGAGCTTCCTCATTCATTTTTCTAGCTGCATATTATTCTATTGTATGGATGTACTTAATTAACCAATTCTTTACTTTCATTACTGATTATTTACGTTGTTTCCAATCTATGTTATTACAAACAAAGCTACAGAGAACAATCTTGCATATATGTCATTTTATAGAGGTTTGTATATTATAATATACAAAGATGTATATGTATAATTGTATATTATACAGAGATATGTTGTCCTAAAGACATATAAAATTACTGGAGTAAAGAACATATACGTGCATCATTTTAGCAGATACTGCCAAACTGCTCTCCGTAGAAATTATAACAATTTACTCTCCAAAACAGCCATGCATGAAGAGTTTCTGTTTATTCACAGCCACAGCATCAGAGAATGTTATACAACTTTTTGATTTTTGTCAGTTGATGAAAAAATGATACCTAATTTCTCTGATTATTAATGGTATTGAATTGAGCATCTGTTCATGTTTTAACATTTACAGTTTTTATTCTGCAATTGCATTTAACTTTTTATATTTGGGTTTGGATTGCTGGTCTTTTTTTTTTTTTATTGGTTTCTAGGAATTACTTGTATTAACAGGAAATTTTTCCTTCTGATGTTTCTGAAATAAAACATCCAAAGGTATGTTTTATTTAAAAATTTTTTGTCATTCAATTTGACATTTTATGTTGCTATGCATATATAGTAGTATGTGTGTTTACCTGTATACAGTTGTCCCTGAGTATCTGTGAGGAATTGGTTCCAGGACCCCCTGTGGATAACAAAATCTGGATCCTCAAGTCCTTTACATGAAATTGGATAATATTTGTATGTATATGACCTATGCACATCCTCCCATTTACTCTCTGTAATACCTAATATAATGTAAATGTTATGTAAATAGTTGTTATGCTGTATTGGTTTTGACTGACATTATTTTTATTGTTGTATTACTTTTATTTTTTTTTCCAAATACTTTTCATCCAAGGTTGGTTGAATTCCAGGTATGGAACTTGTGGATAGGAAGGGCTGACTGTATATAGTAGAAATTCTGTGTCTTATATGGGTCATGAATTTTTGTATCGTGGTTAGAAAGGCCTTTATCTCTTCAAGGCTATAAATGACTTTTCCAGGGATTCCCTCTACAATTTTATATTTAGATTATTTGGTACATTTTAGAATTTAGTCTGGTATAGGGTACCTGGTATGGATCCACTTTCTTTTCCTTTTTGTAAGTGGTCACCCCATTGAATTAGTAACATTTTTTATTAATCTATTTGGGCCTTCTTCCGCCTTCTTCCAAATCTTGTATTCTGCTTCGTTCTGTTTGTTTGTTTGTTGTTTGTTTTTGAGAAAGAGTTTCACTCTGTCGCCCAGGCTGGAGTGCAGTGGTGCTATCTCGACTCACTATAACCTCTGCCTCTGGGTTTAAGTGATTCACCTGCCTCAGTCTCCCGAGTAGCTGGGGTTACAGTCATGTACCACCATGCCCAGCTAATTTTTGTATTTTTGGTAGAGGTGGTTTCGCCATGTTGGCCAGATTGGTCTCAAACTCTTGGCCTCAAGTAATCCTCTTGCTTTGGCCTCCCAAAGTGCTGGGATTAGAGGCATGAGCCACCACGCCTGGCCCTGTCATCTATTTGTGTATCAGTACACACTGTTGTAGGTATTCAGTTCCTGTAATATTTCAATATCTGGTTGGAGTAGTCTCTATTTTTGCTTATTATTTCATGTGAATTTTAGTATTAACAATTATTCTTCCAAGAAAAATATGCTCACATTTTCAGTTTGAATTCTGATGTTACCTCCTTAAAGTGGTAACATCTTATTTATTCAAAATAGTTATCACAGTATATGGTTATCTCGTTAATTTAGTTACATGTTTTATTATCTTTCTGTCCCACTAGAATTACTTCATGAAGACAGCTATCTTTTTTATTTTGCTCACCGCTATATCCGCATCACCTAGCACAATAACCAACACATAGTAGCCCCTCAATATAGATTGAGTGGATGAATAAGTGAGTTAATTCATAAAATTTTTGAAAACTTGACATCAAAATAAAACTGTACTTCTTACTAAAAGGAGTTGGCCACTTAAATATCAGTATTTCCTGTCTTCCTATAACCACAAGAGCATTCATTGTTCTTTTATTATTCTTAATGGGTTATGAATAGTATCTGAAAACCTTTAACTTACTCCTTTCTTTTTCTTTTATGTCTCCTATTCTTCTTCTCAACACTTTTTCCTTAAGTCCATTATACTATTGTTCTTTTGACTTGACTTCTGTGAGAAAATACAGTTCCAATCTCAGTGCAAATAAAATCTAGGGTCCCACACATTTGTAAATCAGGAGGCAACTTTTGTTCATATACTGAGCAAGGTTAAAGAATCAGAATAGGTTTATAATGTTCATAAGAAAACTGTAAAGAGGAGATACCCCCAAATTGAGGCATGTTTCAAAAGTGCATGGTGTGGAGTGAAAGGAATCACTTAGTACTAAGTAATAAAGATAGCAAGGTATGATTTATGAAATTAAATGAAAAATCTGATGACCTTTTTTTCTTTTTTGAAACAGGGTTTCATTCTGTTTCCCAGGCCGGAGTGCCGTGGTGCAATCGAGGCACATTGCAACCTCAGACTCCTGGCCCCAAACCATCCTTCCACCTCAGCCTCCCAAAGCATTGTGATTGCAGGCATGAGCCACCTTTTCTGGCTTCAAGACATCTTAAGAGTCTTAAGAGTCTAGTGAAATGTTATAACCATGTTTTCTGTAGTTGAATTTCATAAAACTGAAGATGTTGTATTCTTGTTGAATTTACCCTTTTTTCCCACATATTATCGTTTAATTAAAATATTCAATGATATGACTTCTAGTTGTGCCTTAGTAATGTATACTTATTTCTACATAAGTTAGCTTGCAGTAAGTTCAAATCTTATAATATCAGGTCCATATAATTTAGAAGATGAGAAATATGATATGAACATGAGAATACTGGTTTAATTTAAATTGTTTTGGTGTTAATAATTTACTTTTTTCCCCTCTCTTTTCCTGTTAAGGATTCTGGACTCTACTTATAATATCCCTAACTGCTGGATTCTCCTGTTGCAGCTTTTCTTGGACAGTGACTTACTTTGATTCTTTTGAACCAGGAATGTTTCCTCCTACTCCTCTTTCACCTGCCAGGTTCAAGTAAGTATTCCTGTTTCCTGTTTATTTTTTAAATGCATTTCAACACTTGAAAATACTAAAATACGTAGAAGCAAGAGGCTGATTGCGAAATATGTTGAGGCTCCAGTCTTTATAAAACATAGGACTTTTCAGCTTGTAGGCCCAGCCTTTAGATACATGAGAATAATATTTAAAATTCTATATCTAGGTAATGCTTTGTTTTCTAAAAACTGAAATTCAGGGGATTATCTTAGAACTGAGAACCTTTGATGGGTATTTGTCCTTTGGAATGGAATTTGATTTAAAACCGTTTATAAAGGCAAAATTAATGCTAACAATTTGAAAGTTTTACTAGGTTCATACATGGTCAGACTTACAAGAACATAATAATTGGATTGGACTTTTTCTTAGGATTTTAACTTTGTGTTATAATTAGCAAGCATTTATGGCACCCAATTTATATGTCTGGACCAGATTGGATGCTTTTCATAGTGGAACAGTATTAAATTTCTTTGGGCTATATTTTCCATGTTTCAGAGAATTTTAGAAAATTCAGAAGTGTTCTAATCTAGTTTATTCATGCCAGGAAAGTTACAATTTTAAATATAAATTCCAAAATAAGAACATCTAAGATCTCTAGTTTATTCTAGAAATTTGGGGGGACATGAAGACAGGAAACTAAATTATATTAAATTTATGTATGTTATTCTTATACTATTGTTATTACTACCACCTCTAGCCTACCTCATGGACAGGTTGTAGAGATAAAAACATTTACTTGAGAGACTTTATAAATGTGAAGTTATACCAGTTATAGTTATTAATAATCATTGGTACTACTGGCCTTCATTATTAGTAAACTCCCAATTTTTTTTGTCTTATAACTATATCTTTTAAAATTTTGGCTTGACTTCAACTGAAATGTGAATTTGTATATAGGTATGTTAATGTGTATATATATATTTTTAATGTTTTAATCCCTATCTGTATATGAAACATAAAATCATATGCTTTCCAACAAATTTTAGTTCTGTGTTTTTGAGGTGGATAAATAATAATCTAAATTGACTAAGAGTTAAGCCTACCATTACAATGCCATCCCGTAGTTTACATGGGTACCATTCAATTAGAAGTGTACTTTAATAACAGGTATAAGTCTAAGGTAATGAGACTCATTTCAGAAATCACCAAAAAGAAATCATATTTTTTCCTTATATTTATATCTCACTTCCCTGAATTCTAGCCACGCATTTCTTGCTGTTTAATAGACCTTGCTACCTGGATTTCAGAAAGCATTTTGCACTTAGAGTGATTAAAACTCTAGTCTTTGCTTTGAAGCCATCAGTATCCACCCATTTCACTCACCAGGGCTTGAAATTCTTATTCATTATATTTGTCCCTTCATGAAGTCCATTCCTTCCTGACTTTTTAAATGTCATTAGAAAGCTTCCTGTTAGCATTTTCACTGTTTTTGTACTATTTAAGGCTAGTGTACTTGACTTCTTGGCCTTCTTTCCTCTAAGTTTTCACTCTTCTAATTCACCCTATATACAGTCAGCCCTCTGTATCCATGGGCTCCACATCCTTTAATTCAACCAACCATGGATAAAAAATATTTGGGAAAAAAAATTAAAATACAACAATAAAAAGTAATGCACATAAAAAACAGTAGAACTATTTACACAGCATTTACTTTGTATTAGGCATTATAAGTAATCTAGAGATGATTTAAAGTAGAGGGGAGGATGTGCATATGCTATAGGCAACTGCCATGCCATTTTATATAAGGGACTTGAACATCCATGGATTTTGGTATTTGTGGGAATCCTGGAACCAATCTCCCAGTGAATACCAAGGTATAACTGAACTGCTGTATTTCCATTAACAAAAAGAGATCTAGCCCTCTATTGGTTAAAAGCCAGTAGCTTTCCTATTGCCTTTAGAATAAAGTCCAACTCTTAAGTATAGCAGAACAGTCCTTCCCCAAATGACTCTACCCTACTTTTCCAACCTCAGCTATTTCCCTACTGCACCCTATATTGTAGTCACATACCAGATTAGCTTGACATCCCCCACATAAACTATGCAATTTTGAGATGCCATGATTTTACTCTTACTGTTCTCTCTTCCTGGAGTATCATTTTCCCTTTCACCTTCTCTTTTACCACCATCACGATTCATTAACCTTGTAAATGTAAGAAGCCTTTGGGGTTAGAGAAGGTTTTAGTATTCTCTTAAAGATCTGCTATTCTGAGGGCATTTAACTAATTTTTTAAAAAATTATCTTTGCATTTTGTATTAAATTAGAATCAATTTAGTAAAGGGCCTCAATTTTCAATGTATTTATTAGTGTATTAGTCTGTTCTCATGCTGTCTAATAAAGACATACCCAAGACTGGGTAATTTATAAAAGAAAGAGTTTTAATTGACTCACAGTTCCACATGGCTGGGGAGGCCTCACAATTGTGGTGGAAGGCCAAGGAGGAACAAAGGCACACCTTAAATGATGGCAGGCAACAGACGATGTGCAGGGGAACTGCTCTTTATAAAACTGTCAGATCTTGTGAGACTCACTCACTATTATGAGAACAGCAGCATGGGGGTAACCACCCCCATAATTTAATTACCTCCCACAGGGTCCCTCCCACAACACATGGGAATTATGGGAACTGCAATTCAAGATGAGATTTGGGTGGGCCACAGCCAAACCATGTTGTTATGCCCCTGACCCCTCCCAAATCTCATGTCCTCACCTTTCAAAACCAATCATGCCTTCCCAGCAGTCCCCCAGATTTCAGCATTAACTCGTAAGTCCACGGTCCAAAGTCTCATCTGAGACAAGGAAAGTCCTTTCTGCCTATGAACCTGTAAAATCAAAAGCAAATTAATTACTTCCAAGATGCAGTGGCGGTTCAAGCATTATAAATACACCCGTTCCAAATGGGAGAAATTGGCCAAAATAAAGGGGCTACAGGCCCATGCAAGTCCGAAATTCAGTAGGGTAGTCAAATCTTAAAGCTCCAAAATGATCTCCTTTGACTCCATATCTCACATCCAGGTCATACTGAAGCAAGAGTTTGGTTTCCATGATGTTGGACAGCTCCGCCCCTGTGGCTTTGCAGCGTACAGTCTCCCTCCTGGCTGCTTTCACAGGCTGGCATTGAGAGTCTGCAGCTTTTCCAGGCACATGGTACAAGCTGTCAGTGGATCTACCATTCTGGTGGCCCTCTTCTCACATCTCCACTTGGTAGTGCCCCAGTGGAGACTTTGTGTGGGAGCTCCCACCCCACATTTCCCTTCTGCACTGCCTAGCAAAGAGGTTCTCCATGAGGGCTCCACCCCTGCAGCACACCTCTGCATGAACATCTAGGCATTTCCATACATCCTCTGAAACATAGGTGGAAGTTCCCAAACCTCAGTTCTTGACTTCTGGGCACCTGCAGTCCCAACAACACATGTAAGCCACCAAGGTTGGGGTTTGCACCCTCTGAAGCAACAGCCTGGGACGTACATTGACCCCTTTTAGCCACGCCTGGGACACAGAGTACCAACTCCTGAGACTGCACAAAGCAGCAAGGCCCGTGAAACCATTTTTTTCTCCTAGGCCTCCCAGCTTGTGATGGGAAGGGCTGCTATGAAGACCTCTGACATGCCCTGGAGACATTTTCCCCATTGTCTTGGCAATTAACATTTGGCTCCTCATTGTTTCTGCAAATTGCTGTAGCTGGCTTGAATTTCACCTCAGAAAATTGTTTTTTCATTTCTGTCACATTGTCAGGCTGCAAATTTTCCGAGATTTTATGCTTTGCTCCCTTTTAAACGTAAGTTCCAATTCCAAACCATGTCTTTGTGAATGAATACAACTGATTGCTTTTTTTTTTTTTTTGAGACAGTCTCGCTGTGTCACCCAGGCTGGAGTGCAGTGGCACGATCTTGGCTCACTGCAAGCTCCACCTCCCAGGTTCATGCCATTCTCCTGCCTCAGCCTCCTGAGTAGCTGGGACTATGGGCACCCACCACCACGCCCAGCTAATTCTTCTTGTATTTTGGTAGAGACAGGGTTTCACCATGTTAGCCAGGATGGTCTTGATCTCCTGACCTCGTGATCCACCCATCTCGGCCTCCCAAAGTGCTGGGATTATAGGCGTGAGCCACCGCGCCCAGCCAAAACTGAATGATTTTAAGAGCACCCAAGTCAACTCTTAAGCACTTTGCTGCTTTGAAATTTCTTCCACCAGATACCCTGAATCATCTCTCAAGTTCAAAGTTCCATAGATCTGTAGGGCAGGGGCAAAATGCTCCCAGTCTCTTTGCTAAAGCATAGCAGAAATCATCTTTTCTGTTCCAGTTCCCAATAAGTTCCGCATCTCTGTTGGAGACCACCTCAATCTGGACTTCATTGTCCATATCAATATCGGCATTTTGGTCAAAGCTATTCAACAGGTCTCTAGGAAGTTGCAAACTTTCCCACATTTTCTTGTCTTCTGCACCCTCCAAACTATTCCAGCCTCTCCCTGTTACCTAGTTCCAAAGTCGCTTCCACATTTTCAGGTATGTTTACAGCAGCACCCCACTCTACCAGTACCAATTTACTGGATTAATCTGTTCTCACACTGCTAATAAAGATATACCTGAGACTGGGTATTTATAAAGGAAAGAGGTTTAATTGACTCACAGTTCCATATGGAAGGGGAAGCCTCATAATCATGGCAAAAGATGAAGGAGGAGCAAAGGCACATCTTATGTGGCAGCAGGCAAGAGAGCATGTGCAGGGGAACTGCCCTTTATGAAACCATCAGGTCTCAAGAGACTCACATACTATTAGTGGAACAGCCACATGGGAGTAACCACCCCCATGATTCAGTTACCTTCCACCAGGTCCCTCCCATGGCATGTGGGGATTATGGGAACTGCAGTTCAGGATGAGATTTGGGTGGGGACACAGCCAAACCATATCAGTTAGTAATTATGTTTTTTTGTTTTTGGGTTTTTTGAGACAAGGTCTGGTCTGGTTCTGTTATCCAGGCTGGAGTACAGTGGTGCGATCTCAGCTCATTGCAACCTCCACCTCCCAGGCTCAAGTGATCCTCCTGCCTCCGCCCCTAATGAGCTGGGACTATAGGCATGTCACCATGCCAAATAATTTTTGTGTTTTTGTAGAGACAGGATTTTGCCACGTGCCCCGGCTGGTCCCAAACCCCTGAGTTCAAGCAGCCTGCCCACCTTGACCTCTCAAAGTGCTGGGATTACAGGCATGAGCCACTGCACCCAGCCTAGTGGATCCAGTTTTAATATGAAATGGTGTCATATTAGAGCCTTAGATTATGTACTTATTAATCTCTGAAAATGGTTTTGAAGTGTATACAAAATATATGTTGTATATGCACAAATGAATACAAAATATAAATAAATACAAAATATACACGTTCATTTCTATAAATACAAAATATAAAAGATGTGTATTTATATTTGTGTTTGTATATGTGTATATATTTGCATATAAATACAGAATATATATACACATAAATATGTATAAATACAAAATAATGCGTGTATATATATATTATGTAGTCCTGGCTACTGGGAAGCTGAGGCAAAAGGATTGCTTGAGCCCAAGAGTTTATTATACAAAATAATGTGTATATACATTTTGTATTTGTACAAGATAATGTGTACGTATATACAAATATAAATTATATATATACCCAAATATAAGTGAAATATTTACACACACACAAATACAAACGAAGTTGAGTTTTATCGTCAAAACCCTGCCCTCTAGTGTTTATGGAAAATATGCAGTTACTTCAGAAATGTCAGATTAAGTATATTCTCTATGTCACCAGTAGAGTGAGTCCTTGTACAGGGAAACAACTCCGCATTTTGAGAAAGTTGAAATCTTCAGACTTAATATTTTCTTTGAAATCAAATTGATATATTTTATCAATGTGCGACATCATACTTTTATAAAAATATCTTTGTGACAGGTTATGTGTTTTCTCACCTAAAATAAGCAATAATGTTAATGAAAGCATTTTTCCTAATTATATAAAAGTAATTCACATTCTTTGTTGAAAATTCCAAAAAAAGAAAAAGAAAAATGGAAATAAGGAAAATTACTGCTGACATTTTAATGTATATTTTTCCATTCTTTATGCATATTTTAAAAAATCGAAATTGGGATCACAATGTATATAGTTTTTTGTAAGAGAGTAAATCATATCTAGCTGGTTTGTTAAAATAGTAGTCTTTTGCTATCTCTGCAGACTTAAGTACCTGGGTTTTGGTTTGTTTTGTTTTTTTAAACAGAATAGTTGAAGTGGGAAAACCATTTGAGAAGACCATATTTACTGTGACTATCAATTGTGTTTCCCTAGAAACAAACCCCTCAGAGGAAGAATAAAAGTAACATTCATTACTGTTTAGTAAATATTAGGTGACATATGTAATGAAATCATCAGTTTGGATCAATAATTCATAAGAAGAGGTTGAGATCAGAAATAAAAGCATTTTCTTATATTAAAATCTTTTTATGTTTACTGTTATATATTTATTAGATAAATCTCAGCAACTTTCACTTTTACATAAGCACAAGATGTTTAGGAAATACAAGATAGAGAACTTTGCAAGATATATTTCCGGATAGGTACTTAATGGACTTCAACAGGTATATTTTTTGGAAAGATGGTTCCATGTATTCCACTTTGCTAAGTTAAAAGATATACTGCAATATCACATATATAAACTTGTCAATTAGTAAGCTATCCTTTTCTTGGTGTATTTAATCCAGTAGACTGGATAGAAAGTCTTGTCTTGGTTGTTATTAAAGGTTTGTTAACAGTGTTAAAGAACAAGAGGCAGAGGCAGTAAGTTTAGATTTTGGGGAGTATCTAAATAGGCATTCCCATTTTTGACTATGTTATAATTCATTATCCTGCTTCTTCTACACTACCTACTCAACATCTCCAGTTCATTTCTCATCACTTTTCCCTGTTCATTGTCTGGGTTTTGTGAGTGATTTCCAAGAGACAAATATAACAGTGTATATATAGTCAGTATTTAACATTTTGGTTATTAGCTTTAATTATAGTTTTCAGGAGTTAATGCATCTCACTATGTTACCTACCCATGGAAAAATACTGCATACAAAGAAAAGCTAGAACTTTAAAGAATCATGGGCTGGGCATGGTGGCTCATGCCTGTAATCCCAGCACTCTAGTAGGCCAAGGTGGGAGGATGGCTTGAGCCTAGAACTTTGAGACCATCCTGGGCAACATAGTGAGACACCGCCTCTACAAAAAATTTTTTAAATTATCCAGGTGTGGTGAAATGCGCCTGTATTCCTAGCCACTCAGAGACTGAGGCAGGATTGTTTGATCCCAGGAGTTCAAGGCTGCAGTGAGCTATGATCATGCCACTGCATTCTAGCCTCAGTGACAGAGCAAGATACGCTCTTTAAAAATAAAAATAAAAAAGAACTTTGGGGATCGTTCTAGGCTTGGCCAGTGGCAGCAGAACTTTTAAGTCCTTTTGATTGGGAAAATATTAGTTGTGGATACTAGCTGTGCCTTACAGTGTGTTTTCCTGAACAAGTATACCTTTTAAGCTAATATTCTAGGATTTCTAGGGATGTCTTAAGAGAGTCCTATTAAACATTATGGGGGAACTAATGCCCTCCTAAGCCACCCATCTCTTAGGTTTTACTATTAGTCTGGTGTTTCCATTTTTTAATAAAGAAACCAAGTCTCAGAAGTTTAAACCACTGGCACAAAGTCAAGTAATTTGCAAGTAACATAGTTTGCAACTGACTCTATGTTTATTTTTTTCCACCGTGCTAGCTAACTTATCTCTTCTGCATTATGAAATTAATCATCAGTAAAAGGAATTTCACTAATTGAAATAGCATCATTTTATTGGTGATTAACAGGCATTCTGAGCTTTTGCTATGTGGCAGTTTTGCCCCCACAATATTGCTGAATCAAAATCTGTTCTTAACATCAAACTTTCTCTGTCTTCTCCATTGTCTTCTCGTAGTACCTGTGTTCCACTTTAAGACTGCACTCCACATTTCACATCACCTATGCTCAAGCTTCATCTAGTGGTGAAAGTATGTAGCTGCAGGTTCATAGTTATTCAGTGTGCTAGAAGTAAAAACCACTCTGATAATAAATGTCACATCTAGGATAGAAATGTTACTCTATAGTAGTAAGTTTAGTGGAAAAATGATAACATGAGTGATGCGTCTTATTGCTGACATGAAAAAACGTTCACTATTTAGATCAAACGTCAAATTTAACAGCACATACTGAACCTTCACAGTAGGACATTAACATTGTAGGAATACAAAACCTGGGGATTCCAAAATAAGTCATTCTTGGCAAGTAAAGTTGGTTTATTAATTTTAAATCTAGTTAATTTGCATAACCTAAGTATACAGAATACAGTGGCAAGTACCCCTAGCATGTAATGATTTCCGTAGCTGAAATTATTGTGATGGGAGTTACTATGCCAAGAAAGCTCCTTAATAGGTCTATTATTTTATGCTAAAGATATCCACAGATATTTCTTTCCAAGGAGGAAAAAAAAATCAATGCTTGTGTTTAAAGTTATGAGGATAGGCCAACTCTGTAAATGGAAATAAAGTATTGCTGAAAATTTCAGATTACTAGCTTATGCTGATCAAAGGTATATAAAAGTAAGATTTCTGGTGAATTAGATATCTGAATCCAAAGCTTGGATTGTTGAATCATCTAGTGAGAAACTGATTTTAAATGATTTTCTCTCTCTTTTGAGATATGCTATAGAAATAACATGTCTTGCAGTCACAGCATTGTAGTTTTTGGAGCATGTCTCAGTTCTTAAATCTTCAATTGACTTCTATGCTAAGAGATTTCTTATCCTGAATCTTATAACTGAATATGAGTCTTTTGGGGGCATAGACTGAATTGTTTTGAAAATAAATCTCGGCCGGGCGCGGTGGCTCAAGCCTGTAATCCCAGCACTTTGGGAGGCCAAGATGGGCGGATCACGAGGTCAGGAGATCGAGACCATCCTGGCTAACACGGTGAAACCCCGTCTCTACTTAAAAAAAAAAAAAACAAAAAAACTAGCCGGGCGTGGTGGCGGGCGCCTGTAGTCCCAGCTACTCGGGAGGCTGAGGCAGGAGAATGGCGTAAACCCAGGAGGCAGAGCTTGCAGTGAGCTGAGACCCGGCCACTGCACTCCAGCCTGGGCAACAGAGCGAGACTCTGTCTCAAAAAAAAAAAAAAAAAGGAAATAAATCTCTACCTTGAGTACAACTCTTTGTTCAGTTTAATGACCTTAAATATCTATGTTTATGCTAAAAATATTTTTTTAAAGGCATCATTTAAAATTTTCCTACATAGCTTTTAAAAGAGACCAAAGCCTTCAAAGTCATCTCACAGATAGTCATTTTGAATTATTAGAAGTCAAGCAAAATTATTATATTTTTATTATAACTAGACTCAGTTTTAAGTTACAGTATTTGTTCTTCAGGTGTCCTTTGAATAATTACATTTGTGCATTTCCTAGGCAGATTGGAAGACACTGTTGAATGTCTATTTTATAAAAGTCAACATAAATTTACTCTTATATTTTTAGAGAAGTTTGAAGTTTGGTATCTCCTCTTTCGATGTATTATTGGTTGTGTTTATCAAATAACCCTGTATGGCTTATTTGATACAGAGTTCATGGTCAAAATGCAGGGAAACTTCACAGTTACTAGTGTTATATCATGATTTCTAGGCATATGCCAAGGTAAAGAGTGGTGTCTTTTTTTCACAAATGCCTGCTTAAAATATAATCCATGAGATTAGATTGGCAGTTTGCATTATTTCACAGTTAATATACAAATCAAAGGGTATCTGCTACCTTCCTCATGCTATCAGTCTTTATTGTCTGATCACTATGAATTATCTGTCTTTCTATTTCTTCTTCTTCCAACCACAAATAACATTTGATAAATACCATACACTCAATTTTAGAAAATATGCTTTTAATTTAATTTTTATTTAATGTAACATTATGTGCATCCTTGTTTAAAAAAATTGTATTGCCTTACAATGCAATCTGGAATCTGCAAAATAAATTATAAGTGAGAAAGAAAAGGGAACAAGTTAATTTTAGTTTGAATTAATTTTTGGTAAATTGTTTTTATTAACTATTTTAGAGAGAGTAACGTGATCTGTTAATCTTTTACATGTGTTACTTTCTATGTAAAGTGTTCTGTATGTAATTAGATGCTAACATTTGTGTGTGAGAGCATGTTGTTAACTGTAGTAGGGAGCAACAGATAGTAAAATACTTTGACACGCGAATTTCCTGGAACATTCAGGATTCAGGATTGGCATCCTGTATTATAATATTACTTTTCTATTCAACATTAATTTGGGTCTTTAAAATATTATTATTAGAGTTTTCTCTGACTTCTTCACATTGAGGGTTATGAAGATAGAGAACAAATAAAACAGTTAAATCATAATATGCAATTCAAGAAAAGGGAACAAGTTGATTTTTGCTTGAATTGCTTGAAATTTGAAATTTCCAGCAGCACTCGATTTTCTTTAATACAGTTAGCCTATCCTCATAACTAAATATAAGCATTGACTTTTCCTCCTTGGAAATAAGTATCTGTGGACATCTTTAGCATAAAATAATATACAAGTGTTACAGGTTCTTGACGGGCAGATATATAAGCCTTGGAGATCAAAAACAGTGGGTTAGTTAGTAGTCAAATTAGAAATTTCTTTTCCATGCAGACTAGATTTAACATTGAGCACAATGAAGTGACTCTACTACTTTGATAACAGATTCTGGAGAGCTGCCTCTTTGTCAAATCAGATTCTTTATTTCCATGAACTAATGAAACAGATGTCAGATGGCTAATTGCAGTAGGAGAGAAAGGCTACTGACAAAAGAGATGGATCAGAAACTTGGCCTTGATATTTGAGTATCATGAAATCTCATTATCTGGGGACTATTCAGAGCCATCAGTTACAGTGCTGTCACTATTAATGAATATATTGATGGCATTGCACTGCAACTTCTTGAAGTAAAGGGTTAAAGTACATGCATATCTTGTAAGATATATTTCATTACTGTTCTGAATGGAGATGTACATAGATGTAACAAAATCCTCTTAAGAAATTGTATTAACTATTGGTTTTGTTTTCATAAAGTGATACAGCTAATGAGTGTTTGCTTTGTAGCCTTTTTTTTTTTTTTTTTTAAAGACAGATTCTCACTTTGTTGCCCAGGCTAGATTGCAGTGGCATGATCTTGGCTGACTACAACCTTTGCTTCCTGGGCTGAAGCGATCCTCCCACCTCAGACTCCTGAGTAGCTGGGACCACAGACATGCGCCACCACATCTGGCTAATTTTTGTATTGTATTTTTTATAGAGACGGGGTTTCGCCATGTTGCCCAAGCTGGTCTCAAACTCCTGGGTTCAAGTGATCCACCTTCTTTGGCCTCCCAAAGTGCTGGGATTACAGGCATGAGCCACCTTGCCAGGTTGCTCTTGCTTGTGCTATTTACAGTGTTATAAATGAGTAGCTGAAAAGGCACAAGTATCCCTATGCCCAGAGCAATACTGATAAGAAATACTTGAGAGACAGTGCTTGCCAGTTTTGTACTTGGAACCCTTTTTGTTTAATAACCTATAAATTACCAGAGGCAGCTTGATACAATTAAAAAGGGTATTGAAGTCAGGAGACGTAGCTTCCAAATCCAGCCCTACCCTAGCAGAAGGACATTTGAACAAGTGAGTTAGTGTATCCAAGCTATAACTTCCTCATCTCTAAAATGGAGTAAAAACAATGGTACCCCATAGGCAATAAGTGTAAGTTTACTAAAGCAACAGATATGTCTGATGATAAAGCAGATAGAGTGTCAGAGGTTTTCTTAAGGGTTTTTGAGCTAGAAGTGTGAGCATGGACTACGACAAGTTGCCAGTTATCTTTTCTTGGATAATGATTATTTATCCTGGGATTTTATTTTTATTTTATTTTATTTTATTTTATTTTATTTTATTTTATTTTATTTTATTTTATTTTATTTTATTTTTTGAGATAGGGTCTTGCTTTGTTGCCCTAGGCTGAAGTGCAGAGTGGCACAATCATGGCTCACTGTAGCCTCAACTGCCTGGGCTCAAGCAACCCTGCTGCCTCCACCTCCCAAGTAGCTGGGACTACAGACGAGTGCTGCTATGCCTGGCTAAGTTTTTTATTTTTATTTTTATTTTGTAGAGATAGGGTCTCACTAAGTTGCCCAGGCCAGTCTTGGAACTCCTGAGCTCAAGCAATCCTCCTGCCCTAGCCTCCCAAGGCACTGGGATTACAGGCATGAGCCGCCACGCCCAGCCAAGAAGTGCTTGTTAATATTATCTCATTTAGTTTTTATAAGAACACTAATGAATTATTGTCTTCATTTTAAAGATTGAGAATTAGATTTTCTGGTAGGTTAAAGTAGTCCTGTGAATAGTATAGCCATGACTAAACTCCAGTGAGGAGAGAGCTAGCTTTCTAAGTCTTTCATTCTGATCATATTAAACTGTTGACCTTCCTGTACTCTCCATTGTCTCTTGCTTCTGGGCATACTGTTAGGTGTTTAGAACACTAAATCCCTCATATTCAATTTTAGTTTAGGTATTAGCTCTTCCTTGAAATTTTTTCTCCTCTTCTACAAGCTGAATGGCTCCTTTATGTTCCAGTAATACTGCCTGCAAAAGTTAGTCTACTATGTCACTAGATTTTGTTATCTTCGAAGGCAATACTGACTCCTACTCTTTTCTCTCTTTTTTTTTTAATTTTTATTTTTTGTTGTTGGTTTGAGATAGTCTCACTCTGTCACCCAGGCTGGAGTGCAGTGGCATGATCTTGGCTCACTGCAACTTCTGCCCCCTGGGGTTCAAGCACTTCTCCTGACTCAGCCTCCAGAGGAGCTAGGATTACAGGCCACCACACCCAGCTAAGTTTTTGTATTTTTAGTAGAGTTGGGGTTTCACCGTGTTGACCAGGCTGGTCTCAAACTCCTGGCCTCAAGTGATCCACCCACCTTGGCCTCCCAAAGTGCTGGGATGGCAGGCGTGAGCCACCATGCCTGGCTAAAATTTTTTTTGTAGACACAGAATCTCCCTATATGCTCAGGATGGTCTGGAACCCCTGACCTCAAGCCATCCTCCTGCCTCAGCCTTCCAAAGTGTTGGGATTACTGGCATGAGCCACCGCATCCAGCCCTACTCATTTCTGTATCTCCCATATGTAATTTAATACCTGATACCAAGTATTCTGTAAATCTTGGTGAATGAAAAGGGAATTGAGGAAGTTATAAAGAACTTTAGAGTAAAAAGTAAGAGGCAAAGTCATGTGTGTTATTATTTCCTTAATGAGAGACATAGCAAAGAGGTGAAATTAGGGAAGCATTCTCTTTAAAATTCTAACCCCGATTTCTTAAATAACAATGGTCAAGTTCATTGAAATACACACAACTTTGTCTGCTCTTCAGCAATTTCTAACAAGTAATTTTTAGGACAAAAGGATACAATAAAGTTAATGTAGTTTTATGTTTCTAAAAAGGAAATGCTTTTTAAGTTAATAAAATATAGTGTTGCTTGTTTTTGTTTGTTTGTTTTTCAAGCTTTAGGTTTAGTGTTAAGATCTTTTGATTCCAGATAAAGAACTAACTGGTAGTTACTCCAAACAAAGCTTATATACAGCTTAAAAACTTTCAGGAATTAGAGATTCCTGGGCTAGGGACAGAATGAGAAATCAAAGGCAGCTCAGATGTGTGAAAGGGGAATAGATTAGTACCATCTTGCTCATGCCTTCTCCCTCTGAGCCAGTCAGACATGGAAACAAATAGTCAGTTGGGTCTATATATGAGCCTTTAACATAACTTCTTATTCTGGTAAGCACAGAGAGCTTTCTGCTTAAAGCAATATCAGCTGAAAATGAAGTTATTATTTTAAATTACAAGAGTTCTGTCATAAAAGCATCTCTGACATGTGGGAATACCTGCGAGGGAAAGAAAATACAGGAATAAATAGGGCATGGAACAATTATTCTAACAGAGTGGAGTCTGGTATTTAGTACTGTGGTATAGAAATTCAGTTCAGATCAACCAAAACTAGCATAAAAACAATTAAACAACCTGAAACATGACAAGAGACCTGCTCAGTTCTGTTATTCTGTCTCTTTTTCTTTTTAAGGTAATTTATTTGGATTTTTGGAAGTTGCTTATTCAGTACTTTAATTTATGCTTCAAGATGTAAGAATATAGCCACTTAAATTGCCAAAGTCATTGAATTCATTTGAATCTTGTATTTTATATGTATTCCATTCCTGAAAAATGAAAATAATTAAAATATAATTCTTTTATAACATATTCACTTTGCAAGTTACTATTTAATAGTAATGTAAATATATTGCTAGACATATTTCCACAGAATAAAATCTAGATATAAATAATGGAAGTCTGGGTTCTCCAGTGAATTATAAAAGGAGAAGTTGTTATGTAGGAAGAGGGTAATATCAAGCAGAAAACACACACACACACACACACGCACACACGAGAGAGAGAGACCTGTAATTCTCCCATTTCTTTCTTCCATCTATTTCCTGGGTTTGCCTTTATACTACGATTGTTTGTGTTTTTGTTTTGGTTTTAAAGCAAGTTTAGGTTTAGGTGTTTACTTGGAAGGGAGAATCTAAGTCGATGGTCAGGAGAAGTTTTAAAAATCTCTTCTGCAGCTAAGTTTCTTTCCTATATAGCTAAGATGTATTGATCATTTACTATGTGCCAGACACCTAGTATTCACAACAGCTTTGTAAGGGTAGATTCTATTTTTGTTTCCATTGTGTGGAGAAGGAAATTGAAGGTCAAAGAGGTCAAACAATGTTGCTCTCTTCATACTCCTTGTAAGAGGCAAGGCTGGCACTCAGACCCGTGTTTATCTAATCATAGAGCTTGAACTCTTAACCACTATCAGGGACCACATAAGTACTTCATTGTAGAATTTTTTATTATTGAAAGGAATTCTCTAGAATCAGAAAAAGGTCATACCTTCTATATAGCTTATCTTTCAGGATTTGGAAGTAGATCTGTTGTAATGAGCCTTTCTTTGTAACTACATCTCCACTCGCGTTTTAGACTTATTGAATAATATTTTTTATTTATTTTCATTTTTATTTCAGAAATGTTTTGCAGTATAAAAGAACTTTATCTGAGCATAATAAAATCCACATTTAGGAATCCTAACTTTTACTTGAAGAAACATTCTGGTTTTGCCATTGAGTACTCTATTTATTTTGCTATTTATTCTTTCATATGGTCAGATGAACAGTCACGTCTTACAGTGTTGAAGTAGCAGGTTAAATTATATCCATTAATTTTCATCATAGATAGGTTTCCTTAATTGACTCTCTGGGACTAAAATATTTATGTAGTTATATCCTCTGCATCATTGTTCTAGTTTTAAGTACAGGTAATGTTGACCAATAACCTGTTTTGATAGGTAAAAAACTGTACATAATCTCTTTGAGGTGTTTTTTAGGATTATTTCTTGCTACCTGGAATACTTACAGAAATGTAGAACTAAGACCGGGCACAGTGGCTCATATCTGTATCCCAGCACTTGGGGAGTGCTGGGTGGATCACCTGAGGTTAGGAGTTCCAGACCAGGCTGGCCAACATGGTGAAACCCCATCTCTACTAAAAATACAAAAATTAGCTGGGCATGGTGGCACCTGCGCTTGTGATCCCAGCTACTTGGGAGACTGAGGCACAAGAATCGTTTGAACCTGAAAGGCGGAGGTTGTAGTGAGCCAAGATCACACCGCTGTACTCCAGACCAGGTGACAGAGCAAGACTATCAAAAAAAAAAAAAAGAAAGAAAAAAAGAGAAAGGGAGGGAGGAAGGAAGGAAATAGAAGTGACCTTAGGTTCATCTGATCCAGTTTTTCTCCTGATAAGCACGAAATCTTAAGTTGGAGTTCCACTTCGGGTTCTTTTATTTTCCCTTTACATGATGATACCTCTTTTGTCTGTCAGTCCATTGCTGTACCTGTTAAAACCTGGGTCAAAACTTGTATCATTAAGGAAACTTAGCGTTGTTAATAATATTGTTTGCTCTGTTCGTTTACATTTTATATCCAGTTAACACAAAAGCATTTTAAGCAAAGGAATGTTTTAGGAAAATTCAGTGTATTTAAGTATATGGAGAGAATGTCAGCAACTTAGAATTTCTTTGTGAATTTGTTTTAACCTGTCACATTTATATATGCAAATAATAATTGTAGTAACATCTCCACAAATAGTCATGCCATTTTCAAAAAATATATAAGCCTTGTAAATTTTGAAGTAAAATGGAAGGTCTTCAAAGTGCAACATTTCTATTATGTTGCCATTGAAACCATGGGATTTTTTTTCTTGTTTTTATCTTTTACCTCATTCAGTAATGCAATCTTATCCACTACCCACTTTTGAAGTTTGGCAGTATTAATAATAAATAATGCTATAGTTTTACTTGAATGGAAATTTTTAATTTTTATCTGATCAATTTTCCCATGCCTGACTTTTTTTTTTTATTTTTAGTTGACACATAATAATCATATTCATTAGTGGAATACAGAATGAATGATAGTTTGATACAATGTATAATGATCAAATCAGGCTAATTAACGTATCTGTCACTGAAAACATTTATCATTTCTTTGTATTGTGAGCATTCAAAATCTTAAAGCTTTTTGAAAATATGCAGTAAGTTATTGTTAACCATATTTACTCTAAAGTGCTATAGAACAGTGGAAATCATTCCTCCTGTCTGATCGTAATTTTGTATCCATTAACTAACCTCCTGCTATCCTCCCCCACCCCACCCACTGCTGTTTCTTCCCCATTACCCTACCACCGTTCTCAACCTCTAATAACCACAATTCTACTTTGTACTTCTATGAGCTCTTTTTTTTTAAGCTTCCACATGTGAGTGAGAACTTGTGATATTTATCTTCTTATGCCTGACTTATTTCACTTAATGTCCCCCAGACTCATCCATGTTGCCAGGAATTATAGTATTTCATTCTTTTTAATGGCTGGATAGTATTCTGTTGTGTATATGTACCACATTTTCTTTATCCATTCATCCGTTGATGGACGCTTAGATTGAGTCCGTATCTTGACTATTGTGAATGGTGCTGCAGTAAATGTGGGGTACACGTATCTCTTCAATATACTGATTGTCATTCTTTTGGATAAATACCCAGTAGTGGAATTGCTGGATTATATGGTAGTTCCATTTTTAGATTTTTTAGAAACTTCATACTGTTTTCCATAATGGCTATATTAATTTATATTCCCATCACCATGTTAGACTGTTACACAGGATTTCAGAAATTATAGTCATTTTGCTTTATTGATCTAAATTACATAATAAAGGTAAGTTGCTTCTCCTGATCAGGCTTATTCTTCTGGGATTAGGTCCTTTCCTTTCCCTTATGTTTCTCTTCATGAAATTGTAGAAGAACCAATGAACAAAAATTACATATTCTCCATTCAGTCTTTTCAAACCCCTCTACCCTTCTGTTACCATAACAGTGTTTTCCTGCTTCAGAGTATGGAAATAAAAGGTCATGACTTGCAATAATAAGAACCATTTTGGAATCCATAGTAGACTCCATGATGAAACTGAACAAAATTGAAACCAAGCCTGGGCAACATGGCAAAACCATATCTCTACAAAAAATTAGCCAGGTTTGGTGGCGCATGCCTGTAGTGCCAGGGTTACTTGAAGGAAGGCCTTGAGTGAGTTGTCCAGGTCCTTGGCGTTTTGAACAAAGAAATGAACAAAACCCTCAAAGTAACAAAGGAACAAAATGCATGAATGAAGCAGCAACAGCAGGGATTTGTTAAAGCGAGAAAGCGTTCCACAGGGTGGAATCGGGCCCGAGTAAGCGGCTGAAGGGTCTGGTTACAAAGTTCTCTGGGTTTTAAGTACTCCTTTTGAGGTCCCTATTGGCTGCCTCTCATCTGGATGAAGGATTTGGTCTTTTGCTAATTAAAGGCTGAGGTGAATTGGCATCCTATGCAGGACGTTTGCCCTTTCCATCTGAGATGTAGTGGAAGCGGGAAGGTTGTAGGGAGAATAATAGTCTTTGATCCTTTGTTACTCTGGCGTGGGGAGATGGGGTTTTTCCTTTCGGTTTAGCTTTAAGAAGTGTGCATTAATTGGCTTTAGGTTCCCTGTCCTGGACCCAGGTGTTTTCCCTTTGACTGAACTTTAGGAAATTATCACAAATTGGCCTTAGATTCCCTGCCCCCAGACCTTGGTGTTTCTCTTTTAGGAAGTTAGCACAGACTGGCCTCAGATTCCCTGCCCCTAGACCCTATTCTCCTGCCTCACCAGTCACTTGGGAGGCTGAAGTGGGAGGATCACCAGAGCTCCTAGAGGTGGGGGCTGCAATGAGCCATGATCATGCCTCTGCAGTCCCGCCTGGGTAACAGAGTGAGACCCTGTCTCAAAAAGAAAAAAAATAAAAGCAGAAGACTGAAAGGAAGCCACCATTCTTTTTACTCCATGTAGATATGACACCTCTTTTGAAAATAAGCTGAATCTTGATTATTTCTATACTGCTTAATAAAAAACTGATTCTTAGGAATAAGGAGGAAAGAAACTGTAAAGAAATAATTGTAGGTTTTGTTCCTCTGACTTAAAAATGCCTTATTGGTAAAACATCTCCTCAACACCACCCACATACATACACTCAGAAACATAGATCTGTTTTTAGATCCTGTAGTCTGTAGTCTATTCAAATGTCTCTTTTATTTCTGCATCAGTTTACTTTTTTTTAAAACTACTTTGATTGTAGGTTATTATTTGAATTTTTAGAATATTTATTCTTTTTGCACATTTATTGTATCGGTTGAACTGAGTATCAAAATGTCAATTTCCTTTTTTTTTTTTTTTTAATTTAAGTTCTAGGGTACATGTGCACAACATGCAGGTTTGTTACAAATGTATACATGTGCCATGTAGGTGTGCTGCACCCATTAACTCGTTATTTACATCAGGAATATCTCCTAATGCTATCCCTCCCCCCTCCACCCACCCCACAACAGGCCCTGGTGTGTGATGTTCTCCTTCATGTGTCCAAGTGTTCTCATTGTTCAATTCCCACCTGTGAGTGAGAACACAAAATGTCAATTTTCTACCAAGAAAAATCCTATTGAACTACTACTGAGATCTCATTGACTTTATAGGTGTTTATTTAAAAAAGAAAGAAAGAAATTGACACCTTTACAGTGGTGAGTATTTCCACGTTATGATAGATACCTCCCTTCATTCAGGTCCTCTTTCTTTTTTTTTATTTTTTTTTTCCTAGACAGAGTCTCGCTCTGTCTCCCAGGCTGGAGTGCAGTGACTCGATCTCGGCTCACTGTAAGCTCCACCTCCCGGGTTCACACCATTCTCCTGCCTCAGCCTCCTGAGTAGCTGGGACTATAGGCACCCACCACCATGCCTGGCTAATTGTTTGTATTTTTAGTAGATACGGGGTTTCACTGTGTTAGCCAGGATGGTCTAGATCTCCTGACCTCGTGATATGCCTGCCTCGGCCTCCCAAAGTGCTGGGATTACAAGTGTGAGCCACTGCGCCCGGCCCCGGGTTCTCTTTTAATGTCTGACAGTAAAGTGGTTTTTTTTTTTCATTGAGATATAATTTACATAGGATAAAACTTTACTCTTTTAAAATGATTCAGTAGTTTTTAATATTTTCACTAAAAACTACTGAATAACAATATTCAGCAACCATCACTGCTTTCTAATTCTAGAACATTTCTGTCACTCCAAAATGAAAACCCCATACCCATTAGCAATCACTCCACCATTTCCCCCTCCCTCTATCCCCTGGAAACCCATTGTCTACTTTTTGTCTATGGATTTGCTTTTTCTGGACATTTCATATAAATGGAATCATACATATTTTTTTTTTTAATGTATTCTTTTTTGTTTACTCCTTTCACTTAGCATACTGTTTTCAAGGTTCGTCCACATTGTGGCATATGTCAGTACTTCATTCCTTTTTAAGGCTGAATTATTTTCCATATGGATATACCATTTTTTTATCCATCAGTTGATAGACATTTGGGTAGTTCTACTTTTTGACTATTAGGAATAATGTTGCTATGAACACTGAGGTACAAGTTTTTGTGTGAACTTGTTTTCAGTTTTCTTGGATATATACCTAGAGTGGAATTGTTGGGTCATATGTTGGGTTTAAGAAACCTCCAAACTGTTTCCTACAGCAGCTGTATCATTTTACATTCCCACCAGCGATGTATAAGACTTCTGATTTCCCCACATCCTCACCAACACTTGTTTTCTTTTTCTTTTTTTTAATTATAACCATCCAAGTAGTGAGTATGATGCGTAGTATCTCTTGTGGTTTTGATTTCCATTTCCATATAACTAATGACATTGAGCATCATCAGCTTTTCATGTCCTTGTTGGCTATTTGTATGTATATCTTCTTTGGATAATTGTCTATCCAAATCCTCTTAAAATCCTTTTAAAAATTTGAATTTAAAAATTCAAATCCTTTTAAAAATTTGACTCTTTGTCTTTTTATTTTTTACTTATAAGAGTTATTTCATATCTTAGATAGTAGACCCTATCAGATATATGATTTGCAAATATTTACCTCCATTTTGTGGGTTTTCATTTAGTGATGTCCTTGGAAACACAAAGGTTTTTAATTAGATGATGTCTAATTTATGTTTTTTCTTTAGTTTCTTGTGCTTTTGGTGTCATGTCTAAGAATCTGTTGCTTAATTCAAGGTCATGAAGATTTATACCTATGTTTCCTTCTAAGACTTTTATAGTCTTAGTTCTTGTATTTAGGTCTTTGGTCCATTTTGAGTATATTTTGTATATTGTGTAAGGTAGAGGACCAAATTCATTCTTTTGTGTTCAGTTGTCCTGTAACACAAAAAATACACATTAATTTGAGATGAATTATAGAGCTAAATATCAAAAGAAGAAAAGTAAAACCTTATTAAGATACCAAGTATCTTCATAACCTTGGAGTAGTCAAAAATTTAATGAAAAAGCCACCAAAAGCACTAGCCATTTTTTAAAATATTAACTGGACTTTATTCAAATTAAGAACTTCTGTTTATCAAAAGATCTTAAGAGAGTAAAAAAAGACACACCATAAACATTATTCACAACATATATCTTTAACAAAAGATTGGTATCTAGAATATGTAAAGAACTCTATAAACCAATAGAAAAAATGAGAAAAAGTTTTGAACACAAGCATCAAAAAAGAGGCTTTCTGAATGGTCAGTAAGTACATTAGTTGTCAGAAAAATAAATATTGAAACCACTACAACATACTCTGCAGACCCACTAAAATGGTTAAAATTTAAAACACTGATAATATGAAGTGTTCATGATGATGTGGAACAACTTAAACTCATACATTGCTAGTGGAATATAAATTGGTACAACTATTTGGGGAAAATGTTTCATGCTTTCTACTAGAGCCTAATTTATATCTACCTTATAACTCAGCAGTTTTACTCCTAGGATCTATCCAAGAGAAATAAGTGCAGATGCCCACCACCCACCGAAAACATGTTCACAGTGTCTCTATATATAGGAGCCCCAAACTGGAAACACCCATCAGTAGTAAAATCAGTAAATACATGTTGCTATATACTGCAGTAAAAAAGAACAAACTAATACTACGTACAACATGGATGAATCTCACAAAGACAGTACTGAGCAAAAGAAGCCAGACACAGAAAAATATATATTGTATGATGCCGTGTAGATGTAGTTTCAAGAGCAAGTGAAACTAATCCTGGTGACAGCCCTCAGTTTTGCAGTTACCTCAAGATCTGCAGGAGATTAAGTTGAATATTTAAAAGGGAGCTTTTTGCGATGCCAGAAACGTTCTCTATCTTTATGTGGTTGGTGAGTACATGAGAGTCTACCACAGTAAAAATTCATTGAACTGTATACAAATGTTAGACATTTGCATTTTACTAGTGTGCTTTGATTTAAAAAGTGAAATGCATGTATAGATATAGATAGGATGAGGTAGACATACTATTTAATTATCATTTGTTGAAGATATTAAACTCATTAATTAAAGATAATATTTTCATTTTACTTGAGTCACTTTTAAACAAGTCCTCTATAGAGTTTTGACCAAGGGGAACCATAATTTCTTCAGTCTTTATTAACAGACTTTAGAGATCACAAATTAGAGTCACAAGAGAGAAAGCCTGCAGGGACTGTCTGTGTCTTCCTCCAAAGAGGAAAATCATGGTGAATATTTTGAAAAGAAGCTTTAAATGAAGTGATTTTTCAAAGATTTAAGTCCTTTGCCTAACAGTAGTCTGTGACAATTGCTACAGTGTTCCCAGTGGGAATATGGTACATTTGAGATGACAGAAAGACTAGGAACCACTATTCCCAAGCATTTTTTCATTGCCATTAAAATGCATTGCTCTGCCTGCTTAGGAAGGAAGTCACTGAACATTTGAGCATATACATCTCAGTGAAATTCAATTATACCAACATTGTAGTTGTCGGCTTAGTAAACTGAACTTTAAAGTTTTTTCTATTTTTGTGGGATTGTGAGGATCACAAACTACTAAAATAGAACAATTAACTCTGGGAACCTTTTGATGATTAACTTTATCTGGTGAGTACAGTCATCCCCCTTTATCTGTAAAGGATTGGTTCCAGGATTCCACACAGGTATCAGCATCTGAGGATACTCAAAGTCTCATACAAAATGGCTTAGTATTTGTGTATAACTTAAGCCTATCCTCTCATATACTTTAAAACATCTCTGGATTATTTATAATATACCTAATACAATGTAAATGTTTTATAAATAGTTGTATTGTTCAGGGTTTGACAAGGGAAAAAAGTCTATACGTGTTCTGTACTGATGTATTTGTTTTTTCCAAATATATTTTACCTGCTTGGTTCATTTTGCGGATATGGAACCCACTGATATGGAAGACTGAACTGTATTAATTTAAAAGTTTTTCGGATCATCACTAAATATTTTATGATGAATGATAATGCTGATTGTTCAATTTTATGATTAGGTTTCTGTTCACTAGTCATCAGTATATATTTGAGGACTTTCTTTTTTAAAGGGACAAAGCATTATAACTTTTACGACGTAGATAGGTAATATAGCTAGGTAGGTTAACCCTTAATAGCACATGAGAAGCATCTTAGACTAGCCCTAGTTGGGTAAAGAAAGGTTGAGTCAAAAGAGTAAATAATAACTCCTTTGGAACAGAGCAGGGGACCGTCAGGAAGCATCAGGGTCTGTGTAGCTTCAGATGAATGCAAAGGGCTGTCCTTTGAAGAATGTACCTTCTTCAGTCTCTGTCACAGATACTGTGCGACTGGAATCACTATGAGGTGCTCTTCAAGTGTTAATTCAGAGCTAAGTGCTTCTCTGGCTTTGGCTACTCCTTAGGAAAGGAGGACAGGATATGGGTATTATGACCCTCTCAGTCCGGGGCCCTTACTGCTTTTGTCTTTTGGCTTTTACTTCTGCTAGTACATCTCCCTGTATGTCCTCAATTTGTTATGCTCCAGAAGGGGGAGTATTCTGTTCTGCCTTTTAGAGAGTCCTAATGGGATACTACCTTCTTTTCTTTTTAGTATGTCTCATTCTTATTAGGATAAGCAAATAGTATTATTGCAATACAGTTAGTGGGAAAAACTGTTGTAAGATTGTTACAAGATAAAGGAAACAAATGTCAGGGCATATCATGCTCATAAAAGTTATTAAACTCGTCGGCACTCCTAGCAATCATAAAAGAGATGTGTCTTTGCTGATTCTTAAGAACTCATTGAAAAGCACTTCAGTTAAGTAACCTGTTAGATTTATAGCTGAAATATCTATAAATGACATAGGGAGTTCCTTCATATAACCTAAAAGTGGTGCAAACAGAACAAATACTTGAAATAATATGTATTTTAAGTTAAAGTAAGAACAGACAGCAGGGAAACACACTGCTAATTAATGAAAGAACTGTTTGTAAAATAACAAAACTTATACCTTAGAATTAGGTTATGGCTACACACAGTGACAATGAAACACAGTAAAGAAATATAGGGATGAAACTCAGCATTACTCATCAGTAATGAAATCGAAACAACTATATTTGTTAACCAGTACAGTTTGACATAGAACTTAATAAGAGCTATCTACTGTTTATCCTGCAGATGTCCAATATTCTTTTTTTAAGTTTTGTATTCATATGTGAACATTTGGGAAATACACTCCAAGGTCATAAGTATTTTTGATGAAAACTTTTGGTGTCTTTTTTATACCACATTACATTTTAACCTTTTTTGATTTGTGTTTTTCTTTTTTTCTAGGAAACTGACTGGACATTCTTTCCACATGGGCTATAGCATGGCGATTTTGAATGGCATCGTAGCTGCTCTTACTGTAGCATGGTGCCTCATGTAAACCCACACTGGAGCAATATTGTTGGCAAAACTTAATCATGATTGTTTTCTAATAACAAGAAGGAGCATCATTGTCTACTCAGAAGACTGAGAAACCTGCTGTTCATTATGTAGTTCAGATATTTATCACAATCATCATCATTGTGGAAGACCTTTTAAAGCATTGTTTTAGAATGTCTGAGTATTAAGATACAGATTAATTGGCAATATCTGAGTATTAAGTACTTTCTTCAGAGTATAAGATGTTTACCTCATCTTTTTACTTTTGTGTGTGTAGTTCTTTCAAGTTGTAGAAAACATTTAAATGTAATTTAAACTCAAAAAACGAATACAGTAAGGACAATGCTTGCCTTTTCATGTATGTACTACATTTTTTGCTAAGAAATACTGATATTTCTGTTTAGTTAAGGTAGAAATACTTCTTATTTATACATTTAGGAAAGCAAATAATGCCTACTACTCCGACTTTCATAGAAGCTACTTTTAAATCAGAATATTTAATTTTTGATATTCATATAATTAATAGAAGTTGCATTTATATTTTTATGGGGCATAGTTCCTTATGTGTTTTTTAATGTATTTTCATACTACACATTGAATTTGTATGTTTTTAAAATTATTACATCTAGACAACTGTAAATACTTTTCTAGCTAGTGCAAACCTAGTACCTGCCATTTTTACTAATTTTTTGTTTAAAAAAAGCAAAAAAGCACATTGACCTAAGTTTAAAATTAAATAAGTTTATTTTTAACAAAAAATGCCTGAAAACAGGTAAATTATTTAAGTCATTAAAATATTGAGAAATTTGAAATTTTTACTATTTCTATTTCCACAATTCCAAATATTTATCTTGGTGTATATATTGTTCTTTAACAGAACTTGCATTATTTTGTTTTTAATAAATATAAACATGAAATTTTTGTATGTGAGAATGATTGAACTAGTTTGTTCTTAATCTCAAAAATTTAGTTACCAAAGTAGAAGAGGTGTGTTGATACTAGATATTAAAAACTACATATAGTTCATATAATTTTATAATTTTCCTCTTTAAATGCGCTTTTGTAATTGTGATGTTTTGTTTTCTAAGTAATGAAGCCTTAATTTTTCCCCTCTGTTATTAAACACCTTTGATATTTAGAAAGTTACCTCAATTTTAGAAAGATGGGCTATTTCCAAAGCTGTTTTCCCTGGCCATAGGAAAACTTACAATAAGAAAGCATTGTGTAGTCAGACTGCTTATTCAGGCTAAGTGGGAATGAATTTGTGCAGTGTGTTCCCTTATTATCTACTGAATGTTCTTACTGACTAAACAAGATTTCTAAAAGTCTAGCATTTCTTTTACTATTCAAAACTCTTTGGTTGCAAATGACTAATACTGCTCCAATTTAAATTATCTGAAGTGTGTGTGTGTGGGTATCTAAATATCAATCCCATGGCTTAAGTGTTCCTACCAGAGTGGTGGCTGCAGTGAATCTGTTTTCACTCCCTGCCTTCCTTCCTGCACCCTTAAACTCCTCACCCTTTGACTCCAAAGGGCCCTTTCATTGCAAAGATGTATACAAGTAATTTATCTTCTCTCCACCCCTCTGTATTCCCACCCACCACCAATGTGAGTGGCTCCCTCCAGATTCTTTGTGTCTAATGACTAAGAAAGTTATTAACAGTAGACCCCAGAGATACGTAGACCCTAGACAGTCATGTGCCATATAACAGCATTTTGGTCACAACAAACTGTGCTTATGACAGTGAATTCCCCCGTAAGATTATAATACTGCATTTTATTACTATACCTTTTCTCTGTTTAGATACACAAATATTTACCATCGTGTTAAAGTTGCCTGCAATTTTCAGTACAGTAACAGGCAGTACAGGCTTATAGTCTAAGAACAATAAGCTATACCATGTAGCCTAGGTGTCTAGTAGGCTATACCATCTAGGTTTGTGTAAGTACACTCTGATCTTCACACAATGATGAAATTGCATAATGACACTTTTTTCAGAATATATCCCTGTCATTAAGCCAAACATGACTATATATACCTACAAAATATGTATTAATATAGATACATATAGAGAGATATGTATCTGTAAGATATTTTTGTGGAATCCTATTTCTTCTGGACTGTTACTCCCTTTTTTTGGGAAATGACCCTCCTCTCTCCCGTCTGACATAGAGTCCAAATATAAATCATCCAGAATGATGAGGGAAGGATAGTTACCTAACTCTGGCTGAGCTAATCCTAATCTCATTTTGCCTGGCTACAATGAATAGAATAGAGAAATGACTTAAATGAAGTAAGTCTCTTCCCAGGATTTTTCAACTTGAAATTAAGATGTGACGAAGCTGGGAAAATACAAGCCCCGTAATGCTGGCAGCTGTAGTTCAGCCAGGTTCAGTGGGAAAGAATAAGGCTGATAGGGATATTGCTAATGGCATCACCCTGGTCCCTGATGCCCGGTGGCAATCCTGCCATTCTTGATACATGAATCAATAAATTTCTCTCTTTTGGCCTTTGCTGTTAACATTGGCTTTTGTCATTTGCAACAAAACAAGTCAAAATGAGCTTATCTAGCAGCTGGAATCCATCTCTATTATGAAACTGACTCAGGTGATCTCATCTCTTTATATGTAGCTTACAGCATTCCATTTAATTACTTGTGAAAGATCCACAGGATGTAAGTATTCTTGTGGCTAGTGATTAGTCTCAGGGACTTGAAAAGACGTTTTAGAATAAATTAAACTAGTTATTATTAATCTTGCTGTTTCATCAAGAATTTATTATGTCCCAAAATTCAGTTCTACCTTGTTTAAGTGTTATCAGAAAGAATATTACTGTAGTTACCAAGATATGATTCTTTAGTTATATAACGTAATGAGTTTTAACTACAGCTGTTAATATCTTAGCATTTCCCAATTTCCTTACCTGTCAAATGGGAAGAATAATACTTAACAAAATACTTAAACTACAGTGAAAATACTAGATGTCAGAATTTGTAGGACCTAGAGAAAACACTGTGTAAAAGTAATTTGTAACTTCAAGTACATTTATCAGGACAGAAGATTGAAAACTAAAGAGCTAAGAATGCAAATAAAAAGCAGAAGCAGCAGAGTAGCACCCCCGCCCCCACCACACACATAAGAAAGACTGAAAATAGGAAAGATAAGGATACAATCGATGGAGACTCACACCAAAGAAGCAGGGACAATATCCAATACGAAAAGTAGTTTACTTGAAAAGATGTGATTGAGAGACTTCTGGTAAGTCAGATTTAAAAAGATTTCTATTTTCCCATTTCTGCCCATTCTCTTGATTATGTCAAGTGCCAGAAACCATCTGTATTAGGGTTCTGTAGATAGACAGAATAGGATATACATATACGTGAAAGGGAGTTTATTAAGAAGAATTGATTCACACGACCACAGGTGAAGTCCCACAATAGGCCGTATGCAAGTTGAGCAAGGAAGCCAGTAGTGGTTCAGTCCGAGTCCCAAAACCTCAAAGGAAGGGAAGCCAACAGTGCAGCCTGCAGTCTGTGGCCAATGGCCCGAGAACCACTGGTGTAAGTCCAAGAGTCCAAAAGCCGAAGAACTTGGAGTCATGTTCGAGGGCAGGAAGCATCCAGCATGGGAGAAAGAAGAAGGTCAGAAGACTCACCAAGTCCACTTCTCCCATCTTCTGCCTGCTTTATTATTGCCTCTCTGGCAGTTGAGGGGATGGTGCTCACCCACATTGCGGGTGGGTCTGTGTCTCCCAGTGCACCAACTCAAATGTTAATCTCCTTTGGCAACACCCTCACAGACACACCTGGGAACAATACTTTTGCATCCTTCAATGAAGTCGACAATATTAACTATCACACCATCTGACTAAGCAAAAGGGAATCAGGACTGGTGGGCAGGAACCTAGAAAGTGCCAGAGAGTCAAGGAGAATGAAGCAAAGGGACTGTCTGATAGTGGGGATATCCTGGTCTGGATAATGTATATAGATGGATCCTTGCAGAGAGTGCCCAGTTGGCCAAGACTAGACTGTGTGCCTACTCCTTTGGCTTCTCTAGTTGAAGGCAGCATCTGAAATTATTTTGGGATGGTCGAATGGATATTGAACAACCACAGATACAAATAATCACTGTACACTCTTTGCTGGTCAGCTTCTCTTTTCACCCTTAAACTTACAACAGTACTCATATGTAACAATGTAGCCATTATATACTATATCCAATACCAAAGCCAGGACCTTCAGATTGTGTCCCTTCTAGTTTTGCCACATTATCTTGCTGATATTCTACAAATTACTTAGTCATTTTAATACTTATTAAGACAAGACATTGTTTTTTTATGTGAACTAGAACAGTATTTTTAAAAAGGACAAAAAGATGGGAAATTGGTTAAAATACACTTTATATATGAGAGCAAGAAAATACAGATTGAAGTTACTATCTTATTAAAATTAAGCACTTGGTCATGATACCTTCCCTTCTATACACATGTATTCTATTTTATCTTTGCTTTGACTACTACCTTGGCTAAATTTCTTTCCTGATATGGTGACCAAAGCTTTATTTCTGACACATTTCAGCTTAGTTCATCTTTTGCCACTGTATATGGCAGTATAAGAACAAATATATTTTCCTTCTATATTCTTCCTTGCTTATTCTGTGGCATCATTTGTATTATAATGTTAAAACACGCCAACTAATATAGTGACCCTCTTTTTTGTATGATTATTCATGGCATACAGAATCTAAAATTACCAGATGGCAGTTTGAACTTCCATTTCTTCTGAACCAGTTTTCCTTTTGAACTCCTTCCTTAAGTACTAAAACCTTTAAAACAGAGTTCAGAGTCGGAGGAACAGAAAGCAAAAACTTTATTGTTGGGTCACTGGGTGTAATAGAAACATCTGGCAATGTCTTGGTTCTTGAACCCATGTAATATGGGCATGGGAGAAACGAGCAAAAATCAGCTCTTGGATAAAAACATACATTGCATCCAGAAAGATGCCATTTTAGTGTTAACTCTCAGCTAGCTTAATAACTAACTCTTGAATAGATTATTTCAGTGTTTAAGGTGCATTATAAGAGAGAAGTCAACAAAATAAGAATTGAGTGTGGCCAGGTGTGGTGGCTCACACCTGTAATCCCAGCATTTTGGGAGGCTGAGGTGGGCAGATTACTTAAGGCCAAGAGTTCAACAGCAGGCTGGGCAACATGGTGAAACTCCGTCCCTACTAAAGATACAAAAACCAGTTGTGGTGGTACATGCCTGTAATCCCAGCTACTTGGAAGGCTGAGACAGAATCACCTGAACCTGGGAAGTGGAGGTTGCAGTGAGCCAAGATCACACTACTGCACTCCAGCCTGGGCAACAGAGTGAGACTGTCTCAAAAAAAAAAAAAGGAAGTGAGCAATTGAGCACATTGTCTTACCTCCTCAGGGTATTAAGTTCCTTGGCCTGAGCAATGCAGTGGGAATCCATGATAATGTATAAATTATGCAGTAAACAGTAGGGCTGCCAGAGGCAGGGAAAGCAAATCTAAGACCATAGTATATCTACCAGTGGGGACAAAACTGCTAAGTGCTACCTCATCTAATGCAATTAATTGGCTATCAGGTAGCTGGCTCATTCCCCAAGATATGATGCCACCAAGAGGGAGAGGTAGAGAAGATGGTGGGGTGGGAATGGGGCAGCAGAGATAGAAAGGCAGCAGCAGCCAGGAAAGCCTTTGAAAATGTGGGTCCATCTGAAGACTACCCCGCCATCCTAGCATTTTATGCTCCCATTAAGCATTGGCTTGACTGAGACGACCATCTACAGTATAGGTTATGCTGTCCACCTGCTTATTTAGAGCCTCTTTCACAATGAAGGCTTTGTTGTTAGCATTCACATAGCTCAGAAATATTCTCAATTCTGGGTCCATTTAAAGAGATCCATCTACATATCTCTTCCCAACCTTTCTTAAGTTGGCACCAGTCCTTTGTCAAGTCCCTGGCAATCCAGCCAAACTACTAGTTTGCTCTCCTTGAATATACATAATCCTTATTTCATACCATATTTTTTCTAGCCAAGGAGACAACAATATGGACTGCTTGAAATTCATATTGAACTCCCTAGGAAAATTTTCTTTTTCACTGCACGTTGCTGCCACCTATGAGTGGGGGTTTATGCCCCCCACCACTTCATTTTTAGCTGGTAGTAACATATTACACTGAATCATCTGTAAATTGGGCTTGAGTTTCAACATCAGTCAATTATCTATACCAAACCCTCATGAGGCCAGACTGGGGCTGAATGAAAAGAGGCTGCACGACAGTAGGAAGCAGGATGGGAATCTGATCATACAACTTGCTCAGGACTTCAGGAAAATGAAAGGATGCATCTATGTCAGTGGTTCTTAACTAACGGCAATTTTGCCTTCCAGGGGCAAAACATAGAAATTTAGCTAATTACTTAGCAATGTTTTGAGATGTTTTTGATTGTTACAATCGGGGGATGCTACTTGCAACTAGTCAACAGGCCAGATTGCTAAAGATTCTACAGTTCCCCAGCAGAGAGGACAGTTCCCCAGGAGAGAGAATAATTCAGTCCAAAATATCAATAGTGCTAAGGTTGAAAAACCCTCATCTATGTTAATGACAAAAGTGAATCAGATAACATCTGGTCCAGAATGGACAGCTGAGGTCACAGGGTTACCGGGAGTTCTAAGATGTGGTGTTTATTCTCGAAAATGCCCCAGTAGAAACAGCTGTCTCTCAAAAGGAAAGAGTTATTAGCTAAACAAGATTTCTCTCTGCCAGTACCCTGCAGACCTCTGCCTCGCAAGGTCTGCCAAAGACACTGGTTTTTAACTACTATGGCCTTGTATGTTATTAAAGTTCCCCATGTAATATAGCCTCTAGCCAAAGAATTCTCACAAAAACATACCCATAAAAAATTTTCTTCCCATCTCCATAGGCAGCCTATTTTTGTACTCAAAGGAAAAATACTTCTGTACGGTTATACACAGTGCTGTTATTGAACTGAAGCTGAAACTACATTTGGCCATTTAAAGTTCCTTATATTACTAGACAATAGGCAAAATGAGTATTCTGGTACTGATAGTGATTAATAATCCATCCACCAATGGGAAATCCAGTTACTGCAATACAGTGGAAGCCAGAAGGAATGTGGACAAAGGTCCAAGCTGCTTCCATGTTAGACTCTCATGTTTACTTAGAGGAATATTACAACACCTGACATTGGCAGAGGCTCAAATCCTTCAGGAATGAAGTTTTGGTTAGCCTACTTGATTTAAAAAACCCTATATTTATTAGATTTCTGGCTGAAAGCCAAGGGAACATGGAATAAATATTGAACAAAATAAGTCAAATACTAGACTAGAGCCTTATCAGTTTCAGAAATGAAGAGCCATAACCTCTACTCATTTCCTTTCTATGGCATGTGTGTTCCTGCTTTTTTTTCTTCATCTCTTCCATTATTGTATGTAGGATTTTAAACATTTGGCTAACTCTATAACTTTATGTAGGGCATCAGGTTACAGAATATTGTGATGAAATTACTATAGAACAGGGGGGCAGTGGACAATTCCTGAGATCCTGGATATGGCACTGAATACAATAGTAACCTATGAGGCTCTTGATTGTCTTCCTGTAAGGAAGGGGTCAAATGAACAAGAAATTGTTGTATGATATAAGGTGGAATAGTTTTTTGGAGAAGGAGTTCTCATGAGAAGTAGTAGTTTGTGTGTGTGTGTGTGCGTACGTGTGTGTGTGTGTGTGTGTGTATATATATATATGATGGAGTCTCACTTTGTCACCCAGGCTGGAGTGCAGCAGCGTGATCTCAGTTCACTGCAACCTCTGCCTCCCAGGTTCAAGCAATCCTCTCACCTCAGCCTCCCAAGTAGCTGGGATTACAAGTGTGTGCCACCATGCCTGGCTAATCTTCGTATTTTTAGTAGGGACGGGGTTTCACCATGTTGGCCAGGCTGGTCTTGAACTCCTGACCTCAAGTGATCTGCCCACCTCGGCTTCCCAAAGTGCTAGGATTACAGGTGGGAGTCACTGCACCCGGCCTGCAAGTTTGTGTATATTTGTATTAGTCCGTTCTCACACTACTATGAAGAAATATCTGAGACTGGGTAATTTATAAAGGAAAGAAGTTTAATTGACTCATAGTTCCACAGGGCTGTGAAGGCCTCAGGAAACTTACAATCATGGTGGAAGGGGAAGCAAACACATCTTTCTTCACATGGCAGCAGCAAGAAGAAGTGCAGAGCAAAAGTAGGGGAAAGCCCCTGATAAAACCATCAGATCTCATGAAAACTCTCTCACTATCATGAGAACAGCATGGGGAAACCACTCTCATGATTCAGTTACCTCTCACTTGGTCCTTCCCATGACACATGGGATTATGGGAACTACAATTCAAGATGAGACTTAGGTGGGGATACAGCCAAACTATATCAATATTGGACAGGCAAACAAGTGGAGTCTATTGGATATTTTATCGTTTTTTGACTACTCAACCCCAAAATCCAGTTCCATTTTGAGAGAATTCCTTGTTATATGAGTGTTTGTGGGAGACAAGTCTTGAAGATGCATTAGAGAAGGCTAAATAGTAGATATTTGCTTTCTCCCAACTTGATTGCTAGTGTATTTAACCTTGGTGCCACCAATTTTATTCTCCTGCCTAAGTCTTTGAATTGTGAATGAATGGTACAGTAACTGACAAAAAGTTGAGAATTCAGTCACAGTTGTACCATTCAGTGGTAGTGACAATGGCTTCTAGCTGTCTTTACCAGCGGTTGGGCTACTAATTGAATCCTAATCAAACTATTTTGAAGCAAAACCTTAGCTGTTATCTCTGTTACCAGCCTTTCCTTGGTGTCTGTCATTTTATGATCCTGGTTCTCTGGCCTTTCCTTCAATTCTGTGAGCAATTCCCTAACCTTATAACAAAATTATTTTCTTCTAAAGCTAGCCAAAGTTAGATTTCCATGTTTAAAACCAAGAACCAAACATTCATTATATCTCAACTCTCCACCACTACCTATCCACAAAGCCTCATGAAAAAAAAACTTTGTTTCACCATGATTTGTGCCATCTGGACTCATTTCTTATAACACTAATTTTTAAAATTATAATATGCTATCTACTCTTATTATTTTATAATGACTCATCTTTTTAAAGTCTTTTAGACTCCTTTTTATGTGCATAATACCTAGGCTGGAGCTTATACACAACAAGTGTTCAGTAATTGTTTTTGTTTGTTTTCAGCTGGGGTCTTGTTCTGTCACTCAGGCTGGAGTGTAGTGGTATGATTAGTGCTCACTGCAGCCTCAACCTGTGAAACTCAAGTGATCCTCCCGCCTCCGCCTGCTGAGTAGCTAGGACGGCAGGCATGCACCACAATGCCCAGCCAATTTTTAAATTTTGTTATAGAGACAGGGTTTTGTTATGTTGCCCAGGCTAGTCTTGAACTCCTGGGCTCAAGCGGTCCTCCTGCTTCCATCTTCCAAATTGTTGGAATGACAGGCATAAGTTACTGCCACTGTGCCTGGCCCTCAGTAACTGTTTATGACATTTACTGAACTAGTCTGTGCATACAATTACAAAGTCATATAAGGAAAAAGTGAAAAAAATTTTTGGAAGATATGACTTCACTTTTTGAGCATCTTATAAATGCACAAATAGAAAATAAGAAAACTTACTACAAGCACATAAGCAAGTATTTCCTATGGTAGTACAAATATCATTATACAATACTAAATTTTTTTCAAAAACACAAAAAAGGGACCAGGTGCAGTGGCTCATGCCTGTAATTCCAACACTTTGGGAGGCTGAGGCGGGTAGATCACCTGAGGTCAGGAGTTTGAGACCAGCCTGGCCAAAATGGTGAAATCCCAGTCTCTACTAAAAGTACAAAAATTAGCCAGGTGTGGTGGCTCACACCTGTAATCTCAGCTACTTGGGAGGCTGAGGCATGAGAATCACTTGAACCTGCGAGGCAGAGGTTGCAGTGAGCCAACTGCACTCCAGCCTAGGTGAGAGAGAGAGACTCCATCTCCAAAAAAAAAAAACAAAACAAAAACTGAAAAGGTAAAAGTAATAAGTATGGTTTTAAAAATAAAGTGTATTTCTGTATTTTCTTAAGATCTGACCATTTACAATTTCATTGGACTGAGCAGATAAGTGATGTGATTAAGGAACAGATAATGTGATTTATCCATATTTTTATAAATTAATATATCAGAGCAAGTCTCCACAGTAAAGTATTTTTAAATACTGAATCCTTGGAATAAATGCCTAAATTATAAAAAATTACAGGTCACTTCTCTGTGTAAAGACATATCCAGCAATATGAGAAAGTCCATTAAAAACCAATGCTTAGAATGATAATTTTATTTATAACCTGAAAAGGTTGTACACAACCAAACATCCAAATTTACAGATGACACTAAACTCTCCTAGTTATTGGAATTTGGAAAAATTGTACAAGAATACCCCAGAAAGTCATACAAATGGGCAGGAAAATGACAGATGTTTGAGAGTGGACAAACCCTGGTAACATAATGAGGAAAAAAGCCCCTAAATTTGTACATCAGGAGCCACCATTAGAAACAATTGAAATACATAACCTTGAACTAAAGTTCTGGCTTCCAGTACTCAAGAAAAAGAAACATTTCAAATCCCTGCTGAAAAGATTTACCAAATTTAAGAATTCTCAGTTCCAGGACTCCACTCCCCCATCTGTGGATGCTCAAGTTCCTCTTATAAAATGGTGTAATATTTGTATATAACCTATGCATATCCTTCCATAGGCTTTAAATAATCTGTGGATTACCTATCATACCTAACACAGTGTAGATGCTATATAAATAGTTGTCATGCTATATAAATAGTTGTCATACTATACTTTATTTGTATTATTTTTATTGTTGTATTGCTATTTGAGTTTTTTTTTTTAACTTTTTGACTATTTTCCATTGGTAGGTGGTTGAATCTTCGGGTTCTGGAGGGTCAACTGTGTGTATCTGCCAGATGTGGAGGGTGGGCCACAGTAATTAGTGGTTTATTCAATCATAAAGAGCATAAGTAGAATTAAAATAGGCTTGTGCAAATATTATATATTCCCAATATAAAATATTATATATTCCCAAAATATAATAATAAGGGGTCCTCAGAGCTCCTAAGTGATAGTTTTAGAAGAAAAAAAATTATCAGTGCATTGCAAACTCACAAAATATAGTTTCTATCTAGAAGTAGAATGAGTTATTATAAAAGTCTAGATAGTTCTGATAAAGGTTTATATAATAAATGCTGCAGCTTTTGAAGGCAGAATGTTTCAGAGATAAAATTAATCTTACAGGAAAAAAGTTCTGGAAAGTAATGAAGAATTGTTTTGTGTTACCACTATGAAGAACACTGAAATGGATGAACGATTAGTTTCCGACATTTACCCTAGTCGCCTTTTCTTTCCAACAAAACTTAATAACGCTGTTTTCTTGACACTTCTTTCAGCATGGTACTCCTTGCCCCTCCCTCTATTCCCAGAAATCAACTGTGTTTTACACTTACTTATTGAAATTAACTGTGG
The DNA here is from genome assembly GCF_047675955.1 of Chlorocebus sabaeus. Lineage (NCBI taxonomy): Eukaryota > Metazoa > Chordata > Mammalia > Primates > Cercopithecidae > Chlorocebus > Chlorocebus sabaeus. The sequence continues at coordinate 40,057,755 of NC_132913.1, forward strand.
AGTTGGGCCCATTCTGGACTCACTGAACTCTTCTTTTCCTTCTCTTTAGAGAAGACTAAAGACCAGCCACTTGGTGGCTTTGGGTCAGCTCCAGAATGGACCTGGATATTCAGTTCAGTGTAATATGGAGGGGAAAACAGGAATCCCTGAGAGCGGTTTAATATTAAAAACAAAATCCCGATGCCCCCGAAATTTTTGTAGGTGTTCGCATTGCTGCTGAAATTTTAACCTTAAAAAAAAACTACCAGCCAGGTGCAGTGGCTCACCATGCCTGTAGTCCCCCCAGCATTTTGGGAGGCTGAGGCGGGTGGATCACAATGTCAGGAGTTCAAGAACAGCCTGGCCAACATGGCGAAACCCCGTCTCTACTAAAAATACAAAAAATTAGCTGGGTGCGGTGGCAGGCACCTGTAATCCTGGCTACTCGGGAGGCGGAGGCAGGAGAATCATTGAACTTGGAGGGCAGAGGTTGCAGTGAGCCAAGATCATGCCACTGCACTCCAGCCTGCGTGACAGAGTGAGACTCCATCTCAAACAAAAACAAAAAACAAAAAACTACTATCTTAAAATCTGTGAGCATAATTTATATTTTAAAAAATAGAACTTTTAAAATCTGTATTTGAGCTAGATACCAAAAACTAATTACTACTTCTAGGTGAGTTATAATCAGTTATAATTCTTAGTGCTATGCAAAGCTGTCCAAAGCAAAAGTTAGTACGCTGACTCTAAAAGTGGAATGACAGCATAATTTTCCATTTTGCATTAAATACAGGTAGTGCTTACGCTGTTGGATGTTATAAGTTCCTATTGATATAAAATATAAAGTGCATGACATTTATTCTACATAGTTTTTGTATAAAATTGTACTTTCAAATTGAGCAAATTTCAAATTGAGCAGTTTTTATATAAAATTATACTTTCAAATTGAGCAAATACAAATTGAGCAAATTTCCATTTGTATTAGGTTCATAGAAACAAAGTAAGAGTCCTACTTTAGTGTAGGCATCCAATAAGAAACATTTTATATAATTGATAGAATAATTTTTTACGTGTTTCTCGCTATCAATAGAATAGAATAAATTATTTTAAACTGAAAGACCTACTAGAGTGAATTTCCTGAAAACCTTTCTTGATAAACAAATTTTTATGCTTAGTCTCATGGCAGATATAAATCAAAACTATTAGTAGATCCTATTTCTCTGTCTCCCAGTAAGAACTGAGTTTTTATTTTGTAGAAATGTCTCAGAAATAACGTCAGTGAAAAAAAAAGCTTATTTTAGTACCATAAACATATACATATAAAATAAAATAAGCAGTTTTCCATAGAAAAAAATCTTATTTTTTTTGAGACAGGGTCCTGCTCTGTCACCCAGAATAGAGTGCAGTGGCATGACCACAGTTCACTGCAGCCTCGACCTCCAGGATCCACTGATCCTCCCACCTCAGCCTCCTGAGTAGCTAGGACTACAAGTGTGTGTCACCACGCCTGGCTAATTTTTTATTTTGTGGAGATGGGGTCTTGCTATGTTGACAGAGCTGGTCTCAAACCCCTGGGCTCAAGTGGTTCTCCCACTTTGACCTCCCAAAATGTTGGGATTATAGGCATGAGTCACTGTGCCCAGCTGAAAAAAAAATCTTAGAAAAGAAATTTTATTTTGGTAACTTATTGCTACCAAAAACGGACAGATACACCTCAAACCAACAATGAAGATTTTAAGCAATTGGAAATTTCTTAATTTCCAATTTAGTATTTAAAGAAAAAATCTTAATGATTTAGGTAATATAATAAGGAATATGCTCTCCCAGGCCCCCCAATGCAATATGAACTGAGAAATAAAAGGAAAATTTTTAAAAGTAACTATAGCAAGTCTCTTATATTTATTCATGTACTCCTATATTAAGAATATTTTTTATAATACAGGAAAAAGGAAAAAATGTGTAGCAAATGGCTGATGTTGATACCATGAAGCTAGGGGAATATAAGAGTCGTAAACCATAGTTTAGGACATGCTCTTTCCTGGTTAAATATCTGAAGGCTTTGTAGGAACAATTCAATGAATGACTAATGAAAATTTCTTTTGGTTTGGCAATATGTGTTAAGAGCTTTGATCTTCTAATTTCACTTCTACGGTTTTATCCTAAATAATATAAAGCACAAAAAAATTCTATATACCAGATATATCCTTTATAGCATATAATTTATTGTGGTAGAAAATAATGAAAGTGAACTAAAAAACCAATAACATAGTATAGAAACACAATGGAATACTGCACAGCATTTTAAAAAATGGCTGTCAAGAGGAATAATATAGGAAATGTTATAACATTAAATAAAAGAAAGTTACAGAATGAAGCTGTATTTCAACCATGTAAAATAACTGCATAGAAAGAAGATATAGGCCGGGCACAGTGGCTCAAGCCTGTAATCCCAGCACTTTGGGAGGCCGAGACGGGCGGATCACGAGGTCAGGAGATCGAGACCATCCTGGCTAACCCGGTGAAACCCCGTCTCTACTAAAAAATACAAAAAAACTAGCCGGACGAGGTGGCGGGCGCCTGTAGTCCCAGCTACTCGGGAGGCTGAGGCAGGAGAATGGCGTAGACCCGGGAGGCGGAGCTTGCAGTGAGCTGAGATGGGGCCACTGCACTCCAGCCTGGGCGACAGAGCGAGACTCCGTCTCAAAAAAAAAAAAAAAAAAAAGAAAAAGAAAAAGAAAAAAAAAGAAAGAAGATATAAAGAAGATTCATTGAAATATAGGTTTTCTCTGAGCCATTAAATTATAGGTGATGTTAATTTTCTTCTTTACAGATTTCTACATCTTCTAAATTTGCTGTAAATGTATATTCTATAAATAGAAAAATTATTATTATTATTTCTTTTTTTTTTTTGAGACGGAGTCTCGCTCTGTCACCCAGCCTGGAGTGCAGTGGCCGGATCTCAGCTCACTGCAAGCTCCGCCTCCCGGGTTTACGCCATTCTCCTGCCTCAGCCTCCCGAGTAGCTGGGACTACAGGCGCCCGCCACCTCGCCCGGCTATTTTTTCGTATTTTTTATTAGAGACGGGGTTTCACCGTGTTAGCCAGGATGGTCTCGATCTCCTGACCTCGTGATCCACCCGTTTCGGCCTCCCCAAGTGCTGGGATTACAGGCTTGAGCCACTGCGCCCGGCTGAAAAATTATTTTTAAAAATTAGGAATAATAATTAGTTACTTATAATTCTTGTGAGGATTAAATAAGATCCTGAACATGAAATTGTCTAGCACATGCTGTTACCTTAGGAGCAATAAGAGAAGGGGTGGCTCCCCTATCTAGCAATCAGAGTTGCTTTTATTACTGTCAGAAGAAAGTAACAAACATTAAACCCTGCATGCTGCATATAATCAAATTCTATAGCTCTGTTTATACACATTTTCAGGGTTATTCACTGAAGAATTGTTTTAATAGCAAACAGCAGGAAACAACCTAAATGATCACAGCAGAGGACTGGTTAAACCGATTTTGTTCATCTACACGGTGGAATACTAGACAGCATTCAAAAGAATGACGTATATCTGTAGGTATGGAAAAGAAACATCCATGATTTAGCTGTACGTGAAAGCTAAGTTGCTAAAAAAGAATGTATTGTATAATCCCGGCTTTGTCAAAGACAGAATAAAGACAAATTCTTGTGTGTTATATACATGGGTCTGATACAATACCCTTTTAATGGTCTAAACAGGTGACATATGACTACATCTCAGACTTAAAAATGGACAAAACCCCAAAGTGTCCAACTACTTTTAAGATGTTAATGTTTAAAAGCAAAGCATACTTCAGATGTTTTTACCTCTATTATTGCAAGACACCAATAATTTTTTAAGAGTAATAAAGTATCTGAGCTGGACAGGGTGGCTCATACCTGTAATGTCAGCACTTCAGGAGGTCAAGGTCGGAGGATTGCTTGAGCCCAGGAGTTTGAGACCAGCCAGGGCAAAAAAGTGAGACCCTGTCTCTATAAAAATAATTCTTAAATAAAAAATTTAAAAAGAATAATAAAGTATCTGTCAAGACAATATGGATTCAGATGAAAGAAATGTGCTTGGGATACTTTATTATATAGATGCTGTGTAATCTCTCAGAAACAAAGGCCGAAATGCAGTCTTTTTGTATGCCTGAAGTTTTGGATCATGCTGTACCAATTTGACAAGGTAAGTTCATACCAAGGATGTGATTTATGGTGAATATCTGCCTTTGTTCTGGGGTGAGAAGGGCTGGAACCTATGTGACTGATTCCCAATAAAAACCCTGGATCTCAAGGCTCAGGTAAGTTTCCCTGTTTGGCAACATTTCACACGTTGTCACACATCATTGCTGGAAGAATTAAGTGTGTCCTCATGGGACTCTGCTGGGAGGGGACACCTGGAAGCTTGCACCTGGTTTCTTCTGGACTTCACCCCTTGCCCTGATGTATTTAATATTATGAGCTAAGAGCAGCTCAGGAAGAGTAGCCTCAGCTACTGATTGATCTCCAAGTTAGCTGGTGGGAACCAGTTAACTCACTACAAATCTCACAACAGGTTCTATCTTGAAGAAAGAACTGAATGGCACACCTCTAGGACTACTACCATTCCAAGATCTAAAATTCCAGGATTATGATGATTCCTACTTTTCATTCCATAGAGAGAAAGGAATATAAGACACAGAAAGAGAGAGAGAGAGAGAGAGAGACAGAGAGAGAGAGAGAGAGAGAAAGAGAGAGAATCAGTGTCTCAATTTGAGCACCATAGGCCAGGTTTGCTAGGAAGCTGTGTTGTGAGTGTCCCTGCTTGCTTCAACCTGCTCCCTCCTGGGTGATGTAGATTTATTTTTATTCTCTTTCATGCGCCTTCTAGCCTGTCACTCTGAAACCTCCATTTACCACTTTCTTTTCGTCTACTAGTGATATGATAGGGAATCCTGTGAGGGCTGGCAGCATCATTTTATCTTTCCTTTGTAAAGGAGTGCTTCCCAACCTTGGCTGTATGTTAGAATCATCTGGGAGCCTAAAAAATGTCCAATATCCAGGACATGCCCCAGACACAGTAAATCAGAATCTTTCAGGGTGGGACCAGGTATAAATATATTTTAGGGCTCTGCAGATGATCCAATGGGCAGGCAAGGTTAGCACTGGTGCTGAGGATCACAGCTCAGGGGAAAAGAGATGCATAGGCTAAATTAATAAAAACAAAAAAACAAAACAAAAACCAGCACCAGCAGCAGTATATTCTTTTCTTTCTTTCTTTTGTAATTTTGTGTTTTTTGAGACAGGGTCTTGCTCTGTTACCCAGGCTGGAGTGCAGTGGTGCAATCTTGGCTCACTACAACCTCTGCCTCCCAGGCTCAGGTGATCCTTCTGCCTCAGCCTCCTGTGTAGCTGGAACCACAGGCGCTTGCCACCATGCCCGGCTAATTTTTGCATTTTAGTAGAGATAGGGTTTCACTATGTTGGCCAGGCAGGTCTTGAACTCCTGGGCTCAAGTAACCTTCCCCCTTCAGCCTCCCAAAGTGCTGGGATTGCAGGCGTTAGCCGCCGCTCTCAGCCCTTTTCTTTTCTTTTCTTTTCTTTTTTCTTTTTATTTATTTTTCTTTTTTTTAAGAGACATGGCTATTTCTCTTGCTTGCTTTTTGAATTAGAAATAGAAGGCATGACTTTTATTAAATAAGGGCTGCAACATAAAAGTAAAGTTCTTACTATCTCCCATTGTTTGTCATTTCTGAGTCTACCATGCAACATATTCATAACTCAGTTCTTCTCTTCTTACCCATTACATTATTATTTCTTACTGTTTTGTGTTTCAAGGGAAGTTATTTTTCAATAACAATGAAATTTTTGATGTTTTTGAGATAGAGTTGATTTCTATAATGCTTTTATGAGGTTGGAGCAGTAGTTCTGGCGGAACAGCTGAGTCAAAGTAGCTTTTAAAGCAACGTTGGACAGTTTTAGATGGGACTTGTTCAGTTTTATGCTATCTAGCACAAGATCACTGCTATCAGAAAAAAACACACTCATATTCATTGATCTTCCTTCAGGTGACAGGTATTTATTGTGGGCCCACTGTGTAGTGGGCACTGGACTTGGGAACATTACAAAGATAAACAAAACAGGTTGAGTCTACCAATATGGAGATGGTTGACTAATTTATGGAACATTCTTACAATAGATACGACTCTAACTTCCAAAGAGTACATCAGATACACACTTATGACCCTGGAAATTTTATCATTATAATGCTCTTAGGTATTTGTAGTTTGTTTTAAAAAATATTTTATTTAAAATAGTGTGTGTTTATAAACATACTTAAAAATTTTAAAGCATTCACACACAATAGTAGTTATAAATGGCGAGTGGGTTGAAGCAAGCATGAGGAGTCTTTCACATTTTTATATAACTTTTCTTTTTAAAGAACAGTGTGATAAGTGACTGTAGACAAGGAGTTTTCTGGTAGTTTTGAAATTAAAAAGATGTAAAAGAAAGAGGTTAATTTAAGGAACTGAGAAATAATCTCAAGATGTTTTAAAACGTCTTTGCCAATAAATTCAAAGATGTTTTCCTGCTTTCCCAGTAGTAAAAGAAGTTGAAAAATATACGTATATACAGATAACATTTAATATCTCTTTCCCGGTATCCCTGCTTTGGTTTGAAATAGTGAATCTAAACTTTAAAAAAGTTAACTTCTTGGCCTGGCGCAGTGGCTCACGCCTGTAATCCCAGCACTTTGGGAGGCCGAGACGGACGGATCATGAGGTCAGAAGATCGAGACCATCCTGGCTAACAAAGTGAAACCCCGTCTCTACTAAATATACAAAAAAGTAGCCGGGTTTGGTGGCGGGCGCCTGTAGTCCCAGCTACTCGGGAGGCTGAGGCAGGAGAATGGCGTGAACCCAGGGGGCGGAGCTTGCGGTGAGCGCGCCACTGCACTCCAGCCTGTGAGAGGAGTGAGATTCCGTCTCAAAAAAAACAAAAAAAAAAACAAAAAACAAACAAAAAAAAAGGTTAACTTCTTTACAGTAGAGGCATATAAAACTAATTTGTAGCAACCTAAGAACAAACATTTCTCTCAGAAAGTAATTGACTTTGCCATTCTGGGGCCGTTCAAATCTATAGGCAAGTTCAAATCTACAGGCGTGCTGTCAGGAGGGGCAAGCTGGAAACTCTTGGGCAGCAGCTGATGCAGTAGAATTTCTTCTTGCTCAGGGAAATCTCACTTCTATCTTTCAACTGATTGGATCAGGCCCACCCATATTATCAAAGGTAATCTCCTTTACTGGCGGTCAACTGATTTGTAGATGTTAATCACATCTGCAAAATGTCTTCACAGCAACACCTAGATTAGTGTTTGAATAATTGGGACTATAGCCTAGGCAAGTTACTGTATAACACTGACGTCACAGTCCACCCTTCATCAACTTGGTACCCATGCACATCTCCTTAAACCATACTTAACTTCAAAATAATACAACACTTCTTTAAATTCTGTTAGGTGGAAGGTTATACTTCTGTTAGGTTAACCTATACTTCTGGAAGATTACTTCTACCTTACAGAATCTCATGTATCCTATCCTATGTGTAACTTTTTTCAGCTTTATTGAGATATAACTGACAAATAAAAATTACATATAGTCAAAGTATACAACATGATGGCTTGATTTACATATACATTGTTGTAATGATTACCACAATCAAATTAATCAAGACGTCTATCACCACACATAGTTATCCTATTTGTGTGTATCAGGGAGCAGGGTTGAGAATGCTTAAATTTTTCTCTTTCCACAAATTTCAATAAACAATACTGTATTATTAACTGTAGTCATCATGCTGTATCTTGGGTCCCCAGAACTCATTCTTCTTATAATAGAAAGCTTTATATACTTTGACCAGTATTTTCACATTTCCTCCAGTCCCTGTTCCACATTCTGTTTCTATGAGATGGTCTTTTTTAGATTCCAGATATAAGTGAGATCATACATCACTTTTTGTGTGTGGCTTATTTCACTTAGCATAATGTCCTCCAGGTTCACCACGTTGCTGCAAATGGCAGGATTTTCTTCTTTTTTGTGGCTGAATAATAGTCCATCACACACACACACACACATACACACACACACACACACACATTTTCTTTATTAATTCATCCATTGATGGACACTGTATTAGTTTGTTCTCAAACTGCTGTAAGGAAATACCCGAGACTGGGTAATTTATTAATGAAGAAGGTTTAATTGACTCACAGTTCCACATGGTTGGGCAGGCCTCAGGAAAATTACAATCGTGGGGAAAGGGGAAGCAGGCATCTTCATCACAAGGCAGTAGGAGAGAATGTGAGTGTATGTAAGAGGAACTGTCAAACACTTATAAAACCAGCAGATCTCACGAGAACTCACTCACTATCACAAGAACAGCATGGAAGAAACTACCTCCATGGTCCAATCACCTTCCACCAGGTCCCTCCCTTCACATGTGGGGATTATGGGGATTACATTCGGGTGTGAGATTTGGGTGGGGACACAGAGTCAAACCATATCAGACACCAAGGTTGTTTTCATATCTTGGCTATTGTGAATAATTCTGCAGTGAACATAGGGGTACAGATATCTCTTTGAGATACTGATTTCATTTCCTTTGTATATATACTCAGAAGTGGGATTGCTGGATTGTATGGTAGTTCTATTTTTAATTTTTAATGGCATCTCCATACTGTTTTGGGTGATGTTCACTCTCCTCCTTGATATCCTGTAACTTAAATACAATGATGTAAAGTTCACTAGTATTAATGCATATTGTATTAGATGATGGGGTTATGAGAGGGAATGTTTGCTTTATGTATACACAATCAATTATATTCATAACAAAATAAGCAAGAAATACTTGTAACTATTACAGTTCTCATTTCAGCAAGTGGTCACATGACTGTACCTGATATATAACTACCTTTTTCTCTACCCATTTTATATTCTCTTTGCCCTTAGCAAGTACCTCAGGTGCTTCAGGATGATGGGGAAACATGGTGAGATCGGTGAATTTCAGGAGAATGACCCCATTGCCACATTTCATTTGCTGTGAAATGAGTTCCTTAGTTAGAAGCAATGCTATGTGGAATACCATGATGCTGCTAAGGCATTCTCTAAGTTCATGGATGGTAGTTTTGGCAAAAGCATTGTGTGCAGAGATGGCAAATTTGTATTCAAGGTAAGTATCTATTCTAGTAAGAACAAAACATTGCCTGTCCCTTCAGTGATGGAAGTGGTCCAATGTAATCAATCTGCCACCAGGCAGCTGGCGGGTCCCTCCAGGGAATGGTGCCATATTAGGGACTCAGTGTTGTTCTCTGCTGCAGGAGTTGGATACTCAGCAGTGGCTGCAGCCAGGTCAGCCTTGGTGAGTGGAAGTCCATGCTGCTGAGCCAAGTATAATCTCCATCCCTGACAGGATGGCCGTTTTCTTCATGAGCCCACTGGACAATGACCGTAGTGGCTAGGGAAAGAGGCTGGCTGGTAGACATAAAATGGGTCATAATAGCCTCTGGATTATTAAAATTCTCCTCTGAACCCTCCCAGTGTGAATGAACAGGTCTTACTTGATAAATCCACTCTGACATCCCAATCCCCTTAAGCCTTTTGCTATCTTCCTGTACAATATACCAAGGCAGTTCTGGCATTTCAATTTATTTAGTGTAGGGCATCTTTTGGTCCATGTTTCAGTCAACCAAACTGTCAGAGCCCTTTCTAACCCCTCAAGCAAACTCACTGAGTCTAGAATCTCTTCTTATGAGCCCATATCAATAAATTCAGCCTGCCTTCCTCTTTCTTTCCTTCTTCCTTCCCTTTCTTTTTTATTATAAAGTATTTTGAACAATGAAAAATAAACAGAATAATATAAATTCTTGCCATCTGGATTTTTGAAAAAGGATTAACTCAGAGGACTTGTGGTGTTTAAACTCTGCACATTCCAAAGAAAGGCCAGGCCCTTAATTGATTCCTGGGAGATAACCTATAAACTTGTGGAATATTCTGCCTGATAAAAGTATCTGTATACCAGGGGCTTTGGGCCATGTCAAATAGTTTATGCTAACAATGTGATTTATGATAAATGCTAGCTTTTGTTCACCTGTGTTATGGCTATATCAGTTTGACTTCTGGGGAGGCAGGCTAGAGACTGAATAGTTAAGGTTGATTATGTGGTTGTTCTATGCCTATGTGAGTGCCCCTAGGCACCAAGGCTTTGTTGACAAAGGGAACTCTGTTACACACTGTTGCTAGGAGAGTTAAGCATTTTCTGTATGACTCCACTGGAAAAGGCCAACTGGAAGCATGTGTCTGGTCTCTCCTAGACTTTGCCCTATATGTTTATTATGTTTGATGCTTTGATTAGGTGTCCTATTGTTGTAATAAATCATAACCATGAGTATAACAGCTTTTGTGAGCCCTTATGAATCATTGAACCTCAGAGTAGTTTTATGGATTCCCAACACGGATGTTAACATTTGTCATATATTATGCTTCCGATCTTTTTTTGTTTAAAGAAATATATTGGCCAGACACAGTGGCTCATGCCTGTAATCCCAGCACTTTGGGAGGCCGAGGTGGGTGGACCACAGAGGTCAGAAGTTCGAGAGCAGCCTGGCCAACATGGCGAAACCCCATCTCTACTAAAAATACAAAAATTAGCTGGGTGTGGTAGAACGCGCCTGTAATCCCAGCTACTCGGGAAGCTGAAGCAGGAGAATCGCTTGAACCTGGGAGATGGAGGTTGCAGTGAGTTATCGCACCAGTGAGACTGGTGAGACTCCGTTCCAAAAAAAAAAAAAAAAAAATTACAGAAACAGTTGAAGACCCCAATATTTCTCCTCTTGATTTCATTCCCTTCCTCCTAGTCCAGAAGTAGCTACAATTCTGAGGTTTGTGAGTACTTTTGTTTCTGTTTCATATATGTGTGTGTATATATAGTTATAAATATGAATGTATTATTTTTTTAAGAGATGGGGTCTCACAATGTTTGCCCAAGCTGGACTCAAACTGCTGGAGTCAAGGTATCCTCCCAGCCTAGCCTCTCGAGTAGCTGGGACTTCAGGCACAAACCACCATGCCTGGCTGTTTTTTACATTTTTAATTCATATGTGTGCATTTATAAATAATACATAGTATAATTTTTATTTTTTTGAGACACAGTCTCACTGCGTTGCTCAGGCTGAAGTGCAATGGTGTGATCTCAGCTCACTGCAGCCCCCACCTCCTGAGTAGCTGGGACTAGAGGCATGTGCCCCCATGCCCAGCTAATTTTTGTATTTTTAGTAGAGGCATGGTTTTGCCATGTTATACAGGCTGGTCTTGAACTCCTGACCTGAGGTGATCCACCTGCCTTGGCCTCCCAAAGTGCTGGCTGGGATTACAGGCATGAGCCTGGCAAATACATAGTATAATTTTGTATGTTTTAAAAATATAATTGGGATCATATTATAGCATGTAGCAGCCATAAAAGTATACCTCTGGGTCTCTGATTATGAAGAGTGTAACTGACTGAGTACCCCAGCTACTATGCTCAGAAATCCATAACCATATTCACATTGAGGCCACATTTGCTGAGGGCTATGCTTAACCAGTGATGATCATGGCAGGATTACTGAAGTGGGCCTATTCTTGAAAGACAAGGGACTCCTGTGACAGGTGACATTGACTTGAGGATGCCCTGTCTTCTTTGCCAAACTGTCTTAGAATTGCACTGTAGCCTAAGAACCTTCCACCAGAGCTTTCCTCCTTCCCTCTCTGCTTCACAAGTGTCAGATCTACAGCATAGTTTGACAACTGCTGGCCTCCTTGAGCTTCAGCCCTATTTTCCCTCACAGGTATTACCTTTCATTCATTAAACCTTATAAAGTCTCTTGCATGTCTCATCCCATCTTGGCATCTGCTTCTCACAGACTCTGAATCACCGATTTTATTTTCAGTTTGCTTTTCTTTTCTTTTTTTTTTTTTTTTTTAAAACTCTACATTGTATTTTTGAGATTTATCCATGTTGTTACATGTACTCCTAGGTCTTCCATTTTAACTGCTGCATACTGTTTCGTTATATAAATGTACCACAACTCATTTATCCATTTCCTCATTGCTTCAAATTTTTTATTTATTAAAAAAGCCATTGCATGGAATGTCCTTGTGCGCATCTGGTGCACATGTGCAAGGGTTTCTTTGGTGTACATTCCTAAGAGGAATTGATGAGTCAAAATTATATGCATGTTCTCTACTAGGTATTGCAACTTGCTCAGCATAGTGGTAGTGTCAATTTTCCCTCTCACTAGTCATGCATGAAAGTTTCCATCTCTTTTCCATTTTTGACAATGTTGTTATTTATTGTGAGATTTAAAAATTTTGGAGTGCTAGGCCAAAATGGAAACAACTTAAATGCCTAGTAAATGATAATTGGATAAAGAAAATATGTTATATTCATACAATCGAGTAATATTAAGTTGTAAAAAGTGAAAAAGTACTGATACATGCTACAAAATGGATGAAACTTGAAAATAGTATGTGTTCCCAGCTAAATTATAGGCAGGTTAAGTCTAAGGACCATATATTTATACAACTTTGCATCCTTCATAGTTTTAAGCACTGTGCTGAACAGTTAGACACAACATTTAAGTACTTTTGACTGCTTTTAGCACATCTCCTTAACATCTGCCTCATTCCTAATAAATAAGTGGGTAAAAATTTGGTTTATTAAGGATTCTAATTAGTTAAATTATAGTAATTGATATCTTATCATACATTAAACTTCTTTTTAAATTGTTGCCCTATTTTACATTAGGTCTTCTAACTTTTTAACCATTTAATCTTAATGACAGGCTTGGGCTGCTCATAAAAGTAATGGCCCATTCATTTATTTTATCCATCTCAATAACTGATGCGGTTCATTGAACCCAGTGGTTCAACTGGTGTGATTGATATGGAAAGTAATATAGCAGAAAGAAGTATAACAATTATTCCAGAGCCTGGTTTGTATACTGCAGTGTTGTGATCCTCAGAATAAAGGCGTTTCTGGGAAGCCCTCTTAGGGGCCAGGAACACCCAAAAACAGAGGGTCTGGGACCTCTGTTCTCATTTCAGCTAGAGTCATTAATCTCTTTTACCTACTAAGATTCCTCATAAGGTACTGTTTGAGCAATAGCTTTTCAGACTAAAAACAAATTTTGAAAATTATCTGCCAATTGCATAAATATGACCAAAGTCGTCTTAGTTCTTAAATGTATCATTATTCATTCATCCACTCTTTCATTTATTAATTTGTTCAACAAAAATTTTAGAGCAATATATGTGCTAAGTAATAATTTAGACTCTAAAGAGAAGTCTCTCTCCTCAAGAGTATCAACAGTTAGTTGTTGTGGATGCAATAATTTATGCCTAGTGATAGAAAACAAAGACAGTTTGCAAGGTTTCTTTCTTATTCTCTTATCCCAGCTTATACAGTTTCTTTCCCCTTGTTCTTGAGATAACAAAATAAATGAAAATAATTAATTTTTGGCAAGTTTTCAGTCACAATAACAGTAAAATAAAATATGGTTAATGTCCAGAATTTGGCTAAGATATAAGAAAATGTCACCCTTCAAAATTAAAATTGACCTCTGCATTAGTTTGCTTTCACACTGCTATAAAGATACTTCCCTGAGACTGGGTAATTTATAAAGGAAAGAGGTTTAATTGACTCACAGTTCCACATAGCTGGGGAAGCCTCAGGAAACCTAGCAATCATTGTGGAAGGGGAAGTAGTTACCTTCTCCACAAGACAGTAGGAAAGAGTTGAGCAAAGGAGGAACTTCCAAACACTTATAAAACCATCAGATCTTGTGAGAACTCACTCACTATCACGAGAAGAGCATGGAGGAAACTGCCCCCTGATCCAATCACCTCCCTCCCTTGACACGTGAGGATTACAGGTCCCTCCCTTGAGATGAAGGGATTACATTTTGAGATGAGATTTAGGTAGGAATACAGAGCCAAACCGTATCATTCCACTCCTGGTACCTCCAAAATCTCATGTCTTTTATACATTTCAGAACCAGTCATGCCTTCCCAACAGTTCCCCAAAGTCTTAACTCATTCTAGCATTAACTTAAAAGTCCAAGTCCAAAGTTCCAGCTGAGACAAGTCAAGTGTATTCTGCCTATGACCTTGTAAAACCAAAAGCAAGTTAATTACTTCCTAGATGCAATGGGGGTAAAGGCATTGGCTAAATGTTCCCATTTAAAATGGAAGAAATTGGCCAAAACAAAGGGACTACAGGCCCCATGCAAGTCCAAATTCAAACAGGGCAGTCATTAAATCTTACAGCTCCACGATGATCTCCTTTTGACTCCATGTCTCACATCCAGGTCACACTGATGCAACAGATGGGCTCCCACAGTCTTGGACAGCTTCACTCCTCCTGGCTCCCTTCACAGGCTGGCACTGTGTGTCTGTGGCTTTTCCAGGTGCATGGTGCAAGCTGTCGGTGGAGCTACCATTCTGGGGTTTGCAGGATGGTGACCCTCTTCTCACAGCTCCACTAGGCAGTGCCCTAGTGGGGACTCTGTGTGGGGGCTCCAACCCCACATTTCCCTGCCTTCTATACTGCTCTGGCAGAGGTTCTCCGTGAGGGCTCCACCCCTGCAGCAGACTTCTGCCTGGGCATCCAGGCATTTCCATACCTCCTCTGAAATTTAGGCAGAGGCTCCCAAACCTCGATTCTTGACTTCTGTGCACCTGCAAAACTAACACCACATGGAAACTGTCAAGGCTTGGGACTTGCACCCTCAGAAGCAAGGCTGGAGGTGTACCTTGGCTCCTTTTAGCCATGGTTGGAGCCAAAGTAGCCTGGACACAGGGTGCTATGTCCTAAGGCTGCACAGAACAGCGTGGGTTCTGGGCCTGGCCCAAGAAACCACTTTTTCCTCCTAGGCCTCCAGACCTGTGATGATGGGGGGTGCTGTGAAGATCTCTGACATGCTCTGGAGACACTTTCCTCATCATCTTGGCGATTAACATTCAGCTCTTCATTACTGTGAACTCCAGATATCTGAGACAAGTATCAGTTAATTTAGAAAGTTTATTTTGCCAAGGTTGAGGACATGTACCCATAACACAGCCTCAGGACATAACACAGCACATGACAACATGTGCTTAATGTGGTTGGGGCATAGCTTGGTTTTATACATTTTAGGGAGACATCAGACTTCAATTTATATATGTAAGATATACATTGGTTTTGTCCAGAAAGGTGGGACAACTGGAAGCAGGGAGGGGGCTTCCAGATTACAGGTATGTGAGAGACAAATGGTTGCATTCTTTTGCATTTCTGATTAGTCTTTCCAAAGGAGGCAATCAGATATGCATCTATTTCAGTGAGCAGACGGATGACTTAAATAGAACCAGAGGCAGGTTTGCCCTAAGCAGTTCCCAGTTTGACTTTTCCCTTTAGCTTAGTGATTTTGGGGCCCAAATATTTATTTTCCTCTCACATTACTTGTGGAAATTTCTGCAGCCAGGTTGAATTCCTCCCCCGAAATTTGTTTTTATTTTCTATCTCATGGCCAGGCTGAATATTTTCCAAACTTTTATGCTCTGCTTCCTCTTGAATGCTTTGCCGCTTAAAATTTCTTCTGCAGATACCCTACATTATCTTTCACAAGTTCAAAGTTTCACAGATCTCTAGGGCAGGGGCACAATGTAGTCATTCTCTTTGCTAAAGCATAGCAAGAATGACCTTTACTCCCAATAAGTTCCTCACCTCCATCTTAGACCACTTCCACCTGGACTTCATTGTCCATATCACTATCAGCATTTTGGTCAAAACCATTCAACAAGTATCTAGGAAGTTTCAAACTTTCCCACATCTTCCTGTCTTCTTCTGAGTCCTCCAAACTGTTCCAACCTCTGCCTGTTATCCAGTTCCAGCGGCACATCCACATTTTTGGTATCTTTATAGCAGTACCCCACCCTCTGTAGTACCAATTTACTGTATTAGTCTGTTTTCACACTGCTATAAAGAACTTCCTGAGACTGGGTAATTTATAAAGGAAAAAGGTTTAATTTACTAACAGTTCTGCCTGGCTGAGGAGGCCTCAGGAAGCTTACAATTACCACGGAAGGGGAAGCAGGCACCTTCTTCACAAGTCAGCAGGAAAGAGAAGAGCGAAGGAGGAACTTCCAAACACTTATAAAACCATCAGAACTCACTATCATGAGAACAGCATGAAGGAAACCGCCCCCATGATCCAATAACCTCTCTCCCTCAACATAGGTGGATTACGGGTCTTACCTTGACGTGTGGGGATTACATTTTGAGATGAGATTTGGGTGGAAACACAGAGGCAAACCGTATCAACCTCTAACTCTGTCTTATCCAATTCCCTGAGCCTAGCTATTTCCAGGGCAGGGGTCGTGGGGTCCAGAGGGTGCCAGCTAGAAAATGTTATAGTGCTCTTTAACTTCTGAGGCCAATGAGAGCCTTGAGACCAGCATTGCATACTGTATGTTGAGATCCTGGGGACAGTTGGCCTTAAAGGTCCTTGACCTTCAATGGAAAGGTCAACATTGGTTATGGAATTGTGTTCATTCTTCTTGGCCTCCAGGAAATGGAGGAGGAACTAAGTGGTGGGCTGATTCCTCTCTGCATTGTAGTGGAGGGTGGAGAATAGGGAGCAAATGGTTTCATGCTTATGCTTTGAAGAAGGACTGAAAACCTGCCTGTTGCTATACAGGACCTTCCACTTACTGTGACTGTCCTCATTTAAGGTATCAGCAGTTATACCAAAGTCCCAATGGACAGAGGAAAAAAAATCACAGCATATCTAAAGCAGGCCTAACAGTGGAAAGAGATAAAGGGGATAATCAATCAGAATAGGTCTCCAATGACATAGAGGTACTGTATGAGATAGAAAAGAACTTGACCAAAGCAGTAATTAGAACACTTAAAGGCTTTGAATAAATCACAAATTAGACTTCCCAGAAATAAAAAAGCATACTCCAAATAAAAAATTCAATATGTGACTTGTAGGAAGGGATGGCTACTTATATAATCAGGAAAGAACGATACACCTATATTTTCATCTTGAAAAAATATACTGAGACTCTACTATGTGCTTGGCACTGTGCTAAGTACTGAGGATAAATGGCAACAAGAAAAATCATGATTTTGCCTTCCTGAAGCCAAAAGAGTTGAGAAAGACAAAAGGGGCTGTCAGAGAAGACTGTTCTGAAAAAATGACGTAATAATTAAATTTTAAAAGAGAATGAAGTTCAAAAGTAAAAAAAAGTGTAATGGATGAGAGTGTTCAGTTCTTTGAAGTTATGTCGGTGAGATAGATGAATTGTAAATAAGCTATTTATGTTGTCCAGTGATCATCAAGGAACTAAGGAGTCTTCCAAATTCCAGTAAGAAAAGTAAAGTGTAAATAATAGAATAATGACCACAATACAATTAATTTCATTACAACCAAGGATATGTCATAATATGAGTGCAGTGGATTGATAGCAACGAACATTTTTTAAACATGTGTACCATGCACTGTGCTAAGCACTACATTTATTGTCTCATTCAGTCCCTATAACGTAGCTTCTCTTCTGGAGGCTGAGGTAGGAGGATAACTTGGGCCCAGGAGTCGGAGGCTGCAGTGATCTGTGATCATGTTACCGCACTCCAGCCTGGGTGACCAAGCAGGACCCTATCTCAAAAATAAATAAAATAAAATAAAAACGTAAAGTAGCTTCTCTGCCTCTCCCATTTTATGCATGAAAAATGGAGAGGCAGAATAGTTACATATTTGCCCATTCACAAAGCTAGTAAGTAGCTGAGTCAGGATTCAAATACAAGTATTTCTGACTGCAGTGAATTAGTATCCTCTACCCCATACTCCTCTAACCTGGAGTCTTGAGAGTCAAAGAAGTGTGGCCGGTACGGTGGTTCACCCCTGTAATCGCAGCACTTTGGGAGACTGAGGTGGGCGGATCATGAGGTCGGAAAATCAAGACCATCCTGGCTAACACGGTGAAACCCTGTCTCTACTAAAAATACAAAAACAAAATTAGCCGGGCATGGTGGCCGGTGCCTGTAGTCCCAGCTACTCGGGAGGCTGAGGCAGGAGAATGGCGGTGGAGCTTGCAGTGAGCCGAGATCGTGCCACTGCACTCCAGCCTGGGCAGCAGGAGACTCTGCCTCAAAAAAAAAAAAAAAAAAAAGGAAGCGCACACATTCTTGTGTCTCTGGCATGGTTTTGGGAGAAGCATGATGTTCTGACAGCCAATGGAGAGAGAAATTATATTTTTTGAGCCTATAAAACAGTTCACTAGGCAGGCTGCTGTACTTTGCTGAAAATACCCCTTTTGGTAATTCAGTTTTCTTGTCTTTAATTCTGGACTCTCAATCAATATATTGGTTTTTGATCTTTAATGTGATTTTTGAGTGTACTTGGATCCTGTGAATATGACTGCTGGCTTTTCTAACAGATTTACTTCCCTTTGTATTTTTTTTTTTTTTTTTTTTTTTTTTTTTTTTTGAGACAGCATCTCCCTCTATCACCTAGGCTGGAGTACAGTGGCACAAGCACAGCTCACTGCAGCCCCAGCCTCTGAGGCTCAAGCGATCCTCCTACCTCAGCTTCCCAAGTAGCTGGGACTACAGGTGTGTGCCACCATGCCCGGCTAATTCTTTGTATTTTTTGTACAAGCGAAGGTCCTGCTGATAGGGAAGGGAAGTGCTGGGAAGGGAAGGGCATGATCCCTTTAATTGAAAGGGGGAGGGCATGGTCCCTGGCTAGGTCTCCATCCGCTTCCGCCCCACACCTGCGCCCATGGGCCTAGGTGAGGACAGCCATTTTCTGTTTTTCTGGCCAAATGTTGCGTTTCCCAAGACCACCCTGGCTGGTTACGTCCCCATCCTGTGCCTATAAAAACCGGAAGACCCTAGCAGGCAGCTGGATGTGGAGAGTACGTTGGGAGGAGCACACCAGCACGCAGGCAGGCCATCTACTGGAGGAATGAGGTGGAGTTTGGGTAAGTTGGAGGGGAGCCCGGGGGAAAACCGTCTCTCTTCTGGCTCCCCCATCTGCTGAGAGCTACTTCCACTCAATAAAACCTTGCACTCATTCTCCAAGCATACTCCAATTCTTCCAGTACACCAAGGCAAGAACCCCGGGATATGGAAAGCCCTCTGTCCTTGCGATAAGGCAGGGGTGTAATTGAGTTAGTTAACACAAGCCACCTACAGACAGCTAAACTAAAAGAGCACCCTGTAACACAGGCTCACTGGGGCTTCAGTTGTAAACAGTCACCCCTGGACACTGCCGTGGGGTCGGAGCCCTACAGCCTGCCTGTCTGTATGCTCCCATAGAGGGTTGAGCAGCGGTGCCCTGGAGAAGCGAGCCACACGCCCTGAGAGGGGGACAAGGGAACTTTTCCCGTTTCACTGCCATGTTGCCCAGACTGGCCTTTGTAATTCTTAAATTGGCTTTTTATGGATGTAGTTATTAGGAATCATTTCTCAGACCTATTCACGGCTTTTAAAATGTAATTTTTAAAATTTTATTTATTTTTTTACTTTTAAAGCAAAAGACACCCTGTGAAACTTAGTTGTCATCTCTTGTATTTTATTATATATTTATCTTTAATGAAGAAATTTTCCATAAGTGGATGTGTTCAGATGAAGTAAATATGGCCTATACATACAGAAGTGATACAATAACTTGTTTTTAAAAAGAAACATAAAATAAGCATGCACAAAAACGTGAGTGAATTATGTAGACTCCACAGAGGATTGCACAGAGGAGACAGAAAGAAGGCTTATTTGGGTGTCCTCTCAGCTAATACATTTATAATTTGTCTTCAAAATTTTATTCTCTCAGGCCTCACTTAAGTTTGGCCTCAAAAGGGAGGTTTATGTACAGAGAAGTTTATATGGCACATATTAAGGTCTTTGTATTTTTTAACTAATTAAACTCCTTCTACTAGATAAATTCATTGTTACAGGTATTTAGGCATGAGCTGGGCAGGAAAAGGCTCTCCTCACACCCACTAAGAATGTCAGGTGATGGTTCAGCGATTCTCTCTGAAAATAATAATTTAGTGGTGCCAGGGAGAGGCCATTTCCTGATGGTCCACACCTGTTAACATCAAAATGTTAATTGAATGCAGGCCTCAGGGAGAAGCAACTTCCTAGGCATGCGTGTTAAGAGACAAACATGGTGAAGTATGATCTTCTGGGTATACTCTACTGGAAAACGAAAGAGAGCCTCAGATGGGCGTGCATATAACTCACCAAACACACTGTGCGTGCTCACTTCCCAAGGGTAAGGAGGGCTTTGCATGTGCCGGAAGCCCATCGTAAGGAAAGAATCATGAAAAAGAGGTGAGCTCACAGTTAAAACGGGGCACTTGACATTCTCTCTTTAACCTTCACATGCCCGCTGAGGTCTTTTTCAAGCTCACCTTACTTTTTTTCCTGTTCTAAGGCCTTTTTCTTTCTGCTCTGAAACTTGCTTTGGTCTCCTTTTTTTTTTTTTTTGAGACGGAGTCTCGCTCTGTCGCCCGGGCTGGAGTGCAGTGGCTGGATCTCGGCTCACTGCAAGCTCCGCCTCCCGGGTTCCTGCCATTCTCCTGCCTCAGCCTCCCGAGTAGCTGGGACTACAGGCGCCCACCACCTCGCCCGGCTAGTTTTTTTGTATTTTTTAGTAGAGACGGGGTTTCGCTGTGTTAGCCAGGATGGTCTCGATCTCCTGACCTCGTGATCTGCCCGTCTCGGCCTCCCAAAGTGCTGGGATTACAGGCTTGAGCCACCGCGCCCGGCCTCCTTGGTCTCTTTTTCTGTTTATGTCCTTCAGTCAAATTCTTTCTGCTGAGGAGGCAAGGACCGAAGTGGCTACAGACGGAAAGGATATGCTGCCAGTAACTTGGGGTAACTTGGATCTCTTCCACTGCTAACACCATTACTATTCTCATTTTACAAATGAGGAAGCCAAGGCCCAGAGAAGGTAAGTGGCCCAAGATCACACAACTAGTAGAAGCAGAGCTGGGCTTGCAACTCAGACTCTTAGGGGTTCAGTTGTTTAACCATCACAGTCTTCTACCTTTTTATCTTCCCTTTCCCTGAGAATATTCAGACCCTGAGCTTCTGTCCCCTTCCTGTGAATTTTATCTGGGGAACTTGCCCTTTTCTTTCTCCTGTTATGCAGAGGAAGCTCCTAATTCCCTAAATGTGCACTTTAGAATCTCACGCCCACTTCAAACATTAAAATATTTCCCTCTGTGAGAGAAAGTTTGGTGAGTTTCACTGTTCTACACTTTGTTGCCTAGCTGAAATGGAAAGCGATATACAGGAAAGTCGCTGCTGCAGGAGAGTGTAGGGAGCATCCCTTTGAGGGAGGCTCTTGGATTGCAGGATCTCCTCAGGTTACGTTTGGGAACCAGAGATTGATCTGATGTGGTCATTTAAGATGAGATGACTTGTGTTAGGCCAGGTCTCACGAATGCAGGCCTCCATAACAACTGTTTCAGCACTGACTGAGTGGTTAAGTTAAATATTAAAAGCTGAGGAAGTCAGTGTCATACAAAGGCTGGAATGTAACAAAAGCCCACCAAGAGTTTTGCCCAGGCCTTAAAGCATGACAAGATAATGAAGGAATTCTTAACGGGACCTATTTAGGATTAAACAAGTTTTATTGGGGGTCTGAAGAGACTCTCCAGGCCTCCACAAACAAGTTCATTAGAGGTCTGAAGGAACTCCCCAAACCTCCATGATTTCACAGGAGGCGAGGGTAATCCCCCCAGCACCTGAACCCATTTAGACTGAGTAAATTTACTGAGGCTCCAGAGGAAGGTCTTCAGGATTCAGATCTTAGTTATAGGTTAAAAGAAGTTAATGCACACTTACACATCGACATATAACTTAGAAGGTGTATAAGCTCTGGAAAACTTTGTAATTTTGGGTTGGTCTGGTGATATTTTTCAGGCCTTCTCCCTATAACCGTTTACAGAAATAAAAACGCCCTCCTTTCCCAGTTCACCTGCATCTCATTATTGGGCCACCAGAATAAGCAGCCCCACCCCCGGTTTGGTCTGGGAACAGACTGACATCTAGAGAAGTGAGACAACATCCCCAGGATTTCATAACTAGACAAGTGCCTGAGGCAGGACTAGACCCCGTAACTCATTCATAATTCTACATGCCAAATGGAACCCAGGACCATGCCTTAAGGCTTGGACCTCTGCCGCTTTTCAGCTTTTGGAATCCTGACCCCCAGAGGTCAAAACTGTTTTTGTAATTAAACACTTCAGAAAGGGTCCAATCCATTTCCTGGTATGATAATTAACGGGAAACAGCTGTCTCTTCTCTTTTATTTAAAAAGTGGAATTTATGGGAGTGATATGGGGATTAATATTTATAAAGTATTTTTAAGAGGCAGAAGCACTGTGATTATTCAGTAGAGTGTAGAGTTATTGGATAGTGACATGAATCAATCTCTTGTAAATCTTCTTAAGTAGGCAAAATGAATATGACAAAGGACCTGATCAAAAGCCCAAAATAGACGTCAGGTGCACATCAGTGCATCCTGTCAGGCTTGCCAGCATTTTAGAAAAGTCTGCAGGGTATCACTCTTCCTGCGAGTCCCCTCCGAGTTTAGCTTCTTACTGGTATAAAACCTTGAGACTCATGGGCAGCTGTTGCTCATGCTCACCTAATTGTTCTTAGCATGATGTTACGTTAGCACAAACTGGCCAGCTCCCCAAAATACTGTTGATTTTTCCTGAAGATTTAATGGGGAATGGAGAAGGGAGTTTAAATTACATATACTACAGCAATGCTTAGTAAAATATATTACATCTCTGATCTATTCCCAGAGTTGCTTTCTGGTTGACAGATCCTCATGCCCATACCCTTATCTTTCCCACAGCCTTCAAAACCTCATCTATCTTCTGGAGTCCTTCAGCTCTTTCCATACCTCATTTTGCAGAACAAAGCATGACAGCTAGCCAGCCTTATGCCCTTGAGAAATCAATTCAAGTTCAGGGACTATCTATTATTTCTCAAGCCTGTCCTTGAAGCTTTAGTCCAGTACTCCTAGGCTACACACCCATAAAGCATGGTACCAGAGTACTATAGGCAATTGTAACACAATGGTATTTGTGTATCTAAACAGTTCTAAATATAGAGAAAATACAGTAAAAATACGGTATTATAATCTTTTTTTATTTTTTATTATTGTTTTTTTGAGACGGAGTCTCCCTCTGTTGCCAAGGCTGGAGTGCAGTGGCACGATTTCGGCTCACTGCAACCTCTGCCTCCCGGGTTCAAGTGTTTCTCCTGCCTCAGCCTCTTGAGTAGCTGGGATTACAGGTGTGCGCCACCACGCCAGGCTGATTTTTGTATTTTTAGTAGAGACGGGGTTTCACCATGTTGGCCAGGCTGGTCTCGAACTCCTGACCTCGTGATCGGCCCGCCTCGGCCTACCAAAGTGCTGGGATTACAGGTGTGAGCCACTGCGCCCGGCCTTGGTATTATAATCTTACGAGACCACCATCATATATGTAGTCTGTCATAATTGAAACATCTCGTTACGTGGCACATCACTATATTAACATCCAAAAAGAGATATGGTGAGGATGGGGGAGGAAAAAGGGAGGAAATTCTGTTAAGAGAAATAGGATTTTCTTTTTTTTCTCCATGTGCTAACATCTGGATTTGTCCTCCCATATTGAGATTTAGCTGGTACCCACAGTGAGTCAATTAAACCTAAGATTTGATTTGAGATAAATAACCTGAAGAAATATTAAAAAACCAGTGCCTAAATTTCTTCATCTTTTAAGGCATCCCAATAGATACTTTTAGTTTCAAATAATTTGAAGAGAATTAAACTAAGAAACTGCAATTGAATGATAACTGAAAATGTATTGATAGTAAAGTTTTATCAATATATCCAAAAAATGTGATTACATACTAACAAAATAACAAAGAGTAGTCTGAGAGCAAATGAATAAAAGTTGAGTGAAAAATAACACTTGAAGATTGTTTAAAATAAGGAGTAAACTTATCTTTGAGGGGATTTTATTTAGAATTTGTAACATTGAGAGATGATGAAGTGGAGAAGACAAGATTTATAATTTGGATCCAAGTGTTTTCTATAAACTTGGTTTGAAACAAATATAAACAAAATATAAATTGGAGAGAAAGTATAACATTAAACACTACAAAATAGGCCATAAGGTTAAAATTAAGAAAATGTTTATAAAGATGACTCATCAAGTGATATTCAATATTCAAGATAGGAACAATGAAACACCCTCTTGTAAGTATTCAAGAGTTTATTTTTAGGAGATAGTTATGAAATGGAATAGATCACTGAGCTCACTGGGAAGCCATACTCATTAGGCTCATTATCTTAACAGGGCTTTACTCAAAGGTAAACATGCTCGATGTGGCCCATCTCCATGTGGCTTTTAGAAGAAGATGTAAAGGCCAAATTGCCACCCATGACAAGTTGTTAGTGCTTTGGGCAGGGTGATCCTTCTAACTGTTTCAAATTTAAAATGCTGGCAAATCTGATTCTATGGGAGCTATTTTACTATTCTGAAATGCGTGCATAACTGATAGCAATGTACAATAGTTGTCTATAGACCTGCAAACTCTATTCTGTAGAGGATTTAATTGACTTTCCTCCCCTCACTGAGGAATTTAGTTAGTTTTGCCTCCATTTGCACATTTATTTCGAGATTTCTTATCTATAAATGTCTGTTTTTTTGAATTCTTCTTTAACTGATTATAACATCTTATTCTCTCATTGATGAGTTAAAGGAAGTTTTTAACATGTGTTCATTTTTATATCTGTGTGAAAGTCACAGTTTTACTATTTAAAAAAAATTGTTCTTTAACATTACTTAGGAAACAAAATTCCTTCTATACTCAATTAGTTGAAATGAGTGAAGAGAACATCTATTTCAATGGTATGCTGTGTTTTCCCACACTGATTAAACATATTTTCTGCTTAGTGAATATGTTAAAGAAGTTTCTGCTCTAATTAGTTTCTCACTAATCAATCATTTTCAGTCTGATTATCTTCTCTGCAGGGCATGCAGGGAAGTAGGGTTTACCCAAGTGTAATCTTGGTAACTGCATGCTAACGGTTCATTCTGCACTGCAACTGCTTTTTCTTTTTCATAGGTCAGATCCTATTCTGTGAAGTATAGAACTGAGTCTTCTGTTAATCTCATAGCTGCCAACTATGAGATTAACAGAATAAAATATGAAGGCCCCTTTCTTTCCTGAATGATGGGAAGAATTGCCTGAATGATGGGAAGGTGTGTCGTAGTCAAGTGAGTCATTATGC
This sequence comes from Chlorocebus sabaeus, assembly GCF_047675955.1. Lineage (NCBI taxonomy): Eukaryota > Metazoa > Chordata > Mammalia > Primates > Cercopithecidae > Chlorocebus > Chlorocebus sabaeus. Next base: position 40,083,117 of record NC_132913.1, read on the forward strand.
AATAAGCACTTCAGCACCTAGTATATGTTGAGGCCTCTGCAAGATGCTGTTGGAGGAAACCAAAATATTCCTCTCTAAAATATGAGGATTGTTGGGCTAAAGAAGGTTGAAATGCAGGGGTGGACACTCTGCCCCTTCTTCTGCTTGCCTGATGGCAGGGCAGTGATTTCCAAAGACAAAAGGTCATCATGTCTCCTTTCTGCCTTTTCCCACCTCGAGACAGGCCCCTTTGCCACACTTGGTTATCAGCTTAGAGACAGTAATGCTAGGGAATCTAGGAGCAGACTTAGAATCTGAGTTTTGTTATCTACAGGTTCCTTGATGAGCAGGATAACCTACAGGCATAACTTGAATGTCTTCAGAGTTGTAAGAAGAGAGAATTTCTGGAGAATGTACTGTGAACCTAGATGTTCCCTTTTATTATGAGGTGATTACATGGTTTTCACCCAAACTTAGCTTCTTTGAGAGTAAAAGGGGACACTATAATTTTCTCTGGATAATAAGTGCAAAATGGGACTCTCCAAGGATAACCAGGTTGTCCGATTACTCTATCTCAAATTTAGTTTGATATACTTTATTACAGAGAGTGTGATGTATGCATGTTAGTTTTAATCTACAAACTCTATAAGTGGTTAGTTAATATTCAAAGTACCCTAATTGAAATGCATGCTCTCAAAGTAGTTAACATTTGAATGACTAATCAGAAGCCCACTCTTCTAAGGTGACATTGCCTTCAGTTATCTTTGTTAATTAGCATCACAAATATAAGAAATTTTTCATTAGTGAAGTCAGTGTTATTCAAATGCATGGATAGGCCAGAAATATTGTACAGGCATTTCCCCTCTTACATTAACAGTGTATATAAGTATTTAGGGAACTCAAGTCCCTACACTATTTGGAATAGACTTCTTGGCTTAGGATTGCAAGGAAATTGTGAGACTGTTTTCAGTTTCCCAATGGAAGATTTTGTTTCCTGATTCTGACCAGAAGACTAACTGAATATCATTGTGTCTGATTCAAGAGATCCTTTCAAGCACGACTGAGCATAGAGCTAGAATTTTATTAAGCCTATAGGTTGTAAGATTGTTTGAAGCCTGTGAGTTATAGGACTATTTGCCTACCTTCTACAGTACTTGCTAGTATGGGAGGCAAATTTATCGTAGTACACCGCATGATAGCAACGATGAGGGGAAGGAGCTATGTAGTCCTTATCTACCTCTAACTGCAGGGGGCTATAGATATCTTCCAAAAAGTTCTGAATTGGCTTGGACTAGTGTATGACACATCATTTTCAGCCCACTCCCCACCATGGAGAAGAAGGGATGCTTGATGTTCATCCTTTGTGATTTGGGGGTATGTTTGAACTTGAACTTAAAGACAGGTGTCCAGCTAGGGCCTGGAAATTTCTGAAACAGGGATGCCAGTAGAGTAACAAATGCTTCCAAAGCCTGAAAAAAAAAACATGCTATAGTATCTGACAAGTGGGGGCAAGGGAAGAATTGCTAAGACATCCATTTTCCAAGGTCTTTGGAGGGTGTGGAAGAGGATTCCACATGAAGGAATCCAAAAATTACAGGAAGGGAAGGAGTTCAAGGCTGTATGCTAGAGAAGGGGTGGACATTGTATCACTAGAAGGTCCAAGAGAGACCTTTTTTTGGACATAGCTGCCATTTCTTTTTTCTTTTTCTTTCTTTTTTTTTTTTTTAAAGGTGGAGTCTCACTTTGTCGTCCAGGCTGGAGTGCAGTGGCACGATCTTGGCTCATTGCAACTTCCACCTCCTGGGTTCAAACTGTTCTCCTGCCTCAGCCTCCTGAGTAGCTGGGATTACAGACACCTACCACCATGCCAAGATAATTGTTTGTATTTTTAGTAGAGATGGGGTTTCACCAAGTTGGTCAGGCTGGTCTTGAACTCTTGACCTCAAGTGATCCACCAACCTCGGCCCCCCAAAATGTTGGAATTCCAGGCATGAGCCACTGTGCCCGGCCCATTCAGCTGTCATTTCAAAAGGGGCCTCCATGGCAGAGGGGGCCAGAGTGAAGTTTTATGCCATTCCGAGAAAACCATGTACAATGTTTGTTCAGTAGCAGCTGTATCATCCAAGGCTATCAGGACTGCCTGGCAGAACCACAGCAGGGTAGGGAACCCCTCCTAATTGTCTTCATATGCTCTGGTTATTATAACAAAATACCATAAACTGGATGACTTGAAAAGCAGACACTTATTTTCTCACAGTTCTGGAGGCTGATAGTCTGAGATCAGGGTGCCAATGTGGTCAGATTTGGGTGTGTGACCTCTTCTGGCTTTGTAGAGCCTACTGTCTCTCTGTGTGCTCACATAGGCTTCCTTGGTGTGCACACACACACACACACACACACACATCTGGTGCCTCTTCCTCTTCCTGTAGGGATACTAATCCCATCATGGGTCTCCACCCTCACGACCTCATTGGAACCTCATTACCTCCGAAAGGCCCCATCTCCAGATACCATCACAGTGGGAGTTAGGGCTTCAACATATGAATTTTGGAAGGGACAGAAACATTCAGTCCATAACACTAATACTTAAAGGAGTCTCCTCATGACCTCTGCCTTCCTATCTGTCCTCCTGTCCTCATACTCTGGGTTACAGGTCCTAGAAGAGGAAAGGGAATATATGTGTCAGAGCCTATTTCTCCTTCCCCACTCCAAGTTCTCAGAAACAGAAACAAATGTTCCACCAAAGATTTTACAGGCCGACCAGTGGTTTCATGACATATCAAAAGAAGAAAGTTTTGTTTTTCTTTGAACTCTTCCCTCATTTGTCCTAGAAAACTCTCCCTTTATGTGTGGTTTAAACTAAAATCTTCAATTAAACTGCTACCACCCATTGGGAGAAATCTGTGGCCACGCTCTTTTGATTGTTACCATAGAGGGAGGATACTACTGGTTTTCATGAGCTGGAGCCAGAGAAGCTAATGTCCTACAATGTGTAGCAAAGTCCCACATAGCAAGAATTGTGCCATGTTCTCCATGTTTCTTGAATATCCTGCTGGATATTCATGTAAGTGAGAAATTCTGTTTGTGGTTATTCTGGGCCTAGAACATATTTACTTATGTGTCTCTGTGTGGTTGGCATGGTTTTATTATACACTAGGTTTTCCAGGAAGTCAGCTGCTATGCAAATTAAGAAGGTGGTGGCTTATTTTGTCTGAAAATTTTCTGAGAATGGTTGTTATTTCAGAAAATTGTATCAGAAGTGGTCATACCACTTAATGGTATTTGAGTGGCCAATGAAACCTACCAACATCCATCTGCATTTGTAGCTATTACAATCATGGTGACTCCATTGTAGATATAAGCATCTGACTACCTCATTATGGCCACATGGCTGAGCAGTTATACATTCAAATGCCTATTATATTACTGTACATAGCTTTTCTTTTATTTCTCCTCTATATTTAGGGTTGACAAGGTTCGCAAATAGCAAGATAGGAAATCTAGTTAAATTTGCATTTCAGGGCCGGGTGTGGTGGCTCACACCTGTAATCCCAGCACTTTGGGAGGCTGAGGCGGGATGATCACTTGAAGTCAGGAGTTCATGGTTTGTGACCAGCCTGGCCAACAAGGTGAAATCCCGTCTCTACTAAAAATACAAAAATTATCTGGGTGTGGTGGTGTGCACCTGTAATCCCAGCTACTCTGGAGGCTGAGGCAGGAGAATCCCTTGAACCCAAGAGGCTGACGTTGCAGTGAGCCAAGATCATACCACTGCACTCCAGCCTGGGTGACAGAGCAAGACTCTGTCTCAAAAAAAAATAAAAAAAAATTTTGCATTTCAGATAATCAATAAATTTTTAGTATAAATATGTTCTGAATAATGTCCTTCTATTTTATCTGGCAATTCTATTTATAGTACATTTAGGGAATTTTATTGAATTGTTTGAAATGTGTGAGGATAGAAAATATCCAATAATTTAATTTCTTGATGTTAAAGGAGTATTAGCTAATAATTATCCTAAGAAGAAGTTGATGGGGTTAGATTGAATTTAAAACCACTGGTTTAGTGCAAAACAGATGTAGCAAAGGAGGAACTACCTACTGCTACAAGCAGACTCTTTGGACAGAGGGTCTCACACTTCCCACCCTCATTCCTACTCACACAAATGGTTAAACAGATATTCTCCCAATTAAAAAAATATCTTCCTTGGGAAGAATTACAATGATAAGAAAGAGAATTTCTTTATTTTGTTACAATTAAATCCAGATTTAGTACAGATTCCCTGGAGAGAAAAGAGTGTCCTGGTACATTTGGGTTGCTGTAACAAAGTACTATAAATCAAACTGGTTAAAAGCAACAGAAGTTTATTTCTCATAGTTCTTGACTTCACAATTCTGGACCCTGGAACGACCAAGATCAGGTCTCTGGCAGATTTCGTGCCTGGTAAGGGCCTGTTTTTTTCTGGTTCATAGATGGTGCCTTCTTGCTGCGTCCTTACATGGTAGAAGGGATGAGAGACCTCTCTGAGGTCTCTTTTATAAAGGCACTAATGCTATTCATGAGGGCTCCGCCCATGACCTAATCACCACCCAGTGGCCTCACTTCCTAATACCACACTGAGGATTAGGACCTCAACATATAAATTTTGGAGCAACACAAATATGCAGACCATAGCAAGGGCTGTACAGACAGCACTGATGACATAAAACACCTGAATGTTCTAATATTTTCTAGTGTTGACGTTAAGTAAGTTTTCTTTTCTCAAACCTAATAGGCATTTGTATTACTTCCCTGGTACTAAGATACTTTTTCTAGATCTTTTGATATATAAGTATAGTTTTAATTTCTGTAACTTTAACATTTGATTAAAAAATTGCTACCAAAAGGAGTAAATAATATTTTAAGGTAATACACCCTACTGAGAACAATCAGACATTGAATTATGGCTTTTGATTAGATTCAGGGAAAATCTGATGAACACAAGGATCAGAATGCCTCCAGCTAAACATTACAAGGTTCAGGAAGAATCACTCAGTAATTTACAAAGGACAGAGATATTTTATGGTTCAGAAAACTGCAAAACAAATAACAAATAAAAACCATTTGGAGAAGGAAAGGCTTACGTGGTTTATTCCAAAGTAATTTAGTTACTAGAGCCAGGAAGCACTGCTGTCAAAACACATAATTCCCCTTCTTAGGGACCTTCCATTGAACTCCAAGAAAAGTTCGAAATTTTCTACAGAGCCTTGCAAGACCTACTTCCTACTTCTTTCTCCAGCCTATCTCATATGTCTGCTCCAGCCCCACTAGACTCTGTTCTCTGGTATTTTTCCTTAGGCTCCTGACTTAAGGTCTTTGAATGTGCTGTTCCCTCTGCCTGAGACCTCCAGACCTCTCACCCTTTGCCTGGCTAACCGGTTGCTTAGATCTGTCTTAATGTCCTTCTCAGGGAAGACTTCCTACCTCCCCAGACTAGGTTTTAGGGCCCTCGTCATATGCTTTCACAACACCCTGTTTAGCCTATTTGAAATTATTTGATTTAATGGATGTAATTATTTATATGAATTGGCTTAGATCAATGTGCAACACTTGTCATTTTCAACCTCCTTCATACTATGGAGAAGAGAGGGATTCTTGACATTGGTCTCCTTTGATTTGAGGGTATGTTTATACTCCAAACCTTTGAATATCTGTCTTGCCGAGGCCAGGCGTGGTGGCTCACGCCTGTAATCCCAGCACTTTGGGAGGCCGAGAAGGGCAGATCATGAGGTCGGGTGATCGAGACCATCCTGGCTAACACGGTGAAACCCCGTCTCCACTAACAATACAAAAAAAATTAGTTGGGCGTGGTGGCGGGCCCCTGTAGTCCCAGCTACTCGGGAGGCTGAGGCAGGAGAATGGTGTGAACCCGGGAGGTGGAGCTTGCAGTGAGCGGAGATCGTGCCACTGCACTCCAGCCTGGGTGACAGAGCGAGACTCTGTCTCAATAAAATAAAATAAAATAGAATAGAATAGAATAGAATAGAATAGAATAAATTGAATATCTGTCTTGCCTGCTAGACTACAGTCTTTGTTAGGTCTCGGATCCTATCTATCTTCTCCATTGTCTGTTGACTGATAAAGTAGGTGCTTAATGTATGATTTTTAACAAATGTAATAATGTTAAATTATTAATGTAATTTTTAATAAATGTAATAATGTTGATAATGTTAATTGAATTCTTATGTGCAGGGCACAATGCTAGGCACTGGGGATAGTGAACAAGAACAATGAACAAGATAGGCGTGATCCCTGCTCTACAGGAAATTGGAGCAGAAAGGAAAAATAAATTTACACCTTTTGTTATTGAATTGTAATGCTGATGAGAACAATGACATAAGGATTAAGGTGCTAAGTGACTGTGACACTCTTACTTGTTTGTTTGCTTTCAGAAAACTGCAGTCTGACGTATGCTACCTGTGCCAGTTAAATGAATTTAAAGACTATGGCCACAAAATTGGTATGAATAAAGGGTTAGCAAACTCTTTCTCCCTCTGCATAAAAACTTGACCTTTTGTTAGCTTTCAAGCTCTTTCTTCAGAATGCCTAGAAAGGTAATGTGTCAAATACGTTGCTAGGCAACATTGCTTATTGTGAAAATGACTGAGTAAAAGGCTACAAACTGGACCCAAGGAACAATACGTTCTCAGCTTTTGGTTGAGTGTGGTGACTCTTGGAGCTGAGTATGTCTCCGTGGGAACCTGGAAGCTGTGCATACAGAGTTGTTATATGAGATGTTGGCTACCGGGGCAGATTCTGAAATGAGCCACTGTGGAGGCTGTTATATTCTTGAACCTGAGCTATCACACAGGGAGGACAGAGGCCATCCCCGCAACTGACGCAAGTACTGCTCGAGGACTCCAGGAGAGCAAAGCCTAGCTCTGTCCTCTGGCAGGCTGTGATTCCTAGCCTATGTCTATCTGAATGAATCTGAAACCAAGTGTGGCCTAAGATGGTGCAAGAGTCTGAATATTTCATAGAACCTTAAGAAGACCCTCTGGTAGGCATCATAATGGCCTCCAAAATATTCCTGCAAAAAACTTGCCAGTTAGAAATAATACTGATAATACAAACACAAGGAGACAAGAAGAAAATGTCAGAGTCAACACCTCTTTGAATCCTAGTACAGGCCCTTCATCGGGTACATTGCAAGATACAAACAATGACAATCTAATGAGATCTAATAAGCAGTCAGCCAAAAAGCTTACAATGATCAAGAAAGGTCTTTGAAATACGACTTTATATCCACTATCATTAATAGTGCGTGTTTTTGGCTAGGCGCGGTGGCTCACGCCTGTAATCCCAGCACTTTGGGAGGCCGAGGTGGGTGGATCATGAGGTCAGGAGATCAAGACCATCCTGGCTAACACGGTGAAACTCCACCTCTACTAAAACTACAAAAAAATTAGCTGGGTGTGGTGGCGGGCGCCTGTAGTCCTAGCTACTCAGGAGGTTGAGGCAGGAGAATGGTGTGAACCCAGAAGGCAGAGCTTGCAGCGAGCCAGATGGCACCACTGCACTCCAGCCTGGGCAGCAGAGCAAGATTCCATCTCAAAAAAAAAAAAAGTGATAATAATGCATGTTTTCAAATACATGGCTACATATTAAATGTATGGTGCCTTGAACTATTTTGAGATGTAAAGTGTGTATATTATACCATGAGAGTGTAACTAGAGGCATAATGAAGTCATCTTATGAGGTTAGCAAACATTTAAGAACTAAGCTTCTGGAATTTTATTAAGAATAATATTTTCACTGACGAGAGATTTTGATTCCATTTAGAAACAAAAAAATTTTTAATAAGTATTTTTGTTTTATATTTTAAGACTTTCCATTTTTGTATGTTTTCTAAATCAATAGTACATAGTATAGTAAAGATGGCTTATATTAGGTTGGTGCAAAAGTTTTTTTTTTTTTTTTTTTTTTTGAGAGGGAGTCCCGCTGTGTCTCCCAGGCTGGAGTGCAGTGGCGTGATCTTGGCTCACTGCAAGCTCCGCCTCCCAGGTTCACTCCATTCTCCTGCCTCAGCCTCCCAAGTAGCTGGGACTACAGGCGCCCGCCACCACGCCTGGCTAGTTTTTTGTATTTTTAGTAGTGACGGAGTTTCACCATGTTAGCCAGGATAGTCTCAATCTCCTGACCTCGTGATCCACCCGCCTCGGCCTCCCGAAGTGCTGGGATTACAGGCTTGAGCCACCATGCCCGGCCAGGTTGGTGCAAAAGTAACTGTGGTTTTGCTATTACTTTTAATGGGAACCTGGAAGCTATGCCTACATTACTTTCAATGGCAAACTGCAGTTACTTTTTCGCCATCCTAATATTTTATAAATAGTAGGCTGTTCTTGCATTGCTGTAAAGAAATACCTGAGACTGGGTGAATTATAGATAAAGGAGATTTAACTGGCTCATGGTTCTGTATGCTGTACAGGAAGCATCTGCTCAGTTTCTAGGGAGGCCTCAGAAAGCTTCCAGTCATGGTGGAAGGTGAAGGGGAAGCAGGCATCTCACATGGTGGAAGCAGGAGGAGGAGAGAGGGTGGGGGTGGGGGGAAGTGCTACACACTTTTAAGTGACCAGATCTCATGAGAAATCACTCTCACAAGGACAGTACCAAGAGGATGGTGCTAAACCATTTATGAGAAATCTGCCCCTATGATCCAATCACCTTCCTCCAGGCCCCACCTCCTACACTGGGGATTACAGTTCAGCATGAGACTTAGAGGGGACACATGTCCAAACTATATCAAATAGATATTCATATCCTATAGATATATGCTGAATTTTTTTCTACTATGAAGATGGACAAAAATATTTGATGACTTTTAAGTAATGATTCCCAACTCTGGCTAATACCAGAGTCACTTGTGGAATTTTAAAAACTCTCATAATTCTTGAGCTCCTTGCCAGACATGCAGTGTTACAATGTCTGGAAGTAAAGCCTAGAAATTCATAGTCTTAAAAACTCCACAGGTAATTGATGTAGAGCCAGGACTCGGATGCAATCTCTAGAGACAAGGGTAAGAATTTCTCAATAGATGCTTAATTCCCAGAGTTCCTAGACCACCTGCAACAGGATTACCAGGGCAAACAGCTCCCAGCTTTTAAAATACAGATTGCCAGGGCCAGCACCAGATTCACTAAATCAGAATCTTTTACTTCATAAAAGTTTTCAAGAGAAAAAAGAATCAGAATCTTGGGACTATGTAGGTACTCTAGGTTTCGTATTGTGCTAAGACTTTTGCACTGGACTATCTTTAGTGTAGACTGATTTCCCATTATATACATGAGAATACTGAGGGTCAGAGAGAATAAGATAAGGATTCATTCAGGATAAGGGTGACACAGGTTCAGGTGAGTATGGGGGATCTGAATTTTTAACAAGTTCCAAAGGCAAGTCTTATACACACGAGAATTTGAGAAATATTAGAATTTGAGAGCCTTGCCTCTTTATTGGTCACCTTCAAATTATGAAATTACAAAGTAGTCACTGGGAGCCATCATGCCAAAGAAAAATACCTTCCCACCCTTAAACATGCACAGCAATTATAGGAGTTTATCAGTATGAAATAAATTCATATTAAAGAGTCTCTAGGTTAGCTTTTATATTATTTTGATCATTCTGTTACTGCAATATAGTAGTGATTCACTGGAAAGTCTCAGAACAATAGCTGTCCTCTGTTATTTCACATTATTCATACAAGCAGAAGACACATAAGTAAAATGTAATTTTAAAAATGAGTATAATCAAGGTTGACAGAAGCTAATTAAGTAGGACATATGCAGAAAGGTTCTTAATTAGCCTTTAAAAATTGTGACTTACCTTGTGACTTCAAATCTTAAGAAGAAAGGAGCCAAAAGAAATGGCAAAGCACGTGTGTGTTGACAAAGGCCATGACTCAGACCATCTGGGCACAAAGGCAGTTGTTACAAACACAGGAAAATGGCTAAGGCAGAATGACTCTGACCTTGTGTTGCAGAATTGTTGTCTAAGTAAATGGAAGAGAAACCTAATATGATAACGTCCCCTGCTGGAATTAAATTCATGTCATCATGTTGGGAAATAATCAGTTTGAAGAAAGAAAATGAAGTACATGACTTCTGACAATATGTCCCAAGAACTGTATACATTCAACAAAGTGTGCTTGTATAGCTATAGAGATGTATTTATCTACATGTACCTAAATTCAAGCTGTATTGCAGTTGTTAGCGTATTTTGTCTTTCTCCACAAGTAAAGGCAGCAAAGCTGTGGTTTATTGGATGGCACAGGACAGGAGACAAATTTTGTTTGACCTTACAGCATTGGCGTATACAGTGTTTTAATAATTTTGACTTCTCTGTCAACTTTAAACATGGAGAGATTCCACAAAAAATTCCAGATTTCTGCTTCACCTCTCTCACTAGAAAATATAGTAGTATTGGGTCTATATTCTTAAATGGCATTCTGTACTATCTCTTATTCTCAAGTTATTTTAACTCATTTACTTGCATTTAATTTGTGACACCTACCCTAGAAGGATAAAATGAAGGAGTGAGGTGTGGGAGGGCTGACTTTATCAGGTGCTTATTCTTTGCTGAAACTTTTATACTCCTGATTTATTTAAAACTGTCAGGGCTGGGTGCAGTGGCTTATGCCTGTAATTCCAGCATTTGGGAGGCCAAGGTGGGTGGATCACAAGGTCAGGAGTTCACGACCAGTCTGGCCAACGTGGTGAAACCTTGTCTCTACTAAAAATACAAAAACTAGCCAGGTGTGGTGGCAGGCACCTGTAATCCCAGCTACTTGGGAGGCTGAGGCAGGAGAATTGTTTGAACCCGGGAGGTGGAGGTTGCAGTGAGCCAAGATCATGCCATTGCACTCCAGCCTGGGCGACAAGAGTGAGATTTCATCTCAAAAACAAACAAAAAAACCCCAAAACTGTCAAAGCACATTTACTAGATGGAAATGCTGAGGTTCAGAGAGGATGAGTAACCCCACCAAGGTCACATAGCTCATGGCAGAGGAGGGAGCACGTCAAGGTCTACTTTGGCCTTTTCTGCTATTCTATGATCATAGAGTAAAAATCGTGCCCTTGGACTCTTGTACTCACATATTTGCCTTTCTATACTGACTGTTTTTGGCAGTGAGCTTTATTTTCAGGTGTGTGTCTGTTATATCAGGTCTATGAATGTCAGAGGAAACAAAAATAAATGTTTATTAGCAGCTATTGTATGAAAGGAAATGAATTAGATATATGCTTTAGACATGGTCTCAATTTATGCTGGAATACAAGCATTAAGATAAATACACAAATAACTACAATCTAAATGCAGTATGTGGATGTACAATGAGCGTGGTAGGAAGAAAGTACTATAGGAGAGAAAAGTACTATAGAGAGAAAGAAGAAATCTGTTACAATGTGCGGCTTCTATGTGGTCATCAGCTTTTATCTTTATGCTTTTTCTTCCCATATTTTCAGGTTACATATATATATATAAAATATGTGGTAAATATATTAATATGTAGTAAATGCTATGTGTTAGCATTATAATAGTTCATTAGATTTTAAAAACTGAACATCAAATACCTAAATTAGTATTTTAAATGACTTCAATGATATAAACTTTCAAATAGCTTTATTGAGGTAAATGTAATGTAATAAAATGCATCACTTTAAAATGTACACCTATTTACATTTAAGATTATATGTATTATATATGTACGTAAAGTCAGCCAAAGTATATGTATATATTTCCAAGTGTATTTGTGTGTGTATTGACATAGAGATATATTTGTTTATACATAGTTAAATACAGGGAATGGGCCAGAACAGTGATCTAGAACTAATCTCAAAATTATACCAGACAGTAGAACCAAGTAGAGTGGTGCGCACCTGTAGTCCCAGCTATACAGGAAGATTGCTTGAACCCAGGATTTCAAGGCCAGCCTAGGCAACACAATGAGACTTTGTCACTTTTTTTTAAAGGGTTAAAATTATACAGGTCAGAATCCAGATCCTTGCTTTTAATAGATGTCAAGTGCTTGTATGACAATCACTGGATAGGCAATGTACAGTAGAGGTTAAGGGCTCAGATTTTGGACCACATTTTCAGGGTATAAATCTCAGCTATGCTATTTATTAGCTGTATAACCTTGGGAAAATTACTTAATCTTTGTGTGTCTCAGTTTGCTGGTCTCTAAAATAGGAATAAGAAGAGTGTATCTGCCTTCTATGGTTATTGTGAGAATTACTTAGTTAACATACATAAAGTACTTAGCATAATGCCTTCCTCATGAGTTTCATATTAGAATTAGCGATTGTTATTATTAAAACACTATAATCACTATGCTTGATACTTTCAATATTCAAATAAAAAAAGTTTAGTGACATTCCCTTTTTGGTCGCCTCTACGTTTAATAACATGAATAATGCAAAGCCACTGTTCTTGAGTCAGTGCACAGCTTTCTCACATTGCTGGGCTTGACGTAAGGCTGGCTTATGTCAGTGGTCAGCACCACTAGGAAGATTCTAAGAAAGTGGAAGAAGGAAAGGAGTGGATTTTAAGTGGCATTAGAAGTTTGTGACACATGAACCTAATGGAAACCCATGCTGCCTGCCAGTCCTTCAATTACTCAGAGATCTGAAGTACTGCACTGTCAGGGGAAGACGCCAAATATGTCTCACTGCTTGGAACAGAAAGTTACTTCCTCCCCAACTCCTAATTTAGGTTGTGTGCCAATTTTTTTATGTAAAGGAAGAATCAGGGACACAATTAAAGTCTTTAATTTCTTTGTAGATAATTATTTTCCATTTCATTTTATGGGAAAATACAGGCTTTGCACTAAGGAAAAAATAGTTTGGACATTGTGAACCTTTATTAATATGTAGTAAATGCTATATTTTAACATAATAGTTCACTAGATTTTAAAATTCAACATCAGATATCTAAATTAATATTTTAACTGACTTTAATGATGTACATTTTCAAATAATTTTATTGAGGTAAATTTAATATAAAGTGCATCACTTTAAAATGTACACATATTGAATTTAAGATATATAAAATTTTCATTCCCTGCAAAAGTTTACTTACACCATGTTCTAGTTAATTGCCATTATGACTCTACTCCTGGCCTCAGGCAATAACTCATCTGTTTTCTGAAATTATAGATGACTTTAGTTTTTTCTAGAACTTCATATACATGGAATAATACAATATCCCTTTGTAGGCATTGTTTCATGTGCTTATTGGTCATTTATATATCTTATTTTGTGTAGTGTTTGTTAAAATCTTTTGCGCATTTTTTAGAGTTGATTGCCTCCTTGTGGAGTTGTAAGAGTTCTGTAAATATTCTGGATACAAGGCCTTTGTCAAATATATGTATTGTGAATATTTTTTCTGAGTTTGTGGTTTATCTTTTTGTTTGATTAATGGAATGTTTTGATGAGCAGAACTTTTAAATTTTGATAGAGTCAGCTGGAAGCTGTTTTTACCTTTTGTAATCTTGTTTCTGAAGTTACCTAGTGTCACTCCTGTGGTCCTCTAGTAGTAGAAACAGTTGCAAAACCCTGTTGAGTTTCAAGGGTATGAGATACAGACTTCATCTCTTAATGGGGCAGAGGAAGGTTCTGAAACAGCATTTGATATGAGAATTATTGTTGAAACAATTTTGAAAAATACAGTCTGCTGACATCTTTCCCAAAATGTGTCCATTTCATCTAATAGATTTATTAGCATGAAGTTTTTTGTGACAGCCTCTTAGTACTTTAAAAATGTTAGTAGGATCTGTAATAATGTCCCTTCTTTCATTCTTAGTTAATGGTTATTTGTGTCTTCTCTTTTTTTCCTTTATTAGACTAGTTAGAGGTTTATAAATTTATTGATTTTTTTCCCTGAAAAACCAGGCTAAGATTTCACTGATTTTCTCCATTTTTTCACTTTTTATTTTATTGAGTTCCATTCTTATCTTTGTAATTTTCTTTATTCTTACTCTGGATTTAATATGTTCTTTTTATTAATTATTATTCTTACCTTGCTTATTAAGAGAGAAGCTTAGATCATTGGTTTAGATTCTTATTTTTAAATATGAGCACTTAAAATCATAAATATTAATCTAAACAATGTTATAGATGTATCTTATAAATTTTAATATGTCATACATGTTGATATTACTATCACTCTGTTAAAATATCTTCTGATTTTCCTATTGAATTATTTGACCCAAGAGTTATTTAGAGGTGTTTTGTTTAATTTCCAAATAACTGGGGATTTTTCCACTTTTTGCTATAGATTTACTTTATTATTGAGGTAAGACTCATGTAACACAAAACTAACCATTTTAAAATGTAAAATTCACTGGCATCTGAAGTACATGCAGAGTGTTGTGCAGCTATCACCTCTATTTAGTTCCAAAATATTTTCATTACCCTGAAAGGAAAGCCTATACTCTTTAAGCAATCACTCTACATTTTTTCTTCTGACAGCCACTAATATTTTTCTGTTTGTATGGATTTGTCTATTCTGGATATTTCATATGAAAATTGGGTACTAAAATATGTAGCATTTTATGTCTGGCTTCTTTGATTTAGCATAAGGTTTTTTGAGGCTTATGTATGTTGTAGAATGTATCAGTACTTCATTTCTTCTTATGAATGAATCATTTTCTATTGTATGAATATACTATATTTTGTTTACCCATTCATCAGTTGATGGACATTTGTGTTATTTCCAACTTTTGGCTATTGTGAATAAGGCTGCTATGAACATATATGTACAAGTTTTTGTTTGAAGACCTGTTTTCAATTATTTTGGGCAGGTACCTAGCAGTGGAATTGCTGGGTCATATGATAATTGAATGATTACCTTTGTTAAGAACCACCAAACTGTTTTCCGTAATGGCTACACTGTTTTTTTATGTTTCCACCAGCAATGTATGAGGGTTCCAATTTTTTTCACATCCTTGCTAATACTTATTTTCTATTTTTTAAAATTATAGCCATCCCAGTGGATTTGACTGAGTGGCATCTCACTGTGTTTTGATTTGCATTTTCCCTACTAACTAATGATGTTGAGCATTCTTTCATGTGCTGGTTGGCCATTCGTATATCTTCTTAGGAAAAATGTCTATTTGTATTCTTTGCCTGTTTAAAAAATGTTTTTGGTCTCTTTGCATTGAGTTGTAAGAGTCCTTTATGTATTTTTGGATACTAGAACCTTGTGAGATATATAATTTGTAAATGTTTTCTCCCTCTCTGTGGGTTGTATTTTCACTTTCTTGATAGTATCCCTGGATGCAGAAATGTTTTCTAATTTTGTCAAAGTTCAGTGATCTGTTTTCTTTTGTTGTCCTTTTGGTGCCTTATCTAAGAATCCATTGCCAAATCCACCATCACAAAGATTTACCATATATTTTATTCTTGTTGAAGAGGCTGTTCTTTCCCTATTGTATGGCCTGTTGAAAATCTATTGACATGGGTATGGGTTTATTTCTGGACTCTTAATTCAATTCCATTGGTCTATGTATCTATCTTTGTACCAGCATCATACTGTTTTGATTATTACTATAGTTCTGTAATAAGTTTTGAAATTCAGAAGTGTTACTTCTCCAACTTTATTATTCTTTTTCAAAATTGTTTTGGCTATTACGAGTCGCTTGAAATTCCATATGAATTTTAGGATCTGCTTTTCCATTTCTGCAAAAAGGCCATTAGGATTTTGATAGAGATTACACTGAACTTGTAGATTGCTTTGAGGAGTATTACCATCTTAACAATATTAGGTCTTCCAATCCATGAACATGAATGAATGTCTTTCTATTTATTTATTTAGAGATGGAGTCTCGCTCTGTCACCCAGGCTTGAGTGTGGTGGCATGAACTTGGCTCACTGCAGCCTCTGCCTCCCAGGTTCAGGTGATTCTCGTGTCTCAGCCACCCAAGTAGCTGGGACTACAGGCGTGAGCCACCACATCTGGCTAAATTTTTTTTTTTTTTTTTTGAGACGGAGTCTCGCTCTGTCACCCAGGCTGGAGTGCAGTGGCCAGATCTCGGCTCACTGCAAGCTCTGCCTCCTGGGTTCAAACCATTCTCCTGCCTCAGCCTCCCGAGTAGCTGGGACTACAGGCGCCCGCCACCTCGCCCGGCTAATTTTTTTGTATTTTTTTTTAGTAGAGACGGGGTTTCACCGTGTTAGCCAGGATGGTCTCGATCTCCTGACCTCGTGATCCGCCCGTCTCGGCCTCCCAAAGTGCTGGGATTACAGGCTTGAGTCCACCGCGCCCGGCAATCTGGCTAAATTTTGTATTTGTAGTAGAGATGAGTTTTCACCGTGTTGGCCAGGCTGGTCTTGAGCTCCTTGGCCTCCCAAAGTGCTGGAATTACAGGTGTGAGCCACCATGCCTGGCCATGTGTCTTTCTATTTATTTAGATCTTCTTTAATTACTACATTCTGCAACTTTGATAAATCTGTTTATTAACTCTGATAGGCTTTTTGCAGGGTCTTTAAGATTTTCTACATATAAGATGTCTTATTCTGTTTGGGTTGCTATAACAAAATACTGTAAGGCAGTAGCTTATAAACAACAAAAACACAGTTCTGGAAACTTGGAAGTCTGAAATTAAGGCACCAGCAGATTTGATGTCTGGTGAAGATCTTTTTGGTTCACAAACAGTACCTTCTTGTCTATTCTTCTTGCATGATGGAAGGGATGAGAAGAACTCTGGGGTCTCTTTTATAAGGAGGCCCCTTTTATGGTTCACAAGGGCATCATCCTCAGGAACAAATTACCTCCCAATGGCCCCACCTTCTAGTACCATCACCTTGGGGTTAGAATTTCAACATGAATTTTGGGAGAACATAAACCTTCAGACCATAGCATAGAGATAATCTTATTTATTCATTTCCAATTTGGATGGCTTTTATTTATTTATTTATTGGCTAATTTCTTTGGGTAGGACTTTTGTAGAAAATTGAACAGAATTGACGAAAATGGGAATTCTTCACTAGTTTGTAATCTTAGTCGGGGGAACTTTTAGTCTTCTATCATTGAGTATAATGTCCGCTGTGGATTTTTCATACATGCCCTTCATTATGTTGAGAAAATTCCCTTCTATTCCTAGTTTGTTGGGTGTTTTAGGTACCACTGTTTTTAGATTAATTAATTTATTTGTTTTTGAGACAGAGTCTTGCTCTGTCATCCAGGCTGAAGTGCAGTGGTACAGTCTCAGCTCACTGCAGCCTCAACCTCCTGGGCTCAAGCAATCCTCCAACCTCAGCCTCCTGAGTAGCTGGGACTACAGGCGCGCACCACCTTGCCTGGCTAATTTTTGTATTTTTTGTAGAAACAGGTTTTTGTCATGTTGCCCAGACTGGTCTCAAACTCCTGAACTCAAGTGATTTGTTCTCCTTGGCTTCCCAAAGTGGTGGGATTACAGGTGTGACCTACCTCACCCAGTCTGTTTTTACATTTAATTCTGCTATGGTTAGAAAACATACTTTTATTATATCAATCTTTTTAAACTTATTGGGATTTGTATAATGGCCTATATATAGCCATTTGGATGAATGGTGAAGTCTGAAAAAAAAAAAAAAAAGTCTTTTTTCCAGTTGTTGAATGTAGTGTTCCATGGCTGTCAATTAAGTTAGGCTGATTGACAGTCTTGCTCAAGCTTTCTGTATTCTTGCTGATTTTCTGCCTACTTGTTTTATCACTTATGAGAGAGGAGTGTTGAGATTTTTCAGCTATAATTATAGATTAGTTTGCTCCTCCTTTCAGTTATGTGAGTTTTGCTCCACGTGCTTTGAAATTCTGTAATTACGTGCAAAGAAAGTTAGGATTATTATGTCTTTTTGAAAAATTAACTGCTTTATCATTATGAAACAGCCCTCTTTATTTCTGGTAACATTTTGTGTCTGGAGCCTAATTTTCTAAAGTTAATATGGTCACTTTAATTATCTTATGATTAGGAGAAAATGGTATCTCTTTTGTGGTCTTTTTATGTTGAACCTATGTTTTTATATTTAAAGTAAGTTTATTGTAGATAATGTATAATTAGATACTGCTTGACAAAATCCTGCCTGACAATCTGTCTTTTAAGGCAGTGTTTAGCCATTTACATATATTATACTTATCAATGTAGCTGGGTTTAAATCTATAATCTTGATACTGTTTTATATTTGCCCTATTTATAGCTAATGTATTAGCTATATTTCTTCTGTTATTTTTAGTGGCAATTAAGATGTATAGTATCCACTTCACCTTGTCACATTTCACCTTCGAATAATATTATGCCACTTAATATATAATGTAAGAATCTTATAAAGGTATAATTCGATTTTCCCTCTCCCATCCTTTCCATTATTGTTTCTTTACATTTTTCTTCCACGTGTTATACATTCCCAAATACCTTGTTATTATTATTGCTACTAAAGTTAACAAATAACCTTTTTAAAAGTGAAAAACTAGGCTGGGGATGGTGGCTCGCCTGTAATCCCAATACTTTGAGAGGCTGAGGTGGGAGGATCACTTGAGGTCAGCAGTTTGAGACCAGCCTGGCCAACATGGCAAAACCTGTTCTTTACTAAAAATACAAAAATTAGCTGGGCGTGGTGGTGCTGGCCTATAATTCCAGCTACTCAAGGGGCTGAGGCATGAGAATCCTTGAACTTGGGAGGCGGATGTTGCAGTGAGCCAAGACTACACCACTGCACTCCAGCCTGGGTGACAGAGGAAGACTCTATCTCAAAATCAATAAATAAAAATGAAAAAAGTGAAAAACTGAGAAAACTAAATTTTCTATTTATTTGTCATTTCCAGCACTCTTTATTGTTCTTTGTACATCTGTGTTTCCATAGGATATTGTTTTCCTACTATCTGCATACTTCCTGTAGTGCAGGAGCTGACTGAATTTTTTTTCAACATGAAAATAAAATGTCTTTATTTAATGTCGTTTAAAAAAAAACTTTCAGAGACAGGGTCTCACTCTGTTGCCTGGGTGGGAGCACACATATTTTCTGATGAAAAACCTGTTGTCACTCTTATCTTTGTTTCTGTATGTTCTATACCTATTTTCCTCCCCAGCTACTCTTAATAATCTCTTTTCATCCTTGATTTAGTAATGTGATGATCGTGTGCCTTGATGTGGTTTACTGTGCTTTTGCTGATAGTTCATTGAGCATCTTGGATCTGGGGATTTATAGTTGTCATCAAGATTGGAAAATTTTTGCTTCTTGTGTCATTAAATATTTCTTTTACTCTCTCTTTTGCTTCCCCCATTCTGGGATTTTAATTAAATCCCTGTTAGACCCTTTGATTTTGTCGCATAGGTAACAGAGGTTGTGTTCATTGTTTGTTTGTTTGTTTTTGTTTTTGTTTTTGTTTTTTTTTTGAGATGGAGTTTTGCTCTTGTTGCCCAGGCTGGAGTGCAATGGTGCGATCTCAGCTCACTGCAAACCTCTGCCTCCTGGTTCAAGCGATTCTGCTGCCTCAGCCTCCCGAGTAGCTGGGATTACAAGCAGGCGCCACCATGCCTGGCTAATTTTGTATGTTTAGTAGAGACAGGGTTTCTTCATGTTGGTCAGGCTGCTCTGGAACTCCCGACCTCAGGTGATCGGCCTGCCTCGGCCTTCTAAAGTGCTGGGATTACAGGCGTGAGCCACCACGCACAGCCGGTTTTGTTCATTAAAAAAAAATATTTTTTACTCTATGCTTCATTTCAAATAGTTTCTATTTTTATGGACCCAAGTTTGCTGATTTTTTTCTTCCACAGTACCTAATCTGTTGTTAAGCTCATTCAGTGAATTTTTCTTTTCAGATATTATATTTTTCATCTTTAAATACTCCATTTACTTTTTAATAACTTCTATTTTTTTTGTTATTTTCATGTTTTTCTCTAACTCCTTTTGTATGTTTGTATAACTGTTTTAATATCTTGGTGTGGCATTCCATCATCTCCGCCATTATGAGGCTTGTTATTATTTGCTGATTTGTGTCTTTGTTATAACTGTTTTATTTTTTTAAATCTCCAGTCATTTTTTATTGGAGCCTGGACATTGTAGTGGCAGTGCTGAGTGTTTGAATTTTGTCTTCCTTTAAAGAATGTTGAACTTTAGCTGGCAGATTATATTTTCTAGTCTTTTTTTTTTTTTTTTTTTTTTTTTTTTTTTTAAGGATAAGTCTGAGTAGCTTTTACATTAGGGCTGGATTTCCTTGGCACTCAGTCATGACTCTCCAGAAACTTCTAATTTGTATGTCAGGTGTTCAGCAAGGTTTTTCCACTCTGGCTGATTGTGACTTGATCATCCCTCAGTCCTGTGTAAGTTCTGGGAATGGGTCAGTTTCCTGCAGTCCTTTCCCTGCAGCCCTTTCCCTGATGTGATGGAGTTTGTATTCAGCAACAGACTACGATTCCTATGGAGATTTCTGGGACACTTTGTTTGCATCCCTCCCCACTATACAGTGTACTCTGTCCCTAATATTTCAGCTGTGTTGGTCATCTTAAGTTCAAACTCTGTCTTAGCAATTTGCAATTTAGTATGACCACCATGATCTGCTTTCCCTTTCTGTGTAATGATTTGAAAGGTACTTTTAGAAGGCCAGAATGATCCTTACCTATTTGCTTCTTTTTAATCAATGATCTCAGTCCTGTGCTGCCTATTTTAAATATCTGAAACAGCTGTTTTTTCTATTTCTGCTCAGTTTTCTAATTCTTTATGGTGGAAGGACAAATCTAGTACCAGTTATTCTAACATGGATAGAATTAAATTTAAATTTTAATAATTAAGTCTAATGTTAATTGGAGTAGAATTAGGGTGAGAATTGAGTATTAGTAACTTTTAAAAAAATTTTTAAATAAATGTTTTATTTTGAAATAATTTTATGTCTATAAAAATACGTCTATAGAAGGGTTGCAAAGATAGTACACAGTGTTTCTGTATACACTTCACCGAGCTTCCTCTGATGTTAACTTCTTGTATAACCTTGATACACTTACCAAAACTAAGAAATGAACATGGGTATACTATTAGCCAAACTATAGTCTTCATTAAGATTTCACAGTTCTACTTTTACACTATTGGGAATGTAAATTAGTTCAACCATTGTGGAAGACAGTGTGATGGTTCCTCAAGGATCTAGAGCCAGAAATACCATTTGACCCAGCAATCCCATTACTGGGTATATTCCCAAAGGATTACAAATCATTCTACTATAAAGAGACATGCACATGTATGTTTATTGCAATACTATTTAAAATAGCAAAGACTTGGAACCAACCCAAATGCCCATCAATGATAGATTGGATAAAGAAAATGTGGCACATACACACCATAGAATACTATGCAGCCATAAAAAGAATGAGTTCATATCCTTTGCAGGGACATGGATGAGGCTGAAAGCTATCATTGTCATCAAACTAACATAGGAACAAAAAAACCAAATGCTGCATGTTCTCACTCGTAAGTGGGAGTTGAACAATGAGAACACATGGACACAGGGAGCATCATACACTGGGGCGTGTCGGGGGTCGGGGGGAAGGGGAGGGAGAGCATTAGGACAAATACCTAATGCATGTGGGCTTAAAACCTAAATTATGGGTTGATGGGTGCAGCAAACCACCATGGTACGTGTATACCTATGTAACAAACCTGCACGTTCTGCACATGTATCCCAGAACTTAAAATAAAAAAAAGAGAAGATTTCACAGTTTTTACACTGTTTTTTTTTTTTTTTCCTATATATCTAGGATACCACATTGCATTTAGTCATCATGTCTCCTTAGCCTTGAGAAGAGTGTGTTCGAAACTTTTTAAAAAAACACTGCCTGCAGCGTTTGAAAAACAGTGGACAGGCTTTCTTTTACTTTTTATTATTTTAAAAAAGTATATGTATTTTTAATTTCCATAGCTTTTGGGGTACAAGCGGTTTTTGGTTATGTGGATGAATTATAGAGTGGTTAAGTCTGAGATTTTAGTGTACCCATCACCCGAGTAGTGTACATTGTACCTAATATGTAGTTTTTTAAATCCCTCATTTCCCTTCCACCGTCCCCACTTCTGAGTCTCCAAAACCCTTTATACCACTCTGTATACCTTTGCGTACTCACAGCTTAGCTCCTACTTATAAGTGAGAATATATAGTCTGTTTTTCCATTTCTGAGTTACTTCATTTAGAATATTGGCTTCCAGCTTCATCCGAGTTGCTGCAAGAGATATTATTTCATTCTTTTTTATAGTTGAGTAGTTCCATTTTGTATATGTACCACATTTTCCTTATCCACTCATTGGTTGATTGGTACTTAGGTTGGTTTCATATCTTTGCAATTGTCAACTGTGCTGTGATAAACATATGTTTGCAGGTGTCTTTTTGATATAATGATTTCTTTTTCTTTGGGTAGATACCCAGCAGTAGGATTTCTGGAGTGAATGGTAGATAAATTTTTTGTTCTTTAAGAAATCTCCATACTATTTTCCCTGGAGGCTGTACTAACTTGCATCCACCAGCAGTGTATAAGCATTCCCTTTTCTCCACATCCACACAAACATCTATTGTTTTTTGGTTTTCTAATAATGGCCATTCTGGCTGGGGTAAGGTGGTATCTCATTGGTGGTTTTAATTTACATTTCTCTGATGATTAGTGATGTTGAGCACTTTTCTATATGTTTTTGGCCATTTGTATATCTTCTTTGAGAAATGTCTATTCATATCGTTTGCCCACTTTTTGATAGGATTGTTTGCTTTTTTGCTGATTTGAATTCCTTGTAGATTCTTGATATTAGTCTTTTGTTAGATGCACAGTTTGAAAAACAGTGCACATGCTTTCAGCTGGGCTCAGCTGCATGGGTCGGAGCAGTTTGAAAGGGAATCAGAACCAGAACCAGACTCAGGGACAAGTTGGCCATGGGCAGGAGAACAACCCTAGCTTTGGTACTGTGGGAAGTTTAGTCTGCAGCCACAGGCATTACATGGCATCTAATAGCCTCAGGAAGTTTCAATATGTGGTAATGATGAGATGGACAATTAGAATTAAGTCCTTAATATATCTGTGCACGGTGGTAAGGGCTTTACAAAGTGTAATGGAAATCTTTTTTTTTTTATTTGACCATTTCTTTCCATTCTTGGAAACTTCCCTTTGGGGAAATGTTCCTCCCATACACACGCTTTTTCCTCACCTCTCCAAACCACAGATATGGGCACATTAAACAATATCCCATGTTGTTAGTGATTCTTGAAAGGTGGACGTGCAATCCCTGAAGGGCCAATTAAACATTTTCCCTGGGATTTATTTAGAAATTCTTGAGTAAGATAATCTCTATTTTTACTGGGGTTGCTGAGTAAAAATGATTTAAGTCTTCAGCTGCCTGTGGCTATGTTTTCTAGGTGGACGAGGGAGGCTCTTCTATATTAAGAGAAAATGAGGTTAGTACCCAGAGAATCAGAGGCAAAAAAGTGTATAGAAGACATAATGATGTCATTTACACCTCTAGGTCCAGCAGTTTTTATTGGCGCCCCTTTTATTCCTTGAATGGTGTTTCTAAGATTTTTAGCTAACACACATATTATCTCCCCATAGTCTCATGTTAACCTTATGAAAGGGTTATTACTTATTACCCTTGGATTTCAGAAGAAAATCCTACATCCTTGCCAACACTTGCTATCTCTTGTCTTTTTTCTTTTTTTTTCTTTTTTTAATTTATAATAGTTATTCTAACAGGTATTAGGTGACATTTCATTATGGTTTTGATTTGCATTTCCTTAATGATGGATGATGTTAAATGCCTTTTCATATACCTGTTGGCCATTTTTATGTCTTCTTTGGAGAAATGTCTATTCAGGTCATTAGAGCATTTTAAAATAGTGTTATATCTTTTTTTTTTTTTGTCATTGACCTGTGTGAGTTCCTTAGATGTTTTGGATTTTGACCCCTTACCAGATATATAGTTCACAAATATTTTCTCCCAATCTTTAGGCTGCCTTTTCTTTTTGTTGATTGTTTTCTTTACCATGTAGAAATGTTTTTGTTTGATGTTGTCCCATTTGTTTGTTTTTGCTTTTGTTGCCTGCACTTTTGGTGTCCCATCTAAAATTTTTCCCAGTGTTTTCTTTCAGGAGTTTTATGGTGTCAGGTCTTATATATGTCTTTAATTCCCTTTGAGTTTATTTTTGTGTGTGATGTAAGATAAGGGTCCAATTTTGTTCTTTTGCACGTGGACATTCAGCTTCCCTAATACCATTTGTGACAGAGACTATCCTTTCCTCATTGTGTCTTCTTGGTGCTCTTGTCAAAAATTTTTTGTCTGTATGTGTTTGGATTTATTTTTGAGCTTTTCTGTTCCATTTTTCTATGTGTTTTTTTATGACAGTGCCATACTGTTTTGAATACTATAGCTTTGTAGTGTAATTTGAAGTCAGTAAATGTGGTACCTACAACTTTGTTTTCCTTTCTCAGGATTGCTTTGCCTATTTGGGATCTTTTGTGTTTCCACATGAATTTTTGAATGTTTTTTTTCTACTTCCGTGAAAAATACCAAAAATACCATTGGAATTTTGGTAAGGATTGTGTTGAATCTGTCTATTGCTTTGGGTAGTGGGAACCTTTTAATAATATCAACTCTTCCAATTCATGAACATGGTACATCTTTCCATGTGTTTGTATCTTTGACTTCTTTCATCATGTTTTATAGCTTTTAGTGTAGAGATCTTTCATCTCCTGGGTTAAATTTATTCCTACATATTTTATTGTTTTTGATGGCATTATAAATGGTATTTTTAAAAAATTCCTTTTTAGGATAAGGTTATTGGTGTAAAGAAATGTAATTAATTTTTGTATGTTAATTTTGTATTCTGCAACTTTACTGAATTCACTTATTAGTTCCAACAGATTTTTTGAGAAGCCTTTTGGGTTTTCTATGTATAGAATCATGTTGTCCGTAAATGTGGATAGTTTTACTTCTTCTTTTCCAATGTGAATCCCGTTCATTTCTTTTCCTTGTCTGATTGCCCTTGCTAGTATTTCCAGCACTAAAATGTTGAATGTAAGTGGCAAAAGTGAGTAATCTTGCGTCGTACCAGATCTTAAAGAAAGATCTTAAATATTCAGTTTTTCCCCTTTGATTAGCTGTGAGTTTTGGACAAATGGCCTTTATTTTGTTGAGGAAATTTCTTTCTATACCTTATTTGTTGAGAGTTTTTAATCATGAAATTATGCTGAACTTTGTCAATGCTTTTTTTGCATCTATTCAGATGATCATGTGGTTTGTCTCATTCATTTTGTTAATGTTCTGTATCACATTAGTTTATTTGCATGTGTTAAATCAACCTTGCACCCTAGGGATAAATCTTACTTGATCAGGATATATAATCTTTTTGATGTGTTGTTGGCTCCAGTTTGCTAGTATTTTATTGAGGATTTTTGCGTCTATGTTCATCCGAGGTATTGTTCTATGGTTTTCTTGTGGTGTCTTTGCCTGGCTTTGGTATTATTAGGGTGATGCTGGCCTCATAAAATGAGTTTGGAAGCATTCTTTCTAATTCTATTTTTTGTAAGTATTTAAGAGGGATTGGTATTCATTCTTTTTTGAATGTTTGGTAAAATTCAGCTGTGAAGCCATCTGCTCCTGGGTTCTTCTTTTTTTGGAGGCTTTTAAATATGATTTCAATCACTTTATTTGTTATTGGCCTGTTCAGGCTTTCTATTTTATCTTGATTTAATTTTGGTAAGTTGTACATTTCTAGGAATTTACCCATTTCCTCTAGGTTATCCAATTTCTTGGCATATAGTTATTCATAATAGTCCCTTATGCTACTGTTTATTTCTGAAGTATTCATTATAATGTCTCCACTTTTATTTTTTATTTTATTTACTTAAACCTTTTTTTCTTAGTTTGTCTAGCTAAGGATTTGTCCATTTTGTTTATTAAAAACCTCAATTGTTAGTTTTGCTGTATTTTTCTATGATTTTTACATTCTCTATTTCTGCTATGACCTTTATTACTTCTTCTGTTAACTTTGGGTTTAGTGTGCTTTTCTTTTCCTAGTTCCTTGCAGTATAAGGTTAGATTGTTTATTTGAGATTTTTTTAAATGTAGGCATTTATGACTATAAACTTCCCTTTTGGAGTTCCTTTTGCTACTTCCCAAAGGCTTTAATATGTTGTATCACCTTTTTTGTTTGTTTCAGTAAGTTTAATGTCACTGTGCTGATATATAAAAGGGTGTTGCTGTTGGTATTTAATATTCTAGTAGCCTCTTGAAATTTTTAATTCTTTATCTTTGAATTTGTGTTTTAGTAAGTGAAGTCTGCTGGGACAATAGAGCATACCGCAGGGGCTTACAGTCTTAGCTCACAGACCCCACCTCTGCTGCCTCCTTACCTCCTTTGGAAGTTTCTTGTCTGCTAGCTCTCTACCACCTGGGGGCTCAGAGGCTGCCCTGCAGTGCCTGCCACCCTCTCTCTATAGTGGTAACCTGGTTGTATGGGTTGGGGTGGGATAAGAAGGGGGAGCATGTTCTGCTGTTTCTTTTTACCACTAGCAGGGGCCTGGGTGAATGTGTTGGGTGTGCAGTGGTGGCACTTGGGCTTGAGAGTCTCTGCCTTGGGTTAGCAGCATCATTGGAACTTTTGGTGGGCAATTTAGTGAGAGTCTTTCACCCACCCTTGATCTAGGTTGAGTGCCTCTTGATGTAGAGGTTGCAATCCCTTGAGTGTAGCCCATCTACCACCGGTTGGGGCAGTGGGTATATGGGAAAGAGGTACTGACTTCCACTTTCCCAGGGCAGGCCTCACATTTTCATTTTGCACTGGGCCCTGTGAATTATTTAGCTGGCTCTAGTCAAGGAACTGGATATTTTTATTCCAATTCTGGAGACTCATTTTGGAGGGTTGCTTGGTGATGATGGTGATGTTGCTAATTCCCTGGTACTATGTACCTGTGGGGCTTGGTACTAATGGCCTTTCATAGGTCTGATATAAAGCTTTCAGGTCCAGGGATTCAGACACTGGCAGCTAGAAATCTACCAGGGCACATGGAATATTCTGAAGGATATAGGGGAAGGGAAGTACTGATAGTGTCTATAAGACCCCTTATTTTATATAATAAATCTAAATAATAGCTGCATCAAATACTTAAAATTTTTTTAAAAATAAAAATCTTAGATGAAAATTAATGAAATCCAGATTAAGGAGGGCCTTTAAGCAAGACATGGAAGTCAAAAGTCATAAAAAATAGACATGTATGATTACATTACAAAATTATAGGATAAAAATTTCATAAACAAAATCAGGACAAATGAGACACTGGGAAAAATAAACATTCTATAAAACAGACAAAGAATAAATATCAATGATGGGCAAAGAACTGTTATAAATAGAAAACAAATAGCAAACTCTCTAATACAAAAACTTTCAAAAGTTGTAGTAGGTAACTCACAGAAGAGCAAATCCAAAATCAGTAATGAACATATGAAACAGTTTTTAAACGTTAGTACTAATAAGAAAAATGCAAATTAAATACTGAGTTCTCCTTCTCAACCATCTATTGAATTGGCAAAAACTTAAAAAGATGGATAATACTTACTGCTGGCAGGGATGTGGGAAAAGGCACTGTCATGCACTGTTTCTGGACATGTGTGTTGGGTGTTGTTACAGCCTTTTTGGAAAATAATCTGGCAATATCCACAATAAGCAAATTAAACACATGATTTGACCCAGAAATCCTACTCCAGGAACTGTAGTAGAAATCAAGCTTCAGTGTGTAAGGACATGTATGTATATACCACCCCCAAGAATGTTTATTGTGATATTTTTCTGGAAATAAGTTAATGCCTATTAATATATTTTGCCAATTCATAGGATGGAATGGTATATAACCAATAAAAAGAATGTATTAGTTCTATACAGATTTATACTAGTTTTGCTTTGAAAGAGTTCTATAATGC
Organism: Chlorocebus sabaeus; assembly: GCF_047675955.1. Taxonomy (NCBI): domain Eukaryota; kingdom Metazoa; phylum Chordata; class Mammalia; order Primates; family Cercopithecidae; genus Chlorocebus; species Chlorocebus sabaeus. Next base: position 40,111,044 of record NC_132913.1, read on the forward strand.
ATTTTTTTCTATCTTAAACTTAAAAAAAAATAGACACAGGGTCTCCGTCTGTTGCCCAGGCTGGTCTTGAACTCGTGGACTCAAGCACTCCTGCCTTCACCTCCCAAAGTGCTGGGATTACAAGTGTGAGCCGCTGCACCCAGCATCTAATGTATTTTTAAGCATGAAATAAAAGATGCCAGAAAGTGTGTATATATGTGTGTGTGTGTATATATATATCCTATTAAAAAGCCAAAAATTGAGGGAAAACCCTTATGTGTGTATGAATGTTCTGTGAACCTGGAAAAGCAATGAAAGATTACACTAGGTTGTTAACAATTGCACTAGTTTCCTGGCTGGAGGACAGGGAAGAAGTGGAATTTAGAGGATGAAGTGATGAAAAACGAAGGACTAGGGGAGTTTTCCACACTAACAGAAACAACACATGTTGCAGAATTTCGTTTATGTGAAACTTAATACATGTGTATATACATACCTGTATAGACATGTACAAAGAGATGCATTAAGGTTGATTATAAAATATTAATAGTGGTTATCTGAAGGTGTTGAGACTTCAGGTGATTTTACTCTTTCTCCCTTAGTATCTTAGCAAATGTCACATGGCTGGTAAGTGGCAGAGCCAGGATTCAACATATTTGACCTCAAAGTCGGTCTACTTTTACATACAGTGTACCTCTTCCCATAGGACTACAGCAATGGTCAGTTACCAAGACAGGGATATAAGCAGAAACTCATTACCCAGAACAGAGGGACAGACTGGGACCTGGATGGAGGAAGAAGGCAGTAGTCTAGTTGTCAGAACTGGGACCCAAAAGTCTGTCTCTAAGAACTCAGTGTAGCTGAGTCCCTGCATGCAGGATAGGGTCACTTACCTACAGTTGGCTGAAGGTGAAGCCTCTTTTAGGCAGTAGTTCTACTTCTACTCATGGCTACACCCCTAGGAATCTGCAGGAAGAGTGAGAAAATACTGATGGCTGGGCACAGTTGCTAGTGCCTGGAATCCCAGCCCATTCAGAGCCCAAGGCAGGAGGATTGCCTGAGGTCAGAAGTTTGAGACCAGCCTGGGCAACATAGCGAGAACCTGTCTCTACAAAAGACAAAAAATAGCCAGGTGTGGTGGCGCACACCTGTAGTTCCAGTTACTTGGGAGGCTGAGGTGGGAGGATCACTTGAACCTGGAAATTCAAGGTTATATGAGCTATGATTGTTCCACTCCACTCCAGCCTCAGTGACAAAGTGAGACCCTGTCTCAAAAAAAAGAAAGAAAAAAAAAAAAGGCTAAAAAAGTACTGATACTTGTTCCCTGTCCCCATTTGTATTTATTAGGCCTCATTCTCATCTTGGGAATAGGGATTTTTAAATTGCTCCATAGGTGTTTCTAATAGGTAGCCAGAGTGGAAGATAATAAACGGTAAATAGATCAAGAAACATGATAATTAAATTGTGATAACTGTCACACATAAGAAGATGACGTGGGAGAGCAGCAGTTCTTAAACTTCCACGAGCATCAGAATCACTTAGAGGGCTTGTTAAAACAGATTACTGGGCTCCAACCCCGGAGTTTGTGACTCTGTGGCTCTGTGGTGGGATCTGAGAATTTGCATTTCTTACAAATTCCTAGATGCAGCTGAGGCTGCTCACTGGGGCTCTGTTTGAAAACCACTGACCTGAAGAGAGAAGGGACCTGAGGTCAAGGGTCCAGTGGTGGCAGATGTGAGGAGAGTGGCTGCAGGGACCGGGAACCAGGCAGGGCCTGCTGATGTGATTAACCTTTTGAATTCTCCTCACTTGATCCATTCGTCTACCCGCCACCTCCCTTCAAAGCAAGACCTGCTCCAAAAGAGAGATTTAAGGATCATTAGCTGTAATGAGATTTTATACTAATAAGATTTTATTGCTAACCATAAAATATATACTCTGCCAGTTTGCCACAAAGCAGTCTGTCCTAAATGAGAGGAACCCAAGTTTGCCTGACAAAATAAACGGATGTGATACATTTTACAAAGGAGTATCATTCATTTTTATGTTTTTTGTTGACATTCTCATTTTCTGAATTCAACATCAGATCATTAGTGTGATTTCTAGGTAATTTTCATAATGTAGCAAGAATATAGCACTTTCCAAAAGCACTGAATTAATTGATCCAGATCAGTCTTCTCAGCATCCCTGGTAAGTAGATTATCTGTTCTGATAGAATCCCACTGCCTTGAAAGGAGAAAGCGAGACTGCATGACTCAGCTTGTGCTAGTAGTTAAGACCTGTGGACTGCTGGAATATTCCATTTGGAGTTACTCTTCTTTCATTTGTCATCCTTCCTGAACCCTGGTGCATGCAATTAGTGTGATTCAAGCATGCATTCTGGCTGTGTGTATTCCCCACCAGCCTGTGACAGTTTCTTAATTTCTACGATGTAAAACATTTGCTTAGGTTATTTGAAGTAATGGAAGCTTAATGTAAGGATATGTAGTGAGAAAGTCTTATTAACCACAATTTAAAGCAATTTATTTATTTTTATTTCAATAGCTTTTGGGGTACCAGTGGTTTTGGTTACATGGATGACTTACACAGTGGTGAATTCTGAGATTTTAATGTACCCATCACCTGAGTAGTATACATCACACATAATGTGTATTTTTTAAAAATCCCTGCCACCCCCCACTCTTCCACTTCTGAGTCTCTATAGTCCACTATATCGCTCTGTATGCCTATGCATACTCGTAGCTTAGCTCACCCTTATAAGTGAGCACATACACTTTTTGTTTTTTTCACTCCTGTGTTACTTTACTTAGATTAATGGCATCCAGCTCCATCCAGGTTGCCACAAAGGCCATTATTTTGTTCCTTTTAATGGCCCAGTAGTATTCCATGATGGAATGGACACCCTAGTTAATAAATTGTGCTGGGAAAATTGGCAAGCCACCATTTATTAAATAGGGTATCCATTCCCCAGTTTATGTTTTGTTTGCTTTGTTGAAGATCAGTTGGCTATACATCGTATTTGGCTTTATTTCTGGGTTCTCTATTCTGTTCCATTGGTCTATGTCCCATTTTTATACCAGTATCATACTATTTTGTTAACTATAGCCTTGTAGTATAATTTGAAGTCCGGTAATGTGATGCCTTCAGATTTGTTCTTTTTTGCTTAGGACTGCTTTGGCTGTTTGGGCTCTTTTTGGGTTCCATATGAATTATAGAATTGTTTTTTCTAATTCTGTGAAAAATGATGTTGATATTTTGAGGGAAATTACATTCAATCTGTAGATTTTTTTTTTGCACAGTATGGCCTTTTTCACAATATTGACTTTTCCAATCCATGAGGATGGGATGTGTTTCCATTTGTTTGTGTCATCTTTGATTTCTTTCAGCAGTGTTTTGTAGTTCTCCTTGTAGAGACCTTTCACCTCCTTGGTTAAATATATTTCTAGGTATTTTATTTTATTTTTTGCAGCTGTTGTAAAAGGGAATGAATTCTTGATTGGATTCTCAGTTTGGTCATTGTTGGTGGATAGTAGTGCTACTAATTTGTGTATAACTGATTTTGAAACCTGAGACTTTATTTAATTCATTTATCAAATCTAAAATAAGATAAAAGACTTTTGGAGGAGTCTTTAGGATTTTCTAGGTATACAATCATATCATCTGCAAACACCAATAGTTTAACTTCTTCTTTTCTAATTTGGATGTCCTTTATTTCTTTCTTTTGCCTAATTGCTCTGGCTGGTAACACCAGAACTCTGTTGAATAGGAGTGTTGATAGTGGACATCCTTGTCTTGCTCCTGTTCTCGGGGGAAATGCTTTCAACTTTTCCCCATTCAGTATAATGTTGGCTGTGAGTTTGTCATATATGGCTTTTATTATTTTTAGGTAGGTCCCTTCTATGCCTAGTTTGTTGAGAGTTTTTAATCATAATGGGGTGCTGAATTTTGTCAAATGCTTTTTCTGCATCTATTGAGATGATCGTATGGTTTTTCTTTTTAATTCTGTTCATATGATGTATCACATTTATTGACTTGCATATGTTAAACCATCCCTGCATCCCTGGGATGAAATCCACTTGATTGTGGTGACTTATCTTTTTGATGTGCTGTTGGATTGGGTTAGCTAATATTTTGTTGAACATTTTTGCATCTGTATTCATCAGGGAAATTGGTCTGTAGTTTTCTTTTTTTATGTCCTTTCCTGGTTTTGGTATTAGGGTGATACTAGCTTCATAGAATAATTTAGGTAGGAATCCTTCTTTCTCAATCTTTTGGAATAGTTTTAGTAGGATTCATACCAATTTTTCTTTGAATATCTGGTAGAATTCAACTGTGAATCTATCTGGTCCTGCGCTTTTTTTTTGATTGGCAATTTTAAAATTACTGATTCAATCTTGCTGCTTGTTATTGGTTTTTTGAAGGTTTCTATTTCTTCCTGATTTAATCTAGGAGGGTGGTATGTTTCCAGGAATTTGTCCATTTTCTCTGGGTTTTTCTGGTTTCAAATGATCTTTGTATTTCTATGGCGTCAGTTGTATGTAATGTCTCCAGTTTCATTTTCTTTGCTGCTTGTTTTTTGTTGTTGTTTTGTTTTTGTTTTTTTATACAGAGTCTTACTGTCACCCAGGCTGGAGTGCAGTGGTGTGATTTCGGGTCACTGAAACAGAACTAAATGAAATTGCTTGGGTTCAAGCAGTTCTCATGTGTCAGCCTCCCAAATAGCTGGGATTAGCTGGGATTATAGGCACGCACCACCACACCTGGCTAATTTTTGTATTTTTTTTTTTAAGTAGAGACAGGGTTTGCTGTGTTTGCCAGGCTGATCTCTAACTCCTGACCTCAAATGATCCACCTGCCTTGGCTTCCCAAAGTGCTAGGATTGCAAGTGAGTCACCATGCCCGGCCTTTCTAGTTTCATTTCTAAATGAGCTTATTTGGGTCTTTTCCCTTCTGTTCTTGATTAATCTAGCTGGTGGTCTATCAATTCTATTTATTTTTTCAAATAGCCAGTTTTTTGTTTTATAGACCTTCTGTATTTATTTTTCTTTGAATTTCATTTAGCTCTGTTCGATCTTTGTTATGTCTTTCCTTCTTCTAGCATTAGGTTTAGTTTGTTCTTGTTTCTCCAGGTTCTTGAGTTGTGACATTAGATTGTCAATTTGTGTTCTTTTAGACTTTTTGATGTAGACATTTAATGCTATAAACTTTCCTCCTCACACTACTTTTGTTGTATTCCAGAAATTTTTGATAACTTGTCTCATTATTAACATGCAATTCAAAAAATTTTTAAATTTCCATCTTAATTTCATTGTGAACCCAGATATCATTCAAGAGCAGATTACTTAATTTCCATGTATTTGCATAGTTTTGAGGGTTCCTTTTGGAGTTGATTTCTAGTTTTATTCTGTAGTCTGAGAAGATACTTGATATGATTTCGATTTTTTAAAAAAATTTTTCATGTTACAAAAAACTAACTTTAAGATTAAATTTTGTAACTTTTTTCAAAAGGGAAAACAACACACTCCTTGGGGAAAGGTGAGGGGTTGAGAAGACAGGCTCTGAGTAAAAATTCTTATGACAGCACCTAGAGTTGATAGGCCTGCCTAGGAGAGAACACAGGCACTGCCACACCACCACAGGGGACAACTGCTGTCTGGGTTGACAGACCAGTTCACATGCCACTCAAGGTTGCTATAGATTGAAGTCATGAAAATCTTCCAGCTCATCATGAAACAAGTCCCACTCATCTTCAGAGTGTATCAGTTCATCATCCCCACCTGTAGCCAAAAGCTATACAAAAATCAACTCCAGATGGATTAAAGACCTAAATGTAAACCCCTAAAAGTATACAAACTCTAGAAGATAACCTAGGAAATACCATTTTGAACATAGAAACTGGCAAAGATTTCATGATGAAAATGCCAAAAGCAATTGCAACAATAGCAAAAATTGATCAATGGGATCTAATTAAACTAAAGAACTTCTACCTAGCAAAAGAAACTAGCAACAGAGTAAACAGGCAACCTAAATAATGGTATAAAATATTTGCGAACTATACATCTGACAAACGTCTAATGTCCAGAATCTACAATTAACTTAAACAAAGGCACAAGAAAAAGAAATAACCCCAATAAAAAGTGGGCAACCCCAGAACTTAAAATAAAAATAACAATTTTTTTTTTAATCTTAAAAAGTGGGCAAAGGACAAAGACACTTTCTGAAAGAAGACATACATGCAACCAACAAACATGAAAAATGCTTGGTATAACTAATTATTTGATAAATGCAAATCAAAACCACAATGAGATACTATGTTACACCATTCGGAATGGCCATTATTACAAAGTCAAAAAAAAAAAACAAAAAAAAAACAGATGCTGGCAGGGTTGCAGAGAAAAGGGAAAGCTTATATGTTGCTGATGGGAGTGTAAATTAGTTCAACTATTGTGGAAAGCAGCGTGGTGATTCCTCAAAGAACTAAAAACAGAACTACCATTTGACCCAGCAATCCCATTACTGGATATATACCCAAAGGAATATAAATCATTCTATTATAAAGACACATGCACATGTATATTCATTGCAGCACTGTTCACAATAGCAAAGACATGGAATCAACCTAAATGTCCATCAATGGTAGACTGAATAAAGAAAATACAGTACATATACACCATGGAATACTATGCAGCCATAAAAAGAATGAGATCATGTCCTTTGCAGGAACATGGATGTAACTGGAGGCCACTATCCTTAGCAAACTAACGCAGAAACAGAAAAGCAAATATTGTATGTTCTCACTTATAAGTGGGAGCTAAATAATGAGAACACATGGACAGAATGAGGGAGACATCAGACACTGGAGCCTACTTGAGGGAGAAGGGTGGGAGGACGGAGAGGTTTAGAAAAAAAAAAACAAAAACTGTTGGGTACTATGGTTAGGACCCAAGTGACAAAATAATCTGTGCACAAAACCCCCAAGTCATGAGTTTCCCTCTATAACAAAGCTGCACATGTCACCCTGAACCTAAAATAAAAGTTAAAATATTTTTTAAAGAAAGAAAAATTGCCTACCTTTTTCATATGGCTGTGGGCATTTCTTGCAAACTATACTCATTTCAATACAAATTCAGCTAAGTAAATTTTGCCTGGGAAAAGTCAGAACACAGAAGCTCTAATCATAGACACTTCCTTATAGGATGGTTTAGAGAATTAAATAATAATCTACATGAAGCATACTCCCCATCATGTCGCCGAGGGAATCCGCAGTCTCTGAGTTTCTAGCAGCCTCTAGGTCTGTCCCATATAAACTGCAGTTCACTAGGTATTGGCTCACTTTACAGGTTGATCATAGCTACCCTGTTTGTGGCTCTTGCCCTGTAGAGGTAGCAGTTTGGGAGCATGTTTGCCCACCAGGATGCAAGTCTTGTTCTCTAGGATGTTTGCCCCTTTTCCTAGTGCGTGAGTGCCAAGAACTGTCTCAAATAGCTAACGTGACTCTAAATGTTGGTTTCTTCCCCATGGTCTCCCCCATGGTTACAAATAGGGACAATTAGCGGTGTTCTTAAGAACTTCCAGACAGCCAAGTGTTTCCAGTGTAAATAGCACCAATAAGTTACACCAGTTCAGCCTCTATGACTGATTGTTCTGGATAATTACGTTCCTTTCTGCTTTGTTCTTTGCCTCGCCAACCACTTAACCATTTTGATGCCATGGACCCCTTTGGTTGCTGGAAAACCCTCTAGACTCCTCAGAATAATGCTATAAAATACATAAAATAAAATACCTAAAATTACAAAGGAAGCCAATTACACTGAAATGCAGTTATCAAAATTAAGAGATTACAAGGCATGTCCTTTTAAATTAACACATTAATAAGATGTAGCATAAATTCTAATATGTACTCTAATTTTAAAGTAGCAACAAATAGAGTATTTCCAGATAGCCACAATAAGTGTAATATACTGTGAAAATATATGATTTATATTGTTGACAAAGTCACAGTACTCTTAATTTTACTGTGGTTTGTTGCCTACTTTCAGAGTGAAGCCACATGCTAAATAATCAGATATCCATGCAAATAAAGATTATTGTTTTCCCCATCCAAGTTTGTGGACCCTGAATTCTTTTTAAAACTTTGTGTTTTAATTTATTATTTTATTTTATTTTTAAAGACAGAGTCTCTGTCACCCAGGCTGGAGTCTGGAGTGCAGTGGCACAATCGTACCTGACTGTAACCTCAAACTTCTGGGCTCAAGTGATCATCTTATCTCAGTCTCTCTAGTAGTTGGTAATACAGGTGTGTGCCACTATGCCCACCTAACTTTTAAATTTTTTGTAGAGACAGATTCCTGCTACATTGCCCAAACTAATCTCAAACTCCTGGGCTCCAACAGCTTTCCTGCCTCAGGCTCCCAGAGTGCTGGCATTATAGGCATGAGCCCCTGCACCCAGGCTCTGTTCTGGTCGAAGTACTTATACAGATATTTTTTTCTTCATATGGATACATGGCTAAAAATCAGACAAACTTTACAAAGTCCTGATTATTGCCCCAGTTCCACATGTGCTGTTATGTGTATTAAATAGGATTTAGAGGATTTATGTGTATTAAATAGGATAAATACGATTTGTACAAGAGCAGTGGGTGTCAACACAGATATTAGATACACAGTGAGTAATTTAATGTATTTGAAGTATCAGGTGTGTCATGGGGAGTGTCTGGTGTCTTACAGAAATTTTATTTTCTTATTTTAATTGACATGCTTAAAATAAGCATGTCAATATGGGGAACCATGTCTTCCAATGATTTGGTCACAGGCCTTTACTGTCCCTTGTGAGGTGTGCAAACCACAAGGGGCCCTCAATCCACTTATTGATGGGCTCTGTGTGCGAACGGTGACAATGCAATCCAGCCTCTGATATCTGTGTGGAGGGAAAGGAGTGAGGGTTATTGGCTTCTCCAAATTGATTTAGAGTAGTGGTTTTCAAAGTTAAAAAAATAAAATCAAGACCCAGAGAAATAAATACATTTTACATTGTTACCCAATACTGTATACACACACACATACTCACAGATTACACCCATACATGCATACTTATGACTGAAACAGTGTTCCAATACTATGCCCAACACCTTCTGATATTTTCTATTCTATTCTATCCTGTTTGATTTAATTCTGTTCTTTCATTAAAATATACTTAATTGATTTCATGACCCAATAATGGGTTACAGTCCTCAGTTTGAAAAGCACAGACTCTGAGGCTTTGAAAGTAAATGGATTACATTGCAAATACACTATATTCCTTTTTTTTTTTTTTTTTTTTTTTTGACAAAATGAAAATTATTAGTCCCATGTGATAAAAGGGAGCTGGATGGGAAATTCAGTATTCCTCCTTTCCCATTGACCTTAAGATCTCTTCTTTATAGTTTATTTGTGCCTTCTTTTTCCTTTTTTTTTTTTTTGTGGACAGTGTCTCACTCTGTGGCCTAGGCTGGAGTGCAGTGGTATGATCTCAGCAGCTCACTGCAACATCCGCCTCGGTTCAAGCGATTGTCCTGCCTCAGCCTCCTGAGTAGCTGGTACTACAGGCACACACCACCACATCCGGCTAATTTTTGTATTTTTAGTAGAGATGGGATTTTGTCATGTTAGCCAGGCTGGTCTCAAACTCCTGGCCTCAAGCAATCCACCCTCCTCAGCTTCCCAAAGTGTTGGGATTACAGGCGTGAACCACCACACCAGGCCATCTGTGTCTTAATTAAGTATTTAGAATGTTACCATGACTTCTACACAAAGAGTCTTTGCTTTTTCTGAAACTGCATTTTGATTAAATAGGTCTTTTGTGCCTCCTGGTGGTGAGTGGCTCTTCAGATGCTTGTATTTGTTTTCGCATCACTATTAAATCCTTTGTCCTATTGCTGTTGTATGCCAGGTTGTCATCTCACAGCTTCCAGAATGTAAGACTCATTTGTCCTAGGATGCCACGACTTGTCTTTTGTGGATCGGGGTCCTATTCCTTTCAGTCACTGCCCTAGACAGTCAAGTCACATCCTGCTCATGGCTACATCGCCCTGCTGGTGCTGCATGGCTGTGCCACACTAGAGCTATGTTGGGCAGGCAGCTGCTGGCAGTTGAATTGTGCCTGAAAAGGAGGTTCTCTGTCTTGGGGACAGAAATGAATAAAGGAACTCAAGGAATGATGACAGTGCCATGGGAACACGATTCTGCCCATTAATGTCAGCAAATTAATTGCCATTGGGCTGTCCCCAGCTGGGACAGAGGCTGGCTGCCCCTGGGAATTGTGGAGAAGAGCTGATATCTGTGTGGAGGGAAAGGAGTGAGGGTGAGTAGTTTTTCCCAGTTGATTTAGAGTAGTGGCTTTCAGACTTAAACAAATCAAGACCCAGAGAAATAAATACATTTTACATTGTTACCCAATACTGTACTCTCTCTCTCTCTCTCTCTCTCACAGATTACATCCAAACGTGCATACTTATGACGGAAACAATGTTTCCCATTTCTTACTTATAGAATACTTAACACTGTGGTTAACCTAATGGGTTTTCTGAAAACTTACCAGTGGTAGCTCAGAGGTTCCTGGACATGCAAAGCTGCTATTAATACCTTCATACAAAGCACCAAAAAAAGAGAAAGAGTTCTGAGAAGACACAATGTTTGTTTACAGGTAATTTAGCCTCTTTTTCTTTTAAAAAATTTCTGCTATGAGATTTACTTGTTTAGACCTTGTGATTTATTCAGATCTTTTCTCTTTAGTGACAAGACAACAGTCATAATATGTCAGGTAATCAATTTATCTGTAAAGTCATCACTTATATTATTTGACTTTAATTGAAAAAATGTACTTTCCTTTCTCTATTTAGCTTAGTACCCACTAACTAGATATTTGAAAATTGAATCGTCTCCTTGAATGGAGAAAATTATGTTTTCTATGCTATTTTTTATATCTAAGAGGTTTCATTAATAGGGATTTAAGTCTCTTACTCCTAGGTAATACTGAACCTGGACTTAAACCTAAACAGAACCTGGCAGAAATCTGTACTGAATATGTAAGTGCACCCCTTGAGATTTCAGTACCCCAGCATTTTTAGTGACTGAAATAATGAAAATTCTCATTAGGCCCTTGCCTGCTTGCACTTGTTAACTGCTCAGTTTTTGCCAAACATCCTTTGTTCCCATAATATAAATGTAAATTGCCAGTGTACTGTTTCTTTGTCAAGCAGGAGGAGATAACTTCAGGGTCATAAACAATTTTGGGAGGAGAATTGTATGACTTTAAAGATGTTGCGACCAGCTGCTGACACCCCGAAGTCTGGCTGTACAAGATGTTATCTGAGACAGAGGAAACACAGACTTTTACTCTTAGTTCCCTGAAACTTCTTCACCCTTTTCTCTAGCTGTATAAAAACTCTCTGTTTCATCTTTCTCTTAAGATAAATTTGAGGCCGGGCACAGTGGCTCACGCCTGTAATCCCAGCACTTTGGGAGGCCAAGGCAGGTGGATCACCTGAGGTCGGGAGTTCGAGACCAGCCTGACCAACATGCAGAAACCTCGTCTCTACTAAATAAAATACAAAAATTAGCTGGGCGTGGTGGCACATGCCTGTTATCCCAGCTACTCGGGAGGCTTGTGGCAGGAGAACTGCTTGAACCCAGGAGGCCAAGATTGCGGTGAGCCAAGATCGCGCCACTGCACTCCAACCTGGGCGACAAGTACAAAACTCCATCTCAAAACAAAAAACAAAACAAAAAAAACCCACCAAAAACAAAATTGAGACATCTTGCTCTCTTGCCTTCTTGCTTTGGCCAACTCAAACACACCTCTGTGTCTCTGAGCACCAATATCTCAGTGTTCGGCTCCAGCTAGGCACTGGGTACACAGTCGTGAACTGGGATTCTACAACATTTGCATACTGTACTCATTCAGTGGTCATTAGGAATTGACCTCCCAGCTCAGTGTAGCTAACTAGATACGGGAAAATGACTAACTGCAGTGTAATAACATGATGTCTGTGGCATTACTAATGGGTGGAATACATTGGAAAGCCAGTGTTTGGTTGCTGTAATTATTGTTATCAATTTTCTATTGTTTATTTGAAGAGTCCTGATCCAGGCTCAGAGTTGTGTTAGCTATAAAGTCATTAGAGTGCCTCTGGGGGCTACGACATGGAGACGAACACTGAATAAAAACAAACGTGTTTCTATGAAGTGTGGGAATGGAGAAGGAGGATAAATAACAGCAGAACAAAGATCCCTTATTTCACTGTGGTGGAAAGAAAACTTTGCTAAGAGCCCCCCAAGGCAGGATCCGGCATGCCAGGCCTCATCTCAGAAATTTGTGCTACATTGAACCATTCTTCAGCCCTGCCCACATATAGATCTGCAGGAGAGTGTGGATGCCCTGAGAGGTTCAAGTTGCTCCTGAGTTGGCTGCTAATTATATGTCATAACCATTCAGAGGCACCTCTAAGATTTGGGGAAGAGGGAAGCTGAGAAAAGTTGAAGTTTTAGTTGATGTTGCATATTGGATTCTGGGAACTTAGCTGGTGTTACAGGTTGGTTTTCCCACAGCAATGCTGAGATGGGATTTGGTGTACAGGATACTTATCAAGGATTAACACCTGTGGAAGAAAAGAGGTAGGAAGCAGGATTGGGCTGAGGAAGAAGGTGAAATGTGACACAGGCGCCACTAGCTATAGCTAACACCAGGGGGAGCTCTCGAGTACATTCTGTTGATCAGAGTAAATTGCGATGCCCCTGTATCAATAACGTCTCAGTCAGCAACTGGCTGTTGGCTGCCTTTACAGGTTGTGTCCTCAGTAAGGTGACTCTGCAGCTGAGGCAAACCCTGAATGCTAACAGCTGGGGCAAAAGGTCACCCCTAGAAGGGAGTCTGGGTGACACATCTCCACGTCTAGCACAGCTAGTAAGTGACAGAGCTGAAATTGAGCTTGGGTTCTACTCATTCCAAAGCTGATGATATTCCTTCTTTTCTTCAGTTAGTAAATATCTTTGAAGACTTTCTTAGTGCCAGGCATTGTTTTAGGTGTTAAGGATTCGGTATTGAGTGGAAAAGAAAAACAAGGGAAAAAAATCCCTGTCCTTAGGGAATTACATTGTAGCAGTATTGGGGGAGATAACACATCAATAAAGAAGTAAAATACAACAGTATGTTTGTTGGTGGTAAGTTCTATAGGGAAAATAAAATACCAAAGGTGGAAAGGATTGTGTGAGTGTAGGAGGGAGGACAGGATAGAGGGTATCGTTATTGAAAACAGAATAGTCACAGCCTGGGCAACATAGTGAGACCCAGTCTCTACAAAAAGTGAAAAAATTAACTGAGCATGATGGCTTCTGCCTGAAGTCCCAGCTACTCGAGAGGCTGATGTGGGAGGATCACTTGAGCCTGGAGGTCAAGGCTGCAGTGAGGAGTGATCATACCATTACACTCCAGCCTGGGCATCAGAGTGAGACCCTGTCTCAAACCAAACCAAACCAAAACAAAACAACCAGACTAGTCAGAGAAATACTGAGAAAGGAGAGGGCATTTGAGCAAAGAGCCGAAGAGGAGAGGAAGCGTATCTTATGCATGTCGAGGAATCATTCCAAGCTGAGAAAACAGCCAGTACAAAAGCCTGAGGTTGGAGAACACCTAGTGTATGCTCCAGTACAAAAGCCTGAGGTTGGAGAACACCTAGTGTATGCTTGTCATAGCATTCCTGTACGAGATTTTGTGCATAGCACATCTAGCACAGGCCTTGTGGAGAATACAGTATTTCCAAACTTCACTCATTTTTGTACCATTGTGATAATTTTTGTAATATTCATGTACCATCCATACTATTATTTAATTAGATTTTAAGTTAAATGCCCTTTTCATATTTAAGTACATTTATTTTAGGAGACTGTGAAAATAAACAAAGACCACCCAAATGAGAAAACACAAAGGCTATTTATTCAGAGCTTATTATAGTAAAGGAGTCAGCCACCATCACTTGTGTTTGGCTTCAAGGCAGGCAGAGAAGTGGGAAAGCTTTATAGTAGAAAAAAAGGAGGACTTAGGTATGCCCTGATTGGAGGCTGTTGGAGTAGGGAAGCTGAAGGTGTGTTAACTAGAAGTGGAGCATCCTATATGACTGGTTAGGGGTGCATATTTGGCTTTCTCTGGTTAGTCCTAAGTTGGAAGTGGAGACAAAAAATCGAGAAGTTATTAACCAAGACTTGATTAATCTGTTACTAATCAAGTCTTGGCTATTTAGGGGATGTCGTTTACAACAGTTATTTCTTTATTATTTTTTGTGTAGTGCTTTCCTTTTGTTTTTTTAAATTTGCACACAATTCTTACACATGCTCAATTATTATTATTTGATTAAAAAAAATTTTTTTTTTTCTGTTAGCTGGGCATGGTGGTGGATGCCTATAATCCCAGCTACTTGAGGCTAAGGCTGGAGAATCGCCTGATCCTGGGAGGTGGAGGTTGCAGTGACCTGAGATCATGCCACTGCACTCCAGCCTGGGCAACAGAGTAAGCCTCTGTCTCAAAAAAATTTTTTTTTCTAATGGAGATGGGGTCTCAGACCAAGGTCGTCTCAAACTCCTGGCCTCAAGCAATCTCGGCCTCCCAAAGTGCTAGGATTACCAGCCTCCCAAAGTGCTAAGATTATAGGTGTGAACCACTGCACCTGGCCATATGCTCAATTATTTTCTCTATACAGAGACCTTGGGAGAAAAGGAGATGAAATATCATAAATCAACTTTTTAAACTTTAAGTTCCAGGGTACATGTGCAGGTTTGTTAGATAGGTAAACTTGTGTCATGTGGGTTTGTCATACAGATTATTTCATCACCGAGGTATTAAGCCTAGTACCCATTAGAAATTTTTCCTGATCCTCTCCCTCCTCCCAACTTCCATGCTCTGATAGGCCCCAGTGTGTGTTGTTCCCTTCTATGTGTCCATGTGATCTCATCGTTTAACTCCCACTTATAAATGACAACATGTCACATTTGGTTTTCTGTTTCTGCATTAGTTTGCTGAGGATAATGGCCTCCCACTCCATCCATGTCCCTGCAAAGGACATTGTTCCTTTTAATGACTGCATAGTATTCCATTGTGTATATATATCACCTTTTCTTTATCCAGCCTATCACTGATGGGCATTTAGGTTGATTCCATGTCTCTGCTATTGTGAATAGTGTTTACAGCAGTTGTCATTTGACTTCCTGGACTGGTTGATAGAGATAGTGGTCTGACTTCCTACAAGTCTGATTTATAGATAGTAGTTTAACCTCTTGGGCTGGTTCCTGTAGATAATGAGTTGGCTTCGGGGCTGGTTGCTGCAATTTGTGGGTCAGAGTTGTGTTTTTATATATGTCTATTTGTATGTTCAGTTTTTCAATTTTGTTTCCCTTAAATGCAAATCTAGTATTATTTGGTATGCCACCTTTATTTTCAACATAATTACACTACAGAAGCATACACACACACACACCCCCCCATATACAAAGAGACACACAACTATTAAAATGTTTATATGTGAAACCTGAAATAAATTTATGCAACATCAAGTGTACATAAAGAGAGATGTATATCATGCTTTTGAAAAAACTAAATTGTTGGTACTCAAGATTTATCTTAAACTCTCAAATTATGGGGTAACCAATATTTCCTAAATCAAATCTTCAGTGTATTTCCATTGATTTTAAAACATACTTCTGCCTTGGTGCTTCCTCATTTCCTGGGAGGATTAGCGTGCCACATCACTAACATTTTTCAATGAGAATTGGTGTAAGAAGATTTGTTTTAACTGGTTGATGTTAGTTTCCCTAAGATCTTAGAGGTTTTGACGCAATGGTGATATGGGTTGGATTAATGCATTGGGAAGCCAGAGAGATGGCCTCAGGGCATTGAGTGTTGGAGGAGAGGGACAAAAGGGGACCACAAAGATGAATGGGCGTCAAAGACACATTTTTTTACAGGCTGTGGGCACTGAAAATTGCATTCTTTGGGCCATATTCTCCAAACTAGGAAAGAAGTCACTTTTACCAGCCCTGTTTTGCCT
Source organism: Chlorocebus sabaeus (assembly GCF_047675955.1). Classification (NCBI taxonomy): domain Eukaryota; kingdom Metazoa; phylum Chordata; class Mammalia; order Primates; family Cercopithecidae; genus Chlorocebus; species Chlorocebus sabaeus. Next base: position 40,127,098 of record NC_132913.1, read on the forward strand.
GACATTCACAAACACCCCCTTTGTATATGTACATATAATGTGCTTGTTCATTTAGCTTAATGCCATTTTGTGCTTATCTTTCGCGATTGACTGTGAAATCCTTGAGGGTAGCTATAATTAGTCTTATACATGCTTGAACTCCCACCTATAAGTTCTGAGTTTGCCAAATAGCAGATGCTCAAAAAATGCAAACTAAAAAAATTAGCAAACAAATCTTCAGGGCCTTTGCATATTTACCCAAAATATTGTGGTTGCAGTTCTTGAGCCTGGTGAAAATAATGGCTACAGTGTCTGTGCCATTAACCTCAGGGAATTTCCCACTCAGGTAGGCCCCTATTAGGTGTTTGATGATCAGATGAAAAGAAAGTGAGGAGGGTCAGCTGTTTGACTACACAGTGTCGAAGCTCATGATTTAACATTATGCTTTGTAGACATTTGACCAAAATGTAACACATTCTGTGCTCTCTGCCTGATGAATAACCCCACTCTGCAGTTGTGAAGTTTGCTTTTGTAAAGGTAAGAAACGAGGCATTTGATGGAGGATTTAGGGGAAGATCGCCAGTACCCACAGTAGTATAGCTTGACCCTTTTTCATCATCTCACTTTCACTATTAAGAACAAAAAGGATGCTCCCATACTTCTTTCATTTTCTCTAGAAATTCCTGTTTCTGATGGTCAGGGTTGTCACATTAACTATATGTTTTGAGTATCCTAAATATGTATATTTCTCTAAGAATGTGAGATGAATCTAATTTAACAGATAATTTTAAGTGGTTTGTATATGCCCAAATGAAAATTATTATTTTAAGGGATTCTCTCAAAAAGCACAAATTTAAATGTTCACAAACTTAATAATGTAAGAAAAATTCCACCAAAATGACCATCTGAATTGTTCAGGGAGAGATTTGGGTTATCCTTGCTTATCTTAGCCTATCAAGGTTCAAATGCAGTAATTAAAAATATAAATTAGACATAGATATAGGCTTAACCAGATGCGCCAACTTGATGGTTAGTAATGTGTTTTACAACCTGAAAAATACCAAAAGCAGCATTATAACTTACAGAAAACCTAGTTTTTTTTGCTTCGAAAGATATTTGGTTATAATACTTGTTTTGATGTCTGCAATTTACTCCAAAATACTTTAGCATAGTAATGTGATTTTGGGTTTAAGTTAGTTTGGGCTATGTTCTAAGGGCAGGGGAAGTGAGTTAACATTTAATAGAAATGACCACTCCATAAATGGCTACTGCAAGCACTGCAACTACCTTTGGTCTACATGAGATATGTTCCTAACAAGTGTTATGAATGCTGGAAATCAGTTTTCATAGGGGGAGTTAATATTTAGTTAATAGGCATAATGGGTTGACCGATTAGTCCCTAATTAGAAAAATTAGTGGGGCTTAGGATTGTTTGACAATTGTAGAGACAATTGCCACTATTGCATGAAGAAGGTATAAGAAAACTGCCAAGCCTTGTAGCCCTGGGCATGGTACTTGAGGCTGATCTTTACACAGTTTGTGTCCAGCCATTGGGTTAGAGAGTTCTGTAGCCTGATACTGATGATAGGGGTAACCAAATCCTGTGCCACTGGAATCACATCTGCCTGGAGTGAACTTTCATGCAAGATGATGATGAAGCACCTAAAAAGACAGAGAACTGAAGTTCATTATGTTTACAGCACAGATTGTGTAAAAAGTTTTGCCTGTATTTTGCTAATTGATGTTGTTTAGTCAAAGCTTATAATGTGGCAAAATTTGACCTGAGGTTTACTTTCATCAGAACTAGATTAGTGAGGGTGGTTGTGATATAACTATATTTTGCCTACCTAGACTTTTGTAGACTACTGTCACCTATCATGAAGAGCCTAAAAGTTGTTCATGATGAAATGAGTGACCCCTTTGAAACAATTTTTTTTATACTCAGTTTTGCTGTGCTCTAATCCCTGAATCCCCTTGTATCATCAGGGTTCAATAGGAGAAAGAGACCTGCAGGAGGTATATATTAAAAGATTTATCACAAGGAATTGGCTTGAGTGGTTTTGGGGTCTGGCTAGGCAAGTCTGAAATCTGTAAGTCAGGTGGTCAGGAATTTGCAGGGTGAAACTTTCTAGCAAGGGGATGAAGCTGCTGTTCACAGGTGCAATTTCTTCTTTCTCAGAGAAGCCTCAGTTCTGCTGTTAGGCCTTTCAAGTGATTGAATCAAGCCCACTCATGTATCAAGGATAATCTTTCTTTCTTAAAGTCAACCAGTTATGGACTTTAATCATATTCACAAAATACCTTCACAGCAACATCTAGATTGCTGTTGGACCAAAAAACTGGGGACTGTAGCAAAGCAAAGTGACATATCAGAAGACATCATATTCTTTCTTAGTTTTAAAGTTAGCCAAGGCAAGCTTGGTGCCAATCATTCCTGTCCAAGCAAGATCTAATTACAAAGGGTCATTGATTGTGCCTAGTTTCAAGGGAACCTTTTTGGTCTCTTTCATCATTCTTTTGTTCATATTCATGAAAACAAAAAAAGTAGTGTTTATAAAGCAATTATGTCACATAGCTTGTCTTAACTTTAGTGCTTTTTTCCTCCTTGAAAAGCTGTTTGGACTTGCAAAATGGGCTTCTGCAACCCAATTCCCTGAGGCAAAAGGGCTTTTGTCTCCAAACACATTTTCCTGAGCAGGTGCCACACTCTTCTATATTCAGAGCAGTGGCAGCATTGCAGAGTGAATAGCAATGGGACAGGCATGGGACTTAGAGTCAGAGACATTGAGCTCCAAGTCTTTCCTTATGAGCTCTGGCACCATGGGCAAATTACTTACTCTGCTTGAACCTTGATTTCCACATCTATGGCATAGAGCTGTGATGGTACTTCCCTTTAGGAATTGTGATGATGATCAGAACAATTCCCTTTAAGAACTGTCATGGTGATAGTATTGGGAAAGTGACTGGTACATGGTAGACTCTTAACACACAAGTACAATAATCATCTAACCCAAAAACAGTACCCTCTATTCTACTAAATGCTGTAATCAATATTCCCTTCTCAGCAAAAAAAAAAAAAAAAAAAAAAAAAAATCCGAAAGACCAGAACACTAAGAGGAAAAAAAGCCTTGTGTTAATACCTTCAGTATAAATATTATCCATATAAATGTCCATGTTAAAATATTGATCAAGACCAAAGGGTATTTATTATCCAATTAGTAGTAATAAATCCTTCATGACATCACATATTCTTTCTCCCTTCTTTGGAATTGAGGAATTTGCATTTATTACATTTTCTAGTTTTTATTATTGGTCTTAAAAATGTCAGTCATAAAAAATGTCTCAGAGCCTGGATGTTACCACAGCAAGCCCCTTTTACCACTGTTACAAGTTGTCTTTTCTTCACTCAGTATAACTAGATTTCTGCTAATGTTATGTACATACTATAACTTATTTTAATATTAAACATTATAAATGGGAGATATATATATATACTTGAAATATATACTTGAGTTCTTTGATTAGTGGCATGAGAAAGACCAATTGACAACACATTAGTGCACTCTGTGTAACAGGAATAATTTTATATCTCAAAACTTTTGAACTTGTACAAAACAAATAAATTTAATGATTTCAGAAGAGTTGCCATAGTATTGGGTTTGGGAATGATTTTTTCAGACAGGGATAGCTTGGGATAAAGTTGCATATATAAATTAGTTTCGCTGCTTCTACTCTTCCCTAATTTTCTACCTTCCTAATTGTTGTTATTGTCACATAGTCCTCAGGTTAGTTATGTCTGGAAATGTTCCAGGCCTCACGTGCAAGGTTGGCTACGGAAGATTGATTAGAGGTGGTTAAGAGTAGAGGTGAAAAGGCCATTTTAGAGGTCTTGGCAGTAATTCCGGTGCAGGATAGAGGAGAGAGATGGGCATTAATTAACACACTCATTCATCCTTCAACAAATCCTTATTGAGTATTTACAATATGCAATGTATGGGGATACTGAAGTGAATATGGATTGTCCCTTCACTTGTGTTTCTTATAGGTCAGTGGGAAATTAGACAGAATGGGTTCTTTTCATATTGTGTTTCCCAGTGTCTCCCTTGGGGATGCAATGAAGTGTAGATGAAAGAATCTTTCTTTGGATCAGCCCTACCAGTGTTCAAATACTGCCTCTGCCCTTTTCTGCTTGAGGGGCCTTAGGCAAGTTACTTGCCCTTATTAGTAATATGGCTACAGTATTAGACCACTATTTATGTCATAGAGATTTTGTAAAGATGAGAGGACATAGAATATGTGGAAGACAAAGAATAATGCTCGTTCACACTAGTGTGATCTCTCAGCTCCCAGTCTAGAACTAAAGGAAGAATGAGAAATTACACAGGAGCTGAGCAGATGCCAGGATATGGGTCTACCACATGGTATATATAGGATTTGTAACTTGCTAGGGAGGTCAACCCCCAAAACAGTGTTGCATTAAGGAAGATGTTGCCCTTTCTGCCTGGTTTCTTTCTGAGTCCTGAAATAGTAGCAGTCTTGAAGGAGGGGTCAGGTATGTCCATTGTAGAAGCTGCTATAATTTCTCGGCCAGGAAATGAATTGTTCTTTCTTCTTGGTTTCTTCATTTCCAAAATTGGTGACCTTTGACTTTGGCTGTATTCAGTTCTCCCTGCTGTATACAACTGCTAGACACAGAAGCCAATGAATGACTATACTTCAATTCAGGTCAGAAAGTTGAGTTCATGGAGACAGGGGTCTAGTATTAGGAAAATATAAAGTGGAAAAAATAATGCAGAAACAAATCAATGGCCAGAGAAGAGGAAATGATGAGAGAATAACATCCATTTGGGGAGAAGGGCCTTGGACTGGCCACTATTTCTCAGCATTTTACATATCAAAGGCTCAACAATTGATTGTCAATTCACAATTTTGAGGCAGTAGAATGATCTCAGCATTAGCAGAATGAGAAGCAACTGAGCACAAAATGGTCTGCAGGTGAATAGTGTCTGTCTGACAAATGCCTGTGGTCTGGGGACTAGCTATAATTGTTGTCCTTCAAATGTGGGTCTCACATTAAAAAAAATTCTATATAAAACAATATCAGGCCTTCCACCTGAGAATGGATGATATCTCAAAGACAGTTCTTTTTGGAGATTGCAGTCCAGGAAGTCACAAATGTCTATTCCATAGTTGCCACGGCAACATCTGCCTCTTATGACATGAAGGAAGATAGAGGTCATGTTGGTGGGCTGTTTAAATGTTGCTCTGATCATATCTTTTATTTCCGTGGGGGAAAAGAGAAGAGGGCAATAGGTAGGAAGAAAAAATAGGAAGAGAAAATACAGTAAAAGAGATAAAGGGATTTCCGTGAGTGATTTTACAAACAGATTTTGTTATCGAAGAATTCATATTAATTTAATTGGATTTAAAGTCTAATAAGAGAATCGAAAATGAAATCTCTGACACTTGGAGGTATAATGAGTGTTCAAGTACAAGATGACACAATGGCCTATTTTCTATGTGGAGAGGGACTTGAAACTACATTGTGAAGGGGAGAGAAGGAGGCCACAAAAGCAGTCACTTAAGATTTAGACCAAGTATAAGAACAGGTTTTCTTTAAATTAATACAGCTTCTTTTGATGATTTCCACCTGCTTTTTGAACCCACACTTTAGAATTACATAAGATCTCTGTTAAAATAGAGAATGGGATGGTATCAGTCAGGCCCAGTAAGGAAAATGGAACCAAAGAGGTAGTTTAAGAGTTACAGGGAATTTTTACAAAGGCACTGGAAAATCTAAATAATAAAGGGAATATTATGTTACATATTTTAACACATATGTGCGCACACACACATGCTCACACATGCACACACACTCACATATCCTGTCCTGTTTTTCCCCTTCTACTCTCTAATCCTTTGTTTTCCAGTTTTCTATCAGTGCCTCCTATTGACCAACCTAAGAAGAAGCCAGTTGTCAATGGAGCCTGGGAAATAGTTGCATGGATCAGTTTCCTGTAATTCAGAATAGAAGAGGGTGTTGAATGGATCTCAGAGACAAATGAAAGAGCGTGGGAACGTGAGAGAAGGCTAGCATTATGGACTAGTGAAAAGTCTGAAGAATTGTAGAATACTTGAAAAGGAATGTGGATTTATTATTTGAAAGTGCATACCGTATTAGACATTTTGTTTAGGGTTCTGAGGTTGTCCTAAGAAGAAAGGTCAGGACTTTGGATCTGATGCCCAGAGACTCTAGGTGCTGCTTTCTATAGTATATGATCTATGACATCAAAGATAGCATTCAAGTTAGGGCAACTCTTGTTTAGTATCAAAATGAGATTTGCCAGGATAATAAATTTGGAGAATAGAATGAATTTCTTCCCGGAATAACTAATTGTATGTCTAAATTATTCCCCCCTAAAATACAAGTTTCAACTCAGTTTTAAGAACTGATCAGACCAGCCTGGCCAACATGGTGAAACCCCGTCTCTACTAAAAATGCAAAAATTAACCAGGTGTGGTGGCATACGCCTGTGATCCCAGGTACCTGGGAGGCTGAGGCAGGAGAATCGCTTGAACCCGGGAGGCAGAGGTTGCAGTGAGCCAAGATTGTGCCACTGCACTCTAGCCTGAGTGACAGAGTGAGACTCCTTCTCAAAAAAAACCCCCCAAAAACAAAAAATGACACCTGATCAGAAAAGTGATCAAAGTTGAACGATAAGAAAAGCTAGCAGAATGTTAATGCCAGCTCTTTGCTAGAATCTCAGAATGTCAGGGTCAGAATATCAACTTGGAGTCTAGAGCAGCATTTTTGGACAACCTATATGATCATCATCTTTATCTAACCTTTCTTTGAACTGTTCTAGAGGTGATGTCATCCTGAGGCAACCCATACCATTTTCAAACTGCTCTGTAAGCAAATATTTCCCTTTGTTGAACCAAAATCTGCCTTCTGGAGTTTTCCTCCATTGGTCTGAGTTCTGCTATTTTGTGTCCTACAGCAAGATTAATCCCTTTGCCCTGTGACATTCCTTCAAGTGTTAAAAGATGGAAGTCCCATCATTCTGACCTTTTTCGGGTTAAACATCCCTAGAGTCTTCACAGATTCATTTTATTAGAGTTCCGTTGATGATTCTGGTTGGTTTTCCTTCTATCTCTACTAGTGAGACACTAGTAGATACTAGCAGATACTTAATACAAACTTAAAGTTTACCTATTCTATGAGGGCTTTATCACGATCCCCAGTTAATTAGAAGCCCATTCCCTCATCTCTTGGGGCCAATTTGTAACACTATTATTTCAACCAGGCTGGTTGTATATCGTTAGCCTTCTCCACTGAATTGTATGTATGAGCAGGGATTGTGTCTTGATCATTTATTTTATTTTACCTTCTACAATGCTTAGGACAATGTGTATGAGTATTAATAGTATTGTAGCAGTGTGTCACATATAGAAGGAACATGAAAAGTAACCTATTGAAGATCCTGACCTGATGCTCTGCCACCAATTCTTGTACCCTTCCACAGGTCCACATCTTTCCTCATGCTGTTTCACTTCGCCTAGACTGTTCTGTTGTTTTTATCTTTATGGAGAACTCCTTTCTTCAAGATTCAACTCAAAATCCCAGCACTTTGGGAGGCCAAGGCAGGTGGATACCTGAGGTCAGGAGTTCAAGACCAGCCTCGCCAACATGGTGAAACCCTGTCTCTAAAAATACAAAAATTAGCCTGGCGTGGTAGCAGGTGCCTGTAATCCCAGGTACTCAGGAGGCTGAGGCAGGAGAATCGCTTGAACTCGGGAGGCGTAGGTTGCAAATGAGCCAAGATTGCACTACTGCACTCCAGCCTGGGTGACAGAGCGAGTCTCCAAAAAAAAAAAAAAAAAAAAAAAAAAAAAATCAACTCTAATATCACTTATCCTCTCTGTCTTTCTCTGGGCTTCCCTAGAAATTTGTTATGTAGAAGGAACCTTTGGTTTTGGAGTTAGGTAGATTTGTGGTTGAAGCTAGCTCAATTATCACTTGCCTTGGTCAATTTACTTAGTGTTTTTATGGCTCAGTTTTAAAAAAATATGAAGTTTAGGGTATTTACTTTGCTGACTTCTCGAAGGGCTTAATAAAATAGTAAATGTCAAGAACATTCCTGAAAGGCTGACATACAGTGGACACTTAATATTTTTATCTATCATTATGGCATTTATATCCTTGTATTTAAGTTTTGTGGCTGTCTACTTGTTAAATTTCAATTGAATCTTACTTTTGTATACTTGTAATAAAGCACTAAACAGATTTATTGAATTATTTGTTTTCTATTTATTATGCAGCTACCTCTGTGATGCTGAGAAATCTGATGCTATCTACATACTGATGGTGTCCTGTATCATAGCCAATAGTCACCTGTAGCTAGTTATGTTTAAATTAATTAAAATTAAATAAAGTTGGTCATGGTGGTGCCCACCTGTAGTCCCAGCTACTTGGGAAGCTGAAGCAGAAGGGTTGCTTGAGTCTGGAAGTTCAAGACCAGCCTGGGCAACATAGTGAGAAACTCTCTCTCAAAAAAAAAAAAAAAATGCAGTTCCTCAGTCAAACAATATCAGCCACAGGCTAGTGGCTAGTTATTGTATTATATGGTGCAGATGGAACATATCCATCATTGCAGAAAGTTTTTTCAGACTGAGCTGCTCTAGATTGTAATAGTACTGCTCCAAACTCAGCACAATATTACCAGCTTGGTCAGCTACTTCATCTGTCATTCTAGATTTTATATTTCTAGCAATTCAACTTGGTTAAATTTTACTTCCTGGCAGTCAAAATCATAACATTAATTCATATTGAACCTAAGATCAATTAAAATTCCCAAGAGTATTAATTTTTTTCTCTAGGTCCTTTCATAATACTTGAAAGTATAATGTCAAGGGTTGACAACTTTTTCTGTCAAGGACCAGATACTAAATATTTTAGGCTTTTCATGTCCTCCAGTCTCTGTTACAACTACTCAGTGTTGCTAAAAAACAACCATATGCATGAAAGCAGCCACAGACACCATGTAAAGAAATTGGCATGGCTGTGTTGTTTACAAAACCAGGCTGTGAGCAGTATTTTCTGATCTCTGGTGTCTTAGACCCTTTAGACTGCTATAACAGAATATCATAAACTGGGCCACTTATAAACAGCTCAGGCTTATTTCTCACGGATCTGGAGACTGAGAAGTCCAACATCAAGGTAGATTTGGTGTCTGTTGAGGGCCATTTTTTCCTTGAGTCCTTACATGATGGAAGGGGTAAGGCAGCTCTCTGGGACCTCTTTTATGAGGTTCCACTCTCAGCGTATAAATTCTGGGGGCACACAAACATTCAGACCATAGCACCTGGTCTGTGTTCACAGTCTGTGGTGACACAGTCAGTCACCGCTGCCTCTTCCCTCCTTTTTTAGATCAAAGTAAATCTATGTCTAAGCACTCTTTTTGTCAGATTGGAGGGAATCTGATTACAGTTGGTACTGAGGGTCCCTATTCTCAAAGATTTCATAAGAACTCTGAGGCTTACATAGTTCCCAGGAAATAAGAAAATATTAAGAAGTGCTATCACAAAATGCTTATCGTATGCTAGGCATTGTTTAAGACTGTTACACTGAATAACTCATTTAAACCTCATACTAACCTCGCTTTACTAATGAGGAAACTGAGTTAAGAAGTTTAGCAACCTGGCCAAGGTCACATCACTTGTAAGTGGCGAAGCAGTGAATCAAACCTAGACAATATTAGTCACTACACCATGAACTTGCTTCAAGGCAGTGCCTGTGTTCTGTCTCCCAACTTCTATTCTCTAAATTCTTTTTTAATCTGAAAACTCTTCCTCTCTTCTTCTATTGCTCCCAGAGACTCCACTTCTCTCCCTTCACTCACACCCACCTCCTAAGCCCAGGATATTAGCATAAATCTTCAATGCTTTACGAAAGACAGGGAGAGCAGTTGTCTTCTAGCAGCTTCTTCCATGCTGAACAAATCCATTCTTTTTGGCAAATCCACTGGACACAATCTCAGTAGTTTTCTACCTGTCCTCTTGGCAGCATTTGATATGATGGCCACTCATTTCTCCTTGAAACCTTTTTTCTTCTGATCCCTGTGCCCACATTTGACTTTCCTGCTGCCTTCAGGCCAGTCTTTCTCAAACTCCTTTGAGCTTTCTCTTTTTGACCTTTAAAGACTGGCTCACTCCCAGACTTATTTTTCTTCTTACCCTACATAGTTTCTCTGGGTGATCGCATCAGGCCAAGGGCTTTCATTACTCTTTACATGAAGATTGATCCCACATCCTTATCCTGGAACTTTCTGAACTCTAGTCTTACCAACTGCTTAAGCAATTTGTCCACCTGTGTGTCTCATGAGCAAATACAGCTCAGCATTTCTTAAGCATAAATAATTATTTTCCCTCTGAACCCTGCTGTTTCTCTTATATTCCCTTCCTCTTTGAATAGGTTTCCAAGCCAGAAATCTGAATGTCATCCATTTCCTCCTCTGACAGCCCTACCAATTACCAACTCCTGCAAATTTTGAAATACATTGGGAATCACTTTCAAATCCACCCACTGCTCATGCTCCCGACTGCCACTTGCCTTCTTGCTTATATTTCTGCAATCATCTCATAATTGGCCTTCTCCTTCAGTCAGCCTGTTCTCCTTCCAGATACTAGGTCTTACAAAACAGCCCAAGTGGTGTTCCTAGTATACAAATTGAATCATGTTATTCTGCATAAAATTCTTCAGGGGTTGCTTGCTGCTCTTGGAATTAAGTATGAATTTCTTCAGCTAGTCAACAAGACCCTTCATGATCCTGACCACTCAGACCTCTCCAGGCACATCACTGAGTATTCTTCTCTGCTCTGGACCTTGATCATGCTGAGTTACCCACTCTGCCTGGCCCTGGAGTCTTTCCACATGCTCTTCCCTTAGCTTGGAACACTTTTTTTCTCACCCTTTGTCCTCTTGGCTAACACTTGCCCATTCTACAGGTTTCTGCAGGGATACAGATTTGTGCTCAGATGTTGTTTCCTTTATAAAACCTTCTGTGACTTCTGGAAACCTCCCACAGTTCCCCAGTCCAGGGTTAGGTGCCTCCTGTCTCCTCTCATTGCATTCTAGTCGTAGCAGCATTTATCATACTATGTTGCAATTGCCAGTAGGCGGCTGGTCTGTCTCAGAGACTCAGCTCTTTGAAGGCAGGGAGGATTGATCTTTTTCACCATTATTGCCCCAGTGTCTTGCACAATGCCTGGTATAAGCTATAAATATTTGTTGATTTAAAATGAAAGAACAGAAAGGAACATGGGTTTGAGGGGTGAAAAAATACTTTGGGCTTAAATCCTGGCTTTGCAAAGAGGAGGAACCAGGGTGAGCTGGTAGGCAGCACGGCAGCATGCCAGAGCTGAGCAGGGCTGAGATGAAGGCTCCCCATTTGGATCACTGCCAGGACTGCCAAGGACAAGAAGGAATTGTGCTTTTTGACCAAACCTTGGTTCAAAGAATGCAAAGACAAAAATCTCCTGGAGGTTTAAGGCTCAGCAGGATCAGCTGATCCTGATCTTTGCAAACAAGGTCCTCGAGGATGGGGACACACTGAACCAGCATGGGATCAAGGACAGGCTCACCAGCCATCTGTTCACCCAGACCCCTCAAAAGACTCAAGATGTGGCTGCTGCTACTGCTTCCTCCCCCTCAACTCCAGACCCTGCCTCAGAATCCTCCACCATGACTACCCACCATCCTGCAAGCCCTCCACCTCTGGCTGTACCGCTTCAGATGCTGGTGGTAGAAGCCAGAAGAGCAGTGTGGAGGGAGGTGCCTTTTTAAGGGTTGGGGAGGGGCCCTTTAGTGCTACCACATCCATACTCTCTGGCTTTTGGGGCATGCTGGGGCTCAGCGGCACGGACTTAGGCTTTACCAACTTCATAGAGCTACAGCAGATGCAGAGGCAGCTGATGTCCAAACTTGAGATGCTGTTGCAGATCTTAGAAAGCCTTCTGCTCCAGGACATGATGTCTATCCCTGGCCTGATGTGCCACAGATCATGGCCAATACCCAGATGCAGCAACTGATGGGGAAGAACCCCAAGATAAGCTACTATATTCCCCAACTCAAGTTTATGAGGCAGGTGATGGAGCTTGTTTGGAATCCAACATAATGCAGGAGATAACGCAGAACCAGACCAGGGCCTGAGCAACTTTGAGAGTGCCCCCAGAGGCTGCAATGCTCTCTACTGCATGTATACAGACATACAGGGGCCCATGTTTAGTGTTGAACAGGAACAATCCCTTCCTTTCCTTGTCTAGGGACTTAGCTCATCCTCCCAGCCTCTACAAACAGAATTGTTTGCAGCCTGTGGAATCCCTCAGGTTGCAACCTGTGGAATCCCTCACCCCATATCTCCCAGGTTCCTGGGTCTGGTGGGGAGGGCACTGGAGGATTGGGGGCCAGCCAGATGTACTTGACAGTGTCAAACCCCTTTGCAATTAACGCAGTTAGTCTGTGGTCAGGGATGTTCAATGGCCCAGGAATACAGACCCTCTAGCAGATCGTCGAGAACTCCCAGATGATGTAGAATGTGATCTCAGCTCCCTACATGCATAGCATGATGCAGATGCTTACCCAAAACCTTAACTTTGATGTTTAGATGCTACTTTTGAGGAACCCCTAGGTGCAGAAGCAGCTCTGCCTGCAGCTGTCAGTCTTGTAACAGATGCAGAATGTGGAGTCACTCTCACTTTTTATCAATTCTTGCAGGTGTTGTAGATCTAGCAGGGACTGGAGACTTTGTGGACTGAGGCTTCTGGCTGGTACCCAGCCTTGACTCCTTTGGGATGTTTCAGACTCCAGCACCCTTGGCAGGCAGCAGCATCAGGTCTGTGCCCAAGTCTCCCACCTCTTTCCCAGCCATGCCAGGCACAACTTCTCAAACAGGGTTTTCTGATGCCCAGCAGTAGTTCATGAAGTAGATGACCCAGCTTTTGGCTGGATATGGAAACTCACAGGAGTTAAATTAGTCAGAAGTGAGATTTTAGCAGCACTGCAACTGGAGCAGCTCAATAACATGAGCTCAATGGTGGGGCCAACCTGTAGGCTCTGATTGCCATAGGAGAAGACAGCAACTCAGCTATTGAGAGACTCCTGAGCTCCCAGCTCTCTTACTCCCTTGGTCTGTGCCTTCTGCCTCTCCCTCCCTTTATGCTAGCATTTAGTTCCTCTGTCAAACCTTATCCTCTGCAGCTTTCTGTCCCTTCTCTCTTTCCTCTTGTCCTCTCCAAACAGCTGAAGTGACTTTACAGGCATGAGCCCCAACCCTGTAGGTCTGAGAATTTTGGTTTTACTGTGTGCCTCTAACAGAATCTTCTCTCCTCGTCCTCTCTGAGCAGAGCTATTTAAAAATTTTTCACACTTTTGATTGTTCCTGCATCCTTGTCCCACACCACCTTTTGCAGTCTTCAAACTTCTCAGTGGCAGTGCACAATCAAAGAAGGAACCAACTATCTAGCTTTCTGAAACAGAGTCTTCCATTTGTACAACTAGGTAGGGTTTTGTTTATCTCATGTTTAATTTTGGTAACTCTCTTCTTCCTCTGTCCGTACCTTGTCTCACCGCCCACCCGCCCCTCAGCCTAATCAGTGGTGGAATTCACACTCTGAAGGAAGGGCAAGTGAAACAGGCTCCTCAGCCCCTATTCTGGTCACTACATACAACACTGTTTCATGGGCTCTGTTAGGACTCCAAGGACAAAGAGGAAGATGCCTGTTTCCCTTTCTGAAGGAGGAGATAAGACTCAGCTCTCTGGACAGGAATTGAGATGCTCTGGAGCAGCCCAATGGAGATTGATGCAGAAGAGGAGAGAATGAGATTTTTCTGGAGGAAGCAAATGGGGAAAGACAGCCTGAGTGTAAGGCTGGGAAGTTGGAAATGACAGTCAGGGAATGAAAGCATAATAGCTCTTTCAGGCAGCTGAATCCAGGCCTGGGTCTGGTAGAGGAGACTTGGAGATGCTAATGGAACAGGAAGAAAGGGGCTCAATGAAGCTAAGTGTATGGCCCACAAGTGGTCATATTGGCTCTACTTCCTCAAAGACACATGTTTATGCATGTGTGGGCACATGTGCATGCACATGTGTACATGTACACACACACACATGATTCCATGAACCCAGGACCTGCCTGTGTTTCAGTAGAAGATACTTTAAGGTTGTGAGGGTTGAGTGAATGTATATGAAGTGCTTAGAGGGCTGTGGGAACAGTAAGCATTATTATTGCCTTGCATAACACAGACATTGTCCCTCCCTAAAGGGGAGAATAATGCTTATCTTTCATTCTTATTTTCTTTTTGGAAGGGTAAAAAAGAGAACGAGAGTTGAAAGTGTTATTCCAGATAAAAAGTGAAACACTGCCACTCTTCTATAGCTAAGAATACTATATTGAATACTTGAAATTTGCCAAGAGAGTAGATCTTAAATGTTCTGACCATAAAAAAGGAAGACAATTATGTGAGTTGAGGTGATAAATATGTTAATTACCTTGATAGTGGTAATCACTTTATAATTTGTGTATAATGTATAATGATGTCCGTATTTAGTACATCAAAACATCACATTGAATGCCATAAATATATACAATTTTTATTTGTGAATCCCACCACGATAAAGCTGGTAAAACAGAAAACAACAGCAGCAAACAGCCACTGTCATTCCTTCAGACATTGGGCCCCTTCAGTGCTTAAGAGCAGATGATCATAAAAATGCAGACTTCTTCTCAAGACAGATTAAATATGGATTTGTGACTAAACCTTCACTTCTTCAGGGATTTTCTGCATATTGCGCACACAGAAAAATACTGCTGTGCCTTGCGAAGTTATGGGCTCACATGAGAATAATTATTTACAAAGTTGCTGTGGAATCATTTTTAAGGTTGTGTATGATCAGAGGAGATGCTGGCGGGTTGCTTTTAATATGTGATTTTTCAGATTTATAATAAAGGTTTCTTTTTCTGAATTTTCACTATTCCTCATTTTACACTGCATGAAGAAATATACATAAATCAGTTCTAATCCTTTAACTCTCAGAGAAACAATTTCCATGTCAGTTTTGGAAGTTTCCAGGAAACGGTGTTTCTTCTGAGAGGCTAAGAGCACAGCTTGGGGCAGTTTAATACACAAATGAACAGATAACGGAAGGGAGTCATGACAATGCCATAATTCTGTAAGTAGCAAGTAACTTTTCTACAATTAGAAGCTGCATGATTTATGATGACAGTCACCGAGAAAATAAACAGGGACACTGAAAAACCCTGGGTCCCACAGGGGAGGATGAGTGTGGGAGGGGAGCCACGGAGAGTAAAAATCCCCAAAGAGCTGGATAATCCCTGTGTTAGGACATTATGTGTTGCTGTTTAATACCTGAGGCTGGGCAATTTATAAAGAAAAGTGTATTCAGCTTACGGTTGTGTAGGTTGTACAAGCATGGCACCAGCATCTGCTTGGCTTCTGGTGAGGCCTCAGGAAGCTTTTAGTTATGTGGAAGGGAAGGGGAGCAGGCATGTCACAAGATAAGAGAGGCAGCACAGGGGGGGAGGGTGCCACACTCTTTTAAACAACCAGATCTCATGTGAACACATTGCCACTCATTACTGGAGGGAGGGCACCTAGCTATTCATGAGGAGTTGGTCACTATGACCCAAAACCTCCCACTAGGCCCCACCTCCAACACTGGGGGTCGCATTTCAACATGAGATTTGGAGGGGACAAACATCCAAACAATATCAAGCTCCAAGCTCTAGCCTGCTAGCCTAGAGAAATAACAATCTCTAGAAGGGATTGTCTTTTAAACAAGGTTAAACTTGTACAAATATGGTAACGCTATTTTAATCTCCTTGCGCTAATGGAAAGCTTTTTTCCTCTAATAATATTTCTTTTCCATCTTTGTCTAATGGGAGAAGATTGGAAAATAGAGACCCATGAAGAGTTATCTCCTGACATTATAAAAGATAATCTTGGAAGATTGTCTCTTTGTCAGGAGATAACTCTCCATGGGTCTCTTGCATTTCTGTGTATCTGGTGAGTAGAGGCACTAGCTGCCTTTGTTTCAGATTTTTTTTTTTTCAAGGATGTTTGTATAGCAGACAGCCTTGAAAAATAGCAATAAAGACAGTATCTCCCTGCAAGGAAAAGGGCAAATTTGCTTAGAGTTTGGGAAGGTAGAGATGGATTTTTACTTCAGAGCAAAGGGCAGGCATTTTACTGCCCTGATGACTTATTGCACATTATAAAATATTTGACTTCCTGAAGCTCAGGGTCCCTCTCCTATAATTCAACTCACTGCATGCGCAGGTGTTCTCTAGCCCTTTTCACATCCCTCTGGGGAAGTTGGGTCACCCAAAGTGACACAAGAAAAGAAATGATAACACTCTGGCTACTGTTATCACTGTGAGTAATAAAGGCCATTGTCTCTGACCTAGGAGGTTATGTCTTCTGCCAGTATCCATGAAACTGTGCTAGGCCAATTTCCTATTTGCAAATAGGGTAAAATCTCAGACCCTTCAAGATTCGTCTTTTTCTCACAAAAGTTACATTATATTTTTTATTAACTGTCTGGTACGCCTCTAAAATACATCTTTTCCTATACATGAGGGGAGTTGAAAAAGTCTGAGGAAAAATGGAATTAAGAGCTGCAAATAAAAGATGTGAACCTTATTTCTCAACATAAGCTCCATCAAGGTCAAGACACTTTTCTAAGTAATGATACCAGCCATTTAGTCCATTTTTTTTTTCATTTAGTCCATCTATAAAGAACTGAGGATCCTGAGAATTTAACCATGTCAATGCAGTTTGTTTTACATTATTAACTGAAGAAAAATGGATACCCCTTTAAGATTAGGAAACAAAAACCAGTCAGAAGGAGCCAAATCAGGACTGTAAGATGAATGCCTAATGATTTGCTATCAAAACTTTTGCAATATTGGCTATGTTTGATAAGAGAAATGAGCAGAAGCATTGTCATGGTGGAAGACTCCCTGATAAAGTTTTCCTGGGTGTTTTTCTGCTAAAGTGATGACTATCTCAAACTACTCTCATAATGGCCAAATATTATCATCCTTTGGTCCTCTAGAGAGTCCAAAAGCAAAACGTCTTGAGATCTCAAGACATGGTTGCCATGAACTTTCCTCTTGATCAATTTGCTTTTGCTTGGATTGGACCACTTCCACTTTTTGGTAGCCGTTGCTTTGATTGTGCTTTGTCTTCAGGATTGTATTGGCAAAGCCATGCTTCATCTTCTGTCACAATACTTTGGAGAAATTCTTCAGGATCTTTTTTTTTTTTTTTTTTTTTTTTTTTTTTTTTTTTTTGAGGCGGAGTCTCGCTCTGTCGCCCAGGCTGGAGTGCAGTGGCGCAATCTCGGCTCACTGCAAGCTCCGCCTCCCGGGTTCACGCCATTCTCCTGCCTCAGCCTCCCGAGTAGCTGGGACTACAGGCGCCCGCCACTGCGCCCGGCTAATTTTTTTTTCTATTTTTATTAGAGACGGGGTTTCACCGTGTTAGCCAGGATGGTCTCGATCTCCTGACCTTGTGATCCGCCCGCCTCAGCCTCCCAAAGTGCTGGGATTACAGGCGTGAGCCACCGCGCCCAGCTATTCTTCAGGATCTTGATCCTACTTATTAAAAAATTCCATTGAAAGCTCCGCTCTTGTCTGTAGATCTGGGTGCAATGGTTTTGGCACCCATTGAGTGGAAAGTTTGCTCCACTTAATTTTTTCAGTCAGAACTATGTAAACGGAACCAACTGAGATGTCTATGGTGTTGGCTATTGTTTGTGCTGTTAACCATTGGTCCTCTTCAATTAGGGCACGAACAATATGAATTTTTTCCTTGAAATTGATGTGGATGGTTGCTGCTTCAGGCTTCATTTTCAACGTTGTCTTGTCCCTTCTTAAAATAAGTTATCCACTTGTAAACTTCTGGTTTCTTTCAGGCATGGTTCTCCTGAACTTTTCATAAATCAAAAACTTTTCACCATTGTTCCACCCAGGCTTGACTATAAATTAGATTTTTGTTCTTGCTTCAATTTTAGCAGCATTCATGTTGCTCTGATAGGGACTCCTTTCAAACTGATGGCTTATCCTTGGTGCCACAAACTAGATCCTGTGCAGAGAGGTGATAACAAGTTGGTATGTTTATTTTGATTCAAAAAATTTAAATCCATGCATGGTGTTTTCATAATATGCATTTTCTGCAAACAGTTTGAAGACCCCTCATATTTTTGATGAGAAATCTTTGATTATTTTTTCTTTTGATTAAGATTTTATAGTATTACTTTCTGTAGAAAGAATAGAAAATTTCACTTGGTTGTGAAAATTTCTAGCATGGTTGATGGAAATTAATTTTTTTCAGTGTTAATAATTGGGATGTATAACCTCTGACTCACAGATTACTCCTGGTTTGTAAGCCTACTGTAGGTTTGTGTTTTAAGAGCAGATGAATTCTGAAAATTCTATTTCACAAGATTCCCATCAAAAATACATATGAAATATAATAAATATCTAAATATATATGCATGAGAGTTATAATCGTATGTGCTGTTTATAGTTAGTATATTTCTAACAAGATAGGAATGAAAATGAAGTCCTCTACTTACAGTTTTACACATCCGATGATTGGAAGAATTTTCCACAGACTATTTTCTGGCTCCATCCATTTCCAAGTTTATTTCTTCCCCACTACTGCATACATCTAGATGTGCAGGCATCTAGGGCACATTTGTAATGAGATTGATGTGTGAGGCCAGGATTTTGTGTGGTATTGCCAAGACAGCCAGTACAGTGGGCAGGAGGAGAACCCCTGCATATCACTCCTATGCCATCATGGCCTGTGGAAATGACTCTGAGCCATGAACACATATCTGCTAAGCCCCAACCAAATGAGTCTCTGACTCAATTTCCCCTGAGCTGGATCCCCTGATCAACTTTGGCAACTGCATCCCAGTCCATGTGAGGATAAGTGTGCAGACAAGCAAACCAGAGTGGAAAGAGACAGTGATCTTAACTAACTGTGGTAAATACTTTCTTTTGCAAATTTTACAAAACTATGCAACCCCGTGACCATATTTGCTACACACCCCTCTGAGAGTCTGGAAAGGGACTGAATGTAGGGCTCTGTCTGTGGACCGTGAGAGTAGGGCAGGGTGGGATAGTCGAGCCAGTCTTCATCCAGCCCAGCACCAGGTACAAATAGGATCTGAATTCACACCACTCATTTATTTCTTCCTTCCTTCCCTCCCTCCCTCCCTCCCTCCCTTCCTTCCTTTCCTCCCTCCCTCCCTCCCTCCCTTTTTTTTTTGACACAGCAATGTGAAAGCAGACCGTCAGACTCTAAATAGAACACAATCCTTTCCACCCATAATCTCTCCAGCCTGTCTCTTCTATTTATGGCCTTTTCTAGGTCTTGTCTTTCTTAACTCTTTCTCTTTTACTTCTTTTTAAAGTATAAATAATGTGTGCACATGACTCACGATTCTTGACAATGCTTTTCCCACATTTTATTCTCAGAGAGTTGCATACATTTTCTTTGCTCTTTATTAACAATCTCTTATTTTGAAGTTCTTTTATACCTTATTCCTTGTATCAGTCATACATAAACAATACACAGACATTCTCCTACCATTATTAATAATTTCATGCATTGCCTATGAAACTCTCTGTCTTCTTCACTATCCATCCTGAGACACCTTCGTTGGGAATATCTTTCTATTTCTTTCCCGGATTCCCAGATGCCTCAGTTCCAGTGGCCTCTAATTTTTAAAATTGCTTGATTACCTGGTTTGAACTTACACTTAATTGGTCAAAATTGTTTTGCCTGCAAGACCTCAATTTCTGAAGTTTCTTTTGCTTTAACCCTCCTTTTTTTTATTTTTAAAATTGATACATAATAGACATATATATTTTGGGAGTAAATGTAAGCTTAATGTATTTATATTTATGTTTATATTTATAATTTGTAAAGATCAAATCAGTATAATTGGGCTATTCATCATCTTAAATATTTGTGTTTTTAAAAATGTTTGTGTTGTCTTAAATATTTGTGTTTTATTTATGCTAGAGACATTCAAATTATTCTCTTCAAGCTATATTGAAATATATAACAGATTATTGTAACCTATAGTTACCCTACTGATTTATCAAATACCCTCCTGATTTATGAAACACTACTAGGTCTTATCTCTTTTATCAAATTTTATGTTTGTACCCATTCTTAACTAGCTTTTTGCCCTCACCTTTTGTTTCAGTGCTTTGATTTACTTTTCTCAGTTGTCTTATTACTTAATATTATGTATTGTGAACTTGGAATGTGCTAAATACTGTGCTATGTAAAAATTTATTTCTCAAAGCAAATTATGGGAATAGGTGCTGTTATTATCTTGATTAAGGATCTGAAGCTTAGAGATAACATAACATTCCCAAGGCTACAAGGTAGCAGGTGCAGAACCAGAGCTTGATGTAAGGCTGGATAAACTTCAGTTCTCTACGCGATCTCTGGCTCCACTATCCATTTTGTAGTGATGAACTTTTTAACTACCCTAGGCTACTCCCTAGAAAACTGGACTATTGCATATTGCCAAATAAAACTCAAAATATGGAAAAATGTATCTATAAAATCCATGCAATTTTTAAGATCCATTCTGCTGCTCAACAAGCTTTTGATTGCATTTTGTTGGTTTTCAATTTGTTCTGTAGAATCTCAAACCCCCAACCCTATGATATCTACATTTGGTTGAAGCCTCTCAGTAGAATCTCTCTCAATTCATTACACTGAGGCTATCTCTCTCTCTCTCTCTCTCTCTCTGTCTCTTTTTTCTCTTTCTTTTCTCTTTTTCTCTTTCTTTTTTAAAAATAAACCCCTTTCTCTCAGGATGTGGTATCTTTCCAAGACTGGGACTTGCATCTTTGGTCTTGGCTCTGCCACTTCCAGGACATTACTCCATTACCTGTGCCACTTCTCTTATTTATTCAATAAGAAATAATCCTGTCTTTCATGACATGTTAAAAATTATGCTTACTCCTATAACTACCAAGGTTTTTGTTGCATTTTAATTTCTTGCATTTGGCATTCATTTCTTTCACTCACTGAAATGCTGATCTCAAAAAAATCAGTAGATATTTTCTAAACACTGGGTATAATCCCTTTCTATTAGTTGTCATCTTCATTAAATCACTGTATCACTTGACACTCTCCTCCTCCTTACTGGGTAAAAGAAGGTGGTCAGAACTCTGACCAAAGTCTCTGAATTCAGAACTGGCTTTGAACTTGGGCTCTTCAATTAAACTAGCTGTGAGATTTTAAATTAACCTCTCTGAGCCTCAGTTTCCACATCTCCAAAAAGAGGACTTTTATACATACCTTTAGGCTACCTTGGAGGGTAAAATAAAATTATTTCTGTAAAATTATCAATGTGTTTCTGATTTATAACAAATCCTCAATAAATGGCAATTCTCTCTGTTATGTCTACTATATATACTATATATATATTATATATATAGTTACTAATGCATTATCTAGCACATAATAATTTGTTTCTGTTTATCTTCCTCCACTAACTTCTCTTTTATTTTATGTATGTTTATATTATTGGCTTTTCACTTACTTTTTTTTGTTCTTTTTTTTTTTTGAGATGGAGTCTCGCTCTGTCACCCAGGCTGGAGTACAGTGGCATGATCTTGGCTCACTGCAAGCTCCGCCTCCCGGGTTCACACCATTCTCTTGCCTCCGCCTCCCAGGTAGCTGTGACTACAGGTGCCCGCCACCATGCCCAGCTAATTTTTTGTATTTTTAGTAGAGGTGGGATTTCACTGTGTTAGCCAGGATGGTCTCGATCTCCTGACCTCGTGATCCGCCCGCCTCGACCTCCCAAAGTGCTGGGATTACAGGCATGAGCCACTGCACCCGGCCTTTACTTACCTTTTAAACAAATGTTTTCCTCTTTTTGTGGTCTTAGCTTCCTCTCATTCTCTAAGAATATGTTGCCAGGTTCAATCCTTAGACCACTATTTCACATCTTTGTATTTGTGTTTTTGTCCAACTACATCCTTTCCTGCATCTGCTACTATCACCTTTATGCCAATGATATCTCCATGATGTTTCCAGTGTCAAATATTTACAGTCAAAGCTTTTAAAATTACATACCTGAAAACATCATTATAAAAATTCAAACAATATAAATACATATGGAGTAAAACTTGAAAATTCTTCTCCCTAACATCTAGTTTACACTATCTGCTATTTCTCTGGAGCAGGGGTGGAAAGCATTGTTGTACAGCTTTTCCCATGCGTTTGTATCCAGCAACAAAAACAACAGCACAGCATACAGGATTTGACTTTTTCAAATAATCTAATCCTGAATTATGAATCTGTATTTTCATTTTTTTCTGTTATAAAACTTCATTTGGATGTCCCAATAGAAGGTAAAAGTGCGACTTTACAATAGTACACTCATATTCCTTCCCAAACTAGCATCTCCTCCTGGCTTCTTCCGCCTGCCACAGATGCTGTCGTTATCCCAGTCCTTGAGGATCAAATACTTGGTCTCTTGACCTCGTCTTCTCCTTCATCCCTCACCACAACCAATTGTCTGCCAAATTGTATAAATTCCATCTCTGCAGTGTCTCTTTTGTCCTTTCCTTAAAATTATCTGCCTGAGGATTTTTGGCTCACACTGATAGTGTGATTCAGACCACCAATTTATTTAAGAATTGCTTTGCAGTTCATTTTTTTGGGGGGGAAGTTTTTTTTCTTTCCTATAGCACTGCCAAGTTTGAGATTCTTGTTCTTTCTTTCATTCTGTATTTCCCCTATCATATTTTACTTTAATTCTTTGCCACGTTTTCTGCTTCTGTTACTACAAGGGAAGCTCCTCAAGGGCAGAGAACACATTGCCTACTTTCCGTCTCCTAATACATTCTCTGTCTTGGGCATTTATTTTTCTTTTTCAATGCTAAATCAAACAATGGTGCTTCACAGCACTGGCTTTTGAACTTGATTTGGCAAAATCTGGAAACTTGCCTACCTCTAGTGTCTTAATCCTTTCTGCACACGCGTGCGGGAGGGAGGATCTTCCTAAACTCAGTGCAATCATGTCACTCTCACTCAGACTATGCGTTGGCTGTCCACTGACTACTAAATATGAGTACAGTTCTTCCCTCAGTATCAAGGGCCTCCCTGATAGGACTCCAAAATATATTTCTGGTTTACCTATTCCATTGCCTAAGCTCTAGATGAGCTAAACCACTGATGGTGCTCACACGCCTTGCCATCCAAGTGTTCACAGTATTCATAATGGCTTCACTGTCTTTCTTGGACTGTGTTTACTTTCAGCATCACATTCTCCATCTCCATTTATTGACACTCCAATCATTTTCAGTTTCATGTCAAATGACACTTTCCCATAACCCTGGTGGATTTCATCATATTTTCCTCTTTTCTTCAGTTAATTTGGACTTTATCTCATTGTTTACTGAACTAGAAGCTCCTTTCAGGGATTCTATCTTTGTATCTCTTTACCTCTTGCAGTGTCTTGTGTAGGACATGGATATTTGGAAAATTAAACATTAGGAGTTGCTCTTGGAGGGAAACAAGTGACTTTTGGGAAAGGTTACCAGCTTTTGGAGGAAAAAAACAAGAATAATAGCAATTGTCATAAACATTAATGAATTTTGTATTCATCCAATACATATTTATTGGATAGATACTCTGTCAGGCATTGTGGTAGGCACTAAAATGTGATGGAAAATGGACGACATTACCTTTGTCCTCAAGGAGTTTAAAATGTTGCAGCAAAGCAGACAGTATTAAAAAAGCAATTAAAATAGAGAGTCATGGAGAGGACAGGATGCAGTGGGGACACATAGCCAAGGAGTCTGACCTGTCTGCTGGACACAGGGGGTGGCAATCTGAAGAACGTGTAGGATCTAGTCAGGAGGCTGGAGTGGGTGTGGCAGTGTTTTCTACAGGGGAAACTGGGTGTGATGGTCTTGTGGGGAGAGTGCACATGGCCCACGAGACAAGTTGATTCAGCTGGTGTATGGGCTAAGAAGAGTGGCAAGCGACATGCTGAAGGGGCCCAAATCACAGAAGGTCTTGTAAACCATGGGAAGGAGTTTGAACATTTCCCCTGCAGACAATAAGAAACCATTGCAAAATCTTAAAACAGGAGTTATTTGATCAGCTTTGTGTTTTGGGAGTAACCCTTTTGTGTGGAAAATGGAGACAATAAATTTAAGGAGATATATTAAGAGTCTGTTTTAAGAATCCAGGCAAGGTGGAGAAAATGAGAGAAAGAGAATGATGAGGATAATGATGATGATGATGACAATGATGATGGATTAATCTAGGGAAAAGGCTGTGTAATTTTGAAAAATGTTTAGGAGACTGTACCACTGCTCGGTATAATAGTTAAAAATTCTGGCTCTCTAAATCCTGGTTTTGTATTTTCTAGCTGAACAACCTGACAATTACTTAACATCTCAAAACCTTAGTTTCCTCATCTGTAAAACAGAAATAATAATAATCCTTACCTTCAAGGTTGTTAGGATTAAATTAGGTAATGCATGTATGAGCTCTTTGCACAGTGCTTGGTATGCAGTGAGCACTCAATAAATAATTGTTGTTTTTAGATTCACACAATTTAGTTTGTGAGTGACTGGCTGGGATGAAAGTGAGGGAGAAGACAATGAGGTCATCCAAATTCTGGCTTATTTACTGAGTGGATAATGGTGCGGCTCACTGAAATTTGGAAGCAGGTGTTGAGAAGGAAAGGGAAGATAAGGAGTTTGAGTGAAGATGTAGGAATTTGAATTTGTGGGTCTGGAATTCAGGAGAAAGATTTGAATGTTACCTGCATAAGAGTGCTCTTGAAAAGATAGACAAGATTCTATATTCCCACATCTCCATCACCCCTCAATCCATTCAGATGTTGCATCTACTCTCACCACTCTACAGAAAGTGGAGTGTTCTAGTCGCTAGTTGAATTCATGTGAGTGGATGAGCATGTTAGAGGAGGGGAGGAGGTGTGGTGTGAGTGGAGCAGATGATGGAGGGCACCCAGGAAACACCAGCTTCTAAGGTGTGGGCTGAGGACCAGGAGGTTGTAAAGGAGAAGAGAATGTGCTACCAGAAGAAAAACCAGACTACGGTGGTACCATGAAGCCAAGTAGACCAAGTACTTCATGAAGGAGGCAGTGGTCAGTGGTTCCACTGAGAGTGAAGCAGGGTAAGGTTTAAAAATTGTTAATTGATTTAACAACCAGGATGTTATTGGTAAACACTACCCCTTTCATAGTGTGGTGGGGACAGAAACAAGATCTGAGGAGATGGAAGGCTGATTAGGATGTGCAAAACTACAATCCTGGCAATCCTTTCAAGATATTGGGCTGTTGAATGGTGAGATAGAATAGAGGTAGAAGAGGGGGATAAAGTTAGAGCATTTGTTTTGTTTTTAAAAAAAGGCATTTGCATTAGCATATTTAAGTGAAGACAGAAAGGAGCGTGTAGAAAGGAGGAAATTAGAAGCAGGTAAAGATGGAACCTGAACTCTGGATTAGAGAACAGGGTGGCCCTTGAGAACACCCTGGAGTTGAAAGATGAAAAATTAGGGATTCTAGCATGAGGATCCCAAGATAAGCCCACTATGGCATTTTGGTACACAATCTTTCAGAAGAAAAAAGGTTGGGATAAAGGAAAGCAATTTCTGTGACTGCATTTTATAGTAGATGCTTTTATGAAGTTCAGGGACTGAAACTCACTATGAGAGAAGATGGACAGAGGAAACTCTTAGGGAGGCTGTGTTTGTAGTTAGAGAAGCAGAGCATTTCTTCAGAAGTAACAGTAGACAAAGAAGAGACATCAAACATCTGGGGAACCACCTTGCGTGATCATCTAGGAGGATGGTCTTGCACACAATTTTAATGTGAAAAAAATGTTGCATATGAAAGAATGTTCAGATGTGAGCCACGCTTGGACCTCAAGGAAGTAAGGTCATAAAGAAACTTCTCATGAAGAATAATAGGTACTTGAAGCTGAATTGTGTGAATATACATAGCTTTTATTTTTATTTTTTAAAATTGTATTCACCTATTTAATCTTCATATATATCATATATCAGGAAAAAGCAATTTATTTTGTAGGAATTTTAGAGAAATGCAGTGTGTTTACTTTTAAATTAATATGAGAAGGTATGGACATTTCTATGTTAATTTCAGGGAACATTTTATTTTTTAACTGTCACTTCCTCAAAATCTTCTGTCTCCCAACCACGTACTTTCCATATTTTTTGACAAATGGGCCTTTTGTGCACAAGCCTCATAATCAAATTGGTTCAAGAATAGATTGCTGCAAGTGGAACTTTCTTATATTCACCCTTGTGACAGCTAATGAAGACAAATGGGGGAAGAACAGGGACTGTGCTTTGCGGAAGGAGCTCTCATTCCCCACTGTGTTGGCTGAAGGCAAATTTGTTTCAAAGGAAAAAAAATAGAATCATCTAATTGCTTAATTCCTGCTGAAAGCCATTGGCAGCCAGCCTGCTCAAATACAGACTTTTATTTAGAGAACAAGTGTAAAACTCTTGCATACACATCCAACAGAAACCTTATTTTTTCGTCATTGAACAGTTGCCATTATCAGAAAGTGTTTATATTTGATCTGCAGAAAAAAAGAATATTTGCCTTTTGTCGATGTTCAAATTAACTATCCGAACAAACATTTCATATTGCTTTAATTCTGGGAAATATAGTAATTAGGGAATGACTAGAAATTTGGAGGTCACAGGTAATTTTTTTTTTTTTGAGACAGGGTCTCCCTCCGTCACCCAGGCTGGAGTGCGGTGGCACTGTCATAGCTCACTGCAACCTAGACCTCCTGGGCTCAAGTGATCTTCCCACCTCAGCCTCCCAAGTGTCTGGAACCACAGGCATATGACACCATATGTGGCTAATTTTTTTACTTTTTGTAGAGACGGGGGTCTCACTTTCTTGTCCAGTCTGGTTTTGAACTTCTGGGCTCAAGTGATCCTCCTGCTTTGGCCTCCTAAAGTGTTGGGATTACAGGCATGAACCACGAATCCAGCTAACAGGTACATTTGAGAATGGTTTTTGCCTTCAGCTAATTTAAAAATTAAGATGCCAGTCAAATATATGACACAATTGGAACCCTCATACATTGCTGGTGAGAGTCAAATTGGAACAATGTGAAAAACTGTTTGGCAGTATCTATTACAGGCAAATATAAACCAGCACTGTGGTCCATCAATTTCACTGTTGGGCATTACCTAACATAAATGGTTTGGAATTTCATATTGGATTGCTCAGAGTAGCCCTAAACTAGAAACAACTGAAGTGTCCTTATACAGAATGGAATACCCGTATAACAATAAAAAAAGAATAAAGTATTGATCCAAGCAACAACACAGATGAACCTTAAAAACAATGTTAAGTAAAAGAAGTTAGATATTAAAGAATACATACTGTATCTGTATGGTTCCATTTTTTAAAGTTCAAAGAAATGCAAAATTGATCCATTAGGATAAAAGTTAGAATAGTGGTTATTCTTGATGGGGGTTGACCTGGAAGGGAGGAAGGGGGAAACTTCTGTGGTGCTGGAGATGTCCTAGACTCCAGCGTGATTGTAACGGATGGTGGCTATAAGAGTATTAAACATAAGTAAAAATTTATTGAGGTGTATATTTCAGATTTGTACATAATAATATTAAGTTGTACTTTGATTTGTAAAATAGACCATCTTGGGCGGTGCAGTGGCTCATGCCTGTAATCCCAGCACTTTGAGAGGCTGAGGCAGGCAGATTACAAGGTCAGTTGATCAAGACCATCCTGGCTAACACGGTGAAACCCCATCTCTACTAAAAATACAAAAAATTAACCGGGCATGGTGGCACACGCCTGTGGTCCCAGCTACTTGGGAGGCTAAGGCAGGAGAATCGCTTGAACCTGGGAGGCACAGGTTGCAGTGAGCGGAAATTGTGCAACTATACTCTAGCCTGGGCAACAGAGCGAGACTCCATCTCAAAAAAAAAAAAAGTCATCTCTCTGATTTCTTAAAAACGTTTTTTTACTTGCAGAGAAGGAGAAAGCAGGCAATAATGAGAGCTTGCCTCCTTGACCATGACTTTGTGGGCCCTGCATATTTCAGGTAAATCAGACTAAGTGACATACCCTCACTACACTAAGTAATTGATTTTTCAGTTAGGAGATAACAACTGTAATAACTAAATATTTATTGGATTTAGAGTATTTATTAAAGATAAATTTGATTTACGGAACCACAGAGGCTTTGAGAGCATTCTGTAAATAATCTTTCTGAATTTGCTACATCTATGAATCAGTAGTCATAGGCCTTTGACCTTGACCATTTTTATGTCCCTTGATTTGATCTTTTGGGACCCATAGCCTTATCTAGTCCTACTCTAGGCTTTGCTAGACATCCTTTCATAGGCTTTTTTAGTGGCCAGATTTCACCTTCCTTACAGTTTGACCCATGAACTCTGGAAATACGCAGGAGATAAGACTATACTTTAGAAAGCACAAGAAATTTAAAATGTCTGGAATTTTAGAAAATGTTAGGGGAAGACCTAATTTTCACAACAGCAGTCCATTATTTCAATAGATGATGAAGATTGCATGAGGAAGGCTCTCTGTTTCTAATGTGGTTGAAGAAATTGAAGTTGGTTGTAGCAAAACACACAGGAATGATGAGGAAGAATTTGAGAATAGGAAATAACTTCAGAGATCATCTCACCCTTATGTTTCCAAGAGCATGAACAACATACAATTTAAGTAAGGTTACGTCTTTAGATCTCTTCATTTATTATGCCTGCTGATATTTAACTGATGGAAGAATAGAAGGCATATGTGCTGGCATCACTAGAAGGACACCAATACTTTTCACCTCTACTGGATTTTTTTTTTTTTTTGAGACGGAGTTCTGCTCTTGTTGCTCACACTGGAGTGCAATGGTGCAATCTCAGCTCACTGCAACCTCCACCTCCTGGGTTCAAGTGATTCTCCTGTCTCAGTCTCCTGAGTAGCTGAGATTACAGGGGCATGCCACCATGCCTGGCTAATTTCTGTATTTTAGTAGAGATGGGGTTTCACCATGTTGGTCAGGCTGGTCTTGAACCCCTGACCTCAGGTGATCCACCCACGTCGGCCTCCCAAAGTGCTGGGATTACAGGCTGAGCCACGGTGCCCAGCCTCTACTGGATTTTAGTGTTTATTTGGGCTATGAAATTGTAACAGTGTACAAGATACACTCTGGAGTTGGAGCAGAGGCTCTGTTCAGGGTCTTCTGTTTACTAGTTCTATGATCACTGACAAGTTACTTAACTTCTCTAAGCTCCAGCTTCTTTTTATCTAAAGTGGAGTTTATACTAGTGTCTGACTCATTAGAATGTTAGGATTAAATGAGATGACATGCACAGCACTTAGCACTTAGCAGAACAAAGCCTGATACATCTTAGGAGCTCAATAACTGTTGCCTAACATCACCATCAAACAATAATACTAATAGAATATGGCTACTAATAATATCTATTTATTAGCTTATATTTGTGCAGTTAATCTGGTGAAAATTTCTCCATGTGGAACTGGTAGTGTGTTTAAATGACCAGCACTTCCTCTTTTTTTTTTTTTTTTTTTTTTAAATCCCTGAGCCTGTTAACAGTGTTTGTCCTCCATGCAGAATTGAGTCA
Source organism: Chlorocebus sabaeus (assembly GCF_047675955.1). Lineage (NCBI taxonomy): Eukaryota > Metazoa > Chordata > Mammalia > Primates > Cercopithecidae > Chlorocebus > Chlorocebus sabaeus. Next base: position 40,156,851 of record NC_132913.1, read on the forward strand.
ATTTATATAATGGTTTTAGAAGTGAGGTAAATAGGATGAGATTCATTAGAGTTGGACTGATTTGCGCCTAGAAACCCCATGGGACATTTCTTGACAGCTAAGCCACCTAGCCCCCATGGTGCCAGTTAATAGAAAAGCTTCATCTGTAGTGAATTCATTTGTTATTGCAGTGGGAACATTCAATTTCCTCCTCTTTTTTATTTGCGGCTGCATTAGACTCAGAGTTTCCGAATATTTTTGTTTTAAAGCTATTGTTTAGATTTGAAATTAGTATTCGGAGAAGCAAAGGCTCTTCCTAATTTGGAGGCAGTGTACAGAGTAATACAGACTTTATGGCCCCATTGGAATGTGACAGTGATGCAGCAATGGGTGCCGGTGGGGCATAAGCCCCTGTTGAGTTGAACAAAGTACCATGTACCTGAACTTTCGTATATTAATTAGATGGAGGTATCTATCTGTATTAAATTGAGCATTATAATCATCACCAATTGTTAAGTGATATTAGATGAATGAAAAAAAGAACCAGCTATAACGCATGTCCATACCTAGCACTGTGGTTGCAGTTAACATGACACCAACCTAAGTAATATATTTAACAAAAATATTAAAAATATATATATTCATCTCAGATTGTTCCTTGTAGACCAAAATACCTATAGGTTTGATTAAAATTTTTATGTCTTTTATATTTTATTTAGATGAGGTTTCACTGCCACATAGGTTAGAGTGCAGTGGCATTATCTTGGCTCACTGCAACTTCCACCTCCCAGGCTCAAGCAATCCTTCTACCTTAGCCTCCCTAGTAGCTGGGACTACACAGGTGGTCACCAACACACTGGCTAATTTTGTCTAATTTTGATAAAGACAGGGTTTTGCCTTCTTTTCCAGGTTGGTCTGGAACTGCTGAGCTCAGGAGATCCACCCTTCTTGGCCTCCCAAAGTGCTGGGGTTACAGGCATAAGCCACCACACCCAGGCTTTTACATCTTAAATAGTAATTTTGTTATGGAAAAATAATTTAAATATGGTTTCCAGCTAAAGTTATAGTTTCAATTTTACAGTTTTAATGTAGAGATAATTCTGTTTTTGGAGAATCATTCTTTGAAATTGAAGAATGGGTTCTTCAATTAGGAAAAATATGAATTACATGGAATATTTAAAGGAATATTCCTAGTGACTTTCACTTATTTTACTTTCACTTACTTTATGCCAACAAAAGACATAAGGCTCTGTGGACATGAAACACCTCTGATCATGGATATTAAGATTCTTCAATCTGTGACCTGTTACCTATACTGTAGCCACTGTTTCCACTAAGACATACTATATTGTTTGAGTCACTAAGGCATCCATTTACTCAACTCTACTTGTTTTTATGCCACATAGAATTTTTAAAAACATCAAAGCTGGAGTGGAGAAAGATGGCCGAGTAGGAACAGGCTCCGGTCTGCAGCTCCCAGCAAGATCAACACAGAAGGTGGGTTATTTCTGCATTTCCAATTGGGGTACCCAGCTCATCTCACTGGGACTGTTAGGCAGTGGGTGCTGCCCACGGAGGGTGAGCCAAAGCAGGGTGGGGTGTTGTCTCATCCAGGAAGTGCAAGAGGTTGGTGAACTCCCTCCCCTAGCCAAAGGAAGCAGTGAAGGACTGTGCCATAAGGAATGGTGCATTCCAGCCCAGATACTATGCTTTTCTCATGGTCTTTGCAACCTGCAGACCAGGGGATTCCCTCAGGTGCCTACATCACCAGGGCCCTGGGTTTCAAGCACAAAGCTGGGCAGTCATTTGGGCAGATACCAAGCTAGCTGCAGGAGGTTTTTTCATACCCCAGTGGCACCTGGAACACCAGCAAGGCAGAATTGTTTACTCCTCTGGAAAGGGGGCTGAAGTTGGGGAGCCAGGTGGTCTAGCTCAGTGGATCGCACCCCCACGAAGCTGAGCAAGCTAAGATCCACTGGCTTGAAATTCTCGCTGCCAGCACAGCAGTCTGAAGTCGACCTGGGATGCTTGAGCTTGGTAGGGGTAGGGGTGTCCGCCATTACTGAGGCTTGAGTAGGTGGTTTTTCCCCTCACAGTGTAAACAAAGCCGTCGGGGAAGTTCAAACTGGGCATGCAGCTCTGCAAAGCCACTGTAGCCAGACTGCATCTCTAGATTCCTCCTCTCTAGGCAGGGCATCTCTGAATGAAACGCAGCAGCCCCAGTCAAGGGCTTATAGATAAAACTCCCATCTCCCTGGGACGGAGCATCTGGGGGAAAGGGTGGCTGTGGGCACACCTTCAGCAGACTTAAATATTCCTGCCTGCTGGCTCTGAAGAGAGCAGTGGATCTCTCAGCACAGCACTTTAGCTCTACTAAGGGACAGACTGCCTCCTCAAGTGGGTTCCTGACCCCCGTGCCTCCTGACTGGGAGACAGTTCCCAGCAGGGGTCAACAGGCATCTCATATAGGAGAACTCCAGCTGGCATTTAATGGGTGTCCCCTGGGACGAAGCTTCCAGAAGAAGAAACAAGCAGAAATCTTTGCTGTTCTGCAGCCTCTGCTGGTAGTATCTAGGCAAACAGGGTCTGGAGTGGACCTCCAGCAAACTCCAGCAGATCTACAGCAGAGGGGCTGACTGTGTTATTTATTTATTTATTTTTTTGAGACGGAGTCTCACTCTGTCTCCCAGGCTGGAGTGCAGTGGCGTGATCTCGGCTCACTGCAAGCTCCGCCTCCTGGGTTCACGCCATTCTCCTGCCTCAGCCTCCCGAGTAGCTGGGACTACAGGCGCCCGCCACCTCGCCCGGCTAGTTTTTTGTATTTTTTAGTAGAGACGGGGTTTCACCGTGTTAGCCAGGATGGTCTCGATCTCCTGACCTCGTGATCCACCCGTCTTGGCCTCCCGGGGCTGACTGTTAGAAGAAAAACTAACAAACAGAAAGGAATAGCATCAACATCAACAAAAAGGACATCCATACAAAACCCCATCCGAAGGTCACCAACATCAAAGACCAAAGGTAGATACATCCATGATGATGAGGAAAAACTAGCACAAAAAAGGGTGAAAATTCTAAAAACCGGAACACCTTTTCTCCTGCAAAGGATCACAACTCCTCACCAGTGGGGAAACAGAACTGGACAGAGAATGAATTTGATGAGTTGACAGAAGTAGGCTTCAGAAGCAGGGTAATAACAAATTCCTCTGAGTTAAAAGAAGCATGTTCTAACCCAATGCAAGGAAGCGAAGAACCTTCAAAAAAGGCTAGAGGAATTGCTAACTAGAATAACCAGTTTAGAGAAGAATATAAGTGACCTGATGGAGTTGAAAAACACAGTATGAGAACTTTGTGAAGCATATACAATTATCAATAGCTGAATCAATTAAACAGAAGAAAGGATATCAGAGATTGAAGATCAACTTAATGAAATAAAGCGTGAAGACAGGTTAGAGAAAAAATAATGAAAAGAAATGAACAAAGCATCCAAAAACTATGGTACTATGTGAAAAGACCAAGCCTACATTTGATTGGTGTATCTGAAAGTGATGGGGAGAATGGAACCAAGTTGGAGAACACTCTTCAGGATATTATCTAGGAGAATTTCCCCAATCTAGCAAGACAGGCCAACAGTCAAATTCAAGAAAAGCAGAGAACACCACAAATATTCCTTGAGAAGAGCAACCCTAAGACACATAATTGTGAGATTCACCAAGGTTGAAATGAAAGAAAAAATATTAAGGACAGCCAGAGAGGAAGGTCAGGTTACCCACAAAAGGAAACCCATCAGACTAACAGCAAATCTCTCTGCAGAAACCCTTCAAACCAGAAGAGAATGGGGGCCAATATTCAACTTTCTTAAAGAAAATAATTTTCAACCCACAATTTCATATCCAGCCAAACTAAGCTTCATAAGCGAAGGAGAATTAAAATCCTTTATAGACAACCTAGTGCTGAGAGATTTTGTCACCATCAGGCCTGCCTTACAAGAGCTCCTGAAGGAAGCACTGAATATGGAAAGGAAAAACCAATAATAACAGCAAAAACATACCAAATTGTAAAGACCATTGACACTATGAAGAAACTGCATCAATGAATGGGCAAAATAACCAGCTAGCATCATAATGACAGGATCAAATTCACACATAAAAATATTAACCATAAATGGGCTAAATGCTCCAATTAAAAGACACAGACTGACAAATTGTATAAAGAGTCAAGACCCATCAGTGTGCTGTATTCAGGAGACCCATCTCACATGCAGAGACACACATAGGCTCAAAATAAAGGGATGGAGGAATATTTACCAAGCAAATGGAAAGCAAAAAAAGAAAAAAAAAAGCAGGAGTTGCAATTCTAATCTCTGATAAAACAGACTTTAAACCAAGAAAGATCAAAAGAGACAAAGAAGGCCATTACATAATGGTAAAGGGATCAATGCAGCAAGAAGAACTAACTATCCTAAATATATATGCACCCAATACAGGAGCACCAATTCATAAAGCATCTTCTTAGAGACCTACAAAGAGACTTAGACTGCCACACAATAATAGTGGGAGACTTTAACACCCCACTGTCAATATTAGATCAATGAGACAGAAAATTAACAAGGATATTCAGGACTTGAACACAGCTCTGAACCAAGCGGACCTAATAGACATCTACAGAACTCTCCACCCCACATCAACAGAATAAACATTCTTCTCAGCACCACATCACACTTACTGTGCAACTGACCATATAATTGGAAGTGAAACACTCCTCAGCAAATGCAGAAGAATGGAAATCATAGCAAACAGTGTCTCAGACCACAGTGCTATCAAATTAGAACTCAGGATTAAGAAACTCACTCAAAACTGCACAACTACATGGAAACTGAACAACCTGCTCCTGAATGACTACTGGGTAAATAACAAAATGAAGACAGAAATAAAGATGATCTTTGAAACTCATGAGAACAAAGGCACAGCATACCAGAATCTCTGGGACACAGCTAGAGCATTGTTTAAAGGGAAATTTATAGCACTAAATGCCCACAGAAGAAAGCAGGAAAGATCTAAAATCAACACTCTAACATCACAATTAAAAGAACTAGAGAAGCAAGAGCAAACAAATTCAAAAGCTAGCAGAAGACAAGAAAAAACTAAGATCAGAGCAGAACTGAAGGAGATAAAGATTTAAAAAAAAAAAAAAAAAAAACAACCCTTCAAAAAATCGATGAATCTAGGAGCTGGTTTTTTGAAAAGATTAACAAAATGGATAGGCTACTAGCTAGACTAATAAAGAAGAAAAGAGAGAAGAATCAAATAGACATAATAAAAAATGATAAAGGAGATGTCAGCACCGACCCCACAGAAATACAAACTACCATCGGAGAATACTCTAAACACCTCTATGCAAATAAACTAGAAAATCTGGAAGAAATGAATAAATTCCTGGACACATACACCCTCCCAAGACTAAAGCAGGAAGAAGTCAAATTCCTGAATAGGCCAATAACAAGCTCTGAAATTGAGGCAGTAATTAATAGTCTACTAACCAAAAAAAGCCCAGATCCAGATGGATTCACAGCCAAATTCTACCAGAGGTAGAAGGAGAAGCTGGTACCATTCCTTCTTAAACTATTCCAAACAATAGAAAAAGAGGGACTCCTCCCTAGTTCATTTTATGAGGCCAGCATCATCCTGATACCAAAACCTGGCAGAGACACAACAAAAAAAGAAAATTTCAGGCCAATATCTCTGATGAACATCGATGCTAAAATCCTCAATAAAATGCTGGCAAACCAAATCCAGCAACACATCAAAAAGCTTATCTATCATGATCAAGTTGGCTTCATCCCTGGCATGCAAGGCTGGTTCAACATATGCAAATCAATAAATGTAATCCTTCACATAAACAGAGCCAATGACAAAAACCACATGATTATCTCAATAGATGCAGAAAAGGCCCTTGATGAAATTCTACACCCGTTCCTGCTAAAAACTCTCAATAAACTAGGCACTGATGGAACATATCTCAAAATAATAAGAGCTCTTTATGACAAACCCACAGCCAAAATCATACTGAATGGGCAAAAGCTGGAAGCATTCCCTTTGAAAAGCAGCACAAGACAAGGATGCCCTCTTTTACCACTCCTATTCAACATTGTATTGGAAGTTCTGACCAGAGCAATCAAGCAAGAGATAAAATAAAGGGTATTCAGATAGGAAAGGAGGAAGTCAAATTTTCTCTGTTTGCAGATGATAGGACTGTGTATTTAGAAAACCCCATCATCCCAGTCTCAAATCTCCTTAAGCTGATAAGCCACTTCAGCAAAGTCTCAGGACACAAAATCAGCATGCAAAAATCACAAGCATTTCTGTACACCAATAATAGACAAACAGAGATCCAGATCATGAGTGAACTCCCATTCACAATTGCTACAAAGAGAATAAAATACCTAGGAATATTACTTACAAGGGATCTGAAGGACCTCTTCAAGGAGAACTACAAACCCCTGATCAAGGTAGTAAGAGAGGACATAAATAGAAAACATTCCATGCTCATGGATAGGAAGAATCAATGTCGTGAAAATGGCCATACTGCCCAAAGTAATTTATAGATTCAATGCTATCCCCATGAAGCTACCATGGACTTTCTTCACAGAATTAGAAAAAACTACTTTAAATTTCATATGGAACCAAAAAAGAGCCCATATAGCCGAGACAATGCTAAGCAAAAAGAACAAAGCTGGAGGCATCATGCTACCTGACTTCAAACTGTACTACAATGCTACAAACCAAAACAGCATGGTACTTGTACCAAAACAGATATATAGACCAATGGAACAGAACAGAGGCCTCAGAAATAACACCACACATCTACAGCCATCTGATCTTTGACAAACCTGACAAAAACAAGCAATGGAGAAAGGAATCCCTATTTAATAAATGGCATGGGGAACACTGGGTGGCCATATGCAGAAAACTGAAACTGGACCCCTTCCTTACACCTTATACAAAAATTAACTGAAGATGGATTAAAGACTTAAACATAAGACCTAAAATCATAAAAACCCTACAAGAAAACCTACGTAATACCATTCAGGACATAAGCATGGGGAAAGACTTATGACTAAAACACCAAAAGCAATGGCAACAAAAGCCAAAATTGACAAATGGGATCTAATTAAACTGAAGAGCTTCTGCACAGCAAAAGAAACTACCATCAGAGTGAAAAGGCAACCTACAGGATGGGAGAAAATTTTGCAATGTATCCATCTGACAAAAGGCTAATATCCAGAATCTACAAAGAACTTAAACAAATTTACAAGAAAAAAACAACCCCTTCAAAAAGTGGGCAAAGGATATGAACAGACACTTCTCAAAAGAAGACATTTATGTGGCCAGCAAACATGAATAAAAGCTCATTGTCACTTCTCATTAAAGAAATGCAAATCAAAACTACAATGAGATACCATCTCACGCCAGTTAGAATGGCAATCATTACAAAGTCAGGAAACAACAGATACTGACGAGGCTGTGGAGAAATAGGAATGCTTTTACAGTGTTGGTGGGAGTGTAAGTTAGTTCAACCACTGTGGAAGTTCAACCAGTGTGGCGATTTCTCAAGGATCTGGAACCAGAAATATCATTTGACCCAGCAATTCCATTACTGGGTATATATCCAAAGGATTATAATTCCTTCTACTATAAAGACACATGCACACATACGTTTATTGCATCACTGTTCACAATAGCAAAGACTTGGGACCAACCCAAATGCCCATCAATGATAGACTGGATAAAGAAAATGTGGTACAGGGGCGGTTCCAAGGTGGCCGAATAGGAACAGCTCCAGCCTCCAGCTCCCAGCGTGAGCAACACAGAAGACGGGTGATTTTGGCATTTCCAACTGAGGTACCAGGTTCATCTCACTGGGGCATGTCAGACAGTGGGTGCAATACAGTGAGTGCAGCCCACTGAGCGAGAGCCGAAGCAGGGCAAGGCATTGCCTCACCTGGGAAGCACAAGGGGTAAAGGAATTCCCTTTCCTAGCCAAGGGAAGTCGTGACACACAGCACCTGGAAAATCGGGTCACTCTCACCCTAATACTGTGCTTTACCAAGGGTCTTAGCAAACGGCACACCAGGAGATTATATCCCATGCCTGGCTTGGACGATCCCATGCCCACAGGGCCTTCCTCATTGCTAGCACAGCAGTGTGAGATCTAACTGGAAGGCAGCAGCAAGGCTGGGGGAGGGGTGCCTGCCATTGCCTAGGCTTGAGTGGGTAAACAAAGCAGCCTGGAAGCTCGAACTGGGTGGAGCCCACCGCAGCTCAAGGAGGCCTGCTTGCCTCTATAGACTTCACCTCTGGGGACAGGGCATAGCCAAACAAAAGACAGCAGAAAGCTCTGCAGATTTAAATGTCCCTGTCTGACAGCTTTGAAGACAGTAGTGGTTCTCCCAGCATGGAGTTTGAGATCTGAGAACAGATAGACTGCCTCCTCAAGTGGGTCCCCGACCCCCAAGTAGCCTAACTGGGAGGCAATGCCCAGTAGGGGCAGAGTGACACCTCACATGGCCGGGTACCCCTCTGAGATGAAGCTTCCAGAGGAACGATCAGGCAGCAACATTTGCTGTTCAGCAATATTCCCTCTTTGGCAGCATCCTGCTGCTGATACCCAGGCAAACAGGGTCTGGAGTGGACCTCAAGCAAACTCCAACAGACCTGCAGCTGAGGGTCCTGACTGTTAGAAGGAAAACTAACAAACAGAAAGGACATCCACACCAAAACCCCATCTGTACATCACCATCATCAAAGACCAAAGGAAGATAAAACCACAAAGATGGGGATAAAACAGAGCAGAAAAGCTGAAAACTCTAAAAATCAGAGTGCTTATCCCCCTCCAAAGGAACGCAGCTTCTCACCAGCAACAGAACAAAGCTGGATGGAGAATGACTTTGACGAATTGAGAGAAGAAGGCTTCAGACGATAAAACTTCTCCGAGCAAAAGGAGGAAGTTCGAACCCATTGCGAAGAAGCTAAAAACCTTGGAAAAAACGTTAGATGAATGACTAACTAGAATAACCAATGTAGAGAAGTCCTTAAATGACCTGATGGAGCTGAAAACCATGGCATGAGAACTATGTGACGAATGCGCAAGCTTCAGTAACCAATTTGATCAACTGGAAGAAAGGGTATCAGTGATTGAAGATCAAATGAATGAAATGAAGTGAGAAGAGAAGTTTAGAGAAAAAAGAATAAAAAGAAACGAACAAAACCTCCAGAAATATGGGACTATGTGAAAAGAACAAATCTACATCTGATTGGTGTAACTGAAAGTGATGGGGAGAATGGAACCAAGTTGGAAAACACTCTGCAGGGTATTATCCAGGAAAACTTTCCCAACCTAGCAAGGCAGGCCAACATTCAAATTCAGGAAATACAGAGAATACCACAAAGATACTCCTTGAGAAGAGCAACTCCAAGACACATAATTGTCAGATTCACCAAAGTTGAAATGAAGGAAAAAATGTTAAGGGCAGTCAGAGAGAAAGGTTGGGTTACCCAAAAAGGGAAGCCCATCAGACTAACAGCGGATCTCTCAGCAGAAACTCTACAAGCCAGAAGAGAGTGGGGGCCAATATTCAACATTCTTAAAGAAAATAATTTTCAACCCAGAATTTCATATCCAGCCAAACTAAGTTTTATAAGTGAAGGAAAAACAAAATCCTTTACAGACAAGCAAATGCTGAGAGATTTTGTCACCACCAGGCCTGCCCTACAAGAGCTCCTGAAGGAAGCACTAAACATGGAAAGGAACAAATGGTACCAGCCACTGCAAAAACATGCCAAAATGTAAGGACCATTGATGCTAGGAAGAAACTGCATCAACTAACGAGCAAAATAACCAGCTAACGTAATAATGACAGGATAAAGTTTACACATAACAATATTAACCTTAAATGTAAATGGGCTAAATGCTCCAATTAAAAGACACAGACTGGCAATTTGGATAAAGAATCAAGACCCATCAGTTTGCTGTATTCAGAGACCCATCTCACATGCAGAGACACACATAGGCTCAAAATAAAGGGATGGAGGAAGATCTACCAAGCAAATGGAAAACAAAAAAAGACAGGGGTTGCAATCCTAGTCTCTGATAAAACAGACTTTAAACCATCAAAGATCAAAAGGGACAAAGAACACCATTACATAATGGTAAAGGGACCAATTCAACAAGAAGAGCTAACTATCCTAAATATATATGCACCCAATACAGGAGCACCCAGATTCATAAAGCAAGTCCTTAGAGACTTACAAAGAGACCTAGAGTCCCACACAATAATAAGGGGAGACTTTAACACCCCACTGTCAACACTAGACAGATCAATGAGATAGAAAGTTAACAAGGATATCCAGGAATTGAACTCAGCTCTGCACCAAGCGAGCCTAGTAGACATCTACAGAACTCTCCACCCCAAATCAACAGAATATACATTCTTCTTAGCACCACATCGCACTTATTCCAAATTGACCACATAATTGGAAGTAAAGCACTCCTCAGCAAATGTGAAAGAACAGAAATTGTAACAAACTGTCTCTCACACCACAGTGCAATCAAACTAGAACTCAGGACTAAGAAACTCAATCAAAACCGCTCAACTACATGGAAACTGAACAACCTGCTCCTGAATGACTACTGGGTACATAACGAAATGAAGGCAGAAATAAAGATGTTCTTTGAAACTAATGAGAACAAAGATACAACATACAAGAATCTCTGGGACACATTTAAAGCAGTGTGTAGAGGGAAATTTACAGCACTAAATGCCCACAAGAGAAAGCAAAAAGATCTAAAATCAACACTCTAACATCACAATTAAAAGAACTAGAGAAGCAGGAGCAAACACATTCAAAAGCTAGCAGAAGGCAACAAATAACTAAGATCAGAGTAGAACTGAAGGAGATAAATACACAAAAAACCCGTCAAAAAAATCAATGAATCCAGGAGCTCGTTTTTTTGAAAAGATCAACGAAAGTGAGAGACCACTAGCAAGACTAATAAAGAAGAAAAGAGAGAAGAATCAAATAGATACAATAAAAAATGATAGAGGGGATATCACCACCGACCTCACAGAAATATAAACTACCATCAGAGAATACTATAAACACCTCTACGCAAATGAACCAGAAAACCTAGAAGAAATGGATAAATTCTTGGACACATACACTCTCTTAAGACTAAACCAAGAAGAAGTTGAATCCCTGAATAGACCAATAACAGGCTCTGAAATTGAGGCAATAATTAATAGCCTACCAACCAAAAAAAGTCCAGGACCAGATGGATTCACAGCCGAATTCTACCAGAGGTACAAGGAGGAGCTGGTACCATTCCTTCTGAAACTATTCCAATCAATAGAAAAAGAGGGAATCCTCCCTAACTCATTTTATGAGACCAACATCATCCTGATACCAAAGCCTGGCAGAGACACAACAAAAAAGAATTTTCAGACCAATATCCCTGATGAACATTGATGCAAAAATCCTCAATAAAATACTGGCAAACCGAATCCAACAGCACATCAAAAAGCTTATCCACCATGATCAAGTGGGTCTCATCCCTGGGATTCAAGGCTGGTTCAATATATGCAAATCAATAGACATAATCCAGCATATAAACAGAACCAAAGACGAAAACCTCATGATTACCCTAATAGATGCAGAAAAGGCCTTTGACAAAATTCAACAGCCCTTCATGCTAAAAACTCTCAATAAATTTGGTATTGATGGATTGTATCTCAAAATAATAAAAGTTATTTATGACAAACCCACAACCAATATCATGATGAATGGGCAAAAACTGGAAGCATTCCCTTTGAAAACTGGCACGAGACAAGGATGCCCTCTGTCACCACTCCTATTCAACATAGTGTTGGAAGTTCTGGCCAGGGCAATCAGGCAGGAGACAGAAATAAAGGGTATTCAATTAGGAAAAGAAGAAGTCAAATTGTCCCTGTTTGCAGTTGACATGATTGTGTATTTAGAAAACCCCATGGTCTCAGCCCCAAATCTCCTTAAGCTGATAAGCAACTTCAGCAAACTCTCAGGATACAAAATCAATGTGCAGAAATCACATGCATCCTTATACACCAATAACAGACAAACAGAGAGCCAAATCATGAGTGAACTCCCATTCACAATTGCTTCAAATAGAATAAAATACCTAGGAATCCAACTTACAAGGGACGTGAAGGACCTTTTCAAGGAGAACTACAAACCACTGCTCAATGAAATAAAAGAGGACACAAACAAATGGAAGAACATTCCATGCTCATGGATAGGAAGAATCAATATCGTGAAAATGGCCATACTGCCCAAGGTAATTTATAGATTCAGTGCCATCCCCATTAAGCTATCAATGACTTTTTTCACGGAATTGGAAAAAACTAAAGTTTATATGGAACCAAAAAAGAGCCCGCATTGCCAAGACAATCCTAAGCCAAAAGAACAAAGCTGGAGGCATCATGCTACCTGACTTCAAACTATACTACAAGGCTACAGTAACCAAAACAGAGATATAGACCAATAGAACAGAACAGAGCCCTCAGAAGTAATACCACACATCTACAACTATCTGTTCTTTGACAAACCTGACAAAAACAAGAAATGGGGAAAGGATTCCCTATTTAATAAATGGTACTGGGAAAACTGGCTAGCCATAAGTAGAAAGCTGAAACTGGATCCCTTCCTTACATCTTATACAAAAATTAATTCAAGATGGATTAGAGATTTAAATGTTCGACCTAAAACCATAAAAACCCTAGAAGAAAACCCAGGCAATACCATTCAGGACATAGGCATGGGCAAGGACTTCATGTCTAAAACACCAAAAGCAATGGCAACAAAAGCCAAAATTGACAAATGGGATCTAATTAAACTGAAGAACTTCTGCACAGCAAAAGAAACTACCATCAGAGTGAACAGGCAATGTACAGAATGGGAGAAAAATTTTGCAATCTCCTCATCTGACAAAGGGCTAATATCCAGAACCTACAAAGAACTCAAACAAATTTACAAGAAAAAAACAACCCCATCAAAAAGTGGGCAAAGGATATGAACAGACACTTCTCAAAAGAAGACATTTGCAGGCAACAGACACATGAAAAAATTCTCATCATCACTCGCCATCAGAGAAATGCAAATCAAAACCACAATGAGATACCATCTCACGCCAGTTAGAATGGCGATCATTAAAAAGTCAGGAAACAACAGGTGCTGCAGAGGATGTGGAGAAATAGGAACACTTTGACACTGTTGGTGGGACTATAAACTAGTTCAACCATTGTGGAAGACAGTGTGGGGATTCCTCAAGGATCTAGAACTAGAAATACCATTTGACCCAGCCATCCTATTACTGGGTATATACCCAAAGGATTAGAAATCATGCTGCTATAAAGACATATGCACATGTATCTTTATTGCGGCACTATTCACAATAGCAAAGACTTGGAACCAACCCAAATGTCCATCAATGACAGACTGGATTAAAGAAATCTGGCACATATACACCATGGAATACTATGCAGCCATAAAAAAGGATGAGTTCATGTCTTTTCTAGGGACATGGATGCAGCTGGAAACCATCATTCTCAGCAAACTATCGCAAGAACAGAAAACCGAACACTGCATGTTCTCACTCATTGGTCGCAACTGAACAATGCAAACACTTGGACACAAGAAAGGGGACATCACACACCAAGGCCTGTTGTGGTGTGGGGGAAGGGGGATGGGGGAGGGGTAACATTAGGAGAAATACCTAATGTAGCTGATGGGTTGATGGCTGCAGCAAACCAACTTGTCCCGTGTCTACCTATGTAACAAACCTTCATGTTCTGCACATGTATGCCAGAACTTAAAGTATGTATATATAAAAAAATCAAAGCCAACAGGGAATACAGCTGAAGAATGTGCTATAAGAAGACAGAGAAAACAAATAGAACTTGAAACTCTAGAAGGTTTGTTCATTTGTATGTTTTGAGAACCAATTAAATAGTGAGAACAAAAGCACCAGAGAGAACAAAAGTTGAGTGATTCAACTGTAATTGTTGTTTTAGGTGACCAGGTAAAAAATCTGTTTATTTTTAAATTAGTATTTTTTCTTTTATTGTCATACTTTATAGAAATGTTTTTGTTGTGGCTCCTAGAAACAAGGTCTTTTTATAGACATTGGAATGTATCTGTGATCTAGCCAGGGGTATGGTGTGGCCTGAGATCAAGCTAGGAGACTGCTTGTTTCTTCTAGATTTTCCATCATTGTTAGGACTGTGATGAGAAGCTGTTAGGGAAAGCAGTGTTAAATAAAAGGCAGGAGACACAGGCTAGGCTGTGAACTATGGGTGGTGGGCTCTTTTCCCTGTGTCCCTTCTTCTAACTATAAGCACCCTGATCTCTGGTTTTGTTTCTCTAGTTAACAACACAAGTGTTGTCCAAGTTTTTATGGAGCTGACAAGGTGTAAAAAAAAATTATGAAATGTTAAGTGCTAGTAAAGAAATGAAAGAGAGATGTGTGACAGGACAGAAGTTTGGGAGAGTACAGTCTTAGGTAAGATGGTCAAGAAAGATTGACCTGGAGTGGGTGACATTTGGTCTGAGACTTGAATGGCAAGACAAAGAATATCTGCAAAGGCTCTCAGGTGGGAATGAACTTGAAATTTTCTAGAAGTGGGAAAAAAGGACAAGTAAGAGCAAATGGAAAGGTTAGGAAGAGATTGAAGTCATTCAAACCACAGCATAGCTAACTGACTAACTCCCTACTCCTTCCCTTTCTCCAATATCCTTGGGGTTAGAGAAACAACAGCCTGCATTAACAAAACATAGTACTCATTCATTCTTTCAAGGGAATAATTTGAAACTGCAGCACCTTTTAGTAGAACGTGAAATTTAGGTTCCTGGAAAACTTTCTATTTTGAAAAATTATATACTAAACATAACAGGGTTGTGAGAATATAGAATTAGGGCAGACCACTTCAAACCAACATAATTTTATAACCAGAGCATTAACAAAAATAATGGTATCTGAAAGCATAACAGCTGGGGGCTGCCTCATGGAATATTAAAAATATATAAGCAAGAGAGAACAGCAGTGAGAGGTTGAGCCCAGAGAGGAAGAACAAAGAACGAAGAGAGAGAATCAGTAACAGCCTACAACATGGATCGTGAGAAAGTCTATTGAGGAAGACGTTCAGCTTCTGGTAAAGGAACTGAGCATCTGAAACAATCCATAAGACTCTAAAGAGGCTGACTGATCATGGAATCTGAAGAGGTCATTATTAAATGTGTCAAAAGTAAAATAGTATTTTCTCAAGTCCAGCTACTCTAGAGGGAGTAAAATCACAAGTGTACATTCTATCAGCATGCCCTACTTTCAGCTTTCTAATGAGTAAGGAAGGAGTGAAAGGAAAAGGAAAAGGTCCAGGCCTCAAAGTGCCTAGAAATTTCTGCTTTTACTCACCTAGAGCTCTCAGCTGCTGTGTAAGGAGTGTAGCTGCCGTGCCGAATAAACCAGTTACAGAGAGAGGCCCAGGCAGGACCACTGTGTCCTGGCTTTCCAAACCATGAGTGACTTTGGATTATACAGCCCCAGTTGTGCCTGAAGATGACAGCAGCTGCCTGAGTAACCTGAAGATGAACAGAAGAACCACCCAGCTGAGACCAGCCCAGAGTGCAGAACTGATGGAAAGATCAAAATGAAGGCATGTGGTTAAAAATGAAAACAAAATAAAATGAACTGGTGTAATAGGATCAGTGAAGCTAAAATTACATGTGCATGAGGATTACAGCAAGGTACTCCGTGGGTTAAAGGTAAGGAGAAATGAAATTAGATAGATTCAAAATGTAATGGATGAGTTCAGCCACATGTACAAATGTACAACAAAAGAAATTATCTTCAAACATTAACTAACGAATTTGAAATTTTTCCAAAATCTAATCAGTGTGGTTTGTATTAACTTCAGGGAGGCATGTTAGATGTTGCAACTAGGAAAATGTCAGGCAGGGGTCAGAAATTCAAATGCCTAAAGGGATCATGCAGATAATATGAATGTGATCACGCAGATAATATGAAGCTGAGCCTTATGAAAACAATGATAACAACCAATGGAATGGGGGGGAATATTTGCAAATCATATATCTGATAAGGGTCTAATATAAATAAAGAACTTCTATAGCTCAACAACAAAAACCAAGTTACCCAATTGAAAAACAGGCAAAGGACTTGATAGACATTTCTTTAAAGAAGATATACAAATAGTCAATACATATATGAAAAGATACTCAACCTCACTTATTGTTAGGGAAATGCAAATCCAAACTAAGCATGAAATCACCTATCTTAAAAGATCTAAGAGTGAGCTTATTTTAAATTTGAAATATTTATTTGATTTCATTATATTTTTCTCTACTGTTGCTTCCTCTGGGAATACACTCCAAACGAAGTTAGCAGTTGGCTAAGGGAATAGCATGTGATATCAGCAAATTTGTGTGGTCTAAAGAACCTTAAAATATTCTGTAGCTTGCCTCAAAATATAATATACGTAATTTATGTCTGTGGCCCTGTATACTAATTTTAATTTTTGCCAAAGATTGAGAGCCACTGAGCTATATTAAAGGAAAAAAATAGTATGACAGTCTACAATGCAGATATCTAGCCATTCAAATGAATTGTCTTTAAACTAACTCTTCATTCCCTAGAAGGTGTATAGAAGCTAGGTGGAGAATTCTAAAGCACTAATTTATCTTTAGTTTCTTTCTTCTCATATTACTGTTAAGCTTCTGTAAATTTTATACAAATTAACACATTCGTATGTTATAGTAGTACCTCATCTTTTGAGATAGTAGTATCTATTGCTCAATAGATAAATTAAACGCTGAAACTCCTACTTCAGTGTCCCATAGTACTTCATACATATCTTTATTATAGGACTTCTTGCAATATATTAAAATTATTTAATTATATCCTCACCTCGTAGGTAAGATATAGGTGTAATTTACTTTGTACCAGCAGTACCTTGGATAATGCCTCCAATGTGGTTGATGCTCATTTTTTTGTTGTGGAATTAACAGATCTGTATTTCAGACTTTGTGGATGATGCATGCTTGCCCAATAGATTTTAATTGTTTTTTTTTTCATTATTGTTCATATTTTCACATTAATAAACTATTTTTAGAGTGGTTTTAGTTTCACAGTAATATTGAATGGAAACAAAGAGTTCCCTTAAATCTTTTTCCCTTCCCCACAAACTCCCCCACTAACCTTCCTCACCACAGCAGTACATTTATTACAACTGATGAACCTTATATTGACACACTGTTATTACCTAGAGTCCATAATTTACATTAGGGTCCACTCATGGCTTTTCACAGTCTATGGATTTGGATAATGAATGATGACATGTGTTCATCACTGTAATATTGTGAAGTATAATTTCACTGATCTAAATATCGCCTGTGCTCTGCCTATTCATCTCTCCCGCTATGCTAACTCCGGGCAGACACCAATATTTTTACTATCTTCATAGTTTTGTCATTTCCAGAATGTCTGATAATCGGATTATACAGTATGTAGCTTTTTTTCAGGTTGGCTTCTTTCACTTAGCAATATATATTTTTAAGTTTCCTTCATGGCTTTCCATGGCTTTATAGTTCTTTTATTTTAATAGCGCTGAATAATATTCCATTGTCTGGATGTACTGCAGTTTATCCATTCATCTACTGAAGAACATCTTGGTTACTTCCAAGTTTTGGCAATTTATCAATAAGGATGCTGTAAACATTCATGTGCAGGATTTTGTGTGAGCATGATTTTTCAGTTTATTTGGGTAAATATCAAGGACTTCAATTGCTGGATTGAATGGAAAGATTGTGTTTAGTTTTACAGGAATCTGCCAAACTTTCTTCCAAAATGGTTTTAGTATTTTGCATTCTCACCAGCAGTGAATGAGAGTTTGCTCTATATCCTCATCAGCATTTGGTGTTGTCAGTGTTTTGAATTGTGGTCAATTCTAATAGGTGTATAGTAGCATTTCATTGTTATTTTAAATTGCCATTTCTTTTTTCTTTTAGATGGAGTTTCACTTTTGTTTCCGAGGTTGGAGTACAGTGGCACAATCTCGGCTCACTGCAACCTCTGCCTCCCAAATTCAAGGGATTCTCCTGCCTCAGCCTGTCTAGCTGAGATTACAGGCATGTGCCACCACGTTCAGCTATTTTTTTTTTTTTTTGTATTTTTAGTAGAGACGGGATTTCACCATGGTGGCCAGGCTGGTCTTGAACTCCTGACCTCAGGTGATCTGCCCACCTTGCCCTCCCTTAAATTGCAATTTCTTATTAACATATGCATATTTTCGTACACTTAATCCTTATCTTTATATCTTCTTTGGTAAGATGTCTGTTTATGTCTTTTGACAGTTTTAAAATTGGGTTATTTTCTTATTGTTGAGTTTTGAGAGTTCTTTGTGTATTTTAGATAACTGTCTTTTGTTAGCTGTGCCTCTAGCAACTATTTTCTCCCAGTTTCCAGCTTGTTTTCTCATTCTCTTGGCATTACCTTTCATAGATCAGAAGACATAAACATAAGCTTCCAGTTTTTACTATTAATTATGATGTTGACTGTAGGCTCTTATAGGTGTTCTTTATGAAGTAGAGGAAGATTCCCTCTATGCCTAATATGCTGAAAGTTTTAAATCAGTAATGGGTGGTAGATTTTGTAAAATGCTTTTTCTGCATCTACTGATATAATCATGTGATTTTTCTTCTTTAGCCTTCTGTAATCATGTGATTACATTAATTGATTTTCAAATGTTGAACCAGTCTTCTTGCATACCTGAGATAAATCCCACTTGATAGTAATGTGCAAATTTTTTTTTTTTTTTACTTCTTTGATTCAATTTGCTAATATTTTGTTGAAGATTTTGGTTTTATATTTGCAGAATATATTGGTTTCTAGTTTTCTTGTATAATATTTGTTTGGTTTTGGTATTGGGTTAATGCTAAACTTATAGAATGAGTTAGGGAATATTCCCTCTATTTCTATCTTCTGGAAGAGATTGTAGAAAATTGGTATAATTTCTTTTTTAAATGTTTGGCAGAATTCATAAGTGAACCCACCTGGGCCTGGTGCCTTCCATTTAAGTAGGTTATTATTTATTTATTTATTTAATAGGGATAAACCTATTCAGATTGTTTATTTCTCCTTATGTAAGGATTGTCAGATTGTGTTTTCCAAGGAATTAATCCATTTTATCTAATTTATCAAATTTGTGACCATAGAATTATTCATAATATTCTTTTTTTGTTGTTTTTTTTTAATGTCAATGGAATATGTAGTGGTGTTCCTTTTTATCATTTCTAATACTAGTCATTTGTGTCATCTCTTTCTCTCTTAAAGTAGCCTGGCTAGAGGCTTAACAATTTTCTTCCCTTTTTAAAAAATATACCTTGAATTTGCTGACATAGAGTATTTTCAATTTTGTTGATCTTTTTCACAATAGCCACAAAAAGAATAAAATATCTAGGAATACGGCTAACCAGGAAGGTGAAAAATCTTTACAACAAGAATTACAAAACGCTGCTCAGTGAAATCAGAGATGATACAAACAAATAAAAAAAATTCCATGTTCATGGATAGAAAGAATCAAAGTTGTTAAAATGGACATACTTCCCAAAGTGTTTTAAATATTCAGTGCTATTCCTATCAAACTACCAATGACATTCTTCACAGAATTAGAAAAAAAAACTATTTTAAAGTTCACATGTAACAGAAAAGAGTTCAAATAGCCAAAGCAATTCTAAGCAAGAAGAATAAAGCCAGAGACATCACATTGCCTGGCTTCAAAGTATACTACAAGGCTGCAGTAACCAAAACAGTATGGTACTGCTCACAAAACAGACATATAGACCAATGAAACAGAATAGAGAGCCCAGACATAAGGCCACACACCTACAACCATTTAATCTTCAACAAAGTCAACAAAAACAAACAATGGGGAAAGGACTCCCTATTCAATAAATGCTGCTGGGATAATTGGCTAGCCATATGCAAAAGATTGAAATGGGACCCCTTCCTTACACCATATACAAAAATCAACTCAAGATGGATTAAAGACCTAAATTTAAAACTAAAACTTACAAACCCTGGAAGTTAACCTAGGAAATACCATTCTGGACATAGCTGGTGAAGATTTCATGACAGAGACACCAAAAGCAAAGCAATTGCAACAAGAGGTTTTTTTTTTTTTTTTTTTTTTTTGTGATGGAGTCTCACATCATCAACTGGGCTGGAGTGCAATGGCACGATCTTGGCTCACTGCAACCTCCACCTTCCAGGTTCGCATGATTCTCCTGCCTCAGTCTCCTGAGTAGCTGGGATTACAGGTGCACACCACCACACCCAGCTAGTTTTTTGTATTTTTAGTAGAGGCAGGGTTTCACTATGTTGGCCAGACTGGTCTTGAACTCCTGACCTCGTGACCCACCTGCCTCAGCCTCCCAAAGTGCTGGGATTACAGGCAAGAGCCACTGTGCCCAGCCACAACAATAGCAAATATTGACAAATGGGATCTAATTAAACTAAAGAGCCTCTGCACAGAAAAGAAACTATCAACAAAGTAAACAGACAACCTACAGAATGAGAGAAAATATCTGCATTCTATGCAAATGACAAAGGTCTAATATCTAGCATCTATAAGGAACTTAAATTAATAAGCAAAATATAAGCAACCCCATTAAAAAGTGGGCAAAGGACATGAACAGACACTTTTCCAAAGACATATGTAGCCAATAAGTATGTAAAAAAAATGCCCAACCTCACTAATTATTATAGAACTGCAAATTGAAACCACAATAAGATACCATCTTATACCAATCAGAATGGCTACTGTAATAAAGTCAAAGTATAGCAGATGCTTGTGAGGTTGCACAGAAAAGGGTATGCTTATACACTGCTGGTGGGAATGTAAATTAGTTCAGCCATTATGGAAAGAAGTTTGGTGATTTTACAAAGAACTGAAAGCAGAATTAC
This sequence comes from Chlorocebus sabaeus, assembly GCF_047675955.1. Classification (NCBI taxonomy): domain Eukaryota; kingdom Metazoa; phylum Chordata; class Mammalia; order Primates; family Cercopithecidae; genus Chlorocebus; species Chlorocebus sabaeus. The sequence goes on from NC_132913.1 coordinate 40,177,893, forward strand.
CATTTGACTCAGCAATCCCATTATTGGATTTATACCCAAAGGAAAATAAATTGTTCTACCATAAAGACACATGCATGTATATGTTCCTCACAGCACTATTCACAATAGCAAAGACATGGAATCATGTCTAAATGCCCATCAATGATAGACTGGATAAAGAAAATGTAGTACATATACACCATGGAATACTATGCAGCCATAAAAAAAAAATGAGATCATGTTCTTTGCAGCAACATGTATGGAGCTATAGGCCATTATCCTCAGTGAACTAACTTAGGTACAGAAAACCAAATACTGCATGTGGGAGGATACAGTATTTTTTTTCTTTGTGTCCATATGTACTGAATGTTTAGTTTCCACTTTTGGGAGGTAAAGGAACAATAGACACTGGGGCCTACCAGAGGGTGGAGGGGGGTAGGAAACTGAAGATTAAGAAAACTAACTACTGGGTATGGTGCTTATTACCCGGATGGTAAAATAATCTGTACACCAACCCCACATGACATGTAATTTACCTATATAACACAACTGCACATCTACGCCTGAGCCTAAAATAAAGGTTTTTTAAAAAAGAACCAGGTTTTGGGCTGGGCGTGGTGGCTCACACCTGTAATCCCAGCATTTTGGGAGGCCAGGAAGGGCAGATCAGGAGGTCAGGAGATCCAGACCATCTTGGCTAACACGGTGAAACCCCATCTCCACTAAAAATACAAAAAAATTAGCTGGGCGTGGTGGCGGTCCCAGCTACTTGGGAGGCTGAGGCAGGAGAATGTCATGAACCCAGAGGCGGAGCTTGCAGTGAGTCGAGATGGTGTGCCTGCACTCCAGCCTGGGTGACAGAGTGAGACTCCATCTAAAATAAGAACAAAACCAAAAAATAACAACAACAAAATCCAGGTTTTGGTCTGTGTTTTTCTCTATTGATTTGTTTTCTTTTTTTTTTTTTTTGCTCTAATTTTTGTTATTTGTTTTCTTCAGCTTACTTCGGATTTAATTTTCTTTTCTTGCTTTTAGATTTCTAAAGTAGGAGGTTAGATTATTGATTTTAGGTCTTTCTTCTTTTCAAATACATGCCTTCGATACTATGAATTTCCTTCTAAGCACTGTATTCACTGCATCCCCCAAATTTTATTTTTCCTTAATTCAAAATATTTTTAAATTTGTCTTGAGATTTCTTTTTTCATACATTTATGATTTAGAAGTGCATTGCTTAATCTCTAAGCATTCTGGGATTTTCCAGCCATCTTTCTGTTATGAATTTCTAGTTTAATTCCATTGTAGTATGAGAGCAGAAATTCTATAATTTCTATTCTTTAAGCTCATTAAGATGTGTTTTATGACTTAGAATGTCATCTGTATTGGTGAATGTTCCAAATGAGTTTGAGAAGAGTGTGAATTCTGCTGTTATTAGATGTAATCTCTAGATGTCCATTATATACAGTTAATTGATAGTGTTGTTAAATTCAACTGTGTCCTTACTGATATTCTGCCTACTGAATTGATCCATTTTTAAGAGAGGAATATTGAAGTCTCCAACTATAATAGTGGATTACTGTATTTCTCCTTAAAGTTCTAACCATTTTTGTCTCATGTATTTGGATGCTCTTTTGTTAGGCAAATACATGTTAATTATTACTACATCTTCTTGGAAAATTGGTCCCTTTATTCTTATGTAATGTATCTCTTGATTCCTGATAACTTATTTGCTTTGAAGTCTTCTCTAGTCCCAAGTTAATATAGCAACCCCAGTTTATTTTGATTGTTGTTTGCATGATATATCTCACTCCATTTATTTACTTTTAATGTATATGTGTCTTTATAGTAAATTTCTTGTAGACAGCATATAATTGGGCCTCGCTTTTTGATCACTCTGACAATATTTGTGTCAAATGTTTGGCCTCAAATGATCCTCTTGCCTTGGCCTCCCAATGCACTATAATTACAGGCCATTGCACCCAGATATTTGTCTTTTAATTGATGCATTTAGACCGTTCATATTCAAAGTGATTACTGATATAATTGGAATAATATCTACCTTTTTTTTTTTTTTTTTTTAACAATTTTCTATCTGTTGCCCTTGTTCTTTGGCCCTATTTTTTTCCTGTACTCTTTTTCTGCCTTTTGTGGCTTTAGTTGAACATTTAATATAATTCTCTTTCTCTCCTTTGTTAGCATATCAATTATATTTCTTGTTTTATTTTCTTTATGGGTTGCCCTAGAGTTTGCAACATACATTTACAACTAATTTAAGCTAACTTTTAAATAACACTATACAACTTCACAGGTAGTGAAAGTGCAAGATAATAACAAGATAATCCTAATTCCTTCTTCTTGTCCCTTGCATTATTGCTGTCACTCATTTTACCTATACATATAGATTTGAAAAAGTTGTTGATATTATTTTGAACAAAATGTTATCTGTTAGATCAATTGAGAATAAGAAATATAAAAGTTTTTATTTTACCTTTACTTTTCCTTCTCTGATGCTCTTCCCTTCTTTTCGTAGACCTGAGTTTCTGACCAACATTATTTTATTTTTCTCTAAATAACTTCTCAACATTTCTTACAAGGCATGTCCACAGGCAATGAAGTCCGTCAATGTTTGTTTGCCTGAAAAATACTATTTCTCCTTTAGTTTTGAAGGATAATTTTACGGGCACAGAATTCAAAGTTGTTGTTAGTTTTTTTCTCAACATTTAAGTCACTTAAATATTTCACTCCACTCTCTTCTTGCTTGCATGGTTTCTGAGGAGAAGTTGGATCTTTGCCCTTCTATACATGAGGTATTTTTTTTCGCTCTGGCTTCCTTCAGGGTATTTTTTTCCTTATTTTGATTTTCTGCTTTTTGAAAATGTTATGCCTAGGTGTAGTTTTTCTGGCTTTTAGCCTGCTTGGTGTTGTCTGAACTTCCTGGATCTGTGTTTTGGTATCTCATATTAATTTGGGCAAATTCTCAGTCATAATTGCTTCAAATATTACCTCTATTCCTTTATCTTTTTCTGTCATTCCCTTTACACATATGTTACATCTTTTGTAGCTGTCCCACAGTTCTCATATGTGTGTCATATATATATATATACACATCTGTCATATATATACACATCTGTCATACATATTCACACACACAAACACACACATCTGTTTTTCTCTTTGTTTTTTTTAGTTTTGGAGGTTTCTGCTGAGATATTCACAAGCTTGGAGATTCTTTCCTCAGCTGTGTCCAGCCTACTGAAATCCCTTTGAAGGCATTTTTCTTTCTGTTGCAGTGCTTTTGATCTCTAGCATTTCTTTTTGTTTCCTTTTTAGAATTTTTATCTCTCTCCTTACATTGCCCATCAGTTCTCACATGGGCAGATTGTCTATCCATTAGAGCCCTTAGCATATTAATCATGGTTGTTTTAAATTACTGGTCTGATAAATCCAACATCCATACCATGTGCAGGTCTGGTTCTGATGCTTGCTCTGTCTCTTCAAAGTGTGTGTGTGTGTTCTTTTAGTATGTATTATAATTTCTTCTTAATAGCTAGACATGATTTATTGGATAAAAGGAAGTGTAAATAAGCCTTTAGTAAGATGGTCATAAGGTGTAGGGGAGGGAAAGAATTCTGTAGTCCTAAGATTAAGTCTTTTAGTAAATCTGTACATCTGGACTGTGAACTTCACACATGGTTCTCAGTATTTCCCCTCCTTTCCTACTTAGGTGGGACAGGATTGAATGGGATGGTGTTGAGTACTCCCTTCCTCTATGTGGAGGGCGAGAGTCAGCTAGAGTTCCTCATTTTTTTTTCTCCAGCTCAGTTAGGCTCAGATAAAATCCCAGCAAGTTAGGCTTTGTTTAAAAATTTCTCCTGAGGGGCAGAACTTGTAAAGAACAGAATGCTCTGACGTATTCAAAGTAGTTCTTTTCCTCTCTCCATGCTGGAGAAATGAGGGAATTTTAATATGATACTCACTGTGAAGACCCAGTAGAACTCCTTGAAGTTAATCTCAGAGGAGTGTGGGGTTCCACTATGACTAGGTCACCCCTCCTTCCCTCACCCCAGAGATTTTAACTCTCAGATTGTCTAATCCAAGTCTCCAGCAATTTACCAATTATAGTTAAGGCTTTCCTACCCCTGCACTTGTTTCTGCTAAGCTCTGGTATGGTAAGTTGTGATTCTCTGAATCCACCTGTCTGTCTCTTCAATTTTGAGGGCACTGGTTTGCCCTGTGACCTCACTTCTCTGATGCCTCTAAGAAGAATTGTTCATTTTTCAGTTAGTTCAGTTTTTTGATTCTTGTGAGGATGAAGTGGTGACTTCTAAGCTCCTTACATGCTAGGCTGGTGCTCTTTTATTTCTTATTGTTTATTTTTAAAAGCGTATGTAATCCCCAGTTTCAGTTCCTCCTGAGCTCCTAATTATTGCCGTGGAATAATTGTTGAGGAGTTGTGAATGACTTTGCTATGGTCTGAAATTCACATACTGGAACTTAATTCCTAATGTGATCTATTAAGAAGTGGGGCCTTTGGGGAGTGATTTAAGTTATGGAGGCAGAACCCTCATGAATGGGATTAATGCTCTCATAAAAAGGGTTGAGGGAACTTGCTGGCCTCTGGTGCCATGTGAGGACACAGTGGTCCTTTTTGTGTGACAGTGCAGCAACAAGGTGCCATTTTGGAAGCAGAGACTGGACTCTTACCAGACACCAAATCTGCTGGCTCTTTGATCTTGGACCTTCCAGCCACTCTTACTGTAAGTGATAAATTTCTGTTACTTATGAGTTACCCTGTATTGGGTATTTTTTTGTTTGTTTTGTTATAGTAGCCTGAATGGACTGAGACAGAAACTGATACATAGAAGTGAGGTGCTGCTGTAACAAATACCATGAAGGTCTTTTCTAATGAGAGCTCAGAAGAAGAGGAGAGCTATAGAGAAAGCTTCAATCTCCCTCGAGATTACCAAAGTGTTTGTGATCAGAATGTTTGTAGAAATATGAATATTAATGGCCATTCTGATGAGGTTTCAGATGGAAGAGAGGACTATGTAATTAGATCATGGAGGAAAAGCCATTCTTGTCTTAAAACGGCAAAGAACTGGGCTGAAATTGTGTTCATTTCCTAGTGCTTTGTAAAAAGTAGAAGTTGCAAGTGATACAGTAGGATATTTGGTCAAATAAATTTCTAAGCAAAGTGTTGACGGTGTGGCATGGCTTCTCTTGGCTGCTTAAAGTGCAAGAAGAGACATGTAAATTAAAGATAAAATTTATGATCAAAAGGGAAGCAGAATTTAAAGATGTGGAAAATTTTCAGCCTACCCATGTTGTTGAGATAACAAAAGCATGTTTGGGAGAAAGCACTAAGGGTTTGGCCAAGCAAACATTTGATAAGAAGATTAGTATGGATATAAGGAAGACAGATGCTATTAAGACAATGGAAGAATGACCCCAAAGACATTTTGGAGAATGTTGGGACTGCCATTCCCATCATAGGTCCAGAGTTCCAGGGCCATGAGGGCACTACAGTTTCCAAAGCAGATGCCCAGGGGATATCATGACTCACTGTCCAGTGCCATCTCCAGTCTCTGCTCTCTCCCTCCAGGTACAGTGCTCTTTAGCTGCCCCACATGTGGCTCCAGTGGGCCCAGATGCAATGTGGGCTATAGAAGTCTTCCTTCTGGAGGGCACAAGTGGTAAACCACAGGAGCATTCACATGATGGTGCATTGTCTGCAGGTGCACAGAATGTAAGGTCTGTGGGTGGATGTCAACCTTCACCTAAATGTCAAAGGATACCATAGAGAGCCTCAGAGCCCAGACAGAGAGCTGAAACATGGGTGAGGGCACCCAGAGATCTCTCACCTGGATAATGCCTAGTGGAGCCATGAGGTTGAGGCCACAGCAGTGAGTCCCAGTTAGGGCAGTGCCCAGTGGAGTTGTCAGGGGAAGGTTGCTTCTGAGACTCCAGCCTGGTAGGGCCATTAGCGTCCAACTTCAGCCTGGGAGAGCTGCAGGTATTTGACTCCAGTGCGTGACAGCTGAAGCATGGGCTGTGCCCAGCAAAGCCATGGGGGCAGGGCTGTTTGAGTCCTTGGGGGCCCAATCTCCATCCTCATTGTGTCTGGAAAATAGGACATAGAGTCAAGGAAGGTTATTCTCAAACCTTAGGATTTAATGTTTGCCTTATTGGGCTTTGGACTTACTTGGGACCAGTTACGCTTTTATTTATATTTCTCACTTTTGGAATGGAAATGTCTATCCTATCCCTGCCCATCAATGTATTTTGGAAGCACATAATTTATTTGATTTCACAAGTTCACAGGTGGAGAGAAGTTTGCCTACGGATAAATTGTACCTTGAGCATCACCCATATCTGATTTAGATGATATTTAGATGAGATGCTGGACTTCAGATTTTAAGTTACGAAGCTTGGAACTATTCAGATGGAATAAATATATTTTGCATGTGAAAAGAACTTGCAATTTGGGGAGCCAGGGCAGAATGCTATAGTCTGAATATTTGTGTTCCCCCCTCCCAAATTTATAGTTTGAAATTAATCCTCAACATGATGTATTAAGAGGTGGGGCCTTTGAAAGGTGATTAGGTCATGAGGGTGGAGCCCCCATGAATGAGATTAGTTCCCTTATTAAAGAATTTGAGAAGCTTGCTTCCCCCTTCTGCCTCTTCTGCCATGTGAGGATACAGCTACAAGGTGTCTTCCTAGAAGCAGAGACTGGGTGCCCTGCAGAATTGTGAGCCAAAAATTTCTATTGTTTCTAAATTACCCAGTCTAAGGTATTTTTTTTTCTTCCACATCAACAAAGCAAAGGCAAATAGTCTAAGATATTTTTGTTACAGCAACCCAGATAAATAGAGACAAAGTTTATACATTTATCTTATAAAATATTGCTTTTCACTAAGTTTATTTCCATATTTTCACAATGTTAAGCTTAACCTATAAAATTTTAGATGTTTGGACTTCATTTATATTAGTATCTGCCTGTGGTAAAGACAGCAGATGACTGACAAACTTCAAATCTGACCTTTTAAAGCCAAAATCAGAAAATTAACTGATCAGAATGTTTTGCGCTGCTACTTTTATTTCCTGAAGTCTGAAACTCACATTTCTTCTTAATGTCTTTGTTTTTCAGGAACTCAAAAACAAATTACATTTTTCTTTAAATTTGAAAAGTAGTCAGATTGCCTATAATAAACATCAATCCTTTGACAAAGTGCATTCCTTTTCTCCTTAAAACAGAGTAACCTTGTAAAGAAACGAGTGTGTAGGAGCTAGAGGTGGTCAGTTCCTATAAACACATTTTAGTTCCTGTCTTAGCTTGGACTAGAAAGTTGAGCATAAAATTCTCACAAACATTCTTTAGGAAAAGGGCTTTACAATAACTGCTTTATAGCCACATCCTCATGGAATACTGAGACATTTCTGTTTTCCTGGGTTCTGTGATCACATATCCAAGCTTTCTAGAACAATTCTGTTTTTGTGTAGTTTTGTTCTTTCTCAACAAAAGCAGTGCATTAAGGGTTAACAAAGGTGCTCTAAAACTATGCCCTTGCATATTGTAAATAAAAATGAATTCAAACTTCAGGATAACATATATTGATATCTGGTTTTTCCTTTAGAAAGTAAAAGTGGTAAAGTCTTTTACTATGCAATATGAGGAATATTATGTTTCTTGTATTCCCTCCCCTCCCCTCCCTTCCAATCCCTCTCTTCCTTTCTTTCTCTCTCTCTCCCCTTGCTTTTGTTATTCCTATCAATAGCTATTTATTGAATATATATGCTAGTTGCCTACAAAATGTGGGTCTTGTTTATTTTTCAAATTCACTTTTGTTGTATATTAAGGAAATATGGGGGAGGATTAAGAAGCAGAGGCAGTGAAGAACACGAAGCAGGCAATAAATTCAGGTGAGGAGACTATGTCTGGTTGCTTCTCTCCAAGCCTTTTTTAAGGAGTGAACTATGAACTGTAACTCCAGCATACATTTCTACCCCATACAGATCTTTCTGGTGCTCCCTGGGAGGGCTTTGAATCTCTGGTCATTGGATTGTCTCAGTTAATCTCTACCAAGTTAAAGATCTGGATTCTGCAACTTTCCCTATCAAATTATCTGGTCTAGTTCTGGTTTGGGTTCCTGTTCTTGAATTTTTCTTTTCATAGACTCTCCATTTCTAATTGGATTAATAAATGGTATTTCTCTGCTCCCAGACATCTGCTGTATGAGTCTTGCTTGTAAAGTCTCCCAGATGAATTCTGACAATAAATGACTTGGTAGCATTACATTTCTCCAGAATGCTTTCAGATTGAGAAGGAGAGCTCTGGGAAGCTGTTTCTGGTTTGCTTCAGCTGGCTTTGCTTGGATAGAAAAGAAAGTTAAGTGGGCCTCTAATTTCTGCTCCTTATCTGCCACTTTTTCTCAAAAGGACAATGTTCCTTTTAGGTGAGGGCTTCTCTAGTTTGGTTTTTGGAGACTTTAATATGCTCAGAGCAGGGGTGGTGCCTCTGTGTTCTGCACAGTGTCTGGCTGCCAAGGTGATGCTGAAGCTCTTTTCACCACTGCTCCTTATTTAGTGCTGTGCTGCTAGCTTTTCCACTCATCCCATATGACTCATGGGTGAGCCATAGCACCATGCCTTCCACGGTGTACTAGCCTTTGCTTTGATTCATTCTGTGCAGGTTACATAGGGTGTTCTAAGCTCTCCTTGTCCTTTGAGTCTGAGCCTTATTTTTCCTTGCCTGATGAACATTTGGACTGTAACACTCACGCCGAGGAAATTGGCCACATTAAGCTAAGTTACTGCCTTCATTTGTTTGGGCTGCTAGAACAAAATGTCACAGACTTGGTGGCTTATAAACAACAGAAATTGGAAGTCCAAGATCAGGGTGCTGGCAAGACTTGCTGTCTGGTGAAGCCTACTTCCTAGTTTACAGACAGCTGTCTTTTCCCTGCAACCTCACATGGTAGAAGGGGCAAGGGATCTCTCTCAAGCCTCTTTTGTAAGGATACTAATCCCATTCGTGAGGGCACCACTGTCATGATCTGATCACCTCCCAAAGCCCCCACCTCCTAATATCATCATACTGGAGATTAGGTTTCAACATAATTTTGAGGGGACACAAACATCATACCATAGCAGTTGGAGGAGGAGGAGAAAGACAGTGAGATATAGAGGTAAAGAAATAAAGGTGATAATCTGGACTGGGGCTGTGGACCTAAATAGAAGAAAAATGTACTCGACTAAAATTAACAAAAAGGGCAAAATAATAATAATAATAACAACAACAACAACAACAACAACAACAACAATAAAAACCCTTATGGCAAAATGCAGTCTGGCATTTCTTATGATAAATCAAGGATGCCTCATATAGTTAAGGTAAGAATACTTTAGAAAGCAATCAGAACCATTAGTGTTTTATGGTCTGATAAGGGAAGAAACCTGAGAAGGCCTTCTATCAAAATATTACAACTCCAAAGACATCTTTCATGTACAGATAGGGAGCCCTTTTGCTATCAGTCAGTGCTTAGCAGAGTTCCTGGCTAGGTCCAAGCTGCGGTTCATGTGTCTGGAAATGTTTAGTCACCTGGTAAGAGAATAGAGGGTGGATGTTCTTGAATGAACTGACTTCAAGCGTTTTGCTCAATGAAGAAAGGAGAAAATGTTCCTTAAGGGATTAGGGTAGGAGTGGAGGACATACAGTATTTGCCTCAGCTGTGGTCCTCATACTGGTTTGAAGGACTTGAGTTTGAACCCTGTGGACAGACGGGCTATAGGCAGAAGTGGAAAGATTATTTTCCAGAGAGACTTGAGAGTCAAGGGGTACTTCCATCACCGCATCAGAGGGGAGAGGAGTGTGCACTGAGACTCCAGGGACATCCTGGCTGTTTGCTACAGATTTGGGAAATCCAAGAGGCAGTTTCTTTGGCCCTGCCATTTGTAATATAACAGTCAATATCCACAGGCTGCTGAGATCTAGGAAGCTTCCCTTAAACTGTATGCCATTGTTGGTGCATAGAGAGATGCTGGGGATAGAAGTCATGGCATGACAAGGATTGTGCAGAATGCAAAAGAAGCACAGGCCACTCTGCGACTTCACCAGGAAAACAGAAACATCCCAGAAATTCACAGAAATCTTAGAACAGGTATTGGGATTTTTACAATTTGAGGCATGGAGCTTAGAGTCTATTTTATTTAGATCTAAAGATGATAGTTGGGTTCCTTCCTTCCTCCTTTCCTCCCTGTGTCACTCCTTTTCTCCATCTCTCCTCTCATTCCATCCTCCCTCCATCCCTTTCTTCTTTCCATGATGTTAAAAATAAAGTAGACTATAGTTATTTTTTCTTTACCTCATCTTCAATTTATTTTTGCTACATTTTTTTGTGTTATTGAATGGGCCTCAGGGATTGACTAGACAGTGCCTGAGAACTCTGTCGGCTGCATCCTTAAATCAGCCATCTAAGAACTGGGCATACATTGATTTTTTTTTTTTTTGCTTACATTTCCCTTCCCTTCCCTTTCCCTTCCCTGCCCCTTGCCTTTCCCTATCCCTTCCCCTTCCCCTTCCCCTTCCTTACCCTTTCCTTTCTTTTCCCTTCCCTTCCTTCTGTCCATCTTTCTGTCCATCTTTTTGTCTTTTCTTTCCTTCCTTCCTTCCTTCCTCCCTCCCCCCCTCTTTCCCTCCCTCCCTCTCCCCCTCCCTCCCTTACTTCCCTTCTCTTCCCTTCCCTTTCTGTTCCATTACTTTCCGTTCGTCTCTTTCCTTCCTCTCTACAGGGTCTTTATCACCCAGGCTGGAGTGCAGTGGTGTGATCATGGTTCACTGCAGCATCTGCCTCTCGGGCTCAAGCAATCCTCTCACCTCTGCCTCCAGAGTAGCTGGAACTACAGGTGTATGGCATCATACCTGGCAATTTTTTTTTTTTTTTTTTTTTTTTTTAGTGGAGATGGGGTCTTGGTATGTTGCTCAGGCTGGTCTTGAACTCTTGGGCTCAAGAAATACTCCTTCCTCAACCTCACAAAGTGCTGGGATTACAGGCATGAGCCACTGTGACTGCCCCATTCCCTGAGTTTTCTTTGTGCAGCTACCCTGTCATCACTCTAAGTCCAAGTTTTGTGGGTGAGGCTGGCCCTGACCTTGGCTCCCAGGATTCTCATATGGCACAGAATTTGGCCATGAGAAACTTACTGCCTTGTACTTTTGATGAAGGTGAAAAGAGGTATGCTCCCTTCTGCTAGGACTCCTAACTGGGCAGAATGGAGCTGGAGCTGCTAGGAGCTAATTTTGCCACCACACTGGAAGAAACTGCCTGAAAAGGAAGCCAAGCAGAGGAGAGCATATCTGGGAGGTGAAGAGCCAGTTTCCTGACTATAGTGTTGGACTTTTGGACCCAGCTGTGCCAGATGCACTTTCAGATTTGCAAGTCCACGTGGACCTTTTCTTCATAACAAGTTTGAACTAAGTTTCTGCTGCTTGAAGTTTCCTGCCAAACATAACACCTAAATCATGCCTCCTGCTGGTGTATTGGGAAGATGATTAGTTGAAGAACTAATGCCAAGGGATTAATGTCTATAAAATGGGCATCCTAAAATAAACCTAAGAACTAAGGTAGTCTGGCCTTATTAAATTTGGGGTTGATGCCAGGAAGTACCAGGGTGCCTCTGGTCATTAATACCCATCCCCTCATGCATCGAGTCCTCTCTCTCTCTCTCTTTTCAATTTACATATTGGTTCAGGACAGAAATTGGGAGGTTTAACACTTTGTGCTTGCGAGAGGGCCACTTCGAGATGTTTTAGCCCAGCATGAGTGCCTGGTTGCTCATTGGCAGGCCCTATGCTAATAAGTACGCTTGCCTGAACTATACCTTGGCTCATCCAGATTGTCTTATTATTTAGATGGTGGCTAAAAAGTAGGAGGGGGTGGAACAGTAGCTCCCATGGTAGGAAAATGAAAGACTTTCTACGTTTTTCTATCAAGAGGCCTATTTTTAGGAAGCGTGAAATTGGCAGGTATGTGCTGTCTTACATTCTTTATACCTGACGACTTCAAGGATACAGGCCAAACTGCAAAGTGTTTAGAGAAGAAAAATGCAAATGTATGCCTTAAAAATTAGTCAGATAGAGGAGAGATTTGGAGATTCCAATGTGTGACTCTTGCCTTGTTAAACGTCAATGTGAAACACGATTACTAGTTATAACCAATTTGAAAGGTGTGGCTTCCCAGAGGTTCAAGAAGCAACTCATGGCCACAGTTGTGGGAAATGAGGTAGGAGTGTTGTGTAGGGAGGCTGGCTGGCACACCACCTGGCAACCACTGCCAAACATTAGAAACTGGCTCTTGCAATTAAACCTGTTTGAATCACTGGCCTGAGTCAACCTTGTTCACTGCAGCCCTGTCAAGGGGACCAATACTGGGGCTCAGATTTCCCGTGTTTAGGATCATCCTCCTTGCACTGTCATATTGTTCTCTTTCGGGTACTAAAAGCGTCGTTCAAGTTACCAACATGTTCTTCCTTTAGTGCTTCACTTTGGGGAACAAATTGTTTTTTTTTTTATTATACTTTAAGTTCTAGGGTACATGTGCACAACGTGCAGGTTTGTTACATATGTATACATGTGCCATGTTGGTGTGCTGCACCCATCACCTCGTCAGCACCCATCAACTCGTCATTTACGTCAGTTATAACTCCCAATGCAATCCCTCCCCACAATAGGCCCCGGTGTGTGAGGGGAACAAAATTTTTAAAGGTAATGTTGCAGACCTGCAATCTGGGTCATTAACCTCTCTTGGAGACTGGGTGTGTCTCGCTGTGGCTCCTATGGCACACTTATGCTTAGCATGCCAAAATGTTAAAGAAGATAGATATGTATAAAGTATGTATATGTGTATGAGTGTGTATATATATATATATATAAAGTATATATATATTTACTTTAGGTTCCCAGAATTGGATTAGTTATAGTTCTTTGTTTATGATACATTCTCAATATTAGTTCATGCATGGACCATTTTTATTTCTTTTCTTAGTGTGGCTATTCATAAAATATTTCTGTCCCTTGGCCCTCTAGGCATATGGCTGGACTGCATTTCCCCATACACTCTGAAATTTGGCATGGTCGTATGACTTGCTTGGGCTGATAAAATGTAAGCAGAAGTGATGTGTATCATTTCTAAGCAGAAGCATTGAAGCAAGTGTATGATCCGCCATACACCCTTCCCTCTGCTATGGTGATGATGGAAACATTTTCCAGCCTGGGTCCTTGAGTGGCTATGATGAACAGAGTCCTCCTGTTGATCTGCATTGGACATGTAGTATAGGCAGAAAATGCACTTTTATTGTGTTTGAGATTTTGGATTTTTGGATGGCATAACCTAGCCTACCTGCTTGTGCCAGTTAATAAGCTATTGTTTCTCAGTGCCTAACCCACCCTTGCCTAATCCTGTGTGTCTGGAGCTGGGATTTTGCTCCTCACGTGCCTCCTTGGCCAGCTGCTCCTGTTATGTTTCGCCAGTAGGAGGCAGCACACAGAGACTAGAAGGCAGGAAGAGGGCAAAGGGAGCGGCTCTTGGCTCTTCCCTGTTCTGCTTGCAGTTCCTGTCAGCATTGCTTCATCCATGGCTTCTCACCCTAACAGTGTCAGTTGGTTCCAGTTTCCAGCTTCTTCTGGCACTTCCAGGACTAGTTTTACTATTCCCTGCCAGAGGCACCAACGCAAAATGGGTAGGATGGGTAGGCTGCCCTTCTCAGACGCCATGAGGTGCCTTGTCTGAGTTTCCAATTTCTGATAATCCCGACCTTTTTCATTTTTCTAGCCCTAAGAGTGGTAGGCGATTCTCGTTACCGTATATGTGCTACCTTCATGTTCCTGTTTTTGCTTTTGAATTCCTCAAAGACTTATTTAACCCATTCCCTATGTTATCTCTGTTAAAATAATTAGTATGGTTTCTGTATTCCTGCATAAATCCTAGCTGACACACAGATTGATACAATTATCTTTTATTTTTCAAACTTTTTTTTTTTTTTTTTTGAGGCGGAGTCTCGCTCTGTCGCCCAGAGTACAGTGGCGCGATCTCGGCTCACTGCAAGCTCCGCCTCCCGGGTTCACGCCATTCTCCTGCCTCAGCCTCCAGAGTAGCTGGGGTTACAGGCGCCCACCACCTCGCCTGGCTAATTTTTTGTATTTTTAGTAGAGATGGGGTTTCACCGTGTTAGCCAGGGTGGTCTCGATCTTCTGACCTCGTGATCCGCCTGTCTCGGCCTCCGAAAGTGCCGGGATTACAGGAGTGAGCCACCATGCCCGGCCTATTTTTTAAACATTTAAAAAAAAATTTATTATTGATTTATTGTTATGCGATAGAGATAGAATCTCACTGTGTTGCCCAAGCTGGTCTCGAACTCCTGGGCTCAAGTGATCCTCCTCCCTTGGCCTCCCAAAGTGCTGGAATTATGGCCATGAGCCACTGCACCTGGTCTATATAATTATTTTTAATAATGTAAGAAGCACTCATGAATTTGCTACCCTAAAATCAGGTCTAAAGGCAAGTCCTTGTAAATGACCTTTATTTAACCATATAGCCTTTACTCCCTATTCCATTTTCCAGCCTCTTTGCACAAATGCTAATTGGTGGCCTTGATCCTATGTTTATCACTCCCTATCTGTCCCTTTTGTGTAGTTTTTATTGTATTTACAGGCATAACTAACCCTAAAAATTATGTATTTTAATTACAGTTGTTTTAGCTTTGTGAAAAGGATATGTATGGTATGTAATATTTTTACTTTTTAACTTAATTGCTAGAATTTATTGTATATTGTTGTTTATTGCTTTATTTGTTTTTGAATTGCTGTGTAATGTTCCATTGGGTTAATAGCCTAAAGTATATAATTTGAAGTAAATTAGGAAAAGCAAACTCTAGGCTTCATATGATTTCACCAGCAAGTCATGGAAACTAAGTAAATTAGGGAAAGCAAATGCTGGGTTTTGTGTGATTTGAATACCGAAAGTTGATACTGAAAAGCAGTCTTACTGGTTATTCTGATCTAGTTGATGAGTGTACACTTTGGACTCATAGATCAGGCAGAAAGAGTACACATCTCGCTAAACATTTACATTTGCTAATGGGGTTTTTGTCTTTATACAATTTAACTTTTTTCTTTAATTAAAAACTAATCCAAGAGTGGAAAGACAGTCAACACAGAAGGAAGATTAGATGGACCAGTTAATCAGATGCCTCACTTTTTAAAGTTGTCTCTATGAATCAATGTCATCCTTAAAAGAAAAGTCATTTTCAGTGAAGTTTGATGGCATATTGTTCTCTGTTGGTTAAATGAGTACAAGGAGTTAATAAACTATAAAGCACTGGAAGTTACTACTAATTACAATTAATAGTAGTTACTATTCATTACAATTAATAGTAATTACAAAAACAGTTAACAAATGAACTGAAAGATAGCCATTCTCAGAGCAATTCTAAAGCCTTCCCAGTTTGCCTGAAGGCACTTCTGTGACAGAGCTTCCTTGCCCAGTACCAGCCAGTGAATTCCAGTGTTCTGAGGGAGAACTTTCGAAGAGATACTGAGCAAATATTGAATAATAAAAATAACAGAAGCTAACCTTTATCGAGTACCTATTGGGAATCTGGACCTGCTAAATGATTTATATGCATCATTTCATTTTATCCAATAAAAAGGTAGATACTATCATTGTCTCCAGTTTTACAGATGAGGAAATCAAAACCAAGAGAGTGTAAGCCTCTTGTTCAAAGTCATGCAGCTATTAAATGGTGAAGCTGGAATGTAGACCTAGGTCTATTGTTCTCTGGAGCCTGAGTTCCTAATCTCATAATTCTTAACAAACTTCAGCCAAACACAAGCTCTATATTTTTGTTGTATTCGGTGCATATTTTTTGTAGTCAAGTCAACTTTAATTGTCTTTCTCAAATACTAGAGAGGTGGGGAGTAGAGCTTATATAGACAGGACCACAAAATGCAAAGCTGTCTGAATTTTAAGCATATTCTATATTCAGTCATTTATTCATTCACACAATTATTCGTTCAACATTTAATGATGTGCCAGAAACTGTGCAGCTCCAAAAGAAAAAAGATTTGTTCCTTTCAGGTGCCCTTAAGGATCAAAGTTGAGCCATACCTTTTCTTACTCTTAGGATACCTTTCCTCATTTGACTATGTCTTTACTTTTGATTTATTTTGGGTGAATGGAGAGATAATGAATAGTTTTATGAAGGAAAATAGCACAATCAATGTTATATTTTTACTTTTTTAGAGATTTCTTCTCTAGCAACTGTCTAGAGGATGTGGGTAAAAGAATCATGAACTCAAGGCAAGGGGCCCTTAAAGAGCTACTGAAATTGAAGGGGTCCAGTGAAAGATGGGAGAGCTAACATTAAGATGGAGCAATGAGGACAGCTCAGAGATAGTCTTAGGTGGTGGTAGAGAGAAGGGAGTCAAGGATGACTCTCAGGCTCTTGACTTGGATAAGTAAACAATAGTGGCAATGAGTCAATTGCTGAGATAGGGAATATACAGCAAAATAGATTATAGTGGGAGAAATAAGTTAATGAGCAGTTTGGAATGTGTTGAGTTTGAGATACCTAAGTTCATCTAGATATATGTGTCCATGAGACAACTGGTTATGTTATCTGATACATTTATGTATTATATATTTATATTATATATTATATAATATATATCTATACATTATATATCTGATACATTCATATATAATATCTATTATATATACATTTATATAATATAGATTACATATATACACATGTAATATATATGTTCATATATTATATGTAATATATGTAACATAATATATGTAATATAAGATTACATATAAATTATATATTATATAATTATATATGATTAATATATATTAATATATTATAATATATAATATAGTACATACAACATGTAATTATATATTAATATATAATTATATATAACATGTGTAATTATATATGTTATATATAATACATATTAGGGTAGAGGTCTTTTTCTAGAGATAAAATATTGGGAACTCATCAGCAGAACCTTAATGACTTTTGAAGAAGAAATGATTGATAAGAAGAGCATGTAAAGTGAGATGGCCAGGAGTCCAAGGAAGAAACATTTGGGGGAACCAAGATTTAAGAATGAATTACTGAGTAGTGGTTCAATAACTAGTTCTTCAACAGGATTCAGCCTAAAGTTTATCTTGTCATCTGAATTCTTTCCTTGATATATTATATATATAATTAAATGCTAGAAATTATATATACAAGTGAATGCTAGATATATAATATGTATACATAAATGCTACAAATATATATGTAATTTCTAGCATTTATAGTTGACATTTTAACATACCAACCTGTTTTGTTTCAAATGTACCTGTATTTGTTCCATACCCTGTTTTGATAAATAAGAAATTTTCCTTCTTTTATCAGCTTGAGGATATTAAAATGCTTGTTTTAAAAATCTTTCACATTTCTTTATTGTTTGCATTGCCTTAGAAATCAACTCTTCTTTTTGGTGAGTTCGTGGACTTTCATTTAATGGGTTAGCTGTCTTTGTAAGACTTTAAATTTTGACTTGCAAGATCATCTTAAGTGGGAGATTTTCTTCTCTCTCCTGATGTAATCCTTGGTGATTTGGCAGTTGCTTTGCTTTGGATTCTCAGAGTTCCCAGTTCAGAATGATGTCTTATATTGACTTGGGGATATTGCACATCCAACGTTGGAAGACTTTGTTCTTTATTGTTATCCAAGCTTAACAGTCTTTTATTTTAGCCTCTGTTCACGGAGAGAGATAGGTTTGTTCCAGCTCATATTTTTCAACATTGAACCTGAATGTAGGCTCCTATGTGCATGGGTTGCTTTTGTCCTTACTCTCTTGCAGCAACTGACTTTCCAGTGACCAACGCTTGTTTTTTATCTTGGAGCATAGGATGCTTAGAGCTACAACCCACTTTATATTATTATGAGTTGTTTTCCATATCAGAACCACAAAGATATTTGTACATTTTTTATGACAGCTGTGTCTTATAAAGACATTTAAAAATTTTAAGCTATTGTTGTAAAGTGTTCAGAGTGAAGAAGAGATGGGCATTTCCAAGTGAATCCACTCTATTTACTTGATTGTTTTTCTTTTTTCCTTTTGTTTTTCAGGATAGAATAGGAGATATGAGCATAATCATAGGCACACAGATACTGTGGCCAATGAAAGGTGAGTGTGTAAGAGTATAGACACATTTGCCTCCACGATGTGAAGATAAGGTCATATTGTAAGATAAAAGAATGTAAACTCTTTACTTGTTCTCTAACCAGTTTTCTAAAAAATTGCTTGATGAGTATGGTCTTGGTAAGAAGGGCCATTTTGGGGCCAGACGTGGTGGCTCACGCCTGTAATCCTAGCACTTTGGTAGGCCGAGGAGAGTGGATCACAAGGTCAGGAGTTCAAGACCAGCCTGGCCAAGATGGCGAAACCCCGACTCTACTAGAAATCCAAAAATTAGCCAGGCACAGTGGTGGGTGCCTGTAATCCTAGATACTCAGGAGACTGAGGCAGAGAATTGCTTGAACCCAGGATGTGGAGGTTGCAGTGAGCCGAGATCACACCACTGCACTCCAGCCTGGATGACAGAACAAGACAATGTCTCAACAACAAAAAAAAAGGGCCATTTTGAGAAATTGTTACCAAACAAATCTTGTGCTTATTGAAGACTTTTGTTTTTCAACTTCTCAAAGGCTGGTTGTTTTGGGGTAAATGGAGGCAACATGCTGATGTACTTGTTAGGGGTTGGTAGAACTGGAGAGAAAACAGAAAAAAGGAGGATTGTTCATGGTTATAAATCCATGCTTTTCTTATCTGTGGTAAATTTATTTCTTCCGTTGACATGATTTTCTCTCAACAGAAAAATTACTTTGATACTTTTATTTCCTTTATCAAAAACTTATTTCCTCTGAATGTTAAAAAGAAAAAAAACTTTGCACTCAATTTTGTGCCATTTTGATGTCCTAATCTAAATGCAATCTTTTTGTGTACCGCCATTAATCTTTAGAGAGGCACTCTCTTCCCCTTGATTGTAACATAATACTTTTTCTGTGCAGCCAAAAACGGTGGTGTTCTTTTTGTGAATATTAAATTGCATTGTAGGCCTGTTTTTCCTGTCCCTCGGCAATAGGAGTCTATCTTTCTTTACTGTCCGACTTCAGGGGGACACATTTATCTTTTGTTTTTTTAAACTGTATCTTTGAATACAACACACATATAGAAAAGTACTAAGTCCTAAGCTTGCTATTTTTTCATGGAGTGAATACAACTGTGTAACTGTAACCCAGATAAAGAAAAGAAAATTACCAGCTCCTCAGAGACCCTTCTCCTGTTCTCTCCTGGTCACTCATTATCTTTATCAATGGTAACAATATCATGACTTCTATCACTATCTCTAAGTTTTATTGATTCTTAACTTTATGTAAATGGAATTATATAATATGGACACGCTTTTGGCTGGCTTCTTTCACTTAACAGTATGTTTGTAAAACTCTCCCATGTTGTTGTTGTGGCAGTAATTTATTTATTTCCATTGCTGTTTAATATTCCATTGTATGAATGTAACATGATTAATCCATCTTATTTATTTATTATGGATATTTGTGTTTCCAATTTTTGGCTATTATGAAGAGTGCTGCTATGAACATTCATGGATGTTCACATAAGGCATTCTTGTATGTCTTTTGTTGAATATCTATGTACATGTAACTGAAGGTGGAATTGCTAGGCCATAAGGAATGCCTATGTTTAATTTTTGTAGATTATCACTGAATGGTTTTTCAAAATTGTTGTACCAATTGCCTTCCTCATCAGCAGCATATGTGTGTTCTGGTTGCTTCTCATTCTTGCCAACACTTGTCATTTACCGTTAGCTATTCTGGTATATAGTAAAATGACACTGTGGTTTTAACTTACATTTTCCTGAAGACTACTGTCAGTTACATTTCCCTGGACAAATATACATTTCCCTGAAGGCAAATGAAGTTGAGAAAATTTCCATGAGTTTACTAGCCATTTGCAGACCCTTTTTTTTTTTTTGTCAGAGTCAACTGTTCTAATAGGTTGTTATAGTAGGTTGTTACTGATTTGTAGAAATTCTTCTAGATTCTGGATTTGAGTTGTCTGATAGATACACAATTGCAAATTTCTTACCACATTTTGTTGCTTGATTATTTTACTATTGTAATGGTATCTTTGGATGTAGAGAAAATTACTATTTTTGTGTAGTCTAATTTATTTATCTTTTAATTTATGATTAGTGCTTTTTATGTCTTACTTAAGAAATCTTTATCACAGGTTCACAGGATTTTAAAAAATTTATTTTGTATAAGTTTTATTTTTTGATGTTTTAAATTTAGATCTACGGTCTATCCAGAATGGATATTTGTGTATGAAGTGAGATGAAATCAACAATTATTTAACTGCTAGACAGGTATCTAATAAACAGAGCACCATTATTTAAGAAAACACTTATTTCTATACCACAGTGTCTCCTTATAAAAAGTGGCCCTACTTGGGCACAGTGGCTCTCAGTTACTCCAGAGGCCAAGGCAGGAGAATCGCTTGAGGCAAGGTGTTCAAGGTCAGCCTGGGCAGCATAGCGAGATCACATTTCTACAAAAAGTAAAAAAATTGGCCGGGCGCGGTGACTCAAGCCTGTAATCCCAGCACTTTGGGAGGCCGAGACGGGCAGATCACAAGGTCAGGAGATCAAGACCATCCTGGCTAACAGGGTGAAACCCCGTCTCTACTAAGAAATACAAAAAACTAGCCAGGCGAGGTGGCGGGCGCCTTTAGTCCTAGCTACTTGGCAGGCTGAGGCAGGAGAATGGTGTAAACCCGGGAGGCGGAGCTTGCAGTGAGCTGAGATCCGGCCACTGCACTCCAGCCTGGGCGACAGAGCAAGACTCTGTCTCAAAAAAAAAAAAAAAAAAAAAAAAAAAGTTAAAAAAATTAGCCAGATGAAGTGGTGTGCATGTGTAGTCCTAGCTACTCAGGAGACTGAGACAGGAGGATCACTTGAGCCCAGGAATTCAGGGCTGCAGTGAAGTATGACTGCACCACTGCACTGCAGCATGGGCAACAGAGACCCCATCTCACAACAAAAACAAAACAAAACAAAAAAACAAAACAACCCAGAAGTGGCTGTATATGTGTGGGTGTTTTTTTTTGGACTCTTTTCTGTTCTCTTGGCCTATGTATGTTCCAAATACTGTATCTTAATTCCTGGAAGTTTCTAGCTGTAGTCTTAATAATGATAGTGTTAGTTCTCCAGCTCTGTTTTTCTTCAATATTCTTGAAGAAAAGACTTTAGTTGTTTTTTTCCATTTCTACGTAAATTTTAAAAATCAGCTTGTTTCTTGCTTCCTCCTTAAAGCATTCTGGAATTTTGATTGACACAACATTTAGTCTAAGTATCAATTTTGAGAGAACCAACAATTTAACAGCATTGAGTCTTCAAATCTATGAACATGGTATTTTTCTTTACTTATATAGATCTTCTTTAATTTATCCTCATAATATTTTTGTGTTTAGGGTTTGCACATATATTGTTGAATTTATTCCTGTGTTTTAGGTGCTTTACAAAATGGTATTTAAAAAAATTTTCATAGTTTATTGTTAGCATATAGAGGTAGATTTATTTTTTTACATACTGATCTTATACAGATTCATTGCTAAATTCCCTTATCAATTCTGATAGATATCTGAATATTCTGTTGAATTTTCTATGTATACAGTTATATCATCTATTCAAATGAAAAATTTATTTTTTCAATATTTGTAACATACTAAAATTATAAATATATATGTGTATATATGTGCACACATATATGTTCTAATTGTTTTCAATTGCAAGATTTATAATGTTGAATGAAAATGATAATAGCATGTATTCTTGTCTTATTCCTAATCTCTGGGGTGGGGGTGGGAAGGAAATCTTTCAAATTTCAGCATTAAATATTATGTTCCCAATAGATTCTTAATAAATATGTTTTATTTAATTAGATAAATTTCTATCTATTTCTAGTTTGATAAGAGCTTTTCAAAAAATTGTAAGTAGATGTTGAACTTTGTCAAATACTTTTACCTGTGTATGTATGTGATTATATGATTTTTCTCCTTTACTTCATTGAAGTGATAAATTATACTGATTGATTTGGGATTATTAAACTAACCTTGTATTCTTTGAATAAATCTCAATTGGTCACAATGTTTTTTCTTTTATATACTACTAGTTCTTATTTTGTAATATTTTGTTTAGAATTATTTTTGCCTATTTTCATGAGAGAAATTGGCCTATACATTTTCTTCCTGAATTGCATTTGTCAGGTTTCAGAAATGCTGGCTTTATAAAATGAATTGGGAAATGTTCTTTATTTCCTATTATCTAGAAGAAGTTATGTAGAATTCATATTATATCTTTTTAAGTGTTTGGAGGAATTCACTGGTAAAGCCATCTAGGTCTGGAGATTTTTTTGTTGTGGTAAACTTTCGATTACAGATTCCATTTCTTTTCTAGTATAGCAATATTCTCATTTTCTATGTCTTTTGTGTTACTTTTGTAAGTTGTAGTTATCTAGAAATTTATTACTTTTATATGTATTTTCAAATTTACTGGCAAACATTTATAGTATTTTCTAATGTTTCTTTTTTTTTTTTTTTTAAATTTATTTATTATTATTAAACTTCAAGTTGTAGGGTACATGTGCACAACGTGCAGGTTTGCTACATATGTATACTTGTGCCATGTTGGTGTGCTGCACCCATCAACTCGTCATTTACATCAGGTATAACTCCCAATGCAATCCCTCCCCCCTCCCCCCTCCCCATGATAGGCCCCGGTGTGTGATGTTCCCCTTCCTGAGTCCAAGTGATCTCATTGTTCAGTTCCCACCTACGAGTGAGAACATGCGGTGTTTGGTTTTCTGTTGTTGTGATAGTTTGCTAAGAATGATGGTTTCCAGCTGCATCCATGTCCCTACAAAGGACACAAACTCATCCTTTTTTATGGCTGCATAGTATTCCATGGTGTATATGTGCCACATTTTCTTAATCCAATCTGTCACTGATGGACATTTGGGTTGATTCCAAGTCTTTGCTATTGTGAATAGTGCTGCAATAAACATACGTGTGCATGTGTCCTTATAGCAGCATAATTTATAATCCTTTGGGTATATACCCAGTAATGGGATGGCTGGGTCATATGGTACGTCTAGTTCTAGATCCTTGAGGAATCGCCATACTGTTTTCCATAATGGTTGAACTAGTTTACAATCCCACCAACAGTGTAAAAGTGTTCCTATTTCTCCACATCCTCTCCAGCACCTGTTGTTTCCTGACTTTTTAATGATCGCCATTCTAACTGGTGTGAGATGGTATCTCATTGTGGTTTTGATTTGCATTTCTCTGATGGCCAGTGATGATGAGCATTTTTTCATGTGTCTGTTGGCTGTATGAATGTCTTCTTTTGAGAAATGTCTGTTCATATCCTTTGCCCACTTTTGGATGGGGTTGTTTGTTTTTTTCTTGTAAATTTGTTTGAGTTCTTTGTAGGTTCTGGATATTAGCCCTTTGTCAGATGAGTAGATTGCAAAACTTTTCTCCCATTCTGTAGGTTGCCTGCTCACTCTGATGGTAGTTTCTTTTGCTGTGCAGAAACTCTTTAGTTTGATGAGATCCCATTTGTCAATTTTGGCTTTTGTTGCCGTTGCTTTTGGTGTTTTAGACATGAAGTCTTTGCCCATGCCTATGTCCTGAATGGTACTACCTAGGTTTTCCTCTAGGATTTTTATGGTATTAGGTCTAACATTTAAGTCTTTAATCCATCTTGAATTAATTTTCGTATAAGGAGTAAGGAAAGGATCCAGTTTCAGCTTTCTACTTATGGCTAGCCAGTTTTCCCAGCACCATTTATTAAATAGGGAATCCTTTCCCCATTTCTTGTTTCTCTCAGGTTTGTCAAAGATCAGATGGCTGTAGATGTGTGGTATTATTTCTGAGGACTCTGTTCTGTTCCATTGGTCTATATCTCTGTTTTGGTACCAGTACCATGCTGTTTTGGTTACTGTAGCCTTGTAGTATAGTTTGAAGTCAGGTAGCGTGATGCCTCCAGCTTTGTTCTTTTGACTTAGGATTGTCTTGGAGATGCGGGCTCTTTTTTGGTTCCATATGAACTTTAAAGCAGTTTTTTCCAATTCTGTGAAGAAGCTCATTGGTAGCTTGATGGGGATGGCATTGAATCTATAAATTACCTTGGGCAGTATGGCCATTTTCACGATATTGATTCTTCCTATCCATGAGCATGGTATGTTCTTCCATTTGTTTGTGTCCTCTTTGATTTCACTGAGCAGTGGTTTGTAGTTCTCCTTGAAGAGGTCCTTTACATCCCTTGTAAGTTGGATTCCTAGGTATTTTATTCTCTTTGAAGCAATTGTGAATGGAAGTTCATTCATGATTTGGCTCTCTGTTTGACTGTCACTGGTGTATAAGAATGCTTGTGATTTTTGCACATTAATTTTGTATCCTGAGACTTTGCTGAAGTTGCTGATCAGCTTAAGGAGATTTTGGGCTGAGACAATGGGGTTTTCTAAATATACAATCATGTCGTCTGCAAACAGGGACAATTTGACTTCTTCTTTTCCTAACTGAATCCCCTTGATTTCTTTCTCTTGCCTGATTGCCCTAGCCAGAACTTCCAACACTATGTTGAATAGGAGTGGTGAGAGAGGGCATCCCTGTCTTGTGCCAGTTTTCAAAGGGAATTTTTCCAGTTTTTGCCCATTCAGTATGATATTGGCTGTGGGTTTGTCATAAATAGCTCTTATGATTTTGAGGTACGTTCCATCAATACCGAATTTATTGAGCGTTTTTAGCATGAAGGGCTGTTGAATTTTGTCAAAAGCCTTTTCTGCATCCATTGAGATAATGATGTGGTTCTTGTCTTTGGTTCTGTTTATATGCTGGATTATGTTTATTGATTTGCGAATGTTGAACCAGCCTTGCATCCCAGGGATGAAGCCCACTTGATCATGGTGGATAAGCTTTTTGATGTGCTGCTGAATCCGGTTTGCCAGTATTTTATTGAGGATTTTTGCATCGATGTTCATCAGGGATATTGGTCTAAAATTCTCTTTTTTTGTTGTGTCTCTGCCAGGCTTTGGTATCAGGATGATGTTGGCCTCATAAAATGAGTTAGGGAGGATTCCCTCTTTTTCTATTGATTGGAATAGTTTCAGAAGGAATGGTACCAGCTCCTCCTTGTACCTCTGGTAGAATTCAGCTGTGAATCCATCTGGTCCTGGACTTTTTTTGGTTGGTAGGCTATTAATTATTGCCTCAATTTCAGAGCCTACTATTGGTCTATTCAGGGATTCAACTTCTTCCTGGTTTAGTCTTGGAAGAGTGTAAGTGTCCAGGAAATTATCCATTTCTTCTAGATTTTCCAGTTTATTTGCGTAGAGGTGTTTATAGTATTCTCTGATGGTAGTTTGTATTTCTGTGGGGTCGGTGGTGATATCCCCTTTATCATTTTTAATTGCGTCGATTTGATTCTTCTCTCTTTTCTTCTTTATTAGTCTTGCTAGTGGTCTGTCAATTTTGTTGATCTTTTCAAAAAACCAACTCCTGGATTCATTGATTTTTTGGAGGGTTTTTTGTGTCTCTATCTCCTTCAGTTCTGCTCTGATCTTAGTTATTTCTTGCCTTCTGCTAGCTTTCAAATGTGTTTGCTCTTGCTTCTCTAGTTCTTTTAATTGCGATGTTAGAGTGTTGATTTTAGATCTTTCCTGCTTTCTCTTGTGGGCATTTAGTGCTATAAATTTCCCTCTACACACTGCTTTAAATGTGTCCCAGAGATTCTGGTATGTTGTATCTTTGTTCTCATTGGTTTCAAAGAACATCTTTATTTCTGCCTTCATTTCGTTATGTACCCAGTAGTCATTCAGGAGCAGGTTGTTCAGTTTCCATGTAGTTGAGCGGTTTTGATTGAGTTTCTTAGTCCTGAGTTCTAATTTGATTGCACTGTGGTCTGAGAGACAGTTTGTTATAATTTCTGTTCTTGTACATTTGCTGAAGAGTGCTTTACTTCCAATTACGTGGTCAATTTTGGAGTAAGTACGATGTGGTGCTGAGAAGAATGTATATTCTGTTGATTTGGGGTGGAGAGTTCTATAGATGTCTATTAGGTCTGCTTGCTGCAGAGATGAGTTCAATTCCTGGATATCCTTGTTAACTTTCTGTCTCGTTGATCTGTCTAATGTTGACAGTGGAGTGTTGAAGTCTCCCATTATTATTGTATGGGAGTCTAAGTCTCTTTGTAAGTCTCTAAGGACTTGCTTTATGAATCTGGGTGCTCCTGTATTGGGTGCATATATATTTAGGATAGTTAGCTCTTCCTGTTGAATTGATCCCTTTACCATTATGTAATGGCCTTCTTTGTCTCTTTTGATCTTTGATGGTTTAAAGTCTGTTTTATCAGAGACTAGTATTGCAACCCCCGCTTTTTTGTGTTCTCCATTTGCTTGGTAAATCTTCCTCCATCCCTTTATTTTGAGCCTATGTATGTCTCTGCGTGTGAGATGGGTCTCCTGAATACAGCAGACTGATGGATCTTGACTCTTTATCCAGTTTGCCAGTCTGTGTCTTTTAATTGGAGCATTTAGTCCATTTACATTTAAGGTTAAGATTGTTATGTGTGAACTTGATCCTGCCATTATGATATTAACCGGTTATTTTGCTCGTTAGTTGATGCAGTTTCTTCCTAGCCTTGATGGTCTTTACATTTTGGCATGTTTTTGCAATGGCTGGTACCGGTTGTTCCTTTCCATGTTTAGTGCTTCCTTCAGGGTCTCTTGTAAGGCAGGCCTAGTGGTGACAAAATCTCTAAGCATTTGCTTATCTGTAAAGGATTTTATTTCTCCTTCACTTATGAAACTTAGTTTGGCTGGATATAAAATTCTGGGTTTAAAATTCTTTTCTTTAAGAATGTTGAATATTGGCCCCCACTCTCTTCTGGCTTGAAGAGTTTCTGCCGAGAGATCTGCTGTTAGTCTGATGGGCTTCCCTTTGTGGGTAACCCGACCTTTCTGTCTGGCTGCCCTTAAGATTTTTTCCTTCATTTCAACTTTGGTGAATCTGGCAATTATGTGTCTTGGAGTTGCTCTTCTCGAGGAGTATCTTTGTGGCGTTCTCTGTATTTCCTGGATTTGAATGTTGGCCTGCCCTACTAGGTTGGGGAAGTTCTCCTGGATGATATCCTGAAGAGTGTTTTCCAACTTGGTTCCATTTTCCCCCTCACTTTCAGGCACCCCAATCAGACGTAGATTTGGTCTTTTTACATAATCCCATACTTCTTGCAGGCTTTGTTCATTTCTTTTTCTTCTTTTTTCTTTTGGTTTCTCTTCTCGCTTCATTTCATTCATTTGATCCTCCATCGCTGACATTCTTTCTTCCAGTTGATCGAGACGGTTACTGAAGCTTGTGCATTTGTCACGTATTTCTCGTGCCATGGTTTTCGTCTCTTTCATTTCGTTTGTGAGCTTCTCTGCATTAATTACTCTAGCCATCAATTCTTCCACTTTTTTTTCAAGATTTTTAGTTTCTTTGCGCTGGGTACGTAATTCCTCCTTTAGCTCTGAGAAATTTGATGGACTGAAGCCTTCTTCTCTCATCTCATCGAAGTCATTCTCCGTCCAGCTTTGATCCGTTGCTGGCGATGAGCTGCGCTCCTTTGCCGGGGGAGATGCGCTCTTATTTTTTGAATTTCCAGCTTTTCTGCCCTGCTTTTTCCCCATCTTTGTGGTTTTATCTGCCTCTGGTCTTTGATGATGGTGATGTACTGATGGGGTTTTGGTGTAGGTGTCCTTCCTGTTTGATAGCTTTCCTTCTAACAGTCAGGATCCTCAGCTGTAGGTTGTAGCTGTAGGAGATTGCTTGAGGTCCACTCCAGACCCTGTTTGCCTGGGTATCAGCAGCAGAGGCTGCAGAAGATAGAATATTTCTGAACAGCGAGTGTACCTGTCTGATTCTTGCTTTGGAATCTTCCTCTCAGGGGTGTACTCCACCCTGTGAGGTGTGGGGTGTCAGACTGCCCCTAGTGGGGGATGTCTCCCAGTTAGGCTACTCAGGGGTCAGGGACCCACTTGAGCAGGGAGTCTGTCCCTTCTCAGATCTCATCCTCCGTGTTGGGAGATCCACTGCTCTCTTCAAAGCTGTCAGACAGAGTCGTTTGCGTCTGCAGAGCTGCTGCGTTTGTTATTATTTACTGTGCCCTGTCCCCAGAGGTGGAGTCTACAGAGACAGGCAGGTTTCCTTGAGCTGCTGTGAGCTCCACCCAGTTCGAGCTTCCCAGCAGCTTTGTTTACCTACTTAAGCCTCAGCAATGGCGGGCGCCCCTCCCCCAGCCTCGCTGCTGCCTTGCCGGTAGATCACAGACTGCTGTGCTAGCAATGAGGGAGGCTCCGTGGGTGTGGGACACTCCCGGCCAGGTGTGGGATATGATCTCCTGGTGTGCCTGTCTGCTTAAAGCGCAGTATTGGGGTGGGAGTTACCCGATTTTCCAGGTGTTGTGTGTCTCAGTTCCCCTGGCTAGGAAAAGGGATTCCCTTCCCCCTTGCGCTTTCCAGGTGAGGCAATGCCTCGCCCTGCTTCAGCTCTCGCTGGTCGGGCTGCAGCAGCTGACCAGCACCGATCGTCTGGCACTCCCCAGTGAGATGAACCCAGTACCTCAGTTGAAAATGCAGAAATCGCCGGTCTTCTGTGTCGCTCGTGCCGGGAGTTGGAGACTGGAGCTGTTCCTATTCGGCCATCTTGCTCCGCCCCTAATGTTTCTTTTTAATGTCCATAATGTCTGTATTGATATCCTCCTTTCTTTGTGGGATATTGGTAATTTGTGCTTTTTTTTTTTTTTTTTTTTTTTTTTTACTTTACTTGTTAGGGGTTATAATTTTATTAGTTTTCTTAAAAATTAAATTTCGGATTTGTTAATTTTCTCTGTGGTGCATATTTTTTACTTCATCTGTTTCTACTCTTATCTTTATAACTTTTCCCATCTACTTTTCTTTGAATTTAATTTGCTGTCATGTTCTAACTCCTTGAGATAGACATTCAGATAATTGCTTTTCAGTCGGTATTTTTGTTTAAAATATTCATTTTAGGTAAAATGCCTCCTATAATTATAGTTTTAGCTTAACTCCATAATATTGATTATATTATATTTAGTTATAATTTAAAATATTTTCTAATTTCCATTGTAGTTATTTCTTTGACTCCTAAGTTGGTTAGTTTCCAAGTACTTGGGGATTTTAAAATTATCTTTTTTGTTACCAATCTCTAGGTTAATTTAACTCAGTGATTCAAATTTTTTGATTTTAGTTGAGATTTGCTTTATGGCCTATTTTATAGTAAATTTTGGTAAGTATTTCTGTGCTTGTGAAAAATGTTTATTCTGTTGTTTTGGCTCAAGTATTCATAAAAATAAAGTAAATCATTTATTTGTATCATTAAGATTTTTATTGCATATTCTATCTACTCCTGAGATAGCTGTCTTAAATTTTCCCACTATGATTACGGATGCATCCATTTCTCTCTTTAGTTCTTTTAAATATTACTTTACATATTTCAAGTCTGTACTCTAAGGAAGATACAAGTGTAAAATTGTTGTATCTCTGTTCTTACCATTATGAAAATCATTCTTTACCTCTTATCATTATGGGAATCCTTCTTGTTGACATCTGGTATCTTGCCTTAAAGTATATTTTTTTGATAGTATGACTGTAACAGGTTTTATAAAGATTAGTTTTTGCACATTATATAATTTTTCCATCATTTTACTTATGTGTTTTTATATTTAAGTTGTGGTTCTTATAAGCAAGATATATATTTTAATTTTTTATATCTAATTTTTGTGGGTACACAGTAGTATATATACTTATGGGGTACATGGGATGTTTTGATACAGGCATGCAATGTGAAAGAAGTGCATCATGGAGAATGGGGTATCCGTTTTCTCAAGCATTTAATTCTTTGAGTTATAAACAATCGAATTACACTGTTTAAGTTATTTTAAATGTACAGTTAATTCTGACTATAGTTAATCTGTTGTGCTATCAAATCGTAGGTCTATTCATCCTTTCTATTTTTTGGTACCCATTAATCCTCTCCACTGCCCCCCTACCCCCAACCCTCCCACTACCCTTCCAAGCCTCTGGTAACTATGTCCATGAGTTAAATTGTTTTGAATTTTAGATCCCATAAACAAGTGAGAATGTGCTGTCTTTGTCTGTCTGTGCCTGACTTGTTTCACTCAACCTAATGATCTCCAGTTCCATCCATGTCGTTGCAAATGACTGGATCTCATTCTTTTTTATGGCTGAATAGTAGTCCATTGTGTATATGTACCACATTTTCTTTATCAGCTCATCTGTTGATGCACACTTACGTTGCTTCCAAATCTTAACTATTGTAAACAGTGCTGCAACAAACATAGGAGTGCGGATATTTCTTTGATAAACTGATTTCCTTTCTTCTGGGCGTATACCTAGATGTAGGATTGCTGGGTCATATGAGAGCTCAATTTTTTGCTTTTTGAGAAATCTCCAAAGTGTTTTCCATAGTGGTTGTATTGATTTAAATTCCCACCAATAGGGTACAAGGGTTTTCTTTTCTCTAGATCCTTGCTAGCATTTGCTATTGTCTGTTTTTTGGATACAAGCCCCATTTAACTGTGGTGAGATATTTCATTGTAGTTTTGAATTACATTTCTCTGATAACCATTGATGTTGAGCACCTTTTCATATGGCTGTTTTCCATTTGCATATCTTCTTTTGAGAAATGTCCATTCATATCTTTTGCCCAATTTTGATTGGATTATTAGATTTTTTTTCCCTACAGAGTTGAAGACATTGTTGCCCATATATATGTCCTGGAGATTTTCCATAATGCTTTATTGTAGTAGTTTCATACTTTGAGATCTTAGATTTAGATCTAATCCATTTTGATTTGATTTTTTATATATGGGTCTAGTTTTATTCTTCTGCATATGAATATTCAGTTTTCCCAGCACCGTTTATAGAAAAGATCTTCTTTTTCCCAGTATATGTTCTTGGTACCATTGTCAAAAATGAGTTCACTGTAGGTGTGTGGATTTGTTTCTGGGTTCTCTATTTCATTACATTTGTCTATGTGTTTTTATGCCAGTACCATGCTGTTTTGGTGACTATAGCTCTGCCGTATAATTTGGAGTTTGGTCATGTAATTCCCCCAGTTTTTTTCTTTTTGACTAGGATAGCTTTGGCTATTCTGTCTTTTTTTTTTTTTTCATTATACATTTTAGGATTTTTTTTTCTATTTCTGTGAAGAATGTCTTTGGTATTTTGATGAGGATTGCATTGAATCTGTAGATTGCTTTGAGTAGTATGAACATTTTAACAATATTGATTCTTGTAATCCACAAACATGGAACATTTTTCCATTTTTTGTGTCATCTTTAATTTCTTTCATCAGTGTTTTATAGTTTTCATGGTAGAGATCTTTTACTTCTTTGGTTAATTCCTTAGGTATACAATTTTTTTGTGTGGCTATTGTAAATGGGAAAATTTTTTATTTTTCCTGTTGTTCACTGTTGGCATATAGGAGTGCTACTGATTTTTGTATGTTAATTTTGTATTCTGCAACTTTACTGAATTTGTTTATCAGTTCTAGTAGTTTTCTTGTGCAATCTTTAGGTTTTTCCAAATATAAGATCATATCATCTGCAAACAAGGATAATTTGACTTCTTCCCTTCAGGTTGTATGCCCTCTATTTCTTTCTCTTGTCTGATTGCTCTAGCTAGGACTTTCAGTGTTATGTTGAATAACTGTGGTGACGGTGGACATCGGATATGGTTTGGCTGTGTCCCCACCCAAATCTCATCTTGAATTGTAGCTTCCATAATCCCCACATGTCGTAGGAGGTACCTGGTGGGAGGTAATTGAATCATGGGAGTGAGTTTTTCCTGTGCTATTCTTGTGATAGTGAATAAGTCTCACAAGATATGATGGTTTTATAAAGGGTAGTTTCCCTGCACATGTGCTCTTGCCTGCCATCATGTAAGACGTGCCTTTGGCCCTCCTTCACCCTCTGCCATGATTGTGAAGTCTCCCCAGCCATGTGGAACTGTGAGTCCATTAAGCTTCTTTTTCTTTAAAAATTATCCAGTCTTGGGTATTTCTTCACAGCAGTATGAAAATGGACTAATACAGCATCCTTGTTGTGTTCCAGATCTTAGAGGAAATGCTTTCAGTTTTTCCCCATTCAGTATGTTACTAGCTGTGGATCTGTCATATGTACCCTTTATTATGTTCCTTCTATCTTTGACTTTTAATTTGATATGAAAAGTACATGGTATTTAATCCATACATACTTACTGTAACAACATAGTAGTATGTTTAAACCTACCATTTTACTATTTGGTTTTCTCTTGCTTTACCTGTTCTATGCTCCCTTTTCTCTCTGTTTTTTGTTTTGTTTTGTTTTGTTTTTTGTTTTTTTCGAGATGGGGTCTCATTCTATCAGCCAGGTTGGAGTACAGTGGCATGATCTTGGCTCACTGCAACCTGTTGGATCCCTTCCTTACACCATATACAAAAATCAACTCAAGATGGATTAAAGACTTAAATGTAAAACCCAAAACTATACAAACCCCTGAAAGACAACCTAGGCACTACCATCCTGGATATAGGAACGGTAAAATATTTTATGACAAAGACATTAAAAGCAATCTCAACAAAAGCAAAAATTGACAAGTGGTATCTAATTAAACTTTAGAGGTTCTGCACAGCAGAAGAAACTATCAACAGTGTAAGCAGACAGCCTACAGAGTGGGAGAAAATATTTACAACCTATGCATTTGACAAAGGTCTAATATCCAGCATCTACAAGGAACTTAAATTTACAAGAGAAAAACAACCCCATTAAAAAGTGGGCAAAGGACATGAACACATTTTTTTGTGAGAAGACATATATGCAGCCAACAAGCATATGAAAATATACTCAATATAACGAATCATTAGAGATATGCAAATCAAAACCACAATGAGATGCCATCTCATACCAGTCAGAATGGCTACTACTAAAAAGTCAAAAAACAACAGATGCTGGTGATATTGCAGAGAAAAGGGAACCTTTGTACACTGTTGATGGAGTGTAAATTAGTTCAACCATTGTGGAAAGCAGTATAACAATTCCTCAAATAGCTAAAAGCAGAACTACCATTGGACCTGGTGATCCCACTACTGAGTATATATGCTGAGGAATATAAAACATTCTACCATAAAGACACACACACACGGATGTTCACTGCAGCACTATTCACAATAGCAGAGATATGAAATCAACCTAAATGCCCATCAAGGACAGAATGGATAATGAAAATGTGGTTCATATACACTAATAGAATATTATGCAGCCATAAAAAATAATGAGATCATGTTTTTTGCAGCAACATGGATGGAGTTGGAGGCTGTCATCCCTAGCAGACTAATGCAGGAAGAGAAAACCAAATATCACACTTTTTCACTTGTAAGTTGGGAGCTAAATGATGAGTACTTCTGAACACAAAGAAGGAAACAACAGACACTGTGGTCTACTTGAGGAAGGAGAGGGGAAGGAGGGAGAGGTACAGAAAAGACACTGGGTCTTTTGTTGGGTACTGGGTCTAATACCTGAGTGATGAAATTATATATATATATATATATATATATATATATAGAATTATATGTATTAAAAAATATGTATATATAATATATGTGTGTGTATATATACAACAAACCCCCATGACATGTGTTTACCTACGTAACAAGCCTTCACAGGTATGCCCAAACCTAAAATAAAACTTAAAAAAAACCGAAATACCCTTTTGGTTTTGAAATAATTTCAGACTAAAAGAAAAGTTGCAATAATAATAGAAGAAGTTTCTGTATGTCCTTTATTAAGATTTTCTAAATATTAACATTTCACCAATTTTTATTCATATTCATCCTCTCTGATGCATAGATAAATGGATTTGTTTTTCTTTTAAACTGTTTTAGAGTAAATTGTAATTATAATTCTCTTGAACTTTTACTTCATTGCCATTTGCTAAAATTTAGGTATTATATCTTTGTCATGGAATGTTATTTTCTCTGGATGTATAATTCTAGGGTGGATTAAAAAGAAACCTTTCAGCAGTTTTTCTGTTGTTTTCTAACTTGTATCACTTCTGTGAAGAACTTAGTGTTTGACAGCTCATTTGAAGCTAATGTAATTATTTCCTTTAGATGATTTTCAATATTTTTTCCTTTATCATTATCCCTTTTTAGGAGTTTTGGCCATAATATGCTCAGATGTGCTTTTTAAAAATTTAATCTCTTTTGGCTTCTTAGAACTTTACAAATCTGTAGATTTTTTTTTTATACAAGTCTTAAAACATTTTCAACCATACTTCTTCAAAGGTTGCTTTGGCCTAATTCTCTTGTCCCCTTTGTCCCAGATCACCACTTTTATGAATGTATGACTTTTTCCTTATGTCCATGTCTCTTAAACTCTTTTTGTATTTTCTGTCATTTTTCTTCCTGTGCTTGGGTTTGAGTACTTTATAATAACTTATTTTCTTGTTCACTATTCCTGAATTCATTTTGTGTTGAAATAATAATTGCCTTCTTAAAGTCGATTATTGTACTTTTCAGTTCTACATTTGAAATTTGATTGTTTTTATAGACTTTAATTCTCAGGCAAAATTCTCCAACTTGTCATCTATTTTCTTAAACATCATTTATATATAACTTACACAGATGATAATTGGGTCATCTATGAATGTGTTTTTCTTTCTGCCTTTCTCCTGGTTCTGTTTCTTTGTATGCCTAGAAATTCTTTTTAATTGAGTGCTGACATAGTATATGAAAAATTGTAGAAGCTCTGCAGGATGTTATCTTCCTCCAGAAAGGATCCACCTTATCCTCTGTCAGGCACCTAGGGGAGGGGCAGGCTCCTTAATCTAGGTAGGATTAAGGTTACTTTAGGCTATGTTTGTGACTTTTGAAGTCTAGATTCAGGTTTTTTCCCGTCTCAGAAGACAGCACTCAAAAGAACCCTCAGGATAGTTACCAGGGCCTTCTCTAGAGTTCGGGCAGGTCCCGAACTCTAATTTTAGCATGCCAGTCATTAGCCTGAACTCTAATCATCAGCACTATGAGACCGTGGAAGACCTCTACTGAGACTTCCTACAGCTTTTTGCTCAGCTTCTTATCCTTGTGTAATCTAAGAACTGGTCAGTGCAATGAGAGGAAAACTCAGGAGTTTGGGCTTACTTCTCTGTGTTTTTTCTCTGTCCGTGGTCTTGGCAAACGTAGATCTTCTGGCTGCCTTAGCAGGCCCAAAGTACAATATTTTTCTTCTTATCTCTATGAAAAAGCTCAATTGGCCCCTTTGATTCTTAGCATTTGCATTCTGCAAAACTTTTTAGCCTCTGCCTTCAACCTCTGCCTTCTTGCTTAAGACTCAGCAAATGCCCCAAGGGGAAAACTGTCTGCAGAATATTGGGCTCACCTCAAAGAATTTCCCTCCTCTCAGAGATCTTGGCCCCTCCATTCCCGAATGTCCCCAGAACTCTTCAGGCAAACCTTAAAGACTATTTTATACAGCTTTTGTAGTTACTTTTGGGGCGAGTGTTGGTCTATTAAAACTATTCTGTTGCTATAAGCAGGATTTCCATATTCATTTTTGATGTATGAATTCTTTTGAAAACAAAATTTTAAAACTGCTAAGTGTATGGAAGTCTTAATAATTCATGTGATTGAAGGCTATTTGAAAAAATATTTACTGATTCTTTAATAATTTTTTTTCATGATCGACTCCTGCCCTTTCTTACAATGTATGCACTCTAATAAACACTTGGCATCTCCATCAGCTAAAATAGACAAAAGTTGTTTGTAGAAGGAGACTTTGTCTTAGGCATTTGCTTGATTGAAGTTTTCATGTTGAATATTGTTCTCTACCTATAAATGGAACACTCAAGATTAACACCTTCTCCCTGAGCAAGTGCCACGGATGAAGCAGACTGTCAGGAACATTAATGATAACTGACAGCTCTAGAGAAAGGAAGCAGGTATATAAATGCACTGGTGCCCTTGTAGAGTAAATTCAGTCAGCAGGCACTTGGAGAAGGTGTTATTTCAGCCTTAAAGTGAAAGACAGGGTTGGCCACCAAGTAAAGGGTTTTATATTTTGAAAATTGCCATAATTTTTCTTCTCTGTGTCATCTCAAGTAAGTAACATGTAAGTAGCTTAGAAATGATCCTGCCCATCTGAAGCCAATGTAATAGATAAGTTGTCCTTTCAAGGTCTCTTTCAATTCAGTTTCCATGTTATTATTAAAACAAAAGTTAATATGGTCTTATGCAGAATTAGTATACTTTTCACATAAATAAAATTAAATGCTTTTCTTGAACATTTCCATTTCCATTTCCCCAGTCACGCCTTCACCTAGAATGAACTCGGTTCTGCTCTTTGCAGTTTACTTTGAGAGGTTCCTTCAATTCACCATCTTGAGGAAGCCATCCCTGGTTTTCACATCCAGTCTGATTATGCCTTCACTCATATTTATTAATACTTGTCATGTGCCAAGTGTTGGAGACAAATGACCAAACTGAATGATCACATTTAATAATAAAAATACACAATGAAAAAGGTCACCATTTTTAAAGTGCAGACTGTAAGTTCAGAGAAGCTAAGAAATTTACTCAGTCACACAGTTTGTGAATAACATTGCTTTTTTGGAAAACTCTGTTACATTTCCAGTTGGTAACATATAGATATTAAATTCTGTTTGTTTTTGATCACCTGTGTTTTTTAAATACAGCCTTATACAACCCATTGTTTTTCCTTCCTGTGCTTATAGAAGACTATGGAAATAATGGTTTATGGACGTCTCTTGAATTAACTATTTGAAATATAAAAGAATCATCATTGTGCTAGAAGGATCATCAAGAGCTCTGCTTTGTTTCACATCCTGATAAGCAGAGAGACCAAGATCTATTGCCACATAGATAACACTCGAGATACAGTATTTTAAAACATGATCCAAATCTGAACACTGAAGGGTAGAGGGTGAAATTAAAATTAAGTAGATTCTGACAATCACGAAGAATACTTCCGGAGACCTATACAATCAGTATAGGTTAATTCCAGTGAGCTGGCATCTGAGGGTGATGTCAACCAACTTCTGCTTTTGTAACTAGCACGAGCATGTTTCTTTATCCAACATGAGTCACCTTCTAAGATTGATGTACTTACAGATTGCCTCTGTAACTAACACAATGTCCCTGCTCCCCAATCCTCCTGTATTAAAATTCTATGTAATATCAGCAGTTTGCTTAATTCTGTGAGACTTTTCCCAATCAGTAATACTCTCCTTTCCTAAGGAGAACAATAAATTAACTTTGCAGCTTTTATTTTTGTTTCAGAGTTTGAATGGTGGTCTCACCTCTTGATAGATGACAGTATATGTCAACACCTTTGTTTTTTTTAGTGAAAGTTACAACTTTGTTCAACTTCTCAAATCAATTATTTGTTGGGAATAAATTCACATACCAAATTATGGATTTATTACATAATTAAACCCTTCTTACCGAAAATAAGTTTCACTGGATTGTCACATTAACAAACATTGAGAAATTTAAACCTTTATTCTCTTTGTAACAACATGGAATGTGTTTCATTGATGTATAACATCTATTTTATATAGTTTACATGTGACATCAGCCTCTTGAAGTAGAACATTAACAAATCTGACATGCTTACAGTATGAAGAGCTAGGGACTTAAAAATGAAACTTCCTGGAAAATCCCTAGGAGTAAGCTAAGAGTTGATGAGAGATGGACAGTGAATAGCAAATAAGTCTAATGGATGTTCTCCAATATGAGACTACACTGGGCCATTTCTATACCTTTCTGTATACATCCTAATAAGCCTAGCAACAGAAAGTAGATTGGAAGGGTATGTCTATAAGGGAAACTAATTTGGTGATGAGTTCTCCAGTAGGCCACAGAGTAAAGCTTTTGATGGTGGTGATGGAGCTGGCAGGGAAGTGACTTGATACCAGTCCAGGGCTGCGTTGGGGTTATATTGCCAGTGGAGATGGGATCATGATAGACTGGAAGAAATGTAAAAGACTTGGTGATTAAAGGTCTTTATACAGGTTGGGTGCAGTGGCTCATGCCTGTAATCCTAGCACTTTGGAAGGTTGAGGTAGGTGCGTCACTTGAGGTCAGGAGCTCGAGACTGGCCTGGCCAACATGGTGAAATCATGTCTCTGCTAAAAATATAATAGCTGGGTGTGGTGGCGCATGCCTATAATCCCAGCTACTCAGGAGGCTGAGGCACGAGAATCACTTGAACCCAGGAAGCAGAGGTTGCAGTGAGCCAAGATTATGCCACTGCACTCCATCCTGGGCGACAAAGTGAGACTCTGTCTCCAAAAAAAAAGAAAAAGATGAAGAAAAAAAGTATTTATAAGAATGAAGTGCAGATGTGATTGGAGGGGAGAAAAAGACAAATGGCCAGATTGTAATCAGGGAGGAGAGAATGCTAAGGTAAGGATCTCAGATATATTACATTCAAGTCAAAAATACTTTTTGAAACTCAGTGGTGATTTATGTGATGGTCATTTTGCCAGATGCTGTGGGTGGTACAAAAATGAGTAAGATGTAGTTTCTGCTCTCATGGAACTTACAGTCTCATGGTCCTTTGTAGGCTTTATGATGGACTTTATGATGGGCTTTATGATGAGGATGTTCAGAGGTGTTTGTGGCTGATTTGGGAAGGAGGCCATAAAAGCCAAGAGGAAATACATATTGTGAGGTCCATAAACCAGATGGGCATTAATATAAATGCTAAAGGCTGAAGAAAGGCAAGTAATGGGAACTAAACGGGAAATGGAAATGCCATACAGCACTAAAATGTAGAAGAGAGTTATGACTTGCTTCTTTCTTTTATTTTCTTTCTTTAGGATTATTTAGTAAGGGACAGTAAGTGGGGAACCATATGGGAACCCACAGCAGATGACAGAACATTTTTAGAGAAATCAGATATACTTTTGATATAGTTTGGATATTTGTTCCCTGCAAATCTTGTGTTGAAATGTGATCCCAATGTTGGAGGTGGGGCCTGGTGGGAGGTATTTGGATCATGGAGGAGGATCCTTTATGAACGGCTTGGTGCCCTCCTTGCATTAATGAGTGAGTTTTTGCTTTATTGATTCAGGTGAGAGCTGGTTGTTTAAAAAAGCCTGTTACACCTTCCCTTCCTCACTCCCTCTCTCGCCATGTGATGGCCTGCTCCCACTTCAACTTCTGTGGTGATTGGAAGCTTCCTGAGGCTCTCGCCGAAGCACATGCCAGTGCTACACTCCTTGTACAGCCTGCAGAAGCCAAGTATACCTTTTTTCCTTGTAAATCCATAGATATTCCTTTATAGCAACCCAAAATGGATTCAGACAAAATTTATGAGGAGAGGTGGGTCTGGCTGATTATTATATAATTACATTGTTACTATCGATATTAAAGGCCACATAAATTGCCTGAAAATGTGAATTCACACTTGAAAATTTGAGGCTTTCTTTTGGAGGGAATGCATACATATCAAAAAATTGTTAGCAGCTGCCCAATATCTTCTGATCATTTTTCAGTATCTCATACCAAGCCTAAGCACAAAATGTCTGGAGAATAATGCAGTATTAAATGATGATTATTTGGTATATGGATCAACTCTAGGAAAAAATATAATTTTGGAGAGGTTAGATAATAACATTAAAGATAAATCAGTAAAATTAAGACCAAAAGCCTGACCTTGGACTGAATTTGGGAGTAAAGTTATAAAATTCAAGATTTCTTGTTGTGCTTAATCCTCTTAAGCCAAACTATTACACTTTGTAACCAGAATCACCAGTAATTTATCCACAGTATCCTAATGGCTCTAATTTATGCTGCAGACCTCATCTGCACTACTTGGTTTGGTTTTAACAAAAAAGCCTTTTTTTCCCAACATGCATAGTTAGGTTTTATATGATTATTATAGGGAAGCTTGTTAGCAGTAAGGGAGTGCAGAGATGAAAGCATGTTTTCTCAGATGGGCTGTCTTTCTGAATCCTGTTTGCTGGAAGGTAGCAGTTATGAAAGGAAATGATGGCTGCTGCTGAAGAGTCTGAAGGGGTCTGAGGGCTTTTCAGAGCACAGGCTGATGGGCATGAAGTGAATAGCTGTTGGTGGGTTTAATCCTAATTTGTCACCAACTCAGAGCCTGGATAGCTCACAATAGGAGATGACAGGTGTTTTAAAGCATGAGGCAAGTGTGTAACTTGGCTTTGTACAGAGGTCACAAAGTGCTGGTTAACTTGGATATTGCTATGCCCTTCATTTTACCTTAACATCTGCTTTCCTTCACAAGGTAACCAACCCCAAGGGGTCTCAGTCCTCGGTGAAATTTTTTTAAGGGGCATATTTACATCATTCCTTTGTACTTAACTTGGGTCATGTGTGGTAGCATCTGTTGGATGTATTTGTGATGGGGCCGAGTGGCAGACAATATACCTACAGTTTTAGCATTTAATTATAAGGGAAAAAGCAGATCCTCCTTGTATCACATGTTTTGGTATCAGGGCATTTCTAGCATCCACCATTACATGTGGTGCAGTTAGGCTCATATGGATATGCGGCAGGAGGAAGATGCCCAAGGCAGATAGAAATTGAAAACAAGATTACAGGCAGAGCGAAACCAGTGGCACATCATTTTTGGAAACACTGAAATATTAAACAGATATTTCACTTGGGCAGCAGATTGACTGTGCGTGGTCTTTTCTGATGTTGGTGGTTTATATAGCAATTAAAAAAGAAGAAAAAGTAGAAAACATATTGACTAAGTGACACAAATAAAGGATAATAATTAGCTAAGAAAGGAGGTGACATTACATGTATCTGCTTACTTGTCCAAGGGCGTTTGGAAGCACATCTTGACTTTAATTGGGATACCAGTACCATCATTTAAAGCTTAGATTGTCTGTGCCAAATCCTAGGACTGCGTAGGCATTCTTCTGCTTTCACTGTAAGTTTATAAGATATGTTGACTGCACCTAGAGGAGGTATAAAACTAAATGAAGATAAATGACTTGATTAGATACAAACAAATATATGTTGCATGCTCTTGGAAAAGCACACAATTCCGTTTCAGGAGGGACATCATGGAAAGGAGAGGGGTTTGAAAAGTAATTTGGGGTTTGAGTAATTTGCTTTGTCTTACATAGTACTCCTCAAAGCCCACCTGGGAAAAAAAGAGGTGCTTTTTCTTTTGTTTAATTTCCTGTGAAGTGTTGATGACATGAGGGTGCAGGCTTTCATCAACATAGCCTGGTCCCTAATTTTTACCCATTGCTTTTCACTGGAGAAACATCAATAGAAAAACAAACAATTTTGTGTTATCTCCTTAGAATATTCTGTGAGAACTAAGACCATTCCCGTTTTCTTCCCTCTGACATCTCTTATTTTGTGCATGGTCTAGCTAATCCACTATTAGGTTTAGGCATTAAGATTTTTATTTATTTACTTTTCTGAAGAATAGGGTGAGATATCACACATTTACTTTTCAAACTACAAAGGGATTAAAAAATGGAGAAATCTTCTTGGAATTAGGTCTTTCAGTAAAGTAAGAGCTTTCATTAAATACTGACATATACTGAAGTGCAGCAGCTCCCAACCTTTCTGGCACCAGGGACCGGTTTTGTGGAAGACAACTTTTCCACAGACTGGTTGGTTGGGTATGGTTTCAGGATGAAACTGTTCCATCTCAGATCATCAGGCATTAGTTAGATTCTAATAAGGAGTGTGCAACCTGGATCCCTCACATGCACAGTTCACAATAGGGTTTGTACTCCTATGAGAATCTAATGTCACTGCTGAATTGACAGGAGGCAGATGGAGCTCAGGCAGTAATGCTCACTCCCCTGCAGCTCACCTCCTGCTGTGCAACCTGGTTCCTAACAGGTCACAGACCGGTACCAGTCCGTGACCTGGAGGTTGGGGACCCCTGGTGTAGTGTATGCTCTCTTGAATGTTCTAGGGAGTTTCCAGAATTAGGCTTGTGAAGCTTGTATGCATCTGTCTTCTTGTACCACAATAAGTTTTTTAAAAAAATTCACGACACTTACTTTATCTTTTAGTCAGAGAGCGCGTGCGCGCGCACACACAAACACTTTGTATGTGTACACAGTATA
Source organism: Chlorocebus sabaeus (assembly GCF_047675955.1). Taxonomy (NCBI): domain Eukaryota; kingdom Metazoa; phylum Chordata; class Mammalia; order Primates; family Cercopithecidae; genus Chlorocebus; species Chlorocebus sabaeus. The sequence continues at coordinate 40,220,217 of NC_132913.1, forward strand.
TACATTCATCCTTCAGTATCCATGGGGATTGGTTCTAGGACTCCACACAGGTACTGAAATTCATGGATGCTCGAGTCCCTCATATAAAATGGTATAGTGTTTGCATATAACCTGTGCAACTCTTCCTTTAAATTTTAAATGGTCTCTAGGTTACTTATAATGCATAATACAATGCAAATGCTATGTACATAGTTGTTGTATTGGTTAGGGAATAATGACAGGAAAAGAAGTCTGTACATGTTCAGTACAGATGCAACCATTCTTTTTTTTTTCCAACTATTTTTGATCCACAGTTGGTGGAACCCATGGATGCAAAACCCATGGATATAGAGTACTCAATATACATGTAAACTAGTTAATCAAGACTTAGTTCACCAAGAAATTCAAGAGGAAACTCTGACATCAAGCATGCTGTATGTAGAAGTATAACTAACACCATGAAGGATCTGAGCCTTTTGTTCTGTCTCCTGACTCTGCTTTTCTCTAAGCCAGCTTCATTCATAGGTAGGGTCTTCCAATGTAGAGGTGAGGCTGGCCACCAGCATCTCTAGACATACATTATTCTTAAAGCTATCATCTCTTTCCTTGTAGCTCAGCCAAGGCCTTGCCAATGACCTTAACTGGACTGACTTGGATTATATGGTCATTCCTGACTCAATTCCTGTGGCCAGGCCTGAATTATATGCCCATACCTAGGGGTATCAGGACCAAGGACAGCAGCATTGCTTTTTTTTTTCCAAAGAGATTCTGATTCTAGCCAAACATAAACCCATGTCCACTAAAGTTCCATGCCTGTAACATTAGCTTGCAACTTTCTAGGAACTGTAGGTGGAACATAAAACAAGTTTGTTTTTCAGTCCTACATATAGATTGAATCATGGGCCTAATGTTTTAAAACTATAGTGTAATGATTTCAGCAAATTTTTACAGGGCTGATGCTTTATTTAGCTATTCATTTAGAAGTCTAATATTTCTCAAAGGATTTACATCTCCAAAAATTAGATTAGATGAGGAAACAAAGAAGAAGGCACAAGCAAATTTATCACTTTTTTTCTGGGCTCCCACAACCCCCTTCCACTCGAAGTGCTGCTTCAAATAAGTGACTGTGTGGCCATCTATAAAATCAACCTTTCAGATTGGCGATAGACATGACAAAGTAGCATAAATGACTTATCTGCCAACTATTGATTGATAGATATTTGCTTATTTGTATAATCTAGTTATATAAATGTATTCAAAGTTATAATTTGACATTCTGCAATTCTCATCTATGGGTTTTATATAGGAATTCTACTCTTATTCATCACTAATTCTAGTGCATCTGAGTGTAAATTGAATTAGGTTTGCTATTTTCTGGGCTTTGTTTGTATGTCTAATGTTATAGTTAACTTTATAATAATTTTAATTTAGTGACTCAGGTTCTTTTAGAGACAAAATAAGAATCTAAATGTGTCAACTGTTATTATTATTAGTTTATGGGTTTGTTCAACTACTAAACTTGAGCTTCAGGAGAGAAGATCCTGGGACTTTCTCATCTTTTCTAACCCCATGCTCATTAGAATAGTTGACACAAGGTAGAAAATCAACACATGCTCGCTGAATCACTGACTTCAAAGCCCTTAGAGAATTCGCTACTGAAATAAACGTTGGAAAAAAGTTTCAGTGAGTCTCTGAATAATCATTCTCTAAGTAATCTGTTTTTATAAGCTTGAGTATTTATTAATTGGATTCCTTTAAGGTTTATACCCCACCACACAGCTAAAATTCTGTTAGAGCCTTTTTATTAACTGTTTACATGCAAAGTTGGATGAATTCTAACAAATTTTCAGAAATTACCTGTGTATATATGAAGATGAGTTAAGAAAACCCCAAATTTATGAAATTTCATTAAGAGTGGACAAGATCAGATATTGTAATAAAAATTACACGTATTAACTGCTCATTTGGAGTCCCCAATTATCTACTGAAACAAAAAAAAAAGAGAGAAGAAAGTATCCCACTCTCTTGATGGAAAAATTCAGGTTTTGAAAGCAATAAATAGACTGCGTGACATAAGCTTTCTCAAGAAACAGATATAATTTGGTGAAATTTAAAACAAGGATCGGATGTGTTACTTTGGTAGAGTAGGAAACTGATATGCTCAAGATTTTAGATGTCTTTAAAATAAAAACCTTACCAATAGAGGCATTATATACGATAGTAGCTAACTTTCAATTTCCAAACTAAGATGGCTTAAATAATTTCCTGTGCATAAAAGTTACATAATTATGCTCAAATAGCCACAACTACCTTTTTTGTTTTTTGTTTTTTTTTTAAATGAGACAGAGGTTCACTCTTGTTGTCCAGGCTGGAGTGCCATGGCACGATCTTGGCTCACTGCAACCTCCGCCTCCCAGGGTTCAAGTGATTCTCCTGCCTCAGCCCCCTGAGTAGCTGGGATTACAGGTGCCTGCCATCATGTCCAGCTAATTTTTTGTATTTTTAGTAGAGATGGGGTTTCACCATGTTGGCCAGGCTGGTCTTGAACTCCTGACCTCAAGCAACCCACCTGCCTCAGTCCCCCAAACTGCTGGGATTACAGCTGTGAGCCACCACGCAGGCCTGCCTCTTGAATTAAATTATGGACATTTAGAAATGAGGCTCCATGTGTGTTGTGGGAAGTCAGGGACCCTGAATGGAGGAACCAGCTGAAGCTGCGGCAGAACATAAATTGTGAAGATTTCATGGAAATTTATTAGTTCCCAAAATTAATACTTTTATAATTTCTTATGCCTGTCTTTACTGTAATCTCTGAACATAAATTGTGAAGATTTCATGAACACTTATCTCTTCCCCAGTCAATACCCTTGTGTTTTCATATGCCTGTCTTTAATCTCTTAATCCCGTCATCTTCTTCGTAAGCGGAGACGGATGAATGTCACCTCAGGACCTTGTGATTGTATCAACTGCACAAATTGTTTGTAGAGCATGTGTGTTTGAACAATATGAAATCTGGGCATCTTAAAAAAGAACAGGATAACAATGATGTTCAGGGAACAAGAGAGGTAACTTTGAACTGGCTGCCAGTGAGCTGGACAGAACAGAGCTATGTTTCTCCTCTTTCATAAGCAAATAGGAGAAATATTGCTGAATTCTTTTTCTCAGCAAGGAACATCCCTGAGAAAGAGAATGCACCCTGAAGGCAGGCTTATAGATGACCCCTTTTAAGGTGTCCTGTCTTTTATGGTTGAAGCCGAAGGGATGAAATAAGCCCCGGTCTCCTGTAGTGCTCCCAGGCTTATTAGGACAAGGAAAATTCCCACCTAATAAATTTTGGTCAGACAGGTTATCTGCTCTCAAACCCTGTTTCCTAATAAGATGTTATCAACGACAATGCGTGCCAGGAACTTCATTAACAATTTTAATGTCGCCTTATCCCATGGTCCTGTGATCTCGCCCTGCTTCCGTTTGCTTTGTGATATTTTATTACCTTGTGAAGTATGTGATCTCTGTGACCCACACCCTATTCATGCACTCCCTCCCTTTTTGATAATCGCTAATAAAAACGTGCTGGTTTTAGGGCTTGGGGAACATCATGGATCCTGCCGACATGTGATGTCTCCCCCGGACACCCAGCTTTAAATTTCTCTCTCTTGTGCTCTTTCCCTTTATTTCTCAACCCAGCTGAGACACTTAGGAAATAGAAAAGAACCCACGTTAAACATCGGGAGCAGGTTCTCCCGATACATGTGCATTTTATGTACTAATGCTGTGATTCTTAAAACTCATATTTACTATATTTATGTAGCTTATTGGACGTTGAAAAGTTGACATGGTGAAACAGTTCTGATGGCCTCCAAGAAGCATGTACAATCTAAAAAAGCATAGGGAAGATTTCACTTAAATATGGATCGCAGTTGCCTCAGACCCACTCCTCACACAGGTTACACCTGTGCTGTGCTGTAACAAAGTATAGTAATAATCATACTTTATATAATATTTAATAAGGAAATGGCAAACATGCACCGTAACATTAAATGGGAGATGAAAGAATAGTTAAAAAGTTAAGAATGCATTTTCGGTTGATTCCAATTCTAAAGTGATGTTTTCATTGTTACCAACAAACAGATCCGCCAGATTTTGTCAGCCCCATACTGTGCTTTTCTCAGTCTTGTCTGAGCTTTATGGAAGCTTCTTTTGTCTTTATCTTGGGCAACAAACAGAGGTGGTTATAGCTTCATGTTCTAACTTTTTAAATGAGCAGAAAGTATACTTTTTCCCTTTGTTTATCTGGATTGTAATCAGAAAGTAGCCTACACATTTACTTCTACAAGATGATAGATTATCATTTGTTTCATTGACCAACGTGGAGTATATCTGCATCTTCATATCAAAAGTGTTGGTTTGCTTAGACAGTATGACTTCTGTGAAGGAACCAGACTGAGGCATTTAGCAGCTTTATATCCTCAGATTTTTTTAATACGCCCTGGGATTTGTACTTTGACAGATACTAAACTCTATAACTTCAATCAGTAATCCTTCAGAAGTATTGTTATATTTTTTATAATAAAAAAGGTAAAATAAATTGCCATGCTTTGTGATCCAGAGCCAATAAAACCCTTTGAAATTAAAGGCATTTCCTCTTGATTTGTCATTTTCCTAGGAAAGCTTGAAGAAAGGTACCAATTATTTCTGACAGGCAGCAAGGGAATTTTGAGCAGCATTCTATTAACATGTTTTTGGTCATTTGTCAGCTTATCTGTATGGTCTGCTAATGCTCAACACTAATTAACAGAACTCTGAAGAAGGTGAAAAAAGGAATCACCCAAGCTCAGTCAACCTAGCATGATACTGAAAGAAGCTGAGAAAGACCTTGCTCTCCCAGAGACAAATTCCTGCAAGAAAGTCCCAGAGACTGGAGTTGTAGGCAGAATCACAAACATGTTTGGGTTCTTTCCTTAATCCTTATGTGTTCTGGCCTGTTAGAGTATGCTGTAGATTGAAAAGTAGAATGAATATGAGATAAAGTTGATGAATACATTTAATATGTTTATTTTTGTGTCTAAACTATGGTACTCACCACATTCAGTATTTAATCATCTCATCACATATTGGGTTTTTTTAAACCTGTGTATTAGTCCATTCTCATGCTATTATGAAGAAATACCTGAGACTGGGTAATTTATAAATAAAAGAGGTTTAATTGACTGACAGTTCCACAAGGCTCAGGCAACTTATAATCATGGTGAAAGGCATCTCTTCACAGGGTGGCAGGAGAGAGAAGTGCAGAGTGAAGGGGGGAAAAGGCTCTTATAAAACCGTCAGATCTTGGGAGAACTTACTATCATGAGAATAGCATGGGGGAACCGGCCCCATGATCTGATCTCCTCCCTCCCCCAACATGGGGATTGCAATTTGGATTACAATTCAAGGTAAGGTTTGGGTGGGGACACAGAGCTAGACCATGTCAGCTTGCTTTTCCATAGTTTTTTCTTTCATTAATTTTTACCAACTTCTTTAGAACATGTTAAAGTCACTTGTCTGGGAGCTGGCAAGTGTAAATTTTTACAGAGCAACCTTGACGTGAAGAATGCTCTCACACTCTCCATTACCATCCTAAAACATACCTTGCAGGGTGTGTGTGTGTGTGTTGGGGGGGTCACATGTACATATAAGTGTGTGAGAGAGCATTATTTACCTTCAAGTAGTATATAAATAGCCAAATAAAATTTATTAGTGTACAATCTCCTTGGGTTAAGCACTTGGCTAAGATATATCATACTGAAAGGGAATTTTTATCACTATTGTTACAAATGGCAGAATTCTAGGAGGTTATAATGAGGCCATCTTCTCAACCTGAGTTACCTCATTATGACTCCAATGCTAGAATCCTTTTCTTAGTTGGGGTTTGTTTTTTATCAGAGCAAACTCTGCTGCTGTGTTTAATTGGCTCCGTTCTCGTTCATAACAGTGGTTCATTTTTAGTGCTGTAGTGTAGCGTCTGATAATTACAAAGGCTAATTTAAAGGAGTAATGATATGATTGAAAATGACACAGATTGAACCTTGGCGACACTCTGCTTTCACATCTGTTAAGGGATGAAATATTGATATGTTAGAAGAAATCAATTTAGAAAGCCAGTGGACTTTTGGTATTCACCTCTTTCATGTGTGGCTCATAGGTGGTCAGCCTGGCTCACTGGATAGAAGAACACATAGGGCTCTGGGGCTTCAGCCCCAATGATGAGTGAAGGGTTCATTTCCCTTCCCTGTGCAGAAGATATGCATTGGAAATCTGCAGGACAATAGGTAAATGGTCGATGGTCATGGATTTGGGACCCATATCAGATCTATATCAGAGACTTGGCTAACACATGCATCCTCTGAGTCTAGGTGAATCTAATTTTTGGTGGTATGAGAAATACTTTTTTAAGATTAAGAGAATTGGGGGCCTGGTGCAGTGGCTCATTCCTGTAATCCCAAGGCTTTGGGAGCCCAAGGTGGGTGGATCACTTGAGGTCAGGAGTTTGAGACCAACCTGGCCAACATGATGAAACCCCTTTTTCTACTTAAAAAAATTAGCTGTGTGTGGCGGTGCATGCCTGTAATCCCTGCTACTTAGGAGGTTGAGGCACAAGAATCACTTGAAGTCTGGGAGGCAGAAGTTGCAGTGAGCTTAGATGATACCACTGCACTCCAGCCTGGGTGACAGAGTTAAGACTCTGACTCAAAAAAAAAAAAAAAAAAAAAAAAAAAAAAAAAAAAAAAAAAAAAAAAGAATTGGAATGTTTCTAGCCACTAACCCCTATGTAATTTCTACATTTTTGGCCTGTTTCTTGATTTGAATCCCCATATTTTGATGCCTTCCTTATGAACTTTTTTGTAGAATAGAATAGCTTATTATAAATTTTGATTTGGAGGGTAGTATATAATATGTATTGCAAAACTTTTTACTGTGCTTCCTGTAATAATGTTATTGAGAACATTATCTTCTATCCATGATCTCCAGGAATACTTGAGCTTCTTCTGAGAAACTGTTATAATTTCTTTTTATGCCTACCGTGAGTAATATAGCAAATTGTGCTTTCCTTTTTGAACTGACCTCTATAAAACTGAATTTGTGGCCCATATATAAGAAGAGGAAATTTCAGGGATGTGTTTCATGAGTATATGAGCTCAATCCAGTTTTATCTTTTTTTTCCTACTTACATTTAATCTATTGCCCTAAAACTTCACCTGCTTGTTTTAATAATGTTAAGTGGAATATGTCTCTGAAAACCTCCTTAAATTATTTTTGGAAAAAGGTGATTATAAAAAAGTCAATCTTAAAAGCTATGTTATTCCTTAATTCTCATGAGTAGTTGTCCCTTGTTTTCTAAAGTTTCATCTGTTTAGAGGATAACAGAGAGCAGCTACAGTAACAGGGTCAACCTTGTGAATAGGTGAGGAGGAGAAAGATGTGGCAATGCATGGAAATTCCTAATATCTCTTCCCTTTGCTCCCTTGTAAAAGTCCCAGAAAAGGCAATTGCATTCATTCCTGTGGGAGGATGAAAGTTCTGAGAGTGTAGAGAAGGAGAGAGAGAACACTGGAGAAGGAAAATGAGTAATAATTAAAAAGGGATATCAGAAAGCAGAATGTGAAGGATGTCAAGGACCAAGACTGTTAGTATCCTTCTTGCTGCTCTTAGAACATGTCCAGATGCTTCTTTGATCCCTGCTCCTGGTACAATTGGACAGTGATTAATGGGTGATGAATTAATATCCCCAAATATCTTCTATTTTCTTCATTATTCACATGATTGCTGAAATCAAACAGGCAAACCAACAAGAAAACTTCTTCAAACCCCAATTTTGTTGCTTAATGATACCATTTTCTTTATTCTAAATTTCAAAAAGATATTGAAGTTTTACATTTATTTCTAAATGAAAGTATATTTTCATTTTTTGGAATAATTCATAACAATAGCTTTGGAAGCTGTTTGTATACTTTCATTGTTACCATCTGTGTAATATTTGCCATAGCTGGAGTAGGGAAGACTTAGAAGGCATGCCTTTCTTCATGTTGATTGTTTTAGGTTGTAAACCTTTCATTTTTGATTTCCATAATCACTGCTAGGTATTGTTGTCTTTCAGGCTTATGTCCCAATGGGACATGTATGAAAACCATCAGAAATATATTTCACACACTCTGAAATTGTGTTTTCACAAAAGCATAACTATAAAAATAAAATTTGTGAAGATGAACACCATCCATGTTGATGTGTAACATTAAGATCGGTTTATAGCCAGCTTAAAAAAATAACTATGAGAACTTGGAAGAGAAGAATTATGTTAAGTTTTTAAATCAATATTTACTTTAACTGCAATGGGTGTCTTTCTTGCCTAGCAAGTACTTAAAATGAAGCCTCCACCATGCTTCTGTCTTTGTGTAACCACTGAAAACAGCTTGGCAGGTTCTCCTCGGCCCTACCTATACGAAGCTATGGATGTCAGAACTTACCATGAAGCTAGTTACTGCAGACTCACAAAGTTGTGATAACTCATTATGTGAAATTGCTCTCAGTTGCTCTCATTTCCTGCTCAAGGAATGTTCTTCCTTGTTCAAAACCTTGAATTTCTCTCAGTTGCACCGGCAAAAAATTCCTGCCATATCAAGCAGATTTTAAGCTGAGCTAAAGCTTGCAGGAAAACACAACCAATCACTGTGCATGATGCTGAGGGCAGCATCATCAGCAGAGTGAGAACATGGACTCTGAGCCTCCTGTCTGCCTTCAAATACCGTCCCACAGTATTTGCCTCTCCGAGGTGTTGTGCATGCCTCAGTTTCCTTATCTGTATATGGGAATATACTGCTACCAACCTCAAGGAATTTTTATGTGGAATAAATGAGTTTTAACACATGTAAATTGCTAGGACAGTGCCTAGATCTGGTGTTACACATGTATTTTTCATATGAATTAGCAAAAGATGTTTAGGTGCTGTTCATTCATTCTCTCTCTCCCTAAAATTTGGAAGCTGTTTTTTATCTGACATCCCTGACACAGCCTTTCAAAAGATTAATAGAGAGTCATTATTCAAAAAACCTCCCAATCTCAAATGAACTATTTTATTATATTTTCTGTTTCAGTAGTGAGACATTGGAAAGAATACTTTGACTATAGTCAAACATTTATTCCAGGATCCTAATCTCTCACAGTTTAGAGCACTATCGGCACACTATGGCCTGTGGGCCCAATGCAGCAGCCACCACCATTTTTTTTTTTTTTGAAACAGAGTCTCACTCTGTCACCCAGGCTGGAGTACAGTGGTGCAATCTCAGCTCACTGCAACCTCCACCTCTTGGGTTCAAGCGATTCTCCTGCCTCAGCCTCCTGAGTAGCTGGGATTACAGGCATGCACCACCACGCCTGGCTAATTTTTGTATTTTTAGTAGAGATGGGATTTCACCATGTTGGTCAGCCTGGTCTTGAACCCCTGACCTCAGGTGATCTGCTGACCTACACCTCCCAAAGTGCTAGGATTACAGGCGTGAGCCACTGTGCCCAGCCCATCACCCACTTTTATAAATACAGCTTCTGTTGGAACATAGCCATGTTCATTCATTTACATATTATCTATTGCTGAGTTGAGTCATTGGGACAGAGACCATACGTTCTGCAAAGCCTAAAACATTAACTGTCTAACAGAAAAAAGTTTGCTGATGTCTGGTTAGGAGTATCAGTAAAGTATTAGAGTCTTCCCAAACTAAATCTTTTAGTATATTTCTTGATTTTTGCCACATCTGCGTACTGCCCATTTCATATTTTCTTTAAATAGAGCCTTCATTTTTTTGGTTAAGAATATTTTATAAAAGAAGCTTTACATATCTTAAAAGTAAAACATGACAGGAATAGAAAATATTTAAGAAAGCAAATTGCTTAAAACAAATCAATTTGTTGTTAAATTTTAGTGGAATACTACTCCGTGTGGTCTGAGACCTGCTCTTTTAGGTAATGAAGGAGGTTTTCAATTGTCAGATAGATGATAAAGACATTTGTGGCATCAAATTGAAGCTTTAATCTTGCTGTAATCAGAGTACTAAATGAGAATTGAAAAAGGAAGGTATAATTTTCTCGTTATATGTGATTCATGCCATTTAATGACACCTACAAGTATACCCTACAATAACTTTGAATATCACCCCTACTCTTGTATGTCTGCAGTGATACACTTTCTACACTTTCAGAAACACTGGAAAAATAGTGACAACAGTAATGCCAGCTAATGCCAGTTCATATGTATTTGGGCATTCTTTGCCAGGTGCTATTCTAGGAACTCTGCATGTATGAACTTAGCTCTCATAACGATCTCTGAAATAGGTTCTACTCTATTCCCTTTGTACAGATGTGACAACTAAGACAGACAGAAGCTGGTAACTTGCTTAAGGTCCACAGCTAATAAACAGCAGCACTGGCAATGAGGCAGTGATTGAGGGTAAACAGTACAGGATTAGCCACCAATTGTGTGTAGAAAACTTGAGATCAGTTGTGACTTCTCACCTGTGTTCTCTGTGTTGTAGATATTTTCATGGGAAATTGGGAGAAGTTTTGTTAGAAACTACTAGCTTATTAAAGAACTACTTTATTTTATCTTTCTGAAATTGTAGTTTCTCTTTTCTTCTTTGAGGGTGTTGAGAATGGATATCAATGAATAAAAAATCGGCCGGGCACTGTGGCTCATGCCTGTAATCCCAGAACTCTGGGAGGCTAAGGAGGGTGGATTGTTTCAGTCAGGAGTTCGAGTCCAGCCTGGCCAACATGGTGAAACCCCATATCTACTAAAAATACAAAAAATTAGCTGGGCATAGTGGCATGGGCCTGTAATCCCAGCTACTCGGGAGGCTGAGGTGGGAGAATCACTTGCGCCCAGGAGGTCGAGGTTGCAGTGAACTGAGATCACACCATTATACTCCAGCCTGAATAACCAGAGGGAAACCCTGACTCAAACAAACAAACAAACAAACAAAACAAAACAAAACAAAACAAAAAGGGAAAGATAACTAGATTCCTTTATTTTCTGCTAAATTAGTGAAGTTTTTAAAAAACTGCAAAATGTTGAATTTTGTAAAGATACAATAAAATTCTTGAGATTATAAGTTTATGGTGGCAATGTAATTTGATAGGACTTCTTTTGTTAAAAAATTTTAAAATGTGTCTTAAAGACCATAAAAAGCAGGAAATAAGGAGTTTATTTCCTTAAACTCCAAATTCAACTTTGGGGACTCTATTGTGAGGAAGTAATGCTAATGATGTTAAAAATGAAGATTTTTGGAAACAAACAGAAATCAATACAAGCTTTGAAGCTGAATAGACTCTGGAATGTGAGTCTGCTGCCTGGTTCAAGTGAAACATCAACAGGTTGAAGGCATAGCATCTGAACCAAAGGGTAGAGGAATTGGCATTTTTACTTAAAGGGAGGTAATTATGCGGATCAGTGAGCGTTCCCACTTCAGTTTAGGCTTTTGAGTTATCAGTGACAGCACATTTGGTAAGAACTGTAGCAGTGTAGGACAGGGACAGGCTACGTTTGATTCCTGTCTCTGCCTCTGAATGGTTTTAGGAGCCTCAGCTTCTAATCATTAAGCAGAGATAAAAATGCCTTTCTTTTTAGGAGTATTAAAATAAGACAGTGTAGGCCGGGCTCGGTGGCTCACGTCTGTAATCCCTGCACTTTGGGAGGCCGAGGCAGGCAGATCACTTGAGGTCAGGAGTTTGAGACCAGGCTGGCCAACATGGTAAAACCCTGTCTCTACTAAAATACAAAAATTAGCCAGGTATGATGGCTGCCCTATAATCCCAGCTGCTCTGGAGGCTGAGGCAGAAGAATCACTTGAACCTGGGAGGTGGATGTTGCAGTGAGCTAAGACTGCACCACTGTACTCCAGCCTGGGTGACAGAGCGAGACTTGGCCTCGAAAAAAAAAAAAAAAAAAGACAATGTGTATAAAGCGTCTCAAGAACATGGTTCTTTCCAGAAATTTTAGCTATTATTCATTTCTCATTTGGCTTTCTTTGATATCTAATGGGATAAGGAAGACCAAAGTATTTGGGGCTGAGTAACACAGGTGGGAGTGTTTGGTGTGACAGTTCTCTTTGTGATGTGGAAAAGTATTTTTGACTTTTTGCCACCAAACATTAAATTTGGTTTAAATTTCAAGTGCAGTGACAAATAATCTTCAGTTATATGCAAACAACAAATAACTCAATTTGAGGTCTGTTTGGTCCTTAGACAGGAGCAAAACTAATTGAAACCAGGTTCTGACACTTACTTGCCCTGAGACTTTGAATAAGTTAAACTTTCTATGCTTCAGTTTCCTCATCATTAAAATGGGGATAATAAGAGTATATCACTCAGAGAGCTAGGAAAATTTAGTTATTAATTTTATAGATTTACAATACTGTCTGAAACATATAAGCACTCTATGTATTGATTGTTGCATAAAATACTTTCACGTATCTGAAAAATGTGAATGAGGCAGTAATTTCAACACTTCTTGAAGCTGTTGGTAAATGTTTTATCATCATGCCACAAATTTTCCATATTTGAGTTCTTAAATGGTGAGAAGGGCTAGATTAGACTCTCCTGCCTTTAGTTCTTGGTCTTCATGAAGTATGTAATATGTTGTCTTGTTGTCAAGGTAACAGGACTCAAGATGGTTTTATAAAATGAGAATGGACTCATTTAAAAAAATGCCAGGAAATGCTTTAGAAAAGGAAGTGTCTTAATAACAGGCTTTATTGAAGCAAAAGTGTCTAAATCTCATTGAAGGCAGAGAATCGATTGCAGTTTCATTGCCTTATTGAAAGCAGCCTGTATTTTCAAACAAGGGCTTGGCATTTAATATCCCCACAATAATGGAGCAGACTTTTGAGAGTGTGAACTGTGAGGAGTTGGTAAAGATTTTTTTTCCCTGGAGAAAGACATAAAATAGCAGTAGATTTCAGTGACTCATGATGGCAGGGAGAGTGATTCGTGAAGGGATTTGACAGAATGAGTCTTAGCAGTATGAGGAGTGTATCTATATAGCCATTTTTACCTAGCTTCTTTACGTGAATTCTGGAACCAACTACTCATGTGCTAAGCCAAAGATTAGTGATAATAAAGCAAATTTCAGGAAATCTAATTTGGGAACACATAACCTCATTTACACGTCACCTAATTGAAATTGGTCAGAAGAAGGAACTCTGCTATTTTGGCTTTGTACCAGGCATCCATTAGTTATAAGAAAAATTATGCATATTGTCTCTCTTTTTTTTAAAGTAATACTTTATGTTCTAGGGATGCAGTTGGAAACATGTTCTCGTTTTATGATCCCAAGAAAAGAGAAGTGTATGAGAAAAGAGGTAAGATACACGAGGTTTTTACAGCTTTATTGTTTGTATTTTTAATCTTTGTTTAGTACACATGCTCTTCAGTGAATCTGATAACCATATACTAAAACCAAAAAACATTGGCTTGTCCTAATTGTGAGTGGAACAGTTAGCGTTTTGATTGTAAGAAATAGCAATTAAAATTAAGAAATTTTAATGAATTAATTTTTGGGTTTTTTTTGAGATGGAGTCTTGCTGCCTTGTCTAGGCTGGAGTGCAGTGGTGCAATCTCGGCTCACTGTAACTTTCGCCTCCCGGGATCAAGCGATTCTCCTGCTGCAGTAGCTGGGACTACAGGTGTGTGCCACCATGCCCAGCTAATTTTTTTTTTTTTTTTTTTTTTTTTTTTTTTTTTTTTAAGTACAGACGGGGTTTCACTATGTTGGTCAGGCTGGTCTCAAACTCCTGACCTCAGGTGCTCCGCCCGCCTAGTCTCCTGAAGTGTTGGTATTGCAGGCGTGAGCCACTGTGCCTGGCCTAATCTTTAATTAATTAAAACAAATACTACCTGTAATCCCAGCACTTTGGGAGGCCGAGACGGGCAGATCACGAGGTCAGGAGATCGAGACCATCCTGGCGAACACGGTGAAACCCCATCTCTACTAAAAATACAAAAAATTAGCCGGGTGAGGTGGCGGGCGCCTGTAGTCCCAGCTACTCGGGAGGCTGAGGCAGGAGAATGGCGTAAACCCGGGAGGCGGAGCTTGCAGTGAGCTGCGATCTGGCCACTGCACTCCAGCCTGGACGACAGAGTGAGACTCCGTCTCAAAAAACAAAACAAAACAAAAAAACCAAATACTAAAAAGAAGTCAGCCCTGCTGGAGACCAGCACTGGACTTCGTGCTGATGACAGGTGCCACTTCAAATGATTCTAGCTATTCCCTTTTTTTGTATTATTTTCTCCAGAGGTGGGAGGCAACCAGTCAGAGGCTGAAGTGAAGTTACAAAGTTACACCCTATGAAAATGAAGACTTGGCCTCTGAGCAGTCTGATTGGTTGTGGGAGGGGACCAGTCAGATGTACTTTACATTTTTCATCTGTGACACAGTGGAAAGGGGGTTGTTGCAAAGGGTGTAGCCTCTGATCCTTTTGTGAGTTGGGTGTGGTGAAGTGTGGTTTTTCTTCTGATTCAGTTCTAGCAAGTCAGTATGAATCAACCATAGGTTCCTTGCCTCCAGACCCTATTCTCCTGCCTCATTTCCCCCTGAGAGATGGGATCCCCCTAAATCTTTATGGGAGGCAGAGGGACCGATGGTTTTTCTTCTGTAATAGCTCCATGCTGACTTGAAGTGCAGTCTCTATCTACTGGGGATCACGAAATTCTTTCCCTGATCTGTCTAGTGGAGACAGGGTAGCTTCTTGATGGCTGTGGTGGCGCCTTCACCTGGAACTGGCTGGAAACCTTGTCACATGATCATCTGAAGGTTGATGGTCTCTAGGTAAGAGAAAATAAATATGGTTAAAAGATTTAACAAACGTGGTCCAAAGACCAAGGCATGTATAATTATTAATAATTGGCTAGCCAGAGGAAGGAGCTATGAACCCAATTTAGCATTTTTGATCAGGAGCCCATGACTCAGACAGCTGTTGTTGTATCTTAAAGTCCCAACTGGCTAGTTTTCGGGTGGCATCTCTACTAATCCTAATTGGTTGACCAAAAAACAACATTCTTACTCTAGAAAAAGACATAAGCACCCCTTTTCAGCAGCTAGGAGATCTAGTTCACTTCTGTTTTGCAAAGTGACTGCTGCTAAGGAGTCTATTTTATTTTGTATGGTAACAATACTTTGGGCCGTGTCATTCAAGCTTTCCATAAAATCCTTGGACAAATGTTAGCAATAGGATAAAGAAGTTGCAAGTCTGCTAACTCTATCTAGTTCCTACTCCCACTGTTATTCCTAGCCCTACCAAACAGAGTATGAGTTGGATGGCACATTTGTGTCTGGTAGTTGCGGTTAAAGGCATAATGAGGGATTGGTCGTTGGGAGCTGTATGAGTTTCGGAGGCTAAATAAACAAGTGTATAGGTTCCAGGTTAATTGGCTGGTAAACATAAGTAGAAATTTATCCTGCACGGGAAAAAGACTCCTTGTTTTTCAGACAAAAATTGTTTCTTATGGTGAACATGTGGGTTAGCTTGTTTTCACTTTCCCAAGAGATTAAGGTCCGTACTAAGGTAGCCCTGGTTAAAGGCTGGAAAGGACTTTGGGAAGTATCCTGAGTTGCCCCAGCAGTTCTGTTTTCCCAGTGGAAGTAGTTACACTTAAGAGTCCACTAACAACCACCCAGAGGTATTTTCATACTAGGGAACCAAAAGGCAACTGATGTCTCAGAATTAGTGCAGTCTTCCCAAGGCAAAATGTGAATGTAGCTAGTGGGCTTACTTTGACAGCACTTATACTGTATATCCTTTAAAGCGCCTTTATCTAGGAATGGGGAATGGTTTCCATGAAAACCATACAGGTTTTCTAAATGATGCAGTTCGGGTAACTGCATAGCTTACATGATTATGTGAGGGGTTAATCTCTAGGGTGCAGTTACATTGATGACTTTTCAAATTTCCCAGGGCCTGACCAGAAATGTGGCTTCTTTTAATAAAAAGTGGTGCCTGGAGTTTTAGCTCTGTGTGCATTGATACTGGGCCCCAAATGGGTTTCTGTAGGGATGTATCCCCAGAAAGGTTGCTCTGATAGGACTGGAGAAGGTGCTCATCCTGTCATTATAGCCCTTTTCATTTCCATAATTTTGAAGTCATATAAGTCATCCAGGTCTATTAACTTGAAGGGAGTTCCTCTCTTGTAGTTAGGGTGATAGGTTATTTTTTCAAGGGCCCAAGATTGGGCTGGGATCGGGATGGCAGTGTATTTGGATGATGATGGAGATAAAGAAAGCCGACAGCCCTTTTTCAGAGCTGAGTTGGTAGTATTTAATATTTTTTGTGTTGAATTTAAAGTTCTTAATAAATACCCAGAGTACATCAATTGCCAGAGGGGTAAAGTGAATCTCTGTTGTAAAATAAGGCCGATTCCTGGTATGCATGGTCCCAGTATACACAGGCTGTCGGTGACCATGACAGAACAAAAAAATACTTATATGTTATTTTGTTCTATAGAATGGGAACTTCAGGCGGTGGATACCTTTGCTGCCAGGAATTCTTATTATAAAAATGAACTAAAACACTTTGCTTAATGATTACGAAGGATGTGATTCCATCCACTTGGAAGGAGGCAATTAAATTGCAAAAATATAAAAATGGCTACTGTTATCCAGCCTGTAGTAACTATGCAGCAGAGACACCAAGGAAAGTTGATAGGCATTTACTTATCTTTTGGCTGTCTTTTAAACAGGCACTTGAGGTCTTTCACAGGTTCACAGGTGTAGTGGCTGATGGGAACTTCACGTTTCAGGTCCAAGGCTTCAGGTATCGCAGGCTTGACTCTGGAAAGATGTATCCAGCTATCTAATCTTAGTACTTTGACCACAGAAGGCGTGGCCAGTACCACTGAAAATGGTCCCTTCCATTACAACCCCTCCCATGGGTTGTAATTGTTGAGCAGGTGATCCCTCCTTCCATATTTTAATAAGTACCTTATCCCCTGGTCTCATGTGGGATTGCTGGTTAGTTCCCAGTATGGGGAGCCTTTGAGTTCCAAACTTTTGTAAAGCCTGCTGAAATTGTCCTGGGTTAACTAGGTATTTTACTAAACTGGCAGTATCTGGATCAATAGTTATATCATTTCTTAAAAATGGCCTCCCATATAACAATATGGGCTTATATTAATTTTTGCTCTAGGGGAATTATGGATCCTTAAAGAGGGCCATGGGCAGCAAGTTGATCCAAGTTTCTGATGTTTCCTTACATAGCTAATGCCCATTTTAGAGTCTGATTAGCCCTTTCTGCTTTCCCAGAAGATGGAGGATTCCATACTGGATGTAAATAGTATTTGATCCCTACAGCCTTAGAAACCCCTTGAGTTATTTGGGAGATAAAGGACAGGCCATTATCACTTTGGAGGCTCTGAGGTAACCTAAACCGGGGGATTATTTCTTTTAAGAGGACCTTCACAACTTCATTTGCCTTTTCTGGTAGGGTAAGCTTCAACCCAACCAGTACTATTAGTAGTAACAAAAACTTGTATCTTCTATAGGCTGGAATATGGGTAAAGTCCAATTGCCAGTCTTCCCCTGGGCAAGTTCCTCTCCTCTGGACTGGTTCTATTAGAGGAGACATTTTGTTTCCTGGGTTGTTAATTGCACACAGCGAGGAGGCTTGACAGACTTGCTTAACCACCAAAGCTAAGTTCGGCCCAAAGAAGAGCCTGTTAACCACGGCCAGGGAGGCGTCTCCCGCATATGGAAAGAGTCATGAAGGGTTTTTATAATTCTTCATTAGGCTGTTTGAGGGAGAGATACTTTTAGTCCCATATGCCACCAAGATCCTTGTTTTTGCCCCTCTTGCTCCTTTGTTAACTGTTTTTCCTGTGGTGTATATTCAGGTTCTGTTGGGGAATCATAGAAAGGGATCATTGCTGGGATCTGTTGAAATTACACCCTGAGGGCTGCAGCTTTAGCCTGTCTATCCATCTTTCTGTTACCTTATGTTATGGGAATTAAGTCCCTTTGATTCCCCCTACAATGGGTAATAGCTACGGCCTCTGGCAGGTGTATTTCTTCCAATAGCTGAAGAATTTCAGGCCCGTGCTTTACTGGGGAATGTTTTTGGCAGGTGCATTGCTTCCAGTAGCTGAAGAAGTTCAGGACCATGCTTTATTTAAGTATTGCCCTTTCTTTCCAGATTGTAGCATGATCATGAAGCAGGAGAAATGCATATTTAGAATCTGTATAGATGTTAAGCTTTTTTCATTGTCCCAACATTAATGCTCAGGTAAAAGCAATGATTTCAGTCTGTTGTGCTGATGTGGCAGTGGGCGATGGCTGGGCTTCAGTAATGATGTTGTGACCTACTACTGCGTGTCTAGCTCAGTGCTCCCCATTTGACACAAAACTACTTCCATCTGTGAACCAGTCACCTTTGGAATCTGGGAGAGGCTGATCTTTTACATCAGTCTGGCTGACATGTATGTGTGCAATAACCTGCTTACAGGAATGATCAGTTATTGGGCCTGTGGGTAGCAGGATTCAAGGTGTTACAGATTTTAAGGGTTACATCTGGATTGTCTAGGAGCATGGCCTGGTATTTGATTAACCTTTCCCCCATCATCCAGATGTGTCCTTTTATTTCTAAGACTGACTTCATCTGATGTGGGGTTTGAACTTCCAATGGTTGAGCCAAGGTGATTTTAGTGGCTTCCTTTACTAAAATAGCAGTGGCTACAAATGCTTGCAGGCAACTCGGCCATCCTGAGGCTACTCTGCCCAGCTTCTTTGAGAAGGAGGCAGTTGGTCTGGGTTCTGATCCTATTTTCTAGGTTAGCACTCTCACAGCTATGCCCTTCCTCTCTGCTGCATACAAGGAGAAGGACTTGGTGAGGTCTGAGATGCCAAGAGCAGGAGCCTGGGTGACAGCCTGTTTTAGCTTGACGAAGGCTTTCTCATTTCTGGGTTCCATTTCATTAGCTCATTTTCAGGCCCTCTTGTTGCTTCATATGGGGGCTTTAATATGAGCCCCAAATTTGGTACCAATATTCTGCAAAATCCAGCCATTTCTAGAAGAGAATGAAGCTTTTGATTGATGTGGTGGAGTCACAAACTGCATATGACTTGCACTCATTCTGGGGATATTTGCTGGCTGTGGGTGTTAAGATATAACCTAATTATTGGACCTACTGAGCCTTCTTTTTGAACACTTTGTATCCACTGTCTTTGAGGAAATTCAAAGTTTTTATAGTATTTTGGTCACAAACCTTCTGGGTCAGGCTACATATAAGAAGGCCATCCACATACTGAAGTGTACTCTCATTCTCCAATTGCAGATCCCTCAGACCCCTCTCTAAGGCTTAAGCAAAGAAATGGAGGCTATCCCGAAACCCCTGAGGGAACACTGTCCAGGTATATTGTTGTTTTTTCTGGTATTAGGATTTTTCCCATTGAAAGACAAAAAGTTATTGAGACCCTGGGGCTAGAGGAATGGAGAAGAAAGCATCTTTCAGGTCTAGGACTGAGAACCATTTTGCATCCCTGGCGCCTGAGCCAGGAGGGTATATGGATCCATGACCAATGAATGGACAAGGATAACAGCCTCATTAATTATTCTGACATCCTTTACTAGCTGGTATTTCCCCAAAGGCCTCAGAACAGGTAAGATGGGAGTATTGCAGGGAGAATTGTAGGGTTTTAAAAGTCTATGGATAAGTAATTCCTCAACTATGGATAATAGGCCTTTTCTTGCTTTCAGCTCAATTTGGTATTGTTTTTGATTGGAAAAATAGCTGTGGTTTTTAAGCTGTATTTTGATTGGCACTGCTGTTTTAGCCTTCCCCAGTTTCTCAGTATACCATGCTAGTGCATTAACCTGTTTTTTAATGTAGTCTGGGACATTGTCTCCATTATCGACTATTAGCAATTTCACTGGATGGTGCTTAAATTGTAGCAGTGCCTCTGTTTTAACCAAGATATCCCTTCCCCAAAGGGACTGGGCAACTTGGAACTACTAGAAATACTTGTTGGAAGATTTGTTTGTCAAATTGACAAGTCAAAGGAGGAGTAAAGAATCCTTGGCATGCCCATGACATCAAGAGTTACCTGGGACTCCTTGATAGTAATGATAATGTTCCTGGACAGGGGCGGTGAGGAAGGCCCCAGGCCCCTTCAGTCTTCAACTAATTTCTCCTTTTGCACTGCTAGAGTTTTGACTGACTGAGCCCTTCTGTGGGAGTGGGGGCAGTCAATTCTCCAGTGCCAAGGGTCATGACTGATGCCTTCTTGTTGACAGCAGGGGCCTGGCAGGGGCTTAGTGTAGTCCCTTGCCCAGTGCCCATTTTTCTTGCACTTGAAGCAAGAGTCTTTGCTGGCATTGTCCTTATGGCCCTTTGGGTTTCCCCTGGACCCTCTTTGGGCATTCAGGGCAGCACCAATGATGGCTGCCATAATTTTGGCTTGCTGTTTTTCTTTAGTCTGTTCCCTTTTCCTTCCTCCAGCTCACAATCATTATATACCATAAAGGCAGTATCAAGAAACTGATTTTGAGTAGTTTGTGGCCCCATCTCTAGCTTTTGGAGCTTACGTGTAATGTCTGGGTAGACTGGCTAATGAAATGCTGTGCCATTATTATTTTACCTTCAGGAGAGGAAGGGTCTAGATTGGTATATTTTTTAAAGGTTTCCTCCATCCTGCCATAAACCATGGCTCGATTTTCCTCCTTGCCTTGTGCAGTCTCTCTTACTTTGTTATAATTGACTGCCTTAGTTATTCCCTTTTTCATTCCTCCAAGGAGAGCCTCAAGAAATTTAGCCCAGTTGTTCATCCTTACAGGGGTGTTATAGTCCCAATTAGGATCAGTAGTGGGGACTATGGGCCTGGGTGATTGCCCTGAGGGTTTTGGGCAAATAAATTGTCCACTTCCCATTGGGAAGTCTCAAAGATTCATTCTTTTTCCAAGGGGGTCCAACAGGTTGCTAGCATGAATTGAACATTTCTCCATGAGAGATTAAAGGCTAAGATCAAAGTTTAGAACCCATCCACAAATTTTCTGTGGTTCTTGGAATAACTTTCCAGCTTTTGTTTACATTGTTGTATGTTAGTTGTAGAGGAGGAGGCCTGAACTCAGACTGGATCCCTGGCTCCTACTACTTCCTTAAAAGGTAGCAGGGCTGGAGTGGCAGTTGAATAGGGTGTTCCCCTCTGAGTGTGAGGGGGTACTTAGCAAGGTTCCCACTGTTTGCTGTTGGGCTTGAGCCTCAGGAGCACTTAGCAAGAGGTTATATGGGGGTGGTTGCTATTCCCTCTGAGAGACAGGTGGCCCTTGTAAAAGGGGGTCATCTACAATATCTAGTTCTGCCTTAGGACTTTCCTTTTGGGGGACAGTTTATGGCAGTTTTGCAGATTGTTGGGGTTTGGTATAGGTCATAAAGGCCTGTACATATGGGATTTGTGATCATTTATGCTTCCTTTTGCAAAATAGGTCTAATCGCAGGATGGTGTCATAATTAAGGCTACCACTGACCACCCATTGTTCTTGACTTTCTAGCTGGTAATGTGGTCAGACAGTATTACAATAAAAAAAATCAGGTGTTTTCTCCTTAAATTGTCAGGGTCAAATTGATTCCAGTGGTTGAGGATCCAGCCAAGCAGGGAATCAGGTGGAATAGATGGGAAGTTGACTATAGTAGTCCAGAAAAGAGAAGAGGACTTTGAAAAGTGGAGGGCTCATTAGGTGACCCAAATTTTATCTGGGGTATCCTCCTGGAAAAACCCTGGACCCTGACTGGGGTCCCCCTTTAGGGTCCCATCTTAGTCTGTCAGACATCTCTGAACTTAGATGGGTACCAGCATTGCTTTGGAATGATTTCCTCCACCACTGATGACCCATTTTGAGTTCTCCTTCTTGTTACTGGATGAAGACCTCAACTTTTAGCATCCTTATAATTTGATAAGTTCAAGCTTTCCCTTCTGACTTTAGCCAATGTGTTCACACACAGAATCTCTTTTACAATTAATTTGTATAAACTACAACTTGGTCAAATCTTTGGATTTTTCCTATCTTACTAAAAACCATCCTTTAACCCTCTAATCTTAGCCAAGAAATCCATATTAAATTGTACAACATTTCTTGCATACTTTGCTTTCACGAATCTTTGTCATGACTTACACAGACCATCTATGACATGCTTGGACTCTCTGACTTGTCCTAAACTCTCTTTTTAAACAACCAGTCATTTGACTTTAGGACAAGAATTTACCATGCAAGATCCTTTCTGTTTTTTTTTTTTTTTTTTTTTTTTTCTTGAGAGTGTCTCAGTCACCAGGCTGGAGTGCAGTGGCAGGATTTCAGCTCACTGCAACATCCACCTCATCTGGGTTCAAGCAGTTCTTCTGCCTCAGCCTCCTAAGTAGCTGGGACTACAGGTACATGCCACCACTCCTGGCTAATTTTTTGTATTATTAGTAGAGGTGGGTTTTCACCATGTTAGCCAGGATGGTGTCGATCTCCTGACCTCATGATGCACCTGCCTTGGCCTCCCAAAGTGTTGGGATTACAGGTGTGAGCCACCATGCCCAGCTGCAAGATACTTTCTTATATAAAATCTCTTTTCTTTATAACCTTCTTTGCATAGGGGGCTAGGTGGGTTTCTTTTGTCCTTAGCCAGTCAAATACACCAGTTAAGAGAAGGGAGGTCAACACACCTAACAGACATTATCATTTATGGGCTAACTCTAAAGAAGAATTTAGCATAAGAAAAGTGGGTTTAAGTCACCTGAAACATGTGTGAATCTGTCCTGGATGAGCTGTTGCTGCCAATTGTATCACACATAAAAGTCAGGAACTATAACCAGGAAAGATAGAAAAGAGTCCTTCCCCCTTATGGGCAGGGCAACTATCTCCATTCACTCTTTGGCCTTCAGGTAATAGTGGAGAATGGCCCCATTCAGTTGTCCTCAATTACCAAGGAGCTACTAGGAAATGGCCACTGAAAGACTGAAAAAATAGAGGAAAAGGACTCAGGTCTCTCACCCAAACTGGGTAGTGGTGGTCAGGTGTTTCCACATGGAAACCTTTCAGTTTCACTAGAGAGTGGCCCCAGCCAGAAACCTGCAGTTGTCTTTGTGCTTAGGCACTGTCCACTGAGGGTCCTAAGTTGGAAAGGGAAAGAGAGAGAGAGAAAAAAGCGTTCCCCTGTATGGAGCAAAGAGGAAAAGGGGAAGAGAGAAAAATAAACCCAAGACTTGGAGCTTGCCTCCTGGCCATCTCACCAAAATATGTTACCGGTGGAGGGTCTCGACTACAAGTTGTCCAGGTGAATTCAACAAAATGTACAAACAAAGCAATGAAATAATGAAGCCATGAAAGCACAGATTTATTGAAACAAAAGTGCACTCCACAGAGTAGGAATGGGCTTCAGCAAGTAGCTCAAGAGCCCTGGTTACAGAATTTTCTGGGGTTTAAATATGCTCTAGAGGTTTCCATTGGTTACTTGGTTACACCCTATGTAAATGAAGGATTGGCTTGTGGTGAATCTGATTGGTTGCTGGAGGGGATTAATCAGAGGTACTTCTCATTTTTCATCTGTGAGGCAGTGGAAAGGGGAGTGGTGGCAAAGGGAGTAGCCTCTGATCCTTTTGTTACTTGGGCTTGGAGAGGTGGGGTTTTCTTTTTGATTCAGTTCTAGGAAATCAGTGCAAATTGGCCTTAGATTCCGTGCCTCCAGACTCTATTCTCCTGCCTCATGGGGGTAAGGAGCAGCACTATCTGTTCCCCTTTGATGCTAGAGTGGGTGCATGGGAACTTGCTTTCTATAAAGTCTCATACAATGGGGGCTCCTTCTAGTTAGGAAGAAAGTTTAGATCCTGGATAGACAAATAAAAGCAAATATCCTAAAGTGTAATAAAAACAACTGGAAAAAATAAAGGAATAGAATAAATAAGTTTTATATATGTGCCGTGTATATGTGGGCTCTGCTTGTATGAGAAGTCAAGGACTTGCACTGCAATATCTATTACAAGTGAGCACCCCCCTGGATGTCCTAGAAGGGCATTTCCATCCCACTCAAGGTGGTTAAAAACCTTTTGGTAGTCAGAGTATCTCTCTTTCTTTACTCAAGGGGAAGGAAGTAGCTTTTCTTCCTGAACACCAGATTCCCCTAAGGGCAATGGCTTCTCTCCAGTCTGGTTCTTACACTGACAAGGTGGTGGCAGTAGAGCTGATTCTGCTAATTGATCCTCTCAAGGAGCTCCACAGGGAGATGTCTTGTACCAATGGCTGCTGGTTATTGGAACTTAAGATGTAGGATGTGCGTCTTAAGGATGTTCATCTACAACTTAAGATGTAGGATGTGCATCCTGAATTTCAAAATTCTACAAAGAATTCTTAGGGTGAAAGAAAAAAGTTAACATTTAGACGTCAGAAATAGTGGCGTTCAATAACAAAAGTATCATGGAACAACATCATATATCTGAGACGAAAACGTGTGACTAAATGATTTTTTATTTCTATGAAAGATAAAAGTTACAATCAGAGATTGATAAATATGCAAAAGGAAATATAGCACAAATTAGCCCTTGAAAACAATACATGATGAAAATCAGGCAGTCAAAAAGTGAATTATGGTACAGAACTCAGAAGTAAGGGAGCTGGTATTAGCAGACTGGTAGTTAATATGTTTATATTAGAATTTGGGCTCAACAATTATGGGAATTGTGGAAAAATCCAAGTGTTATAAATGTAGACAATATAAAAATAATAACCTAAAGAGCCAAATAATGGGGGATGTGGAGAAAAAAATGTGAGTTAGAAGGAAATCTAAGTGTGCTTTTTTAAAATCAAGGAATCATATAATATATTCTAAAGTAGATACTTTAAGAAATATAGTTTAAATATATAATTTAAACTTTTCTTAAAGAGGGTATAAACAACCTTGAAAAAATGGGAAAAAAGTAAGCACTAAAATCAGAAAATATAAATGTCAGAAATAAGAACAAATAATATCTGTTTTTAAAAATGAAGGTAAATGAAAGAAATTACTTGTAACAAGAGAAAGATTCTTAGACTAGTTTCTGTGAGAACAGAGATTTTTTGTTTGTTTTGTTCATGGCGATGCCTAGAACAGAGAAAATGTCAAACTGGCTTGAAAATGAAGGGACCAATTAGCTCATGTAATCAAAAAGTTCAGTGGAACAGGGGGTACCATGGGGTCTTTGGCCTTATTTTTCTGTGAAGGTTCTTGGTCGGCACCCTGTCTTGTATGGCTTATTCTTAGACTTGCTTTCTCATAGTCACAAGAGGACTTCCCATAACAACTGTGGGAATGTGACTCTGCATTCTATGCCATCACTTTTCTCCCTGCCTCACCCCCAACAAATCCTAAACCAATCCCATTGGAAAACCAGATAGGATTGTCAGTTGTTTAAATTAGACGAGAATTCTCAAAGGGTGAACCATAGATCTCCAGGAGTTCCCAAGACTCTTTCAAGAGGTCCACAAGTGCACAACTATTTTTATAGTAATACTAAGAGGTTATTTTCCCTTTTTCCTATATTGACATTGGCCATGATGATATAAAAGCTGATGGGATAAGGCTATTGATACGTTAGTGTGCTTCAAGGCAATGGCACCAAACTGCACCAGGGATCATGGCATTCACTGTCAGTTACTTGCAGCCAGGAAAAAAAAAAAAAAGCCATTTTCACCTAAGAATGTCCCTGATAAACCAGTAAAAACTATTAATTTTATTAAATCTTGACCCTTGAATACGTGTCTTTTTAATATTTTGTGTGATGAAATGAGAAGTAAGCATGCAGCATGAATACAGCATCTGGGAGTATTGTGGTCATTGCAAAGAAAGCACTTTGAGGTATTGTGAGATGTGACTGAACTATCTGCTTTTTTTTCATGTAAAAGCATTTTATTTCAGAGGACCACTGACAGACAAATGATTGTTATTCGGACTTGGGTACTTGACAGACATTTTCTTGAAAACAAATGAAGTGAATCTGTCACTTCAAGGAAACTACTGACAATATTTTTTGCCAAAGATGAAATTCAAGCTTTCAGGAAAAAATTCAAATTTTGGAAAACTTATGTCTACCACCTTCAGCTCAACAGCTTCCCAATATTGAAAAGGTTTCGCAGTTATATTGATGCAAATATTAGCAAATGTGATTTTTTTTGGATATTATATAATGTGTCAAAATTTAGAAGAGTAACATTTTGAGAATCAGTATTTTTCAGATGATCAATGTGTAATGCTACAAAATCATGCTTGGTAAAAGATCCATTCGAACTACAAAATAGGCCAATAAATTTTAATGTAACAATATTTAAAGGGTGTAAAATATTCATTGACATGGTTTCAAATTCCGTATTCCAACATTTAAGGTACCAGTTGTTTCTGTAGTATAGTATCAAAAAAGAATATCTACAATTATCTGAAAATTATTAAAATACCCTTCCCTTTTGAAACTACATATCTGTATGTGGTTGGATTTTCTCGATATAGTTTAACCTATCACAACAAATGAAATCAAAAGCAGATATGAGTATCTTCTATTAAGACAGATACTAAAGAAATTTGTGAAAATATAAAAAAAAGCTTCTCTCCTCACTAAATTTTAGTATGATAATTATAGATTTTTAAATAAAAATGTTGGTTGTAATATATATGTTTATTGTGTTACTTTTAAATAAATAAATGTTTAAAAAATTTAAATTTTAATTTCTAATATAGTAAATAATGATAGATATAGCCCACATAAAATATTTTTGGAGTTTTTGATAATTTTTAATAGCATAAAGGGGATCTGATGCCATAAATTCTGAGAAACACTGATTTAGATTAATCAGGTATCATCCATGGTGCTGGATCATGACTCAATTCCACCTAAATTGTGTAGCATCTGTATTAGCTTGTATGTAATTGGAGAAAGATTGAATTATGTCAGGGAAGCAACTGCAATTTTCAGTTTAATGATAAAGGGTGAATTCCACAACAGATATATAATTATTATAAAACATTGTGTACCAAAATACATACTGTATAGTAATAATGATTGGCAGTTCAACATTAGTAAAAAATTTTGTCTCATCTTTTAGCCCCGGCATATCAAGTAGACGAAAAGTAAGTAATCCTGTAAAAATCAGAATAATAAAATTAATATAGATATTCTCATAGTTACATATTAGACTTCGTACCATAAAGACAAGTTTTTATAAAATCAACCATTATATCAGGCCTAAAGAAATCCTTACTATATTAAACATTAGAAACACTAGAGACTACATTTACTGACTGCAATGCACTCAAGCTAGTAATTAATAGCAAGATTCAGAACTTTCGCACCCAAGAACCTAAAAATTGAAACACACGTCTCAGGACCACCATGTTTTGCAGCTCTGTGGGTACCATTCACATTGGGCCCAGGTTTTGTTCATAGAGTGACATTCAAATAGAATACAATTTAAACAGTGATATCCACTTGGGCAATGTGATGATCTTTGACTTCATTCTTAAGTAACTCTTATGAAAGATGAAATTTAAAATTTCAGAATGTCTAGAAATCAAATAATACCCCCACATGAGTTAAGGTGGTATTAAGAGGAATACTTACAGTTGAAACTATTACAGTATTAAACAAAAATAAATAAATATATTAAAAATTTAAGATTTCCTAACCTAAGAAGCTAGGAAAGATTAAAATACATCTAAGAAGACCAGATAAAGGAATTAAACCTGAGAGTACAAATTAATAAATTGGAAAACAGAAAACAAGCTATAATTGATAAATAAATCACATGTTGTTTATTTGGAAAAACAGCTAGCTAGCCTAAGCAGGCCAAAGGAACAGGAAATGATAAGCACTCAAGATTTAAAAATGAAAATACAAATAGGGGAAAAATAATAGGCAAAGAGAAAAGTAATTCTTTTTTTTTTTTGAGGTGCATTTTCACTCTTGTCACTAGGCTGGAGTGCAATGGAGTGATCTCGACTCACTGCAGCCTCTGCCTCCCAGGTTCAAGTGATTCTCCTGTTTCAGCCTCCTGAGTAGCTGGGATTACAGGCACCCGCTACCACGCTCAGTTGATTTTTGTATTTTTAGTAGAGATGGGATTTCACCATGTTGGTTAGGCTGGTCTCGAACTCCTGACCTCAGGTAATCCACCCACCTTGGCCTCCCAAAGTGCTGGGATTACAGGTGTGAGCCAGTGCACCCAGCCGAAAATGGAAAAGTATATGTATAGATAGGTAACAGAAAAATAAACAGTGATGGCCAATAAAAAAGAAAAAGGTGTTCAATTGCTCATCTAGACATGAAAATCAACAAAGATTAAATGTTACATTATTCACCTACCAGATTGGCAAATATTCAAAATTTGGATGAGGATAAATAGTGTTTGATATAATTTTAGTGGGAGTGAAAATTTGTTCAGCTACTACTGTTTATTAATATCTGTTAAAATTTAAAATGTGTATAACAAATTATTAAATAGGACATTTTTCTGGTCTGAGTTAATGTCCTAAAACTAGTAACAATAGGTGATTATTTTTCTTTATTCTAAAGAGAGGTTTTAGGTCACCTATGAAAGAATTGCAAATGTGGATGCAAACTGATTCTGAAATCCTTACCATATCATCCAAATGGCAAGAATGATCAGGAAAAGAGACCGAAACTAAGGTGGATTCTCTCCCCTTCCCTTACCTCAGTCAAAACCAGTAAAGAAACCTCAACTGCCTAAATCTCAGGTTGTCGGTAGGAGGAGATAAATACTAAAAGAATAGTCCTTGTTTCTTTTCTCCTCTGGAGAATCTTGAAACGAGATCAGGTCTGAGTTGGGAGAAAGAGAGAAGATTTAAATTGGAAGAGAGTATGACCAGCCCAGATTTTCTAATATTGGAAAGTAAGAATGACTGGAAAGTTACACAGTCTGCTCGAAGGGTAAGGAGGGAAGACCATCATGAAACAGAATGAAGGTGTTGTGCTCATACTTCACTGAATTCAGCCCTCTTAATAGACAGTTACATGCCCTTTGACTCAGCAACTCTACTTCTAGGAATTCATCTTACAAATACACAGAGGTGCCAGATTGATGTTCATAGAAGTGTTTCTTGCAGTAGAAAGCTGAAAACAACTGATACGTTACAAAATTTTATAGTCAAGTAAGTTATTGTATAATGTCACATACTTTGCAGTTATTAAGAATAGTGGGGTATACCCATATGTACATGGGCATAGGAAGACAGAATAAGGAAAAAAAATCAAATTTCAAAAGAAATGATAAATGTTTGAGGTTATAGATATCCTAAATACCCTGGTTTAATAATTACCTATTGTATGCATGTATCAAAATATCATATGTACCACACAATTATTGTGTATCAATAACAATATTTTAAAAATAAATAAAAACATCAAGTTTCAGAACAAAACGATCACAGTTTTGTTAGAAAAAGAAGTAAAATTTCATAGCTATCTTCATGATAGAGACGAGGGTCATGTATTTTTCTGGATAAAGACATCTAATTAATTTCTTTTTTTCTTTAAAAATTAAAAGAATAGAACATACCTGATATATAATATTTTGTCTGTACAAAAAGATAAAAAGTTAAAAAATGACAACAACAACAACCTATTTCTATTTCTGTCCCAGCTCTATGGATACAATTATACAATATCTGTGCATGATGTCTCCTTAAAAAATCATGCATTACTTTTATAGTTAAATATGCAAAGAGAGAAGTGAAAGAAAAACAATTAAATGTCTTTCTTTTATTTTAAATCTTACCTAATTAGAGGAAAGCTCCTCTATAATTTTATGTGCTATTGTTTTCTTTTGACTTATGTTTGTTTTCTGATTTGTGTGTTTCCAAATGCTAGCCTCTTTCACTTTTTGCCAAAAATGAAGTCATCTGAAACAGGAAAAGTTATAATGAGTCAGAGATTGTGTTTGGTGAAGGCCCTGTTATGGTGTCATGGGAAGAGTTTGCATATCAGAAGCCCCAGTGGGTTTCCTATCCACAAATCTGAGGCCATGCAA
This sequence comes from Chlorocebus sabaeus, assembly GCF_047675955.1. NCBI lineage: Eukaryota > Metazoa > Chordata > Mammalia > Primates > Cercopithecidae > Chlorocebus > Chlorocebus sabaeus. Next base: position 40,250,249 of record NC_132913.1, read on the forward strand.
CACTGGAAAGTATCTCTCTTACAACTATCCCCAAACTTGCTATCTGGTTTCCTACATGGTAAAATTCAATAGAATGTATATTCATCACTTATATTTCTACATTTAAATGAATATATACCACTAGCCTTCCTATTTTCTACCTTTAAGCCTTTTTTTCCCACTGGAAGTACCAGATCATATTATCCAACCTAATTAGAACACTAATTCCATAAGATGCACCTTGAGAAAGTTTCTGTAGATAGATTATTTTGGACCATGTTGTATGGAGTATCTCTGCTTTGGATAGTCAATGAGAGGAACATAGGCTTATTTTCTTTAGATAACCCGAACATAGTTTCTAGTCAGCACTTCTCTAAATAACCTGAACATAGGACTCTCCCCTATTAATATCTAGAAAGGCTTCCATTCATCTAAGTTCCCAGGAAGGAGACTGGAAGAGGGAAAGGAGCCTAATTCCTTCATGGAAGACTTAGGTTGTCAAGGCTGCGTTCCATAGCAAGTTCTGTAACTAGATAGATCTGAATTTAATTTCAGCCCTCTCTCTCCTGTGTTTAAACTGTAAATCTGGATACATTTTCAACATTTCAGTCTTTAATTTGAAAACAAGTTTCTTGAGTTGTAGTGAATTAAATAAGAAGAGGTATAAATATAAATATATATTTATAATATATAAATTTTCTTTCTGTTCTTTTTTAGAGAAGCTTTCAATTTACTGTATTTTCTTTTCCCATCATTCTGTTTTATTAACTTTAAGAGAAACACTCTTCTCCAATCCTGGAAAATTGTTTTCTTCTTTTTGCCCTGAAAGTTTACATTTGTATTTTAGGCCTTAATGTCTCTTGTTTGGTATGGCTAACCAACAAGTTATGCTCAAACCAAATGAAAAAATGGATAGAACAGTACTTCAAGAGTGAAGAAAATAACCTATTTTAATTTAGCATTTAGCTGCAGCCAAAAATTTGCCTTAATTTTTTTATTCTCTGTTTTCAAATAGTCATAGCAGTCCTAACAGCTCATAGAGTCACAGAATCTCTTTTGGGGGACTTAGTTTTCTCTTCTTTTCATTTCATTTCATATTTATCCCAATCATTTAGCTGTCCCTACCTCTTATTAGAGTAGCTTCCTAACTGCCTTCCTGCTTCTAGTGTCTCTCTAGTACTCAAGTGATTGTCAACACACCTGTCAGCTCATCTTCCTAAAAATTCCACTTGGATTATCTTACTTTCTTAGTCATTAATTTCAATAACTTTCCTCACCCATCGAATTGTGTCTAGCAAGACTTCCATGATAAAGTCCTTCTGTTTGGGCTTTTTTTTTTTCCTTCTCTTTCTTAATAGTTGCCTTCTTTTCACCCAAATCAGCATTGGTTCTGTTTTGTGTGTATACTGGGCTCAAGCCAGTGCTGCAAATTTGTGTCCCTCCAATGCTCTTGTGCTTTTTTCTCTTTTTTCTGCTAGTCCTAAGCAGAATGATCTTTCAAGAACCAACTATGTCTTTCCTTCTACATAAAGATTTCCCCTTTCCTCCAATCAGTGTACATGATTTCTTTTCTAAATGATTAGTTATTTAACTAAGTTTGAACCTCTTACTGTGGTGTTTAATCAAATACTTATCTGAAACAGTAAGATTGTTTTTCTTCTCATCTCAAAGGGACAGAAAGCTCCTGGAAGGTAAAAAATTATTTTTCAAAATTCTCTCTTACTGATTATGAGGACTAGCATAGTGATGGATTGGTTGATTAACTGAATCAAGTATGGTGTGAACTTTAGCTACATCATTGTTATTGTTATCTGAACAGTGGCAGTCCACTAGGCCTGTGACTTCATCCCATGTTGTCCTGTCTCCTTGAAAACAGAGTTTGCACATCCAATTTAGGGGAAATCTAGAGTAGAGTTATGACCAGGGCACTCTGCAGTTTTTAATATGTTGCATTCAACTTTGTGTTGTTATAATCAGATGAAAGTTATTGCAATCAAGCAATTTAATATGTGCATGGAAAAACAAGGACATAAAAATTGAGAAAAGACAGCAAAGTTTCAGTTCAAGAGATTTAAGACGAAATTCCTATGAAAATCAACAAATAAGATTATGTTGTATTCAGTAGCTTTTTGATGCAATCAGTGATAGAAAGCCCTTCATTTTCCTTAAAATTTTGTATTTCCCCAAGATAATGTAGGGCATGAATAGTAGAATTTTGAAAAAGACAGTTGGAGGAAGAAACATACAATTTGCCATTATATTACTTTAAAAGGGAAAAAGAACACAGGGAATGCTTAAACTTTTTATTTTGCTCATGGAAATCTGCATCTACATTTGAAAACCTGGACTATTTACTCCTAGTACATCTCTAATACCCAATACATTGTCAAGTTGTCAGCCTAAAATAAATGAGTCAGAACGTAGTTTAAACAAAGTTGATTCAAGCACAAAGGTTGAGGACTTCCTCCTGGGACACAATTCCAAAGGGCCTTGGGGAAGAAAGGCTTGTTTTAAAAGAAAAAGGGACAAATTAGGAGAGGGGTGATTACAAAAGTTGTTCATCAAGAATTCTCATTGGTTTGCAGAAATAACATTGGTTAGTGATTGGCTATACATTGTTGAACTGGAGGATGCATGGCATTTTATGTGTACTTGGCATCAGTCTAGAACCCACAGAGCAAGTGGCTTCAAGAGGTTGTTATTTAGCTTAAGGGGGAGTGAGATGTGACTACCTACATATTAAATGTCTTTCTGGGCCTGATAATTTAAAGGGGCTTGCATTTGTCAGATAAAAGGTTTTTTTCTTTCTCAAAGTTCTATTGGCTTCTACCTCACCGTGCATCATAAATTTGTGCTTTGATCTGCAACCATAGGTTAAACTTCATTATCTCTGGTTAGAAATATTGTAAAGGCCTTCTGACTCCTTTCCCTGCCACAAGTGTCTTTCTCCCCAAATATATTCTCCGTGCTGCACCCTGCATCATCAAAAATATAACATGTACTTTTCTGCTCACAGAAATGCCAAATAAAATTCAAGTGTTCATGTCCTATCTGATCCTCACCTACTCTTTCTCTAATAGGTCTTTGTAATGTACAGTTTATAGATTGGCCATGCAGGATTTCTTGGCACAGTCCATAATTTTTTGCTTCCATTTTTGTTGTCATCTTACTAGTTCTACTTAGAATGCCCTGTCTTTCATCCTTATCTATTGAAATCATTTTCATCCTTCAAGAACGAGCATCTACATTAAATATTAAAAAAATTTTTGACTTCCTGAATGGATGTGAATTGCTCTTGTTTGGTTTTTTTTTTCAGTAAGTTTGTTTTCCACAAACGTTTTCTGTTTGTCATAGTACATTCTCCTAAATCAGCAGCAGAAACTTGTCTTATTTATCCTTATAAATCCCATATTGTCTAGCAGACTACTTCTCCTTACTTCTATTATTCTTATAAGGATTACCTTCAAGAATGACAAGTGCTACTCTAGTTTGTTGTTAAACTTTTCCTTTTGCCTCATTTTAAAGAAGCATTAATCATGCAATCTGTTATGAAAAGAACTCCTACAATAGATCAAAATTGTTTTTTAGAGTTAGAAAATTTTCTTTTAGCCTCTTAATTTGTTATTGTTAAGCTCATGTAATGTTAACAAATTGCCAAGTTGGAGAAGTATGATCAAATTTCTTCCAATGAGTTGCAACATTTTAGGGTGTTTAAAGATTTTGGGCAGTGACTAATTTTAAATACTTTTTGAATTGATGATGCTCATTAGAGCAGGTTTTTCATCAATGTCCTTGTAACAGTGTTTTATTGTTTTATATTACCTTGGTCAGTGTCAGTGTTTCATGTTCAGTTAGCAAGAAATGTATTTTTCTAATGTATTCATGAGATATATTCTTCTTCATTCATTTATCAATTACTCTTGAATTGTTTTAAATTAATTTAAAGATTATATTTTTTTCTAATGAATTACTACTTTTGATAGAACCTGAAATTTTTGATAATAATGCCCTTCTTAGTGTCTGAATAATTTCTATTGCTTTAATCATTCATTTGTATCATTTTACAATTTCATATTCCTTTAATTTTTAGTTTATCTCATTTAATGAATAAATTTAAATATGACAAGGGAAGGCATGCTTCATATCCATTCAGATTAGGAGCAGTATATTCCTAGCCTAATAAATATTCTCTTAGCTAGATTTCAAAGATGCCCACTGTCACTCCGGTGCCACTTGACCCAAACATGATGGAGGGAAATCAGAGTGAACGGAGACAGTGGTCCTAATTGATTTGAGTTAAAATAAGTTATTTCTAAAAAGTTTACAAGGACATCTGATAACATGAACACATTGCTAGGAGTTTTTTCCTGGGTCTTAGAAGCAGCAAATGAGGTTAAAGCTTGTGCTTTCCTAACTTCACGGTAAGTCACCTGGTCTTAGATGAGCCATTCCTGCTGTGTGACCTTGATTACAATCAGATGATCCCTCTGGGACTGGTCTCCTCATCTGGAAAATAAAGTAGTTGAACTAAATAATCTCTAAAGTTTACAGAGGAATAAGTTCTAGGATAATAGTTGTGATGGAGCATGGGTGTTTGTGGCAGTATGTTGTCATATAAACGAAATGAAGTGTTCAAAGGGCTGGGAGACTTAGCGGGAGTGTCAGATATGTTAAATATTAGATTTTGGTTCCTGAGGAAGGTTGAGTTAGTTGAGTTAGTTGTTACATTGAAAAGAACATTAGAGACAAATTAGCAATGGCAGAGAAAGCAAACCCAATTCTCTTCATTGCAGCATATTTTGTGGTGTGCCCACACAGAAGGGGTACTAAGAAGCCATAAAAAAGAGTGAATTATATGTCTATATCAACATGGGATGAATCTGAAGGAAACTGCTAAATAAAAGTAATGATCACAACAATGTGTTCAAAATACCTTTTACCTAAAATGGGAAAAATATGTGTGTGTGTGTGTGCGTGTGCATGTGTGTATGCTCACCTATCTGTTGCTTATGTCAAAAAATGTATACCAAAAAATGAAAAAAACATGTATATGGGGTGGTTGGAGGGATTTGGCTAAGAGAATACTGGATTGGGGAGCACATTGATTTTGGTGTTAACGTGTATGAATGATGCCTTCTTTTGTCATCTTTAAATTTATTTATCAAATAATTAAAAAATGTAAATAAAATTAAAGGAATATGAAACAAAGGTAATGCAAATGAGTGATTGTATAAATAGATTTGACTCCGGAATCCTGAAAAAGTTTTGTTATAATATAAAATTAAAACATTTTTAAAAATCTGAAAATATAAAGCCAATAAAATAATTGAATGTAACTGTGTATTGACTTGATAATTTAGTCAGCAAAGAGGGGTTACTTCAAATACTTTTAAAACAAAGTAATATGTCTGTACATCTGTAGTGGTATATGTACCAAGAGCAAAGTCACTGTAAATACATCTTTGACTGTTTTAATTTATCCTATTTTTCGTAAAAATATTGCCATTGCTACTTTGTAATTATAATAATAAGCTAAGGCAAATAAGTAATCTTATCATCATTAGTAGCCCAAATTTTTATTGAAAAGAAGATAAACAAGTAAAAAATAAAGTAAGGCCGGGCGCGGTGGCTCACGCCTGTAATCCCAGCACTTTGGGGGGCCGAGGCGGGCGGATCACAAGGTCAGGAGATCGAGACCATGGTGAAACCCCGTCTCTACTAAAAAATAGAAAAAAATTAGCCGGGCGCACTGGCGGGCGCCTGTAGTCCCAGCTACTCGGGAGGCTGAGGCAGGAGAATGGCGTGAACCCGGGAGGCGGAGCTTGCAGTGAGCTGAGATTGCGCCACTGCACTCCAGCCTGGGCGACAGAGCGAGACTCCGTCTCAAAAAAAATAAATAAATAAAATAAGAAAAATAAAATAAAAAAATAAATAAATGACTAAATAAATAAATAAAGTAAAAAATTCTGTAATTGCAAATTTGGATTGGAAATACCAGTATAAACTCATGATGCATTTTCGCTTAAAAAAATTCAGCTTCATGTGGTTCTAGCTACTGAAAAAGTTAGAAACAGTGGCAGTGAGTACTCCTTGAGGCCACTGGCAATCTCTAAACACCATTTCCCACTGAAAGAAACTACGGATCTTTGGAAAAATAGCTGGTTCCAGATTGGAAATAGAGAATGTACGAGGTAAGCCTGAGAAATCTTATACAAGAATTCAAAGAACTTTTCAAAAACTGCGAAGCTTGGGTCAAAAGTATTAGGGTATAACGTGATGGACTTTTTATGGGCTAAAAAATTTTATCACCAAAAAGAATAAAAACTTCAATAAATTGAAACACATCAAATATGTTAACATACATGAATATGTATACTAAAAAAAGTTGGTCACTTTTGGAGGATGCTAGGGAACCAGTGAATTATTCTGAAAACTGAAAAGTTTTATACCTTTCCTGGACAAACTACCCAAGGGAAAATTCTTTTTTAATAGAATAATTCTAGGTAATAAATGTAGAAACAGTGATAGAATTAAAATATTATTATTTTCCCGCTACTGATGAACTAATGGATCTAGGCAATCATTATCAACAGATAATAAAATTATGAGGTGAAAAACTGTTGGGAAACTTTATAATGGATGGATTAGGCTTAGCAATACGTGAATTCAGTCAAGAGTCTAAATCTCACAAAGAAGGACAATCAGCCATTATTTGTTCCTGATACGATGCTAGGGCAATACATAAGATAACCTATAAAACTCTGTTTCTGAAAAAATTCAATCTCAATCTGATCAATCCTCTAATTCTAACTGTCAGTTTATGAGAAAGATACAGGACAGAGAAACAGGTTAGATTATAATATGTAGGTACAAGCAGCAAAATATAAAAATTGGGAAAATCTACAGGTCAAGTGATTTCATGTCCTCAACCAATAAATTATAAGTTTTAAAATAAAATTAAACACATCAATGGAATGTCTTATATGGAACTTATTTGAGCAAAGCAATAATTAATAACAAACTGACGCCAATAATAACAAGAGAAAACCCAAAACGTTGTATGGGGAATATTTGATTAGTTTGGATATTTGATAACATTAAGGCAGTCTTAAAGGTTGCCATTTTTATAAGGTAAAATGTTATTGTTGTTATTAAAAAGAGACCTTAGACTTTCAAACTAAAGTAATTAAAGAAAAAATGATATAATGTGATGTGGACTTTTTTAAATAATCAAATTGGAGGGATAATTTAGGTGGGTATGTTCAAAATATCTATAATATGACATTTAAAAATATGTAGGTAAGTGAAGATAAACTTCACTTGGGTCGTGAATGAATTCCAAGGAACTGAGGCTATGTGGATCTGTAAGAAACTGGATCTGAGGTGGGAATCAGTAACGCATACATCTATAGAAAAGATCATTTTGTAGCAGAGGTCAGTTTCTGAAAATGGAAGAGGGGAAATGATGAGGGCTATATAAGCAGGAGATGGCCTTTTGCAATTCTCTTCTTGACCTGGCGATCTCCCTTTTGAACTGTTCATGTTTTTGCACAGCTCTGTTTTACGGTTCTCCTGTCAGTCCCTTCATCTGCATCTTTCCCTCTTGGATTACTTTCCATTAACTAGGCACATTAGACAACAAAAGTGTACTTAATATATTTTTGGAAAATTGGTATTTTTTTATTGTAGCAGTGGAGTATTTTATGTGTGACCATACACTCAGGTTCATCTGGATCAGACCCAATTTATGACTTTTGTCCCAGAGAAATTATTAACACCACTTTCTCTCTGCTTTAGTCCATTTGTGCTGCTATTACAAAATACCTGAGACTAGGTAATTGATAAAGAACAGAAATTGTGTTTTCACAGCTCGGGAGGCTGGAAAGTCCAAGGCAAGGTGCTGGCAGGTTCCGTTGTCTGGTGAGGGCTGCTTTCCTGCATCCTGACGTGATAGAAGAGCTGAAGAGCAAGCTAGCCAGCTAGCCTAAAGTGGTGTGAAGCCTCGTTTATAGGGACCCTAATCCCATGAACAAAGGAGAAGCCCTCATGACCTAATCAGCCATTAAAGGCCCACCTTTTAATACTATCACATTGACAACATGAATTTTGGAGGGGACACATTCAAGCCATAGCACCCTCTAAAAAGTGTCCTGGATTGCATAAGAAGCTATATCTTTTTTTAAATTTTTGCAACAGTTGACTGTCATTCATATTCTTTAGGAAGTGTTTGTGCTAATACCTTACCTATGAGAGATACAACATTAGTGTATTGGCAGGCACGTATCCTTTTGAATAGATTCCTTTGGAAGAATTAAAAAATTGCAAAGCAGATAGCACAATCCCCAGAGAGCAAAGGAGAGGCATATTTTGATAGAGAAGGAAAGTTTCAAGCATAGGCCCTTGTATGGAGGGAAAGCCAGATATGGGACTGGAAATGGGATTTACAAAGCTGAAACACATCAGTGAGAATCGGTGGAGTCAAGTATAAAAATTGAGATCAGGAAGAGCCAAATACTAAGCAGAGTAACAGCAGTTTTGTTTAGGCACTACCGTCATCTCAGTCATGGTAATCATCATGATAATGTAGTGAAACACAGATTGGCAAGTAATGCCTTTTCCCCTGTAACTAGTTCCCGTGACTACAGCTTAAAATCTTGCTCAATTAATTGTTTCCTCGAATCAGTTTCTCACCTTTCCCAGATTTCTGTTTGAAAGCATAGATACCAGGATATGTGTGGAGGGGTGTGGTGGACCTGGTTCACAGCATCATCATCTGGCCCTTGGGCATCTTCTTAGGTATGCTTATTCTCATCCATCCTTTGGTCCTAAAACTTCTTCAGCACGTGCTCTTGTATTTATGTATAAAATCCTTCCACCACCTTTGGACACAGAAAATCATCTGGCTGCCCTCTTGGCTCTGGGAGCTCTGGGGAAATCTCAGCAAGGCCATCTCAGACTGTCTCCTGCATACCCCATGTAGCCATCCCCCAGTGCTGTGCCAGCTGCCATGCCAGAAAGCTCTTCAAGGCTTGCTGCTTTTTCTGGCACTACCTCCCAGCCCTATGTAAGCTTTGGGAATTATTAAGCTTACAGCGACTTATAATTGTCATTTGCTGAGCCTCATGGAGTTTTTACCTTATGAATGTGCCCTTTAGTATTGAGGAGGACATTCAAGAATACTCTGTTATAGATTTTTGGAGTTCTTTTGATTTCTCCTCTCTGATTTCTGTCTCACACATTTCATCTCTCATAGCGTCCCTGAATTCTGATCTTTGTTTCCTCAATTCAAAATATTTTCACCTTTTTCTTAGGTTCCTCCTCGCTCCACTATAGTCCTTAATGTGTATCCGGTGAAACTGAAGTAATTGCATGGCCTACCACTTTTGCGTCTATTCCCCCAGGAACCATAGTCTTCTTTGCTTACTATCCAATGCCTAAAAATCATTACTTCATATATTCTGCCAAGTTTTCTAGTTGTTACTAGAGGACAAGTCTGCCACCAGTTATGCCATCATGGCCAGAAGTGAGAGTCTACAGTTGTCCTTTTTAAGTTACATTTTTAGTGATGAATTTCTCTGACTGTCAGGTAATGCACTCTAGTGCATAGCCTGGCTCTTCCTACTGGTTAGCCTTACTGCAAACCGTACCACTCTACATGTGGAGGTGAAAACTTGATTAGATGCTGCTTCCTGATTCTACTTTCCCTTTACCACTTCTCTATCATTGAACATGACTTTCTGTCCACTATTTGGGATTCTCAGAGATCACACAATTTTTATCCTTAGGTATCTGATACCTTCAACCTTACAAAGCATTGTAATATACAGTAAAATAAGGAACATATGGAGAGAAGCTTTGAGCTCAAGATGTTTTAAGTGGGCCTCAGAAATAAGTAGAACAATCGGGTTTGGCTCTTGGTAGCCAAAAACAATTATTATGTGCCCGAATTAAATGCCACACATTATTTCAAGGGCAAATCAAGTAATTAAAAATTATCTGTTGAAAACAGGCCTTCCTAATGAATGCATTGAAAAAATGGCATAACCCTGGGCTTGGCAAGTTACAGCCTATTTGTCAAATCTCACCTGCTGCCTGTTTTTGTGCAAACAACCTGAAAGTTAATAGTGGCTTTTACTTTTTAAAATAGTTACATATTAAAAGGCTACATAAATGCCTATATAATATTCTCCATTTTTTCTCTTGACTCGCAAAGTCTAAAATATTTATTCTCTGGCTCTTTAAGGAAAAGTTGACTGACTCTTGGTCTTTAACATTTTCTCCATCCATTCCTCTACACTATTCATGTCACAAGTGTTTATTGAATGCTTTATACTGTACAAGGTACCTTGCTAAGATAAAAAATTAAGTTAGGCAGAGAATCATTTTTGGAGTTCATAATTTGTAAGGGAAGATAAGACATGAACATTGCTTTAAAGCAATAATATAAGTTTGAGTAAAAGAGGATTCATGAAAGAGGAAAAAGGTTAAGAACTATCCTATTTCAGAAGAGAATCACTGACTTCCAGCTGGAAAAGTTAGAGGAATCTCACTGGAGGAGGTGGAATTGGAACTGGGCCAGGACAGATAGGTAGGATTCAAATATACATGGCTAAGTACATTCCAGGAGGGAAACATTACTAAAATTCAGCCACAGTTGCAATTCGTAAAATGTGCTACAAGTTCACTCTTGAAGTCTGAGTCCTGCCCTTCGAGTGGCAATTAATTGACGTTCCAGGGTTTTGAGAAAAACATTTTCGTTCTTTGGTGCAAATTTTCATCCTGCCTTCCCACCTGTTTTCTCTCCTGTGGCCAATATTTAGGCTGAGTTTCCTTGTAGACATAGCAGGTTTTGAGGAGCTGCTTTCCTAGCTGAATTTTCAGATTTGGAATTCCAGTGTGTTTAGTGGGGAGACAGTATTCCATAGCCTCATCCCAGATTAGAGAAGTTTTGGCCAAAGTACTCCATGTACCACCCTCTTTGTGTGTGCTGTGTTCACCAGTGGAAACTCTGCCCAGACACCCTTCTGTAACTGCACTCCTTCTCTCCATGGGGACCCGCAGCCAGCAGCATCTCCCTGGTATTTTTGCCAGCCTACTATCTCTAATGGTGGAGAAGGAAGGAAAATCAGATTCAATATTTGTAATGTTTAGAAATTGCTTTCGCTCATGTAAATAAGCCTCTTAATGCTAGGACCAAAAAAATTGATCTAAGCAAAAAGAGAATCTTTATTTCCCTTGTTTAATAGAGACTTGAATACACAATGAGAAACTGAAATAAATACTGTCATTCATCTTAAATGAAGTGAGCATAACCTGAAAATAACTTTCTTATGGATCAATATTTTTAAAGTAGAGTTAGAATGTAAAAAGATTATTCAAAGGAATGAAATTCATGATATTGAGTTTTCCTGTGAAAATTATCTTTAAATATGATTCAGGATGATGGCATAGTTCCTGATTGATGAGTTATATGTGAAAGAACAGTTTTGGGGGGACTATGAATACAATCATTTTCAGAGAAAGAGCTATTAAATAATACTACCTATTCTTTGAGGTAAATGTGTTTTTTGTTATTAAAGAGTAGTCATCATTAAATTTGTATGCTGATTAACACAAAGTCTCTGAAATCAAACTCTATTCATGGACATACACAGCAGTACTTATTAGGCACAATAAATGGAATAATTTTCATAATGGATTTAATGTTTTTCCATTTGGCAGTAAGAATAGTGTTTCTTAGTGTCACAAATACACTACTTTCATAACACCTTTTCATTTCTTCCATGGGCTTTGTAGTTAAGTTTGAATAAATCTATGTTGTTTTCCTTTAACTTTTCTTTTAATCTTATATAATGGTCATACTGACTTATCAATTATAGGACAGTGAGAATTGAATTAAAGATATTCCAAGATTGAAGGAGTCACTGGACTTGAATCAGATCAGATGTAATATTTTGGAGGAAGTTTTTGCATTTATTTGGCAACAATAAAAGTTTCTTACATTTCCGTCATATTTAAAAATATTCTCAGCACTGTGCCATAATCTTTTGGTCTACCCTTGGTTGCAGGTGGTAGAAACTTAAAAGGGCTTAATACCAAAAAGAGAATGTGTTGTCTCACAATACTGAAATGTCTAGAGACATCAGTCTTCAGGAATAGCTTGCTATGTGTTTTCAACTATATAGCTAGGGTTTTGTTTCTGTCCATACCTTGGCTCTATTTTCCTCTGTGTTGGCTACATTCTCAGTATCTCCCTCCATCAGGTGGCAAGATGGCCACTGATGACTTGATGCATACACAGTCCTTATTGCTTGAGATACCAAAGAAAGTGGGAGCATCTTTACCCACAGCTTTAGCAATTTTCCCAGAGCTCATACCCAATTCTCAAGGTATGTGACTTCGGTCACATACCTTGAGCATAGCTAGGGCATAGAATAGTAATTGACCACGCCTATGTGACCTACATACATCTGAGCCAGGGTGTATTACTGTAGTTTTGGGAGCAGGGGCTTCTAGATCAATTCATTAAAGGTCAATAAACCAAAAGACTAATGAGTAATTTATTGAATTCATTTTTCTTTTAGGGTTTATTTTTTAGCCAGGTTTCGTTTCTCATGTATAATGACACTTTCAGGGATATTCACTTTATCTTGGCCTTTATTCTGTGCCTCTGTAGCTAAGATGGAGAGTCAGAGAGGTGGGGAATAAGGAGCAGAGAGAGGAGAGATATCTGGCCATCCATTCTGCCATTACTTTATTGGTTGTGTCACATCAACAGGGCTACTACTGGACATATCTAAGATCTAAGCCCTACATAACTTTATTCTTTAGTGCTGGGGCAGTGGGTCTATGTAAGTGAAGCCTAATTCATCAGTGGACAAATCCCATTGACAGGTTTTATGGAGCTGATGTGCCTAGTCCCAGGACCACAAAGCACTCACAAGGAACAAGTTGGGACCTGGCCACCAACAAAGTATGAGTGCTTTGTCCATCTGTCATATATTGTATGCTGTATGGACTTTCATGCTGTGCCATTAAAGAGTTTATATGAAATAACAACAAAGTATTTTTATAAAGAATTTTCTAAAGGTCCTAAAGATAAGGGTCAAAAAAAGAACTGTAATGATTCCCTGTATCCTCAGCCATGGACTCTGTCCACATACACTACCCTTCCAGAATTTCAGGTTTTGACACAGAAAGAGAATTACAATTGCAAGAGGAGGATCATATTATCCTTTGTACTCACAGTAAAGAATCTGTGAAGGTGTAATGTGAAGAGCATTTAACTAGGAGTCCAAATATCAGAAATTACATCCTGTTTTTTGTTTTTTTGTTTTTTTTACCATGTTCTAGCCTTTTGATTATAATTAAATAATAACTTTCTAACCTTTGGTTTTCTCAGGGATATAAAAGGTTAATAATGATCCTTTTAAAATATATACCAAAATAGCACTGTGAATATTATAATTATAGAAAAAGATAAGATGAAGCAATTGATTTACTATTCAGAAGAACCAAGTACAATTTTCTTAATATTTCCAGTGTTCTTGTCAAGTGCTTGGAATGAAAGAACTTGCGTTTTGCTCTTCTGCAAGGACATTTGAAATAAAATACATTTTAGAAAGGTAGACGAAAATCTCTTTGTCACTGGTTATTTAGTAGTGACAGTAGAACATGTAAATGACTGTTTACAAAAGCTATTCCTTTGTATTTTGGGGGTACTTTAGGCTTGCATTATACCAACACAAGTAGCCATCACTATCTCTTGCAGAAATAGCAGTGCAGTGCATGGCCACAGTTTGAAACATCAGTGACTGTCAGTTAAAACACCTCCAATGTCTTGAAACACTGCTGTGTGGGGGCAATAATCGATTTTGATCATGAAATTACACCTTGAAGAACTATTTTTTATTATAGGCATTTTTAAAAACCAAATTACACCTTGTGGTGCAGACTGGGTTAAAAAAATTCCAAATGTCAATATGATTCTAATATGTGATGCTCTAGGGCTTATTTTTCCAGAGTTTTAAAAATTACATTTTCTGTGCTTGGCATCCACACTTTACTCTGTACTCTAGGGCACCACATTATATCTGTGTACTTCACTGATCTTCTTTGTGGAACTACAATGATTAATGAGAACAATAATCAAGAACTCATTTATTACACGTCATTAAACCAGTGATCTATTGACACTCACAAGATAGGAACATAAAGTACAATTTAATGATTAAAATAGTAAAGGGAATCAAACATATCACGGAATGTTAACTCACTGGAAGAGTTGATAAAGATGTTTACTTTTGTGCAATACAAGAGGAATGTTTTTATATGAACTTCAACTAAAGGAGAAATATGAATTTAAAAAGTGGAATGCTCACAACTTGATAAAGAAAGCTATGTAATAGAACCTTTATCTGCTATGAAAAACAGAAAAACAGGACAGACAAAAACCCTGTGAAAGTATCTGTTGACAAGACAGTAACATCATAAGATAACACACCTACTATGTGCACTTTGCTTAGTGCGAAAGATCCAAGATGACAAAGACTCTGAAATGAGATTCAAAAAAACCCCTCAATTTTCTCTTTTGATCACTGAATAGTGTTCTACATTTGTATTATAATAAAGCACATTTGTTTGGATAAATCAGACTCAGTGATATAAACACAAATGTTACATTCTCCGCCTTTTCTAAAAACATCTATTTAATGCCATTGCTGTATGGGAATTTTTGCTTTGTAAATAGGAGAGCAGAGAGGTTTGGGTTGGGTTTCATGGAAAGAGTCCAGAGGATGGAGAAATGGTGGTGTTGATAGTGGTTTATGAGAAGATATGCTACCACTCTTAAGGGAGTGTTTAGTAATTCATGAGGGCATTAAAAAAACTGAGGCATTTCTAGGTTCTCACTGATTGTGTGTATGTGGAGAATACTACTGGCAGCTATTGAGGGTGCTGTATTATCTACAATGCATGGGATATTTCCATACAATGAAGACTTTTCCTGAGACTCCTATGAATTTTGATTTTCTGACCAGACATTCAGGTATATAGAAAAACCTGTATATAAATAACCGAGTCTAAATGCAAAAATTTTTTACATATCAGTATTTTTTTGTCATGGTGTTATATCTATTGATTTCCAGTGATAAATCTGCTGAATAAATCAAGGCAAGTTTATACTTTGAAGCATCACTTTACCAATAATTGTTTATTATTTTGGTAAATCACATGATTGAAAGAAATGCTAATGTCAAATACCAATATCAGACTTTCTTTGAGGCAGTGTCATTCTCTGCATTCTATACATACAGGTAAATATCAGCTTATTGTTGGCCCTCCCTACTCATCGGCTCTGCATTCATGGATTCAGTGGAAAATATCTGGGAAAAGAAAATAACAATACAATGATGAAAAGTAACACAAGTAAAAAACAATGCTGTGTAACCACTATTTATGTAGCATTCACATTGTATTAGGTATTATAAATAATATAGAGATTATTTAAAGTATATGGGAGGATGTGCATAGTTATATGCAAATACTATTTTGCCATTTTATGTAAGGAACTTGAGCATCCTTAGATTTTGGTGTCTGTGGGAGGGGTGTGTGTGTATGTGTGTGAACTGTACTTCATTATATCTTATAATGTAGTTTTGTCTAAAAATTTTTATATTAAGACATATTTTATTATAAGTTACTTCAATTTTAAAATATAATTAAGACTATATAATAGCAATTTGAATTTATAGTTTTGTAATTTTAAATTAACACATTTATGTAGATTATCTTATCTATACCTTTATTTCATATATAAAAACAGGCATTGATAACCCCTAGATGACAATAGTATGGTATCTGTCTCTCTTTGGAAAAATCTAACTTGAACTCATGCATAGAGAAATAAAAACTGGAATTTATAGAATTATTTCTATGGGGACATTTGAGATTCTCTGCTGATAATAGTGACTTAAGAAAGACTTTGGGCTGCATGCGGTGGCTCACGCCTGTAATCTCAGCACTTTGGGAGGCTGAGGTGAGTGGACCACAAGGTTAGGAGTTTGAGGCCAGCCTGGCCAACATGATGAAACCCCTCTACTGAAGGGTATCTTCAGTAGAGGGGTTTCAGTCTGTACTGAAAATACAAAAATTAGCTGGACATGGTGGTGGGCACCTGTAGTCCCAGCTACTTGGGAGGCTGAGGCAGGAGAATCGGAATCGCTTGAACCTGGGAGGAGGAGGTTGCAGCGAGCCAAGATTGCGCCACTGCACTCCAGGTGGGTGACAGAATGAGACTCCATCTCAAAAAAAAAAAAAAAAAAAAAAAAAGGCTTTGAAAGATTGGGAAACAAGCAGATTTGGCTCAGTGTCCAAATGACAAAGTTTGACACACAAGCTGAGGAGGAGAGTGTTCCTTTATGGCATCCTTTACTTTGTTGAGCAGTAGGATTGATAATAGATACTCCTGCCTTTTCCTGGAATTTGAAGAGTATATGTCTAAACTTTTCTCCAGTATGTGTAATTATTTATCATGTTTAGGGAGCTTTATTCTATTCCTAATACTTGCTAGTATGTTTTAAAATCATAAATTACTATTAAAGTTTATCGAGTAATTTTTGGCATTATTAAGAACATCTTCAGAGCAACTCTTCAGGACGTTTTGGTGCAAATCATGCTGGGTTCTGCAGTCAACCAAGCTACACCTTTATGAGGTCAGCCATTTAAGATTAATAGAGATTGTTCATATAATTTGCTACCCAC
Source organism: Chlorocebus sabaeus (assembly GCF_047675955.1). NCBI lineage: Eukaryota > Metazoa > Chordata > Mammalia > Primates > Cercopithecidae > Chlorocebus > Chlorocebus sabaeus. The sequence continues at coordinate 40,266,989 of NC_132913.1, forward strand.
TTTTGTTCTCAAGTATGCTGGTTTAAAGACTCTAATATTGACATGCTTGTTGTTTTCATCTACCTGGTCTGTTGTAACAAAATTTCATAGACTGGGTGGCTTAAACAACAGATATTTATTTTCTCACAATTTTGGAAACTTGATGTCCAAGAGCAGGGTGTCACAACAGTGGATTTCTGGTGAAGTCTCTATTTCTGCCTTGTAGATTTCTGTCGTCTCACTGTGTGCTCACATGACCTCTACTTGGTGAGCATGTTCATGGAACATGCTGTGAAAGAGAAGGAGGTGGAGGGACATAGCAAGCTCATTGGTATTTCTTCTTATAAGGACAGGCAATATGATATGTTAATTCTATCATATTAGGGTTCCACCCATGTGACTTTATTGACCTTAGTTACCTCCTTATAGGATCTCCAAATACAGTTACATTGAGAGTTAGGGCTTCAACATAAGAATTTTGGGGTACAAATTTCAGCCCATAGCAGTAATTTATCTGGGTCACTATAAATCAAATAGAACTAACATGAAAATTTAATAATCCATCTTAAATTAATTTTTGTATAGTTTGAAGTCAGGTAGCTTGATGCCTCCAGCTTTGTTCTTTTGGCTTAGGATTGTCTTGGCAATGTGGGCTCTTCTTTGGTTCCATATGAACTTTCAAGTAGTTTTTTCCAATTCATATTTACCCATCACCTTAAATATTTATCTTTTTTAATGCTAAGAACATTTGAATTACTCTCTTCTCACTACTTTTAAATTTCTATTTAAAGTTCCTATTTGCACCTGTTGTTTCCTGACTTTTTAATGATCACCATTCTAACTGGTGTGAGATGGTATCTCATATGGTTTTGATTTGCATTTTTCTGATTGCAAGTGATGATGAGCATTTTTTCGTGTGTCTGTTGGCTACATAAATGTCTTCTTTTGAGAACTGTCTGTTCATATCCTTTGCCCACTTTTTGATGGGGTTGTTTGTTTTTTTCTTGTAAATTTGATTGAGTTCTTTGTAGTTTCTGGATATTAGCCCTTTGTCAGATGAGTAGATTGCAAAAATTTTCTCCCATTCTGTAGGTTGCCTGTTCACTCCGATGGTAGTTTCTTTTGCTGTTCAGAAGCTCTTTAGTTTAATTAGATCCCATTTGTCAATTTTGGCTTTTGCTGCTGTTGCTTTTGGTGTTTTAGACATGAAGTCCTTGCCCATGCCTATGTCCTGAATGGTATTGTCTAGGTTTTCTTCTAGGGTTTTTATGGTTTTAGGTCTAACATTTAAGTCTCTAATCCATCTTAAATTAATTTTTGTATAAGGTGTAAGGAAGGGATCCAGTTTCAGCTTGCTACGTATTGCTAACCAGTTTTCCCAGCACCATTTATTAAATAGGGAATTCTCTCCCCATTTCTTGTTTTTGTCAGGTTTGTCAAAGATTGGATAGTTGTAGATGTTTGGTATTATTTCTGAGGACTCTGTTCTGTTCCATTGGTCTGTATTTCTGTTTTGGTACCAGTGCTATGCTGTTTTGGTTACTGTAGCCTTGCAGTATAGTTTGAAGTCAGGTAGCATGATGCCTCCAGCTTTGTTCTTTTGGCTTAGGATTGTCTTGGCAATGTGGGCTCTTCTTTGGTTCCATATGAACTTTCAAGTAGTTTTTTCCAATTCTGTGAAGCAAGTCATTGCTAGCTTAATGGGGATGGCATTGAATCTATAAATTACCTTGGGCAGTATGGCCATTTTCACAATATTGATTCTTCCTATCCATGAACATGGAATTTTCTTCCATTTGTTTGTGTCCTCTTTTATTTCATTGAGCAGTGGATTGTAGTTCTCCTTAAAGAGGTCCTTCACATCCCTTGTAAGTTGGATTCCTGGTATTTTATTCTATTTGAAGCAATTGTGAATGGGAGTTCACTCATGATTTGACTCTCTGTTTGTGTGTTATTGTTGTATAAGAATGCTTGTGATTTTTGCACATTGATTTTGTATCCTGAGACTTTGCCAAAGTTGCTTATCAGCTTAAGGAGATTTTGGACTGAGACGATGGGGTTTTCTAAATATACAATCATGCCATCTGCAAACAGGGACAATTTGACTTCTTCTTTTCCTAATTGAATACCCTTTATTTCTTTCTCCTGCCTGATTGCCCTGGCCAGAACTTCCAACACTATGTTGAATAGGAGTGGTGAGAGAGGGCATCCCTGTCTTGGGCCAGTTTTCAAAGGGAAACCTTCCAGTTTTTGCCCATTCAGTATGATATTGGTTGTGGGTTTGTCATAAATAGCTTTTATTATTTTGAGATACGATCCATCAATACCAAATTTATTGAGAGTTTTTAGCATGAAGGGCTGTTGAATTTTGTCAAAAGCCTTTTCTGCATCTATTGAGATAATCATGTGGTTTTTGTCTTTGGTTCTGTTTATACGCTGAATTATGTTTATTGATTTGTGTATGTTGAACCAGCCTTGCATCCCAGGGATGAAGTCCACTTGATCATGGTAGATAAGCTTTTTGATGTGCTGCTGGATTCGGTTTGCCAGTATTTTATTGAGGATTTTTGCATTGACGTTCATCAGGGATATTGGTCTAAAATTCTCTTTTTTTGTTGTGTCTCTGCCAGGCTTTGGTATCAGGATGACGTTGGTCTCATAAAATGGGTTAGGGAGGATTCCCTCTTTTTCTATTGATTGGAATAGTTTCAGAAGGAATGGTACCAGCTCCTGTTTGTACCTCTGGTAGAATTCGGCTGTGAAGACATCTGGTCCTGGACTTTTTTTGGTTGGTAGGCTATTAATTTTTGCCTCAATTTCAGAGCCTGTTATTGGTCTATTCAGGGATTCAACTTCTTCCTAGTTTAATCTTGGGAGAGTGTATGTTTCCAGGAATTTATCCATTTCTTCTAGGTTTTCTGGTTCATTTGTGTAGAGGTGTTTATAGTATTTTCTGATAGTAGTTTATATTTCTGTGGGGTGGTGATAATATCCCTTTTATTATTTTTTATTGCGTCTATTTGATTCTTCTCTCTTTTCTTCTTTATTCATTCTTGCTAGTGGTCTATCAATTTTGTTGAGCTTTTCAAGAAACCAGCTCTTGGATTCATTGATTTTTAAGGGTTTTTTGTGTATTTATCTCCTTTAGTTCTGCTTTGATTTTAGCTATTTGTTGCCTTCTGCTAGCTTTTGAATGTGTTTGCTCTTGCTTCTCTAGTTCTTCTAATTGTGATGTTAGGGTGTCAATTTTAGATCTTTCCAGCTTTCTCTTCTGGGCATTTAGTGCTATAAATTTCCCTTTAAACAATGCTTTAGCTGTGTCCCAGAGATTCTGGTATGTTGTATCTTTGTTCTCATTGGTTTCAAAGAACATCTTTATTTCTACCTTCATTTCGTTATGTACCCAGTAGTCATTCGGGTGCAGGTTGTTCAGTTTCCATGTAGTTGAGTGGTTTTGATTGAATTTCTTAATCCTGAGTTCTAGTTTGATTGCACTGTAGTCTGAGAGACAGTTTGTTATAATTTCTGTTCTTTTACATTTGCTGAGGAGTGCTTTACTTCCAATTATGTGGTCAATTTTAGAATAAGTGTGATGTGGTGCTGAGAAGAATGTATATTCTGTTGATTTGGGGTGGAGCGATCAGTAGATGTCTATTAGGTCTGCTTGGTGCAGAGCTGAGTTCAATTCCTGGATATCCCTGTGAATTTTCTGTCTGGTTGATCTGTCTAATGTTGACAGTGGGGTGTTAAAGTCTCCCATTATTATTGTGTGGGAGTCTAAGTCTCTTTGTAAGTCTCTCAGGACTTGCTTTATGAATCTGGGTGCTCCTGTATTGGGTGAATATATATTTAGGATAGTTAGCTCTTCTTGTTGAATTGATCCCTTTGTCATTATGTAATGGCCTTCTTTGTCTCTTTTGATCTTTGATGGTTTAAAGTCTGTTTTATCAGAGACTAGGATTGCAACCCCTGCCTTTTTTTGTTTTCCATTTGCTTGGTGGATCTTCCTCCATCCCTTTATTTTGAGCCTATGTATGTCTCTGCATGTGAGACAGGTCTCTGAATACAGCAAACTGATGGGTCTTGACTCTTTATCCAATTTGCCAGTCTGTGTCTTTTAATTGGAGCATTTAGCCCATTTACATTTAAGGTTAATATTGTTATTTGTGAATTTAATCCTGTCATTATGATGCCAGCTGGTTATTTTGCTCATTAGTTGATGCAGTTTCTTCCTAGCATCGATGGTCTTTACATTTTGGCATGTTTTTGCAATGGCTGGTACCGGTTGTTCCTTTCCATGTTTAGTGCTTCCTTCAGGAGCTCTTGTAGGGCCGGTCTGGTGGTGACAAAATCTCTCAGCATTTACTTGTCTGTAAAGGATTTTATTTCTCCTTCACTTATGAAACTTAGTTTGGCTGGATATGAAATTCTGGGTTGAAAATTCTTTTCTTTAAGAATGTTAAATATTGCCCCCCACTCTCTGTTGGCTTGTAGAGTTTCTGCCGAGAGATCTGCTGATGGGCTTCCCTTTGTGGGTAACCCAACCTCTCTCTCTCTCTGGCTGCCCTTAACATTTTTTCCTCCATTTCAACTTTGGTGAATCTGACAATTATGTGTCTCAGAGTTGCTCTTCACCAGGAGTATCTTTGTTGCATTCTCTGTATTTCCTGAATTTGAAAGTTGGCCTGCCTTGCTAGGTTGGGGAAGTTCTCCTGGATAATATCCTGCAGAGTGTTTTCTAGCTTGGTTCTATTCTCCCCATCACTTTCAGGTATACCAATCAGACGTAGATTTGATCTTTTCATATAGTCCCATATTTCTTGGAGGTTTTGTTCATTTCTTTTTCTCTTTTTTTCTCTAAACTTCTCTTCTCACTTCATTTCATTCATTTGATCTTCAATCACTGATATCCTTTCTTCCAGTTGATTGAATCTGTTATGAAGCTTGTGCATTCATCACGTAATTCTTGTGCCATGGTTTTTCAGCTCCATCAGGTCATTTAAGGACTTCTCTACATTGGTTCTTCTAGTTAGCCAGTTGTCTAATCTTTTTTCAAGGTTTTTAGCTTTGCAATGGGTTCAAACTTCCTCCTTTTGCTCAGAGAAGTTTGATCGTCTGAAGCCTTATTCTCTCAGCTCGTCAAAGTCATTCTCCATCCAGCTTTGTTCCGTTGCTGGCGTGGAGCTGGCATTCCTTTGTAGGGGGTTACATTCTCTGATTTTTAGAATTTTCAGCTTTTCTGCTGTTTTATCCCCATCTTTGTGGTTTTATCTACCTTTGGTCTTTGACAATGGTGATGTACAGATGGGGTTTTGGTATGGATGTCCTTTCTGTTTGTTAGTTTTCCTTCTAACAGTCAGGACCCTCAGCTGCAGGTCTGTTGGAGTTTGCTGGAGGTCCTCTCCAAACCCTGTTTGCTTGGGTTTCAGCAGCAGAGGCTGCAGAAGAGTGAATATTGCTGAACAGAAAATGTTGCTGCCTGATCATTCCTCTGGAAGCTTCGTCTCAGAGGGGTACCTGGCCGTGTGAGGTGTGAGGTTTCAATCTGCACTTACTGGGGGGTGCCTCCCAGTTAGGCTACTTGGGGTCAGGGACCCACTTGAGGAGGCAGTCTGTGTGTTCTCAGATCTCATACTCCATGCTGGGAGAACCACTACTCTCTTCAAAGCTGTCAGACAGGGACATTTAAATCTGTAGAGGTTTCTGCTGCCTTTTGTTTGGCTATGCCCTGTCCTCAGAGGTGGAGTCTACAGAGCAGTGGGCTCCACCCAGTTCGAGCTTCCAGGCTGCTTTGTTTATCCACTCAAGCCTCAGTAATGGTGGGCTCCCCTCCCCCAGCCTTGCTGCCACCTTGCAGTTAGATCTCAGACTGCTGTGCTAGCAATGAGGGAGGCTCTGTGTGCATGGCACCCTCTGAGCCAGGCACCGGATATAATCTACTGTTGTGTCGTTTGCTAAGACCCTTGGTAAAGTGCAGTATTAGAGGGGAGTGACCCGATTTTCCAGGTGCTGTTTGTGATGGCTGCCCTTGGCTCGGAAAGGGAATTCCCCGAGCCCTTGCGCTTCCCAGGTAAGGCAATGCCTCGCCCTGCTTTGGCTCTCGCTCGGTGGGCTGCACCCACTGTCCTGCACCCATTATCTGACACAGCCCAGTGAGATGAACCTGGTACCTCAGTTGGAAATGCAGAAATCACCCGTCTTCTGTGTCGCTCATGCTGGGAGCTGTAGCCTGGAGCTGTTCCTTTTCGGTCATCTTGGAACCAAGTTCTTTTTTGTTTTTACTTTAAAAATCAAGTATGTGATTCTGAACCCAACTTTAAATCATTTCCATGGGGAATTCAGTGCCACTTACGGGGAAATTTGTTTTCAGTTTCTTTTGTTATATTTTCTTGAAGTATAGTTACACTTTTCAAAAATTCTGAGTTTTTTTTTTCTGTTTGGCATTACTGTGTTAAACTCATGAATGGTTCAGATATAATAAATGGAAAATACTCACTTCAAAAATAAGACTTGAGTGCTTCTCTGTTTAAAATTTATGATTGGTATGGCTCAACTGTCTTGTACTTAAAAAAAAAAAAAAAAAAAAGTGTTGCATCCTTACTCCATGTTGCCTGCTTTCCTTTAAAATAGTCTGCCAAGATAAAAATCCAAATCATGTATCAATGATGAGGTAGGAATGAGAATATTATAAATATTACACTAACTTCTCAAATTTTTTTGCTTATTTTTGTATTTTCTACTTGGTATAAGTGGGTGGTTTATCCAGAAAAGTAGTGGTAAACATGAACATTTATTATAAAGGTACATTGGAGATCCCGTAAGCAAAATGAGTTTAAACAGGAAGTAACTGTGAAACTGTAATGCAGTTTTCATTAATTTTGCAATGCTTGTTGCTCTTTAAAATGTGGTAAAGATGACAACCTCCTCCATTCCTAATTCACTCAGTCTAGCTCAAGTAAAAGGGGGTTATTTTAAAGGATATCTGTAGGAAGGATGGACACCTAGTGTACGATATACATTGTGGGAAGGTAGGGTCTTGAACAGAGTGGAACTGGTAAGACTGGCACAGCAGTTGGGTGGGAAGCTCTGCTCCAGTGTTGGCTAGTGAATGTCACTCAGCCTCTCTCTGTCTCTACTGATCTTGCTACTACAACCTGGTTACTATGCTTCTTCCCTTTAACATCGTATACCTACTTCTGATTTCCTTTTCATAACCGATTTAGTCCATCATGTCCTCTTCTTCATCTCGTGGCTTCTATTTGAACGTTCTTTAGCTTTCAGTTCCCACTGCTTACATCCAATTCTTATTATGTTTCTCAGTATTGACAGTGAGATTTGAATGAACTCAGTTAAGCTTTTTACAAGTCAACTTATGGTCCACTGGAAAGCTGAAAGACGGTCTACTGTGGGTCAGTACCTATTCATTTTTCAATCAGTTGTGTCCCATGGGAGAGATAGGGGAGGTGGGCTGCATGATGCAGAATATAGCTTTCCCTGCAGAAGGAGAATCCGTGGCTAATTTCTTTATCTGGCACACAGCAGTTTCCTTGGAAGGTGTGGTAGGCACAATGGTTGATGTGTCTGGTGCAGCACTAAACCACAGACTCTAATGATTTGTAAGGGGGAGCTGAACCATCCCTCTGTGTGTTATGGGAGGCAGTAGTCTCATGAGATTCTCACACAGCAGTATAAGCATCTCAAGAGTTTTGCTACAGGAATGTGATGCCCAAAGAAAACAACAGCTTCATGCAACCTGTAACTGTTAACAATTAGTGAAGGGATGGTTTTATCGTGTCATGAGTTTATCTATTTCGGGAGACGGCATGAGAATATTGATTAGTTTTACCATGGAGGCAAAAGAAGAGATGCCTTGCAACGTTTTCTGTGCTCTTGGTTACCATATGCTGTGTGATTTTCTTTCTCATCAGTAGGCATTTAGAAACTGATCTATGATAATTAAATGCAGATTAAAATGTGACAAGATTTAATATAGACATCTATGCTTCCAAGGAAACTACAATTAGTAAAGCTTACATTTCAGACCTTTTTTTAAAAAAAGCTATGAACTATTATTTTTCTCATCAATTAGCTGTAAGCTTTGGATTTATTTACGGCTTTGGAAATAAAGTTTTTTCAGTTCAGTGGAAATGCTAGCATGTTTATTCATGGAACAAATGCTAAAAATAGTTAAAGATATCTGCTTCTATCAAAGTTATGCTATTACAATGTTAACATTGCAAATAATTCATTTTCTTTTATAGAGTTGATTTGGAGTTATACAAAATGTAGAAATCATTGGATAAATAGGAAACTTCATTTTAATTTGAGATGTTAAAATATTTGGAAGATTTTCAAAATTATTTATATGAAGGTAAGTGATAACAGCAATTTTTGGTTCACTATCATCATCTTTAAAAATAACATACTTTTTAATGATTCATTTGCTTAAACCAACTTGGTAGTAAGAATTTGGTATGAAATCTTCATAAATCAGTAATAAACTCGAAACCCTCTACTCTTCATGAAACAGAAATTGTATTTACCAAAAATAAATCAGTAGTAAAATGGAAAACTAGTTTTCTAACTTGTTTATTGATAAGGTTATCATAAATTTGTATATAAAGTATGCTATTGAATGTTTCAAGTTTTTAAACTTTACCTAGATAGTGTTGTAACATACTTAATATTTAATTTTTTTTTTTTCACTTAACATCAGTTTTTTGGGATGGACCTTGAGGATATAGGTAGCTATAATTCATTCATGTTTACTGTCATGTAGTATTATATAACATCTCATAATTTATTCGCCTAATTTTAGATTGCTTTTAGTCTTCTGCTGCTATAAACATTTTTTGTATATGTTTTCTTGTGCATACATAAGAAAGTTTCTCTAGGGAAATGCTTGTGTGAGAAATTGCTGGATGTTAGGCTAAGCACATTTTAAAATATCCTAGATATTGGTAAATTTTATTCTAAAGGGATTGTGCTGATTTGTATTTCCAAACTGAGAACACTGAGAATTCCTGTTTTCTCATGTTTGTGAAAAACTTGAATTTTAAAAAAATTTTGTATCACCAATTACTAGTTAGAACAGTGAGCATTTGGATATCTTAGTCTCTAAATTGTTTACATGCTTTGCCATTTTTATATTTTATTGTTTTGGTTTCATTTTTAATTGATCCATAGGAATTCCTTCTGGAATTTTAATAGTAATCCATGGTGATTTTTATATATATTATATGATATACAATATTTTATATATATTATAAGATACATATTTTACGTTATATATAATATAATATGTAATATTTTATATATATAGTATGTATCTTCTACCAGAATTGCTTGTATTATCACTTAAAAGACAAGTCTTATATTTGACAGAAGTATTTAATTCTAAATTAGTCAAATGTATTCATCTTTCTTATAGTTTGTGCTTATGCATCTTGTCTAGGAAATTATTCCTCACACTGAATTTATTAAAAGGATTTTCTATATTTATTTCTAAAAGTTTTAAAGTTTTTTTTGACACTTAGGTCTTTAGTTCACTTGGAAATTTTTTAATGTCATATAAGTAAAAATTGAATTTATTTGTATTCATATCAGGAGCATATTTCCCCAGTATCATTTACTGAATATTCCATTATTTACCTACTGACTTGGGGTGATGTCTCTGTCGTACACCAAATGACCCAAAGTATAGATAGGCCTGTTTCTGAGTTCTCTCTTCTGTTCATTGGTCTCTTTGTCTTTCTCTGCATGAATATCACCCAGTTTTAATTATTATAATTTTATAATAAATCTTGATAGCTTGTAGAACTAGCCATCCATTTTCACTTTCAAAAATATCTTGGCTATTCTTGGTGTTTTATTTTTTCATTTAACTTTTAATATCCACTTGTTAAGGTGACACGAAACTGATATTAGACATGATTGATCTCCCTATTTATTTAGGTCTGTTTTATGTCTTTGGCAAAATTTTAATATTGTCATTAGAGTTCTTGCACATCTTTGTTAAATTTACTACTAGGCACCTTATAATTTTTATAGCTAATAAAAATGGTAACTTTTGGGGCTAGTGTGGTGGCTCATGCCTGTAATCCCAGCACTTTGGGAGGCTGAGGTCGGGGGATCTCTTTAACCCAGGAGTTTGAGACCAACTTGAGAAACATAGTGAGACCCTGTCTCTACAAAAAAAATTGAAAAATTAGCCATGTGTGGTCAGGCGTGGTGGCTCACGCCTGTAATCCCAGCACTTTGGGAGGCCAAGGTAGGTGGATCATGAGGTCAAGAGATGGAGACCATCTTGGCCAACATGGTGAAACCCTGTCTCTACTAAAAATACAAAAAAATTAGCCGGGTGTGGTGGCGGGTGCTTGTAGTCTCAGCTACTCGGGAGGCTGAGGCAGGACAATCACTTGAACCTGGGAGTCAGAGGTTGCAGTGGGCCGAGATTGCACCACTGCACTCCAGCCTGGCGGCAGAGCAAGACGCCATCTCAAAAAAAAAAAAAAAATTAGCCAGGTGTGGGGGTGCACAGCTGCAGTCCCAGCTACTTGGGATGCTGAGGTGGAAGGATCGCTTGAGCCCACAAGGTTGAGGCTGCAGTGAGCCAAGATTGTGCCATCGCTCTCCAGCCTGGGTGACAGAGAACCTGTCTCAAAAAAGGGGGGGAACTTTTGAAAATCATATTTTAAAATATTCTGTTACTCATAAGTAAACATTGATTTTCGTTATTAATCTTATTTTTTAAAAGTTTGCTGAACTCTTATTAGTTTTAATATTCTGCAGATTTTCTAGAAGAAAATTATGAAATTTTTTTTCTTATTTTTTGTCCTTACACCTTTTTTTCTTGTTATTTTAGCTAGGCATCTGGTACAATGTTGAATATAAGAGAACTGTCTTAGTCCTTCATTTGGAGGATGTAGCCTAGCTTGTTTTCTTAAGCATTACCATCATTCCTAGGTTGTTGGGCCTGTTCAAAGAAGCAAGTAAATTTGGGAATAAGTATTAATGGTCCCCTCTCCATCTTTCACTCAGGGCATTCTCATGTTAGTAAGGGTTAGGTGGAATGCTAGACACAAGAGACTGTTACAAGTGTTACTATTTCAATTCAGCTTATGCAAAGAGTAAGTGTTCAGGAGCCAAACATGAAACAATGGTAACAAGTAGAGAAGTTAAGGAAATTTGAATTCGCTTAAATAGGGAGTTTCCATACATGTGAGAGAAATAACAGGTTTGCTCAGGACCAAAAAATCTCACGCATGGGGATATTATTATTTTGTTATTGTCTTTGTATTTCTTTCTTTCTTTTTTTTCGACAGGGTCTTGCTCTATTGGCCACTCTGGAGTTCCGTGGTATAATCATACCTCACTCCAGACTTGACCTCCTAGGCTTAAGCGATCCTCCACTTCACCTTCTGGAGTAGCTGGGACTACATGCATGTGCTACCATGCCTGGTTAATTAAGAACATTTTTTATAGAGATAAGGTCACATTATGTTGCCCAGGCTAGTCTTGAACTCCTGAGGTCAAGTGATACTCCTACGTCAGTCTCCCAAAGTTCTGGGATGACAGGCACGAACCACTGCATTGTCTTTATATTTCATTGCTTATTTAGATTTACCAAAATATTTTCTCTCATCTTTTTTTTTTTTTTTTGGCCAGCTATTGCTTCTTGTACACTACTCTTCTCTTCTGTGGTTAGCTTTTTCTTCATGACACATATCCTTTCATATTTTTTGTCAATAACAGTCACTGGTGGTAAACTTCTCATTCTTTGTTTTTCTGAAAATATATTTATTTTTTCCTTTAGTCCTCTATGCCGTTTTAGCTGGATTTCTAATTTTGGTTTACTGTTTTCCTCCAATACTTTGAGTGAGTAATCTATTTGGCCTCTTACTATTTATCAAGAGTTTCTGGTTAGTCTAATTATTGTTACTCTGAGGATTTTTTTCTCTTTGATTTCTTTTAATATTTTTCTTTTTGCCTTAGATAATTTTTAATTGTGCTTTGGTGTGTCTGGGTAGAGATTTATTCTCTCTCTGTGAGTCTTCCGCTTTTTTCAATTGAGTTTTTAAAATCATTTACTCTTACTTCTCCCCAATAATCTTTATTCTCTTTCACTGGAACTTATATCGATTGTATGTTGAACCTTTGCATTCTAAACTCCTTATCTCTTAACTACTTTTCTACGTTTTTCACTTCCTTTTTATTAGTGCTATATTCTATGTAATTTCCTCGTGTTTCCTTTAGTTTACCATTTCTTCCTCAAGTTGTGTCTAGCCATTGTTTGACTTGTCAAAATTTTAACCTTAATATTATATTTTAAATTATAAAATATTATATTTTAAAATCTATATTTTTATTCTGGTGCCTTATTCTCTTATTACATTTTTCATTCCTTCTCTTAAATGCTTTAAAAAATTTTTATCTTTGGATTTATCTAGTATCTTTGGTTCTTTGATTCTTAATTGTCCTGTTTGTTCTGGTTACTCTTTATTATGGTGCATTATTCCTTTGGATAGTTCATAAATTTTGATTATAAGCTTATTTTCAGTGTACACATTCATTTTGTGAGCATCCCTTACAGCCTGAATAGAAATAGTGTCTCTGCAGAGTAATTTTGGGTTTGTTTTTGCCGAAGTCTAGATTCATCAGTTTTTATTTTAAATCCTGGGTTTGGGATTTTAACACTATGTGGATGGTATAAATTTGGGCTTCTACTCAAGTACAGGTGTAATCATGGTGTTTTACCTTCCATGGGATTCTTTTTATTGCCACTGAGTTATAGGCACACGGTGAGTTTTCTTGCTGCTTTCTGGATTGGTAGGTAAAATGATTCTACTGTCATTTTCATGGAGTGGTGTCAATTCACAGTTTTCTGCTTTGCAAGAAATTCACTTTCAACTCTTTGCCTTGTACAGGACCAAGGCACATTTTTAAACCACATTTGTTATTTGAAGCCCTATTCCTGAATCCCTAGGGCTTATATCTAGGAATTGTATCCATTAGACACTTGACCTTTATCCATTGGTTCTTGCATTTAACACTGTATTAGTCCATTTTCATACTGCTAATAAAGACATACCTGAGACTGGGCAATTTCCAAACAAAGAGGTTTATTAGACTTACAGTTCCACATGGCTGAGGAGGCCTCACAATCATTGCGAAAGGCAAAGAGGAGCAAGTCACATTTTACGTGGATAGCAGCAGGGAAAAAGAAAGAGCTTGTGCAGAGAACTCACTTTTTTTTTTTTTTTTTTTTTTTTTTTAAATAGACAGACTCTTGCTCTGTCACCCAGGCTAGAGTGCAGTGGTGCAATCTCAGCTCACTGCAACCTCCGCTTCCTGGGTTCAAGTGATTCTCCTGCCTCAGCCCCCCGAGTAGCTGGGATTACAGGTGTCCACCACCATGCCCGGCTAATTTTTGTATTTTTAGTAGACACAGGTTTTAACCATGTTGACCAGACTGGTCTCGAACTCCTAGCCTTATGATCCACCTGCCTCAGCCTCCCAAAGTGCTGGAATTACAAGCATGAGCCACCATGCCCGGCTGAAACTCCCATTTTTAAAACCATCAGATCTCATGAGACTCATTCACTATCATGAGGACAGCATGGGAGAGACCTGCCCCCATGATTCAATAATCTCCCACTGGGTCTCTGTCATAACACATGGGAATTATGGGAGATACAAGATGAGATTTGGGTGGGGACACAGCCTAAATATACTCCCAAATCTCATATCTTCACATTTCAAAACCAGCCATGCCTTCCCAACAGTCCCCCAGAGTCTCAGCTCATTTCAGCATTAACTCAAAGTTCACAATCCAAAGTCTCATCCAAGACAAGGCAAGTCCCTTCCACCTATGAGCCTGTAAAATCAAAAGAAAGTTAGTTACTTTCTAGATACAATGGTGGTACAGGCATTGGGTAAAAACAGTCATTTCAAATTAGAGAAATTGGCCAAAACAAAGGGGCTACAGGCCCCATGCAAATCTGAAATCCAGCAAGGCAGTCAAGTCTTAAAACTCCAAAATGATCTCCTTTGACTCCATGACTCACATCCAGGTCAGGCTGATGCAAGAGGTAGATTCCCATAGTCTTGGGCAGCTCTGCCCCTGTAGCTTTGTGGGTACAGCATCCCTGCGGGCTGCCTTCATGGGCTGGCGTTGAGCGTCTGTGACTTTTCCAGGTGCATGGTGCAAGCTGTCATTGGATCTACCACTCTGGGGTCTGGAGGACAGTGACCCTCTTCTCATGACTCCTCTAGGTGGTACTCCAGTAGGGACTCTGTATGGGAGCTTCCACCCCACATTTCCCTTCTACATTGCCCTAGCAGATGTTCTCCACGAGGACCCTGCTTCTACAGCAAACTTCTGCCTGGACATCCAGTCGTTTCCATGCACCTTCTGAAATCTAGGCAGAGGTTCCCAAACTTTAATTCTTGACTTCTGTGCACTTGCAAGCTTAACACCACATGGAAGCTGCCAAAGCTTGGGGCTTGCACCCTCTGATGCCATGGCCTGAGCTCTATGTTGGTCCCTTTCAGCCACAGCTGGAGTGACTGGGATGCAGGGCACTACGTCCTTAGGCTGCACACAGCACAGGACCCCTGGGCCCAGTCCACAAAACCACTTTTTCCTCCTAGGTCGCTGGTCCTGTGATGGGAGGGGCTGCTGCAAAGGTTTCTGACATGCCCTAGAGACCTTTTCCCCATTGTCTTGGTGATGAACATTCAACTCCTCATTACTTGTGCAAATTTCTTCAGCTGGCTTGAATTTCTCCTCAAAAAATGGGATTTTGCTGCTTATAAATTTCTCCTACCAGACACCCTAAATTATCTCCCTCAAGTTCAAAGTTCCACAAATCTCTAGACAGGGGCAAAATGCCACCAGTGTCTTTGCTAAAATGTAACAAGAGTCACCTATGCTCCAGTTCCCAACAAGTTTCTCATCTCCATCTGAGACCATCTCAGCCTGGACCTTATTGTTCTTATCACTGTCAGCATTTTTTCAAAGCCATTCAACAAGTCTCTAGGAAGTTCCAAACTTTTCCTCATTTTCCTGTTTTTTTCTAAGCCCTCCAAACTGTTCCACCCTTTTCCTGTTACCCAGTTCCAAAGTCACTTCCACAGTTTTGGATATTTCTTCAGCAATGCCCTACTCTACTGGTACAAATTTACTGTATTAGTCTGTTTTCACAGTGCTGATAAAGACATACCTGAGACTGGACATTTTACAGAAGAAAGAGGTTTATTGAACATACAGTTCCACGTGGCTGGGGAGCCTCACAATCATGGTGGAGGGTGAAAGGCACGTGTTACATGATGGTAGACAAGAGGGAGAGCTTGTGCAGGGAGACTCCTGTTTTTAAAACCATCAGATCTTGTGAAATGCATTCACTATCATGAGAAGGCCATGGGAAAGATCCACCCTCATGATTCAGTCATCTTCCATTGGGTCCCTTCCACAACACATGGGGATTATGGGAGCTACAAGATGAGATTTGGGTGGGGACACAGAGCCAAACCATATCAAACACTATGGCTATGAGTTTTCTAACTTCTTTTCTTATACCCAGGATTAAAAAAAAATAATTTTCTGTTCATCTTTATATATGAAAAATGAGAGTTATACTTTATTGATTATCTATATGTTTATGGTAAAATGGGGGTTTACATCAGTCTTCTAGGTTGTTTGTGG
The DNA here is from genome assembly GCF_047675955.1 of Chlorocebus sabaeus. Classification (NCBI taxonomy): domain Eukaryota; kingdom Metazoa; phylum Chordata; class Mammalia; order Primates; family Cercopithecidae; genus Chlorocebus; species Chlorocebus sabaeus. Next base: position 40,282,674 of record NC_132913.1, read on the forward strand.
AGTATTATTTTCTCATTGAACTATTTAGAATATTAAAATGTAAGAAGCACAACTTTGTTATTTAATGTTAAGTAGGTTTAAATGTGGCTTTTTTGTTGATCAGTAATGCACTTCAAAAAGAAAAAATAACCAAGTTCCTATTGCTTATCAAATATTTAAATTTCTTTAAAAAGTAGAATATTATAGCTTATATTGGGGGAGTGAGGGAGGTGTGAAAGGGGTTTCCAGACATAGCAGTGCAGAGAATTTTTTTTTATAAAGCATATATTACTTAAACATTAAACAGGCTCTTGAAAAAGTGAGTTATTTAAACATTTTGACATAAGTTATTGTTTTCTAAGAAATTTGTCTTCTAAAAGAGATATATTTCTACAACAACAAAATATGACTCCAAGAAGTAATGCAATTATATTGAATAGTATCCAGAACTAGTCTAACTAGTCTAATATGTGCAGTCTATATATATCTGGCATGTTAGTTGAGGAGAACTTTCCAAAATATATTGCTATTGATACTATCCTCTTCTCCTAACTGACCTATAATAAGTACAGATTGGGAAGAATATTTCTAGGAAGTCAGTATGAAAATGAAAGTCATTGCCTTTCTTATCTGGGTTCCTCCAGAGAGCAGAGCCTGAGTCAAAAGTCTTTCTATAAGTATTTTATTGGATAATAATTCCAGGGAGTGAGAGTGAAGGATAGAGGAATGAAGCAGAATAGAAAAGAGAACAATATAAGTCTATGAATTGCTTACTACCATGAGAGGCTGAATGTGCAGCTGAGTAGCCATGCAAAATGTATTCCAGACCATATACTTGTACGCCAGGGGTGAGGAGATGGGAGGAGAATGGGAGAAGCATTGATGTGTTGGATTCTGTTCTCCTTTGGCCAACTTTGTGTCATGAGGAATTACATTCGAGGCTGTGTCTGTGTAAAGTATGAGTCCTTGTATTTCCATAGAGAAGCTTAGGACTGGAGAAAAGAGGCATGTACAGTGGGATGGATGTAAGACGCTGTGAAGCTGGGAAGAGCTCATGAAGAATTTGTTGCACTGGTGACTAGAATGAGAGACAGGTGAAACCAAGAAGACTTGCAAGAATATCAGGTATGAAAAAAATCTCAGTTTTGTGCAGTTTAGTTAATTTTCTTATATCATGATATGATCATATAACAACTTTTTACCTTGGACACTTCAGATAAGATTCTGAATGAAGAATATACATGGTGGAACATTTTGGCACTGGGAAACATGACAAAGACAAATTATTGTGATAGAATGAAGGCACAAGGTCATGTACACATATTATGTGTTTGCAGAACATCATTTATTCTAGGTGTTTCTATTCTAGAAACATTAGAGAAGGCAAAGTTGGAGGTAAGTATAGCGGTCTGCATCCTGTGGGTAAGCAAGGGAGGAGCTCCAAATGCCCATCAATCACACACAGATGTTATATTGGAACATATAGGTATATAAGGGAAAAATATTCCACTTACAGTTTAGTCCAACAACAGCTAGAGTGGCTAACACCTCCTCATTTCTTCCATCAAAATCTTATCTTTCCAAAAATTTATATCTTCTAGTAAGTATATTCACTTTATAACCCATCCCTTGCCTGTTATTTTCTCCCACCTAAATAAAGGGTTGCGGGGAGCTCCAAGTACAAATGGTCCCGAACTTACAATGGTTTGACTTAAGAATATTTCAACTTTACAGTGGTGTGAAAGTAATATGCATTTGGTAGAAATCATACTTAAAATTTTGAATTTTGGTATTTTCCCATGCTAGCGATATGTGGTAGGGAAACTCTCTTAAGATGCCAGGCAGTAGCAGTGAGTTGCAGCTCCTAGTCAGCTATGTGACAACAAGGGTAGACAACCAATACTCTGTAGTGTACTGTTACCAGTGGTTTTGGAATATTGTGTTTTGTGTTATCTCATCGCATCATGTCTACAAAACACCCATCTGTGTACAGTACTCAACACCTTATTATAAAATAGTACTTGTGTTAGATGATTTTTGTCTAGCTGTAAGCTAATATAACTGTTTTGGGCACGTTTAAGGCAGGGTAGGCTAAGCTACATTGTTTGGTAGGTTAGGTGTATTAAATGCATTTTCAACTAATGATATTTTCAGCTTACAATGGTTATATAACTCCATTGTAAGTCGAGGAGCACCTGTAGTTTGATTTCTTTCCTGTCCTGTAATAATAGTATGCCATTTCTGATCGAATACAAATACATGCCAATAGCTTCTACAGATTACAAATTTGTGCATCTCATTCGCTTATCAAGTATCAACCCTAAACATTTGTGCATATCATTAGCTTATCAAATATCAATATTAAACATTTATATGCCTGTAAATGAAGCAAATATTGAAGAATTCCTGAACTGAACAGTTTAAATTTCCTCAAATCTTCTCTATACTGTGATTTGGGGATAGAGATGTGAGTGGGTAATGAACTGAAAAGGAACAGTGCAGAAAACGTTAAAATTCACAATTTTGTATAATGTCTACCTCATTGGAACAAATCTAATGTTTGATTTTATGTATTAAAGATGCTTCAATAATCGACTAAATTTTATGGAGTTTTTGTCTGGAGATTTTGGCAATGATGTACCTTGTACATAGTATGTTAATCAATATTTTTGGATTGAATAAAAGAAGGAATAAAATGGATTCAGCTTGCACATTGGTTGTTGAACTGACAAATAAGAAATTTTTAAAGTTTGTTCCTCTACAGGCATTTAAACTGGGATTGATTATTTACTAAGCTTAGGTGACTTAGTGATGGGAATTGACTAAAGGTAGGAAAATGGCTAGATGAGTGCCTGTCATTCCTTCTGGTCCCATGATTCCAAACAGAATGGATGAAACTGTAATATTCAGTTATAGTTTAGGAGTTTCATTTGAATGTTTTCCCTAAGGAAATCTGACAATTTTTATTCTACCATCTTCCTTAAATGTAATAAATGTGTAATGTGACTTCTTTTTCAAAAAATTCCTTTTATGCTAGTGGATTGTTTAACCTGCTCACACAATGACATTTCTGGGATATTTTCCAATCTTTTCTTCCTCTTAAAATAGACCTCATGTTCCATCTTGGAAGGCGTTACATTTACTTGTTATTTGGTATCTGAACTATGTATTTTGAATGCTCCTGAAAAGCAGTTATCTAAAAGACGTATAGTTGTCCTCCAGATTTTTCCTGGCTTCAATTCTACATAAGCTTGCAATTTTGTGTTTGTAATGTTATCAGTTACCATGTGTAAAGAAATATGACTTATTGTTGGAACAAAAGAAAGGATAGACAAGATATAGTTAGTAAATATCCTTCAGAGAAAATTCCCAAGGAAATTTCAGGACATCTCTTCTCTTTCACATAAAATTCTTAAAGGTAGGTATTTAAAGCAGAAAAATTAGATAGTCCTTGGGGCTTCAAAGTAAATGAAGATAGATAGATTTCATGGATAAAGAAAAATGCAAAAGTATTGCTATTGTACTATCAAGTGATAAGTTAAATAGCTGTCAAAGCCTCTAGTAAAAAAGATACAAATCATATAGACCTTCATTATAAAAATATTATACCTGGGAGGCGGAGCTTGCAGTGAGCTGAGATCACGCCACTGCACTCCAGCCTGGACGACAGAGCGAGACTCTGTCTTAAAAAAAAAAAAAAAAAAAAAAAAAAAAAAAAAAAAAAAAAATTATAAAATTAACATTTAAAACTCTGTAAAATATATGTATCCATAAAGTGCAACACTCAAAGTGAATATAAATTCGATGTAAGGAAGGAATATCTTCTTTTTTTGCAAGAGAAAAATCAAGTATGGTCTGTATATGAAAATAAAAAATGAGTTTCTTTAGATTCTCCATGATAAAAACAAATAATTTTTCCAAAGGGAATAGACGTCTTGTCAGTCTGCAGGTGTTTCTCAAAATGAAGTTTAAGGGGCATCTTCGTTAATGTTACCTGGAATGCTGGTGAACATGCATATTCCTTGGTTCCACCTCAGACCTAAAGAATCACATGTTCCAGGGTGAAGGTGCCCAAACTTGAATTATTAACATGGCTTTGAGGTGATTCTGATGAACATTAAAGTATGAAAACCTGGTGCAGCATTGTCGAATTTCAGATCACCCAGAAAACAAAGAAATACAAAATCCCATTGGAAGTCCAAAACCTATTTTCTTCAAATAGAAGCATTTGTATCAAATTGCTTTCTCATTATCAGTTTACCAATAACATAGTAAAAACATAAAGGTAACATGTTGATAAGAATATTTAAAAGGGTTTTATTTTCATTCTGGAAAGATTGTCTTCTAGGTATAAATAAATCTAAATGAGATTGGTTTGATACTTTAGGTCCTAAGACTGACTTGAATAAAAACATCTGGATACAGTGGTTAGCCCACTGATTCAGGAATTATATATACCTTGAACAATTTTCCATGTTCAAAATGCCTGAAATTATTTAGGAAGTGATATTCCTAATGCTAACACCATACTTAGGAAAACACTCTCAGATGAATATTTACCTAAAAATAAAAGACCCTACCACTTTGTAAGGCTTATGTATCGTGAAAGCAGAAAAGAAACTAGTGGTTTTTGAGAATTTACTATGCATAAAGAATTTATATACATAATCTTAATTCTTTTTACAGGCTTGTATCAGAGGTGTTACTATCCCCATTTTACCACCAAGGGAACTCAGATTCGAAGAGGATAAGTGTATTGTAAAAGAATCATATAGTCGATAAATGGCAGAGGCAATGCCTAAACCCGGTACCTGTCTTAAATGGGCCCTTAATTCTTCCCAGGAATTGACGTTGTTCGAGTATCACTCTCCAACTTGTCACAAATACTATTTTATATCTTTTCTCTTTAAAATCCTCATTGAAAATCTTGTCTCATAAATCTGTGACCCAGTTGTGACAAAGCCTCTCTCAGTCCTCCTGTTTTTACCCCAGTGCCTGTGGCTCTCTTTCCCCTGTCCCAGTAACCAATGTCATCTGACCTAAAACCACAGACTAAGGTGAGCCAGTTCTAGTCACTCCCCTAAATTTCCTCCTGAACATCTCTCACCGGCACACCAGAGTATTTGTTAGAATCGATAAACCAACACTGACACATCATTATCTACCCAAATTCATGTTTTACATTAGGGTTCACTCTGTGGGATTTTGTATTTCTTTGTTTTCTGGGTAATCTGAAATTCAACAACACTTCCTATGTTCTTCAGATCAAATATGCACTGAAAGGGTCTCAGAAAGGCCATATTATGCTGGAGGACAGAATCATTTTATATGACTTAGTCATGTTTTTGAGTCACCAAAGGAAGGGCCAGGGACACTCAGACCTTCTAAAAGAAGGTGTCTCAAGTGGACATTCTCTGTCTCAGGTCTCTTTCTTTCTCTCTCCAGCTTCCATCACTCCCCATTTCTCTCAGTTTTGGAGCCCTTTCTTTTAAATCCTACTCAGGTCTACATACTGTGCCCCAGAAAATTCCACTTGTCATCAAAAAAGCCACCCCCTCTTTCTTCTCTCTTGTCTTACACACTAGAATGTTTCAGACCTTGGCCAGTTGCTAATGAACTTCCTAGTTTGCACAGTTGTTGCTGACCCGGGCCATGGAGGATGTCCTGTGAGTGCAGACCAGTGTGGCTACTCAAGTTCCAGGTTAGTCTTCCCACTAGCCACAGTGGCTAATTTTCTCATTGTTGACGAGTTGATGGGTGCAGCACACCAACATGGCACAAATATACATATGTAATAAACCTGCACGTTATGCACATGTACCCTAGAACTTAAAGTATAAAAAAAAAAAAAAAAAATTTCACCACCATATTTGTTTAGGTTTAGACTAAGTTTGGGAGACTCAGGACATTCATGTTCAATATTTTGCTTTTCTTAGATAAAATTTGCATACCATAAAATTCACCAAAAAAAAAAAAAAAAACAAAAAACAAAAAACAAAACAAAAAAAAAACCAAAAAAGCAAGTGTAGCCGGGCGCGGTGGCTTAAGCCTGTAATCCCAGCACTTTGGGAGGCCGAGACGGGCAGATCACGAGGTCAGGAGATCCAGACCATCCTGGCTAACACGGTGAAACCCCGTCTCTACTAAAAAATACAAAAAACTAGCCAGGCGAGGTGGCGGGCGCCTGTAGTCCCAGCTACTCGGGAGGCTGAGGCAGGAGAATGGTGTAAACCCGGGAGGCGGAGCTTGCAGTGAGCTGAGATCCGGCCACTGCACTCCAGCCTGGGCGACAGAGCGAGACTCCGTCTCAAAAAAAAAAAAAAAAAAAAAAAAAGAAACAAGTGTATGTTACCAACACAAGCTTTTAAACAGCCCAGAGAACATACAGTCTAGTTGATACAAAGTGGGATTTTCCTCCCACCAGCATAGCTTTAATCTTGCCCCTGGCAAAAAAGAAACTCTACAGTAATTGAAAAAAACTTTTCTTTTTTTTTTTTTTTTGCCAACCAAGAAAGGTGGTGCCAATGTCTAGTAGATTTCATAAAAAGTTATTTCAGTGCTTTCTACCTCTGTCATCTATGGCACAACCCCAAAAGGAGATTTCTGTTCACCTGGCGGAAAGGCCTTTGTCTTCTTACTAGGGTTCCTGAAAATATTCTTCTTTTTCTACATTTCTCCTTCTGCTGCAATGGAGGAATTCCTCCCATCAAAGAGTAAGCCCTTCATGTGCATTCTGAATTCCAACCCTCATTTTCAGGTCTTGCTTCATAATTTATCACCTATCTCTCTCTCCTGTGTTTATGACTCTCTTTCTCTACTGGACTATCCTCACCAATATTCAAATATTATCTAGTGCTCCCATGTTAAAAACAGGCTTCTTTGATCCCACTTCTCTCTATATCTGCTGGTCTACCTTTCTTCTCCCCTTTCTTGAAAAAATTGTCCCCACTATCATGCTATTTTGGGTCCCTATATATTTATAGCACTTATTGTCATCTGTAATTACATATTTATTTGTTTATTGTATTTCTCTATTAGACTACAAGCTGCATGCAAGCAATGATTGTATTTATTTAGACACCTAGCACAGGCACACAATACCTTTTGGTAAATATTTGTTATGTGAATAGAACACTCTAAATCCTGTGTTCTTCCCACTGAAGAGTGATAGGGATGAGGGCATTATGATGCATACCATTTGTTGACTTATGGTCATCATCTGTTTCACTGGTTTTGTTAAAAAAAAAACTTTATATTTTAGAGAAGTCTTAAGTTAAAAAGAAATTAAGCAGAAAATACAGAGTTCCCATGTAACCCCTTGCCACATACATACAGCCTCCCCATCATCAACATCTCTCACCAACACACCAGAGTGGTATTTGTTAGAATCGATGAACCAACACTGACACATCGTTATCTACCCAAATTCATATTTTACATTAAGGTTCACTCTGTGTTGTATGTTCTGTGGGTTTTAACAGATGTATAATAATGTGTAGACATCATTATGATATTGTACAGAATAGTTTCACTGCCCTAAATAGCCCCTCTGCTCTACTTATTTATCCCTCCCTCCCCCTAAACCCTTGTCAACCACTGATCTTTCTTTTGTCTACGCTTTTGCCTTTTCCAGAATGTCATGTCATTGGAATCATACAGGGTTTAGCCTTTTCAGACTGGCCCCTTTCACTTAGCAATATGCATTTAAAGTTCCTCCATTTTTTGAGTGTGGCTTGATAGCTCCTTTATTTTTAGTGCTGAATAATATTCCATTGTCAGAATGTACCACAGTTTATTTACCCATTCACCTACTGAAGGCCATCTTGGTTGCTTCCAAGCTTTGGTAATTATGAAAAAAACTGCTATAAACATTTGTGTGTAGGTTTTCATGTGGACATACATTTTCAACTAATGTGGGTAAATATCAAGGAGTGTGGTTGCTGGATCATATGGTATGAGTATGTTTAGTTTTGTAAGAATCTGCCAAACTCTCTTCCAAAGTGGCTGTACCATTTTGCATTCCCACCAGCAATGAACGAGAGCTCCTTTTGCTCCTGTTTCCAGCATTTAGTGTTGTCAGTGTTTTGGATTTTAGCCATCCTAATAGACATGTAATAGTATCTCATTTTAATTTGCAATTCCCTAATGTCTTATCATGTTGGGAATCTTTCTCTATGATTACTTGACATTTGTATATTTTGTTTGGTGAGGTGTCTATTCAGATATTTGCCCATATTTAAATCAGGTTGTTTGTTTTCTTCTTAAGTTTTAAGAGTTCTGTATATATTTTGAATAACAGTCCTTTATCAGGTATTTCTTTTGCAAATATTTCCTCCCAGTCTGTGTCTTGTTTTCTCGTTCTCTTGATCCTTTTACATTTTACCCTCTTTCTGAAACATTTTGGCACCCACTCTTCTTCTGTTATTTCTCTTATTATAGAAGAAAATTGTCTGAGAAATTCACACTAAGATGTAAGTGCCTCATTTTATTTATTTCTCAAAATAGGACTGAAGGGAAATGACAGGACTTAACATTAGGAAATAACTTCTGATGACAGAATTTAAGTTTTTATGATATTGAAGTGAGGTATTTTTTGGAAGAGTTCTTTTTGTAATTATTCTCCCCAAATATTGGTGACTATAATGTATACATTGAGGGTGTTCAGTCACAGAATTTCAATTTCCTACCACTATTTGCTTGACACTTGAGATACTTTAAAGACAAATAAAAAGGAAATATGACTTTATCAGCAGGTAGTTGTCTTAAAGAACTCATCTCAAAATCCGAAGTTCCTAAATATAAATATATTCAAGAGGGAATCAATTAACTCCATGGTTGAGTGAATTATATTTCTCAAACTGTTTGCTTGCAATGGAAATGCAAATCAAATTACATTATGCAAAAAAGGAAGTATGTTGGTTATGTATCTGTGAATGACAAGCAAGGAACTTTTTTTGAATGATGCTATTCAATTACTCAACCCTGTGTGACTTTATTCACAAACAGGATTTCCCCAAATGGTGGGAAAGACAGCTGCTTGTAGCCACAAACTTGTGTACTTACGGATCGCAATCCAAAAAAGAAACCCCCAAACTCTTTAGTGTTTATGTAGTAAATTTCACTGAAAAGTATGATTATCCATCTTGGATAATGTGGCCAAGGAGATGAAGAACTTTATTCATTTAGGGGTCATGTGTCTATCTCTATGGTCTGGGATGCAAGACTTTCACTTGTACTACAAGAATTTACCCCAGGTAAGAGTAATTTTGTTAAGAAAAGGGTGTGAGAAGCTTAAGACAGCAAAACCAACAGATATTGGATTTATACATTCCTTATCTGGAATTCATATTATTCATTCCCTATTTTCAGAGTGCTGATCAAAAACAGGTTCTTGCTTTGAACAACAGAACACTTTGAGTGACTCACTAGTCAGATGCTGTAAGGTATTTATTTATTTTTTGCTAAAGCTAAAAATACATTAATCAGTTATGTATGTAGATGTCTTGAAGACCTAACAAAGAATGAAGAAAATATTCATTTATATATTAAGCGGTTATTATGAGGCCTATATTTATTTTTTTAGAGACAGGGTCTCACTCTGTCACCCAGGCTGGAATGCAGTGGCATGATGCTACCTCACTGCAATCAAGAACTCCTGGGTTCAAATGATCCTCCTACCTCAGCGTTCCAAGTAGCTAGTACTACCAGCCACACCACCATGCCTGGCTAATTTTTTTATTTTAATTTTTTTGTAGAGACAGGTCTTGCTATATTGCCCAGGCTGGTTTTGAACTCTTGGTCTCAAGCCTTCTTTCTGCTTTGGCCTCCCAAAATGTTGGGATTGCAGGCATGAGCCACACTAACCACCTAGGCTTATATTTTTATTTGCTCTATTTTGTAAATAATTATTTTAGAGTAGAACAGGAAAATAAGAAGTGTTCATTATTTTTGGCATAGTTGTGATAATTCTTGTTTAGTTGGTTTTCCCTGCTTGGTGGTAACCAGGCAACAAGAGTTGCCAGAAGAATGAACTGTGAGGACTAAATTTTTAAAAATTAAGTCTTTAAAAAAATCACCTTCTCATAGTTCATATTTTCTATTTCATCCAAATTATTTTTAATTTAAATATTCAAATATAATCAAAACTTCAAGACAGAATGCTATATTTTAATCGATTTTTTATTTAGCTGTTATTTAGACATTTTTAGTCAAACTTTAAAATGTTTTAGGTATTCTGTTTTTGCAGTGTTTCTTTGAAGAGCTGGGGCAATAATTTTTGATAATACTGATTCAGTATAGCGCTAAGCCAAAAATTCTGTGTTGGATATTCTTTTGCCAATTGCTAGTTCTGTAACCCTAGGCCAGTTTCAATGTAGAAGTGAAATAATAGAACTAACCTCATAAGACTGTTGGGAGAATTCAGTGAGATTATGCACACAAAACACTTGACATATGCCTTGGTACTCAATAAGTGGTTAGTCAATGTTAGTTTACATCAGCTATGTTAATACTTATCTGTTAAGAGATGCAGAAAATTTCTGATTTCAGTCATTATTAGTGTTAACTTCCTGCTTAAGGGGATCACTGCCTGGGGTCGGGAGCTGTCTTTTAGACATCTGGTTCCAGTGTGAAGGTGAATATTTTACAGTCAACTCTTCCGTGAGAACTACAGGTGGGAAATGAAGAAATAATCTTAATTGAATGCTCCAAAAGCCATTAGTGGATATTATTCAGAATCATTCCTTATTTTGAAGTGTGATACATATTTAACAGGTAAAATATACATTTTAGATTAGAATTATGTAAAACTTTTATGTGTTGTCCAAGAGTCAATTACAGTTTTATCATTTTCAATAGTTTTATTCTGTTTTTCTTTCTTTATATATAGGTTAAGTTATATTTTATACCAACAATCTTCATTTTCTGCTGCTGAATAACAGAGAACCTCAGGTTGGGTAAAGAAAAATTTGTGTGTCCCATAGTTTTAGTGGCTGGGAAGTCCAAGAGCATGGTGCTGGGATCTGGCAAGAGGCTTTGTGTTGCTTCATAACATAGTGGAAGGTCAGGTGAGCACACAAGACAGGGAAAGACAAAATGGGATCCAGTCTTATCCTTTCATCAGAGCTCACTACTATGGTAACTAACCCACTCTCAGGATAATGGGATTAACCCACTTATAAGGGCAGATCCCTTATGACCTATGCACCTCTTAAAGGTTCACCACATAACACCATTACAATGGCAATTACATTTCAACATGAGTTTTGGAGGGGACATTCGAACAATAGCATCAACGAATCATGAAAATAATTTACCTGTTCCTATAGCTTTGATATTTCAAAAAAAGAAACTTCCCATTAATTTCTTGGTGCATGTGCAATACAATGTGAACAAAACTTACAAATTTCGGAATTTAAGAAATCTATTTGGAGTTTTCATTTAACTTTATATTACACTCCCCTAAGGAAATTAGAGCCATTAATAATATTTCAATATGTGTACTTCTTTTACACAGGAGAATATTTTTTTCAAATATTTGAGAGCATATATATTTGCTGTAAATGAGCATACAATTAACAAGTATCATTGCGTATTGTCTTTATTAACTGCAAACATTTATTAAGTGTCTTCTGTGTGCAATAAATGGATAATACTTTGGAATACTAAGAATAAAAAAACAAACAAATGAACAAAAAACTCAGTTGATATTAAGTAATATAATGGGCAGTGCCCTCAGTGATATTTTTACATTGACTTCAAAGTCAGGTTATACGTTTGTATATTTTAATAATGCAAAAATTATGTTAAGGGATATTTCAATGATAATGACAACATGGTTTAAAAGGATTAAACACTTGCATAGACTTTTCTCCAAAGAATATATATGAATGGCCAATAAGTCTATTAAAAGGTGGCCAGGCATGGTGGCTCATGCCTATAATCCCAGTGCTTTGGGAGGTCAAGGTAGGAGGATCGCTTGGAGACAGGAATTTTAGACCAGCATGGATAACATAGTGAGACTTTGTCTCTGCCCCCCCCCAAAAAAACCTAAAAAATTAGCCAGCCAGTCATGGTGGTTCATGCCTGCTAGTCCTCCCTACTTGGGAAGCTGAGGTGGGAGGATCACTTGAGTGCAAGAGTTGGAGATGACAGTGAGCTATGATCATACCACTTTACTCCAGCCTGAGAGACAGAGTGAAACCCTGTCTCAAAAAACAAAAAACAACAACAACAAAAAAAACCCAAAATAAGATTCCACCTCACACCCATTAGTAAAACAAATAAGCAAACAAAAACCAAGAAAATAATTGTTAGTGAGGATGTGGCAAATTGGAACCCTTGGTCACTGTTAATTGGCATATAAAATATTACAATATTATAACCACTGTAGAAAATAGTATGCCATTAAAAAAACTAAAACTAGATTTTAGCAATTCCACTGCTAAGAGTGTACCTGAAATTATTGAAATAGAGTCTCAAAGAGGTATTTGTACACCCATGTTAATAGCAGCATTATTCATAATAGCTAAATTATGAAAGCAACCCAAAAGTGTTACTTTCATCAAGAAATGAATGGATAAGCAAAATATATACATATATAATGCAATACTGTTTAAACCTTAAAAAGGAAGGACATTCTGTCATGTGCTATAACATGGATGGACCTTGAAACATATTATGCTAAGTGAAATAAGCCAGTCACAAAAAAGACACCTATTATATGTTTCCACTTATATGGGGTATAAATCATAGAGTCAGAAATCCTAGAAACAGAAAGTTGAATGGTGGTTGCTGGGGCAGATGGGAGAGGGTAAGGTAAAGAGAAGATATTGTTTAATGGCTATATAGTTTCAGTTTTGCAAGATGAAGAGTTCTAGAGATAGACCATGGTGATGGTTATACAACAATATGAATGTAATACCACGGCACTTTATACTTAAAATGGATAAGGTAAATTTTATTCACATGTGTTTTGCCACAATAAAATAATTGGAAAAAAAGGTGATCATCTAGCATCTAGCAGTCTAAGTTGGCTCTAAACTTCTTTTAAGCACTCTTTCCACCATATCATTTCTTTTGTTGGGGATTTATTTCCGAGTTGAGCTTTGTTGGAAATGAACTTAATTTGTAACCTGACAAGTTCAAGAAAATAGCATTTTATATTTTGAATTTCTTTCAAATTTGAATATAATGTAAATTTCTAGTTTTTAGCTGGCTTGCACAATTAGTCTGAATTTGTGAAGGTTTATGATTCAGCTTACATTTTTTTCAGGTAGCTTTGTGGAAGGTAATTATCTTCTGTTTGAAAACATGAGCTATTATATCATAATATATGAAATTTGACATTTATTAGTAACAGCTTTTGACATGGTTTTCATCATTGATTTTCTTTCCTCTCTTCCACTTGTTTTAGTTGTACTTTCTTCCAGATGCACAGACAAGAAATTTTTTTAAATCTTTTATGATACCTTGTGAACAATGGTGCTGGAAGAATGAACTTAGAATACAGGTGGTGAGGGGGCTACGAGATGGCTGACTAGAGGCACTTGGCACTAGGCACTCACCTCCTTCACAAACAAGGACCAAAACAACAAATAGATAACCACATGTTGAACAGAGCTTCTAAGAGAGAACACTGGCATCCAGCAGGGAAGTGACAGGGAACTCCTGAGATACAGAAGGAGAGGAAAGCAAGACAGCCATACTGGCCAGGATTGGTTTGGAGCCAGGAGAAATTCTCCATCATGAGGTAAATGTAAGTGAGAGATTCTCAGTGGTCTACATTCCCACCACATACTCCTGCAATTCTAGCCACTGATAAGCCCCTTGGCTCTTTTGGGCCCTGAGTTAGTGTAGGGAGCTGCCTGGTGTCCAGATGACAGCATTGATCCAGAGAGGAAGTTTGTATTGGTTCCCATACATCCCCCGAGACTCAAGCGGCTGCAGCACAGTATAATTTTATACTACTCTGGTGGGACTGGGCTCTCAAAATGATGAGATAGTCCCTATACACCCACATTTCTGAAGCCTTGATGATATCCCCGACATCAACCCAGAAGGCTGCAGTATTGTGACACCAGCTGGACCTGGTAGTGGGGGTAGGACTCCAGCATTCTAGCCCACTCAGTGTTCTATGTTTTCAGGGAATAAGTAGTGCAGTGTACCAGGGAGGCTGCATCTGGGACAAAGGGAGCTGAAGTGTGTGCTGCTCAGAGCCAGACAACTGCCTGTCTGGAGCTGCTGCCATTGACAGAAAACCCATCCTATTTAGCAGCAGGACCACTGTGCATCTGCACACACCTTCAAGGGGCCTGGGAACTAGAGCAGTCTTGGGGCCTGAGGACAGGCCCATACTGACTGCCACTGCCGGTGCCCAAATATGTTTTCTGGTGGCCTGAAGACAGGCCCACCCAACCTGCCACTGGCACCTGCATGCATCTCCAAGGGAACCAGGGACTGGTTTGCCCAGTCTTCCGCTGCTGCCACCACTGACATCCACTTGTATTCACCAGCTTGACTGGGGACTAGCCTGCCCAGCCAACTGTTGCCTCTGCTGTCAGTCTTAGCATGAGGCTTGGGGCCTGAGGGTTGGCTGTTGCCACTACTGCCATTGGTGATGCCACACATGCTGAGCAGGGGCCCAAGGACCCATGGACCTGGCCTACCAATGCCATTACTGGCACCCAAGTAAGCTGTCTGGAGGCACAAGGACCAGCATGCTCAGATCTGCCACTACTGGCATCCCTATATGACACCTGGAGGCCCAAAGATCAGCATGCCTGCCGTATTGCCAAAAAATGGAAAGGAGAGAATCTTTCTAATGCATACTAGGAGGCCAACATTACACTGGTAGCAAAACCAGACAATGCCATAACATAAAAAGAAAACTATAGGCCAGTATCTCTGATGAACATAGAAACAAAAATATCAACATAACAAACCAAATGCAACAACACATCAGAAAGATAACACACCGTGATTGAGTGAGATTTATCCCAGGAATGCAAGCATGGTACAACAGATGCAAATTAATAAATGTCATACATCATATCAACAGAACGAAGGATGAAATACTATGATTGTATCAATAGATGCAGAAAAGGCAGTTGACAAAATTTAACATCTCTTCATGATAAAAACTCTCAATAATGTAGGAATTGAAGGAATATACCACAACATAAGAAAGTTGATGTAAAACAAATCCACAGCTAACATCATGCTGAATGGAGAAAAGCTAAAATCTTTTAGGAATTAGGATAAGACAAAGATGCCCACTTTTACCACTCTTATTCAGCATACTATTGGAAGTCCTAGTTAGAGCAATCAGGCAAGAACTAGAAATAAAAAGCATACAAATCAGAAAGAGTAAGTCAAATTGTCTTTGTAGATGATGTGATATATTTAGAAAAGCTTAAAGCCTCTACCAAAAGAAATCTTTGAACTGGTAAATTCAACAAAGTTCTGGGATACAATCAGCATGCAAAAAGTAGTAACATTTAACACACCAATAATAAACTAGCAGAAAAAAGAAATCAAGAAAACAACTTCATTTACAATAGCTACAAAAAATAATAAAAGATCTTGGTATAAATTTAACCAAGGAGGTGAAACACTTCTATAATGTAAACTGCAAAACAATAATGGAAGAAATTAAAGAGAACCCAAACAAATGGAAAGAAATCCCATGCTTATGGATTGGAGTAATTAATATTATTAAAATGACAATACTACCCAGAGCAATTCACAGATTCAGTGCAGTACCCATCAAAATACCAATGGCATTTTTTCACAGAAATAGAAAGAACAATCTTAAATTTTGCATGGAACCATGAAATACCCAAATATCCAAACAACCCTGAGCCAGAAAAAACAAAACAAAACAACAACAACAAAAACCCAAAGCTGAAGTTATCACAGTACCTGACTTCAAGATACGCTGCAAAGTTATAGTAATCCTAAAGGCATGATATTGGTATAAAAACAGATACATATAGACCAGTAGAACAGGATAGAAAACCCAGAAATAAATTCACATATTTGTAGCCAACCGATTTTTGACAAGGTGCCAAGAATATACATTGGGAAAAAGACAGTCTTTTCACTAAATGGTGCTAGAGAAACTGGGTGTCTATATGCAGAAGAATGAAACTAGATTCTTATCTATTCCCATATAAAAATCAAATCAAAGTGGATTAAAAACTTACACATAAGACCCAAAACATAAGTTTATAGAAGAAAACATAGAGAAAATGCTCCCAGGTCATCTAGGCAGAGATTTTATATCTAAGACTTCACAAGTATAGTCAGAAAAGACAAAAATATCCTAATGGGACTATATTAAACTAAAAAGCTTCTGCAAAGCAAAGGAAATAAGCAACAGACTGAAGAGACAATCTGTAAAATGACAGAAAATATTTACAAATTATCCATCTGACAAGTCACTGACATCCACAATACACAAGGAACTCAACTCCACAGCAAAAGTCGGCAATGCACATGTACTCCTGAACTTAAAAGTGACATTAAAAAAGTAGACAAAGGATATGAATAGATTTTCTTTTAAAAGAATACATACAAATGACCAAGAGTTATATAAAGAATGAAAAAAATGCTCACGATTATGAATCATCAGTGAGATGCAAATCAAAGCCACAATGAGATATCATCTCACCTCAGTTAGAATGGGTATTATCAAAAAACCAAAAAATAACAAATGTTGGCAAGGATACAGAGAAAAGGAACTAAACAGTATGGAGGTTTCTCAAAAAAAGCTAAAAATGCGACTACCATACAATCCAGCAACCCTACTCCTTGGTATTTATGCAGAGGAAAGGAAAATAAAATCTTATTTTCTCTTTTTCTTTCGTGTTTTCATTTTCTACCAAATCAAAGGAATTACCTTTACCTTGTATGTTCTGTATCTTCCTGCTTTTTTGCCATTCTTCATACTATTCCCTCAACCTGGAGTGCCCTTTTCCTCCCTTCTGTATAAACTCTATCTTTCCAAATCTGACTCAAAGGGCAGCTTCCTTACGGCATTTTTTCTAATCTACTTTCCCACTTGCCAAAAGGAATTAATTTGTCCTTCCCTTATGCCTCCTCTGCTCTGTGCTATTAGTGCCAAGCGGGTTTGCTAATAGCAAAGGTCATTGTTAGGTCTACCGCCAGAAAGATGTATCTGTGTACTTATGCCCACTGCATCCTGGGCTACTCTTTAAGTCCACCAGGCACTGATTACCAGTTTGTCTGAGTCCAGTGGGACAGAAGATACTCACATACAGGTTATGTAAAGCAAGTTAATTACTTACAGGTCAACAGCAAGGGACAGAAAAACAAACAAACAAAAACACCTCAGATCCATTGTGAGCCAGGCTCTCAAGACTCAAGAAAGCTACCATGGTGGATGGCATCTTGACTGCATATGCTGGACTTTGCACCACAGCTGAGGCATCCCAAAATCCACCCTGCCTTGTTTATATACCTCGGAGACCACATGACACAGTGGGCAACGCTTTGAAGGACATCCTGTTCCAGATGAGAGAGGAGCAAAGTCTGGGCTATTCCTGGCACTTATTCCCTAACTCAAGATGTTACCTTCTCTGGGAGGGACAGGAACAATGTCCAGGCTGTTTGAGGCAGTTCCTTCCCGATTTCAGGATATCATATTCCCAGCACATTCTGTGGTTATTCTTGAGAACTATGAGCAAGAAATGGGGAGATCTAGGTTGGTACAAGACCACCCAAAGAACTGTCCTGCACATCTTTCCTCTATTAGGGGTTTTAAATTTATTGAAAGTGTGACATTGGCTGATTTTTATTTATGTTCTATTTCTCAATATTCTTGGTATGATGCCTTGAACATTAATAGTTTTTTCAAAATTACTTCAAAGAGGATGCATATGGAGTCACCATTATAACCTACTAATTACATAGTTACTTCGAGTACATGAAAACCATAAGAGGATACTTGGGATATTTCTTTTTATTGTGGTAAACAAACATGTAAAATAAAATTTACCCTGTTAACCATTTTTAAGTGTACAAGTCAGAACTCTATTTTTTTTTTTTTTTTTTTTCTTTTTGAGATAGTTTCTCTCTTGTTGCCCAGGCTGGAGTGCAATGGCATGATCTTGGCTAACCGCAACCTGTGCCTCCTGGGTTCAAGCCATTCTCCTGCCTCGGCCTCTTGAGCAGGTGGGATTACAGGCGCCTGCCACCATGCTCAGCTAATTTTGTAATTTTAGTAGAGATGGGATTTCTCCATGTTGGTCAGCCTGGTCTCGAACTCCCAACTTCAGGTGATCTGCCCACCTCAGCCTCCCAAAGTGCTGGGATTACAGGCGTGAGCCACCACACCCGACCAAGTGTACAAGTCAGAACTCTTATGTATATTCACAGTGTTGTGCAATTGAGCTCTATAATCTTTTCATCCTATAACACTGAAGCTCTTTATCCTGTAAACTGCAGGTCTCCTCCTACCTCCCCCAGCCCTTAGCAAGCAACTTTCTACTTTCTGTTTCTATGATTTTGACTAATTTAGGTATTTCATATGTGTGGAATTATACAGAATTTGTCATTTTGTGACTGGCTTATTTTGCTTAGTGTAATGGCCTCAAGATTCTTCCATGTTGTAGTATGTAACAGAATTTCCTTTTTTAAGACTGCAAGATATTTCATTGTGTATATATACCACTTTTTCTGTATTTGTTCATCTGTCCATGGACATTTGAGTTATTTCCACCTTTTGTCTGTTATGAATGATGCTGTGATGAACATGGATGTGCAAATATCTCTTCCAGGCCCTGCTCTGAATACTTTTAAATGTATATACAGAAGTGAGATTGCTGGATTACATGGTAATTCTATTTTTAATTCTTTTGGGGAACTCTCACACTGTTTTCCACAATAGCTCTATCATTTTACAGTCTCAGCAACAGAGCATAAGGCTCCCAATACCTCCACTTTCTTGCCAACACTTGCTTTTATTTTTGTTCAACAGTGGCCATCCTAATAACTGTGAGGCTATATCTCATTGTGGTTTTGATTTGTATTGCTTCTATTAGTAGTGATGTCAAATGCCTTTTCATATGCTTCTTGGCCATTTGTATATCTTGTTTGAAGAATTGTCTATTCAAGTCCTTTGTCCATTTAAAATTATGTTTATTTTTGTTCTTGTTACTTTGAAAAAGTTCACTATATATTCTATAAAGGTTGAGTTGTAACAATTTTATATATATATATATATATAAATCCCTTATTAGATAAACAATTTTGCAAATATTTTCTCCCATTCTGTAGGTTGCCTTTTCACTCTGTTGACTGTTTTCTTTGATGCATGGAAGTTTTTCTGTTTGATGTATTCCTGTTTGTCTGTTTTTTCTTTTGTTTTCTGTACTTTGGGTGTCATATTCAAGAAATCATTGCCAAATTCAAATGTCCTGATTCTTTCCCCTAGGTTTTCTTCTAGGAGTTTTATAGTTTTAGGTCTTACCTTCAAGTCTTTATTCAATTTTGAGTTAGTTTTTATATACGGTATAAGGTAGAGGTCCAACTTCATTCTTGTGCTTGTGGATATCTGGTTTTCCCAACACCTTTCACAACATTTTGAAGAGAGTATCATTTCCCCATTGTGCAGCTTTGGCATCCTTGTTGAAAATCGTTTGGCCATCTATGCAAGAGTTTATTTCTGGGCTCACTATTCTGTTCCATTATTATATATATCTATGTCAGTACCAACTGTTTTGATTGCTGTTGCTTGCAGTGTGTTTTGAAATAAAAGTGTGAAGCTTCCAACTTTACTCTTCTTTCTTAATTGTTTTGGCTATTTGAGATCCCATCAAAATTTATATGAATTTTAGATTTTTTTTCTATTTTTGCAAAAATGCCATTGGGATGTTGATAAGGATATATTGAATCTATAGATCATTTTAGTTAGTATGGACATTTAAAAAGTAATGTCTTCCGATTGGGAACATGGGATATCTTTCCATTTACTTCTGTCTTCTTTGATTTCTTTTTGCAATGTTTTGTGGTGTTCAGTGTATAAATTTTTCACTTCCTAGGTCAAATTTATTCCTAAGATTTGTATTCTTGATGCTATAATAAATAAAATTGTTTTCCTAATTTCCTTTTTCAATTTATTAATGTTTGTGTATGGAAATGCAACTGTTTTTTATGGATTTATTTTCTATTCTGAGATTTTGATGAAATTATTTATTAGTTGTGACAGTTTGTGTGTGTGTGTGTATGTGTAATCTTTAGGAGTTTCTAAATGCAGTTAGCCCTCTGTATTGTGGGTTTTGCATACATGAATTGAACCAAATACAGATTGAAACCTGTGGATACGAAGGACCAACTGTATTATGCTATTTTAGATGAGCTACTTGAGCACCTATGGATTTTGGTATCCATGGGGGTGTCCTAAAACCAATTCCTCATGGATACAGAGAGCCAACTGTATAAGATCATGTTATCTGAAAACAGGGATAATTTTACTTTTTCTTTCCTAATTTGAAATTTCCTAATTTTTATTCATTTTTCTTGCCTAATTGCTCTAGCTAGAACTTCTAGGACTATGATGAATAGAAGTGATGAGAATGGGAATCCTTTTCTTGTTCCTGATCTTAGGAGAAAAGTTTTCAGTCTTTCACCATTGAGTATGATGTTAGCTGTGAGCTTTCCATACACATCTTTTATTGTGTTGAGGTAGTTTCCTTTTATTCCTAGTTTGATGAGTGTTTTTATCGGGAAAGCATGTTGAATTTTG
The DNA here is from genome assembly GCF_047675955.1 of Chlorocebus sabaeus. Lineage (NCBI taxonomy): Eukaryota > Metazoa > Chordata > Mammalia > Primates > Cercopithecidae > Chlorocebus > Chlorocebus sabaeus. The sequence goes on from NC_132913.1 coordinate 40,303,420, forward strand.
TCAAATGCTTTTTCTGCATCAATTGAGATGATTATATTTTGTCCTTCACTTTGTTAATGTGACGTGTTAAATTAACTGATTTTACTCTGTTGAACCATCCTTGTATTTTAGGTATACATTTCACTTGATTTTGGTGTATCATCCTTTTAATATGCTGGTTATGCAGCATATTAAAATTATTTTGTTGAGAATTTTTATATCAGTATTTTAGTATTTTGTTGAGAATTTTTGTGTCAATATACACCAGGGATATTGGTCTGTAATTTTCTTTTCATGTACTGTACTTCTTTGTCTGCTCTTGATATCATAGTAATGCTGGCTTCCTAGAATACATTTGGAAGTATTTCCTCCTCTTCAATTCTTTGGAAGAGTTTGATGAGGATTGATGTTAATTCTTCTTTAAATGTGTGGTGGATTTTTTTAGTAAAGCTATCTTAGCTTTTTTTTTTTTTTGGTTAGGAGGCTTTTGATTACATTTTCTGTCTCCGTAGTTGTTATAAATCTGTTCAGATTTTTAAAATTTCTTTATGAGTCAGTCTTGGTAGACTATAAGTTTATAGTACTCTCTTATAATCTTGTTTATTTCTGGGACATCAGTTGTAATGTTCCTTTTTCATTTCTAATTTTAGTTATTTGATTCTTCTCTCTCTCTCTTTTTGTTTTCCTTAGTCTAGCTAAGGGTTTGTCAACTTTTTAGTCTGAGAATATTTTTGACTGTCTATTCCACATGGCAAAGGAGAACATTCTACAGGGGTGGGAATAGTTGAAACTATATATAGATTTGACGCCCATATATCTAAGTATTAAATGATTGCTACTGCATGAATTTCTAAAATAGTCTTCAGACTATGGTAGCATAGAATTTTATTTCTGAAAAATTTTTGAGAAAGGATACAATTGTTTAAAGCAATTGCCAATGTTTTTAATGGAGGAGAATATATGTACATATAGTTTATAAAGACCAGTTAAATTCTGTATTTCTATTGGGATATATTTTATATATTAATGACATACTGGTAGTATATTCTTCTGATAGGAATTTTCAGTGAGAGACATTCACTTTGCATTTTGAAATTTATATAAGAATTCATTTTCATCATTCTTTCTCTCTTAGTGAAGTTCTATTAGAAAATCATTGTTTTTCTATGCAATGTGTCTCTTGGTTATATTTTCATCAGGCAATTACCTGTTTGAATTTTGTTATTCTTACTGTTTAGAATTTTCATTAAAATTAGAAATATTTCTGCTTAAAGAAAAGTAGTTACTTTCTGAGGATAGAGGCTTAAATTTTTATACAAATTCTCAAATACCTGTGGGACCAATAGTGACCTATGCAGTTGGGATGTTTTTGTGTGAGTAAGAATATCTGCTACATTTCTGGATAGATTGTCTTGTGAGGATCATGGTGGCCATAGCTTGTCTTGTGAATAAAGGTTTTTCTAGAAATATATTAAACACTTTTCTTACAGTGGAAAAGGAAAAATCTTGGACTTGAAAAAAGAAGGCCCTTCCAACTGTGGACTGTCCAGGTAAAATCGTTTATAATTGTATCTAGTTTGTTCACTAAATCATTATAATTGTTATATTATGGTATCATCAACATTTTAAATATGATGGTTAAGGTTATTATTGAAATACAAACTTACTGCACAGATTTAAGTTTTTTCTGATGATCCTTTCTTTAAAAATATAACCTCAATCTATCAACATTGTACTAACCTATTATAACTATCAAAGTTAAAAAGAGAGATTTTTAATTACTCATCCAGAGCACAGCCCCTTGGGTTACCCACTTTCTCTCGCTTCTTTAAGAAAATGTTATCTTTTTAATCTCAATCTATCAACACTCCACTAACCTATTATAACTATCAAAGTTAAAAGGAGAAATTTTTAATTATTCATCCAGAGTACAGCCTTTTGGGTTATCCATTTCCTCTCCTTTCTTTAAGAAAATGTTATATTTTGCTTAAAACTTTAAAAATTAAGAATGTAGTTTCTACCACTAACCCAGAAGCTTTTAAATTAGTTTTTCTGCAATGGACTGAAGATACCCTAGGGAAGGTAAACATTCCCATTATTCAGTTGATATGGTAGAATTTGCCAGGGAAGCAGGTGCCTCAGTCATTTTATCTCTCCTAGAATCTGGGAAACTCACTCAACTGTGTAGCTAAACTGGAATGAAGGCATGCTGTACTGATCTTTGAAAACTGGAGAAAACCAGTTAATAAGGATCACCCTCCAGGTTTTCCCCACTGTCACTCCATTCTGTTTGGTTTCTTGGGCTATGATTAAGGAGTTTAGGAACTACCCACTATGAACAGAAGCCATCCTTGGAACAATTTTCTGTGAGTACATGTTATGGATTGAATGTGTCCCCGAAATTTCATGTTCTGGAAATTTGATATACAAATTCATATTTTGATGGTATTTGGAGGTGGAGCTTTAGAAGGTAACTGAGATTAAATAAAGCCATAAGATGGGGGCCCTATGATGGAACTGGTAATTTTATAAGAAAAGGAAGAGGCTGGGTGCAATGGCTCATGCCTGTAATCCCAGCACTTTGGGAGGCTGAGGCAGACAAATCACCAGAGGACAGGAGTTCAAGACCAGCCTGGCCAATGTGGTGAAACCCCATCTCAACTAAAAATACAAAATTAGTTGGGCATGGTGGCATGCACCTGTAATCCCAGCTACTTGGGAGGCTGAGGCAGGAGAATCACTTGAACCCGGGAGGCAGAGTTTGCAGTGAGCCAAGATCATGCCATTGCACTCCAGCCTGGGTGAAAAGAGCAAAACTTTCTCTCAAAACGAAGAAACAAACAAACAAAAAACCAAAAAATAATAATAAGAAGAAAGACCTGAGCATATACACTGTTGCTCTCTCATCATGTGATGCCCCCCATCATTTTATAACATCGCAAGAAAACCCCCACCAGATGCCAATGCTATGCTCTTGGACTTATCAACCTCCAAAAACATGAGCTAAGTAAACTTATTTTCTTCACAAATTACCCAGTCTGTGGTATTCTGTTATAGCAATAAAAAATGGAGTAAGATAGTATGTGTCCATACATGTACTTGTGTATGTAGACGAATGCCTTGGGAGAATGAATCTTAAATTGTGGAGGCTGGAAAGTGCCATTTTGGAGAGTAGTAAGCAACTTCTCCCAACTATGACAGAAACTTTGTGTTTATGGAAAACTTCTTTTCTATGAGTTGGGCCAATTTCATACATCTAGATACTAGATATATTCTCAGGTAAGCCTAGAGAACTGTTCCAAATACTGATGCTTGAATTTGAAATGTTAAATCCTCTTTCTAGTAATATTAATTCAGATTATTTTTAGCAGAACTGGAGTGCAGGCTACACATTGTGGGTGGGGTGAGGATTTTCTTCAAATAATTGGACATCGCCACCAAACAGGCCTTGATCTGGGTGAAAGAAAGAGCTTTTTTTTTTTTTTTTTTTTTTTTTTTTTTTTTTTTTTTTCCTCTCGGGATTAAAGGAGAAGAGTTTAGGTGGGCTCAAGGTAGGGGTACACTTGGAGATTCTCATTTGTGGGAGCCATTCTGACCCCACATCTCCACTAGGATGAAGTCTGAACTAGCTTGTTTAGTCATTCCAATAGGTCCTTGAAACGGATAATTCTGGTAGTGAAGGACGGGAATGCCTGGGAGCATGTACATTTAAAAAGCTATTCTGTATAATGGCAAATGCTAACCATGTTTTTCTTACTAAAATGATTTCTCACCTGCAGGGTAACAGGGCTTGCCAACAGCAAACAGTAGTATTATTTTCATTTCTGCCAATTTGATAAGTAAAATTTTGGATCTCATTTTAACGAGCATATCTTGAAATTTGAAAAAAAGTTAAATCTGGAAGAAATCCTAGAGATATCTAATTTAACCAATTCATTTTACAAAGCCCATGGCACAGTTAGTGGGCTGCAGAACAGGGATCATGATCCAGTTCTCCTGGATATTATCCCACGGCTCTTTCCGTGGAAACAAACTTAGCAGGGGGGCCCCTGCTGCAGTTCTCCAGCTGGAAGCATCAGAGCACAAGACTGTGGGAAGAGAGTACAGTTTTGTCCATTGAAAAACAATTAAGTTATTGATTGCATCATACAGAAGCAATTAGTGAACCCAGCTTCCTGGAGATGCTTCTGCCCAGGGAGGAGGTCATGAGGAAGATATAACGTACAGAAGGACCTGGTTATCCTAGTACCAGAGGCTTCTCCGGAGAGGAGCTAAGAAACACTTGGAGACCATCAAGTTTTCTGCTGTCCCAGCTTGAATCTTACTGGGGTCATCCCTTCTGGTTAGTAGACCTGAAGATAGGGATAGAAGGTATTTAACTATCTGCTGGGTAGAGAAAATAACAATGGCTTATCAGTTTATCGGGCAGGCTGGAGTCCTATAAAATGTAGGAAGAAGCTTGAGGCATATATAGCCAAAGAGTCCAAATTATAATCTGACCCTAATTTTATTTTGTGAGGAATGCTGTGGGGGAAAAAGCCTATGTCTTCAGTTTCCTCTTGCCTGACTCTTTTGTGCACTGTTACTGTATTTTGCAGGTTCAGTATCTTAGAAAGACTTTTTTACATCCCATGCCCCATTTGCCTTACATTATATATAGTATTACACTATATCTAAATTAATGTATTAATATAATACATTAATGTGTATATATGCACACACATATATATGTATGTATGTATATATCTCCACTTGGCCTTGACTTTCTTAGTGTATCCCCATGGGACTTAGAACTACACACACTTTTATCTCTTTACTTGAGGGCTTTCTAACCAACTTTCTTTTCTATATGACATTTCAGCACAATTAATGGATGATGTTAATCTAAAACCAGGTGAGAAGAATCAAAACCAATAGGAGCAAGTCAGAGAAATCATGAGGACATTTTGTCTGCCTGCAAAATAAAACTGGGTGCTGGGGCTTGCCATCAGAGACTGTTGTCTGTCCCCAGCCTTTGTTTCCAGGCTTATTTACCCACTCCTCACTTCGCAGAACCTTTGGTCTGGTTAGATAGATCTGCCATTGTCTCAGAATTCCTGGTTGTTCCTGCCTCTGGGACTTTGCCATTTTCCTTCAATGGAGTGCTGCTTTCCCACACTTATTAACCTACTTGAAATCTTTCCATTGTATCAGCTTTATTAACCACTGCCTGCACTTCTCCCTACTTCTTTTGAAACCACTCATTTACTATTCATAATATACTGAGCTTCTGATACTTGTCTTTCAATGAACACATATTTTGTCTGTAACTATAATTGTAAGCTACTTTGGTAAAGGATCTAGGTACTGTGCTTCTGGAGGCTTTGTAATGTGTCCCTTGACTCAGCCAAACTACTTTTCCCATAATTCCCTCTCCTGCATGTTTCCAGTTAGAGTGGAGACAGACTTTTGTGAGATTTGGAGGGAGGAAGGGAAGCAGCAGCTGTTTTGTAGCTCATGCATTCTGTGGCTGAATGATTGGTGGACTCATCTTGTTGCTGTGAGGCACTGACCGGGCTGGAACTGTTCTACTATGTCCTGCATCCTCCTTCAGGGGTGTGTGTGCGTGAGTTTAGCTATGTAATGAAGGGACCTAACTTTTGAAGGACATCTGTATCAGTAATGCCAGAGGCAAGAGGATTCACACAGGTTTTAGTATGCTTTGTACTTGGGAGTTCCAGCTTTATCTTGCTCTTTCCCACCATACACCCACCTTCAAGCTCTAGCATCAGATGTGAAGAAGACAGCCTTACAGGGACTGCTCAACAGGTCCCCACAATTATGTAAGATCAAGTCACTGTAACATTTCCCATTTAGAGAGAGGATGAGGTACATAATTAGTTTCACACACACACACACACACACACACACACACACCCCCAAACATGTAAAACAGATATTTATGTGTTTGTACACAGACCTTCATGAAGCCAATTTTCTTTTCTTTACAATATAGCATTTCATTACAATAAGTAATTAATAATGGGGGATTTAGAAATCATTACAGAGGAGGAGGTAAATTATGATAGAAATCAGGCAAAAAGAGTCAGAACCAATGGAAGTAAAGAGATGTATCATGATTACCCAAACAAACTGAAAGAAACCCTAATAAGCAACAACGGGGTGGGAATATAAACAAAAATAAAACAAGATAGTGAAGGGGATACATTAAAAGAAAAACGAATGCTACAGTAACCAAAACAGCATGGTACTGGTACAAAAACAGACACATAGACAGATGGAGCAGGTTACAGAACCCAGAAATAAAGCCTCACACCTCCAGCCATCTGAGCTTCAACAAATTTGACAAAAATAAGCAATGGGAAAAGGACTCCCCATTCAATAAATAGTGCCGGAGTAGCTGGCTAGCCATAAGCAGAAGAATGAAACTGGACCCCTATCTTTCATCATATTATAAATTAACTGAAGATGAACTCAATGTTTAAATGTAAGACCTCAAACTATAAGAATCCTACAAGGAAAAGCTAGGAAATATCATTCTGGACATTGCCCTTGGGAAAGAATTTATGGCTAAGTCTTCAAAAGCAATTGCAACAAAAAAGAAATGGACAAATTGGACCTAATTAGACAAAAGAGCTTCTGCACAGCAAAAGAAACTAACAGAGTAAACAGACAACCTACAGAATGGGAGAAAATATTCACAAACTATGCATCTGACAAAGGTCTAATATTCATAATCTATAAGGAACTTAAGCAAAAAATAAATAACCCCATTAAAAAGTGGGCAAAAGACATAAACATAACAGATGCTTCTAAAAAATCAACCTAGGTTCCCATCAATGATGGATTGGATAAAGAAAACGTAGTACATATACAACATGGAATACTATTCAGCTATAAAAAAATAATGAAATTATATACTTTTTGGCAACATGGTTGCAGCTGGAGGCCATTATCCTCGGGAAACTTACAAGTGATTTCAACAGAAAACCAAATACCACATGCTGTCACATAAGTAGAAACTAAACGTTGGGTACATGTGGACATAAAGATGGAAACAGTAGACACTGAGGACTACTAGAGAGGGGAGAAAAGGAGGCTGGAAAAGACTGAAGAACTACTTATTGGGTATTATGCTCAGTACTTGGGTAATGGGATCATTCATACATCAAACATCAGCATCATGCAGTACACCCATGAAACAAACTTCTACATGTACCCCCCTGAATCTAAAATAAAAGTTGAAATTTGGGGAAAGGATTCCCTATTTAATAAATGGTGCTGGGAAAATTGGCTAGCCATAAGTAGAAAGCTGAAACTGGATCCTTTCCTTACTCCTTATACGAAAATTAATTCAAGATGGATTAGAGACTTAAATGTTAGACCTAATACCATAAAAATCCTAGAGGAAAACCTAGGTAGTACCATTCAGGACATAGGCATGGGCAAAGACTTCATGTCTAAAACACCAAAAGCAACAGCAGCAAAAGCCAAAATTGACAAATGGGATCTCATTAAACTAAAGAGCTTCTGCACAGCAAAAGAAACTACCATCAGAGTGAACAGGCAACCTACAGAATGGGAGAAAACTTTTGCAATCTACTCATCTGACAAAGGGCTAATATCTAGAACCTACAAAGAACTCAAACAAATTTACAAGAAAAAAACAAACAACCCCATCAAAAAATGGGCAAAGGATATGAACAGACATTTCTCAAAAGAAGACATTCATACAGCCAACAGACACATGAAAAAATGCTCATCATCACTGGCCATCAGAGAAATGCAAATCAAAACCACAATGAGATACCATCTCCCCCAGTTAGAATGGCAATCATTAAAAAGTCAGGAAACAACAGGTGCTGGAGAGGATGTGGAGAAATAGGAACACTTTTACACTGTTGGTGGGATTGTAAACTAGTCCAACCATTATGGAAAACAGTATGGCGATTCCTCAAGGATCTAGAACTAGATGTACCATATGACCCAGCCATCCCATTACTGGGTATATACCCAAAGGATTATAAATTATGCTGCTATAAAGACACATGCACACGTATGTTTATTGCAGCACTATTCACAATAGCAAAGACTTGGAATCAACCCAAATGTCCATCAGTGACAGATTGGATTAAGAAAATGTGGCACATATACACCATGGAATACTATGCAGCCATAAAAAAGGATGAGTTTGTGTCCTTTGTAGGGACATGGATGCAGCTGGAAACCATCATTCTTAGCAAACTATCACAAGAACAGAAAACCAAATACCGCATGTTCTCACTCGTAGGTGGGAACTGAACAATGAGATCACTTGGACTCGGGAAGGGGAACATCACACACAGGGGCCTATCATGGGGAGGGGGGAGGGGGGAGGGATTGCATTGGGAGTTATACCTGATGTAAATGACGAGTTGATGGATGCAGCACACCAACATGGCACAAGTATACATATGTAATAAACCTGCACGTTGTGCACATGTACCCTACAACTTAAAGTATAATAATAATAAATAAATTTTAAAAAAAAAGTTGAAATTATTTTAAAAAACTTTAAAATATAAAGGAGATAAAAATAAATAAATAAATAAATTTTGTCATGAGTTCAAACCCTGTATGGGCCATCAAATAAATCTAAGGGAAATAAGAAAAGAAAAGAAAAATTAACAATTGACAAAGACAGAGTTTCCCAAACTTTCCCAGTTCCTTTAGTGTCTCAGTAATTTTTTCCTGCTTCTAGGCCCAAAGAAAAAAATTAACAGTTTTGCTTATTAAGTAATTAGGTCCATATAACATAGGTATTTGTTATTTAACATAACTTAGTGCTTATTGGGCACTGCACATCTTTTCAAATTTTAAATCAAACTGGACACCTCTGTCCTACCTCTACAGCTTTCTGTACCATATTGATTTCCACGTGATACTTCCTTTTTATCATAGCCACTGCTGAAAAGCCAGCTTGAGAAAGATATGACATTTTTAAAAAGAATGTAGGTATCTAATATTGAAACTCTGAACTTCCTCCAACTAGTAGTTTGCATGATATCTGACAGATGTTGCTATGCTTCTCTTGAAAATTGAAAATATCTCATGGTGTCCCTGTGAATCTGCTAAAGTACCCTGGGGCCCCTTGGCACATGGACTGGGAACCTCAGGTTTAGGTATTTTTATAATAAAAGAATAATGGAAGGAGTTTTTGGGGAGAAAAAGAAGAAGGATTTGACTGGAAGAAGAAGGTCATAGAGATGGGGAGTCAAGGCATTGAGATTTTAGGGAATTGTTCTCTCCATGGATGTTGAAAATGTTAGTAGCTAGGATGTTGGAAGAAGTTAAGGTCGCCACTGGCAGTGAGTTCTGTGTCAAAGTCTTCAGTGAATGAGGGAGACTAACCAGGAGCTCGGTCTTTCTCACTAAGAGGAGAGTAGGATACTTAGCCAATGGCATAAGTGAGCCATGAAGGAAGAGAGGATGATAGAAACGGGGGGAGTTGAATGGTCCTGGAGCAGCAGTGAAGAGCAAGGGGTTCCCTGATTCAGACCCCAAAGTGCATGGGATGTTGGAAAGTGAACGGCTTCCCCTTGAAAGACCTGCAGGAAAGCAGAGTCCTCAGGGAAGAGCTAGTTTTCTCTAAAGGAGACAGGCAATGCTTAGTAAAGAAGTTGAAGTTGTGGGAAAGCTTGTTAATAATTAATATGAGTTTTAGAGGGCACAGTGGTAACATCTTAATTTATGGAATAGAAGCAGCATATTAGAGAAAATTGTTGGTAAGGAATCAATAAGCTTGTCACAGCCTCATTTCTTAACTTATAGTTTGCTTAGATTAGGGAAATGGATTTTGTACATCAAATTGGATTTGTACATTTGCTGAGATTGTCAATTAGTTAGGGAAAGTCATTTACATCCTCCTTGAATTCCAGCAGGTGTGGTTATATTAATGGCATAGAGGAAAAGTAAGAAAAATATACTTAATTAAAATATTGATCATTTGAAAGCAGAGACTGAGTTTCTATTATCTTAAGCTCTTTAAGAATTACATCTATAACCTTATAGAAATCAACTCAGAGATTTTGAGACCAAAGTCACCTATGTATGACTGACTAAAAAGGTTAATGAGATTGAGATTTATTATGCTCGTTGCCCCTGCTGCAGTTTAAGACCAAATGGTGGATGGGTTTTATTAAAAAGGAAGCAATTATACTGAATTTGTTATATTTCTGTACTAGATATCTTAAACCAAACCACATTGTAGAGCATTTTAGGTCTGAGTCCTTTAGGATAAAATAAATTTATATATCCATAAAAGATATTTAAAATCCATTTAAATTTATTTTTTAGAGTCATATTCTGGTATAGGTGAGATTGCAACTCTAAGTTTTTTGAGAATGCTCTCTTCTGAGATTATATGTCATGATTGTTATGGAAGGGATAGAACACAGATTTTTTTTATCTCACAGGCACAAAGCTAAGCTATTGGCTAGAAGCTGGATGGTTTCCTCATCAGAAGAGAGGGGGAAGTAATGCTGTCCTGGGCTTACTCTAAGATTTGATCCGGGCCCTTTCTTCTGCTGTGCTTGGTTTGGCGGGGGAGCTACCCCTACAGGATGTGCTTTCTGGGTTCTGTCTTGGGCTAGGCCAATGGGAAACCTTGGCGGGAGATTGGCACGCTGGAGGAAAGGAGATGTTAGGCTATTTCTCCTCCTCGTTCTCTGCCTTGGTCTTATCTCTGGCACTGCTTGTTCTTCTCTATGACCCCATAACCCTTTGGCAACCATGTCCTGAGTCCCGCTCTGCCAGCGTAGACCCTTGGTTTCCATAATCCACTCCTCTCCTTGTTCCCTCTAGCTCTAGGGTGGTCACTGTTTCTCCTGTTTCTAACCTCTGTGCTGCCTCCCTGATTTCTCTCCCTGATCCTTATCCCTATATTAAATTGTCTTTGTTTTAAATGCTTAGAAAGGTTTCTGCTTTCCTAGTTGGACCTTGATTGATAGAAATGTCTAACTTATAAAATCTGGTAAAGACTCTCTAACAATATGTATTTGTAAAGAAAATAAGGCAGTGACTGGCAGGTGCTTAACACATTTTCAAGTGGGAAAAGCAACTTCACAAAGCTGTTAGGCATCCTCTTTCTAAAAGGTACAAGAAAAAGGCCACAGGCATCTCAAAAACAATGTATAGACACGTTAAATAGCTGCAATCACTTCCCCAACTCCTGATAAATCATGTTAGCAGGAAAAAAAATTTGAAAAGAATGGAGCCAAAGATGTGCTGATTTGAATCATTTTGATAGTAGTTTGAGGAAAATAACAGTCATCAGAATAATTCCCAACTCTGAAGTACTTATTGCCACAGTTATAAGTAGTTCAAGGACTAGCATTTACATTTTATACAAGGAATGTTTTTCTGAAGGTCACCCATAATTCAAAACTCTTATGGACTAAATTTTCCTTAAGCCTGAATAAATCTAGCTTGTTTTTACCAGTACAGGGTGTCATGACAATTGATTGGCCTCCTCCATGGGCTTTTATCATATCTGACTTTCCCCCATCATTATTGATTTTGGCATATTCCTGCACTAACACTAGCCCCATTACTTGATCAATAATATACAGCGTATTATATATAAGGAAAAATTAAAGTATGGTAAGAGTGAATGAAAATAGCACAGATATTTCCTGCACAATTCTGATGCACATAAACAAAATATGATTACTGGTTGCAGAAGAAAGATTGTGGGTGGGTAGTTTACATAAAAGTTTTCATTTACATAAAATCCTCATCTGTTTGGCAATTATGTACATATCATTTACAATGAAGTTGTCCTGTCAGCTCTGAAATCATAAAAATTCTTGGTGAGCTTTCACAATTTAAGAGGTTTAAACAATTTTTTCCCCAAATTTTATGCCAGAATTGAGAGTTTAGCCATGTTATTTTGCATCACGTCAAATTTGCATGGTTTATTTAACATAAAATGAAAACTCAAGATCATTGAAAAAAGTTTATATTAATCTAAAGTCAAAGGTCATATGTGTACTCAGAGATTTTAAAAATTATTATGTAAATTTTTTAGAAAAAACAAAGAATTGTTCCATTCAAGTTTTGAATAATCATAGGATTTGGTTAAACAGAATTTGGCAAGTGTAAATACCAGTGTAAAAGTGTCATTCATATACACATAACCTTTTGAATTTTACATTCTCTTATTCTTTTAAATTTAATATTAAGGATAGTGTTGGAACTTTAATTGAAATGTTATTCATGTCTGATAATGTCTCTTTACCCCGCAGCCTTCTTCCTATTTGGACTAAAGCACAGATTCGGGTACCCATTACCTTAGGAAAAGGCAATACTTTTGGCAGAAATTTTTTTTTTAAGTTTGAAGAACTTGGGCATTTGTAATGAATGACTTAAAAAGTTAGAGCACTGAAGTGCTTGGGGCATGGAGTTATGCCATGGATAATAGATATAACCAAATACTACCAAAGACAGTTTTCTGTCCTAAATCAGAGTTATCCTAAGTCAGATAAAAATCTCAAGATCTGGGAGAAAGGGACTCTGAGAGACGGACAAAAAAGAGCTTTAAGTATGTCTTTTGATAAGTGGACCTGGATCCTGCTTCCTCTGGCTGGAAGGAAGAAGATGGAAATTAAAATCCCAGATCGGTTTATGTATTCAAGATCAGAGGCAACCTAAGCCTTAGTTCAGGAGTGGAGCCCAGGGAGACAGCACGTTATGAAGGGAAACGCTCCTGAATTCCTGCTTTTCAAAAATTTTGACCACGCTGCTGAACTCCTGTTTTTCAAAAATTTTGACCCATGAACTACAGTAAGAAAGACATTTTACACTGTGGTCTAAGACACAAAAAAAGTTCATAAAACAATGTTTGTGATGCTGGCTTATGTTTCATTCTCTTTCTTATTTTATTCTTCCATTAAAAGCTTCTGATATGACCTACTAAATTGATTTCATAGATTAAAACCTATAGTTTTATAGTGAAAGAGAAATTTACACCATTATAATATGTACAAAAAAGCTGAAAATCAAAATTGTGTAGAAAGGAATGCTAATATCTTGCCTTTTGTAAACTGTGCACGAACTTTTTGAGCCATTTGACATAATCAGTGCAATATGGCTCACCTAATTGTAGTTTCCTGAATTTTAAGGGAAATTCCAAATCAACTCTTGAAATATCAGCTTTGCCAACTCAAGGCTATCACAGGGTAATGAGTACTTCTTCAGGAAAGAGTGGATAATGTTAAAAATTCTTTCAAATCAGAGAGATGTACTTTATTTTCTGTGCATTGAAGGTAATATTAGAATGGTAACATTTTGCCAGTATTGAAATAAGAGCCTGTGATAGATTAACTTGTCTGTAGTCCCTAGACTTCTATATTATGTTAATCACTCCTTTCTCTTCATGCATTTGTGTTCTTTCCTTGCCTCGTCAGTTACTCTCGATGATAGTTGTACCTTGGCAGAAATGGAGTCAAATTCTGCCAAAAAATTTAGATTGTTGATTTTCTATAATATTAAATCTTTTTTTGGCCTTTAACTTAAACAAAATCAAGGTGAGACGTAGAAACAAGCTTCTTAAGGATCCAGAAATATTGACCTAGGACAATAATAAGGCAATTGGGAAGAGAATTCTTGATTTACTTGTCAAGGAAGGTTGTTATGTTGACATACCACTGGGAACAGTGTGATTTAACCAGTAATGACAAGAGAGTGACAGAGACACAGGCTGATGGCAAAGTTTCATTTGATCCCAAACCTCAGGCAGCCCGTGGGGCCCCAAACAAAGGCCTTTTGTTTATTTACATCAATTATCCGGATGACCCAGTCTCACTCTATAGTTTCTTGAGCTCATTGTGGACCTGGTAGGAGCAAGATCTTTGGGCAAAAGATAATAAAATGGAATAATAACACTTGTGCTGAGAAACCTTTCCCTCTGTTCCTGCATTCCTTGTCACATACTTATAATTAGAAAATCCTTGCTTTTTAAAATAAGACACCTTACATCTTAACAAAGTCTCCTGTCTTAACGAAGAAGTCAAAAAGTAAATCCCTGTAGGGGCCAGTTAGAAAACAGATAAATGGATGAAACCTGGTTTAAGAAAGAGTAGAGGCAATTATAGAAAACTGGAAAAATCTATGCTCTATCTAAGGACAACTAAACACACATTTAAAAAGAAATCACTGTGTAGGCTTAAAACAACCGTGGCTGGATTCAGCTTTGGTTTATAGTTTGCCTTAAGAAACAATTCAGTTCATTTCAGAGGAGTACAGTCAGAATATGAATATATTCTGCTCCAACTGAACTCAGTTCTGTTGGAAGCCCCCAGGTCTCAAATCAACTTCTGGTGGCCCAGACTTTAAGCAGACATTAACTCTGGGGAAGAGAGTGTGCAACTATGGTAGCCATGGAGTGGGAAGGGAGAAGGGTGGTAATTTATGTCAACTTCACCTGGAAGCTCTTTCAAAATGCATACATTCATTCATTTCCTCTCCCACCCCTTTGTTATGATGTGAACCACCCCAACCAAATCTGAATTCCCCTTCCCACATAAGAATTATTGCCATAATGAGCTATTGTTACTGCTGATGATAGTATGTGGTATTGCTTTGATGTGACAGAGACGTAAACAAGGTTGAAAACCATTCTAATTGAAGATCACTTACTCCAGTAAGATTTTGACTAGTATTACATTATTAATGTATTAAGAATTATTACATTAATTCTTTTTCTTTCTAGCTCCAATATCTAGTCCCATAAAGAATTAGAGGGAAATCTGATTTCATCTTGTAAAAACCCTATTCTTTTCCTTTGAATTAGTGTTTCCTCATTATTTCAGGTATAATTCTTAAGAAAAACAATCAGAACATAAATCTGAAAAACTTTTCCACAACAAGATTTCCCTCCCCTGGCCAAACAAAACATAAAAAAAAAAATTCTCAGGATGCTAAAGATGTAGCATCATGTTTATGCAAATGAAGTTTGTGTTTTTTAAAAAATCTATACAATTGTAAGGCAGCAAAATTTGCCAGAAACTAAAGGAAAAGTTTAAATCATACTTTTATTAATTCTATGCAGAGAGTAGATATATAGGTACAAGCATACCTCATTTTATTGTGCTTCACTTTTGTGTGCCTCACAGATATGTTTTTTAACAAATTGAAGGTGTGTAACAACCCTGCATTAAGCAAGTCTGTTGGCATCATTTTTTCCAGCAGCATGAGCTCACTTTGTGTCTCTGTTTCACATTTTGGTAATTCTTGAAATATTTCAAAATTTTTATTATTATTATATTTGTTATGGTGATCTAGGATCAGTGAACTTTGATGTTACTCTTGTAATTGTTTTGGGACACCACAAACTGCACACATATAAGATGAAAAATGTAAATGACAAATGTCGTATGTGTTCTGATTGTCCTACCTACTAGACATTCTCCTATCTTGTGCTGTCAGTGGAGTATTGACATCCCCCACTATTAGTGTATTGCCGTCTATCTCAGCTCTTAGGTCTAGTAGTAATTGTTTTATAAACTTGGGAGCTCCAGTGTTAGGTGCATATATATTTAGGATTGTGATATTTTCCTGTTGCTCTAATCCTTTTATCATTATATAATGTCCCTCTCTGTCTTTTTAAACTGTTGTTGCTTTAAAGTCTGTTTTGTCTGATATAAGAAAAGCTACTCCTGCTCACTTTCGGTGTCCATTTGCATGGAGTATCTCTTTCAACTCCTTTACCTTAAGTTTACATGAGTTCTTATGTGTTAGGTGAGTCTTTTGAAGACAGCACATAGTTGGTGGATTTTTATCCATTCTGCCATCTGTATCTTTAAGTAGGGCATTTAGGCCATTTACATTCAATGTTAGTATTGAGATGGGAGGAACTCTTCTATTCATCATTCTGGTTATTATTTATGTCTTTTGTCTTCAGATACCAGGGCGAGTAGAGAAAGCCCATCAGGTAAGGGCAGGTTTGGGTGGGTCTGAGTTCAGACTCTCGTTAGGCAGGCCTTGCTGTTGCTATTGTGGAGGTTGAGAGGGTGGTTCTCAGGCCAATGGGGTTATGTTTCCAGTGGGATTATGGCTGCCTCTGCTGCATCATACATGTCACCAGGGGAGTGGAGGAAAGCTAGCAATGACAGGCCTCACCCAGTTCCCACATAGACAGCAAGGTCATTTTCACTCCCACTATGCCCTCCCTCCCCACTACCAACAGCACTGAGTTTATATCCAGGCAGCTGACCAGCAAGGCTGAGCTCTTCCCCACGTCTACAAGCCTCCCAGCCAACAAAACAAGCAGGACTCTCAGACCTGGCCCCTCCCCACCTGCATGCACCATTGGCTGCAGCTTCTACACTCATATCTGTAATTCCTATTTTCCTCCCTCCAGATTCTGCTCAGGAAAATCTATGCTCAGTTGAAATTATTACAAAGTTCAGCTGGGATCTTGTTCACCCTGTGGCTGCACCTCAGGGCTGGCTGTCTTCCCATCCCCAAGGATCCTGTGAGATAAAACCAGGAATGGCGGTCAGGCGCAGTGGCCACTTTGGGAGGCCAAGGCAGGCAGATCATGAGGTCAGATGGAGACCATCCTGGCTAACTTGGTGAAACCTCATCTCTACTAAAAATAAAAAAAATTAGCCAGGCGTGGCGGCAGGCGCCTGTAGTCCCAGCTACTCAGGAGGCTGAGGCAGGAGAATGGCGCGAACCCAAGAGGCGGAGCTTGCAGTGAGCTGAGATCGAACCACTGTACTCCAGCCTGGGAGACAGAGTGAGACTCTGTCTCAAAAAACAAAAAACAAAAAAACAGGAATGGCTTCCCTGGGCTTGAGCTGGGGACCAGCAATGACTACAGAGCTCTTCCTGCTGCTGCTTCTACTTCTGCATTTCATTCAACTCCCTAAATCTGTTTCAACTCTAGGTCAGCTCAAATCTTATCCTGTGATCTGAATTTTCAGGGTTCTTAGTGGGCGTGTGTTTGGAGGCAGATATACCCCACCTCACACTTTGGGAACTCACAGTTTTTTGATTATCTTACAGAGTTTGCAGCTGCAAGCCACTTCTTTCAAAGGGTCTGTGAATTCTTTCCTGTTTTTCTTGTATGTTATTGTGGTGGTTCTTGAAGCAAAAGTTCACAATGTGAGTCTTCACACACTGTTCTCTCTGTCCAGGTGGGAGCTGCATGCTCATCCTGTCTCCTATCCATCATTTTCCAAATAAAGTGTTTTTTGGTTAATGTAGTATGCCTTAAAAAATGTAATGCTATTGCACACTTAATAGACTACATTATAGTGTAAATATATATTTTATATTCATTAAGTAGCAAGAAAAAATCATGTGACTCATTTTATTATTATATTCATTTTCCTTTGGTGGTCTAGAGCTGAATCCACAATATCTCCAATATATGCCTATATAGGTATAATAAGAGGGAGAAAATGTTATTCAGAATTTCCAGATAGTCTGCCTGGAAAGGGCAGACTATCTGGACTCAGATGCTTCCTTAAAAATCAGTATTTGCAATGAGAGAAGGATGGGGAATACTAAAATCTCTATTCTGCAGGGGTGTGTTGGGAGAGCAATTTCTAGGGGAGGAAGTGAAATAAAGACCAGTGGCTCAGATTCTTTGTAGAAACTCTTCAAGTTTCAGTAAAACTACAGAGCTCCTATATTATCACAAATATGACTGGACTTCTAAAATGGAAAACAGTAAGTCCATGTAGTGATTCTTGAAGTCTACTTTACACTGCAAGTTTTTTCTGCCTCTCGCTTAGATTACTGCAGCTGTGTCCTGAGAAGTTAGTATCCTTTGTTCATCACCTTTCTTTCCCTAAACTGTCCTTACTCAGCTGCCAAACTGATACTTCCAAAGTATTTTTAAAACTGTGCCCTATTTTTAAAATAACAGGTGGTGACTGTTGGTTGTATTACAATGGAACACCAAACTTTGTGTCACGACGTGCACGGGGCTCTTTGGTGATGATGTCCCAATATAGCTTTCTAAGTTTATCACCTGTCATTCTCTCCTCTAAACTCCGCAGTGAAGCTTTGTCCAAGCAATGACGGGCTTGCTGACATTTCCCAAAGGAAACATGCTCAGTCATGCTTTTGTCTCTCTTTGTTCACACTGAGAAACCTGTTGTTTAGTAACTCATGTCAGAAATATCCCTAGTGAAAACTTCAGCTGCATTAAGGAGGAGAAAACGACGTTAGAAACTAAGAGTCAAACACAGATAATATTGATAGTATTGATACATTTAATTTTTTAAGTTTGCTTGTAAGTGTTTACACATTATTTTTTTAAAAAGTATAAAAAGGAGTATTTTCCCCTAGTTTCTTAGGTAAGAGTTGGAAGCGGAATTGGCTTCATTAAATCATATAATCAAAAAAGTAGCATCATAAATCCAGGTTGGAAATCAGTTTTTCCAACATTCCTATTAGCTATAGTGTCTTACTTTTTCTGTATAGCCATGGCAACCAGTACTCTGCAAGTTATTTAGGTATAGTTCACATGGGGTCTCTTTTGTAGAAAAGCTGCCAGCAATTTGTTTTCCTTATAAAATGAACTGAGTGAAACGAGATTATACAATATGAGACTATCAAATTGTATTATGTAAATGCAAATAAAATAAAATATATTAGCTCTAAAGTGCCACTGGGTATTAAGAAGAGCCTAATGGGATTTACATGAATTCTCATAAATAAATCTCCTCAGGTTACCCAAGTCCTCAGATATGAGGCAAAGGACAGTGAACTGCAATCTTTGAAATTTTATGAGATCATGGTATTCTTTGACTATTTTACACAGAAATCACTTAATATCATTCACGGAGTATGAAAGATTTTAAGATCGTTGCTTCAGTCATCAGTATTTAGTTAGCATCTAAATTTTATTTGACGCAGTTGGTTTTCACTGGTTGGTAGATAAGGTAGGTCATTCTGAGAACATTACATAGTCAAATTCATGCCGGGTTGTTGTCACTGAAAAATGAAAGTAATATTGTCTTTTATTTAATGGGAAACTGTGGATAAAATGTAACCCACTTGAATTAGAGCTTCTATATGGTAAAAGATTATAGTGCTTAGCCTTCTGCATTTTATTACGCAGTCAAGGTAAGAAGGTTATTTAGGCATTTGAGTACTGAGATTGGAACACTGAAATCTGAAGTAACCATTTGTGCCCCCTGAATAATTTGCATAATATAAATCTTATTTCTTAAAGATTTTCTATTTCTTTTAAGGGCAATGTTTAGATTTTAGATTTTTGTGTTTGTTTCCTGCCACTTATTTTTTCTGTGATCTACTACCTTCATCAGCATGTATGTAAATTTATGTGTAATATATACCTAGTGTATCAGTTTTAGAATCAATCTTTTTACAGTTTTTTGTTACTGTAGGCAGTGGTGTGCTGGTAAATATGTAACAACAAAATTTCTGGGGGCAGAAGCCATGATTTGTAATATATGCCAATTTCCATTGTGCAAATATTTCCACCAGGGCTGATTTCAGATTATCAGAGTGACATCACTGAATGCAGAATTGGAAAGAGATGTGCAGGAACACTACTATATAGTATTTCTGCTGTACTGATACAATAGGCATAATGTCGAGAGCGTGTGTAATAGTAAAATGTAGCAACATAATTAGAAGGTGATGCTTTTTGAGTATTTATTACCTTTGTTTTTGATAAGATGTATTTCATTTCAAATTAATATAATTTAATTTGTAAAAGTGGCTGTAACAACGAGCTCACACAAGATTCTTGACAATTTAACAACTTCCTTGCACATCCCGGTCTAAATGTGGCTCCAGCACATTGCCGATTGTGCACAATGTACCGTGGTATGGAGTTCAGACAAGGCTTTGAGTGGTTAAGCTTTGAATATGTTTATAAATCTGTCAGTTCCTTTCAGAAATCAGAAAGCAGAAAATTAACTAAATGAAGGAGAACTGCCTCCAGTCCATTGTTGAAATACATAAATGATGCATTATCATTCTTTGATTCTCAGATGTCCTCCCTTCCCTCTATGTGAACATCTCTGAAATTTGGATTCATTTTATAATTTAGATACACAGTTTCTCATGGTTTATTTTACTTTGCAGTGTTTTCCTATGGTACCTAAAATAATGGTGCATCTCAACAAGTTACAACATTTTAGATTTGACAAAATATGGCACTGTAAAGTATGAGAAATTGCTGATTTTACTAAGACACTGCTAGATTATTTTTTTTTCTTATTGGCAAATGCAAGAAACTACCTTCAGGCTCCAGGAGCTGAGTATCTTAGCATTAATTCAAAATATCTACATACTGTGTTAGTAAAAACGAGAAAGGCCCAATCTATCAAATGAAGGAAATTGACATTAAAATGGTCTAGCTCTTAAAGGTAAAACTATCAGATTCTGAGAAGAAAATATTTTTTTCTCTTCATTATAGCTTCGGTGTTAACATCCAGTATGTGAAGAATGAAACATGCTGGTCTGTTTCTCGTAGTAATTGGCAAAATATTTTCTCTTCATCATAGCTTCAACATTAACGTTCACTGTGTAAAGGGTGAAAGATATATTGGTATCTTTTAACGTTCACTGTGTAAAGAGTGAAGCATGTATTAATATCTTTTTGTAGCAATTGGTTATATGCACTATGTGTTTTAGAGATATAAATAAGGGGATGTTAATGCAGAAAAAACCTAGAGGTGACATTTGAAATGTTACCTGGGTATTCAGACCCAGAGAGATAGAAAGTTGCCTTCAGTTCATTTCTGCTGCCAAATCATGCCATCTTCCAACTTTAGTGAAAAACCATGTTGTATTCAGTTCAAAGCAGAGAAACAAATAGTTCTGTTGTCTCCCTGCACATGGCCTGCTGGGGCAAATCAGTTTACCTGCATCATCTTCACACATATTAATGGAATGAAGGTAGGAAAAGCAAAAGAATGGTGCTTTTCTCATGGAGTTTGTTAATTTTTTTCTTTTAAAATAGAAAATAATATTTATGTAACATTTTCCTGTTTAAAACTTTCTCTATATTTAGTGAAAATATTTGAAAATGACAGAAAAGTTTACAAATAAAATGAAAATCATTTTTTATAATTTCATGATTGCATAATTCCAGCAATCAGAAATCAAATTTTATGCATAACTTTTTTTGTGAATAGCTCTGATTTTTCTAGAGAAAAATTATTTTAAGGGATAGCATGTCAAGAGAATGTACATTTATAAGACTTTGTAAAGGCCTTTAGGAGATTAGATGAGTTTATCCTAACAATGCTACATGAGAGTGCCTATTCTCCTGTACCCATATTAACGTCAGTTCTTATCACTTAATTTGCCAAGTTAATAGCAAACAATGGCACCTCATTGTTTTAATTTAATTCGTGTCTATTTGATTATGGATGCTTTGATTTATAAGGCTTTGATGCTTAACCTTTGATTAAGGTTGGGACGCCTTGTATATGCTTGTTAGCTTTCTGTGTTTCTTTTATGAAGAGCTTATATCCTTTGTCCACTTTATTTTTGAATGCTTACATTTTACATGCCCATATATAAAAACATCTCTGTTTAGAGAATAAATGTTCTTGCCATGTAAATTTCAAATGTTCCTTCCAAAACATAGGTTTTTAAAATTATAGAAGTAATAATGCTCATGATTGAAATTTTAGAAACTATGAAAAGTATAGAGACAAAATTAAAAGTCACAATAATCTCTCCTTGTCATAGATATAATGTTTATGTTTCTCCAGATTCATAGGTTGACATCCTAACCCTCAGTGTAATGGTATAAGAGATAGGACCTTTGAGAGATAATTAGGTTGTTGGGGCAGAGCCCTCATGAATAAGATTAGTGCCCTTAAAAAGGAAGATGGAAGGAGACCCCCTGCCTCTTCCACCGTGTGAGGCCTCAGTGATAAGGCACTATCTATGAATCAGGAAGCAGATTCTCACCAGACATGGAATCTGCCAGAACCCTGATCTGGACTTCCAGCCTCTAGAACTGTGAGAAGTTTCCGTTGTGTAAATGCCACCTCATCTATGGTGGTAGCAACCCAAACTGACTAAGACACTCTTTCTTGATATAATTATTGTTTACATTTTGGGGACTTTTCCTTTTGGCTTTGCTTTCGCACTGTCACATACACTCTCTACTTACAAATTCAAATTTATATAGTATGTTTATATCCTCATTTTTTAGTTAATATCAGATTATGACATTATAAAAGTGATATATGCATTTCTTAGTTTCAGTTTCTCCAAATGCTGACCCCGAGCCAAGGACTTGAGTGTGTATGTCAAGCACATACATGCAAAACAGGCAAATCCAAGGCCTAGTAGATTTGATGGTAAAGATCCAATGAGTCACTCTTAGATTTAGACCATTTATTACTTGCATAGCAGTAAAAAGATGAATAAGCCACGAGGCCATGCCCTTGATCCTTGTCCCACACTCTGAAGCAAAAGGGGCCAGATGACTGCAACACCACTCCTAGACCTCCATCTAGAGGGGCACAGGTAGGTTTATGTTCTTCAGCTCTGTTCTGGTGGGGCTGGAGTGGAAGATCCATGTCTCACCTGAAGTGCGGAGGGCATGAGAAATTGTCCTGTGATTGTCAACAGGGAGCTGAGTGGGAGGTGGCCTCATATCCACTCCTTACAGACCTCCCATCCTCTCATGTTTCAGACAGATGACAAGACATTCCTTGAAGACTCTGAGTAAGTTATGGTTCAAGCCTGTAAGATTGCCAGGTGCCACAGATGAGCTGTTTGCCTACATCAGGTGGTTTATATAGAAAGTGACCCAGGAAGCCAAAGTAATGAAATGGAAAAAGTAAAACATGGAAGGGAAAAAACAATAAAATGTGCATGAATGAATGTGTCATTGTTGTGGGTGACTGTGGCTCAGTCCCAGTGGGAACCCTCCTGAGGAACAGTACAGACTGTGCCTCAGGCGTGTGAGGGGACAGGAAAGCTGGAATGTTTATCCTCCTGCTCTGTCCCTCATTGGTGGTGGGTTGCCCATCATTAACTTCCCCGCTTTTCCGTGGGAAGTTGTGCGTGTGGGTTAAGCAAGGTCCAAAGAAGCCCGAAAAAATCCTTGGTCAGAGAAGTTGAGAGACACAGGCCTTAATGTTGGGATCTGTCAGTAGTTTGGGAACTGCCCATTGAAGCTACAGGTGAACTGGGAGGTAGGCAGAAAGGCTATGGGAGGCAGAAAGAACATTGACGAAAAACCCAAGCATTTTAAAGAAAGAAAAATAACATTAATTCCCTTACTATGAGATAATTCTATTAACATTCCAATCATATTTCTCTGCATCTTCTTCAGTAATTAGATGATATTGTGTATTCAATTTTGCATTGTTTTTATCCCCTGTACTATTTTATAATAATTTACTCACTATTATAAGTGCTTTGTAGACATATTTTTCCATAGTGATTAAAGCTTATTTGGGGATAGCATACACATAGAACAGAATTACAAAAGTGACACAGTAAGTTAAAGGATTATTGTTCAAAAACTTATGTGGCTATTTCGTTTAGGTAATTAGTTAAGAGAGAGGATGCGAGGAGGTAGCATAAAAGGCTTCATGGTGAAAAATAATTTTAAGCTGGATGCTGAAGGACTAAGCAGAGAATGACCCAGATGTTTAAGAGTTATCAGCTAAATTAGACCTCAGATAACGGTATGAGTGCAGATTCTGAAACATGATTAAGCAAACTCTATTAAAGAGGCTGAGGTAGGCAGAATAATGCCCCTCTCCCCCCACCCCACGAAGATGTCCACTTCCTAGTCCTTAGAAATTGTGAATATGTTACATTATATGGCAAAGGGCAATTTAGGTTGCAGATGGAAGTAAAGCTGCTTATAAGGTGACCTTAAGTTAGGGAGAGCAGCCTATATGATCAGGTGGGCCCAATCTCATCCCCAGAATTCTCAAAAGGGGAAGGTAGAGGCGGAGTGTTGTCAGAGTGATGACAGAAGAATGCAATCTGTCATTTCTGGCTTTGAAGATGGAGGAAGGCCCCCTCACCCCCACCCCAAGGCCCCACCCCGAGGTCCCACCCCAAGGAAGGACCCCCACCCCCACCCCATGCTTTTTTCCCTAACCAAGAAAGTTTTGTGTGCTCCTCTGTTCCCATTGTTAATGCTTCTTCACAGTCATGTTGCATCTCTGTTGTCTGGGTATTTATTATCTTTCCTCTTATTCTACCCCATTTGTCTTTTCTTCCACATTCTGAGAGTGGTACTCAATTTTGACTTCCACATCTCTAGTTTTATTTTCTGCATTCGATTACATTTAGCTTTACATTTTTATGTATTCCTGTAAGATTTTCTTGTCTTACCCTTTCCCCGACCTATCTTGTGACTCATATTCTGTAGTCTTCTCCCCCAGTTTATTCTACTTATGGGTTTTTACTCTTGGTGATGGAGGCTTTTCTTTCTTTCTTTCTTTCTTTCTTTTTTTTAAAGCATCCTATTAAAAGATTTACAGAGTTAAACTCTTCTTGCTTTTATTCCTGATTTTTGTGTAAGTCATTTTTAAAGGCCTGTGCTTTCTGTCACTTATTAAGATGATGTTCCTTGTCCTTTGTTATGAGTAGTTTTTCATTGACTGCTGTCTCCCACTTTACTTTTCTCCCTGCTTGTTTTTTCTTTCTACCTCCTGGAATTTGTTTGAGAGATATATTCTGTAATATTTATGAATAAAATGAATTCATGAGATATTCTTGGACCAACTTTCTATCCAAGAGGTAATACAGAGAAGTAAAGGATGTGCAACAAATAATGTGATTAGTTGATTTGGTTTGGGAAAAACAGGATGGGTGGGGAAGAGAGACTACAGAGAAGAGATTTAAACTGTTGAACATGTCTCAAAGGTTCACAAGTGAATCGGGAGATATAAACTTCAGGTCCAGTATGAGTAAAGATACTGAATGTGTCCGTCTGAGCTTCAATTAGAACTTCGAATTCTACCCTGCTTTTATTCTATATTTTCCATCTACATGTACCTCTAAGCTACATTATGGGTAACTTCTTCAAATGTATCATCTACTTCATGAATTCTTCTGTTTGTCCCACCCATTGTGTTTTTTGATTTAAACAGTAAAATAAAACTTGTTCCTAAAAGTTCCACTAGGTTAAAAAACACTCTGCCTGGTCACTTTTGGTCTCAGTGATGGCTCATTTTTGTGATGACATCTTCTGTTTTTGTAGACATTTTATACATATTTTATAACTTTTATTCTGACAAAGTAAATATGTGAAGTATCTAGGAATTGCTGCTTATTTTTGCTGACACTCATGATGGCTTGTTTTCTTGTTGGAATGATAAACTTTAATCGCGAGTTTATATTTGTTTGAAATTATTCTGTGAGCATCCTGGGTGCCTAACTGGAGAATGCTTTCCTGATCAGAAGATGCATATTTCTCTCTGCCCAGCACAACCAAGCTAGGACTACTTTAGTGCCCTTCATGTAACTTCAGATTAAAGAGATCATCTTAGATCGAACTCCCTATATTGGGCAGGTGCTTCTGTGCCCTACAATACATGTGAAGACATTAGAAGCACTAAGGAGCTCTTCTGTGCAGGGGGTTGTGTATCAGCATCATGGATGCTGGTCTGCAGGATTTCACAGTTGGAGGGTAGTTTCACAAGTTTCAAGTTGTTTACTATTGTATGAGGAGTTCTGTTTTTCCTATTGCATTATGTATCTTTACTTTTCTCTTTCTCCTAGGTACTTGAAATACACTTTTTTTTTTTTTTTTTTTTTTTTTGAGACATAGTCTCACTCTGTTGCCAGGCTGGAGTGCAGTGGGGTGATCTCGGCTCACTGCAACCTCCACCTCCCAAGTTTAAACAATTCACTTGCCTCAGCCTTCCAAGTAGCTGGGACTATAGACATGCACCACCACACCTGGCTTATTTTTGTATTTATAGTAGAGATGGGGTTTCGCCATGTTGGCTAGGCTAATCTAAAGCTCTTGACCTCAGGTAATCTGCCCACCTCGCCTAGTGCTGGGATTGCAGGTGTGAGCCACCACACCTGGCCTTGTGTTCTTTTTCATTTTATCCTCTACTTGCAATTTTCCCCTCTTATAATATAATATCTTGCTCTTTTCTAAATGAAAGTTATTTCTTCATATTTTGAGTGTCTTTATACTAATTTGAAAGCTTTTGTCAGACTATTTCGTAAAACGAATCTTAAAGTGACTTCCTGATCCTATGTTTTAATGTTGTGTCTGATTTTAATTTTGTGTAGACGTTTTGTTCAACTCTCTCTCATGTTTTCTTATTCCCTGGGTACCTGGCCTAGAATGAGATTTTCATTATCATTTCAGGGCTTCTGTCCAATGACTATAGAATATTTCAGAGACTCTGTGGCCCACGGGTCACAGAGTCCATGGGTAGCTTGATTCTTTTATTATTCTTTAGATTCTGTCTGTGACCTCTTGCCTCTCTAGTCTCAAAGCTTGCTGAAAACTTGAGCCACAGGTGGTAGTTGGTAGCAGTTTTAATTTAGCTGCCTTTCTGAAGACCGCTTCTGTGGCATCTCCAACGCCTTTCTTCACACAGTGAGTCAGGCTACAGTTCCCCTTTTTCACAGGGAGTGCTTTTCACTCTCTTAAATGATAGGGCTGAACTTCTGCCTGCTTTCGGATCCAGAACTCGGTAAGGCCAAGGCTTCAGTTATTATTGCTTTGCAGTTTTGTTCTATTTTAACTAAAGAGATGTTTATTGAAGTTTTGTGTCTGACTATGTCTTTTTGGATTTTTAATAATGCATCATTTTTCTGTGTTTGGAATACAGATGGTTTTAGCCAAGTGTGAACTCATACCATTTTGACCAGAGCTCTTACTTTTGCTTTAAAAACCATTTTTACACTGTCAGTATTTACCTACAGCATTTGGTGTGATTATACATGAATTTGAGAGTAAAATTATATATTTTTTGTGGTAGATATGTAACAAAGTTAATGTATTACTTCACCTTGGTCTGCTTGGTGCCTGTTGAGTGCTGTCCTGGATTTGCTAAAGCCTTGATTTGCTTGTGCCTTTTTAAGTAGCATAGGTATAGACCCCAAAGATGAAGCTTCTTTCTGATCTAATAGTGGTGGTTTAGGGGAGCCTGAACAGTTTCTTCTCCCTTTGTTTTGTAAGTCATGTCCCATCTTCTCCTCCCCAACTGAATAAGCTATTGGAAAGGAATTGATTTGGTTTAGTTAGTGTGGCTGGCTTGGATATCTGAGTCAATGCCACTTATGGATAGTTGTACTTTCAACACTTTCTCTGTTCAGCCAGTGAGAGCAGTGCACTTTGGAAGAAATCAGGTTTAACCACACTTCAGCATTCAGCAGGGAATACTCAGAAGCCTCCTTGTTATTGCTGTGCAAGAATGCCCTGGAGGAGACATTTGGGTGGTGCTACCTCTTTGACCTTCAGCCTCCAGGAGATGTGTGCTGCCTTTCAGATTCATTCTTATCTTGGAAGCCTAGAGCTTGTCCCCTGGTTTACACATTGCTACTGCTGCGTTTTTCCTTCTAGAAAGGTTTTGGCACTTTTCTGTTGCCCTTTCTATAATACCTATTTACTTTTTGCTTGACAGGGTCTCCTATTGTCTCCCAACTTAAACAGATTCTTTTTTTGTGAGGTTCTCTCTCACACCGTCTTACCTGGGAAGAGTGTTGCAGCGGGAGAGGGATGGTAAAAGGGTTGGAGTACATCCAATAGCATCAGTATTACAACATAAGAGCAAACCTTTTAATAGTTTGGAAGTGTTTCCCCATGTATCACCTTTATCTCCTCTATTCATCTCAATCTCCTTTGATCCTCAGAATTATTTGAATCAGGAAGAGCAGCATTATTTTCTCTATGCTGCAGAGAAAAAGTGACTCAGTGGAATCACAGCGCTGTTAAATGACTGAACAGGGACTAGTGTCCTACACTTGTTCTAGCAATATTTGCTGAGATGTAAGCTGCACAGGTGGAGCTCCTTTATACGATGGTGATGTCCTACAAATAGCACAGACATAATTGAAAATGGGTCATTTTCTCATTTTCTGAATGAATTTCACCTGTTTGCAAATGGACATAACTTTGAAACTGGCAGGTACATTTATCTCCTTTACGTCTCTCTGTTCTGGTGGTGCTTGGCCCTTGATCATAACCTGGAGTGAGAGATGATGTGCATTAACTGTGTTTCTGCCATTTTTCATTATTTTGTGAATGCTATTATGTTTGAAAATTCTATCTAGGGAAACTGTAGAGTAACTTCTTGCATCAAGAGCCTGTGAACCATTTTGTCAGGCAAGTATTTACTGGTACACTCATTCACTCAAAATTTTAAAATATCCCTCAATAAGTGCCTTTTAGTGAGGCTTTAACTACTTGAGGAGTTTGGGGAGTTTTTCTGCTCTTACAAAAGAGCTGGTGGTAAGAAGAAACAAGATATCAAGCCATGAAAAGACATGGAGAAACCTGAAATATTGCTAAGTAAAATGTGTCAATCTGAAAAGGCTGCGTACTGTAAGATTCCAGCCATATGGCATTTTGGAAAAGGCGAAGCATCGAGATAGGAAAATGATTGATTGGTGGTTGCCAGGTGCTCATGGGCAGAGTGGGTGGGATGAATTAAGTGCAGCATCAGGCATTTTCAAGGCTCTAAAACTGTTCCATATGATACTATGATGGTGGACACATTATGCATTTTTCAAAAACCGTAGAACTCTACAACACAGGGTGAAACCTAGTGTAAAATATGGATTTTGGTCAATAATAAATCAACTTTGGTTCATCAGTTGTAGCAAATGTGCCACACAAATACAAGACGCTGATAATAGGGGAAATTGTTTTTGGAGGAGGAGAGAAGGTATATAGCAATTCCGTATACTTTCTCCTCAATTTTTCTGTAAGTCCAATATTGCTCCAAAAAATAAAGTCTATTAATTATATATCAAACAAAGCTAGTGTTCCTTGTGACCTGCAGTGTGTCTGGAGACACTAGAAGTACTAAGGAGCTCTTCTCTGCAACAGGCTTTGTATTCTTTGGAGAGACAAACTGCACACATATGACTCTGTATATATTTATTACGTTTACAAAAAAACTCTGTGTTTGGAATCACCTCTGTTAGTTCCCCTCAACCTTTTGAACAATTTCCTTTTCTTTTTTTTTTTTTTTCTTCTTCTTAACAGCTTTATTGAGATTAATTCATACAGCACATATTTGCATATTTAAAATGTACAATCCAGTAGCTTTTAGTGTACTCAGAGATATGTACAACCATCTCCACAATTTTAGAACACTTTTATTACCTCATAAAGAAACCACATACCCTTTAGCTATTCCTCCCCATCCTTGTTTCACCCATTCATCCCTCCTGCCCTCACCTGAATCAACCACTAATCTACTTTCTGTCTCTATAGATTTCCCTGTTCTGGACTTTCATACAAATGGAGTCATATAGTATGTGGTCTCTTATGACCGGCTTCTTTCACTTAGCATAATTATTGCACATCTCAATTCACACCGGCCACATTTCAAGTGCTCAGCTGCCATGTGTGGCTTCTGGTTGCCATGTTGGGCTGCCATGTTGGGCAGACTTCATCGCTTTCATAGGTGTACATTTTCTTCAGCCTTGGTTTTCTCCTCTATGAAGTGAAGATAATATCCATTTCAACTGGCTAAGATCAAGTTATATAATTTATGTGAAAGTATTTGTACCCTGTTTACGAATATTGATGCTTAATTACCTTTAATATAAGCAATGGAACAGCTGCAGCTATTCCAGTAATCCAGCTAAAAGCACACTCTTCCTTTGAGATTTAGGGGAAAAAAAAGAAATAAATGAGGCATTAAAAATGAATCTGTAAGGATACAGAAGTGACTAAAACTTTCACCCATATTAAATGTTGTTTGCAGCTCTATATTCTGCTCTGCCTGATAGAGTACAACTAAACAAAATAAATCCAATCACTTAGCCCACTAGCTTTCCAAATAATTAAATGATCAAAAGGACTGCTTTCTATGGCAGAATTGATATATTTTTTCTAATTATTTAATCTATGTCCCGCATTAACTTTGGCTGTCAAGAAATTCAAAGTTAAATTTGCAATTCAACTATAGCAATTAAGTAGGACTTTATAATCTGTGTGTTTCTACTAATTTACATAATTATTTTTATTACCTTTTTTACTATATTTTACCATTGTTTTTTCATTTTCCTTTATTACGTAAATCCATACATTTTATTTTTTTTTTATTTTTTTATTTTTATTTTTTCTGGGTTTTCTATACTTTTTCTTTTTTTTCTTTTTTTTAAATTTATTTATTATTATTAAACTTCAAGTTGTAGGGTACATGTGCACAACGTGCAGGTTTGCTACATATGTATACTTGTGCCATGTTGGTGTGCTGCACCCATCAACTCATCATTTACATCAGGTATAACTCCCAATGCAATCCCTCCCCCCTCCCCCCTCCCCATGATAGGCCCCGGTGTGTGATGTTCCCCTTCCCGAGTCCAAGTGATCTCATTGTTCAGTTCCCGCCTATGAGTGAGAACATGCGGTGTTTGGTTTTCTGTTCTTGTGATACTTTGCTAAGAATGATGGTTTCCAGCTGCATCCATGTCCCTACAAAGGACACAAACTCATCCTTTTTTATGGCTGCATAGTATTCCATGGTGTATATGTGCCACATTTTCTTAATCCAATCTGTCACTGATGGACATTTGGGTTGATTCCAAGTCTTTGCTATTGTGAATAGTGCTGCAATAAACATACGTGTGCATGTGTCTTTATAGCAGCATAATTTATAATCCTTTGGGTATATACCTAGTAATGGGATGGCTGGGTCATATGGTACATCTAGTTCTAGATCCTTGAGGAATCGCCATACTGTTTTCCATAATGGTTGAACTAGTTTACAATCCCACCAACAGTGTAAAAGTGTTCCTATTTCTCCACATCCTCTCCAGCACCTGTTGTTTCCTGACTTTTGAATGATCGCCATTCTAACTGGTGTGAGATGGTATCTCATTGTGGTTTTGATTTGCATTTCTCTGATGGCCAGTGATGATGAGCATTTTTTCATGTGTCTGTTGGCTGTATGAATGTCTTCTTTTGAGAAATGTCTGTTCATATCCTTTGCCCACTTTTTGATGGGGTTGTTTGTTTTTTTCTTGTAAATTTGTTTGAGTTCTTTGTAGGTTCTGGATATTAGCCCTTTGTCAGATGAGTAGATTGCAAAACTTTTCTCCCATTCTGTAGGTTGCCTGTTCACTCTGATGGTAGTGTCTTTTGCTGTGCAGAAGCTCTTTAGTTTAATGAGATCCCATTTGTCAATTTTGGCTTTTGCTGCCGTTGCTTTTGGTGTTTTAGACATGAAGTCTTTGCCCATGCCTATGTCCTGAATGGTACTACCTAGGTTTTCCTCTAGGATTTTTATGGTATTAGGTCTAACATTTAAGTCTCTAATCCATCTTGAATTAATTTTCGTATAAGGAGTAAGGAAAGGATCCAGTTTCAGCTTTCTACTTATGGCTAGCCAGTTTTCCCAGCACCATTTATTAAATAGGGAATCCTTTCCCCATTTCTTGTTTCTCTCAGGTTTGTCAAAGATCAGATGGCTGTAGATGTGTGGTATTATTTCTGAGGACTCTGTTCTGTTCCATTGGTCTATATCTCTGTTTTGGTACCAGTACCATGCTGTTTTGGTTACTGTAGCCTTGTAGTATAGTTTGAAGTCAGGTAGCGTAATGCCTCCAGCTTTGTTCTTTTGACTTAGGATTGTCTTGGAGATGCAGGCTCTTTTTTGGTTCCATATGAACTTTAAAGCAGTTTTTTCCAATTCTGTGAAGAAGCTCATTGGTAGCTTGATGGGGATGGCATTGAATCTATAAATTACCTTGGGCAGTATGGCCATTTTCACGATATTGATTCTTCCTATCCATGAGCATGGTATGTTCTTCCATTTGTTTGTGTCCTCTTTGATTTCACTGAGCAGTGGTTTGTAGTTCTCCTTGAAGAGGTCCTTTACATCCCTTGTAAGTTGGATTCCTAGGTATTTTATTCTCTTTGAAGCAATTGTGAATGGAAGTTCATTCCTGATTTGGCTCTCTGTTTGACTGTCACTGGTGTATAAGAATGCTTGTGATTTTTGCACATTAATTTTGTATCCTGAGACTTTGCTGAAGTTGCTGATCAGCTTAAGGAGATTTTGGGCTGAGACAATGGGGTTTTCTAAATATACAATCATGTCGTCTGAAAACAGGGACAATTTGACTTCTTCTTTTCCTAACTGAATCCCCTTGATTTCTTTCTCTTGCCTGATTGCCCTAGCCAGAACTTCCAACACTATGTTGAATAGGAGTGGTGAGAGAGGGCATCCCTGTCTTGTGCCAGTTTTCAAAGGGAATTTTTCCAGTTTTTGCCCATTCAGTATGATATTGGCTGTGGGTTTGTCATAAATAGCTCTTATGATTTTGAGGTACGTTCCATCAATACCGAATTTATTGAGCGTTTTTAGCATGAAGGGCTGTTGAATTTTGTCAAAAGCCTTTTCTGCATCTATTGAGATAATGATGTGGTTCTTGTCTTTGGTTCTGTTTATATGCTGGATTATGTTTATTGATTTGCGAATGTTGAACCAGCCTTGCATCCCAGGGATGAAGCCCACTTGATCATGGTGGATAAGCTTTTTGATGTGCTGCTGAATCCGGTTTGCCAGTATTTTATTGAGGATTTTTGCATCGATGTTCATCAGGGATATTGGTCTAAAATTCCCTTTTTTTGTTGTGTCTCTGCCAGGCTTTGGTATCAGGATGATGTTGGCCTCATAAAATGAGTTAGGGAGGATTCCCTCTTTTTCTATTGATTGGAATAGTTTCAGAAGGAATGGTACCAGCTCCTCCTTGTACCTCTGGTAGAATTCAGCTGTGAATCCATCTGGTCCTGGACTTTTTTTGGTTGGTAGGCTATTAATTATTGCCTCAATTTCAGAGCCTACTATTGGTCTATTCAGGGATTCAACTTCTTCCTGGTTTAGTCTTGGAAGAGTGTAAGTGTCCAGGAAATTATCCATTTCTTCTAGATTTTCCAGTTTATTTGCGTAGAGGTGTTTATAGTATTCTCTGATGGTAGTTTGTATTTCTGTGGGGTCGGTGGTGATATCCCCTTTATCATTTTTAATTGCGCCGATTTGATTCTTCTCTCTTTTCTTCTTTATTAGTCTTGCTAGTGGTCTGTCAATTTTGTTGATCTTTTCAAAAAACCAACTCCTGGATTCATTGATTTTTTGGAGGGTTTTTTGTGTCTCTATCTCCTTCAGTTCTGCTCTGATCTTAGTTATTTCTTGCCTTCTGCTAGCTTTCAAATGTGTTTGCTCTTGCTTCTCTAGTTCTTTTAATTGCGATGTTAGAGTGTCAATTTTAGATCTTTCCTGCTTTCTCTTGTGGGCATTTAGTGCTATAAATTTCCCTCTACACACTGCTTTAAATGTGTCCCAGAGATTCTGGTATGTTGTATCTTTGTTCTCATTGGTTTCAAAGAACATCTTTATTTCTGCCTTCATTTCGTTATGTACCCAGTAGTCATTCAGGAGCAGGTTGTTCAGTTTCCATGTAGTTGAGCGGTTTTGATTGAGTTTCTTAGTCCTGAGTTCTAATTTGATTGCACTGTGGTCTGAGAGACAGTTTGTTATAATTTCTGTTCTTGTACATTTGCTGAGGAGTGCTTTACTTCCAATTACGTGGTCAATTTTGGAGTAAGTACGATGTGGTGCTGAGAAGAATGTATATTCTGTTGATTTGGGGTGGAGAGTTCTATAGATGTCTATTAGGTCTGCTTGCTGCAGAGATGAGTTCAATTCCTGGATATCCTTGTTAACTTTCTGTCTCGTTGATCTGTCTAATGTTGACAGTGGAGTGTTGAAGTCTCCCATTATTATTGTATGGGAGTCTAAGTCTCTTTGTAAGTCTCTAAGGACTTGCTTTATGAATCTGGGTGCTCCTGTATTGGGTGCATATATATTTAGGATAGTTAGCTCTTCCTGTTGAATTGATCCCTTTACCATTATGTAATGGCCTTCTTTGTCTCTTTTGATCTTTGATGGTTTAAAGTCTGTTTTATCAGAGACTAGTATTGCAACCCCCGCTTTTTTTTGTTCTCCATTTGCTTGGTAAATCTTCCTCCATCCCTTTATTTTGAGCCTATGTATGTCTCTGCGTGTGAGATGGGTCTCCTGAATACAGCAGACTGATGGGTCTTGACTCTTTATCCAGTTTGCCAGTCTGTGTCTTTTAATTGGAGCATTTAGTCCATTTACATTTAAGGTTAAGATTGTTATGTGTGAACTTGATCCTGCCATTATGATATTAACTGGTTATTTTGCTCGTTAGTTGATGCAGTTTCTTCCTAGCCTTAATGGTCTTTACATTTTGGCATGTTTTTGCAATGGCTGGTACCAGTTGTTCCTTTCCATGTTTAGTGCTTCCTTCAGGGTCTCTTGTAAGGCAGGCCTAGTGGTGACAAAATCCCTAAGCATTTGCTTATCTGTAAAGGATTTTATTTCTCCTTCACTTATGAAACTTAGTTTGGCTGGATATAAAATCCTGGGTTTAAAATTCTTTTCTTTAAGAATGTTGAATATTGGCCCCCACTCTCTTCTGGCTTGAAGAGTTTCTGCTGAGAGATCTGCTGTTAGTCTGATGGGCTTCCCTTTGTGGGTAACCCGACCTTTCTCTCTGGCTGCCCTTAAGATTTTTTCCTTCATTTCAACTTTGGTGAATCTGGCAATTATGTGTCTTGGAGTTGCTCTTCTCGAGGAGTATCTTTGTGGCGTTCTCTGTATTTCCTGGATGTGAATGTTGGCCTGCCCTACTAGGTTGGGGAAGTTCTCCTGGATGATATCCTGAAGAGTGTTTTCCAACTTGGTTCCATTTTCCCCCTCACTTTCAGGCACCCCAATCAGACGTAGATTTGGTCTTTTTACATAATCCCATACTTCTTGCAGGCTTTGTTCATTTCTTTTTCTTCTTTTTTCTTTTGGTTTCTCTTCTCGCTTCATTTCATTCATTTGATCCTCCATCGCTGACATTCTTTCTTCTAGTTGATCGAGTCGGTTACTGAAGCTTGTGCATTTGTCACGTATTTCTCGTGCCATGGTTTTCGTCTCTTTCATTTCATTTGTGAGCTTCTCTGCATTAATTACTCTAGCCATCAATTCTTCCACTTTTTTTTCAAGATTTTTAGTTTCTTTGCGCTGGGTACGTAATTCCTCCTTTAGCTCTGAGAAATTTGATGGACTGAAGCCTTCTTCTCTCATCTCGTTGAAGTCATTCTCCGTCCAGCTTTGATCCGTTGCTGGCGATGAGCTGCGCTCCTTTGCCGGGGGAGATGCGCTCTTATTTTTTGAATTCCCAGCTTTTCTGCCCTGCTTTTCCCCCATCTTTGTGGTTTTATCTGCCTCTGGTCTTTGATGATGGTGATGTACTGATGGGGTTTTGGTGTAGGTGTCCTTCCTGTTTGATAGCTTTCCTTCTAACAGTCAGGATCCTCAGCTGTAGGTTATAGCTGTAGGAGATTGCTTGAGGTCCACTCCAGACCCTGTTTGCCTGGGTATCAGCAGCAGAGGCTGCAGAAGATAGAATATTTCTGAACAGCGAGTGTACCTGTCTGATTCTTGCTTTGGAAGCTTCCTCTCAGGGGTGTACTCCACCCTGTGAGGTGTGGGGTGTCAGACTGCCCCTAGTGGGGGATGTCTCCCAGTTAGGCTACTCAGGGGTCAGGGACCCACTTGAGCAGGGAGTCTGTCCCTTCTCAGATCTCAACCTCCGTGTTGGGAGATCCACTGCTCTCTTCAAAGCTGTCAGACAGAGTCGTTTGCGTCTGCAGAGCTGCTGCGTTTGTTATTATTTACTGTGCCCTGTCCCCAGAGGTGGAGTCTACAGAGACAGGCAGGTTTCCTTGAGCTGCTGTGAGCTCCACCCAGTTGGAGCTTCCCAGCAGCTTTGTTTACCTACTTAAGCCTCAGCAATGGCGGGCGCCCCTCCCCCAGCCTCGCTGCTGCCTTGCTGGTAGATCACAGACTGCTGTGCTAGCAATGAGGGAGGCTCCGTGGGTGTGGGACCCTCCCGGCCAGGTGTGGGATATGATCTCCTGGTGTGCCGGTTTGCTTAAAGCGCAGTTTTGGGGTGGGAGTTACCCGATTTTCCAGGTGTTGTGTGTCTCAGTTCCCCTGGCTAGGAAAAGGGATTCCCTTCCCCCTTGCGGTTTCCAGGTGAGGCAATGCCTCGCCCTGCTTCAGCTCTCGCTGGTCGGGCTGCAGCAGCTGACCAGCACCGATCGTCTGGCACTCCCCAGTGAGATGAACCCAGTACCTCAGTTGAAAATGCAGAAATCACCGGTCCTCTGTGTCGCTGGCGCTGGGAGTTGGAGACTGGAGCTGTTCCTATTCGGCCATCTTGCTCCGCCCCCCTCTCCTTTTCTTTAATCTGAAATATCGCTAATCTTGATCTTAGCTCAAGGGTGAATCTTAAAGGCAACGTGAAATTCAATTTCTTCAAATATGACTTATGAGACTGACACAAGAATAAAAACACTCAAATTATTATTTTTTTGTATTTAGCCCATAGGCATTTTAACATTCATAAATCATAAATAACCGCAGTTAAACATCCAATTTTGCAGGGCTCAAGTCCTTTAGAAAAACTACAGTTGAAGAAAAAACAATTTCTTCCCCGGGATGTATTTATTTCATTTTCTGGCATCCAAAACTTATTACAAATGCAGTAACTACAGTTGTGCAAGAAAAGAGGCTACTTTAAAATTTATGTGAATAAAAACACAAGGAATTAAATGTTTTATATCCAGCTGGATATAAAACAGGTAGCCTTCTCTGCACTAAAGACACTGTTGGCAGAAGCAAATCATAATATAAAGGTTATGCCTTTCTGCATTCTCATCTCTTACATGATATTTACTCCTTTTCACTTTTAATTTGAATCAGCAAGTACACTAAAACTGCCATGCAGCAGAATATAGCATAATTAGCCAACAAGGAAAAGAGTGAAGATTTCCTGGCAAGCACTGCACACACCAACCTTCAAAATTACTGGTTATGTTGAGCAATAACCAATGTAGTTATATATATGGACATTATGTACAGGGATTTTATAAGCAATATCTCAGAGACTAACTCTGTTATTAAACAGGGGCCAGAGCTCCAGAGTGGTTTTAACTGAGAAGTTTTACTGACTGACAGAAATGGGCAAATCTTTGTTTATTGGAATTTGTTATGTAATTTTTTGCAAGAACATAATCCCTTTTCTGAAGAAATTATTTCTTCACAGAGGTTGGACAAACTGTGGCTCTTGAGCCAAATCTAACCTACAGCTTGTTTTTCTATAGCCCATCACCTTCTTTTGTACAGCTCACTAGCTAATAATGGTTTTTATCTTTTTATGGCTTTTAAAAAAATGTAACAAAGACCATATATGGCCCAGAAAGCCTATAATAGTTCTATCTGGTTCTCTACAGGTTTGCCAAAACTTGCCTTAGAAGACAGAAGCTAGTAGGTTCAATTCATTGCACCGTGTTTCCTGTAACTAGCTCGTCTCTGTTGCCTTCAACACAAAACAGCTGGAATAATTTAAAGCATTTTTACCTCCTTTACTGAAGAACTTTTAGTGTGTTCCTATTGTTTATATTGTTAATAAAATATTTCAGTTGTTCTAATAACTAGCATCTGCTTCTCAATCCAAGTCCTAAACAAAATAATAAATAAGATAATGGGGTGGTTGATGAAGGCCAAACCTCACTTTTATCACTGCTAAAGATTGTTTAGGGGCATGGCTTTGTGTAAGGGCCAAAATAACTCTTACCTCCTGCTAAGCAGTGTGGGACCGGAGCAGAATTCACCATGTGAGGAACACAGCATGGTGTGCCTCTGCAGACAGCCTCTCCAAAGAAAAAGGAGGGCCTAAGAGACCTGACCACTCTCAGTTAATTTCTAAATTTACCAACTACACAGATCATTCCTCCTCCAAAAGGAATAAATAAGTAAATGGGTAAACAGAAGCCACGGATCAAACGCTTTCAGTGCTTGATTCTCTCTGGAGAAAAACTGAGTTATAGGGAAACGGTACTTCTCCCTAAAATATTCAGCTATAAATCCTGAACTTGGCCTGGAAGGGATGTTGTCCCTTCCTTTTTGCCCCAGTCTACCTCTCCAATTTAACCTCTCATTATTCTCCTTTGCTTCAGCATAAAACGATATTAAATATTCTTTGCTAGGGCTGGTCTCTGCACTTCGACTCTTGTTATATTCCTAATTAGTGATGTCCTTCTTCTGTAATAACTATTCATCCTTTGTATAAAACTCCATTGCAAAATTTACTTCTTCCAGGGACTCTTTGCTGTTTTCCTTTTTTATTCTTGTTTAAATTGCACAACGGTTTGCACTATCTTCTATTGAGCATCATTCCATTTCCTGAATTTTTATTTTTATATGGTAGCATGTTTCAGGAACAAGATTCCTGGATTAAGGATTAGCAGTTTCACAGCTACCATTTGTCTAGCACTTATGTTCAAGACATGATGCTAAGTGCTTTTCACACATGTTCTCTTTTAATTTCATAGCAGCCTTGAAGAAGTAGATCATAAGTAGGTGACACACTTTGAAATACAACATACTGTTCAAAAAAAATGAGAGCTGTTATTTAATAAGGTCATGGATAAGTTTCCTAAGACATTTACATATATTTATTTATGTCAATAAATTTTAAGGTTCCCAAGGAGTGGGTTGTGGCTTCTCCTGTGTGGTTTTCATTGCATCTAGCAGATTATTCTGAATAAAAATAACTATTGATTTATTTTTATTTCTAGTACTATAAATTAATAATAAAGGGAATAAAATTAATTCTAACATGTTATGCAAACCAGCTAGAAGTTAATGGTGTAACAGAGGAAAGAAATAAAAACTTGAAAATAAAAAATCAGTGAACACTGTAGATTTTTTCTTCTTTAACTTGTTAAAATGCAAAATGAAAGAATAATAAAATGATTTTTCATACTCTCCCATCAAGATTCAATAATTTCAACTCATGTTTCATCTATATCCCACCCACCTCAGCTTAATTTGAAGAAAATTCCAGATATTCTATCAGTTTATCTGTGAATGTTTCCTTATATATTTGTAAAAGATAAGTTTTCTTTTTAAAGCAACGTGACCATTTTATTGTCCAAAAAGTTAATAATTCCTTAATATCATCAAGTATCCAGTTATTGATTAAATTTTTCCAGTTGTGCATGATTTATTTTAAGGTTATTTTGAATCAGGACCTGACTAATATCTGTACAGTGTAATTGGCTGACATACTGCTTAAATCTTTACATGTTGCTTCTCCATCTTCCCCCACCTTTGTAATTTGTTTTTTAAGAGAAACTGAGTTGTATTACTTTGATAGATTCTCACAGTGTGGACTTTACTGATTTCATCCCATAGTGTCATTTACCATGTTTCCTTACTCCCTGTATTCTTGCAAAGATGGTCGTATGTAGAAGCTTGATCAGATTGAAGTTCAAATATTTTATCAGGAATGTTTGTGGTATTAGTTACTTCTATTAGGAATTTCTGTTTGTTTCTTTTGTGATGTTAGCTGCCATTGGCAATAACTGGCTAAATCCATTAACTTATTAAGAATTGCAAAATGGTGGTATTCTAATTTATCATTCCTTTATTCACTAGAATACTTCTGTAAAGAGAAATAGCGCTGCATTAGCTATTTGGCTACTTTGAGATACATTTATCTACTCTGAGGTAAATACTTAATTCATTCTTTTGACCATTTGAGTTAACTATTTTTAAAAATAATGAATTACTTCTCTAACATTTTTCAAAGGTGACTAACAAGATTCTTTTTTTGAAGAATCATTATGAACTCCTGAATCTAAATATACAGTAAAGTGTTACTTAACAATGGGAATATGTCCTGAGAAATGAATCCTTGGACAATTTCACTGAGTGAACATCAGAGTATACTTATGCAAACCTAGAAGGTATAACCTGCTATACTTCTAGGCTACAACTCTGTACAGCATGGTACTTTACTAAATACGATATGCAATTTGCACTACGATGTTACCATGGCTACAACATCATTAGGTGATAGGAATTTTTCAGCTTCGTTATATTATTATGGGACCATCATTTTGCATGCTGTCCATCATTGACGTAAATGTCACTATATCACATATGACTATATTTGATGTGTTTCAATTTGTTATCATAGTGATTATTGATTATTATTTTTGGAGATATGGTCTTTCTCTGTCACCCAGAGTGCAGTGGCACGATCATAACTCATTGCAGCCCCAAACTCCTGGGCTCAAGCAATCCCATCACCTTAACCGGCTGAGTAGCTGAGATTACAGACATGCCACTGTGCCAGGTAATTTTTAAGGTTTTATAAAGACAGTGTCTAATTATGTTTCCCAGGCTGGTCTGGAACTCCTGGCATCAAGTGATCTTCCCACCTTGGCCTCCCAAAGTGCTGGGATTACCGACGTGGGCCACTGTGACTGGCCTACAATATTTTTAATGCTCAAATATTTTGGGCAAAGAGAACGTCAAGTAGGTTTCTGAACCCTTTTAGTAATTTTGATAACTTTATTACCTTCTAGTATGACAACGTTTTCCAGACTAATATTGAACATTTTCTTGCTAAAACCTGAAATCAGCCATCTTTCTAAAGTTCCCTGGTTTCTTTAAGTGGAAAATAGAATACCATCATCTCAGTAATAGGATTGTTAATTACAACTAGGTTGGTCACTGTGTGTAGGCTTATTCAGACTGTTGAGTTAAAAAGTTTTTTTAAAAAGATAAAATCCATCTTGTGTGTGTACTAATAACTTCCAGTTCAAACGCAGGACTAAACAGTATTTGTTACCTCATCTAATTTGCATTTGTATCTCGCATACTAATTCTTCTTACAATTCAGACAACTATCTTAGAATAATATCAACACTGTGACCAATTATATGATTACTGGAAGCAGATTTATTTTTAATGGCTCTTTCTGTCCTGAAAGTAAATCTCCCTAGGATTGAGCAACTAAATAATTCCTTTTTACATAGTTACACTATCAATTCAAGAGTTAGATTCATTTATTTCAATTTTTAAGGAATTGGGTTTTTTATTATAATGTTCATTTAGTTTTATTATTTATATGTTTCCAAAATCAACTATACAAAAACAAGATATGTCCAGAAAAAAACAAAAAATCAAGCTTCTATCCTTGTGGCCTCCAGCTTACTTCCTCCCTATTTTATGGGTAACCACCAAAATATTTTACAGTCTATCCTTCCATTGTTAAGTAAATATGCATATATATTGTACATTTGGATTTCTCTTTACTTAGATAAATGATGGAATAATTTACATATGTTCTCTACCTTGCTTTGTTTTTTGCTATCAAATGTAAACTGGGAATCACTACATAGAAAAGATACATTTCTTATTCCTTTTTATATCTGCATAGTATTTCATTGTATGAATATTCCATGGTGTATTCAATCAATCTGCTATTGATGGGCATTTCTACTTTTTTTGCTGTTATTAACGATACTGCCATTGATAGCTATGTAAGAAGTCTTTTTGTTTTTGCCGAGGTATCTTTGGGGTAGATTT
This sequence comes from Chlorocebus sabaeus, assembly GCF_047675955.1. Classification (NCBI taxonomy): domain Eukaryota; kingdom Metazoa; phylum Chordata; class Mammalia; order Primates; family Cercopithecidae; genus Chlorocebus; species Chlorocebus sabaeus. The sequence continues at coordinate 40,345,089 of NC_132913.1, forward strand.
CTGAAAATAAGGTGCTGGGTGAAAGGCTAAGTGAAGTTGTATTTTTGACTAATAGTGTCAGATTCCTCCCTAGGGGGATTTATATACTTTGCATTCCTACCAACAATAAGTAAGAGTGTCTGCTTGCCCATAGCTTTGCCAATGATATATGTGAATTTCTTTCTGGGTAAACTGTCTTTCCATTTTTTTCCCTTTCTTTCTACACCTAGAAGCTTTCTCTACATTTAGGATATTGGTCCTGCATTATATAAAAATTTTAAACGTATTTTCCCAGTATATTGTTTGCCTTTTTACCTGGCTTAGGTTGTTCAATGTTTCTGTGCCATGAGAATATTTCTGTGGAATTTATCAGTCTCTTAATTACATTACTTAATTTATGTCATAGGGAATTTTTCCCCACTTCAGTTAATAAGTTATTTACCCATGCTTCCTTGAGTACTTTTATGATATAATTTTTAGGATTTTAAACCTCTGGGATTTATGCTATTGTGTAGTTGAGGAATTGATCAAATTTTGTACTTTGTCTTACAACTCTAATGATCACAATGGACTGTATTTAAATGTTCATCATTTTCCTCATTGATTTTTTTTGGGGGCTACTTCTCATTATACTCTAAGTTTCCGTAAGTTATTAAATCCATGTCTAGATTTCCAGCTCTATTTTGCTGGCTTGTGTGTCTTTTTAAACATCAACATACTTCTATTGAAGTTTTCTAATATGTTTTATTATCTAATTGTGCTAGCTTTCCTTCATAGTTCTTTTTCAGGGTTATTCTGACTAATCTTGCTTTTTTTTTGTTTTTTTCCATTGCCATTTTATTTTATTTATTTTTTAAATTTTTATTTACTTATTTATATTTAGACAGAGTCTTATTCTGTTGCCCAGGCTGGATTGTAGTGGTATGATCTCGGCTCACTGCAACCTCTGCCTCCTGGGTTCAAGTGATTCTCCTGCCTCAGTCTCCTGAGTAGCTGGTATTACAGGCACGTGCCACCATGCCCAGCGAATTTTTGTATTTTTAGTAGAGAAAGGGTTTCTCCACGTTGGCCAGGCTAGTCTCTAACTCCTGACCTCTGGTGATCCACCTACCTCAGCCTCTCAAACTGCTGAGATTACAGGTGTGAGCCAACATGCCCGGCTCCATTGCCCTTTTAAAAACAACTATCTAGCTGCAGGAAAAAATTATATTTTTATTGGAATTGTATTATATTTATATATCTGTAAAAGAAAAATCTGAGTCACAATAAAATTTTAAGAAGTTTATGTGACTAAGTAGCAATTCATGAATTGGGAAGCAAAAACTCAAAGAGGTCTAGTGCTCTGATAACAAAGTGTCAGAGGCAAGTGTTTATAGGGTGAATAAGGAAGCAAAATAAACAGATTGATTGCAGTCATAAAATTGCCTTTTTCAGTTTACCTTGTTGGAAAGCCTTTAATCACATAACCATATGTTGTTGGCTGCTTATGACTAGCCGAGGTTAAGTTTTGCTGCTGTCTAATGTAAGCATGATCATTTACAGCATTTATCAGAAATGACCCAAGTTAAGTTTTGCTTGGGTTTGGAATTGTGTTACTTTTATAAATCTGTAAAAGAAAAATCAGAGTCACAATACAATTTAAGGAAGTTTATTTGAATAGGTAGCAATTCATGAATTGAGGAGCAACAAACTGAAAGAAGTTTAGTGTTCTTTTTTAAGCAAGGTTCAGGCTATTTTTAAGGTCTAGTTGGTTTGTTTGCTTCAGAATTTTTCAGGTTTGGTTTACATTTTAATTTTGCTTTAACAAATCAAATTAGAAAAAAAGTTCTCCTTTATGATGTTGGGTCTTCCTATTCAAGAATGTTATGTATGCTCATTTGTTCCAGTCTGGTTTTGTATTATTCAGCAATATTTTATAATTTTCTTTGTAGGTTTTGGGCATTTACATTTACTGCTAAATGTAGGCCTTGGTCTGATTTCTCACTGTCCTTCTAACCTACTCTCTTCCTTACCTTCTGCTTTTGTAAATGGAGATATCTTTTTCTTTGGTTATTATTTTTTTTTTAACATGTGAGTATATAAATGAATGCTGTGTATTTTTGAATGTTGATTTTATAACTTGCTATTTTCTAAATTGTCTTATGTTTGCATTATTTTCTGTCAACTTTGGGTGTTTGACAGTTGTGTAATTATATCATCTGCAAATAAAGATTTGATAGTTCTTCTTTTTCTTTTTTTTTTTTCTAAGATGGAGTCTCACTCCAGGCTGGAGTACAGTGGCACAATCTTGGCTCACTGCAACCTCTGCCTTCCAGGTTCAAGTGATTCTCCTGACTTAGCCTCCCAAGTAGCTGAGATTACAGGCAAGTGCCACCACACCTGGCTAATTTCTGTATTTTTAGTAGAGAAGGGGTTTCACGATGTTGGCCAGACTTGTCTCGAACTCCTGACCTCAGATGATCTGCCCACATCGGCCTCCTAAAGTGCTGGGATTACAGGCGTGAACCATTGTGCCTGGCCTCATTCTTATGCTTCTAATTGCTTCCTCTTGATTTACACCTCCAACAAAGTATTCAGTAAATCATGAAGAAGCGGGGCACTTTTTTAAACTTGTTTCTGATTTCATTAGGAAGATCTCTAGTGTTTCTCCTTTGAATAATATGCTCTCTTATTTCTTTCAGAAAATATTCATCAATTCTTATTTTATTGAGTATTATTATAATGAATGGGTGTTAAAATTTGATTTTTCTGAGTCTATGGAGTCGATTATATAATTTCTTAATAGAATGCATTGTGTTAGACTCCTGGGAATCTTAGAATAAAGCTACTTATTCATGATGTATTTTTATGTGTTGTAATTTTGGGTCATATATGGTTAATAGTTTTGCAGAGATGGCCATAGTGAGACTGGTCTATAATTTTCTTTTTAGATGTAATCCTAAAATGTAGGTTTTGTTGTTACTTCGATATGGCAAGGTCAATAGATTAGGAGATGACTGCCACTGTGAGTATGGTCTGCTATGAGTATGTTTGTCATACTCATAGATCCCAAGTGGAGGGAGCATGGGAGTGCCAAACAGAAGAGTATGGGGGTCTATCAGGAGCTAGAGGGAGGAGGGGATAATAATAGCAAGAGCTTTTACTGTAACTTGTAGCACTAGCATTGGCTAGTGTCAAAAATAAAATAAAATCAGGTTAGAAAAATTTTAAAGTATATAGTCAGATGGTAAGAGAAAGTACAGATTGCAATCCAGGAGACATGAACCAAATGGTAAGAAGTTCTGCTGACAGCAGTTACAGTACAGTTTATAAAGCATAAAGGAGGAAATATTTTGACTTTTTTTCTTTGCAGTTGGCTGTTATACATTAACATTCTTTTTAAGGTAAACAGAGCTATTTAAGATGACTTATCTGTATCTGATTGGTTCAATTTCACTGAATCAGGTTGACAAGGAAAAGTTCACATTCTGTGTTTTATGATTAGAGTTAGTGTCAGGGAAATCGGGATGGCTTATGTTTTGGCTACATGGTTATGGGTAGTTAGCCTTGGGGTATATCTGAACTGAGGCCTCCATTTTATTTTATTTTTTAATATACTATCAATAATTTCAGCAGGCCCTAGGCCGTACAGGTTCTCCCTAGTCATTTGGTAGCTGAACCTGAGGTGATCAGGCAGGTGGATAATGGCCCTGAGTGTGAGAACCTAATAAAGGAAGTAGTTGCGGTATTGGCTCTGAATAGTTGATTTGCATTTAAAGGATGTGCTGCCCTATGGACAAGGTGTTTTTACTATTTCTAAGAATTGACTAACCCTGCGGGGCAGTCCCTCCAAGGTCAGCAAGTCCTAAGATACCAAAGCATCAGAATACAGAAAATAAAAGGCATGGTTAATACATATGGCAAGTTGTATTTTTTTCCTGTAAAATATCATTTAAACTAAGTTTTCAAATTTATTTGCCAAGAGTTGTTCTTAGTAGTGTTTATTCTGATTGTCATTTCCTGTAGTTGTTGTCTAATTGTCTATTTTGACTTTCTCTTCCCTCCACCCTTTTTGCATTAGGTTAGCTTTGGTTTGGTTTGTTAATCTTTTTCAAAGAACTAGCTTTCATATTAGCTTTTTTCTAAAAAATTAATTTCAGATTTTATCTTACCCCTTTTTCTTTTTGGGGTGGGTAATTCATTTAAGCTGTTTAGGTTGAATGTTTAGTTTTATCAATAAATGTATTTATGCTGTAAATTGTCCTCTGGTAATTGCCTTAGCCCTGTCACAGGTTCAGATGTTGTATATTCATTGATTTTATTATAAAGAAATTCTGTAATTTGGTTTCATATTTCTCCTTTGAGTTGTTTAATAGCAAGCTTTTAATTTTCAGAGATAGGGCTCTTTTTCTGTTAACATTTTGGTCACAGAGTGCTGTATTAGTTCTAATTTTGGTATTGATCTACCATTTCTTGTGACCTAAGATATAGCAATTTTCATAAATGTTTTGTTTACCATTGAAAAAAGATATATTATCTATTTAAGTTTAGGATTTTATGTATAAGACCTTGTTGAATTGTTATTTAGGTTTTCTATAGTCTTACCATTTTTTTGTCCACTTGATCTTTCTTAGATTAGGAGAGACGTGTTAAATTCTTCTAAAATCTTTTAAATACGGTTTTACCTATTCTCTTTGAATATTCTGCAGCTTCCACTTTATGTGATGTTTTGCTGTGTTACTGGGAACAGAAATTTTAATTGTTAATATGTTTTCATTATGAATTATACCTTTAGCATTTTTAATATTCATTTTCTCCTTTAATGCTTTTTGTTTTGAATTCTTCCTTTTCAAATATAAACATTGTGATCATTGCCTTTTATTTATTTGCATTTTCCTTGTCTTCATTGCCCACCCTTAAATTTTCCTGAATCTCTCTCCTTTAAAATTATAGATGTGCTTCTTATATATAGTGTAATGCTGTATTTTGCTCTTTTAGATGATCAGAGATGTTTGGTTTCAATTCTGTAATTTTTTGCACATGAATGTATATATAAAATATTTCACTATATGGTGTATACATTTTTACTTTGGTATTTATTGATACATATCTCCTTTTCTATTTTTTATTTACTTTTTTGTTTTTGTTTTTAATTGTTTTGGTACATAGTAGGTTATATATTTATGGCATACATGAGATATTTTGATACAGGTATGCAATGTGAAATAAGCACATGATGGAGATCAGGATATCCATTCCCTCAGGCATTTATTCTCTGAGTTACAGACAATACAATTACACTCTTTATGTTATTTTAAATATATAATTAAGCTATTATTGATTCTAGTCACCTTGTTGTGCTTTCAAATTTTAGGTCTTATTCATACTTTCTGGTTTTTTCCTACACATTGACTATCCCCATATCCCCCTTACCCTCCCACTACTCTTTCCAGTTTCTGGTAACCATCCTTCCACTCTCTATGTCCACGAGTTCAAAGGTTCTGAGCTTTATATCCCATAAATAACTGAAAGCATGCAATGTTTGTCTTTCTGTGCCTGACTTATTTTACTTAACCTAGTGATTTCTAGTTTCATCCATGTTGTTGCAAATGACTAGATCTCATTCTTTTTTTGTGGCTGAATAGTACTCCACTACGTACATGTACCACATTTTTAAAAATCCATTCATCTGTTGATAGACACTTAGCTTCCAAATCTTAGTATTGTAAACAGTGCTGAAACAAACATGGGAGTGCAAATATTTCTTTGATATTCTGATTTCCTTTTTGTGGGCTATTTGCAAAGCAATGGGATTTGGCTGGATGATATGGTAGCTCAATTTTTAGTTTCTTGAGGAACCTCCAAACTGTTCTCCATAGTGGTCTTACTAATTTCCATTCCCACCAACAGTGTACAAGGGTTGCCTTTTCTACATATTTTTGCCAGGATTTGTTGTTGCCTGTCTGTTGGATATAAGCAATTTTAACTGGGACAAGATAATGCCTCATTGTAGTTTTGACTTGCATTTCTCTGATGACCAATGCTGTTGAGCACCATTTCATGTGCCTGTTTGCCATTTATCTTTTTTGAGAAATGAGTTTTTGGAGAACAGGTGGTTTTTGGTTACATGGATAAGTTCTTAAGTAGTGACTTCTGAGACTTTTGTGCACCCGTCACCTGAGCAGTGTACACTGTATTCAATGTGTAGTCTTTTATCCCTCACCCCCCTCTCATCCTTTCTTCCAAATCTCCAAAGTCCATTATATCACTCTTATGCCTTTGCGTCTTCATAGCTTGGCTCCCACTTGAAAGGGAGAACATATTTAGTGTTTCATTCCTGAGTTACTTCACTTTGAATAGTATTCTCCAACTCCATCCAAGTTGCTGTGAATGCCATTATTTCATTCCTTTTTGTGGGTGAGTAGTATTCCATGGTGTATACATACCATATTTTCTTCATCCACTGGTTGGTTGATGGGCATTTAGGCTGATTTTTAATATATAATACATATTTTACATATGTATATTTATATGCATATTTTACATATGTATATTACATATACATAAATGTATATATAATACATTTAATATATAATACATATTTTATTTATTATATATTATATATATCATATGTATTATTTATTATTATTATTATTGAGACATAGTATCACCCTGTCACCCAGGCTGGAGTGCAGTGGCACAGTCTCAGCTCACTGCAAACTCTGCCTCCCAGGTTCAAGTGATTCTCCTGCCTCAGCCTCCCAAGTACCTGGGATTACAGGTGCACACCACCATGCCTAGTTAATTTTTGCATTTTTAGTAAAGACAGGGTTTCACCATACTGGCCAGGCTGGTCTCGAACTCCTGACCACTTGATCCGCCTACCTTGGCCTCCCAAAGTGCTGGGATTATGGGTGTGGGCCATCATGCCCAGCCGGTTTCATATATTTGCAATTGCAAATTGTGCTCCTTTAAACATGGGTGCCTAAATGTCTGTTTCACATAATAACTTCTTTTCTTATGGGTAGTTACCTGTAGTGGGATTGCTGAATCAAAAAGTAGTTTTACTTTTAGTTCTTTAAGGAATTTCATATTGTTTTCCATAGTGGTTGCACTAGTTTACATTTTCGCCAGTAATGTAAAAATGTTCCCTTTTCCCCACATCCACCCCAACATCTATTATTTTTTGATTTTTAAATTATGGCCATTCTTGCAGCAGTAAGGTGGTATCACATTGTGGTTTTGATTTGCATTTCCTTGATCATTAATGAATTTGAGCATTTTTTAATATGTTTGTTGGCCATTTGTATAGTTTCTTTTGAGAATTGTCTATTCATGTCCTTTGCCCACTTTTGGTGGTATTATTTGTTTTTTTTTTCATGCTGATTTGTTTGAGTTTCTTGTAGATTCTGGATATTAGTCATTTGTCAGATGTATGGTTCATGAATATTTTCTCCCACTTTGTGGATTGTCTGTTATTGTGCTGATTATTTCTATTGCTGTGCAGAAGCTTTTTAGTTTAATGAAGTCCCATCTATTTGCCTTTGTTTTTGTTGCATTTGCTTTGAGTTCTTGCTCATGAAGTCTTTGCCTAAGCCAAAGTCTTGAAAAGTTTTTCCAATGTTATCCTCTGGAATTTTTATGTTTTCAGGTCTTAGATTTAAGTATTTGATTCATCTTGAGTTGGTTTTTGTATAAGGTGAAAGATGAGGATCCAGTTTCATCCTTCTACATGTGGCTTGCCAATTATCCCAGCACCGTTTGTTGAATAGGGTGTTGTTTCTCCACTTTATGTTTTTGTTTGTTTTGTTGAAGATCAGTTGTCTGTAAGAACTTGGCTTTATTTCTGGGTTCTCTATTCTGTTTCATTGGTCTACATGCCTGTTTTTATACCAGTACTATGCTGTTTTGGTAACTATAGTGTTATAGTATAATTTGAAGTTGGATAATGTGATATCTCCAGATTTGTTCTTTTGTTTAGTCTTGTTTTGGTTATGTGGACTTTTTTTTTGGTTCCATATGAATTTTAGGATAGTTTTTTCTAGTTCTATGAAGAATGATGATGGTATTTTTGATGGGAATGGCATTGAATCTGTAGATTGCTTTTGGCAGTTTGGTCATTTTCACAATATTGATTCTACTCATCCATGAGTATGGAACATGTTTCCATTTGTTTGTGTCATTGATGATTTCTTTCAGCAGTGTTTTATAGTTTTCCTTGTAGAAATCTTTCACCTCTTTGGTTAGGTATATTCCTGATATGGTTTGGCTGTGTCCCCACCTAAATCTCACCTTAAATTGTAGTAATTTCCACATGTCAAGGGCAGAGCCAGGTGGAGATAATTAAATTATGGGGGCTGTTTCCCCCATATTATTCTTGCAATAGTGAATAAGTATCATGAGATCTGATGGTTTTATAAATGGGAGTTGCCCTGCACAAGCTCTCTTGTCTGCCACCTTGTAAGATGTGACTTTGCTCCTTATTTGCCTTCAGCCGTGATTGTGAGGCCTCCCCAGCCATGCTGAACTGTGAGTCTATTAAATCTCTTTTCTTTATAAATTACCAAGTCTCAGGTGTGTCTTCATTAACAGCATGAAAACAGACTAGTACAGTAAATTGGTACCAGGTAGTGGGGTGCTGCTGTAAAGATACCCAAAATTGTGGAAGCAACTTTGGAACTAGGTAGAAGTTGGAACAATGTGGAGGGCTCCGAAGAAGACAGGAAAATGTGAGAATGTTTGGAACTTCCTAGAGACTTGTTGAATGGCTTTGACCAAAATGATGATAGTGACATGGACAATTAAGTCCAGGCTGAGGTGGTCTCAGATGGAGGTGAGGAACTTGTGGGAACTGGAGTAAAGGTCACTCTTTCTATGCAAAGAGTCTGGCAGCATTTTTTCCCTGCCCTAGAGTTCTGTGGAACTTTGAACTTGAGAGAGATGATTTTAGGATATCTGGGGGAAGAAAGTTCTAAGTGGCTAAGCCCTTAAGTTTAAGCAGAGCATAAAAGTTTGGAAAATTTGCAGCCTGACAATGAGACAGAAAAGAAATACCCATTTTCTGAGGAGAAATTCAAGCCTGCTGCAGAAATTTGCATAAGTAACAAGGAGCTGGATGTTAATCCCCAAGACAATGGGGAAAATGTCTCCAGTGCATGTCAGAGACCTTTATGGCAGTTCCTTCCATCACAGGACTGGAGACCTAGGAGGAAAAGTGGTTTTGCGGGCCAGCCCCTAGGACTGCTGTGTGTAGCCCTAGGACTTGGTGCCCTGCATCCCAGCTGTTCCAGCTGTGGCAAAAAAGCACCAAAGTATAGCTCAGGCTATGGCTTCAGAAGGCACAAACTCCATGTCTTGGCAGCTTCCATGTGGTGTTGAACCTGTGGGTACACAGACATCAAGAATTTAGGTTTGGGAACCTCCGCCTCGATTTCAGATAGTGTAGTAAGATGCCTGAATATCCAGGCATAAATTTGCTGCAGGGGTGGAGCCCTCATGGAGAACCTCTGCCAGGGCAGTACAGAAGAGAAATGTGGGGTTGGAGCCCCCACACTGAGTGTCCACTTGGGTACTGCCTAATGGAGCTGTGAGAAGAGGGTCCCTATTCTCCAGACCCCAGAATGGTAGATTCACTGACAGCTTGCACTGTGTACCTAGAAAAGCCACAGATACTCAATGCCAGTCTGTGAAAGCAGCCAGGAGGGAGGCTGTGCCCTGCAAAGCCACAGGGGCAGAGCTGCCAAAGCCATGGGAGCCTGCCTCTTGCATCAGCATGCTCTAAATGTAAGACGTGGAGTCAGAGGAGATCATTTAGGAACTTTAATGTTTAATGACTGCCCTATTGGATTTTGGACTTTCATGGGGTCTGTAGCCCCTTTCTTTTGTCCAATTTCTCCTATTTGGAAGAGGTATGTTTATCCAATGCCTGTACCCTATTGTATCTGGGAAGTAGCGAACTTGCTGTTGATTTCACAGGCTCATAGGCAAAAGTGACTTGCCTTGTCTCAGATGAGACTTTCTACTGTGGACTTTGGAGTTAATGCTGAAGTGAGTTAAGACCTTAAGGAACTGTTGGAAAGGCATGATTAGTTTTGAAATGTGAGTACATGAGATTTGGGAGGGGCCAGGAATGAAATGATATGGTTTGGGTGTGTCCCCACCCAAATCTCACCTTGAATTGTAATAATCCCCACGTGTCAAGGGTGGGGCCAGGTGTAGATAATTGAATGAGGGGGGCTGTTTTTCCCATACTGTTCTCATGGTGGTGAATGAGTCTCATGAAATCTGATGGTTTCCCTGCACACAGTCTCTTGCCTGCTACCATGTAAGATGTGACTTTGCTCCTCATTTACATCAGCCATGATTGTGAGGCCTCCCCAGCCATGCTGAACTGTGAGACAATTAAACCTCTTTCCTTTATAAATTACCCAGTCTTGTATATGTCTTTACTAACAGTATGAGAACAGACTAATACTATTCCTAAGTATTTTATTTTATTTTATTTGCAGCTGTTGTTGAGTTCTTGATTTGATTCTTAGCTTCGTCACTGTTGGTGTATAGCAGTGCTACTGACTTGTGTACATTGATTTTGTATCCTGAAAGTTTACAGAATTAATTCATCAGATCTAGGAACTTTTTGGGTGAGTCTTCTGGGTTTTCTAGGTATATGATCATACCATCAGTGAACAGTGACAATTTGACTTCCTGTTTACCTATTTGGATGCCCTTTATTTCTTTCTGTTGTCTGATTGCTCTGGCTAGAACTTCTACTACTATGTTGAATAGACTTGGTGAAAGTGGGCATCTGTGTCTTGTTCTGGTTCTCAGGGGAGTTCTTTCAACTTTTCCCTATTCAGTATAATGTTGGCTGTGGGTTTGTCATAGATGGCTTTTATCACCTTGAGGTATGTTTGTTCTATGCCAATATTGCTGAGGTTTTAATCATAAAGTGGTGCTGGATTTTGTCAAATGCTTTTTCTGCTTCTATTGAGATGATCATATGATTTTTGTTTTCAATTCTGTTTATGTGATTTATCATACTTATTTATTTGCATATGTTAAACTATCCCTGCATCCCTCGTATGAAACCCACTTGATCATGGTGGATTATCTTTTTGATATGCTGTTGGCATATGTTGTCTAGTGTTTTGTTGATGATTTTTGCATCTATGTTCATCAGATAATGGTCTGTAGTTTTCTTTTTTTGTTATGTCCTTTCCTGGTTTTGGCATTAGGGTGATAATGACTTCATAGTATGATTTAGGGACAATTTGTTCTTTGTCTGTCTTTTAGAATAGTTTCAGTAAGATTGGTACCAATTCTTTTTTGAATGTCTGATAGAATTCAACTGTGAATCCATCTGGTCCTGGACTTTTTCTATTGGCTATTTTTTATTGCCATTTCAATTAATCATCTATCTGTTCAGTGTTTTTATTCCTTTCTGATTTAACCTAGGAGAATTGTATATTTCCAGGAAGTTATCCATCTCCTGTAGGTTTTCTAGTTTACATATACTGGTGTTCACAGTATCCTTGAATGATCTTTTGTATTTCTGTAGTATTAGTTGCAATGTCTCCTGTTTCATGTCTAATTGAACTTATTTGATGTTTTCTCTTCTTTTCTTGGTAATCTCACTAATGATCTATCAATGCTGTGGATCTGTTAAGAGAATCTGGTTTTTGTTTCATTTATGTTTTATATTTTTTGTATGAATTTCATTTAGTTCTGCTTTGATCTTTGTTATTTCTTTTTTTTTTCTGCTGGGTTTGGGTTTGGTTTGTTCTTTTTTCTCTAATTTTTTGAGATGTGACCTTAGACTATTTATTTGTGCTCGTTCAGACTTTTTGATGTAGGCATTTAATCCTATGAACTTTCTTAGCACTGTTTTTGCTGTATTCCAGAGGTTTTGATAAGTTGTGTTACTATTATCATTCAGTTCAAAGAATTTTTTCATATTCATCTGCATTTCATTGTTGACCCAAAGATCATTCAAGAGCAGATTATTTAATTTTCATGTATATGTATAGTTTTAGGGTTCCTTTTGGAATTAATTTCCAGTTTAATTCCACTGTGTTTGGAGAGAGTACTTGATATAATTTAGATTTTCTTAAGTTTATTGAGGTCTTTTTTTTGTGACCTATTATATGGCCCATCTTGGAGAATGTTCCATGTGCAGATCAAAAGAATGTATATTCTGCAGTTGTTGGGTAAAATGTTCTGTACATATCTAAGTCTATTTGTTCTAGGGTATAGTTTAAGTCCATTGTTTCTTTGTTGACTTTCTGTCTTGATGACCTGACTAGTGCTGTCAATGGAGTATTGAAGTTCCCCGCTATTATTGTGTTGTCACCTATCTCATTTATTAGGTCCAGTAGTAATTGTTTTATAAATTTGGGAGCTGCAGTGTTAGATACGTGTATATTTAGAATTGTGATTTTTTGCTGTTTAACTAATCCTTTTATTATTATTAGTAGTAGTATTATGTCCCTCCTTTTTACTGTTGCTGCTTTAAAATATATTTAGAATTGTGATTTTTTGCTGTTGAACTAATCATTTATTATTATTATTAATATGTCCCTCCTTGTCTTTTTACTGTTGCTGCTTTAAAATACATTTAGAATTGTGATGTTTTGCTGTTAAACTAATCCTTCTTCTTCTTCTTCTTCTTCTTCTTCTTCTTATTATTATTATTATTATGTGCCTCCTTGTTTTTTACTGTTGTTGCTTTAAAATCTGTTTTGTGTGATACAAGAGTAGCTAATCCTGCTTGCAGTTGGTTTCCATTTGTGTGGAATATCTTTTACCACCACTTTACCTTATGTTTATGTGAATCTTTATGCAATAGCTAAGTCCCTTGAAGATCTCAGATACCTTGTAGGTGGAATTTTATCCATTCTGTCAGTCTGTATCTTTTTAGTGGAGCATTTAGACCATTTACATTTAAAGTTAGTATTGAGATGTGAGGTAGTGTTCTATTCTTTATGCTAGTTGTTGCCTTAATACCTTGGAATTTTTCCATTGTGTTATTGTTTTATAGGCCATGTGAAATTTATAGTTTAATAAGGTTCTCTTTTGGTGCATTTCAAGGTTTTGTTGAATAATTAGAACTCTTTTGAACATTTCTTGTGGCTAACTTGGTAGTGGTGAATTCTCTCAGCATTTGTCTGAAAAAGACTTTACCTCTCCTTCACTTAGTTTTTCTGAGTATAAATTCTTGACTAACCATTATTTTGTTTCAGGATTCTAAAGATGGGACCCAGTCCTTTCTGGCTTGTAATGTTTCTGCTGAGAAATCTGCTGTTAACCTGATATGTTTTTATTTCTAGGTTATCTGATGCTTTTGCCTCATAGCTCTTCAGATTCTTTTCTTTGTCTTGACTTTAGATAACCTGATGACTATGTATGTAGGTGAAGGTATTTTTGTGATGAACTCCCCATGTGTTCTTTGAGCTTCTTGTGTTTGGATGTCTAGATCTCTATCAAGGCCAGGGAAGTTTTCCTCAATCATTCCCTCATATAAATGTTCCTAACTTTCATATTTCTCTTCTTCTTCAGGAACACAAATTATTCTTTGGTTTGGTATTTAACATAATCTCAAATTTATTGGAGACTTTTTAAAATTCTTTTTTCTTTGTCTTACTAGGTTAATTCAAAAGGCTTGTCTTCAAGCTCTGAAGCTCTTTCCAGTATATTTCGTATTTCTCTGAGTGTGTTTTTCATTTCTAGAAGTTGTGATTGTTTTTTTCTTTATGATAGATATTTCTCTGGATAATTTTTTTTCTTTTTTTTAATTATACTTTAAGTTCTATAGTACATGTGCACAACGTGCAGATTTGTTACATATGTATACATGTGCTATGTTGGTGTGCTACACCCATTAACTCGTCATTTGCATTAGGTATATCTCCTATTGCTATACCTCCCCACTCCCCTCACCCCACGACAGGCCCCAGTGTGTGATGTTCTCCTTCATGTGTCCAAGTGTTCTCATTGTTCAATTCCCACCTATGAGTGAGAACATGCAGTGTTTGGTTTTCTGTTCTTGTGATACTTTGCTGAGAATGATGGTTTCCAGCTGCATCCATGTTCCTACAAAGGACATGAACTCATCCTTTCTTATGGCTGCATAGTATTCCATAGTGTACATGTGCCACATTTTCTTAATCCAGTCTGTCACTGATGGACATTTGGGTTGGTTTCAAGTCTTTGCTATTGTGAATAGTGCCGCAGTAAACATATGTATGCATGTGTCTTTATAGCAGCATGATTTATAATCCTTTGGGTATATCCCCAGTAATGGGATGGCTAGATCAAATGGTATTTCTAGTTCTAGATCCTTGAGGAATCGCTACACTGTCTTCCACAATGGTTGAACTAGTTTACAGTCCCACCAACAGTGTAAAAGTGTTCCTATTTCTCCACATCCTCTCCAGCACCTGTTGTTTCCTGACTTTTTAATGATCGCCATTCTAACTGGTGTGAGATGGTATCTCATTGTGGTTTTGATTTGAATTTTTCCGATGACGAGTGATGATGAGTATTTTTTCATGTGTCTGTTGTCTGTATGAATGTCTTCTTTTGACAAGTGTCTGTTCATATCTTTTGCCCACTTTTTGATGGGGTTGTTTTTTTCTTGTAAATGTGATTGAGTTCTTTATAGGTTCTGGATATTATCCCTTTGTCAGAAGAGTAGATTGCAAAAATTTTCTCCCATTCTGTAGGTTGCCTGCTCACTCTGATGGTAGTTTCTTTTGCTGTGCAGAAGCTCTTCAGTTTAATTAGATCCCATTTGTCAATTTTGACTTTTGTTGCCATTGCTTTTGGTGTTTTAGACATGAAGTCCTTGCCCATGCCTATGTCCTGAATGGTATTGCCTAGGTTTTCTTCTAGGGTTTTTATGGTTTTAGGTCTAACATTTAAGTCTCTAATCCATCTTGAATTAATTTTTGTATAAGATGTAAGGAAGGGATCCAGTTTCAGCTATCTACATGTGGCTAGCCAGTTTTCCCAGCACCATTTATTAAATAGGGAATCCTTTCCCCATTTCTTCTTTTCATCAGATTTGTCAAAGATCAGATGCTTGTAGATGTGTGGCATTATTTCTGAGGACTCTGTTCTGTTCCCTTGGTCTATATCTCTGTTTTGGTATTAGTACCATGCTGTTTTGGTTACTGTAGCCTTGTAGTATAGTTTGAAATCAGGTAGCGTGATGCCTCCAGCTTTGTTCTTTTGGCTTATGATTGTCTTGGCAGTGCAGGCTCTTTTTTGGTTCCATATGAACTTTCAAGTAGTTTTTTCCAATTCTGTGAAGTAAGTCATTGGTAGCTTAATGTGGATGGCATTGAATCTATAAATTACCTTGGGCAGTATGGCCATTTTCATGATATTGATTCTTTCTATCCAAGAGCATGGAATGTTCTTCCATTTGTTTGTGTCCTCTTTTATTTCATTGAGCAGTGGTTTGTAGTTCTCCTTGAAGAGGTCCTTCACATCCCTTGTAAGTTGGATTCCTAGGTATTTTATTCTCTTTGAAGCAATTGTGAATGGGAGTTCACTCATGATTTGGCTCTCTGTTTGTCTGTTATTGGTGTATAAGAATGCTTGTGATTTTTGCACATTGATTTTGTATCCTGAGACTTTGCTGAAGTTGCTTATCAGCTTAAACAGATTTTGGACTGAGATAATGGGGTTTTCCAAATATATAATCATGTCATCTGCAAACAGGGACAATTTGAATTCCTCTTCTCCTAATTGAATACCCTTTATTTCTTTCTCTTGCCTGATTGCCCTGGCCAGAACTTCCAACACTATGTTGAATAAGAGTGGTGAGAGAGGGCATCCCTGCCTTGTGCCAGTTTTCAAAGGGAAAGCTTCCAGTTTTTGCCCATTCAGCATGATATTCGCTGTGGGTTTGTCATAAATAGCTCTTATTATTTTGAGATACATTCCATCAATACTGAATTTATTGAGAGTTTTTAGCATGAGGGCTGTTGAATTTTGTCAAAGGCCTTTTCTGCATCTTTGAGATAATCATGTGGTTTTTGTCTTTGGTTCTGTTTATATGCTGGATTATGTTTATTGATTTGTGTATGTTGAACCAACCTTGCATCCCAGGGATGAAGCCCACTTGATCATGGTGGATATGCTTTTTGATGTGCTGCTGGATTCGGTTTGCCAGTATTTTATTGAGGATTTTTGCATCGATGTTCATCAGGGATATTGGTCTAAAATTCTCTTTTTTTTGGTTTGTCTCTACCAGGCTTTGGTGTCAGGATGATGTTGGCCTCATAAAATGGGTTAGGGAGGATTCCCTCTTTTTCTATTGATTGAAATAGTTTCAGAAGGAATGGCACCAACTCCTCCTCGTACCTTTGGTAGAATTCGGCTGTGAATCCGTCTGGTCCTGAACTTTTTTTGGTTAGTAGGCTATTAATTATCACCTCAATTTCGGAGCCTGTTATTGCTCTATTCAGGGATTCAACTTCTTCCTGGTTTAGTCTTGGGAGAGTGTATGTGTCCAGGAATTTATTCATTTCTTCTAGGTTTTCTAGTGTGTTTGTGTAGAGGTATTTGTAGTATTCTCTGATGGTAGTTTGTGTTTCTGTGGGGTCGGTGGTACTATCCCCTTTCTCATTTTTTATTGGATCTATTTCATTCTTCTCTCTTTGCTTCTTTATTAGTCTTGCTAGCAGTCTCTCACTTTTGTTGATCTTTTCAAAAAACCAGCTCCTGGATTCGTTGAGTTTTTGAAGGGTTATTTGTGTCTCTATCTCCTTCAGTTCTGCTCTCATCTTAGTTATTTCTTGCCTTCTGCTAGCTTTTGATTGTGTTTGCTCTTGCTTCTGTAGTTCTTTCAATTGTGATGTTAGGGTGTTGATTTTAAGGTGTCTTTCCTGCTTTCTCTTGTGGGCATTTAGTGCTATAAATTTCCTTCTACACAGTGCTTTAAATCTGTCCCAGAGATTCGAGTGTGTTGTATCTTTTTTCTCATTGGTTTCAAAGAACATCTTTATTTCTGCCTTCATTTCATTATGTACCCAGTAGTCATTCAGTAGCAGGTTGTTCAGTTTCCATGTAGTTGAGCAGTTTTGAGTGAGTTTCTTAATCCTGAGGTCTAGTTTGATTGCACTGTGGTCTAAGAGACAGTTTGTTATAATTTTTATTCTTTTATATTTCCTGAGGAGTGCTTTACTTCCAGTTATGTGGTCAATTTTGAGTAAGTGTGATGTAGTGCTGAGAAGAATGTATATTCTGTTGATTTGGAATGGAGAGTTCTGTGGTTGTCTGTTAGGTGCAGAGCTGAGTTCAATTCCTGAATATCCTTGTTAACTTTCTGTCTCCTTGATCTGTCTAATGACAGTGGGGTGTTAAAGTCTCCCATTATTATTGTGTGGGAGTCTAAGTCTCTTTGTAATTCTCTTAAGGACTTGCTTTATGAATCTAGGTGCTCCTGTATTGAGTGCATATATATTTAGGATAGTTCGCCCTTCTTGTTGAATTGGTCCCTTTACCATCATGTAATGGTGTTCTTTGTCTCTTTTGATCTTTGTTGGTTTAAAGTCTGTTTTATCAGAGAGTAGGATTGCAACCCCTGTCTTTTTTTGTTTTCCATTTGCTTGGTAGATCTTCCTCCATCCCTTTATTTTCTTTTCTTTAAGAATGTTGAATATTGGCCCCCACTCTCTTCTGGCTTGTAGAGTTTCTGCTGAGAGATCCGCTGTTAGTCTGATGGGCTTCCCTTTGTGGGTAACCCGACCTTTCTCTCTGGTTGCCCTTAACATTTTTTCCTTCATTTCAACTTTAGTGAATCTGACAGTTACATGTCTTGGAGTTCCTCTTCTCAAGGAGTATCTTTGTGGCATTCTCTGTATTTCCTGAATTTGAATGTTGGCCTGCCTCTAGATTGGGGAAGTTCTCCTGGATAATATCCTGCAGAGTGTTTTCCAACTTGGTTCCATTCTCCCCGTCACTTTCAGGTACACCAGTCAGATGTAGATTTGGTCTTTTCACATAGTCCCATATTTCTTGGCGGCTTTGTTCATTTCTTTTCACTCTTTTTTCTGTAAACTTCTCTTCTGACTTCATTTCATTCATTTGATCTTCAGTCACTGATACCCTTTCTTCCAGTTGATCAAATTGGTTACTGAAACTTGTGCATTTGTCACGTAGTTCTCATGCCATGGTTTTCAGCTCTGTTGGGTCATTTAAAGACTTCTCTACATTGGTTATTCTAGTTAGCCATTCGTCTAAACTTTTTTCAAGGTTTTTAGCTTCTTTGCGATGGGTTCGAACTTCCTCCTTTTGCTTGGAGAAGTTTTATCATCTGAAGCCTTCTTCTCTCAACTTGTCAAAGTCATTCTCTGTCCAGCTTTGTTCCATTGCTGGCGAGGAGCTGCGTTCCTTTGGAAGGGGAGAGGCACTCTGATTTTCAGAATTTTCAGCTTTTCTGCTCCGTTTTATTCCCCATCTTTGTGGTTTTATCTACCTTTGGTCTTTGATTATGGTGATGTACAGATGGGGTTTTGGTGTGGATATCCTTTCTGTTTGTTAGTTTTCCTTCTAACAGTCAGGACCCTCAGCTGCAGGTCTGTTGGAGTTTGCTTGAGGTCCACTCCAGACCCTGTTTGCCTGGGCATCAGCAGCAGAGGCTGCCGAAGAGGGAATATTGCTGAACAGCAAATGTTGCTGCCCGATCGTTCCTCCGGAAGCTTCATCTCAGAGGGGTACCCGGCCATGTGAGGTGTCAGTCTGCCCCTACTGGGCGTTGCCTCCCAGTTAGGCTACTCGGGGTTCGGGGACCCACTTGAGGAGGCAGTCTGTCTGTTGTCAGATCTCAGACTCCGTGCTGGGAGAACCACTACCGTCTTCAAAGCTGTCAGACAGGGACATTTAAATCTGCAGAGGTTTCTGCTGTCTTTTGTTGGCTATGCCCTGTCCCCAGAGGTGAAGTCTACAGAGGCAAGCAGGCCTCCTTGAGCTGCAGTGGGCTCCACTCAGTTCGAGCTTCCAGGCTGCTTTGTTTACCCACTCAAGCCTAAGCAATGGCAGGCACCCCTCCCCCAGCCTCGCTGCTGCCTTCCAGTTAGATCTCAGACTGCTGTGCTAGCAATGAGGAAGGCCCCGTGGGCATGGGACCCTCCAAGCCAGGCATGGGACCCTCCAAGCCAGGCATGGGATATAATATCCTGGTGTGCCGTTTGCTAAGACCCTTGGTAAAGTGCAGTATTAGGGTGAGAGTGACCCGATTTTCCAGGTGCTGTGTGTCACGGTTTCCCTTGCCTAGGAAAGGCAATTCCCTTACCCCTTGTGCTTCCCGGGTGAGGCGATGCCTTGCCCTGCTTTGGCTCTTGCTCGGTGGGCTGCACTCACTGTATTGCACCCACTGTCTGACATGCCCCAGTGAGATGAACCTGGTACCTCAGTTGGAAATGCCGAAATCACCCGTCTTCTGTGTTGCTCATGTTGGGAGCTGTAGCCTGGAGCTGTTCCTATTCAGCCATCTTGGAACTGCTGCCCTCTCTCTGGAGAATTTTTAATCCATATCCCATATTGCTTTTTGAATTTTTTACAATTGGTTTTTACCTTTCCCTGCTATCTCCTTGAGTACCTTAATAATCAACCTTCTCAGTTCTTTATCTGGCAATTCAGATATTTCATCTTGGTTTGGATCCATTTCTGGTGAGCTGGTGTGATCTTTTGGGGGTGTTATAGGACCCTATTTTCATATTACCAGAATTACTTTTCTGGTTTCTTCTAAGTTGGATATATTATGTCAGTGGAAAATTCTGGAACTCAAGGCCTATTGTTCATTTCTCTGATCCCATGGGTTGATCCTTTGACGTGATGCTCTCCCCCATCCCCTAGGGTGGGGCTTCTTGGGAGCCAGACTGCAGGGATTGTTATTGCTCTCCTGGGTCTAATCACCCAGCGGGGCAAGATGGCTCCAGACTGGTAGTGGGGAATGTCTGCAAAGACTCCTGTGATTTGTCTTCATGTCTCCCCACTGTGGATACCAGCACCTGCTCTGGTGGAGGTGAGGAAAGAAGTAGATTCTGTCAGAGTCCTTGGTTTTACATATGTTTAGTGTGCTAGCTTTCTCAGATGTTGGTTATACTAGCAGTGAAGTTGTCATGTATACACACTCAGGACCTCTGGTTAGCCAGGATGTTTCAAGCAGTGGAAGTAGGTGTTGTCTTCTCCTTCCTGGGATTGGAGTTATTCTGTCACGAATTGCTGTAATGGGCTGCATTGGTTGGCCTCCAGCCAGGGGGTGGTGCTTTAAGAGAGCACCAGCTGCTTTAATAGTAGGGGGCTCTAAGCTTGCCCTAAGTTGGATGCATAAATATTTTCATTTTTCAAGCAATGGGAAGGGCCATAAAGCTCCAAAGAGTTTCTGTATTTTGTGTTTGGTTCCCAGGGCAGGTAGGGAAATGCCATCAAGTGAGGGCAGGGTTAGGCAAGTCTGGGCTCAGGCTCTTCTTGGAGGGGCTGCGGGGGCTTGCTGTGGCTACTGTGGGAGAATGGGAAATGGTTCTCAGGCCACTGGGGTTATGTTCCATAGGAGACCTTGGCTGCCTCTGCTGTTTCATATAGTTTGCCAGGGAAGTGG
This sequence comes from Chlorocebus sabaeus, assembly GCF_047675955.1. NCBI lineage: Eukaryota > Metazoa > Chordata > Mammalia > Primates > Cercopithecidae > Chlorocebus > Chlorocebus sabaeus. The sequence goes on from NC_132913.1 coordinate 40,365,655, forward strand.
GGGATAGCTGGTAGCAAGAGGCCTCATCCAGCTCCCACACAGTTGGTGAGATGAGTTTCACTCCTGCAGTGCCCTGTTGAGAACCTGCCTAAGGGTGTGAGCTTCCCTGCTGAAAAAGCAAGCATGGCTTTCAGACCTTGACCCTCCCTGTCTGCTGACTCCTTTGGTGGTGTCTCCTGTGCTTCTGTACTCATACCTTTAGCACTCCCACTCATCCCCTGGATTCTGCTCAAGAAAATTTGTGCCTAGTCGAAACCACTACCAATTTTAGTTAGAAGATTCTTTCACCCTTCGAACCCCCTTCCTAATTTTGCTAGCTACCTCCCCCAAGAACCCCTGTGATGTTTAATCAGAGATTGCTTCACTGGGCTCAAGCTGAAGACTGAGAGTGTTTGCAAGGCACTTCCTGTTGGTGCTCCTGCTCTTATATTTATCATGACTCCTTAAATCAATTTCAGCTCTAGGTAAGGCTAAATCCTTTCTCCCTGATCTGTATTTTCAGATTCCCCAGTGGGGATGTGTGTTCAGAGGCAGGTTTTCTCCATCTCACACTTGGGGAACTCACAATTTCTTGCTTGTTTCACAGAATTTGCAGTGGTATGCTGCTCCTTTCAAAGGATCTGTGAATTATGTAAATTTTCCTCGTACGTTCCTGTGGTGGTTCTTGGGGCAAATGTAAGTCTCCACATGCTGTTCTGTCTGTCCAAGTGGGAGCTGCATGTTAGCCTTGTCTCCTATCTGCCATCCTCCCAAACTATTACCTCTGTACTATCTAATTTTTTTTTCTTATAGGGTTGTTTGAGCTACTTATGTAGTCTGCTTATTAATCCCTTGTCAGATGGGAAGTTTGCAAATATTTTCTCCCATTTTGTGGGTTATTTCTTCACTTTATTGATTGTATCTTTTGCTGTACAGAAGCTTGTTTACTTGATGTGATCCTATTTGTCCATTTTTGCTTTGGTTATGTGCACTTGTCAGGTATATTGCTCAAGAATTTTTGCCCAGACCAGTGTACCGGAGATTATTTCCCAAGGTTTTCTGATAGTAGTTTTATAGTTTGCAGTCTTAGATTTAAGTATTTAATCAATTTTTATTTGAGTTTTGTACATATGAGAGATAGATGTCTAGTTTCATTCTTCTGCATATGGGTATCTAGTTTTCCCAGAACCACTTATTGAAGAGATTATCTTTTCCCCAGTGTATATTTTTGGCACCTTTGTCAAAAATGAGTTCACTGTAGATGTGCAGATTTGTTTCTGAGTTTTCTCTTCTGTTCCTTTGGTATGTGTCTGTTGTTATGCCAATACCAGGCTCTTTTGATGACTGTAGCTCTATAGTATAATTTGAAGTCAAGTAATGTGATTTCCTCAATTTTGTTCTTTTTGTTTAGGATAGCTTTGACTCTTCTGGGTCTTTTGTGGTTTCATATACTTTTTTTTCTATTTCTGTGAAGAATATCATTGGTATTTTGATAGGGGTTACATTGAATCTATAGATTGCTTAGATTACTATGGACATTTTAACAAGATTAATGCTTCCAATCTAAGAATGTGGAATATTTTTCCATTTTTGGTGTCCTCGTCAATTTCTTTCATCAGTGTTTTATAGTTTTTATTATAGAGATCTTTTATTTCTTTGGTTAATTCCTAGGTATTTGATTTTATGTGTGACTATTGTAAATGAGATTAGTTTTTAATTTCTTTCTCCCATTATTCACTGTTGGCATATAGAAATGCTACTGGTTTTTGTATGTTAATTTTGTATCCTGCAGCTTTACTGAATTTGTTTATCAGTTCTAATACTTTTCTTGTGGAGTCTAGGTTTTTCCAAATATAAGATTATATCATCTGCAAACAAAGATTATTTAACTTCATTCTTTCCAATTTGAATTTCCTCTCTTTCATTTTTCTATTGCTTCCATGGTACTAGAAGTCCAACATAGCACAGGAATTTCAGTACCATGTTGAATTAACAGTGGTGGCAGTGGGCATCTTTTTCATGTTCCAGATCTTAGAGGAAAGGCTTTCAGTTTTTTCCCATTCAATATATTAGCTGTTGGTCTGTCATATACGGTTTTTATTATGTTGAGGGACATGCCTTCTATCCTCAGTTTTTGAGTTTTTTTTTTTTTTCATCATGAAGGGATCTTGAATTTTATCAAATGCTTTTTCAGCATCAATAGAATTTATCACCTGATTTTTATCCTTCATTCTCTTGATATAGTGAACCACACTGATTGACTTGCATGTGTTGAGCCATCCTTGCATTCCAGGGATAAATCCCACTTGGTCATGATGGAGGATCTTTCTAATGTGTTGTTGAATTCAGTTTGCTAGTATTTTGTTGAGGATTTTTGCATCAATATTCATCAGTAACATTGGCCAGTAGTTTTCTTTTTTTGATGTGTGTTTGTCTGATTTTAGTTTCAGGGTAATATTGGCCTCACAGAATGAATTTGGAAGTATTCACTCCTCCTCTATTTTTTGGAATAGTTTGAGTAGGATTGATATTAGTTCTTCTTTAAATATTTGATAGAATTCAGTAGTGAAGAACCAGGTCCTGGGTCTTTCTTTACTGGGAGACTTTTTATTACAACTTCAATCTCATTACTTGTTATTTGTCTGTGCAGGTTTTGGATTTCTTCCTGGTTCAATCTTGCTAGGTTGTATGTATCTAGGAATTTGTCCTTTTCTTCTAGATTTTCTAATTTATTAGCATATAGTTGCTCACAGTGACCACTAATGATCCTTTGAATTTCTTCAGTATCAATGGTAATGTCTCCTTTTTCATTTTTTATTTTATTTATTTGGATCTTCTTTCTCTTTTTTTCTTAGTCTGGCTAAAGTTTGTCCATTTTGTTTAACTTTTAGAAAAACAACTTTTTGTTTCATTGATATTTTGTATTGTTCATTACAATTTTATTTGTTCTCTGACTACTTTTTTCCTACTAAATTTGGGTTTGGTTTTCCCTTTTTCATTCCTTAAGATGCATTGTTGGATTATTTATTTGAAGTTTTTCCCTCTTTTGATGTAGGTACTTATAGCGATAACTTCCCTCTTTATACTGCTTTTTTTAATATCTGATATGTTTTGGTATGTTCCATTATAATTTGTTTCAAGAAATTTTTCAGTTTTCTTCTTAATTTCTTCATTGGCCCACTGGTCTTTCAGGAACATATTGTTTAATTTCCATGTATTTGTATAATTTCCAAAATTATTCTTGTTATTATAGTGTTATTCCACTGTGGTCAGAGAAGATACTTGATATTATTTTAGTTTTTTTTGAATGTTTTAAGATTTGTTTTGTGACCTAACATATGGCCTATCCTTGAGAATGATCCATGTACTGAGGAACAGAATGTGTATTCTGCAGCCATTGGATGAAATGTTTTATAAATATCTATTAGATTCCTTTGGTCTATAATGCAGATTAACCCTGATATTTCTTTGATTTTTCTGTTTTGAAGATCTGTCCAATGCTGAAACTGGCATGTTGAAGTCTCCAGGTATTATCGTATTGGAGCCTATTTCTCTCTTTAGCTCTAATAATATTTGTTTTATATATCTGGCTTCCCCAGTGTTGGTTGTATATTTAAAATTTTAAATTGTTATATGCTTGTTGAATTGACCCCTTTATTATTATGTAGTGACCTCCTTTGTCTCTTGTTATGGTTTTGGCCTTGGAATCTATCTTGTCTCATATAAGTATAGTGACTCCTGTTCTGTTTTGGTTTTCATTGGCGTGAAATATCTTTTTCCATCCCTTTATTTTCAATCTATGTATGTCTTTATAGGTGAGGTGTGTTTCTGATAGCCAACAGATTAATGGGTCTTGTTTTTTCATCCATTCATCCAGTGTATGTCTTTTGATTGAAAAGTTTAGTTCATTTACATTCAATGTTATTATTGACAAGTAAGGACTTACTCCTGCCAATTTGTCATTTGCTTGCTGTTCATTTTGTGGTCTTCTTTTCCTCTTTCATTTCTTCCTGTCTTCTTTTTATTGAAGGTAATTTTCTCTGGTGATATGATTTAATTTTTTGCTTTTTTTGTGTGTGTGTTCATTGTATGTTTTTTGGTTTGATGTTATCATGATGCTTGCTAATACTATCTTATAACCTATTATTTCAAACTTATAACAACACTGTTTGCATAAACAATAAGCAAAAGGAAAACTAGTAAAAACTCTATGCTTTAACTTTGTCCCCCTGCTTTGTAACTTATATTGTTTCTGTTTATATTTTATTGTACTGAATGTCTTGAAAAATTGTTGTAATTATTATTTTTGATCGGTTCATCATTTATTTTTTCTACCTAGGATAAGAGTAGTTTACACAGCACAGTTATAGTATTATAATATTCTGTGTTTTTCTGTGTACTTACTATTACCAGTAAGTTTTGCACCTTCAGGTGATTATTTATTGCTCATTAATGGGATGATTGATGGAGCTTTCTCTTGTGCCATCTTGTTCCACCTCGCTCTCTCCTTTTCTATTTTTGGTTTTATAGAGAAAGGTTTAAATTTTTGTTCAGATGCTTAGATGTATACCAGTAACTTTATAATAACCTAATACATATTTCTTAAAGTGGACTATTTGTTGGCAACTTACTATAAACAATATCAAGATCAGCAAGTAACTTTGATCTCTTTTGTCTGTCATAGCCTCTAATTTGAAGTAAAATCCTTTTATTCAGAGTTAATTTTTATCAGATGTCGAGTTTATTCTATTTTTCACCTAATCTCACCATTATTTCCTAATTTTTGGTATTTGTACTCTCTATTGTCAGATCATTCAGGCATTACATAACATACAGTTTCCAGCCCAGCACAGTGGCTCATGCCTGTAAGCACTTTGGGAGGCCAAAGCAGGCAGATCACCTAAGGTCGGGAGTTTGAGACCAGCCTGGCCAACATGGCGAAACCCCCTCTCTACTAGAAATACCAAAATTGGCTCTGCGTAGTCGTGGGCACCTGTGGTCCCAGCTACTTGGGAGGCTGAGGCAAGGGAATTGCTTGAACCCTGGAGGTGGAGGTTGCAGTGAGCCGAAATTGCGCCACTGCACTCCAGCCTGGGCGACAGAGTGAGACTCTGTCTCAAAACAAAACAAACAAACAAAATGTAATAATGTAGTTTCCTTATAGCCATCCTTTAGTTGTAGTCTTTAGTTTTTCAGATAAATATGTATTTAACGCTCGCTACTGATCTTTAGATCAGTGTTTTCTGGTTATATTTGTTGTCTCAAGTTTAATCTTTAACAGCCTTCTTCATGAAGGGCTCTTAGGAATAGTATTCCCTGAAGTCTTGCTTGTTCATAACTGTTTGTGAACTTTATACCCGAGGACCAATTTATCTGGATATAAAATCCTTGGTTCCAAGCTTATTTAATTTCTATAAAGTGAAAAGGTACGTTCCCTATCGCAACCTCTCTTTTCCTAATAAAATTAATCACTATCATGTGAGTATAACTACCTTTTCCTGACTTATCTTTATAGTTTTGCCACCTAAGTATGCATTCCTATACTAATATTTTAGTTTTGCTTTTCAAAAACTTTATAGAAATGAAACCATGTAGTGTGTATTTTTTGTGACTTAAAAAAATTTAAAATCAAATTCAAAATCACATTTGTGTGATTCACCCATATTGTTGCATATGGCTGTATTTCATCTTAATTGCTATATAGTATTCCATTGAATGGATATGCAATAATTTATCTATTGTATTGTTATGAATATTTAGATATTATAAATTATGCTATTTAAAATATTCTGAACATGTTTCTCAGGGTGGAATTGACTGGAGTGGATTTCTTGAGTCGACTTCCTAAGTCAAAGAGTCATAGAATATGTGTAATTTCAACTTGACCAGACAAAATAAAAAGTTTTCCATAGTGGTTGTAGCAATTCACATTTTCACCAGTAGCCTGTGAGAGATAGCCTCTTAGAGTTGGAAGAACACTTGGAAAGCATCTATTTTAACTATTTTAAATATGATAAAATTAGTTTATCATATTTAAAATATGAGTAGCTATAGTCCCAGCTACTTGGGAGGCTGAGACAAGGGAATTGCTTGAATCCAGGAGGCAGAGGTTGCAGTGAGCCAAGATCGTGCCACTGCACTCCAGCCTGGGCAACAGAGTGAGACTCCGTCTCAAAACAAAACAAAACAAAACAAAACAAACAAACAAAAAGTAACAACATAGTTTCCCTTGTAGTGTGTATCACACGTCATCATTTTAAATATGATAAAATGAGTTTTCCGTAGGTCGCAAGTGACTGATTTGAAATTCCATTGTGGTCAGTGATCACTTTGGGTGTAAATTCCTAATCTGGCTTTTCACTTCAGCATTGTTTCTGTGACATTTTGATGGTAAAGGAAAGGATTAAAAAGGATCAAAATGAGTGCAAAATCTCAAGAAATTTTTGGGCCATACAGGAGCTTGACCTACACATAACTCAAATGTACACAAGACTCTCACTGTTATGGAAAAGTACAATATCGATATGTTGATAAACTCACATCATATTAATAAAAGGTTGATTTGTTATACTTTCTGCTTATAAATGTAGGCAAATACATAATGCATTTAGAAAGATTTTATTAAAATATTAGTGGAAGTAATTATGCTTAAAGGAGAATTATTTAAATGGCTTATTTATTTAATTATTTATATAAAATACTGTACTATGCAAATATATGGGTAAATTATAGGTGTAACTCTAATATTTAACGTTTTTCATTGTTCTCTGCTTATTTCATGGTATTTCTCTAAGTTACAGTTCTTGCAGATATGTTATATCTCTTATTTTCCTTTTATCCTTTTGCATAATACACGTTGTGCAGTAGGCAATTAATATTTATTGAACGTGTGATTCTCCTAATATCTTCTCACACAGTACATAGCAAGTCTAGAGTCAAAACTGTAGAATTGACTGGGGCTAGGGTTGACCTTCATAAATATTTCTGAGGACCATCGAAAGGAGTACAGAAGGTTTCTCAGAAATTATGACTAAGTTGAGGAAACATGTTTTTGTAACCTAATGGCTTTTGGTATGAAATCGGATTGGTAAAACGAAAAAGCTAAAATTCTTTTATGATCCTCATTTAGTGCAAGCATAATTAACAATGTAAACAATAAGTTGAAAATTCACAAGAGATTATTTTGAAAGGATCAGATGGTTTCTCAAAGTAAGTCCTTATGGCTTCAAATCAATGTCCAATGAACCTGAAAAGAGTAGATGAGTTAAACTAACTAAATAAAAACCAAAACAAAAACCGAAACTTCCAGACTCTAACTGCCATCTCCACAAAAGATGGCAGAACTTGGCATGTGGATTTCCCAGCTAATGAGCACATGCCATAAATTGCTATGGCTTTTGTACCCAGAAGCTGCAGTGAATGGTGAGGAAAGCGTTCCTTTCTTATCAGCACAGGGACAATAGCAGATGTAATTACAGCTTTCTGTCAGCTGTGCTTGAAAATAAATCTCTACTTAGAGCTGTATGGAGGAGGCTATTGTGACTATTTGGGGCCTTCTAAACATTTGTACTTGGAGAAAATTGTTTTGGAAGAAATAAGGAATTACTCTCCTTAAATGTGACCTGTAGGGTTTATAGCTCTTGTAGGACTATCAGTCTCATTATTTTATGCTCCATGGGAAATAAGAGTCTCTTCTTTGCTCACCTTTATTCTGTTTGACCTTAAATATTTACATAAGTATATAAATGTCTTTCTTCATTAACAAAATTGAAAGACAGGCATACACATAGACTGATCATTTCAACTGGCTTGTAATAATATGTACTATCTAGGCCAGGCATCATGGCAACACACCTGTAATCCCAGCATTTTGGGGGGCTGAGGCGGGCAGATCTCTTGAGGCCAGGAGTTTGAGACCAGCCTGTCCAACATGGTGAAACCCCACCTCTACTAAAAATACAAAACTAGCCAGGCGTGGTGGTGCATGCCTGTAATCCCACCTACTCTGGAGGCTGAGGCAGAAAAATCTCTGGAACCCAAGAGGCAGAGGTTGCAGTAAGCCAAAATTGTGCCACTGCACTCCAGCCTGGGTGACAGAGCGAGACTCTGTCTCAAAAAAAACAACAAAAAACAAAAACCTAATATATATGTATATTTATGATTGTGTGTGTTATGATGTACATAATTTATAACTTATGTATGCTTTTGTAAAGTATATAATGCAAATGCTCTATTATAGGCTCATTAAAATATCACTCCAGGAACACAATTGCTTTGTTTGTGTGAATCTTATATTGGTGAATTATTTTAATGAGCTAGAGGGTAATATTATTTAATTTTGTGCTTAAAAATTCTGAAGTGTACCTAGATTCTTCCAGGCCATGGCATGAGTCTACTTGCAGTTGAAAAACACACTGTGTTTTGAACCCATTGGGTCAGAGATTCCTTTTTTATGATCTTGGCAGAAGTAGAAAGGAAACTTTCAAGGTTGACCAACTCCAGGAATGTCAGGCATACACTGTTTGTTATCATCTGTTGTGGTTTTACTGTTGAAGCAGGGGTCTATTTTTTTGCACTTTTGAGATAGTATTCTTCCCCTTATTCACCATTATCTCAAATGTAATGCACTGCATTCTAGTAGTTTTTTATTATTTATTTATTATTTATTATAGTTTATTAATTTTATTTATTTATTTATTTTAGTCTATAGGCATTTTGGTCTCAGCAATTAAAAGGACGTTTGTGAAATTTAACAATTGGTTTTGTGTCACATCATAAAAAGTTCTTCAAAATTGACCTACCTGGCTATCCGTCTTTTTGTCTGTTGAGATATTAAAAAATAGGCAAACACAAAGAAGGCTGCAACAGAAATTTAATAGCTTCATATAGACACATGCGCATGTACATGCATTGGACATGTTCATTGGACTTCAAATTCCTGATAATAGTTATTATATCAGGAATAGTATAGTTAATAGTATATATAACTATATATATATAGTTATAACTATTATCAGGAATTTGAATACTTTTCCATTTTTATACTCTTACATACATTTATGTATCTATAATATTTCAACATATACATAATGCGTAGACATAAGTGCTATAATATAGACATAAACAGTATCATTTATTTTTATGCATTTTGTGTTTTTTGTTATTTATGGAAGTAGATATTAGATTTAATTCTTTCTTGCTCTTTCCCTCTTTTGGAGTCTGTCTTTTGCTCTGTAAGAGTGTCCTGTGTCTGTCTCTTGGGAACTCTGTGTCTGTCTGTCTCTGTCTCTGTCTTGCTCTGTCTCCCTCTTTCTCTCTCTGTCTCCATCTGTCTTTGTCTCTTTGTTTCTCTGTCACTCTTTGCTTCTGTCTCTAGATACAGAGTGTATCTAACCCCAGAAAAATCATTCATTCCTTTTTTTCAAATTTATTGGCTTTAATTTTTACTGTCTTATGATTTTTAAAAAAAAAATCTCAGAAATATCTTTGTGATCATTTCAGTGGCTACATTGGAAGGTAAATTATTCTGTTAAATAATCATTATTCACTGGGGAAGGAACATTTACTCTAATGGTTCCCCAATTTTCAGTTTAAAAAATTAAACTGTTTGTGCAGATATACTTCCTCGGAGGAAAATGTAATCACCGTTACAAAGAACATAGTAAATATCTGGCTACATTATGATGTGAATTGTTATCATTTTAGGCAATATTATTTAAATGAATGAAGAAAAAACTCAAACATGTTCATAGCAGCGTTTGAGGTAGCAAATAATACTTTCTCAATTTCTTGTTCTTTCCCTGAACCATTCCCCGAACAGCTGTTACTTATCTTCTTCAAGTTTACCTCTCCAAGTTAAGTCAGTCCTTTAACTTGGTTATCAGCTGGTGTGCCATGTCAAATAGTATACTAAAACCCCTTCACAGGCATGCCAACAGGTGCTATGTAAGATGAAAATGTATTTTTACCAATATTGTCATGGCAGTGTCCACCAGAGGGATCATTGTACTGTCTTGGTCATGTGATAAGGGTGGAGCTAACTACAACCTCCTTTACATAACCAGTAAGAAGCATAGCATGTTGGCAAGAGGAATGGCATGTTTACTGAACAGTTCAGGGTATTAATGCTGAAACCACCTCCCAACTGGTTCCCCTGCCTTCACACTTGCCACTCCCTTCCCACCCTTCATCTTTCAAAGGCCAACTGGACTGATCTCCTTAAGGCCTAAATCAGATCATGTTGATTTCCTGTTCTAAATCCTTCAGTGACTTTTTCCCTGAAACCAGAAGAAAATTAAACTTTTTACCATGGCCTGAAATAATTGTCTGCCTCCCTGACCTCAACCTTTCTGTGCTGCATCTTGTTCACTGTTCCTGCCACATTGTCCTTCTTTCTGTTCTTGAAGTATGTCCAGCTCATTCTCTTCTTGGCCTAGTTCTTGTTGTTCCTCTTGCATAGAACACTCTTCAAAACTACTCATGTCTGGCTTCCTAAATTAAATGTGATGCCTCCAGAGACATCTTTCCTGCCCACTCTACGTAGGCCCCCAGCTCTGTATCTCATTACCATACGTGTGATGAAAAGATAACAATGGATAGTTTGAGAGGGTACATTTTTCTCTAGTGATGAAGAATATGGAATTTTAAGAAGATTAGCCCAACCTGTTTTCAGATGTAGATTTGGCCTTTCAGGTCCCTGGGATGTACAGAGTGAATGATGCTACCGCTATAAATGGATGAGGGAGGTCTGTCCCTGGACCCTGGATGATTTTATTTTTAGCAATTTTCAATATTTGAAAGTCTTTTTTGGTTTGCTTTTCTATACATTGTCTGTCTCTCCACAATAAAATGTCAGCTTCTTGAGAGCAGGGTCTCCTGTGCCTTATTCATGACTGCATCCCACATACCTAGACCGTGTCTGGGAGGTGTTCAGCAGAAATTAATCTGCTGCTTGGCTGAGAAATCTGGTTTCTGCTGCCCAGTTCACTTACTCTTTGAGAAAACTTTTTTGTGGTTTTAATGAAAATATAAGTTCTTCCTTCTCTGAACCTTATACAAACCCTCTAATGATACATTATATTCTTCCTGTATTCTTAGTGTTTCTATTTCCTACCTTCTGAAAGAGTAATCTTCTTGAGGGCAAGGCTAGTGTCACACTCATCTTTATATCCCCTATAACACTTAGCTCAATGCCTTCACAACTTTACTATTAGTGCATATTTACTGAATTAAAGCACTATTAATTTTACATTTAGGCTCTCACAGTTTGAATCACAAAATTTTGATTTATATGCTTTTTACATTAAAAGGAAGTGATACTTTTTCCTTCTAAAAATATAATTGTTTTTTTATCTGGCATCATTTCTTGTGTTTTCTTTGCCCAGATGTGCTCCACTTAGGGATTGCAAACTGATAGTTCACAGTCTAAATGCAGCCATCAAATAGGTATTATTGGACTCTCCCACTGTTTCAAAATGTTTAAATTAGATGCTACCACTTAAAAATTAGAATTTGTAAAAAAATTTTGGACTTCTGACTTTACTAAGAAAGGTAGGACAGTCTGGTAGCCCTGGGCATACATACCCTCATGACAACAAACAATGAAAAGGTACGTGTTTCTGGCTTACTCTGGTGTCCACTGGTCTTGCCTCATTCATTTGTTGTACATGTTTGGACTCTTTACATTTTGGAGTTTGAGGCCCCTGCTTTATCCCATTTTTACATCTATGTAGTTTCAGTTAGTAGCAATCAAATGGGAAGTTAGACTTCCTATTATTCCAAAGTCTGAAGTCTTTCCATTATCTACGATGTTTGACTGGATATATAAACATGTAAGGCTGTGAAAGAAAAAATATTCTATAACTTATGGAAGCTTCCATTTGCTTTTCATTTGCAATGAGAAGAGGTAGATTTTATATAGAAGTTAGAATGCTTCAGTTCTATTATCTCTTTTTCACAGACCTATTTTGTAATCATTTTACCACTTTAAACTTCAGTTCCTTTTCTAAACACTAGGAATTATATGTGTGGATTCCTAACATTTAGTTTAGCTTTTACTATCTATGATTTCTTTTTTTGAATGATTTTTGAATGTTTTCTTTATATGTTGCTTTCAGCAATTAACCTTGACATCATAGAGCTGTCAAATCTCTGTTGACATGACAGTTTTTTCAGAGGGCATTGTCTTTTCTGTGTTGTGCACACCTGAGTGATGCTTTCTAGGCACCCCACAGACACCCAGAAGGGTTAATTAAATAAAATGCTATTATTTAAACAACTCCCTCAAGATTACTTTTGACAGTTGAGCTCTATGATTCCATTTCCCTTGACAACACGTAGATTTCAAAATGAAAGGGGAAAGTTCATGGCAAAATATATTCTAGCTTTCCAAAAAAATTATGATGAATTATGCATTGCTCCCTCCCTGTGTAGTTGGCATATCTCCAAACATAGATCGCTTGGCCTGCATTCAGGGGGATTGTGGCCTTTTGCTGAACTGAACCTGTCTGAACTCCTTCTTGAAGCATTTGTCAAGCCCACTGTCTCTCACGTGACTCTGAGTCAGGTATGAGTGAGTACCATGCTTTCCATCATGACTCTACAGAACCAGAGAGTAGTGGCTAAGTCCCCATACAGCAAGCCCATACCTTCTTGCTTCTTAGGCAAGTGTTTTCTTAGCAGGAATAAAAATGAGGCACTCCGTGCTGAGTGTGAAAGAAATCCAAGACAACTTCACACTCTTTAATTGATGAGTTGGTCCAGAGATATTGTTTTTAGCTGGTGTCAGTGTGAGGTGATGTATGCCCAAATATTTGACACCAAAAAAATGTAGGTCTGAGCCTATAGGATTAGGAGTGAGGATGACGGATATTCTTCATGACTTGTAAATGGATGCTAGAAGAAATATTTTTTTCCACGGATGTGAGGCATGGAAATTAGTGCTCACCTACTATTTACAGAAAACTCTTTTGTTAAAAGCTCTGGGACTTGTTTTCACTGGGAGATATTTGTAGCTATAATTAAGAAATCTGTTTAAATTGTGCTTATAATTATCCTAATTGGTACGAAAATCTGATTGAATACTTAGAGGAGTAAATTGCCCCAGCTGCATTTTGTAAGCAACACACTTTTCCAAAAGGAAAGTGAAAGTAGGTAAATAGGTTTTCAAAAATAAAATCTCTGCTCCCTGTAAGTAGGTTACATTTAAAAGTGCTCTTTGTGTATCTGTTTATCTTAATTTGGGCAACTTGATGGCTTTGCAATATTTATATCCAGGATTAAAATAAGGTTCCAAATGAAGAAAGTACAGCTGAATTATTTGAGCTTTGTGATGAAAGGTCCTCACTGTCAGGATTCAGACACTGAAAGCTCTCAGAAGAGCCATAGGGCTAAGACAATGTCCAGTTGAACAATCAGACGTAGAGATTCAAATGGGGTCCCATCCAGATCTGTATGAGATCAGTTGTTTTCCAAATGGGCTAAAGGAACACCCATGATGTATGTTGAAATATGTGTTTCCAGGCTTTTCTCTAGATTTAGTGATTAGCGCACTTAGAAGAAAGGCTGAGAATCTCTATTTTTAAAAACATGTTCCTTAGGTGACTCTTTTTAATTCATTTTAAATTTGAGATTATCACTACATTAATCTGACCAAGTTGAGTGCATATTTCAAGCAGCAGAAAAGAAGGTAAACTAAAGGAAAATACATCTGAACCAAAACAATAAAGTAGATTATTTTTCCTGGAGAGGAGTAGAGAAGTAGGTAAAAAATGGATGGCCTCATATCATTTGTATTTGCCTTTGGAAGATGTCCTGACTATGTTTTGGCAGCAGATTTACTGTCATAACTTAGTTTTGCTTAGGATAATAATTAATAGGTTTTCATTTCCAAAATATACACTTGAGGATGTGTGTGGGTGGAGAGAAATAGCTCCACGTTGTAGGGAAATGACAAAGGAAAGCTAGTTTGGGATTTAAGGTTTGGCACAGAAAGTCCACAAAGTGAACAATAAAAATACATACATATAATTAACAGGTAATTGTTTATAAGTTAAACACCTCTACAACACATACCATTTCCAAAAGAGCACACTGTCTTACCTCTGCCTCCTGGGTTCAAGCAATTCTTGTGTCTCAGCCTCCCAAGTAGCTGGGATTACAGACATGCACCACCGCACCTGACTAATTTTTGTATTTTTAGTAGAGACAGAGTTTCACCATGTTTCCCAGGCTGATCTCAAATTCCTGGCCTCAAGTGATCCACCTGCCTTGGCCTCCCAAAGTGCTGGGATTATAGGTGTGAGCCACCGTGCCTGGCCAAGAGCACACTGTCTTATAGGTGGTTTGTAGTAATGTGCCATTTGGTGTTATTGCAATAAAATAAATGGAATATAATGAATTCAAAAAGAACAAGTATTTTTTTCCTGTGGTAGTCACTTTGAAACAATAAATGCTGAATTGTATGCTGTGTGTATTGCAGTTGGGGAGGGGTGCTGTGAATATGATGGGCAACTTGAATTTTTTGTGACAATTTTTTTTAACTCTTTATCTGTCTTTCCACTTCAAACATTACAATTACCTAAACTATACCCATTTCTCAAAGCAAAACAAACATTCAGAAACTTGGGAATGGAAAGGATAAAGACATTGGTTTGATTTTCATTCTATTATTACTTTTAATTTCGTATAAAACATTACAATATACGTTTACACAGACTACCTCATGTTAGTGATCTGAGCCCAACTCTGCGAGGTGGGCAGGGATTTCACCACCTGGAGATACTCTCTATTCCTACGAACGGATGAGAAACTTGAGCCTCTGAGAGATAATAACTCCCAAAGGTTAAAAAAAAAAATAGTTGGAGGACCAAAAGACTTCCAATCCTAAAAACAGTGATCTCTGTACCTAAAAAGTCAAGTTTTATTAACTTACTAATTAGACAAGGGGAAGTCATATATTTCCCTTCTGTTTCATTTATGGATGCTCTAGGTTGGAATATAATTTCTAACTATGTGCTGATACAAAGACATTTCATTCAATAAGTAGTATATGTGGGAGTTGCAATTTGGAGTCACTTATAAATGTATTTACAGAGATATGGAAAACATATCTGGAGCCTCAATTGAAGCCAGTATTGCTTAGAAGGTTCTGATAAAGGCAAGAGATAATATGGTTGTAGCCTTTGGGTTTCAAGAGATGTCCAAGAGATACTAGAGATGTCTAGATTGACTTGCTGTAGAACTACTTCTTAATATATCTCTCGTTCTGTCTTAGTACCCTACATATCATGGGATTTTGGTAATTCACGTATGTTACAGACTGGGAGACTTCATTCTAAAGATGAAAAAAACTGAAACTCAAAAAGCAGACATCGACCTGGCTAAGAAAACAGTCAAGCCAAAGATTGAAACAAGTCTCTCTGACTCTCTGCCCAGAAACTCTAAGATGACATGTAGTCATTCTCATTCCCATTGGCAGGCATTTTGTGGGCTCCAAGCATTTGCTGGACGTGTTGAAAGCAAAGCTTTCAACATACACCTGGCCCTGATCTGAAGGCATGTACATGCTGGTATGGAAAACAGAACAAACCCTTTCAGAGAGAGTTCAATTGGTTCTATTAACATTCAGAGAAAGTGACTTTTCTATCCACTCTTGAAGAAAGGTCTTCTGAAATTCTACTAGTAGTAGAAAAGAACTTAGTGTCTCTTGCTGCAACAGAGCTTGTGTAAAGTAGCTGGAAATTCTCAGATTAAGTTGTAACATACTTTCATGACTGATCTCTCTAAGCTACTGCTTAGGAAGGTCATTGGCCCTTATGCCAATTCTATTCTTCTTCTGTGGACCCTTCTGTTCACTGTCATCTTAGGACAATAATCTGACATTTCCAGTAAGCCCAAATCAATTTTAATTCTTTTAAAGTGTTAAAAATAAAGGTTCAGTGGTGATGTGAGTGTGCAGAAGGCAGGGTGGCTTCGAGCTGTATCGGGTTTGAAAGTTAAACAGTTTTATTTACAGACTTCTGTTCTGCTTGAAATATTAAACTATAAAAGCACAAGGTAAACAGATTTATTTTTCATTTGTGTATATGACATCCTAGACATCTTATCAAGCTTTAGAATAGGCTGAGCGATTCTGAGGTTTGGGGTTAAATGTACATCTGTTTTATCTCTGTGTTGAGAAGACAACCCATAAAAATTCATTTTCAACAGATGGTTTTAAATGAAGACAGACTACCTTATTCGGATTAATACACATTCATGAAGAATATGTTACTTTTTGATGAAACCAAATCATTCCGTAAATTCTATCAATAAACAAATCTGGAATTTCTTTAAAATGTACCAAAACATAACTAATAAGTGGTTGGAATGTAGTCCTCCATCTCCTGTTCCTAGGCCCCCCCATTTTCCACATTTTATCACTGATAGCTTAATAGTGGATATAAGATTTTATCCTAAGAGATCTAAGTATAGATCTATTTTCATGAGGCTGGACAAAAAGAGTTATACTACTGACATTTTGAGGTAACCAACAGCTACTATCCAAATGTAAATTCTAAATCTTTGGTAAAGGATTCTTTTTGAAAACGCTGTTCTTTTAGTAGGCTTAAGAAGTAAAACTTGGATGATTTTTTCCCCTTGTTCTAATGGTTAAACCTCAGTTCATGCCCTAGGTCTAGTAAAGGAAAGACCTTTGGACTTGGATCAGGAGCTTTTGTTCCTAGCTCTGCCTTTGCCTTTCACAGGATGTGTGATCTTAGGCAGGAGACTAATGTCTTGGAACCTGTTTTCACTTCTTTCAAATGAAGGACTAGACTGGTCTCTGAGATTACAGCTTTCATGTTCTAGGACTGTGTATGAGATTATAGTTGAGGGGGTAGGGCAAGATGCTTTATTGTGTTAATACCCTCTTTGTGTTGCTGTAATATATTGCTTTCTTTCTAACTTAGAGCTATTTTTAGTAGGAAGGCGGTGAGACTATCACACACACTGAATCTTGCCTATGATCAGTTGGAGCTTTAGAAGAAATCATTTTTCATTCCATTTCCTAAACAAGGTTCTTTCAAGGAATATGAGGGAAGAAGAACCTGGTTAAATGACTTACGTGTGCAAATGACTTTGAGATTGAAATGCCCCCCATAGAAGCTTGTATCTTTTTGTCATCTTCTCTACCTCCTTCCATAATTAGTCACTGATAGCAGGGAGACATAGATTAATGTGAATCTGCTTCGTAAACGGCACAAACTAGTTACTTGTCCCAATTCAATAGGGGTTTCCAAAAGTGTATTTCTCATTGTTAAAAGTATGCATATTTTATTGTTGATTTAAACGGATCTATCCTTTAGGAGATCATTATCTTGTGTTTCTTATTAAATCCATTGAGAGATATTAAAGAATGATACCTTAGAAATTCCTTTGATAACAAAAAACAAATCTGAAATCCTAGGATAACAGTAAAAAACAGAATCTGTTTTCATTTTAAAAATAGCACCTGCCATAATGATGCTTGATTCTAATCTCTTGATTGGAGATTCCGTATGATCTTATTCTGGATAAGGTATTGTAGGCCAGTTTTTTTTTTTTCACTGCATTTACAAGTAGAAATAGGGATGTGTCTAATTTAAGCCTAAAAGATTTAAAAACAAAGAAATTCACCCATTGTGAGAGGAGCAATTTGGTGAGCTAACAAGATGGAAAAATGTGATTTTAAAGCAACATTACTAGGCGAGGAAATAGTTTGCTACCCAGATTGCCAAATGAATAATTCTCAGCTCAATTTGGGTACAGTCTAGGTAAACTTTCTCACAATTCATATGGATATCATGAGTAAATAATTAATTACTCTCTAAAGGTAAGTAATTTTAGTAGGCTTTCCTAAAACCTTCTTTAACATAATAGACCATGCTAATACTATCCTTTCCCCAAAATTTAACCTGTCCCTCCTTGTCTTCGCTCCTAAATATAGGGACTCTTGCTATAACAGACAGTTTTACAAATGTAAATGCTGCTGTGTTAGCTATTTCTGAAAGTTGACAATTGCATTGCAAGAAATAAGTACTTATGACTTACTATCTTAATTGGTAGTTTACATAGGCCATTATTCTAATACTTATTTAAAGGACTATACTAGGCAATGGGGATATGAATTTGCCCCCTCTTCCAATCCTCACCCCCTAACCCCAAATCAAGTGACTGCCTGGATTACAGTACTGTTAGGAAGTGACACTTCTTCCCCATTCCTAAGTTTCCTTCCATGTGGTGGGGGCAAGAGTGTGACATTTCTAGCCTCTGTCTGCCTCTTTACTCATCCATTCCCAGGGGAACTGAACTCTTATCTCATTTGTGAATTTGAGTAGAATGAAGTGAACATGCTTGGATATACTCCTTCCTTTTTTTCTCTTGAAAGACAACTGCCTATAGGCAGTAAAGTGCTCTACTCATCCTAATGAAGGTTCTACCCTTCATTAGCTGGGGATGGAGTGGGAGCCCTGTCTTGTCCATCAGTGCCTATGACTGGGTGTGTTAGTCTGTCTAATCTAGGTTCAGCATTAGGCATTCTCTCTCCCACTGATATAAGCCACATCCACCTACTCAGCTATTTTAGTAGTAACTGACATTTTAGTCCCCCATCTGCTTACTCTTTTGTTTTATTTCTCAATTCCATATTCAAGTGGGGAAGAGGGGCATTTTAACTAGTCCCTCTCAAATACCAGAATGGTGTACGTAGATTCTGACCATGTTAATCTGTTCCCAGGCTAATGTTTTGTTTAGGCTTATATTTATGTTCTTAATTAGAAGAACACATTTTAACCCCCTCATTTGAAGTATTAACTTCCCCTTTTAAAGACAAACAATTAATTAGTTCAACTTAGTTGTAAACAGAATAGTTCTCACCACCAAGTTTTAAATGTGCTGTTCATTGTTATATGTTTGTGACTGTGGTTTAGTTTTAATCTATATAAGAAGGCATGGGAAAAATAGAGAACAAGTTGTCAAAATCTAACAGCTTTTTTCTCATAGATTCCAATCAGATGATCTGCAATTGAAAATTGCAGACAGGAATGAGATATTTCACAAAAATTTAGGTTCTTCCAGATCAAAATCCATTTAAGGAATTCTAGAGTAGAAAGGAAGACAGATGTTTGACAATCATGTTGGTATGTATGTCCTCACTTTGATTCATTCCAGTTATTGATTTTTAAAGATATTTTTACATAAGTACATCAAGAGATTGTTTTTGTTGAGGAGGTTAATGTGCTGTTCTGTTCTGGCAAGACTTTCGAATGTCTTATTTTTACTCCCCCTATCCCCTTTATTACCTGAGTGTACAGGGTGGAGATTCAGAATTCTTCTGTCCATCTAGTCAGGAGGACAGTTTTTAACTCTCTGTACTCTGGAAGTATTTCCTTTGATGTTTCAGTCCTTTCATGCTGGATTCCATGTTGAAAGCATCAACAGGATTGCAAAACGTCAGCAAAACCATCTAGATTCTTTGTTTTTCTGTTAGTGAATTGTTAAAATTTTACAGCTCTAGTGCAGTTAAATAAGAGTATTCCTTAATCTTGTACTCCAGGTTTCTCACAACCTGGAGTTTCATATGTGCTTAGTAAAGCACATATGAAATATCTTGCAGAATTGAATCCTGTGAAAATCAGAGTACTTATAATACTTCATGAATACCTATGGCATTTTGAAGTTAGATTGTTGTAGTCTTTATAAGTCAGCTAACAACACCATTCCTGGGTAATTAATCTTCTAAAAGATATATAATTACATGCTAAGAAATGTATTTATTGTTGTAATATATGTTGTATATGTCTAGCCTCATATACCATTGAAAGCAGAGCAGAAGACTACAAAAGTTGAAAGAATCTACAAGATCATTGAGTTAGACACCTAATTTCTTATTTGGGGAAAAAATACTGATAAATAGGCTACATGACTTGCCCAAATTTGTTGGTTGCCTATTTGGCATTAGAAACTTAGAATTCTAATTCAATTCTGTGTGCTTTTCATTACATCACATTTAATAGAAAGGGAAGGCTTACTAATTATACATTGTTTGGGCCCATGATAAGAAGTTCTTCCCAATGTTTTCATTTGTTGCCAGTATCAGCCATTTAGTTGCCCAACCCCATTTTAGCTAGGCTTTCCCTAGGGCTACACTGCTTATTCTGTCTCCTTTCCTCAGCATCAAACTACCATGTGGGTTAATGCTATGGATAGGACCTGATGGCTACGTTGCCCAATCCAAACTTGGAGATAATGCTTGACCTGCCTCACCAGAAATGCCAAGATGTGCTCAAAATAGATTATAGTCCCATGATCTTGTTTGAACTTCAGTTTAGTTGGTCAGCTCCTCTCTGGAGCTGTGACTTCTTCGCTTTTTCTCTTCCTGAGGCTGCTCTCTTTCTATCATGTTGAACAACCAGCTCCTTGGTTTCACTCCCTTGACCCTGACTCTTGCACTGTGGCTATATGCTTTCGCTAGAGAAGATGTCAGTCAATTCTCCTTGTTGTCAGCAGTCTGATGAAAAAGTTGAAGAGTTAAGAGTAGAAACTATTGACTAAAAGAGTTAGTGTTAGTCTTCTTTTGCTGCCATAACAGAATACCTGAGGCTTGATGATTTATAAAGAACAGAAATTTATTTCTCACAGTAGTAGAGGTTGAAAATCTCAAGATTAAGAGGCTGGCATCTGGCCAGGGACTTTTTGCAGTAAAAGGGCAGAGAGAAGGCAAGAGAGAGAAAGAGAAATAGGGACTGAACGTATTCTTTTATAAGGAATCCACACTCATTATAATAGCATTAATCCATTCATGAGGGCATGGCCCTTGCGGGCTAATCACCTTTCATTATGACCCATCTCCCAAAACCTGAATTGCAGGTTAAGTTATCAGCACAGGCTTTTTAGAGAACACATTAACCATAGCACTGCCTTTTATACTTACCTCTACTCCAGACAGCATTGGGAAAGCCTGAATAGTGACATAGATAGTAGGTTTATTTTGTGGGGAAGGAAAAAATATTTATCCTTAGTTATTACTAGATGCATGGCTGAAGCCTCTACAAGAGACAGTAATAGAAAGAAATCATCAAATTTATTTGAAAGAGGTTACTATACACAGGAGCCTACATAAAGAGAGAAAAACGCAAAGAAACAGGTAAACTTTGTATATTTTTATGCGAGGTTTGATGAAGTGGATAGTCATGGAAAAGTATGATTGGACAAATCAGGTATAATCCAATGGTAATAAATAAATGGGAAGAACTTAGCAAGGCATGTTTGATCTTCTTGGCATCTGCCTTTGGCTTCTGTCCTCTGGATATAGGTAGGGCACCTCTGGAATGAGGGTCTCATTACCGACTTCACTGAGAAGGGATGAGGAGAAAAGGTGAGAGTGACCTTCCTGCTTCTGCTGTTTTCTTAAATGCCTAGATGCTATATTTTGAAGTAGCATGTCCTGAACTCCATTATTCTACTGAAACAATTGAAACAGAATACATTGTCTTGTCACTTCTCTTACCTTTGTGTCCCTTCCTAACACTTAGCCGTATATGCATCATTTTGTGGATAGGATTTCAGTGCATAACCAAGCAAAATAATGGTACAGACTCTCTGGATTATTATCTTGGCTTTGCCACTGATTAGTCATGCAAGCCAGGGTAAGTGTCTTAACCTCCCAACCTCAGTCTTCTAATTTAATAAATGAAATGACCATTGTAACACTGTCAAAATTAAATGAATGAACTCACAGTGGTCTGTCAAAGGGGATACTATTGGAATTTTGAGTTCGTCAATTCTTCATTTTGTGGAACTGTTTAGTATCCCTGGCCTCTACTTCCTAAACGCCAATAGTGACTCCAACCATTGTTACAACTCAAAATGCTCCTCTATACTTCCAAAATAGAATTTTTCAAACTAATATATATAAATTTCTTAGCATAGTATTTGGTACATTTAAAATAACTGCTTCTAAATAACATCTTCATCTTCACTATTTCAGAATTTTTTTCAGGAGAAAATGTTTGGAGTCTTCCAGAGCCTTGGCATCAAGTTTATACATATGCGATGGACTTCTTTGAGCTTCTCTTGTGCTATGAGGGCTGTTTCAAGGCACTAGGATTGGCCTAGATCAGATGTGAGGGCCCATTTAAGCCTGCTACCCAAAAAGTTTGGTTTGTTAGGGACTGGATCTGATGGTCTAGCTTACTGACTTTAGGTCCACCCATTGGCCACCATGGGATACCATAAGTACTCTATACTTCCTGGAGAGATCTTCTTGGGATACCCTGGTCCAAGAGTATTCTCGTCTTGTTTGTTTGTTTTAAACCAATCTCTGTCATCGACAGCAGCCCAGTCCTTTATATCGGCCATTTAGTTGCCCAACCCCATTTTAGCTAGGCTTTCCCTAGGGCTACACTGCTTGTTCTGTCTCCTTTCCTCAGCATCAAACTATTATGTGGGTTAATGCTATGGACAGGACCTGATGGCTACATTGCCCAATCCAAACTTGGAGATAATGCTTGACCTGCCTCACCAGAAATGCCAAGATGTGCTCAAAATAGATTATAGTCCCATGATCTTGTTTGAACTTAAGTTTAGTTGGTCAGCTCCTCTCTGGAGCTGTGACTTCTTCGCTTTTTCTCTTCCTGAGGCTGCTCTCTTTCTATCATGTTGAACAACCAGCTCCGTGGTTTCACTCCCTTGACCCTGACTCTTGCACTGTGGCTATATGCTTTTGCTAGAGAAGATGTCAGTCAATTCTCCTTGTTGTCAGCAGTCTGATGAAAAGGTTGAAGAGTTAGGAGTAGAAATTATTGACTAAAATAGTTTAAGTTATCCTGCTTATCCTTAATTGATTTGAATTCTACTTCAAAGAGAGTTAATGAGCTTTGGATGTCAGTGTGTAGAAAAATGTGAACACATCTGAGAGCTGACACCAGTGAAGTTTTGATATTAAGATTGCTTTTGACAACGCAATATGGGAAGGAGATAACAATTGAAATGACAGGCTAATGGAAACCCAAAACCTACCTGGGCGTGGAAAGTTGTAGCAAACATAGATAATTCTTTCTTCCTACTCTTTTTTTTTTCTTGCTATCATTGATTTGTCAATGAGCTTAAACAAAGTGGTAAAAACTGACTTTACCAATGAATTTCAACAGTAATCACTACTGACACTTATTTTTCTTTTTTCTCTTCCCCATTCCCCTCCATTATAGAGCAGTATAGCATAGTGGTTAAACATTGGGATTTAGAGTTGGATAGACCTGAGTTTAAATGGAATTTCAGACAAATACAAACCATGTGACTTTGGGCAAATTACTTCATCTCTCTGAGCCTTAGTTTCTTTGTAAGATAGGGACAATATACCTCATGGGCTTCTTGTGATATCTAAATGAAATAATGTATGCAGGTGCTAAGCAGAATGTTTTCTTCATAATGAGTACTAAAAAATAAAGGAAGATAATCATGACTGTCCAGGTAAAGGCTTGGCCTCTCCAAATAGCTTTTCAAACCCTATAAAAAGTGAAGTGGTGGTCCTTATATCTTTGGATATTCCTGGGTCATCACTGTCTTCCTTGGTCTGCTCCATATTCCAAATGAACTTGGAAATTTTCCATAGCCAAGTTATCCAGGAAGCACTGGGTAAGTCAGCAAAAGTAATGGGGAAATACAAGATTGGGAACACATGTTTATGATCACAAGTGCGATAAAACAATGCCATTCAGAAGAAATGTGTTGATAAGACACATTAGAAAGTGTTATCTTCAAACCAGCACATGATTTTATTATGTGAAGACCAGTAAAGCTTTTTCTCATGTTTTCACTTGATTTTGGTAATCATACTCAAAGCTCTCATCAAAATAAGATACATGTGACATTTGATCATTGTCAGTATTTCCTTTAATGCACAAGGGAGTATGGAAAATGTATATATAGAATCAGAAGCCATTCATAATGTGTTTGAAGAGTTCTGAGGGTAAGGATTTTGTCTGTGTCTGTCTTGTTTGCTGCTGTGTTTTTACTATCTAGCATTGGTCCTTGCACACAGTGGTACTGAAAAATAAAATAATTAATTTAATTGCCTATTTTGTATATAATTATTAATATAATTGAACATTGGTCTTAATTATGCATTTACAAAGTAGTTGGTAAAAAATCTAAAGATGGCATTCAGCTAAAGGTTACTGTCAGATTTGTCTAATAAGACTCCTTTTCTGTGAACCAATTAAACTTAGGTCATTGCTCTGCCTTAAGGGAGCAGTATTCAGTCATGATCAATTTGTGTGACTCTTTTCCAAGGAGTATTTTATTTTTAATGAAAAATTGGCCAGTGGTATTTTTTTAGACTTATTCATTAACATTTCAGCTGTGTTGTCTAAAACATTGATGTATGGTTAAATTAAGAGTGTGGTTTTAGGGGATAAACTAAAAAATACCAGAATGTTACATTATATATAAAGGACAAGGAGATATAAATTAGTAATAAACCAATCTAAATTGGGTCTTCTTGATATCCTTAATTATTGTACAAAGGACTAATGGTGAGTGTATATGTATTTTTAAAGCTTCAGCATCTATTAAAATTTGTGTAAAATTAACTTATTTGTGGTGTCTTGTTAAATGTTTTATTAAAAATATAAAACACTAGTGAAATACGAAGACTTTATAACAAAGTAAATGATACTGATTTTTTTCTTTTAATGAACAGACTGGAACATATAATATATATTTAATGAACTGACTAGAACACTGAATACATATTTACTTCAAATTGGTCATTTATTCTAAGTATCCAGTCATGTTCAGACTTTGTGTTTGGGATTTTCATATAGAAATAGGAAAATAGAGGGATAGTATTAGGAGATATACCTAATGTAAATAACGAGTTAATGGGTGCAGCACACCAACATGGCACATGTATACATATGTAACAAACCTGCATGTTGTGCACATGTACCCTAGAACTTAAAGTATAAAAAAAAAAGATATAGGAAAATAGAAGATGACCATCGCAATTATTTTATAATTATGCTTCACTCTTGAACTTAATTATATACCTTGATCACTTACATTATGTGTCACACTTGGCTGCAAATGATATTTAGAGCATAAATCAAATCTAGGTTTAAATGATTAGAATTTGCTGTCATTTAGTACATTAAAATAGGAATGCCAGGCTTTGATTATTCTTAAGGAATTCTAATGTTTGGAAAGATGGCAGTATCATTGGGAAAAAAGTGTGCAGCCTCATAGAAATGACCACTACATTGAGGATGCAAACAGAGATAGGTGTTTTTTCTTCTTTTTAAGAAAAACCAACCTCATTATTTTAAAGTTCTAGCAGAGGAGCATGGTTAAAGCTACAATCTTTGCTTGAAACACAGGCTTCTTTGATCTAGGAA
Source organism: Chlorocebus sabaeus (assembly GCF_047675955.1). Taxonomy (NCBI): domain Eukaryota; kingdom Metazoa; phylum Chordata; class Mammalia; order Primates; family Cercopithecidae; genus Chlorocebus; species Chlorocebus sabaeus. The sequence continues at coordinate 40,391,046 of NC_132913.1, forward strand.
AGTCTTTGTCAGCAGTACAATCTTGGGATACATACTTATAAAGTAAAAAAGGAGAAAGCAAACTTTCTTAATAAACCACTCTCTGAAATCAGTATGGGCAGTCAAGTGGTCATTGACAGGTTAACTTCTGAGCAACTGCATAGTTATCAAGGCTCATATAGTCCCGATATGACTTTTCCTGTCAAATATAGAGTGAGTATATTGGAGTCAGCATCACAAAATGGAATGATCACGAAACTTTATTAGAAACATGAAAGAGAAAATGTTTTGGTTATATGGTTATGTGGTTATTTCCATATAAAACTTACTCATGGAAAAACTGGGAATGGGAGATATTATTCAGCTTGATGGATACACCCATCTCGTATTTATTTTGGTGCAGTCGAGGTAGCGTGGTGTCATCTAATGTTATTCAAAATAGAGTATAACTTCTAGGTGAGTTCATTTACTCACACACTTACATGTTGATGTCTCCTAAATCCAAAGATGCTCACACAGGCACCTTTGCTTGAATTTCCTGTAGGCACCTGACACTTCACTTACCCTGTTATTATCTAAAGTCATCATGGTCTTCCCCCTCCCTTCCACTAATTTGGTTGTCTTCTGTATTCCTTATGCTTGTTATTGTCATGACCAGTTAAGTCCGAAGAGCTGGAAATCAGTTTCTTTCTTAAGCAGTCCCTCTGCTCTGCCTAATTTGTCACCAACTCCAAAAGTTTCCTAGAACTGTCATTTGTTCTTAGTCCCTAATGCATCTGCCTTGGTTTGCCTTATTATCTATTATCTTTTCCTTGAACTGTGGTCACAGCAGGTTTTTGGCTTTCTTGATTCCAGTAAATCCTTAACACTGATAACTGAATTATCTTTCTAAGAAACAAATCTATAATGTCACTACATACCAACACACACATGCACACACACCGTATAAATCTACCTCTGACTTCTTTCTTTACAAAAGAAAAGTCGGTAGTCTTTACTGGTACACAAAGGCATTTTCTCCCTAGTTGCAATCTAAAACTTCTTCAAACACAACACCTGAAATTTCAGTTGCCCTTAATTTCCTGCAATGCACTCTGCTAGTTCACAAGTCCTCTTCTTCAGACAGGCTATCCTTCCTTCCCAGGGCAACTATCACCCCTTTCTATCTCACAGTACCTACTTTCCCTCTAACACCAACTCCAAGGGCAAACTTTGCTGGCTTCATACAAGCAGGTGGTTACTTCCTGTTCTCTGCTCTTTTGGACCTTCCCACATTGTGGTACAATTATCTAATTAGTTATAAGTGGTCCACCCACTATTATCATTAGCCTTTTTTTACTAGACTGTGGATACTAGAGGTCTGTCACATATCTTACTGATCTGTGTAGCTGTAGGGTCAAGAAGAGCCCCTAGCATAAAGGCTCAATAAATAATTGTTGAATTAAAAAAGAAGAAATATTGATAATAGCTAATACTTTTATAGTTCATTATGAGCCATGCATTATTATAGCAGCCATGCATTATTCTAGGTTATTAACTCATGTAAATTTTACCACAGTGCTATCAAGTAGATAAAATTATTATCTTCATATTATAGGTGAGAAGACATTGAAGTACAGAGAGGTTAAATAACTTTTGAGGTTGATATAGTTTGACTGTGTCCCCATCCAAATCTCATCTTGAACTTTAGTTCCCATAATCCCCATGTGTTGTGGGAGGAACCTGGTAGGAGGCAATTGAATCATAGGGGTGGTTACCTCTATGTTGTTCTCATGATAGTGAGTGAGTTTTCATGAAATCTGATAGTTTTATAAGGGACCTTTCCCACTCTTCGCTTTGCACTTCTTGCTGCTGCCATGTGAAGAAGGGCATGTTTGCTTCCCCTTCTGCTATGATTGTAAGTTTCCTGAGGTCTCCCCAGTCAGGCTGAATTGTGAGTCAATTAAACCTCTTTCCTTTATAAATGACCCAGTCTTGGGTATGTCTTTATGAGCAGTGTGAGAACGAACTAATACATAAGTGCACAGCTAGCAAGCATCTGAGCTCTTTATTAAACCCATGCAGCTCTTTATTAAACTTTAGACACAGGGCTTATTAACAACTATACCTTACCACTTCTCAGTGCAGCCCAATACTAGAACCCTAAATTAAAAAGTTTTTCTAAAATTGTTGCCTTTAGGGGAAAGAAAGGGCCATTAGAGTAAAATTAAAGTATCAGAGATTTATTTACTGAAAAGTAGTTTCTAGCTTATATTGGAGAGTAGGAAACAAAATTATTTGTCCACCATGACCACAATATATAGTGTTAAATAAGTTATACGTAAAATAAGATGAAAATGGCACTGTCAGTGCCCCAGATTTGTATTTTATACACCTTAATATGTGCTTCAGCTGACTTCTGCTGACAGGCTCTGCACTTGTTTGTAAGACTCCATGAATTTTCTGAAACTGTGACAAGCCATGTTGCCTATGCACATGCCAGGCTAGAAGAGCCAAGGCATTAGTACCCTTTGGGAGCTGCCTTCCCAGAGAATACCTTCTCTGAAGGTATTCCCCTTCAGAGAATACCCCAGCTCTCTTGCTCCTTGAATGAGATTATTCTGAGATGTGAGTTTTGTATAATTTACAGAGTTTCTCTGAGGGATTAAGCTTCAGTTGTGAACTGTGGTAGATGTCTTAACATGTATTCTACATTTTCTGGCTTTCCTTCCTTACATCATGTTTTCCTATATTTTAAAATATTGCTTTTATATGCCTTTCATATCTACTATCTATCATAAATAGCGATTTTTCTTGGAATGCTTCTCTCAGGATTTGCTTCTGGGAGAACTCAACTAAGACAGTGATGTTTATAATTATTACCTTGGTTGCAAAATGTCAAATAAACAAAGTTTTGAGTGTGTTAATATATTAAGAAGAAAGTTCTAGTACCTTGAGGAATACTTTTTATGGTCATTGATTGTAAACCCACCTCAAAGTTCTGCTCTGGGTCTCTGGTAATCTGCCCAGTTTACTGTTTCAATTCTACTTTGACAAAACAACTACCTCAACACATACAAGGACTCCACCCAACTCTTCTCTTCACATGGTAGATTTCAGTATAAAGGAAAATAAGTCTTCCCCTCAAATATGCAAGATTTAGAAATGAAAATTGACTATTATATACCAAGGGTTGAAGTGATATATCTATCACAACTATAAAAAAAAAATTTAATTGTATCTTTTAAGTTTCTCTTTGAGTGGACCATAGAATCTTGACTGTGATTTGTCTTTAGGCCAATTTTTTTCTACTTATGACCCTCAGACATCTGAGGACAAAGTAATGGGAATGCAGCAGCTACTTTTAATATTGTTGGATTCCTAATGGAAATCAGCATTTATCTATGAAAATAATTGTGCTAAATAACTATGATCAAATATACTTGCCTTTAGTTGGAATTATACTGCCTCATGTGTGTCTAAAGCTCTATCTGGAAGTTAGTTTTTATCTTTAATATAAAGATAAATTATTTGTTACTTAGTACAAGCAATTTTGTAAGTAAGCATCTTAGAAGCTGGAGTTAGAGCCAGAGGATGAGTGAGAGGGTCCTTGTTGGTCAGAAAGTTGGGAGTAGAACCCCTCCTTCTTTTTGCCAGGCTCACAGCTGGAGGAGCCAGAGAGAAAGCTTTCTGTTAATGAGAGTGAAGCCAAATATGATGTATCTAGGAAAAATAACTCAAACTCTGGTTATTGTGTGATCTGCTCCAAAGTATTAGTTATGATTAGGAAAATGAATCTGAGGCATTTGGAGCATTTCAATTTGATCCTACAGTCATAATCTTAGTGCCTGTTGTTAAAGTGCTGCTCCAGTTAGAAAGACCACCAAAATGCTGGACCTCATCAGGAGGATACTGGGGTAGAAGAGAAAAACATGATAGCATTCTTGGATTCAAGCCCAGTGCATCTAGCATTAGAAGAGTTTCATCTGGGCTGTGTGCTGCAAGATAGACCTTCCAAAGCTGAAGACCACTAAATTCCCCTGACATTTGTAGATTATTTGCTAGGCACTGTAACCAGTTAATTTACAAATAATTTAAAAACACAATTTTTGTAATTTCAAAAGCAATCTATTCCTTCTGTGGAAATTAGTTTTAAAAATCTAAAATAGATGAAAAAACTAAATGCTTTCATTCAGCAATAACTGTTAACTTGTGCTCTATTTTTTCTGATTTCAAATTTACAGTAATTCTTGAATATATAAAAAAGAAAGTAGAAGTCCCTATTAATCCCATTCTCCTCAATTAACTACTATTAATGAGCTGGTACAGATGAATACTTTTTCTATTGCTAGATATTTGTTATTTCACTTATTTAGTTAATGTTGGCATGAATAGTTTTAATTAAAAATAATTTTAGATTTCTTAAATTATAGTTCCTCTAGAATGAGGTATAAACTTTACCTGTTTTTCACTGTAGCGCCCCTTGTACCAAGTGCAATGTCTGCTATATGGTGTGCACTTCATAAATTTTTGTTAAATGAACAAATGATGAATTATCGGCTTAAATGGCATGAACAAATTTTTGTTGCTATTTTTAATTCCCAAAAGTGTAGTATTTTGAACTGGCTAGATACTTTTACAAATGTTAATTCTAAGAAAAACTCAGTGAGACAGTTGAAGAAATGGAGGTACAGAGTCGATTTACAGTAATACAGCTGATGTGGAGCTAGTGTTCAGATTTACATCCTTTGATGTGTTAACTTTAATGTTCTATTCACTTTGCCACACCTACATTTTGTCCCTCACCTACATTTTCTGATTAAGAGGATGCAGAAGACAAAGCCCTAGAGGCTTATTGTTAGTAGACAAGGATCGTTGGTTGGCTTGAGCGGAGCTTGCCAAATTGTGGTGTGGGCACCACTCTCATAGAGCACCCCTGCAGAGCTGGTCCAACCAGCAGAAACCTAATCCCTTCTAAGACTTGTAAATATCAGTTTCCAGGGGATGGAAAGTTCTTATGGGACTGGAATCAGCATCTTTACCAAGCACCCTGTTGTGTGTTGAATTATACCCCCCTCACCCCAAAAATATATTAAGTCCTAACTCCATAGCTGTGGATGTGACTTATTTGAAAATAGGTTCATTGCAGATATAATTGAGTTAAAATAAGGCTATGCTAGATTAGAGTGGGCCCTGATCTAATGACTGGTGTTCTTATAAGATGAAGGAACTGGAGATACAAAGGAGACACAGAGGAGAATGCCATGTGAAGATACAGAAGACACAGGGATGAATGCCATGTGAAGATACAGAAGACACAGGGGAGAATCCCATGTGAAGATACAGAAGACACAGGGGAGAATGCCATGTGAAGATACAGAAGACACAGGGGAGAATCCCATGTGAAGATACAGAAGACACAGAGGAGAATCCCATGTGAAGATACAGAAGACACAGAGGAGAATCCCATGTGAAGATACAGAAGACACAGGGGAGAATCCCATGTGAAGATACAGAAGACACAGGGGAGAATCCCATGTGAAGATACAGAAGACACAGGGGAGAATGCCATGTGAAGATACAGAAGACACAGGGGAGAATCCCATGTGAAGATACAGAAGACACAGGGGAGAATCCCATGTGAAGATACAGAAGACACAGGGGAGAATCCCATGTGAAGATACAGAAGACACAGGGGAGAATCCCATGTGAAGATACAGAAGACACAGGGGAGAATCCCATGTGAAGATACAGAAGACACAGGGGAGAATCCCATGTGAAGATACAGAAGACACAGGGGAGAATCCCATGTGAAGATACAGAAGACACAGGGGAGAATCCCATGTGAAGATACAGAAGACACAGGGGAGAATCCCATGTGAAGATACAGAAGACACAGAGGAGAATGCCATGTGAAGATACAGAAGACACAGGGGAGAATGCCATGTGAAGATACAGAAGACACAGGGGAGAATCCCATGTGAAGATACAGAAGACACAGGGGAGAATCCCATGTGAAGATACAGAAGACACAGGGGAGAATCCCATGTGAAGATACAGAAGACACAGAGGAGAATCCCATGTGAAGATACAGAAGACACAGGGATGAATCCCATGTGAAGATACAGAAGACACAGAGGAGAATCCTATGTGAAGATACAGAAGACACAGGGGAGAATCCCATGTAAAGATACAGAAGACACAGAGGAGAATCCCATGTGAAGATACAGAAGACACAGGGGATGAATCCCATGTGAAGATACAGAAGACACAGGGATGAATCCCATGTGAAGATACAGAAGACACAGGGATGAATCCCATGTGAAGATACAGAAGACACAGGGATGAATCCCATGTGAAGATACAGAAGACACAGAGGAGAATCCCATGTGAAGATACAGAAGACACAGGGGAGAATCCCATGTGAAGATACAGAAGACACAGGGGAGAATCCCATGTGAAGATACAGAAGACACAGGGGAGAATCCCATGTGAAGATACAGAAGACACAGGGGAGAATCCCATGTGAAGATACAGAAGACACAGGGGAGAATCCCATGTGAAGATACAGAAGACACAGGGGAGAATCCCATGTGAAGATACAGAAGACACAGGGGAGAATCCCATGTGAAGATACAGAAGACACAGGGGAGAATCCCATGTGAAGATACAGAAGACACAGGGGAGAATCCCATGTGAAGATACAGAAGACACAGGGGAGAATCCCATGTGAAGATACAGAAGACACAGGGGAGAATCCCATGTGAAGATACAGAAGACACAGGGGAGAATCCCATGTGAAGATACAGAAGACACAGGGGAGAATCCCATGTGAAGATACAGAAGACACAGGGGAGAATCCCATGTAAAGATACAGAATTCACAGGGGAGAATGCCACGTGAAGATACAGAAGACACAGGGGAGAATCCCACGTGAAGATACAGAAGACACAGGGGAGAATCCCACGTGAAGATACAGAAGACACAGGGGAGAATGCCATACGGAGATACAGAAGACACAGGGATGAATGCCATACGGAGATATAGAAGACACAGGGATGAATGCCATAAGAAGACAGAGGCAGAGACAGGAGAGATGCATCTACAAGCCAGGAAACACCAAGGATTGCTAGCAACCACTAGATGCTAGGAAGAGGCAAGAAAAGATTTTCCCCTAGAGCCCTTAAGAGACTGCAGACCTATTGACACCTTAACTTTAAACTTTCAGCCTCCAAAAGAGCCACTTGGTTTGTGGTACTTTTAGTAGGGCAGCACCAGAAACCTGACACATGCCCAAGACCTTAAATTTGACTAAATTTAAATCCAGAGTTGACTGTTTACTAACCTAAAATAGTAGTTTAGACCCAGAAACAAGTAAAGGACAAGATGAAGGGTGTTAGAACATCAATGAAATAAGAACTAATAAATATGGAAAGTTTGAATCAATCAAGTTACATTTCAGCACACCTGAGTTGTGACTCCAACTTTTGAGACAGGAATAAACCAAATCTGCATGCTTCTTATGGCAAAGAAGCAGATCTATCAGAGATCTTGGAAGAATGCTAACTACATAGGATATAATGATAATAATGATTAAATTTCATTTCGATCCAAAGCCTAATGTCTTTAATGTTAGCCATTAATTTTTAAGGGCCAAATACAGAGCCTTCATATTAATTGATAAAATTACGCTTAACTCAGAATAGCTGTTCAGTATTTTTTCCAGAAAAAAATTGTTCAAAGTATAGTAAGCAGTGTCTAAAATTGTTCTTAATGATTCCCACCTCTTGATATTCACATTTTGTATAACCCCTTCCCTAGATTGTGGGCTGGACCTACTGACTTGCTTCTGACAACTAGCATATGGGAAACATAATGATATATCAATGCTAAGGTGAGGTTATAAAAGACTGTGACTTCTCTCTTACTCGCTCTCTAGCTCTTCTTACTTGCCCTGATAAATCAAGCTGCCGTGTTGTGAGCTGCCTTATAGAGAGGCCCACATAGCAAGGAACTGAGGGTAGCCAGCAGCCAGCCAGAAACTGAGGCCCTCAGTCTAACAACCTGCAAGGTACTAAACCCTGTTAGAATTTAGTGTAACATGTGTTAAGTTTAGAAGCGAGTTGTCCATTTGACCTTTGAAATAATAACTATAGCCTTAGTCAAAATCTTCATTGTATTCTTATGAGATCCTGAGCCAGAGAACTCAAACTGTGCCTGGATTTCTAACTCACAGAAACTGTGGTATAATAAATGTTGTTTTAAGCCACTAAGTTTTGAAGTGATTTAGTATGCAGCCATAGATAGCAAATATAAAAGCTCTTTAAATGCTTGAGCTTTTTCTCCAAGTTTGGAAATTTACAGAGATACTATATCCATCTTCATCATTAAGCAAACAGGTTAGCTCGCTTTGTTTTGTTTGTTTGATTTTTTTTTAAGACGGAGTCTCGCTCTGTCACCAGGCTGGAGTGCAGTGGCGCAATCTCGGCTTACTGCAACCTTTGCCTCCTGGATTCAAGCGACTCTCCTGCCTCAGCCTCCTGAGTAGCTGGGACTAGAGGCACATGCCACCATGCCCAGCTAGTTTTTGTGGTTTTGTTAGAGACGGGTTTCACTATGTTGGCCAGATGGTCTCGATCTCTTGAGCTCATGATCTGCCCACTTTGGCCTCCCAAAGTGCTGGGATTACAGGCATGAGCCACCACGCCCAACCAGTTTGCTTTGTTTTAAATGTGTGCAATTTTCATGAATCACTGCTTAATAATTAGGGCAAACAAATATGGCAAGTTTTGCTCCTTGCTTAATCTATGAACCCAATAGTTTTATGGTGTCTTACTTAGAGGTCATTCTGTCTAACCCCTGTACTTCTTAAATGATGAAGCTATCATTGTATTAATAGCTTGCCTAAGTAAGATTGCCAGATTTAGCAAATAAAAATGCAGAATGTCCAATTAGATTTGAATTTCAGATAATCAGTGAATCATTAAAAAATATAAGTATATACCATATAATATTTGGGACATACGTACCCTAAAACATAATTTGATGTTTATTTGAAATTCAAATTTAATTGGTGTCCTGTATTTTATATGGCAATCCTATGCCCAAGGTCAGGCAACCAATTAGTAACAGAACCTGCATTAGCAGCCAGGTGTCTGGTTTCCAGGCCAGTATTCTTCCTCCCACATGACACTGTGATGCTGATGAAAGTCTTGCTTTAAAAACTCATCTTGTGGTTGTGCATGTTTGAAGTTTTAATGTAGTAACCATTACTGAACTGCTTTTGAAAGGAGCTCATGGGTCATTAAAGGACAAAACTGATGTCTTTTATACAATCAATGGGACTCATTCTGCAAATGAAAGTCCAGTCTGAGAGCGTTAATGGAAGGCAGCTGTGGACCCTGATGTTCCTATAATAGTGAGCAAGACTAAATGTTGTTAGTTTCTGACTTGACTGCATTAATATAGTGATTTTAAGTATGCAGGCATATTATGAAAAGGGGCAATTTGTGGGAAGAAAATTGAATCAATTTAAAGGAGCTTTTATATTTATATATTTAACATACGCAGATCTATAAGCATTAACGTAATTACGTGAAATATATAAAAGTACACAGTAAGCATTAAGAAGCCCTCTGCTAACGTGTACTAAGAGACTTTAAGCCTATGTGTGATTACTCTCTAATTAGAGTTAGTGTTTCTTTGCTGACATTATTGAACTTAGAATATCTTTAATTGTTTAAGTACATTTACATAGATAATTTACATAATCTGTTCTTGTTGACAATGGGTTTATGTAGAGTATAGTCATTTGAGGATAACAAGTGTGATGATAACATAGAGACTGCTGGAGAAAAAAGAAAAAAATTAAAAGCATCCAGGGTTTATGAAGTTTGAATGAATGCAACTCAGATTTTGGGCCTTTGGTCATTCTAGTTCATTTATTCCAATGCATCAAAAGACCTATAACTGCTTTATCTTTATGGATTAAATAACACTGATTGTTGTTTTCCTGATATTCCACCAAAAAATCTTTAATAATTTTGTTCTCTTGAGGGAAAAATAGCCAAGTAAGGCATGAACAGTAACATGGAACTCAACTAAATGTTAGGAATCTATTTTTTTATGATGAAGAATTGCATTTATACTCTTTTTTTTGTAATCAAATGCTAGGCTAAGCTCACAGTATTGATTTTGTACATATATGTATGTATATATGAGCTTAAGGAAAATTCACAGATGTTAAAATAATTTTCTTTTATTTAATAATAAAGAATGAATAAATAATGTTCTACTTTTAACAAAATGTTTTCACTTATCTCCACAAATCTCCAAAACAACCCTAAAAATAGGCTTAAATTAAAAATAATGTGCCTAAGGTCACAGTGATAGAGTGTGGCCCAGCCTGATTTCAACGTGTTTTTTTTTGACTCCAAGCTCAAGTCTTTCCATTATGCCACATTGCCTCTAGATTTTGGATACTGTTTCATTGAAAATTGATTGTATTTACCTTGCAAAAGTAGAGCCAATCTTGTAATGAAACCAGGATTTAATTGTCAGGTCCTCTAGAGACTTGTTTTCTGAAATTTAGCATTTAGAACCTCTTGAAGTTTGAAAATGACTTATTTAGAAATAATAAAGGAGGAGGAATGGAAATTCACTTTTTCCATTTAGAATTTTCATGGCTAATCTCATCTTCATTCAGAGTGGTGCATCTCTCTGAATATTTTATCAGAGTTCTCTTGCAGCTGAGTTAAAGTTGTGCCTACGCCACTGCCCTAAGTCAGTCCATAGGTTACGCCCCATGATTTTTCGTTGACTGGCTGGCTGACCTAAGGCTTTCAGGGCAGATGTGAGGAGTGCTAAGGCGGCTGAGAGAAGGTGCAGAATATCCTAGGGGCCAAGAAATGAACCAGAAATTAAAAGGATATGCAATTTAATCTTTGAAGAAAATACAAGCTACAAAAAAATCTTTGACTTATCTGTGTTAGTGGTTGATAGTGTTGGCATGGAAAATGGAGTATTGAGTGCATTTTTTTTTGTCTTTACTGGTAATGCAATACATTATAAATAATAATCCTATGAGTTTATTCTGCACTCTAAAATCATCATTAGGCTTACCAGAGGTCCTGAACCTTAGTAATTGATTTCACCCTTTGGCATACTGAGCTGAGGAATTCTAGGCATTTGGGCATCAGATTTTTAAAAAATCAAATGTTTTACAAGTCATGTGGCTTCTCATATCCATGTACCTCTGATGAGTGCAAATCCCTATATAAAATGAAAGTCACAGAAGAAGATGACTCCAGTTTTTCTTTTGTAATTCATTTTATCAACATTCTTCCCCTCTCCACTTCTCCCTCCCACCATGTGCAAACATTCATGGACATCTTCATACCAGTACCTGTTACTCTTCCAAGGAACTTGGGGACCATAATCTTAGTGATATCCAAACACCAGTTTTATCAGTCTTTTTGATTCATCTTTTTACTTGCGATTTTTATCATCTTCTAGTTATGTTTAACTCCTGGATTCACAATACAGCCCTGACGTATCTCTTGTGGACTATTTTTGCATCATTATTTTATTCTGAGCTTGCTGTACTTTACTTTGCCACTTCTTGATCTATGCTCTTTATGTTATGGCAAACTTTTCCCTAGGCTTTGGTAGTTTTGTATAACAGATACTTTTTGAATGTAGTCTAAAATATTTCCACCTGATCAAACAACTGATGAGGACCTTAAAGTTCCTTTGACCATTTGAATAATAACATTTGCTGAGTGCTTACTATGTGCGAATGCCATACTGTGTTCAATACTCATCTAGTGATTACAATAGCCATAAGAGTTAAGTATGCGTATTATCACTCACAGATGAGGGGAGTAAAGTTTTTGTAGACACAAAATGACTTGCCCAAGGTCAACAGAAAGGTACAAGGTAGAGAAAGATTTGATTCCATGACCTTGGCTCCAAAGATCATGATCTCTACTGCTGCATTTCAGCACCTGTTCTTTGTCATATTGTCTCTTACTGAGTTTTGAATTCCTATTCAGGTAGTGTATTAGTCCATTTTCATGATGCTGATAAAGACATACCCAAGACTGGGCAATTTACAAAAGAAAGAGGTTTAATGGACTTACAGTTCCACATGGTTGGGGAGGCCTCACAATCATGGTGGAAGGCAGGGAGGAGCAAGTCGTGTCTTACATGGATGGCAGCGGGCAAAGACAGAGCTTGTGCAGGTAAACTCTGATTTTTTAAAACCATCATATCTTGTGAGACTTATTCACTGTCATGAGAACAGCGTGAGAAAGACCCACCCCATGATTCAATTATCTCCCATGGGGTACCTCCCACAACATGTGGGAATTACGAGAGCTACAAAATGAGATTTGGGTGGGAACGCAGAGCCAAACCATATCAGGTAGGGGCTTTGCTTTCAAACAATACAAAGAATACGTCCTTGGTATAATTCGAAATAGCACTCTAGTTATATGTAAAAGACAGTTATTTCAATCTATATATTTCTGTGTGAATGTGCATGCAGAAAGAGCACATGTTAATCTGTTTTCATGCTGCTGATAAAGACATACCCAAGTCTGGGCAATTTACACAAGGAAGAGGTTTAATTGGATTTACAGTTCCACATGTCTGGGGAAGCCTCACAGTCATGGTGGAAGGTAAGGAGGAACTCTTACATGGATGGCAGCAAGCAAAGAGAGAGCTTGTGCAAGAAAGCTTCCCCTTATAAAAACCACTGGATCTCATGAGATTTACTCACTATCACAAGAACAGCATGGGAAAGACCTGCCCCCATGATTTGATTATCTCCCACCAGGTCCCTCCCACAACATTTGGGAATTCAAGATGAAATTTGGTTGGAACACAGCCAACCCATATCAGATAGTGTCCATAGGAATTTTTTAGATAAGAGTGTGCCCCGAGCACACATGTTGGAAATCCACCAATACTGGCTTTGATTCCCTCTGGACACTGTTTAGCCTGCATAGTCATTTCTCGCATCTTCAGTTCACTGGGGTGCAGGCCAAATGTTCAAATGCAGTTTTACTTATATGTATGTACAGGAAATGCAATCTGGTTTTGCTCGAGGGTTTCATTTGAGGAAGAAAGACTACAAGAGGCTAATCAAGGTCCTCTTACTCAAAATTTTCTAGTAGCCGTTGTGCAAGATGCTTTCTCTGGCAAAACCAAAGTCCCAACCCAAGGCAAGCTAGATGATTTCTAGAAACAATTCATTACTTTTCACAGATTCAGGCCTGAAATGCTTACCAATAGGCAAAAGGAGGTGAATCAGATTGGAGGTAAGGGTGGAGAATAACCATTTAATAAGAACCAATTAGGTCGGGTGTGGTGGCTGACACCTGTAATCCCAGCACTTTGGGAGGTCGAGGCAGGCAGATCACGAGGTCAAGAGATGGAGACCATTCTGGCTAACATAGTGAAACCCCATCTGTACTAAAAATACAAAAATTAGCTGAGCGTGGCGGCATGCACCTGTAGTCCCAGCTACTCAGGAGGCTGAGGCAAAAGAATCGATTGAACTCAGGAGGCAGAGGTTGCAGTGAGCCAAGATCATGCCACTGCATTCCAGCCTGGTGAGACTCTATCTCAAAGAAAAAAAAAAAAAAAGGAACCAATTGGCAATAAGTTTGAATAGCAACTAAAAACATACCCCTTCAAAGCAGAAATTCTAGGTCTGCTATTCGGAGGACTTGCTCTATAGAATAAAGCAATACATCCAATTAGGATTAGAATAAGTCTTTATGACATTTAAAAGACACTGCTCTTTAAAATGTGCAGAGAGGAAAGAGGCATCAAAAGGTGGCTGTGAGGATGGCCGGCCCTTCCTGAGGAAAGCACGTACTTGGGACCACAGCCTTTGAGACCTCCTTAACTTCTGTTTTCCTCCCCGACCTAATACGAAGTGCATCAGTGAATCCTGCTAACTCTGTCTGCAAGTATGCCCAGAATCTAATAACTATTCCCACCACCACAGCTCCTGCCCTGGACAAGGCACCATCATCTCTTGTTGCAGAAGCATTATGAAACTGACTTCCTGCTTCTGCCCTTCACATTCTATTCTATTCTTAGCCCAGTAGCAGCCAAAGGGACCCTTGAAAACCTAGGCGAGATCAGCCACTCCTGTGCTCAAAACCTCTGTTTGAGTGGTTTCCAATTTCACTCAGAGTCAAGTTACCTATGAGAGAGTCTCCACCCTGGCTCCCATTACGTACAATCTAGTGAGCTTTAAAGAAGTATTGATGTTGGGGTCTGATCCCAGAAATATTAACTTCTTTGGTTTTATAGTTAAGCTCATTGCTATTTGCTGAAAGCTCTCTAAGTGATTCGAATGGGATTCCAGGGTTGAGAATCACCATCCATCACAATCTGCTTGCCCTCCCCTTCTTATCCTTTTATCCATCTTCCCATCCTTCAATTCACCCCAGACACACAGGCCACCTGGCACCCCAGGTACTCTCCCACCTCAGTCTTTGTGCTGGCTGATGCTCCCTCTACTATTCACATGGAGCATGGTGAGCCTCCTTCCAGTCTTTAAAATGTCAAATACCCTGCACAAGGATCCCTAGAAAATTATGAGCAGAAGAATATTGATTAGCATCTTGTAATATTGCCTACTGAATTAAACTCCTCAAGCTAGATTAGATTGCATTTCCTTCACATATGAGTAGATCTGCCATATGATAATTTAGCCTTCACCCTGGTGAGCTGAGGCTGCAAAATAAATAGTTGTATAGTCCAAACTACTGTCAATAGGAATTGGAATTAGCATCGATGGATTTCCTGCATACATGCTCAGAGCACCTTCTTATCTAATAAGTCTTCCACAAACGTATGCCTGTAACCTTACATACACAGGAGAGAGATGTACTGGGAGACCCTGACCAGATAGCTTCTAAGGTCTCTTATGGTATAGGTATTCTATGATTCGATTGTTAAATATTAATAGTAACACCGAATTATAAATACTAATGGTGTAAAAAAAGACACCAGGACTAGATTGGGGGTTTGAGCCCCTCCATTCTCCACAATTCATCAGCTACCTTCAAATTATCATAAATAACCACACAGTTTAAGTAGGCCCCTTGGAAAAGTACCCTTTGGACAAAATACATTTTAAGCCTGATTACTCATTTATATTTTAATATATTTCAATTTTCAAGCATGTTTTGTACCTAATGGAAGCTCAACAAGCATTTGGAGTACGAGTCAGTTGATGGGTGACTTCATGAGTATTTTCTATGGGAAAGATGGTGGCCCTACACTCTGAGAGTGAGTTAAGTTATATTCAAGAAGACATCTAGAAGAGTGACCTGACCTTAGAGAGTAACCTGGAGGATGGCCACATGCCCAAAGATGAGGAAGGAGCCTTATTCAATGATATAGAGACTTCATTATCTCCTGTGTCAAGGACGCAGCAGCTGAGACTGCCAACTTTTTGTATGTGGATGAATTCATGTATGGGTGATTTCAGAAGAACCCACAAAAGAAATTGCCTTTAAATATCTGGCAAACCTGCAGAGGACCAATACCAGCTCAGAAGAGTATCAGTCAAACATAGTCTTTTTGGAACCTCCTATTTTCTTTCTAGGTTTTCCAATTTGAGCTGGTGAGGGAGAAGTAGAAGCACAAAGAGCAAAAGAGAAAAATCCAGTTGCTGTTCTCCGACTGTGTGTTTTCCTCCTACTCCAGGTCTCAGCTGTGGGGAGGGAGAAGGTTTAATTCAAGTTGGAATTTTTGATTTATTATGGAAATAAAATGCTTTGTGATTTAAAGTGACCCTAGGACTTTTTATTATCTAAGAGTATGCAGAAAAGGTAATAGAGACTGCCCATATTTTCATTTGAAGGCAATGGAAATACTAGCCCAACAGAATAAATTTCAAGAGAGAGTGGGAGAGAAAATGAAGTTGTTTATAATTCTGTCCCATGAGTCATGCTTGTTACGTATGTCTACTTCACAATTCTGCTCTGATTAGTATGATATTGATTCTCATGTCAGCCTGAAAATATTTATGTCGCAAACCAAGCACATTTTTGGTTGGTGAAGACGTTTCTCACAATGTTATATTTTAATCAGCATGGAATTATTAAACTGAGTTAATTTTTTAAAGACAAGGTCTCACTCCCTCACCCAGGCTGGAGTGCAGTGGTGTGAACATGGCTTACTGTATCTTCGACCTCCCCAGGCTCATGTGATCCTCTTACCTCAGACTCCCTAATAGCAGGGACTATAGGTACATACCACCAGACTCAACTATGTTTTTGGTATTTTTTGTAGAGACAGAATTTCGCCATGTTACCCAGGCTGGTCTTGAACTCCCGGATTCAAGGAATCTACCTGCCATGGCCTCCCAAAGTGCTGGGATTACAGGCATGGGCCACTGTGCCAGGGCTAAACTGTGTTAATTTTTTTGTTGTTGTTTGTTTTTGAAATGAGAGCCTGTCAAGGAAGTCTTTGCTTTGGAATCATTGAAGGATTGGAGTAAATCCACTTCTTGTTGTAAGACAGTTTCATCAGTACCAGACTCAAAGCTCCCTTTCTGAAATCTTAGTCACACAATGCATACCTCATGCTGATTTGACCTGTGGAGATTACCAGTTGTAAAGGCACTAACGAGCTGTTTTTAATGGAACATGTTTTTTCTTGACAGTGCTCTGAGACAGCCAAATAAAAAGGGCTCCCCAGAGAACCTCCGACAGGCCTATGCACTGGGAGGATGGGGTGGGGCTTCAGGAAGTTTGCATCCTTTGCAGTGTGGGGGAGCCTGACCTCTCCTGTTCCTGGGTGGTATCTGGAATTCAATCGGTGAGAAGGGGGCCTGTTAACAGGAACCCCTCTTGCTTTGCTGGGTTTTTTTTTCTGTATTCAATTTTTCTCACCCTTCTATGTATCCCCAAGTCTAATCTTTCCTGGTTGTGTGACAAGAACCTGTTGTTTAGCTGAACTGAGGAGAAAGTCCTACAACAGCTCCACCATGTAATAGACAAAATTGAGACTATCTAATGAAAAGTGAGAGTTGCAGTCTCCTGAAGTTTATTGTTCTCTGTAATTTAGGGCAACACAACTTTCCATTTGTCTGTAACAGAGATACAATTTCAGTCCCTAACAGTTGTCATCAAGTCTGACAAAATGGCCTCTTCTTGATGACATGGCTTCCGTCTTCCCAAAGAATCTTGGTATATTGAGACCTGCAGCCTTGTAACTGGAAGATAAGAGCTGTCTTGTGTTTCTTTTCTTTCTTCAGACAGCAGCCAGACATGGTGCTCAGCACACAATAGATGTCCAAGAATGCTATTGATGGAATGTCTGGGTGTTTCAGTCATTTGGAATGCATATCACTACCTACTGTTCATATTTGAAGCACAAACAGCATTAATACTAATGGCCTGTGGCTTCTGAATTCCTTTCACAGCTCTCTCTTCATTTAGTCTAATTACTGTAATGGGCAGAGCACCCCTTCTGTTTTGACAGTTAAGATGAAGGAAATTGAAAATTCGAAAAGACCATAAAGGACAGGCTCTCAAGAAAAGAATCCATTAAAGTCAGTTAAAAGTTATCTCAAATCCTCAGCATCCAATGTCTCTTACTTAAAATTTCCCATTTTGTTAAAGCATAAATGAAGTGGCTCCTTTTTTTCTCCTGCCTGAAGATCACAAAAACCATTTCGCTTTGGAAATGATTCCTCTACTTTTGTGTGTAAGTGTACTTAAAATTTTATATAGGTATGAATAAGAATAGCCAGTCCTACCCTTTGTCATTTCTGGAAGTGAATTTTCTCCTTGCATCCTCTGAAAGGATGAATAGAGAAAGGGCATATGAAGAGCTGGTAAGTGGGGCTGTTTATCTGTCTGCTGTAAGATTAATAACACGCTACACAATTCTCAGTTATTGTATTTATGAGCAAAAATAGCCTTAGGCAAAACTGAGAAAGTTCCCTTTGCTATCAACAAACTTTTATTTTCTTTATCTCCTCTGCCAATCTCCTTCTCAAACTTCTAGAACTTAGTGCCCAATCTTTCTGCTGCCTCTTAGATGCCCAAGCCCAAACCCACCCCTAGGCCTATGCTTCAGTATTCCCTCCAGGGAAGCTTTGTGCCAGACTCTTCTGACTCCTTTCTCTTTTTTCTTTTCTTTTTTTTTTTTTGAGACGGAGTCTCGCTCTGTGGCCCAGGCTGGAGTGCAGTGGCACGATCTCGGCTCACTGCAAACTCCGCCTCCCGGGTTCACGCCATTCTCCTGCCTCAGCCTCCCGAGTAGCTGGGACTACAGGCGCCCGCCACCACGCCCAGCTAGTTTTTTGTATTTTTTTTAGTAGAGACGGGGTTTCACTGTGTTAGCCACGATGGTCTCGATCTCCTGACCTCATGATCCGCCGGTCTAGGCCTCCCAAAGTGCTGGGATTACAGGCTTGAGCCACCGCACCTGGCCCCTTTCTCTTTTTTCTAACTTGCTCTCCTCCCAGGCTTTGCTTGATATTTGGCCAACAAATGTGATCAACTCCTCCGTTTAAAGTAGCAATGACCAATTATTATTTAATGTGTTACAGAAATGTTGCATCATATGCACATTTAACTTAAATAAATCAAGCATGAACACAGCGTTTGGGGGCTGAGAAAGATGACAGGAAAAAAAGGAATTAAATAATGAGAGAGTCACAGGTTTTCCATTGCATTAGTCAACCCAGGCTGTAAGAAAATATTTTAGATTCTGTGGCTTAAGCAACAGAAATTCATTTTCCTGCTGTTCTGGAGACTGAAAGGCTGAGATTAGGTTGGCCACCATGGTTGGATTCTGGTGAGGGCTCCCTTCCTAGTTTTCAGACAGCTGCCTTCTCACTGTCTCCTCACATGGCAGAAAGAGAGAGCTCTATCTCTTCTTCTTTCTTATAAGGCTACCAATCTTATCGTATTAGGGCTCTGCCCTTATGACCTCATTTAGCTTTAATTTCCTCCTAAGAAACTATCTCCAAAAACAGAGCTTCCACATCAATCTGGGTGTCAGGGTGCCACAATTCAGTCCATAGCGCTTATTCTACTCCATCTGCAAATGACCAGGAATAACAAGATGGCAGATAGAAATCTGCTTTTCCTTGCTCTTAGTTTCTGCTTTCATTGTATAAGTGTTTTGTTGAGCTGAATTTGATAAAATTTAAACCTGTGTAAATTTTCTACAGTATGGCTAACTACTTTATCTGATGATTAGATGAAGAAATAATTCTCTGTTCCAATAATGCTAGGGAAGAAAAAACCCTGATTTGTTGAGAAATGGCATGGGTGGGTGTTTTTCTTCATGGGTGACTTAAGGAACTTTCAAAGGTAATTTCATGTGTGTGTGATTTTTTCACCTTAGGAATTACTTTTAGAACTGAATAGGACTTCATTATACTTTTGGATTTTAATAGGTGTGAATAGTATAATCCAAGTTCATGAGTAGCTCAGGGGTTAGGGGGCACTTATTAGGGTATATTTGGGGTAAGGAGACCAAGGGATACTTTAAAAGTATGCATAGGTGATGTTCTACTCTGACCATGTATAATAATAATAAAGGATTAATTTTCATATATGACTCTGTGATGGTTATAAAATAACCCTCCCCCCAAAAAATAGCATGAAGTACAAAACTCCAGATGGCTTGTTTATTAATTCAGGGGAATATTTATCAATATGATGCAGGAATGGTTGGTCAATGAGTTCTATACAGTGGGAGAGACATTTTCAGATGTGCTTCCCTAGAAACTTGCTCTCTTCTTTTGACTTAGGATTCTTTGAAGCAGTGAACAAAGCTGGAGGCATCACGCTACCTGACTTCAAACTATACTACAAGGCTACAGTAACCAAAACAGCATGGTACTGGTACCAAAACAGAGCTATAGACCAATGGAACAGAACAGAGTCCTCAGAAATAATACCACACATCTACAGCCATCTGATCTTTGACAAACCTGAGAGAAAAAAGAAATGGGGAAAGGATTCCCTATTTAATAAATGGTGCTGGGAAAATAGGCTAGCTGTAAGTAGAAAGCTGAAACTGGATCCTTTCCTTACTCCTTATACGAAAATTAATTCAAGATGGATTAGAGACTTAAATGTTAGACCTAATACCGTAAAAACCCTAGAAGAAAACCTAGGTAGTACCATTCAGGACATAGGCATGGGCAAAGACTTCATGTCTAAAACACCAAAAGCAACAGCAGCAAAAGCCAAAATTGACAAATGGGATCTCATTAAACTAAAAAGCTTCTGCACAGCAAAAGAAACTACCATCAGAGTGAACAGGCAACCTACAGAATGGGAGAAAAGTTTTGCAATCTACTCTTCTGACAAAGGGCTAATATCCAGAACCTACAAAGAACTCAAACAAATTTACAAGAAAAAACAACCCCATCCAAAAGTGGGCAAAGGATATGAACAGACATTTCTCAAAAGAAGACATTCATACAGCCAACAGACACATGAAAAAATGCTCATCATCACTGGCCATCAGAGAAATGCAAATCAAAACCACAATGAGATACCATCTCACACCAGTTAGAATGGCGATCATTCAAAAGTCAGGAAACAACAGGTGCTGGAGAGGATGTGGAGAAATAGGAACACTTTGACACTGTTGGTGGGATTGTAAACTAGTTCAACCATTATGGAAAACAGTATGGCGATTCCTCAAGGATCTAGATCTAGATGTACCATATGACCCAGCCATCCCATTACTGGGGATATACCCAAAGGATTATAAATCATGCTGCTATAAAGACACATGCACACGTATGTTTATTGTGGCACTATTCACAATAGCAAAGACTTGGAATCAACCCAAATGTCCATCAGTGACAGACTGGATTAAGAAAATGTGGCACATGTACACCATGGAATACTATGCAGCCATAAAAAAGATGAGTTTGTGTCCTTTGTAGGGACATGGATGCAGCTGGAAACCATCATTCTTAGCAAACTATCACAACAACAGAAAACCAAACACCGCATGTTCTCACTCATAGGTGGGAACTGAACAATGAGATCACTTGGACTCGGGAAGGGGGACATCACACACTGGGGCCTATCATGGGGAGGGGGGAGGGGGGAGGGATTGCACTGGGAGTTATGCCTGATGTAAATGACGAGCTGATGGGTGCAGCACACCAGCATGGCACAAGTATACATATGTAACAAACCTGCACATTGTGCACATGTACCCTAGAACTTAAAGTATAATAATAATAAAAAATAAATAAAATAAATTAAAAAAAAAAAAGAAACTTGCTCTCTTCTTATTGAAATATGAGTTTACAAAGAAATAATTCCCAGATAGAGGGCAGTTGCAGAACAACTTATTTAACATTTACTTATTCAGCAGATATTTGAGTGCTGTCTACATGCCAACAACAAAAAGCCCATTATATTCATATATTTACCTTGTTTTAGAGATAATACCCCTTTACTCTTTT
Organism: Chlorocebus sabaeus; assembly: GCF_047675955.1. Taxonomy (NCBI): domain Eukaryota; kingdom Metazoa; phylum Chordata; class Mammalia; order Primates; family Cercopithecidae; genus Chlorocebus; species Chlorocebus sabaeus. The sequence continues at coordinate 40,412,488 of NC_132913.1, forward strand.
ACAAACATCATTTCACATAGGCAGGAATCATAAGCTTCATTTTGAATTTGGGGACTTGGTGGTGCAAAAGGGCTTATTTTCAAAGATGAAAATACCAACAGAGTACCCTCTGCATGTCTCGTTTTAAAATCCTGAGAGAATCTGCTTGGCCAATGAATATACTGCCTTGTGTCTGATCATACTCCAGGTTTGGTCAGCTATGACTGGGAGGCAGGAGAGGAGTAGAAATATGATTGAGGATGTGGACTGCAACTATTCCTAGAAGGAGGAAGGCACAGTTAGTACAAAACATAACCGGTATACTCACCACCAAGGCGAAGTAGAGAAATATTTTTCAGCCACTCAGCTAGAAGAAATAAAACCTGTACTTCAAAAAGTAGGTTTCTGACAGTGGCAAGAGAATTTTTAATTAACATCAGAGTTATTTAACATTTTCATAACTAAAACGACCCTTGACCATTTTTTGTCCTCTTTTGCATGGAAAGACTGAGACGTAAGTTCTTGGCTGTTTCAAATCCATTAAGAACAGGTCTCCAAAATAGGAAGAATGTGTGGGTTATTTTATTGTTGTTACTGTTTTACCGCTTGTTTACACTATGGTGTTCACACCACACACACACACTTACATCTGTGTTCTAGAACAGTGAGGAATGAGCAGTGGCCTCCCCAAACAGAGTTCCATCTGCCTGTCATGAGGATATTGCTGTCAGGTAAGACCCTCTCCCAAGGTGAATAATTATCTCATTGCTAATGTGTTAGGAGAAGGAAAAGTCCTAAAAAATACTGATCAAGGAAATTTCCAAGAAAAGAATCTAAAATGGGTCTGGATGTGTTTATTTTATTCCCAGTCATACTAGCAAAATAATAGCAGGGATGGAAGAAAAAGATGAAAAAGGTAGCTAAAGTTCAAAATGTTAGGCTACAAATTGGGCCACATTTTTGAAGAGGAATTATTGGTAAAGAGCAAAGAGAAAGTAGGGAGCAATAGAATAATTCACTTTGATCATAAGTTTCCAAAAAGCAACTCGATATTTCTTATATGCCCAGCTATGGGTTTGACAGATGGCTTTATGAAAGCACCCCAGGAAGGCAAGTATATCTGGAAAGCTAATGGCAATGTGGTCAGACCTTTGGGCTTTAAGGATCTATCTTGATTAATTCATTACTCCAGGTCTGTCCTCAAGTGAACCTGAACCTGAACCTGGTACGTGAAACCACTCCTTTCTAGAGGAGCTATGTTATAATTACTTGTCAAAACAAAACATTCAAAACCATAGACTTGGAATTCAATTGGATTTGGGATCCATCTCTGATCATACCTCCTAAAGCCTATTGTCCCTGGATAAATTACTTTATTTTTCTAGTCCTGAAATTCATTTTCTAAACAGTGAAAATTACCTTATTCAGTAAGAGTTGTTGAGATGATTAAATGAGATAATACATGTTATGTACTGACTGGTATATGACGGAGGCTCAAAAAAAAAAAAAAAAAAAAAAAGAGTTTCTATTACTGTAACCTTGTCTTTTTCTAGGGTAATCAGTCATCCAGGTTTGTACTAAAAGCCCTGGACTCTCTAGGTTGTAACACTGAAAGTCCCATGTCCTGGGAACCTCTCAGTCCTGGTCAAACTGGGATGGTGGTTGTCCTAATCTTACACCTTTTGGGAAACAGCCTCTTCAGCCAAACCTCCTTGATTCCAATGTGCACTTCATGTGCTCCTTTTTCTCTGTGGTGCTTCCTACCATGTTAATTTAAGAGACCCTCACACAGTGCTTAGTATGTGCCAGACTCTGTTTTCAGCTTTTTCAAATATTTACTTATCTAATCTTCATAAAAACTCTCTAGGGAGGTGTATTTATTATCCCTATTTACCGATGAGGAAACTGAGGGAGAGAGTGGTTAAGTAAATTGCAGAAGGTCCCACAGCTATAGAGGGGAGGAGCTGGAATTCAAACTTTCAGATTCTGATTCTGGAGTCCATGCTGTTAACCACTAGCCTTATGCTGACTGTGAAGAATATATCTATTCTAATCTGTAGTATCTGGAATCAACATGGGAATTCTATTTTTAGCTCTTTCACTGATTTAAAACTTCACTTTATACCTCTGAGTTTGGAGAGACATAACCTGAGGCAAATACTTAAACTGAGGATGTTCAGGGCTTGCAGCACTGAGGGGGAAAGGACACTATGAAAGGGAGGACAGTAATACTGTCAGATGATGTGCCAGACCAAGTTTTCCACTGTCTTTCAGATCCCTGGTTTTTACTTTTATTCTCTTACACAATATCGTAGATGTTTTTATTTAGAATGAGCTGGTTCCTTTGAAAGAGGGTAAAAGAGATTTGATAGAGGAAAACACCAAAAACATCTAATCAAGTCAACTATTTTGACTGTGAATTTGGGTAGCCATATAAAAATCGTTAGCATCATCTAGATTTTAAATGTTATCTACATTGTATTTTGAATTAAGTACTCATTTTTACATAGAAATATCTTTTTCTCTTCCTTTCCATCCTGACACTTCCCACCCCAAGCACACATTCACACAGCTATCAGTCTCTTGACTACTGGCAAGTGGTTCTGCTAAAATCTTGATTAACAGTTAAATGATTTTGCCACAATAGCCTGAGGCTCTTTAATATGAATAGTGGTGCAGGTGGGTTGAGTGTGTGCTCAGAGGTCCCTCAGTCTTCTCTTTGCATATCCAATTTACCACTTTTCCTGGAAATATGTGAGGATATGGAAATTTTCTGCCCGTCCCCTTTCACTGATGTATTTAGAATTCATAAATGCTTTATTCTAAGACTTTTTTCTTTAAGTCACAAATTTAAATTTAACAGAAGGCATGCGACATCATTTCATGTTATTTCATATGTTTTGATGGCAGTCAACATGAGATTTCTGAAGGGTAAGGTACTATTTTGGGTACTTTCTGAAATTAAATGGTGGTGCTCAAGATTATTCTAGAGCCGTTTCACACAGCACATTCTGTTAGCCCCTAGAATACAAACCAGAACTTGCCTCTCACAGACATGCTACCAAAGAATGTCTTCATGATTGGCTTTTAAATCCATTTTAGGAGTCTTTGAGCCCCTGATGTATGCAAGACATGGTGCTCAAATGTCCTTTTTTGAATGTGAAGTTTCAGAAGATGAGGTCCCTGACTTTAGGAAGTCGTGTCCAGAGGGATACAAAGTAGAGCATGATGAGATTTATAATGGAAGTGCAAAGAGCTCTGGAAAGGCAGAAAAAGAAGAGATCGCTTACAATGGGGGGAGGGAGAGGGTAAAGATTGGCTGAGGCATCTTAGAAGAGGTGGCATTTGAGCATACCCTTGAGGGATAACTAAGATATGAACAGATGGAGATGGATAAGAAGGACAGTTCAAGCTCAGAGGACAACAAAAGCAAAGGCATATTAGGCAAAAGACAAGGTAGGAAATGGCAAGGCTTCTCAGGAGAATGACAGGCCATGCCCCATGTCTGGCACAGAGGGATATCAGTGTTGTACTGCCAGGGAGAGGGGGGATACTCAGGTATAATGTCAGGAGGTCTTGGCATGCTTTTAGTGTGGATTTGTTTTATGGGTGATGTGAGTAATTGCTTGAGTAATGTATTTGAGATTATTGAATATAATAAAGGACACAGAACAGTTGCTCAATAGTTAACCATAATGGCTATCATCTTTATTTTTGGAAGCTCTCGTAAATAGGAGTGACTAGATCATGTTTAGAAGAGGTTCTTAGCTATTTATTTTCCTCCACTTACGAAATTCTTTATTCTCCCACCAGCTGTTAAAAGCAATAGAGGGGGAAAGTGAGCAGAGAGGACATCAGGTCTGGCATTTGATGATGTGGCAATCTTACTATCCATTCCTTAAGAAGATTTGTTATGCCAGATTTGAAGTAAATAATACAACCAACAACTATTTATCATGGAAGGAAATGATAATAGTCATGAACATTACAGCTAATATTTTTTGAGCACATAGTGTATGCCAAGCATTATTCCAGGTCCTTCACAATGTTATTTCATTTCCCATTCCCACGAGAACCCTATAAGGTAACTGGCCTGGAAGGTGGAATTGGCAGAGACTTCACAGAGGAGTCAGGTCTTGAGATGACCTTGGAGAAAGGAAGGATTCCAAAGGTTGTATACAACAAAGGGCAGGGTGTCTTTATAGAGAAAATGTGAGCAAACGAATGCCTATAAATGTATTTTCATAAAAAGTAAAGAAACTGAAACTGGGAAAGGTTAATAATTTACCTAAGATCCAGGATTCAAATCCAGGAAGACTAACTCTGAGATTTCAATCTTTAATCCTATGGCTTGAGTCTAGGTTGTAGGACCCCAGAACCTATGTCTGTTAATCCCTGTCTTATAGTGTTCTCCAAGTTGGAAAACTCAGTGTTACAAATATTAATATAATAAGTGCCTTTTATGTAAAACATATGTTAACTACCACAAGGAACTTTGCCCTCAAGTAACTTTTCTCCTAACAAGGGAAACTGAATACCCAAGTAAGATGCACTTCTCCTTCATTTTTGCATTCTCATTGAATTCACTGAAAGAAAACAGAAAGGGCATAGCATTCATTGAATACGGATATGAATTAATGCTTCATATACATAATTGTTTAAAATGGCCTGAAATATAATTTACCAATTTAAAAGGTTCAATTTAACACCTTTCAGTATTTTTACAGAGTTGTGCAATCATCCCCACAATCTGATTTTGGAAAATTTCATCAGCTCCCCCAAAAATCCATACTCATAAGCAGTCGCTGTCCATTCTACCATCCCGTCCATCCCCTGCTGAAGAGAATGATTAATCTTTCTGTATTTGTAGATTTGCTTATTCTGGACATTTCATATGTAAAATCAGGAAATATGTGGTCTTTTGTGACTGGCTTTTTCCACCTGGAAGAGCATAATGTTTTCTAGATTCATCCCTGTTGTAGCAGATAACAGTCTTTCATTTTTTAAAAATTGCTGAATAATACTCCATAGTATGGATATATGGTCACTTGCATTGGAGTGACATCTGGGTTCCACAAGCAGGATGCTGGGCTGGGGCACCTGCCACTAGCCTTCTCAACGTGTCTCTCCTTGTGTGGAACCTCTGCCCTACGAATGAGCAGAGATAAGGGTGGGCTAGGCCTAGGATTAAAGGCCTATAAGCTTAGGTAGAGCTTCCACCCTATACTTTGGGGCAGGGTAGAGGAAGAGACCTCCAGACTTCTCAGCTGTTTTTGTCTAATATTAAAACCTCTGCAATACAGATGGTGGATAGTGGGGTGGGGAGATGCTGCAGTTCTCAACTGGGAGCTGGGAGAAGAAAGAGCCCTGTGTTCTTGGTTCTACCTACCTGGAGTGGAGCTTCCATCATGCAGAGCTGTGTGTGGTGAGGAAGAGACTTTCGCTGCCACAGGCTCTTGTTGTTTGTTAGGTTGAAGTTGTGTTTTTTTTTTCTTCCCACTAGTTACAATTGTTTTGCTGGGAGAGGGTCTCAGAGCTCCCCATACCATCATTATAGAAGTCATCTAGCTATGCATTTAATCTTTATAATTTTTAAGCCTATTTTCTCTGTTAATTATTAGAACAACCTAAGAGTAAGGTGGTAAACATCAGAGCCAGGGTTTGAAAAAGATATTTGAATAGTATCTTACTGTGGTACATGCTTAGTAATATTTCCTGAATAAATTAATGAACCAAAAATATCAAGCAATACAATTTAGGAATGAATAAGCTTCCAGATGATGGATAGTGATAATAAAGGCTACTGTGGTTGGGTTGAGAGAGACACCATAAAACATTATTTTTGCTATGATGGGAAAAGTGTAATTTCTGTCAAACTGCTGAATTCTTTGTACCTAAACTATTGGTCTTTATGACCAAAATACACTGTAGAGCCAGTTCACCAATTCTGCTATAGTAGTGGTGCTTAATTCATTGTGAGAGATGGTGCATTTGGTGACTTCACATACAGAGCAAAACCCCTGGAGGGGAAGTGGCTACTTAGTGCTGGAATTCTGGCACCTTGGGGCATGTTTGGGAAAGCCGCAGGGAATTTTATTTGCCCAGTGCCCAGTGGGATTGCTGGAAGTAATTGAAGATGATAAACACATGGAGGAAGGTAGAGAAAAAGAGCAATTTCTGAACATATCAGTTAATGTCCTAATGAGCAGAGAGCTTACCTTGGAATGATAAAAGGTTTAAATGATCAGGCTCAGTTTAGGAAAACAGGCTGATGATTTAGGATATTCTACTGTGGTATAATGAATATTATCTTTTAGGCAAGAATATGTCCCAATTTTAGAAAAATGAGAGAATGAGAGTGAGAGAGAGAAAGCAAGACTGAGAGCAAGAGTGAGAGTATGTGAGACAGAGACTGATAAATGAAATGAAGCTTTGTAGGCCTACGGATATTGTAAGCTTTCCTTGCCTTTATTGTGGTGTTATGTATGGAAATGGGAAGATTGACAAGAAGTCCTATGAGAAATTAGTGAAGTTAGCCTGACAAGGGCCAATTCCCAAAGCTTTGTCTTGTTGAGCTCATGTCAGGAGATATGAAATCAAAAGCAGAAAATGGTAGGTGGGAGGTATTCTAGAGGCCCACTTGGAACTGGAAGGAATGATGTTAACATGGTGGCTCCTTGTACTTATGCAGTTTTGCAGGCTGTGGAGCAGTAGCTCAGACAGGGGTGCAACTTCCCAAGGAGAACATGCTGCCAGTTGGTGAAAAGGAGAAGAGATAATGGGCAATGAAGAGAAGTTTCAAAGGTGTGAATAGAGAGGTAATCCCGGCAATGATAAAGGAAATCTTTAGTGCCTGAAAAAGTATGCAAGTGATCCCAGAACCACACCAACAAGGAAGGTACCTGGACAGCTGGTATTTTTAGACTGCTTCTGGTGCCAGCTCCCAGCCCAAAACTCTTGCTATACATCACTCCATTCATTAATGGTGTATCAAGCATAGGGCAGGTCGAATGTACATGTCTCTAATAGTAATATCTCTTTTGCAAAATGACTAAAATGGGGAAACTTTTTTTGAAAAGGAAAAAATACACACCTTAATTTCTGTGCTTTTGTTTATGCCTCCTTCTATCCTTTCTTTTGCGAGAACTCTCTGACTCGTGCCCATTAACACCTGATGCCAGATCCCAGAGTCCATGATTGTAATTTCATCCTGTCTGTTTCCTTCCAGAGCAGTTAATCTTTCTCTTTGAGCTATAGTAACTGTGGTGCTGTAGTCTCAGAGCAGTGAAACCAAGTTAGCCCTGGACATGAAAATGCTGCCTGCATTGAATTGAAACCTTGAAAAGTAGCCATAGTTCTTTCAGCTTCATTCATCTTGCAAAGCAAGTAGCAGAGTCTGCCAGATGGAAATAGTTTAATTTGGTAGATGGAAACATTTCTAAGAATTGTGGACTATATTACAAATGTTGCTAGTTGAAGTCTCTTGCACAACTTAGAATTGTTTTCTCCTGTGCTGTATCATTTAGAAAGCCCAAAAGATCACTTTAAAAAATGGAGTGAAACAGAAAATCTGCCCCAGACAACTCTTGCAAAGTTTGTTGCTATTATTTAGACATCAAACAGTTTGTTATCAACTCTACTGACTTAAAAGCTTTTCAACTATTTTTTTTCTGCCCTCAGCATATCTTTAAATGACAGGCACAGATGTTTGCCTTCATTTCTTAGCATCTTCACCCTAGGAATTCATTGTCTAAGCACTGGAGTTTCGGGCATCACATGAATGCGTACAAAATACGCAGCCAAGTCCACTGTCCTTTGCCACCTCTAGCTCTCGTGGGTCATTGGATGATTAGATATTTGAAAAGCACCTTGAAATAAGGGCTATAAATAATTCCTTTCTCCATTTTTAGAAAGCTCCATGGAAAGAAGGGTCATTGGAAAAATCCTTGGATCACCCTCCATAAAAGACTGGTGTTTATTTGCCTTGAAGTAATTCAGAGAGAAGGGAATATGGTGCAATGAAGTAGGTCCTGAAGGAGAGGAGTGGGGATCTAGTCTTGGTTCTGCTACTAATTAGCTGTGTAAGCTCAGGAATTTCCCTTCACCTCAGGAGCCTGGATATGTAGAATAAGAAAGTTGAACTTGATGATCTCTAAGATGCTTTTTGAATGTTCTGTAAACACTTTACTCCTATGCAACCTTCTTAAGTCTCCTTGGGCTCTAAATAATGTTTCCTAATTTGTCATTAGGTAAGTAGCTCCTCTGATTCTGTAGAGAACTCCAGAAGTATATTTCAGCACTGGAACACTCAAGGTTCCAAGTTTATCCATAATAGGAGAAAAGTAAGTCTGGTATGCCAAGATAGGAGGAAGAAAGAAGAATTGGTTCTCAGGAAGTGACTGGCACAATCATTATACACAATTTAAGATACAAACTCATGCATACAAAACAATCCTCTCCTACAAAGCCTACTGATAATAGAAGACTAGAAGAGGAAAATGTTCATGTCTAGGGAAAAACAGTAATTCAGGCAATGGGCTCTGAAGTCTGACAGATCTGAGTGTGGGACTCAAAGTTACCATTTTCTTGCCTTACATCTTCGGGAAGTTTTCCTGACCTCTCTGATCTTCACTTGCTTAGAAGAGGGGTTATTTTAGAAATTATATGCATGGTTTTTCTAATATAATTATCAAAAAATGATATAAAGTATGCTTATCACAATGTCTGACAAATACTGCATAATAGGTACTAGCCATTATTCTTTCTTTCTTTCTTTCTTTCTTTCTTTCTTTCTTTCTTTCTTTCTTTCTTTCTTTCTTTCTTTCTTTCTTTCTTTCTTTCTTTCTTTCTTTCTTTTTATTATTATACTTTGAGTTCTAGGGTACATGTGCATAACATGCAGGTTTGTTACATATGTATACTTGTGCCATGTTGGTGTGCTGCACTCATCAACTCGTCAGCACCCATCAACTCGTCATTTACATCAGGTATAACTCCAAATGCAATCCCTTCCCCCTCCCCCCTCCCCGCGATAGGCCCCGGTGTGTGATGTTCCCCTTCCCGAGTCCAGGTGATCTCATTGTTCAGTTCCCACCTATGAGTGAGAACATGCGGTGTTTGGTTTTCTGTTGTTGTGATAGTTTGCTAAGAATGATGGTTTCCAGCTGCATCCATGTCCTTACAAAGGACACAAACTCATCGTTTTTTATGGCTGCATAGTACTCCATGGTGTATATGTGCCACATTTTCTTAATCTAGTCTGTCACTGATGGACATTTGGGTTGATTCCAAGTCTTTGCTATTGTGAATAGTGCCACAATAAACATACGTGTGCATGTATCTTTATAGCAGCATGATTTATAATCCTTTGGGTATATACCCAGTAATGGGATGGCTGGGTCATATGGTACTTCTAGATCTAGATCCTTGAGGAATCGCCATACTGTTTTCCATAATGGTTGAACTAGTTTACAATCCCACCAACAGTGTCAAAGTGTTCCTATTTCTCCACATCCTCTCCAGCACCTGTTGTTTCCTGACTTTTGAATGATCACCATTCTAACTGGTGTGAGATGATATCTCATTGTGGTTTTGATTTGCATTTCTCTGATGGCCAGTGATGATGAGCATTTTTTCATGTGTCTGTTGGCTGTATGAATGTCTTCTTTTGAGAAATGTCTGTTCATATCCTTTGCCCACTTTTTGATGGGGTTGTTTGTTTTTTTCTTGTAAATTTGTTTGAGTTCTTTGTAGGTTCTGGATATTAGCCCTTTGTCAGATGAGTAGATTGCAAAACTTTTCTCCCATTCTGTAGGTTGCCTGTTCACTCTGATGGTAGTTTCTTTTGCTGTGCAGAAGCTCTTTAGTTTAATTCAATCCCATTTGTCAATTTTGGCTTTTGCTGCCGTTGCTTTTGGTGTTTTAGACATGAAGTCTTTGCCCATGCCTATGTCCTGAATGGTACTACCTAGGTTTTCCTCTAGGATTTTTTTTTTTTTTTTTTTTTGAGACGGAGTCTTGCTCTGTCGCCCAGGCTGGAGTGCAGTGGCCAGATCTCAGCTCACTGCAAGCTCCGGATCCTGGGTTTACGCCATTCTCCTGCCTCAGCCTCCGGAGTAGCTGGGACTACAGGCGCCCGCCACCTCGCCCGGCTAGTTTTTTGTATTTTTGGTAGAGACGGGGTTGCACCGTGTTAGCCAGGATGGTCTCGATCTCCTGACCTCGTGATCCGCCCGTCTCGGCCTCCCAAAGTGCTGGGATTACAGGCTTGAGCCACCGCGCCCGGCCTCCTCTAGGATTTTTATGGTATTAGGTCTAACATTTAAGTCTCTAATCCATCTTGAATTAATTTTCGTATAAGGAGTAAGGAAAGGATCCAGTTTCAGCTTTCTACTTATGGCTAGCCAATTTTCCCAGCACCATTTATTAAATAGGGAATCCTTTCCCCATTTCTTGTTTCTCTCAGGTTTGTCAAAGATCAGATGGCTGTAGATGTGTGGTATTATTTCTGAGGACTCTGTTCTGTTCCATTGGTCTATAGCTCTGTTTTGGTACCAGTACCATGCTGTTTTGGTTACTGTAGCCTTGTAGTATAGTTTGAAGTCAGGTAGCGTGATGCCTCCGGCTTTGTTCTTTTGACTTAGGATTGTCTTGGAGATGTGGGCTCTTTTTTGGTTCCATATGAACTTTAAAGCAGTTTTTTCGAATTCTGTGAAGAAACTCACTGGTAGCTTGATGGGGATGGCATTGAATCTATAAATAACCTTGGGCAGTATGGCCATTTTCACAATATTGATTCTTCCTATCCATGAGCATGGTATGTTCTTCCATTTGTTTGTGTCCTCTTTGATTTCACTGAGCAGTGGTTTGTAGTTCTCCTTGAAGAGGTCCTTTACATCCCTTGTAAGTTGGATTCCTAGGTATTTTATTCTCTTTGAAGCAATTGTGAATGGAAGTTCATTCATGATTTGGCTCTCTGTTTGTCTGTTACTGGTGTATATGAATGCTTGTGATTTTTGCACATTAATTTTGTATCCTGAGACTTTGCTGAAGTTGCTTATCAGCTTAAGGAGATTTTGGGCTGAGACAATGGGGTTTTCTAAATATACAATCATGTCATCTGCAAAGAGGGACAATTTGACTTCTTCTTTTCCTAACTGAATCCCCTTGATTTCTTTCTCTTGCCTGATTGCCGTAGCCAGAACTTCCAACACTATGTTGAATAGGAGTGGTGAGAGAGGGCATCCCTGTCTTGTGCCAGTTTTCAAAGGGAATTTTTCCAGTTTTTGCCCATTCAGTATGATATTGGCTGTGGGTTTGTCATAAATAGCTCTTATTATTTTGAGGTACGTTCCATCAATACCGAATTTACTGAGCGTTTTTAGCATGAAGGGCTGTTGAATTTTCTCAAAAGCCTTTTCTGCATCTATTGAGATAATCATGTGGTTCTTGTCTTTGGTTCTGTTTATATGCTGGATTATGTTAATTGATTTGCGAATGTTGAACCAGCCTTGCATCCCAGGGATGAAGCCAACTTGATCATGGTGGATAAGCTTTTTGATGTGTTGCTGAATCCGGTTTGCCAGTATTTTATCGAGGATTTTTGCATCGATGTTCATCAGGGATATTGGTCTAAAATTCTCTTTTTTTGTTGTGTCTCTGCCAGGCTTTGGTATCAGGATGATGTTGGCTTCATAAAATGAGTTAGGGAGGATTCCCTCTTTTTCTATTGATTGGAATAGTTTCAGAAGGAATGGTACCAGCTCCTCCTTGTACCTCTGGTAGAATTCAGCTGTGAATCCATCTGGTCCTGGACTTTTTTTGGTTGGTAGGCTATTAATTATTGCCTCAATTTCAGAGCCTGCTATTGGTCTATTCAGGGATTCAACTTCTTCCTGGTTTAGTCTTAGAAGAGTGTAAGTGTCCAGGAAATTATCCATTTCTTCTAGATTTTCTAGTTTATTTGCATAGAGGTATTTATAGTATTCTCTGATGGTAGTTTGTATTTCTGTGGGGTCGGTGGTGATATCCCCTTTATCATTTTTTATTGCATCAATTTGATTCTTCTCTCTTTTCTTCTTTATTAGTCTTGCTAGCAGTCTGTCAATTTTGTTGATCTTTTCAAAAAACCAACTCCTGGATTCATTGATCTTTTGGAGGGTTTTTTGTGTTTCTATCTCCTTCAGTTCTGCTCTGATCTTAGTTATTTCTTGCCTTCTGCTAGCTTTCGAATGTGTTTGCTCTTGCTTCTCTAGTTCTTTTAATTGCGATGTTAGAGTGTCAATTTTAGATCTTTCCTGCTTTCTCTTGTGGGCATTTAGTGCTATAAATTTCCCTCTACACACTGCTTTAAATGTGTCCCAGAGATTCTGGTATGTTGTATCTTTGTTCTCATTGGTTTCAAAGAACATCTTTATTTCTGCCTTCATTTCGTTATGTACCCAGTAGTCATTCAGGAGCAGGTTGTTCAGTTTCCATGTAGTTGAATTGTTGTGGTTGAGTTTCTTAGTCCTGAGTTCTAGTTTGATTGCACTGTCTGAGAGACAGTTTGTTATAATTTCTGTTCTTGTACATTTGCTGAGGAGTGCTTTACTTCCAATTATGTGGTCAATTTTGGAGTAAGTGCGATGTGGTGCTGAGAAGAATGTATATTCTGTTGATTTGGGGTGGAGAGTTCTATAGATGTCTATTAGGTCTGCTTGCTGCAGAGATGAGTTTAATTCCTTGATATCCTTGTTAACTTTCTGTCTCATTGATCTGTCTAATGTTGACAGTGGAGTGTTGAAGTCTCCCATTATTATTGTGTGGGAGTCTAAGTCTCTTTGTAAGTCTCTAAGGACTTGCTTTATGAATCTGGGTGCTCCTGTATTGGGTGCATATATATTTAGGATAGTTAGCTCTTCCTGTTGAATTGATCCCTTTACCATTATGTAATGGCCTTCTTTGTCTCTTTTGATCTTTGATGGTTTAAAATCTGTTTTGTCAGAGACTAGTATTGCAACCCCTGCTTTTTTTTGTTCTCCATTTGCTTTGTAAATCGTCCTCCATCCCTTTATTTTGAGCCTATGTATGTCTCTGCATGTGAGATGGGTCTCCTGAATACAGCAGACTGATGGGTCTTGACTCTTTATCCAGTTTGCCAGTCTGTGTCTTTTAATTGGAGCATTTAGTCCATTTACATTTAAGGTTAATAGTGTTATGTGTGAACTTGATCCTGCCATTATGATATTAACTGGTTATTTTGCTCATTAGTTGATGAAGTTTCTTCCAAGCCTTGATGGTCTTTACATTTTGGCATGGTTTTGCAATGGCTGGTACCGGTTGTTCCTTTCCATGTTTAGTGCTTCCTTCAGGGTCTCTTGTAAGGCAGGCCATTGGTGACAAAATCTCTAAGCATTTGCTTATCTGTAAAGGATTTTATTTCTCCTTCACTTATGAAACTTGGTTTGGCTGGATATGAAATTCTGGGTTTAAAATTCTTTTCTTTAAGAATGTTGAGGGGGGGCGGAGCAAGATGGCCGAATAGGAACAGCTCCAGTCTCCAACTCCCGGCGCAAGCGACACAGAAGACCGGCGATTTCTGCATTTTCAACTGAGGTACTGGGTTCATCTCACTGGGGAGTGCCAGACGATCGGTGCTGGTCAGCTGCTGCAGCCCGACCAGCGAGAGCTGAAGCAGGGCGAGGCATTGCCTCACCTGGAAAGCGCAAGGGGGAAGGGAATCCCTTTTCCTAGCCAGGGGAACTGAGACACACAACACCTGGAAAATCGGGTAACTCCCACCCCAATACTGCGCTTTAAGCAGACAGGCACACCAGGAGATCATATCCCACACCTGGCCGGGAGTGTCCCACACCCACGGAGCCTCCCTCATTGCTAGCACAGCAGTCTGTGATCTACCGGCAAGGCAGCAGCGAGGCTGGGGGAGGGGCGCCCGCCATTGCTGACGCTTAAGTAGGTAAACAAAGATGCTGGGAAGCTCGAACTGGGTGGAGCTCACAGCAGCTCAAGGAAACCTTCCTGTCTCTGTAGACTCCACCTCTGGGGACAGGGCACAGTAAATAATAACAAACGCAGCAGCTCTGCAGACGCAAACGACTCTGTCTGACAGCTTTGAAGAGAGCAGTGGATCTCCCAACACGGAGGTTGAGATCTGAGAAGGGACAGACTCCCTGCTCAAGTGGGTCCCTGACCCCTGAGTAGCCTAACTGGGAGACATCCCCCACTAGGGGCAGTCTGACACACCACACCTCACAGGGTGGAGTACACCCCTGAGAGGAAGATTCCAAAGCAAGAATCAGACAGGTACACTCGCTGTTCAGAAATATTCTATCTTCTGCAGCCTCTGCTGCTGATACCCAGGCAAACAGGGTCTGGAGTGGACCTCAAGCAATCTCCTACAGCTACAACCTACAGCTGAGGTTCCTGACTGTTAGAAGGAAAGCTATCAAACAGGAAGGACACCTACACCAAAACCCCATCAGTACGTCACCATCATCAAAGACCAGAGGCAGATAAAACCACAAAGATGGGGAAAAAGCAGGGCAGAAAAGCTGGAAATTCAAAAAATAAGAGCGCATCTCCCCCAGCAAAAGAGCGCAGCTCATCGCCAGCAACGGATCAAAGCTGGACGGAGAATGACTTCGACGAGATGAGAGAATAAGGCTTCAGTCCATCAAATTTCTCAGAGCTAAAGGAGGAATTACGTACCCAGCACAAAGAAACTAAAAATCTTGAAAAAAAAGTGGAAGAATTGATGGCTAGAGTAATTAATGCAGAGAAGCTCACAAACGAAATGAAAGAGACGAAAACCATGGCACGAGAAATACGTGACAAATGCACAAGCTTCAGTAACCGTCTCGATCAACTGGAAGAAAGAATATCAGCGATGGAGGATCAAATGAATGAAATGAAGCGAGAAGAGAAACCAAAAGAAAAAAGAAGAAAAAGAAATGAACAAAGCCTGCAAGAAGTATGGGATTATGTAAAAAGACCAAATCTACGTCTGATTGGGGTGCCTGAAAGTGAGGGGGAAAATGGAACCAAGTTGGAAAACACTCTTCAGGATATCATCCAGGAGAACTTCCCCAACCTAGTAGGGCAGGCCAACATTCAAATCCAGGAAATACAGAGAACGCCACAAAGATACTCCTCGAGAAGAGCAACTCCAAGACACATAATTGCCAGATTCACCAAAGTTGAAATGAAGGAAAAAATCTTAAGGGCAGCCAGAGAGAAAGGTCGGGTTACTCACAAAGGGAAGCCCATCAGACTAACAGCAGATCTCTCGGCAGAAACTCTTCAAGCCAGAAGAGAGTGGGGGCCAATATTCAACATTCTTAAAGAAAAGAATTTTAAACCCAGAATTTTATATCCAGCCAAACTAAGTTTCATAAGTGAAGGAGAAATAAAATCCTTTACAGATAAGCAAATGCTTAGAGATTTTGTCACCACTAGGCCTGCCTTACAAGAGACCCTGAAGGAAGCACTAAACATGGAAAGGAACAACCGGTACCAGCCATTGCAAAAACATGCCAAAATGTAAAGACCATCAAGGCTAGGAAGAAACTTCATCAACTAACGAGCAAAATAACCAGTTAATATCATAATGGCAGGATCAAGTTCACACATAACAATCTTAACCTTAAATGTAAATGGACTAAACGCTCCAATTAAAAGACACAGACTGGCAAACTGGATAAAGAGTCAAGATCCATCAGTCTGCTGTATTCAGGAGACCCATCTCACACGCAGAGACATACATAGGCTCAAAATAAAGGGATGGAGGAAGATTTACCAAGCAAATGGAGAACACAAAAAAGCGGGGGTTGCAATACTAGTCTCTGATAAAACAGACTTTAAACCATCAAAGATCAAAAGAGACAAAGAAGGCCATTACATAATGGTAAAGGGATCAATTCAACAGGAAGAGCTAACTATCCTAAATATATATGCACCCAATACAGGAGCACCCAGATTCATAAAGCAAGTCCTTAGAGACTTACAAAGAGACTTAGACTCCCATACAATAATAATGGGAGACTTCAACACTCCACTGTCAACATTAGACAGATCAACGAGACAGAAAGTTAACAAGGATATCCAGGAATTAAACTCATCTCTGCAGCAAGCAGACCTAATAGACATCTATAGAACTCTCCACCCCAAATCAACAGAATATACATTCTTCTCAGCACCACATCGTACTTACTCCAAAATTGACCACGTAATTGGAAGTAAAGCACTCCTCAGCAAATGTACAAGAACAGAAATTATAACAAACTGTCTCTCAGACCACAGTGCAATCAAATTAGAACTCAGGACTAAGAAACTCAATCAAAACCGCTCAACTACATGGAAACTGAACAACCTGCTCCTGAATGACTACTGGGTACATAACAAAATGAAGGCAGAAATAAAGATGTTCTTTGAAACCAATGAGAACAAAGATACAACATACCAGAATCTCTGGGACACATTTAAAGCAGTGTGTAGAGGGAAATTTATAGCACTAAATGCCCACAAGAGAAAGCAGGAAAGATCTAAAATTGACACTCTAACATCGCAATTAAAAGAACTAGAGAAGCAAGAGCAAACACATTCGAAAGCTAGCAGAAGGCAAGAAATAACTAAGATCAGAGCAGAACTGAAGGAGATAGAGACACAAAAAACCCTCCAAAAACTCAATGAATCCAGGAGTTGGTTTTTTGAAAAGATCAACAAAATTGACAGACCACTAGCAAGACTAATAAAGAAGAAAAGAGAGAAGAATCAAATCGACGCAATTAAAAATGATAAAGGGGATATCACCACCGACCCCACAGAAATACAAACTACCATCAGAGAATACTATAAACACCTCTACGCAAATAAACTGGAAAATCTAGAAGAAATGGATAATTTCCTGGACACTTACACTCTTCCAAGACTAAACCAGGAAGAAGTTGAATCCCTGAATAGACCAATAGTAGGCTCTGAAATTGAGGCAATAATTAATAGCCTACCAACCAAAAAAAGTCCAGGACCAGATGGATTCACAGCTGAATTCTACCAGAGGTACAAGGAGGAGCTGGTACCATTCCTTCTGAAACTATTCCAATCAATAGAAAAAGAGGGAATCCTCCCTAACTCATTTTATGAGGCCAACATCATCCTGATACCAAAGCCTGGCAGAGACACAACAAAAAAAGGGAATTTTAGACCAATATCCCTGATGAACATCGATGCAAAAATCCTCAATAAAATACTGGCAAACCGGATTCAGCAGCACATCAAAAAGCTTATCCACCATGATCAAGTGGGCTTCATCCCTGGGATGCAAGGCTGGTTCAACATTCGCAAATCAATAAACATAATCCAGCATATAAACAGAACCAAAGACAAGAACCACATGATTATCTCAATAGATGCAGAAAAGGCTTTTGAGAAAATTCAACAGCCCTTCATGCTAAAAACGCTCAATAAATTCGGTATTGATGGAACGTACCTCAAAATCATAAGAGCTATTTATGACAAACCCACAGCCAATATCATACTGAATGGGCAAAAACTGGAAAAATTCCCTTTGAAAACTGGCACAAGACAGGGATGCCCTCTCTCACCACTCCTATTCAACATAGTGTTGGAAGTTCTGGCTAGGGCAATCAGGCAAGAGAAAGAAATCAAGGGGATTCAGTTAGGAAAAGAAGAAGTCAAATTGTCCCTGTTTGCAGACGACATGATTGTATATTTAGAAAACCCCATTGTCTCAGCCCAAAATCTCCTTAAGCTGATCAGCAACTTCAGCAAAGTCTCAGGATACAAAATTAATGTGCAAAAATCACAAGCATTCTTATACACCAGTGACAGTCAAACAGAGAGCCAAATCAGGAATGAACTTCCATTCACAATTGCTTCAAAGAGAATAAAATACCTAGGAATCCAACTTACAAGGGATGTAAAGGACCTCTTCAAGGAGAACTACAAACCACTGCTCAGTGAAATCAAAGAGGACACAAACAAATGGAAGAACATACCATGCTTATGGATAGGAAGAATCAATATCGTGAAAATGGCCATACTGCCCAAGGTAATTTATAGATTCAATGCCATCCCCATCAAGCTACCAATGAGCTTCTTCACAGAATTGGAAAAAACTGCTTTAAAGTTCATATGGAACCAAAAAAGAGCCCGCATCTCCAAGACAATCCTAAGTCAAAAGAACAAAGCTGGAGGCATCACGCTACCTGACTTCAAACTATACTACAAGGCTACAGTAACCAAAACAGCATGGTACTGGTACCAAAACAGAGATATAGACCAATGGAACAGAACAGAGTCCTCAGAAATAATACCACACATCTACAGCCATCTGATCTTTGACAAACCTGAGAGAAACAAGAAATGGGGAAAGGATTCCCTATTTAATAAATGGTGCTGGGAAAATTGGCTAGCCATAAGTAGAAAGCTGAAACTGGATCCTTTCCTTACTCCTTATACGAAAATTAATTCAAGATGGATTAGAGACTTAAATGTTAGACCTAATACCATAAAAATCCTAGAGGAAAACCTAGGTAGTACCATTCAGGACATAGGCATGGGCAAAGACTTCATGTCTAAAACACCAAAAGCAACGGCAACAAAAGCCAAAATTGACAAATGGGATCTCATTAAACTAAAGAGCTTCTGCACAGCAAAAGAAACTACCATCAGAGTGAGCAGGCAACCTACAGAATGGGAGAAAATTTTTGCAATCTACTCATCTGACAAAGGGCTAATATCCAGAACCTACAAAGAACTCAAACAAATTTACAAGAAAAAAACAAACAACCCCATCAAAAAGTGGGCAAAGGATATGAACAGACATTTCTCAAAAGAAGACATTCATACAGCCAACAGACACATGAAAAAATGCTCATCATCACTGGCCATCAGAGAAATGCAAATCAAAACCACAATGAGATACCATCTCACACCAGTTAGAATGGCGATCATTCAAAAGTCAGGAAACAACAGGTGCTGGAGAGGATGTGGAGAAATAGGAACACTTTTACACTGTTGGTGGGATTGTAAACTAGTTCAACCATTATGGAAAACAGTATGGCGATTCCTCAAGGATCTAGAACTAGATGTACCATATGACCCAGCCATCCCATTACTGGGTATATACCCAAAGGATTATAAATTATGCTGCTATAAGGACACATGCACACGTATGTTTATTGCAGCACTATTCACAATAGCAAAGACTTGGAATCAACCCAAATGTCCATCAGTGACAGATTGGATTAAGAAAATGTGGCACATATACACCATGGAATACTATGCAGCCATAAAAAAGGATGAGTTTGTGTCCTTTGTAGGGACATGGATGCAGCTGGAAACCATCATTCTTAGCAAACTATCACAAGAACAGAAAACCAAACACCGCATGTTCTCACTCGTAGGTGGGAACTGAACAATGAGATCACTTGGACTCGGGAAGGGGAACATCACACACCGGGGCCTATCATGGGGAGGGGGGAGGGGGGAGGGATTGCATTGGGAGTTATACCTGATGTAAATGACGAGTTGATGGGTGCAGCACACCAACATGGCACAAGTATACATATGTAGCAAACCTGCACGTTGTGCACATGTACCCTACAACTTGAAGTTTAATAATAATAAATAAATTAAAAAAAAAAAAAAAAAAAAAGAATGTTGAATATTGGCCCCCACTCTCTTCTGGCTTGAAGAGTTTCTGCCGAGAGATCTGCTGTTAGTCTGATGGGCTTCCCTTTGTGGGTAACCCGACCTTTCTCTCTGGCTGCCCTTAAGATTTTTTCCTTCATTTCAACTTTGGTGAATCTGGCAATTATGTGTCTTGGAGTTGCTCTTCTCGAGGAGTATCTTTGTGGCGTTCTCTGTATTTCCTGGATTTGAATGTTGGCCTGCCCTACTAGGTTGGGGAAGTTCTCCTGGATGATATCCTGAAGAGTGTTTTCCAACTTGGTTCCATTTTCCCCCTCACTTTCAGGCACTCCAATCAGACGTAGATTTGGTCTTTTTACATAATCCCATACTTCTTGCAGGCTTTGTTCATTTCTTTTTCTACTTTTTTCTTTTGGTTTCTCTTCTCGCTTCATTTCATTCATTTGATCCTCAATCGCTGATACTCTTTCTTCCAGTTGATCGAGTCGGTTACTGAAACTTGTGCATTTGTCATGTATTTCTCGTGTCATGGTTTTCATCTCTTTCATTTCGTTTATGACCTTCTCTGCATTAATTACTCTAGCCATCAATTCTTCCACTTTTTTTTCAAGATTTTTAGTTTCTTTGCGCTGGGTACATAATTCCTCCTTTAGCTCTGAGAAGTTTGATGGACTGAAGCCTTCTTCTCTCATCTCGTCGAAGTCATTCTCCGTCCAGCTTTGATCCGTTGCTGGCGATGAGCTGCGCTCCTTTGCTGGGGGAGATGTGCTCTTATTTTTTGAATTTCCCGCTTTTCTGCCCTGCTTTTTCCCCATCTTTGTGGTTTTATCTGCCTCTGGTCTTTGATGATGGTGACGTACTGATGGGGTTTTGGTGTAGGTGTCCTTCCTGTTTGATAGTTTTCCTTCTAATAGTCAGGACCCTCAGCTGTAGGTCTGTTGGAGATTGCTTGAGGTCCACTCCAGACCCTGTTTGCCTGGGTATCAACAGCAGAGGCTGCGGAAGATAGAATATTGCTGAACAGCGAGTGTACCTGTCTGATTCTTGCTTTGGAAGCTTCCTCTCAGGGGGGTACTCCACCTTGTGAGTTGTGGGGTGTCAGACTGCCCCTAGTGGGAGATGTCTCCCAGTTAGGCTACTCAGGGGTCAGGGACCCACTTGAGCAGGCAGTCTGTCCCTTTTCAGATCTCAACCTCCATGTTGGGAGATCCACTGCTCTCTTCAAAGCTGTCAGACAGGGTCGTTTGCGTGTGCAGAGGTTTCTGCTGCGTTTGTTATTGTTTACTGTGCCCTGTCCCCAGAGGTGGAGTCTACAGAGACAGGCAGGTTTCCTTGAGCTGCTGTGAGCTCCACCCAGTTTGAGCTTCCTAGCAGCTTTGTTTACCTACTTAAGCCTCAGCAATGGCGGGCGCCCCTCCCCCAGCCTCACTGCTGCCTTGCCGGTAGATCATAGACTGCTGTGCTAGCAATGAGGGAGGCTCCGTGGGCGTGGGACCCTCCCAGCCAGGTGTGGGACATAATCTCCTGGTGTGCCTGTTTCCTTAAAGCGCAGTATTGGGGTGGGAGTTACCCGATTTTCCAGGTGTTGTGTGTCTCAGTTCCCCTGGCTAGGAAAAGGGATTCCCTTTCCCCCTTGCGCTTCCCAGGTGAGGCAATGCCTCGCCCTGCTTCAGCTCTCGCTGGTCGGGCTGCAGCAGCTGACCAGCACCGACTGTCTGGCACTCCCTAGTGAGATGAACCCAGTACCTCAGTTGAAAATGCAGAAATCACCGGTCTTCTGTGTCGCTCGCGCTGGGAGTTGGAGACTGGAGCTGTTCCTATTCGGCCATCTTGCTCCACCCTCGCCATTATTCTTATAATTAATGATAGAGTCACTAGATGATAAAACTAACATTTGCTTTAAAATTAATAAATACTTGTTATATGTTTAGCACACTATAGCTATAAAGAAGTGAAAGGCATGGTTTTATTCCTCAAAACTTAAAATCCTATCCATGAAAAAATGTGTCATCTGTTTTGGTGCTGAGCATATTCATAAGTATATGGAATGGTGATTTTCAGTTTCTTACATAGCAATTTAAAAGGTAGGATGCAATAGTTCATGTATTTGGTCATTAGAACAAAATAGAACAAGGCAAAATTTCTCAATTATCTACTAATTTTAGCCAAACATCTATGAATACTATAATGTGGAAAAAGAATTTTAAAATTGTATTAATTCTGAAAACATCTATAGCTATGTACATTTTAATCACATTAACAAACTTGTCAAGAAATGGTCTAGTTTAAAAAATATACCTAGTTGGATTTCATTTCAAAGATTGCTGATTATATAATAATAATCCTGAAAGTTAAAGCCTTGAAAAATTAAACTGAATTCTAAAAATACTTCTTAATTGGATCATTTTGGAACCCCAGGTCTTTGATTCACATATAATTTTGGCATTGGGTTTTCAGAGTGTGTGACTATCAGGCACCTGGCAGAGATGGATTAGGTCCAAGTCCAACCAGATGCTTGGTGGCAGATGGCTCCCAGTGCAGTTACTCTAAACTTGGAATGTGTAAAAAGTTAAATGCTCAGAGGCTGAAACCTAATCCATTATGGGCATATGTGCTCTGAGTTTGGGGAAATCTGTGGCCACAAAGAATAGTATTGTATACATAATACTGAATGAGGATCCATGGACTAGCATGACCTCGAACTATTAAAATCTATCTCTCTAGGTGATTCCCAAGATCAGATTTCTGGAACCCAATATCATAAACATAGCAGGAAGGAGCCACACTCATCATGTTCCAACTATTTTTTACGGCCCAGAGGAGAATGTGGGGTGTATTTAGCTGCATGGCTTGGGAAACTCACTGGGCTTCTGAGATGAAGGGAATTTCCTGAGTTTATAGAGCAAATTAGTTACAGAGCCAATATTAGTAGCAGAGCCAATATTAGATCTCCCTTCTTTTCTCCATCAGGACTTATGTCCATTGCACCATGCTTCCTCTCCCTGAATTTACTCCAAGGCAAACAAGCACCAGTCTTTTATGGAGGCTTTTTTTTTTTTTTTTTTTTTTTTTTTTTTTTGCCAATGACCTTTCTTTCCAAGGAGTTTTCTGAAAATGGAGCATAGAATCAGATCCTGGGACCTAAGCTTCTAGGTGATTTCCCAAAACAACACAGCATTATTCTCGGGTTCTCTGAAGACATAATTCAGTCAATTCCTATTCAGTTTATTTGCCAAGTTCCTTATATCCAACTTTAATCTAACTATTTCTTCCCAGTCCAATGAGCCAGATTTCCCATTTATTCTGGGTTGGAGAAAACCTTGTCCTAAGAGTCCCAAAAGTCATGGAGGAAAACACTATCTCTCAAAATAAAGAAACTCTAACTGACTGTAATTATAGCTGCCATTGCACTCAATGATAGGCACAGGTTCCCAGACTTTCCTCATGACTGCAGGGCACATCACAGACACGTGCTCACTGACCAGGATGCCTGACTCAAGCATCTGTTCTTTCTGTCCCCTGAGATTCAAGTCAGCCAGTCTCTTTAATCAGAGAGGCTTGTATCAGGGTTTCCTTCAGCTAGATGTTTCAAACGCACAAAGATTCTGGTAGAAAAGACACTACTAAAGCTAGAGAAAGATGCTTGAGCCTAGATGGCCAGTCCACAGATTTTCATAGAATATTTATTGTGTAGTAGGAATAGTGCCATGTGCTGGTCATGTAACTATTTGCTCATGGGATTTATACTTCGGTGGGCAGGTCCTCTCCCAGAGTTTTTCCTGTGCACCTTTATCTGATTGTCTCCATCTTATATCCTCAATCAACTCTCCTTTCTTATTTATATTCCTTACTATTGTCACTTTATTCCAGAAGCCAGGTAGCAGAATATAGTAGAAAACCGTTAATTAATGCATGAGCTAATCTGAAGAATATGCTAGTAGTGTCTCATTTTATAGGTGTGGAACTGAGCTTCACAGAGGAGAAATGAGTTTCCCAAGACGTGCAGCTAAATAGACTCCCATTCCCCTTTGGGCAAAAAAGAAAAAAAAATAGTTAATACGTGATATGGGTAGCTTCTTCCTGCTATGCTTATTTTCTTAGGTTCAGGCTCTGATCCTGCTGGAGCCCTATTTACAGGTAAATGACAAGGATGGTGAGAATGTGGCTAGAATTGTCTAGAAACTTTTGTGCTCAAAGTGGTCAGGGGCAGCCAGCACAAAATCTGTTCAAGATTCAAATTCAAAGTGCTTTTTTTTTTTTTTTTTTTTCAGATTGTTATGATTTTTAGTACCTCTGCTGATAACTTTTTTTTCTCTCTCTCTCTTTTGGTTTCTGAAAAGTGAGCAAAAAAAAATTTTTTTTATTATACTTTAAGTTCTAGGGTACATGTGCACAACGTGCAGGTTTGTTACATATGTATACATGTGCCATGTTGGTGTGCTGCACCCACTAACTTGTGATTTACTTTAGGTATATCTCCTAATGCTATCCCTACCCCCTCCCCGCTCCCCACAATAGGACCCGGTGTGTGATGTTCCCCTTCCTGTGTCAAAGTGTTCTCATTGTTCAATTCCCACCTATGAGTGAAAACATGTGGTGTTTGGTTTTCTGTTCTTGTGATAGTTTGCTGTGAATGATGGTTTCCAGCTGCATCCATGTCCCTACAAAGGACATGAACTCATCCTTTCTTATGGCTGCATAGTACTCCATGGTGTATATGTGCCACATTTTCTTAATCCAGTCTGTCACTGATGGACATTTGGGTTGATTCCAAGTCTTTGCTATTGTGAATAGTGCCACAATGAACATACGTGTGCATGTGTCTTTATAGCAGCATGATTTATAAGCCTTTGGGTATATCCCCAGTAATGGGATGGCTGGGTCAAATGGTATTTCTAGTTCTAGATCCTTGAGGAATCGCCACACTGCTTTCCACAATGGTTGAACTAGTTTACAGTCCCATCAAGAGTGTAAAAGTGTTCCTCTTTCTCCACATCCTCTGCAGCACCTGTTGTTTCCTGATTTTTTAATGATTGCCATTCTAACTGGTGTGAGATGATATCTGATTGTGGTTTTGATTTGCATTTCTCTGATGGTGAGTGGTGATGATGAGTATTTTTTCATGTGTCTGTTGTCTGTATGAATGTCTTCTTTTGACAAGTGTCTGTTCATATCCTTTGCCCACTTTTTGATGGGGTTGTTTTTTTCTTATAAATGTGATTGAGTTCTTTATAGGTTCTGGATATTATCCCTTTGTCAGATGAGTAGATTGCAAAAATTTTCTCCCATTCTATAGGTTGCCTGTTCACTCTGATGGCAGATTCTTTTGCTGTGCAGAAGCTCTTTAGTTTAATTAGATCCCATTTGTCAATTTTGGCTTTTGTTGCCGTTGCTTTTGGTGTTTTAGACATGAAGTCCTTGCCCATGCCTATGTCCTGAATGGTTTTCTTCTAGGTTTTCTTCTAGGGTTTTTATGGTTTTAGGTGCGTGCTTTCTTAGCAACTAACACATAGCAAAGTTAAAGGATTCCTGTTTTACCTTGTTTCTCTCTTGTTTGGATGAGTATAAGGATGCTATAAAGGAGGCAAACAGTAGCGAGGAGTATTGACGATTTCTGGTGATTTGTCACCTCACATTCTCTTCAGGAGTTCAGGAACCATGAGACTTTTTTTTTTGCCACTTCTCTAGAAGTTTTGAAATCAGTTACAGTAATTAGAACCAACTCCTAGAGATGGTTACAGTGATCCAGCAGAGTCACCTTATAAATGCAAAATTTAAATATGGGATGGTTTTAGAAATTTGGGAAACTAAAGACAATGGATTTATAGGAAAATGTGGATACAATTTGATTGCCTTTGTTTGGTTGAAAACCGGGTCCTTGAGTCATCTTATAATGGCTCAACTCCCCTGGAGCATTGGGTGTTCATTAGCTGGTCTGCAAAATGTTTTGGAGTTTTCTTTCTAGTTGAGGGTGTAAAAGGGAGAAGGATGATCGCAGTAACAGTAGCTGGGAGCTCAATGCTGTAAGTACTAGAGGATCCGAGATCCATTGTACAACCTGGTCATGCTTGAGTCAGAATTGTCTCTGAGTTATGGCAAAACCAGAGTAACTGAACGTATAAGAACTACATCTAGTGGATAGATTCCTGTTTTCTAAGATGATATTTCAACAATTTTGTCTTGACTAAGGTTGATATATGCACAAGCACATTTTGGGGAACTTTAATAAAAGAAAAGTTGCTACTTTTTTTAAAAAATTCATTAAGAAATACAGTAGACATAATCCAGAAACAGTCTGAATGCTTCATATTTCATCTTTAAATTACTCCTTTGTGGGTGTTGAGTGCTTCTTTGGAATACCTCTGGTACCACCAGAAGTGATTTGTAACAAAGCACCTGAGAGAAAGCATCCATCTTGAGTTAGTCCAAGCTTGCAGGAGGACATATACTCCAGGAATAATATGAGTTTCTCAGTTAGGCAGCAGCTGCTGTCTCTCTTGCCTCCTGAATGATTGTGTTCCTGGATCTTTGTAGTGTGAATCAAATCTTAGAGGCATAATGAGAAAAAAACAACACCATGGCTGTCATCCACTTTTTCTTTCTTTCTTTCTTTCTTTTTTGCTAAGACTCTTATTTAGTTGTTTTAAATAGGGATTTGGAAGATAGAACTCAAGACTCTCTGCATCTGGATCCACCAATGCTTAGTGTGTAAGGTATATTCATTTACTTGTGTTAAATTGAGCTCTTTAGTGAGGAAAGGCAAAATTAGGGAAAAAATAAAAGTGCTATCACTTACATTCCATTGCTTATTAAGACACTCAGGGGGTTCTAGTTTCTGAAAATATAGTTAACCATTAGAAAGGAAAAGGTATTTGATCAACAGAATGTTATTTCTAATGGCTTTCAATCAATTGCTTCAAAATACAAAGAGAAAAAGACATCAACAAAGGAATATAAAAGCAAACATCAAAACTCAGGAGGTTAACAATCAATTTAAGCACCTCAGGAATTTTGTTACTGAAACAGTCATTAGAAAGCAGAGAAGACAGGACTGTGGCAAGTTAAAGATGATGTTTGTGTTTGAAGAGTTTGATATGGGGAAGGAAGCTTGAACACACACAAGCTCTGATCCATACAGGGTAATTTTAAAGGCCAGGACAGTCTTATGATCTAATGGTGTTGGACGTGAAATCGTCATTAGTTTTAGGACTAGTTAAAAAATAACACCACCACCCTGCGCTATTTAAATAGTATTTATAAGTTAGTGTATGTTGAACATTAAATTTGATCCAGATAATCTAGGCAGATAATTGATTTAATCATCACATCAGCCCAGCAAGGTGTTTTGTTCTCATTTTGCAGATGAAGGAGCTCAGGTTAGAAGAGGTTAGGCAACTTGTCCAAAGTCCCACAGAAATCAGAGCCTCATCTATTTGACTCCAAAGCCCATGACTCTTGTGGCAGAGATAACGCTTTGTGTCTGTTTGTTTTTTTCTGGGCATCAGGAAGACTGCATTTCTTAGCATCACTACCATCAGACTGAGTTCTGGACAATGCAATGGGAGCAGAAGTCACTTGTGTGACTTCCTGGCCAAAGAAATTAAGAGATAACATTCCTTGTCCTGGTTCTCACTTCTCCTTCTATCGGGACTGCAGATTTTGCTCATCTTAAAAATGTCAGTGTCTCAAGATAGAAGAACTCTGGGTCACGATTTAGGAAAGTCACCATGGAGATCCTTTCAACACTCATTTTTCTGCAGTGTGGGTTACAAATAAACCTTTACTCTTTTAAGCCACTCAGTTTTTAGGGTGTATTTATTACCACAGCATAGCCTACTCTGTCCTGACAAATACATTTTATGCCCTGCACTTTACCTTATATCCTTTAAATTTTAGCTGTTAATACAGTATATCTCGTGTTTTGTTTTCATACACAAAGAGTTGGTAGATAACAAAATAATTAAATTGTACCTGAAGAAAACATTCTCTCTAGCAGTGTCATCTAGAATAAGAGGATAATGTATTTTAAAATTAAGAATGGCAGGGTTTTTTTTTTTTTTTGCCTGAAAATAATGTCTTTGAGGCTATAGACAACTTTCAGTGATTCAGGGGCCTGCCTGCTCATCTAATTTATGAAGGATTCATGGAGTAAAATCTCCTTTGTCTCTGTATCATCCATGATCTCTTGTTGGCTTCACTCTAATCAGCATGTCTATGGAAGAAAAACCAAACTGTATTGAATTAGTTCTCTTTTTCTTCAAATAACTTTAAAGGAAATTCCTGATGTACTATATTATTTGACTTATTTGATTCCTCAACACCTTTGATGTCAGGGATAGCCTTAATGGAAGAAGAAATTTATGATACATTAGTTCCATTAAAATGCACCTATAAAATGTTGGCCAACTCTGGTAGTCTGAATGGAGTGGGTCTAGCTTATTTCTATTCAGGAGGTCAAATCTGATTTCTGGGGAGAGCTAGTACTGAACCCTGATATTTGACACCTTGTCCTTTGCTAGGTATTCTGAAGTCTGTAACATGGAGCTCTCCATTATTTTCCTTATTAAAATAACTTTTGATATCCCTGTAATTGGACCATTATCCTCTTGATTAAAAATGCTGGTTTAGCAAATGACTCATGAAGGAAACCAACTTCTTCCCAGGGAAATATCATAAATGGGATACGGCCGTGGTAGTGGTAGTGCACTTGGAGATGGCCAGGTAAAATATTGAACTCAACTGATAATATTAGGGTTCTATTGGGAAATCTTAATTAAGGAAGTTGTTTATTCCACACACTTTCTTTTTTGTTCAGTTCTTTCTTTTTAAGTTCAGGGTACATGTGTAGATTTGTGACATAGGTTAACTTGTGTCATGGGTGTTTGTTGTACAGATTATTTCATTGCTGAGGTGATAATCCTAGTACCCATTAGTATCCTGATCCTCTCTCTTTTCCCATCCTCTGTCCTCCAAAAGTGTGTGCCTCTATGTGTCCATGTGTTCTCATCATTTACCTCTCCCTGATAAGTGAGGACAGGTAGTATTAGGTTTCCTGTTCCTGTGCTAGTTTGCTAAGGATAATGGCTTCCAGCTCCGTCCATGTTCCTGCAAAGGATATGATCTCCTTCCTTTTTATGGCTGCATAGTATTCCGTGGTGTATATGTACCACATTTTCTTTATCCAGTCTATCATTGATGGACGTTTAGGTTGATACCATGTCTTTGCTATTGTGAATGAAGCTGCAATGAACATACACATGCATGTGTCTTTATAATAAAAAGATTTATATTCCTTTAGGTATATACCCCGTAATGGGATTGCTGAGTCAAATGGCATTTCTACCTTTAGGTTTTTGAGGAATCACCACGCTGCCTTCCACAATGGTTGAACTAATTTACACTCCTACCAACAGTATATAAGAGTTCATTTTTCTCTATAACCTTGCTAGCATCTGTTGTTGACTTTCTTATAATAGCCATTCAGATTGGTATGAGATGGTATCTCATTGTGGTTTTGATTTGCGTTTCTCTAACGAACAGTAATGTTGAGCTACAGGCATATCTCCTTTTGAAAAGTGTTCATGTCCTTTGCCTGCTTTTTAATAAGGTTGTTTGTTTTGTTCCTGTAAATTTGTTTAAGTTCTTTATAGATGCTGGATATTAGACTTTGTTGGGTGCCATAGTTTGCAAAAATATTTTCCCATTTTTATAGGTTGTTTTTTCTATTGATAGTTTATTTTTCTGTACAGAAGTCTTTAGTTTAATTAGATCCCATTTGTCAATTTTTTACTTTTGTTGCAATTGCTTTGGGCATCCTATTCATGAAATCTTTACCTGTGCCTGTGTCCTGAATAGTATTACCTAGATTGTCTTCCAGAGTTGTTATAGTTTTGGGTTTTACATTTAAGTCTTTAATCCATCTTGAGTTAATTTTCATATATGGTATAAGGAAGGGGTCCAGTATCAATCTTCTCCATATGGCTAGCCAATTATCCCAGCAGCATTTATTGAGTAGGAAGTCCTTTCCCCATTGCTTTTTTTTTGGTCAGATTTGTCAAATATCAGATAGCTGTAGGTATGTGGTCTTATTTCTGGTTTCTCCATTCTGTTTCATTGGTTTTTATGTCTGTTTTTGTACCTGTACCATGCTGTTTTGGTTACTGTAGCCCTGTAGTATAATTTGAAATTGGATAGCGTGATGCCTCTAGCTTTGTTCTTTTGCTTAGGATTATATTGGCTATTCTGACTTTTTTTGTTTCCTTATGAATCTTAAAATAATCTTTTTTAATTCTGTGAAGAATATCAATGTTAGTTTAATAGGAATGGCTTTGAATCTATACATTGCTTTGAGCAGTATGGCCATTTCATGATACTGATTTTTCCTATCCATGAGCATGGAATGTTTTCCCATTGGTCTCTGTTATCTCTGATTTCTTTAAGCAGTATTTTGTGGTTCTCCCTGTAGAAATCTTTTACCTCCTGATATGGTTTGGCTGTGTCCTCACCCAAATCTCATTTGAATTGTAGCTCCCATAATTCCCATGCATCGTACGAGGGACCTGGTGGGAGGTGACTGACAGGGGCAGGTTTCTCCCATGCTGTTCTTCTGATAGTGAATAAGTCGTATGATATCTGATGGTTTTATAAAGGGTAGTTCTCCTGCACATGCTGTCTTGCCTGCCACCACGTAAGATGTGCCTTTGCTTTCCTTTGCCTTCTGCCATGATTGTAAGGCCTCACCAGCCATGTGGAACTGTGTGAGTCCATTCAATCTCTTTTTCTTTGTAAATTACTCAGTCTCGGGTATTTCTTCATAGCAGTATGAAAATGTACTAATACATCTCCCTAGTTAGCTATATTCCTAGGTATTTTTTTCTTTTTGTGGCAATTGTGAATAGAAGTTTGTTCCTGATTTGATTCTTGGCTTCACTATTGTTGGTATGTAAGAATGCTAGTGATTTTTCCACATTGACTTTGTACCCTGAGACTTTGCTGAATCAGTTTAAGAAGCTTTGGGTTGAGAATGGGGTTTTCTAGATATAGGATCACGTTATCTGCAAACAGTTTGGCATCCTGTCTTTCCATTTGGATGCCCTTTATTTCTGTCTCTTGCCTGATTGCCTTGGCCAGAACTTCCAATTCTATGTTGAATAGGAGTGGTGAGTAAGGGCATCCTTGTGCCAGTTTTCAAGGGGAATGCTTCCAGCTTTTGCCCATTCAGTATGATGTTGGTTGTGGGTTTGTCATATATGGCTCTTATTGTTTTGAGGCATGTTCCTTCAGTACCTAGTTTATTGAGAGTTTTTAACATAAATGGATGTTGAATTTTATTGAAAGCCTTTTTTGCATGTATTGAGAAAATCATGTGGTTTTTGTCTTGAGTTCTGTTTATGCGATGAATCACATTTATTAATTTGCATATATTGAACCAACGTTACATCCTGTGGATGAAGCCAACTTGATTGTGGTGGATAAGCTTTTTGATGCATTACTGGGTTCAGTTTGCTAGTATTTTGTTGAAGAGTTTTGCATTAGTGTTCATCAAGGATATTGGCCTGAAGTTTTCTGTTTTTGTATGTCTCTGCAAGGTTTTTGTATCAGGATGATGCTGGCCTCATAGAATGAGTTAGGGAGGAGTCTCTCCTCAATTCTTTGGAATAGTTTCAGTAGGAATGGTACCAGTTCTTCCTCATACTTCTGGCAGAATTCGGCTGTGAATCTTTTTGGTCCTGGGCTTTTTCCATTTGGTAGGCTATTCATTACTGCCTCAATTTCAGAACTTGTTATTGTTCTGTTCAGGGATTCAGTTTCTTCCTGGTTCTTCCTTGAGAGGGTGTTTGTATCCAGGAATTTATCTATTTCTTCTAGATTTTCTAGTTTATGTACATAGAGGTGTTCATAATATTATCTGATGGTTATTTGTATTTCTGTGGGGTCAGTGGTAATATCTCTCTTGTCATTTCGAATTATGTTTATTTGAATCTTCTCTCTTTTATTCATTAGTCTAGCTAGTGGTCTATCTTATTAATTTTTTCAAATAACAAACTCCTGGATTATTTGATCTTTTGATTGGTTTTTGTGTTGCTGTCTCCTTCAGTTCAACTCCGATTCTGGTTATTTCTTGTCTTCTGCTAGCTTTGGGATTTGTTTGCTCTTTGTTCTCTAGTTCTTTTAGTGGTGAAACATCAAAACTAAAAGAGGTTGAAAAATTTGACGTTTTTCTAACTTTTTGATGTGGGCATTTAGTGCTATAAATTTCACCCTTAACACTGCATTAGCTATGTCCCAGAGATTCTGGTATGTTGTCTCTTCGTTCTCGCTGCTTTTCAAGAACTTCTTGATTTCTGCCTTAATTTTATTATTTACTCAAAAGTCATTCAGGAGTAGGTTATTCAATTTCCATGTAATTTTATGGTTTTGAGTGAATTCCTTAGTACTGATTTCTAATTTGATTGCTCTGTGGACCAAGAGGCTGTTTGTTGTGATTTCAGTTCTTTTGCATTTGCCAAGGGGTGTTTTACTTCTGATTATATGATCGATTGTAGAGTAAGGGCCATGTGGCCATGAGAAGAATGTATATTTTGTTGTTTTGGGATGGAGAGTTCAATAGGTATGTATTAGTTTCAGTTGATGCAGCCACAACACTTTCTTCTCACAATTCTGTCATTTAATTACTTCAAATCAGAAACACACATTTCGAACTTTGTTTTGACATACGTTCTATTACAGGTTTTTCTCTAATACAGTCATTTATACATTTTAAACACATCTATCCTCAGTACATATGTCTCTGACAAAGGTGAGTTTTGATTACATCTTCCTTTAATAGTGGAGTAAGTTGGATAAAGACATATTCAAGATTGAATTAGGAGAAAGAGAAACTGGTGTTTCTGGGAGGGCGATGAAAGTGCTTGATCATTTTCACTATTCCCCTACCTGATTATTGCCATCAGACACTTCTAGTAGATTTGATATATGTCATGTTTTCTTTCTTTTAGATTTATACCGATAACTCAGTGTTAAAATATCAATGCAAACCTAGCATCATTGTGCAACTCCCTGCTCAAACATTTATTTATTTAAAAATTCCCAGTCCTGATGGTATTACTGTTTTAGAAACAAACCCTGGGCTAGGAGTTCAGGGCATGATGCAGCTCTACTACAGAATGAGGATTTAAAGAGCTTTTTGTTTTCTTTCTTATTGCATGGAGGTAAAGACTTTTCTGCTATTGATAGAAAGTAAAAGTTGTGCCACGTTGACAGTACAGATGAGACAAGGCATGGCATTAACTGTTCCATCTGGTGTTTCTTAAATAGGACAAACTATTCTTAGAGCTCTGTGAAGTGTCTGCTTCATCTCACAAGAGTTGGAAATGACTGGGCCTCTTAGTGAACTCAATAGGTAGAAGATGTGACTTTTAAAGCTAGATGAGAAAAAAGTGGAGACATAAGGCATATGGAGAAGAAATGTCTAGCAAGGGATTCTGTTTCTATGAAAACTCAGCAAATAGGAGTTTTTGTTTTGTTTTTAGCAATAATCATAATTCTGTTCCCATTCCCAAAACCTTATTTGTAATAAAAAGCCATGTTTGTCCTCTTAAATAATCCTTTTGAGATTATCATTACAATTTATTATTTGCAATGATAAACTCAGCAGTCCACAGGTGTTTAGCTGAAATATCAAAGTCACTATCTCTGCATGTGGCTCATAACATTTTTGGCAGCTATTGCTGCAATAAAGATTCCATTCTCTCCTCTAGTCTGGGCACTGAAAGAGCTGGTACATTGCAATGGGCCCTGTGTAATGGGATGGCCGTGAAGTTATCTCAGATTATTCTCGTTTTTCTGTTTTACAATTTTTTTTTGTCTTATTAATTGCTTTTTTCAAGCTAAACGTTAGATAGCACAGGTTTTTGATCAGAAAGTGTTTGGAAATTTTCTTGGGAATCACCATCTTACAACATAAAGGTTAAAAAGCAAGCTTCAAAAGACCAATCCTGGATTGTGATTAACCTGATGAGTCATATTGGCAATCAGGTCCAAGAACAGTAGAGTTCAAGTGTAATTTACTTGGTTTCTTATGTCTCCATGTGTTTACGGAAAGGGCTCATTCACTATAGTACCAAAACTTTAAAATAACTAGGAATTACATATTTTCAAAAGAATATAAACCTACACTAGAAGATAGAGAAGATATTGAAAAACAGAAGTATAACAAGGTTCTGGTATAGAAGATTCATGTGGTAAATATATCTTTTCCTGAGTGAATCTATAAATTCGATGTAATAATTATAATAAAAACCCCAGAGGGACTGTAATGTAACTTGACTCTAGAGTTCCCCTGGAACAGAAAATTCATAAAAATAGTTAAGAAAGTATTGAGAAAAAAATATGAAAAATGCCAATTGTTCTTTTTACATGATTATTGATATTGGTGATTATTTTCTGGACAGTTCAGTTTGCTTTATGAACAACCTATAGGTCTTTTTAAAATCAGTCCAAAAGTTCTATTTTTTTCTAGTTCAAGAGATTTATGTCACATTTCACCAGTGCCTTTCTGGTTGAATTAATTTTGTACAAGTCAACTCCCCTTAAGGTTTTATTAGTATGATTTCATAAAAAGAAGACTGTAGTATGTTTGTCACAAAATAATGCTTTAAAGATTTTGTTATTTTTTATTATTTTACAGAAAAATCTCTAAGGCTATGAAGTAATATCAATTAGTTTCAATAGTAAACTAAATAATGAAATTGAAGTTAAAATTATTTTTTCTAATTTTAAGTAGTCTCTGAATGAACCCATGACCGGGATAAATATTTCATCATTAAAAAAAATAATAAATCAATTTAGAAATGATCATCTGTGTATGGTCATGCTTCACTGTAAAACAAATTAGTCTATTCCTGGACTCTTAACTCTGTGTCAATAACATCTTACAAGAGGATTCAAGCCGAGAAACAGATGCAAATTTGTTGTCTAATTTACACTTAATGACATGATAGGAGTTGAAATGAGACTATGAACTGCTTTTCTTCTTTCATGACCCATGAAAGGTATTCTAAGGAAAGCTGGTGGTTTCAGAACATGATATATTTTGAAAAGATTCTATTGTATGGGATCTTGGATTTTATCCTAGACTGCTTCAATGAAGTATCTACAAACAGTCCAAGGTAGCATTTGAAATGGATATTTTTCTAAAGATTCTATGTCAAAGCAAAGTTAAATCGAGCTGAGACAGAATGATGTTCTTCTACATTAACTGAGTTTCTGGTGATCACTATTTTGCATTTAGTAGTCTTGGGCTTCTAAAAGATTCTTTGGCTTGGGCTCTCAGTGTTGTCCCAGGGGGTACTTTCTTCTGCTACTACAGCAGCCCTTTCCCTGAAGAAGGCAGCCCTCCCCAGTCCAGGGGTATTGCAGGCAACAAGGAGCTTTCACACAGGGTAGCCATGTCTTGCTCCTCTACCACCTCTTCCTGAATATGAAGGAGAAGTTCATCTTGGGCTTATCCCTGAGGAATTCTTCCATTTTCTTTATCCTAAAACTGGTATACCAGGACCTTATATGTTTCGAACTGGACTTATGTTGTATGCTCTTTGCAAAGAAATATATGTGATTACCCCAGAGATCTTCTCTACCGTATCAGTGGTAGGGTTACTTATCTTTGTAATTAAAAAATATGGTGCCTCTGTTGGAGAATTTGCTGATAAACTGAATGAGCAAAAAAATTGCCCAACTAGAAGAGGTGAAGGATGCTTCCATCAAACAAATCCAGGATACCACTGATTTGGAGAAGTTACAGCAGGCTGTGGGTCACAAGTGCCATTACCTTTTTGATGCCAAGAGGAATAACATTGCTATGACTGGAGAATACTCTTCAGGAATGACTGCATCGAGTATATGAGGAGGTAAAGAATCACCTGTACTATCATATCTCTGTGCAGGTTATGATGTGTTGAAAGGAACAAGAACACATGATAAACTGTGTGGAAAAGCATGTGGTAGTGAAGCAAATGGTGCAGAGCACAGCTGGAAAAGAAGACAATTGCCAAATGCATTGCTGATCAAAAGTTGTTCACAAAGAAGGCTGAAGCATGGGCAGTCCTGTACATTTATCTATCCCAATTGAGACAGCTAAAAACTCTTGACCCACTAAATGGAAACTAGTCTATGTGATGAAATCTTTCTGTATTGCTGTCTCCTGAAGTTACAGTTTACCTTTCCTAAACACGAAAAGTTTGAGTTTCATATACTGAGAAAACTAAATCTATTGGCCAGTCAGATGTTTCTCATCCTCCTTACTCTGCATTTTGAGTTGTTTTATGATCACTTTTAAATAAGTAGTTTGCCTTTATTAAAACTGCCTGGTTAAAGATTATCAAGCTATAGTTTAAATTTTTAATGAACTCCACCATATTGTAATAAAGTAACAATTGGGGAAAAAAAAGGAAGCAATCTTGGGATGTAGAAAGAATGTTTCAACCATCTTGTAAGGCTCTGTCTTGTGAGTAAAGTACAATTAATGAGTCTGGATATAGAATTGGGATTTGGGCCAGATTTACAGATAAGAGGAATTGCAATGACTGTATTTAATAATTTATTCAAAACGATTTATTGAGTGCCTCTGATGGGCCATGCATCTTGTTGGATGTAAGGATACAGTGATGAACAAGATCAGCAGGGCCACATGTTCAAGGAGCTTATAATTCAGTTGATGGGGAAAGGCATACTCTATTTCGTGTGAAAATTCTTTGTAATGTTGAAATAGGGTAATATCTGTGAAGAGTGTAACAACATGTATTTGCTCATTTTTTTTCCCTTCTGCCTTGCGCCTTTGCATACTGGATACTTATTTGTGATCAGTTGCCAAGAAGATTTAGCATTCATTCAACATTCTTTTTGATTGCTGATTGAATGTAGGTCATGAACTTATCAGTGATGCAGAGAAAAGATGACAACACAAGTGTACTCTGTAACTCATGAGCACATAAGGGAGAGAAGCATGCATCCATAGTGGGAAAGCAGCCATTTCAAAGGTAGACATCCAGATAAGTCACGGGATAAGTCAGAGAGATTAGAAGAAAGTGGCTCAGAATCTCTCCCCACTCAATCAATTGTAAGTGATATAGATCCCCTTGCTAATATCATAGTGGTGTCTTTGGAAACTCATAGCTCTGATGAGAATGATAGGAGCCAAATTTCAAGTTATTGGATTATTTAGATTCACCTCCAGGGTGTTCCATCCTTTCTGAGAAAGCCTCCCTTTAAGGAGAAATGGAAAATGAGAGATTATTGTCAGAGAATGACTGCAGGCTCTTTAAGCCAGAGACGATGTCTGTGCAAGGTAGGGCTGGTTAGGCTAGCAGGTAGATTCAAGATATACTGGATTAAAAATCAGTAAAATCTTTCAAGCAGCCATTTGAACCACACTGTTCTAGACTTATTTCAACAATTGCTGTTAAAGACTTAGCAAGTTCTGCTACATTAACTCTTTGACCTGGTTCACTTCTGCTATGCAGTACACACCCCTTATGAACTACTTGATAGCTCTGGACCAAAGGCTGTGCCTCCCTGACCTGGGCTTATTGTTACGTTGCACAGTGAAAGAACTGATTTGTCTTACAGTGTCAATGTCTTCATTCCTTATTCACTTAACAACATTGGCTTTATTGAGTATTAACCACATGTCAGATACTCTTCTAGACAACAAGGATACAGCAGTGAAAGAAACAGATGAAAACACCTGCCTTTGTGGATATGATTTTGTATTTTGTGTGGTTTGGGATAGGGAGAAATACATAAACATAAAAGTTAAATTATATAATATTTAAAATGTGTAAAACATAGATCAAAGTAAGGGGATCAGGAGTGATGAGGGAGAAGAATCTTAAATGGGATGGTGACATTAAGGTAAGAGTTCAGCCAGACTTAAGAGAGAGTGTATCAGGAAGATATCTGGAAAGAGTATTCCAAGCAGAAAAAAAACAAACGAAGATGCCTAAGACAGGGATGTGTCTGGGGTGAGAGAAAAATCATGAAGAACGTGACTGTGGCTGGAACAGAGCAAGAGGGGAGAAATGGAGGAAGGAGGTTAGAGAAGGACCGGGTTCAGGTTTTGTAGTCTTGTAAGCCATAATAAGACCTGTCAGTTTCCACTTTTGCCTTATTATATATATGACTCTGTTACTTGGCAACCGTCAATCGTTTGCACTTGTTTCAACACCTAACAGAGGTCAGTTTATGATACTTGATTATCTAAGCATATGTAAAGAATGGCGGGAAGGCATGGGTTCATAGTCTCCACAAATTGCTGATTGGTTAGACAAATGCTAAGATTGATTGTTGGAAATTGATGAGTGATTTGTGATTGGTTTTTGCTATCTGGAGGTATGAATGCACCTCACTAGCTGTAGGCATGAACCTTTGGCATGAGATAGGGATGATGACTGCAGAAGTTCCTAACTCAGGAGCTGCCAGAGACTCCAGCTTCTGTCAATTGAGGTGTTCTACATCCACAATGCTGACAGATGTCAGTCACATTTTAGCCATTTAAGTATGTTCAAAGAGCCATTTCTTGGTCTGGGGTTATTTTATACTTGTTTGACTATATGTAGTTTTAATTTTAGCGGTTATTTTTCACATTTTTCATCCTTTTTTGGAATGTTACCTTTTGGTCTATCTTTTATTTGAAAAAATCATAACGACATTTTAATCCTTTGCTTTTAAAATGAAGAACAGGAAGCACCATCATAAAGGGAGAGTTTTAAGGATCCTATTCAAACACTGAAAATGTGGGACACCCCTTTTTCTCCTCCCCAAAGCTCCATAGGGCTTTTGATGATTGGACAAACATTTCAAATCCCAGCCTCAGATGAGGAAAGACAATTTCAAGAAGTCAATCCCCCAGGAAGAGTCACACCTCCACTACACCTAAATGAAATACAGCAATAGCTGAACACTTGGAAGAATCAGCTCTTCATTTTTCTAGTAACATATACTACCTAGATCCCCATAGATTTTTTTTTTTTATTTATATGACGATGCCATTGTTCCAGGAGCAATGTTCAGACTCCGTAGCTTATACTACCACTAAATTCAGAAAATGTCTCATCTAGTGAGATGAATATAAGTTGATCAGTTCTGAACATGAGATTCAAATTCTACCTAGGGATGTTAGGTAATTCAGAAAATGAGGTAATGTTATGTGTCTTTAGTGACTTAGAGTATGCCTAGGTGACATCAACCCACAGAAACACAAATTAAAGCCAATGAATCAGTTACAGCTGAGAGAGGCTGGGGCCTATGGCACTCAGTCAATTGAAAGTTGTGACCTTTGAAAGGGGAGTGAGGCCAGAAGAAAAGGCATTTGCAAAGCAGAGAAACATTTAAAAACATTTTATCTAAAACATAAAATGTCTTACCAATCATTCTCTTCTCCATTTCAGCCTCCACTTGTACTGCCATGCTAGATATTTTTTCATGGCCTGATAGCAAATTGGATTATATTTGCCATTTCTGGGAAGTTTGTCTTCATAATAAAATAAGGTCCCACTTGTTTGAATCCAAGTGCACAGTGAGACAGAAAGGAATGTCTCTTTTAGGCAACCACCAGGGGGTAGTCTGGATCTGATTTAAGAGTAAGTGAAGAGACCAAACTGAGGTGGGTATGAGAATTCAGGGGTTTTTGGTTTTTTGGGTTTTTTGGCCCATTCTTGGTCTTTAAACCTTGAGAATCCGGTTTCAGGACTGCGTTATGCTTTGGGCATAAAGAAACTTCCCAAAAGCAATTTGTCGAATCATATTTTGAGAGGCTTATTGACTTCTTCCTCAACAAATGGCTTTTTAACATCTGCCCTGGTAACTCTAGGCCTGGGGTCCCAACTAAGCTCTCAACCCTCAGAACCTCAACCCTCTCACCTTCATATGACCCTGAGATTAACAAGCTGATTTCCTTCAGGTCACAATAACCTGGAATAAGTCTCCAAAGCACAGATACTCTTAAAAAGCCAGAGGAAACAAATTAGCATTCTGAGTGGGAACTGCCTTATCATTCACTTTGCCTCTTAAGGACAATTAAAATGTGGTCAGGCTGAGAAACCAAAACATAATTCCATAATTTTAATTAGAATATGACTTTCACTGTATCTGATTCATCCAGATCAGTCAATTTTATTTCTTATTTATTTTATTATTTTTTATTGAAAAATTGGAATGGTAAAAATTCCTAATAGTACTGGAGGCTAGAAAATAAAAAGTAAAATACATTTCTACTCCATAGTTCATCTCCCTTTTCCAGAGATAACCACTACCAATAGGGTCTTGTTTATCCTTCTAGAAAAAAAATGTATACATAAACATATATATTCCTTTTTCTAATCAAGTGAGGACATCTCATGTACACACATCTGTGTTTTGCTTTTTCATTTTATTTTTACTATATAATGTTTTTGGGGAGGTTCCTTGAGAAAATGTCTTTATGCTTGTGGTTGAGTATACATCTTGGCAAAACTGCTAAGTCTGTGTTTACATGTATTTGAATTTTTGTTTTATTGAGGTATAATTGATATATGAAAAGTTTTCATGTTTAATGTATATATTTTGATGTATCTGGATATATGCATACACCTGTGACCCCATCATCATAATCAAGGTACTAAACATATTTTAGTTTTAGTTTTCACCTCCAAACATTTTCTTGTGTTTTTTTGTGTTCTGTGTGTGTATGTGGGGCAAGAATACTTAACATGAGATCTCCTCTTAACATATTTTAAAGTGTACAGCAGCATGTTATTAACTATAGGCACTATGATGTATAGCAGATCTATAGAACCTCTTTATCTCACATAATAGAACTTTATACTCATTGTGCACCAACTCCCCGTTCCTGTATTTTAATTTTTTGATGGGTATTACCAGGTTGCCTGCCAAGGAGACTGCCCCAATTTCTACTCTCATTATCATAATTTGAAAGTATTCATTTCTCCTTACCATGGCCAATACAGCACTTTTAAAACTTTTGATCTTTGACACTATATTGGATAAAAGGTATGTCCCACTGTTTGAGTTGGCATATCTTTAGTTATAAATCAGTTTGAATATCTTCTGACCTGCATATAAGCCTTTTGTAGTTCCTTTTCTTAGGTTTCATCTGGATTATCACGTTGCTTTCTGGCACCTTTGAGGACAGGAACAACATACAGTCTTTGAGGTCAGTAATCATATTGTCATTGGTGTTGCCAATGACAGTTAGCAGCTGTGTGTAAACATAGTATTATTTCATTATAAAACTGTGGTGAAAGATAAGGGTACTTTTATTGTTATAGTGGGAGAGAAACATTATACATCCCATCTGACAGGCACTTGATTAGTATTGTGATACCACACAGCCTATGCTCTGTAAAATGTTTGCATTTCCCTTTGAAATAGATTTTACTCCTTTACTCCTTAAATCAAAACATTCCTCATAATTCTTATACCATAAACTACTACAAACAGCCAGATTTATTTTTGTCAACTTGTATTTGAAAATCTTTTGAAGCATTATTTTGGTCTTATGAAAAAACAAATTGGTCATAATTAACATTTAGAAATATCTTTTTGGTAAGCAAACATTTTCATTCAGTATATTTTCTGGCAATGCCTTTTTGAGCTGCTTGGCTTATAAACACATAATATACACTAATTGTGGAAACCAGAAGCCTGGTATTCTCTCTTATTTTGATAGAAGCTGCTTTGCATAGGTTGTATTTATTAGCTATTCTGGTGACACCCTTCGTCTGTGACTAATGTGGAAATGCTGATAGTTTACAAGGAGAAGATAAAATAGGCCTTAGGATGGGAATAAATTTAGGGTCAGTACATATTTTTAAAACCCTTCTAAAAACCAAGATAAAAATGAAGAAGCAAAGACAGTTTTCATTAATATCATGACCAGTACTTTTAAAATGGTTTTCTTAGTGAGGAATAGCAGCCTAAGGGCAGGGGAAGTATAGTGAGATTAAAATAAAACTAGTGCTATGATCTTAATGTCAAATCGAATAATCTTACCTACACAGGAAGCTAAAATATCATGTTTCTGGTATTAACTGGAATATTCTTGGCCATGTTTTTGGAATTTACATGAATGGTATACTCTAATCTCTAGGGGAAGCCTAAAGATTCCCAAAGATTCCCTAGTCGTTTCCTACCCCACCACCTGTGGCAGACAGATTCTAATGTGGCTTTTGAGATCTGTATCTCCTGGTGTTCACACCTTCGTACAATACCTCCCCTAATTGTGGGTGAAATTGTTGACTTGCTTCTAATCAATACAATAGAGC
Source organism: Chlorocebus sabaeus (assembly GCF_047675955.1). Taxonomy (NCBI): domain Eukaryota; kingdom Metazoa; phylum Chordata; class Mammalia; order Primates; family Cercopithecidae; genus Chlorocebus; species Chlorocebus sabaeus. The sequence goes on from NC_132913.1 coordinate 40,454,457, forward strand.
AAAGATGATGGGATGCCACCCCCATGATTATGTTATGTTATAGAAGGCTCTGACTTCCTGGCAGTATTCTATGGACTACTTTCCTGGTTTTGAAGAAGCAAGCTGCCATAATGAGGGCTGTCTGTATGGTTATAATGAGAAAAACCAGGAATTGTATTAAAAATATTCTTCCCAAACTAGGAGGGAGCTGAGAGACCAAAGAATGACTCAGGCAAATCCAGACTGGCAAGTAGATGAGTTTATTAGGACTTACACGTGAGGCACTCCTGGATGGCAGCAAGACAACTTTAGAGATCCATGCTGCTTCCCATTCTTAAGCTGCTTTTAAGCTAATTTTCTGGCTCTCTGCCTACTGTGTGTGTGCGCGATGGGACTGTTTTCCTCGGTAGGTTCTCAAATACTCTCTGGGATGTTTGGGTTCGCTGGGACACCTGCTCTTGGACTGGGCACTGTGGCCTTGGCACATTGCCTGGCCTTCAGGGTTAAGGCAGCGGACCTATAACCTTGTGTAACCTGGTGGGTGACCCACCACACTAGAGTGGGGAGGTCCATATGGCAAAGCACTGAAGGTGGCCTGCAGAAGATGAGGGCCACAGTCCTTTAGCCACAAGGAACTGAATACTACCAACAACATGTGAGTTTGGATAGAACCCACAGGCTCAAATATCACAGCTCTGACAGCCTTGTGAGACTCTGAAGCAGAGAACCCAGATAAGCTGTGCCTAGGCTCCTGACCCAAAGAAACCATGAGAGAATGAATGTGTGTTGTTTTAAGCTACACACCACAAATAAACCACTAGACACAAAACACAACCTGTGGCATTTTGTATTTTTGTTCATAATAGTCACTGTCCTTCTCTTGGAGCAAATGATATTTCCATTGGCATCATATAATATGTGGTATCCATCCCAACAGAAGGGTTATACATTTTTGCCTTTTAAACTTGGGAGTGACCATCTGATTTTCTTTGGCCTATTGAATCTGGACAGAGGCAGAAACTTTGAGAGCCAGTTAGGCATATTTTTCTTTTCCCCTCTTCACCAGACTGTGTCTGATTTGTGTTGAACATGTAGTATCAACCAAAAGCAAACTTTCCCTTTTGTAAGCCATTGAGGTTTTAAGTTACTACAGCATAACCTAGTCTTTTCTCCTGAGAAGAAATAATTCTGTCAAGGACACAATGGGTCAAGTTGCCATGCAGAGTTTTAAACTTTTTGTGGCAGGCTCCTTTAGATGGCTTCCCTCATTGTATTATCTTCCTTTGGTGATTGCTTCACAGACCATTCTTCTGTGTCTTCCAGAACAATCTGGTGCAATCGGATAGTCTTCAGTCGAATGTTCTTGGGACTCTTATGTGACCAACCTTCTTGAGATTAGGTTACAGTGCAAGGGGAAGGAAAGGTGAAGTGCACAACTCAAGCCTTAGAAAAAGGCTGTTTCTATGGGCTAATTTTTGCATCCTCTTCCTTACTTTTTTAGAAGAAAGATTTCAAAGAGCAAGGTTAGGATGGGGTCCAGGGGGAAAGGACCAAAGAGGCTATTTTGTCTGCTTCTTGTTGGGAGAAAGGATTCCTAAGACCATAAGTGGTACAGCCAAGTTCTCAGGGTGAGAAACCAAGTCCTAACTGGTATAAACAGTGTTTCTTATCTCAAAATGTCCACCATGCTATGACTCCTCAAGATTTAGCCATGTTAAGTAGTTATTAAAGGACTTAGGGATTTTTAAGTTCCTAGCATTTCTCTCATTGGAGATCCAATGAGCACTGCTGATGGTACTTAAATACTGAAGGATAGGAGAGGAAGGCAAGATGACATGTTTCCCTCAAATGCTACCTTAATTGATCATTTAAAGAAGGACAGGAAATTTTCAGAATTTACATTCTTGTCAGAATATAGAATGGAGACTATTTCTAAATTCCTTTGGAAATATTTTAATGTGAAACAGGATAATTTTCTACACAATGCTTAACTTTGACTAATATTGACTTACTGTCACCTGAATCAGCAGACCTGGGTTGGAATTCTGACTGTTTCATTTGTTTTTAAATTTTTTATTTTCTTTTCCCTCTAGATGTGTTGAGATATAATTGACAAAGTTATATATTTATGGTATACAAAATTATAATTTGCTATATATATATATACACACACACATTATGAAATTATTGCCACTATCAAGCTAATTAACACATCTCGCACTTCACATAGTTACCATGTGTGGAGGGGTGTGTGTGTGTAGTGAGAACATTTAAGCAAACTTCAAGTACACATATGTTAATAATACTGTTGTTTACCATTTAATTGGATATATGCCCTTGTATAAATGTCTTCAACTCTGTGATTCAGTTTCTTCATCTGTAAAATATACCTATCTCCTATGATTTTTAAGAATTAACTAGGCCGGGCACGATGGCTCACGCCTGTAATCCCAGCACTTTGGGAGGCTGAGGCGGGCAGATCATGAGGTCAGGAGATGGAGAACATCCTGGCTAACATGGTGAAACCCCATCTCTACTAAAGAAAAAAAAAAAAATACAAAAAACTACCCAGGCGTGGTGGCGGGTGCCTGTAGTCCCAGCTACTTGGGAGGCTGAGGCAGGCGAATGGCTTGAACCCGGGAGGCGGAGCTTGCAGTGAGCCAAGATCGCACCACTGCACTCCAGCCTGGGCAACAGAGCGAGACTCCGTCTCAAAAAAAAAGAATTAACTAGTATATGTAAAGTGCCTGCTTAATAAACCTAATGCACTCTTATTAATTGCCACATGTGCTTTACAACAGACAAACTTCTTACCATATTATTGAAGAGGAGACCTCATATACCCAAATGTCAATTCATATACTTTCAGTTGGTTTTTTCCTGTGCTTCCAGATTGGCTATTTCACACATTTATTAGAATAACTATAGAAATCACAGCTTTCTTTAAGCCTCTTATCTTGTTACACTCCTCCTACCAGCTGTTTTCTCTCTAGCAACAAAGTTGAAACTATAGTTTAAAAAAAAACAAAAAAAAAACCTAGTTATACTGATAAAGGAGAAAAAAATGTTTTTGCTTCAGATGCAGTCACTTGATTCCTTTGTATCAGGAAAGGAATCAGGCAGCTGTCAACTAAACACAAAGGTTCTGATATGTATCATACCTATTTGTCATTGGCAGCCCTGCCTAGGTCAATAGCGTAATAAAACTTCCTTCTAGGGCAACAAGATTCACCTAAGAATGGGACAGAATTGGTAATTAATTGGTGGAGGCTGAGGAAAACTGGTAGAGTGTCAAAATCATGTCGTCTCTAAGTGAGATGAAAGTTTCAGAGGTTTTTGATTCAGGTGGACAGGATTTGGCTAAGGGAGGCTGTAGGATGGCCATGATTCTTGTTGATGTTTGGTAACTAGAGTATAAGGACTGAGGCCTGATTGAAATAAGATGAAGAATCTGGAAGCATGACCCATTCCTGAAGACAAGGTTTCTATAGGAATTAGGAGTTAAATAGGACCACAGGTGTCCAGGGTACAAGTCTAAGCTGAATTAGGCCCGGGGGTACTGCATGTGTAATGGGAGTAGATTAAGAAAGCTGTAGCTCACCACTGAAAACCACAAACACTGAGAAACTCAGAAGAAACCACCAGCCTGACTGTCCCTGTTAAGAGCTTGGCTATGGCTGAACTCCCAAGAGGAAGACACTATTCCTGGCAGCTTGGGTGAGGCTGAGACAGACACATGGAGTTGAAACCTGCAATGCATTATATTCTTTGTCTTTTCAAAGCACAGCCATTTTATTTTTAAAGGAGTCAAAAGCACAACCCCTATTATTGTTAGCTTCCAGCTGTTTGCTGACATGTGTGGAAATGAAAATTTGGGAGGGGCTGGTCCTTGACCTCATTAGCATGTGTGGTTTTACTTTTTTGTACCTAATTTATGTAACTGCTGTTATCCATAATTAAGCTTGGGAATATGTTTGTTTAAAACCAACTAATCTCAATGTTTAAGTAAAGCCAATTTAGTAAGTATGAGTAATTACAACTATTATCTAATTTATAAAATCCCATTAAATTTACTTTGAAGATTTAAGGAAAATTACGTTTAAAGTCTTAAATCTTAAGAATATGTTTTTGTAGACTATATGATCATAACAAGACCAAATTAGAATCTTTTTAGCAAAAAATAGAAGTAACAAAATAAACCTAGTATGTTCCTTAAATTTTTTCATCTCGTATTTTTCTACACATGAAGATGTTTATTTTGGTTGATACAATAATATATCAGAGAAAGATTCTTTTAAGCTAATTGGTTTTTTAAATAACAAATTTTGTCCAAAGAAAACCACATCTTGTTAAGATTTAAGCAATTTTGTATATTACGGAAATGAGGAAGGTTCAACCTCTGACTTGAGGGATTTTATCTTTCTTTGAACCTACAGTAATTATAAGAAGAAATGTATATATGGATATGTAAACATGTGTTATAGCCAAAGTCTGGAACAGGTGATTTCTGACAATAGATAGCAAAATTTATAATTAACTTAAGCAGCTGGCCAAGCACCGAAGTGTCACACAGAAGAAAAAAAGTCTCTCGTTGCAAGCCAAATATCATTGCTAGTAGCCAAATGATGCATTATATGGCTAAACATAGGCTTGCTTACTTCCAAATACATGCTGGTCATTAGCCAACTGAAACAAATGAAACTGACGTTATCTAACAAATGTTACCTTATTTGAAATTCAGACTATAGCCCATATGTTTTTGTGACAGACTGATTTTAAGTCAGTGAGGAAGTTGCTTTTGAAATTCATTTCTCATTTGCAGCTCCATGTATATGACTCTCTAACTAGTTAGTCTGATTCATCCATTTGTCTAATATAGCAGTTATTTAGCTTTTGATTAACAAAGTGAGGTTTTGAATAGATAAAATAATTATGAATGCCTGACTTTATCAAGAGATGAAATTATTTTTTAAAATTCCATCAGCATTTTTAGTGTACACTTTTGTTTGTCTACTCAATAACAGTAACTTTTCCTTCTTTTTTTTCTAATAATAAAACTCTGATTCAATTCAGTTACCCCACTGGTAGTGCACCTTAAGGGAGATATAGTCCTGTATCAGCCTGGGGCTGAATCATGAATGGTCTAAGCCAATCATGGTGGTCTCCTTGCCTTTGCCAAAAATCAGTTTATGTAGAGGCACATGATGCACATCTGAGAAGTGAGATGCTGTAAATGCTTCTGATCAAGGCTTTTCTTGCTATAAAAAATTTCTGGAATATTGTTTTGGCAACTAATTGAGTGCTTAAATTGAGTAAATGGCTATACCATTAGATAGTGAGCATTAGTTTTAAAAAGCATGCGGCATATAAAATGATTACAGAGGAAGCGCTATATTAAACTAATAAACATTAAATAATTATTATTTAGAAATGCAAAAACAACTCCACCAATATCAAGGTACTCACTAGAATGGCTAACAAAAAAAGTGACAATACAAGTGTTGACAAAAATGTGGGACAACAGTAACTCTTATATGTTGGTGAATTTCTAATGAAATATATTATACTTCATTAGAGAAGTTTACCAGCAATCCTCCCCAAACCTGAAGAGGAAAAAGCTGTTATCTTCTGTTGCTAGATATTATTGTATCTGTCCGTGACACCTAGAATGGTGGCAGCTGTCGTGTGGCTGTCACCTGGCTAAGGATGGCAAGGCAGAAAGAAGAAAACTGTTTTATGACACAGCTGAGCACTAAATATAAAAACTTAAAATGGTCCTACCTTGGGAATAATCATATCAGTTAATGCTGTTTCTGTACAATTTAAGCCAAATTGAGTTGTTATTTTATGTTAATTATAGCTGAAACTATTTCAGCTGATAATTGTCTATTAACATTAAAAGCCAGGACTGACCATCTAGATTAGTTTCTTCTGTAACACAGAAAAGAAAGCTCTTCCATCATTAATAGGAGGAGACATGGTAATCATTTGCACAGGTAGAGGAAGGTTATAACGTGATGGGGTTCATGTTGAAAGGAGTGGGGAGCACAACATTCTAGTGCAAGACAAGAGGCAGAGATGAGAAGTGAACTTCTAATTGACTGAAGTCCTAGAGGAAAGACAGAGACATATGGATGGGAAATATAAAGCAGCACATCTTTTGCACCAATCTATATTTGATATTCTAGCCTAGTATTTTATTGTAAAGAGCCCTATACCTACCTGTGGGAGACTATTAGTGTTAGAGGGATGGTGCATGCATAGAGGGAGCCTCAGTGTAGCACCTTTAAGCCACCTTCGTTTTTCATATACTGGAGATAGAAATCCCAAATCCCAGGCTTCTCCAGAAGTAGAAAGATAGAATGTTAGCTGGGAGTTAGGGTGGGGAGCTTGCCAGAAAACATAGTGATTGCAGGGATGAAGTGACTCTGTATTAAAGGACTTTTGGACAGACTACTTGGGATTCACTGCCAGCCCTAAGGGGATTTAAAGCACCACTGAGAGCTGAGGTGGGTCCAGGCCACTAGACAATACCACTGGGCCCTGACCAAGGTGAAGGAGAACAGGTCATGAGCTAGGGCTCTTGGGCAGGTATCAACAATGCCCTGCCATCCTTAGCTAGTTGACAGCCAGCAGGGTCACTAGTACCTGGGCAAACAAAGAAATTTGGTTAATTCAGGGCTAGAAGAAACAAAGAAATATGGCTAATTAAGGTCTAGAAGAGTGGCACAAGGTCACATGGTACAAATAAGAGACTTTTTCTTCCCATGCCAACAAAGGATCTAGTAAATGACGTTACAGGCTCAGATAATACCTTGGTAAGATGAAAGAGCTGGTAAGGTAATCTGAAAAACTGAAAAAGACTGAACATCCCTAAGAAATGATCTAAACCAAACATTATACATTTTCTTTTTACTTTGACACATTTGCAGGAAGTCCTTGGTTTTAATTTTGGCTCCATTGTTTACTAACTGAATGACTAAGGCAGATTATTTAAGCATCATGTGCTTTGGGTGACTCCCGCAGAGAATGAGAATAATAACTTTCATACTAGTAACTTGTATACTAGACATATTGTGAGCATTACAAGTTTTATATATATAACTTGTACATATCTATCTGTATATATATAACTCCAAACACAAAGTGGGCTACATAGACTACTTAGACATAAACCATATGACTGTGCTTTTCTCTTGGGAAAAGCAGAGTAGAAGTGTATTCTTACAGATGGGGATGTGTTGGGTGCTTTAGCTTAGGCAGAAGACTGGTTATCCTGGGGTGAGTTGTGAGGCAGAGATCAGCGGAATGGTCACCCCTGGGATGCTCTGTCCTGGTTGAGCCTGTGGGTGAAAGTGACGTGATACCAAACTATTTGTCTGGGTCTACCAAAATCAAGTTATGATTCATTCAGGGCCTGGGAGGGGAATGTAGTTTTGAGGTGAGGATATCATTCCTTGGCTTGCAGCTGCCTCAATCTAATCTTGGCCTCTGTCATTATGTGGCTGTCTTCAAGTTGTCTTTCCTCTGTGTGTATCCGTCTTATTTTAACTTTAAAGTTAAAGACCACATTTAACCAAATTTCCAAATAAGGTCACATTCTGAGGTACTAGGGTATACCTCTTACTGGGAAACAGATGATTCAACACAAAACAGTTCAACTCCCCAAATGTACGTCTTTCCCATGTGCAAAATATTAATACATTCACCCCATCCCAACATTGCTAAAAGTCTTCATCATTCCAGCATCAATTTTTAAGTCCCAAATCTCATCTAAACACTATCAAATCAAAGTCTCAAATCTCATTATCTAAATCATTCAAATCAATTATAGGTGAGACACAGACTAATATTTATCCTGAGGAAAAACTTTTTTTCATCATTGAAATTGTGAAACCAGACAAGTTCTATGTTTCTAAAATACAGTAGCGGGACCAGCATAGAATAGACATTCCCATTTCAAAAAAGAGAAATTGAAAGAAAAAGGGGTCATGGGTCTCAAGCAAGTTTACAACTTTGCAGGGCAAATTTTATTACATGTTAAGGCTTGGGAACTATCCCCACAGGCTTGATGCTCTCACCTGGTGGTGGCTCCATCTGTCTTGACCCCAGGTGACAGCCCTGCTATGGCCTCTGAAATCCAGGATGTGAGGGTGCTATTCCCTGGGTCTGTGCCCTCTGAGTCCATGGTGACAGCAGTAGCCTGCTGGCCTCTTCTTCCCATTTTCTAAAATATAACACATATTTGCAACCAAATAGTTCGATTGATTTATTTTCTTCCTGTGGAATCCCAGAAGTCTGACAGTGTCCCTTCATTTTGACCCATGCCTTTCCCTTTCAGTCGAAGATGGCAGTGTTTATGCTGAGAAACTAGTTGGATCCACAAATCACATGCCTATCTCCTGAGCAAACAGTTTTCCAGCAATAACATTGGTGATACCGCTAAAGCACATTTTCTTTTTTTTTGTAATGTGGATAGTCTGATAATTTTCCAAATCTACAAGTTCCAGATTCTTTTTGCTTAACTATTTCTTCTTAAATTTATCCCTTTCCTATTGTATTTTACTATTGGTAACAAGAAGAAACAAGGGTGTACCTTCAGCACTTTGCTTTGAAATCTCTTCAACTGAATAATGAATACAGGTTCATCACTATAAGTTCTACTTTCTACCCAACAAAATATAATTCAGCCAGGCTCTCTGCCACTTAATAACAAGAATCACCTTTTCTCTAGTCTCTGGTAACATGTTCTTCATTTGTGTTTGAGACCTTACCTGAAGCATCTTTAATATTTATGTTTCTTCCAATACTCTCTTTAAGGCAATGCAAGCTTTCTCTACCAAGCACCTCAAAATTTTTCCAGCCTTCACCCATCATCCAATTCCAAAGCCACTTTCACATTTTCAGGGATTTGTTACAGCAGCACCCTGCTCTCAGTACCAAAATATTTGATACTGAGATTACCAAATCTAGGATTATTAGATTTGATTACTCTGGGTGTTTGACCAAACAACTGGGCATGATAGTTGACACATAAAATGAACCATAACAACTATATAAAAATATTCCCCTTCTGATATTTTCACGTTTAATTGAAGTTGAGTCTAGGGAAGGAAGGATGACCTAAATTTAGCTATTTGTTCACTTAATCCTGAAGTTTTTCTCTGCATTCCTTTGCTGAGGTAGAGTAGACAGGAACAAGTGAGAAAGTTATACTCTTGGTCTTTCATTGTTTTTTCTGTCCCTAAACTTTGTAGGGGAAATTAAAACAAACATTCTGCTTCTGTTTGTATGCATGTGTGTGTTTATATGTAGCAGAGTGGGAAGAGAGAGACATAATGGGGGCAGGGAGGCACATATACAGGAGTGTAATTTGCGAATTCTTAAAACATGCAATCTATACTTTCATTTATTTTCAAAATTAAAACTTAGTGTTAAGTAGGGACAGACCAGTTAGTGGGAGCCTATGGATGGGTGGGAGCAGAAGATAGAATGCTGAGCCTGGTTCTTCTCTAATGCTATCTAATGCAATAAAATAATTTCTAATAATTTAATAAATTTTTACTAAAAGAGAAGCATCTATAAGCAATGTTATTGTTATTTCAAATCAGAATGTAGTTTGTCTACTTCTGCTTTCAGGTAGAAACAGTAGGTAATAGCAGAACAATGCTCCCTGGTAATTCAAAAAATATAAGACTCACATTTTTAAATGTAATGGAGAGTTGTAGGAGCAATGAGAACTAGAGGAACAAGTTACAGAGAGGAAAGTGCCAGGTGAGTTGTATATTACTGACCTTTTGTCTCTGCAAGCATTTGTTGATTGAGGATCAGCTAAAGATTGAACATGAGATAGGTGAAGAAACTTCACTGGGGGGAGTAGAAGTCAGTAGAGTCATAACTAACAGGAGACTGCACCAAAAGAGTAAAATCTCCACTAGTTTCAGGATCTGAGGAGGCAATGTCCTATGGGAGAGAGAGGGAGTGAATCAAACACACAGCTGGCCTCCCAAGTGATTTGTATAAAGCTAAAGAGTAAGCCAATGTATCTGAAAGGAAGAACTGAATGTAGTGAAATATTTCATGGAAGAGGAAATAGATCTGATGAACTCTGAATCAGAAACCCTTGAGAGTAATACCTGAGGAGCACAGATAAATAAAAGATGGAGTGAGGCTAATTAAAAGTGCCACCCAGCCCCAACACCGCTAAATTGTTTATTGGATTCTAGTGATTAGACCCTTAACCTACTCTAGGGGGAAATGCTGTGAGGTTTCCAATGTACTTTTATACACATTGTCTAGCATACAATGAAAATTTAAGGGAGACTGAAAGAGACAATAAAAGCAGATCCACAGTGATCCATCTGTTACAGTTTCTAGAAGAGCTATAAAGTAATAATGATTAATGTTAAAGAGAATAAAAAGAAAGGTAGAAAAAAATAATTAATGTACATTCTAGAACTGAGAAATAGAAAATCTGAAATTAAGAATGCATTGGATTGGCTTACCGGTAGACTGGACACAAAAAAGTAGTGGACTCAAAGATGGTCAATTGAAATATCATAAATATATAAAATATATATATTTCTCTAATTATCTGTTTAGATCCTTAAAAGGAGAGAAGAAAGAAAAGCAACGATTGAAGGTAAATGGCTGAGAATGTTCCAAAAATGATAAAAGATCTCAACCCACAGATTCAAGAAAAAATTCTTAAAAGTTGCCTGAGTTTAAAAAAAAAAAAAAAAGCATTACCTTTAAGACAATAAGACTGAATGAGGCTGAATTTTCAACAGTAACAATGGAAGCCAGAAAATGATAAAATAGTATTTTTAAAATGATAAAACTACTGGCCTAGACTTCTATAACCTATGAGAATATGCTTTAGACATGAAGGTAAAATAAATATTTTTTAGACAACAAAAGTTGAAATAATTTATCACCAGTAGACACATTCTATAAGAAATTGTACAGGAAGTTTCTTAAAAGAGAAATTTTTATCAGACTGAGGCACAGGCCTCAGTCTGCAAGAAGGAGTAAGGAGCATTTGGAAGGCAATTGTGTAGGTAAGTACAAATAACATTGATTAATTCAATAAAATTACCTTGTAACATGCAAAACATATAGCAATAAAATACATGACATTACAAGCAAAAAGGGCAAGAAGTAGATAAAGGTATTGTAGTCTTGCATTTTGCAGGAAGTGTTAGATTATTAATGTAGCCCTGCTTGGGATAGATCCATACGCCTATTGTAATTCTGACAATAACTACTAAAATTAATTTAAAAATGTATATCTAAAAATCCAGTTAGAGGATATAAAATAGAAAAACAATACTTGATTCCCACAGAAGGAAGAAAAGGGCATATACGGGAATGATGTATTGCTAGGATAAGTAAAAATAAATAGTAGGATAATACAGTTAAAAGTGACTGCATAAAAACTTCACCAAACGTAGATGGATTAATACCTCAGTTAATGAGAAATATTATCAGATTATATTTTTTAAAAGACTCAACTGTATGCTATTTACAAATATACACTTTTATTTCTATTTTTAAAGTTTCATTTTTAATTATAAATTAATAAATTATAATTGTATATGTCGAAGGGATGTTGTAATTTATGCATATAATGTGGAATAATTAAATCAAGCTAATTAATGTATCTGTAACTTCAAATACTTATCTTTTTTGTGGTGAGAACATTTAAAATTTACTCTCAGTGATTTAAAAGTGTATACTACATTATTATTTACTATATGGATTACATCGTATAATTTATAGCAAAGGAAAAAACCCATTATTCCTCTAATTGAGGCTTTATACCCTTTAGCCATCATTGCTCCATTCCCCCCATACCCCCAGCCTTTGGTAACCACCATTCTACTCTCTGCTTCTATGAGTTTATTTTAGAACCTTCATGTAAGTAAGAACATAAAGTATTTGTCTTTCTGTGACTGACTTATTTCACTTAGGATAATGTTTCCCAGTTCCATCCATATTGTCACAGATGACAAGATTTCCTTCTTTTTAAAGACTGAATGGTATTTAATTGAGAATATGTACATTTTCTTTATCCACTCATCTGTTGACGGACTCTGTTTGGTTCCATAACTTGGCTATTGTGAATAGTGCTGGCAATAAATAGAGGAGTACAGATATCTCTTTGACATACTGACTTGAAATCTTTTGGGTAAGTAGCCAAAAGTGGAATAGCTGGATCATATGATAATATTGTTTTTAGTTTGTTTTAGGAACCTCCTTACATTTTTTCATAATGGCTGTACTAAGTTACAGTCCCACCAACAGTGTACAACTGTTCCCCTTTCTTCATGTCTTAGCCGACATGTTTTAACTTTTGTCTTTTTGAAAATAGTTATTCTGCCAGGTGTGAGGTGATATCTTATTGTGGTTTTAGTTTGTATTTCCCTAATGATTAGTGATGTTGAGTATTTTGTCATATGTCTGTTGGCCATTTCTTAATTATCTTTGAGAATTATCTATTCAGGTCCATTGCCCATTCTTTTTGTTTTCTTTCTATAAAGTTGTTTGAATTCCTAATATATATCGTGGATATTAGCCCCTTATCAGATGAATGGCTTGAAAACATTTTCTCCTCATCTATGGGTTGTCTCTTCATTGTGTTGTTTCATTTCCTGTGCAGAAGCTTTTTAGTTTGATGCAATCCCATTTTTCTTTTCTTTTCTTTTTTTTTCAAAATGGAGTCTTGCACTGTTGCCCAGACTGGAGTACAGTGGTGTGATCTTGGCTCACCGCAATCTCTGCCGCCTGCATTCAAGCAATTCTCCTGCCTCAGCCTCCCGCGTAGCTGGGACCAGAGGCGTGCACCACCACACCCATCTAGTTTTTTGGTATTTTTTTTTTTTTAGTAGAGATGGGGTTTCACCATGTTGGCCAGGCTGGTCTTGAACTCCTGACCTCAGGTGATCCACCCACCTTGGCCTCCCAAAGTACTGGGATTACAGGCATCAACCACCATGCCCAGCCACAATCCCATTTTTCTATTTTGCTTTTGTTGCCTGTGCTTTTGAGATCAAATTGAAAATATCATTGCCCAGACCAATGTCACATAGTTTTTCTCATATGTTTTCTTCTAGTAGTTTTAAAGTTTCATTTCTTATGGTTAAATCTTTCATCCATATTGACTTGATTTAAGTTTATGATGTGAGATAAAGGTCCAATTTCATTCTTTTGCATGTCCATTTTGTTTACTCAACACTATTTAAGGGACTCCTTTTCACAATGTAAAAGGTACCTTTGTTCAAAATTCTTGACGCCTTTATTGAAAATCAATTGATCACAGATGTATAGGTTCATTTCCACACTCTCTGTTCTTTTCCATTGGTTAATGAGCCTAATTTATTCCAGTACCATGCTATTTAAATTACTTTCACTTCGTAGTATAATTTGAAATCAAGTAGTGTGATGCTTCCAGCTTTCTTCTTTTTGCTTATGATCGCCTTAGTTTTTCAAGGTTTCGCCATGTTGGCCAGGTGGATCTCGAACTCCTACCTCAGGTGATCTGCCCGCCTTGTCCTCCCAAAGTGCTGGAATTACAGGCATGAGCCATGGCACCCAGCCTTCAGTGAGGTTTTGCAGTGGCTGGTAATATTTTTTTCTTTCCATATTTAGTAGTTTTTTCAGGAGCTCTTGCAAGGCAAGTCGGCTGGTGATGAATTCCCTAAGCATTTGCTTGATAATTTAGATAAAGTGGAGAAATATATGTTTCCAAGATTGCCATAAGAATTAGTAGAAAATATGAATGATGCTACATCTGTTAAATAAATCGAATCCAAATTTAAGCACCTTTCTTGAAAAGAAAAATTGCTGACCTAGATAACTTCACTGCTGAATTCTTTTAAATAATTTTCAATATTAAAAAAAAAAAATCGACATAATAGCCATCATAGACAAACCCTTTTAAAATAGAAAAAAGAGAACACAGGCAGTCTGGCCATGCCACTTTTTCCTGAGCTTCTTGTGAAATGAGACTAGAGTGGACTTCTTGGGAGAAGTCTCAGAGTGCTAGAAAAGCACTGATTCTGATTCTCTTTTTCCTCTGTAGAAAATGTGGTTCATGGAGAATCTTTTCTGTGTGGCACTGTGCTGACTTGGGGGAAGGGGAAGGGTAACACAGTCAGAGTGAGACATTTCTATTAAACTTTTCCATACAGTTTTTATTTTGTTCTATGAATCATGCAGGTGTCTCAGGCTTGTTTCCAGTTCTGGGGGGTTTTCACCAAGGTGTTCTTTTCTTTGAATAGCTGCTACATTTTCTCTCTGTGTGTTATGGGAGAGTATAGTGAAACACGAGACCTCCTATTTTATAATCTTGTTGATGTCTCCCACATATATACTTTAAATATAAGGATACAAATAAGTGGAAAGTAAATATACGGGAAAACATAGACTATGCAATCACTAACTGAAAAAATATACTCTTCTATTCCTTTATCAGACAGAATAGCTTGATACCAAAACTTGACATGGATATTAAAAGAAAATTATGATTCTATATACTTGGAGCTGGGATACAAAATTCTAAACAAAATATTAAAATACCAAACTTAACAAAATATAAAATAGGATAAATCATCATTACCAAGTAGGATTTATTCCAGGAATATAAGGGTTTAATATTGAAAATTAATTAATGTAATTTATCACATTAATACTGTTAATATGGAAGAAGCATTTGCTAAATACAAGCATGTATTTGTGATTTCTAAAATATCATCAAAATAGTAATAAAACCATTTAAATAATAAAGTGTATATGCAAAAATATATAGTAAAATCATATTTACTGGTGAAATAGTAAATATTGTACCCCTAAAGTTGGGGAAAAAAGTGATAATCATCATTATCACTTATAACACCTGTGTCTTAATGGTCTTAGTCTTTTTTTTTTTTTTGAGGTAGTGTCTCACTCTGTGGCCCAGGCTGGAGTGCAGTGGTGTGATCTCAGCTCACTACAGCCCTTACCTCCCTGGTTCAAGTGATTCTCCTGCCTCAGCCTCCCAAGTAACTGGGATTACAGGTGTGCACCACCACGTCCAGCTGATTTTTGAATTTTTAGTAGAGACAGGGTTTCACCACATTGGCTAGGCTGGTCTTGAACTCCTGACCTCAGGTGATCTGCCTGTCTCAGCCTCCCAGAGTGTTGGGATTACAAGCATGAGGGCCACCATGCCCGGTCAGTGGTCCTAGTCATTTAATTAGAGGAAAATGAAAAAGGAATCAAATAGGAGAGAAGACAGCAAAGTTGCCATGAAATATAGATGATAAAATTTTAAATGTAGAAAATCCAAAAGGATCTGTAACAAATAATAATATTATAATTTTGCAAGTTTGCTGAGTATATATCAATATTAAAAATCAATTATTTCTATGTAATAGCAAGAAGCAATAAAAAAGAAAACTTAAAACATACTATTTACTATGGGATTGGAATACTTCAAATTCTTAAAAATAGATATACAAGAGATATGTAACATCTACACAGAAAACCAGAAAACATTGCTCAGAGAAATAAAGACTTAAGTAACAGCAGTAATATCACGTTAATTGATTGGAAGACTCAATAGTTTAAAGATACGAATTTTGCTCAAATTGCTCTACAGATCCAATAAAATCTCAGGTAAAATCTCATTGTATAAAATAAGCCAATTTTCATGTAAATTTAAAAATCAGCACTCTTGTAAAGTTAACTGGCTAATTTTTCTAGTTTGTGGATTCTTTTGGATTTTCTACACCCACAATCTTTCTAGCTCTCTCTTATTTCGTGGATTTTTTTAAAAGTACACCAGTTTTAGGATCAGGATACCTATCCATTTTCTATCACAGACTTCTTTAAGAGAATTTACAAGTCAGGAAAACTTTCAGACACTCAGTTTTCCTATGAACAAAGAGGAGATAGAGCTGTATGATTTCTAAGGTCCTGTGTAGGTATAAATTTTATCAATTTATCAAAGATAGAAAATGTCATAACTGTCTTGTTGACTAAACATCATAATATCTAAGGTAAACCTGTAAGTTATTATTGAAAAGTCATTTTCTGAAAAGGAGAAAAGTGGTAAGAAAATTTATTTCCTTATCATATTAACTTTATGGTTTTTCCTGTTCTGAACTATAACATGCTATTAATAATTTCATTAAACTGAACTGAAGCTGCAAATGTAATATATAATATTTTATTTCAAATTATGAAGACGTTTAATTTTACCTCCTATTGAGTAAATCTAAATCATCTCTTTTAATATAGAAATGATGGAGTTATCAGGTAGTCTATTTACAGCAATAAGTACAGTACTTTACACTTTAAAACATTTAAAACTGGAAATATGCTAAATAATAATGGCATGAAACTAATTAAAAGGGCAAATGAGGTGTAATTCTAGGATGAGTTAAAATTCAGTGTTAGCGTAATACAGAATAGGAAAAGGAAAGAGAATATTCAAGATATAGCGTTCTCTCCGTGGAAGAAATGTGGATCTGAGTTCAGTAACACTACCCAAACAGATATGTCCAGCTTTGTCTAACTCCAGGAACTTTTTTTTCTGGTATGACTGAGAAAATAGTTTGTGTTTTGGAGGCAGAGGTACATATATACTTAAAGTGAACTTTTAAAATAATATTTTTAAAATGAATTTCCTTGGAGAGCAGAGAGAGGCCAGAATGATATCTAGAGTAGAATATGGGAGGAATGCCTTTTCTAGTGCAATATTTGTTCTTTCTATCATGATTATAATTTGTTGGTTATCTCTTTTCTATTTCTTATATGCAATAAAAATTTTCTGGATACATAGTATTTCCTCATATTTATGGAGAACATGTGATACTTTGTTACATGCATAGAATGTTTAATGATCAAGTCAGGGTATTTAGGTTATACTGTCACCGCAAGCATTTATCATTTCTACATGTTGAGAACATTTCAAGCCTGACTTCTAGATATTTTGAAATGTACTTTACATTGCTGTTAATTATAGTCACCATACTCTACCATCAAACATTAGAACTTACTACTTCTATCTAACTATATGTGTATAACACAAAGTGAGCCATTTCTCTTATCCTTTCCAGATGGTTTTTATTTTGTTCTGAGGATTATACAGGTAAGTCAGGCTTATTCTCAATTTATTGGATTTTCACCAACCTTTCTTATTCTGCATCCCATTTCCCAAAACCCACACTTTTCCCAGCCTCTGGTAACTATCATTCTACTCTCTATATCCATGAGATCAACTTTGTTTTAGCTCTAACTTATGAGTACATGCAATATTTGTCTTTCTGTGTCTGGCTTATTTCACTTAACATGATGACTTTCAGTTTCATCCATGTTGCTGCAAATGACATATTTGTTTGCAGTATATCCATGCAACAATGATTTTGCTTTTTAATGGTGAGGTAATATTCTATTATGTAAATATACCACATTTTCTCTCTCCATTCATCAATTGATGGACGCTTAGATCAATTCCGTGTCTTGGCTATTGTGAATAGTGCTATTATAATCCTAAGAGTGCATGTATCCCTTTGACATACTGATTTCCTTTCCTTTGGATAAATACCTGCTAGTGGAATTGCTGAATTTGCATGGTGGTCCTATTTTTAGTGTTTTGAGAAATCTCCATACAGTGATTCATAATGGCTGTACTAACTTACATTTCCACTAACACTGAGTAAGTGTTCTGATACCTACACATCTTTGCTAGCATCTGTTACTTTTGATCTTTTTGATAATAGCCCTTCTAACTGGGATGAGATAATATCTCACTGTGGTTTTGATTTTTGCATTTCCCTGATAATTAATGATGATGAACATTTGATTCATACACCTGTTGTCCATTTGTATTCCTTCTTTTGAGAAATGTCCATTTAGATTCTTTGTCCAATTTTAATGGAATTGTTTTTATGATGTTGAGTTATCTGATTTCTTTTATATTCTGAATATTAGTCTCTTTTTGAACGAATATTTGACAGATATTTTCTCTATTCAACAGGTTGTCTCTTCACTTTGTTGATTATTTATTTTGCTATTGCAGAAGTTGTTTAGTTTAATAAAGTTCCATTTGTTTATTCTGTATTTCTGTTGCTTGTGCTTTTGTGGTCTTAGCCATAAAATGTTTGTCTAGACCAATGTCCTGTAGTGTTTCCCCTATGTTTTCTTCTAATAGTTTTATAGCTTTGTATATTACATTTAGGTTTTTAATTGATTTTCTGTATGGTGAGAGGTAGGGGCCTAGTTTCATTCTTCTGCATATGGATGTCCAGTTTTCCCAGCACAATTTATTGAAGAGAGTATCTTTCCCTAAAGTATGTTCTTGGCACCTTTGTCGAAAATCAATTGGTTATCAATAGGGGGGTTCATTTCTGTGTTCTCTATCCTGTTTCATTTGTCTATGTGTCTGTTTGTATACCAATACCATGTTGTTTCAGTTAATAACATCTTTAAATATGTTTTGAAGTCAGGTAGTATGATGCCTCTAGTTTTTTTTTTTTTTTTTTTTTCTCAATATTGCTTTGGCTATTGAGGCTCTTTCTTGGTTTCATACAAATTTTAGGATTTTCTTATCTCTGTGAAAAATATGATTGCTATTTTGATAGAGACTGCATTGAATCTATAGATTGGTTTGAGTTATATGGCTATTTTAACAACATTATTTCTCTTAATCTATGAGCATGGGATATCTTTCCATTTATTTATGGTCTCTTCAATTTCTTTCGTTAGTGTTTTCTAGGTTTTGTAGAGGTCTTTCACATCTTTGGTTAAATTTATTCCTAGGTATTTTATTTTTGGTGTCTATTGTCATGAGATTGCTTTGTTAATTTCCTTTGCAGCTAGTTCATTATTGGTATATAGAAATGCTACTGATTTTTGCATGTTGATTTTGTATCCTGAAAATTTACTGAACTTGTTTATTAGATCTAAGAGGTTTTCTTTAAGGTCTTTTGGTTTTTCTAATTATAAGATTATGTCATCCACAAAGAGGGACAATTTTATTTCTTCTTTTCTAATTTGGATGCTCTTTATTTCTTTCTCTTGCCAGATTACTCTGGCTAAGACTTCCAGTACTGTATTGACTAAGAGTAGTAAAAATGGGCATCCTTGTCTAGTTCCAGTTCTTAGAGGAAAGGCTTCTAGCTTTTTCCCATTCAGTATGATGTTAGCTCTGGGTTTGTCATATATGGCCTTTATTATGCTGAACTATCTTCCTTCTATTCCTTGTTTGTTGAGTGTATTTATCATGAAGGGATGTTGAATTTTATCAGATGCTTTCTCTTCATCTAGTAAGATGATGGGTTTTGTCCTTTATTCTGTTGATGTGCTGCATCATGTTTATTGATTTGCATATGTTGGTTGAGCTATCATCATATTCCTGGGATAAATTCTATTTAATCATGTTGTATTATCTCTTTGATGTACTGTTAGATTCAGTTTACTAGCATTTTGTCAAGGGCTTTTACATCTATGTCATCGGGTACACTGGAATGTAGTTTTATTTTGTAGTCATGTCCTTGTCTGGTTTTAGTAGTAGATTAATGCTGGTTTCATAGAATGAGTTACAAAGTAGCCTCCCCTTGTCTATTTTTTTTGGAATATTTTGAGGAGAATTGGTACTAGTTCTTATAACTTCAGTAGAAGCTGGCAGTGACACTGTCAGGTTCTGTGCCTGAAAGACTTTTTTTTTTTTTTTTTTTTTTAACTGATTCAATGTTGTTACTTGTTATTGGTTGTTCTGGCTTTCTGTTTCTTTCTGATTCAACCTTGGTAGCTTGTATGTATTCAGAAATTTATCTATTTCTTCTAGATTTTCCAGTTTGTTAGGGTATAGTTGTTTACAGAAGTCTCTAATGTTTTGGTATCTGTGGTATGAGTTGTAACGTTTCCTTTTTGTTTCTAGTTTTATTTGGGTTTTCTCTTTTTATACTTGGTTAATTTTGCTGGTGGTTTATTGATTTCGTTTATCTTTTCAAAAACCAACTTTCCATTTTGTTGATCTTTTGTATTTTTTTTCTCTATTTAATTTAGATCTGCTCTGATCTTTATTATTTCTTTAATAATTTTAGGTTTGGTTTGCTCTTCTTTTTTAATTCCTTGAGGTACATCTTTAGGTTGTTTATTTGACATCTTTCTACTTTTTTTGATGTGGGCATTTATTGTTATAAACTTCTCTCTTAGCATTGTTCTTGCTATATCTCACAGGTTTTATTGTATTTTCCTTTTCATTTGTTTCAAGAAATAATTTGATTTTCCTTTTTTATTTTATTTTATTTTATTTTATTTTTTAATTTATTTATTATTATTAAACTTCAAGTTGTAGGGTACATGTGCACAACGTGCAGGTTTGCTACATATGTATACTTGTGCCATGTTGGTGTGCTGCACCCATCAACTCGTCATTTACATCAGGTATAACTCCCAATGCAATCCCTCCCCCCTCCCCCCTCCCCATGATAGGCCCCGGTGTGTGATGTTCCCCTTCCCGAGTCCAAGTGATCTCATTGTTCAGTTCCCACCTACGAGTGAGAACATGCGGTGTTTGGTTTTCTGTTCTTGTGATAGTTTGCTAAGAATGATGGTTTCCAGCTGCATCCATGTCCCTACAAAGGACACAAACTCATCCTTTTTTATGGCTGCATAGTATTCCATGGTGTATATGTGCCACATTTTCTTAATCCAATCTGTCACTGATGGACATTTGGGTTGATTCCAAGTCTTTGCTATTGTGAATAGTGCTGCAATAAACATACGTGTGCATGTGTCCTTATAGCAGCATAATTTATAATCCTTTGGGTATATACCCAGTAATGGGATGGCTGGGTCATATGGTACATCTAGTTCTAGATCCTTGAGGAATCGCCATACTGTTTTCCATAATGGTTGAACTAGTTTACAATCCCACCAACAGTGTAAAAGTGTTCCTATTTCTCCACATCCTCTCCAGCACCTGTTGTTTCCTGACTTTTGAATGATCGCCATTCTAACTGGTGTGAGATGGTATCTCATTGTGGTTTTGATTTGCATTTCTCTGATGGCCAGTGATGATGAGCATTTTTTCATGTGTCTGTTGGCTGTATGAATGTCTTCTTTTGAGAAATGTCTGTTCATATCCTTTGCCCACTTTTGGATGGGGTTGTTTGTTTTTTTCTTGTAAATTTGTTTGAGTTCTTTGTAGGTTCTGGATATTAGCCCTTTGTCAGATGAGTAGATTGCAAAAATTTTCTCCCATTCTGTAGGTTGCCTGTTCACTCTGATGGTAGTTTCTTTTGCTGTGCAGAAGCTCTTTAGTTTGATGAGATCCCATTTGTCAATTTTGGCTTTTGCTGCCATTGCTTTTGGTGTTTTAGACATGAAGTCTTTGCCCATGCCTATGTCCTGAATGGTACTACCTAGGTTTTCCTCTAGGATTTTTATGGTATTAGGTCTAACATTTAAGTCTCTAATCCATCTTGAATTAATTTTCGTATAAGGAGTAAGGAAAGGATCCAGTTTCAGCTTTCTACTTATGGCTAGCCAGTTTTCCCAGCACCATTTATTAAATAGGGAATCCTTTCCCCATTTCTTGTTTCTCTCAGGTTTGTCAAAGATCAGATGGCTGTAGATGTGTGGTATTATTTCTGAGGACTCTGTTCTGTTCCATTGGTCTATATCTCTGTTTTGGTACCAGTACCATGCTGTTTTGGTTACTGTAGCCTTGTAGTATAGTTTGAAGTCAGGTAGCGTGATGCCTCCAGCTTTGTTCTTTTGACTTAGGATTGTCTTGGAGATGCGGGCTCTTTTTTGGTTCCATATGAACTTTAAAGCAGTTTTTTCCAATTCTGTGAAGAAGCTCATTGGTAGCTTGATGGGGATGGCATTGAATCTATAAATAACCTTGGGCAGTATGGTCATTTTCATGATATTGATTCTTCCTATCCATGAGCATGGTATGTTCTTCCATTTGTTTGTGTCCTCTTTGATTTCACTGAGCAGTGGTTTGTAGTTCTCCTTGAAGAGGTCCTTTACATCCCTTGTAAGTTGGATTCCTAGGTATTTTATTCTCTTTGAAGCAATTGTGAATGGAAGTTCATTCCTGATTTGGCTCTCTGTTTGACTGTCACTGGTGTATAAGAATGCTTGTGATTTTTGCACATTAATTTTGTATCCTGAGACTTTGCTGAAGTTGCTGATCAGCTTAAGGAGATTTTGGGCTGAGACAATGGGGTTTTCTAAATATACAATCATGTCATCTGCAAACAGGGACAATTTGACTTCTTCTTTTCCTAACTGAATCCCCTTGATTTCTTTCTCTTGCCTGATTGCCCTAGCCAGAACTTCCAACACTATGTTGAATAGGAGTGGTGAGAGAGGGCATCCCTGTCTTGTGCCAGTTTTCAAAGGGAATTTTTCCAGTTTTTGCCCATTCAGTATGATATTGGCTGTGGGTTTGTCATAAATAGCTCTTATGATTTTGAGGTACGTTCCATCAATACCGAATTTATTGAGCGTTTTTAGCATGAAGGGCTGTTGAATTTTGTCAAAAGCCTTTTCTGCATCTATTGAGATAATGATGTGGTTCTTGTCTTTGGTTCTGTTTATATGCTGGATTATGTTTATTGATTTGCGAATGTTGAACCAGCCTTGCATCCCAGGGATGAAGCCCACTTGATCATGGTGGATAAGCTTTTTGATGTGCTGCTGAATCCGGTTTGCCAGTATTTTATTGAGGATTTTTGCATCGATGTTCATCAGGGATATTGGTCTAAAATTCTCTTTTTTTGTTGTGTCTCTGCCAGGCTTTGGTATCAGGATGATGTTGGCCTCATAAAATGAGTTAGGGAGGATTCCCTCTTTTTCTATTGATTGGAATAGTTTCAGAAGGAATGGTACCAGCTCCTCCTTGTACCTCTGGTAGAATTCAGCTGTGAATCCATCTGGTCCTGGACTTTTTTTGGTTGGTAGGCTATTAATTATTGCCTCAATTTCAGAGCCTACTATTGGTCTATTCAGGGATTCAACTTCTTCCTGGTTTAGTCTTGGAAGAGTGTAAGTGTCCAGGAAATTATCCATTTCTTCTAGATTTTCCAGTTTATTTGCGTAGAGGTGTTTATAGTATTCTCTGATGGTAGTTTGTATTTCTGTGGGGTCGGTGGTGATATCCCCTTTATCATTTTTAATTGCGCCGATTTGATTCTTCTCTCTTTTCTTCTTTATTAGTCTTGCTAGTGGTCTGTCAATTTTGTTGATCTTTTCAAAAAACCAACTCCTGGATTCATTGATTTTTTGGAGGGTTTTTTGTGTCTCTATCTCCTTCAGTTCTGCTCTGATCTTAGTTATTTCTTGCCTTCTGCTAGCTTTCGAATGTGTTTGCTCTTGCTTCTCTAGTTCTTTTAATTGCGATGTTAGAGTGTCAATTTTAGATCTTTCCTGCTTTCTCTTGTGGGCATTTAGTGCTATAAATTTCCCTCTACACACTGCTTTAAATGTGTCCCAGAGATTCTGGTATGTTGTATCTTTGTTCTCATTGGTTTCAAAGAACATCTTTATTTCTGCCTTCATTTCGTTATGTACCCAGTAGTCATTCAGGAGCAGGTTGTTCAGTTTCCATGTAGTTGAGCGGTTTTGATTGAGTTTCTTAGTCCTGAGTTCTAACTTGATTGCACTGTGGTCTGAGAGACAGTTTGTTATAATTTCTGTTCTTGTACATTTGCTGAGGAGTGCTTTACTTCCAATTACGTGGTCAATTTTGGAGTAAGTACAATGTGGTGCTGAGAAGAATGTATATTCTGTTGATTTGGGGTGGAGAGTTCTATAGATGTCTATTAGGTCTGCTTGCTGCAGAGATGAGTTCAATTCCTGTATATCCTTGTTAACTTTCTGTCTCGTTGATCTGTCTAATGTTGACAGTGGAGTGCTGAAGTCTCCCATTATTATTGTATGGGAGTCTAAGTCTCTTTGTAAGTCTCTAAGGACTTGCTTTATGAATCTGGGTGCTCCTGTATTGGGTGCATATATATTTAGGATAGTTAGCTCTTCCTGTTGAATTGATCCCTTTACCATTATGTAATGGCCTTCTTGTCTCTTTTGATCTTTGATGGTTTAAAGTCTGTTTTATCAGAGACTAGTATTGCAACCCCCGCTTTTTTTTGTTCTCCATTTGCTTGGTAAATCTTCCTCCATCCCTTTATTTTGAGCCTATGTATGTCTCTGCGTGTGAGATGGGTCTCCTGAATACAGCAGACTGATGGGTCTTGACTCTTTATCCAGTTTGCCAGTCTGTGTCTTTTAATTGGAGCATTTAGTCCATTTACATTTAAGGTTAAGATTGTTATGTGTGAACTTGATCCTGCCATTATGATATTAACTGGTTATTTTGCTCGTTAGTTGATGCAGTTTCTTCCTAGCCTTGATGGTCTTTACATTTTGGCATGTTTTTGCAATGGCTGGTACCGGTTGTTCCTTTCCATGTTTAGTGCTTCCTTCAGGGTCTCTTGTAAGGCAGGCCTAGTGGTGACAAAATCTCTAAGCATTTGCTTATCTGTAAAGGATTTTATTTCTCCTTCACTTATGAAACTTAGTTTGGCTGGATATAAAATTCTGGGTTTAAAATTCTTTTCTTTAAGAATGTTGAATATTGGCCCCCACTCTCTTCTGGCTTGAAGAGTTTCTGCCGAGAGATCTGCTGTTAGTCTGATGGGCTTCCCTTTGTGGGTAACCCGACCTTTCTCTCTGGCTGCCCTTAAGATTTTTTCCTTCATTTCAACTTTGGTGAATCTGGCAATTATGTGTCTTGGAGTTGCTCTTCTCGAGGAGTATCTTTGTGGCGTTCTCTGTATTTCCTGGATTTGAATGTTGGCCTGCCCTACTAGGTTGGGGAAGTTCTCCTGGATGATATCCTGAAGAGTGTTTTCCAACTTGGTTCCATTTTCCCCCTCACTTTCAGGCACCCCAATCAGACGTAGATTTGGTCTTTTTACATAATCCCATACTTCTTGCAGGCTTTGTTCATTTCTTTTTCTTCTTTTTTCTTTTGGTTTCTCTTCTCGCTTCATTTCATTCATTTGATCCTCCATCGCTGACATTCTTTCTTCCAGTTGATCGAGACGGTTACTGAAGCTTGTGCATTTGTCACGTATTTCTCGTGCCATGGTTTTCGTCTCTTTCATTTCGTTTGTGAGCTTCTCTGCATTAATTACTCTAGCCATCAATTCTTCCACTTTTTTTTCAAGATTTTTAGTTTCTTTGCGCTGGGTACGTAATTCCTCCTTTAGCTCTGAGAAATTTGATGGACTGAAGCCTTCTTCTCTCATCTCATCGAAGTCATTCTCCGTCCAGCTTTGATCCGTTGCTGGCGATGAGCTGCGCTCCTTTGCCGGGGGAGATGCGCTCTTATTTTTTGAATTTCCAGCTTTTCTGCCCTGCTTTTTCCCCATCTTTGTGGTTTTATCTGCCTCTGGTCTTTGATGATGGTGATGTACTGATGGGGTTTTGGTGTAGGTGTCCTTCCTGTTTGATAGCTTTCCTTCTAACAGTCAGGATCCTCAGCTGTAGGTTGTAGCTGTAGGAGATTGCTTGAGGTCCACTCCAGACCCTGTTTGCCTGGGTATCAGCAGCAGAGGCTGCAGAAGATAGAATATTTCTGAACAGCGACTGTACCTGTCTGATTCTTGCTTTGGAATCTTCCTCTCAGGGGTGTACTCCACCCTGTGAGGTGTGGGGTGTCAGACTGCCCCTAGTGGGGGATGTCTCCCAGTTAGGCTACTCAGGGGTCAGGGACCCACTTGAGCAGGGAGTCTGTCCCTTCTCAGATCTCATCCTCCGTGTTGGGAGATCCACTGCTCTCTTCAAAGCTGTCAGACAGAGTCGTTTGCGTCTGCAGAGCTGCTGCGTTTGTTATTATTTACTGTGCCCTGTCCCCAGAGGTGGAGTCTACAGAGACAGGCAGGTTTCCTTGAGCTGCTGTGAGCTCCACCCAGTTCGAGCTTCCCAGCAGCTTTGTTTACCTACTTAAGCCTCAGCAATGGCGGGCGCCCCTCCCCCAGCCTCGCTGCTGCCTTGCTGGTAGATCACAGATGGCTGTGCTAGCAATGAGGGAGGCTCCGTGGGTGTGGGACACTCCCGGCCAGGTGTGGGATATGATCTCCTGGTGTGCCTGTCTGCTTAAAGCGCAGTATTGGGGTGGGAGTTACCCGATTTTCCAGGTGTTGTGTGTCTCAGTTCCCCTGGCTAGGAAAAGGGATTCCCTTCCCCCTTGCGCTTTCCAGGTGAGGCAATGCCTCGCCCTGCTTCAGCTCTCGCTGGTCGGGCTGCAGCAGCTGACCAGCACCGATCGTCTGGCACTCCCCAGTGAGATGAACCCAGTACCTCAGTTGAAAATGCAGAAATCGCCGGTCTTCTGTGTCGCTCGCGCTGGGAGTTGGAGACTGGAGCTGTTCCTATTCGGCCATCTTGCTCCGCCCTTGATTTTCCTTTTAACTTTTTTATTAACCCACTGGTTGTTCAGGAGTATGATGCTTAATTTTCATGTATTTATACAGTTTTCAAAGTTTCTCTTGTTATTGATTTCTAGTGTTATTCCTTTGTGGTCTGTGAGATACTTGATTTCAATTTTTAAAAATTTATTGAGACATATTTTGTGGCCTAACATGTGGTCTGTTCTAATGCTTCATGAGAAGAAGGTATATTCTGCAGCTCTTTTGTGAATTGTTCTATAAATGTTTGTTAGGGTCATTTGGTCTAAAGTGTAGTTTAAATTCAATGTTTCTTTGTTGATTTTCTGTCTAGATGATCTGTCTGTTGCTGAGAGTGGCGTGTTGAAGTCCCCAACTATTATATATTGAAGTCCATCTCTCCCTTTTTGATTTATAATATTTTCTTTATATATTTAGGTGCTCCAGTGATTACTGCATTTATATTTAGAACTGTTATATCCTTTGGTTGAATTGCTCCCTTTGTCATTATGTAATGACCTTCTTTGTCTCTTCTTCCTGTTTTTGTCTTAAAGTTTGTTTTATCTAATGTAAGTGTAGCTACTTCTGCTTGCTTTTGGTTTCTGTTTGCATAGAATATTTTTTCCATCTTCATATGTATAGTCTGAATGTCTTTACAGGTGAAGTGAGTTTCTTGTCGGCAACATATTGTTGGGCCATGTTGTCATCCATTCTAGCAGTCTATATCTTTTAAGTAGAATATTTAATCAATTTACATTCAAAGTTTTTATTGATATGTGAGGACTTATTCCTGTCATTTTGTTTATTGCTTTCTGATAATTTTATATTGTCTTTATATAAAAATTATTGTTTATCTTTATGGTTTGATGGCTTTCTGTAGTGATAACATTTGAGTCCTGCCTCTTCCTCATTTGTGTGTTTTACATTTGCATGTGCTTTTATGATTGTAGATACTGTCTTTTGCTTCCATGTGTAACACTCCTGAAAGTATTTCTCATAGGGCTGGTCTAGTGGCGATAAAATCCCTCAGTTTTTGCTTGTCCTGGAAAGTCTTTATTTCACCTTCATTTGTGGAAGACGCTGTTGAGTTATAGTATTGCTGCCTGATTTTTTTTTCCTTTCAGCTCTTTGTATATATTATGCCATTTTTTTTCTGGCCTATAAGATTTCTGCCGAGAAGTCTGCTGCTAGTCTGGTGGATTCCCTTACATGTGTAAGACTAGACACATGTCTTTTGTTATAGAATTCCCTCTTTGTCTTTAACTTTGATACTTTGACTATAGTATGCAAGGGAGAAGATATTTTATAGTTTTATATAGTTAAGGATCTCTGAGTTTCCTTTATCTGGATGTCTAAATCCTTTGCTAGAGTTGGGAAGTTTCCAGGTATTATTTTGTTAATTGAATTTTAGACCACTTTGTGCTGTCCCATAAATCATGTAGGCTTTCTTCATTTTTTATTCTTTTTTGGCTTTTTGTCTGAATGTTTTATTTTGAAAGACTTGTCTTCATGTTCTGAAATACTTTCTGCTGCTTTATCTAGTCTATTGTTGAAGTTTTCAGTTGTAATTTGTATTTCATTTAATACATTCTTCAGTTCCAGGATTTCTGTTTGGTTCTTTTTTATGATATCTTTGTCTTTTATATCCTGAGTGGTCCTGATTTTTTTGTGTTGTTACCTGTTTTCTCTTGTATCTGACTGCCCTTCTTTAATATTATTACTTTGAATTATTTTTTAGGCATTTGATAAATTTTGTCTTCATTGGAATCTGTTGTTGAAGAATTATTGTGTTCATTTGAAGGTGTCACATTTCCTTACTTTTTCTTGTGTCTTTCATTTATATTAGCACCCTGGATGTAACATTCACTTCTAATTTTGTGAATTTGGTTTTGTAGAGAAAGAATTTTTTCCTGTAGATGTATTTAAAAGTTGGTTGTGTAGGGGAGCTTTGCTTTGATTCTGGTTACACACAGTAGTATACTCTCTGTATGATTACTTTGGCTGTAAACAGTGTCAGTGATGTCTGTGATTTCCTCAGTGGCTTTAGGTGCACTTGTTAGTGGAGGCTATGGTGAGCTTTTGCTGGGAATAGAATGCTTAGGCTAGTTCTTATGCCTCAGTGATGGCAGCAGTCTGAGTGTCCTTATATTTGGACCCCCAGGTGGTATATGTTGACACTGGTGTTAAGTGGTTTACATGGGCAGTTTCTTGGACCTCTAGGCAGCTTTCTTGGCTGTCAGTAGTGGCCGTGGGGGCATGAGTGGGGGTGTGAGTCCTTGGGTCCCTTGGGTGTGTGAGTTCTTGTGTCCCTGAGCAGCATGCATGGTGTGAGTGATGGTAGTTGTGGTGATAGTGTTATAGGATCTTTGGGCGTTACTTCTCTGGCCGAAAACCTCTGTGTCCCATGGTGCCTTTGCCTGACTCTTGTTTGGGCCTGCTGGGCTCATTCTGCCCACTTGGCCTGGCAGGCTGTGCTCAGCTTACACTACCAGCCTGGATGTCATGCCTCCAAGGGAGACTGTGAGTCAAGCGTGGAGCAGCCAGGGGTGTGTGAGTGAGCCTAGGGTCCAGTCACCGTGCAGTCAGACATGCCAGCTGCTGCTGTAGGGCAGGCAGATCCAGGTGCCAGCATGGGTGCTGGCTTTCTGGGAGGCTGTGACTGGACCAGACACACTGCAAGCAGCTTCTCCAGCTGGTACCAGTGAATGAGGTAGCACCCAGAAGCCTGGAGACACCAGAAACTGCATGGCCCCAAGATGAAGAGGAGCTTTACTGAGTGATAGAACAGCTCAGGGGAGACCCACAGAGGCAGCTCCTTTCCAGATCCAGGGTGTCCCATGAGTGTTCAGCTCCCAGCAGAGAGGGTAGCTCCTCTCTGCATCTGGTCATCCTGATGAGTGTTCAACTCTTAGCAAGAGAGGGTAGCTCCTCTCTGCAGCTGGCTATCCTGTCATCTGTTTAGCTCTGGCTGAGCCTAAGGCTTTTATAGGCCTAAGAAGGGAGAAAGTGCATGCTGATTGGTCCATGGGTGGCCATGAGTGGACCAGGAAAAGGCACCACAAGTTCCCACTCTGGTTCCCATCCCAGCTTTCTAGGAACTAGCAGCCCAGCCCCAGCCTTCAGGCCCTCCCTGGCCTGAAGGTGGGGCCTTACTGGGGACCCACCTGTTTCTTCCCAGGAGCCTATCTGCCTCCTGCCATCATCCATGATGCCCAGACTGCTCATGCCAAGGGGCACCTGCAAGCCAGTGCCAAGCTGCCGTCAGCCCTCCCTTGGATTCCCCCCGTATGCTTGTCAGTGCCCAAAGTCTAGAGGGGGCCAAGGCGGCAGGGGGCTGGTATGTTAGCACTGCCCTGAGTGTGCACACACCTGGCTGGGCAGTGAGAGCCACCAGGCTTGACTCCAATCCTACTCCAAGATTGGAGCAGGTTCTGTGAGCAGGGAGAGACCAGGCCATGGGAGCAGATACTCGTAAACCTATGGGGGTAAAGGGCCCTTCCTGGGCCCCCAAGAGTGCTGAGTGCAGAGATGCCTGAGTTCTTCACCTGGGAGGCTGGAGCTCCCACCTGCTCCATGGAGCATGCAAGCACCCCAGCCGTGGGGTGGGGTCTCCAGGTTCTCACTGGGCACCTTTCTGCCTGCCCCTCTGCCTAACCGCACTGTGCCCCCACCGGTGGGTGGCTCGTCCTGGCAGCAGGGTGGTGGGCTCCATGGGGGCTCCCACTTGTCCCTAGTTCCTGCTGGCTCCATTGAACATGGACCATCCTGGGCCCAGCTCCACCTCCTCTGTGCGTGCTCCCTGTACTTGTCCCTGCTCTTGCTGCCACTACTCATACCTCCCCACTGTAGCTGGTACAGTGGCAGTGGCTGCTACAGACATCCACTGCTGCCATCAATGAGACAACTCTCAGGCTTTCAGTTGGCTCTTGCTGGTGTTAACAGTGGGCACAATGGGCTGAATGAGCATGTCCCCAAGCCCCAAGGTGATGTGCGCAGGTAAGTGTAGGTGGTGGTGGTGGTGGTGGCAGGCAGGAGGGGTCCGTGCTCTGGTCCCCTGAAGGAATGTCCAGATACCAGAGGTGGTTGATGGTGTGGAGTGATTATGAAGATGCTGAATGGCATGGTTGTGTGCTGTCAGCAGGTTTTCTAAACCTGTTGTTAGGCTCTCCATTGATATGCATGCATGCCTGGGGTTAATGATAGGGTGGGGTGATCCCCTGCTTCCAGGTGGCATGCTTGGACACTAGCGGGGGTGGTACTAAACGGAGAAGGCCTGGTATCAGGTTCTCCCAAAAGTATGCATGGGCATAGGCTGTGGTGGTTGGAGTGAGGCAAGCTCTAGGCATCCAGAAGATATGCTATGGCAATGGCCAACCGGTAGGTGTTCTGGGGCTGTTATAAGCTCCTTAGGTGTGTGTGCCTCTGGCAACTGATGAAGCAGGACAATTCCTGAATATGCTTGGGAACTGGGACTGAGGGCCAGTGCCAGGCCAGGCAGGCCTGTCCTCAGGTCCCCAGTGCTGTGCATGAGTGCAGGCTGTCATAAGCATGGTGGGACCAACACGCATGCCCCAGGCAGTGTGTTTGAGTGACTGTGTGGCAGTGAAAGCAATGGGTGAGGAAACCCTGTTTTCAGCATGTGTGCCAAAACACAGAGGCGCTGCTGCTGGGGAGGACAGAGTTTCTATCTGTAGTAGCCACCCCATGAGGGTGGATTTCAAGCTCTAGGTACCATGTGTTTTGGTCCCAGGCAGCAGCAGTGGTGTGGATAACCTGTCCTCAGGGCACTTGCAATTGCCCGGCAGCCTTGCTGCTAGGGTGGGGAAATCCTGGGAGGTTGCTGTCAGGGATGGCAGCCCCAGGCAGGGAGGTTTCAGGCTCTGTGGAGCATGCACTTGGATTCCCTTTGTCCTGGGGGCAGCATCCCTGGTACACTGCTCCTCCCTTGCACCTACTCGTAAGGTTCCGTGTGGGCTGAAGTGTTGAGGATCATGCTGCTCTGCTGAGTCTGAGGTCTCACTGCTGCAGCCCCAGGATATGAGGGCTCTTAGTGGGCCTCCAGAAATGTGGAAATGCAGGGGCTGTTGGGTCCCAGGGTAGGGCATAGTCTGCTGGAGGCTGGGCTCTCAAATTGGTGAATGCTGCAGCTGCCTGTTACTCAGTGGGTGTGTGGGACCCAGCATGAGTTCCCACTCTGAAGCCAGTGCTCTTATGCAGATTCCAGGCAGCTCCCTATGCCAGTCCCAGAGCCTGTGGGAGTTGAGGAACTCTTCTGTGACTAGAATTACAGGAGTCTGAGGTGAGAATATAGGCCACTGGGAATCTCTCACCTTTTTCCTGCACTGAGGAGCTGCTCCAAATCCCTGGCTAATCCTGGCTGGACTATACACCTCTCCTCATACTCCTTCAGCGCTTCAGGTATTTCCTGTTACTTATCTGCTGAATTTCAGCATTCTCTCTGAGGTGTTCTATTCAAAATGTGGTTATCTATTGACTATTTTGGTTCTTTGTGGAATTGAGTGTCCTGTGCCTCTAGTCATCCATCTGGAACCTCTGTCCCATTTTTGTTATTTCTTTGCAAATTATTAACTCATTATCAAGGTCTCATTACCTTCCTCACTCTTTTGTCTTCTTTTCTTTTTTAGTTATTTTCAGAGTTGATCCTGTTGAGACTTATAGTTCTGTTTTTCTTGCCAGGTCAGGGGCAATGAAACAAGGTGATTGAAGATATCACCTTCCTCAGAAAGTTTGAGATGACAAATTCAGCCCTTAAAAATTTATTTCACCTTTGAGCAATATTGCCCTTTGATCTAAGCAAGCATGGTCTCTGTCCCTGGGATTTAGGGGGCATTTATCAAAATTTTCTAAGTGCCCTTTTAGTGCCTGGGACTGAGTAGGCCTGGCAGTGCCTTCCGGATGGGACACCCTATGCCTTTATGTGAACCTTCATTCCTCTTTTCCCCTTTGGGGTACTCTCAGACTTTCAAGTCCACATGGATAGTATTGACCAGAAGCCCAAAAATGTGAGAATTTGATCCTGTGGGATCATCCTAGGTTTCTTAGGTTGGCCCTGGTTCTCGAAGGGCAACCTGGCAAGCAGGCTCCTCCTGCTGGCTCATGAAGTATGTCTTTCATAGGAATGCATAATATTGGGCTACCAAAATGGAGCCAACATTCTGATTTTAGGTGACTAACTGGTGTCAGAGGCAAGAAAAGCTTATGGCTGTGGGCTACCAATATAGCCACTTACCATTCAGCTTGAACCATTTTTGTTGGCTTTGCATTATCCCTCACTCATCCCAGTTCTGACTACTGCTCTACCTCTGGTTGACAGTTCTCAAGGGCTGAGGCCACACTGAGGATGTCTGGGACCTGTATTGCCTCTGGTTGTGGTGGTATCATCAAACTTTTCTGGGCTGGTCTTAAGCCATGCTGGATAAAGACAGATGATTTTGAGCAAATACAACTGTTCTTCTTGCTCTACTCCCAGGCCTCTTGCCTGTCCTTACTGTGGTGGGGTGTGGAAGGCAAGGCTGTGATATAACCAGCATTGAAAGTGATCACATTCTAGAAATGATGTGATTGTAGTCTAAAAATTTCAATATAAGATACAATTGGAAAATATGTTGTCCTATGTTTATGCTATAAAATTCAAGACAGTAAATTTACCAGAAAAGCAAAGATGACTCACATTTTCCTGCATACTCTAAAGAAGACTTTCATTTATGGTCATATCAAAAAAGCACAATAACAATTTTGAAGAAAGTCATTGAAAGCCAGTATTCATGGGAGGAATGAAGGATGATACAGTGTCATGAGAAATAATGTAATTAGTGTTAAATAAATAGTACAGTGAACTGCAGAAGAAACAAGATCTGTGTTCATTGATAAATAACCACATCTCATAGGGTTTCAGGAGTCTTATATTTTTAATAAAATTGCTTGTATAGACAGGGAGCCCCACACACAAAAAAATATTTTCCTGGGTGCCATACACCATAGGAGTAGACTTGGCTGAGAGAAACAACAAAGAGGAATCTGGAGGTGATGGATAATTCCTTGGCTTCTGAGCCTCATCCTTGAGACTGAAATCAGGTATCTGAGAATTCTGAGGCTAAATTGAAGCAGGAAGGACATACTGAAGACAAGCTAAGACTGAAGTATTGCTAGGGTGAAGAGCAAGAATTGTCACTGAGCAAAGAAACATCTTAACCGGGAAGGTAGTAACTTACTTCAAGTCTGCTGGTTGAGGTTGGGCTAGAAATACAAGAGCTAGTGGTAAAGTTGGTGGTCAGGAAGTTGGAACAGGTTGGGGCAAAGCATAGTGAGCATTTCATTTGCACAGTTTAGAACTAAGACCAGTAGCAGTGTGACCTGTGGAAACCCTTTTATGTCAGGTCTGGCCAGGGGCATGGGGCAGAAATGGCACATTAGAGAAACCATGATTAGCTAAACATGATAATTAAGATTATGTGCTCCTTAAAGGCAGGAATTCACTTTTTTTTGTCATTGGAATCACATACTCTATCTCATTGCCTAAAATATGGCAAAAGCATAGGAAATACTTGTTGGATGAATGAATAAAAAAACTCAATAGAAAGAACAAGGTTGTTTGATTTTGAGGATTAGAAAAATGCAGAAAACACATCTATCAAAGTTGGCTTAAATTTCCATGAGAATGTTCTCTTCCACTTAAATTGGAAAAAAATGAGTCAACATAGTCAAATTGGAATTTGAAATCATAGGAGGCAAAGATCAGCACAAAGGCAATGTCCTTCTATAGAAAAGTCAGGCTAGGGTTATGTTTCTCCTGAAGGCACTCATTCTCACAAAAAAATGAGACTGAATCCAGAGGTTGACTAGAAGGTAAAGCTTTCTGTTACTATTGGTGGTACCACTTTTCTTCTGGTTCAAGACACAAGAGTTAACTACAACTTTCCATTATGGTCTCCCTTATGTTTCTCCCAGAGAGTGAACAGTTCTATTTTCATCAGTAAGTTCCCCTGAAATTCCCCTGTTTCTCTGATTCTGGTGATAAGACAGAATCACACAATTCCATCTGGTCCTGCATCTGTGTGTCACCATCTGCCTGTCCCTGCAGTAGAAATAATCTTGTTCTCTGCAGAGTTTTCTGTGCTAACCCTGTAGATGTGGCAATCAAGTCCTCACCTTGGATTCTGCTTGGTGGGTCTGTTGTCATTTTGAGTTGTGTTTAAGTATTTATTACCCATAGGATGAAGGTAGAAAAAGTAGCTGCTTATCTATTCTGACAACGTGTCCAAAAGAGAGAGCCTACAGAAAACGGAAAGCTAAACAATAGATTGATCTGCATCCTAATTCCTTCCCTCCCTGCCAAGCCTATTCATTTACTGGTGGTAATTACATGTTGGGATCGTATTGGTCATGTCTTTAAAATTGATTTATGTCGTTAGCTAGTTAGTATAAAGATTCTATGCAAAAACTTCTTTAAGAGCACATTTTCCCCAAACCTACTTTATACAGCACATAGGGAATGTACTTATCTTTGTAGCTGTTTTGTCATCCACCAACTCTGTTTTAGTCAATTTACATCCATTTAATTTATCTCAAAGCACACACACACAGAGATTATTTTATAACTTACAATGTAAACTGTAGTACAGTATTTGGCTGTGATTTTACAGAATAGTGACCCCACCAGGTGGCCACTATTCCCCATCTTGTTGTTGTCCTGGTAAGGCTGCTGTGATGTCAATCATTTACTGAACAATGCTTCCCTATGGGAAGCAGTTCATGGCTCACCCAAGGCATGAATAGCTGAAGCTCCAGATCTGAGTCTCTGTACCCTTTCATGTCAATGAAAATAGAACAAGCCACTATTAATATTCTACAGGATGGCCCCTCTCTCCACCCATTTCTTGATGAGAATCCACACTCAGCCTTTTATCTACATGTGCTACTTTCCCTGCCTTCTTCATTCAGCAACCTCTCTCCAGGATTTATTCATAATATACAGGTGTGCCCTAGAATTCACAGAACTTCATAAACACTACCAAAAATAAAATACTTGGAAGGAGTAGAGAAGAGCACAGTGCTCACATGAACTAGTTTGGTAGTATAATTCCTGAATACTAAGATTGATACACACAAATTCTGTGGAATAACTGCCAGAGTCCACCCACAATCCTTACTTCATATTTGAAACCTGGCCCCAGTCCTGACATTCTACAACTGTGTGTGTTGAGAATGAGGACTATTTGGTTTTCACAAATGAAGCAAACATGTATGTAATTATAGTGTTTCATTAATGCTATCATCAAGCACTTAATAAGGAAAAAATTGTTTTACCCAAATTTATAATACAAATTATGATCTCCAAAGAGTGTGCTGGATGATTTAAAATCAGAATAGGTATAAATAGTAAAATATTGATTCCATTTAAAAAACATATATTGTGTTATTTATAAATTTTCTACCAGTTAATTCAAAATTTAAAAATACATGTTATTGGGACTTCTCTTTAATAATTTACTACAACAAAATGATAAGGTATGATATATTTTTTATCACACAATTGATTAATTTTATTTTTATTGCTCTCATTTGTATGGATCAATATTGATTTTCTTCTCTTACCTACAGTTTCTTCAGAGTTTATCAGAGTCTGGCTCAGTGTGTCCTTCGGTGTCTCCTTGTTATGCACCATTAAGGCCATCTCTGAGGCTGATTCAGGAGTAAGGAAGGATGTTACATGTCTGCTTTCAAGAAGGTGCAGTTATGTGTTCATTTTTAGGACATTTAGAATTCATGCTTCAGATTATTGTAGATGGCACTTTGCAGAACCTGAAACTGTTCATGTTGTTTTCATTCCCTGCAAAAATAGAGCAATTTATTTTTTCCTGGTAAGATGAGGTCTATTAGTCTTCTACAATTTCCGGGAACAGAAAATTTAGAGTGCATTTTTCCCCTAATTTTCTGACTGTTATAAATTGAAAGCAATATAACTTAAAGCAACACATTGAAAATAGATATAAAAAATTGGCAGGCAATATAGTTTAACATTATTGAACACTTTAAGAACTAGGCTGAGGGCATTCCATGGATTATCTAATTGGTTCTTTGTAGCAACCTTATTTGCAGATCCTCTTCTTGTATTAATTTGACAGATATGCAAATTGAGGCTTAGAGAAGTGATTTTCCCCACTGGAAATGGATATGGTTAGCAGGACAGGGACTCAAATGTAGGCTGTTTGGCTCCACAAACACACTGTTAATCTCTATGCTATATAGTTGCATTGAACAATTGCCTGAGACTAATTTCCACAGTAGCTTGTTTAAGCATTTAAACCACAAGAAATCACTTAACCTTGTTAAGTGGCTTTAGACAGTTTTAGACTTTGGTACAATCTCACTTACAGATATATTACTCTTATCATTTCCATTTCAACTGTTCTCACAAAATATTTATATAAAACTAGGAAAATAGGGACACAATGTGTAGCGTTTGTGTCTCCACACACACACTAAACATTGTAAAAAGTGAGAGACTGAAAAGTGTGAGAAAGTAAAAGGTCATATTTGAAAGTGTGAGAAATTTTAGCATGCGAATATATATGAGAGAGATGAAGGGATCAGTATCTTGTTGCATGCCTGTAACTTATGCGTCACTCATCTACCTAATTGGAAACTCTTGTTAACCAATCAGAGTATTCCTGTTTCGATACTCCCTAATACTAGTGTGTGTAACTGTAGACTTGCAGACTTCTGTTGGAGGTTCCTTTCCCTTCCAGTAACTTTAGGAAACCCCCAAATTGTCTAGCACATGCTCAGAGCTGCCTCAGGTTGCTGTTGGCTTTATTGTTGTCCCTTCACCCTGGACTATATTGCTTGATGCCTCCTTTGGTTGATGTACTTATCTCTCCTCTTGAGGGATGCTTGTCTTTATCCATGTTTCAAGATCTAGGAAATTGATCCTTTGCTTGTTTCACAGAAGAGAGGCTTGGGCATCAAATGGGCGTTGTATATGGTCCATATGGGAACTCATTGCAGAATTTATCCGAACAGCTTTTTCAGTTATACTTACTAACTTTTCTTTTTCAAGGCACACTCCCCAGGATGGGTGGTTTGGGTCAAGTCCGGTAACAGCCACCATGCCACCCTGTAAATAATAAATCCCTTCAGAAATTCTTAGTCCAACTCACCATGCCTAAGGCCTTTTTCCTCCAAATTGAATTGTCTCCCAGGAACCCTAGAATACACCTTGTTAGAATCTCTTGGTTCTTCCTTCTTCTTTATGCCTAACTATAATCACAAATGTTTTGAGTTATTTTATCAGGAGGATTCTATCCCCTTTGCAAATTAATGGATGCAAATAGGAACGGAATTTGAAGGAGATGAGTCAGCTATCTATACATGCTTGTATATGGCCCATCCGGGAACTCATTACACTGTTAAAATGTATTCTCTATTGAATAAATCTGCTTGTTGGCCAGTAAGGGGAAAAAAAGAGGTGATTTATTTTACTACTGTATCTTGTTGCAGTATTTGTGCTTTTTAAGATTTTGCACAAATATTACAAGATTCAGTAAAAATAAATTAGTAAAAATCTTGAAGCAAAGATTTTTTGTGATGGTAAACATCATTTTGAAGGGTCATCCTGAAGGGAACATGATACTCATGGTGAAGATAGGCTTAAGCCTAAAATATTTACTGAACAAACTTACTGCAAGTCTACCTCACTATTAGTACATGAAAACTTTAGTTTTTTTTGTTTTTTTTTTTGTTTGTTTGTTTTTGTAAACAGAATTTAGTGTAAATTGAGTCTGACTTAAACCTCAACCAAGGGAGTAAGTTATTGATATCTTGGCAGTCTGCTTTTCACTGCTTGTTCGGGCCCTTCTTACTTCGTAGCTGGAGGAGTTTTATCACAATGACATTTTTGCTGATCTGTGTCACTTCCATCTTCTCAATTTTGTCCTAAAAGAGATGCTGAGATAGTTGGTTTTTTAAACCAAAGTTACAAATTCAATAGTGCCTGGTAGATTATGCTCAAGAAATGTTTGTTTAATCCAAATTTGAATAAAAGTTTTAATTTGGTAAATCAAAGTTTAAAATAAACAAATCTTTCCAATGATCTAACTAGCCAAACCCAAGCTCCTTGTTGGGCCTGTCTCACATTTATCCATCTTCGTATTCTTATTATTTCTCAGACAAGATTCTTCCCTCATTTCAAATAAACCCAATAAATTCAACTCAAGTAACCCAATCAATCCAACTGGTCCAATCCAGTGAATTCTTTTTTATTCTACTTCATTCTAATAAGCCTTGCTGAGCACTTTAGCACACCAGGAGCTGCTTCATACCTCTTAGTAATTTCCATTTTAAAATCTAGTATTGTTTCTACTTGCCCTGAATGTTGATTTATCTCTATCAACAGAAATTATTTAATTTTACAACCTTGTGCAAAACTGGCTTTGTTTCAAAGGTTACCCAGAATCTTTAGGAATAACTAAATTTACACATGCCAGACTAAATTATTATTAATTTTTCTAATATTTCTTAGTTTCTAAAATATTTTTCTTTTCTACTATCTAATCAAGCTTAGTGTAGTGATTTCTTTCCCTCCTTAGAGCCCTCAATAAGTCCTGAATAGTTGTTGAATAGGAGTGGAAAAAATTTGTGTCCTTCTGGGAGGGCCATTGACTACGAAAATGAAAAAAAAGAAAGAATAGTATGATTCTCTTTCATAAATACAAGCATTGCTTTCAGTTAGTAGAGCCAAAAGTACAGAGCCTGGTACTATAATAAAGAACTAAGAATTAGAATATTTTACAAAGGAATCTGAGGGTTTGTTTTGATATTTAGACAGTAGAGTTTACTTGGTACAGAATTTGGCATAAATTGAATCTGACTTAAACCTTAACCAAGGGAGTGAAGTTACTGATATATTGGCAGTCTGCTTTTCACTGCTTGTTCAGGCCCTTCTTATTTCATGGCTAAAGGAGTTTTATCACAATCACATATTTAAAGTGGGCATTGTAATAACTGGCTGGGTTTTTAAATTTTTTTAATTTTAAATTTTTATGGCTTTATCATAATTGTACCTATTTATGCAGTACATGTGATATTTTGATACAACCTACTGTATGTTTAGCTCCAGATATTCATAGTGCTGGAGTAGGGCTGAGAAGCAGATTTGTGATGATAAAGGTCATTTTGAAGGGTCATCCTGAAGGGAACTATGGTTTTAAAACATTGAATGATAAATGTAACTGAAGAGCTCATTATATATAAGATTAGAAAGGACTAGGAAAATTTATGTCTGAAGGAAGAAAATAAGAAATGTCAAACACATTCATACTTTCAAGTGTTGGCTATATTAAGGTTTGAAATGGTGATGTGATTATGAGAACCAGCTAAAATAAGCTCAAGAAATATTTTATGTGAATTTCTGTATCTTCTTTAAAATATTTTGTTGTTATAGAAAGTTTTAAGCTGTTAATAAAGAAATCAATAGTTCAATGAACCCCCATTTTACTTACTGCCTAGATTTAAAAATTACAACTCACAGCCAATTCTTTTTTTAAGCCTATATTCCCAGCTCTTAATTCTTTCATTTGTTCCTTAAATATTTTATTGTGTACTTCTAAAAGTACATAAATTCAGTACAATTGTCCTATCATAAATTTAATACAATTCTTATCATAAATTCAATACAATTGTCAGACAACATTAACAAGACTTAATACTATCCACTGTTTATATTACTATCTTAAAAATGTTGCAATTTGTTCATAGTTTATTATTTGAATCACAGTCCAGAGAAGGTCTAGACGTTGCAAATGACTGCCTTCTTTTTCCCCTTGTAATTCACTTGTTGTAGAAATGGAATAGTTTTCTCTAGAGCGTTCTGCAATCCGGATTATGCTGGTTGTCTTTCCATGGTGTGTTTTACGTATTTATCCGTCCCCTGTAGTGGCTGATTCATCTGAATCATGTTCAGATTATGTGCGTGTGTATGTGTATTTAATATATATTTTCTTTTGGCAGGGAGGCAAGACTACTTTGTAGGAAGTGTTGTGTTCTTTCATCAGAATACATATGTGGTTATCTTTTCTTTTTGTGATATCAACAAATATGGATGATGAACCCCTAGTTCCATAACTCATTGTTAAATGGTGATACTCCAATTCGAAACTTCTTTCTTCATTTATCAGCTGCAATATTTCTATTAAGATAAACTTCCTTTCATCTACCTTTGAATTATTCATTGATGCTATTTACATAAGAAAAGAAGGATAAAGAATTAATCTTTTCATTTATTTGCCAATTTCAAAATAATGATTTGGCTTACAAGTATCCTTCCATGGTGACCAGTTATTTATATTATCTTAAACTCTTGAGTTTAAACTTTCTGATGTGTGTCAATTAATTAGTTATTATTCTTATTGATACACAATTAAAAATAGGCTTTAAATGTTGCTTTTATCTGTTGGTGTCTCACTGAAGCACTCGGCAGCACCCAATGGGAAAAAAGCTGTTAAATAAGATTAATATACAACTTGCAGAATATAGTTAGCAAAAGAGGCAACCTTTTCTTGCCTCTACAAAATTCTGTATTCATGCTTCTTTTAGAACTTTGGAAGATGTTTTGTTTGTGTTAAAGGACTAAAATATCCAGGTAAGTAGACATTCTTAAGGAACATCTACAACTTTTGGTAAAATATAAAGGCCAGAAGCAATAAAAATATATTTTTAAGTTATATTTGTTTAATGTATGTTTTAATATACACGTTAATGAATTTTAACATTGTATAGAATGTGTAATCACCACCAAAATAAAAAATTAATTCTAAAAGTTTTCCCATTTCCCTTTACAACCAATAACTTGTCTATATTCCCAATCCCTGGCGACCTCTGATCTGATTTTTGTGCCTATGGTTTTGTCTTTTCCAGAAGGTCATTTATATAAAATATAATAGAAACTTAGAGTATTTTTGTTGCCCTTTGTGTTTGGAGTCTTTTACCTAGCATAATACTTTTGAGATAAATCCAGGATGTTGAACATGTTAGTAAACTATTTCTTTTTCACTGCCAAGTAATATTTCATTGTATGGCCACAGCACACTTTGTTTATCCAGTTGATCGGCATTTAATGGGATTTCAATTTTTGGCAATTATGAATAAACCTGCTGTAAAGATTTGAATGTGAATCTTTGTGTAGGCATTCATTTTCATTTCTCTTAAGTATATACCTAGGAGGAAAATTAGTAGGTTATGATAAGTGTATATTTAACTTGGTAGATAACTATCAAACTGTTTTCCAAAGTGTTTGTACTATTTTGCAATTCCACCAGCAGCATATGAGGGCTCTAGCTGCTTTTCTTGTAACCAGCATTCGGTATTATCAGTCTTTTCAATTTTAGTGATCTTATTAGGCTTGTAGTGGTATCTATTTGTTGTCTTATTTGAGTTTTAAGAGATTTGTTTCTATGATTTCTCCTAGAAGTTTTATAGCTTTAGGTTTTACATTCAGGTCTGTGATGCATTTTGGGTTTTGTCTTTTTTTCCTCTCCTTGTCTTACGATTCTGAGATTTTGATTTTTGTTATTGTTGTTTGTATGACTTAAGGTAAGGGTAGAGGTTCACTTAATTTGCATGTTGATGTATAATTGTAGCGGAATCATTTGTTAAAATTGAATCTTTTTTCCATTGAATTATGCCAATACCTTCATAAAAACTGATCATGTATGTGTGTGTTTCTTGATTCTGATTCTATTCCATTGAGCTATGTGCTTATCTTTATGCCAATATTATACTTGCTTGACTAGTGTAGCTTTATAATTTTGAAATCAGGTAAAATTTGAGTCCTCCAACTTACATCTTATTATTAAAAATTATTTTATGTCTTCTTGGTCTTCTGAATGTCCTAATATGTTTTAGAATCAGCCTTTACATTTTTACAAAAAAATCCTGCTGAGATTTCGATTAGAATTGCATTAACTTTCTAGATCAATTTGGGAGGAATTAACTAACACCTTATTGATATTAAATCTTCTGATCTTTGAGCACAGTGTTTCTTTGTATTTACTTAGATCTACTTTAAATCCCTCAACAGTGTCTTGTAATTTTAGGAGTACAAGTTTTTCACATTTTAAAAGTTGTATCCCGATATTTCATATTTTAAAAACTTTAGTTTCAAATTACTTGTTTTTAGTATATAATTATATTTGAATACAATTGATTTAATAAATAAATATTGGTATTGTACATTAATTGTGTATCCTTTGACTTTACTAAACTCACTGGTAGTTTGTTTGTTGGATTCTTTGTGGTTTTCTATGTAGATGATTATGCCATCTGTGAATAGAGACAGTTTTCTTTCTTCCTTTTAAGTCTATATGCCTTTTATTTCTTCTGTCTTTATGGCTTAGTTTAGGACCTCTGGTGCAATGTTGAATAGAAGTAGTAAGAGAGGACCTTCTTGCTTTGCTTCCAGTCTTAAGAATGATGTTAGTTTTATGTATTTTATAGATACCCTTTATTAAGTAGAGGAAATTCCTTTTACTTTCTAGTTCACTGAGAATTTTCATCATGAATCGGTGTTAAATTTGGTCAAATGCATTTTCTGCATCTACTGAGATGACCATATACAGAGTTTTATTTTTTTAGTCTATTGTTATGGTGAATTACATTAATCGATTATTAAATTTTGAACCAACCTTGTATTCTTAGGAAAAACACTAGTGGCTCATGATATTTTATTCATTTTACATATAGATAGATTTGATTTGCTAATGTTTTCTTAAAGATTTTTGTACCTATATTCGTCAGAGATAAACTTGGTCGGTAATTTTTTTGTGCATGAAGTTCTTGTCTGGTTTTGGTATTTGGATAATGCTGGCCTAGCAAAATGAAATTGGAATGTATTAAATTTTCAAAGGTTGTATCTACATACAGCTAAATAAAATAGAGTTCTGCAAGTTTAGTTGGCAATTTTAGACTGCATAATTGTGGCCAAAATTTAAAAATTAAATATTAAGGTTTCTATTTCTCCCATGATAATATTTAATAACATGGTACTGTATTGTACTTGGGAAAACACTCAGCCTGGCCTTGATCCTCAGTAGATGCTTGGTAAGTATTAGTTACTGATAACAGTATAATAGTAATAATTATAGTGACATAACCATCATATTTTGAACGTACGCTATACAGAAAATAGTTTTATATAGAGCATCTCAGAGAAGACTGGACATAACACATTTATACCCAATTATGTGGCAAGTTACTACAAAATTATTTTGATTTTAATAAAATTGTAGAGGTAAGAAATACATTTAGTATAGCTCTTGGAATTCTAATATTGACAAACATTTTTTGTTGTTGTTGTTGAGACAGAGTCTTGCTTTTTCACCCAGCCTAGGCTGGAGTATAGTGGCATGATCTTGGCTCACTGCAAGCTCAGCCTCCCGGGTTCAAGCAATTCTCCTGCCTCAGCCTCCCAAGCAGCTGGGACTACAGGCGTGCACCACCATGCCCAACTAATTTTTTGTATTTTAGTAGAGGTAGAGTTTCACCATGTTGGCCAGGCTGGTATCGAACTCCCGCACTCAGGCAATCCACCCATCTTGGCTTCCCAAAGTGCTAGGATTACAGGCGTGAGCCACCACACCCAGCTGACAAACCTTTTAAACATTTCTAAAATGCGACATTTTTTTCTATGGCTATCACAATGCTAAGGTAGCAGAAAAGCAATAGTTTTTATCTTAACATTAATTTTCATGAGAAGGGAACAGTAGATGCTAACAGCATCAAAGTCTGGTAAACTTCCCACTGTACTCTTTCCTGATGGATCCTAGTGATGCTTAAAGGTGGGTGTCTAAGAATCAGCAGCATCAGCATCACCTAGATGTTAGTGATGCAAATTTATGCCTGGACCCTGGACACTAAATAAAAGGAAAGAGGAGAAATCTGTGTTTTGACAAGCTGGTAATTCTGGTGTTCACTAAAGCTTGGGAAGCACTAGCTGGGTATTTAGTCATCAGGGTATGAGGTGATTGGAAACACTAAGAGTTAAGATGAAGCATTTAGAAGAGAGCTGGTTCTCTCTGTGTTGTTAGATGCAGTCTGAACTGCAGAGAAAGAAACAGTTACTTGTAGCAGGCAGTATGCTCAAAAACATGATCCCTCTTTTTTTAAATTTTCCTCACTTATGCATCTGCATAACGTGATGCTGAGGAAAAAAAGCAGAATTTACAGAAGCA
Organism: Chlorocebus sabaeus; assembly: GCF_047675955.1. Taxonomy (NCBI): domain Eukaryota; kingdom Metazoa; phylum Chordata; class Mammalia; order Primates; family Cercopithecidae; genus Chlorocebus; species Chlorocebus sabaeus. The sequence continues at coordinate 40,499,134 of NC_132913.1, forward strand.
TAGAGAAATTTGCTTCAAAATGAGATTCAGAACTCTAGGTGCTCTGTCTACAGGTCCTTCTCCTAAGACCAGCACATTCTACTGTCAAATCCCTCCCAAATATTTGAAAACTTGCCAATATTTAATAGGCTTGTTTTTTATTCTAGGTACATATCCTTTGCTGTTTCTCTTCAAATTATAAGTCCAGTAGAATTTACAAATAAGCTAATAGTTCAAAATCTAATCTAGAAAGGAGAAGATGAACAATAGTAAAATCCTCTAATGCCAGCTTCGTGATTTTATTTCTCCCCCCTCACAGCTTGGTTGACTTTACTTATGTTGTCTAATTCTTTAATTATTCTATATTGTGTTCTAAAGAACAGTATGTTCTTCCCATTGTGCACATTGCATCATTATACTTATCAATTAAGTCAAAGGAGCTTGACGATCAGAGCCTTCTAATTTTGAAAGATATTCTGAGAGAAAAAGAAATAGAGGATGATTCATTCTTGCAGGTATTTGCAGTTTAAATTACCTAAAAACAATGACAGGCTACTTGTGACTTACCTGATATTAGGACTTTTACTAGGGGCAAATAATAGATTTGAAATAATGCTAGAAAATATTTTTACGTGAAAGATTATATGCTGTCTTTTCATAATTAAACAAAATAGAATCTGAAATCCAATCTCCTTGGCTTTGTATAGTGGGAATCAAGGATTCTTTTTATTATTATTAATCTGATAACCAAAATTAGTTTACACAGTAGTCTGGCTGCTCAGAATAGAAAATGGATTTTATTCATTGATTTATTTAGATAGAAATTACTGTTTGGCATTGTAAAAGAGATAAGGCATTTGTGGGACTATTCAGTGGATTATTTCAAGTTATGTTGCTGTGTATTAGAAACTAGATTTTTCTGTCTGAATAAATTATTCATTAGTGAAATGTTATTCATAGCAAAGAGTCTTACACATCCAGGGGTCACTAAATTGCAAAGTATTTGAACACTGCCTAATGAAATGTACTCTAAAAAGTCAACAGCTATGTATAGAGTACCTACTATGGTTAAGAACTGTGAAGAGTCTTTGATTTTGCCCTATTTGTAAGCTAACAAGTTAGTCTGCCACACAAGAACCCTGGAACTTTATCAGTCAGCACTGCAGGGAGGATGGGCTTTATGTTTGCATTAGTTCAGTTTCCTTCCACCCCATCATCTCTCATCAAGTCCCATGGGGGTTGTGGAGTGACCCAGGTGGATGATGCACACACAATGGGTTTGCATCATAGCTGAGGAACACTGAATTTAGGAAACTGTCAATCTCGTGAAGAACTTGCTTGCTAAACCTCCCCAACATTTGCTCTGTGGGGAGACATGATCTTTACTCTGCTCAGAAAACAAATTGCCCTCTGCCCCGGAAGGGGAGACACTACCTCTACCTTCCAAGGTTGTTTGCTGTACAAACATCATTGGGAAGATAGGGGAAGGATGTGCAGAAATACCATGAAGAATTATCTGTCAGTGTTATGCACTTATTATACTAGACGCTATAAGGGATAAGAAAAGGGGAAAGATACAAATATTGTGCCTTGGTCTTGATGGAAGGAAACCTAATACATTGGAAAGAGCTTCTTTGGGAAATCACACAAATGGAGGCTCCAGTCCCAGCTCTGTTACTAACAGCTGTCTGATTTCAGTCCGTTTTTTTTTTTTTTTTTTCGTTCTCTGAACCTCCATTCCTTCATCTCTAAAATGGACACTATATCTATCTTCATGGATTTTTCTGAGGATAACATGAAATAAATATATGACAAATTATAGGGCATTCATTGGCTGATATAATGAAAGTATTAAGAGGCTAATGAGAACTGGTGTTCATTAAGAGCATTAGTGCTTACAAATAAGGAAAACGAGAATAATATACAACCCTGTGCTGAACATAACTCAACTTGTCTTTCAGGGGAGGGAACCAGAGCCATTTGTATGCAACACTGATGTTAGACAAAAGGAATGTACCTGTTTCCTAGTAAGAGAAGGCCACTATATCTTATTAGGTATGCTAAAAAATTTGTGGTTAACTTTAATTTTTCTATCTTGTTCACCAAAAGTTGAATGTATATAAATAATGGCTTTATCTACTTATTTTAATGGTTTTTAAAATAATGGTTTATCTACTTCAAGAATTTTGCAAAATGTTGGAGAGGGCCCTGGATAATGAAATGCCCCACAGCGTACAATACCCTTGAATTTCCTCAGCAATGGTAGACTCAAAGGAAAAATTCTATATTGATAGAGGTAAGCCAATAAAACATTTGCCTTGTTAGGACAGCTGACCATAGCTGATGAATAGCAACATACTATATAGCCCTTCTGTATAGGAGGACTTTATGATGACTCAGTAACAACTTGAAATAGAAAAAGGAGAGTTTGCCAGGAGGTAATAAGAAGCTAGATATCCCATCATCATAATTCTTTTTGCATAACTGTACCCACTCTCTATAAAATCAAGTGCTGTGAAAGACAGATTGCATGCCATTGACACTTGGAAGCATGTTGTCACAAGCAATTACAGCATGCTACATTAAACAGCCGTGTGCTGTATTATGTCTTAGGCCACACACTGCAATGTTCTCCTTTAATAGTTATAATGAAGTTGGTTTCATTTTTCAAGTAACTGGGACTTAAACATTTACTGAAGACTTTAAATAGCAAGGCCAACATTTTAATACTTAGACTAACACAGTTTGATCATTTAAGAATAGGACTTAGAAGTCAATTATGAAAAACATTTAATAAAAAAGTAATCTGCATACTTTATTAGAAAAATGAGTCACTAGAAAAACTGAGAATAAAATGTCTGGTTTACAGGGATGTTCTATTGCAGAAATCTTGATTTATAAATATCTTTGAAAATCAACTAAAAACTCTTTTGCATCCAAACAGTATCCACCAACAAAACTAAGCTAAGATGATCTTTTGTGGTAGTATTTACACATTAGAATGAATTTGAATCCCCTTGAATCTTTCTTAGACCTGCTTTATTATGACGATACTCACCACCACTACCTCCTCCTCTGGAAAATCTTAATGCCAGGTCTTGGTATGAGTTCTTCATATCTTAACTATTTAAAGTTTGTTTATTTGTATTTTAGATAATTAATTGATTCACATAATTTGTTACCAGACATTTTCAGAGATGCATAGTAAGAAGTCCCCCTCCAGCTTCTTGCTCTTTCCCACTAAATTCCCATTGTTCTCAACCCCTAAAGAAGTAGTCTCTGTAATTAGTTTCCTGTCATCTGCCAGAGATTTTTAAATATGCAATTAAATGTAAGAAGCTGTCTATTTCCACACAGCCTCACAATACAGTGCATTCTCCAACATAAAACGATTTACACATTAGCATTTTTATTGCCATTTTATAGATAAAACTGGGGTACTGTGAAGTTTCATAACTTGCTCAACACCATCTAACATAAAATCGAAGGTGAGAGGATTTAAATTGAAATCTATTTATCTAACTGCAAAATCCATATTGCTCCCCTATAAAACGGGAACAACTTACTTGATCATGGCTGAAACTGAGAGGGCCAAGTGGCCTTTCCAAGGACACAAAAGGAGGGAATGCAGATCCAGAATTAAGAATGAGTCTTCTGATGCTTTCCTAGTATTCTTTCTATTATATCATGCAGTTTCTTTGGATATTTAATTTTCTGTTAATGTGAATTTCTATGTGTCTTCCCTTCCCGTTAGAAGAAAATGCAAACTTAATCTTTCTAGCATTTTTTTTTTTTTTTCATTCTCTGGGCCTTTAAAAGGTACTTTAACTAGTTCATTATCAGTATATTTTAAAATTTATTTTTAAATTTATGTAACAGTAAAATCCACACTTGTAGTATACAGTTGTATAGATTTTGACAAATGTTTAGGGTCCTGTATTTACACAACAGTCACAATATGGAACAGTTCCATCAACTCCCCGTATTTCTTCAGACTGCCCCCTTGATGTTAGCACTCCTTCCCACTCCAACCCATGGTAACCACAAGTCTGTTTCTATCCATCTAGTTCTGTCTTTTCCAGAATGTTAAATAAATGGAATGATACAATATGTACTTTGGTTGGACTTCTTTCAATTAACAAAGTCCATTGAGATTCACCAATATTGTTGCATGAATCAATATTTCATTCCTTTTGTATCAACGAGTAATATTCCATTGTAGCAACATTCCAGTTTGTTTATCCATTCTCCAGTTGTTTCAGGTTTTGATGATTATGAGTAAAGCTGCTATAAACATTTCTATAGAGGTTTTTGTGAGAACATAAGTTTTTGTTTCTCATGAGTTAATGCCTGTAAGTAGGATTGCTGGGTCATAATTAGTATATGGTTATTGTATAATAAGCCACCAAACAGTCTCCCAAAGTGGCTATACTATTTTATATTCCTAATCAGAGTATTTGAGACTTCTAGTTGCTCTGCATCCTCATCAGCATATGGTGTTCCCTGAGCTTCTTGAATATATGGTTTGTTGTGTGTCATTAATTTTGAAAACTTCTAGTCCATTATTGTTTTCCAAGTATTCTACCTTGTTCTCATTCTTACTTCTGTGATTTCATTATGTGCATGTTAGATGGTTTGATAGTGTCCCAAAGCTCCTGGATGCTGTTTCATTTTATTTACTTTTACTTTCTTTGTGGTTTATTCTGTGTCATTTCTATTGACCTATCTTTAAGGTCACTACTGTTTTCCTCAGTTTTTTCAAGTCTAGAAATGAGCTCATCATAGGCATTCTTCATTCCTCTTACTGTGATTTTTGTTTCTAGCATTTCAATTATTTTTTTTTATTTTTTTTATTTTTTGAGGCGGAGTCTTGCTCTGTCGCCCAGGCTGGAGTGCAGTGGCACTATCTCGGCTCACTGCAAGCTCTGCCTCCTGGGTTCACGCCATTCTCCTGCCTCAGCCTCCCAAGTAGCTGGGACTACAGGCGCCTGCCACCACGCCCGGCTAATTTTTTTGTATTTTTAGTAGAGATGGGGTTTCACCGTGTTAGCCAGGATGGTCTCGATCTCCTGACCTTGTGATCCACCCACCTCGGCCTCCCAAAGTGCTGGGATTACAGGCTTGAGCCACCGCGCCCGGCCTCAATTATTTCTTATGATCTTCAACTCTGAAGTTTTCCTTCTTACCCTACATCTTTCCCCCTGTTTCTTTTAAATCTTTAGTTATTTTAACTTTAAGTATAGCTAAATATGTTTCCAATATCTGTGTTATACCTAAGTCTGATCCTGTTTAATACTTTTTCATGCTGACCGTGTATATTTCTTGATTTTTCATATGCCTCATTATTTTTATTTTTAAAGCTTCATTTTCATTTTTATTATATATGGCAAGAGAGACTAAGGTGAATAGTTTTATGCCTGGAAATGGACATGCCTTATCTTCTGCTAAGTCTTTAGTGTGGGGATTTGAGCCAATCTAGTCTGGAGTTGAGCTGACTTTGGATTTGTTATTGTTGGATACCTTGATAGAACCATAGGCTTCAAATTCCTCTTGGCATATTTTGTGTTTAGGATGGGAGCCAGGTTTTCTCAATATCTGTTCCATCCTCAGCCTTGGGTCTCCCCTATCAGCTTTGTCTTAGATAACTTCTTCTCTACTGTCTTGTCTCTCTTCTATTCCTCTTCCAGAAATGTTCTACTGTTGCTTCTTATTCATTGCTTGTCTTCCTGGTGGTGAGAATGTAATGTAGGAGAAATTCTCTGTTGTTCTGATGACTCTTTAGCTTAAGCAGACAATATTATCCTGGCTCTCAGGATTATAACTTAATCCTTAGTGCCTCTGATCCTATTCTGGTTATTATTCTTAGCTCAGCCTGTGTTTCTGCGCTTCCTCTTAGTCAAGAGGTTTTTCCTATTTTTTTCTCCAGACAGAATTAGTTTTTACCAGGGCCCTAAGAGCCACCGTATTTGTCCTTCCTTCCCACCCCAAGGCTATGGTTCCTTTTGGGTGATAGGGAAGAAGGATATCTGTGTTCTTCCCACAGTGGCTCATGTAACCCTCTTCCAGGCCTGAACTATGAGGAATGTTCTCTTTGGACTCACCTAGGTGTTTTGTTGTCTTTGTTTTTGTTTTTGTTTTTTTCAGTTTGGAGCACTTGGTGAGGTCCATGAAGAAGAGCTTGTAAGTAGTTGTAAAGTTTTTGTTTTTCTCCTGCCCCAGGGGATCCACACTTTTCTCTAGCCCACATTGACTTTTACCAATTTGTTAACAATTAAAGCTGAATTCACTTAGTCTTCCTCTGGCAGCATCTGCCCTTGGTAAGAAAGTGGTAATGTTTTGTTTTTTTCTCCTTAGATTTTGGACTAGTTGGTTGACTTGTGACCCCAGTTCTCTGATTGGTTCAAAAAAGTATAAAACTTGAAGTTTCTGTGGCTTTTGTTGCTATTTTAAGAAGGTAGTGACATTTCACAACTAACTATATTACAAGTAAAAATCATAAGTATGTCTCAATTTCAGTGTATATGTATATGAAACAGAATAGTTGCACTTTCAATCAGACTTCATTTTAATGTCCCTCTTGGGGATGGCCACCCAGTAGGATAATTAATTGACTATGTGCCTCAAAACATCCAATTCATCAGGGAATTTATTCCTTACCCATTTAGTCATGTTCTCTGAATTTTCTTCAGAAAATGAGCAGAAAGCTAGAGGGCCTAAGATGATAGCATTGTAAGCACAAATGAAAACTAAGAGTTTTGAAGAAGATGTTTTTGGTGAAACAATATAACCTCCTTGTGAGTCGAATGTGCTCTGGTTCATAGACAGAAAATAGGAAACTTCCATTTGAAGTCTAGACTATTTTTCTCACTCACTTCATGGCAGATCTATAAACCATTTCTTCATGTATCTAGGGTTTTATGATCACCAATACAGAGAAACCAACTCATGACTTAATCCATTATTTCCCAGAAGAGCAGCTGTCTCAAGGATTTTAGAATTGCCTCTTCTGCACTGCAGGTGATTTAAGTGCTGAGCTAAATAAGTACCAATTTTCCAATTTTATACCACTTCAGACTGTGTTGATATTTGGCGTCTGAAGACCAAGTTATCCACTCATTTTTATAGTGTACAATTTAGTATCTACTACTGGTATGATGCAGTTTAGAATTGGTAACAATTTACGAGGACAACTAGTTATCACACATGATCATTTTTCATCTGAACCTTTTTAGCTGATGTAGAAAGCTCCAGATAACAAATTTGTTTTAAGACATATCAGTATGGGAAATTTCATCCTTTTCTGCTTCAAAGTGCTCAAAGATGAGTTATTCCTGAATCTGTGAGAAAAAAATGTAGAATGTCATAGCTTGTTTACATGAGAGTAAAAATATTTAGTCTAGTGCAATTGTTAAGGTGCTACTCTAAAATTCACATGCCTTGAGTCTGCTCTCTGTTCTAACACTAGTTTTATGTAAAAACTTGGGAAAGTCGCTTATTCCCCTTCATCCCCACTTTTCTTGGCTCTGAGGTAAAAGTAATAATACTGGCTCTTTCGGCTTTTGATGATCAAACTATCAAGTTAGGTCCTAGGTTACATATTAACAAAGCTTTAAGCCAGTGCTAGCCAAGTAGTGGGCACTAAACAAATATGGGCTATGTTACAGTAGGTGGCTAGTCAGGCATGAGTGGGGCAGGAGAGGGCTCCCTCCACCCACCAGGAATGTCAGGTGACCATCAGGTGATGGTCAGGCAGTTGTCACATTGTGTGATGCTCTACGAGAATAATTGGTCACAGCCAGGGCCAGGGTGAAGCAGTTTCCCAACGGGTAAGAACACCTAAAACTGGTAATCGGCAGCTTTCAGGAATTGGGCAAGTGGGCTGGAGCATGTGCATCAAGAGGCAAAATGGTGAAGTATGACCTTCTGGGGCCATTCCACTGGAAAGGGGAAGAAAGTCTTGGGTGAGCTTGTATACAACTTCAGTAAACACACTGTGCATGCTCACCTCCGGTGCTAGCAGGCGCTGTGCATGTGGGTGGCTTACCCTAAGGGAAGAATAAAAGGAAAGGGGTGCAAGATGCTGGAGGTAGGCCAGCATATAGAATCGTAGGTTCAAGGTCAAACGGGGCACTTGACCTGCAAGACACCCACTCGGGCCTCTTCCAAGTGTACTTTCCTTTCTTTCATTCCTGCTCTAAAGCTTTTTCGTAAACTTTCCACTCCTGCTCTGAAACTTGCCTCAGTCTCTTTTTCTGCCTTATGCCCCTGAGCTGAACTCTTTCTTGTGAGGAGGCAAGAACTGAGTTTGCCACAGACCAGTATGGATTTACTACCAGTAACTTAGATAACTTCCACTGAGAACAACTAGTTTATAAATTAATTTATTAGAAAACCATAAATTTATCATTAATAAGTTTATTAGAAAATAATAAATATCCTCAATATACCTGTTTTTACTTTCCCTAGGAAGTTAGATACAGTTTGTATAATACATGCCAGTTTTACAACAATTATTATAATTATATTAATTGCCTGTTTATGTCTTTGTTTTTCCTTCTAGACATTTGGCTACTTTACAGCAGTTTAATTATTTTTTTATTTATCAAATATAATGTAGAGCCTAGAGCTGTTATTACTATAACAGTAAAATTGATCATTTATTGAACATTATGCTAAGTGCTTTAGATACATCGTCTTATTTAATGCTTTCAACTACCTTAGAAGATAGTTTAAAACACCTGGGGCACACAGTTCTAGGGGAACCCCTATTTTCATGGGCTTTATCTCCAGGAACTCATGGTGAAGAACTGTGAAACATCCCCTTACAGCTCTGGCAAGGGGAGTGCGTGAGTATTCATTATGAGACACATCCAGAGTATGCTCCATAACAAAGGTCTGCTCTTCAGGAGAAAAGGCTTGCCAGAGTGTTGTCCCAGGTGAGGGGGAAAAAATTCCTTCATTTTAGGCCTATTTAGCTTTCCTTTCTCATATAAGAGGGGGGAAAATGTTAACAGTAATCAGAATTTTAAGGGAATATATAGTAAACACTGTAGCCAGGGAATAGAGCAAATAGTAAAGGACTCTGGGAAAAATAAGCTAGGCCACTGGAGAGACACATGTGAAGGTCACACCCTAAAGACACAGGACCACTAAAAGACTACGTTTTAATCAGAAGATTTTAGAATGCTGCCTCCCAACACCTTACTATTACATTCCATCACACTAACTGGGCTATAATGTAAAAACAGTGGATTATAGCTTAAGGAAGCCTAAAATTAAGAGAAGACAAAAAGAAAAGACCTGAGAAAAAATTTGAAATCTCTGGTAACACTAAGCACAATATAAATCATAGCTAGATTAATATAAATCCTCACAGTAAAGGCTGAAATGTATTTTGGCTCCTATGTTCTATATCCCAATGCAACATGCCTAGCTTTCAAAAAAAAAAAAAAAAAATTACAAGGCATGCCAAAAGGCAAGAAAACCAGTCTAAAATACAAAGCAATCATACCAAACTGAGATATGACATGGATGGCAAAATTATCAGATGGCATTTAAAAGAACTATGATTAATATGCTAAGGGCTGTAACAAAATAAAAGTAGACAACATATAATAACATTAATAATACAAGCAGAAAGATTTAAGAGGAAATATTAGAACTCAAAAACACTGTGATGGAAATAAAGAATGCCTTCTATGTGCACATCAGTAGATTTGACATAGCTGAGTAAAGAATCAATGAGCTTGAAGATATGGTAATAGAAACTTCCCCAACTTAAATGCAGGGAAAAGGAGAATACAAACAAAATAAAACAGAACATCAAATAATTTAGGACAATATCAAAAGGTATAACATGTGTAACTGGAAAATTAGATGCAGAAGAAAGAGAATGGAAGAGAGGAAATAGTTGAAGTAATAATGGCTGAGAAATTTCCAAAATTAATGACAAACAACAAATTACTGAGAAGCTGGGAGAATACCAGGCAGAAAAAATACCAGACCAAATATACCTAGGCATATCATATTTAAACTGCAGAAAACCAAACACAAAGGAAAATTTTTGAAAGAAACCAAAAGTGGGGGAAAACACCTTACCTATAGAGAAACAAACATAAGATTGAAAGCAGACTTCTAGTTAAAAATCATAAAAGCAAAAACAGAGAGGAGTGAAATGTTTAAAGTGTAGAAAGAAAACCCCCACCAACTTAGAACTCAATATACAGTTACATTATCCTTCAGAAGGAGAAATAAACATTTTATCAAACAATCAAAAACTAAGGAAACTCACTAGTAGACCTTTCCTGCAAAAATTGTTAAAAGAAGTTCTTTGGGCAGAAGGAAAAATAATATAGACCAGAAACATAGATCTACATAAAGAAAGGTGAAGTAACAGAGAAGTAATAAATGAGAGTAAAATAACATTATTTTTTATTCTTAATCCTAAAGATCACTGTTTAAATAATAAAGTATTAATATATCAATACGAATAACAATAGCATATTGGTGATTACAAGATATGGATAAGTGAGTGACAACAATGTAATAAAGGATCAGAAGGAGGAATTGCAAATACAGTAAGGTACCTGTACCACACATGAAGCAGTATAATGCTATTTCAAATTAGACATAGATTGGTTTAAAATATGTATTGTAAACTCTAGGGCAATGGCTACTTTTTTAAAAAGTATACTTGATAGGCTAAGAGAAGAGATTAAATAGAATTATATAAACCGTTCAATTAAAAACAGAGACAGCAGAAAAGAGAAAGAAAAATATAATAAATAGAAAACAATATCAAATATGGTAGATATTAATCCAGCTATGTCAATGATCATTTTAAATGTGAGTGGTCTAAATATACCAATTAAAAGACATTGTCCTCACTTATAAGTGGGAGCTAAACGATAAGAATACATGGACATATAGAGGGAAACATCACAAACTGAGGCCTATCGGAAGGTGGAGGTCAAGAGGAGGGAGAGAAGCAGGAAATGTAAGTAATAAGTGCTCTGCTTAATACCTGGGTGATGAAATAATCTGTACAACCAACCACCACGACACACATTTACCTATGTAACAAACTTGCACATCCCGCACATGTATCCCTGAACTTAAAAGCTGAAACAGAAAAGACCTTGTCAGTATGGCTTAAAAAACACCCAAATGTGCTTAAACCCGTGAGGCGGAGGTTGCTGTGAGCCGAGATTGTGCCAATGCACTCCAGTCTGGGTGACAGGGCAAGACTTCGTCTCAAAATACACACATACGTGCATACATATATATATATACACACACACATATATACATACATACCCAAATCTATATTGTCAGTATGGTTTAAAAAAACACCCAAATCTATGTTGTCTAACCACTTTGAACCCTCAGGTTAAAAGTAAAGTGATGGAAAAAAATACATCATGATAACCCTAATCAAAAGAAAGTTGGTATGCTTAATTCTTGACAAAACAGGCTTCAGGATAATAAAGATTATCATGGATAAAGAGGGTCATTATGTCACAGGATTCTTCAAGTGTTGCTTTTCCAGCTGGAAACCTCTGTGGCTGTGGGTGCCTTTGCCAGAGTTTTGCTCGGGCCTGCTGGGCTCATTCGGCCCACTCAACCAGGCAGGCTGCCCTTGGTTCTCACTACTGGCCTGGATCCCCTGCCTGCCAAGGGTGAGCCAGGCACAGAGCAGTGAGGGATGTGTGGGCCAGCGAGAATGGAGTCCAGCCACTGCGCACAGCCAGGCACACCAGCTGCTGTGGCAGGGCGGGCAGCTCCAGGCACTGGCTCCATACAAGCCTGCGGCTGGATCAGATGCACCACAAGCAGCTTCTGCTGTGGGCACCTACATCTGGATGAGGGGAATGTAGTGGCACCCTGAAGCTTGGAGACACCAGAAACCACAAAGTCCCAAAGAAGGTGTCACAGCCCTGGCTTGGGGAGCCGCTAGGTCTGGGTTCCCTGAAGAGCCACAGCTCTTCTCTCCTTATTCCCCAAGGTGGTGAGTGGGGGATGGGGAGGCATGTTTCAGTCCTATTTGTGTTACAGTTCTTTCAGTCCAGCCATTCAGCAGATCCTGAGTTCTTGTCCCACATCCAGGAAAAACGAGGTATGCGGACAACTGGAGGGTGAGCCAGGCAGAGAGGAGCTTTGAAGGACAGAACAGCTCTCAGGAGACCTTTTGACCAGCCTGAGGAGTGTCCAGCTCTCAGTGGAGAGGAGACCCACAGTGGGAAGCTCATTTCCACAGGCAGGTTTTCCTGACTTCTGTATGAGTCTGTCTGGGAACGTAGGGGGTTGGGTTTATAGGCTCAGAAGGGAGGAAGTACTTGCTGGTTGGTCCACGGTAGCCATGGCTGGGCCTGGAAAAAGCACCATAAGTTCTCACTCCCAGCAGCCTCAGATTCCACCAGGAGCTGACAGCCCAGCCCCCAGGCTTTAGGCCATGCCTGGCTTGAAGATAGGGCTTCACCGAGGACCCACCCCTTTCTGCCCAGGAGGCTGCCTGCCTCTTGCCACCATTAACATGTCATCCACGGTCCACCGCACCCAGGCTGTTCCTTGCCGAGGGGCACCTGCAGGCTCACACTGAGTTGCTCTCAGGTCACTGGCCTCCCTCCCGAGATTGTCAGCACACAAAATTCAGAGGGGGCTAGTGTGTCAGCGCTGCCCCGAACGTGTGCACACCCGGGCTGTGACAGCGTCCGGGCTCAGCCACAACTTTGCTGTGCCTGAAGTGGGTGCTGGGAGTGGAGAAAGGCCAGGGAGCAGGAGCAGGCACTTCTAAGCCTGTAGGGGTTTAGGGGTTTCCTGGGCCACTGACAGCGCAGGGATACCTGGGTCCAGAGAGGCGGCTGGGCAGCTGCAGCTGCGCCCAGAAGTGAGAGGCTCCTTCTGCCCCCTGACTCGGTAGGGGGCGGGATATCCACCTGTTCCCGGCCTGCTGGCTCAGTGGAGTGTGCAGCCCTAGCTGCGCCTTTCCTGCGCAGCCAGCGTCTTCACAGTGGCCTCTCCAGATGGGCCGCCACTGCTGTCATTTAAATGATGATAATGAGAACAATTATTCAAGAAGATAAAACAATCTTAATGTATGCATCTAACAACAGAGCATCAAAGGGACAGGAGGCAGAAACTGAGAGAACTGAAAGGAGAGACACACAGACATATCCACTGCTATAGTTGGAGACTTCAGCACACTTCTATCAGTAATTGGTGGATCAAGTAGGCAGAAAATAAGGATATAGATGACCTGAACAGTAACTATCAATCAAATTGATCTAATTAATAGTATCGAATTTTCTGCTTAGCAATAGCAGAATATTAATTTTTTTCAGGCCCTCATAGACTATTCTCCAAGACACAATAAATTCTGTGCTATAAAATACATTATATATACCACACAGTTTTAAAAGAATAGAAATCATACAAAGTATGTTATCATACCACAATGCAATTAAACTAGAGAACAATGAACATTTTAAAAATCTAGAAAATCTTGAAATCTCTGGAAATTAAGCAAAACAGTTCTAAAAACAGGTGAGTCAAAGGAGGCTCAAAAGAAATTCAAAAAAATATTTTAAACTAAATATTAGTGAAAACATAACATCAAAATTTGTGGGATATGGCCAGGCATGGTGGCTCATGCCTGCCCAGGATTTTGGGAGGCTGAAGCTGGGGGATCACTTGAGGTCAGGAGTTTGAGGTCAACCTGGCCAACATGGTGAAACCCCACCTCTACTAAAAAAAAAAAAAAAAAAAAATACAAAAATTGTCCAGGTGTGGTGGCGCATGCCTAAAATCGCGGCTACTTAGGAGTCTGAGGCAGTAGAATCACTTGAACCTGGGAGGCAGAGGTTGCAGTGAGCCAAGATCGTGCCACTGCACTGCAGCCTGGGTGACAGAGTGAGACTCTGTCTCAAATAAATAAATAAATAAATAAACAAAAATGTAGAATACCATAAAGCAGTGCTTAAAGGGAAACGTATAGCATTAAGTAAATATATTAAAAGATAGATTCAAAATGAATAACCTAGACTTCCGCCTTAGGAAAATAGAAGAGCAATTTAAGCCAAAAGTAATCAGAAAAAGAGAAATTTAAAAATTGGGCAATATGGATGCAACTGGAGGCCGTTATCATAGGTGAATAAATACAGGAAAAGAAAACCCAATATCACATGTTCTCACTTATAAGTAAGAGTTAAACATCGAGAACTCAAGGACATACAGATGGGAACAATAGACACTGGGGACTACTAGAGAAGGGGGTGGGGAGGAGGCTGTGGGCTGAAAAACTACCTACAGGGTACTATGCTCACTGAGTGAGTGACAAGATAATATGTACCTCAAACCTCAGCATCACACAATATACACAGCTAACAAACATGCACATGTACCCCCTGAATCTAAAATAAAAGTTGAAATTATTTTTTTAAAATTGGGGAAGATGTCAACAAAATTAAAAACAGGAAAACAATGAAGAAAATAAAGCCAAAAGCTATTTATATGTAAACATCAACAAAATTGATAAAGCCCTCACAAGGCTAAGCAAGAGAGAGAAGACACAAATTACCAATATAATTAGTGAAAGAGGTATCATCACTATAGATTCTGCAGACATTTAAAGGATGATTAAAGGATAGATACTATGAAAAATTTTTTCATGCAATTTGATAACTTAGATGAAATGAAGCAATTCCTTGAAATATGCAAACTACTGATACTTATACAAGGAGAAATAGCATGAGTAGCCCTTTACATATTAAATATGTTGAATTAATAACAACCTTTCCCAAAAAAGGCACCGTGCCATGATGATTTCACAGTCAGACCTCCAAAAAATAATATCAATGATCCATATTATTTTCCAGCAAGTGAAGGCAGAGGAAATGCTTCTTAATTCATTCTATGAGTCCAGAATTCCCTATTACAAATATTACAAATCAGATAAACATATTATAAGAGAGAAACACTGCAATCAATATCTCTCATGAACATATAGATAAAAATCCTCAACAAAATATTAGAAGGACAAATCCAACAATGTATAACAAGAACTATACACCATGGCCAAGTAAAATTCATTTCACAGATTCAAGGTGGGTTTAACCTTCAAAAATCAATATAATCTTGCATATCAATAAATTAAAGAAGAAAAATCATATGATTATACCATTGGATGCAGAAAAAGTATTTTACAAAATTTAAAACTGATTTATGATTTAAAAATTTTTTAAAGCCTCTTAGCAAACTAGGAATAAAGTAGATAAAGGACAACCTGATAAGAACATCTACAAAATGTGTACAAATAATATCACACTTAATGTTGAGAGACTGGTTAGTTAGCCTTCATTTTGAGAGCAAGGCAAGATTGTCCTCCTCTCTTACCATTCCTATTCACCCTCGTAGTATGGGTACTAGCTAATGCAATAAGACAAGAAAAAGAAATAAAAGAAATATAGATTGGAAAGAAAGAGATAAAGTTTATTTTCAGATGACATGATTGTCTACAAAAAAATTCCAAAACATCTATTAAAAACCTCTGAGAATACTATAAACACCTCTACGCAAATAAACTAGAAAATCTAGAAGAAATGGATAATTTCCTGGACACTTACACTCTTCCAAGACTAAACCAGGAAGAAGTTGAATCCCTGAATAGACCAATAGCAGGCTCTGAAATTGAGGCAATAATTAATAGCCGACCAACGAAAAAAAATCCAGAACCAGATGGATTCACAGCTGAATTCTACCAGAGGTACAAGGAGGAGCTGGTACCATTCCTTCTGAAACTATTCCAATCAATAGAAAAAGAGGGAATCCTCCCTAACTCATTTTATGAGGCCAACATCATCCTGATACCAAAGCCTGGCAGAGACACAACAAAAAAGAGAATTTTAGACCAATATACCTGATGAACATCGATGCAAAAATCCTCAATAAAATACTGGCAAACCGGATTCAGCAGCACATCAAAAAGCTTATCCACCATGATCAAGTGGGCTTCATCCCTGGGATGCAAGGCTGGTTCAACGTTCGCAAATCAATAAACATAATCCAGCATATAAACAGAACCAAAGACAAGAACCACATCATTATCTCAATAGATGCAGAAAAGGCTTTTGACAAAATTCAACAGCCCTTCATGCTAAAAACGCTCAATAAATTCGGTATTGATGGAACGTACCTCAAAATCATAAGAGCTATTTATGACAAACCCACAGCCAATATCATACTGAATGGGCAAAAACTGGAAAAATTCCCTTTGAAAACTGGCACAAGACAGGGATGCCCTCTCTCACCACTCCTATTCAACATAGTGTTGGAAGTTCTGGCTACGGCAATCAGGCAAGAGAAAGAAATCAAGGGTATTCAGTTAGGAAAAGAAGAAGTCAAATTGTCCCTCTTTGCAGATGACATGATTGTATATTTAGAAAACCCCATTGTCTCAGCCCAAAATCTCCTTAAGCTGATCAGCAACTTCAGCAAAGTCTCAGGATACAAAATTAATGTGCAAAAATCACAAGCATTCTTATACACCAGTAACAGACAAACAGAGAGCCAAATCAGGAATGAACTTCCATTCACAATTGCTTCAAAGAGAATAAAATACCTAGGAATCCAACTTACAAGGGATGTAAAGGACCTCTTCAAGGAGAACTACAAACCACTGCTCAGTGAAATAAAAGAGGACACAAACAAATGGAAGAACATACCATGCTCATGGATAGGAAGAATC
Organism: Chlorocebus sabaeus; assembly: GCF_047675955.1. NCBI lineage: Eukaryota > Metazoa > Chordata > Mammalia > Primates > Cercopithecidae > Chlorocebus > Chlorocebus sabaeus. The sequence continues at coordinate 40,515,854 of NC_132913.1, forward strand.
AATATCATGAAAATGGCCATACTGCCCAAAGTTATTTATAGATTCAATGCCATCCCCATCAAGCTACCAATGACTTTCTTCACAGAATTGCAAAAAACTGCTTTAAAGTTCATATGGAACCAAAAAAGAGCCCACATCTCCAAGACAATCCTAAGTCAAAAGAACAAAGCTGGAGGCATCACGCTACCTGACTTCAAACTATACTACAAGGCTACAGTAACCAAAACAGCATGGTACTGGTACCAAAACAGACATATAGACCAATGGAACAGAACAGAGTCCTCAGAAATAATACCACACATCTACAGCCATCTGATCTTTGACAAACGTGAGAGAAACAAGAAATGGGGAAAGGATTCCCTATTTAATAAATGGTGCTGGGAAAATTGGCTAGCCATAAGTAGAAAGCTGAAACTGGATCCTTTCCTTACTCCTTATACGAAAATTAATTCAAGATGGATTAGAGACTTAAATGTTAGACCTAATACCATAAAAATCCTAGAGGAAAACCTAGGTAGTACCATTCAGGACATAGGCATGGGCAAAGACTTCATGTCTAAAACACCAAAAGCAATGGCAGCAAAAGCCAAAATTGACAAATGGGATCTCATTAAACTAAAGAGCTTCTGCACAGCAAAAGAAACTACCATCAGAGTGAACAGGCAACCGACAGAATGGGAGAACATTTTTGCAATCTACTCATCTGACAAAGGGCTAATATCCAGAACCTACAAAAAACTCAAATAAATTTACAAGAAAACAACAAACAACCCCATCAAAAAGTGGGCAAAGGATATGAACAGACATTTCTCAAAAGAAGACATTCATACAGCCAACAGACACATGAAAAAATGCTCATCATCACTGGCCATCAGAGAAATGCAAATCAAAACCACAATGAGATACCATCTCACACCAGTTAGAATGGCGATCATTAAAAAGTCAGGAAACAACAGATGCTGGAGAGGCTGTGGAGAAATAGGAACACTTTTACACTGTTGGTGGGATTGTAAACTAGTTCAACCATTATGGTAAACAGTATGGCAATTCCTCAAAGATCTAGAACTAGATGTACCATATGACCCAGCCAGCCATCCCATTACTGGGTATATACCCAAAGGATTATAAATCATGCTGCTATAAAGAAAGACACATGCACAAGTATGTTTATTGCGGCACTATTCACAATAGCAAAGACTTGGAATCAACCCAAATGTCCATCAGTGACAGACTGGATTAAGAAAATGTGGCACATATACACCATGGAATACTATGCAGCCATAAAAAAGGATGAGTTTGTGTCCTTTGTAGGGACATGGATGCAGCTGGAAACCATCATTCTTAGCAAACTATCACAACAACAGAAAACCAAACACCGCATGTTCTCACTCATAGGTGGGAACTGAACAATAAGATCACTTGGACTCAGGAAGGGGAACATCACACACCGGGGCCTATCACGGGGAGGGGGGGAGGGGGGAGGGATTGCATTGGGAGTTATACCTGATGTAAATGACGAGTTGATGGGTGCTGACGAGTTGATGGGTGCAGCACAGCAACATGGCACAAGTATACATATGTAACAAACCTGCACGTTATGCACATGTACCATAGAACTTAAAGTATAATAATAGTAAAGAAAAAAAAAAAAACCTCTGAAACTAATAAATAAATAAAGTAAGGTCACAGGATGAAGTCCAATATATAATTGTTGCTTAATTATATGTCAGCAATAAACAATTATAATTTGACATTTAAAAGTTAAAAAACGTTAATAGTAGCATCTAAAAATAAAATTCTTGGGTATAAATTACAAAAATTGTACAGGAGTTAAGTATGGAAAATTATAAAACACTGATGACAGAAATTAAAGATCTAAATGAATGGCATTCCATGTTCACAGATAGGAGGACTCAATATTCAAAAGATGTCAATTCTCATCTTGCTCTATAAATTCAATGCAATTCTGATCAATGTTCCAGCAAGCAATTTTATAGATACTGAAAAGTAATTCTAAAGTTTATACAGAAAAACAAAAGACAGAATAGTCAACATAGAATATTGAATAATAACAGATTTGGAATACACACAGTTCTTTAAGTGTAGGTTATACGTGGTGACTTCCTTCCAAAAATAAAGTATGGAAAGAGAAAAAAATGTATAGAATTTTTTCTCCACTTCAGAGTGGAGAAACCTGACAAACACTATCTGAGTCAGGTAATTAAGATTAACATCATCAATGATGACAGTATGCATTCTTGATACAATGTAATGAAAATGATACTTTACTTTGTGTTGTTCTTCCCCAAGCCCCATTTTAATCAGGAGGAAAATATCAGACAAATCACAATTGAAGGACATTCTACAAAATACCTTACCAGTACTTTTCAAAACTGTCAAACTTATCAAAAACAAGAAAAACATGAGAAACTGTTATAGTCAGGAGAAATCTAAAGAGACATGATGATTAAATGTAATGTGGCTTCCTGATATGGCACGAAAACCAAAAGAGAACATTAGGTACAAACGACAGAAATGTGAATGAAGTATGGACTTCCATTAAACATAATGCATCAAACTTGGTTAATTGTACCAAATGTACCATGCTAATGTAAGATGTGAATAATAGGGGAAACTGGGTGTGGAAATCGTAAAATATCCTGAGATGGGAATTGGTGTTGAGCAGGACCATAGCCGCTTCATCCTCCAAAACAGGAGAAAAATAAGTGTGAACAGAGGTCTTTATTTTTTTCTTGAAGGAGACCATGGGGCAATTCAAGTCAGATTAGTCTAATTCATCTTTCTTTGTGAAGTAGAAGGTCACATCATGAAATGAGAAAAATTGTCAAAATGTTGGGCTAAGGTAGTTGAATTAAGTGGGAAAGTTTTGGGAAAGACATCAACAGAATGAGAATGAAATTTGCCAGAGGGAATGAAGATCTGAGTGGGTCACTAAAATTATAGTTCTCAAATCTGTCATAGCATTGACTCAGTAATTATATAGTATTCTCTAGGACCTCCAGGTAGATGCATATGAGTGCAGCGTTGGCAAATTGCAGGACTGAGTGCTGGCTGGAAATTTGTAGGGCCAATGTAGCAGAAAGAGGGGCAAGGAAGTTGAGACTTTGGGTGGGAGAACTTTTTAGGAAATCAGCTTGGAGTGGAGATGAAGACCATTATAAGTGATGAGGTAATGGAACCAGTAGGTTTGGATGAATAGATCATATGCGGCAATCTCCTAGGCTGATGCTAGGGTTTGACAAATAATTATGATAATGTGGGTGAGAGTTGGCATGGTTTAACTCCATAGCTATTTTTTAAAAATTTTCTCAAATTTCTTCAATCCCACTTAAATACAGTAACTAAATCTGCATCGCAAAACGTTCTACTTCTCTTATATTTTAATATACGCTTGGCTGCATTTTAGGTGACATACTCATATTCTAATTTTTCTAGGAATTCAGTAGGATTTAAGGGCTATGATGAAAGATAGTCTTGGCTTTGTGAGGATTTCAGCTAAAACAAGGTAATAAAAATTCTGGATGATCCATTTTTCTACATATTATACTTTGACAGAATTATTAGTGAATCCTGGAGTAAAGCACATTCCATTGGCTCATGTAGAATAAATTCAAAATATGAGAAATTTAAAATGCCTTATATCTACACATAGCCTGAATATAATTAAGGCCATTTCTAGAAATGATAAGATATACAACAGAAACTATTGACTCAAGTTGTTCTATTCCTTATAAGTTGGACTTAGATATGGATTGGTACAGTATCTTACAATGCTCTTAAATAGTCAGAGATGCAAGTTAGAATACTGAGCTTTAAGATGCAGTACTTACAATTGTTGAAGGGTGTAATGCAAAAAGAAAACAGAAGTTAGGCATGCATATGGCAGACAGATGTCTAAGATGAGAGTCAGAAAATCTGAATTCCATTCTCTGATTATTAAAGTCCTGCTTGGTTCTGAGTGACACTCAGGGTTGTAGTTCCATGACTCATAAATTAAGAGAATTAAAGAAAGTAGTATCTTAGATCCTTCCTAACTGTGAAATTCTGTTACTTTTCTATGTCAAAAGCGTATATTACTTGTTTTTAAAAAATACTCAAAATGCCTGCATTTAACATTTTTGGTACCTTAATGAACCAATATATTATAATGATAATATAACAAATCAGTGCCACAGTTGCATCAATCTTTATTAACTTCCAAATCCCATCTAGACTTGCAATTATTTCATTCCATCTCAAAGTTCTTTGTGTTGAGGTAGAAAAATGAAAACAAACTCTGAACAATGCTAGAATTTTCTGAAGAAGAGATGTCAAGAATGTAGATACGAGGCAGGGCACAGTGGCTCACGCCTGTAATACCAGCACTTTGGGAGGTCGAAGCGGGCAGATCATGAGGTCAAGAGATTGAGACCATCCTGGTCAACACGATGAAACCCCGTCTCTACTAAAAGTACAAAAATTAGATGGGCATGGTGGTGTGTGCCTGTAGTCCTTGCTACTAGGGAGGCTGAGGCGGGAGAATCACTTGAACCTGGGAGGCGGAGGTTGCAGTGAGTCGAGGTAGCACCAGTGCAGCACTCCACCCTGGTGACAGAGCGAGACTGCATCTCAAAAAAAAAAAAAAAAAAAAAAGTAGATATGGCTTGTAATTGATTACCTTGTATCCAAATCTACATGTTTGGGACAGAAAATTACTTTGACCAACTGTGTTTTTTACCAAAAAACAAGGAACTGGAGTCCAAACGCTCTCTGAGATAGCTAGAGTATCAACTATTTTTTTCCCTGTGGATGAGAAAATTCTACAAGGCTCTGGTTCTGCTCTTGCTTCTGGCAGCAGATTCAGTTTTCCGTTATGGGTGGGACATACACTAGCAAACATAGCTTTCATCCTGCTTCATCTCACTCTGTGAATGGAAGCTTCAATTTGAGATTTCTCCAGCTTTATACCAGAAATGTCATCACTCCCTCACCTTTATTCTTCAAGACTTTAATCTTTTAAGTAAATAAGCAAACTAGTTCCAATATTGAAGCTTGTGACATTTGGCCAGTCACTCATCTCTTCAGGCTGAGCTGCTTCCTTACCTTCTGTGCCTTAGCCAGGCTATTGCTAGCATGTCAAAGGATCTTATTCTTTAGTCCATATTTATTAACCTTCTGGGTAAATTCTTTATATAGTGTTTAATCAGTAGCCTTTTGTAAAGTGCAAGTAAATTACAGACCACTTATCTGGGGGCAATCATCTGCCATTTTTCAGAAGAAACCAAGTGGATTTCTTTTAAAATTGTTGATAGAATGGGCCCATACAGGATACACTTAATTTAATAGCCTATTTTTGGTTGTTCTTTTATTACAAGTATGAATAGAAGTTTTAGACTGGTATATACTTTCCTTTCTGCTGATGACTTGATAGTAGTCTGAAAAGCATGCATTTGGTGAGGGTCAGTCATGAAATAGTGTCTCCTTATTTCTATCTTTACAGAAAACACTTGGCAATTAAATTCCTTGGAAAGTCTTTAGACCTCTCCTCTGCTTCACAGGTTACTGTGTCATTCAACAGAGAAAAGCACTGTAGCAGTTTTATAGGATGGCAGAGGAAGGAGCCACTCTTAGGGGGCAGAGAGCAGAGAACATTGGCTAAAGCCAATGTTAATGGCTTAATGGAGTTTTATACACTCAGCACCTTTGGTACTCAGATGCCCTGTAAAATCATTTGCTCTAGTTTTCTGAGGTTATTAGAAAGCTTTGGATTCTGTACTCTAAGAAACTTGATAGAGGCATTAAATATTTGATAAAATTAATCCATATGGTGCTCCTTTCTTTCTAGCAGTCTCTGAGCGTGTGCTGGGTGGCTATGTGTGAGGGGCTGCCCAAAGCAATAAATTGTTTGGCCTGCTCTTTTATTCCTCTGTGCAGAAGATTAGTACCATTTTGGGAACAGAGATGGGAAAGTCAAGAAATCCATTGGAATTTGGGGAAGAATTGTTCTTATATTTTTCTAATTATCTTATAGAGTGACAAAGAATATTGTATATGACTCTCATTTTGGATTAGATCAGTCTGACATTCTGAGAAATATAAAACTATTATCGCATTTTTACCTTTCAATACAATAGTGGTGAATATTTTCCTGCACTGCACACCATTCTTAAACAGCTTCTCTTCTGACAAAAAGATATATCTTGCAACCCTAAATCAGCCTCTGCCTGATGCTGACTTAATAATGGCATGAAGCCACAATTTTATTAGCTTTGAAATGGAGGAACCCCAAATAATTCATCATGATGTTATGACTTTAATTTCTTTTATTTTGCTCACAATGGCTGATGGAAAGCAGTCAGATACTCAGGACTACAGTAGAGCAATCATTTCCTCCTGGAATGATTACAACTCACAATTTAAATATATATGAACACATCTAGAAATCGTTTTGAAAATTAAGAATCTATATCCTACATCCTTTCAGCAAGTTTACTGGCCACTTTCATGTCCTCTTTATTTTCCCCTTCTATTCCACCTTTTGACACTGGCCTTAGGAAGGAAGGACGTAAGCTTTTGGTCTTTCAGGAATTAAATTTGGAGACTTTCCACAAATATTACTTGTGATTACTACAAAATCCACAAGATAAGCTACCACCTTATTAAATTATCTGAGGAAAGCCCCAGCTTTTTAAATCTTCTTGACTGATTTTCTTTGTATTCATCAGAATTTCTTTCAGATTTGGACATGGGTATGATGCCTTTCTTGATTGTCTTAACCAATGGCTGACTGGAGATATTGACTAATGCTCCTCCACTATTTTGCATGTTGGGTGTTTTTCTTCCCCTCTAAGCTCTTTCATCGGTTTTAACTACGTTTTAGCTTTTTCACCTCTGGCTAATGGAGATACTCCCAGGAATGTAGGCCGATGACATACAGGCTGGAATGGTGCCAGCAGACCCATTAGGTTTCTTCCCTTACCCCAAACCAATTGTCTCAAGTTTTCAAATGAGAATTTTGAAATTTGAACGCAGTTTAAAAAATAGAGGCAGATTAGCTCTAGAGTATAGAGAGTTTGCATCTTTCTTAGTTTCTCACATTTATCTTTTTCTGGGGAGAGTTTACAGATGGAAAAGTGATATGATACTGATGTCAGTATGGAACAGGATTCTTATTTGAACATGATCAAAGTCATGTTGTTTAAAGATTTTGCACTGCCTTTGCATCTTATTCTTAAGAGCATAATAAAACAGCTTAATATAATTTACAGAAAGTTTAATAGACATCAGAGTAGACTATTGGGATTCTAGCCTAAATATATACACTCATAACAGCATAGATATCCTTCAGGTAACAGAATAGGGTTTTCAAATGTTAACTTGTGAAATAAACAACAAAAACTCATAGTTTGTCAGCTGTTACCTTTATTATTTTTTTCTTATTTGTTATTCTCTTAGCAAAGGAACCACAGAGTTGGTTCATAATTAGGATTATTTAGAAATTTAAATATAGCCCTTTTTATCTGGCTATGATTTTCTTGAATTTCAAAACAGCATATTTTTCCTAGCTGGGGATACAAGGAAAATTTACCTCTTCTTTATGCAGAGGTCCCACAGAGAAGGGGATGTTTAATTTAGTGGTCAAATTAGATTGGTTTCAGCATCTGTACTTGCAATCCTTGAGTACCTGACCCTTGGAGATGACGTCATCTCCCGATTGCATATGCCCTGTTATTTTTTGTGGTGCTGAGTGGCAGTTTTCAACTGCTGGAAGAAGAAATGTCAAAACGTGCACTGACCCTTGTCAACGCTCAGGAAGGATGTCAGAATAACATTAACCTTTCTTTCCAAGTTGAGCACCTGTTTTGTTTCCGTTTTGTTTTCAAATCAATTTCTGTGCAACACAAATGAGTACTTTCATGTGTTCAGGAATGAATAGATTTTAATAAAATAATCTGTGGTAAAGACATAGAAAGTGATATCCATCATTCATAGCACTGAGAATGGGTTTCAAGGTCATGAAACCTAAACCTTAAATTCACATCTGCATAAAGCAAGCTATTTAAAAACCACATATTCACAGATATTTCATAAATCCTTGGAGCCTGCTAAGAGAGAGGTTAATTGTCATTGTCATGTGGTACCTTCTAGGTAAAAGTGTTTCATTTCTATCATTACTTTGGTAGAAATGCTAATAAAGTGAGTTTGCTTGTTTTATTTATAGCCCTCTTCTCTTAGAACACACTCACCACAGTGAAAGTCTAGTTTTCATTTAAGACCTTGCTATAATTTCCGAGAATCTTAATCTATCTGCTCTCCTGTAAGGAAATTCATTGATCTCGTGAGCTGTATATTAGAAAAGTGACAATGCTCATAGCCGTCAGCTCACGGGTGACTCATTCTGAGATGTTGGAGAAAGGTCTGAAGGTAGTACATGAGGGGACTGGCTGGCAGATTCTCAATATTTGGAATGTGGCTAACACTCTTAATCTGCTACACCAACAGCTCATTGTCTTTCTTGGCAGCACTGGCCAGCTACTCTATGTTGAGGAGTCTCATTCTGAACCAGTGGCTATAGGAGACACTTTTCAACTCAAGTTCTCACCAGCTTAGTGCTGTAGTTCACAGTGGTCTCTTTTACTGGTTGAGGTCTGCTCCCATTCATTGTATCTCTTTGAAGAAGACGCTTATAAAAGCCTTTCCTTTGTGACTCCAACAAGTCACCTGTATCCCTTGACCTGCAGAATAGTTTCTGGATAGTGCACAGTCAGCACTAATCAGAAATTAGAAACCATGGCTCTCACACTACATCTGGCCTACAAATACATTTTTGTTTGGCTTATAGAGTGTGAAATATTTTTGAATTAGCTTATAAGATTTAAAAATTAGAAGCTTCCACATTAAAACTTTAAAGTCTAAAATCATTTTGCCTTCCTTGAAAAATAAAAAATTCTTGCAAAATCAGAAGGTGGCATGGTTCTTACATGGCCACCATATTTCAGTGGTGAGTGGCAATTGCTTTCTTCACACAGACCATATGCTCTCCAGTCTTCCACAGATCCCGTACTTCTTAGGATTCTACTTGCGTTAATATTTTTTATTCCTATAGACATTCACATATATGTAGGACTTCTGCCTAAAACTCTCTCTCTCTAGAGGACGATTCACAGGCTCTCAGCCTGCAGACCCATTCTTGTCTTTGGAGCTATTCTCAGTATAATAAGACCTTAAATTTAAAAAATGCTTTTAGTTCAATGGTCTATTTATCTATGATCTATGATCTATTTATCTATCTATGACACTATGTGGATTATGATTTAATATAAACCCACTATTCCTGAACTACTTTAATTCCTAAACTACTTTTTATATATGAGCCAATGTAAAAAGAACACAAGCAGACTTAGGGGCAAATAATATATTTACATTAAATGAAGGCCAAATGCCATGTAATAGTCTCTGCATGAAGCTTCATAATAACTTAATCTGAAAGACAAGATCTCAGAAATGAAGCATCACCTGACATTAGGTTTGTAGCAGGTCCTAGGAGCACCTACCCGGAAGCAATCAATGCCATGTTCCCTTGGAGGGCAGAAATTTATTTCCAGCAAAATAACATTAGCTATCACATTATATTAATTTTGCTAACTAGAATTATATTTGTATGTAGTTTCTATTTAGCGTATACATTTAGTTGGTTTCTACAGATGTTTAAGAACAGTTACAAGAATGTGTAAAAGAAGCTTATAACTAATTTCATGTTAGTACAATTTAAAAGTCACATATTTTAAGCCATGGTTCAGGAAAATAAACACTTTTCTTTCAAAAAAGGTTCATTGAATTCTCAAATGTGAAAACCTCTACTTTGATGTCATTGCTTAAATGTTTTCTCTTTATGTGGCATTAGAATTTGGTTTGCTTGATTTGAGAAGAGGTTGCATTCCATGCATTTGGGTCTCTACCCTGAAGGCCAGCCCAGGAGAAACGCACCAGCTGCACAACAGGCCTGAGTTAACAAAGATGGTCATGAGAAGAGTATGGATGAAAGCCAAATCTTGGAAGTTGGGAGGAAGTCACAGAAGTAATGATCAAAACTGGGCTGCAGAGTTGAATTTAGGATTTAGGTCATTTGAAAGGCAATCAGTGAGAGCAGGGCTGTGGTATCCTGGGCAGCTGCTTGGAACTCTAGCTGGTCCCACCTTATGGGTGTGAGAAGAATGTCATGTTACTGGAGTAGCCTGGCTAAAAAACACTGGAGATCAGCAGCCAGATACAATGATGTTAGCAGGCTCTTCAGTGGAAATTCTTTTCAGGGACTAATTTAAATCTCCAAGAATACATTAGTAAGCATCTCAAGGGAATACCGTAATATCATCTATATAAGGATATTTTTTCATCTGTCTGCCTCCAAAGCATGGGTCTACTGAGCCTCATGTATTACATGTGCTCTCATATTTCCTTAAAGAGGACCTTACTGAGCTTTATGATTAGAATTCAGCACATTGTCCTGAAGTCACTTATTTCTCTCTTCACATCTAAGTTTGAAAGGTCATTGGACCACAAAACAATCCTGACTATCTCATAATTGTCTGAGCCAGGCATATAAGGCTAAATTTCAATTACAGGCATATGCTGTTTTATTGTACTTCATAGCATTTGTTCAATAGCATGTGCTTACTTTGTGTTTCTGGGTCACATTTGGCAATTTTAGCAATATTTCAAACTTTTTGTTATTATTATATCTGCTATGGTGATCTGTTATCAGTGATCTCTGATGTTACTATCATAATTGCTTGCACATAAGCTGCACTCATGTAATAAGGGAAACTTAATGAACATGTGTGTGTTTAGAATGATCCACCAACAACAGGCAGTTGCCCTGTCTCTCCCTTTCCACAGGCCACTCTATTCTGAGACATAAGGATATTGAAATGAGGTCAATTAATAACTCTACAGTGGCCTCTAAGTGTACTCAGTGGGCCAGTTCAGGTTTTTGACTTTGCTGCACAGAAGAATTTGAGCATGAGTCCAAAGCAAAAGTAAGAAAGAGTTTATTGCAAAGCGAAGGTACACTCTGATGGCTGTTCAAAGTGGAATGCTCAAAGGTGAGACAGCACCAACTGACACTTGGGAAACTCTTCTTATGGGAGTCTTACATGATTCTTCATGAAGGGGTGGGAAGAAGTGCTGCTATTAAGCATGTTCTGGGTGGGCTGCTGGCAGCACATGTGCTGTGGTTGTATATGCTAGTACATATATCGTGTGTCTCACTGGCATCTTAAATCTCCACCCAGAGGCATCTTTTTTACTATTATAGTGAGCATAGGTCAGTCCAAGGTAACTAACCATGAATTTCTGTGCTTGTGTGAATCTGGGGATTTTCCCTTCTGTTCTTCCACCTTCTTGCTAAAGGATGGTCTAACCATGAACCCAGGATGTGGTTTGTGCACTGTCAGGTGGTTTGTTCTCCTCATCTGTTTAGCAAGTTTATTCCCCTTTAAAGGAGGCTATTACCACCCTATCCACCCTACCTCAAAAGTACTGAAGTAAAAGGAAGAGGCACACATCTCTCACTTTAAATCACAAGCTAGAAATGATTAAGCCTAATGAAAAAGGATGTTCAAAGCTGAGACAGGCCGAAAGCTAGGCCTCTCGTGCCAAGCAGTCAAGTTGTGAATGCAAAGGAAAAGATCCTGGAGAAAATTAAAAGTGCTACCTTAGTGAGCACATAAATGACAAGAAAGTGAAGTTGTTTTATTGCTGATATGGAGGAAGTTTTGGTGGTCTGGATTGAAGATCAAACCAGCTACAAAATTCCCTTGAGCCACAACCTAGTCTAGAACAAAGCCTTAACTCTCTTCAGTTCTGCAAAGGCTGAGAGAAGTGAGGGACCTTCAGAAGAAAAGTTTGAAGCTAACAGAGGTTGGTTCATGAAGTTAAGGAACGAGAACGTCTCCATAATATAAAAGTGCAAGGTGAAGCAGCAAATGCTGATGTAGAAGCTGCAGCAAGAGCTCGAGAAGATCTAGCTAAAATAATTGATGAAGGTGGCCACAGTAAACAACAGGTTTTTAATGTAGATGGAGCAGCTTTATATTGGAAGAAGATGCCATCTAGGACTTTCATAGCTAGAGAAGAGAAGTCAGAGCCTGGCTTCAAAGCTTTAAAAGACAAACTGACTTTCTTGTTCGGGGCTAATGCAGCTGGTGACTATAAGTTGAAACCAACACTCATTTACCATTCCCCAAATCCTAGGACCCTTAAGAATTATGCTAAGCCTGTTCTCCTTGCATGTGGTCTATGAATGGAGTAACAAGGCCTGTATGACAGCACATATGTTTACAGTATGGTTTGCTGAATATTTTAAGCTGACTGTTGAGACCTACTGCTTAGAAAAAAAATTATTCCTTTAAGAATATTACTGATCATTGACGATGTTCCTGGTCACCCAAGAGCTCTAATGGAGATGCACAAGGAGATCAGTGTTAGTTTCTTGTCTGCTAACACAACATTTATTCTGCAGCCTATAGATCAAGGAGTAATTCTTACTTTCAAGTGTTAGTAAGAAATACATTTCATGAGGCTATAGGTCTAATTCCTCTGATGTGTCTGAGCAAAGTAAATTGAAAACTTTCTGGAAAGGATTAACCATTCTAGGTGCCATTAAGGTTTGTGATTCATGTCAAGGAGTCAAATATCACCATTAATAGGATTTTGGAAGAAGTTAGTTCCAACGCTCATTGAAAACTTCAGGAGTTTCAAGACTTCAATGGAGGAAGTGACTGCAGATGTGGTGGGAATAGCAAAAGAACTAGAATTAGAAGTGCCGCCTGAAGTTGTCACTGAATTTCTGTAATCTTATGGTTAAACTTGAACTGATGAGTAGTTGCTTCTTATGGATGAGCAAATAAAATACATTATTTTCTCTTAAAAAATTTTGTGGGTACATAGTAGCTATATATATTTATGGGGTACATGAGATATTTGATACAGGCATACAATGTATAGTAAGTACACCAGGGTAAATAGGGTATTCATCACCTCAAGCATTTATTCTTTCTTTGTGTTAGAAACAATCCAATCATCTCTTTTAGTTATTTAAAAATATACAATAAATTATTGTTGCCTGTGATCACCTATTGTGCTATCAAATACTAGATCTTATTCATTCCACCTGAGTATATTTTGTACTCATTAGCCATCCCCACTACCCTTCTCAGCCTCTGGTAACCATCATCCTACTCCCTGTCTCCATGAGTTCAATTATTTTAAATTTTTTAGCTCCCACAAATAATTGAGAACATGCAAAGTTTTTCTTTATGTGCCTGGCTTATTTCACTTAACATAATGACCTCCACTTCCATCCATGTTGTTGCAAATGATTGATAGAATCTCATATTTTTAATGGCTAAGTGGGACTCCACTGTGTATATGTACCACATTTTATTTATCCATTCATCTGTCAGTGGCCACATAGGTTGATTCCAAATCTTGTTTATTGAGAATAGTGCTGCAACAAATATAGGAGTGCAGGTATCTCTTTGATATAATAATTTCCTTTCTTTTGGATATATATATCTAGCATTGGGATTGCTGGATAATATTGTAGTTCTATTTTTAATTTTTGAAAAACCTCAAAACTATTATTCATAGTGATTGTACTAATTTACATACCCACCACCAGTGTATGACAATTCCCTTTTCTCCACAATCTTGTCAGAGTTTGTTTTTGCCTGTTTTTTGGATAAAAACCATTTTAACTGGGATGAGATGATGTCTCATTGGAGTTTTGATTTGCATTCCTCTGATGATCAGTGATATTGAGCACCTTTTCATATACCTGTTTGCCATTTGCATATCTTCTTTTTGAGAAATATCTATTCAAGTCTTTTGCTCATTTTAAAATCTGATTATTAAATTTTTTCTTACTGTTTCAGCTCCTTATATATTCTGACTATTAATCCTTTATCAGATGGGTAGTTTACAAATATTTTCTCTAATTCTATGGGTGGTTCTCTTCACTTTTTTGATTATTTGCTGTGCAGAAACTTTTAAACTTGATGTGATCCCATTGGTCCATTTTCACTTTGTTTGCCTGTGCTTGTGGGGTATTACTGAAGGAATCTTCACCTAATTCAATATCCTGGACAGTTTCCCCAATGTTTTCTCTATGAGTTTTATAGTTTGATGTCTTAGATTTAAGTCTTTAATCCATTTTGATTTGAGTTTTATATATGGCAAGAGATAAGGGTCTAGTTTCATTCTTCTGCATATGGATATCCAGTTTCCCCAGCATTATTTATTGAAAAGACTGTCTTTTCCCCGGTGTATTGCTCTTGGCAACTTTGTAGAAAATGAGCTCACTCTAGGTGTGTAGATTTCTCTGTGGGTTCTCTATTCTGCTCTATTAGTCTATGTGTCCATTTTTATGCCAGTATCATGCTGTTTTGGTTACTATAGGTTACCATAGCTCTGTAGTATAATTTGAAGTAAGGTGATGTGATTCCTCCAGTTTTGCTCATTTTGCTCAAAATGCTTTTGGGCTATTCTGAGTCTTTTGTAATTCCATATAAATGTTAAGATTGCTTTTTCTATTGCTGTGAAAAATGTCATTGGTATTTTGACAGGGATTGTGTTGAATCTGCAGATTGCTTTGATTAGTATGAACATTTTAACAATATTGATCCTTCCAGTCTTTGAACATGGAATATCTTTCCATTTCTTTAGTGTCCTGTTCAATTACCTTCAATGTTTTATAGTTTTCTTTGTAGAAATCTTTCACTTTGGCAACTTTATTCTTAGGTATTTTATTTTATTTGTAGTTATTGTAAATGGGATTACTTTCTTAATTTCTTTTTCAGATTTTTCACTGTTGGCATATAGAAATGCTACAAATTTTTATTTGGTGATTTTGTGTATTGCAACTTTACTGAATTTATCAGTTCTAATGCTTTTTTTATTGTTGTTGTTGGCGTTTTTAGGTTTTATCAAACATAAGAACACATCATCTGCAGGCAAGGATAATTTGCCATCTTCCTTTCCAATTTGGACGTCCTTTATTTCTTTCTGTAGTCTGATTGCTCTAGCTAGGACTTTCACGGCAATATTGAATAACAGTGGTAAAACTGAGCATTGTTTTCTTATTCCAGATCTTAGAGAAAAAGCTTTCAGTTTTTGCCCATTCAGTGATACTAACTATGGGTCTGTTTCATATGGCTTTTATTGTGTGGAGGTATGGTCTTTCTATTCTTTGTATTTTGAGTGTTTTTAACATGAAGGGATGCTGAATTTTATCAAATACTTTTTCAGCATCAGTTGAAATAATCATGTAGTTTTTGTCCTTCATTCCGTTCATATGATATATCACATTGATTTGTGTATGTTGAACTATTCTTGTATTCCTTGGATAAGCTACATTAGTCATGATGAATAATCTTTTTAATGTATTGCTAAATTTAGTTTGCTAGTATTATGAGAATTTTTGCATCAGTGTTAAACAAAAATATTGGCCTACAGTTTTCTTTTTTTAATGTGTCTTTGCCTGGTTTGGTATCAGGTTAATATTGGCCTCATAGAATGAGTTTGGAAGTATTCCCTCCTCTATTTTTCAGAATAATTTGAGTAGTTGCAGTATTCGTTCTCTGTTAAATGTTCAGTAAATATCAGCAGTGAAGCCTTCAGGTCCCAGGCTTTTCTTTACTGGGAGGCTTTCTATTACAGCTTCAATCTCATTACTTGTTACTGATCTGTTCAGATTTTGGACTTCTTCCTGGCTCAATCTTGCTAGGTTGGTTGTCTAGCAACCATTTATCCATTTCTTCTAGGTTTTTCCAATTTGTTGGCATATAGTTGCTTATCTTAACCTCTAATAGTCCTCTAAACTTCTGTTTTGTGAGTTGTAATGTCTCCTTTTCATCTCTGATTTTATTTGGATCTTCTCTCTTTTTTTCTTAGTTCAGTGGGCTAAAGATTAATCAATTTTGTTCATGTTTTTAAATCAACTTTTTAGACTGGTTTGAGTAATAATAAAACTCCAGTCTCTCACACAGCTGGCTCTGTGTGAATTAGTCTTTCTCTATTGCAATTCCCCTGTCTTAATAAATCGGCTTTGTCTAGGCAGTGGGCAAGGTGAACCCATTGGGTGGTTACAAAGTTGGGTGCTCATCCAGGATTGCTCTTGTGGCCATCTGTTTGTGGTTCAGTAGCCCCACCTCCTTGACAGATCAGAGGCCAGTTGAAGCATCCGCTTTGTACTGTTGGTCTGGGGGGCTCACTCTGATATTGTCTGTATTGGCGAGGTGCTGCCAACCCAATGTGCATGCATTTAATTGCAATAGAGAAATAGTCCTAGGGAGACATCCCATAACTGTAACCCTATCACAGGATGTTTGTCGGTAGCTTCGTGGTGAGGTTTATGTAACTGCAGCCCTATCACACTGTGTCTGCCTGGAGGCTGATCATAGGGTGTCTGTCTGTAGTCCAGTCATGGAGTGTCTGTATCTGTAGCCCCATTACAGGGTGTCTGTAGTGAGTATCCTAGGCGCTGCCAATGCCTTCTTCCTTCTGATTGGTTTGGGTCCTTAGGGGATCTTGGGTTTTCTGTAGCCCCACGGTGGGGTGTCTGTCTGTAGTCCATTGCAGATTGTCTGTCTTCGTTCAGATCCTTCAGGGGTTTCAGCTGGCTCTCCTTAATTAGTACGAAGAGTCTTGATGCAGGAGACTTCTCCTCAATCAGAAAGATTTCAGGGAGATTTCTAGACAGAGAACAGGAGAATACTTAGGAAGGGATACTCTTGAAGTTCTTGGTTAGGGATCTTGATTTGGAAGGCCTTCTGTCCATCATGTCTTGTGTGTGTTTGTATATGTGGAGGGGATCTCAAAAGAAATTGCTGACAGAAGTCCAGCAGGCCTAACTCAGAAAACCCTCCTGATTTGTCTGATCACATTCGGTGAGCTCTGAAGAAAGCTCAGCAGGCCTGACTAGGGGGGGACTATCCACTCTTCGTATTGCTTGGAGACCACTCATTGAATTACCAGTTGCAGGTCATTCCTCCCCACATGGAGTGGATCAGTACCAACAGGGACCAATGGCAGAAAGTTTGAGCCTTGCCAAGTCAATACTGGGTGCTAAACAAGGTGACTAGTGTCTGTTTTGTTATGTGCATTTTGCTTGGCTGGGATGGAAAATGTTAATTTGGTTCCCCATGCAGCTTTGGGCAGTATCTTGCAAAACTGAGAACCTTTTGCCTTTGTTTCCATAAAACAGAAAAGGATGATTTTGTTTTTTAAGGTGGCTTGACCTCCACAGCTATGGCACAGTGAGTTGGGTCCTTCAAACGCTACTCCATTTTCCTGGAAGCTGCAGAGAAAGGGAGCCCAGAAACTTGGTATACTAGCAAAATGGGTAAAAATTTCTTACCAGCCAAGTTGTGTGTGTGTGTGTGTGTGTGTGTGTGTGTGTGTAAGTGGTAAATATCACTATTTGTCTCTTCTGCAAGTGTCTGATTAATTGAAAAAATGATTTGTGAGACTAGTCTTAGGCAGTAGCAAATCTGGTGCACTCTATTATATGATACCCCTCTCCCCATTATAGAAAGAATTTGTCTTTCTGTAACGGGGAGAGGGGTATCATAGAATAGAATGTGGGTTTAGGATCCCTGTAAGCCTGCTTTTCAAGCCAGCCTGACTGGCTGGTCAGTTATGAACTTTGCTGTGGGTGCCTGAAACCAATACCAGATGAAATTTCTCCATCTTGTTTTGTGTCCTTAAGAGCTTAACCTTGTGACCATGCGGGGATACTTGTCATGGTTTCACCATCCAGAGGACAGGAATTTGGGGGTTCATGTCATAGTTAGCCCTAGAAATTATCTTGAGCAATTAAAAGACTTTGCAAGCTTGAAACTGGCTGCTCTACATTTCTGGGAAGAGCAATAGAACCTGCTCAATGCTGTGTAGCTCAGTGGCTAAGGCTTTATCTTTTCATAATAGTGGCCCAGGTTTAATTCTCAGCTTCTGGAATGATTCCTTTCTGGTTTATTATTTGTCTAACTGCCATTTATTGAGCTTCCCACCCACACCCATCATGGATAGCTTCTGATTTCCTGCCTTGAATTTTCCTTTCTCTGAACTATGCTTGAGGAGATTCCAAATCTAGACAGAAAGAAAGGGAAAGAGAAAGGGAAAAGGGAGGGAAGGGAAGGGAAGGGAAGGGAAGGGAAGGGAAGGGAAGGGAAGGGAGGGGAAGGGAGTGCTTACTATATCTCTTTGAGACAACATATGTGTCCATGGTTAAGTCATAATCTTAGTTAAAACTTACTAATTTCATGTGGGAAGTTACCTGTGGTAGAATTCAAAAGCCAGAAATATTGACTGTCCTGGTTAGAGTCTAGTAACAAGAGATTTTAGAAGATTTTTTAAAGAGAGCTCTATGGTTAAAATGTGCTTCATTAAAAATAGATATCCAGGCTATATGTATTTAAAAGGCCTTAATTTTTTTCCTCTTGTTGAATCGTGTTTTTCTGGAAAAAAGTGTTTCTTCTCAGTCAGCTGAATTGTTTTTCTCCATTTTATCTTCTTGCCACTGTTGATGCCCACATGGGAGAACCTAAGATAATTATTGACAGCCTGGGACTCCTGGGGAAAAACAGAGGAGGCACCGCAGACCCCATTATGGGAAAAACTGTTTTCCTCATGGAACCCCAGGATTGAAAGAAAATAAATCCCTCAAAATCTAAGGCTCTGTTCTGTTTTGCATTGCGTTAGCTGATGGTTTTGACTTTGGGGATTATCAAAAATTACTTTGCATTATGGGAGAGCTTTTAGCCTTGGTGTGTAATAACTGAGCAGGAAATATACTTTAAGGGATGGCTAATATCAGTTTTGGAGGTGTATTTGACTCTTCACATGCTTGGATCAGAGAAGCATGCTCTTGGCCACCTGGGTGGTATGCAGACATCCCCACCCTCCACTGAGAGATGAGACTCCAATGGCTGATGGGCTGATTACAAAATAGGCTGATGGGCTTTGGGTTGCTCTGCAATGGAATGCATGGTAGAAACACTGCACGATCTTCTCCCGTAGGATTTCCCTCCTTTGGGGGGATCCAGGATCCAGGATCCAGTGTAAAATGGCACCCTTAATTCTAGGGATGTATTTTTGCCTTCCAGCTATGTCTGCTTATTAGGCCCTAAAAACTGCAAGCTTTCCTGACCCTGTTTCTCCAAGGGCTCCACCCTGAAGCCAGTAATCCAATTAAGAAATTGGCAAATGAAAAAATATTAGAACTATTGGATCTTCTGTCTGTCTGTGTATTTATATGTGTTGTGTTTAATGTTTATATATTTAAAAACTCTGATTAATTGGCTTAGAAAAATAAGTGCTTGAATCATATTTTGTCAGAAAAATAGACACTTTAACGCCTTTTTGTTCATGGGACTTTAGTAATCTTTTGGGAATAAAGACAGTTTTAAAGATTACAGCTAAAATAAAAATGTCTTCAAAATTTAGACATTGGTCTAAATTAAGGTCAGATATCAGATTTACTAAATGCTCTAAGGTCATAAACTGCTTCTTTGACTTCTCAAATTTGTTCAATTTACCTACTTTGGAACATTAGATTCTAGATATGGCCTGGGGACATGTGGCTTTAGCCATGCCCCTAGCTATGCTGAAAGCAGTCAGATCTTATCTACACTTCTGTCTGATATTCTAGACCCCACACCTGGTATATAATTAAACTTGTTTACTTATCAGATTTTTCATCAAAAATAAAAGTTGTTAAGAGTTAACATTGTAACATGTAATTCAGACTACTGGAGAAACAATTTTAATGTACAAGGTGCATAAAGGAAGCAGAATGTGTTTTTGCAAAGAGAGTCTAAGAAGGCATGGGAATGTGGCTTTTGCCTAGTTTAGAAAGTTAGAGGATTGCTCTAATTTAAAATAAAGTTGAAGGTTTAGGCAAGTTGATTAGGGCTTGTGAAGGGTTGATCTTGCAAAGAATGTTCAGTGGGTATGAGCAAGTTGGATAAGATTTGAAGGGGATTGTTTCATTTTTTTTTTCAGTCATTGAACATTAAAATGAAAGCACACTGATGCAGGATGAGAATCTGAGCCCATGTATCTGCATAACAGGGTTTTCTTAGAAAATTGATCTGTTTAATGGAAAATTGTATAGGGTTCTAAAAGGTTTATGAAAATCTTACATTATGGTCAAATGAATTAAAATTGGATTTATAAAATTTTATCAAAAACTAGCATTATTATTAAAGATGCACTAATACAAACATGAAATTTGGTTTTCCCTTTTGAAAAATATTTTTATGTACTATTGAGAAAAAATGAAAGATTTTTGTTTTTAAAGTAAACTACAAAAAAAAATTAGGGGGAAGGGAACGAGAAGAGACGATTCAGTTGGCCTCATGCTGTCTTCATTGGGTCTTATTTGGAAAGCTGTCTCCTCTCTCAGAGTGAAGGTTTTTCTTTTTTAACATTTTGCAGTTATCATGTTGTTCAGATGAATGACTTATGATGACCTGGGATTCTATTTTGTGACACCCAGTATGTTTTAAACCTTTGATATCTGACAAACTTCCCCAAATCAAATTATAAATTATGTTTCTGAAGAGGGGCCAAGATGACCAAATAGAAACAGCTCTTGTCTGCAGCTCCCATTGAGACCAATGCAGAAGGTGGGTGATTTCTGCATTTCCAACTGAGGTACCAAGTTTATCTCATTGGGACTGGTTAGGCAGTGGTTGCAACCCATGGAAAGCGAGCAGAAGCAGGGTGGGGTGTCGCTTCACCTGGGAAGTGCAAGGAACCAGGGAACGTCCCTCCCCCAGCCAAGGGAAGCCATGAAGGACTGTGCTACTAAGCCCAGATACTATGCTTTTCCCATGGTTTTTGTCTGCAGATCAGGAGATTCCCTTGTGATCCTACACCGCCAGGGACCTGGGTTTCAAGCACAAAACTGGGCAGTTGTTTGGGCAGGCACCAAGCTAGCTGCAAGGGTTTTTTTTGTACCCAGTGGCACCTGGAACCCCAGCAAGACAGAACTGTTCACTGCCCTTGAAAGGGGGCTGAAGCCAGGGAGTCAAGTGGTCTAGTTTGGTGGGTCCTGCTCTCATGGAGTCCAGCAGGCTAAGAACCACTGGCTTGAAATTCTTACTGCCAGCAGCAGTCTGGAGTCCACCTGGGATGACTGAGCTTGGCGTGGGGAGGGGCATCCACCATTACTGAGGCTTTAGTAGGCTGTTATCCCCTGACAATGCTAAGGAGACTGAGAGATCTGGACTGGGCAGAATTTACTACAGTGTGGCAAAGCGGCTGTGGCCAGACTGCTTCTCTAGATTCCTCCTCACTGAGCAGGTGATCTCTGAATGAAACGTAGCAGCCCCAGTCAGGGGCCTACAGATAAAGCTCTCATCTTCCTGGGACAGGAAACCTGGAGAAAGGGACAGCTATGGGCACAGCTTCCACAGACATAATTTTTCTTGCCTGGTAGCTTTGAAGAGAGCAGCTGATCCTGACAAGGGGAATTCTCCCAGCACAGCACACCAGCTTTGCTAAGGGACAGACTGCCTCCTCAATGGGTCCCTGACTCCTGTGCCTTTTAACTGGGAGAGGCCTCCCAACAGGAGTTGACAGACACCTCATGCAGGAGAGCTCTGGTTGCCATCAGGCTGGTGCCCCTCTGGTACGAAGCTCTCAGAGGAAGGATCAAGCGGCAATCTTTGCTGTTCTGCACCCTCCACTGGTGTTACCCAGGTGAACAGGGTCTGGAGTGGACCTTCAGCAAACTGCAGTAGACCTGAAGAAAAGGGGCCTGACTTTTAAGAAAAACTAACAAAAAGAAAGCAACAACAACAACAATATCAAAAGAAAAGACCCCCCACCACACTCACACACAAACTCCATCTAAAGTTTATCAGTCTCAAAGATCAAAGGTGGATAAATCCATGAAGATGAGGAACAACCAGTGCAAAAACCCTGAAAATTCCAAAAACCAGAATGCCCCTTCTTCTTCAATTGATTGTAACTCCTCTCCAGCGAGGGCACAAAACTGGATGGAGAGCGAGATTGATGAATTTACAGGGCTTCAGAAAGTGGCTAATAACAAATTCTTCTGAGCTAAAGGAGCATGTTCTAACCTGATGCAAGGAGGCTAAGAATCTTAATAAAAGGTTACAGGAAATGCTAACTAGAATACTCAGTTTAGAGAACAACATAAATTACCTGATGGAGCTGAAAAACACAGAACAAGAACTTTGTGAAGTATACACAAGTATCAATAGCTTAATTGATCAAGCCGAAGAAAGAACATCAGAAACTGATGATCACCTTGCTGAAATAAGGTATGAAGACAAGATTGGAGAAAAAATGAAAAAAAAAAAAAATGAACAAAGCCTCCAAGAAATATGGGACTATGTGAAAAGACCAAACCTGTGATTGATTGGTATGCCTGAAAATGATGGGGAGAATGGAATCAACTTGGAAAACATACTTCAGGATACTATCCAGGAGAACTTCCCCAATCTAGCAAGACAGGCCAACATTCAAATTCAGAAAATACAGAGAACACCACTAAGATAGTCCTCGAAGAGATCAAGCCCAAGGCACATAGTCATCAGGTTCTGAAAGGGTGAAACAAAGGAAAAACTGTTAAGGGCAGCCAGAGAGAAAGATCACATCACCTACAAAGGAAACCCATCACACTAACAGTGAATCTGTCTGCAGAAACCCCACAAGCAAGAAGAAAATGGAGGCCAATATTCAACATTCTTAGAAGAATTTTCAACACAGAATTTCATATCCAGCCAAATTCAGCTTCATAATTGAAGGGGAAGTAAAATACTTTACAAACAAGCAAATGCTGAGGAATTTTTGTCACCACCAGCCCTGCCTTACAAGAGCTCCTAAAGAAAACACTAAATATGGAAAGGAAAAACTGGTACCAGCCACTGCAAAAACATACCAAAATATAAAGACCAATGACACCATAAAGAAAATGCATCAACTAATGTGCAAAATAACCAGCTAGCATCATGATGAAAGTATCAAATTCACATATAAAAATGTTAACCTTAAATGCAAATGGGCTAAATACCCCAATTAAAAGACATATGCTGTTAAATTGGATAAAGTGCCAAGACCCATCAGGGTGCTGTATTCAAGAGATCCATCTCACATGCAAAGACACATAGGCTCAAAATAAAGGAATGGATGACTATTTGCCAAATAAATGGAAAGAGAATAAAAGCAGGGGTTGCAATCCTAGTCTCTGATAAAACAGGCTTTAAACCGACAAAGATCAAAAAAGAAAAAGAGCATTACATAATAGTAA
Organism: Chlorocebus sabaeus; assembly: GCF_047675955.1. Classification (NCBI taxonomy): domain Eukaryota; kingdom Metazoa; phylum Chordata; class Mammalia; order Primates; family Cercopithecidae; genus Chlorocebus; species Chlorocebus sabaeus. The sequence continues at coordinate 40,539,195 of NC_132913.1, forward strand.
AGGGATCAATGCAGTAAGAGCTATCTTAAATAATATGCACCCAATACAGAAGCACCTAGATTCATAAAGTTCTTAGAGAGACTTAGACTTTCACATAATAATAGTGGGAAACTTTAACACCCCACTGTCAATATTAGGTAGATCAACAAAACAGAAAATTAACAAGCATATTCAAAGCTTGAACTCAACTCTGGATCAAGTGGATATAATAGACATCTACAGAACTCTCCACCCCAAATCAATAGAATATACATTCTTCTCAGTGCCATATGGCAGTTATTCTAATATCTACTACATAATTGGAAATAAAACATTCCTCAGCAAATGCAAAAGAATTGAAATCATAACTAACAGTCCCTCAGACCACAGTGCAATCAAATTAGAACTCAGGATTAAGAAACTCACTCAAAACTGCACAACTGCATGGAAATTGTAAAACCTGCCACTGAATGATAAATAACAAAATTAAATAAAAAATCAAGAAGTGATAACAAGGAAATTTATAGCACTAAATGCCCACATCAGAAACTAGAGAGATCTCAAATTGACACCCTAACATCACAATTAAAAGAACTAGACAAGCAGGAGCAAACACATTCAAAAACCAGCAGAATACAAGAAATAACTGAGATCAGAGCAGAAATGAAGGAGATAGAGACACAAAAAAAACACTTCAAAAAATCAATGAATCCAGGAGGTGTTTTTTGGAAATATTAACAAAATACATAGACCATTAACTAGACTAATAGAGACAATAAAAATGATAAAGTGGATATCACCATTGATCCCACAAAAATAAAAACTAGCATCAGAGAATAGTGTGTCCAGCTCTATTCAACTAAACGAAAAAATCTAGAAGAAGTGGATAAATTCCTGGACACGTACACCTTCCCAGGACTAAACCAGGAAGAAGATGAGTGCCAATAACAAGTTCGGAAATTGAGATAGTAATTAATAGCATGCTAACTAAAAAGAGCCCAGAACCAGACAAATTCACAGCCAAATCCTACCAGAGGTACAAAGAGGAGCTGGTACCATTCCTTCTGAAACTATTCCAAACAAAAGAAAAAGAGGTACTCCTCACTAACTCATTTAATGAGGCCAGCATCATCCTGATACCAAAACGTGGCAGAGACACAACAATAAAAGAAAATTTTAGACGAATATCCTTGATGAACATCGATGTGAAAATCCTCAACAAAATACTAGCAAACCAAATCCAGCAGCACGTCAAAAGGCTTATCCACCACGATCAAGTCAGCTTCATCCCTGGGATGCAAGACTGGTTCAACATACACAAATTAATAAATATAATTCGTCACATAAACAGAAAAAAGGACAAAAACTGCTTGATTATTTTAATAGATGCAGAAAAGGCCTGAGATAAAATTCAACATCCCTTTATGTTAAAAACCCTCAATAAGCTAGGTATTGAAGGAGCATACCTCAAAATAATAAGAGCCATTTATGACAAACCCAGAACAAATATCATACAGAATGGGCAAAAGCTGGAAATATTCCCCTTGAAAACTGGCACAAGGTAAGAATGCCCTCTCTCCTCACTCCTATTCAACATACTGTTGAAAGTTCTAGCCAGGGCAATCTGGCAAGAGAAAGAAATAAATGGTATTCAAATAGAAAGAGAGAAAGTTAAATTGTTGCTGTTTGCAGATGACATAATTCCATATCTAGAAAACTCCATCATCTCAGCCCAAAGTCTTCTTAACCTGATAAACAACATTAGCAAAGTTTCAGGACAAAATCAATGTGTAAAAATCACAAGTATTCCTATACACCAAAAATAGACAAGCAGAGAGCCAAATCACGAGTGAACTCCCAATTACAATTAGTACAAAGAGAATAAAATGCCAAGGAATACAACTTACAAAGGATGTGAAGGACCTCTTCAAGGAGAACTACAAACCACTGCTCAAAGAAATGAGAGAGGACACAAACAAATGTGAAAAAAAAATTCATGCTCATTGATAGGAAGAATCAATATTGTGAAAATAGCCGTACTGCCCAAAGTAATTTATAGATTCAATGCTATTCCCATAAAGTTACCATTGACTTTCTTCACAGAATTAGAAAAAACTAAATTTCACAGGGAACCAAAAAAGAGCCCGTATAACCAAGACAATCTTAAGCAAAACAAACAAAACTAGAGGCATCATGCTACCTGACTTCAAACTATACTACAAGTCTACAGTAACCAAAACAGCATGGTACTGATACCAAAACAGATATATAGACCAATGGAACATAGCAGAGACCTCAAAAATAACACCATACATCTACAACCATCTGATCTTCAACAAAAAACAAGCAATGGGGAAATGATTCCATTAAATAAATGGTGCTGGGGGAGCTGGCTAGCCATATGCAGAAAACAGAAACTGAACTCCTTCCTTACACCTTATACAAACATTAACTCAAGGTGGATTAAAGACTTAAATGTAAAACCCAAAACCATAAAAACCCTAGAAGAAAACCTAAGCAATACCATTCAGGACATAGGCACAATCTCATAGTCATAAGATTTCATGACGAAAACACCGAAAGCAATTGCCACAAAAGCTAAAATTGACAAATGGGATCTAATTAAACTAAAGAACTTCTGCACAGCAAAAGAAACTATCATCAGAGTGAACAGGCAACCCACAGAATGGGAGAACATTTTTGCAATCTATCCAACTGACAAAGGTCTAATATCCAGTTTCTATAAGGAACTTAAATTTACAAGAAAAAAAAAAAAAACATCAAAAAGTGGGCAAAGGATATGAACAGACACTTGCCAAAAGAAGACGTTTATGTGGGCAACAAAATACGAAAAAAAACTTATCATCACTGGTTATTTAGAGAAATGTAAGTCAAAACCACAATGAGATGACATCTCATGCCAGTTAGAATGGCGATTATTAAATGTCAAGAAACAACAGATGCTGGAGAGGATGTGGAGAAACAGGAATGTTTTTACACGGTTGGTGGGAGTGTAATTAGTTCAACTATTGTGGAAGACAGTATTGTGATTCCTCAATGATCTAGAACCAGAAATACCATTTGACCCATCAATTCTGTTACTGGGTATATACCCATAGGATTATAAATCATTCTACTATAAAGACACATACACACGTATGTTTATTACAGCACTATTTACAATAGCAAAGTTTTGGAACCAACCCAAATGCCCATCAGTGATAGACTGGATAAAGAAAATGTGGTACGTATATACTATGACATACCATACAGCCATAAAAAAGAATGAGTTCCTGTCCTTGCAGGGACATGGATGAAGCTGGAAGCCATTATTCTCAGCAAACTATCACAGGAACGGAAAACCAAACACTGCATGTTCTCATAAGTGGGAGTTGAACAATGAAAACACAGGGTCACAGAGAGGGGGACATTACACACCAGGGCCTGTCAGGGGCTAGGATACAAAAGTGACAGAGAGGAATAGGACAAATACCTAACGCATGCAGGGCTTAAAACTTAGATGTCAGGTTGATGGGTGCAGCAAACAACAATGGCACATGTATAACTCTGTAACAAACCTGCACATTCTGCACATGTATCCCAAAACTTAAATAAAAATAAAAATAAATAAATGAATAATGTTTCTTTCTTACCCAATCTTTTAGATATTAGGTCCTCTAAAATCCAAAAATGTTATTTGGCTTATTTGGTATAAAAAAGTATACAGAATACATTGCCAAATATGAAATGGTGTTTGGCTTTCTTTGGATTATATTTGTGTAAATGTGTTACTGGTATATGTTCCAAAATTATGGGAATCTCCTATAATTGTAATATGACTTAGTGTATGTTAACAGTAATAATTGTTATGTTAAATTATTGTGTACTACAGAGGTAATTAATTTCCTTGTCAATTGTGTCTTTATCTGTGATTGCCCTAGGGATTTTTTCATTCATAGATGATTGTCTTGTTTTGATCCTCTTTAAAGATGGTTTTATTATTAGCTATGAAACTCTAACAGACACTCTTAAATGCAGGTTTCTGATTGATCTTTCTGGAGATTGTGACATTAGAATAGAGACAAATTTTCAAATAGAAGACTGCAATAATCTTTTCTGACTTTCCCCTTAAAAGGTTGTTGATCCTTTTTTGTTTATCAAAGCCAAGAAAACTTTTTTGAGCTATTTGCAGCTTTTAACAATTGAGTAAAGTATATGGCTATGAACAAAATTTGGAGCACATTTGTTTCTCTTTACCTGCTTTCTCCAGAATTTGGAAACTATTTGTGAGTATTCTTAACTTATGGCAATATAGTTATTTGCACAAATGCTATAAAATGTTTTCTTTTGCAGGACACAATTGGAGGAACTGGTTATTTTACCAAGGCTTTGACTGGAATGGTGTGCTTTCCTTTAATGAATCAAACTTAAGTTATACAGCCAATAAAAGACCCTTGGGAAAACTGTTCTCATATCTTGTCTACACAGTCCCTGTACAAGGATCCTCACCTGTGGCAAGTAAAGAATGTCACTTTCTAACAGGCCCAGGAGCCCCAAGTTATCTTGGGACCTCATGAAGAGAGGAATTTACCCAATTCATAGGTATTTGAGGGTACAAACCCATGACTGGACTCAGCTTTTAAAAAAGTCTTATCTGAGATTCCTTATGAAACAGAATTTCATCAAAGCCAACTTGAAAACTCTACTTAAAAAATAATTATTCTTATTGTGCTTTATGCAAATAATCAGACAAAATATAATAATACTAAAGTTTGTTTTATAGACAAATCAGTCCTATCATGATTTACTATTAATAAAAATGGAGACTGGAGAGAGAAAAATTATTCTTCAAAAAACTGTAGTACACCTGTAGTTAGCTGTTCTTTTTTTTTTGTTGTTGTTGTTGTTGTTTTCTGTAGTTTGGACTAAATCCTAACTTCTTTATGGGCTACAAGTCCCCAAACTAGTGCTTTCAAATCTTTACTTTTAAAAATGGGAATTGCACTCCATACCCTAATACTCATTATTTACCATACAGTACACTGTTCCCTTAAATGCAGTGCTAAAACTGTAGATGGCATTACTAATGTCTTTGCACTGCAAGCCTTGGAACCCCAGCCAGGCCTGTGTAAGTACACTCAGAGAGTTGCAGGGTAGTTCTGCTCCTCTCACCTTGGGGTCAGCGCCTACTCCCACTATTCCCCTGGTCAGCAGGAAGAAGTTAGAGTGGTATTCACCCTTTTTTCATCTTCTTTAGCCAACACCTTAGGATTGAGGTATTATAAATCCTAAAAGGAGGGATTGAAACCACCATTGCAAAATTATAACTGAGACAGTGAAAGAGATCTCACCTAAGTAACTATATAGCCATTAGATGAAATGTTCTGTAAATATTGATTAGGTCTGTTTGGTCTACAGTGCTGGTATGTCTGATGTTTCTTTGTTGGTTTTCTCTTTGGATGATCTGTCCAGTGCTGACAATGGAGTATTGAATTTTCCAGCTATTATTGTATTGGGGCTTGTCTCTCTCTTTAGCTCTAATATTTGCTTTATATATCTGAGTGCTCCAGTGTTGGGTGTACGTATATTTAAAATTGTTATGTCCTCTTACTGAATTGACCACTTTATCCTTGTATAATGGCTTTCTTTGCCTCTATATAGCCTTTGTCTTCAAATCTATCTTTTCTGAAATAAGTATAGCTTCTCCAGCTCTCTTTTATTTTCCATTGTCATAAAATATCTCTTTCCTTTCTTTTATTTTCATTTTATGTGTCTCTTTATAGGTGTAGTGTGTTTCTTATAGGCAACAGGTCATTAGATCTTGTATTTTTTTTAATCCATTCAGCCACTCTGTCTTTTGATTGGAAAGTTTGGTCCATTTACATTCAATGCTATTATAAATAAGTAAAGATTTATACTTGTCAGTATGGTTTGGCTGTGTCCCACCCAAATCTCATTTTAAATAGTAGCTCCCATAATCCCCATATGTCATGGGAGAGACCTAGTGGGAGGTAATTGAATCATGGGGGTGGATTTTCCATGCTATTCTCATGATAGTGAATAAGTCTTATGAGATCTATTGGTTTTATAAAGGGCAGTTCCCCAGCACACGGTCTCTTCCCTGTTGCCACGTAAGACATGACTTTGCCCCTCCTTCGCCTTCTGCCATGATAGTGAGGCTTCCCCAGCCACGTGGAAGTGTGAGTCCATTAAACCTCTTTTTCCTTATAAATTATCCAGTCTTGGATATTTCTTCAAAGCAGTATGAAAATGGACTAACATACTTGCCAAGTTGTTATTTTTAAAAATTATTTTGGTTATTTCTTGGTCTTCTCTTCTTTCTTTCCTTCTTGTCTTCCTCTTAGTGAAGGTGTTTTTCTCAGATGGCGTGCTTTAAATTCTTGATTTTTATGTTTTGTGTATCTGTTGTGTGGTTTTTTTAAATTTGAGATTACCCTGAGGCTTGCAAATAATATAACCCTTCATTTTAAATTATTAACAACTTAACACTAATGGCATAAACAACCAAGCAATAATAAAACTAATACAACTCTAAGTTTAGCTTTGTCCTTCCACTTTTTAACTTTTTGTTGCTTCTATTTATATCTTATTATATGGTCTATGTCTTGAAAAAGTTGCTGTAGTATTTTAGATATGTTCATATTTTAGTCTTTCTATTTTAAGATATGTGTAGTTTACACAGCATAACTATTGGGTTATAATATTCTGTGTACATAGCATTACCAGTGAATTTTGTACCCTCACATGATTTCTTATTGCTCATTAATATTCTTTTCTTGCAGATTGAAGAAATTCCTTTAGCATTTCTTGTAAGACAGGTCCAGTGTTGATAAAATTCCTCAGTTTTGTGTGACTGGGAAAGTCTTTATTTCTCCTTTATGTTTGAAAAATATTTTCACTGGATATACTATTCTAGGATAAATTTTATTTTCCTTCATTGCATTAAATATGTCGTCATGCTCTCCTGGCCCATGAGGTTTTCACTGAGAAATCTGCTACCTAACATATTGGAGCTCCTTTGTGTGTTACTTGTTTGTTTTTGTCTTGCTTTTAGTGTCATTTTTATCCTTGACCTTTGGGAGTTTGATTTTTAAGTGTCTTGAGGTAGTCTTCTTTGGGATAAACATGCTTGGTGTTCTATAACTTTGTACTTAAATATTGATATCTGTCTCTAGATTTGAGAAGTTTTCTGTTATTATCCATTTAAATGATCTTTCCACCCTGAACTTTCTCTCTACCTCCTCTTCAAGACCAGTAGCTCTTGGATTTACCCTTTCGAGGCTATTTTCTGAATCTTGTAGGTGTGCTTCATTCTTTTTTATTCATTTTTCTTTTTATCTCCTCTAGCTGTGTATTTTCAAATAGCCTGTCTACAAGCTCACTAATTCTTTTCCTGCTTGATTAGTTCTGCTGTTAAGAGACTCTGATGCATTCTTCAGTATGTCAGTGTACTTTTCAACCTCAGAATTTCTGCTTCATTCTTTTTCATTATTTTTATTTCTTTGTGAAATTTATCTGATAGTATTCTGAATTCATCCCCTGTGTTATCTTGTATTTTATTGAGCTTCCCCCAAAGAGCTATTTTGAATTCTTTATCTGAAAGGTAATATATCTCTGTCTCTTCAAGATTGAATGCTGGCATATTATTTAATTCATTGGGTGAGATTGTGCTTTCCTGTATTGTCTTGATGCTTATGGATGTTTGTCAGTGTCTGAGCATTAAAGAGTTAGGTATTTATTGTAGTATTCTTAGTCTGGGCTTGTTTGTACGTATCCTTTTTGAGGACCTTCCAGGTATTTGAAGGGACTTGGGTATTGAGATCTAAATCTTGGTCACTGCAGTCATATTTGCTTAACCCTGTTGCTCTTGCAGACTTGTAGGGGTACCAAGGGTAAGATCCAGGAGAATTCCTTGGATCATCTGGTAGAGACTCTTGTTCTCTTCCCTTACCTTCCCTTAAACAAATGGAGCCTCTTACTCTGTTCTGAGATGCCTGGATCTGGGGGAGGGGTGACATAAGCACCCCTGTGGCCACCACTACTTGGACTATGCTAGGTCAAATCTGAAACCAGCATACCATTGGGTTTTGCCCAAGAACTCTAGTGACCACTGCCTGGCTACTACCTATGTTCACTCAAGGTCCAAGGGCGCTACAGTCAGTAGGTGGCCAATCTATCCAGGCTTGTGAGCTAGCCCCCAAGCCATGAGACAAAGTCCTTCCCACTCTTCTGTCCCTTTTCCTCAAGCAGAGGAGTCTCATCCCATGGCCACCACCACCCCAGGTTCACAGCAAGTATTGCCTGGCTACCACCAATGTTTACTCAGTGACGAAGAGCTCTGCAGTCATCTTGTGGTGAATGCCACAAACCCTCAGTCTTTTCCATGAGGGGCCTGGGCTCCCCTTTGGCTCAGGGACTGTACAAAAATGCCACCCAAGAGTCAAGGCCTAGAATTGGAAACCCCAGGAGCTTGCTTGGTCCTCCACCCTACTACGGCCAAGCTGGTATCTAAGATGCAAGTCAAAGTCCCCTTTACTGTTTTCTCTTTTTTTCTAAAGCTTAAGGGGTCTTTCCTTGTAGCCATCACAGCTGATAATGTGCTGGGCCATACCTGAAGCCAGCAGAGCTCTCAGTCTCACCCAAGGCCCACAGTGAATACTGCCCGGCTACCTCTGCTACTTATTCAGGGACAAAGGCAGTTGCTAAATTAATTGGCAGTTGATGAATTCTTCCAGAACTTGGTCTTCCCATTCAATGTAGCGGTTCCCTTCTGACCCACAGTGTGTTTAAAAATGTCCTCTGGGGGCTACAAAGAGGAGCTGGTACCATTTCTTCTGAAACTATTCCTAACAACTGAAAAGGAAGGATTCCTCCCTAACTCATTTTATGAGGCCAGCAGCATCCTGATTCCAAAACCCTGGCAGAAATACAACAACAACAACAACAACAACAATCTTTAGGCCAGTACCCATGATGAACATCAATCCAAAAATCCTCAATAAAATACTGGCAAACCGAATCCAGCAGCACATCAAAAAGCTTATCCACCATGACCAAGTTGGCTTCATCCCTGGGATGCAAAGCTGGTTCAACATACACAAATTAATAAACCTAATTTATCACACAAACAGAAATAAAGACAAAAACCACATGATTATTTTAATAGAGGCAGAAAAGGCCAGAGATAAAGTCCAACATCCCTTTATGTTAAAAACTCTCAATCAACTAGGTATTAAAGGAACATACATCAAAATAATAAGAGCCATTTATGACAAACCCAGAACAAATATCACACAGAAAGGGCAAAAGCTGGAAGCATTCCCCTTGAAAACTGGCACAAGACAAGAATGCCCTCTCTCACCACTGCTATTCAACATAGTATTGGAACTTCTGGACAGGACAATCAGACAAGAGAAAGAAATAAATGGTATTCACATAGGAAGAGAGAAAGTTAAATTGTCTCTGTATAGATATAATCCTGTAACTAGAAATCTCCATCATCTCAGCCCAAAATATTCTTAACTTGATAAGCAACATTAGCAAAGTCTCAGGATACAAAATCAATGTGCGAAAGTCACAAGCATTCCTACACCCCAACAACAGACAAGCAGAGAGGCAAATTACAAATGACTTCCCATTCACAATTGCTATGAAAATAATAAAATACCTAGGAATACAGCTAACAAGGGAAGTAAAGGACTTCTTCAAGAAGAACTACAAACCCTGCTCAAGGAAATCATAGAAAACACAAACAAATGGAAAAAGATTCCATGCTCATGGATAGGAAGAATCAATATAATAAAAATGGCCATACTGCCCAAAGTAATTTATAGATTCAATGCAATTCCTATTAAACTACCATTGACGTTCTTCACAGAATTAGAAAAAACTATTTTAAAATGCATATGAAACCAAAAATGTACCCATATTGCTAAGACAATCAATAGCAAAAAGAGGCATCATGCTGCCTGACTTCAAACTATACTACAAGGCTACATAACCAAAGCAGCATGGTACTAGTACACAAACAGACACATAGACCAATGGAACAGAATAGAGAACTCAGAAATAAGGCCACACATCTGTAACAATCTGCTCTTTGATAAGGCTGACAAAAACAAGCAATGGGGAAATAATTCCCCATTTAATAAATGGTACTGAGAGAACTGGCTAGCCATAGGCAGAAAATTAAAACTGGACCCCTCCCTTACACCTTATACAAAAGTTAACTCAAGATGGATCAAAGGCTTAAATGTAAAACCAAAGAGTATAAAAATCCTAGAAGAAAATCTAGGCAATACGATTTAGGACATAGGCACAAGTGAAGATTTCATGATGAAAATGTCAAAAGCAATTGCAAGAAAAGCAAAAATTGGCAAATGAGCTCTAATTAAACTAAAGAGCTTCTGCACAGAAAATGAAACTATCATCATAGTGAACAGACAACCTACAGAGTGGGAGAAAATTTTTGCAATCTATCCATCTGACAGAGGTCTGATATCCAGAGTCTACAAGGAACTAAAACAAATTTACAAAAGAAAATCAACCCCATTAAAAATTGGGCGTAGGAAATGAACAGATACTTCTGAAAAGAAGAAATACAAGTGGACAAGAAACATATGAAAAGTTCAACATCATTAATCATTAGAGAAATGTAAATCAAAACCACAATGAGATACCACCTTATGCCAGTTTGAATGGCAACTATTAAAAAGTCAGGAAACAAGATGCTAGCGACGCTGTGGAGAAATAGGAATGCTTTTACACTGTTGGTGGGAATGTAAATTAGTTCAACCATTGTGGAAGACAGTGTGGCAATTCCTCAAAGACCTAGAGACAGAAATATCATTTGACCCAGCAATCCCATTACTGGATATATACCCAAAGGAATATAAATCATTCTATTTTAAAGATACATGCACGTGTATGCTCATTGTAGCACTATTCACAATAACAAAGACATGGAATCAACCAAAATGCCCATCAATGATAGACTGGATAAAAGAAATGTGGTACATATGAATCATGGAATACTATTCAGCCATAAAAAGAAATGAGATTAGGTTCTTTGAAGGAACATGAATGAAGATGGAAGCCATTATATTCAGCAAACTAATGCAGGAACTGAAAACCAAACACCACTTGTACTCACTTACAAGTGGGAGCTGAACAGTGAGAACACATGGACACAGGGAAGGGATCAATACATAGTGGGGCCTGTTGGGGGTAAGAAGAGCATCAGGAAAAATAGCTAATGCATGCTGGGCTTAATACCTAGGTGATGGATTGATAGGAGCAGCACACCACCATGGCACACGTTTATCTATGTAACAAAACATTCTGCACATGTACCCCAGAACTTAAAAAAATAAATAAAAAATGTTCTGTTGGAGCTAGAGCCTGGGGTGGAGTTGTCAGGACTCTGCCTTTTGCCTTATTTTACTGTGGTTGAGCTGGTACCCAAGTTGGAAGACAAAGTCAGTTTTTACTGTCCCTTCTCTTCTTCTGAAACAGAGGGAAGGAGTCCCTCCCAGAGCTGCAAGCTGTGCTGTTTGGGGTTGGGGAAAGGGTGACGCAAGCACTCCCTTGACCACCCCAGCTGATGTCTCACTAGGTCACATTTCCCCCATGTCCATGGGCTCTGAGCCCAACACAGATCAGGAATTGCAGTTTTTGTGGGCTAGACAGCCTTTCATGTTTTTTTTAGGACCCCAGAGCCCTTTATCTCATGGTAATGTGGCTTGCGGGAGCTCAGGTCTGATGGCTGGAATGGACAATTTGCCTCTGACTAGGGATGGCCTAAATGTTCTCTCCATGGGAAGCAGCTGAGTCTGCCTGTGTTGCTTTCTAGTGTGACGGGGCAGCACTGAGTTCCAATGCAAAGTTCCACAACCACTGCACTCTCTCTCCCCTAAGTGCATAGATTCTCTCTTTGGACCACAAGGCTGCTGCAGAAGGATGGTGGAGTGGTTGTATAGATGATTCAAGACTGTCCTTTTTACCCTCTTCAGTGTCTATTTCCTTAATATGTTAAAACCAGGTACTGTGTTCTCTAATCTGATTTTTGATTCTGATGAATGTCAGAATCAAAATTTGGTGTGTAGATAGATGTTCAATTTGATGTTCTTGTGTGGAGGATGATTACTGGAGGCTTCTATTCAGCTATCTTGCCCTACCTCCTCTTCCAGAACATGGTTTCTTGAAATGGAATCTATTTCTGTTGAAGATGCTATGAGCATTGTTTAAATGACAATGAAGGATCTAGAATATTACATAAGTTTAGTTGATAAAATGGCAGGAAGATTTGAGAGGATTGACTTCAATTTTGAAAGAAGATCTAGTGTGGGTAAAATGCTACCAAAAAGCATCACATACGCTCAGGTGATCCTTAGCAATTTTTTTTCAATAAAGTATTATTTAAGATATGTACTTATTTTAGATACAACACTATTGCACACTTGATAAAATATAGTGTAAATGTAGCTTTTATATTCAGTGGGAAACTAAAATATTTGTGTGACTTGTTCTATTGTATATTCACTTTATGGTGGTAGTCTGTTACCAAGCCCACAATATCTCCAAGGTATGTTTGTACATAAAATAGTGAGATACATGACTTTGACATGATTGCCTAATATCTATTGGATAACAAAGGAACATAAATGGTTTAGTAAGATGTATCTGAAATTCTCAACTGGAATATTTATTTGCAGTATTTGACAAAGTTAGAGAAAAGGTGCTTCCCTATGCTATCAACTAAGTTATCCCTTCATTCAACCTTACAACTCTAAATGTAAATTTGAATTGGAGAGAAAGGGTTTTTGTATTAGTTCATTTTCACACTGCTATAAGGATACTACCTGAGACTGGATAATTTTAAAAGAAAAAAAGGTTTAATTGACTCAGTTTTTCATGGCTGAAGAGGCCTCTGGAAACTTACAATCACATTAGAAGGCAGAGGAGAAGCAAGTACCTTCTTCACAAGGTGGCAGGAGAGAGAGAGAGAGAGTGAGCAACAGAGCGAGCAGGCAAGCGCAGAGTGGGAAGTGCCAATTTTAAGCCATCAGATCTCATGAGAACTCACTCACTATCATGAGAACAGCATGGGGAAAACTGCCCCCATGATCCAATCACATTGAACTAGGTCCCTCCTTTGACACGTGGGGATTATGGGGATTACAATCTGAGATGAGATTTGGGTGGGGACACAGAGCCAAAGCATATCATTCACTGCTGGTCCCTCCCAAATCTCATGTTATTTTTATGTTTCAAAACCAGTCATGCCTTCTCAACAGTCCCCCAAGTCTTAACTTATTCCAGCATTACCCCAAAAGTCCAAGTCCAAAGTCTCGTCTAAGCTAAGGCAAGTCCCTTCTGCCTATAAACCTGTAATATGAAGTGCAAGCCAGTTACTTCCAAGATACAATGGGGGTGTGGACATTGGGTAAGTGTTCCCATTGCAAATGGGAGAAATTGGCCAAAACAAAGGGGCCACAGGCCCCATGCACGTTTGAAACCCAGTGGGGCTGTCATTAAATATTAAATCTTCAAAATCTGCTTTGACTCCGTGTGTCACATCCAGATTGCACTGATTTAAGAGGTGGGCCCCCATGACCTTGGGGAGCTTTGCACCTGTGGCTCTGCAGGGTACAGCCCCTAAAGATGCTTTCACGGGCTGGTAGGTGTTGACTGACTGTGGCTTTTCCAGGGGACTCTGGGAAACAGCGGGGACTCTGTGTGGGGACTCTACTCCACATTTTCTTTCTGCATTGCCCTAGTAGAGGTCATCTATCAGGGCTTCACCCCTGCAGCAGACTTCTGCCTGGACATACAGGTATTTCCATACATCCTCTGAAATCTAGGTGGAGGTTTCCAAAGCTCAACTCTTGTCTTCTGTGCACCTGCAGCCCCAACACCACTTGGAAGCCACCAAGGATTGAGGCTTTCACCCTCTGAAGCAATAGCCCAAGTTGTATCTTGGCCCCTTTTAGCCATGGCTGGAGCTGGAGTGGCTGGAACCCAAGGCACCAAGTCCTGAGGCTGCACAGAGCAGTGGGGCCATGCTCCAGATGCGTTAAACCATTTTTCCCTCCTAGGTCTCTGAACTTGTGATGGGAGAGGCTACTGTGAGGATCTCTGATATACCCTGGAGACATTTTCCCCATTGTCTTGGCTATTAACATTCAATTCCTTATTACTTATGCAAATTTTTGAAGCAGGCTTGAATTTCTCCCCAGAAAATGGGTTTCTCTTTTGTATTGCATCATCAGGCTGCAAATTTTCCAAGCTTTTAGCCTTGCTTCTCTTTTAAACAAGAATGTCAATTTCAGATAACCTCTCACAAGAATGGCATGTGGGAAAACACCCCCATGATTTAATTATCTACACCTGGTCCCATCCTTGACATGTGGGGATTATTACAATTCAACGTGAGATTTAGGTAGGGACTCAGAGCCAAACCATACCATTCCACTGCTGACCCTTCCCAAACCTCATGTTCTCACATTTCAAAACATAATCATTCCCTTGCAACAGTCCCCCAAAGTCTTAACTGATTCCAGCATTAACCCAAAAGTCCAAGTCCAAAGTCTCATCTGAAACAAAGGAAGTTTCTTCTGCCTATAAACCTATAAAATCAAAAGCAAATTAGTTACTTCCTAGATACAATGGCGAGGTGGGGGTGGGGGGATGGCTGGCACAGGCATTGAGTAAATACACCTCTTCCAAAAGGGAGAAATTGGCCAAATCAAAGGAGTTACAGGCCCCCATGCATGTCAGATATTCATTAAGGCAGTCATTAAACCTTAAAGTTCCAAAATGATCACCTATGACTCCATATCTCACATCCAGGCCATACTGATGCAAGAAGTGGGCTCCCATGGCCTTGGAAAGCTCTGCCCCTGTGGCTTTGCGGGGTACAGCCCCCTTCCTGATTGCTTTCATGGGGGGCTGGTATTGATTGCCTGAGGCTTTTCCAGGCACATGGTGCAAGCTGTCAGTGGATCTACTATGCTGGGGTCTGTAGGAAAGTGGTCCTCTTTTTACAGTTCCATTAGACAGTGACCCAGTGGGGACCTGTGTGGTGGCTCCAACCTCACATTTCATTTCCGTGTTGCCCTGATACAGGTTTTCTATGAGGGCTCCATCTCTGCAGCAGACTTCTGCCTGCATATCCAGGTGTTTCCATACATCCTCTGAAATCTAGGTGGAGGTTCTCAAAGCTCAACTCTTGTCTTCTGTGCACCTGCAGGCCCAACACCACCTGGAAGCCACCAAGGCTTGAGTCTTGCACCCTCTGAAGCAATGGCCTAACCTGTATCTTGGCCCCTTTCAGCCATTGCTGGAGCTGGAGTGGCTGAGACCCAAGGCACCCAGTCCTGAGGCTGCACAGAGCAGCAGGGCTGTAAGCTAGACACATGTAATCATTTATTTCTCCTAGGCCTTTGAACCTATGATGGGAGGGACTGCCTTGAAGATCTCTGACCTGCCATGGAGACATTATCTCCATTGTCTTGGTAATTAACATTTGGCTGTTTGTTACTTATGCAAATTTCTACAGTTGGCTTTAATTTCTTTCCAGAAAATGGGTTTTTCTTTTCTACCTCGTGGTCAGGCTGCCAATTTTTCAAACTTTTTATGTTTTTTTTTTTTTAAATAAGTTTCGCTTTCAGATAATCTCTTTAGGAATGCATATGACTAAACACTTTCAGAATGAGCCAGGTAACCTCCTGAATGCTTTGCTGCTTAGAAATTTCTTCCTCCAGTTACCCTAAATCATCTCTCTCAGGTTCATGGTTTCATAGATCTCTAGAGCAGAGGTGAAATGCCACCAGTCTCTTTGCTAAAGCATAGCATGAGTGACCTTTACTCCAGTTCCCAAAAGTTCCTCATCTTCACCTGAGTCCCCCTTAATCTGGACTTCTTTGTCCATATAATTATCAACATTTTGGTCAAAACCATTCAACAAGTCTCTAGGAAAATCCAAATTTTCCCACATTTTCCTGTCTTCTTCTGAGCCCTCCAATCTGTTTCAACCTCTGCGTGTTACCAGTTCCAAAGTTGCTTCCACATTTTCAGGTTATCTTTGTAATAGTACCCTACTCTGCCAGTACCAATTCTCTGTATTAGTTTGTTTTCACACTGCTATTAAGATGCTACCTGAGACTGAGTAATTTATAAACAAAAGGAGTTTAATTGACTCACAGTTCTACATGGCTCAGGAGGCCTGAGGAAACTTACAATCATGTTGAAGGTGAAGGAGAAGCAAGTACTTTATTTACAAGGTGGCAGGAAAGAGAGAGAGTGAAGGGGGAAGTGCCACCTTGAAACCATCAGATCTCTTGAGAACTCACTATCATAAGAACAGTATGGGGGAAACTGACCCCATAATCCAATCACCTACTACCAAGTCCCTCCCTTGACACATTGGGGATTATAATTCAAGATGAGATTTGGGTAGGGACACAGAGCCAAACCATATCAGTCCCTTATAAAAAGACTTAAGCTAAACTGCAATGTATGTTTCTGAAGAAGAACCTTATTTACTAACAAGATGATTTCAAAAGATCCATTTTCTAAGATACAGAATTTAGTTTGGGACCAATTCCAATTCCTGATGCAGGTAAACTGTAGTAATCTGCAGACCTTCTCTTACTGGGTTTCTAAATAAATGTTCCAACATGCAATACACTTTCTGAGCATCTACTCTGTGTCAGACATTTTAGGTACTAAAGAGTTCATGATGAGTAAGACAAAACTTGTGCTCCATGTGTGAGCACTCTATTGCTAGACACTAGACTGAGTTCTCTTAATGCACTAGCTCATTTAATTTAAGGATCAATTATTTGTCTTTGATGTCTGTTAGAGTTTTAGTAACTGGTCTAAGATTCTGCAACCTGCAAGTGATAGAGGTCAGATTAAACATAGGCAGTTTGACTTCAGTGCCTAGACATTCACCTCCTATATGTAGTGTCTACTTCTTAGACAAAGCTTCTTTTGCTTTGGCTCCAAATGCAATTTAAGCTGTAAAAACATAGAGTTGTGGCCAGACATAGTGGCCCATGCCTGTAGTCTCAGCACTTTGTGAGGCCGAGGTGGGTGGATTGCTTGAGCCCAGGAGTTTGAGACCAGCCTGGGCAACATGGTGAAAGCCTGTCTCTATAAGAAATACATAAATTAGCCAGGCAAGATGGCACACTCATAGTCCCAGCTACTTGGGAGACTGAGGTGGGAGGATCACTTGAACTTGGGAGGTTGAGGCTTCTATGAGCCAAGATGGTGCCACTGCACTCCAGCCTAGGTGACTGGGTGGGACCCTGTCTCAATAAAAAACAAAAACAATAACATACATTGTGATTTTTAAAAAGTAGCACATCAAAAAGCTTATCTACGACGATCAAGTTGGCTTCATCCCTGGATGCAAGGCTGGTTCAACATATGCAACTCATAAAACGTAATCCATCACATAAACAGAACCAATGACAAAAACCACATGATTATCTCAATAGATACAGAAAAGGCCTTTGATAAAATTCACCCCTTAGTGCTAAAAACTCTCTCAATAAACTAGGTAGTGATGGAACATATCTCAAAATAGTAAGAGTTATTTATGACAAACCCACAGCAAATAAACTGAATGGGAAAAAGCTGGAAGAATTCTCTTTAAAAACCAATGCAAGACAAAGTTGCCCTCTCTCTACACTCCTATTCAACATAGTATTGGAAGTTTTGGCCAGGGCAATCAGAAAATAGAAAGAAATAGAGGGTATTCAAATAGGAAGAGAAGGAGTGAAATTGTCTTTGTTTGCAGATTACATGATTGTATATTTAGAAAACCCTATCATCACAACCTTGAATCTCCTTAAGCTGATAAGCAACTTCAGCAAATTCTCAGGATACAAAATCAATGTGCAAAAATCACAAGCATTCCTATACACCAATAATAGGCAAACAGAGAGCCAAATCATGAGTGAAATCGCATTCACAATTGCTACAAAGATAATAAAATACCTAGGAATACAAATTATAAGGGATGAGAAGGACCTCTTCAAGGAGAACTACAAACCACATTTCAAGGAAATAGGAGACAATGCAAACAAATGTAAAAACATTCTATGCTCATAGATAGGAAGAATCAATATCATGAAAATGGCCATAGTGCCCAAAGTAATTTATAGATTCAATGCTATCCCCATCAAGCTACCATTGACTTTCTTCAGAGAATTAGAAAACACTACTTTAAATTTCATATCGAACCAAAAAAGAGTCCGTATAGCCAAGACAATCTTAAGCAAAAAGAACAAAGCTGGAGGCATCATGCTACCTGTCTTCAAACTACACTACAAGGCTACAGTAACCAAAACAGCATGGTACTGTTACCAAAACAGATATATAGACCAATGGAACAGAACAGAGGCCTCAGGAATAGCATCACACATCTACAACCATCTGATCTTTGGCAAACCTGGAAAACAAGCAATGGGAAAAGGATTCCCTATTTAATAAATGGTGCTGGGAAAACTGGCTAGCCACATGCAGAAAACTGAAACTGGACAACTTCCTTACACCTTATACAAAAATTAACTCAAGATGGTTTAAAGACTTAAATGTAAGACCTGAAACCACAAAAACCCTACAAGAAAACCTAGGCAATACCATTCAGGACATAGGCATGGGCAAAGACTTCATGACTAAAACACTAAAAGCAATGGCAACAAAAGCCACAATAGACAAATGGTATCTAATTAAACTAAAATGCTTCTGCACAGCAAAAGAAACTATCATCAGAGGGAATAGGCAACCTACAAAATGGGAGAAAATTTTTGCAATCTATCCATCTGACAAAGGAATAGTATCCAGAATCTACAAAGAACTTAAACAAATTTACAAGAAAGAAAACCAACCCTATCAAAAAGTGGGCAAAGGATATTAACAGACACTTCTCAAAAGAAGACATTTATGTGACCAACAAACATATGAAAAAAAGTTCATCATCACTGGTCATTAGAGAAATGAAAATCAAAACCACAATGAGATACCATTGCACACAGGTTAGAATGGAGATTATTAAAAAGTCAGGAAACAACAGATGCTGGAAAGGATGTACAGAAATAGGAATGCTTGTACACTGTTGGTGGGAGTGTAAATTAGTTCAACCATTGTGGAAGACAATGTGGCAATTCCTCAAAGATCTAGAATGAGAAATACCATTTAACCCAGCAATCCCATTACTGGGTATATACATACAGGATTATAAATCATTCTACTCTAAAGACACATGCGCACGTACGTTTATTGCAGCACTATTCACAATCGCAAAGGCTTAGAACCAACCCAGATGCCCATCAATGATAGATTGGATAAAGAAAATGTGGCACATATACACTATGGAATACTATGCATCCGTAATAAAGAATGAGTTCATGTCTTTTGCAGAGACATGGATGAAGCTGCAAACCATGAATCTGTTTCTGTGTCAGTTTGCTAAGCATTCTCAGCAAACTGAGCATTCTCAGCAAACTGACACAGGAACAGAAAACCAAACACTGCATATTCTCACTCATAAGTGAGTGTCGAACAATGAGAACACATGTACACAGGGAGGGTAACATTACACACCAGGGCCTCTCAGGGCATGTGGGGCTAGGAAGGGATAGCATTAGGAGAAATACCTAATGCAGATGGTGAATTGATGGGTGCAGCAAACCACCATGGCACATGTATACCTATGTAACAAACCTGCACGTCCTGCACATGTATCACAGAACTTAAAGTATAATTTAAAAAAAAAAAAAATGAACCACTGCAAAATGTAAAAGAAAAGAGTAATTAGGTTACATGAGGTGAAAGTAACTGATTTGAAGGCTAGTAGGCAAAAAGTATGGTACCGGGTGCTGCTTCCTTGTCCTTTGTCTAGAATCATCTTTATGACTTTAATTAACCTGTCTTTAGAATAATGCTTCTTACCCGGTACTTATAACTTGACAAGATTACAGAGAATGGCCATTAATGATGGCTGGGTTTGTTATCAGTTGAAATTGCCATTTATAGAAGGTAATATAAATGGTGGCCATAGATATTATAATTAATTATGATAATTAAAAAGTGTCTGAAGAGTCATGATTTGTGGAGAAATATTTATATAGTGTTCAAGATAAACTTTGGGAATTAAAATGGCCTGACTCATGAAAGAATCACATGGAGTATTACATTAAGCTACTGCTGATTTTCAGTGAGTGTCACAGGAGGGTGAATTTTTCATTTAGTTGTCTCTACTGGAGAACAATCAAATGTCGTATCTGTTGGCCAAATAATAGTGTATATGTGTAATTCTATATATTTTGCAGTTCCTTAACTTTGTAAAATATTTGAAACTAAAATGGATCCTTATCGTATTCTAATTAGTTGCTGAAATAAATGTCAGAAACATTTTCCTTTTTAGCGCAATTTATTTTTGATTGTTTATCATGACAAGCATTCCAGGGAGACTCCTTAGGAATGTTCAGCAGAGGTGTCTCTGGTAATTGACTTAAATGTTGTTCAAATAATTTATAGCTTACTAAAATTAGCCAGGCGTAGTGGCAAGTGCCTGTAATCCCAGTTACTCAGGAGGCTGAGGCAAGATAATCACTGGAACCTGGGAGGTGGAGGTGGCAGTGAGCCGAGATGGCGTCATTGCACTCCAGCCTGGGCGACAAGAGTGAGACTTAGTCACAAAAAAAAAAAAAAAAAAAAAAAAAAAAAAAAAATTTATAGCTTTCCATCACTGCCAGCCTGCCGTTATTGGAGACTCAGCCTGCCAGGTGTTTGTGTCAGTCTGTAAGGAACCATACTGGGTCAGGGCCTATGTGGTTGTAGTGAAAAATCTAGAAATAGGTACCACCCTTCCTTTGTCCTTCTTGCTATCTTGCACCACATTTTCTAGTAGCCAACTCCATTTTGCTTCAGACAGGCAGAATGGACCAGAGTGAGTAACTACAAAGGAGAAGGAGATACTTGTAGGAGGGAGCTCTGTAGAGAACTGCAGAATAAATGAGGAATATGGCTGAAAAGGGTCCCAGACTGGGACCTCAGTACCTGAAGTCAGTTGACACTGCTGTATATGCTGACTTCTCTATATCTTGGAACTGTGAATACAAAATGGCTCTTGGGTGAGTCAAAATTTCTATATATAGCAGACTCTGCATTTGGAGTCTCTCCTTTTGTCAAAAGTTCCTGGTTTTCTACATGGAAATGTGTTCTTTTCTCTACTTTGCTTATTCTTTTATTTGAAATCAGGTTTTTAAATACTAATAGATTACCTACTTCCAGTTGTTTTCAGTCTCTTAACTGACTTCCACATCTTGTTGCCTTCAGGGCTATTCATTTTGAAGAACTGGGGTACTGATGATGAGGACTGTCTCACAAATGTGGCCTACCATTCTTTATACAGACTGTGGGGGCTACATTGCGGTCAATTAGGCTTAGTATATTAGTATGCTTTTGTTTCTATTATTTCTCATTTGATAATTTTTAATTTTTCAACTGCAAATAAGTCATTTTGTCTTTTAAAAACTTGTAATATGTGAATACCTGTTAGATGTGAACAAGTCAAATAATAAAATATTTAAAAATCAACCTTTCCCTGTATTGCCCCACTTCCGCAACCTTGATTCCTCAAAAATAACACCTGTTAATAGTTTGGTGTATATTCCGATTTTTGTAATACAGAAACACACATTTGGTTTGTGGGTTTTTAAAATTTTTCATAAATAACATAGTTAACTGTTTTCTCCTGCTCTTTAATTTTGTCAATATGTTTTAGAGATTATTTTGTCTTCTATAGTTCGAAGGTGTCTCCTCTAAAGTTCAGGTTATATTACGGTATTAAGACGAAAGGTCTTAAAGGTGATTAGGCAAGGAGAACTACTTCCTTGTGAATGGGATTAGGTGCCCGTAGGCTTGATGAAGGGAGTTCATCCCTTTTGCCCTACTGCCTTTCAGCATGAGAGGAGGCAGCAAGAAGGCCCTCACCAGATGCTAGTGCCTTGATCTTGGACTTCTCAGCCTCCAGAAGTATGATAAATAAATTTCTGTTCTTTATAAATTATCCAGTCTCTGTTATAGCAGCACAAAATGGACTGATAATGTCTCTGTCTCTCTTTCTTGATTCAATATATATGGCTACTCATTCTTTATAATGGATGTAAAGCATTCCATAATAAGGCTATGTCATGATTTATTAATACTTTATTGGTAAGTGTTTGTTCTAGTTTTTTTTGCCATTACAATAATATAGCCTTCTGTACAAATGTCAGTATTTTTCCATGGCAGTTTCCAGGAAGTAGAGCTTAAGTTTGAAGAACAGAAAAAAAAAATGATAGATCCTGCCAATTGAAATTGACACAATGAAATTATCAGTATATTAACTATATTTCCATGAAGAGTTTAGGAGAGTACCAATTGCCTGCATCACAACCAACACAGTTTATTATTTTTTTAAATTTGCCAAAATAATTGATGTTATATTTCATTTTCATTTAAATTTGCATTTCTGAGCTATTAATAAAGTTAAGAATTTTTCATTTTTGTAAAGACCATTTGCATTTCTTTCCTGTTTATTTCTGGTATTCTATTTTTGCATGAGACTATGCTTTTCTTATGCATACTATCAAATGTATTATGTAAAACATGTTTTAATATTGTGAATATTATTTCTTTGTCTATTACATATTATGCTTTTCTTTCAAGTTTTTCACTTTACACTTTGTTTTGTGTTATTTAGAAAACGTTTATACTTTCATTTACTAAATTTATCAAAGTTTGTTCTTTTATAATTCTTGGGTTTTTCATTTTATATAGAAAAACTATCCTCTTGAAAAACACATAAATTCTATATTTACTTTTAATAATTTTAGCTTTAAACGTAGGCCTTTAATAAATTTATTTATTTTTTGTGTGGTATGAGGTAGTGATCTAACTATATTTTTTCTAGATGAATAGCCAATATTTCTATAAACTGTATATTGAATCAATTCTCCATTTGCAAATGACTTAAAATGCCCATTTTCATAAATAAAATGCCCTTGTATAAATACAATATTTTATCATGTTTTCCTATTCTGTTAATACAGTCCCAAATGTCTAACAGACACATTGCATGTTTAATTTGTAGTTTCTGATAACTAAGTTGAGCACTTTCTCTTACATTTATTGGCCAATTGAATATCTCCTCTTTTATTGGGTCTTTTGCCTATTTTTAATTGTCTTCTTTGCCTTCTTACTGATTAATATCAGTTATTTATATATTCTAGATTTAGGTTCTTTGTGAGCTATATTTAGAGGAAATATTTTCTATAACTCTATAGCTTGGCTTCTAGTGTACATTTTTTAAAATAAAAAGAAGTCCTTAATCTTAATGTATTCAAGTAATCAATATTTTCTTTGCTATTTCTTTTTGTATTCTGTTTGAGAAATTAGTTTGTTTTTCTAGACATGAATGTTCTTGCATTGTTTTTTTCCTATAACTTTAACATTGTCTTGTTATTATTCAATAATAGATAATTTTTGAAGTAATTTTAAGTTTTATTTTAGATTCAAGAGGTACATATGCTAGTATGGTATATGGGTATATTGTGCGATGGTAATGCTTGGGATACAATTGATCGTGTCACCTAGTTAGTGAGCATAGTACCCCATAAGCAGATTTTTAATCCTTCCCCTGTCTTACATCCCACCTCTAGTTGTTGCCAGTGTCTATTACTCTCATTTTTATGTGCATGAGAACCCAATATCCAGTTTCCACTATAAATGAGAACATGCTGTATTTGCTTTTCAGTTCCTGCGTTAATTTGCTTAGGATATCGGCCTCCAGTTTCATCTATTTTGTTGCAAAGGACATAACTTCATTCTCTTTTCTGGCTGTGTAGTATTCTGTGGTATATATGTATGACATTTTATTTACCCAATGCACCATTGGTAGACACCTAAATTGATTCCATGTCTTTGCTGTTTTGAATACTGCTGCAACAAACATACAAATGAATTCTTTTGGTAGAGTAATTTATTTACTTTTGTAATTCCATACCCAGTAATGGGGTGCTGGGTCAAATGGTAGTTCTGTTTTAAGGTCTTTGAGGAATATCTAAGCTGTTTTCCATGGTGGCTGAATTAATTTACATTCTCACCAACATTGTATAAGGATTTCCTTTTCTCAGCAGCCTCACCAGCATCTGTTGTTTTTTGAGTTTTTAATAATAGCCATTCTGGCTCATGTGAGATGGTATGTCACGTGACTAGTGATGTTCAGCTTTTTTTTTCTTGTTTGTTGACTGCTTGTATGTCTTATTTTGAGAAGTATCTGTTCTTTGCCCATTTTTAATGAGGTTATTTGTTTTTTGCTTGTTGAATTAAGTTTCTTAAAGTTTCTGGATATTAAACCTCTGTCAGATGCATAGTTTGCAAATATTTTCTATCATTCTGTAGGTTTTCTGTTTACTCTGTTGATGATTTCTTTTGCTATCCAGAAGCCATTTAATTAGGCCCCATCTGTCCATTTTTGGTCTTGTTGCATTTGCTTTTGAGGACTTAGTTATAAATAAATTATTTTCTAAGGCCAATATCCAGAGTGGTGTTTCCTAGGTTTTCTTCTAGGATTCTTATAGTTTGAATTCTTACATTTAAATCTTGCATCCATTTGCAGTTAATTTTTGTATATAGTGAAAGGCAGTCATCCAGTTTAATTCTTCTGTTTGTGGTCAACCAGCTACCCCAGACTCATTTATTGAATAGGGATTCTTTTCTCCATTGCTTATTCTTGTCAACATTGTCAAAAATATGACTATAGGTGTACAGCTATATTTCTGGGGTTTCTATTTTGTTCCATGGATGTATGTGTCTTTTTTTATACCAGTATCATGCTTTGTTGTTTACTGTAGCTTCCATCACAGTTTAGTCAGGTAATGTGATGCCTCTGGCTTTGTTCTTTTTGCTTAGGAATACTTTGACTGTTCTGGCTCCTTTTTGGTCCCATACGAAGTTTGCTTTAGTTACCTGTGGTAAACCAAGGTCTGAAAATAAATATAAAATTCTGGAAATAAACAATTTATAAGTTTTAAATTGGACACCATTCTGGGTAGCCTGATGAAATCTCACATTGTCCCATTC
This sequence comes from Chlorocebus sabaeus, assembly GCF_047675955.1. Taxonomy (NCBI): domain Eukaryota; kingdom Metazoa; phylum Chordata; class Mammalia; order Primates; family Cercopithecidae; genus Chlorocebus; species Chlorocebus sabaeus. Next base: position 40,564,338 of record NC_132913.1, read on the forward strand.
CATCCTACCTGGGACATGAATCATCCCTTTGCTCAGCCTATTCACTCTGTATGTGTCTCTGCTGTTAGTCACTTAGTAGTCATCTTGTTATGAGATCAACTGTCATAGTATTGCAGTGCTTGTGTCTAAGTCACCCTTATTTTACTAAATAATGGCTCCAAAGAGCAGTAGCAGGGATGTTGGCATGTTGTTATAATTGTTCTATTTTATTACTAGTTATTGTCATTCGTTTCCTACTGTGCCTGATTCATAAAGTTTATCATAGGTATGCATGTATAGAAAACAACTTAGTAAATGGAGGGTTCAGTACTGTCTATAGTTTCAGGCATTCATAAGGGATCTTGAAATGTATCACTCATGGATAAGGAGGGGCTACTGTACTTAAATTTATATACTTATAATCTGTTTTACATAAATAGCTACATGTAAAATATTAATATCTATATACTTGAATGTTATAAAAATTCTTCGAAAGAATGAAAATTCTAAGATTATAGTTGTAACCAGCACTAATAATTTCTGGGATATTGCTGGAGTTTTGTATCCCATGACTTGTAGTTTTATTCCTATTATTCTCTGGATTTCTTTTTACCATGAGTGTATGTTCATTTTTATAATTAAAAATCTAGTTAAACATTGATTCTCTTTTCATTTAGCTCAAGAATATATTGATCTTACTCTTCAACTTTAATTAAGCTTCTAATCCGTATTCACAATGGTGGGTTGGGTCATACCCCGGAGAGCAGAGGGGATCTTTATGATCTTATCCAACGACCTCATTTCTTCATACATTATTAACTTTGTCCTCTATCACTAATGACAGAAAAACTTAATTTTTATTGAGAACCTGGTAGAATATAGACATTCTGTTGAAGGATTTATCTGTGTAATATAATTTAAGCCTCCCTGCACCTATGTGGAATGGTAATAAGAACCCCATTCTATAGATGATAAAACTGAGACCCAGATGGTTGTAGTAACGTATCCCAAAGTAGTTGAATAAGAATGTAAGACAGAGCTAATGCTCCTTTCACTACTTTCTACTGCCTTCCTTGGTGAGTTATTTAGGATTTCTGTGCATCAGTCCACTCTCATCTTATGGGAATCACTCTCCATTTCTTGTTAACTTTTTGATTCATTCTCACTAATGAATACAACATGAGAAGGTACTTTTAAAATCATTTGAAATACAGACTAGAGTATCTCAGAGGTTGCATCTCATGTAACTTCAGGGACAGAGAGATGTATACAGTGGGAAGGAGCTAAACTGCAGGCCAATTAAAACATTTCTGGGATCCAACTTAGCACCATGAGCTGCCACGTGGGACCTCTCCACAAAACAAATGGTAAAATAGTACCTAAGAATCCTATTTTCACATATTTTCCTATATTGAGAGCCTACAGCATGATGGTCAGGAGCATGAAAATGGAGTAGGATAGACAATGGACCAAAATCCTGGCTATCTCATTTACCGGTTGTGTGGCCAAAGGCAGGTTGCTCACTTCTGCAAAGCTCGGTTTTCACTTCTGAAGAATTTTACCAAATTGATTTCTTTTTAAAGAAATGTCTATTCTTGCATTTTATTATTCCTTTCTTAACTCTAAAGTCACCTTACTATCTATGAAAAATCCATAAACAGGGACCTCAGTGTTTCTAATTTTCAATAGATTGCTTTGTTCAAAATTGTTAGCCATTAGCTATTTATTATCCTTTTTTTATTATTGATAGTATTTTTAGCTAAGAATTTTGGTAAGAACCAGGCTAGCCTTGAACTTCATCCAGGCAGTGATGTTGGTAGTACCAAAAGGATCTTAGAGTGTGGCTGTTTCACAAAGAAAGCATTATTTAAAATTAAAGTTCAAGAAACATTCCCTATATGGTTCTTTGTGAGTATTTAATTCTTAAAAAGTGATTTACTCTGTGAAAGTTATTAAAGAAATTTGGTGGCACTGGTTACCAAAAAGCTGTCACAATTAAAGCAGTTGCATCTTAGTAAGAATCATTTTATTATAGATCATCACTAAACTGTCATTAAGCACTTTCTGTGTTATTAATAATAATCCAATGAACAATACCAATCTCCTTGTTTTGCTTATTGTGCTCTTCTGTAACTTTAAGTAACAGAAATTTTTTCCATATACAGTACTCTTTGTAGAGTCACTACTGAGGACAAGACCAAGGCATTTTCTTTAAAACTTCCTACGTATTACCACCTATGTCCTTTAAAAGCCTTATTTTGTACCGTGCATGGAGTAGTATTTTGATAATTTCTTTAGTAAAGCTAATGACACACTTCAGTGCTACAAATTCTTATGTAACAGAAATGTAGTCTTGTTTCTATTCAGTGCTCCCCATTTGTGAAAATATAACCTGATGATGTTGTCATTAATTATCATATAGTTACATAAATGTAACAGGAAAAATGCCATTTTCTGTACTGTTCACTATAAAATTTAGCAGATCTAAATCTAGATGTTGTTTTACATTTTCCTTGTCTTCGTTGTTGGTTTATTAGAGAGTCTTTGAAAGTCTTAGCCAAAACAAAATTTGCGTTTTCTCAAAAAATAAACAAAGTTGATCTCTGTGGATGTATTTGATGGAGGTTTAAAGATCCACTAATACTGACTGTGGCCACTAGTCCTGATCATGATTGTCAATCAGGCATTTTGACAGAAATAGTAAGGGTAAGATAAAAGATATGCCAGTTGGGTACTGATTACAGAATGATATAGCATCTGCATCATTTTAGAAAACAGCCCAGAAGCTATTTTTATTATTTTAGCAATTTTATCTTTATTATTATAGCAATGTTCATATGATATGCTGCATCTTGAATTTTAGGTTGAAAAAAGATATCAGCATTTCTCACTAATTCATGGGAGTTGGGGGCCATGACTTATCCATTGTTTTACTCATCATCTAGGATCACATAGTGGAATACAAAACAATAACAATATTTTCAACAACAGCATTTTCAAAAGATTTCATATGTGAATTTTTCCCTTTCCTTGCTCTGGTCAGCGCTAGAGCTTCACCTCCCCAGCTTTTCATCCCCACCACCACGCCGGGCCAGGGGTTACCCAAAACTGGAAGTCGGCTCCTGCTTCTTGAGATGAAACATAAAGCATCACCCCTTCTCCTACTCTGGAGTTTCTGGTGGATGCTCCACACTCAGAATAAAAACTATGTCCATTGCAGAACTTTAGATTTTGCTGCCAGGCTACTTATGTTCAAAAAGGAAAAAAAAAAAAAAAACCAAAAACCTCTTGTGGACCAAAAAATATTGTTAAAACTTTCAAATGTGTGTAAAAATACGAATTGTCTGGAGACATGTAGGGAAAACACCTTCCATTTGACTGAATTGAACTGTGTGTGGGTGTGTCTTTGTGTGTGTCTCTGCATGCGTGTGTAGTGCTTTGTCTAGCCAGTTCACTTTGAATAGTAGCAATACTTTCCCCGAAAGTAGATATATGAAACAAAAAGCATTTTGAAAAAGGAAATGCTGTATTCACAGGGCCACTTCATAAAAAAACTATCTTTGATTTTCTACAGGTGTTTCTGGTGCTTGGTTACACTTCTATCCATATTTCAAATGATTGTAATCATAATTCATTCATCATTAGTAATTTACATGTCGCTCAAATGAGTAGTTTTCTGAAGCACATCACGGTGGGCCAAAGGATGTGAACCATTAGCTGTTTCACCAACAAGGTTCTCTCCTGGAGGGAGTAGGTGGCAAAGGGGTCAACAGGGCAAAAGCACCATCTATGTTCTTGTCTGAGAGAAGAAGAAAGGGTGTCTTATCTGTAATTTTACTTTAAAGTAGTGCATTTGTTAATTCAACACATTTACTAAGAACTCTTATATGCTGGGAATCATGTTAAAATCTGGATTTACAATAGCAATGCCCTTACGGAGATACAGTCTCACTAAAAGTCAAGACAGTGTGAAACAAAAAGTAGGAAAAGTATTCCAGCTACTATGGGAGAACATGACAGGAGGTCTGGCTTCAAGGATTATCAAGAAGTTCAGTGTGGGTCACGCACAGAGTGTGAGAAAAGCCAGCAAAGAGCTGAGGTTGCAGGAACTGTTGGGGGTACAGTGGCAGCAGATCAGATTGACACTTTTGGACGGTGTTTGGAGAAGGAATTAAAGGAGCAAACATGAAAGCAAAGAGAAAATTTAGGAGGCAACCGTAGTAATCCGAGAGAAAAGAGATGGAACTGGGGCTTGGGCAGTTCATAACAAGTCGGGGAGAATATTTAGAAGGCAGTATTAACAAAAATTACAGAAAGAAGAAAAAGTTACCCGTAACCGCACCATCAAAAGACAACTGGTATAATTCCCATCAGATATTTCTGTGTATCTATATATTTATATATGCACATATATGTGTAATCACTGGCACATTTATACTTACCACCTACGTATTTTTTATTTTGTTGCAGAGCCTAAGTGAAGTAGATGGAGTTTGTCTTCATCACTGTATATACTTTCTGTTAAGGCTTTTTTCCCTAATTTGGTCATACCTTCTCTCTTCCAGGTGCTTGATATCTTTCTTTTGTGTGCCATCCATTTTCATCCAGGCATTTACTGCTAACTTTTTTATTTCCTGTACTTACTATCAAAACCAACCCCCGTTTTATAGAATTGCTTTCTGGGTCCAGTGGTAGGCAGAATAATGGATCTGCAAAGTTGTCTACATCCTAATCCCTGAAACCTATAAATAGGTTACTTCATATGGCAAAGTGCACTTTGCAGACATGAGTAAGGACCTCAAGATTGAGAGATTACCTTGTAATAATACAAGCCCACCTGGATTGGCGCAATGTAATCACACGGATCCTTAAAAGATGAAAGAGGAAGGCAGAATCAGAGAAAATGTGAAGATCAAAGCAGGGATGTGTGTGTGAGAGAGAGGGGGAGATTTGAAGATGCTATACTATAGTCTTGGAAGATGTAGGAAGGGGCCAAGGGATGCAGGTGGCCTCTACACACTAGACAAGGCAAGAAAACCAATTTTCTCCTAGAGTCTCCAGGAAAAACGCAGCCCTGCAAACACCTTAATTTTAGCTCAGCCAAACCCATTTTGGACTTCTGACCTCCAGAATTGTAAGACAAGAAATTTGTGTTTTAAGCTGTTAAATTTGTGCTAATTAATCATTGTAGCAACAGGAAACCAGTATGGATATCCCTGTTGAAACATAGTATATTTAATCATATGGAGGGATCAGTAACTGACAAAGATTAACATGTTACCTTTTTTGTGTGTGGGGTGTGTGTGTGTGTGTGTGTGTGTTTGTGTGTGTGTGTGTGTGTGAGAGACAGGGTCTCACTATGTAGACTGAAGCGCAGTGGTGCAATCATAACTCACTGCAGTCTTGATCTCCACAGCTGAAGCAATCTTCTACCTCCCAGACTCAAATGGCCTCCCACCTCAGCCTCCTGAGTAGCTAGGACTGCAGGCATGCACCACATCATTGCCCAGCTAATTTTTGTGGGTGTTTTTTTGTTTGTTTGTTTTTTTTTTTTTTTTTTTTTTTTTGGGAGATGAGATTTCACCATGTTTCCCAGGCTTGTCTTGAACTTTTGGGCTCAAAGCATTCTACCTGCCTTGACTTCCCAGAGTGCTGGGATTACAAGCATGAGCCACCGCACCTGGCCTATCTTTTCTTCGTTAACTCCAATGAAAGTCTTTGTTAACTACAATGAAAGACTTCCAGAATTACTAAATTCTGGAAATCAGTCTGGTGGAGGAGATATTTGGAGTTTGGGTGCAGGCAGGTGAGTGGCAAGTGTGTGGGATGTGAGGAACTTCCCTGAAGTCCTTCTCAATACTCAGGTTCCCAGGAGTCACCTTGCTTCCTTCACGTTTCACAGAGACTCACCAACCAGCTGAATTCAGTGCAAGATTTGCATGGAAAATTCTTTTCAGTTATAATGGATTTTGAAAAATTTTTTTTGCATTTGTGTGCATCTATAATCTTAGTGTGAATGTGGATTCAGATACTGTGGAGCACAGTTTTACATATTGAATTTTACTTATTTTTATATTTAAAATTGATATTTTGAATTTTGCATTGGCTCAGCTCATTATTTCGAAGGGGGTGTGCACTGACATGTCTTTGAATTATGATCTCTCCCTAAAGGGAATGTCTTGCATCTTGAATAAACAACAGATGTTGAATGTGAGGGAGCTGGGGCTGGAAGAGGATGCATTTGCAGAATATGAGAGGATATTTTCTGTTAGTGGATGGAACTACAGGATCGAATAGATGTTCAATGAAATGTAAGAGATAGAAAAGCTAGAGTATCACTTGACCCTTGCATTGCTTTCAATTTACCATAAACATCATCATCCCTTTTGCCTCAGAGACACATCTGATGCAAACACTCGTCCTTTTTTTCTACTTAGTTGGAGAGGAAAAAGAAAAAAGTTTTTTCACTGTATCTTACAGGCCTCTAAACCAAAGCTTTAGACTCCAAGAACAAAAGAATATCAAAGATCTTATTGGACCATGAAGAGAAAAGTGATCTCTCCGGAAACTGGGGCCTTATAGGTTTAAATTCGCATCTGAAATTGTCCTAACCTGAAGTGTAGTCAACTTTAAATAGACACAGGTGAAGCCCGCCTCTTTGATGGACTCTCCTGGTGGTGTTCCAGGACTCCCTCGGAGCATATTACTGTGATCCTCTCTGAATATTTCAGAGCATGGAAAAGTGGGGCTGGCACCATATCAAGAAGAAGGTGGTGACAGAGTCTCAATATCAAATGACTCTAGGATGATTACACAGGGTTGCCAGATAACTTACATTTATTCGTATCACCTGTAAACATACATGATCTCATTAGTACCTCACAGCAATGCTGGGACACCAATGGAGAAGACATTATAAACCCCATTTAATAACATTAGGGGATGATGCCTAAGAGACGTTAAATCATTTATTTCACATTACAGTCTTAGTAAGTTGTAAAACCAAATTAGCACCTTGGATTAATGCTTTGTCCAAAGCTGAAACCAGCATACCCTAAACTTGTCTTTCTTCAGGAGTAATCTGCCAATGATGCCTTGAAGCCTAAACATCTGGAGTACCTAAAAATAAATAAATAAATAAATAAATAAAAGTAGAATCCTGTGCTCCACCTCAGATCCTCTGGGTATGGAATTTGGAATTCTGCATTTTAAGTAAGTTCCCCAGGGAATTCTTTTGCACACCAAAGTTTGAGAACTTCTAAGCCTCTGAAGTCCCTTGCTACTCAAAGTGTGATCTGTGGACCAGCATCTCAATAACACCAGCATCACCTGGGAGATTCTCTGCGAGAAATGCAGAATCTTGAGCCAAATTCCAGACATACTGGATCAGGATCTGCATCATAAGAAGATTCTCAGGGATTTACAGGCACATTGAAGGATCAGAAATAGTAGTATAAACCTCAGCATTGAAGGCTAATAAAATGTCTCCTAAGATGGAATGAAAAACAGTTGGGACTTGGTACATCTGACTTTTGTTTTTCCCTGAATCAAGTCAGCTGAATTCTCATTTCTATGTTTGGCATAGTAAGGGCCAAGGGCTACGTTACAGCACCTACTCAGTCTTTGACTGTGTGTCAACAAGCTTATGGAAAATGCTGCTCCACTCTCCAGACTGCAGAAGGAGTGAGGCCCATCAGATAGGAAAACTCTAGCTATCTTGTTATCTCTGCACTCAGTCTGCTACACAAAACTGAACCCTGAGATAATCCTGATCAGCATTAAGAACTGAAACATGAGGAAAGAGAATTTGAGTAAGTGGAAAATTCTAGAAAGGGGACCCCAGGAGGGAATTGAAGTTATCAACCAATACAGGTGCCTGCACCTCCCATTCCTGGAGAATTCTGTTTCCAAAACTATAATAGTGAATAGAAGGCTACCCATTGAGCTTAAGATATCGAGAAAATACTTCTGATAATTGTAAAATTAACAACTTTCTTATCCCTTTTGTTAATTTAATATTCGTTTCAGAAAATCCAAGTGTTTCAAATATCCATAAATTCCAGGTTTTAATGTTGTTTTAGTAATTAGAAGTTCATAATGGAGACAGAAAACAGCAGATTTCTTATACTGTTTCCAGTATGTGATTCATACATAACAGGTCACCTGTTAAATGCTAAATGAAATTGCCATTATACTCATATATTCCTGGCTGATGTGGAATGAAAGGGTGTGATTTAAAGGGCCAGATAAAAACTATGTTTCTAGTAGTTCCTTGAAGAGACAGCATATTTTCACTTTAGTCTAAAATATTGTGATAGAAAAGAGAAATAAATGTACACGGAAATAAAACTTGTAAAAATACTGAGCAAAAATGGATTCTAAATTTTTTATAAAGGAAAAGCATTGATTTACTTATGTTAAATGTTTTTCTTTAAAAAAAAAAATTTCCTACTTACAGAGCTCCCTAAATGACAGGAAAACCAAGCAATCATGATGTTTCCCGTAGGATCACATGCTTTATATTTAATTTCAAATACTTGGTGCTTTGAAATATTTTAATATTAATCTTAAAGCACACATATAAAAACAGGATGGAAGAGGATATATTACAGCTACTCTCAGGAAAAAGAATTCCTAACAAAGCAATCAGACTCTAGGAAGCCATTAGCACACCTTTGAAAAGTGAAAGCAGACAGTATTAAACTTTTAAAAGCTTACTTTGAAGGAATGTAGAATTTGTTAATATCATTTTGGTGAGGAAGAAAAGAAGAGACTGTGTTACATTATTTATTTCAGGATCTTTGAAGGCAGCTGCTTTTTTTCTTTTCTCAGCTGGTTCGTTTTAGTGTTAATGAGCATCAAGCTCATATATCAAAGACAGAATAACAAACCTTTAAATGTCAACCCAAAGGAGATCTTTATTTTTCTATTTGCAACTGTGAAGCAGTGAGGATAATTTAAGATACGAAAATCTGAAAAATTACCTGAACATTTATAAAGAGAAAACTGGAAGAGGCATAAAATTGCAGAGTAGTTTTGAAAGAAAGAATTTCAACTGTGTATTCAACACACAGCAGGGAGGGAAAAGAATACTCCCTTAAGGGATTGACAAGGTAGAGTTAGAGATATGCAGTAAAAATTTAGAAATGCAGCCCATTATATTTGTCTCTGAAATGATAAATGTGAACATTTAGGCACTAACTTTATTATAATGTATAAGGATGAGCTGACTGATTTGGAAAGCAAAATTTCAGTTTTGCAAATGATACTAAATGAGAAAAGAACGTAAATAATGAGCAGTCATTCCGTGCTCCACTAAGAGACTAAATTGTTGCAGTGCAGTTGCTGAGGCTAACAATAGTGGATGTGCTGAGTTTAGGGCAGAGTTAAATATTCCTTTTGTAGACAGCAAGAGCAAGTCTCTCTGAATGAAGGTGTCACAATGTGCTGACTGAAAAGAGATTTGAATTAGAAAAATCCTTCAAACTGGGTAACTCAACAAATCCAATGGAGAGAGAAAACATTATGATTCAAGAATAGAATACACACCTGGTCATAAAGGAATTCTTAGGCGTTCTTGCAGCTAAACCAGGCTGGTTCTGAGCATGTAATTTAGGAGAAAGTTGGAATGTACTCACTTATATAAATGAGCAGGTTATCTCAGAGAATTAAAGGCGTGCCTTCTTTCTCCCAGGACTGAGGTTTTGTTATTGTTGCTTCTGTTGTTATTGCAGTTCTTCTTTACCTATCACTACTATTATTTCTAAATTGGATTACTTTTTTCCTTCCTTCATGCTTAGGTGGTCTGTGACTTTAACTGTGGAACATGAGTTGAAAGTGTGCGACTTAGTGTGTAACCATGCAGAGAAGCCAGGCAGATCACACACTCAAAGACAGATGTACGTATCTACAGACTATCAGGTCACCTTTGTGACAGGACTGAAGATCACATGACACCTCCTGCTCAAACCATCTGTCATTGGGACTGATATTCCACTATTAAAGATTCAGTTCTTGAAGACATTTTTATGTCCTACAGTTACCCAAGTGCGGCAAATACTATAAGAGTGGTGATCTTCTATGTCAGAGTGAACTCAATGTTAGCAAGAGATTAATGAATAATCGTTATATATGCCTTCTTTGGTTGCTAGTCCAGATTCTCACATTTACAAAGCCCTGTTCTCTTAGGCACTCTGAATTCCTTACCCTTGATAACAAGAAAGAATCCAACAGAAAATTCACTTTAAGCTCTTAGTGATTCTTTTTATGGTTTTTGCCATGTAGAATACTGTATCTACGAAGAAGAGAATAGAGAACAGGAAGATGGGGTAATGCTTAACCAAACCCAAGGAATAACTAATGAAAACCTTTCAAGCAGTTTAGAGCTTCCAAGAGAGAGACAATTTGGGATAGTCGGGAGCTCCCCTAATATTCTTCAATAATTCTGTTTCTGTATTCATGAGTATGTTACTGGAAGGTAAGATCAATACTTTATGAAAATTACAGTCACATTTTCATAATGGAATAGATACTTTTCCTTACAATTCAATGATTTTCTAGGTTGTCCATTTTACTCTCAACCCTCAAAAGCAAGCTGATTTTGGAGCACAAGCATAAGACATATTTGAAGACAAATGTATTCCCCACTCCATACCAAAAAATATAATGCAATCCAAATCCAAATAATAGAATTTTGAATAAGGTTTCTTTTGTATTTTATGTGACAGAATTTTTTCCTTTAGACTGAATAAAGGAGGATATGTCATAGTATAAAGAATATTGATGAGAAAATTGTAGGAAGATGATATATGATAAGAACAAAAAATAATTTTGTTGAGAAATTATTTGCAATGTTGTTTCAGAGCACATCATCTTTTATTTTGTTTCCTTTTAAGAATTCTGAACTAGGATGCTGCCAGGAAACAGCACAGTCAAACTAGTACTCGAGGGTAATTTAATGAAGAAATCACTTATAAAAGAATGGGTGGGGCTTATAGGGAAATTGACAAGGGATATTGCAGTACTAAAGGGTTAGCAATAATAGGAACTGTTAGTCAACCCAGACCTGAAGGGGCAAGGAAGAAACCAGAAAGAGAAAATTCACAGCCAAGGCTATCTGAGAGCCCTATAGCCTTTTTCAAAGATGCAAGAGAGAGCTGGAAAAATAAAATCCTTAGCCAATCTCTCTCTCTTCCCATCCAATGATTTCCTTTTCTCCTTTCTCTTTGGAAAAAACAATGGGAATCCAAAAGGCAAGGGAGCTTGTGGACATAATCGATACAGATCAGCCCTTTGGAGCAGAGCTTGGTGGGAAAAGGCAGGGAGCACATCTTGAGGACTGAATGGAGGATCTACAACACAGATGCTCATTGGCATGGAATCAAATTTCATTCAACCCCTTTCAATTTTTATACCTGAATTGTTTTTCTATATTTGTAGCATTTCAGCCATCTGCCCATTGGTAGTCTCCCTAAGACATTAGACCATTTCTTTTGTTCTCATTTTGTCCTTGACAATTTCCCAAGATTTGCATCGCCTTATCACCCACTAACATCATCCCATGGTGCGGAGTACAGCCACAGTTGCTGTCGGTAGGTCTCAAATTGAGGCAATATTCTGACAGCGATTCCTGGATTCCACAGCTGTTCTAGAGCTCAGGAGGGCCACATTCCATGAGCTGTTAGGAAATAGCTAATGTGTTCTCACATTACTATTACTGAGATTTTATATCAAGAAGGTAAAGTGGGTTGGTTACTAAGGAACAGGTGAAGAGGAGAAACAATACTTCAAATTGTGCTTTAGTTTGCACTCCCCTAGTTTGATGCAATAAGAATTAACATGGGTAGGTTCCCCACTTTCTTCTCTCCAGAATCCTGTGATAGTCGAACTTTTCTCACTCTCTCAGCTCCTTTAGCGGAGTGTTTTTAATTGATATGAGAGACGTTGGGTCAAACTACAGCATACAGTGATGGAATTGCAGGAGGATGAAAAAGAAAACAATACTTATGTGGGGGCTGGATGTTCAAGGAAAGCTGGAATAATTGTGACAAGACTGTCTGAAGCATCTGGAGTTTAACGGAAATGGACAGGAAAGCAAAGGGGATTGCTGAGGACTATGTATTTGGAACCTTATCATTTTTTATGTAAGCAAATATTTTGAATTTTTGTTAAAATTCTTATTTGCTGACTACATTTCTTCAAACCAATGTCATTACTTGGAATTAAGACTACAGAGATACCAATTGATAAAAGCTACTATTTTGGAGGTGGTGAGGCATAATTCTAGATCTTAGGTCGGCACAGAGCTGTCCAAGTCATCTCTCTAGACCCACAGCTGAGAGATTATGTACCATAACTGCCAAATTGTTGGAACAATTTTGGAAAGATGAATGAAGTATATTGGTAGAAAGAGATATTGTGCTTGAATTAATGGTTATTGGAAAAATTAAAGAAAATCATGAAGATCACACTGATATTAATTACACAATTTTAAAATAATCAAGCTTATGATAATTCATTAAATTAAGAGTATGGGCTGGGCATGGTGGCTCGTGCCTGTAATCCCAGCACTTTGGGAAGCCAAGGTGGGCAGATAGCTTCAGGCCAGAAGTTTGAGACCAGCCTGGGCAACATGATGAAAGCCTGTCTTTACAAAAAGATACAAAAATTAGCCAGGCATGTATGGTGGTGTGTGCCACTCGGGGGCCTGAGGTGGGAGGATCACTTGAGCCCAGGAGGTTGAGGCCACAGTGAGCCGCGATCATGCCGCTGCACTCTAGCCTGGGCGGCCGGAGTGAGACATTCCCAGCTGCTCCAGAGGCTGGGGCACAAGAATCACCTGAACTCGGTAGGCAGAGGTTACTGTGAGCTGAGATCACGCCACTGCACTTCAGCCTAGGTGACAGTGAGACTCTGTCTCAAAAAAAAAAAAAAAAAAAAAAAAAATGAAAAAAAGAGTCTGCAGAACTCACAATATTTCCTCCCATGAGCACCTAGTTCCTTAAGAAATTTTAAATTATTTAAAATGATTTTATTTATGTAATTGACAAATAAAAGGTGTATATATGTATTGTGTACACATGGTTTTGATAGATATATAATTGTGAGATGGCTAATTCAAGCTAATGTGTATATTACCTTATATATTTATTATCTTTTTGTGGTGAGAAGAGTTAAAATCTACTCTCTGAGCAATTTTAAAGAATACAATATATACATTGTTATTAAGTCTAGTCATGGTGTTGAACAGTAGATCTCTTGAACTTATTCTTCCTGTCTAATGGAAACTTTGTATCCTTTGGACCAAGATCTCTTCACCACATCCACCACCCCAGTTCTCTGTTTCCATTAGTTCTAAAAGTTCACACATAAGTGAGGTTATGTGGTCTTTGTCTTTCTGTTTCTGGCTTATTTCACTTTACACAATGTCCTCTAGGTTTATCCATGTTGTCACAAATGACAGGATTTCCTTCTTTGTTAAGGTTAAATGGTATTCCTGTGTGTGTGTGTGTGTGTGTGTGTAGTATATCACATTTTCTTTATCCATTCGTTTGCTGATAACCACCTAGATTGATTCCATATCTTGGCTATTATGAATAAGACTGCAAGGAACATGGAAGTACAGATATTTCCTTGACGTAAGCAATTTCTTATTCTTTGGCTATATACCCAATAATGGTAAACCTGGATCATATGGTAGTTATGTTATCCTTTTAGTTTTTGAGACATCTCCATACTGCTTTCATAATGGCTGTACTAATTTATATTCCTACCAACAGTGTACAACAGCTCTTTCTCCCCATCCTCATCAGTGTTATCTTTTGTCATTTTGATAATAGCCGTTCTAACAGGTGTGAGGTTTTAACAGGTGTGAGCTCACTGTGCTTTTAATTCAAATTTCCTTTTTATATTGAGCATTTTTTCACATACTTGTTAACCATTTGTATGTCTTCTTTTGAGATATGTGTATACAGATTTGTTACCTATTTTTAAATCAGGATTTTGTTTTTGTTTTTCGCTATCAAGTTGTTTTGATTTCCTTATATATTTTGGATATTAACCCCTTATCAGAGGTATGGTTTGCAAATATTATTTTCACATTCCATAAGTTGTCTCTTCAGTCTGTTGATTATTTTTTTGGCTGTACAGAAGCTTTTTAGTTTTATGTAACCCCATTTGTCTATTTTTGCTTTTAAGTTCATATGCAGGAAAGTCATTGCCCAGACCAATGTCATGAAAATTTTCCCCTGTGTTATTTTCTAGTAGTTTTACAACTTCAGGTCTTACAGTGAAGACTTTAATTCATTTTGAGTTGATTGTTTTTGTATATGGTATGAGATTATTCTTCTGTATAAAGCTATTCAGTTGTTCCAACACCATTTATTGAAGAGCTTATCTTTTCCTAAATGTGTGTTCTTGGTTCCTTTGTAGAAAGTCAACTGACTGTAAATGCATGAATTTATTTCTGGGCTCTCTATTCTGTTCCATTGGTTTATGTGTCTTTTTAAAAATGCCAATACCATGTGTTTTTGATTAGTATAGCTTTGTAGTTTATTTTGAAGTCAGGTAGTGTGATGCCTACAGCTTTGTTCTTGCAGAAGATTGGTTTGGTTGTTTGGAGTCATTCATAGTTTCATACAAATTTTATGATTGTTTTATTTATTTCTGTGAAAAAATGTCATGGAATTTTGATAAAGATTGCATTGAATCTGTAGACTTCTTTGGGTAATATGGCCATTTTTACAATATTAATTCTGGAAATTCATTAACACAGGATATCTTTCCACTTACTTGCATTTTCTTTCATTTTTTTCCATCAGTGTTTTATGTTTTTTAGTATACAGGTCTTTCACCTCCTTGGTGAAATTTACTCATAAGTATTTTATTATTACTTGGTGTAACAATTATAAATGAGACTGTTCCCCTGATTTCTTATTTTGGAAAGTTCATTGTTAGTGTAGAGAAATACTACTTATTTTTGTTTGTTGATTTTGTATCCTGCCACTTTATTAAACATGTTGAATATCTTCATTCTTTCTAACACTTTTGGATGGAGTGTTTATGGTTTTCTGTGTATAAGGTCATATTGTCTGCAAACAAACAGTTAACTTATTTTGCAATTTAGATGCCTTTTCTTTCTTTCTTTTGCCTATTTTCTCTGGCTAGAATTTCTGGTACTATGTTGAATAGAAGTGGTAAGAGTAGGCATCCTTGTCTTGGTCCTGATTTTGGAGGAAAAACTTCTAACTTCTCAAAGTTGAGTATAATGTTAGCTGTGGATTTGTCATATATGACCTTTATTGTGTTGAGGTACATTCCTTCTGTATTTAATTTATAGAGAGGTTTCTTCATGAAAAATACATTGGATTTTGTCAAGATTTTTTTGGCAGGGGTGGGGATAGATAGAGGAATTCACAGCCTCTTTCTAATATCCCTGACACTAGATACCCTAAGAGATTTGCTGCTGTTGTAGGAATTCTGATCAAGACAGTTTGAAATTGCTCATAAAGGCCAGAATCTTCATACATTGGGGGTAAGTACAATGCCAGAAGCCATTTCAGAAGCTACTATTCTCAGAAGAACCTGCCAGGTCCAACAGAAGTTTTGTGTGGATTCAAGTTGGACTGTGGTCTCTGGGCATGCATGGGGTGGTGGGGGACTGGCTCACTGTCCATATGGTTGGTAAGGTAGACTGGACCATTATTCATAATCAGATGCCACCACTGTTAGTAAATGTGAGCAAGAGAGCACTGTTCTGTTTTTGAGTCCAGACTAGACGAATTACTATGGCACACAATTTGCCAAGGGTCAATAGAATGGGAAGTAGATATTCAAAAATACCTAAGTCAATTTCGCATGAGGGCAATTTGTAGAAATTAGTAAGGATTGGATACTGCTTCTCTGCTGAGCTTGCAGATTCCACCTATAGATGAACTTAATTGGATTGAGGCAAAAAAAGAAAAAAAATTAATTGACCATCAAGGAACAGGATAAAATTTAACCCTGAGGTGTTAGGACAAATGAGAGAAGGCAGAAGTTACTCTAGTATTCTCCAGTTCCTTGAAAATTGATGCCTAAACCGAGACCCCCACTGGGTAGCTATAAATAGGACTCCCTCACAGTAGCCTTATGGGAGCTAGAACCACTAATATGCTACCAGTGAGACATTAGCAGAATTGTTGTGACTTATAACAGAATAACCTAGTGGCTAATTTTCCCTCCTCATAATTAAGGCAAAGTCTTGGAGAGGGAGGGGTTAAATACTAGAGCTCTGTGTTTGTTTTCTACGAATTCAGCCATTTCCCAGCTGAGCAAATAAAAAAAAAATTAAAATGGGTATGGGCACTGGTTTCATGTGTTCTCCAGCCCATCAGTAGTAATCTTGTAAATTCCAAGTCAGTTTTCCTCATTTCCTCTCATAAAAAGGAATGATTGATTTTGGTGCAATAGATAATAAAAAACATTTGTGGAGAGGGCCAGAGATAGAAGGCACATTAGGGGGATTGTGGAGGTCGTAGTGGAGAAGCTGAGGGTTAAGGGATGGGTATAGGCTGAAAACATTTTAAATTAGTTTTTCTGACGATTATATAATCACATTTACAGTTTTGGAAAAATATGATTTTGGGGGGGTAATTTAAATTTTTACTTTGATTCAGGCATTCTAAAATACATTTGCTAGGCACTAGCTAGGAATAGTAGGAGAGTAAAAGGCCAACCCAGTACTGGTTCTTGAGGAACCCAACTTGCAGGTGCTTCATGTATTGTGGTGTCTTGTGGTTTGCTGACTGTCCATCCTCATCTGTATTCTGTGATGGAACATATAGGTTCTGGGTTCATAGCAATCATGGTAGAAATGAAAACAGGAACAAAATTTGTCTTTGGTAGCATCAATCTCATTGTTCTACACAGGCCTCCTAGGTTCTGGGAGTATCTGTCATCAAACCCCTTCAGATTTACCCACTTTGTATTCTGCTCCCTTTTACTGATCTTAAAATCTGCATACTGTGCTATTGGAGGTGGTTTCATAACTTCTCAGGATTTCGAAGTTTTTTATTTGTAAAATAATGATACCTATCTCTGAACTGTACTTCGTTGTGTTGCTAATAAAGATCAAATGAGATAACAAACGGGAAGATGTTTTGGAAAGTGTATAGGGTTGTACAAATTGAATAGAAACAGAATGGTTTACAACTTTGGTTGTAAACCCTGGCTAGACCTTACAGTTTGGAGACCTTTCCAAAATGCCACTCACTGGGCTCCTCCCCGAGAGATCCTGATCCGGTTGATCTGGGGTCCTAGAATCAGAATATTTTAGGAGCAATTCTGTTGTACAGGCCGTGTTGAGCATCCGTTTACCCCTTAGAGAGTTCGTTACTTCCCCATGACAGGTTTTATTTTTTATGTTTACATTTTAGGTTTCATAATGAATTATAAATGTAGGGACTATCTCCTTTTAAAGGAATTTTAGCCACCAGGAAAATGTTTGCTAAAGCATCTTCATTGGACTTTTGATACTTCCTATAGGTTTTGCCGTGTTCTCCCACCCAGGAGGGCAAACGTTGGAATGGTCACAGAGTTCATAACCAGAAAAGGAGTGGAGCACCCAGTCGAGTGTGTGGTATGAACGGCTGATGCTGGGTATTTTAAACCTCAGGATTGTAAACAGAAGTTTCATCTGTTGACTGGGGATTTCTTTGTGACCCACATGCTTTTGGAATATTCTGGTGACTCACTTCCCTCCAGAAGTCCCCTTCTCCGAGTTGCCCAGTCTCCCCAGCAAACACTGCTGGGTCATCCCCTGCTTCCTTGTGTGCATGAAGATAAAACACTGAAAAACTGCGGGGAGATTTTATAATTGCTATCATGAGCAGCTGCATGTTGAAAAAAGGTGAACTAACTTTAACTTATTTTTTTTCTGTCAGAATGTATTTAGTATGAATTACTCATGTGCAATACAATATTTGATAATTTTATGTATAGCCAGCCACATATAGATGAAAATTTAGAATTCAGTTTTTAATCATATGACAACTGGCATTGAATTTCCAGTTATTTTTGCTAAACATCTGTCCAATTTATTTACTAGAGTACATTCATATTTACAGTTTCCTTTCATAAAAACAATTCTAAAATGATTAGCTACATGCTTGTTTACCCAATGCTAAAGGGAAGTCTGAAAATTTGCAACTGCATTTAAAGCTGTCATTCTAATCACTACCAGGCATTCCTATACCCTATATGCAATTTTTGTGCTATTTAAAAAATAATATTATAATTATTATTTTGAAAAATAGAAATAGGAGCCATTAAGCATTGGAGATCATGCTTTTCTCTCTCTCTCTCTCTCTCTCTTTTTGTTTTTTCTTTCTTAGATAGAGTCTCACTCTGTCGCCCAGGCTGGAGCACAGTGGCGTGATCTCCACTTCCCAGTTCAAGGGATTCTCCTGCCTCTGCCTCCCAAGTAGCTGGGATTACAGGCACACACCACCATGCTTGGCTAATTTTTTCTTTTTAGTAGAAATGGGGTTTTACCACGTTGGCCAGGCTGGTCTTGAACTCCCGGTCTAAAGCAATCCACCCACCTTGGCCTCCCAAAGTGCTGAAATTACAGGCATGAGCCAGCGCACCCAGCTCATGCTTTATTAGCTTAGAAAGTCATAGAAAGGTGTTTTTTTTCTGTATATCCATGATGTTGATTGTACACTGGAGAACTTTCGTTTTTCAGCATTCATGTATGTCTTGATTTAAGACAATCTGAAATTTAAAGCATCAATTAATCTAATAAACCTGGAACAAGTATTTGCATTATGAAAATGGTTCATCTTAGAGGTCTTTAAAAGTTAGTTCTGTAATTGTTAAGCCGATACATTGCCATTGGCATGGTAAATAGACTCTAGTGATTCATTTGTGGGAAATTATCTTAAATATTTTTGAAAAAAAAAAGCACTACAATTATGTACACAGATTTGCTCATCATCATGTTATGTAGGCTTTGAAAAAAGTAGAAATGGCCTAAATACCTAACAATTGCACAATAGTAAATAAATGGCATTAAATTTACTGGATGAACAGTTACAAAGTTTTAAAAATGACTATTTAAAAATACTATAAATTTTACACTTTAAAATAAGATTCTAAATTTTATGTTATGTGTATTTAATCACAATAAAATAATCTTATAAAATATGGAAGTAATATTTATTAGCATATATTGCAGTGTAAATTGTGGCTATGCTACAATTTATATTGAAATTAAGGATATATGTACACAGATGGAGAAAGACAAAAGAAATTAAAAAGTCAAACTTGTATTATTTAAAGTGGTGAGATCATAGTTTTTTTTCTATTTAATATTTTTAAGATTATTTTACATCAGAAGAAGCTTTACCACTTCGAAAAGGTAATTAAAGATATTGACTCTCTATATAAAAGATCAGGGACCTATCTCAAATTGTTATCCTTATTAGTCCTATTATCTATTCAGATGTATAAAGAACTCAGTACGTTACTTTTATTTTCATAGTGCATATTTCATGCAAGATGGTGCTGCATATAAGCAGATTTACAGATATGAACAAGAAAAAACACTAAATATATTAGTATTTGTGTAGGTGAGAGACAGAGGTAGTTACTCAATATCTCACTTGAAAAACAAGACAAAAATAATCAGAAAAAAAATACTGCTGATGCAAGTGACGAAAACCTGGGGGCTATTTTTATTTTCTGTGGACAGGAATATCTCTTTATAACAGTGCTGAGTACTGATGAGTTCTTAATAAAACCTCGACTTATCTTTTAAGCACTCAAACTAAAAAGCAAATAAACAGTAAAAAATATTTTGAAGGGAATCTTTCTGAAATGTGTTACACACTTTCCTGCTTTTCTAAATGGTTTCCAAAGAATTTAACCTGACCTTTTCCATTTGACTTACATTTATGGCCCTGCGTTGCTGAGCAGGGAGCATGCTTCAGTTTGTGTGGTTCTTCTATCTCTTCGTTTGCTATAAAATCACTTCTTTAACAAATGACCCAAGTCTGTATCGACAGAACCACCTTCTACTTCCATTTGAATATCTTATGTTCAATTTTCTCAGATCAAGTAAACACTATAACAAGCTTTCTTGAGCTTTGTGTATTATGTGATTAATAACGTAAATCATGTGGCTCCTCTGGGGAGTAAAGAGCTTGAGGTTTTTGGAAAGGTCTTTTGATAGCCTAGAGTTCTTGTTCTAAATTCTGAATGTACAACTGTATTCTGAAGGATGAAGCTTGCAGATTCCTGGCTCTCAGATGAGTGTTGAGTCATAGAACTAATGTTATGTTAGAAGCAGAGGGGAATGTTGATGAACAAATTATGTTTTGTTAATGTATGATATTTTTGCTCTTTATATTATGAGAGAGGGTGAAAGAATCATGAGTAGAATGGAATGGAAGAAATCCAAAAAGAACACCAGAAATTAGAATACATTTAAATAGGCAGAAAATGGTACCTAGAATAATGAAATGCAGAAGAGAAAGACAAAAAAAAATCTTATTTTGATTAGATGTTTTATTATTTAATATATTTGAGGCTTTGTCCATAGAAATTGAAATGTGGGTTTTTCTGAATGTTTAGCAATCCAACTGAAGGAAAGATTTAGGAGATTACATAGGTTCCAAAAAATGAGAGGCAGAGGCTAGAAAAAATCATCTCTAAATAAAACTGACACTTAAACTTTTGGTGTTCTGAAGCTAGTATCAGAGATAACATGGAAAACATGTACAAGCTCAAAATATGACAACCTCACTCCCTCTGGCAAAAATGAACCCCAAAACCAAAACCTCTTCTGCCTCTAAGACTCTGAGTAGGAAGTTGAACTAAGAGGCACACACGTGTACCCTTTAGTGAAGAGACATAGACAGCATTGATGTAAGAGTTCAGAGATCTGGGCTCCCAGAATTACCTTTCTATAACATGTACAACTCCTGTCCCCTTCTCTAGACCTTTGTAAAATATCATTCGTGAAATGAAGAATTGGAATAGAACATTGCTATGCTCCTTTTAGAGCTCAAATAGAAAGTCATTATCTTTCACTTCTCCCTAACTTTGGAAGAGGTTGATCAATATCTTATTCTTGAAGCACTTTTTTTTTTTTAACCTCCATGACACATCCTCTCCTTGATTTACAAAATTTCTTCTCCTTAGCTTTGTCAACACTTTCTTTTCTTTATCTTCTGCCAAGCTTCAAATGTTAATCAGAGTTCGTAAGGTTCATCTCTGAGACCTGTTTTCTTAGACACTCTAAAATCCTAGGTAAACTTATCCATTCTCATTTTTTGATTTTTAAAGTTAAAATTCAGCATAATA
The DNA here is from genome assembly GCF_047675955.1 of Chlorocebus sabaeus. Classification (NCBI taxonomy): domain Eukaryota; kingdom Metazoa; phylum Chordata; class Mammalia; order Primates; family Cercopithecidae; genus Chlorocebus; species Chlorocebus sabaeus. The sequence goes on from NC_132913.1 coordinate 40,585,662, forward strand.
AAGAAATTACCTATAGTATAATGTGTAGTTTTACAAATTAGAGAATAACTATAAAGCATACACCTAGGTAAATACCTAGGCAGTAAAATAGTTCTGTGACTCAACACTTATCTGAAAGCCAGACTTCTGGAAGCTCAACCCTTCAGAATATAGTTGTACATTCAGAATTTAGAACATGGACTCTAGGTTATCAAAAAAACTTTCCAAAATCCTTAGTGAAAACACTGGCAGTAAAACACATGGTCTGTGCTCATAAGCCCCTGAGATTATGGGGCTCATTTGTTTTTGCAGCAAATCTAATACATCCTCCTCTAAAATTTTTACTTTAAAAACCTATAGGTAAGTTTTATGGCTATCTTGAGAATCACATTCTTTATGACTTTAATGAAAATTATTTTATAATTTACCGGGGATTAATTTTTTTGTTATTTTTGAATATTTGAGAAAAGTGAGTTTAAAAAATCACGCATGGATGTTAAATTTTATTACATAATATTTGTTCATTTATTATACTATTATCTGTTAATGTAGTAAATTACATTGATTTTTTTTAGTGTTGAACCAACCATGCATATAAGCTTAACTTGGTCATGATAACTTATTCTTTTTTAATATTTCTGAATTCAGATTATTAATACAGCTGACCCTTGAACAATATGGGTATGAACTGCCTGGGTACAATTACATGCAGACTTTTCCCCATGTTTTGCCACCCCTGAGACAGCAAGGCCAACCACTCTTCTTCCTCCTCCTCCTTGGCCTACTCAATGAGAAGATGAAGACCTTTATAATATACTTCCACTTAAGGAATAGTAAATATATTTTCTCTTCCTTACGATTTTCTTTTTCTTTTTCTTTTTTTTTTTTTTTTTTTTGAGACGGAGTCTTGCTCTGTCGCCCAGCGCCCGCCACCTCACCTGGCTAGTTTTTTGTATTTTTTAGTAGAGACGGGGTTTCACCGTGTTAGCCATGATGGTCTCGATCTTCTGACCTTGTGATCCGCCCGTCTCGGCCTCCCAAAGTGCTGGGATTACAGGCTTGAGCCACCGCGACCGGCCCCCTTATGATTTTCTTAATAACATTTTATTTTCTCTAGCTTACTTTATTGTTATTGTAAGAATACAGAATATAATACATTAACATACAAAATATGTGTTGACTATTCCTGTTATCAATAAGGCTTCTAGTCAACAGTAGGCTATTAGCAATATTGCCTACTGCTATATTGACTCTCAGGTTTTCTGGGAGTCAAAAGTTATAGATGGATTTTGAACTGCATGGGGGTACTGGTCCCCTAACCCCTGCATTGCCCAAGGATCAGCTATACTTAAGAATTTTGTGTTATAAAAAATCAATGATGCAAGAATGGCTACATCTCTGTGGCACCTCTGATCCACTTGACCTCTTATTCTGGGACCCGGATGGAAGGATCAGTTCCTATCTGGGATGTTACACTGTTTGGCAGAAGAGTGCTGGAAGAAACTTGTGATGCTTTTTAAATCTTCTGCTTAGATGTATTCAAATGTGTTCATTAAATTCATCCGTACACCATTGGCCCAAACACACCCATGTATAAGAAAGAAGACAATATTTTCAGGGAATAAAATTTATGACAGAATACAAATTTTAAACTATGTAATTTTAAGAGCAAATGCAAAGAAAAGGATCATAAACAATACATATAATCTTAAAAGTTCATATACAGTGCAAGTTTTGGTAATAAATAGGAACAATTTATATTTTAATTCAAAGGAACAAAAGCTCAAGATTTTAGTGTTTTGGAATCAAGATTTGGAGAATTAGGATTTATACTTGGAAGACGAAAATGAAGAGTATATTTTAATCAAAACAAATATCCAAATATGAAGAAAGGCACATTAGACCTGCATGTTAAGAAAGTGTATCAGATATCTATTGGTGCATAAAAAATTACTTGGAAACATAGCATCTTAAAACAACAAATGTTTATTATCTCCCAGATTCTAGGTCAGGAATATAGGAACAGTTTAGCTGAGTGGATTTGGCTCAGGGTGTCTCATGATGTAATAAAAGTGTTGGCTGAGTTGCAGCTATCTCACATTTGACTCGGGGAGGATCCATGACCGTGCCTCCCTCACGTGGCTATTGGCTGGCCTCGGGATCTATTCAAGACTCACTCATAGCCCCCTCCACAGGGCTGCCTCATAGCCTGCAGCTGGCTCCTCCCAAAGCAAGTGTCCCAGGAAAGAATGAGACTGCACTCAAGAAGGGAGCTATGGTCTTTTCGCAATCTAATCCCAGAAGTGGCATCCCAGAATTTCTGCCATACTCTATTTAGAAGCAAAGTATTCAGTCCAGCCTGCAGGCCGGGGGAGCATGTGACTACCAGGAGGTGAGGAGCACTGAGAGGTATATATGTTTTTATAAAGATCCATAACTCTGTAAATGGATAAGGTAAGATGCTAAATGGCAATTAGTTGATAAAGGATGACTCTCACTTTTTGTTTTATACATGTGTATCATTTGATTTTTTTTAAATGATTATATTATTCTGTTACTAAAGAACAAAAGTAAATACAAATAATGTAAATTGCCAAAGTGATTTTTAAGGTCTTCTGTGATGGTGACTGAACATTCAGGTTTATGTCATTATTAATCTATCACTATAGGGCTTGATAAGAATGTGAAAGAGCTGACCTTGGCCCAAGATCCTGACTTTCTATGGGACAGTCCTGATGGATTTGTCCTGCAGAGGGATTGTGATAATTCTGAGAGGAATGTAGATTGGGCTACAGGTTAGCTCTGTGGAGTTGAATTAAGGCTTCCATGTCATGGGGATGCTTCCATTAGGTGAAAACTTGCCAAAAACTTATTCTGATGATGGAGGCTTTTTTCAAACATAGACATTTATAAGAATAATTTGGGAGTTTTTTGGTTGAAAGTGAAAGAAAAGCCAAACCCAATTGGGTTTTACACAAGGGAAATGTGTTGGTTCAAAAAACATTTCAGAGACTGAACTAGATTCAGGAGCTGTTTGTTTCATAGTTCCACAATATCATCAGGGTTCTGATTCTTCATCTTAATAGGATTTTCAATTGTGCACTCCTCTGTGTATTGATTATTCCTCATGTTTGCAAAAGTGGCAGCATCAAATCTAGAAATTCCAGGATTCATGTCCTTACATCAACAAATCCAACAAAAAGAAATAAAGTGTTTTTATACATTAACAGTAAAAAATATTGTTTGCTCTGACTGGCCTAGGTCATATGTCTTTTTCTGATTGGATCTTTGCATTGAGGTGGTGGTATGTTCAAACCAGCTTTAGCTCATCTGAGTTCAATCATAAATCTGATTTAAGAGGTCGATTTAAAGGGGGTGAATTTTATCCCAAACCCAAGTCTGAGATGGTGTAAATGAGTAATGTTCCAAAAGAAATGTAGAGTAATATTACCAGGGAATACGAGAACTTGATATAGGGCATCAAATAAAAGAAACATTATTACTTTGTAGGGACACAACAATTCTCCACACCAATCAGAATGACTGTTATTAAAGTGTCAAAAAATAACAGGTGCTGGCCAGGATGCAGAGAAAAAGAGATGCTTATACACTGTTGGTAGGAGTGTAAATTAGTGCATCCATTGTGGAAAACAGTGTGGCAATTCTTCAAAGACCTAAAATCAGAACTACCATTCAACTCAGAAATTTCATTACTGGGTATATACTCAAAGGAATATAAATCATTCTATCATAAAAGATTACAATATGCAATTAACATTATGTTTATTGCAACACTATTCACAATAGCAAAGACATGGAATCAACCTAAATGTCCATCAATGGCAGCATGGATAAAGAAAATGTAGTACATATACACCATGGAATACTATGCAGCCATAAAAAAGAATGAGATCATGTCCTTTGCAGGGATATAGATGGAGCTGGAGGCTATTATCCTTAGCAAACTAACACAGGAACAGAAAACCAGTACCACATGTTCTCACTTATAAGGGGAAACTAAATGATGAGAACAATGAAAATATAGAGGGGAGCAAGAGACCCTGGGGCCTATCAGAGGGTGGTGGGTGGGAGAAGGGAGAGGACCAGGAAAAATAACTAATGGGCTTAATACCTGAGTGATGAAGTAATCTGTACAACAAACCCTTATGACAAAAGTTGAACTATATAACAAACCTACACATGTACCTCTGAACTTAAAAGTTAAAAAAAAGAATTTATTTTAAAGGATTGTTTTTGCTTAAATTTTACAACTTGATAGCCCCATTCAAGCAAAAGTAAATAGAAATATTAAAGCTTATGTAAAAATTACATTGGCATTTAGTGCTTGAAAGATATAAACGTAGAGGCTTAAAACATTTGCTTGACTAGTTCCAAGAGTATTTTTATTTTTCCTTTTTTAAACAGTTTATTTAAGGATTATGACTATTTCTCCAGTTTTTCCAGTTATACCCTTTTCTGTGTGTTGACTGTTCTTAGCCTGGCCTCTCTCATAGAGGCAAAACAAGTATAAAAGTGGATAAAATAAAGACAAGAACTGATTGTCTCAATGGATACCAGGCAAATCAGGGAAGTGAGTTTCATATTTGCACTGGATTTCTGACTAGGAACACTTCCCAAACTGCAGCACAGGGGAGCAGATCCTAAAAAGCAGCATTCTCACTACAGGAAGGAAAGGGATCAAGTTTTGGAGGTGTAATTTGTGAGTCAAAGTCTCAGAGGGGAGATAGTTACATAAAGGAGGAACTCCAGAAATATACACAGGGGTCCCCTTGAGTTTTTGTTTGGATATTCAACTCATAGCTCCTTCTTAGTTGTTTTCTTCCTGGCCTCCCAACTTTTCCGTGGCGGAAGACAACTGTGGGGAAGCTGTGAGCTAAATGGGGATTCCAGAGATGACGTAGTGGTAGGAGAGATTGGGATTCTGACGAGCCAAAGTGGAGAGACAGTGCTGAACACCTCAAGCATCAAATTGAGACCTCAAAAAGGAAAAGGCCTTTCTACCTCTAGAGGAGCATTTCTTAATCACAGCACTATTGATAATCTGGACAGAACACGTCTCTTTGTTATGCATTGCAGAATGGTTGGCAGAATCTTTGGTCTGTCTACACACTGTAATCTAATAGCATTTTTCTTGTATTTTGAAAATCTTAACTAGGATATTCCCTAGGATTGTTTTAGGATATTGCCAAAAGTCCCCTGGGAAACAAAATATCCCCCAGTTGAGAACCACTGCAAAAGAATGAGAGCTACTTTAGGCCCACCCTAAAAACTCACCAACAAGCCTTGACGGGAAAAAACTGAGCAAGTCAAATACCTGCAAGAACGAAACTCAACACTCTTTAGAGGGAGACAGTATAATCCAGAATCTCAACAATATAGGATCCAAATTTCCATCATACAATAACAAATTATTGCACATACAAAAAACCCCCAAAGAATATGATCCATTAACCAGAGAAAAAATGAAGCCAGAGATGACACAGATGCTGGAGTTAGCAGACAAGGACTTTAAAACAGCTCTTATAGGTGACATCAGTGAAAATGAAGGAATAAAGAAATGCAAAACTTGCTCCTCTATATTAACAACAACAACAATAAACTGGCAAAAAGTGTGAGAATCAACTGTTTTGGGCACTGAAAACTTAAAATCTTGTAGCAACCAGGAGAGTGGCTTATTAAGAAAAAACAGCTGAATTCCAGTAAGAACAGTGAGTTGTGTGGTGTTTTAATTTACCCTGTTCCATCCCTCACCTTCCAGCTCAGTAGGAGCCTTGAAAATAACAGTCTTCATTCCCTCATTCCCGGTACTGATACTAAAGGGAGCACAATAGAGCTCATTTACAAACAGTTGTCATTATTCGTTTTAACCTGTCTGATGGCTCCTTGAAAGACTGGCTCCAAAGGCTTGCCTTCATCGCACCTGACTTAGAACTTACCCAGCGCTAAAGTGGCTACCTGAAAGCATTTGTCAAAAACACTTATTGGCAAATGTTTAGCTGCTACTGCCAGAGGCCATGGATAATAGTGCAAACAAATAGGCTAATCAAAGCTTAGGAGGAGAGAGTAGGAATAAGATGCTTTGTAAGTAAGGCTTCAAAAATCTCCAATAGATTCCTGAGAGCCTAGAAGACTCTGTGCAGGTTCAGGAAAGACCTGAGAAAACCATATACTTTCACCACTGGTTGACATTCCGGATCTGCAGAACTAGGAAGTGAAAGCTGAAACAGAGCTGTAAACTGCCTGGCTGAGTAGTGAAGACCCCTCCACTATCTGCACAGAGCCCTTTTGCAAAGACTGGGAGACATTTTGGTTCCAGGCATTTGGTTCCAGGAAATCTCTCTCCAAGCCTTATTTAACCACAAAGCTAACAGGACAGAGACTTCAAAGGCCACACTGACAAAGGATACATACTTTATAGAACTCATTGAGAAAAGTCACTAAGCAAAAATAACTACAATAAGCAGCCACAACAAACTCTGGGGAGGGGAGAAAATCTGACTTCCCAAGTTCTAATATTAAAAATGTCAAGGTTTCGGCAAAAACTTACGAGGCACGCAAAGAAACAAAAAGTATGGCCCATACACAAGAAGAAAGCAATCAACTGAAACGGTCCCTGAGGAAGAGCAAACATTGGACTTACTAGGAAAAGACTTTAAATCAGTTATTTTAAACAGTCTGAAAGGACTAAGGGGAACTGCTATGGTTTAAATGTGTGGCCCTTCTAAAATACATGCTGAAACTTAATCCTCATTGTGGTAATAATAACAGATGAGGCCTTTGGGAAGTGATGAACTCATGAGGGCTCCACCATCATGAATGGGATTACCACCGTATAGAAGGGCTTGAGGTTGAAGGGAGTGCTCTCTTGCCCTTTCATCCATATTGCCATATGAGGGCACAGTTTTTCATCTCTTCCTAAGGATGCAGCAACAAGGCACCATCTTGGAAGCAAAGAGCTGCCCTCACCAGACACCAGTCCTCCTGGCAGTGTGATTTTAGATTTCCCAGCCTCCAGAACCATAAGAAGTAATTTATAATTACTTTATATATTATATAAATATAATTTATATTTATATTAAATTATATAAATATAATTTATATTTATAAATTACTCAGTCTCAGGTATTTTGTTATAGCAGCAGTAATGAACTGAGAAAATATGAGAACAATGTCTCACCAAATAGAGAATATTAATAAAAAATACATGCATTATAAAAATAGAACTAAAAGGAAATTCTGTAGTTTAAAAACATACTGAAATAACCTGATAATTTCACTAGAAGATCTAAGCAGCATATCTGAAGAGGCATAAGGAAGAATCAGTGAACTTGAAGATAAATCTGTTGAGATTACCAGGTCTGAGGACAGGTAAAAACAAAGAAAAATGAACAGAGCTTAAGAGACCTAGAGAACACAATCAAACATACCATATTATGCATATTGGGAGTTCCAGAAGGAGAAACAGATAAAGAGGCCATTTTCAATAATGGATAACAGTTAGACATTAGATCGGCGAAGAAGTAGGTGATTTGAACAACGCTATAAAGGAACTAGACCAAAAAGACACCTATAGCACATTCCATCCAATAACAATGGAATATACATTTTTCTCAATTATATATGGAACATCCTTCCAAAATACCATGTTAGGCCACAAAACAAACTCAATAAATTTAAAAACACTGAAATAATACAGAGTATATTTTCCAGTAATAATGGAATAAAATTAGAAGTCAAAAACAGAAGGAAATCTTAAATATTCAAAAATATGTGGAAATTAAACAATATACTCTTAACAAGTGGGAAAAGAAGAAACCACAGGGAAATAGATAATACTTTGAGATAAACAAAATAAAAATACAATGTACCCAAACCTATGAGAAGCAACAAAAGCAGTGCTCAGAGGGAAATTTATATCTGTAAACATCTACATTTAAAAAAGAAGGTCTTGTCAGTAACCTAAATTTCCACCTTAAGAAACTTGAAAAAAAGGGAAAATGAAACTCAAAGCAAATAGAAGGAAAATAACAGTAAAGATTAAATAAATGAAACAGAGATTAGAAAACAATAGAATCAATAAAAACAAACTTGGTTAACATAATATCTTCCTTTACTTTAAAATATAAAGACACAGTTTAATTAAAATTAAGATATATACCTTGGAAGTACTAATAATAAGAAAAGTAGAGTGACTATATTAATATCAGGCAAATAGATTTCAAGAAACGGGTCATTATAAGAGAAAGGGGACATTTTCTACTTATAAATGGTCAATTTATTAAGAAGACACAACAACCTTTTTTTGTTCATGCAAACTCTTAGAGCAAAATATAATAGACATGGTGGCTTATTTATTTCTCACCCTTCTGGAGGCTGAGAAGTTATCCATGATCAAGGCACTGGTAGATTTGATGCCTGGAAAGGACCCAATTTCTGGTTCAGAGATGGTGACTTCTCATTGTGTTCACACATGGTAGAAGAGACAAGGCGTCTCTCTGGGGTTTCTTTTATAAAGATACTAATCACCTCCCAGGAGCCCCACTTTCTAATACCAGCCCCTTGGTGAGTAGGTTTAACCATATGAATTTTGGGAAAACACAATCATTCAGACCATAGCACAGTCCTAAATAAGAATGAACTAAATAACAGTGTTCAAAATATATAAAGCAACAGTTTACAAAACTAAAAAGAGAAATAGGCAAATTTATAACTATAAATATTTTAGCCATCATTCCATCATTGGTGTAAACAAACAAAAAAGCAAACTCAAAGTCTGGAGAACATGAACAATTATCAACCAGGTTGGTATCATTAACATTCATGGAACACTAAACCTCAACACAGCAGAATATATGTTCTCTTTAAGTGCACATTAAGTAGTTGCAAAGATTGGTCATAAAACAAGTCTCAACAAATCCAAAGAATTAAAAATTAGAGTTTATAAAAACTTTAAACTTCTTATTCATAGTAAAACAAATAGGCAAGCTACATACTGGGAAGAAATATTTGCCCTATTTATATCTTTCTAAGAACCTGTATCTAGACGACATAAAACACTCCTAAAACTCAGTAATAAGAAAAAACCCAATTTTTAATAAGGCAAAAAATTTGAATAGACACTTCATAAAGGATGGACAGTAAACACATGAAAAAGAGCTCACCATCATTAGTAATCAGGGATATGCAAATGAGATATCCCACAGAGTAGTATAAACCTAAAAAGACTGACAATCTCAAGTGTTGATGAGGATGTGGAGCAATCAGAACTCTCATGCAGTGCTAACAGGAATATAAAATGGTATAACCAATTTAAAAATCTCTGGAAATGTCTTACAAAATTAAACTCCTGCCACCACTCTGACCCAACCCTCCTAATCCCAATTATCCAACAGAAATAATATTTTTTTTAAAAGTCTAAAAACACTTATACAGGCCTGGCACGGTGGCTCAAGCCTGTAATCTCAGCACTTTGGGAGGCCGAGGAGGATGGATCACGAGGTCAGGAGACTGAGACCATCCTGGCTAACATGGTGAAAACCTGTCTCTACTAAAAATACAAAAATTAGCTGGGCGTGGTGATGTGTGCCTGTAATGCCAGCTACTTCGGAGGCTGAGGCAGGAGAATTACTTTAACCAGGGAGTCGGAGGTTGCAATGAGCCAAGATTGCGCCACTGCACTCCAGCCGGGCAACAGAACGAGACTCTGTCTCAAAAAAAAAAAAAAAAAAAAAAAAAAAAAAAACCAAAAAAACAAAAACTGTACAGCATGTTCACAGAGCAGTTCTATTCATAAAACCCCCAAGCTAGAAACAATCCAAATACTTACCTATAGGAGAATGAATAAACATGAGATACTGCTCAGTGTGAAGAAGAACAAACTAATAATACAAAAGGGACCTACACAGGTAGGGGTGAGAAATAGGTGACGTGGTAGAGATTGACTTTGTAGGGGTTCAAGACAACTTCTAGAGTGACAAATAATCTGTATCTTAAAAGCTTTGTGGGTTATATGGGTGTGTGCAATTTGTCAAAAGTAATATAACTGCACTCTGAAAATCTCTACGTATCACCATAAATAATAAAAAGAGAAATCCTTCTTGGAACAAGATAGGTACAAATAAATGGAAATTTCTCTCTTTTTTTGCCGACTTACATATAGTTTTCTCTCACTTTTAAGGTTAAACCAGAGACAAAATGAAAAATTAAAAACTCTTGGTAAGGGAAAATAGTAATATTAAGCAAGTTGACAAATACCTTAGAAATTCAACTTAACATGGTGTTGCTTTTGAATTCCTATAGTTTTATGCTGCAGTGATGGAAGTGATGGAAGTTAGAGTTTATTCAATATACTTCATGTTTCAAGAATGCATGGTTATTGAAGAGATATTTTATCATTCCCTAACACCTGCAGCGGCTAATAACCCACTCCATTTGTATCTTTAAAGTTCTTGGTGGATAAGCAGAAATGAGGAATATTTAAAAGTTCTTTGACTTCTCACCTGCTGACTCTAAGTGTAAGGAGAATCTTTAATCAAATAAACTGTAATTCTTTGGGGATAATATTTTATATTTTTTTGCTAATGTTGAGGTGGTTTCCGATTCATTTAAATGAATGCTGACATTCTGAATTGATCTTCAATATTCTATGAGAAATTAATTATTGATAAAACTTTTCTTATGAAAGTCTAAGGTTTTCATTCTGGCAAGATAATTTCTTGGTGGAGACAGCCCACTGCCTTTCCCATACTGATACCAGGCAGTTACTCCCCCTTTTAAAACTTTCAGTAAAGTACGAATAAAACCACCTTGTTTGGTATTTTCAATACAATTGAGATAGCATATATTTTGCAAAAATATTGTATTAATAGTAATCTAATATCACAGAAAAATATCAGAATACAAAATATGAAAATAGGCAATGAAGTCCTACTATTACTAGTTTTTTCCCTACATTTTGTCTTATGGGAAAGAGAGTTTCTTCTTTTTTTTTTTTTTTCACCAAATGCTTTGCAGATTTTTTCTAGCGTTCTCTCTGGGTATGTACTTCTCAATCCCTGGTTGTCAAATGTGTGATGATCAGTGATACAGTGAAATCAGAAAAACCTGCTGTGAATTATGGCTTTGCTATACTAATCACAGACCTAAAAGTAAAAGCTAAAATTATAAGACTTCTAAAAGAAAACATGTGCTAATATCTCTGCAACCTAGGGTAGGCAAAGATGTATTAGGGGAGTTTTTGTTGTTGTTGTTGTTTTTAACATAGACTTGGAAGACGTTTACATTCATCTCCCATTCTGCATATAAACATGCCTTCTGATACAAGGAATCACTGTTTTGGCTTGGAAATTCAGCCCCTCTCCACTCTTATTCATGTGATTGGCATGGAGCCCTGCTCACAAGGACTGGTGGTGGACATGTGGAACAGATCTAAGCCAATAAAGGTGTCTCATTCCTTGGTACATCTTGATTTGTTCAGGAATGGGCAGGTGACCTAAGCCAAGCCAATCAGAGTAAATCTCTCTTCACATAGAATTACCAGAGCAGGAGGTATTGTATAAAGACTTTGCCTCTTCTTAATTGGGTTTGACTAGGTTTGCAAGTCCTGTAAAGCTCTGACAGGCATTTTCCAATCATGAGGAAAGAGCCCTTTGATTACAGATGCAGCATAGAGGAAGTGGAGTTAAGAGACAGAATGAATGAAATTAGATATGGATGACATTGTTTCAGCCTTTGCTTCCAGTTGGGCCTGATGTCAGATGTACCCTTGGACTAGTCAGTGGCTGGAAACAATGTATTCCATTTTTTGCTTGAGGCTACATTGAATTGGATTTTTCTATGCAACTGAAAGTATCTGCACTAATATTATCTATGACACAGAATTAGTAAGATGTACTCTTGTAAGAATATCTAGAAATCATTTTGTGATATGGCTATGCAGTAAAATGGGGGAAAGTTAGTATTTTAATCCTCTATCACTTATTGGCTGTGTAATCTTTTATTTTTAACTTTATTTATCAAGCGTTTACTCCCTCTCAGGCACTGTGAGGGTAATTTTAGACATTTTATCAAATTTCTTCCTTCCAACAATCCAATAAAGTAGTTATTTTTAACTCATTTCACAAACAAGGGACCCAGAGTTCAGAGAAGTTATACAAAATTCTTCTCGTAACATAACAGGTAAATAGCACAGGCAGGGTTTGAATCCCTGTGTGTATTACTCCAATATGTGCTATTGGTTATCACTTAATATCTCTGAGTAGTTTTCATCTATAAATTGCAAACAACAGTATTTCCCACTATTAATATATTACAGTCTTTTTGTAGGGCGAAACCATGCAAGTACTTTATAAGCTACAAATGACTGTGTCATTTTTGCTATTTTGTTATTTTACTTTCTAAGATACAATGTCTCGTTCTGTCATCTAGACTGCAGTGCTGTGCCATGATCATGGCTCACTGCAGCCTCAAACTCCTGGGCTCTAGCAATCCTCCCACCTCAGCCTTCTGAGTAGCTGGGACTACAGATGCATGTCCCCATGCCCAGGTAGTATTTATTTTTTATTTTTCGTAAGATGAGGTCTTGCTACATTCCCGAGACTCTTCTTGAGCTCCTGACCTCAAGAAATCCTCCTGCCTTAGCCTCTTAAAGTGTTGGAATCACAGGTGTGAGCCACTGCACCCAGCCATGTTCACATTTATTAAACCAGATTTAAATGCGGTGATTAACAAGATTGTTTCCATCCTATATGTGTAGTTCATTGATATTTGAGCCCCAGGAAGATGTCTATAAAAGGCATTGTTAATATAAATGTATAATTTTTGACAATTTTCATTTTTCATCTTTGACTTGCTGACCTACAGATCCTCACCCTATTCCTTCGAAGTAAGGAGCACACAAGTTTAACTAGCTTTTTAAAAGCATATTAAGTTTCATGGCTCCCATTTCTCATGCAAGGAATCAGGGCAGAGGGAAGATGGGAAGAGAGTGAGAGTCAATACTTGCAGAGAAAAATACAGGTCATTTTAGTGGAAGGGGAGACCAACCGTAAAAGATGGAGAGCTGAAAAAAAATGTGTGATTAAAAGAGTAGTCTAGCTGTTCTCAACTTGGACTAGATCATAAAGTTATCCATGGATCTTTTCAAAAAATACATATAATTGGGTTGCACCCTTGATCACTGAAATCAGATTTCATGACTGGAGCACATGGTATTGTCTTTAAAGCTCCACAGGTGATTTCAATGTGCAGCTAGGCTGGATGGCCCCTAGGATAAAGCAGGAAAAAGTGACACTTTTCTTTATGTAGTTGTATATATTTTTATGTGTTTCAATAATTAATTTACCTATTAATAAACTTACTAATGTGCATTTATTCACTCATTCCTCCTTTTAAACAGTGAATCAATTATCCACCTATTCATCCATTTATTCAGCCACTCATTTATTTGTTCACTGATTCATCCTCTTACTTAGCTAGCCAGTGACCTAGTCAACCCATGGATATTTATCGAGTGCCTAAGCCCTGTGCGTTTAGAGATATAAAAGTGAACATGACAGATGAGGTCATTGCTTCATAAAACTACCAGTTGGTTATGGCGGTGTTTCTCAGAGTGAATGTAACAGTGCTAAGAAACATTACTTCTTTGGCTTATGAAAAGATATTTTGAGAAACATTTGCTTATGGACTAATTCTGAAGTTATGGAAACTTTTGCTTTAATATTACTTGCATGGAATGGTAATATCTCTATGTCATTGACACATTTAAGGATACTGGAAATTCTAATTTTAAATTTGCTGAAGTGAGATGATGACTGATGAAAAGAAATAATGCTGAATTACCACTTCCCTCCCACTTTATACCAAATAAAGTTCAGCTTAATATCTTCAGCTTAAAGATAAAAGAGAATGATTATAAGTAGCTTTGGTTCAATTCGTAGTTCCTTTTCTATTTACAGATATCTCTAATCTTCATTAAAAGGCTCATTTATATATCTTTTAACACGTTCAATTAAAACTTCTCTAACCTCCCACTTTATCCAATTGAGCCAAATTTGGAGTTGATATGTTCTGTTTTAGCTGCTACTTATTTGTTTGTACTGATTCACTGAGCCTTAATATAGCTCATGTTAACAAAGTCCATGGTTACTGTTTTGAGTGAGAACAGGATATAAGTACTACATGTTCTTGGACATCAATAGCAGCTTGATCTTTCTCAATTGCTAAATCCTGTAATTGTTAAAGATGTTTTACTCCGAGGGAATAGTGTACATTTTAAAGTGGTTTTCTTTACTTTTTAAATGTACCCTAGAACTTAAAGTATAATAATAATAATAAATAAATAAATAAATAAATAACGATTTGTCAAATGTCATCACAAATGAGAAATGTCCAGATTGTACCAATTTTATACATTCTTAAATTTTTAAAACTTCCCACTTTCATGTGTAATTTCCTGGAACAGGGACTTCTCAACTGAGTTGCTAGAAATGTCCATGATAGGTGCTATGGCCTTGACAGCTTAAGCTAGTTGAATTATTTTGGCTTACTTTGCCTTCATGAAATCCATAATTTTTAAATGTCAGTATTTGTTAAATAATTTTTAGTGTAAGCATAATGTAAGTACATATTAAGTTTCTTCCAATGGCAAAAAATGATACAAAAAAGTAAAAATCTATCACCTTCATTTTTCCACTATCAATCCGTTCCATAAAAAGTTAACTTCTGTTGTTTCTTAAGAACATCTGGAGATTTTATATGTAGATAATATTGTAGCCTAGATTACCCCAAAAAGTTAAGGAAGAAAGAGAGAATTTATCTAACCAGTCTCTACCTCCAATTGATCAAAAGTTTATACAACAAATTGTAACTCCCCTAAACTTTCCGGTTGCGCATACATGGGTGCTGGGCAGTGTCTGCTGGGGAAGCCTCAGGGCAGGACATGAAACGTGTTTGGTAGGGATCTGAAGTGAAATATTGTCAAATTAAGCCTCATCCTTCATGAAAGCTTTTGCATTTTCCACTGCCCAGTAGAAATGCAGAAGGTTTCATGAGGAAACAGAGTCAAATGAGCCTAAGCGTCTGAAGTGGTACATAGAGATGTTTAACATATTTTGTATGTAAAGGGGTGTGTGTGTGTATGTGAATTTAAGTACTGAAAAACAATCTTTGTTTTTCAACTTTTGTTTTAGCTTCAAGGGATACATGTGAAGGTTTGTTACTTTGGTACATTGAGTGATACTAAAGTTTGGATTACAAATGACCGAGGTACTGGGCATAGTATCTAATTTTGTTTCAACCCTGTCAACCTCCCCACCTCCCCACTCTAGTAGTCCCCAGTTTCTACTGTTGCCAACTTTGTGTCCATGAGTACCGATTATTTAGCTCCCACTTAAAAGTGAGAACATGAAGTATTTGGTTTCTGTTTCTGCATTAATTTCCTTAGGATAATGGCCTCCAGCTGAATCCATGTTGCTGCAGTGGGCATGATTTTATTATTTTGTATGGCTATGTAGTATTCCGTGGCATGTGTGTATCATGTTTTCTTTATCCATTCCATCACTGACAGAAACCTAGATAGATTGTATGTCTTTGTTATTGTGAATATGCTTTGACCAACATGTGAGTACATGTGTCTTATTGGTAGAATGATTTATTTATTTATTATGCTTTAAATTCTGGGATGTATGTGCAAAATGTGCAGGTATGTTACACAGGTATACTTGTGCTATGGTAATTTGCTGCATCCATCAACCCATCATCTACATTAGGTATTTCTCATAATGTTATCCCTCCCCTTGCTCCCCGCTCACTGACAGGCCCCAGTTGTGATGTTCCCCTCCCTGTGCCCATATTTTTTCATTGTTCAGCTCCCACTTATGAGTGAGAACATGTGGTGTTTGGTTTTCTGTTCCTATGTTAGTTTGCTGAGAATGATGGTTTCTAGCCTCATCCATGTTCCCTCAAAAGGACATGAACTCATTCTTTTTTATGGCTGCATAGAATTCTATTGTGTATATGTGCCATATTTTCTTTATCCAGTCTATCCCTGATGGGCATCTGGGTTGGTTCCAAGTCTTTGCTATTGTGAATAGTGCCACAATAAACATATGTGTGTGTGTGTCTTTATAGTAGAATGATTTGTAATCCTTTGGTTATATACCCAGTAATGGGATGGCTGGGTCAAAAGGTATTTCTGGTTCTAGATCCTTGAGGAATTGCCACATTGTCTTCCACAATGGTTGAACTAATTTACACTCCCACCAACAGTGTAAAAGCATTCCTATTTCTCCACATCCTCTCCAGCATCTGTTGTTTCCTGACTTTTTAACGATTGCCATTCTAACTGGCATGAGATGATATCTCATTGTGGTTTTGATTTGCATTTCTCTAATGACCAGTGATGATGAGCTTTTTTTCATATGTTTTTTTTGCCACATAAATGTCTCCTTTTGAAAAGTGTCCATTCATATCCTTTGCCCATTTTTTGATAGAGTTGTTTGTTCTTTTCTTGTAAATTTGTTTAAGTTCTTTGTAGATTCTAGATATTAGCCCTTTGTCAGATGAGTAGATTGTAAAAATTTTCTCCCATTCTGTAGGTTGCCTGTTCACTCTGATGGTAGTTTCTTTTGCTATGCAGAAGCTCTTCCGTTTAATTAGATCCTATTCGTCAATTTTGGCTTTTGTTGCCATTGCTTTTGGTGTTTTAGTCATGAAGTCTTTGCCCATGCCTATGTCCTGAATGGTATTGCCTAGGTTTTCTTCTAGAGTTTTTATGGTTTTAGGTCTTATGTTGAAGTCTTTAATCCATCTCGAGTTAATTTTTGTATAAGGTGTAAGGAAGGCATCCAGTTTCAGTTTTCTACATATGACTAGCCAGTTTTCCCAACACCATTTATTAAATGGGAAATCCTTTCCCCACTGCTTGTTTTTGCCAGGTTTGTCAAAGATCAGATGGTTGTAGATGTATGGTGTTATTTCTGAGGACTCTGTTCTGTTCCCTTGGTCTATATATCTATTTTGGTACCAGTACCATGCTGTTTTGGTTACTGTAACCTTGTAGTATATTTTGAAGTCATGTAGCATGATGCCTCCAGCTTTGTTCTTTTTGCTTAGGATTTTCTTGGCTATACAGTCTCTTTTTTGGTTTCATATGAAATTTAAAGTAGTTTTTTTAACTAATTCAGTGAAGAAAGTCAATGGTAGCTTGATGGGAATAGCACTGAATTTACAAATTGCTTTGGGCAGTATGGCCATTTTCACAATATTGATTCTTCTTATCCATGAGCATGGAATATGTTTTTCCATTTGCTTATGTCCTTTCTTATTTCCTTGAGCATTGCTTTGTAGTTCTCCTTGAAGAGGTCCTTCACATCCCTTGTAGGTTGTATTCCTATGTATTTTATTCTCTTTGTGGCAATTGTGAATAGGAGTTCACTCATGATTTGGTTCTCTGCTTGTCTGTTACTGGTGTATAGGAATGCTTGTGATTTTTGCACACTGATTTTGTATCCTGAGACTTCACTGAAATTGCTTATCAGCTTATGGAGATTTGGGGCAGAGACAACAGGGTTTTCTAAATATACAATAATGTAATATGCAAACAGAGACAATTTGATTTCCTCTCTTAATTGTGAATACCCTTTACTTCTTTCTCTTGCCTGATTGCCCTTGTCAGAACTTCCAATACTGTGTTGAATAGGAGTGATGAGAGAGGGCATCCTTTGTCTTGTGCTGGTTTCAAAGGGAATGCTTCCGGTCTTTGGCCATTCAGTATGATATTGGCTGTGGGTTTGTCATAAATAGCTCTTATTATTTTGAGACATGTCTCATTAATACCTACTTTATTGAGTGTTTTTAGCATGAAGGGGTGTTGAATTTTATTGAAGGCCTTTTCTGCATCTATTGAGATGATAATGTGTTTTTTGTCATCGGTTCTGTTTATGTGATAGATTACGTTTATGGATTTGCATATGTTGAAGCAGCCTTGCATCCCAGGAATAAAACTGACTTGATCGTGGTGGATAAGCTTTTCGATGTGCTGCTGGATTCAGTGTGCCAGTCTTTTATGGAGGATTTTCATAAAAATGTTCATCAGGGATATTGGCCTGAATTTTCTTTTTTTGTTGTATCTCCACCAGGTTTTGTTATCAGGATGATGCTGCTCGCATACAATGAGTTAGGGAGGAGTCCTTCTTTTTCTATTGTTTGGAATGCTTTAAGAAGGAATGGTACCAGCTCCTCTTAGTACCTCTGGCAGAATTCTGCTGTGAATCCCTCTGGACCTGGGTTTTTATTTGTTTGGTAGGCTATTAATTATGGCCTCAATTTCAGAACTTGTTATTGCTCTATTCAGGGATTTGACTTCCTCCTTGTTTAGTCATGGGACAGTGTATGTGTCCAGGAATTTATCCATTTCTTCTAGATTTTCTAGTTTATGTGCACTGAGATGTTTATAGTATTCTCTGATGGTAGTTTGTATTTCTGTAAGATCAGTGGTGATATCCATTTTATCATTTTTTATTGTGTCTATTTGATTCTTCTCTCTTTTCTTCCTTATTCATCTGGCTAGCAGTCTATTTTGTTAATATTTTCAAAAAACCAGCTCATGGATTCATTGATTTTTTGAAAGGCTTTTTGTGTGTCTGTCTCCTTCACTTCTTCTCTGATCTTAGTTATTTCTTGTTTTCTGCTAGCTTTTGAATTTGTTTGCACTTGCTTTTGTGGTTCTTTTAGTTGTGATGTTTGGGTGTTGATTTTAGCTCTTTCCCACTTTCTCCTGTAGGCATTTAGGGCTATAAATTTCCCTGTAAACACTGCTTTAGCTGTGTCCCAGAGATTCTGGTATGTTGCATCTTTGTTCTCATTGGTTTCAAAGAAGTTATTTATTTCTTCCTTCATTGCGTTATTTACACCATACTCATTCAGGTGGAGGCTGTTCAGTTTCCATTTAGTTGTGTGGTTTTGAGTGAGTTTGTTAATTCTGACTTCTAATTTGATTGCACTGTAGTCTGAGAGACTGTTATGATTTCTGTTCTATTGCATTTGCTGAGGAGTGTTTTACTTCCAATTATGTGGTTAATTTTAGAATAAGTGTTATGTGGTGTGGAGAATAATGTATATTCTGTTGATTGGGGGTGGAGAGTTCTCTAGATGTCTATCAGGTCAGCTTGGTGCAGAGCTGAGTTCAAGTCCTGAATATCCTTGTTAATTTTCTGTCTCCTTGATCTGTCTAATATTGACAGCAGGGTGTTAAATTATCCCACTATTATTGTATGGGAGTCTAAGTCTCTTTCTAGGTCTCTAAGAACTTGCTTTAAGAATCTGAGTGGCCTGGGGGTGCCAGGATGGCCGAATAGGAACAGCTCCAGCCTCCAGCTCCCAACGTGAGTGACACAGAAGATGGGTGATTTCTGCATTTCCAACTGAGGTACGAGATTCATCTCACTGGGCCACGTCAGACAGTGGGTGCAGGAGAGTGGGTGCAGCCCAATGAGCGAGAGCCGAAGTGGGGCAAGGCATCGCCTCACCTGGAAAGTGCAAGGGGGAAGGGAATTCCCTTTCCTAGCCAAAAGAAACCATGATACACAACACCTGGAAAATCGGATCACTCCCACCCTAATACTTCACTTTACCAAGAGTCTTAGCAAATAGCACACCAGGAGATTATGTCCCGTGCCTGGCTCAGAGGGTCCCACGCCCACGGAGCCTCGCTCATTGCTAGCACAGCAGTCTGAGATCTAACTGCAAGGTGGCAGCGAAGCTGGGGGAGGGGTGCCCACCATTGCTGAGGCTTAAGTAGGTAAGCAAAGTGGCCAGGAAGCTCAAACTGGGTGGAGCCCACCACAGTTCAAGCCTGCCTGCCTCTATAGATTCCACCTCTGGGGACAGGGCATAGCCAAACAAAAGGCAGCAGAAACCTCTGCAGATTTAAATGTCCCTTCTGACAGCTTTGAACAGAGTAGTGGTTCTCCCAGCATGGGGTTTGAGATCTGAGAATGGACAGACTGCCTGCTCAAGTGGGTCACTGACCCCTGAGTAGCCTAACTGGGAGACAACCCCCACTAGGGGCAGTCTAACACCTCACACCTCACACGACCGGGTAGACCTCTGAGATGAAGCTTCCAGAGGAACAATCAGACAGCAACATTTGCTGTTCAGCAATATTCACTCTTCTGCAGGCTCTGCTGCTGATACCCAGGCAAACAGGGTCTGGAGTGGACCTCAAGCAAACTTCAACAGACCTGCAGCTGTGGGTCCTTACTGTTAGAAGGAAAACTAACAAACAGAAAGGACATCCATACCAAAACCCCATCTGTACATCACCATTGTCAAAGACCAAAGGTAGATAAAACCACAAAGATAGGGAAAAAGCAGTGCAAAAAAGTTGAAAATTCTAAAAATCAGAGCACTTATCCCCCTCCAAAGGAATGCAACTCCTCGCCAGCAATGGAACATAGCTGGACAGAGAATGACTTTGATGAGTTGAGAGAAGAAGGCTTCAGATGATCAAACTTCTCCAAGCTAAAGGAGGAAGTATGAACCTAGTGCAAAGAAACTAAAAACCTTGATTAAAACATTCGACGAATGGCAAACTAGAATAACCAATGTAGAGAAATCCTTAAATGACCTGATAGAAATGAAAACCATGACAAGAGAACTATGTGACAAATGCACAAGCTTCGTTAACTGAGACTCGATCAACTGGAAAAGGGTATCAGTGATTGAAGATCAAATGAATGAAATGAAGTGAGAAAGGAAGTTTAGAGAAAAAAGAGTAAAAAGAAATGAACAAAGTCTCCAAGAAATATGGGACTATATGAAAAGACCAAATCTACGTCTGATTGCTGCACCTGAAAGTGACGGGGAGAATGGAACCAAGTTGGAAAACATTCTGCAGGATATTATGCAGGAGAACTTCCCCAACCTAGCAAGGAAGGCCAACATTCAAATTCAGGAAATACAGAGAACACCACAAAGATACTCCTCGAGAAGAGCAACTCCAAGACACATAATTGTCAGATTCACCAAAGTTGAAATGAAGGAAAAAAATGTTAAGGGCAGCCAGAGAGAAAGTTCGGATTACCCACAAAGGGCAGCCCATCAGAATAACAGCAGATCTCTCGGCAGAAACTCTACAAGCCAGAAGAGAGTGGGGGCCAATATTCAACATTCTTAAAGAAAAGAATTTCAACCCAGAATTTCATATCTAGCCAAACTAAGTTTCATAAGTGAAGGAGAAATAAAATCCTTTATAGACAAGCAAATGCTGAGACATTTTGTCACCACCAGGCCTGCCCTACAAGAGCTCCTGAAGGAAGCACTAAACATGGAAAGGAACAACTGGTACCAGCCACTGCAAAAACATGCCAAAATGTAAAGACCATCAAGGTTAGGAAGAAACTGCATCAACTAATGAACAAAATAACTGGCTAACGTCATAAAGACAGAACCAAGTTCACACATAACAATATTAACCTTAAATGTAAATGGGCTAAATGCTCCAATTAAAAGACACAGACTGGCAAATTGGATAGAGTCAAGACCCATCAGTTTGCTGTATTCAGGAGACCCATCTCATGTGCAGAGACACACATAGGCTCAAAATAAAGGGATGGAGGAAGATCTACCAAGCACATGGAAAACAAAAAAAGGCAGGGGTTGCAATCCTAGTCTCTGATAAAACAGACTTTAAACCAACAAAGATCAAAAGAGACAAGGCCATTACATAATGGTAAAGGGATCAATTCAACAAGAAGAGCTAACTGTCCTAAATATATATGCCCCCAATACAGGAGCACCCAGATACATAAAGCAAGTCCTTAGAGACTTACAAAGAGACATAGACTCCCACACAATAATAATAGGAGAATTTAACACCCCACTGTCAGTATTAGACAGATCAATGAGACAGAAAGTTAACACAGATATCCAGGAATTGAACTCAACTCTGCACCAAGTGGACCTAATAGACATCTACAGAACTCTCAACCCCAAATCAACAGAATATACATTTTTCTCAGCACCACATCACACTTATTCCAAAGTTGACCACATAATTGGAAGTAAAGCACCCGTCAACAAATGTAAAAGAACAGAAATTATAACAAACTGTCTCTCAGACCACAGTGCAATCAAACTAGAACTCAGGATTGAGAAACTTACTCAAAACTGCTCAACTACATGGAAACTGAACAACCTGCTTCTGAGTGACTAATGGTACATAACGAAATGAAGGCAGAGATAAAGTTGTTCTTTGAAACCAATGAGAACAAAGATACAACATACCAGAATTTCTGGCACACATTTAAAGCATTGTATAGAGGGAAATTTATAGAAATAAATGCCCACAAGAGAAAGCAGGAAAGATCTAAAATTGACACCCTAACATCACAATTTAAAGAACTAGAGAAGCAAGAGAAAACACATTCAAAAAGTAGCAGAAGGCAACAAATAGCTAAAATCAGAGCAGAACTGAAGGAGATAAATACACAAAAAACCCTTAAAAATCAATGAATCCAGTTCTTTGAAAAGATCAACAAAACTGATAGACCGCTAGTAAGACTAATAAAGAAGAAAAGAGAGAAGAATCAAATAGATGCAATAAAAAATGATAAAGGGGATATCACCACTGACCCCACAGAAATACAAACTAACATCAGAGAATACTATAAACACCTCTGTGCAAATAAACTAGAAAACCTAGAAGAAATGGATAAATTCTTGGACACATACACTGTCCCAAGACTAAACCAGGAAGAAGTTGAATCCCTGAATAGACCAATAACAGGCTCTGAAATTGAGGCAATAATAATAGCCTACCAACCAAAAAAACACCAGGACTAAGTGGATTCACAGCCAAATTCTACTAGAGGCACAAGGAGGAGATGGTACCATTCCTTCTGAAACCATTCCAATCAACAGAAAAAGAGATCCTTCACATCCCTAACTCATTTTATGAGGCCAACATCATCCTGATACCAAAGCCTAGCAGAGACACACACACACAAAAGAGAATTTTAGACCAATATCTCTGATGAACATCGATGCAAAAATCCTCAATAAAATATGGGCAAACGGAACCCAGCAGCACATCAAAAAGCTTATCCACCGTGATCAAGTGGGCTTCATCCCTGGGATGCAAGGCTGGTTCAACATATGCAAATCAATAAATGTAATCCAGCATAAAAACAGAACCAAAGACAAAAACCACATGATTATCTTAATAGATGCAGAAAAGGCCTTTGACAAAATCCAACAGCCCTTCATGCTAAAAACTCTCAATAAATTTGGTATTGATGGAAGGTATCTCAAAATAATAAGAGCTATGTATGACAAACCCACAGCCAATATCATACTGAATGAGCAAAAACTAGAAGCATTCCCCTTGAAAACTGGCACAAGACAGGGATGCCCTCTCTCACCACTCCTATTCAACATAGTGTTGGAAGTTCTGGCCAGGGCAATCAGGCAGGAGAAAGAAATAAAGGGTGTTCAATTAGGAAAAGAGGAGGTAAAATTGTCCCTATTTGCAGATGACATGATTGTATATTTAGAAAACCCCATGGTCTCAGCCCCAAATCTCCTTAAACTGATAAGCAACTCTGGATACAAAACAAATGTACAAAAATCACAAGCATTCTTATACACCAATAACAGAGAGCCAAATCATGAATGAACTCCCATTCACAATTACTTAAAAGAGAATAAAATACCTAGAAATCCAACTTACAAGGGATGTGAAGGACGTCTTCAAGGAGAACTACAAACCACTGCTCAGTGAAATAAAAGAGGACACAAACAAATGGAAGAACATTCCATGCTCATGGATAGGAAGAATCAATATCGTGAAAATGGCCATACTGCCCAAGGTAATTTATAGATTCAATGCCATCCCCATTAAACTACCAATGACTTTCTTCACAGAATTGGAAAAAACTGCTTTAAAGTTCATATGGAACCAAAAAGAATCCACATTGCCAAGACAATCCTAAGCCAAAAGAACAAAGCTGGAGGCATCACACTACCTGACTTCGAACTATACTACAAGGCTATAGTAACCAAAACAGCATGGTACTGGTACCAAAACAGACATATAAACCAATGGAACAGAACAGAGCCCTCAGAAATAATACCACACATCTACAACCATCTGATCTTTGACAAACCTGACAAAAACAAGAAATGGGGAAAAGATTCCCTATTTAAAAAATGGTGCTGGGAAAACTGGCTAGCCATAAGTAGAAAGCTGAACTGGATCCCTTCCTTATATCTTATACAAAAATTAATTCAAGATGGATTAGAGACTTAAATGTTAGACCTAAAACTATAAAAACCCTAGAAGAAAACCTAGGCATTACTATTCAGGACTTAGGCATGTGCAAGGACTTCATGTCTAAAACACCAAAAGCAATGGCAACAAAAGCCAAAATTGACAAATGGGATCTAATTAAACTAAAGAGCTTCTGCATAACAAAAGAAACTACCATCAGAGTGAATAGGCAACCTGCAGAATGGGAGAAAATTTTTACAATCTACTCCTCTGACAAAGGGCTAATATCTAGAACCTACAAAGAACTCAAACAAATTTACAAGGAAAAAACCAAAAACAAAAACATGGGCAAAGGATATGAACAGACAGTTCTCAAAAGAAGACATTTATGCAGCCAAAAGAAACATGAAAAAATGCTCATCATCACCAGCCATCAGAGAAATGCAATATCAAAACCACAATGAGATACCATCTCACACCAGTTAGAATGGCAATCATTAAAAAGTCAGGAAACAACAGATGCTGGAGAGGATGTGGAGAAATAGGAACACTTTTGCACTGTTGGTCAGACTGTAAACTAGTTCAGCCATTGTGGAAGACAGTGTGGTGATTCCTGAAGGATCTAGAACTAGAAATACCATTTGACCCAGCCATCCCATTACTGGGTATATACCCAAAGGATTATAAATCATGCTGCTATAAAGACACATGCACACATATGTTTATTGCAGCACTATTCACAATAGCAAAGACTTGGAACCAATCCAGATGTCCAACAATGACCGACTGGATTAAGAAAATGTGGCACATATACACCATGGAATACTATGCAGCCATAAAAAAGGATGAGTTTGTGTCCTTTGTAGGGACATGGATGCAGCTGGAAACCATCATTCTCAGCAAACTATCGCAAGAACAGAAAACCAAACACTGCATGTTCTCACTCATTGGTGGTAATTGAACAATGAGAACACTTAGACACAGGAAGGGGAACATCACACACTGGGGCCTGTTGTGGGGTGGGGGAGGGGGGAAGGATTGCATTAGGAGATATAGCTAATCTAAATGATGAGTTAATGGGTGCAGCACACCAACATGGCACGTGTATACATATGTAACAAACCTGCATGTTGTGCACATGTACCCTAGAACATAAAGTATAATAATAATAATAATAATAAAGGATCTGAGTGCACTTGTATTGGGTGCATATATATTTAGGATAGTTAGTTCTTCTTGTTGCATTGATGCCTTTACCATTATGTAATGCCCTTCTTTGTCTTCTGATCTTTGTTGGTTTGAAGTCTGTTTTATTGGAGAGTAGAATTGCAACCTCTGCCTTGTTTTTTTTTTTTTTTTTGTTTGTTTGTTTTTTTTTGCCTTCCATTTGCTTGGTAAATAATCCTCCGTTCCTTTATTTTGAGTCTATGTGTGTCTTTGCATGTGAGATGGATCTCCTGAACACAGCACACGATGGTTCCTGACTCTGTATCCAATTTGCCAGTCTGTGCCTTTTAATTGGGGCATTTAGTCCATTTACATTTGAGGTTATATTGTTATGTGTGAATTTGATCCTATCATTATGATGCTAGCTGGTTATTTTACCCATTAGTGGATGCAGTTTCTTCATAGTGTTGATGGTCTTTACATTTTGGTATGTTTTTGCAGTGACTGGTACCGGTTTTTCCTTTACATATTTAGTGTTTCCTTCAGGAGCTCTTGTAAGGCAGGCCTGATGGTAACAAAAATCCCTCAGCATCTGCTTGTCTGTAAAGGATTTTATTTTTTTCTTTGCTTATGAGCTTAGTTTGGCTGGATATGAAAATCTGGTTTGAAAATTCTTTTCTTTAAGAATGTTGAGGCCGGGTGTGGTGGCTCACTCCTGTAATCCCAGCACTTTTGGGAGGCTGAGGCAGGCAGATCGTGAGGTTAGGAGTTTGACACCAGCCTGACAAACATGGTGAAACCCTGTCTCTACTCTCAATACAAAACTAGCCAGGTGTGGTGGTGGGTGCCTATAATCCCAGGTACTCAGGAGGCTGCAGCAGGAGAATCACTTCAACCCAGGAGGCAGAGGTTGCAGTGAGCCGAGATCATGCCACTCCATGCCAGTCTGGGTGATGGAGTGAGACTCTGTCTAAGAAAAAAAGGTTGAATATTGGCCCTTACTCTTTTTTGACTTACAGGGTTTCTGCAGAGAGATCTGCTGTTAGTCTGATGGGTTTCCCTCTGTAGGTAACCTGATTCTTCTCTCTGGCTGCCCTTAACATTTTTGCCTTCATTTCAGCCATGGTGAATCTGACAATTATGTCTCAGGGTTGTTCTTCTCAGGGAGTATCTTTGTGGTGTTCTCTGTATTTCCTGAATTTGAATGTTTGTCTATCTTGCTAGGTCGGGGAAGTTCTTCTGGATAACATGCTGAAGAGTTTCCAACTTGGTTCCTTTCTTCCCATCACTTTCAGGTATGCCAATCAAATGTAGGTTTGTTCTTTTCACATAGTTCTATATTTTTTGGAGACTTTGTTCATTCCTTTTCATTCTTTTTTCTCTTATCTTGTCCTCACACTGTATTTCATAAAGTTGATCTTCAATCTCTGATATCCTTTCTTCTGCATGATTGATTTGGCTATTGATACTTGTGTATGCTTCACGAAGTTCTCATGCTGTGTTTTTCAGCTCCATCAGGCCATTTATGTTCTTCTCTAAACTAGTTATTCTAGTTAGCAGTTCCTGGAACCTTTTATCAAGGTTCTTAGCTTCCTTGCATTGGGTTGGAACATGCTCCTTTAGCTCGGAGGAGCTTGTTATTACCCACCTTCTGAAGCCTACTTCTGTCAATTTGTCAAACTCATTCTCTGTCCAATTTTCCTCCCTTGTGAGCTAGGAGTTGTGATCCTTTGGAGGAGAAGAGACATTCTGGTTTTTGAAATTTTCAGCCTTTTTGCATGTTTTTTTTTCTTCATGGATTTACCTGCCTTTGGTCTTTGATGTTAGTGACCTTCAGATGGTTTTTGCGAGAGGGTCCTTTTTGTTGATGTTGATGCTACTGCTTTCTCTTTGTTATTTTCCCACCCCCCCTCATAGTCAGGTACCTCTTCTACAGGCTGCTGGAGTTTGCTGGAGGTCCGCTCCAGACCCTGTTTGCCTGGGTCCCACCAGCAGAGGCTGCAGAACAGCAAAGATTGCTGCCTGCTCCTTTGTCTGGAAGCTTCATCCCAGAGGGGCCGTTGCCAGATGCCAGCCAGAACTCTCCTGTATGAGGTGTCTCTCAACCCCTTCTGGGAGGTGTCTCCCAGTCAGGAGGCATGGGGGTTAGGGACCCACTTGAGGAGGCAGTCTGTCCCTTAGCAGAGCTCCAGTGCTGTGCTGGGAGACCTGTTGCTCTCTTCAGAACCTGCAGGCAGAAATGTTTAAGTCTGCTGAAGCTGCACCCACAGCTGCCCCTTCCCCCAAGTGCTCTGTCCCAGGGAGATGGGAGTTTTATCTACAAGCCCTTGACTGGAGCTGCTGCCTTTCTTTCAGAGATGCCCTGCCCAGAGAGGAGAAATATAGAGAGGCATTCTGGCTACAGTGGCTTTGCCATGCTTTGGTGGGTTCCACACCCAGTTCTTACTTCCCGGTGGCTTTGTTTACACTGTGAGGTGAAAACTGCCTACTCAAGCCTCAGTAATGGTGGGTGCCTGTCCTGACACCAACCTCAAGCATCCCAGGTAGACTTCAGACTGCTGTACTGGCAGCAAGAATTTCAAGCTGGTGCATCTTAGCATGTTGGGCTCCATGGGGGTGGGATCCACTTAGCAAGACCACTCGACTCCCTAGCTTCAGCCCCCTTTCCAGTGGAGTGAATGGTTCTGTCTTGCTGGCATTTCAGGTGCCACTGGGTTATGGAAAAAAAACTCCTGTAGCTCTCTCGGTGTCTGCCCAAATAGCCATTCAGTTTTGTGCTTGAAAACCAGGGCCCTATTGGTGTAGGCACCCAAGGGAATCTCCTTGACTGCGAGTTGCAAAGACCATGGGAAAAGTGTAGTATCTGGGCTGGAGAACTTCGTCCCTCACAGCGTGGTCCCTCAAGCTTCATTTGGTGAAGGGAGGGAGTTCCCTGACCCCTTGTACTCCCTGGGTAAAGGACGCCCCACCTGCTTCTGCTTGCCCTCCATGGGCTTCACCCACTTTCTAATCAGTCCCAGTGAGATGAACTTGGTAGCTTAGCTGGAAATGCAGAAATCTCCCACCTTCTGCTTTGGTCTTGCTGGGAGCTGCAGACTGCAGCTGTTCCTATTCAGCCATCTTGCTAGACTCCCCAGTTTGTTTTCTTATAGCTATATACTGAGTAATGAGATTGCTGGGTTGAATAGTAGTTCTAAGTTCTTTAAGAAATTGCCAAACTACTTTCCACAGTGGTTGAACTAATTTGCATTCATATCAACAGTGTATAAGCATTACCTTTTCTCCACAGCTTTGAGGGTATCTATTGCTTTTTGACTTTCTTATCATAGCCAGTCCGACTGGTATGAGATGATATCTCATTTTGGTTTTGATTTGCATTTCTCTGAGGATTACTGATGCTGAACATTTTTTCGTATGTTTGTTGGCCACTTGTGTGCTTTCTTTTGAGAAATGTCTGTTCATGTCTTTTGACCATTTTTAATGTGGGTATTTGGTTTTTATTTGTTCAATTGTTTAAGATCCTTATAAGTTATGAATATTATACCCTTCTTAATATATAGTTTGTGACTATTTTCTTCCATTCTGTAGGTTGTCTGTTTACTCTGTTGATAGTTTATATTGCTATGAAGAAGCTCTTTAGTTTAATTAGGCTCCATTTGTCAATTTTTGTTTTTGTTGCGATTGCTTTTGAGGACTTAGTCATAAATTCTTTCCCAAGGTCAACGTCCAGAATGGTGTTTCCTGGATTTTCTTATAAGATTCTTACAGTTTGAGGTCTTACATATGAATGTTTAATTTATCTTGAGATAATTTTTCTGTATAGTGAAAAGCAGTGTCCAGTTTCATTCTTCTGCATATGGCTGGCTAGCTATCCCAGCACCATTTATTGAATAGAACATCCTTTCCCCACTGCTTACTTTTGTTACTTTGTCAAAGTTCTGATGGTTGTAGGTGTGAAGCTTTAATTCTGTTTTCTCTATTCTGTCCCATTCATCTATGTGTCTGTTTTTGTACCAGCCAACTGCTATTTTTGGTTACTGTAGCCTTATAGTATAGTTTGAAGTCAGGTAATGTGATGTCTCTGGCTTTGTTCTTTTTGCTTAGGATTGCTTTGGCTACTCGGGCTCTTTTTTGGTTCCATATGAGTTTTAGAATAGCTTTTTCTAGTTCTGTGAAAAATGATATTGGTAGTTTGACAGGAATAGCATTGAATTTGTAGACTTATTTCATGATATTAATTATTCCAATCAAATATCCTCCATTTGTTTGTGTCATCTCTGATTTCTTTTCAGCAGTGTTTTGTAGTTCTCTTTGTAAAGATCTATCACCTCCTAGGTCAGATGTATTCCTAGATATTTTAATTTTTTGTGTGTTTTAAATGGGATTGCATTCTTGTTTTGACTCTAAGCTTGAACATTATTAGTATATAGAAATGCTACTGATTTTTGTACATTGATTTTTTTTTTATCCTGAAACTTTCTTTATCGAAGTTTTTTATCAATCCCAAGAGCCTTTCAGTGGAGTCTTTGGGAGTTTTCTAGGTGTAGAATCATATCATTCACAAGGAGAGATTGTTTGATATCTTCATTTCCCATTTGTATGCCTTTTATTTGTTTCTCTTAACTGATTGCTCTGCCTAGCCCTTCCAGTACTATGTTGGATAACAGTAATGATAGTGGGCGTTCTTGTCTTCTTCTAGTTCTCAAGGGAATGCTTTCAACTTTTGCCTATTAAGTATGATGTTGGCTGTGGGTTTGTCATAGATGGCTCTTATTATTTTGAGATATGTTCCTTCAATGACTAGTTTGTTGATGGTTTTTATCATTCAGGAATATTCAGTTATATTGAAAGCTTTTTCCATGTCTATGGAGATGATAATAGGGTTTTGGTTTTTAACTCTATATGTTGAATCACATTTATTGATTTGCATATATTGAACCAACTTTGCACCCCAGAAGTGAACCCTACATGATCATGTTGAAATAACTTTTCAAATTGCTGTTAAATTCAGTGTGCTAATATTTTGTTGAAGATTTTTATATCTATGTTCATCAGGGATATTGGCCTATAGTTTTTTTTTCAAAACTTGTCTTTGCCAAGTTTTGGTATTAGAGTAATGCTGGCTTCATAGAATGAATTAGGGAGGAGTACCACCTCCTTGATTTTTGGGATACTTTCAGTAGAACTGGTACCAGCTCCTCATTGTACACCTAGCAGAATTCACCTGAGTTCATCTGGTCTGGGGATTTTCTTGATTGGTAGGTGTAATAGGGTTCTCTAGAGGGACAGAGCTATTAGGATATATACATATATATATGTGTGTGTGTGTGTGTGTATATATATATGTATTTATTAACTTACATGATCACAAGGTCCCACAACAGACTGTCTGCAGACTGAGGAGCAATGAGAGCCAGTCCGAGCCCTGAAACTGGAGAACTTGGGGTCCGATGTTTGAGGGCAGGAAGCATCCAGCACAGGAGAAAGACGTAGTCTGGGATGCTAGGCCAATCTTTCCTTTTCACGTTTTCTTTGCCTGCTTTATATTTCCTGGCAGCTGATTAGACTGCACCCACCAGATTAAGGGTGGATCTACCTTCCCCAGCCCATGGTCTCAAATGTTAGTCTCTTTTGGCAACACCGTCACAGACACACCCAGGATCAATACTTTGTATCCTTCAATCTAATCAAATTGACACTCAGTATTAAACATCACAGTATTTTTATTACTGATTCAATTTCAGTACTCAATATTGGCCTGTTTCGTATTTCAATTTCTTCCTGTTTCAATCTTGGGAGATTATGTGTTTCCAGGAATTTATCTTTTTACTCTAAATTTTTATAGTTTGTGTGCATAGAAGTGCTCATAATAGTCTCTGAAAAGGTTTCGTA
Organism: Chlorocebus sabaeus; assembly: GCF_047675955.1. Taxonomy (NCBI): domain Eukaryota; kingdom Metazoa; phylum Chordata; class Mammalia; order Primates; family Cercopithecidae; genus Chlorocebus; species Chlorocebus sabaeus. Next base: position 40,616,989 of record NC_132913.1, read on the forward strand.
TTTCTATATTTCTGCGGGTTTGGTTGTAATGTCACTTTTGCCATTACTGCTTGTGTTTGTTTGGATTTTCTGTCTGTTTTATCTTTGTTAATCTTGTTTGTCCTTTAATTTTTTTTTTGCATTGATTCTTTGTATGAAACTTTGGATCTCAATTTCATTCAGTTCTGCTCTGATTTTAGTTATTTGTTTTCTTCTGCTAGCTTTGGGGTTAGCTTGTTCTAGTTTTTCTGCTTCCTCTAGATGTGATGTTAGATGGCTAAAATAAATCTAACTTTTTGAGGTAGGCCTTTAGCACTATAAACTTTCCTCTTAACACTGATTTTTCTGCATCCCAGATATTGTAATATGCTGTATATTGGTTTTCACTTATTTCAAAGAATTTCTTTATTTCTGGTTAATTTTTTTCCCCCAAAAGTCATTCAGGAGCAAGTTGTTTAATTTCTATGTATTTGTGTGTTTATGGGGCTATTCTTGATATTGATTTCTATTTTCATCCCACTGTGGCCTGAGAGTATTGTGTTTTTTCTTCTTTTCTTTCCCTTTCCCCCTTCCTTCGGGTGTGCAACAATTGGGAATGCTGAGTAAGGCTTTGCTTCTATATTCCCATGCACTTCTGTTGGAAGGTAAGATGTGGTGACTCAGGCTGCTGATCCAGGTGGGCTGGTGCTCTGAGATCTAGAAATCTGCCTGGGCATGGAGTGGAGAGGGCTTTGTTGCACAATGATCTATATCCAGTAAGAGTGGGGCACCTCAGGCTGCTGAACCCAATGCATGGTGTTTTAGAATGTCTGGAGATCTCGGAATGTCTGGAGATCTGCTTTAGGGTGAAGCAAAGACAGCCCTGATGTACCACAATCACAGGGGAACAGTCTGGGACACCCATCAATGGCACATGCAGACTGGTTCCAGGTCACTAAATTGGCTCTGGCTGTCTCACTGCCTAGGAGACACTGCAGCTACAGCAGTTCTCCTCCCACCCCAGGCTTGTAATAGGGAAGAGCACAATTCCTGCCTCTAGTGCTAAGATGCTTTCCACGGTTAGGGCTATGGAGATCCCTACCCTGCCACAGAGCAGGTGCTCCAGTCCCCGTCCAGAGATTAAAATGCCTGTGTGGCCACGCTGCCAGATTGACACAGAGTGACTGACTATATGCACCTAGAGTAAAAATAACATTCTGCTCTCAGTCCCGGATTGGGAAAAGTATCTGAAGCTTTACCCAGTGTTTTTCCCTCACAGAATGTTGTTCAAGCCTTTTCCCAAGACAGCTCCAGGGTTTGGGGAAAATAAAGTGCTTTCCCTCGGCCTGGGCCCTTGGATCCCAACTGGAAGGGTGAGTCACAGAGGCAGGTGCTCTGCCTTTCTCATGTACTAGGACTTTACTCATTTTCTTAGCCATATGCCATCACAAGGGCTGTTTGCTGGCATTCTCGTTTTTTGGGTCAGTGGTGTCCTTCACAATTCTGTGAAGGAAATTTCAATTTTCCTTCTTGAATTAAAGTTCGCAGAGTTGGTCTTTATGCCTTGTCTTGCTATTTCCAAGTGGTTGAGGCATACTAAAAGCCTCTAATCTACCATCTTGAAAAAAACCTGTCATATCAAGTTTTAAATTCATGGTCTGTGGCATCACATAACTCTTGGAAGATGAGATATTTTCCACATCACAAAAATTTCCTACTGTCCATATTGGTTGCCAGAAACATTATAACCAAGCTTAAGAAAGTTACTCATAGCCAAATAATTTCAAAAGCAAACTTATGGAAAGTCTTCAAATATTTGTATAGCAAAAATTATATTTATTATTGCATGTAGATGCTTAGATGCTTTTTAATGCATTTGTTCTACTATGTGAGGTGTCTCCAAAATAATTGCATTAAACTAAGTGTAAGTGAGAATCTTCAAATAGCCTTGTATTTTTACTGCCATTTCCTGAACCCTAGGATGAACACAGCTTTTCCCTGAGTCTTTTCTTTGGAAACAGTCATTCTAAAGGACTCAGATATAATCTTAAAAGACAGCTGTTTGTTAGAAGAAAAAACATAGCTAATATGTAAGTATACACATATGCATACATTAAATACAGCACAGTGTTTCAGGAAAAGTGGCAGAAACTTGGAAGACCTGATATACTGAAGACATTAACAAAAAAAGAAATGAGAAAAATAGGCCTTGATGACCTCAAGTAAGCCTATGTGACTTATAGGGATAATAATTTACACTGGATTGAATGGAAAAATACAATGGGCAATATCGAGATGTCTGCAGTCTCAACTTAGAGAAGCTCTGATATTTGTTGATATAGATCATTGTGTCAAAGGCAAGAAAAATATTCATTTAATGAGAATTTATCAGTCTAGGAATAGAGGCTGTGCTCCCAGTGAAGGTTTATATATAGTACAACAGGACTCATTCCACTTGAACCAGTAAAGTTAGGTCAGCAGAAGCTTTCTTCAGTTATCTCTGAAATAGATAAAAGAAAGCTAATTAAAGTTAAGGGCTTTTACTTATTGATTGCTTGTACTCCAGCATTCCACCTGTATAAACAACATGATAAAGTTTTTTTTTTATTTTGGCAAACCACTCATGTCTGAACTGAAGTGGAAATCTTAGAACCAAACCAAAATTTTAGGTGTTTTTTCAGAGTTTACTTGCCTTTAAAATATGAATTATTTCTTTATGTTCTACCACTGTGAATTATGGATGAAGTAACTTGACATGTTATTAAAATGTGATAGTCTGTCTGAAATATTTTGATTACATATTTTTCTGAAGTCTTTTTCTTTTTTCTTTAAATACAGTGTTCATTTCTTATAGTCTCCATGCTTGAGGACTGTCCTCTAAATAATTAAACTTGTTCTGAGCATGACAAGTGACATGGTTTGGCTCTGTCCCCACCCAAATCTCAACTTAAATTGTATCTCCCAGAATTCCGACATGTTGTGGGAGGGACTGAGGGAGAGATAATTGAATCATGGGGGCCGGTCTTTCCCATGCTATTCTCATGATAGTGAATAAGTCTCATGAGATCTGATGGGTTTATCAGGGGTTTCCGTTTTTGCTTCTTCCTCATTTTTTCTTGCTGTTGCCGTGTAAGAGGTGTCTTTTGTCTCCCACCATGATTCTGAGGCATCCCCAGCCATTTGGAACTGTAAGCCCAATTAAACCTCTTTTTCTTCCCAGTCTTGAGTATATCTTTATCAGGAGCATGAAAATGAACTAGTGCAGTAAGTTGGTACCAGTAGAGTGGGGCATTGTTGAATAGATACCAAAAAATGTGGAAGCAACTTAGGAACTGGATGACAGGCAGAGATTGGAACAGTTTGAAGAGCCCAAAAAAGATAGGAAAACATGGGAAAGTTTGAAACTTTGTAGAGACTTGTTGAATGACTTTGCCCCAAATTCTGTCATGATATGGATAATAAAACTCAGACTGAGATGGTCTCAGATGGAGATGAGGAGATTGTTGGAAACTGGAGCAAAGGTGACTCTTGTTATGTTTTAGCAGAGAGTGGTGGCATTTTGGCCCTGCCCTAAAGATCTGATCTTGATAGAGATGATTTAGGATATCTGGTGGAAGAAATTTCTAAGCAAGAAAGCATTCAAGAGGTGACTTGGGTGCTGTTAAAGGCATTCAGTTTTATAAAGGAAGCAAAGCATAAAAGTTTGGAAAATTTGCAGCCTGACTATGCAATAGAAAAGAAAATCCCATTTTCTGGGGAGAAATTCAAGCCAGTGGCAGAAATGTACATAAGTAGCAAGGAGCCTAATGTTAATCTCCAAGACCATGGGGAAAATGTTTCAGGGCATATCAGAGAACTTCACAGCAGCCCCTCCTATCACAGACCTGGAGGCCCAGGAGGATAAAGTGGTCTCCTGGGCTCCAGGGTCACTGTGCTGTGTGCAGCCTAGGGAATTTGTGCCCTATGTCCCAGCTGTGCCAGCCATGGCTGAAAGGGGCCAATGTAGAGCTTGGGCTATGACTTCAGATGGTGGAAGCCCCAAGTCTTGGCATCTTTCATATGATCTTGAACCTTCAGGTGCACAGACATCAAGGATTGAGATTTGGGAGCCTCCACCTAGATTTCAGAAGATGTATGATAATGCTTGGATGCCCAGGCAAAAGTTTGCTGCAGGGGCAGGGGCCTCTTGGGGAACCTCTGCTAGGGCAGTGCAGAAGGGAAATGTGGGATGGGAGCCCCCACACAAAGTTCCTACTGGGGTCCTGCCTAGTGGAGCTGTGAGAAGAGGACCATCTTCCTCCAGACCCCAAAATGGTAGATCTACCAACAGCTTGCACTTTGCACCTGGAAAAGCTGCAGATGCTCAATGCCAGCCCATGAAAGTAGCCAGGAGGGAGGCTGTACCCTGCAAAGCCACAGGGGCAGAGCTACCTGAGACCATGGGAACCCACCTCTTGCATCAGCGTGACCTGGATGCGAGACCTGGAGTTGAAGGAGATCATTTTGGAGCTTTAAAATTTGACTGCCCCACTGGAGTTTGGACTTGCATGGGCCCTGTAACCCCTTCATGTTGGCCAATTTCTCCCATTTGGAACCACTGTATTTACCCAATATCTGTACCCTCATTGTATCTAGGAAGTAACTAGCTTGCTTTTGATTTTATGGGCTCCTAGGCAGAAGAGACTTGCCTTGTCTCAAATGAGACTTTGGACTGTGGATTTTTGAGTTAATGCTGAAATGAGTTAAGACTTTGGGGGACCGTTGGGAAGGCATGATTGGTTTTAAAAATGTGAGGACATGAGATTTGAAGGGGCCAGGGGTAGAATGAAATGCTTTGGCTGTGTCTCCACCCAAATCTCAACTTGAATTTTATCTCCCAGAATTCCCACATATTGTGGGAAGGACCCAGGGGGAGGTAGTTGAATCATAGAGGCCAGACTTTCCCGTGCTATTCTTGTGGTAGCGATTAAGTGTCATGAGATCTGATGGGTTTATCAGGGGTTTCCACTTTTGTTTCTTTCTCATTTTTTTCTTGCCACTATGTAAGAAGTGCCTTTCACCTCCCATCATGATTCTGAGGTCTCCCCAGCCATGTGGAACTGTAAGTGCAATTAAACCTCTTTTTCTTCCCGGTTTTGGATATGTCTTTATCAGCAGCATGAAAATGGACTAATACAGCATGTATATGAAATATGAGGATAGGGATAAGAATTTGTGATTAAGACAAGATAGGCTTATTTGAGATATCATAATTTACAAATAGCCTGAGAAATATAATTTCTTGAAATTTATAGTTTACTTAGAATGAATGGGAATCTTAAGAAGTAGCAACTCTACCATTGCTCATTCTTTTCTAGCTGCCTCCTCCTCTACTAAATGTTTTTTTAAATTGCTTTGGGAAAAGTAAATTTCCTTTCCTTTTACTAATGATTATAATAAATAATATTTGTTCCAAAGCAGAAAAACCAGTAAGACAGAAAAGGCAAGGAAAACAGTGTATAAAATCTGTAACACTCAGAATCTGTTAAATATGGGATATTTAAGAATTGACAATCCTCATCCTACTGTTTTTTATTTTTCAACAAGTGCAATGAATGTTGGCATTGTTTCTCAGATTTTGGGATGACAGTAAACTATAAAAATATTTATTTGACAGTAAGTATAGTTAAGGTATAATGAGATAATCACTTGATGCAGCCTGTAATTCACTATTCTTAATTTTACAAAATAAAAATTCACAGTGATGGGAGACCTGGTCCAGCCCTGTCCATTGTGACCCACACCTCCTCAGGACTGAGCAGAAAGAGCTGCTGCAATGTAAGTTGATCTAACCTAGTTGGAAAGCAATTTATTAATAATAGAGACCTCAAATATGGATATTCTTTAGGATTCTAATCTAACAAAATAATTATAGTAGTCTAAATAATACAAAATACAGATAAACTTCATGCATAATATTAATAATGGCTGACCATTATAAAGTACTTATTATAGAACAGCAACTGTGATATTTCAAATGGATCACACCCTACAATCATTATCAAAACAATTCTGAGATATTTACTATTACTACCTATGATCTCAGTACTTTGGGAGGATCACTTCAGGTCAGGAGTTCAAGACCACCCTGGGCAATTTATTGAGGCCCTATCTCTACAAAAAAAAAAATTAGCCCGTCATGGTAGCAAACAGCGGTAGTCCTAGCTACTCTGGAGGATGAGGAGGGAGGATCAACTGAGCCCAGAAGATTGACGCTGCAGTGAGCTATGATCATGTTACTGCACTCCAGCCTGGGTGACAGATCAAGACCCTGTTTCTAAACATATATTAAAAAACAAACATATAAAAATATAAATTAAAAGATAAAACAAAAATAGAACAGTAAAATTAATTGATGATTATACAACTAATAAGTGATAAAACTGGGATTAAAACTTAGTATGTGGAAATTCAGAATTCATACATTTTTCACATTTTGAAAGTATTTTTTAAAAAGTCTGCAATTATTTTAATTTTAATTGACAATTAGAAATGATATATACTTATGGTGTACAATATGATGTTTTGATATAAACAGACATTGTGGAATAGCTAAATCAGGCTACTTAACATATGCATTACCTCACATATTTATAATTTTTTTTATGGTTGGAAGAACACTTGAAATCTACTCTCTTAGCAATTTTCAAGTATATGATATATTGTTATTAACTACAGTCACCACAATGTACAATAGATCTCTTGAACTTATTTCTCTTGTCTAACTGAAATGTTTTATCCTTTGACCAACATCTCCTTAATCCTGCCCCTTGCCCTCAGCTTCTGGTAATTATCATTTTATTTTACTCTCAGTTTCTATAAGTTGACTTTCCTAGATTCCACAAATAAGTAAAATGATGTGATATCTGTCTTTCTGTGCCTGGCTTATTTCACTTAACATGGTGTCCTCCAAGTTCATCCACGTGAACTCCAAATGACAGAATTTCATTTTTTAAGGCTGGATACTATTCCACTCTGTTTGTATACCACATTTTCTTTATTCATCTGTTTATGGACACTTAGGTTGATCTTGGCTGTGTTGAATAATGCTGAAAAAGCATGAGAACGCAGATATGTCTTTGACATACTGATTTCATATCCTTTGTATATATATCCAGTAATGGGATTTGGGTCTCATAGTTCTAATTTTAACGTTTTGAAGAACTTCTATCTTGTTTTCTGCAATGACTGCGCTAATTTACATTCCCACCAGCAGCGTACAAGGGTTCCCTTTTCTTCACATTCTTGCCAACACTTATCATTTACCTTTTTGATAATTAGCCATTCTAACAGGTATGAGACAATATCTCATTGTAGTTTTAATCTGGATTTACCTAATGATTACTGATGTTGAGCATTTTTTCTTATAATTGTTGATCATTTGTGTGTCTTCTTTGGAGAAATATCTATTCATGTCTTTGTTGATTTTAAAATTGAGTTATTTGTTTTCTTACTATTGAGTTGCTTGAGTTCCTTAAATATTTTGGATGTTAACTGTATATCAGACGTGTGGTTTACGAATATATTCTCCTATTCTGTAAGTTGCTTTTTTACTCCGTTGATTGTTTGCATTGCTGTATAGAGGTGTTTCAGTTTGATGCAATCCACTTGTCTATTTTTGAGTTAGTTGCCTATGCTTTTGAGGTAATATCCAAAAAAATCATTGCCTAACTCAATGTCAGGAAGCTTTTTGCCTGTGTGGTTTTATAGTTTCACGTCTTATGGTTAAGTCTTTAATCCATTTTTAGTTATGTTTTTGAATACATTGTAAAATAAAGGTCTAATTTTATTTTTTGCATATAAATATCCAGTTTTTCCAGTACCAGTTATTGAAGAGACTATTCTTCCCCATTTTGTGTTCTTGTATCCTTATCAAAGATTTGTTAACCATAAATGTGTATATTTATTTCTGGGCTCTTTGTTCCATTTCATTGTTCTATATGCCTGTTTTTATGCCTGTAACACGCTATCTTTATCATTGTAGCTTTATAATATAATTTGAAAGAGGATATATGGTGTCTGAAGCTTTGTTCTTCTTGCTCAAGATCGCTTTAGCTATTTTGGGTCCTTTGTAGTTTTATACAAATTTCAGGATTTTTTTTCTGTATCTGTGAAAAAGGTCATTGTGATTTGGTAGGGATTGCTTTTGGTAGGGACTACTTTGGGTAGTATAAACATTTTTACAATATTAATTATTATAATCCATGAACACAGGGTATCTTTCTATTTATTTGTGTCTTCTTCATTTTCTTCTTTTCTGATTTACAAGCCTTTTGTACCTTTATTTATTTATTTATTTTTGCCTAATTTCTTTGGATAGGACTTCTAGTACTATATTAAATAGAAGTGGTGAGAGTTGGCCGGGCAAGGTGGCTCAGCACTTTGGGAGGCAGAGGCAAGTGGATCACAAGGTCAAGAGTTTGAGACCAGCCTGGCCAACATGATGAAACCCCCTCTCTACCCAAAATACAAAAATTAGCTGAGTGCAGTCGTGTGTGCCTGTAATCCCAGCTACTCAGGAGGCTGAGGCAGGAGAATCGCTTGAACCCAGGAGGCAGAGATTGCAGTGAGCCGAGATTGCGCCAATGCACTCCAGCCTGGGTGACAGAGCAAGACTCCGTCTCAGAAAAAAAAAAAAAAAAAGAAGCGATGAGACCGTGAGAGCATACTAGTTTTGTCCCTGAACTTAGAGGAAAAGTTTTCAGATTTTACCATTGAATATGAACATTGTGATACATTTATTTTATTCTTTTATATCTAGTTTGTTAAGAGCTTTTATCACAGGAAGATGTTAAATTTTTTCAAATGCTTTTTCTGCATCTGTTGAGATGATCATAGGATTTTTATTCCTCACTCTTCATTTTTATTGATTTGCATATTTGAATAATTCTTCTGTCTCGGAGATAAGTTCTACCTGATCATAGTGTATAATCCTTTTAATGTGCTGTTAAATTTAGTTTGCTAGTATTTTTTTGAGAATTTTTGCATCTATATTCATCATGGATATTGGTCAGTAATTTCCTTTCTTCCAGTGTTCTTATCTGACTTTAGTTCAGGGTAATACTTTAAAAATGAGTTTTGGAAATATTTCCTTCTCTTTAATTTTTTGGAAGAGTTTGAGAAGGATTAGCATTTATTTTTCTTTAAATATTTGATAGAATTCACCAGTGAAGCCATATGGTCCTGTGGCTTTGGTCTATAAGAAAGAAAATGCCATATGGTCCTTTTCTTTCTTGGGATTTTTAAATTATTGATTTGGTCTCATTACCAGTAATAAGTCTGTTCAAATTTTCTATTTCTTCATTATTCAGTCTCTGTTTGTTGTATGTTTCTAGGAATTTAACCATTTTTTTCTAGGTTATTCACTTTGCTGGAGTATAGATGTTCATAGTAGTCTTTTATGATCCTCTGTATTTGTATGGCAACAGTTGTAACGTCTTCTATTCATTTATTATTTTATTTACTTGCATTTTCTCTTCTTTTTTCTTGGTTAATTTTGTTTATACTTTCAGAAAAACAACTCTTGGTTTTATTGATTTTTTAATATTATTTTTCTATTCTCTTTTTCACTTAATTCTACATTATGTCTTTAATTGGAGAAGTTTATTCATTTATATTTAAAGTAATTATTGAGGGGTAAGGACCTACTATTGCCATTTTGTTCATTGTTTTCTGACTCTTTTATAGATCCTTTCTTTGTTTTTTCTCTTACTGTCTGTCTTTGTGACTTAATAATAAACGGCTCCACTTTAAATTACTAACTACTATTCATTATAACTGAATCTTTCTTAAAATGTAATGCATTTGAAACCTTGACATCTATTAACCAATTTCCCTGAATTCAGTGTACTTTTTAGGAGAGACAGGATGATAGAGAACGCTGGATCTCAAAGTGTGGTTCTCTATCAGCAACATCAGCATTATCCAGATATGACAAGTTAGAAATGCAAATTCTTGGGTTCTAGCCCAGACCTACTGAATCACAAGCTCTGAAGTCTGATTCAGAAATCTGTGTCTTAATAAGCCCTCTATGTGACTGTCATGCATGCTTAAGTTTAAGAACTACTAGTGTAAAGAAAGAAACATTTTGTTGAAAAGACCTGAGTTTTAGTTGCATTCCACACCCAGCTTTGTAAATGTGTGCAAATTATTTAATCTTCCATTTCTTTCTTTACAAAGTTAAGGATAATAATAACTATTGCATGGGTTTTCTATAAAGATTATATAATATTTGCTAGGAGTAGTGAGAACTTAATAAATGGGAGTTATTGCCATAGGATGGTTCATTCTGAAAGGTCTAGCTAACAGCCCTTCACAAATGTCTAATACGCCTTACTCACATCTCATAAGACACTTCAGTGGCTAATATGTTATGCCAAGTTGGGATTCAAAAATAATGGCTTTCTAATTTGGAAATGGTGTCCCTGATACAATTAGCTCTTTGCAACTGGAGAATCTATTACAGTCTGTTTGTTAAGTACTAAGCAAATTCTCCTCCTTACAGCATATCAATGATTAGCCTTGCTAGCTTTTGTGTATGGTGCAAATTAGGCACTTAAAGTGCATAAGCTATTCTCAGGGAAATCCACAAAGTGGTAAGTGATAAATAAAATTGAACGCTCTCAATAAAGAATACCTGGGTTTTGTCAGCATGACCAGTAGGAAAAACTGCACAGAATGCTTGCCTTCTAATTGGCCCCTCTGTTAGAAAACAAATCTCTTGCCTACTGTGCTATAATACTGACAGGAAAAAGGTAAAAAATATAATTGTTATGGAAAGGGCCACTTCCCTGACAGGCTTACTAGGCTATTATATTTTTAAGGAGCTGAATTTTCCCCAGGGTATTAATTACCACCTGGAGGCTGGGCGGGGTGGTGGGGAGCACTTGCTCAGGGTCTCAGGTTGCAGGGCTCTGTGATATAAAAAAAAAAAAAAACCCTCACCATCTGTGATAACCTCCAGCAGCCAGCAGCAGCAAGGTAATGAGATCAAATCATTCCCCTTTGCACTTTAACCTGTCTGGGTAAGACAAGGCTCAGCAAAGAGAACACATCATTAAATTTAATTTAGACTTCTGGAGTTTAGACTTTTGTTTTTATCAATAAAATAAATGTTTAAACCTAAAGCCATTTGCAGAGCAGACACAATGAAGCATTGACTTATTAGCCTCTAGATAATGCTAGGTTCTTGCCAGTGCATACATTCCTAATAAAAGCAAGGCACATGAAAATGGCGACTGTTGTCTATTTCAAATATCTCTTCTGGTCTATGTGTCCAGTGATGTGACACAAATAAGCTTAACTTTTTTGGATGTTTACCTTTTTTTTTTAGTTTGTGAATAATATTATAATTATGTTGAGCCTGAATTATAGGTTTGCATTTGCTAAGCAGAAGACACTGTCTGCACGAAATGACTTTTTAAAGAGTTTCCTAATGAGCAGTGGTGTTCAATATGTTGGGAGCTGTGAGCACCACATGAATCAAAGTGCTAGCTATTAAAATAGGTCTTCTTAACTAAATGGAATTATATTATCTTTAAAGGAGCTATTTGACTTTATCAAACACATTAAAATTTGACTTTATCAAACACATTACAAAAATATGGGGGAGGAGTCAGACTCATTACAGGTGGTAAAGAAGTGACTGGAGAGGAAATTAATTAAAGTTTCCAGTTTTCTCCCTCCTCCTCCTCCTCCTCTTCTGATTTAGTTGCTTTTAAACTGACAGCATTATAGATGTCTCATCTTCGTGCTCACCCTCGTTTTTGCCTAAGGTCCTAGTCTGCCTCTGGCAGTTTTGATTTCACAAATAACCCAGATCACTCCATTACCTTGAACTTGCACATCACCATTACACATAGAAGACTGTAAATACTTTAAACATGACTTCTTGATAATTTGTGACTTCTTGGTAATTTAATAACTATGAAAATTAGCTTACACATATGTCAAGGAAAAGGCAAAAGAGGAAAGACTAAAAAAAAATCACCAATATGAAAAGCAAGTAAAATCTACATGCTACATAGTCTACGATCACATAACTCCATGAAAAGTTTCCTTCCAAAATGTGTAACGTTCGTCACTACAATATTTGTTGAATATAAGTGATGAATGACTTTAGGTCTTGTTAGACTACTTGGTTGCCTGTTGGTGAACCATAACTATGATTACAGGAAAAATGGCCATGTATGATTATAAGGCATCCAAATAAGACCCATTATGTTGTGAGCTAGTGCTTTTCTATATTACCATCTATCTACCAAGGTGAGTTAAAATGGACATACAGAGAGGTGATGTTTGTAAAACATTCTTAACTGAAATGTTATTGAACAATGGAAGAAGGTGATACAAATTAATAGGTATTATGTTATTTAAAAATTACTATGTTTTTTAAAATCAAGAAGAGTTTTATCTCAGTGCTCTGCATACTAACCAACTTACCATGCACATTAGATAAATCCTAAATATAATTAATTTGTTATAAATCTTCAAGAAATTATTTTTCTGCTTATAAAAAATATGTTTATTGTTAAAAACTTAGAAAATAGATAAAATAAAAAGTAAAAAATACATAGAATTCCACACCTAAAAATAGCCTCTAACAGATTGGATATTTAGCTCATTCTTGCATAACATTTCCATATTTTTAAAATAATGGACATCATCACATTTCCTTTGTGGAGCCTTCCTATCCTGCTTATCCTGTCTAGGTCAGCTTCCTCTCCCATGATATCCACATTTTCCCCACTTATTTAACTCATCTTACTCTAAAATCTGTTTAAAGGTTTGTCCACCCCTCCCAATAAGATTTCTAAGTGAAATCTAAGAAATCATGTCTAATTCCTCTTTGTATCTCTAACACCAAACACCCTGCATCTACAAAATTATACCCAGGATTGTTAAAAGAACAATGTATAAGTTACTTCAAATATAATTCTCTATCCAACCTTTTTCACTTAACATATATAAAAGTGTTATCTCATGTCATTAAATTTCTTCAGAACTTCCCCCCTTTCCTGAGGCACAGTATGCCATCACATATCTATACTATAATTTCTTTAACCTTTTTTATATTAGATAAGCATCCCCCAGCTTTTTTTGTGATTATAGAAAGCAGTGTGTTACTGCAAAGAACACAGTACAGTAGAAAAGTTTAACATACAAATCTTGACATTATAAAATTGGGGGGTGTTAAAAATGGAAGATACGTTAGATCATATTTTTGATTTAATGATACATTTTCTAACTGTAATGCCATGTGCTTAAGTATGAAAGTAAGAAATAAGAATGCTCTCATTCTGTGTGATACGTGCTAAATTATTTAGAGGTATGTGAAGATAGAGAGGGAGAGAGAGATCAAATGTAGCAAAAATTTAACAATTAGTAAATCTGAATGAATGAATGAGTGAAGGACCTGAGGAGACATTTCTCTAAAGACATGCAAATGGTTGACGGGTATATGAAAACATGTTCAACATCACTAGCCATCAGAGAAATGCAAGTAAAAACCACAATGAGAGATCACCTTACACTGCTGGAATGACTATTATCAAAAAGGCAAAAGATAACCAGTGTTGGAATGGATATGGAGAAGAGGGAACTCTTGTGCACTGTTAATGGGGATGTAAACGGGTGTAGACTTAAGGAAAGCAGTATGGAAATTCTTCATAAAAAATAGAACTACCATATGATTCAGTAATCCCACTTCTGGGTATATATCCAAAGAAAATGAAATCAGTATGTCAAAGGGATATTTGTACTGCCATGTTCATTGCAGCATTATTCACAATAGCCAAGGTATAAAAACAACCTAAGTCTCTGTCGATAGATGAATGCATAAAGAAAATGTGGTATGTATATGTACAATATTATTCAGCTTTAAAAAAGGAAATCCTACCATTGAGACAACATAGATGAATCCCGACGATATTATGCCAAGTAAAACAAGTGAGGCACAGAAGGGTATATATGGAATCTCAAAAAGTTAAATTCATAAAAGCAGATGATACTGGTGTTTGTCAGGTGCTGAGGGCTGAGGAAAATAGGAAGATGTTAGTCAAAGAGTAAAAAGTTATATAGGATGAATAAGCTATGAAGATCAAATGTACAGCATGTGACTATAGATAATAATAGTGTATTATATACTTGAAATTTACTAAGAGAGTGTATCTTAAGTGTTCTCACCATACACAAAACATGGTAACCGTATGAGGTGATGGGTATGCTAATTAGCTCACTTGTGATGGTCATTTCACTATGTATGCATGTATCAAAGCATCAAGTTATACACATTAAATGTATACAATTTGAATTTCTTAAGCATATCTCAATAAAGCTGGAGACGAAAAATGACACTTGTATTTCAAGACCTTAAAAATCTAAAAGAGAGATATGTGTTTACAATTAGTAGGCAGAGCACAGAAATATAACAGAAATAAAATCAATACATCTGAAAGCATCAAACTGGGAGATATGAATTTCAACAAGACATTAATTTGACTTGAGGGAAAATAATTTTTGAATATTACGTTTATTCTTTTTTATCTCAGATGTGTTCTAGGGCAAAGTCCTTTCTGTTTTTCTTGCTTTTATCACACTAGGTATTTTTTATGAGCTTCATGTATAAAGTGAGATTATGAAATAGTTGATTCCATCCTCTGACTATTGTAGTCTAGCAACAGTGGGAATGAGAATGAAAAAGGAGTCACAACCTTATTGCATCTTGAGTTTGCCTGTAGAGTATCCCTAAGGGGCAGCTGGCCAAGAAGCAGGGAGAACCTAGAACTCCACGAACCAGTGGTTGCCCTGATTTTGCTGCAGAAGAATGTCTTGCCTGAGGGTCTGGTTTATTCTGAATGCCTCTGAAGAGTATGTGTTCTCTTGAGGGGCAAAGTAGTTTTGTTTTAAATAAGGAAATACTCAGGATGAGATAGAGTATGAAATGACTTCTGAGATTCAGTAGGGGGCATACTTAGACTTACCAGATTAATTCCACACCCTGCCCCCTACCCCCACGTGCCCTCCCACTTCTGTCTGTTTTTTTGTTTTTTTTGCGAAAGGGTTTTGCCTTGTGGCTCAGGCTGGAGTGCAGCGGCACAATCACAGCTCACTGCAGCTTTAACTTCCTGGGCTCAGGTGATCCTCTCACCTCAGCCTCCTGAGTAGCTGGGACTACAGGCTACACCACGAAGCCCAGTTAATTTGTTTGTTTGTTTGTTTTTATGTTTGTTTTGTGAGACGGAGTTTTGCTCTGTCGCCCAGGCTGGAGTGCAGTGGCGCGATCTCGGTTCACTGCAACCTCCGCCTCCCCAAGCCAGGCTAATTTTTTTATTTTAATTTTAATTTTTTGGGTTTTGCCATGTTGTCCATCTTGGTCTTGAACTCCAGAGTTCTAGCTATTTGCTCCTTCAGTCTCCCAAAGTGCTGAGATTACAGCATGAATCATAATGCCCAGTCTCCCATAAAACTTTAAAGTGAACACTTTGCTTTTCTACGTGGAAGTTACCAAATCTTGTATGGCCTTCTTTTTCTTTAACCTCTCTTCCACTGTTCATTTTCTCTGTATAAACTGCTTTTAGAGACTAGTTACAGTACAGGCTGGAACACCTTCCTTTGGTGTCTTCTAATCGTAGATAATGAAGTAGTCATTGTAACCAAGGGCTGCACAGACAGTCCTTTGAGGTTGAACAC
Organism: Chlorocebus sabaeus; assembly: GCF_047675955.1. Classification (NCBI taxonomy): domain Eukaryota; kingdom Metazoa; phylum Chordata; class Mammalia; order Primates; family Cercopithecidae; genus Chlorocebus; species Chlorocebus sabaeus. Next base: position 40,632,676 of record NC_132913.1, read on the forward strand.
CCTAAATCCATAGACTTTGTGCCAAAGTTCTCTCCATGTGGATGTTTTCAACATTTTACAATTTTTTTTTTAATGGAAGATTCTCTTGGTTTTTCTTTACATGCCAAGGCCTTAACGTGAAAACATTCATTTTAATTTGGTATGTTTAACTTTGAGAAATTATGATTTAAAGTGTTCTTAATATAGACCCTGGATTTCCTGAGATACACTAAATTACAAGTTTCTTCTCTGTTGTCTACATAAGTATGTGAAATCAAAGTATATTCTTATTTATTTCATAACTTTTGAAATGAATAATAAATGTTTTCAGTCCTCTACAGTGTACCAGGTTCTATGTTAAACTGTTTATATGCATTTTTTTAAAAATTGAATTCCCATTATAATTCTACGTCATAGGTGTCATTATAATTCCCGTTTTCCAGATGAGGAAACTGAGACGTATAAAGGTTTCATAATTTGTACAAGATCATACCAATAGGGCTGGCTACATAATTTGTGGGGTCACATGCAAGATAAAAAATGTGGACCCCCCCTTACTCAAAAAACAAAACAAAAGCTTTTCCTTTTCTTTATCAGTGTCTTTCTCTCAAGTTTTCATAGTGTTTTTATTTGCTGTTGAATATTGCCCGGGCTTGGGCATAAGGATACTCAAGTGATACATGTATACTCTAATAGGTGCCCAGAACCTGGAGCCCTGCCCTGAAGCTTATTGCATTGGACATAAAAGCCCAAACTGGCCTTAGCCTGCCCAAGCCTCTCCAGGGGCAGAAAATAGCAGTGGCCACAAGGCAGGGATAGGAGGGAAAACCTAGGTAAGATTTGGTTAGCAGGGGAAGAGGGAACAGGCAGCTGAGAATCAGTTCTAGGGAGATGTGGAGATTGTGGGAGGTAGGACTACACCTGCACTGAGGCTCCAAATCTTTGGTGCATGCGCCATTGTCTTATCAGACTTCACTTAAGTCACAAATCCAAAGATAACTTTATGATGAATTTCAAGACAGCAACTGTAAAACATTAAAACCCAAACACAGGATCCTCTTCTGAGCCATGCCTTCAGAGGGGTTCATTTAAAAAAACTGAAGTTTATGAAATTACATAAAGCCGTACACCCAAGAAGGTGGCACTTTAGTACTAACAACAGAGTGTGGAATCCATCACAGTTATGTAGGATGCCAAAGCCTAGTATTCTAGAAATCATGGTAATTTAGTAGAGGAAATAGAAGTCATACATGTTCATTAGGTATCAAAAACTACTTAGTGAAAATAAGGCTTTTACTAAGATAAGAAGAATCATTATACGGTCTAATGCTGGGTGGAAAGTCTAGCACCCACCTTTTAGGCAATCCATGCTATTTCAGGGTTTTACTCTTAGTAATCATTATGCTTTCAATCAAATGATTTTGCCTGCATATTATTATCTATATGAAAGCATGTACAATTAGTCATGTTAATGCATCGTTATTATTGCTTTTAAAAAAGGGTTTTCTTTTTGGTAACCTGGAAACTTTCCTCCCTAGCTTGTTAATTCGGTTTTTCTGAAGCAGTTCTCAATCTCGACCCTGTGATTCTTGGTCACAGACAGTGGCCACCCTAGAGTGTAATGGTCAACCTCCCTGTGAATTTGGAAAGGAGGGTGTCCTCTGTTTAGAGTGGAGGCTGACACCTAGCTCCAGCTCACTCTGCTCTTATAATTTAACAACAAATTTCCCTATTATGCCTGTGTTCAAATTTCATCTGAGGAAAGAAAAGCAAATTCACCACCGGACGTGCACGTTTCCCATTACCCTTAATAAAACATATTCCACAGTGTGGAGTGACATTTTAAAAGAACAGACCTTTCAGCAGCCTGTCTCTATGCCATTGTGCATAACTAAAGCCTCCTAGGTCACAAAGGGAGATGCAGGGAAGTGGATTAATATGTAAACCAACCTAGGTACCTTCAGATGATGAATTCTAAGGCATACTTTGTGAATTCATTTCATTTTGAGAGCAGTTGCACCCAGAAATTAATTTGTATTCATAAAGCTTCCCCATTTTCTCTTTAAATAATGACAAGCTTTGTTCCTCTTGAAAAGTTTGTTTTTAACAATGTGGCACATTAATGCTGTAGGATAAATATTTCTAACCAAAGCATGATATAGAAAATTATTGATAGAAAATAATATATTTTTCAAAAACATATAGAATCTCCCAGTTCTCACATAGTGCCTGCCTTAGAAATGCAATGGATGGAGTCTGTGTGTTTTGAGATTTTGGAAGAAACTCATTAAAATTCATATATGTAAAGCTCATTTTAACAAAATAGACATAAAAGCACTCTTAATTTCTGAACAAATCACTGCAGCTAAAAGCATTGGGATTTAATTATTGCCCTGTCCCCAGCACACGGCAATCTTCCACATCAGGTGAGAGCCAGCATCACAGAGCTTGGGGGATTTGAGCTTGCCTCTGAGGACAGGGATCTGAGACAGTCTGACATCCTTTTGAAGCTTCCATTGTGTATGGCTCCAATAAATGTATTATAGTTATTTCTAGAGAATGACAAAACATTATCTTAAAACTACAAGTGTTTCAGGCCACCATTACAGACAGTGCATTAACTATGACAAGTACATTTTAAACTCCTGTGTCTTAGATTCCACCTAATGGACTGTCAGGAAAAAGATGGAGCTTCATGGGTCAAGCATTTATGAGTTGTTGACTTCCTAACAGTAGCTCATCCCTTCTTAAGAGTATCACTTCAGAGTGAGAGTGGGAAAAAAATAAAAATAAAAAACCTAAGCTCTGTGAACTGTGAATTTTCTTTTGAAAAAAAATCTGAATAAAGATGCCTCCAATTAGTCAGAGAGGATAAAGGATGCATTTGATTACATGATGGGCATGCAAGCTTTGTTGATGCAATCACTCAACTTTATCGTTTTTTTCTATCCTACAGTGCCTGGTGTTATTAAGACAATATGTCTACAGATTTCAAAATAATCCATTGACTAGAGAAATTTGCATCATGATGGCTTCAATAGAGAGAGTATTCAAGACAGTGCTTGGAATTAGTAGCTGTCATTTATCCTGCCTGCAGGAAGAGGAAGATAAGTTTTAAATGACAGCTCTTAAAGATGGTGGCGGAGTTCCAGAAATGATGTTGAGAATCAGGCTGCATTTCTGAGAAAACCCTCAGAGCTCTTTGTCTACTGCCAATGTGGAATCACTTCTAAATTTGCCTTAATCCAACTCCTAGGTAAGGAAGTTTTACCTGCCACAGGGCTCCACACAAAGAAAACTCAGTAAGTCTTGTCAGAGAAGCACTCTGTGGATGCAGGGCATTTCTCTTTTTACCAACTTCCTTGGTTTGAATCCCATGCAAACCATCTCCCTTCAGCACTGGAGGGAGGTGATTAACTACAGAGTCCAATTAAATAAAAGAACTAAAAATCCCTAATTCTTCTTTTGAATTATAAGAGATTTGGACAAAACATTTAACTGAAAAACAATCATCTCAAAAAATTTAAAGCCCAATTGCTTCATGAGCACTCTAGCACTGGGCTGAAGGTCCCTTCTGTACTGTTGTACTGGCATTCTCTTCCTTGCCTCACTCTTCCCGAGGTATAGTCTTTCCTCTCGCTTCTCTGGTTATTAGCACATGTAGTCTAGGAGTGGTTGAATCATACTTATTTTCTTCTAATTGTCATCCAACTTTTCCATTATTACCATGCATTTCTTTGAGAGTCAAAAAAGTTTATTTTAAAAATAAATGGAAAGGATGATCAAAATTAAAAGATACATAAAATAAGTGTTGGAAGCTTTCTTTCTTGTACCAGAATTGTGTACCTCACAATGTATCTTTTCAGAAACGTGTTAGTAAGTACTTTTATAGCTCCATGTATCATAGTATCATTCAATTTTATTTATGCATTGCCAGTTTTTTTCTTTTTTCTATTTTTTTTTTTTTTTTTTTTTTTGAGATGGAGTTGCGCTCTGTTGCCTAGGCTGGAGTGCAGTGGTATGCTTTCGACTCACTGCAACCTCCATCTCCTGGGTTCAAGTGATTCTCCTACCTCAACCCCTCTAGTAGCTGGGATTACAGGCATCTGTCACCACATCCAGCTGGTTTTTGTATTTCTAGTAGAAACGGGGTTTTACCATGTTGGCCAGACTGATCTCAAACTCCTGACTTCAGGTGATCCACCCATCTTGGCTTCCCAAAGTTCTGGGATTACAGGTGTGAGCCACTGTGCATGGCTATGCATTGTTGTTTCTAATTAATATTACCTCGACCATGGTGGAACTGGTTGGCGTGAGGAAGTATATCCAACAAAAATAGTGCAAGCCTCAATGTACATGAACAAGAGGGTTGATATTAATGATGATGATGCCACCCAAGTTAAGAAGAAATGACCTATTCATATACCTCACTTTTTAAGTTCCCATTTACATTCTGAAGCAGAATGAGAAAATATTCTGATTTAATTTTCCTAATATCAAGGAAAAAGATAGTCCTATGGCAAAAAGTACTGCTCCAATTTTGCAATCTTCTGTTAAAAATTAACAGAAAATTAAGTATTTCTGGTGATTTGTAGGTTTTATGGAAGATAGACTTTATTCTCTTAAGAAAATTTTCTCAGAAAAACTGAGTAAGCTCTATCTAATGTTAGTGTATCTATAATCTTAGAATGAGGAAATAGAAAACATTCTGAATAAATTTAAAATGGTTAGTTGGTATGTGCACCTTTACTTACTAGAGCTACTTGAAGTAAGTAGCATGTATGTTTTTACTCTCATTTTTGAGTTAATTTGTCTAGAAAACAAGTGATTATGAACTACACAATAAGGAAAAGGCTAAGTTCCATCTGAATTTTTTATTAGACCATTTTCTAGAGCAGCTTTATGTCCTCAGCAAAATTAGGCAGAATGTATAAAGATTTCCATTATACCCCCTGCCCTAGAACATGCATAGCCTCTCCCAGATCAACATTCCCCAACAGAGTAATATATTTGTTATAATTGATGAACCTACATTGACACATCATCACCAACCAGAGTCTATAGTTTACATTAGGGTTCACTCTTGGTGTTGTACAGTCTGTGGATTTGGACAAATGTCTAATGACACAAATCTACTATTTTAGAATCATAGAGAGTTATTTTACTGCCCTAAAAGTCCTGTATGTTCTGCCTATTTATCTTTCTCTCCCCCAGCCCTTGACAACCACTAATCTTTTCATTGTCTCCAAAGCATTGCCTTTCAAGAATGTCAGATAGTTGGATCACACAGTATGTAGCCTTTTCAAATTGGCCTTGTTCACTTAGTAATATACATTTAAGTTTCCTCCCTGTCTTTTCATGGCTTGATAGGTCATTTCTTTTTAGTGCTGAATAATATTCCATTGTCTGAATGTACCACAGTTTATCCATTCACCTACTGAAGGATATCTTGGTTGCCTCTTAAGTTTGGGCAATCATAAATAAAGCTGTCATAAATATCATGGACAAGATTTTGTGTGCACATCAGTTTTCAACTTTTTTCAGTAAATACTAAGGAGTGTGATTACTGCATCATATGATAAGAGTATGTTTAGTTTTTTAAGAAGCTGCCAAACTGTCTTTTAAGGCAGCTATAACACTTTGCATTACTACCAGTAAAGAATGAGAGTTCCGGTTGTTCCACATCCTTAGCAATATTTGTTTGTATCAGTGTTCTGGATTATGGCTATTCTAATAGGTATATAAGGATATCTCATTACTGTTTTTATTTGCATTTCTCTGATGAGATATAATGTAAAACATCTCTTGATATGCTTATTTGCCATCTGTATATCTTCTTTTTCTTTTTCTTTTTGAGACAGAGTCTCGCTCTGTCACCCAGGCTGGAGTGCGGTGGTGCGATCTCAGCTCACTGCAAGCTCCGCCTCCCGGGTTCACGCCATTCTCCTGCCTCAGCCTCCCGAGTAGCTGGGACCACAGGCACCTGCCACCACGCCCGGCTAATTTTTTGTATTTTTAGTAGAGACGGGGTTTCACAGTGTTAGCCAGGATGGTCTTGATCTCCTGACCTCGTGATCCGCCCCCCCTCAGCCTCCCAAAGTGCTGGGATTACAGGCGTGAGCCACCGCGCCCGGCCATATCTTCTTAAGTGAGGTGCCTGTTAAAGTCTTTAGCTTATTTTTAAATTGAGTTCTTTGTTTTCTTATTGTTGAGTTTTAAGAGTTCTCTGTATATTTTGGATAATGCTTCTTTATCAGTTGTCTTTTCCAGATATTTTCTTCCAGTTTGCCTTTTTGTTCTTTTGACCATGTCTTTTACACAGCAGAAAATCTTAATTTTAATAAGGCTCAGTCTCATAATCCTTTCTCTCACAGATTATGTCTTCAGTGTTATTCTAAGAATCATTGTCATCACCAGTCCCAAAGTCATTTAGATTTTCTTCTGTGTTATCTTCTAGCAGTTTAATAGTTTTTCATTTTACATTTAGTTCTGTGATCCTTTTGAGTCAATTTTTGTAAAGGTTGTAAGGTCTGCATCTAAAATCATATATTTGCATGTAAATGTTCAGTTGTCCCAGCACCATTTGTTGAAAATGCTATCTTCTCTTCATTGTATTGCCTTTACTCTGTCAAAGACCTGTTGACTATATTTACAACAGTCTATTTCTGAGCTCTTTATTCTGTTCCATTGATCTTTTTGCCTGTTCTTTCATCGGTACTACACTGTTTTAATGGTTGTAGCTTTGTAGTACATCTTGAAGTTGAAGAATGTCAATCTGCCAACTTTATTTTCCCTTTCAATATTGTATTGGCTATTCTGGATCTTTTGCCTCTCTCTATAAACTTTAGAATCAATTTGTTCATATCCACAAAATAACTTGCTGGGATTTTGATTGGGATGTATTGATTCTATAGATCAACTTAGGAAGAACTAACATCCTGACAATATTTAGTCTTTCTATACATGATCCATAAGTGGAACATCTCTCCATTTATTTAGTAGTTCTTTGGGTTCTGTCATCAATGTTTTGTGGTTTTTCTTATATAGATCATATTCATATTTTGTTAGATTTCTACTTAGGTTTTCATGTTTTGGGGATGCTAATGTAATTTTTTTTTATTTCAAATTTTGCTTGTTCATTACTGGCATATAGGAAAGTGACTGGGTTTTACACACTAGTCATGGATTCTGCAAACTTGCTATAATCTCTTATTAGTTTCAAAGTATTTTTTGTCTACTCTTTCATATTTCCTACATAGACAATCATGTCATCTGTGAACCAAGACAGTTTAATTTCCTCCTTTATAATCTATTTACCTTTTGTTTTCTTTTCTGTCTTGTTTTCTTAGCTGGACTTCCAATACAATGTTGAAAAGGAGTGGTGAGATGCCCCATGCTTGCCTCATTCCTGATCTTAGTGGTAAAGCTTTGAGCTGTTCACTCTTAAGCATGGCGTTTGCTATAGATTTTTTTGTGGATATTCCTTTATCAAGTTGAAGAACTTCTCCTCTACTCCTAATTTACTAGGAGTTTTTATCATGAATGGATGTTGGTTTTTGTCAAATGTTTTTCTGCATCCATTAATGGGGTCATGTGATATTTTTTCTGTACCCTGTTCATGTAAGGAATTACATTAATTGATTTTCAAATGCTGAACAAGTCTTACATACCTGGAATAAATTCTACTTAGTTGTGGTGTGTAATTCTTTTGATATATCTTTGGATTTGATTTGCTAGTCATTTTATTTTCTTGTAATGTCTTTGTCAAGCTTTGGTAGTAGGGTAATGTCTGCCTGATAGAATGGGTTATAGAGTATTCCTTCAGCTTATAATTTCTGGAAAATAGAGTAGAAAATTGATATCATTTATTTCTTACATTTTGTTAGAATTATCAGCAAACTCATCTGGGCCTGGTACTTTCTGTTTTGGAAGGCTATTAGTGATTGATTCAATTTATTTAACAAATATAGGCCTATTCAGAGTGTCTATTGCTCTTTGTGTGAGTTTTGGCAGATTGCATCTGTCAAGGAATTGATTCCATTTAATTAATTTTTTAATGCAACAGATAAAAAAATAAAGTCCTAGACATTTTTATATCTTATGGTTTCAGAAACACTTTGACTATCATTCCTGAAGTGCCAGAGTTTGAGCAAACAACACATAAGTGGTAAGTTCTCAAAGAAGTGGAGATCATTTTGTCTTTATACTCACTATAATGACCTGTCTTTAATGCTGGACCATCTTACTAGGGTGGAAAAATGTTAAACTGATTTATTGTTATGCCAGCAGAAAACTGCCCTTTTAATTCGTAGTGAAACATTATTCTGTGTCCCAGTAACTGACTGAAGGGAGGGATTCAGTGAATGAAGGGAAGAAAATATGCACACAGTAAGATAACAGCAAGGCTCTAAAAGGTAGTAGTACAGAAATATGCCAAGTTTGTGGGAAAGTTTATAAGGGATGCTACATGACCATAACTGATAAGGAAGAAACTAAGAATCAGTAGTCATGAGTCACTCTGGGTAAGGCTGGCAGACACAGAGCTTGTTCACCATCTACCTGCACCAGAAAAATCAGACCAACCCAGTGTTTTTTGGCCTAGACCCATTCTACTCCTGTGTGTAAACCCAGTTAATCACTAGGAGGTCAACCACTTCAGTTTGTATTATTTAATAAAAGGCCTATTTTTCTTCCCTATATCATTCTCCTTAAGGATTAAACCTGACAGTTCAAGATGCCAAAAGGTTGTTATCCTAATGCATTGATGCACCCTTTTGCCACGTTGCCCAGGTTAATGCTCATAATAAAGGCCAATGTTTCAATCATTGCCACAGGAGCAAAGAGAACTGTTTAGCCAGGTATTTTCTGAACTGAAATGTCCAAATATATTGGATTTCTCAATTCCCAATCTAGGGCATCAAATCAAGTGCATTCTCTAGAGAAGAACAAACTGACAGCTCCCTCTCATCCAGCTCAGAATAAAATATCACATTATTCAATAGAGTAAAAGAAAACTTTAATGATTTTTTCATGAGGAGTGTGAGAACAGGCTAATAATTTAGCTAGATTTGTCAGTATATCTGGACAAAGCTTGTATTGCAAATGTTTTCTTTCTTAATATTAAATCAAAAGCCTAGAAGAAAGATAATATGAATATTATAAGCATGTAATATGTATTACGTTTTTACAAAGAGGTGTTATGAATAAATGTATGCTATGTCTCTGACTCAGATCATATTTCCATATTCCCTCATGCTGTATGCCCTCCCATAATTAATCTCTGTATATGTCTGTCAAAGAACATTGTAATCAGTATTTACTATTTCTTTTGGTAGAACACAGCTTCTTAGAACATAGATATTTCAGTTATTTCTCTTTGTGAACCCAGTCCATGGCATAATGTCTTGTATAAAGTGATAATTATAAAATAGGTAAATATATGAATATGAAAACAATGGATCAAAAGTGTAATGGTTTTGTAATATCATTCCTGATTTCAGTTTCATCCAGTTACTAAGAATTTGGGCTCCTTAATCCAACAGCATGTAAACTTGAAGCCTTCTTTAACTCTCGACCCTGGGTGATTTACTGGTCCTCTTTAAGTGTTAGTTTCTTGATATGCAGTGTGAGAGCAATTACAATGCCTACAAGGTTTTCATGAGGATCAAATGAGGGGACTCATCCAGAGTTTTCAGAAGACTGTGTGACTTGGAACAAGTGCTCATTAAATGTTAAAAACACATATTTTTTCAAAATTAAAAGTCAGTTTATCACAATTCTTCCAAATCATGACTTGGCCCTTATATGAGAATATAAAAGAATTAGAATATGAATGAGCTTTGGCATTAAGATACCTGGCTTTGAATTCCACTTTTTAGCAGTCAGAAGGGGTCTTAGGCTTCTCTAAGTATTTCACAGAATAAGGATATTCAAATTAATTCATGTTCATTGTGAGAATTAAATGGAATAATACTTGCAAAGTACCTAAAGAAGTGTAGTAACACAATACATGATTCACTTTCCATTTAGTTGACTCCATCAGTAGATAAAGTTAGCTTTGCAGTGCAGAAATTATGTATCAGTCACCCCAAAGAAATTCAGAAAAAGTAGATTTGATGACCATGGATAATAAAACCTTCCATTGATATGTAGCAGTGCTGAGAGTAATGATTACAACTTGACATTGTTCAAGGTCAGAACTATTCTCCCCACTTGTTCAGGTGGTTTGGTCTTTCTGGAAAAGTCTTTGAATGGGATAGAAAGATCACTTTTGTGTCAATGTAGTAAGCCTTGGGGCATCAGGACTGTGTCTGATAACTATCTTCCAAAGTGTTTCTCTTAGTGAGGGACACACTAGCAGAAAATCCATAAAAAACTGTTCATCAATGACTGGCCAATTTTTGTCTTATCACCTAGGGCTGCAGAAATGAGAGAATGCACAACATGCCAAATGCACTAACATGCTAAAAGCAGGTAAAAGCTTATAGTGTTATAGCTCAGTCTAGCTTTCTTCCTGTAAAATACATTCAAAATTAATGTATGAATCAATTCCCTAGATAAAAATAGACTTGTTGAGAGCCTGTTTATGGGGTGCTCTATCATTCCTCAAATTGTATACACAGAGAGGAGAGACAAAGAAATAGAGATCTGGAAATTTTCAATTAATTTGATTATTGTAGATAATAAATACTTCTTTTTCTGTATAGGCATCTCTCTGCTCTGTTGGAATTTGATACATGCAACAATAGATAATAGTTTTATTGTATACTTTCTGTTTCATGGTGACTCAGAATTGGGAACACATTTAATGAAAAAATCATTCAGACTTCAGCACTATACCTCAGCAAGTACTTTGAGTAAAAACTGAATACTGAAGGTGTTTCTTTCAACTTGATTGTTCTTTATTACATTGCATTACTGTTTTATACTGATTAAAATGCTAACTTTCTATGTTAATAAAAGATTATATTAAATTTTTTGATTTTCCCAAATCGGCAAGATTGAAATATTTACAAGAAGTTCTACTTGCCTGTGTACTAAGTAATGGAATATAAGATTTCAAAATTAAGATGACCAGAAGCAATTTGGGGCCATAAACTGTTCTGATGTTTTTTTGTTTTTCTTGAGACAGTTGTAAAGCTTGCCTAGAAGCTTTTAAGATTCCTCTATGTAAATATGGAAATAAGGAGATGGAAGTGGAATCTTCAGCTGTACATAGCCATTCCAAGCCTAATTCTCCATCCTCACTCAGGTTTATTACCCTGACCCTTATTTGTGCCAATAGTTATCAAAAAGACATTATATATTTGTAAGCATATTCATTAAATTCATGCATTTGAAAGGAACAAATATTAATTCTAAATATCTGTTTTTTGTAATGATTTTAATGGGGATACATCTTAGCCACAGCACTAATTTACATCATTTTATACTCTCATGTTAAATCCCTATAATGTAATGTCACTGTATATCCTCCCAAGAGGCATTTAGGGACATGTAGCTAGTTTATGATGGAACTGCATACCCATATGATCAAACAGAGATGTTAAGGATTCATATGAACCGAGAAATGAGGTTTTCACATATGAAAGGAAATTTACCCATGTGTTTGCAGTTCTACAGGCTACTTAAAAGTCCTGTGCAAAAGCCTTTTAAATATAACTCTTGATTCCCATTGCATCTTTGCATTTCATCATATCCCAAAATATACTGTTACCTAAAGTCTAGTGTTAGGAACATGCACTATGATGAGATGTTTGAAAAATAGCATAATTAAAATATAAATCCAGTATGTATGTCTTTATCAACTTTAAATCTCTCCAAATTTACCTGGATGTAATAGCAACTTAAAAGTTATAGATGCCTAAGGACGTCACTAGCAGAAGGTAATGTAGAACCAAAACTGTCACTCCACCACTTAGAGTAACAATTGCAAACATTCACAGGGAAGACACCTGATAGTGAACTTCACAAAAGCTGAGGACTAACGTTACCTCCCAGATAATTGGTACCTGATGGGAGGCACCTGCCCCAATGAAGAATTTTGTACGCTAGTGAGACTTTTATATTTTCCCCTTTTATTCTTACTAACCTGTTTGAAAAACAGCTGGTATGGATTTTTTTTTCCTGAGGTAGGTCCAAGTGGTTTGAAAGAAACGATCTCTAATTAGGCCAGAACAATTCATGTAGAAATAATATAAAATGAATTGCTTTAAAATGTTTAACTATGAAGTATTATAAATATACATAAAACTATATAGGACATATCCATGTGCCAATAATCCATATTTACCTGATGTTTCTTTATATCGAATTTTTAAAAAGTAAAACATTCAGATATAAATAAATCACTCCTCCTAATTTTCCCCTCCCTCCCTTTGTTTCTCACCAGAGGTTATCACTGTCCTGTAGCTGGTAGGACACATCATCAGGCATGTCTCTATACTTTTTAAAACATAGGCATGAGATAATAATAATACAAAAAATTATTTTGGATGCTTTCCTATTTTATAAATATGGTATATTATACAAATCCTTTCACAACCTGCTAATTTCACTGAACATTGTTTTTACGATTTATCTATTTTAATGCATGTAAATTAGTTCATTCATTGTAATTTATGTATAGTATTCCATTATATTAAAAAAACTTGATTTCTTTGTTTATGGTCATTATCAATGACTTTTACAAAATGATAAATGCATTCAATGACTTTTACAAAATGATAAATGCATTCTTTTGCACATGTAAGAAATAGTGAAGTTTATATAGAACTGGAATTGCCAGATCAAAGGGTATATGCTTTTGCAACTTTAATGAATATAGCCAATTGCTCTCCAGAGTTATTTTACCAAATCATACTCCCATTTACAGTGAATAAGAATCTTGTTAATTCATAGACTAAGCAACACTTTTTAATTTTTGTCAAAGTGATGTATATTTCATGGAAATTAGTAATAAGAATCTTTTTATTTAAATTTTAATAAAGTAAAATATCTATACACACTTGAGTAAAACAAGGAAAAGCAGTCAGACTTCAAGTTTGCAACTTTCTTTTAAAATCCACTGGATGCAGAACAAGCAATTGGCTGAAAATATAAAGAGAGACGGTGCCTACATAGAGAGTGAAGATGTGAGCACTCACTTGAGTTGGACACAAATGGGACACCAAAATCCAGCTTTCAGCAAAAAAACCATGTGACGTATGAGAAGGCAGGAAGTAACACAGTAAGATGAGCAAGAATTAATTAGAATAAAACTCAGATATGACACAGATGTTGAAAGTATTTGACAGGGAATTTAACTGTGATTCATATAGTAAAGATGCTAATGGAAAAATGTGGACAACATGCAAGATTGTATGGGTAATATCAGCAAAGAGGTAGAAACTATAAAAATGAGTCGAGACCATCCTGGCTAACACGGTGAAACCCCGTCTCTACTAAAAATACAAAAAAAAAAAAAAAAAAAAAAAAAAAAGTTAGCTGGGCGTGGTGGCAGGCGCCTGTAGTACCAGCTACAGGGGAGGATGAGGCAGGAGAATGGCGTGAACCTGGGAGGCGGAGCTTGCAGCGAGATAGCTCCACTGCACTCCAGCCTGGGTGACAGAGCCAGACTCCGTTTCCCCCCCCCCCAAAAAAGAAACACTAGTAATGAAAAATATGAGACGGAAATGAATAATTCCTTCAAAAGCCTCATTATAGGTTCAACCTGGAGGGAAGAAGCATCAGTGAATTTGAAGCAAGGACAACAGGGGTGGGCCAAGATGGTCGGCTAGAAGCAGCAGTGATAGGAGGCTCCCATCCAAAAGAACCCAAACAGTGGGCGAATCCTGCACTGGCAACCGAAGTGTCCAGGTTTCTGTTATCAGGACCGACTAGGCGGCTGGCATGACCCACGGAGAAGGAAGAGCAGTGTGGTATGACAGCCCACCTGAAAGCCACATGGGGCAGGGGAGCCCCCATCCCCCAGCCAAGGGAGGTGGTGAGTGAGCATGCTACCCAGCCCGGGAAACCGTGCTGTTTCCATGGAACTGTGCAACCCATGGATTGGAAGATTCCACTCATGAGCCCACACCACTGAGGCCTGGGGTCCAAACCACAGAGCCACGCAGATTCTCAATAGCCACTCAGCTAGAATCTGCTTAAGCTGATGTCTAAGCTCTCTGAACTCCTTGGGGGAGGGGTGGCAGCCAACACTGGGACTGTTAGCTTCCTAACACACTAAGATCCAAGAGCAGGGGAAGGGCAGCAGCCATCTGTATAGCTCTAGGCTGCACTTTTCCTCTGCTGGAGCCTGGGAGGCTGGACAGTTTGGTCTCAAGTGGTATTCCCCACAGCCCAACACACCAGCTGTGGCAGACTTCAGCCAGAGTGCCTTTCAGGCCTGGCCCTTACCCATCTCTCCTCACCAGGTGGGGCCTCCGTGCAGGAACAACTCCAGCCAGGGGCTCAGGGACAGAACTCTGATCTCCCTGAGCCCCTAGGGGAAGGGGTGGCCATAATCTCCGTGGACCAGCAGACTTAGTCTTTCCTCCTGCTAGTTCTGAGGAATCTGGGCAGCCCAGACGAATGTGATTCCCCCCAGCATAGCACACCTCCTCCACCAAGGGACAACCAAAGTGTGCTGTTAAATGGGTTCTGTTCCCTTTGCCATCCAACTGGGTAAGACCCTCCAACAGGGGTTGTCAGATACCCTATACAGGAGCACTCCTACTGGCATCAGATTGGTGTCCCTCAAGGTCAGAGATCCCAACGGACAGAGCCAAACCAAAGGCTTTGAAAGCCAAGAAGGCAGTACTGAAAGGTGTCTATAGACACACAAAAAGAGAAGGTCCACATGTCACCCATCTTCCAGTCATCCAAAATACTTTGGATTTGGAGACAGCCCACATATTTTTGGAAGTTTGTCCCCAGGAGAAAGAAGCTTGACCACTATGCCATCATCAATTTTCCTTGACCACTGAGTTGGCCATGAAGAAGAAGGACAACAACAACACACTTGTGTTTATTTTGGATGTCAAGGCCAACAAGTACCAGATCAAACAGGCTGTGAAAAAATTCTATGACATTGACATGACCAGTGCCAACACCTTGATCAGGCCTGATGGAGAGAAGAAGACATTCGTTTGACTTGCTCCTGACTATGAGGCCTTGGATATAGCCAACACAATTGGAATTATTAAAACCGAATTCAGCTGGTTGAATCTAAATATACATTTTTCACCAAGACAAAAAAAAAGCATTTGACAAAATTTAACATCCATTTATGATATAAACTTCTAGAAAACTAGGAATGGAAAGGGACTTATCCTAATATGGGTCATCTCCAAAAGCCTACATAAAACATCATATGTAGTAGTAAAACACTAGATGTTTTCCCTCTAAGTTCTAGAACAAGTCGTGAGTGTCATTTTCCACTACTCATATTTAATATTGTCCTATAAAATCCAATATAATAAGTTAAGAAAGGTAATAAAAAGGATGCAGATCAGAAAAAAGAAAATCAAACTATTTGCATGTGACATGGTTGTCTGCGTAGAAAGTCTCAAAAAAATGTACAAAAAAGTTTATAGCACTAAGAAAAGAGTTTATACAGATTGTAAGGTACAATGTCAAAACTCAAAAATCCTTTATATAATAAATTTGAAATATGCAATTATAAAAAACAGTGCCATTTATGATACCATAACAAGTTAAACATGTTGATGTAAATCTAAAGAAAAACTATGTTGTATCTGTATGAAAACTGCAAAAGAGTGATAGGAGAAATAACAATAACTTAAATTGAGAGATACACCATGTTCCTGGATTGGAAGGCTCAATAGTTAAAGTGTCAGTTATCCTTAATTTGATTGAAAAATTAATTCTAAGAAATCCCAATCAAAATTCTAGCGGGGTTTTTGTAGATATTAAAAAGCCAATTCTAAAATGTATCTTTCCTCAAATACCCGGTGATCTTTGAACACTTTTTAAAACTCAAGACTTAGGCTCTAAAAAGCCCACTGAAAGCTTTGTGTGATTTGATGAGGCTTGTTCATTAGTGGGCTTCACTTGGAATGATAGAGCAGTGCCTCTGCGTTTTGTTGGAAGGCCCAGTATTTACCCGGCTTTTCTCTGGGGCTGCTTACTTTCTCCTGTGAGGAACCATTATGTTTCTGATTTAGTGAGTGTCGAAACATGCCCTGTTGTCAATATTCTCTGTTTCTGAATTAGTGTGTGTTGAAATATGTCTTGCTGTCGATATTCTATTCAGGTGAGCTGGGGAAAAGAATTGGGGTGGGGGGTGGGGGCGGCATGTGGTTTAGTATTTAATGGGTAAAATTTTACTTAACCTCTTATATTTATTGCAGTTTATCATCCGCACTTTCTATTGACTGGTTTCTCTGAGTCCAGAAGTTCTATGATTCCATTTTTCTAGGAAAAAAGCTTCTAGTCTTCCCACAGAAAGGAATAAACATATAGCTGTCAAGAAAGCAGAAGAGGCCAGGCGCGGTGGCTCACGCCTATAATCCCAGCACTTTGGGAAGCCAAGGCAGGTGGATCACGAGGTCAAGAGATTGAGACCATCCTGGTGAACATGGTGAAATCTCGTCTCTACTAAACACACAAATATTAGCTGGGCATGGTGGTGCACACCTGTAGTCCCAGCTGCTCGGAAGGCTGAGGCAGGAGAATTACTTGAACCCGGGAGGCAGAGGTTGCAATGAGCTGAGATCGTGCCACTGCACTCCAACCTGGTGAGAGAGCGAGACTCTGTCTCAAAAAAAAAGAACGAATGAATGAAAAGAAAGGAAGAAAGAATAGAAAACAAAAGGAAGGGAAAGGAAACAAAAGAAAAGAAAGAAAAAGAAAAGAAATAAGAAGAAAGGAAGAAGGAAAGAAAGAGAAAGAAAGAAAAGAAAAGAAAAGAGAAAAGAAAGAAAGAGAAAGAGAAAGAAAGAGACTTGATTTTAACACTCTCTCTGATGCTCACTTTAAATTGACCACCACACTTTCTATTTCATCCTTCATCTCCTTTGGAAGTAAACGTTGCCTCTATCCTGAGCATCATATGAGTTTTGCTTAACATGTTAGTGTGCCTTGTATTGGCACCATCATGCTAGTATTGATGCTTGAACTACCTTTTCTCTTTTATGTCAATAACCATGCCTTTGTTCTCTATCTTAAAAATATTTATGGACATCATTCATTGACTATTGACTTGTTTTCTATTGACATCCATTTACTGCCATTTTTGTAGAGTTGCATAAGACAGTAGAGATAAATGATTATTTTAACTCAAGCCATTTAATGTCTGAGGTTGATATGATTTTTACATGATTATTGGTCATTCTCTTTTTCTTTTGTGAAACCTCAGTTTATAGCCTTTGTCCATTCTGTTGCTCTGTGTGTGTGTGTGTGTGTGTGTGTGTGTGTTCATGCACACATCCACTTTACTGTTTGTAGGCAATCATTAATTCCTGGGAGATAAAAGTAATTGGAACAGAAAAGAAAGTTGGACCGTAAGTCACAGAAGCATGACTTCACTTTCGACTAAGAAAAACAAAGTGTATTTACTAAAATATTTTAATTATTAAAAAATATGTATGAAGTTCCCACCCTATATTATACACAATGCTAAGATGTGAAAACTTGGAAAGCTGAGCTTTTATTTTTATCACAGTATCAAATATAATTCCTGTGCCTGCCCATCTACCCAACCTGGCCTCGGTTGTTTATGTTGCTTCTGACCTGAGGATCCCTGTATACAATTTTGATTGGGGTTGTATTGAATCTATAAACCAGTTTTTAGAAAATGCATACATTTGCAAAGCTGTATTTTTCAAACTAAAAACATTTACCACTTCACCCACTTTTAAGTGTACGGTTTAGTGGCACTAAGTTTATTCCCAGTGTTGGGTGATCATTAACCACCATTCATCTTCAGAATATTCTTCATCTTCTCAAAATGAAACTGCATACCCATTAAAGAATAACTCTCCATTTCCCTCTTCCCCTTAACGATGGCAACCATGATTCTACTTTCTGTCTTTTTCTCTACTTTCTACTTTCTGTCTTTATTAATTTGATTAATCTAGGGACCTCCAATAAACGAAATAATATAGCATTTGTCCATTTGTCTTTCTGTGATTGGCTTATTTTACTTAACGTTATGTCTTCAAGTTTCATGGACGTTGCTGCATGTGCCAAAATTTCTTTTTAAAGATTGAATAATATTTTATTGTATGTATATATCACATTTTGTTTATTCAAATATCCATCGATGTATACTTGGCTTGCTTCTTCCTTTTGGCAGTTGTGAATAACACTGTTTAAAACATTGGTGTGCAAATATTTGTTCAAGACTGTGCTTTCAACTCTTTTGGAAGTAGAATTGCTGACTCATCTGGTAATTGTATTTTTAATTTTTTGAAGAATTGCCATACCATTTTGCATTGCAGCTGTATCATTTTTAATTGCCACCAGTAGTACACAGTAATTCCTATTTCTTCACATTCTTGCCAACACTTGTTACCTGTTAGCCATCCAAACAAGTATGAAGTTATATCTCATTGTGGTTTGGTTTTAATTTTCATTTTCCTAATGATTAGTAATGTTGAGCATCTTTTCATGTACTTATTAGCCATTGATATATATTCTTTGGAGAAATACCTATTCAAGTCTTTTTTTATTTTTTAAACCAAGTTTTGTTGTTGAATTTTAGGAATTCTTTGTGTATTTTGGATATTGAACTTGTTATTAGATTTGTGCCTTGAAAATATTCTGTCTGATATTTTACACTGACATATTGTAGTTCACAATTCTCTTTGCTGTGTTCAATCTAATAAATCTATTAAACATTTAATTTTGATTACTATATTTTTCAGCTTTTATGCTATAAGAGAATGAACCCTAGACTGACTGATAGATACTGGTAAATTCTACCAATCAGAAATACTGACAAGAGATTAAAGGAGGGAAGGAGACTGAGGACAGGCTATTTATTACCCTAATATCCTCCCTCCATCCCTGGAGAGCATTCATATTTTTGCAGGACCAAGTTCTGCCAGGCACTCTCTAACACACATTTCCTTCTCTGTGTCCAGTAATTGCTTTTTCCCTCACCTCTTCAGCATTAAGGGGGATAATGTGCTGCTGCTATTACCAGTTCTCAGATACTGCAGTAATGGTAGTGTTTTCCTTATATACTACACTTAGCATTGTAAATAATCCTTTCATTCAACACTCCTCAAATCACACATACGGTATTTTTCTACCTGGGACAGTGACTATAGTGGATTTGTTATGTAGAAAATTTTAGTTTATCATTATTTACTAGCTTCTGGAGTTTGGCCTACTTTAAAAGACTATTGTGATGCAAATGTTTTATAAATAAAATATCCCATGTTTCCTTTTACTACTTTTATGGCTTCAATCTTTACATTTAAATCTATGATCCATCTGGATTTTCTTGTGATATTAGAAGTGAAGTATTACTTATATTTTTCCTACACTTTTTTATGGCCATTTTTGTTTATTTATTTTGTGTTTGACTTTTGGAATCTGCTTATCAAATTAAAAAAATACTTTTTTTGACAAATATATAATTTATAAATTCACTTACAGATAAATGGCATCTTTAGAAGACTACTTCATCATGAAGGCAATATTCTTTTTCATTCAGTTATTTATTTGTTTTTCTCACTAGCTTTGCTGATTATTCTTTGCAGAGATCTTTTACAGTTCCTGTTACCTCAGGTATTTTATCAAAGTTGTTATTGTAAATGTTGTTTTCTTTCATTATAACTTGTAAAAGGTTTTTATTTGCATATACAAAGCCTGGTGATTCTTGATATTGTTATTTTAATTTTGGACCCCACCACTTTACTGAATTATCTTTTTGTTTCTAGCAGTTTAAACTTTTCTAATTTTCCCTTTAGCTAGCCTCTGATAACAGAACATAGAAGAGTCATTCAGACTCGGTGGTCAGTAAAAGCTTCAAGTAGGAGTTGATCCCTTAGCTGAGTCCCTAGTTTCAAGTCTGTCTTAGTTCATTTTTGTCTGTAGGCATTTCTAAAGGGAATACCTAAGGCTGAGTAATTTGTAAAGAGGTTTATTTGACTCATGGTTCTGCAAGCTGTACGAGAAGCTTGGTGCCAGTGTCTGCTTCTGGTGAGGGCTTCAGGTTGCTTCCACGCATGGAGGAAGATGAAGGACAGCTGATACTGGGGCTGGCTTGGGGGAGGTTCCAGACTCTTTTTACAACCAGCTCTCAGGGGAACTAACAGAATTCACTCATCCCTGCCCACTCACAGGGAGAGCATTAATCTATTTGTGAAGGATCTGTCCCTATGACCCAAACACCCCCAACTAGGTCCCACCTCCAACCACTGGGGATTAAATTTCAACAAGATCTTTGGAGGCTCAAATATCCAAACTATAACAAATTTGGATCTTGATAATTTTAGGTAAAACTGAGAGGAATATGAGAAGACTGTTCTAGCTTAAGGAAGGAAGATATGATATTGGTTAGAAGGAACAAAGCATGTGGTTGACGTGAGAACTTAAACATTGTTCAGTATCACATAGCAATGGGCTATGAAATGGGGAGCTGTGAGACATGAAGGATAAGAAAGGCTGAGTTCACTTAGTGTCTTTCAAAGAAAGAGATGAGGATTTACGCTAAAAACAATGGAAGAAACTGCAGGATTTTAGAAGAGCAACTTGCTGACACAGAGAATGTATCCTTGTGGTTAAGGTGTCTGGTATAAGCGTGTTGTAATAATATGGGAGATAAACTTTGTTATATGAATAAAGAGGAATGCATGGGTTGAACACATACAAACGGTAAAATCTGCAAAATTTGGTGACTGGCTGCCTGAAAAAAGAAAGGAGAGTGAGAGGTTAAAAATTCTTGCTGAACAGTGAGTGAGGGAAGGGATTTGTGAGAGGAAGGAGATGAGTTCAATTACAATGAGTTTGCATTTGAGAAGCCTATGGAATGCATGCATATTAATTTACTTAATATATCTATGTATTAGGTCCATGCATTCATTTATTTATTCAACAAATACTGATTAAATATTTTCTCCATCTCAGATAAATTCTTGATGGACATACATTAGGATATGCTTCCTGCTCTGTTGTAGCAATTGACACAGGATGGTGAATGTATATAAGTATTTGATACATTTTGCATCTACAAAAAGCAAGGTGACTATTATAGGATGAATTGTATTCCCTTCAAATTCATATATTAAATTTCCAATCCATAGTACCTCAGGTATTTGGAGATAAAGTCTTTAAAGAGTGATTAAGCTAACTGAAGCTATCAGGATGGGGCCCTAATTCAGTGTAACTGATGTCCTTATAAGAAAAGGAAGAGACACCAGGGATGTGCATGCACAGAAGAAAGACTATGGGGAGAGGCAGCAAGAGGATGGTTATCTGTAAGACAAGGATAAAGGCCTTAGAGAAATCAATCTTCCTGGCACCTTGATCTTGGACTTCCCCTCTAGGACTGTGAGAAATAAATTTCTGCTACTGAAGCCAGTCTGTGGTATTTTATTATGGCAGGCTGCTGTGATTTGGGTACGGTTTGTTTGTCCCCACCAAATCTCATCTTGAAATTTAACTCCCAGGGTGGTGGTGCTGGGGGGTGGGGCCTAGTGAGAGGGGCTTTGTCATGGGATTGGATCTCTTAGGAATAGATTGAGACCCTTGCTAGGGGTTGAGTCTCACTTTGCTAGTTTCTCACTCTATTAGTTTCTGAGCAAGCGAGTTGTTAAATAAAGCCTGGTAGCTCTCCTCTGTGCTCTCTTGCCATGTGATCCCTGCACACCTCAGCTTGCCTTTGACGTCTGCCACTAGCAGAAGCAGCCTGAGACCCTCACCAGAAGATAACCAGATGCTGATATCATGCTTCTTGTACAGCTTGCAGAACCATGAGTCAAATCAAGCTGTTTTCTTTATAGATTACTCAGCCTCAGGTATTCCTTCATCGCAACGAAAAATGGACTAAGACACAGCCCTAGCAAATGAGAACAGTGCCCAATAATTAAAATGTGCATTTCCATCCATACAGAGCAAACAGATTAACAATAAAGAGAGATCAAGAACCAGCCAAGAAAGATGCATGCAAGTTACTTTTCTTAAACATTTTTCAGAAAGTAATTAAATACGTAAGTTCAATAATAGATTGGACTGTATTCTTTCAGCAAAGGGTATAATTTATTACTATAACTTTTGCAAGTTTTAATCACTTTATTATCTTTGCCATTTTCTTTGGTGACAGATGAAATTTGTATTATTCTTTAGAGTCTCAAAATAATTCAAATTCAGGGATAAAGTATGGAAAATAAAATATTTCTTATTCTGTGACATGGAGTAAATAAGTGATATGCTTAAGCATGTTGACCTTTCATTTATAAGCCATTTTTTTGCAGCTTTATTCTTAATGTATTATACAGAGCCAATGTTCCCGGAAGGGCAAATAACAAGAGTTTAGAACATTTTATATTTATTTATTTATCTTTATATTTTTAATAAATGCTAGTTCTTCAGCCTTTAATAAATTATTACTAGGACATAAACTTGTACTTAAATGTGTTTGGAACACACAGTTTGTGATATCAATATGAAAACAAAGCTCTGAAGAGAAAATAATTTTTTTGCAGCTATGATTTGACTAGATCTTTTGAACTGATAATACTGGATCAAGCATGGTCAAAAAGTCAAGGGGCTGGCCTCTATAGATCACTTAAATTCAAGGTATTTTTTCCCCAACCACTTCCTTTCTTCTAGAGTGTATGCAAATTGGACAACAGTGCCCATTTTAAAGTGTTTCCAGAGGCCAAGAGTTAAGAAGTGTATTTTCCTACTGGTGAATTTACTTTTTAAGAATCATCACTTAGATTATGTTTTAGTAGCATCTGGATTTCCCCTTTAAGCTCTTGAAAAATATAATAATGGCTCAGTTGCAGACATGGGACAGTCTTTTCTGCCCGCAGGCCTCTGGTTTGTGTAATGCGTTAGTTTGGAAGCCAACTTGTACTGGCTTAAATAATAAAAAAGAATTTGCTAGTGCACATGCTGAAATGTCCAGAGTGTTGGCAGACTATAGGCACTAATTAATTGGGTTTCTATTTCATCTTTCAGAGATTTTTTTAGTGTTTCTCTTAAGCTTGTTGACCATATTCCCTCAAGGGCTCAAAAGTGCTACAGCAGGTCCTCATCTCACTGAGAGAATTGTGATCAGATAGGACCCAACCTTAGATCCTGGAGTGGGGAATGTTCCTAGTAGTAGCCCAAGGGGAGGAGATACTGTAAGGGCTCTTCTATCTTTAGATGTGATTACACACTAAGACTTTTTTTTTTTTTAATTTTAAATAAAATGAGCAAAGCTCATTTTGAAATATTTTGCTTGTTCATGAAGTTGATTCTAATATTAGCCAAATAATGTTGCTTTTAAAATAACAAAAACCTAGCAATGTGTATTCCATCTGGCTCATAATAACCAAGCAAGTTGATGACAGAGAAGGTTTTTTAATTCTTAACACCAGTACTACTGTGCTTATTTTAAAAAGAGGTGGAGACCATATAAGTGACCCTATGTTTTCTAAAAACCTGCCAGTTGATTTAATGTAGAAATTAGGCAATTAAAAATCAATACTTACAAGGCTCCTTTAGAGAAATTAATTTTATTAGGTTCTGATCTAACTGATTAGGCAGCAATCAGACCTCTTTGTCTTCAAAATAATGCAGTTAATGTGACAACAACGTTTCATTTACTCTGATTAGGATTCTCTATTAGGACATCAAGGATATTTAGGATAAATGATGACAGGTCTAGGAAGAAGTTGGGAATCTGATTTAGAGCCAACTTTGTATTATTTAATTAACTGTGTTTAATACCACACAAGAACTGAATGAGATATTGTTTATAGTCATACTTTAATATTTATTGCATGGATACAGTATTATTTCTGGGGCACAGAATCTTTTATATACACTCATCATTCAATAATCATTTCCTGAATAGCCATTATGCATATGAAACTTTTAAATGTAAAAAATTAAAAAAGATATAGTTTTTATTTTCAAATATCTTATGATCCAATGGGATAGAGATATCCATGAAGAATATAAATCTAAGTACTGAAAAAGAAATATAAATAATATTCTGGTAAAAAAAGGAAAAAGGAACAATTGTCCTGGAAGATTGGAAAGTCTTTCTAGAGGAAGCAATATTTCAGTTGGTACTTGAGAGATGAGAACAGTGATAAATGGAGGTAGAGCAGGACTCTCTCTCCCATGTAGAAACAGTGATGCCACAAAGGAGCATATAGTTGGCCTTCCATATCCATGGCCTTCACATATGTAGATTCAACAATCATTGATTGAAAATATTTGAGGGAGGGAAATGGATGGTTGCACCTGTACTGAACATGTACAGACTATTTTTCCTGTCAAGATTCCATAAATAGTACACTCTAAGAACAATTTACATAGCATTTACATTGTGTTAGGCACTATAAGTAATCTAGAGATTATTTAAAATATATGAGAAGGTTGGGCATGGTAGTGCATGCCTGTAGTCCCACTGTTCAGGAGGTTGAGGCAGAAGATTGCTTAAGCACAAGAATTTGAGACTACAGTGAGCTATGAA
Source organism: Chlorocebus sabaeus (assembly GCF_047675955.1). Classification (NCBI taxonomy): domain Eukaryota; kingdom Metazoa; phylum Chordata; class Mammalia; order Primates; family Cercopithecidae; genus Chlorocebus; species Chlorocebus sabaeus. Next base: position 40,657,304 of record NC_132913.1, read on the forward strand.
TGCACAACTGCACTCCATCCTGGGCAACACAGCAAGACCCTCTCTTTAAATAATAATAATAATAAAGTATATGGGAGGATGTGCTAGGTTATATGCAAATACTACAGCATTTTATTATATAAGGGACTTGATACTGTGGGTTTTGATATGGGGGTAGGGGGTCTTGGAAACAATAGTCTAGGGATAGCAAGGAACAACTGTATGTGAATGTACAGAGTATAGTGGAAAATGGTGTAAAAGTATATTATGACCAAATTTACAACTGAAGGTCTTGAATTTCATGTTAAGGAATTTAAACTCCATTTTATGGTTAATGGGGAATCACTGAAGAATGTACAACAAGGCAGTAAAATATTATAGAGAATAATCATTATATAGACTGGCAACTCTTATGGCTACATTAAGCATTGAACTTTGAGAAGTTCTACTTCTCAAGGAAAAGGATAAAGGAAAAGCACTTATCAAGTGATTGCGATAGTCCCAGTGAAGACTATTTGTGCTCTATTATTGGGACAAGGTGAAAGAATCAGAATTATGACACATTTTGAAAGTGTGGTTAATAAAATTGGATGATGTGGAGGATGAGATAAACATTCAAGTCAAATGTTTGTGGCTGACACTGCCAGTTACCCTTCAATATTTATTCTTCCCATTTTACTTAATAATATTGTCCAGAATTGGCTGGGCGTGGTGGCTCATGCCTATAATTCCAGCAATTTGGGAGGCCGAGGTGGGTGGATCACTTGAGGTCAGGAGTTTGAGACCAGCCTGACCAACACGGTGAAACCGCGACTCTACTAAAAATACAAAAATTAGCCAGGCGAGGTGGCACGTGCCTGTAATCCCAGTTACTTGGGAGGCTGAGGCAGGATAATTGCTTAAACCTGGGAGATGGAGGTTGCGGTGAGCCAAGATCGCAAAACTGCACTCCAGCCTGGATGACAGAGCAAGACTCTGTCTCAAAAAAATAATAATATGAAAATAATATTGTCTAGAATTTTATTAGCTGGGCACATTGCCACCCAGCTAAAAGACTGTATTTTATAGCTGCCATGACTATATGTGGCCATATGAATATGAAATTCTCATTCAAAAAAAAGTGTTTCGTTCTTCCGTTTCTTCCTTCCAGTTGGTAAGATGCGGATGGGATGCACTAGAGCACTACCGACCACTGGGTATGAGGAAGTGGATGCCAAATGCTGCAGAGGAGGCTGTTGTGCATCAGAAGCAGGTAAGTAGGAGCGTGAATCACTGATGATTTCGGGGCCATGCTGCCACCCAGGAATGCTTGCCTCTGGACACCTTTCACATGACATAGAAATCAAGATAAAAACGTATTTTTGTCATTTGTATTTTAAATTTTTATGTTACATATTGTATTTTAAGTTTTAAAATGTATATGTCAGGCTTAATCCTGACTAATTCAGTGACATCAGGTTTCATATCTGAGAAATTATGTAGCATTTAGTCAATTTGGGTTTTTTGTGTGTGTGTGTTTCCTGTTTTGTTTTGTTTTTTTGTTTTTGAGACAGGGTCTCACTGTCACCCAGGCTGGAGTGCAGTGGTGCCATCACGACTCACTGCAGCCTCAACATCATGGGCTCAAGTGATTCTCCCATTATATATCACTATTATACCTCCCCAGTAGCTGGGACTACAGGTGCACCACCAGGCCCAGCTAATATTTGTATTTTTTGTAGAGACAAGGTGTCACCATGTTTCCCAGGCTGGTGTCAAACTCCTGGGCTCAAGCCATCTGTCCTCCTTGTCCTCCCGAAGTGCTGGGATTACAGGCATTAGCCACTGCTCCCAGCCTCGGTTATGTTTTAATAACAGACAACCCCCAAATTTCAACAGTTGAAAGGAACAAAGCCTTTTTTTCTCATTATGTCACATGGCTGTGCCTAATTTTAAAGGTTGGTAGAAGTGGCATCCTCTTGTGTGCCCAGTTGGAGAAGAGAACCAGAAATATTGGTGAACATCATGAATATTTACCACAGAATTATTTTAAATGATGTCATTAACCAGATAGAGGGAACAAGAAAGAAGGAAGAAGTAAATTTAATAATGGATACATTGCTTATAGATTTCAGGTACCTATATATATAATATAGCTAGAAATAAGGGTCTGAAACTGAGTGACATTAGAGGTAAGGCTGATTTTCATCTATATTCATATGGAATTTGAATGAACAGGCAATGATGAGATCAGTGAGGTCAGATTGCAGAGAAAATATGTGTCCAAATCTTGGACAGAAAAGAAAAAAAGATGAACTGGGACACAGAGAAGCCTAGTTAACCTTAAAAATGTCTAAGAAGATCTGAATTTTAGAAATTGACGTTTGATTAAAGAGTTATCTAAACTTTGTAGGCACCCACTTGAAGCCAGTATTAAATATTGAACCAGCCAATCACTTGCATTTATACAGTCATCGGTGAGGTTGTCTTCCTGGCGGAAACAAAGCACTGTTACACAAAGGGCTTTCTAATCATTTTCACTGGAATCATTTCATTCCAGTGAGATTGTAGTGTGCAGGAAAATAATGCCATATAGCTAATGGCAAAAAATTAAAAACTCAGTGTGATACAGCAGGTAATCCAGAAACAAGCAATGCTGATAACCAAGACTGAACAGCTTCTGAACACCTTGAGCGGATTCTCAGCATGATTAATGAAGAATTAGATCTGCTAAGGATGGTCTGTTGTGATAATCAATTTCCTCCCTAATCCAGACCTTCTTTATGTTATCTATCTGCTTCAGGATGTTTTTAAAAAAATTTTTAACTTTTATTTTAGATGCAGGGGGTACATGTGCAGGTTTGCTACATGGGTATATTGAACCCAAGTAGTGAGCATAGTACCCAATAGGTCGTTTTTCAACCAGTGGTCCCCTCCTTCCCTCAGCCCTCTAGTTGTCCTCAGGGTTTATTGTTGCCATCTTTATGTTCATGAGTACCCAATGTTTAGCTCCCACTTATAAGTGACATGTGGCATTGGGTTTTCTGTTGCTGTATTAATTTGCCTAGGATTATGTCCTCCAGGTCCATCCATGTTACTGCAAAAGACATGATTTCATTCTTTTTTATGGCTGTGTAGTATTTCATGGTGTATATGTACTACATTTTCCTTATTCAGTCCACTATTAATGGGCACCTAGATTGATTCCATGAGGAGCAAATCATTTTTGCTTAGCAATAGAGTAATTTTTTACTTGTTATTTGCTTCATGTTTTTTATTTTTTACTGGTTATGTAACTGAAGTATTATATTGAGGTCTGAATATGAAATACATAAATTAGGGGTAAATCTGAAATGATAGACATAAAGGTATTTAAACTGTTATATAAATCTAAATTTAACTTTTTCTCACTGTATGACAAAATTCTGCATAATATAATTATGTGACAAATTGAAAAATCAATCAATGGTCAGTTAAAAATCTGAAGTATAATAGATTATTAATAAAGAGGAATTGTTACAATTCCAAGTGAATTTAGCTGAATTTTCTATTTAATCTTATAAAACGTATTTTCTTTTTGAAAGCACTAAACAATATCATCATATAAATATTGCAATTACAGGAATATTTAAATAATTATTTTTTAAAAATTCATTTCTTTATCCATTCACACTTTCATATAATTAAGGAATGTGTTCAAATGTTCAGTTTCTTTTAGTAGTGAATTCACAAACTGGACACTGTGCCTCGCTTTAAAGCAAATTTGAATTAAATAATTTTACCTTGTAAAAATAATCAGGCAGATTTCTGGGTGAAAAATACAGCACATATTACAAAAAGATAGAAGAAAATTTCAACATCTCCCAAGTGCTTAGTAACCATTGCTAAAGAAACCAGTTTCTCAGCATCCACATAGCATGGAGTTAACAATTCAGAGGGCCTATCTGTTGAACTTACGAACACATGTAATGGATCACACACAGCTTCATTCCCTAAATGAAAATTCATATTTCATTGGTTTTGAGAATGTTTTGAAAATTAACCAAAGTTAATTATGTAAAGGTATAAGTGTGAATCAGACTGAAAGTTTCTTTATGCCATGAGAGTTAAGTTGGTACCTGAAAGCAACCTAAACAGTATTTTGGTAGGGAAGCAGCTTATATTGGGGTTGAAGAAAGAAAAACAGGTATATTTTCAGGTTTATCATTGGCTTTCTACTTTGCCTTCTTAAAGGTACTTAATTAGCTTGTTTTTAATTAATTCATCTAAATTGTCATGATAACACATATACCCTAAAACTAAATTTGTTCATTGATTGATTGTTCAGTAGATTCTCCAGTTTACAAGAGACATCACAGTATCAGTGGGAAATGGGCATTATCAAGATACTTTGTCCAAACCTATTATGAGCCCAGGATGAGTGGCAGAAAAATCAAACTGACTACCAACCTGCATAAGACAGAAGGATGTTAAGACTCATGGGGAAAGAGCTACAGGATGTATTTTGATGGTCTATTTGAAGCATGGTGGATTAAAAGAGTAGAAGTGAGCTAACATGAAAAATAAGATAAGATATTGACCTTGGGGCAGAAGTTTTGAATTCACATCAGGAGAACTTTGAAAATAAGTTGATTATGAAAAACTTTAGATAGCAAACACTCATTTTCTATCCTTCCATTTTTAAATTACCAACCATATTTTTGTGAGAAGGGGAAAGTGTCAAATTCAATGAGTTCTCTCTCCACTCCTCCCTGCGAAACAGTATTTATTCCTTGCGATAATTCTCTGTTTATAAGATCTTAGTTGGTTATTGTGGAACTGATTGTGTCATCAAACAGGTGGGTGATTAATTACCGTGACCTAGTTACCATGAGCAAATGAAATCTGAAGACTTACTATTTCTCTGTAAATCTTCATTCTTAAAGGCTCTATCTGACAAATATTGAAAACAAATACCATTTTTAAAACTCCATGTTTTTCAAGTGATGAAGAAAGGGACTACCCTTAGAAGCAGTGACTCTTCGATTAAATCATATCAATGAGTAAAGCTAGCTGGGTGCTTTAATGGGACAGCAGGAGGCTGTGGACTGCATAAAGTTGGAAAAGTTGTCCCTATTCAAAGGAGATGCCTGCCACTCATTCCAACTGATTGTTGTCATTTGGAAATTAAGGTCCAGTCTTGCCAGATCTTCCAATTTTTAAAGGCAAGAAGGAAATCTGAAATTTATGTGAAAATCTTGATTTTCAGAAGCAAGTCTTTCAAAAATTTAAAAAACAATGTCCCACTCAAAACAAAACTATGTGCATAATGACATGTTTGCTTCGGATTTTTACATATATTGAGGAGAAACAAAAATCTCTTTTTTTCAAATTAATTCAAAAGCTAGTTATTAAATATACAATTTAGGCACAGCAATGTCCTAGGTACTGTCAGATACACGAAAAACTAAGTAAAGATGACTACAGATTTTGAAGAACTGTAGGGGAGAAAGAAGCCCATACATATCAAACTAAAATCATGAAATAGATCGCCAGTGTTCATGTTGTTCATTTCACTACGGATTTTTTTTAGCTTCAGTGAAAAAATAACCTATTTAAAATTGACTTTGGTGAGGATGTAGAGAAAAGGGAACCCTCATACACTGTTGGTAGGAATGTAAATTAGTGCAACCACTATGGAGAATAGTTTGGAGGTTCCTCAAAAAAATTAAAAAGTGAGCTACCATATGATCCAGCAATCCCACTGCTGGGTATATACCCAAAAGAGAGGAAGTAAGTATATCAAACAGATATCTGCACTCCCATGCTTGTTGCAGCACTGTTAACAATAACTAAATGTGGAAACAACCTAAGTGTCCATCAACAGATGAATGGATAAAGAAAATGTGGTACATATATTCAGTGGAGTACTATTCAGCCCTAAGAAGAAGGAGATCCCATCATTTGCAACAACATGGATGGAAATAGAGATCATTACATTAGCTGAAATAAACCAGGCACAGAAAGACAAACATCACATGTTCTCACTTATTTGTGGAATCTAAAAATCAAAATAATTGAACTCATGGAGATAGAGAGTAGAAGGATGGCTACCAGGGGTTGGGAAGGGTAGTGAAAGTCAGGGGGGAGCTGGAGATGGTTAATGGGTACAAAATAAACTAGAAAGAATGAATAAGAATTAATAAGACCTACTTGATAGCAAAACAGAGTGATTATAGACAACAACAATTTAATTTGTGCATTTAAAAATAACTAAAAGAACATTATTGGATTTTTTGTAATACAAAGGATAAATGCTTGAGGAGATGGATACCCCATTCTCCATGATGTGATTATTACAAATTGCATGCCTGTATTAAAACATCTCCTTTAACCCATAAGTATATATGCTACTATGTACCCACTAAAAATAAAAATTAAAATAAAATAAAATTTCCTCTGGATGTGGGAAAATAAAGATAGAGTAGGTAAAGTATATCCTATCATATGGAAATAAAGTCCAGAAAATCCACTTGAAAATCCACTTTTCTGGACTTTTTGAGTTTCTGTACCATGATAAAAATTCTTGCCTCTGGGAATTTTATTTTCTTAAGAATCAATGTCAAAATAACTGTCCTATTTTCCCTTAAGAGATTTGGATTTTTTTTTTTTTTTTTTTTTTTTTTTGGTAGAAAGCTCTAAATTCAGTATTTCATGTTCCACATATGCAAGATTTTTAGGAGATTTGAATAACTACTGCTGAATTGATGTGACAGGAAATCACTGAACTTTTATCTTAAATAAGCAGAAGAAAATCAATCTTAAACTAGTTGACTTAAACTAAGGGCCATTTTAATTGGATGGTTCATTTGTAAGGCTTTCTCTTTGCAGTTAAGTGGGGAACTACATTAAAAGGAATGAGCAATTTTGAGGGAATTAAATAATTGATACTATTATACAGGGTCTAGTAAAAGCATCATCTTGAGAGTCATTATATACAGATGGGTAAAATGAGCTTTCAAAAAACAAAAAGACAACACAACAGAGAAAAAAAACAGACACAAACAAGTTGGCAAAGTGCTAACTTCTGCTGACTTTGTGAGCTTTGGAAATGACCTGGCAATTGTGGCTTTGTGGTGGATGAGGGATCTGAGCTGGGCCACAGAGCAACATTCCAGGTGGTAAAAGTCACCCAGGGAGAAGGAAGAAGGGGTATGTTCTATCCCATTTGCTCCAACTTTACTCTCCGCTTGGAAACTGTTAAATCAATCACTGCTGACAAGGCATGGGGCCCAGGTCAGTAAGGCATGCATCTCCCTCCATGCCTACATAGTACAATTTCACTTCTAGTTGGATATAGTACTTTATCCCCAAAAGGATCACTGGCCAGGTGTCTAGGAGACATAAATTTAGATCCAGTCCTCTGAACAACTGCTGACTTTGCCTAGAACCACGAATATGTGAGGCGATGCCCTTCCTTTCTACCCAAGCCTTGAAAGCTTTAGTTAAAACATAATAATAATGTCAAGTAACTAGCTCAGCTTTGCAGTGCTACTAAACTTGTAAAAATAAACCGTCCTTCTCTCCCCAAACATTTCATTGTTGACAATCTAGTCACAGAAATTATGATTTAGAAAAGGAAAATGATTTTATGGAGCATTACCTCATAGCATTTAGCTCTGGTGTTTTATTCTAGAAGCTAAAAAGTAAAAACACATATTGGAAAGAGAAGAAATGAAAGATAATTCCTGAAAAGCAGCCACATTTTTTTTCTAAGACAATGAGAAAGCAAAATGATGTGAGACTCTATGAAGATCTAGTTATAATATTTGGTCTCTGAGCAGATTTAAATAATATACAACATTATGCTTATTCCAGCATGATCAACTTAAACAATAAGACAGAGTAGGAGTTTGCAGCAGGTGTAATACCCACATACAAACACACACAACTAGATTGTACATTTTTAAAAATATCCACCAATGGGTTCTTTTATTTAGAATGTTCCTCCACTTCCCGACTCAGGGTCCTGGCAGCTGGGCTTCTAGTGATTGCATTTGTGTCAGTTGCTTTGTTTTGATTTTGTTTTGACTAACTTTGTTATAAAGGAGTTTCATTTTCACTGCTTAAGGCCTCAAGGTATTTTTCTTTTCCTTAGAAGCGTAGGTATCAAATATTATTATTAAATTTATACATTATTAGCAACCACTGAATTTGCTGCCCTGGAGACATTCAGAGCTGTTTAAGATGCAGACAAATGTTTATTTTTACTTATAGGAATAAAAAGTCACTCAATACAACTCTTAAACTGTAGCCCAAACTGTAATTTGTATGTGTTAAAGGCTTTAAATTTCAATTATTCCCTTTATCCATATGTACCAAGAGATGATTTTTTGGAAGTGAGATGGTGTAATTAAAAGCACCTCATAAAACGCTCCATCTTTTTAGTTTGCATAGCATGTGTTGATAGTAGTGTCTAAGGAAAGAAGAAAGAAGGCATGCTAGAGCAGTGTTAAAAAGAATCGTCAGGTAGCCCATGGGAGGAAATGAATATTTATAGCATATAAAAATTCCTTCTAATAGTCATGTCATATCATATAGTAACTTTGGGATTTGTGGAATGAGTGGAAGGAAGGAGGGGGAGAAGGAAGAGAGGGGAGCGAAAGGGGAGGGGAGGGGAAGAGAAAGGGAAAATATAGACCCTAGTCTTTGCTGTGTCACTTCTTAGTCAACCTTTCCCTATTGTCATTTTCCACATCTGTAAAGTTGGAGCTTGAAATATGACCTCTAACTTTACCTTAGCTTCACATTCTCCAATTAACTCATTAATCCAAACAAATGGTAGCAGTGTTTTCTCGTTTGGCTCCTCAAAGATCTAGTGGTTATAAAAACCGGTTAATTATGAGAGGCTATGTGGTGTAGAAGAAATACAGTGAACCTGCCTTAGAGTTAGACATTCCTCAGGCAGCATCTCATGACATGACTTCCCTCAGCTCTAAGGGAGAGAGTCATGCTGGCCTCACATGATAAGTGATGAGGACTGGCTAAAGCGTTTAGTTTGGTGCCAGGTATTTAGCTCATTGTCAGGATTTTACACCTATGGAACATTCTTATGCCTGGAAAAGCTTTTATGAGAACTTCCAGCAACCTACTAAAAAGGATTAACCATGAATTCATTAGCCAGAGCACAGATTAATTGGATTTTAGAGTTTGAAGGGACTTTTGCAATCTTCCAGTCCATCCTCTCATTTTACAACGGAAAGAACAGGAGGAACATCAATTTAGGTGACTTGCTAAGGCCATTGGGTGGGCTAATTGCAAAGCCAGGAGTACAATCCAGCCTCCTAACTTCTAGGCCAGGCTGTTTTCCATGATACAATTGAAGCCCAGAAACCCAGGAGGACTGACTGCAGATTTCTCTGTTTCGATATACTGACACTTTTCTCCACCCCTGTTATACACTGGGGTTGATTGATGAAAAGAAAATTGAGATGGAGCCTGGGCTCTACTTGGAGAGAATAGAAGTAACTCCTCACACAGGGCTCACGGCCATTTCCTCACGGAAACAACGAGAAATCTTGGCTATAAGAAAGTGAGTTAGATCTGCCACAGAATTCTGTCCTAGGAAACATAGCTCCTGTCAATACAGTTCATCATATACTCTAAGGGACACTGGCTCTAATCACTGCCTACATGCATAGAGTTGTTAATTTGCTAATACTTGCATAAGAGTCTCCATATAAAACTGACTCAGACTGTGTCTTCCCTATTACTAATTTGTATAGCATTTATTTTCAGCACGGCCAATTTGAGAGCTACAGTCCCCTGCTGATATTTGAATTATATACTGATATTTTGAATTTGAATATGCTTATCAGTGTTGGTTTGTTCATGTTTCTCTTGCTCTGCCCAAGTGCAAATTTACATACAAGTAGCAAGGGGTACCAGCAGGGAGGTGGAGCTGGGGAATGGAAAGCTTGTAAGAGGTAAAGGCTTCATGGACAGGCCCTCTGCCTCACATCACTGACTCCACACTGGGGGTTAATTTCAAACAAGCTCAAGGTCTAGACTCAATCTCATGGTGCACCAATCACATGGGACCCCATTACACACACTTGATACTGTGATGCCATCAGGATAAACTAAAAAAATTAACATTGGGAAATCTTAAAGAATGAAAGAATGCCCAGAGGTCCATTTGAAGTTTGTGAAATATGGATGTGCAACAAAAAGTCCCACGCACCTTGCCTTGGTGATGGTTGAAGGTTTATGAACTGGCTTGTATAAACAGAATGTTTTCTACAGTGGCACCTGGTGGAGGGTACATTGGAGAGAGCACTGGGCTAGAGGCAAATACCTGGCCTTGTCTGATCCTAGGCGAGTTTCTTAAGTTCTCTGAGACTCAGTATCTGACTCCACAAAATGAAATGATAATTTTCATTATTCTTTTATTTATAAGGTTATTGCACAAGTTATTATAAAGTTATTGCACAAGTTAAGAATAATAGTGTTTATAACCCAGCAATCCCATTACTGGGTATATACCCAAAGGATTATAAATCACGCTGCTATAAAGACACATGCACACGTATGCTTATTGCGACACTATTCACAATAGCAAAGACTTGGAACCAACCCAAATATCCATCAATGATAGACTGGATTAAGAAAATGTGGCACATATACACCATGGACTACTATGCAGCCATAAAAAATAATGAGTTCATGTCTTTTGCAGGGACATGGATGAAGCTGGAAACCATCATTCTCAGCAAACTATCACAAGATCAGAAAACCAAACACCACATGTTCTCACTCATAAGTGTGAATTGAACGATGAGAACACATGGACATGGGGAGGGGAACATCACACACTGGGGCCTATCGGGGGTGGGGGGCTAGGGGAGGGATAGCATTAGGAGAAATACCTAATGCAGGTGACGGGTTGATGGGTGCAGCAGACCACCAGGGCACGTGTATAACTATGTAACAAACCTGCACATTCTGCACATGTAACCCAGAATTTAAAGTTAAAAAAATAAAGAATAATAGTGTTTATAAAAACACATTGGAAATGATAAAGATCCATCCAAATATCATCTTTACATCATAATAAAAACAGTTATAGAAGACCTTTTACATTCTATAGCTAGTCAGTGGTTACAGTTACAATCAGAAAGCCACAATCAATATTAGTATTACATATCATTTACTAATATTAATTGTGTTATAGTTTTATTGCGATTTATTTCTCCCAATGACTCCCTGAATCTCTGCCCATTCGGTAGTTACTGCAGTCATTTTTTCATCCAATCCACACATTTGAATGCTTGCTATGGACCACTTATGTACGGTTCCAGGCAGTTGTGATAACGTAAAAGGTGAACAGGCAGACTTTTGCCCTCATTGATCCTACATCCTAGCAAGGGGTTGAAGATGGGGGGAAGATGATAATACAGTAAATAAGAAAATTGTATAACATATTCAATGGTGAAAGCTGTTACAGATAAAAGAAAAAGTAGAACAGGGTAAGGTGAATTGGGAGGGCCAGGATTGGGGGCAATTTTAAACAGGGTGGCGAGATTTGGTTTTATTGAGTGTGAGCAAACAACTTAAGACAGTGAGGGAATTTGCCATTCTTTTACTGGGGGAAAAGCACTCCAGGCAGAAGGACTAGAGAGGTTAGAGAACGTGGGGTCATATAAAGACTTGTAGATGGTTTTAAGAACATGGGCTTTTACTCTGAGGGACATGGGTGGTTGTTGGAAGGTTTTGAGCACAGGAGTGACATGATCTCTCTTATGTTTAATAGTACCACTCTGACTGCTCTCTTGAGAATTGGTCTTGGGGAGACAAGGGAGCAGAAATAGGAGTTAAGGAGCAACTGCAGGAATCTAGGAGCAAGAGGATGGTGGTTCATTCCACACTGTAGATGGGGGTACAGTCAGAGTCGAGCAATGCGGCTACTCAGATGACATACTAGTAATGATTGTGTCTTCTATTTAGGGCTTGAGTATAGCTGTGATTAACCACTTGTAAAGACATTTAAAGGTACGTACCAAGATTGTAAGATATTTCTACCAGCAATATTGTGAATAGGCTTTTTGTTAGAAAATGGAAGAATGTTTCTCTAATTTATCTTTTCAGATTTGAAAGATGAAAATAAAAAAGCTCTGTAATAGGGATTTTAAAACCAAGTCCTTTTTCTAAACCCCATGATCTCCTTTAAGAATAAAATGGATTTTCAAAATTTATGATAGAATATGAACTTAATGCTATGTGACTCCCACCAGTAAGAAATTCGGGAGGTGTTTTTTTAGTGTTGAGTCTTGCTTCTGTGCCCTTTTACTCACAGATTTGGCTTAGAAGAATGATTATGTTGCTTTCAGTACACTCATATTAGTATAAAAAATAATTATTATAAAACTACTTTGCAAAGGAAAATCATAATTTTAAAGCCATATGTTCTCCAACTAAATGGAAAAAGCTATAATTGTGAAGCTTCCTTTACCTATTTGAAATATATTATCTGTGTTTCATAATATATTTCATAAAACATTAAACATAATTACATTAAATTAATCACATTAATTATATGTTTATATAATATATGATTTATATAATATATGTGATTTATATATTTATATAAAATGTGATTCATCACATTAAATACATAACTTATGTATGTTTATAATATATAAACTAAATATACACTACATTTTATATTTGACCATAAAATAACATGGACAAACACAATTACGGTACTTTCTTTTTTTTTTTTTGAGACGGAGTCTCGCTCTGTCGCCCAGGCTGGAGTGCAGTGGCCAGATCTCAGCTCACTGCAAGCTCCGCCTCCCAGGTTTACGCCATTCTCCTGCCTCAGCCTCCCGAGTAGCTGGGATTACAGGCGCCCGCCACCTCTCCCGGCTAGTTTTTTGTATTTTTTAGTAGAGACGGGGTTTCACCGTGTTAGCCAGGATGATCTCGATCTCCTGACCTCGTGATCCGCCCGTCTCGGCCTCCCAAAGTGCTAGGATTACAGGCTTGAGCCACCGCGCCCGGCCAATTACGGTACTTTCTGTAAATTTCACAAATAACCTAATTAAATTTGTGTTATATACATTTCTTCCTTAATTAAGCTTTTTAAAAGTCTTGAGATTTTTGAAGAGCTTAAATTTACCATCTTCAAACATTACACTAAGAAAAAAATGAAATACTAAAAAAAAACCCACAAAAAAACAAGTCACAGATGCTTTAAGACCCAGGTCATTATTTTCCTTCTATAAAGTGAAAGTTCAAGAAGGTGTTTGTTTCCATCTCAAAACAGAGTAATCTCCTTAGCTGAGGATCTTTATAATTTCTTAGGGAAAGATGTTAGCATTTACTGAGCTTGTTGACAGGGTTTTGTCTGTTAGGATAGATCTATGAAGGCAAGCTAGCAGGCTGGAGACCCGGAGAAGAGTCTGTGTTGCAGCTTGAGTCCAAGGGCAGTCTGCTGACACAATTCCTTCTTTCTCTGGGGAAATCAGTCTTTTTTCTCCTGAAATCTCTGAGTGAAAGTACTATATACTCTTCTGAATCCTAGTTAGTTTGCCCATTTTCTCCCCAGTTCAGTCACCTGCTTGACATCTTCAGACAAATCTTGTGCTGAGTATTGATGTCCCCTGAAAGTTTACATGTTAAAACTTAATCTCCAATGCAATCATATTAACAGGTAGGGCTTCAGGAGGTAATTAGGTCATGAAGGTACAGCCTCCCTAAATAGGATTAGTGCCCTTATAAAAGAGGTCCAAAGGAGATTGTTAGCCACTTCCACCATACGAAGACACAAGAAGGCACCATCTGTAAAAAAGAGAGTAAGCCCTCAGAAGAGACCCTGAATCTGCTGGCACCTTGATCTTGGACTTCCTCACTTCCAGAAGTATAAGAAATAAACTTCTGTTTATAAACTACCCAGTCTAAGGGATATTGTTATAACAGCCCAAATGAACTAAGACATCTGGGTAATCATAAAGTTCACAGCTGCATCTGTCCTTGTGGCTGGATATATACACAGTATGCCAAAAACCTCCCCAGCTTCTCATTAGACTAATCAACTAATCTTAATTTATTTTGTAGTGCCCATAACAGACGCAGAAGTCTCCATTGGTTTTTGAAATAGATGCCGTGGCAAAACAGATCTCTGTAGGAGGTTTTTTGTCTTGTTTCATTTTGCTTTTGTGCTATTCACCAAATATTTCTGGCTCTCTGCCTACCAAATCTATGGTAACATCATTTTACTTGCTTACTAAGAACTGAGGTTATGCCCATTTCCAACCATAAGGAAAAGTTTAAAGAATTCTTTTTGTTCCAAGTAATAAGGTATATTAATGTTCTGTTGCTGTATACATACTACCACACATTTGGAAGCTTAGACGAAACAAATTTATTACATCAAAGGTTAATTTTATGTCATACTTGGCTAGGTCGTGGTACCTGGACAGTTGGTCGAACATCATTTTAGGTGTTTCTGTGAATGTATTTTCCAGATGAATTAACATTTAAGTCACTAGATTTTGAGTAAGATAGGTAACCCTCCATAATGTGGGTGGGCCTTATCTAATCAGTTGATGGCCTTAGGAGGCAAAAGATTGATCTCCCCAGAGGAAGAGGGAATTCTGTCAGCAGACTGCCCTTGTACTCAAGCTGCAGCATAGGTTCTTCCCTGGGTCTCCAGCCTGCTAGCCAAGCTTGTAGATTTTCAATTTACCACCCTCTATAATCATGAGCCAGTTCCCTCAAATAATCAATTTCTTTCTCTCTCCCTCTCTGTCTACACACACACACACACACACACATATGCACGCACACACAGATGCACACACACACCCTATTGGTTTTGTTTCTCTGGGGAACTTTGACTAATGTAGGCCACATGACTTGTGTTAGCCAATGAAGTGTGAACAGAAGTGATGTGTATTGGTTCCAGGTAGAAACTTCAAGAGCCAGTGTATGACTTGCCACATTCACTTTTCCTGTCTCAGAAAATGTAAAGGCAGAAAAATGTAGCCTGTAGAGCAGAACCCCAGCAAAACTATGATGGACATAGAGTTTGGTGAGAATTAAACCTTCATTTTTGTAAACCTCTATAATGTGAAGATTGTTGCTACAATATAACCTATATTCTCCTGATACAGCTACTTCTAAATGTACTTTTTAAGGTCAGAATTTTCTTTTCCTCCTAGGTTTTACAATTGTACTTAATACCATTTTAAACCTTGGCATTCTAAGAATTTAAATTGGGCCCACGCAAACATCTAAACCACTTGCTTAATTGTCCAGTTGTCTCTGAAGAAAACTTGAACACAGGAATGTAGGCAGAATCAATAATCTAGGCTACACAAATGCTAATTCATTCTCACTTCCCAACCTCAAAAAACAGTTGATGGCTCTACACTTATAAAACTTAGCATGAACTCCCTTTCTTGGAATATTCTCATCATAAAGGATCTGATACTTGACAGCCTGGGGACTGTTCAGAAGCTGTTTCAATCACAGTGATAAAGATAGGTACTGCCATGTCAAATACATAATATCTTTCCAACCATAAGGAAAAGTTTAAAGAATTCTTTTTTTCCAAATAATAGAGTATATTGATGTTTTGTTGCTGTGTAAATACTACCACATATTTGGAAACTTAGACAAAACAAATCGATTACATCACAGGTTCTATGGATCAGGATTCTGGCACGTTTTCGTTGTGTAATCTGCTCAGGATCTCACAAGGCTGAGAAATGAATATGTTGGCCATCTGTGTCCTCCTCCAGAGGCTGAAGTAGGGAAAGATCCAATCCCAAGCTTTCTCATTTTGTTGGCACAATTAACTTCCTTGCAGTTGCATTACTGAGGTCCCTGTCGTTTGCTGGCTGTCAGCTAGAGACCACTCTTAGATCCTAGACACTCCCAGGTCCTTGCCGTGGAGACTCCTTTGGAGCTCTCATACTTCTCATTTCTTTCTAGTCCACTATGAAGGAATCTTATACAATGGAAGGTAATCACGAAGTGATTATCCCTTCGCCATTTTCCACACAACGTAAGTTAGTCAAGAGAGTGACTATTCCATCATATCCACAGGTTCCATCGGCAATCAAAGGCAAATAATTGTACCAGGAGTGGATACCAGAGAATGAGTATTTTGAGGGTCAGCTTAGAATTCTGGCTACCACATGGAGTCATGGTTGTACAGAATAGAGGAAGTTGAGGTAACAGATCACGTGACGTTTCTAATCTAGCTGTTGTGATCCTTTCAAATAAATGCTTAAGACCTTGATACCTGGACCTCCAGGGATATTCCATTTGGACACCCTTCCCACTCTGTTTCTTGCATCTCATTTCCAGAAACTCACTCTTGTAGCACTTTCCTTTTTATTCTTTTAATCCTTTTCTCTTCTTAGCAGTACCAGCTTAAGAGTTTCTATATAGAAAAAATGTGTAATTATAATGTGGTTGTAGATAAATGTTTCTGGGCATATGAGACAAGTAGGCTTGAATCTTCATTGTGAAATTTTTGTCTTATTTGAACATTTGGAAAACCTCATATATGCATTTCAGAAAAGGATCAGCTGATGAATATTTCAGGGAAGAAGTCAAGGAATTAACAAGATCATATTTGCATTGAGAATTTCTCTGGGCCCAGTGAAGAACGGACTAGGGTGGGAGTGTGTGTAAGAAGGCAGATAGTGTTACTGGGTTAAGGGAGATTACTCACAAACTATTGCAATTGACCAGGGGTCAGCAAACATTTTCTATAAAGAATCGATGGTAAATATTTTAGGCTTTGTCGTCCAGATGGTCTTTGTCACAACTATTCAATTGTGATGTTATATTGTGAAAGTTGTCATAGATGGTATGTAAATAAATGGGTGTGGCTCTGTTTCAATATAACTTTGTTTACAAAATCAGGCAGCAGGCTAAATTTGGACCACTGTTTGTAGTTAGGCCACCCCTATGATAGACCGTTACTGTACTAAAGCAATGATAGTGGGGTTGGATAGGAGATAAAATTGGTTGGCTTAATTATACATGTTTTGACTTATATTATACCAAGTGCTCTGCTAGACACAGGGGATATGTGGTGAGTAAAAGAGACAAAAATTTTTGCCCAAACGGAGTTTTCATTCTAGGAAAATTTAAAATACAAAATGTACCTATTGAATGGGAAAAGAAGACAAATACTTTGGGATGGGAAGGTGAATAGAAAATATGTATTTTCACAAAAATTCTTTGTGGGCAAGTGCTGGTCAAGAATTGTGAATAAAATATGAGATTAATTAGAGAACACATCCTGAATTACACATTGACTCATTTTTTTTTTTCTGGTCTATAAACATGTTACAATGTGTTTTCTGCGCAATGTAATGTGTATAAAATAATGAGCATATATAAGCACACATAATATTTCTATGTGAGTAGTCCGGAGCCCCAGACAGAGACTTAATTTTGTACAGGATGAATAATGTGACCACACAGTGACTTGTACAAGAGTTACATATCAGAGGATAATAAAACGATGCTCCTATCATAGATATTAAACATGAAACTGTTCCTCTGGGTCAAGTTGCAATTTTCACAGAAAAGCTGGATGATTTTTTTGTCCTTTTATGGAAAATATGAGGAGAATTTCCGTTTATTAGGAACATTTGATTCCCTCTTTCTTGTTGACCTTTGCCAGCCGTTTGTGTTTGTCTGGCTGCACATTCAGCCAGCCAGGAGAGGCTTCTCCCAGCAAGTGATGCAAAGGAAGTTTGTTTCCAGCAAGGACATGTGTGGGGGCTGAGTATGACAAAAAATGATGATGTGAAATGATGGCAAGCTATGATGGAACAGTGAATTGGGAGTTGGTTTTGCCACCATTTTCATCTCCTAAACTGCATTTAGAAAGCAATCACAGGCTTAATGATTGTTTCTTCTGTAAGTATATAGTTAGTTATATTTACAACATCTAACCAATGGCACCGTAACCAGCATCTGCTCTAATGACAAATGCCTTTAAAATTGTTAGTGTCAGAGAGTAAAAGAATGTTTATTTCTGGCTGTGGGAACTTTATTCTTCCTGTGTCTCCAGGGTGTGTGCTCAAATCTATGCCTTTTACATACGATAGATGTTCAACCTAAGGAGAGTTCACATATTATTATTTTACTAATGATAATGTGCTATGTTCTATGCCTTAATGCAGACCATGGGAAGAACCACTATAAATCAGTAAGCGTCTCCACAGCAGGATTGTATTCACGGATGCACTGACTTTTCATGAAAACCAACGAGACCACAACGTATGAGCTGATATTTTCAGAGTGTGGGGAAAGTCTAGAGAAAGATTTCCCTCACTCACTGATTTTTAGGCTCCAATATTTTAACTAGATATTACCAGTCTTGCATCCATATTTGGAATTAGGTATGAGAGCTTCATGCTTTGTTGTTGGGAGGGAAGGAATGTCTTTGAAGGCAAAACAGAAAAAGTATCACCAAGGGGGAGGGCTTAAAGTGGTGAACTAAGAAAAGCAGACAACATCTGCTGCTCTAGTTGTTAACTGCTGGTCGGTATCCAGTGTCTATTCGGTCTTCCATCCTAGCAGAAGTCCAATTTACTGACGTTTCCACACTTCCTCTATATGACTCAGAGAATTTTAGTTTTGGATTCTGATTCATCTATAGGTTTTTGAAATTTCCACTGATTATAAGACTTACCTGAGAAGCTTGCTGAATACATAGGTGAACAGATTTTTATTCTGAAATTCTAATCCACAAACTAGGTCCAAGTTTGGGTCTCAGAAATCTGTGTTTCTACCAAATACTGCAAATCTCTCCTTTCATTAGGGAAGTTGTAATAAATACTGATGTAGGCTCATTGATGCGTGGCAAACCACAGCAGCTTGTATCAGTCCAGGAGTGGGCTAGTAACTTAAATTTGTCCAAGCTGACGGATGACAAAGTCTTATAGTTCAGGGTTTTTGAGAGAGGATTTTCTTCCTACTGTTTTTCCTGAAAGAAGACACGTACAGCCCCAGTTATTGGTGTCAGCCATGTTATGAAAGTGAGGAGAATTAGCTTTAGGATGAAGAAAGTGTGTGTTTGTGAGAGCAGACAAAGAAAATGAACCAGAAATCTTAATAACAGAATGAGCCATCAATCAACTAACTCCAAATCCTGCACTGCCCCTAGACTTTTATTATGTGACAAGTGGTTTTCTTATTTATTAAGCAAGTATTTCCTCTTCTTTGCTGTTAGAAGCTTTCTAATTTCACCTAAGTGTGATTTTTTTTTCCAAAGATTTTTTTTTAATTTAGAAAAAAAACCTAGGAAAAGCATTTTCCAGTTTTCTGCTATTATAAAGTAAAATTATGCTAAGCTATTAGTCTACCTCATTTCTCTCTGATAATACACTGGAATCCAGGAAAGAACAGTCAATTGTTTGCAATTATGTGATGGATACCACTTTGGGATCAGTATCTTCAACTCTTATGTCTTTTGTATTAATGACTATGAAAAAATAAATTATGGGTTAATAAATATATAGAAGTATGCATATTTGAAAGTAAATTCAGTAAACAAAACTGGCTAAACGCTAAGGGATTCAACATTTCTAGTCTATAGTTGTAAATATGAGAATGAATTTTCCCATGGAAAAATGAAATGAAATATTGTATTAAAATATTCCCACATATGTATGATACTCATTTTAGCTGTGGCATAGGCTTCAGGGCAAAGCCTCTGTTGGCTCTGGGTGGGATGGGTGTCACATTTCCTGCAGATATCCAGTTGAATTTGGGTGCTTACCTACTACTGCTAGGCAGAGCTTGTTGTGTCCTTCCTTTTAAATGCTATTTTCTATCCAGTAGGTTACACATAAGACTGGTAAGTTTCTCCAGAAGTAAAAAGGGACTGGAAACTCAACCTCCTTCCCCATAAGTTTTATATATAAATATACATTTGCTGGATGAGAGTGGCAGCTGACTGTTTACATATTGCAAGAAAGACAACAGAGTTTCTAAATAAGGAGTCTGAACCTATGTGAAGATTTGGAGGCAAAGCCTAAGGTTTGGAAAGGAACTGTGGTTCCCTATTCCATGTAAAACTGGCACCAGGACTAATTTAGTCAGTCTGACTGCAAGAATACACCTTAGGGGCAATGTGTGCACAAGCATGCACAAGTGTGTGTGCATGTGTGTCTTCATGCTTTTGCATGCATAGGCAACCTATAACGCTTTGGGGCCTGTGCAGCTTAGTGAAGAATACTCTTTGAGCTTAGCAGAGGAAAGGCTCTGCAGGTATCCTCAGTTGTCAGCTAGAGCTGAACTATTCTCCATGCAATTATCATTGAGGCAATTGTTTTAGAGCCTAGCCTCAGGGAGTTTAACTAAATTTCTACTCTACCAATGAGTACTAAGGGTGACCAGAAATGATTTATAGGTTTGGAGTCTCAGAAACAGTTACAATTTGAAACTGTAAGAACATATTAGAATTTCTGCTAGTCAAACAGGATGACAGAAACATAAGATTTCGAAGGACTAATGTAAATATCATATTGTTATTATAAGCTGATAAAACCCAGGACATGCTAATTATGCTTACAGGACAAAGTGGCATATATTAACTGCCCTGCCTAGAACTTTCCCCCAACTCAGTCCTTAAAACTTACCCCAGGAGCTAATAGAATGTTAGATACAGACTGGCAAGCAAAGATTCACTTACCAGAGTTAGAGAGTGCTTCGTAGGGTTTCAGGTGTGAGGAAAATAGGACTGGCAGGTGAGCTAAACAAGCAGAAGTAGTACTTCCCTCCCTGATCCCTGAACTAGAGAAAAGAGAAAGTTGTTAAAAACAAACTGGTACAAGAAGCATGTGAACCAGGCGTCCTTGCATGACATCTTCCCTAACACCACAAATAGTATTGGAATAGAGAGGAACACAAAAAAATTTCCCCTGTAATTTGGGGAATTTCAATGCAACTTTGACATCTTTGAGGGTGGCTTTTGTGCACAGAAAATATAACTTGGAGGCTTCTTTATATTTTAAAATTATTACTTATTTCATTGGTATTTCAGATTAAGTCCTAGTTCTTCCTTAAACTTTGAAGTTCAAATTAAAAATCTTATTTATTTATATGTTTATTAATATCTCAAATTCTAACATCACTCTTAAGAGAGATTTTACAATTTGTTTACATTCTTTTTTTTTTTTTTTTTTTTGAGACTGTGTCTCACTCTGTTGCCCAAGCTGGAGTTCAGTGGTGCAATCTCGGCTCACTACAATCTTGGCCTCCTGGGTTCAAGTGATTCTCGTAGCTCAGCCACATGAGTAGCTGGGATTATAGGTGTGCACCAGCACCCCAGGCTAATTTTTGTACTTTTGGTAGAAAGGGCTTTTGCCATGTTGGCCAGACTGGTCTTGAACTCCTGGCCTCAAGTGATCTGCCTGCCTTGGCCTCCCAAAGCCCTGGGATTATAGGAGTGAGCCACCACGCTGGGCCATAAATTCTCTTAAGCCTTGTAAACAGCATTTACAAATTTACATATTTAATTTTCTCTTTAAGTAGTCTGTCCAACAAGTAAATTTTCTCAAAGTACCAAAATACATCTGGTAAATCTAATGAATTGAACTTAGTAATTAATTATAATAATGTTTAAACCTCTTAAACATTCTAAACAGTTTTCACATGTGGTTGAACATTCTTATCCTTTTCAACTTAAAACCGTAAGTCTAAATCAGTAATTCAGATATTTTAATTGAAACATAAGGCTGATCTTTTAGATGTTCTAATATTCTAAATTATCTTAAATATTAAGAACAATTACAACAATAATGTATAAAGATTATTCCAAAAGTTAACATAAAATATCTCTATTATCAGTGTTATTTTCATTTCTATTTCTAGTTTTTGATTTCTCAAAATGTGGTCTCATAGCTTGCAGTATCAACATCACCTGGGAAATCGTTAGAAATGCAAATTCTCAGGCCCTACCCTATGCCTCCAGAAACAGAAACTCAGGATGGGGCCCAGTAATTTGTGTTTTAATAAGACCTACAGATGATTCTGATGATGCTTAAGTCTAATAACTATTGCATGTTTAATTCTAAAGCACTTCAAGGGTAAGGCATTAGTGACATAAAAATAAATGATCCTACACATTTGAGGTTGCCTTCTCAAATAGCTTTGGGGTTAAATGCTCAACTGGCTGAAGTTGCATATTAATATGAGATTTTTGGCCAGGCAGGAAATTTGGGGCATTAGACATCTCAGGTGATCTTTCTTGTGATAATACTTAGGGACCTCATGTAAAATAGTCTATGATTCCCAAACATAGTTATTGCATAGCTCACATCTTCAAGACTCAAATCATATGTAATGTATTAACCAAATCTAAGTCTGCAGCTCTCACCTGAGCAGCATCACTACTTGATTAGATTTAGATAACTTGTTTCTTGCCTGATCCTAGTCTACTTCTTTTTATGTACTTTCTTCCCTGGCAGAGCTACAATTTTTAGAGGTTCGTAAGTGCTGTCAACTTTAATTTTTATATAATATCCACTTTGATTCTGTCTATCTCTAAAGTTGTGTCTTTCTGGACTCAGCATAAAAATCATGCTAATAGCAGGAAGATTCAACATTATCGGGGGTAGGGTAGGCTTGTGTGCCACTTTTATCTAAAATTTAAAGTGGCGTCTTGCTGTGGTTACTCATACCACAAGAACGGAAGGGTCACTAGCAGTAGAGCTGGTGTCATAGCATTCAAACACATGATTTACAGTAAAAAATAATAAGAATGGTAACTCCCAGAGTAGTGCAACAAAGCAGCTGTACATCTGAGCAGGAGTGGATAGGAGACTTCAAATTTCCCTTCGCTCTTAATGAGCCCCCAGTGGGTGTTAGAATTAGCTGAGAGAGCAACTATAGAATATAGGTTACCAGAAGAAGGTGACAATGTTACAGAAGCAGAGGGGTAGACCATGAGCTGTGGGATTAGAAAGAGACTATGGCTCATCTCAGGGTTCTAGGCCAGGGAGCTGATTTCTGGTTGCCAATAGAGGAAGAGTGGAGGGGTTGCTTTCATACTGAGTAACACCTGTGCAGAATTGCTGACAAGATGAGATACATCTGGAGAAAATGACCAGCGTATGCTCAAGCTACACCACCACCAAGTTGTGGGAAATAAAACAAGAAAAAATAAGCAAAACCCATGAAGAAGTATAGAAGGAAGGAAGAGAGTAAGGGAAGGAAGAAGGAATGAAAGAGAAAATAAATAGCAAAAATAGTCCTATAACCTTCAATAAAGACTTTCTTACTTTGGGAATCAAAAGGGACCCTGGCTCACTGGCTTACTCCCACCACTAACACTGAGATTATTCTACACGATTGTGCCTTGCCCAGCTGATTTACTTATAGAGCCCAGAGCCCACAATTGGTGTTTTTTTGTTTGTTTGTTTTGTTTTTTAACTAAGGATGGTCCTTTTGCAAAAAAGGTGAAGACAAATGCTTGGGAAACTCCTACTGATTAGCTAAACTAATTAGCCTACTGTGATGGTTAATATTGAGTGTTAACTTAATTGGGTTGAAGGATGCCAAGTACTGTTTCTGGGTGTGTCTGTGAGGGTGTTGCCAAAGGAGCTTAACATTTGAGTCAACGGACTCAATGAATCGGAGGCAGATGCACCCTTAATCTGGGTGGGCAACATCCCCTTGGCTGCCAGCGCAGCTAGAAACAGCAGGTAGAAGAAGGTGGAGTGAGCAGACTTGCTGAGTCTTCTGGCCTCCATCTTTCTCCTGTGCTGGGTGTTTCCTGCCCTCAAACATCAGACTCCAAGTTCTTCGGCTTTTGGGCTCTTCGACTTACACTAGTGGTTTACCAGGGGCCCTTGGGCTTTCGGCCACAGACTGAAGGCTGCTTTGTCCATTGCCTGCTTGCCTACTTTTGAGGTGTTGGGACTCGGACTGAACCACTGCTGGCTTCCTCGCTTCTCAGCTTTCAGACAGCCTATCATGGGACATCACCTTGTGATCATGTGAGTCAATTTTCCTTAATAAACTCCCTTTCCTACATACATATATCCTAGTAGTTCTGTCCCTCTAGAGAACCCTGACTAATACAGATTTTGGTACCCCATATCATAAAATATCTGGAAAAAAACTAACAGCCTGAAAGAGAAAGACTGTAATAAAGCCACGAAAAGTAAAAGATAATTTTTAAAAATTAGTAAATTCAGAGAAATTTGAGAAGACACTGTGTTCATAGTCCCAAGAATGCCATGAAAATTAGGTAATCAGAGAGCAAGAAGAATACAGAAAGCTACATACATAATTACTGAAATAAAATGTGAGAAAAGCTAAACCATGAAATAAATAGAACTGAAGAGTATTAATGATCAGAAAGAAAAAAGGAAATTTCCCAAGATATTGATGTAAAAAGAACAAAAATACAAAAGTATAATTAAGAATATAAATGGAAAAAGCAAATAATAGAAAAACATTTTCTTGAACTGAACAAAAACACACACACACACACACACACATTCAGATGTGAAGGTCATACAATGTGCCAAGAAAAATGTTCCAGACCTGGATACATCTTGGTAAAAGTTGTGAACTTAAAGGAGAAAGAAAAAATATCTTAAAAGTTTCTAGGAGAGAGTGATAGATTATTTACAAAATTGAGAATCAGACCAGTGTCAGCCTTATATACAGATTAGAATACTAGGAAACAAAATAGGACAAAGTCTTCAAAGTCCTAAATGAAAATGCTTTGTTGTTGTTGAGACAGGGTGTCACTCTGTCACCTAGGCTGGAGTGCAATGGCACTATCAGGCTCACTGCAGTCTCTACCTCCTGGGTTCAAGTGATCCTCCCACCTCAGCCCCCACCTAGTGGCTGGGACTACAGGTACACCACCACACTCAGCTATTTTTTCGGGGGAGTGTTGTAGGGGGAGAGATAGGAGTCTCACTGTGTTGCCCAGGCTTATCTAGAACTCCTGGGCTTAAGCGATCCTCCTGCCTCTGCTTCCCAAAATGCTGGCATTACAGGCATGAGCCAGCGCACCCAGCTGGAAATGCTTTTGAACCTAGAATTCTATACCATGTAATATTCAAAGTAAGAGTACAAGAGAGAGCTTTCAACAAGCAATGAGCTTTGTAAAATTTTGTTTTCCAAGCCCAAATCACTCAGTTAATCATTTACAAACAATCAACAGACACTCATCAGAGAAGGGAGGAAAGAGAAAAACATAGAAAACAAAATCTGTAAAGCCTGTAGTTCAATAACTAGATTAACTCATTTTTGGTGTGAAGGTAATTCTCTTATTAAAAAAGTTTTTCTAAAGATGTAGAGATATAATGTAAAAAATGTAATAATAATCTCAATTAAAATTCTAGACAGCTTGAATAAGAAGAGTGGAGCAGGGAAATAGAGATAAAAATAAGCTATATATCATGTATTGATTATATAGTGTTAGCACTAGACATACTTTGAATTCTAGAGTTTGAGAAATATTTATACACACATGTGTGTGTGTGTGTGTGTGTGTGTATATATATATATATATAGAGAGAGAGAGAGAGAGAGAGAGAGGAGAGGAGAGAGAGAGGAGAGTTGGCCAGGCTGGAGTGTAATGGCACCATCACTGCAAACTCTGTCTACTGGTCTCAAACCGTACTCTCACCTCCCTGAGTAGTTGGGACTGCAGGCACTCACCACCAGGCCCGACTAATTTTTGTAGAGATGAAGTTTCGCTATGTTGCCCAGGCTGGTCTCAGACTCCTGAGCTCAAGCCATTTGCCCACTTCAGCCTCCCGAAGTCCTGGAATTACAAGTGTGAACCACTGCGCATCACCTATATATATGTTTTTGTTTTGTTTTGTTTTGTTTTTTTTCCTGAACTGAAGAGTAATACATTCAAACAGTAATATAGTAAATTCATTCATTAATTCATCAAGTACTTATTGAATACCTGTTCCATGCCAGGCACTGGATTCAGTATTGGGGATCCAATAGGGAGATGTGGCCCTACCCACAAGGAGTTTAGAATACATTTGAGTGAATTAGGAATCTGACATGGGAAGCTCAGGGTACTGTGGGACCACACAGGAATGGTGCCTGACCCAGGCTTGATGAGAGGTAGGACAGGCAACTAATTTCTTTAGGAAATGACTCAGATAAGATCCGGGGTAGGTGGTGGGGGAAGATGTATGCATGAGAATGTATGCATGACACTGAGAGAGACCACGTGCTTTGAAAGAACTAAAACACTTCAGGTGGGTTGGAGTATAACATTCACTGGTGTAGTAGCACGAGATGAAGCTGGAGGGACAAACAGGCACTGGATCATGCTGGGCCGTCTGACTGATGTTGGAGCAATGGTAATAGCCCTTGAAAGCTGCTTACGAAGGAAGAAAGGGTGGTGTGATAGGTTTGCATATTAGAAAACTAACTCAGGTTCTGCATAAGCATGGTAGAAATACTTTTGCCTCTCCAAAACCAAGAATGTATCCAATTGTGATGGTTAATACTGAGTGTCAACTTGATTGGATTGAAAGATGCAAAGTATTGATTCTTGGTGTGTCTGTGAGGGTGTTGCCAAAGGAGATTAACATTTGAGTCAGTGGGCTAGGGAAGGCAGACCCACCCTTAATCTGGTGGGCGCAATCTAATCAGCTGCCAGCAAATATAAAACGTGGAAAGGTGAGGCTGGCCTAGCCTCCCAGCCTGCATCTTGTCTCCCGTGCTGGATGGTTTCTGTCCTGGAACATCCATCGGTCTCCAAGTTCTTCAATTTTGAGACTCAGACTGGCTCTTCTTGCTCCTCAAGCTTGCAGATAGCCTATTATGAGACCTATATCTAGCTATATTTATCCTATTAGTTCTTTCTCTCTAGGGAACCCTGTTTAATACAACAATGTAGCTTGGGTTTCGCAAAAAAAAAAAAGCTTGGATTTTGTAATTTGGGGTTCAAATCTCACCTCCATCACTTACTAGCTGTGTGGTTCGAATATGTCACTTAGCCTCTTTGAGGCTCAGTTTCTGTCTTGTTAAAAGAAAAACATGAAAATACTTTTATCTTCTCTTCAGGGCCTTTGTGGCATTACAAGTGAGAGTTTAATATGCTGACTGTATGTGGACTGTTTTGTTTCAAGAAGCAGCAGCTCATCTCAAAACAGATGAAGTCAAAGAGAAGGAATTGTAAGAGTGCACTGGCATGTCTCTCAGAAGCCAGTGGCAAGACTGAAGCTTGGTCTCAGGAACAACTGAATCAGGAATTTGAAAACTGTCAAGATCCTGTTTCACTCCTCTACACATTGGCTTTCTTCTCATTCCCTAAGGGCTGAGTGTTTGTTTTTTGGCCATCCAAAAGCTTGGGGCTGTCATTTCTTTTGTTCAAAGAACACCCAGACTGAGTTGTAATTTCTTGGTTTCGTTTCTGAATTTCTAGGGAGAGATTCTCCTTCGCCCTCTGGTATTTGTTCTGCACCCAATTAACTGTGGCAGTGGGTGAGTGTTTGCACTCAGATGGGTTGGAGATATTTCTCAGGAGAGCAATACTTTCTCAAAAGGAGATGTAACAGTCAGGGCCTAAGCAGAAATCACACGGCCCACACAAATTAGGATAATTTAAGAATGGTTCTATAAAAAATGACTAATTATTAAAATGTAGGTAAATTACAGGAAAACCATGAAGAACTACACCAACCTAGGGCTAGCAGCAACTATAGACTGTTAATGATGAGGCGAGGGAGAATTTACCAGAGCCCAAAAGGGGAGAGAGTTGGAAAGATCAGGCTATCTTGAGAGGAGTAGTGACCTTCTGTTTAAGGACACAGGCAGCCCAAGGGAGGGAACTGGGAAATATACATCCTGACCCCATACTTTCCCTCCCATATCCTATCTGACCTCTCCATTGGCCAAAACTCACCAAAGGCACAGGATTGTATCGATACTGTCTATACAGGTCAGCTTCCTTGGGCATACTGCAGAGTGGAGATGGTGCAGAGTGCACTGGGGTACAAGCAAAGGTAAGTGGACACTTACTACTGGATCTGTCCCACAGCTCCCTAAGCCAAATACCCTTGCCTTGCACCCCAGTGCACCCATACAGCTCTCCACCATGGAGAAGCTGTATGTCTGTCCTTAAGCGGCATACAGCTACATCCATATCCAAATCCATATTTCCTATTTCTAACATTGACTAATTTCATCCATTGATTTCTAGACAATAAATTCCTTTTTTTGTTGTTGTTTTTTGGAATGAGTGATGTAAGTTTCAGTTATATAACTGCCACGGTTTTATAGAGTCCATGTAAAATAGATCCTAATTCTTTCAGATCCCTACTGTTCAAAATATCAATAGACAGACTTGTTGAAAAATTGGGTAGGCAGGATTTGTCTTTAAGGACAAGTACATTAAGACAAACATTTGTAGAAACAGGTCATTTTCCTGGGCAATTTTATTATATTTGGCTAACATAACTTATGTAAGTGCTTAGTATTTTATTCAGGGTTTCAGTACAGACATTTTTTAGAAGTCCAATCTCCCATAATTTAGCAGCTAAGCATTACCTACAATTGATTCAGAATGTATAAAAGTATAAACTTTATTATATGTGTGTAAAATATCTGTACATTCTATGACTATTCTAAAAGTAATGAATTTGTAAGAGAGAATGGAAGACAAAATGCCAGAAAATTTTATAGTGTTTTATCTTTTGGAATAAGCTTTATGAGAAATTTTAAACAACCCTATTTCTTTGTTTTATTTAAAAATGATGGCCAGGCACAGTGGCTCACACCTGTAATCCCAGTACTTTGGGAGACTGAGGCAGGCAGATCACGAGGTCAGGAGTTCAAGACCAACCTGACCAACATGGTGAAACCCCATCTCTACTAAAAAATAAAAAAAACTAGCTGGAAGTGGTGGCGTGCTTTTGTAATCCCAGCTATTCAGGAGGCTGAGGCAGGAGAATTGCTTGAACCTGAGAGGTGGAGGTTGTGGTGAGCCAAGATCATGCCATTGCACTGCAGCCTGGGTGACAGAACGACTCTGTCACAAAAAGAAAAAAAAATGTTACAGTGTCCGTTTAAATTAGATTTGATGAAATGGTGAGTGTCTGTGTTAGAAACAGGATAAAAAGATTTTTTTTTGGCAATTGATTTATACAGCTGCCACAAAATTGGAAGGTGAAGTTATGACAAGAACCACTAAATGAAATGCATGCAAGTCATTCAAAATGAAAACTATCATTAGCTAATGGTCCTAGGACCTGGTTTGTATACAAAGGAATGGAACCATATATGCAAAGGTACTACAATGAGACTTTAACAAGTAAGACATTAAAATCTTACAATCTAATCACTAGATTTTACAGCTTAAAAAAAATACTCTTGTCAGTTTTTCCACTTCACCCTAGAAATCCTTCTTAACTCTGAAAATATACTCCTATTCTCAAGCTTTGACTCTGTTTGTACCATTGAAAAGTTACAATGTGGTGTTTTCCTCAGACCAACTGTTTATATTTACAAATAAAAGTATATTTTAAAAATGTTTCAGACCAATCAGGGAGCAGAACTCTGGTAAGAAGAGTGTTCTACTTGGGAACAAGGAGGGAGTTTTAAGGACATCAGCTACTATAATTGCTTTGCTCTCCCAGGTAGTAGGAATTACAGAATTTTATAAAAATCACTGACATGGTATTGCTTATTACTTAGTCTTGATTTCTTAATATGTCAGTTTGGCCTTCCCATAAGTGTAGCTACATATTAAACAATAAAAAAGACTGTAAGATACAGAAGACGTCAAAAAGACTGCTAGCTTTTTAATATCTTCCAGGTGCTACAAAAGCCACACATAGTCTTGTATATTGACACGGGCCCTGCAAGGCCAGGGCAGAAGTGTATGACTCCACCATTTAAAGGATGCCAATTGGTGGAGCCATGGTAGCTGGATTTGGGAGGCTGACTAATTCACAACCTCTGATAAACTGTCATCCAAGCCTGAACCAGGATCACCTAGGAGAGCCAGGGGTAAATGCATTTTAGGTGGCCCAACTCCTTGTGTTGCAGCAAAGAAAGCAATTATGAAAATGGTTTGCGTTCATTGGAATGAAACCTTTGATTCGGAGGGTTACTCACAAACTATTGTGTTAAACCTTACTTGATACCATTTAAGTCTATATAAAAGTATGAGTACATGGTCAGCTTTATCACATAAATCAAATATAATGCATTTATAAAATTAAAACTGAAATTTCAAATATTTGAAAAACACGCAATGATATGAAACAATGTTCACCATATGAAATTGAATTACAAAAGCAAGAAGTGAAATAATATAGAGTGTAAGATCTGTTTTGCTCAAATGTACTTTAAAATTTACTGTAAACTAAATCCACAAAAATAGAAACCTTTCTGTGCTGCTGTTTCTGCGGTGAGAATAGGGAAAACTTTATCTATTTTTCTTATATTTCTGTGTCTGTTGTCATTGTAATCTATTTTTAAAATGAACAGAAATTATTTCTATAATCAGAAAAGAATTAAGTAAATGTTGTTTACAAGATGAAGTGAAAAGAAAAAAGTTCTGCCCCATAGCAGCAGACACAACCCATTTAAAAGTGTTTAATCATTCTAGGTAATTGTTTAAAGAACATTTCCTATAAATAAACAAGCCTACCACTAAATCTACTGAAATTAGACCCTGTATTAGCGTAAGTATATGAATGTTGTTAGTAATTACAGTGGCACAAAAGCAGCCTTCTGGTTTTGTGGTTTATGATTCATAATCATTTTTTTATTCAATATTAAGAAATACCCTGAAAATTACTATTGTCTTAAGAAAAAGAAAATGTACTTGTGTTATCTTTGAAAAAGGCAATGTCCAAAGCCATGTGACTGCTTCTGTTTTATGAGAGAAACCCATAGTGTCTCATAGGTCTCTTCCAGACACACTGGAATAACGCCAATGTAAGAATATTAACAAAGAGCAAGTGCTGAGCCAAATAATTGAATTATCATTTGTTGACTTCTTCCATCTAAACTACATGAATCTTTATCCCAATGACACAAAGGCATCATTTCACTAAAGTTGATGAATAACTGTTTACATATTTTCCTACTGAATACTTAAATTTTGTCTTGTTCATTTGCGTGGTTTGTGTTGTTTTGGTTTGTTCTTGTTGTTTTGTATGTTAAAAACGTTCAACTTTTGTCTATCAAAGCTGTGGAAAATATTTTCCTAGACTGCTGATTACCATTCTGTTTATGGTATTTTTGTAAAATACAGAAGCTAGTTTTTTAGAGGGTTATATCTATTGGTATTTTTCTTTGTGAATTCTACTGACTGTATTAGTTGATTCAACAAATATTTACTACATACTATGTGCCAGATACTCCTCTATGTGATATGATACAAGAGTGATCCAAAACACCAAGCACTCTTTCCCTCATGGAGCTTGCACTCTTACAGAAGGAGACAGACAATTAACAATTAAAGTACATCCAACTTTTGTAGCATCTGAATCCTGAGTCAGTTAGGGACTGTCTTTAAGAAAAAGAATACAGGACCTTGGAAAGGGACCATGGAAGTGAAGGGCTTCTGAGCATATCATATGGAAATGAGTGCTATGGAGACAAATAAAGTGGAGGAAAAAGATAGGAAGTGCTAGGTCAGAAGTAGGGATCACACATTTTTCAGAGATGCCACACTAAGAATGTCAAATTTGAACAAAGACCCAGAGGAGGGACAGAGCACACAAAGAGGATATCTGGGAAAGAACATGGTGGAAGAAGAAAAGAGACAGTGCTAAATCTCCACAGGGAGAGAATGCCTGTAATGTTCCAGGAAAGGAAAGGAGGTGGGTAGGGCTGAAACAAAGAAAGCCAGAGAAAAATAATAGAAGATGAGTCATAGAGGTACCAAATGAAATTATGGGAGACAGGGAGCAGATGGTGTAGGGCCTTGCAGGCCCAGTCAATTTTCTTGATTTTCTCTCTCCGAGAGTGAGAGGAAGTCACTAGAGGTGAAATGATTTAACTTATGCTTTCACTTGGATTGATAGCTTAAGAATAAATTGTAGGGAGAAAGAATGCAAATACGGAGATGGATAAGGAGGCTATTGCCATAATCCAGGCAAGAGATCACGGTGGCTTGAATGAGTCTGCCTGGGGGATGTGAGAAAATATAATTTGTTTTTGAATATGTCTTGAAGATGGAACCATTAGGATTTTCTGGTAAAATGGATATAGGTTGTAAAAAAGGAGAGTCTATGGGTTTTCTTCTAAGTAAATATGAAACTTTATTGAAATGAGAAATTCTTTTAGAGAATAAGCTTTTGGATACAAGACAAATGAGAAGTTCTTCTTGGAGTATATTGAATTTGAGATGTCCATTGGATATATGAAGTAAGATTGTCACACATGCAGTTAGAGCTCAGTAGAAAAGTCCAGGATGAATATATACCAGGAGGGACCTTGTACAGATTTCTAATGTATCAACCTTATAATTGCTCTTTTCATTGTGGTAAAAATACATATAACATAAAATTACCATCTTAACCATTTTTAAGCATAAGGTCCAATGATATTAAAAACATTCGTAATGTCCTGTGTACCTGCTCTTTACAGTCCTTATATGTACTAAATGTTTATGTGGACTGGTGAATGGCTTCTTTTATTATTTTTCTGTAACCTTCTTTTTTCCTACTAATGCTTTGGCTTTAAAATAAAAAATAAAATTAATTAAAATTAAAATATATTTGTTAACATTATGAATGTTAGAATGTACGTTAGAAATCTGTACTCAAGAATTAAAGAATTTTCATTTTTTAAACTAGTATGAAACTATTAAGAAATAACATAGTTTGACATAAAATGAGTCATACAGATCATGCTTCTGCTGGTAGTTTAAATGGAAAAAACATAGCAAATATTATCTCCATATATATGGAATTTTTATTTTTTTTACTTCAAGCCTTTAATTTGAGACATGATGGAAAAATCTTGTAGGCACACAGGGAAAGGCATGATTACTGCTGAGTGAAAACAATCTAACTGGAAAGTTTTAATGCCTGTCAGCTAATGTCAAAGCTGAAATTCTGGAAGTATGACATGCTGCAAGGCTGAAAGGAATGGAAAATTAGTGTTCCTCTTCTTTTTCTTCAACAGAATCCACACCAACCTCCTCACAATCCTTTTCAATGGCAGCCGTGTCCTCACAGCCCTCAGAAAATGCTTCTTCTCCCATCCCCTCACCCACTTCCCAGTGAACAAAGGAACAGTTGGCATAATTCAAGTCAAACTTGTGGTGTAGGCAAACCCAGGCCTCAGCAATGGCTATGGTGTTGCTCAGCATGCACGCAGCTCTCTTTATGTTGGCCAGATTTCCAGCAGGTACCACAGTGGGAAGCTGGCAATTAATGCCAACTTTGAGGCCAGTGAAACACCAATCCTCAAACTGGGTGTTGCATTTGGTCTTGTTAGTGGAACAGCAGTAAGTATTGACATATTTGGGAACCACATTACCACAGTGTAATAGGGAGTAAACCATGTATTTACCATAGTGATTCACAATCTGGTTGCCTGGCTCATTTCACAGCCTGGTTGCCTGGCTCAAAATAAGCACTGGTGACCTCTGCTATGCATGGTAGTCTTACCCAGCAGAGATGACAGGACATATGTGACCAAAGAGAAGAGGATGCAGGAAGAGGTTACCAGGTCAGTCTGGAATTCTGTCAGACTCCATAAAATCTGAGAGAAGCAGTGATGGAGGACACAATCTGGCTAAGAAAGCAGTTAAGATTAGGGTAGTTTGGGTGCTCAATATTGGGGTTTCTACAACAGATGCCATAGATGGCCTCATTGTCTACCATGAAGGCACAATCGAAGTGCTGCAGGGTGGTGCTGGTGGTGGAATGGAGTTGTAGAGCTCAACTGCAGCTGTGGAAACCTGCAGGGCTGGGCAAATGGAGAACTTCAGTTTAGACTTTGTGGCATAATCAACAGAGAGAAGTGAACCTAGAACCAGTTTCTCCACCAAAGCTGTAGAAAACCAAGAAGCCCTGAAGACATGTGCACTGGTGAACCAGCTTGCGACTTTGATCCAAGACAAGACCAATAATCTTGCCAATGTCGTGATCTCCACAGGCGTAGTTATTGGCAGCATCTTCCTTGTCTGTGATGAGCTGCTCAGGGTGGAAGAGCTGGTGGTAGGTGCCAGTGCAAACTTCATCGATGACTATGGGTTCCAGGTTTATAAACACTGCCCTGGACACAAACTTCCTTGCCCACTGAAAAGGTGTAGAATCAATCATCTCCTTACCCAGTGGTCTTGTCACTTGGCATTGGGCTATTGAGCTGGATGCTGTGTTCCAGGTAGTAGAGCTCCCAGCAGGCATTGCCAGTCTGGACACCAGCCTCACCAAGGTGGATGAAGATGCACTCACACTTAGTGGCTACAGGTTAGAAAAGCAAAAGTCAGAAGACACCGGGTCTCTGTTACCATCCCTGACATGTTAAGAGTCAAGTAGGTAACACATTGTATTTGGAAATTGTTTTAAAAAAGGGCATAAATAACTCATGAAACACTTTAAGAAGAAATGATAATGGAAATTAGAAAATAGTTCTATATGAATGATAATGTAAAATGTGTAGAATTTGGCTAAAACCACAATTATAAGGCAAAAGCCTTAATTGTGTCTATTAGGAAAGAAGAAAAACCAAAAATCAGCACAACTTCCAGTTTACACAGGTAGAAAAAGAGTAATGAAGTCATCCAAAGAAAGTAGAAAGAAGGAAAAAAATAAAGATGAGAATGGAAGATTTTTAAATGGAAAATAACCAATAGCTAACCCCATCAGGGGCTGGAGGGAAGCGGAAATGGAGACATTCTGTTCAAGGGGTACATGGTTTATTTACAAAAGATGAATAACTTCTAGAGGGCTGCTGTACAGTTGTACTTAACAATACTGAATTGTACACTTAAAAATTTGTCATAAGAGTAAATCGTAGGCTACGTGTTCTTATCACAATAAAAAATATAGAAACAATAGAGTAAAAAGTGCTCAAAGTTAATTCTTTACAATAAACTAATACAATAGACAAATCACTAGCAGATTAATGAGAGAGAAACTTTAATGAAAACTGGACCACACAATCACAAAATAACACTTTGCCAATTATTTTGAAAATACATTTTTTAGAAAATAATACACTTTATGGAATAGATTCAAGAATAAATAAAAGTCTCAGTAATCCTATTAAAATAAATGCAATTAAATCAGTAGTCAACAATTTAAGTGTTGGTGGAAAACACAACAACAAAAATGACAATAACAAAGCCAAACCAACAATGACTGAAACAGGCAAAAACATGTAATCTAAATATATTTACAAGACAATTTCAGTAAACAAGGGTTTGATAGTATCTATTTTATTCACACTGTTCTAAAGAAAAAGAAAAAGTAAGACAGCTCCTCAACAATTTTATATTTTCGTAAACTATACTTTGATAAAATCTGTCAGGGATGTTAATGAAAGAAAATTTCAGACCATTGTCTTTTATAAAAATGGATATAAAAATAATAGCTTAAACATTACCAAATATAACAAAGAAAAACATGCACATTGAAATCATGACAAAGAATGATGAATTTTTTCTTAAGAATGCAAGCATAACAGTGTTAAAACATGTATTAGTGTAATTTATCACAATAACAAATTAACAGTTTTTAAAACACATGATTATTTCAATACATGCAGTAAAATCATTCAATAAACTCAGGACTCCTTTATAATATAAACTCTTAACAAATAGGAGTAAGAGACCCTATTTAATATGATAAAAAGTTAGCTACCAAATATTACCCATATTAACCGAGATACCTTATCATAAAATATTAAAAACATGCCTTTAAATTGAGAACAAGGCCCCAATGCCTTCTTCTATTCATCATTGTATTGGAGTGCCTGCTAAATGAAAAAGGTCTGCAAAATAAATTTGCAAGGGTTAGAAAAATATGAAACTGTCATCATTTGTAAAGATTATGATTACATATATGAAAGTCCAAGAGAAGTTACAGAGAATGGTTATTTAAAAATTAAAGAGATTCATATATACAAACAGCAAACAATTAAAAATATAATTTCAAAACATAGCAAGCACAGAAGCAACGAGAGCACTAGAAATAGATGTAACTTCACAGAGGCAAGACTTTAATGAGAAAGTCATAAACCTTTGTTGAAAGTTATAAAAGACCTAATTAAATGTAGAGATATATTACTTATAAATAAGACTTACTGTAACAAATATATGAGTTATTCCTCCTATTTATCTATAATTTCAAAAAACCCCAATATTTTATCATTTTTATGGAGCATGATAAACATCTTAAAATTTATATTAGACTGTAAAGTGCTTAAATCGTTGAGACTTTTCAAGAAACAAAAATGATAATGGTCTATTCAAAATATATTACAAAACTATAGTAAATAAAAGTTTAACTGAAAAAGTAATAGATAGAAAAATCCATTTACTGAACAGGTCAAGGGTTCTGCCCACATACACATGGGTAGGACCACATATACTTGGCTCAATCTGTTCAGTAAATGGTTCTGGGGTAATTGGCTATACATACAGAAATAACTAAGATCAAATATATCCCTACTTTATATAAAACACACATTTTTCTAATTGCATTAGAGGTATGAAATGAAAAGCAAAACTAGAAGATATTTAGGAGAAAAAAAGTATTTTAAAAATTTTGCTGTTCCTGTATTTCTTAAGCAAATTACCCTGAAAAGGATGAAAAATCAATCTGGATATAGACAAGATATTTTCGGTTCAGAAAACCAAAATTCATTAGTGTATGGAATATACAAATAATTTCTTCCAATCAAGAAAAAGAGAAGTTAGTTATTGAAAATGTTTAGCAAAAGATAATTGATAGAAGAGACCATAAACTGCATATTAACATTGAAAGAATGTTATATTCCATTAAGGATACACAAACTAAAACTACAATAAAATAACATTTTATATCCATCAGATTGGCAAAAATAATGTCTGATAAATCCAAGTGTTGGGAAACCAGGTCTCCTATTGACTGTGGTAGCATAAATTGGTAGAGATATTTGAATAGAAATTTGGTAGAGTAGTTTGAAAGAATTTGTCATACATATTAAAACTTGTAGCTGCATTTCCAGAAGTCTTTCGTAAACTCCTGCATATGTGCACAAGAAAACATAGAAAGGTGTGCTAATTTCAGCACTGTTTGTAAAAGCAAACACACGGAAATAGCCTAATAGTTGAAACAACCTAAGTAAGGGGATGGATAACAAACCATTGTTTATTCACTGGAAAAGATATCAGACAAAACTGAAAAATATAAAAATGAATGAATTATATCTACCTACATCAACAGGTATAATTCTCAAAAAAACACAATGCTGACTAAAGCAAAATGACATTAAAATACTTAACATTTGATACCATTTATGTAAAATTTTCTACATGAAAATAATATTGTATATTGCAGTAGATATATCTACGTATACTAAAAGTACAAAAACAACATAGGTGAATGGAAACATAAACTAAAGAATTGTGTTTATGAGGTGTGAGTGGGAAAGAAGAGGTGGGAGCAGGAAGGGCTTTTGTCTTATTTGTAGATTTTTTTTTAAATAGAGTAAATTGAGCCAAATATAGAAAAATATTAATATCTCCTAGGCATCACTAGGACCTATAATTTTCAGTTATTCCTTGCAATATTTTGTTATTAAAAATTATAACAAGAATACATGAAGTATTGTGACTGCTTTAACATTCAGGTTCTATAGGATCACTGAAAACTACATATGAAAACCAAATTATTTGGTTTCAGTGAATGTGTGAAATGCATTTGGATTTGGTGTCACTGATATACTGCATTTAGGAAGAAATAAATTCAATACACAAGAAACTGATAAATGTATGATTTTTAGAGAAATAAATATTAAAATTTTTACTTACAAAATCTTGTTCTCCCATTTCCTTCCCTCCTACTTAGATAGAGAAACATGTATCTGAAATCATATATTAGGTCTATGAGAAAATGATATGAAGCACAGATACCATCTCTGTGTAAGTTTTTAGTAATGCTCCACGTGTAAAAAGTAAATAGTTATTCTTGAAAATAAAGTCTATTATGCCTGATAAATACTGCCCTATGCCATGGTCTAAAATTTTTCATTATTTAAAATGTTACAAAGGCATAATGAACAATTATAATCAATATTTCTCATATTACATTCCATTTGAGTTTAGTAATATGAGATTAACTTTTTCTTCTGGACTCATTCTGCTTTACTATCTCATTTTCCTTCAGCAGTAATTATTCCAATTTGTCATGGTGTTACAGCAAAAATCTAAAAAACATTAAAAAAACTCTAAGCTCATCTTGATGCCCTAAATTTTCTTGGATTTCACCAATTTTGTTTATTAGGTCATACAAGATCTAATTCTATATTAGCTGAATTTATGATTTAATATTGATAGTGAGAGTGAAAATAATTTGGCCATTACATTACTCTATTAAAATGGAAAGCTTTATAAACACAGCCACCTCTTATTAGCTCCATCTAGTCTTTGTTGCCATTAATCAGCATTGGAGATTGAGAGTTTTAGATCATTGTTTTTAAAATTGGTACTTGCTCAATTTCATAGCCTCCTTTACGTGTCTTGAAAACACATAAAGCTGAGATATCTAAAGAACAAGACCATAGGGCACAGGATTTCCATCAAGCAGAGGGCACTAATTTGCACATATCTTTATTTTGCTAAATGATTACTACCAAGTGCAGATACAGGCTTTGTACTAAGGTAATGTGGAGAGCTTTCAGGAAAAGCTATCCTGGGTCCAGAAGCTTAATGTGTAGGAAATCCAGTACTACAGATTAAACTAGTCTTGTAAGTCTTTCTTCTTCTTTACAGTCTCAAGAAGAGAGCTATCATCAAAAGAAACTGCAGTGGTAGTCATTTTATTTACATCACATTCATGTGTATATACTCTGTGCTACAATCTTCAAAATTGTGTTTATTGCTAAACTTTTTCCAGAAAATCCAAATCTGGTGTACATTTTGTTTCCTTCTTAGATGTTTTATCTGTTTTGTTGGCATGCACAACTTGAGGTAAGCCTGTTTCATCTTATGAGATTGAAACAAAACTCTTTTTGATCATAAGTATAGAATTGGACAATTCAGAGCAGTTAGTGCTCTTATTGTCTCAGTGCGTGCCTTTGAAATGTTTATAGTAGGCTACATTGTGAAGATATTGTGAAAGTATTTTTATGTTTCAAGATAGCAAACGCTTTGAATAAATCAGTAAAAATAAATTTTTTTGGAAATTCTTGTTTTCATACACATTTTTGACTTTTCTGTTGATAACCAAACATTGGAGTATTGCCCATTTTTGAGCAATTTAAAGGTGTCTCAAGCAGCAGACTACTAGGATAAATAAAAATTAAAATGTATTTTCCTAGAACACCAGGAAAACATTTTAAATTTGAATTCATTTGGAAATGTGTTTGTCTTTTTTTTGAGTACCTATCCAATGAATGACTAATTAGGTCCCATTTATTAAATAATAAATGACTCTTGCGTTGCTATCATGGAAGCTACAGTGTAATCAGGATGACCAGGAACATATATAGGAAAAGTTGAAAAATAAGGCTAAATGACAGCAAGAGTAATGAAGATTACCCTTCACTAAGAATGTTAATTCCAGAAGATAAGAGGCCACACAATGGGTTGGAGTGTTGAGAAAATCTATCGGAGTTTGAGCTGTAGAAGTTTAGGATGTAAGAAAAATTTTAAGATGAAACTTTTAGAAAAGCACATTAAATGGGCTAGGGAAACTGACAATAGAAGGAAGGGGAAAAATTAATAAAGATTTAGCTAAGAAGACAAGATCAAAGAAAGATGGGGGAGGTTGAGTTAGACATTAGCCTTGGGAAAAAAGATAGGCATGTATTCACCGACAAATATACAAAGGAAAAGACAGGTAAAAGTTCGAGATGTTTGGAACTTAAAAATTTTTTAAAAGACTCTATTTGACATATTGTTTGCATCATATGAAGTTAAAGGTATTAGACTATTTTTTAATTTATACACCAGCACATTCATATGGTTTAACATACTCAATCAGCACTTCCTACTTCTAGCCTTCATATCTTGCTTTCTTTTTCTCTAATATGTGAGGTTTTTATCATAGCCTCACATATCAAATAGTTTTTTATTTCCTTTCCCAGCTAGAAAATTATTTTAGGAAGACAGGAATTTTTCTGATGTTATTGTTATTGAAAAGCCATTGCAACTAGAACATGTAGGAATGGTGTTTAATATTGTTAAGTGAATAAATAAGCTTGTTTATACTTTTTGTTTTTGCTCTTCATTATTTTTCCTTGCTTTCTAATTAAAGATGATTTTTGGAATTATCAAAAAGTAAGACATACATTCAATACAGAGTCAAGGATGATCAAAAGCAATGCTGCTTCCAAAGAGGGCCCCACTGAAACCAGGTATCATGAATGTGCAGTGGACAAGATCGCTGTATTTCTAGGATGAATGCTATGTTAGTCCATTTGCATTTCTTTCTATAAAGGAATAGCTGAGGTTTATTTGGCTCACAGTTCTGCAGGCTGTACTAGCATGGCACTAGCATCTGCTTGGCTTCTGGTGAGGCCTAGGAAGTTTTTACTCATCACAGAAGTCAAAGGGGGAGCAAGTGTGTCACATGGCAAGAGAGAGAAAGCAAGGAGTTGGCGGGGGGAGTGCCACATGCTTTCAACAACCAGGTATCTTGGGAACTCATTCTACTCATTACTGCAGGGAGGGCACCAAGCCATTCACAAGGGATCTGCTACCATGTCACAAAAGCTTTCTTCCCATCAGGCCCCACCTTCAACACTGGGGATCACATTTTAACATGAGATTTGAAGGGAACCAACATCCAAACTATATCATATGCTGTTTTTAAAATACTATATTATAAAGTGCTCCTTATAAAATTCCAGTAGTGGACAAAAAATTGAATTGGAGATAATTACTAGAGAAAGGAATTGATTCGTGTAAGAAACAAACAGGGTCCAGGTGAGGTTTTCCAGCATAGCCATGAGGCTAATGAAGATAGTAGCCATCAGTTGACAATTGATCCTAGTAAGGAAAAAAACCTTAGTGGGTCTGGGGAAGTGGGAAATTACGTTTGTAAAGGGGAAATACAAAGTTTAATATAGAGGGGATGGTGATCAAATGGAGTTTCTGGGTTGAATCTTCTTCATAAGTAGAGAAATAGTATGCATCTCCTTTACTCTGAAAGAACACTGCCTGGGTTTTAAGAAACTAGGCCCTATTGAAGTAGGCAACATTCTTGTGCAGTCACCAAATACCCTCTTCTTCCTACCCTGGTTTATGTGCATTTCTTTTTAAATTCTAGTAAGCCCTTTCTTACTCCATTAATTGTCCATATATATTATGTCTTTCTTTTTTTCTCTCTCTCTCTCTTTCATGCAATACCTCCTGGCATCCATGTATCACCAATTAAAAGGGTAAAAAGGTAAAAAATACCTGCAAATCATAGGTATTAATAGATAGGTAGGTAGGTAGGTAGCAGAGGGAGGGGAGAGAGAGGGGGAGAGAGAGAGAGAGAGAGAGGGAGAGAGAGAGACTAAGTCTAGCTTGTAATTTCAGGGGGATCTCAGATCTCTTGAGTCTTTAAGGATTTTATTATTATTATTATAAGGATTTCAATCTGACAAAAGGTTTAAATCAGTACTACATAGTTTCCTTGTGGAAACATATTGAAGACGACTCAGTCAAAATATTTGTTGGCATAATGTTCATTTTAGGAAATCCAGAGCATATCTACTTCCTTTAAATGTCCTGAAGCTCCCATCTTATTTGTTGGTATGCCATACAAACAGTTTCTGTGATTTACTGTGAACTTAGTGAATTGAATAGCTTTTAATATGATTTTTGTCTATTATTAAACATATGTGTAATTAACTTTAAAGAATTTTTGTGTTTATGAGTTGGGAGTTCATTTGACAAAAAAATGACTGCCATGTGTGAAATTGTGCTAAATAATCAGAAAAATAATTTTTAATAGAGCATGGTTAATTTTACCTTCTTGGTAGAGATAGTTATATCATCTTGGCAGTGTTGTTCTACAATCTCAAACATCTTCCAGAGATAAAGCAGCAGCATTAATTAAAAATTCCAGAGCAAAATTAATGTCAGACTTCAAAATAAAAATAATTAATTTTCAAAATTTACCCTCTGCTGGTATTTTGAAGTATAAAATGTATTTACCTTATATTGCTAAAATAATGACATCTAGCATTTATGAAATATTATCCATTTGCCTTCTTCATCCAAATGTTTTTACATATACTCCTTAATTTTGCCCTCACCATCATCTATTTTTGACAAAATGTTTGACCAAGATTTTAAATATAAAAAGGGCAATAAGCACTTAATATTTATATTATTTTTAAGTCATCAAAAATGTAAATTTTATCCTCACCAGGAGAGTGAGTCACTAATAGACATAAGAATATGTTGTATTTATAATACATTTTACAGGGATTACTTTGTATGCATTTAGACTGCAAGTGGGAACTACAATCATGGGAAGTATGTGAATCATTATGTTTCACAGTATGAGATTCCTTGCCTCAACTGTAAGTGATGAGAGTTTTAGATTGGACTTACTAAATGTGTAATTATATACAGTGATAGCAACATGGACTATTGAGGTTTGAGAAGATTTGTACATACTTTGAACCCTAGAGCACATGACTTCCAAGAAACAACTGGAGGCATAATTTTCAAAATAAATAGCCAATTTTAATTTGTGTTTTTCTGTGGGGGAAACATAAATTAGTGAAAGTTTGCTAAAATGTTATAGGTTGTGAGTTTTTATGATACTATCTGCTGTTGTAGCATAATTAGATATTTCTTTTAGTTTTGTGACAAGTGACCCTTTACATATGTGATTTATAAAGTGATTGTATTTACATGTAGTGTATTCTTTTGAGATTCTCATTAATACTAATGGCTTCCTGTCCCCTGAAATGCAAATGATAGGTATTAATAGATAGGTAGGTAGATAGGTAGGTGGGGGCAGGGAGAGAGAGAGAGATAGAGAGAGAGAGGGAGACAGAGAGACTAAGTCTAGCTTATAATTTCAGGGGGATCTCAGATCTCTTGAGTCTTTAAGTATCCATTGATCTCAGATGCTCTCCTATGACAGTTACTTCATATATTTGAATATGTCAATAAACTGCTTAGATCCTGGGTATAGAGAACTCACCTGAGGATAGTTATGTTATTTTGATATAAGACCCCTGCTTGAGCTACTCATTTAAAATTTTATAAATGAAATAAACTACTTAAATTGAAATCCTCACCAGCTCTTGTATTTCTGTATAGGGTTTAAACTATTTAGGATTATAAGGAGGGATGAGATTTAAAAGTTGACATAGCCAGATGTGGTGGCTCATGCCTGTAATCCCAGCACTTTGGGAGGCTGAAGTGGGCGGATCACAAGGTTAGGAGTTCAAGATCAGCCTGGCCAACATGGTGAAACCCCTTCTCTACTAATAATACAAAAATTAGCCAGGCATAGTGGCACATGCCTGTAATCCCAGCTATTCTAGAGGCTGAGGCAGAAGAATCACTTGAACCTGGGAGGCAGAGGTTTCAGTGAGCTGAGATTTTGCCACTGCACTCCAGCCTGGGCAACAGAGTGAGACTCTGTCAAAAAAAAAAAAAAAAAAAAAAAGGTTGACATAATTGGATATATTCTATTTTACTAGGACAAGGTTTATGGTTGCCTAGTTTAAGTTAATAACCTAATTTTGCCCTTTCTTTTTGTCTTAGGTCTTGAGCATCTTTCCAGATTTTTTCTGCTGAGCTCACCATTATTTTGGCTTTGAAGCTCAATGTGATAGAGGTGATCATGAGGCATGCCATGTGTAGATGTCTTTCAGCTAATAAATGACCATCCTCAAACTGAGCTTGTCAATAGTGGCTTTTCAGATGAGAGCAGGGACAGAACCTTACCTAGGTGTACACTTGACTTGATTTAAATTACAATTGCACAAAAACAGCAAAGAAGTTAGCAGTAGTCTTGCCTTGGTTCTTGAGACCGTGTTCAACTGATTACAAAAGACACAGCAAGTGCCGGCCATCCTCCTGCTCCCTTTCTAGGCTTCTAGCCCCTCATTTTGCCTTACAGCAGAGCTCCACTGGACAGACAATTAGCACGGGATTGGAGGCCATTCTCCAGCTTTCTGCATCTGCCAAATGATGGAGAGGGTTTGCCTTTTTCAGATCTTTCTGAAAGGGATCAACTATTTCTTTTAAACATCTAATATATTTCAAACAGAATGGCTATAAAAAGTAACCAGTTACATGTATAACACTATTGCTTTCTCAACAATCAGTGAAGACAGTTGGATTTACAGCCAGAAGACAATCACATTATATTGAACCACATATTCATACTTCATTTATTTCTCCCTCAAGCACTGCAGCTGTAATAGCTCCTAGGAAGCTTTAAAAATATGCAAGAACATTTTAAACCTCCAGGA
The DNA here is from genome assembly GCF_047675955.1 of Chlorocebus sabaeus. NCBI lineage: Eukaryota > Metazoa > Chordata > Mammalia > Primates > Cercopithecidae > Chlorocebus > Chlorocebus sabaeus. The sequence goes on from NC_132913.1 coordinate 40,701,878, forward strand.
ACACTTAGACTTCAAACTACTTTTTCTTCTTGTATAACATCTTTAAATAATTAATTATTTCTTTTGTTTCTTTTTTAGTGTTTGGTTTGGGAAATATTAAGACAACTGTGAATGGAAAAAAAAAAAGGAGAAGGAATTTGTGATTTTTCCATTTCCATAAAATCAACAACCTTGCTTTCTAGAGTGGATTCTTACAGAGGTCAATCGTACACTTGTGTGTCGTTGAAAATTGTTAGCACTCCTATCTAAATGCCACAGGATAGTATTCCAAAGATGGTGAACAACTACAGGGCTCCCCGGGATCCTCCGTTGCTATTACCACCGGTGGATTTTTTTGAAAATCATTTTTAAGAAATGGTCATAAGTAGGAATCAAATGGTTTGAAATGAATCCGTTTTGTTGGAAAAAGGGGTTTAATTAACTTTCGAGCTGCACAAATTAATCTGGACTTTAGTGAGGGCCTGAAAATTGATTAAAGTGTGAGCACCTATTCAGAAAGTACTTGACCAGGAAATAAATTCATTTCTTTGAGGTCAGTGACCCTACAAGTTGACAAGTGATTCAGATTAATACACACCTGGGTTTCAAGTTTCACATATTGCTTGGCAGGAGCTTCTGCCCTATCCCCCACCCCCAGTGCTGCTTATCATCCACCTCATCTAGTTGTCACCTTTTTCTCTGGACCATTTTTCTGACAGAAACCCTTTGCAGTTTTTTTTTTGAGGGGGTGGGGGAATTGGGGGGCATTGCAATCAGTGCAATGATTCATTTTACTTGTTTTATTCATGATTGAATCATAACATTATGATTTAAAAATAAGACAGAAAATAACTACCTAGATTAAACTTATCCTCTTAAAGATAATAAATGTCCATCAAACAGAATGATTTATAAAATAGTTTCATAAAATCCCACTTGATTTAATGATCTACCTAATTTTTTGCAATGTCTTTTTTTTCTTCTTCTTCTTGGGAGCTAAACACACATAACCTACACTCATGTGCGTGCACACAAACACAGGCACACACACAGACATGCCAAGCATTTGGAGACTCTCCTCTATATTATCTTTAGTAGTACAAGGTTGGGGGTAAAGCCTAACTGTAAGAGAATATTGAAATAATTAGAGCAATTTTGTGTGAGAGTAAAGGAAAAGACTCACTGTTTATTCTAAGAAGACAGGAAATTGCAAAAATAAAAAGTATCATCATTGATTTCAAAGGAAAACTTGAAACAGGATTCAGTCTTGCTACCCTCATTTAAAAAATAAGAAATTGTGGTCTTAGAAGGTTCTGATCTACTACATTCTTTCATAGTTCACATGAAGTGGCAATGGGATGATTTAAGGTGTTTTTATTTCCCCTTGATTTAATGTCAAGTATAATTTAGTAGACAATTATATGCAATACCTTTGATAATTAATTTTCCACACCAAATTAGGCTTTGGCAATCCTTCTCTTAGTCTGATGTCATTATTCTTATAGAATAATGTACACGTTAACTTTGTTTTCTTTTCTCTTTCTCTATTAATGCTTGTTTTTTCAAATAAATATTAACTATTCCACATAACTTCTAAGTTTCAGATTTTAATAATAATTTTTTTTTATCACAAGATCAACATATTCTTTGCAAAAAAATCCTTAGCAAATACCAGAGAAGTTAGAGTTTATCAGAGCAGGACTTTTCTTCATTTTTTAAATTAAAAAATTGAATCAACTCTGTGTGTACTTCAACAACTTTCTACCCTCAAAAGAGAAGATTTTAATATGGTTAAATCTGAACATATATTTGAAAAAATTAGAAATAATGGCCTTATCAGATAGTTACTTATACTTTTTAAAAAATACTTTAAGTTCTGGGATACATGTGCAGAATGTTCAGGTTTGTTACATAGTATAAACATGTCATGGTGGTTTACTGAACCCGTCAATCCGTCATCTACATAGGTATTTCTCCTAATGCTCATCTACATAGGTATTTCTCCTAATGCTATCCCTCCCCTAGTCCGCTACCACCAACAGGCCACAGTGGGTAATGTTTCCCTCCCTGTGTCCATGTGTTCTCATTGTTCAACTCCCACTTATGAGTGAGAACATGCAGTGTTTGGTTTTCAGTTCCTGTGTTAGTTTGCTAAGAATGATGATTTTCAGCTTCATCCATGTTCCTGCAAAGGACATGAACTCATTCTTTTTTATTGGTGCATAGTATTCCATTGTGTATATGTGCTACATTTCTTTTATCCAGTCTATCATTGATGGGCATTTGGGTTGGTCCCAAGTCTTTGCTATTGTGAACAGTGCTGCAATAAACATATGTGTGCATGTGTCTTTATAGTAGAAGGAATTCTAATCCTTTGGATATATACCGAGTAATGGGATTGCTGGGTCAAATGATATTTCTGGTTCCAGATCCTTGAGAAATCGCCGCACTGGTTTAACTTCCATAGAGGTTGAACTAATTTATACTCCCACCAACACTGTAAAAGCATTCCTATTTCTCCACAGCCTCATCAGCATCTGTGTTTCCTGCTGTGTAATGATTGCCATTCTAACTGGAGTGAGATGGTATCTCATTGTGGTTTTGATTTGCATTTCTCTAATGACCAGTGACAATGAGTTTTATTCTTGTTTGTTGGCCACATAAATGTTTTCTTTTGAGAAGTGACTGTTCATATCCTTTGCCCACTTTTTGAAGGGGTTGTTTTTTTCTTGTAAATTTGTTTAAGTTCTTTGTAGATTCTGGATATTAGCCCTTTGTCAGATGAATAGAATGCAAAACATTTTCCCATTCTGTGGGTTGCCTGTTCACTCTGATGATAGTTTCTTTTGCTGTGCAGAAGCACTTTAGTTTAATTAGATCCCATTTGTCAATTTTGGCTTCTGTTGCCATTGCTTTTGGTGTTTTAGTCATGAAGTCTTTGCCCATGGCCATGTCTGGAATGGTATTGCTTAGCTTTTCTTCTAGGGTTTTTATGGTTTTAGGTCTTACATTGAAGTCTTTAATCTATCTTGAATTAATTTTTGTATAAGGTGTAAGGAAGGGGTCCAGTTTCAGATTTCTGCATATGGCTAGCCAGTTTTTCCAATGCAATTTATTAAATAGGGAATCCTCTCCCCATTGCTTGTTTGTGTCAGGTTTGTCAAAGAACAGATGGTTGTATATGTGTGGCATTAATACTGAGGCCTCTATTTTGTTCCATTGGTCTATATATCTGTTTTGGTACCAGTACCATGCTGTTTTGGTTACTGTTGCCTTGTAGTATAGTTTGAAGTAGGGTAGCATGATGCCTCCAGTTTTGTTCTTTTTACTCATGATTGTCTTGGCTATATGCACTATTATTTGGCTCCATATGAAATTTAAAATAGTGTTTTCTAATTCTGTGAGGAAAGTCAATGGTAGCTTGATGGGGATAACATTGAATCCACAAATTACTTTGGGCAGTATGGCCATTTTCACCATAATGATTCTTCCTGTTCATGAGCATGGAATATTTTTCCATTTGTTTGTGTCCTCTCTTATTTCCTTGAGCAGTGGTTTGTAGTTCTCCTTGAAGAGGTACTTCACATCCCTTGTAAGTTGTATTCCTAGGTATTTTATTATCTTTGTAGCAATTGTAAATGGGATTTCACTCACGACTTGGCTCTTTGTCTATTATTGGTATATAGGAATGCTTGTGATTTTTGCATGTTGATTTTGTATCCTGAGACTTTGCTGAATTTGCTTATCAGCTTAAGGAGATTTGGGGCTGAGATGATGGGGTTTCCTAAATATACAGTCATGTCATCTGCAAACAGAGACAGTTTGACTTCCTCTCTTCCTATTTGAATACCCTTTATTTCTTTCTCTTGCCTGATTGCCCTGGCCAGAACTTCCAATACTATGTTGAATAGGAGTGGTGAGAGAAGGCATCTTGTCTTGTGCCAGTTTTCAAAGGGAATGCTTCCAGCTTTTGCCCATTCAGTATGATATTGGCTGTGGGTTTGTCATAAATTGCTCTTATTATTTTGAGATACGTTCCATTAATACCTAGTTTATTGAGAGTTTTTAGCATGATGGGGAGTTGAATTTTATTGAAGGCCTTTTCTGCATCTTTTGAGATAATCATTTGGTTTTTGTCATTGGTTTTATTTAGGTGATGGATTACGTTTATTGATTTGTGTATATTGAGCCAGCCTTGCATCCCAGGGATGAAGCCAACTTGATCATGCTGGATAAGCTTTTTGATGTGCTGCCGGATTTGGTTTGCCAGTGTTTTATTGAGGATTTTTGCATTGATGTACATGAGGGATATTGGCCTGAAATTTTATTTTTTTGTTGTGTCTCTGCCAGGTTTTAGGATTAGGGTGATGCTGGCCTCATAAAATGAGTTAGGGAGGAGTCCCTCTTTTTCTATTGTTTGGAATAGTGTCAGAAGGAATGGTACCAGCTTCTCTTTGTACCTCTGGTAGAATTCGGCTGTGAATCCATCTGGTCCTGGACTTTTCTTGGTTGGTAAGTTACTGCCTCAATTTCAAACATTCAAGTCTGCTGAAGCTGCGCCTACAGCTGGCCCTTCCCCCAGGTGCTCTGTCCCAAGGAGATGGGAGTTTTATCTATAAGCCCCTGACCCGGGCTGCTGCCTTTCTTTCAGAGATGCCTTGCCCAGAGAGGAGGAATCTAGAGAGGCAGTCTGGCTGCAGCAGCTTTGCTGAGCTGCAGAGGACTCAGCCCAGTTCCAACTTCCCGGGTTGCTTTGTTTACACTATTAGGGGAAAACCGCCTACTCAAGCCTCAGTAATGGTGGACGGCCCTCCCCCTACCAAGCTCGAGGGTCCCTGGTTGACTTCAGACTGCTGTGCTTGCAGCAAGAATTTCAAGCCAGTGGATCTTAGCTTGCTGGGCTCCTTGGGGATGGGATCCGCTGAGCTAGACCACTTGGCTCCCTGGCTTCAGTCCCCTTTCCAGGGGAGTGAATGGTTCTGTCTCGCTGCAGTTCCAGGTACCACTGGGGTATGAAAAAAAAAAACTACTGCAGCTACCCTGGCTGGGTAGCCTCTAGGGAGCTGAGACTAGAGGTGCACGCCAGAATTCCTGGCTAACTTTTTGTGTTTTTAGTAGAGACAGGGTTTTGCTATGTTGCTCAGGCTGGTCTCAAACTCCTGAGCTCAAACAATCTGCCTGCCTTGGCATCTCCAAAGTGCTGGGACTACAAGTGTGAGCCAACATGCCTGGTCTATAATGATTTTTTACTGTACAAATTCACTTAAAAATAATTTCTATTTTCTCATATATATCAATCATTGAGATTCAGGGGTATTTCTCCTTATGCATTTCTTACTCCCAAATCAGCATTATACTTGAGAGTGAATAATGAGCATATACATTAAAGTCAGGAAAAAATGTCAGGATGCCCATTCTCATCACTATCTTTTAACATTGTTTTGAAATTACTGTTAAGGAGTGGGATTGAGAAGATTAGGTGGTGGAGAGACAATGATTTTTGTTTTTTTTTTTCTTTTTTGCTTTATTCCTTTATATGTTGTTTATATTTATTACTTTAAAAAAATAAAAACACTATCACTACAAACAGACATCTCTATATATAAATTTTACATTACATAGCATGGTCTATATTAAAAAAGAATTAGAGTCTGACTCACTTCTCAAACTTGCTAAATTCTGTTACTCTGGACTATTGAGAGTAGAAGATTATAGATTTAGGGGTAGGAGTTAGGTGAAAGTAGAAATAAGCCAGGTTGGAGATTTTAGGATGAGAGGCAGACATTAGTTTTGGTCAATAACCTTGTGGAATTTGGAACCAGGTGAAATAAATCATTAAGATTCAGGAGTCAACGTAGTCCACCAAGCTTTGAACAAAGGAAGTATATAGTAAGTACTTCCTACATATCAGGCACAACTTATTTTGCCTGATTTAATTCTATAAATTTTCTTAAAAGGTAGAACTAGCCATCTTTATTTTATACTGGGGAAATATAGAGATAAATTAAGTAATCTAGGAAGGCACACACCATGATGTATGGATTGCAATGTAAAATGTATTCTTTACATTGAAAGGTTTAAAAGCCACTGGTCTATAGAATATCTTGGCTTCAGATTAAGTGCTATTTTATTTCCTGATTTTTATTTCAAGTAAGTCTTGTCTCCCTAATAAATATAAACCTAATTGCAAGTGTAAAGGTAAAATGGCATACATCTCTAAGTTTATTATGGCACCTAACCTGATGCTTGGCACATAACAAGTTCTCAACAAATATAATAATTGTAAATGTAGGTGAAGAGGCTAGGATAGCACTGGGGAGCAGTGGGCAGCTGGCCAAATCCGTAGGTAAGCTCTCAGAGCTCTGGCCTCCAAAACTGCTAGACCAAAGCAGGACTGAGAGACACCAAACAACAAGATGCAAGGTGTCAGATAGGAGCACTGATTATTTTATATGGCTTGTTTTTTTTCCTCATGTTCAATGTGGAAAATACGCACTACAAAGAAAAGAAGAAAGGGGAAAAATATACCCATAATCCTAAAACTGCAAGATAACCACGATTATTTATAACATTTACAGCCCGTTAACATTTGCTACATCTTTCTCCTGTCTTTCCTGTAGTATTACTTTGATAGTACCCTATGAGTGTGCCTTACCATATAATACATTCTCTTCATAATTATAGTTTCATTGGTTATATAATAGCTAATTCTAGCTCTGTTTCACAGCTTATTCAAGCATTCTCTTACTGTCAAACATGTTAGATTGTTTCCAATTTGTAATATTATAAATAATGACTTAACAGCTTTATGTAAAACTTTTCCTGACTTTTTCATTTTTAAATTGATAAAAAATGGACTTTTAAAGGCTCTTGATATATATTATGAGGTCTTGGATCACTCATTGTGATCAAATTTTAAATAGCAAGGCACTGCGTCCTAGGACACCCCACTTAAAGGGCCATTGTATTTTTCATGTGGATTGATTTTTGGTGATTTTAATTACCCATATGCATTTCCTCTTTTGTTACCTGAAAGTATCTATTGAGTTTAATCTAAAAAAGTCTCAATTGGCCTGCAGAGCAATTACCATTTCCCTTACGAATGTTTGCAAAGCCAGAATTTTAACTGTAAACGAGGTTTGTGCATCTATGTTTGGATTGTATATGATGTCTCAGATTTAGGGTACTGATGTGGATAAAAGGCTTATCCTTTGTTCAGACGATAATAATATACTGTCTTTATTTTTTGGTTGTATGTAGTGAAGCATGTTGCTTTTCTGTATTTATCAACACTGCCCACAATGTGAGTGGGTTGAATGGCGGATTAATAAAGAAACCTTGAAGGCAACCTATTTTTATGTGTTTCCTAGTTTATTAGAATAGAATCCTATTTTCATTCTATTCCTCTAACAGTTTATTTTTTTCTCCTCAAACAGACAAATCTTTGTTGTCTAGGAACAAAATTTAAATAATGCTCCAGTTATGATAAATCTTCTGATATAGGAGGAGATATTTCTGGTGATAAATTAGACATTTTCTGTAGCCTAGCATTTGATCACAACTATCAAATATGCCAGCATATATGGATTTGCCATGATGGTAATTAAGAACCACATTTCACCAAGTTATATTAAGTTTACTCAATTCTTTTTTTTTTTTTTTTCTCCTGGTTCCATTGAAAATCAGATTAAAAGAATGCCATGAGAGAATGTGCAAGTTAACCTATTCTACCTCTGTCCCTTTTCTGCATCTCAGGATACTTTTCAGGACCCCTTGCTATCTCAGGGACTCAGCCAAAGGCATCACAGTAGGTTCAGTCAAAGGCAGTGCCATGGACTGAGTATCTGTGTCCCCTTAAACTCATATGTTGAAGCTCTGACCCTAAATGTAACTGTATTTGGAGATGGGACCTCCTAGGAAGTAATTAAGGTTAAATGTAGAGAACTACCTGCTAGCAAAGGTTCCCGGTAAGTCCTGCTCTTGGAAACGAAGCAGAGCGTTCCTGATAAGTCCTGCTCTTGCAATGAAGCAGGGCGTTCCCGTTAAGTCCTGCTCTTGCAAACAAAACAGGGCATTGGGGGCTTGTTTATGTGTAAACATCTTGAAAATCCAGAAAGTCAGGGAAAGGTCAGAAAAACAACAATGTGTCTTGTGACTTGGCAACATTCCACAAACGACTGTATAAAATAAAGCAGAGCGCGCCATGCGAGGCGGCCGCCATGTTTGTCTTGTCTTGTGTTGTCTTGTGTGTTCATTCCTTTGTTTAGGAAACACACGGACCCCAACAGTTAAATGAGGTAATAAGGGTGGGACCCTGATCCAATAGGATTAATATCCTCGTAAGAGACACCAGAGAGCGCATGTGTGCACTTTGTCTTTCCGTCTCTCTCTGTCTCTCTCTCCCTGTCTCCCTTTTTCTCTTTGTGTATCTTTCTATCTCTCTGTCTCTCTCTCTCCCATGCATGTACCAAGGAAAGACCATGTGAGGACATATGGAGAAGGTGGCTGTCTACAAGCCAGGAAGAGAGCCCTCACCAAAAACTGAATTGGCCAGAAACTTGATCTTGGACTCTAACCCCTAGAACCGTAAGAAAATATTTCTGTGCTTTTTAAGTTACCCAGTCTATCGTATTTTGTTATGGAAGCCCAAGCCAAATACTGGAAGGCGGTGGCCAACAGTTTGAGGACAAGAGGAGGGGGAGGTCTGCTTACTTCTCACCATTTCCTTCTGCATCCTGTGTTGTCTCTGCACGTGCTTCTCTTTCATAACTCCAGTCCCTAAAAGAAGCCATGCACCCTGAGATCCCACTTCTGACCAAGATGTTTCCACCATGACTCTGGCTCTCATACAGTGGAAAGCGCTCCCTTCCATTGTCCCTCCTGCCCTAGAGATGGTAATGGCTTCTTGCTGTTGGCAATCTGTATTTGCACTACTCACCTCTGTTTGTTTCTCAACAATTGCATTATCTATTGTCTTAGTCTGTTTTGTGTTGCTATAACAAAAATACCTGAGACTGGGTAATTTATAAAGAAGATAAATTTATTTTCTCACAGTTCTGGAGGCTGGAAGTCCAAGATCAAGGTGGCAGCTGATTCAGTTGTCTTGTAAGGGCTGCTCTGTGGTTTCAAATGGTGCCTTGTTGCTACATCCTCCAGAGAGGAGAAACACTGTGTCCCCACATGACAGAAGGTAGAAGGGTAAGTGGGATAAATGTTACTTGCAAGATCTTTTTTATAGGGGTCAGAATTCCATTCACGAAGGGAGAAGCCCTTATGACCTAATCACCTCTTAAAGGCCATACCTCTTAATAACATCACATTGACCGAGTTTCAGTGCCAGAATTTTGGAGGGAATATATTCAAACCATATAACCTGGAAAAGAGTTTTCTATAGTAAATCTGTCTGGTTGAAAAAATCAGAGTATGGTTTCAGCTTTCTTGGATAGACTTGACTGCTACAGAGGCATTTTAACAAGGCTTAATCTTTCAGGGTTTAGAATGAATTTTTCAGGTAATAATTGTTGGAGAGTTCGTGTAACCACTCTGACTTGTCAAATTAGTAATGTGAAACCTATTTTACCATCCTTTTCTACTAAAGTCTTCCTCTTTTATTCTCATAACTCATAATGCATTTAAACAGCAAAACTGCACATTAAAAGTTTCTTCCAGTATATTGTATGTTGCTGCATTCACTTTTTATTTTCACTCATGTTTCTTTTTTCCTCCCCTATCTTACTCAACAGCTTAGGTTTTGTTATAAATATTTTTCAGTTTGAATGAAAAAAAATGATTGAAGCAAAATGATCCATGATTAAATTTAACACTAGGAGACTCAGAGAAATCATGAACTCAGACACTGATTTTGTCACTGATTGCTTCAGTAAAATCTTTAATGGTTCTTTAGATGATGTATTGGATGATGAGTTCTGATTCCCACAGATAATTGAGTTCTATACCCCTAGGTTTGATTTTTTTTTTTTTTGGTTCACACTTTGAATTGTGCCCAGAAAATTCTCTGGATAGAATTTGATTGCAGATGTCTATTATATTCCAATGAACACATATCAGTTCAGTCTTCCAAAGCATTTTATAATGGAGTGAAGCTGACCTTGTAATACAGTAGCACACTTATCAGGCCATTAAAACGTCCCTCTTATGTAATAGTAGCCAGTTGCAATTGACCAAAAGAAACTTTGATGGGCTTTCACTTGGAAACTTGTGCAAATATTATCTTTATTTTGATTTCTTTCCATAGGACCTTCAGTTTTCCATAGCATGTTTCAAAAGAGGGATGAAAGTAAACATGATACATTTTAGTTAGGACCTATCTAATGTCTCACAGAGAAGACTTTCTATAGAGTTCAACTGTAAATACAAATAAAGCATGTTATGTAAATGATTCATTGTCATACTTTGATATTTATCAAACACCCCAGGGAGCCATGATGTGCTTTCCTCCCAATTGCTGTATATTTTCAGCCTCCATCAAAAAGTATTTTAATTAAATAAGTATAATATACCAATAATTTAATTGGAACTATAAAAATAATCTAATTTATAACCTCAGAAAATACATTGTGACCTAAAATTATCAGCATTCGTTAGTAAATTGTGTGTTCCTTTATACATTTTAATCTAGTAAATAAGATTCTTTTCTCACCCAATACAGGCATTAGCTTTAACCTGGTCCCAGTAACCTCTTCCAACCCATATGTAACACCATTTATTGTCACAAAGACCTTCTTAGCTTAACTCTATTATAATTTGTAAATGTACAGAATTTTTCTCTTCTCAAACTTGGTAAGAAATTCCCAAATTACGAGTGCCTTCATCGCCCCATCATTATCAAATAATGCTGCTCTCCCCCAAGTGCATGAGGCTGCTGGAGACTAGTAAATTGCATTAAACTCTTTCTGCTCCATTTTAGCAAAAGAAATTTGCCCAGGTGTATGCAGTATAGAAAGAGAGTTAAATATCACATCCAGATAATGTGCTCTGATGTGCTCCACTAAAACTAGCGTTCTACAGTAATTCAAGTGTACTGTATGTTTTTGTTCTGAACTAAAACTGAACTTGGGAGGAAATTTCATTTTCGATACTGTAAATTTACTGTGAAAGAAATGGGAAATAGTGTCCCCAGGCAGTGTCAGAATGACTGCTGCTTTCCCTTCTCACTGCAATTAGAGTTCTAGCCCCAGGCGACAGATAGGTGCAGACACAGGTGACTTGCTTTTGATTGGCAGGCTCATGAAGCAGCTAGATGGGGGATTCCTGGGACTCACTGGAAGATTCATTTACCTTCAAGGCTGGTTTTGGAAGCCCTGGCTTCCTGACGAAACAAAAATGTGGATTCTCTTTCATTTAGGTTAGAATCTGCAGGACAACTTCCTAAACAGCCAGCATTGCTTGTACAGCTTCTGTAACTGACGTTGGTTTGGTTTTGGTTAACAAGTTTTCATGAGAATTTTATAACTTAGTGTTTACACTTTCAGCACTTGATGCTCTTTTTGCCTGCTTAGAGAGCTTCCTTCCAACTGATGCTGTGGCCCAAACAGCAAAACATATGGCATAAGAATATGCTCATTTTCCTGAAATTTGTATGTGATTTTCTGACCAAATCACAAATTGCAGGATTAAAAGTATGATCTTTTCTTAATTTAAAAATAAAAGAATATAAGTATCAAACTCCATCTCTACTAAAAATACAAAAATTAGCCGGGCGTGGTGGCAGGCGCCTGAAGTCCCAGCTATTCAGGAGGCTGATGCGGAAGAATCACTTGAACCGGCGAGGTGGGGGTTGCAGTGAGCCAAGATTGTGCCACTGCACTCCAGCCTAGGTGACAGAGTGAGACTCCATCTCAAAAAAAAAAAAAAAAAAAAAAAGAATATGAGTATCAAAGGATATGAATTTAGTGTTAAGTGAAAATATTATACAGCAGTGAAATTAATTATTATTATACAGCATTTCAATACAAAAGTAGTTTCCTTCTATCTAGTATTATCATTTAAATCATAATAGAATGATAGTCTTAGAAATCCTAGATGACACAAACAAATGGAAAAAACATTCCATGCCCATGGATTGCAAGAATCAATACTGTTAGATGTTCATACTGCCCCAAGAAATCTACAGATTCAAGCTATTCCTATTAAGCAACCAACATCATTTTTCACAGAACCAGAAAAAAACTATCCTAAAATTTATATGAAACCAGAAAAGACCCAGAATAAGCAAAGCAATCCTAAGCAAAAAGAACAAAGCTGGAGGCATTACATACCTGACTTCAAACTATGTTATAAGGCTATAACCAAAATTGTATGATACTGGCACAAAAACAGTCATACAGATAAATGGCACAGAATAGAGAACCCTGATACAAAGTCGCACAGCTACAGCCATCTGATCTATAGCCATCAAAATTAATAAGTGGGAAAATGACACCCTATTCAATAAATGGTGCTGGAATAGCTGGCTAGCCATATGCAGAACAATGAAACTGGACCACTACCTTTCACTATATTCAAAAATTAACTCAAGATGGATTAAAGATTTAAATGTAAGACATCAAGCTATAAGAATACCCCCCTCAAAAAAAAAAACTAGGAAACACAATTCTAGATGTTGGCCTTCGGAAGGAATTTATGAGTAAGTCCTCCAAAGCAGTTGCTACAAAAACAAAGATTGACAAGTGGAATCTAATTAACCTAAAGAGCTTCTGCACACCAAAAGAAACTATCAACAGAGTAAGCAGACAACCCACAGAATGGGAGAAAATATTTGCAAACTGTGCATTCCATAGAAGCCAAATATCTGGAATCCATAAGGAACTTAAACAATTGAACAATAAGAAATATATAACCCCATTAAAAACTGGCAAAAGGTATGAACAGACATTTATCAAAAGAAGACATATGAGCAGCCAACAAACATTAAAAAATGCTCAACATCGCTAATCTTCAGAGTAATGCAGATCAAAACCACAGTGAGTTACCATCTCACACCAGTCAGAAATTGCTATTATTAAAAAGTCAAACAACAGCAGATGCTGGCAAGGCTGCAGAGAAAAGAGAATAGTTTTACACTGTTGGAGGGAATGTAAATTAGTTCAGCCACTGTGGAGAGCAGTTTGGAGATTTCATAAATAACTTACAACAGGACTGCTATTCAACCTAGCAATCCCATTACTGGGCATATAGCCAAAATAAAATAAATTATTCTACCAAAAAGACACATGCGCTCATATGTTCATCACAGCACTATTCATGATAACAAAGTCATAGAATCAAAGTAGGTGCCCATCAACAGTGGATTGGATGAAGAAAATGTAGTACATATACAACATGGAATACTATGCATCCATAAATAAGAATGAAATCACATCCTTTGCAGCAACATGAATGCAGCTGGAGACCATTATCCTAAGCAAGTTGATGCAGAAATAATAATAAAAAATACCTCATGTTCTCACTTATAAGCGGGAGCTAAACAATGGATACTCATGATTATAAAGCTGGCAACAATAGACACTATTAGAGGGGTCTAGTAGGGAAGGATGGAGAAGGGCAAGTCCTGAAACCGTAACTATTCAGTACTATTCTCAGTACTTGGGTGACAAGATCAATTGTACCCCAAATCTCAGCATCACAAAATATACCCAGGTAACTTGAATCTAAAATGAAAGTTGAAATTATGTACATATATAAAGAACTATAGTCTTATAGTCTTAACTTTAGCTTCCTTACCAACTCATCCAGATCCTACTTTATGTAATTTCTAGACCTGCTAGTAAACTCTGAGACTGTCCATTTTCACAGCCTGCTGCAGAATAAACTTGGCAGCTGAGACCTGTTCTTTGAATTTCAGGCAGTTGTATCTAATTACTTACTAGAAAGCTCTTTTTGGATGCTCCTTGGACAACTGAAACAACCTGTAAAAAACTGAAGTCATTATTTCCCCGATGAAAACCAGTTTCTACTCCAGCATTCCTTAGTTCAGTGAATGTGATCCTACAATACATTCACATTACATTACATTACATTACATTACATTACATTACACATTGCATTTGTCCAAGAAAGAAAGAAACCTGGGAATTGTCCTAGACATTCTTGGTCCCCCATATGTTCAGTTTTATATACCTTCCATATCTCCTCTCCACTGCTACTTGGTTCAGGTTTTCAACATGTCTTGAATGAAAAGTATGTCAAGACCTATGAATGTATGTATGTGTGTGTATGTGCAGGCACACATTAGTGTACACACACCGACATTCTTTGTAATAGTGTAACAATAGAGGATTAGTTATATAAATCATTCATGGATAATATTCCATACAACATAATACTTGCAGACATTAAAATATTGATATGTATTTTTACATGTAAAGTTCTGCAGAAAGAGGTGTATAGTATGGTTCCATTTATAACTTATAATGTATATACATGTATATTTGAGTAAACCTGATTTTTTTTGAGTGGGGGAAGAATATAACCTGAAAGTGAGTAAGTGTTTACATTGAGGATAGGAAGGAAGGTTTGGGTGAGGAAGAAGGATTTTCTGTTTCTTTTCTTTGTTTTAGGTGATGCTTGCATTTTTTCTTATTCAGTTCTTTAAAAATCTATTTTTATAATTCCAGTGAACTTCTTTATATTATGATAACTTCTCAGGCCTAAGAAACACGGGATAAAATTTAAACTCAAGGAACACAAGTATAGGAGTAAAATCCTTTAATAGGATGAATAAGATAAGAAGGTAGCTGGGAAGTACTGAAGTAGGATATTTCCCTGACCGCTTTGTGGGACTTGCCCCAGGGGTGCCTCGTTGACTCAGCCCACCGATCTCAACTCCTCGCTGAAGCGCGCACAGGAGCGAATGAGCGCGGAAACTGGAGTGAATGAGTGCTGGAACCGGCTGGCCGCTTAGGTACCGGCAGGGTCAAACTCCATTCGCTCGGACCCACTGCCTTCCACCCCTCGTGGGAGGGAGCACATAGGCGAGCGGGTACAGGAGCCAGACGGATGCTTTAGTGCCGGCAGGAGTGAACTCCGCGCAGGCCCGCAGCAGTATCTAGGCAGGGGTACGCACGACTCCTGAAGGCCCAGAGGGCGGGTTACGGTGCTCGTTTAGCTCTGCTGTCCGCGGACGGCTGAAGTGTTAACAGTTCAGTGAACTCTTTGCCTTTTCACGTGAGGTAGTTGCCCTCCAGCAGCGAGGGCAAAGGGCCAGTGTGGTGGCCTTTTGTGTCTGCATTTGTGGCTCCCGAGCTCTTGCCTGGTGTCCAGAAAAAATGAGGTAGCACAAGTGAATTGAATGATGGTTAATGCGGAGCATTGTATTGCCAATTAAAATGGCTCTCAGCAGGAAGGGAAGCTGAGAAGGGGACTGAAAGGGAAGGTACTCGCCCCCTGAAGTCCGGCGTCTCCAGCCGAATTCTCCGAAGTTTCATCATCAAGCTGTCCCTCTGAGGCCAAGCCACTTCTCTGCCGCCCAGCCATAGTTCCATCTACCAGCTGAGTCTGGAATTTTTATAGACACATGATGGGGGCAGGGCGGGGTCATGGGTGGTTTAGGAAAAGGCAACATTCAAGCGGGAAAACAGAGATTTAAGTTCTCACTTGGGCCACGATTTCAGGCTTTTTGGCTTGAGGGTGGATTTTCTCCAGGCACCCGCCTTTTTCTGCCTAGAATTTATCTGCCCCTGTTCCCATTAGTACTACCATCTCAGAGATACTGAAATTGCATTAAAATGCTGGTCTCTTTTCTAGAGTCTTCCAAAATGGGCCCTTTCTAGGCTTTTACAAACCTATATTTGATCTATCCTCCAAAGAAAAAACATGAATTGGAAATGCTGAAGTCTGGATGTGCTAATATGTGGCTGAGCATTGATAAAGCCTGGTTAAGGAAAGCTCAAGGGAGGGAGTCATGTTTACTTGGAGTGGCTTCCTGAGAACAGTTGGATCCCTAAGATATCCATTTGTGTGTATTGAAACCTTCAGAAAAACACCTAGTACTTATTTACTCCTTAGTACCTAGCCATGAGCACTAATCTGTTGCTACGTTCTGTTCTATGGGCTTTATATGTGTTTTTAATCCTCATAACGTGTAAATTAAGTATTATTAATATGCCTATTGTGCAGATGAAAAACCTTAAGTTTAGAGAGGTTAGGTAACTTGTCATGGTTAGATAGTAAGTATCAGAACCAGGATTCTGGGCTATCTTGTCTCAGAGCCTGGGTTGTTAACTACGAGTGTTAGTGAAATAAATGTCTGGATTACACATGTGGATGAATGCAGGGTCCAGGCGGATAATATAAGTGAACGCAAAAGATCAGTTGTAAGGCATCAAACAGGAAGTAGAGGGAACTATGTGAACCAGAGAGCTTAGAGCACATCTGGTGCTGTCACAGCACCTGATTTTCTGGAAGTCAGGACTCAAAATGGCTGTTTCTATATGTTCAGGCCTTCCTCTCCTACTTTGGGCAAGTGCTGATTTTCTTGAGTCCTTTGACACATAGTATGGTGACTGGCTGTTTCCTTGGCACCCATTGGTCTCAGCCTGAAGATTTCATGCATTCTGAGCTCCATATATTTTGGTGAAACTGGATTGTCAGAATAAATAAGCAACTCACTTGTGTTTTATGTGGAGGTAATTTTGACAACTTTCATAAGGTAGGTAAATATTTTTAAATCTGTCTCAAAATGTATACGTTACTGTTGCATGTAGGAAAATGTCTGCCTACCTGCCAGACCAGTACTTAGAGAATAGACATAGCTAATAAAAGTATTTAACTAGGGATATATCATCCATTCTTCTTCAAAGATCAGAAATGGAGACTATTATATGAGCAATATATAAGGTTGCAGTTCAAATTGAAAATGGGACTTTGCTTCTCTCCCCCCTGACTTTTAAAAATAAAAATGTTATTAAGCACTTATTGAACTAGACACTTCATCCATATTATTTCATCTAACCCTCATAAGAACCCTATGAGTAGATACAATTTCACATCATTAAAATGAGAAAACCAAGACTCTGAAAGGTAATTATATACTTTAAAAAAAATCACTGATTAAATAGAATCAGGGGGATTTCAACCTAGTTGTGTATCATTCTAACAACACTGCCTGAATTTCAATTCTCCTGGTTTTTTCTGTGTTCTAACCCTTTTAATTTTCATCTTTATTGCATAACTCTCCATTAGACATTTTCAGCTGTTTCTAAGTTGTTATCTTTGCCATTCCTGCATGTATACTCCATTGTCAATGATTCTGGTCATGTTTAGAACAAACCTCATGATCACCTCATGTTCCATACCCTCCCATCCTGTAGATGAGGCCAGAAACCCTGGAGTACCTCATCCCCCATACAATCCATCTTAAAGCCCTAATGATTTTACCTCCTAAACATTGTTCAATTACAAATGGCTCTTTTTGTTTCAATGGTTACCATTCTAGACAGAGCTACTATAAGCTGTAACTTGCACTTCTGCTGTAGTTCTTATCCTCTATGGCCTCTCTTGATCTGCTAACTTTATTCTCCGTGGAGGGAAAGCTAGGAAGATCATTTCTGTGCAAATATTGATCAAACCAAAAAGCCAATCACCCTATTCCACTCTCACATCCTTGCTTTAAAAAAAAAAAAAAAAAAAAAAAAATCAGTAGGTTTTTTTTTTTTTGTCATTTTAAATGCAGAGATCAAAACCAGATCTAAAATGCCTACCTCAACTGACATCCGTGTACCTCTCATGACTTCTCATACCACAAAACCCATTTCTCTTTTCATTTGAGCTTCAAAGGTAGAACAAGCCAAGTTCCCCCTGCCGATGGGTCTTTGCACACATCATTTTTTGTGTCTAATAAACTCCCTCCTACTTCTCTTGCGTGGTCACTACCCACTCTTTCTTTTTCCCTCAGTTTAATATTTATACTTTGGGAAACC
The DNA here is from genome assembly GCF_047675955.1 of Chlorocebus sabaeus. Classification (NCBI taxonomy): domain Eukaryota; kingdom Metazoa; phylum Chordata; class Mammalia; order Primates; family Cercopithecidae; genus Chlorocebus; species Chlorocebus sabaeus. The sequence continues at coordinate 40,719,796 of NC_132913.1, forward strand.
CCTTCCCAGCCTTCCTAGCCAGATTTTCCCCACTATTGATGCAACACTTCACTTCTTAGACCCAGGACTTAGTTTTACATCTACTTTGGTGATATAATCTGAGGACAGATTCTAAGCTTCATATTTTGGAGTCATTTTTGTACATTGTTGTATTCCCTAAACCTATCTCAATTCCTGGAAAAAGTAGTTACTTAATGTTTCTTGAAATGAATGAATGAGAGAATGATTGTTTTGTTTATGTTATTCCCCCTGTGCAAATCAAAAATGGTCTTCCTTTCATTCAGTAACTATTTTAAAAATATCTGTGACGTTTGCTCCAACAATTTCAGTGAGTAATATCTTCCTTCTTTGAATATCACAAAAATTATAAATTCCATACTATTGACCTTTACTTTGTTCTTTCTCTGTTTCTAGGAGCTATGACTCTTAAAATGTAGGGTCAAACGGGGCACTTCTGCTGATTTACCTCCTCCACTGTCTCCCTCCCTCCAATGCTTGTTTCTTAGTGCCACAAATAAAATGCTACTAGTTTAGATTTGGAACTAAAAAATTACAAATTGATGTGAGGTTTCATGAAACTCATTAGGAAATTCATGAATAAAATGTGAGAGGAATAACTTCTCTTGATGTTTAAAAAAATAGTATGACAAAACATAAAATATGTTGAAAAGAAAAACAGGGAATGTAACATAACACACAAATGCCAAAAAAATTAAGGATAGAAACATAAGAGTCATATGGCATGAAACCTAAAAGAAAACTGTATTAGAAAATAAAAGGAATCATTTATATTGATTACAAAACAATATGCCAGGCACAGTAGTGTATGCCTATAGTCCCAGCTACTCAAGAAGCTGAGAGGGAGGATCCACTGAGCCCAGGAGTTCAAACCTTGGACAACATAGCAAAACCATCTCTCAAACAACAATAAAAAAAACAAAACCAACCAACCAACCAAACAAAAGATATACCCAGTACCTTTCACATTATAAACCTATATACACTGAATTAGATGGGATCAATATTGACCGAGCAAAATCTGACAGAAATACAAAGTGAAACTGAAATAACAAAATCCTATGAAGCTTTAATCTAAAACTCTCAGAAATGGTCATGAACACAAACAAACATATAGGAACACACTTAAATACACATATGAACATACACAACACTAAAGACAACAAATAGAGATCGCATATTGTTTACTAATGCCCTCATGGTATTTATGGAGGTTTTGCATGTGTTTTGGTCAAATAAAATTTCATTGACTGGCTAAAACTAGATACCACTAAAGCCACATTGTGTGGAAACAAAGCAAAATAAGGGGAGCATAATGAAGGGTTATCTAATCACTGGAAAACTGTATACATTAATTTTTCCAATGAATCTTAAGTTAAAAATGAAATCACAAAACAGCTGTGTGAAAGGTATCAGCAAATTATACTAAATGAAACCAAATGGCACTCAAAAGAAAATTTATGGTATATGAGGATTTTTAAATTAAAATAAATACATTTAGGTAAGATATGTATAAGATAAAATATGCCTGTATTTGGACTAATGTTGCTATTTTGTGATATTTCTTTGGATCTTTTTATGATAAATTATTTCAGTTGAAGTTGAATTTCTTCTCACTTCCCTCTAAGGCCCAACACCCTGTATCACAAATTGAATGTGTTTGAAGTACTTATTTCAATACTCTTAATAGTTATTTATAGCATGAAAAACCATATAGTATAATTTTATTTTTAGTAACCTGTATGTTATGTAACAAAATTCAATTTGCTTTCTTCCTTCACATTATGTTTTCAGGATCAACTCATACTGATAAATATATGGAGACCTCATTCACTCATTTTATCTGCTATATAATTCATTCAGTTTATTCAGTCTATTTACCTACGATTAGACCTTCAGATAGTTTTCAGTTGTTTGTGATTACAGATAATACCGAGGAAGACCATCATTATTCCGATCTTCTTATTTACCTGCGAATTTCTCTAAACCTAAAATTGGATTTATACCTAAGAAGTAATATTATTATGAGTTATATATACAAACATGTTCAGTGCGGGGTTCACGAGCAACAAATTAGAAACCACCTGAGTATCCATATGGTCAATAAGATACACGCCGGGGTGATAGTAAAAACAGTAAACAATAACAAAAATAAACAACAGTGCAACCCTGGTGCTGACTAAATAGAATACATTAATCGGAGTGAACATGGATTGTACACAATTGGCACAAGAATACTGCTGTCTAGTGGTTTGATTTCAGCCACAGATACATCATTTTAGGTAGCTGCTTTTAAATTTGGGACTGACTTGTATGAATTACACTTGAAGAATGTCCATAATATTCTATTCAAAGGAAGTAAAGTAAGTTGCAGATTTTCATCTGTAAATTTAACGTGACTTTTTTTGGTGAAAAATAGAAAGAAACAAAAAATTCACTGTTTACATGGCAGAGTTGTGGTATATACACTTTTCTGTAATTTTTTGCAATATTTAGTAATATTTAACTCATAATTTGCATTAATGTTTTTGATTTATCAATTGTATATCCTTCACTGTATTTTATTATTTGCCTTAATCCTTCCTTTAATCAGCTTGCCTCTTTTCCTTCATGTCTCACCAAATATTTGGCAAAGTAGAGAAGAGGGGAAAAATGTAGTCAGTTTTTAGAGTTTTGAATTTCAGAAGTTTAACATGTGGGGAAAAAAAAGGAAAGAACTCAAGAAATGGAGAATATATTTGGGAGAACACATGAAAGTTAGAAGATGCTACTCTGACCACTTCCCCACCAGAGAGAAAAGAAGAGAAGAGTTAAAGAGTGAGCAGTAAGATTTTGATAGAACTGAGTAAGCCAGAAAGATACTTAGAATCCCTTCCTTCAGCCATCCTGGGTCAGTGCCAGGTTAAGCCCAGGGTAGGGTAATGACAGATTAAAGATGGGTTTGAATATCTAAAAGATGTGAGGACTGGGGCCCCTCTCTGGAGAAGAAATGGTTGTACGTCATGTATAGGCAGATGAGTCTGAGTTAATTTCAAAAGTCAGGACATCCAGGATCATGCTGGATCAGTGTAAGGATTCCTGTACTCCCAAGGGAAGATCACAATACATCTCATCCTTCCAAGAATGACATGAACTTAATACTGGGAGTCATCTGACCTGCCGAGGCTCCACAGGGAAGGGACCTCTACAAATCCACAACCCAGACCAATTAGACAATAATCACCTCAGTAGATGCCACAATGGAAAGATAAGAACAAGAATAAGATGCCATGTGTACTCCTCCCTAAGCCTTGGCATTTTGTGAGCTCCCAACTATAGACTTAACTCTGAGGAAGAAGGTGGGTGAGATGGAGGGGAAGAACTGTTCTGATACTATGAGAGCTCCTTCTATAAATTATAGAAAAATAAAATTACGGTATTTGTATATTTCAGTTTGTAGAGTAAAATTTGTATCTGCCGCTACCTGGATCTTTTTCTCCTTTCACTTTCTTAAAATCCCAAATTTTACTGTTGCACATCCCATAGGGAGCTTTTATGGAATAGATAGAGATTTTCACTTTTTTTTTTTTTCCTAGAAGCTTGTATGTTAAGGCGAACTTTATTTTTAACAGCAGCATGCACTTCTATAATTAAAAATAACAAAATAAAAATTGATATTTCCCTCCATACATATAAATAGTAGTTAAAAAATATTAAATTACTTCTTGAAGGTTACATATTTCTAATATATCTCTTTTGTTATTAACTACAGTAATCATTCATATTTTCTGCATTTAAATTTAAAATTATTTGATCAAATAAAATAGATGAATGCATTTTTGAAATAAAAAGAGAATACCGTCAAATGCTTTTGTTGGACTTTTTCTTTTCATACTCAGTTTCTCAGCGATTGAAGCAACTATTAGCTCTGCTTATGCCTGTTAATAGCTGGATGGAGTCTTTCAGAATTTTCTTTCTAGGACAGCGAGGCAAAATCAATGGCAGTTTCATCTCTCTTGAAGATTGATGCAGCTTTGCAATGCTTAGCAAAACCATGTGATCTTTTAATCAATCACTGAAATAAATCTATGCAACTGGTGTCAGGAACCAAAGTCATTTCACACTCACCTTCCCTATTGTTTAAAATCAAAGGAAATGAAATCTAAATTAGACTTGCCAAGCCATACTATTCAGCCTCCACTCCCAAAGGAATTGAAACTTTGTCACTGTTCAAAAGACTTGTCTTGCAATAAGAAAATATGAAGCTTTGTCTATAAATATGAAAGCGATGGAGAATCTCCTATAGTCCTGGCTCATAAATAGGCTAAGCCAGAATATTGTTGCATGAAACCATAACTTCTAATCACTGGCATATAAACATAGCTGTATCTTTTCATAGATTCTGGAAAGATTTTGCAGAGATCTTATGATTCACTACCCTGTCTCACACAAGATTTAATGAAACATTTGTACACTGCCGATTATCTTTTTACTCTTATCCTGAGGAAAGACATTTCTCTAAAAATGTAATTTATAGCCTCACCCTCTTCACTTCTAGGAATCTCTTCCAGATAAAATCAACTCTTTATTTAATCCAGGTAAAGGGAAAGATGAGTGAACCAGAGAGTACAGAATGATAAATAATTTAAAAAGTAATTCAACCTTGCCCTGCAGTGTTGTGGGAGAATTGCATAGTGAAGAAAAATATAAGGATATCTTAGTAATGTTTTTAAGGACTTCTATTAGCTGACCCACCCCAAATCCAAGTGTGTATTAAGGGAGTGGCCATCTTCAGTGTTTTTCTCAAATTCAGGACAAAAATAGCATCTTAAGTCACCTCTTCAGTCTCTAATTGAACATGTAGCCTCTCTCCCTGAACACTTTGTTCGTTGCCTAGGATATAATTTGATTTGTAAGTACAGGAAGAAGCAGAAATGTATAGCTGACTAAATAGATGTATCTCTCAGCCTTACACCTATAACCAAAGTCACTAAGTAAGCTTGCAGAACCCCTCAATCCCTCCTCCAACTCCATCTATCTTTTGCTTTCCATTCATAGTACTCAACATGTTGTAACATATGAAATGTAGGCTCAAAAACATACCAGGATCGTCTAGCAGATCAGAGGAATGGAAAAGGAACGGAGAATATGAACAGTGTTGAGAAGTTAACTTAACTGTTATCATGGCTACAGATGAGGGAAGTCAGTGGCCATCCTTATCCTTGGATCCATAGAGGTATGGTTAACTTGAACTTGATTCTGGCTGTTCTAAGTACCCGAGAGCATGCACTGTAACAGTTGAGACAAAACAGTAGTAGTTCCAAAGCGGTACTTTATGAAGGGAGGTGGTGGTATCACAATTCTAGACTCTCCCAAGCAACAATTAGGTGTATATCCAAATGAAATTCCAGTTCCCTGAAAGAGGAAAGTTTAGCAGTATCGGTGTTAGCCCAATGTGCAGCAGAAGCCAGGACATATGAGTAGACTAGACAAACAAGTGGACTTCAGGTGGAAAAGCTGTGGTTCTCTGGACAAAAGATTGTCCAGGCATCACCTTAAGCACACCAGGTACCTGAAGATCAATCAGATCCCACTAACTGGTCACCTGGAAGCTACTGTTATGTGCTCTACTTTAGTCAAAATTGACTCAGAAACTGAACAAAAATGAGCCATTAGGTTGAGGTCTCAGGGCTGAAGATCTCAGCAGAGCTGAGAAAGTCCTGAGCACCCATTTTGTATGTTAGCCACATGTTTGAGATCTTCTCCCACCCGACCACTGTGCCTCCAGGTGCCCAGGGGATGTATGACATGGATAAACTACCAGATTCCTTCTAGGAAGCATTTCTCTCTCTGATCAGAGTTTAAGACCACATCATCTGTTATTTTTAAGTCTAAGTTTGAAGATGATTTATTGTCATTGCAAAGCATATGCTACTTTGTGTTTTATAAATGGAAACTGGGTGAGATATATCCTTTGAAAGACATTCTTCCGGGCTATGTTTAATCAAACTCTAGCACTCACAATGTTATTCTTGGCAGAATTTCAAAATAAAGGCCACTCTGAGGACAGGACATAAAATTATATTATAGCAAGCGGTATTTAAGCAAGATATCAAGATGACAATGCTGATTGCAGTGACTTTGGAATACAGGACTATAAGGTCACACCATGTTGTAAAATTAGGTCAGAACATTTTTGATAATAAGTTATGTTTAAGGGTGATATCACCTAGAAACAGACAACTCGGGTCTTATGATTCCATGGTCTTGTTTTATTACAAAATATAAAATATATCATTAAGAAAATATTTAACCAATGCAAGTGTAACATTTTCTTTATTGAAATAAAAGATAATAAAAAGGAGGTGATATATGGAGAATAATATAAACTATACAAGAAGTAGATAGTTACATACTGGAAGATGCATAACTACAGTTCTTATGCCAGTGATTAGACATAGGCAACACAGTAGTATGAATTCTAACAGTACTGATTTTGATTCAAAATTAGTAAGTTGTCTCCTCCACAGTGGTGAAGGCTATTACCTCCTCTGTTTCCAATTTGATGAACAGGATCAATCAGCATTCAAAACGGTGGTCTTCATGTCTCCACATGTCTGTGTCTACGAAGAATGCCTCTACCATCTGGAGAGGAGTCTAGCCTGAAACATTACTCTTGTTGGAAATTTTTTTCTATTTTTCTTTGGAGGTATGACATAGTATGCAACTACAGTATTGCTGAAAGAGATTTTGGAGTTTCAAGAGCACTCTAGCAAAAACCTCATATCCTTCAGAGCATGGTCTGTGTTCTTTGCAGTTCTGTGCAGATTCTGAAATAGAATGCTAAAATTACAGACTTGGATTCTGTGTTTGTTCTCAAGTCTTGTGACATAAAGGTATTAAGTTTTCTTCCTAAGTAACAATAAAATGTTTCTTTCATTTGATTATTTAGTGTGGCTGAGACTACATCTTGTGCCGGATTAGAAAGAATGATTTATCCTTTAACACCTTTTACTCATATAGTAAGGAAACAAAATCCTGTTAAATCCATGAGTCTGTACCTCAGGGATCCTTTGGTTTTGGATAAATAGGTGCCTCTGAGCCAGTTTAATTTTCCTTTAGAGGTAGGGCACTTAATGTAAGGACTCGTCTTTGAGCTTATAGAAAGCTGAGAGGCTATGTCTGCACCTGCTTCAGTTAAATAATCGCAAAGCCATTTTGAGTGTAACTTCTGGACAAACCAATTAGGAATGGCCTATTTCAAAGTGAGATCAGAAGTTTATGATATACATGGAGAAGGTGTAATAAAAGGTGATTTTTGCACAGTGAGGAAGATGCAAGAAAAAGTCACAAGTGAGTGAGAAAGTCTACAGGTCTTGCTACTTCAATAACAGCCAAAATCTCCTAACTCAGGGTGGGCTTTCTCCAAAGACCAAGCTTGTTTGGGTCAGACAGCATAGCCACCTGCCAGGTGCCTGTTCTTTCTTGTTCAAAAGGAAAGAGCCTAGAATTAAAAAAAAAAAAAAAAAAAAAAAAAAAAAAAAAAAATCACAGGATTGAAACTCAAAGATCCAGTCTAACCATCCATCTAATTTTTGTATCTCTGTTGCAATATCTCTTCTGCGTGGTCATCCAGTATCAGAGAGTTTATTATCTCTCAAAGCAGTTCATGTCATATTTGTAAAGCTCCAACCATTAGAAAGATCTTGCTTGTTAAGACTTGAATCCTCTGTTTATAGCTGCTTCTACTCACTCTTGCCAGTTTTACTACTTGGGGTAGTACTAAATAAACGTAATCCCCCCTGATTGTGTCAGTTCCTCAGATATTGGTGGACAGCTATCCTATTATCCCTGAGGCTTTATTTATTGTTTTCCTCAGTGGTAAATACTGCCAACTCTTTTGATCATTTTTCATCTGACATAGTGTTGAAACCCTTGCTTTCTAGTTGCTTTGTTTTGAATATATCTGAGTTTGTTTACAAGTTTCTAAAAATGCAGAATTAGGCCCAGAACCCATTCTAAGATTGTAATAATCCAAAAACAGAGGGGAGCTGGATTCTTGCTCTCCTCTAATGAGGTTCAGTGCCTCCCTCAGTGTTAGGTTCACTATTTTTTGCATCCTCAAAATTCCATTGACTTTTCCAGAGCTGCTTCTTCAGCAAAAGTTCTGCATCTTTTATATTTATAGTCTGTTGATAAGACACATTTTTCTCATTATGTACTTGGGCAGCTGTTTTAGACTCAAATACAGGACCTTGTATTTTTCTGGGTGAAGTTTTAGCATATTAAAATCAGACCAATACTCAGGTCTCCCAGAGTCTATTTGTATCTAAAACTAGTCAATAAACATATTATCCCTCTGCACTCCAATTTCCTCAGCAATGGGAATAGAAACTACTTCATTCCCACATGTATGATCCAGCACATGGAAAGTGCTCAGAATGGGGTAAATATATAATAAGTGCTCAATAAAAAATTATTATAACTTTCCAAGCACAGATAGTCCACAAAAAAGTCTTTTAACTATGAGGCATATTCATTTATATCATGAAATAAGCTCCAACATATTAGAATAAAATATTTTAGTCAAAATTATACTATTGGTGAAATTTAATGAAAATGATTTAAGCAACATGATATATGTGAACATTAGAAACCTTTATAATTAGAGTCCAAAAAGAAAATATATATGTTTTAACCTGTATACATTTCCAAGTAAGGGGCTATATAATTGGACAAGTTGAGGCTTATTTTGAATTGCCTCCTAAAATCTACATCCCCACCTCCTAGAGCCATTTGCTACTAGCAAACTCTAGATCTATCAAAATGATTAATTTCTCTGCATCTCCTCTATGTGAAATCATTACCCAAAGCTGTACTGGTGGATCCAAGTTGTTAATGACAAAGCACCATGTGTGTGAGAAAGTTGAAACTGTCTTTACTGTCCATCCTCCACCAAAAGAATTAGCAGAATGGCAGAGAGGAAAATGCTTTTGTTTGTAATATTCTCAGATCTAGATTTATATCTTTAATCTAGATTAGCATAAGAACATTTTACCTGTATGACCTTGGAAAAATTACTAGCCCCTTATTCCCTCCATTTTCTCTTTCATGGGAGTGGGATGATGTAACTTCTATAGTTATGTCACTCTGAAAACTTTGAACTAACAACCATACAATACCAAATATGATTTATACTAGCAGTAACTGCAATCAATCGCTTATCTAAATGGATGATGATACGTATCAACAAGAATTTATTTGATGCTGACCAAGTTTCCATCTACAGAATTTGAAAATTATCCATGTCAACAGTACAATCCAATTAGAAGAAAACAGTGAAAGGAGAATCAGAAAATAAGACCACATCATATGGTGATTACGTGCTTTGGAATCAGTGTGGAAGTAAGATCTTAAAAACTTTTCATTTATTAATTGAAAACATAGGATAGAAGAAAGTCAGAAGAGTTTATAAAATAGTCTAATATTCCAGCATATAATTTCAATGAAACGCAGGAGTATTAAAACTCTGTAACTTTACTCAATCTTTATTAAATGACTGCCACATGCCAGGTAACCTAGACTCTAAGAAGACAATGCCCTTGGTGGTCATAAAATGTGTCTCACTGCACTCTTTCAGTGTCTAAGCACTCTTTCTGAACCATGGAATCATAAATTGAAAATATTCTTATCTCAAAAATCATTGAATCATGAAACACTGTTAACATTTTCTTTCTTTCTCTACACAGAACATTAAGCATGAAATGGAACGTAACATTAAATCGCCAAGGTTCATTCTTTGAATGGCTTTTTATCTCAATAGTCAGTGAAGTCTTTGTTTGCTTTGTAGAATGGAAGTATGAATTTGGAGAATTAAAGTACATTGACCAAATGCAAAGAATTCAGTCAAATTTAGTTTCTGTACAACATTATTGAGGTATACAATCTCATATAAAATACAGATATGAATTTAATTTGGAAGCAAATGTTTACAGAAAATCTAAGGAAATCATCACATTCTCCTTTGAAATGGAGAATACTTTTCAATGATCAATTTTCAAGTTTTAAGTATTATAATTTGGTTCTTTATGTATTGTTATTGTTTAAATGATGCATCTGATATTTACCAGAGTTTTTGCTTTGGCATCTCTAAATTTTTCTATTTATAAACATTCTAAATATTAGAGAATTTTAAAGAACATTTTGAAATAAATCATTATTCATTGAGAAAATATCAAAAATCTTAAATACTTAATTTTTAAAAAGAAAATCCAAGCAGGCTTGGAGACTTCTCCTCAAATAGACTAGTGTAGCACATGGTTTACTGTGTCATAGTAAGAACACAATGTTATAAATCACTGTGAAATGAATTTTGCCACAGTGGTCCAATCTTGAGATTACCAAACACTGACTAAGGAAGTTAGTGGTATAGAAAAACTATCACTAATAACTGGATAATTAGCTATTGGGTATAAAGCAATCAAGAATTACTCACAAAGTAAATCATGTCTAGAGGAGAATGGCTTATGTTATTAACCATTGAAAGTTATTTGTTTTTGTAAAGTTATTCCTGAAAAAGAAATTGTCCAAATATAGGAGGACCATCATGCCAAGAAAAAGAGGATATATTGTCTAAAAATGAGAGTGCTCTTTTATATGTGTACAAGTGTGCCTTAGAGGCCATTAAGTATGTTGCAAACACAGAGATGCTTTACTGAGAACACTGTGCTTCCAGCCTCAGATTCAGGTCTCACAGCTGGAAATTTGTAGAGGAGATGAGTTTATCTGTGGTGATGAGCTTTATGAAAAACAACCTCTAAACACCAGTCTTTATGGTTGAGAAATTTTCTCTTCCAACCACACCATCAGCAACCCCATCCCCTCACCTGTTAATAAGAATCAAGAAGCCCACCAATGCAAGTCTCAGAGGGGGAGATGATACTTGCAAACCAGACAGTCACAGTTAGGAAGGTAATTTTCCTCATCAGAAGTGTGGAACAGGCAAAGCAGCTGGAAACCCAAAGAAATGAACAATGACGGTTCCATTTCCATGTGCATGAGAAAGCTCAGCCAACTCTCTAGGTTAGGATGAGTTCATATGAGGAGCAATTTAGAAACAGAATTAAGTATGTTTCCAAGAAAAGTAATAAAAGTATTTCATGTGCTTACAGGGCAGCATTTCCAAGCAAGATGGGTCATGAGAGAGGCTCCATCAAAATAAGTTTGTTAAATCAGTTTGGGTAATGCTTAGTATTTTATCCATCTCATGGAGAGTCAAAGACCTTGACTTTTTAAAAATTTACCATTTCATATAAAATCGATTTTTATACTTAACTAAGTCGAGGGAGGGCAGATGATGTTATTCTCATGAGCAAAGAGAGATGTCAAATGACTGATCCAAATGACCAGGTGCAAGGTGGTGGCAATACCTGCCCCAGAAATTCAGAGCTATTGTCCAGGGCACTTGGAGCCACATCAACTCAACAAAGAGAACCTTGAAAGAAATTATAAAAGTCTTTTTTTCTTTTTTCATCCTTGCTGAAATACAGTTGATAGAATAAATAGCTTCAAAAGAAATATTAAGAATCAGAAGACATAGATCCCATTACCAGCTCTGCCATTGACTAGCTGTGTGGAACCGTGGGAAATGACATTCCCTCTCTAGGCTTTGGATCCATTGAGCTAGGTGACCATTGTTATAGGTCCTCCAGCAGGCCTCTTGCTTCTTTTGATACTAGAATTCCTTCTTCTGTGAGGTTGCATGGTCTTGTATCCTCACAGGAGCTACAGGAGATTGATTCGAATAGAACCAACACTCCTCCTCCATGTTCTCTCTCCTCTCACCAGAAGGGTGTCACTGGCCATTGACTGAGTACACCCTTCTTCCTGCAGCCACCCAGTTACAGTGGTTTGTTCAGCAATTGACACAAGATGCCAACTGGGCCAGAGTTCTCCCAAGAAAAAAATAGCTTTCTGCTGGGGTTATTAAGCTGATGAGATATGAGTGTGGGCCCAGGGTCATCCATGTTTTTTCTTTTCTTACCATGTGGAGAGAGACTTTCTGAGAGATGGAGAAAGAGTCTGAGTGACATCAGACATCAGCTTCTTTCATGCGTGATGCACCTGTATCCTGGAACTTACAAGTCACATGAATCAATAAATTATTCTTAATTTAAAATTAGCTTAAGTTAGATTTTTGTTGATTGTAACCCAAAGATTTTTAATTAATAAAGTCCATTCTAGCTTGAACTTTGATGATATTAGAAGACATTAATGTTACTCAAAAGAAGAATGTATCATTTTCTTAGAAAGCTCATCTATGGAATGTAGGGGAGGAAGTTTTACACTTGATCTTCTTAATTATTCAGTCCTTGAAAATTCACAGTGGGGAAAATGAATAAAACCCTTGTTCCTGAGCTGAATTTGTAGAAAATTATAAGTAGCCTCGAGATATTCATTTGGAGCACTTTCTTCAGACCTTCCATATTCATGTTCATCTTGAGTTTGAATATGTAAAGTGGAGCCAGCTTTGTATATGCTGCCTGAAGACATGGGGAAAAGTCATATTAAATTGTTTGAGTATTTCAGGCCCCATGCTAATTATAGAGAAGGGTAGAGAGTACTTCATTTTCAAGGGGAGAAGCCAGGAGAGTGTGTGGCTCACACAGATAGATCCCGAAGGACATGTGCAAACAGATTAAGCAGAAGATAGAATATTAGCACAGAAGGCCCCTTTAAATTCCATTATTCTTTGCACCAAACTTCCAAGGTCTAAGTTAGTACCTAGTGCAGAGTCATGACTATAATAGATACTAAATAATAAATATTTATTGATGATAAAGATAAGAAGGCCTGGCAAGGCCTCTTTCTCCTTTGGATGTAAGAAAATTGAGCCAGCGGACAGGATGTTTGCAATATTCCAAGACTCCACAGAGAAGAAAAGATAAATAGAGAAGGAATTTACAACTTTCCAGATTCTCACAATGTTTAGTCCTTCCTCTCAGCAGTCTTTGATCCTTTTATTAAGCCCTCTAAATGTACAAGTTTCTAACCATCGTTTTGAGAATTTAGAATCTGCCTGTAAATTTCTAGAGACTTTACTTGATAGGTTCTTTTTGTTTTCATTGACCTTCTTCAAATTTAGGGTCCCAGCTCATTTCTCTTAACTTAGCTTTTAAAGATTTTCAAGGCTATGCAATATATAATCTTTGACTTTTCTGTCTCTTAGGGTTTCAGCTTCTTTCCTTTACAATTCTTAGATGAAGATTAAAGCATATATCTTGAGATACAGATGTATTGTAAGACTCCAGACACTTCAAATAAATCTTCTTTACTGAACATTTTGAGACAATTTACTTGCAATGTTTCCTATGCATTGTTTTACTGTAAGCAAATAAATAAAGTAAAACAAAGAATTGGGGAATGTGGAATGTGCGATGCTCATTTCCAGTCTGTAGTAGAATAAACATGTTTCATGGGTATACAGTAAGGGAAACACTGAGTATGAGAATATGTGTGCATGCACCTGCCTTAATCAATACTACTTAGTATATGAACTACGTGATCCTGCTCAATTTATAGGAAAATAAATAAAGCAAAAGAGACACTCTGGATCCCAGAGGGATTCTTTTTCCAAAGCAATCAGACATCTGGAGTCTTGGTCTGATAAAAATCAATGACTCTTTCAGGGCAGTATATCTTTAGATGTGGGTGTGGGAAGGAGTGCATAATGAAAGAGGAATTGGTGAGGGTAGAAAGCAAATATTTAAAAAATAAGAAAAACTATAACCTTCTCTCCCTGTAATAAAATATGCTAACATGTAGGCTATGGCATAATTATATGTGTATATTTATATTACTATGAATTCTAGAAATAATAGGAACAATTTCTTATCTTACTCTTGTGAGTAGATTATATACCTTCCCTTACATATGTTTGTCTGTGCCAGTGTTTTATGGTTCAAATGGAAAGGAATCATCTCATTCTTTTCAGTAATAAGTAGTAATGTACCATCTATACATGAGTGCTTTAGAAACACGATGTAACTCTTTGAATTATGAGGTTATAAAATATTACTATCTAATGGAAACCAGTTTTAAAATGGGGTTAGGCAGGGCAGCATTTGTTCCAGCATTATTGTAGATCACTTGACCTTTTCAGTATTGATCATTCTATACCTGCATTTACCTACTCAAGAATACTTCAGCAAGCAAGTCCTTAAATATATTTAGAAAATAAAACTATCCATTATCCCTTCAAAATATACATAGTTAAATAAATGAAAATAAGCTTTGTTTATTCTCATTTAGTGTATATTGTTATCTAGGTCAGATGCAAGCCACTGTTTGCAATGTGACTGAGGAATATTTAAAAATACATGCAAGGACATGGATGAAGCTGGAAACCGTCATTCTCAGCAAACTAACACAGGAACAGAAAACCAAACAGCACATGTTCTCACTCATAAGTGGGAGTTGAACAATGAGAACATATGGACATAGGGAGGGGAACATCACATACCGGGGCTTGTCGGTGGGTAGGGGGCTAGGGGAGGGATAGCATTAGGAGAAATACCTAATGTCGATGACGGGTGGATGGTTGCAGCAAACCACCATGGCACGTGTATACCTATGTAACAAACCTGCACGTTCTGCACATGTACCCCAAAACTTAAAGTATAAAATAATTTAAAAAAGAAAAAATACATGTAGTTATCCTTACAACAGTCCTTATAGGAGCTCTGTCTAGAATATTTTAAGCTTTTCAAATATAATAATAATAAAATATAAGATGTATACATATAAATTCAAAGTATGTTACTATGATCACCATAAATGATATATGACTGATAATAATATTATATAATTAATTTTTCTGAAAGTTAATCCTGGACTTTCAAGTCTTTTAAACATTTGAAACAACACAAAAATATCAGGAAAATGGAACAAAGTGAGACTGACCATGGAAACAACTTACTATGGAGCATTTAAATTCAGACATTAGGAAACAATTACTACTGAGGCAGCTGCTTTTAAAACATACCCCGTTTGAGCTATTGTGTACAGGTCTACATGGGATTTGACAAGTAGAAAAAATATTTATTGATTCCTGTTTGGAGGATTATTGCAGACTTGCTGCTTCAACAGGCTTTCAAACTAGGTTTCAGTCTTACAGAACAAACTGAACCCTGGAATCCTTTCCTGTCATTGTAACCCCCCAAAGTGACAAGTAAAATAAGCCAGGATTAAGGAAGGCTCTAAACTGCATGTGGAACAGGTGCTGTGTGCTGTTACAGAAACTCAAAAGCAAAAATGCTTTAGGGAGAAAAACTAGATGTTAATGAGTCTTCAAACACCCTAGTAGTTTCTATAAACAACAGTGCATATTAGTCTGAATGTGTACTTAGAAGAATTGCTTACTCCCCAGTACAATGGGCTTAACTTTCATGGCTTCATCCTTTGAGAGCGCAGATAGAAATTTAAGCCACTCATGAGATCATGCATAATCTATCAGGTTACATACGATCATCTACTCTGGCCTGGCTAGGTGTCTGAAATTTTGCTTTGATTATTGTAAATAACTTATCTCCAGTAGAGGAGCACTTGACTTTTGTGAGAAAAACATCTACACAAAAGATCAAGACTGGAAAGATAAAATATATTTTTAAGACACATAATTAAGAAATCTATGAAACATCTTAAGCAAGAGAAACTGTTAAACCAATTAATTCAATGGTATCATAGAATTGGAAGTTTCTTTAGAACCCATCTGCCTTATTTTAGGGATCAGGCCATTCAGCTGCTTTTAGTGACCAGAACCAAAATTTCTAAAATCTCAGCCCAGTGTGTCTTTCCTTTCCTAATTCAGAGTTAGTATAGGAAGACACAGTAGCAGGATTGACTTGGATCCAGTGAGAAGCCAGCATGACTCAGAAATCAGAAATCATGGACCAGGAACGAGTGTGATGTCAGACTTGACAGAGTAGTGTGACCTCTGCTTTCTCTTCCCTCAAGCTGTCCAGCACTCAAGCTCTTGCTACATTTTCAGAGAGAGTGGGGAGATTCGTATCAGCAATCTTAAGAAAAAGAACACTTATCAACAATTGGTTAAGCTAGTTATACAGAGGCCACCCAATTAAGCTAAGAGGTATCACTAGCTGTCTGCCCAGCCTGAGATCCCACTAATCCACCAGCTGTGTCTCATGAAAACTTCTCCCTGCATTTGCTGTATTTCCAGAAGGGCTTCAGGAAATATCAGATAAGTCCCCCTGGGTCATGCCAGATCAAGCAAGCTTTTACAGGAATCTGTCTCTCTCTCTCAAGGCCTCCCACTAATTACTGACCAAACAGTGGACTTCAGTGTGGCATGCTAGAACCTGCCTGTTTGATTATTTATTTATCTAAACTTCTGGTCTCTTAAGGCTGACATTGTTTTCTTAGGTGAAACACAGAGAGTGGCTTTCAAAACCTTTTTTTCTTTTTTTAGAGAATGTCTCTGGGAAAGGACCGACACTCCATAAATTCTGAGCAGGATTGAAATGTTTCATTTAAAGCAGTTGTTAGAATGAGGGACAAAGAGAGTCAAAGGCAGAGTGAAAGAGGGAGTGGTGTGGCCCCAGAAAGTGGTTGCTCTGTGGCCATCGGGGAACAGAGAGTGTAAAAAGCTTCTTGCACACATTGCCTCATCTATAAAACCCGGAACTACTTGGCATCTCTCTAAGTAACAAATGGATCTAAGGGCTGGAGAGAAGTGTTGTTGGCAAGAAATAGTCTCCAGGGCTATATGCATTACAGACTGTGCATTTCCCTATAGTGCATAGATCACAGATTACAAAGCTGTGTTCACATGCCTTTTGTACCTAAGGACTACATTTTGCAGGTTTTAGTTTGTTTCATGATCACAATTTCTGGGGGTGAGAGAATAAATATGGATAGTTGAGATAAAGAAAAACTGCAGATTTTGCTTTTGAGATGCAGGGAAGAGGAAAGAGGCGTGAAGAAATATTAAGAGGAACAAGATAGAGAAGATAAAGGTCTTCAGCCTTGGGAAGGCTCCTCTCTCAACTTTCAGGACTTTCATTTTAAATGAAAACCTGTGTTCTATACAATTTAAAATTGACCTGTAGGTTTGGTCCCTCCTTCAGCCTCTGTGTGTTTGAAACTCAAAGCATGCGCCCCTACACAGCAGAGTACAATGCAAGATTCCTACACTCTAGCTGATTTGCTTTTTTTATCCCAAATCGAGTTCTACCAGACTACTGAATTCATAGGTGAGCTAGCAAATCTTCCAGAGGAAGGGACCTGAAGAGCCTGAGTTAAATTTTAAGTGTCTGGTTTGTCCCAGAGAATCCATTGCTCTGCTTTGTCTCTCCCTTTGAAACATGCAGGCAGCAGATTAACTCAGTGCCACAGAAACTGTCTACAAAACAGAACATTGCCATTTCTTGTCCTGTCGGTTAGCAAAAGTAAATTGACTTCCGAGTCTCCTGCTGACTACCTATTGACTATCTCTTGACCCTGGCCCCACCCAGATACCAAAACAACAAACAAGCAAACAAACCCTTACCTGTTTAAAAGACAGGAACAACAAGCAAAACTTCAAAATCCTCTTTTCTCAATCCTGATATCCATTAGAATTCAAAAAACCATCCTAGGTTGTAATTTCTGACAAGGTTTACTTGAGAGTGAAAAGGACACTTAATAGTGGATATGACATTAAAGGCACTCAAAACTTTTGATTCCAATCTTTGAGTCATTAACATTGTTTACACCAGTTGTGCTTTCTGAGTAAATGGAACACTTTATTGTTATTTGATTTTAGTTACTCTTATAGCTGCCATTGTGAAGTTTTTGAAATTTTAATTGCTCTATAGCATCTTAGTGGATTCTTTATAGTCTTGAAAATATTTAGGATCCCATCCCAGGCATAAAAATAAACTGCTCAAAACCTTTTGTCAAGTTTATGCTCGAAGCTATTGTATCCTTTGGGTTATTTTCAGAGGCACGGTTTTTAGGCATTTCTTTCTAACACTGTTGAATTTCTGAGCCTTAAATATGTCAACGACCATCTGTAGCTCTACTCCAAATATCCTTCCCAGTTGGGGTTGTAATACTCATCTCCCACATTCAGGACCTCGGCTAACTCCTCTCAACCCTTTGCCTGGTCTGGGGCAGACTAAATTACAAAGAACAGGCTGAACCTTTATTTTAACCTGGTCTTTTTTTGCCAGAAAAAGTAATATAGCAACGACGGTAATGCATCTCATGTTTTAGTAACAATGGTTTACCCCAGGGAGCATTAACGTCACTGTGTACCTTAGCAGCTACTTTTCCTTGCATTTTATAATTCCCCTTCCCCACGCCCCGGCCCCGCCCGTGGGCAGCATCCCAAAGCCGCCTCGCTGACGTTGGTTAGGGTAGAGACGCTCTCCGTAAAGGCTGTCCAAGCCTTCTCTTCCTTTCATTAGCGGTGTAATCCTGTGTTCCCGTCGGAGCCTGGCACGGAAGTGTAATCTTCCCGCGGGGGCCTCCCCTGTAGTCTCGCCTACCTGAGAGCTGAGACTAAATGAAATATAAAATATTCACGATAAGAGGAAACAAAGGATGCTACCTCCAGGACCGCTACTGTGCCTGAGGCTGGGCTCTGTCTCAGTCGTCCCAGGGCCTCTCCGTCTGGCCCCACCCTCGCCCCTCCATGGGATCCACAAGTTGAATCGCAGCTCTCTAGGGTGAATTTCCCTGGCCGGGAGCCAGACTCCGCACCGCCGCCCCGTTTCCCCCCTGCTGGGGAGCGCAGAATGACCACCAGGAGGCCAGGAGCAAAACGCTTAAATGTTGCATTTATTAAGGAAATGTTAAATAAGAAAAAAAAAACAAAAAGTCAAAACGGTGTCACGGATGTCAAGAGCACTTTTGTGGCGTAAACCGTGCAGTCACGAGCTACGAGTTCTATTCTGGGTCTTTGTCTCAGGGCCAGCAGGAACGCTAGACACCTCCCAAAAGACCCAGTGGGAAATGCACTAAAAGAAACAACTCACCCCCCTCAAAGTCGCAGGCTCCCCTCCCCCCACCCCTTCTCCCACAATGACAAAACTTTAACCCCTCAGGCAGGCAAACAGGCCACTGGGGCAGAAAAAGACTTATCAAATATTTGTATTCAAGCAAACAAACACAAAACCTCTTAAAACGGCACGTTACAATCAAAGGTATTTATCGCTTCTCCCCTCCAGGGCTGGTGGGGAGCAGGAGAAGAGTGGGAGCACACCCGGACACGGATTTGTGAGACCCCATGATGTCTGCTGCGTGGCTTTTAACAGGTCAGTTTTCCGGTCACAAGGCGATCAGTGCCGCTGGGTCTCTCCCCTGCCCTCCCTCTCCACTTGCCCCCAGAGCTTGGCCCACCTGCGGGTGGAGAAGGGCCTTCGCCCCGTCGTTCTCCCCGCATTCCAAGTAAGTAGCAGCTTCCAAAGTTCTGCGCCCTAATCGCCGCCTTCTTGCCACTTTCTGCTGAGTCCAGAAGTCCGGGCGCTCTCCTCCGACTGCCAAGCATGAGGACTTTCAGAGGGCGAGGGAGAAACCGGTCGCTTCTTTCCGAAAGGCCGAAGTCGAGAGAAATAATTGACTCCGACAGGTTTGCTTCGCCCAGTCTCTGACAGTGAGGGGCACAGCCGGGCTGGCAAAGTGGGCAGGCGTGGGAGCGGTTGCCGCGGGGGCGGAGGGCGGGTCAGTAGGGCCCCACGACCACCGCCTCCACCTCCTTAGACGGTCTCCGGTCCTTCACGAGGAAGTTGATCATGCCTTCGGACTTGATGAGCAGATTGCAGCCCAGGAAGAAGATGCCGAAGACCACGGTGAGTGAGAGCACGCACATAACGGCGATCTGCACCACGCGCATTATGTACAGGCTGCGCTCGTCCGGGCCTCCCTCCGCGAAGCCGTCGTCGGTCACCACGGACGCCTGGGTGCAGCAGCGCACGGCTCGCTCCAGCGCCTCGCTGCTGTTAGCCAGGAACAGGCCCGCCACATCGGTCTGGTTGCCCAGGGCCGGATTCATCGCAGGAGCGGGCGGGCGCCGCGAGCGGCGCGGGTCCGAGGGGTGGGAAGGCGGCGGCGCTGGAGGAACAGGTGCCGAGCTGAGCGCTCACTCGCAGACTAGCGCTTGCGAGGGCTCCTCGCTCTGCTTTCGAAAGTCCCTGGGCCGTGGGAGTTTCCCAGGAGCCTCTCCGACGCGCGCAGCAGCTAGGCTCTTCTAAAGCCGTCCGCTCCAGCCCGGGCGGTGCTCGTTCCCGGCGCTCGCTCGACTGGGGGCTGTTGGAACTTGGCGGGGCTGGACCAGCCCGGCCGTGGGAGGTGCGGGCAGCGGCGGCTGCTGCGGCGGGGCGGCTGCACTGAGCAAACAGCGGCCCCTTCCGGCCGCACCGCCGCGCTGCGCGCTACTCTTGGGCGGTGGAGGAAGCAAAGGGGCGAACCTGGTCTTGCCTTTTATTGCTTTCTTCTTTTGCAAACTCCGAAGGCCAGGCAGAGGTCATCGTACTCTTCTAGCTTGATGGATGATTAAAAGAGTTTGGCGGGGGAGGGTGCGGTCAGCTGAAAGTTTCAGAGGAACTGGGACACACCAGCTCTGCGTGTCCTCTGCCGGCTGTCCCCCTGACCTCTGGGCTAATGGAAAGTGGCGATGAATCCCAGGTGCCAGATGGTGCCAGCTGAGGCCACCCGCCCACCGCCTGTGCTTGACTCCGTCTCGCCTGCGTTGGATTTCTGGTGGAGTGGAGGTGATCTGAGAATGTTTCTTACAAAGTAATGAATTTGGAAAGACAGAAAGGCATGGAAGAAGGAAGGAAGGAAGGAAAGAAAGAAAAAAGGAAAGGAGGGAGAAAAAAGAGCTCTACACCCAACTTCCTTTACAAAAGCGATTGGGAGACAGAGCAAGGCAGATTTTATCATGAGGTCTGAGGCCAAGGAAAGGGGGTTAGAGGAAGGAGGAGTTCTTCTGTGGCCCTTGGGTGGAGGTGGTTGCTGGGAGCAGGGTCACCTCTCTGGTAAAGGAGGTGAACAGAGTGACCACTTGCTTGTAATTTTAATTGCAGATGAATTTTTGGATGTGCTTCCAGCATTTTGTCCATTGGCAGTAAATCAGTTGTTTAAAGGAATTGCTCATCAACATCCATCACCTAAAACGCTGGCCAAATGCTGGGAGCCCTCCCCATTTTCCATAAGCTGATGCATTTCACCCTTAGTCATTTAAACTAAACACAGATGTTTGTATGGGCCTGATTGACGCTTCAGCCATTGTGATTTTGCTGTAGGTTCCAACGAAATTTTATAAACCTGTAGATTAAGTTTCTTAACTCTGAAAGAATACTGCATGATCCCGCGCCCCCTTTTCTATTTTCTTTTCCCTCCCTCCTTTTCCCCATTACTCCCTGCCTTCCTCCCTCTTTCTTTCAGCTGTAACAGCTGGAAACCAGTAACTTGAGCTTTCAATAGAATACATTTACTTTCTATTAAATGTTCTCACCAGAAAGAACTGATAAAAATTTGAGATAATGGGTACGCTAATTACTCTGATTTGATCATTCCACAATGTATATGTGTATCAAAATATCACTTTGTACCTCATAAATATGTACAATTGTTTGTCAATTAAAAATAAAATAAAACTGAAAAGTAGCTGTCTTGCCATTTTCAACTCTAAATTTCATTCTGTTTGCTTCGTAAATCCTCTTATTTCTGTTTCTTAAAACGTTATTTATTCCATCTTCAGAGTGTTCCTTAAATGTTTTTGCACTGCTTCATGACTATAATAAAATAGAATGAAATGCCTTCTGGTTGAGTTTTCAATTTTTTGATGTTTATTGTATATCAGCTGCAATAAGTTTGATTTTTTAGAATAGCTATTATTATTTTGAGGGGGGTGTTTAACAGCTGAAAACTCAGGCTTGGGCTTCTACCACAATTCACTGGCTTATTGTTCTAGTTTCCCATAATTTAATTAGAACTGAAGAATGCCTCACTCTCAACAATTTCTTCTTTGAACAAATTTATTAATAATTGATCAGTAAGAATTTACTTAAATCTCATCATACAATCAGTCTATCTTAGTTAATGTGGGAAGTCCTTAAGAATAATAAAACATAATGTATACATGGACAATATTACAACAAACTTAAGGCAATATAACATAATCCTGAAATGAATGGTAGAGAAAAGTAATAGAAATTTAGAAAAGTAGAAGGTCAGAGAATAGAGGCCCACCTCCAGGGATCAAGTTGTACAGAATTGTGTGTGCAATTGAAGTTAGGTGTAAGCAAATGGAGAGGGACTAGCCCCTTCTTTATGTGACAAAAACCAAGAGTTAGTTTATAGTACATTTGTAAGGTCCAATATGGCAGGATGCTAAAAATGTTAGTTGAATCATTATCAGAATTTGAGTATATTTATTGCTATTAAGGCTATTGCTGTTTTAGTCAGGTCAGTGTCAAAATAATCAAACCTTGGAGTCCAGGAGAGGTTTTATATTTAATCAAATCTTTGCGTGGGAAAGCACACTATTAAAAGATATAAAGTAACGCTATGACTTTGTTTCTTTTCTCTCAGGTTTAAGGACTAATCAGTCACAAAATTGTTGACAAGGTAATAGGTATTTCCCCCATCAGCTAGTTCAGCTCTCTGGTTTTGTTCAAGACAATCTTGGGATTGTTTCCCTTATTTTCCCTCCACTCTGATTTGGTTTAATAAAATTACTTAGCACATTTAGATGGAAATTAATTATAAACTTAGTCATACAAAAATCATATTTATTATTCATTCATTAATTGACTTAATCTCTGTTGCTGGAGAAATCTTTATTTATCTTTTACAGAATCCCTTTTATTTATCTTTTCCTGTTGTATTTTCAGTGAACAGTTTCCTCTGTTTTTCTCCTTTTATTCACCTGTTTCTTAGGAGAATCTTACAAGTGTGAAAAAAGAAATCTTTAAGAAATGTTGACATTGAAAAACTTAATTTCCGGAAAAATGGATGGACATATGGTATGCAGGGAGCATACTGGTAATTCACTTTAAAGCAGAGGGTTTTGATACTAAGAAAAACTAACTGCTGTATTTATTTAAGTAGGGTCCTCTTCTGCTTCATTGGAAATAGGTAGGTGTGATTTTATGAGAGTTAAAGACTCAGTATTTTATAACATACATGTTACACAAGGAGAGAAACACTGCCTACTCTTTCTGGAAAATATATCTTTGGCCTATAATGCATTCTGTAAGGGTATTTCAGGCTGATATGGATGGTTGCTGTAATTTATAGTTTGAATAGCCTTAAAGTAGGACCAGACACTCAATGCCAAAAGATTTTTTATTTTCTCTTTTTGTACATTGTGAAAATATTAAGCAGATATTTTAAAAAAGGAAATATCAAACATTGAAAGGTTATTTATTGCTTTGGGGTAAGCTTTTTAAAAAATAAATTACATTATATTACACAATGTAAGTAGGAGTAAGAGTAAGAAGTCATATTCAGAAGCCATTCACTATAGTAGATTCCATAGCCAAAACATAAGAAAAAAGCCAGAAATAAGCAAAATAGGTTATTGAACGACCAAAATAAATGTCATAAAAGCTAAACAGTTTTAACTCCTTTGTTTTTCTTAATGACAGGGTATCAATATCAACATGTGGGCTGAAAAGGAGGAAATGGCTAAGGGTAGGTGCTTTTACAACCACAAAGAGTAACAACAGAAGGAAAAAACAGAATGTTGAACAGCATATACAGATTTTCTAAGAGCATTAAGTAATAGTTTGGAGACATTTAATATAGAGACAAGCAGTCTAAATGACAAGTAGACTACATAAAGGCATGGCTTTCAATCCTGTTGTCTTTACTTATAATCATGTAATCTTGGGCAAGTTTTTTTTATTTTGTTTTTGTTTTTTTGAGATGGAGTCTCGCTCTGTTGCCCAGGCTGGTGTGTAGTGGTGCAATCACGGCTCATTGCAACCTCCGCCTCCCAGGTTCAAGCGATTCTCCTGCCTCAGCCTCCTGAGGAGCCGGGCTTACAGGCAGGCACCACCACACCTGAGGAATTTTTTGTATTTTTAGTAGAGAAGGGTTTCACCATGTTGGCCAGGCTTGTCTCAAAACCCTAACTTCAGGTGATCAGCCTGCCTTGGCCTCCCAAAGTGCTAGGATTACAGGCATAGCCACCACGCCGAGCTTTTTGTTTTGTTTTGTTTTTTAAACCTCTATGTACCTCATTTACTTATCTGTTAAATGGGGATAATACTTTACAGAATTTTGAAAGGATTGATCTAGTCTATGGAAACAACTGGAAAACAGTACCTAACACACAGCAAGATCTCAAATAAAGATATATTGCAATAGTTCCTGAGGTGGACATCAATATGCATAAGTCATTAAATGAAAAAAGACATTAAATTTTATTCAATGGTTTTCTTCTAAGAAGGCTGGAAAGTGAGTGAAACATTTTGGAAAGATTTCTATATAAAATGGTTGACCTTGGTGAGTAAAAAATGCTAATGATAGGGAGAAGCTGGAACCCTTGTGCATTGCTGATGGGCATGTAAAATGGTGCGGCCATGATGAAAAACATTATGGTGGTTCCTCAAAAAATTAAACAAAATTATCAATAATCCAGCAATTCCACTTCTAGGTATTTACCCCTCAACATTGAAATCATGTACTTAAACAGGTATATGTATACTAATGTTCATAACAGCATTGTTCACAATGGCCAAAAGGTGGAGGCAACCCAAATGTCCATCAACAAATGAAGTGATAAACAAAATGTGGTATTTATGTAAATGGAATATTATTCAGCCTTAAAAAGGAATAAAATTCTTTTTTCATTTGTCTTTTTTTTTTTTTTTTTTTTTTGATACGGAGTTTTACTCTTGTGGCTTAGGCTGGAGTGCAATGGTACACTCTTGGCTTACCACAACTTCCGCCTCCAGGGTTCAAGCAATTCTCCTGCCTCTGCTTCCTGAGTAGCTGGGATTACAGGCATGAGCCACCATGCCCAGCTAATTTTGTATTTTTAGTAGAGACGGTGTTTCTCCATATTGGTCAGGCTGGTCTCGAACTCCCAACCTCAGGTGATCCACCTGCCTTGACCTCGCAAAGAGCTGGGATTATAGGCGTGAGCCACCACGCCCAGCCTTGAAATTCTTATAGATGTTACAACATGTGTGAATCTTGAAGACATTATGCTAAATGAAATACGCCAGATAAAAAAGAATCATATGGTATGATTTCACTTTTAAATGAGGTACCTAGACTAGCCGAATTCAGAAAGTAGCATGATAGTTACTAGAGGTTGGGTAGTAATAGCAGTTATGGGTACTGAGTTTCAGTTTGGAATGATGAAGAATTTCTGGAGATGGACAGGGTGATGGTTGCCCAAAAATATGAATCTACTTAATGCTGCTGAACTGTACATATAAAAATTGTTAAAATAGTAAGTTTTATGTTTTATGCACTTTACCACAGTAAAATATTCTAAATATTTTAAATTCGATTTGACATAAATATTTATATTTTTGAAAATACAGAACACTTAGAAAATAATCTCCCCAAATTTATTACTCTCATAGCTGAAAGATACTCACCCTAGTAATGTAGACTATATTTTTCCTTTTTACTATAATTATTTGAACATAGCCATGACTATGTAGTAAATACAATTTTATACCTTGCTTTTCCTTCTTAATACTACATTTGCCCATGGCATTAAAAACTTATATGCACATTTTAATGACTATAGTATTCCATTATGTGAACATACTATAATTTATTTATTAAACCATAACTGAGCAGTTATATTGATCTCAAATATTGTTATTGAATTAATTATGCACAAAGAACATTTTTACTTATAATGTTTCCTATATTTAAATTACACTTTTAGGATGAATTTACAAAATTGAAATTTTTAGTAAGAACTATTGTTTTTACAAAAAGCAAAAAGCAACCAAATTGTTTGCCAAAAAAGGTGTTACCAATTTTTACTCCTATTTGTAAAGCATGCAAATACCCATTTTATCATAATCTTTAGAGCATTAGTTCTCAACTTTGGCTACATGTTAAAATCACCTAAAGATGCTTTAAAATTTTTAATACCCAAACCAAACCCACAATGATTAAATCAGAATTTCTGGAGGTAGAGTCCAAATGTCAGCATTTCTTAAAATTTTCCAAATGCTTCAACAGTCTTGCCTGATTGAAAACTATTGTTTAATGTTTTCCAAGCTTGCCTTAAGATCAACTAGGTTGGGGATGGGGGTAACTGGTTTCTGCCTCCTATTGCCAGTCAATTG
Source organism: Chlorocebus sabaeus (assembly GCF_047675955.1). Lineage (NCBI taxonomy): Eukaryota > Metazoa > Chordata > Mammalia > Primates > Cercopithecidae > Chlorocebus > Chlorocebus sabaeus. Next base: position 40,746,123 of record NC_132913.1, read on the forward strand.
AATTCAAGTTCCACACACTTGCTTCCTGGGTCCATCTACTGAGATTTTGCTTTGGTGGGTTTGAGGGGATTCCTATAAATTTGTGTTTTTATGCATAACCCCAGAAAGACTGTTCTTGAGCACCAAGAATTATGATAAAATTATGGTTGCAAGTTTGACAGGGAAAAGGTGCTACCTTGTTTGAAGTTGCATATTATTATTATAGTGGACAAATTTTCTATAAGTTTCTCATAGGATTGTATATCCTGCTTTGTAAACTTTATGTTCAAGTTCTTTGTCTTTCTCAATTGCTATTTTATCTTTCATATTGATTTATAATGTATTCTTTTATCACATATATTAACCCTTTTGTATGACATATTTGTAAATTGATTTCCAGCTCATTTGCCTTTTAAATTAGGCTGTATTCTTCTTGGACATAAGGAATTTTCTTACATATGTAGATAATTTTCATCCGTGATTTCTTTCATTGCTTTTAAACTTAGAAAGTTCACTCTCATCCAGAATTTAATTATTATTTACACATTTTCTTTTTATTAAAAATAGTTTTTGGTATTTGCATTTGCTTTACATTTAACACAATGGAATATCTGAAAGGTATTTATGTGTAAGATAGGTTTGCTGCCACCCAAACAGTCCATCAACAGGTAAATAATAATGCTGACACAATTTTTGAATTCAGAGCTTAAATGAAGGATTTCAGGTATCTTTTTCTTTACAACAGAAAATATATTGCTGGGCCAGGCACAGTGACTGACTCCTCTAATCCCAGCACTTTGGGAGGCAAAGACAGGAGGATTGCTTGAGCTCAGGAGTCCCAGACCAGCAACATAGCGAGACTCCATCTCTACAAAAAAATAAGAAAGCGTTAGCTGGGCATGGTGGTGCATGCCTGTAGTCCCAGCTACTTGGGAGGCTGAGGTATGAGGATTGCTTGAGCCCAGGAGGTTGAGGCTACAGTGAGCTGTGATTGTGCCACTGCACTCCGGCCTGTGCGACAGAGCAAGACCCTGTCTTAAAAAACAAACAAACAAAAAATATCACTTTCTTTTTTTTTTTTTTTTTTTTTTTTTTTCCTCCAAGAGTATTGTTCTGTTGCCCCGAGATGGAGTGCAATGTCACAATCTCGGCTCACTGCAACCTCCACTTCCTGGGTTCCAGCAATTCTCCTGCCTCAGCCTCCCGAGTAGCTAGGATTACAGGCATGTGCCACCATGCCCAGCTAATTTTTGTATTTTTAGTAAAGATGGGATTTCATCATGTTGGCCAAGCTGGTCTCAAACTCCTGACCTTGTGATCCACCTGCCTCACCCTCCCGAAGTGCTGGATTGCAGGCATCAGTCACCGTGCCCAGCCTCACCTTCCTTTAAATGAAATTTGTAAACTTTAAGCTTCTAAAATGTAGACTGTGTCTGTCCATTTTATCTTTTGATTTTAGTATTTATATTCTTATGGCACTCAAAATTATTATGTCATAAGGGTAGATCAGAGGAAAAATAACTGAGGTAGCGGGAACAGCAGTAAAAATTAAACCAAGCACATGCCTTTTCATTTTTATTTAAATATATTCCCTCTATCTCTTACCTGTGACATCTGATGACAGTGGACTTCCTTCTGTGGGAGGAAAGTGAAGACTGTCCTTTTGTTACCCAGTCGACCGCACTGAGTCAGGGCTTTCTTTACATGCCAGGCACGTGAAATAATGCTGTGAGTAGTAGCCACAGTGCTCTCTCATCTGTTAATACCTCTTTAATGTCGTTGAAATAATGGGCCAAGGAAAGCATGTAATAACTCACCCTAAGCTTGATTTAAAAATTCTGACCACTGAGCATGCAGTTTTCCGAATGATACATCATAGACCTACAGCATCCTATTTTTAGATGTGCAGCATACAATTTTTGCCTCCACACAATTTTTGTCATTATTTCACTCTGATTTTCTGCGTACTCTTTAAAGTCTGCATGATTTAGACTTCAGAGTGGAAAAGTCACTGAACTGCTTATAATCTTCCATATCACTGACGTATCCCTTCACATCCTAAGAAACAAGAGTTGCACCAGCTTCAATATGGGGAAAAACAGGTGGCTGCAAGGAGGCACAAAAGTTGCAATTGCTCCAGTTTAACTGATTCAGCTGGATTAATCAAAGGCGGGATTATATCTATTTCCACAGGGCAAGTTTGTGTTATTTTACGCCAATATTTATTTTAAAAACGTGAAGGAGAAATCACCCCAGAAGCAAAGGAGGAAAACGAAATCTCTTCAATAGCATGTTCAATTTAGACTTGTAGATTTGCACTCATGAAGATTTACAACTTCTGCAAATGTATAGACACAAAGGAGAGAAACAATGAAGGTCACCTATTTGCAGATAACAAGCAGAGGTAGCAGCGTTTCCGTGCGTATACCCTGACCATAGTGGCGACAGTAGTTCAACATTTGCTGTATGCACACCTGTGATTCTGCAGTTGACAAATATTAAAAGTCAATGTGATGGATGTCGTTGGGCAAGTCGCCTACCAGCATCCCTCTGCTCAATTTCCTTATCTGCCAACCATTTCTCTTCTCCCTGCAATATTTTTATGGCAATTAATTAGTGTATTTATCCAGGAAACATTTACAGAGCATCTTATGTGTATAACATTCTCTAGGGGTATAGATCTAAGGGACACAGTCTCTGCCTGCCAGAAATTAGGGAAGCAGACCAGCAAAAAAGCAATTATTATAGCCTGTGATAAATTCTATGGGAAATATATGAAGAGCATCTAATCCAGACTGGGGCACTGGGAGAGTGGTAGTGAGGACGATACATGCGCTGAGTCATGAAGGATAAATAGGAGAGCAGCTAACCAGGTGAAGCATGCCAAATGCACCAAGGCATGAGAGAACATGCATTTTACTTTTGTGTGTGCAAGTAGTTCTGTATTTTTGGAGTATTGACTATTACAAGTTTGGGAACAATCAAGGAATTTGACGGGTCCAGATCACAAGGGCTTTTTGCTTTTGGCATCTTAAAGAATTTGGATTTCCGCTTGCAAGCCATGGGGAGACATTGAAGGGTTTTAAGCAGCAGACTAAAAAAGTCAGATTTGAATTTTAAAAAGAACCTCTGCAGGAAGTCCAAAGGAATATTAAGGTAAATGAAACTTCCGGGAACAGTATAAAGTCTTATACATTACATGTTAAATACATCATACCACAAGTGCCTGGTAGCCAAAGGAAGGAGGTGGGTTCTCATTTCTAGAAACTCATTTTGTAATTCACTGACAACAGCATCCAGAACATGAATATCCTTGTTTTAGTTTCAGTTTCTTCAGTTGTGCTGGACACCTTCAAAGAGGACATTGTCACCATGGCAAACCTGATTGAAATGCCCACAGAAGGCACTTCCACCTGGTGAGCCTCAGTTCTTTCTCTGTGAAGAAGGCTCTTCTTGTAGTCTGTGTCCTCATTCAGCATGTCACATTCACACACACTGAGCAGTGACACTCAGTCCTTGCTAGGGTGTTCTTTTAGACACTATTTTTTTTCCTCAGCCACCTAGAGCTATAGTATACTGCTCCACATGAAGGTTTTGTGATGCTTAACAAACAATTATTTTTCAGGCTGCTGAGTGACCCGCTTCAACCTTAATAGTCACCAACCACCTCTATGTCCTACCCAAATAATGATGTTTTTGGTGGGTCTTGAATCCAGCTGCTAGTCTGACTGCATTCCACAACATCATTGCTGGAGAGCCTGCCTTGAATTTAATCTCTGTGGAGCTGGTGTGGTGACACTGCTGAGTCCAAATTCTGTAAGATTCATCTGTGATACACCCAGAGCTATTTCCAGTATTAGAAGACTCAGACAATTGAAAACGCTAAGAAAAAAATAATGGAGCCTGCTATGGTTTGACTGCGTCCCCTCCAAAATTCAGGTGTTGCCAATGTGATAAAATTAAGAGGTGAGGCCTTTGATTAGGCCATAAGTGCTCCTCCCTTATTGGTGGGATTAGGTGCCTCTGTAAAGGCACCAGATGAAGGGAGTTTGTCCTCTCTTGCCATTCTGCCTTCTGCTGTGAGGACAGAGCAAGCATATTGATCTTGGACTTCCTGGCCTTCAGAACTGTGATAAATAAATTTCATTACTTTAAGTGAAACAACTGAGAGACAGAAAGTCAAATACTGCATGTTCTCACTTATAAGCGGGAAGTAAATAGTGTGTACACATGGACATAGGGAGTGGAATAATAGACATCGGAGACCAGAAGGATGGGAGAGTTGCAGGGGCTGAGGGGTGAGAAATTACCTAATAAATAAAATGTACACTATTTAGGTGATGGCTACACTAAAAGCCCAGACTTCACAACTACACAACATATCAATGTAATAAAACTGCACATATACTTCCTAAATCTATAAAAACAATACTACAAATAAAATAAAAGGCACATGTAAGCATGCTTTCTTTTTTAAAAAATAAATTTTTGTTCTTTATATATTACCCAGTCTGTGGTATTTCATTATAGTAGCACAAAAAGACTAAGAGCCTCGTCTTACCTTTTCAATAATTGACTCTTAAATGTTAAACTTATCTCTTGATGCTCCTGGACTGTACAAAGATTGTTTGGATAGCACTCAGACATTTAAAGAAAAAGAAGACAGTTGGTGGGGCATGTTGATTGTTCCTAACGCAAGGTTGTATTTCACTGTTGCAGTGTATCCAAGGTTATATTTCATTGTTGTAGTCAGTAATTACTAAATACGAGTGGAATTACTAATTCCCAACTTATGTTTTGATTAATACAAGATAGGGCAAAATCAAGGCAACCCACCATTTTGGAGAAGGACTTTAAGGGCATGATAGGTAAGATCAGGTGTATACAAATAGTTCCTAGGACCCATTGGTTCTCAAACCAGATATTTAATAGCAAATAAATTGTGTTTGTAATAGCATATCAAAACTGTTACAAAGTAAAATTTCTTAGCGTGCATGGTTAGGTTATGTCACTCAAAAGAGGAAGCTTCACTGAGGTGGCAGGATTATTAGAGCGCAGGAGTTTGAAGCTACAGTGAGATATAATCACACCCCTGCACTCCAGCCTGGGCAAGGCAAGGCCCTGCTAAACACACACACACACACACACACACACACACACACACACACACACAAAATACAAAACAGGGGCAGCTTCTGTAAAGCAACATTCAATGTTGCTGATCCAAAGCAAGTGAGCTTGCCAATGTGTTTCCTATTCTGTCTAGAAGATAAAGCGTCCTGGCACGTGGAATTCATTTGTTCAGTTCTTTTAACAGGAATATCTCTGTTAAGATGGCTCCTTTGGATGATATTCTAATGGTATTAAAAGGTATCTATGTTTTCCATTAACTTACTGGAAAATTTTTTAAAAACTTTAATGTTTTGGATTATTCATAGATAAAATAAATATAGACAATATTTTTAAAAAAATGATTGGTATTTTTGCCTATTTAAGAAATGTTTAGTCATTTGCATGGATAAAAGACAAATATTTTATTTATTTGTTATTTATGAATTTATTTCGAGACAGAGTCTTGCTGTGTTACCCAGGCTACAGCGCAGTGGCACAATCTTAGCTCACTGCAACCTCTGCCTCCCAGGCTAAGTGATTCTCATGTCTCAGCCTCCTAAGTGGCTGGGGATTACAGGCATGCACTGCCACTCTTGGCTAGTTTTTGTATTTTTAATAGACAAGGGGTTTCACTATGCAGTACATTTTGCAAACGTTACTTCAACCTCAATCTTCAAGGATAATACCAAAATAAACCACAAATCAGCTTCATTTATGAGTAAATACAAAATTGGCTGAGCACAGTGGCTCATACCTGTAATCCCAGCACTTTGGGAGGCCCAGGCAGTCAGATCAAACAAGGTCAGAAGTTCAAGACCAGCCTGGCCAATATGGTGAAACCACATCTTTACTGAAAATACAAAAATTAGCCAGGTGTGGTGGTGGGTGCCTGCAATCTCAGCTACTTGGGAGGCAGAGGCAGGAGAACCACTTGAACTCAGGACCTGGAGGTTGCAATGAGCCAAGATTGTGCCACTGCACTCCAGTCTGGGCGACAGAGCCAGACTCTGTCTCAAAAAAAAAAAACAAAAAAAAAAGAAAAAATTATAAAGGAATATGTATTAACTCAACCCGATAGTATCAATGTAATTTTATACCACAACTATGATTTATTTTAGGAATTAGTGGATGATTTAATACTATAAATCTATTAATATGGGATATTAATTTGATGTAATATGTGAACATAATTTATCTAATTAGGATATTAAATGAAAAAAGCAAAATCATTCAAATACAACAATAATTATTTAACTTAGCAGTAACAGATTATAGTATGTTAGAAATAAATCACTTCACAATCGAATGAAAATTTAACAGATATACAATAAATATAAGAAAAAATGTGAAGCTTCACAAAGGCAAAGTTTGAAACTTTACTAAGAAACGTAAAAGAAGATTTGAGCTAATAATATACCACATTCCTGGATAAAATACTTAATAGTAAAGACAGTAATTAGATTTGTAACTACAATGTGATTTCAGTCAAAAATCCTGAAGGGCTTTGATACTTAGGAAAAAAACTGAAATCATTTAGAAAGGGAGATAGTGAGGACAGACTTTCCCTATGAGAACAAGAACAGTATGGTACTAATGAAGGAAAAGCCATGCCAGAAGATCATATTTGAAAACTCAGAAACACATCCAAACCATATGATCTTTATTTATTTATTTATTTTCTTCAGATGGAGTCTTGCTCTGTCGCCCAGGCTAGAGTGCAGTGGTGTGATCTTGGCTCACTGCAACCTCCACCTCCCAGGTTCAAGTGATTCTCTCACCTCAGCGTCTCTGGTAGCCAGGATTACAGGCGCCCGCCACCATGCCCAGCTACTTTTTGTATTTTTTAGTAGAGACGGGGTTTCACCATTGGCCAGGCTGGACTTGAACTCCTGCCTCAAGTGATCTGCCTGCCTCGGCCTCCCAAAGAGCTGGGATTGCAGGTGTGTGCTACCATGCCTGGCTGTATTATCTGTATATCTATATGAAGCATTTTAAATCAAAGGAAGCATTTTGTTATACAGAGGGCCAAGGAAACTGGTTGTTTATAAAATACTAAAATTACAATTCCATTTAAAAAATTAATGTAAAAGTGACTAAAAGGGCAAACTACACATAAAGGAGGAAACATAAGCAAAATACTAGGAGTTCAGAGGATTCTGGCAGAATGATGGTAGCGGGTGGTAGAATCGTTTATGAGTCTTCTCATATCCCACCATTCAAACACAGGGAAATTAGGATATGAAAGTCTAACTTGAAGACAGCATCTACAACAAATGGAGGTGACAAGACATCCTCATTAACCCTAAAGTATGGGTGATTAAGGACAAACCACCAACAGCTACAAGACCAGTGTGGTATCAGCATCTGCAAAGGAGGAAGCAGAAGACAGCAACAGCGTATCTGACAGACATGAGAACACCTGATTAACTAAAAGTTACTAATCCAAAAGTTTAGCAAAGCAATTGAAGAACATTAGCTACAACTTTAGGGGTGTTGCTTTGCACAATTCATAACAGGTGAGTGCAAGTGGTCTACATAAAATACTAAAGAAGCCAGCAAAGAAGGTGAGACATAAACTCTCAGCACTAACCAGCCACATTTCCTTTCAAAGTCCCACACTGCTGGGAATAGAAAACAATTTTAGCATAACAAAAACAACAGAGGAAAAATGAAATAATGTTCACATAAAAGTGCATATAGGAACAGAGCTAGAAAAACTAAAAATAAGCTGCAATAATCTTGACCCAATTGATATTTATGGAATGCTACCCTCAGCAATTGCAGAATATATATTTTCAGCATGTGTGATACATTCACCAATATAATACATGTGTTGAGTTCTAAAATTAGTTTTACTAATTCCAAAAGTATTGAAATTGAAATAGAGTATATTGTCTGATCATGACATAGTTAAATTAGTATTCATTTACAATAAAATATCCAGGAAAACCTCAATATTTAGAAATTTAACAAACAATTTCTAAATAATTCATGGGTCAAAGGGAAAAAAAGAAAATTAAATGCTCAAACTGAATGACAAGGTGAAAAATACATATTAAAATGTTTGGGGCATAGCAAAAGTGGTGTTTAGGAAGACACTTAAAGCTTTAAATGTTACAAAAGAAGGACCTAAAATGAAGAGCTAAGGTACCACCAGAAGAAGCTAAGAAAAAAAGAGCAAGGTAAATAGAAGACAGAAATAATAAAGCTGAGAGCAGAAAGTAATGAAATAGAAAGCAGACAAACAATAGAAAAAATTAATGCAGATACCTGGTTCTTTGAAGATATCAACAAAATTGATAAGCACCAAGTAAATGTGATCACTGTTTCACAGAGAGAGAGAAAAGGAGGGAGAAAGAAAAAATTGCTAATATTAGAAACAAAAGGTCTTACAAATATTAATGGAAAATAATACAATATTGTCAACAACCTTTATTTAAAAAATTCTACAACTTTAATGAAATGGATAAATCTATTGACAAATGTAACATAAAAATATGAAAATAAAAATTTATTTAAAATAATTTTGTTTTAAATCAAAAAACCTTCTTACTCAGAAATTTTCACATGATTTCACTGGTTAATTCTGTCACAATTTAAAGAGGAAATAACACCAATCTTACACAGCATTTTTCAGAAAAATAGAATAATAATAATGAGGGAACATTCTCCAATTTATTATATAAGACCACACAATCCTAATAGAAAACCTGACAAAGATACTACAAAAATAAAATCATTACAGATGAATATTCTTATGAATATAGATATTAAAATCCTTAATAAAATATTAGCTCATCAAAGCCAACAATGTATGAAAAGGAAAATATATTAGACCAAGTAGGGTTTATCCCAATAATGCAAGCTTAGATTTAACATCAAGAAAAAAAAAATCATAGTAGTCTGCTCTATTAGTTCATTTTTGCATAACTATAGAGGAATACCTGAGAGTAGGTAATTTGTTTAAAAATGAAGTATAATTGGCTCACAGTTCTATGGGCTATACAAGCATGCCTCCAGCATCTGCTTTTTATAAAGTCAGAGGATAGGGCGTTCATATAAAAACAACAAATACATTTTTGTGTAATAGCAACAAATAACACTTAGGAATAATTTTAGCAAAAAAGTGAATAAGACCTCTTCACTTGCAACTATTGAACATCACTGAGAAAAATTTAAAAGGCCTATGTAACTAAAAATATATACCATATTTACATATTTCCTTTCTTAGTATTGTTAAAAATATAATTTTTCCCAATTGCGTGTGTATGTATTTTTCCCAACTCAATTCCAATCCAAATTTTCCACAGACTTAAAGTATAAATTTATCAGATGACTCAAAAATGTATGTAGAAATCAAAATGACCTAGAATCCTGAGGGCAATTTAGAGAGAAAATTAATTTGGTGTCATGCACTATTTTAAATGTGGTTTGGCAACAAAAGGATAGACATAAGGGTCAATAAAATAGAATAGAGGGTTCAGAAATAAACTTATACATATATGACCAGTTGATTTTCAATAAGTACCCCAAAACAATCTAATGGGGAAAGGAACATTTTTTTAAACGTTGCTAGGATAACTGGATAAATATATGAGGAAAAGTGAACATTTACCCTTACCTCATACTGTGCTAAAAAACTAACAAGAAATGGATTATTAATATAAATGTAAAAAACTAAAATTATAATATTTCAACAAGGAAACAGAAGAGAAACCTTTGTGACCTTAATGTAGGCAAAGGTTTCTATGAAAGGAAAGTATAAGTCATTCAAGAAAAAATGGTAACTTAGATTTCATCAAAATTTAACAACTTTGCACTTTGAAAGAAAACTTTAGCAAAACAAAAGAAGTAAGCCACATAATAGCAGAAAATATACATATCAAGAATATATATAATGCTCTTATGAGTCTATAAGAAGACCAGAAACCTAATAAAAATGAACAAACTATTTGAATAGATACTTCTTAAGAAAGATGTACAAATGACCAGTAAGTACAATGGAGAAGATTCACAGTATCTCAGTTGGGAAAATGCATTTAAAATCAGAATGAGATAATACGACATAGACTAGTTAATCTTGCCTTCTGAAAATAGACATGATTTTACTTCTTTTTCTTGATTACTTTGCCTTTCTTTTCTTCTCCCTTTTATTACAATGACTAAAATGAAAAAGAATATACTAAGTGTTAGTGAAGATGTGGAACAACTAGAATTTTCATACATCACTGGTAGGGCTATACAATGGTACAATCCTTTAGAAATCTGTTTGGCAGTTCTTAAAATGTTAGACATGCACCTACTATAAGCACACGCCAGCCTGGGCAACAGAAAGAGACTCTGTCTCAAAACAAACAAACAAACACACACAACAACAAAAAAAGAAAAAGATTAGTTCATTTCACTCCTTGGCATTTACCCAAGAGGATAAAAGCATTTGTCCACAGAAAAATGTATCCAAGAACACCAGTACAATAGTAGTAACTTACATCACAGGAGCTCAAATCTGGAAACAACCATAATTCCAATAAAGACATGAATAAATAAACACATTTTGTTTCAGGCATGCAAAAAAAAAAAAAAAAAATACTCAAAAACAAAACAAAACAAACGAACAAAAACCAAAGGAACCTACTGATGTGAACAACATATTGGATGAATCTCAAAATGCTGATTGAAAAAATTCATACAGAAAAGAGAACATACTATTTTGTTTTGTAGATATAAAATTCTAGAGAATGCAAACTACTAATCTATCATGTCAAAACACAGAACAATGGTTTCTGGGACAGTGGGGAGGGAATCATGGAATGCAAACAGGGGACCAGGACACTTTTGTTTTGGGTCTTGTTTGTGATGGCTGTTTTCTGTGTAATACACATTCGTCAAAACTCACTTGAGAGGAGTAATGAATGACCTTCCATTGAGGGAAAAGTTCACCTGAGGTAACCTTACAGGAAAGGTGCCAGGAGCATAAATATCCAGACTTCACTGTTCTTGGGCTTGTTAGTGTCTTGGGAGGCAGAGTTCCTACTGGCTGAATTGACAGGAAACCAAAGGTTCTAGCCCTGTTGATGGTGTCCAAACAAATCAATCTCTAGCAGCAGCATGAAGAGTGAGGAAGGACAGAGTGGAACCAAAGAAGGAAGAGATGCAGCATTGATCATTTGCCAGTGTTCAGACTATATTTTAGGGTTTGACTTTCTCCAAGCCTCATTAATAAATGTTTTTGCAATGTGTTCTTCATCGCATTGTTCCATTTTATTTAGCTCAACAAGTTCACATAAACCGTGGTTTATCCTAATAGAATGCTTTCTGGACCTTTTCTTTTTAAGGAATCCCTAATGGCAGAGGGAGATGAATACTTAACTCTTAGGAAAACTGGGAGCTTGAAATTTACTGTGTACATAATATTTCTTCAAAGTTTCTTTTTCTTTGTTTCAGTTAAATAATTGATGTGAGTTTTGAATTGCACTGCATAGAACATTTGTTTACTGTTACATCGAAGTTACTTACAAAAAGGAAAAATCAAACTAAAAAATGTCCTGACTTTGTAAAATAGTTTTTTTCAGATCAATTTCCAGTTATTGGGTAAAAATAAGATCACAGATTTTTTTCTAATCTATAAAATATTAACGGCCATAAATATTAAAACTTCATATTCCAAGTATCCACTGTCATTTCTTCTACTGCTTTTCATTAAACCTGTTCGGTGGGAAACCACTGTTTTTTAAGAATGTATCTCTTGGCTGGACACAGTGGCTCATGCCTATAATCCCAGAATTTTGGGAGTCCAAGGTGGGTGCATCATCTGAGGTCAGGGGTTCGAGACCGGCCTAGCCAACATAGTGAAACCCCATCTCTACTAAAATACCAAAAAAAAAAAAAAAAAAAAAAAAAAAAACCGCCGGGTGTAGTAGTGCGCGCCTGTAGTCCCAGCTACTTAGGAGGATGAGGCAGAAGATTCGCTTGAACCCCGGAGGCGGAGGTTATAGTGAACCGAGATTGTGCCACTGCACTCCAGCCCGGGTGACAGAGCAAGACTCTGTTTCAAAAAAAAAAAAAAAGAATGTATCTCTCATTAAGACATGATACGTACTGCAGTCCTCTTTGAGATGAAATCCACATTCAAATAGTAGACACTGAGAAATTCTGCAATTAAAACATGCCTGTTGGCTTTTTAATAGCCAATTTTTTTTCAGACTTATTTGGCTGTGGAATTCTTTTCCACTAACCACCTATTTACATCTCACAGAGCACTAAATGTAGTTGATAAATGTTGCTCGAACCTAAGGAAGCACAAATCATAAACCACCTGAAGTATATAAGTTTTTTCTTTCCTTTTTTTTTAAATTATACTTTAAGTTCTAGGGTACATGTGCACAATGTGCAGGTTATATAAGGTTTTTCAAATGAAGATTAGTTGTTTCTTTTGGGGCTGGTATCTGTTGCCTAATTCCTTTATGAGCCTCTTCTCTATGTTCCCACAGTTCTTCGTGTCCTTCATATTTTGTGTCTCCTGCTGCTTATTGGTGCTTGACACACAGAAAGCATTCCATAACTATTGAATTTGGAACACATTAAGTTCATTAGCTAATTTTTATTTTCGTTACGTTTCTCCCAGCATTTTTTTTTTTTTTAAGACAGAATTTCACTCTGTCTCCTAGGCTGGAGTGTAGTGGCACTATCTCGGCTCACTGCAACCTCTGCCTCCTGGGTTCAAGCAATTCTCCTGCCTCAGCCTCTCGAGTAGCTGGGATTGCAGGCGCCTGCCACCATGCCCAGCTAAGTAGAGACAGGGTTTCCTCATGTTGGTCAGGCTGGTCTTGAACACCTGACCTCAGCCAATCCGCCTGCCTCGGCCTCCCAAAGTGCTGGGATTACAGGCGTGAGCCACTGCACCTGGCCATGTTTCTTCCAGCATCTTTTAGATTAGGGACTATCTGTTTACTCATCAATGCAAACATATTCAGAATTTGGAAAAGAAAGAGTCGATAAAAAGAAAAATGATAATGTTCCTTTGTAGGTTAATGTATAGAATTGCTGTGAGAGTTCAGAAGAATTCATTTTTATCACTACAATGGCCAGATACAAGTGAACCTGCCACTGTCAGGAAATGTGCCTGGGGATTATTTTGTACTCTTACTGATCTTGCCTATAAGGAGAGTAAAGAAATAGATCAAGTTACAGCCAATACTTCAGGTTATGCAGTGACATCTAGCGTGTGTAGGAAACAGTATTTTGGAATCAGATGGTCACCTGACTCTTAAAAGATATAACCTTTTAAAACATATCTTTCAAACCTTTTGTCTTAAAAATGTAAAGCAAAGATAGTGTCATGGGATCCTTGGGGTGTCACTTCGCCAGCTGGAAACCTCTGTGGCTGGTGGCACCTTCTGCTGAGTATATCTTGTGCCCACTGAGCTTGTTCCACCCTCGAAGCCTGGCAGGCTGTGCTTGGCTAATGCTACTGGCCCAGATCCCATACTTGCCAAGGGCGAGCCAGGCGCCGAGCAGCTAGGGGTATGGAGGCGAGTAAGCACGGGGTCCAGCCACTTTGCACAGCCAGGCATGCTGGCTGCTGTGGTGGGGCCGGCAGCTACAGGTGCCAGTCCAGGTGCCACCTCCGTGTGAGGCTGTGGCTGGACCAGATGTACCGTGTGTGACTTCCTCTGCGGGCACCCGCATCTGGACAAAGGGAATGCAGTGGTGTCCAGAAGTTTGGAGATGCCAGGAACTGCAGAGTTCCAAAGAGGTTGTCACAGCCCTAGCTCGGGGAGACCCCAGGTCTGGACTTCCTAAAGGGCCGCAGCTCTTCTCTCCTTCTCATTGCCTGAAATGTGGTGAGCAGGGTTGGGGGCTGTGTTTCAGCCCCCAGTTTATGTTACGGCTCTTTCAATCCTGCCATTTGGTGGGTCCTGAGTTCTTGTCGTGCTTTCAGGAAGAATGAGGTACATAGACAACTGGAGGATGAGCAAGGTGAAGAGGAGCTTCATTGAGTGACAGAACAGCTCTCAGGAGACCAGATGGCTCCTTTCTGCAGGCAGATCATCACAAAGTCTGTTCGAGTCTGGCTAAGTCTGGGAGTTTTATGGGCTTAGAAGGGAGGAAGTGCTGATTGGTTTATGTGTGGACATGGGTGGGTCTGGAAAAAGTACCATAAGTTCTCACTCTGGTGTATTAACTTTACCTGGAACTGACAGCCCGATCTCTATGCTTCAGACCATCCATGGCTTGAAGGTGGGATTTCACGGGGGACCTGCCCCTTTCCACCCAGGAGCCTGTCTGCCTTCTGTCACCATCAATCATGTTGTCCATGATGCCAGGCTTTTCATGCCAAGGAATGCCCGCAGACCTGTGCCAAGCCACCCTAGGCTTCACCTCAGCCTCCCTCCTGTGCTCATCAGCACCCAAAGTCCAGAGGGGGCTGAGGAGGCAGGGGGCTGGCATATCAGCATTGCCTTGGGCACATGCATATCCAGCTGGGTAGTGACAGGGCCCAGGCTTGGCTTCAACTTTGCTCTGAAATCAGAGCATGCTTCAATCAGATCATGCACCAGGAGCTGGGAGAGGCCAGGCAGTGGGAGCAGGCACTTCTGAGCCTCTGGGGGTAGGGGGCTTCCCAGTCCCCTGAGAGTGCAGGGACGCCTGGGTGCACAGCCGCGGCTGGGCAGCTGCAGCTGAACCCAGGAGTGCAGGGTGGCCACAACTGCCAACTTGGAAGGGGGCAGGTCTCCCATGTGCTCCCCATTCCCACCAGCTCCCTGGAGGGCACAGCTCCAGCCATGCCTCCCCTACTGCAGCTGACATCCCCACAAGTGACTGCTCCAGATGGGCTGCTGCTGCCATCAATCCCTCCTGTGAAGAGGTACATCTAACTGCCATTAGGATAGGGATGATGACTCATCTTAACTGCTTCATAATGACAGGGGGCGTGTTTTGGGGAAAACAGCAGTCAGATCTCTCAGAGGCCTATCTAAGGTTCCCAGTAAAAGGGAGCCATCATCCGAGGCTCCATTTGCATGACCATTTGGAGTTCGATGACCTGAAGACAAGAAGAGACAAACCGGGTTATTAGAAGACATGGATCAAAATGAAACAAGAGGGTAAGGACAGCTCAAAAGTCCTGAGGCTGCCGACACACCCAGATAACTGGTAGCTATAGTTGTGCTTGCTAAGACTTGGGTGCATGGCGATCGGCTTCAGTTAGCTCCCTTGGTCTTACTTTTTCAAAAAAGAAACCTGCGGGTTATGGGGACCCCATTTAACCCCATCACCTGGCAGGGTTTGCAGGATCATTGTCCAGAATTAGAATATTGGTCCAGATTTTTACATGGTGTATCCCTTTTGTTTCTTCTGAGCTGCAGTCGGAGATCACTGGTTGGTCACAGGAATAAGCAGGGTTAGTCTAAAATGCAGACAAAAACTTAAAAACAACTAATGAGCACCTGTCAAAGTCCTATAGCTGATTATAAACTATCTTTAGAAGAGAATCAAAACAAGACAACAATTGTCTGTGAATGGCAAAATGTCTTAGGGTAGTCACAGTCAAAAACTTGATTGACAAACAAATTTGGTTATTTCTGTGGTTTATAATAACATAATAACCCTAGTTATGATTGATAACATATACTCAGACATTAAAATTTGAGTAATCCCATACAATTTTGGAACATATATTAATATTATTCACAAAAATATAACTGAAAAAGATTAAGCCTTATTGTTATTTTGATGGTCCCACGTACCTAAGCACATCACATAATCCTGTTGACCTTTCTTCTGGATGTTTCAAGGGCTCTCTGTAGCATCCCAAAGTTACCAGTATTAAAAAAAACAAAAAACAAAATTGAACTTGAAATTTCATTTTGGGAAGCCTATCAAATATGTTAAAGGTTTAAAACACTTGAATATGAAATAGAATTCCAGATTACTGTAAGTCATTTATTTAGCCAAAATGATGACTCAAAAACTTTCAAACAAGGCAAAGCCTTTATTCATTAAGAGGGAAGGTTTAGCTTTTCAATCAGTCTGTTTTCTTGCAGTAGTTTAGTTTAGTTTTACCTCCTTTGTTTTTCTTTTTTTGTTGTTGTTTTTGCTTTTTGTTTTGTTTTGTTTGTGCTTTTATTTTTGTTTTTTTGAGATGAAGTCGCTCTCTGTCGCCCAGGCTGGAATTCAGTGGCGCGATCTCGGCTCACTGCAACCTCCACCTCCCAGGTTCAAGCGGTTCTCCCACCTCAGCCCTCCCAGGAGCCAGAATTACAGGCGCGAACCACCATGCCCAGCTAAGTTTTGTACTTTTGGTAGAGACAGGGTTTCGCCATGTTAGCCAGGCTGGTCTCAAACTCCTGACCTCAGGTGATCCACCTGTCTCGAACCTCCCAAAGTGCTGGGATTGCAGGCATGAGCCACCGCACCTGGCCACCTCCTTTGTTTTTCCCAAGGAGTCCCTGGTGATCAGAAGTCATCTTAGGGCTTCTCATGTGTGCATTAAGAGAGCCAAGATAAAATGGAGAAAAATAATTCAGCTGACTGAGAAGAAAAAAACTTTTTTTTTCAGAAAAACAAGATCCACAAAGAGAAAAGACATAAAGGCTTTTGAAATATAACTATAGCTTGGCTATCCACTTTTAATTAAGCTGGCTTTTAACCATGGTACTCCTTTTTAAAGAAGTCCTTTTAATTCTCTTATTACCCAAACTTAGCCATGCCAAATGGCCAATACTTCTGGTTTTTGAACTCATGGAGGGGCAGAGAATACGGTAATTTTTACCATTCCTACAACCAGTTTGCACACACAGAGAGAAACCAGAAGTCTGACTAGTAAGAAAATTTTTAAAAATAATTACTTATTTTTTGTGAGGCATTTTATTTATTTAAATTTATTTTTTATATTAATAGGTTTTGTGGGCAACAGGTGGTGTTTGGTTACATGAATAAATTCTTTAGTGGTGATTTCTAAGATTTTAGTGTACCCATCACCCAAGTAGTGTACACTGTACTCAATGTGTAGTCTTTTATCCCTCACCCAACACCCACCCCTTCCCCCAAGCTCCAAAGTTCAGTGTGTCATTCTTATGCCTTTGCATCCTTATTACTCAGCTCCCACTTACAAGTGAGAACATGCAATGTTTGGTTTTCCATTCCCGAGTTACTTCACTTAGAATAACAATCTCTAATTCCATGCAGCTAGCTGCAAATGCCATTGTTTTGTTCCTTTTTATGACTGAGTAATATTCCATGATATATATACCACATTTTCTTTATCCATTCATTGATTGATGGGCTTTTGAGCTGGTTCCAAATTTTTGCAATTGCAAATTGTGCTGCTATAAACATGCGTGTGCAAGTCTGTTTTTTGTATAATGACTTCTTGTTCTCTGGGTAGATACCTAGTAGTGGGATTGCTGGATCAAATGTTAGATTTACTTTTAGTTCATTAAGGAATCTCCACACTATTTTCCATAGTGGTTGTGCTAGGTTACATTCCCACCAACAATGTAAAAGTGTTCTCTTTTCATTGCATCCACACCAACATCTACTATTTTTTGATTTTTTGATTATGGCTATTCTTGCAGGAGTAAGGTGGTATCACATTGTGTTTTCGTTTGCATTTCCGTCATAATTAGTGATGTTGGACATTTTTTCATGTTCATTGGCCATTTGTATGTCTTCTTTTGAGAATTGTATATTATTGTCCTGAGCCCAAAAAATCTACTATTTTTTGATTATGGCTATTCTTACAGGAGTAAGGTGGTATCACATTGTGTTTTCGTTTGCATTTCCATCATAATTAGTGATGTTGGACATTTTTTCATGTTCGTTGGCCATTTGTATGTCTTCTTTTGAGAATCGTATATTATTGTCCTTAGCCCACTAGTGTGATTTTTAAAAAATTTCTTGCTGATTTGTTTGAATTCTTTGTAGATTCCAAATATTAATCCTTTGTCAGATGTGTAGATTGTGAAGATCTTCTTCCGCTCTGTGGGTTGTCTGTTAACTCTGTTGATTATTTCTTTTGCTGTGAGGCTTTTTAGTTTAATTACGTCTCATCTATTTATCTTTGCTTTCGTTGCATTTGCTTTGGGGTTCTTGGTCATGAAGTCTTTGCCTAACTCAACATCTGAAATGATTTTTTCTATGTCATCTTCTAGAGTCTTTGTGGTTTCAGTTCTTACATTGAAGTATTTGATCCATCTTGAGTTGATTTTTGTATAATGCGAGAGATGAGGATCCAGTTTCATTCTCCTACATGTGGCTTGCCAGTTATCCTAGCACCATTTGTTGAATAGGGTGTCCTTTCCCCACTTTATGTTTTTGTTTGGTTTGTCAAGGATCAGTTGGCTTCATTTCTGGGTTCTCTATTCTGTTCCATTTTGTCTATGTGCCTATTTTTTAAACATTAATTAATTAATTTATTTTGAGACAATGTCTTGCTCTGTTGCCAAGGTTGGAGTGCAGTGGCACAATTTCAGCTCACTGCAACCTACGTCTCCTGGGTTCAAACTTTTCTTGTGCCTCCACCTCCTGAGTAACTGGGATTACAGGTGTGCATCACCATACCCAGCTAATTTTTGTATTTTTAGTAGAGACAAGGTTTCACCCCATTGGCCAGGCTGGTATCAAACTCCTGGCCTCAAATGATCCACCCACCTCTACCTCCCAAAGTGCTAGAATTACAGTTGTGAGCCACTGCACCCAGCCTATGTGCCTATTTTTATGCAAGTACCATGCTCTTTTGGTGACTATGGCATTATGGTATAGTTTGAAGTTGGGTAGTGTGATGCCTCTAGGTTTGTTCTTTTTGCTTGGTCTTTCTTTGGCTATTGAGGCTTTTTTGGTTCCATATGAATTCTAGGAATTTTTTTTTTCTAGTTACGTGAGGAATAATGGTGGTATATTGATGGGAATTGCATTGAATTTGTAGATTGCTTTTGGCATTATGGTCATTTTCGCAATATTGATTCTACCCATCCACAAGCATGGGATGTGTTTCCATTTGTTTGTTTGTGTTGTTTATGATTCCTTTCAGCAGTGTTTTGTAGTTTTCCTCTTAGAAATCTTTCACCTCCTTGGTTAGGTATATTCCTAAGTATTTTATTTTTTGCTATTGTAAAAGGGGTTGAGTTCTTGATTTGATTCTCAGCTTGGTTGTTGTTGGTGTATAGCAGAGTTACTGATTTCTGTGCATTAATATTGTATCCTGAAACTTTGCTGAATTCGTCTACCAGTTCTAGGAGCTTTTTGGATGATTCTTTAGGGCTTTCTAGGTATACAATCATATAATCAACAAACAGTGACAGTTTGACTTTCTCTTTACTAATTTGGGTGCCCTTGATTTCTCTCTCTTATCTGATTGTTTTGACTAGGACTTCCAGTACTACGTTGAATAGAAGAGGTGAAAGTGGGCATTTTCATCTTGTTCCAGTTCTCAAAGGGAATGCTTTCAACTTTTCCCCGTTCAGTATAATGATGGCTGTGGGTTTGTCATAGATGGGTTTTATTACCTTAATGTATGTCCCTTCTATGCCAATTTTGCTGAGGGTTCTAATCATAAACGGTTGCTGGATTTTGTCAAATGTTATTTCTGTGTCTATTGAGATGATCATATGATTTTTGTTTTTAATTCTGTTTGTGTGGTGTTTCATAGTTATTGACTTGCAGATGTTAAACCATCCCAGCATCCCTGGTATGAAACCCACTTGATAATGATGGACTCTTTTTGATATACTGTTTGATTTGGTTAGCAAGTATTTTGTTGAGGATTTTTGCATTTATGTTCATCAGGGATTTGGGTCTGTAGTTTTCTTTTCTTGTTATGTCCTTCCCTGGTTTTGGTGTTAGGGTAATACTGGCTTCATAGAATGGTTTAGGAAGGATTCCCTCTTTCTCGTGTCGAATAGTGTCAGTAGGATAGGTACCAATTCTTCCTTGAATGTTTGATAGAATTCAGCAGTAAATTCATCTGCTCCTGAACTTTTTTATTGGCAATTTTTTAGTTCCCATTTCAATCTGGCTGCTGGTTATTGGCCTGTTCAGAGTTCTATATCTTCCTGGTATAATCTAGGAGGGTTGTATATTTCCAGTAACCTATCCATCTCATCTAGGTTTTCTAGTTTATGTCCATAAAGATGTTCATAGTAGCCTTGAATAATATTTTGTATTTCTGTGGTATCAGTATATCCCATTTCATTTCTAATTGAGCTTATTTGGATCTTCTTTTCTTGTTTAATCTCACTAACGGTCTATCATTTTATTTATCTTTTCAAAGAACCAGCTTTTTGTTACATTTATCTTTTGTATTGTTGTTGTTGTTTCAGTTTCATTTAGTTCTCTACTCTGATGTTTGTTATTATTTTTCTTCTCTTAGGTTTGAGTTTGGACTGTGCTTGTTTCTCTAGTTCTGTGAGATGTGACCCTAGTTTGCTCTTTCAAACTTTCTGATATAGGCATTTAATGACATGAATTTTCCTGTTAGCACCACTATTGCTGAGGTTTTGATGGTTTATGTCACTATTATTGCTCAGTGCAAAGAATTTTTTAAACTTCATTTCACTGTTGACCCAATGATCATTCAGGAGGAGGTTATTTAATTTCCATGTATTTACATGGTTTTGAGGGGTTTTTTTGGAGTTAATTTCCAATTTTATTCCACTGTGCTCTGAGAGAATACTTGATATCATTTTGACTTTCTTAAATTTACTGAGACTTGCTTTGTGCCTTATCAAGTGATCTATCTTGGAGAATGTTCTGTGCTAATGAATAGAATTTATATTCTATAGTTGTTGGGTAGAAAGTTCTGTAAATATCTGTTAAGTCCATTTGTTCTAGGGTAT
Source organism: Chlorocebus sabaeus (assembly GCF_047675955.1). Lineage (NCBI taxonomy): Eukaryota > Metazoa > Chordata > Mammalia > Primates > Cercopithecidae > Chlorocebus > Chlorocebus sabaeus. The sequence goes on from NC_132913.1 coordinate 40,767,050, forward strand.
AGTTTAAGTCCATTGTCTCACAGTTTACTTTCAGTCTTGATGACCTGCCAGTGGAGTATTGAAGTACCCCACTATTATTGTGTTGGCATCAATCTCATTTCTCATGTCTTATAATTGTTTCATAAATTTTGGAGCTCCAGTGTTAGGTGCGTATATATTTAGGATTGTGTATTTTCCTGTAGACTAGACCTTTTATCATTATATAATGTCCCTCTTTGTCTTTTCTTATTCCTGCTGCTTTACAGTGTGTTTCATCTGATATGTGAATAGCTACTCCTGCTTGCTTTTGGTGTCCATTTGTATGGAATATCTTTTTCCACCCCTTTACTTTGAGTTTATGTGAGTCTTTATGTGTTAACTGAGTCTCCTGAAGACAGCAGAAACTTAGTTGGTGAATTTTTAACCAGTCTGCCATTCTGTATCTTTTAAGTGGAGCATTGAGGCCATTTACATTCAATGTTAATATTGAGATGTGAGGTACTATTCTATTTGTCGTGCTATTTATTGCCTGAATACCTTTTTTTTTCATTGTGTTATTGTTTTATACGTCTGGTGAGATTTATTCTTTAAGAAGGTTCTATTTTGCGGTATTTCAAGGATTTGTTTCAATATTTAGAGCTCTTTTAGCAGTTCTTGTAGTGCTGGCTTAGTAATCGCGAATTCTGTCAGCATTTGTTTGTCTGGAAAAGATGTTACCTTTCCTTCATTCATGAAGCTTAGTTTTGCTGGATACAAAATTCTTGGCTGATAATTGTTTGGTTTAAGGAGGCTAAAGATAGGATCCTAATCCCTTCTAGCTTGTAGGGTTTCTGCTGAGAAATCTGCTGCTAATCTTATAGGTTTTCCTTTATAGGTTACCTGATCCTTTTGCCTCACAGCTCTTAAGATTCTTTCCTTTGTCTTGACTTTATATAACCTGATGACTATGTGCCTAGGTAATGAACTTTTTGTGATGAATTTCCTAGGTGTTCTTCAAGTTGCTTGTATTTGGATGTGTAGATCACCAGCAAAACTGGGGAAGTTTTCCTCTATTATTCCCTCAGATATGTTTTCCAGACTTTTAGATTTCTCTTCTTCCTTGGGAATACCAATCATTGTACGTTTAGATCCTTAACATAGTCCCAAACTTCTTGGAGGCTTGGTTCATTTTTTTAAATTCTTTTTTCTTTGTCTTTGATGGATTGGGCTAATTCAAAAGCCTTGTATTCAAGCTCTAAAGTTCTTTCTTCTCCTTGTTAGATTCTATTGCTGAGACTTTCCAGTGCAGTTTGCATTTCTCTAAGTGTGTTCTTGATTTCCAGAAGTTGTGATTGATTGTTTTTTGTTATTTTACTGAATAATCTTTCTTTCTTTCTTTCTTTCTTTCTTTCTTTCTTTCTTTCTTTCTTTCTTTCTTTCTTTCTTTCTTTCTTTCTTTCTTTCTTCTTTCTTTTCTTTCTTTTTTCTTTCTTTTTGTGAGACAGAGACTCACTCCGTCACCAGGCTGGAGTGCAGTGTGCTATCTCAGTTCACCGCCGGTGAACTCACTCCCGAGTTCAAGCGATTCTCTTGCCTCAGCCTCCTGAGTAGCTAGGAACACAGGCCTGTGCCAACATGCCCAGATAATTTTTGTATTTTTAGTAGAGATGGGATCTCACCATATTGGCCAGGATGGTCTCTATCTCTTGATCTTGTGATCCACTTGCCCTGGCCTCCCAAAGTGTTGAGATTACAGGCTTAAGCCATCATGCCTAGCCCATGTTTTTTATTTCTTTAAGTTGAAGTTCACTTTTCTCTGGTGCCTCCTTGATTAGCTTAATAATTGACCTTCTGAATTCTTTTTCTGGCAATTCAGAGATTTCATCTTGGTTTGGATTAATTGCTGGTGAGCTGGTGTGATCTTTGGGGGTGTTAAAGGACCTCATTTTGGCCGGGCACGGTGGCTCAAGCCTGTAATCCCAGCACTTTGGGAGGCCGAGACGGGCGGATCACGAGGTCAGGAGATCGAGACCATCCTGGCTAACACGGTGAAACTCCGTCTCTACTAAAAAATACAAAAAAAAAAAAAAAAAAAAAAAATCCTAACCAGGCGAGGTGGCGGGTGCCTGTAGTCCCAGTTGCTCGGGAGGCTGAGGCAGGAGAATGGCGTAAACTTGGGAGGCAGAGCTTGCAGTGAGCTGAGATCTGGCCACTGCACTCCAGCCTGGGAAACAGAGCAAGACTCCATCTCAAAGAAAAAAACACAAAAAAACAAAAAAACCTCATTTTATCATATTACCAGAATTGTTATTCTAGTTCCTTCTTATTTGGGTAGACTATGTCCGAGGGAAGATATGGGACTCAAGGGCTGCTGTTTAGATTCTTTTGTCCCACAAGATGTTCCCTTGATGTGATGTTCTCCCCATTCCCTTAGGGATGGGGTTTCCAGAGAGCCAAACGGTGGTAATTGTTTTTGCTCTTCTGGGTCTGGCCACCCAGAAGAAGCTACTAGGTTCTGGGCTGGTACTGGGGAGTGTCTGCAAGGGTCCAGTGATGTGATCCACCTTCAGGTCTTTCAGCCATGGACACCAGCACCTTCTCCAGTGGAGGCAGCAGGGGAGTGAAATGGACTCTGTGGGGGTCCTTGGTTGTGTTTTTGTTTAGTATACTGATTTTCTGTTGATTGGCCTTCAGCCAGAAGGTAGCTCTCTCAAGAGCACATCAGCTCCTACAGGGAGGAAGCAAACATGCCCTAGGGTCACCTGGTTATGTATTCATGTTTCTCAGGCAGTGGGCAGGGCCATGGAGCTCCCAAGAGATTATGTCCTTTGTCTTTGGCAACCAGGGCAGGTAGAAAAATACCACCAGGTGGGAGCAGGGATAGCCATGTCTGAGTTCAGACTATTCTTGGATGGGGCTTGCTGCAGCTGCTGTGGGGGATGGTGGTGTGGTTCCTAGGCCAATGGGGTTGTGTTCCCAGGTGGGGTATGGTTGCCTCTGCTAAGTCATACAGGTCACCAGGGAAGTCGCGGAAAGCCAGCAGTCACAGATCACACTCTACTCCCATGCAGCCCACAGTCCTAAAGGCTGGTCTCATCCCCACTGTGCTCCTCCAACAACACTGAGTCTACTCCAGGCAGCTGGTGACCAGGGCTGAGAACTTCCCCAACTACCGACCTCCCCACTGAGAAAGCAAGTTGACCCACAGTTTTTTGGCATCTCAGGGAGCCTGCAGCAGTGATCCAGTTCCTTCAAAGGGTTTATGGATTCTCTCAGCTTTCCTGGTATGTTGCTGTGGTAGTTCTTGGAGCAAAAGCTCATGATGTGAGTCTCCACGTGCTGCTCTGTCTCCCAAGTGGGAGCTGCACGGTCGTCCTGACGCCTATCTGCCATCTTCCCCTCAATAAATCTTCTAAGAACTTTAACCCTTTTGCTGGTATGTCAAGTTTCTGGGTTCCCTTCCTCTGAACCGTTAGCCCTATCACCCTGGAGTCCTGTGAAGGGAAAACAGACAAATAAGTTGTCCCTCCTCAAGAGATTGGCAGGCAGTTTAAGGTTTGGGGAAATTAAATCCTTCCCAGTTTGGGGGATGCATCCAAGGGAAGTGTCATGTGGTTACAGAGATGTGATTACCCATCCAGGAAGAGGACAGAGGAGGAAAGAAGGAAAAAGCAGGCCCTGGGTGTGGGGAGAGACCAGGCAACGGGAGCAGGTACTTCTGAGCCTGTGGGGAAACATGGAGCGTCCTGGGTCCCTGAGAATGCAGGGATGCCTCAGTCAGCAGCCATGGCTGGGCAGCTGCAGCTGCGTCAGGGAGCTCAGGCTTCCGCTCTGCCAACTCAAAACAGGGCGGGGCTTCCACCTGTTTCTGGTTCCTACCAGAAATCCCACCAAAATTGAGCAAGCTTTTCAACTCACCCTCAGCGATTCTGCTTTAATTAATTAGTCAGAGATTCTGATTTAATGTGTTGAGGCCCGGGCACTACTGTAGTTTAAAAACTTGCCAGCTAATTCTTATGTGCAGCCAGAATTAAGAAGCTGTGGTCTAAAAGTAGGAGGGATTAGGATGTATCGGCAAAAGAGACAGAGAGTGTGGTTGCTGAGGTAGGAAGCAGACAGGAGAGCGGCCTGTGGTGTAGGTTTCAGCTGGAGTCCCTGCAGCAGCTGCTCCAGACGGGGCCACCACTGCCATCAACAGTGATTCCTTTGTTTATATTTAAGTTCTTATATCAAGAACTGGAAACTGTTTAATAAACAATTAGAATATTTAAAAACATAGAGACCATGTAGAAAACCCTAGACGAAATGTTTAAAGAAATTTTGTAAATAAATTAACTGAAACTCATTGTTAAAAGTGTTATTGTAAATGGTCATTTAATTGCTTCTATATAGATAGGAGGTATCAAATTCTAGCAATCAAAATTTAACTCTCTGTGTATGTGCATGGTCTTGGTTGAGCCAGGCTAGTGAATAATATTCACTAATTATGGCTAGTTTCTTCCTCTCCCAGGGCTAGACCATGCAAAGCTTTGGCCCCTAAGGGACTCAGACCTGACTCTAGCAGAAGGCCTTTTATGTTTGCCTCAGGGGATTATAAATCTTTTCAAGAAGCCTAGCTTCATTAATTGATGATGGAAAATCTCGTAATTAAATATTTTTAGATACAGGGCCTAAATTTATTTTCAGTGACACTTGCTTTTACTACTAAGTATATTTTTATCTCATTTTTACACTGCACTATGTTGTTTGATTGCACTTATTTGAGAAATATTTTGGTAGCAATACCAGGACTTGTCTTACAGGAACTGTAAGGAAATTTAAGAAAGAAACAGAGTATCTAAATGCAGGCAGAAAATGTTCCAGCCTAAGCATGACTCAAAGAATGCAAATCTCACAATGATTTATTTTAAGCCACAATATTGCAATATCATTTTTAGTCTGTCCCAATTTCATCTCCCCACCCAAATCCGAGAGATGTTCCTAACAGAAAGGACAAGGGTAAAGGTTTCTGGGGGTACATATTGTTTCCAAAAGACATGCCTGGTCCTTTGACATTGTATTACTACAATAATGCCACATAAGCTCTGGCCAGAATCTTAAGCTGGACTCATTTACTCAATATGTGATTACTGAGTATCTAGGACATGCCAGGAACCATTCCAGGCTTAGACAGAGACCCTGCCCTTAAGAAGTTTGTATTCTATCTGAAAAGACTGGAAACAAACATGTGTATAAAGCCAACACAGGTAACAGGGAGTGTGCGCTCAGAAGGTGCTATTTTATACAGACACACCAATGTTGCCAGGAATTTTCATCCTGGCGGCACATTAGAATCACCTGGGAATCATTAACAAAGTTGACCAAGCCTTTCAACTCACCCTCAGCGATTCTGCTTTAATTAGTCAGAGATTCTGATTTAATGTGTTGAGGCCCGGGCACTACTGTAGTTTAAAAACTTGCCAGGTGATTCTTATGTGCAGCCAGAATTGAGAAGCTGTGGTCTAAAAGTAGGAGGGATTAGGATGTATCAGCAAAAGAGACAGAGACAGTGTGGTTGCCGAGGTAGGAAGCAGACAGGAGAGCTGTGGTGTAGGTTTCAACGGAAGAAAATGTTTCTAGAAGGAAGGAGTTACCCAGCAAATACAAGCAGAAGGAGAGAATGGGCCACTCTGTGGTATCTCGCAATGGAGCAGACACTGTTGGACGAGAGCAGATTCACTGGAGAGGTAAGGATGAAAGACTGACCTAGCAGTTACAAGACAGAGCGAGAGAAGCAGAGATAAGAATAACTCTGTCCAGAGGATTTGCTTTATTTGGGAGCAGAGAAAAAGGTGGAAGGTGGGAGAGGATGTGGAGCTGGAGGAGGAGGATTCTTAAAAAATCTATTCATGCCCTTTGATAGGAGTTATTAAAGCACGTTTGTATGGTCCTGGGAATGACTCAGCAAAAAGGAAGAAATTGTTGAGATAGGAGATAGAAGAAATTTCTAGATATCCTGGAATGTGGTGGAAGAGTTTGAGTCCACTGCAAAATAAAGGGGCCGAGTTTGGCTGTAGATTAGGGGTGATCCAAGCAGGTTCCTATAGATTAGCTGTGATCCTAGTAGGTTCCTGCTACCTGTGGATGGGTCACAGGTGACAAAGCCAAGCATTGGGGTACAGATTCGGTAGGGTTTCAAGAGATGTGGAACTCCTTTTCAGATTATTTTTGTGTTTCTTTTATCTCAGTGAAATAGAAAGCCAGGCAGGGGAACGCGTTAGAGGTCTGAGGGAAGCACATAACCACTTTAGGAAAAAGGGAAAGTTATTGGATCTTGACCACAGGAGGTTAGTGGTCATGAAATTGAGTTTATGCTAGTTAGCATGATTCTGTATTTTTTCACTAGCCACAGTCAACTGTGTTGGGTACAAGTTCAGAATAAATGAAGTGGATAACAGGATGATTGATTTTACCAGGGTTGTAGTTTTACCAAGTGAGTACAATAAACAAGACAGAAGCAGGAGTTTTCTGGGTGAGTATAAAGAAGTATTTATATTGATAAACCATGTAATCCCACATTGGTGAGAGAAAATTGAAACACAAAGGAAATGAGAGGTAGGGATAGGTGGTCAGCTAAAATAAATTATATCCCAATGGAGTTGAAGAGGAACTGGAGTCTGGAGTCCAGTGTCCTGGAAAGATAAGAGGCTATAGGCAAAGAGGAAATTTCTTGAAAGGAAGATTATGGAGAAGGCACAGTTACTGGTAATCTGCCTATGTATGACCTACAATATAACCATAGGGAGAGGGGCTGAGATATGTTAGGGTCAGGGTCAATGGAGGAGTCGGGGATAACTGAACTGGGAGGTCATGGAATTGGAAGGCTTACCTATAGGGATATTGAAACCACTAAAACCCATGGCAGGGGAAGCACTGAAGAGAAAGACGGTTATTCAGACCCAGATCTTCAATGAAAGGGAGGATGCCCCTAGAGTCTGTAGTTGACTGCCACAAAGCAATGTGGCAGGTGGTGTAGACCTCAAAACTGGGGTTTTAGAGAAGAGAGGGTCAATTATTTGGAAGCAAAAATGAGAGGCATGAAAAGCACCTACACCACTTATAGGCACCATGAACAATATCTGTGGAAGAAAAAACAGCCTTCCTGCGTGAGGGCTACAGACTTTTTACACTAGATGAGAGTGAAAGCAGTATTTGTAAATTCATTGACAGCAGCAATATGTCATGGTGGTTAAGAGTGTGAGCTCTGAAGCCTAACTGTTTATATTCTAGTCACACTTCCTTTACTTACTAGCTTTGTGACATTAATGCCTGAGTGCCTTGTCTTCTTTATATATAAAATTGGGAGAATAGCAGTATCTGTCTCCTAGGGTTACTGTGCAGAGTAAACGAGTTAATACGTGTTAAAACACTTAGGATAACACCTGGCACATATTAAGAGTATGCAGTTAATAAATGTTAGCCATAATGATGATGATTAGTCATTTTTAATTTGCTTTTGAGGAGTAAAAAAGGTGGTTGTTATTATTATTATTACTTATTTTTAATATGCCTTTAGGGGACAGAAAAACAGATACCTGGCAAAGAATGAGTAAAATTGTTTTCTGCCCAGTTACATTTATTCCAATTTCATTTGAACATTTGGTCCCCACATTATATATATTAGGTTTCTGTAGCATCAGCTCCCTGTAATATTAATTGTTTTCAACACATGTTATTTGCTAATTTTTAAAAAATTCTAAAATATTCTGAGAAAAGAAATTGTAAATAAGTGGATGATCTGTTGGATGCTTGACCCCAGCATAATACTGAATTTTAACCCATAGAGTAAAATAATACCTGTTGAGTACATATGATAGAAATAAATAATTGGATAAATTAACTTCCAGGTTTTTTGTTTGTTTGTTTTCAGACTCTCTTGTGAATCTAGGTAAAATATATTTCTCATAGACAACTTACTCATCGTCCTTTCCTCTTTCCCATTTGAGTGCTTCTGAATCTTATTTAATTGCTTTTATAGATTCATATTTATTGAAACTGCTGCTTTGGAAACTTAACTTTGCCATCTTATTTAGAGAAGTTGATTTTCCACAAGTCCTATTTGTTTTGTTTCCCTTACTTATTCCCCTAAACAAATCAAATTATCAGACTCAAACTTGTGCTGTTTTCTTTTTCTTATTAATCACTAATGCTTATCAGTATCTATGTCTATCTCCTGAATAAGAAAATAATATGAGCAAATTTTTACTTCCTTCAGGTCACTACCACCTACCCTCTTCCTCAGTTAGTTTGGTGCCTAAGTTTTAGTTGTGTTTATTTTTCCGTTGGTCATCTTTCATCTAGAGAACAAAACACTTCAGTAATTCCATTATTCCTTTACTTTCATACTTGTTTCCATCCCCAACCCTAGGGCTTTTCCCACCACTCAAGCTCAAAGGAAGTTCATGGGTGTGGGGAGTGGGATGTAGCTGAGCTAGAGGCAAACTGACCAAGGAGGCACAGGAAAGCAGATGCTGGCAGACAAACCCTTCTCATTTCCTAACCCTGAAGACACTTGCCTGTCTGAAATATGATAAATATAACTAAACCTCCAGCTGCAGTTTTCTGTGTATTTGAAGCTGCAGTGAACTTAGAAACACACCACCTGTACTTGCTTTCCCTCCTTCCTTTCTTTCCTTTCCTTTTCCTCTCATTCTTGCCACCCTAGAATTGCAGTTTCCAAAAGATCTTTAACCTGTAAGGTTTGTCTCAAGCTCTATTTTCTAGGGGATATTAAAAACATTACATTATTTCCAATCTAAGGTTTTTATTTTTTTTTCTTTAATTCTGGGGAATTTATTTGTATTATTCAAATTATCTTGTTTAGTCTTTCTTAAGACTTTTATTTTCATCCTCATATATCTTATCTCTATTCTTTCCTCTCTTTAGTTCTTGCCCATTCCTATTTGAAGAGTTTCTTGCCGTAACATTCCAGCTTCTGAAATCATTTTTTAGGTCTATCAATTTTTTTACACACGTCCACTGGGTTATTTATTTCGGTGCCTATATTTCTCAAGCCCACTGTTGCTAATTGATTGTTTTCGTACTTCATCTTCCTGCTTCATTTTGCTCGTATCTTTCCCATCTCTCTGAAAGCATTTAGTCATTTTATATTCTTACTCTTTTTGTTCCATTTGTTAAAGTTCTGCTTTTGTAGTGTCTTGCCAAACATATCAGTCCCTTTTTGCCAAGAATGGTAAAGGCTCTGATTTCTGCTCCTCTAGGAAAGTTGAGGGATGTGAGATGAGGACCTTTTACGGATGGGCATTTTTAGGGTTACAGTCTGGGTTCACATCTTCCCTCTCTTCTCCTCCTCACTCGCCATCATTCCTTGCTCCAAAGGAACTTACCAGGATTTCTTGCTGCATTCCTTTTCATTATCCAGGTGCTACCATTCCTGTTGCAATTGCCTATGGATTTTTCAAGGGGTGGGGATAAGGGACACTCAGATGCTTGTTCTTTATGCTATTGGCTGCTTCCTCCATGCTTTTGGGTCCTTGCTTGGATCCTGCAGTGCCTAACAGGTGTTGTGCTGAGAATGCTGCTTTAGTGGTCAATCATCCTGGTCAGTAATTGGGACAGGACAATGTGGCAAGAGCATACAGACAGAATGCTCTGCCTCTGCCTACCCACTCCTCCCCATCCTGTTTCCTCTGTCCTTCTCCAGGAAATCCAGAAGATTTTATTGCTTCCCACCCAAGACCTCTAAAGGTTTTTAAGTGTTTTTGTTGGGAAGATGCTGAGAATCACCCCAAGATCCATTAACCTTTCTGTTTTTGTCGTCCATCTCCAGGTTTGGATGTTGGGGGAGGGATATTGTAACTCGAATTGGTTCACTGTCTTTTCTCCATTGGCAGTATTAGAGGGGTTTAAACCCTTCAGTGACTTTCTTTAAGATACGTCCTAAAGTGTAAATCACTTGACAGGTCATAGAAACCATCCCTGACCTGGTCGCTCTTTTTCCCAGCCCGATGTCCCCACCTCTCTGCCGTAGCTCCCTCTGCTCCCGCAGCAAAGAGCCCTTTGCCGCTCATTGAACACATGCTGTTATTTCAAGCTTCTGTGCTTTGCACTTGCAAGTCCCTTTGCTCTGAAAGCCTTCTGGCTTTTTCTACAAAATTCCTAGAAAATGTTTACCCATTCTCCCACCATCAGCAAGCACTGAACAATCTTGATCATTTATTCAGGAGACGAATATTTGCCAAGCAACAACCATGTACCAAATCCTGAGAAATAAACTAAGACAGCATCAGTGAGCAAGATAGCCTATGCCTTCTTAAAACTTCTACTGAGAAAGCCAGCTTGGCGATTGACATGCAGTTATGATAAATTTAATAGCTAGACGATTAAGTATATGATCCTATGGGACCACTTAGTGGTGGCACCCAGTGCAGCTTAGGGGAACTAGGGAAGGCTTCCTGCACTAAATAACCTCTCATGGGTTAAACGTTAGGTGGAAAAAAGGATCCAGAAGGTGTTCCCTGCTAAGAGAATGTTATATGTTGAAAGACACTGAGGTTAAAAAAAAAAAGGTATGTGAGGAATTAAAAGGATTCTCTTTGGCCGGCATATATGTTGGAAGAGTGGCAAGAGGCTGGATAGATTAAGTGCCAGCTCCACTATGGCTGCTGTTAGACATGGTAATAGCTTACCAAAGGGCCGTGACAGCAACTGAATGTTTAAATTTAGTTTTGAGAAATCACTCTGCCTATTGCACATAAGAAGAACCATAGGGGCAACTGTAAGACAAAGACCAGTTATGAAACTGTTGCATTTAATTCAAATAAATGATATGACTTGGATTAGAGTAGTTGAGGGCAAAGTTCTCATTATTCTATGCCACTTTGATCAACCATTATTATACTTCTTGCACAGTATTTTAATTATTTATTTATAGATATGTCTTCAAAAGTAGGCCTGACCTGTTTAATATAGCTAATAACCTTTTTGGAATATGAATTCTCAGTACCTGATAGTGCCAAAGTTCCTCAGTAAACACCTGTAGAATGAATGACGAATGATCTTACTGAATGATTAATTTGGCAGGATTGATTAAGGAGGTGGAGAGTTTGAAGGTAGGGAGCTGACCAATTAGGAGTCAGAAGACTTTGCAACAGCTAGGAATGGGAGAGGTTGTGTTGGATTTTGATAGGAATAAAGAAACGTCATTTATAGTAATAGGTTAAAAAGAGAAGTAGAAATAGAGTTTTGAGGAGATTGCAAGTTAGGTCGTAGGAAGAGACGGAATTTCCTGTCTGGTTTCTTCTGTTTCCCTAGTGAAATATGAGAAAAAGGGCATGTGATGCAGGATGGGAGGATAGAGAATATTTGAAGTGAGAGAGGATGTGAAATGGCTGTTTTATACAGGGAGAAAGGGAAAATTCTCCCTAGGAAATTGTAGTAGCATCACGTGCTGAGTCCCATTTTGTTTGACAAATTGTTAAATAATTGAAATAATTAAGCATGAATTTCATTTTTAAAACTCAGACCTATAGGATATCAAAAAAGATCAGATTCAGGGCCCACAGATATGCTTTTTTACTTCCTTTACTCCTTTCCAGTTCTCTTTACACAGTGTTCAAGTGCTCTCTTTTCCTCCCCACAAATAACTTACTCTCTTGTAGGGTTTAGTTTTTCCTTACTTTCCACCTCCTTCTCCACTCTTTATTTTTTAATTAGTAACTATTTTTTTCCTCTGAGTTCTTAGTGTCTGTGTCCCACTATGGCCACTCTTCTCTGATCAGACTTTGGTTCCAGGTGAGCGGCTCAGAGTCTGGGAAAGAAAATCTATGGGGCTTGCTATTGCAAGGGACTAGTGGTAGTAGGTGAGTTAGTCTATGGACATTCCCACCTTCATCTTCATCATGTCATAAAAATAGTACATATACTGTCCCTGCCTTTTAGAACAGTATGTATCAACCATGAACCTGTGTATGCTTACCTCTATGGCTTTCAAAATATTCAGTGGCTTCTGTAGGAATTCAGATTCAATAGACCCTGAGCGTTTTCAAAAGCCCAGGGGGTGAACCTAATATGTGCTCTGAGTTAAGAATTACTTTTCTTACTTGATAAAAGGAACCAGAGCTTCTAGGAGAAGTGATTGACTTCAGTGCTGGGACAAGAAAATATAGTATGAGGTTTGGAACCCTTTATGGTGCCAGAAAGCAAAGAAATGTTCGAAAGAGAGAGGTTTATCGGAGAAACACAAGAGACAAACTTGAAGGAACTAATGGCCAACTAATGTAACAATTCAAGTCAGAAAATATTGATAGTATTGAATTTTACCCATAGAATCAAGCAAATTTCCATGAGTCCTTACTACTATAAATAAATAATTTAATAAGTAAATGGGAGCTCTTCCTCACAGTAAAATTTCAATTAATGTAGAAGGAAAAGGGAAATAGAGGATCACCATTAGGCAGACACCGTAGTATTAAATATTGAAGATAAATATCCACCAATGTGTGCTAAAATCAGTGGGCAAAAGTTTGAAGAGAAAGAGGATAGGTATAGTTTCAAAGTATCTCCCCTAGGATGCTTATCAACTACAGAGAAGAAAATAGTACATTTGCAGTAGAGTAATCAAATACACAGTGACCGAAGTGACCAAGGTAAACATCCCCAATAATAAGACATATCAATAGCATGAAACACTTGATATGATGCATTGAGCAGGACACAACATGATTTAAATAATGATTCATGCCAGAAATGAGTATCTTCTTTATGGTGCTGAGAAAACATGGTGGCTCAGGACGGTCACACATTTTCTTCTTCCGGGATGTACTGCCCTCATCTCCAGACTCCTGTCCAATGCACACACCCTGGCCCTTCCTTTGATAGGTTCTTATTTTTTCAGTTTTCTTCCAGTGACTTCAGACATGCTATCCGACCAATCCAAATATGTTCTTCTATCATTTTTCTCATAGTTCTTTCTTCGTGGCCCTTATCATAATGAAAGTCGCACACAATCTCTCTACTCGTTTAGTGCTGTACTGCATGCTCTTTGATGGGAAGGATCATGTATATTTGTTCATCCAGGATACTTAATACCTGACATGGTTTCTGAAGTGCATATGGAAACTATAAAGATTTTATAAAAATGAGAATGAATGAGTGGAGAAACAAACAGAAAAAAAATCCTGTTTGTGAAGTGGAAATTCCAAAATATATTAAGAAAACAGAGTCAGAAGACACAGGCTTGAATCATTCCTGTTACTCACTGACTTTATGTGCTTAGGCAAGTATATTTTAAACCTCTTTGTATTCTAGGTACTACTAAATTTATAAAGTAAAGGGTTTGTATAAGTTCTTAGTATTGGAGAATATTATTTTAAATTATAAAATTGTTATTCAAGTTCAGTAACTACAACTAGAAGTTATTGAACTAGAATAACTAGTTCTATACTTATTGTAGTTCTAGAAATATCTATTAGATAATTAAATATTTGGTATCTGGTTCTACAAAAGTTTAGTGGGTTCATAGAACAATAATTAACTTCCCTGAGCCTTTTCTTATCAGTCCCAGAGATAGAAAATGGGTTTCATATGAAGTGAGAGCTGTATTGAAAAGGCTAAGAGCCTTTCATTGACTCAGCACAAAACAGTACTGTAATTGGGTAGTGGTTTCCGCTTTGGGCGCAAAAGGGTGCATAAGACACATGCTAACCAGATCATTTCCATCCTTGGAACAAATGACTTACTATGTTCTTTAAATATCTGCTAATCATGTCATTCTATACGTGTTAAATTGTTACTAAGCCATAGACTAAGAAGTTAACGGGTAAGTCTATTGTGTCCAAGGCTCCTAGGACTTTTAGAAACCCCTTTAGCTTAACTTTACTACAAATTGCTGCTATTTCACTCATCCAAACAGGATTCTGTTGATGAACTGTAAAATCAATATTTTCCATTTAAATGGCTTGATTTAATAACTCACAGGGTTGATAATATGTTTATTACAAATTTTGATTGTTGATATTGTTAGCAGAGTTAATCTATCAAATCCTGCAGGTCTAACAATTTTCTTTGAGTTCTTGCTGAATGAAAACAACTGGGCACAGCATGCCATAACACATCAAGCTAAAAGGATCGGGAAAAGTCTAAATAGGAAACTACAGTCAACAGGATAGTACAAGTAGTCTTAATTTCCAATTGGCTAACAATGATGGATTGCAGCGCCACCTGCTGGCCAGAAGCATTGTCTTTTTTTTCTTTTTAACTGTTTTATGATTTTGTTGCCCTCTCATGGGCTTTTTGCTCATACGTTATCTATAAATGTAGGGTTTATTCAGATAAAGTTTCTCCTTCAGCCAATTGACAAATCAAGCCATTCTATTGCTAGCTCATTTTTTGCTACAAAAGATACAGCAATAGGCTTCAATGGGAAATATTTCATGTGATTAAAAATTCTCAACCTTATTTTTTCTCCTATTTTGTATTATAAAGAGAATCCCCTAGTAAGAAGCTAAAGTTAGAGGAGTCACAAAAATGGAGTGACAAGGCACCATTGGAATCTATTACACTTTATTCCTTTGGGTTTGTTTTAGCACTTCAAGTTTAGTATTATTTCTTAGGTAAATCCAGAATACCTGGAATGTTCTGGACCTGTCACAAATTGTGACTAGCAACCCAGCAGCATATAATGTGGCCTGAAGATCTTTGTTTTCTTAGAGTCTGACTGCTTTGATTGGCTATTACTAACTGCAGATGTGGGCCATCTTTACTCTCTGTCCCTGTAGAGCCGGCAGCAAAGGCACCAGATGCTAAATTAAACTATTAAACATATGATGATGTTAATACGAGCCAGACATCTCCCTGTCTTACTAGAAAAACAATTTATTCATTTAAAAATAATATTTAACAACATATTTGAGTTATTTATTTTAATGATCTTTACACATATAATTTTTATTTCAGGCAGTAAGGTGCCTTAAGGAATGGATAATTGTTGCATCTGTTTCTCCAGAGGTCATAAAAATAATACAAACACTAAGCAGTTCAGGCTAGTGTAGATCCTAATTGGTTGGGAAAGTTAGCAGCTAAATTTTGTGATCTCAGGGCATCCTTTGAGTTCATAATTCTTCAAAATTTTGTGGTGACCAAAGAACACAGATATCTTTTCAAGATTAGTTTGGGCTTTCAAAACTTTTTGAATTGTTGGCTTCATTGAGAATCTAGAGATTTATCAAAAAATGCAATCTGAAGAAATCAGAAGTCAGTCTGACCTCAAGAATGCTTCATTTCTTTATTTCTTTGTTTTCTGGTCAGAAAAGGAGAACTCATTAGAGGTTCCCATGGATGGGTTTTGTTTTGATGCTCGAAAAGTAAAAGTAAATGCTGAGAGGTTGGCGCATTGGCACCTAACATTTTCCTGCTATCGACCACCCTACTGCTTTTCATTTCTCCTATAATTCATTTCAAAGACATTTTCTCTTCTATTTTGATTATTCCCAAAGTGATTTTAGAACCCTTTTAGTGGCACATTTTTATCTTCATAAATTGTTAGAATATAATAATCAAATGCGAACAATTTCCTTTCCATAGACAAAAGGACATGAACAGAAAAGACCATGAGATATGTAAATCATAAATAGGTTTTTTTGTTGATGAATATGAGCTCATGGAGATAATTGAATATAAATTTCTTTTAAATTGCACATTTTATTAGTGAATGTTTATGACATTCCTTATAGCTCCAAAATTCCGTTTGGTTCATGACAGATTTAATTTTAACCCCATTTTATACTTTTAAAAAATGTTATTATTGCCGGGCGCGGTGGCTCACGCCTGTAATCCCAGCACTTTGGGAGGCCGAGACGGGCGGATCACAAGGTCAGGAGATCGAGACCATGGTGAAACCCCGTCTCTACTAAAAAAAAAAAGAAAAAATTAGCCGGGCGCAGTGGCGGGCGCCTGTAGTCCCAGCTACTCGGGAGGCTGAGGCAGGAGAATGGCGTGAACCTGGGAGGCGGAGCTTGCAGTGAGCCGAGATTGCGCCACTGCACTCCAGCCTGGGCGACAGAGCGAGACTCCGTCTCAAAAAAAAAAAAAAAAAAAAAAAAAAAAAAAAAGTTATTATTTTACTTTAAAGGAAGACAGTGACGTTTAGGAAGTATACCTGAAAACGCCGTATAAAGGATCCTTTTAAGTTGTATTTGTTCTATGTTTCAGATGTTTTAAAGCCTAGTCCTACTTCTGAAGGAGCTCCAAACATTTTTTTAACTCATTCTAATTAATTTACACAGGAACACTATGGTAGTGGATGATAAAAACCATTAGGTTTTTTTTTTTTTGTTCCTAATGGAAAAGCTTTACCATACAATTTTAAGTTGCTTGCCTAAATTTTTATAGTCCAAAAACATAAGCTACATTAAATTTTTAAAAGACTATTTTTGAGCAGTTTTAGGTTCAGAACAAAATGGAGAGGGAAGTACAGAGATACCTCATATAACCCTTCCATCTACACATGCACAGCCCTACTCATTATCAACATCCCCCACTAGAGTGATACATGTTATAATTGGTGAACCCACAATGACACATCATTATCACCCAGAGTCCATAGTTTACATCAGGCTACATTCTTGGTGTGGTACCATCCTGTGGATTTTGACAAAGGCATAATGACATGCACCCATCACTATAGTATCATACAGAGTATTTTCACAGCCCTCAAACTCATCCATACTCTGCCTGTTTTTTCCTCTTTCCCTCTATCCCTGGCAATCACTGATCTTTTTCGGTCTCCATAGTTTTACCTTTCCTAGAATGTCATATAGTTGGGATTATACAGTATGTAGCCTTTTCAAATTGGTCTCTTTTCCTTAGTAATATGCATTTAGTGGTCCTCTGTGTCTTTTCATGGCTTGACAGTTCAGCTCATTGCTTTTTAGTCCCGAATAATATTCCATTGTCTGGGTGTACCACAGTTTGCCTATTTGCCAACTGAATGATATCTTAGTTGCTTCAACATTTTGGAAATTATGAATTAAGCTCCTATAAAAAGCTGTATGCATTTTTTTATGAATATAAATTTTCAGCTTCACTAGCTAAATAAAAGAGGAGCACATCACGCCTGTAATCCCAGCACTTTGGGAGGCCGAGGTGGGGAGATCACAAGGTCAGGAGTTCAAGACCAGCCTGGCCAGCATGGTGAATGCCCGTCTCTACTAAAAATACAAAAAATTAGTCAGACGTGGTGGTGTGCACCTGTAATCCCAGCTACTTTGGAGGCTGAGGCGGGAGAATCTCTTGAACCTGGGAGGTGGAGGTTGCAATGAGCCCAGATTGCGCCCTTGCACTCCAGCCTAGGCGACAGAGTGAGACTCTGTCTCAAGGAGAAAAAAATAAAAAGAGAGAGAGAGAGTGGCACAATAAGTGAATCATATGCTAAGAGTATATTTAGTTTTGAAAGAAACCAGTGTACTGTCTTCCAAAGTATCTTTACTATTTTGCATTCTTACCAGCACTGAATGAGAGTTCCTGTTGTTTCTGTTGGTGGTGATTTCATTCTGAATTTTGACCATCTTAAAAGGAGTATAGTGGTATCTTGTTGTTTAATTTGCATTTCCCTGAAGACATATGTGGAGCATCTTTTCAGGTGCTTATTTTACATGTGTACATATTCTTTCGTGTGGTGCCTATTAAGATATTTGGCCCCCTTTTTAATTGGATGTTATCTTATTTTTGAATTTTAAGAGTTCTTTGTGTATTTTGGATAACAGTGCTTTAATAGATTGTGTTTTCCAAATATTATCTCCCAGTCTGTGGCTTTTTGATTCTCTTCATAGTGTCTTTTGCAGAACAAAAGTTTGTAGTTTTAATGAAGTCCAATTTATCAATTCTTTCTTTCATGGATTGTGTTTTTGGTGTTGTATCTAAAAAGTCATTGAAAAGTCCAAGGACATCTATGTTATCTCTTAAAAGATTGACAGTTTTGTGTTTTACATTTAGGTCTCTGATCCATTTTGAGTTATTTTTTGTGAAGAATGCAAGGTCTGTGTTTCCTTATTTTTTTTTTTTTTTTTTTTTTTTTTGCACGTGGGTGTCCAGTTGTTCCAAATGCTGTTTGTTGAAAAGATTCTCCTTTCAATTGCATTAGTTTGCTCCTTTGTCAAAAATCAATTGACTATATGGGTCTATTTCTGGGATCTGTGTTCTCTTTTGATCTATATTTTTCTGATTACTATAGCTTTATAGTAAATCTTAAAGTCAGGCAGTATCAGTACTCCAACTTTGTTCTTCTTACATATTGTATTGGCTATCTGAGTCATTTACTTCTCCATATGAACTTTAGAGTCAGTCTGGTGATATCTACAAAAATAACTTGCTGGCATTTTGACTGGAATTAAATTGAATCTATGGACCAAGTTTGGAAGAACTGACATCTTATCAATATTGAGTCTTTTGTTCATAAAAATGAAACATCTCACCATTTATTTAGTTCTTTGATTTCTTTCATCAGAGTTTTATAGTTTTCCTCATATAGATCTTGTACATATTTTGTTAGATTTGTACTTCAGTATCTTATTTGAGTGCTAATGTAAGTAATATTGGATTTTAATTTGAAATTCCACTTGTTTATTGCTGGTAGAGGGGAAAGTGATTGACTTTTGTATACTAATCTTGTATCTGGCAATCATGCTATAATCACCAGTTTCAGAAGAATTTGTTGACTCTTTAATTTTATATATAGATAATATGTCATCTGTGAACAAAGAGTTTTATTTCTTCCTTTCTAATCTGAATACATTTTACTCTTTTTTCTTCTCTTACTGCATTAGCTAGGACTTCCAGTATGATGTTGAAAGACAATGGTGAGACAACCTTGTTCCTAATCTTAGTGAGAAAGATTTGAGTTTCTCATTATTAAGTATGATGTTAGCTGTAGGTATTTTGTACATATTTTTAAGTCAAGTTGAGTTATACATTTCCCTGTATTAAGCATTTACTGAGAATTTTAAAAATCACAAATAGGTATTGGATTTTGCTACCTTTTCTGCATCTGTTGATAGATTCCTGTGTTTTTGTTTGTTTTCTAACCTGTTGATGTGATGAATTACATTACTTAGTTTTTCACATGTCAAATCACCTTTGCATATCTGGCATAATTCTCACTTGATTGTTATATAATTCATTCTATACATTGTTGAACTCAATAACTAATATTGATATTCCTGAGAAATATAGGTTAATAGTATTCTTGTAATGTCTTTTGCTATCTTGGCTTCATAGAATGAGTTAAGTATTCCCTCTGTTTTTCTGGGTGGAGCAAGATGGCAGAACAGAAGGCTCCACCAATTATTCCCCCTGCAAGGACACCAATTTAACAACTATCTACACACAAAAAACACCTCTATAAGAACCAAAAGTCAGATGAGCACTCACAGTGCATGGCGTTAGCTTCATATCACTGAAAGAGACACTGAAGAGGTAGAAAAAAACAGTCTTGAATTGCCAATGCCACCTCTCCCCCATCCCCCTGCAGTCGTGGTGTGGTGTGGGGAGCATTCCTGTGTGCTGGGGGAGGAAGATGGCAGTATTTGTGAGCAGTGCAGTCCTGTTATAGTGGAAACGAAAGCCAGATCAAACTTGGCTGACTTATACTCATGGAAGGAGCATTTAAACTAGCTCTAGCCATAGGGGAATTGCCAATCCCAGCAGCTGGAACTTGAATTCCTACAAGCCTCATCACCGTGGGCTAAAGGTGCTCTGGGGCTCTAAATAAACCTGAAAGGCAATCTAGGCCACAAGGACTGCAGCACTTAGGCGAGTTCTTGTGCTAACCTGGGTCTAGAGTCATAGGACTGGGGGAGGCACATGATCTACTGAGATACCAGCCAGAGTGCCTAAGGGAGTGCTGGCATCACCCTCTCCCCTAATCCCAGGCTATACAGCTCACAGCTCCAAAAGAGACACCTTCCTGCCTCTTGATAGAAGAGGGAAGAGTGAGGAGGACTTTATATCTTGCATTCTGGATACCAGATCAGCCATAGTAAGATAGGGCACCGGTAAGAGCCATGGGGCTCCTCTTTCAGGCCCTAACTACTGGATGATGATCCTAGACACAATCCTTGGCCAGAAGGGGATCCGCTGCCTTGAAGAGAAGAAACCAGTTCTAGTAGCATTAATCACCTCCTAGCTAAAGAGCCCTTTGGCCCTGAATAACTAGCAGCAATACTAAGGTACTACATTGAGGGCTCAGGCAAGACTCGCACTTACTGACTTCAGGTGAGACTCAGCACATTTTCAGCTGTGGTTGCTATGGGACAAAACTCCTACTGCTTGAGAAAAACAAAGGGAAAAAGAAAGGGGACTTTGTTTTGCACCGTAAGGACCAGCTCAGCCACAGTGGGATATAGCCGGGGTCCCCAGTTCTTGGGCCAAGGACCCATACTGGAACCAGGCCATACGACAGGAGGTGAGCAGCTGGTGAGTAAGCATTATTGCCTGAGGTCCACCTCCTGTCATATCAGTGGTGGAATTAGGTTTTCATAGGAGTGTGAACCCGTTGTGAACTTCACATGTGGGGGATCCAGGTTATGTACTCATTACGAGAATCTAATGAGTTATGTACTCATGAGAATCTAACCCCACGAGTATGTGGGGAAAAAAAAAAGTGTTCCATGAAACGCCCTAGTGCCAAAAATGCTGGGGTCCACTCAGATAGAGCACCAAGTGGGCCCTTGGGGTCCCTGATTCTAGGACTTAGTTCTTGGACGGCATTTCTGGACCTGCCTTGGGCCAGAGAGGAGCCCAGTGCTCTCAAGCATGTGAGTCCTAGGCCAGACACCATTCACCACAAGCTGACTGAGGAGCCCCTGGGCCTTAAAGGAATATTGTTGGCAGGCTGGCAGTACTGCACATGGACCTGTGGTGGTGGGGGCCACAGATGAGGCTCCTCTGCCTTTAGAAAAGGGAGGAAAGAATGTGAAGGACTGCATCTTGTGGCTTGAGTGCCAGCTTAGCTGCAGTACAATAGAACACCAGGTAAACATCTAAAGTATTGTACTTTTAATCTCTGGCTCCTGGATGGTACCTCTAGACATGCCCCAGGGCCTGGGGAGCTCATCACCCTGAAGGGAAGGACACAGGCCTGGTTGGCTTTGCCATCTGATGATTGTAGAGCCCCAGGGCCTTGAGTAAACATAGGCAGTAGCTAGGAAGTGGTTATTGCATGCCTTGGGCAAGACCCAGTGCTGTGCTGGGTTCAGGTCTAACCCAGCACAATCCTAGTGGCGGTGGCCACAGGCGTGCTTGTATTACTCCACACCCAGCTTCAGGTGGCTCAGAACAAAGACAGAGACTCCATTTGCTTGGGAGAAAGTAAGGGAAGAAAATAAGACTCGCTGCTTGGTAATCCATAGAACTCACCTGCATCTTGTCCAAGACCATCAAGGTGGCATCTCAAGAGTCTGAAAGAATCAGTGTTACTGGGCTTAGGGTTTCCCCTAAAGCAGATATAGCTTATATCACAACACCCAAGTTGTTTCCAATATCCAGAAAGCCTTCTCAAGAAGGGTGGAAACAAACAAGTCCGGACTGTGAAGACTAAAATAAACACTTAACCCTTCAGTGCACAGACACAGACAAACATGTACAGGTATTGACCATCCAGAAAAACATGACCTCACCAAATTAAGTAAGGCACCAGAGACCAATTATCAATAAACAGAGATATGCGACCTTTCACACAGATAATTAAAAATAGTTGTTTTGAGAAAACTCAAACAAATTCAAGATAACACAGAGAAGGAAATCAGAATTCTATCAGATAAAATGAAAAAAGTGATTGAAATAGTTAAAAATAAAGCAGAAGTTCTAGAGCTGAGAAAATGCATTTGTTGTAATGAAGAAGCATCAGAGTCTTTTATTAGCAGAACTGAGCAGAAGAAGAAACCTTTGAAGATAAGCTATTTGAAAATACACAGTCTGAGGAGACAAAAGCAAATAATTAAAAAATAAACAATAAAGCATGCCTTCAGGATCTAGAAAATAGCTTCAAAATAGCAAATCTCAGAGTTATTGGCCTTAAAGAGGAGGTAGAAGAGAGAGGGGAGTGGAAAGTTTATTCAAAGGGATAATAACAGAGGCCTTCCCAAACCTGTAGACAGATATCATTATTTAAATACAAGAAGGTTACATAACACCAAGCAGACTTAACCCAAAGAAGACTACCTCAAGACATTTAATAATCAAACTCCTAAATACCAAGGATAAAGAAAGAATCCTAAAAGCAGCAAGAGAAAAGAAATGAATAACACACAATAAAGCTCCAATACATCCAGCAGTAGACATTGAAGCGGAAACCTTACAGGCCAGGTAAGAGTGGCAAGACGTATTTAAAGTGCTGAAGGAAAAAGACTTTTATCCTAGAAAAGTATATCCAGCAAAGAACAGGAAGGAGAAATACTTTCCCAGACAAACAAAATCTGAGGGATTTCATCATCACCTGATCTGTCCTAAAGGAATGCTAAAGGGAATACTTTGATCAGAAAGAGAAGGATGTTAATGAGCAATAAGTAATCATCTGAATGTACAAAACTCACTGGTAACAGTAGGTATGCAGAAAAACAGAATATTATAACCCTGTAACTGTGGTGTGCAAACTGTTATCCTAAGTAGAAAGACTAAATGATGAACCAATAAAAAAAAAAAACCTACAAATTTTCCAGACATGGACAGTATCATAAGATATAAATAGGAATAACAAAAAGTTAAAAAGTTGAGGGATGAAGTTAGGGCATAAAGTTTTTATTGGTTTTCTTTTTGCTTGTTTATGCAAATAGGATTTAACCATTATCAGCTTGAAATAATGGTTTGTAAGATAGTATTTGCAAGCCTCTTTGTGATCTCAAACCAAAAAACATACAATGAATACACAGAAAATAAAAAGCAGGAAACTAAATTATATTACTGGGGAAAATCACCTTTAATAATGGGTATACAAGACGAAGGAAAGCAAGAAGGGAGGGGGGACCACAAAACAATCAGAAAACCAGTAACAGAAGTGTCAATAGTAAGTTCTTATCAATAATAACATTGAATGTAAATGGACTAAACTTTCCAATCAGAAGACACAATGGTTGACTTCATTAAAAAAAGAAGACCACTGATCTGTTCTCTGCAAGAAACACACCTCACCTATAAAAAAAGTACGTAAACTGAAAGTAAATGGATGGAAGAAGATATTCCATGCTAATGGAAACCAAAAAAGAACTGGAGCAGCTATACTTAGATAAAACAGATTTTAAGACAAAAACTATAAGAAGATACAAAGAAGGTCACTATATAATTATAAAGGGGTCAATTCAGCAAGAGGATATAATAAATGTTAATATATATGCACTCAACACGGGAGTACTCAGATACATAAAGCAAATATTATTAGAGCTAAAGAGAGACTCCAATACAGCAATATCTGGAGACTTTAACACCCTACTTTCAGCCCTGGACAGATCTTTTAGACAGAAAATCAAAGAAACATTGGACTTTATCTGTATTGTAAACCAAATGATTTTAATAGATATTTACAGAACATTTCATCTAAAAACTGCAGGATACACATTTTTTCCCTCAGCCTAGGGATCATTCTTAAGGATAGGCCATATGTTAGGCCACAGAATAATTTTGAAAACACTTTTAAAAACCCTGAGTAATATCAACCATCTTCTCTGATCAGCACAGAATAAAACTGGAAATCAGTAATAAGAAGAATGTTTGAAACTATACCAATACAAGGAAATTAAATAATATGCTTCTGAATGACCTGTGGGTTAATAAAGAAATTAAGAAGGAAATTAAAAGTTTTCTTGAAACAAATGACAATGGAAACATAACATTCCACCACTTATGGGATACAGCAAAGCAGTACTCAGAGGGAAGTATATAGCTATAAATGCTTACATCAAAAACATTAGAAAAACTTCAAATAAAGAACCAAGAAATGCATCCTAAAGAACTAGAAAACAAGGAGCAAAACAAACCCCAAAACAGTGGAATAAAGGAAATAATAAAGATCAGAGCAGAAATAAATGAAATTGAAATGAAGAAAACAGTACAAAAATCACTGAAACAAAAAGTTGTCTTTTTTAAAGTTAAACAAAACTGACAAACTTTTAGTTAGACTAAATAAGAAAGAAGAAAAAAATCCAAATAAAATCAGAGATGAAAAAGGAGACATTACAACTGATACTGCAGAAATGCAAAGGATCATTCGTGGCTACTATGAGCAACTATATGCCAATAATTTGGAAAATCTAGAAGAAATGGACAAATTCCTAAACACATACAACCTGCCCAGAGTGAACCATGAAGAAATTAAAAGCCCAAACAGGCCAATAACAAGTAACAAGATCAAAGATGTTATAAAAAGTCTCCTAGGAAAGAAAAGCTCAGCAACTGATGGCTTCACTGCTGAATTCTACCAAACAGTTAAAGAGGAACTAATACCAATCCTACTCAAACTGCTCCAAAAAAGAGAGGAGGAGGGATTACTTCCAAACTCATTCTACAAAGCCACTATTACCCTGATATCAAAACTAGACAAAGACACATTAAAAAATAGGCCAATATCTCATGAATATTGATGTAAAAATACTCAACAAAATACTAGCAAACCAAATTCAACAATACGTGGAAAACATCTTCATGATCAAGTGGGATTTGTCACTGAGATTCAAGAATGTTTCAACATATGCAAATAAATCAATGTGATAGGTCATATCAACAGAATGAAGGACAAAACCTAAATGATCCTTTCAACTGATGCTGAAAAAGCATTTGAAAAAGTTAAAAATTCTTCCAAAAAAACCCCTCAAACTAGGTACAGAACATAATAACATAATAAAAACCAAGTGAAATAGACGCACAGCTGGTACCATATTAAATGGGGAAAAACTAAAAGGCTTTACTCTAAGATCTGGAACATGACAAGGATGTATACTTTCACCAACGTTATTTAACATAGTACTAGAAGTCCTAGCTAGAGCAATCAGACAAGTGAAAAATAAAGTGCATTCATACTGGAAAGGAAGATATGAAGTTATCCATGTTTGCAGATAATATGACATTATATTTGAATAAACCTAAAGACTCCTCCAAAAAATTATTAGAATTGATAAATTCAGTAAAGTAGAAGGACAAAAAATCAATATACAAAAATCAGTAGCATTTTTATATGCAACTGTGAACAATCTGAAAAAGAAAAAAAATCCCATTCACAATGGCCTCACATAAAACTAAATACCTATGAATTAACCAAATAAGTGAAAAATATCTATAATGAAAACTATAAAATATTGATGAAAGAAATTGAAGAAAATATCAAAAAATTGAAAGACATTCCATGCTCATGGATTAGATGAGTCAATATTGCGAATTTTGTCCATACTCCCCAAAGCAGTCTACAGATTCAATGTAATCCCTTTCAAAATACCAAAGACATTCTTCAAAAAAGTAGAAGAAACAATTCTAAAATTCATATGAAATCACAAAGACCAAGAATAAACAAAGCTATTCTGAGAAAAAAGAACAAAACTAGAGGAATCACATTACCTGACTTCAAATTATACTACAAAGTTGTAGTAACCCAAACAGCATGGTACAGGCAACAAAACAGAACAAAAAATAAAATCAAAAAGACAGACACACAGGTGAATAGAACAGAATAGAGAACCCAGAAACAAATCCACACACCTACAGTAAACTTGTTTTCCATGAATGTGCCAATAACATGTACTGAGGAAAAGACAGTGTCTTCAATAAATGGTGCTGGGAAAACTGGATATCCATATGCAGAAGAACAAAACTGGAACCCTATCTCTTGAAATATACAAAATTCAAATCAAAATGGATTAAAGACTTAAATCTAAGACCTAAAACTGTGAAACTGCTGCAAGAAAACATTGGAGAAACTCCAGGAGATTGATCTGGGCAAAAATTTCTTGAGTAATACCCCACAAGCACAGGCAACCAAAGCAAAAATGCACAAATGAAATCACATCAAGTTAAAAAATTTCTGTATAGCAAAGCAAACAACTGGCAACGTGAAGAGATAACCCACAGAATGGCAGAAAATAATGCAAACTACCCATCTGTATCAGTTCATTTTTGCATTGCTATAAAGCAATACCTAAGACTGGGTGATTTACAAAGAAAAGAGAATTAATTGGCCCACAGTTCCACAGGACGTACAGAAAGCGTGATGTTGGTTATCTACTCAGCTTCTGGGGAGGCCTCAGGAAACTTACAATCATAGTGGAAAGTGAAGGGGAAGCAAACAAGGTCTTATGTGGCTGGAGTAGGAGAGAGGGGGAGATGCCACACACTTTTAAACAATTAGATTTCATGAGAACCCCATCACAAGCTCTAGGGGGATGGTGCTAAACCATTAGAAACTGCCCCCGTGGTCTGATCGCTTCCCACCAGTCCCCACCTCCAGCATTGAGGATTACATTTAAACATGAGATTTGACTGAGGACACAGATCAAAACCATATCACTCTGCTCCCAAATCTCATGTTCGTCTCATATTTAAGAATACAATCATGCCTTCCCAACAGTTCCCCAAAGTCTTAACTCATTTAGGTATTAACTCAAAAGTCCACAGTCTAAAATCTCATCTAAGATAAGGCAAGTTCCTTTTGCCTATGAGCCTGTAAAATGATGATAATAAAAAAATACTACTTAGTTACTTTGAAGATACAATGATGATACAGGCATTGAGTAAATACTCACATTTCGAAAGGAAAAAATTGACTAAAAGGAAAAGGCTACAGACCCCATGCAAGTCCACAACCCAGCAGGACAGTCATTAAATCTTAAAGCTCAAAAATAATCTTCTTTGACTCCATGTTTCATGTTCAGGCCACACTGATAAAAGGGGTGGGCTCACAAGGCCTTCAGCATATCCTGAGGTTTTTTTTCCTCAGTTTTTTTTTTTTTTTTTTTTTTTTTTTTTGCTTTTTAGTTTAGGTGGTATCTATTAGTATTTCATCAAGCTCGGAGATTTTTTTTCCTCAGTTATGTCCAGTCTACTGATAAGCCCATTTCCATTATTGCGTTTTTGATTTCTAGTATTTCTTTTTGTTTCTTAGAATTTCCATCTCTATTCTTATATTGCTCATCTTTTCTTGCATGCTGCCTACTTTATCCATTAGAACCCTTGGCATATTAATAATTGTTCTAACTTTCCTGTCTGATAATTCCAACCTCCCTGTCATATCTGGTTCTGATGCTTCCTCTCTTTAAACTGTAGTTTTTGCCTTCAGTATACCTTGTAAGTTTTTCTTAAGAGCTGGACATGATGTACTATGTACAAGAAATAGCTGTAAATAGGCCATGAATAATTTGGTAAAGTGTGAGGGGAAGAAATGTTTTATAATCCTATGATTAGGTCTCAGTTGTTTTTTTTTTTATAAGCCTATGACTCTGGACTAACTTCACAAGTGTTTCCCCGATTTGCTTCTCCCCTTTTAGGTGAAACAGGATGGCTAGAGTGAGCTGGAATTGGATACTTACTTTCCCCAAGGTCAGTTAGGCTCTGATAAAATGCTAGCAAGTTAGTCCCCTCTTAACAAAGTCTGCCCTTGGGAGAAACTTTTTAAGAATAGAGTACTCTGAGATGTTTAAAAATAGTTCCTTTTCTCCTCCTCCTGCTAGAAGCATGAGGGTTTTCTTTTCTCTCCCATCTTTAGCGTGGGAATATGATCAAGCTCCAGTGGTAAAACTAACACAAGCATGAGGGCCTTGCATGACTGAATTTCCCTGGAGCTTTTAACTCTGAGATTTATTCATACCTAGCCTCCAACAATTTGTCAGTTCAGGTTTCTTGATCTCAGTGCTGGTTCTCACAAGGATTATTGCTTTAATATGTTGTAATTCTCTGTATCTACCTGCCTGTCTGTCCAATCTGGAGGAGGAGGGCATTCATTTTCCCTATTGCCTCATTTCTGTTATCGATGTAAGAAGTGATATTGATTTTTTTTCTTAGTTTGTTTAACTTTTTACTTGTTAAGATGAAGTGGTGAGTTGTAACCTCCTTACACGTGGAACCAGAAACTAGAAAAGAGATTATCAATTTTTAAACTGAACAAAACAGATATATGCTTATCATTTTTATATTTTACTATGAGAATACTTCAATTTTAGTTTGCCCTTAATTCATTCATTTAACTAATATTCATTAGCATATAATAGTTTAGAACTTTACATTGTGAAATAAATGATTTCTATTTTCAGGGTACACATAAACCTGTAAATCAGAAATTTTAAAATAGTGGGCTAAAGAATTTTTGTCCAAAGACATGTGTAATAATAAAACTATTAAAATAAGATGCAATTATTCTTTCAATAAAATACATTAAATTATAATAGAAATGTATAATTAAAATATAAATGAATGTGTACTTATAAAATAGTATGATAAAGGCTTTTACAGTATTTGACACATAGTTATGTACATTTAGTTAAAAGTTAACTACATCTTACTGGGAAATCACTGCAAAAACTTTCTATTGGAGGTGAATATTGAGCTGCTTTTCAAAGGATTAGTAGGATTTAGTTGGGTGGAACAGTCCAGCAAGAAGATTCTGTGTGTGTGAATGCTCAAAGTCATGCATTGACTGCTGCATCCAAGTAACCACAGGTAGTTCTCTCTGTAAACATGAGAGGGAGATATGAAGCTACAGAGGCTGTATAGGACATGAAGATGAAAATTGAACTTGGCCTTGGAAGCTTTGGAGGCTAACTGCAGAAATTTACAACAGATTACGGTTGGGTTTTCCAAAGAGCATTCTGGCAGAGACAATCTCTTTTTAAGGCTGTGTCAACCACCAGACAAGAGCTTGAACTAAGGTTGTAGCTGTCAGAAAGGGCAAAAGAAGAGGGCTCCAAGATGTGTATAAGTATAGATTCTTTGTGAGGGAGGAGTGCATCCTCTGTCTTGGGTGGCTGGTAAATGCTGGTGTCATTTCCTAAGTTGGAGAATACATCAAGACTGTGTTGGGACTCAGAAAGTACCACAGATTAAGGTCACAGAAGCAAAAGCTTTTCTCTGACTCGTGTGGTTTGGCTGTGTCTCCACCCAAATCTCATCTCGAATTGTAGTTCTATAATCCCTAAGTGTTGTGGGAGGGACCTGGTGGGAAGGGATTCGATTGTGGGGGCAGTTCCCTCATGCTGTTCTTGTGATTGTGAGTGGATTCTCACGAGATCTGGTGGTTTTATAAGGAGATTTCCCCCCTTCACTCATCACTTCTCCTTCCTGCTGCCATGTGAAGAAGACATGTTTTCTTACCCTTCTGCCATGATTGTATGTTTCCTGAGGCCTCCTCAGCCCTGCTGACCTATGAGTCAGTTAAACCTCTTTCCTTTAAAAATTACTCAGTCTCAGGCAGTTCTTTATAGCAGCATGTGAATGGACTAATATACATTGGTACCAGCAGTGGAGTGCTGCTATAAAGATAGCTGAAAATGTGGAAGCAACTTTGGAACTGGGTAACAGGCAGAGATTAGAACAGTTTGGGGGACCCAGAAGAAATGTGGGAAAGTTTGGAACTCCCTAGAGACTTGTTGAATGGTTTTGATGAAAATGCTGATAGTGATACAGACGATGAAGTCCAGGCTGAGGTGGTCTCAGATGGAGATGAGAAACTTTTTGGGAAGTGGGATAAAGGTGACTCTTGCTATGCTTTAGCGAAGAGACTGCTGGTGTTTTTTCCCCTGTCCTAGAGATCTGTGGAACTTTGAACTTGGGAAAGATTATTTAGGGTATCAGGCAGAAGAAATTTCTAAGCAGCAAAGCATTTATTGTTGAGTGCATGCCCTGTGACAAGTTGATTTAGAAGAGCTAGAGACTCAGTGAAAAATAAGATGCTATCTTTCTCTAAAAGTGCAAAAATAAATTTATAAACATATAAACATATTACAAAGTCATAAAGCTTTATTAGAGCATTTGTGACCTTGTAATGTAAATTATATAAATTTAAAATTATACATAAGAACACATTCTGCATTCTTAATGGACTGTGTGTTTCTACATGTTAAGGAGATGGAATGCTTCAGAAAGTTTCTCAGAAGAAGTGGTGGCTCAACTGAGCCTCCCAAGGTTGAGCAGGAGTTAGGTAGAGAAAGCTTAAGAAAACTCAGTAAATGCCTGTGACTCAGATCTTACAGGAAAACAAAATTGTCAAAACAGTACAAGAAACCGTCTTCCTGCTATAGGCCACCTCACGAATACATGCAAGTACTGCCTCATTTATATTCCTGAAGGGTATTACATTATTGCAAATTGTTACAGATAACAGTACTCACATTTAAATGAGAACTTTTAAATACCTTTCTCTATTTATAGCAGGAAAGTCGTTCCCCACTTCTGCTCCCTGGAGGCGTTCATTAGGCGAAGTGTAATGAAGCAGGCAAACAGGTGCTTTTTATGTGCTGTTTATAAAGGGCTGCAGCAGTGCTCTTACCATCCCTTCGGATTCCAACTGGGAGCCCACGTCATCAGCTGAGCTAATAGCTCACAGCAGGGACCTTTCCTGTGCTCCACATAAATATTCAGTTTTATCTTCCTCTGCCTGGTGATCGATCATCAGCACAATGTACAGAGAAAGATGGAAAAAATAAATACAGAAATGTGTGATTTCTGGGTCATAAATCCAAAGAAGTTTTGGCATAGTAAGATTTAAGAAATAAACACTGAATATAGGGTTGTTGCATGAGTTATAAAACCTCTGCTGATTGTTATTATTAAGAATTTCCCTAAATCCTCAATATCCAGGGAAAAATAATTCTATCCAGTGGCCATAGCTTTCTTCCATTGCTTCTTGATCTCTCCTTGCTAACAACTCATGTTTGTGGGAACTGGTAACATTTACACAACGATTCTTAACAGGTTGATCATAATATAAGCATTGCATGAAGTCTTTGTTCATTTCACTTGTCAGGAATTTAATGTTTTAATTACTTGAATACTTGAACACATGTCAGTTTGGTATATTATTTCCTTCTAACATCCACAAAGTGGAGAATCAATTTAATTCTCAAAAGATTGCTTACAAAATGATCTGAATGAGGCAAATTGAGGAAAACTAAGAAAAAATATTGTCCGATTTAGATAGCAACCCATGATTGAGGTAAGAGTTCTCTATTTAGAATTGACTTGGAAAACTATTCTTAACAATTTCTAATATGATACAAGAATACAGTGTTCTGTAGTTGAGAACTCAATGTTTTAATCGTGGCAGAAATTATACAATACTGAAGTATGTAGTTATTCTTAAATGGTCAGCAATTGTTACCTCTTTGCAGAAAAGGAATGGAATCTTAAGTTAACAAAATCAGTTATAATCATTTTAAGTATGGTAAAATAAAGCCATGACAGAATGCAAACGTTGAGGGACATCCTCTGCCAACAGCTTAAGAGCAAACATTCATAAGGGAGGGGTAGAAATGAAAAGAGGTCTTGGAGTTGGATCAATGATCTCTGAATAAGGACTAGTAGTGAGTAAAATAGCATAACATCAGATTACGTTTTTTCTCCTAATTTTAGGATTATGATTTGGCTTTGAGTAGCAGAGACTCAGAAAAAAAAAGGAGAGCTTAACCCAGTTAAGATGTGTGTGTCTCTTTCTCTTAAGTCTGGTGGTGGCAGTCCACAGCTGGCGAGGTGAAAACTTAATTTGTTAAGCTTCTGCTCAACCATTTCTAAGATATGGCCCTTCTTCTGAAGGTTCAAATAACAACATCTGGAGCTCCAGATTTTACATCCGTGTTCTCCATAGCAGAAGGAAAGAGCAAGGAGAATAAGGTAGAGGATGTTCACACATGTTGATTCCATGTATACATCTTAGCCATGACTCAATCACACAGCATACTCAGCTTGCAAGGTTGATGGAGAAAATGCCTGCTTTGTCTTGGTCCACAGCTAAAAGTTGAGAGTTCTATTATTATTAAATAAGAGGAGAATGGACATTGGAGGGCAAGCCACAGTCTGTACCATGGCTGCTTCTACAGAAAGGATGTGTTAAGTAAGCAGGTCTAGGATGTATGCAGTATGCAAGGCCCAGCAGCCCGAGGGACAGATTCTAGGCTATTAACTTTCCCACCACCTGGTACTCTGGACCCCACTTGGCCACAGGGGCCACCTTGACCCCAGAGAGAGTGTGGGTATAGCAAGGGTTGAGGTTATACCCCAATATCTAGGGAGAGAGTCATAGTTGTATCCATCCCAACTCTGGTCTGGTCACACTACAGAAGTCTCTTACCCACCCCCAATCCAGGCACCCAACATGGAGGTTGCAATGCCCCTGGCAAGAGGATATGCCTAGCTCAACTTCTCCGCCCTGGTCAGGGCAAAGTATATGGAGCCAGTGGCTGACAGAAAATGGAACCCAGCTGTAGTCAGGTTCCAGAGCCCTGTGATGTGGGGAGGGCCCTCAGCAGCCCTGTGGTTCTGCACATGCCCTATGAGTATTCCAAGCTGACCTTGGAAGACACTATCTTCCTCATTCCCACCATCCGGAATCTGGTTTATGTTTTTCTCTGCTGGCCAGCTCCTTGCACCCTTAGGAGATAAGCTACAAAATACATAATCTCAATTTTTCAGTGATTCCTAATAGGGTCTGATAATTGGATTTAAAACTGGCACTTCATCATATAAAGACAAATGATAGCATTCTTGCCAATTTAAAATTGATAAGTAATTATTTTCTTAGAATGAAATTAAATTAAAAACATAAAAAAGCTGTGACAAGTTGGAAGAATGATTATAGAAGAGAGGAAAATAATTGTATTCCTGTACTTTTAAAATCATTTTCATCCCTTGGATTCTGAAAAAGGCCCCACATTTTCATTTTGCACTGGGCCCTGCAAATTATGTAGCTGGTCTTGTAGGTGTTTTCCCACTGAAATATGAGCATATATTGTATTTGAGATATTGGAAGTAAGTTTGTAAAATTTTATGAAAGGATTAGTTAGAATATCTACCTTTTGTGTGTACAAGTGTGCCCCGCTTCTTGTCAGGTGTCAAACAAGATTAGATGCTCTATTTCACCTCATTATCTACTTAGTCACCGTCC
Source organism: Chlorocebus sabaeus (assembly GCF_047675955.1). Taxonomy (NCBI): domain Eukaryota; kingdom Metazoa; phylum Chordata; class Mammalia; order Primates; family Cercopithecidae; genus Chlorocebus; species Chlorocebus sabaeus. The sequence continues at coordinate 40,800,126 of NC_132913.1, forward strand.
ACAGTCAAGTATGATAACGATATTAATGCCAATAAGACTGTGTGCAGATCAAGTTTTGTATTAGCATCAGATGCAAAATACCTTGTCAATAAATCTGTGTGTATATTGCCTCAATAACCACAATGTAATTTTCAGCGTGTCTGATATAGATTTATAGACTTCCGTTGTATTAAAGAAATACTGAAGGTCTTCTGTGTTTTCCTAAGTCTTTTTGAATAATTGCCCCTTTCCTACTTCTGTCTAATTCTGATAGTTCCTCTATATATAAATAGAAAAGGCGATTTCAACTCTAAAAGGTGAGATTATATAAATGAATTTATTCTCTTGTTTTCCTCTGGCTATGGCCCACCTACTCCGAGTTCTATTTTCCTATTTATAAAGCTAGCTTGGCATGTAATTTGGTTGCCTAATGGAATGGAGGTGAATAACAAGTGGTTCCACTGTAAAATAATCATGTATAAGATGGATGAAGTAGAATGTATGGTTTCAAGAATTTCCTGCACTATTAGCCCTTTGAGAAATACATCTTAACTTTTCTCAATGCATATTTTGCCACCATTATATCACACATTTTCAGTTCTTACAAAATGCACCCATGTGCTAGGCCCAAACTGATGTTTCCAGACCATTGTTTTCTAATAAAACAACAACTGACAAGATACATTTTTAGCCACAAATATATCTCCTTCAAGGTTGTACTATGTCAAAACACTCTATGATAAGATGGTATTCTGAGGAGTTACTGCTGATGTATAACACCATATTATTTCTATTTTCATTGAAGATAAATTCATCAGTGCCACAGCAAACCAGCCATTAGCATTCATATTACAGGTAAAATCCAAGGCTGAGAAATTGGAAGAGAAATCAGTAAAGATGAAATTTTATTCATTTTCATAAGCCACAGGTAGGATCTTAATATATAAACTAATTTTCTCATTCAGTAAAATTAATGACAGCTTATTATGTATTGATCTAGATAATGAAGATATACCAGTGAAAATGTCAAAAATTCCCACCCCCTTGGAGCTTATGTTCTCATGAATAGGTAAGAACACATGTAATTAGTTAAGTAAGTTTAGATATTATATAGAGTAGATCTTGTTTTCTTTTTCATGAATTAGATTATGAGGATGCTATTTGCAAATATTACTGGGCAAGATAAGATAGTGTTAAGGACTTTGGGCTCTAAAATTAGGCAAACTGGGGTTTGACTCCTGGCTCCTACTCTTAAAAGAGCTTACTGTTGACTTTTGGCAAATAGCTTGAGTTTTGAGTCCTGCTTTTGGTATCCATAAGTGGGGCAAAAAATACTTGATTGCCATAAAAAATGGAAAGAAATAATGCTCGGAAAGCACTTGGCATAGTTCCTGAAATGTAGTTGACATCCAATAATTGCTTTCTGTGTATTATTGGTGATAATATTATTTAGTGTCCATATTCTCACAGGAAGATTTTGATTAAATGTCTGATCCTCCAGCTTTAAATTCTGTAACAGCTCGCTGAATTAAGATTGCTATATGGCATTGCCTTTCACATTTTTCCGTGAACAAAAATCCTTGGGGAGTTTGTTAAAATGCATGTTCTTATTCAGTAGATCTGGAGTGGGGCCTGACACCCTGCATTTCTAAAAAGCTCATAGGTGATGCCAGCAATGTGGATCTGCACTGTGGATCATAATAAAATACCATGCTTTGACAATAGCAAGCAAAATAGTAAGACTTGCCACTACAGGACAATATTAAGCAAAATGTGTGTCTCCAAACAATAGGGGATGTCAGTTACCTCAATTGATGTGGTATATTAATAAACCAAAGGATAGTAAGGGAAATACTTCATTTATTGTAAAATATACTTACGTGAGTAGTAGAGTGTGAAGAGCTTTGAGAGACACCTAAACAGGAGTAACTGTCTTCTGGCTTTTTCATCCAGAGAATCTTTCTGACCTAACCTAAACTTACAGTGATGAATTGAAGCTTTTTGGTATAAAGGCCCCTGAAACTTTTCATCTGACCTACCCTACCAGAAACATATACCAAAATTGACTTATTCTGGTCTCTTTATCCGAGTGTATAAAACACATTAGTATGGTTCAGTCAGACATGCACATCATGAAAAATCCTGGATATATAATAGTATATCAAGACTCGGCAATCCCACTGCCAAGCGTATACCCATGAAAACTGAACATGTATGTTCACATGAAAACTTGTACACAAATGTTCATAAAAGAATCATTCATAACACCCCCAAAGTGGAAACAACCCAAATGTCTGTGGATTGAGTAGATTACAAGTTTGGTGTAGTCATACAGTGAAGTATTACTCACAGAAATAAAGTACTTATACATGCTATACTATGAATGACCTTTGAAAACATGCCAAGTAAAAGAAGCCACACACAAGAGGTTACATAGTGTACAACTTAATTTATATAAAATGTCCAGAGAAGGGAAATCCATAGAGATAGAAAATAGATTAGTGGTTGCCAGGGGTTAAGGAAAGAGGAGAATATGGAGTAACTGATAATGGGTAGGGATTTCTTTTTGGGGTGATAATAATGTTCTAAAATTAGATAGTGATGATGTTTGCACAATCATATGATTATACTAAAAAACTACTGAACTGCACACGTTAAAATGGGAACTTTAAAACAAAAGTATATCAAGTGCTCCATGCTTCAGTAGCTTGCAATCTTTAAACAAAATACTTGAGAATAGTAAAGTTCCTGTATTATTTAACTGCTTTTTAAAAGAATGCAGTTTTAAAGGATAGGTCAATGGTAGATTGAAAACAGAAATAAATTATTTGTGATTCCTCACCTCGAGAGGTAGAGCCTATTTCCTTTCTCCTTGAAACTGAGATGGCCTCATGACTTTCTTTGACCCATAGAATTGGTAGATTGGATGCATGAGAGTTCCAAGAAAAATTGTGGCTTGCATTCTCACTTTCTTATAAAACTATAGCCATATTACCAACTATGGTAAGAGAGACCATGGTGAGTCTCAGCTTCCCTAACCCTCACAGTGTCTCAGCCAGAGGCCAAATACAAGAATGGACTTAGCAACAAGCTTTTCATGCACAGCCTAGTATAAATTGCCTACCCACGGGATCCTGAGCAAAAAAATGATTCTATTAAATGACTAAGTTCTGCGATTGTTGGTTATACAGTAAGGTCCTATTTAGTGGACTAGATGCCATTTTTAGTGGGATTTTGCTGATGACCACATTAAAAATAAGAAAGAGTAAAATATCTGGCAGTATCTGACCAGAGCTTTCTTTTTATCTTCTTTATATCCTCCTTTTCATCTCCATTCTTGGTTTTTTTTTTTTTTTTTTTTTTTTAAGATCTTTCTAGCTTGGTTTTCTTCTGAATTAATAAAAGCCTGGCCTCTAAGATACCGTAGCAATATCTAAGAGACTTTAAGGGATAGGTCCAAATGCACACCTGATCTTGTGCCAGAGAGGAGGATACTGACTGAAAGACCTGGAGGTCTTCCTTTCTGTTCCCTGTTTCCTAGAATACCATTTAAGAGCCTGGCTTCTCAAGATGGCAGCTATCTGGCAACGAAGAGATTTCTTATTCTATTTTCTGTATTATTTCCTACATATTTGCATGTTGACATGTAAAAACAATCTTGGTAACTGAATGGTCACTTTTTATTTTTTATTTTTGGAAACAGAGTCTCACTCTGACATCCAGGCTGGAGTGTAGTGGCACCATCTTGCCTCACTACAACCTTTGCCTCCCAAGTTGAAGTGATTCTCATGCCTCAGCCTGCTGAGTAGCTGGGATTACAGATGTGCACCACCACATCCAGCTAATTTTTTTTTTTTTTTTTTTTTTTTAAGTAGAGATGAGGTTTCACCACGTTGGCCAGGCTGGTCTCAAACTCCTGGCTTCAAGTGACCCACCTGCCTGGGCCTCCCAAAGTGCTGGGATTATAGGCTTGAGCCACCGTGCCCAGCCTTAACTTTTGATTTAGCTGTCACAGTCTAGGGAGCACTGTTCCCTGGCCCCTGTGGCATTCTGTAAGTATCACTGTTCATCACTATTGCTATCACCAACAACAGCCACATCTTGTGTGCCTACTAAGTATAATGAACCATATTTTATATCCAGAGTAATCCTCAAATACTTGCCTATTTGGTAATGCTTAACTTTATACAATAGTGACAATTAACATTGTCTTTGAATATATCTAACAATGATTATTAGATAAGTAAGTTAAATAGTGATTCATTTCATATAATAGTTATTGAATGGTTAATAGGTCTTAGCAATTTTCTAGATATTGGCGATACAGCAAAAAATTCCTGCCTTTATAGAGTATATATTTTAGTGGAGGGACAATAAAAAACTATAGATTATGAGGTGTATCCAACAGTGATAAATACAATGGAGAAAAATTAAGCTGAGGGTAGTTAGAGAGGGCTGTTGTGTAGAATATTACCATTTAAATAGAGAAGTCAAATTGTAATGCAAGTCCAAAAAAAATCCTTAACCAACACAGTGGGGGGTCTCTGGAGAAAATGTTGTCCTTTAAAGTTGTCCTACATCAGGAAAAATTGACTGGGAGTTTACACACCTGCCTTGTTTAGTCATTGGATGTAGGTTGTCGCCTGGGGGGAGGTGGCTTTTATGCTCAAGGAAGATCCTGAGAAAGTGACAGTGTGAGACTCTGCTGACCATGCTCCTACATTTGGGCAGCAATTTCTTATGAAAGAGGATCTGGATGGGGTATCTTCATGCCTACTACAGGAACCAATAGAGCATTTGGGGCTGAGGAGTGACATGATATGATGGACATTAGACAATCACTCTGGTTGCTGTGTGGTGAATAGACCTTATGGAGACCAGGGCAGAATTGAGGAAGACAAAGGCAACATTAATGGAGACAAAGGCAGAATGCAGGAGACAGGGTAGAAGACTGTCTTAATACAGATAAGAAATGATGATGGCTTGGACCAAAGTAGTGGCAGTGGTGGTGGTAGAAAAGACAAATTCTGACTGTACTTTAAAGCTTGGACTAACAATTCTTATTGATGAATGTTGGATGTGAGAATAGGAGAGCAATAAACAACAACTTTAAATTTTGTGAGACTGAGCAACTAAAAATGTTGTTACCACTACTGAGATAAGGAAGTTTGTGAGAGGGATATCAGGAATTTGGTTTGAGATCTGTAAAGTTGTGATGTCCATTCTATGTCATAGCATAGATGTTGAATAGATAGTTGGACATACAAATCTGTAAGTCAGGGCATAATTCTAGGCTACAGATGTAAGTTTTAGAGTCATTAACATACATATGACAAAAACCTGAGTTGACTGAATCATTCAATTGTTAGTGTAGATAGGAAAGAAGAGTGAACTGAGCCCTGGGACTGCACCACAATGATTGTGGAGTGAGTGAAACAGCAATGGAACCTCAAAAGGACAGGTTGGTATGGTAAGAAAAAAATCCAGGAGAGCTGGGTGTTCTAAGGGCCAAACAAATTGTTTCAAGGAGGAGAAATGGTCAAATGTCACATGTTTCTGATAGGTCAAGATGATCAAAAATTGACCCCTAGATTTAGCAACATACAGGCTATTTGTGGACACTGAAAAGAGAAGTTTCAGTGGAGTGGTGGACAAATAACTGTTTAAATGGATTCAGGAAAGACTGGGGTTAAAAGGCTTTAGGACAGTGAGTGAGACAACTCTTCTGAGGAGATTTGCCATAAAGGATAGAAGAGAAACAGCATTAAGGAAGGGAAAAGTGGGTTTAAAAATATGTTGATGAGAATGATCCAGGAGAGAGGAACAAACTGAAGATGCAGAAGAGAGGACAATTGCAAGGGCGATGTTCTTGAGCAGGGTAGGAGAGATTGAATCAGATGCACAATGTGGACGTTGAGAGTAGCCCTGCCAATTCCACCTTAATGTGAGGAGGGTAGTCAGGGTTTACAAACACAGATGTAGGTAGGTGAGCAATTGTGGAATGAGACTGGCGAAGATTGTCTTCTGCCTGCTGCTGCTTCTTTTTTTTCTTTTTTTTGGCAGCACAATTGGAATCAAAGGCATCACTGAAAATTAGGAAAATAGGAAGGATGTGTTGGCAGTTGATAAAAGAAGCAGTGGTATGAAATTGTTTTCTAAAACAGTGGTCCCCAACCTTTTTGGCACCAGGGACCAGTTTCATGGAAGACAAGTTTTTTTTAAGAGATGGTGGTTGGGGGGATGGTTTTTGGATGAAACTGTTCCACCTCAGATCATCAGGCATTAGATTCTCATAACGAGTGTGCAACCTAGATCTTTTGCATACGCAGTTCACAACAGGGTTCCCCCTCCTGTGAGAATCTAATGCTGCTGCTGATCTGACAGGAGGTGGAGCTCAGGCAATAATGCTTGCTTGCCTGCAGCTCACCTCCTGCTGTGTGACCCTCTTCCTAACAGGCCACAGACTGGTATCGGCATGCGGCTGGTTGGTTGGGGACCCCTTTTCTAGATCATAGAGAAACTATGGTTGAATAATTGTTGAACAGGAGTTATTAACAAGAGTGAACTAGAAAAATAAACAGTGGTCATCGAGTAGGATGTCAGAAACTAAGATATGGAGTGGATATATTTATTGGTAATATCAAATCTAGCTCATAATCGTATGTATGAAATTAGATGTTGGCCGCATGTGGTGGCTCACATCTGTAATGCTAGTCCTTTGAGAGGTTGAGGCGGGTGGATTATTTGAGCCAAGGAGTTCGAGTGATCAGCCTGGGCAACATGGTGAAACTCCATCTCTACAGAAAAAAAAAACAGCTGAGTGTGGTGGCCTGTGCCTTTACTCCCAGCTACTCAGGAGGCTGAGGTGGGAGGATTGCTTGAGCCTGGGAAGTTAAGGCTGCAGTGAGCCATGGTTGCACCACTGCACTCCAGCCTGGATGACAGAGTGAGATCCTATCTCAAAACAAAATGAATGTAAAGATTATTGGATGAGAGCAGGTCAATGAATGATTGAACCATTGGAACCATGTTAAAATCATCAAGAAATATGATAAGAACGTTTCTAAGAAGGAATGTTCCTGTGGTAGTGTTTAAAGATAAAAAATTAAAAACTGTGAGTTTTAGAGAGTAGAAAGTGAAAAGATCTAGAAATGGTGATGAGGAGCCAGCATGACAACTCCCCATCTCCAGGAATGAGGGAACGAGGGCTATGAGGACAAAGAAGCAACACTTGAGGGGGCTCAGGTGAAGCCGAGTCTTCAGGAGAGAAATAGACTTCAGACAGGGTGGGCAGCTGAAGGGAGTTTCCAAAGATGCTGAGGCTATAAGGGGCTCTGCAGAGGATGGACTGCAAATTCCTCGGAGAGTTTTGAGTCTCCACAGGCTTCTCACGTGGAAGGGTGGTTGTGTGGATGTGAGTCCTGGGGATGAGGGTTCCCCTGAGTATCTGGAGTGTCTTGTGTTTGGCACAAACTGGGATACAGGAATAAAGAGAACTAGCTGCCTTGTATAATAATAAGTTTGCCCCAGCACTTTGGGAGGCCGAGGCGGGCGGATCATGAGGTCAGGAAATCGAGACTATCCTGGCTAATACGGTGAAACACTGTCTCTACTAAAAATACAAAAAAAAAAAAAGTTGGGCGTGGTGGCAGGTGCCTGTAGGCCCAGCTACTTGGGAGGCTGGGGCAGGAGAATGGCGTGAACCCAGGAGGCGGAGCTTGCAGGGAGCCGAGATCGTGCCACAGTACTCCAGCATGGGTGACAGAGCGAGACCCTGTCTCAAGAAAAAAAAAAAAAAAAACAAGTTTGCAAAGTCTAAGTTTTGTGATATGCTCTAGTTAAAAACAACACTTGGTCAGTTGCCTTAGATACGGCATTTGGTATTACACAAATGAGAAAGCCAGTAGTGACAGAAATATTTAGATCTGATTGTGTCATGCAGTTTCATCTCTCCTTAACTCAGCATTTTTCTGATGAATTTTTCCAAAGTATATTTGAAAGACATGCATCTGGAATTTAAACCAGTTTCTTAAGTTTTAGACCAAGCACTGTTGAACCAAATATTAGTGTCTCAGAAAAGGTCTGTTACCAAATCCAGAAACCTGGGATGCTGTGTACATGGGGGGGTGTGTGTGTACAGGCAAATAAGTGTGCCACACAAACTTTGTACTTTCATTGTTTTTTTGTGTGCCTTATTGGAGAATTGAAGTGACAATCATTTTTCACCCTATGTTAATGCTTAATTTAAGTTGGATTCTCCTAATATACTCACATATGCCCTTTCTTTTTATATCCTTTTAACGAATATGAAAATTATTGTATGTGTATGACAGAAACATTTTTTAGTGTAATATCGTTTTGTCGTTAGAATACAAACTCTCTCTTTTTTTTCTTTTTTTTAATTATACTTTTATGTTCTAGGGTGAATGTGCAAAATGTGCAGGTTTGTTACATATGTATACATGTGCCATCTTGGTGTGCTGCACCCATTAACTCATTTACATTAGGTATATCTCCTAATGCTATCCCTCCCCACTCCCCTTACCCCACAACAGACCCTGGTGTGTGATGTTTCCCTTCCTGTACCCAAGTGATCCCATTGTTCAGTTCCCACCTATGAGTGAGAACATGTGGTGTTTGGTTTTCTGTCCTTTCGATAGTTTGCTGAGAATGATGGTTTCCAGTTGCATCCATGTCCCTACAAAGGACATGAACTCATCCTTTTTTATGACTGCACAGTATTCCATAGTGTATATGTACCACATTTTCTTGATCCAGTCGGTCATTGATGGACATTTGGGTTGGTTCCAAGTCTTTGCTATTGTGAATAGTGCCGCAATAAACATACGTGTGCATGTGTCTTTATAGCAGCATGATTTATAATCCTTTGGGTATATACCCAGTAATGGGATGGCTGGGTCAAATGGTATTTCTAGTTCTAGATCCTTGAGGAATCGCCACACTGTTTTTGACAATGGTTGAACTAGTTTACAGTCCCACCAACAGTGTAAAAGTGTTCCTATTTCTCCATATCCTCTCCAGCACCTGTTGTTCCCTGACTTTTTAATGATCGCCATTCTAACTGGTGTGAGATGGTATCTCATTGTGGTTTTGATTTGCATTTCTCTGATGGCTAGTGATGATGAGCAATTTTTCATGTGTCTGCTTGCTGCATAAATGTCTTGTTTTGAGAAGTGTCTGTTCATATCCTTTGCCCACTTTTTGATGGGGTTGTTGCTATAAAGACACATGCACACGTATGTTTATTGAGGCACTATTCACAATAGCAAAGACTTGGAATCAACCCAAATGTCCATCAGTGACAGACTGGATTAAGAAAATGTGGCACATATACACCATGGAATACTGTGCAGCCATAAAAAAGGATGAGTTCATGTCCTTTGTAGGGACATGGATGAAGCTGGAAACCATCATTCTCTGCAAACTATCGCAAGAACAGAAAACCAAATACCGCATGTTCTCACTCATAGGTGGGAATTGAACAATGAGATCACTTGGACACAGGAAGGGGATCATCACACACCAGATCCTATTGTGGGAGGGGGGAGGGAGGAGGGATAGCATTAAGAGATATACCTAATGTAAATGACGAATTAATGGGTGCAGCACACCAACATGGCACATGTATACATATATAACAAACCTGCACATTGTGCACATGTACCCTAGAACTTAAAGTATAATAAAAAAAAAATGGTTTGAGTTCTTTGTAGGTTCTGGATATTAGCCCTTTGTCAGATGAGTAGACTGCATAATTTTTCTCCCATTCTGTATGTGGCCTGTTCACTCTGATAGTAGTTTATTTTACTGTGCAGAAGCTCTTTAGTTTAATTAGATCCCATTTGTCAATTCTGGCTTTTGTTGCCATTGCTTTTGGTGTTTTAGACATGAAGTCCTTGCCCATGCTTATGTCCTGAATGGTATTGCCTAGGTTTTCTTCTAGGGTTTTTGTGGTTTTAGGTCTAACATTTAAGTCTCTAATCCACCTTGAATTAATTATTGTATAAGGTGTAAGGAAGGGATCCAATTTCAGCTATCTACATATGGCTAGCCAGTTTTCCCAGCACCATTTATTAAATAGGGAATCTTTTCCCCATTTCTTGTTTTTTTTTTTTTTCAGGTTTGTCAAAGATCAGATGGTTGTAGATGTATGGTATTATTTCTGAGGGCTCTGTTCTGTTCCATTGGTCTATATTTCTGTTGAGATAATCATGTGGTTTTTATCTTTGGTTCTGTTTATATGCTGGATTATGTTTATTGATTTGCATATATTGAACCAGCCTTGCATCCCAGGGATGAAGACTACTTGATCATGGTGGATAAGCTTTTTGATGTGCTGCTGGGTTCAGTTTGCCAGTATTTTGTTGAGGATTTTTGCATTGATGTTCATCAGTGATATTGGTCTAAAATTCTCTTTTTTGTGTGTATGTCTTTGCCAGGCTTTGGTATCAGGATGATGTTGGCCTCATAAAATGAGTTAGGAAGGATTCCCTCTATTTCTATTGATTGGAATAGTTTCAGAAGGAATGGTACCAGCTCCTCCTTGTACCTCTGGTAGAATTCAGCTGTGAATCTGTCTGGTCCTGGACTTTTTTTGGTTGGTAGGCTATTAATTATTGTCTGAGTTTCAGAACCTGTTATTGGTCTATTCAGGGATTCAACTTCTTCCTGGTTTAGTCTTGGGAGAGTGTATGTGTCCAGGAATTTATCCATTTCTTCTAGGTTTTCTAGTTTACTTGCATAGAGGTATTTATAGTATTCTCTGACGGTAGTTTGTATTTCTATGGGGTCGGTGGTGATATCCCCTTTATCATTTTTTATTGCGTCGATTTGATTCTTCTCTCTCTTTTGTTTTTTATTAGTCTTGCTAGAGGTCTATTTTGCTCATCTTCTCAAAAAACCAGCTCCTGAATTCACTGATTTTTTGAAGGGTTTTTGTGACTCTATCTCCTTCAGTTCTGCTCTGATCTTAGTTATTTCTTACCTTCTGCTGGCTTTTGAATGTGTTTGCTCTTGCTTCTCTAGTACTTTTAATTGTGATGTTAGGCTGTTAATTTTAGATTTTTCCTGCTTTCTCTTGTGGGCATTTAGTGCTATAAATTTCCTCTACACACTGCTTTAAATGTGTGCTAGAGATTCTGGTATGTTGTATCTTTGTTCTTATTGGTTTATTTCTGCCTTCATTTCATTATGTACCCAGTAGTCATTCAGGAGCAGGTTGTTTAGTTTCCATGTAGTTGAGTGGTTTTGATTGAGTTTCTTAATCCTGAGTTCTAGTTTGATTGCACTGTGGTCTAGAGACAGTTTGTTATAATTTCTGTTCTTTTACATTTGCTGAGGAGTGCTTTACTTCCGACTATGTGGTTAATTTTGGAATAAGTGCAATGTGCTGAGAGGAATGTATACTCTGTTGATTTGGGGTGGAGAGTTCTATAGATGTCTATTAGGTCTGCTTGGTGCAAAGTTGAGTTAAATTCCTGGATATACTTGTTAACTGTCTGTCTCATTGATCTGTCTAATGTTGACAGTGGGGTGTTGAAGTCTCCCATTACTATTGTGTGGGAGTCTAAGTCTCTTTGGAGGTCTCTAAGGACTTGCTTTATGAATCTGGGTACTCCTGTTTTGGGTGCATATATATTTAGGATAGTTAGCTCTTCTTGTTGAATTGATCCCTTTTCCATTATGTAATGGCCTTCTTTGTCTCTTTTGATCTTTGTTGGTTTAAAGTCTGTTTTATCAGAGACTAGGATTGCAACCCCAGCCTCGCTGCCGCCTTGCAGTTAGATCTCAGACTGCTGTGCTAGCAATGAGGGAGGCTCCGTGGGTGTGGGACCCTCCGAGCCAGGTGCGGGATATAATATCCTGGCGTGTCATTTGCTAAGACCCTTGGTAAAGTGCAGTATTAGGGTGGGAGTGACCTGATTTTCCAGGTGCTGTGTGTCACTGTCTCCCTTGGCTAGGAAAGGGAATTCCCTTCCCCCTTGTGCTTCCCAGGTGAGGCAATGCCTTGCCCTGCTTCGGCTCTCACTCGGTGGGCTGCACCCACTGTCTGGCACCCACTGTCCGACACGCCCCAGTGAGATGAACCTGGTACGTCAGTTGGAAATGCAGAAATCACCCGTCTTCTGTGTCGCTCATACTGGGAGCTGGAGGCTGGAGCTGTTCCTATTCAGCCCTCTTGGATAGAATACAAACTCTCTTAGAGCAGGTAGACAGAGTTTGGTCTGCATCCCCAGGCCTAACGTATCACCTAGCACATAATAGACACTCAAAACTATTTTGTTTGATAAATGAAAAAAATTGAACTCTGAGGTACCTTTTAAAAAATAATTCATTTTCTGTTTCTATAACTTGTATGAGTAGTGTGGAGAGAAACCTACATTGTTTCCCCCAAATATAATTTAGTATAATTTTGATTAGAATTTTGTTAATGTGAAACAGAAGCTTTACTTTTAAATAAAAATATTTATAAAAGCCTGGATAACTGTTATGTGCTAGGCATTATTCTAACATCTTGTAGTGATTTATTTCATCCTCATGACAATCTTGTGAGGTAGTTACCCTTATCCCATTTTACACATGGGGAGACTGAAATGTAAAATATTAAGTGTCATACCCTTGAAATGTGGCAGAATTGAACATCTAAATCCAGCCTGTCTGGACCCAGAGTCCATGCTCTTAATTGCTGTGTTATACTGCTTCTGAATGATTGTTTGTAAGATCTGATCTTTTTAAAAATATGTAATTTAGCCTATTAAAGTATTGAAAGTAATGGAGAAAGATGACATTACAGAAGATTATAAGAAGATTATTAGCAAATAACTTATTTCAGTTTTCATTAATTTGATACATTAAACACAGCATCATGCTTTTGCCTAAAGCTAGGGAAAAACATTTGCTGTGAAAGGACAAATGCCACCATAAATTTTCATTATAATGGTTGCAAATGGATGATGATTTTTTTTGTCATCCTAATATCTCTTTCTGCAATTATAGCAAAATAACTTTTTTCTGTCAAGTGTTTCAGGCATTTTAAATATTTTTCATTCATTTTTCTTTTTTCATAGACGGTGATGCTTGAAATTATATAATGACTTCCACTTTTTCAAAATTAGACCTTGTGGGAATAAAGAATTACATATGATAGCCCAGTGAAACACTTTGTATCATATTTAAAGGTTGGACTATTTTAAAGAAAAAAAATGCCAGTAAGATGCAGTTTAAATTAAGAGGAATTTTTTATATCATTTATATCTTTATTTCCACTTAAGTCTATAAACTTTACATCCTTTACACATCAGAAAAAAACTTATGAAATTAAAAACTGATATTGTATGTTCACAGACTATAAAACATATCTTTAAGTAAATTTTATTTTCACATACTTTTATAGATTTTCTATTGAAGATATAATACTTTAGAAAAAGATTTCCTTGCTAATCCTTAGCACATCAGCTGTTTTCACAATTTTCTGGCTTCATCTTTTGCTACCCAAATGTACAATACATAATGAAATTGCTTGAGTATCCTAAATTATCTTCTTTTTCAAGCCATATTCTGAAAACTCAAATGTCTTCAAAGCCATCAGGTAATACAAATGTGTTAAGTAGCCTGGTAGAAAAGGGGGAAAATTGTTTAACTGGAAAATGCAGGCCATACCTAAATATTCTTAAATTCAAAACATTTGTCTAGTCACAAACACTCAACCTTCCCTGCTAGCTTGATGCAGACTGAGGCTCTGTTTTCTGCTGGATTCAGCTTGAAGTCCTTTAGGAAATCCCATCTACTTCACTGACCTCATATCACCTGACTAAGGACTTCCATATTTCCATAACTTTCTTTGTGCTACATACTTTTACATTTATCTGCCCACCTGACATTTCCAATAGGATGTCCTAAATTCAGTGTATCTCAGGCCAAACATATCCTTCAAATCTAGTTTACTTTAAATATTCCCCATCCCTACAAATTTGATGCCCACTTCCATTCAATTACAGTCACACATCACATAATGACATTTCCATCAACAGCAGACCACATATATGATGGTGGTCGCATAAGATTGTAAAACTGCATTTTTGCTGTACCTTTTCTACGTTTAGATATGTTTAGATCCACAGATACTTAGCATTGTGTTACAGCTGCCTGCAGTGTTCAGTACAGTAACATGTTGTACAGATTTGTAGCCTAGGAGCAGCAGGCCATACCATAAAGCCGAGGTGTGTATTAGGCTGTGCCATCTAGGTTTGTGTAACTACACTCTATGATGTTTTCACAAATACGAAATCACCTAAAGATGCATCTGTTTTTAAAGTGACTCATGACTGTACACAAACAAGAAATAAAGAGGTTTCCTTGACAACTCTCTCTGCCTTACCTCACTTCCATCCTCCCTCGTCCTTTAGTTAATCCCTCACCAAGGCTATGAGTTACACCTTAACACATCTCAACCTTCTATTCACCTGCAGGTTACCAACATCGTTTCATTTACTATCGTCTCTTGCTTGAACATTTGCAACACCAGTTTGCAATCTTTCTATCTATTCAGCCTTGCCTACAATCTATTCTTCATACTAAAATTATAGTGTTCTAAAGACATAAATCATGTTACTCCTCTGCTTAACATCCTTCAATTGACTGTCAGTGGCTTCACTTCCTCTTAAAATAAAATTTGAACACCTTAATGTGGCTACAGAGTTCTTTAAGATCAGTCCTGCCTCATTCTCAGACTTCATCTAACTTCATTCTCCCTCTAGTCTTTGTACTATAACCTATCTGACCTCCTTTAACTTCGCCTTTATTTCCACAATCCCTTCTGCCTGGGAAATTTTTGCTCTACTAACTGTGCCCAGAGCATACCTTTTCTTCCTTCAAGCATCAGGTAAGTGGCATTCCCTAGGAGAGCCTTTCCTGACCCTGCCAGACTAGAGAAACAATTCCTTTGATATAGACACCGGAAGAAACTGTTTCTTTCCTTATCACTATTTATAATTAGTGTTCATCGCTGTGACTATGTGGTGAAAGTCTGCCTCCTTCTCTTGACTGGAAGCTCCTTTACAGCAGAGTTTTCTGCTTTTGCTCAGAGATTACATGCATCATAAATATTTTTAAGTGAAAGATGTTTCAATACATTAGAGTATAACCTAACCCTCAGGGCAAACAGCACTCTTCAATTTAGAAAGACTAAAGATACCTAACAAGCATCTGCACTCCTTGGGCATTTACTGTTTGGGGATGCTGTTATTTTCCACTGCTCTTCTTCAGCCTCAGGGCACTCCATATAACCTTAGTGGGCAGATCTAACTGGGGTGCACCGAGAACAGAGGCAGCAGCAGCTTAAGAAGAGTGGTTCTGTCATTTGAAATAGCCTCTCCAGCTGTATCCCACAAATCTTAGCGATGGCATCATAAACATCTGCAGCTGACCTCCTCAGTGTGGTTTATAACAGTGGTTTGTACTTGAAGTAGCAAATTGAGCTTTGCTGTCTTCTCCTTTCCAAGGTCCTTTGTAGGCTGACATTTATAAGTCTATATATAGTGCTATTTTTTTTTTTTTTTTTTTACCAATAATCCTGAGACAGGTGCAGGAGTGATCAATTGCTTTCATTCACATAATGACCCTCCCCAAAGGGGAAAATAATTCTACAGTATTCCTGGACATGGATAACTTCTGTTAAAATTTATTAGTTGCATGTTTCTCTGAAAGTGTTCAAATTATGTGCTATAGCTCCACTGAAAAATCATGAACTCTTATGGGTCAGAGGATAGTATCTTTCACTTTGTTTCTTTTCAACAGACAAATGCTGTGTTGTGGACACTGGAAAGTTCATAAATACCACTCTCTGGAAAGCCAGGAATAATGGCCAATTGCAAAAATAAGATATGGCAGTTTTTCTGGAAAGTTGGATACTTGGTGCATAGAAATGTTATTATATTTTGGTGACAAAAATGAGTATTAGCAACTCTGAAAATCCAACATGTATTACCTTGTTTTTTGGGAGTATATTAAAGAAAATTCTAAAGATTATGTTTTTTCAGCCATATATACATGAGTATGGACCACTAATAAAAACATTTATTTTTGTAATATAAGCATCATTATAATAGCTAACAAAATTAGCGATAATTACCTAATTCTATATAATACCCAGTTTGTATTGAAAATTTCTAATTGTCTGAAAGAGTCTTTTTGTAGTTGATTTGAATAAGGATTGAAACAAAATACCACATTGCATTTGACATTTGTGTCTCTTAAGTGTCTTGATATCCTAACGGCCTCCCCTTCTATTTTTCACCATGCCACAGTTTAGTTGAAGAAATTGAATATTTTAGCCTGTCGAATGTCAGTACCTTGGCTTTGGCTTATTATTTCCTTATGGTATCATTTACCTTGTCTCTCTATCCCCTATATTTCTTGAATAACTATAGTAATCTATATACAGAGAGGACTGGACTGATATCCAGTTCTTTGATATCCTGATTGTGCTCTGTACTTCCTAGCGTATCACATCAGGAGGCACATAATGTCTGCTTGTTTCACTTCTGTTAATTCTTCAGTTGACTGTGCATTTAAGTAGTATCAGCCTGATCCCTCTATTAAGAGATTTCTATTAACTTTTGACCTGATTAGTTAAAAGTTTATTGGTTATTATCCCTATCTGTTATTTAGAGTTTGGAAAATAGCGATATTCTAATTTTACCATTTTATCTGTACTTGTTTGCTGTAGCTCTTCTGTCAAGAGGAGTTTTATTTGGCTGACTTTTTCAGTAAGAAAAATAGGGTAAGGCTTTTTTAAATTTTTCTCTTTTCTTAAAAAGATTTGTTTTAAAGATAATAAGTTGTATTCTAGCACATGTTAATGGTATCTAATCAATTTTAAAAATATTATTTCTTACAGGTTGTACTATATTAGATGTTTCAGTGCATTGCAATCTCTATGCTCTTTGAAGCTCAATTTCATCTAATTTAGGCCAGTAGGAGTCCCATCAAATTGGTTCCTATAGCCTTTAGACATGATATCCTAGGATCATCTTTTGCATTTTGCATCCCAGACCTGGTATCAGTCATGTCTCCATAAAGTACTGTCCCTTTAGTGGGAAATAATATTTAGAAACCATGATCTGGGCTCTAATGGTATTCTTTACTAGTGGGTTAACATTGTTTCTAGGCCTTTCCAATGGAACAGAGCTAGGAGATACATACATTTTTAAAGGAAAAGTTTTTGAAGGTACATACATGTTTTATATTCAAATGTAAAATTACCAGGTTAATACTTACTTCTATGATTTTTTCTTATACCTGATTACTTAATACTAGACGAATAGAGCGATAGGAATGAAAGTGTTTTCCTCTCCCAGGTTAAAAAACAAATTCATCCATGTTTTCTACTTCTTTTAGAATTTTAATTTTTATATTTAAATCTTAGACTCATTTGCAATTTATTCTAGTACATGATAGAAAGAATGTATCAAATTCTATGCATTTCCACATGCTTATCCAGTTGTTCTGGTATCATTTATTAAAAATTTATCTTTCTCTACTGATTTGAGATGACACTTTTATCATGACTAGATTCTATACATATTTGAACCTATTTTTGATATTCTACTTATTTTCACTGCTCTTTCAGTTCATCAAATAATACTATGCTGTTTTAGTTAGGGAGGCCTTAAAGTATTTTAATATGAGATATGATAGTTCCCCCACCACATGCTCTTCAGCCTTTCTCTTGTTAATAGTTCCCCCACCACATGCTCTTCAGCCTTTCTCTTGTTAATTTTTTCATACTTATTCTTTTTCAAAAACTTCATCACCAACTTGTCTTGTTCCAAGGAAGAACATTATGGAACTTTTATTTGAATTAATTACATTTACAAAATTAACTTAGAATTAGCACCTTTATGAAGTTGAATGTTCATATTCAAGCAATACATTTCCATTTGGTCACATATCCTTTGCACCTTTAATGAGTCTTTATATTTTTCCTTATATCTCTTATTGTAGTTTTTCAAGTTTATTACTATATAATTTATTATTATTTTATTGTAAATAAAACCTTCCCTTCCATTATATCTTGCTAAGTCTATTAGTGTAGAGATGTTAATTATATTTCTAGCCAGTTTACTAAACTCTTATTGTTTGCAGTATACTCATTGATTTTTTGGAGTTTTCCAGTTATAATATCTCAGCATATGAAGATAATATTCTTTTCAAATTCTTATGCTATATATATATATATATATATGAATATGACATATATAAATATACAGGTTGACCATCCCTTATATGAAATGCTTGGGACCAGAGGTGTTTCAGATTTCAGTTTTTTCTGATTTTTGAATAATGACGTATACATAATGAGATATCTTGGGAATGGGACCCAAATCTAAACATAAAATCCATCTATGTTTTATGTGTATCTTATACATATAGGAAGGTAATTTTATACAATATTTTAAAATATTTTGGGCACAAAATAATGTTTTTACCGTGTTTTGACTGTGACCCATCACGTGAGGTCAGGTGTGGAATTTCGCACTTGTGGTGTCACATTGGTGCTCAAAAATTTCAGATTTTGGAGCATTTTGCATTTCAGATTTTTGGATTCTGGATTAGAGATGTTCAACCTGTGTGTGTGTGTGTGTGTGTGTGTGTGTGTGTGTGTGGTATGTATTAATCACCACTTAGGTAATACCTCCAATGTATTGTGAAATACAATTGAAGATGCTAGGTACATTTGTTTTGTTATAGACTTTAAAGGTAATGGTGCTAGGTTGTCCTCGTTAATTTACTGTTGACTTTTGAATTGGAGTAATACAAATTTTGTTAAGAAGATTTCCATTTGTAAATTGAAGGGGTGGCCTGCCCCTCCACACCTGTGGGTGTTTCTCGTAAGGTGGAACGAGAGACTTGAGAAAAGAAATAAGACACAGAGACAAAGTATAGAGAAAGAAAAGTGGGGGCCCAGGGGACCGGCGCTCAGCTTACAGAGGACCCACGCCGGCACCGGTCTCTCAGTTCCCTTAGTATTTATTGATAATTATCTTTACCATCTTAAAGACAGGGGAGTGGCAGGACAATAGGATCAAAGAAAAAGAGGAAATCGGCAGTAAGACATATGAACAAAAACCTCTGTGACATGAATAAGTTTAAAGGAAAATGCTGTGCCTTGAGATGCATATGCAGACATCTCCATAAACCTTTTAGTAGCATTGTTTCAGTCTATCACATGGGGAGAAACCTTAGACAACACCTAGCTTTCTTAGGCAGAGGTCCCTGCGACCTTTGGCCGTGTACGTGTCCTTGGGTAGTTGAAATAAAGAGAATGGTGATGCCTTTTAACCAGCAAGCTGCCTTCAGGCACTTGTTTAACAAAGACACATCTTGCACAGCCCAAAATCCATTCAACCTTGAGTCACCGCAGCACATGTCTCTTGCAAGGACAAGGTTGGGGGTAGGGTCACAGATGAACAGTATCTCAAATACAGAACAAAGAACAAAATGGAGTCTCTTATGTCTACTTCTTTCTATATAGACACAGTAACAGGCTGATCTCTCTTTCTTTTCCCCACATAAATGTTTTCTTCGTAGAGCTACTAATGTGTATTTTATCAATGAATTTCCAAATTTAGAATCAAAACATACAGAATAATAGTTTCAGCAATTATTCAAGAAACTCTTATTTCTTCTCTACCAATTTTCATCAATGTTTCACACTTTTGCCCCTTTTGTTTACCATTCTCCCTCCCTCTCCTCTCTCTCTCTTTCTCTCTCTCTCTCTCTCTCTCTGTGTGTGTGTGTGTGTGTGTGTGTGTGTGGTGTAGGCATGTGAGTGTGTCTTGTGGGGAAGAACACACATATTTTTTTCTGAACCATTTGTGACTAAATTGTGACTATTATGCCCATTTACTAAAAAAAAAAATCCAGTGTGTACTGAAGGCTTGTGCTTTTTTCCTGATAGTTACTTTAACATACACTTAGTTCATTTTTTATCAGTACTGTCTACTATCCTTATAATGTAACAATAATAAAATTAGCTAGTAACATTTTCATTCTTTTATCCCTTTCCTCCAGGATTTTATTTGATATTTACAATCACACCAATTCACACCCTATGGAGGAGTGAACTTGTATAATTCATACATTGTGTCTGTCTTATTTATTAGTTGTTGGCTGTAATAGACTTCTTTTGTTAAAAAAAAACCACCACGTTTGTACTCTATTTTGTTATGTCATCTCCATTAATTGGTATTAGTTTAAATTTACATAAATTCAATTTACTTTAGTCATAGTTTTACGGCAAAGTTGCTAAAACTTACCTTGAATTCCTGGTGGTCTTCCTCTCTGATAGATTCTCAGAAAATGGACCTTGTGTTCAATATTCTTGCAAATTTATAACAGTAATTGAAAATTAATTTGGCTCAATTCAAAATCCTGAGTTCATACTTTTTAAGTATTTGTCTCTGTCATTTTATCTTATGAAGTGTTGCTGTGATGTTTGTTGCCAATGCAATTATCTTTTCCTTTCCTTTACACTGCTTTGGTATTTTTGCCTAGTGCTAAATAATTCTTTAAGTCCAGTAGTTTTACTAGAAATTGTCTTAGTGTGGCTATTCTCTGATACTTTTCCCAGTTGCATGATGTCCCTTTGCAAATATGTAGGTTCAAGCCCTTTTAAAAATGTATTGTATGAATTATTGTTACTATTTATGCTGATCATATTTTTTTTTGTCTTCTTAGGATTACCTATTATATCTATGTTGTTCCTTCTTTTTTTATTGTCCAAACTGTTTTTATCTATGTATCTATTTGTGTAATTTCTGTTTGATTTTTTCCTCCTTCATATCCTTTGTTTTTCTTACCTTCCATAATATCTCCTCAAGTTTATTCAAGTTGAGTTTTCCTTATTGATTTTTTTCCCTTTAAAAGAAAATTCTGTCCTCAGTTCTGAAAGCTCTATTTTCCAGTATTTCTCTTATTTTGTAATCTCATTTTAAGATTTTTCTTCGCTTAGCACTTTTAATTAATCACTTTAGAGTTTTCTTAATTTACATTTGCTGTTTTCTTATATTTATGCACTATATTACAGTTTACTTCTAATTTATCAGATTTTTAGTGGATCTTCAGGTTTTTGTATTAAGTTATTTTCTTCCAATATATATTTTATGAGGTTTGGTCATAATGCATTTCTTTTGTTCATATTGAATGATACGGCTTTTCTTATACTGTGAGGGGAACAGTCCTGCTGTGTGGAGCGGGTCAGGGTAGTTTCAACTACTTGAGAGCTTCCTGTTTTGTTATAATTATAAAGTATTAATAATATAACTTCTTTGTTTAGCCATGTCCAAAAGTTCTAAGATCTGCTCCCTTAGCACTTCCCCTCATCTACTACCCGAATATGAAAATTCTTTCTCCTTCACTCCTAGGGATTTTTTTCCTATTAAACTTACCATTTATTCATAGAAGTTTTCCTCCCCGAGTTCAGAGGAGATCTCCATCTTTCCAAAAAGTGAGTTTTTGATCAATAATTCCAAAATCTTTCATGGGCCGACTTAACTAGTGCCCTCGAATATTTTCCCTAGTAGGTCTTCATGGGTTTTTGGCCCTCTCCTTCACATTGGAGCCAGTATATCCTTATTCGATTTTCACAAATTGTTCTTGGCTCTGCAAGGTTGAGGATTTCAAAATGAGAGTACTCCACTTTTGTATGTGAATTTGGTGGATTTTTGATACTTTTGATATCACAGAGTGCTCCTTTCTCTACCCTACCCTATCTTTGTCTTGCACAGGTCATCCTGCTAGTGGTGGTATGACATCACCAACTTCTATTCTCAGAAGTTGATGGGATATTTCATCACTAGATTTTTTTGCAAATATCCATGGATTTTATATATATTTATGTATATACGTGAATATGTATATATATGTGTGTGTATATATATATTTACTATTCTTATTTAATGAGAGGATTGAAGAGATTTTAAAAGTATACCTATACATTTCTTCCCAGCATACTACCTGCACTCTCAACTCGATCCTCTCCATTTTCACAATTTGCTGAAAATATTTATACCATACTAAAATTACAGTTATTTTGGCTTTTAAAAGACATAGAGGAGAAGTGTATTTTGATTGTCATTATAAAGAAAACAAAATTTTCATTATGAATTTATAACACATATAGTAATATTGTCTTGAGAACCACACTGTTTTGACATCAATACTTTATAAAGTGCTTGTCAATTAAATATGTGAAAACAGCTCATATGAGTGTTTAAATGACCCTGTGGAGATAAAGTTCAAGTGGGGTCAACATATGAGGATTAGGTTTTTTTTTTTTTTTTTTTTTTTGGAGTTAAAAACATTATTGTTTCTGATTTATAAAAAACCTCAATGAAGTCTGAACCAAGCCTTAAGGTCATTAGTGTGGTAAATTTAAAGTGGTCTTTGGAGAATAATTCTTACAAAACTACTATCATACAGAATGGCAGACACATCCTAGCTTGACTGCCTGTGTTGAAAGTCACTCTCTTCATTCGGTTACGTTGTGTTGCAAAGGTATGGAATGTTGTTCCATTGCCTTATGTTGTGTAAAATTATGTTTTAGCAGAACAGAGTCAGAGATTCTTCTGTGGTTCTTGAAGAAACAAAGAGCCAAGTCGTAAACTGCCTATGGAGCGGGCAACATGGTAGAAAACTATAGGCAGCCTTAGCACTTGAGGGTGTCTTCCTCAGCCAGGAGGAAATGCATTTTTCTAACAACCTGAATGGACTTAGGATGCAGATTTCTACTTCAATGGGTCTTCAGATGAGGACATGGGAAAGCTGAAGCAGAGGACCCATCTGTCAGTTGTGCTTTGACTACTGACCTACAGAAGCTTGAGATTGTAGATGTGCATTGTTTTAAGCTGCTAAGTTTTTGGTTATTTATTGTGCATCCATAGAAAACAGATACAGCATTATAAAGAGAAAGTGAAGGTGGGGGGAGAGGGAAAAAGGGAAAAGGAAGGAAAAACATGTTGAGGCAGGTGCTTTGACTAGGTGATCTCAGTAATGGCTGGAATCTTTCAAACTCACAAGGTTTTTTCCAAATACATTAAAAAATGACATTATACTTTCAGAATTAACATTTATTTCTGGGTGGTTGGCAAATCTTGTGTGTAATATCTTTTGTTTCTAAATTATCTTTTAGCAAGCCTTATTGTCTTAAAATCATGTGTGTGTGTGTGTGTGTGTGTGTGTGTGTGTGTAGATAAGAGCACACTGCATCTCCTCACTTAATGTCATCCACAAGTTCTTGGAAACTATGACTACAGGCAAAACAATGTGTTATGATTTTTTTCTCTTAAGTGTTATAAAAGAAATAATGTTGGAGGAAATGATGTTATTTGAGGACCTGCTGTTTATAATTTCGCTTAAAGTCACAGTTTCCAAGAATGTATTGATGACATTAAGTGAGGACTTACTGTATATTTATGCCTCTAAATATATACCCAGGTGTTCATGTACTTGTGTATACACATACCCCTCATGTATATACATAAACTGAAATTATTTGACATTAAATTCTTTCATGTCTTATAATGAAAATTCCCCTCTGTTTGATTTATTAATTACTTTCAGCAAAAATTAATGAAAAAAATATATAAGTTCAAAATAACGACTGGTACATAAAAAATGTGTAGTGAAATAAATACAATCTCATGTGTTCTACTGACGCTTTTGATATAGTTGTATTTCTGTCTTAGTTATGTAATATCAAAGGTAATAATGTAATTTTAATGAGAAGATAAATCTTTTAAATAAAAGCATTGAATCAACTTAGAAGAAAGGCATGGTAAATAGACAATTCAAAATATGATGGTAAATAATATTTCAAAAGAGAATTCTTTATTTGGAAAATATTTCATGATAACATTTGATCCTGGAGTTCTTATGATATGGCATGGTGTAAACTATAGTAAGGTAAGACTCAGCTGGTATTGAGACCTACAGATATATAAAGACTTAAAAATATAATAGGTGTGTTAGATGTTTGTTGCATGTTAGAAATAACTTTAAAATCTTTTAATCACATTTTATAAGTGAGGAATGTCAGGTTAAGTCACTCATTCAAAGTACCATAGTAGGCAAATGGACAAACCAGGATTTGAAACTGTGCCCTGACTTATTTGTAGTTCATTGTTCTTCCCATAATTCTACAGTGCCAGTAGATCTTAAAGTATATGCCTATACTGGCAAATATTTGAGTACTTTTTATGTTATGTATTGAGTCATAACAACCCTATGGAGTCAACCCTTTTGTTATCCACATTTTAAGGAAGAGGAGACTGAAGCTAATTGAATTTATGTAATTGCCCAATGTCATATTACTGGAAAACGGGGAAGTGAGAATTCGAACTCCATAACATAAACTATTGACATATTTTTCCTTTTATACTCTTCTTACTGGTTGACTCTTTCACTTCTCTTGTTTTTTCCTGTCTCTTAGGTCCATCTTAATGCCCAAGTGGGGCAGGATATGGTAAAGATTGTCAAGGATGGGAAATTCCAGGCTGTTTCTCATTTTGTGGCATGCTGAGCATGACTGAGACCAAAAAATACATATTCTGTTCTTAATTTCCACCTTCTTCTCACTGGAGTTGTCAGAAGGGTCAGGTTGAGATGGTTAAGATGCAGAGATGAAAGAGATCCACCGAAGTTGGAATGCTCTTCAGAAATCAGCAGTGTGAGGAATTCTGGATAGACACATGCATAATGAATGTCAGACTGAGAATATCTTCCCAAGTGAGGGGAGGTAGTTGGAAAGCAATTACCATTGGTGGAAGTTCAAGCAGGGACACAAAGTCCTGGTGAGGAGTGAGTGACAGGTGAATACCCTAGTTAGCAGGCAGAGCATGGTTTCAGAAAATCTTAAGAGGAACAACTGGCTATTGTCCAGAGAAATAGGCTAATAACACCAAGCAAATCTAGTGAGAATCAACAGACTAAAGTCCACGAGTAAATAGGAAAGAAACACAGATTTCTGTCCAGACAGTGCTCGGAAGTGAGATAGGACACCAAACAGAATACTCCTGGAGAAATCACTCAAATAGAAACCTGGTAATGAGAACTGAGTGGTTGGGCAAAAATGGCGGAAAACGCAAGAGGTGGTTATGGAAACAGGCTATGTACAAAAAAGAGCTGATGATTTAAAAAATAACATTAATCTACAGGAATCAGGTACTGCAGGACTAATGTTATCACACCACTGAATTCCTTGATAGAATTTTAAAGAAAGTCTTCCTAGCTATTTGATTCCAAAATCTGTGGCAGGGCTGAGCATGTACATTAAGCTTACTTAGCGTTTGGTTTGAGCATCTGGGGAATGCAAGACAGAGAAACACGTGAGCTTCTTGAGGCTTCTTTTGAGTTCTTTTCCTCTCGTTCTGCTCAGGTGATTTCTATTATTTCTGCCATTTCCTTTAATAAATTCACAGAAAGAAATTCTCGAATAATAGACTGAGCTTGAAATTCTAGTTTTGGATTTATTCTTACAAAGGAAAAGTTTGTTTAACGTTAAACTTCAAATGTTAATATATGAGGCCATAGTATCATGATTTTTTGTTTCTTTGAAGCTGCTATTTTTTGTTTCTTTGTTTG
This sequence comes from Chlorocebus sabaeus, assembly GCF_047675955.1. Taxonomy (NCBI): domain Eukaryota; kingdom Metazoa; phylum Chordata; class Mammalia; order Primates; family Cercopithecidae; genus Chlorocebus; species Chlorocebus sabaeus. The sequence goes on from NC_132913.1 coordinate 40,825,767, forward strand.
TTTTTTGAGACAGGGTCTCGCTGTGGCACCCAGGCTGGAGTACAGTGGGTCAAACATGGCTTGCTGCAGCCTGGACCTCCTGGACTCACGTGATTCTCTCATGTCAACCTCCCAAAGTGCTAGGATTACAGGCATGAGCTACCACACCTGGCACAAAGCTGCTATTCTGTATATTGAAACTTAAATATTTCATCAGTTTTTATTAATATCAGAAAACCTGAAACTGTTACTTAGATACATGGCCATCAAGTGATACTGGTTTGTTAGAATGAAATAGAAAGTATTTTTTAAAAAGATTTATATACCTCCTCTACAATAGTACAATTTTTATGCTTCAGTGAATAAAAGTACAATTTTTTAATATACTCATTTTATAGATGACATTTTTTCTACCCATTAAGTTGTGATACACATGTGTAACAATGCAAATATCACAAGTATACGGCTCAATATATTTCCAAAAGTTGAATACACCTGCATAACCACAGCTCAAATTGTTATTAAAAAAGGGAAGTGCTAAATAATACCAGCCCCTAGAACAGACACACCTCCCGAAAGTTACCATACTCCTAATTTGTGGTATTGTGGATTAGTTAATGGATTAGTTTTGTTGTGGGAAATATATGTAGATATGTATGAAATCATGGACACACAGTATGTCTAAATTTATTTCCCAACATTGTTTTAAAATTCACCTGCAATATTAAAAGAGGTTTGTAGCCCATTTAATCTTGTTGTGTCATATCTCATTTGGTATATATTCCACAGTGCATTTATCCTAATGAACATCTGGGTGGTTTCAGATTCAGGACTATTATAAATAGTGCTGCTATGAACATTTTAGTACATGTCTTTTGGAAAACAGGTATTTTTTTTTGGGTGCAATGGAATTTCTGCGCCATAGAATATACTTATGTTAAATGTTAGTGGAAGCTGCCAAATAAGCAGGGCTTCAGAATTTACCTTATTCTATATTCTTGTCAATACTATTACTTTCTATTATCATAATTTTAGCATTCTGGCCTGTATGTTCATGTTATTTTGGATTCCAACTTTCGTTTTTCTGATGGCTGATAAAGCTGAGCAGCTTTTGATATATTTATTAAATACTTGAATATGCTCTTTTAAAAATTAAAAATTATCTGCTCAGGCCTTTTGTTCATTTTTCTGTTTTGTTTCCCATTTTGTAAAATTGGTTTTGGGTTCTTGATGTAATTTTATAGAAGTCCTCAGTTGAATATATGTGGCATGAATGTCTTCTCCAATTCTCTGGGTTTCCTTTTTATTCTTTTTCTTTAAAAAATTTTTATTTTTAATAATTGTGGATACATAGTAGGTGTATATATTTATGGGGTATATGAGATGTTTTGATGCAGGCATGTAATATGAAAATGAGATATCCATCCCTTCAAGCATTTATCCATCCTTTGTGTTACAAACAATCTAATATCATTCCTTTAGTTATTTCTAAATGAACAATTAAATTATTATTGACTATAGTCACCCTGTTGTATTATCAAATAGTAGGTCTTATTGATTCTTTTTAAATTTTTGCCCCTATTAACCTTGCTCACCTTTCCACCAAACCCACACTACCCTTCCCAGCCTGCACTCTCTATGTCCTTCTGCTCTCTATGTCCATGAGTTCAATTGTTTTGATTTTTAGATCCCACAGATAAGTGAGAACACGCGATATTTGTCTTTCTGTGTCTGCCTTATTTCACTTAACAAAATGTTTTTTGAAGAACATCCCAACTGTTATTATTAGTGGTTGTCCAAATTTGCATTCTTACAAATTTACATTCTTACCAACAGTGTGCAAGGGTCCCTTTTCTCCACATCCTCAGCAGTATTAGTTATTGCCTGTCTTTTGGATAAAAGCCATTTTAACTGGGGAGATATGATATCTCATTATAGTTTTGATTTGCATTTCTCTGATGATCAATGATGTTGAGCACCTTTTTATATGCCTGTTTGCCATTTGGATGTCTTCTTCTCTTGATAAATGTTTATGCAAGTATTTGCCCATTTTTTATCAGATTATTACATTTTTGCCTATAGTGTTGTTTAAGCTGTTTATATATTCTGGTTGTCAATCCCTTGTCAGATGGATAGTTTGTGAATATTTTCCCCATTCTGTGGGTTTACTTAAACAAACAATAACTTTGTTTATTGTTTCCTTTGCTGTGCAGAAGCTTTTTAAAAGTGATGTGATCCCATTTGTTCATTTGTGCTTTGGTTGCCTATGCTTGTGAAGTATTGCTCAAGAAATTTTTACTCAAACCGATGTCCTGGAGATATTCCCCAGTGTTTTCTTGTAGTTCTTTCATAGGCTGAGGTCATAAATTTAAGTCTTTAATCCATTTTGATTTGATTTTTGTATATGGTGAGAGATAGGGGTCCTGTTTAATTCTTCTCCATATGGATATCCAGTTTCCCCAGCACCATTTATTAGAGACTGTCTTTTCCTCAGTGTAGGTTATTGGCACCTTTGTGGAAAATGAGTTCATTGTAGGTATGTGGATTTGTTTCTGGGTTCTCTATTCTGTTCCATTGTTGTATGTGTTTTTATGCCAGTATCATGTTTTATTTACTATAGCTCTGTAATATAATTTGAAGTCAGGTAATGTCATTCCTCCAGTTTTGTTTTTTGCTTAGGGTAGTTTTGGCTATTCTGAGACTTTTGTGGTTCCATATAAATTTTAGCATTTTTTGCTATTTCTGTGAAGAATGTCATTGGTATTTTGATAGGAATTGCATTGAATTTGTAGATTGCCTTGGGTAGTATAGACATTTTAACAATATTGATTCTTCCAATTCATGAACATAGAATATTATTCCATTTTTTGGTGTCCCCTTCAACTTCTTTCATCAGTATTTTACAGTTTTAATTGTAGAGGTCTTTTATTTCTTTGGTTAACTTAATTTCTAGTATTTAATATTATGTGTGGCTATTTTATATGGGATTACTTTTTAAATTTCTTTTTCAGATCGTTCACTGTTGGGATATAGAAATGCTACTGATTTTTGTATTTGGTAGTGTATCCTGCAACTTTAATAAATTTGTTTATCAGATGTAATAGTTTTCTTGTGTAATCTTTAGGTTTTTCCCAATATAAGATCACATAATTTGCAAACAAGGGTAATTTGACTTCTTTCAAATTTGATGCCTTTTATTTCTTTTGTCTGAATTGCTCTTGCTAAAAGTTCCAGGACTATGTTGAATAACAGTGATGAAAGTGAGCATCCTTGTCATGTTCCAGATATTAGAGGAAAGGCTTTCAGTTTTTTCCCATTCAGTATGATACTAGCTGTGGGTGTGCCATATATGGCTTTTATCATATTGAGATATGTTCCTTCTATACCCAGTTTTTTGAGGGTTTTAATCATGAAGGGATGTTCAATTTTATCAAGTGCTCTTTCAGCAATAATTGAACACATCATATGGTTTTTATCTTTCATTCTGTTGCTACGATGTATCACATTGACTAATTTGCAAATGTTGAAGCATCTTTGCATTCCAGGGATAAATCGCATTTAGTCATGATGAATGTTCTTTCTAATGCATTGTTGTATTTGGTTTGCTAGTATTTTGTTGAGGATTATGGCTTCAATATTCATCAGATATTGGCTTGTAGTTTTCTTTTTTTGATGTGTGTTTGTTAGGTTTTGGTATCAGGGTAATACTTGCCTCATAGAATGAGTTTGGAAATACTCTCCCCTTCTCTATTTTTTAGAACAGTTGAGTAGGATTAGTATTAGTTCTCTTTAAGATTTAGGTATAATTCAGCAGTGAAACCATTGAGTCCTGTACTTTTCTTTACTGGGAGACTTTGTTGTCCCTTCAATCTCACTACTAGACATTGGTATTTTCAGGTTTCAGAGTTCTTCATGGTTCAATCTTTCTGGTTGTGTATTTCTAAGTATTTATTTCTTACTGATTTTCCAATTTGTTGACAAATAGTTGCTCATAGTAACCACTGCTGATCCTTTGCATATCTGCGATATCAGTTGCAATGTCTCCTTTTTCTCTCTTTTTTTTAATATTTACTCCAAAATTATTTTTCTTGCCTTTATTTAAACAGAATCCCTAATTATGTTGTTATAATTAAGATGTTTACATAATTTGTATTCTATTGAGATCAATGCCAACCTAGACAACATTTCTTTTTTCTTTTTTCTTTTTTTATTATACTTTAAGTTCTAGGGTACATGTGCATAACGTACAGGTTTGTTACATATGTATACTTGTGCCATGTTCTTTTATCAACTCTGATCTTATTTATTTGTATTTTTTCTCTTTTTTTTTAGTCTGGCTAAAGTTTTGTTAATATTGTTTAAAGTTTCAAAAAAACAACATTTTGTTTTATTGATCTTTTGTACTTGTAGTGTTACTTATTTCTGCCCTCGTCTTTATTATTTATTTTCTTCTCATAATTTTGGGATTTGATTTGCTCTTGCTTTTAAGTTCTTTAAGGTGTATCATTAGATTGTTTATTTAAAGTTTCTCCCCCTCTTCGATGGAGGCAGTTACAACTCTAAATTTCCCTCTCAGTATTGCTTTTGCTGTATCCCATAGGTTTTGGTATGTTGTGTGTCTATTGTCATTTGTTTCAAGAAATATTTCAGTTTTCTTCATTTCTTCATTGACCCGCTGGTCATTCAGGAGCATATTGTCTAATTTCTATGTATTTGTATCGTTTCCAAAACTCCTATTGTTATTATGGACAAGTAAGGACTTATTTCTGCCACTTTTTTACTCGTTTTCTGGTTGTTTGGTCTTTGTTATTTCCTTCCTGCCTTTCATTAATGGAGATAATTTTCTCTGGTGATATGATTTAATTTCTCACGTTTTATTTTTTGTGTATCCATTGCATGTTATTTGTTTTGAGGTTGCCATGAGGCTTTCAAATACTATCTGATAACCCGTCATTTTAACCTTGTGACAACACTATTTGTATAAACAAGCAAAAAGAGAACTATAAAAACTCTATGCCTTAATTTCATCCCCCAACTTTTTAACTTTTTGTTATTTCTATTAATATTTTATTGTACTGTCTATAACTTGAAAAGTCATTGTAGTTATTATTTTTGATTGGTTCATTGTTTTGTCTTTCTGCTTATGATAAGTGTAGTTTACACATCACAGTTACAATGTTAATAATATTCCGTGTTTTTCTGTGTACTTAGCATTACCAATAAGTTTTGTACTTTCAGGTGATTATTTATTGCTCATTAATGTACTTTTCTTTCTGATTAAAGTGCTCCCTTTAGTATTTCTTGCAGGATAGGTCTGGTGTTGATAGAATCTCTCAGCTTTTGTTTGTCTGGGAAAGTTTTTATTTCTCCTTCATATTTGAAGGATGTCTTTGCTAGATATCCTTTGTAAGGTAAAGTTTTTTTTTTTTTTTTACTTTAGCACGTTAAATATGTTAGGTCATTGTCTCCTGGCCTGTAAGATTTCCACTGAAAAGCATTTTTCCAAAGGTATTGGAAGTCTATTATATGTTATTTATTTATTTTCTCTTGTTGCTTTTAATATCCTTTCTTTATCCTTGACCTTTATCCTTTAATAATCAAATGTCAAATGACCTTGACATTTGATTATTAAATGGTTGAGATAGTCTTCTTTGGGTGAAATCTACTTGGTGTTCTATAACCTTCTTGTGGATATTGATATCTGTCTCTAGATTTGGGGAGTTCTCTGTTATTCCTTTGAATAAACTTTCTACCTTCATCTCTTTCACTACCTCACCTCATCTTTAAGGCCATCTTTAAGACCTTACATTTGCCCTTTTAAGGCTATTTTTTCTAGATTCTGTAGGCATGCTTCATTGCTTTTCATTCTTTTTTCCTTAAACTCCTATGTGTATTTGAAAATAGCCTGTCTTCAAGCTCGGTAATTTTTTCCTCTGCCTTATTGATGTCACCATTAACAGACTGAGACATTCTTCAGTATGCCAATTGCATACTTTTCACTCCAGAATTTCTTCTTGATACTTTATAATTATTTCAACCTTTTTTTTCCAGTTTGTCTGGTGGAATTCTGAATTCCTTCTCTGTGTTATCTTGAATTTCTTTGAGTTTCTTCAACACAGCTATTTTAAAGCCACTGTCTGAAGGGTTGCATATCTCTGTTTTGCTTGGATTGGGCCCTGCTGGCTTATTATTTTATCTGGTGAGTTTATGTTTTCCTGTATGGCATTGATGCTAGTAGTTGCTCCTTAATGTTGAGTATTGAAGGGTTAGTCATTTATTGTAGTCTTCACTGCCTGGGCTTGTATGTACCTGTCCTACTTGGGAAAGCTTTTCAGACATTTGAAAGGACTTGAGTGGTGTGAACTAAACTGTAGTAATGCTGTGGTTCTTGCAACCTTGCAGAGTTACCACCTTGATGGTCTTTGACAGAATCTGGGAGAAGTCTCTGGATTACCAGGCAGAGACTCGTGTTCTCGCTCTGTGCTTTCTGCCAAGCAAACAACATCTCTTTTTCTCTTTACTGAGACACCTAAAGCTGCAAGTGAAATGGCAAAAACACTCCTGTGGTCCCCACCAGTAGAACTGCACTGGGTTAGACCTATAGCCAGCACAGCACTTGTCCTCACCCAAGGCCTGCTGTAACCACGCCTTGACTACTGATCTGTTTGCTCAGGGCCTTGGAGCTCTACAATCAGAATGTGTCACAGCCAGCTAGGCCTGTATCTTTCCCTTCAAGGTGGTGAGTTCCCCAAGGTCCCATGTGGGTCCAGAGGACCTGTGTGGGAGTCAAGGGCTAGAGTCAAAAAACTTAGAAGTCTACCTGGTATTCTACTGTACTGCAGCTGAGTTGGTGTTCAAACCACAAGATGCAGTTTTTACCACTCTTCACTCCCCTTTCTAAAGACAGGGGAACCTTATCCGGTAGCCACTGCCACCACAGGCCACAGGGAGTACTGACAGACTACCACTAATATTTCCCTAAGGCCCAAGGTCTCTTAAGTTAGGGCCTGGGACTCACCCTTTGGGACAGTGGGCTCCCCTCTGGCCCAGGGCAAGTCCAGAAATGCCGTCTGAGTCAAGTTCTGGAACAGAAGACCCTGATAGCCTGCTTGGTGCTCTACTTTCCTGTGTCCATGCAGGTACTTGAAGGCAGCCCATCTCAACTGGTGCCTTATCCTGCTGTGGCTGAGTTGGTATCCAAGATGCTAGACAGTGTCCCCCCAACTCTTTCCTCTCCTCAAGTGGAAAGAAGGGTCCTCTTCTGAAGCCTTGAGCTATGCAGCCTGCGATTAGGAGACGAGTGATGCTAAGACTCCCTTAGCTGCCCCAGCTGGTGTCTCAGTAGGTTGAGTGCCCCCCATCCACAGTCTGTGGTCCCAGTTCAATACTAGGACTCACCTAAGAGCTGCAGTCCTTCTGTACTGCCTTTCAAGGTTTCTTCAAGACCCAGAGCAGTTTGGCCCTTGTTGGTAAGGTATGCAGAAACTCAAGATCCAACAGCTGGGATCTGGGGATTTTCCTCTGGCTAGGACTGGTTTAAATGCTCCCTCCACGGGCGGTTGTTAGGTTAGTTTGGTCCATTTTTCCTCTTTCCTCTATTAGGACAGGACTGAGTTTAATGCCTCATAATTGCTGTGCTCTCCTTCCCCCAGCACCCAGTGACGCTCTCTGTGCCATGCAGTCCCTGGGAAAGGGGTGGCACCTGCAATGCATTACTTTTTCTCTATCTCTTCAGTGCCTCTTTCAGTGATAGGGGATAAAACTAGGTACTACAAGGGCTCCTCTGATTTTTAGTTCTTATGAAGGTGGTTTTTCAGTGTAGATAGTTGTTAAATCGGTGCGGAGGTTACAATTAATGGATCCTTCTATTCTGACTCTTGTTCTACCATGCCTTTTTATTCTCAGTGGTCTCTTTTGATAAACAGAAGTAGCATAGTTAAATGTAGAATTTCTTAAAGTCATTGTTAGTGTTTTTTATATCTTGTTTTAAAATCTTTATTTATTTCAAGCTGTAAAGATGTTCCCTATTTTTTCTCTATTTCATTGTTTTACCTTTCATATTTAAACCTGAAAACCATACAGAAGTGGAATTGATGTGTGTATGTGTGTGTTTGTGTATGGCATGTGAAGTAGGAGGTCAAGATATTTCCCTGCTCCTCTAATGGAAATGAATTGCCCTAGACCAAGTTTCTAAAGAGGCTATCTTTTCCCCTGTGCATTGCAGTCTTTTAGCATGACATTTTTAGAGAAATTTTCAAAAGAATGAAATGTTTAAAGTATAAATTATTACCTTTCTTGTTGATATATAAACTTTTCTTTGGCTTATACTAAATTTTAGATTGCAATTTTTAAAACAGTTTGCTAACAGTCTAAAATTTTTAGACATTTTAAGACTAGGAGTGTCAGAGTATTATTGGATTGTTTATCTTTTAGAAACCAAGCATCATCCCTTTCTCAAACAAAGGCAGTCTACTAATGCACTGCTTTTCCTCCAATTAGTTAAAAAAATCCCCTTAGTTTGCCTTTCTAGCTTATAGAAGAGCTGTTTCCTTCATCGGAAGCAGAAAAATTAATAAATATATAAGTATCAAGGTTAGGCCTTTGAGAACATAAAATTCATCATGTCTGTTTTCTCCATCAGAAAGAAAAACTTGCTTTTTAAATGCTCCCTCTCTTAATTTTCTTTATTGGATTCTATAGGTTCATACACATATATTTACAAAAGGTACTTTAGTGTTTTAAAAGTCTCAGACAAAAATGGACTATTGGCTTTAGTCCACTAACTATTTCATACAAAATATTTTTCACAAAACACTGTATTCTTGTGATTAGAAAAAATATTCTGAATTATATAAAATATTTTAAGAATACATATATTCTATTTCTATATATGAATAAAATATTTTAATTATAGTCAATAAATGGATATTGAATGAAATGTATTCTATATTTTAAATACTGACAGTTTGTCTTTATATACATATATATTTTTAAACACATGTTGTCACACACAAACACATAAAGACTGTTTTATTCAAGGAGCTTTTAATCAAAATATCCATGTATATATTTAATTATACTTTTATGCACATGCATATTATTTTCTAAGTATTTATATGTCCTCAGAATTTTTTTAATGTCTTAAACGCTGCATTCCTAAGGAAACCTGTCTTTAAAACAGTTTCCTTTACATGATTACCATCACAACATATATGTGATAAGTGAATTTTTTAGTTCAGTGCGTTAGGGTAAACTTCAAGGTAAAGTCTCTAACTATGTCAATAAAACATTCCTTGCTTTTGTGTTGGATTGTTATATTTCAATTTTATCTTAGGCAAAAGAGCATATACAAAATGAATTCTAACCTTAAGGTAGAATTCTGGTATAGCCTAAAATTTAAAGGTATAAGCTATAGCTTCAACATATTTAGTATAGAGTCATAGTAATATTGGCCTAAGACAGTTGTTATCATTAGGCCATGGAGAAATGAATTTACCCAGAGTAAAAAATGATGCCTTGCTTTTTAAGTCACACTTCTTCTCTGTGTTGAAAATTCACAAAAAGAAACTAATGTGTATGAAGACTGATTGGCAGCCACCTTGACTGTAGACCCATCAAAAGATGGAAATAAAGAGCTTAAGATCTGAAGGCACAAAGCCAGTGCCTTTGGTAGTTTAAATGTAGAGACACAAAATGAGAACAAAACCTTCAAGGGCTATGATTTTTATCTCTGAAGGTGAGAACCATTTTGCCTGTAGAACTGCAGAGTTCCAGGGACTGAAAGTTGGCGAGCAGTATGAATGTTCTGTGGTCTGTAGCAATGGTCAGTTAGCAATATTTTATGCAGTTAACCTCATAAATGTTAAGAGTAATCAGGTGTGCAAAACACATTGACATCACTCCTGGGATTGTTCGCAGTCACCTACAACTTAAAAAGGCATCGCACAGAGGACCGTAAAAAAACCATAAATACTGTAACCACTTATGTAATCATGGCATTCAGACAATGAACACAAGGCTCTTGGTTGGGCTAGTTATCTGGCTAACAAATTCTAGGCAATTCCCAGTAAGAACTTTAACTTTACAAAGATTCTAATGTCTCCAAGGCATACTGATTTATATTGCTGAAAACTAGCTTTCCCAGAAATTTAGCTCATCCAATGGGAAAACCTGAAACTCCTATTGTTGAGTGGTGGATTTTTGTGTCCTTCTCTTTACCTAGAGATTAAAAACTACCCTGAGTGGCTGGTCCCAAGATTTATTGGCAGATCTAACCAGGACATCAAAGGGTTGCCCAGGAATCTTCTGGCCTAGAAACCAGGAAGACATGGCAGATTTTTTTCTAGCATGTTTTCCAAATTTTCATTAGCTAACACCGGCTTTGAGGTCTTATGACATTTTATTTGTAACCAAGATGGCTATAAAACTTATTGTTAAGCCATCAGTCGAAGTGAAGTCAATCAGAGAAAGTCATATGTCTTTGGAGGAACATTTTGGGGAAAGAAAATGTTGTTGTGATTGTAATGTTATTTTGATTTAAAAAAATTTTTAATTTATAAAATAACCACACACTTGGTTTAATGATCCCTAAGGCATAATATGAAGATAATTGAGCATAATTTGAGAAAACAGAGAGAATAGCATGAATGTTTCCAAAAATATTCCTTACAGCAGGGGTCCCCAACCCCTGGGCTATAGACCAGTACTGGTCTGTGCCCTGTTAGAAACCGGGTTGCACAGCAGGGGATGAGGAGGCACAAGGTGTTACCGCCTGAGCTCCATTTCACATCATCTCAGAAGTGGCATTACCTTCTCATAGGAGCGCGAACTCTATTGTGAATTGAGCAAGTGAGGGATCTAGGTTGTGCATGCCTTATGATAATCTAATACCTGATGACTGAGGTGGAATAGTTTCATCCCAAAACAATCCCTCACCCGTACCTTCTGTGGAAAAATTGTCTTCCACAAAACCGGTCCCCGGTGTCAAAAAGGTTGGGGACCGGTGTCTTACAGAATTTTGTGTAATTCAATGGCTTGAATATGGTGAATTGCAGTCTAATTCTATTTTTGTGATTTCACCAGATGAAGAAAACACCTAATCTAGAGCACCTAAAAAAAGTTTCCATGAGAGTTTGCCTAGCTTGGATACTCTAATTTTTACTATTTTCTCCTCTTCTCGGGGAAACAAAGTGTCATAGTTATGCAAAACACTGCTCCAGAGGTAAAAATTCACCATTTATGTGGATCCTAGGTTTTTCTCCAAAGTAATGAATCTTTCATACAGTTTAGTCCTCTGAAGCTTACTTTATTCTGTAGAAAATTGCATGGTTATAGAGCAATTTCTAGAATACCCAACTTGAACATTTTCTACGCCAAAATCCATTTGACCAAAAAAAGTGATGCTAAGCCATGTCATCTCGTTTCCAGCTCTCTCTGAAGTGCTGAATGATAATCAATAGGCCCACCTGGAAACTCACTTTTTGCTGAGGGAGTTCAGAATATCTACTTGTATGCCAGGCGAGAATGCCAAGACAATGCAATATGAGAAGTAAGTTTTTTCTAGAAAAATCTACACTGCAGTGGACAAGTGATGCATTAGGATTGAGAGAGGACAGAAGAGAATATAATTTAGGGGACTACAGAGAAGAAAGAAATGAAAATTTATGAAAATAGGGGAAAGGAGTTTTGCTTTATCTTGTAAGGGAAACAAACATGGACATAAAAACTATGAGTAAAAAAATGCTACTTGCCTCTATTATAGAGATGTTTATAACAATTGCTTAAAAAGAAACAACTATTGGCAAAGAAATTACTCTTAATGTAAGGTCTAAGTGAAATGTCCACTGTAGAAGTAATAACAGTTGAAGTACCAACATATACTCTAGTCATCTCTCTCAGGTACATTCTTGGTTGTGTATATAAAGGAATTATTTCAATTATTTTTTCCCCTGATCTTTAGATATTGGTGTTCATATGTAAAATTCCTATTCATTTTTCAAGACCAAATTCCAGATGATACTTCTCTTGCCTTCAATGGTATAATCCAGATTCCTCCTGCTTAAAGATACTTATGCATGTTCTATTACAGTGCTCAACTTATTGTGTTATATGTAATTGTAAGTCTCTATCTTTTTCATGTCTTATATCCTGTCTTCATGTCTTGCTTGTACCTTAGTTTTGGACAGTATGTGGGACATATACTCATTGCCCTATAAGTGAGTATTGGATTACTAAATATAGAGGAAAAGCACTCTTTCTCTAGACTGACACCTGAGTTATAAAATAATTCCCTTCTTGACCCCAGACTCATTTGTTCAGTTAATGAATATTGATTAAGTACCTAGAATGATCAAGCACGCAGCTACTTCTAGTGTGTTCACCATTGTTATATTTTATTTTTTCTCATCACATCTGTTTCTTTTTTTTCATGGTTATTTTATTAGCAAATATGGGATGTTCATTTTTACTTCGTCTTCGTCTTCATATTTATTTACAAGTTTGTAGAACACAAATATTTTTGAAAGGAAAATAAAAGCCACCTAATATATATTTTTTCAAATTGGCATTGGTTTATAAAATTTCCTTGCTATTATCTTCCGTGTATGTGTATATATGTGTGCACATTTGTCTTTGCCTATTTTATCCTGTAGTACTCATAAGAACTGAATCTGCCTATTATTATGAGGAAGTGTATGGATGTTCTTTTGATGAGAGTAAAACTTGATGTATAAGGGGAAAAAGACACATAGCCATTAATTAATTAATCAATCTATGTATTTACTTATTCAATAAAGATTTACTGATGTCTTACTGTTTATAGAAGAGTTTAAGCATGCAAAAGACCTGGATTTTGCTCTCAGAGAGCATTTTGATTCTCTGCCACTTCCCCTTTTTGCCAAAATAGGATATTCAATAATTTTGGTTACATTTATTTCTTTTCTTATTTGACTACACACTAATGATCAAGGTCCTTTGAACTTTATGCATCTCTTTGTAAATGGATGATACTTATAATTTATTGTTTCCAAAATGCATTCCTGGATGTAGCCTTATACCTTCTTTTCAACCATCACTTATAAGGCAATGCAGAGATTCAAGCAATTCCTATAAGAAGAGGGAAGCGCATTCTGTAAACCTTCTGTTACATGTCTATTTGGTAAGAACTTCTTGAATATCTGGGAAAATGCTTGTTGTTTCTGGATATTTACCAAAATATTACTCATTTCATAGCATGTTTACCATGGAAATGCAGAATCAGTCATTTTTCATTTTAGTCGAGAAAATATTTGTAATTCCTAAGCCATTAATTGTATTCAATTTTCACTTGGCTTGATTAATGCTCTGTATTGATGACAATCTCAAGAGTAAATTCAGACTTGCTTTGTAATTTCTAAGGGATTTTTTATCCATGTAAAAAATTATCCTGTTATATGTGTTATTGAATGTTGAATCATTCAAATACCTGAGCTGAATGTTTTTTATATTAGTTCATAAGAATTGATTATAACTTGGTAATGACTAAAATTCTGGTTATACAGCAATTCAGTGATTTCAGGTGCCATAAGTCATTTAAACTTTTGGCCAAAAGATATATATCTCTCCTATTTTAATTCAATGAAAACCTTATTTTAGGAACAAAAATTCTATTAAAATGTTTTTTGCTTTCTACCATTTTAATTATTTTTAAAATATCTATAAAATTATGGTTGCTTCTTTCAAAATTATTTGTCCCTGTAGAGCTCCTATCTTTGATAACAGGACTATAATTCACCCACTATTATTCAAAGAGTCAGATCTGTTATACATCTCTTTGAAATAAAAATTAATGGCCTGAAAAATTAAGCATCCATTTTCAAGGACTGTGAGATTTTAGTCTATGGGATGCCTCTAGCTTTTTAAATGTTATATTGTAACATTACTGGCTGTAGGTTTGCAAGTGCAAAGTGCCCTTATTAAATATGAAAATATTTTATTTTTTAGGATCATTCGCTTCATGCAGCACATACGTAATTATTTGGCATATAGATGTAGAGCTAGGTACTGGAGATAAAATGATAAGCAAAAACAGGCAAGTTTCTATTCTTGTGTTGCTTAGTCTGGTGGGTAAGTCAGGCATTAATTAATCACAAACATTGTAAATGCAGCTGTGACACATACTATAAAGGAGGTGTGCATGATAATCCACATGAGAGGTTTCACTTGGCGTGGAGGTCAAGGAGGGCTTTTAGGAGGAAGCATCACTTAAGCTGAGATGCCAGGAATAAATAAGCTTTTAATCCATGAAGAAAGAAGAAAGAAAGTTTACAGGCCGAGCAACAAATGTTTCAACATGTGTGCTAAGAAATAATGGAAATGAAATTATAATTGTTTTTAATGAAGGACGTGGTTTTCTTTTCCAAAATGGTTGACTAGAAGAATTTCTAGGATATGTTATCCACTTAGAAGAACCAAAGTAATGTGTGGACAATCACACTTTGAATACATTATTCAAGCAGGAACATGGGAGCTCAACAGAAAAGCAAAAAGAAACTTTAAAATCTAGGAAGAAGAAAGAAAACAAGCAGCTTGTGTGTCGTCCAGGAACTGGGAATGAATTCCCGATATGGGAGAGGGTGAATGAATGCCTTTTTGGGGTCTACTTTCTCACTGGGGAGTCATGCAATCTGGGCCACGGGATAGCATTTTCACCCTCCCAAGTTCTGAATCTAACTTAGGGAGTGGCTATGAGACTGTGAGAATTGCTACAGGGTAAGTCCTATGCCCCTTTCGAGACCCCAGCAGCTACTATAAGACATCGTTATTGATCCTAGCTCTTGAAACACTGCACACAGTCCTAGGATTCAGCAGTGTCAGTCCCAGCTATTAGGGAAACTTGTGCAGCACTTGAAAAGGGGTGGGCCCTCACAACCAGCTCTGAGAAACATGTGTGGCCTGGGACCCAGCTGCTGGTGCTAGAACCAAGCACCTACTTCCCCTAGGAACTGAGCAGAAGGAGAGTTGCTATGAAGGATTGATCTTTAGATGGGGAGAAGCTCCTATAGCCTAAAACTGAGTTACTGACTAGGTACAAACTGTTGGCACTGACTGAAGAGCTGGATGGGCTGTGACAGCTGAGGTAGGGAAAGGAGCCCCACTGGGACTGGGGCATGAGAAAATGTAAGTCTCACTCTTACTGGCTAAAATTGTAGCTGTTGGGTTCATACCACCCTCCCCATGCTAAGACCTTAGTGCAGCAGTGGTTGCTCCTCACCCGTGTTTCACCAGAGGCCTGATATCTGCCCCACCCCATCAAGACTGGTGCATGCATCCATCATTGAGGGGGCTTGAGCACAAGCTTGCCTGGTCCAACTTCACTGCCCCCCTCCAAGACACAGCACAGTATTCAGGTTTTTGGATGTTTCACAACCCAGTCCACCATGTGGGATACCTAAGCACTTCTTAGTAACAGAGGTTGGGCATAAGCATCCTATAGCTACCTCCACAGCTGGGTCTCACCTGCAAGTGCCATCTACTGGCCCACACAGTCAGTTGCAACCATTGCTAACATGAAAGCACAGTGCTTGAAAACCATAAAGCCTCATGACCACTACTACCACCATTCCCCTACCACCCTGACTGCTCAAGAGGCAGACTGCTCAAGAGGCAGAATGCCCAAAAGCCAACTCACTTGGTACACTGCTACTACAACTGGCATCCAAGAGGTCCACGTATTGGCTTGCCTGGAGCCACCAACAAAGGTGCCAGCATATGCTGCACAGAAAACAAGAATAGATACAGTTAACCCACCACTGAAATCTGAAGACAGGCCCATCTGGCATTCCAGTCCCTAGCACAACTTCACCACAGCTCCTGCCAATAGCAGCACCCTAACATGACTGAGGAAAATGCAGATACCACTAATGCCATTTATAGCTAAAAAAATTGTAGATTATTCACTACTGCATGCACTCAGAGGCAAAACTAAAGGCCCTTACCCAATCAACATCATAGTCATATCTTCAAGGAAAAAGTCTACCCCCACCAAACAAAAGTAAATTCAAAATTAGAAGCACCTGTTGCTAGAAATTCACAGGAAACGTCAAAAGCTAAGAAATATGACACCATCAAATGAACACAATAATTCTCAAGCAGTAGATCCTAACCAAAAAGAAATACATGAAATACCAGATAAAGAACTCAAAATATTGATTTTTAAAGAGCTTGAGGAGCTGCAAGAGAAATCTGAAAACCAATACAAAGAACCCAGAAAATCAACTCAGGAAGTCAATAAGAAATTAAATAAGGAGATAGATATTTACAAAAAACAAACCAAATAGAAATTCCAAAACAGAAAAATCCTTTGAAGGAAATACAAATACATTTGAAAGCCTCAACAATGGATTTGACCAAGGAGAAGAAAGGATTTCATATCTTGAAGACACATCTTTTAAAATAATTCAGTTAGACAAAAGTAAAGCAAACATAAAAAAGAATAAACAAAGCCTTTGAGACATTTGGAACTATGTTAGCTGAACACACTCATGAATTATTTGTATTTCCTGCATGTGAAGAGAGGTTAAAAGGTTTAGAAAACCTATTTAACAAAATAATAGATGAAAACTTTTAACATATAACAAAAGACGTAGACATCCACATGCAGGGAGCTCAATGATCTCCAGGCAAATATAATGCAAATGACGAGTTTGCCACAGTATATCATAATCAGACTGTCTGAAGCCAAATTGAAAGAATGAATTCTAAAATCACAAGAGAAAACTGCTCAGTCATCTATAAAGGAAACCCATTCATACTACCAGTGAACTTTTCAGCAGGAACTGTACAGACTAGAAGAGCAAGGGAGAATATATTCAAAGTGCTGAAAGAAAAAAAAAAACAAGCAAGGATTCTGGGTTCAGCAAGATTAAGTTTCATAAATAAAGGAGAAATAAAGTTTTTTTTTCAGATGAGAAAATGTTGAGAGAATTCATCACCAGTAGATCGACCTGATAAGAAATAGTCAAAGGAATCCTAAACTTGGAAGCAGAAGAATGATATTCACCATCCTGAAAACATAATAAAGTATAAAATCCACTGGTAAAGAAGTCACATAAAGGAGGAAGAGAAAGGAATCAAATGACATCACTACAGAATTCCATAAAACCACAAAGACAGAGAAAAACGAAGAAACAATTCACAAAACAAGTAGAAAAAAGTTAACAATATTACAGGAACAAAATCTCACACATCAGTATTCACCTTGAATATAAATGGATTAAATGCATTACTTAAAAGATATAAATCAGTTGAATGAGTAAAAGACCATGATCCAAATATATACTGCTTACAGGAAACTGACCTTGTCTATAAAGACACATATAGATTGAAAGTAAAGGAGTGTAGATATTCCACACAAATGGAAACTGAAAGTTAGCAGGAGTGGCTATACTTATATCAGATAAAATAGACTTTAAGTTAAAAACAGTAAAAAGAAAGACAAAGAAGGTCATTATAGAACAATGAAGGGATTAATTCAGCAATAGGGTATAGCAATTCTGAACACATATGCACCCAACACTAGAGCACACAGATTCACAAACTTTACTAGACCTAAAGAGAGAGAAGACAGAGAGAGCAATACAATAATATTTGGAGACATCAACACCCTACTCACAGCATTAGATCATCTAGATAGAAAATTAACCAAGAAACATTAAACTTCAATTTAACTTTAGACCACATGGGCCTTACAGATATTCACAGAATTTTCTACCCAACAACTACAGAATATACACTTTTCTCATCAGTGCATGAAATATTCCTTAAGATTGACCATATGTTAGGCCATAAAACAAGTCTCGGTACATTTTTTAGAATCAAAATTATATGAAATATCTTCTCAGACCACAGTAAAATAAAACTAGAAATCAATAGCAAGAGGAACTTTGGAAATTGTACCAATACATGGAAATTAACCTGCTCCTGAATGATCAGTGGGTCAATAAAGAAATTGGCTGGGCACAGTGGCTCAAGCCTGTAATCTCAACAATTTGGGAGGCTGAGGCAGATGGATCACTTGAGATCAGGAGTTTGAGACCAGTCTACCAACATGGTAAAACCCTGTCTCTACTAAAAATACAAAAAAAATTAGCTAGATGTAGTGGCACACACCTGTAATCTCAGCTACTCCGGAGGCCTAGACACAAGAATCACATAAGTCTGGGAGGGAGAGGTTGCAGTGAGCCAGAACGCACCATGGCACTCCAGCCTGGGCGACAGAGTGAGACTCTGTCTCAAAAAAAAGAAAACAAAAAAACAAAAAAAAACCCACAGAAATTAAAAAATAAATAAATAAAATGGGGACACAACATACCAAAACTTGGATACAGCAAAAGCAGTGCTAACAAGGAAGTTTACAGCACTAAACGCTGTATGCATCTGTTCTCACTCTGCTGATAAAGACATACCTGAGACTGGGCAATTTACAAAAGAAAGAGATTTAATAGACTCACAGTTTAACATGGCTGGAGAGGCCTCACAATCATGACAGAAGACAAAGAGGAGCAAGTCATGTCTTGCATGGATGGCAGCAGGCAAAGAGAGAACTTGTGCAGGGGAACTCCTCCTTATAAAAGCATCAGATCTCATGAAACTTATTCGCTATCACAAGAACAGCATGGAAAAGAGCTGCCTCCATGATTCAATTACCTCCCACTAGGTTCCTCCAACAACATGTAGGAATTCAAGATGAGATTTGGGTGGGGACACAACCAAACCATATCATTCCAACCCTGGCCCCTCCCATATCTCATGTCTTCACATTTAAAAACCAACCATGCCTTCTCAACAATCCCCTAAGGTCTTAACTCATTTTAGCATTAACTCAAAAGTCCACAATCCAAAGTCTCATCTGAGACAAGGCAAGTCTTTTCTGCCTATGAGCCTGTAAAATCAAAAGCAAGTTTGTAACTTCCTAGATACAATGGGGATACAGGCATTGGATAAATGCAGCCATTCCAAATGGGAGAAATTGGCCAAAACAAAGGGGCTACAGGCCCCATGCAAGTCTGAAATCCAGTGGGGCAGTCAAATATTAAAGCTCCAAAATGATCTCCTTTGACTCCATGTCTCACATCTAGGTCACACTGATGCAAAAGATGGTTCTCATGGTTTTGGGCAGCTCTGCTCCTGTGTCTTTGCAGGGTACAGCCTCCCTCCCAGCTGCTTTCATGGGCTGGCATTGAGTGTCTGTGGTTTTTCCAGGTGAATGGTAAAAGATGTCAGTGAATCTACCATTCTGGGGTATGGAGTATGGTGGCCTTCTTCTCACAGTCCCACCAGGTGGCACCCCAGTAGATACTCTGTGTGGGGTCTCTGACCCCACATTTTCCTTCTGCACTGCCCTAGCAGAGGTTCTCCAAGAGGGCACTGCCCCTGCAGCAGACTTCTGCCTGGGCATCCAGGCATTTCCATACATATTCTGAAATACAGGCAGAGATTCCCAAACCCCAGTTTTTAACTTCTGGGCACTCCCGGGTTCAACACCATGTGCAAGCTGCCAAAACTTGGGGATTGTATCCTCTGAAGCCATGGCCCAAGCTGTACTTTGGCCCCTTTAAGCCACAGCTGGAGTGGCTGGGATGCAGGGCAACAAGTCCCTAGGCTGCACACAGCATAGGGACCCTCAGCTCAGCCCACGAAACCATTTTTTCCTTCTAGGCCTCCAGGCCTGTGATGGGAGGAGTTGCCTTGAAGACGCCCTGGAGACATTGTCCCATTTGTCTTGGGGATTAACATTTGGTTCCTTGTTGCTTGTGCAGCTGGCTTGAATTTCTCCTCAGAAAATAGGATTTTCTTTTTTATTACATTGTCAGGATGCAAATTTTTTGAACTTTTATGCTCTGCTTCCCTTATAAAACTGAATGCCTTTAACAGCACCTATGTCATCCTTGAATACTTTGCTGCTTAGAAATTTCTTCTACAGGCCGGACATGGTGGCTTATGCCTGTAATCCAGCACTTTGGGAGACCAAGGCAGGTGGATCACCTGATGTTGGGAGTTTGAGACCAGCCTGACCAACATGGAGAAACCCCATCTCTACTAAAAATACAAAATTAGCCATGCCTGTAATCCCAGCTACTCGGAAGGCTAAGGCAGGAGAATCTATTGAACCTGGGAGCTGAGATCATGCCATTGCCCTCCAGCCTGGGCAGCAAAAGCAAACCTCTGTCTCAAAAAAAAAAAAGAAAAAAAGAAATTTCTTCTGCAAGATACACTAAATCACCTCTCTCAAGTTCAAAGTTCCACAAATCTTGAGGGCAGGGGCAAAATGCCACCAGTCTCTTTGCTGAAACATGGAAAGAGTTACCTTTGCTTCAGTTCCCAACAAGTTCCTCCTCTCCATCTGAGACCACCTCAGCCTGGTTTTCATTGTCCATGTCATTATCAGCAGCATTCTGGTCAAAGCCACACAACAAGTCTTCAGGGAGTTCTAAACTTTCCCACCTTTTTTGCCTTCTTCTGGGCCCTCCAAACTGTTCCAACCTCTGCCTTTTACCCAGTTCCAATGTTGCTTCCACATTTTTGGGTATCTTTTCAGCAGCACCCCACTCTATGGGTACCAATTTACTGTATTAGTCTGTTTTCATGCTGCTGATAAAGACATACCAAAGTCTGGGCAATTTGCAAAAGAAAGAGGTTTAACGGACTTACAATTCCACATGGCTGAGGGAGGCCTCAATATCATGGAAAAAGGCAAGGAGGAGCAAGTCATATTTTACATGAATGGCTGCAGGCAAAGAGAGAGAACTTAAGCAGGGGAACTCTTCCTTATAAAAGCATCAAATCCCCAGCATGGTGGCTCACACCTGTAATCCCAGAACTTTGGGAGGCCAAGGTGGGTGGATCACGAGGTCAGGAGATCAAGACCATCCTGGCCAACATGGGGAAACCCCGTCTCTACTAAAAATACAAAAAATTAGCCAGGCGTGGTGGTGGACGCCTGCAGTCTCAGCTACGCTGGAGGCTGAGGCAGGAGAATGGCGTGAACCCAGGAGGCAGAACTTGCAGTGAGCCGAGATTGTGCCACTGCACTCCAGCCTGGGTGACAGAGTGAGACTCTGTCTTAAAAAAATAAAAAATGAAAGAAATAAAAAATAAATAAATAAATGAAACTGATAAATGGTTAACTAGAGTAACCAAGAAAAGACTCAAATAATTACAATGAGAAATAAAAAGGAGGCATTACAATTGTTAGTTTGGTTATAGAAAACATTATCAGAGACTATTATGAACATATATACACTTATAAACTAGAAAACTTAGAGGAAATTGATAAATTTCTGGGAACATACAACCTCTCAAGATTGAATCAAAAGTAAATAGAAAACTATAAGAGACTGATAACAAATAGTGAGGCTGAATTAGTAATAAATCTCCCAACAAAGTGAAGCCCATGACCAAATGGATTTACAGCCAAATTCTACCAGATATACAAAGGAGAACTAATACAAATCCTCTTGAGACTGCTGTAAGAAATCAAAGAAGAGAGAATTCTAATTCATTCTATGAGGCCAGTATTACACTGATACAAAAACCAGACAAGGACAGAGAAGCAACAACAAAAACTACAGACCAATATCACTGATGAACATACATGCAAACTTTCTCAACGAAATACTAGAAAACCAAATTCAACAAAACATTTTAAAAAACACAATAAAGTAAGTTTTATATAGCAATGCAAGGATTGTTAAACATATGCAAATCAATAAATTTGTTACATACACCAATCAACAGAATGAAGGACAAACCCATGTAATCATCTCAATAGATGCAAAAAAGTATTTGATAAAATCCAACATCTCTTTGTGATAAAAACCCTTAGCAAACCAGATATAGAAGGATTGTATCTCAAAATAATAATTGCCATATATGACAAACCCATAGCCAATATAACACTGAATGGAGAAAAGTTGAAAACATTCCTTTTAGAAACTAGAATGAGACAATGATACTAATTTTCACCACTCCTATTCAACATTGTACTAGAAGTCTTAGTCAGATAAATGCAGTAAGGAAAACAAAAAAAGGCATCCAAGTTAGAAAAGATAAGATCGGATTATTCTTGTTTGCTGATGGTATAATCTTATGTCTAGAATAACCCTATGATTTCACCAAGAAAACTCTTAGCTTTGATCACTGAATTCAGTAAAGTTGCAAGATAAAAATTAACATATAGAAATCAGTAATGTTTCTATATTCCAGTAATCTAGCTGACAAGATCAAGAAAGCAATCACATTTACAACAGCTATACAAAAATTATCTAGGAATATATTTAACCAAGGAGATAAAAGACCTCTAAGAGGAAAATTACAAAACATTGATGAAAGAAATAGTAGGTGACACAAACTGAAAAACATCCCAAGCTCATGAGTCAGAAGAGTTAGTATCATTAAAATGACCTTAACATCCAAAGTAATAGCTTCAATGCAATCCCTAGCAAAATACCATCATTTTTCCTCAGAATTAGAAAAATAGAAATGTAACATTTATATGGAACCAAAAAGGATTCCAAATAGCCAAAGGAATTCCAAGCAAGAAAAACAAAGTTGGAGGCATTACATTACCTGACTTCAAGTTATATTGCAAAGCTATAATAACCAAAACAGCATGGTACTGGTATAAAATAAACACATATTGACAGAACAAAATAAATTGTCATGGGGAGAGAATAAAGCTATATTCCTGTCTCTTACCATATACAAAAATCAACTCAATATGGATTAAAGACTTAAATATAAGACCCCAAACTATAAAAATGCTGGAAGTAAACACAGGGAAAACTCTTTTGGATATTAGGCAAACAATTTATGATGAAGATTTCAAAAGCACAGGCAATAAAAATAAAAATAGACAAATGGGACTTAAACTAAAAAATCTTCTGCACAGTAAAAGAACTAATCAACAGGGTAAACAGATAACCTGCAGAATGAGATAAAATATTTGCAAACTGTTCCCAAGATAGGTGACTAATATCCAGAATTTACAAGAAACTCAAACAACTCAACAACAACAACAAATAGTACCCTTAGAAAGTGGGCAAAGGACATGAATAGAATTTTTTCAAAAGCAAACTGATAAATGGTTAACAGATTATATATATATATATAAAATGCTCAACATTACTAATTACTAGAGTAAAGCAAATTAAAGCAAATTAAAACTACAATGAAATATCACCTTACCACAGTAAGAATGGCTAGCATTAAAGTCAAGAAACAACAGATGTTGGTGAGGATGCAGAGAAAAGGGAATTTTCATATATTGTTGGGACGAATGTGAATTAGTACAACCTCTATGGAAAACAGTATAGAGATTTTTCAAAGAACAAAAAAAAAATTAACTATAACTCAATCCAGCAATTTCACTACTTATCTTCTACTCAAAGGAAAATAAATCAGTATATTAAAATGATACTTGCATTGGAATGTTTATCACAGCACTATTCACAGTAGGAAAGATATGAAATCAGTGAAATCAACCTAAGTGTCTATCAGTGTATGATTGGATAAAGAAAATGTGGCATATATCCACTATGGATTACTATTCAGCCATAAAAGAATGAAATTGTGTCTTTTGCAGCACCATGAGTGGAACTGGAGGTCATTATTTTAAGTGAAACAAGCCAGACACACAAATACAAATATCCTATGTTCTCACTCATAAATGGGTGCTAGAAAATGTACACACATGGATGTAAAGAGTGGAATGATAGACAATGGAGGAGGACTCCCAGACCCTCTGAAGGAAATGGACTTTTCCTGAAGGACCTGGGAGAGACCCAAATACTGTGAGTGCCCCAACTGCAGAAGTGGGAAAGGGAGACCCTCCTCCCCCAAACACACACCCCCAGTGGAGAAAGTGAAAGTCTGTTTCCAAGAGAAACTTCTGACCTTACCTTGAGATGAGTAAATTTAGAGAGCTGAGTAAAATACAGGGACAGAAGAAGCAGCAGAGAGGCCCTGCGAACTCGCTGGTTCCCCAGACAGTTCACTTCACTCCTGCCTGGCATCACAAGGATCCATCAGGAGGGAAGCCAGAGGAGCAGGGGGTAAAACTCCACAGGAAGAAGGAAATCTCTAGCTGAACTTCAGAAAAATTTGAACAGGGTGAAAACGGGGTGAGAAACCTCATGGCCAGAACTCGGGGGAGGGTGCAAATCCGTTGTGCAGACTTTACAGCCCTTTTCTTTCGCAGCTAGGAGGTGGGTAGCCTGGGGCAAGTTCTCAAGCCCATCTCGCCCACTACCTGTAAACAGACTTGGGGCTGTTGGGGGTGCCCAGTGAGAGTGAGACCAGCCCTTCGGTTTGTGTGGGAGCTGAGTGAGGCCTGTGACTGCTGGCTTTCCCCACTTCCCTGACAACCTGCATTACTCAGCAGAGGCAGCCATAATCCTCCCAGGCACACAACTCCAGTGACCTGGGAATCTCACCCCCATTCCCCACAGCAGCCATAGCAAGACCCATTCAAGGAGAGTCTAAGCTCAGACACACCTAGCCCTGCCCCAACCTGATGGTCCTTCCCTACCCACTCTGGTAGGGGAAGACAAAAGGCAACAATCTTAATAATCCTGTTGCTTTTCTTGAGATTCTTTGCTAAGTACTTCCTATCTCAACAAACTTGTTCATTTGCCATCTTTGTAAACAGTCTCTACATGGTGGAATGAGGTGTACCGGTTTAGGAAAGATGGTATCAGGGTGGTGGGAGATACACTAGAGGAATCATATCTTTTATTCTTATACCATAAATTCCTAAGAAAAATTATGCTTCAGTGTTTTAATGTTCAATGTTCCACACCAAATGTTTACATTAAAATGTAACATAAAATATCATTGGACTTGATAAACCACTGACCCATTTTCTGTGGTATAAGAACCCTCCTAGGAGCTAGTGGCCTTTCTACTTTGAAATCTTGTACAGAGAGTAATGTTCCAGACGTCAATGAAGACTGAAGCTTCATGAAAAGGGCTTATTTTTAACTCAATAACTTACCATAAAATAATCTGACCCACATTGACAATATGCATCATAGATATTCTATACTTGGTAATTATCCAGTAATGATAGGCAATTTACATTAATTAGGGTAATTATTGTTAATTTTATAAAATCAAACCAAACTTTTTGTTTATCTTTTCTTTGGTAATTTTCTGAAATCTGAAAGTTAAATGAATGTTAAAAGCATTTCCCCTGAATGTTTATGTATTTTACTTTTCTCATGCTCTCTTATACACACAGCTGCTAGATATTAATTCCCATTATAAGCCACAATTTGCCCACAGCACTCTTCTAAAACTGTTCCAATAAAGGTTACCAATGACTAAAACTAACCAAAGAAGGTTTACATTTTGATTAAAAATTCTAGGACTTAATTACCGTTTATATAGTATTTGCCTTGGGTGACTGTGCTTGGTTTTTGGAAACATTTTTTCTTGACTTGTCTTCCATGACACTGATATCTTCTGAATTTCTTCCTAGTTCTGATTATGTTTTCTAATCATGATCTCCCTTTCACTTGCCTTTAAGTGATCATATTGCACTGAAATCTTTCAATTGTCTTCATGGGTTTTTTTTTTTTTGGTAATCTTATCTCTTCTAATACAATCTACGTGCACCTATATGCTGAAACTCTAATACCTTTACCTTTCAGTTCTGATATTTCTTAACTGAAGACCTATATTTCCTTTTGAACATATCAAGTATATGCTGAAGGTAAATATACTTGTTCAAAACTTACCTCATTATATTTTTTTACTCAAGCTGGTCCCCTGTTTTTCTAAGTACAAATTGTAAACATAATAGTTTTACAAGTTAAAAGCAACATGAAATGTAATCTTCCATTATCCATTTTGCTAATCGCTTCTGCCCTCATCCAGCTAAGAATAAATACATTCTCAAGCATTAAAAATCTCAAGTATATAGGGCTTATGAGTCCTTGGAAAATAAAACTATTTGACTATAAATTTCAGCCAACCAATAAAAAGATCAAAATTACAGTCTCAGGAATGATGAAGCCATGTGAAAGAATACTGAAATTCAATCTAAATCTAAGTAATTATAAAAAAATCTGAAATTCAATCTAAATCTAAGTAATTATAAGAAATATAACTGACATAATTCTAGACAACATATAAAATGTTAATATAATGTGGCATGGAGAGAGTAAAAAAATGGGAGAAAATGTACTTTTTGTAGTATTATGTTTAAATATTTCAGAGTTGGTAATAAATAAAGGTTTACTTATATGATTTGAAGTGTTAATAGTATCCATTACAAAATCAAAAGAAGAAAATAAAACTTCAATGTAATTTGATGGGGAAAAAAATCACACTCAAATTAGATAATAGAGACCATGTGCCAAATAATAGGAAAAAATGAAGATTAAAAATTAAAAAAACAAAATGATCGAATTTAAATCAGATGTTTGTTTATGGCAGTAAATGGAAATAAGATATTATCTATTAAAAGAAAAAGGCACTCAGTTTGTATAACAAAACAAAATTTTATGCTATCTAAAACTCAGAAATAAAATTATTTCAATATAAGGAAGATCTTTAAAAATTTGTTAAATCTTTATATTGATTCCATATTTGATAAAGCCATTAAATGCTAATCAAAATAAGAATGAATGGAAATTTTGCTACAGTGATTTTTATAATAATAACTAATTATATGATATAAAAAGGTTCATCAGAAATAAAATTATTACAAAATGAGCAAGATGCTTTAAAAATTTATTAAGCTTTAATATTTATTACTTATTTTTAAAAAGGCCATTGAAAAACTGTAAATAAAATATGAACAGATGAATATTGTCCTACCATGATTTTTTAAAAAATCAGATGAACCACTAGAATCATTTTCATTAAAATCAGCCAAAATATGTGCCCAATATTGCCTCTGTAGTTTAATCTTGTTCTGAATGTACCAAACAACGCAATTAGACGTGTAACTAAAATAAGTGGTATAAATATAGAATGGCTTAAAGCAACGCATTTCTTATTATATTTTGTGATTCTAAGTGGCTCAGCTGAGTGGTTCTTGCATGCATTTCTTCACCCAGGTAAGATTAGTTCTTGGCTGGGTGTATAACCATCTGAAGGCTCAGCTGGGCTGAAAGATGGCAAGACTCACAAGGCTGGCAGTTGAAGCTGACCATTGGTTGGAAGCCTAGCTGTGGATAACAGCCAGAAAGCTTACATCTCAGATTTCATAAGCTTCTCACAGTGTGGTGGTTGAGTTCTGAGAGGGAGGGTCCTAAGTGTGAGTGTTCCAAATCACAGAGGTAGATAGAAGCTGCTAAGCCAAATAATGTGTCTGTGCCCATAACCAACACAGTATCAATTTGTTACATTCTTTTGATGAAATCAGTCACAGAGCCTAACCAGCATCAGGAAGTGGAGACATAAACTCCACTTCTTAATGCAGACAACTTAATAAAGACACCTCACAGAAGAGCTTGTTATATAGAGATGTTTTTGCAGCTTCCTTTGAAAATGCAATCTATTACTCTTAGTAATAAACCTAGCATGACATTTGCAACATCTAAATTATAAAATGTTGGAGACCATGCTGAAGATCACCAAAAAAATCTTTAAATGGAAAGATTTAAGTGGAAAGATATTTTCCTTAGATAGGAAAATTCAATATTATAAACATGGCAATAGTTTCTAAATTAATCTGTAACCTCAATTTAATATCTGTTTAATTACAATAACATGTTTTTAACTTGACAGGATTAAAGTTCATGTAGAAAAATATGCACATAATAAATGCTGGGAAAAAACTCTAAAAGGAAGAAAACTGAGAATAAAATCAGTAATTAAAATGATTAACATATATACGCATATGTATATGTGTACATATGCATGCAAATAAAGACTGATCAGTGGGAAAATAATAAAATTCTGTTTTAGAATTCTAGGATATATTGAAATCTAATTATGTCAAAGCAGTAGTTAAAATATGCTTTTCAACAAATGATGTAGGAAGACTAAAAAGCAAATCGGGGTACAAATTTTAAACATCTGTTATATGGAAAACATCCATAAACAAAATCCAATGACGAACAGAAAAATGAGAAAAATATTTGCTGTGCACAGGACAAAAATCTAAATTTTAGAAAAATTGAAAGAATTCTTTTTCTCATTTAGATTCTACAACAGTTTTTATTAAAAAGTTTCTAGGCTTCTACTCTGGCCTCCTTTGTTTTTCCCATAACAGACTGCCTACATAATTTTCAGGCACAGTGCAAAATGAAAATGTGGACCTTTTGTTAATAAATTATTTTGTATTTCAGTACAGCCACAGCAGAGCATTAAACCTAGTACAGGGCACTTCCAGGCACAGGACTCAGAGCAACTGCACAGATCACACAAGCATGAAGCTGATCCTGTCCCACAATATCTTTTAAAAATATAAATCATCGGACAAGTGTGTCGTGACATTAAATGGTAGAAAGCATTATCTTTTCAACAAATGGTACTGGACAACTGGATACCCACATGCAAAAAAAAAATAATAATAAATAAAGTTAGACACTTGCCTTACATCTTTAAAAGAATTCACTCAAAATGAATTATAAAACTAAATGAAGAGCTAAAGCTGGAAAATTCTTAGAAGAAACAGAGGAGTAAATCTTTGTGAGCTTGAGTTAGAGAATGTTTTCTTAGATATGATACCAAAAGCACAAACAGCAAAAAAATGAATAAATTGGACTTTATCATAATTAAGAAAAATTATGCTGCAAATGATACTATCAAGAAAGTAAAAAGACAGAATGGGAGAAATGTTTGCAAATCATATATATGATAAGCACCTTGTATCCAGAATATATGTTCTTAAAGCTCAGTAATAAAAAGACAACCCAATTTCAAAATGAGCAACTCTAAAAAAGTAAAGAAATGGCCAATAGGCACATGGAAAGATGTTTAACACGTTATTCACTAGGGAAATTCAAATTAAATAAAGAGATATAACTTTATATCCACTAAGGTGGCTATAATAAAAACAGACGATAGCAAGCATTGGCGAGGCTGTGGAAAAATTAGAACCCTCATATACTACTGGTATAAATGTAAAATGGTACAGCTACTTTAGAAAAACAGCTCCACAGTTGTTAAAATGTTAAATATGGAGTTTATAAGTATGAAGTATAAAACTGTTAAGTACCAGTACCTGTGCATGGGTGTGTATGTAGACCCAAAACAG
Source organism: Chlorocebus sabaeus (assembly GCF_047675955.1). Taxonomy (NCBI): domain Eukaryota; kingdom Metazoa; phylum Chordata; class Mammalia; order Primates; family Cercopithecidae; genus Chlorocebus; species Chlorocebus sabaeus. The sequence goes on from NC_132913.1 coordinate 40,854,994, forward strand.
ATCATACCACTGTTGTGCTCAAAGCCCTCTAATGGCTTCCTATTGCACTTTGCATAAAATTCAAACTTTCCTTCTATAAATTTTAATATGACCAGATATCTGCCTAATTTCTCCAGTCCCATCTCCTACTATTCTCCATCTGTATCTGCTGCTGCAGCTACTCTGACATCCTTGTTTTCCCTGAAAACAGCAAGTTCTTTCCTGCCTCAGGGCCTTTGTATTTACATTTCCCCTTCTTCAAAAAGCTTTTACCCAGATCTTTGCATGGCTCCATCTCTCCCTTCATTCAGGTGGGTCTCTTCTTCAATTATCATCCTATCTAAAGCAAACGCCTGTCTTACTCTTCTGCTTTATTTTTTCTCATTGCACTTTTCACTACATGATGCTAAATGTTCTATTTTTATTTATATGATGCCTGCATTTCCACTAAAGGCAGTTTCATGAAGGCAAGGATTTTGTCTGTTTCTTCCACTGCTAACAATATCTACAGCTCCTGCAACAGTGCCTGGCACATTGTAAGTACACAGTACTACTGATTGAATCAGAGTAAAATCAGTTTTTATAAATTTTTAATAAAAAAGACAAACTATACAATAATACTTTATTCCTGTCTGAGTTATGTCATTATGAGAATGTTAGCAATATCTATTTAAATTTCTTTGTTTTTAAATAGGCTGTGAGGACTCCAAGGGCAGAAAGAGGGTTTTATTCGATGATTTGCCCTCTGTGAGTGGCACATTGTGGTATCTCAAAAATTCTTTCAGTGAAAGGCACGAAACTTTCATAGCCAGATTTATAAAGTCACTGTTCTCTATCTAGTGGCTCAGGTTTGTGTCTTCTTTTTTTTTTTTTTTCCCCACACTCATTTCCCTTCTAAGCAATGTCTTTTTGAATAGTACTGTCAGTAGCCTGTAGGAAAGTCAATCTTCTGTGATATTAGTTCTTAAAACTTAAAGGCAGCAAAAGCAGTGAGGCTTGAATCAATAGCAACTATGATAATGTTATAGCAAATAGTAATTGACTGTATGCCACGCATCTGGCAGAGTGTAAAGCCTCAAAATTTGTTTCCAGCCTCGTTGGGATATCCATTATCTTAAATTAATTATTTATCTCTATGATAGCAACATTTGAATTTTTCTCTTCTAGCTATTTCAGAATGTATACTAGGTTATTAATGTTAGCTATAGTTATCCTACTGATCTAATGAAAACAGGTCTTATTTCTTCTTTCTAACTGTATAATTGTAACCATTAATCAATCTCTCTTCATCTTTCCCTCCCGTTTCCTTTCTTGGTCTCTGGTAAGCACCGTTCTGCTGTGTATCTTCCTGAGATCCATGTTTATAGCAGCCACTAGTGAATGAGAGCAATCACTTTGTATGGGGTAAGTGCAAATTTTGTCCATTGTACAGCTTAACCCAAGAGGGTATATTTAGTAGATGGTGAAGCTGGGATTTGAACCCAAGGTCAGACCTTGTAACTACTAATCTCTCAGGCCTCATAGCTGTTTCACCACATTCATTACCACATTTTGAGAAGATAAAGAGCAAAGCACAACTCCCCAAGAGACACCTGGATATAGTCAGAGAAGGGTTTGGAGTAGCTGGACATATTATCATAATGTATGATATTTACATTATTGTGACTCTGTTGTTTTTAGTTCCTAGACTGGTGTAAATGAGAAAGCATAATTTATGCATCTCCTTGTTATTCCATAAATCACATGTAAATATATTCTTGAGTAAGATATTTTTCCCCTCTTCTCAGAGCTGCCACTAAACCACCAAAGCTGTGTCAAGAACTTCCACATTATCAAGATGACTGCTGGGTAGGACTCCACCAGTCTTAACAAGGCAGCAGAACTGACTTCATGCAAATGTTCACCTATCCTCATCTTCACTCTACTGCCATCCAAATCTCCCGAGGCAGAGAGGATTAGAGAAACTGCCCTAGTTACTTAAAAATATATTTGCCTTTCAGCTAACTCTGGAAGACCACAACCGTAGAGGCCAGGGGGCAGAGCAGAGGTGTGTCATCCATTTGCTTAGTCCATGCCATGTACATGCAGCCTCCGTTTGTCATTTCTCCCATTTATTTTTGTCTATCTTGGATTAACTGTTGAGTAAAACGTTTCTTATTTCATGCTATCCAAAAATGATATTTTGTTATTCAAATATAACATGCAATTTTATTATTTTTCAAAACCCCACTCTACCTTTTGCACCTAAGTTAGCTGAAAAATTATTCATTTCGCTTTTTGTAAATATCTAAATATATCAATTAGCACTTTTGTTACAAATGTCAGAAAATCCAGCTGGAGTGGATGTAGGCTTAAAAGGAAGTGTTTGACTTATATAACTCAATATGACAGGATAGTGCCATATCGATAGAGGGCATGATCTATATACTTATGCAAGGGTTCATTTTCCAACTAGTGCAGTGGGTCTGCACTAGTGCATTTGTGCTTGCTTTCTATGAGATCCTAATTGATCAAGCTTTACATCCTCCCAACCCCATATTTTCCATAATTTCTCTTCCAGTCTTTCACAACTGAGATTCATTTCAGAGCTTTAAATCCTGATGCCTTAAGACATTCATAGATGCAGCTATGTAAAGAATTAACTTTCTCAGTATTTTGGGTGGTAAAATTTGGGTACTATCTTGGGGAAAGCAGTTGCTGAAATCATTTTCTGTGCTGTAATTCTGATGAGGATCCCTGGCTAAGATAAACTGAGAGAGTTCTAAATATATCTGTGTCTAACACTTAATGGTTTGAATGATGTGAAATAATCCTCCCTAATTCAATCATTGTGGCCAGAAGGACAAAATATACAGAGAGGCACGTCCTAACTCATAAACACACATGAGAATCAGGGAAAGAGTTAAATCTAATTTCATATGTATATTATGACTTCAGGAATCGTGGTTCCAGGAAAGAAATTCAAGACATTACTAACCAAAGATGTTCATGGTTAAAGAGAAAAATAAATGTTTACTACAGTATATTCAAATATACATACATTCTTTTAATTTCATTATTTAGTATGCTTTTTTTTGCCCTGTCAACTTAAAGCACAGTATTGGTTAGAAACTTATTTTCTGAATTTATTTTCTATTTCAAGTGCCTTAATCATTGATGAGTTTTTCTTTCATAATTTGATGTTACATATTCCTGAAACAGAGTTTGTACTAGTAATGATGGCAAAATATTGTCTTCAGTGATTTGAGACTTTACAACATAATGAACACAAACTATACAAAGCAAACTATAATAAGAACTTGTAAATGATGCCAATACTTTTAATTGGTAAGGAATATGATAATATTTTTCCTTGAGGAGAGAAGCAAAGAATGTCATTTTCCCCTCTGACAAATTTCACCATTTTTCTTTTTTTTCAACATTCTCACATATTTCCTTTCGTTTCATGTCAGATGCAATTTCTCAAGCTGAACAAGGGCAAACTCTTTTCATTTCCACATTGTCACTCCTGTTCAGTGTGGTTATAAATGAAATGAAAGCATATTGTACAATAGGACTCCACATGTACTGTAATACCAGAAAATTATTTTGATACATGGAAACAAATGTTATGTATATCTAGGCCTTCTATGACTTTTTAGTCTCACATGGACACACAAAAGAAGATGTTCCTTACACTAAGGAAAATGCTAAAAAAGACACTACCAAATGGCAGACAGAATTTAAATTCAAAGATAATATATACACCAAGAAATCTTAAATATCTAGAAAGAAAGAGTGCTAAAATACTGCATTATCCCCATGTAGTCAAATGGGATTTAGCCATGGTGAATCACTTGACTCATTCAGCCGTGTGTAATAGGCCAATTAAAATGCTTAAACTGGCAAATTCTCAAAAGAGCAAATATTTAGTCCAATGTGGATTCTCATCCAACTTATCTGTGATACCGCATAAATAGAACAAAAATAGGGAAAATCTAAGAGCAAATGGGATTTAAAGATCAACAAGCCTCTATTGTGTATCTGGCTTAGCAAACAAAATAGCAGACAAGAAGAGTTCACATGGATCATGCTTTATGTTTCCAGGCTTAGATATAACATGTTTTTAATTTATTTAACAAATACTTATTAGGCATCTACTATATTGTTAGTACTATTTTAGGCACTAAGTTTTTAGTGAGCAAAAATGCTCCAAATCCCTGCTTTCACAGTGTTTGTGAAAGACAGAAATTAAAGCAAATATGTCATGTCAATAATAGTGGTAGTTGGTGAAAAGGACTCTAGAGAAAAATAAAGCCAGAAAGCAAGATTTAGTTTGGGGTGTGTGTGTGGGTGGGGGCGGGTGGTTAATTTTAACTAGGAGATCAGATAATACCCTACTGGGAAGGAGTGATTTGAGAGAGACATGAAAAAGACGAGGGAATTAGCCATGTGGACATATGGGCAAGACATGTTAAGGAAGAAGAAACAAGTGCAGAATCCTTGGGTTAAGAGAGTTCTTGGTGTAAAATAGGAATAGCAAATAAAAATATTTCTGGCTGGCCTGAAGTGAGCAAAGGGAGACAGTTAGAAAATGAGGGCAACCAGATTTCATAAGACTTTGGAGATCATAGTAGGGAATGATTCTTTGAGCAAAAGAAGGAGGTATTGGAAAGTTTCCATCATAGGAGTGAATGATCTGCTTAGGTTTTAATAAATTGCTCTGGCACCATGTGAAGATAGACTGCAGGAGCAATGGCAGAGAAATGGGAAAGGAAAAAAGTAAGCCATAAAGATCAGCAAGTTTTCCTAACTGTCCAGCAAACCAAAGTAGAAATGATAGTGATTTGGAAGAAGATACAAGATGGGTCTCAATTCAACACAACTTGATTGCAACAGCTGTGAGGTTAATAGTTCTTCTGTACTTTTAACAACAGTATATATTGACTATTCATCTAAAAAATAAGTGTTGTGTTATAGTCCTCTACTATTCCACCGTATCCTATATATTGACAAGGATACATAGCTGCTTACAATAAAGACATTTTTCCAGCTTCTCTTGCTGTCAGGTGTCATCTCGTAACTAAGTTTCAGTTATGGAACATGAGAAGTACTTGTGCATCTTCGGGGAAGTATGTTTTAAGGAGGGAACTACTTTCTCTTTTCTTTCCATATGGGCATAATAACTAGAGCAAAAGAAGCCATTTGGGAACATCATGTAACCTCGGGAATAGCAGCCACTCATGTCAGACAAACAACAGGAAAATAACTAGGCCCCAAAGGAATTTACAAATCAGAACTTCCATATGCAAACAGACTATATCAGGACAAATTCTAATTGAATTATATTCATTCTGAGACAGATACCCAGATGTTACCATATACTTGTCTTTATCATTTGGTTTGGAAACAAACAGTACTTTGACTCAAGGTGATAATGCTCTATTCTTTTCATGTTGGAGTAGATGGGACCACAGTATTATCTACAGACTAATAATTTTCAAGGTTTCATTCATTTTCAGTGTTTGCTGTTTTAAGGTACTATAGACTTTGCTGTGAAAATAATTAATCCTCAACTTTTCCTATTAGCACAGAGAGGACTGTGTCTTTTGTTATATTTAATTGAGGCTTTACAAACAAAATTCCCCTTTAGGGTATCTTAATATTTTGGACAATACAAGTTCAACATTAGATTTTCTTGATGATGTAGTAATGGTAAAACCCCATGAAAAGAGCCCAAGGCTTAGCTGTCAAGAAAGTTACTATATGGCTTAAAGAGTCTTTGTTTTAACTTCTAGGCTCGTATTGAAAACTCTGGCTATAGGAAAATTCAAAAGAAGTCCTTATGTTTTCTGTGTGTATGTCATTATCTGCTGTATCTTGGTTAGGAGAGTTTCTCCTTCCCCACAAATACCTTCTGTGTTTGTTTTCAGTATTCTGTTTCATTTATCAAATGGTTGATGGTGAATGGTTGATTCACCAGGAAATGCATTACTTACAATGTAAAGATGGCTAGTGGAGATATTGGTAACCAGGGAAAGTACTCAAATGAAGCTGTGGCATTTCCAAAGATTTTTTCTTTTCTTCCACCATAGTCTCCTCCTGCCAAGTTATATTCTGACAACTTCTGGGGCTATCACCCTCTGGCCACAACATTTTGGTTGATACCAAGGTTCATAAGTGTTTTCAACCATACCGTATCCCATCTCTTTGAAAGGGGTGTGAAAGTAACATGAAACTTCATGGAAAATAAATGGCATGGTAATCACAGGCATGTGGAAATTTTATGTAAATAGAGCTGTTGCCAATATCTGTCTCTCTGTCTCTGTAGCTCTTTCTGGTGTCTAGATGAGGCCTTTAAAAAATGCAATTAGATTTCACTGCAGCCAATAATCTGGTCTCCTCCCTCAGTTATTTGGCTTTCGATCATTTTTATCATTAAGGTTTCAACTAAAACAAAACTTGCTTCGTGAGCAATATCTTATTTAAATTGCTATCTAGATAAACCTGCTGGAAAATATTGGACATATTTATTAGTTGGATTATATGTCAAAGTGCTATTTTAATTAAACTTAATAGTTTGAGTTCTGTGTGGCTCCTTCAGTTACCTAACTAGATATTCTTATCACTCAATGTGTATCATTGTTATCTTTTATGAATTATTTTAGTCTCTATACATATCTGTGAATATGACTATTTTATTAAGAGAAATTTAACCAATTGTTTTTCTATTTACATGAAGGAATACCTATTGGATGCTTTCTGTGTGCCATGCCCTCTGCTAGCTGTTGAGGCACACAAGAAACACATAGTTCTGATTTTCCTGAAGCTCACAGACTAGAGCATAGTGTCGATCTAGTTCAATTATTCAATTGATGAGTGAAAAATATAGGGCCCAGGGAAGGTAAATGACTTTTTTTGGATCATGCAACTGAAATCCAAGCCAGGACCAAAATTCGTATCTCCTGACCATCTGTCTGTCCAGTTTGATTTCCAGTTTGATAACTTTCTGACACTCCCTATCCAACCTGGTTGTTTTAAAGGAAAGCACAGGAAATGAAAAGCCTATGTGCTCAGTCTTATTTCCCTTCCTTCTGAAAATTCCAAATAGCTTTTTGGCGGCCTTCTATTCTAAGCCTAAATCCTGTTCTTTTTGCTATCAGTAGCAAGTAATAGATAGGCTCTTTACACAGAGCTGGTAATTACTTCTTGATTGACCCCAGACCAAAATTAAACTCACTCTTGCTAAGCAAGCTCATCGGCTTTATGAACAGAGACTTTTCAGTTATCCAAGACCATTATACCTGCTTCTAAAATGTCCTGTTTTCTCTGTTATTATGAACTGCTTCAGCATACTGCAGTGAGCTATTAGCATTCAGAAAAAAAAAATTGTTTAACTTCTTAAATGTAAGGATGTCTTTGAGAGACCATGGCATATTTGATGAACATTTTTTTAGTAGAAATTTTTTCCTTTTTCATCCAGATTTAAACAGTCTAAAATCAATTCCTCTGGAGCTACTTGTCATTTCTTATCTTCATTTTTTGCAGTGTGTGTGAACTCATGTCAGACTTTACTTTTACCCAGAGAAAAAAGAAAATGGTTATCAGTTCTTGGTCTTGCTTCTACTGCTGTATAAAAATAAGCTGACTTGTTTCCACACATGTAAGCGAAACTGTCTCCAAAAGGGGTTGGTCAGAGTTTTGAAAATAATGTAAGCAAATACCATTGCTATGTTTGAAGAATCTGTGAAATGTTCTGAGTTAAACCACTTTGAAAGGAGAATCTCAGAAGAGAATAGAGAGTCAAATTTACTTTCATACTGAGATTTCATGCAGTGTCTGTTGTGGACATCAGGAATTTTGGCAGGGAGGGTCTGTGAGATGCTGTGAGCGTCCTCATGATTAGAGCAATAGTGAGGAGAAGGAGGCCAGAAGGCTAGATTCCAAACCAGGCAATATTGAGTTCCCCATATTTATAGTCTTTGTGTATCCATCTATAGAGGACAATGATAGTGAAGGAATTTCATGCAAGAGCAGCAAGTACCCATTAGGTCCAAAGCAGGGCAGGGTTAACAAACATATATCATCATCAAATATATATATACATGCCTGTGTGTGTGTGTATCTATTTGTATGTATATATATTTGTGTGTGTGTGTATATATGTATATACACACATACACATACATAGTGCTGTGCATGTGCTGAAAACTTGGGGGCCTATTGAAGATGTCATTTCTGTAGCCTATTTCTGGCTATTAGAAACATAGACTTTATGAGAACTCTGCAGCATTAGCCGATAAACCCTAAACAAAGATTGTCCAATCTGCAGACCACAGGACGCATGTGGCCCAGGACGGCTTTACATGTGACCCAATACAAATTCATAAACTTTCTTAAAACATTATGATTTTTTTTGTGATTTTTAAAGCTCATCAGCTATTGTTAGTGTTAGTGTATTTTATGTGTGGCTCAAGACAATTCTCCTTCCTCCAATGTGGCCCGGGGAGGCCAAAAGATTGGACACACCTGCCCTTAACCATGATATACTTAGGAGACCAAGAAGACATAACCTTGAACTCTGAGGCCAAATTATATGCCCCTAATGAATTTCCCATTTTGAAACAAAGTAGTGTGACAAGCCACATGGCCCAGAGTGAAGCCTTTTATGTCTTTCTAAAGGTGGCATTCTGGCCCTGCTTGCCTCCCCTGTCTCTCCTCTCTCCTTCACATTCTCTTCTCCTGACTTACTGAGTTTCTCTCAGTTCTGTAAAAGCTCTGTGTCATGTCTTCAGGTTTGTTTTTTTTTTTTTTTCATGTACACTTTCCTCTGTTTGATGCTCTATCTCCACACTCCCTATCAATCACTTCCATTCTTCATCTCTTTTCACATTTCAGTATATAGATGCACTTTTCTTTAGGAAAATGTTCCTTAAAGTCCCTAGACTATGTGAGATACCCCTCAGCCTGATCCCACAGCCCTCAGTGTTGTCTCAGTGTGAGCAGTCATTGAAGTTGTTTGTCAAAATTTCCTCTACTAGGATCCCCAGCAACCCAAATACAGTGACTTCTCTGCCACTGAAACCCTGGATTGATACATTGTGTGTAGATGCCCAGTAATTACTTGAGGAGTGACACAAAAGTTAGGCAAGCTCCTGGGAAGAGATATATTCCTTCATCCTTTCATTGTTGAATAATATTTATTGATGCCTTCTACATGCAAAGAACCATTCTAGGCGCTTGGTAAACAATAAACAAAAGTTAAAGTCAGACAGACACTAAGCTGACCACCATCATATTTTCTAAATATGTTATCAGAGAAAATCCATATTGAATGAATTATTCTGTGGTTTAGGCAATATAAAAAATACAGAAAGGACTCAAGTATCAGTAAAGGGAGGAAGTATTCAATTAAGAATCCTTTGTAATCATAACCTTTAATACCTCTAAAAGAAGACTAACACAATTATCAATACCTTCCGTTTCAGTTGAAAGATTATAACTTTTACCTAAATCTTTTTAAAAACTATAATTTTCATAGAAAGTACAAAATTGAAGACAGAGGCTAAATTGAATGTATGTGTTTACTTTGAAATAAACAAGGTTCTGTTTTTCTTTTTTATTTTTTTAAAACTTAATAAACTCAGCTATAAAGTACTTTTAGTGAGAAGAGGTGATGGTGTTTGTCCCACCCTTAAGGGAGTCTTCCAGAAACAGACAATCATGGACACTTACCAGAAAAAGAAGACAAGAAGAATTTAATGCCATTGTTTAATTTTCATCAGGATAAATTTTCATCTAGCCACACATAGTTAGCTAGATTCCCTACAGTTTTCTTTTGCTTGTAGCATATATATGTGTGTGTGTGTGTATAAAAAAATATATATATATATATTTTTTTTCCCCTTTAAAAATGTTTCCCTTCAGTAGCCTACCACCAACTTTCTCTCTGTTTTTCAAGTGCCAAAACTGGCCACTGGAAGGATCAAGAATTTTTCTGCATAAGCATCAGGGACTTTAATCTGAAATGTTTGCAGCAGGGGTGTCAGACTCTGAAAGCCTTCCAGATTGTTCTTTGTCAGTGACAACTCCCTGCAGAGGAGGTTAAGAGATTAATAGTGGATGAATCACATTTTAAATATCTTCTAACCAACTGTGTTTAAGCTTATATCTGATACAATAACATATTTAAAGGTGTTTCATTTCTTTGAGGGCTTAATATAAGCCATGAGGACAAGTGTCATTTTTTTAAGTCCCATAGCTTTTCTCTCTTATATCCCACCCACGGTGGCAGAGTGGGTTGAGAAAGCAATAAGATTATATGGCAATTTCAAAACAGGTAGAAGATTAAAAAGAGAAATATTTTGTTGGTTTTCTTTTTTAAAGTACACTCGCCACCGTGTATGGTTTAGTTAACAGAATTCTAAAATAGCACATGAGTATCCATCATGATAATATTGCTTTATGCTGTTAACAGCTGCTGTTGCCTGATAATATCGAAAGGATTTGGAGATGGTTGCTTTAGTGCCTTCTTATTCATTATATACACATATATGCATATATATACACATATTCTCTTTCATACATATATAGACAAACATTAATACATAAATATATCTCATATATTTATAAAATATATTCATATATAAATATGTAAATGTATATATAAATTATATAAATATGTTTTTATAAGTAAATAATTTTATTGTATCTGATATATAAACTATGAATTATATATTTATTACATATAATATATACAATATAGAATAAATATATATAATTTAAAAAATATTTTTATATAATTTACATATATATGTATGAGAGAAATAGTGGAAGTAAAAATCTAGAGTACAATTTTTTTTACTTCCTTTTTTTTTTTTTGGAAGTAGGATCTCCCTCTGTTGCCCAGGCTAGAGTGCAGTGGCGAAATCTTGGCTCACTGCAACTTCCGCCTTCAGGGCTCAGGCCAAGCTCCCCACTCAGTCTCCAGAGTAGTTGGGACTATAGGTGTTCACCACCATGCCCAGCTAATTTTTTTTTTTTTTTTTTTTTTTTTTTAGTATTTTTTAGTATTTTTTATAGAACTGGGGTTTCTGGGCATGTTGCCCAGGCTGGTCTTGAACTTGTGAGCTCAACCATGTTGCCCAAGCTGGTCTTGAACTTGTGAGCTCAACCATGTTGCCCAAGCTGGTCTTGAACTTGTGAGCTCAAGTGATCTGCCTGCCTCAGCCCCCGCCAAAGTGCTCCAATTATAGGCATGAACCACCATGCCTGGTCAATATTTTTTTTCCTTCTAATCTTGTATTTTGAAGTATAATTTTTTAAATCAACCTCTACCTTTTTCTGACAAAGGATATTTGTATCTAAGTGTGTTAAACTCTAAAATGCTTTGAACTATAATAATTATTTTAGTTCATAATACTTCTGAACATATCTGACAAGAACTATTTTAAGTGTTTGAGAGAACCCTGCCACCCCTGTTGACTTCCCTGCTCCTCTTACACCCGTTTCCCTCATTTCTCTGCTTAAAGGTAACTTTTAAAGTACATTTGTTCTGTTGTGAGAACTTACCCTTTATCAGGGCTTTCCTCAGCCAATAAAATGTCTCCTTTTTTCCCCCGATCCTTTCCTCATGAAAGTAGCCCTCTGTTTCTCATTTAAACCACCCTATCAACTAGAGAGCAGTCTTAGGTAGTCACTTGTTGAAGTAAGCCACTTCCTTTGCCAGAGATACAAAACATGATAACAATGAAGCAAACCTTATTTGCTCTCAAATATAATTGCTTTAAATCTTCTGCCCTTTCTGATCACAGAGCCCTAATGCAAACATCTAGTATAACTGCACAGCAAATGAATAAGCAGATTCAAACCAGTTGGAGTCTTACACCAATATACTGTCTAGGCATAAAACTGAGCCTTTAGGTAGAAACCAAGTCACAATGCAGCACATGACCTCCTGAGCTAGGAAAGTGAGCTAAAAGGACCTTGGCAGCCTTCTTGGTATGTTTATTTGTGCACTACACAGATAAGCTCAGAGGAAGGGTTGGCTCTGTGCTAGAGCTAGAAGTGTGGCCAACCTTCTGCTCTACTGGCTGTTGACTGCTAGGAGTGGGAGGAAAGTCCCAGAGAATGTGCTCATATCCCATCATTCATAGAGAAGACATATCAACAGCCATTACCAAAGGTGGTGAATAAAGAAATTGGATTTTTAGCTTATTGTATAAAGTTAGTGATATAGCCAGTAGAACTGAAACAACAAACTATCATATGCACATATACATACAAATACACAGAAAACAAAGCAAAAGCTTCATTTATTGAAAAAAGAATTAAAAACAGAAAACAGGATGCAAAATAGGAACCTCAAGGAAACATTTCAGTATTTGCAAATGGGTTATATGCATATATTTATTAAAATAAGTAGATTGGGCTGGGCACTGTGGCTCACGCCTGTAATCTCAGCACTTTGGGAGGCCAAGGTGGGCAGATCACCTGAGATCAAGAGTTGGAGACCAGCCTGTCCAATATGGCGAAACCCCGTCTGTACTGAAAATACAAAAATTAGCCGGCCTTGATGGCGGGCATCTGTAATCCCAGCTATCTGGGAGGCTGAGGCAGGAGAATTGCTTGAACCCAGGAGCCGGAGGTTGCAGTGAGCCAAGATTGCACCACTGCACTCTAGCCTGGGGGATAGAATGACATTCTGTCTCCAAAAATCAAAATAAAAAACAGATTGGGTTAAAAACCAAAGCCCAAGTTATAGGTTGTATATAATAAATGTAGCTACAATAAAATATTTCAGACATGTGGAAGGTAAAAAACTAAAGTGAGAACAAAGATGTATTAGGAAAGTGCCAACAATAAGAAGATATGAATTGTATTAATATTAGAAAATTTTGATTGGCAAGGCAAATTGTTTCAATGAAAGAAGGAATGAAATTTTTTAAAATATTAAAGTCCAACCCATAATTTCTTGGACCAAGAAGCACAGTATTAAAATAAAGATAAAATTATAGGAAATACAAGGAAATGTGACAAAATAGAAAACCTAGGAACACACAAATCAAGTAAGAAATATAGTTGTGATAAAGATCACATTTCAAATCAGCAAAAAAGAATTATTTGACTTAAATGGCTTTGAGCCAACTGGCTAACCATTTGAAAATTTAAAGTTGACTCTATAAGTTGTAATGTGTGAAATTAAATGCAAATGGTTTGACATTTCAAAAAGTTAATATGTATAATAAAAGTATTAGACTAGTCAAGTATTTGGGTTCTAAGTAATTTAAATGTATTGTCACAAAGAATTAATTAAATTGCCCAACTCAGCATACCTAATACATGACAGACTAAGATTTGAACCAAGTAAACCTACAGGCCCCACCCTGCCTTTTTTTTTCTCTCTCTTTTTCTTTGAGACAGCGTCTTGCTTTGTAGTTCAGGCTGGAGTCCAGTGGTGTAATCTTGGCTCACATCCACCTCTGACTTCCAGGTTCAGGCAATTCTCTGGCCTCAGCCTCCTGAATAGCTGCGACTACAGGCACCTGCCACCACACCTGGCTAATTTTTAGTAAAGATGGGGTTTCACTATGTTGGCCAGGCTGTCTTGAACTCGTGACCTCAAATGATCTGCCCTCTTCAGCCTCCCAAAGGGCTGGGATTACAGGTGTGAGCCACCATGCCTGACCAAGCAGCACATTTTTACCTTTTGTTTTATTTAAGTTCTGGAATACATGTGCTGAATGTGCAGGTTTGTTATATAGGTATACATGTGCCGGTGGTTTGCTGTGCCTATCAATCTGTCTTCTAGGTTTTAAGCCTTTCATGTATTAGGTATTTGTCTTAATGCTCTCCCTCCCCTTGTCCCCGAACCCCCAACAGTCCCTGGTGTGTGATGTTCCCCTCCCTGTGTCCATGTGTTCTCGTTGTTCAACTCCCACTTATGAGTGAGAACATGTGGTGTTTGGTTTTCTGTTCCTGTGTTAGTTTGCTGAGGTTGATGGTTTCCAACTTTATCCATGTCCCTGCAAAGAACATGAATTCATCTTTTTTTATGGTGGCATAGTACTCCATGGTGTATATGTGCCACATTTTATTTTTCCAGTCTGTCATTGATGGGCATTTGGGATGATTCCAAGTCTTTGATATTGTTTCATGCCAGTTAGAATGGTGATCATTAAAAAGTCAGGAAACAACTGATGCCATCAAGCATGTGGAGAAATTGGAATGTTTTACACTGTTGATGGGAGTGTAAATTAGTCCAACCATTGTGGAAGACTGTGTGGCGATTCCTCAAGGATCTAGAACCAGAAATACCATTTGACCCAGCAATCCCATTACTGGGTATATACCCAAAGGATATGTTGTACTATTGTACTATGTAGACACATGACACATATGTTTATTGCAGCAGTATTTACAAGCATTACATTTTGAAAGTAACAAAGATTCGTTCTAAAAGGAAAATTTGATGGATTTGACTACATGAAAATTACAATCCTTTCAATGTGAAAAAATGGAAACAACAAAATCTAAAGTCATCTGATAAACTGAGAAAATAGTTACAAGACATATATCATATAAACATTGTTGACATCTCCAGTACATTCGAAGTTTGTATCAATAAGAAAACAAAGAAAAAAAGGCAAAGAATACACAGGAAAGTATGTAAGTGGTTAATTATTTTGACATCCACAAAATTAAGTACCATTCAATTAGTAAAAGCAAGCTTTTAGAAATATATTCTTTATAATGGCTAAAGTGAGAACACTCTATTATCAAAAGAAAATGGCAGATTATAGAAACAGTATGACAATATGATAACATTTGTGTATTAATACTTTTCATTACATAGATATGATAATGTATGATTCTTTGTAACTTTATTTCTCTTTATCTTTGTTTTGGTGTAAGAATATTTTTTGGAATTGTTTCAACCATTTTATTACCATGAAAGGAAAACAAACAAACAAAAAAATTACAGAATGACCAAACTGAAGGCCTCACTTTGTTAAGCTGCCAAATAACTGTCCTGGACTCACCTTGCCTTTACCTTTCTTATGTAAGAAGATAAACTCCTCATTATTCCTGTGACTTTTGTTTGAACACGCATTGATTTACTTGTAGCTGAAAGCACCCTAACTGATACAGACAGGGAGATACTTGTGGAAAAAAATAATTTGACCATACAATGGAAGAGGAAATTTTAAAGAAGAAAATAGAATTAGTGCATATTTAAGATTTTTCTAAAGCATTTTGAGGGCAAGAGATCAAAGAAATTTTTGAGATGATTGCGAATTTGGCCTAGTATATCAACAGGGTATCCAGATTTTACAGACAATTTTGCTGTAAGTTAATATAATTACTCCTTGCTTGCTACCTATTTTAGAGAGATCCATAAATATGTGCATTTTTTCTGGATATTATGTTTAAATTTGTCTTTCTGTCAGATGCAAAAAGTGCTATCCATATAACTCAATTGTATTAGAGCTTTATATGAGACAGGAAGAGATAGAGTTTCCCCTTGAATAATAAGACCAAAATATTTTCTAGAGAGGCAGATTCTGTGTGCACATGTTCTCAGGAGCATAATATATACTACTAATTTCTTAGAATTATAAAATGTCAATATTTTAGAAAATAAAATGAAGAATCCTGATATAAGAAAAGTGTTTTGTTGAGTATTTCCCAAACTGAAGAATGCTATTACTGGAAGGAACTATAAACTGAGTGGCTTCTAGGTAGAGGTGGGTTATAAATGAATGATATTTTCTTGACAGTGAACTCTAAAAACCCAATGTCTAGGAATAGTCTAGGGATTACTCACACCAAATCAATAACAACATTAGAGTGAGTCACAGCTCATCTTTAAAGATATTATGAGTAAAATGGATATTATGAGTAAAATACTTGGTGTTCTATAACCTTCTTGTAATTAGATATTGATATCTTTCTCTAGATTTAGGAAGTTCTCTATTATTATCCCTTAGAATAAACTTCCTAGTCCTTTATCTTTCTCTATCTCTTCTTTAAGGGAAATATCTCTTATATTTTCCCTTTTGAGTCTATTTTTTAAATATCCTGTAGGCATTTATTTTTATTTTGTGAGACAGAGTCTCATTCTGTCACCCAAACTGGAGTGCAGTGGCATGATCTTGGCTTACTGAAACCTCCACCTCCCAGGTTCAAGTGATTCTTGTGCTTCAGCCTCCTGAGTAGCTGGGATTACAGGAGTGTACCACCACACCTGGCTACTTTTTGTATTTATAGTAGAGACAGAATCTCACCATGTTGGTCAGGTTGGTCTTGAACTCCTGGTCTCAAGTGATCCACCCATCTCCGCCTCCCAAAATGCTGGGATTACAGGTGTGAGCCACCGTGCTCAGCTCTGTAGGCATTCTTAATTGTTTTTTATTCTTTTTTCTTTTGTCTTCTCTGACTTTCTATTTTCAAATAGCCTGCATTCAAGCTTACCAATTATTTCTTCTGCTTGATCAATTCTACTATTAAAAGACTCTGAGGCATTCTTCAGTTTGCCAATTGTATTTTTTAGCTCCAGAATTTCTGCTTGATTCTTTTTAATTATTTCAATCTTTGTTAAATTTATCTGATAGAATTTTGAATTCTATGTATGTTTTATCTTGAATTTTTTTCAGTTTCCTCAACACAGCTATTTTAAATTCTCTCTATGAAAAGTCATATATCTCTGTTTTTTCTGGATTGATCACTGGTGCCTTATTTAGTTCATTTGATGAGGTTAAGTTTTCCTGGATGTTGTTGATGTTATTAGATGTTCTTCACTGTCTAGGCTTTGAAGAGTTAGGCACTTAATGTAGTCTTCACTGTGGTGGGCTTATTTGTAGCCATCCTTCTTGGGAAGACTTTCCAGATATTTGAAAAGACTTGGGTGTTGTGATCTAAGCTATATTGCTTTATGGGACATTCCAAGCCGGTAACACTGTGTTTCTTGCAGACTTGTAGAGATATCATCTTGATGGTCTTAGACAAGATCCAAGAGAATTCTCTGGATTACCAGAGACTCTTGTTCTCTTCTTGTACTTTCTCCCAAACAAAAAGAGTATGTCCCTCTTCCTCTGCCTCTCTCTCTCTCTCTCTCTTTTCTGAGCCACCTAATTTATAGCTAACATGCTCAAACCTACATATTTATGAAATGTTGTTACTCAAAGTTATCCCCATGGAAAACTTTAAGTGTATTCCAATGATGTTACCTCTTAAAACACTACAGCTATCAGTACAAATACTCACCAGTTTGGGACTTTCTTTATAGTCATACTTTACGTTTAATAAAAATTATATGACCCGAAAAGATTATACAAGGACCATCTCAATGACTGTATTGAGTCAGATCTGAAGCCAGCACAGCACTGGGTCTTGCCCAGGTTTGCTGTAACCACTCCCTGGTTACTGCCAATGTTCACTCAAGTATCTGGAACTCTACAATCTGCAAATGGCAAAGCCAGCCATGCCTGTGTCCTTCCCTCCAGGGCAGCAAGGCTCCCCAGACCCCGGATGGGCCCAAAGGTGCCGTCTGGGAGTCAGGGACAACCGTCAAAAAACCTTAGAAGTCTATTTGGTATTCTGTTGTATTGCAGTTGAGGTGACACTCAAACCCCAACACAGTCCTTCCCACTCTTCCCTCACCTTTCTAAAGGCAGAGGAGCCCACCCAGTACCCACCACCACCTTAAGCCACAGAGAGTACTGCCAGATTACCAGCAGTTGTTATGACCCAAGCTCCTTTAAGTCAGCTTGTGTTGGATGCTGCCTGGCCTGGGACTCCCCCTTTAGGTCAGCGGCCTCCCCTGTAGCTGAGGGCAGGTCCAGAAGAAGGCACATTGATTTTGGACAGTAATACAGTGAAACTTGCAGAATGACCTCAATTTTTGGAAGCAGCTTTACATTAATTAGAAATTAGTTCAGTAAAAAAAAATGTGTAATCCTTTTGTGTCATATTATTTTTTCTTAAACATAAGGTATGACTATAAAGGAAGCCCCAAAATGGTAAGTATTTATGCTGATAGCTATGGTGTTTACAGAGGTAACATCATTGGAATGCTCTTAAAGTGTTCCAAGGTGATAACTTTGAGTAACAGCATTTCATAAATATGAAGGTTCTAGCATGTTAGCTATGAATAATTTTTACTATATTATAGTTCTCTCTCTCACACACACATCCATACCCAGTGAACTTTATACTGATATTATGTATAAACTATACTGATATTATATATAATTTAAATTTCACAGAGATCAAAAGGATTTATTTACAAAGATCTTAAGTGATATTGACAGGAAATTAGTCATATTCATTTATAACTAAGAGGCAGGAATAAGGTTATATTTTGAGATATTCCTGAGATCTGCTAAAGTAGTTTCTTGAATCATGAAGCATTAAAATAGCCACAAAAGCACATTTTTGGCATTTCTTTAGAAATTGAGGGAGTCTGCCCTCTCAAGGTTGAGGTAAGGCAAAGACGATTTGTGTATTTAATTTATGGTCTTGCCAGAGGGCAAGGAACTGTGATTATTGGTTCCTCAGGCACACATAATAGATATGAAAATGGACATTTCGTATTTTTTTTCTAGAAAAGGAGTTCAAATATTTCAGTAAACTACAAACATTATATCCTTTATTACCCAGTTCATGTTAATATTTATTATGTGTGTCCAGAATTGTACACAATTTTAAAAACAACCAAATTTGTATTAATAAAATTTAACTTTTAATAGGAAGGAAACATTTATCATTTTTACAAGCTTCCATGATGAGCTCACTGGTAACTGTGTTTTGCTTTTATCTTTATTACCAATATTATGATTACATTAAATGGTAGATAAATAATAATATGGATTATTAACCCTATATGTAAATGTAACACATATATTCTCTGGACTGAGAATGATTTCTAGATGAATTAACAAATGATTGTAGCCACCCTTGTTGAAAATAGAGGAGCTTAGGGCAGTCTTGTAAGGTCTGTGATAATACACATTTTCTAGTTTTTGTGCTTTGTATGTGCATTGAAATGATATGGATATTGTGACTCTTCTTTATTAATTCTGATGCTTAGCTATTTATTTTTGTGTTCTCCATTGAAATAGACTCCTGAGACAGAGGCTGTTTTTCCTGCAGTAGAAATGCTATGATATGAGTGAGTGGTTTATAATTTCTATAATTCTCTTTTCACTGTAACCTATTAGGGCTCCATTCCAAGATCTATTTCTGACTCCTTTGACATTGGGAAAATTACTTTATACCCTTCCTAAACCTGCTTTCCCTCATCTGTAGAATGAGAATACTTAGCTCTACTTATCTCAATGGGAAATGTGTTTTATTAAAGGCCTATTAGCTTCTTGAAGTATACAATTATAGTTTTGGTGGTGTTTCCTTTACTGTGGCACTTGGCATCAAATCTTCTTTTGAAATCTTTATAAATGCCGCTCTATATAAGTGTGCTTTGCAAGGACAAGTGGAAAGTAGTTTGCTCTGCTACAAAAGAAGAAACTGCCTTTATTCTAATAACAGCTAAACCCAAGCAAGTTCTCTCCAAATGATGGCAAATGTTTTTTAAGCTTTTAAAATACAATAAAAATGGCATGACTATACATAGAGAATGGAACTAAATATAATTATTATGAGACTATTGTGAAATATTTATTTTATATATATAATGCTTCAGTTTATTTAAATTTTTTAGCTTGAGAATTTATATAAATGAAAACATTCAAATTTATAGGGACAAGTATATCAGAGGTAAAATTTTACAAATTATTAAAAATGTTGCGTTTCCTCCTTTTTATTTTTATACCTTCACCACCAAATTCCTATTTAAGTAAGCAGATATTTGTTTTACAAGTGAGAAATTAAAGAATGTTTTTTAGGGATGGTGGACTCCATGGAGACAGCAAACAAATTGGCTTAAATACCAAATTTTCTGCCCATCAAATGCACATGTTGTTTAGAAAAGCACTTTCCCATCATAGGCCCCAAACTTTTTGTTCTAACCATGAACATGCTTATATTTTCTTTAACAATAAAGATGGTGTAGAGAGTGGGTGAGGGAGCTGGTTATGAGAGTGGAAGAAGAAAATGAGATATCCAGACTCTTTGTTGATTATTTGAATACACGATCCTTAAGGATTCCAAAGTTAACTGAAAAGTGGAAAGGCTTATTTGATTCCTTATAGCCTACTTGAATGCTTATTATGATCCCAGAGTAACTGATTCATGAACTATAATCTCTAGGAGACTCTTTCTGTGTGACATCTGTCTTAAACTGCATTACTGGGCATGTGGTCACTCCCTCCATAGTAAGAGGTCTTTACCTCTCCACGCATTGTCCTGTGACCTGTAGTCCCTCTTTCTGGTGGAGGCTATTTTCCTGCCTTTTGGATAATAGAATACAAACAAATGTGACATATATCACATTCAAACAGAATATTTGAAGGAGATTGCTTGATACACCTTGGCCTCTTGCTTTTGCCCCCACCATAAAAACAGCATGTCCCAGACAGCACCTTCACACTGCGTCCTAGAATGGGAAGACATGCAACAGAGCCAAGTAGAGTCCAACAGTGTCTCAGCAGCCACAGCCTGAGCACAGCTTACATGTAGTGTAAGAGAAATTTTTGAGGCAATTCACTGAGCTATATGGGTTGTAACAGCAATAAAAATACCCACTTTAGAAAATAGCTTTCAAACCTTGTGGTCTGCTCTAACAAAGCTATCTAATAAGATTTTGCTGGGCACCAGGAGGAAGAGAGACTTTTTTTTTTGAAACTGGAAAACTGTTTTTATAGAGTGGCAAAACATTTTGTAATATTTTGTTTGAGATAGTTCAGAAGACAGTTGATATACTGTAAAATGTGACTTCAGACAAAAAAGTTTCAAAACAGTACAATACTGGCATTTTGAGTTGATTGTTATTTGTTGCACTTGAGAAGGCACTATGAGAAGACTGAGGTCAGAAAAGAATTGATGTATTTGAAAGTAGGAATGAAAGGAAATAGAGATCCTAGCAATTCTAAAATTTGCAAAATTAAAAAATGAAATGATTTTTCAATTTTAGTCAGTAAAAAATTAAATTAGAAAGACTTTTGAACTACAGTCTCAAGGTAAATATTAAACATGGCCATGCTGTGCTCCAGATTTCCTCATAGATTAAGGTGGTCTTTCAGATGAACCAAATGGCTTGGAGGAGAGTGGGGGAAATGGGACAATTCCACAAAACCTGATAGATGGATTACCTAAAATTAAGAAAGAGCTATCTATGTTCAAATACAAACAGTGGAGGTAATGATTGCATATGGTACTGACTATAATAAATATTACAAACAAGTAAACACTTTTTTGAGAAATTTATGTTAGCAGAAGTAACAAAAGCCTGTAACAAAAACACTGTGATGGTTTAAGATATCAGTAAGTCCTTGGACTCCTGTTACTGACAGAGAGAAGAAAGAATTTGAAGCTTAAAAAAGTCACACATGCCCAGAAGTTGAAAATCTGGGAAAATGCTGTAAGAACTGCTTACCACAAAGTAGGCAATGATATTTTACGGAGTCCCTGTTCTGTTCTGTTCATTGTTCCCCACGCATTTTGGCTCCATGCTCCAAGAAGTTCTTTCTTTTCTATTATCCTCCTTGACTGTTGCTGAAGAGAAAAATGGAGAATCTTTATTATGGTTGCTTGATTCATCTCAGTCTTTTTTTTTTCCCCTGTTCTCTGCCATAAGAACAAAATAGCCCAGACAGGGGATCGTTCTTTGTTCTTCAGTCTGTGTTCAGAATGAGGAGATGTTGGAGGGCTGGTCAGACCCATATCAGCCATTGCTGACCTACAGCTTGCATGTAATACAAGTGAGAAATAATTTATTGTTCGTTTCAGCTCCCTGCTGAAATGTTTGAGTTGTTCAAAACTGATCAAGGCATAATTTTTCTTTTTAAATATTCACAAACTTGTTACTAGTTGCTATTACTCTTTCTATTTTACAAATTGTGAAACTTGCACTAAAATTAATATGTAATATTAGTTCTTTCAAGAATATAACATGCATACCCCATACTATAAAAGATATCACCTTCACTGCTCCAATTTAATAATCAAATTTCTAACTTTCACATAAACCATTGGTTCCCAGATGCAGACAAGAAGCTTTTTCCAACTCACTCAATGAAGAAATATAAATTTACTCATGGGGTACATATAAGGTGAAAGGTAGAAAGAGGAAGAACCCAACATAAAGAAGAGAAACTCAACCTAAATATTAAATAGCAACACAAAAATGTTCACAAAATCTTGTATATGAAGATAATCAAGAAAAATAGTAATTCAAAAGGAGAGATGAATACAAAATGTATTTTTCTGAATATGGGCTTTTAAGAACGCAGGATTTCTGGATGCTATGTAGTGTTTTATAATGAAACTTTCTGTAAGGATTTACTATATCTTTTGACTCCCCCTGATTATATAATCTTTTCTCAGTTCACTTCTTCTCTGAATAGGAACATGCACTATTTATTTGTAGCTCTACTTTCCATGCTTGGCACATAAGAGGTGCTCAGTAAATATTTGTTGAATTGAACTGGACTTACAATACAGACCTTCAAATACTGTATCGTTTAGCATCGTCACTGTTGCTGAAAAGTAATTGGCTAAATCCGGGATTGACAAGCTACTGCCTGCGTGCCAGTTTCAGCAGGCACCCAGTTTTTGTACAGCCCTTAAGCTAGAAATGATTAAAACAAAACAGAAACAAGAATGTGAAATAGACTCTATGATGCCTCCAAAACGTGAAATATTTCCTTGCTGACATTGTATAGCCGATTTTTGCTGAGCCCTGGTTTGAATTCAAATAATATTTCCTGGACTTAATCTCAGACATGTGGAATTTATGCAATAACATATGTAATAGTGTTTCAGATTAAAGAACAACATTATAAACAGAGGAAAATGCACATGGTAAGAGGAAATTTGCTGGGAACTTCTGGGAAAATTATTTTCAGTTTCAAAAAGGGATAAGGAAGAAGTGCAGCATTTTTCTCCTTTCTAGTCTTTGGGCATTGTTGTGTGGGAATGTAATGCCTGAAGGTGCTTGCAGCTATCTTGAGACTATAAAGGGACAAGCCTGATCGTAAAAGCCAACACATTGAGGATTGTACACTGAAAAGATGGAAATAGCCTTGGTCCTTAGTGATGTCATTAAGCATCAGAATTTCCAAAACTAGAAGTATCATAATCATGTATCTTTCTATAAGTGATAATATTACAATTTTCTGGTATTTTTAAGTCAATTGATTCAAATTTTATATTCCTTACATGTGAAAACATCCTTAGAGTTTGGTTGCAAAGTAGAATAAGTAGATATTCTTTGAAATATCTGTCTTGGGTTTGTAAACTGCTTAGAAAATGAGAGGACAACTAGACAAACGAGCAGCTTCTGTGGACTTGGCATGATTTATTTAATTGCTATATTGTTATAGTAAACAAGTTAAAAAGAGTCTTAGAAAAATCTAAGCCATAATGTTCCCAACTCAACATAAATGATCATGAAGTAAAAGTATAAATTGGTGCAAAAATAATTGCGGTTTTTACCATCCAAAGTAATGGCATAAAACTGCAATTACTTTTGCACCCGCCTAATAATACTCAGACAATACGATTGTGCAGCTATTCTTGGGAAGACAGGAGACTCTTCTCAACTGTAAACATGCCTTAAACACTGTCTGACAAAATTTTTAGGCTTTTAAACCAATCATATCAGTAGTCCTGCTTTAATCCCCCACCTCTTAGGATAAAAATTCAGATATTCATTGTTCTGACCTTTTTCAAGGCAAAACAGCATCCCTCATCCCTCTTAAGAATTATCAAGCTCAAATCTGAATCCTCTAAGAAGCCTCTCCCAAGTCCCTCTTACCGATATGCTTCCAGAGTTCCTCTGGGTTATGTTTTTCCTGCTGCAAAAAACTAAAGAAACCTAACATTCTTTACTACAAGTATTTTCCTGGTGATTAAAAAAATTTAATAGACATTAAAAAAACAATTTTAAATTTATAGAACAATTCTGAAGAAAGTACAGAGTTCCCATATACTTTGTCCCTAGCCCGCCTCAGCTTCCCCGTTACTAACAACTCACATTACTGTGGTAGATTTGTTACAATTGATAAACTAATATTGATAGACTGCTATTAACTAAAGTCTGTAGTTTACATTCCTTAGTGTCGTGGGGTTTTATGGACTGTGCCAAATGCAAAATGGCACGTATTCATCCATTATCGCAGTATCATATACAAGAGTTTCACTGCCTGAAAAATTCCCTGTGATCCACCTGTTTATCCCTCCCAAACCCCACCCCTAATCCCCTGGAAACCACTGATTCTTGCACTCCCTCTGTGGTTTTACTGTCGCAATAGTTTTGCCTTTTTTATAAAATAAAATATATAGGATACAGTTTGAGTCATATAGTATGTAGCCTTTTCAGAATGGTTTCCTTTATTTGATAATATGCATTAAAGATTTATCTGTTTTTTTCCATGATTTGATAACTCATTTATCTTTATTTATTTTTTATTTTATTTATGTATTTATTTATTTTTGAGATGGAGTCTCACTCTTTTTGCCCAGACTAGAGTGCGGTGATGCAATCTTGGCTCATTGCAACCTCCACCTCCTGGGTTCAAGCAATTCTTAGCCTCCTAAGTAGCTGGGATTACAGGTACACATCAACATGCCCGGCTAATTTGTTTGGTACTTTTTTTAGTAGAGATGTGGTTTCACCATGTTGGCCAGGCTGGTCTCGAACTCCTGACCTCAAGTATTCTACCTGCCTCGGCCTCCCAAAGTGCTGGGATTACAGGTGTGAGCCACCATACCCAGCGCCATTTATTTTTACATTAATAAATAATATTTCACTGCATAGTACACCATAGTTCGTTTATCCCTTTATACCTATACAAGGCATCTTGGTTGCTTCCCAGTTTGGGGAACTGAAATTCAAGGAAATGGCTAAGCATACTTTTAATTTCCAACATATACAAAATAGGAAATATAATCTGTATTTCCCCTATCCCTCAGGGTGTATTTGTGTACAGTTCAATTCATATTTCTGAATTACACAGCTGAGGATATAAAGTATTCTTCTTAGAAGAAATAAATATGCTTAAGCTAGACATAAAATAAGACATTATCTCACCAGGTAGTCTTTTTTTTTTTTTTTTCCATTCAATTTACTCCCTTTCACCATTGTAGATGATAATAAAGTTGAGTAAATATTAGGTTTTTTCCTTTTGAGGTTTTAAGAATGTTTCATATAGATAGATTCTAGACATATATTATTTATAGACATTCTGAAACCATCACCTCTTCCAAGAAATGCCTTCTCTTTGTTTGCCTACTACAATATTTTTCACCATAGGAGACCTTTATCACCTGGTGGTGAATTACCTGTTGTAGTTTACCAACTTGTTCCTCTTTGCTGTGTTTTTAAGGAGTGGCTAGCTAAGGGGTCCAGTGAGTGATCTCTTTCCAAGGATAGTGTTCCTAGCATATTTTCAGAATTCCCCAATCTTTGGAACTCTGATGCTGGAGATTTATGAAAGCCTTTATCATGCCTTTGGCGTCCTGCATAACAGCCTCTGAATTTTTCATAGCAAAACATTTATAGTACTTTCTTCTCTAGCGTTATGGTTTTATAAATATCTTATTATAATCAGTAAAGTCTGTGGACAGAACTGTCAATCTTTTCTTTTAATAATTTCCGATGTCTGACTTTTAAATTCTACAGACCCTAAAGATTTAAAAATCTGATTAGCTACCTTTTGAGTTCTTTTGACTTAAAGATCATCATTTTCCATCATCTCATTGAAAGATGTCAGCTGTAATGCAGAAGAGTTTCCATAACTTTGTGTGGCATATTGATGAATTGTCAGGAAAACAAACAGAAGTTATACAGGGACTCAGTAGTCCAGAACCACCGGGAAAATTATTTAGTAAATGAGTCACACATAATTTTAAGTTTTATGATTTTATGCAGAAAAAACACTTGAACATAACTAAGAAAATAAACATAAGTAATTAACCAAATTAGAACTCTTAACTTTTATGTAACCTACACATATATTCAGAAGAGCATTTTTGTTGAAAGTCATATGAATCATGAAAGTAATAGAATGTAGTACATGTCTATTCAACTCACACTGTTCTCTGTTAATACACTGATGAGACATTTTATAATTGTTCTTGATGACATCGACTCTGAGAGGTAAATACATGAAGCCCTTCCTCCTAGAGACTCTATTCTTCATCCGTACATCCTTGGGAGAAGTGGTTCATTATGTTACTAACTTTTGAGTTTGACTTAATGATTGAAAAAAAAAGCTGAATTTTTTTTTTTTTTTTTTTTTTTTTTTGAGATGGAGTCTCACTCTGTCACCCAGGCTGGAGTGCAGTGGCCTGATCTCTGCTGACTGCAACCTCCACCTCCTGGGTCCAAATGATTCTTCTGCCTCAGCCTCCCAAGTAGCCGGGACTACAGGTGCACACCACCACACCCGGCTAATTTTTGTATTTTTAGTAGAGACGGGGTTTCACCATATTGGTCAGGCTGGTCTCAAACTCCTGACCTCATGATCCACCTGCCTCGGCCTCCCAAAGTGCTGGGATTACAGTCGTGAACCACCATGCCCAGCTGAAAATCTTTACTGAGCACAAATTACACACTAAGCACTGCTATAGTTTTTTCTTTTTTTTTTTTTTAACTTGCTTGTCTCATCTTGTGGTTCTATCTTACCTCTGGGAGGCAGACATCTTGATCTCCAATTTGGGAATGTGAAAACTGAAGTTGAGAAAAATTAGGTGCTAAAGCAGAGTGATTTTACAAAGCAATAGTTTCTAAGAAGTGTGGAACTGAAAACTACTTTAGAGGAAATTTGTTCTTGAAAGCACGGGAAAAGAAAACACTTTCTAAGAAAGGGAAATGGAGGTGAGACTCTTGAAGCAAAGCATATGCTTTATTATTTTCCTTTGATCCTTTGGAAGACCCAGTTTAGGCTACCTTCCCAGCTGACACATATTTTTTTTCTGAGAAATTTTGCCATCCCTCAAGTGACAATCATAAAAGATAGTATACTACCTTTCCACAATACATTTTCTTTTGCTTCAAGTAATTTGAAGGGAGTTCCTGGTCTTTACAACCAAGAAACTTTAAACAGATTTTTTCTAGAACTCTCTACTCATAGGACAGTAAATATATATATACATACATATATATATGTATATGTATATGTGTATATATATTTGTTTTTAACTTACCTTTCAGTCTTCAAGATTTAAGAAAACAATTATTTGGATGACTGTAAGAAATTTCATGATACTAAAGTAAATTAGGGCAAGAAGTTGGAAATGTAGATATTTAAAAGTTGATAGCAGGTGTTTAGCCTAGGATGAATTCTGCAGAGTTGAAGAGGCACCACCCATTGTCTTGGAACTCATTCATATCTTTGGATATGGGAAGGTCAGGTGGTTCTGTGTCCACAACTGCTTTGTGTAACTCTACTAATTTTATGCTACTGACTGGAAATATTCAAATATTGCATAACTGTGGTTTCCCTGTAGTGTAAGTCAGTAAACTTCAAAGACTTCACAGATTAGTTTGAGGTTTTAAGTTCTTTCTAGTATCATATATTTTTTGTACATGTTTAAGAAAAGGGTTTTTGAAATTTCAGATGCTTTGAGGCAAGGGTAAAAAGAAACATAAGAGAAAATGCCTTGTTTGAATGATATATTCAATAGAAACTAAATGTGTAGACTTGAAGGATGTATGTCTGTTGATGTGGGATGGGGAGAACACTGTGAAGAGGAAATTCCAAACTCCATGCATTTCTATTTCACATTTGGTGATTACATTTTTAGCATGCTGGGAAAGAAATCAGACATAAAACGCCTGTTATATAAAAAGATGTTTTCTGTCTAATTTCCCCCTTCACCAGGCTAACTACATACCCACTTATATTTAATTCCACACATTCAAAATGCAGTCACATTTTGAAGGGGAAAACAGTTTAAACTAAGACCACCGATTACCTAGTTATTTTTAAATATTCCCCTCTGCTCCCTATTACTGACTTTAATGACAACCAGAACAGCACATACTACATTTTAAAAAATTAAATATGTCCCAGTAAACAGGTGCAGAATCATACTTTATTTAATAGTTTTCAACTCTTTTGAAAACAGAAAGGTAGTATTCTCAATAGATATTAATGTGTAAAAAGGCTTCTTCTAGTTTTTATTTAATAGGCAGAATTTCCTTTTTGACTATGGTTAGCAGGAAATAAAACAATAATAGTTGTAGTTACAAAATGCTTTGAATTCAAACATTCTCCCACCCCAATCAAAGACATTGTTAGATAAAATAGGATATTTCTGGTTTTTAAATTTGGAGAAATTGAAGCTCAGTTTTGTAATCTCAAGGAACCTCTGATCAATCATCAAAATAGTGCTGGAATCCAGGCTTCTCTTTCTTCCAGTAGGGCCAGGGCTCTTACTGCTTTCCCAATGCTGTGTACCATTTAAACCCTCTTAAATAACATGTTCAAATATTTGCTCCTACATTGCTAGGAATTTAGGGGAAAATAGAGAAGACTTAAATAAATTATTACAGTAAGAAAGTAGAATCTGTGAAGGCAAGATAAATCAGTTGACATAGTTTAGCCTGGAGAGGATAAGGTTAGAAGGTGACTTGATACATGTCTTTAAGTAAAGTGATCCTGTGAAGAGTTGCTCTGTATCTCTGTCAAGGTGATAGTATGAATTACAGTGACGAACTACTGGGTCAAATATAAGATAACTTTTATTGACAGGGGCTGCATTAAATTCAATAATAGGCACCAAAAAAAAGGTGAAATGTCCTTCAAAGAAATAAAGAAAATAAGCTCCGAGGCTCCTTTTTACCTGATTAAATTATAACGTCATTTATGGTTATTCAAGCTTGTAATAGTGTATCTCTGGTCATATACCAAACGGCTGAATTTCTAAAATGCTCAAATCTAATGAATGAGCATATCTATATGATGTGTTAATTCCCTTTGAAGTCCACATTGCCTCATTTCAATTGAATTGAATATTCTAACTGGAAGGAAGCACAAGATACTGCAATCTATCACATGATCTTTAATTAGCTGACAATACCTCAGGGGAAATCCAAAAGCTGTTCTTATACAGTGGAAATTCCAATTCTGGCTTCCTTTTCCTGCCTTTTTTTTTCTTTTTTCTTCAGTTATTCTTTATCTACATTTTGTTACTGATAAGCACATCTCTGGATAGCAGGATAGAATAAAGAAGGACTGAGACTTCAAAGTTTCCTAATGTTATTACTTCTTATCAGGCTTGTTTTTTAAAAAAGAACACAGGGAGGAGAGAGAAATATAATAGCAAGTTTGTTGCATTTTCTTGGAGCATTTAGATGCATGTTATCAATGAGTATTTTATTCTATATGCAGAATTTTATGAACACCTGTCAGAAATTGTGTGCTATTAAAGCACTGTGTGGAGTGTGAAATAAATCTAGAATATAATCTGTATATGTGTGGAGTTTATAGTAGCCATTGATAAAAATAACTGTATGTAATTAGGTGCCAACTGATATGATACAGACTTTAAGTGTTGTAGAAGCTCACAGAGAAAATGATTGATTCAGTCATTCAACACAAATTGAGCAAATACTATGTTTATTCATTTATTTCGGTAGAAATAAAACTTTATACAGTGCCAACCAAGTACCAGACATGGGAAACAGAGCCATGAATTCTTCCCATTATGGAGCTGAAGTTTTAGCAAGGGTTGGGGATAAGAAGACAGACAATAAATAAATAGGCAAATAAATAGAGAGTCATATGTTGGTGAGTGTTATGAAGGCAACTAAACCAAATTAAGCACGGGAGGGATTAACATGAGATGTGGAAAAGGGTTTATTTGATGTAGGTGGCCAAGGAGGCCTCACTGATTTCCCAAAGAAGCTGAAGGAGTAAACCTTTCAGATACACTGGAAAGGGCATTCCAAGAAGAGGGAGGGGAATGGCAAAATCCTGGAAGTATAATGTATGTTTGGCTGGAATAGAGTGAGTTGGGATCAGAGGAGATCGGAGAGGTAGTGATAGGCAGATCATTTGGCACCTTATATGTCATTGTAAAGATATTCACTGGATCTCCAGGAAGGCAAATTATTGGAGGAATTTCAGCAGAAAATTAACATAATCTGACTTGTTTGTAAACAAAATTTCTTTGAATGCTCCCTTGAGAATGGGCAATATGAGGGCAATAGGGGAAGCAGAGGGACACAGGAGATATTGCAAAAATCCAGGCAGGATACACTGGTTGCCTGGATACCAGGGACAGTAATATAAATAGTAAAAAAGTAGTACAGTTAAGGATATATTTTAAAGGTAGAACATGCAGCAGTGCTGATAAAGAACTGATGAAGTAGGGGGATGGAAGAATTGCTAGAATAGTATATTTTGAATAGGTGAAGGGAGATGCAATCTAGTACACAAGGAGAGGGAGTTATTGTGAGTAGGAAAATGAAGAATTTCTCCATAGTAACAATAGCCAAGGAAGAGTACATAGCCCAACCCTAATCCTGACCTTAAATCTAATTTATATGGCCACAGTCACAGGTAGGTCGGTAGATATACTGATAGAAAGTTGGTGGGGCGGGGAGGATGTGTTCCCTTTTGATACCTCCATTTTCTCAGTGGAAGAGGAATAAATGTCATTGGCTAAGAGTGAAGATAGGCAAGAGATCCTAGTGATTTAAGGAAAATGAAAAAAGTGTCAATTTTTATTAAAGAGAGTAGGAGAATAAATGGACTAAAACAATGAGGAAGGATTGCTGAGCAGGACTAAGAGTCCCTTGAGGTCATAAAATGTCAACCAGGGAACACATGTGGTTTTCTCCAGCCATGTTCAATTGTATAGGTCTAGATAAAGAATAGTTGGAGAATTAGATTCAATTAGAATTTTTTTTTTTTCGGTCAGGCACTGCTGTGAGGAGAGGGATGGTAAAGAGATCAATAAATACAAGAGGGTGATTGCAATGATGGTACATGTTTTTTAATGGATGAAGAGAGAAGGAAAGGCATGAAGTATGTTAGGTTCAGTGAAAAGGAGTTAGGATTAATTGTTTGATATCTTGGTGTAATTAAACATTTATTGAAGTTAAAGAACAAAATGGGCGGACTGGAAGGAAAGAAACTGGTGAGTGGAAGGATTAAGATGCAAGAAATTATAATTTTGGAGGGAATACAATAATTGATAATGCCAGGGTTTCTAAGAATATAATTATGAGTGTCCGTGGCAAAATGAACATCAGAATTTTGGGAAAAGAGGAATTCAAGGAACTGGGTGGCCAAGAATTGGAAAGACCATGTACACGAACATTAAAATCACCAAGAATAAAACAGGGGTATTGTTGACAAGAATGATAGCAGTGTGCAAGAAGTCAATGAGTGAAAGAACGTGACTGTGATATCATTGGCAAAAGAGTCAAAGGTAGGATAATGTAGGAAAGGAAGAATTCTCTGAAAGTGCCAGTGAGGACCAATCCATTCCATCGCAAGAACTCATGATAGAGGAGGATGCGAGTGTAAACATTCTCCACTTGTGAGGACTATAGTTTTAAATTGATTTTAGTTAAAAAACTAAAGGGAAGGAAAATTGTATTGAGGAATTTGAGAATGTAGGACATTTTACTGATCACTGATCATGAGTTCAGATCATACAGCTGTGAAAATGTTTCAGGAGCTGGACAGGTTTTGGAAATGGAGTCAGAAGAGTTCATGTAGACGGCAATCTGAGGACGAGAGCCTTCATGATAAGGGGTGACCTGGAAATTCTCGGCTTCCTGTAGTGATATGTTCAGGGATCAAGGGAATAATGGGATTTGTCCTGATGGTCTCTTTGCAAATGCTCATAGAGGGGCTGTGAGAGCTAGTAGGAAGGTAGGGTGAAGCAGGTGCCAATTCCATTCATTTCTAGAGGCCTGATTTGACCTAGTAATGGTGACATGGAGGTTGGAAAGAGAAGTTTGGTCTTAAATAAAGCACCAAGATCTCTGTGGCTCCTTCTTGTCTCTACCTCTAGAAGATGAGTAAACTGGAGAATGATAGTTTTTACTGAAGCTCAAAGAGTACCAGTATTCCCTCCTGGCTCCTTCCAATGGAAACCTGGTTGTCAGCATAAGACTGTTTCATCCAGAGATAATTGATTACTCCAAGTGTGGAGATCAGAGGCCGTATGAGAAGTATCTAAGAAAGAGTGGTGGTCTATACTGTTGTTGAGAAAGATTTTATTGTGGAATTACAACTGAGCTAAAATGATCACTACATTTGGATCATAAAAATACAGTATAATTAAATGAGGAGACTAGAGTCAAAGACATTTCTCGGAGTATAAAAAGTTTGTCAGGGCCTGACATAGTGGCTCATACCTGTAATCCTAGCACTTTGGAAGGGTGAATTGGGAGGATCACTTAAACCCATGAGTTCGAGACCAGCCTGGGCAATATACTTAGACCTCATTTCTACAAAAAATTTAAAAATTAGCTGAATGTGGTGGCACATGACTGTAGTCCCAGCTTCTCAGGAGGCTGAGGTGGGAGGTTCACCTGAGCCTGGGAGACAAAGGGTGCAGTGAGCCCAGATAATGACACAGCACTCCAGCCTAGGTGACAGAGTGAGACTGTGTTGTTGCTGGAAGTCAGGGACCCCGAACAGAGGGACCTGCTGAAGCTGTGGCAGAAGAACATAAATTGTGAAGATTTCATGGACATTTATTAGTTCCCTGAATTAATACTTTTATAATTTCTTATGCCTGTCTTTACTGCAATCTCTGAACATAAATTGTGAAGATTTCATGGACATTTATCACTTCTCCAGTCAATACTCTTATAATTTCCTATGCCTGTCTTTAATCTCTTAATCCCGTCATCTTCATAAACTGAGGATGTATGTCACCTCAGGATCCTGTGATGATTGTGTTATCTGCACAAATTGCACAAATTGTTTGTAGAGCATGTGTGTTTGAACAATATGAAATCTGTGCATCCAAAAGGAACAGGATTGCTGTGATTTTCAGGGAACAAGGGAGATAACCATTGGGCATGACTGCCTGCAGGGCCAGACAGAACAGAGTCATATTTCTCTTCTTACAAAAGTGAATAGGAGAAATATCGCTGAATTCTTTTTCTCAGCAAGGACAGCCCTGAGAAAGAGAATGCATTCCCAGGGGTCTGTCTCTAAAATGTCTGATCTGGGAGTGTCTGTCTTATACGGTTGCAGATAAGGGAGGGATGAAATAAGCCCCTGTCTCCTGTAGCACCCCCAAGCTTATTAGGATTAGGAAATTGCTGCCTAGTAAATTTTAGTCGGACCAGTTGTCTGCTCTCAAACCCTGTCTCCTGATAAGATGTTATCAATGATAATGTGTGCCCAGTGGGACATGAAACTTCATCAGTAATTCTAATTTCGCCCTGGTCCTGTGATCTCTCTCTGCCCCCATTTGCCCTGTGATATTTTATTGCCCTTGAAGCATGTGATCTCTGTGACCCACACCCTATTCCTACACTCCCTCCCTTTGAAAATTGCTAATAAAAACTTGCTGGTTTTGCAGCTCAGGGGGCATCATGGAACCTGCTGACATGTGATGTCCCCCTGGACATCCAGCTTTTAAATTTCTCTCTTTTGTACTCTTTCCCTTTATTTCTCAGACCGGCCGACACTTAGGGAAAATAGAAAAGAACCTATGTTGAAATATTGGGGGCTGGTTCCCTCATTACTGTGTCTCAAAAAAAAAAGTTTGTCAGATGGGAGGTGGTCTGCTGTAGTGGAGACACACATTGGGAAATAGTAGAGAATAATGTTAGCTTTAAAAGTGGCAACTTTCTTACTAATTTTGGGAAATTGTAAGGTACAAAGATAATAAAATAGAATTTTGTTTTCAGTTCTTCATCTTGGCAGGAGACCAAAGACTGAAGGGGAAATCTCTTTGTGGAGTCTAAATGGTATGTCTTTCAGCAGTTTTAATATAGGAACTGAAATATATAAAACAGCAATCGTTCAGGCATTCTTTGGTGAAAAAATCTTTTCTTGTATCTAACCTTGTATTAAAGTAACTATTCCTTATGAAACTACTCAATGATAATAGGCACTTCAAACATTATTTCCTTGAAATCTCTCCCTAATTCTATGAGTTATTGTACAGGCTGGGAAATGAAGGATCTACTCTAATGTAAGCATAAGAGCCACCCTCTTGTTCATGATACCACATCCTGTATCAAACACTGTCTCACAGTTGGTAGGTCCTTTAGAAATATTTCTTAAGTGGTTATGTAGCAGGATGAGCCACAGACAAAACTCCTCAGACACGAAGTTAAAAAATGAAGGGGTTTATTGGGCTGGAAGCATTGACAAGACTCCTGTCTCAAGAGCCAAGCTCCCCAAGTGAGCAATTCCTGTCCCTTTTAAGGGCTCACAATGCTAAGGGGGTCCATGTGAGAGGGTCGTGATCGATTGAGCAGGCAGGGAGTACGTGACTGGGGGCTGCAGGTACTGGTAATCAGAATGAAACAGAACAGGACAGGGATTTTTACAATGCTTTTCCCTACAACGTCTGCAATCTACAGATAACATAACCAATTAGGTCAGGGGTTGATCTTTAACTACCAGGCTTTTGGTATATATTTTCTATTTTCTTCAATAGATTAGGGTACTGTGTCTGGGGTAAGTACTAAGCTATTTAAATTATTTTATCTTCATACTCTACCTTAAAACTTGGATTTTTGAGCCCTCACTCATTGTCATTATTTTCTAATATGTTCTTTACTATATTCGTCTATTTATTCTAGGCTACTTAAAAACTTATTGATTTTTATTAATTCTTAATAAGTATTTAATTCTTTTCCAAGGTTCTTAATATATTCAGGTGGTCTTCTTTGCTTGTGTGTGTGCAGGTGCACTTGTGCACATGTGTGTGAGTTACTTTTCAAAGCATTTTATTCTAATACTATATTTTATTTGTAAGAGGCATTTAATATATAAAAACATGGAAAAGTTTTAAAAAGAAAAAAATAGATACAGCAGACAAATACTATGAAAATAGTAGGATGCACTTATTTTAATCAGACAAAATAAATGTCAACAACAGTCATTTTACTACATATTGATGAAAAGTATAATTACCCAAAAAGATACAGAAATTCTAAATTTTTATGTATTCTAATAACATATTTTAAAAAACATGTAAAGCAGAGCTTCACAAGACTACAGGTCTTGTGAAGGCAGAAAATACAAATTCACCATTATAAAGAGAGATTTCATAGCACTTTGCAATTTATTGACAGTGCAAAACTCAGCAATTATTGAGCAACAAAATAACAAGCTTTCCTTAATTGAAAAATTCTAAAATTTAAACCCACAATTAAAGCACATCTGATTTTATTGTAACCTTTACAAAATTTGTCCATGAACTAGGTAATAAAGCAATTTTCAATAAATTTAAAGTGTAGATGTGATTAGACCAGTTCTTCAATAAAATTTATTTATATTAGAACTTAAAACATATATAAAAACCCATATATTTTAAATTAAGAAACACACATCTAAATAATTGATGTGTCAAGACAATTTAATAAAGAAAACAAAAATCATTATACTTGACTAGTTATTTAAATGCCACTTAATATAACCTGTGGGGTGTAGTATCCTTAGAAAAATGTACAAATATTAAATTTTGTATCAGAAAAATAGTTAATATACAAAAGTTTGAAAAATATAAGTAAATGCAAAACTGAGAAGATATGCAAAATCAAGAGCAAGAATTAATGAAATGGAATATAACAATGTAAAGTGAATTCACAAAGAGAAAACATTTCCCTGTAATGACTAGTAAAATACACAAATTTCTAGTAAATGTGATGTACAAAACATGGAAAAAGCAAAAATAAGCAATACTTTAGGGTTTTAAACATGGCTATAACTGCATATACAGCAGAAAATAAAGGATCAATAAAAGAATATCATAAATAGCCACATGGCAACAAACATTAAAATAGTAAATAGAATAATTTCTGAAAAATATAATTTAAGAAAACCAATTCTAGATTTGTAAAACTCAAAATAGTTCTATAAACACTAAATACATGGAATTTCATTTAAAATCTGAGTTAAAATAAACCACCAGACTCATATTCTACCAAATTCTCAAAAAATAATTTAATCCAATGTCCACAAAATTTCCATATTATAAAAAAAGTAACAGTCTAAGAATTATTCTAAGATATTATCATCCTCTAACAACAGTTAGAAAAAAAGAGTAGACATGTAAGTCTGATCTCATTTAGCAATGTAGTTGAAAAAATTTAAAAGTATTCACAAACTGTGTTCCGAGTATATCAGAAACTACATATATCACAATAAATTTTAGTTTACCCTAAAAATGGAATGGTGGTTTGATATTATAAAA
Source organism: Chlorocebus sabaeus (assembly GCF_047675955.1). Classification (NCBI taxonomy): domain Eukaryota; kingdom Metazoa; phylum Chordata; class Mammalia; order Primates; family Cercopithecidae; genus Chlorocebus; species Chlorocebus sabaeus. The sequence continues at coordinate 40,891,480 of NC_132913.1, forward strand.
CCATTTAATATAATTTATTGTGTTACCATATCACCTCAATCTATGCAGTAAAACTTTTTGATAAAGAGTCATTTGCTATAAAAATTTTTAGCAAAGTGGCAATGGAAATTTTCTTAACTTCATAAAGAATACCAAAAATCTGTAACAATCATTCTTAGCTATTCTCTTTAACATTCTCTTTAATATCAGGAAGAAAGCAAGACTATCTAATTGTCATCATTTCTTTTCAACACTGTTCAGGAAATCTTACTAGTATGGTAAAATAAGAAAAGTAATAAAAACTATGATGACTAGAAAGGAGGGACACTATTTAGAGGTGATATGATTGCTTAAATAGGAAACCAAAGTGTCTACAAATAAATTATTGAAATAAAAATGCTGGCTATAAGAACAATATATAAAATAAATTACATTTTATATATAAGTAATGCAAATTTTTGTTCATTAAGGCTGAAAGCATCCTAGCTAATAAATATAAAATACAGGAAATAAAATATATTCTGAATAAGAGAGTTCCTTAACTATTTTTCCTCCTGAATAATGAAACTCCATTTTTCTGTGGCCCTTTCACCATTCAGTTTGATTTTGTTAAAATATTCCCCTCATCTCTGAAGTTTAACGGCTGGGTAATGTAAGATCATCAGACCAGTTCAGTTATTGCTGTCTCAGCACTGTGGGAAGGAAACTGGAGCTGTTAGCAGTACTAGTAGAGGGATCTCAGATTTTTGTTTTTTCTCGTGATTATTGATTCCCATGGTTCAGGATATTCAACATACTACTTGTCCTGGCCCCTACTCTGGCTATAAGGTATAGAACTGTCTGACACTCCCCAGCCTCCCCCTCCCCCTACCCCTCCACCAACCCACCCTACTTCTTGATTCACTGACTTTGACTATCAGTCTTATTGTAAATTCCTACTACACTGGAATTCCGACAACTTATACAAATGCATTTTCAAGATCAGGTAAAGTGTATAAAAATTCTAGATTCAGATGGGTCGGAGCCAATGATAGGACCTATTTGTCACCATTAAGATTCTCTTCTTTGGCTTTTTATATTGTTCTTTCTGTCCCTTCTGCTTCACAAACTAATATGTCTATGGGGCAAAATCTGTCAGTATGATATCCTACATATGCCTTCTCTGTGCTTACAGTCTTGTTTCTACTATTTCAACATTACGATGAAACATTTGTCAGTGTTTCTTCTTTTAAAATTCATGTAAGAGAAAACTATCTGCATATGGCCAGTCCCCAGATCCTTACTATTGTGAAACATTTTCCCTAATTAAAAACATTCATAAAAATTAACTGCGAAGAGTCAGAGGCAAGGTTACTTGAGATTGCATCTTATAAGAATATGAAGAAAAATGTGTACTTCATGGTATAATGCTCTCTGCTGAGCAAGAGACTAGATGTGGCTTTGCTCAAGGCTTGAGTTATATACTTAATTGTATACATTAAAATTTAATGACCTTTTAAATGTAATATGCCTTTAACAAACAGCATTTTTTCTTTTCCAATAGCATAATTTCCCAGTATTGTAGAAATAATAGTTTAGAACATAGTTGATTTTTTTCTGTATACATTTAACTATTTTTATTAATTTTAAAAAGGTTTTTCTTTAAGGGCACTGTCATTTTTTCCAGTTCTGATAAAATTCTGAGATAAAATGATTTAAAACATAATACATTTCTTTTGGCTTAGAGAAAAATTAAAATTATGCAAATAGAATATTTTTTATTGACTCATTAAGTCTATCATTACATGTGCATACAGAGCTGTTCTTTCACTCATGATTTATGGATTTTGTATATTAAGATGAACTTGGATTAGAGAAAATGTATTTTGAAATATGTCTCAAGAGGCTTTCAGGGATAACTAAAATAGAAAAAAAGCATTTTTTATGTAGGAGAAATACTTGTTTCACAATGCACTTATTCCCAAATATTCCTGGCAAGCTTTCACAGGATCTTAATTTTACATTCCTTTTTCCTGTGCAATTTTTTATTTCCCAGCCAAAAAATGAAGTAGTGAAAAGGGATTATAGAGCAGCAGGGATACCTGTTGTTATACCAGGTAGCTAGGCAACCAGCACCCATTCTAGTATTTTACACAAAATGTTACTAAAATGTTACATTTGTGGAGATTGTTTTACATTTTACCAAATGAGTTCATGTTTACATGATCTCACTTGACCCCTGCTTTGTGAGGTTTGCAGAAAAACTAATATTATTATTTCTATTTTGGTGTAATCATGGTGAAGATAGAGTAGGTTGAGGCTACTTTGGATATTATAGTAAATGGTGAAGATACAACTTAACTCAGGAATTCTGATTTTATATTTATTGTTCTTCCTCTGTACCTTGCTACACACAGTGAAATTTCAGATAGCTGACTGACTGAACACAAACAATATTTTCCCAAAGTTCAAAAGCCTTTATAAGTAATCTTAAGAATATTAGAGACCCCTGAAAAATATTAATATTATTTACTAAGATTATAGTTTTAGGACTTTGAAGACATCTGTATCTGCATTTCTATTAACATGGTGGTTTACTCCAATTATGAAGGAAAAAGTTCAGCAACTAAGATAAAAAAATTGTGAACTCTGTGCAAGTATTAAAGTTACAATTTTTTTAACTAATGACTGTTTTAAATTACTTTAAACAAAATACATATTTCATCCAAGTTTAGGAAGTATAAGATTAAAACTTGGCTGTGATGTACATTCATATCTTTTATAAATAAACCTGTAACTTTGGGACTAGCTTTACCGACGTCTGCAGTGGGAGTGTTTATCTGATTGCTGTGAGATAACAAAATCAAGGGTACAAGTGGAGTGCAAAAGGTCGCAGACTAATGGGCATAAAGTCTAAGTTATTCAAGATAAATAACTTATAGAGATTTACTGTATGGCATTGTCCCTATAGTTAGCAATACTGCATTGTACACTTAAAGTTCTTTAAGAGGGTAGATCTCATTTTAAGTGTTCTTACCACAATAAAGTAACATTTGAAAAGGAGGGGTTGGGGAAGAAGCAGAAGTGTTGAGGTATAGAATATTAAACAAGAGTCTGGGGAATTGATAGGGACCAGAAGTGAGAATCAAAGTCATAGAATAAAGTTTGAATCCAGGATGAGAAAATAATTGATAAATATGAATGAGAACAAATTTGGTGAAAGAAGCCAGAAGTCAGGGTTCATACCTAATTATATGGAGCAACTGTTGCTACTTGTAACATTATGATTGAATGAACAAAAATAGCTCAATGGCGTGGGGCAGAATAGACAGTATCATGTCCATTGTTCTTTCAATATCTCAGCTGCATTCTCCTTCTCTAGTGGAAGATATCCTGAGCCCACCTGCACACAGCAATTAAATAATTTTTTATCATTCCTAAGTAGACAATATTCTTGAAATACAAAGTATTCTAAGCATGGGAAGGACAAATCTTCATCACAGTAGTTGGTTGGCATTGAAGCTGACCATAGTGCTGGTGGAATCTACAGTTTCTAATAATGTATTATTTTTTCTTATAGTAACAGATCTGGGCAGAGGTTGAGAAATGGTGATGTGTTAGGAATGCAGGATCCTGATAAGCAGAAAAGCAAAATGCCATTGGATTGACTATTCATTTCCTAAAATGTATTAGGTGATGATCTTACAGTTTCCATCAAGCAAGAGGATGTGGTATATTTGTTGTATCTGTTATTTTTATATATAATTCTGGTTACCAACTTCAACATAACGTTTGCATAAATTTTTCAGTACCAGTGGATGCTTCTTAAGTGAATGAACTGTAAGCTTCCCGGGTACTGTCTAGCTGGTGGAATTCCAAGTGGTGAATAAGTGACTGTTAGAACTCAGGATGGAGCAGCAAGAGCCATCATCATTTCGAAAGTTTTTTCCACCTAACCTTAATCTAGTCCACTCTAATCTACACATAAATAAAACTATTTGTATATGCTGCATAGGTCATGCATAAAGTTTGACTAATTAAATTTTTATTTCAGTAATATATCTTGGGTTTAAACAAATATATTTTATAATACATTAGTACATTCAGCTAATATTTGAACCTATTCTAAAGGTTGTGAAAGTATTTTACAATTAACTTAAACTTGATAATTTTATGAAACAAATGGACTTTTAAATTTAGTGGCAGAGGCTGCAGACGGTAGCTCATGCCTGTAATCCCAGCACTTTGGGAGGCTGAGGCGGGAGGATCACCTGAGGTCAGGAGATCAGCCTGCCCAACATGGCAAAACCCCGTCTCTACTAAAAATATAAAAATTAGTTGGGCGTGGTGGTGTCTGCCTGTAGTCCCAACTACTCATGAGGCTGTGACAGGAGAATCGCTTGAACCCAGGAGGCGGAGGTTGCGGTGAGCTGGAATTGCGCCACTGCACTCCAGTCTGGGCAACAGAGTGAGACTCTGTCTCAAAAAAAGAAAAAAATTTAGAGGCAGAAAGATCAGTAACCACGATTGACATGCATCTCTCCACCCTTGCCATTCGTTTGAAAATAAAATGCAAAATCTTACCAGTTTGTCCAAATGTAATTGTCTTCATATGTATTTAGAAATTCTTTCTAGTTTCTTCACCATCTGATGCAGAAGTTCTGCCTCAGCTCTAAAATAAAAACAGCTATATTCAGATTAATACTAAATTATCAAAGAATTTATAGGTGAATCAGTAAAAAGAAGAAAATATAAAAATGTTCCCTTCTTTTCTTCCTTTTAAAAAAAACTTAGATGTAGCTGTTCATAATAAAAATGAAGTAGTATAAGATATATATACACACACACACATACATATGTATATGAATATATATATGGATTTGTATATAATAAATACATACCTTAGGTGGCAGATAATCTTGAGAGATTATGCTTGCAGTTGAGTCAGGCAGTCAGGTAATTTGAGTTCCAAATTTATTTACTATTTTTGCTATAAGTTGGTTTCTCTGGAACAGATGCTGAAATGACAATTGGGATAAAATATGTTTGTTAGGGATCAACACATGTGAAGAGAAGGAAGGGAAGCAGAACTGGATAGAAGAAGGAGTCAAGTGATTCAAGCTCAACAAAGCTTCAGCTAATCCACTAGGGAGCTTTAGAGAGAGAACTGCCCTTTAGAGAGTCCTACACTGAGATTAAAATGGCAAGACCTTCACAAACCTTCCTCATTCAATCATCAGGTATGGGCTTCCCTGGGAAAACCATGACCTTGAGTGAGAAATTATTGTAAGATTATTTAATTGTTCTAAGGGTTGTGCTTGTGTTTGAAAAGGAATCATATTTTTTAGAATACTTACTAAAATATTAATGGATATAATTAGATGTTGTGTGAGATAAAGTTAAAAAAACAAAAACAAGAAAAGGACCAAATTGCAAGTGGTATCCAATGACCAAAGATGGGACAATTTCAGTATGCTCTGGCGCCCCAGAAAAAGAACACCAAGTATCAAAACACCTAAAATATAGAGTATACATGAGATCATAATAACATTTGAAAATAACATCATATTAAGTGTTTGCTTTAACATCTAATTGGTTACTTTGAAAATAAGTAAGAGGAACACCCTAGCACTTTTTCTGCCTATCTTATACAAATATATTTTGGAGTAATCAAATATTTGAAAAAAATTTATGCAAGAATTTCATGTAATAAATAGAGAATAAATGTTAGAATAGAAAATTTTAATAACCCTTAATAAAATAAGGGATTTAGGCAATGATCATCAAAGGATGCTTAAACATTAAGTAAAATATTGATGTAAAAACTAATTGATGAACCAGGTTGAAGCTACTGAACCACTTGTCCCTTTGGAACAGTCATACATATTATGTACCCTCCTGATAAGATGCATTAAGATACACATGGCACCCCCCATGTAAATTAGTGTAATCAAGCCTCTTGATCTAACTGTGAGTAGGAAATATGGGGGATAGAGAAACAATATGAATAGCTGCCAAATCCAAATCCTAAACAAATGTAGAAAACATTACAATACACAGTTTTTTCAACAAATAATTGATATGAAAAATATAAGGATGAAGAATTTAATTTATTTTAAATTTAAATAGTTTTATAAGACATACTAACCAAATGCAATTGTGTGGATCTTACTTGGATTCTGATTTGAGCAAATCAACTATATAGAAAAATCGTATCATGGAAAAAGTATTAGATGATATTATGAAAATATCATCATTTTTGTAGGTGAGATAATGTCATTGTGGTTATGTTAAAAGGTTTTGTTTGGAATGTACACTGAGTTATTTGCGGGTGAAGTATTTATAATATACAGAAATCCACATTTTTAAATTGTGTACCACCTAAAATAATCTTGCTTACTTCTACCAGCAATACTTTAGTGTAGTATAGTTCTCTCCATCCACACAGTCCACATCTGAAGATTCAACCGAGGATCAAAAATATTTGAAAAAAATTAACAATACAACAATTAAAACAATACAAATAAAAATACAACATAATTATTTATAGAGTATTCACATTATATTCATTATTATAAGTAATCTAGAGATTATTTAAAATATCCAGGAGCATGTATGTGAGTCATATGCAAATACTATGCCATTTACAAAAAGGACTTGAGAATTTGTGGATATTGGTATAGGGAGCAGGTGATCTTGGAGCCAATTCTCCATGGATACCAAAGAATAACTCTGTATCTATGTGGCATCTGAATCCTTGCCACTTCCACACTAGATATAAGTTCCTGATGTCAGAAAGATTTTGCTGTTCTGGTTCCTCATCCCCTAGCATAGCACCTAACTTACGTTAAGTATTAAGTAAATGTTTCTTAAATGAATAAACACATGTAACCAGTATAACTTGCAAATTCATATTATCAATTTTGATCAACTTTTAGATTAAGGAGTGGTATTATTGAAGTAACTGCCTTTTACACCAAATTCTCTGAATTCTGCATTGGTCAGCACTGCTCTGATTTTTCTTAAGGAAGAGCACAGGTTTAGATTGTAGAGTTGATTTATTTATTACACATAATTTGTCCACCCCCAAAATGCTTGAGATATTAAACATTTTTCTGTCTTTTAGTTGATAGAATGTAACAGTGCTACCACGCAGATGATTTCATCATTATTAAAAATTTGATGACTTTTAACTAAAACATGAACTACAGGTGCGTTTTCCCTGTATAAATTGTTCTTAAATTTTAGTATCCCTGACAACCACTTTTGATCCTTTGATTTAAGAGATTTATAGAGGTTTTTTCTGTCAAAATAATGTTGAAATGCTCTAAACTGAGAGACATATATATTTGTGATTACTAAAAAATAGATCCAAATCAATGAACATGAGAATCGTGGATAGCTATGGGTTTGAAAACTGTTAACTATCAAGAAGAATGGTTCACATGATGACAGGGCAGGTCATGAAAGTCATTCAGAATTCTTGATAACTTGAAAGTATGAGAATAGAGTATTTATGCATTTATGTTCAGAAGGAGACTGAAATCTGGCATTTTATAGAAGCTGGGACATATAGAAACTGATATACCTTGTATAGCTTAATTATTTCATGTAACAAAAAATCTCACTATTATCACTAGAATATTTGAGAAATGTTTATTTCCTTGTTTGTTATTGCTTGGGAGGGGAAGAGTGGTTGAAAATTAGAAAGTGAGACTAAGTTAGATGTTACAAAGTGAGTAAATTTATAGCCAACAAACATAATATGATCTGAAACACATCTAAAAGTAAATCCTTTAATAGGTATAATGTCTTCACATATCAAAAATTCCTACTAGCATTTCACTTTTTATCATTTGAAAGCTTGCCCACTTTGTTATGCAAACTGTGAATGGTATGTCTCCATAATTAAACATTTTAATTGGCTTATGAATTAAACTCAAAATGTCTTAGTACTATCTAATTTTAAAATGCTGTCAATAGGCTTGTTAATTCTGCATGTATTTAGTTAGCACCTATTCTATAGAAGATGTTCTGTCAGATAATGAGGAATAAAGTGAATAAAACAAAAGACAATGAGCACACTTTTAAACTATGGTGATTATCCCAGTGCACTGTGATTGCTTTGTTATATGTTTGACCACTTTTGGTTTACTTATAGAAGTGTGTGTGTATGTATATGTGTGTGTGTGTGCACACATGCATGTGTGCGTGCATTCTAAATTACAATGTAGAAATTATTTCAACTGTGATAATAAAAAAAAGTTTGAAAAATACTACAGTTAGCTGTGAGTCACCTGAGAATAGAGACTATTTCAGCTATTTTATCCGTTTTTCTTGAAACCAGCACAAGAACTGGGATGTTGTAGGTACTCAGCATTTGTTGAATCTTAGGTAAGAGAAAGAAGGAAACATTGTTGTTAGTATAATGATAAAGTTCTTGTAGTCATTAAACCTCAAGACAAAGATGTTAGAGGAATAAGGTTGGGTTATTTTTGTTGTAAATACCATCTATATTATTTGAAGGCCACCCTTTAGGGAAAAGAAATGTCAAGAAAAAGTTCTATCATGGAGAGTTGTTATTGGGAGGTGCTAGGTGAGCATGTCAGCTAGAGCTGAGCAGGGGAACCGGAACATCAAATCTGTTTTGAAATTTTTTGAGGAAGTGGGTAACAGTCACACATTGGGATGAAGTCTAAAAAGTGAGGTTAAAGCACTAAGGTGCAAGAGGAATAGGAGGTGCAACGCAGCTTTTAGGAGTTGGGGGTTTGGCATGTATAGCAATGGGAAAGAAAAATTAAGAAGGCAAAAGCAGGATCCTAGATCTCCAGCTGGCTGAGTGACCAGATGATGAAGGAAATGGGGGAAAAAAAATGGAAAGGGGATGACTGAGTCTTACAGCAGGGTTGGGCATAGCAGTGAGTATCAGACAGATCTCTATGAAGTTTTGGGCTCTACCGTAGTAAACGAAGGGCATATTGCGATCATTCAGTCTGGCTCAAACAAAGAGATAATCTGGGACAATACAAAGCAAAGACAGTTTTTCAATAGGAAATCTGAGGTGAGGAAGGGGGGATGTTATTTATAGTTATGGAGGAAGTTATTAAATTTTGTGAATGGGAGAGTTGGAAAATGATATGTATGCATTACGGCAGTGTCCAGAATGAGCAGAAGAGGGAAGAGAATGAAGATAGAAAACGGTAGGGAACTATTGCAACAGATAGTAGAAATAATAACCTTTGCTGTGTGACAGGCATAGTACTTAGCATTTATGTGCCTTACCCACATTTAATCTACAATAATCTTATGAATTAGATACTGATTTCACCCCATTTTACAGTTGAAGAATCTGAAACACAGAAAGACTACATGACTCGCTAAGGTAAAAGAAGCTGGAAGGCAGGAGGGTAGAGTCAGGAAGTAATGCCTGAGGGTATAAACTGAGCCCTCAATTACCAGGCCACATTATCTCTATAGATATAATTCTACATCCAGTATTAAATTTCTCTTACATTTTAGAACAAAATAGCGCTTTGAATGAAGTTTTTCAAGTTTAAGTTAACTTCTTTTTAAATCTCCAATTAGCCTCTCGTAGGATAAACCAATTAGGCATATGTTTGAGAATAACTTGGCAGATTTCACTGTAATATAGCAAGCCTGGGCTCTTATTATCCCTTCCATGTGTGTCCTTTAGAGCCTTAGACACAGTCTTTGGCTGACTTTGGGTATTGATTCCATTTTGCTGCCAACATTCTTCAATTGATGTAGAAAATCCAGGCTGATCTATTAATATACCTAAGTCTGCCTTCTGCAGCACAGGGTTGAAGTGAATTTTTAAAGAACATGTTTATAGTCAGCTGTATTTCTAGGACCTTTTCACATAGGATCACCAACAATAAGGTCCAAAAAATAGATGTCTGACTCATTCAAGACCCCTCCTCAGGGTTCTGAATTCTCATTCAGAATTTTGTGTTATAAAACCTCTGCAGCCACAGCTTTCCTGTTATTGTACATAAACCATTCATTCTACCTTCTGGCCAAGTTATCCTCTATTCTTTAAAATGTTTGACTTCCATGCTTCCTTTTTCATATATTTACTGCTTATCTGCATTCTATTCATTGTTCAAAGCCAGCATCACATCCCACTTCTGCCAATGGCCAACTACTGAGCCCTGATGTTATTTCTTCTTCACTTCCATAGCACTGATTCGAAGTAGCACTCATTAGTAAGCCTTTCTTTGACTCCCTTATGTGGTTAAGTATATTTTTATGTGACCACATCAGTTTTAGTTCAGTAGGTGACAGACACTCCCCAACTATAGTAGGGTCTTGGCCTTAGCATTAATTTATATTTCTGATTACCATATACCATTTTACTTCACACACTGCAAATATACCAGTACTTTTAATTTATTTAGCATTATAAAAAATTATCAAATAATGCTTATTTTCTTCTGATTAAGTACAATAGTATATATAACATAGGAGTTCTAAACTCAGGGAAAAGATAGATAATAATTTAGCAAGTCATTTGGAGATTACATATGTTGTATAAAATGGAAAAAGAAAATACTGCAGTGTAGGACTGCAGGTGTAAAACTGCCAGACTTTGCTTGCTTTTTTTCTTTAAGACAATCCAGAAATTCACATTTTCTTGTAAAATTTCTTCAATGTTCAATATTTGCTGAAACAGGTTTTAAATACTATGCAAGAAAAAATAAACACATCTGTTGACCCATTTATCAACTCACGTTTGTGCCTTCTAATGTATATGTATTTGTCATTTCAATATAATATTTAGAACACTGTACTCACAGCATGAAAAAATAATTGAATGTATTAACATACACTATTTGTTTCTGTAAACCATAATGTAATACAAAATAAAAAGAACTGAGAACTATTACAAAATTTTTATTCCATACATGTATTTCAACAAGATTTTATGAACAATTTTGTACTGCACAGAAATGCAGTACTGCTGGGAAATTCAACCATCAATTATAGCATGAATTACTGTCTCATTTATAGGAGTATTAATATAGACATTTTTCAGGGCCTAATAGCAGTTGCCAGATTCTATATCTGCAAGAATCAAACATTTCCGTGAAGACTAAAAGAAGTGTGATCATTGCATTTCCCCCCACCTCGTGAGATTAGATTTCATTTCAATTCAACCAGCTTATATTAAATGTCTGCTTTGAGTAAGACCTCATGGTAGATGCTACAGATAACACAAAAATGAGTAATATACTTTACCTTCTCTGTACCTGTGTTCATATCTTTGCCTATCTAAATTCTTCCTGTTCTTTCAAAGCTTAAGTCTTATTTAAACTTTCCTAAATCTAGTTGATGGGCAAAACACATAATCAAATAAATATAGTATGAAATACACTATGACAAGTTCTTTAAAGAAGACATCCAAAAAATTATCTGAGTGCACAAAAATTGCAAAGTAAGCCTCTACTACTTTTACCACAATTCAAACTTACTCATTCAAATTATCAGTTGCAATCATATGCAAAGAAAGCATATCCCTACAAAGACAATGGAAAGCAGCTTTCTGCTGACTCTGAGCGCACTGCCTATGAGTTAGCCCTGCTCCACAAGGAGCAGTAAATAATAATAAATGTTTTAAAAGAGAAGAAGAAAAGCAGCTTTCTACTAATGGGATGATGAGGCTTGTGATAGAATATGAATAACTAAGCCAACAACCAGCTCAGGAGATAGTCTAAAGTATTCTAATTGGCATTTCAATATGTTAGAGATGAAATATATTGTTATTCAATCATCTATTAAAAATACTGATTGTCTTCCATGGGCCTTACACTATTCTAGATGCTGAAGATGCAGCTGTAAATAATACTGTCAAGGTTCCCTCTTCCTGGTACATATATTACAGTGACAAAGACAGATAAGCAAGAATGATAATTTCAGTTGGAAAGAAATGCTTTGGTGAAAATAACACAGCATAACGTAATAGAAAGTGACCAGTGGGAACTGAAAGCAACCTTAGTTAGTTGTCCTTAGGTATTTACGACAACCTTAGTTAGGTTGTCCATTAAACTTCTCTTTGAGGAAATGATATTTGATCAGAGTTCTAGTAATGAGAGGTAACAAGAATGTGACTATCAAGGGGCCAGGCCGACTTGACATTCTCTATGCAGAGAGGTGTGACAAGATCCAGAGTGAGAAAGAAGAGGAATGGTGGGAAAAGAAAACACATCACACCTGGATTTGTTAACCAGCATAAGGACTTTGGAACTCATCTGAAATATAATGAGCAACCACTGAAAAATTTTGAGCAAGGAACTGATACTGTGTGATTTATGAATTGAAAGTTTACTTTGGCCTAAGTGGACTGGGTTGATAGAAAAGCTTAGGAAGGGGAGCAATAGGATAGGAGGAGATAGTATAATATATAATATATATTATTATATGATTGTATTTTATTATGGATAATATAATAATATAGAATATATAATTATAATTATATATAATATAGTGTAATTATAGAAATATATGTAATATATTATAATATAAAATATAGTATATTATATAAATTTATATTAAATATTAAATTTATATTATATATTAAATATATATAATTATACATATTATATATGTAATATGAATAGGAAGGGGAGCAATAGAATTGCAGGATATATATTATATATGAGAATAAAATATATATAATAGAATAGAATATATTATATATTATAGAAATAGGAATATAAATAGGAATATAATATAAATAGGAAGGGGAGCAATAAGATTGGAGGATATATATAAATAATATATTACATATTATTTATATATTAATATAATATATAATATATATTATAATATTAATATATTTTATATGTATCCTCCAATCCTATTGTTCCCCTTCCTATTTACATATAATATATGATATATAATATTTATAATTATATAATATATGATATATTTATAATTATATATAATATATCATATATTTATAATTATTAATATAACATATGATATATATTATTTTTATAATTATATAATATATAATTAAAATATATAAACATATATATTATATGAATTATATATATATAAACAACCCCTGAAATATCTATGGCTTACAAGACCATTTTTCATTCAGGTTACCTGTCAGCTGCTACAGTTCAACCACTGTAGATGTGCTCTGTTTGTCATTTTAACCCAAGGCCGCAGTGAAGGAGCAGCCTCTATTTGGGATGTATTATCCTCATGGCAGAGACAAAAGAGCAAGAGGTAGAGCCTTATGTTGAAATTCTTCTTAAAGTTTCTGCCAGATATGACATAGTCACATTTATTGCCATTGGCCAAGGCAAGTCACATGACCAAGCATAGCAACGGGACAGCATCAGAGGCACTGCCAGTGAAGCAGCAACATGCTAATGTGCACAGTACTTCACAGAGGAGGGAGTGCATAGCTGGAGGTGATATAATCTATCAGGATAGGTATAAATGGGGGAAAATTTGTTGATGAAAATGTCTTCAGCAGAGTACAAATATCCAGCACTGGATTCCGGTTACAGGTGAAAGAATTATCTAGTATCTAACCTGGCTTTGCCGCTAGCAAACTTGTAATCCTGTCCAGTTCACTTAACCTACTTGAGCATCCTTTTTATCAGTAAAATAATAAGTTTATACTAGAATAACGGACTATTATCTTGGCTTTCAAGAGTTCTTGGTTAACATTGGGTTCACCTAATGCTATATAAAAATTTTATATGATATCTGAGTAGGTACATTTTCTGGAGAAAGAATGCTTAGCTGCTAAAAATCACTGGGACCTGAAGATAACAAATAACTTAAAAACAATAAATGATTTCTAAGATTCACAGTGAGCTTTAAATGTCCAGATTCACACCTGCAAGGCATATCACATCCACAAGTTTAATGAATCTTTTTTCCAATTCCATCTTTTTTTTTTTTTTTTTTTTTTTTTTAGTGAAAGCATACTAATTGTAAGAAGAAAAACAATACAAAGGAAAAATTAGTAGTCTCCAAACACCATCTAAATAATTGATATCAACTCCCTGGTATGATTTATTCTATGTTATTTTCCATGAACATACAGACATATATGGCCACTTGTATAATGTATAATTTAAATCTTGCTTGCTTCATACAAAAAGGGTAATGCAAATGAGTTTGGACCAGACATATTTTCTGCAACTTATTTCTCCACATAATATATCATCAATATCCTTCCAACATAGTATATATAGATTGAATTTATCTTCACTACCTTTATATTTGTTCATGGGGTGTATATTTGTAATACTTTTTGACCATTTACCTATTAAAGGACATTAAGATTTTCTTCATAACATTTTCATCATAAGCATGTTGATAGAAATATGTTTGCCCATGCATCTTTACACATGTCTCTATATCTTATGATAGATTCTTTCAAGTGAGATTGCTGTGCCAAGAAAATGTGTACTCTTAGTTTTGTTGGCATAGTAGATGTAGATGGTGCACTGCACGGATCTTCCCTTTGGGTTTGTGGCATTCATTTCCAAACTGCTAGGAATGTTGACGTCCGACATCTCTCAGCTGAATTCTTCTCTGGTACTTGGGTTGTAATCTTTTCTTGGGGGCATCCCACTCCTAAAGAATGGTTGATGCAAAGGTACAAAGGTCTCGTTTTTCCTCCAAATTGGGATAACTCTAAAGGGCTATCCCATCTCCAGATCTCCTGATATGATTGGCTAGGCTTTTGTTGCAACTGCAGCAAAACTCAACCTATCTTTCTGCCCACTTCCGTTTCTTTCATTCTCCCATATATGCTTATGCAAATATTATTTTCCAATAGACTTGTTGCACATTAATTCCAGTAATCGCCATCTCTGCTCCCCAGGGAACTTATCCAGTGATGGTGGCAGATTCATTTCCATAATTACTGCTCAGACTTTCTCTGGCAATCAGGAAGTCAAACCTAACAGCAAAAGTCTTGAGACTTATCAACATAGGATAGTTTCTATAGGATGAAGCACCCTATCACACAGATTTTCTCAGCACCAACTTGTCTGATTGAAATAAGTCTTCTATAATGAAAATCCACTACAGTGAATAATTTGTTTACAATCAAAGTTCCTCTCTCTAGGACATTTATATAATACTTGATATGAATTTTTTTCTTCAGTGAACTGTGGGTTTACTGTTTACTGTGAATGAAGCAAACATGCTTACAAAGTACTTACGAAGCCAGAAGTTCTGTTTACTAAGTATGGAAAACCAAAAGTCAATGTCTTTAAGACTACACTCAATTTCTATGCATAGCTAGTTTTCCACCATTTTGTCTAAAATCTCAATCTATTCATTCCTCAGTGTTAGACAATTACGTAGGAACTTTCCAGGCAATCCATTCCTGTAGCAGCCTTTTCAAGGTGCTCCCCTACTCTTCTGTGAATGCAACATACAGACTCCACAAAAGGAGACTTGTGAGAGGAAGGAAGAAGAAAGGAAAATAACAAGGATGGGAAGAAGAAACTCTTTTGAAAGCAATAGTAAAAATAAACTCCAGTTCCTTTCTTTGTGAGTAGCTGAATATCCAGTGGTAAATTTGTCAGGATATTTGATGTTTCAGTAGACATACTTAATTTAAAAAACTTCTATGACTACCAAATATTACCTTTAAAAATGTAAAAAAAAAAAAAAATACAAACTAGACGTATCCAGAAGCATGTGAAATGTGCTCAGTAAAATCAACAAAGCAGTATGGAGTAATAACTCTAATGTTCTAAAACTAGGCTTTTTGAGATTTACTTTAAGTGGGTAAGAGGAGGCCAATGTTGAAAGAATATACTTTAAGTTGATAAGCTTCCTTGTAGTGGCTGTTAATAAATCACTATTTAATTTTGCCCATGTCAGAAAAAAAAGTGAAAAGAAAATCTTTACTGAGCTTTAAGCTATTCCATGTGCTACACAGAAATACAGTATATCGATTTCATTACCTTAAAGTCAGTGATTGACATTTTGTGTGTCAGTTTGAAATATGACTGTGACAAACCTCATCCAATTAAAGAATATTCCCACCCCCAAAGAACAATTTTCTGCAGCTCCATACTGGGGAACATCATACGCTTATGATAAAGTCCATGGCAGTAGCTGACATTAGAGTTCTCCTTTATTGTCTACATAATGCCTTGCTAATTAGCTCAACTTCACTCTGGGAAGAGCTGTCTATTCCGAGTAGGAGAAGTTATTCTTTCTCAGTGCCAGCTTGCTCCTAATTCCTTCCTGAAAAGAAAGTGTCAGTCATGCTTAATTGTATTAAATTAGGTGTGATGTTTTAAAAACAGCACAGCCTCCTTAAAGCTCAGCTAAATCATGCAAATTCTCACTTCTTTCATGAGCCTGGGGATAGGGTTTTAAGTCATATCTGAGAAGTGTCAAGGTCACCTAACTTAATTTTCTGACACAAGTTATAATCATTGTCAAGAAGAATTAAATGCTACCATGTGTATGGAGCTCTCCTAGGAACAAGCCAGAATAACAGAGCCTTGGCATGGTACTTTAGTAGAATTCTGAGGTAGACAATATGGTTGATCACACACATGAGTGTGGGGATTAAATGTAAAGTCTTTATTAATTTGAATTTGGCCCATTTGGAATAGCTAGTAATTCATGCCATGGACCCATTTGGAATAGCTAGTAATTATGTTCTTTCATGACCTGGTTTTGGAAATCACCTATCATTAATTCTATGTACTCTATTGATCAAAGCAGTCACAAGCTTTCCATGTTACTAGAAGATGGCATATAGATTTTAACTTTTGATGGAAGATTGTTGAAAGGCCTATGGTCATATTTTCTTTAACTATCTTAATGGTCTTTGATTCCCTTCACATTTGCCATACTCCTATTAATCTAGACCATATACAGTTTCCTAATCACCTTGTATTTTCTTAGCTAAATGCAAGGAGTACTGCTTACATTTATTTCTCTTCTTAAAATGTGTAAGTCTTCATCTGTTCCTATAAAGTTTCTCCTATTTTAAGATTTTCTGTTTAAGTTGTAACTCATTTATTTTTTTATTCACTTATTCAAGAAATCTTTATTTTGATGATTTAGATTCTGTAAAGTATATAGAAATATGCTATCCCAGAGTGATTTTTTTTTTCTTTTCCTGGAAAGTCAAATTATAGGTATATTTTTAAAATGTATTTGATATGACCACAAACTCACCTTCCCTACCACCCCAGTTCATGCATGTGTGTGCACCCCACTATGCCATTGCTTGCCAGTGTAAGTGCACTGCTCCCCACAGACACACTGCTGTCTATTGTGTATTATGCTTATTACATTGGCGATGAAATAATCTTTACACCAAACACTCATGACACAGAATTTACCTATATAACCTGCACATGTATCCCTAAAACTAAAATAGAAGTTAAAATAAATAAATTAAATTGAAAAAAGAAGACTAGGAGTTGCTTCCAAGATGGCCGAATAGGAATGGCTCCAGTCTACAGCTCCTAGTGAGATTGATGCAGAAGACGGGTGATTTCTGCATTTCCAACTGCGGTACCTGGTTCATCTCACTGGGACTGGTGGGACAGTGGGTGCAGCCCATGGAGGGAGAGCCAAAGCAGGGTGGGGCATTGCCTCACCCAGGAAGCACAAGGGGTCAGGGGATTTCCCTTTCATAGCCAAGGAAAGCCATGAGTGACTGTACCTGGAGGAATGGTACAATTCTGTCCAAATACTGTTCTTTTCCCATGGTCTTTCCAACCAGCAGACCAGGAGATCCCTCCCGTGCCTGGCTTGACAGGTACCCCATGCACAGAGCCTTGCTTGCTGCTAGCACAGCAGTCTGAGATCAACATGGGACGCTGGAGCTTGGGGAGGGGTGAGGGGTGTCTGCCATTGCTCAGACTTGAATAGGTCGTTCTACGCTCACAGAGTAAACAAAGTGGCAGGGGTACTCAAACTGGGCAGAGCCGACCGCAGTTCAGCAAGGCCTAGTGCCACACTAGATTCCACCTCTGGGGGCAGGGCATATCTGAACAAAAGGCAGCAGACAGCTTCTGCAGACTTGAACGTCCCTGCCTGACAGTCCTGAAGACAGCAGTGGTTCTTCCAGCATGGTGTTTGATCTCCGATAATGGACAAACTGCCTCCTCATGTGGGTCCCTGACCCCCTGTGTAGCCTGGCTGGGAGACACCTCCCAGTAGGGGCTGATAGACACTTCATACAGGCAGGTTCCCCTCTGGGATGAAGCTTCCAGAGGAAGGGTTAGACAGCAATATTTGCTGTTTTGCAGCCTCTGCTGATGATACCCAGGCAAACAGGTTATGGAGTGGACCTCCAGCAAACTCCAACAGACCTGCAGCTGAGGGGCCTGTCTGTTAGAAGGAAAACTAACAAACAGACAGGAATAGCATCAACATCAACAAAAAGGAGATCCACACCAAAACCCCATCCATATGTCACCAACATCAAAGACCAAAGGTAGATAAAACCACAAAGATGGGGAGAAACCAGAGCAGAAAGGCTGAAAATTCTAAACAGCAGAATGCCTCTTCTCCAAAGGAACACAACTCCTCACCAACAAAAGGATGAAACTGGATGGAGAATGAGTTTGACGAGTTGACAGAAGTAGGCTTCAGAAGGTCTGTAATAACAAACTTCTCTGAGCTAAAGGAGCATGTTCTAACCCATTGCAAGGAAGCTAAAAACCTTGAAAGAAGGTTAGAGGAATGGCTAAATAGAATAACCAGTGTAGAGAAGAGCTTAAATGACCTCATGGAGCTGAATACCACAGTACAAGAAATTTGTGAAGCATACACAAGCTTCAATAGCTGATTCAGTTAAGTGGAAGAAAGGATATCAGTGATTGAAGATCAAATTAATGAAATAAAGCAAGAAGACAAGAAAAGAGAAAAAAGTGAAAAGAAATGAACAAAGCCTCCAAGAAATATGGGACTATGTGAAAAGACCAAATCTGCATCTGATTGGTGTGACCTGAAAGTGATGGGGAGAATGGAACCAAGTTGGAAAACACTCTTCAGGATATTATCCAGGAGAACTTCCCCAACCTAGCAAGGCAGGCCAACATTCAAATTCAGGAAATACAGAGAACACCACAAAGATACTCCTTGAGAAGAACAACCCAAAGACACATAATTGTTAGCTTCACTGAAGTTGAAAAGAAGGAAAACATGTTAAAAGCAGCCAGAGAGAAAGGTCGGGTTACCCACAAAGGGAAGCGTATCAGACTAACAGTGGTTCTCTCTGCAGAAAACCTACAAGGCAGAAGACAGTGGGAGTCAATATTCAACATTCTTTTTTTTTTTTTTTTTTTTTTTTTTGTTGAGAAAGGTATTAAATTTCACTCTTTATTATATTGATATTAAAGCAGCCCAGAATCATTAATGCAAAAGATTATCTTTTCCCCCATTGTAGTGCAATGTCATTTTTGTCATAAAGCCAGTTGTTCACATCTCAATGTTCTATTCTATGCCATTGGTCTTTTTTTTTTTTTTTTTTTTTTTTTTTTAATTTATTTATTATTATTAGACTTCAAGTTGTAGGGTACATGTGCACAACGTGCAGGTTTGCTACATATGTATACTTGTGCCATGTTGGTGTGCTGCACCCATCAACTCGTCATTTACATCAGGTATAACTCCCAATGCAATCCCTCCCCCCTCCCCCCTCCCCATGATAGGCCCCGGTGTGTGATGTTCCCCTTCCCGAGTCCAAGTGATCTCATTGTCAACATTCTTAAAGAAAGGAATTTTCAACCCAGAGTTTCATATCCAGCCAAACTAAGCTTCATAAGTGAAGGAGAAATAAAATCCTTTACAGACAAACAAATGTTGAGAGATTTTGTCACCACCAAGCCTGCCCTACAAGAGCTCCTGAAGGAAGCACTAAATATGGAAAGGAACAACAGGTACCAGCCATTGCAAAAACATACCAAATTGTAAAGATGCTATGAAGAAACTACATCAATTAATGGGCAAAATAAACAGCTAGCATCATAATGACAGGATCAAATTCACACATAACAATATTAACCTTAAATGTAAATGGGCTAAATGCCCCAATTAAAAGACACAGACTAGCAAATTGGAAGAGTCAAGATCCATTGGTGTGCTGTATTCAGAAAACCTATCTCACGTGCAGAGACACACATAGGCTCAAAATAAAGGGATGGAGGAAGATCTACTAAGCAAATGGAAAGCAAAAACAAACAAACAAAAACCAAAAAAGCAGGGGTTGCAATCCTAGTCTCTGATAAAACAGACTTTAAACCAAGAAAGATCAAAAGAGACAAAGAAGGCCATTACATAATGGTAAAGGGACCAATTCAACAAGAACAGCTAACTATCCTAAATATATACACACCCAATACAGGAGCACCCAGATTCATAAAGCAAATTCTTAGAGACCTACAAAAAGACTTAGAATCCCACACAATAATAATGGGAGACTTTAACACCCCACTGTCAATATCAGACAGATCAAAGAGACAGAAAATTAACAAGGATATCCAGGAGTTGAACTCAGCTATGGACCAAGCGGACCTAATAGACATTTACAGAACTCTCTACCCCAAATCAATAGAATATACATTCTTCTCAGCACTACATTGCACTTATTCTAAAATTGACCACATAATTGGAAGTAAAACACTCCTCAGCAAATGTAAAAGAACAGAAATCACAACAAACTCTCTCTCAGACCACAGTGCAATCAAATTAGAACTTAGCATTAAGAGCCTCACTCAAAACTGTACAACTACATGGAAACTGAACAACTACATAGAAACTGAACAACCTGCTCCTGAATGACTACTGGGTAAATAATGAAATGAAGGCAGAAATAAAGATGTTCTTTGAAACCAATGAGAACAAAGGCACAAAGTACCAGAATCTCTAGAACACAGCTAAAGCAGTGTGTAGTGGGAAATTTGTAGCACTAAATGCCCACAAGAGAAAGCAGGAAAGATCTAAAATTGATACCCTAACATCACAATTAAAAGAAATAGAGAAGCAAGAGCAAACAAATTCAACAGCTAGCAGAAGACAAGAAATAACTAAGATCAGAGCAGAACTGAAGGGGATAGACACACAAAAAACCCTTCAAAAAATTAATGAATTCAGGAGTTTTTTTTTTTTTTTTTTTTTTTTGGAAGAGATGAACAAAATTGATAGACCACTAGCAAGACTAATAAAGAAGAAAAGAGAGAAGAATCAAATAGAAACAATACAAAATGATTAAGGGGATATCACTACTGATCCCACAGAAATATAAACTACCATCAGAGAATACTATAATCACCTCTAAGCAAATAAACTAGAAAATATAGAAGAAATTGATAAATTCCTGGACACATACACCCTCCCAAGACTAAACTAGGAAGAAGTTGAATCCCTGAATAGACCAATAACAGGTTCTGAAATTGAGGCAATATTTAATAGCCTGCCAACCAAAAAAAGTCCAGGACCAGATGGATTCACAGCCAAATTCTACCAGAGGTACAAAGAAGAGCTGGTACTATTCCTTCTGAAACTACTCCAATGAATAGAAAAAGAGGGAACCCTCCCTAACTCATTTTATGAAGCCAGTATCATCCTGATACCAAAGCCTGATACCAAAGACACAACAACAAAAAAGAGAATTTTAGAACAATATCCCTGATGAACATCAATGCAAAAATCCTCAATAAAATACTGGCAAAACAAAACAAATCCAGCAGAACAACAAAAAGCTTATCCACCACGATCAAGACAACTTCATCTGTGGAATGCAAGGCTAGTTCAACATATGCAAATCAATAAACATAATCCATCACATAAACAGAACCAACAACAAAAACACATGATTATCTCAATAGATGCAGAAAAGACCTTTGACAAAATTCAATAGCCTTTCATGCTAAAAACTCTCAATAAACTAGGTATTGATGGAAGGTATCTCAAAATAATCAGAGGTATTTAGGACGAACCCACAGCCAATATCATACTGTATGGGCAAAAACTAGAAGCATTCCCTTTGAAAACCAGCACAAGACAAGGATGCCCTCTCTCACCACTTGTATTCGACTTAGTGTTGGAAGTTCTGGCCAGGGAAATCAGGCAAGAGAAAGAAATAAAGGTTATTCAGTTAGGAAAAGAGGAGGTCAAATTGTCCCTGTTTGCAGATGACGTGATTGTATATTTAGAAAACCCCATCATCTCAGCCTAAAATCTCAAGCTGATAAGCAACTTCAGCAAAGTCTCATGATACAAAATCACTGTGCAAAAAATCAAAAGCATTGTTATACACCAAGAACAGACAAACAGAGAGCCAAGTCATGAGTGAACTCCCATTCACAATTACTGTGAAGAGAATAAAATACCTAGGAACTTAAAAGGAAAGTGAAGGTCCTCTTTAAGGAGAACTACAAACCACTGCTCAATGAAATAAAAGAGGACACAAACAAATAGAAGAACATTCCATGCTCATGGACAGGAAGAATCAATATCGTGAAAATGGCCATACTGCCCAAAGTAATTTATAGATTCAACGCTATCCCCAACAAGCTACCACTGACTTTCTTCACAGAATTGGAAAAAACTAGCTTAAAATTCATATGGAACCAAAAAAGACCCCACATGGCCAAGACAATCCTAAGCCAAAAGAACAAAGCTGAAGGCATCATGCTACCTGACTTCAAATTATACTACAAGACTACAGTAACCAAAACAGCATGGTACTGGTACCAAAACAGATATATAGACCAATGGAACAGAACAGAGGCCTAAGAAATAACACCACACATCTACAACCATCTGATCTTTGACAAACATGACAAAAAAGGCAATGGAGAAAGGATTCTCTATTTAATAAAGGGTGCTGGAAAAACTGGCTAGTCAAATGTAGAAATCTGAAACTGGATCCCTTCCTTACACTATACAAAAATTAACTCAAGATGGATTAAAGACTGAAATGTAAGACCTAAAACCATAAAACCCTAGAAGGAAACCTAGGTAATACTATTCAGGACACAGGCATGGGCAAAGACTTCATGACTAAAACACCAAAAGCAATGGCAACAAAAGCCAAAATTGACAAATAGGATCTAATTAAACTAAAGAGCTTCTGCACAGCAAAAGAAACTATCATGAGAGTGAGCAGGCAACCTACAGAGTGGGAGAAAATTTTTACAATCTGTCCATCTGACAAAGGGCTAATATCCATAATCTACAAAGAACTTAAACAAATTTACAAGAAAAAAAAGCAACTCCATCAAAAATTGAAAAGGATATGAACAGACACTTCTCAAAGAAGACATTTATGCAACCAACAGACATATGAAAAAATGCTCATTATCACTGGTCATCAGAGAAATGCAAATCAAAACCACAATGAGATACCACCTCATGCAAGTTAGAATGGCGATCATTAAAAAGTCAGGAAACAACAGATGCTGGAGAGGATGTGGAGAAATAGGAACGCTTTTACACGTTTGTGGGAGTGTAAATTAGTTCAACCATTCTGGAAGACTGTGTGGTGATTCCTCAAGGATCTAGAACTAGAAATACCATTTGACCCAGCCATCCCATTACTGGGTATATACCCAAAGGATTATAAATCATACTACTATGAAAACACATGCACATGTATGTTTATTGCTGCACTGTTCACAATAGCAAAGACTTGGAATCAACCCAAATGTCCATCAGTGACAGACTGGATTAAGAAAATGTGGCACATATACACCATGGAATACTATGCAGCCATAAAGAAGGATGAGTTCACATCCTTTGCAGGGACATGGATGAAGCTGGAAACCATCATTCTCAGCAAACTATTACAAGGACAGAAAATCAAACACCTTGTTTTCATTCATAAGTGGGAGTTGGATAATGAGAACACATGGACACAGGGAGGGGAACATCACACACTGAGGCCTGTTGAGGGGTGCTGGGCTGGGGGAGGGATAGAGTTAGGAGAAATACCCAGTGTAAATGAGAGTTGATGGGTGGAGCAAAACAACATGGTACACGTATACCTATGTAACATACCTGCACGTTGTGCACATGTACCCTAGAACTTAAAGTATAATAATAATAAAAGAAGACTATATCTCAAAACTATACAATTACATGGAAATTAAACAAGCTGCTCCTGGATGACTGTTGGGTAAACAGTGAAATTAGGGCAGAAATCAAGACATTCTTCAAAACTAATGAAATCAAAGACACTTTACCAAAATATTTGGGACATGGTTAAAACAGTGTTAAGAGGAAAATGTAATGGTGCTAAACACCCACATCATAAAGTTAGAAAGATCTCATATTAACAACCTAATATCACACCTAGAGGAATTAGAAAAACAGGAGCAAATCAGTCTCAAAGCTAACAGAAGAAAAGTCACAACTATAATCAGAGCTGAACTGCATGAAACTGAGACCCAAAAAACTTTAAAAGATCAATGAAATCAAAAGTTAGTTTTTTGAAAGGTCAAATAGGATTGTAGACCATTATCTAGATTAATAATGAAAAAAGGTAAAAAGAACCAAGTAAACACAGTTATAAATGACCAAAAGGACATACATTACCATCAATCCACCAGAAATACAAAAAACCCTCAGAGATTATAATGAACATCTTTATGCATACAAATTAGAAAATCTAGAAGAAATGTATATATTCCTGGAAATATACAACCTCCCAAGATTGAACCAGGAAGAAATTGAAATCCTGAGCAGACCAATAATGAGCTCCAAAATTGAATTAGTAAGACAAGGCAAACCAACCAAAAAAAGTCCAGGACCAGAAAGATTTATAACTGAATTCTACCAGATGTATAAAGAAGAGTAGATACCACTCTGACTGAAAGCATTCCAAAAAAATTGAAGAGGAGGAATTCCTCCCTAGCTCATTCTATAAGGCCAGCATTATCCTGATACCAAAACCTGGCAGAAACACAACAGTGAAAAATATCAGGCCAATATTGCTGATAAACATAGAGGCAAAAATCCTCAACAAAATAGTAACAAACTGAATCCAGCAGCACATCAAAAAGCTAATCCACTGTGATCATAGTGGATACTTGATCAAGTAGGCTTTATCCATGGATGCAAGGATGGTTCAACATATGCAAATGAATAGATGTGATTCATCACATAAACAGAACTAGAAACAAAAACCACATCTTTATCTCAGTAGATGTAGAAAAGGCTTTAAATAAAAATTCAACATCCTTTCATATTAAATATCCTCAATGACCTAAGCATTGAAGGAACATAACTCAAAATAATAAAAACCATCTATGAAAAAAATACAGCTGTAATCATACTGAATGGGTAAAAGTCAGAGACATTTGCTGGAGTCTGGAACAAGACAAGTATGCCCACTCTCATCACTCCTATTTAACATAGCACTGGAAATCCTGGCCAGAGAAATCAGGCAAGATAAAGAAATAAAAGGCCTTTAAATTGGAAAAGAGGAAGTCAAACTATCTCTCTTCAAAAACAATATAATTCTATACCTAGAAAACCCTATAGTCTCTTCCCAAAGGCTCCTAGATGTGGTAAACAACTTCACCAAAGTTTCAGGCTACAAAATCAATGTACAAAAGTAGGTAGCATTTCTACATATGAATAGCGTTCGAGCTTGGAACCAACTCAAGGATGCAATCCCATTCACAATAGACATACAGGCGCACACACACACAATACCTATGACTACAGCTAACTAAGGAGGCGAAAGATATCCACAGTGAGAATTTTAAAACACTGCTTAAATAAATCAGAAATGACCCAAACAAATGGAAAAGCATTACATATTCATGAATAGAAAGAATCAATATTGTTAGAATGGTCATACTACCCAAAGCAACTTACAGATTCATTGCTATTCCTATAAAATGACCAATTGCATTCTTCACAGAATTAGAAAAGAAAAACTATTTTAAAATTTATATGGAACCAAAAAACAATCCTGAATATCCAAGACAATCCTAAGCAAGTGGATGAAGCCGGAGACATCACGTTATTCAACTTCAGACTATGCTACGAGTCTACAGTAACCCAAACAGCGTGGTACTCTTACAAAAATAGACACAGACCAAAAAAGCTGCACACTTAGAACCATCTGCTCTTCAACAGAATCAAAAACAAACAATGTGGAAAGGACTTCCTATTCAATAAATGGTGATAGTGTAACTGGATAGTCATATACATAAGATTGAAACTGGACCCCTTCCTTTTGCCATATAAGACAATCAACTCAAGATGCATTAAAGCCTTAAACATAAAACCTAAAACTATAAAACCCTGGAAGAAAACCTAGAAAATACCATTCTGGACATACGTCCCAACAAAGATTTAATGACAGGCTCCAAAATCACTTGCAACAAAAACATTAATTGACAAATGGGAGCAAATTAAACTAAAGATCTTCTGTGAAGCAAGCAAACAAAAAAGAAACTGAACAGAGTAAACACACAACCTACAGAATGGGAGAAAATATTTGCGTCTATGCATCTGACAAAGGAATATATATATATGTATGTGTGTGTGTGTATATATATACAACCTCCCAAGATTAAACCAGGAAGAAATTGAAACCCTGAGCAGACCAATAATGTGTATACACACACACACACACACACACACACACACACACACACACATATATTTATCTCCAATATATCCAAAGGAATACAAATGATTCTACCATAAAGGCACATGCATACATATGTTCATTGCAGCACTATTCACGATAGCAAAGACATGGAATCAACATAGATGTCCATCAGTGGAAAAGTAGACAGATAAAATGTGGTACATATACCCATGGAATTCTATGTAGCTCTAAAAAAGAACAAGATCATGTCCTTCTCAGCAACATGAATGGAACTGGAGGCCATTATTGTAAGTGAATTAATATAAGAACAGAAAACCAAATACTGCATGTCCTATCTTATATGCAGGAGCTAAACATTGAGTACACATGGACACAAAGAAGGAAACAGTAGACATGGGGACATACTTGAAGGTGGGGCATGGAAGGAGGGTGAGGATTGAAAAACTGATCAGGACTATGCTCATTACCTGGGTGACAAAATAATCTGTATGCCAAACCTCCATGCAATTTACTCAGGTAACAAACCTACACTTACCTCTGAACCTAATATAAAAGTTGGAAAGGGGGAAAAAAGATGGAGAAACGGACTTGCATTGTGTCAAATGGAAGCACAGTTGGCTATTGTATTTATTTATAACCTTTAAGGATGGTTAAAAGAGTATGATTTAAATATGATTCAAGTAAGTTGTCAAGGGACAGACAGGGGTAGGTTTGTACTATGTCAACTTAGCTAAATTGGAACTACATATCCCAGAATTCCCTCCCTATATGCTTCCCAGTAGACCACAAAAAACATTAATAGTTGAGAGTGTGGAAAATGGAAGTCATGTCTTTATTCCATTGGATCTCTCCTTCCTCAGCCTCTCTGGGCCAGGAGCATGAGCAGTCAGGTTATTGTACCTCCTACCTATGTTACCATGATTGAGGTTGTGAGAGACAAGCATGAGTACTAGCTAGTTTTCAGGGGTTCTTGTTTGTCCTCATGGATTCCAGCTGTTCCTTGCTTCCTACTACATATGTCTATATTTCCTTCCCAACAGCCAGCCTATTGACTTCTGGAAAATACCAGATACACAGATAACAGCATTACACTAGACTGCCTAAGCAGCTCCCACAAGTACATAAAGTCTAATTCCTATAATAAATTCCTTATTCTGTAATACTCACAGTGATTATGTTTCTCTGATCAAACCTTGACTGATACAACTTCAAAAATTTATAATAGTAGTTTGATAAAGAGAATTCTGGACTTGTGTTTCTCCTCTGTCTGTCTAATTCACCCAGTACATCATGGCAAATGTCTTTGCCTGAGTTTCTTCATTTTAAAAATGACAATATAAACTCAATCCATCTAAAAAATGTACATGCATTATGCATACTACATGTCATTCATTTTTTCTATCATGAGTTTTGACAAATCTGTCCAATTACAGTCCTTTTCTGGGGATGTCTTCACCTTATTATCCTTCCTGAATCTTAAATACATCATATCCAAAAATAAATTAAAAATTTCTCCCACAATTCTTCCACCTTTTTAAAAACTGCCAACTGTATCACACTTTTACCAGTAATTTAGACCTTAACAAATTACTTTCATTCTGCAAATTATTATATGCATCCTTTGAATTTGAGACACGATATGACAAATTATCTCATGTGCATTCTTTCTCCATTTTCTCCTCTCTCCAGAGGCCATCCGTTAATCTCAATCCAAATTCAGTTTCTTCAATGACTGCTGCTTAAACTTTCCTTGGCACTGTTTCATACCTGCAAAACAATTTCATTTCAATAACATTTTTCACTATTCTGAATTCCATGACATAGTTTTATCTTCAGTATAAAATTTATAATCTTCTTTACATTATATTGTTTTGTATATTTGTCACTTGTCCTTCTACCTTCATCCCACAAGACTAGGGTAGAGAGCATGCTTCATCTTCCATTCGGAAGACACTAAATGAATACGTGTTGAATAAATAGATAAATGAATAAATGAATGAATATAGGAGATGTGAATAAAGAAGATAAATTTTAAAAATGAGTGAAGTACATTGTAAAGTGGGTAAATATTGTGTAATGCCATATGACAAATGAAGAATGGAGTTATGTAAATATACTGGCTATCTTATCTCTGGTTCCACAGAGAGAGAAAATAAATGAGTCTATTTCTACTACCCTATGGGAAATTAAAAAAAAATTTCCTCTCCCCTACCTGGAGAAAAAAATGATTAGAGTTTACAAAAACAGAAGACAATAAATAGCAGGCATCACTGTACAAAAATATGTGGGAACTAGGATCAAATTGGAGTTTGCATAAAAGAGAATAAAAATAAACTCAATTTATAAGGGATAAGATACAGAAATTATAGATCCACTCCCCTCATAAACTTGCACAAACAAATATATACCTTTAAGAAATTTTGGATTGCTCATAGGCTGTCTTCAACTTGATCACATCTGATTTAAACGTGAATAAATGCATTTCATAACTCCTGCTTACAGAGTCAGTAAGAAAGACCATGAAAATTCTCAGTTGACTGTGGGTGTTATTTTCCTACCTCTCTGTCCATATGGCCCACATTCAGTATGTTCCTGTGCCACAGTCCCTTTCTCTTACTCAAGACTATAATATTTTTCCATCCTATAAGAGCTATAAGAGGTGACTGTGTGTGACTAGTTTACTATTTTGTTATTTTCATCATGAGTTTGCATAATTAAAACCAAGATCAGAAGTACACTGTACGTAAAACTCAGATACCAATCACTGTTAGTTTTCAGGGATAGCCTTAAGGAAGTTAGATAATGCCTTATCTTCTATCTTCAGGGCCATAGGCCAAGACCTACCTCCGGGTCTGAGAAGACAAGGTTATAGAGGAGTCCTCCAACAAAATGATGCCAAGTCTGCCAAATTCCCTAATGACACCTGCACACTGCAATAATTCTGCCATGAGGCTAGAAAAGATGCCCCAATTTGTCTGACGAGTCTACAAAACATTGTAAATGGAGAAATGAGGACAAAGCCCCAGTCGTGCAGGAATTACACCTGCCATAAATTGATGAAATTTCCTTAACATGTGATACCTTCCAGTAGTCAGCCCAAACCAAAGAGATATTAGATCCTATACTGAAATGACACAGTTGTGACCTTGGATTATGTCAGGTTAATATTAATCTCAAAGATATCTGGTAAACTGGACCATTTCTACAACTACTTCTCTGAAGTTTTCTTGTGAACATTAATCTTTTCTGGAAAATTATTGTAATATTTAATACCCATTTTCTCTGTTTAATATTCCCATCTTGAATACTAACATCCTTTAAGTCTACAAATATGTTTATCTCCTCACTCTCTATCATTAAAAGATATGAACAGAATTTTAAAAAGCAACAAAGACAACCAAACTTTTCTCTTTATGCTATCACACCATTCTCAATTTCCTGCCAGTATCTCTCTCCTCAGAGAAGTCTTTTGCTATCTCTATTTCCTCATTCTTCCCCTTTATCACCCATTATTTGACACTTTGCATGTATCTTGTTTTCAAAATCCTATTTAAAAACACTCTTTTTTATCAATCAACATTATTTTCCTTGCAGTGGCCATGGGGAATAGCCTTATTCAAATAGTTCTGATTTAAAACATAAGTACCAAAGGCATAGCGTTGAGTTTTGCTGCACAAGAGAAAATGTTCTAGGCTTAATATGCTACAGAGCATAGAGTTCTTACAAAAATACACACAAGAAATTTACTGTCACTCAATACTCAGTTTCAGGAGATTATTCTTGATTACCATCTTTAAGCTGTTTCTCCTATGTACCAAGCATAGATGGTGTGAATCTTTCTAATGAGTAAAATTATCACAATTCTTGCGCTGGCAACTAGTATTGCCCTGAATGTTCAATGTTGTGACATACACTGTAAACTACTATGCACCATGTGCTATTTGACTTTGGAGAATTTTGTTGAGATCACCCGAGTACATATTTGGTGGCTTGCCTATAGATGCCCCATAAATTATTTATCCCTGTATACTTTACTCTTCTGTCATATTTATGGCATTTTTCTATCAGTTGAAAGGGTTACAACTCCCTTTTTTGAGTCTCCAATTTCTTTTCTTTAAACCCTCGTGTTAATTTTAATTACCCAGACATCATCTATAATATCCTAGTCATATTTTCTTCTTATTTTACTGTCCTTCCCCTATCATGTAACTTTGGCCCTCAAGTTTACACAGATTCCTAAATCAATATCTTACAAAAGGCTTTCTTCTTGAACTCCAGGTCAGGCTTCCAACTGTTTACTTAATTTATTCACATGCATATATCACTCCATCTGCAAACTATGCACACTTTTCTATCCTCACAAGACAGTTATAACACCTGCCCTTACATAAACAAATCTAAAACAGATAATGTAGTTCTTTGGAAAAGAATATTCAACATTTCATCAATGATTACATAAGAACATAAGTGACTTTGTCATGAAATTTGCAGATGAATAGATAGTGTAGCATACTTGATGGCTTAGTTGTTATCTTGAAATATTTAGTAGATCAAAATTATTTGATGTTTATAGTAATATGAAATATATTTGGGCAAAAAGTTAAGTCCTCCTCTTGGTCCTAACACATACACCCAACTACAGAAAATGTTGTAACGGCTGAACTGCATGGCTTAAGTGTTCTAAAGTAACAAGATTTACTTGTTTTATTTAGTTTAATTAGAAATGAAGTGACTAGCAGACCAGGCATACCTTTCTGGGTGCTAAATGGATTAGAATGCATCTGGATTATTATAGTTATTGTTTCTAAATGTAGAGATCTTTTACAAATTTAAAGAAGGACGTTATGAAGTCCAGGTGAATGATTAGGAAGAAAAGGAAAAACAAAATTGAGAATACCTGAAGCAGAAATAGGATATGGCTCCATTGATTAAGATACTTAAAAGGATTTTGTGCAGATCAGGAAGATATGTGGCACATAACTAATGTTCAAGCTCTGACGTCAGAAAAACTTGAGTTCAAATCTTGGCCATTACATTCCGCAATTATGTGAAATTTGAACAAGTGATTTAACTCTTATCCTTCAGTTTCCAGCACTTCATAAAGTGATTGAAAGAATTAAAATGAATAATACAGGCAAAGTGCTAGACACAGTGCCTAGCACATAATAAAATGGCAATACTTATAAGTTATTATTATCAGTGAATGGAAATTAGAAAAGCAGATTTTAACTTAACAAAATTTTTTATAAAAAATTGTGGTTTGCATATACCTAAGTGGAAAACCTCCCTTTAAAAAATTTATCTTGAAAAAGTTCAATGTTAACTTCATCTCGACAACTTTTCAGTGATTTTGAGGGGATTAATTATGCTACACAATGTCTGATGTTTGTTATAATTTAAATCTATTATGATTCTTAAGTGTTAGATATCTAAGACAACATATTTTATTGGAAGAAATTAGTAGATGAGATTAACGCGAAGGCTAGTGAGGGAAATGCCCTTGGACTTTTGATGCCTCTCAAATTGTACTGATGTCCCAAGGAGGCTCTCTCTGCCCTGGATACAATCTGCTAACACAGGCTTTGAACTAAATGGTAAAAATATCTTTTGCCAGTTTCCATCATTTCTAATCTTTTGGGAGTAACTACTTTTTCTAGGATCTGTCTAGCTTCAACAGTAAATGCTTTGATATTTCCTAGGAACTTTTGTGTTTTCATTTTAAACCAGTGATGACAGAAAGAAGCAAATAAATGGATAACAGTGTGTGACAGGAAACAATTACCTCTCACCACCAGCTATCACTGTCCTTCAGCAACTAGAAGTCAGCATTAAAAAATCACCTGATGGGAATTTCAGGGAAATTAGCAGCTCTCATTAAAGTCCTGTATCAATATTTCCTTTTCATGACGAGAATACGTATATATCCCAGGCCATGGGAATAGTCAATGCATTTATTTAAAAGATCCTACATCGTTTTACAGGTTGTCTGGGAGAAATTAAAGTTTGATGTGAATAATACATAACAAGTGAGATTAGTAGAAGAATGAAATTTGTTATGACAATTATTGGTATGAATTTTTATATGTTTTCTTTATGTTATTTCCATATTGTTCCTAGCCTATTTCCATAATAGTTTCCTGGGTTACTGTGTTTACATTTTGCCTCCTCTAACTGTCATTATGTATGAGCTCTTCTTTGCTTCATAAGAAAAAACAGTTTTTTTATTCCAGCTATATGCTACAAAAGGGATAATGCAACTATTTTTTTTCTGCCTGGGAATCACATCACATTGCATATTAAAATATTTAATTTGAATATCAGGGAGGTCCATTAAGCATTCAGCTGTCGGGAATGGTGTCAGGTGATGTGGAATACCAGTAGAATACACATTTATTTGGCCACAATGATTCCCTCAAATTATTTGTTTATTCCTGATTGATTTCCTTGTTGATGGTGTCAGAAGAATAATTTTTTTTCTGTTTTAATTTTTTTTTTAACTTTTAAGTTCAGGGGTACATGTACAGGTTTGTTATACAGCTAAACTTGTGTCTTGGGGGCTTGTCATACAGATTATTTCATCACCCAGGTATTAAGCCTAATATCCATTAGTTATTTTCCTGATCCTCTACTGCCTCCCACCCTCCATCTTCCAAAAGGCCCTATTGTGTGTTGTTCCCTCTATGTGTCCATGTGTTCTCATCATTTGGCTCCCACTTGTGAATGTGAACACGCAGTATTTGTATTTCAATTCCTGTGTTAGTTTGCTAAGGATAATGACCTCCAGCTCCATCCATGTCCCTGCAAAGGATGTGATCTCTTTTTATTAAGCCTGCATAGTACTCATGATGTTTATGTATCAGATTTTCTCTATCCAGTCTATCATTACTGGGCTATCATTTAGGTTGATTCCATGTCTTTGCTATTGTGAATAGTGCTGTAACGAACATATGTGTGCATATCTCTTTATAATAGAATGATTTATATTCCTTAGGGTATATACCCAGTAATGGGATAGTTGTGTCAAACAGTATTTCTATCTTTAGATCTTTGAGGAATTGCCACACTATCTTCCAAAATGGTTGAACTAAATTACATTCCCACCAACAGTATAAAAGTTGTATACTCCTTTTCCTCCACAACCTCAACAGCATCTGTTATCTTTTGACTTTTTAATAATAACCATTCTGAGTAGTGTGAGATGATATCTCATTGTGGTTTTGATTTGCATTTCTCTAATGATCAGTGAAGTTGAGGTTTTTCCATATGATTGCTGGCCACATGTATGTCTTCTTTTGAAGAGTGACTGTTTATGTCTTTTGCTCATTTTAAATGGGGTTGTTTATTTTTTTCTTGTAAATTCAAGTTCCTTATAGATGCTGGATATTAGACCTTTGTTGGATGCATAGTTTGCAAAAATTCTCTCCCATTGTTTACGTTGCCTGGTTATTCTGTGGATAGTTTCTTTGCTGTGCAGAAGCTCTTCAGTTTAATTAGATCCCATTTGTCAATTTTTGCTTTTGTTGCAACTGCTTTCGGCAGTTTCATCAGGATATCTTTGCCCATGCTTATGCCCTGAATGGTATTGCCTAGTTTGTCTTCTAAGGTTTGTATAGTTTGGGGTTTTACATTTCAGTTTTCAATTCATCTTTATAAGGTATAAGGAAGGGGACGGGTTTCCATTTTCTGCATATAGTTAGCCAGCAGCATTTGTTGAACAAGGAATACTTTCCTTATTGCTTGTTTTTGTCAGGTTTGTCAAAGATCAGACAGTTGTAAGTGTATGGTCTTATTTCTGGGTTCTCTGTTCTGCTCCATTGGTCTATGTGTCGTTTTTGTATCAGTACCATGCTGTTTCAGTTACTGTAGCCCTGTAGAATAATTTGAAGTCAGTTAGCATGATGTCTCCAGCTTTATTCTTTTTGCTTAGGATTTCCTTGGCTGTTTGGGCTCTTTTTTTGGTTCCCTATGAATTTTAAAATGATTTTTTTCTAGTTCTGTGAAGATTGTCAATGGTAGTTTAATAGTCATAGCATTAGATCTACAAATTGCTTTGGGCAGTATGACCATTTTCACAATATTGATTCTTCCTATCTAGGAGCATGGAAAGTTTTTCCATTTGTTGGTGTCATCTATGATTTCTTCAAGCAGTGGTTTGTAGTTCTCCTTGAAGAGACCTTTCACCTCCCTAGTTAGCTGTAATCCTAGGTATTTTATTATTTTTGTGGCAACTGTGAATGCTAGTTCATTCCTGATTTGGCTCTCAACTTGACTGTTGTCAAGGCATGTTAGTGATTTTTCACATTGACTTTATATCCTGAGAGTTTGCTGAAGTTGTTTATCAGCTTAAGAAGCTTTTGGCCTCAGACTATGGATTTTTCTAGACATAGGAACATGTTGTCCACAAACAGGAATAGTTTGACATTTTCTCTTCCTATTTGAATGCCCTTTATTTCTCTTGTCTGATTGCCCTGGCCAGGACGTACAATACTATGTTGAATGGGAGTGGTGAGAGAGGACATCCTGGTCTTGTGCAGGTTTTCAAGGGGAATGCTTCTGGCTTTTGCCCATTCAGTATGATGATAGCCGCGAGTTTGTCATATATGGCTCATTATGTTGAGGTATGTTCCATTGAATACCTAGCTTATTGAGAGTTTTTAACATGAATGGATGTTCAATTTTATCAAAAACTTTTTCTGCATCTATTGAGATAATTGTATGATTTTTGTCTTTAGTTCTGTTTTTGTGATGAATCACATTTATTAATTTGCTATATGTTAAGCCAACCTTGCATCCAGGGATAAAGACTACTTGATCATGGTGGATAAGCCTTTTGATGTGTTGTTGAATTTGGTTTGCCAGTATTTTGCACAGGATTTTTTACATTGAAGTTTATCAAGAATATTAGCCTGAAGTTTTATTTTGTGTGTGTGTGTGTGTGTGTGTGTGTGTGTGTGTGTGTGTGTGTGTGTCTGCAAGTTTGGTATCAGGATGATGCTTTCCTCATCAAAATGAGTTAGGGAGGACTCCCTCCTCCTCAATTTTTTGAAATAGTTTCTGTAGCAACGCTACCAGCTCTTCTTTGTACACCTGATAGAATTCAGCTGTGAATCCATCTGGCCCTGGGCTTTTTTTGGTTGATAAGCTATTTAATACTGCTCAGTTTCAGAGCTCGTTATTGGTCTGTTCAGGGATTCAATTTCTTCCTGGTTCAGTCTAGGGAGGAATGTATGTGTCCAGAAATTAAGCCATTTCGTCTAGATTTTCTAGTTGATATGCATGGAGGTGTTCACAATATTCTCTGATGGTATTTGTATTTATGTGGAATCAGTGGTAATATCCTCCTTGTCATTTCTGATTGTGTTTATTTGAATAGAAGAGTAAATATGTATCTCTTCTCTGGAATGCATTTAATTTATTTCCCACCTTTTAAAATTTTTTATTTAGCCTGTCACTTATTCATGTCAGTACAGTGTTTCCACAAGTATAACAATTAATAGTAATTTACTAAATCTATGATCCTGAGGGAGCTTCAATAACTCTCTTGTACAATAACGTAGACCTAAGTGGAACACACCAACCCCATCAAAAGGAAATGATGATGTAGCCTATATTGAAGAAGCCTTCTGTCAGCTCCCAAATGTAAGTACCTTCAGGAATTAAAGACTTCAGACTGCCTTAACAAGTTACCAAAAATAAAAAAAAAGAAAGTAGCAAGAAAAGACAGTTTGTGGTATTTTCTTTAGATCTAGCCTTTCACATTTTAATTTATGAAAATTAATAATATTCAGTATTTCATATTTACAAAAATACCATAGGAAACAAGTAAATACTAGCATTAACCTCAAATATTTATAATATGTTAATGTAACCACACAGTTATTGTTGCTGTTAATTTCAGTAAAATTCTCAAATTATTTTTAGGTTGTTAACTTTAACTTAGAATAGAGGTCAGCAAACCATGGTCTACTTCCTGTTTTTGCAAATAAATTTTTATTGGAACATAGCCATGTCTATTCATTTACATATGGTCTATGGCTGCTATAAACTACAGTGACAGAATTGAGTACTTGTAAGAGACTGCATGGCCTACAAAGCCTAAAATATTTGCTACCTGGTCTTTTACAGAAAAAGTTTACAAATCTGGTCTTAGAAACTTCTTTTGGGAGAACACTTTCATAGAACATGAATAGCTTCAGAGGCTACTAAGTTCTGTGTGACTTTTACAAGTTGTTAGATTCTCAATATCACTAAATACTTTTACTACTTAATATTTTAAAACAAGATACTTTAGTAAAACCTCTTTTGAAATGTTTCCAGAAAGTGCACACATCATTAGTATATAGTGTATAGTTCAGTGAAATTTTACTTAGTGAACATATCTGTGTATTCTTCAGATTAGGATATATAGTATTACAACATAGGTATTTCTCTTATTCTTTGAGTCATTATCACCCAAAGGTATTCCCTCTTTTAAAATTCTGCCTTGTCTCTCCATGGATAAGGTTTGCCGATATCAAACTTCATATAAAAGGAATAACACATTATGTTACATATTTATCTCTGGCTTCTTCATTAAACATGATGTTTGTAACATGCATTCATGTTGTTACATGCAACAGTGGTTTGTTTACCTTTTACAGACTTGTGTTCAATTTTATAGATATAATACAATGTATTAATTGTTTTATCTTGATGAATATTTAGGTTGTTACCAGTTTTGGTGTCTATCATCAATATTGTTGTTACCTTTCTTGAGTGTGTATTCTGGTGAACTTCTACTGAGTTCCTGTTGAGTGTATACCAAAAGTGAAACTGTTAGGTCATAGGTAGAGGGGTGTGTGTATGTGTGTGTGTGTGTGTGTGTTTAGCATTAGTAGATATTGCTAAACCATTTTCTAACGTTAATGAACCAATTAATCTTCATATCAGTGGTAGAAATGTTACTGATATGAAATATCAGTTAATCCACATTCATGCCAAAACTTTGTATTTCCATTTTCATTCAGATGTGTATGTCAAATAATATGGATTTAATTTATATTTTCCACATGACATATAAGATTAAGCACATTGTCATATATGCTTAATGTGCATATAGGCTATTTGGATATATTCTATGACTTAGTCCTTTTTCCTATCATCTATATTTTTTCTACTGGATTTGAAGACATTCTTTATATAATCTATTCTAGACATAAGTACTTTACTGGTTATAATTATTATAAATAGCATTTTCCATTCTGTGGTTTGCCCTTAATAAATTCCACTTATATGTGTTTGCCTAATTCAAAATCATGAAGATATACTTTTTTATCTTCTAGCAATATTACATATTTTGTTCTTCAAATTTAAATCTGTAACACTATGAATTAGATTTTTGTTTGTGGTGTCAGGTATTTTCATATCTTTCAGTCTTTTAAATGTGATTCCAATAATTCTTCCTTTATATAATTTCTAATGAAGTCAGCAGTCATGCTTAATTTTTTTTTCCTTTGTAGATAATATGTATTTTCTCTTTTACTCTTTAAGACTTTCACTTTGTCTTTGATTTCTGCCAGTTTTTCCACAGTTTGCTTAGATGTGTGTCCGTGAGGAGTGGGAATGGTGGTGGGCTTAGTTTTCATTGAGAATCTTGAATCTGCTTTTTTCTAAAAGGGACATTCATTTTGTAGTTCTTCAGATTTTTTTTTGTCTTATTCCCTCTCTCTTTTGTTGTCCTTGTAATTAACAAGTACTGGGCCTTTTAAACCATTTTTATCCTCTTTACTATTTATGTTTCAGCATGGATTTGTTAGATTGACCTGTCTTGCAGTTTTATAATTCTGTTTTCTGATATTTAAAATCTACAATTAAAGCTATCTATTGAATCTTTTAATTTCATCAGTTGTATTTTTCAAATCTACTATGCTCATTTGATTATTTCCTTATGGATTTCATCGCTTTGAAATACTTCAAATTTCACATAGTTCCTGAATATATTACTGAGATATTCTGTGCCTTTCAATTGTCTACTTGTATTCTTATTATTTGCCACTTATACTATTTCCTGAAATACCTGATAAGTACTGGATATTATTTTGAAAAACTCATAGAGGATTTGATGATGCTATCTTTCTTCAAAAATATTTAACTGTCTTCATGCTGGTATTTATAGTCAAGCCTCTCTGATCCAATATAGAATAAACACAGTTTGAAGCTGGGTTCAAGATTTGTGAGAGATGGTCTGTTTCTGGTTTCAAGAATCTCAATTTAAAGCTTGATCAGGAGGAACCCCAAATGCTACCCTGGTCTACCAGAGTGGTGGGGACTTACAAAGTTCAGATGATAGATTTATAGATTAACTTATCTTATAGTGGACTTA
Organism: Chlorocebus sabaeus; assembly: GCF_047675955.1. Lineage (NCBI taxonomy): Eukaryota > Metazoa > Chordata > Mammalia > Primates > Cercopithecidae > Chlorocebus > Chlorocebus sabaeus. Next base: position 40,930,410 of record NC_132913.1, read on the forward strand.
ACACATCCACAAAACTGTGTGACTCTTTCTTTAGTTCCTGAATACTTAATGGATATCTTTGGTGCAGAAATCCCATGAAATAAGAGCTTTTAAAATACAGAGACAAATCTCTCATGGTGTTGTGGTGAATGAGAAACAAATATTCCCCTAAAAAAGGAACCCAGTCTCAAAAACAGGCTTGGCTTCCTTTCAAGACATTGCCAAAATGTGCAGACATATACTACAGGATGCTAAAGACCTAACATGAAAACACCTGGAGGGCAGAATAATATCCTCCAGACCTGTAGGAGGGTCCTACAGTCATTGAGGGCTAAAGAGAGCAAACAATCCATTAAGTCTCAATCAAATGTCCAGGAGAGCCATGCCTGAGGAAGATGGGTAGACTAGAATTAGATGGTCTTACTGCACTTGTAACCCAGCCCTGATCCAGTTCAGTCATGATTGACCAGCTTTCCACTCCTTTGGTATATTTACATTCCATGGCTTGTAGTATTGCTTGTGGAGTACTATAAGCAATGGAATTGACCAATCTGCAACTATGCCCAATTTTATGAATGAATCTCCAAACATAATGTTGAGGCAAATAAGTCAGAGAGAAAATATTGTGTATTGTATATTTTCACTTATATAAAGTATAAAAACTGACAAAAATTGTTTTTTGCTGGAAATCAGAATTAATTTACCTTTGCTGGGGAGAGAGACTGCAAGATAGTGTGAGGGATATGCAGGATGCTCTTTCTTGATGTAGGTACCATTTACATGGTCATATTCAGTATGTGCACAATTAGTAGGCCTTTGATGTATGCCCTTTTCCCTATGCTTATGATACTTCATTAAAAGGCTTTAAGTCCACTGGCAGTGTAAGAATATATTTTGATCCTTTTTTTTGCTAATAAATAGCTTGTAACAAGAATGTATAAAAATTCCTATGTGTCAATCCGAAAAAGACAGATAACCATTAATGAAAAAATTGGGTAAAAGGTTTAATAGCCACTTCATGAAAAAATTAGCCAAAAGACCAATAAACACAAGAAAAAAAGCCCCTCGATTTTATTTGTTGTCTGAAAACCACAATATGATACCACTATACACATACCAGAGGTCTATACACGAAAAAATAGAAAATAAATGTTGTTAAGGGTGTGAAACAACTAGAACTCTCATACACTATTGGTGGTACTGAAAATGGGCACAGCCACTTTGGGAAATAATTTTTGGCAATAAATAAATGTGTATATATACATGCTTTGTAAAAAATTTTATTCCTGGGAATATGCTCAACAGAAATCCATACTGATATTCTTTAAAAACATGGATTATAATGTTCAAAGCAATATTGTGTGAACTGGGGAGAAATGGAAACAGCCCAAACACCAATTTGGAGAACACTGGCTAAATGACATGTAATATATTTATGTAATGGAATACTATACCACATGTGTATGGAAATGAACAATCTGTATGTCCACACACAATGATAGGAATGAATCTCACAAATAAATATTGAGCAAATGAAACAAGCACAAAGGAGTAAATACTACATTATTCTTTTCAGATAAATTATATAAACATATTGTTAGAAATGAGGCTAGGGTTCACCCTTGGGGTTGGTAGTGACTAGAAGGGAGAGTAAAGGGGGTTTCTGAGACACTAGTACTGTTCTGTTTACTTGGAAGCTTGTTACATTTTGTGTTTGTTCTTAAAATTTTATCAAGCCATACACTTAAGAACATTGAAATTATGTATAATTTAAAAAAATGAATCCCTAAAAATATCATAGAAATTGGTGCCATCTTCAAAGACTTGAAAGATACACGTGTGATTATTCCTTTTGGTCAGTAGAGAAGACAAACAGGTCTTGGAAACTGCCAGTGTGTTATCATAAAATTAATCATGTCTTAACTTCAGTTGTTGTTATTCCAGATATTGTTTCTTTAGTTGGAATAAATCAACTCAGGTTCTAGTTCCTGTTAGGCAGTTATTGATCTGGTGAAAGCTATTTTTTTCTATTGATTAGCAATGACCACTAGAAGTGATTTGCTTTCACCTAGCAGTGCAGTAGCATACTTTCATTGCCTTACCTCTGGTTCTTTGTTTTAATCTAGTACACAGCAATCTTGATCAACTTGTCATTCCACATATATTGAGGGCCTATGTATTGTGCACTATATTGATGTTATTTTGTTATTTGAAAACGAACAGGTTTCCTGGATGCCTTCATAAGACTCATGTACCAGAAGGTGGAGAAGAGTAAGACTCATGAAAACTCATGAGGTTGCTATTATGGGGAGGTTTCTAGAAATCCAGATAAAAGGATCATGTTGAGTTATTACTTCCAAATGAAAACCAATATTTCACATTGTTCTCCCAACATTAAAAAAAGGCTCAAAGCTTTGTGGGACTTTTTAATACTAGAGGTAATAAATAGCAGAACCAAGTGTGCTCTACAATACATTTTGTATTTAATCCAGCTTTGAGAGCATCCCAGAGAAAGAAAAGACTCTGAAGCTGGTACTAGAGAGAGTATAGATTACTCTGCAGTGGAATAGTTTAATCCAGCAGATCTCTGGCACTTGAAATTTATGTGGCAGTTAAGAGTGTTGTCTATGATTTCTTGCAAGCCCCAAAGGTAGAATCACAATACAGACCCCTTGAATTTTGAAAAAAAATCATGGCTGCTGCTGTGACGAACTACTCATTTTGTGAAACATATTTGGATTTACCCCTGGGATCTAGGAGATATGAGAAGTCTATTATGGATGGGTTTTACCCTTCTTATCAAATCATAAAAATAGGTATATATAGCAGTATTCCCACATCACATCATCTTAAATTGGGCTAAGCAGGATCTAAAGGTTGTAAACCAAAAAGTGACTGAGGCAGATCTCAGTTGATTTGAAGGTTTATTTTGCCAAGGTTAAGAACGTGACTCAGGGGAAAAAAACACACGTTACGATAGAATCCGTGGCCTGTGCTTTTTCCAAAGAAGGATTTGGAAACTTCAATATTTAGAGGGGAAAGAGCAAGCAGGAGGATAAGGGAGAAAACGGGGAGAGAGGGTAGGTGATGAGCCAGGTGGTTACATTCTTGTGAGGCTTTGATTAGCTCTGTTCAGTGAATCCACATTTTACATGTAGAAAGAAGGTAGTTTGGGGAAAAGGCAATTATGCATTCATCTCACACTCAGTAAATCTATCTTTTACATTTAATAAAGCAATTGGCTGGGCGCGGTGGCTCACTCCTGTAATTCCAGCACTTTGGGAGGCCAAGGTGGGAGGATCACGAGGTCAGGAGATCAAGACCATCCTGGTGAAACCCCATCTCTACTAAAAATACAAAAAAAAAAAAAAAAAAAAAAAGCTAGCCGGGCGTGGTGGCGGGCGCCTATAATTCCAGCTACTCGGGAGGCTGAGGCAGGAGAATGGCGTGAACCCGGAAGGCAGAGCTTGCTGTGAGCCGAGATCGCGCCACTGCACTCCAGCCGGGGTGACAGAGTGAGACTCCATCTCAAAAAAAAAAAGAAAAAAGAAAAAAAGAAAAAAAGAAAGAAATCATGTGAAATTACAGCTATCTGTTTTGGAACAAATGGAAGGTAGTTTTTTTGTGTAACTCAGTTACGGAGTATAACTTTCCCTTTGGCATAGTGAGTTTGGGGTCCTGAGTTTTTATTTTTCTTTCACTAGGTACAAGGAGGCTGTATGCGTAGGTGACTCTAGGAATCCATGAATCTATGTTCATTATTTTGCCTATTCTCTCAAACTGCATGTATTACATCATGAAGAATTTCCTATGATCAATGAATAGAACAACTAAAAAGTTCAGGACTGGTTCATTATGTATGATGAAATATAGCAATTGAAAAACTAGTACTATACATAATAACAGAAATAAATCCTACAGATATAATGGATGAAAGAAGCCAGACACAAAACAGGACATATGTATGATTCAATTTTCATGACTTTTAGGAATACACACAACTAAGTTATAGTGTTAGAAATCAGAATAGTGTTTACCTTTGGAAGAGTCTTAATAGAATGATACATGAGAAAACCATCTACAGTGTTAGAAATATTTGATATTTTGCTCTGGGTGAGTTGCACATATTTGGTAGAAGGCATTGAGTTGCAACTTCAAATTTTATTTGCTTAAGTAAAAAAATTTTTAAATAATAATGCAAGATGAGAGAATTTTTACAAATCTGTTCTCCACTTCTATGTGAAGGGAATGTCTAAGATACTATGTCTGGACAATAAAGTTTTAAAATGTATGTTTTAAAATAAGGAAAAATTACAGCTGCTGGTATGGGAACCCAAAACAACTCCCAGATTCAATGAATTGCTAGAATATACAGGACTCAGCATATAGTTTTACTTACATTTATTATAACAAAAGGATATAAGGAAAAATCAGCAAAGGGGAAAAGGTACATGGAATGAAGTCCAAAGAAAACCAGGCACAAGTTTCCAAGTGACTTATCCCAGAAAGTCACAAAGATAAACTAAACTCTTCCAATGACAAGTTATAACAACACCTGTAAAATATTGCCTACTGCAGAAGCTCAACAGAGTCTCAGTGCCCAGGGTTTTAATTGGGAGCTTTTCACTTAGGCACCATGTAGGCATGTATCAAAATTCTAGACTCGCAGAGAAAATTAGATATTCAGCATAAACAACATCGTTTACACAAAAAATTTAGGCAAAGTGACTCACTCTTATCAGGGAATGGTAGGAACCTTCTCAAAAATACAAGTTTCTAGATACTAGTCAAGGGCCTAACTTGTGAATAGGCCTTTCTAAATGTAAATCTTTCTAAGTTTTAGGCCTGATAGGTTACCTTTCTTCTACACAGCAGCCACATATAGGCAGGTCCACAACAAGCTCTAATATTTCAGGAATGATTATTTGATTTGGCCCATTAAGTAAGAAGCATGACCAGCAGAATTGATGGATGAAAGGTTAAGGACACCCTAAATACATGTAGAGGAGAGAAGATACAACTATCAATTATGGCTTTATGACCAGTTTCACTTTCAGAAAGGAGGAAGTCAGTAGTGGGTATTCTCTCCCTAACATTTTAATAAAGTTATTGTTGATTTAATCTATAGATTAAATTATATTTTTATAAATGTTGATTGTAACTAAATTGGAAGAAATAAACATTACACAGAGGATGAGATTGGAGTCTCCTTTTGAAGAAGTAAGCACATTTTTATTTTACAAGAGTTAACTGTATCATGTTAGGCAGAAACACATTGTTCTAGATAATTTTTGTTTTGCAAGGATAATGAAGAATACCCCCTTTTCCACAGAAGATATGCTTTAAAACCCCCAGTGGATGCCTGAAACCACAGATAGTATTGAATCCTCTACCTACTGTATTAGGGTTCTCCAGAGGGCTAGAACTAATAGGATAGATATATATATAAGGGGAATTTATTAAGGAATATTGACTCACACAGTCACAAGGTAAAGTCCCACAATAGGCCATCTGAAAGCTGAGAAGCAAGGAAGTCAGTCCAAGTCCCAAAACTTTGAAAGTAGGGAAGCCGACAGTGCAGCCTTCAGTCTGTCGCTGAAATGGAAGATAGATGAAGCCCAGAAGACTTAGCAAGTCTGCTCTTCCATCTTCTCCTACCTGCTTTATTCTAGCCAACTTGGCAGCTGATTAGATGGTGCCCACCTAGAATGAGGATGAGTCTGCCTCTCTCAGTCCACTGACTCAAATATTAATCTCCTTTGGTAGCACCCTCACAGACACACCCAGGAACACTACATTGTATTTGTCAATCCAATCAAATTAACACTCAATATTAACCATCACACCTACTAAGTTTTTTCCTATACATACATGTCTATAAAAAAGTTTAATTTATAAATTAGGCACAATAAGAGATTACCAATAGTACTAATAATAAAATAGAATAATTAAAACAATATATTGTAATAAAAGTTATGCATATGTAGTCATACTCTGTCTTCTCTATCAATCAAAATACATGTGGACTGCAATTGACCATGAATAACTGAAACTGCAGAATGCAAAACTGCAGATAATTGGAGGGGAGGGCACTATTTTATGGTTAGCATATAGATGCTGAGTAGCCAACATAGGGAACTATGCTACTTTTTCTTTCTGGGAAACCCTGTCCCTTTCTTGTCTTCCCTCTTTTGATGGGTTGTAAATGTGAGATCTACATTTCTCAGACTCTCTTGTTTCTAATCTAAATTCTGCCACATTTTGCCAAGAATATACACTGTCAAAGGAACTTACAGAAAAACAGGAGTCAAAGCCATTTTCTAAAAGTAACAGTTTTGTGAGCTCCTGAAACTCTGAGGGTTTGCAGAAGACTTTTTGTGTTTCCCTGCAGGTAACCTGCCCCATTGCTGCAGGGCATCTGTGATTTCAGAGGTAGTTCCCCACAGTTCTGACTAGTACAGTTGCAGCAATTTCTTTCTTATTAATACCACAGTGACTGTGTTGAGCCTCAAAGCTAGCAGTGGTCTCTTCTGTCTGTTGATCCTCTAGCAACTAATCCCTGATACTGAATTCTATTTACAATGCCTCTGTGGTGTCTGCTTTATAAGACATTTAGTCTGTGTTTTCTTTGGTTATGAATTCTGCAATCTTGTCACTTCCCCAGATGAACACATTTCCATATTTACCACAGCCAGATAAGAGACAGACAAGAGCATCCTGGCTTATTCCATAAGTGACATCCCTTTTTGTTCCTATAACTAGTCACATGGCCCCCCAAAATTTCAAAGGCCCTGGGATGTGTCACCTCCATTGGCTCAGAAAAAAATGGAAAACTAGATATTTCTGAGTGTGATGTGTGAATATGTAAGAGAAAAATATTCTAAACAAAGAAAGAAGTTAAACTGTAGGTTCTTGAGGAAGAAGACTATCTGTAATATTCAAGAACCAGTGATAATGCTGTGTGTCTGGAGCTTAGCAATTGAGGCTATGAGTAATATGTGATAAAGTCAGAGGTAATGGGGTAGAAGGGGAAAGCTGATCACAAAGCAATTGAAAAGGTCCTAGTAAGAATGCTGCCTTTCAATCTGAATGACATGTGAATGTACTGGAGAGTTTTGAACCTAGGGGTGACATGATCTGACTTGTATTTTAACACTGACTTGCATTTGCCTCTCTGGCATTGAGACAAGCAGTTCGGAGTTTATTGGCATAATCCAGGTAAAAGATAATAATGACTTAGGCCCAAGAAGAAAGTGAAGGCCAATAGTCAACATTCTTAAAGGAAAGAATTTAAAAGCCAGAATTTCATATCCGGCCAAACTAAGCTTCATAAGCGAAGGAGAAATAAAATCCTTATCAGACAAGCAAATGCTGAGGGATTTTGTCACCACCAGCCTTGCAAGAGCTCCTGAAGGAAGAGCTAAATATGGAAAGGAAAATCCAATTCCAGCCACTGCAAAAACATACCAAAATATAAAGAGAGATGACACTATGAAGAAACTGCATCAACTGGTGTGCAAAACAACCAGATAACATTATGATGACAGAATAAAATTCACATGTAACAATATTAACCTTAAATGTAAATGGGCTAAATGCCCCAATTAAAAGACACAGACCAGCATATTGGACAAAGATTCAAGAGCCATTGGTGTGCTGTATTCAGGAAACCCATCTCATGTACAAAGTCATACATAGGCTCAAAATAAATGGATAAGGAGGAAAATTTACCAAGCAAATGGAAAGAAACAAAAAAAGGTGTCACAATCCTAGTCTCTGACAAAACAGACTTTAAACTAGCAAAGATCAAAAAAGACAAAGACTGGCATCACATAATGGTAAAGGGATCAATTCAACAAGAAGTGCTAACTATCCTAAATATACATGCACCAAATACAGGAGCACCCAGATTCATAAACTAAGCTCTTATAGACCTAAAAAGAGACTTAGATTCCCAAACAACAATAGTGGGAGACTTTAACAGCCTACTCTCAATGTTAGATCAGTGAGACAAAAAATTAACAAGGGTATTCAAGACTTGAACTCAGCTCTGGATCAAGTGGGCTTAATAGACATCTACAGCACTCTCCACCCCAATCAACAGAATATACGTTCTTCTCAGTGCCACATGGCACTTATTCTAAAATCAACTACAATTATAATTGGAAGTGAAACATTCCTCAGCAAATGCAAAAGAACTGAAATCATAACAAAAAGTCTCTCAGACCACAGTGCAATCAAATTAGTACTCAGGATTAAGAAATTCACTCAAGGGGCCAGGCATGGTGGCTACGCCTGTAATCCCAGCACTTTGGGAGGCCGAGGTGGGAGAATAACGAGGTCAAGAGATCGAGACCATCCTAGCCAACATGGTGAAACCCCATCTCTACTAAAAATTACAAAAATTAGCTGGGCATGGTAGTGTGTGCCTGTAGTCCTAGCTACTCAGAAGACTGAGGCAGGAGAATCGCTTGAACCAGGAGGCAGAGGTTGCAAAAAGAAAAGAAAAGAAAAAAGAAATTCACCCAAAAATACACAACTACATGGAAATTCAACAATCTGCACCTGAATGACTCCTGGATAAATAACGAAATTAAGGCAGAAATCAAAAAGTTCTTTGAAACGAATGAGAACAAAGAGGTAACGTACCAGTATCTCTGGGACACAGCTAAAGCAGTGTGTAGAGGGACATTTGTAGCACTAAATGCTCGTGTCAGAAATCTAGAAACATCATAATTCGACACCCAAACATCACAATTAAAAGAATTAGAGAAGCAAGAGCAAACAAATCCAGAAGCTAGCAGAAGACAAGAAATAACTAAGGTAAGAGCAGAACTCACAGAGACAGAGGCATGAAAAACCCTTTAAAAAATCAGTGAATCCAGGAGCTGGATTTCTGAAAAAATTAATAAAATGGATAGACCACAAGCTAGACTAATAAAGAAGAAAAGAGAGAAGAATCAAATAGACGCAATAAAAAATGATAAAGGGGATATTACCACTGACTCCACAGAAATACAAACTAACATCAGAGAATACTATAAACACCTGTATGCAAATAAACTAGAAAATCTAGAAGAAATGGTAAATTCCTAGACACACACACCCTCCCAAGACTAAACCAGGAAGAATTTGAATCCTTGAATAGACCAATAACCGGTTCTGAAATTGAAGCAGTGTTTAATAGCCTATCAACCAAAAAAAGCCCAGGACTAGATGGATTCACAGCCGAATTCTGCCAGAAGTACAAGGAGGAGCCAGTACCATTTCTTCTGAAACTATTCAAAACAATGGAAAAGGAGAGACTCCTTTCTAACTCATTTTATGAGGCCAGCATCACCCTGACACCAAAATTTGGCAGAGACACAATAAAAAACCCCCAAAACTTTAGGCCAATAACATTCATGGACACCAATGCAAAAATCCTCAATACTGGCAAACTGAATCCAGCAGCACATCAAAAAGCTTATCCACCACAATTAAGTTGGCTTCATCCCTGGGATGCAAGGCTGGTTCAACATATGCAAATCTATAAATGTAATCCATCACATAAACAAAACCAATGACAAAATCCGTGTGATTATCTCAATAGATGCAGAAAAGGCTTTTGATAAAATTCAACATCTCTTCATGTTAAAAACTCTCAAACTAGGTATTGATGGAACACAACTCAAAATAATAACAGCTGTTTATGACAAACCCACAGCCAATATCATACCGAATGAGCAAAAGCTGGAAGCGCTCCCTTTGAAAATTGGCACTAGACAAGGATGCCCTCTCTCACCACTCCTATTAGACATAGTACTGGGAGTTCTGGCCAGGGCAATCAAGCAAGGGAAAGAAATAAAGGGTGTTCACGTAGGAAGAGAGGAAGTCAAATTGTCTCTGTTTACAGATGATATGATTCTATATTTAGAAAACCCCATAATCTCAGCCCCAAAACCCCCTAAGCTGATATAAGCAACCCCAGCAAAGTCTCAGGATACAAAGTCAATGTGCAAAAATCACAAGCATTCCTATATACCAAAAATAGACAAGCAGAGAGCCAAATCATGAACAAACTCCTATTCACAATTGCTTCAAAGATAGTAAGTTACCTAGGAATGCACCTAACAAGGGACATGCAGGACCTCTTCAAGGAGAACTACAAACCTCTGCTCAAGGAAATAGAACACAAACAAATGGAAAAACATTCCATCCTCATGGGTAGGAAGAATCAATATTGTGAAAATGACAATACTGCCCAAAGTAATTTATAGATTCAATGCTATTCTCATCAAACTGCCATTGACATGCTTAACAGAATTAGAAAAAAAACTACTATACATTTCATGTGGAACAACAACAACAAAAGCCCATATAGGGAAGACAATCCTAAGCAAAATTAACAAGGCTAAAGGCATCATGCTGTCTGACTTCAAACTATACCTCAAGGCTACAGTAACCAAAACAGCATGATGCTGGTTACCCAAACAGACATAAACACCACTGGAACAGAAAAGAGACCTCAGAAATAACACCACACATCTACAACGAGTTGATCTTCAACAGACTTGACAAAAACAAGCAATGGGGAAAGGATTCCCTATTTAACAAATGGTGCTGGGAAAACTGGCTAGCCATATGCAGAAAACTGAAACTGGACCACTTCCCTACACTTTATACAAAATTTAATTCAAGATGTTTTAAAGACTTAAATGTAAAACCCAAAACTATAAAAACCCTAGAAGAAAACCTAGGCAGTGCCATTCAGGACATAGGCATGGGCAAGGATGTTATGATGAAAATGCCAAAAGCAGTTGCAACAAAAGCTAAAATTGACAAATGGGATCTAATTAAACCAAAGAGCTTCTGCACAGTAAAAGAAACTATCAACAGAGTGAACAGGCAACCTACTGAACGGGAGAACATTTTTGCAGGCTGACAAAGGTCTAATATCCAGAATCTATAAGGAACTTAAATTTATGAGGAAAGGACAAACAACCCCATCAAAAAATGGGCAAAGGATATGAACAGACACTTCTCAAAAGACATGTATATGGTCAACAAACATATGAAAAAACCTCAACATCACTAATCATTAGAGAAATGCAAATCAAAACCACAGTGAGATACTATCTCATGCCAGTCAAAATGGCAATTATTAAAAAGTCAAGAAACAAAAGATGCTGGCAAGGCTGTGGAGAAATAGGAATGCTTTTATACTGTTGGTGGGAATCTAAATTAGTTCAACCATTGTGGAAGATAATGTGGCTATTCCTCAAGGATCTAGAACAAGAAATACCATTTGACCCAGCAATCCCATTACTGGGTATATACCTAAGGGAATATAAATTATTCTACTATAAATACACATGCACATATATGTTTATTGCAACACTATTCACAATAGCAAAGACATGGAAACAAATGCCAATCACTGATAGACTGCATAAAGAAAATATGGTAAATATACACCATGGAATACTATGCAACTGTAAAAAGGAATGAGATCACGTTCTTTGCAGGGATGATTGGCAAAGCTGGATGGATGAAGCTGGAAATCATTATCATCAGCAAACTAGCACAGGAACAGAAAACCAACACCACATATTCTCACTCACAAGTGGGAGTTGAACAATGAGAACACATGAACACAGGGAGGGGAGCAACACACACTGGGGCCTGTTGAGGGTCAGAGTCAAGTGGAGGGAACCGAGATGATGGGTTAATAGATGCAGCAAACCATGATGGCACACGTATACCTGTGTAACAAACCTGCATGTTCTGCACATGTATCCCAGAACTTAAAGTAAAATAAAATAAATAAATAAAAAATAAGAGCTTAGGCCAGTATGGTACATAAAAAACAATAGCTTAGGCCAGGATGGGGAGAAGAGCTTCTGTATATAGTTTGAAGATTTAGTCAACAAGATCAATTGATGGACTGGATGTGGTGTATGGGAGAAAAAAAATGAATCAAGGATGACTTCAAGTTTTTGTCTTGAACAACAGGAATAGTAGAATTGCTATTAGCTTGAAAACATAGTCATTCAAGGAAGCAGTGGGGAGAGTGGATATTAAAAGCTTGGTTTTAGACATGCTAATTTTGAGATGGAAAACCAAGCAGGAAGGTTAATATATGAGCCTGATATTTAGAACTAAGATCTGTGTTAAGGAGATACATTGTGAGGTAATCAAAAAATAGATGGTAACTAAAGGTATGAAACCAGGTAAGATCACTTGGTCAGCATAAAAAGACCAAGGATTAAGCCCTAGCACTTTAATATTAGGAAGCTGGGAAAATGAGGAGGACCTAGCAATGAGACTTGGAAACAGATGCCATTGAAGTAAGAGAAAAGCAAGGGAAGTGGGGTCTTCTGGAAGCCAAGTAGGGGAGGTGTTTATAGGGGGTGAGTGATTAGATGAGTCAAGGGATGCTGATAATCAAGTAATATGAGGCTTGGGAATTGACATTTAGCTTTTGCAATATGAAGCATCTTAACAGCAGTTTGTATGAAATGGTCTGAGTTAAAACATCATAGATGTGTCTTCTCCATACACATTTAATCTTTCCAAATGCTTTACTGTCTGTCATTTGTCTCATTATTAAAATATAATCTTAATTTTCATTTTAAGTTACTGATTCCGTTGCTTACTGTATCACATTTATTATTTCATAAGGGTATAAGGGTTATGTTTCATTGGCTTTAATCTTTTATTCTTGTTTCATATTCAGGTTCTTTCCCATTTCTAGATAATACAAACTTCACTTATGTAAATATTTCTTCTATTTTCCTTGGGATTATGTTTTTTTCTAAAATAGGTTTTTCATCTTTCCTTTCCTCTTTCTTTCTTCCCTTAGTTGCAGTCATTTTTCCTGCTTTCCTTTCTTAGTACTTTCAAGGAGCTGCTCTTCATTTTGCATAGCTTGTTCATGAACAGCTCTTGTTAGGATTTTATTACCTAAATGTAGGGTGGTTAGATAGTCCTTGATATCTGTTCCTTCTTTCCCTGTCTTGCCTGATCTTTATGTTTAGCCTTATCAAACCAAGTTGAAAGTAGAATCGAATTAATTTCAGCCTGAATTTCCTTTTTTTAACAAGTATTGGGAAAATAGCTCATAGACAGCAGTATGTGCTCTGCTTAGAGACTGTGTCAAATACTGGAGAGAACACGCATCACTTCTGTTGTAGAATAGCAGTCAAGTCATCTTAATCACTTTGGTGCAGTTTCTTCACAGTAAAATAAAAATATAAAGTTTGGTTATTTTTAAAGACCTTCCCAGATGAAAATTTCTATGTTTCTAATAATATTAACTTACTCCTCAGTTTTACAGAATACTCTATTTTTCCAATTCCACAAATGTTTTATTATATTTTTCAATGTATCTTGAAGACACCAGTACATTTTATTCTTATTAAAAATCTACCCTATAGATTTGTTAATATGGTAAGAATTAGAAAAAAAAAATGAGTGACCTTTATATATAAGGCATTACATTATTCAAAACTTTCTTTTTCTCATTAGCAGAACATTAAAAAACAAATATCACTCAACATTTTGACTCATAGAGAACAACTTTTGGTCCAATTACAAAAAATATATGATTAAGTGCTAAACTATGTATAGACATATTAAGGTGGCTTTCTTTCTTACTTTAAAAAATTATAATTAAGGAAAATAAGCCATTCACTGATTGACACTAAGCATGGCTACATTATTTGCGCATCATATTAACTTTTCCTGAAATACTTTCAAACTACCTCTAATTTTATTCTAATTTTCACTGCAAAGTGAGTGGCATAACTATAAATTTCTCATTGAAAATATACTATACTTCTCTCTCAATGTACAAATGCACCTCAGTTTTCAATGCAACAGTGAAAACCTTTCTTCTTAAAGCTTTAGAGCTTATTGCAATTTTAATGAAATAAGAAAAGTGGCTATTGTTTGAGTGTGCTTGTGATTTTAGAGAACTGTTTTGGAATGAATGATATTTTCATTTTTCTGCTTTCTAACAGCTGCCTTCTTTCTGAGATATAAATTCCATCTGAACCCATGACTTATTTCCCATCAGATAGAAAATGCAGGCTGAAATCTTGCAATTAGGTTAATAGAAACCCAAATATTTTCACACAGATTAACAACACAAAGAATGTATTGCAGCATGAGAACAGAGCATTACATTTCCAATATTTTTAATAAATGTAATAAACAGATCCCAGAGGACTGACATCAAGTAAATTCTTAGATGCACTCCTCAGTCCTATGATAAATATTAACAGTAAAGCTAGAAATATGGGGAAAATTCAATAACCTCATTTATACTGATAGTTAATTTGGGCATGGTCATGTCAAACACCACCACATTGCATACCTCAGCATTCTTTAGAGCAGCCAAGTATATTTGATTGTACTAAATATTTTGCTGTGTATGTAGATTTAGCAGCAGCTGTTGATTTGGTGCAGAAACTTGTACCATATACATAATGCAGATAATTGACAAATAATAGGATTTAAAAGAAAAACTTGAAGACAAAAGTTGATTTTTGAAATATGGCTCCACTGACTAGTCTTAAGTAAGTCACTTTTCTTTCCTGACTTTCCATTTTTTTCCTGTAAAATAAAGATGATAATACTTTCTGCCCTCTCTGGGTCATAAGGCTTTTAATGAGAGACATGGCAGCATTTTCAAGAGATTTTATAAAGAAGTTTCTGTTCATTGATGGAGGTACCACTGTTAAAAAAAAAAGTGATGAAACGATTGCATTTGATAGCAAACTACTAGAAAACTCAGTGAGTCACAAAAACAGTTATTTATTTCTCTCTCATGTATCTGCAGTTGGCTGGAGTTCAGCTGATCTAGGCTGGGTTTGTTCGGTTTGGCTCCAAACTATAGGTTAAGTTCAGGTCGGTTTCACATGTCTCTCATTGTCCTTCGACAAACAGCTATCTGAAACACACTGTTCCCAAGGGCAAAGTTAGGCACAAAAGAATACAAATTCAGTTGCACAAACACATTTCAGGCCTTTGATCCTGGCACTTCTGCTAACATGGTATTGTCAAAGCAAGTCACATGTTCCAGACAATCCACAATGGAACAAAGAAATATTTTCTACTTCTTATGGGAGGAAGTGCAGAGTCACATGACAAAGGGCATGGATACAGAGGAGAGGAAAGAATTGAGAACAATATGCAGGTAACAATAGCAGGAATTTTGCTTAGCACTATTTCTCTTCAACATTTTTCTTAGAAATCTATTTAAAATAGCATTTGTCAGAGTATCTTCCTCTTCAATTACCTTTTGCAAAATATATATGCTTTGTATTGAGGAGTATATGTATATATTTTTGTTTGTTTGTTTGTTTTTGTTTTTGTTTTTTTTGAGATGGAGCCTCACTGTCACCAGGCTGCAGTGCAGTGATGCGATCTTGGCTTAGTGCAACCCCTGCCTCCTGGGTTCAAGCGATTCTCCTGCCTCAGCCTCCACATTAGCTGGGACTACAGGCATACCCCACCATGCCCAGCTAATTTTTGTATTTTTAGTAGAGATGGGGTTTCACCATGTCGGCCAGGATGGTCTGGATCTCCTTACCTCGTGATCCACCCACCTCGGCCTTCCAAAGTGCTGGGACTACAGGTGTGAGCTATCGTGCCGGGCTGAGGACTATATCTTTTACTGCAGCCAATTATTTAAATCTATTTCAAAAGGCTACTACCCCATCTCCAAGACCACTATGAAGAATGACCTTTAAAAATGAAAACCCACCACAAAGTTGTCTTGAAATTAAAACTGTGGGAATATTTCAACCAGAGATTAATGTATTAAATAATTTAAATTTATCATATGACTTTATTTTAACATTATATGACCAGTGAAATGGACAGAGCAAGGCCTCACTCCTCAATCATTTCCAGTAAAGTATCCATGTGTGTACATGGATACTTTATGCAGGAACAGACTCAGTTGGTTGCATCATGAAATAGGCCTTCACATTTCTGGACATATATTTCATATCTGTCTAGCTGAACCCCTTTCTTTGTTCTCTTCCCTATTATTTTTGCTGTGCTTATTTTCAACTTCCATTTCAAATTGCAATTGTTCCTTTCCAATCTGGCATAGTAGAAAACAAGAAAGGTTGTAGAATGAAGTCCTCTGCCACTTATTATTTCTTCGAAACTGAATAAACTACCTAGACTTTCTGAATTGGTTTCCTTAAAGTAAGTTGAGGAAAACAAGACTGATATGAATTTGGCTGTCTCCCCACCCCAATCTCATTTTGAATTTGTATGTGTTGAGGGAGGGACCCTGTGGGAGGTAATTGAACCATGGGGGCAAGTCTTTCCTGTGCTGTTTTCATGATAGTGAAGAAGCCTCATGAGATTTGATGGTTTTAGAAAGAGGAGTTCCCTTACACAATTTCTCTTTCTTTGCCTACTGCCATCCATGTAAGATGTGACTTGCTCCTCCTTGCATTCCACCATGATTGTGAGGCTTCCCCAGCCACGTGGAACTGTAAGTCCAATTAAACCCCTTTCTTTTGTACATTGCCCGGTCTCCGGTATGTCTTTATCAGCAGCATGAAAATGGACTAATACGAAGACCTGGATTGTAGAGTTGTAAGAATAAATGTCTTGGTTTCTATAATAGTTCCATTGGTCAAAGGTAAAAATGCCATATGCTTGATCTTTATTATTATACATATCATTAATCATAATATTGAAAAAAACCAAACCAACCTATAGAGAATCTTCATTATATTTGTGGTTTCTATGAAACATCCATATTTGCAAAGATATTTTGATGCACACCTCCTCAGATAAAAGCCAGAATTCCATTTCCTAGCTTCCTTTGTACATGGATACAAGCATGTGACCTTCATTCTACCAATCAGATGCAATAGCACAGTAGTTCAATGTATGTGCTAACACATCTGTGACCCCCTTGCCTCTCCACTGCTGTACTGTCTTACTTGAGTACTGCTGTACTGCCTTGTACAAGATCACTTGAGAGAGTCACTTTCAGAGAGAAGCAAGTTCTCTTCATGCTCCTCCTCTACCACCTCTCATTATCTCCAAACCTATCACTAGAGTCATAGCCCATCATGTTCTGTGGGGCCAATTACAAATTCAAACTTGAGAGGGGAACATATCCATGAATAAAACCTGGATTATATGTGTGAGTATGGAATCTGAGGGTGTTAGACCAGGGAGGAATATAATTTAGATCACGCTGAGGTTATTGATCTGAGTGTAGTTCTAGAAGGCTTCTGGACGGAATGCATGACCTCAAGCAAGTGAGACTACTATACCTTATTTTCGTTAATTAGACTGAGAAAATTAATTTTCTATGAACTCCATTAAATGATATTAAGAGTCCATAAATTCTTTGGAACAACAGGGAGAATAGATTCATCATGTTAAAACGGTTCTTTCCATCCCCCCTACCCACAAGTCTTCCCTCACAGAGTGAGCTCTGGTTCACTTTTATTTCTGTCACTAATTTCTGTATTCTATATAGGGCGCACCTTTGGCAATCTTCATTTGGAAATTAAAAAAAGTATTTTACATCATAAGAGAGATGTAGACTAGAAGAAAACTACTGGTGTATGTTCCCTTTACATAAAAAGTCTGGATAATTATAGTAATATGAATCTCATAGTCTTCATAGGGACTTCAAAGCAGCTTCCTTCTCCCAGACAATTCTACTTCTGTGGAGTGTGTATGTGAGACAGCAAGTGAAAGTTTATGACAGGGTGTAAAATAAAACTACCGTCTATTCTTAACTGTTATACAGAATAGTCATACTTATGCATTTGATTGGCTGTGTATCAGGTTAGCTTTATTTTATAGATATGCATCTCAAAACCTATCATGGCAATCAGTCTTAAACTTTATCAGATGAATTAATCATCTTATGATAATCTTAAAAAAATTGAAAGGACTGTGGCTTTAGTGTAAATCAGTGGTTGTCAGGATTCTCTTGCAGTCCTGAAATATTTTGAGGACCCAAAGAGTTTTTGTTTGTACAGATTTATCTATTTGTATTTAACAATTAAAAATAAAACTCAAAAATAACAAAGCTGGAGCTATCACACAACCTGATTTCAATCTACTCTATACTACAAAGCAATAGTAATTAAAACAGCATGGTACTACTGTTTTATAAACACAGGCACGTTGACCAATGGAATATAATAGAGAACCCAGAAATAAACCCGTATATGTTCTGTCCTTTGACTCTGGCAAAGATTCCAAAGGGGAAAGGACAATCTCTTCAATAATTGGTGTGGGAAACACTGGTTATGCAAATGCAGAAGACAGAAATTGGGCCTTATCATACACAATATGCAAAAAATCAACCCAAAATGGATTAAAGACTTAACATAAAACTTGTACCTTTAAAGCTACTGGAAGAAATCAGGGGAAAAACTACATGACATAGGTCTGGGCAATAATTTTTTAAATTTGACCCTGAAAACACAGGGAATGAAAGAAAACCTAGAAAAAATAGATTATACAAAACTAAAAAGATTTGTACAGCAAAGAAAAGAGCAGGATCAAGAAACAATTTACAAATTGGGAGAAAATATTTTCTAACTACTTACATCTGAATGCAGAATATCTAAGGGACTCAAACAAATGAATAGAAAAAAAAAACCAAACAAACCAAAAAATGAAACAAACAAACAAAACCCATCTAAAAGAAGGGCAAAAGATATGAATAGACTTTTCTCAAAAGAAAACATATAAATGGCTAACAGATAAATTAAAAAGTGTTCCACATCACTAATCATTAGGGAAATCAAAATTGAAACCACAACAAGATATCACCTCATATCTGTTAGAATTAGCTATTATTAAAAAGTCAAGTTATAACAAGTGTTCGTCAGGAGGTGGAGGAAAGGGAATTCTTGTACACTGTTGGTGGGGATTAAATTAGTGCAGCCATTATGGAAAACTCTGTGGAAGTAACTCAAAGAAATAAAAACAAGAATTACGATATGATTCAGCAATCTCACTTCTGGGTATTTACCCAAAAGATTTGAAATAAGTATGTCGAAGAGATGTCTGCACTCCCATGTTCATTGCAGCTCCATTCACCATAGCCATGTTATAAAATCAACTTAAGTGCCCATCAACAAATGGATAGAGAAAATGTGGTATATATATGTAATGAAATAATATTCAGCCTTAAATAAGTTCTGTCATTGTGACAACATGGATGAACCTGGAGGACAGTATGCTAAGTGAAATAACCTAGGCACAGAAAGACAAATACCACATGTCCTCACTTATAAATGGAATCTAAAACAATCAAATTAACAGAAGCAGAGAGTAAATTAGTGATTACCCGAGGCTGTGGGGTGGATGGAATGTGGAAGTGATGGTCATAGGGTACAAAGCCTCAGGCAGAAGAAATAATTTTTTTCTTAGATCTATTGCACAGCGTGGTGAATATATTTAATAATAGTGTATTATACATTTCAAAACTGCTATGAGAATAAATTTCAAATGCTGTCACCACAAGAGATGATATGTATGTGAGGTGATAGATACATTAGTTAGGTTGATTTAATTATTCCACATTGTATTCAAAATCAACACATAACTTTGTACCTAAAAAATCCATACAACTACAATTTGTCAATAAAAATAAAGTAAGCTGAGAACTTTTAAAACATGAAAATACGAAAGTGAACATTCCATTAGCTGTCAAAGAGATGATGTCATCACACATAATGTAACTTCTGGAAAACATCACAGACACTCAGAAAATGAGAGTGAAAAAGTAAAATAATGTCTTGATACTATTATGAAAATATTTTTGACCCTGTGGCTCCCCAGAAGGATCTCAGTAAGTTCCAAGAGTTCAGGAGTTCCTGAACCACATGTTGAGAACAACTGGTGTGAGTAATTTTTCTTCTGAACCCAAATATAATTACCATCCAAACTGCATACATTAACCTTTAAAGGAGAAGGAATGTATATTTTGATTTCCTTATTAGAATATAGCTCCTAGAGAGCTTATCTTTAAGATTTTTCTCTACTGAACAATCATACAACCATCCAACCATCCTTGTTTGTTTCCTCCATATGTTGTTTTTTATAATATTACCCAGTTGTCAATAAAGTAATTACCATATACATTGGGAACTATTTAACTGATAAATGAATATGTCATTGACACTAACTAGTTGATATATTTTCTTTCTTACAGATATTGTGTATTTGATTATTTTTAAACATCAAGTGATCTTTGACAGTACAAATTTACAAAAGCAATGTATAACACAAAAGGTCACTATCCTTCAGTATATTTTTATTATTAATCTATTTTTTAGGAATAAAAATTTTGTATGATAGATTTGATGTTTTTAAAAACATAAGCAAATAACACTTGCACTCTAAGTAAAAACATTTGACTTTAAAACAACATTTTAAGCCCCTTTTCTTTGAGCCTTGCCATAGGAACTTTGTTGTACAATTAGCTCTAAATTCAGCTCTCCAAACCATTTTCAGTTACTACTAAAGCCAAGTTTTTGAAAGAGTCATTTATCAAAATTACTAAGCTCAGAATGCTGAAAGGAATTTACAAAAATTGCTATTATAATTTGGCCTAAATCTATGACTTTATAACATGTATAGTATATATGGGTTTACATTAGTGGAAACATTAACTAAAACCTGGCCTCAAGTTAGAACTTGAAGTCATCATAAGTAACTTGAAATAGCTCAAGCTATAGGCTTCTCTAGGAGATAATTATAATAAAAGCTACTGTATAATGCATAGCTCAATACCATGTACTAGGAACTATGCCCAGCCCTTTACGTCTCTCATTGTAATCCATGCGGCCACGTCTAGAAGCAGCTATGATAATCCTCATTTCATAGGTAGCTAAATGGAAGTTCAGAGAAGCTAGGAATCTTGCCAATGTCACCTGGATTTGCACCCAGGTTTGACATTAAAGCTGTGTATTCTAATGCCTTAATACAAAGAACTTAAGTAATTATATGGATCAGAAGTTTAGTTAGTAGTAGTATCAAATAAAGCTGAATTCACAACAGAGGTCTGTAGCTCACTTGTGCTGCATGTCCATCATGGGTCAGCTGTGGGCTGTCTTCCATGTTTTCCTTACTCAAAAATGCAAGTTAATAAGGGTCCATCCTCTCTATTATCAGTTGTTGCTGCAACAGGGAAAGAGGACATGGAGAATTGTGTGCTGACTGTTAAAGGCGTCACGTTTATTCACATTTTATTTGCCAAGTCAAATGGCTAGTCCAACCTTCAAGAGGGTGAATCCCACCGCATTCTGAGAGGAAAACAAATGATAATCAAAGCAGTCTTTTCAAAACTTTGAGTAAAATATGCTACCTCCCCAGATGTTAATTCTTTTGACACAACCTGAAATAAAGAATAAAATTGTTTTGGGTTTGTGATTTTTTAAATGAAAATAGACAATTATACCTGAAATAGTAATCATATTCCTTCTTTAGAAACTTCAAGGGTAACTAGTCATAAAACACCTGGAAAAATTATGGAAACTTGTTCTTATACTTCTAATCCTTTTTAGCAAGGTTAAAAATGTGCTTCAATTAGAAGTATAATGTTTATATTATTTCAATATGACAGTTATGCTATTAGATGTGACATTCTTAGAGATTACAGCTTTCCTTTTGAAAGAAGCTACCTATTTATTAGTCTGTCAAAGAAATAGCTCACTGAAATTTAAGATATTATATATATTTTTTCTCTCCTTTCTCAACCCTTAGCCAACATCAGTCCCCTCTTGCCCTAGGTTCTTATCAACATTGGAGAATCAGTATAACAGGATAAGCTTGTCATATGCAAGAAAAAAGAACCTTAGTATATTCTTAAATTTTTAGTTCATTTTTTAAAAAAAATTAGCAAATAAGTTACTGGGTTTCAAGTAAATAGGTAGGACATTATGCTAGCATAGAAAAGTCTAGGGCTTTTTGCCTGGTGATCTGTGTTAAACCTGTTTCTCTTGGACTTGCAGAGGTGAGACTAGAAAAAAAAGGTCCACTACTCCATTAAATGGTTATTTTTCAAATTCACAAGCAACTTTGAGGTATGCTACATGGAAATGATCTTTTTAAGTGTCACAGAGACATGTTTCAAGCCATGGCCATCTCATCTACCATCCTTATGAAAGCCATCATTGGAGCAGGTAGTCAGTATCTAACCACTGAAGCTGACCTGTAGAGTCAACCCAGGCAAAACTACCTGTGCCCCATAGAGATCAAAGCATGTATCAGTCCACCATTTTGAAAATCTAGTCATACCCTGACCCACATGGGAATATTAAATGAATGGATCTCTTTCAGCCATTGTAAAAGGATAAGTGGAGTCCAACAAAATAAGCAATCTGTGCTGTGGGAACCTGTTGTCCACCTGTAAAACAACTACTTCCAAAGCCAAAATATAGGTTAGTCACTTCAGGCATTCTGTTAATGGCCTGAAACAAAGTGTATGGCAGATATGGAATTTAAATTGTAGAGAAGTTTATATATATGTTAAATATTAGCTGGAATAGTAATATTATTCCTAAAACTAGTACAAGTACCTCCACAAATACTTCTATTTTTTAGGTAAAAGAGAAAATACACTATAACACTTCCCTTTGTATGAAATAAATAATATCCTTTTTCATTTCTCCTGGACAAACTGGCTTGAGAGCCAAGAAAGCATAAACAGCTCTCACAGTGCTATCAGACTCAGGAATATCACTAAAGCCACAAACATCCTGATTCCAGGGTTTCCTTCCTCCTCACTGATGTCTCTTACATTATGATTTTGCTGAAGTCAGTTCTTTTCTACTGGTGACTGTCATAGTTCCATGTTCTGCCATAAGGAGACTATGTCTTTTTTTTTTTTTTTTTTTTTTTGAGTTGGAGTCTTGCCTGTTGCCCAGGCTGGGGTGTAGTGGCATAATCTTGGCTCACTGCAGCCTCCACCAAGTGATTTTCCTGCCTCAGCCTCCTGAGGAGCTGAGACTACAGATGGACACCACCACATCCAGCTAACTTTTGTATTTTAAGTAGTTACAGGGTTTTGCCATGTTGGCCAGATCAGTCTTGAACTCCTGACCTCAAGTGATCCACCTTCCTCGGCCTCCCAAAATGTTATATTGGGATTATAGGTGTGAGCCACTGTGCCCAGCCAGGCTATGTCTTTAATGCCTATGGAGCATTAAAATCAAACAAAAATCAAACATCAATCAAATAAAAACTGTCATCCGACAACTATTCTGCTGCCACTTAGATCTCAAACTCCCCATCCTCCCAAAATGATACAATTCGCTGCCATTTTCATACCCTGGGTACCAACATCCCTGAAGTGTATAAAGAGTGACCCCACCTTCTCTAGCAATTAATACTAAATACTAAATATCCTTAAGTCTTAGGGGAAGTTCCCAGGAGCTATGCTGAAGGCATTGGATGACCCTAGTGTTGTACTGAAACATCACATCTCCCTGCACAAATTCCTCAAATCTTTCCTACATCATGGTGAGTTCTTGCTAACTTGGGACATTCCGGGTCCAGAGATATAGACATGTTTGTTGTCTTTTTCATTTAGAATTGATAGTCCCGCTGAGACAGAGCACATTTATCATTGCCATAATCATCATTACTTTTTCTCCTAGGAGGAGAAAAATTTCCTCCACATGTAAGAAAAAAAAGCTAGAGACCTGTTCTATGTCAAAGAGTTCTCAAAGTCAGTTTTTAAATATACAATTAAATAAAATACACAAAAGGCACGTATATGGATATCATGTTTTTGATTTTAATAAAGTCTACCTCTTTCTCACGTATTTTACTGATGCTTTCAAAAATGCTCCCCACATTCAAGAAAACCATCTTCTAATATGTACCTTTAGGCTCTACCAAACATATTTCTCACTGTTCTAAATTAAATGAATATATCATAGCTACAGATCAATTTTTTTAATGGTGAAACACTGGAACTGTTAAGCTTAAACAATTTGCAATGTTACAATTAAGGTAGAGAAAAATGAGCAATTATGAAGTGTTGAAAACACAAAGTACTCAATGTACCTATTCAAGCTTCCAAGAGCTCCCACCAGGCTAAATGAAGCAAGGCAAAATGGAAATGGCAAAAGCTAAAATCATAGGTTTACACCCTTTGGGTTCTAATGCTTGTGTGTTATGTCATTCTAATAATTAGTCTGAATCCAGAGTATGGAGAAAAAGAAAACAGAGCAATACTACTTCATACTTAGCCCTTACCTCCTTTTCATTCATTTGAGTCTCAAAGAGTCTGAAATACCCGTGTTAGGGAATACTGCCAATAAGCTGTTGAGAGCTAATTAAAATTCAAATGCTACTTGGAAATTTTACAGTCTTTTTCTTTAGTTTATCCATAAATGTGGAATATGTGTCTGAAGTAGTTCACTCTCTCTGTGTCTGTCGTTCCATTGCACCTTGGCTCTGGGGGCATCATTCTTAGTGAACTATCAGCTTGCAAAGAATAGGACGCATCAGGATTTCACATTGACCTCACCTCAAAACCCTGCTGGCCTCACACAGCTCGGTTATTAACTTCACTGGGATGTGTAGAATTTATTATTTATACTGACCTATTAGGGCTAATTGTAATCAGGGGTATTTTTGTGTGCCTACTAAGTGTTAATTGCTACCAGTAGCTGAGGTGGTAATTGGATCTGGGAATGAAGTCTAGAACAAACTGTCTTCAGAAATACCCAGAGCTTCAGAGGTAGTGGCTGATTGCTTTGCAGCCCTCCAGTCTCCTTAGCTCCCGAGGGTTTCAACTGGCTTTGGCCTTTCCACAGTGTGTCAGCAGCTTTCTCAACTGTGACTGGTGCATTGCCTTTTAGCAGCTTTAAATGGTAGATGCTAATGGCTTTGCAGCCTTGCAGTTCTCCCAGCAGGTTTCTGTGCCTTGTATTACTTTAAACACAAAGCACTTTGAAAACATACATAAATTAAGGCTATAATTCCATCTCTAGTCTTTGGCATGTACTACTTGTCAACTTTTCAAAAAGCAAATGGCTAATATAAAGCATTCCAACAGGCTTAGCTCAGAGTATGCCTTCTCTCTGCTTTCCATTTAGGCTCTGGCCCTTCCATCTTTAATCCACCCGTTGCTCTCTCCTTATCATATATTAACATTCTCAATTCTCAGTTCACTTTTCTTTTGGGTTTACATGCTAGCTCCCTCTTATCTTCTTTTTATTTTTTATTTATTTTTATTTTTTCTGATTCATGGCTTGGATGTCAGAGCTGTAACCGGCCACAAATGCAAACTGATGTCTTTTCATTTTACATACATATAGGGAAGAGGGCCAGGACACAGTTTTCTGGCTTAAGGGTTTTGGGATCCTGAGCTCTGTTTTTGTTTTCATATTGTTGAAAGGGTAATGATAAATGTTTCATTGGTAACAAAAGTTTGAGAATCAAGAACTAAGAGAAATACAATAACAACAAAAACCTTGCTTGTCTGAGTATCAGTTGAGCTGATTATTTTCTCATCTTTAGCAGAGCCTATCACTATACAGTAAAAGAGTGAGTTTGGGAGCCAGAGAGAAAATCGGATGAAACTTAATTCCATGGAAGAGCTTTAGTCACACTGAATATCTCAGATACTTGCCAGCTTGTCCAACCCACGGCCCACAGGCCACATATGGCCCAGGATGGCTTTGAATGCAGCCCAAACAAATTTGTAAACTTTCTTAAAACATTATGTGATTTTTGTGGGTGTGATTCTTTTTGTTTTGTTTGTTCATCAGCTATCATCGGTGTTAGTGTATTTTATGAGTGACCCAAGACAATTCTTCTCCTTCTAGTGTGACCCAAGGAAACCAAAGACTGGACATCCCTGAAAAGCTCACTCAGTGGGAAATGATAGCTCCCAAGCAGCCAAGGCGGCTAGTAATGACATTTCATTCTGAAGTTCAGAAAAACCTCTATGAGTAAGCAATAATCTGAATTGCACACATCTCAGATTAAAAATTTTAATTGTGTTGTTGTAGTCATATTGTAATGTAGTCTTGCATTTAGGGGTCATTCCAATGACCACCAGAGACCTTTCAATGGTTCACTAATGATTTACTGAGTTTTGAACCACTTAATGCTTCAAACTAACTAGTTATTCCTAATAAACAGGCCTGTGAGTGGTAAAACTACTCTTAATCCCATAGAAAGAAAGCTAAAAAATAAACAGCTTTAAGCTTTTTGGTTCCTAAAGCAACCTAATGGAAAGGCCCCCTACTCAACGCATGAAACAGAAGGGAAATATTTTCATGTTCTTCTTAAAGAGAATCTGTTCCTTTCAAGATGAATCCTGAATCTTCCTAAAACCACTGACTCTAAATAACGTTAGTTTGCCTGCCTGTCATCTGGCATGCTCTGAACCACACCCTTCTCACTTCATCTATAGCAGGAAGGATTAAGGCATAAGAGATGTTTTCATAACCATTCAGTATTGCTGGGGTGCTTTGGAAGCACTGTAGCTTCCCTGCCTGGGTGGCAGTGTTTATTCCCCTGACATAAGAGCATTTCCTGATGAACATCTCAAAATAATAAACATTCTGCTTTGCCATTTTTCCCCCTTCTGTTGGCTGTTTGTGGTTCCTAATTGCTAGCAGTGTTGCCACATAATGAAAATAAAAGCGTATATTAGCAAGTTTCACTTCCATTCTGCAGGGATTTCATTCCACTTTCGTATTTTTTTAGACAGTAAGTGAAGCAGACTTTCTGCTACTGCTGTGGCATTTTTAGTAGAGATTTAAGCATCTATGGAGGAAATAACTTCTAAACTCCTGCAGGATTCCAATTTATGTACTTGTAGGTGGAATATTTTCTGAGGTATCACTACTAATTTATTTGTTTTTTTTTTTCAGAAAAAAACCTTGTACGTGGTATTATGTAGAGAATGAACACAACTCAAAAATTATGTCAACTTTATTGCTTATGTAAGACAGCACAAAATGAGTTCTTGTATTTTATATTTATAGTCAATTTTAAATCTTCTACATATTTTAATCCTTTCTGGACTGGTAGTACATTTCATGCAAAAAAGAAAGAAGCACAAATGTTTAATATTTCAATAACATGCTGAATTTTTAAGGACTGAGGCTTTTGTAATGACTGTTAAACCAATCTAACAGTAGTTGGTTAACTAGATTACTTTGAGTAAAAATTTAAAAGGCTGTAAAGCAACTAGCCAGAAGTCTTAGTCAACCATGAGGTCAGAATTTTCTCAGCATTTGGTGCTTGATCATCAATTATTTATAGCTAAATTTACTTACCAAGTTATCAAACCTAGTAGAGAAAATAAATAAAAATATCTAAAAATTAGTAAGTTTTTTTTAACTCAAAGCCACAGGATGTCCACAAACCCTCTCCTTTGATGTTGCTCTGGAATCATTTGAAAATTCTGAGAATATGGCTCACCTCTTCTTTTAATTTAACTATGTCAAAAAAATTCACTAGTGTTCTTACTTAATTAAAAAGTCCACACTTCTTAGAATTTTGAAGATAGATTAAAAATACAGTTTCATCATTGTTACTATTAGAACATAAACCAAAAACGTGCTTAAAAAAGAAGCTAGGACCATAAGAGAGATGAAACTGTTTTTTAATGGTCCAATGCAAAACACAGAAAACAAACAAACAAAAAAACAGAATTAAGATTGATTCAAAGCCAGGACACAAAGTAAGGTAGTGAAATTTGTCTTGGGTGCCCTTTAGTGTCTCTCTTAATCACCTGTGTCTTTTCCTGCTCAAAGGTATTCTGGTGTAAGCTTAAAGGATTTTTTTTTCATGTTTTTGTTTTGTTTTGTTTTCAATTTTACAAGTTATTCTTTAAACGTTGGGACGCCTTTAAACTCAACAGGAATAAATCCCTATTCTGGAGTTTGAAGCTCATAAAAGTAATAGAGGTGAAATTTGCAACTGATGGGCCTTCTGGTGGCCCACAAGTCACCCATAGCCATCTTCATATTCTTCTAACGCAGTGACATGAGGAAGCAGCAGGTGTCAGGATGGAGCATTAGAAGAATTCTTGGATTGAGGACTTTTTTCTACCCTCACCAGCTGTGAGAAGTTACAGAGAATACTGCTATGAACTCTAGCTTTCTCATCTATGTATTGTTAAGAACAATTCACATTCTGCTGACCTCATAGTGTTGTGAAGGTCAGGTTTACAATACACTTTGAAAATTAAAAGGCATTTTAGAAGTACAATGTGCTGCTTTTGAATGGAGCATTTAAAGTTTGTATCCAAACCATATGGTTTTATACTACAAGTCTAATTAAACTTGGGGGTTCTCTGTTTATATAAGAAGAAATGCCATGAATATTACCCTGAAAGTCCAGAGAAGGATTTTCTATTGATCATTATTAACTGTATTAGGTTAACTCCCACTGAGACCCCTACTCTGCTCTTCATCCACTGAATCTCTGATGATGATGGCAAGGCACCTAAAGCCTTGGTTTTCTGTCTTCACATTTAATGTTGATACTGTTAAGTTCATTACAACAACCATCTGATCAATAGTGGCTTGAAGAAGCTGAGGATGTGCAGCTTGGAAAAGGGAAGACCAGGAAAATCAGGTAGAAATCTTGGCTTGGGAGTTACCAACTCTTTGAATCCTACTACATAAAGAGACTTAACTTACCTATAGTCCCCTCTAACTCACTAAATTGTATGTTCAATTTACAAATAACCTTTTTCTGAGGGCTACATTGACACTGACTGAAAGGTACCTCTTCAATTTGTAATTGATCAGATGTTTGCTTCCATATTTGTTCAAAGTCCCTTTGAAAAAAGCTAATATGACTAAGATGCAGGAGTTCTTTTAAAGTCCAAAATAATATAAAATAATGAGAAGGTTTCAAATGATAAATGGATAGGGAATAGTTGAGAAAATTTTAAGATTTTTTGGAAAAATGTAAAGTTGATGCTATTCTACCCCATAGTGTCCAAAAATCTGGTCCCATGCCGCCAGCTTCACAGATGCTACTTTTGAGGAAGATAGATGCCACTGGCAGCTGGTTCCAAAAATATAATTTGAAACTTTAATTGGCATTCCTAATGTGCTGCACAGCTTAATCATATGAAAAAAGAAGTGTTTCATGAATTTCCACTTTATGGAATATTCACATTGTGCTGAATGTTTAAATGATCTTTCCCCCCTCTTTGTGAAATAAATTATAAAACATTCTTTATACTATCTTTGGTGTGTGTATACAGTTATCTTAGTATAATAATTTTTAATTATACTTTTAATTTTTCATATGAAGTGTTACTAGGAAATTCGTAGAGTAGCTATTTCTTCTTAACAATGATATTTGATTATTATATAAGTTATTGTTCTATTGATGAGTATTTTAATGCCAACATAATCTTAAAATAGGGACTTCTGAAAAAACTTTAACATTTTCATGTATATTTGGAATGGCTGTTATAGTCCTTTCTAGAGGTACAAATACACATATTCACATGCATATACAGAAAAATTACAGAAATGTGGTAGACACCACTATATAAATGAGCTTTATATATTAGTTATTCAAAATTATAATTTGATATATTTGGACAATTTAATTCAAATGATTGAAATGTTAAGTCAATGCTGTCTTTATTAACTCTCATAGATGCAACTTGTGTCTTTTTTAAAAATTGCAAGTTTTTTTTCATGTGGAATCAGTACCTTAGGTTATTTTTTCTTTAACCATTCCTTCATGTACCCATAATTTGAATGTCATAAAATATTACTTTGAGAGGCACATTTTAATAAAATTTCTGCAAAGTAAATTTGATAAAAGAACTCCATTCTAGGTGTTGATAGGCAAATAAAATACTTTCAGACAATGAATGCCTAAACTTCTACCTGCTTATTTTCCACATAAGAAATCTCTTTATTTTTAAGATATATACATGAATAAACCACGTCATTTAGCTCATGTACCTTTTTTTCCTTGTTAAGAAACACGTATGGCTGGCGTGGTGGCTCACGCCTGTAATCCCAGCACTTTGGGAGGCCGAGGGGGCGGATCACGAGGTCAGGAGATCAAGACCATCCTGGCTAACACGGTGAAACCCCTTCTCTCCTAAAAATACAAAAAATTAGCTGGGCATGGTGGTGGGCGCCTGTAGTCCCAGCTACTCAGGAGGCTGAGGCAGGAGAGTGGCTTGAACCCGGTAGGCAGAGCTTGCAGTGAGCCGAGATTGTGCCACTGCACTCCAGCCTGGGCGACAGAGAGTGTCAGTAAACTATTGGGTCCAAACTGATGATCTGAAATCACACAATCATAACTTCACATAGTAATATTGAAACCTATAAAACATTAATTACTATATAATTTTCAGTTATTGGATATAGACCTTAAAGCTTACCTCTTTCAGAAAGTTGTTGTTAAAAATAACAAAATCAAGGATTTTCTGATTTCTCACATAATATATTGGTTTTGCCTGTTTGGGAACTTTGAATGAATAGAATTGTTTAGTGTGATTTCTGATTTATTTTGTTTAATAAAAGGTTTGTGAGATTTGTCCACATTTTTGTTTGTAGTTGTACATCATTCATTCTCATTGTTGTATATTTCGTTTTGTTAATAGGCCACAATTTATCCACTCTACTGTTGATGCATTTGGTATGTTTTTTTTATTCTTTGCTATAATAAATAGTGCTTTCATGAACATTCAGGTGTACACATTTCTGTTAGAATTGAGTGAAGTAGAGTCGCTAGATCATATAGTATATAAATGGTCATCTTTAGTAGCTACTGTCAAAGAGTCTTGTAAAGTGACTTTACCAATTGCCATCCATACCACTCATCTATAAGAGTTCTAGTTGGTCTAGGCCCGGCGTGGTGGCTCATGAATTCCAACGCTTTGGGAGGCCGAGGTGGGCGGATCATGAGGTCAGGAGATCGAGACCATCCTGGTTAAGATAGTGAAACCCCATCTCTACTAAAAATACAAAAAAATTGTCCAGGCGAAGTGGCTCACACCTGTAGTCTGAGCCAAGATCGCGCCACTGCACTCCAGCCTGGGTGACGGAGCGAGACTCCGTTTTTTTTTAAAAAAAAAAAAAGAGTTCTCATTGGTCTATAGCTTAACACTGGCTATTTTCTCCATTTTCTATTTTAGCTAAATTTTTGGTGTATAAAACAATTGCCTGTGATTTCACCTTATGTTTCTTAATAACTAATGAAGTCAAGCACTTTTTTTTCTTTTTTTTTTTTTTTTAACTGTGACCTTAAGTTCTGGGATAAATGTGCTGAACATGCAGATTTGTTACATAGATATATTGTGCCATGGTGGTTTGCTGCACCAATATATCTGTCATTCAGGTTTTAAGCCCGCATGCATTCGGTGTTTGTCCTAATGCTTTCCCTCTACTTTCCCCTCACCCACTGACGGGTCCCTGGTGTGATGTTCCCCTCCCTGTGTCCATGTGTTCTCATTGTTCAACTCCCACTTATGAGTGAGAACATGTGGTGTTTGGTTTTCTGTTCCCGTGTTAGTTTGCTGAGGACGATGGTTTCCAGTTCCATCCATGTCCCTGCAAAGGAGATGAACTCATTCTTTTTTCTGGTTGCATAGTATTCCATGGTGTGTATGTGCCACATTTTCTTTATTCAGTCTATTATTCATGGCCATTTGGGTTGGTTCCAAATCCTTGCTCTTCTAAATAGTGCTGCAATAAACATACGTGTGCTTATGTCTGCATAGTAGAATGTTTTATAATCCTTTGAGTATATACCTAGTAATGGGATTGCTGAGACAAATGGTATTTCTGGTTCTAGATCCTTGAGGAATCACCACACTGTCTTCTACAATGGCTGAACTAATTTACACTCCCACCAACTGTGTAAAAGTGTTTCTACTTCTCCACATCCTCATCAGCATCTGATGTTTCCTGACTTTTTAAAAATAAGTTCTTTGAAACAAATGAGAACAAAGAGACAATGCATCAGAAATCTGGAACACAACAAAAGCAGTGTTACCAGGGAAATTTGTAGGGTTAAATGCCCATATCAGAAAGCCAGAAAGATAAAAAATCAACACCCTGACATCACAATCAAAAGAACTAGAGAAACAAGAGCAAACAAACCCAAAAGCTAGCAGAAGACAAGAAATAACTAAGATCAGAGCAGAACTGAAGGAGATAGAGACACAAAAAACCCTTCAAAAAATCAATGAATCCAGGAGCTGCTGTTTTGAAGATTACCAAAATAGATCACTAGTCAGACTAATAAAGAAGAAAAGAGGGAAGAATTGAACAGACATAATAATAGTGATAAAGGGGTTATTTAACACTGATCACACAGAAATACAAACTACCATCAGAGAATACTATAAACACCTCTATGCAAGTAAACTAGAAAATCTAGGATAAATGATAAATTCCTGGACACATTCACCCTTCCAAGACTAAACCAGGAAGAAGTCAAATCCCTCAATAGACCAATAACAAGTTATGAAATTGAGGCAGTAATTAATAGCCTACCAACAAAAAAAGCCCAGGACCAGATGGATTCATAGCTGAATTCTCTCAGAGGTACAAAGAAGAGCTGGTACCATTCCTTCTGAAACTGTTCCCAACAATAGAAAAAGATGGGCTACTCCCTAACTTATAGCCAATATTGTACTGAATGGGCAAAAGCTGGAAGCATTCCCTTTGAAAACCAGCTCACTGAGATGTCCTCTTTGTAGGGTATCTTTAAAACCCCTTTTTCATTGGATTTCTGACTTTCGTTGATTTGAAAGTTATTTGGATATTTTAGATATGAATAAATGTCTTTTCAGATGTACTAATGTTTAATATTTTTTTCTTCTGTGGATTAAATGTTCATTCTCTTAATGCTGTATGTTAATAAACACATGCTTTTAATTTTAATGTAATTTAATTTATCATTAAAAAATTTTTTAAGGTACTGATTATTGTGTCATGTTAAGAAAGACTTCCCTATTCCATCACAAAGTTATTGTGCTGTGTTTTTTACTAAAAGCTTTCTACTGTTACTTTTGTATTTATATCTGTAATCCCTCTGGAGTCAATTTTGATATAAGGGTTCGAGTCAAGATTTTCTTTGCCCACTTTCACTATTCCTATTTAACATAGAACTGGAAGTCCTAGCTAGAGCAATTAAAGAGGAGAAAATGTAAAAATCATCCAGATAGAAAAAACAGGAAGTATTCTGATGACATGATCTTATACCTAAAAAATCCTGAAGAGTCATCCAAAAGATAACTAGATGTGATAAATGACTTCAGTAAAACTTCAGTATGCAAAACCAGTATTCAAAAATCAGTAGCAATTCTATACACCAAAAAAATCAAGCTGAGAACCAAATTAAGAACTCAACCCCATTTACAATAGCTACAAAAATAGTAAAATATCCAGAAAGAGAACTACAAAACACTGATGAATGAAAGTATAGATGACACAAATACATGGGAAAAAAATCCCATGTTTGTGAAATGGGAGAATCAATATTGTTAAAATAACTACACTGCCCAAAGCAGTCTACAGAGTCAGTGCAACGCCTATCAAATTACCAATGTCATTTTTCACATGATTAGAAAAAATAATTCTAAAATTCATTTGGAACCAGAAAAAAAGGCTGATTCGTCAAAACAATCTTAAGCAGAAAGAGCAAAGTGGGAGACATCACATTACCTGACTTCAAATTATACTACAAGACTATATAGTACCCAAAGAGCATGGTACTGGTTTAAAAATAGATACACAGATCAATTGCAGAATAGGGAATCTAGAAATAAAGTCACACATCTATAACCAACTGATTTTTGACAAAATTGACAAAATAATACAAATATACACTGGAGAAAGGACACTCTATTCAATAATTGGTACTAGAAAAATTGGATAGCCATAAGTAGAAGACTGAAACTGGACTGCTTTCTGTCACCATATATAAAAATCAACTCAAATGAATTAGCAAGTTAAATATAAGACTTGAAACTTTAAACATCCTATAAGAAATCATAGGAATAATTTATGACTAAGATCTCAAAAGCAAATGTAACAAAATAGACAAATGGGACCTAATTAAAAAGCTTCTTCACAACAAAAGAAATTATCGACAAATAAACCTACAATCTACAGAAGGGATAAAATATTTGCAAACTATGCATCTGAAAAAGAACTGCTATCCAGAATCTATAGGGAACTCCAACAACTCAATAAGAAAAAAAACAAATAAGCTCATTAAAAAGTTGGCAAAAAACATTAACAGACATTTCTCAAAAGAAGACATACAAGTGACTAACAAATAAAAATGCTCACCATCACTAATCATCGGAGAAATGTAAATTAAAACCACGATGAGCCATTATCTTACACCATTCTGAATGACTATTATTAAAAAGTCAAAAGACAACATATGTTGATGGGGATTCAGAGAAAAGGGCAAGGGCACTGTCGTACACTGTTGGTGAGAATGTAAATTATAATAGAACAACCTCTATAGAAAATGGTATGGAGATTGCTCAAAGAGCGAAAACTGTAACTACTATTTGATCTAGAAATCTCACTACTGGGCATCTAGTCAAAGGAATGTGTATACACACACACACACACACACACACATATATATACAGGATATATATATATTTATATCTCCTGCATTCACGCATTTATTGCAGTGCTATTCTCAATAGCAAAGTCATGAAATCAACCCAAATGTCCATTATTAGATGATTGGATAAAGAAACTATGATATATATAAGGATATATAAGGGTGTGTATATGTTTGTGTCTGTGTGTGTGTGTCATATATATGATGTATTTATATGTGTGTCATTTATATTTCACATATATGATGTATTATATAAAATATATTGTCATATATATGTTGCCTTTTGAAGCAACATGGATGAAACTGGAGGCCATAATCCCAAATAGAATGACTCAGAAAATCAAATACTACATGTTCTCATGTATAAGTAGAAGCCTAGTGATCTGTACACATGGACATCCAGAGTGGAATAATAGACATCGGAGACTGCAAAAAGTGGGACGTGGGTAAAGGATGAGAAAGTATCTACTAGGTACAACGTACACCATTT
The DNA here is from genome assembly GCF_047675955.1 of Chlorocebus sabaeus. Classification (NCBI taxonomy): domain Eukaryota; kingdom Metazoa; phylum Chordata; class Mammalia; order Primates; family Cercopithecidae; genus Chlorocebus; species Chlorocebus sabaeus. The sequence continues at coordinate 40,965,481 of NC_132913.1, forward strand.
GGATGATGGGTACACTAAAAGCCCAGACTTTACCTCTACACAATATATCCTTGTAACAAAACTGTACTTGTACACCCTGAATCTATTAATGATAATATAATAATAATGTGTAGTGTGCATGGCTCCATTAACTCATTTTGCCACATCTTCATCCAACAGTGAAGCAGGATATTAATGATGCATAGTAACTATGGCACAGGACTATAAACATAGGATTCCAACTTTACCTTATAGGAGGCATTGGTTGATTAAATATACTTTTTAGATAAGTATTAATTGTTATTGAAAAACTAAGGTTTCAAGCAAAAAATTGGCATAGGAAATATTTTCTATTTGCCAATTTTGTACTTTGACATCTTTTTTTTCTGCAGTGCAGAGCTGCTATAAACTACTGTTGAGAAAGACGCTCCCTAAATAAAACTGGAGAACAGATCCTTGCCAGATATAAGACTAAATGCAGACAAGTGTTTTGTGTTGTTTGTTTTATATAAAGTAATGTGTTCTACTGTGGTATGTAGCACAACAACTGATGCTCGTTGTGCTACATACTGCACATGCAGTCACAACGACTGACTTTATAGTGATAAAGTCATGTGTTGCTGTTTTGAAATAAATATAATCCTCTCTTTTCTCATTTTAGAAAAAGGAACTACATTGTGAGTTTTTGAATTATCGGATACTCTACAGGAGCCATACAATGAGTAGTGGATCTCAGAAAATTTAACATTCAGGAAGATTTTCTGGACTAAAACTATCATTAGGTTATATGTAAATTTAGATAACTTTATACATCCTAAATCCACAGTAAATCATTAAGTGGGGTTCAAGGATACATCTCTCACGTTTTGAGATGGGTCTCACAGAAAAAAAATGATACCTTCTTGTTTCAGTGTCTTTTGAGTTCACATTTAATAGTTTTGAATCATTTGCCTAACTGATGTGATTTTTAGTATTTGCCTAATTCGTGAGCATGTGAGTGTATAATACTAATAATATTAAAATAATACGAACAGACATTATATATTATAATTTTGTTTTGGATCAATTACCACCACAGTTGATTTTCATACGTGTTTAATGAGGCAGAGGGCATGGATTTAATTTTTGGTTAGACCAGATAGCTTTTGTGTTGTAATATAACCATGAACTCTACCCTGGCACCTTTAAGACTTAAAAATGTGTACAACAGCTGAGTAAAGGTCAAGACCCATGTAAGAAGGTAAAAATGTATCTGTTATACTAAGCATATAATTTCAAGTAAAAACAAATCAGAACATATTCATGTAAGTTGAAAAATCTGCAAATGAGTATTAAAACATGTACAGAAACTATAATTGGTTTTCCAAATATTATCTTATTAACTAACCCAACTCTGATTATTTTTTAGATAACAAGTTGGAAGACTTTGGATCCCAAGAAAAGTGGATTTGGCCTCTACCCTAGAGATAGGTATGTAATCCAATACTAGCCAATAAAATATAAGGAAATGTTTGTTAGTAGGATCTTATGGGATGTTTTGTTTTCTAATAAAAATAGAGACAGAGAAGAACTGCTTACTCTCCTAGCTTTTCTTGCTGCCTTTCAAGGTAGCTGTGTTTCTATGAGTTGAAATAGCCATATTGCAAATATGAGGCAACATATCTAAGGATAAAAATTCAACATGTAAAAATGTCAGAGTGGAAGAGTAGAAAGATGTTGAGATCTTCATGAATCATTGAGAAGATAAGCTAAGCAACTACTACTTACCTTCATATTTCTTGTAATGCAAGGAAAAATAAACCCTTGTTTGTTTGTTTGTTTGTTTGTTTGTTTGAAAAACAAACCCATGTGCTTGTTGTTATGGGTGAAAGTATTTCTACCAAACAAAACATTGGCATAATTGGGTTATAGATAATCTCACTTCATTTATCATGTATCCATTGACCTAGATTAGAATATGGAAGAAATTAAGCTACTGAAGTTAGCCTGCCCCTCAAGTTGTTCTGAACACTTCAAGATGGCAGCTGTATTTGTTTATTCATATGCAGCTACTAGCAACATTCCTTAAAGCCTCAATAAATATATGTAGAATGATTTTCTTTGTGCCATAGTGACAAAAATCAGTTGGATACAGCCCCTATTTTTCCTAATGGTCTCTCACAATACCCCCATGCACACATATTTGCACATTCATCATGCCATGTTTCATGATGAACTCTCTATAAAAGGGCTATTTCCGGCAACGTTGTAATTCTGCCCTTTTTAGCAAAGACTTTTAGAATGAATGTTATTAGATCTTAAAGTCCTTCTTCTCTGTGTAAGGCATTTAAATCTGCTATTGGGCAAATGGTTATTGGCAGTAGCGTGATGGTGGAAAGTGGAAGCCACTGCAGGCACGTAGTGGTAGTATTCATTTCATAGCAGGTGAACATGTGGAGTAAGACTTAATCTAAGTCAAATAATTTTGAATAAAGCAAGAGTATGAACTCAGGGTCTTTAGTGGGTTTTCCAGCAGACTGTCCTTTTAAAACACCTAAATCCCCTCTGCTACGCAACAGTGTTCTCTTTCAGATTGCTGAATTCATCTTAAAGCCATCCCCTTTTTATTTCTTCAGTGTCTACACTGTGTTTCTCAGGAAAGCAGTCAGGTTGCTTGTTTGTCTCAGGAACACTGGTACAGCTCAGGACCATGTTGGTTGTCTATTTCATTGCTTAAATCATTATGTCAGGTGACTGCCCTAAGACACACATGGTCAGAAGCCATGCTCCATGCAACTCAATTAAGTTTTCTGGCTTCTGGTGCCCGCCGTGTGCACTCAGATGTGCTTGTTTTTCATGTTGCACTTTGAGGTCCTCTCTTCTACACTGTAAGACATTGATCAGGAGAGGTTTTGCTTTTCAGTTTTCATGTGTTATAATGAATATCTCACATGATTGTTTTGACCTTTTCTCTTATGTGTGAACTCTTTGTAATAGTATTTACTAAGTAAATCAAAGCGTGCAGTGGATAAACAAAGAGGCAGTCACCTGAATTGTAATTGTTTTGACTTGTTGACTTACCAAAACAGAAATCTGGTAAGTCTAATCTGAATTTAGTGTAGGCAAACAAGAATGGAGTGGAATCTGAAGAAACATAAACAAGGGATCAGGGATAAATTTGCATATACAAGCAGCCTTCTTAAACTGCAGGCCCTCTAATTATTCAGTGTTATGCATATGTATTAGGTTGGTACAAACATAATTGCAGATTTGCTATTAAAAGTAATACTAATATTTTCAATTGGCTGCAAAAGGGGTGGATTCTGCCCTGTAACTCAGAGCTACTTTTCCTTTTAGGAGAAGCAATGTGGCTTAAACCTGCATGGCACTGATTCCTCCCTAGGCTGTGACACTAGATGCAAGTGTATCCTGTGCTACTTTTGAACTTAGAAATTATATTCTGATCACGCTGACATTTTGGCCTAATTCATAGTTAAACATCTTGAGATATAAGTTGTATTATTTTCCCATAATTGTTGGCATTGTGTTTTTTAACTGGAAATACCAGCTTTTGCATTTTGGAGAGTAACCTCCTAGAGGGCCACAATCAAGGTGTAGAGCTGTCTTTTCCCTTGCACCTCCCTGAGTACCTGACAATGCAGCCTTGAACTGTGACAACTCCTTCAAAACCTGCAGCTTCCTGGCTGCCAGGCAAAGTGAAAGAACCACTGCTTGATATCACCCGAAGGACAAAACCTGAGTCACAGCTACAGGGCTTCCACTCTGCAATGTTCCATATCTTGTTTGGAGCTACATTTCTAAATTTTTATATTCAGAGAGTTTAATTAAAATACATGGGCATGCTCTACCTGATTTTATTTCTAAGAGCCAGTCTTGTTCAACTGAATTTTTAAAGTAAAAGAACTTTGAATTTTGTCTCTAGGGCTTACTGTTTTTTTTTTTTTAAATAGTTTTAGTTTATTTTTCAGCAGAGAGAATATACCTTTTCCCCCAAGATTTCATGCATCAAAGGCATTAAGTTGTCACATACATAGATTTTAGTGAGTAACACACAAAATAAGCTGCCTTTTTAAGGGGTTGCAATGAAAAATAGGTAAAGTTGATATTACTGAAAAAATTTGTAAATATTCTTTTTAGCATGTTACGATGATACTGCTAGGCCATCTTGATATGGACAGGCACAATGAATCTGCTTTTGTAATAACTACGGTAAGATAGATTACCACTATAATTCCACAGATCTTGCTCAAGCTTCCCCAGTTGTCTTAACAAGGGTCTTTATAGGTAACGTATCCAATCCTGGATCATGTGCCACATTCTGTTGTCATATTTGTTGAGGCTCCTTCAATCTAGAAGGTATTCCCAGTTCCTCATTGACATTTAAGATCCCATTGTTGTTTAAGATCACAGAGCAATAATTTTGCAGAATATCCCTCAACCTGGTTTGTCTGCTTTCCAGGATTAGATTTGGGCCATTTATTTTGGACAGGAATATCACAGAAGTGATGCTGTGTTCATTCCATTGCTTTCTACCAGGTAGCGCATGATTTTAATTTGTCCCATTACTGGTCATGTTAACTCTGATCACTGATCACTTGATTTAAGTTGGTAGTTACCAAGTTTATCCTCTGTAAGATTATTTTCTTTTCCTCTTTGGAATAAATGTTTTGTGAAAGGGTACTCTGAAACTATGTAAACATTCCATTCCTTATCAAACTTTTATCCACTAATTCCAGCATCAGATAATGTTTTTTTAGTTAAAACAACAGTCACCATGACAGTTACCAAATGATGATGATTCTTTGTTTCCCTCATCATTTCTTCTACATTTCTTCAGTTGGCACTCCATTGTAGATAAAAGCTTTGTTTATTCCTCATTTACTTATTCATCCATTCATTTAAATCAGTATGCACTCATGGATTCTCACTCTTCTCGGTGGGTTTTAGTCTGTTGCTACTGTTATTTTGATGTCCAAATTATCTCATATTTGGCCAAAGGGAGCCCTTCAGGATAGCTCCTGTGTCCTTTTGACATGCTGCTTCAATCTTTAAGATGTTGCAAGTTCACCTGTGCTTTCCCTACTTCCCCAATGTAATCAAGTATTTCTTCCTCTCAAGAACTTTGGTTCCTTTTAATGATGAATTCTGTTTAAAAACAAAGATCTAGGCACTAGATGTGTTTATTGTTGTTGGTATATTGCAGTTTCTTGTGCCCTGTCAATGCACCATATTTAGGAACAGGTATATGTTCATGTATATTAGCACCCAAATATCCACATTTTCATATATTTTTCTCTATATCATTATCTATCTATCTATCTATCTATCTATCTATCTATCTATTTATCATTTATCCATCTATTTCTCTATCATCTATTGTTAAAACTTTAGGTTCACACCGATACATCCAGTCTGAACCTAATACCAGATAATTCATTTTACATTTTACCTTCCCAGGTATTTTTGTTTCTTCCTTCCTTCTTTGACATTATCTTCAGTCTATTTTCATTTTCTTCAGTCTCTCTGAATACAACCTAGCTCCTGTGACTGCTGCCACCACCTCCCACCCCCACCAAATGGATGCCCTCCTCATGTTGCCACCCACTTCGAGTGCAGTTGCCCTTTTCCAACAACCTCTGACATTCTGTGTAGAATTGCTACTTCCTTTCCCACTGCCACCATCATTCTTCCGAGAGGGCAGTCCTCTGCAAGCCCACTTGGGATCCAATATTCTATGTTGTTCTATCATTGGGCTGGCACACACATCCACTTCATCCTGTTTATGTTCCAGGAGTCCACACTGGGCCATGCTGGGCCTTTCAAGCACGCGTGCCTGGTGGTTTATGAACCTAATTATTCAGGGAGGAAGAAAGAAGCACAGGCAGGCAGAAAGGGAGACAGGGTAGTAGCAAAAAAGAGAATTTTAAATGATCAGGAAAGTCGGAACCTAAGAGGTCTTTATGAAAGTGTTATTATATTTTTTAATGGTTTGATTTTGAGGCTTTTTTTATTCTTGTTTTCTCTAGTCTTGTTACCTTTGTTCAAATATGTTGTTTTTCAACCTGTCTTGTATATATTTATTGGAATTGTGGTTTTTTTCCAATTTTTTTTTATTTTGGTGGCCTTGTGTATTATCAATTTTTGGACATTCCTTATGTTATTTTTAAAATAAAGCACATTTTCTGTTTTCATTGTGTAATATATAAAAATATCTCCTAGGTTGCATACATTCATTGTAATATCCAGATTTTCTTCTTCCTTACTTATGTTTATCTACTCTATTTTTAAAAACTTAGGAAATGTATCAAAGTCTTCCTTACATAACAATTCTATTTCGATATCTCCTTCATCATCTAGTAGTTTTGTTTCCTATATCATGAAAATATATTATTTAGCACGTAAAGTTCAGCGAGAGTTTAGCACAGTGTTTAAGAGCAGAAAACAGAAGTCAGACTTATCTATTGTGTTACTTAAACTACAGTTTCCTCACCTGTAAAATAATAATTATAATTACCTCCTGGGTTTTTTATTTGTATCTAATTGTTGTAAAGTTCCTAGAATAATGTCCAAGTTCTAATACAGGCTACTTGAGTTGTATTACAGAAATAAATGTAAGTAATATGTTTATGGGAATTATATATTTAACAAATACACCAAACCATGTTAATCGTTTGCTGGTCTACTTAATATAGTCTATCTTGTGTTTAACTGTATCTAATGTTACTCTTTCTCTCTTGTTCTGTTTTGTTTTGCTCTTGGGTCTCATTTTTCCAGTATATCTTTGTGAATATTTTTATTTTTCTGAATCTTTTTTTCCTCTTACTTAGAACATTATGTGGGTTTGTTTACTAATCATGTTAAACTCTTTGCTTTTAATACATGAATTGAATATACCTGTGCTTATTTTTATAACAGACTTTGAACTTTCTATTTTCATTATAATTTACAGTTTCTGTTTTTATTCTTACGAGGTCTTTCTTGTCATTTCAACCTTTTACTGTATTTTCCATGTTTTATTGAAAGTAGCTCCACGCTCCCCATGCCCCAACATGGAAATTTGCAAGTTGTATAGTTCACATCTGTTAATTTCATGATTACTTTTAAAGCCTTACATATTTGGGTGTAAACTTACACTTTTTATTTAGCAACTACTGAAATCTTGCCTTCCTTATGAACTACTTAAAAAATTAATTTATATTTCTTCCTACTCTATCTGTGCCACCTCTGATTTCTTCACAATAGACAAAGAGCTTTTTGTTTTACTCTCTTAGTATTGCTCTTTTATTTACATAGGTTTATGCTTTTCAAAAACTTTAGTATGTATATGTTATTTTACAATAAAACATGTAAAAAATATGATATCTACACAACTTCCTTTTTTTCTATTGGTTGAAATATGTCTTTGAGTTGATTTTTTAGGACAAACACATAAGCAATAGAGTTCTTGGGCTCTTTAATATTTGAGCATGTGTATCTACTGCCTATACATGTTATAATAAATTTATCTTAGTATACAATCCTGGAGTCACCCACTAGTCTAAAACATTATAAAAATTGCTCCATTGTCTTCTTTTTCCTTCAGTTTTTTTTAATTATAAAAATATCCATATGTAGAGCAAAGTCAAAAGAATTTTACAATGAACACCCCAAAACTAACCAGTTATATTCTACCATTAGCACTTTACCATCTGTGCATGATCACACATGCATCCATCTATACATCTGTGCATCCATTCATTTATCCATTTTATTTTGTGATTCTTTTGAAATAAATTCAATTTAATAGTGCATTTCTCTCTCCAAATACTTCACATTTATATAACTAACTGGACTCTAATGTGTTTATAACTTTTAAATCAATAAATTACATTCAATGACATGTATAAATCTTAAATCTATATTTGCAACATTTTGGCAAGTGGATTTATCTGTGTTACCCAAACTCCTCTTTAGACACAGATAACTATTACCATCACAAAGAGTTCCCTAATACCTCTCCCAAGTCAATTCACATCCTAGTCCCCTAAGCTTATAATTAACAACTGCTTTTTTGTATCAATATATATTCTATTTTTTTAGATTCCATGAAAAATGGAATTATGTACTCTGTATCCTTGTGTGTGAGGTTTTCTTCATTTTCCATACTTTGAAGATGCAGCTAGTTGTAAGTATTACTATGTGCTTTCATCTTTGGTCTTCTTGAATTAGATTTTTATTTTATTTATTTATTTTTTAAGCTTTAGTCTTTAAATAATGTACGTTACATTAATTGATTTATCAATGTTATCACATAAACTTACTTTGGATAAATTTTACTTGATCATGATAAGTGATAATTCATATATGTTGTTCATTTTGATTTCTTAATATTTTGCGAAAAATTTTTACACCTGTAGTCGTGAGGCATATTGGTGTATAATTATCTTGTGAGTAATGTCTTTATCAGGGTTTGATTATAGGTTTAGGCTAGATTTACCTTCTAATACAGTTTGAATAATGTCATTTTTCATTTATTAAATATTTAATAGAACTCACAAATGAGAACATTTGTACTTGGAGTTTTATTTGTGGAAATGTTTTTTCTTCATAAAAATTGTATTTCTTCAATAGGATGTAGAAGTATTCAAATTTTCTATGTGATCTTGTGTCAGTTCTGGTATTTTGCAAAGAATTGTCTATTTTATTTAAGTTCTAAGAATTCTTTGCGTAGAGTTCTTCAAGCTTTTTGAATCTTTAAATTTGTCTTTTGCTATACTCATGAAATTAACTTCAAATATATTTTCAACCTGGTTACTTTTTTTTCTCTTCTACTGGGACTCTGATTACATCTACACTATGTGGTTTGATATTGATGACACAAGTCCCTGAGGCCCTGTTCATTCTTTATAAATGTTGTTTCTATTTTATTCATATTGGACTAATATTCAAGGTCACTGATTGTTTTCTCTTCTACTCTATTCTGGTATTAAACCTATACAGTGAATTTTAAATTTTAGATATTATATTTTTAAGCTCTAGAATTTTTATTACATATTTCTACGCATACCTTGAAAATTCTTACTTTTTCATTAATTGCAAGCGTGTTTCCTATAACTAAATGGCTACTTTTAAATTTTTGTGTGCCAATTCTAACATTAGTTCATTTTGGCATTCATCTTTTCTCTCTAGCCTTATTAAAATTTTCTGAACCATTATATATATAATTTTGGATTTTATCCTGTACCTTATGAATGTTTTGTTTGTTTGTCTGTTTCCTTTTTTTGTGGAGACTTAGGTCTGGTAATATTCCTTTGGAGTTTTCTGTGGTTTTAAAAGGCAGTCAACTTCATTTACCTCAAACTGCAAACACTGATTTCTGGGTGACAGCTCAAAAGTTGGCTGACGGTTGGGCTAGTTTGTGAATGCTCTGTATATATGCTTTGTTCATTTTCCATTAGATAGTTGAGCAGAGTTTATGCATATCATTTGTGGCAGACCCCTTTCAGCTGTCTCGTTTGCAATATTCCTCTTTCACTTTCTGGTGGCTCACCTCTTAAACTGTGAATTTTCTAACAGGGTTTTAGCCTTTCTGTGTAGTGTCTGCACTTAAACTAAAAGTTATAAAAGTGGGAATTTTAGCCACACTAGAAGCAGAAGTCTTACTCCACTGTTTTCTGTCATTAAATGTTGGTTAATAAATGAATGCAAGTATCCTTTGTATTTCTCCAGCTTCTTCTATCCGTATTTCCTAAGATTCTTTCTTTGATTTTGAAATTTGGTAAATTCAACAATGTAAGTCTCACTATCACATTTTACTTTTTTCTGGATCACTGTGAGTTATTTCATTCTATTTATTTATAAATACTATCTGTATTTTCTATCAAATATACTTTTCTATTTCATTATTTCAATTTTCTTCTTCAGTCATATCAACTATCCATATATTAATATGCTTTGCTTTTCCATTCTATTAGCTCCTCTCTAAACCTTTCATATCTGTCTTTTCCTCTGCTCTTTAAGAGATTTTTCTTCAATTGCTGTTATGTAAAATTATACTCTGATTCCTACAGTTTTTAAATCTATTTTTGACACAATGGTTTTGCATATAATCTATGTTTATTTTCTTCATTTCTTGGTATTTCTTGATTCCTAATTACCAGGGAATATAAGTACTTAATACATCTTAGTTGCTGATTAATACTCAGGAGTGGGGTTCCTTAATTATATAATTTTATTTTAGTTTTTTTTATTTCAATTTTAATTTTTTATTTTGAACCTACTTTATTTCAAGGGCACTTTTTTTGAAGCTTTTGATTTATTTATCTATTTTTATTTTTTGCGGATATATTGTAGAGGTATATATTTATGAGGTACATAAGAGGTTTTGATACAGGCATGCAAAGATAATAATCACACCATAGAAAAGGGGGTATCCATCTCTTCAAATATTGACCCTTTGTGTTTCAAAATATTCAATTCAATTATTTTAGTTATTCCAAAATGTACAATTAAGTTATTGACTATAGTCACCCTGTTTTGCAATCAAATAGTAAATCTTAGTCATTCTTTCTATTTTTCGTACCCATTAACCTTCCCCACCTCCCACCCCTACAACACTCCATGACCCTTTCCAGCCTCTGGTAAGCATCTTTCTACTCTCTATCTCCATGAGTTCAATTCCTTTGGTTTTTAGATCCCACAAATAAGTAAGAATATGCCATGTCTGTCTTCCTATGCCTGGCTTATTTCACTTAGCATCATGACCTCCAGTTCCATCTATGTTGCTGTGAATAACAGGATTATATTCATTTTTATGGCTGAAGAGTACTCCAATCCATTATGTATATGTACAGTTTGTTTTTAATAGAGAAAGAAAAGTGATCCCAGGGGACCAGCACTCAGCATATGGAGGACCCACGCTGGCACTGGTCTCTGAGTTCCCTCAGTATTTATTGATCATTATCTCTACTGTCTCAGAGAGTGGGATGTGGCAGGACAATAGGGTAATAGTAGGGAGAGGTTCAGCAGGAAAACATGTGAACAAAGATCTCTGTGTCATAAATCAGTTTAAGGAAAGGTGCTGCGCCTTGATATGCAGGTATGCAAACATCTCAAACATCTCCATGCATTGAAGAGCAGTATTGCCGCTAGCATGTCTCACCTCCAGTCCTAAGGTGGTTTTCTCCTATCTCAGTTAATAGAACATACAATCGGGTTTTACACCGAGACATTCCATTGCCCAGGGAGGAGCAGGAGACAGATGCCTTCCTCTTATCTCAACTGCAAAGAGGCCTTCCTCTTTCACTAATCCTCTTCAGCACAAACCCTTTAGGAGTGTAGAGCTGGGAGACGCTCAGGTCTTTCCCTTCCCAGGAGGCCGTAGCTCAGGCTATCGCATGGGGAGAACCTTGGACAATACCTGGCTTTCCTAGGCAGAGGTGCCTGCGGCCTTCCACAGTGTATTGTGTCCCTGGGTACTTGAGATTAGAGAATGGCATGACTTTTAACAAGCAAACTGCCTCCAAGCACTTTTTTAACAAAGCATATCCTCCATAGCCCTAAATCCATTAAACCTTGAGTCAACACAGCACACGTCTCTGGGAGCACAGGGTTGGGGCTAGGGTTACAGATTAACAGCATCTCAAGGCAGAAGAATTTCTCTTAGTACAGAACAAAATGGAGTCTTTTATGTCTACTTCTTTCTACATAGACACAGTAACAGTCTGATCTCTCTTTCTTTTCCCCACATTCCCCCTTTTCTTTTCGACAAAATTGCCAACGTCATCATGGCCCGTTCTCGATGGTCGCTGTCTCTTCGGAGCTGCTGGGTACACCTGCAGACTAACAACAGACAGAACAGGCACACAAGGATTAATATGAAATTTACAATAGTAGTACTTCCAATGGTCTTAACACAAGTGACAGGATTAAGATTTGTGAGACCGTAAGCAACTCCTGCTATTGCCTCAGTTCCTGGCACCAAATTTTAATGGGCTTTTGATGCTTCGAAAATTTGTTCTTTTAATTTGGAAATGTCTAAAGTGAGATTATCTTCTCTTCCCTGTAGATGGCATCTAACCATGTCCCACTGGTGCTCAGACTCAGTATAAACTCAGGATTTAATACAAAAATCTGATGCATTCCAGTCACACTGTAACTGGAAATGATGTTCTAAGCTCATAAGCCTATCTCACATCCAAATGACAGTTTGTCTAAGATCATTAATTTAATTTCCAATTTTTGATCAATACCAGATTATGAATTCCACAATCTTGTAGAAATCTTTTGCCAATCATTAACAAAGTTTACTGTCTGAAAAGAAGGGTGCAATGCAACTCCTGCCACGGCGGCCGTAGCTGTGACTGCAATTAATCCCATAATCACTGCAATTAAAGTAAAAATGAATCTTTTGGATCCATTTAAAATGTCTTTTAATACTTCAGTCAAAATATGGACAGATGGTGAAACCTCCCACGGTCAGTCCCTGGACACAGGGATCCACACGCCTTCTCTTGCTCTCACTAGCAGAATACTGTGCTGCCAATTAAAAGTCGAATCAATACAAGTAAACAATCTGCAATTTTCACAGGTTATAGTTTGGGAATCTCGTTTAATAACTATATTTCCTACAACTAGCATATAAGGGGGCTTTATACAGCTTTGCAAAGGAACTGTGAGACTGGAATTTTGGACAATATGTAAATTAGTACAACCACTATAGAGAACAGTTTGGAGGTTTCTCAAAACAACTAAAAATTGAGTTACCATATGATCCAGCAATCTCATTGCTGGGTATATAGCCAAAAGAAAGAAAATCAGTATATTGAATAGATGTCTATACTCCCATGTTTATTGCAACACTATTCAAAATAACCAAATATGGAAACAACCTAAGTGCCCATCAACAGGTGAATGGATAAAAAAAAAAAATTGTGCAAAAGTTTTTTTTCCTCTTGTTCTCGGCAGGTAATTTTTATTATTTCTGCAATTTCCATTTCTAAATTCACTGAAAGAAATTCTCAAATGATTGATTGAGCCTGAAATTCTAGTTTGGATTCATTCTTATTAAGCAAAAGTTTATTTAACATTAAACTTCAAATATTAAGCATAGGTTAATATAGGCCAAAATATCACAATTATTTGTTTGTTTGAAGCTCCTATTTTTGGTTTGTTGTTTGTTTTTTGAAACATGGTCACACTCTGTCACCCGGGCTGGAGTGCAGTGGGGCAAACATGGCTCACTGTAGCCTGGACTTCCTGGATAATCAGTGATTGTTCCACCTCAGCCTCCCTAAGTGCTGGGATTACAGGCTTGAGCCACCAGGCTTTGCCTGAAGCTACTGTTCTGTATATTGCAGTTTAAATATTTCATCAGAGCTGTTATTAACATAGAAAACCTGAAACTGCTACTTATGATACATGGTCATAATATGGTGCTGGTTTCCTAGAATGTAATAGAAAGTACATTTTTTAAGATGTATATACCTGCCTTACAATAGTGATATGCTATGCTTCACTGAATAAAAGTAAAATTTCTTGATATACTCATTGTATAAATGACATTTTCTACTCATTGAATTGTGATATACATGCATAGCAGTGCAAATATCATAAGTGTACAGTTCAATATATTTCCCAAACCTGAACACACCTATATAACCAGAGCTAAAATTATTTTTTAAAAACAAAAATACCAAATAATACCAGCCCCTAGTAAGTATATACCTCCCAAAGGTTACCACTATCTTAATTTGTGGTATCATGGATTAGTTAGCTAATGGATTGGTTTTTTTGTGAAATATTAATGGTTTTATTGTGAAATATATATGTAGACATGTATGCAATTATTGAATCGTATAGTGTGTCCAAATATTTCTCCCAATATTGTTTTAAAATTCACCCGTAGTATTAAAGAGATTCATAGTTCATTTAATCTTGTTGTATAATATTTTATTTGGTATATTTTCCACAGTTCATTTACAGTAATGAATATCTGGATGGTTTCTGATTCGGCACTATTCTGAATGGTGCTGCTATGAACATTTTAGTACATGGCTTTTGGAGAACTCATGTATTTCTATTGGGTGCAGTGAAATTTCTGGACCATAGGTTATACTTATGTTAAATTTTAGTGGAAGCTGCCAAATAAGCAGGTCTTGAGAGTTTAAGTTATTCTGTATCCTTGCCAATATTTATTACTTTCAGTTATTACAATTTTAGCCATTCTAGAGCCTGAGGACTGAAAACTTTCATTTCTCTAATGGCTGATGAAACTGAGCAACTTTCAATATGTTTATTAAATATTTGGATATAATTTCTTTAAAAATATTTGCTCAAGCCTTTTGTTCATTTTTCTGTTTGGCTGCCTGTTGTTTTTTAAAATTGGTTTTGAGTCTTTTATGTATTTGATGTGAGTCCTTTGTTGATTATTTGTGGCACGAATATCTTCTCCAGCTTTCTGGGTTGCCTTTTAATTTTTTTGTAATTTTTAAAATTTTTAATCTTTGTGGGTTCATAGTAAGTGTATATATTTATGGGATACATGAGATGTTTTGATACAAGCATGAAATGTGAAATAATCACATCATGGAGAATGGGGTATCCATCTGCTCAAGCCTTTATCCTTTGTATTACAAACTATCCAATTACATTCCTATAGTGATTTTAAAATGTACAATTATCATTGACTATAGTCAACTTGTTTTACTATCAAATAGTAGGTCATATTCATTCCTTCTATTTTTTTTGTACCCATTAACTTTTGCCACATCCCACCCCCTGAAGCCCCCACTACCCTTCCCAGCCTCTAGTAATCATTCTTCTATTCTCAAATCTCCAAAAGTGCATTTTTAAAATTTTTTAAATTTTTTTATTTTTTGAGATATAGTCTCACTCTCATCCAGGCTGGAGTGCAGTGGAGCAATCTTGGGTCACTGCAACCTCCACCTTCTGGGTTCAGGCAATTCTTCTGCCTCACAAGCGCTAGAAGCTGGGATTACAGGTGTGCGCCACCATGCCCAGCTAATTTTTGTGTTTTTAGTAGAGACAGGGTTTCACTATGTTGGTCAGGCTGGTCTTCAACGCCGGACCTCAGGTCATTTCCTGCCTCAGCCTCCCAAAGTGCTGGGATTACAGGCGTAAGCCACTGCATCTTACCCAATGTTTTGGCTATTAGATCCCACAAATAAGTGAGAACATGGCATGTTTGTCTTTCTGTGCCTGGCTTATGTCACTTAACATAATGATCACCAGTTCCGTCTATGTTGTTGCAAATGACAGGATCTCACTCTTTTTGTGGCTGAATAGTGTTCCATTTTATGTATGTACCATTGCATCTATGTATCTGTTGTTAGGCACTTAGATTGCTTCCAAATCCTAGCTAATGTAAATAGTGCTGCAATAAACATGGGAATGCAGATATCTTTTTGATATACTGATTTACTTTCTTTTGGGTATATACATTATAAGTATATATAAAATATTAGTTTAGTGCAAAAGTAATTGTGGTTTTTGCCATTAAAAGTAATGGCAATTTAATCTTGTTGTGTAATATTTCATTTGGTATATATTCCATAGTTCATTTATCCTAAGGAACATCTGAGTGGTTTCTGATTCAACACTATTATGAATTTGGAGATTCCTCAAAGAACTAGTTTTCATTCTTTAGAACTTGTGTGAGCAACTTTCAAAATGTTTATTAAATGTATGCAAAGTTGCTCATACCCAGCAGTGGTATTGCTGGATCATATAGTAGATACAGTTTTAGTTTCTTTAGGAATCTCCAAATTGTTTTCCATAGTAGATGTAATAATTTATATTCTCACCAAAAGTGTACAAGGGTTCCCTTTTATCCATATCCTCACCAACATTTGTTATTATATGTCTTTTGGACAGATCATTTTAACTGAGGTGAGATGATATCTCATTATAGTTTTGATTTGCATTTCTCTGATAATCAATGATAAGTACCTTTTTCTATGCCAATATGATATTTGTATGTCTTCTTTTGAGAAATGTCTATTCAAATATTTTGCCAATTTTTTATTGGATTATTAGATTTTTTTCTATAGAGTTGTTTGAGCTCCTTACATACTCTGGTTATTAATCCCTTGTCAGATGACTAGTTTGCAAATATTTTCTTCCATTTTGTGAATTGTCTCTTCACTTTGTTGATTGTATCCCCTGCTGTACAGAAGCTTTTTAACTTGATATGATCCCATTTGTCCATTTATGTTTTGATTGCCTGTGCTTGTGAGGCATTACTCAAGAAACTTTTTCCACCCTTATTATAATGATACCTGAAAAAAAGAAAAGAAAAAGAAGGGAACATTTGCCTAGACCAATGTCCTGGATATTCTCCCCAGGGTTTTGTTGTAGTAGCTTCATTGTTTGAGGCTTAGACTTAAGGCTGTAATTCATTTTGATTTGATTTTTGTATATGGTGAAGGGGAGAATTCTAGTTTCATTCTTCTGCATATGAATATCCAGTTTTCATAGCATTATTTATTGAAGAGACTGACTTTTCCCTAGTTTATGTTCTTGACATCTTGGTCAAAAATGAGTTGATTGTAGGGTGTATTCATTTTTTTTCTGAGTTGTCTATTATGCTCCATTGGTCTATGTGTCTGTTTTCATGACAGTACCACACTGTGTTGATGACTATAACTCTGTAGCATAATTTGAAGTCAGGTAATATAATTCCTCCAGTTTTGTTCTTTTTGCTCAGGATTGCATTTACTCAAATTATTCTGAGTCTTTTATGGTTTCATATAAATTTTGGCATTTGCTTTTTCTACTTTGAAGAATGTCCTTGATATTTTGAAAGAGGTTGTATTGAATTTGTTGATTTCTTTGCATAGTATGGACATTTTAACAATATTGATTCTTCCAATCCATGAACATGGAACATATTTTCATTTTTTGCTATCCTCTTCAATTTCTTTCTTCTGTGTTTTATACTTTTCATTATAGAGATTTTTCACTTCTTTGGTTAAGTTAATTGCTAGGTATTTAACTTTATATGTGGCTATTGTAAATGGGATTCCTTTTTTATTTCTTTTTCAGATTGTTCACTGTTGGCATATAGAAATACTACTTATTTTTGTATGTTGATTTTGTATCTGGCAACTTTGGCAAGTTTTTCAGTTCTAATGCTTTTTTTGTGACATCTTTAGATTTTTCCAAATATAAGATCATATCATCTGCAAACAAGGATAATTGTACTTTGTCCATTGCAGTTTGGATGCCCTTTATTTCTTTTATCTGATTGCTTTAGCTAGGACAATCAACACTACACTGAATAAGAATGGTGAAACTGCATTCTCGTCATGTCCCAGATCTTAGAGGAAAGACTTTCAGTTTTTCCCCGTTTAGTATGATACTAGCTGTGGGCCTGTTATATATGGCTTTTATGTTGAGATATGTTCCTTCTATCTTTAGTTTTTTATTTAGGGAATTTTATCATGAAAGGAAGTTGAATTTTATCAAATGCTTTTAATGATCAATGAAAGAATCATATGATTTTTATCCTTCATTCACTTGATACAATGTATCACATTGATTGATTTGCATATGTTGAATCATCTTTGCATTACAGGAATAATCCCCCTTGTTCATGATGGAAGATCTTTCTAATGTATTGATGAATTGGTTTGCTAGTGTTTTCTTCAGGACTTTTGCATCAATATTCACTAGAGATATTGGCCTGTAGTTTTCTTTTTTTGGTGTGTGTTTGTCTGGTTTTGACATCACGGTAATACTGGTCTAATAGAATGAGTTTTAAAGTGCTCTGTCCTCCTCTATATTTTGGAATAATTTAAGTAGGACTAGTATTTGTTTTTCTTTAAATGTTTCATAGAATTTCAGCATTGAAACTAAGTCCTGGGCTTTTGTTTACTGGGAGAATTTTTATTACATTTTGATATTGTTACTTGTTATTGGTGTGTTCACATTTTGGATTTTTTTTTATGGTTCAGTCTTTGTAGGTTGTATGTGTCTAGGAATTTTACTATTTCTTCTAGATTTTTCACTTTGTGGACTTAGGTTGCTCATAGAGGCCACAAATAATCCTTTGAATTTCTGGGATAGCAGTTGTAACATCTCCATTTTCATTTCTGATTTTATTTATTTGGACATTTTTTCATTTTTTTCTTTGGCTAAAGTTTGTCAGTTTTGTTTAATTTTTTAAAAAACAACTTTTTGTTTCATTGATTTTTTTTTGTTTTTTATTTCGATATCATTTATTTCCGCTCTGATCTTTATTATTTATTTTCTTCTAATTTTGGGTTTGGTTTGCTCTTGCTTTTATAGTTCTTTAAGTTTTAGAATTAGGTGTTATTTGAGGTTTTTAATCTTATTTGTTGTAGGCACCTAAAGCTATAAGCTTCACTCTGAGTACTGCTTTTGCTGTATCCCGTAAGTTTTGGTATGTTTTGTTTCCATTGTCATTTATTTCAAGACATTTTTTAGTTTCCTTCTTAATTTCTTCATTGACCCACTGGTCATTCAGGAGCATATAGTCTAATTTCAATGTATTTGTATCATTTCCAAAACTCCTATTGTTATTAATTGCTAGTTTTATTCCATGGCGGTTAGAGAAAATGCTTGATATTATTTCAATTTTTTTGTGTGTTTTAGGACTTCTTTTGTGACCTAACATATGGTCTATCCTTGAAAATGATCCTTGTGCTGAGGAAAAGAATGCATATTGTGCAGCTGTTGGATGAAATGTTCTGTAAATATCTATTAGATCTATTTGGTCTCTAATGCAGTTTAAGTCTCATTTTTCTTTTTTTTTTTCCTGATGTTCTGTTTGGAAGATTTATCCAGTGTTGAGTATGGGGTGTTGAAGTCTCCAACTATTATTGTACCAGGGCCTATCTCTCTCTTTAGCTTTAGTAATATTTGCTTTGTATATCTATGTGTTCCCATGTTGGGTGCATATATATTAAAAATTGTTATATCCTTTTGCTGAATTGACCCTATTATCATTATATAGTGACCTTCTTTGTCTCTTCTTACAATTTTGTCTTGAAATCTGACATAAGTATAGCTACTTCTGTTCTTTTTTAGTTTCTATTGGCATGGAATATCTTTTTCCATCCCTTTACTTTTAGTCTGTGTGTGTCTTTTCATGTAAAGTGTGTTTACTGTAGGCAACAGATCAATGGGTCTTGTTTTCTTTTATTCGCTCAGCTAGTTGATATCTTTTGATTGGAAAGTTTAGTCCACTTACATTCAATGTTATTATGTATATGTAAGAACTTACTCCTGCCATTTTTTTAATTTGTTTTCTGGTTGTCATGTGATTTTCTTTTCCTTCTTTCTTTCCTTCCTGTCTTTTTTTTAGTAGAGGTGATTTTCTCTGGTGACATAGTTTTCTCTCCTGCTTTTCATTTTTTCTGTATTCATTGTATGTTTTTTGGTTTCAGGTCATGTCAAGGCTTGTACATACTGTCTTATAACCCATTATTTTAACCACATAACAGTTTAACACTATTTGGATAAAAAACAAACAACTAATAAAAACTCTATGCCTTAACTTCATCCCCTTGCTTTTAAATTATTATTTCTATTCATATCTTATTTTACAGTTGTGTCTTGACAAGATGTTACAATTATTATTCTTGATTGGTTCATCATTTAGTCTTTCTACTTAGGATAAGAGTAGTTTACACACCACAGTTACTGTATTATAATTTCTGTGTGTGTGTATGTGTGTGTGTGTGTGTGTACTTGCTATTACCAGTGAGTTTTGTCCCTTTAGGTAACTACTTATTGTTCATTAATGTCCTTTTCTTTATGATTAAAGTAATACCTGTAACATTTCTTACAGGCAGGTCTGGTGTTGATGAAATCCCTCAGGTTTTGTTTGTCTGGGAAAGTTTTTACTTCTCTTTCATATTTTAAAAATATTTTCATCAGATATACAATTGTAGGGTAAAAGATCTTTTTCCCTTCAGCAACTTAAATATATCATGCCACTCTGTCTCTTCTGGCCAGTAAGGTTTCCACTGAAAAGTCTGTTGCCACACATATTGGATCCTCATTGTATGTTATTTGTTTCTTTTCTCTTGCTATTTTTAGAATCTTCTCTTTATACTTTATTTTTGGGAGTTTGATTATTAAATGCTTTCAGTTAGTCTTCGTTGGGTGAAATCTGGTGTCTATAACTTTCTCGTACTAGGATTTTGGTATCTTTCTCTAAGTTTGGGTCCTTTGTTATCATACACTGGAACAAACTTTGTACCTCTATCTCTTTCTCTGCCTCCTCTTTAAGGCAAATAACTCTTAGATTTGCCTTTTGAGGCTACTTTCTAGATCTTATAGGCATATTTCATTGTTTTTTATTATTTTTCCTTTGAATTCCTTTGTGTATTTTCAAATAACCTGTCTTCAAGCTCATTAATTCTTCTGCTTTATCAATTCTACTATTAAAGGACTCTGATGCATTCTTCAGTATGCCAGTTGCATTTTTCAGCTCCTGAATTTCTGCTTGTTTCTTGTTAATTATTTCAATCTCCTTTTTAAATGTATCTGAAAGAATCCTGAATTTCTTTTTTGTTGTCCTGAATTTCTTTAAGTTTCCTCAACACAAGTATCTTGAATTACCTATACAATAGGTCACATAATTCTGTTTCTCCAGGATTGGTGGCTGTTGCTATATTTAGTTTATTTGGTGAGGTCATGTTTTCCTGGATGGTCTTGATACTTATAGATGTTCATCTGTGACTGGGCATTGAAGAGTTAGGTGTTTATCGTAGTCTTCACAGCCTGGGCTTGTTTGTACCTGTTCATCTTGGGAAAGCTTTCCAGATATTTGAAATGACTTGAGTTTTGTGACCTAAGATGTATCTGTTTTATGGTGTATCCAAAGCCCAGTAACACTGTGATTCTTGTAGATGCACTGAGGTCCTACCTTGATAGTCTTGGACTAGACCCAGGAGAATTTTCTGGATTACCAGGCAGAGATTCTTGTTTTCTTCCCTTACCTTCTCTCAAACAAATGGAGTCTCTCCCTCTCCCTCTGTTCTGACCCACCTGATCCTGGGGGGTGGACTGACATGAGCACCCCTGTGGCCATTACCAATAGGACTGGGTCTTGCCTAAGGCTTGCTGTAACCACTTCCTGGCTACCGCCTATGTTCACTCAAGGTCATGAGGCTCTACAGTCAGTAGGTGGCAAAGCCTACCATGCCTGTTTCCTTCCCTTTAGGGCTATGAGGTCCTGCAGGACCCAGGCAGGTTTAGAGGTGTCATCCAGTAGTTAGGGACTAGAGTCAAAAACCTTAAACATGTATTTGGCATTCTATTTTACTGCAGCTGAACTTGTATGCAAACTACAAGAGACAGCATTTCCCAGACTTCTCTCCCTTTTCTAAAAACAGAGGAGAGTCACCTCATGGCCTATGACACCACAGTTCCACTGTAAGACTACCATCAATGTTTCCTTCAGGGCCAAGGGCTCTTCAGTCAGCTTGTGGTAAATGCTGGTGGCTGGGACACTCCCTTCAGGGCAGTGGACTCCCCTCTGGCCCAGTGCAGATTCAGAAATGCCATTCAATGCGAAGTCCTGGAATCACAGATCCCAAGAGCCAACTTGGTATCTACCGACTTGTGGCCAGGGTAGTACCTAAGGTGCAAGACAAAGTCTCTTTCACTATTCCCTCTGCTTTTCTCAAGCTGGAGTCTCACATCAAAGCCAGCGCAGCTGGGAATGTGCTCAGTCTCATCTGAAACCAGCAAGTCTCTGACCCTCAATGTAGTACCTGGGTATTATTGCTGGTTATTCAGAGCCCCAGGGCTCTTCAGTTTGCAAGTGATGAATCCTACCAGGACTGGATCTTTCCCTTCAAGACACTGTGTTCCCTTCTGGCCCAGAGTGTCTAGAAATGTTGCACAGGAACTAGGGCCTGAAATGGCGGCCTTGCAACTCTTGACCAGTGCCTATCCTGCTGTGGCTGAGTTGGTATCCAAAGTCCAAGACAGTCCCCTCACTCTTCCTGCTGCTCTGCTCAAGCAGTAGGAAGGAGTCTGTTTTGGAGCTGTGAGCTGTGCAGCCTGGGGTTAGAGGAGGGATGATGTCAGCACTGCCTTACTTTCCTAGCTGGTGTCTTAGTAGTTTGTGTGCCCCCGAGTCCTCTAGCTCTAGGCCCAGTTCAACACTGGGACTCACTTAAAAGTTGTAATCCTTGTTGTCTAAGCTGCCTTTCAAGTTTATCAGAGCCCCAGAGGAGAGGGTTAGCCCACAGTGGCAAGGCTTTCAGGAAGTCAAATTTTGCCTGCTGGAATTGGCAATTTTCCTCTGTCTAGGGCTTGTTTAAATGCTTAAATGCTCCCTGCATGGATGGATGCCAGCTGAGTTTGGTCCAGTTTTGCTTTCTTTTATAACAGGGTAGCACTGTGTTCAATGCCTCAAAATTGCTGCACTATCCCTCTCTCTATTGTGCAGAAACACTCCACACCACACTGCTGCTGCCAGAGGATGAGGGAGGAGTGGTGTCTATAATTTGAGACTGTTTTCTCTACCTCTTCAGTACCTCTTTCAGTTATATGAAGTTAAAACCAAGTAGTACTGTGATTGCTCATCTGACTTTTTGTTCTTATAAAGGTTTTGTTTGTTTGTGTGTGTTTGTTTTTAGTGTAGACAGTTGTTAAATTGGTATCCTTGTGGTTGAGATGATCAGGAGAGGTTTCTCTTCTGCCATCTCGCTCCATCCCTCTCCTTCATTTTTAGTTTTTTGAGGAACTCTATACAGTTTTCCATAATGGCTGTACTAATTTGTATTCCTATCAACTGAGTAATCAATTTCCCATTTGTCCACATCCTGGCCAACACTGTTATCTTTCATCTTTTTCAAAATACCCATTCTGACAGGTACTAGATAATAACTTGTGGTTTCAATGGGCATTTCTCTAATAAGTAGTGATGCTGAGCATTTTTAAATTTATCTATTGACCACTTGTATGTTTTTTTTTTTTTTTTGAAAAATACCTATTCAGCTCCCTTGTCCAGTTTTAAATTATGTTGTTTTCTTTCTATAGAGTGTTTTGAGATACTTATATATTTTGTATATTAACCCCTTATCTGATGCATGGCTTTCAGAAATTTTTCCTGAATCTTGTTTGTCTCTTCACTCTGTTAATTGTTTCTTTTGTTGTGTATTTTATTTTTTCTTTAACTAGACTACATTATTGTGGTTGGTTATTTAAAATATCTCCTTCAACATACTTAATAGTCCTCCAAATTATTGTTACGATAAGTACCCAAATCTTTATCTTGAACATACCCTCCTCACCAGGCAAAAAGTAATGGACATTTTCTGTAGTCTTCAGTGATTATTCCTGATTAATGTGTATGCCATATTGATTTTGCAAGAAGTTACTTCTGTCATTCTCGGCAACATTTTCAACAAATAATGCCATTAAGTAGGCTATTGGAAAAATATATTCCTACAAAAGTGTTTCATCTATAAGGTAAAAATAATTGATAAGATTATATAGTACAATTGAAGAAGTTTGGTAAGTATACATTCTGTCTTTCTTACTTTCTCTGATTTGATTGGAAAATAAATAGCATTTAAGCACGCAAATAAAAAATATTGTCTTCAGAGGGCAATTATGTATAAGATCACATTTATGAATACTATACTAGGATCAATTTGATATCTTTTATGGAAAAGCCAATTATGAAAATAAGTATTTTACCTTATTTAGATTAAAAAGAGAAAAATGCTTTGGTGACAAAGAAAACATATTTATAAACCAAGTAAATAAATATGTGAATATAAGTGCTTATAAATTGTGCATTGCTCTGCTAAATGAACTATTTAAAGGAGACAGAACTAGTTGCCATAGCTATTTTATAAAATCAAACGTAGATTTCAGTTTACTTTTGTATCCTTGTAGTAGAACTTCATAAGACCAATAACTCACATTTTATCAGTTCAATTGATTTAAACTGGATTTTTGCTTTTAAATCACATGTTAAGATTGCTCTTAAAAAAAAGCAGATGAAACTTGCTTTAAATACCTTATTTTATTCCCACTCATGTTGGGCACAAGTGCCTTTATCTTCTAATTATGAGAAACTTTTTTTTTTTTTTTTTTTTTTTTTTTTTTTTTTTTTGGTGTGTATTTCAACATCCTTTCTTCTTTCCAGGTTTACCATTTTAGAATGTACCATTGACTAGCCTTTCCATTCCAAACTAGTATCTTCAAAATTCTCAGTGAAATTTATCAGTTCTATATCTTCAGGAACTACAGCTGGGCTTTCCTTGGCCAAAATGTAAACTACCTGTTCCAGTTCTCTAGGCTTTTTTTTCTATTCTGTTTTTTTCAGATGTTTTTGTTTGTTTGTTTTCTCATCCAGCCAGTATACTTTTCACCCACTAAACACTTGTGTCACAAATGTAGACTCTCTTCCTTTTTTAGACAGTATTTTTTAAAGAAAATTTATTTATTTTTGTTAGCTATTGACAAATTATAATTGTATGCATTTATGGAATACAAAGTGATGCTATAATATCTGTATACAATGTGGAATGATTGAATTGAGCTAATTAACATAACCATCACTTCAAAAACTTATTTATTTCTCTTGTCTAAATGAAACACTGTACTATTTTATCAACATCCACCTATCACCCTCCCCCACAGTCGCTGGTTTCTGGTAACCACAGTTCTGCTTTCTTCCATGTTAGCTTCTTAGCTTCCACATACAAGAACATGTGGCGTTTGTCTTTTTATAGCTGGCTTATTTTACTTAGCGTAATGTCCTCCATGCTCATATATGTTGTTGCAAATGATATAATTTCCCTCTTTGTAAAGGCTGAATAGAATTTTATTCTGTGTGTATACTACATTTTCTGTCCATTACTTGACTGATTAAGGTTTATTCCAAAACTTGACAATTATAAATAAAGCTACAATAAACATGGAAGTGCAGGCATCTCCTTGACATATTGATTTCAAATCCTTTAGATATACTGCTGAAATTGTATTTTTACTTTTTTGAGGAACCTCCTCCATACAGTGTTCACCAATGGTTGTACCAAATAACATTCCCAAAAATAGTATAGTAGGGTTCTCTTTCTCCACACCCTCCCCGACACTTGTTATCTTTCATCTTTTTGATAATAGCTATCCTTATAAGTGTAAGGACATACCTCATTGTGGTTTTAATAGGCATTTCCCCAATGATTAGAGATGCTGAACATTTTTTAAATGTATCTGTCGGCCATTTGAATGTCTTCTTTTTAGAAAATATCTGCTCTGATCATTTGCCCATTTTTAAAATCAGGTTATTTGTTTGCTTTCTGTTGAATTGTTTGCATTTCATATATATTTTGAATATTAACTCCTTATTAGATGTATGGTTTGCAGATATTTTTCTCTCAATTCATAGGCTTGTCTTCATTCTGTTAATTTTTTTCTTTACCCTATATAAGTTTTAAGTGTGATATAATTCTATTTCTCTATTTTTGGTTTTGTTCCCTGAGCTATCATGGTCAAATTAAAAAAAAATTGTCTAGACAATTATTGTATAGTTTTCCCGTGTTCTTTTTCTCTTTTAGTAGTTTTACAGTTGCACTTTTTACATCAGTTTTTAACCCATTTTGAGTCAATTTTTGTATATGGCATGAGATGAGGGTTCAGTTTTATTCTTCTGCATGTGAATATCCAAATTTCCCCATTTCCTTTATTGAAGAGGCTTTTCTCTATATTGTGTTTTAGACAATTTTATCAAAAATCAGTTGGCAGTAAATGAATTTTTTTTTCTTTTTCTTTTTTGGCTCTCTATTCTGTCCATTGGTTGATGGATGTGTCTATTCTTATGCCAGTACCATGCTGTTTTAATTACTATCATTTTGTAATATATTTTGAATTCAGATAGTGTAATGCCTCCAGCTTTGTTTGTTTCGGCATGCAAGATTATCTTGGAAATTTGTGCTTTTTTGTGGTTTTATATAAATTTTAGTTATTTTTCCATTTCTGTGAAAAATGAATTTACATTTTGGTAGAATTTTCATTCAATATGTAGATCACTTTGGGAAATAGGGACAGTTTGTTTATTTATTTATCTACTGAGACAGAGTCTCAGTTTGTCACCCAGGCTGGAGTGCAATGGCATGATCTTGGCTCACTGCAACCTTTGCCTCCCAGGTTCAAGCAATTCTCATGCCTCAGCCTCCCAAGTAGCTGGGATTACAGGCCTGTGCCACTGTACCCAGCTAATTTTTTGTATTTTTAGTAGAGACGGGGTTTAGTATGTTGGCAAGGCTGGTCTCGAACTCCTGTCCTCAAGTGATCTGCCTATCTCCGCCTCCCAAAATGCTGGAATTACAGGCATGAACCATCACACCTGGCTAACAGTGACATTTTAACAATATTAATTCTTCCAACCTATGAACATAAAATATCTTTACATTTACTTGTGTCATCAATTCCATCAGTTTTGAAAATTTTAGTCTGCACATCCTTCACATCCTTGGTTAAATGTATTCTTAAGTACTTTTTATTCTTAGTAACTGTTGTAAATGAAATTTTTTTCTTGATTTCTGTTTCAGAATGTTCATTGTTAGTGCACAGAAACACTACTGACTTTTACATGTTGATTTTTTTTATCCTGCAAGTTTACTGTATTCATTAATTAGTTCTAACAGTTTTTTTGTGGAGTCTTTAAGTTTTCATACATAAGATCATGTCATCACCAAACATGAACAATTTTCTTAATCTTTTTCCATTTGGAAGTATTTTATTTCTTTCTCGTACCTAATTTTTCTGGCAAGGAGCGCTGTAGTCACTTGCAGTACTATAGTGAATAGAAGAGGTGAAATTAGACATTTATGTCTTGTTCCTGATCTTATAGGAAAAGTTGCCATTGTTTTCATCATTAAGTATAATGTTAACTGTGGGCTTGTCATGCATGGCTTTCATTGTGTTGAGTTACATTCCTTCTGTAGCTAATCCATTGGGAGATTTTATCACGAAAGGATGCTGAATTTTGTCAAATGCTTTTTCTGCCTCTAATGAGATTGATCATATGGTTTTTGCCCTTCATTCTATTAATGAGGTGTATCACACTTATAAATTTGGATTATGTTGAATCATCCTTGCATCACTGGGATAAATTCTACTTGATCATATTAAATGATTAAATGATTCATTTAGTACACTGTTGATTAGATATTCCTAACATTTTGTTGAGGATTTTTTTGCATTTATTTTCATTTGGGATATTGGCCTGTAATTTTTTTTTTTCTTATAATGTCCTTGTCTGACTTTGGTACCAGGATGATTCTGCCCTCATAAAAAAAATTGGAAATACTCATTTTTGTAAGAGTTTGAGATGGATTTATATTAGTTCTCCTTTAAGTGGTAGAATTAAGTAAAACCATCAGATCCTGAACATTTACTTCACGGGAGACTTTTTATTACTCATTCTCCATTTAATGGTTATTTTTTATATATTTTCTATTTCCTCATGATGCAGACTGAATAGGTTGTATGTATCTACAAATTTATCCATTTCTTCTAATTTATTCATTGGTTGGCATACAATTATTCAAAGTAATCTCTTATGATGCTTATATAGCTATACTATCAGTTGTAATTTTTCTCTTTTTTCTGATTTTAGTTATTTGAATTGTCTCTCTTTTTTGTTATGCTAGTTGAAGTTTCATTGACTATGTTTATCTTCTCAAAGAAATTCTTGATTTCTTGTATTTTCTTCTATTGTTTTTCTAATCTCTATTTTATTTATTTCTCTTCTAACCTTTAATTTCTTATTTCTTCTAACTTTGGGCTTGTTTTTTTTTCTTTTTCTTTTCTTTGAGGTATAGCATTAAGTTTTTCATTTGAGATTTTTAAATATAGAACTGATTTTGCTGTATCCCATAAGCTTTGGTATGTTGTGCTTCCATTATTGTTTGTCTCAAATTTTTAAAAATGTTCCTTTTGATTTTTTCTTGACCCATTGATTGTTCAAGAGTATGTTGTTTAATTTCCACCTATTTGTGAATTTTCCAAGATTTCTTCTGTTTTTGATTTATAATTGCATACACTTGTGATTAGAAAAAATATTTGATGTATTTTCAGTTTCTTCAATCTGTTCAGACTTGTTTTGTAGCCTAACGTGTAATCTATCCTGGAGAATGTTCCATGTTCCCTTGAAAAGAACATGTATTCTGTTAAATGAAAGGTTCTGTATGTATCTATTATACCTATTTGGTCTAAGGATATTTCAAAGCTAATGTTTTCTTATTAATTTTCTGTCTGAATGATTTGTCCATTGTTGAAAGTAGGGAACTGAAATCCTCACTCTGATTGTATTGCATTTGATATCTCCCTTCAGATCCTTTAAGATTTCCTTCGTATATTTAGGTGTTCCAATGTTGGGTGTATTATGTATTTACACTTGTTACATCTTCTTGATAGATTTATCCTTAAACATTAGGTAATAACCTTCTTTATCTTTTTTACTGTTTTTGATTTAAAGCCTGCTTTAAGTGTAACTAACCTTGGTCTCTCTCTTTTGGTTTTCATTTACATAGAATATTATTTTTCATCCCCTCACGTTCAGTCTATGTGTGGCCTGAAATGTGAGTTGAGTCTATTTGGGTAGCATATAGTTGGGTCTTGTTTTTTAAATCAAGTCAGTAATTCTATGTCTTTTTATTGGACAATTTAATTCATTTACATTCAAAGTAATTAGTGATAGGTAAGAACGTACTACTACCATTTTGTAATTTGTTTTCTGATTTTTTGAGCTTTTATATTTGTTTCTTATTTAATTTCAAAAACATTATAGTTGAATACTAAAACAGAAACAATAGCAGGTAGTGAACACATTATGATTACAATCCTTCACTCACTCACTCACTCACTACTGCTCATCAAGTGCCAGGAGTGAGTGTTACTCATTGGTCCTTTTATGAAGTTTGGCACTGAACATCTGTTTCTCCATTGTAACAGTGCTGTCTTTCCTGATATGAATCAAAGTTCTAACTTGATCCATTTCATCAATCTCTTCTATTTCCTTCCTGTCAGGTAGAAGTTTACCCAACTGAGAGAGCTTATCATGAGAGAGAAAACCATTCTCAGGAAAGTTTACCTTGAATTTGATGATTAGGTGATGCTTTTCAAATGCTCTATGAAAAATTGGCATGACTTCATTTAGCACACATTTGATATCTCCATGTTTGACAATCTGACCTGGGTGAGAGGTGATGACTAGTTCAGTAGTCAAGAGTGGATATTGGTTTTTGGAAACCACGCAATATTTTAACCAGTTGTCTGTCCATAGACATAAACTAGTCTTCTTGTCAACTAAAAACAGCATGGTCCTTTTCATCTAATTCAATTTTAGTATCTCCTGGTTCCAATCCTGGTTCTTTGTCTCCTTCACTATGAAATGTTATCTTCTGGCCATCTTTCATGCCTTTGTCAACATGAACTTCTAGAATCTTTTTCCTTCAAACTGTCTTTCTTCTATTTCAGTTTTTACATCTATCTTTAGGACTGATTCATTCTCCATGACCCTGGCACTCCATGCATGCATACAGACTAAGTATGCTGAACCATCCCAGGCCCTGTCGCATGAATTCTTATTTGCAGTCCAGTAACTTGGCAATTGGGACAACATTATACTTCTCTCCTCTTTTTTTCCCCATTTCTGCCTTCACATTAGTCACAAATTACATTCTTGTGAAGTGCCAATTTTCTTGTTGTACCATCACAAACATTTTCTAAGGTTTTTGAGAGCTGATGCACAACAAAGTTACTCCTCTTTTCTCTCTGCATTCTTCTTCCTCCATAAATAATTATCTCGAAGATGTCCATAGGGGACCCAGAACTGCCACTTGCTCAGTCCTCTTATTTACCTGTTATCTTCCTTTGTTATGTAATTCCCTTTTCTTGGCATCAGAAATAATTTTGTAAGCTTGAGAAATCTGTTTAAACTTCTCTCCATTTGGATTTTATCAGGGTCGTACTTCAAGGCCAGTTTCCTATAAGCCTTTTTCAATTCTTCCTTAGTGGTACTTTCTTTGACCCTCTAAAAAATCATGGAAAGTGGTTTATTTCACCATTTTCTACAACTACAGCTAGTAAGGGGGATGAGGCCAGTGTGAGAAAGCGGAAACGACTGTAGTAGCTTTTTGAAGCTCAGGCAGCTGCCACTTCTCTGCATCTCACTGAGTCTTCTGGAAAGTTCTGCCTGGTGAACTGAAGCCCTTGTCTTTTGTCTTCTGCTTGTTTTTTATACACGTTTTTTCTTCCTCTATTGCCATCATCATTTGTGACTTAATGGTTTTCTGTAGTGAATTGTTTATATGTTTATATTTATATTTTTAAAATCTAGTATAGATTTTTGCCTTTTTGTTATAAGACTTACACAAAACATACTTATAACAAACTATTTCAAGCTGATAACAATTTAACTTTGATTGCATTTGATTTTATAGAGTTACAAAACTCTACACTTTTATTCTACCCACTACATTTTATGTTTTTGATGTCAAAACTTACATCATTTTATAATTTGTATTCCTTGAAAATTAAATTTTACCTATTGTTGTTTTGATGCATTTTTATTAACTATCATACTGAGATAAAATTGGTTTAAACATCACCATATCAGAGTATATTGAATACAATTCTGTATTACTTATACCATGATTTTTTTTTGCTTTTGTATGTTTAAGTTAATAATTAGTGGTCTTTGGTGCATTTTAAAGAATGTCCTCTAGTCATTCCTGTAGGGCAGGCTTAGTGTTAGTGAACTATCTTAGTGATATGGTTTGGCTATGTCTTCACCCAAATCTCACCTTGAATTGTAATAATCCCCATGTGTCAAGAGCAGGGCCAGGTGGAGATAATTGAATCATGGGGGCAGTTTTCCGCATACTGTTCTCATGATAGTGAATAAGTCTCATGAGATCTGATTGTTTTATAAATGGGAGTTCCCCTGCACATGCTCTCTTGCCTGCCACCATGTAAGACATGATTTTGCTCCTCCTTTGCCTTCTGCCATGATTGTGAGGCCTCCCCAGCCATGTGGAACTGTGAGTCAATTAAATCTCTTTCCTTTATAAATTACCCAGTCCATCATATATCTTTATTAGCAGTGTGAGAACAGACTTAATACAGTAAATTGGTACCAGGAAGTAGTGGGATGCTTCTATAAGGATGCCCAAAAATGTGGAAGAGACTTTGGAACTGGGTAACAGAAAGAAGTTGGAATACATCAGAGGGCTTCGAAAAAGACAGGAAAATGTGGGAAAGTTTAGAGCTTCCTAGAGACTTGGAGGTCTCAGAAGAGGAGAGGAAGATGTGGGAAAGTTTGGAACTTCCTAGAGACTTGGAGGGCTCAGGAGAAAAGAGGAAGATATGGGAAAGTTTAGAACTTCCTACAGACTTGTTGAATGCCTTTGACCAAAATGCTGATAGTAATATGAACAATGAAGTCCAGGCTGAGGTGTTCTCAGATGGAGATGAGGAACTTGTTGGGAACTGGAGTAAAAGGTCACTGTTGCTGTGCATAGAGATTGGTGGCATTTTCCCCATGCCCTACAAGTCTGTGGGACTTTGAACTTGAGAGAGATGATTTAGGGTATCTGGTGGGAGAAATTTCTGAGCAGCAAAGCATTTAAAAAAAAAAAAAAAAAAAAGCAGAGGCCAGACACCGCGGCTCACACCTGTAATCCCAGCACTTTGGGAGGCCAAGAAGGGCAGATCACCTGAGATTAGGAGTTTGAGACCAGCCTGACCAACATGGAGAAACCCCATCTCTAGTAAAAATACAAAATTAGCCACGCGTGTTGACACATGCCTGTAATCCCAGCTACTCAGAAGGCTGAGGCAGGAGAATTGCTTGAATCTGAGAGGCGGAAGTTGCAGTGAGCTGAGATGACACCATTGCATTGCAGCCTGGGCAACAAGAGCAAAATTCCATTTCAAAAATGAAATAAAAGAAAAAAAAAGCATAAATGATAAAAGCTGGAAAAATTTGCAGCCTGATGATGTGATAGAAAAAACCCCATTTTCATGGGAGAAATTCAATCTGGCTGCAGATATTGGCATAAGTAAGGAAGAGCCAAATGTTAATCATTCCAAGACAATGGGGAAAATGTCTCCAGGGCATGTCAGAGACCTTCACCTGCAGCCCCTCCCATCATAGGTCCAGAGGCCTAGAAGTAATAAATGGTTTTATGGGCTGGGCCCAGGGCCCCCCTGCTGTGTGTCGCCTAGGGACTTGGTGCCCTGCATCCCAACTGCTTCACATCCAGCCATAGCAAAAAGGGGCCAACATATGGCTCAGGTCATTGCTTTAGAGGGTGCAAGTGCAAGACCCATGCCTTGGCAAGTTATACATGGTGTTGGGCCTGCAGGTGCACAGAAGTCAAGAATTGAGGTTTGGAAATCTCCACCTAGAGTGCAGAAGATGTATGGAAATCCTGGATGTCCAGGAAGAGATGTGCTGCAGGGACAGAGTCCTCATGAAGAACCTTTGTGAAGGCAGTGCAGAAGGGAAAGTGGGGTGGGAGCCCCTACACAGAGTCCCCATTGGTGCACTGCCTAGTGGAGCTGTGAGAAGAGGGCCACTGTCCTCCAGACATCAGAATGGTAGAGCCACTGACAGCTTTCACTGTGCACCTGGAAAAGCTGCAGACAATGCCAGCCTGTGAAAGCAGCTGGGAGGTGACTGTACTCTGCAAAGCCACAGGGTGGCACTGCCTAAGCCCATGGGAGCCCAACTCTTGCACCATTGTGACCTGGATGTAAGACATAGAGTCAAAGTAGATCATTTTGGAATTTTAAGGTGTAATGACTGCCCCATTGGATTTTGGACTTGCATGGGACCTGTAGCCCCTTCATTTTGGCCAATTTCTCCTATTTGAAATAGGTGTAATTACCCAATGCCTGTACCCCAATTGTATCTAAGAAGTAAGTAATTTTTTAAAAAATTTTACAGGATCATAGGCAGAAAGGACTTATGTCAGATGAGACTTTGGACTGTGGACTTTTGAGTTAGTGTTGAAATGAGATAAGACCTTGGGGTACTGTTGGGAAGGCATGATTGCGTTTTTAAATGTGAAAAGGGACATGAAATTTGGGAGGGGTCAGGGGCAAAATGATATGGTTAGGCTGTGTCCTTATCCAAATCTCACCTTGAATTGCAATAATCCCCTCATGTCAAGGGTGGGGCCAGATAGAGATAATTGAATCATAGGGGTGGTTTCCTCCATATTGTTCTAATTGTAGTCTATAAGTCTCATGAGAGCTGATGGTTTTATAAATGCGAGTCTCCCTTGACAAATTATCTTGCCTGCCGCCGTGTAAGACATGACTTTGCTCCTCCTTTGCCTTCTGCCATAATTGTGAGGACTCCCCAAGCATGTGGAACTCTGAGTCAATTAAACCACTGTTCTTTATAAATTACCTAATCTCAGTTATGTCTTCATTAGTGGCATGAGAACAGACTAATACACTTGGCTTTTGTTTATCTGGAAGTCATTATTTTTGTCTTATTTCTGAAAGACAACTTTGTTGGATAAAATATTCTTTGTTGGTGTGTTGTTGTTTTTTTTCTCTCTCCTTTTAGCAGTTTGAATATATTACTTCAATTTTGCCGGGCTTTGAGGTTTCTGCTGAACCATTCTCTTATAACCATATTGAGACTCTTTTGTATGTGATGTTTCTTATCTCTTGCTATTTTCATAACTTTTTGCTATGTCTTTGATAGTTGATAGTTGGTTATTATGTGCCATGACGATCTCCTCTTTTGTTTGAATTTAATTGGAGAATTTTGGGATTCTTGCACATAATTGTTGGCATTGTCACTTAGATTTGGGAAATTTATAGCTATTATTTCTTTAAACATGCTTTCTGGCCCTTTTATCCATCTTCTCCTTCTTAAAGTCCTATTATGCATGGATTAGGCCTCTTAATGATGTTCAGTAATATTCACAGACTTTATTCATTCTTACTTTTTCTTGGCTTATTTTAATGGTTAATTTCAGATATTCTGTCTTCTAACGTACTGATTCTTTTCTCTGCCTGATCAACCCTGTTGAAGTTTTCTATTGCACTTTTCCTTACATCCATTATATTATTTATCTCTAGGATTTCTATTTGTTAGTTTTTTAATTTTTGAAATTTCTTTGTTAGTGTTCTCATTTTGTTCATTTATTACTTTTGAATTTCACTTAATATTATATTATTTTTACATGTATTCTTGAAGTTATTTAAACTTCTTTAAGAGGATTATTCTTAATTATTTGTCTGCCACTTCATAGAACTCCATTTCTTTAGAGTCATTGTTGGAGTTTTCTTGTTTCTTTTCACTTTTTTATTTATTTTATTGTTAAATTTCTCTTATTATTTTTTAAAATGTACTTTATTTTAGATTTATGGGCTATATCTGCATGCTTTTTTACATAGGTATATTGTGTACTGGTGGGGATTGGGCTTCTGGTACATTCATTAATGAAATATTGAACATTGTACCCAAAAGGTAATTTTTCAAAACTCACTCCATGTCTATTATTTTGGAGTCCCTAGTGTCTATTTTTCTATCTATCTATCTATCTATCTATCTATCTATCTATCTATCCATCCATCCATCCATCCATCCATGTGTACCCATTGTTTAGCGTATACTTACAGGTGAGAACATGAGATATTTGGTTTTCTGTTTCTGCATTATTTTGTTTAGAATAATGGCCTCCAGCTCTATCCGTGTTGCTGCAAAGGACATGATTTTATTCTTTTTATGACTGGGTAGTATTCCATGGTATATAGATGTAATCTTTTCTTTATCCAATCAATCTTTGATGGACACTTAGATTGGCTTCATGACTTCACTATTGTAAGTTGTACTGCAATGAATGTATGAGTGCAGATGCCTTTTAATATAATTATTTCTCTTCTTTTAGATGCATACACACTCATAGGTTTGCTGGGTCAAATGGAAGTTATATTTTTAGTTCTATGAAAAATCTCTGTACTGTTTTCCATAGAAGTTGAACCTATTTACATTCCCATGAACAGTGTATCAGTGTTCCCTTTTCTCCACATCCATAACAACATATGCTGTCTTTTTACAGTTTAGCAGTAGCCATTTTGAATGGCTTTACATGATATTTCATTGTGGACTTAATTTGCATTTAACTGATCATTACTAATGTTGAGCATATTTTTATACGGTTGTTAACCACTTGTATGTCTTCCTTTGAAAATAGTGTAGTTCATGTTCTTTGCCCACTTTTTAATGGAGTGTTTTGTTTTGTTTTGTTTTGTTTTCCTGTTTAGTCGTTTGAGTTCCTTGTGGATTCTGGATATTAGTTCCTTGTCAAATGCATAGTTTGCAAATATTTTCTCTGATTATTTAAGTGGTCTATTTACTCTATTGATAATTTCTTTTGCTGTGCAGACACTTTTGGTTTAATTAAATCCCATTTGTCTATTTTTGCTTTTGTTGCATTTGCTTGTAGGGTGTCATCACAAATTGTTTGTCTAGGGCAGTGTCCAGAAGAGTTTTCCTAGTTTTTCTTCTATGTTTTTATAGTTTCAGGTCTTACTTTTAAGTCTTTAATACATTTTGGGTTTCAATTTTGTTTATCCATCCAAAAGACCAACAACTTAGTCCAAGAAAATATTTGTTATAATTTAGAGTTTTCTGAATTTATTAAGACTTGCTTTATGGCCAAGTATATGGTTAATTTTGGAGAATGTCCCATGCACAGATGAAAAGAATGTATATTCTGTAGTCACTGGATGCAATGTTCTGTAAATGTCTTATAGGTATATTTGTTCTATAGTCCAGTTTATGGCCAGAATGTCACTGTTGATTTTCTGCCTTGATGATCTGTGTAGTGATATCACTGGGGTGTTGAAGTCCCGTATGGTTATTGTATTGCTATCAGTTTGTTTTCTTAGGTCTAGAGTATTTGTTTTTTGAATCTGGGTGCTCCTGTATTAGATGCATATATATTTAGAATAGTTAAATCTTCTTGTTCTATTGAACCGTTTATCATTATATAATGCATTTTTTTTGGTGTGTTTTTACTATTATTTAAAATCTGTTTTATCTAATGTAAGGATGGCTACTCTGGCTCACTTCTGTCCTTCATTTGTGTTATATATATTTTTCTATCTTTTTACTTCGAATCTGTAGCTGTCGTTAGTCATTACGCCTTTCTATTGTACGCAGCAAATGGCAGAGACTTATTTTTTAACCCAATTTGCCACTCTGTATCTGTTAGGAGTATTGAGGCCATTTACATTCCAGGTTAATATTATTATGTGGGATATTGTTCTTGTCATAGTGTTGTTAGCTAGTTGTTTTGACGTTTCAGTTGTGTAATGTTTTCTAGGATTTGTGATTTTTGTACTTAAGTGTTCTTTTATGATGGTGAATACTATCCCTTCATTTCCATCTTTACAACCTCTTTGAGCCAGTCATGTGGTGACAAATTCCCTTAGCTTTTGTTTGTCTGGAAAATACTTTATTTATTTTTCACTTATGAAGGTTAGTGTAGCAGGATACAAAGTTGTTGGCTAGCTTCCCCCACCACCACCCAGTGCTAAAAATGGCCTTTTAAGCTCTTCTGGCTTATAGAGTTTCTGCTGAGAAATCTGCTATTAGTCCGATAGAATTTCCTTTATAGATGATGCTTCTTTATTGCCACTCTTAGCATTTTTTCCTTCCTGTTGACTTTGGATAGTTTGGTTACCATATGCCTTGGTGTGGTTCTTCTTGGATTGTATCTTGCAGGAGTTCTCTGAGCTTCTTGTATCTGAATATTTAAATATTTCCAAAGGTCAGAAGATTTTTCCTGAATTATTTTCTAAAATATATCTTCCATACTTTTTACTTTTTCTGTTATAGGTTTTCCTGTTATAGGTATGGAATACCTATAACTCATAAGTTTGAATACTTTACACAATCCCATATTTCTCAAAAGATTTACTCAGTTTTTAAAATTCTTCTTCATTTTTGTCTGAGTGAGTTAATTCAAAATGCCTCTCTTTCAGCTCTGAAATTCTTTCACTCAAGTTAGCCTATTGTTAAATATTTCAATTGCATTTTGTAATTTCTTTAATGGATTTTTCATTTCTAGGAGTTCTGTTTAGTTTTTTTGTAATGATGTCAATCTCTTCTTTATATCCTGAATTGCTGTTGTGATCTATTTGTGTTGTTTTCAGCTCTCTATTTGATCTCATTTAGGTCCTTTAAAATGAACATTTTGAGTTTTTTATGTGATATTTCAAACATTTCATTTTGGTTAAGATTCATTGCTGGAGAATTAATGTAGTGCCTTGAGGGCATTGTGACACTTTGTTTTTTTCTTACTTTTACAGTCTCCCCCATCCCCCTGGCTGCTTCTCTGGATAATCTATCTTCCCTTATTTTTTGCATTTGATTTCATTTGGATGAAATTTCCCACCCTACCGCCCATTGTGGAGGTGTCTATAATATATGTTGTCTATGGTCCTTTGACTTTGGTCTGGTTGCTTTCAGTGACCAAGAGTCTGTTTTTAAGGTCCTTGGTTATAGATAGCCTTTTTATAGTGCCTTTTCTAAATTCTGGTTGTAGTAGCCATGTTCTAGGCATGTGAGCAGATTCACTAGCACCTATGGGACTGAGGTGATATTGGTATCAGGAAACTTACCTTGCTACCCAGTGCTATGCACTGGTTTCGAAAGATTTCCTATTGTGTTGTGCTGTTCCTCCTCCAGGCCAGTGGGTGGTGCTCATGGGTAAGAGCCAGAGAACTTCTCCCAGTAAACAAGGATTAAGTAGATATTCATTTGCATCAAGGATCAAGTATATACCCATCTACATCATCAGTCACAGCTGATACATATAGGTATATATACTTATTCCTTGTTAACCTGGAGAAATTTTCTATTTCATCAGATAATGGGCTGATTTGTGTAATGCACAGTAGTCTGAGCTCCCTGCTTAGCCCTGGAGGGAAGGACCAAGATGACGGGGGCTGAGCTGGGCAGACCCACCTACAGGTTCTCAAATGGTAGGCATAGGCACCATCTTTGAGGTATGGTCTTGTGGATAGCCATCAAGCACTTAGAGGTGTGTCTAGGCATGGAATTGGAAAACACACACTTGCCTAAGTTCTCTTCATGGGAAGTGGGGTGGCCTAAACTTCTAATCTAGAAGAGCTGGTACTCCAAACACCTGGAGATATGTCTAGGTGTCAAGCAGAGAGAATGCCACTGCACTAAGATCTCTGCAACTGAAAGGAAAGGTGGCTCAGGCTCCTAATCCATGCAAATAGATGTGCCTAATGCATGGAAATATGCCCCAGCAATGATTGGAAAAACTGCTATTACATGGTCTTTGCAGGGGATGGGAGAAACTACTTAAGTTCCTAATCTGGTGTGGGGGGCAGATGTGTCTCAAGGTGGGTGATATATCCAGAGAAGGAGCAGAGAAACTGCCAGCATAAGATCTTTGTATAGGAAGGGCAGGGCAGTTCAAACACCCAATATGTGAGAGTGAGTGTGCTAAATGCTTGGAGTTACATCCAGGTGTGGAGCAGAAGAAGTGCCACTGCACCAAGTCCTTTGCATGGGAAGGAAATGGTGCCTTAGGCTTCTATTCCAGGAAGGTATGTACACCAAAAGCCTGGAGATATGTCCAGGTGTGGAGCAAAAAGTTTACCTTTGCACCAAGATTTCTGCAAAGGGGATTGTGTAGTCTCCTAATCTAGGGTAGCTGAGTCTCCCAATCCAGGTGAGTGATTACTTCGATTGCCTGGAAAAAATGTCCCTCTGTGAGAAGGGAAGTAATCACTGCTACAACAAAGATTTTGTAGGAAAAAGGAGGAGCACTGCGGGCTGATAATCCAGGTGATCAGATGTGTGCTGAATGCCTGGAAACATGTCTAGGCATAAAGCAGAGAGGACTCCAGTGCCCCAAAATCTCTGCACGGAAAAAGAGCAAAAACTAATCCAAGTGAGTGGTGATTCAAATGCCTGGGAATATGCCTGGGTGTGAGGTGGAGAGAGGTTCTCTGCACACAGATGCAAGCACAGGATTGATTGGACCGTACTCCCAATTCAGGGGAGCAGGACTAGGGTCTTCCTTGCTCTTGCTTCTCAAGACTGGTGGGGCACTCTCCCCTGGTTGACCAAGGGAGCAGTCCGGGACACCTAGCAATGGCATATGCAGGCTGGTTCCAAGTGACAAACCTGTCCCTGGCTGCAAATCCCAGATTAAATCTTAGCTTCAGCAACTTTTCCTGCTGCAGTCCTGTGACTGGAGAGAGCGGATTCCAGTGCTTACTGCTGCGGTGCTCTCCACACTTGCCATTCAATTCTGGCTGTGAGCATTATTCCTCCAATGCAGAGCAGCTACTCCAATCTCTGGCCCTTGACCAAAATGCCTGCAGTGGCTGCCGCTTCCAGGTTACCAAACAATGACTGACTTTCTATAAGCCTGGATTAAAAATGATTTCCTCCTCTCAGTTCTGGGCATGGGAAAATGCCTACAGCTTTTCTCAATGCCTTTTCCTCTGGCTGTCTCCTCAAGTTTTCTCCCGGGCTTCAGAGGAACTAGGTGCTCTCTCTTGGCCTGGGTTGCATGGAATCCTAGTGGAAAGGTGAATCACAGCAGGAGACTCTCCTTCCTCATGTACTGGAGCTTCTCTCACTTTTATCAGCTGAATGCCATCATGGAGGCTGCTTGCCCACTTTCTCCTCCCTGAGGTCTGGGTTGTTGTTCACTATTCCAGTGAATTCTCATTTTCCTTCTTGAATTAAAGTTCAGAGAGTTTATCTTTATGCACTGTTTTGCTATTTCCAAGTGGTTGAGACATGCTAAAAGCCTCTAGTACACCATCCTGGGGAAAAAAAGACTTTATTAGCTTTTTTTGGAGCTGTTGTAATCTCCTGATCCCTTATAGTCTTCACGTCCTTGTCGTAATGTCGCATTTGTAGAGACAGTCACTCCTCTGGCTTTTATAGGTATTCTTTGGCAGAGATAGACCTTGCCTATTTAGTCTAGCCTATGATTCTAGATGGGCCAGATGGTAACAACCCTGGGCAAGCAGGGCTTGTTTTAGGCTCTCTACATGGCTGGGCTGCTGCCCCTGCTCTAATTTTAGGTGAGACTGCTCGCTGGACTCCCTCTGCAGTGAAACCACTGGCTGAGTTCTACAAGTGAGGAGAGCTGCTGGATGGCTACTGCAGTTACCTTTGATTGGGCCAGGCCACAGAATGTGGCTTTGCAATTGACCACAGCTGCTGGATGTCCACTGCAAATGCCCCTGATTAGACCTGGCCAATCAGATCTCATTGGGTCTGGCCTGGTATTCCTTGACCGGGTAGTACTGCTATTTGATATTTGTAGTTGGACAAGGTTGCAGACTGGGCCCTGAAACTAGGCTGAGTCACTGCTTGGGATGGATGGGACCAGTTTCTATGCTCAGTAGAAATGATAGGTTGAGGTTTGCTTCCCTACCTAGGTAGGGTAGGATTTGAGACTGAGCTGAGTACTGTTTAAGCTCCCAGTGTAACAGAACTAGTTCTGGCACTTGCTGTCATGTGCTGTGGCAAGTTGTCTACCTCTCTGGGCAGGTGACACTCTTCATTTGTCAAACTAATTCTACTATAGTATTGGATACCAAGCCAGTAACATGCCACTTTAATTTGAATAATTTAGATCAGTGAGATTTTTGTAGTATTATGTATTTGCATTTAAGCTCTATGTGGAATAGAACATAGATGTCCCTTATTGAAGTAATTTTGGATGTCAGGAAGAAAAGATTTCCCTTCTTTTTCTAGATTTTTTTTCTCTTTCCCTTACTATTCAAGAGAAGAATGGTTGTCATAGCATTTACAGTCAATGTAATATAAGAGATTAACCTCTCTGGAGAAACAACTCAGTTTAAAGCAACTATTTGTGGTCTCTTTTCTTTAACTCTTATCCCAAGACAATTATATATAGCTCAATTTGTAAAACTGACCCTAATCTTAACTCTACCTGCAAATTCAACTGTAACTCTAACCATGAACACTATATTAATGTACATTGATGTGCATTCATTTATTTCTAACTGATATATATTGATATAATCAATTGGTGATTGATTAGTATAGAATGAATCATACTTTGCTGATGGGGTATAATATGAATTTTAAGAAACTATTTTTCTGGAAAAGTAGTTGAAATACATATTAATGTTTTTATATTATAGAAGCTATGGTATATTTACAGACTTTTAATCCTGTATGTAAAGATTTTTATTGATTAAAGTAATCAATAAATGTAATACATCATAAATATATAAATCATAAATATCTTGAAAAACTCAAGAATAAATGCTTAATAAGTATTGCTAGATATTTATGGGTTTATTGGTGACATTTCTTTTCTCTCTCCCTTTACTCTTTTTTCCACATTTTTCTAATATGTACAAATTAATTTCATAATCAGAAAAATAATAGTAGAAGATGACATTGCAATTATGAAAAAAGTAGAAGCTAAATTATATATCCATTGGGTTTTATATAAAGAGAGAATGCAGAGTTCAAGTAAATGCAGAGTTTACTTGATTCATCAAACCATTTATATAGGTAGAAAATCTATATTTATACTTCCCCAGAATACTTTTGACAAGAAAACTTTTTTTTGTAAACTTATTCTTGTTGAAATTTAGTCAAGAACAAAGATAGTCTGGGCATGATGGCTCACACCTGTAATCACAGAAGTTTGAGAGGCTGAGGCAGGAGAAGTGTTTGACTCCAGGAGTTCAGACCAGCCTGGGTAACAATGAAACCTCATCTCTACAAACATTTAAAAACAAAACAAAACAAAACAAAAAGCAGGCATGGTGGCATGCACCTGTAATCCTAGTTACTCAAGTGACTGAGGCAGGAGGATTGCTTGAACCCAGGAGGTTGAGGCTGCAGTGAGCTCTCATCATGCTGCTGTGCTCCTGCCTGGGAAACAGAACAAGATCCTGTCTCTAAAAATTAAAATTAGAACATAATTTCTGCTGTTGTACTTCTGATCAAATACTGCACATGTCAAGCACATTCTCTGATGGTGGAAAACATCCAAATCATGTGTCATTATTACAGAAGTAAAAATTAATTTTTCTGTCACTTTATTATAGAAAGATAAATATTGCCTTGACTCAAGAAGTAATGCAAATTTTGCTTTTTTAAGAATAAGTAGATAGGAGAGGATGGGGGAGGGTTTAGAGACAGAGGAGGAAGTTTCTTTGCTCTTTAGGACACCTAATATTTCACTAAAATAATGTCATACTGACTTACAAAAATAGATCACAAATGCTTTCACTTTCTAAAACTTAGGGCATTCATTTGGATACAATACATTGATAGAAGCAAAACCAAGTCAAATATTAACACAAAATACATTCTTAAAAATTTATTCATTTATTAAGTCAACTTTGAAATTTAGTTTTTCAATATATTGCCGGAATTGATATAGAGGTTGCATAGTGACTCCTAACTGCCTCATTCATATGTTGATATATTCTACTTACTTTTCAGATTTCTATTGAGGGCAAAATGCCAAGTTATTAAATGGAAATCAGTCATGTTATCATGCAAACTATTCTCTTACTAAAAGTAACTGAAATTTTCTATAAACTTTCTTAATTTTTTTCATTATAAAAGATACATAATTCCCAAGTAAGATTAGGGACACTAAGTCTAATATCTTTTTCATCATGTACTCAGCTTATGTAATTTAAGTAATCTAATATATGTAAATATAAGTAATATGTCTTTATGCTGCCTTAAAAATATTCAAGTTGTGCACTTATTTAAGGGCAAGAATCACATCATCTTTCTAGAGCCTTCTTTGGACACAATGCAACACACTGAATAATATTGAATGACTATGTCTTGTATAATTACTAGAAATTAGGCTTATACTAAATATACTCCTCCAAGATTTGTTTGAAATTCCATTCTTTCTTTTTTCAATCTGCTTTCTACTTGTACCTTTATTAAAACTCTAAGATTATTCATTAGAAAATTTGTCCATAATAAATTATAAAATCACCTTTGAAATTAGGTGGTGATCTTCTCATTGCAAATACAAATGAATCAAT
The DNA here is from genome assembly GCF_047675955.1 of Chlorocebus sabaeus. Taxonomy (NCBI): domain Eukaryota; kingdom Metazoa; phylum Chordata; class Mammalia; order Primates; family Cercopithecidae; genus Chlorocebus; species Chlorocebus sabaeus. Next base: position 41,008,552 of record NC_132913.1, read on the forward strand.
AGGACACTTTGAAGAAATATTTTAATGTAGATACTATAATAAACAATAAGAAAAACCTATTATATCTGTTCAAGCACTCTTTTAACTCAGAGATTTGACATAGATGTGAAATATTATTGTAGAAATAAATCAAAAAACAAATAATGAAATTTGCTCTTCCTTTTGTGGTTCGTTTTAAAAAGTGGTTGAAAGTAAAATATTTTTGAAAATTTTATCCAGAATTGTTTTAAAAAACTAAAACACAAAAGAGGGAGAGTTGTTTATGTTTCACCCTTCACAGTTAGTTGTGAATACATCTATACAAGGCTGGTATTCTTACTGTAACTCAGCTTTGAGAGGCCATAAAATTTCCCTTGAAATGTGTTCAATAAGGCCAAAGAGCACAATGCTTTAGATTTCCCTGTTTATCCTTCCCAAAGCACCCTAGCTCTCTCCAAGGACAAAACATCTTTAGTGCTTCACTACAGCTATTAAGTTATTTTTTATAGCTTCAAAATGTCAATTCCAACAAAGCATTAACATCCTAAAGGAGCTTCTTTCAATTTCTCAGTTGCCCATGTCTTTCATTCCTGATGCTGTCTACCCCAAAGATTTTTGAACTAACTACCTATAAAGCAACCATTTATGAAAACATTTGTAAAGTGAATGTTTTTTTTAAAAAAGACTGTCACCGTCTATAACAATCTTTGTAGCTTCTCTTCTCTGTGCAGCTCTGACATTTCAGTAATTGCTTCAACCTTAGTGCAGCCGGGCTTTGTACTTTTCCTAGATGAAACATTTCCTTGACTCCTTATTTTAGAACTTCTCTACTTTGATTATTAAGGCACTAAGTTTCTCTCCCTTGGCCAAGGCTGCTTTTAGCCTGTGAACATGTCTGAATTAAGTTTTCCCTCAGTGAATACGGAAACCCATGGTGAAAAGTGGTTCTACCATTTCTTGTCTTTTAAGGCTCATTCTGGATGAACTACACACACCTGTGGAAGTGTTTTTCCTTTTTTTTCTAACTTAATGAAGTAGATTGACATTTTGTAACAACTACAAAGCTACTGAAAAGACACAGTTATAATATGCAGATCAGATGTTAGTGTCTTCTGTATGGTTTGTGGACAGTCAAGATTGTTTCAAATTGAAATAAAATCCTGCAAGGAAATGTAGATGCTTGAGGAGGAAATAAACCAAAACAAAGCAAATGAATAAGAAGTCACTGCTATTATCTTTGTTTAGGGCAGCAGACACTTTCCAGTGTTTCTGTTATCTGTTTGAGAGGTGGGATGGGGTGGAAGTAGAGAAGACTTAGATGCAGTGCATTTCAAAGAGGACGCCATGGTCTGAATGTTTGTGGTCCTCAAAAAGCCACATGTTGAAACTTAATCAGCAATTCGATAGTTTGAGGTGGGGCTGTTGGTTGGTGATCAGGTCATGAGGGCTCCACCAATCATTATGGCAGAAAAGAGGGAGCTGGGGGATTGAACAGACAGTTCATTGTGCCCATGTACAAAACTGACACATTTCTCTTCTACTCACATTTTATTGGCCAATGCAGTAATGCTGAAATGCGAAAAGCTCCCTTGTCCCCCTCTCAGGGTGTGCAATGGGGGTGTGCTTACTTCTTCAGTGCCCACTGTTCACACCTCTAGGGGAGTGTACAGACGGGCAGGCTTTGGGGCTTTGACCCCACAGCAGTATCTAGAGGTGGATGTTTACAGCTCCTGAAGCCCCAGTGAGTGTGTGTTACAGGGTGCTCTTTTAGTTTAACTATCTGTAGGTGGCTTGGCTTAGTCAGCTCAATTAGACCCTCTACCTTGTTGCAAGGATGGAGGGCTTTCCGCATCCCGGGTTCTTGCTTTGGTGTACTGGAAAACTTGGATCACACATGGGCTTGGAGAATGAGTGCAAGGTTTTATTGAGTGGAAGTAGTTCTCAGCCAGAAGGGAGATGGTTTTCCCCTGGAGTTAGGCTGCTTGGCTGCCCAATCTCTCCTCCAACTGTTCCGGCCAAACTCTGCCTTGTTCCACCAGTCAATTGCCTGCTGGCATGCTGGTATGCTCCTATGCTGGTGTGCTCCTATCCTGATATGCTTCTATGCTGGTGTGTTCCTCTCGATGTCCTGCTGTCTGTGTGTTCCTCTGCTGATGTGCTTCTGTCAACATCCAGCCACGTGTGTGTCTGCCTGTTAGAGTCTCAGAGTATTTTTAGGTACAAGATGGGGACGTGGCAGGCCAGGGTGGTTTTGGGAAATGCAACATTTGGGCGCCAAGGCAGGAATGCCTGTATTCACATAGGTTTGTAGACACAGGCCTGGGGTGGAGCCCTAGCCAAGGACCACGCCCTCCTCTGCCCAGCACTTCCCTTTACCCCTTCTCCACCATTTTAAGGGACCATGCCCTTCCCTTCCCAGAACTTCTGTATCAACATGACAGGCTAAATTAAAGAGGTGAGGAAGTGCAATTCTCCATTCATAAGGAGAAGAGATAATGGAAACAGTAGAAATGTCTACTTCTTTTATCTAACCTACTAAACTCTATTTCCAAGTATCTTATGACTCATAATAGAAGACACTTACTACAAAAATGATCACATTAAAATACTTTTAGCCCTAGTCTCTCTGCTAAATAATCCCAACTCTTCTCAATCTCTATTATAATCTCAACTTCTAAACTACTAAAAAATTTGTACAAATTTAAGTGGTACAAGTGCAGTTTTGTTACATGGACATATTGTGTATTAGTAAAGTCTGGGCTTTTAGTGTAACCATCACCCAAGTACTCTTCTTTGAAAGCAAGATGTTAATTTATATAGCAAAGTGAGAAGGTAGAAAAGCAGAATAATAGGAAATCAGGTAATATTCATATTCAAATCTCAGCTCTAAAACTGACTAGCTGTGTGGTCTTTGACCCATTACTTAATCTCTTTAAACTCAGCTTCCTCAGCTGAAATTTAGGGTGATCTATTATTAAGGCTTTGCAGAGAACAATTAATGTTTGTGAGCTCCTAATCCAGTGCCTAGTATATAATAAGTACTGAATAAATGAACTAACTTCAGAGATGGGCACATATCCAGGACAATATATTTTTCCTTTTTTTTTTCCTTTGAAGAACTCTTGTTCTAGATGCAAAACATGTAATTTCATTTATGCTATTTGTTGAAAGTTTGACTTTTGTTCTGAGCCTGTGAAGAGATGCTAATAAGTAAAGTGTTGGAAGTTGTGTGGTGTTTCTATTAAAAGCAGAGCCAATGGCACTAACACAGTTTTCAAGTTATAGACTTGACACAGTTACTACAAAGACATTGATTCTGTTTCTCAGGCACCTCATTTAACAATGCACTGTCGTGGTTTAATTATTAAAGTGCATATTCTGTATTATACTTGGATTTTAAAACTTTGGTAAAAGTAGGTAAGATAGAGTTCATATAAACTCTCTTTTAACTTCAACTACTGTGATCTACAAGATTTTTAAAATAGTATATTTATTATTTCATATTCTTATAAGCGGGAATTTCAATGTTAGTCCCAAATGCATTGCTATGTTCCACTTTTATATTATAAAAATAATATGGAAGGCAAAGCTGATCTGTGTATTTCTAGACTCACAATAAAAAGGTAATTTCTCATAAGTGATGGTTTTACTAGAGACCACAGTTTTCATAAAACATCTGGATAACAACAGCTAAACTGGTTCCAATTTTTCTTATATGTAAATACAATATCCATATGTAGCACAACATGAAGATTTTCAGCTTTTCTTTCTTTTTGTCAGCCTCTGAAGTCTCAGAATAAATCAAGAACTGTTTACATTTTTTTCACTGTTCAGCTTCATTTCCATCTAGTTTAACATGTGTGGTGAATGTAATGTATTCATTTATTCAAGAAAGTTCTCTATTTTTCTGACACCTTGCATGATTCAGCAAGACATCATCAGAATCAATAATAGCTCGGGTGAACTGCCTTCTTATCTCAGTTAGACTTCCTGAATATACTCATAAAGTAGCCTGCGCGTTTTCTCTCTCATGCCAATGATCAATTATATAATGGTTCCATACAGCTTATATCTTAAATCATCCCATCCTAGGTAACATAATCTTCTTTTGGAAAGAATTTGAAGATATACACACACACACACACACATGTGTATATGTATGTGTATATATGTGTATGTATGTATATATATATGTGTGTGTGTATATATATCTCAGAAGCTATCATTCTGTACATTTGACCTTAATATAATTCCTCTTAAGCCTCAGTTTAACCTACTTCTGGAAACATTAAAGTCCTTTAACCTACCAGGGTGGGCTGCTGATCCCTCAATGCTGTTCACTATAATCACACAGGGCAGTCCTTGCTTATGCCTAATCTCTGATTGCTACAAATCTTGCTCAACTTCAAACCCTTGGTTGTGTATTTCCAAGTTTAATCATGTTTCTGGTTCTAAGGATTTAGTAGAAATCTTTTCTTTTACTAGAAGACTCATATGAAAGAAACTCTTGCTCTATCTACCCATAATATCTTCTTGATGTTGACACAGTCATGCTCTAACACTAACCACTAGATCGTACCATTGCAGGTATTACAAAATAAGACATCCACATGGGAGAACTACAGAATACACAATGAATATATTTTTGGGGGAGATATGCCCCAACATATATGATATGCCCAAAATAGTAGCCTACTTTCCACTCAAATTTGAGAACAGCAAAAATATTGCCTGCTCATTACGGCAATAAATTGAGGTATTATTATGTGCCAAGCACTGAATTAAGTGCTAGGGATATAGTGATGGCTAAGAGAGATATGATTCCTAACTCCCCAGGACTGACTTACAGTTTAATGGGTAAGATGGATAATTAAACATGAGGTTACAATGTCGTGTGATGAACTCTATGATAATTTGTTGGTGAATGCATGGAATGGTCGTGTGCCTGTTTCTAAAGGACAATTACATAAACTTGGACCCGAGAGACAATTAGGTATTAACAGAGTGAAGTGGTGGGCTTATGGGAGAGGGTGACAGAGGTGAATAATCCAGGCAGAGGGAACATCATATGCCAAGGCACTAAAGATTTTGGTTCATTTGCTTCCATTGAATTGAAGTTTTGTTGCATGAGATACTGAAATTATCACGTCGTCTTAATATTACATTTTGCCACTTTAAGATGTAGCATATTGGATTGAAAACAATTGTGATATCAGAATCTATAAAATTGTTAGATTAGCTTTGCCACTGAGCAGGTACAGAGATGTGAAGTGACTTTCTATTGCCTCATTTTGCTCATCCTCACCCTGCCATCTTGTCCTGTTACAAGAAAATGCACTTACATACTTTTTGGTGTCACAGAATTAGAATGCACACATCTGTTGAGAACTGATTTGTTTTCTTTCTAGTTGAGATGTACACCATGCACTGGATGATGAAGCTTCGGTATGCATGCTGGACAAGAATAAGTAGTCAGCTACTCCCTGAAGTGTGAATCCCCCTCTCCATGGCAAGAAAAACTCTCTGCCATTAGAAGAGTGGGCTTTTGTGTATACAACATATAAATATTCTTTATTTGTATGTATCTCAGAAAAAGTACTAAAGATGAGGTACTTTTTAAAATTAAAAACTTGTCTTTGAGTTTAAAAAAAACACTGATATCTAAATATAGCAGATTTAACATTTTCTGTTGTTCCAGAATTAGTCAACAAAAATCAAAGTTGAGGAAAAGAGATGAGAATTACTCTAAATTCTATAGAAAATTGCAAATGATTTGGATTAGATATCACTTCCAATTAATAGAATATGGAAAATGTCCCTTCCAAGATTAGGTTATGAAAAAGTGCTGACTTTGTGTGCTTGCTCTCCTCATTATTTCTCTTACTTAGTCTAAGCGAAACCAGCCACCATGTTTTGACCTGCCCTGTGGACAGGTCCACGTAATAAAGAACTAATGTCTATAGTCAACAGCTCAAGAGAGAACTTGAGGCCTGCTATTGTGGTTTGAATTTCATCCCACCACCCCCTAAATTCGTATGTTGAAGACCTAACTGCTAGTACCTCAGAATGTGACTGAATTTGGAGACTGAGTATTTACTGAGATATAGTCGCATATGGCTTAATGATAGAGACACATCTGAGAAATGCCTTCATTAGGTGATTTTGTCATTTTGTAAATATCATAGATCTTTCTATGTATCATGGATCAAATATTTCTCAGATATATCTTACACAAGCTAGATCACATTTCTCAGTTGTATCTTACACAAGCTAGATGATATAGCCTACTACACACCCAGGCTATATGATATATCCTATTCCTCCTAGGGTACAAACTTGTACAGCCTCCTGTTCAGTTCCTGTAATGAGTACTGTAGGAAATTGTAACACAATGGTATTTGTGTATCTATACACATCTAAACATAAAAAAGATACCATAAAATACGATATTATAATTGTGTGGAACCTCTGTTGCTTAAGTGGTCTGTTGTTGACCAAAATGTAGTTATGCAGTAAATGACCGATTAAGTTAAAATGAGGTTATTAGGGTGGGTTGAATCTAATATACCTGGTGTTTTTATAAGAAGAGAAAATTTGGACACAGACAAAGAGAAGACAATGTGAAGATATAGGAAGACAATGGCTATCTACAAGCCACGGAGCCTTGGAACAAATCCCTCTCTTATGGCTCTCAGAAGAAACCAACCATACCAGCACCTTGATCATGGTCTTCTAGCCTTTGGGAATCATTAGAAAATAAATTTCTGTTGTTTAGACTACCCATTCTGTGGACCTTGTTATAGCAACCCAAGCAGACTAATATATCTGCCAACAACCATGTGAGTGAGCTTGTTAGTGGTTCTTTTGAGGCCTGTCAACACCCAGGTGAGTGCACTTGGAAGAAACTTCTCTCCCAAGTCGAACCCTGGGAAATGGTTACAGACATACTGGAAACAGGTAGGCCCCAAAAGGGAATCTAGAGTGAGTGAAAATTGAGGATGCTTTGGGCTTACTGTAAAGGTAGAAGTGAATTCATCCAAAGGGCTGATGGATATTTAAGTCTAAAGTTTAAGAGTGAAGCCAGTTCATATTGATATAAAAATCTAAATTATGAGAATACATTACATTTCTGAGCTAGAAAATACATATCATGGAAATCAATATAGTGGGAGAGAGGAACCAGCAGGAAGCCAAGGAAAGAAAACTCCCCGAGGTTACATATATCTTGAAACCAAGAGGAAAAGAAATTTTCATCTTAAAATTAAAAAAATAAAAGAATCATCTAAGATATTTCTGTTTTTGTTTTTTGTTTGTTTTTCCTAGATGAGAATGTATACCAGAAATAAACCTCATTTTCCTCACCTTCCATATTTCATCAGTCACCTTCAATGGTACCATATTTCTTTCAGGCTCCATTTTAATGTCAACCTGGACTTCAAACCCCTTTATCAGTTGTCCAAGGCCAAGCTGATAGGGTTTGACTGTGTCTCCACCCAGAATCTCATCTTGAATTTTAATAATCCCCATGTGTCAAGGGCGGGACCAGGTGGAGATAATCCCTTCTCGGGAACAGTTTCCCCCATACTGTTCTCATGATAGCGAGTGAGTTCTCATGAGATCTGATGGCTTTATAAAGGGTTTTCCCCTTCATTCAGCTCTCATTCTTCTCCTTGATGCCTCTATGTGAAGAAGGATATGTTTGCTTCCCCTTCTACTATGTTTGTAAGTTTCCTGAGGCCTTCCCAGCCATGCTGGACCGTGAGTCAATTAAACCTCTTTTCTTTATAAATTACCCAGTTCAGGTATGTCTTTATTAGCAGCATGAGAATTGACTCATACAGTAAACTGGTACTGCAGAGAGTGGGGTGCTGCTATAAGGCTACTCAAAATGTGACCCAAAAATGTTCCAAAGCAACTTTGGAACTGGGTAACAGGCAGAGATTTTAAGAGTTTGGAGGGCTTAGAAGAAGATAGGAAGATGTGGGAAAGTTTGGAACTTGCTAGAGACTTTTTGAATGGCTTTGAGCAAAATGCTGATAGTAATTTGTCCGGGCTGAGGTGGTCTCATATGGAGATGAGGAACTTGTTGAGAACTGGAATAAAGGTAGCTCTTGCTATGCTTTAGCAAAGATACTGGTGGCATTTTGCCCCTGCCCTAGAGATCTGTGGAACTTTGAACTTCAAAGTGATGGTTTAGGGTATCTGGTAGAAGAAATTTCTAAGCGGCAAAGCATTCAAGAGGAAGCAGAGCATAAAAGTTTAGAAAATTTGCAGGCTAATGATGCAATAGAAAAGAAAAACCCATTCTGGGGGTAGACATGAAGCTGGCTGCAGAAATTTCACAAGTAATGAGAAGCCAAATGTTAATCACCAAGACAATGGGGACAATGTCTCCAGGGAATGTCAGAGACCTTCACAACAGCCCCTCTCATTACAAGCCCAGAGGCCTAGGAGGGAAAAATGGTTTTGTGGGCTAGCCCCAGGGCCCCCCTAGTCTATGCAGCCTTGGGACATGATCCCCAGAGTCCTAGCTGCTTCAGCTCCAGCCATGGCTAAAAGGAGCCAAGACACAGATCAGGCCATTGCTTCCGAGGGTACAAGCCCTAAGCCTTGGCAGCTTCTACATAGTGTTGGGCCTGTGGGTGCACAGAAGTCAAGAATCAAGGTTTCGGAACCTCTGCTTAGCTTTCAGAGGATGTATAGAAACACCTGGATGTACAGGTGGAAGCCTGTTGTATGCACAGAGGCCCCTTGGAGAACCTCTGGTAAGGCAGTGCAGAAGGGAAATGTAGGATTGGAGCCCCCATGCAGAATCTCCACTAGGGCACTGCCTAGTAGAGGTGTGAGATTTTCCAGACCCCAGAATGGTAGATTCACCAAAAACTTGCACTGTGCACCTGGATTATCCACAGACACTCAACGTCAGCTTGTGAAAGCCAGGAGGCGGGCTGTACCCTGCAAAGTGACAGGGGTGGAGCTTCCCAAGGCCATGGGAACATACCCCTTGCATCAGCATGACATGGATGTGACATATAGAGTCAAAGGAGATCATTTTGGAGCTTTAAGATTGGATGGCCTCACTGGATTTTGGACTTGCATGGAGCCTGTAGCCCCTTTCGTTTAGGCCAACTTTTCCCATTTGGAACAGGTGTATTTACCCAATGGCTATACCTCCATTGTATTTAGGAAGTAACTAATTTGCTTTTAATTTTACAGGCTCATAGGTAGAAAGGACTTGTCTCAGATGAGAATTTGGACTGTGGCCTTTTCAGTTAATGCTGAAATAAGACTTTGGGGGACTGTTGAACTGTGATTTGAAATGTGAGGACATGAAATTTGGGAGGGGTCAGAGGTGGAATGATATGTTTGGCTGTGTCCTCACCCAATAGCTCATCTTTAATTGTAATAATGCCCACTAGTTAAAGGCAGGACCAGGTGGAGACAATTGAATCATGGGGTCCTGTGTTAAAGGCAGGAATAGGTGGAGATAATTGAATCATGAGGGCAGTTTCCTTCATACTGTTCTCATGAGTTCTCACAAGATCTGATGGCTTTATAAGGGGCTTCCCCCTTTGCTCGGCTCTCATTCTTCTCCTTGCTGCTGCCATTTGAACAGGAACATGTTTGTTTCCCCTTCTGCCATGATTGTAAGTTTCCTGAGGCACCCTCAGCTGAACTGTGAGTCAATTAAACTTCTTTCCTTTATAAATCACATGGTCTCCTGTATGTCTTTATTAGCAGCCTGAGAACTAACATACCAGCCTTATACCTGTCAAGCATATATCATCTTCTCAGGGTAATTCTTCTTATTTGGCACCTCCTATCTCCTATCACAGCTTTCATACAGTTTGCTCTTCCTAATTCCATATCCCAAAAACCTAATATATATTACATTTGAGTGGTATGCCATTTGTGTTATTTTCTATACATATCTATGTTTGAAATATTTCTTAACTTATAAACTAAACCAAAATAAAGAATATTAAAAAGCCACATAACATTTTTTTTTTTTAGTAAAAATTGTGGGCTGGCCAAAATGGCTGACTAGAAGCAGTTAGTGTGTACCACTCTCATAGAGGGAAATAGAAGGGGCAAGAAAATATAGCACCTCCAATGGAAACATCCAGTTACAAGCATTGGGATACATCAAGGAAACAACTTGACTCAGGAGAATGGAAGAAAGCAAGGCAGGATGACCACTGCCAACCAGGAGGAGCCACCCCAACCCAGGGAATTCATGAGTGGGTGAATGATCCTGGGGACCCACACTTTTCCCATGAGTCTTTGTGACACTCAGGTCAGGGGATCCCCTCATGAACCCACTCCACCAGGGCCTTCAGTCTGACATGCAGAGCTATGTGAAGTCTATGCAGAGCAGCCACGCAGGCACACCCAGAGCCCCAGGAGCTTTAGATACCCAGGCTTCCCAGCAAAAGAGACTGTAACTTTGGCAAAGTAGAAGGCTTAACCCACGTACAAACCCCTAGGGCTGAATCCAGGGGGCTGCACAGTGACGTCTGTAGGTCCCACTTCCACAACACCTTGCGAGATAAGACACACTGGCTTGGAACTCCAACCAGCCATGGGTAGCTGCATTACACCTCCCTGAGGTGGAGCTCCCAGAGGGACAGGTGTTTTTTTTTTTTTTCTTTTGCTGTTTAACTGACTTAGCCGTTGTTGCATTGGGGCTCTGGGGAATATGAGACAACTAGGGACTGAAGTGGTCCCCTGTCACAGTATAGCAGCTCTGTGGAGAGACAGCCAGACTGCTTTTTAACTCTAGTGCTGGATCTTGGCTCTCTTTACTGAGTGAAGTCTCCAGACTGAGGTGAGGTCTACAACCACCCTCATCAATTTTTTCCAGCCAGCAGCAGTTCCAAACCCACCTTGGAATGGAGCTCCCAGAGGGAATGGCCGAGCTCCATCTTTGCTGTTTCTTAGCCTTAGATGCTGTTGCTTTCAGGCTTTGGAGAGTCTGAGGCAACTAGGGGCTGGAATGGACCCTCAACAAAGCACAACTGCTCTCTAAAAACTGGCCAGACTGCTTTTCTATGCAAGTCCCTGATCCTGTTTCTCCTCATTGGGCAGGACCTGCCAAATGGGGTCCCCAACCACCCTGGGCAGTGGATTCAGGTGGGTGACAGGTTTGTGCCCCCCTGGAGTGGAGCTCCCAGAGGAAGGGGCAGGCTGCTATCTTTGCTGTTTCATAGCCATCACTGTAGATATAGCCTTTAGGTACTGGAAAATCTGAGGTGACTATGGACGGGAGCAGACTCCCAGTGTACTGCAGCAGCCCTAAGGAAGTGGCCAGACTCTTTGTTATGTGGGCCCCCAATCCAGTATCTCCTTACTGGGTGAGTTCTACCAGCCTGGGTCTCCAGCCACCCACTCTGGGGCTATTGAGCCTGTAGCAGCTCTGCAACTCCCTGTGACAGAGCTCCCAGTGTGGGCGTGGGGGATGCCATCTTTGCTGTTTCATAGCCCTGGTCCTTGCTATCTCCAGGCTCCAGAGAGTCTTTGGGGATCAGGGGTTGGTCCTGACCTCCAGCACAGAGCACCCACGTCACAGAAAAGTGGTCCGATTGTTCCCCACACAGGCCTGAGTCCTCACTTCTCACTGGGCAGAGCTGCCTGCTGTGGGACTCCATCACAACCACCCTGCTTGTAACTCACCACTTCAATCAGAGGCAGCCCAGTATTTCTCTAAAGAGGACACCCAGAGTCAACCAACAACCCTTCTGGCACTGCAGTTGCAGTGGTATTACCCTAATAGTCCTTGGGCTGGTGAAAGAACAAAGAACAAAGGGCCTAGTAACTATGCTGATACCTCCAGCACACTGCAGCCACCATATGGAGAGGAGTCCAGCCCCTCTTCACCAGTTGGGACTTCACCAGTTGGGATTCCTGGAACAGTCACCCTACATGGCTGAGCATACTCACTTCTAGTGGCCCAGAGTTTTCCTGGGAAGAGACTCCCAGAGGCATTTGACAACTCCTCTGCCACTGCCATAGCAGCACTTTATTCCCTGCTGCCCTTGGGGAAGAAACAAAGAACCTAGGGCTACACTGAGCTTACAGCAACCCACAATTATGATGTTAAGAGGAGATGAGTCTCTCCTTCTAGTGAGCCTTTAATCCTCTGCTCCCCAACAAGCAGGACCCCAAGCTTATGCCAGCAGTGTGGCTGCCCCACCCCACTGGCTGAACACTCCCAGTAACAGTGGCTCCAAATTCCTTGGAGGTGGAGCCCCCAGGGGCAATTGAAAACCCCTCTTCCACTGCCACTGCAGTGGTACTACCCCTGCTACCCTCAGACTAACAAAGGAGCAAAGACCATAGGTATCTGTCCACACCTCCAACAAGTAGCAGTTGATCCAAGGAGAGGAGGCCGGTCCATCTTCCATGGGTAACACCCACTCCCACTGTTCATAAATAGGCAGGGAACTGCTGGCTGTGTCCAAAGCACAGGAACCCCATCTTGGGCTAATCACACTGAGTGATTGCTAACCTGAGTTTCCTGGGGTGGAGCTCCCAGGAGACAAGTAAAAGACCTTCAGCCACAACCACTGCTAAGGTCCCTTCCTCTGCTGCCTCGAAGCTGGGGAGAAAATATAAACCCCGAGATTATACCAGAGATATGATGGGAAGCCCAGGAGTACTAAGCTGTGATCTATGTCCAGCACTCAAATGAGAGGAGAGCTCACACTGTCAGAGCATCAAGAGGGAGAACAGCTGCAAATGTGAGGAAATACAGGGGAGACACAAAACTGAGCAAGAGCCTACCAACTGACCGCTACACTTAAGTGCCACCTACTGGATCATAGCCCAAAGCTTCAACACCAAAACTACCTCATTAGCATAACCCCCTGTGAAACCAAATATAAGTCAGCTACATATAAAGACCCTGTACAAAGTCTCAGTCCTGTGAAGATTCAGAAAATAAGTCTACTGACTGTGCTCAATGTATACAACAAAGAAATACCCAAATTCAGAGATGAGAAACAAACCAATGCAAGAACTCCAGCAACTAATTGGCCAGAGTATCTTATGTCCTCCAAACAACTGCACTAGTTCTCCAACAAGTGTTCTTAACTAGGGTAAGTTTGCTGAAAATACAGAAATGGAATTCAGAATATGGATAAGAATAAAAATCATCAAAATTTGGGAGAATACTATAACATAATCCAAGGAAACTAAGAATCACAATAAAACAATACAAGAGCTGACAGACAAAATAGAACCGAAAACACACTACAAGAATTTTGCAATGCAGGCCGGGCGCGGTGGTTCAAGCCTGTAATCCCAGCACTTTGGGAGGCCGAGACGGGCGGATCACGAGGTCAGGAGATTGAGACCATCCTGGCTAACACGGTGAAACCCCGTCTCTACTAAAAAATACAAAAACTAGCTGGGCGAGGTGGCGGGCACCTGTAGTCCCAGCTACTCGGGAGGCTGAGGCAGGAGAATGGCGTGAACCCAGGAGGCGGAGCTTGCAGTGAGCTGAGATCCGGCCACTGCACTCCAGCCTGGGCGACAGAGCAAGACTCTGTCTCAAAAAAAAAAAGAATTTTGCAATGCCATTGCAAATATTAACAGCAGAGTGAACCAAGCTGAGGAAGAATCTCAGAACTTGAAAGTTGGGTCTCTGAAATAATACAGTCAACAAAAATAAAGAAAAAAGAACAAAAGGGAACAAGTAAAACCTCTGAGAAATAGGAGATTATGTAAAGAAGCCAAATCTACAAGTCATTAGCATCCCTGAAAGTGACAGGGAGAAAGCAAACAACTTGAAAAATGCATTTCAGGATATTATCCATGAAAACTTCCCAAACCTAGCTAGGGAGGCCAATATTCAAATTCAAGAAATGCAGAAAACCCCTGACTTGGGTCCATCAAAAAATAGATCATCCTGAAGACACATAATCATCAAATTCCCCAAGGTCAAAATGAAAGAAAAAATAATAAAGGCAGCAAGAGAGAAAGGACAGGTCACCTGTAAAGGGAAGCTCATCAAACTAAAAGCAGACTTCTTAGCAGAAACCCTGTAAGACAGAAGAGATTGCAGGCCTGTATTCAGCATTCTTAAAAAGAAAAGTAACTCCCACCAAGACTTTCATATCCAGCCAAACTAAACTTCATAACTGAAGAAAAAATTAGATCCTTTTCAGCCAAGTAAATGCTGAGGGAATTGTTTTTTATCACCAGGTCTGCCTTATAAGAGCTTCTAAAAATTTACTAAATCTTGAAAGTAAGGACCATTACCAACCACCATGAAAACACACTTAAGTACACAGACCAGTGATACTATAAAGCAACCACACAAACAAGTTGGCATAATAAACAGCTAATAACACAATGACAGGATCGAATCCATACATATCAATATTAACCTTTAATGTACACATGCTAAAAGCCCCAGTTAATAGGTAGAGAATGGCAAGCTGGATAAAGAAGCAAGACCCAGTGGTAAGATGTCTTCAAGAAATCTAACTCACATGCAATGACACCCAGGCTCAAAATAAAGGCATGGAGGAAAACCTGCCAAGGAATGGGAATCAGAAAAAAAGCAGGGGTTGCAATCCTAACTTCAGACAAAACAGACTTTAAACTAACAAAGATAAAAAAAAAGGCAAAAAAGGGCATTACATAATGCTAAAGGATTCAATTCAACAGGAAGAGCTAACTATCCAAAATACATACATACCCAACAGAAGAGCACCCAGATTCAAGTAAGTTCTAAGAACCTTCAAAGACACTTATATTCTCACACAATAATAGCGGGAGACTTTAACACCCCGATGACAATATTAGATCACTGAAGCAGAAAATTAACAAAGATATTCAGGATCTGAACTCAACATTGGACCAAATGGATATGATAGATGTCTACAGAACTCTCCACCCCAAGACAACAGAATATATATTCTTCTTATTGCCACATGACATGTACTCTAAAATTGACCACACAATGAAACATAAAACAATCCTCAACAAATGCAAAAGAACCGAAATGACACCAAACACACTCTCATACCACAGCAGAATGAAAATAAAATCAAGACTAAAAGATTAATCAAAACCATACAACTACAAGAAATTAAACAACCTGATCCAGATGAGTTTTGGGTAAATAATTAAATTAAGGCAGAAATCAAGAAGTTATTTGAAACTTACAGAACAAAGATGCAACCTGCCAGAATCTCTGGGATATAGCTAAGGCAGTATTACTAGGAAAATTTACAGCACTAAATGCCCACATCAAAAAGTCAGAAAGATCTCAAATTAACAGCCTATTATCACAAGTAGAAGAACTAGAGAACCAAGATCAAACCAACTCCAAAGCTAACAGAAGATGACAAATAACCCAAATCAGAGCTGAACCAAAGATCAAGGCACAAAGGTGTATTCAAAAATTCACCAAATCTAGGAGATGGTATTTTGAAAAAAATTAATAGGTAGGCCACTTGCTAGACTAACGAAGAAAAGAGAGAAGATCCAAATAAACACAGTCAGAAATGATAAAGGAGATTTTACCACTAACCTCCCAGAAAAATGCATAACCATTAAAGGCTGATATGAACACCTCTACGCACACAAACTAGAAAACCTAGAAAAGATAGATAAATACCTAGACACATACACCCTCCTGAGACTGAAGCAAAAAGAAATTGATTCCCTGAGCAGACCAAGAATGAGCTCCAAAATTGACTCAGTTATAAATAGTCTACCAACCAAAAAAAGGTCCAGGACTAGGCAAATTAATAGTCAACTTCTACCAGATGTACAAAGAAGAGCTGGTAATATTCCTACTAAAACTTTTTCAAAAAATTGATGAGGAGGGACTGCTTCCCCACTCATTCTATGAGGCCAGCATCACCTTGATACCAAAACCTGGCAGAGACACAACAAAAAGTAAAACTTCAAACCAATATACTCGACGAACATCTGTGCAAAAACTCTCAAGAAAATACTTGTAAACTGAATCCAGTAGCACAACAAAATGCTAATCCACCACAATCAATTAGACTATCCCTGGGATGCAAGGTTGGTTCAACATACACAAATCAATAATGTGATTTATCACATAAACAGAACTAAAGATAAATATTACATGATCATCTCAATAGATGCAGAAAAGGCTTTCAATAAAATTGAACACCCTTTATGTTAAAAAATCTCTCAATAAACTAGGTACTGAAGGAACATACCTCAAAATAATAAGAGCCACTTATTACAAATCCATAGCCAATATAATACTGAATGGACAAAGGCTGGAAGTATTCCCTTTGAAAACTGGCACAAGACAAGGATGCTGTCTGTCACCACTCCTATTTAATATAATATTGGAAGCCCTCGCCAGAGTAATCAGGCAAGAGGAATAAATAAAAGGAATCTAAATAGGAAGAGAGGATGCCAAACTATCCCTGTTTGCAGATGACATTATTCTCTAACTAGAAAACGCAATAGTCTCAGCCCAAAAGCTCCTTAAAATGATAAACATGTCAACAAGGTTTCAGGATACAAAATCAACACACAAAAATCACTGGCATTCCTATACACTCACAAAAATAAATCTGAGTGCCAAATAAGGAATGCAATACCATTCACAATTGACACAAAAAGAAATAAAATACCTAGGAATACAGCTAACTAGGGGGGTGAAATATCTCTAAAATGAGAATTACAAAACACTGCTCAAAGAAATAAGAGATGAGATAAACCAATGAAAAGATTTCGTGATGAAGACACCAAAAGCATGGCAACAAAAGCAAAAATTGGGGATCTAATTAAACCTAATTGTTTTCTGCATGGCAAAATAACTTATCAACAGAGTAAACAGGCATACTACAGAATGGAGAAAATATTTGCAAACTATCCATCTGACAATGGTCTAATAACCAGCATTTATAAGAAACAAATAATTTTACAAGAAAAAAAGCAAACAACCCCATTAAAACGTGGACAGCCACTTCTCAAGACATACCTGTGGCCAACAATAATATGAAATAAAAGTTCAACATCCCTGATCATTAGAGAAGTGCAAATCAAAACCATAATGTGATACCATCTCACACTAGTCTTAATGGCTATTATTAAGTTGGTGCAAAAGTAATTGTGGTTTTTGCCATTATTTTTGCACCAACCTAATATTAAAAAGTCAAAAAATAGCAGATGTTGGTGAGGTTGTGGAGAAAAGGGAACACTTATACACTGTTGGTTGGATTGTAAATTTGTTCAACCATTGTGGAAAACAACGTGGCAATTCCTCAAAGAGTTAGAACTATTCTACCCAGCAATCCTATTGCTGAGTACATACACAAAGGAGTATCAATTTTTCTACCATAAAGACACATACATGTGTATGTTCATTCCAGCACTATTTATGATAGCAAAGTATGAAATCAACCTAAATGCCCATCAGTGGTAGAGTGGATAAAGAAAATATGGTATGTTTACACCATGGAATACTATGCAGCCATAAAAAAGAACAAGATCATATCTTCTGCAGGAACATGGATGGAGCTGAAGGCCATCATTCTTAGCAAACTAACACAGGAATAAAAAACCAAATATCGCATGTTCTCATTTATAAGTGGGAGCCAAATGATGAGAACACATGGACACAAAGTGATACTGGAGCCTACTTGAGGGTGGAAGGTAGAGGAGGGGTAGGATTAGAAAAAATAGCTATTGAGTATTAAGCTTAGTACCTGGGTGATGAAATAATCTGTACAACTAACCCCAGTGACAAGAATTTACCTATATAACAAACATTCACATGTACCCCTAAACCTAAAATAAAAAATAGAAAAAAAAAAATATTGTTTATAATCCTACTACATGTTGGTAACCACCATAAACTTTTGGCCTTTGTCTTTGTAGTAGTTTTCTATATGTATGTAATTACCATCAGTCCTCTGTATTTGGTGGGTTCTACACCCATGTATTCAACCAACTGAGGATTGAAAGTATTTTAAAAAAAGATAGTTCCATGGTTGCATTTATGCTGAAAATGTACAGACTTTTTTCCTTGTCATTCTCCAAACAATATAACAACTATTTTTATAGCATTCACATTGTTTTATGTATTATAAATAACCTAGAGACTACTTAAAGTATACAGGAGGATGTGCTTGGGTTATATGTAAATACTACACAATTTTACATAGGGGACTTGAGCATTTATAGATTTTGGTATTCACAGGGGGTCCTGGAACTACTCCCTAAAGAAACTAATGGCCAATGCTCTTGATGTTTTTAAAATTATTTAATTTGGGATTATATTTTATATTGTATGATAACCTACTTTTATCACTTAAAATTCACGCTGAAAATTTTACACCTTTTCACATTTTTCCAGGCATGATTTTTAATGGCTATGTAATAAATACTTGTACAGGTATATTCTAAATGGTGTAATCTGTCTGCCACTATTGGCCACGAAGGTGATTTTCCTATATCATAGAAATCCTCATTTGTATTTTACCCTCTGTCACTGAGAGAAATTCCTAGAAGAGAATAGGAATATTCTTTTTTTTTTTTTTTTAATTTTTTATTTTTTTTATTTGAGACGGAGTCTCGCTCTGTCGCCCAGGCTGGAGTGCAGTGGCCGGATCCCAGCTCACTGCAAGCTCCGCCTTCTGGGTTTACGCCATTCTCCTGCCTCAGCCTCCCGAGTAGGTGGGACTACATGCGCCCGCCACCTCGCCCGGCTAGATTTTTGTATTTTTTAGTAGAGACGGGGTTTCACCGTGTTAGTCGGATGGTCTTGATCTCCTGACCTCGTGATCCGCCCATCTCGGCTTCCCAAAGTGCTGGGATTACAGGCTTGAGTCACCGCGCCTGGCCAAGAATAGGAATATTCTTAAGGCATTTGATTTGTATTGTCAAATTGTTCTCCTAAAAAGTTGTATTATCAATTTGGGAAGAACTGGGATATTTACAAAATGCATTTACAAAATGCATGTTTCCTAACAGAAACATACTAGGTCTCTCCATTTATTTAATTCAACTTTGGTGTTCTGAGGTAACATTTTTTTTTTTTTCTTTTTTTCTTTTTTTTTTTCTCGAGATGGAGTCGCACTCTGTCGCCCAGGCTACAGTGCAGTGGTGCTATCTCAGCTCACTGCAACCTCTGCCTCCCAGGTTCAAGTGATTCTCCTGCCTCAGCCTCCAGAGTAGCTGAGACTATAGGCGTGTGCCACCATGCCCAGCTAATTATTTTGTATTTTTAGTAGAGACAGGGCTTCACCATGTTGGCCAGGATGGTCTGGATTTCTTGACCTTGTGATCTGCCTGCCTCAGCCTCCCAAAGTGCTGGGATTACAGGTGTGAGCCACCGTGCCCAGCCCTTTGGTAACATTTTATAGCTCTTATATGCTTTTAAAAAAATACAGGTTTTTCTACCTTTTGTGTTAAGCTATGCATTTTTTATATTGTTCTTTGAGATAAAAATGTTCTTGCACTTTGTCTTTATAGTCCAAACCCAGGACACCTTTTAAAAACTGAGCACAATATTAGGTACTCTAAAACTTAGCTTCTTAATCCTTTAATGGTTCAGTAGAGTTTCTCAACCCACAGCTCCTCAAATGACATGGGCAAACTGTATTATTTCATACTGCTCCTTGTCTCTGTTCTCTCACTTCAGAAATCAAAGTTATAGAACTGAAACCTAATATTTTCAGTTAGAAAACACTCTTCTAAAGTTAGACAACACTGTTGTTATTTTGCTTTAAAAAAAAAAAACCAAAAAACACTAGAAAACACCCTTCCCATATTACATGTTATGTATCAAAGGAAAATCCAAATCTTTGGATTTAAGGACTAGTAATCCACCCTGGAAGAGTAAAATGAAAGGAAAAGAGCATTTTCTTATACTTTATCCACACAATATTTCATTTTCCTCTATAATACCTATAATACTGCAAGCAAAACAGAAACACATGTTAAATGAATAAATACTCTAGAAAGTTGGTGGTCACAATGATGTAATCTCCCACAGTGTATGTAGATTTTCTCTTATAAGGGGGTTGGTCTTGTTAATGCTATATACAGTATACTGTAGTTCCTCTCAGGGCAGACTACTTTGAGTTTTCAGAAGGTAGAAGGATTGTTCCGTTTGCTATAAAGTATCTGTTTTAGCTTTTAATATCAAAGAGTTTAGTTCCATTTTAAGTCTGAAAGCCAAGAAACAAGGCATGGGCAGTTTTAATCTTGAAATTCAAAACTATTCATCACAAATAACTTAATTCTATTTTTGAGATCCAGGTTAATAAACTTTTAAATTAAACTTCACCTAAAATTTTAAAAATCAAAAAATTTTGATTTAAAAATTATAAATATTAAGTCATTACGTAAGGTACTATTTTAGTGTTCTACTTTTTTTTTAATTTAGGAAATTTTACCAGTGGTTCCCTTAAAATGTCTCTCTCTCCCAAGTCATTATCTTTTAGAGTTAGTTTATTATTAGTTATTCAGAAAAATGTACAGCACCATAAAAGAGCATTTCATATAGCAACCTGCAGCTAAACACAATTGTGGTTAACAATTTTCAAACGAATGAATGTTGGGTTATTTTCTAAGAAAACACTGTGTTTGGTCGATTAGGATAATTATTTTTTTTTTTGAGATAGGATCTTGCTCTGTCACCCAGGCTAGAATGCAGTGGTGTGGTCTCAACTCACTGCAACCTCCACCTCCCGGGTTCAACTGATTCTCCTGCCTCAGCATCCCGAGTAGCTGGAATTACAGACGCCCACCACTGCGCCCGACTAATTTTTATATTTTTAGCACAGATGAGGTTTCACCATCTTGGTCAGGCCTAGTCTCAAACTCCTGACATTGTGATCCACCCGCCTCGGCCTCCCAAAGTGCTGGGATTACAAGCATGAGCCACCACGCCCAGCCTGGATAACTTTTTTATTAATGTGATACTTCAGCAATTTTTTGTAGCAGAAATAAAAGAAATTTAAGCAATGATAAATATGGTTAGAAGAACTGTCATTCATATCTGGTAAAGAAATATTTTATTTATAGACAAAATAATGCTCCAGTAGAGTTAGTTCCATTTTTTTCTTTGCCATAGTTTCAAAACAAAAGTGACACTTAAATTAAAAAGAAAGAAACAAAAAGCTAAACAGGCCTCACAGGTTTGGCTTTCAGCTGAGCCAGGAAGGGAGGTTGTGAGTGCTCCAGATTTGTGACTTTTTCCTCACCATATTAGTTTGCACTCATTTCTCTTTAAAATAATTGCACTAGAAATATCTTGCTAGGGACTGACAATTCATTTATAATATTCTAATTTTATAGACAAAATAATGCTCTCACATTATTTAAAGCATTTAGTTTGATTGGAAATCTGCTGAAAATTGAGTCAAGTTTTGGAAAATAATTGTACCATACATGATTTTGTAGACATTCCTTGACTAAGGTAGTGGAAAATTCGCTCCCTGTTTACTTCCATCAAAGCTAAAAGGGACATTCTCAGTGGTGAAAACAGAGCTCAATTACTGGACCTTGGATCTGATACATACTTGCCAATGACCACATGAAACTACCTGATGACCTCCTGGGCCCAAATAAAGTGATTTATTTCGGAAAACAAATCCCAGCTAGGTACTTTTTTTGTTCCTTTTCTTTAGCTTTTGGAGGGAAAAATGTATCCTGTTTAAAAATTAAAAAAACAAGCTTTGTAAGTTTACTTTATGACCTCTACATAAAATATGCTTAATTTATTCTTGGATTCTAGTCAACTTTAGGTTACAGTTGATTCCTTGACGACAGATATTCATGAAAATTCACTGTTGAAAAAGATTATTTCACATTTTTACCATTAGTTCTGTTGACTTGTTTGTGTTTTCAATGGTAAAAGATTACTCTCAATTTGATAAGCTTCATACGTGCTCCTACTATATCAAGGAAGACAGAGCTATGAACACAGGCAGTCCATTTACAATTATTTACTTAAGCTATCTGTGGCATATTTTATACCCATAATATGGTATGTATCTTGCAGTATTCTCTTAGAATTAGTACATGCTCTTGCCTCCATTCTTTAGTGTTTTCACCTGCAGATCAAATTGTGCCAGAATGCAAGTCGAGAAGAATGCCCTCACCTGCACCCTGTGGAGTGTTCTTAGTCCCGGTCAGAGAGTTCAAGCGTTCACTTCTACTTCTTTTCCATGTACTTGCTACTTTAGCAATGATGGCCTTTGTGTGCAGACGATGGGTTTTATATAGATGAAGTATTTAATACAGGAAAAGACCCATTATAATGCAACCACATCAATATTGTCCACTTGACTCATTGCCCATGGTCAGGCTTCTGGTATGGCACAGACTGGGAGAATGTGGTGTCAATTATTGCAAGAAGAGAGAAGAGAAAACACAGAGTGGGGAGCATTTTCTCCCTACTGCAGTGTGTGCCACACACAAAACATGCAAAAGGTGAAGGTGACCTGTGCTGGGATCCTGCATTATGCATTACTTAATAAAATGTATTATATCTGTCATAACTCAAATGTTTAAATTCCAAAAGCAATCAGATGACTTGGTAAAAATGATCATGTCATGTTGGAATAACTAATTTGAAGCTCTATTTTATCAATTGCCATGGTAAATAATCTTTTATAAAAATAAATATTACAGTAACATATAACAAAAATTATATCACAAATTTACTACGTTGAGATTTAAAGAAAGCATTCTTGGCGGTATAGAATGTTTGAAATTCAATACATGTATCCAAGAAATAAACAATATTGCTAAAAATATATTCTTTGGTCAAAATATTCTCTGTTTTTAATGTGGTAAAGTACATATCCATAGAAGTTTGTGTAGCATCTCACGAAGGCAAAAGTAGACGTGTTGTTTCACAATACTTCCTTTGGTGTCATAAATTTAAAAAATATATAATGGCAGGTCTTCTCCTGCCAGTTTAGAGTTAACTCAGCTTTTCCATTATGGCCAAAAAACTGTATTTTATAATTTCCACGGATAAATGTAAATCATTAATGGGAGAAAATTAGAAAATTTGTCTTCTCCCACATGTTTGATGCAGTAAGTTAAAGAGTTTATTTCTATCATTAATTTCACTTTAGTCACTTTTTTTTGACAAATGGAAAAGAATGTTTAAAGCTTTAATTTTATATGATCTGTATTATCAAAGGAATGCATTTGATGAGTATTAACATGAAAGCTAGCACTCGGGCCACAATTAATGCCAACTTCATCAGCAGATGTAGAAGACAAGTAAATAACAGAGAGCCTAATGGCAAGTCTGTTAGATGTGTCATGGGCAGAAGCTTTTTGAAATTCAGTAAAAGCATCTAGTACTCAATTTCAATCTGAAAGAACAAATATCCGGAAGCATTGCAATTAGGCTATAAATAACTATTGGAAAGAGGTATGCCATATTTCCATAAATGGCTAGAAAGAATGACTTGGTGATGCTCTTAGTCTTCTTTAAGGTGTTATATTGTAATGTGAGCAAAGGTCCTTTTTGCACTACTCTCTGCACTGACAAAATAACGTTCACTTTTTTATGGGTCATAGAAGCTCAACCATCCTAGAAATTAATCACATTGGCTCAACGTGTTTAATCTCAAGGGATCCCTCCAGGACTTTTCCTGTCACTCTGCTTCCTATGTCACCTCCAGTCTGCGTGGGTAGAGATCAGAGGCTTAATGTGTTTCCCTGAAGAACCCATCAACTACATTTCTTTTGGTCACTGGAAGTGTGTTGTAAAAGAATTAGAAACCTCCCCTTGCGATCAGAGGCTGGTACTCCTGTGGGATTCAGTTACATCTTTAGACAAGAAGCTTTGAAGTAAAGATAAAATTATGATAAAGACAGGCAGTGCAGAAGCCTGCTGTTTGACCTTGCTGAGACTCACACTCCATGCTATTGCTGGCCTATGCCCACTGAAGTATACCCATAAGCAGGCTGGAAATACAATGACTTTTTGTCCAAAGGTGATGTGGAATGCCTTCTACATTTTACTGTGTTTTTCTGGAGTAACTCTGACATAAGCCCTACCATCATCTAGCACCCAGCTTTTCATGGGCCACAGCATCAGCATTACTTGGAAGCTTGTTAGAAATTAAGAATCTCAAGTTATTTCAGACCTACTGAAGCAGAATCTGCATTTTTAAAATATCCCCAGAATATTTGTGTGCACGCTGAAATTTTAGAAGCCCTGCTCTACATTGCCCCTATTTGATTGAAGTCAACACACAACTTCTTTTGTGCTAGCTGGTAGCTTCTCTTGATCTTACAGTTCAGGATTTGCTGTGCTTACTCTCCTACTACCTTTTTCCTCTTCACTGGATACATAGAAAATATTTGATGAGGGAAGAGTTTAGCATTTACTTAAACAAGTTATTTAGTTTCCAATTAAATATTTGAACAATTTTTACTATTGTATGTATAATATAGTTTGAGTAGGGCAATTAGAGGTAAAAAGAAATGTATCAGTAAATTGAATACTTTCTGAGTTTATTACTATATATGTTCATGTTTGCATCACTGTCCAATCCTTTATGTTTTATGTGAGTGCATCTACTAAGATAAATGCAATGTTTACTTATACTGACACAATAATTGCAAATTGAATTACAAAATATTTGTATGCAAACTAGGAATTTTAACAGGTACAGCATAAAAATGTCCTGGTAAAGATACAACCAATTACCTCCTGTTTCCTAATGAATGGGGAATAATTAAAATAAAAACTCCCATGAAGAACCAGTTTTAATAAGAAAAGCTCACTCTAGTGTTGTATGTGGAGAAATTATTTTATCTAAGTTGTTATAACAGATGCATTAATTTTCAAATTGAACTCTTAAAAAAGTTGTCATACTTCTGGTGTCTTTCCATGTTATAGTTTAATTAATTGCCAAGTTTTACTACCCTTTACTTAAAAGTAGTTAAACTGCTTTCCCCACATTTCTATCTGCATAACGTTGAGCACTATTATTGCTGATATTTTCTAGGTGATGTTACAAATGTTTGTGTATAAGCATGTGTACCTGAGAAATACTGATGTATTATTTTCATATCATCTAGATACAAACTCTGTATTTGTTTACTAGTTCTAATAGATTTTAAGGATTAAAATTTTACAGGAGATGAAATGCAAGCTCACAGGCTGTCTAACTGGGTGACTTAACAGGTGTTCATATGAAGAAAAAGTGGGCATTGTGACCCCCATAAGAAGAAACACAGATATAAATAAAGATTATGTCTTTTGGATATTTTCCATTAAGATTTAGTATTTGTTTTTTTTTCTGTGGTTAGTGTTAAGTTTGTTCTCTTTGTGTGTTCTTGCTAAATGTAAAACATTCGTCTTGCTTCATTGACCTGGAAAAATGAAAAGGACAGCTGCATAGAGCAGGGATTCTTGGAACTTCTTAAGACTTCCTCAAGTGCCTTCAGGCCCTGTCTACCTTCCCCAGCCTCCTCAACCAGAATGGCTCCGATAGTTGATAGAAATTGTATTCATTTATCTACATGCATACCCTGATAGTGTTTGTATATGCTAATAAAACTGGGAGTAATGCAAAGGAATTGGACAAATACTCAGGAGTCTCAGCAATCACCATGTCAGGTCTCAGAGGCTGGAAAATCATCTAGAGCATAAGAATTGTCAAGTAGGTGTCCATTGCTTCCTATTCAAATGCTCTGCCATTAGAGTAACCATAGTCAGTTATATTATTGTCAGAAGTTATTTGCTATCCATCCCTATGAAATAATTACATTGTCTTGGCCTATATCACCCTATCAGGTATGATTCAATGACTCAGTTTGGCCTATTAAATGTGAGAAAACACGTGACAAACGGCATTTCCAAACACAACCTCTAAGTGCTACCTGTCTTTTTCCTTAGCCATGGGAATGATATGTACCATAGAGTCCTGTCATTCAGTCAGAGTCCTGAAATGAAGGAACAGAACAAAGCTGCAACTGAGCCACATTGGTATATATTTGAGGGAGAAATAAGCATTTGTTTTTGTTAGACATTGAACATTTGTGCCATTTGTTACTGCAGCATTATTTTGCCTAGAATGACTGGCGTGGTCATCAGCTATTCTATGTTGCTATCAACTGATTTCTTTTATGCTTATTCCATTTAGCTTGCTCTCTCTCTCTCTCTCTCTCTCTCTCTTTGTCTACACACCCACCCCACCACACACACACGTGCATATCTCAGAGAAATTGCAGGTTTGTTTCCAGACCACTGCACACTGCAATAAAGTAAATATTGCAATAAATCAAGTCACACAAATTAGGGGGGCTTTCTCAGTACATATAAAAATTATATTTACTCTACACTGTACTCTCTTATGTGTGCGGTATTATTATGTCTATAAATGCACATACCTTAAAAAAATAATTTAATACAATTCCTAATGATCACGTGAGCCTTCACTGAGTTGTAATCATACCGCTGGCAGAGGATCTTGCCTCGATATTGATGGCTGCTGACTGATCAGGGTGGTGGCTAGGAAGCTTGGAGTGGCTATGAAAATTTCTTAAAATAAGACAATAATGACGTTTGCCACATGGATTGACGCTTTCTTTCATGAAAGATTTATCTGTAACGGGAGATGCTGCTTGAAAGTCTTTTACTCACAGTAGAATTTCCTTCAAACTTGGGTCAATCTTCTCAAAACTTGCAGCTACATTATCATGTAAGTTTATATAATATTATACATCATTTATTGTCATTTCAATGATTTTCACAAACATCTTCACCAGGAGTAGAACCTAACTCAAGAAACTGCTTTCTTTGCTTATCCAAAAGAAGCAACTCATTTGTTGAAGTTTTATTGTGACATTGCATCAATCCAGTCAGATCTTCAAGGTCTACTCCTAAGTCTACTTGCTATTTCCATTACATCTGCAGTTACTTCCTCCACTGAAGTCTTGAATCGCTCAAAGTCACAATGCTATTACTTCTACATTGACAATCTGTTGCTTAGTATGTCCACTTTTACAAATTATTTTAGCTATATATTCCAGATAACTTGCTACGGCTTCTCCATCAGCACTTGCTACTTCACCATGTACTTTTATGTTATGGAGATGGCTTCTTTCCTTAAATCTCATGAACCAGTCTCTGCTAGCTTCCAACTTTTCTTTGGCAGCCTTCTCATCTCTCTCAGCTTTCACAGAATTAAGAAGAGTTAGGGGTGTGTTCTGGAGTAAGCTTTGGCTTAAAGGAATGTTGTGGCTGGATTGATCTTCTATCCAGATCACTCAAATTTTCTTGATATTAGCAAAAAGGCTGTTTTGCTTTCTTATCATTCCTGTGTTCTCTGGAGTAGATGTTTTAATTTTCTTCAATTTTTTTTTTCCTTTACATTCACATCTTGGCTGTTTGGCTCAAGATGCCTAGTTTTTGGCCTACCTTGCTTTTGACATGCTTTTTTCCCTATGCTTAATCATTTCTCTCTTTTGATTTAAAGTGAGAGATGTGTGACACTTCCTTTCACTTGAACACTAAGAGGCCATTGTAGAGATATTAATTGGACTAATTTCAGTATTGTTTTACTCAGAGAATAGGGAGGCCTGAGGAGAGTGAGAGAGATGAATGAACAGCTGGTTGGTGGAGCAGTCAGAACACACACACATTTATCAGTTAAGTTTTTCTCTTGTATGGGCACAATTCATGGCACCCCAAAAGAGTTGTGATAGTAACATCAAAGATTACTAATCACAGATCACCATCACAGATATAATAATGAAAGGTTTCAAATATTGTGAGAATAAACAAAATGTGACACAGAGACATGAACTGAGCACATATTGTTGGAAAATTGGTGCCAATAGACTTGTTGGACTCAGGGTTGCCACAAACTGTCAATTTATGAAACACCCAATATCTGAAAAGCATAATAAACAAAGGTATGCTTGTATATGGCTTTTTTGTATTCATTGTTTCCACTTATGTATGGTATCTATTGCTTTGTCTATTCTTTCATGTGATTTTATTATTTTTGGTCTCCTGTGTCTTTCTGCTTCTAATTCGTACTGTCCACTCTCTAAGTTTCTCATTAATATTCTCAAGAAAATTAGTCATTTTATCATCCTGACTGAGCAGAGTGTTCATGCCTGTCCAGTTTATTGGCCATTAGTCAGCCATTATAGTTGTATATCTGAGGACTGTGTTGTGGCATGTCATTTACTACATGTGGCATGTCATTTTGGTAACAATTTTCATGATAGGTAAAATGTCACATGCTCTTAAGTTTTTTTAGAAATCACGAATAGTATTAAAATATCTTTCTTCAAGACTTTCTCAAAATGTTAGCATCTATAAATGGAATAATTGTATTAGTGCCATGGATTCTATTCAGGAAATCAGATGTAATCAGAAGTTAAAATACAATTAAAAGAAAACTGAGTGTTTCTAATAAGCTTTCTCTTTATTAACTAAAATACATATTATAATGAAAATCACATTGATCTCTCATTTTAGGATATTTGGTTTGGTTCATTCTACTATTAGTCACTCTATTAGTCATAGGAGATGAATGATGTCATCCTTTTCCATTTTCTCTGTTATCATTTTCTTGCAAACCTTATAGTAGAGAAAAAGAGTTCTATATAATCTCAAGGCTCTGCTCACTCTGCTGTGTTTATGAGTTCATCTAATCCTTACAACCACATTTCAGGTTGACAATTGTTAAGACATCAGTGGATATAGATGCCAATTTCGTGAAATATCCCTGAGAATAATACATCCTGAGTTATTTTTGAAACTTAAGGTATTCATCCTGCAGAGGAGGAATAGCTTCAACATTCTTTCATTTCTGTTCAATCAATTTCCACAAATTTGTATTCCAATGCAAGCCTCTTTCATTTAGTCACAGCATTACGGAAACCAAAATCTCAAAATACCTCTAAAACTACTGAATGGAATCCTGTCAAAATAGAAGCTCAGGCTCATGCCTTAGCATCTGCCCTCAGAAAAACTGTGAAGTTTTTAGTGGCAACAGAGGAAGAGAGGATGCATTAGAAATGGCATTTGGCCTCACATATTTTTAGAGGAAATCTTGATTCTGCTACTTTCTGGCTGTGTGATCTTCACAACTCAGTGCCCTTAACAAGAACACAAATTAGATTTAATACTCATTACATCCAACTGAAGATTCTTATTTTGATGCCATCCTGGATTCCTCTATTTTAATGCCTGTAATTTCAGAGTGGCACTGGTAAGCTCAGTGTTCCCCTCAGGACCACAGTCTATGAGCCTCAAGCTTGTCTTACCCCATGTCCCAAATTCAGATGGATATTTTCATTGTTTTATTTCAAATAGTTTATTTCAGTATATTAATGCTACAGATTGAATTGTGTCCCCCAAAATTTATATGTTGAAGCCCTAGTCCCCAATATAATTACATTTGAAGATAGAGTTTTTTAGGAAGTAATTAAGCTTAAATGAGGTCAATAAGGGTCTGGTCATAATCCAATAGAATTGGTGGCCTTATAAGAAAAGGAACAGAGAGAGACTGATCTCTCTCTCCATGAGCACAAAGAGGTCATATGAGCACACAGCACAATGGGGGCCACCTGTAAGCCAAAGAAAAAAGGCTTCAGAATAAAACCTATCTTGCCAGCACCTTAATGTTAGACTTCTAGCCTTTATAACTGTGAGAAACAAATTTCTGTTGTTTAAGTCATCCAGTCCATGGTATTCATTATGGCAGCCAAAATGAACAAATACAGTTAATCCCTACCCCTTCATCCCTCAAACACTTAACCTGCTGCTGGAGTGACCACATCTGCATTTGTCAAGAGCCTCTTTAGACATTCTTAAACCAATAAAATGACATTAACAGGAGAAAAGGAATGTTGGGATTGAGACATGACAATGCAATAGAAATTAGGGCTAATAAAAAGAAAATCAAGACAGATATAAGTAAGATTTTTGTTGTTGTTGTTTCTTTTTGAGATAGGGTCTGGCCCTGTGGCCGAGGCTCGAGTGGAGCGGTGTGGTCATGGCCCACTGTAGCTTCAACCTTCCTGGCTCGAGTGATCTTCCTACCTCAGCCTTTCCAGTAGCTGGATCACAGTCATGTGCCATCATCAGCTAATTTTCTTTTTATGTTTTAATTTTTTGGTGGAGATGGAGTCTCACTAGGCTGCCCAGATTGGTCTCAAATTCCTAGGCTCAAGCTATCCTCCCAAGTCAGCACCCCAAAGTGTAAGGATTATAAGCATGAGCCACAGCACCTGGCTGGTAAAATTCTAGCAAAGGGGAATGAGTGGAAGGTGACATAAGTTATTAGCGAAAACATTATATCTGATGGCTTTCCTGTTCTCTTTCCTTCATTTTCATAAAAAAAAAAAACCTCATGACTAATTAAAAGGGAAAAGGAAGAGTGCACTTATTTTTTACCTCTTTAATTATTTTTTTCTTTGCTCTGAAGAAGTTCAGAGTAAATAACATGGAAATCACTACACAAACAAATTGTAACTGATTTCATGTAAAAATGAGTGACACTTAAGTGTAATGTAAAATCCTATACATTTTATTATAATAAAAGAAAATAAAGAGCAAAATGATGTCTACATAAAATGAAAGCACACCAGACATGCTTACATAAAATATGCAATTTTACATTTTCTTTCTAAATTAGTAAGAAGACAAAATGGTTGTAAAATAAAGGAAACAATGTTAATAAGAATTAGAAAAGTTTAGAACATAAATGGCAGAACCTAAAAATTTATTACATAGAAAATATTACTTAGAAGTTAAAGTAGTCTAAATAAAACACAAGAGTAAATGAGCATAAATTATGAAATACATATGTAATTATGGTATACATAGATTGATATATATGAATTATTAGGTGGAATATAAATAATGTAAATTATTAAATAGAATATTAAAATGAGAAAAATTAAAAATAAAGAAATGAAAAGGTTTGAGGAGGAAATGAGAACTATTGATAGTCAAAGAAAAGTCAACATTTAGATAATATGAATCTCTGAAGACAAAAAAAATCAAAGCAAGGGTATAGAAAAATACTAAACTACATTAAGTAACATATAATGAAAAGAATTATATTCTCATCAAAAATTTTAACACCAATAATTTATTCCAAAAGAATATTGAGTAATAAAGTACTCAAGAAATTAAAATATGAGCCACTAATTTTGTATCTAGCAAAGTTGATTTTCAAACATAAAGGTCACAGACAAACTTTTTGTGACCTGTAAAAACTCAGTAAATTGTTTCCTTTTCTGAGGAATCTGCTAAAGGGAATAAGTAGACAATCAAAATGACTAGAGAGACATTGACATAACTAGTGATGAACATTAACTATATAGTTACTTGTAGAATGAATCCTATGTCAGAGTTACGAGGGAGAGAATATAATATGCTCGGACTCTGTAGATGTAGTTTAACTATAGCAAAAAGCAAGGTGGGGATTATAGGAATAATATATGTAAAAATAGTTTTGAGAGTTCTCAGTTGATGTGGTGGTATTAATATTGTTAGTCTAAAACTATGGTATATGTAATGTGTGAAAAACTAGTACTTATGAGATTTACTAATTCTGTAATTCATCATCCTTGGAAAGTAGGATTCTGATTCTTTATGAAGAGGAAAGCAGATACAAGTGTAATACATGTGATTAATTTGAAAAGCCTCTAGTACTAAATTGGAAATGGAAGTATAAATATGGAATTAAGAGTGTCCTGATTTATACCTATATAAACATATATAAAAATATATAATATAGTGTATGTATGTGTATATACAGTATATGTATGTGTGTATATTCCTAGCTTTCCTATCAAAGAGCCTAGAAACAATGACCAGCTCAGAAACAATGTATATCCCTAGCATCTGACATCCAGGTAGTCTTAAAATACTATTTCTCATGAACATACTAGGGTTGCTTAAAAAAAGTCTGATGATATATCTGTGGCAGCAAATGTCCAAGCTAAGTCTAAAACATCTTGTTATACCAATTGGTAATAAAGCTATCAAACTTTGCTAGAGTAATGTTAAAAATTACTAGATTTATGTCAGAAGGAGACCATTTGAAGAAGCTCTCACTAGCTAAAGATACAATAATTTGTACTTTAATAAGGATAATTGCAATTGACTTAAATCTATTACTATACTATATTGACAACAGATCAATAAGGGGAAATAAAAAGCATTTATCTTATGCTACTGGGTGACTAAATAATAGAGGAGAAGCGTGTCTCTTTATAATAATATTCTAACTAAAATATAGGCAAGAAATTATATAAATGAAATATCACTAATTGCAATCCCCATTGAATTAATCAATTCAAGCATTGAATATTAACAGCTGCCAATGTCACATAAAGAAAGGCAACCACACATTATGAGGGTCTCTAGGAAAGAAATCAATATCATTATCATGATGTCAAAGGGGTTGAACATGAGTCTGATAAAGAGCCTGGATTTACCTGTCAACTTGTTAAAAAAAAAAAAAATAGGCAGAAGAATATACAAAGCTTTACCATGAGTATAAAATCAGTAAACTTTAGACTCTTTAATACTGTAGGCCAAATGATTCAGATTCTTCAACAGATAAATTGTAAGGGAAAGGAATAGAAAGGAACCTGTAGATTAAAGGAACTTAACAGCATACCAAATTTTAAAAAGTTAGGCAGTGCCACAGAGCTACAGTGTTTCAAGATGTACACATTGGTGGAAAAAAAAAAAACTATAATGAAACAAAGAAATGATTACCATAAAAGTTAAAAGCATAATTACTTTATGGGGAAGGGGGAAAAGTGATGGGGATTGGGAAGCAATAGGATTTGGGAGGTGGCTGGCAATGTTCTTGATCTGGGTGTTGGTTACAGGGGTACTTACCATCATCATTATTCATGCCCAATCTGTATATTAACAGCACAAAATAAAAATTCATTTCCTCTTTTAGCAACCCCATCCCTCTTCTCTCATAAGTTATCACTTATGACATACTCATGTATATCCCCCCAGATATTTTTCTAACCTTTTATATTAGATAGATATACATATATATATACATGTACATATGCAATAATGTATGAATATAAACTTGAATAAGGTTTTTATGTATTTTTATAGATATGCAATCAGCCTATATATATATTATCCTTTGACTTCCTTTTCTCACTGAAAAATATATCTAAGCTACATTTTCTATTAGATAACTACCTTTGCCTCATCCTTTTGAATGGCTATATGATATTTCTTAGAATGGCCATAAAATTATTTAACTGTTTTATTAGATATTTTATATGTATAAAATGTTTATAAAATATGAAAAATACAATGATCAGTGATAAAATGGAAACTCCCATCATATAGTTTAAAATATAGCTCAATATCTTTGAAGTTTGCTGTGTATGCCTGACATTATCCCATCATCTTTCCTGAGTTATTTTACAGTATCAGGTTGATTATCCTCTAAGTTTTTTGTTTTGTATTCATATCTTCAAGCTTTTATTACATTTTTAAAAATGTGTTATAAAATTTATTTTAATTCTGTGTTTGATAATTTTGATATCCACAGTCTTGAGACCCTGGGATATTGTCTTGTATTTCATTTGTGCATGAAACTTTGTTTCCTTGTCCATTTTATGACTTTCTGTTCACTGTGAGTTCATAACTTTTTGGATCTTTATTTATAGGAATTCAGTTTTAGGTATGGGTTAAAGCCTTCGGTTATTTTATTAGTGGTAATTTTCATATGCTTTTGATAGATGCCTAGCTAAGTTACTAACCTGAAACCACTTTCAACTGAATTATCAGCTTCAGTTCAAACTTTGTAATCACTGGCTCTTTAATGTGCACTTAGGAGCACATGGAACAAAGTGCAACGTCAATGCAATAGCCCAAAGCACTGTAGTTAATACTGTGATAGGCAGTTTAAAATATACGTTACAGAAATGTGACTATGTTTTCTCTTCTATAATACTGGCAGCTTTTGGGGGTTTTCTGTATTCTTTCATTCTATACTCAAACTACACTAAAAAGTCAATATTAGCAATATTCTATAGTTCAGCAAACTGAAGTAAGTAAAATTAAGCTATTTTTTCCCCATGACATTTTCAACTGGTGCCTGTTTTATATACCATGTTCCATATCCATACCATAAGCCTAGAGGTGGTATAATTGTCTTTCTTATTTCTCATTACCATTTTCAGCCCTTTTTTACTTTCTACTCTTGAAATCTTGGGTTCTTTGAAGTACCTGCTTGCAGACTAGATCTGCTATTGGTTCTCCTTTTTGCTGTCATCTAATCTCCAGGGTTCTCCCCTGGGTTTTTAACTATCTTAATATCCAGCTCATTCCCTTTCTAACTTTATTCCTGTCATTATTTCTTGTGACTTCAGTCTCTTTTGTTGATGTCTTCAGTACTTAGCTTCTCAGAAAATCTCATATATAAGAACCCTACTCTGGGGCGAGGTGGCGGGCGCTTGTAGTCCCAGCTACTTGGGAGGCTGAGGCAGGAGAATGGCGTAAACCCAGGAGGCGGAGCTTGCAGTGAACTGAGATCGCACCACTGCACTCCAGCCTGGGCGACAGAGGGAGACTCCGTTTCAAAAAAAAAAGAAAAAGAAAAAAAAAAAGAACCCTACTCTGACCACTACATGCTCTCTTTCAAATTCACATTAGCTTCTTCTCTTCATCAACTCTTTTGCCCGCATTGAAACATCCAATGCTTTGGCCGAACCTATTTTTCGCTGTCATCTGCCTTATCTTTTTTCTTAATTTTCTCTTTACCTATATTAGCCTCCATAATTAATCACTTTAACCACTCTCTTGCAGAGGCCCTCAACTCCCTGCCTTTCTTTAATGCTATCAAAACTTGCCTGGCAAAATGCCAAGCCTGCTTAAACTCGTAATTCTGCTTATTCTGTGCATATACCTGAATATCTGAACATTGGGTGGAGAAAAAGTACAACTACCCTGACTGTTTTACCCTTAAATTTGTAGTCACTAATCTTTAGTGGGCACTCAGTAATGCTAAGCATTCCTTTTATACTTCCCTAGTAAATTGACTTGCTTTCTCATCAAAATGACTCTCATATTTTCTCTTTCTCAATCACTTTAAGCTCTCTTCACTGACAGTAAAATCTATTCTTGCTTCACTGATAACACAGATGCCACCAGAATAGAATGCTCCTGTCTTTTTATCATCAAATCTTTCAGCCTCCATTAATATGCACACATTATTCATCGAACCATTTAGGATGTTTTATCCAACAATCAGCAAAATACACTATGAAAATTGGTTTTAAAATGGGTTTTAAAATATCACATTAAAGAAAAACAGATATGTGTGGTTTCAGTATTGATTAGTTCCATGCTTAAAAATATTATGGCTCTAGGTGGCTTCTCTGTGATTCTCTTGGCTATAAGATAGTTGCCACAAATCCAACATCATGTCCTGATACATCAAAACATAGTAGGAGTTTCTCTTTGCATGTGTCTCCTTTTAATCAAAGAACAAAACAATTTCCCAAACTTTTGAACAAACTATTACCTATATATCTTTGAGCAATTTTAACCATATGCCCACCCCTAAACCAATCATAATCAAAAAGGAAATACAATTGGTTAGGTCCAGTCCATTGAAGTGGGTCTATTAATCCTAGGCATATCTTAACATAATTTGAATCATTTTAGAAAAGATAAAGGAGGAAATAGCAATTTTGGAGACAACCAATATTATGTACTATACCTTTATATTTTGCTTTCTCTATTGTTATAATGGATGACTTGTCTCTATACTTTATTAAAGATCAACTTCCCTTATGCACTCGATCCCATCTTCTCTTGCTCGCACGACGATTTTGTCTCTCAACCCCTGCTTTCTCTGTATCAACAATTTCTCCCTTTCCAAATAATTGTTGCCATTAACATACAAATATGCTGCAACATTTTTCTTTTTGTTTTCTTTTTTTTCTTTTTGAGACGGAGTCTCACTCTGTCGCCCAGACTGGAGTGCAGTGGCGCGATCTCGGCTCACTGCAAGCTCTGCCTCCCGGGTTCACGCCATTCTCCTGTCTTAGCCTCCTGAGTAGCTGGGACTACAGGCACCTGCCACCACGACTGGCTTTTTTTTTTTTTTTTTTTTTTTTTTTGGTAGGGATGGGGTTTAACCATGTTAGCCAGAATGGTCTCCATCTCCTGACCTCGTGATCCGTCCATCTTGGCCTCCCAAAGTGCTGGGATTACAGCCGTGAGCCACCACTCCAGGCCAACATTTAGCTAATTAGCTAATCCTTTAGCTAATTCTTTTGACTTGAAAATACCCTACAATTACGCCAGAGAAACAAAATTTTTTCAAAGTGTTGTGTGTAATCATTGTCTCTATTTTTTCCTTATTCTCCATAGTCAGATTAAATTACTGGTATCTATATTACATATTAAGAGGTTTTATCTAATTAAAGTTATTATAATTATTGTGGTTTACTCTCATCACAAGTTCACTGAATGAATGTGTTTTTTTAGGTTCCATCAACTTTTTTTGTTGCTTACACATTTGTTATTTTACAACTGTACCCATTCTTTCAATTAATACCAAAAAGAAAAAAATAAACCTGGGGAGAGAGAATTGAAGAATAAAGAGATAAAGGAGCTCTAAACAATAGTAGCAAAAGGTTTGGAAAAGTATAGGAAAGGATGGGCTAAAGCGAAGACATATTTATATGAAGATCTGTCAGGGCCATTGGCCTTAGAGAGTGGTAGTCTTTTATTAATCAAGGAAGAATACCATATACCTTTTTGTGGATCCTCATTTATCTAACAAAATGCTGTGCTTATAAGTAGGTACAAGACACTTATTTGTCAAATTTAAGTTTTCAAATTGTAGAGTATTTTCAGAAAAACTAACAAAACATCACATGTGATTTGTACCATCACTTCATGAGGTAAAATAAAAAGGAATAATTATCATTGTTTTACTCTATTTGTGATTTCAAGCCAGTCATTTAACCTTTTTGAGGCCAGTGCCCCTATTACTAAGGCTGTAGTGAGAATTGAATTAATTCAGTACCCAGCACATAGCAAGCGTATTTGTGTTAGCTATTATTATTATTGTTATCATTATTATTTTAAAGACAGGGAAACCGAGGTTTAGAAAGGTGAGAACTACCTAACTGGAGAATGATGAGTTCTTGAGATAAAAATCCAGGTCTTTTTATTTCAATCTAATGATCTCTCTACCATATTGTTGGACAAAGTGGGTATCACTTAGTGTGGATTATAACATCAATTCAATTCCAGACAAATTTATTTCCCTTGGGAGACTGACATTTGTCTTCTCTTCGGATAATGGGAATTAAAACACTGATTAGCTTTACCTCTGTTTACTGGCTGCTGAGAAACTGAATCAAATTTAAAGTGTAATCATAGCAATTATCTGTCTTTATTGACTTTATCTTCATTTTCTTTATATATGTCTTATTTGTATTCTGATTTGTCTTGGTAATTACTTTTTACATATATTTTCGTATTAACTGTCCTCAATTTCTTAGGAGAATTGCTCAGCATTGCTGAACAAATAAATATCCGCTACTGCTCTTGCTGGGACTTGCAACATAGAGTTTGCCCATGTGAGAGGTAGAGAAATTGCAAGCCAAAGCCTACAGTTTGGAGCTTCCACCCTTGTGGCTCCTTATTTAGAGCTCATAATTGAAACCACTATTTGTTTTCTCTGTGATGTCTTAATATATGCAGAATGATTCTTTCAATTGTCAGTCACACAAGCCTCTTTTGATTTCTAAGCCTCAGCTGCTCTGGGGGACAACAGTCTTTCTTTTGAAGTGTTCACACTAGGGTTCTCCAAAATTAACACGTTTGCCTCAGAGCTTACATGTTGTCTCAATCTCTATCTCTTTTTAAATTGAGATATAATAAACATATAGCAAACTGTATAAAGTACATTACTCTTACTGATGCAGTTTAAGAATTATTTGCATATGTTTGCATTCTTTTAACCATCACCTGGATCAAGATATAGAACATTTCCAGCATGCAATAAGGTTGTTTTGTGCCCTATCTTGTCCATACAACCTCCGCCAGGAGGTAACTTGTATTGTGACTTCTGTCATCAACAATTAGTTTTGCCTGTTCTTAAATTTTCTGTAAATAAAATCATGCATATTGTATGAACATTTTTGTGTGTCTTGCTGACCTCTTTTTTATTATTCAACACATCTAAGATTTATCCATGTTTTCTCTTGCACCTGTATTTTGCTGTTTTTTACTTTGTACTTTCTATAATGGACATAAATCTATATGATGCAAGAAAAGGCAAAATTATGGAAGCAATTTGTTTTTGTTTCCTTCATTCCTAGGTTTCTATTGTTAATTTCCTTAATCCTTTATGTAAAATATATGATAAATATGGAGGCTTTGCAAGGGAAAGAGAATGGAAACTAAAATACTTAAAATACCAGAGTTAGAGGATAGAAGAATTTCACTTACTATTAAAAAATACTTCTCTACACATTTATTCATAATAACAAAACTAGTAGAAATTTTAGTTTTTCTTTATGGCCCATTCTTACTTTTTTTATTCTTCACCCACAACATAATAGAGGGAAGAGAATGCTTATTTAGCTGTGGCCATTCCTACAGATTATGTTTCTCCCACATTCTAATTTATATTCCATTCCCTTTAATATTTTCCCTTCTTTCCTTTGTTTATCTCAGGTGGAGGGAAAGGATACCCAGAGCTCTTCCAACACTGATATTATCCGAACCACACTGGTGATTTCTCTCTACATAAATATCCTGCTTTCCCTATGCACACAAACTGTTTTCTTTCTAATCTTATGTAAATGGTGATATCTCATAGGAATGTTGACTGTAAAAGATCCTCCAGGGTTTCTTCTCCTTACAAAATTATCTGAACCATTCTACATACAGGTTTTGTGTTATCTTTTTCACTGATATTGCTGAGAGATTAAAATGTATAAAAATCATCAAAGTGGTTTCGCCTTCACTTTATCTTTTATTTTTATCTATATGCTTCATTTCTTATCAATTTTAGTAAAAATCTGATTTCTTGTTGGGTTCATCATTTCATTATTATTTCTCACTTAGGTCTGAGACCGTATATGAGTTTTGAATTCTCATCTGTTTTCAGTGATTCAGAATCTAAGTATACACTTTTCTATTAGAAATGAGTAAACTAATATTACTGAGGTGGAGGTAGGGGTTTGGGGAAGAGTGAGCAAGTACAACATACTCTTGTTTAGGATTCCCTGGGACTGAATTTGCATGATTAAACAATCTTAAGATATAAAATATTTGCATTGGTAAGTTATTTAAATTATATTTTAAATATTGCTAGGCTATCAAAACAACTACAGATTGATGTATGTCATTAATTTTCCTAAGTCTTGTAGCTATGCAGCTGTAGGTCTCTTCTAGAATCAGAAAGTAGCAGATCACCCAGACCAATTCCCCAATATGAGTTATGGAGAGGATGGGAGGAAGACATACCTTATCTCATATTTTTTCTGTAATCAGAGGACCTGGAAAGGTATTTCTATAGTATTCAATTATTAGAAAAGACCTCAGAAGCCATCTGACCTGACCTGACCTATCCTATACTCATTTATTTTCTACAACTTCCCACAAATGATTACAGAATCTCTTCTTGAATACTGCCAGTGGCTGGAAATCTCAATCTGATATGACACATGTGCTGATCATAAGCAGCTAGCATTTCAGAAATCTATTGATATAGCACAAGACCATATCATGACTTTTAACAACTATAATTTATTATTTCTTGCAATTATATAGGTTAGGAATTTGGGCAAGAATTAATAGGGCTGTTTTTCTAGTTTGCATATTGCCAATAGGATCACTCGCTCAGCCAAATAGGACCCAAAGATTCAAGATGGTTTTATACCTGGCACTTTGATGCTACCCGATATAGTCTCTCTCTTTCTCTGTAGTGTCTTATCCTTCAAGCTCTATGTGGCTCTATCTTCAGCATGAGAATCTGTAACTCCTTGTAGCATGACAGCTGGCTTCCAAGAGAGAACAAGAAAGTAGCAGGCATCTGAAAAGAACAGTCACCTCATCACTGATCACTTCTTTCATACTCTATTAGTTAAAACAATTCATGACTATCCCTGATTCAAGGCGTGATGAAACAGAAATAGACTCCACTTTTTGAATAGAGTAGCCACAAAGCCTCATTGCCAAAAGCTGTAGGACGGGAGATACAATTGCAGCTACCTTTGGAAATACCCTACCACATCCAGAAAGTAATGCATCACACAACACCACCTCCTCTCCCTTACCTACTGCCAATCAATGCTCCTGACTGTTTTCATTCTGATGCTCCCTCCACCCGTTTCAGCTATCTTCCAACTCAGGCCTTATAAACTGTGATCTTGATTTCTAACTCTGGCCTAACTGAATTTGATATACAGCTGTATTATTCTGAAATACAGTTTTGCTCATTCTTTTAAGTGTTGGAGGTAGAAAATTCCATATCCTAGAGCAAGGCAGGGAGGAAAACAATGCTTTTCATGTCATGTTGAGACATCTTTAACTGTCAAAAATTTTTTCTACATAGAGAACTACAATTCAACCCCCTGCAAATATTATTGTTTCCTAGTTCTATGTGTAAGAGCTATTTAAATGCTAAATACAGCTACAGTGTTCTCAGACAAGCTATTGCCTACTCTTCACTAAACATCTCTGTCTTCTGTCATTGTTTCCAAACCCTTTACTAGCATAACAATTCCTTTTCAGATAGACTTCATTTGGCTAATATATATCTTAAAGCAGACACAGTTTACTTGGAGAGACGATGTCATTTATATTCTAGTTCTGGACACTATAAATCTGTTGCCACTGTGGTCTTATTTTGAGCCTGTGATGAAACAAAATCTTTAAATTTTGTTCATACTTTCTGTTCACCCATTTATCTCTCATTCTATGGTTAATATACTCACATGGTTGCATATAAACCTGATGCGTATGAACTCGGGTGAAGTGCCCGGAACATTTGGGGAATGTAAACTCACTTTATTCCATGCAGGTACAGCTCAATTACCAAATTAAGAAATATGCACGTCTTCAGATGAAAATTTCTAGATGATACAATTACAATTTTTGATTTCCCTAAGGTATATTCCTTTGGTATCCTTACTCTCCAAACATATAAACTTTTAATACTTTTAGGTTGTAACCGTAAGCTACTTCATAACAGGGGAGGGGAGGTGCAGATCTAGTCATTAGGCAAGGTCATTAACTGCATGTCTTACAATAAGAGTTTTTCCATTCTTAACATTTTTTTTCTAAAAGTAATAAATCATTTAGAAAATGGTCTCAAATACTCACTTGTCATAATATCTTGAGGAAAGGTTTTCTTATATGTCTCAATTTCTACTGTTTGGTTTCATTAAAATGTGCTCAAGGTTTATTCTTTTGTGTTAAGAAGTCTTCACATCAGAAATTCTTCATTCTAATACTCACCCAAGGTTTTAAACCTACATCCTAGGATATGTATATTTATTTAGCTAACATGTCAGTCTCTTCTTTCTACAAGATGACTAACTGTGATTATTCCTTCAGTTTCTCAATTCACTCACTCAGCAAGTATGCTTGAAGGAGTGTCTATACCTGAGAGTCAGAAAGGTCAGTTCCATGTTCTGTGAGGTTTACATTCTTATGGAAGAAAATAAATATGTAAATAAATAAATATGTACTGTGATTGTAGTTATAAGTTCTATAGAGAAACATAATCAGAATAAGTAATCAAAAGCAAGGAAAAGTGAATGGGGTAGGAACTACTTTAAAGGCAGTCAGGGAGAAGAGCCCTCTGAATCTGAGATCATGATGTTTGGACAGATATCTGACTCCTGGGCAGGAGTCAGTCTGAGGAGATGTGTGAGTGGAGTATTCAGCTCAGAGGTGCAGAAGGTGACACGGCTTCAGGATGGATCAACTTTTGTGTGTTCCAGAAGGAACAGGAAAGTCATGGTAAGCAATAAGAAGTAGTAAGTGATAAAGTAGAAGAAATAAGTGGGGAAGGGCAGTTCATGGAATAATTTTCATGCCATTGGACATATTTAGCTTTTAGCTTGAATGCAGTGAAAACTGTAGCAGGCACTGCTGCTGCCACATTTAGAAATATTTTCTGGAGTCTCCAGCTCCCAGTGCGAGCAACACAGAAGACGGGTGATTTTTGCATTTTCAACTGAGGTACCGGGTTAATCTCAGTAGGGAGTGTCGGACAATCGGTGCTGGTCAGCTGCTGCAGCCCGACCAGTGAGAGCTGAAGCAGGGCAAGGCATCGCCTCACCTGGGAAGTGCAAGGAGGAAGGGAATCTCTTTTCCTAGCCAGGGGAACTGAGGCACACAACACCTGGAAAATCGGGGTAACTCCCACCCCAATACTGTGCTTTACCAAGGGTCTTGGCAAATGGCACACCAGGAGATTATATCCCACACCTGGCCAGGAGGGTCCCATGCCCACAGAGCCTCCCTCATTGCTAGCACAGCAGTCTGCAATCTAACTGCAAGGCAGCAGTGAGGCTGGGGGAGGGGCGCCCGCCATTGCTGAGGCTTAAGTAGGTAAACAAAGCCACTGGGAAGCTCAAACTGGGTGGAACCCAC
Source organism: Chlorocebus sabaeus (assembly GCF_047675955.1). Lineage (NCBI taxonomy): Eukaryota > Metazoa > Chordata > Mammalia > Primates > Cercopithecidae > Chlorocebus > Chlorocebus sabaeus. Next base: position 41,051,171 of record NC_132913.1, read on the forward strand.
AGCAGCTCAAGGAGGCCTGCCTGTATCTGTAGACTCCACCTCTGGGGACAGGGCACAGCTAAACAAAAAGCAGCAGAAACCTCTGCAGATGCAAACGACCCTGTCTGACAGTTTGAAGAAAGCAGTGGATCTCCCAACACAGAGGTTGGATGTGAGAACGGACAGACTGCCTGCTCAAGTGGGTCCCTGATCCCTGAGTAGCCTAACTGGGAGACATCCCCCACTAGGTGCAGACCAACACCCCACACCTCACATAGCGGGGTACACCCCTGAGACAAAGCTTCCAAAGTAAGAATCAGACAGGTACACTCGCTGTTCAGCAATATTCTATCTTCTGCAGCCTCTGCTGCTGATACCCAGGCAAACAGGGTCTGGAGTAGACCTCAAGCAATCTCCAACAGACCTACAGCTGAGGGTCCTGATGTTAGAAGGAAAACTAACAAACAGGAAGGACATCCACACCAAAACCCCATCAATACGTCACCATCATCAAAGACCAAAGGCAGATAAAACCACAAAGATGGGGAAAAAGCAGGGCAGAAAAGCTGGAAATTCAAAAAATAAGAGCGCATATCCCCCTCCAAAGGAACGCAGCTCATCGCCAGCAACGGATCAAAGCTGGACAGAGAATGACTTTGACGAGTTGAGAGAAGAAGGCTTCAGTCCATCAAACTTCTCAGAGCTAAAGGAGGAATTACGTACCCAGCACAAAGAAACTAAAAATCTTGAAGAATGGATAACTAGAATAATCAATGCAGAGAAGGCCATAAACGAACTGACAGAGGTAAAAACCATGACACAAGAAATAAGTGACAAATACACAAGCTTCAGTAACTGACTTGATCAACTGGAAGAAAGAGTATCAGTGATTGAGGATCAAATGAATGAAATGAAGTGAGAAGAGAAGTGTAAAGAAAAAGAGGAAAAAGAAATGAACGAAGATTTCAAGAAGTATGGGATTATGTGAAAAGAACAAATCTACGTCTGATTGGGGTGCCTGAAAGTGAGGGGAAAAATGGAACCAAGTTGGAAAACACTCTTCAGGATATCATGCAGGAGAACTTCCCCAACCTAGTAAGGCAGGCCAACATTCAAATTCAGGAAATACAGAGAATGCCACAAAGATACTCCTCGAGAAGGGCAACTCCAAGACACATAATTGTCAGATTCACCAAAGTTGAAATGAAGGAAAAACTGTTAAGGGCAGTCAGTGAGAAAGGTCGGGTTACCCACAAAGGGAAGCCCATCAGACTAACAGCAGATCTCTCGGCAGAAACTCTACAAGCCAGAAGAGAGTGGGGGCTAATATTCAACATTCTTAAAGAAAAGAATTTTAAACCCAGAATTTCATATCCAACCAAACTAAGTTTCATAAGTGAAGGAGAAATAAAATCCTTTACAGACAAACAAATGCTTAGAGATTTTGTCACCACCAGGCCTGCCCTACAAGAGACCCTGAAGGAAGCACTAAACATGGAAAGGAACAACCGGTACCAGCCATTGCAAAAACATGCCAAAATGTAAAGACCATCGATGCTAGGAAGAAACTGCATCAACTAATGAGCAAAATAACCAGCTAATATCATAATGACAGGATCAAGTTCACACATAACAATATTAACCTTAAATGTAAATGAACTAGATGGTCCAATTAAAAGATAGAGACTGGCAAACAGGATAAAGAGTCAAGACCCATCAGTTTGCTGTATTCAGGAGACCCATCTCACATGCAGAGATATACAAAGGCTCAAAATAAAGGGATGGAGGATGATCTACCAAGCAAATGGAGAACAAAAAAAAGCAGGGGTTGCAATCCTAGTCTCTGATAAAACAGGCTTTAATATATATGCGCCCAATACAGGAGCACCCAGATTCATAAAGCAAGTCCTTAGAGACTTACAAAGAGACTTAGACTCCCATACAATAATAATGGGAGACTTCAACACTCCACTGTCAACATTAGACAGATCAACGAGACAGAAAGTTAACAAGGATATCCAGGAATTGAACTCATCTCTGCAGCAAGCAGACCTAATAGACATCTATAGAACTCTCCACCCCAAATCAACAGAATGTACATTCTTCTCAGCACCACATCACACTTATTCCAAAATTGACCACATAATTGGAAGTAAAGCACTCCTCAACAAATGTAAAAGAACAGAAATTATAACAAACTGTCTGTCAGACCACAGTGCAATCAAACTAGAACTCAGGACTAAGAAACTCAATCAAAACCGCTCAGCTACATGGAAACTGAACAACCTGCTCCTGAATGACTACTGGGTACATAATGAAATGAAGGCAGAAATAAAGATGTTCTTTGAAACCAATGAGAACAAAGATACAACATACCAGAATCCCTGGGATACATTTAAAGCAGTGTGTAGAGGGAAATTTATAGCACTAAATGCCCACAAGAGAAAGCTGGAAAGATCTAAAATTGACACTCTAACATCGCAATTAAAAGAACTAGAGAAGCAAGAGAAAACACATTCAAAAGCTAGCAGAAGGCAAGAAATAACTAAGATCAGAGCAGAACTGAAGGAGATAGAGACACAAAAAACCCTCCAAAAAATCAATGAATCCAGGAGTTGGTTTTTTGAAAAGATCAACAAAATTGATAGACCGCTAGCAAGACTAATAAAGAAGAAAAGAGAGAAGAATCAAATAGACACAATAAAAAATGATAAAGGGGATATCACCACTGACCCCACAGAAATACAAACTACCATCAGAGAATACTATAAACACCTCTACACAAATAAACTAGAAAATCTAGAAGATATGGATAATTTCCTGGACACTTACACTCTCCCTAGACTAAACCAGGAAGAAGTTGAATCTCTGAATAGACCAATAGCAGGATCTGAAATTGAGGCAATAATTAATAGCCTACCAACGAAAAAAAGTCCAGGACCAGATGGATTCACAGCCGAATTCTACCAGAGGTACAAGGAGGAGCTGGTACCATTCCTTCTGAAACTATTCCAATCAATAGAAAAAGAGGGAATCCTCCCTAACTCATTTTATGAGGCCAACATCATCCTGATACCAAAGTCTGGCAGAGACACAACAAAAAAAGAGAATTTTAGACCAATATCCCTGATGAACATTAATACAAAACTCCTCAATAAAGAATTGGCAAACCGAATCCAGCAGCACATCAAAAAGTGTATCCACCATGATCAAGTGGGCTTCATCCCTGGGATGCAAGGCTGGTTCAACATATGCAAATCAATAAACATAATCCAGCATATAAACAGAACCAAAGACAAAAACCACATGATTATCTCAATAAATGCAGCAAAGGTCTTGGACAAAATTTAACAGCCCTTCATGCTGAAAACTCTCAGTAAAGTAGGTATTGATGGAACGTACCTCAAAATAATAAGAGCTATTTATGACAAACCCACAGCCAATATCATAATGAATGGGCAAAAACTGGAAGCATTCTCCTTGAAAACTGGCCCAAGACAGGGATGCCCTCTTTCACCACTCCTATTCAACATAGTGTTGGAAGTTCTGGCTAGGGCAATCAGGCAAGAGAAAGAAATAAAGGGCATTCAGTTAGGAAAAAAAGAAGTCAAACTGTCCCTGTTTGCAGATGACATGATTGTATATTTAGAAAACCCCATCATCTCAGCCCAAAATCTCCTTAAGCTGATAAGCAACTTCAGCAAAGTCTCAGGATACAAAATTAATGTGCAAAAATCACAAGCATTCTTGTACACCAGTAACAGACAAACAGAGAGCCAAATCATGAATGAACTTCCATTCACAATTGCTTCAAAGAGAATAAAATACTTAAGAATCCAACCTACAAGGGATGCAAAGGACCTCTTCAAGGAGAACTACAAACCACTGCTCAGTGAAATAAAAGAGGACACAAACAAATGGAAGAATATTGCATGCTCATGGATAAGAAGAATCAATTTCGTGAAAATGGCCAAACTGCACAAGGTAATTTATAGATTCAATGCCATCCTCATCAAGCTACCAATGAGTTTCTTCACAGAATGGGAAAAAACTGCTTTAAAGTTCATATGGAACCAAAAAAGAGCCCGCATTGCCAAGACAATCCTAAGTCAAAAGAACAAAGCTGGAGGCATCATGCTACCTGACTTCAAACTATACTACAAGGCTACAGTAACCAAAACAGCATGGTACGGGTACCAAAACAGAGATATAGACCAATGGAACAGAACAGAGTCCTCAGAAATAATACCACACACCTACAGCCATCTGATCTTTGACAAACCTGACAAAAACAAGAAATGGGGAAAGGATTCCCTATTTAATAAATGGTGCTGGGAAAATTGGCTAGCCACAAGTAGAAAGCTGAAACTGGATCCTTTCCTTACTCCTTATAAGAAAATTAATTCAAGGTGGATTAGAGACTTAAATGTTAGACCTAATACCATAAAAACCCTAGAAGAAAACCTAGGTAATACCATTCAGGACATACGTATGGGCAAGGACTTCATGTCTAAAACACCAAAAGCAATGGCAACAAAAGCCAAAATTGACAAATGGGATCTATTCAAACTAAAGAGCTTCTGCACAGCAAAAGAAACTACCATCAGAGTGAACAGCAATCTACAGAATGGGAGAAAATTTTTGCAATCTACTCATCTGACAAAGGGCTAATATCTAGAACCTTCAAAGAACTCCAACAAATTTACAAGAAAAAAAAAAAAAACCCATCAAAAAGTGGGCAAAGGATATGAACAGATATTTCTCAAAAGAAGACGTACATACAGCCAACAGACACATGAAAAAATGCTCATCATCACTGGCCATCAGAGAAATGCAAATCAAAACCACAATGAGATACCACCTCACACCAGTTAGAATGACAATCATTAAAAAGTCAGGAAACAACAGATCCTGGAGAGGATGTGGAGAAATAGGAAAACTTTTACACTCTTGGTGGGATTGTAAACTAGTTCAACCATTATGGAAAACAGTATGGTGATTCCTCAAGGATCTAGAACTAGAAGTACCATATGACCCAGCCATCCCATTACTGGGTATATACCCAAAGGATTATAAATCATGCTACTATAAAGACACATGCACACGTATGTTCATTGTGGCACCATTCACAATAGCAAAGACTTGGAATCAACCCAAATGTCCATCAGTAACAGACTGGACTAAGAAAGTGTGGCACATATACACCATGGAATACTATGCAGCCATAAAATGTATGAGTTTGTGTCCTTTGTAGGGACATGGATGCAGCTGGAAACCATCATTCTCAGCAAACTATCGCAAGAACAGAAAACCAAACACTGCATGTTCTCACTCATAGGTGGGAATTGAACAATGAGATCACTTGGACTCGGGAAGGGGAACATCACACACCAGGGCCTATCATGGGGAGGGGGGAGCGGGGAGGGATGGCATTGGGAGTTTTACCTGATGTAAATGACGAGTTGATGGGTGCAGCACACCAACATGGCAGAAGTATACATATGTAACAAACCTGCGCATTGTGCACATGTACCCTAGAACTTAAAGTATAATAAAAAAAAATATTTTCTGATCCATTTATCAGGTGTATTAGGGTCTCCACAGAAACAGAACCAATAGGATGGATGGATGGATAGATTAGATAGATAGATTAGAAAGGATTGATAATTAACTATCACATCAGATTACTTAGAAGGCTGCTACTTTTGAGTAGGATCTATAGCAAGAGACAAATTTGTGGCAAGGTCAGATCATAGGTCAGTCTTACTGGTTGGTTCGTATGACTTGGCAAATTCCAGAATTCTAAAAGTATCCATAGTAAATAATGGCAATATGTCACATCTCAGGCCAGCACCAATATGTGAGTTTCAATTCAGACTCTTTGGGTTCTGAAACAAGGTCACACGTTATGCAGAAGAGAAATGTTCACTGTTTAAAAAGCTCTCTTGGAATGGCATTGGGCCCCCGTAGAGACAGTGCCTGATCATGGAACATCAAATGTCTATGTAACCAGAGCCACCCATTTTAAGCTATTTTTCATCCACCAATTTATAAGGTGTGGCAGAAACAGCAACAGGGCATCATATAAAAGAAGTGCTAATTTACGATCAGCCCTAAGCAAACGGCTCTGAACTTCATGACATCCGTTGCACCAATGACTCTTCCTCAGTGTAATTACATGTGAGTTTTCATGGGATGTTCATCAGGACCATCTGATAGATGAGGAAAAACCTTACCAAGTTCAGAGGTGGGTTAACCCACTGACAAAGACTCTTTGCTTGGCCAAACTTTAGTCAGGCTTTTGAACGTTCTAGGCCTATCCGCATACTTTCTCATAAAATTCAGTTTTAGCAAAGAACCATGATAAATCAGTTTAGCGAGAAATCTCCACCCTTGATAACTGATAATCTTTCATATCTGACTGGGTTTCTCATCCCCCACCATTTCCCAGGTGATGTCTGATCACCCTGACCTGTCTTCAGCAAAAGTCCTGTTAGGATGGTTTAGCCAGAATCTCCCTTATCCCTGATGTTTCCTCTTAGTAATTTTCCATCCACTGACCCCCCTCCTGCTCCTTGGCTGTAAATTCCCACTTGCTGATACTGTTTTTGGAGTTGGACTGCACCTTTTTCCCCCATTGAAATATCTCTGTTACAGTGGTCCCTAAATTTATTACAAAGGTCCTGAGTAAAGTCTTCCTTAACATGCTTTAACAAGTGTCATTGAATTTGCTTTAACACCGCATAAAATTTTGTAAGTAAATATTCATAGTAGCATTATTTATAATACCCAAAAAGTATAAGCAACCCAAATGTACACCAACTGATTAATAAGGAAAACGTGGTATAACCATAAATGGAATGTTATTCAACTATGAAAATAAATTAAGGAGGGGGAGTTTCAAGCTAGCTGACTAAAAGCAGTTAATGTGCATCGCTCTCATGGAAAGGCAACAAAGACTTTGAGTAAATACCACCTCTTCAGGTGTATCATCTAAGAGATCATGCTGAGATTTACCAAGGAAGTGACAGAACCCACAGAGAATGGAGAGGAATAAAGCTGGGCAGCTGCCCACTCAGAACTGGCATAGAACCAGGGGAAGTTCCCTAATACAGGGAAAAGGTTAGGCGAGTGAGAGATCCCAGAATATCCACACTTCCACCATAGATCTTCGCAATTTTGGGAATGGGAGGACCCATGGTTTCCCCCGAGGGATTCCAGATCAACAAAGAAAGTCACCTGGAGGCTTTGTAGAGTCTCTGCTGAAGCCTATGTGGAGCCCCACAGACCTTGGATCCCTGAGCAGCCTGGTGGCAGCTGCTGTAGCCCCAGTAGAGGCCACAGCTGCAGTGCTGAAGAGTGGCCAGACTGCCCTGACTACCCCACTGTTTCTCACCGGGCAAGACTCCCTGTGCAGCAACCCTACCTCTGTCTGAACACTGGGGGGTGGTTCTGGTCCTATGCTCCTCCAGGAAGTGCCCCAACAGCAGACTGTGTGACCCCCGTGCCAGCTTCACCTCGCCAGGCAGGGCTTGTAGGCTTGGGCTCCCAGCATAGTGACTCTGTCCCTGCCTGAACACTGTGGTCAGTCGTGGCTCTGCTTTCCTCTGGTACAAAACTCCAAGATAACAGGCAAGGCTTGGCACCTCGTTTGTGCATCCACAACAGTGAAGTGGGAGAGAAATGCAAGTGTGTCACATGCCTGGCAGCCACTAGTCTCTATTAGCATAGCTAAAGGCCCACAGCACAGCCACCCTTCCCCATCTGAGCATTTTACCTGCATCCCAGAGCCCTTCCGAAAACTCAACCCCACCGGTCTGTAATATTTCCTCAGTTTCCCACTACCTAAGCATCCTACTTAACTGTGCTTGAAAGTTCAGCCAGTGACCTGAGGACGAGTCCACTCCTCCCCATCACAGCCAGCACCTGAACTTTGAACCAGCCAGACTTGGTTCCAGCTCCTTCAGCACACATACACATTGTCCAGTGGGCCATATAGTGTGCTAGCGACTGAGAAACATTCTAACTCTGCTAGCATCTGATCATTTCTCCCAGGGCCTGAGCTCAGGCCGACTCAACCATCCAATATCACCACACCATTACCAACCTATATGGATGCAAAGGTGGAGCCCCCCTTTAAAGAAGCAGCAGTACTGCTACATTTGAGAACAGATAAATCATAAAGCTATCTGTATCAGGCTGAGTGATGAGGTAATGCCCTAAAACCACAGCCATGGAGAGTTGCAAATTAGTCATTTCCCATGGCTCTCAATCACATTGTGGTCCAGGGATATGCTACAATGTGCATATGAAATAAGAGTTAGAAGCCCTAGAACAAGGATGTGATAGGGAAACATCAAGTTGCTGCCTATCATGGAAGGGGAACCAGTGCAGCTCCCTCACTCCCCACAGAGACTTCAGTGCACTTCACCAAGGCCTCCTCCGAGCCACCCTTGTCAGGGCTGGTACCTGCACTTGCCATCAGGACATTTGCTTTGCCCAGCTCTGTCCCCTCACCCACATGGTACAACACTGTCTAGCCCTGCACCTGAAACTGCAGAGAGCACCTCACAGTAAAAAAAAAAGATCAGATACATACCCACCTGCTGTCCCACAGCTAGTTATTTCCTGCAAGCACCATCTACTGGCCTGTCCATCTAACCACACAGCCTAATATAGATCCTGCCAGCAGAAGTGTATAGGACTTTACAAGCAAAGCCAAAGATCCTGTCCAACACACTCCTCTCCAGATGGGAAGAAACCAGTATAAGAATTATGTTATCATGAAGAATCTGAATGTTGCAACACCACCAAAGGATCACTCTAGCTCTTCAGCAATGGATCCTAATCAAAATGGAAACTCAGAAATGACAGATACAAAATTCAAAGCATGGATTGCAAGAAAGCTCAATGAGATCAAAGAAAAAGTTGAAAATCACATGAAGAAACTTCTGAAGCAATCCAGGAAATGAAGAAAGAGATAAACATTTTAAAAAGAAGCTGATTCGAGCTAGAGCTACTGGAATTGAAAAACTCACTTAAGGAATTTCAAAATACAATTGAAAGCTAGACTAAGCAGAAGAAGCAATTTCAGAGCTTGAAGGCTGGTCTCTTTGAAAAACAAATATTCAAGAAAAAAACAATTTTAAAAAATGAACAAAGTCTTCAAGAAATATGGGATTAGTTAAAGTGCCAAACATGCAAATTATTGGCATCCCTTGGAGAGGATAAAAAGTAAACAACTTGAAAAACATATCTGAGAGAATAATTCAAGAAAATTTCCCCAATATGGTTAGAGAGATAGACATCAAGATACAAGAAACCTAGAGAACACCTGCCTGATAATATACAAAATGGACATCACTAATGCAAATAGTCACTAGACAAAGGTCAATGCCAAAGAAAAAATCTTAAGGACAGTTAGTGCTGTTCTCGTGATAGACTTCTCAAGAGATCTGATTGTTTTAAAGTGTGTGGAACCTCCTCTACCTCTCTGTCCCTCCTGCTCCAGTCATGTAAGATATGCTTGCTTCTCCTTTGCTTTCGGCCATGATTGAGAGTTTCCTGAGGCCTCCCCAGCCATGCCTTCTATACAGCCTGTGGAAATGTATAAATTACCAGTCTCAGATAGTTCTTTATAAATTACCCAGTTCTTTTCTTTATAAACTACCCAGTCTCAGGTAGTTCTTTATAGCAGTGTGAGAATGGACTAATAAAACATCTTCCCCCAGGTATCCAACCAAACACTAATCTAGGTATTGCTGTGAAGGGGTATTACATATTTGGCAATATTTGAAGATGTTTTTGGTGATCAGAACTTAATGAGAACTATGCTACTCACATCAGTAGGTTGAGGTCAAAGATGCTGCTTAATGCTCTATAATGCATAGGACATCCCTAATAATAAAGAATTATATGACCCAAAATGTTAATAGTACTGAGGTTGAATAACTCTTAGATCAACATAAATGCTAACCAGTTTTAAAGGGAATATACAAACAGTGGTAGGAAGGAGATTATAAGTAACAATTTCAGTGTTAGAATCAATAACAGCATTGACTCCTGTTGTATGTGTGTATATAAAGGCTACGACAAGCCACTATATTGAAATTAAGTAAGTTATTAATAGATTAGCACAGTGTAAAAGTTATACTGTCAGTTAGCTCTCAATGTCTCATCCTTGGTCTCTGGCCACTTAACATTTTTTGGAATGCAGGTATAACTTGCAATTGCTAGTACCTGTGACTCTTTCCATGAGTGCTCTGTGTGTGTGTGTGTGTGTGTGTGCGCGCGTGCGCACGCGTGTGTATCCACTGAAGCCTTCTACACCTCAGTGTTGGGCAGGCCAGAAATGCCAGGGAATTAACCCTGGCCTTATATCCTATAATCCCCCAATGAAACCCTTTGCAGGAACAGCCTAAAAAACAACTAACAAGATCTGGCTTCTTTGCTCCTCCAGTGGGATGATTGAGATAACATATTCTACACTGCTTCTAGCATTTTGTATGAAATTCATTTCCACTTCCTCAAAGTGGTGGCTTGTTTGGTGTCTTAGTCTACTTTCTGCTGCTTATAGCAGATACTTGAAATTAGATAATGTATTTATCCTAGCCCCCTGGTACTTCTGCATCAGCAGCTTTCTCCTCCTCATTTTCTCTAGAACATGTCTAATTACTCATGCCAAATTCTGACACCCTTCTCTATCCCCAGCTCTTTCATTAGTGTACTCAGTTTCTATCCAACACTACCAAATACATAAAATGTATTTTTTATACTTCTAGAGGCTGGGAGGACCCAGGTCAAGGGCTTGCATCTGGTGAGGGCCTTCTTTCTGGTATAGACTCCTTGCAGAGTCCCAAGGTGGTTCATGGTATCACGTGATGAGGGGGCTGAACATAGTCTCTCAGGCCTCTCTTCCTCTTCTTATAAATCCACCAATCCTACTGCCATGATTACAGCCCAGTAAGCCATTAAGCCAGTAAGCCATTAACCCATTACTCCCTTATTGAGGGCAGAATCATGTCTTCTCATGACCCAGTTATTAACACCTCTTGAGTGCCTCACCTCTCAATGCTGTCTCATTGTGAATTAAGTTTTAACATGAGTTTTGGAGAGGACAAATATTCAAACCCTAGCACTTGGTAATGTACAATTTTTGACTTTATTCCTTTTACTGTCTTACTTCCCCTACAAGTGTTCCCTGGGATTACCTGTCAAATAAAGTCTTACACTTTAATCCTTATCAAGGTCTGCCTCTAGAGAAACCCAAAGTAAGACAGAAAACTTCAAAGAGTTTTAAACCAGGAAATGACATGATCTAGTTGATATTTTTAATGACCCGTATAGCTATTTTATGACAACTGAATGTCTGGGAAAGAGTAATCAGAGAAACTAGACGAAAAAATTCTTTCAAATGTTCAAGAGAGATACAGGGGGTTTGGACTCAGGTAGAAGCATCGGATGGGGTAGTAACTAGATACACTAATGCAAAAGTTGGGGATACAGAAAAGTGTCAGATTTTGGCAGTAGTAATTAGGTGTGTTCTAGAGAAAATAAGGAGGAGAAAGTTGTTGATGCAGAGTACCAGAGAGAAAGAATGAAACAGAAGGAAGACAAAAAATTTTTTTGACATGTTCATTTTGTGAACTCAGACTTTGTATTAGTCTGTTTTCACACTGCTGATAAAAACATACCCAAGACTGGACAATTAACAAAAGAAAGAAGTTTAATGGACTTAGAGTCTCACATGATTGTAGAGGCCTTACAATCATGGCAGAAGGCAAGCAGAGGCAAGTCCTATCTTATGTGGATGTCAGCAGGCAAAGAGAGAGAGCTTGTGCAGGGGAACTCCCGCTTTTAAAACCATCAGATCTCCTGAGACTTATTCACTATCAAGAGAACAGCAAGGGAAAGACACACTGCCATGATTCAGTTACCCCCCACTGGGTTCCTCTGATGACACATGGGAATTGTGGGAGTTACAATTTAAGATAAGATTTGGGTGAGGGTCAGGCGCAGTGGCTAATGCCTGTAATCCCAGCACTTCGGGAGGCCAAGGCTGGCGGACCACGAGGTCAGGAGATCGAGACCATCCTGGCTAACATGGTGAAACCCTGTCTCTACTAAAAATACAAAAAAATTAGCTGGGCATGGTGGCAGGCACCTGTAGTCCCAGCTACTCGTGACGCTGAAGTGGGAGAATGGCATGAATCCGGGAGGCAGAGCTTACAGTTAGAGGAGATCGTGCCACGGCACTCCAACCTGGGTGACAGAGCGAGACTCCATCTCAAATAAAATAAAATAAAATAAAATAAAACAAAAGATTTGGGTGGGAACACAGCCAAACTATATCATTCTGCCCCAGCTCCTCCCAAATCTCATGTCCTCACATTTCAAAACCAATCATTCCTTCCCAGGAGTTCTCCAAAGTCTTAACTCATTTCAGCATTAAATCAAAGGTCCAAAGTCCAAAGTCTAATCTGAGACAAAGCAAGTCCCTTTCACCTATAAGCCTGTAAAATCAAAAACAAGTGAGTTATTTTCTAGATACAATGGGTATACAGGCACTGGGTAAATACATCTTTTCCAAATGGGAGAAATTGAGCAAAACAAGGGGCCTACAGGCCCAGTGCAAGTCTGAAATCCAACAGGGCAGTCAAATCTTAAATCTCCAAAAGAATCTCCTTTGACTCCATGTCTCACATCCAGGTCACGCTAATGCAAGAGGCAGGTTCCCATAGTCTTGGAAAGCCCCACCCCTGTCACTTTGCAGGGTACAGCCTCCTTCCCAGCTGCCTTCATGGGCTGGCATTGAGTGTCTGCAGCTTTTCCAGGCACGCAGTGCAAGCTCTCAGTGGATCTACCATTCTGGGGTCTGGAGAATGGCAATGGGCCTCTTCTCACACCCCCGCTGTACCCCAGTAGGGACTCTGTGTTGGGGTTCCAACCCCACATTTCCCTTCTGCACTGCCCTAGCAAAGGTTCTCCATGAGAGCCCCACCCCTGCAGCAAACTTCTGCCTGGGCATCCAGGAGTTTCCATACATCCTCTGAAATCCAGGTGTAGGTTCCCAAAGCTCAAATCTTGGCTTCCATGCATCCACAGGCTCAATACAAGGTGAAAGCTGCCAAGGCTTGGGGCTTGCACCCTCTGAAGCCAGGGCCCAAGCTGTACCTTGGTTCCTTATAGCCATGGCTGGAGTGTCTGGGACACAGGGTACCAAGTCCCTAGACCACACACAGCATGGAGACCTTGAACCTGGTCAACAAAACCATGTTTTCCTCCTAGACCTCCAGGCGTGTGAAGGAAGGGGCTGCTGTGAAGAGCTCTGATATGCCCTGGAGATATTTTACCCATTGTTTGGGGATTAATATTGGGCTCATCGTTACGCAAATTTCTGCAGCTGGGCTTGAATTTCTCCTCAGATAATGGAATTTTCTATTCTATTGTATTTTCAGGCCTCAAATTTTCTGAATTTTTATGCTCTGCTTCATTATAAAACTGAATGCTTTTAACAGTACCCAAGTCATCTCTTGAATGCTTTGCTGCTTAGAAATTTCTTCCGCCAGATACCCTAAATCATCCCTTTCAAGTTTGAAGTTCCGCAAATCTCTTGGGCAGGGCCAAGATGCCACCAGTCTCTTTGTAAAAACATAACAAGAGTCACCTTTCTCCAGTTCCCGGCAAGTTCCTCATCTCCATCTGAGACAACCTCAGCCTGGAATTCATTGTCCATATCATTATCAACATTTTGGTCAAAGCCATTCAACAAGTATCTAGGGAGTTCCAAACTTTCCCACATTTTCCTATCTTTTTCTGAGCCCTCTAAACTGTTCCAACCTCTGCCTGTTACCCAATTCAAAAGTCACTTCCACATTTTAGGGTATCTTTTCAGCAGCACCCCACTCTACTGGTACCAATTTACGGTATTAGTCTTTTTTAACACTGCAGATAAAGACATACCCAAGACTGGGCCATTTACAAAAGAAAGAGGTTTAATGGACTTACAGTTCCACATGGCAGGGGAGGCCTCACAATCATGGCAGAAGGCAAGAAGGAGTAAGTCTCATCTTACATAGATGGCAGCTGGCAAAGAGATAGAGAGCTTGTGCAGGGAAACTTTCATTTTTAAAATGATCACATCTCATGAGACTTATCCACTATCACAAGAACAGCACCGAAAAGACCTGCCCCCATGATTCAATTACTTCCCACTGGGTTCTTCCCATGACACATGAGAATTGTGGGAGTTACAATTCAAGATGAGATTTGGGTGGGAACACAGTCAAACCATATCTGACTTCCATGGTTAGATTCCAAGTAGACAGTTAATTGTGTGTATCTGGAGCTCAGGAAGGAGGTCAGAAAATATAGTTTAGAATAATTAACCTATAAATGGCATTTAACTGATTATTTAACCTAAAAAATGAAGTTTCAAAATTAATATTTGGCAAATTCTATTTGCTGTAAAATGCTTGCATGTTGAATTGAACAGAACTAGAAGCTGATATTTAGAAGAGACTTAATTCCTTTATTTTATTTGTTATTGCTACGGAAGTCTCAGTCTTTACATTTGGTTTTTGGGGGAAAAGTGGAGAGATCTATTTGCTCTGAGAATGATTTTCAAGTTCTGAGTATGTATGTCCTTTAAACAGATGTGCACTACAAATTGTATATCTTAGTGTTTCACTTTATGAATGGAAAATTTTAAAAGTATTTTTAGAAATAAAACAATCATTCACTATTCTGAAATGATTATTATTTTTATATATTACCTAGACTCATATGAGAAACATTATTTTGTATTTTGCTTTTTAAAATTTGCATGTTTTGAAAAGTTTCCAAGTTTATCAGATGTACATTTTTAGAACATGCTTTTCAAAACCTACATAATATTTCATCACATGGCTCTCCATAACTTTCTTATTGTTATGTAATAAATTGACAATTTTCTTTATTATTATAAAGACATTGAATTTCACATCCTCAAGACTTTGACTGTACCTTTGTTCATTTTCTTAGGTTAGATTCCTAGAAATGGGGAAATTCTTTAATTCTCAAAAATTTTTAAGGGTTTAGGACATATATTGCTATTTTGTCTACTAAACAAGCTGTGCACACTTACTACTGTCAGCTGAGCATGGGAATGCCTTTAATATTGCCAATATTAAGTAGTATTGCCTTTATGAATTTCATACCAAAAAGGATGAATTTTTATTTTATTGATATCTCTCTAATTGCTAAAGAGGCTTAATTTTTATATGTTCTTTATCTTTAACTTTCTCTTTTACTCTTTGCTCCAATATTTTGCTCATTTTTCTAAGGAGAAAGATTTGCATTTGTATTCATTTATTATTTTTTTGGCTGCCAAGAACTGTTATCTCTATTCGCGCAAATTTGCAAAACTTGTTCCTAGGTATCATTATCCCTTTCATTTTTGCTTTAATAATGTTGCTTTCAGAATTATACATTATATCTAATCAATGTAACTCTTCCTTTAATGTTTCTTTTATATGTGTTTTCATATTCTTTCCTCATGCTGAATCCAGTAAATAATAACCATTATTAATTTTTTTATATTTTATTGTCTTCATTTTACACACTTGAAATCTTAATTCACTGAAAATAAAATTGGTTTGAAGTGTTACACATAAGAAAAGAATGTCTCAAATTTCTAGCAGCATTGGTTGAAAATTATTTTACAATTTAAAGACATGATAGTCTGTTTCAATAATTTAATTAATTTACAGTACAATCCTGTTATGGTTTGGAGTATCGTTTCTCATGCATTTTCATGTCCTTAATATAAAACTACTGTTATTATACTTGTTGACAAACTTTGCCTCTTTTTTTCCTTCAAATTTCAGTTCAACTTAAGTTATCATTATTCTATCACCCCAATCCACTTACATCTATTAACATACTTAGGAAAAGTGGACATTTGTTGTACCGTTTAATATGCTATGCTACTGTCTCTCAGCCCCAATTCTGCTCTTCTGTGCACTGCTCTGAAAACTACATTTCCTTTAATAGTGTCTCTGTCTGAGTCTGCCAGTAAGGAGCGCTAGAAGGAGGCAGCAAGGACAGAATCATGGGGCTTGCTGCTTCTTATCGGCTTCCTGTGGGAGATGTGTTCTTCTGTTCCCATATCTTCCTAGAATGCTTGTTCCCTTTAGTAGCAGCAATTCCTTCCTATAGCAGCCACTGTATCCATTTTGCCGATTTCCCAACCCTCACAGAATCAGCCTCATCACGCCTCAGCACCCAGAAACCCAGCACCATTGCCAATGCCCTCTCTTCACGCTGTGGGAGGCCCTCCTCGACTTCAAATTAACAATAAATCCAGCGTCTTCCCTCAGTTTCCTAAGCCTTAGCAGTGTTAATTGCTTCCGTTGTTGCTATCTCTGTGATTCTATAGTTCTCTTTTGAGTCACCCAGTTGGCAGTTTCCTACTTCTACGTCCTGATTGGGTTCATTTGCTTTTCTGAGTGGACTCTCGCTAATAACTGCAAGTACAGCATATCTCTTGATTTATTGTCTTCTTTGAACTCTGTTAACAGAAATTTATAGTTCTGGTTCTATATTCATGTGACATATTTCTAGTTAATTATGAGGTACTTTATGTTTTGTTGTTTGTGTGTATGGGCTAGCTTTGTCATATATCTTCGAACAGGTCGTTGCTGGAATAAAGGAAAACTTTTAATTTCCATGTTGATTTTAAGTAATTAATTTTTTCGGAAGTTTAATGAAAGAATAGAGCTGTATATTTGGGAGCATAATCACTGGAGATGTTTTTAACTATGTTAAAAGCTTATGCTAATAGCATAAATGAAGCCTACCTGTTCCATCAATGACTGAATAATCTGACTGTATCACAATTGACTTTCACTGGGAAAAAATGAAGAAGGCATAGTGGAGACTAACAAAGGACAGGGCAGATCACAGCAGACATTGCTAAAAATAAAAATTATTTCCAAAAGAAATGCTATTCATAGGGAATTACATATGTTATAGGTGATGATCTGTGAAGGCATAAAATAAAATTTCATTATTTTAGTATGAGAGTCTTGATAGGTCAATTTTGCCATAATCAAAACAAGTTCAAAAATAAATGGAGTTATTATGGGATTTAAGTTGTTCAGAGAATTAGGTATGTAGTTGTAAAAGATCTTTATTTTGACTCTAGTGCTAATCCTGGGAGTGTGACCAACATAAAATAAAAGTTAGTAGTTTTAGTTACAAAATGGCAGAGTTGATTGTTTGCTAACAGATTTCAATATGAATAAATAAATATTATTAATGATATTGTTTTGTGGTACTTCATTTCAACCAAGGTCAAAATGAAATAATTAAATTAAAGCTGCAGCTGGAGATTTTAGATCAGGTAGAAGGAGCACTTCTGCTACAAGGGCCATTTTGTGATGTATTTTGGGTACCTAATTATGTTTTTCTTTAGAAAAGGGATCGACAAACTTTTTCTGTAAAGTGTCAGTAAATATTTTAGGCTCTAAAGCTGGTCAGTCTCTGTCACAGTTATGCAATTCTGACTTTTTAATGCAAAAGCAGCCACAGGTAATAATAAACAAATAGGCATGGATGTGTCCCAACAAGGCTTTATATAGTAGTCCCCTTTTATCCTCTGTTTTGCTTTTCATGGCTTCAATTGCCCGTGGTCAAGCTTGGTCTGAAAATATTAAAAGGGAAATTCCAGAAATAAACAATTCATGAGTTTTAAGTTGCCCACCATTCTGAGTAGCCTGATGAAATCTTACATTGTCCCTCTCCATCTTGTTCAGGATGTGAATTATTTCTCCAGCATCTCGATGGTGACTATGCTCGCTGCCCCCTTGTCATTTAGTAGCTCTTTTGGTTATCAGATCACCTATCCTGGTATTGCAGTGTTTGAATTCACGTAATTCTTATTTTACTTAATAATGTTGCCAAAGTGCAAGCATAGTGATGGTGGCAATTCTGATACAATAAGTAGAAGTTATAATATACTTTTTAAAAAGCAGAAACATGAAAGTTCTAGACTTAATAAGAACAAAAATTGTATGCTGAGGTTGCTAAGATCTATAGTAAGAACAAATCTTCTATCTGTGAAATTGTGAAGAAATCTTACAGTATAATGTTTTGTTCTATTTTATTATTAGTAATTGTTGATACATCTCTTAGTGTATCAAATTTAACTGAAACATTATCACAAGCATGTATGTATTGGGAAAAACATGATGTACATATGGTTCAGTACTACCAATGTTCTTAGGCATCCACTAGGCATCTTGAAATTAATTTTTCAAAGATAAGGGAAAACTACTTTATATGAAACAAGCAGCAGGCCAGATTTGGGTCATAGATTGAATATTGCCAACCCCTGTTTTAGAACACTGGAAACAGATATTGTAAAATCAACTCTCCAGGTAGAACCATTTGGGGAGATTTATATTTTGGCAGGTCTCAAAATATGGTGGTAGCTTGGGGATTCTATGCCACTAAGCTTTCTATTCCTTTTTGATTCCTTTCTTAGTATAATATTGGACAGCCATACCTTTCAGTCTTCAGAGTTATCACTCTGAAAAGAGTGGTGTGATTTCTTAGCAATGCTACTGATAAAAAATTAAATTTTGGTGTTTTTTTTTTGTGATTTAGGCATACTCAATTTTGTTTTTATCATATTAAATTGAAAAAGTTAATATACTGGCCTACCTGTCCTCACCCCCTTGTAAGGAAATTTGGACCACTTGTAGCTGTTTGTAGTTAGGCAGATATATTTTCTGTTCTAAAGCCCTCTCACTCACAGGACCCAGAGAATGTGCTTAATTTAGGGAAGCCCTACCACAGGCTGGTCACCATGCTAAAATGAGACTGGAAGATATGCAAACTGGAAAGTTGCCAGAGGTCAGGCAGATAATACAAAAGACTGAAGGAGGCCAGATTAAACAGTAGTTCACTTTCTTCCACTTAGAAGCTCTTCTCTGAAATATGCCAGGGCATAAAGACAAAGATAAAAGCCAAAGAATCTCAGCCTTATTGTAGGACAGAGTTGGGAGTGGTGGCAACCTGGACAGCACAGGCTTTGTCCAGGGGACTGTAGCTAATCAGCGCCAAGTAATTGTTAGCATGAACAAAACGCCAAGTGTTGCCAGCTCTTGTTTCTTTCAAGGGATGGCAAAAATTAGGATTTTTTGGTAAAAGTTACCAATTTATAAATATTGGGAGTTAATTCAGTTTTTTAAAACTTTAGTGGATGGGGGGCAACAGTATGTATGCTTAAAATATATCTGAAAGTTTAAAATGACTATTGAGCCACTATTTACAACTTCTATAGTACACATTGATTTTCTTTTTGGGGAACTTGAATTTGGAAAGATAATGAGGCATATAATAGGCTTATATAACAGGCATAATAAGAGGAAAGGAACTGACAAAAAATGGGGTGGAGTTGGAGCCATGGCAAGATGAAGCTCTCTGTACCTAGAACCTAGTCCCTGCCTTGTAAATATTTGCTTTTCAATGGGGATAAACATATTTTCAACTTAAATATTTGAACTACCATAAAGTATGAGTAAGCAGAGTTAAGTCAATTGGCAGAAAATCAATTCAGAGAAGAGCAGAAAAGACATGCAAAGAAAAATAGAAATTCAAGAGGAGGTAATTAAGTCTGTGAAAAAGAAGAGAAGAGAGTCTGGTCCTTGGAGTTGCCTCCTTTCATGGTACTTTTTCATTCTAGTTCTAGACTTTTTCCTCTTGTTACCTTACAACAGAACTTCTTATCCTGAGCTGACTTGGATGGATTTTTTTTTTTTTTTTGATAATTAAAAGAACTCGAACCAAGCATATAACATTATAGCGTATATCTGGTTGCTTTAGATAGTGAATACAGGGTCATGGTAGTTAATCTTACATGTGTGTCCCAAGAAAACTCACATGCAAGATAGATATAATTGTAAAACATAAGAATTATTTATGTCCAACAATGTAATTTCTTATTAATTCATTTAAGATTAAAATATTTGTTACCTGTCATTCAAAGCATCTGATTCAATATTTGGTACCAGTGATAGTTTGAGTAATAAAAAATAATTAGAATAAAGAATGCAGTAATTTAAAAAATACAAATTTAATGAAAGGGGTTTTGGTTCTATGATGAAACGGTTTAAATGTTATAGTTTCTGGGAAACTGGAATCTTGAGGGTTTTGCTTTAAAAAAATTCCTTTAAATTGAAATTAATACATTTAAAACTTACTTTTAAAATAATAGAAATACTTTGATAAAATCCAATTTGTCTATGCTTCATAATATAAAGAGTGAATTTTATCTGTTTGTCACATATATTTACATGATTATTTTAGTGCTATCACTTCATGTCATATTACAATACTTTAAATATATATTTCAATAACAAATTTTGGATTTATGGAAAACAGCAGATTAACTCTCATATTTTGATGGGTAATGAGTTCACTTGCTCTGTATGACTTGAGTGATTTGGCCACTCTAAGATTGAATATCAGATTACTCTTCTCTAAGTAATATGTCCATTTTAGCTGTGCCATTTTGGGGGGAATAATGAACCTATCAAAAGCATTGAGTTTGCCTTAATGTGCTGTATGTTATGAAGCTAATATGAATTTATCTTGTCCCCTGATCTATGGTTAAGATAAAATACTTTTAGGAGTCTTTAATCCTAGACTGTCAATCCCAAATTGGCAAATTACCTAAATATATCTGGAAAAGATGCAATATAGCTATGTCTTTGACATCTGAATGCAATGAAGGTGAAATAACACATGGGGCAATTTATTGATGTGATAAGACAAGGAAAAAATATTTTTATTGTATATATTTAAAATGTACAACCTGATATTTTGATATACCTATATCTAGGAAACATTATGCTAAGTGGAACAAGCCAAAAACAGAAAGGCAAATACTGCATAATCTCACTTTAATACATGGAATCTAAAAATGCTGAACTCATGGAAACAGAATAGAACAATGGTTGCCAGATCATGGGATAGGAGAGGAAATAAGAGAATTTCTGTCATACAGTACAAATTTTCTGTTATAAGATGAATATATTCTGAAGATCGTATGTGTAGCATGATGACAATAGTTAATAATGTATTGTGTACTTGAAATTTGCTAAAAGTAGATTTTAAGTATTCTAACCACAAAAAAATGTAATTGTATGAGATGATAGATGCTATTGAGGTTGATTCAATATCTTGGCTATTGGGAATAATGCTGCAATGCACATGGGAATGCAGAAATCTCTTCCAGATACTAATTTTACTTTCTTTGTATGTATTCCCAGAAATAGGTTTGCTGGATCATACGGTAGCGATAATTTTAGTGTTTTAAGGAATCTCCATACTTTTTTCCATAATGGCTATACCAATTTATATAATAGTTTCAATAATGTACAAGTGTTCCTTTTCTCCAATCCTCACCAACACTTACTATCATTTGACTTTTTAATAATAACCATTCCAACAAGTGTGAGGTGATATCTCATCGTTTTGATTTGTAATTCTTTGATAATTAGTTGACACCTTTTCATGTATCTGTTGGACATTTGTATATCTTCTTTGGATAAATCTCTATTCAGGTCCTTTGTCCATTTTTAACCATTTTGCTACTGTGTTGTATGAGTTCATTATGTATTTCGAATGTTAAACACTGTCAGATATAAGGTTTGCAAATATTTTGTTCCATTCTATAGGTGGCCTTTTCATTTTGTTGATTTTTCCCTTTCCTCCGCAAAAACTTTTTAGTTTGATGTAGTCCCACTTGTTTGTTTTTGCTTTGTTGCTTGTGCTTTTGGTGTGATATCCGAAAAAGCATTTCCTAGACCAATGTCTTGTAGCTTTGTCCCTATATTTCTTCTAGGATTTTTATGGTTTCAAATCCTATATTTAAATCTTTAATTCATTTTGAGTAGCTTTTGTATGTGGTGTAAGATAAGGGTCCAATTTTATTCCTTTTTTGGATATATCCAGTTTTCCCAGCCCCTTTATTTGAAGGGATAGCCCTTTCCCTGTCGTGTATTTTTGATGCCTTCATTGAAGATTAGTTGAATTTGTATGAGTTTTTATTTTATTTTGAGCTCTCAATTCTACTCTATTGGTGCAAAAGTCTGTTTTAATGCCAGTTCCATGGTGTTTTGATATAGCTTTATAAAATACTTTAAAATCAGGTAGTATGATGCATCCAGTTTTGTTCTTTTTGCTCGAGATTGTTTTTGGTCTTTTGTCTATTCAGGGATCTATTCAGGAACTCTTGTGCTTCCACACAAATTTTAGGATTTTTTTTTCTATTTCTGTGAAAAATGTCTTTGAAGTTTTGATAGAGATTGAATTGAATCTTTAGACAACTTTAGGTAATACGGACATTTTAACAATACTAATTATTCTAATCTATTAACAGAAGATATCATTCCATTTGTGTCTTCTTCAATTTTTTATCTTTTTTCTAAGTTTCTGTGTATAGATCTTTCATCTTTTTGGTTAAATTTATTCATAAATATTTTATTCATTTTGATATAAATTGAATTATTTTATTAATATCTTTTGGATAGTTTGTTGTAGTGTATATAAATGCAACTGTTTTGTATGTTGATTTTGTGTTCCACAACTTCACTGAATTTGTTAGTTCTAACAATTTTTTGTGAGTGTAATGTTTAGAGTTTTGTATATATAAAAATCATGCCATGAGCAGAGAGTTTTCGTCTTCGTTTCAAACTTAGATGCCTTTTACATTTTTTTCTTGCTTAATTGCTCTGGCTAGAACTTCTAGTACTATATTGATTAGAAATGGTGAGAATGGACATCCATGTTTTGTTCCTGATTTTAGAGGAAAAGTATTCAGGTTTTCACTGTTGAGTATGATGTTAATTGTGGGCTTGTAATACATGGCTTTTATACGTTGAAGAACATTTCTTCTATACCTAATCCATTGAGGATTTTTAATGATGAAAAGACATTGAATTTTGTCAAATGCTTTACCTCTCTCTATTGAGATGATTATAATTTTTATCCTTCCTTCTGTTAATATTGTATATTATATAAGGAAATGTTAATATTATATATATTCCAAAAGGTATTAATTGTGAATTATGTAAACTTTTTCACAATATTTCTGAACTGGAAATCCATATATTTAATACATTATTCATAATTTGCAACTTCAATAGGTGCTGAATTTTTCTGATCTGTTTTGAAACATATATTTGTATTTTTTTTTAATCATTGGTACAATTAGAGACAGGAAAATGTGGGCCCATGTTAGATGATCTTTCTATTCTAAATCACTAAGGAGACATTGTGTATTTATTATCTAAAAGACTCAGGACTTCAAAACTGGGAGTAAATAAACCCTATTTTTTAAGCTAGTAAGTGTACTGCCAAAATCATGAAAAACTGGCTGTTTACAGAGCCAGCAGAGGATGACTTAGTGATGGGGCGAACCTGACTTAGAACATTTTTTTTCAAAAGGTAATAGGATAGGAGATCTAGAAAGGTCCTCCTAGTAGGGAACTATACTTATTTTTCTTACTGCCAATGAATGTGGTTGGCACATTGTAGTTATTGCTTGTTTATTAACCCACATTTTTCTATGTAATGTTGCTCCAATGCATTGAAGAACTTTGTTTACAAACAGAAAAATGAACAAACTAATACATAGTTCAACGTAAAATTCATTGGCAATAGCATGTC
This sequence comes from Chlorocebus sabaeus, assembly GCF_047675955.1. Taxonomy (NCBI): domain Eukaryota; kingdom Metazoa; phylum Chordata; class Mammalia; order Primates; family Cercopithecidae; genus Chlorocebus; species Chlorocebus sabaeus. Next base: position 41,074,868 of record NC_132913.1, read on the forward strand.
ATTGAACAGGTTTTGTTACACTGTTTTCCTCTGGGTTTTGAAAATATTTGGTGTTATACTCCTATAATCTTAAAATATTCATTTATATAATTTGCTTTTACATTTAAAACTACATTTTAAGAGAGAAAATGTTAATATATAACATGATGGCAAGCATGATAGACTTTATGAACATACTTGAGAAACAGGTCATTCTGTTGTAATCTACATAATAAAGCAATAACCTTCTGGGCAGCAACAATATATTTATCATATTGAGAAGGAGAAAATGTTGACTAATAAACCACAAAATTCTGAGCTCCTTTAATTTTTCCCATAGTAAAGATACGGTTTTTGTGTGCCTCAGGGTCCTGGCAGAAAAAAAGATGGCACATGCAATTGGGTAATTTAAGAAATGCATTATAAAAGGCAGGGCATAAGTAAACCACAAAGGATAGTGGAAAATACCCTGATGCTTATGAAAGCATCTTTAAAAGCTATGTGGTGAGAATTGCCTGGCAGAAAATACAACCTTAAGTAAAAAAAGAGAATAAGCTAGAATGACCTCGGAGGGAGGCAACAGGGGGACTATATGCCCTAACTTGCCTCTAATCTCCTGCTAATGTTGCTCATTGGATAAACCCAACCAGAAATCTTTTTGAGCACAGCGTAGGATGTAAAAGTATGGCAAGTGCAGTTGAAGACGTAAATTGAAGATATTCAGCACACATTCTAATCAGGTTTTCTCAGGCTTTTTTTTTTTTTTTTGGTACGTAACCTTGGAATGTTACTTAAGTATTCCAGATGTAAGAATTCTAAGATTTTAAATAAGATCTCTTACGGTTCTAAACCCCCCTGATTCTCTGAAAAAAATATTAGAATCAGTCTTGTCAAAATTGGCAAGGTTTTATATTACTTAATGGAAAATATTTCAGTCTCATAACAATTTAAATATTTACTTTCAATTACTCTTAATTTTTAGATGCTCTTCAAAAAGAACTTTAGTTATTTAATATTTTTCTTTCTATAGAGGAATTCTTTTGAACTTCACATTATTCCTCTATAGAAATTCATCATGTTTTATTTGTAAAAAAAATTACCACCTTTAAAAATATGTAGCTATTCAACTGAATATATTCCTTTATAATTTTATAGCCAAACATTCCAGCATAATTCGAATTTATTTTTAGAAACTTTTACTTCACTGAGGAAATTATTCATAAAGAATATGAATGGGTGGCTAATATTGACTAAGCACTTTGGGTAAAGTTGACTTCGAGTTAAATATTTTATATACATATTTCATTAAAACATACACAATCATCATAATATATAAATATTATGATTTAACAGAAAAGAAAATTGAGGAGGAAAGATACTACATTCTTGTCACATAGCAAGTGGTCAAATCAGGACTTGAGCACATATCCATCTTATCCCAAAACTGAAGTACTTCCCGAAATATACAGCATAATATTTGTGCTCTTCCCCTACTCTCATAGTTTTTATTATGCAAAATGTGCCTATGTTTTGAGAAAAATCACACTAGCATCTGTATTATGGTTAGATCTCAAGTTTAATGTGTAACATCTGAAAGTATGTAATTATTATAAGATCTTTCATTATTAAGTAGTCTGTTTATAACAATATATTTTTGGTATCCAAAAGTGCAAGTCAACACTCAAAGCAAAGTGCACAAAAGATGATGTTTACATTTCTGATTTGCACTGTTAGCAGTTCTCAGGGTTAGAGTTCAAGCTTGTTTGTCAAAAGGAAGACAAATGAGGCTAGTGCTAAAATTTTATGGGTGTTCTTTCCTATACAAAAAAAAGTACAGTGGGTGTTGGGGAGCATGGTGGAGGGTTGGGAGAGATCCTGTTTCCCATAATGGTAAAATGGTGTATTGTGGAACAATTCTGCTACCGAAAAAAAGTATAAAACTGGGGGTGGGGGCTGGGAGGCAGGTGGCAGGTATAATCTCTCCTACAGCATCAGAGAACTACCAAGAGAGCCAGAATATGATGAAAAGGAAGTATACTGAAAAGAACCCAACATTCTTTATCCCTTTCTTTTCAAAATTATTTGCCAACTAACGTCACTCAGAGTTGAGAGGCTACAACATGGAACAAAAGAGAGGCATTTGATAAATAAGAAACTGAGTAGAAATTTTGACAGCCCCACAGGTTGGTGAGAAAAATATTGGTGATTAGGGAGTATCAAAGAGCAGAGGTACTGGATGATTCTTAAATGTACATTTAAGAACCTAGAAGTGCCATCACCTAAGAAGAGTAAGGGTGAACTAGAAACACACAGTCTCTTACAAAAGACTGAAAAACAACTTCAAACCAACTCAGTCTTAAACTAAATGAAGGTCATCTATTTCTACACACACTGCCTGCTAAAGAGTAAAAATAGGTTTTTTTTTTCTGAAGAAAAATTAAACTATCCAGAATCTCAGTTTATCCTTCATTTTTTTAAAAAAACACAAGAGCTAGAATGCAAAAATAAAAACTAAAGCATGCTGACAATGGGGCAAATTACAAAAGTATAACACACATACACAGACACACACACACACACACCCCTACACCAGACCAACAGGTAATCCAGATGCTGTAATAACCACATATGAACCTTAAGATTAATATGTCTTAGAACAAATATGACAAAATTGAAGCATATCTGGCAAGATTCCAGTTTTATCAAGAAAATGGCCCATATAAAATAGTATATACTTGACATTCTAGAACTGGAGAAAAAGATAATAGTTTCAGATTAAATGAAGAATTTAATACATGTGTTTAGCAGCAAATTAAATATAGTGAAAGACAAGATTTGCAAACTGGAAAAATATATTATAGAAAATATCCTTACTGAAGCATAGGGGATTAAAAAAGATGGAAAATACATTTTTAAAAAGCTTAAGAGACATATTAGGCTATTTTTGCATTGCTACAAAGAAATACATGAGACTGGGTAATTTATAATGAAAAGAGGTATAATTGGCTCATGGGTCTGCAGGCTTTACAGGAAACATGGTGCTGACATCTGCTGGGCTTCTAGAAAGGCCTGAGGAAGCTTATAATAATGGCAGAAGGTGAAGAAGGAGCAGGTTTGTCACATCAGAAATGTAAGAGCAAGAGAGGTGGGGAGTGCCACACACTTTTAAATGACCAGATGCTGTGTGAACTCAGAGAGAGAGTTCACTTATCACCAAAGGGATGGCCCAAGCCATTCATGAGGGATCTGCCACCGTGATCCAAACACCTCCCACCAGGCTACACCTCTAACACTGGTGATTACATCTCAACATGAGATTTATACAGAGACAAATATCCAAATGACATCATTCTACCCCTGCCCCTCCCCACAAATCTCATGTCCTTCTTACACTGCAAAATACAATCGTGCCTTCCCAATAGTCACCCAAAGTCTTAACTTAGTCCAGCATTAACTCAAAAACATAAAATCCAAGGTTTCATGTGTAACATGTGTAAAAAGGCAAGTTTCTTCCACCTATAAGCCTGCAAAATCAGATGCAAGATACAAACTTCCAAGATACAATGTGGTATAGGCATTGGGTAAACATCCCATTCCAAAAGTAAGAAATTGGCCAAAAGAAAAGGGCTACAGGCCCCATGCAAATTTTATGGCTGACCCAGAAGGGCAATCATTAAATCTTAAAGCTCCTAAATAATTTGCTTAGGCTCCATGTCCCACATCCAGAGCAGACCAGTGTAAAGTGAGGGCTCCCAAGGCCTTGGGCAGCTGTACCCCTGTGGCTTTGCAGGGGCCCCCTGTAACCTGTGGTTGCCCTCACAGGTTGTTTAGTGCCTACAGCTTTTCCAGGAACAAGTGCAACCTCCCTTTGGATCTACCATTCTAGTGTCTGGAGGGTAGCAGTCCCCTTCATACAGTTCCCCTAGGCAGTGCTCCACTGGGGACTCTTTGTGGGGGCTCCAATCCCACATATCCCCTCCACATTGCCCTTGTAGAGTGTCTCTGTGGGGGCTTCTCCCCTGCAGCATGCTTCTGCCTGGACACCCAGACTTTTTCATACATCCTGTAAAATCTAGGCAGAGGCTGTTCCTTCACTTTTGCATTCTGTGTACCTGCAGACTTAACACCACATGGAAGCTGCTAAGGCTTACAGCTTGCACCCTCTGAAGCTGAAGTGGCAGTTGGAGCTGTACATAGACCCCTTTAAGCCAAGGCTGGAGCCAGAGCAGCCAGAATATGGAGAGCATTGTCCTGAGGCTGCAAAGGGTAGCAGTGCCCTGGGCCAGGGAAACAAAATCATTCTTTCCCACCTAAGCCTTTGGGCCTGTAATGGAAAGGGCTACAGTGAAGGTCTCTGAAAGGTCTTCAAAGCCTTTTCCCATATTCTTGGATAAGAGTACTTGGTTCCTTTTTAGTTGTACAAATTTCTCTGTCAAGTGGTTGTTTTATAGCCTGCTTGTATTCTTCTGAAAAAGCTTTTCCTTTTTTGTTCATGGCTAGGCTGCAACTTTTCCAAACCTTCCTCTCTGCTTCCTGTTTAAACACAAATTCTAGCCTTATATCATTTCTTTCCTCCCACATCTGAGCTTAGGCTGTTAGAAGCAGCCAGCCACATCCTGAATGCTTTGCTGCTTAGAAATATTTTCCACCAGGTACCCTTGGTCATCACTATCAACTGCAGACTTTCAAATATCTCTAGGCATGAACACAGTGCAGCCAGCTCTTTGCTAAGGCATAACATATGTGACATTTGCTCCAGTTTCCAGTAAGTTCCTCATTTCTATCTGAGATCTTGTCAGCCTGGATTTTACTGACCATATTATTATCAGCATGTTGGTCACAGTCATTTAACCAGTCTCTAAGGAATTCCAAACTTTTCCTCATCTTCCTGTCTTCTTCCAAGCCCTCCAAAGTCTTTCAACTTTGGCATGTTACCAAGTTTCAAAGTCGCTTCCATATTTTCAGGCATCTTTGTAGCAAGGACCCCCTCCCAGTACCATTTTTGTGTATTAAGTCATTCTTGTATTGCTATAAAGAAATACATAAAGAAATACCTGAGAATGGGTAATTTATGATGAATAGGGGATTAATTGGCTCATGGTTCTGCAAGCTTTACAGGAAGCATGCTACTGATATCTGCTCAGCTTCTAGGGAGGCCTTAGAAAGCTTACAATCATGGTGGAAAGTGAAGGGGAGCAGGCACATCACATGGTAAAAGCAGGAGCGAGAGAGAGAGAGAGAGAGAGAGAGAGAGAGAGAGAGAGAGAAATAAGGAAGGGGGGAATGTGCCACACTCTTTTAAATCACCTGATCTTATGTGACTGAACTCAGAGTGAGTCTCACTTATCACCAAGGGGACGGCCCAAGCCATTCATGAGGGATCTATTCCTATGATCCAAACACCTCTTACCAGGCCCCACCTGGTGATTATATTTTAACATGAGATTTGGATGGGAACAGATATTTAAATTATATCAAGAGACATGAAGAAAGATAAAACTTTAGTATTTTAGGGGTTCCCAGAAGGAGAAGAAAGAAAATGAGCAGAAGCAATATTTGAAGACATGGCAATACATATTTTCCAAAAGTGACAATAGATGTCAAACCACAAATTTATGAATTTCTTCAAAAATGAAGCAGGGTAAATGTAAAGTACCATACTTTTGTATATTACAAAAGTATATACCAAACACAAATTGTAAAAGTAAACAGGAAAAATGTGTATTATTTTCAAAAATATAATAAACAATAAGAGCAAGAGCTGGTTTCTCAACAGACATGAAGGAAAAACTAAGATAGTGAAATGACATCTTTAAAGCTCTGAGAGAAACTACTAACCTAGAATTTTATGTCCAACAAAAGTAAAGTCAAAGTAATGTGAAGTATTTTCCAGGATAACAACAATTTGATACTTTTCTATTAGCAAATAAGCAGTAAACAGTAAAAAGAAGTACCAAAGAAAGTAATTAGGCAGAAGTAAAATGATTCCTTATGAAAACATACGAATACAAAAATAAATTTGAATACACGGAAAGGATAAATACATAGAAAATCAAAGTGGATTTTTCTTAAAACATTAATATTACTTAAAACATTAATACTAATTGTTTCTGGTGTTTAAATATATGTAGAATTTAAATAGAAGACTGTAATATACACAAGGAAGAAAGTAAAGGGAGAAAAGTTTCCAAAAATACTGCCACTGCCATTTTCAGGAAAGAGACAAAAGTAGAATGTATATTGAATGTGTATAGGTATTCAAGAAATACTGAGCACATTTTTAAGCCAATGAGGGTTAAAAATAATGATAAATATTGTTGGTTCAATTAAAAGAAAAGGCAAACAAGTTGGAGGAATTAGGAAACATTTGTAAGATGTTAGATTTAAACTTAAGCAGAAATCACATTTAAATGTAAATGCTCTAACTAATATAATTTAAAGATCACATTAAAAGATAATATTCAGAGCAAGCAGATTTGTGACTCTCATAAAGATATGAAAATATACACTTGTTAAACCATTTAACTCATGAGTGAACTTGACATATGTTACAAATTAGTTCAAAAGAAAATCCAAAAAACAGACTCATTTATAATTCAGGAATAATGAAATGAATATGTAGATAGAGGAAAAAATTTTTCCTACAGGGTATGAAGGAAGACAACCGCATCTGCACCAAACCAAGCAGGGCATAATTTGCATGTCTATAAATTTACAGTTACAACATAGCCTAAAGGAAAAAGGCTAGAATCAGATAACCTGAAGAGGTGTCCCAATTAAAACATATTTTTTCTCCAATAAATATTTCTAGAATGAACATACAAATAAAATATAATTTAAGCTGTTTATAAGAGACATATCTTAAATATAAGGACACCTAAAAGTTGAAAGTAAAAGGATGGAAAAATGTATTCCTTACAAAAATTAATGGAAAAAGCTAGTGAAGTCAAATTAATAACGAAAAAAGCAGATTTCTAGGATAAACAACATTACTCATGACAAAGAACACCTTTCACAATGACAAAGGGGTCTGTTTATCAGGATATATTATATAACAATTATAATTTTAATGCATCTAATATTACCTTCTCTTCAAATTATGTAAAAAGAATTATGAGATTTGAGTAAGTAGATAAAACTACGGGCAGTAATAAAGGATTCTGAATACAAATCTTTCAGTAACTCATGTAAGAGACAAAAAGGTCATTCAGAATATAGAGATTGGAATAACATGTTTGACAAATATACATGCTCATGCACACACACACACACACACACACACACACACCATAATATTTCACCCTAAGCTAAAAAAGAGTGGAAATATAACATATTGCAATGTCTCAGCAAATTCTAAAACAAAACCAGAAAAAATGCATACAGAGTTAATTATCTAATCAAATTGGGAATAAGTTTGGAATCAATTGCAAAGAGACAACATGAAAATTCCTAGATATCTGGAAATTAAATAACACACATCTAAATAACCTAGGGGTAAAAAAAATGTAATTATAATGGAAATTAGAAAATATTTTGAGTTAAGTGGTAATAAAAATAAGACGTATGTCAAAATAATGTTACTAAGCTAGAGCAGTGCTTAGAGGAAAACATGTAGAATGTTCTAAGTTGGTTTCTTCCAGAAGCACTCCTTAATTCAACAATGTATTAAGAAATGCTTCAGAAAGAAAGAACTAAAATATTGGAGATAACAGTTGGTGAAGTGTGAAAGTACAAAAAATATGGAATGTTACCAAAAGGTTCAGCTAAAATTTGATCCCATGGAGAGCTTTAGAACTAAAACTGCATCTCAATTTGAGTTCCATCTAGAGGCAAGAGAGCTGGCTTATGGAACTCTGAATCAGTCAGTAATTGATTATGGTCTGTTCCAAGGAAATGGAAATGTTCAGGCACTTCGAGCTCTCTCCAAATAATCAAGGCCATTCAAGTATTCCCAAGACAACTCTGAAAAAGCCTCAACTACAAGTCAGAAGCTGGAGGATGGGCCAAAGACACTGGAAAACAAGTATTTGGGGGAATCTGTGTGCCATACTGGGGAGATTTAAGCCTCCAAGCACTTACAGATTTTCATATTGGTGAGGCAGTTTTAGTGCCTTGTGGGTAATACTCTGAAGAAGTTTGAAGTTGCACACTGTTAGTAGTAAAGAACACAGAAACTGGGAATTGAGCACATAGCGTGGCAAAAGGGGTACAAGGGAATTTACACAAGGCTTCAAAGGTGTTCACTTGGTAGTGTTAGGCTGAAAATCAGTCTCTAAGATTCTGTCTCAAGAAGTCATAAAAATAAAAGTAAATTAAATGCAAAGAAGTACAAAGCAGAAAATAATAAATATGAGTAGTAAAGAATGACTCAGAGGTAAACACAAAATAGAGAAAACCAACAATATCAAAAGTTGCATCTTTGAAAATACTAATTACTGTAGTAAAGTTGTCTGTCAAGAAATTAAAAGAAATATAAATTTCTCAAATCAGAAATTTTAAAAAAGGTGAATATCACTATAGATCTTCATGTAATAGAAAGATAATATGAAAAATCAATGAAAAAATGTATCTATTGACATGAAAATTTATAAAAATATACAAACTTTAAAAAAATCTTAATATGGAGACAAGACAAAATAGGCAATATGAAGCATTTATAGCTAATTAAGTAATTGAATCTATATTTGATTCAATATTGAAAATCTTTCCACAAATTATAAATCCAGATGGTTTTACTGGTGAATTCTACAATGTATGTATAAAGTAAATTGCACTAACATTTAAAACTCTTCCAGAGAATAGAGAATTATTTTATAATACAGTGATATTTTGATCCCAAAAAATGACAAGGACTTTGCAAAAAAAAAAAAAAAAAAAAAAAGAAAATTACAGATCAATCTCTCTCATTAATCTAGCTGCAAAAACATTTAAATAGAATTAACAATCCAAATTAATAAAATATGGAAGGATACTACATTAAGACTAAGTTGGATTTATCTCAGAAATGTAAGGAAGTTTTATTACTCAACAATGTAACTTACAAAACTACTAATAAGAGAGTAAAAACCACATTATCATTTCAATACATGCAAAAAACACATTTGAGAAAAGTTAAAGCATTTTAATGATAAAACTAGGAATAGAAGAAACTATCATAAACTGAAAGATAAAATCCTACCAAAAACATATTTAATAGTGAAATATCTAGTTTTTCCTTAGAGAATAGAAATAAGACTATAATGTCTGCTTTTGTACCTCTAATACTCGATAATGAACGGAATTCAATATTGTATTCTTGCCTAGCAAGGAGCAGCAATGACACAGCAAAACAGAATAAAAAGAATTAAAATTCTTCTTCTAAAAAGTGTATGAAAGAACAATTTTCAGATAATGATTATTGGTCAATGGAATACAACGATTCTGAAAAAGGGGAAACAAACAAGATAATTCCTGCAATTGCCCCAGTTTGTGGCCATGAGAATATAGGGAGGGATAACCTAGGTGTCTCCCTGAGTTGAGGGGATTGAACCAGGAGTTCTCTCTGCAGTAGAACCCAGCAGTCTCCCTGTATAGAGGGGACAGAAGAAGAAGTCCAGGGAGGGCATGGTGGTACAGTTTGAAAAGCAGAAATGTGGACAGTAGAGATCTGCAAAAAAATCGTCAGAAATCTGCAATGGGTTCCTTTAAGTATTCAGGTGATTTACGTATGAGCATATGTGGCTAAGAAACTATCTGATGCTGGGATAAGAACCACTAAAAAGAAACAGAGAACAACACTTGGCACTCACAGCAGTCCAGGAATAGTTCCTGTTCCTACCAGTAAACACTGGATAGAATAATCAGAATGGTAGTCCCATCTCAGTAGTAAAGAGAAACCCTAGAATAAAGACTGATTTGTTCCTGCCTATTGAAGCCTACAAGCAGCTCTCAAAAAGATCAAACTATTTCCAAACAAATTAACTGTGCCTCAGAATATAGCCCAAGACAATTTATAAAAACACAAGAAGTTTTCAGAACTCAAAAGGTAGAATTAACAATGTCTGCCAATCAATCAAAAATTACCAAGAAAGAATCAGAAAAATATAATTTAAATGTGTTGAACAATCGATCAGTTAAAACAAGTATAGAAAAGACATGAATGATAGTTACTAAACATGGACACTGAAACAATTTTTAGAACTATATTCTAAATATTTAAGATGGTAAAGATTCAGCATGCTTAATAAACACATAGAATATATAATAGACATCCCATCTAGAGATGAAGGCTAAAAGTTCTGGGATGAGAAAGGTACTGGATGGGATTAGCTGCAGACAATGTTGAAGAAAAGATTAGTTAAGATGAAGAATAGCAACAGAAACTAGAAGTAATGATACAGAGAGGAAAAAGGGTAAGAAAACTGAAAAGAGCATTAGGATATGTGAGACATCTTCAAGTAGCCTTGTTGTAATTAGAAACTGAGTAAGAGTGATAGTTCCAACACCCTTTTTTTCTCTGTCACCTCCAGAGAAATAAGATGACAAAGAAAATGTTGAAGAAATGATGAAAGATTAACTAAATTTGATGAAAACTATGAGCCCATAGTTTAAGAATCTCAAAAACCTCAAGCACAAGAGAGAAGAAAACTATACCATAACTTATCATAATCAAATTGTTTAAGTGATAGAAAAATCTCAAATGTATCTAGAAAAAGAGGCCATATTACAAAGAAGGACAAAGATCAAACTTTCAACACAATTCTTGTCAGCAACAATTCAAGTCATAAGAAAGTGAAGCAATATATTAAAAATACTTAAAACAGTCATTCTTGAATTCTACAAGGAAAATGCCTTTAAAAAAAGTACGTAAAATAAGAGTTTTTAGAGACACAGAAAAGCTAAAACAATTAGTTACCAGAAGATCTTCACTACAGAAAATGGTATTGAAAGTCTTTTAGGTAGGAGGAAAATGATATCAGATAGAATTTTGCATTTACCTGTAATCCCTATGTTTTGGGAGGCTAAGGTTGAAGGATCACTTGAGGCCAGGAGTTCCTAGGCCATCCTGGAAAACATAGTGAGGCCTCATGTTTCCAAGAAAAAAAAAAGGTAGCTTGGTGTGATGGCATGCACCTGTAATCCCAGCTACTTGGGAGGCTGAGGCAGGAGGATTGCTTGAGGCCAGGAGTTTGAAGCTATAGTGAGATCTGATTGCACCCCTGCACCTTAGCCTCCTTGACAGAGCACGACCCTGTCTCAAAGAAAGAAGAAGAAGAACAGAAAGAAATTACATCTATACAAAAGAATGAATAGCACCAGAATTTGTAAATATATAGGTAAATATTGAAGATCATTTTCTCAGTTAAAAAAACTCTTAAGATAATAGACTGTTTAAAGGAACAAAAATGTATTGTGAAGTTAACAGCATTGAGGAAACAAAATGTATGACAAGACTAGCACAAAATCTGGGAGGGGGAAATGAAGTATACTTTTGTAAGCTGTATACCATATGTGAATTGGTATAATATTACTTGAAGGTGAGACATGATAAGTTAATGATGGATGCTATTAACCTTAAATCATTTGCCAAAATAACAGAGCATTACAGCTAATAATCCAAAAAATGAGAAAAAATGGAGGCATAAAACTATGGAAATTGAAAGTAGACAGAAACAGAAGTAAAAAAAAAAAAATAGACTTGACAAATAGTAAACAAAAAAGATAGTACATTTAAACCCATATCTATAATTACATTAAATGTAAATGGCCTGAATAATTAAAGGCAGAGATTGCCAGATTGGATTTAAAAATATCATGAAACCCAACAACTGTATACTGCCTACAAGAAACCACTTTAAATATATGCCAATCAAAAGAAGGCTACATTGCCTATATCAGGATTAGATAAAGTGGATTACCTAGTAAACGATATTTTCAAAGATAATAAGTAACAATTCTTAGTTAATGATATTTTCAAGAATAGTAAGTGACATCATGAGGTTAATTCATCTACAGGACATAATCCTAAAATATTTATGTATTTAATAACAGAGATTCAAAATATATAAAGCAAAAATATATAGAACTAAATGAGAAATAGACAAATTTACAAATAGTTGTATATTTCAATAATGCTCTCTCAATAACTGATAGAACATATGGAAAATCAGTAAGTGTATAAAAGACTTAAAGAACACTATCAAGCAGGGTGGGTTAAAATCAAACACGCCATACAACAACAGCATAATACACAATGTAAGTGGTATAACCACTGAAGAAAACAATGTGGCAGTTTCTTAAAGCTTTAAACATATAACAGCCATATAACCTAGCTATTTAACTGCTAGGTATTTAGTCAAGAGAAGTGAAAGTGTATATCCATACAAACACTTGTTGTATTTGGGTTCTCTTGAGGGACAGGACTGATAGGATAGATGTATAAATGAAAGGGAGTTTATTACAGAGTATTGACTCACAGGATCACAAGGTAAAGGCCCACAATAGGCCATCTCTAAGCTGAGGAGCAAGGAAGTCAGTTTGAGTGCCAACACCTCAAAAGTGGGGAAGCCAGCAATGCTGCCTTCAGTCTGTGGCTGAAGGCTCGAGAGCCCCTGGCAAACCACTGGTGTAGGTCCAAGAGTTCAAAAGCTGAAGAACTTGGAGTCTGATCTTTGAGGGCAGGAAGCATCTAGCACAGGAGAAAGATGGAGGCCAAAAGACTCAGGCAGTCTAGTCATTCCATGTTCTTCTGCCTGCTTTATTCTAGACATGCTGACAGCTGATTAGATTGTGCCCACCCAGACTGGGGGTGGGTCTGTGTCTCCCAGTTCACTGACTCAAACGTTAATCTCCTTTGGCAACACCCTCACAGACACACCCAGAAACAATACTTTGTATCCTTCAATCTAACCAAGTCAACACTCAATATTAACCACCACACTTGTACACAAGTGTTAACAGCACCCTTATTTATAATAGTCAAAAACTCGAAACAACTCAAGTATCCAGCAACATGTGAATAAATAAATTGTCATATAAATTATATAGCTGAATATATGGATTAGATAGCTAGCTAGCTAGAAATAGAGATGATGGAATATCTCTAAGAAATTAAAAGAAACGAACATGCATAGATACATAGATACATGCAACAACATGAGTGAATCTCAAAAAAATTATGCTGAGTAAAATAAGTTGGACAAAAGTAATATACACTGTGTGATTCAATTATATAAATATAATTATACAATTGCATAATATTGTATAATTGTATATTATACAATATAGTTACAAATTGTATAGTTACAAACTATACAATTGCATAATATAGTTATACAATTATATAAATATAATATACACTGTGTGATTCAATTATATAAAACTCTAGAACATACAGTTCTAGTGACAGGAAGCAGAATAATGGTTTCCTAGGAATGTAAATAGGGTTAGAAAAAGGGTATAAGAGAGGAATTATGAAAACACATGAGGAAATTTTGTGGGCTGATGGATTGGAGTAATGAACATATCTATCCATCTATCACCCCACAGAATTTACCATCTGTCAGCCCATAGGTATATACGTATGCCAGATTCATCAAGTTATGTACTTTAAATCTGTGAAGTCCATAGTATGTTAATTATACCTCAATATAACTGTAAAATGTAAGCTTTGTAAAGAAATACAATTATCATTATTGCTAATAACAAAATTAAGAACCTAAGAAACCCAAAGTAACCATGGATGAATTATTAGAGATATGTTGCTAGACACAATGTTGCCAGATACAAAAATTCATATATAAAAAGCAAATCTTTCTGTAAATCAGAAATAATTATTATATATAAAAAGTATAATTTATATTATTTAAAAATCAGGCCGGGTGCAGTGGCTCATGCCTGTAATCCCAGCACTTTGGGAGGCCGAGGTGGGTGGATCACCTGAGGTCAGGAGTTCGAGAACAGCCTGGCTAACATGATGAAACCCCATTTCTACTAAAAATACAAAAAATTAGCCAGGCGTGGGGGTGCACACCTGTAATTCCAGCTAGTTGGGAGGCTGAGGCAGGAGAATCGCTGGAACCCAGGAGTTGGAGGTTGCAGTGAGCTGAGTTCGCACCATTGCCATCCAGCTTGGGCAACAAGAGCAACACTCCATCTCAAAAAAACGCCCAAAATGTATCAGAATGTAATAAAAAAAAATGACACCTTTTCAAAGACAACTTCAAATATAATTAAAATAAGGCAAGGAAACATAATAAATGGAAACGTATACTACGTGAAGTTAAAAGAGTCAGTATTTTAAATATATCAAGTCTCTACAAATTAATTTATAGTTTCAATATAAATAAAATCAAGCAAATTTTGTGGTGGAAACTGACATACTGCTTCTAAAATGTATACATAAATGCAAAGGGCCAAAATAGTCAGTTCAATTTTGGAGAAGAAGAGAAATGAACAACTTCCATTACAGAAACAAAAACATTATCATTCTACATTAATTTTGACAATGTGATATTGCAGCAAGCATAGAAAATTGATCTTGAAATGATATAAATTCCACAAATGAGTCGTGTATATAAACAAGCCTACATGTATATAAATGTTATAGATTCCATAAACAAGCCTACATGTATATACATACTAGATTTCTGACAAAGTTGGAAATGTGGAACAGTAAGAAATAGAATAGTTTCCTAATGATGCTGCTGAATTAATTAAATATTCATGTGGAAAAAGTTAATCTTAACATACACCATACACAAAAATTAATTGCAAATTATTACAGATTCAAGTGTCAAAGGTAAATAAGTAATCTTTCTAGAAATTTAACATGGGAGAACATATTTATAACCTATAGGTAGGGGAAATATTCTTTAAAAGGATACCTACTGCATTAAACATAAAACTAAGAATTGAGAACTTTTATAACTCAATAATGAAAAGTAATCTGATTAAAAACGGGCAAAGTAAAAAACAAAACAACAAAAATGGGCAAAATACCTGGCTAGGCATTTCTCCAAAGAAGATTGCAAATGTCAATAAGCACATGGAAAAACGCTCAAATGCTTAACATTAGTCATCAGAGAAATGCACATCAAAGCCACAGTGAGACACCACTTTTCACCCATTAGGATGGCTATAATCAAAAGGACATCATAATAAGTATTGTCCAGGATGTAGACAAATTGTAAACCTCATACATGGCTGGTGGGACTGTAAAATGACACAGCTGCTTTGGAAACGAGTCTGGCAATTCCTCAAAATGTTAAATGAAGTTAACCCAGCAATTTCACTCCTAGGCAGATACCCAAGAAAAATGAAGACATACGTCCACACAAATACTTATATGTGAATGTTCATAGCATCATTTTTCATAACAACCAAAACAGTGGAAATAACCTAAATGTTGAATGAATGAATAAAATGTGGCATATTTATCTGATTAAATATTTTTCATCTATAAATGGAATAAGTGCTGATGCATAGTGCAACATGGATGAACCTTGAAAACATTATATTAAAGAAACCTCATAAATGACCGCAGAGTGTTATGATTCCATTTATATGAAAAGTGCAGAATAGGCAAATATGTAGAGACAGAAAAAATATTTGTTGTTGTTGAAGCCTTGTGAGGCATGGAGGATATAGGGAGGGATTACAGATGAATATGGAATTTATTTGGGGGTGATGAAATGTTCTAGACATAGTTATGGTAATGGTTACACAGCTCAGTGAATATATTAAAAACTATTTTGCTATACAGTTTAAATGGGTGAGTTGTAAGTGTTATAAATTGTATCTCAATAAAGCTGTGATATGTAGGTAGATAGAAATATGGATAGATTGGTAGGCAGGTAGGTAAATAGATAGATAGTTGTTTTAAAGTGGGAAACTTCTGTTCATTAAGGATTTCCATTAAGAACATTAAAATACAAGGCCCAGAGTGGAAGATATTTTTAACACACGATATTTTTACACATGTGTAAAAAAATATACACATCTAGTATATTTTTTAATACTAGATCAATAAAGATCTAGTATTCAGAATATATAAAAAACTGCAAACAGCCAACATTAAAACATGGATCTAAGATTTGAATAGACCATTTCACAAAAGAGACTATCCAAATGTTTCAATAAGCATGTGAAAATATGCTTCATCTCACCAGTCATCAGGAAAATGCAAATTGAAATCAAAATTAGGTAAATCAGAACTGAATGCATAAAATCTGAAAAGACAAAATTTCTTGTCTAGGTGAAGATATGGAGAAACTAGAATTTCCATACACTCTGAAAAATAGTAAACATTTATGCATTACTTTTGAACAATTGTTGACAGTTTCTATAACACTGATTTATCCTTTGATTGGGCAGTTCTTTTCCTAGGAGTCTACACCACATAAATGAGTACATGTGTTAAACTAAGGACAAGCATAAGAATTTTTATAACAATATCATTGATAATAACCAATACTAGAAACAATCCAAATGATTGTCAACTCTAATGTGGATCTATAAATTATAGTACTGTATGGGATAGTATACTGCACTGAAAATGAACTACTGCAACATATGGATATATCTCATGAACACAGAACTGAGCAAAAAACAAGTATATGCAAAGGACTGTGAATAATTCCTTTATATTAAGTTCAAAATAGGTGTTAGAAATTGGGATACTGTTACCTTTGGGAAACTGTGAAGGGAATTTTATGGTGGGACTTGGTTTTTAGTGATATGCTATAGCCAGCTTGCATCAATGTGTAAGGATTGTTGTTTTCAAATTTTGCAGGCTGATCGATGTCAACTTGGTAACTTGAAATTAGCCATATTGGGAGTATTCACACTGTGAAAATTGATTTTTTTCAATGCGGTGTGTTTTTCTTTTCCAGTGGAGGAGCTGGTTGGTATATATTTACCAGCGTACCACTGATACAAGGATTTATGCACATGTGATTTGTGAACTTTTCTCTATTTATGTTATAGTTCAAGACATAAGTTAATTCATGTTTTAAGGAAAGAAATAATGAAAGTCACTGTAATTTCAAAAAAAATCTGTATCTCATCATCTAACCCAAATCCAGTGAAAAGGGGGCAGCACAACCAAGTAGGCAGCTGTAAGAGAAGCAACAGGGCCAAAGCACTCGTAAAAATCATTGATTTAATCTCTGCTTTAACCATTTAGATCAAAGGTCATGATCTTTTGTTTTTACAGAGGTCAGATGATTTATAGAAACATCTTTGTGTATTTATTCGCATAGGAACATTCTGCACTTCCATACATATATATTTTTAAATTTTTTCTTGAAAATCACATACCTCTTCTTGATATATTTGAAACTTTATGATTAAAAGATTGAGAACTGGTGTTAGACTGCCAGCATTTAAATATAGGATTTTAATTTTTTTAGGTATATGATCCTCAGCAAACTATATAACTCTTGCCTCCAGTTTCCTCATTAGCCAAATGAGGAAAATAATCATGCCCATAACTTATTCATTGAGACCAATTTTCAGAGTAAGACTTATGTGCCAGGTATGAGTCTTAGAGCAGGGGATGTAGTAAGAAGTATAATATATGAAGATCTATTATGTTAATATAAAACTGTCTCTGTAATAGGGGGGAACACAGAGAATAAATAGGATATATGAGTAAAATCTCTAGGAGGTAATAACCATGGAGGAAAATCAACTAGGAAGAAGAGATAGGCATATCAAGGTATAAATTAGGTGATATTAAGTTAAGTGGTTAGGTTTTACTGAGAAGATGACATTTAAGTCAAGTCTTGAATGAAGAGCAACTATGTGGGATAAGTACGTCACAGGAAGAGGTGACAGAAAATGCAAAGGCTGTAAGGCATAAGTAGGCCCCAATGATTTGATAACTAGCATGGAGGCCTGTGTGATTGAAGCAGAGTAAGAACGGGTCAGAGATAGGCCACTGATAGGACTCTGGTATTTACTCAGACTGAAATGTGGAGGTGTTCAGGGTTTTAAGCAGAGTGGTAATAAGATCTAACTTGGGTTTAAGAATAGTTTCAAGGAGGGCAGGGAGAGAAACAGAAGGTGATTACAGTAGTCCCCTCTTATTTTTGGTTTCCGTTGCATATGCTTTCAGTTACCTCTGGTTCACTGCAGTCCAAAAGTAGGTGAGTAGAGTAAAATAAGACCATTCTGAGAGACAGAGATCATATTTATATAACTTTTATTTCAGTGTATTGTCATAAGTGTTCTATTTATAAGTTTCTGTTGTTAATCACTTAATGTTCTTAATTTACAAATTAAACTTTATCATTGATATGCATGTATAGAAAAAAACCTAGTTTATAGGTTATTTATTTATTTATTATTATTTGAGACAGAATCTCGCTTTGATGCCCAGGCTGGAGTACTGTGGTGTGATCTCGGCTCACTGCAACCTCCGCCTTCTGGGTTCAAGCAATTCTCCTGCCTCAGCCTCCCTAGTAGCTGGGATTACAGGTGCCGGCCACCATGCCCAACTAATTTTTGTATTTTTTAGTACAGATGGGATTTCACCATGTTGGCCAGGCTGGTCTCGAACTCCTGGCCTCAGGTGATTTGCCCACCTCGGCCTCCCAAAGTGCTGGGATTACAGGCATGAGCCACATGTCTGGTCAAGGTCATGGGTTTTTATATGGCATAGGGTTAAGTACTACCTGCAGTTTCATGCATCTGTTGGAGGTCTTGGAACTTCTTCCCTGGGAAGAGGGTGTACTACTATAGAACACTCCATGTAAGAAATGATGGCCCCTTGGTCCGGTTAGCTTCTTTTGCATTTGGCAAAGTAGGTTCAATTTTTCTAGATCTAATTTTAAGAGAAACCAAATATGTAGTTTATTTAAAAAAAAAATCCTAATTTTCTGATGTTGGATTAATTTTGTTTTCTAACATGTGAAGATACTCATATACACAATCTGTATCTACAGATTTTTAACTGGAATCAATTATGTTACTAGAATTCTGTTCCTAAGCCTTTTGACTGGTTTTTGTGCTAAGCCTTTTCTTCATAAACAAATGAGTCTCAAACCAGGGTCTGGCTTGATTTCACTCCTTATTTACTTCATGCCTTTTGGTGCTGGCTTTCATTTTTCTGTCCTGAGTTTTAAAATATAACAAATTGTTTGATAAATATATCCCTTAGTAGAAAAGACAAATAGGAAACAAATAAGAAAAATAAGAAAAATAAATAGACAAGTATTACATTGTCCAACTTTTCTTTAACATTAGGAGGAAAAAAGCAAAAACATGTATTCACCCCGAACCACAGATTCTGGCTATGAAATACAAATTGGAGACAACTTTCTAGATGTAATTGAAATATCCACCTAAATTTTTATGTAAAGAGTATATATTTACTTAAAAATCTAGAAGTCATCACTTCTATGCTTTTTAATGGAAGACTTTACAAAGACTTGTAGTAAATACTATCATACATTCAGCATTAATAGTCAACAATAATTGGCTGAGAATCCTACCCATATAACTTTATAGGAAGGTATATCACAAGTGAGATTCATAATTTACATGTATAAAGTTGGTACCTCTTTTCACTGGTACTAATAACAAAAATGTCAATCATTAAAAGGTAGATTTTTTTAAAGTTGAATAAAGAAGTCCTATATAATCCACTTCTCAATAAAGTAAGATAATTTGAAAGTAAATTACTTTCATGTATTCATGTGTTTGAAAAGTAACTTACTTTCAAACACATGAATTTATTCAGACATTTTGTACTTTCTTTTGAAACTCTGGAAATTGGGTTGCCAAAAGGCAAAATATTACGATAAAATAATGCTTTGTAAAGAAGAATTCTGAATTTTCAAACTGTTGAAGTTATTATCAAAGTGCTTTGAGTCCTGATGAACAGATCATGGTTCTATTCCTGTTCCTTCTTTTCCTTCTCTTTCATATATTAGGCACTTTAGGACATCTTTGTACTTGCCCTACTGAGCTAAGCAAAGTTCAGAACAATCGAGGGATAGGGGATATAGTTGCTTGACTATTTAGTACCAAATTAGTTGACTTCTATCCTCTTTTACTATTTAGGACCAAATCAGTTGACTTCTATCCTCTTTTACTATATGCAAAACTTATGGAGCGTTCAGCAGGTAGTTGTTGGGAAGACGGTCTTTATCAGAGAGAGGAGCATTCACTTCCTAACTATAAAATCATTAAAAATCTTGATAATGAAGATACTGCTTGAAAAGAGTCAGTTTCTTCTGATATTGAAGTGGTTATTTAGGAGACAAAAATATAGAACTATGTGATGACCCATGCTATTTATTTGACTTTCATTATGTGGGAGGTACTCCATTCTATTAGGGATATTTCCATGACCAATGTGACAAAAATCCCTGGGGCTTACATTTTTAAGTGGGAATCTGTGTGCATATGTGTGCTGATGCATGATTGTGTATATGATACTCACACAGAGGACAAATGCGAATGATAGGAGTAGTAATTAGGTCTAGGAGCAGGAGAAGGAGCTCTCATAGTACCAATGTTTATTCTGATTTTAAGTTAGGATCATTACTGGGTTTAAGGATTTGAGGAGGCATAAAGCAGTGAGAGCAGTGATATGTATCCAAAGAGTTTTGATCACCTGGACTGCTATTCCTAAATTTTCCCCACAACAAGGAGCATGAAACCTTCCTGGATCCAACTTAAGCCTCTTTTATATTTTAGAAATGACAGCAGTGCCTTTTAAAAATGCAAGGACTTAGAAATAGCTACCATTTACTGAGTACCTAGTCTAAGCAAGGTAATATACTAGGAAACCTCCATACACTGCATCATTTAATTCTCAAAACATCTATTATTATATGCAGTGTATACCTATTTTAGCAACAAAGAAACTACTTCTCAGAGGGGTACATACCCAATGTCGAATAGCTGTGAAATGGCAGAACTGGTATTTATTCCACACCTGTTTTAAAGTCTACAGTTAGTTTGTGGACCCTTGACCTGAGAAGGAATGTGGTTTTTAGACAATAAAATGACAACTTTGTGTAGACTGGTGAATGAAAATTAGAATAATTGTTCATTTACTATTTTCTATGCTTCGTGATAAAAATAAAAGTAGAAGATCCGCTTTTTAAAAGCTGATTCTAATACAGTTTACCTTTTTCTATGCTTTCCTTTTTTTTTTTTCGATATGGAGTTTCGCTTTTGTTGCCCCGGCTGGAGTGCAATCATACGATCTTGGCTCACCGCAATCTCTGCCTCCCAGGTTCAAGCGATTCTCCTGCCTCAGCTGCCTGAGTTGCTGGGATTACAGGTGCCTGCCACCAAGCCCGGCTAATTTTTGTGATTTTAGTAGAGATGGGGTTTCGCCATGTTGGCCAGGCTGGTCACGAACTCCAGACCTCAGGTGATCTGCCCGCCTCAACATCCCAAAGCACTGGGATTACAAGTGTGAGCCACTGTACCCAGCCTCCTTTCTTTAATGGATGCCTAGAGACCATGACACTAGATCTTATATCAATTTTTAAAATTTAGCAAATGGTGGCTCACATGGTTTGCAGATTGGTGGGGAGGAAGTACTATTTTCAAATTTTACTTTTAACCACTCTAACCCCAAAAGATAATATAATAACATATGTGTCACATGACGTATTTAGTCCTATTGTATGTTTTATGAGAGGTGGTTATAAAAGCGAACTTTTCAAATTCAATAATCTTATAGCAATTACACACTTAAAAAGATAGCTCTGGATATTTGCTTCTTAAAAATAAATTGTACTACAATTTAAATATTCACACACACTTACACACATGCTTATATAATAACCTTTTGTTCAGAGAAGCAGCACAAAAGTGTCATTCAAGTTGATATAACTAAAGGCCTGCAAAAAAATCTTGCAGAACTGTTTCATATATCCTGGAGCAAAAATACACTTAAATGTTTTCAGTTCTATTTCTTTATAAATTTGAGTAACTCTTAATATCCTATACTATAAATTGTGAAGGGTGAATTCCCATGTTTATAGAATTCTTCATGGAGAGAATAATACTATGTTCTTTATGGCTAATAGATTTCATTGCTTTTGGATTATACTGATGACTATTTCAAGGCAATAGTACTTCAAAATAGTGCTACATATTCCACCCTAATATTTCTTTCCTAACACTAATAAATGAGGCATATCATTTAAATATTTTATAATTTTTCCTTTTTTATGTGTTAAATTTTAATACTGTTCTTATTTTACTACACCTTACATTTGTAAAATGCTTTATATTTTCCAAAGAATTATACATATGATGTATTTTATAGCATATATATATTTGTATGGTTCCTTTTCATATACATATCATCAGATAATTACTACATACATCTGAATTAATGAACTCTTATGCATTCTAGGCTAATGAAAAATTCTAATATGTTATATTCTTATATTTAATCTGTACTATAATATGAACTTCTAATATTTTAAAATAAAGAATATCCCTTTATTTATTTAGCTAATTTCACAAAATTCTTCATAGTTAATGGTAGTCAACTTTTCCTGCTGGATGAGTCATTCCTTTTTCATTTAATATTGAGAATATTGCCTCTTCACATCAATTTGGCCACATAGGTGAATTTAAAGTGAAACAGATGTTCTCCTTTTTATCCATATCCTAACCAGATATTTAGATGGGATGCAGGACCAAAATTTGTGACACTCCACTTAATACCTTCTACTTCCTCTTCTCTGTTAAAATTGAATAATGTATTAGTTTGTCTACTTAAAATGTTCTTGTCTGGTACACATAAGTTTTGTTTAGTACATTATGTTACGTATAAATAATTACTTTGAATGAGATAGGTGAAGCAAAATTAGGTTTATGATGAAAATCCAATATGATTCTTGGAATCCTTTTAAATATTTAAATTTAAAAAGAGGCTTTCATACTTTTCTTTGTTCCCCATATCTGACTCACTCTAACTCTATAAGTCATCAATGCACAACTGTAAAATTATTGTCTTAGGAAGTTAGAATGAGTCAGATATAAGCTATCTGTTGGATAAAAGATGTGGTTGTTACAGTTTGTATGCTGGAATTATGAGTAAAGCCTCAAACAACTAATTAAAACACACTAGAAAGTCCTTCATATAATAGGGAGATATTTTAAGTATAGCTTTAAAATAAAGTCCAAATGAAAACCAATAAAATGTATTATCTATTGAGCTATTGTTGATAAACATTCATGTTTAAAATTTAAATAGAGAAGTATTAGATTCTTAAACACAAAAACAGTTTTGTCATTCTAATGAATTATTCGTAAGCTTTAATAAGCAATCGAAACGTGCTTTACATAATTATGCAATTTAATATATATGTATTTAATGAAATAATAACCGTGTACTATGTGCCAGATATTGTACTCGGTCCTGTGAAGCAATGATACAGTCTCTGCCTTCCAAGGATTCACATTCAAAAAGAGGTATGACCATATGGTATATGTAAGTGAAAAAATCTTGAGAGATTGTGTATGTGTAATTGCTTCTTACATTGATTACTGATGGCACTTAACATTTTACTTCATATTTGCCTTCTGATTTGCAGAACTACATGGAAGTTACAAAGCAGCAAATCCACATTGCCATAACTGAATGCCAATACTTTTCCACATTGTCCCGATTTCTGCCTACTTACTTATCTCTGTTTATGAATTCTGGACTTATTATACATAAGTCTTTTCCATATTGTCCTACTTTCTATGTAGTTACTTTTCTCTGTCAACAAATGCTAAATAGCATACATAGTCAGGGTGGCATTACCACAACTTTTGTTGGCAGTGATTTGTTGCTCTCCGCGGTACTGAAATATCATTGTGGGCTGAAAATTAGTTGTTTTTTACTAATTATTTGACAGGAGTGATTACTGCCCAATCAAGAATTCAAAATATGGAGAGAAAAGGTCTGTTGGGGGAAAGGAAAGATCAAAAACAGAAAGTCTTAAAGGAAAGATTTAACTGTTCATGAATAAGTGGTTGGATTCATTTATCCATTCAACAAGAGTTTACTGTACGAAAGGCACTGTGCTTTGAATAAAGTTACAACAACCACCTCCCCATATAAACAAATAAACCTATTTTTTTTTTTGCTCTCATATATCCTACTGTATAGTGGAGAAAATATATACAAATCACCGTTATGGAAAAATGCAAATTTGCTACTGTGTTTGGTGCAAATGACAAATGATATAAGGCTTTATGGATCATAAGATAAACTAGAGCAAATTTGAGTGTATTAGTATAAGGTTTAGCTTAAAACTATACTTTCTTCACATTATGAAATTATTATTACAAACCTGTAGTAATAAGAAGATATATTGAATCATAAGATTTCCAAATAAAACTTTAAAACTTTTAATGAGATCTTGCTCTCATAAACTAAACCGTTTAACAAAAGATTTTATGCTTGAAGTAGCTATATTATTTACTGATTGTGACATTTTAAATGATTGCATGATAGTTTATCATCATAAATGATGAGAAAATTTGTTTGCACAAGTATAGGTGAGAAAGATTGTAAACATTTGCATCTATGACCAAATATTTACATCAGTTAAAGTCTTATTTAAAATATATCATCTCTACTTTTCTTTCATTAATTGATTCATATTTTTTGTGGCTATACATGGATTTTATCATATTTATTCAACATAATGATAAAGCTTGAATATGAAGAATGCCCATGCATTATAAGAACAGTCAATCTGCAGCTGACATGGTTACCACTAAAATAACAAATCAACTATATATGAAATAGAATAACTTAATCTTTATGTTGCTAAATCTTTGGGTTATTAGCTGGAGCTATACCCACTAGCAGTTCCTGCCCAACCTCCTTGCTTTCCCACCCACAATGGGCTATACTTTGAACTGAACACACAGGCCATTCTCTAAGAAGCCCTTATCAAATTTCTTATGACGAAGGCTATCTAATTATGGGCCCTAGCAACTTGAAGCTACACTAGTTGGCTACTGCTGATGGGTGTAGTGATCGATATATTATGGCATATCTATAAACTATTTGTGGTACATGAGTTGAAAAGCTCAACTCTTAGCCTGTTTCAATTTTCATCTTGAATTTATTAGCACCTGACATAAATACACACCTACCTGTTTATTTGGTTAGAACAGCACTCCCCAACCTTTTTGGCCCCAGGGACCAGTTTTGTGGAAGACATTTTCCACAGACTGGGAGAGGGGATGGTTTCAGGATGATTTAAACACATTACATTTATTGGGTACTTTATTTCTATTATTATTACATTGAAATATATTATGAAATAATTATCTAACTCACCATAATGTAGAATCAGTGGGAGTCCTCGCCCTCAGCTTGTTTTCCTGCAACTAGATGGTCCCATCTGGGGGTGATGGGAGATAGTGACAGATCATCAGGCATTGGATTCTTATAAGGAGCACAACCTAGGTCCCTCACATGCGCAGTTCACAATAGGGTTCACACTCTTAAGAGAATCTAATGCTGCTGCTGATCTTACAGGAGATGGAGCTCAGGCAGTAATGTGAGCAATGAGGAGTGGCTATAAATACAGATGAAGCTTCACTGGCTTACCCGCCCCTCACCTCCTGCTCTGAGGCCCAGTTCCTAACAGGCCATGGAACAGTATAGGTCTGTGGTCCAGGGTCTGCAGACCTTTAGGTTAGGACATACCTCAGGAAAATGTAATATTCATGAAGGCAGGATCTATATCTTTTTTCTCACTGCTAGACAGTGCTAGGCATTTTCTTCTACTCTCTGGTAGGCACTGGGAATACAGCAGAGAACCTTAGCCTTAGCTCACTGCTGTATTCCCACTGCCTAGTAAATAACTGTCATTCTGTAAGCGCTCAATGTATATTCATGGGATGAATGACTGAACCCTAAGTTTTGTGCAGGCTGTCTTTACTTTTCTCTTTGTCTTCAATACCTACTGCAGTGCTTAGCTCACTGTAAGTACAAAGGAGGTAAGCAGAGCCCCAGAGTATAAAGGTTCTTATATGGCATGTTACAGATTTTAGACAATTTCTTAAAATCAATGAAATGTTATAATTAGAAGAAATAATTAGAAGAAAATATTACTAGATTTCATTTTAGAAATTAAAGATATTGCTTTCAGTTTCCCTTAAAAATGACATCTTCATCATCCTACTCATCCAATCTCAATCTCTTCAAGTTATATAATACATTTTCCTTTATCCATCATTCCTAATAATTTGCCAAAACCTGGTAATTTAATTTCAGCAAGATAAAACTATCTCACCCTTTATGTTCCTTTAGAATGAGGGCCTTGGTTAATCATATAATAGACAATTGTAGCTGCTAAACTCATATCCCTGTCTTTAGTATACTCTGTAGCTAAGTCCCTTTGGCCTTAAATTGGCCAATAGACATTATTGGCCTGGTAGCCATTATATTGACCTTATAGCCAAGAATTGTACAATATTGGTCTTCCATTTATCTAAGCAAATACTTGCCATAGCTCCACTTTGATTAAAGATAAATTTCTAACTTTCTATTTGAAAAAATATGACTTTTTAATAACTTTCAACACTCATTCAGATAAATTGTTATGGTTATTATTCTTGCGAGGTAAGTACTGAAATATGGCAAAATTACTACGAAGAATTAACATACACCCTTCACCAAAATTTACCAATAGTGTTATAAAAGGTTGCCACATTTGCTTCATCATTCTCTCTATAGGTATTTCTGGACCTTACAACCTCTATGTTCTTTTTATTTCAAAATATTTTATTATTCTTTTTAAAGATCAAGGGCTTTCTTATGTATGATCACAGTACAATTAAATTAGGACATTTAATATTGATATAAAACTAATTTTATTATAAATAAAAGTCCTACAGTTCAGATGTTATAGTTTTTATTAATATTTTGAATTAGATTATCTCAATAATGTTCTTTATATTAATAGATATTATTCCCAGCTTGCTATCCAATTCTGGATTACACATTGCATTTAGTAGTCATGGTTTTTTTTTTTTTTTTTTTTTTTTTTTTTTTTTTTTTTTTTGAGACGGAGTCTTGCTCTGTCGCCCGGGCTGGAGTGCAGTGGCCGGATCTCAGCTCACTGCAAGCTCCGCCTCCCGGGTTTACGCCATTCTCCTGCCTCAGCCTCCCGAGTAGCGGGGACTACAGGCGCCCGCCACTTCGCCCGGCTAGTTTTTTGTGTTTTTAGTAGAGACGGGGTTTCACCGTGTTAGCCAGGATGGTCTCGATCTCCTGACCTCGTGATCCGCCCATCTCGGCCTCCCAAAGTGCTGGGATTACAGGCTTGAGCCACCGCGCCCGGCCAGTAGTCATGGTTTTTAAATCTCCATTAGTCTGGAATACTTCCTCAGCTTTTCTTTGACTTTCATCACAGTGACATTTTTGAAAAGTATAGGCAAGATATTTTGTAGAATTTTCTTTAATTTGAGCCTGTCTTTGCTTTCTCATGATTACATTCAAGTATGCATTTTTTTGTCTGGAATCCTAAATAGATAATGTTATGTACTTCTCAGTACATCATATCATGAGGCTCATGATATCACTTGGTCCCATTATTGGTGACTTTAACCTTGGTCAGTTGGTTAAGGTGATGTTTACCAGATTTATTCACTACATGCAATTTATTATTCTCTTGTAATTAAGGATCTATAGTATATTATAAGAATGGCCTCAAGTTATTTTTATTTGTGTATGCATTCTCCCTGAAATATGGCATTATAGTTTCTCCCATCAAGACATGGACTATATTATCTATGTTTGGGTCATGTAACTTCCATGGCTAATGAGACACTAGCAAATGTACGTTCACAGATTCTCAGAGTGCTCCACATTGGAGCTTGCACTTCCTTGTTGCTTTTTGGAGCCCTGCAACTGCGACTACTGCTAGCCTATTGAAGGATGATGGCCTAGATTAAACAAAAGACAAAACATTGCAGCTGAGTCCCACACTCTCAAGACTAATAAGTATGCCACATCAGACAAGTGAGTGAGGCCATCCTACGTCTCTAAACCAAACTGAGCTAGCCAGGGAAGACACCAACGTGACAACCAACAGAGCTTTGAGAAATCATAGATGTTTATTGGTTGGGGCTAATAAGTTTTGGAATGGTGTGTTATGCACCAAAAGCCAATACTTTCTAGGGTGATACTTTGGGACTATGTAAATATCCAATTACCCAAATAACTTCTACCAAGTTTATGATTCTTGCCTAAGTTAAATATTATCACAAAGATTGCAAGATGGAATTGGGCCTTTTTTTTTTTTTTTTTTTGGCGGAGTCTCACTCTGTCGCCCAGGCTGGAGTGCAGTGGCACCATCTTGGCTCACTGAAAG
This sequence comes from Chlorocebus sabaeus, assembly GCF_047675955.1. Taxonomy (NCBI): domain Eukaryota; kingdom Metazoa; phylum Chordata; class Mammalia; order Primates; family Cercopithecidae; genus Chlorocebus; species Chlorocebus sabaeus. Next base: position 41,103,193 of record NC_132913.1, read on the forward strand.
CTCCGCCTCCCGGGTTCACGCCATTCTCCTGCCTCAGCCTCCTGAGTAGCTGGGACTACAGGCGCCCGCCACCACGCCCGGCTAATTTTTTTGTATTTTTAGTAGAGACGGGTTTCACCGTGTTAGCCTGACACCATCGACGATGGTCTCGATCTCCTGACCTCGTGATTCACCCGCCTCGGCTTCCCAAAGTGCTGGGATTACAGGCGTGAGCCACCGCGCCCGGCCGCCTTTTTTTAAGAGATGAAAAACGTAAGAATGGGGGCTTATTTGTCTTCAAAAAACATATGACTAGTAAGTAGCTGTATCAGCATTAGAACCTCAATCTTTTACCTGCTCCACAGTTTTTCTCAGTATACCATGTAGAGGTAAGTGACCTGATGTTAGGACTGTAATTCACTAGAGGGAGCAGTAGAGAGAAATTCCAGAGTGTTATGAGTGGGACCCTGTGTACTCACACATGCACAGAAGCATCTCTGGTAAATGCTCCATAATTGACAGTAGGGCAGGATGGACAATGTAGGAGGAGACATTAATACAGTTATTAACATAGAAATTTAAATGATAATTGACTCATGAAAAGATATAAAGATAATATCTCTGGAAATTGCCTTTCATGAGTATCATCAAGAATGCCACTGACATACTAGATTATGATTAATAGTATCATATGTTTGTCAAACGTGGCTCTTAATATTTTTATGTAGCCGTTATATCCTCCCCCAATTCTGCCAAAAACATCCTATAAGACATGTGAAGTGACACTGTGAGAAGAAAGGACCCCTGTCAGCCGTTCTTACAAACAAGAAAACTGACACCCGAAGGGCCAAAACTAGCCAAGAGCCACAGCGAATAAAATGCCAAGCAGGCACTTGAACTCGGCAATCCCAATTTCCTAGAAAAGTTCCTCTCCCATGGCAGTGGGGGACAGGTCCCAAGTCTTTCAGATGCTGATAATGCCTGTGTCTTAGGTCTCTGCCTTCTGCCAGGCACTGTTCCAAAATCTTCACATGTATTTAAACTCAGTACCATGGGGGTACTGGTACTACACATTAACTTAGACGTGCAAACGTCCAGGTACTTCGGAGTGGGTGTGTGTTTAATACCATACCTAACTGCTTGAGAAAGGAATTCAAAGCCCCACTTTTTTCTTTGCCGCTTCATAAAAATTTGAGAGCTACAAGGAAGCGCTGTGTTCCCAGTACTCTTACAGTGCGTTCGGTGGCAGTAGCCACCGCCAACCAGAACACTAGGATCCTGCCAGGGTGTAGATACTGTAACCAACAAGGGGCCAACCTCCGTCCTTTCTGCGAGGGCGCCGAAGCCTCAAGTACCCCGCAGCATCTCTCCGCTGGAGAGCCGACGGCAAGGGTGGGGTTGCCGGCGCTTTCCCCGAGGGCAATCTCTGATCCTCCAGCTCCCCTCTAAGAGGCTTGCTGGTGCTTTGGGCTAACGCAGTGCACGCAGGCCGGCTTAGACGTTGTGGGGCCCCAAGGCGGCCAGGGGTCGGCAGGCGCCCTCCGGAGAGAGGAGTTGACCCCACGGTTGCTCTTGGGGGCCGTGCCTGCCAAGTATCGCGGGACTTGTGCACATCGCAGAAGCGCCAGCTCCAGGAGCAGCTGGAGCGCGCTCGGTGCGCACCGCCCCAGCCCGGGGAGGAGCGGGAGCAGGGAGGGAGGAGGCTGGGGGTGCTGGTTACGTAAATGATACTAGCCCAGTGAGAGGCCTCCAGGCTGGGGCTACGAGAGGGGGAGGGACCACGCGAGGAGGAGGGACCGGGAGGCGGCGGGCTGGGGTGGGAGGGGGGCGGGGGCCGGGGCGAAGTGACCAGGCGGCAGCGGCGGCGGCGGCTCTGCTGAGGTGACAACGTGCTAGCAGCCCTTGCTCGCTCTCGGCGCCTCCTCGGCCTCGGCGTCCGCTCTGGCCGCGCTCGAGGAGCCTTTCAGCCCGCCGCTGCGCTATGAGGGCCCCTCTCTGGGGCTGGCAGAGGCCGGAGCCGGTTCCCTCTGCTCACGGGGAAGTGTGAAGAGAGAGGCGCGAGCGGGAGCCGGGACTGAGCGCGGCGCTCGCGGGCCGGCGCGGGTTCCAGGTGAGCGCGGGCTTGGCGAGACCCGCACTCGGCGCGGCCGGCCGGCGCCTGCTGGGCTTGATCGGAGGCTGAATCCCGTGCGTGGACCGCCGTTCCCTCTTCGCGGGATCGTTGGCCACGATAGCAGGTCTCCGTCTCTTTCTCGCTTCCTCTCTTTTCCTCTTGATTGTCTGGGAGGAGCTCCCTCTGGGCTGCCGGAGTCCCGGGGCTAGATACCGCAAAGTCCAGGCGTCGAGTGCCAGGGCGCGGAGCCGAGCGCCCCGGGCCGGTCCCAGGGCAAAGGCAGGGGCGCGGGCGGACTTGGCGAGGCGGCCTCCCGGGAGCTCCGAGTGCGCTCGCCCTCGGCTGCAGGTGTTGCGGGAGGACCTCGTGGCGCGGAACTTTCTGCCGCCGCCCACCTTCTGCTCTGCTTTTCCGGCTACCCCACTGAATTGGGGGGGCTCTGGCCTCTTCTGCGTTCTGGTGACGCTCCGCGGCGGCTGTGACTCGGCCTCCAAGCCCAGGCAACTTTCTCGCACCAGCTACAGGCAGCCCCGGCTGCGTTTTGGGCGTTTCTCCTCGACCCGGCACCAGGCGCTCCCTGGGTCTTGGGTGTCTTCCTCGACGGTTGCCTTCCTATCCTGCCCCCTTTGCCTCGCTTTTTCAGAGTCCTCCTGCCTCTCATTCTCACCATGTGTGTCTCTGCCTCTGTTTCTCTTTCTGAGCCTTGGTCCCCTCAGTCCACACTCTCCGGCCATGTATCTGGATTTTTTTTTTTTCCCCTCTTATTCTATATTTCCCCCTTTCTTGGGATGTTTGTGTCCCTGTTAATCTGTCTTTCCGCTTGTCTCTCCGTCTTGCAGCATTTGTTCTCTTTCTGTGTGTGCTTCTCGCAGCTTATCTCTGTCTCCCTCTGTCATCTCCCTGCCCCGTCTTCCCGAGCACAAGCCCCTTGATCCTGAAGCGTCTTGGTTAGGGGAGCAAGCCCTGGCCTATCTAATGGGCATCTCCAGGTGCAGAGACTTTCCTGTTTGGGGTCAGCGGGGACGCGGAGGAGACGGCCTGACCTTGTCTGGGCTATTGTGGACCTGAATGAGGGGCGCAAGGCGTAGAGTGGAGGGTGCCGCGGTAGGCTCCCCTCGCCGGGTCTGAGGGCGCTGCGCTGCCGCGAACGTGAGCGCACTGAGGCTGCTACTCTGGACAGCGAAAGCTGCGCAAGCCCCGCCCGCATACCCGATTCTTGGACTGTGGTTAGTTGAATTTCCAGGAGCAGAGTCTACCTCCCCAACCTTTATAGCCAGCTGCAGGAGAACGGACAGTGGACAGGCAAACATAGATGCTTGAAAGGGTGGGAGCTTTCTTCAGGCAAAGATGTTGCTAGCAGAGGAGAGGAGCTTTTGGGGACTGAGGTATGCCTACCTTAAACTACTATGTGTTCAGTGCTTAGGAAAGCGGTTTCCTTGGAGAGATCGTGGTCAGCCTTCCCTGAAACAGCATAACAACATAGAGGTTTTATTCGCAAGGCTAAAGGAACTTGGCTGCCAAAGCCCCCTTAAAATTTCTGGTTTCCTTGAGTATTTTCAGCTTTATGTGAAAGCTGCCTTTCCTCAGTCTCAGTCAGTCTCTCTCTCTCTCTCTCTCTCTCTCTCTCTCTCTCTCTCTCTCTCTCTCTCTCTCTTTCTGTGTCTCTCTTTCGCTGTCTCCCTGTCTCTCTCTCTGTCTCATTCGCGTTCATGCCCTCTAGTGTTAAAGAAACCTGCTGGTTCAAGAATACTGAAAAGTAAGGTCAACCTATTGGTTATTTACTTTTGGACCTCTCACCTTCCGGGATCATTCTCCTTGTATTACCCACATCCTTTCCTTTTCTTCAATGAATGACTTTTGCATTACATTACTAATCTTTCTTTCCCCCGCACCCCCCTCCCGCGATCTCTATGTTTTTTTTCCCCCGTCTCCTGCAGAGTAAGAACCTTCATATTGAAACTCTGTTCGTTTGATTTAGGAATTGGATAGATTTGGAGAATTTGCATAGCCTAAGGCAGACTTTGAACATTAAAAAGGTGCATTTCTCTGCACTGTTTGCTACAAACCAGGATGTCATGTCTTTCCTTTAGCCACTATCCACCTTCAATTCCATGGAGAATTTTCCTGGCTGCTCCTGCTAGTTTAAATAAATGCTTTTATTTCACCATTTCTGTGATGCTTATCCCATTCCAGGGCTTAAGCTACTTGCTTAAGTAGCGGCACTATATCTCAGATCCGCTTTGGAGAGGAAGAATAGAAAGCTTTTCCAAAGGAATTATAGGGTGCTGTTGGTATAGATTAATTGTAGTTCAGAAAGTCCCAAGTGGGAATGTGAGAATGGAGGCTGTCTCAGATATGTAGTCCCTAGGACAGTGTGGGGAAACTAGTAAGTGCTTAATAAAAACTTGTTGGTTGATTGATTAGCATGCAGTGAATCATAGGCTTCCAAGTTACCAGCTGTGTTAAGGAGCCGACAGTTGAATTCCACATTCCTACTCCTTTTTTGGGAGGTTTCATTTAGATTTTTTATGAATGGTAATTGAGAACTAGTAGAAGGGATATTGAAACAGGAGTCTTCTGTTTCTTTGTAGTTCATGTTATTGCTTGAATTTGCCCCATTTTGCAAGTTTACAACTTGGCTGGTGTTCTTTAACACAGTCATCGCAGAATTGAAGAAATGAGTTTAGAGACCCTGAAATGTGGCATCTCTCAACCTCCTTACCTGAAAGTAAATTGGGACATGACATCATTTTTGGGTGAATACTTTCATGTGGTTTCTAACAAGTGAAAAGTTCTCTCTTTTAATATGAAGAACAGATATATCAGCTTAAAATACTTGGGGGCTATATTGATCTGTAAGCTGGATCACTTACCCTAAATAGTTTATGGATTCCCCTACTGCTTCATATATATATATATGAGATGTGTGATACTGCACGAATATGAGAATTTCCTAAAGTACCTGGAAACATAATGCCTCCTAATTCAAAGTAATAATAGGAATTCATGGGCAGCAATACTACTTTTTTGATGATATGCTAGTCACCTCTTAAAATAGTTGGTAATTTACCATGAGTATACTGCTGGAGCATGTTCAAAGCAATTTTCCTTTAAAAATATTATTTACAAATCACCTGATACTCTACCCAATTTTTATATTTAAAAATAGTAAAGACGTAGTGAAGGTGGAAAATCTGATACTGTTTGAGATACCTTCTATTTGTTTTACAGGTTTAACTTAATGCGTTTAACTTTTTAACTTAATGGGCAGTCATTTCAGCTTGAACGGTTATGTCAGAGTGAAATATGTTTTTATCATGCCAACTTGGTTTCTAGAAATAGTAGTTGTAACAGGAACATTTTCATGTAGTAGAGCTAGAGCTTGTACAGCTTATAAAACCTTCGGGATTTTAGGAAAGGGGTGAGATAAGAAGTAACAAATGGGTATTTTTATTCTTTCTGAATGGGCAGATGAAGAGAATCCTGGTGTTTGTGATTAATAAGAACAGTCGAGAAAATGATTGGGAATGAAGTATTAATAGAATTGTGTTACTGTGTAAAATAAATTATGATGCTATATATCTCTGTTAGGTGTTCATTGTCCTTTTAAAAATGGACACTTCATATAGTTATGACCTTTAACTAATTTGCCTTATTAGACATGATATTCTCAAGAGAAACCTCTTGCAACAAACAACACATACTTGACAGCGACTCTTAGTACATCACCTTCTTGTATTTGTGTCCCTGTCGGTAGGAACATGTAGACATCTTAAATCTAATGGGATCTAACAGGATCACTGCTTTGAAGTCTGAATGACCATATGCCTAATTATCAAAGGATTTAAACTGGGCTTTGGTTCTAAACCCTTCTGTCTGCTCTTGTCATCAAAATAAACACATGTGAAACATCAAATCAAGACCTACATGTATATACTCATATTTATTTTGACAACCTATTTAATGACATTTCTAACAGCACCCGCCCCCCCCCCCACACACACACACATACACAGTGGCTAAGCATATGTTTGGAAACATAAATCACGTTTAAAGATCTGGCACTGTCTGCTTTGATAAACCATTTATTATTTTATCAGATTAGACTTCTGTTTACAATTTCTATCTGAAGGCACATTGTTGAAGGACTTCTGCCTTTCAAATATATGCATACCTGTGTTTGAAAAGTCTGGTTTTTCATTGTGAAATTTAGCTTTTCAAGGAAATGTATGAAAATGAATACATTTAATTCAGTAATAGTCATCTCTCTGAGGCATTATAAACAATTATCTCTAGTCTTTAGGAGGAGCAGTATAAACCGAACAGACTTTAATCACTTGATATTTGTTTCTTCTTAATTTCATATTTAGACCTGGTCTGTGTTTTCAGTGTAGTATATCTATTATAATACATTTAATTGGTCTTAGCTTGATTACCAAGAAATGATTACAGGTGGCTAAAGACATCTGTGTGATTCTGATTACTGTGTGCTCTCATGTCCCTAAATTCATTTTTAGCTATGAGCTTTTCAAGCTGTTTTTAGTATGTCTTTAGACTTATACATTTAAATGAAATTCTTAATTTTTAAAAGTTGTCACTACAGAGATTGATGGGATCTAAAAATTAAATTGTAAGTTAAAGTTGGGAGACATGCTTTTCCTTTAAGGGCTCAACTTCATTCAATGTCCATGTAATTAGAGTTCTCATGAACTGTCAGGCTCTCTCTTAATGTCTACACTACCATAATTACCTACCCTTCAGAAATGAACTCAAATACAATTCAAAATATCAGTTATTAAAAATTGTTCCAGGTTAATGGTTAATCCTCTCGAGATAGTTTGAGAGGGATGTAGGGAGAAGAATGACTATTGTTATCAGAGATATGAATATATTTGTTATCGTCTTGTAGACTATGTTAGAAAATTAAATACAATGTCCATAATAAATACTTAGATTTCTTTCATATTTTTTAAAGATGTGGTCATTGTTAAGATAGATGGGGGCTGTCCAAGATATATCATGTTAAGATTTTAACATGAAGAGAAATTAATTGGGACTCTGTTTCATATATTCTGCTACACTGAATTGTCACTTAAATCTTATTTAAGCTCTTATACAACATTTTTGGGAGAGTGTGATTAATCTGCTTGTTGACACTTTGGTGAACATAATGCATGTGGAGAGTAGCCACTGTAAACAGAAAGAAGAATTCAAAAGCATAGCACAATCAAAAATCTTCGAAATAACATCTCAAAGATAGTAGTACATGTCAACTTAGTGTCTTGTCTTATATTAATTGCCTTGATATTACAAGCAAAGCACCTCTTTTTGGTTAATAAAGAGGATTTTGGCATATGAGGAGGATTATGTAGCTTAGAAGCATAATAACTGGCTTAATTTCCTCTTGAGATTATTATTATTATATAATTAGTTTCAGATAGAGAGGGTGAGATTTATATGACTATCAAGACCCCAATGAAATACAACCATTAGTTTAAAGAAAGAAAAATGGAATGAAATATATGTAAAGGTATATCCATTCCAATTTATTTATGAAGAAGTTAAGATGGTGTATTGGGTTGTAAAATGGTAAAGTGGCTAAAATTTATTGGCTGTTTACTTTGTACTTGTACTGTGGTAAGTAAACATCTGGCAGGTCTTAACATGTTTTATCTTTGTAACAACAATATGAGTAATAGTATGTTACTGTTCCCATTGTATAAATGAGGCCTTACCTTCTCAGAATCACATAGCTCATATGTGTGAGAGTCAAGGATGACACTAGTTTATTCTGCCTTGAAGCCAATAATCTAATAGTTCTCAGTGTAACATTTTCACTGACTAATAATTTAAAAAAATCAAATGGTAAACTTTATGTGATTATTTTCTTTTGTACAGTAAGAATGATTTAAAAAGTCTACTTCTATCATCACAATTGTATAAGAGTGGACATTTTAACACCAAATAACATGGAAGAACTGAATCTCAAAATAAAAGTTATTTAAAGAGGATAAATTAAGCTCCCTGTAATTTTTTCCACATTGTACTCATTTTCCTAATGGGATGACTTGTTCCTAGGGATGACTTGTTCCTTCTTGGTAGTTAACCACCGTTTACTGACACTAAGATGGTGCCACTGTGTGTCCTGGGATTGGAAATGAATATTGGGCAATGACAAAAAGAGCTTGTTAGAACTAATTTCTCCATCCTTCCTCCAAAAAACACATCCCAACCTGTAGGGATCAGTTTGCTCCATTTTTACTTTGCCTTGGCGAAAGCAAAGCAAGTTTGCTTAGTGCTTTTGTAAAACTGGCGGTTGGTTTTATATCCCAGGTTGTTTTAGTTTCTATTTGGGCCATCAAAGAGGAAAAGGATACTGGTGGAGTGTGTGAAATGTGGCTAAATTGACCTAAGACATTAATTTCATTTCTACCAAAGCAGTTTGTAAATCCAAATTACATTGAGCTTCTTTATTCATTTTAGTTACAGGTGTTCAGGTCCCACTGATACAGAGTCTCATTTAACTGGGATGGATCCACAGAATCTATCTTTATACACATTTTCCTATGTGATACTGAGGTGCAGTGACATTTCAAGCAACTAATCTGCTTGTAGTATATCACTTAACAGATTTATTTAACAAAACATGGCAATTACTATGCTCCAGAGCTGTTCTAAGTGCTTTGCAGACACTGATTCATTTAATCATAAAGACCTTCAAAAGTTGATTTTATTAGTATCCTTATTTTAGAGACAAGGAAAGTGAGGCACAGAAAGGTTAAGGAAGTTGGCCAGTGTAAGAAGATCAGTGGAAGGGCAAGGATGATGCTAATTTTGATGAAATAAATAAAACTACCTACGTGTGTGTGTTTGTGTGTGTGTGTGTATGTGTGTTTTGAGACAGAGTCTCCCTCTGTCACCCATGCTGGAGTGCAGTGGCAAAATTATAGCTCACTGCAGCCTTGAACCCCTTGGCACAGCCTCCCAAGTAACTAGGACTACAGGATTGTGCTGCCATGTCTGGATAATTATTATTTTTTATTTTTTTGGTAGAGACAGAGCCTCACTATGTTGCCCAGGCTGGTCTTAAACTCCTGGCCTCAAGTAATCCTCCTGCCTCAGCCTCCCAATGTGCTGGGATTACAGGCATGAGCCACTGATCCCAGCCGTGCTTTAAGTCACAAAACTTGAAGTAGCAGAATTGAAAATACAATGCAGATTTCTGTGTCTTTTCCCTATTTGAGTAAGTTTTGCCTTTGAAAGTGAAGGAAGAAAAGCTGATATTTCTAGAGTTGGAAATGTTTTTAAAAGTTTATATTTTAGAAGTTATGGCACCAGATGAAGAAATAAATATAATTATGAATGGGATAATAAACATGGAAAAATCAGAGTGGTTTTCCTCAGGTAGTGTCATCATTGACTTGGCCTCTAATTAGACATAGACCAAACCAGTATTAATAATCACTACTACATAGTGTTGCAGACAAGAATATTAAAAGATTTGGAAAAGAAATTTTGTTTTCCAAAACAAAATTTGTTATAGGTTGTTTGTTTCAACCCATAACAAAATAACCATATATACTTCAATACATAACTAAGATTTACATCTGTAACTATACTAAATAAGAAACATTTTATTTCCCTATAATGCTCCTCATAAGATCTTTAAATTACATTAGGAAATACTCATGTTTATGGCAGGATTGGGGAAATTCTACCTAAATTTATGGATTTTTTCTCAATAATTTTATAAGCTTTGTATAAAATGGAATATTTGTAATTTATAATCACTTGTGAAAACCGATGTATTAATCTTTAAGAAAGTACATTTTCTCCTTTTCTGTTATTTAATATTTTTGTTTAATGCACTAAAATAATCTTGTAATATGGCTTTTCTTTAGTGTTTTTTAAAATACATTTTATTTTAGACTGATGTTTGATTAAATTATGTAAAGTATTTGAATTCTAAACCCCCAATAATGAGTCATTCCACTTGTGTGGTTTAAAAAAGAGTTAAAAATCGGCATTTAGAAACAATGCAATTTCCAATTCTGTAAATGAGTTAAGGGTTTATGGGGTTACTAACTATTTTACTTTCAAGACTCAATACCATCTTTTCTCTTTTCCTTGTAGCAAATTTCACCAGGATTCCTGAGGCTTATATTTCTTTGATTCTCTTGATCATTCAGTCTCAAATAGGATTATATATCACTTGTCCTGAAAAATATTAGAAACAGTCTGTCACTGAATATGGTGCAGATTTTATTCATATGTTATAGATTTTAAGCATATCTTTTTATTTTTTTCTTAAGGTAAATACTGTGTTTATTATTTTTCAGTGTTCTTTTTCTTTGCCCCATATCTTTTTCTTTGTTCTTCTTTCCATTCTTCTTCATAGTGCTTTTCACTTTAAGTTGTCTTTCTTTTATGACTTAATAGATCTTCATATAGCCAAACTGAACTATGTATTGATGTCCTTGATTCTGGTCTGGTAAAACAAAACAAAACAAAACAATAACAAAAAAGGAAATAAAAAAAGTCTGTTCATTTCATCATTTAGTTTCTGAAAAGGTGAGTGATACTATAGCTCTTGCATCTAGGTCATTTAACAGGAGGATGGGGATGCTAAATTTGCATCTCATTACTTTTGTCTACGTTTAGATTTGTGTGTTTGGGCCCTGTGGTCAGTTGACAGGTGGCAGGCCATAGCTCCAAAGGAATGCCGTGTTATTTGAGGGGATGCCAATTTCAGTTGCCATACGATTCTCACATTACTTGGTCAGACTTTTTAAAAATAAAACAATGTATGTTTCATTAGTAATGCTAGATTACTGACTTCACGTCAAAAATCATTGTGATATTGATAGACTGTGATAAATATTTTTGACAATTTATATTCTGTGGTACCCACTGTCAGACTTATGGATAGTATTTCCCCTATTTTCATGACCTGGAGCAGACATTTTGTCAAAGATTTTTAAAATACTTTTATTGTTGTACACTAAAGTTGAGATGAATTGTAGGTAATTGGATGGCACAGCTGAATTAACACATTGAATTGCTAGTTATGAGACCCATCATTTGCTGTTGCAGACAACAATAGGCCCATTTTTGCTTCTACAATGCACAAATTCTTATTATCTGTATAAAATTATAATTCAAGTGGGATAACATAGACATCATTTCCATTCCTTTTGTAAGGAAAACTAACTTCCACAAATGTAAAATATTTACAACTATCTCAAATAATTTTGAACTTCAATTAATCTTTTTTTGCAAATGTTCATCAGTTTTCTCATTTCCCACAAGCGGAACAGAATATAAGGCATTTAGAACATGAAATCAGTAGCATCAATTTTACCCTGTGTACCTTAAGGTCTGTGCAGATGGGCAGTTCACATCTATCTCAACAGAGATCCTTATTTGAATCATTCTGAAGAACATTATTACTGTCATGATTATGGTGATAGGCAACAGTGTAATAATTTTGTTGGCTCTTGGGTTTTTTTCATTTTAGACGTTTTAAAGTATAGCTTCTTAGTTTTCAATAGATGAGTATCCATTTTAAGAGGAAGGAATAAGAACTATTTTTATCTAAACCACCTCCTGAAAACTCATTAATTCAAGCATTAAACTGAGGGATTAAAAGTTATAAAGCTGTTACAAATTGTAGAGAATAAAGCAAGGCAAAGGAAACTGCCTAGAATGTAGTGGGAGGTCAGCGGAGCTGGGGAAGTGCGTTGGTGGCTTGAAGTTGAGGAGATTCACTCTGCCCATATTAAGGCCCCAAAGGCTTCATGAGGTTCAATAATATTGAAAAAAGTAGAGAACAGAAATGAGAGTCTGGAGCTAAAACAAAATAATTTATCAAACATGTATAGATGAAATAGCCTTGTATTCACAACTCTACTTTCTGTGTAAACATCTCTATAGTAAGTTTTTCTTACTCGCTCACCTAACTATCCATTCTTAACATATACTAACTGCCAAGGGACAGCAAGGGCAACTAAGGATGGGTCTTAGAAAAACAATGCCCCCTTTATTTTGGCACTTACAGCCTTTAAGCCTGATGGGTCAGCTTTTTGCTTGCCCTAAAGCAAAGTCTTCTAGTCAACAAGACCCACTCAGGTTCACAGAGATCTGCATTTTCTATTCCTTTATATTCTTTACTTTTTTTTTTTTTTTTTCTTGAGCCAGGGTCTCTTGCCCAGGCTGGAATACAGTGGCATGATCATAGCTCACTACATGTAACCTCAAACTCCTGGGCTAAAGCAATCCTCCTGCCTCAACCTCCAAAGTAAGTAGGGCTACAGAAATGTCTCACCACACCCAGCTAACTTTTATATTTTTGTAGAAATGGGGAATCTTGCTATGCTGCCCAGGCTGGTATTCCTTCATTTCTAAATACATAAAACAGCAATCAAGGATCACAGACATTTAAGAAATAGTGTAAGAACAAAAATGTTGAATGTCTGCAACATGAAAAAAAAAAGAGACCAAGTTAAAGAAACCGATAACAACAAGATGACTTTGCAAGAAACACACAATTAGAGGACCATAAAAGAGACAAATGTTATATAATATATATATAATACACATATATATAATATATATATAATTCTTGAACAGATCCAGGAAAATATTGCATTCATAAAACAAGTGGATGATATAGAAAAGGAACACTAAATGAGCAGGAAAAACTCTTGGAAATTAAATATTTTCAGATATTTTAAGGGAAAATTTGTAATTTTAAATAGAGAAAAATCTGTCATTTCTAACAAAAATGAAACAAGATGGAAAATATGAGTCATAGTGAATCTCCATGAAGCATGACTTCCTACTAACTGAAAGTCTAGTAAGAAAGCAAAAAATACAGTTCGAGCAAGCATTAATGAATTGAGGATAATTATCAAATTTCTGAGGAAAGATGATTTACAACTCAGCATACCATACCCAGTCAAAATATCCAGTGTCAGGGTAGAATTAAGACATTTTAAGACATAAAAAGACAAAGGTTATCTTCCTTAAATATAACCTTTCTTGAAAAGTTACTTGAGGTTGAACCCCAGCAAACTATGGTTAAGAAAAAGAGAAAGACATGGCATAATAGCTATGTGAAGTAGTCGAAGAAGGTGAACAAATTGTGTTGTTTCAACCTGGTATAGGATTAGTATAAGGAAATGGAGGCTTTGGTTGGTGGGAGGATTTGGGACAAAAAGGGGAAATTATAGAATATTTAATGTTTAAGGAGTATTTAAAAAGACAAAAAATGTACAAAGAAAAAAGTAAAAATGTCAGGAAAAACAAAAGAATATGCAAAAAAGCAAAATAACCATAGGACTTTAGTTGGCTCCAAAATGAATAATATTTTTAAATTAAATATACATGGTATTTACTGACTTTCATCTTTTGATTGATTTTCAGTCAATCTTACTTAAAATGTGGAAGATAATTTTGGTGATAGAACAAAATGCAAATATTATCAAGACTGACAATATCACGATAAACATACAGGTGGTTGAGGTTAGGAATTAGATATGGGGACTGGAGAGAGTTGAAGGAAATGTTAGGGATTGGAAGAGTAGCATATAACAAAAGAGGAGTCAAGAGATAATGTCTATAGTTAATATAAGAAATAGCACTGACACAGTCCTTAAAGTTACAAAGATAACCAACACGAGGAATAACGACTACATTAGGAGGAAAGATACAGAGAAGTTCTGAATATGATGTGAAGTGACTTAGATAATGGCTAAACTACTTTGAGTCTGCTTGGTCAAAGTATGCTTTAATTTTTTTGAGAAAAAAATGCAATTATGCTTCCATGAGTGTGTACTTCCCAGATTTCCACATATTCTAGCCACTCTCTGTGGAGTCATCATGATCCATAAAGATATTGGGAGTTAAAGGTTCTATTGTAGAGCTAATAAGCAAGAACTGGTTGGGGTTGAGGGGCTTTACTATATAAAGAAATATAAATTCTTGGCACTTCTGTCACTGAACGTCATAGCAATAATTCCCTATAGTACTACATTATGGGACTGAGGGGAACATTGGATTTAGTCCTGATAAAGCCATTAATAAAAGTCTATAACATGTCATTTAAGTTATCTGAATGTCAGCTTCCTCATCTTTAAAGCAACTGGTGCTGGGCATGTAATCCCAGGACTTTGGGAGGCTGAGGCGGGTGGATCATCTGAGGTCAGGAGTTCAAGACCAGCCTGGCCAACATGGTGAAACCCTGTCTCTACTAAAAATACAAAAAATACAAAAAAATAAAAATAAATAAATAACTGAGCGTTGTGGCACACGCTTGTAGTCCCAGCTACTCGGGAGGCCGAAGGAGGAGAATCTCTTGAACCCAGGAGGTGGAGGTAACAGTGAGCCGAGATTGTGCCATTGCATTCCAGCTTGGCAACAAGAGCGAAACTTTGTCTCAAGAAAAAGAAAGTAAATAAAAATAAAGCAACTGGTATTTAAAAATACCCAGTACCACTTTGTAGTCTGTTTATTTTGTGAAGATAGGTCTATCATTTTATTGAGAATAAAGTGAATTAGAATTTTTCTAGGTATAAATCCTGAGACTGATACAGAGCTCTTACTTGCTCTGGGTCTTTATTAGAGTAAAGGTGTTCATTGCCGCCTTAACAATGGTCTTCAGTCTCTGTCCTGTGTCCTTTAAGTTTGATTCTTTACTTTGTGTCTAACCGACTTTACCAATCAAATCAGAAAAATACATCTTTAGTTTTATTAATGTGTATACACGGAACCTAAATATAATTGTTTTAATAGAACTTTTTTCATTTCTTAAGGCCTTGTTTTCCTTTGGCTTATTTATTTTTTTGCTGATGTAAAGATGTACGTTAGAAGATGATTCTTTAAAAGATTGTATCACCATTTCACCTCTGTTTTCCTAAACACTTCCAAAGCACTGAGGAATAATTTGAAACAACATTTAGTAGTGGATTCCAGATAGAGGCAGTAAATTTTACAGTTCTCTCTGTTGTTGCATTGTACCAGTTACTGTGATTACCTGATGTGCCTGCAGATTTACAGAAGAATTGGTAAATGAAGGATGGCCATTTCAACGTTCACAGATGTGAAGATACTGCCATCTTAGATCAGCAGCTGCTCTCGAAATGTTCACTCCTTAGTATCTTTGGGCTAACACTAATTTTGTAGCTGATCAGAATAGTTGCCATAAAGATACTAGCTATTCATAATTAATGTGAGCATATGGGTAGTTCCCACAAAAAATTTACTAACCTGCTGGTTGTTGCTGTGTAACATGTTCATGCTTTAGCATTCTTAAGTATGAACATGAATCAGCTAACTAAAAAATAATCATAGTTAACTTTCTATAGACAGAAATGGAGAGACAGAGAGAGAGAGAGAGAGAGAGAGAGAGAGAGAGAGAGAGAGAGAAATGAGGAAGGTTCCCAGTTTCCCCCCATAGTGTAATATATGTGATACGTATATCACAAAAAGGTATTGTGGAAAACTGAGGAAAAAAATAATTATATGGTAAAACCTAGTCTTTTACAGTATGAAAGGGGATTCTGAACTGAGAAAAAAAACAAAAACAAAAAAACAAATTAATAATGAGGCACTCTTTAAAGCTGTGAATATCCGGTTTCTGTTGACAGTTTGTGATTACAGTCTCTCTTGGTCACCTCATTTTACCATTTTCTGGGTGATCTTGATTTGAGGACAGTAACTTGTGGGCAGTTAGAGCTCTTTTGTCCTGTTATTTCATGTGGTTGATGAATCTGGGGTCCATTAAGTTACATATTAAAGTTGAAGTTCTTGGCAATTATTTAGGACCTTTTAGCATATTAACTTCCTCTTCATTCTAAAATAAGATAAATATAGAGATTCAAGTTAGGAAGAGACAGTAAAACACAATTAAGTGTTAAAGACACAAGTTTAATTTTGTGGTGCCGGCAATCACATAAATGTAGTTTAAAAATTCTTATATCTAATTACTAGAAGTATGCCAGAAGACAGTTACATAGCCTGCATGGAACTTAGTTACCTCATCTTTAAAATGGAGATAATAGTCATAGTAGCTAACAAGAATACAACCCAGGTCTCTTACTGGGCAAGAAGGTCTCTTTTAAGTGCTTTATATAATATTAACCCTTTTAATTCTCATAGCACTATGAGCTAGATATTCTCATCCACCTTATAATTGTAATGACATGAGGGTTGAGGGGACAATGCATATAATGTACTGACTGTTGGGCTTGGCACTTAGCAGGTGCTCAATAAGTGTGAGCTGTTTTTTGTGTATCTCCTCTTCGATGGTCCTCTCTTGGTATCTAGTGTGACAGGTGCCTAGTAAATTTGGCCTGCTTAACCGATTTTCGTAATAAAATCTCAGACCTGGAAGAGTTATTGTAAGGAGTTACTGCAAAATTGGGTCCCGAGTGCCAATAAATAAATAGGAGTTAAAGATAGGACTGAAGCCAAGTGAAGTAGAAACAGTAAAACTGTGTTAGTGAAATGCTGAGAAATCTTATTTAAGAGAGAAGGGAAGGTAAATGCGTGAAGGCAAAGGTGCATTCATTTCATGATAAATATTATAATATTATACACATTATACACAATGCTAAACAATGGCAAAACACTTTGCAAAAAAAGTGTATCTAGCTGAGAACAAGGATGGTAAGCATTTTCTATTTGGGAATTTCCAATATCACTGTTGAGTTTTGTTAGGTGTTCTGCGTTAAGTGACAGCCATCTTGCATTTCCCCCTTAGTTATTTGATCTGCTTTGACTATGTTGTTTTTCTTGTGGAAGAGCCTTAGAGAAATTGAAAGATCAATGCTTTTTGTGTGTGTTAAGTATGGAAAATAGAGAACATTTTAAAACATTGCCATCCTACCCTTCATCTCTGAATGAAAAAGATGAAACATTGTATACTTCTTATGCTTTAAAGACACAGATTTTATTTTCAGTATATGATGTCTAGTTCTTAATTATTTTTATACATGCTTATTTGGAGATTTTCTACTTTTTTAATGTGGAAGAAAGCATAATTTGAAATAACAAATTGTAATTGATTTCCCATTTAGAAATATTTGAATTACGGTTCTCTTTTCTTATCAAGTAAGGAGAATATGTTTTGAGCACTGGTAGTTTGTCATTTCCTTCATAATAATTTGTGCAAATGATAATTATACATAAATTAATAAACTGCTGGTGGGCATCTAATGATGCATCATACTGTTTTGATTTATTTCCAAATCATTTGCAGAATGTTGAAATGTACAAAGACTAATTTTTAAATGTAACCTACAACTTCCTCAGCTCCAAAAACATATTCAGTAAGATAAAATAGTTATTTTAAAAAATGCTGGTACAGGAACAAATTACATTATGTTTTGTGAGTTTATTATATGAGGACATTATAGGTTATTAAATAGTATTGTGTTTATCTGTGTTTAAAAAATGTTTCATATTGCAAGTAAATAAATTATTTTTAAAACTTATTATAACTTGTCCCATGTGATTCAAGCAATTTTCTAGTGCTGCCTAAAATAATGTTGGGTCCTCAGTTTGTATTTCCTTAGTGCTCCTGTTTTATTCCATCTTGAAGTCTTGTGTGCCACTTGAATACATTTTAAAAGTAATTAAAAACAAAATTTTGTTACAAGCTTCAATAACTGTGTAAGCAATTTCTACATAAAATATTTTTAGAATCAAGTAC
Organism: Chlorocebus sabaeus; assembly: GCF_047675955.1. Taxonomy (NCBI): domain Eukaryota; kingdom Metazoa; phylum Chordata; class Mammalia; order Primates; family Cercopithecidae; genus Chlorocebus; species Chlorocebus sabaeus. The sequence goes on from NC_132913.1 coordinate 41,120,997, forward strand.
TAACTCCTGCCAATTCTGGGGACCATGCATGAGGTTAACCATTTTCAGCCAAGGTTACATGTAGCCACAGACAGACAATTGATTCATTTTCTTGTATTGTTGCATCTATCTGCCAATATATTACACCAATTATAATTATTTTATTTATAGAGTGATAGTCAATTGATAATTAATCCTGTAGTTTCACTTTCAGACCAGTCTTCATTTTATTCAACACCAAGCACCTTGGAAATTAGTAAGTCACAAAAGATATTTTCCATAGTTATAAAATATTTAGCAATATGATTAATTTTGCAATATATTTTTCATGAGCATGAAATCAAAGATATACTGTTTCGTAGCATAGGGCAGAGCTGATGCAAACTACCTGTGTGTGTGCTTTTCTCCAAAGCGCTCCTATGGAAAGTTGATTTTTCATTTTTGTAAGTTTCCTGGCAGTTTTTAAGTGTGGTACTCCAAGATCTTGGCCTTGGACACCACTAAAGCTAAGTATAAATTACTGATCTTATTTTATAATTCAGATTCATTTGACTTTCAGTTACTTACTTCATTAACTCTGGAGTTTATTTTGACCTTATATTAGATCAAATTAAATTTTGCCAGATGGATATTTTTTAAAAACGCTCCTTATCCCAAACCTTAACGTTCAGTATAACTTTCTTGTTAGGTTCTACTAAGTAGTTTTGAGTTTTTAACCAACCTCAAAGTCTTCCTGCCACCCTTTTATCCTTCCTCGCCCCACACTAACACACTCTAAAACCCCCACATGTAGTGGGAGTTACTTTCTGTCTGTTTGCTTTTTATAAAATCTCATATGTATTTATTACTTGCCATGGAAAAATTTTATTATGTGATTTTAATCATGTTGTATTATATGCACGTGTCAATTTATTATAATTCACTAAATACTGATGCGCTTTTATTTGGCCAGAGGCTTACATCTCACAGTAACTGGGTGGTATATAAAATTGTGGGCCAATAAAATGCTGCTACATTTTGATATAGAAATGACCGTACTTCATTGGTGCATGAAAGGATTCCTGCTTAAGCAGTCAGTATACATAATCAATCAATAAATTGGGCCAGTGATTTTGAGATCTACATAATTGAAGGCACTATGTAAATGCAAGAGCAGGCACTTCCAATTTATTGATACATACTTACCAGTGGGTTTTCAGCAGTGGGTTCATGCTCATGGCATGCAATTATTGAATTGCAATTCTAAAACCCTGGGGGTTGACTAGCCAAAATTTAGTTTTGTCTGCACTTCTGCTTGCTTCCTGTGAAGCATCTGCCCTACTGAAGTCTCATACTATCAAGAGAATTATTCCCTTATTCCTGCTTCTGTTATTTATTTTCTTAATCAGGAACGAATAACATCTGCAAAATAGAGCTACATGTTTTCATAAGGCTATTCTATCACAAAAGGGCCTCTTTGTCCCATAAACAAATGTAAAAATCATCTGTCTATATGAACAGTGTTCCAAATGTATGAATCATGAATTACAAATGTATAAATTACATGTTGTTATTTTGTAGAATTTTTAGTTTTCCTGTTCTGTGTTTTTTAGTAAATGTGTTCATATTATGTTATTTGCGGCTGTGTTTTATGGGAAAATATGTGCCTCATTGATTCACTTACCACTGTGCAGGGGTTCAAGGACAGGGAGTTCTGTTAGTATCGACAGTTCTGATCTCATGATATACTTGGCTGATTGCCATCAAACCAATCACTCAGGGGACTTAAGAATTCTGATCTCATACACCATGTACTTGGTCTGAGGGACAAAATTCACACTGCACCCCAACTTAAAACTTTTTCACGTGTTGCTTCCTCGATCCAGATTCACACCTTCTATTTAGTAGAAATTGTATGAGTTCCTGCCTTTTAGCTGACACCTATATCTGGGTCTTCCTCTGTAAGGCTAAATGCTCTTGTTGGAATGGCACAAAAACAACAGCAACAAAAACAGAAGAGAAAACAAAAGGAAAGGAAAGGAGCTTGTATCCCCAGATTCATGCTGTGCGGTAGCTGGTTTGTTTCTTCTTTCTTCAGCACATCACTCCTGTGACATGCTGTGCCTCAGACTGCTTGAGTCGACCTTGCCGTTTAGAGCTGTCTAAACCTGAATAGAGCAGAGCTTTTCTTTACCCTTCCAGTAGGTCTCAGGAGTGAGATCTGGTCACTGGCATTTATTCTCTGACCCTTAACTGTGGTTCCCCTTGAAATAGAGCTAATCAAGGTGTTGTTCCACTTATTGATTGATGCTCATGAAGTATTCATTGTTGGTACATATAATTTTGCCTGTTCCTAAACTTGAATACATTCTTTCTTCTACCTAAACTAGGTGTATATCTACATCTATTTGCTATTTGTGGATTAGAAAATCCAGGAAGGCAGTCTAACAGGATTCTTTTTGTGCTGTACCTAGCAAAATGCTCTACACAATTAAGTCTTTACTACATGCATTTAACTACATGCATTTAATTAGATTGCATATGCACAGATAGGTCCCTTGGGCCTTCCAGAGCAGTAGAGGCTACTTTGCGAAATGATGCAGGCTAAAAAGGATTTAGGTCAGTCAAATTTTTATCTGGCTTTCCCATTAGGATAGTTGAAACTGCCTTTTCACTTGCTATAAGAATGTCTTCCATGTGACTTCTTTTTTTCTTCTCAAATTCCGTTGTTAGCTAGTAAGGGATTGTGCACTTTATATGTTTGTTGTCAAACTCATTTGGTATTTGAAATCACAACGCCTTTATGATTTTCACCCAAGTGGCTTCAGAGTTCTGCCACTTCTGTCATTTATAAGAATTTGCCTGGAACTTGTTTCCTTTGACGGAGACGTAAGTCACAGGGTTTAAGATTGAAAAGGATCTCATGGGCTGATCCTGTCACTCCTGCCAGCCCTCAGTCAAGGTTGTGCTTAATCTAAACCCAAGACTAACGTGTTTCTCTAAAATAAAACTACGCCTCATCATGTGGTTTGTTAAATACTCTACATTGTCAATAGAAGGATCTCTCTGAATGAGCATGTAACTCCTGGGTGTTAAAAACCTTCAAAAGCTCTACAAGTTAAATTTCAAATTCTTTAGCATATCATTAAGGTCCTTCCTAGAGATCTATTTCAAATGACCTTTTTGGCCTTGCATCTCATTTTTTACCCCCTCTTAATCTATTTTCAGGATTCACTGAATTGTTTCTCTGTTACCTGGACTTATCGTAGAAGTCCATGATTGTTTCTTTGCTCACATTGCTTTGCGGCCTTGAATTACCTAGCTGCTCATTTCAGAGATCAGCTCACATGAGCAAATCCTTTTTAAAGGATTTCTCCAAATCCCCAAGGCAAATTTATTCTATTTTCTCTGTTCCCATAGAACCTTGTTCCTATTGCTGTTGCTAACTTTCAACCTGTTATCATAGTGGTGCCCTCATGTGTCTACCATTTTAGATGATAAGCTTTTTCACAATGGAGACATCATGTTTCTCATTGTTCCTCTGAGACCTACCAAAGTCCATAATATAACCATTCATTCAATGAATGTCTTGAAAAATTGTTAAATATTGATGCAGTAGGATGAAAGGCTATGAATTTAATGATGCTCTATTGAATGAATCTTTGTGACATGCCTTGTATCTTTTTCTGGAATATAATGAGGATATAAAAATATTAACATAATCTCTTACAATGATAATCACTACAAATTTATCAAAATCATGGGTCCAAGAGTACGCTAAAAAAAAATTTCTTCCATCCCATATTTATTGCACACTTCTAGTTGGATCTTTGTTTTAAAGGCCCCAGACTTAAAGTTAGGTTTAAAGATGTTCAAAAATGTCTTCACTTAAAACACAAAAGGACAAAATTAAAATTTAAGCAATTTTTAATTTCTAGAAATTTATTTTTACAGTGTAGTGTAAACTCTCCTGGTACTGTTAAAGCTGTTTCTTATAATTTTAAAAATAATTTTTCACATTACTAAAAATAAACTAAACATTTCTTTTTATGAAATATAAATTTCTTTATCTGGGTCAGTTTTAATGTATCCTAATTTTCCAACTGTTAATTCTTTCCATTTCTGTCCTCTGTCTTCATTTTAAATATGATTTGACATGTGAACCCTAATATTTAGTAATATATGCTAGCCAAATACTTATTAAACCCATGACAAAAAATTTTTCTTTAATCTTATGTGCAAATTTTTAGATAATGTGTATCATTTAGGAATTGTGCTCAGTGTGTATCCAGAGTGGCCTAAAGAAATTGGTACTTTATTTTTCCCTCACAAAATATGAAGTCTTGACGTTGGTAGTCTACTAAGATGACCTTTGTAATGTTACCAGAGATCTTGGATTCTTGCATTCATTCTAGGATTCTTGCACTCAAAAGAGCTGTCAGAGTTCCAATCATTCTAACTACATTTTGAACAGGCAAAGGTCAAAAAGCGTAAATGTACCAACAGCAGCTAAGAAAGGAAAGATTAGACACGGACGAGGCACCTTTCAGGTTCAACCACATTTGTCAAAAAATCATGTTTTCTTAACTTTTGGAAAATTGATTTTGTTTCTTTCTTATGTTGCAACTTTGTACTATTTTCCAGCTCTTTTAATGTTGAAGTTCTGCCTAGTTTATAGCTGTGTAATTGGTTCTTACCTATGCACTTTGTTGCTTTTGTTCACTTTCAGCTTTTAAACTAGTATTTTTTTGGATTATAACATGACATGTATTTTTTGTCGAAGATGTGAAAATTAGAAAAAGCACTAAAAATATGACAATTACTTACATTTTTCCACCATTTAGACATAACAACGTTAACATTTCACTGTATAGTGAGTTGTTATACTGAATTTATAACATATATAGGCACATATATTTACATATATGTAAATTATGTAATTATTTACAAAACAACTTTATTCTCCATATTATTTTAGAAATTATTGATACTGTTTTGAAGATTAGATTTCTGCATATAAGTAAATATTATTTGGGACATTATTTTTATGACTATATGGCATTTCATCATATGGACAAGCCATAATTTACTTAGTTGATCCCTAATTGTTGCTTTTATGGATTTAAAATTATACCAATATAAATGACACTGATTAAGTACTTTGAACATGAAATTTTGCCTGTGTATCTAATTATGTCTTAGAATAACTTGATGGAAGTAGAATGGGTCAAAAAGTAAGGATATGCAAAGGAAAAGGCCACATTTCTTCAGAAACTAGGAAATAATGAAGCAAAGGGTATAAAATATGCCACGCTTTAATGTCTATTTACTGGGAATGGAGTACAGTGAATAAAGCACAGATGTTCCATTTTTCATCCCAAAAGGGGGAAGAGCCAATATTTTCTCTTGTTTCTTCAGGTAGAGAGGGGCCAGTGGTGAAGGAGCTGTCATTGAACACTCTTCACGTAGGCTGTTGACTGCTTGGAACAATCATTTGGCTACTTCTTTTAACAATCAATGAAAAAAAGTGAAATAAAACAAAGGGAACAAAGAATTGACAGAGAAGCCACTTGAAGCTCTGGAGACCCCACTTGAGAACCCACACGTCTCTGGCATCTCCCCAATTGGATGAATAAAAAAGAGGAATGGATGATACAGTGTTCAGTTAGGAAATGCAACAACATGGCATCTAACCATGATGTAGAGACTGGATATAGAATTATGCAGGGATAGAAATTGGCTGATGGACTACAGAGAGGTTATGTTTAAATATTGGTTGTGTATAAGTCAGGGGATCCTGATTTGTGATGTCTATGATCGAAAATATCATGAGGTCATTATCAAGTAGTATTTACAATAAGAAAATGTGCAAGGAAGTTAGTGGTCTTGAAGGTCAAATTAGAGAGAGAGATGGGGGTGATAGGGAGAGAGGAGAAGAGGGAGGACATACTAGGGATGACTTTAGAAGTTATAGATTAATCAGTTTGCTTTGATATGTATGAAAATAATAAGACAAAGTGATGACTGATTTCCATACACTTCAAAGAGCAGAAAAAATGGGGTAACAGCCAACATGTTTGAGAGAAGTAAATCACTCAGAGTTAATGTAATTTTCTCTGACACAATAACAGAACTTAAATATGAGAGGACAAAAAGTTCATGTGTCTTTACTTCGGTAAGGTTTAGTTTTTGTCTGACATGATGTTCTGATCAACCAGCAAAAAATATATAGTCTTGTATAAAGGGAGGCATAGCCTGTTACTTGTCGCTGAATCAGTGACCTGGTAGGGCAAACAAAGCAAGACTCTAAAAGTGTTTGTTGGAGACTTTTACTGAATGATATTTGTAATAATCTCTATAATTTAATAATACAAAATATGGAATCTGCAGACTAGGAAAATTGCTAAATCTGTGTGAATTTGCAGGAATCTAAAGTGAATATGGTAATTAAAAAAGAGGGACTAAAATAAGTTGGTCATCTATGAGAACCATTGATTAAAATGGCATTAAAAATGGTAATATCTAGTGTCACTGAGGCGTTTTGAAATATTGTTGCTGTAAAATAGAGATGAGACCTGGAATAGTTGTTTGTGTTGTTCAGGGGGATCTGTAGTGTTTCCTGCCTTAATTATATCCCTTAACCTGGAATGGCCCTTTTTTTCCTATGTTCTGAGTTTCAAGATTATAACACATCTTCCTCTATTCGTGGGCATTTTTCTTTTATTAGTTCAACAAAACAAATAATTATTTTACTAAAGTTGCTTTGTTTCCATGCCTTTCCATATAAACAATTTTTTCATTTCGGTATTACCTTTTTGTGTAATCTTTTAGAAGACATTTTAAAAGGTAATTAAACTCCATATGTAGAATACCTAGAGTGCATACAACTCAAATGAACGCATGACAATATGCAGAACTAGGGTCAAATTGGGGCATCAGCAGGCAACAAACACTTTGTCATGACTGCAACTATATTTCACAGTAATTGTAAAATATAAACTGATTTGGGAGTTGGTCAAATAGGAAAGTTGGGTCTATCAGTTTAATAAAATACGGTTTAACAAGTTTTAACAGTCTCTTGCTACTTGACCTAGAAATCCCAGTTCTCGGCATTTTATCCTAAGGAAACAATCATGCTGTGACAGAAGATACATGCCCAAGGACCTTCACAGTATCTTCTTTTTGCCACAAATATTTGATGATAATTTATCAGAAAATAAATAAATGATTTCATGCCATAGCAATAGGATATTAATCAGTGAAGTGATCTTGCAGTGTGATGAAAAAATGATGATATTGTCACACAAAGAAATTCACAATTAATTAAGTAAAAAGAGAATATAATCGTAAAATAGTTTATATAATTCTTTAAATAATAGTCTTCAAGTAAGAGCAGGATAGTTGTTTCTGGAATTAAGGATGATTTTATATTTTAATATTTTTTTCCTAAATTAAAAAAACTTGCAACTTTTGATTTAGAAAACTAATTGTATAAGGAAAAACCACTTACATTGGTAATCTTTAAAGACTGATAACCTTTTGTCTTTTTTCTTTAAGTCCTGACTACTTTCACTTATTTTTTGATTATCATTTCATTATTTAACTTTATATTGCTTAATTTGCTGACTATAATATAATGTTGTTTGTGTGGTTTATTTTAAAACTCTAAAGTAGATTTTACATTTTTTCTTATTCTCCTGTATTTTATATATTTAATGGGTATATATCAGTATGTAAGTTATGAATAAATATCTTTCATTTAATCTAAATATATAAATATTAAATATATATAAAGATGTAAATTGTATATACATAAACACTATATGATATATAGTATGTAAGCTATCACTCTGGATTTCTTACTATACTAATTATACAAAAACATTGATGATTTTGAATTTTTTTAACCTTTAAATATTTTTCTGATTTATTTATTTAGTTATTAGTTATTTATTTTTAACTCTTATTTTAGCTTCAAGTGTATATGTGCAGATTTGTTATATAGGCTAATTTTGTGTCATAGGGGTTTGGTGTACAGATTATTTTGTCACCAGGTAATAAGCATAGTACCCAATAGGTAGTTTTTTGATCCTCACCTTCTTCCTACCTTTCAGCCTCAAGTAGGGCCCAGTGTCTGTTGTTCCCTTCTGAAAAAGACTTCCTTGATGTGTGTTTGACTATTATTCTGTGATTCCCAAATATAAATGTCTAGATTAAAATAAAACATTTTATTTTTATTTATTTTTACCTTGTTGCATAATTTTAAATTTTGACATAGTTTCAAATGTACAGAAAATGTACAAGAATTGTATTTAAGAATACCTTTTGTCCAGATTCAACAGTTGTTTACAATTTTGCCTCGTTTGCTTCATTTCTGTGTGCGTTTTCTCTCTATATTCCTGTGTGTGCATGCGCACACCACACACACACACCACATTTTTTTCTGAATCATTTGAGTATAAGTTACAGACATCATACTTCTTTAGCTGAAGTGTTTAAGGGTACATTTCCTAAGAATAAGGACATTGTCTTCTATAACAAGAGTATAATTTTTAAAGATATTCAATATTGACACAATATTAGTTGTATTGTGTAACTCACAGTATGTGTCTAGGATTCCAGGTGTATTTTTTGGTCTTATCTTTAAAAGTCCTTTTATCTGGAACATCTCCTTAGTCTAATTACTTGGACATTTGAAGAGTTCCGATCAGATATGGAGTGCAGTATTCTCAATTTGGCTTTACTGAATGTTTCCTAACGGTTAATTCTGGTTTTGCATTTTTGACAGGCATACCACAAAAGTGATGTTGTGTTCTTCTCAAGTGCATCATACTTGGAGACATGTTGTATTTGTCTGATAATTGATGATATTGTCTTTGATCAATTTGTTAAGGTGGTCTCTGCCAAGTTTCTCCACAACTAGTTACTATTTTCTCCATTGTAATTAATAAGTAATTTGTGGGAAGATACTTTTCGACTGGAAATACCTGTTTATCATCACACTTTTATGCACTGGTGCTGATCCACTAATGTTTTCTTTACTGAATCAGGTACCTAAAATATTATGGTGGTTTTCTAACTCCATCAGTCCGTCTGTACTTTTTTAGGTCACATTATACTCGAAGAAAGAGTTTTCCCTTCTTAAGTTCATACTTTATTATATTTTCTGTAATAAATTTTAATCCATTACAATAATTATTTATTTTTATTTCCCAATTGTCTCCGATTAAACCAGTAACAGCCTCTTAAAGCTAGGACCTGTGTCCTTTTGACATATCCCCATCATTTTATAAATGCCTTACTTGCTTTTCTTCCAAAAAAAAAATGTCACCTCAAAATTTATGCATTTTTGTCTTTTCTCTGTGTCCATATTCTAATATGCCAGAATAGGTTTTCAGAATTTTCATAGTTTGAGTGGATTTTCTGTGAATGATTTTCATGTCACTCTTAGGAATTCTGGTTTCCTTTACCTTCTTTCTCACAGTTTTTCTGTACCCCATATATCTCTGTATATAGGGGCAGCTTAAAGATAGCTGCATTACAAATTGGTGTCTAATTTTCTATTTACGTATAATCTGACATGTTTATTATTCTCCAGCTTCCAGCTGTGCTGAAGGATTTGGATTCGTGTGTTTTAATTTGTTTTGGTTAAGTGTATGTATTTTTTACGATATGTGAACAGTTTGAGATTTAGGTGGCTCTTACTACCTGAGTTCCTCAGAATGCCAGTCCATATTTTTATGCATTCTGCAAAATGTATTGATATTTGAAGACAATTGCAATATGCCATTATTTAACCAAAATTTGTGGATTGCATAGCTTTACCTTTAGCTGTTAGTGTTCTGTTAATCCAGTTTATCCAACTAAATTGAAGTGTTTAATGTATCATAATTATTTTATTGCCTAGTATACCTATCAATCCAGGAAATAACTCACTGGAAGACATACATGTCCATGGTAAATGTAAAATTATTCTTTGAGGTCACTCATTCTTTCACTTGATGATGTACTAGTCAATTATGTTTGTAATATTTTCCCTTAGCTATGACAATTATCAAATATATATTTAAAAATAAAATATATTCAAACCCACAAAATTTTAAAACATGTATATAGATTAAAATAAGATAACTAATCAATAGCACCTGGTTATAGGAATCCAATGAAATGTAGTATTTTAAGTGGTTATTTCAATTGACAAAATACGTTTTTTGAGACTAATAAAGGTAAATCCTTCCTCCAGTTTCACAGCAAAAAAAAAAAAAAACAAAAAAAACAGATGGCAATTCTTAATAAAGGAGAGCTTGGATCTGGTGCAAAACACTCCATTATTTAAAATTGTCAGAGTGAAAGATGGTTTGTAAAAGTAGGAAGTAGATGAATATGAAAACTCGTACTATCTAAGAGGGGCAACCATTTTTCTGTTCCATGCCTGAGTCCAGCCTTATAAAAATTTTCACTTTTTCAAAAAAGCTAGATATTAGGATTTTTTTTATGAGAAATCTTCTGCTTTTGAATATTGTGTAATATTTTAAAAACCATGGCGTGGGACAAACAAAATGTATCAGTAAGCCAGATTTGGTTTTCACACCCCCAGTTTTCAATCTCTGCTCTGGATGCAACCTAGAAATTAGCAGATATTGTAGTAAGATGAAACCCAGGTCAGAAAAGCTGGTTTTGAGCCCAAGCTTACCTCCTATTGGCTGTGTCAGATTGAACAAGTCATGTAATTAGAGTTCATCTCAGTATTCTTGTCTATGAGGATGAATATGCTAAAGTATGAAGAAATACAGAGATTTGCTAATTGTTATAACTTTATAATTCTACTTTATAATTCTACTTATATGTGAAGAAGAATATATATATCTTTTATTATGTTTTAAGTTTTAAACTTAGAAAATACAAAATTTCTTGGACATTTCTTGATTTACTTTTTCCATTTAACTATAAACTTGCTAATTATATCCAGTTTTCTCTGAGAGGTTCTGTGTAAAACATTAGTAAAATCATTTATTCATGGGCCAGGTAGAGACCTGTGCATTCTCAGTGTCTTTAACGTACTAGAGGAAGATAAATTAGATTTTCTATTCAAAATGTTTATTCTGAATGTTGAATTGTTGATTTGGTTACAGTTGGTTTTGGTGAACACAAAAGCACAACTTCTGTATTATTAAACTGCTAGTTCTGCTTAGTACCATCAAGACGCAGATCTCTCTGAGCAGAAATTCTGTTTGTTGCTGAGAACTAATATTCCTTTAAAGATGTTTGGTACTTAAGAGAATTTTTATTTGTATTGTTTATAGTGTGTCTGAGCTGTCTGAAAGAACACACTGTGTTTATAAAGGGATATATATATTTTTTTATATATATTCTATCTATCTATCTATCTATCTATCTATCTATCTATCTATCTATCTTTTTTTTTTTGAGATGGAGTCTCATTCTGTCTCCCAGACTGGGGTGCAGTGGCATGATCTCAGCTTACTGCAACTTCCGCCTCCTGGGTTCAAGCGATGGTCCTGTCTTAGCCTCCGGAGTAGCTGGGGCTACAGGCACTCACTACTATGCCTGGCTAATTTTTATATTTTTATTAAAGACAGGGTTTCACCATGTTGGCCAGGCTGATAATTTTCATTAGGTTGTATTTTATTATATTTCTTTGAACAGTTCTTTTATAACACTGTATATACTCAGTAGCATAAAACCCATTTAAGTTGAAATATTTTGAGATTCAAAATCAATATGCTCTTTCAAAACCCTACTCTAAAATGAACAAATTAATTAATAATGCTTGATTAAATCACTTTCTCCTTATAATCACATTGATATTCTGAAACACAGAGAATGGATCTGTTTGTGTATTTTTGTGAGGTATGCAGGTCACATGCCTGCATTTTTCTCAGTGCATGGTTTTCAATTAGAATTGAAATGCAATTACAAAGTGAATTGGTGCAACTCTCTGGATAAATCAAGCAAAATTCTTTTCTAACTCAGTGATCCTCATATATCAGATAATAGTACCTTTTAAAAACTTGAAATATTTGAATAATCACCTCAACTCTCCAAGTATACTTGAACATCTCATATTTTTGATTTACTTTTATGCCGTTCTGCCAACTGTGTTTCTTGCATATAATTATGAAGCTAGTATGCAGACTTCTCTTACCTCTTTCTTCAAAGTATCCTCCTTGATTGATGTTTTGGAATATTTGCATGTAGTTGGGAATATTTCTGTTCATCAGCCCATTATACTTTGCTAGATGTATAGTTTACATTTTGCAAAACCTATTTTAGTATGTTACATTGTATTGTGTTTAAGTGTGTGTTGGTCTGTGTTAGTTTTTCTGTGACCTTGACAAATTGTTTACTCTTTTGGATGTTTTTCTTCCTCCACAGATGCATTTCTGTAGAAGCATTTTGAGGATGAATGTTTGCAAATTTTGAAATTGCCAAGTGCAACATACAGTAAGTAATATTTTTATTGTTCTACTCAATTGCAGTCATGCTCAATTAATTTGGCAGTCATAAAAGAACCCATTTCCATTTACAGTCTTTGATATTTTTTGTCAGCGTTTTTAAAGATCAGAAGGTTGTATGTGTGCAGTATTATCTCTGGGGTTTTTATTCTGTTCCATTGTTCTGTGTATCTCTTTTTGTATCAGTGCCTTGCTGTTTTGGTTACTACAACCCTGTGGTATAGTTTGAAGACAGGTAATGTGATACCTCTAGTTTTTTCTTTATGCTTAGGATTGCCTTGTCTATTTTGGCTCTTTTTTGGTTTATGAATTATAAAATAGTTTTTCCTAATTATATGAATGATAATTTGTAGTTTGATAGCAATAGTATTGAATCTGTAAATTGCTTTGGACATTGTGGCCATTTTATCAACCTTGATTCATCCTGTCCATGAGAATGGGATGTTTTTCTATTTGTGTCATATCTAACTTCTTTGACCAGTGTTTTGTAGAGAACTTTCTCCTCCTTGGTTAGCTGTATTCCTAGGTATTTTATTCTTTTGGGGGCTATTGTGAGTGGGATTGTGTTCTTGTTTGGCTGTCAGGCTGGAAATTGTTGTAGAGAAATATGCCTCTGCCCTGATGAAGTGCTCTGGCCAACACTACTTATCAGAGTAAATGAGTATTTTATGACTGAATTTCAAATTAAAAAAATAACAATTGCCTTATGTTAAGTGTCAGTAGAACCAATCAGCAACCCAAAATGAGTTGCCTTCAACAAAATGCTATTTGATTAGAGAAAACTTAAAAATACATAACAACTCCTCCCCTAATGGCAGAGACAATATCTTACTCTTCTATTATACTTTTCAGAATTGGCAGTGGCTGACCACACCCTTTTCTTGTGGTCCTTTTTAGTTGCTTTCTGCAGTGAAGAAAAGATTGGAATGAAAGGTTGAGCTTGACTTACCATTCTCTTCCCTCCTTATTATCTTCACATGTGTAATGTTCATAGTACTATCCTTTACATCACACTGGCCACATTCATGCTTTCCCTTTTGGACTCTGGTGATCTTCAAATTCTTTCACGTTAGCCACCCATTGGTCCTAACCCTGTACACTTTATTTCTTGAAACAAACCATCAATGACATTTTATATGGGGACATTTTCAGAATTCCTGGTATTTAAAAGACTATTGCTCTAAAATTGAATGGATCAAATCGTTCATGCTCCCACACTACTTTTGGTTTTGAGATTGAAGGATTTACAGAGGGGTGAGAATGAAGGGATGAAGTCTCCATTTCTAGATTTGACCTCTGGAAGACAAAGCTAGTGATTTTGTTTAGTAATTTTATTTCATTTGGTTCAATTAATAGTTCATGCTCCTAAATTGAGAGGTACTGTGTTAGTAAGGACTAGAGCAAGTAGGAGAGAAAGACAAAACGAACTCTCAAGGAAACTTTGTCGTTGGTCTGAGGAAATAAGCTATTCCCTCATATAAATAAAGCAGAGGCTGTGGTAAGTTACATCATGAGAATGGTATAAACTAATACAATTTAAAAGCCATTTTAAATAATTTGAGAAACAATAAAATGCACAGATGTGTGAAAAAAGAAGCCATGATAGGAGACCTCAGAAAGGAGATATAATTCTGAACCATATTGGTCCAAGGTTTTATGGAAATTGAATTTGGGCTAGATCTTGATGCAGATGGAGAATGTTAACAGAATAGTCAAGAAAATGGCATACTAACATTTAGAAGTAAAGAGGCATACTTCACACTCAATGAATGACAAATTAATTAGTTTGGCAGAGGAATACGTTTCTTATGTTGGACTAAAAGCAGATAACTGGAAAATAAAGCTGGTACCAGGTTGTGGGAAATACTGATAACCCTTCAAGAAATTTGAATTTAATTGGTATGTAATTAAAAATGGAGAGCTAATATTTCATGAGGGCTAATCCTGTGAACAGAAAGGTATTTTTAAATGTTATTCTGGTAATATCTTCAAAGTGGATGGCAGTTGGAAGACTTGTTGCAGAAAGATCAATTTTTAAGCATTTATAGAGGGATAAGAATGAAGGGATGAGGACAAGACCTAAAGTCATAGCAGTGGGGAGGGACTGGCAGGGTTTGGAGCATGTGAGATTTATTTGGAAGTAAATAGGTTCAGGGAGTAATAGTTATACTTAATGCTTGTGCAGGATTTACTGAGTGCCAGGGTTGTTTTAAATGTTAATGACTAATGTCATCCCATTTGTGCAAGAGGAAACTGAGAGAGGTATCATTTAAGCAAATGGTCCCAGGTCACAAAAGTAAAACATACCATGCCTGACATTTGGGGCCATTTAGTCAAGCTCCAGAGTCATTGCAGTTTACCACTGTACCATCATTTCTCTAAAAAAATAACTGAAGCTTCCAAGTTGACTGAGCTGGAAAATGATGTTGCCAATAATCAGAGAAACTTTTTTTTTTTTTTTTTCAGAGTTTACCCTTTCTTTAGGTAGATTTTTGGGTATGCAGAAAAATCTTGACCTTTACTGAGAAATGTCCCTTACGGTTAGTGATCAATCTCTTGTATGCATTCACTTGTGTGTTGGGCAATAGGAACAGTAATTTATTACATTATTCAATTGTAAGTTATGATAGTAAATATGTCGTCTTAATCAAATTTGTCTTCCTTCCTTAGCAGAACTTAAAAATGAAACAAGGATAGAGTGATAAGTAAAAGATTTCATATCTTGGGTCCATAAAAGACCACTATTTTAGACTTAGTTTACCTATCTTGCAAAACTAATTTTGACAAGAGAAAAACGTAACTCTCAGCATATGGAGTATCTTTTTTTCTGTTAGGTTGATGCAAAAGTAATTGCATTTTTGCCATTACTTTGTAAAACCGCAATTACTTTTGTATCAATCTAATATACTGGAGAAGTAGAATAATGTACTGCTTAAGACCATGGGCTCTAGGACCATTCTGCTTCATTGATTCATATTCCAAGTAAGGCCCATTTGCTGTGTGGCTTTGTGTCAATTATTTAAGCTCTCTGTCCCTCAGCCTCTGTACCTTCAAAATGTGATATTAGTAATACTGTGTCTTCTGGATATTGTAAAGCTCAAATGAGATAAAGCACCTACAATGGCTATTGGTACCAGTAAGTTTTTGTTTTTGTTTTTGTTTTTGTTTTTTTTTTTTTTTTTTTTTTTTTGAGACGGAGTCTGGCTCTGTCACCCAGGCTGGAATGCAGTGGCCGGATCTCAGCTCACTGCAAGCTCTGCCTCCCGGGTTTACACCATTCTCCTGCCTCAGCCTCTCGAGTAGCTGGGACTACAGGCGCCCGCCACCTCGCCCGGCTAGGATTTTTTTTTTGTATTTTTTAGTAGAGACGGGGTTTCACCGTGTTAGCCAGGATGGTCTCGATCTCCTGACCTCGTGATTCGCCCGTCTTGGACTCCCAAAGTGCTGGGATTACAGGCTTGAGCCACCGCACCTGGCCGGTACCAGTAAGTTTTAAATAAAAGTTATGTTTATTAAAATTTATCTCAGGTAACAGTTTTCTATTTTTTAATTTCATTACATAATTATTGCTCTTTTAAGCTTTTTGCTTTGAATTTTTACGCATTAAGGAGACAGAGCAGTGATTTTCAGAAGCAAAGACCCATGCAACCATCACACAGGTGAAGAAATAGAACAATTGCTGCATCTCCAATCCTACTTTTTCTGCCTGCCAGCCATTACCTCCTTTCTATCAGTTTCCCGTGGATGACATTATTCCTGATATTTGTGGGAATTACTTCCTTGCTTTTCATTATAGTTTTCACATTAAATAATGTATCCTTATATGCAAAATATTGGTTTAGCCTGATTTTTAAATTAATGTACATAATATTCATATTACACACATTCTTCTGTGCATGGTGTCCTTTTCTGAATGTATGTTTGTAAGTCTCCTTAATGTTTTTATGTGGTTCATTAATTTTCATTCCTATATCGTATTCCATCATATAGAAATACTACAGAATATTTATTCATTGTGTTGTTGATGGACATTCATGCTGTTTCTAGGTTTGAGCCATTATAAATAATGCTGCCATAAACATTCTTTTAAATGTTTTTAGCCAAATATATACATATATTTCTCTTGAATATATACTTACCAATGGAATTTCTTAGTCATATTGCATGCAATCTTTCAACTTTAGTAGATACTGCCAGATGGTATTCCAAAGTAAATATACTAATTTCACTTCATTCCTTAGTGTATGAGAGTTTCCATTGTTTCATCTTTACCAAAGATTAGTATAATCAGTTCTTTTAATTGTAGCCATTCTGGTGAGAGTTTGGTTTACATTGTCTTGTTGAATAATGTGATTGTGTCATGTGGCTTAATAGCCATGTGCATATTATTGTCTATAAATTTCCTCTTCATATGTGTTTTTTTCTATTGTGTTGATTTTTAAAATTGTTAATATTCACAAGTTAGGTACACTGGATTAAGAGCCTCCCACCAGTTAAATATGCTGCAAAGGTCTTCTCCCTTTCTATGATTTGCTTTTTTAGTTTCTTAATGAGGTTTCTCTGATGTTCCTAATTTTAATTTTAATCATTATGTCACCTCTTTATGTTTATATCTTTCCACTTGCCTTTGGTTTTTGTGAGTGATGTGAGGTAGAAGTCAAATTCTAGATATCCAGTTGTTATAGAATCATACTGGACAATTCTGTCCTTGCCCACGGTTCTTTAATGTCATATTTACTACAAATTAAATTTCTATATGTGTCTGGGTCTTTTAGGAGCCAACTATTCTATTTAATTGGTTTATTAGTCTCTTCTTATCGCTTATAACACTATTTTAACTACAGCTACTTTTTAAATATTCTTAATATCTATTAAAACAAGTTTTTCTACCACGTGTTATTCAAAGGCCTCTTGACTTTGCCTTCTTTCATGTAAATTTTAGAATTACTTTGTCAAGTTAACAAAAACAATTGTTTAGATTTTAGTTAGAATTGCATTCAATCTATTGTTAAGTAAAATTTTAAAGAACTGGCATAATTACAATATTAACTTATTTCATTTATGAACATAATATATACTGCATTTCCTCCTTATTAACTGGGGACACATTCCAAGATCCCCAGTTAATGCCTGAAACTGCAAATAGTACCAAACCTTATATAGACTATGTTTTTTTCTACACATACATACCTATGATAAAGTTTAATTTAAACTTAGGCACAGGATGAGATTAAGAACAACTAATAATAAAATAGAACAATTGTAACAATATACTGTAATAAAAGTTATGTGAATATAGTCTCTTTGTCTCTCAAAGTATGTTATTGTACTGTACTTAACCTGCTTCTTGTGATAATGTGAGATGATACAATGCCTACATGATGAGATGAAGTCTTGTGAATGATTTTGGTCATAACTTTCATAGTGTGAGGTGCAACAGCAAAAGTAACATAAATCTCTTGTTCTTTCTTCACAATTTCAAGGATAGAAGAAGCATTCTTACCAGAGAGCTTAGCAACCTGAGCAAACAACTTTTTCTCTTTATTCTTTTCTTAAAGGAAACACTTTATGGCTTCTCTTTGGCATATTCAAATTGTCAACATTATTATTCTTGTAATTTGGGTCAATTATTAAGTAATATAGGGGAGACTTGAACACAAGCACTGTGATACTTTGGCAATCAATTCAATAACCAAGATGGCTACTAAGTGACTATAGGGTGGGTTGTGAACGTAGCATGAGGTTGCTGGACAAAGGAATGATTAAAGTCCTAGGAGGAACAGAGCAGAGTGGTGGGAAATTTCATCAAGCTACACAGAACAGCACACCGTTTAAAATTATAAATTGTTTATTTCTGGAATTTTCCATTTAATATTTTTGGACCACAGTTGACGATGAGTAACTGGAACCATGGAAGGCAAAACCATAAGTAAGGGGGACTACTGTACTTTATTTATTTTGATCTTTTAATTTCTCTCAATCACATGTATGGTTTTTTGTTTAGAGGTCTTATGTATTTTGGTTAATGTGTGCCTAGAAGTTTAATGCAGTTTAATATTAAGATTATATATATACACATATAATTGTATACATATGTATCATATATACATATAATTACATACATAATAGCACATACATATTATATACACTTTTTAAACTTTTAGGTTTAGGGGTACATGAGCAGGTTTTTTATGTAGGTACATTTGGGTCATGGGGGTTCGTTGTACAGATTATTTTGTCCGTCGTATACTAAGCCTAGTACCCAATGGTTATTTTTTCCTGTTCCTCTACCTCCTGCCACCCTCTACCCTAAAGTAGACTTCAGTATGTCTTGTTCCCTTTTTTGTGTCCATGTGTTCTAATCATTTAGCCTCCACTTATAAATGAGAACATGTGGTATTTGTTTTCTATTCCTGCCTTGGTTTGCTAAGGATGATGGCCTCATGCTCCATCCATGTTACTGCAAAGGATATGATCTTGTTTTTGTGTGTGTGTGGCTGCATAGTTTTCCATAGTGTATATGTGCCATATTTTCTTTATCCATTCTACCATCGATGGGCATTTAGGTTGATTCCATATCTTTGTCATTGTGAATAGTGCTGCAATTAACATACATGTGCATGTGTCTTTATGGTAGGATAGTTTATATTCCTTTATGTATATACCCAGTAATAGGATTGCTAGATTAAATGGTAATTCTGTTTTTAATTCTTTGAGGAATCATGACATTACTTTCCACAATAGTTGAACTAATTTACACTCCCACCAGCAGTGCATAAGCATTCCCTTTCTCCACAACCTTGCCTGTATCTGTTATTATTTGACTTTTTCACAATAGCCATACTGACTGGTATAAGATGGTATCTCATGGTGGTTTTGGTTTCTATTTCTCTAATGATCAGTGATAGTGAGCTTTTTCATGTGATTGCTGGCCATATATATGAAAAGTGTTGGTTCATGTCCTCTGCCCATTGTTTAATGGGGTTGTTTGCTTTTTCATTGTAATTTGTTTAAGTTCCTTATAGCTGCTGAATATTGGAGCTTTGTCAGATGTATAGTTTGCATATATTTTTCCCATTCTGTAAGTTGTCTGTTTACTCTGTTGATAGTTTCTTTTGCTGCACAGAAGCTCTTCAGTTGAGTTATATCCCATTTGTCAGTTTTTGCTTTTGTTGCAATTGCTTTTGGTGTTTTTGTCATGAAACCTTTAACAGGTTCTACATCCAGAATGGTACTTTCTAGATTGTCTTCCAGGGTTTTTATAGTTTTGAGTTTTACATTTAAGTCTTTAATCCATCTTGAGTTGATTTTTCTATGTGGTATAAGGAAAGAGTCCAGTTTCAATCTTCTGCATATGGCTAGCCAGTTATCCAAGCACACTCCCATTGAATAGGGAGTCCATTCCTCATTGCTTGGTTTTGTTGACTTTGTGGAAGACCAGATGGTTGTAGGTGTGCCGCCTTAATTCTGGGTTCTCTATTCTATTCCATTGGCCTATATATCTGCCTTTGTACCAGTACCATGCCATTTTGTCTATTGTAGCTCTGTAGTATAGTTTGAAGTTGGTAACATAATGCATCCAACTTTGTTCTTTTTGCTTAGAATTGCCTTGGATATTCGGGCTCTTTTTTAGTTCCATATGAATTTTAAAATAGATTTTTCTAGTTCTCTGAATAATGTTATTTATAGTTCGATAGGGATAGCATTGAATCTATAAATTGCTTTGGGCAGTATGGCCATTTTAACAATATTGATTTCTCCTATCCATGAGATCCATGAGCATGGAATGTTTTTCTATTTGTTTGTGTCATCTCTGATTGCTTTGAGCACGTTTTGTGATTTTCATTGTAGAGATCTTTCACCTCCCCAGTTAACTGTATTCCTAGGTATTTTATTCATTTTGTGGCAGTTTTGAATGGGATTGTGTTCCTGACTTGGTTCTCAGCTTGGCTCTCATTGCCATATAGGATTTTTTTAAATGTGATTTTTGTACATTTTTTGCTAGTTTGTACAGATTTTGCTAGTAATTTTTGTACATTGACTCTTTATCTTGAAACTTTGCTGAAGTTTTATCAGTTTAAGGAGCTTTCAAGCTGAGATTGTGGTTTTTTCTAGATACAGAAACATGTCATCTGCAAACAGGAATAGTTTGACTCCCTGTCTTTCTATATATATATGCTTTATTTCTTGTTCTTGCTGGATATCTGTGGCCAGGACTTTCAATACTAGGTTTAATAGGAGTGTGAGAGGGGGCATCCTTGTCTTGTGTGGCTTTTCAAGGGTAATGCTTTTGCTTTTGCTCATTTATTATGATGTTTGCTGTGGTTTTGTCATAGATAGCTTTTACTATTTTGAGGTATGTTCCTTCAATATGTAGCTTGTTGAGAGTTTTTAACATGAAGGGATATTGAATTTTGTCAAACATCTTTTCAGCTTCTATTGAGATAAACATGTGGTTTTGACTTTACTTCTGTTTTTGTAATGAATTGCATTTATTGATTTGCATATGTTGAACCGACCTTGCTTTCCAGGAATAAAGTCTACTTGATCATGGTGTATTAGCTTTTTGATGACACTGCTGGATTTGGTTTGCTGGTATTTCGTTGAGGATTTTTAAATCCATCTTCATCAAGAATATTGGCCTGAAGTCTTCTTTTTTGGTTGTGTCACTGCAAGGTTTTGGTATCAAGATGATGCTGGCCTCATAGAGTGAGTTGGGGAGGAGTCCCTGTTCCTCATTTTTTTGGAAATAATTGCAGTAAGAATGGTACTAGCTCTTATTTGTATGTCTGGTAGACATTGCCTATGAATCCATCTGGTCCTGCCTGGGCTTTTTTCTTGGTTGGTAGACTATTTATTACTGATTCAATTTCAGAAATCATTATTGGTCTTTTCATGGATTCAGTTTCTTCCTGGTTTAGTCTTGGGTGGGTATATGTGCTCAGGTATCTATCTATTTCATGTTGATTTTTGAGTTGTGTGAATAGAGGTCTTCATAGTAGTCTCTGATGGTTATATATGTATGTTTCTGTGGGGTTAGTGGTTATTGCCTTTGTCATTTCTGATTGTGTTTATCTTCTGTCTTTTTCTGTTTATTAATCTAGCTAGTTTCTATCCATCTTTTTAATTTTTTAAAAATGCCAACTTCTGGATTCACTGATCTTTTGAATGGTTTTTTTATGTCAATCTCTTTCAGTTCAGCATTGATTATGGTTATTTCTGGTCTTCTGCTAGCTTTGGAGTTGATTTCTTCTTGTTTCGCCAGTTCTTTTATTTGTGATTCTAGGTTATTAATTTGAGATCCTTCTAAGTTTTCGATGTGGACATTTTGTGCTTCAAATTTGCCTCTTAACACTGCCTTATCTGTGTCCCAGAGATTCTAATATGTTGTAGCTTTGTTCTCATCAGTTTCAAAGAACTTCCTGATTTCTGTCTTAATTTCAATATTTACCCCAAAATCATTCTGGAGCAGGTTAACTTCCATATAATTGTATAACTTTGAGTGATTATCTTGAATTCTCTTTTTGTTGTGCTGTTGTCTGAGAGAGTAGTTGCTATGATTTCAGTTCTTTTGCATTTGCTGATTGTTATATGTCGTATTGTGTGGGTGATTTTAGTGTATGTGCCATGTGGTAATGAGGAGAATGTATATTCTGTTGTTTTTGGATGGAGAGTCCTATAGACATCTATCAAGTCCATTTGGTCTTTTTGAATTCAAGTCCTAAATGTCTTTGCTGACTTTCTGCCTTGATGATCTGTCCAATACTGTCAGTGGAATGTTAAAATTTCTCACTATTATCATATGGAAGTCAAAGTTTCCTTGAAGGTCACTAATAACTTGCTTTGTGAATCTGTGTGCTTCTGAGTTGGGTGTATACATGTTTAGAAGAGTCAGGTCTTGTTGACCTGAATCCTTTGACTTTACTTCTGTTTTGGTAATGAATTGCATTTATTGCCCTTTTTTGTCTTTTTTGATCTTTGTTGATTTAAAGTCTGTTTTGCCTAAAATTGGGATTGTAACCCTTGTGTTTTTTTATGTTTTCCATTTGCTTGATAGACATTTTCCCATTCTTTAGTTTGAGCCTGTGAGTGTCATTGTATGTGTGATAGGTCTCTTGGAGACAGCATACCCACTGAGTCTTTCTTCTTTATTCACCTTGCCACTCTGTGCCTTTTAATTGGAGCATTTAGCCTTCTTACATTTAATATTAGCATTGATATATGTGAATTTGATCCTGTCACTGTGTTGTTAGCCAGTTATTATGCAGATTTGTTTTTATGGTTACTTTTTAGTGCCACTGGTCTGTGTACTTAAATGTGTTTTTGTAGTGGCTGGTAACAGTCTTTCCTTTTTATATTCAGTGCTTTTTTCAGGAGCTCTTATATGCACGTTTTGTAGTAATGATTTCCCTTAGCATTTGCCTGTCTGAAAGCATCTTATTTTTCCTTTGCTTATGAAACTTAGTTGTTTGTATATGAAATTCTTGGTCAGAATTTATCTTTTTGTAAGAATGTTGTATATAGACCTTCAATCTCTTCTTGCTTGTAGGGTTCTTTCTGAGAAGTTGGCTATTAGTCTGATGGGCTTCCCTTTGTGGTGACCTGTCCTTTGTCTCTCGCTGCCTTTATCATTTTTTCTTTCATTTCAGCCTTGGAAAATATGCTGATTATGTGTCTTGGGATTGGTCTTGTGAAGTATTTTGTGGGGGTTCTCTGCATTTCCTGAATTTGAATGTTGGCCTCCTTGTCTAGATAGGGGAAATTCTTATGGATGATAACCTGTATCATGCTTTCCAAGTTGCTTCCATTCTCCTTATCTCTTTCAGGGATGTCAATAAGTCATAGATTTGGTCTCTTTATATAATCCCATATTTCTCTGATGTTTGGTTTGTTCCTTTTTATTCTGTTTTCTTTATTCTTGTCTGACTGTATTATTTCAGAAAGTCAGTATTCCGACTCTGAAATTCTTTACTCAGCTTGGTCTAATCTGTTGCTTTTACTTGCTATTGCATTATGAAATTCTTGTAGTGTTTTTTTTTTTTTTTTTTTTTTCAGCTCTATAAGGTCAGCTTCTTGCTTTTCTATACTGGCTATTTTGTCTGTCAGATTCTGTATCATTTTATTATGATTCTTAGTTTCCTTAGACTGGGTTTCAGTGTTTTCATGAATCTTGAAAATCTTCATTCTTACCCTTATTCTGAATTCTATTTCTGTCATTTCAGCCATCTGAGCTCAGTTAACAACCCTTCTTGGAGAACTAGCATGGTCATTTGGAGAAAAGAAGACACTCTTGCTTTTTCGAGTTGTCAGAGTTCTTGTGCTGGTTCTTTCTCATTTTTTTGGGTCTGCTGTTCCTTCAATATTTGAATTTCCTATCAGTTAGATTTTTTTTCTTTTATCCTGTTTAATGACCTTGGAGGTTTGATTGTGGTATAAGGTGTATTCAGTCAATTGGATTCATGTCTGGAAGATTTTAGGGAGTCAAGGCTTAGCTCAGGACTCCTCGACTGTGTTTTTCTAATTCTGAGCGACTCTTATTGAGCACTGGCTTTGTTTTCTGGCCCCTCATGGTTAGGAACCTGTTGTGAAGGATAGGCTGAAATGTTCCTGGACTTCTGGTCATAATACTTGTATGCATGGTGCCAGCCAAAGCTCTTTGTAGGGCTGTGGCAGTGGAATCTATACTCATTTGCATGTGCTAGCAGCTGTGGCAGTGGCAGCATGGCCAGGTGCACACTTGTCAGCTGTGGCAGGGTGGTAGTGGGTGCTGGGTAGCCAGCAGGTGTTTGCAGCAATGGTGATGGCAGTGTTACTCAGGGAGACAGGGGTCCTCCACTGGCAACTGTCCATGTGTTTATGCCAGTGTTGGTGTTAGCATGGTAGTGGGGGTGCTAGTGGGCTCAGGACTGTGCATGCCCTCTATGCATGTTCACACTGGTGGTTGCGGCTGCCTAGGTTGTGGGCAAGCTGTCTGTTTTCCCTGCCTAGTTTCACTTTGGCAGCAGTGTCAGTGCAAGGGGTGGGTGCTGGTGGTGGCAGGGTAGGCGGGTTTCATGCCTGCTGATGCTCTGATGCAATGGCAATATGACAGGTGGGGTTGGGGGCAGCATGCACCCACACCAACAACAGTGGCACAGCAGGGTGCATGCACACACATGTGGTGGCAGGGAAGGGAAAGGAAAGTTTGTCTGTGCACACATAGACGTCTTATGGGCAAAGCAGCCCTTCAGAGTTCAGGTTGGACAGTTCCCCTAAGGCTAAAGTCTCCTATGGAAACAAGTTGAGCCCGGGTAAATGGGCATCCCTGACCATGCTCCACTACAGACACTCCAACGCCAAACCCTCTGGGCTCTGCACTGGCTGGAGTTCTGCCCCTAACACTTTTCTAAGTTACTCTTCCTGCCAACTGAAGGGTCCATGGTGGTTGAGGGGTTTCCTACTGCTGGGATTCCAGAGGACTGTGATGAGAGCAGCTTTCTCCTTGTGTGATCAACTCCTAGTTTCTGCAGGGGTTCTTTGGGGCCAGGAATAAATCCTGGTGAGCAGTAGTCCTATGCAGGGTGCCCAGTCTCTTCTCCCTTCAGTACAGCATCTGTGTCTTCCCTCCATCTGTTCTGAATACCTTGCCTCTGAAGATATGCTCAGAGGACTCCAGTCTTTCTGATGTTCTGGTTCCTTGGAGGCAGATGTTCCTCCTAGCTGTGTCTAGTTGGCCATTTTGGGGCAGGCAAGATATATCTTAAAAATTATTTTTTCTTAGTTCCTTGTATAAAAATGCATGTTTAAATATCAACCTTGCATATAGTAGATTGTAAACTCATTAATTCTAGTATTTTTACGGTGGATTATTTTGAATTTTCCATGTAAATATCCATGTTGTCTGTGAAGAAAGATAGTATTACTTAACACTTTCAAAATCTTATAGCTTTATTGTATTTTATGTGTCTTATTGACTTGACTAGAGTGTCCAGAACAATGCTGAATGAACATAGGAAGAATGAACATTCTGCTCTTATTCACGAATCAAAGGGAACACTTTCCATCATTTTACTGTTAAGAATGATGTCCAGGAAGTCAGGAGTTTGAGACCAGTCTGGCCAACACAGTGAAACACCGTCTCTACTAAAAATACAAAAACTAGCCAGGTGTGGTGGTATGTGCCTGTAATCTCAGTTACTTGGGAGGCTGGGAAATGGTATGTCTAGTTTACCTATCTTATATTAGCATAAATTCAGTTGTTTAAGAGAGGACGGTGTCTATAAATGACTAATAAAGGTTGATGGAGTACAAAAGCAACTAAACTTGTTTCTCTTGAGTAGAGCTTTACCTTTTAGATGGGATTGAGTCTCAATTTCTGTTCTTTGATGTATAATTTCTATACTTTGAACTAAACTGAAAGATTGCTCAAAGTTAAGATTTATGATAGGAGCACTTTATATAATGTTAAACTAAGAAATAGATAAGAATTTAAAGGTTTCTCTTTAACCTTTGCCATTGGTAGGTTATGAAACTTATGAAATAAATTATATGCCTCTGGGCCTCAGTTTATTCAGCTGACAAATCAGTTGGTTGATGAGATGACCTCTACTACTTATTTACAGCTTTAAAACACCATAATTCTGTGCATTTTTTTTTTTTTGCCCAAGACAGATTCTTTTGCCAAAAGAAATATCCTAGTCTCTGTTTGTGTCTGTGTGTATATATTTATTCATATTGCCATCATCTTTAGAATATCTTGAAATATGTCATATATGTATTAAGATGTGTATAGTACACTAATATGAAATATATGGATTGGTGAGTTTTTACATAGTTATATGCCTGAATTACTGCTATCTAGATCAAGAACATATAGAATATTTCTCACCTCCAATAACTTCCCTTTACATCTCTTTCCCATCAATAACCTTCTGGTTTTTATAATTTTTTTTATTTTGACTTTATGATAATATAATTTGAAAAAGGTATGTAGTATTTTGAGGGATAATTCAAACTTCAAAAATATTCTAGAAGTATTAATAATTATTACAAAACCAAAATCTCTAAATAATACTGAGAAGTGCAGTAAACTATAACAATAATGTTATAAGTAATAAACTTAATTGCACATCCACTGAAACGAAACAGAATTGCAGTGTGAAAAATCTCTTAAAATTCTATCCAAATCTCCCACCTGTAAGCCAAAAAATAGAGCTACCACACAGGCTTGTGAGTATTCTATCAGTCATGTTGCCAGGCAACCTTAGTCAGTATGAGAGACACCCAATTGAGCAGCCTTAGAGTCAAACTAAAAGGTATCTTGGAAACAAAAGGGTTCAACTGATAGAGAGGGAGGAAAGAAGGAGAGAGGGAGAGAGAGAAAACAAAGAGACAGAATGTCAATTAGGCAGTTATCTGTGTTAATCATGACCACAAACAGTTTTTTTTTTCTAGTAAAATGCAGCTAACTTACAGCAAAATTACTTGGATTTCTAGTTCCTTCACTGTGTTTTTCTCCTGCATGTACACATGTGTGAGTGCAAAGGTTTGGCAAGATGTATCATCATTACTTTTTTGGAGAGAAGGACGTTAAAAAGCATTTTTAGCATACTCAAAACATGCTAACTAGGAGTTCATTGAGATTTTATTAATTCAGGATTATGTTTGATTCAACCATGTTTAAAATAATTAATCTGATTTTTAAATTGAAATACTGTGTTTGAAAAATTGGGAATACGAAGTAAAAATATCTACCACTTGAACTGAAATCCTTGGAGGCTAAAAGGAATGGAAAGGGAGAGGCTCCTAATTCTCTCTGGGTGAACTTCAGTGGAGATAATATACACCAATCAAACAGGGTGAGAATTTGGGATGACAAAGTCAAGTAAGCCCTTGACTCTGAAAAGCAACTCTTAATGTGGTTTTCTAGAGAGGTATCTTCCATGTGCTCTAACCCACCACCATTCTTCTCGCTTCCTTCTTAACAGATTATGTAAAGAGAAAATAGCATCCGTGAGACAGAAACTTTTGAGATTCCTACTAACTTACCAGTGTCCATAAATCCTTTTATTATCCCCTTCTATTGATGCCTCTTCCTCTATAAACCAATTTCTTCATCAATGCTCTGGATCCTACAGCTATCTGTGCATGTTCTAAGGGCGCTAGTTCAAATGAATATTTTCATTTTGCTTGTTCAATCTTATCCCTTTCTCCTGATTCCTTCCTCTTGGCATTAAACGTCAAAATATCTTTCCCCTTAAAACCAAAAATGCATTTATGCATAAATCTTCACCTTATTTTAAGTCCATTTTTAGCTACACTGTAACTATTACCTCTATTCATAGCTAAATGTCTCCAAGATTTGTCAATATTCGGTGACACATTTATGCACACCTCAACGCACTGAGGCTTTCCTTGTCTGCTTGTCTGAAGCTGCTCCAAGGTCACCAAAGTTAGTTGCGTGACTTATATTGCATATAGAATATACTTCTTTGCTCTCTTAGCACAATTTTGTACTATTGATCATTCCTTCTATTTCAGAATATTACTTTTTGATGAAATCTATATTATTTGCACTTGTTTTTCTCCTCCCTTGATAGCATTGCCTAATCTCATATGTGTACTTATCTTTCTTAAAATACATATTCTACAAGATTCTTTATGGCACCCTCGTTTTCTCTCATACTTAGATTCTCACTGAACAAATTTTATCAATTTCCATGACTTCCATTTCCATTGACTTGCTGACTCCCTCATCTTTACCTCTTCTGATATTCAGTCCCTATACTCACTTGCCTTCTAGGCAGCTCTGCTTCTGTATCCCATAGGAGATTCAAAAAGTATTAACATCTACCAGCAAATTTGTAAATACCACTATTTTTCCATTATAAACTTGATTAAAATATGTGATATTGAGATATATATATAAACAACAAAATGAAAATAATAAAATTAATATTCTTAACAATGATGCAGACCCCAGAAACTTTAATCTTGAGCAGGCCTTTGATTTTATGTAGAACTTCTAGATTATAAACTGTGAGGCAAGGTGTCTCAAGCACCTAATTTGGGCTAGGGTTGGGAGCATATTATGTACTCAAAAATTATTTGGGAAATAAATAAATAGCTTAATATTTGAATGAATCTTAAAAGGTTTTCTTTTTCCAAGTTGCTTGTCCTAATATTGATTACAAATTATTTTGCTCCTCCTAATACTGATTGCAATAATGGTAATGGCTAACATGTACTGATTAATTACATTGTGCCAGTTCCTCTGCTTCTCATTTCATATATAAAATCTTTACCATAATTCTATAAGTAGATATAATTCTTATTACTATTTTATAAACATGGGAACAACTGGAGCTAACTGGGCAAATTAACCTCTTCAGTATCTTCAAACTGAATGTTTATAGGGGTTGGACTTGAATCAAAGTTGTCTAATGCCCCATTATATATATTATATGGTTATATTATATATATTATATGTTATATATATTATATATAACTAAATATAATATATATATATATGAATTTTTGGAAAAAATAGTACCTTCTATATTCCTGGTTCTTTGATACAGACATTCATGTTCTAATGTTTTTGCTATTAGTAGGCCTCTTCGGATTCTCAGTAGGTGCACATGACTTAGGTGTCATCAATTACAATTAAAGTTTAAGTTGTCTTGAAAAAATAACTTAGAATATGCCTTCAGAGGCTACAGTAATCAAAACAGGATGGTACTAGTATAAAGACCAACACATCGACCAATGGAACAGAATAGACAACCCAGAAATAAGGCACTTCACCTACAACCATCTGATCTTCCACAAAGCTCACAAAAACAAGCAATGGGGAAAGAATCTATTCAATAAATGGTGCTGGCACAACTGGCTAGCTATATTCAGAAGATTAAAACTGGACCCTTTCTTTACACTACGTAAAAATATCAACTCAAGATGGATGAAAGACTCTAATATAAAACCCAAAACTATAAAAACCCTGGAAGACAACCTAGGAAATACCATGCTGGACGCAGAAACTGGCAAAGATTTTATGACAAAGATCCCAAAGCCACTGCAACAAAGGTGAAAATTGACAAATGGGACCTAATTAAACTAAAGAACTTCTGCAAAGCAAAGGAAACTATTAACAGAAAAAACAGACCATCTATAGAATATGAGAAAATATTTGCCAACCATGCATCGAACAAAGGTAGAATATCCAGAATCTTTAAGGAACTTAAATTTATAAGTAAAAAACAACCCATTAAAAAGTGGGTAAAGGACATGAACTGACAGTTTTCAAAAGAAGATATATATGTGACCAACAAGAATATGAAAACATGCTCAACATCACTGATCATTAGAGAAATGCAGATCAAAACCACAATGAGATCCCATCTTACAACAGTCAGAATGACTATTATTAAAAAGTCAAAAAATAACAGATGCTGGAAGGTTGTGGAGAAAAGGGAACACACATACATTGCTGATGAGCATGTAAATTAGTTCAACCATTGTGGAAAACAGTAATGATTTCTCAAATAACTTGAAACAGAATTAGCATTCACCCCAGCAATCCCATTTTTGAATATATATCCAAAAGAATATAAATCACTGTACCATAAAGACACATGGGCGTATATATTCATTGCAGCACCATTCACAATAGCAGACATGAAATCAACCTAAATTCCCATCAATGGTAGACTGAATAAATAAAATATGAAACATCTACACTATGAAATACTGTACAGTCATAAAGAAGAAGATCATATCCTTATCAATAACATGGATGGAGCTGGAGGCTTCTATAGTAAGTAAAGTAACACAGGAACAGGAAACCAAATACTGCATGTTCTCACTTGTAAGTGGGAGCTAAACAAGAACACGTGGACACAAAGAGGGGAACAACAGGCACCAAGACCTACTTGAGAGTGGAGTCTTGGAGGAGGGAGAGGATCAGAAAAATACCTATTGGGTACTGTGTTTATTCTTGGGTGATGAAATAATCTGTACACCAGTCCCCTGTGACAAGCAGTTTACCTGTATAACAAACCTGCACATGTACCCCTGAACCTAACATAGAAGTTATAATAATAATAAAAAAAGAATGCCTTAAGAGTTCATGTAAGAGTAAGGGAGATAGAATGCAAGTGAAAATTACGAGGAAATATTGAGATGGCCAAGAGATACAGTGTTTTCTCTATAGTAGAGGAAGAAAATACAGTAAATTTGAAAAAGATGGCAGAAACAATGGACAAACAACTAACAAATATATCCTGCAGAGCCAATTAAAAACTGAAATAAAAAATCCAGATCAGATGATACTTATAATTGAAAAAAGACTATGGACAGGAAATAAGATGAATAAAAAGGGATATTAGAAATATCATAAGGATAAACATAATTTAAATATGTTAAAATACATCTATAATTTATTTATTTATTTTTATTTTATTTATTTATTTATTTATTTATTCTTTTATTATTATACTTTGAGTTCTAGGGTAAATGTGCATAACGTGCAGGTTTGTTACATATGTATACTTGTGCCATGTTGGTGTGCTGCAGCCATCAACTCGTCAGCACCCATCAACTCGTCATATACATCAGGTATAACTCCCAGTGCAATCCCTCCCCCCTTCCCCCTCCCCCCTCCCCATGATAGGCCCTGGTATGTGATGTTCCCCTTCCCGAGTCCAAGTGATCTCATTGTTCAGTTCCCACCTATGAGTGAGAACATGCGGTGTTTGGTTTTCTGTTCTTGTGATAGTTTGCTAAGAATGATGGTTTCCAGTTGCATCCATGTCCCTACAAAGGACACAAACTCATCCTTTTTTATGGCTGCATAGTATTCCATGGTGTATATGTGCCACATTTTCTTAATCCAGTCTGTCACTGATGGACATTTGGGTTGATTCCAAGTCTTTGCTATTGTGAATAGTGCCGCAATAAACATATGTGTGCATGTGTCTTTATAGCAGCATGATTTATAATCCTTTGGGTATATACCCAGTAATGGGATGGCTGGGTCATATGGTACATCTAGTTCTAGATCCTTGAGGAATCGCCATACTGTTTTCCATAATGGTTGAACTAGTTTACAATCCCACCAACAGTGTAAAAGTGTTCCTATTTCTCCACATCCTCTCCAGCACCTGTTGTTTCCTGACTTTTGAATGATCGCCATTCTAACTGGTGTAAGATGGTATCTCATTGTGGTTTTGATTTGCATTTCTCTGATGGCCAGTGATGATGAGCATTTTTTCATGTGTCTGTTGGCTGTATGAATGTCTTCTTTTGAGAAATGTCTGTTCATATCCTTTGCCCTCTTTTTGATGGGGTTGTTTGTTTTTTTCTTGTAAATTTGTTTGAGTTCTTTGTAGATTCTGGATATTAGCCCTTTGTCAGATGAGTAGATTGCAAAAATGTTCTCCCATTCTGTCGGTTGCCTGTTCACTCTGATGGTAGTTTCTTTTGCTGTGCAGAAGCTCTTTAGTTTAATGAGATCCCATTTGTCAATTTTGGCTTTTGCTGCCGTTGCTTTTGGTGTTTTAGACATGAAGTCTTTGCCCATGCCTATGTCCTGAATGGTACTACCTAGGTTTTCCTCTAGGATTTTTATGGTATTAGGTCTAACATTTAAGTCTCTAATCCATCTTGAATTAATTTTCGTATAAGGAGTAAGGAAAGGATCCAGTTTCAGCTTTCTACTTATGGCTAGCCAATTATCCCAGCACCATTTATTAAATAGGGAATCCTTTCCCCATTTCTTGTTTCTCTCAGGTTTGTCAAAGATCAGATGGCTGTAGATGTGTGGTATTATTTCTGAGGACTCTGTTCTGTTCCATTGGTCTAGATCTCTGTTTTGGTACCAGTACCATGCTGTTTTGGTTACTGTAGCCTTGTAGTATAGTTTGAAGTCAGGTAGCGTGATGCCTCCAGCTTTGTTCTTTTGACTTAGGATTGTCTTGGAGATGTGGGGTCTTTTTTGGTTCCATATGAACTTTAAAGCAGTTTTTTCCAATTCTGTGAAGAAACTCATTGGTAGCTTGATGGGGATGGCATTGAATCTATAAATAACCTTGGGCAGTATGGCCATTTTCACGATATTGATTCTTCCTATCCATGAGCATGGTATGTTCTTCCATTTGTTTGTGTCCTCTTTTATTTCACTGAGCAGTGGTTTGTAGTTCTCCTTGAAGAGGTCCTTTACATGCCTTGTAAGTTGGATTCCTAGGTATTTTATTCTCTTTGAAGCAATTGTGAATGGAAGTTCATTCGTGATTTGGCTCTCTGTTTGTCTGTTACTGGTGTATAAGAATGCTTGTGATTTTTGCACATTAATTTTGTATCCTGAGACTTTGCTGAAGTTGCTGATCAGCTTAAGGAGATTTTGGGCTGAGAGGATGGGGTTTTCTAAATATACAATCATGTCATCTGCAAACAGGGACAATTTGACTTCTTCTTTTCCTAAGTGAATACCCTTTATTTCTTTCTCTTGCCTGATTGCCCTAGCCAGAACTTCCAACACTATGTTGAATAGGAGTGGTGAGAGAGGGCATCCCTGTCTTGTGCCAGTTTTCAAAGGGAATTTTTCCAGTTTTTGCCCATTCAGTATGATATTGGCTGTGGGTTTGTCATAAATAGCTCTTATTATTTTGAGGTACGTTCCATCAATACCGAATTTATTGAGCGTTTTTAGCATGAAGGGCTGTTGAATTTTGTCAAAAGCCTTTTCTGCATCTATTGAGATAATCATGTGGTTCTTGTCTGTGGTTCTGTTTATATGATGGATTATGTTTATTGATTTGCGAATGTTGAACCAGCCTTGCATCCCAGGGATGAAGCCCACTTGATCATGGTGGATAAGCTTTTTGATGTGTTGCTTACATCTATAATTTAAAAAATACATATAGAAAAAAATCCATGTATCGGGTTAATGGGCTTTATTAATTTAGATTGCTGTCTTTGTACATATCTTTGCCAGAAATGTGAAGCAAAAAGGAAAATAAAAGTTGATTGCTATTCTGCTGGAGTGGAGCTGAATGGATGTGGGAAATCAGAGAATTTTTGTACTGATTATGGTTTTTTGCAGGAAGGGGAATCATACGAATATTTTCTTCTCAGTTTGAACACTGTTTCATTTCACAGAAATTAACAGATAAGAGACTTTGAACTGGAGTACACCTACTGATTTGTTCTGATGTCAGTCAGTTGTTAGAATGTATTTACTATGCTTTTCAAAATCAAAAGAAAATATCATAATCATTCAGCCACATAAATAGTGGAAGCTTTTCCTTGGAATAAACAGATCTTTTGATCTTGAAGCTTTATACCTTTCCCATTTAAGTTATAAAAATATATAATCTTTACAGAAAATGTATGGACTGTTTCCTTTTAGAATTTTATCCTTGTCTCAAAAATAAACTATAGTTAGAAAAGCTGTCTGTTAATAACTAATTACTTCCCCCTGCTATCATACCAATTATAAAGACTCATTTTAAGAAAGGAAACTTTATAGTTGAGGTAAACTTAGGTAGGTGATAATCATTCCTCCCCCAACCCTTACTTTCCACCCTCTCTCAGTCCACTACCATGTTCTGCACAGCTAACTTCTGGGGGATAATGTGTAAAGAAAAAGTGTTTTCAGAAATCACTTTAGTTAGCAATGACTGCCATGAAGTGATATATGGCAATGAATATTTTAGAGACTCAGAGATATATTATTTAATAATTATATCAAAGTAATAAGGTCATTTGAAGTAGCATTTTTATTTTTATTTTTTATTTTTATTTTTTTAATTTTTTTATTTTTTGAGAGTCTCCCTCTGTCGCCCAGGCTAGAGTGCAGTGGCATGATCTGGGCTCACTGCAACCTCCGTAGTTCTCCTGCCTCAGCCTCCTGAGTAGCTGGGATTACAGGCGCCTGCCACTATGCTCAGCTAATTTTTGTATTTTTAATAGAGACGGGGTTTCACTGTGTTCACCAGGCTGGTCTCAACAGGCTGGTCTCAAACTCTTGCCCTCAGGTGATCCTCCCACATTGGCCTCCCAAAGTGCTGGAATTACAGGCGTGAGCCACCGGGCCTGGCCTGAAATACCATTTTTAGATTAGACATTTAAAAACAGAAAAAAAAATTTATGTATGAGTTAATAGCCTTCATTAATTCAGACTGCTGCTTTTGTACATATCTTTGCCAGAAATGTGAAGCGAAAAGGAAAATAAAATGTTGATTGCTGTTCTGCTGGATTAATAGCAAATTATAATAGAACCGATTACATCAGTTATATACTACTACTATATTTGTTAAGTACTTTTTTGGCTTTTGAATAAAATCATACTCTACCTTGCTCACTTTTAACAGGGAAAGTATTTTCTTCATGTTGATTTGATTTTGGAATCTGATTTTTTGTTAAATCTCAATTATGATTTTTTAAAATTTCCAACTTTTATTTTTAAATTCAGGGGCACATGTGCAGGATGTACAGGTTTGTTACATAGGTAAATGTGTTCCATGGTGGTTTGCTGCACAGATCACCCCATCACCTATGTAATAAGCCCAGCATCCATTAGCTGTTCTTCCTGATGCACTCCCTCTTCCCACCCCCTAGCCTCAGATAGGCCCTGGTGTGTTTTGTTTGCCACCATGTGTCTATGTGTTCTCATCCTTCAGCTCCCACTTATAAATGAGAACACATGGTATTTGGTTTTCTGTTCTGTATTAGTTTGCTAAAGATAATGGCCTCCAGCTCCATCCGTATTCCTGCACAGGACATGATCTCATTCTTTTTTATGGCTGCATAATATTCTATGGTGTATATATACCACATTTTCTTTATCCAGTCTATTGTTGATGGACATTTAGATTGATTCCATGTTGTTCTGCAATGAACATATGTCTGTATGTATATTTATAATAGAACAGTTTATATTCCTATGGGTATATACCCTATAATGAGATCGCTGGATCGAATGGAATTTCTGCCCTCTAGGTCTTAGAGGAATTGCCACACTGTCTTCCACAATGGTTGAACTAATTTACATTCTTGCCAACAGTGTATAAGTGATCCTTTTTCTCCACACCTCGTCAGCATCTGTTGTTATTTTACTTTTTAATAATGGCCATTCTTATTGGTGGGAGATGGTATCTCATTGTGTTTTTGGTTTGCATTTCTTTAATGATCAATGATGTTGAGCTTTTTTTCATGTTTGTTGGCCATGTGTATGTTTTCTTTTGAAAATGTCGTGCTCACTTTGGCAGCACATATACTAAAATTGGAACGATACAGAGAAGATTAGCATGGCCCCTGTGCAAGGATGACACGCAAATTCGTGAAGCGTTCCATATTTTTTCAGCAATATTCTATCTTCTGTAGCCTCTTCTGCTGATACCCAGGCAAACAGGGTCTGGAGTGGACCTCAAGCAATCTCCAACAGACTTACAGCTGAGGGTCCTGACTGTTAGAAGGAAAACTAACAAACAGAAAGGACACCCACACCAAAACCCCATCAGTAAGTCACCAGCATCAAAGACCAAAGGCAGATAAAACCACAAAGATGGGGAAAAATCAGGGCAGAAAAGCTGGAAATTCAAAAAATCAGAGCACATCTCTCCCCCTAGAGGAATGCAGCTCATCGCCAGCAATGGATCAAAGTAGGACAGAGAATGACTTTGATGCATTGAGAGAAGAAGGCTTCAGTTGATCAAACTTCTCAGACCTAAAGGAGGAATTATGTACCCAGTGCAAAGAAACCAAAAATCTTGAAAAAAGAATGGAAGAATAGATAACTAGAATAATCAATGCAAAGAAGGCCATAAATGAATGGACAGAGATAAAAATCATGACACAACAGATATGTGACAAATGCACAAGCTTCAGTAACCAACTTGATCAACTGGAAGAAAGAGTATCAATGATTGAAAATCAAATGAATGAAATGAAACGAGAAGAGAAGTCTAGAGAAAAAAAAAGGTAAAGAAATGAACAAAGCCTCCAAGAAATATGGGATTATGTGAAAAGACCAAATCTATGTCTGATTGGTGTGCCTGAAAGTGAGGGGGAACATGGAACCAAGTTGGAAAACACTCTTCAGAATATCATCCAAGAGAACTTCCCCAACCTAGTAAGGCAGGCCAACATTCAAATTCAGGAAATACAAAGAACGCCACAAAGATGCTCCTCGAGAAGAGCAACTCCAAGACACATAATTGTCAGATTCACCAAAGTTGAAATGAAGGAAAAACTGTTAAGGGCAGTCAGTGAGAAAGGTCGGGTTACCCACAAAGGGAAGCCCATCAGACTAACAGCAGATCTCTCAGCAGAAACTCTACAAGCCAGAAGAGAGTGGGGGCCGATATTCAACATTCTTAAAGAAAATAATTTTCAACAGAGAATTTCATATCCAGCCAAACTAAGTTTCATAGTGAAGGAGAAATAAAATTCTTTACAGACAAGCAAATGCTTAGAGATTTTGTCACCACCAGGCCTGCCCTACAAGAGGTCCTAAAGGAAGTACTAAACATGGAAAAGAACGACCGGTACCAGCCATTGCAAAAACATGCCAAAATGTAAAGACCATTGATGCTAGGAAGAAACTGCATCAACTAATGAGCACAATAACCAGTTAATATCACAATGACAGGGTCAAGTTCACACATATCAATATTAACTTAAATGTAAATGGACTAAATGGTCCAATTGAAAGACACAGACTGACAAATTGGATAAAGAGTCAAGACCCATCAGGTTGCTGTATCCAGGAGACCCATCTCACATGCAGAGACACATATAGGCTCAAAATAAAGGGATGGAGGAAGATCTACCAAGCAAATGGAGAACAAAAAAAAGCAGGGGTTGCAATCCTAGTCTCTGATAAAACAGACTTTAAACCATCAAAGATCAAAAGAGACAAAGAAGGCCATTACATAATGGTAAAGGGATCAATTCAACAGGAAGAGTTAACTATCCTAAATATATGTGCGCCCAATACAGGAGCACCCAGATTCATAAAGCAAGTCCTTAGAGACTTATAAAGATACTTAGACTCCCATACAATAATAATGGGAGACTTCAACACCCTACTGTCAACATTAGACAGATCAACGAGACAGAAAGTTAACAAGGATATCCAGGAATTGAACTCAACTCTGCACCAAACGGACCTAATAGACATCTACAGAACTCTCCACCTCAAATCAACAGAATATACATTCTTCTCAGCACCACATCACACTTATTCCAAAATTGACCACTGAGTTGGAAGTAAAGCACTCCTCAGCAAATGTACAAGAACAGAAATTATAACAAACTGTCTCTCAGACCACAGTGCAATCAAACTAGAACTCAGGACTAAGAAACTCAATCAAAACCGCTCAACTACATGGCAACTGAACAACCTGCTCCTGAATGACTACTGGGTACATAATGAAATGAAGGCAGAAATAAAGATGTTCTTTGAAACCAATGAGAACAAAGATACAACATACCAGAATCTCTGGGACACATTTAAAGCAGTGTGTAGAGGGAAATTTATAGCACTAAATGCCCACAAGAGAAAGCTGGAAAGATCTAAAATTGACACCCTAACATCACAGTTAAAAGAACTGGAGAAGCAAGAGCAAACAAATTCAAAAGCTAGCAGAAGGCAAGAAATAACTAAGATCAGAGCAGAACTGAAGGAGATAGAGACACAAAAAGCCCTCCAAAAATCAATGAATCCAGGAGTTGGTTTTTTGAAAAGATCAACAAAATTGATAGACGGCTAGCAAGACTAATAAGGAAGAAAAGAGAGAAGAATCATATAGACTCAACGAAAAATGATAAAGGGGATATCACCACCGACCCCACAGAAATACAAACTACCATCAGAGAATACTATAAACACCCTATGCAAATAAACTAGAACATCGAGAAGAAATGGATAATTTTCTGGACACTTACACTCTCCCAAGACTAAACCAGGAAGAAGTTGAATCACTGAATAGACCATTATCAGGCTCTGAAATTGAGGCAAAAATTAATTGCCTACCAACCAAAAGAAGTCCAGGACCAGATGGATTCACAGCCGAATTCTACCAGAGGTACAAGGAGGAGCTGGTTCCATTCCTTCTGAAACTATTGCAATCAATAGAAAAAGAGGGAATCCTCCCTAACTCATTTTATGAGGCCAACATCATCCTGATACCAAAGTCTGGCAGAGACACAACAAAAAAAGAGAATTTTAGACCAATATCCCTGATGAACGTCGATGCAAATATCCTCAGTAAAATACTGGCAAACTGAATCTAGCAGCACATCAAAAAGCTTATCCACCATGATCAAGTAGGCTTCATCCCTGGGATGCAAGGCTGGTTCAACATACACAAATCAATAAACGTAATCCATCATATAAACAGAACCAAAGACAAAAACCACATGATTATCTCAATAGATGCAGCAAAGGCCTTTGACAAAATTCAGTAGCCCTCCATGCTAAGAACTCTCAGTAAACTAGGTATTGATGGAACGTACCTCAAAATAATAAGAGCTATTTATGACAAACCCACAGCCAATATCATACTGAATGGGCAAAAACTGGAAGCACTC
Organism: Chlorocebus sabaeus; assembly: GCF_047675955.1. NCBI lineage: Eukaryota > Metazoa > Chordata > Mammalia > Primates > Cercopithecidae > Chlorocebus > Chlorocebus sabaeus. Next base: position 41,160,002 of record NC_132913.1, read on the forward strand.
CCTTTGAAAACTGGCCCAAGACAGGTATGCCCTCTCTCACCACTTCTATTCAACATAGTGTTGGAAGTTCTGGCTAGGGCATCAGGCAAGAGAAAGAAATAAAGGGTATTCACTTAGGAAAAGAAGAAGTCAAAGTGTCCCTGTTTGCGGACGACATGATTGTATATTTAGAAAACCCCATCCTCTCAGCCCAAAATCTCCTTAAGCTGGTAAGCAACATCAGCAAAGTTTCAGGATACAAAATTAATATGCAAAATCACAAACATTCTTATACACCAGTAACAGACAAACAGAGAGCCAAATCAGGAATGAACTAACATTCACAATTGCTTCAAAGAGAATAAAATACCTAGGAATCCAACTTACAAGGCATGTAAAGGACCTCTTCAAGGAAAACTGCAAACCACTGCTCAGTGAAATAAAAGAGGACACAAACAAATGGAAGAACATACCATGCTCATGGATAGGAAGAATCAATACTGTGAAAATGGCCATACTGCCCAAGGTAATTTATAGATTCAATGCCATCCCCATCAAGCTACCAATGAATTTCTTCACAGAATTAGAAAAAACTGCTTTAAAGTTCATATGGAACCAAAAAAGTGCCCGCATTGCCAAGACAATCCTAAGTCAAAAAACAAAGCTGGAGGCATCACGCTACCTGACTTCAAACTATACTACAAGGCTACAGTAACCAAAACAGCATGGTACTGGTACCAAAACAGAGATCTAGACCAATGGAACAGAACAGATCCCTCAGAAATAATACCACAGATCTGCAGCCATCTGATCTTTGACAAACCTGAGAGAAACAAGAAATGGGGAAAGGATTCCCTATTTAATAAATGGTGCTGGGAAAACTGGCTAGCCAGAAGTAGAAAGCTGAAACTGGATCCTTTCCTTACTCCTTGTACAAAAATTAATTCAAGATGGATTAGAGACTTAAATGTTAGACCTAATCCCATAAAAACCCTACATGAAAACCTAGGTAATACCATTCAGGACATAGGCATGGGCAAGGACTTCATGTCTAAAACACCAAAAGCAAAGGCAACAAAAGCCAAAATTGACAAATGGGATCTAATTAAACTAAAGAACTTCTGGACAGCAAAAGAAATTACCATCAGAGTGAACAGGCAACCTACAGAATGGGAGAGAATTTTTGCAATCTACTCATCTGACAAAGGGCTAATATCCAGAACCTACAAAGAACTCAAACAAATTTACAAAAAACAAACAACCCCATCCAAAAGTGGTCAAAGGATATGAACAGACATTTCTCAAAAAAAGACATGCACACAGCCAACAGATACATGAAAAAATGCTCGTCATCACTGGCCATCAGAGAAATGCAAATCAAAACCACAATGTGATACCATCTTATACCAGTTAGAATGACAATCATTAAAAAGTCAGGAAACAACAGGTGCTGGAGAGGATATGGAGAAATAGGAACACTTTTCCCACTGTTGGTGGGATTGTAAACTGGTTCAACCATTGTGGAAAACAGTATGGTGATTCCTCAAGGATCTAGAACTAGAAATACCATATGACCCAGCCATCTCATTACTGGGTATATACCCAAAGGATTATAAATCATGCTGCTATTAAGACATATGCACATATATGTTTATTGTGGCACTATTTGCAGTAGCAAAGACTTGGAATCAACCCAAATGTCCATCAGTGACAGACTGGATTAAGAAAATGTGGCATATATACACCATGGAATACTATGCAGCCATAAAAAAGAATGAGTTCGTGTCCTTTATAGGGACATGGATGCAGCTAGAAACCATCATTCTCAGCAAACTATCGCAAGAACAGAAAACCAAACACCGCATGTTCTCACTCATAGGTGGGAATTGAACAATGAGATCACTTAGATTCTGGAAGGGGAACATCACACCCTGGGGCCTATTATGGGGAAGGGGTAGAGGGGAGGGATGGCATTGAGAGTTATACCTGATGTAAATGATGAGTTGATGGGTGCTAATGAGTTGATGGGTGCAGCACACCAGCATGGCACAAGTATACATATGTAACAAACCTGCACGTTGTGCACATGTACCCTAGAACTTAACGTATAATAGAAAAAAAAAAAAAAGAAAAAAAAAAAAAGAAAATGTCTGTTCATGTCCTTTGTGCACTTTTTGATGATGTTGTTTTTGGCTTGTAAATTTGCTTAAGTTCCTTATAGAGGTTAGATATTAGGCTTTTGTCAGTTGGCTAGATTACAAATATTTTCTCCCATTCTGTAGGTTGTCTGTTTATTTTGTTGATAATTTATTTTTTTGTGCAGAAGCGCTTTAGTTTAATTAGATCCCATTTGTCAATTTTTGCTTTTGTTGCAATTACTTTGGCATCTTTGTCATGGAATCTTGGCCTGTGCCTATGTCCTGAATGGTATTGCCTGGGTTTTCTCCTAGGGGTTTTATAGTTTTGGGTTTGTATTCAAATCTTTAATCCATCTTGAGTTGAGTTTTGTATATGGTGTAAGGTCCAGTTTCAATTTTCTGCATATGACTATCCAGTTCTCCCAGCACTATTTATTAAATAGGGAATGCTTTCCCCATTGTTCGTTTTTGTCAGGTTTGTGAAAGATCGGATAATTGTATGTGTGCAGTCTTATTTCTGGTGTCTGTTCTTGTACCAGTACCATGCTGTTTTGGTTACTTTAGCTGTGTAGTATAGTTTGACATCGGGTAGCGTGAAGCCTCCAGGTTTTTTTTTTTTTTTTGCTTAGGATTGTCTTGGCTATTCGGGCTCTTTTTTGGTTCCATATGAATTTTAAAATTCTTTTTTTCTTATTCTGTGAGGAATGTCAATGGTAGTTTAATGAAAATAGCATTGAATCTATAAATTGCTTTAGGCAGGATGACCATTTTCACGATATTGATTCTTCCTATCTGGGAGCATGGAATGTTTTTCCATTTGTTTGTGTCATCTCTGATTTATTTTAGCAGTGCTTTATAGTTCTCCTTGAAGAGGTCCTTCATTTCCCTTGTTGGTTGTATTTCTAAGTATTTTATTCTTTTTGTGGCAGTTGTGAATGGAAGTTCATTCGTGATTAGGTTGTATGCCTGTTGTTGGTGTATAGGAATGCTAGCAATTTTTGCACATTGATTTTGTATCCTGAAACTTTGCTAAAGTTACTTATCAGATTAAGAAGCTTTTGGGCTGAGATGATGGAGTTTTCTAGATATAGGATCATGTTACCTGCGAATGAAGATAGTTTGACTTCCTCTCTTCCTATTCTAATACCTTTATTTCTTTCTCTTGCCTGTCAATCATGATTTTTTTCAAATTGTTGTACACCATTGATAGGAGACATTGCTTTTCTAAAGCAAAAATCACTAAGGGTTTCAGATACCTCAAGTTGCATGTGATTTTAATCTAAATCATATTAAAATAATAATGTTCTGGGGTTCAAGTATGTATGATTTCAATACATTAAAGTTTATTTACATGAGATGAATATACAATTTATTGGTGTTTTTTCTTTTCTAAAGATTTAACTGGATTTGAGGGAAATACAGGCTGCAATGGTGAGGATAGTTAGAAGTGAGTACTCTTTTCCACTTTCAATAATCACTTTTAAATATGGTCCTGATGGATTTAAGGTTCTATTTGTTTGAAACAAAATCCACATATACAACTAGAAAGAGATAGTTCCTGAATTTTGGTTACGAGTCCAGGTTTGAAAAGTTAGCCATTTTCTTCAAAAGAATGTGAAGTTTTAAAATAATTTCACATTTGAGGCAAACTTTTATCTTTCTGGAGTCTGTAATACTAGAGACTAGTAAAAGTTAGAATTTTGGAAGCAGATTACTTAAGTCAGGCTTCGTTTTAATGGGGAATTCTGTCTTCCTTTTTTTTCTCATTTATTTCATTTTATGAATAACCCTTGACAGTTCTTTGGGTCTGTTGGTCTATGTTTGCATGGTTTTCATGACTGTGTGCGTGCCATGTGCTCACATACACATCGACACAAATAGCAGATGAGTCAGAAATTTAGTCAGTATCACTATTTATTGGTGATTTTCTTATTCCTTTAAATTAAAACACATGTCTTCCCCATTATTCAGATAATAGATACTATTTCTAGTTACTATATAAAAATCACAAAACTAATTAGAGAAACACAATGAAAATTCCCACATTTGCGCATGTTTTTTCCAGTGCTTGTATATGAATAAGTTAAAAACCAGTTACAATCATAGGGCATATGTAAGTAGACATTGTAATTTAAAAAAATAGTGTCATAATATCTCTTACCTTAAGGTAAGCCTTTTCTCAATATGGGGTATTTAAGAGTGTCCAGTGGAGAAATTACTAGTTCGAAGTATATGATATTTTTAAGAAAATAGGTCAAAAATCTTATTTTTAATAAATGCTATTTCTTTCCAAAAATGTTTTTACCAATTTATATTTCCATCTGCAAAGAAAGAAAGGACCCATTTACCCCGTCTTTGCTAAAATATAATTTTGTTACAAATAGTGTTTAATTTTAATTTATAGTCCTTTAATATGCCAATTAATTACATTAATTAGAAGTTTTGCCAGATGATAGGGGAAATGTTGCTTTGTTTACAGGTTGGATTTTCATGTACTTGTACACATAATGGTAATCTCTGCTTACCTGTTACATCTTGCATTACATTTTTCCTTTTCTTCTATATTTGTGGCAGATTTTTTTATTTTATAGCTTCTCTGTGTTTTCTATTAATGGATTATACACTCCATTATATTAGTTGCTTTATATTGATTAACAAATTATCATCTTTAGCAATGTTATATGACAAGTTTGCTTTGCTAATAAGAATATGAATTTTAAGTCCATGGGGACTTGATACTTTTACTTTACTGTTAATTAATTGGTGAGTATTCAATATTTGGAATATTTAGTTCTTTATGTAATTATTTACTTCTTTCCTCTAATTGCCTGTCTTTTAAGGCACTTAACTTATGATTAATAACTTTACCAGGAAGTTTGCAGGAAAAAAACCAAAACTGCTAATCAAATTATGAAGTATGTTCATATAAGCTTTAATGGGTTGTTTTGTTTTTTTCCCCAGAGGGAGAAGATGACTATTTCACCTATTAATACTTTATTGTCTAGTTTAAGAAAAGAGTGCATTTATTCCATGGATAAGGTGTAATAAAAAATCAATCATTAAAATATAGGAGCAGACAAATATAACTTTGTTTACATTTTGCAATTTTAGTATGCCTCTAGAGTACCCTATAAAAGCCCCTTCTTCATCTCTCCTTTGTGCTACTAGGGGTTCTTTTGTGTCTAGGGTTCTGTGCTTTTGTTTGACTTTATTTCACTTTCTATCCCCCATTAATTGTCAACCAGACTAGTCGGAGTGACTCTGACATAATTTTACAAGATAATATAATATTATTCCTCATTATTTTCTATAAATAAATGTCCCTGTTTTGAAATAGAAGCCTGCATAAGAAATAACCACATTATTCTATACATTTCAAAGAAAGAACACTTGTAATACATTCCTTACATATTTTGTCATGAAGAATTCAGAAGCCTTAAGGCCAACTAGGAAGCTGAGGTTTAGATTTTCTAATGGTTTGATGTCTCAGTGGAAACATTTATTTTCTTTTTAATCAGGAGATTTATGGCAGAAGATAGCCAGCTAGCTGACAGATGTCTACTGGGAACCGTCTAAATGCTCTAGTGTTGTTTTAAATCTCTAGTTTTATATCTACTTGAACATTCTGAATTTTTCCCTTCCCCTCTTGGCGACTATTAATGAACAAGCTTGAACCATTGGTTTGCCATGTTATAAGATGAATACTGAGCAGTCATTAAATGCTATATCAAATGAACCACAAGAAATTTTTAGGTTGATGAATAGGATTTTAAAAATCACTTAATTTCATTATGTTTTTGAGGTTCATATATTCCTTTTTAAAAGCTTTCTTTATGAGGACTTCTTAATTTCATTATATTTTAATAATTATCTATTCCTTTTAAAGCCCCACTATCATATATTTTAGGTTTTGACAGCCATAGCATCTTCATAGAGTGAATATCCCTAAATTCAAGCATGGCTGAAGGGAGCTCTGTGCAACAAATTGCCTTGATATGCAAGGCATCTGCCTTATAAAAATGTTACTGCTTTCTAAACATTCTCTGTAAATTTAGCTCCACCCTTATTTCACTCACTCTATGGCCAAGTAGTGTTTGTCACTTCATTCTCTCAACATTAGTAGTTATGTATAAAAACTATCTGTTAAGAGTTTTACATATTGGAATTACTCCATATATTTCATACATCATTTTCTTATCCCTAATCCACTGCTCTTGTCTATCTCCCCTCCTGGATCCTAAGACGGAAGGCAGGAATTGTGTCTTCATGTCTGTTTTATTTCATTCTCATATTTCTTTTTATTTAATTCAAGAGAAAAGTTGAAAATACATCACAGAACCTGCCTATCAGATATGGTGAGGTCGAGTGGGCCACAGCACTGGCATCACCCCAGGTTGTTAGACATGTGCTATCTCTGGGCTTATCCCAGCCCTACTCTATTGAAATCTGCATTTTATTTTATTTTTCTTTCCAATATTTATTTTAGGTTTACAGGGGCAGGTGGAGGTTTGTTACATGGGTAAATTACATGTTGTGGAGGTTTGGTGTGCAGATTATTTCATCACCCAGGTAATGAGAATAGTACCCAAAAGGTAGTTTTTCAGTTCTTAACCTCCTCATACCCTCCACCTTCAAGTAGGCCCTTGTGTCTATTTTTTCTCCTTTATGTCTATGTGTACTCAATGTTTAGCTTACACTTATAAATGACAACATGCTGTATTTGGTTTTTCTGTTCCTGTGTTAATTCTCTTAGGACAATGGTCTCCAGCTCCATCCATGTTGCTGCAAAAGACACGGTTTCATTTTTTTTATGGCTGTATAATATTCCATGGTGTATATGTAGCACATTTTCTTTATTTAGTCTACCAGTGATGGGCATCTAGGTTGATTCCATGTCATTGCTATTGTGAGTAGTGCTGCAATGGACATACACATATATATATATCTTAATAGTAAAATGATTTATATTCCTTTGGGTATATACCTACTAATGAAATTGCTATGTCAAATGGTAGTTCTGTTTTAAACTCCTTGAGAAATCTTCAAAATGTTTTCCCCATTGGCAGAACTAATTTACATTCTCATTAGCAGTGTATAAACGTTCCCTTTTCTCTGCAACTTCACCAGCATCTGTTATTTTTGAATTGTTAATAGCCATTCTGACTGGTGTAAGGTGGTATCTCATTGTGGTTTTGATTTGCATTTCTCTAATTATTAGTGATGTTTATCATTTTTTCTTATGTTTGTGGGTCATATGCGTGCCTTCTTTTGAGAAGTGTCTGTTCATGTCCTTTGTCCACTTTTTAATGGGGTTTGTTTTTTGCTTGTTTATTTAAGTTCCTTATAGATTCTGAATATTAGACTTCTGATGGATGTGTAGTTTGTAGATATATTCTTCATTTCTGAGGGTTGTGAAGGTTGTCTGTTTGTTGTCTGCTTTGCAGAGGCTCTTTAATTAAGTCCCACTTGGCAATTTTTGTTTTTGTTGCAATTGCTTTTGGCATCTTCATCATGAAATCTTTGCCAGGACCTATGTCCAGAGTAGTATTTCCTAGGTTATCTTCTAGAGTTTTTATAGTTTTAGGTTTTGCATTTAAGTCTATAGTGTATCTTGAGTTGACTTTTACATATGGTGAGAGGAATTTCAATTTTCTGCATATGCCTAGCCAGTTATCTCAGCATCATTTATTGAATAGGAAGTCCATTCCTCATTGCTAGTTTTTTTGACGTTGTTGAAGATCAGATGACTATAAGTGTATGGCTTTATTCCTGGGTTCTTTCTTCTGCTCCACTGGTCTATGTCTGTTTTCGTACCAGTAAGTACCACGCTGTTTTGGTTACTGTAGTCTTGTGGTATAGTTTGAAGTCAGGTAGTGTGATTCCTCTGGCTTTGTTTTTCTTGCTTAGTATTGCTTTGGCTATCTGGGCTCTTATTTGGTTCCATATGAACTTTAGAATAGGTTTTTTTTTCTAATTCTGTGATGAATGTCTTTGGTGGTTTGATGGGATTGGTATTGAATCTGTAAATGGCTTTGGGCAGTATGGCCATTTTATCAGTATTGATTCTTCCATATTCATGAGCATAGACTGTTTAACCATTGTATCATCTCTGATTTCTTTCAGCAGTGTTTTGTAATTCTCAATGTAGAGATATTTCATTGCCCTGGGTAGCTGTATTGCTGTATTCCTAAGTGTGTGTGTGTGTGTGTGTGTGTGTGTGTCTGTTGTGAATGGGATTGCCTGTTTGATTTAGATCTCAGATCTGACATTATTGGTGTGTAAAAGTGCTACTGATTTTTGTACATTGATTTTGTATGCTGAAGCTTTGCTGAAGTTGTTCATCAGACCTAGTAGCCTTTTAGCAGAGACTGTAGGGTTTTCTAGTATAAAATCCTGTTGTCCACAAACAGAGATAGTTTTATTTCCTCTCTTTCTATTTGGATAGTTTATTTCTCTCTCTTACTTGATTATTCTCACTAGGACTCCCAGTATGATGCTGAATATGAGTAGTGAGAGTGGGCTTCCTTGTCTTCTTCTAGAACTTAAGGAGAACGTTTCCAACTTTTGCCTATTCAGCGTGATGTTGGCTGTGGTTTTGTTATAGGTGGCTCTTATTTTAAGGTGCATTCATTTCATGCCTAGTTTGTTGAAGGTTTTTAACATGAAGGCATATTGAATTTTATTGAAAACCTTTTTTGTGTCTATCAAGATGATCATGTGGTTTTTATTTTTTGTTCTGTTTATGTGTTGAAGCACATTTATTGATTCATGTATATTGAACCAACCTTGCATCCTAGGGATAAAACCTACTTGATCACAGTGCATTAACTTTTCGATGTGCTGCTGGATTCAGTTTGCTAGTATGTTGCTTTTACCTCTATGAAGATTTTTACATCTATAGTCATCATGGATATTGGCTTGATGTTTTCTCCTTTCATTGTGTTTGTTTTTAGGTTTTGGTATGATAATGATACTGGCCTCACAGAGTAAGTTAGGGAGGATTTCTTCCTCCTCAAGTTTTGGGAAGAGATTCAGTAAGATTGGCACCAGTTCTTTATAGGTCTGGTAGAATTTGACTGTTAGTCCCTCTCATCCAGGGCTTTATTTGGTTGGTAGGTTTTTTATTACTTATTCAATTTTGGAACTCACCCGGGAATTTATCCATTTTTTCTGTTTTCTAGTTTGTGTTAACAGAGGTGTTTACAATAGTGTCTGAGGGTTTTTTGTATTTCTGTGCATTCAGTGACAATGTCTCCTTTGTCACTTATGATTGTGTTTAATTTTCTATCCCTTTTTATTATTCTAATTAGTGGTTTATCAATCTTATTTATTTTTTCAAAGAACCAACTTTTGACTTCATTGATCTTTTCTATGGTTTTTCACATCTAAGTTTAGCTCTTAGTTTAGCTCTGTTTCTGGTTATTTCCTTTCTTCTGCTTGCTTTGAAGTCAGTTTGCCCTTGTTTTACTCATTCCTTTAGGAGTGATGTTATGTTGTTAATTTGAGATCTTTAAACTTTTTCATGTGTGATATAAACTTTCTTCTTAATACTGCTTTAGCTGTGTCCCAGAGATTCTGGCATGTTACATCTTTGTTTTTCGTAGTTTCAAAGAATTTCTTGATTTCTACCTCAATTTCATTGTTTTCCCAAAAGTCATTCAAGAGCAGGTTAATTTCCATGTAACTGTATGCTTTTGACAGATCTTCTTTGTTTTTTTTTTTCTTTTTTTTCTTTTTTTGAGACGGAGTCTGGCTCTTGTCACCCAGCCTCAAGTGCAATGGCACAATCTTGGCTCGCTGCAACCTCTGCTTCCTGGGTTCAAGTGATTCTTCTGCCTCAGCCTTCCCAGTAGCTGAGATTACAGGGTCCTGCCACCATGCCTGACTAATTTTTGTATTTTTAGTAGAGATGGGGTTTCACCATGTTGGCCAGGCTGGTCTCAAACTCTTGACCTCAAGTGATCATTCCACGCTGGCTTGCCAAAATGCTGGGATTACAGGCATGAGCCACTGTGCCCGGCCCAATTGATGTCTATTTTTATTGCTCTGTGTTTTGAGAGTGTGGCTGGTGTGATTTCAGCTTTTAAAGAATTTGTTTATAATTGCTTTATGGGTGAACATGTGATTGATTTTAGAGTATTTGCCATGTGCAGATGAAAAGGATATATCTTCTGTTTTTAAGGGGTGAAGAGTTCTGTATATGTCTGTTAGGTACATTTGGTCAAATGTTGAGTTCAGGTCCTGAATTTCTTTGTTAGTTTTCTGCCTAAATGATCTGTCTAATACTGTTGGTTGCATGTTGAAGTCTCCCATTGTTATTGTGTGGTTATCTAAGTCTCTTTGTAGGTTCCTAAGAAGAGAATTTCTGTGTCCCAGTGTTGGTAGCAAATATAATGTCCTTCTTTTGTCTTTTTTGATCTTTGTTGCTTTAAAGTCTGTTTTGTCTGAAATTAGAATAGCAGCTCAATATTTTTTTGGCTTTCCATTTGCTTGGTAGATTATTGTCCATACCTTTACTTTGAGCCTACGGGTATCATTGCATGTGAGATGAGTCTCCTGAAGTCAGCATATGCTTGAGTCTTGCTTCTTTATCCAAATCTTCACTTTGAGCCTGTTAAGTGGGATGTTTATTCTGTTAAGTGGGAATGTTTAGCCTCTTTATGTTTAAGGTAAGTACTGATATGTGTAGATTTGATCCTGTCATCATGTTGTTATAGTAGCTTGTTGTTATGTAAACTTGATCATGGTAGGTATTTTATAGTGTCAGTGGGCTATTTATTTAAGTGGGTTTGTGTGTGTGTGTGTGTGTGTGTCGAGTAATGGTCTTTCATTTTCATGTTTAGCACTCCCTTAAAGACCTCTTGTAAGGTGGGTCTGGTGATGACAAATTCCATGAGCTTGTCTGAAAAGGATTTTATTTTTCTTTCTCTTACGAAGCTTCATTTGGCTGGATAGGGAATTCTTAGTTGGACTTTCTTTTCTTTAAGAATGCTGAATATAGGTCCCACAATCTCTTCTGGCTTATAAGGTTTCTACTGAAAGGTCCATTATTAACCTGATGGTGTTCCATTTGTAGGTGACCTGCCCCTCCTCTCTAGTTGCCTTTAACATTTTTTTGTGTGTGTTGACCTTGGAGAATCTGATGACTGCATGTCTTGGGGATGGTCATCTTTTATAGTATCTCAGAGGATTTTTCTGAATTTATCTTTAGTGCCTTAGCACAGTGTTGGCACTTATGTGGGCACTAAATTGTATCTGTAGGATAAATGAAAGGAATATTTTAGTTTTTGTAATTAAGGGGGTTGTTTTATTCTTAAAGTAATACATGCTTATAGTAAAAATTCAAGCTTACTGCAAATTCTGTTGTTCAGAGATTACCAAGTTTAGTGAGTATATCTTTCTAGAAATTTTCTGGAAATATGAAAATTTACACAGACACACATACATATTTCCTGCTTTTTCTGTGTGTGATGATTTCAGGTCTGTGAAGGGTCTGGAATTTGATTTCACCTCACATAAAAGCTAAAAGTTAGCTTGTTATTATTTCATGGATTTTGGCAGAATAGACTTCTGTATTAGAGCAAAGGACATTTTTTACTCATGGCACAGGAAGTACATGAGCCATCAGATATCACCTGTCAATGCAGTTTGTCACATATTGGTCTTTTCACACATGCTTGTGTATAGGGATATCCATTCTATGAAGATGGTATGACTATAGAAGTACAATATGTATTTGTGTGAGTTCCACTTGCTTCCTGTGTTTGTCCCAGATGGGACAAACAGTAGCCATTTTTTCTCACCTCCTTTTTCAATATTCCTTACTGCAAACACAATTATGAAAAGTGGCCTGGAGTGTTTGGGGCCTTGCATTGTTGGCATCCCCAGCAAGAAGTATTAGGAATTTATGAGAGTGGAGGAATGTCTCTCAATGATATCCACTCTTGATCTTCCATAATGTTGGCTTCTGGTGAATTTTCATGTGAGTATGGCACTCCATTGAACACCCTAAATAATGTGACAGTGGCTGGGGTCAGATTCACTTAGTTTTTCCTCATACAGTATTTACATAAGGCTATTATGAACAGAACTTCTAACAACAGGATTAGGCCAACCTGGAGTTTTGACTTTACTCATGTTTCCCCATGGTCCTGTACTCAGTCACCGTAAATAAGTCTAAGAGGATATCAATAGGTTTTATTCTAAAACCAAACTATAGTAGTCTAAGAACAATGTATTATCCAGCACAGCTGACACAAGGGAGTTTACATATAACTGCTTATCTTTGTTCACCATTGCAATAGATGATTTAATAGAATCTGAATTTCCATGGAGAGAGTCCATGGCTCACTCTGCCCATGTACAAACATATAGCCCAAAGGGATACAAGTCTGTCCCATCAGGATTTTTTATTAAACTTTATTTGGATCATCATTACGTTGGTCTGATTAAGCATGTGCCATGTCACTGAAGAGTTGTAGCCTGGATTGTATACATGGCATAAGCCAAAGTGCTCAGATATCAGGAGAAGCAAGTGAATTTCTGTCAGCCAGATAGAAAAAATGTTATGCAAGTTCTTGTGTTTGTTTAGGTGGGTGGAAGGGTATCTTTTTGGGAGCAGCCATTTATGGCATCAGGCACAGCAGAGCAGTTTAGGACTGGCCATGCCCACATGAGTTTTTCTGTTTCATAGCACTTGGAAGAGATGACAAATGGAACAGCAGGCTGGATTGTCAGCCACAGATGCTACTTCACTCAGGCAGGCCATATGATTATTTTGCCAGGCTCTGATTCTGGAGCTAGGTGACAAACACAGCATTAATTAACCCATCCTCTTCCCCACAACTCTTGGTGTACAAGCCATTTCTTCCCCAGATGTCAGAATTATCGCTTTCTCCACAGCCATGAAATTTTGTGTGCCCTATTCCAGTATAACTTTGCTTTTCTTCTCTCCAGTCCTCTATTAATCTAACCCAGAGCTTTCATATGAAAGTGTTAAATGCAAGCGGAACAGAGACATTTTTACAAAATATATAGCTACCCATTATACCTCCCATGTTTGCCCACATAGGTCATGGTAGAGGGATTCAGTTAGCAGTAATGCTAGCCATCTGTGTTGGCAGTTTCTGCATTCACAGATTCAAGTAACCTCAGATTGAAAATATTTGCAAAAGAACACAGTAAAAGTAGAAACACAACAATAAAATCACAGATAAAAACAATTTAGCATAACAACTATTTACATAGCACTTACATTGTATTAGGTGTTATGAATAATCTAGAAATGACTTAAGGACTACAAGAATATGTGCATAGGTTATATAAAAATACTATACCATTTTATATAATAGACTTGAGTATTGAGTTTGGAAAATCTAATACCTTGACTATCATTGTATTATTAGGTGGCCTTTGCAACAAACGGCACAACATTGCCAGACTGTAGATGGGTCTGGAAACCAGCAAATATGACCCAGTTTAGTTTCATGGGCCATAGTGGTATGGCTGGAAGTGACTGATTGGCCTGAAACAGCAGCCCTGTAACCTGAAACCAGGTAGGATGGTGATGTAGGCACCTTTATCAAAGAGAGCCATAAATATTCTTATTCCTGCCATCCCTTCTTAGTGTTGACCAATACTTGTGTTTCAGGCCAAGGATAGGATTTACAATTTATTTTAAATGTGATAGAAGCTGTTGATCAATAATGAGCAGAACAGGGAAGATAACTAATTAAATTAAATTAATTTTTTGTTGTTGTTGTTGAGACAGAGTCTTACTCTGTCGCCCAGGCTGGAGTGCAGTGGCATGATCTCGGCTCACTGCAACCTGCACCTACAACGTGCAACCTGCACGTTCAAGCGATCCTCCTGCCTCAGCCTCCTGAGTAGCTGGGACTACAGGCGTGCGCCACCAGGCCTGGCTAATTTTTTGCATTTTCACTAGAGACGGGGTTTCGCTGTGTTAGCCGGGATGGTCTCGATCTCCTGACCTTGTGATCTGCCCACCTCGGCCTCCTAAAGTGCTGGCATTACAGGTGTGAGCAAATGCGCCCGGCCATTAAATTTAAGTTTTAACAGGAACCACCTGCCTTTTGTGTGAAGAATAGATTATAATGGGGGTACATTTAAGATGCTAAGGCATAGCAGATTATCAAGCAATTCTACACCTAGATATATACCCAAGAACAATGAAAACATGTCTACAGAAAATTTGTATGTAAATGTTCACAGCTTAAATTTTTCATAATAGTCAGAAGTAGAAATAACATAAATGTGCATCTGCTGATGAATGGATAAATAAAATATATATAGCTGTATAATGGAATATTATTTGGCCATAAAAGGAAATGAAGTACTCGTATATGCTACAACGTGAATGAACATTGAAAACATTGTGCTAAGTGAGAGAAGACAGTCATGAAGGCAACATATTGTATGATTCAATTTATATGAAACATTCAAAATAGAAAAATTCATAGACAATGAATCAGATTAGTGATTACCTATGTCTATGGATGATGGTAGGATTTAGGGTTCTAGCAAAGGGGAGTGGTTTACTTTTTGAGAAAAGGAAATGCTCTAAAATTAATTGTGGTGATAGACACACAACTGTGTGACTATATTGCATTGTATACTTTGAATGATACAATGAGTGAATTATCAGATATGTGAATTATATCTCAATAAAACTTTTTTAAAAACAATCTAACGCAGCATTTCAGAATCCTGGCGGCTGCTTGGTCTATAGTTGGAGTGGTGGAACTGGTGAAAAGTGGCACAAATCTGAAAGTGGAGCCAACAGAATTTGCTGCACAATCAAATATAAAATGTGAAAGAAACAAGTTGCTAGAAAGGAGTACATGGTTTTTGGCCAACCTGTACCAAATGCTGCTGAGGATTTGTGTAAGATAATGATTAAGAATTGATCATTGGATTTGACCCTGACCTTGTCACATAAGATTTCCACATAGTGGCAGGACCTAAAGCCTGTGAAGTTTAAGAGAGAATGGGAGGATAGGGATATATAGACATACATAATTATTTTCAAAAGTTTTACATTATGCATGAATAGATGGATGTAGGGGTACCTGAAGAGAGATGTGTGGTGAAATTACTTTATTCAAAGATTATTATGAATATAACATCTTTGCATGTTGGTAATAATTACTTGTTAGAAAAGATAAACTAATACAGAAAAGTCAAATCCTTGAATATGTGAGGGCAGGGGACTTAAAGGGACAGTTCACCATGGTAACAGCTGGACTTGCCAAATTTGGTATGGTGGTAATAGAAACAAGCAAGCGATACATTTGACATGGTAGTATGCAAAATTCTCTCCTGATTGTTTATATGTTCTCTGTTCAATGTAGATGCATAGTGATCAGCCATGAGAAAAAGAAAGTGTGGAGATCACAGTATGAGGAAGTCAAATAAACTGCAAAATTGTTGTCTGAAAGATGGAGATTGATTTGGACTCCACTGCAATGTGGGCATAGATTTAAAATGAGAAGAGGTGGAATAATTTGGGAGTTTCTTGCCAGCCATGTTCACCTGTTTGCATGTAGAAGTGGAGTACAGGAAAGTGGGTTTAACTAGCCAGTGTTTTCCTTTGCTGGGACTGCTATAATTAATACCACAGACTGGGTGCCTTAAACAACAAAAATGTATTCCCTCTCACAGTTCTGGAGGCTAGAAGTCCAAAATCAAGATGTCAGCAGTGTTGATTTTATTCTGAGGCCTCTTTTTGTGATTGACAAATGGTTGCCTTCTCTCTGTGTCTTCACGTGGTTTTCCTGTGTCCTAATCTCCTCCTTGAAGGGTATCAGTCAGATTAGATTAGGGTCCACCCATCTCACCTCATTTTGTCTAATTACCTTTTTAAATCCCCTATTTCAAATATGGTTCCATTCTAAGATACTAGGGGTTAGGACTTGAACCCATGAATTTTTGGAATGTGGCAGGCAAGGGCAATTCAGCCCATAACAACAAATGCTGTAGTTTTAAAATTTAAATATATTGGAGTTAGAGAGGGTGTATGTAAGAGAAGTGTAATTCTGTTCTCATATAGCTTACCACTTAAGAAAGGGTGACAAATAAGAAACAAAAAACCCACAATTTTTCAGTAAATTGGGGGTGATAATTGCTAAGAAGGAAAGTTAAGTGGGGTGAGAAGATAGAGAGTGAGTAAGGTGTGTGTGCTGTTTTATATAGGCTGATAGGAAAGCTCTTGGTGATGTGACATTTGAGCAGGAAGGAAGGAAGATCTGAAGGAAACAAGAGCAGGGAGCCATGAACCTACGACTGGGCAGAGAAAGCACAATCACACATGCGCCGAGGCAAGCTAGTAATTGGCATATTTAAGGAACAGCCAGGAGACCTAAGTGACTGATGTGAACATGGTAGGAAATGAGATCAGAAAGGCATTAAGTAGAAGCTCTCCTATCTGGTGAACTTATGACTACAATCTATTTAATTCAAAAGTTGATGATATCAAGGAATCATATGGTACCTATTTACCTTTAAAAGGGAGGTACAATTTACACAGAGTGAAATGCATTGATTTTAAGTGCACAGTTCATTTGGTTTTTGCTATTGTAAAACCTTATGTAACTCATACCACGTTAGAAACTACATCTAAAATAGTTCTGCTATGTGGTGCTCTTGTTCTCCAATCCCCTGAATGCCTACACACTGAGCATGCAATGTTTCCTCAAGGGTGGGCAGGGAGAATCCTCATTATTTTCTCTGGCTCTTTCACTGATGTTTCTGATGAAAACAATATAAGTGTTACTACTAGTAATAATAACTAATGTATAATGAGTTCTTATGTGCCATGCACAGTTATAAGAGGTTACATGTTACATCCCTGTACTCATCCTAGTCTTACAAGGTAACTACTATTATTCACATTCTGTGAATAGGAAAACCAAGGCCTTAAACATTTAAGGAACTTGAATCAAGTTGCACAATTAGTGAGTGTTGGAACCCAGACTCAAATCATGACAAAGTAACTCTGAAACGTTTTCTTTTACAGCCTATGTTAGGTTCCCTCCTAAGAATGGAACTTTATGTTATCAATATTCTTCCTTTCCTTAGTTGATATGCAAATGAGGATATTTTTTGTTGTTTTTCTTCAGTTTTGTTTATTTCTTCTCTTCTACCATCTTTCAGTAAAAAGCATTTATTTAGCACTATATTTGTTGGCTTCTTTGTCTCTTAGTTTAACCTTTAGTGTGATGTGGTTATTACAGTGGACACTTTGGTTTAGTCTGTGAGTGGATTTCCTGGGTTTAACTTAAGTTTTTGTCTTTTTTGTTTGTTTGTTTGTTTGCTTTGACAGAGTCTTGCTCTGTTGCCCAGGCTGGGGTGCAATGGCACACTCTTGGCTCACTGCAACCTCCCCCCCGCAGGTTCAGGTGATTCTCCTGCCTCTGCCTCCTGAGTAGTTGTGATTACAGGAGTCCACCACCATGCCCAGCTAATTTTTACATTTTTAATAGAGGCAGGGTTTCGCTATGTTGATCAGGCTGGTTTCGAACTCCTTACTTTAGGTGATCTATGTGCATCGGCCTCCCACATTGCTGGGATTATAGGTGTGAGCCACTGTGCCCGGCCAATTTTTTATCTTTATTCATGCAAAGATCTGTTTCCCTATCAGTCAGACCTGAAGCTAATTTATGGTGTTTTTTTCAGGGCTTACTCACTACATTTATCAGCCTATAAACCAAACTCTGCAAAATTATTTGGTCATTAGCTCACAGAAGCTCCTGCCTATTTAAAACATTTAAAGTATGCTGAGTGCCTGAAACTTCTGGAAGGATTACCAGCAACTTTACACTAGTTTCCAGGATCCCTTGGCAGCCTCAAGGATAGCCTCATAAAATAGACTGAAAAAATTTGCTCCCATTACACAATTTTCTACAAAAGAAAGTTTATGACTATAGATAAAAATATGTCTAATAGCAAGTAAAGTACATTCCCTGAGTAAGTAATAACTTCCTAATTAAAAAAGAACAACAAATAACAAACCAAAGCAAAAACAAAAACTTTTTTCTTTTTAACAACATAGTGACAAAGCCCTAAACTTTATCTAGATTTATTTCTTATATTTAAAATCAATTTTTTTTTTTTTTTTTTTTTTTTTTGAGATGGAGCTTCTCTCTTGTTGCCCAGGCTGGAGTACAGTGGTGCTATCTCTGTTCATTGCAGCCTCTGCCTCCTAGGTTCAAGCCATTCTGCTGCTTCAGCCTGCTGAGTAGATGGGATTACAGGCACACACCACCATGCCCGGCTAATTTTTGTATTTTTAGTAGAGACAGGGTTTCAGTATGTTGGCCAGGCTGATCTCCAACTTCTGACCTCAGATGATCCGCCCATCTCGGCTTCCCAGAGTTCTGGGATTACAGGCATGAGCCACTGTGCCCAGGCTTAAAATCAATTTTTAATAAAGATAGGAAATATGGTACACATTTTCAAGTAAAAATACTATAATATAGACAATCTTGCTGATACTATTACTTAATGTTTTTGAAACAATTAGGAAAAGGGTAATAGTATTGGATAGAATAGGCTGTTGTTGAGACAAGTTGCTCATGCACTACATTGGCTTGGCAAGCCAGGGATATTGAAGAACTTGGATTTTCTGACTGTTTGAGAAACAGAACAGTATTTGCAAATAAGTAGGGGTTTGCTGGAATAGAAACATAATGCAGATGCTGATTCTCTTAAATAAACCTGGGCCACCAACTGTGCTTATGTTGATTAGTATTCTGTGTTTAAAGTACCATTTTTCTGCTCAGTTTTCTTTTAAGAGGAATATTGAAATACAATATACAAGATTATTATTTTATAAGTGCCAGGGGATTAGATCTCTGTGAATGATAAAGTTTAGCCTGTTTTCAAGGCTTAGGTGTTTTCAAGATGTAGATAAAATTTAAAAACTTAAAAAAATAAGGAGAGTCTGTTTCGTAATTAGATAAGAAGTTTAAACAGCAACTTAGTTTTTCACATGAAATGGTATAGTTAGAATTCTTTCAGTGCTAATGTCTTAATATATAGTGCTACCAGGCTATGAAATCAGGATAATTTGAATACTACTTGAAGTGGCAATAATATGTAATTTTGACTTTTTGTCATAACTAAAGTTTAAATTAAATTCTCAATAACCTCAGCTGTTAGGCTCTTATTAGGAAATGACTTAGCTTAGACATTTTAATATTTAATGAATACTGAGTGATTTCAGATTTTCTATTGTAATAATATTCTTCATCTTTTCTTAAACAATATTTTAAATTCTTTATCTTGCTTAAGCTTCACAGTATTTTGTGAGATTGATGGGACAGGACATATGTTAAAAACAAATGAAGCACTGAAAAGCAAGATACCTACCTAAGGTCATCTCTTTATTTGATGACAGAGCCAGGCATGGTGCGTTTACATCTTCCAGGATCATTTATGTATAAGGTACTCCTTATAAACTTGGGGATGGCTGTGTAGTGACCATCAATGTTATATGTACTTCTCCATGGAATTATTTTCTACGATAAACTGAAAGGATCTACTCTGTCTTAAGACTGAATACAGAAAATTTGATAGCTTGAATTGTTTCATATCTCAAATTTAGAAAAGAATGTACACAGTAACAGGAAATAACTATGGGACAATAATTCCTTTATTATCAGGTTTAGAGGCTGATTTCCAATATTTAGCTATCATTTTTATAGAAAATTAAAGTGGAAATGAAACAAAGTAGATAATAACATGTTACTTTTTCTAAGAAAAAAACACCCAAATGTCATGTATTCTTTGGATTTACATATATCTCTCCATTTTATATGTGTGTGTATATATATATATTCTGAATAAATGTAAATGTAATTTTTTTGTAGTTACTAAAATAAAATCTGTTACAATAATTATTTTGTAACTGGCACTTTATGTGAATTTTGAATTTGTTGCTAGTTTAGGTTGGTTATAACAGGCAACAGAATTTCTGTTGCTTTATGGTGCTGTCAGCTGCTGTTAATTTAAAGAGCTTGTGCTCATCAAATTATACTTTGATGTTTTTATTCTGAGACACACGTTTATGAAATATTTCAAGTGTCTTTGTATTTAATACTGTTCACCCCAAATAGCTCTGTCAAAACTTCATCACTTATCTTATTCACATCAATAAGTTTATATTTTACTTGATATTATTTGAAATGTAACAAATGGTATCAGATTATGTTTTGTCTGATTTACTTACTTTATAGATAAAAGTTGGTTAACCAGGTAGTTAAACAAATGTAGTAGTATGAATAAAATGCTCAATGTAGTATAAAGAAAACAAATATGTGTAAGGTATTCATTCTACACTTACCTTGGAAAACGTCTCTTAATAATTATGTTTCTGTCTTTGTTATAGCCGTTAGAATTCTTGCTCTGATTATTTTAAATCATTTATATTAATATGTTTTTCCTCTGATAAATTGGATGCATGCTATCTATTCTAAATACACATTTATTGTAGATACTTTCTATGCAGATCAGCTGGGATTTTGGAGGCTATGTAATTATTAAACATGTCTTGTAATTGCTCTACTTAAGAATATGAGAACAATTTTTGTTATTTTATATATTTATTTTATTTTATTTTTATGTATGTATGTATTATTTTTTTTGAGACAGAGTTTCGCTCTTGTCACCCAGACTGGAGTGCAGTGGTGCAGTCTCGGCTCACTGCAACCTCCACCTCCCAGGTTCAAGTGATTCTCCTGCCTCAGCCTCCTGAGTAGCCGGGAATACAGGCATGTGCCACCATGCCTGGCTAATTTTTGTATTTTTAGTACAGACATGGTTTTACCATGTTGGCCAGACTGGTCTCAAACTCCTGACCTCAGGTGATCCACCTGCCTCGATCTCCCAAAGTGCTGGGATTACAGGTGTGAGCCACCATGCCCAGCTCTGTTTTATGTTTTGATAATTATCTGTTCTGCAAAATGCTTTATAAGTATGATTCTACGTAATCCTCATAACAAATGAGGTTTAGGTTTGGCATTTCT
Organism: Chlorocebus sabaeus; assembly: GCF_047675955.1. Classification (NCBI taxonomy): domain Eukaryota; kingdom Metazoa; phylum Chordata; class Mammalia; order Primates; family Cercopithecidae; genus Chlorocebus; species Chlorocebus sabaeus. The sequence continues at coordinate 41,181,162 of NC_132913.1, forward strand.
ATCCACATTATACATACGAGGAAACTGTGGCTTAGAAAGTCTTCTATTCCTAGGAGGTGTATGGACCTAGACATGTCTGTCTATAAAGGCCAGATCTTAGGTGCTATAATATAATGTATCCTAGGATGATTTCTATTTCAGTATTATTGGCTAGTCAGAAGTACTGAATTAGAGTAAACTCAGAATTGCACTGTTTGACAACCTGGTGCTATAAAGAATATCATGATATGACTTTAAAGTCATTACAATACACCTTAAAGGAATCAAATAGTTTGTCAAGGGCCTAGCAGAGTAGTGGCAGATCTAGTATTAGGTATTAAAATGTTAGCCAACTAGCTTGCTAGCAACTTTCATTTATTTAGGCTTTTAATTTTGGATTCGAAGGCTTGAGTGCTGATATATTTGAGAGCACTAAATAAGTCCTACATTTCATGTTATATGTTCTTTATCCAAAAATCTATGTGTACAATTAATGAAATTTTCTTCTTTTTTTTTAATACAGTGGAATGTATCCTGCTTTTATCTTGGAGTTCACCTGTGTGGCTTGGATTTATCACAGTAGCATTTGTCTTCAATCTGTGTGTTAACTAGAAATCAAGGAAAGACATGAGGAGATTTGTTTACTGCAAGGTGGTTCTAGCCACTTCATTGATGTGGGTTCTTGTTGATGTCTTCTTACTGCTGTACTTCAGTGAATGTAACAAATGTGATGATAAGAAGGAGAGATCTCTGCTGCCTGCATTGAGGGGTAAGTGCTTATGAAGCAAATATTTTTATAGAGATGCCTTGACAAAATAAGAAACTTCAGAATCAGAAGAGTTTTGCCTTAGTGAGTTAGAAGAGCATTTTGGCAGCACTATTAATGCATGTTTAACCATGGGGAAGTTACTTTACTTTTCTTGGTCTTAAGTGTCTTCTTGGAAGAAATAAGAACAGTTAGCTAACCTCTAAGATAGTGTTGAACCTAATAAATTCTGGTGTTCTATGACTGTATGAAAAGAACAGTTTAGTGAACATTCAAACTGGGCAGAATTTTAAATCTAGGCTCCTAGAAGCCAAAAGCCTTTAAAGACCAAGCACATAACATAAAACGGAAAAACCACTCAAGTGAGACAGGTGGCGATTTTAGCAAACGAACTGTGCATGAATGACACCACTAAAGACTTCCAAAACAGTTGAAATAAAACAACCAGTTTTTAAAACAAAACACATGGTGGTATGCAGATTTACCAGATTGCAGGCTGTATGTTAAGTGAAAAAGATAATTTCAAGTATACTATAAAATTACTTTAATTCAGTATTTTTCTCTTGAGGGACCAGTTTCAAAGACTAAATATGAATGTAAACATAATAATTTGTATGAATGGTTATTTATCAAGTAAAGCCACAGAAATTTGTTTTCTGTGAAGTTATTCCAAACAATTTTCTCTATGCTTTCTTTTTTGTTGACTTCAAGATCTATAAATGTGTTTCTGAAGTATTCCTAGAAAATTCAATACTTCTAAAATATGTAAGAGTACTCAAAATTAGTTTTGTTCTCATTGAACGAACATATTCTCTGGCAAAAGTTTTATGCATAAATATGACAAAAAGCAAGCTTCAATTGAAGTTTGATGAAATGTTTATACCTTTTGGAAAAGTGAATCTAAATTATCAAGTTGAGATTTACATTTATTTAATGAATGTGATCTGCTTTTAATGTTATAGATATTTTTGAGATATTTATTGAACAAAATATTTTAATAAGCAGAATTTCATTAACAGTATCAGGTTATATGAAGTTTAGGGAAACAGAAGAGCTTTTCCAAAATTTAATTTTTGCTCAAAGAGTATTTTAGATATGTTGAGTTTGCTTTAGATTACAAAAATACTCTTGTTCATTTAGGGAAATCCTGAATCGCTTCCTTGTCTTTTAAAATGGAGCTTTCATTTTAGATTTTGACTAATATAAATAATTAAAAAAATTTTGGGAGTGACTGATACTAGACCCATTTAGGTAGTTTACATGCATTTTTTATGCCTTTATGCTACAGTTATTCTGAGAGGGGAACGTTATAAGTCCGTGTTTTTGACAAATGAACATGGGGAATGATTTGCTGATCTTTAGTTAAAACCCCAGAATTAATCAGCCTTTTCAGCTTCTTTGTCAAAATCAGTTGAGTTGCTGCTTGGCTGAATGTAGAAAAGTGTTTTTGATGGATTACATCAGTTTGGAATGATCACTCTGTCATTTGTTGAAGGAAACCATCTAGGTTGGTCACACACACACAAAAATGTTACAATCTGATTCAGCAAAACTTCGATAGGCTTTTCTACAAGTAACAAAAAGGTACAGTCTTGTTGATTTATGTCCTTAATGCTCCTTAAGTCTTAAATCTCAAAATGTGAAATATAACAATGCAAGGCAAAAATAACTTTTCCTTGTATTTAAATTGTAATTAAACTGTTGTTCTCTTTGTTTATAAGACTTGTTGTTTTACTTAATTCAGGTTGTTAAAAAAATATAGACTTGGTGGCTAACAAAGAACAGATATTTATTTCTTACAATTTTGTAGACTGGGGATTCCAAGATGAAGGTGCTAGCAGATGCAATTTCTGATAAGGGCCTGTTCCTTATAAACAGCTGTCTTCTCACTAACCTCACTAGGCAGAATAATTGAGAAATCTCTCTGGGGCATATTTTGTAAGGGCACTAATCGCATTCGTGAAGGTTCCACCTTCATGACTTAATCACCCCCCAAAGGCCCTATCTCCTAATATCATTTTGAGGTTAGGATTTCAGTATATGAATTTTGCAGAGACACAAACATTCAGTACATTGTACTACTTTCAAGTTTTATATTAATACTATTTGTCTTTAATAAATGGAAAATAGACTTGAGGGTTTTAATTTCATTTTCAATTGTCACTTATTTCAAAATTTTACTTTAGGAATTTGTATCTTGTTTTCAAAATATTTTATTTGTAAGCAGATGATGCTATGCAAAATGTACCTAACTGAGTTTTTCGTGTTTTAGGCCTGCTAAAAACAGGCTTTTTTACTTATAAAAAGATCCTTCTGAACCTGTGCATGTCCATTATTAAAGCAAAGGTTTTGAAGTAGGCAGTTTCTGAGATCACTTATATGTCTAAATTTTAAACAATTCATAAGGACCCAATATTAGCATACACTATTAGTTAATTTTTGAGATATTTTCATTCATTCCTTCATTCATCAATTAATTAATTAATTATTAAGTTCTTACTGTATGCAAATCCTGGGGCTATAACTGAGGTCCCTGACATTTGGGACATAAGGGAACAAGGCTCCCACCTGTCATGGAGCTTAAAGTCAAATATATAGTAAACGTTTTTCTCTTTCTATATGTATTTTTGTGACTCTGTGTGTGTGTGTGTGTGTGTAATCATGTGACATATAATGATTTTTTGGTCAACAACTGACTACTTATATGATGGTGATCCCATAATATTTTAGTAATGATCACCGACATTGAGTTAGTTTTTTTCACATGATTTTTTGCCAGATGTATGTCTTCTTTTGAGGAGTGTCTGTTCATGTCTTTTGCCCACTTTTTAATTTTTTTTTTTCTTGTAAATTTGTTTTAAGTTCCTTATAGATGCAGGATATTAGACCTTTGTCAGATGCATAGAGTGCAAAAATTTTCTTCCATTCTGTAGGTTGTCTGTTTACTCTGTTGTTAGTTTCTTTTGCTGTGCAGAAGCTTTTTAGTTTAATTAGATCACATTTGTCAATTTTTGCTTTTGTTGCAATTGCTTTTGGTGTCTTCATCATAAAATCTTTGTCTGTGTCCATGTCCTGAATGGTATTGCCTAGGTTGTCTTCCAGGGTTATTATAGTTTTGGGTTTTACTATATTCAAGTCTTTAATCCATCTTGAGTTAATTTTCTATATAATGTAAGGAAGGTGTCCAGTTTCCATATTCTGCATATGGCTAGCCAGTTCTCCCAGCACCATTTATTGAATAGGGAATCCTTTCCCAATTGCCTATTTTAGTCAGGTTTGTCAAAGATAAGATAATTGTAGGTGTGCAGTCTTATTTCTGGGTTCTGTATTCTGTTCCATCGGTCTATATGTCTGTTTTTGTACCAGTACCATGCTGTTTTGGTTACTGTAGCCCTGTAGTATAGTTTGGTGTCGAATAGCATGATGCCTCTAGCTTTATTCTTTTTGCTTAGGATTGCTCTGGCTTTTGGGCTTGTTTTTGGCTTCATATGAATTTTAAAATAGTCTTTTCTGTTTCTGTGAAGAATGTTAATGGCAATTTAATGGGACTAGAAAAAAAGCTCAACATCACTGATTATTAGATAATTGCAAATCAGAACCACAATGAGATTCCATCTTATGCCAATCAGAATGGCTACTATTAAAAAGTCAAAAAACAACATATGCTGGCAAGGTTGTGCATAAAAAGGAACACTTATTTCCTGTTGGTGGGAGTGTAAATTAGTTCAGCCATTGTGGAAGACAGTGTGGTGATTGATTCATCAGAGACCTAAAGACAGAAATACTATTCAACCCAGCAATCCCATTAGTGTATAATACCCTAAGGAATATAAATTGTTCTATTATAAAGAGACATTCATGCATATGTTCACTGCAACACTATTCATATTAGCAAAGACATGGAATCAACCTAAATGCCCATCAATGATAGGCTAGATAAAGAAAATGTGGTACATATATACCATGGAATACTATGTAGCCATAAAAAAGAATGAGATCATGTCCTTTGTAGGGACATGGATGGAGCTGGAGGCAATTAGCCTTAGCAAACTAATGCAGGAACAGAAAACCAAATAGCTCATGTTCTCATTTATAAGTGGGAGCTAAACAATAAGGACACATGGACATGTAGACAGGAACAACACACACTAGGGTTGAGGGCAGGAGGAGAGAGAAGATCAGGAAAAATAACTAATGAGTAATGAGTATTAGGCCTAATACCTGGGTATGAACAAGTGTGTACAACAAACCCACATGACACATGTTTACTGATGGAACAAACCTGCACATGTGCCCCTGAACTTAAAATAAAAGTTAAACAAATGAGAACATTTTACTGTACCTTTTCTATGTTTGGATATGTTTAGATACACAAATACTTACAATTGTGTTATAATTTCTGATAGTATTGAACGTAGTAACATGTTAAACATGTTTATAGCCTGGGAGCAATAGGCTATACCATACAGCCTAAGTGTGCTGTAGGCTGTACTATTTAGTCTTGTGTAAGTACATTCTATGATGTTTGCACAATGATGACATCATCTAGTGATGCTCTTCTCAGAACACTTCCCCATCATTATGCAACGAATGACTGAATATATATTCAACTAAAAAGGTAAAATAAGTTAGAAATGATTACAAAACATAATTGATATTGGGATCGGGAAGAAGAGGACACTGGATCTAGAGTATTGGATAACATTTCTCAAGCCAGGCATGGTGGTGTGTGCCTGTAATCCCAGGTACTCAGAAAGCTGAGGTGGGAGGATTGCTTGAGTTCAGGAGTTTGAGTCCAGGCTGGACAATATAGTGAGACTTCAACTCAAAAAAGTGAAAAAAAATGAACCTTCACAAAGGCTGTAACATTAACATTTAGGTTTACAGCATAAGAGTAGGAAACAACTAGTAAAAAGCAAAAAAATACTAAAATTCTAATGGAATGATAAAGATTCCAGAAAGCCCAGGATACTTCTAAAGGGGAAAAATACAGAGTGGGGATGTGACAAGTAACAACTCTTAAAATTTAGAGTAATTAAGGCTATATAATTGGAACAGAGAAGCACAGGGGGAGACAAATTGTCCAAAGGAAGAGAATTAGCCCTGTGATGGCGAACCACCTATGTACATATGTTTGGAACATTCTGTATATGACAGGAGAGGCACTGCAGATCAATGGGGAAAAGAGAGGCTGTTCAATAAATGGAACCGAGAATAAAGTGGCAATCCATGTGGAAAGAGATGAAATTGGATGCCTAACTCATGTCATGAAGTTTGGATTTAGGACTTAAATGTCAAAAACAAAGCTAAAACTTTAGCAGAAAAATATTTAGACATCTATAAGACCTTGGAATAAAAAAATTCTTAAAACATAAAAAATTACCACAAAATATTGAGAAATTTGACTATGTTAAACTTGAGAAAGTTAGTTCATTCAAATGTACCTTAAAGAATGTAAAAAGAGAAGTTAAAAATCGTAGAATATATATAAAGAAAATGCAATTGACAAATTATTAAGTACATATAAGTAACTCGATTGTTATATATATCAAGTATATATAAAAATTTTCTATAACTAATAAGAAAAACCCAAATAATCCAATAGAAAAAGTAGGCAACAGAACTGAAGTGACACTTCATAGAAAATGAAACACATATAGCAAATAAATTTGTGAAGAAATGATTAACATGAGCTTTACTTGGAAAAATGCAGATCAAGGCTACAGTGATATATCACTTGTATTTAGTCAGTTGGCAAACACTATAAATGGCTGATAATACCAATTGCTAAAGGTGATGTGTCTCTCCATTTTTATAATAACTTCAGAGAACAGTTGGGCATTATCTCTGAAATCTGAACATTCATATGTAACTCAGCACTTAAAGTGATATACCCAAGATAATCTATTTCACATGAACAAAATATCCATAGCACTACAATTCATAAAAATAAAGCCTGAAAATAACCCATAGATCTATCAATGGAAAAATTGATGAATAAATGTTGGTATATCAATACAAGGAAATCTTATATAGTAGTTTAGTAGTTAAAGTGAATGCAATTCATTTTGACTTCCATCAACATGATTGAATCTTGAACATATAATAGTTAATTATGTACAAAAACTACCTATTGGGTACTATGTTCACAGCCTGTATGATGAGATAATTTGTACCCCAAACCTGAGCATCACACAGTATATCCATATAACAAACTTGCACATATACCCCAAATCTAAAATAAAATTATAAAAAAAGAAAAAAGTTATATCCTTCAAAGATTATATACAGTATAATACTGCTTAAAACACTAAAAATAACTAAAATTTTAAAAATGTAGAATTTAAGAATATAGAAAACTACAACAAAACTTTTCAAAAGCCAAACAATGCTAGTTATGAACATGGGAATTAGGATGTTGTCTGTCATGTGTGTGGGAGATTGGGGTATTAGATGGGGGTGAACATTTTGACTGAATGTAGGGTATTATTACAGTCCTAGATTTGATATGGATATGGGTTTGATGTGTCTTTTTCATTATATGGATAACTAAATGAATGAATAAGATACACTGAATGGATTAAAAGTGGGAAGCCACTGAATGGACTTAAAAATCAAAGCAAACAGGATACGAGTTGTGTCACAGAGGGATTGCTGAGGACAATGTAGAAAATGGAATAGAGAAGAGCTATTCTTTCCAGGAGGTCTGGGTAGGAGTCTGTGGCATTATTCCATGTATTCTGTGTAGGAAAGGATGTCTGCTTAGAGCCAAATAGTGCACAGTGAGGTGTGAGAGGAGTAGGTAATACCAAGAGGCATTTCATATATGAGATTAAGAGAGCTGGATTGCGTGCTTGATTGTGGCAGGTGTAGGAGAGGGGAGTGTCAAGGTCAAGTCTCTGGATTTTTGCAGGAATTTGTTTGATCTAATTTCCTGAGAGAAGGAAGGATGTAGGAGATGATTTGAGGGTGGACATTGAGTTTATTTTGGACATGTTGCTCTGAAAGGAACTGTTCAGTAGGAAGTTGGCTACATTATTACACTCTAAATATCAAACTTGAAAAAACAGTCACTTTAATGGACATTTTTCTAAAATGGATTACATTCTCATCTCCTTTTTTAAAAGTGAAGTTTATAGGCTATGATGGAATCTTTGTTACAAAGTCAGTATTATCATTTTATACATCAATTATTGAATGATGCTGTAAAAAATAAATGATTTCAGGGACTTTATGGGAACATGTAGACCGATTCCAATATTAGATACAGACCCATGAACACTATTTGTTTTTCTGTTTTTTAAAGGATTGCTCTTGGGTAACATAAGTACTTGTTAGGGGATGATATAACCCTTTCATGCCACTCTGATGCCACCTGGAATTAAAGTGCAGTAAAAATATTTCTGACTCCTAAATGGTATGGAATACTAAGTGCTGCTACTCTGAGTTTGGCAAAGTTAGAATAGGTATTTGAGAGAATAGGTGTTTAAAAAGCCGGGTGATGCCACAGTGCACCTGCAAACTCTTTGTGGAAATTTGAGGACGTGTGGTAGGTTTGCATGGACATTATGCAAGGTAGGTTTGTAAGGATCCATGCATAGTGGATCCTTGTCCTGGCTTCCCACTCGTGGCCTATATTCTCAGGCAAGTAGATTAGTCTCTATGGGCCTCAGTAGTAATATGAAATGAATATGAGTCATGATTTTTAAAATCATGCCAGTCCGAAGTGAATGATTATATAAAATGTTTCTAGTTTTAAGAAAATAAGCCTATAGAAACCAGCTATTTTATCATCTAGCTTTTGGTTTGTCTGTAGATAATATTTGGTTTGAGATGAGAAATGGTCATACAGAGAATACAAAATGGGAAAGGATCTGCTTAGAAACTCCAGAGGTTTCTTATCATCACAGAGGGCAAAAGGGATATGATGTTATGATATCTATTAGAGTTATCTAGAGGGACAGAACTAATAGGATAGATGTATATATGAAGGGGATTTTCTTAAGGAGTATTTACTGATACAGTCACAAGGTGAAGTCCTACAACAAGCTGTCTGCAAGCTGAGGAGCAAGGAAGCCAGTCTGATTCCCCGAACCTCAAAAGTTGGAAAGTCGACAGTGCAGCCTTCAATCTGTGGTTGAAGTTCTAACAGCCTCTGGCAAACCACTGGTGTAAGTCCAAGAGTCCAAAAGCTGAAGAACTTGGAGTTCAATGTTCGAGGGCAGGGATCATCCAGCACAGAAGAAAGATGAAGGCCAGAAGACTTAGCCCATCTAGTCCTTCCTTGTTCCTCTGCCTGCTTTTATCCTAACCACGCTGGCAGCTGATTAGATTGTACCTACTCAGATTGAGGGTGGGTCTGCCTCTCCCAGTCCACTGACTCAAGTGTTAATCCTTTGACCACACTCTCACAGATACACCTCACAGATACTTGCATCCTTCAAGCCATTCAAGTTGACACTCAATATTAACTATCACATGATATTCTAGAAGGGAAGCAAAGCTACCTTTCTTTGTCTTATTCTGAACTTTAAACATATGACATATGCATAGGAAATGAAATGAAATTTACTTGAAAAAAGGGAAAAACAGCAAAGCAAGAATTTCTGATTCTATAGAAAAAAGATACATACATTAGTCAATAATAATAACACAATAATAATTTTAAGTATTAACTGTTCTAAATTATTTAAAGTGCTACGTTAGTAAATTCTCACAAAACATCTGTAAAGTTGGCATTATTATTATTATTATTATTATTATTATTTTACATGTGAGGAACTGAGACAAAGAGAGGGTAAAGAGATCTGCCAGAACTTTTATAACCAATGGAACGAGCTTTGGTTATTATAGTATAAGTTCACAAAATGATTCTGTCATCAGTAAATACCAGTTTGCATTGGAATTCAAGCACTGTGTTTTCATTTGGATACCAGTGTGGAGATACACATTCTGAAAACTCCATGTTTTGTCTTTACTCTGAGAGACACTCTTCACCCTCCAGGTCTCCCTAGCCTGTAGGATGTGTAAATCTCAGCCAGGAAAATATTTACTAGTGATCATTCTGCTTGCAGATAATTAGTAAGACAGTTATCACCTTCTCTGGCATTTTAAGTTGCTCTTATTCACTTTTGTCCCTCAGACCTCCCCAATGCTGCTCTGAATTGGGGGAAATCAAGAAAATGAGTGGAATTGCTGACCAATGATTTCAGTTCAAAACCTCTACGTTTTTCTTGGTCCTGCCAGGGAGACTAAGGTTTCTTCTCATAAATCCAGGGAGACATATGGCCTTGCTCTCTTACATGTTTGGCAAAAGGCTGTTGTGTCAGCCTTTTCTTTTTTAGCTTTTTAAATTATCTCCTCCTTATAGCCATGCACTCATTTATTAAACAGCAAATGTTTGTTGATTTTGTCTGATTAATCTTTGGTGCTTTGGGGGAGAATTCCTGTGTTTACATAGGGGAAAACTAAACACTGGTGAATTAAAGCAATAAAACTAACAGCAGAGTTTTAAAATATATGGCTTCATCTTTTGCAAGATAGGTACAGGATATGATTGATTAAAATGCATTACCAATATTGGAATTGCCCTTAATAAATTATAATGACCACTGGAATGTTCAGATTATAATGTTTATAATTATAAAACAGTGGAATATACCAACACAATTGATTTGGATTAAGGGCATTTATGTCCTGGATAATTTTCAATCAGTTCTATATACAGTTTCTAAAAATTAATAGGCCTCGTAAAATTTTGACCTCTGATATTTGCTTTGCTCTTTCATGCTCTTATCCACAATTCACTCTGACCCTTCTGCTCTTCTACACGGGCATAGTCAAGTCAGGAATAACAATTAATTTTAATCAATATCATAATTATTTTAATAAACATGATAGTTATTATAATAATTTATTATAATAAATAGCAAAAAATTATTAGGTTTACTGTGCTAGGTACTTTACAAGCATTATTTTGAGTAACTTTAAAAGCAGCATTAAAAGGAGGTACTATTATTATACCCATTTACAAATGAGAAACTGGGCTATGGAAAGGTTATTTAAATTCCTCAAGGTTACAAACCTCTAGTAAGAAAGAAGAAAGGACCCACAGCTGATTTGTCAGATTTTAAGCCCATATATTGAAACAGTAGACTGACTGTGTTGTGCCCCTGACCCAGGCATGCCTAGACTCCTTTTAGCCAAAGTAATCATAACATTTATATACTATATATGTAGTATTTATACAAACAGGAGTATTTCTGGAGGACGTAGAAAGAGATGGCCACTGACTTTGGGTAAAAAAACATCTTATTTAATAGAAAAGTGAAAAGTACCTTTGCCAGGCTCACCTAGCCTTATTTTAGACTAGCAATTTTGCATTTATTGAGTCTCTAGAGCACACTGATTAATTTAGACTGCAGTTTTTCTCAGCAGTGAATTGTGGGGTCAACCTAACAAGTCTCAAAAAAAAATAGTTAAAAATTGAAAGCAGTAGTGGAACACCAATTTTTCCCCAAAGCTTAATAAAAATATTTGATACCATTCATTCATTCAGTACATGTACTAGAGGTATGATGCATTCATAAATAATACACTACAAAACAGAAAGTGGTACCTGCTCTAAGAGAAGCACCACATAACTTGCATAAGAGTTAAGAGGCCTTGAAATATATGAGTTTTATGGACATGTGAAAATTGGGAGGGAAGAGATAGCAGAAGGAAGTGAAGTATCAGGAGAAGCAGGTGGCCTTTCCCAAAATATGGATATAAGAAATCAGAGAATTCGTTGATAGGAGCAGAATCAGTCATAAAAGAGTTTCTAGATTTTAGGTTGAACATCAGGAGAAAGATTTTAAAGGAATGAATACTGGGGAAAGGAATCTTAACCTTGTTCTTTAGGAACAGGGATCATTGATGGTTTCTCTTAAAAAAGTGTGGATTTGATGCAGGACCGGCAAGCCCCAGAGTGGGTCTTAGCCTGTAAAGGTTCTCAGTTTTGCCCAGGAAAGAATTCAAGGGCAAGCCAGAGGTGGAAGAAAACAGTTTTATTGAACAGTGTTACAGCTCTGGTGGGGTTACAGCTCTGTGGCAGCCAAGGAGAGCTGACCCACCTCCACTCTCATCTGGCCGAGAACATCCAGCTGACTACAATTCCCCTGACTTGAAATCCTCTGGCTCTGGGGTCCCTACCAAGGGACACGATGGACCCGAAGCTGGCAGTGTACTACCCTAGCATTGGTACAGGACAAAATAACAACTTGGCCATTGACACTGCCTTCAGCACACCCTGAAAAAAAAAGGTGGGATACAAAACAAAACCCAAAATCCATAGGCTGAAGGGAATGGAGTTGGGCAAGCACCGGACAATCTCAAAACACTTCTAAGCAAAAACCAAAAGCCAAAATGAGGTTACACGTTAAAGAACACCAATAGCATAGAATTAAGCTATGTTGGGAGAAAACACTGTTCCCACAGACTTCTAAGACAATACACTTTAGCATTAGGCCACAACAGCAGTCATAATCAGAGGAGAAAAACTCAAAGGAGCTGACAGAAAAGCCAACGGAGAGTGCTACATGAATCTGAGAAGCTCTCAAAAGAAGTAGATCACAGGATTGAAAATAAAAGTTTCTGGTAATTTAGCAAATTAATACCTCAAGAAAATTTGGTTCAGATATAGAGACTATTTTCTAAAAAGCCTGTTATACACAATTTCATTTTAATACATCCGTATATTCTCCTTTACAAACTTTTCAAAACTTATGCAGATCATCTATAACATGCTAGAATGTTCTGACTTGTTCTATGCTGCCTATTTCTTAAATAACCAGTCATTTTACTCTAGGGCAAGAATTTACTATACAAGATCCCTTCTCTTACAAAATTACTCTTTCTTTATATCTTTCCTTGCAAAATAATAATAAATCCTCTATTCATGATGTTCTTTACATCTCTCTTTTTTACTCGCGGGTTCCCTCATATTTTGAACCTCCTTTTTAATAACTACCAAATGAGACAAAATTATTTTTCCCAATGAAGAATACATTTCTTTGGCACATTTTATGTAAACCTAGCAAGGAAGAAATCCTAAACTGCCCACCAGACACTGGCATTCTACAGATAAGAATTATTCTATCATTTTAAGACTTTAAACCACATAATAAACTCACTTTTTAAGTAAGCATCTATTCCATTCTTTCACTTTTAACAGTTTTATGTAGACTATCTCCAAGAACCAAGTTGTTATGCAAATCTGGTCGCCATTTAAACCACTTTAACCATTTCAAAACCTATTAACATCAGTTATTTACCAAGGTAAAAATCTTAATGTCAAATTTCAGAAGACATAACATTATTTTCAAACTAATAAATTTTGACTAGTCTTACTTAATTTATGAAGATTATTTATAAACCAATTTGATAGCATGCTAGACAAAACACATATCACAATACATGTTTATATGCCTAAACAAACACACTAGATAAAGTTACCTACACAAGACAACTGGATTCAAGTTATTTACAAAATTGGGACCATCTACTTGGCCAAATGTTGTTTGCCCCAATAGGTATGAAAACAGGAAGAGGCAGGGAAGGGGATCCAATAGCATCAAATAAGAAAGGGAGGTAGTGAACAGCACTGCTCGAGGGGAGACCCTGAGCTACCAAAGAGCGCAGCCAGCAGTGGAGTCACTGAAGAAAAATGTTCAGGCAGCTGCTTGTCTGCCACTGTGGGAAGCCATCTGCAGGGACAACGGTCCAAGACTCCCAGTAAACTTACTTGAACAAGGCAATTTGTTGGGGCTAGTGGAAGAAGGTTAGCTCTAGAATTGATGGAAGGCTTTTTCTTCTATCTCTTACTAGGGACAGTTAGGACATGCTTATTGCCAAGGGCCCTCTTGCTTATAGTAGGTACACTGATTCTGGCCCAGGAGCTGGCAAGTTAGGGGCTCTTGTCTGGGCATCTGATCCCAGATGCCAATTTCATAACATTTTCTCATGATAGGTAACCCTTAGGGGGCAGGGGACTTAGGCAACCATTAACAATTGCACTTTTTGGCTATTTCTTTTTTTTTTCCTATTGCCCTGAGATAGTTCTCTAACTGTGTCATAATTGACTGACTTAACTGTATACTTTTTCCTTTACTTTTTTCCCACAGCAGAGCAAGTAGGTAACACTATTTGTAAGTCATGATGAGTTAAATTGAAGAACATGGTCAACTTAACAAACTCCTCTATACACTTTTCTGGATTTTCCGCAAACTTTCCACCTTTCTCCTCATATAAAGTCAAATTAGACATAGAAAATGGCACTTGTATTCTAAGTATTCCCTCACTTCTATTAGGTACCTCCTGCAATGGACACAGATTTGACTTTAGGAGCTGGTATGGGGCTGACTCCTGGTGGTACTGGTTGGGCTTACTTACTAGGGCAGAAAGGGGTATAAGCTGAGGCTAGTTGGATAAGGATGAGGTGTGCCTGATGTCCTAGGGGTACAGTCCTTCATTAGAGAACTGGTGGTACCCCCCAACCCACTCAGAGTTGGTGGACTGAGGAGACCCTGGGGAAGGAGTAGGCCTCCTAGGGGAAGCAGCTGGGAGGGGATCCTTTAGGCATGGATTTCTGGTGCCTGGAAGTAACATGAGCCAGTAAAGGGCCATAACAGCCTATACATAGGGACCTCTTCCCATTTTCTTTCTGTAGGAAAGAAGTCTAATTGTAAAGTATCATTATAACATATAGAACCATGTTTAGGTCAAATGTGTTGGCTTGTCAATTTGCGTTGAACGCAAATATTATTGCCATACTAAATGAGTTTCTTCTTCTTTTAGCCGAATTTGAATTTGCTCCATTGGCCTAAAAGATACCCCAGTGGTGGGTCCTCTGGGATGCTTGCTGTTGTACCCATGTCTAGTAAGGATCTCTACAGAGGGTTTTGGTTAGCCTAAGTTTAGTAAATGCCAAGTTGCTTTTTCCCTTTTACATTCCCACTTTTCATAGGTAGCAAGGTGTTACAAATTAGATTACAAGCTACAAAAAGGCAGTGGGATGTTGAACTTAAATTCTAGAGAGAGGGTTACACAGAAAGGGAGGATAAACAAATGGCTGTGGAAGAGAGAAAGGAAAAGGTAAACAACATTGCCCAAGGGGAGACCTCAGAGGCCCTGAATTGCAGGAGATTCTACCCAATAGTGGAGACACCAAAAACAAAAATATTTGGATAGCCTCTTGTCTACTGCTGTAAGTGGCTGTCCATCAGGCCAGGGGCCTAGGAACTCCCAGTTCCTTTGACCAAGAGAGGCTTGAGCAATTCATTTGTTGCAGCTGGCTGTTAGGAAAATACTACTTCTAACTCTAGGGCAGAAAAAGGCAAGACCAATATTCCCCTAGGGGGAGGGGCTATAACCAAATATACTAGAGAATGTCAGTGCTGAAAATCCCAGAGCATCTCGGGGGTGGCCAAAAATACTAATGCTGAAAACCCAGAGTTACTGAGTGTCAGCCAACGAGGGTCCCCTCACCAAATGCTGAAAACCTTGGGACAGCCAGGGGGCAGCCAACAGTGAACCCATGACCAAGCTGGGGTCACAGAACAGTGTGACTCTGGCATCCCAGAGTCAACACAACAGGGAACCTCTAACAACCAAGTATCCTGCCTTAATTGTCCACTCAAAATTAACAAAGTTTAAAGCAAATTTAAGACTGCCCATGAAACACACATTTTAAGGCATAAATCATTGAAGAAAATAAAACAAATGGTGGAGCAATAAAAAAGGATGAGTTTGTGTCCTTTGTAGGGACATGGATGCAGCTGGAAACCATCATTCTCAGCAAACTATCGCAAGAACAGAAAACCAAACACTGCATGTTCTCACTCATAGGTGGGAACTGAACAATGAGATCACTTGGACTCAGGAAGGGGAACATCACACACTGGGGCCTATTATAGGCAGGTGGGAGGAGGAGGGATGGCATTGAGAGTCACACCTGATGTAAATGACTGATGATTTGATGGGTGCAGCACACCAACATGGCACAAGTATACATATGTAACAAACCTGCATGTTATGCACATGTACCCTAGAACTTAAAGTATAATAATAATAATAATAATAATAATAAATGGAAGAAGACAAAGGACTTGGAGAAGGGGTGACAAGGATGTGTTTCAAGGCACCAAAACTGTGAGGAACTGACAGTTTAGCCAAAGGCTTTTATTCCCTGGCTTTGCCAAATACTATGAAAGAAGGGCAGAGGGGATACCACCCATTCAGCAGAAATGGCACAGACTGTGGGACCTGATGAAGAGCTCTCCAGGATACCACAGCTTGGGGGAGTTCAACAGGGCTGCCTCAGGTAGAGAGGCCTGCACCAGTTTGGTAACCTGCCCATTACTAGTCACAGAGGCAGGCTCCACAGAAGCCAGAGGGCACTATGGCTGCCCCCCACCAATGGGCTTGGCTGCTGAGGTGGGAGAGACCTGTACAGGCAGGTAACTGACAGGGCTGCCTGTCAGAGATTTGGGCCCCACACAAAGCAGACAGCATCACAGCCATCTCACCAGTGGGCTCAACTGCCACAGTGGGAGGGGCCTGCATGACCAGTAACCCACTGAATTTCTGGTCAGAGAGGCAGGTGTCACATAAGGCAGCACACTATGGCTGCTTGTTCATCTGATCAGCTCCGCTGCCTGCCAGGGAAAATAATGGCTCTGGAAAGAGCCTTTGGTAGTGACAGAGCTCAAGCATTACAACTCTGTTTTCCTGCCTCTCCGATCCTCAGTCTTCTGATGACTTTTTGCCACCACTGGCTCTGCTGATCACTGTTCCCTTAATCCTGCCAATTGCTGCTTCGCTGATTGCTGACTGCTGCCTCATTATTCACCCATTACCATCTTCTGTCTTTGCCCCATGTTGGGTGCCAAGCTGATGCAGGGCAGGAAAGCCCCAAGGTTGAGCTTAATCCATGAGGATTCTTGACTTTGCCCAGGAAAGAATTAAAGGGCAAGCCAGAGGTAGAAGGAAACAGCTTTATTGAACAGGCAGTGTTACAGCTCTGGTGGTGTTGCAGTTCTGTGACTGCTCCTGCAGAGCAGGCCCATCCCATAGGCAGAGAGTAGCAGTCAGGGCAGTTTTACAGTCACATTTATACCCATTTTTAATTGCATGCAGATTAAGAGATTAAGGGGCAGTTTATTCAGGGAAGGGGTAGTAATCATTGGGTCATTGCCATGGAAAGGGTCAGCAACTCTGAGGGTATCACCATGTCAATGGTAAATTGACATTGGTAGTGGTGGGAATGTCTGAGTGAAAGCTGCTTTTTCCCTGGCTTGTTTTAGCTAGTCCTCAATCTGGTCTGGTGTCCAAGGCCTGCCTCTGTAGTTGAGTCTTACCTCCTATCTCAGATTGATTATTTGCTGATGTTTATAATACAATAGCACTAAAACATTTTAGTATTTATTTAAATAAAAATTCATACTGAAGTTTATTTCATTAATTAAAACCACTCAAATTGATAACTAAATGGAACACTGTCATTTAAAATTTTTACTTTACAAATTAATTGGTGAGAGAAATAAAGATTTTCATTCTGTAAAATTGAGTTTAGATATTATTTTTAAAGGTAACTACTCAAGTCCAAATTCAGCAAAATGTATACATCAATGTGTTTATTTTTGTATATCAATTATACCTCAATAAAGTATAAAAAAGTAACTACTCAAAAATCTTTACTCATGTAGTATAAGGTGAGACAACTTATCCAAGAAACATTACTTGAATACTGATTGTGACAGAGCCTGGAGATAGTAAGAGAAAGAATACATATTCTTGTTTTCATGTTTAGCAGGCAAGAAAGGAATTCGGAATTAAGTGAATGAAATGTCAACACATCAGTGCTGTGCTATTAGGAGGAGAGAGACTATATGAAATTAAGACCAAAAAATCTATAGGATGCTATCTGTCCATTGAAGGCAATGTCTAATATTGTTTTTTGTGATACTGAACAACATATTCTATGCAAATACTTAATAAGTTAATATGGCAATGTAAATATCAGGCAGATATTTTCATTCATGTTTATATAAGGCAAATGTATTAGTGTGAAGGGAGGTACTACATAATAATAAAGGTAACAGTCTGTCAAGATGACAGAACAATTATAGACATGTATATACAACAGCGTTTATATAAAATTAGGAAAAAAATAATTACAATGAAAAAATTAGCAGACTCAACTTCGTAGTTGAGTATTTAGCAAAATGCTTTCAAAAATTAATAGATAATCTTGAACAAATGGAAATAAAAGCTATAGAAAACAAAATTTACAAGCTTGAAGATCAAATTTTCAATTCCACAAATACTTGAATTGATTGATTAGAGAGTGGGTAGCAAAACTGTTTACCAAATTGTCCACCAATAAAATGAGAATGGACAAATTTTATCTCTATTCAGTAGAAATTATTTTAATTAAAGGACTATGCTGTACAGAGACAACTGGCTATAATAAAATTTTGTCCACTTCTATCTTCATCACCTAAAACAGTGCCTGGCTTATAGTGGGTGCTCACTTAACAACTGCTGATTGAATAAGGAATGCATGATAAGTTTGGTACTCTGTTTTCATGATCATAGAGTAGCCAGTTTATGTATATAATTAAGAAACTTGATGTAACTTCAAATAGGCTTAAAAAATTGTTTACCTTACACACAACCCAAACGTAGAATATTTTCTTGTGTCTCTTCTTGGTGCATATAATTTGATTTGTAGCCCAAATTGGGCAAATTTATAGCCTGGAGACGATATTTTTTCCTTCAGAACCTGTCTTATGTTACATTGTATATACTTTCACTGTCTCCATGATATACAGAGGTTTTCATAAGATCACTGCATATTGACATTGTAGGAGTCAGTAAGTCAAGAGAGTACAGTGAGTTAGATGGAATAGATGTATCATGTGGAGTATGTGGAATGAATCAGTAAGTAGAGGACTCAGCAGGAGCACTCATGAAAATAAGATTGAGGAACTTGGAAAAAGATGGAGATAGGTGGTATATTTGACTTATGTGTAAAAAGCAGCTAATAAATGGAGACAATAGCAAATAATAAAGTAATAATGGAAAGTTTTAAGAGTGAAAAATTCAATCAAAAAGGAAAACTACTGAGAGTAAGGTGATTACATTGTAGGGCAGAACTCATGGTTTATTAGCCAATAAGTAAAACTCCATGTAAGTATAGCTTTGGGAATAAAGAACTTATTTCCAAAATCAACTTTATTATGGTATATTATAAAAAGCTCCATTTTACTTTTACAGTTTGACGAGTTTGGACAAATGCATCCCAGTTTTAATCTCACAATCATGACTCCCCCTGCACAATGTCCCTCATACCTCTAGGCAACCCATTCCTCCACTCGAGGCCTGGTAACCACTGATCTGGTTTTTGTGATTATTGATTACTTTTGTCTATTCTAGCAAATCTGAAAAATTGAATTGTACTACTCAGCATAAGTGTTTTGAGATTGATCATGTTATTGGGTGTATCAGTGGTTCTATTGCATAAAAATATTCTGTGGTATGGTTTCTTTGTTTCATGCTGCTATAACAGAACATGTGGGACTGGGTAATTATTAAAGAATAGAAATTTATTTCTTATACTTTTGGAGGCTTAGAAAGCCAAGATCAAGGTGCAAGCAGGATTGTTCTCTGGTTCCAAGTTGGTGCTTTGTTGCTTTGTTCCCCAAAGAGGAGGAGCATTGTTGTCTTTATGTGCCACAATAAATCCTTTTAGTAGTGGCATTAATTCTATTAATTAGGACAGAGGTCTCTCTACGTAAACACCTAAAAGTCTTCACCTCCCTATACCTCCATACTGGAGGTCAAGTTTCCAACATATGAATTTTGGGGAAACATTTAGACCATACCATATGGATGGAGTACAATTATCTTTATTTTTGTGCTGGCTGGTGGACATTTAGGTCGTTTCCATCTTTTCATTATTATGAATAAAGCTGCTACATTCATACACAAGTCTTTGTGTGGACATATGTTTTCACAACTCTTGGGAAAATACCAAAGGATAGAAGTGCTGAGTCATATGCCAAGTGTATGTTTAATTTTGTGAGATACTGCCAGTCTGTTTTCCCAAGTTGTTAGACTATTTTCTATTCCCATCGGCAATGTAGGAAATATCTAGTTACTTAACATCCTTGCCAACACATCATAGCCAGAATTTTAAATTTTAGCCATTTTACTGAGTTCATTGTGGTATCTCATTGTGACTTTAACTTGGATTTCCTGATAACTATTGATACTGAGCATCAATTTCTCTCTGTGTCTCTCTCTCTCTCTCTCTCTCTCTCTTTCTCTGTGTGTGGGGTGTGTGTGTGTGTGTGTGTGTGTGTGTGTGTGTGTGTGTGTTTGGCCAGACTTGTTTTATGAACTATCTGTTCAATCTTTTGTTCATTTTTTGAACTGGATTGCCTGTGGCTTGCCTTTTTACTTTTCTAAATGGGGTCTATGAAAGAGCAGACATTTTTAACTCTGATGAAATCTAATGTATTTTAATGCTTCTTTATTGTTCTAGCTAAGAAATCTTTTCCTATGCCAAGGCCATGAAAATTCTTTCTGGAAGATTTATGGTTTTAGATTTTAAGATTTGATTTAATTTTGGTGTAGAGGGTGAGGAGAGTCAAAGTTCCTTTTTTTTTTCCCAAAAGAAACCTTC
Source organism: Chlorocebus sabaeus (assembly GCF_047675955.1). Classification (NCBI taxonomy): domain Eukaryota; kingdom Metazoa; phylum Chordata; class Mammalia; order Primates; family Cercopithecidae; genus Chlorocebus; species Chlorocebus sabaeus. The sequence continues at coordinate 41,201,636 of NC_132913.1, forward strand.
CATTCATTCAAAAATATACATCCCTTGAAGATAAGAAAGGCATGAGTTTTAGAAATAAGAAAAGCATTTTTGGCTGGGTTCCAGTGACTCATGCCTGTAATCCTGGCACTTTGGGAGGCCAAAGCAAGGGGATTGCTTGAGCTCAGGAGTTTGAGAGCAGCCTGGACAACATGGCAAAAACCCATCTCTACAAAAAATACAAAAATTAGCCAGCCATGGTGGCGCGTGCCTGTAATCCCAGATACTTGGGAGCCTGAGGCACAGGAATCACTTGAACCTGGGAAGTGGAGGTTGCAGTGAGCCAAGATCATGCCACTGCACTCCTGCCTGGGCTACAGACCAAGACTCTGTCTCAAAGCAAAAAAAGGAACAGCATTTTCATATATTTCTCAGTACTCTCTTATACATTTTTCTATTGCTAATATGGATAATTTAGCTATGAATGCTGAGGTTTATTTTTTAAAATTCATTATGTATTATATGTAATGACATAAAATTCATTAGATAACTTGAAAAATATGTAATTGTTACAGACTGAATCTTCTCTAGATATTTCATTGAAGGATAATGAAAAATATATTTTGTTGAATTTCTTTAAAAAATAGTACTATTTATTTTTCCTAATAAAATTAATAAATATTCATTGTAAAAAATTAAAATATAAATAAAAATAAAGGAGGAAATTAAATTTGAATTCCACCTAGATATTGCCCTCACAGTAAAATGAAATTTAGTTTTTAAATTAATATATTATGGGCATTTTTTCTTTCATAAGGTATTCTTTAAAATATAGTTTTAATGGTCATATAATATTTTATCATATGTCTGTATGGTAGTATTCATAACTATTTTTCATGAATTTTCATGTAGATTGCACCCAACTTTTTGCCACTAAATGATGTTATTATAAATATTTTTATGAAGTTATCTTTGAAAATGTGACTCATTTTTTATGTAATGGAAAGTATGTTTCACTATTTTTATGGATACATAACAGTTTTATATGTTTATGAGGTACATGTGATATTTTGATACAAGTATACAACGTGTAGTGATGAGATCAGGGTAATGGAGATATGTATCACCTCAAGCATTTATGATTTCTTTGTGTTAGGACCATCCCAATTCTTCTTTGCTAGTTAATTTTAAATTTATAATAAATTATTGCTAACTATAGTTGTCCTATTGTGCTATCAAACACTACTCCTTCTATCAAAAGTGTATTTTTGTATTCATTAACCAATTATTCTTTTCTACCCCTACCACATTACCCTTTCCAGCTTCTGATAACCATCATTCTACTCTCTATCTTCATGGAATCAATTTTTTTTAAACTCCCAAATGTGAGCGAGAAAATTTAATACTTGTTTTTCTGTGCCTGGCTTGTTTTATTTAACAGACTCTCCTCCTGTCAGAGGAGAATCTGCAAAGGGACAAATGACAAATTCTACCATTTGTGATTATATGTATAGAACAGGAGGGTCTTGGTTTTTGGTTGTTTCATAAATCCTTTCTTTTCTTCTTAATTTTTTTTTATGGATATGTAATTTTATTTGGTAGAAAGTTTTTTTTTTTCTTGCTATTTGTTTTTTGTGTATCTATATTATGTGATGCTTTGTAGTTACCATAAGACTTATAGATAATATCTTATAATCAATGATTTTAAAGCTATGACAACTTTACTTTGGTCACAATGAAAAGGAAAAAATAAGCAAAAAGAAAACTAAAAAACGCTACACTTTCATTCCATTCCCCCAACTTTAAGACTTCTGTTATCTCTACTTATATATTTTATATTATCGATCTCATAACAAATTGTTGTTGTTACTATTTTTGATAGGTTGGTTTTTAGTTTTCCTACTACATATATGAGTGGTTCACAGTCTGAAGTTACAGTTTCAGGGTATTCTGTATTTTTTTGTGAACTTACTTTTGCCAGTGAGTTTTATATCTTCGTATCATACTGTATTGCCCATTAGTGTTCTTTTGTTTCAGATTGAAGAACTTATTTTAACTTTTTTTTTTTTTTTTTCCTGACACGGAGTCTTGCTCAGTCACCCAGGCTGGAGTGCAGTGGCGTGATCTTGACTCATTGCAAGCTCCGCCTCCTGGGTTCACGCCATTCTCCTGCCTCAACCTCCCGAGTAGTTGGGACTACAGGTGCCCACCACCATGCCCCGCTATTTTTTTTTTTTTTTTTTGTATTTTTAGTAGAGACAGGGTTTCACCATGTTAGCCAGGATGGTCTCCATCTCCTGACCTCGTGATCCGCCCATCTCGGCCTCCCAAAGTGTTGGGATTACAGGCATGAGCCACCGTGCCCAGCCACATGTCTTGTAAGAAATGTTGATGTTGAAATTCCTCAGCTTTTTTTTGTCTGGGAAAGTCTTCATTTCTCCTAACTTTTCTGGAAACAATACTCGATATTCTAGGTTGGATTTTTTTTTTTTTTTTTTTTACTTTAGCATGTTGAATATGTCATCCCATTCCTTCCTGGCTTATACGGTTTATACTGAGAAGTCTGCTCCTAGATGTATCAGCGTTTCTTAATATACTATTTGCTTTTTTTGTTGCTGTTATTGGGATTCTTTTTATCCTTGACCTTTGAGAATTTAAATGTTTTATGCTTTAAGGTAATCTTATTTGTTTTGAATCTTCTTGGTGTTCTTTGATGTTCTTCTACCTGGTTATTCACGTTTTTTCCAGGTTTGGGAAGGTCTCTGTTGTCATTTCTTTGAATAAACTTTCTACCTTGATCCCTTTCTCTGTATCCTCTTTAATCAATAACTCTTAGATTATCCCTTTTGAGGCTATTGTCTAGATCTGGTGGGATTACTTCATTCTTTTTTTTTCACCCCTGACTGTGTATTTTCATACAGTCTATCTTCAGGTTTACTAATTCTTTATTCTGCTTGATCAATTCTGCTTTTGAGAGACTCCGAGGCATTTTTCAGTTTGTCACTTGAATTCTTCATCTCTAGAATTTTTGCTTGATTTAAAAAAATTATTTCAATCACTTTGTTAAATTTCTCTGAGAAGAGAGGATTCTGAATTCCTTCTCTGTGTTATCTTGAAATTTGCTGAACTTCCTAAAGACAGGTATTTTGAATTTTCTGTCTGACAGGTCACATATCTTTGCCACTCAAGGATTGGTCACTGGTGCCTTATTTAATTTGGTGAGGCTATGTTTTCCTAATGTCCTTGATGCTTGTAGATGTTTGTTGATATCTGGGCATTGAATAGTTAGGTATTTATCACAATCTTTGCAGTCTGAGCATATTTGTGCTTATCCTTCTTTAGACGGCTTTCCAGGAATTCAAACGGGATCGAGTGTTTTTACTTAAACTTGTCATCCCTGCAGCTGTTTTAGCAGTGGGTGGCCCCTACAAGCCCAGGAACATTGTGGTTCTTCACTTAATTACATACACCGTCTTGGTGGATTTGGGGAAGACAGAGTATTCCCTGTGTTCCCAGGAAAAGCCTCTTGTTTTCTCCCCTGTCTTTTCCCCAAGCAAAATGAGTTTTTCTCCATGTGGCACTGCCTGGAGTTGAGGGAGGGGTGATGTGGGTACTCCCATGGCTATCACAGCTGGTGTCATGAGGAGTCACACCTGAAACCCCTGCCTTCCAGAGCAGGACACTAGTGGTGCTCACCCATGGAACACATCTACTCCTGTCTCTCTGCCACGGATATTTTTGTCAAGGTCCAAGGCCACTTTAGGCAGCAGATGGTGATTCCTGCTGAGACTCGGTCCAACCGGTCAGTGCAGTGGATTCCCTTCTGGCCCCTGATGGGTCTAGAAATGCCCTTTAGGAGCAAAGGTCTGGAATTGGGCACTTCAGAAATCTTCCTGATGCTTTGCTTTGCTGTGAGTGAGCCGGTATCCACGTTGCAAGACAAAGTCCTCTGTACTATCTCCCCTCCTGACCCAAGCCGAAAGAGTCTCTCCCAGTGCTGCACTGCCTACTGTTAGGACGGATATGACACAGGCCCTCATTTGGCCACCACAGCTGGTGTTGCTCTGGGCCATACCCCAAGTCCACTGCCTCTGAGACCAGCCTAGCACCAGAGTTGGACCAAGGACTGCAGTTACTGTGGCCTGTATGCCACTCAAAGTTATTTGGAGCCCTAGACCATTTTAGTCAGTCACTGATAGAGCTGACTAGAATTCAGTTTCCTCCCACTGGGGCAGAGGATACCTCTCAGTCCCAGTGGTGGTCTAAGTGCTCCCTCTGTGAGCACCAGCAGAATTTTTCTCTGTGTTGTGCTTTACTGTGACAGAGTGGCCCTGACCTTCAATGCAAAGTCCCACACTTTCTTCGCTGCCCCTTCTCCGAGAACCCGGATTCTTTCTCCAGGCTATGCCTCCTGGGGTTAGAAGAGGGGTATTGTAGGCAATGCAAAACTGTTCTTCCTATCCCCTCAATGCCTCTTTGTTACTACGCTGAACTCAGGTATGTGGTCCTTACCTGCTTATCTGATTTTTATGAATGTGCTTCCTTGCATAGATAGTTGTTGAATTTGATGTTCCTGTGGGCAACAATCTCTAGAGGGTTATTTTGGTCATTTTGTTCCACCTTCCTCTGAAAAGTAGTTTCTGATTATATTCTTAGACTGGATTATTGGTATTGGATTAAATTTTTAAAGACATGAATATTCTCTTAAATCTCTTGATAGAAACTTTCACTGCTTTAAATAGCCTTGTTTGTAATAGTTTAAAACAATAATTTGTTTTAATAGTTTAAAAACAAAGCTATTGATCTTCTTATCTCATCATCAGTATAGGTATATACATATGTTACTACAATATTTACAATTTCGTTTAAACACATTTGTGAGCTAAGTTAGTTTATAGTCACAAATTCTTTGAGTTTTTCTGTGTTCAGTTTTTTTCACATTGAATAATTTGATCTGTATATATTTTGATTTAGAGTAATAATGAGGATGTATTTTAATTTTTTGATAATGATTCACTTGTAACATATATTGGATTGTCTTTGCTCTCATTACTTATTTGTAATGTTAAAATTAACTTGTAGAAAATCTTTATATATATGCCAGGGTCTGTATACTTCAAAGTCTAATCCAGATATAATCTCACTTCCTCCATTTTCTGAGAATTAAAGAGGTAAACTAAAAAAATGCATTAGGCATCACAAAGGCCTCTAGAGAAAAATATTAATATACAAACCCCATAATTTACCTGAAGTTAATAGTTTAAAAACAAATCTAATTCCTTTATTTAGAAAAACTTAAATATTTTTTAAATTAAAAATTACCTAAATAAAATATGTGATTTCCTTTTTAGAAGACTTATTCTCCTTTTAGGTTACAATAACACATGATCTCTATGTAAACATTTTTTTTTCAATGTAGAAAAATAGAAGAATATAAAAGAACTTATAAGCCCAATATATATATAGATTGTTACAATTATAATCTTGTTTTATTTTTTATATTTATAATAGAGATCTTGCTTTATTTCATTTTTACATTCTGCTTTTATTGTCTGAATTTATATTTTGGATATTTTCTTACAGTATTAAATCTTTCTTAAATCACAGTTTTACTGACTGTACATTATTCCACCTATCATAATTTGCTTAAACATTTTCCTCTGGATTTTCCAAGGGGTGATAAAAATTTAAAAATCTTTCTTTACTAGTTCCTCATTCATAACTATAATTATTTTCTGCCACATAGTATGGTTCCATGTGTTTTCCTTTTCTTCTTTAATCTGTGTGTTATAATTTATTTCATTATTATTTTACTTATTTGGGGCATGCCCAATCCTACTTACTATTTATTATTCAAGATGTGAGCTGGATCTGAAAAGATAGATTACTGAAGGTGAGAGATTGTTCTTAAGGAAATTGGCACTCTTGTTGAATTTGAAGGTTTATGTGCATTATAAACATATTCACCATTATTAGAGCTACCACTTATTAGGTGTTTACTACGTACCATGCCATGAATTCAAAGCACACGTGCTATACCACTTAGTTTTCAAACATCACTATGGAGAAGTTCAGAGAGAATCATCTTGACAAAATTTTCTGTACTCATGGTCTCTGAATTCAGTTCATTGTTTCTTTCATAAAGATACTACAATCAGCTTCTTTTTCACCATAACTTCACCAGAAATGCTTTTATTTAGACCACTTATTGTTTTCATATTGCTAAGTCCAGTGATTCTCAACCTTTATTTTACTTGACTATCAATAACATCTGAAACAGTTCATCATCCCTTCCTCCTTGTATTGCTTTTGTTACTTGTCTTAGAGGCTGTCACACCCTCCTGGTTTTCTGCCTCACTGACGACTCCTTCACAATATCCTTTGCAGGTTCCCTGTCTTCACTTTACCTCCTAAAGTTGAGATAGGCCAAGAAGCAGAATTAGATTTACCTGTTGTTTTTCTGTACTTATTCCTTTAGTGATCTCTTTGAATATATTGTTCATTTATATTCCTTATCATATATTTATCACTTCAAACTTTCCATAGCCATTGGACACTTGTGACTAAGGCTTACTTGATATATCTTTTTGGATTCTAAGAAACATCTAAACTTACCATAACCAAAACTGAATTTCTCATCTTTCATCAAAAGCTTCTCTCTTTGTCATCTTTTCTATGTCGATTTTTAGCAGTTTCATCACTCCAGCTGCTTCAATTCCAAATTTCAGATATTCTCAACTTTTCCTTTTCTCTCCCATTTCACATTAGCACATCCTGTTTGCATTATTATATGCAAACTTTCTTTAAAGTATATTTAGAATTCAAACTTAAGTCAGATCATGGCATTCCTCTGCTCCAACCTTTCTGCTAGCTCCCCAGTACTCAGAGTAGAAACAAAAGTTCTTATGATGGCTTCCTCAAGTTCTGTGCCTTGAGCACTGGAGTCACATTGACTTTAGGTCTTGGTGTTCTCCGCTTATTCATTCTGTTCCAGTCACATTGGCTTTCTTGCTATTCTTGTAATACGGCAGGTATCTTTCTTCCTCAGGACCTTTGTCTTGCTAACTCTTCTGTGTGTAATGTTCTTTCCCTAGTTTACTTTATGTCTTAATTTTCTACCTCACCTTTTTCAGGCATTATCTCAAATGTCACAGTAGACTTTGACTTTAGAAGAAATAAGTCTTGTAAAATAAAAATATAGCCCACATGGCCACACTAACAATCGTGTAACTCTGTTTTACTGCTGTATCCCCAGTATCTAGAAGTGCCTGACACATCAGATGTGTGAATGAGGGAAGGAATACTGAGTGAATATTTACTTAATGCTGTCATGATAGAAGAATCAGCAGAGCAATAATTCAACTTTTGTTCCAATAATAATTTACCACTAGAGAGACTCATTTCAAGACTTTAACTTGAAATCTATATACAATATAAACAGTATATAAACATACAAAATTTATAAAGAAAGCATGAGGTTTTCAAATATATGTTTTCCAACAACTGAAAGCATCACAAAATTTGCTTTTATGATACAGTTTTATAGTACTGATAAAAATGCATACATTCTTATAACTTGTAAATCTTTTCATATTTTATACAAATTGATAAAATATATCATAACCATTATAATGGGTTGAATAGTGTCCCAGAAAAAAAATCATGTTACATGGACTCTCAGAATGTAGCATTATTTGGAAATAATGTCTTCGCAGATGTAATTAGTCAAGGATTGAGATGAGATCGTACACAATTAGAGTAGGCCCTAAATCCAGTGACCAGTGTCCTCATAGAGGAGAGAATGCAAAGAAATACATAGAAGGGAGAAATTTATGTCAAAATGAAGGCAGAGAGTATAGTTATGTTGTCACATACCAAGGAATGCTTGGGTTCATCAGAGAAGATGAATGAGACAAAGAAGGGGTTTCTCCTACTGCCTTTGGAGGGAGTACGGCCCTGCTGACTTCCTGATTTTGCACTTCTAGCCTCCGGAACTATGTGAGAGAATATGTTTCTGTTGTTTTTTGCCACCAAGTTTGTGGTAATTTGTTATGGCAGCCCTAGGAAACAAATATAGCAACTAATAACAATTTTTCAAATGTTCCACAGTCATAAAAATACAGGAAGAGTGAAAACATGGCTTGTCCCAAATCGCAAAGTGATTCAGTCAGGATATTGATGTGACATTAAGAAGTCTTTGTTCCTGGTTCCAGATGCTACCACAAATATTCTTCTCCGTCTTTTTAACTTTAATATTAGGATAAACAATATATGGTTCTATAAAAATGTAATGCATTTTTATGGAAGTCCCCTTATTAGAAAAACAATAACTACATATTGAGAATATATAACATTTATCAACTTATATGTAGGCTGCTGGTTATATTTCATAATTTGCAGTCATTACTTCTCATGACAAAAATGCTACAAATGAATTGGGGATGATGTCATAATAAGGGCATATAACTATATTAGACACTTGCAGTACCTAATATAAAATAGTGTATTAATGTTAATATAAGGACATTTATTGCTTTAGCTTATGATGCAGATACTTCCTGCACCTAACATGGAGTTATATGCCTATATTATGACATATATGTCAAGGAATTCCTTCCTTTAATGAAGTAGAGCTTGCTAATTTAGATAATTCAGGATAATCTATGAAGTGGCCTCATTGATAGAATTTGTATTATGTAACACTTTAGAGTTAGTACTCATGTGACAAAGAATAAATGAAAAGAATGATATAAAGGTAGTCATTGAGTTTTAGAACTGGTCACAGTCTTAGAATTCATCTAAGCTATTTTCAAACTTCTGAAAATTCTCAATGACATAGAATACATTTTCAAATAAAATCTCATGTAAATACAATTTATTAATTGATAAAATATTTAACTCTTCTACATAAAGAGGGGTTAGTCGTTCATAGCCCCTTTTTTTTCCTAACAAGGAAATGGAAATCCGAGGAAAGTACATCAATTATCAAAGTTAGACAAGTAGTAGAGGCCAAGCTAAAACTACTGAGAGCTTTGAGGATTCTGACCTAAAGCTCTATTTAAAAATTACAGTGATTGTGAAAATACCTCTATAATTTACAGCCCTGCTTTTGGTCTTGTTAATTTTATATCTTTTTCTGAAATGTATCAACATCCTCCTATCTGCTGTACCAGATATCATTAAGAGTTACTAATGTTTACCAAGCATTACCACAAATCCTTTGATACACTATTTTTGATGTACTTTGGTGGAATATATTTTATAACTCAATTACTAGCTACTCACTGAAGGTTTCTGCAATGCCAAATTTACAGTAACCCATTTCATACAGTAACCCAACTCATATAGTACCTTATCTAAACGTCTCCCATTATAATATTATTATTTTCAGCTATTTATGTGCTTTTTTTGCCTTACCAAAGGCAGTTTGAGTTCAGAACCTATGATTGATCTGTGATTTAAGGAAAGCATCTAACAAAGTGTCTTTCATATAGCAGGTACAGAACCAACATGAACGAATAAACTTTGATGTAGTTTGGACATCCTTTCCTCCTTTTACTTTTTATACGTTCTTTGAAGATATTTAAGTAAGTTTTTTATGTTATTCACATGAGTACCTCGTGGAATGAGGTGAACATGACTATATACAGATGATCTTGTCTTACCAATTGACATGCAGTGTCTGATAGAGTCTGTTGATGATGGCTATAAACATTGCATACCCTCAATAAATATTTCCTGAATGATCATTTGTAATAGGTCCACATCTCAAGCTGAAGAACAATTTGATGTTACCAATGATTTATAGACTTTTACTTTGGACTAGTTCCTGAAATTATCTTGACATTGTGCTTTTTTCTTTGAACCTTCTTGCTGCCTTGATGTTCTTCCCTTACCAATCTTTTCTCCACACTGATGGCAGATAAATCTTCCTGAAACACTATTTTGTGGCTGTTGCTTGCTTGCTCAGTGTCCTTCAATAATTTCCAACTAATGGCAGCTCTAAGTCATAACTCCTTACTTTGGCACCAGAAACTGTCTATGGTCTGGCTAGACATAGTCTTAGCTTCAAATACTTTCCTAAATATTTACTGTATAGTGGTTAACAAATGCACTTTTGTATGAGACAGATTTGTATTTTAATCAGTCTGTCATTCCCTGAAGGTGTGACCTTGTTAAATTCATTTGCTATTGTGAGCCTCAGCTTTTTCATCTTGAAAATAAAAATAATGACCACATGGATTTTTATTCCTTCCTTCAGTAAATAGCTATTGAGTGTTTTTTATGTGCTAGTCACTTCTTAGGTATTTGGATGAATCAATAAAGAAAGTAGATAAAATTATTTTGGAGCTTGCATGCTAGTGGAGGAGATAATAAATATAACAAATAAATAACCTATAGAGTAGGCTAAAAAGTGGTAAATGCTATGAAAAAAAATAAGTGGGTATAGGGGTATTAGGAATGGAGGAAGAGTTCTGGAGAAGGGGAAGGATGGAAATCAGTCTTAGCATAAAGGAGATATTCTTCCTGCCTTGATTTCCAGAAGTCATGGTTACCAGAAGAATTAAGATGTTTAGAGATAGACTAATTCGAGCTTCCTGTTATTTGTTCTGTCAGTAGATCCTAGGAGATTGGAGTCGTGTAAGGAAAAGAAAGTTAGTTTTGACAGTCTGGTCTTCCTATGTCTTTGTGATGTAAAATAGTCTAGAGGAAGGAAATCTAATTTGTTTTTTTTCTTAAGTGGTAAGTGGGAAACTTTCAGAATCTTGGTTAGTGTATTATATGGATATCACCATAAAAAATAATGGAAATTATTTTATACCCATTCCTTGATTTGCCTATGACTGTCTTTTTTGTTTTCTTTATGTTTGTCTGGGTAAGCAAATGAGGTAGGAAAAAATTAAAAAGAATTTCAGCAAAGCTTTTACTCTTAATTCAAGGAAATGAATTTTGACATTAATGTTTTTAACCCTCATTATTAACCCTATGGTGGCCTTCTTATCGTACCTTCAAGTATGTGATCATTCGTTCCTAACAATGGGTACATGTCACATTTACCTGGAGGATTTGAAAACGTGCTTTTTCTTATATACCATCCACCCCTGCTCCTTTTATATTGGTGCTTTGTCAAATTTCTCAGTTGATTCTAATATGCAACCTGACCTCAGAACTACTGACTTAGGTGGTCTGGCACATGCCTCTCTGTCTAACCTTATCACCTGCCATTCTCTTCACCATTTGCCTCAAAATGCTTTTCCACAGAGGCATTCATTTAACACTTCAACACATATTTGTTAATTAATCACCTATTCACTCTACCATGGATGAAACTGAAAAAAAATAACAATTCCTCTTAATTTGGCTGCTTCTGTCTCATCATTACAGGAGTCAATGGAGGGATGCTGGCCAAAGAAACCAAGTTTGGGAGATGATGTATAGCTTGGTGGCTACAGTTCAGAAAATTGTGTTGCATACTTGAAATTTGCTAAGAGAGTAGGTCTTAAATGTTCTCACAGCACCACACACACACAAAAATGGTAACTGTAAAGTGATGAATATGTTAATTAGTTAAATTGTCTTAATGATTTCACAATGTATACCTATATTAAAACATCACATTGCACCTCCTAAATATATGTGATTTTCTCTGTCATTTATACTTCAATAAAGCTGGAGGAAAAAAGAAAAATAAATAAATATATCCCAACATACCTCACCTGACCATTCCAACTGACACTGCCACTTCAAAAATATTCTCTATCTTCCTTATTTTATCACAACTCTTGTTATATATTTTGATTTTGTCTTACTTATGTATGTTATTGTGTTTACAACCTTTAAAAGGTATGTTCTATAAAAGTGAAAATTTGTGTATCTCATTAGCCATTTTACCCTGAGTGCTTAGATTAGCATTGGGTGGAACATAATGGGTACTCAATGATCAATCAATTAATTAATCAATCTGTTTTATAATGTAACTAAATATGGTTTCTATAGTTCCTCAGCTGAATCTTATCTACCATAAAGATATTGAAGTTTAACGTTTAGTACCCATTTTAATCATGAACCATTTTCAATCAATTTTATCTTTATAAAGCAGTCCTTCAAAATTCACAAATCTCAAGCCTTATACTAAAATTTGAATGTCTTCTGTTCGTAAACTAAATTTTCTTCCAACTCAATTACGTATTAGTTTGTCAGAATAACATTTGTTTTATTTCAGTTAAAGTAGTAAAATAATTCTGCTCTAAAGAACAAGCTATATTGGAATCATGGGTTGAGTGAATAAAACATTTGGAAACAATAATAAATGGTTGAGGTAATAGCTCATTTTGGAAAACAAAAGCCATTAATTTAGCTTTTCTTGTAGAAACAGAATTTTTTGTCAATCTATTATGTTGGGTTACTTATAATAAGTAACATAGTAAATATATTTAATTCCATATTACTAAGTGATTAATTCCCACAACACATTTCATATTTTTAGAAAATTTGCATATTTTTATAACAATTGGCAAAAAATTAATATGGAAACATATGAAAAATTATTGATATGGGTATGTATTTAAAATAAATTTGAGCTTAGTTAGGAAACAATAATTTAAATAATTCCATCTACAGATTTTTTTAAGCACTTGCACTATACCTCCTCTAATAATAGAGGGCATACTAGTCATAATTGAACTGATAAATCACTTTATCTTTAAGTTATTTTTAACATTGCTCTTGTCAATGAGGGAATATTTTCTTTGAGAAAGCAATGAAAGCAACTTTTCTGCTTGAAATAAAATCTAGATGTAGTAAGTTGTCATTCAAAACCCTTTATAATTTGACTTAAATAAACCTTTCCATCAATTGCCTCTCAAGGAAAGAGTGCTACTGACTTATTCAAAGCATAGATGATTCTTTTATGCCTATATACTTGCTCATATTATTTTATATGTCTAGCATTACCATGCTAGTTGTATTAGTATGTTCTCTTGCTGCTAATAAAGACATACCTGAGACTGAACAATTTATAAAGGAAAGAGGTTTAATTGACTCACAGTTCTGCAATGCTGGGGAAACCTCAGGAAACTTAAGGCAGAAAGGGAAGCAAACACATCCTTCTTCACATGGCGGCAGGAAGGGAGAGTGCTCAGCAAAGGGGGAAGCCCTATATAAAACCATCAGATCCTGTGAAATCACTAACTCACTATCATAAGAACAGGATGGGGGAAACCACCACCATGATTCAATTACCTCCACCTAGTCCCTCCCACAACCTGTGGGGATTATGGGAACTATAATTCAAGATGAGATTTGGGTGGGGACACAGCCAAACCATATCACTATTCAAAGAGTGGTTCTGAAACCAGCATCATCATCATTATCTCAGAGCATTTTAGAGAAATGCAAAATCTCAAGTCCCACTCAAACCCACTTAATTAGAATCTGTATATTAACAATATCTGAGTTATTCATATGACCATTCAAATTTTAGAAGGTCCAAAATGCCCTTTTCATTAACTTTTTAATTTTTGAAATTCTAACTTTTTCTCAAGACCATACTCATATCCACTACTTATTGAAGTCTTCCTTGAATATGCTAGAGAAATACGTGATCTTTTAATCCTGGGAATTACTGCATTAAAAACAAAAAGTGCCTTCAATTACAGCTATTTGTAGATTATCTTCCTCTTTGGGGATGCTGTACATGCCTCAGCTATCACCTAGAAAAATAGATTCAATAGCTTTTCCAAAAAAATTGTTTCATTAATTATAGTCATGCTTTCCCAAACATTACAAATGAGGTACTGAATTTAATGCAGAGTAAATTTCTCAGAGATAAGAAGATAGAATATTGTCTATTTACTCCCTAAACTACAGCTTTCATGCTGGGATTGCAGGTCCTCAGGGTCAGAAACTTTCTTTCTACTTCCTGCATGACTAAGATAGTAGCATAAGAACAGAAAATTGAAGAGGTTTCCTACATTTTCATTATGACTGAAACCCAATAGGGTATACTTGAATCATCATCTCTACTTGCATTCAGCCTCGGTATGAATTCTTGCTTTCCTCTTTGTTTTGTGTGACCTTTGTCAAGTATCATAGTTTTCTATGTCTGATGTGGTTTGACTATGTCCCCACCCAAATCTCAACTTGAGTTGTATCTCCTTGAATTCCCATGTGTTGTGGGAGGGACCCCGGGGAGGTAATTGAATCATGGGGGCTGGTCTTTCCCATGCTATTCTTGCGATAGTGAATAAGCCTCATGAGATCTGATGGGTTTATCAGGGGTTTCCTCTTTTGCTTCTCTCTCATTTTTCTCTTGCCACCACCATGTAAGAAGTGCCTTTTACCTCCTGCTATGATTCTGTGGCTTCCCTAGCCATGTGGAACTGTAAGTCCAATTAAACCTCTTTCTCCTCCCAGTTTCGGGTATGTCTTTATCGGCAGCATGAAAATGGACTAATAAAATATCTTGTTTCTTTATCTATTAAATTGAGCTGGGTGTGGTGGCTCACATAGGCAGTCCCAGCTACTTGGGAGGCTGGGGTAGGAGGATCCTGTGAGCCCAGGAGTTTGAGGCTGCAGTGAGCTCTCATTGCACCACTGCACTCCAGCCTGGGTGACAGGGCAGCTGAGCTAGACTCTGTTTCTTAAAAAAATAAATAATAAGGAAAGATAATAATAATACAGTAATATGCTCCTTGCATCATAGGTTTGTTATTAGGATTAAATTATGTTACATCTACAGAAAATTTTCCATGGTTCTTAATATATAAGAAATACTCTGAAAGGTTAATAATAATAGTTATTATTATTATTTGATTATTTTAAATCTAGGTTACTTTTATTTTAGCTATCCGAGGAAAGCTCACACATAATTTCTTAAAATAAACTATTTAATTTACATTTGCTTATAATGAATTACCCCGAATCAATAGTTTTGTACTTTGAGGATGGGTATTTTTCATAAATCTTAGTGATTCAGGTAGCCACACTTATTTAAATAATATGCTGGGTTGCTGAGGAGCAGAGGATCAAAAATTAATGTGGCAATAAAGGCTTCCTTGTTTTTGAACAGATCAATATCTGTAAGTGAACTAGAGGCACTTACAACTAAATATCCAGGAATGAATTAAAAATAGATTCACTGATGCTTGATGGAGTTAAGGATCTGAGATTATGTTCTTTGGCAAACTTAGTGACCTGAATACATATTCCTCTTCTACCATCCTCCTTTTCTGCAATGCTCATCAATTTCAATAGATATTGATATGCCTGGTTGCATAAAAGGACGTTGAAGAGTTGAGCTCTTTATTCTAATAGCTTTTAAAATACACATGCAAATCATAATTATTCTGTAGTAGAATCTTTGTATATAACATCATATGCACAAATAAAACATTTGTAAGTATGATTATAAACATTCTTCAACCTCATTACAGATCTAAGGAAGCTGACAAAGAGTAGAGAAGGGCAGATTCAACATCTACATGAGGCTGATATGTATGCTTTTTGCTGAGACAAAAAAAGATTAAAATGTTTAAGCCTTGTCAAAAGTCTATGAGAACCAAATGAAAGGTAGATTATATTCTTCCTCATATTCCAGATTATTATTTACTAATTCAATGGATAGAGGCTGATGGAGCTCTATTCAGTGCGATACATTAAGTTATGTGCTGTGATATGAGAGTAATCCAGAGAGTTCAGCTAATATTAAACATAAATGTTAAACACAGAATTGCATGTTGAATTACAATTGTGATATATATGACAGCATGAATATGATCTCCTTTGTGAAGGCCCTAGACGAGGAGGAATTAACAGCATTTCAGAGACAGGGAGAATGCTAATACTGCTGGAGCATAGGTGGACCAAGGAGGCTAGTGACATGATCAAATCATTGTAGACAATATTAAGAGTTTTGTTTTTAATTCTAAAAGCAGTGGAGCACCACTAAATGATTATAAACAGGGAACCTTAAACACTAAGATCAGATATGCACTAAAAAGGATTACTAATTGCTATGTGAAAAAATATGTTGGAGAAGATGAAAAGTTGGTGGGAAGGAAGACCTGTTAGGAGGTATTAGAGTAGCTTGGAAATGTACATAATGGTACCCTGAATAAGGTTAGTGAAAAAGAGATGGAGAATAGGAAGAGTAGACTGAATCAAGAAAGTAAGGTTTAGGAGGAGTAATAGGCATAGTTTAGGGATCTTTGGAAATTGTTTATGAGGTGTCGTGTGGGTGATAATGATCTTTGCTAAGAAAATGAGTGTAGTCTTGGATAGGTTGCACTTGATGTTCCCTTTAGAGATTCATGTAAGAGTTTTGAGTAGGCAATTGGATACATATTTCTGAATCTTAGAGAACTAAGGGACAGCTTTAAAAATTGAAAATTCTTATTTTAAGACAGATGAATGGAAGAACCTCTCTACTCATATAAACCTATTGAATTTGTCTTCCCATGTTTATTGAAATCTGAGTATGAAATAGAAGTAGGCTTCCAAATAATTTAGTCATGCACTGGTTTGCAAGCTTTGTTTGTTAAAGCCATATGGTATCATCAAGGTGGCTGCAGAATACCTTGTATATTGAGGAGATATCTGTGTATAGGAAGCCAGGCTCTTCCTTTTCAACTAAAGGAGCTTTATTTTTATATAAGTTGCAATATCAAATGATATTTTATTCATTTAAAAAATTTTAAAATCTCTTTATTCACGACTGGAAACTCTCTGGTACATTATTAAATAGTGAGATGTCTCAGTTCACACTCTAATTATTTGGGAATTAAGCCATGAAAGGAAACTATCATAATTATCTCCAAAATTATTTCTTTGAAGACTAAATACTATATTGCAGCTACTACTCATTTGGTCTCATGCAAAATTATGTTCATCCTTGTCATATTTTAGAAATATAACTTTTAAAAACAATAAGGCAAAAGTTGCTTATATTCACAGTTTAACACTTTGAATTTTGCCTTGTCACCTGAGTTCAGCAATTCGTTGAACCAGGTTATCTCCTTTGGATTTCACAATTTTTTCTAGCTCATGGTATACAGATCTGTTGTCTATATCCAACAGTCCTCTCCCTGACATAGAATAGCCTGATATGTATATTTTTTTGCTAGTTATTTTTTCTCCATTATTATTATTTACTATATATATTATCATGTCTATTACTATAATGTCAGTTGTAGCATTAGTGAGTAGTCTTGTCCTTTTTCTTGCTATGAGGGGCAAATAATTACCACACACAGAATGCCCTTCTGCTACAGAAACTGAAAGGTGTAATTTCAGCTTTCTGATGGTCTTTCAAACTGACACTTAACTGTAACAAATGTGTGTTAGGAGAAATTAATATTTTTTTCTCTCATATTTCACTGCAATCCACAAGAACAAACAGAGTGCCAACATTTATCATTTTAGTTAAGTGAAACGCTAGGAATCAAAGTGACAGGCTCCGAAGAAGTTATACTGTGGAATAAAACTTTATGATCCATTTGCAAGGATGGAAATGTACTTGACTTATCTTAGTAGGTAAATAACGCTAAATTTATTTAAATATTGATCTGTTTTCAGTGGAAGAGTGAAATGAATTTCAAAATGTAGAGGTTATAAATGTATACAAAGCATTTTCTACTGTAATACCAGTATTATGCTATGTCACTTTACAAATCTGTGACTAGGTTGCTGAAAACTGCAAATTTTGTTGTAAGTTGTAGTAGTCATTTATCACCAAGTTTGTATGTTGAAGTCAGTGTAGGTAAGGAAAATTAGTGACAGAGACAGATTAGTTTCTGCATAGCATCTGTCAGCATAGATAGCTACATCATTTTATAGGTGAGAAGTTTAACTATCTTTAACAGGTAATATAGGGTCTATTCTAAGATCCACTCTATTTCCTTTAACAAGTGCCATGATGAAGCTCTAACTTCTAACTTAACTTCTAACATGTTTGGATACATGTTCAATAATCTTAAGTAAACATGATACTTTATTTTTATTTTTCAAAAGATTTACAAATTATCAAAGAAAATTTTTTTTTGTTTTTTATTATACTTTAAGTTCTAGGGTACATGTGCACAACATGAAAGTTTGTTACATATCTATACATGTGCCATGTTGGTGTGCTGCACCCATTAACTCGTCATTTGCATCAGGTATATCTCCTAATGCAATCCCTCCCACCTCCCTCCACCCCACGACAGGCCCTGGTGTATGATGTTCCCCTTCCTGTGTCCAAGTGTTCTCATTGTTCAATTCCCACCTATGAGTGAGAACATGTGGTGTTTGGTTTTCTGTCCTTGCGATAGTTTGCTGAGAATGATGGTTTCCAGCTTCATCCATGTTCCTACAAAGGCCATGAACCCATCCTTTTTTATGGCTGCATAGTATTCCATGGTGTATATGTGCCACATTTTCTTAAGCCAGTCTGTCATTGATGGACATATTTTATACAAAAACAATCCCAAATGACAGACATATTTAATATGTCTGGGGGAAAAAAAGAATATGCAATAAGAAGTTTTGGTATTTTCTCTGCCATTGTGCTGAGAATATTTAAGTTACCAGGTGCTGAGAATTTTTGTTAGAATTTGAAGAGAAAAACACAAAAGGACTGAATTTTCTTAATGTATTGAAACAAGAACCATTTCTATCTGGAGATAAATTAGACAGTAATAACAATTTTATAAAGTTAATCTATCAGAAAACTAAAAAGTAATACTGAAATAAGTCTATTCTGTTTATGAACTAATTCTGTCTTACATAGAGAGTGAAATTTGGCGTGAATAGCAAGTCGCAGAATTTGCTATAGTTTCTTCAATGTTTGCTGAATTTTTCTTTTTAAGTAAATATAAATGTTATTTTAATCTTTACAAATTCTGGGCTGAGATAGAATTTTCAAAGAAATCTGATGCAGGCTTTTATAGTAGCTTAGAAAAACATAATTACTTATGGTATGAAAATATTATCAATTGGTTCAATTTTTCTATTTTAAAAAACATATCTCAGTAGTTTCTACCTAGAAGTTGTGATAAATGATAATTAATATTGATATTTACTTATAAACTCTTTAAGTATTAGAAACTACAACTTAGATTATGCATTTAAAATAATGTAATTTGATTCTCTTCCACCTCTTTTCTTCCTTCAATTTTTGGGTTGGTTGGAGTTATCTGATAAAGTGAATCTGTGACATATACTGAAATGTTAAATGGATGGTTTTTTGTTTGCGGTAATGAAAGATTTAAGCTTTAAATATTCTCTCAGACTCTGATTTCCAAAAATGAAAAACTAAAATGAGATTCCATTTGCATAATAAAGTAGTGAGAAAGAATTTGAGTGTAATTTATTTCATCGCAACCCTTTATGTCCTTGGCATTCTATCTCATTACATAAACATGCTGTTTAACATGTGGCAATGTGTATTGGTCTAAATGGAATGAACATATTTCATTCTGTGCCCTTCGTATTGTGCCATACTGGCATTTTCAATAAAGGTGTCACTTACCTTGTTCCTTCTAGAGAAAATACTATGCTTCTTCCTAAAATAAAGCAACGATAATGTGAGAACAAGACAGGTAAATGTTTAATGATATCACAGAACTGCAATAAATTTTGCTCATTAGCTTAAGGAAAGATCTATCATACTTGATTATACCTGTCATCTTTAATTTTAAAGTCTTTTTCTATAATAAAATTCTTCTTATGTGAAATCCATTCAGTGCTTTTTTTATTTATAGAAGCTACAACTTTAGAAGTTTAATGAAATACCCAATTCTTAAGCTATATTGTCATCGTAGAGGTTTTACAATAATATAATCTCTTTTTGAGTTCTTGTGTTTTAACATTTATTTGGAATTTGAAATGAAAAAATCATAGGGTGAGTTTATTGCAAGCTTAAATTATTTTTATAATTGACTAGATTATTGGCAATAGTTAACATCTTCAACACAATCATTATGTGTGCCATTTTGTCCTGGTATTTGAAAGTATATTTAGGGGCTATATAATAAAGGATACTAGCTCCAGAAGACTGTGGTATACTAAAGGTATCCAGAGAAGTTAACATTCAAATACATCCTAACAGTGAAATTTGGAGAGACCAGATTTCTATTACTTTTAATATTATTTAAATATTATTGGAATTATATAAATTTTTTATTTTTATGTTGTATCAACCATCTTTTAAGCCAAATTGTGAGTTATCTATTTGGTTATTTTTTCCTTTAATCAATTGTATTGAAGTGTAATTTACAAGCAATCATATTCACCAATTTTAAGTGTGCATTATGATGTGTTTTGACAAGCATATACAGTTGTATAAGCAACATGATGCCCTCCTCTCACCCCAAGTCCAGGAATTTACTGATCTATTTTTAGTAACTATAGCTTATTGTTCTACATATTCCTGATGCTTCTCTTTACTATTTGTTTTATATTTCCTCTATTTTTTTCATTTTGGATAGTTTTCAACACTACCAGGTTCACTGATCTTACCTTCTGCGGTATCAAATCTGCTGTGAATTCTATCCAGTTCTTTACTTCTATTGTATTTTTCATCTCTACAAGGAGTTCTACGATAAAATATGCATAATTTTTCAAATGACTGGGGGGTCAAATCCTGTTGCTGATGTTTTCATTTGAAGAACTTCCTTAATTATTCAGTGCCTTGCAATCTTTTATCTGAAAAATGGGAAAATAGTTCCATGTGTGTTGTAAGATCAACTACAACTATTTATATGTAACACTTGAAAGTAAAAAGTAAACTTTCTATAAGTACTATTATTTTTATTATCAGTTAGCATTTATGACTTATTAAATGCCAATTCTTAGAAAAACTAAATAGGCCTATTATTTGTAATTCTCAGCTAAGCACATCACGTTCCTAAGTAAAAGACCGTTACATCTTACTTAATTCCTCTTCCCTCCAAAATTTAAATGTCCATTTCTCTTGAAGTCCATTTGGGTGCATCGTGCCCAGACTCCTCTCCTCACTGTAATACATAGAACATACCTTTTCTATTGTTAGTTGAGTTGTGTCAAGAATTTCCTACCTGTTCAGTTGTATTCCTCTTGTACATCAAGCTTTCCATTCTACTTTGATAATTTACATATGGATTCCTTTTCATAGGACTGTGAGTGACTGGAGAGAATAGATTCTCATATCATTTGTTCTATTTTCAGCACCAAACTCAGTACCTGGCTTAATAGTTACCTAATACTGAAAGGCAAAATACAAAAATAAATAAATAAATAAATAAATTCAAGGGAAGAAAAACACATTATGACAGTTTTAGTGGACTCCTTCAGCTTAACACATTAATGGGCTTGCTTATTACGTATCTTGGCCAACTATGGAAATGAAGAGCTGACCCCGACCACTGCTTGACATCACATGAAAACAAGTCCTGACTGAAGGTCTCCCAGAGGAGTTCCAGGCCTATTTGCCTGATGAATTTTCCTGTTTCATTATTTATTAAAATGCTATTCAGTAGGAAGCTGAATTTGATGATAGTTTGCAGTCTTGCATTTTTATTGGAAATCTTTGGCTGTATTTAGTTTCCTTGGTGTAAGTTGTTACGTGATCTCAGCAGAGTTGTTCAGGTCAGAGCACTTTTGTCCTTTTGTGGTAGTTCTGAAACTGGCCCTTGGCCAGATTTATAAGCGTATCTACAAGAAACGTGAAATTGCTAGATAGTATTACCAGTGATAAGGTACGGAAATACCGGGCATGAGACTATCTGACTGTGGCAGTAAAAAGACTAACTCTGTGACTGTACTTCCTTTTCAAATCATTACCTCATATTTACTTTATATACTAAAAAGCTGGCTTCAAACCATTAAATGCTACATGCATTAACATGGAGATGGTTTATTCTGAAAGAATCTCACATAGAAAATGCAACATTTTCTTTTAAAATTTAGACTTCCAAATCCGAGGAAAAATGTGTCATACTCAAAAATATATATCCCTCATTTAAAACAAAAGAGAAAGACAGGTATTGTTCTAAATGAGACATTTCTGGGTAAATCAGATATCACACAGTAATCAGTAAGTGCTAGGATTACAACAGTATACTTGGTTGTATAATACACATCCACAGTATTGATACTGGGATGTGATCGTTACGCTTTTGAAAATCAGTACCTGGAGTTATGATTTGGGCAGCAGTTTCTCGATACAAATTTATGGACTTCACAATTGTGAAGTTGCTTTGAGTAGTTATTTTTTAATCCCCTGCCCTCAAATCCTTTTAGCCCAAGATTATCCCAATCACTGTGACAAGATTTTCATGTCACAGTAGAAGACTCTTTTCTGTACTCCTGCTTTAACTAGCAAAACAGCCTTTGTTTGTTGAAAGCCTCTGAAAGAGCTCAGAATGCCTAAAGAAATGAGTCATACTGGGTGTAACAAAGTGGATGAAGGGGAGAATTATAAGAGAGAACTATGAAAAGCTGGGCAAAAGCCTGCTCGTGCAGGGTCTTCTACATCCTAGTAAAACTTGTATTTCATCTGAAGTACGGTGGGAACCCACTGAAAAATATTAACAATGGAGGAAGGGAATGAGAAGAAATAATAGAATCAGATACACATTTTAGAAATTTTCCTGCTGGGTGTTGTTTGGCAGTTAGTTTAGAGGGAAATAAAAGAAGCATAAGAGCCAGTAAACAGTGTATCACAGTAGTCCAAAGAGGAGAGAGGAAGGTGGTTTGAACTTAGGAGCAGGGAATTCAAATTCCTAGAGTTGATATCCATTTATACACACAATAATATGTCTTGGTATTAGATTGGATCTAAAGGATAAAGGAGTAGGAAGAATCAGGATGAGAGCCAGGTCTCTGGCCTAAGCAAATGTATAAATGCTGATTTCATTTAAATAAAATCGGGCAAGTCTGTAGGAAGAATTGGCTGGGAGTAAAAAGAGGGTTCTTGTGAAACTCAAGTTCATTGTCGTCTGTTGGATTTGAGAGGCTCATAATTCATCTAGGTGGTTAAATTCTAGTCTGGGCTTAAGGGAGAGGGGCCTTTTTACTGCCTCTATCTTGGAAACAAGACAACTGTTAAGCAAGAAGGTACCTCTTTAGACACAACGTAGATAAATATTATTAGACTCAATCATTGTATTGAATGATCTCACACTTCAATGGGAGAAATTAAATATGTATACACATGTCAAATGTTCCCATAGTAAAGCCTAATCTTATGTTTATTGTAGTGAATTTGGGCATATTAACTCATGAAAGAGCAAGAAGCTAGGGATTATATTAGTGTAAGGTATCTTTGGAGGAGTTATACTACAAAATTAGGTGCTGACAATTGACCTCAGAGACTTGACCACATAGACAAAAAAAGGAAGATAGTTTGCCTGTTAAATTCCTGGGCATGGCACTAAATAGGATGATAACTCACCCTGAGTTGGGAGATAATTGACTTCAAGCATCTTGGCAGAGAACGATGCTATGAAATCATTTATTTAGGTTTCTGACCAAAATTATTGCATTATTTGCAACAGTATTAACAGTATTGATCAAATAAAAACAGTTATAATATTAAAAGGTCTAAAACTATTCCTGCAGTTAGGATTAATCCCATAAGTATTCAGGGGAGAAGAGCACCATAGAACAGGATGTTTTAAAAACTATTTTTAAATTAATATTGTTTTGACAAATAATTGTATACATTTGGGGGTAGAAGGTGACCTTTACATATATATATGTGTATGTGTGTATATGTGTATGTGTGTATGTATATACACACATACACATATACAATTTAGAATGATTAAATCAAGTTAATTAACATATCCATTGCCTCTTTGACCTATCATGTTTTATGGTGAAACGTTTATAATTTATTCACCTAGTTATTTTGCAATATACTGTGCATTGTCATTGACTATAGTCATCCTGCTGTGCAATAGATCTAAAACTTATTCCTCCTATCAGAAACTGTGTATCCTTTACTCAACAACTTTTCATTCCCTCTCACCTGCTTCCACCTGTCCAGTCCCTAGTAACCAGCATTCTACTCTCTACTTCCATGAGTTCACCTTTTTTAGATTCTACATGTTAGTGAAATGATGCAGTATTTGTCTTTTTGTGCCTTGCTTATGTCGCTTAACATCATGTCCTCCAGGTTAACCCACATTATCAAAAATAGTAAAATTTCCTTTTTCTGAGGCTGAATAGTATTCCATTGTGTATATACACTGTGCTTTCCTTATCCATTTATCTTTTGTTGGGCATAGAGGTTGATCGTGGACCATAAGTTTTAAAATATGAGCAACATTGGAATAAAGCATTGGCAGTGATTATAAGCAGCTGATGTTATGCAGTTGTAGGAAGCAAGGGCATTGATAGCCCTCTTGAGTAATATACATCTACCTAAACCCTTGGTGAAAATTTAAGAGGATGATGAGGACCTAAATATGCAATAAAAGTGACATATTTTTAAGTCTTTGGCGTATTTATTTATATTAAGTTCAGGTGACTAAAGTATGATTTTTTGCATCACTCAGGAAATAAATTGAGCCAAGTAAACAGTAAATGCCAGAGATGGTAGTAAAAATGGAGAATTCCTTCTCTCATTGAGGTTCATCATGTTGAATTTAAATTGAACCTTAAAAGTGGGGAAATTTATGTCAAATGTTGTTAATCTTGGCCATGCCATGTGCTTGTAATAATAGATAAAGGTGCAATTAAGGAGTAAAGTTACATATTATTGTTACAACATTTTTTCCAAGGCCTTAAGAATGCTTGTATCCTCTCCTAGTCAAACTTTTTAAGGGCATTTCTAAAGAATTAATACATAATGATATAAAACCGAGTAAAGCAATACTTTATGCAGCTACATTTAATCTTGTTAAACATGCATTAACTTCTTTTTTTTTTTTGCCTTTATAATCTAGAATCAACATACAATTATAGATCTGCATTGTATATGTTTCAAACTCTTAAGTATAAACCTAAATCTAAAATCATATCCCTCTACTGCTTGAAAAGGCCACATCCTTTATGGCCAAAAATTAAGAGAGAGTGGAGAGTTCTTAGTTTGCCTGATTAATTATCTATATTCCCTCCTTTAAAGCACCAGTCATGATACAGATGTGGTCTAAATACGGTGATAAAAGCCAGCCAATACAATTTTCCTCTTTTGGGTTTCTGTGCAAGGAATCCTGGAGATTAAGTGAAGAATACTTCTTTATCTTTGACGCTAACTTATAGGCAGAATTTAGAAATCTGCAAAGATGTGAAAGAGTACTCTTGGCAAGGTGCATTATGTAAGGAAAGATATATGGGTGTAGCAAGGTACAGGGCAATTCCAGGGAGAAAGTGAATATCACAGATAACTGTTGAGCATTTGCCATATTTATGTACACTACAAAATACTATAGCAGTCAAATACGCACATTCCTTTTCCTGCTCTCATATGTCAGGGAGTTAGTTGGAAATGCTAGGAAGTAAAATATTTTGATTGAAATGATGTTTTAAGGCATGTTGATATGATCTCAGAATGCATGGTGTTTTTGGTATAGAAAAGTCCAGAGGTAAATAAATTTGTCAGAAGACAATGGAATTAACTCCAATATGAAATGGGTGATATTTACTTTCAGAGATAAAACAAAACTAAAAGGATCAACAATATATGACAATATGCTGGTTGAAATAGGACAACATATCAAAGTAATTTTTCTTGTCCCAGAGGAGTCATAGAGTAACATAAGTAGCATTTATTGGAGGCAGCTTATGAATAATAGTTCTATATAGTATTAGTATTTTTTCGTTTAATCTCTCTGTAGGTTGGTGCTTTTTTTCGTTTCTGTTCATCAGATGTGAAAAATTAAGACCTGAAGAAATTAAATAACTTGCTCAAAATCAGACAATTAGTAAATGGTAGGATTGGCATTCTGAGTCAGGCAGCTATCATTTTAAAAATAACGAGGAAGAGAAAAAGATGTAAGAAAGGTGACAAGTGTTGCAGAAGAGCAACAGAGAAGATACATTTGCCAACGGTGTGTTCTTTGTGTTATTATTTGTATTTAGAAGACTTTCCCACACTTAATTATGTGGAATGCCAACGTTAACATCTTGTCTCTGTGGTATAAAGTCTACGTGTAATAAATGAGTGAGTAATGAATATGCACTTTCAGTTTTTTAGAATAAAGTCTTTCCACATTTAATGCAGAAATGAAAATAAGTCATTGAAGAATGATAAAGTTTAGAAATCCTTGTTACAAGGGAATTAGGCTCTTTAAATTGTATTTTGAGAATGTGTTTCAGAGTCTGGCATAACATTCATTACGTAGAGTGGGGCTCTGTGACTTTGAAAATAAAACAAAAGGGTACGCTTGAGAAAATGGAATGATAAATATCCCAAAGCAGTGTTAGCAACAAGTCTAAATGAATAGTTTAATATGCATTTCCCTAGCCATACAGCTTACAAAGCAAAACTAAAAACTTTCTTCTGCAAATGCGAACTAGTTGAGATGAATATTTTAGAAAATTGGTGTACAAATGGCGATAGCTGTTGTTTCAACATTTGAGGAGCAGATTGAAACACAAAATTAGCTATTAGCCTAAAGCTTAAGTACTCTCTAGGAAGGGGAAAACAACTGAAGCTAGCAAATTGATTTTCATTTGGGATGGGTGCTCATGGTTCTGATGAAACTCGCACGTGGTAACTTCTGAATCTCTGGGGACATATGTTTAACTGACCTTTGGGAAGTAGAGCAAAGAGAAGCTGGGCAGCTTTATACAAAACCACCCTTAGCATTTCACTCAGCAAAACCTTCTCCACCAGAACACAGCATTGCATAAATTTCAAAGAAATCGAAGCCTAACTTGGAGAAGAACAGAATAATTCACTCATAATGTTAGGAATGCTGTTTAACACATCCCAGTAAAGCACCGGCTGGGCAGGGCTAGATTGTGATGGAGCAAAAAACGTGAGGATGAGCTGACACCTGGTCAAATCGAAGGACTGAGGATGCAGAGGCCTAAAGATAAGCCTGAAAAGACAGCTGGAGTGAGAGACCAGGAGTCCGGAAATTTGGTCTGAGTCAGATAGGTTATAAGAGGTGAGGCTGTGCTGGAGGATGGAAGCAAGATTTGAAGGAGAAAACAGTAAACACTGTCCAGAGGTCCCAGTGAGGGAGGAGTGTATGGGCAGGAGGATATACAATATGTCTTCTTTAGGGATTCGGCCTTGATTCTTAAAAATATATAATGAACCATCATTAGAACACTCTTTGGCCACTTCACAAGAAAAGAATGAACTTAGTGTAGGGATGGTGGTGAGGGCCTTATTAACTACTGGTAAATATAGACATCCAAGCAAGTAATTATATTATATTTTGTTAAACAGAGACAATAGTATGAAATGGTTTAAGGGGATAGGCTTGACTATATTTAATTCTCATTTCTGCCATTCCTGGTTGTGTCATCATCAAGAAATTGTTAATTTTTTTTTTTAATATCTATTTATACTTACTTAAAAGGGGGAAATAATATTACCAATGTTACTGTGCTGTTGTTTTGGATCAGGGTGTTGAAGGTCATCATCATCTGATGATCACTCCTATTTTACTAAGGACAAGCTTGTACTTAATGCCAAAGAGAGAAATAAATAATGTGGAAGGCTGCTGCTGGTATCAACAATGTGTTTTGAAATCATGGGAGAGTGGATCATGAAAATGAGACATTAATCTGATAATTGTTACCCTTTTAAAGGTGGAATAAACCTTTTGGGGAAATAATAATATCTGATAATTTGTCCTAGGGTTTTACAATAGAGTGGCTTATCATTGTTATGTTTTCAATTCATAAGTTCTTCAAATCAATAGAAAAATAGCAACCATTGTTTTGATTTAAATATTTCAGTATTGTGAAGTAAAATAATAAGAAATGCAATGGTAATTAATAGTTCAGTGTGTTTTAATATATCATATGCATGTTAATAATTAGTATGCTAGATTATATACACTTGTTCATTTAACTAATTTCTAAGGGGGAAGTTCAGATACAAATTGTGCTTTGATTAAAATAAAATAAAAATGTTAGGAATGTTTAATGCTATTTATAATGCATTTATAAATACACTAAAGTTTATAGAAAACATATCTGGACCTAAAATGGCACAGGACCTAGTAATTTAATGCTAAATATTTCATTTTACATATAATTCATTGAAAAATACATGTGTGGACAAAGTTCAACCTGAACACTGAATGATCTGATTGCATAACTTGCTTCTGGGCATCTAGATTCATGAAGCTGATTCCCTAGTAATGGTAAGTCATTTGGGAGTAAGTGTATCCCCTTCTAGTAATTTCTAAACAACAAATTTCATTTGTAATATTTTGCCATGGGTTATAACTTTAGTCTGTGAAAACAATACCATATGATACTTTTTAAACAAATTTAGAAAATAAAGTGGAACAAAAAAGCAGAAAACTAATGGCAGCGCTAACAGTGAAAAAGGCGATCTGCTATTAAGTGCTGCCTCATCACCCATGCCTATTAGGCAAATTATTTTTCTTGATGCTTACAGAAGTAAACTAATATTCATTTTATTTGCACATCTTATATCTAATACCCAATTTTCTTTCATCATTAAAACTTTAAAATCCTACAAATGTTTACTTTAATATAAAATATACTGTGAAATTAGACGTGATAGACTCAGGGGAAGCATTTATTTGATTAGGAAAGGTTAGTTCAAGCTGTTCTTT
This sequence comes from Chlorocebus sabaeus, assembly GCF_047675955.1. Classification (NCBI taxonomy): domain Eukaryota; kingdom Metazoa; phylum Chordata; class Mammalia; order Primates; family Cercopithecidae; genus Chlorocebus; species Chlorocebus sabaeus. The sequence continues at coordinate 41,230,324 of NC_132913.1, forward strand.
ACGAAAGAATATTAAAAAATTCAGAAGATGATATATTTAGGACTAATATATTTTATATTTTTACCAAGTATGTGAAGTCAACTTATAAATCACAGAAAATTATCAAGATAAACACCAATCATTTACAACTATTGTATATATTAACTTTTTATGTGCTATGTTTGACAACTGTAGATATTTACTATAAATTAAAAATTCAGTTCATTCTGAATAGATGTGTAAAAATAAAGTGACTGTAAATTCATTGAATAAAGCGAAATAAAGTAGTAGCAGTATTTAGAATAATATACTGAATTAAAAAATGATTTCTTCCAACATTCATAGTAGAAAGCATTATTAATATGATAAATTTGGCCAGGCATGGTGGCTCATGCCTGCAATCCCAGCGCTTTGAGAGGCCGAGGCGGGCAGATCACAAGGTCAGGATATCAAGACCATCCTGGCTAACATAGTGAAACCCCATCTCTACTAAAAATACAAAAAAATTAGCCGGGCGTGGTGGTGGGTGCCTGTAGTCTCAGCTACTCGGGAGGCTGAGGCAGGAGAATGGTGTGAACTCAGGAGGCAAAGCTTACAGTAAGCCGAGATCACGCCACTGCTCTCCAGCCTGGGTGACAGAGCGAGACTCTATTTCAAAAAAAAAAAAGAGATAAATTCTAATGACAGATGATTTGCAAAAGGATGCCAAATTTTGGTGGTAATGACTTTTATTCTTTTACATTTCAAAAAATGTATGTAAGCCCCCTGTGCAACCGTGATCATGCTTCAACTACTTAGTTTTTCTTTTGAATTAACTCTTGTATATTCAACAGAACACTTAATTGCTTTCTTAGTTGTATTATAAAATATGTCTCAGCCCAAAATCTCCTTAAGCTGATAAGCAACTTCAGCAAAGTTTCAGGATACAAAATTAATGTGCAAAAATCACAAGCATTCTTTTACACCAGTAACAGACAGAGAGCCAAATCATGAATGAACTTCCATTCACAATTGCTTCAAAGAGAATAAAATACCTAGGAATCCAACTTACAAGGGATGTAAAGGACCTCTTCAAGGAGTACTACAAACCACTGCTCAGTGAAATAAAAGAGGACACAAACAAATGGAAGAACATTCCATGCTCATGGATAGCAAGAATCAATATCGTGAAAATGGCCATACTGCCCAAGGTTATTTAGAGATTCAATGCCATCCCCATCAAGCTACCAATGAATTTCTTCACAGAATTGGAAAAAACTACTTTAAAGTTCATATGGAACCAAAAAAGAGCCCGCATCTCCAAGACAATCCTAAGTCAAAAGAACAAAGCTGGAGGCATCATGCTACCTGACTTCAAACTATACTACAAGGCTACAGTAACCAAAACAGCATGGTACTGGTACCAAAACAGAGATCTAGACCAATGGAACAGAACAGAGTCCTCAGAAATAATACCACACATCTACAGCCATCTGATCTTTGACAAACCTGAGAGAAACAAGAAATGGGGAAAGGATTCCCTATTTAATAAATGGTGCTGGGAAAATTGGCTAGCCATAAGTAGAAAGCTGAAACTGGATCCTTTCCTTACTCCTTATACAAAATTAATTCAAGATGGATTAGAGACTTAAATGTTAGACCTAATACCATAAAAACCCTAGAGGAAACCTAGGTAGTACCGTTCAGGACATAGGCATGGGCAAAGACTTCATGTCTAAAACACCAAAAGCAACGGCAGCAAAAGCCAAAATTGACAAATGGGATCTCATTAAACTAAAGAGCTTCTGCACAGCAAAAGAAAGTACCATCAGAGTGAACAGGCAACCTACAGAATGGGAGAAAATGTTTGCAATCTACTCATCTGACAAAGGGCTAATATCCAGAACCTACAAAGAACTCAAACAAATTTACAAGAAAACAACAAACAACCTCATCAAAAAGTGGGCAAAGGATATGAACAGACATTTCTCAAAAGAAGACATTCATACAGCCAACAGACACATGAAAAAATGTTCATCATCACTGGCCATCAGAGAAATGCAAATCAAAACCACAATGAGATACCATCTCACACCAGTTAGAATGGCGATCATCAAAAAGTCAGGAAACAACAGGTGCTGGAGAGGATGTGGAGAAATAGGAACACTTTTACACTGTTGGTGGGATTGTAAACTAGTTCAACCATTATGGAAAACAGTATGGCGATTCCTCAAGGATCTAGAACTAGATGTACCATATGACCCAGCCATCCCATTACTGGGTATATACCCAAAGGATTATAAATCATGCTGCTATAAAGACACATGCACACGTATGTTTATTGCGGCACTATTCACAATAGAAAGACTTGGAATCAACCCAAATGTCCATCAGTGACAGACTGGATTAAGAAAATATGGCACATATACACCATGGAATACTATGCAGCCATAAAAAAGGATGAGTTTGTGTCCTTTGTAGGGACATGGATGCAGCTGGAAACCATCATTCTTAGCAAACTATCACAAGAACAGAAAACCAAACACCGCATGTTCTCACTCATAGGTGGGAACTGAACAATGAGATCACTTGGACTCGGGAAGGGGAACATCACACACTGGGGCCTATCATGAGGAGGGGGGAGGGGGGGGAAGGATTGCATTGGGAGTTATACCTGATGTAAATGACGAGTTGATGGGTGCTGACGAGTTGATGGGTGCAGCACAGCAACATGGCACAAGTATACATATGTAACAAACCTGCACGTTATGCACATGTACCCTAGAACTTAAAGTATAATAATAATAATAAATAAATTTAAAAAAAAAGTAAAACGCTCAAGTTTGCAATAACAAGCAATGTAAAAGGGAAAGATACATGAAAGCATTAAAACACATTCACTTGGACTTTGAAATAAAAAAAAAAGAAATCATCTAAGAAAGCTTAAATCTTTAATAAAATGGTGATATATATTTCTAAATAAGATAAAAAATATTGTCATGAATATTCTTATATTAGTATAGACACAAATTATTTGCATATACAGAAATTGTTGATCAACTCTAAAATAGTTTAGTTATAAACCTTTGCATATCTATATTAAATACTTTCCATGTTTTCAGCTTCTTTTTGTATTCAATATAAAACCCACATATTGATAACTTGTTTAAAATGCATAAAATCAACGCCTTTGATTTGCTTATTTAATAAAGAAAATTGAACTCTGTTCAATTTAATTAATACATTTATTTTATATTTAATTTTCTAGATTCAGTGCTGTGTTATACATAAAAATAAATACCACCACCTGTTCATTTTGGAACCAAAGAAGAGTCGTATGTAAATTAATAAGTATAAGACATTGTCATTGCTCTCGGGAGCTTAGGGGCAACTTAGCAAACTATCGCAAGAACGGAAAACCAAACACCGCATGTTCTCACTCATAGGTGGGAACTGAACAATGAGATCACGTGGACTTGGGAAGGGGAACATCACACACCGCGGCCTATCATGGGGAGGGGGGAGCGGGGAGGGATTACATTGGGAATTATATCTGATGTAAATGATGAGTAGATGGGTGCTGATGAGTGGATGGGTGCAGCACACCAACATGGCACAAGTATACATATGTAACAAACCTGCACGTTATGCACATGTACCCTAGAACTCAAAGTATAATAATAATAAAAAAAAAGATATTTTCAGTTATTTCATGACTATCATTTAAATTTTCTTTTTAAATTTTTTTGTTTATATTTGGCATATAATTTTACATGTTTATAGGGTACAGTGTGTTGTTTCAGTACGTGTATACATTGCATGATGATCAAATCAGTGTAGTTTTGATCTATCCCTCAATGTCTATCCCTCAGTCCTTGATCATTTCTCTGTGCTGATAACTTTCAAGATTTTTTTTCTAGCTACTTTGAAATATGCAATACATTGCTATTAGCTAAAGTTACCCTATTATGTAATAGAACATCAGAACTTATTCTTCCTATCTAACTATAACTTTGATAAACCAACCTCTACCCTACCATCCCCACCTTCTCCCTTTCCTCCTCAGCCTCTTCCTAAACACTGTTCAACTCTCCACTTCTATGAGATCAACTTTTAGAAATTTCGTCTATGAGTGAAATCGTGCAGCATTTGCCTTTCTGTACCTGGCTTATTTCACTTGACATTATATCCTCTAGATTTATCTGTGTTGCCACAAATGACAGGATTTCCTTCTGGTTTTAATAGCCAAATAGCATTCCAGTGTGTAAATATACCACATTTTCTTTATCCATTCATTGGTTGATGGATGCTTAAATTGCTTCCATCTCTTGACTATTGTGACCAGTGCTGCAATAAACATGAGAATGCAGTTATCTCTTCATACTGATTTCATTTTCTTTGGGTAAATACCCAGTGGTGAAATTGCTGAATCATACAGTACTTCCATGTTTAATTTTTTGAGGAACTTCTATACTATTTTTCTGTAATGGCTGTACCATTTTATATTCTAACACTGTATAAGAGTTCTTCTTTTTCCACACCCTTGCCAACATTTGTTCTTTTTTGTATTTTTGATAATAGCTATTCTAACTAGGATAAGGTGATATCTTATTATGGTTTTGATTTGCATTTCCCTTGATGATGAGTGTTAAGCATTTTTATCCTATATCTACTGGTCATTTGCATGTCTTCTTTTGATAAATGTCTATTCATGCCCTTTGCCTATTTTTGGATTGGAATTTTTTTTTTTTTTTTTTTTTGGCTATTGAATTGTGTGAGTTCTTTATATATTCTGGATGTTAACCCCTTGTCAGATGCATAGTTTGCAAATATTGTCTCTCATCATGTAGGTTGAAATTTCAGTATGTTGACTGTTTCCTTTGCTTTGCAGAAGTTTCTTAGTTTTACATCATTTCATCTGCCCATTTTTCTTTTATTACCTGTGCTTTTCAAGATCTGAAAAATTCTTCTTGAATCAGTTTTGTGAAGTGTTTCCCGTATGCTTTTTTGTAATAGTTTTGTAGTTACAGGTCTTATATTTGAGTCTTTAATCCATTTTGAGTTCATTTTTGTTTATGTGAGATAGGGCTCCAATTTAATTCTTCTGTGTGTGGGTATTTAGTTTTCCTGGGACCAATTTTCTTCGACTGAATAGCCCGTCCTTTCTCTAATGTGTGTTCTCAGCACCTTTGTAAAAAGACAGTTTACTGAGATGCATGGATTTGTTTCTGGGCTCTCTATTCTGTTCTGTTGGTCTTTGTGTCTGTTTTTATGTCAGTACCATGCTGTTTTGGTTACTGTGGGTTTGTAGTATATTTTGAAATCAGGTAATTGGATACCTCTACCTTTGCTTTTTGCTCAAGATTGCTTTGACTATTCAGGGTCTTTTGTGGTTTCATACAAATTTAGGATTGCTTTTTCTATTTTTTGAATGAATGACATTGGTATTTTGATAAAGATTGCATTGAAATTTTATATCACCTTGAATAATATGGACATTTTAATAATATTAAGTCTTCCAATCTGTGAATTTGTAATATCTTTTTATTTGTGTCTGCTTCATTTTTTCATTAGCATTTTTTCATTACTGTTTTATAATTTTTATTGTAGCGATCCTTTACCCCCTTGATTGACTTTATTCTTAGGGGGATATTTTTGGCTATTATAAATGGGGTTACTTTCTTCATTTCTTTTTTACATAGTTTGCTATTGCCTTAGAAAAAATGCTTCTGGATTTTTTTGTGTTTATTTTATACCCTGAAACTTTACTGAATTCACTTATTAGTTCTAACAGATTTGTGGTGGTATTGTTAGTATTTTCTGTACATACGGTTATGTCACCTGCAAATAGGGACAATTTAACTTCCTTTTTAAAAAAACTTTTTTAACTGTACTTTTAAGTTCTGGGATACATATGCAGAATGTGCAGGTTTGCAATGTAGGTATACACGTCCCATGGTGGGTTGTTCACCCATCAACCCATCATCTACATTAGGTGTTTCTCCAAATGCTATCCGTTCCCTAGCCCCTGACCCCCCGACAGACCCTGCTGTGTGATGTTCCCCTCCCTGTGTCCATGTGTTCTCATTATTGAGCTCCCACATATTTGTGAGAAGATGTGGTGTTTGGTTTTTTTTTTCTTGTGTTAGTTTGCTGAGAATGATGGTTTCCAGCTTCATCCATGTCCCTGCAAAGGACATGAACCCAACCTTTTTTATGTCTGCATAGTATTCCATGGTATATACGTGCCACATTTTCTTTACCAGGTCTATCATTGATGGGCATTTGGGTTGGTTCCAAGTCTTTGCTATTGTGAACAGTGTCTCAATAAACATATGTGTGCATGTGTCTTTATAGTAGAATGATTTATAATCCTTTGGGTATATACGCAGTAATGGGATCTCTGGGCCAAATAGTATTTTTGGTTCCAGATCCTTGAGGAATCACCACACTGTCGTTCACAATGGTTGAAGTAATTTACACTCCCACCAACAGTGTAAAAGTGTTCCTATATCTCCACATCCTCTCCAGCATCTGTTGATTCCTGACCTTTAATGATCACCATTCTAACTGCCATGACATGGTATCTTATTGTGGTTTTGATTTACATTTCTCTAATACCAGTGATGATGAGCTTTTTTTCATATGTTTGTTGGCAGCATAAATGTCTTCTTTTGAGAAGTGTCTGTTCATATCCTTCACCCACTTTTTTGATGGGGTTGCTTGTTTTATTCTTGTAAATTTGTTTAAGTTCTTTATAGATTCTGGAGACTAGCCCTTTGTCAGATGGATAGATTGCAAAAATTTTCACCCATTCTGTATGTTGCCTGTTCACTCTATTGATAGTTTCTTTTGCTGTGTGGAAGCTCTTTAGTTTAATGAGATCCCATTTGTCAATTTTGGCTTTTGTTGCCATTGCTTTTGGTGTTTAGTCATGAAGTCTTTGCCCATACCTATGTTCTGAATGGTATTGCCTAGGGTTTCTTCTAGGGTTTTTATGGTTTTAGGTCTTATGTTTAAGTCTGTAATCCATCTTGAGTTAATATTTTTAAGTTGTAAGGAAAGGGTCCAGTTTCAGTTTCTGCATGTGGCTAGTCAGTTTTCCCAACACCATTTATTAAATAGGGAATCCTTAATACAAGCAAATGGAAAATCATTCCATGTTCATGGATAGGAAGAATCAATATTGTGAAAATGGCCAAACTGCCTAAAGTAATTTATAGAATCAATGCTATCCCCATCAAGCTACCATTGATTTTCTTCACAGAATTAGAAAAAACTACTTTAAATTTCATACAGAACCAAAAAAGAACCCACATAGGCAAGACACTCTTAAGCAAAACGAACAAAACTTGAGGCATCCTCCTTGACTTCAAACTATACTACAAGTTTACAGTAAGCAAAACAGCATGGCACTGGTACAAAAACAAATATATAGACTAATGGAACAGAACAGAGGCCTCAGAAATAACACAACGCATCTACAACCATATGAAATTCTTTTTTTTTTTTTCCAATTTGAATGCCATTTATTTCTTTCTCTGGCCAAATTGCTTTGGCTAGGACTCCCAATAGTATGTTAACCAAAAGTGGTGAAAGTGGGCACCTTTGTCCTGTTCCAGATCTTAGAGGAAAAACTATAAACTTTTCCCTATTCAGTATGTTATTAGCTCTGGGTTTATCATATAAAGCCCTTACTGTTTTGAGGTATGATATTTCTATGTCTAATTCACTGGGAATTTTTATTATGAGGGGATGTTGAATTTTGCTGTTTGCTTTTTCTGAATGTATCATAACATGTCTATGATTCTTTTACCTTGATTTTGTTAATGTGATTTATAATGTTTATTGCTTTGTGTACGTTGAACCATCCTTTCATCGCTGGGATGAATCCCACTTGATCATGGAGTATGTTCTTTGTAATACATTGTTGATTCTGGTTTGCCAACCTTTTGTTGAGGATTTTTACATTTATATTTATTAGTGATACTGACCTGTAGTTTGTTTTGTTGTTGTATTCTTGTCTGGTTTTGGTATCAGGGTAATGATGATCTTGTAGAATGAGTTTGAAAATATTGCCTCCTTTTAAAGTTTTTGCATAAGTTTGAGAAGAATTAGTATTAGTTCTCTTTGTTTCTTTGTTTGTTTGTTTGTTTTTAATGTTTGTTAGAATTCAACACTGAAGCCATTAGGTCCTGGGCTTTTCTTTGATAGTAGAGTCTTTCGGACTGCCCCAATCTTGTTATTTGTTATTAATTGGCTTAGGTCTTCCATCACTTCATGATTTGATCTTGGTAGCAGTTAGACAAGAGAAAGGTTGTATGTATCCAGGAATTTATCCATTTCTTCTAAATTTTCCAATTTGTTGGTATATAGTTGTTTATAATTATCTTATAATTCTGTATATTGGTTATAGTACCTTCTTTTTCATCTTTGATTTTTATTTAGTTGAGTTTTTACTCTTTATTTTTTAGTCTAGCTAAAATTGTATCTGTTCATATTTTCAAAAAATAACACCGTTCATCAGTCTCTTTTACTTTTTAATTTCTATCCCATTTATATCTGCTCTGGTATTTGTTATTTCTTCCCTTCTACTAATTTTGGGCTTACTATGTTCTTTTTCCTTTTTCTTCAGCTATAACATTAGGTTGTTTATTTGAAACCTTTCTTCTTTTTGATGTAGGATTATATTGTTCTAAAATTTTCTCTTAGAACTATTTTTGCTGTATCTCATAGGTTTTGGTATGTTGTGTTTCTATTTTCATTTGTCTCAAAGAATTTTAACATTAAAAATAATTCTTCATTGATTTATTCATGTTGTTGAATGTCTGTGTATTAGAGTTTCTAACACTCCTTTTGTCATTTAATCCTAGTTTTACTCTATTGTGGTGAGAAAATATAATTGATATGAATTTAGTTTTTTAAAAAAATTGCTAAGACTTGTTCTCTGACCTAAAATATGGTCTATACTGGAGAATGTTCCATGCCATGTGCTGTTAGGAAGCACATATATTTCATAGCTGATGGATGGAATATTCTGTAAATGTCTGTTAAGTCAATTTGGAAAACAGCACAGTTTAACTCCAATGTTTCTTTATTGATTTTCTACCTGAATGATCTTTACATTGCTAAAAATGGGGAGTTGACATCTCCTACTATTATTATGTTGCATCCAATCCCTCCCTTTAGGTCTATGTATATTTGCTGTATATATTTGGGTGCTCTGGTGTAGGATGCATACATGTTTACAATTGTTATATTTTCTCGCTATATGGATGCCTTTATTATTATATAATGGCTTAAGTTTGATATTGTTGTCATTCCTGTCTTAAATTTTAACTGAAACACATGTAGCGACTCACACTCTTTTTTTTAAGTTTCAGTGTGTGCAGAATATCTTTTTGTGTCACTTCACTTTCTATCTTTGTGCATCTTTAAAGGTGAAGTAGATTTCTTGCAGGCATCATTTATCTGCACCTTTTTAAAAAAGTTGTATAGTCACTCTATCTTTTAATTGGACAATTTAATTCATCCACATTCAAGGTTATTGTTGACAGGTAAGGGTTTATTACTAACATATTTTTACTCATTTTCTGTTGTTCTTTTTTTGATTCTTACTATCTTTTTGGTTAAATGATTATCTGTATTAGCACATCTTGATTCTATGTTATTTTTAATGCATCTATTATAAGTTTTTGCTTCGTGGTTATCATGAAGCTTACAAAAAATCATATAGTTATAACAGGTCATTTTAAACTCATACCTTCTTAACTTTAATTGCAAAGAGAAGAAACTGAAACACACTCTAAATTCAAACACCATACCCCACTCTTTTACTTTTTGATGTTTCAATTTACGTAATTTTATATTACATATCTCTTAAACAATTATTGTAGTTATTATAATACTTTTTTTTGTTTTAGTCTTCATACTAATGATATTAGTGGTTTACAGGCCACAATTACAGTATTGGTGTATTCTTATTTTGTATACTTTTACCACAGAGTTTTATGCTTTCAGATGTTTTTTTGATACATGTTAGAATTTTTTCCTTTCAAATGGAAAGACTCCTTTTAGCATTTATTGAAAGACTTATCTGTTAGTGATGTATTTCCTTAGCTTTTGTTTTTCTGGTAAAATATCTCCCCTTCATGTTTGAAGGATAGTTTTTCTGGGTATAATATTCTTTGTTGAAAGGTTGTTTGTTTTTTTGAGTTTTGTTCTAGCACTTCTAAAATATTAACCCATTCTCTCTTGGAAGGTAGGGTTTCTGCTGAGAAATCTGCTGGAAGCTTTATTGGGGCTCTATTGTATTTGGTATACTTCTTTTCTCTCGCTGCTTTTTATATTCTTTCTTTGTCTTCAATTTTTAATAATTTAATTATGATGCACCTTGGTGAATTTCTCTTTGGATTGAATTTAATTGTTGACTTCTGAGCTTCCTATACCTGGATGTTGTTGTTATTCTCCTTATTTGGAAAGTTTTCAGCCATTATTTTCTTAAATAATCTTTTTAGGCTGTTTTCTCTTTTGTCTCCTTCAGTAATAAAAAGGTTTATTCCTTTTATGGTGTTTCATAATGCTCGTAGGCCTTCTTCACTCTTTCTTGGTCTTTCTTTTCCTCTTCTCATTGGATAAATTTGTATGTTCTGTCTTCAAGCTCACTGATTCTTTTCTCTTTTGATCAAGTCTGTTGTTGAAGATTTCTGGTGAGGTTTTTTGTATTTATTGTATTCTATACATTTATACATTTATTATATTCTATAATATAAAATTTCTATTTTGATTGTTTTTGTCAAATTTCTCTTTTTATTGCTAGGCAGTTTTTCTTAATTTTCCATACATATTTTCCTGTGATTCTCTGCATTTTTTGAGCATTATTCTGAATTCTTTGTTAGATATGTTATATATCTTTAATTCTTCTGGCTCCATTACTGTAGCTTTGTTGATTTCTTTTGGTGAAGTCATGTTTCCCTGATTTTCCCTTGTGTCTTTATATTCATTCCTGTGCATTTGCTGAAATAGCCACCTCTTCCTTCTATTGCAGTTGTTCTTTGGTGGTTTTAGACTTTCACCAATTGTTACCAGAATTTAGTCATGGGACTGTTTGTTGCTTTGAATTCTGGGGAGGCCTTATAGTGAGCATCAGAACTAAAATATGGCACCAGAACTTACTCACTGCCCTTCCACTGTTTCCCATGCTGAGGATGACTTATTGCAGTCTGAAGAAAACTTAAGCACACATCAGAATTTAATTGGTAACCTTTCAGGTTTTGCAGGTTAGGGGATTGCTTGACACACTTAGGCTTTGAGAGGAACCCAACCAGGGTTTTGGGCCTTCACATATACTAGGCTCCCTTTAGCACCAAGACACCAGGCAGCATTCTCAGTATGGCTTCCCAACTGATGGGAAAACAGAACAGATACCAGGATTTTCACGCTTGTCACTGCAATCAGTGTTCCCAGTTTTATTTCCAATTTACCCCACATCATTGAGCCCTGTTGGCCCTCCCATTGCTTCCTGTGGAATGAAATCAGTGTGGGCCCCCATGAAGATTTCCAGACTGGTGAGGAGATTAAACATCCACCTTTATTTCTTCCCAAGAAACCGTGAGTCTAAGAAAATTCTCTGAGAGTAGTGTTATGCCTGCTTGGGAGAGGTGGGTGTTTACCAGCTGTGGCTTCGGTCATTTCTGTGGCTCAGGGTATTTTTGTGCTTCTTTTCCAAGTTCTTGTGAACTCAAGGTGGCATTCTTGGCTTTGAATAGTTTCTAGTTGTACTTTTGTTAAGGGGAGTAATGCTGAGGGATCTTCTATGCTACTGTCTTCCTGACATCACTCCTCTTAATTTTCTTTTAAATTATTGTTGAATACAAAGTCTTGTTGCATACTGATGTGGTTTGTATCTGTGTCCTTACCCAAATCTCATGTTCCATTGTAATCCCCAGTGTTGGAGATTGGGCCTGGTGGGAGGTGATTGGATCATAAGGGAAGTTTCTCATGAATGGTTTAGCAATATCTCTCGATGCTTTTCTCATGATAGTGAGTGGGAGAATTGTGAGATCTGGTTGTTTAAAACTGTGTAACACCTTCCCCCTCCTCTTCCTCCTTCTGTGGCCTTGTAAGATGTGCCTGCTTCCTATTCATCTTCCACCATTATTGTAAGTTTCCTGAGGCCTCCCGAGAAGCAGAAGTCACTGTACTTTCTGTACAACCTGTAGAACCCTGAGCCAGTTAAACTTTTCTTTATAAATTACTCACTCTCAGATAATTTTTATAGCAATGAAAAAAGAGACTAATACATACCTTTAATTTTTCTAAGTAAAGGACTGATACTAATAACTTTCATTAGATCTTTAATGAATTATAGACTAATTCTAATACGTTTAATTTTTCTCCATAGAATTACTAATTGTTATTACTTTGCTATAGAATATCAAAATAAAGTGTTTAATTCCCTTTATATATTTTTTTCTTTTTTTGAGACAGAGGCTTGCTCTGCCTTCAGGCTAGAGTGTAGTGGCGTGATCTCAGCTCACTGCAACTTCCACTTCCTGGGTTCAAGGGATCCTCCTGCCTCAACCTCCCAAGTACCTGGGCTGCAGGCACACAGTACCACACCCAGCTAATTTTTGTATTTTTAGTAGAGACAGGGTTTCACCACGTTGGCCAGGATGGTCTCATTCTCTTGACCTCGTGATCTGCCTGCCTTGGTCTCCCAAAGTGCTGGGATTGCAGGTGTGAATCACCGTGTCTAGCCAGTGCTAAATTTAGTACATTGAAGGAGAGGTTCACTTCTGACAGAACATGGAACTTAAAATGAATATGAGTCAGTCTTTCTTACTACATATGGTAGATTGATCTCTCAGCATTTTGATTGACAGCTAGTATCTCAGTTGTACCATAGATCAGTACTCATCTCTTATGTCACCAGTGTCACAAAAATTGATCTGCCATTACTCTGTTACCTCCGATCTTTGAAGTGGTAGGGTAATAAACTTTTCTATTGGTGATAAACCTAATTTTAGCACAGTTATGTTTCAAATATATGTTATTGATTGCTAAGAGAATGAATCATTACACAATGCTAAGCAAACAAATACACTGTAAAGCCCACTTGATCAGGGTGGATTAGCTTTTTGATGTGCTGCTATTTGGTTTACTAGTATTTTATTGAGGACTTTTGTGTCTATGTTCATCAAGGTTATTGGCCTGAAGTCTTCTCTTTTTGTTGTGTCTCTTCCGGCATTTGGTATCAAGATGATGTTAGTCTCTTGGAATGAATTAGGTTAGAATTCCTTCTCCTCAGTTTTTTGGAACAATTTCTGTGGGAATAGTACCAGCTCTGAATCATACATCTGGTAGAATTCAGCTGTGAATCAGTCTGGTCCAGGACTTTTTCTGTTTGTTAGGCTTTATACTATTCATTTATTTTTGATATTTATTACTGATCTCTTCAGGGTTTCAATTTCTTCCTGGTTCAATCTTGAGAATATATTTTTCAATGGAATATTATGTATTTTATCTTTTTTAGTTTGCATCTATAAAAGTATTCATAATAGTCTCTGAGGGTTTGTGTGTGTGTGTGTGTGTATGTGTGTGTATTTCTGTGAGGTCAGTGATAATGTCCCCTATCTCATTTCTGATTGTGTTTATTTGGATCTTCTCTATTTTTTTCTTTATTAATATAGCTAGTAGTCTAGTAATCTTATTTATTCTGCAAAAGCAAACTTTTCATTATGTGATCTTTTGTCTTTTTTTCTCAATTTCATTCAGTTCAGATCTGATTTTTAAAAATTTCTTTTCTTCTGCTAGTTTTTGGGTTGGTTTGCTGTTGTTTTTCCAGTTCCTCGAGCTGTTATGTTAGATTGTTAATTTGAGATCTTTCTAACTTGTTGATGTAGTCATTAGTGCTGTAAACTTTCCTCTTAGTGCTGTTTTAGCTGTGAACCAGAGATTCTGGTATGTTGTGTATTTGTTCTCACTGTTTTCAAAAAAATTCTTGATTGCTGCCTTAATTTCATTGTTTACCCAAATGTCATTTAGGAACAGGTTGTTTAATTTTCATGTAATTGTATGGTTTTGAGCGATCTTCCTAGCTATTTTTATCGCACTCTGGTCTGTGAGTGTGGTTGGTATGATTTCAGTTTTTTTGAATTTGCTGAGGATTGTTTCATGGCTGATTATGTGTTTGATTTTACAGTACATTTCATGTGCAGATGAGAAGAATGTATATTCTGTTGTTTTGGAAGAGTTTTAGAAGAGTTCTATAGATATTTGTTAGGTGCATTTGGTCAAGTGTTGAGTTCAGTTCCTGGATATTTTTGTTAGTTTCACCCTTGATGATCTGTCTAATATTGGCAGTGGGGTGTTGAAGTATCTGACTGTTATTGTGTGGTTATCTAAGTCTTTCGTAGGTCTCTAAAAACTTGTTTTATGAATCTGTCTACTCCTGTGTTGGGTGCATATATATTTAGGATAGTTAGGTCTTCTTGTTGAATTGAACTATATGTAATTATGTAATGTGCTTACTTGTCTTTTTGATCATTCTTGGTTTAATGTTTGTTTTGTCTTAAATTAGAACAGCAACTTCTGGTGTTTTTTAATTTTACATTTACTTGGTAGATTTTTCTTCATTTCTTTACTTTGAGCCTCTAGGTCTTCTTGCCTGTGAGATAGTTCTCTTTAAGACAGTATCGTATAGTTGGGTGTTTATTTTTTGTCCAACTTGCTACTTTATGCCTTTTAATCGGGGCATTTACCCAGTTTGCATTCAAGATTAATGTTGGTAAGTGGGTATTTGATTCTGTCATCATGTTGTTAGCTTAGTATTATGCAGACTGGATTGTGTAAGTGCTTTATGGTGTGAGTGGACTATGTACTTAGTTGTGTTTTTGTGGTGGCCAGTAACGGTGTTTTATTTCCCTATTTAGGACTTTCTTAAGGACCTCATGTAAGGCAGGTCTGGTGCTACTGAATTCTCTTAGTACTTGCTTGTCTGAAAAGAATTTTATTTTTCCCTCACTTATGAGGCTTAGTGTGGCTGGATCTGAAATTTTTGGTTGGAATTTCTTTTCTTTAAGAATGCTGATGGCCCCCCATCTTTTCTGGTTTGAAGGATTTCTGCTGAAAGTTTCATTGTTAGCCTGATGCGGTTTCCTTTGTAGGTGACCTGCCCCTTCTCTCTAGCTGTCTTTATTTTTTATTTCATTACGAACCTGGAAAATCTGATAAGTATGTGTCTTGGGGATGGTTGTCTTGCATAGTATGTTGCAGGAGTTCTCTGTATTTTTTGAATATGAATATTGGCCCATCTGGTGACATGAGAGAAATTTTTTGTGGACTATATCCTTAAATATGTTTTCCAGATTGCTTGCTCTCTGTTTCTCTCTCTCTCTCTCTCTCTCTCTCTGCCATGTCAATATGTTACAGATTCGGTCTCTTCACATAATCTCATATTTCTCTGAGGTTTTGTTCGTTCTTTTTTATTTGTTTATATGTCTGATTGAGTTAGTTTGGAGAACTAGTCTTTGAGCTCTGAGATTGTTTCCTCAGCTTGGTCTGTTCTGCTGTTTATACTTTGTGATTGTATTATGGAAGTATTTGTATTGTTTTTCAACTCTATCAGATTCATTTGTATCTATCTTAAAACAGCCATTTCTTCATTCAGCTCCTGTATCTTTTTATTGTATTTCCTGGATTCTTTGGCTTGGGTTTTGACTTTCTCCAGGATCTTGATGACCTTCATTCCTATGTATATTCTGTATTCTATGTCTGTCATTTCAGCCTGGTGCAGAACCATTGCTGGGGATCTAGTATGGGCATTTGGAGGTAAGAAGACACTGGCTTTTTGTGTTACCAGACTTTTTATGCTGTTTGTTTCTCATTTTTCTGGGCTGATGTTCCTTTAATCTTTGAAGCCGCTGTCCTTTGAATGAAGCCTTTTGTTTTTATCTTCTTTGAAGCCCTTTAGTGTTTGATTGTGGTACAGGGTGCCTTTAGTCGACTGGCTTTGATTGTGGAAGCTTCCAGGGTGCCAGGAACCCCCCAGCTGTATCTTCTGGCCCCTTGAGGTTATGACCCTGACCGCTAGAGGTGCTGAAGTGTTCCTAATAAGCTAGCCCCAAAACTTTAATGGGAATGCTAGCTGAAGCGCTCCATAGCGTTGTTGGCAGTGGTATCAGCGCTCACTTGTGCTTGCCAGTCACTGTGGCCTTGCAGTGGAGTGCTTTTGCGTCAGTGGGGTGGTGCACTAGTGGGGGTGAGGTGCTGACAGGGGTGGGCCCGCCGGTGTACACTACGCTCACTTGCGCCAGAGTAGAACCTGCACAGCAGGGGTGGGCTGCTGGTGGACGCGAGGTTCTGGAATCTGTGCACGCAGTAGCACCCACCGCTGTGCGGTGGGCTGCCCACACCTCAGCGAGGGCTGGCAGGGGTGGGCAAGGCAGCAGAGTGTGCTCATGACAGCAGCGGTGGGGCAGTGGGGTGCACACTCACATGCCTGGTAGGAAGAGGGTTGGCGAGGTCCTTCGGCCCTTGCGCACACACTGGCAAAGCAGTGAGGGGAGGCTGCAAGTGAGAAGAGGTTGTGGGTGGGCTGGTTTTGTAGACAGAGTCCAGTCTGCTGGACTTCTCTGATGGTTAGACATGGACTGCCAGCGAGGACGCTATCATGAAGGCATCTGGGAAGTACCCTGGTTGGGCATTTGATGCTGCATTGTAAGCGGGAGCGATCACGCCGGGGCTCCAGGAGAAGCCGGCAGCAGGAGAGGCTGCTCAGATAGAAACGGCTCTGAAACATGGGCAGGACCGCCCTGCTCCCAATCCGACTGTCACCCAAACGCAAAAGTCTAAATTATAGGAGCTTGGTGAGCCTTGGGTGATAGACATCCCTGGCCATGCTCCACTGCAGCCATTCCCCCGACAAACCTTCTAAGCTGTGCCCAGGTTGGAGTCCTGGCACTGGCATCTGTCAAAGCAGCTCTTGCTGCCAGATCAAGTTGTTCCTGGGGGTCCTGAGGTCTCTTGCAACTAGGATTATGGGGGTCTGTGGCAAGGATGGGCCACTCCTCACCTGTTAAACTCACCCCTTACCCAATATTCACTGGGGGCCAGGAGTGGGTCCCAGGGCTCAACAGCCCCATGCAGGATTTCCAGATTCCTCCCGCTTCAGTCCAGTATCTTCGTCCTCCTTCCATCCACTCTTAATGCCTTCCCTCTGGAGGTCGGCTTGAAGTGTGCTAGTATTCCCAGTGCCTGAATCTCTCTGTGAGAGATGTTTAGCCTGGCTGTGTCAGGTCAGCCATCTTGGCTCTTTCCTCTTTTTCTTTTTTTTAACTACTTTTTGTCTTTCTGATAATTCTCTTTATCTCCCTCACCGAAAATGTACCCATAGAGAAAATATACAATTTCCCTTATTGACATATACATTGAATAGAAAAATAAAACAAAACATGCATATTATCTTCTGAAAAATATGTATCAATTTTCTATAGCTAGATAAATATTTAATGGAAGAAACAATGCCTTCTATGTGTGGGCACAAGTTAAAAAAGGAAAATAAAACGATGCAGTACTTCTTTTCTGATACCAGAGTTTGAAGTGCTTCCATTCTTATTTTACTTTGTTTTGGTTAGCAACTTAAAATATGAATTATTGCCATCAGAATAAATCTGATTTAGTGATTTTATTTTAAGTTGTATTTGAAAAAAATACCAATATTTGTTATAAATTTAACAATAAAAAATTAAATTAGTTACTTCCTGGTCCTTGATAAGTCCTAAAGCATGACATCATTGTTGAACTTAGAAAATCTCTTTGCTGATGTAGGTACATCCAATCAATAGGTGGGATTCTGCCACTATATCAAAAAGATATGTCTGGTCCACTGATATTTGTTGATGTCACTGATTCCTAGTCCTCTCAGGAATCTCTGTAGCTTTCCAACATTCTCCTGGGAGAAAACGCAGCTATTAGTGGACAACTTTTCCCATTTTATTCTGAGTTTTTAAACTATTTTTTGTCCACTTGAAAATTTATGTTACTCACTACATTGCCTTCTCCTGCATTAATTATACTATATTTGGAAGAAATGAGCAAAAACTTAAATGTAAAACAGATGATAATGTCTACAGGATGCATCTTACTGTCACATATTTTGAATGTTCCTAATTGCAATTAGTTTTCACCCCCTAATATTTATCTTGTCAATGTCATGATTTTGTACTCTCCTGCCTAAAAAGAAAATCTATGTTCTTTCTTTAAATTTTAAAATTATATTTATCCTAATATTTTACATCACTAAGAACACATGACTGTAATCACTTGAAAGGTATTGTGAAAATATAAATGTTTTAGGTACAAACTCAGAGGTGCCAGACAAAATGAAATTAATCAGTATCTACTTGTGTTGAGCAGTTACCAGCACAGATGGTAGCAAATAAGCTTATTCTTTGTCTCAATATATTAATGATGCACAATCACATGTATTTCACTTTGGACAAATATCTGACAGACTAGCAAGCAATATTTTGGAAACATGACTCTTTGATTGATAATAGAAGTATTTAATATTTATGTCTAACTTAAGTTTAATACATTCTATATCATTTTAGATGCCTCCATCCAAACTTTTTTAATTGGGACATGACACAAAGTAATCAAAATAGAGGTTCAGTGACTTTGTGGAGTATAAAATTAGAATTTTGAATTCTTCATTCATAAACATAGGGGTGATTTTTAAAGATTATGTTTGAAACTTAAGTCTTGATGGTTACCCCCTCAGTAGTCTCTAATCTCTATTTGAAAGATTTATAGGGTGCTAGATTTTTATTTATTTATTTATTTTGGCAGAGTCTGGCTCTGTCACCCAGGCTGGAGTGCAGTCGTGCGATCTCGGCTCACTGCAACTTCCGCCTCCCAGGTTCAAGTGATTCTCCTGCCTCAGCCTCCTGAGTAGGTGGGACTACAGTCAGGCACCACCATGCCTGGCTAACTTTTGTATTTTTAGTAGAGACGGGGTCTCACCATATTGGCCAGGCTGGTCTCGAACTCCTGACCTCATGATCCACCTGCCTCGGCCTCCGAAAGTGCTGGGATTACAGGCATGAGCCACTGTGCCTGGCCTAGATTGTTGAATCAACAAATCAAGCCAACAGGATGACTTGAGGATTTATATAAAACAACTAGAAAACTGAACAATAATAATTTTTATTTTTAATGAAATATATCAATAATTGAATGTTAAAAGGAGTGATGTAAATGATCATTGTTGAAAAGACATACCATGCACATGGATAGGAAGAATCAATATCGTGAAAATGGCCATACTGCCCAAGGTTATTTAGAGATTCAATGCCATCCCCATCAAGCTACCAATGAATTTCTTCACAGAATTGGAAAAAACTGCTTTAAAGTTCATATGGAACCTAAAAAGAGCCTGCATCACCAAGACAATCCTAAGTCAAAAGAACAAAGCTGGAGGCATCATGCTACCTGACTTCAAACTATACTACAAGGCTACAGTAACCAAAACAGCATGGTACTGGTACCAAAACAGAGATATAGACCAATGGAACAGGACAGAGTCCTCAGAAATAATACGACACATCCACAGCCATCTGATCTTTGACAAACCTGAGAGAAACAAGAAATGGGGGAAAGGATTCCCTATTTAATAAATGGTGCTGGGAAAATTGGCTAGCCATAAGTAGAAAGCTGAAACTGGATCCTTTCCTTACTCCTTATACGAAAATTAATTCAAGGTGGATTAGAGACTTAAATGTTAGACCTAATACCATAAAAACCCTAGAGGAAAACCTAGGTAGTACCATTCAGGACATAGGCATGGGCAAGGACTTCATGTCTAAAACACCAAAAGCAACGACAGCAAAAGCAAAAATTGACAAATGGGATCTAATTAAACTAAAGAGCTTCTGCACAGCAAAAGAAGCTACCATCAGAGTGAACAGGCAACCTACAGAATGGGAGAAAAGTTTTGCAATCTACTCATCTGACAAAGGGCTAATATCCAGAACCTACAAAGAACTCAAACAAATTTACAAGAAAAGAACAAACAACCCTATCAAAAAGTGGGCAAAGGATATGAACAGACATTTCTCAAAAGAAGACATTCATACAGCCAACAGACACATGCAAAAATGCTCATCATCACTGGCCATCAGAGAAATGCAAATCAAAACCACAATGAGATACCGTCTCACACTAGTTAGAATGGTGATCATTAAAAAGTCTGGAAACAACAGGTGCTGGAGAGGATGTGGAGAAATAGGAACACTTTTACACTGTTGGTGGGATTGTAAACTAGTTCAACCATTATGGAAAACAGTATGGCGATTCCTCAAGGATCTAGAACTAGATGTACCATATGACCCAGCCATCCCATTACTGGGTATATACCCAAAGGATTATAAATCATGCTGCTATAAAGACACATGCACACGTATGTTTATTGCGGCACTATTCACAATAGCAAAGACTTGGAATCAACCCAAATGTCCATCAGTGACAGACTGGATTAAGAAAATGTGGCACATATACACCATGGAATACTATGCAGCCATAAAAAAGGATGAGTTTGTGTCCTTTGTAGGGACCTGGATGCAGCTGGAAACCATCATTCTCAGCAAACTATCACAAGAACAGAAAACCAAACACCGCATGTTCTCACTTATAGGTGGGAACTCAACAATGAGATCACTTGGACTCGGGAAGGGGAACATCACACACCGGGGCCTATCATGGGGAGGGGGGAGGGGGGAGGGATTGCATTGGGAGTTATACCTGATGTAAATGACGAGTTGATGGGTGCTGACAAGTTGATGGGTACAGCACAGCAACATGGCACAAGTATACATATGTAACAAACCTGCACGTTATGCACATGTACCCTAGAACTTAAAGTATAATAATAATAAAAAATAAAAATAAATAAATAAATAAATAAAAAGAAAAGAAAGAGTGATCAGTCAAGTGATTTTTATTGTTATTGCTGTGGGCTTAAGAAATAAAGAATGTGGAATTAATGAGAAGTTGAGAATTTTCTGAGGGGTTGGGTAAGAAAGTACAAGAGATATAGAGAAGTATAGTATGTGGGCAGAAAGCAGTCTTTTTTCCCTCTAGAAGATTAACACATAGACAAAAGAAGACCAATGAGGCACCCACAATCTTGGGAAGAACAAATAACAGAGTATCCACAGGGAGCCGTATCCCAGAAAGGGCACTAGATGAGAAATTCAGACTTCATTTTTTCATCTATAAAATGAGAATTGTTCATTCTCTTTGATCTGACTAATATGAACTTCATGAAGATATTTTAAAATTGTAAATAATATGAAATATAATAATAGATAATACTGGCATTATATTTGTTATAAAATAAAATCGTATCCACATATAACTCTTAACATCCTCACATGAGTAGGAATGGGCAGTACTAACTTTGGAGCTATGATGTACTCATTATTTGAAAAAACTGTCAAAATCTACTCTTTCTAAATAATTGGTTAATATGATATTAAAATGTAAAATGAAGAATACTCTTTGAAAATTACATGGTAAGTGCACCACTTTAGTACTTATTTAAAATTTTGTTCTTTATAGATTACTAGGGTGTTATTCATAAGTGCAATATTCAGAAATTTACATATTTTCTCAAGAATTTGGGAAGAATGTAATGAATGTTCTCTTCTTGCTTAAAAACACTCACAAATTAATTTGCAACTTATTATTGACTATAAAGTTATTCATATTTCTTTTCCAAATGAGTAAACCCAGTTCATATCTGAAATATAACACTTTTTCTTTCTAAATAAAGAATAATTTTTACTATTTTTGAAACATCCTATTTATGGCTTATCACTACAAGTTAATATGCACATTGTGGAGTTTATTTTTGTTATTCGTATGGAGGATTTTAGGTATTATAGCCACCTTCTAAAGATCTGAAATGAGTTTTAGTTGTGACATGTATTGTCTTTAGGTTCTATTTATATTTTCAGTTTAGGTGGAAATAGTTCCCTGTTGACATGTCCACTGCTTACTTTTTGATACTATCCTTTGCTTACTTTTATGCCTCCAAAAGTTTGTGGCTTTATAATCGATTTACCTTTAGTTCACTATAATCTTCATCACAGTAGAATGAAGTAAGCTTGTCAGATGTGATTCCTAGCTCTTTTTGTATTTAGGAATTCAAAGGCAATAGCAAGAGAAACCATCTTTTCAGAAATCTTTTCAGAAATCTCAGTACATTCCCAACTGCACTCTCATATACTAAGTAAATATATGAATGGAAAATTTTTTTGCATTTCCATTTATTTTGTTACTATTCCAATTGCTACTTATTGTCAGGGTTTATTCCATCCTGTAAACTGCCACTCCAAACCATAGGAGAAGGAACCACTTTTGCAAAATGCAATTAAAGTAGCCACTTCCTCCAGCTACCTGGACATAGTGATTGTCCACACCTTGTCTAAGCTGGGCCAATTAGATTCTCTCAGAATTTGGAATTGGGTCTCACAGATATCAGTCTCTGCAGTCATTTGAATTAAGTTAGTGTAAACTCAAGATGAAAGAGTTCAACCTTGTTTAGCTTGTGTGTATAGGAAGAGAAACAGAGAATGCCAAACCAGCGAGAAGATAGGAGGATGGGGGAGAAGGAGACAGAATGAAGAAAAGGGTGAGGGAATAAGAGAGAGGGAGAGAGAATGATGAAGAGGGTGAGGGCCTGAGGGAGAGGGAGAGAGAATGATGGAAATGGTGAGAGGATGAGGGAGAGAGAATGATGAAGAGGGCAAGGGGATGAGGGAGAAAGAGAGAATGAGAGAGAGGGACAGGGAATGAGGAAGGGTGAGATGGAGGATGATAGAAAGGATGAGAGATGAGGAGGAGGAGAAGGAGGAGAGAGACAAGACGAGGAGAGAGGAAAGAGAGGAAGAGGGAAGCCTGAAAAGAGAAGAAAGGAACAGGAGAGATGAAGGGAGGGAAGGGAGAGAAATAACGGGGAGTAGGAAGGAAGAAAAATAAATGAGAGAGAGAGAGATTGACTATAGGAAAGAGATGTATGAAGAGCAGAATCGAGAGATTAGGTGTCTTCAGAGAAATAGAAAGAAGCTGAGGCTTCATGCCTCTTTTTATTCCTTGATGCTGGTGCCAGAATCTTGACTTCACTCTCTGCTCTTGGTTTCCTTGAGGTCCACCCATATTGTTTATTTATTTTGCCTCACTCGTTCAACCCGAAGAACCTTAACCAAGATATAAATTAAATCAAAGCTTTACTAATATCATAATTTAAAAATCAAATGGATCGTTTTAATTTTTGAACATTTAAAGCCATTTAATATCTTGTTTTGCTATAGAAATAATAATTTCTTTAGCGTATTTGAAAAATGCACACATGACCGGGCGCAGTGGCTCACACCTGTAATCCCAGCACTTTGGGAGGCCAAGGCAGGCGAATCACGAGGTCAAGAGATCGAGACCATTCTGGCCAACATGGTGAAACCCCGTCTCTACTAAAAATGCAAAAAATTAGCTTGCTGTGGTGATGCGTGCCTGTAGTCCCAGCTACTCAGGAGGCTAAGGCAGGAGGATCGCTTGAACCTGGGAGGCAGAGGTTGCAGTGAGCCAAGATTGCGCCACTGCATTCCAGCCTGGCCAGAGTAAGACCCCACCAAAAATAAATAAATAAATAAATAACCACAAGAAAAATGCACATATTTAACAAAAAATAAATAAAATTTACCTCTGATCTCACCATCTGGAAGTAGCTTTCACTAATGTTTTAGTACATTTTCTTATAATCTTCTGTGCATGCCAGTACATACACACACACACAACACATTCATTCTTTCTGGACACTAATCAACAGTATGTACAGTTTTACATTATGTTATTCTTATTGAGCAAAATGAAGTTTCGAAGACATGGCTTTTATTCAGTATTATCCCACTTAATTAACCATTATTGTATTTATAATCATTCTGGATTTTTAATTTACACAGTGTTAATTATAGCTTCATTAGTGCTATGATTTTTTATTTCTTCATTTAGTCAACAAATCTTTATTAAGTACTCACTCTGTACCAAACATTTTGACACAACTAACTAGGAAGATGTGTGTCTTGAGGGGATTGTAGCTTTACAGTGAGAAAGACTAGTAAGCAATACCTTCATTCAATTCAGGTCACTCAATTCTTTGAGGGAAAGGGGGTAAGCAACTACTTCCTAGGGGGAAACTGGGTCTTGAACTGAGTCTCAATATATGAATAAATGAGAGGAGGATACATGTGAAGTAGCAGGAGATAAATTAGAAAGGCAGGCAGGACTCAGATCATGGGGAGGGAGGAGAAAGAAGGGGAGTGAAGGTTTACTTGCCATTATATAAGGAACGGATATCACTGAACATTTCAAATATGCATGTTGGTGGCGGGAAGGGGAGTAAGAATGTAGTAGATTTGCATTTTTAAATGATTATGTGACAGTAGAAGATTGATTTCTCAGGCATAAAACTTGAAGTGGGAAAGTTACTTGAAGTGAGAAATCTACTGAAATAGTGCACATAGGAGATGAGATCTAATATTACACTACTAGAGGAGAGAGATTAAGTTATGGCTATATTGAGAAGACAGTTTATGATATTTGACAACTAGTTGGCTGTCAGAAGGTGAAGGGTAAGGACAAACTCAAATTGCTCTCAATCTTCTGGCTTGCTATTATTTTATAAGGTATAGAATATAAGAGGAGGGACAAGTTCAGTAGAAAGTATGGATTTAGGTGTGTTTGGCTTGTGTTCCCTATTGATCATCCAGGTAGAGGTAACTAGTTGTCAGCTGGTGCTGCCGTCACAGAGTATCACAGACTGGGTGGTATAAACAATAGAAATTTATTTTCTCAATTTTAGGATCTGGAAGTCTGAGATTAGAGTGCCAGCATGGGCAGGTTCTGGTCAGTCTTTTTCCTGACTTGCAGTGGCCACTTCCTCTCTGTGTTCTCACATGCAGGAGAGAGTGTAAGTTATCATTCTACCTTTCTCTTCTTATATTGTAACAGTCCTATTGTATTAGGGCCCCACTCTTATGACCTCATTTAACCTTAATTATCTCCTGCAAACCCTAGCTCCAAATATATTTAGAATGTTTAGAGCTTCAACGTATGAATGAATTTGGGAGAGTAGGGATATTTCAGTTTGTAACAGCTAGACATAAATCTAGAAGGTAGTGACACCTAGAAATTGGAAGTATAGTTGGGTATGCCTCATCATGAGATTGGATAGGCACACCCAATCAAGCATCCGGAGAAAGAATGGAAAAGGGTCCAGAACTGAAGCATTTATGTTGTTCTCGGGAGAAGAGAAGATAGCAAAAAAGACTGAAAAGGTAGGGTCAGGGAGTTGGAGGACAAGCAGGAAGCAGGATGCCTCTGCATGTAAGGAAGCAGGTAATTTTATCTAGAGTGGAAGATTCAACAGCATCAAATGATATGTAGAAGTCAAAGAAAATTAGTGAGCAGCTATTTTACCTATCTGAACAAGTCAGATCCCAGTCTTTGGTTCTTGACAGCATATGGTTTTGGGGATATTCACTTATTTCTCACCTCTTCCTTGTTCCTAGTTTATTTTTAGCTATTCCATCTGTGTTGTTTACCACTGTTCTGTGTTACATTACTTGTAGTGAACAATGTCAACTACTTAACAATATAGAAACATTGCTTTGTGTCTGCTTTTCCATAGTCAGTAGATTGATATTTTTAATGTTTGATCATATTTTAAAAATGATCCCTGACTGCTAATCTCATAGCATGAGATTAGCAGGGCAAACTGCCGAATGGACAACATATACCTAATCAATGAAAATATGTCATAGATGAGTCACACTTCAGACACTAATCCATAATGGGTCTCTATTTGGAGTTATTTGAATGACATGTGAGATATATAATCCAAAAGAAATAAGCTTAGAACTGTTTAAGCATGACCTTTCCTAGGAGAAATAAAAAATAAATTAAAAAGTTATTTTCAGAAGGAAAGATATTAAACTCATTCCTAGAGTTAAGAAAAGAATGTTAGGAAAAGATTTACAAAATAAATTGTATAATATCTATAAATATCATGGGGGATAAATAAATAGGAACTGGGAATACATCTCCAGGTATTTTCACAGAACAGCTTAACGACAAAGACGTTTCCTAAGGCTTAAATGTAGCATTATTTTGAATTGTAAAAATACAAGTTAAACAATATTTGTTGTAAAAATGTTTCTTATATATTATTACATATTGCACATCAAGAATATTTTTAAATAAAGTGAATATTATATACTTGCTTTTTTGGTAAACATTGCCTAAGTAAAATACACAATTTTGGCTTTTGCTCTCAAAAACAGGCCTTGATGTTCACATAGTTAGAGCTGCAACTGTAGAGCACTGTTGCCAAAGGAGGATGGTAAACTTTTTGGTAATGCTGAACCTACTAGCAGGTGAGGGCATTTAGCATACTGATGGTGATATGAACTAAAGGGAATGTTGACACTGTCCTAAACAATATTCCTTTTATTTTTAAAGTTATTTCCTTGAGGGCAAAATCATAACCTGTATAAGCTCATAGTATATTATGGCTTATTATTTTGCCTTTGCTATATTGCTAAGAAAATAAATTTGCTTATCCTGATAAATTTATTCTTCACAAGGCCATGAATATTATTTTTTCCCAATAGCTTGTAATTTCATTATAGCTTGCAAGTCGATTTTTTCTTTTGTTATTTGCTTCAGTATTTCACCAAGCATAAAATTTTAGATAAATATTCCACTTGGGGGTTTATTGTGCCATCCTCTTCTTTCTACTTAAAAGATGCACTTTTTAAAACGGCAATATATTTGTCCTTCTCATCTTCCAAAATCTCAAAAATATTCAATGAATTCTAATAAATAATAATTTTCTGTGATTATTTTGGCCAGTTCATTATGGAATTGGGGTCTTGCAGAAGTATATAAATTTTTAAATTGTTTAACTTGGCTCATATTTTTATTAGAAGTTGTTTATATTTTAATCAAGACTTTTCATTCTGCTGCATTTTGTGGGGCATAATTGTGTTTTCATAAGGAAATATATGATACAACATATGAATTAATAACTAAACAGGAGACTTAGACTTACTTCCAACTCCTGTTTGGGAATTTATAAATGGGAAGGAGCATCACTTCCAGCTGTAGAACAGCAAGCAAAAAAACTAGAGAGTTTGCAGATTCACAACTTTTCTTGGACTCATCAGAGAACTAAGGTCATAGGGCAACCAACTAACCTGAAACTTAGGAGGAGACACAAGCACTTGTTTTCCTGGAGCAGATATCTCCAGATGGCAGTAAGAATTTAGCTGAATTTTTAAATCGAATTGATAAAGCCAGTTGTGCACTAGAAAGATAATATAGCAACCGTATTGACTGCAGATATGAGGGAAATTTGCACTGCAGGCTTTTCTCCATAGACTTCAATGTATACTCAAAAAAAAAAAAAAAAAAACTGTCTAGAGTCCTCTGAAAGCATCTCTTCTGATACAGGCATAGCATAAGAAGTACAGGAATCACTCTGAGAAAGGCAGGAATCATCACCTGGATCCTTCTCCCCTTCCCCCTACAGAAGAACCTGGATCCTTCTCCCCTTCCCCCTACAGAAGAAAAGCCTTAAACTGCTAAGTGTAGGACAGCGGTTCTCTGAAACACAGTGTAAAAGGAAGACCTAAAGTTGAGAGTGGAGCAGATACTGAGAAAAGAAATGGCTATCCATGTATTACCCATCCTAAACACGAGAGAATACTAGAGGAATTTGCAGCCTGTGATGCCAGGTAACCTTGGTAACAACAAATCCCAAACCTAGCTTAACTCCTGAGTAGAATGATTCAAACCCCAGACCTAGCAGAAGGACAGTCATTCTCATTTAAAGACATAAACACTATTTACTCATTCTTTAATGTCCTACACAAGATATTTAGTTTTAAACAAAATGTACAAGATGTGTACAATGGCAACAAAAAATGGGCACACTGCCAAAACAAAAAGAATTTAACAAAACCAAAGATATGACTTACATAATAAAACTATCAGACAGAAAACTTTTAATTACTGTCATTAATATTTTAAAGACTCAAATGGGAAAAGTGAACAATATGTACATCACATAGGTAATTTTAGCAGGCAACTGGAAACCATAAGAGTCAAATGGAAATACTAGAACTGAAAAACATAGCAACAAAAGTGAAGAATGCATTTGATGGGCTCATCAATATGCTTGGTATACCTGAGGAAAGAATTATTTTACTTGAAAACAGGTAAATTGAGAGCTGAGGTACAATAGTGTATTTGCAATCTTCTGGGAAGTAATCTTAAATATGTGTACTTGTAATCCCAGATGGAGAAAAAGAGAACAAGACCAAAGAAATATTTGAGGAAATAATGGCAAATAATTCTCTGAAATTGATGATAAAGAAATTAATAAGGATTTAATGAGAAAAAGATCAATGAGAGACACCAAAACAGATTGAAGAAGCTCAGAGAACAGTACACACATAAAAACATATATAAAAAGGAAACCATACTCAAACTGCTAAAAACCGAAGATAAAAAGAGAATTTGGAAGACATCCCAAGAAAAAGACATATTATGTACAGTGGACTTGTTATCAGAAACAAGACAAGTCAGAAGACAAAAGGATAACATCTTGAAACTGATGGAAGATAGCTACTCTCAACCCAGAATTTTATAACCACTGAAAGTTATCATGATGAAGGAGAAATGAAGATGTTGTTTGACATATAAAAATGGGGAGAATTTATTGTCGGCAGAGCTTCTATATAAGAAATATTAAAGGAGGTTCTTTAGGGATATGGAATGTAATACCAGAGTTAAACTTGGTTATTGACATGGTTTGGTTCTGTGTCCCCACTGAAATCTCACATCAAATTGTAATTCCCACATGTCAGGGGAGGGACCTGGTGGGAAGTTATTGGATCATGGGGGCAGATTTACCCCTTGCTGTTCCCGTGATAGTGAGTGAGATCTCATGAGATCTGGCTTTTAAAAGTTTGTAGCACTCCCACCTTCACTTGCCCTCTCTCCTGCTGTGCTGTGGGAAGATGTACCTTGCTTCCCCTTCACCTTCTGCCATGATTGTAAGTTTCCTGAGGCCTCCCAGTCATGTTTTTTGTTAAGCCTGTGGAACTGTGAGTCAATTAAACCTCTTTTCTTCATAAATTATCCAGTCTCACTTTGTTCTTTACAGCAGTGTGAAAACAGTCTAGTATAGCTCTAGAGAAAGAAGTGAAGGGCGCTGAAAATAAAATGAATGAAGGTAAAAATAACACATGTTTCTCATATTTTTAGTTGCTCTGGAAGATAACTGACCACTTATTAAAAAATAATAGCAATGTGATATTTATTTATCTTACATGTAAAAATAAAATATATGACAAAATACTATAAATGTTGTGTAGGAGAAGTATTGGGATGTAGTGTTACAACATTCTTATAATACATATTAAACAATATAACATTTGGGAGTTGACTAAAGATATATAACTTAAACTAGGGTAAGCATTAGACACTTTTTGAAAAATTATGTATTGTAAGTTAATACCAGAAGTAATATGGTATCGTAAAATATATTTAATCAAAAAAAGAGAAGAGGAAAAAATAAACAACATATGGAACAAGTAGAGAACAGACAGAAAGATGGTAGATTTTTAATTTAACAATGTTAATAATTACATTAAATGAAAATAGTCTAAACACATTCATTTAAAAACTGAATGACAGATTAGGTAATAAAAGCAAGATCCAAATATATAGTGTGTACAAGAAACCCACTTTATGTGTATGGATATGTATAGAAAAGTAAAATAATAGAGAAAGAGAGATTATGAAAACATCAACCAAAAAAACTGGAATTGCTATATTAATATCATTAGAGCTCAAATTAAATGTATTAACAAGGTTAAAGATGAACATTAAATAATGACAAAGAAGTCAATTTTCCAGGAAGACATCTTCAGTCCCAAAAAAGTGTTTAGGTATATATGTACTTAACAACATAGATTCAAAATATATAAGGCAAAAATGAATAGACTTGAGGGGATTAATAGATAAATCCATAATTATATTGGAAGGCTGTAACAGTCCTTTCTCACTAATTAATAAAACAACCAAATGGAAAATGAGTAAGTATAAAGAAGACCTGAGCAACACAATAAACTCAATCAACCAATTTGACCTAATTTATATTTATATAACAGTCTAACCAACAATGCAGCTAAAACAACTCTTCAATTTGATGCTTATATAGTATTAGAACAGAAAAAAACTCAAATTCACGATCTAATCTACCATCCTAAGATACTATAAAAGTAAGTGCAAATTAAACCCAGGGCAAGCAGGAGGAAAAACTAGTAAATATAGATGCAGCAACCAAATAATTTGGAAACAGACTAATCAAGAGAATGAATGAAATTAAAAACTGATATTTGGGGAAAAAAAGGCAATAAAATATAATAAACCTATTTTTGAAAGACATAAAACACTAACTTTCACTAAAAATACAGGTTATACGAGTAGTCCTGTTTGTATTTAAAAGTCATTTAATGAAGACACCTCTAGGCTCAGATAGATTACTAGTGAAGTCTATTAGCCTGTTAAGAAAAAAATAATATAAATTCTACCCAGTCACTTCCAGAAAGGAGAAGAAGCACTTTCAATTTATCTAATACTGAAATCAGACACAGACATCACCAAGAAAAGAAATTGCTAGCCAACACACCAATACATCTCATGAATATAGATACAAGAATGTTCAATAAAATTTTACGAAAAAAATCATCTAGTAATATATTAAAAGGATATTATATTATGAGAAAATTGTATATCTCCAGAATATCCAAAATTGATTTAACATGAGAAAATCAAACAGTGTAATTAATTGTATTAAGAGAATAAAGAAGAAAATTCATATGATGATCTCATAAATGCAGAAAAAGCATTTGACAAAATTCAAAATCTATTCCTGGTAAACTTCTGAAAACACTAAAAATAGGAAGATAATTAGTTAACCTTAAATAAGACACTTATTATGGAAATAACTGGCATCATATTTATTAGTGAAAGACTCAGTGCATTTCCACTAAGATCAGGAACGAGGTGGTGAACATATAGCATATTATAGTTCCTTTTTTTTTTTTTTTTTTTTTTTTACATTGTCCTTGTGGCGTGCAACCTTACTAAAATCTATTAGTTTCAGGATTTGTTTTATAGATTGTTGGGGATTTTCTACATAGAAACCATTATTGCATGTAAATAGATATTGGTGGGAAATATACAGTCGCAGAACAAACCTATACCATTATTATTTATTAATTTTCTTAAAAAGGTGCAGAAAATTCAATAGAGAAAAGTATTTTCAATAAATTGTGCAGAAAGCAATTGGATGTCTATATCTAAAAAATGAACATAGACCCATGTTTCACACCTTATATAAAATTTAATTCAATTGTATTATAAGTCTGAATGTAAAACAAAATGTAAAACTTTTGAAGAAATACAATATTTGTGACTTGGGGTTCAACAAATTCTCAGATATGATACCAAAGTCGACCGAGTGCAGTGGCTCACGCCTGTAATCCCAGCACTTTGGGAGGCCGACTACGAGGTCAGGAAATCGAGACCATCCTGGTTAACATGGTGAAACCCCGTCTCTACTGAAAATACAAAAAATCAGACAGAGGAAGTGCCGGGCGCCTGTAGTCCCAGCTACTCGGGAGGCTGAGGCAGGGGAATGGGGTGAACTCAGGAGGCGGGGCTTGCAGTGAGCTGAAATGGTGCCACTGCACTGCAGCCTGGGCGACAGAGTGAGACTCCGTTTCAAAAAAAAAAAAAAAAAAAAAATTCTTAGATATAATACCAAAGTCATCATCCATAAAAGAAAATATAAATATATTTAACTTTAACAATATAAATTTTTGGTCTTGAGAAAACATTAAGACAATGAAAAGAGAAACCGCAGACTGGGAGAACGTATTTATTTACAAGTCAATTAATTGCAAAGGATTTATATTCAGAATATATAAAGAACTCATACAACTCAATAATAGTGAAAACTAATGAAAACAAATAAGTAAAAGATTAACAGGTACTTCACCATAAAAGACATATGGATGGCAAATAAGCATATGAAAATATGCTTAACCTTGTTACTTGTTAGGAAATGGAAATATAAAACAAAATGAGATACCACTACACACCTATTATTATAACTTTAAAAAAACTGAAAGAGGCCGGGTGCGGTGGCTTACACCTGTAATTACAGCACTTTTGGATGCTGAGGCGGGTGGATCATGAGGTCAGGAGTTCGAGACCAGCCTGACAAACATAGTGAAACCCCGTCTCTACTAAAAATACAAAAAATTAGCCGGGCATGGTGGCGGGCGCCTGTAATCCCAGCTACTCGGGAGGCTGAGGCAAGATAATCGCTTGAATCCGGGGATTGGAGGTTGCAGTGAGCTGAGATCACACCACTGCACTCCAGCCCCGGCAACAGTGCAAGATTCCGTTAAAAAACAAAACAAAACAAAAACACCTGAAAGGAATGAGTGCTGGGGAGAATCTGGAGTGACTGGAGCCCTCAGACATTGCTGGTGAGAATGCAAATGGCTGTCATGACACTTTGGGAAACAGCTTGGTAGTTTCTTATGAAGTTGAACTTGCTTTATGAGTCAGCCATCACGCTACAAGGTATATACTCAAGAGAAATGAAAACTTAGGTTCACACAAAATCTTGTACATAAATATTTTAGTAGCTTTATTTATAATCACCAGAAATTGGAAGCAATTAAGATGCGTTCAACCAGTGAATTCGTAAACAAACGGTGGTATAACCTGAAAATGGACACTCAACTCTAAAAACTGAATGAGCTATTGATATACACACACACACACACGTTACATGTTTCCATTTGTATGATATATTGGAAAATATCTTGTAAATAAAATATTTTGAATAAAATTAGATTCAGTAGGTGCAGTTTTGGTTTCACTTGGTTTTCTTTTTTTATTATTTGTATAAATTTAAGGCATGCAAGAGCAATTTTGTTACATGGATATATTGCATAATGGTAAAGTCTGAGCTTTTAGTATAACCATCACTTGAATAGTGTATGTTGTACTCATTAAGTAATTTCTCATCCCTCACTATGCTCTCATCCTCCCATCCTTTTGAGCTTTTCCACTGTCCATTATCCACACTCTGTGTCCATTTAATAATGTACACATGCTTAGTTCGGACTTATAAGTGAGAAAATGTGGCATTTGTCTTCCTGTTTCTGAGTTATTTCACTTCAGATGTTGGCTTCTAGTTCATCTGTGTTGATACAAAAGATATGATTTCAGTCTTTTTATGGCTGAATAGTAGTCCATTGAAAAAATGCTCAACACCGCTAATCAAAGACAACTACAAGTTAAAACCGTCATGAGGAATCATCTTACACCAGTAAGAATGGCTATTATTAAAAAGTCAAAAAAGAACAGAAGTTAGCAAAGATAAGGAGGAAATGGAATACTTTTACACACTTAGTGGGAATGTAAATTAATACAACCTCTATGGAAAAAAGTACAATGCCGTCTCAGAGAACTAAAAAATAGAACTATCATTTGCTACAGCAATCCAGTACTGGTTATATTCACTTGTATATTTATCACAGCACTATTCACAATAGTAAAGATATGGAGCCGACTAAGTGTTTTATCAGTGGATGATTGGATAAAGTAAATGTGGAGTATATACACACACATACATACACACTTGGATTTCTTATTGCTCGTCTCTTACAGTACGTGTGTTTGTATGTTTGTGTGATGCTTTTATTAGTAAGCATTTTAGATTAAAATATTATTTGCCATATAAATGAATCCAAATAACCTGTAGCTTAATTATTTTTATGTGGTGTAAGTATTTATTAGAAATCAAATGGATGGTGGAATTTAGTATACTATAGAACTTTAACCCCGGAAGTAAGTTATATTTTCTGCACACTGGTTCATGTCACTGCAAGTTGTTTTTCCATCACAGAACTACAAATGCGAGTATATAGCAAATGTCTAGCATGCTATCTACAATGAATAATGTATGATTAATTAGTCATTTTTTAAGTGGAAAATTATTTCAAAGTGGAGTAGTTTTAACTATTATTTGATTTTCAAATACATTTAAAGAGTATGTTAGATTAGCAAAGGCAGAAATATTTTCATCACTGTGTTATTTATTAATGCCTGGACCAATGTTTGGAACATAGTAGACCTCTGATTAATATTTTATGAATTATTTATTGAATGCCTTTGGAATAATAATACATCATAAATAAATATTACAAAACCATTTTTCTAAGATACACTTTAGGAAAATCTAGAATAAACATGAATTTTGGGGTTGTAGCATTGTTATATTATGAATATGAATTGAACACTCAGTAATAGGAGAGAGAGGAATAAACAATAAATAATCTTTGAGATGAAGATATTTCCATGGCTAATATAGTAGGCAACAAAAAAGATGTACTTGTAAACCTGGCTTTCTATTATGTACTGCTTTTCTGATGATTTCATTGCTTTAGTATTTTTAACTTGTTTCTAATAAGAGCTGATTGGTTATTTTTCCCCATGGTATATATAAATGTGTATATTCTGAAGAATCATTTATTAAGACAAATTAAATTTTTGTTTCATTTATTGATACAGTTTGCCAGCAATTAGTGTCCAAGTTAAGAAATACTGTTATAGCAACAGTGATTTCCCTAGATGACTTCTTAAATCATAAAGTGAGAGTATTTCACATTATATCTGCTTTGTTTAAATTTATCTGTTCTGAAAATAGCAACATTGATTCCATGATATACCTGATATATTCTAATTGCCTAGAATGTAAACCACAAATTCTGCATTGCAGATACTATCATAGTAAATGCTGTTTAACTCATGCAAAATTTATAGAATGATGACAAAACAAAGCTTCTGAGAGAATAATTGTTTCACCACAAGCGTTTTATGTATCTGACTCCATTTCTACACTGTAAATCAGCCTTGAATTGTCATTGAGTCCTATGATACACACTATTAATGGTAAGAAAATATCCCATTTTAAGCTATATTTTTATTGACCTGTATGTTTATATGAATGTGAATGTGTGTGTACTAGTGTGTACATGTTTATGTATGCACACCTTTTTTTTTTACATACTTTTATTTTTTAACTAAAATGTTTTTTCTTTACTTAACACATCATGCATTGTTACTTTGACCTGTACAATCTAACACATATCTGCCCTTTCATCCAATGGTAAGGAACAAAACCCTGTAAGAGTGTAGGAAAACTGAGGATGGCCTGTCTACAAGTGTGGCTGCCCATTGGAAACACTTGTGGAATTTTAAAGATATATTGATACCTTTGTTCCACCCCAGAAATTCTGATTAAAAATTTATTATATGTACATTGGATATCAGGATTTTAAAATAATCTCCCCAAAAGATCCTAATATGCAGTAAAATCTGAAACTCCTTCTTCTAGAATACAACAATAAAAGTGCCTAATAAACAATGATTAGCGTGTGTCTTGAAACCAGAAACAACCATTTTCTTAACCTTTTATGGTTTAAAAAAAGTATGGTAGGGAAGTTATTTTAAAAGGAATTAAAGGTGATTTTATGTGCCATATGTATGTGTGTGTGTGTTTTTTTTTTTTTACTGCAATCTTCAACATAATGGTTTTGAATTAAGGTATAACCTGTTCTTCTTGTGGAGTGTGTGCAGTAGAAAATCACCCAACTTAAGGGTCAGAAAATATGAGTGTGTGTGGTGGTTCTGCCACTTCTTAAATATATTGCCTTGATTGAGTCTCTTATAAGACTTACTTTCTTATTGCCCATGGTAATATAGGTGTTATGGCATTTCAAAAGTTAAATGGTGTGTTTGTAATAAAGGCTCTATGTAACAAACCCATAGCTAACATGGGTTTCCAATACTGAACAGGAAGAGTTGAAAGCATTCCCTCTAAAAACTAGAGCTAGACAGTTTTCTGTTTAGTTCTTATTCACTGTTCTTATTCAACATAGCACTGGAAGTCCTAGTCAGAGCAATTAGGCAACAGAAAGAAATAAAGGTATCCAAATTGGGAAAGAGGAAGTCAAATTGTCCATTTTTGAGCATGACATGATATTAGATACAGAAAAACATAAAGACTCAACCAAGAAACTCTTGGAACTGATACATGAATTCAGTAAAGTTGTAGGATACAAAATCAACATATAAAAATTACCGAGACTAGCTTGGTTTTGGAGACCCTAACCCAGCGGCGCTAGAGGAATTAAAGACACACACACAGAAATATAGCGGGTGGAGTGGGAAATCAGGGGTCTCACAGCCTTCAAAGCTGACAGCCTAGAACAGAGATTTACCCATATTATTTATTGACAGCAAGCCAGTGATAAGCATTTTTTCTATAGACTGTAGATTAACTAAAAATATTCCTTATGGGAAACAAAAGGATAGGCTTAAATAAAGGGATAGGTTTGGCTAGTTATCTGCAGCAGGAGCCTGTCCTTAAAGCACAGATCACTTATGCTATTGTTTGTGGTTTAAGAATGCCTTTAAGCGGTTTTCTGCCCTGGGCGGGCCAGGTGTTCCTTGCCCTCATTCTGGTAAACCCACAACCTTCCAGCATGGACATTATGGCCATCACGAGCATGTCACAGTGCTGAAGAGATTTTGTTTATGGCCAGTTTTGGGGCCAGTTTATGGCCAGATCTGGGGACCTGTTCCCAACAAAAAAAAAATCATTATCATTCATATACATCAGCAATGAATTAGCTGGAAAAGAAGTCAAGAAAGTAATCTTTTTTATAATAGCCATAGCAAGAAATTACATACCTAGGAATACATTTAACCATAGAGGTGAAAGATCTCTACAGTTAAATCTATAAAACGCTGGTGAAAGAGGACATAAAAATATTGTAAGATGGCTAGGCACAGTGGCTCATGCCTGTTACCTCAGCACTTTGGGAAGCTGAAGCAGGAAGATTGTTTAAGCTCAGGCATTCGAGACCACACAACATAGCAAGGCCCCAACTCTACAAAAATTTTAAAAAATTAATCAGGCCTGGTGTCATGCACCTGCAGTCTCAGCCACTGAGGTGGGAGGATTGCTTGAACCTGGGAGGTTGAGGCTTCAGTGAGCGATGATTGTGCCACCTCACTCCAGCCTGATAATAAGAAAAGAAAGAAAAAATAGTAAGACAACCTATGCTCAGGGATTCAAAGAATTAATATTGTTATAATGACCATACTACCCAAAGCAATCTCAGGTTCAGTGAAATCCCTATTAAAATATCAGTGACAGGCCGGGTGCGGTGGCTCACACCTGTAATCCCAGCACTTTGGGAGGCCAAGGCAGGCGGATCATGATGTCAGGAGATCGAGGCCATTCTGACTAACACGGTGAAACCCCGTCTCTACTAAAAATATAAAAAATTAGCCGGGTGTGGTGGTGGGTGCCTGTAGTCCCAGCTACTCAGGAGGCTGAGGCAGGAGAATGGTGTGAACCTGGGAGACAGAGCTTGCAGTGAGCCGAGATCGCACCACTGCACTTCAGCCTGGGCGACAGAGCGAGACTCCGTCTCAAACAAATAAATAAATAAGAAAAATAATAAAATAAAATATCAATGACATTCTTCACAGAATTAGAAAAACTATTAACATTTGAATTGAACCACAAAACACTTTGAATGGCCAATACCAAGCAAAAATAACAAAGTCGGAGATATCACATTACCTGAATTCAAAACATATGACAAAGGGATAAGTAACCAAGCAGCATGATATTGGTATAAAAACGGGCACATAGACCAATAGAACAGAATAGAGAACCCAGAAATAAATTCACATATTTATAGCCAACTGAATTACAAGAAAGGTGCCAACAATGTGTGTTGGGGAATAGACTCTCTTTTCAATAAAATTTAGGAAAACTAGATATCTATATGCAGGACAATGTAAGTAGACTCCTGCCACTTGTCAAATACAAATATCAACTCAAAATGTATTACATATTTAAATATAAGGCCTAAAAATATAAAATCACTGGAAGAAAACATAGGAGTAATGCTTCAAGACATGAGTCCAGGCAAATATTTTATGGGTAGGACTATGAAAGCATAGGCATCAAAACAAAAAGGACATTATAAAGCTAAAACCCTTCTGCACAGTAAAGGAAACAACCGAGTCAAGACATAACCTGCAGAATAGGAGAAAATATTTGCAAATTATTAATCCAAGGAGGGACTAATATCCAGAATATATAAGGAACTCAAACAACTCAATATTCCCCAAACAAATGATTCTATTAAAAATGGACAGAAAATCAGAGTAGACATTTCTCTATAGAAGATATACAGATGGCCATTAGGCTTATGAATAAATGTTCAAAATCACTCATCATCAAGAAAATGCAAATCAAAACCACAATTAGATATCACCTAACCTCAGTTAGAATAGCTATTATCAAAAAGACAAATAATAACAAAGGCTGACGAGGATGCAGAGAAAAATGAAGTTTTATACTCCATTCTTGGGAACATCAATTAGTATAGCCATTATGGAAAACAGTATGGAAGTTCCTCAAAAAAACTAAGAATAGAACTACCATATGATCCAGTAATTCCACTAATGGATATTTATCCAAATGAAAAGAAATCAGTAGATCAAAGAGTTATCTTTACCTCCATGGTTATTGCAGCACTATTCACAATAGTCAAGACATAGAGTCAACCTAAGTACTCCTCAACAGATAAATGGATCAAGAAAAATGTGGTAGTATACACAATGGAATATTATTCAGCCATTAAAAGAAGGAAATTAGGTCGTCTGCAGCTACATGGGTGAATCTGGAAGACCTTATGTTAAGTTAAATAAATCAGGCACAAAAAGATAAATACTACGTGTTCTCACTCAAGTGGAAGCTAAAAAAAATGAGTTTATAGAAATAGAGAGTAGAATTACGGTTGCTAGAAGTGGGGAGGAGAGGATAGGGAGAAGTTACTTAATGGATGAGGAATTATAACTAGATGGGAGGAATAAGTTCTAGTGTTCTGTAGCACTGTGGGGAGAATATACCTCACAATAATTTATTGTGTATGTTAAAAATCCTAGAAGAGAGGATTTTAAATGCTTCCTACAAAGGAAATGAGAAATGTTTGAGGTGATAGATATGCTAATTACAGTAATTTGATCATTACACATTGTATACATATACAGGAATATTCTATGCTCCATAAATATGTACAATTATTATGTGTCAACTAAAAATAAAAGAGAAAAATAGTGTCTATAATTATTCAGGTATAATTTTGTACTGTTATCTGTAGCCTGCTCTGGCCTCTTATGTTTACAAAGTATGTTTTTTAAGTTCACTTTACTGAATGACATATTTACTCTTAACTCATTTCATGTATTTTTTATTAAATAATTATTCAATGCCTACTACATGCCTGTCAGACACTTGCTAAATGTTGAATGTACAGTGTCATGTGAGACATGATTCCTGTCTCCAGTGAGTTATTGTCCAATGCAGAAGAAAGCTACACACACACACGTGCACATGTGTATTTTGAAGGGCGGGGTGAACTAAAAGTCCAGGATTACCTAAGTAAAATGTGAAAATGCTCAATTGAGAAGGTCATTGTGTAGTTCTTTAAAGTCCAAACCAAATTTGTTCAAATCTAAGGCATCTTTCTGATGTATCGTAGGCATTGAAGTTTTGGTGCACTGAGTAGAATACATCGTGATTATGAAATGTTTTCATTTGGAGGTAGTATAAGTTAATTGATAATGGTAGAGGCTTTGAAATCATATTGTCTTGGTTCAATTTTTTGCCCCTCAACAAATAAGCTGTATGATTATGGATAGGTTTTTATCCTTTGGGTTTCACTGTCCTCATATGTAAAGTAAGCAAATAGCGCTAATACTTCTTGGACTTGTTATGAGAATGAATAGGTAATACCTACAAAATGTTTTGAGTGTTGTCCTTACACATAGGGATTAGACAATATTCACTATTATTTTAAAGTTACTTTAATAATATTGCGTATTTGGGAAGAAGATATTTTTCTGCCTTTTCTACATCGGAATGGTTAGTTGAAAATATTTTACTCTTAAGGTAATTATTGAACTGTGAAAATGATATCATCAGCAAGATATAGAAAAAAGTTGGCAAAGGTAAAAATACTTCTATTTTGCATCGAAATATTAATATGTTATTTTTCTGATTTATGGCTCAGACCTATTCATTATTATTCCTTAGATGCTCGAATCCTCTATTTAATACCATGTGGTACTTTTAAAGAGAACATCTGTTTTTGTACGAAGTGTTGCTATGAAACCTCAGTAGAAAAACATAGCAAACACATATAAAACGTTTAGTATTGCAATTAAGGCATGGGATTATATTGGTTTGGTCTGACTGTTCATTAAAAAAAGTAAACAATTATTAGCTAAAGCACACATTTCATATGAATAAGTAAATATGAAATTCAGGGATTATATTGTTCTTTGGTAAAAATCTTTGTGTTATAGATTTTAGTGCCTTGAAGACTCATAGGAAATATAGGTTCTTTTATGTTTAAATGTGTTTTGTTACAGAAATTACTCCACCTATCTTAAATGAAGAACTCATTGAAGTTTTTAGACTATATTATTTTTCTTGTATTCCACAATAACTATGTTATTACTTCCAATCTTTGATTCTGAGAAATCTGGCCTTTATCTTCTCTTTATCTTTTAGAGACAGAAAATCTCTTGATAGTTTGAGATATAGGGTAGAAGTATGCAATTTTTTATTCCTTTTAAACTTCACTCTTTTATATTAGAAGATGTTCTGTGAGGTTTTTTCCTGGACAAATATTAAGACAGAATCAAGCAAAACCAATGTAAACACACTGTTACATTTACACACAAGAAAAGAGGTGTGTCATCAATTAATTTACATAAATTATCTAGCTGGCTTTGAAACCTATTGACATGTGAGAAGTTCAGAGTTCCTTCAGCGTAGGGCATTCTGTTAAAAATATACGTGTTTAAACAGACAAAATAATTTATATAGATACTATAGAAATTTTCTTTAATGATATGAAGTGTAATTTGTATTTACTTTCTTCAAATATGGGAACTTCTAATGACTTTCAAAATTGCCATGATGTTGAAGACAGTGTTTATAATGATATCATATACAAGTATATATTTTACTGCTCTTTCTTCTTCGTTTCTGTGCAATCTGTTACACCAACCAAAAATAAGATTGAACCGAGATATGATTTTTAGTAAACTTAGTGCTTAGTAAATGTATTTAGATGCTTAGTAAATTAACTATAATTAATTTAGGTGTTTAGTATATTTATTGAATGGAATCTTACCTAATATTTATAACTGAAATATTTTATAATTGATTTATAAAAATCACAAGTGATGTTCTTTTTATACAATATCTATGTCTTTATCAAGTCATAGAGATTGCATACTTAGTATAAAGAGCAACATCAAGATTTTGATGGCTGGAAAGAACACTAGAGGAGGAACCCTGAATATCCATTTTCACTTAACTTATCTGAGTCTGATACCTTGTGCATAAAATGGGAACGATGACATTACCCCAGTAATTATAGTTTTTTATTTTTTTCCAGTCACCTTAGAAATATGTACTGAGTACCTCATTATGTGCTGCTCATAATTTTAAATATTGTACTGAGGATTTACTCCCTACTTTCAAAGAAATACCTTATAGTCAGTGGGAAGCAACAACAACAAAAATCTAGCAGACTCTTTTACTACAAGGTAGTATGTTATAACATTGTAAATTTGGTTTTATTTGTTGATTACAGCTTAAATATCACCTCTTCAGAGGAATTTCCTGATCACCCACTTTAAAGCAGCCTTCCAGGCAATATCATAATCTT
This sequence comes from Chlorocebus sabaeus, assembly GCF_047675955.1. Lineage (NCBI taxonomy): Eukaryota > Metazoa > Chordata > Mammalia > Primates > Cercopithecidae > Chlorocebus > Chlorocebus sabaeus. The sequence continues at coordinate 41,272,323 of NC_132913.1, forward strand.
TTTTAAAGTGCACAACACTATCTACATTTTCTTTCTTATTTGTTTATTATTTTTCTGTCTCCCCTCAAATAAAATATCAGTCTTATGGCTGCAGGTACTGTGTTGTTCAGTTCTTTACTCTAGTCCTAATCATTATGCCTATATATATATATGGTTTTCATTAAATATTTATTGAATAAATGAATGAAAGGAAACTTACAAATACTTGTGCTATGGCAGTATAGATAAGGAGATTTTATTTAAATGATATTTGTTTCTACTGTGTTCCAGAGACATACTATTTGCCCCTGGGAGTACTTTGTTAATCTTAGTCTGGTGGGAAGACATTGATCAGCTTTATAATTTCAAACAATTGTGAGTGCTATGGAGAAATAGTGAAGGGTGGTGTATGACTATGTTAAAGAATAAGGTATCTCCCGAATATGGGAAATTAGGAGCCTTTCAAGGAAGTTTCACTTGAGCTGAAATTTGAACTGTTTGAATTAACCAAGCAAAAGCATTGAGAACATCATGTGCAAAGGCCCTGTGGTGATGGCAGCAGGAGTCTTTTAAGAAAGTGAAAGAAAACCAGTATGGATTAACTGTAATGGGCGGGCACTTGGTAGAGTGGGAGAGATATGGGTGAAATGCTGGACAAAGAACTTGTATGTCACTGTGCTGACTTACACTGTGCTGGTCTGTATTAATAGTTGATATCAGAAAGCAAAATGTATACAGGAGAAACAGTGTAAACAAAGGAAAAGAGTAAAAAAAAAAGTTAGTGATACATATAGTCTTTGTCCTCTGATGTAACTGGGTTACTTTGAAATATCAACATATTCAAAATCTCTTCTGTCAACACTACTATAAGGATGTTATATATACATATATACATACATACATAAAAACATGTATTACAAATAGAAATAAGGTCTCTATTTAAAAATCTAACAGTTATTTGCTAATCACTTGTTTTTATACATATAGTACTTAAAGAAATAAATATTCATCAGAGTGAATTAAAAACACGTCTACAGTATAATCAGTAGAGAATAGGTCACATTAAATACAAAATGTATAATTAAGCCAAAATATTCATTGAATGTATGACTCACATAGGAAGAGACACAAGGTCTAGGACTATTTTCAAAAAATCAGCTGGTACTTAAAACATGCATTTGAAAAGCATCATAACAAACATATGACGTACACAAATATAAAAGGGAATAGCTGAGTAAGATCTAGGCTTGGCCAGGTGCGGTGGCTTATGCCTATAACCCCAGCACGTTAAGAGGCCCAGGTGGGTAAAGGGAGGTGAAACCCAGTCTCTACAAAAAATACAAAAATTAGCCAGGCGTGGTGGTGATGGCATGTGCCTGTAGTCCCAACTACTCACGAGGCTGAGGCAGAATATCACTTGAATCCGGAAGGTGGAGGTTGCAGTGAGCAGAGATGGCGCCACTGCACTCCAACCTGGGTGACAGAGTTAGACTCTGTCTCAAAAAAAAAGGAAAAAAAAAAGAAGGTCTGGGCTTAGTTAAATATAGAAGGCTTTGTAGAGGATCAGGTTTGAATTGAATTTTGAGAAAAGAAAATGATGAATATTAATAAACAAGTGAAGTGAATGGGAGAGCTGCCAATAATCAAAGGTATGAAGCCCAAGCCATAGAAGTAAGAACTAATGAAATATGGGAAATTAACAAAGATATAAATGTTATGGAAAGATAAAGCTCAAGAGCAGAGACCTCGATTAAAAAGATACCTTGACAATTATCTGATGGATAAGGGAAGAAAGAGCATTTCAGATGGAGGCACTCCCTGTGTGGCAGTGTGGATCATTCAGTGTCAGTCATGTAGCAAGATGATGTTAGCTTGGAGATGTAGCTATGGTAGAGGCTGACCATTACTAAAGGAGCTAGATCAGGATAGGCCTGGTCGTCTTGCTATGGAGTTGTAGTCTGGTGCATTGAAAAAGTACTGAGTGACACAGAAGGGAGCTAGGACATGACTACAGAGGGCTTGGAGGGAGATGATGAACATAAAGGAAAGGGGAAGTGAGGCGAGAAACTAGATTTTAGAGGTATTTAGTCAATTCAATAGGATGTAATGATTTATTGGAGGTAGAATGAAGGGGAAGGAGAATGAAATATCATTCTTATATCTGTCTTAGCTAATTGAACACCTAAGGGGAACCCTGGGCCAACAAAGTTTTTCTTTTTTTAATCTTTATTTTTTAGAAGAGATAATGAATTAATTGTTATTTGCATTTAATCCAAGGTAATCGAGATACACAGGATGAGATATCTAGAGGGTAGATAGTCAGGCCCAGCCTTGGTGTTACCCAGTTGGAAGCCATAGCATCGTAATGGATTAGATTTTAGCTGGGCCTAGGAGGATGAGGTGTGTTACGGTCAGTACAAGGGAAACAGAGAGGGCTTCTGAGCTGCGTGGTGACATGTCCATGGAATAAGGAGAAGGCAGGTATCACTGAACTCAGCATGTGCTGGAGTAATGTGTGATAAGGATGAATCATGGATCAGTAAGGTGAGGCAAATTTATAGATGGAAGTAACAGAAAAAGAGGTGCTACACTTTTTAATTGAAGCAACTTTTAGAAAAGGAAGATGAAATTAGACAATGAACGAACTGCTTAAGGATGAATAATTGGGTAGACATTGGAGGACAGGACTTTATTTCAGTCGTTATGTGAATTTTGATTACTGTAGTTGGAAGACATAGGAGACGTACATGATAGCTGTGATATAAGAGACAAGGAATAAGAGCAACATGGACATGTAGGCTCAAATTAGATCAATAATTGTATTCGTGATTTATTGACACAAAATGCTCTTTATTGCTTGTATCCCGGATCTTACCTCGTTTCCAGTTAGCTGTGAAGAAGATACTCCTTTGTGACCCTTGCTTTAGTCATCTTTCCATTTGTTTCTTTTCTCTTTGTTTCTGCTGACCTGCTTAGGAGGCTGACAGCTCTGAACGCAAGTGTTTTTGCTTCAGGAGTAGATGGGAGAAAAGCATGTCCTGTAGTTATAATGCTGCATTTTTCTAGGCAGGGAGAAGCAGCCTCTAAATTCTAGAAAAATAACTTCCTTAATTCAATGTAGCAGTTCTGATGCTCCTGTGAGTTTAAGAAAAAACAAACACTTCCTCTACTCACTAAACCAAGCAATAACAAACCAGCAAACCGGAAACCTAACTTAAAGCACAGGAAATCCAGATTGTACTTACTCTCACTCACAAAGAAAACGATTCAGCACATTTTTACTATCATGGCATTATTGCCATTAAAGTCTTTTTATTTCTCTATCTAGTAAGTCTTTTCTTCCTGTTCAATACAGTTTTTTGTTTGTTTGTTTGTTTGTTTGTTTGTTTTTCTGATCTAGTGGAGAGAACATTGCAGGACTATGAATAAGACCCTGAGCTGGATGTCGTGGTTCATGCCTGTAATCCCAGTGTTTTGGGAGGATGAGGCAGGTGGAGCACTTGAGACCAGAAGTTGGAGAGCAGTCTGGGCAAAATAGTGAGACCCCATCTCTACCAAAAATTTAAAAAAAAAAAAAAAAAGAGAAGATGGGCATGGTCGTACATGCCTGTAGTCCTAGCTACTTTGGAGGCTGAAGCAGGAGGATTGATTTAGCCAAAGAGTTTGAGGCTTCAGTGAGCCCTGATCATGCCACTGAGGACAGCCTGGATGACAGACTTTAAAAAATTAAAATTGAAAAGGACTCTGATAACCATTTGTAGATACAAACAAATTTCAAGTTGGGTCTGGTGGGCCGTTTCCTTTAGGGTTCACCACTTGTGGTGCCATGTTGCAAAGACATGGTGCTATTTGTTAAGTAGCTATCTTACATATCTTTTGTCTAATACCTAACAAACTGCTCTTTCAGTTCTCCAGGAAAAAGTTCTGGGCACTTTAAGCCCCATGTCTTGTGCAGAATTGTCCTTCCTATATGTTGTGGTCTAAATTGTGATTCTCCAAAATTCATATCATGAAGCCCCAAAGCATAGTACCTTAGAATGTAACCATATTTGGATATAAGTCTTTAAAGATGTGACTGCTTTACTGTGAGTCCAACAGGGTGGGGCCCTAATTCAATGCAACTGGTGTTCTTATAAGAGGAAAAGGCACTGTGGAGGAAAGAAAGAAGAAAAGGAAGATTAAAAGCCATCTACGCTACAGGAACAAGGTGGCCTTCTGCAAGCCCAGGAGAGAGGCCTGAGAAGAAACCAAACCTGCTGACACCTGTATCTTGACCTTCTAGTTTCCAAAACTGTGACAAAATATATTTCTGTCATTTAGGCCACTTAGTCTGTTTTTTATTTTTCTGTCTGTCATAGAAAGCTTAATATACAGTACTTTCTGGTGAGTAAGTTTTTATTTTCCCTGAGTGAATTTTTAGTAGCACAAAACTTTTCTGTGCTGAAAATGTGAGACCTCTGATGATTTGATGAGCCTTTCTCTTACCCTAACTTGCTTTTACACTTGTAATATTATGCCAAAGCTAAGTGCTTTCTATTCTTATTTTCTTGTTAGTGTGATCTGTTTCATTTAGATGCACTTTTCATTTTTCTAGAAATTTTGAATACATTTGCTAAAGCTGGAATGAAAATCTCAATAAATGAATAAATAATGATTTAGTGACATCTGCTGTGTGCTTGAACATTCGATGATCTTTAAGAATGAAATTTTCCAAAAGAGACTGATCATTAGGGGTTTCTGTAGATCTTAAGTATGATGCTTTTTAAAATCTTTTATCAGAAACAGGCTTCTTTAATCAACATGAATATAATATAGTGATGTAGTTAAGAGTATATGGTCTTGAGTTAATACGCTATGGTTTAAATCCTGGCTCAGCCTCTTGGAAGCTGGGTAGCAATGAGTGAGATAATTAATTAAATTACAGCCTCATTTTCCTCATCTGTAGAACAAGAGTAATAATAGTTGTGTTCAACTCATAGTAAGTTAATAAATACAACAGCACCTGGTTCATGGTAAATCCTCCCTAAATCTGGGCTATTATTACTATTTTTCTGAATTCTATTGCTTGCTGGTCTGAACATCATCTTGGGTTAATATTGTTACTACTGGAACTTTATTATGATATTAAAGCAGGTTTCTCACCTTTGGCTCTATTGACATTTAGGGCTGGGTAATTCTTTGTTGTGAGTGTTCTCCTGTGTATGTAGCATGTTTAGCATCTGTGGAGTTTAACAGCATCTATAAAGTCTACCTACCAGACGCCAGTAGCACACTGCCTCCCCACCCAAGTTGTGACAACTGAAGGTGTCTGCAGATGTATTCATCCATTTTTCACATTGCTATAAAGAAATGCTGGAGACTGGGTAATTTTTTTTTTTTTTTTTTTTTTTTTTTTTTTTTTTTTTTTTTTTTTTTTTTTTTTTTTTGAGACGGAGTCTCGCTCTGTCGCCCAGGCTGGAGTGCAGTGGCCGGATCTCAGCTCACTGCAAGCTCCGCCTCCCAGGTTCACGCCATTCTCCTGCCTCAGCCTCCCAAGTAGCTGGGGGACTACAGGCGCCCGCCACCTCGCCCGGCTAGTTTTTTGTATTTTTAGTAGAGACGGCGTTTCACCATGTTAGCCAGGATGGTCTCGATCTCCTGACCTCGTGATCCGCCCGTCTCGGCCTCCCAAAGTGCTGGGATTACAGGCTTGAGCCACCGCGCCCGGCCGAGACTGGGTAATTTATAAAGAAAAGAGATGTTTGTTGTTGTTGTGTCTCTTCCAGGCTTCGGTATCAGATGATGCTGGCCTCATAAAATGAGTTAGGGAGGATTCCCACTTTTTCTATTGACTGGAGTAGTTTCAGAAGGAATGGTATCAGCTCCTCTGTGTACCTCTAGTAGAATTTGGCTGTGTATCTGGTCCTGGACTTTTTTTGGTTGCTAGGCTATTAATTATTGCCTCAATTTCAGAGCCTTTTATTGGTCTATTCAGGGATTCATCTTCTTCCTGGTTTAGTTTTGGGAGGGTGTAAGTGTCCAGGAAATTATCCATTTCTTCTAGATTTTCTAGTTTATTTGCATAGAGGTGTTTATAGTATTCTCTGATGGTAGTTTGTATTTCTGTGGGATCGGTGGTGATATCCCCTTTATCATTTTTTATTGCGTCTATTTGATTCTTCTCTCTTTTCTTCTTTATTAGTCTTGCTAGTAGTCTATCAATTTTGTTGATGTTTTCAAAAAACAGCTCCTGGATTCATTGATTTTTTGAAGGATTTTCTGTGTCTCTATCTCCTTCAGTTCTGCTCTGATCTTAGTTGTTTCTTGTCTTCTGCTAGCTTTTGATTGTGTTTGCTCTTGCTTCTCTAGTTCTTTTAATTGTGATGTTAGGGTGTCCATTTTAGATCTTTCCTGCTTTCTCTTGTGGGCATTTAGTGCTATAAATTTCCTCTACACACTGCTTTAAATGTGTCCCAGAGATTCTGGTATGCTGTGACTTTGTTCTCATTGGTTTCAAAGAACATCTTTATTTCTGCCTTCATTTCATTATGTACCCAGTAGTCATTCAGGAGCAGGTTGTTCAGTTTCCATGTAGTTGAGTGGTTTTGATTGAATTTCTTAATCCTGAGTTCTAGTTTGATTGCACTGTGGTCTGAGAGACAGTTTGTTATAATTTCTGTTCTTGTACATTTGCTGAGGAGTGCTTTTCTTCCAACTATGTGGTCAATTTTGGAATAAGTGCGGTGTGGTGCTGAGAAGAATGTATATTCTGTTGATTTGGGTGGAGAGTTCTGTAGATGTCTATTAGGTCTGCCTGGTGCAGAGCTGAGTTCAATTCCTGGATATCCTTTTTAACTTTCTGTCTCGTTGATCTGTCTAATGTTGACAGTGGAGTGTTAGAGTCTCCCATTATTATTGTGTGGGAGTCTAAGTCTTTTTGTAGGTCTCTAAGGACTTGCTTTATGAATCTGGGTGCTCCTGTATTGGGTGCATCTATATTTAGGATAGTTAGCTCTTCTTGTTGAATTGATCCCTTTACCATTATGTAACGGCCTTGTCTCTTTTAATCTTTGTTGGTTTAAAGTCTGTTTTATCAGAGACTAGGATTGCAACCCCTGCTTTTTTTGTTTTCCATTTGCTTGGTAGATCTTCCTCCATCTCTTTATTTTGAGCCTATGTATGTCTCTGCATGTGAGATGGGTCTCCTGTCACACCGGTTAGAATGGCAATCATTAAAAAGTCAGGAAACAACAGGTGCTGGAGAGGATGTGGAGAAATAGGAACACTTTTACACTGTTGGTGGGACTGTAAACTAGTTCAACCATTGTGGAAGACAGTGTGGTGATTCCTCAAGGATCTAGAACTAGAAATACTGTTTGACCCAGCCATCCCATTACTGGGTATATAACCAAAGGATTATAAATCATGCTGCTATAAAGACACATGGACATGTATATTTATTGTGGCACTATTCACAATAGCAAAGACTTGGAACCAACCCAAATGTCCATCAATGATAGACTGGATTAAGAAAATTTGGCACGTATACACCATGGAATACTATGAGGCTGTAAAAAAGGATGAATTCATGTCCTTTGTAGGGACATGGATGAAGCTGGAAACCATCATTCTCAGCAAACTATCGCAAGGACAGAAAACAAAATACCGCATGTTCTCACTCATAGGTGGGAATTGAACAATGAGAACATTTGGACACAGGAAGGGGAACATCACGCACTGGGGCCTGTTGTGGGGTTGGGTGGGGAGGGATATCATTAGGAGATATATCTAATGCAAATGACGAGTTAATGGGTGCAGCACACCAACATGGCACATGTATTCATATGTAACAAACCTGTACGTTGTGCACATGTACCCTAGAACTTAAAGTATAATAAAAATAAAAATAACCAAAAAAAAAAAAAAAAAAGGAAAAGAGTTTTAATTGGCTCATGATTCAGCAGGCTGTACAGGAGCACAGTAGCTTCTACTTCTAGGGAGACCTCAGGAAAGTTTTAATCATAGCAGAAGGCGAAGGGGGAGTAAACACTTCACATGGCTAGAGCAGCAGGAAGAGAGAGATTGGAGAGTTGCTACACCATTTTAAAAAAACAGATCTCACAGTAACTCAGTGTCACAAGAACAGCACTAAGGGATGGTGTTAAACCATTGGACCTCCATGATCCAATCACCTCTCATGGGGTAGGGGCCGCCCAACTCTATCACTGGGGATTACAATTCTGTATAAGACTTGGTGGGGACTCTGAACAAAACCATATCACCAGACATTGCCAAATGTACTCTGGGGGAAAAAGTACCCCCAGTTGAGAATCCCTAAAAAAATTTTACTAACGAATAAAATACTGTTTGGGAAAATATATCTGAAATCTACTTCTTACATGAGCTATACCTGATGCTCCATTTATTTTGACTGATAGTCTTGGGATTTTGTAAGACAGCTTTTCTGTAAAAATATTGTTAAAAGAGGTCATCTACAGTGTAACTCATAATTTCTCTCACTGTGTCATAAGGCCAGAATATCTTGATATGTCTAATTCTCTAAAATAGAATGCATAGCCATGAAAAACACAATTGACTTAAAAACTGATCAAATATGTTTTCATTAAAACATCTAGTAGCTGAAATAAATTGTACCTGCAGCTTATTGGAGATAACTCAGATGTTATCAGAAATGGAATTGTAAATACTTATTTATATTTCTCATGGTGCTGTAGAGATTTGTCTAAAGTTGAATTGGGAGTAAGAGGGAGAAATTTAAATATTCATGAAGGTGTGATGTCATATTTCATGATTAAAGATACAGAAAGATTAAGTATATGGATAATTTTTAAAGTACCATAGAGGTATTTCCTAGAGAAATAAGACACATCACTGTCAAGTACATGTGGATGTATATTATCTTTATAAATTAAGGTATTACATGGAACTTACTGTGGTTCAAGAACTCAGTAGGAAGTGTTTTTAAAAATAAGTATGTTTACATAAATTCCAAAGTATAATGACATCTTGTCTCTGTCATCCCTTTGTAGTACATCAAAATGATTAACGCCTGTCAGTTGCCATTCATTACTCTTTTGCTGCCTGGAAGTTGCAGTACCTCATCTGATACACTGTGGAATATGCTTAAAGTACGTTTTGTCAGTCTCTGGAATTTATCTTAATACTTACCCTAAAGTATTTAAATACTTAAATAATTAGTATTTATTTTATTTTACAATAAATACTGTTTTATACTTAATATGTGTGCGTATGTATATATGGATATATGTAATTTAAAGAATATATATCACTGTATGATATATAGATATATGAATATGTGGATATAATGGTATATATCACTGTAATATGAAATATATATTTCAAATATTTATTAATATATAAATATATTTCAAATATTTATTAATATATAAATATATTTCAAATATTTATTAATATATAAATATATTTTAAATATTTATTAATATATAAATATATTTTAAATATTTATTAATATATAAATATGTACATATTTATATAATATATAAATATATTCATATTTGAAAAATATGTATATAATATATTATATTTATATATTATATAATAATATAAATATATATTCTATAAAAATTTTTTTTAAAATAAAAATTTTTTATATAAAAATTTTAATAAAATATTTTATTATAACATATATTTATTATTAAATATAATATTATATATTATAAATATTATATATCATATTTATATTTATGATTCTATATCTGATATATAATGTGTTATATATCTTTTATATGTTATATATTATACAAAATTTATAAGTATAATATATGTAATAATATATAAGTATCATATATAATATATTATATACCTAATATATATTAATGTATAAATATATGTTTAACACAGTAGTGATATATAATATATATTTATATATAATTATATATTTACATGTTAAATAATATATGTATTTAATAAAGTAACATATTATTAAATATATAAATATATTTATATTTGAAATATATAATATAAAACAAAAATATATATAATGTTATATATTATGATATATATTTATATATTTATTATATATTTCTATATATATTTATATATTATTTAATATAAATATATAAATGTATATATGAATATATATCACTACAGTATATATATTATATATACTGTATTATATTTATATATATCTCACTACAGTGTGAAAGTCAAGAATTGTAGGAAGCAAACAGATCCAGAATTCAGGGAATATACCACATATAATAAATGATATCTAGCCATCTTTCTCCACTAAAAAATACAATTATAGTAATTTAATAGCCTAATGGGAATTTCATACTTAATAGTTACCACATCATGTTTTCATGCTAAGGGCAGGTTTTCTTTTTTTTCTTTTTTCTTTTTTTTTTTTTTTGAGACAGAGTTTCGCTCTTTTTGCCCAGGCTGGAGTGCAATGGCGCGATCTCTGCTCACCGCAACCTCCGCCTCCCGGGTTCAAGCGATTCTCCTGCCTCAGCCTCCCGAGTAGCTGGGATTACAGTCATGTGCCACCACCCCGACTAATTTTGTATTTTTAGTAGAGACGGGGTTTCTCCATGTTGGTCAGGCTGGTCTTGAACTCCCGACCTCAGGTGATCCACCTGCCTCGGCCTCCCAAAGTTCTGGGATTACAAGCGTGAGCCACCCCGCCCGGCGCTAAGGACAGGTTTTCTATAACCCTTTATTGGCAAGGTGAGAAGCTGGAAAAGAATGGGTTGTCTGTTATTGATTATGTAGTCTCTAAGAAATCGTTTTCTTTTGTTGACAATTTGAATGCCATGTCTTACAGTTTTTGTCAGCGTGAGCATTTTAAAAATTACTTATTTTATTTTTATTTTGTTGGATGCTTTTTCTGTTTGACCAATACCAGCAAGTCTTTCCAAAATCAGAACATAGCTAAACATATCTTCCTTTCTCAATTGTATTAAATGTTTATTATACTATTAATTGGGCTAATTTTTGTATTAATATGTTATTTTAAATACACCGTTTAAAATTAGATTCAATATTTGTGTCATTTATACTTTCTCTTTGTCCTGATTGTTTTATACAGTCAACATTGAAATTTAGAATAGAGAGAAAGAGAAACAATGGATTTTAAAGCATAATAGTAATGAAGCTTTGAATAATTGTTTTCATACATGACTTTTTAAAATTTCCTAATAGTGGGGTGATGTGGATGTACCTTCTAACATCATCACATTTTGGCGGTGAGGAAAATGAGACTGTGCATGGGGAAAAATGTGGCTGAGTACGTGAAGCAATAAAGTGGAAATAGTTGTTTGTTCTAGCCCCTCTGACCCCAGACCCTGTGGTCTCATGCTACGTCGCAGTGTCTGTGGAATAAACTTTTATCACTTTTGTTGTTGAGAAAATGAACTTGAGGTTTCTTATTATGATGTGTAATTTCCCCTGGGAAAGTCCTTGATAGCTTGATAAAGACAGCCAAGAGTTTTGGAGAATGATTAAATACCACTCTTCAACTTTTTTTTTTTTTCTTTTAAGAAGGCTTTGAGGATCTCTTCTTCTGATGCTGAAAAACAGTAGCCAACTTAAGGGGGGAAATAATATTAAAATATAAATACATATTTTAACATATTTTAAGTATCAGATGTTGTAGAGTACTCAAAGAGTGTTTTTGCCCTGCTTTAGCATATGCATATCTGTATTTTTATTTATAAAACAAATATAGTGAAATAGTGTAATGCCGAATATTTTATTACCTTTTTCTACACACTCATCATCTTCAAAATCAATCAGCCTTCACTTCAGGCATTCTGTATGTGGTCTTATACTAGAAAGTACATAAATATATTGCTTAAAAGATTAAAAGAAATTAGCCACATGCTGTTTGTTTCACGAACCAAAGCTGAGTAGTTTATGTCTGTTTTATAGCACATACACAATACTTGACCTCCCCCTCCCAGGACTTAGGACAATATAAACTCTGAAATAGAAAGTCTTCTTGGAAACTTTGGGAGCATTGTGTCAGACGGAGAGATAGTGCTCAGATGAGAGCCAGCGGTAGTTGTAACTCTCAGTAATCATATCCATCTTATCATCTCGTGGATCAGTGGTTGTCTTAGTGGAAATCAGAAGATAATGCCAAGGAGACATCAAACATTCAGAATATCCTGCACTGTAGAGTATAACTTGTTAAATTTCACCCCTGTTTAAATCTCAATTACTGGAAGAAGCAGGCGGTAATAATTATCTTTCTCCTTCTTGGATTTTAAGCCATTTAACAATTAATTATTAACCAAGGTTAGAATCAAGTTAAATAATCTCATTTATTTAGATTTTTCCTTCTAAACTGAGTATAAATTCCCGTTGGTACAACTATGATTAAATGGAGCAATGACATGATCTATAGATACTTTCCTTTCAAGGTGAACATGTGTAAATTCACTCCAGCATGTCAGCTATATGTTCTCTCAAAGTAAACAATGTGATTCTCCTATTTAGCAAGATATTTCATTCAGTGTACTGTCTTATCCTAACTCTGAACTTTCCAATGTATATTCAGAAATGATATTCCTTTGTAAAAGACTGTATTTCTCAGCGTGCAAACTTGTCAGCAAAATCAAACATAGGGTGCAAGAAAAAGCGGTGAATTTTTTTTTTTTTACTTGTTCCTGTGGTTATATTCATACTCCGCTGCTCATGTAAACATTTTCAGCTCCCCAAACTCAAACTGACTGCTTGAAAATCTTTACTAATGATCATTACCTCTTGAATAAAATCCAAATTCCTAACCCTTCAGACTAACCTCCGTGAGTGCAGACACTTTGCGGTTGTGCTTGTGGCTAATATCATCAGTGCTTGCTATTGTGCCTGTCCTACAGTAGGTAATCAGGAAATATTTGTGAAAGAAAAAAATATCATAACCAAGGTACTATATTATCTGTCTTCAGTATACTTTCCTGAGGTCATCTTACACAACTTATCTCTATACATTCTGTGTTTTAGTCCAATGAGACTGTTTTTCTTGCACCTGCAGATGACCCCATCATCTCCATGTATGAATCACCAGTTCGAGTGTACTCTCTTCCTAAAGTTTTTCTTATTACCTCATTTAGATTTTTTTCTTCTCAAACTCTTTTAGAATTTTGTGTTTCTTTTACTATTTTTTTTCATTTTTCATTGAATCACAGATACTAAATGTATCCTTTTTCAACTCCTTGAGGTGAGTGAGTGTAAGAGAGAGGAGAGTATCTTAACTCTTCTTTCTTCAACAGTGCTCAGCATAGGACCCTCAAGTGTGTTGGTGTACAGTACATGTTGGTGTGTTGTGTTGGTGTTCAATATATGGTTGTTGACTGAATGGACACTTCTTTGTTCCCTTTACTACTGAATTGAATTTTTGTTTGTTTGTTTGTTTTTGTTTGACACGAAGTCTCACTCTCTCGCCCAGGCTGGAGTGGAGTGGCGCAATCTCGGCTCACTGCAAGCTCTGCCACCCGTGTTCGCGCCATTCTCCTGCCTCAGCCTCCCGCGTAGCTGGGACTACAGGCGTCTGCCACCACGCCTGGCTAATTTTTTTATTTTTTATTTTTAGTAGAGACTGGGTTTCACCATGTTAGCCAGGAGGGTCTTGATCTCCTGACCTCGTGATCCGCCCGCCTCGTCCTCCCAAAGTGCAGGGCTTACAGGCGTGAGCCACCTCGCCTGGCCAGAAATGACTGTTTTGTAGTTGTCACTTTTCCCTCTAGATATCTTAAAATACTTCCTACAGCTGATGTAATTTGATAGAAATCCAGTAGAACTTAGTTCTTAAAGATATCTGACAAACAACTTTTGATTTGTAATATTATAATAAGAAAGAACACTGAACTTAGAGGAAGAATCTTGAGTTCCAAAACTGGATTTCTGTGAACTGGTTGAGTAAATTTGACATCAAAATCAATTCTTCACATTAACATCATATGCAAAAGAATTTAATATGATACATGGTGATAGCTAGACCTCAATAAAGCCTCCTTTCATCCTTTTCCTATTATTTCCCTTCACTTAACTTTTGTTTTTCTTTTTCCTTTTCCTCCTTACCCTCTCCTTTAAAAATCATAAATTTATTAAATGACTTTTAACCTTCTATGACCTAAAACTTTTCTGGCCTAGATTTTATATTAAATCAGTTCAGCCTGCTTTATTAGTTTTTTTGATTTCCCATATACAAAAATTGGAAAGAAATTGTATTTGCTTTATATTGAAAAACAGAAGACTAAGCAATAGTGCCTTAAGCTCCTATGATGAAATATCTAGAGTATTTTTAAAAACATCGTTGGTTAGCAATATCTAGGTATGTTGCTAGCATCTACCTTCCAAATCCACTTTGGAATGGCTTTGTTGCTTAGATTTTAAAGAAGCAAAATTTAAAGAAACTTATAGAATCTGGGCTGACGATGGGTGAAAGGCCAGGACTGAGCATCTTTTGCAGGGTGAGTCAGTCTTCTTAATTGTGAAATGCCCCTTTTATGTTGATTTTTCTTTTCCTTTCAAGTGCATCTGTTCTGTGTTTTACATGGTGGTTAAACACTTTTAAGAGAATGGATAGATTTTCCTATTATTTTATCTACAAATAAGCACCAGGTTCTTGATACTTCTCTTTCTCCTTTTATCACCTTTTGCCTAAGGAAATCTAATTTATTCATTTTGCCTCTATTTTATACTCACAATATTTTCTTTTTTGCTTTTACCTTCTGCATATAAATATAAAACGTTATTCTCGCACAGAATAACACATTTTTTTTTTTTGCAAACACATTTACTGTTAATATTTTATCTTTTGAGTCTACATTATGCTGATGGGAAGTTTTTCATATATGATTGTTTCATTTTTATGATACAGGTTCACTTCTTTCTCTTGATTGCCTTGTTTGTAGTTTTTTTCCCTGCAGAATGTTTTGTATGCTACCTTTCTCTTTACTTTTTCCAGACTACTTTCTGAACAAGCAGATTGTGAATTTCAAATAATTCAATTTTATTTTTATGTTGTGAATTGACATTCTTTTCCTCTGCTATTATTCAGATGAGGAAGAATGATAAAACTGATAAAAGGAACATAAATTCTGCCATAGAAGTTACTGCCAAGTGAATATGTATTCTAGTATGTAGGAGTTTTACTCATGAAATATTTTGCCTTTACTTAAGAAATCTATGTTAAATAGGAAAATGCTTTTCATTAAAAAAAAATAAGGTACAAATTGTGTGTGCAAGTATATGCACAGTCTCACCAAATTATATTTTTCTGTATAAATATGTACAAAATTGAATATCCTCCTTTTTTTAATGACTCCTTCTTCTATGCAAAGAGGAGGGAGGGTACTTCATAATTTTGGTTCGTAATATCCCTTAAAGAATTCATTCTAGTGGCCAAAAGAGCAACACCTTTGTAGGAGGGAAACAGGATCAATCAAGTTAACAAAATTATTGGTATAAATTTCTTCACAGGAAGCTTTATGAAATAAAGGTTATAGTCATAGTAAAATAAGAAATTATGAATTATGAACTCACCTTAAAACAGTCTTTAAATGTTCTGTATGATGTCAGTGGGCTACACAACTTGTTCAGTGTCTAATTATGTTGGTAAAATAAGATAATGGGACTTTAGGTGAAAGAATTTCCATTGTAACTTTTTGCATATGTATGACAAATTATTCTCTTTACACAAAGTTAATTGGAGGTTTGATCAAGAATCTAGGCTCTCTTGTTCAATAAATCCTACATAATTATTTATTCATATTATTTCCCTCATAAGTAGGAATTGTTGTCTTATCATTGTTATTTTTCTATGTTGCCTATGTAGATACAGCTATTAATTTGATGCAGCAGTTCTGTCTATGAGAAGATAGAATAATATCTTTGATGGGTTTCTCCATGTCAGGGTTCCTTCACCTTCAGCCATGTTTTCCAACATGTAGTTCTTTTTTTTCCTTCTTAATTGAATCAGTATTGCTCATAAATTACAACTGAGTGCAGATTGAAGTAAATGCAGTCTTCTTATGAGAGTGTGTCACCTAGTATTTATAATGTAATCACAGTGTTCACAGAAATTTAAACATATTCCTTCTCCTAAAACATTTACACTTTTACAGAGACAAAACAAATATATAATCATTAAAACTGTTAGAGGTAAGCAAGTAATTATAAGATTACATTGAATTTCAACTATAAGAATGGGAGTGACTAATTGGAGAAAGTATCCTACAGCTATAATTTTAGGGGAGAAAGCCGTGTGGATAGAGGATAGACGCTGTTCTAGGTAAATAATAGAGTCTGAGTAAAGCCAAAGCGGTTCACTCTTAAAAATATAAGAAGCTAGTACAGATAAATTTCAAAGGCAAGCTAGTATCCATATTCAAAAACATCTTCTTCTTAAATTATATGGTTTTCTTGCCACAGATTTAGATTCATTCTCATTAGGAATACTGCATTTTTAAGTATGGCTTTTAGAGGCTTGTGGCTTAACCAGAGCAAAGGCAGTAGGGTATGATCTAAAGGTCACTCTGCAATTTTAGCACAGAGTATAACTGTCTCCTGGGTCAAGATTTGGCTATTCTCTCAAGCAAAGGAGGTTGAATGAAATCTAAATTTTATTGTTAAGTAAACCAATAAGAAGTTTTATCTTTTTAGTTATAATTCTCTGACAAGCTTTTCTTCATGTCGGAATTACTGATCTCTCATAAAGATAAAAGCTTAGGTAAGAAAATGTTTTCATCTGATTTAGTTTTATTGCTTAGAGCTGTGCAATTTTTATATTCCCATTTAAAAAGGAAAAAAGGAAAAAAGAAACTTGGTAAGTTATTTTTTTTCTTGATAAAAGATAATTGGAAAGCATTTCAACCAAAAGTCAATGTAAGTCTATTCTCCAAATATGCCCTCCATTTACTTTTTAAAAATCTTAAGTCGACAATGCACTTTATTTGGCTATAATAATTTAAGTAATATTAGACATCTAGGCTTATCATATTCATCATAGAAATACTTTGGTCGCATCCTTATATTTTTAATCTAAAGCACAATATTGATCAGCCTATCCTAGGATGTAGTTAATACATTAGCTGATCAATTTAAATGCCCTGATAACTTCAGAATCACGGATGAAGTGCTTTTTATAGTACTTTGGAAACCCTTGAGTTTTTGATTCTTTGACTTGAATTAATTTTCAGTCTTTTTACTGTACTTAAAGTTATTGACAGTGGAGCCATCATTAAATGAATGGGAGTTTGACCTCAAACTTATAGCTGATATTGGTAACAACTGCTTAAATTTTAGTCAAACAGTGAAATGTGTCTTTGATAAAAACATCATGACCTAGGTTCCCTGAGTATGTTAGTAACTCCAATTTGTTAGAGTTTATATGTATCATGGTGTTCCATGGGTGATAGAGTGCCAAAACAATACAAACATTTACATATTTATGGACATTTTGAAAACAGTCAATTACCTACTTGTAATAAAATATTTAATATTAGAAAAATTGAAGAATAATATAAATTAATTTATTTTAATTTTAGGTTGAGTTTCTTTGACTCAGGAATTTCTACTTATGATTTTCATTTCTCTTACTACCTACAACTAAAGAAAACATTAAGAATAAGGCAGGAATGAAACCTAATTCTTTTTTTAAACTTTTTATTTTTATTTTATTTTATTTTATTTTCTATTTCAAGATGGAGTCTTGCTCTGTCACCCAGGCTGGAGTGCAGTGGTGCGATCTTGGCTCACTGCAACCTCTGCCTCTCAAGTTCAAGTGATTCTCCTGCCTCATCTTCCTGAGTAGCTGGGACTACAGGCATGTGATACCGCACCTGGCTAATTTTTTGTATTTTTAGTAGAGATGTGGTTTCACCATGTTAGCCAGGATGATCTCGATCTCCTGACCTTGTTATCTGCCCACCTTGGCCTCCCAAATTGCTGGGCTTATAGGCATGAGCCACTGCGCCCGACCCTAAATCTTTTATTTTAAAACAATTTTAGATTGGAAATATAACCATTCAAAGAAGCAAAAACAAAATGTACTGTGAGATTCAAGGCAGTGTCTTATTCCTTTTTTTTTCCTACTTTTTATGCATTAAATATTTATGTAGTACTGACTTTAAGTGCTGGGGAAACTAAGGTGAATATAATAGCCGTTGCCCTGGAAAATTTCATAATCGATTGTGGAATAGAGGCATATTAAGAAATAACCCAAATTGACTGTATTAAATGCAATGGCAGAGCAAAGAGAAGTAGAATCACATAGTCCAGCTCTGCAGCTGAGGTGAGGGTGGAGAGCCGCAACAAAAGGCAGCAATGGCAAAGGAATTCCTTACATTTTTGCACATGTGAAATGTTTGTATAGACATATTTGACTAAGATTTACTCAGAAATTGGAAATTGTTTTGTTTGTGCCTATATAATTGTATCATGTTATGATTTCAATATCATTTAGACTTTATGGATAATCTACACACTAAATGTTTATTAGGGAAGGAAAAGTACTTTTAGAATATGCAACAATTCTGGTGACAATACATTTTTGTTAAATATATTTATTTATCAATTTATTCAACAAATATTTATTGAACAGCTGCATAGTGCTAGTTATTGCACTTGAGTCCCAGGAATATATTGTTATCGACTGAATGTTTATGACCTTTCCAAATTCTATGTAGGCTCCTGCCCCCAATGTTATAGTATTTGGAGATAGGACCTTTATGAAGGTAATTAAGGTTAAATGAGATGATAAGTGTGGGGTCTTGATCTAATAGGAGTAGTGTGCTTATAAGAAGAGGCACCAGAGAGCTCATACTCTTTTTTTTTCAACCATGTGAGGACATCAGAAGCTGGCTTTCTGCAAGTCAGGAAGAGAGCTCTTACCAGAACCCAATCATACTGCCATTCTGATCTCTAACTTCCAGACTCCAGATCTGTGGCAAAACAAATTTCTGTTGTGAAAGCCACCAAGTCTGTGGTATTTTGTTATAACAACCTGAGCTGATTAAAACAGTCGTAAATAATAAGTGAATACATAAATAAGGTTAATAAAACAATTTCATTATTAACATAAAGTGTAATACAGGTGGAATATTATAAGGCAATGACTTGTGGAACACAGGAAGAGTGGAAAAGAGATAGGGAATAGGAAGTGGTGGGATAAAGGGCATCTTACAACATTAAGTAGGAGGTCTGAGTAGGCCTAATTGAAAATGTGACATTTGAGCAAACACATGAAGTTTGTCCTGTGGATATTTGGAAAGTACACATTCTAGGCAATGAGACCAGCCAGGGTCCTGGCCCTAAGGTGGTATCATGTCAGCTGTGTTTGAAGAGTTGCAAGGGGCCAGTTTGGCTGGAGGAGAGGGATATTGGAAATTAGTAGGCGATAAGTTTGGAAATCTAATAGGAGTGAGATACCTCAGGGCCTTTTAAGCTATTATAGATTTTAGGTTTTACTTTGGGTGAAGAGAAGAACCATTGTAGGGTTTTAAGGAGAAGGGTAACATAGTGAAGGGATTTCTCTGACCACTGTGTTATGAATAGATGTTAGGAGGGGGGCCAGGCAGAAGCAATACCAATTAAAAGGCTATTATAGTAATCCAGGCAAAAGAAGATGGTGGTACTGACTAGGGTGCAACAGTAGAGGTGATAAGTGATTAAATTCTGTATTTTGAAATCAGAACCAAGTGTTTTTACTGATGGTTAAGATTTAAGGTATGAGACAAATATAGGAATCAAGGATGACTCCGGGATTTGGAGCCTAAGCAACTGAGAAACTGCAGTTACCGCAAACTGAATGAAGGAAAATATTTGTCTCTGTTCGCCTAACCTGCTGTTGTTAATCACTGGTAGAATTCAGGTGGCTTTGGTTGTAGAATATGAACAGAATATTTTGAGAAAAATGAAGGGAAGATAAAAATAATTAGGAAAAATAGCCATGTTATGGTATTTAAGTTGCTTTTAGCTATTTTAATCTTCATTTCTCTTGAATGAACCTTAAAGTCTTGACCATGGCTGCAAGGAGAGTGATAAAATTCAAGTGATAATAATGTATAATATAAAGGCTTGATCAGAAATAGCATGGACTTCATTTTGTTTTTAAGGCTATGCTTCCTGTATCTATATATAAATATTTAATTCCTACCAAATTGTATATGCACCATTATGTTAAGCTACTCTACAAAAATCTTTTGAGAAAATGTGTGATGGTATCTTCACACAATTAAATTAGTTTCATCCATTTTTCATCTGTGAAACAGCCCATGGAGGTATTTCAAAATGATTAATTTTTCATACTTATTCACAAAGCAGTTCTACTAATAGTTGGATTTTTGTAACATATAGTTTTAAAAATATTTCCAGTATTTAAATACGTTACATTTTTCATAGTGTTTTCCTTCTTATTAGCATTATGTACCAGACAAGATGCCTGCGGGAAAGAGATAACACACTCAAAAAGAGTAACTAAAGAAGTTTTAATAAAGGTAATATTCACCAAGGTGTGGGCCAGGTTAAGAAAAGTCAGCAAGGGATGGTGAAGCTTAGGGAGCTGGTAGGGACTGAATTTTTGTGTCCTCCAAAATTCATATGTTGAAATCCTAATCCCTATTGTGATGGTATTTCGAGATGGGGGTTTTGGAATATAATTACTTTTAGATGAAATAATAAAGGTAGGGACCCTGTAGTGGGATTAGTGTTCTTATAACAAGAGGAAGAAAAAACAGAGCCCCCCTGCTGCCCTCCACCTATATAAGTGAACATTTGCAAACCGGGAATAGGGCTGCCACTAGGAATTGAATCACTAGCTCCTTGATCCTGGATTTTCCAGCCTCCAGAACTTTGGAAAATAAATGTCTGTTGTTTAAGCCACCCAGGTTATGCTACTTTATAATAACAGTGTGAGCTGACTAAGATAGCGAGTAGGCTCACGAGACCAAGATTGCTGTCTTGGTTTTTCAAGTACCTGGAGGGAGAGTTGTATCTATTTTTAATTTTAATTTTATTTTATTTTATTTTATTTTTTTTTTTTTGAGGATAGAGTTTCGCTCTGTCTCCCAGGCTGAAGTGCAGTGGCACGATCTCAGCTCATTGCAACCTCCACCTCCCAGATTCAAACGCTTCTCCTGCGTCAGCCACCTGAGTAGCTGGGACTATGGGCACATGCCACTATGCCTGGCTAATTTTTGTATTTTTAATAGAGACAGAGTTTCACCATGTTGCTCAGGCTGGTCTCGAACTTCTGAGCTCAAGTGATCCTCTAGCACTTTGGGAGCAAGGTGCTAGGACCACAGACGTGAGCCACCGCACCAGGCCAGTTACACCTTTAAATGTAGCTGTATCTGTATTAGAAGATCATTGAAAAGAAGCAGTAAACTTGGGTAGAGGAACAAATCCTGGAACAGAGCTTGACCTAATGCGGCTCACACATACTGATTCTGCTTGCATTTCTCATTGGCTAAACACAAGAAAGTACCTTAGGAAAGGGAACCCAATTAATATAGTTCCTACAGGTCAGCCTCCAGGGGGACACAGCAAGCTGTAGAGACCTGAAGAGTAGATTTGGAGAGACACACAGAAATATCTAGCCGACATAACTTATAATTTGTAAAGGGAAAATTGATTTACATCAAGATCAAGAAATATATCAAGCGTTATGAGCCAACACCCCTAATTGTGCTCCTAAGTAGTCTTCTTAGCTTATATATATGTGAAGTTTTTATTAGAAAATATTTTCAAACTTACAAAAAAATGGCAGAATAAGAATATTACAAAGAATATCCATATCCCTTTTAACCAGATTCACCTATTGTTAGCATTTTACTCCATATACTTTATTATATGCTTTGTGTCTCTTTTTATCTTAGTAATATATTTTATGTTATTATTCTATTATAAAAACATTGTCAGTTGAGGCATTGGGCTGAGTCCCTGACTGCAGCTCAGTAATTGCAATGCGTTGGCTATAAATACCAAGTCTAGTGTGGGGATGGTAGCTTTCCGCCATGTGACCTGCCAGGTAAAAGCCTTTGTAATTGCCTGTAGTTAGGCCTGAAAGATCTCACACAGGATTTTGAGTCAGAGCTGGACTCTTCAATCTTTTGTCAGAAATTATAATTTTATGCATATTAGTTTTTAGTCATCATTCTTCCTCTGTTTTAGCTTTAATTCTAAAAATAAACATGGAATGCTCACCATCAGTCGTTTTTTAAAGTTTTTTCACTCTTCCCTTGGTTGGATGAAGCTCATGCTCTAGTAGGTTCCTCCCTAAGAGCATATGTGTACAATATCCCTGGGCCTTTGTATATTCTGCTTTTTATAGACTTGATACATGAAAGACAGTTGGACTGAATGTATCTTTGGCTCATACTTTCATTTTTTTAACTTTCTTGAAAATATCACCCTACTTGTACCTTGCTAGAGAAGTTTGATGAAATTCAAATTATTTTGCATTTGTAAGATATTTTCTCTCTTTGCCTAACAGTGCTGAGGATGGTATCTTCAAACTCTAATAGTTTTGCCAGACATGTGCCAGAGTTTAGTGTTCTGAGTCAATAGAAATGGTGTGTCATTCCTATGGGTGGAATCCAGTCTTCTTTTATTTTGGGAATGTGTTTCATTATAGTTGTAATAAATTTTTATTTGATTCTATTTTCCCTTGGTAATATTTTCTTTTTATTTTTATTTCTGATATGAGTTATTCTTTTTCTTCTATTTCTTTCTGAAGTCCATTACATTCTCTTATTATTTCTAACTATTTGATCATTTGTGTTAGTCTGTTCTCACTCCGCTAAAAAGAACTACCCAAGACTGGGTAATTTATGAAGAAAAGAAGTTAAATTGACTCACAGTTCTGCAGGCTCTACAGGAAGCATGTCTGGGAGACCTCTAGAAACTTAAAATAATGTGGAAGGCAAAGGGGAAGCAAACACCTCTTACCCTGCAGGAAATAGAGAGAACGAAGTGGGAAGTGCTACACACTTTGAAACAACCAGATCTCATGAGAGCTCACTCAGTATCATGAAAACAGCAAGGGGAAAATCTGCTCCCATGATCTAATCACCTCCTACCAGGTTTGTCCCCCAACAGAATTACAATTGGACATGAGATTTGAATGGGGACACACAGCCAAACCATCTTAACATTTCTAGTGTTAGTTTTGATACTTCCAATTCAAAGTGTTTTTAATGACCTCAAATATTTCAGGATATTTAATTCAACATGGATTTTTTTTTCTCCTTTTTTTAGCTTTATGTTTGTTTTTAGGATAGTTTTCATTAGGAGAAATTGTTTTAGTCATAATTTTAACAGTCATTTAGCATCAATGTGATCTGCTTTTTCTAGCATTATTTTTATTATGAATAGGATTCCTAATTCAAGAGTATTATTTTTTGTTATTGTTGCTGTTTTCTTTTTTCTTATGCTTTTTTAAAGAAAGGTGTTGGGGAGATGAAAGAGTTGATGTGTTTTTGTCACCCTTTTTGTTTCTACAGCAAATATGTATTTCCTTATTTTTCTTCACTGCCTCATTTCAATCGCATATATATATCACATTCTCTTAAGGAAGCAGTGGTCTTAGAAGGCGGCCACTTTGATCCTGCATACCATCAAGGCTCTTCTGCATAGCCATTGTTACAACCAAACGAATGCTGACCCATGTTTAGTATTTTAGCATTTAATGCTGCAGTTTGTCTTTTAGGGACTGATTTGGTCTATATTTCATTGATAACCTCTACTGTCCTCACATTTTTCATGACATCTCTTGTGCCTTCTCTTTCACAACTTCCATACCTACAGATTTATAATACTAGGTGACTTGGTAGAAATTCTGCTGGAAGTTTCTTCTTCCTTTTTGTAAAGGTCATATTTTTCTTGGTCTCCTAGTTAAATTGAAGTCCTGGGTTATGCTTGGATTATTTTGCTATTATTGATTATATAATTTATTTGGAAGGGTGTGAAGGAGATTCAGAATCAATGGCCCCATCATTATTGTCCAACACCAGAGGTTGCCACTTATCTGTATTTTGAACTAGAGCGATCAAAAATTAATTTAAAGCTATTTTGTTTAAATAATCATACAATTTTATGCTCATAAATGATGAATATTAAATGAGAGGTCTAGTTTCAAAAGCAAGAGATTTTTTTGCAGTAAAATATGAAAAATAACAACTTTTATGGGAAGCAGAGCAACTTGGCTGCACAGATGCATCCACTGATTTTCCTTCCTGCAGCGACACCACATTTAACAACTATCTGCACAAAAAAGCAGCACCTTCATAAGAACCACAAGTCAGGTAAGCCATTATAGTACTTCATTTTAACTTCATATCATTGAATGAGGCACAGAAGAGGGTAGGAAAGAAAGTCTTGAACTGTGGACACCACTCTTCCCCCATCTGCTGGCAGCAGCCCAGTGGCAGGGAGAATCTGTGTGCTTGCAGGAGGGAGAGCCCAGTGATTATAGGACATTGCATTAGAACCCAGCACTTCCCTGTCACAACAGAAAGCAAAAACTTGCAGAACTTAGCCAACGCTGATGGAAGGAGCATGTACACCAGCCCTAGACAGAGGAGAATCATCCATCCCAGTGGTTGGAACTTGGGTTTGGCAAACCTCACTATTGTGGTCTAAGGTGCTCTTGATTCCTAAATAAGCATGAAAAGCAGTCTAGGCAACAATAACTGCAATTCCTAGACAAGTTCTAGCGCTGTGCTGGGCTGAGAGCAAGTGGAATTGGGGAGCATGTGATCTAATGAGACACTAGCCAGGGTGACCTTGGGAGTGCTTGCACCACTCCTTTCATAACTCCAGGCAGCACAGCTCACAGCTCTGAAAGAGACTTCTTTCTTCCACTTAAGAGAGGAGAGGGAAGAGTAAAGAGTGCTTTGTCTTGCAACTTGGATACCAGCTCAGACAGAGTAGGCTACAGCACTGGGCAGAGTCATGAGGGTCCCATTCTAGACCCTAGCACCTGATGGCATTTCTAGACACACCATGGGCCAGAAGATTACCCACTGCCTATAAAGGAAGGACCCAATCGTGGTAGGATCCATCACTTGCTGACCAAAGAACTGTGGGACCCTGAAAATCAGCAGTAGTAGCCAGGTAATACACCCAGTAGGCCTTGGCTAAGACTGCTACATGTTGGCTTCAGCTGTGATCCAGCAATTCCCAGCAGTGGTGACTATGAGGAAAGATTTCTTCTGCTTGAGAAATGCAGAGTGAAGAGTTAAGGGGACTTTGTCTTGCATCTTAGGTACCAGTTCAGCCGCAGTGGGGTAGAACACCAATCAGGATCTTGTAGTCCTCACTTCTAGGCTTTGGCTCTTGGATGGCATTTCTGGACCTACCTTGAGCCAGAGGGGAGCCCAGTGCCCTGAAGGGTGAGTCCTAAGCCTGGCATTCAACACAAGCTGACTGAAGATCCCTTGGGCTTTCAGTGAACATTGGTGGTAGCCTGGCACTACTCCTTGTGGGTCTGTGGCAGTGGAGACAACAGGGAGAGACTACTTTGCTTGTTGAAAGGACAGGGAAGAGTGGAAGGATTTGTCTTGTGGTGTGGGTGCCAGCTCAGCTGCAGTAGAATACAGCACCAGGTAGATTTCTATGATATCTGACTCCAGACCCTGGTTTCTGGATGGCATTTCTGAACCTACTCAGGGCCTGGGGAACTCACCAGGCACAAGCCTGACTGGCTTTGCTGTCTGCTGATTGTAGATCCTTTGGACCTTGAGCAAACATAGGTGGCAACCAGATAGTTGTTATAGTGAAGCTTGACTGAGATCCAGTGCTGTGCTGACTTCAAGTCTCACCCAATACATTGCCAGTGGTGGTACCTGCAGGGGTGCCTGTGCCACCCCTCACCCAGCTCCAGGCAGCTTAGCTACAGAGAGAGATTCCATTTGCTTGGTAGAAAGTAATGGAAGAGAACAAGCATCTCTGCCTGGTAATCCAGAGACTTCTTATGGATCTTATGCAGTATCACCAAGGTGGTACCTCTGTGAGTCCACAAGAGCCACAGCATTCCTGGATTTGGGGTCTCCATAATGCAGATATGGCTGCTGTGACCAAAACTCAGATCATAACACACAAGTCCATTCAAAATCATAGGAAGTCTTCACTAGAAGGACAGGTATGAACAAGCCCAGACTGTGAAGGCTACAGTTAATTCTGGATTCTTTCATGCACAGACACTAACAAATATCCACAAGAATCAAGACCATCCAGGAAAACATGACCTCCTGAGATGAACTAAGTAAGTCACCAGTGACCAATCCCAGAGAGATAGAGATATGTGATTTTTCAGACAGATAATTTAAAAGAGCTTTTTTTGAGGAAACACAACACAATTCAAGATAACAAAGAGAAAGGATTTAAAATCCTATGAGATAAATTTAACAAGGAGATTGAAATAATTAAAAAGAATCAAGTAGAAAATCTGGAGTTGAATAATGTAATTGATATGCTGAAGAATTCATCAGTGTCTCTTAATAGAATTGATCAAACAGCAGAAACAATTAGCTTGAAGGCAGGCTATTTGAAAATACACAATCACAGGAGACAAAAAAAAGAAGAATAAAAAGATTGAAGCACACCTACAGGATCTAGAAAATAGCCTCAGAAGGGAAAATCTAAGAGTTATTGGCTTTAAAGATAAGGTAGAGAGAAAGAAGTAGAAAGAGTTTTTAAAGGTATAATAACAGAGAACTTCCAAAACATGGAAAAAGATATCAATATTCAAGTACAAAAATGTTGTAGAACACCAAGCAGAGTTAGCCCCAAAAAGACTACCTCAAGACATTTAATAACCAAAGTCCCAAAGTTGAAAGATAAAGAAAAGATCCTAAATGCCACAAGAGAAAATAAACAAATAACATACAATGGAGTTCCAAGTCTGGCAGCTGACTTTTCAGTGGAAACCTTACAGGCCAGGAGAGAATGAAATGGCATATTTAAAGTGCTGAAGGAAAAAGCATTTTACTCTAGAATAGTATATCCAGTAAAAAATATTATTCAAACATGAAGGAGAAATAAAGATTTTTCAATACAAACAAAAGTTGAGGAATTTCATCAACACCAGTTCTACAAGAAATGCTAAAGGGAGTTATTTAATATGAAAGAAAAGGATGTTAATGATCAAGAAAAAATCATCTGAAGATATAAAACTCACTGGTAATAGTAAGCACACAGAAAAACACAGACTATGATAACACTTTAATTGTGGTGTATCAACAATGCATATCTTAAGTAGAAAAATGAAAAATAAATCAGTCAAAAGTAATAACAACAACTTTTCAAGACATAGCCAATATAATAAGATATAAAGATAAACAATAAAAAGTTAAAAAGGTGGGAGACAAAGTTAAAGTACAGTGTTTTTATTAGTTACTGCTTTTCCTGTTTGTTTGTTTGCTTGTTTTTGTTAATGTAAGCAGTGTCAAGTGGGTGATAAGATATTACTTGCAAGCCTAATGGTAACCTCAAATCTATAAACATGCAACAGATACATAAAAAGTAAACAAGAAATTAAACATACCACCAGAGAAAATCATCTTCACTAATAAGGAAGGATGGAAGAAAGATGACCACAAAACCACTGTAAAAGAAATAGCAAAATGGTGGGATTACATCCTACTTATCAATAATAACATTAAATATAAATGGACTAAACTCTCCAATCAAAAGGCATAGAATGGCTGAATGGATTTTAAAAAATGACCCAACAATCTGTTGCCTACAGGAAACACACTTCTCCTATAAAGACACATAGACTGAAAATAAACATAAAAAATGATATTCCATGCAAAGTATAACTAAAAAAGAGCAGGAGTAGCTATACTTATATCAGACAAAGTAGATTTCAAACGAAACTATAAGGAGACAAAGAAGGCTATTATTTAATGATAAACAGGTCATCAGCCAGAGGATATAACATTTGCAAATATGCATGCAACCAACACTGGCACAGCCAGATATATAAAGGAAGTATTATTAGAGCTAAGGAGAGACAAAGAGACGTTGAACTTAATCTGCATTATGTCTCACTATATACAAAAATCAACTCAAAATGGATTAAAGATTTAAAGCTAAGACTTGAAACTATGAAATTACTGAAAGAAAAATTTAGGGAAACTCTCCAGGATGTTGGTCTGAGCTAAGATTTCTTGAGTAATATACCACAAGCACATGCAACCAAAGCAAAAATTGACACATGGGATGTGTCAAGTTAAAATCTTCTGCACAGCAAAGAAAATAATCAACAAAGTGGTAAGACAATCCACAGAATGGGAGGAAGTATTTCCAAACTATTCATCTGACAAGGGATTATAAACCAAAGTATATAAGGAACACAAACAACTACATTGGAAGAAATCTAATAATCCAATTAACAAATGGGCCAAAGATCTGAATTAATGTTTCTGAAAAGAAAACATACAAATGGCAAACAAGTACATGAAAAAGTGCACAATCATTGATCATCAGAGAAATACGAATCACAATTGCAATGAGATGTCATCTCATCTCAGTTAAAATTACTTTTATCTAAAAGACAGGCAATAGTAAATTCTGGTGAGGATGAGGACAAAAGACAGCCCTCATACCCTGTTGGTCAGAATGTAAATTATTACCAGCACTGTGGAGAACACTTTGAAGATTCTTCAAAATACTGAAAATGGATCTGCCATATGATCCTACAATCCCACTTCTAGGTATATACCCAGAAGAAAGAAAATCAGTATGTCTAAGATATAGACACACTCCTATGTTTATTGCAGCACTATTCACAACAGCCAGGGTTTGGAAGCAACCTAAGTGCTCACGAACAGATGAATGGATAAAGAAAATGTGGTATATATACACAATGGAGTAATATTCATCCATAAAAAAGAGTGAAATCCTTTCATTTGCAAATGAGGTTATTATGCAAATGAACTGGAGATCATTATGTTAAGTGAAATAAGCCAGGCAATGAAAGAAAAGCTTCCCATATTTTTACTTAGCTAGAAATTACAACAATGGAAATTATAGAGAGTGGAATGATGATTACCAGCAGCTGGGAAGGGTAGTGGGGCTGGTGGGAAGTGGGGATGATTAATGAGTACAAAAATATAGTTAGATAGAATGAATAATCTCTGGTATTTGATAACAAAACAGGGTGACTACAGTCAACAATAATTTATTGTACATTTTAAAATAACTTTTAGTTATTTAGTATTCAGTATTTTAGTTATTTAGTATAATCGGTTTGTGATACAAAGAAAAGATAAATGCTTGAGGTACTGGATACCCCATTTACGCTGTTGTGATTATTATGCATTGTGTGCCTATATCAAAATAGTTCATGTGCCCCATAAAGATATACTCCTACTAAATACTTACAAAAAAATTACCAACATGGCACAAGTATACATATGTAACAAACCTGCACGTTATGCACATGTACCCTAGAACTTAAAGTATAATAAAAAAATAAAAAAATAAAAAAAAAAGCAAAAAGAAAAAACAATGAAATTATGTCTTTAGAGGGCTGAAAGGAAAAAAAAAGTCAATGTAGAATTCTATAATGGATAAAAATATTCTTCAAAAATAATTATTATTTGGACAAAACTGAATGCATGTATAACAATCGTCATTACAAGAAATACGAAGAAAGTTCTTTGGCTTGAAGGAAAATATTTGTAAATGGAAGCACATAGTATACAGAAAGAAGAGAAGAGTTCCGGAATGTTCAACCATAGATACAAAGTCAATAGTAAAAAAAAATAACTGTACTGTTAGAGACTATCTACAAACAATTGCAAAAACAACCCCTTAAAAATGCTATTTATAACAGCATAAAATCATGAAACACAAGAGAGGGTTTAATAGATGTTTGAGACCTCTATTTTGAAAATATTAAAATACTGCTTAGAGAATTTAATGAACAGAGAAATAAATGGAGATCATCTATAAATTTATTATGATTCTAATCTGTATCTAAGCATGTTCTTTTTCTTTTGGTGGACATTAAATAATTTTAATATTTATATGAAATTCTAAAGACATAACATAGCTGGAATAATGTTTAAGAAGAAGAACACGTATTACCAGTTATTAGGATTCATTATAAAATTAGAATAGTTAAATGACTATGGGATTGGCACAAGGATCACATCAAGAGGTGGGATAAACTAGAGTATAGAATAGACCAACACCTATACATTGAGGAAAGGATAATGTTTACATGAAAATAGTAATTTATTCCTTCCATACATACAAATTAACTTGAAATTTATAAAATACATGTCTATCGTATCATTCATGTTTGTTCCCAAGTAACTAGCACATTTCAAGGCACATGATGGATATTGGATAAATAGTTGATGAATCAGTGACAACATAAACTTTATTACTGAGAAAGTTTTATTAGAATGCACTGCTAAAATAAAGAAAAATTAAATTTAAAGAATGCACTACTAATAACAGCAATAAGACTGATCCAGAGTTTAGGATCCTGCAAGTTTTCTTTTTGAGGACTGAAGAAATATAAATGGGTGCTGATCTGCACCCATTTAAATCTAAATTTAAATTTAGATTTAAATTTAAGGGGATTTACAACTGACCTCCAGTCTAGGAATTCATAGTTACTCATTTATTGAGCCTATCACAAAGTAGAGTTCTCTATTTGCTATTTAAGGGGCCAGGGAAAAAAAGAAATGGAAAAGTGGTATTTCATGTTGCTTCCTTGTTACTAAACATGAGAAACTGCATTATATAAAGTGATCTCTAAAATTTCTATAGTTTCAAATTTCTATAGTTCCATGTATCAGTATTAACATATCATACTGTCATATGGTTCCATGTATTGATAATACCATTCTAAATAGTTAATTCGAGAAGTTTTAATCTAAATTAGTGTAAAAAGCAGATATAGAAGAAACACATATGGATGAAATATTATAGAACTAGTGTCTTTTAGTGAAGAGCAGAAGGGCACATGAAAAAATAAATAAACAAAATATGTTAAAATTTGCCAAAAAGAAAAATAATAAAATGATCTACTATCTTCTCCTCTTCTATATTGTGATAAATAGAGATTCAAGTTTTTGAAAAGAAAAATTGGGCCAGGTGCGGTGGCTCACACCCTTCAATCCCAGCACTTTAGGAGGCCGAGGCAGGCAGATCACTTGAGGTCAGGAGTTCAAGACCAGCCTGCACAACATGGTGAAACCCCATCTCTACTGAAAATACAAAATTACCTAGGTGTGGTGGTGGGCGCCTGTAATCCCAGCTCCTTCGGAGGCTGAGGCAAGAGAATTACTTGAACCCAGGAGATGGAGGTTGCAGTGAGCCGAGATTGCACCGCTGCACTCCAGCCTGGTTGACAGAGTGAGACCCTATTTAAAAAAAAAAAGAAAAAGAAAAAAAAAAAAAGAAGAAAAGAAAAGTTGGATCACTTAGCTATATATAAGGACACAATAAAATACTTACGGATGATTTAAAATGGATAACAATAAGGTTTTCCTATAAGTTGTATTTCTATATTTGATTGTCTTTTCTAAAACTTCTGGAACTAATCAATCAGGCCATACTAATTTGCTAAAAATGAATTTTCAAAATAATATTGAAAGTTTCAAAAATCTTTTCTGATTCATGACTTATTTCTTGCAAGTTGGTGCTTTCCCTTTATTAATTCAAACATCATGGCTTCTTTGCCAATATTTTATTCAATCCTGAAAACTAGCATAACTGACATCTATTTATTTTCATGAGACTGATATTGGGTGTTGATGCCATTTAGATAAAGAGCTCAGAATTAAAATTTTCCAGAATTTCTGGGTCTTTATGTTACAGCATGTGTAACAACTACTTCAATATCCTTAATCCTAACATAGGGTCACATGACCTTAAATGTAGGAAATTTGTAAGTGAATGCTCTTATTGCAGACAGAAAAAACATACCTGCAATTTCATCTTTCTGTTGTGGATTGTATTTTTATAATTCTAAAGATGTTTGAACTTTAAATACTATGTTAGCACAGTTAGTCCTCATTATTCATGGATTTCATATTTGTGAATTTAACTACTCACTATGAAATATGTTGATAATCCCCAAGTCAATACTCATGGTGTCTTTGCTGTAATTCATGGACATGTGCAGAACATTGAAAAATGTGAATTGTTCAAACCACATATTCCAGTCATGTGAGAACAAGGCAAAACAGCACTCTGCCTTCTTGTTTCAGTTCTCATGTTATAAAGAAGTGTCCCTTTTGCAGTCTAGTTAATGCCAAGAGCTTTGAATTTTTGTCCTTTTTCTTGGTGATTTTACTTTTAAGATGGTCCCAACCAGTGCTGAAGTGATGTTTATGCTGAAATAGACAAGAAGCACAGGAAAGCTATGATGTGCCTTACAATGAGAAAATATGAGTGTTGGACAAGCTTTGTTTAGCATGAGTTACAGTGCTTTTGGCTGTGAGTTCAATGTTAATGAATCAACACCACAAATATCCAGAAAAAGGAAGGGGAAATTTGCTGAGCTGTATATGAAGTTGCTTTGTAAAGTGCAAAACTAACATCTAGACTACATGATAAAACTGTGGAAAACATGGAAAAGTGGCTAAATCTGTGGATTCATGAAATGACAGGCAAGTGTGGAGAATAGCATTATTTTGATGCTGATAGCCAAAGCCATTTATGCTCATGTTATTCAGGATTTTAAAGATGGTATGCTAAATCCTTCTGGACTAGTGCTACACGGCCCACATGTTTCAAAGGGGGATAGCATGAACATGATAAACTTGCAGGTGAGACATATTCTGCAGATAGGAGGCTATGAAAAACATTTTAAAAAGAATTCCGAATTCTGTATAATTATGTTTATGATGGAACACATTTAGGTTTAGCTTATAGTTTGTTTTTTTATGATCAAAGAGACTGGAGCTAATTCTACTCCTTATTGCAACTGGTGGTAGGGCTGCAACTACAAGAATTAGATAAAATTGACTGATGGTACTGCGATCTGCTACCAAATTTGCTATTGGAAAATAGTTCACTGATTGTAAGGAACACAAAGAATTAAATGAAAACAGGAGAAGTTTCTTCTAAAATAATAAAACAGTGTAATAATTTCTACCTACCTCAGGAAGGTAGGGATATGCAAACATTTTCATGACTTCAGGATATTAATATGGTCTATGTCAGTGATTCTCAAATTGTGGTCCCTGGTTCTCTGGGTATCCTTTAAACCTTTTCTGAAGGTCTAATAGGTGAAAACTTTTTAAAAATAATAATAGTTTGATGATTTTGTCT
The DNA here is from genome assembly GCF_047675955.1 of Chlorocebus sabaeus. Taxonomy (NCBI): domain Eukaryota; kingdom Metazoa; phylum Chordata; class Mammalia; order Primates; family Cercopithecidae; genus Chlorocebus; species Chlorocebus sabaeus. The sequence goes on from NC_132913.1 coordinate 41,305,590, forward strand.
TGTTCACTTTGTTGACATGTGCACTGATTGAGACAGGAACTAGTGGTTAAAATTTCTGATGCCTTCATTTGAAGGAAGACAGTGACTACACATCATTTATAATGGAATGGAAAGTAACTGTGAACAATACTGGCTTCATCCTGACATGTGATGAATGTCTAGATTAAAAGCACTTGTGTGATTGTTTGAGTTGCAAGATAAAGTAGCTAGATTTTTGTAGAACGTCATTTTTAACTGAAAGAATTACTATGGGTAATTTAACTGAAAGAGAATCTATGGATGTTAAAACTTGGGTATTTTGCAGACATTTTCTGTGAAAATATAGGAAGTGAGTCATTCAAATAAAACAAGTAACTATTGCCAATGGTAAGTCAAACTTTCAAGTGACAATTTGAATTTTAGAAAACTTGTATCCATGTTCACTGTGACCCTGATAGTTTTCCAATAAAGATTTTTCTGAGAAAAGTTATAAACAAAAGTATTTTCATATTGCATTTGAAATGTGTCAAAATTTGCAAAATCTGCATAGCCCAAATAACCAGTATTTTCCAAATGACTAATGCAGAATGTTACAAAATCATGAAGACATTTAAAAATTCATTCAAAATGCAAGATATATCAACAGATTTAACCTATTAGAGTATGAAATATTTATTGTTAGGGTTTTTAGTTTTACATTGTGAGTAAACTGTAAGGAACTATTACTTGCTGAGTTTTGATGTAGTATCAAAGCAGAATATCTCAATTATCTGAAAAATCTGCCAGAATACTATTCCAATTTCTAACTGAATGTATGTGTGAAACAAAATAACATAACAAAAACAACATACTATAGCAAATTGAATTCAAAGGCAGATTTGAGAGTCTGGCTAGTTTCTAATAAGGCAGATATTAATTTTTTTAAGGAACAAAATGCCATTTTCCTTACTAGTTTTTAGATAAAAGTGTTTGATACTTATATATTTTATGTATATTTATGTTTTAGGTTTATTATTTTTACATTCAAAATTCAGAAATATTTTTAAGTTTTACTGTTAAATTTAATACAATAAAATGTTTATAGATGTAGCCCAAATAAATGCTCTTATAGGCCTTAATCATTTTTAAGAGGGTAAAAGTGTCCTAAGATGAAAAATTTTGAGAGCTGCTATGCAACATTTTGAAAATATCTCAATTGTATAAATTTCATTATTATCTTAAATAAGTTATGCTTAAAAGTGAAATGGTAGTTAAAAAGGATAATCGAAAGGAAGATCTCAGAACTTACTTGAGATTTGGAGAGCCAGTTGACTGGTATAACATGATACAAGGACTCATTTTCAAGTGTGAATTAAAATGGTAAAATTTATTGAGGACAATTAGGTTTTTACAAACATAATTTTGTTTTCTTTTCACACAACTTGTTGAGGTAGATTCTATTACCATAATTTTGTAGATTTCAAGAACATAGCTCAATGAATTTTGGTAATTTTATTGAACACAGAAGGAGAGATTTGAGAATAAGATAAGGGACACCTCCCTAACTAATTCATTCTATGAGGCCAGCATTCTCTTGATACCAAAATCTGGTAAAGATACAACAAAAACAGAAAGCTTCAGGCCAATATCCTTGAGGAACATATATGTAAAAATCCTCAGTGAAATACTGGCAAATTGAATCCAGCAGCACATCAAAAAGCTAAACCACCTTGATTAATTTGGCTTTATCCCTAGGATGTAAGGTTGGTTCAATATATGCAAATCAATAAATGTAATTTACCATATAATAGATGCAGAAAAGGCTTTTGATAAAATTCAACATCACTTCATATTAAAAACCCTCAACATACTAGCCATTGAAGGAACATACCTCAAATAGTAAGAGCCATCTGTGACAAAACCCATGGCCAATATCATACTGAATGGGCAAAAACTGAAAACATTCCCCTTGAGAACTGGAGCGAAACAAGTATGCTCACTCTCGCCACTTCTATTCAACATAGTACTGGAGATCCTAGCCAGAACAATCAGGCAAGAGAAAGAAATAAAATGCAAACAAATAGGAAGAGAGGAAGACAAGATATCTCTCTTCATGGATGAAATGAGACGTGAGAAGATCAAAAAACCAACTTTTAGGTACTATGCTTATTACTTGAGTGACAAAATAATCGGTACTGAACCCATGTGACATGCAATTTACCTATATTAGAAACCTTCACATGTACCTCTCAACCTAAAATAAGAGTTAACAACACAGTTCTTGCTATTTCTATTGTACCACTTTGTAATATCAAAGATTCCTTTCTTTTCTTCTTTAGATTTCAAGCTACATCCATACCTTACATGAAACCAAGTATAGTTGGTTTTTATATTACTTTTTTGTTGTAAAATTAATGCATATAAAAAAGTATCATTAAATATTCCTCTATAACAATTTTAGTTACTAAGTAGAATTTAACTGCATGGCTATACCATAAGTTATTTAACTAATTCCTGTTATTGTTGATCAAATATATTTTCAACATTTTGTTATTGTAAATTATGTAGCAATATACACTATTCAATTATAATTTTGAATATATCCATAATTACTTCCTTTACAAAATTATTAAAACTAGAATTATTAAAATGTACTTCTAGATTGTACTGCAGAAATATTGGTGCTGTTAATATTAATCTAATTTGACATTTATTGTCAGTTCACTACTGGGGTAAATACTTTTGTTTTAATGTTTCTTTTTTTTATCTCTAATATCACTAACTTTACATTGTTTCATATGATCATAGGCTATTTGCTTTTTAAAAGTTATTCACTATTGAAATGGTATGTGTCAGTCATTGCTCTAAGTGTTATATATATATATATGTACACACATGTATATATATACACATTACATATATATACATATATATTTATATTGACACATTTAATTCTGAAAAAAACCCTTCGAAATAATGCACTGGTCAGATTAGGTGAAGATATGCTGATATAACGAGCAACACTCAAATCTCAGAGGCATACAACAACAAGATTTTGTTATTGCTCACATTACATATTTACTGTGGGCCAACAGCAGCTCTATTCTCCCTCTTCTTCATTATAGTACCCAATCTGAAAAATTCATCCCTATTGGAATTTTAAAAATCTTATGGCAAATGGAAAAGGGGGAGGGTTAACCGCAAGATGACCCTTAACATTTCTGAGTGTAAGTGGTTCCCATCATTTTAGTGCACATTGCTTTGACCAAAAGAATTCAAATAAACACACCTTAATGGGATTATGATTTTTAGTTCCTCCATATGGAGGAGGATCAGAAATCACAGACTCATGGTATCAGTGAGCAACAGAAAGTATTATTCTTCTACAAAGAGGGTGGCAAACATTTGAGAACAAAGATATAATCTGTAACACTAGATCCTATTATTTTCCACATTTTGTAGATGAGAGAACTGAGATGCAGAGAGTTTGAATAACTTGCCCATACTGAGAGATTTAATAAATGGTGCAGCTGGGATGCAAGTCCAAGCACTCTGGTTTCAAATATTGTGCTCTGATCCAATGATAGAAGATAAAATTTATACAGAAAAAGTTACCTAGCACCTCATAGTACTTTATAAATATGACAACCCTGGAAATTTTTGTCCAAAGTTGGACCCTTTTCCTTGGATAAATGCTAAGCTTGGTGGAATATATTAACAAGTTTTAACCTGGGATTGTCCCAATTAAACCAAGATGTGAGGTAAATCTTGAGGCAAATTATATAAAACATTATACTATTGTGTAGTAATTAAGGGTTTTGGCAAGCTCATTTAAGGAGTATCAAGCAAGGAAACACTTATTATAGAGGCTTCACTGCAAAATACGTTACATAATACCCTCCAATGCACACTAACTTTCTGACTTGGTTTTGCTCCTTTGCTATATTCTGTAAGTGAAACTTATTAATGTTTGCAGCATTTCCCAAGATGGTCTCTAAAATCTGCTCTATTTTTGCACTTTTAAACTACCATTTGAAGTAACAAATATTTCTAAAGGAGGCCAAATAATAGTTGTAAAGTTTGAATAAAGCAGCATAAATAATAAAACACCCTAGGAACTTATTAGTATAACAATGAAAAGAAGCAAGACTTCTAGACTTGAGCTTATATGCCTATTGTTTTGTGTGATTAGCGGAGGAATTTATAAATGCAGCTGAGTATACAAACTATAAAATCTCTGTAATTTTAACATTGCTTGTTTGTATACTAGGAACTTTTAGGGGAGTTTCATTTTGCAAGCTTTTATAGGTTTACCAGACTCATTAATTGCCTGGGAAGAACTTTTCTCTACAGGATTTCCTTTGGTTTATATCTAATCTTTGAAATTGGAAAACTTAAAAAAGTGAAATGTAAATTCCCCATAGAGAAGTGATCATGATATCTGAATATAATCAGGTAATTCCCAAGAGACATATAAGATAATAAAGACACAAAAACATATTCTATATCATTTGTGACCTTATTTGTGAGTTAAAGGGTGGAAAATAAAATAGGATGACATTTTCATCTATCAAATTGGCAAAGATTTTAAAATATAATATTGAATGGTTGTAAGGGAATGGTCAAATGAGCATTCTTTTATATGACTGATAAGAATTTAAATAGAAACACATTTTGTGGAAAGTAGTTTAAAATAAAAAACAAACAAGAATTTATACATGTTCCTAGTCATTGACATCAAGGAATTTATGCTTTGGAAATACAGATTTTAATGCAATATTTATCTTCTAGAATTATTTTTAGTGTTGAAAAACTAGAGGCAATAGTGAAAGGTTAAGAGAATTATGTCTGTCGACATGGGGGAAAGTTACACAGCATTGGTTTTAAATCATGCTTTCAAATAATATATCTTAGGAAATTTTTATTATTCAATCTTGAATGAAAATAGCAGTCTGCAAAATTGTTAAACAGAGAATGGTCACAATTTTTAAAAACGGAAGGAAATATAAACATGAATCAGATTAGCAGCAGTTGTAAACTGTGTTGTAGAAAAATGAGTAATGTTTGCTTTTCAAAACTATGGATATTTTCCAAATACTCTGCAGTTTTCTAATTATAATCAGAAAACAGTTATTAAACAAAGTGAAATAAAGTTTAAATTTACCAGTAAAAGTTGCTTCTTTGGAGGAGTATATTTTAACTTATTGACTACCATCAGATTTACTAAATACCATAGCACATTATTTCATTTAAATTCTCCACACATTACTTTTCTATGTAGTTCATTTACCACAGGTATGATATTGCCATTTGTATTACTAGTAGAAATTATACTTAATACATTGAATTTATGCCATAGGAAAAAGAAAATTAAAATTATTTGCTTATTGTATATGCACATATTTTCTTCTTGATAAAGGATTTCTCTCAGATTGTAATGACAGACGATAGATATAGATAGATAGATAGATAGATAGATAGATAGATAGATAGATAGAGTAAATATATAAGCTACTAGATAGATAGATAGATAGATAGATAAATATGTAAGCTACTACAAGAATCCAATTAGAGTGAATTTAGGTTGGAAGAAGGTTCTTCCTTCATCTTTCTTTATCTCTGAATAATTTCAAAGTTGACAGACCATGGTTGCTGACATCTTCATTGAGAAAACAAGAGTTTTGCCTATGGTTATTGGGGGGGAGGGATTGCATTGGGAGTTATACCTGATGTAAATGACGAGTTGATGGGTGCTGACGAGTTGATGGGTGCAGCACACCAACATGGCACAAGTATACATATGTAACAAACCTGCACATTATGCACATGTACCCTGGAACTTAAAGTATAATAATAATAAAAAAATAAAAATAAAATAAAATAAAATAAATGTACTTATATTTTCCTGTTTGCTTTACATATTAAATATGATGAACTTTTTGAGGATGGGGGTCATAATTTCCTTTTTTCTATCTTTCTAAAATATATATGTAAGAACTCTATAGATGATAGAGAATAAATTACTGAACATATGTTTGTGTTCACACAGAAAGGCAGTAAGTGTGGAAGTTGACAGGCAGCTTCTAGAGCCAGATTACTTGTGTTTAAATCCCAGCATTGCTATGTGGCTTCAAGAAAGTTACTCAATTTCTCTGTGCCTCAATGACTTCAGTTCAACTGTAACATGAAGAAAATAATGCTACTCATCTTTGGAGTGGTGAAGTGAGTTAATGGTTACAAAACACTTAGAATATGCTGGCACATGGCACATTTAGCAATGATTATTTCAAGATAATTTCCTTGCTAGGTGACTATAGTGATTACAACACATAACTGTAGCTCTGAGGAATATGTTCACATATTCAAACCTGGGAATCGTTTGTTGGCAACTCTACTGGTATAAGGAGGGATATAGAAGAAAATCATCATATGTACAGATAATCATCAAGAGATTTATGGATATAAAGAAATACATGATAACAAGAATGTTTATTGATGAATTTGTAATTAGTGAGATAAAATTTACAAATGGTATGGGGTATCATTAAAAAGCTTTTAGAAAAGGAAATTCTTATGGGGTACACAAAACAATATGAAGATAAATATTTGTGAACTGGAAAAAAACCTGGCCTTTCATTCTAGACAGGATATATTATGCAAGTAGTCTCTTAATTGAATGCTTCCTTTTTCTAATTAAGATAATTGATAAACATATATATTTTTTTTATTTCAGAGCAGGATGGAAGTTTATTTAAAAGCTTTATAACAGGAAACAAAGGAAGGTACACTTGGAAGAGACACAGGCACCTTGGAGGTCAAGTGACCTGTTTAACCTTGAACCTCAAATTTTATATGCTGGCCTTCTTTCATCTTGTACCCCTTTCCCTACATTCTTCCCTTATGGTGAGTCACCCACATGCATGGTGCCCTCCTTACACTCCAGAGATGAGCATACAGAGTGTGATTAAGAAGTTGCATGCATGCTCACCTCAGGCTTTCTTCCATGATACAAAGGATATTTTTGAAATACAAAAAAAAAAAAAAAAACCTTTTAAGTAATTTGCAAATGTAAGGCATTATGATGACTACTACTTTTCTTATTAATAATCATCATTGAACATAGAAAATTAAAGCAAAGTAAAATTAAATTACTTTGACCCTCCATTTGAGAAGGAATATTAAGGAAAATTTACATTACATTTTATTCTCAAGAGAATAAAACTTTTATATAGTTTTTGGGAATGCATTTTTGAAGTTGAATATATTTGGGTATAATGTGATTTAATACGTTGAACTTCTTCTACCCCTTTGTTTTCTAAAGGGTTTTTTGTTTAATTTTAACGGAGATTCAGATTTTTAAAAACCCAACATTTTTGTTGATAGAGTTGAAGATATGTGCATGTGTTATTTCAACAAAGGCTGCTGGGAGGAATGTGTACCATGGAAACCTTTATTTAGGCAATTTTGCCGCTTTAGTTGCATCCTTTATTCATTCTGCTAAAAATTCACTGGCCATGAGCTGGAGTACAGCTACTCTTTTCCCATTCTCCCTACTGTTGATCAAATGAAGCTATGGAAAAAGAAGGAGGAGAGGGTTTTGATTTGCATTTCTCTGATGGCTAGTGATGATGAGCATTTTTACATGTGTCTGTTGGCTACATAAATGTCTTCTTTTGAGAAGTGTCTGTTCATATCCTTTGCCTGGGACTGTAAACTAGTTCATCCATTGTGGAAGACAGTGTGGCGATTCCTCAAGGATCTAGAACTAGAAATACCATTTGACCCAGCCATCCCATTACTGGGTATATACCCAAAGGATTATAAATCATGCTGCTATAAAGACACACGCACACGTATGTTTATTGCAGCACTATTCACAATAGCAAAGACTTGGAACCAACCCAAATGTCCATCAGTGACAGACTGGATTAAGAAAATGTGGCACATATACACCATGGACTACTATGCAGCCATAAAAAAGGATGAGTTCATGTCCTTTGTAGGGACATGGATGCAGCATGTCCCTACATCATTCTCAGCAAACCATCATTCTCAGCAAACTATCACAAGAACAGAAAACCAAACACCACATGTTCTCACTCATAGGTGGGAATTGAACAATGAGATCACTTGGACACAGGAAGGGGAACATCACACACTGGGGCCTATTGTGGGGAGGGGACAGAGAGGAGGGATAGCATTAGGAGATATACCTAATGTAAATGACGAGTTAATGGGTGCAGCACACTAACATGGCACATGTATACATATGTAACAAACCTGCACGTTGTGCACATGTACCCTAGAACTTAAAGTATAATAAAAAATAAATAAATACATAAAGTTAGTCTGCCAATTAAATATTATGTGTAACTACTCAGCGCTAAATTAAATATAAAAATTTGTTTGGAAGGAGACAAAAACAGAAAAAGAGAAGGATTGATTAATTAGAATATTGATTATACATCAATTAAATGGTAAATCTTAAATTTTATTTGGACAAATACTTTTTTCTCACCAAAATATGTATTTAGAATTCATCTGAATGGTCCAATTTAAGGCAAGGATTAGAACATAAAGTATAATTAAAAAAATACAAAAAGAAAAAAAAAACGAAGAAGGAGGAGAGGGAGAAGTAAAAGGAAAGAGAAGAGAGAAGAAGGATTAAGTATTACCTTCAGGGCCAAAGAGTTGAAGTGTTTTCTTTAACATTTAATGAAGTAAATAAAGGGAGTAGAAAGTCAAGTAGCAATAAGAAAAACTTGAAATGCACTTGGGCAGGAAATTACTCTGTAAATATGATTAAATTCTAGACCCAACATTCAGTGGAAATAAGTTTTAGAATTTTTCCATTAAAGATCTTTAAAAACATTATTTCTCTCAAACAAGGTGACAAGATGAAGAGTGTAAACTTGATTTCTACATTACCACCCTCCTTAGATTCTTCTGACATACTAGCAGTGGCCAAATTCCAGTATACATTCAGAGTTCAATGCACCTTTTCATACTCTGGAGGCACCTGCATATCCACTTTCTCCCTAATCCTTTGACTATTCAAATAGTATTATCAATGCACAATTATGTCAGTGATTTTTCTTCATGAATTGTAACCCTATGCTAGCTAAAGTATGCCATCATCATGTCAGTGCTAGTAAATATTGTGGTTCCTTGGGTGGAACTCAAAGACTTGTATTCAGGATTCTTAAACATATTATCCATCTAGCTTCTAGGAGGGAGGACAGGAAATGTTTAGTTTTAAAGAAAGTTTTGTTTTTTGTGTTTTTCATGGCCTGTAGTATAAGTCCCCATATTGTGTAGTCACATTGAAACTTGCTATTATGTGTGGTGGTTGCTATGCATCCAAAATTCCTTAGTACTCCTCACATATAAACTGAGTTTTATGTCCTTAGTGCCTGAATTTTCCTTAGAAGTCCTGTAATCCAAATGATTTTAGCATAAACTCCACAGAGAAGTCATGAAGCTTGTAGACCATACTCTATGTAAATCTCTGGTTCATTTCTGGACTAATCTCCACCCTAGTACCCTTCCCTTAACTTTTTCACTTGTATTTTTCTTTTAAACTTTTTCCATATTTAAAATACCACAATATTGACATGTGAGCCATCTTCTTGAGAGAGAATCAGGTATTCTCTTAGCCTTCTACCTTCTGTTGCCGTTCCAAAGCTACTACTGTTTAGAGCTTAACTTCTTGCAATAACTTGCGTCACTCCCCTTGTGTCCTCTTAACAAACAATCACATCACTCCTCACTCATCATTTCCCTCAATGTGACAGTATGAAGAATTCAATTTTAGTCTTTGCTATAAGGGAGTGACAGCAGAAAACTGGGCCATGATGGGTCAAGCATTATCAATTCTACAGATGCTCTTACCCAAAACTCAGGACACAAATACTGTGAACATACCCTGAAAATAGTTTCTACTGGTATTCCCACCTAAATTATACCCATTTATGCCATAGCACAATATATTCCCCCATACTACTGAGGAAATTCCTATATCCATGAATGCTACAAGAGATCCAAATGTAGTTTGCTTTGAAGGTAGACCATTGTCAAATGACCATTGATTAATCTTATTTATGCTTTGATAATGTGTATAATGTTTAGCAGCTTGAAGTAGCCTCAATCTTTAATGGACATTTGTGGTCAAACCACAATAAAGCAGTGCTTGAGCCTTGGGTTTTCATAGTCTCTAGGCTCTTATTCAAGCAATTTCCTATCCATACAACCAATAGATTCTTCAAATATCTTGTGAATATGACAAATTTTTTCTAAAATAGCATAGTTTACTAGTTCCTAGCTTCTGTTTAAAATCTAGAAACCAATTTATTATTCCCTATCCAAATAGATTCCCTAGATACATACCCCTATATCCAAAGGTTACAGTGTAAATATAAAGATAACTTTATCAATGGTTTTATGATGTGTATTTTTAAATGAATTATCCCCTTTGTTTTTTAAAACAATATAGTCTATATGAATTTTGTTTTCATCTTAAACCAAATGAAACTGAAGTAATTTATCTTACCTAGGGTCAGAAAACAAAGATACAATGGAGTTGAGATTTGGCTTGGTGGTGTTGTCTTCACAGTAGGGATTTTCCTCTGTCTTATGTGCCAGAGCAGTTGAGAATTCTGTATGACAATAAAAATCTCTTAATTTTTAGTTCATAAATATTGAAAATTAATTAGATTATTGATTCTGTTGATTAAGGTTGTTGCACATAAAGGTGTCTAAAATTCCTTAGTGCTCCTACTTTCTGATTTAGCAGGAATGCTTGTGTTTTGGGCATACTTTATGTGCAACTCTATTGTGATGAATATTATGAAATGTAACTGTTTCTTCACTGAAAGGAACAAATGACAAATATTTCATCTAATAAATAAGTACTATTTTTGTTAAGCTTTCTGAGTTGGAGAAAGAGCAGACTTTCTTGAAGAAGTAGTTTTGAATCAGAACGAGAAAGATGAGAAAGACATCTTCCTTCCATTTTCCATGGCTGCCTCTGCTTCAGACTCACCTTTTGTGTGTTCATATCCTTTGCCCACTTTTTGATGGATTTTTTTTTTCTTGAAAATTTGTTTAAGTTCTATGTAGATTCTGGACACTAGCCCTTTGTTAGATGGATAGATTGCAAAAATTTTCTCCCGTTCTGGAGGTTGCCTGTTCACTCTGATGACAGTTTCTTTTGCTGTGCAGAAGCTCTTTAGTTTAATTAGATCCCATTTGCTGATTGTGGCTTTTGTTACCATTGCTTTTAGTGTTTTAGTCATGAAGTCTTTGCCCATGCCCATGTCATGAATGGTATTGCTTAGGTTTTCTTCTAGGGTTTTTGTGGGTTTAGGTCTTGCGTTTAAGTCTTTAATCCATCCTGAGTTAATTTTTGTATAAGGTGTAAGGAAGGGGTCCGGTTTCAGTTTTCTGCATATGGCTAGCCAGTTTTCCCAACACCATTTATTAAATAGGGAGTCCTTTTTCCATTGCTTGTTTTTGTCAGGTTTGTCAAAGAGCAGATGGTTGTAGATGTGTGGCGTTATTTCTGAGGCCTCTTGTCTGTTCCACTGGTCTATATATCTGTTTTGGTACCAGTACCATGCTGTTTTGGTAACTGTAGGTTTGTAGTAGAGTTTGAAGTCAGATAGCGTGGTGCCTCCAGCTTTGTTCTTTTTGCTTAGGATTGTCTTGGCTATATGGGCTCTTTGGTGTCATATGAAATTTAAAGTAGATTTTTCTAATTGTGTGAAGAAAGACAATGGTGGCTTGATGGGGATGGCACTGCATCTATAAATTACTTTGGGCAGTATATTCATTTTCATGCTATTGATTCTTCCTATCCATGAGCATTGAATGTTTTTTCATTTATTTAGGTTCTCTCTTATTTCCTTAAACAGTGGTTTGCAGTTCTTGAAGAGGTCCTTCACATCCCTTGTAAGGTGTATTCCTAGGTAGTTTATTTTCTTTGTAGCAACTAATTTTTTATGACTTGCACCACTGATAATTAAATGAAGTCTTTGTGTCTTCTCACCAGATAACCATGTCCCTGCCTGACCTTTCCTTTTATATGGCAGTAGTAGCAGTTCTATTTTAGTTCCTGCTGAAGTGAAGAAAATGAAGTTTTGAGGAAAGTAATGGTTTGTGAATTGGGTGATAATGACAGACTTTAGTAATAAGAGTAGTTTGCCACTGTTGGGGAATCCTAGAAAATGAGTATCAACTGTCATGAAGAATTATTCAAACTTGCTGTTTTCATTGATAGAAAGAGAGAATGATCATATCTGCAACCCAAGGACTGAAAGAGCTCATGTCTTGGGCTCCGTATCCACATAGGCTGCCTCTGGAATACTAAAATAAATGTACTTCTCAATTGTTACTGGAGAAGAGATGCAGCTTAAACACTACCACTGAGTTGCTACTTTTAGAGTCCCAAACAGTAATGGTCCAGATGTATTATTTCAACTCTAAATGTCACTTTTTATTGTAAAAGGTTAAAGAACTTTACAAAATAATTTTTTATTAAGTTTCTTACATTTGTTTTTCTGGCCATTCTCTCTACAATTTTCTAATTATAAATTAATGATGGGAAATTTATTACCAAACTGGTTAACAAAATTATTTGTTTATATAGTTTCTACTATACCAGTTTGACCTGAATTATAAAAATTAGGTTGATATATCTCAAGTATGAAAGGACCCTTTAAAACTCAATTGTGAGCCATGAAACAGTATTACAACTCTAAGGTAAACCTACTAAATTTTAGGAAATTGATTTTAAGTAGAGTATAATGTAATCCCTAAATTATTTAAGTCTACTTGGAGAGAGATTTTATACTGTAAAACTGCTTATGACAATACTAATGCTTTCACTTGTCTCTATTACAAATGCTGAAAAACTCATATTAAAACAAATCCATCTTTCATGCCAACTATAATACAGATATTGTGTCTTAGTTAAAATAACAGGGAAGCTTGTTAGTGCCCAGATAACATGCTAACAGTGCTGCCTAACTTTATATCTTTATATATTGTATATATCCTTAAATAATATATAAAGATTTCCTCCTCCTTTCTGAAAGTTATTTTTTAATTGCCCAACACAGACCAATCCTTAGTGACATTGTATTTGAAATTGTTTAAGAATCTTTTTATATTTTGAGTAACTTACCATGATTAACAAGTTTGAACATTTGCCTCTAATTCCTTAAGAATGAAATTGCTGTATTCTCTTTCACTGTTTACTTTTTTCTTGCTCAGTAAGGCAATTTAATTGCTTTCAAGTAATTTCAAGGTCATGCTTAGTTATTGGTCTTCTGCATGTTCTATGGAAGATTTTCTATAATGAATATGCCAGATAACCCAAGTCTACACAACTGATCTATATTTATATTCCTACTGAGTCATGGTAGTCCTCCTTCCCCACACTTGCCTGCCCATGAAATTAAAATATGTACTTTTATATTACACATATTATATAGCAATTATATATATCACATAATTATCTTTATATATCATTAATTATATTTGTATAATATATAAATATATTTACATATTATATATTCATATATTATATATTTATAACATATAATATATATTTATAATATATAATAATATATTATGTTTATAATATATATTATTTGTATTTGTATAATATATAGTATGTCATTATATATTATATATAATATATAGTTATATAATGTATTATATACAATATATAATATATAATTATATATTATATTTATATAATATATAAATATATGATATGTAAATAATATGTAAATATTTTATAACATATATAAACATATATTTATAAATATATAATATGTATGTATATTATATATGTAATATATATTATATATGTAAATGTAAATATATTTTATATAAATCTTTTAATATAAATCTTAAGATATATGTATGGGTAATTATGATTTATAAACTTTTGTAGGGTTCTGTATATTCATCTGCATAAACTTTTGATTTTATGCATTTTTATATAGGGCACTGACTTATTTTTCTTCCAGTAAATGTAAATTTCTGTCCATAAGAGGATTTATCTTTGATTTCATTTTGGTGATACTTTAAATCATAGGTTAACTTTTAGAAAACCAATTACAAATTACAACTTGGTAACTAAATGATATTTACTAAAGCAAAGCATATCAATTGATATTTTTAAGTTATATGTAAGCATATATATATATATACACACACACACAAACACACACACACACACATACACACAAGATAGGATCCAGACAGATTGATGCCCTAATAAAGTAACATGTTAGTTAAAGATGAAGTGAATTTATAAACATACCATTATATATAACTTTCTAGATGGAACAGACAAATATCACTTGTGATGAAATACATGAAATTTAGTTCACCACATGCACTGTTGTCATCATTTGCTTTTTATGAGATGATTCAGCCATTGTATCAAATGTTTGCAAGTGTGAATTCAGATTTTTGGTAGGAAAAGGTAAAAGATAAATTTCTATCTTCCGAAAGGAGTTGTGAATTGTTCATATGCTCAGATTTTACACTAACGAGAAACCTTAACTGTTTCTCAAAAGAAGAAAGGCATTTCCAGCAGTGTTACATATAGCATATTTTTGTTCTTCTGAAAACTTGTGTTTCATTTTCTTTCAGGAAAAAGAACAGGCTCCTAGACCAATTTTCAGACTCTTCTATAGATTACTTGAGCAGATATGAAATCAATAAGACCTTAGGTAAACAGTATGGTACTTATTTTTTTAAAGTCACTGATACATTGAGTCTCAAAATATGTTGCACGTTAACTGAAGATATGTTTGTAGAATTCATAGCACTTATTATATCTTGATTATACTGAAACGTTTTTAACTTTGACAATTACAAATCCATCTTGCAGTTTCTCCAAATTCATTTTATTTTAATTAGCTATGATTTGACATCATAGTCCATTATACACTTACTTGACTAAGTCTATGCTATCAATTTGTCTACCACCACCACTTCCTATCAGTAAATAATTGAAAGGCTTTATTATTATAAAGCACAATTATGTTAGCTTGATCAGTAGACTTCAACTATATCTGCTCATATGTCCCCTAAAATAATTGAGAAAAACGGTATAAAATCAATAACTTTTGAACTCGATACATTCAAGCAATGGTGTCATCATGTATGTGGTTCATCTTCCTGACACATGGGAGATGTTTCTTTTAGACCTCAGTGCCAGAATAGTATAATTTCAGAGCAACAATACTATTTTCTTGGATTATAAATGGGAGCTCACAACTATTCATATTTCTCTCTTTGTCAAAAAAAAGCTATGAGGTTTAACACAATTATGAAAGCCGGAATATAAATGTATTTTTGTAGCAATTCCTGACTTTATGTTACTGTGTCTCACTTTCCAATAATGCTTTTTTTAAATAATAGAATTTGTTATGTGTTTCCGCAAATTGCATGATACCGTTTGTGAATGAAGTAGATACTAATTAAATATTTCTAAACAGACCGCTATAATACAGTGTGAAAACTTTTACCATAACTGAAAATGTGTTAATAAAGAAGTGGCTACAGGTGTGTCTCATACACTGTAATTCTTTTCAGTAGCCTCGAATCTCTAATTGATTTGGAAAACTAAGGCCTTCATTTCTTCTGTTACATTCCAATGTTCTTTTCTCTTGTTTTATCTTTAGCATGAATCGATATGAAGAAAAAAACTATCCTGTACTTTAACTAGATTCAGATGCGATTTCCTTTTGTTCATTAATCCTACTCTAACTCTCCATATTCTGTATTTTAAAAAATACTCGTACATGCTTTCTAGAAAAGTGCTATATATCCAGCTAATCATTTCTATGTACAGTTAAAAAGTAGAGGTAACAGTGCTTATTTATTTATTTATGTAGAGACGGAGTTTCGCTCTTGTTGCCCAGGCTGGAGTGCAATGGCACAATCTTGGCTCACTGCAACCTCCACCTCCCAGGTTCAAGTGATTCTCCCACTTCAGCCTCCCAAGTAGTTGGGATTACAGATGCCCACCACCACACCCAGCTAATGTTTTGTATTTTTAATAGAGATGGTGTTTCCCCATGTTGGCCAGGCTGGTCTCGAACTCCTGACCTCGGGCGATTCACCCACCTCAGCCTCCCAAAATGCTGGGATTACAGGTGTAAGCCACCGCGTCCAGTCAGTGCTTATTTTAAAAGGAAACATCAGGACCATTTTGAAAAACATTTTTGCACTAAAGTATCAGAGCTATGTTTTTGTTCTTGATACCAGTTGCCAGCTGATTGCATTATTGTGTTTAAAATTGTCCTGAGGCATCAATTTATCCAGAGTCTGATCTAATTAATTTTAGGCTCCTTTGCAGACAGTTTTAGGGACCACTCACCTCTGAGATTTTTTGTGAACACAGGAGGGCTCGTCTTGACTTTCTCTTTACCTGATTCTCTATGGTGAATGAATAGCTGGCCTACAGTTTAGCTTGATACTCTCACGAGCTACTGTCCTCTCTTAATCTCACTTCCAAAATCTCTATTATTATTCAGAGTGCCTTCAAGTTTAACCTTCCCCAGACTTTGTTCCAAACAAATGAGTTCCTCTGAGGAGAGCTTTGGAGCTCTGTTCTTATGGCCTGCCTAGTCCACTGGCAAAATGCCTGTGTCTCCCTGCTCTGTGGTTGACTTCTGGACAGTGGTCTACTTCTCTCAGAGTGATACTCTGGCTTTACAAGCAGGGTACTGGGTGCAGTCATAGCATCTCGTCTTCCTTTTATAGTTTGAAACTTTCCTTTTATAGCATGAAACTTTTGCCCTGTGAGTGAGTAGAGGCAGGGTGATCAGGGCCTGCCCATTCGTTTTCTTGGCTTGCCATACCTGGAGTGGAGCTTTCACCATGCAGCCATAAAAAAGGATGAGTTTGTGTCCTTTGTAGGGACATGGATGCAGCTGGAAACCATCATTCTTAGCAAACTATCACAAGAACAGAAAACCAAACACCGCATGTTCTCACTCATAGGTGGGAACTGAACAATGAGATCACTTGGACTCGGGAAGGGGAACATCACACACCGGGGCCTATCATGGGGAGGGGGGAGAGGGGAGGGATTGCACTGGGAGTTATACCTGATGTAAATGACAAGTTGATGGGTGCAGCACACCAACATGGCACAAGTATACATATGTAACAAACCTGCACGTTATGCACATGTACCCTACAACTTAAAGTATAATAATAATAAATAAATTAAAAAAAAAAAAAAAAAAAAAAAAAAAAAAAAAGCCTAGACCTGTCAGCCGTTGTTGCCTGGAAAAGATTCTGAAACAGAGATTTGGGAACGGGGGCTGGGAAGCACTGGTGCTCTGCCCTTGAAGAGGAGATACCACCCCTCTTGACTAGGAATGGATGGATAGGGAGCCCTATGTTCTTGGCTGCACCCATCTGGAGTGGAGCTTCTCTCATGCTCAGCTGTGGGTGAGCTGTGGGTGTTTGTGGCTCAAATTCCACAGACTCTTGCTGCTCTTACTAAGATTTAGCAGAATTTCTAAAATAAATGTTTCTTCCTTTACTGTCTGCTCTTAAGACAATTTCCAGAGGTTACTTTTTTTTTTTTTTTTTTTTTTTTAAGTATAACCTTCACCACTTTTGGTTTTTTGCTGTGGAGAAGGTCCACAGATTCTAGATTCTACCATCATTCTAGAAACCATCTCTTTGCTGCCTACATTATGAACATCATTTATTGTATCTTGTTTCAATGAATACATATATTTATGTGTCAATAACTGGGCCAGATACTAAGAGCAGAACGATGATTTTGTCATGAATGTTCCTTGCAAGAAGCACAAATTGAAACTGGAAAAGTGTAAACAATATTATCACTTGTGTAAAATACAAAATGATGTGAGTACATAGTATCATTGTGAAAGATATCTATGCATAACAAGATAAACACTGGGTGGTAACTTTAGTGGTGGAATGTTCCTTTGAATAAATAAAAATATGGGGATATTTAAGTTTTGAAAAGACAGTGAAATAACTTTATTGATATGTTATTTTCTGGGAATAGGTGAAAATATACATAATTCTATGGTTCCTTATTTAAACTTGTATTGTCAGCTCAATTTCTATTTTATGAAATGCATATATAATTTAATCAGCTTTTTTATAATATTAAGAAAATATATAGATTTTAAACATTATTCTAATAGAAGTTATTTTTAACAATTTAAAATTTATTTTATAAATGTAAGTCCAAAATATCAGCACAAAAGAAATGTCAAACTTGATTTACCCATTCCATTCTTTTGAAAACCTAGGTTTTCTATCCTACAAAATTTATCTTCAGCACTTTTCTCAGTCTATTTTAAAATAACCTCTGTGATTGAGCTTCTACCACAGTCTCAGGAACCTGTTCCATAATTCATTTATTGTTCGGAGTCAGGAAATCGCTTCAGATATTCAACTCAAATTTCCTTTACCATTATAAAAATAACTTTCTTCTATTAGGATATTTTGTGTTTATCCTACCCACTGCCCCTAAATTTTTCCCTTGTCACACAAACATGTATATCACAATTATCTAACAGAAATATTTATATATTTGTGTGATTTTAAATATTAAAAATCTAAAATACAACATTTTAAAAAATGAATCTACAGTATTGGGCAATATTTTTGGATATAAAAAGCAATCACAACATTTTCACATTGGACTCTTCTGCATGAGGATTTAGGGTTCTTAATTTGATAAGCCAGACAAATTATTATCAATATTATTTACAAGGATGAAAAAAAACTCAGGAAGACCCAACTGTTTGCTGTAGCCATAAAAATGGCTTAAATTATCTTAAACTGCATAAACGGGTTATACTATTGTGATAATATGCAGTAACGGACTCTGTGTATTTTACTACTAGGGCTATATTTGAAGTCTAGCATTCAGATATTTGATGAAGGCTCTTCCAATATTCTTTTTTGAGAAGATCTCCATTTGGGAGTGGAGACAATGCAGTATAAGCTGGATGATGTTATGTTATGAAATTTTATTTTTAATATGTATAAATTTATGTAATTTTATAGCCATATAAGGAAATTTGATTTATATTTAATTTTTAATGTTCTGTTCTTATTACTGACTTGAATGAAGGCAAAGGGCATGTTTATTACGTGTGTAAAACATGGTCCATTTAGAAAGGATATTGATTGTAATGGCTAAAAACTCAAGATTCAAAATAATTTTCACAAGATAAAGAAAACCTTACCAATATAAATAATTTGTATTAACCATTATAAAATATACTAAATTAAAAGGATGAGTTATTACCTTTTATTATTTTTATAGCATGCATCATACTTTCTGAATTTATTTCATTCTTAAATGTATGCCTTTGATAGTTCTAAATACTAGAAATGAAGGCATTTATCAAATTATTTATATCATTTTAAGTGTCTTCTGTAATAGGGGATTATTGTATTAAATTGCTTATTTAATTCATTTATAAAAATGTTAGTAAACTACTTATTCAGAATTAGTCGTTTCTATTAGAAGATAACATATAATGGTTAAACTGAAAGGCCTTTTATTTTTTCCACTATACTGAGGTAATTTTAACTATTCATTGAGATAAGAGATATTAACTAACAACTTTGATGAAATGAACCAAATGACTAGTTAAGGTAGGCTCTATAGTCAAAAACTAAATAGAGCGTTTAAATTACAGAACTGCTTTAAACTAATCAGATATTTTATTGTACCCTGAGAGTTTATTATAAAAATTTAGATAGGCAAAAGCCCCATCTGGCAACCCTGTTACTTCAAGCTAAGTACAGAGAATCTTCCTGCCAGCAAAGGCATTTCATGCTTCATGTCTGGGGTTGGGGGGGAAAGAAAAGCTATAATTTAGTTGTGTATGCTTGTTCAGACGGTTTCAAGTTGATGTTTTTGATAATGCAAGTTCCAGCTGCTCAAACCTATCAGTCCTCTTGTGAAAAATTATGAAATCCCAGCCAAGTTAACTGCAGTTATTTGATAGATCTTATGTATATTGATAGGAATTACTGTACATTGCTATCTTTAAAGCTAATGTTATTTTAAAATGATAACTATTTAAAATCATTAAGAAGAAAATCTGAGGCAAATGTTTGACACTTTGTATGCATTAAATGGCTCTGTCATTTTTGAAGGTATTTTGCTAGACTAAATGAGATATGCAAAATGCCTGTTATAATATGGATCTTTTGGAATTTAAAAGCAGCTACGCAAGTTGAAATGTGTACTCCATGTAGGCTATAGCTCCTTTAATGCTGAAAATATCTTCCCCAATTAACTTAATTAACTGGAAACTGTCACTGTTGGCATCGCACTGCCATAGCCAAATACTTAAAAATGTGCAATTATTCTTGCTAGAATAAGAAGTGGCTTTAAGGGTACCCAGGAATGTACTTAGGGGCTAGTTAACAGTATCAAGCCTAAGAGAAATTCACATTTGCAGAGAAACATTTACAACATCATCAACATGAACAGTGGTAACTGATGTGAGATCAGGTGAAGGAGCACGTTATTTGCAATAGGAAAAATATATTGAATGTTCTTGTGAAGTAAGAGGCATGAAGTATGACTACAGGGAATATTGTGGGGTGAAGGCAGCTGAGGGTAATTCTTTGCTTTAAAGGATTTCATACAGAGAAAAATGACTCTAGATTCTGTGCCATGCCCAAGGAAGAAGCTGGATTGCATCCCAGTGCTTGTTCAAAAAATAAATGTAAAACGCACGTCTACTTTTAAAGCACTAAGTAGAAAAAAAATTAAAATATAGATTTAAGTACTTAAAGTGAAATACTCAAAAGATTCCATGTACCATTAAATGAAAAGAATGTAGCCCTACTTATGTCTCAATAAAATCTCAATTGTAGGAGAAATAAAATAATATGAGTAAAGAAAATGAGATGGGAAATACGTAGTAAACGGTGAATATTCACTTTAAACTGTATCTTTTTTATAAATTATTTAGGTATAGGGGATTCTCTTTTACTTTCTTCTTCTATGATTATTTTTTGTAATATCTGTAATGGAAATGCCAATGATTGCTAAGTGTTTAAAGAAATTCAAACATATGATTAATGTTTGGAGTAAAGAGTAATTCATGCCCATAAGCATTTTTTTCAATTTTCAATTTGAGCTAAGTACAGTTCAACAATATTCATGTAGCATCTCTACTGTACCTGCACTACACTCTGCCTTCACAAAAATGAATCGAGCATAGTTGTGATGTGTGTTTGGTGAGTGCCCAGCACGCTGTGACACCACAAAGCAGGAAAACAGTTCAAACTGAGAGTTTAGGGGAAGCTTCCTGCAACAGTTGCCACATTACAGATAAAAAAACTAAACAAAAAATAATAAGTTAAACTATTAATTAAATGACCCAAAATGTTTAAAGCATTTTGCCACACATTATTTCTTTTTTTTTTTTTTTCCACTGGACTCTTATGGGAATCCCAGATGCTTCACAGGATAGTTATTTTTCTCATTTTGCAAATGAGAAAATTGGTAGTAATGCAGTGAACACTCTTGTCTAAGGTTCATATAATTCAGTGTACAACTAGTATATTAAAGAACATAACTCAAAACCAGGTTTGAATATACTTGCGCTAAGTATATTCTCCCTCCTCTCCATCCCCCATCAATCTGCTTGTTAAACGCGATAAAAGCTGTCACGTAATAGGCAGTTGCCTACTGACTTCTCATACAAGTAAGACCTTGTGGTATGATGGTTTTGGTTCCTGTTTCCTATCTGTGGAGACTGTCATTGTTTAGAGTTTTGCATTTCATTTTCACAAGATATTGCATAGTTGTCTCAGAGTTTATAAATATAAAGTACTTTTAAAACATGGTTTATGCAGATAAGCTGTTATCACTGTTTTTCCCAGGCCCATTTCTTATGTTTCATACTTAGTGTAGTTGAGCAGCCCATTAAAGCCAACTGGACAGGGTCCTATGAAACTAGGCCACCAGGCAGTTTCCAGGGTCGCAAAGTGTAGTTCCTGTCCAATGAGTAAAGTAATAGGTGCAGATCATGAAAGGAAATATTTGGGTCATGTCCTGTTCACCTCTCAGATTGCTTGCTCAGCTATAAGCTTTGGTGCAATGCTATACAGATTCAACATGTATTCTCATCTATCCTTTATTACTCCAAACTCTTATAGTTACTAAGGCAGTCATTTTATAACACAATAGGATATAAAATAAATAAAAAATATTTGCCAGAAATAATCCTTGCCTTAAATTGGACAATTCAGATGAATTCTAAATACATATTTTGGTGAGAAAAAAGTATTTGTCCAAATAAAAAATTAATATTTATCATTTAATTGATGTATATTCAATATTCTAATTAATCATTCCTTCTCTTTTGCTATTTTTGTCTCCTTCCAAACAAATTTTTATATTTAATTTAGCACTGAGTACTTACACATAATATTTAATTGGCAGACTAACTTTATTTTTGAAGGCAGATATTATTCATTTAACACATTATCTTTGTTTAAATATCAACTACTCATCTCCCAGTTAGTATCTTGCTTACCTTCATCTTGAGTATTTCCACTTTCAGATTTCTTAATCTTATGCAACCTACTTCATAAAGTCCTAAATCAGGTGTTCCATTAAGGAGAAAACATGAATAAATTAATTTTTGAACATAATATAATGTATATTATTATTTTTGTCACCATATAATGCCTTCTATTGATTAAGTTACCAATACCTATATTTTTGTATTGAATCCAGGTCCAGTTTAAAAAACTGAACTCTTTTTTTAATAGAGAAAATAGTTACATATGGAAGATGAATGTCTTCATCAGCTCTACATGATACATAATTGACTAATGTTAGAAATGTTTTCAGAGGAAGAATTCCTACTGCAAATGTCCATGGTTTAATAAATCTGGCATGTATTGTTCACATACAACCAGTTAAATGGTGTCCTGACACATAGCTTCTGTGTAATTCCTTCAGGTGTTAGTTCATTGTCCAGATGATTTAATAGCTTTGAGTATCATTCAGTCTCATCCCTACTTTAAAATAACTGGAATTATTAGATCTGCTACTAGATGATGCTATAGGAGATATTTACATAGAATAATTTGTATTACTCAATCACAAATTTGTGTTTAAAAAATGTTTTTTATAGCTGTAGTTCAATGTGATTGGGTGTTTTTTGCAACCCTACACATTTTCACTGGAATGCACAAGGGATCTGTAGAACAAAGAAAGGTCAAGAACCCCTACTTTAAAATTGCCAATAACAAGCTAATGTTCATTCATCACCCCCAATTCATTCTTATTCTTAACTCTTTTTTTAATTATGCTTACTGCCTATGGTTTCCCTACAGAAGAGATAAAGGAAACAATAGTTTTTTTCTTAATATGTGAATAGAATGTACTTCTATATTTATTCAGTCTTTACTTCCAAATATACTAGTTATTAAGCTTAATAAATAACATGGATTACTTCTAGGTTAACTGAGAATTGCAGTTTTATCTGGATGAATTTTAGGGCATTAAATAATTCACACATTATAAAATATACTGGCTTTAATATTTAAATCTTGATTACACTGGTTTTGATTTTGTCCTATGTTAAAGATTTCAGTATTGATAATGAACTTCTGTAAGTTCAATATTGTCATTTTCAAAGTGTGCTCATCAGCTCCTGTAAACCAAAAAATATGTCGATTAAAGTAATCTCTTGATACCACACCTATAAAATATGGTCTTGTCATCTTATTAGCAAAGTGCTAGACAAAATAGCAATTTGAAGTTTCTTTCATCTCTGACAACAGGTATTCTATATAATGCCAACATATATGTATGTATAATAAGGAAGAATATTTATATTTATTCTTAATATATCACTTTTAGTATGATACATATTTTTACACAAATTGAAATTGAATTTGAAGTCTTCCAGTGGAATGTACCTAACACATTCAAATAAAGTAAAATCTCAAGTCCTGGCAAGTGTTTCTTCATCCCAATCACCAACTCTGTTACTGATATTTGGTATTAGGTATTAGGTACATATCCACTCCTCTTCTGGCTTCTGGCTCTGGGACATACCCAGCTGGCATAACTGGTAGTGTGGGGAAAAGAGACAGTCTTCCTACAAGCCAGAAGAGGTTCATAAGAGGCATTCCACCTTTCCAACCACCATGACATTGAGATGGCTTACAGGAATCTCATGCTCAGTTAAAAATGACAAAAATATTTCTCAACACTAAAATGATTCTCAAAGCCTTCTCATTTCTTGTATACACAAAGACTCAGAGACTTGCATACATAAATTTATCATCTCTTACAGAATCTTCTCAACTGATGTTCTTGCTTTTTTGATTTCTATCATAAACAACCATTTCCCTTGCTATTACTGATTAGTTATAAAATGCCATCCTTTCACCATGTAGTCCAGATACTATTAATAACTTCTTGTTGGCTCCAGGACAAATTCAACATTAGTAGCATAGTTATCAAATCACTGGTATTAATGACTATGAAGAGCATCAATAAATAGCACCCTTCTTCCCTGTACAGGTTCTAAAAAATTAAAATATCTGAAAAGGTTTTAATAAAATGTGACTTTTATTAATGGTAAAGAGTAAGTTGGAAGATATAGCTTATCAAGAGGGCAAAATTGCCCTGTTAATTGAATCAGAGAATCAGGCAGATTTTAGCCAATATCACATAGGGTATTTTTGTCCTTTGGGAGGAAAAATTCTATATCTAAAATATATCTAAAATATAAAATAAAAATTCTATATCTAAAATAAACTATTAAGTGAATAAGAAAATAAGTAAGTAAATATTTTAAAGCCTTAAAAGACATAACATCACATTCTGAATTTATTGCCAATTTTAAGAAGTCTTTATTTTCATAGAGGATTTGCCATGAATGTATACAATTTTTTCCTTCAAATTAATGCTAGACTATTGTTTCAATGAAGTGTTATTGAGTGCTTACTATGTTCAAAGCATTAGCCTGGGTTTTAATGGAGAAACAAAGACCAGGAACGTCTCTGTCCTCACTTAATTCATAATCTAATGGGTAAGATGAACACATGAATAAAACCCACAATAATCCAAAACCTCTAGAATTATGCCAAATATCAGATTAATGATGTGCTACACCAATAGGTGGGAAGAAAAGTTAATTTTCTGTTCAGCAACAGATCCTGCTTAAAAGAAATATGTTAAAATAAGTTGTAATTAAGATGAGGCCTGTTTCGTATTTATCTTGATAAACCTAACATAAAGATAATAAACACTGTTTATTAAAACAAACAAAATTGTTAAAACATCTCTCCAGAAATATTTTGCAACTTAAAACTTGAGTAATGATTTAATTATGACACTTCATCCGATAATGTAGTACTCATCATTTTTATTGAATATACATAATCCAATAACCATTAAACTCTGAAAGCTCCTTTGGAACTAGACCTTGGCTCAGAAAAAATATATATAAGGAGTTTAACAAAATGTTTTCTGAAAAATAACTTTTCACTTCTCCTTAAGAAAAATCCATTACTAGAATGTGGAAGACAAAACAAATATTTTCATTTTACATCATAAGAAAGAGCAATAACCCCAGTAAATTTTTTCATCTCCCTCAGTTTTTTCATTAGCAATTTCTTTACCATATGTAATTTAAAAATAGGAAGGTAACCTAAGGAAAGCAACTAATTTAATCCTGCATTTTTAAAGCTGAGAAATCTGGTGCTCAGAGGGAGTCACAGCTAGTCAGTGGCAGAGTGGAGACGTGACCAAGCTCTGGAGTCTCCCTCGAGTACCCTTCCTAGGAGGCAAGAGTGCTCTAGGGCTCAGTGTGTGTTTCTCTGCTTGTCTTTTTTGTCAGCAGCTTTAAATTTGAACCTTAATGTATCTGTAATGTGGTCAAGCGTTATTAAATATTGTGAACTGCACTGACATTCCATTACCATATGATGGTGTTACCAGCTGAGTGAGGATTCAGATTTGGCACGTGGTTATGAGGTTAACATCTCTTCAAGATATGACATGTAAACTAAGATATGTTTTTTCCCCTGATTATCTCCCTCCTCCTTCTATTATAAAACCTTTTGAATGGATTACTTTTTTTATTCGTACTCTTTTCTCACCTTTTAAATTGACTTTATTCAACTTCTATAACTTGTTTAAACCCTCTTATTTTGTAATTAAAATGGTTTTGTTTACTTATTTTTAGCATTGTTTTATATTCGGGGGTCCATGTGCATGTTCATTACATGGATATATTATTTAATGGTGAGATTTGAGCTTCTAGTGTACCCATCTACAATAGTGAGCATTGTACTCAATAGGTGATTTTTCAACCCTTATTCTCCTTCCATGCTCTCCTCCTTTGGACTTTTCAGTACCTGTTATTTCTGTCTTTATATCTGTGTGTACCCGTTGTTTAGCTTCACTTATAACTGAGATCATGTGGTATTTGATTTTGTGTTTGAGATATTCCACTTAGGATAATGACTTTCATTTCCATTCATGTTGCTGCAAAGGACATGATTTTCTTTTTTATGGCTGTGTAGTGTTCCATGGGATATATGTACCACATTTTCTTCATCCAGTAATCCCTTGAAGGACAGATTGATTCCATGACTTTGGTGTTGTGAGTAGCACTGTGATAAACAAATGAGTGCAGGTGTCATTATTTATATAATGATTTTTTTTTTTCCTTTGGGTAGATACACAGTAGTGGAATTTCTGAGTCAAATGGAAGTTCTCTTTTTAGTTCTTTGAGAAATCTGCATACTGTTTCCCATAGAGGTTATGCTAATTTACATTCCCACCTACAATGAAAAACGTCCCATTTTCTCTGCATTCATACCCACATCTGTTGTTTTTTTATTTTTTAATAATAGCTGTTCTGACTGGTCTAATATGTATTTCATTGTGATTTTAATTTGCATTTGTCTAACAATTAGTGATGTTGAGCATTTTCTCATGTTTCTTGGCTGCTTGCATGTCTTACTTTGAGAAATGTTGGTTTGTGTTCTTTCCCTACTTGTTAATGGGATTACTTGTTTTTTCTTGTTGTGTTGTTTTAGTTCCTTGTAAATTCTGGATATTACTGTTTAGTCAGAGGCATAATTTGCAAATATTTTCTCCTATTCTGTAGATTGTCAGTTTACTCTGTTGATTATTTCTTTTGCTGTGCAGAAGCATTTTAGTTTACTTAAGTGCCATCTGTCTATTTCTGCTTTTTTGCTTGTGCTATCAAGGTCTTCATCATAAATTACTTACCTAGTCCAACACCCAGAAGAGTTTTTCCTAGGCTTTCTTCTAAGATTTTTAGTTTCAGGTCTTACCATTAATCCCTTAATCCACCTTGGTTAATTTTTCTATATGGTGAGAAACAGGGGTCAACTTTTATTCTTCTGCATATGGCTAGCCAATTTTTCCAGCACCGGTCAGGCACGGAGGCTCATACCTGTAATACCAGCACTTTGGGAAGCCAAAGCAAGAGGATTGCTTGACCCCAAAAGTTGAAGACCAGCTTGGGAAACACAGTGAAACCCCCTCTCTACAAAAAATTTTAAGAAATTAGCCAAGCATGATGGTTCATGCCTGTGGTCACAGCTACAAGGGGAGCTGAGGCTGGAGAATCACTTGAGCCTGGTGGATTGAGGCTGCAGTGAGCTGTGTTTTTCACTGCACTCCAGCCTGGGCAACACCGTGAGATCTTCAAAAAAATTTCCAGCACCATTAATTGAGAAGGGAGTTTTTGCCCCTTTGTTTATTGTTGTTGACTTCGTTGAAGAGCAGTTGACTGTAGTTATGTGGCTTTATTTCTGGGTTCTTTATTCTGTTTCGTTGATCTCTGTGTCTCTTTTTGTACCAATACCATGAAGTTTTGGTAACTATAGCCTTGAAGTATAATTTTAACTTAAGAAATGATATGCCTCTAGCTTTTTCTTTTTTCTTACAATTTCTTTGGCTATTTGGCTACTTTATTGCTACCACTTTTTTTGGTTCCATATGAACTTTAGCATTGTTTTCCCGACTTCTGTGAAAAATGCCATTGGTAACTGGATATGAATTTAATTGAATCTGTAGATTTCTTTGGGCAGTGTGATCATTTTAATATTGATTCTTGAAATCTTTGGGGATGGGATGTTTATCCATTTGTTTGTATCATCTATGATTTCTTTCAGCAGTAGAGATTATTCTTCTTGTAGAGATTATTCACTTCCTTGGTTAAATATATTCCTGAGTACTTTGTTTTGTTTTGTTTTATTTTATTTTATTTTATTTTATTTTATTTTATTGTCAGTTATTGTAAATGAGATTGAGTTTTGAATTTGGTTGGTAGCTTGAATGTTATTAGTGTACAGAAATGCTGCTGATTTTTGTATGTTGATTTTGTACCCTGAAACTTTACTGTAGTCGTTTATCTAGTCTAGGAGTCTTTTGGAGGAGTCTTTTGGGTTTCTAGGTATAAGTTCATGTCGTAAGTGAAGAGAGATAATTTCACTTGCCGTTTCCCAGTATGAATGCCTTTTATTTCTTTCTCTTACCTGACTGCTCTGGTTAGGACTTCCAGTACTATGTTGAATAGGAGAGGTGAAAGTGGGCCTCTTTGTCTCTTTCCAGTTCTTAGGGGGAAAAGTTTTCAACCTTTCCCCATTCAGTCTGATATTGGCTGTGGGTTTGTGATACATGGCTGCTAATATTTTGAGGTATTTTCTTTCAATGCCTAGTTTGTTGAGGATTTTTATTTATGAAAGTATGTTGGAGTTCATCAAGTGATTTTTTTATATCTATTAAGGTGGTGGTATGGTTTTTGATTTTAATTTTATTTATGTGGTGAATCACATTCATTGATTTATGTATGCTGAACCACCCTTGCATCATGCAGTATAAGCAAACTGATCAGGATGAATTATCTTTTCCATGTGTTGTTAAATTCGGTTTGCTAGTATTTTGGTGAGGATTTTTGCATCTGTTTTTATCAGGGATGTTTTTGTTGTTGTTGTTGTATTCTTCCCTGATTCATCATGGTGATACTGATTTGCAGACTGAGTTAGGAAGGAATGTCTCCTCCTCAATTTTTTTGGAATAGTTTCTGTAAGATTGGTACCATTTCTTTTTGGTTATAATAATTTTATTACAAGTTCAATTATAATGCTCATTATTGGTCTTTTTAAGGTTTCTATTCCTTCTGCATTCTATCTAGGAAGGTTGTATGTTTATAAGAAAGTATCTATTTCTTTAAATTTTCTAGTTTGTGCACATGGAAATGTTCATAGTAGTCTTTCATGATGTTTTGCATTTCTGTGCTATCAACTGTACTGTTATTTTTGTCATTTTTGATTGGGCTTATTTGAATTTTGTCTCTTTTATCTTTAATCTAGCTTGTAGTCCATTCATTTTGCTTATCCTTTCAAAAAATTAACTTTCAATTTCATTGATCTTAGTATCATTTCTTTATTCTCATTCTTATTTAGTTTTGATCTGATGTTTGTTACTCCTTGTCTTCTCTTAGCTTGGTTTTGGTTTGTTCTTGTTTTCTATTTTCTTGAAATGTGACATTAAGTTATTAATTTGATGTCTGTCTTTTATATGTAGACATTTAATGCTGTAAATTATTAGTATTGCTTTTGCTGTATCCCAGAGGTTTTGATATGTTGTTTCTCTATTTTTACTCATTTCAAAAGATGTTTTGATATCTACCTTAATTTCCTTGTTCACCCAAAAGTAATTCAGGAGCAAGTTGTTTAGTTTCTATGTATTTTTTTTGAATTTTAAGAGTTCCTCTTGCTATTGATTTCTCATTTTAGTCCACCCTGCTTCAGTAAGGTACCTGATATTATTTTGATTTTTAAAAATTTATCGAGACTTACTTTATTGCTAGGTATATGGTCAGTTTTGAAAACTGTTACACACATGACAAAAATGTTTATTCTGCAGTTTTGGGGTAGAATGCTTTATAAATGTCCGTTAATTAGTTCCTTTTGTTCTAAAGTGCAGTTTGAATCCAGAATTTCTTTGTTGATTTTCTGTCTCTCTGTAGTAATCTATCTGGATATCCCCCTTCTACAACTACAGCTAGTGCTTTCTTGAAAGTACCACTCAATCCATTACAGCAACTCAGAAGAGAACAACCCTGCTCCAAAGAAGGAGAAAACAACAGCTAATTCAACTTCCTGTAACACCCTGGCTAACCAGAGGTCCTGAGTCTGTCTACATGACAACTTTACTCTAGCATAATTAGCATTCAAGAAAACCAGTGCACTAAACATGAGGACACAAAGGCATAAAAATGATATAATGGACTCTGGAGACTTGGGGAAAAGGGTGGGAGTGGGGTGAGGGATAAAATACTACACATTGGGTGCAGCGTCCACTGCCTGGTGATGGGTACAGCAAAATCTCAGAAATCACCACTAAAGAACTTATCCAGACATCATAACCAAACATCACGTGTTCCCCCAAAAACTTAAAATTAAAAAAGACTAAATATTGATTTAACAAAAAAAAAATCTAGTGAGATTAATGAAGTGTTGAAATCTCCCCCTAATACTGTCTTGCTGTCTCTCTTCTCAAGTTTAGTAATATTTGCTTTATGAATCTGAGTGCTTGGGTGTAGAATGCATATGTATCTAAGGTAGTTAAAGTTTGTTGTTTTGAATGCTTTATTATTTTATAATGCCAGTTTAGTATTTTTGTACTGTTATTGGCTTAAAGTCTGTTTTATCTAATATAATAATAAGTACTGGTGTTTGCTTTGGTTTTCCATTTCTGATTATTGCCTTGTTGATATTTCTTTTTTATGGTATTTTCCAGGTCTTCTCTGTCTTTCTTGTATTTGATGTCTGTATCTCTAGCAAGATCAAGTTTTTTTTTTTCATTATTCCTTCAAATATATTTTTCAAATTTCTTTTTCTTATTATCCCTCAGGAATGCCTGTAAGTCATAGGTTTGATCACATTACATAATCCTCCAAGGTTTTGTTCATTAAAAATATTTTTTTTCTCTATTTTTGTATGACCGGGTCATTTCAAAAGACTGGTCTTCAAGTTCATACATTCTTTCTTCTTCTTTTTCTAATCTATTGTGAAAGCTTTGAACTGTATTTTGAAATTCCTATAGTGAATTTTTCACTTACAAAAATTCTGTTTTTTAAAATATATCTGTCTCATCCTGTATGTCACAAAATTATTTATTGATTATTTTGTGTTGGTTTTCAACTTTTTCTTGGATGTCTTGAGCTTTCTTATAATCCATGTTGTCAATTCTTTATCTGTCATTTCAGAATTTATATTTTGGTTGGGATCCATTGCTATACAGCTTGCATCATTCTTGGAGATATTGAAACACTGCCTTTTTGTACTGCTGGAGTTCCTTGGACTGACTCTATTTCATCTGAAGAAGCAATCACCTATTTTTGAAATTGGTATTGATTTGATAGGACTTTTAAATTTATTATTCTTTTCTCCCCTGTGGAGATCACTGTAGGGTATGTTATAGATGAGCATTTGTCGTTGTTTCTAGGAACTTTCAGAGAGCCAATGTTTTGTTTGGGTTCCTTGGTGCGGTGGTTTTCTCAAATTCTGGTTGTTGTGGCAATGTATTTGGTGTATGAACCTACTCGCCTGCTGTGGGGATGAGAGTGTGGATGTCTCACAAAGCTTCTTTCATACTCTAGCATGATTCCCTTCTGTCATGAGGTTTTTTTATTTTATGTTCCCATTTAGTCTCCAGTTCAGTTGTTGGCAATAAAGATTTAGAGCTGTCTCACCCTTGAGTAACCCAATGATGAATAAAAGCACCTGCCTGACCCCTGATGGGAGTAGTGTAGGAAGTTCATGGTGAGATGTGCTGGAGTCTGGGTGGGGGAGGAGACTACACCAGCTTGGGAGCAGACAGACACATGATCCACTTCTCTATCATGCTCCTGTATAAGGGCTTGCCATCTTCCATTCACAGAGACCCTGTCCTTTATCTTCAGGACACGATGCAACTGAGTTCCATGGGTGGGGAATGGCGGGGAGGGGTATGGTGGGGAACGCATCTGGCAGCACTAAAATGGCCAGGGGAAGAACCTCTTCTGGCAGTCCAAAACAGATAGATTTGCAGCTGGTCTGCCCTCTGATGCAAGGACACTTCTGCTCTGTATAGAGAGGGAGAGGTGAACCTTGCCCTCTGTGTGAGCACAGGCAGTGGACACACTTTTAGTGAATGTGCAGCTATTGTGAATAGCACTGGCAAGATTGTTTTCAAGTGCAGTCATGCCAGCCTCCAGAGGGAAGAAACTTGGCTACATCCATAGCATGGACAGGGGAAGAGGGGGTGACCCTCCTTCACCTCCTTTTCCAGGCAGCCAGTGCTGCCTATCCTCTGGGACAAAACAACGCTCCCTTCTTTCGAAGACCTGGACTGCATCTGTGTTTCCTGTGTTAGGAGGTGCTTTGTTAGCTTGCCCTCTCATTTTCCATAGGGGTGGCACATATCATGCATTAGATCTTCAGGAATCCCACAGCTCTCCAGGACCTACTGGTCCCTGTGTTTGCCAAAGTCAGAGCGTGTTCTAGGGTGTGTTTGTGGGAGATTTAGTGATGCAGTAACACAAAGGCCAAGATTCCCTGGTCAAAGCAGTGGCCCAGAATGGGTGCACAACCAGTATGGCACCCACTGCCTCAGTTCAGGCTTGTGTAGAGTGTAACCACACGTGTGCAAGCAGGCCATCTGGTGCTCTGCCCCCAAGAAGTTCTCAAACTGCCACAGTGTTGCCCAGACTTGAGAGGGCAGAGGGGTTCTCTGACAATTTGGTACTCAGCAAGCTGTTGCAGGGTGAGGGGGCCAAAGAATCGCGTCCACCTACCCTTTTTGAGGCACTCCATGTTCCTTGGGGATCAGTCTCTGCCATATTCTTGCTGCCTTCCTTTTCTGCACCACAGATGCTTCTTGTGGGTGTTCCAACTGATTTTGGCACTCTGCCCCCAGCTTTCCAGTAGGGCCATGATTGTTCACCTATGATCTTGACATTTTTCTGAGGAGAGTTTGTATCTGGTGTCTGTAGCTAGCAATTTTGAATTCAAAAAGCTTTATTTTTGAAAACAGTCATGTACCACATAAGGACATTTCAGTCAAGAATGGTCTGCATATATGACACTGGTCCCATTAGATACCTTAGTTTTTCTGAAGCTTTTATTATGATTATATATGTTTATGTACATAAGTACCATTTCTTACAATATCCTACAGTGTTCAGTAAAGTAACATGATTGTAGTAAAGTACAGGCTGGTAGCCTGGTTGCGACAGGTTATACTATACAGCCATGATGTGTAGTAGTCTATCCCATCTAGATTTATGTAAGTACACTCTATGATGTTCCTAGAATGATAAAATTGCCTAATGACACATTTCTCAGAATGCATCCTCATTGTTAAGTGGTGCTTGACTGTACTTATAATAAACTTTGACAAGAAAACAGAAGTTTGTTTGGACCACATTAGAGAATCAAGACAGTGCTATCCCTTAGAATATTTTGCATTGATAGAAATGTTCTAACACTTGTATTTTCCAATACAGTAGCCACTAGCCCCATGTGAATATTGAGTACTTGAAATATGCAGTGAAGAGACTAAATTTTTATTTTATTTCAATTAATTTAAATTAAAATAGTTTGACTAGTACCTACCATAGCAGACAACTGCATAGTGTATTTCTGAAAATTAGCTGTGGCACTCTTATATAATTGGTAAGTCAAGGAAGCAAAAAAATGACAAACTGAGAGAAACTAAAGAGACTTCTGTTAGTCTCTGCCACTCACTCAGCTCTCATTCTCCCATTTCAGTGCTAATTTGATCATTCATTATATATTTTGGGTAGATGTCCTTTGTCAGATATATGTTTTGCAGTTATGTCCTCACTGTCAGTGGCCTGTCTTTTTATTCTTTTAGCATATGGTATTTTTGTAGCGCAAAAGTTTTTAATTGTGATAAAGTGCAACTTACTTCTTATTTCACGGATCATGCTTTTGTTGGTATATTCACAAACTCATGATCAAACGAAATATGGCGATTTTACCTTATTTTTTGAGAAAATTTTTAGTTTTGCATTTTTATATTTAAGTTTATGATACATTTTGAATTCATTTGGTAAAACATGTCAGATCTTTATCTAGGTTTATTTTCTTTTGCATATGTATGTTCAAGTTCTGTAGCACCATTTGTGAAATGACTATCTTTTTTTCCATTGAATTCATATGACTTCTTTGTAAAAAATCTGTTGAATATATTTACATGAGTATATTTGGCATTCTATATTTCTTTCTTTAACCTATGTGTCTCTTCTGCCTAATACCACAGTGTATTGATTATTAAAGATTTATAGTAACTCTTGAAGTCAGGTAGTGTGAGTCTTACGTTTTACTTCCTTTAACATTGTATTCCTTTTTGTGGGCCTTTCCATGTAATCATGTTTAAATTTCTAGAAGTTTTACTATAAATTGACACTTTATAATTGTATATATGTACGGAGTACAGTGTGATGTTATGCTTCATTAGTTCAATGGGATACATAAGTCAAGCTAGTTAACATGTGGTTTGGAGATCCCTTTCAAACCTCATGTTGAAATTTGATCCCCCAGTGTTTTAGGTGGGGACTAATGGAAGGTGTTTTGGTCAAGCATGCAGATCCTTCATGAATAGATTAATATCTTCCCTTAGGGAGTGAGTGAGTGCTCACTCTATTAGTTCCCAGGAGAGCTGGTTGTTTAAAAAAACCTGGCACTTTTCCATCTCTTGATTCTTCTTTTACCATGTGACTTCTGCACATGTCTACTCCCCTTTGCCTTCGACTGTGAGTGGAAGCAGCCTAAGGCATCACCATAAGCTGAGCAGATGCCAACACTATGTATCTTGTGCAGCCTACAGAATCATGAACCTAATAAAACTCTTTTCTTCGTAAATTACTCATCTTTAGGTATTTCTTTATAACAACATAAAATAGATTAAGGCTAATATCTGTTAACTGAAATACATTTGTTGTGTTAAGAAATTGAAATAGCTAGGTGCAGTGGCTCACGCCTGTGATCTCAGCACTATGGGAGGCTGAGGCGGGCACACGCATGTTGTTCCAGCTACTTGGGAGGCTGAGGCAGGAGAATCGCTTGAACTCAGGAGGTGGAGGTTGCGGTGAGCCGAGATCATGCCACTCCACTCCAGCTTGGCAACAGAGTGAGACTACATCGAAAGAAAGAAAGAGAGAGAGAGAGAGAGAGAGAGAGAGAGAGAGAGAGAGAAAGAAAAACAGAAAGAAAGAAAAGAAAGAGAAAGAAAGAAAAGAAAGACACTTTCTCATGAATTTCCAAATATGTAATACTCTATAATTAACCATATTTATCATGAGGTGCAATAGATATTTTTTAAAAACCCACATATTCCTTCTGTTCATCTGAGATTTTCTACCCTTTGACCATCAACTCCAATTCCCTCCATGCTCCAATGTTTTTTTGTGTTTTTTTTTTTTTTCTGTAAAAGCATTCTGTTCTCTGCCTCTATGAGTTTTATTTCTATAGATTCCATATGTTAGAGAGGACATGTAGTAATTGTACATCTACGCCTGGCTTATTTTACTTAGCATAATGTTCTCCAATTTTATGTAGTCAAAAATAACAAAATTTATTTCCTTTTTAGCATGAATATTTTGTCATTGTGTATATATACCACATTTCTTTATTCATTTGTTTGTTGATGTACACTTGGGTTGATTCCATGACTTGTCTATTGTTAATAGTGTTGCAACATACATGGGGGTGCCGACATTCCTTTGACAAATTCACATCTTTTGGATAAATACTCAGAAGTGGGATTGCTTGATCATTTGTAATTCTATTTTTTTGTGGAGGAATCTCTGTAAAGTTTTCCATAATAACTGTAATAATTTACATTCCCACCAAGAGCATGTAAGAGTTCCCTTTTCTCCACATCCCTGCAATGCTTGTTATTTTTTAACTTTTTGGTAGTTGCCAGTTCTGAAAGGTGTGAGATAATACCTTATTGTGGTTTTAATTTGCATTTTTCATGATTAGTGATATTGAGCATTTTTTATATTTCTGTTTGCTATTTGTATTTCTTTTTTTTGTGAGATGTCAATTCAACTTTCTTGCCCATTTTTAATTTTTTTTGTTTTTTTTGCTATTGAGTTGTTTCAATTTCTTACATATTTTAGATATTGAATCCTTCTCAGATATATGCCTTGCACAAATTAACAGTGTGATTTTCACACTGTTGATTGTTTTCTATACTGTTCAGTAGCTTTGTAATGTGATGTAATCCTATTTGTCTATTTTTATTTGGTTGCCTGTGATTTTGGAATCAAATCCAAGAAAAATAATTGGCCAGCTCTTCCTCATGTAGTTTTTCCCTCATGTTTGATTTTTTTTGTTTTGTTTTGTTTTGTTTTTTTCTCCTTGTAGTTGAACAATTTCTGGTCTTACATTTAAATCTTCTATCCATTTTGGGGTATGAGTTTTGTTGAGTTTTGTTTACAGTATGAGGTAAGGATCCGATTTCATTTCTCTGAATGTGGATATTCAGCTTTTCTACCATTTATTGAAGAAACATTTTCTTTCCATTGAGTATTCTTGGCATGTTTGTTGAAAGGCAATAAATCATACATGTGTGGGTTCATTTCCGGTGTTTTAATTATCATAGTTCTGTGGTATACGTAGTTTGCAATTAGGTAGTGTAATAAATTCAGCTTTCTTTTTTTAACTCATGATTACCTTGGTTATTTGAGCATTTTATTGGTTTCCTATGTAATTTAGGAATTGTATTTATATGAAATATGATATTAGAATTTTGATAGAGATTGTGTTAAGTGTTTAGATCACTTTGGGTAGTATGTGCATTTTAATAATATTAACTCTTCCAATTCCTGAACATGGAATATGTTTTCATATATTTGTGTCATCAATATCTTTCACCAAAGTATTTTAGTTTCAGTATACTGATTTTTTATCTCCTTAATTGTTTCTTGATTTCTTTTTTAGATAGTTTGCTCTTAGTGTCTAGAAATGCTACCGATTTTTGCCTGTTGAATTTGTATCCTGTAGCTTTACAGTATTTACATACTATTTTTAACAATGTTTTTGGTGGTCATTTCCTATACATAAGATCATGTCATCAGCAAACATCAACAATTTTACTTCTTCCTTTTCTATCTAGATAACTTTTTTTTCTCTTATTTTATTGCTCTGGTAAGGGTTTAGAGTACTTTATTTAATAGAAATGGTAACAGTGATTATTATTATCTTGTTCCAGATCTTAGAGGAAGGATTTCAATTATTCATCTTTGAATATAAATGTTAGTTGTCAGCTTCTTATATATGGGCTTCATTGTTGTGTTGAAATGCATTTCTTCTATACCTAATTTAGTGAGGTTTTGGTGATGAAAGCTTGTTGAATTTTGTCAAATGCTTTTTCTACATTTAACTAAATAATCATATGGTTTTTGTTCTTTATTCTGTTCATTTGATATAACATATCTGTTGATTTGTGTGAGCTGAACCATCTTTGCATCCCATCGATAAATTTCACATAATCTTGGTGGATGATCCTTTTAGTGTATTGTTGATTTGATTTACATTTATTTTGATGACATTTTTGCATCTATATTCTTCAAATACATTAGCCTGCAATTTGCACACATGTGTGTCTATTTTGTCCTTGTTCTGGCTTTGGTAACAGACAATTCTTGCCTCTTAAAAATAGTTTGGATGTATTACTTTCTTTTCAATTTTTGGAAGAATTTGAGAAAGATTGACATTATTTCTTCTTTAAATGTTTGGTAGAATTCAGCAGTAAAGGCATCAGGTCCTGGAGTTTTCTTTGATGGATGAACTGATTCAATCTCATTTGTTATTGATATGTTTGTATTTTGTATGTCTTCATGATTTTGTCTTTTTGTTATTGTTGTTGTTTTAGTTTTTATTTCCAAAGGACTGGGGGAGCAGGTGTGGATTAGTGAGGGTTCTCTAGAGGAACAGAACTAATAGGAGATATGTATCTATATATGTATATGTATATGTATATCTATATCTATAGAGAGAGGGAGGAGTTTCTTAAGTATTAACTCATGTGGTCACAAGGTCCCACAATAGGCTGTCTGCAAGCTGAGGAAGGAGAGCCAGTCTGAGTCTCAAAACTGAAGAACTAGGAGTCTGATGTTCAAGGGCAGAAAGCATCCAGCACAGGAGAAAGATGTAGGCTGGGAAGCTAGGCCAGTCTAGTCTTTTCACATTTTTCTGCCAGTTTTATATTCTAGCTGGCAGCTAATCAGATAGTGCTCACCCTGATTAAGGGTGGGTCTGCCTTGGACTAGCCCACTGACTCAAATGTTACTCTCCTTTGGCAACACCCTTACAGACACACCCAGGATCAATACTTTGCATCCTTCAATCCAATCAAGTAGACACACAGTATTAACCATCACAAGTCTACCCCCTGTCAAGGTGAACTCATACACGTCTCCTGAGGTTATACATAATCTTCAAATAAAGAAAATAGTAAGGTCATAATTACTCCTAACATACTACCTTGTACATCCAGAAACGCATCAATCTTGAACCCAAATACTATTACAGAAAGTTAGCAATACTTAAATGCCGATATGAAGTCAATAAATCTTATGTCACATGATAAAGGAGAAAGAAAATAAAATGAAAATATTTTCCAAGTACGAGTATACACAAACATGTTTTTTAACAAAAGAAGGAGGAAATATTCATGACAATTACAGTCCTTGTTTCTGCAGCTGGTCATGTGTTTGTAGTTGGTTTTGATGACTACTTCCTTCTACTACCCATTCTGTATTCCGTTTGCCTTCAGCAAGTACCTCAGCAGGTCATGTTTTTTTTTGTTTTTGTTTTTGTTTTTTCCTAGTGGAGTGATCAAAACTTTCATTCTTGAAGGGTTTGGGACATTTGTAGTCCTGCCTGGATTGGGCTGTTGTAGTTTCCCATTGACCTTAATCACAGGGCATGGTAATACTAAGAGACACCCGGATGGATCTCCTGTATACCATGCATATTCTTCCTTACCTCTGTTGTGGAGTAGTAAATGGATTTCATCTTGATAGTTTGGGTCAATCACCCCAGCCAACATTGTAACTCCCTTCTTAGCCTGTTGACCCAAAGGTAGGAGGAGCCCAAAGTGTTCAGGTGCCAATGTTAACTTCCAGTTTAATGGAATCATTGTGTTTCCTGGTGGCAGCGTTCCTCCCTCTGGAACTAAGACCTCTAGTCCAGCAGAACGTAAGGTCACAGGAACAGGAAGCAAAGATTTTGCTAGTAGATCACTAGGGGTGATGGTCAGTGGTGCCACTTCCACTTCCACCCCTTGATTTCTGGACCCATGAATCCTAGGTATGGGAGAAAGAGCACTACATATTGGATGCTGATTCAGAGCATACACAGCCTTCTGGAGACTTTGCCCCAGCCCTGCAAAGTATTGTCACCTAGTTGGCATTGTAATTATGACTTCAAAAGGCCATTCCACTGTTCTATAAATCCAGGTGCTTCAGGATGATGGGAAACATGGTAAGACCAGTGAATTCCTTGAGCATGAGCCCGCTGCCACACTTCTTTAGCAATAAAGTGAGTGCCTTGGTCAGAGGCAATGCTGGGTGGAATACCGTAATGGTGGATAAGGCATTCCATGTGTCCAGGCATGGTAATCTTGGCAGAAGCATTGCATGTAGAATAGGCAAACCCATATCTGGAGTAAGTATCTATTCCAGTGAGGGCAAACCTCTGCCCTTTCCATGACAGAAGAGGTCCAATATAATCAACCCACCACCAGGTAGCTGGCTGATCACCCCGAGTAATGGTGCCATATGGAAATCTCAGTTTTGGTCTCTGCTGCTGACAAATTAGGCACTCAGCAGTCGTTGTAGCTAGGTCAGCCTTGGTGAGTGGAAGTCCATGTTGCTGAGCCCATGCATGACCTCAGTACCTGCCACCATGGCCACTTTGTTCATGGGCCCATTGGGCAATGACAGGAGTGGCTGGGGAAAGAGGCTGAGTGGTGTCCACAGAATGGGTCATCCTATTCACTTGATTATTAAAATCCTCCTCTGCTGAAGTCACCTATTGGTGAGCACTCACATGGCATACAAATATCTTAACAGTTTTTGATCACTCAGAGAGGTCTATCCACATACCTCTTCCCTAAATTTCTTTGTCACCAATTTTCCAATCATGCTTCTTCCGTGTCCTTGACCGTCCAGCCAAACAATTAATGACAGCCCATGATTCAGTTTATAATCATACATCTGGCCATTTCTCTTTCCATGCAAAGTGTATAATCAGGTGCACTGCTTAATGTTCTGCCCACTGGGAAGATTTCCCTTCACCACTGTCCTTCCAGGATGTTGTAGAAAGAGGCTGTAGTGCTGCAGCTGTCCACTTTCAGGTGGTGCCTGAATATCATGCAGAATCATCTGTGAAGCAGGTCCTAGTTTTCTCTTCCTCTGTCAGCTGATCATAGGCAACTTCCCATAAGGCCATTGGTGCAGGCTTGGGGAGAGAAGGCAGGGGGGGCCAGAGTACAGACCATGGGCATTTGAGCCACTTCCTCATGTAACTTACTTGTGCCTTCAGGACCTACTTGAGCCCGATCACATATATACCACTTTTATTTAATGATAGAATGCTGCTGCACACAACCCACTTTATGGCTAAATGGGTCAGAAAGCACCCAGTTCATGATAGGCAGTTCAGGTGGCATGGTGCCTTGAGGACCCGTAGGCAAACATTCAATTTCCACCAAAGCCCAGTAATAGGCCTAGAGCTGTCTCTCAAAAGGAGAATAGTTATCTGCAGAAGATGTCATGGCCTTGCTCTAAAATCCTAAAGGACTCTGCTCTGATCCACCTATGGAGGCCTGCCAAAGGCTCCATTAAGCATCCCTATCTGCCACTGATACCTCAAGCGCCACAGGATCTGCGGGTGGTATGGCCCAAGTGGCAGAGCAGCTTGCACAGCAGCCTGGACCTGTTGCAGAGCCTTCTCCTGCATGGATTTCACTCCAAACTGGCAGCCTTTCAGGTCACTTGATAAGTGGTCCAGAGTAACAAAGCCAAGTAACAAATGTGTTGCCTCTAAAATACAAATAGACTCACTGGGCATTGTGCCTCTTTCTTGCTTGTAGGAGGGGTCAAATGCAGCAACTTCTCTTTCACCTTAGGAGGAGTATCTCAAGAGGCCCCACACCACTGGACCGCTAGAAATTACTGAGGTAGAAGGTTCCTGAAATTCAGTTGGATTTATTTCCCATCCTCTGGCACTCAAATGTCTCACCAGTAAGTCTAGTGTGTTTGCTACTTCTTGCCCACTGGATCCAATCAGCATAATGTCATCAACATAATGGACAAGTGTGATATCTTGCAGAAGTAAAGTGATCATGGTCTCTCTAAATAGGATTATGACACGAAGCCAGAGAGTTGATATACACCTGAAGTAGGACAGTAAAAGTAGGACATTGCTGGCCTCGCCGGCTGAAGGCCAATTGCTTCTGGTGGCCCTTATGGACAGGAATGGAGAAAAAGGCATTTGCCAAGTCAATGGCTGCATACCAGGTACCAGGAGATGTGTTAATTTGTTCAAACAATAAAACCACTTCTGGTACAGCAGCTGCAATTGGAGTCACTACTTGTCTAAGCTTATAGTAATCCGCTGTCACTCTCCAAGATCCATCTGTCTTCTGCACAGGCCAAATGGGAGAGTTGAACGGGGATGTGGTGGGAATCACCACCCTTGCATCTTTCAAGTCATTGATGGTGGCTCTAATCTCTGCAGTCCCTCCAGAGATGCAATATTGTTTTTTTTTTTTTTTTTTTTTTTTTTTTTTTTTTTTACTATTTTTCTAGGTAGAGGCAGCTCTAATAGCTTCCATTTGGCCTTTCCCATTGTAATATCCCTCACTCTACCAGTTAGGGGCCAATGTGGGGGTTCTGCCAGCTGCTAAATATGTCCATGCCAATTATGCATTCTGGCACTGGAGAAATGACCACAGGATGAGTTCAGGGACCCACTGGACCCACTGCAAGTCAGAACTGAGCTAAAACTCCATTAATTACCTGATCTCCCCAAGTTTCTACTTTAAATGGAGGCCCACAATGACGTTTTGGGTCCTCTGGAATCAACATCAGCTCAGAGCCAGTGTCCAGTAGTCCCTGAAATGCCTGATCATTTCTCTTTCACCAGAGATCTCCTTGGGGAAGAATGGGAAAAATATTAACAGCAAAAATTGTCAGTAGTGTAGTGGGGTCCTTCCTCAAGGGGACCCAGCCTCCCCTTCATTCAAGGGGTTCTGGGTCTGTAAACTGGATCAAGTCTGGAAATTGATTGAGGAGCCATGATTCTCTGTTTTTATAATTCAAATTGGTCTTTTGTCCATTTGACCTAGAAGTTTTCTGCTTATATAAATTAAGTAGGAATTCAGTAGGCTTCCTATTAATTTTACTTCTAGGAACACTGTAATTAATTAGCCAATGCCCGAACTCTACACAAGTCGGAGTATTTTAATTGCTGCTTTGCCTCTGCTGTTTGTTACAGTAGCTATGCTCACCTTGATTTTGATGGTTGAGTGCCACCACTTGGCTTCTGCTGCCTGGGATCCAATTATTCCCGTTGTATTTAAATTTTGTAATTGAGTGACTGTGGTTCCGACTGTTAGGTCTGACATAGAGAGAAGAGCAATTACAGGTCTTTTTAAAGATGCAGGTGCTGCCCTCACAAACTTATTTCACAAGACATTGGTCAAGGGTATGTCTTCTAGACACTCCCAGCTGGGATGAGTACGTCTAAAGTGACTATGCCACTTCATCATCCCAATCTCCCTAAGTCTTGGGAACCCTTCCTCTACGTTAAACCAAGGGAGATCAGGCATTTCCAGCTCACTCAGTGTGGGATATCTTTTAATCTATATTTTAGCTAACTAAGCAAATAAACTATTAGGATTTTTATCTTATTTTATTTATTTTATTTTTGAGATAGAGTCTCACTGTTGCCCAGGCTAGAGTCCAGTGGCACAGTCTCAGCTTACTGCAACTTCCACCTCCCAGCTTTAAGTAATTCTCCTGCCTCAGCCTCCTGAGTAGCTGGGATTACAGGCATCTGCCATGACACATAGCTACTTTTTGTATTTTTAGTAGAGATGGCATGTTGCCATGTTGGTTAGTCTGGTCTTGAACTCCTGACCTCAGGTGATCTGCCCGTCTCAGCCTCCCAAAGTGCTGGGATTACAGGTGTGAGCCACTATGCCCAGCCTATTAGAATTTTTTTTTTAACTCCCCAATCTGCAACATTAAATGCAGAGTCCTTACTTAGTGGGCCCAAATAAATGAATTCAGCCTGATCCAACTCAGTGTTCCATCCACCATTATCCCACACCCTTAATATTCATTCCCATGCTTGTTCTCCAGATTTCTGCTTATATATATTAGAAAACTCAAGCAGTTGTTTTCAAGTGTAACATACCTCTTCATGGGTCACAATCTGAACCTCACCTCTAGGATCCCCCTGGAACTCTAGTCTAGTTACAGGTCTAGAGGCAAACAGTGGTAATAAGGTTGACTTGTGAAGAGAATCAACAGTATCTTGTCTGGCAACTGCCTCAGGGGAGGCCATCACTGTTGCCTTGGGCAGAACAGGGTTTATCTCCTTAGTCAAAGGTGGAAAGACTGATGACAGCATGGGTCTGGGAGGGGATGTTGCCACTACTAGGGATGGGGAAGCTGTTTCTTCTGGCAAAGAAAATGTTCATCATGTTTATAAACTCAGTGTTCCCAGCTTCATCAGCTCCTCCCACACGTCCTCATTCCAAGTTTTAGGGTTCCAATCTTTTCCAGTCAATGCCCTCACTTTAACAGTAGATACCTGGTGAGGCTTTGCGTGCATCTTTCGCTGCAGGTCAGCCACTCACATGATAAGAGCTTGTGTCCTGTTTTCCACAATTTCAGCTCTTTCTCTATAGGAGGTAAGACTCTCACTCAGGGCAATCTAAGCAGATTTGAGATTTAGTGTCTGCTTCTGAAACAGGGAGCTGGAATCCTTGAGTTCATAATTTTCTTTCATCACTTTGTCCACTGAACTAGGGGCAACCAACCAGCTTCATTGTTTAGGGTCACTAAACTCCTTGCCTCTCATGAGCAGTGAATCAGGACTGTCAGATGCATTTAGTTTGTATAACTCTCTAAACAGTTTACACCAAAACTATCAGTGTTCTCCATACTATTAGAAGTAGAGTCCTTAGCATTTTTGGATTTAATTCATATTAAGCAGTCAACTGCAGAAACCCCCAAGCCAATGAAAGAATGCCATCCTTAATATTCTATTTCTCTAGAACTACTCCTGGTACCAAAATCTGTATTAGTCAGTGTTCTCTAGAGGAAAAGAACTAATAAGATAGATAGATATAAAGGGGAGTTTACTAAGTATTCACTCACACAATCACAATGTCCCACAATAGGCCAGCTGCAAGCTGAGGAGCAATGAGAGCCTATCCAAGTCCCAAAACTGAAGAACTTGGAGTCCAGTGTTCAAGGGAAGGAAGCATCCAGCATGGGAGAAAAATGTAAGCTGGGAGACTAGGCCGGTTTATTCTTTTCACATTTTTCTGCCTGCTTTATATTCTAGCCACACTGGCAACTGATTAGATGGTGCCCACCAAGATTAAGTTTGGTTCGCTTTTCCCAGCCCACTGACTCAAATGTTAATCTCCTTTGGCAGCACCCTCACAGACACACCCAGGATCAATACTTTGCATCCTTCAATCCAATCAACTTGACACTCAGTCAACCTTAATCACCACAAGGTGGTATTTGGTTACATGAGTAAGTTATTTAGTGGTGATTCATGAGATTTTGGTGCACCCATCTCTGAAGCAGTATACGCTGAACCCAATTTGTA
Source organism: Chlorocebus sabaeus (assembly GCF_047675955.1). Lineage (NCBI taxonomy): Eukaryota > Metazoa > Chordata > Mammalia > Primates > Cercopithecidae > Chlorocebus > Chlorocebus sabaeus. The sequence goes on from NC_132913.1 coordinate 41,350,548, forward strand.
GTCTTTATGCCTCACCCTCCTCTCACCCTTTACCCTGCATCTCCAAAGTTCATTGTATCATTCTTATGCCTTTCCACCTTCATAGCTTGCCTCCAACATATGAGTGAGAACGTATGATGTTTGGTTTTCCATTCCTGAGTTACTTCACTTAGAATAATAGTCTCCAGATTCATTTAGGTTGCTGCAAATGCCATTAATTTGTTCCTTTTTATGGCTGAGTAGTATTCCATCGTAAATAGGCACATTGACCAATGGAACAGAATAGAGAACCCAGAAATAAACCCAAATATTTACAGCCAACTGATCCTCGACAAAGCAAACAAAATCATAAAGTGGGGAAAGGACTCCCTTTTCAAAAAATGGTGCTAGGATCAAAGCAAGCCACATGTAAGAGAAAGAAACTAGATCCTTGTCTGTCAGCTTATTTGAAATCAACTCAAAATGGATCAAGGACTTCAATCTAAGACCTGAAACTATAATGTCTTCATTTAATCTTCTGAAATTTGCTGAGGCTTGTTTTATTTCATGATGTATTATTTATTTTGGAGAATGTTCCCTGTTGTCTTTAAAATAATTTGTATTCTGTTGTTATCTGTTGGTTGGAAGATTCTATACATGTCCGTTAGATCCATTTTGTCTACAGTGTTTTTTGAGACAATTACTCCCTTATTAATTTTCTGTTTGTAAGTAGGGTATTGAAAGTAGGGCACTGAAGTCGCAGATTGTTATTCGATTGTGATTTATCTCTCTCTTCAGCTCTTTTAATGTTTGTTGTATATATATTTAGCTTTTCCAATTTTGGGTGCATATATATTTACAACTGATATGACTTTTTGATGAATTGACCTCTTATTATATTATGTCCTTCTTTGTCTTTTTGTTTGTTTTTACAGTTTTTGACTTAAAGTCTATTTTTTTTTAAGTATATTCTGTCCCTCTTTTGAGTTTCATTTGTGTGGAATATCTTTTTATATTCCTTCACTTTCAGTTATGTGTGCCCTTAATAATAAAGTCAATCTCTTTTTAGTAGCAAGTAGGTATTTTTTTAATACATTCAGTAACTCTATTTCTTTTTGTTGAAGAATGTAATAAATTTACACTTTAGGTAATTATTGATGAATAAGGACTTACTACTGTCATTTTGTTTTCTGATTATTTTGGAGGATTTTTTTTCTTTCTCTCTTGCTGTCTTTGTGGTTTGATGGTTTTCTGTAGTAGTTCATGCTTTAAATCATGTGTGTAATTCCTGCTTTGAATGCAGGGATTCATGCTTTGAATTCATTCTGGTTTTTTTTGTTGTTGTTGTTCTTTGTGCTCTACTAAAGATTTTTGCTTTTTTATTACCATGTTGTTTTTCTAGAACATCCTGTACTTACTGCATTCTATTTCAGTCTGATAACAACTTAAATTTTATTTTAAACAACAACTCTGGACTGCTACTCCTCCCTTCACAGTTTATGTTTTTCATGCCAGAATTGATAACATTTTTATTATGTATCCCTTGATAATTTATTTTTGCTATAGTGGTTGTTTTGAATTTTAATCCCCATACTAGGAATAAAATTGCATTACACACCTTACACACACATCAGTAAAATCCTAGAGTACTCTGAAAATGCTGTTTTAGTTATACCATTAGGTTTTGTGCTTTTGTATGTTATTGTTGCAATATAAACATTAATAACTCCCATTAAGATTCCTGTAAGGCAGGTCTAGTGGTGTTAAACTCCCTTAGCTTTCTTTTGCCTACAAAAGTTCTTATTTCCTCTTGACTCTAAAAAGACAGTTTTACTGGATAAAGTATTCCTCATTAGCAGTTTTCTTTTTTCTTCAGCACTTTGAATATATTATCCAAACTTCTCCTGGCCTGTAGGGTTTCTTCTAAGAAATATGTTGATAGTTCTATTGTCATTCATTTGTGTGAAATGTTTGTCTTGTTTCTTGCTACCCTCAGAATAGTTTCTTTGTTTTTGACAGTTTGATTATTATGCATCTTGTTGTAGTCCTCTCTGGGTTGACTTTGATTGAACTCTGTGCTTCTTCTACCTGGGAGTTTACATCTGTCTTTAGATTAGGGAAGTTTTCAACCATTATTTCTCTAAATATGGTTTCTAGCTGCTCTTCCCTTTCTTCTCCTCCTGCAACTCATTATGCAAAGACTTGTACTATTGAAGGTGTCTGAATTTTTAATGGGCTTTCTTTATTCTTTTTTATTCTTTTGTCTTTTTGCTCATCTGACTGTATTATTTCAAATTGTCTGTTTTCCACTTACTGATCCTTTCATTTGTTTGATCTATTCCACTGTTTGAGCTTTCTGTTGAGTTTTTCAGTTCAGGTATATTTTTTATCTCTAGGATTTCTATCTGATTCTTTTTTATTGATTCTATTTCTTTGTCAAACTAATTATTTTTGTGTATTGTTTTCCAAACTTTATTACAGTTTTCATCCATATATTCTTGTACTTTACTGAGCTTTTTAAATGAGCATTATTTTGACTTCTTTTCCAGTCATTTCATTGATATTTATTTCTTTTGGATTTATTATTGTAGCTTGATTGTACATTTGGAGATGTTATGACTCCCTAATTCCTCATAATTCTTGTTTCCTTGCATTGTTGTCTGTATGTTTGAGGAGACATCTCTCATCTCTCCTTTGTTTGTAGGTGTTTTTTTTTTTTTTTTTTTTTTTTTCCTGTCAGGGATAAATCTTAACTATTTAATATAGCCTGTGATTCTGGAAGGGCAATCTGGTAATAACCCTGGGCTGGTAGAGCTTGCTGTCAGTTTTCCAGTTGGCTTGGCTGCTACTTTTGCTGTGATGTCAGGTGGAGCTTCTGGTTGGGCTCTACTATCAGGCATAGCTTCTGTCTTGGTACTGCATGTCCTTTGGCCAGGCTGGTCACAGGTTGTATTCCCTGACTGGGCAATTCTGCTCTTTGCTACCTGCAGTTGGGCAGGACTGCAGGCTGGGCTTTGAGTTAGGTGCCGCTGCTACTTGGAGGGACAAATAGGACCAGAGTCTATGCTCATTAGAACTGGAAGACTGAGAATGGTTTTCCTGTTAGGTTGAAGCCATGGGGTGAGCTTTTGGCTAAATTGAGTGGCTGTTTGACTTTCCAGGTCAAACCAGTGTATCCCCTTTATTTCTCTGGAATGTATGGAGGTGGAAGTCTCCCTAGCTAGGCAAGGTCATTGGGTGGGCTTTTGTGCTGAGTGGAGCTACTGCATAACTTCCCAGGTCAAATCAGTTTAGCCTTTCTGCTTTTTAAAAAAATGTACGGATGTGGGAGTCTTCCTGTCTTGGTCAATTCAAGGGCATGAGCACTAGCTGCCTAGGGACCCAAGGTAAGTTAAACTTCCCACCATACTTTTGAAGGCAACTAGGTCAGTTTATTAAATGGGCTGAGAAGTTGACTTATAACTCTAATCTGGTGCCACAACTGGCAGGAAAAGAGAGCAAACACCAAGATTCATGTGCTAGTCACTATGACCTGTACCTCCTTTCTTTGTTTCTGTCTGAGTCTTTGTATTCTTGCCGTTCTGTTTTCCCTAGTGTTCTCCATGAGATGAATTTAGCATGGACTTCCTGGGAAATATCTTGGAATTCTAGGGAAGCTGGATGACTACCTGTCGTTTTCTTCTTCCTTTGTAGAAACTATGGGTCAGGAAAATCCTGCCTGTCTGGTATTGTGCCAACTTAGGGAAGGGAATAAAATGGCTCAGTTGAACTAAGACCATTCTTCTTACCTTCTAATTCAGATTTAATTCTGTTCTATGGAACAGATGGATGTTTCAGACATGTTTCCAAGTATTGAAATTTTCAGAAGCTTGTTTTGGTCTGTGGAAAGTTGCTAGTTGAACTTTCTTTTGTGGGTGGGGAAGTGGAACTTGAGACGTTCTATTTTGCCATCTTGCTGATGTCACTCTTTATTAATATTTTGTATCAGTAGTAATGTATATACAATAGTGCACTGACATTTTGATTGGAATTGTGTTGAATTTATAGATCAAGTTGGGAATAATTTATTCAACAGTATTTTCTTCTAATCCATGAAAACATAGTATTTCTCAACTTTCTTGGATGTTTCACTTGTTTTATCTGCGTTTTGTAGTTTACTACATACATGTTTTGTACATATTATGTAAGATTTATACCTAAATGTTTAATTTTTGGTGCTATTGTAAATTTAATTGTTAAATATTAAGAGTACATTTCCTACTTGTTTATTGCCATATTTTGAGTTTTGTGTATTAACTTTGTATCTTATAACTTTGGTATAGTCATTTATTGGTTTCAGGAATTTTTTTTTTCTATTGTAGACACATTGTGATTTACTTCATAGGCAATATGTCATGTGCAAGTAATGACAGTTTTCTTTATTTCTTTCCAATCCATTAAACTGGCCTTTCTTTTTCTTGCCTTATTGATCTGAGATCCAGTACAATGTTGACCAGAAGTGGTAGGAAAGGAATTTCTTGCCTTCTTTCCAATATTTTGGAGGAAATCTTCTAGTCTTTTAATGTTCATTTTGTTGGTTTAGGCTTTTGTAAACATTTTTATTAAGCCGAGGAATTTCTACAGTAGTAATTCTTGATTTCTATTGTCTGAAAGATTTTATGGTGAATTGCTGTTGGATTTTGAAATTTTATGCATTAGTTGATATATTTATATGCGAATTTTTTTGGCCTGCTTATTTGGTGGATTTCGTTGATGTTTCAAATATTGAATCAGCCATACATACCTAGATTAAATGTGTGCTATATGCTTATTTATTTATTTTTGTTATGGATAGATTGAAATAATCTTTTTATTGTAAATAAATGTAAGTAATCTATTTAGGTTTAAAAATAGCTTCAATTTTTATTCAAATTGGTTTAGATCACTGTTTTAGTACCATTTTGTCGAGGATTTCTGTGTCTATATTCATAAGAGGTATTGGTCCATAATTTTTCTTTTTGTACTATTTTTTTCTGGTTTGGTATTAAGGTAATGATGGCATCATAAAATATTTTAGGAAGTATTTCCTCTACTTCTACTTTCTGGAAGAATTGTGGGGAAATGGTATTCTTTTTTCTTAAATATTTGGTAGAATTCACATATGAAACTACGTGGGCCTGGTGCTTTCTTTGTTCGAAGTATGATTATTGATTCAACTTCTAAACTAGGTGTAGGATTATTCAGGTTATGTATTTATCCTTGTGTGGGCTTTGATAGTTCGTGTATTTCAAGAAGTTCTTTTCATTGTAACTAAGTTATAAACTTGATAGATATGGCCTTGTTCATACTATTTCTTTATTGTCCTTTTGATGTTTATAATATCAGTAGAAATAATGATTTTCTGAAACTACAAATCTAAGTAGTGCAAGAAACACTAACAGGATAAATAGTAAAAATGTACATTTAGTCACTTCATATTCAAACTGCAGAAAACTAAAGGCAAATTGAAAATCTTTAAGGCATCCAGGGGTGGGGGGTAAATGAAAAGGTAACCTCACCTGTACATGGATAAGAAATACAGCAACTTTCTCAATGGTAACTATGTGAACAAGAAGAGAATGCAATGGATTATTGAAGTATAGAAGGAAAAATGAATAATTTTATATCTAATAAAATTATCTTTCAAAATGAAGAAGTAATAAACAGTTTTAAACAAAAAGCTGAAGGAATTTTTTTTCCACCCATTACAATTTTTTTTTATATACTTTAAGTTCTAGGGTACCTGTGCACAGCGTGCAGGTTTGTTACATATGTATACAGGTGCCATGTTGGTGTACTGCACCCATTAACTCATCATTTACGTTAGGTATATCTCCTAATGCAATAACTCCCCCCTCCCCTCGCCCCATGATAGGCCCCGGTGTATGATGTTCCCCTTCCCGAGTCCAAGTGATCTCATTGTTCAGTTCCCACCTATAAGTGAGAACATGCGGTGTTTGATTTTCTGTTCTTCCAATAGTTTGCTGAGAATGATGGTTTCCAGCTGCATCCATGTCCCTACAAAGGACATGAACTCATCTTTTTTATGGCTGCATAGTATTCAACGGTGTGTTTGTGCCACATTTTCTTAATCCAGTCTGTCACTGATGGACCTTTGGGTTGATTCCAAGTCTTTGCTATTGTAAATAGTGCCGCAATAAACATACGTGTGCATGTGTCTTTATAGCAGCATGACTTAAAATCCTTTGGGTATATACCCAGTAATGGGATGGCTGGATCATATGGTATTTTTAGTTCTAGATCCTTGAGGAATCACCATACTGTTTTCCAAAATGGTTGAACTAGTTTACAATCCCACCAACAGCGTAAAAATGTTCCTATTTCTCCACATCCTCTCCAGCACCTATTCTTTCCTGACTTTTTAATGATCGCCATTATAACTGGTGTGAGATGGTATCTCATTGTGATTTTGATTTGCATTTCTCTGATGGCCAGTGATGATGAGCATTTTTTCATGTGTCTGTTGGCTGTATGAATGTCTTCTTTTGAGAAGTGTCTGGTCATATCCTTTGCCCACTTTTTGATGGGGTTGTTTGTTTTTTTCTTGTAATTTGTTTGAGTTCTTTGTAGGTTCTGGATATTAGCCCTTTGTCAGATGAGTAGATTGCAAAAATTTTCTTCCATTCTGTAGGTTGCCTGTTCACTCTGATGGTAGTTTCTTTTGCTGTGCAGAAGCTCTTTAGTTTAATGAGATCCCATTTGTCAATTTTAGCTTTTGTTGCCATTGCTTTTGGTGTTTTAGACATGAAGTCCTTGCCCATGCCTATGTCCTCAATGGTATTACCTAGGTTTTCCTGTAGGGTTTTTATGGTTTTAGGTCTAACATTTAAGTCTCTAATCCATCTTGAATTAATTTTCGTATAAGGAGTAAGAAAAGGATCTAGTTTCAGCTTTCTACTTATGGCTAGCCAATTTTCCCAGCACCACTTATTAAATAGGGAATCCTGTCCCCATTTCTTGTTTTTGTCAGGTTTGTCAAAGATCACATGGTTGTAGATGTGTGGTATTATTTCTGAGGCCTCTGTTCTGTTCCATTGGTCTATGTCTCTGTTTTGGTACCAGTACCTTGCTGTTTTGGTTACTGTAGCCATGTAATATAGTTTGAAGTCAGGTAGCATGATGCCTCCAGCTTTGTTCTTTTGGCTTAGGATTGTCTTGGCAAGGGATCTTTTCTGGTGCCATATGAACTTTAAAGCAGTTTTTTCCAATTCTGTGAAGAAAGTCATTAGTAGCTTAATGGGAATGGCATTGAATCTATAAATTACCTTGGGCATTATGACCATTTTCACATTATTGATTCTTCCTATCCATGAGCATGGTATGTTCTTCCATTTGTTTGTGTCCTCTTTTATTTCACTGAGCAGTGGTTTGTAGTTCTTGAAGAGGTCCTTTACATCCCTTGTAAGTTGGATTCCTAGGTATTTTATTCTCTTTGAAGCTATTGTGAATGGGAGTTCATTCATGATTTGGCTGTCTGTTTGTCTATTATTGGGGTATAAGAATGCTTGTGATTTTTGCACATTGATTTTGTATCCTGACACTTTGCTGAAGTTTCTTATCAGCTTAAGGAGATTTTGGGCTGAGATGATGGAGTTTTCTAAATATACAATCATGTCATCTACAAACAGGGACAATTTGACTTCTTCTTTTCCTAACTGAATACCCTTGATTTCTTTCTGTTGCCTGATTGCCCTAGCCAGAATTTCCAACGCTATGTTGAATAGGAGTGGTGAGAGTGGGCATCCCTGTCTTGTGCCAGTTTTCAAGGGGAATGCTTCCAGTTTTTGCCTATTCAGTATGATATTGGCTGTGGGTTTGTCATAAATAGCTCTTATTGAGATATGTTCCATCAATACCGAATTTATTGAAAGTTTTTAGCATGAAGCACTGTTGAATTTTGTCAAAGGCCTTTGCTGCATCTATTGAGATAATCATGTGGTTTTTGTCTTTGGTTCTATTTATATGGTGGATTACGTTTATTGATTTGCATATGTTGAACCAGCCTTGCATCCCAGGGATGAAGCCCACTTGATCAATGTGGATAAGTTTTTTGATGTGCTGCTGGATTCGGTTTTTCAATATTTTATTGAGGATTTTTGCATAGATGATCATCAAGGATATTGGTCTAAAATTCTCCTGTTTTGTTGTGTCTCTGCCAGGCTTTGGTATCAGGATGATGTTGGCCTCATAAAATGGGTTAGGGAGGATTCCCTCTTTTTCTATTGATTGAAATAGTTTCAGAAGGAATGGTACCAGCTCCTCCTTGTACCTCTGGTAGAATTCGGCTGTGAATCCATCTGGTCCTGGACTTTTTTTGGTTGCTAGGCTATTAATTATTGCCTCAATTTCAGAGCCTGCTATTGGTCTATTCAGGGATTCAACTTCTTCCTGGTTTAGTCTTGGGAGAGTGTAAGTGTCCAGGAAATTATCCATTTCTTCTAGATTTTCCAGTTTATTTGCATAGAGGTGTTTATAGTATTCTCTGATGGTACTTTGTATTTCTGTGTGGTCGGTGGTAATATCTCCTTTATCATTTTTCATTGCGTCTATATGATTTTTCTCTCTTTTCTTCTTTATTAGTGTTGCTAGCGGCCTATCAATTTTGTTGATCTTTTCAAAAACCAGCTCCTGGATTCATTGATTTTTTGGAGGGTTTTTTGTGTCTCTATCTCCTTCAGTTCTGCTCTGATCTTAGTTATTTGTTGCCTTCTGCTAGCTTTTGAATGTGTTTGCTCTTTCTTCTCTAGTTCTTTTAATTGTGATGTTAGGGTCTCCATTTTAGATCTTTCCTGCTTTCTCTTGTGGGCATTTAGTGCTATAAATTTCCCTCTACCCACTGCTTTAAATGTGTCCCAGAGATTCTGGTATGTTGTATCTTTTGTCTCATTGGTTTCAAAGAACATCTTTATTTCTGCTTTCATTTCGTTATTTACGCAGTAGTCATTCAGGAGCAGGTTATTCAGTTTCCATGTAGTTAGCGGTTTTGATTGAGTTTCTTAGTCCTGAGTTCTAGTTTGATTGCACTGTGGTCTGAGAGACAGTTTGTTATAATTTCTGTTCTTGTACATTTGCTGAGGAGTGCTTTACTTCCAACTATGTGGTCAATTTTGGAATAAGTGCGATGTGGTGCTGAGAAGATGTATATTCTGTTGATTTGGGGTAGAGAGTTCTGTAGTTGTCTTTTAGGTCCGCTTGGTGCAGAGTTGAGTTCAATTCTTGGATATCCTTGTTAACTTTCTGTCTCGTTGATTTGTCTAATGTTGACAGTGGGGTGTTAAAGTCTCCGATTATTATTGTATGGGAGTCTAAGTCTCTTTGTAAGTCTCTAAGGACTTGCTTTATGAATCTGGGTGCTCCTGTATTGGGTGCATATATATTTAGGATAGTTAGCTCTTCCTGATGAATTGATGCTTTTACTAAACATTATGTAATGGCCTTCTTTGTCTCTTTTGATCTTTGATGGTTTAAGGTCTCTTTTATCAGAGACTAGGGTTGCAACCCCTGCTTTTTTTTTGTTCTCCATTTGCTTGGTAGATCTTCCTCCATCCCTTTATTTTGAGAGTATGTATGTCTCTGCATGTGAGATGGGTGTCCTGAATACAGCAAACTGATGGGTCTTGACTCTTTATCCAGTTTGCCAGTCTGTGTCTTTTAATTGGAGCATTTAGTCCATTTACATTTAAGGTTGATATTGTTATGTGTTAACTTGATCCTGCCATTGTGATATTAGCTGGTTATTTTGCTCATTAGTTGATGCAGTTTCTTCCTAGCATCGATGGACTTTACATTTTTGCATGTTTTTGCAATGACTGTTACCGGTTGTTCATTTCCATGTTTAGTGCTTCTGAAGGAATTTTTTCTAGCAGACTTTTGTATAAGAAATTTTGTAATTTATAGAAACGTCTGAGATCAAGGAACTTGGGAACGGGACTATGGTGAACTGAAACACAGAGATGCATAGGTATGCTACCATGATGTCAGCATTGAGAAAGTATTTTTTTGTTCATGTGGACATAGCGTGTATTTCTATAAAGTTATATCTAAGGCTGTTCAAGTAATGTTTCCCTGTTGATGCTACTACTGTGGTTCAGTCTAGGGTGACCCTCAAATATTTGCAGGATGGGGATCAAGATGACAAATATAGACACTCCAATTATTTGTCTAAATATTTCCTATTTATAAAATCAATCGAAAATTATTAAATATATATTAGACTCTTTTAAAAAGGCACAAGGGAATATAACTACACACTCAATAACATGGCTAAAATTAGAATGAATGATAATATCTTGCCCTGTAAAAGATGTATGGAGCAGCTGGAACTCTGACACATTTCTAGTGAAAAAGTGACTTAGAGAAGAGTTTGTCATTTCTTAGAAAGTTAAGAAATGTACTACCATTTAATCCAGAAAATGACTACTGATACACTCAAAATATAGATGAATCACAAAAAACATTATGCTGAGGGAAGGGAATCAGGCAAAAAAGGCCATATAATTCTATTTGTACAAATGCTAGAATAAAAAAATATAACTTATAGTGATGAAAGTCATATATCAGCAGGTCTGAGAATTTGCATGGGCTTCACACAGAAGGAGCACAAGGGGTCCTTTAGAGTAAAATGCATATTTTCTACATTTTAATTGGAGCAGTGTTTACATGTGTATATACATTTTTCTAAACTCATTGAACTCCAAACATAAAACATGTTTTATTTTATTGCATTTGAATAATACTTTAAATAAAGGTAGTTTGAAAAAATGTTTCTTAACTAAGAGGGCCAAGAATAAGCATTAAATTAGTGACACATCTGGGTTCTATATTTTCCCCTATATTGCTTCAAGGTGCACATAAGTAGAAGCTACATCATTTTATCTTAAAAGGGATTTAGTCATCCAGATGAGACCAATCTGGTTTCCATGGATGATAAGGAAGTTGTATATCTATTATACAGATGTGATTAAAAAAAAAGAAATTAAAAAGAGAGATACATTTCCTTAGGTTTCTAGCCAGAAGGAATATGTTGACAGTCTTTGAACAATGGATTCAGAATTAAATTTAGTATATTTTCTATTTTATATTAAATTGACTTACTCTAATGTAGTAATGTTTGCTCTTTTATATTTTGTTATAGATCTGTGTACAACAAGTAATACTGCAAATAAAGCCAGTATTTAATGGACTTCATTTCCTACAGAAATAATTATACAGTTATTAAAAAATGACTTGTTTTCATTTAATGAAATATTTTGATTTTTTGATACCTAGACCACCTGTTTTCTATTCCAACCAAGGAAAGTCATGGAATTAAAAAGTAGTATAATATATACACTATTCTTGTAATATTATATACCTCTCACTTGTAGGGAAAATTTAATTATTTTTAATAGATATGGATTCTTTGATTTAATATGAAAAATAATCAGTTCGGTATTAAAGAGAGACATTTTAAACCAATGATCATGAGGTTAAGTTAAATTCATTAAGCATATATTGTGCTCTGAAAATTCTTTGATGAAATGTGATACCCTTAAATTAATTTTAAATGTATACCATAGTTTTGATTAGATGAGATTCTGAATTGAGTTTTAGGTTACTGTAGAACAAATAATGAAAGTAACCACATCAAAAGAAATACTACATAAGCCTTTCTGGAGAGATTTTGAACATTTAGTGGTAAATATTAATAACACAAACTCTGAGGGTAAGCTGCCTGGGTTTCATTAGAATGTAACTTAGTAACTGGGAAAGCTTGGAAGATGACTGAGTTCAAGGGGCTTTCTCTTTTATCACGTTGAGATGAGTATAAATAATGCCCATCCCATAGACTTGTTATGCGGCTTAAGTGAGTTAATATATGGAACATTTTAGAACGGTGTCTAGCACATGAGCACAGCGTGTTACCTTTTTCGTTATTATATATGTTGGATAGTAACGCAATTGGCTATTGAAATTTTCTAGTGGTACTAGAGAGAAAGGATATCAGAGAAGAAAATGAAAACTTTTGGTAGATGAAGTAGAACTATGTAATATGTTAATATTTAGGCTAAGATCAAGAAATAAAGGTAAAGGTTTTGTCAGTTTTCTTACGAGCATACTCCAAGAATCCCAAATACAGGCAGGCAAATAGTAGATAGTCGACAAATAATTGTTCAATTGAATTGAATTACTCTTTCCCAAAACTAAATGTTCAGTTATATCTGAACAGTTATAATAAAATGTGTAATTTACATAAAAATAGAACTTGGAACTACTTACTGAAAGGATACTGCAAACTTAAAAGGAAATTATGAATTAGATAATCTGCATGTACAAAAATGCAAAAAAGTGGCTTGATAAGTCATTGGAATATGACAGAGCAAAGAGAAGGTGACAATAAGTCATTCTCATTAGATAGGAAAAATTAGGAACGGATGGAAAAACTCTAAGGAAAAAGATTTTTTATCAATCTTAATGAATTAACTGTTAAATTTGACGAAGTTTGGTTTCATCTTCCGTTTCCTTTTTGTAATTTGAATCACTAAAAGATGACCAGTAAGAATGGAGGTTGGTAAATAACTACAGGAAAACTAAATTTTATAACTCTGCTTTGGACCCCCACTCATAGCTTGCTTTGAAGTCCCAGGAAAAAATCATTTTATAAGAGTAGAATGCCTTCATTTAACGACCTCAGATTCTTTCTTACAAGGGATACAATCTACCTTCTGTAATTCCTCAGCCTGGGGATTCATGAGTGTTCTACAGTGGGTGAATATCCATTCAGAAGGCAGCACATGAGGTCTGTTAACAGCCAAAACTCTACTAAGTTGCTACTATCATGTGGTTCTGTTTAGTTGGGTACGGTTACTCAAGACACAAAGGCAATTTACTGCATCACTCTCCCTTCCCTGTTCTTTCATCAATCTACTTTTTCCCAAGACTACATAATTTTACTTTTTGAATTATCATAAATGATTACTAAAATCATGGAGATGAATTTGCAGGACTGAATTGCAAGGTAAACTCAACTTTATTTTGTAACTAAAGGACAGCTAGGGTAAAAAAAAAAAAAAAAAAAAAAAAAAAAAAAAAAACTGGTGCCAAACAATTCTATATTTAAAACATATTTGGGCAAAAGAAATACATTAACGGACTGGGCGCGGTTGCTCACGCCTGTAATCCCAGCACTTTGGGAGGCCGAGGCGGGCGGATCACAAGGTCAGGAGATCGAGACCATCCTGGCTAACACGGTGAAACCCTGTCTCTACTAAAATTACAAACAGTTAGCCAGGCGTGGTGGTGGGCGCCTGTAGTCCCAGCTACTCGGGAGGCTGCAGCAGGAAAATCGCGTGAATCCAGGAGGCGGGGTTTGTAGTGAGCCCAGATCGCGCCACTGCTCTCCAGCCTCAGCGACAGAGGGAGACTCCGTCTCAAAAAAAATAAAAAATAAAAAATAAAAAATAAAAAAAAAAAAGAGAGAGAGAGAGAGAGAGAGAAAGAAAGAAATTAATGACTGATAAATCCACAATCTTGAGATTTTATGATTTTCTAGTACTATAAGATTTGCTTGTATGTGGTTTTGGAAGAATGCAAGGTAATGTGGGCTTGACATGCAATGCACAAACCAATTCAGGTTGATGTTTTTATTCACTTGGGGGTCTCCCATATGGGAGTGCATGAAATACCACAGTATATGGGGAAAAAGAGGCCAGAGTGAAGAAATAGAGATACGAGGCAAAAAAACAATATCTGAGGGATGATGATAATGTTTTTATAATGCTGCAATGGAGTAAGAACCCAAATTTGATCAATAAGCAATCTTAAAGGTGATTTCTAAAAGAATACTCAGCTGCACTTTAAAAGATAATTTTTAATTACTATTTTTACCTATTTTAGTGATGCAAGGAGGAAATGTTAAATAACTGAAAATATAACAATATAATGATATATATTAGAGTTTACCCTCCCCAGTAGCATGAATAAAGAGCCACTAAGCATAAATTACAATGCTACCTAATGGGTAGTATTAACCCATAATATAAAGAAATATTAAAGCTGTTTTAAAAAGTGACCACTGATATGTATTTCTGTAGAGATCTTAACTGATTTCTAGACATTGAAAGACTACTGTGCCATAGTAAAGTACTTTTTTTCTTGCTTGAATAAATTCACACTAAACATTCCTCAGAAGGTTCATAGTTATCTTGAAAGTCAAACATTATTGCAGAATCTTCAGAAGTAAATTAAAACCACATTGATTTTGTTTAAAGTGGCACAGGATTTAAACTAGCAGTGTTTATGTAAGGAAAATTAAGTACCTCCATAAGTAGTTGTGAAGACGTGAAGAGGAAATATCAAATATTATAAAACAAAAAAAGGAGTATCAATAAAGATATTTTAGAACTTCTAAAAATATAGGAAGAAGTTTGGGTGTGTGTGTGTATATGGATATATATAGTCATATGTATAGTCATATATATATATGTCCATATATAAACAACATATGTGTGGATATGGATATGTGTGTATATGTGCATATATGTATATGGATATATATACACATATACACACACAAACTTGGATTTGCATATATTTCTGCATACATATGCATGCATATATATATACATAAATATATTATATGTTTATTATATATAATCAGGTAAAATTTTAAGGATTTTAAAAGGAAACTATAAATAGGGGAAGTTTATTACTTATCCTTAGAGCACTGTGTTATTTCATATTGGTTTACTATTCTGTAATGTAATCTTAACTTTTCTATATAAGTAAGGATGCACAATATGCCCTTGACCTTATGATGTAACCAAAATTATTTTATTAAAGCAACGCTTACATGATAAAGGCCAGGGTATGTTTGACAATTTTCTGTATAGGTCTGATGACTTGTAAGAAAGAGCATGTTCATTTAAAGATGTACCTACTGGTAATTTAGCCTTGTGTTGATGTTTATAACAGCATTTAAGTTTTGGAACTAGCATATTTCTTTGGCATACTCAGTAAATACTTATTAAATAAGTGTTGACTTATTGTTTTGAATTTTTTAGTTCCTAGAATATTTAAATACTTGAAAAAGGATCAGGAATAGTATATGACCAATTTCTTAATTTTTAATAGCATGCTTGCATTATTTACTTAGCACATTCAATTTAATTATTTTGATTGTTAAAGTAGGTTTTCCTTTTTATAGTGTATTATTAGTATCCTGGTTCTTTTTATTAGTGTTAACTAACAGAAAATGTCCAGAGGCAATGAAAAACACAAAACCCAGTATATATTAATCATGAACAGCAAGATTTATAATGACTGTGAGTAAATACAAAGATCAGCAGCTGGTTTATACAGATGGTCAATAAAATGTTGGATGCCCAAAACATAAACATAAGGGGTGATGGTAGGAGGCAGGTAGTGATTAGATATGTGATCACTGACGTTAACTGTTAGTTTTGGTAGAACATTGAACTTTTTTTTTCACTAGAAATTTTCTTCATGAAAGAAATTATCAAAATGCTCCAATTCAAATTACAGTGCCTCTTGCAGCATATATACATTAGTTTATTTTGATTACCTGAAATGGCTGCTAGGGCATCTGAAAAATATCTGATTTAAAAATCAAGTAATCATTTAGGTTATGAGACATTTAGGCCCATTATTTGACAGCTAAATTGAATAACTGATATAATTTCATATTTCTGAATTTACTGGTGAAATATGTGGGCTTCCTCTCAGAATTACATCTAGTCATTCAGAAATGCCAATCTTACATTTATTAGCCTTATTTTTATTTATTTTATTTTTTTAGCATCATGGAAATCAGTGATATTTTCACCCTACCTCGAGCAATAGATTCTGATTAACATATAAAATTAAACAATCAAATTGTACTTTTAGGACTCTACTATATGTGCCTCACCATCCTAAACTACCTTTTATAGTTTTTGTATCCTTGCCATCCCAATTACCACACACACCAGAGTACACACATAGATACAGTACCTTAGCAAACCACATTCTATGAAAACTGACAATGTGATTATCAGGAAAGAAAGCAAAGCCTGCTGGTCATTTGAACTTTATCCCTATTTTGGCCCTCAGAAATGTCATCCAGTAATTTTTTCTTCTTCTTGATATTGTGCAAGTAATAGTAATCAATAAGAAAGTCAACCCCATGCCCAGCATGAATAGGTGAGTACTAAAATAAAATAATACCTATATAACCATCAATGCAATCTAACAGCGAAATGTCTTGAGACATATAAAAGTGCATGTTATCATCACTTTACCTATAGCAATTTTCAAAGTACGGGGTTTGCAACCCAGGAAATGGGGAAGATGCTTCATTGAAGTGGAAAAAATGAAACATTATTTTATTTTTATATCCTTATATATTATATATAATATATAAAGATATATATCATCTTTATATTTATTTTTATATTTTACCTTACTTTTAATTTTCTATTTTTGATTTAAAGTGATACCTATGTTAATTCCCAACAAACATAATTTATTACAAATTCATACTCCAACATTTTTAATTGATTAACAAACACGGGGACTGTTGTGAGAGGATTGCTAATGTACTCCTGCATGTGATCTCCTGATCATCAATTTTCCAATCATGTTGTTTGCAGTTCCCTTACCAGCTGGCCAACCTGTTAGCTGCTGCTCACGGGTTAGTTCAGATCCCTACCTCAAGCCATCTCTCTCCCTTCACACAGTGCTCAAATTTCACCTCTGAATTTCTGCCTGATGGAAGGATTTCCTTTCACTCACTGACTTGCAGGACCATGCATGAGTAGGGTTATAAAGAAGCAGCTGCTAGCAGTTTCTAGCATATCAATGAATTCTTATTTAATCTAAGCTTGCAATTTCTTCCTTTATTAACTGTTCATAAGGTACTCCCTATGAAATTATAGTTGTGGTTGAGAGAGCCAACCTCAGCAACCCCATAGAGAAGAACTATGGAAATAAACGCCTTGACCTCTTTCATCTTCTGTCCCCTAATACTCCGTCATTGCCTTACCAACCAGGAGTCAAAGGGAAAGGGACCCTGGCTGGTATGGACATAGAGGTCAGCAACCCAGAGCACAGAGCTGGAGATGGTACGGTCAGGCCTGTGGATCCAAATAAATAGCATTCAGCACAACTGCCCTCAACAAAGTTTCACAGTCCAGCAGTAAATTTAATTTGATAACTTAAAATACTTGAGAGTATTTGAGGTGATCCATTTTTCTGTTCACACTTAGTCCAGTATTATTTTATTGATAATTCATAATTGCAAACTTTTGTGAAAGATCTATATATATATATTTACTTCCCAAAAGGACTTGTTAGAGCCTGCTAATACTTGCCTCATGTTTTCTGTGACTAAATTAATGTTTGGAGCTTTGTTAGATATTGTATGAAGGTTTATAATATATAAAATGTTACATCGAGAAATTATTTTAAAAATATATGTCCACTTCCTAACTAGATGTATAGTCAATGAATGCAGTACTCTTTTCTTTATGACAAAAGTGAGTATATTTTTCAAACATGATGATATGCTGTATGCTGCTCAAAGCTGACTATTTTCTATCTGTGGAAGAACTCATAATGAATATTGGATTATGTAAACAGCTTCTTTTAAATGGCCCTTGTTTTACTTGAGATGTCCTCTTCCAAAGGGCTTCTCAAAACATCCGGCTGCCAGATTGGTGCTTTTGTTTCCAAAAAATTCATGGTTATTTCAAAAAAAAATTTTTTGGCAAAATGGGAAGAATGGGGAAGGTAAGGATATTTCCTGTATAAAGCTGAAACTAAGGCTATTACTCGAGCCATAGCAAGGTAAGGGCCTTTTAAATATTTTTATTGAGGAAGCTTATTCTTAATGCATAAGAAAATAATTTCATATTTCAGCATAATTTTATTACCTTAGTGAACACTTTAAAAGTTGGGTCAATGGTTTCCAGGAAACATTTGTGATTGTAGCATGTGCCAAACAACCTCTTACTGTATATAAGAAGAGTATGAGCTTAATGTGTATTAGTAGAATATATCGTAAAGACGATTGTGAAAGGAGTGGTAAAAATTTTTATAATAATATAGGAGTGTGCTTTTTCCTAAAAAGGAAACAAGGACCTTGCTACTTTTTTTTGCTCAGCTACTAAATATTTTCCTTATCTGTAAATTGTAATGAATTTCCTGTGAGAAACTTATATCCTAGAACAAATCGTATTTCTTTATGAGTACTCCTCTTCCCATTTCTCATCATATGTCCATTAAGAAACTGTTTTTCCATAGAACTCTGATCCTTTATTTTTCATACCCCAACATCTACTGATTCCACTTTGTACCTGTCACTATAAAAGCCAGATTATATTCATTTTCACTGAAGCCAGATTTTTCATTAATTTGTAGCTAAAATTACCCTCGTGGGTGCATTAATCAGGGTTCTTTAGAGGGACAGCATTAATAGGATAGATGCATATATAAAAGGGAGTTTATTAAGGAATATTGACTCACATAATCAGAAGGCGAAGTCCCACAATAGGCTGTCTGCAAGCTGAGGAGCAAGGAAGCCAGTCCGAGTCCCAAAACCTCAAAAGTAGGGAAGTCAACAGTGCAGCCTTCAGTCTGTGGCCAAAGGCCCGAGAGCCTCTTGCAAACCACTGATACAAGTCCAAGAGTCCAAAAGCTGAAGAGCTTGGAGTACCATGTTTGGGGGCAGGAAGCATCCAGTACAGGAGAAAGATGAAAGCTAGAAGACTCAGCCAGTATAGTCCTTCCACATTTCTCTGCCTACTTTTACCTAACTATGCTGACAGCTGGTTAAATGGTGCCCACACAGATTGAGGGTGGGTCTGCCTCTCCCAGTCCACTGATTCAAAAGTTAATCTCCTTTGGCCACACCCTCACAGACACACCCAGGACCAATAATTTGCATTCTTCATCCAAACAAATCAAGTTGACACTCAATATTAACCATCATAGTAGGTAATGTACTGATTTAGAAAATATAGATAATGTATAAGAAAGATGTAAAAGACCCTTTAATTAAATGAACCACTGCTAATCTTCATTGTTGATATATGCATATTCGTCATTTAACTTTTGTTTTTCCAAAAATAGGCTTATTTTATAACATTGTTTTATAATCCTTTTTTTTGCTTAGTATAACATGAACATCTTCCACATCATTAAACATTCTTCTATGCATCATTTTAATCACTGCATAGTTTTCTTATATGAATGCAACACAATTTATACAGTCCTGTATATATCTGTGGGGGTGATGATATATATATTTATAATGGGATCCATGCGCAAACACACATGCACACACAAGCTACTTTAATCATGTATGCAGACCCGGGTGCAGTAGCTCACGCCTATAATCCCAGCACTTTAGGAGGCTGAGGCGGGTGGGTCACCTGAGGTCAGGAGTTCAAGACCAAGCTGGCCAGCATAATGAAACCCCATCTGTACTAAAAATACAAAAAAAAAATAATAATAATAGTAATAATCCCAGCTACTTGGGAGGCTGAGGCAGGAGAATTGCTTGAACCAGGGAGGTGGAGATTGCAGTAAGCAAGATCATGCCATTGCACTCCAGCCTGGGCGACAGAGCAAGACTACCAAAAAAAAAAAAAAACATATATGCGGGTAAATCTTTGGACAGATCTATATATGTTTTAGAATACATTTTTAAAAGGAATTTCTGAGTCATAAGTTACAAGCTATGTTTCATTTGCTTGTATAGAATAGTATGGGAAAGTATGATGTGGGCATCTACTCTAGT
This sequence comes from Chlorocebus sabaeus, assembly GCF_047675955.1. NCBI lineage: Eukaryota > Metazoa > Chordata > Mammalia > Primates > Cercopithecidae > Chlorocebus > Chlorocebus sabaeus. The sequence goes on from NC_132913.1 coordinate 41,370,322, forward strand.
GCCTATTGGCTTTGACATATAACCTTCCATCTAAACTAAGTGGTGAAATTATTTAAATATCTTATTTGGGAAGAGATTGTGAGCAAGAAAGGCAGAATAAGTAGTCAATGATTGTACAGCAAATAGCTGACAATATTTAATAAGCCCCAGTTTGTGTTGAGGTATTGTTGAGACTCCTTTATAGTAGTTATACAAAATATTGTTTTTATTAAAAGTTACTATTGGGGCATTGAAATAAGTTAATCATGGACTTTTTAAATTTAAATGGTGATTTATTAACTCTCTGCTTGTAATCTAATTTGTGATCTAATTAAACCCATTAAGACCATAGTCTCCACACATTTTCATTGTGAGTTGCTGCGATTAAAGATTTTTGAGCTTGTATTAACACATATCAATTTATTTATAATGTCTATACATATGGTAATCTCAACTCAATTCATCTAACTTTTATTCAATAACATAACAGACCATTTTATGTATATCTGAGATGGGGAAAACCCACATTAAAAACATCTATTCTAATTGCTTTTTCATCAGTCTTTTGATAATAGAACTAGATTGTCTAAAAATTGCCTTCTACTTTAAAAAAATTATTCCCTGATTGAATGAACAGTGCCAAGTACTGGGATGAGCCAAAATGGATGCCCAGTGCTTTGGTGAGCTTCACAGACTAATGGGGGAATAAAATCATTACATTAATAAAAATAACACTGACAAGTATAACAAATAGACCCAAAATTCTAATGTTTTAGCAAAATATATTTGTTGTTTTGTTTTGTTTTCTCATGTAAATTTTGCAATCGATATTTTTCATGAGCAAGTGGCTGTCTTCCAAGCAGTGATTCAGACATCTAGGTTACTGCTGGCAGTGTGGACTGCTGTTTTCCGCACATGGCTTCCGAAGTTGCTACAGCAGGGGAAAGTACATAGAGAACCACACATGGGAAGTTTTCATGAGCCTGGCCTTGAATTGGCACATATCATTTCTATTCTCGGTTAAGGACCACACCTAACTGTGGGGCAGGCTGGAAAATGTTGCATAGCTATGTGTCCAGGAGGAACAACAGCTGCATTAGTTCAATAGTTAGAATCTCTGTGATAAAACGCAAAAAAATGGCATTGCAACATTATGAAAAGTATAATGGAATAATGTAAAAGAGCAATAAAATTATAAAAGAGAGAGTTATCTTATCTGAAAGTTGAAATTGGTCTTCAGAGATGAACAGGGATTATTTGAGTGAGCAGCAGTTGAAGGAACTTTCTGGCAAAAGAAATATACAGAAAGTCCAAGAGATGAGAAAAGGAATAATTCTAATACAGCTTGTTTAATTTGCAATTCACCCATTAAATTTCCACCACTTTTTCAAAAGGTATTTTCAGGCAATTTTACAAAGATGTATACATAAGGAAGAATATTAATTGCATTGCTGTTTATAATAGAGGTGATTGAAAACAACGTAAATATTCAAAGAAAAAGCATTGATTACATAAATCATGGTATATTCAAACTTTGGAATATTTTGCGGCCATTAGAAAATAAGTATGGATTCACGTATTTATTTGGAAAGGTTTCCACAAATGTTTTTTAAATGATAAAAATTAGCATGTATAGCCTGCGCGTGGTGGCTCATGCCTGTAATCCCGGCACCCTGGGAGACCGAGACGGGAAGATCACATGAGGTCACGAGTTCGAGACTAGCCTGGCCAACATGGCGAAACCCAGTGTCTACTAAAAATACAAAAATTAGCTGGGCATGGTGGTGGGCACCTGTAATTCCAGCTACTCAAGAGGCTGAGGCACAAGAATCGCTTGAACCCAGGAGGTGGAGGTTGCAGCAAACTGAGATCGCGCCACTGCTCTCCAGCCTGGGTAACAGAGGGAGACTCCATCTCATAAAACAAACAACAAATTGGCATGTACAATAATGTTGAATAAAATTACAAAATTCAGCATGTATGAATGGTCCTATTTTAAATACATATGTATGTTTGTATACAGATTATTGCTAACTGTTCATTCAAGCAGTAGTTTAATTGATTTTTCACTGTTTTTCTATAGTGGTTTCCTCCTTTGCTTTCTTCCTTCCTGCCTGCCTGCCTTCCTGCCTACCTTCATTAAATGAGCACGCATTATTTTTATCATAAAAATAATATATTTTGAGTAAAAAAAAAAGTTGGTGATCAGTGTTCTCTTGTTTCTGTGGATAATCTCTCTTAGCTAACTGATGTAAAGTGCTACCTTATTGATTATCTAATAGATGACTCCCTTCTGAGAAGTAGTAACTAATACATGCTAGACTTGATCAGCCAGAGCTTGCTATTTACAACTTTCTACATAAAAAGGAAAAACAAATCTTATTGTCAGATGTGTCAGATTTATAAAAATTGTATATAGTTTATTTTCAAAGGGATACTAAATGAATTGCTACTTGTCATACATTAAATAGAACAAATTTAGTTGTTTAATTTATAGGTTAGCTGTCATATTGATATGTAAAGTCTATTTTTGTTTCTAAGAGAAATGGGCCAAAGCAAGTGTATACTGAATCCCCTTATTTTATTAAGAATTAACCCTGAGCCACGTGTGATGGTGGATTCTTGTAGTGTCAGCTACTGAAGGAGGCTAAGGAGGGAGGATCCCTTGAGCCCAGAAGTTCAAGGTTGCAGTGAGCTGTGATCGTGAAACTACACTTCAGTCTAGGTGACATAGAGAAATCCCCATCTCTTTTAAAACAATGAAAAAAGCAATTATGCAAATGATTATCCTTGATAAACTAGAGCCTTTGGACTGGCAAAAGAGTATGATCTGGGGAACGGTGAGTGGAGAGTAAAGTGTTTTTTGTGGTGGAGGGGTGGTGGAAAAACCAGTGTGGTTTTCTTATCTTCTGCATCCTCTATAAATAGATGATTGATTGACAAGACCAAAAGCATTGTTTTAGGGAAATTGATTTATTGGTAGCAGAGTATGAATATTCAAATATGAGAAGGACTAAAAATCAGTGTTTCTAATTTATTACAATTGTAAAATTGGAAGTAATGAAAGTGAAAGATCTGCAATGCCAATGAAAAGAAAGATTTTAAAGGAAAATATACAGAAATTAACAACTGAGTAGATCTGAGAATAGAAATACAATTTGAAAGATTTTTTTGACAAGCAAGGCATATGGGATATTATTTAGATTTTGAATCAATGTTATGCTTGTACCATTATTCATCACATATTACTATGTTCTCTAACAGAATAAAATCATTACTTTAAAATCAATCAACTTGAAATGATTTTTGTTGTTTGGTTTTGCTTCAAGCTTTTTCCTAGATATAAACTAGTTCATTTCTCTTTTTTCAAAGAGACACTGCTCATTAATAAAGGGCTAATGCTGCAAATAAGAAAATGTTCATAATGTAATATACATAAGCAAATAATGCAATTGATAAATAGTGTTCTTTTTGGTAGATTTATCAGTTGGTTTGTTTATAATATGATCGTCTTTATCATTGGTAATTCTAAGATTAAAATAAATGTAAATTAAAGTTTTAAAGTGGGTTCTGTGTTAAAGAAAATGAAAGATATAAAATGATTCTGGTTTTATCATAATTCTACCAGCTTTATAATATCATGTTGAGTCAAATTAATTATTTTTAAAAATAATTTCACCATATAATTAGGAAGAAAATAGCTCATAGCATAATATATTAATCTCTCTTTGCAGTCTACACCAGCTTTGGTATTTGAACATTTCATCCATATTCAAAACAACAATTAAAAAAACCACAATGTAGATTTACTTGCCTTCTACATTACATTTGCCTGTTAGAGTAGATAAGTAGCACACATATTTAAATGGCAAGTGTTTTTTTTTTTCTCTGACTATGAGGAAGCATGGTATTTTGTGAGTACATGAGTTTCTTTGTGTGTGTGCTTTGTAGAGCAAATCAACAGGTGAGGAAAATGGATAGAAATTGCTATTTAAAAGTGCTTAAGATCAGCGATAAGTCACAAAACCCAACTGCTTATTCTGTCCCATTTGTTATTTATGCTATTTGAAGAATTAGAAAAGTGTTTTCTTCTGGTAAGATGCCTTCCTCCAGGTAAAAGCTAGAAGAAGTAAAAGGCTGGCTCCCCACTATAATTACTTAGCATTCTTTTTGCTTGAGCAAGGTGAAAAACACCAGTAGGTCTGCTTATACACAGGAAACACACACACACACACACACATTTTTAAAATGTCAAATATATATTCATTAGAAACTGTTACAGAAAAATGTATTTAACTCTGGGGATAAGACATTAAACTTGATATTCTTTAAGTTGTTACCTATTCTCCACTAAGAAACTGAGAATAATTAGGAGAATGACTACATGTTGTTTCAAGTAGTCCTAGGTATATGGACACTGTTTATGACCATTTTAGTTTTATCGATTATGATACCAAAACATGGCACAATTACTCCTGCTACCACTGACAAAACTATAACTTACATAATGTGAAAATAAAATGGTCATGCCTTTGAATATATTGCAAATATATTGCCTTGAATATATTGCAAAACATCTGTGTGCTTTCAATTGACCTTCACACCTTAAGATGTTAGAATTGAGCCCATGTCTTTTCCACAGAGTGAAATTTTAATTCTATCTGCTTCCTAGTCTTGGAAGCATTGTGTTGATTATGATAACTTTCTCTGCAGCATGTCTTCTTACCAGTTTACAGACGGTGAAAGGGATCAGAACATGTACCCCCAAATATGCCACTTTGGCATATGGGTTATTTTAAGCTGCAGGCTTGTTCTTAAGAAAGAGCACATGCAGGAAGCTGTTTCTGATCTCCCCCTTTCTACCTAAAAGAAGGTCATAAAGTCTCCCATGATGCAAATCCCCCCCACCCCTTCCCACTGTATTAGAAAGCAAAAATTGTTCTCATCACCAGAAGTTAGGAGTCAACACTGGAATGGACCTATGCAAACAAGCTTACTAAAATAACCCTAATCTCCTCATAGTTTTCCCTATTTATTTCCTAGTTACTAACCCACAATTTACTGCCCCTAGTTCCCTACCTAAATCTCCTTTGTATTACCACTTACTGCCAATTTATTATTCTTTGTTTAAAATGGTATATAATCTTTTGGGCTTAAAAGGTTCTTTGACTTTCATTTTCCTTGTGAAGACTCCGGTGTACACATAAAAATATAATTATATGCTCTTCTTCTATTAATCTATATTATGCCAGTTTAATTCTTAGATCACCACAGAATGTAAGAGGATAAAGAAGGTTTTGTTCCCCTACAAAGGTATTGTAAACAACTGTAAACGGGGAATTGCTTTCTTAATTTCTAAAAATTATTTTTAAAAATGTACCCCAAATGATTTAACCATTCAAAAGAATCACAAATTTTCAAAATGTTAAAAATCAGGATATTTTTTATACCAGGGAAAAGTTATCTCTTTTTTATGGAATTAAAGTTACAGTACAAAATATGTTTAAAAAAAAAAAACCCTAAACTGATTATTTATGGTTAATATGAGCACCCATGTGACCTGATTATGTTCTTATTTCAGAATCAGAAAGACTCCCAAAGGAGCCACATATAAATTCATTTAATACTTTCTGTAGACTAAACTTTTTTTTTAATCTTAGAAATGAAAGATACCTTAATGTCATTGTCTCACCAACATCACAAATTCATCCAAAGCCAAATTCAATAACGTCATCTGAGTTCAGGGATATTACATGTACTGACACCCAAAGAAAATTATTTTTATTGGGATTTTATTTCTTAAATTTAGAAAAATGTACCTTCTCATAACATTTCTGCCATTATTTCTATTTTTGCTTTTTAAAGTGAATGATAATCTTTGTAAATTTTATTTTGATGACTACTTTTTAAATAGTTTGAAACTGAATACATATTTTTTTCTATATACAATATTTCCTGTTCTAACTATTTTTATGTATGTGAGAGGATTTCAAGGCCAATCACCTTTTCTTAACCCATATCTAAAGGTCCTTAGAGATGCCTATTCTCTTATATAGTTTGACTCATGCCATTACAAAGTCATCAACGGGATGGTCAACTGTGTATTCATACTAATAATACCAGCTTTGATGTTTTGTGATGGTCGGCTCAGAGGAACATTTGCTGGGTGTGTTCTATCCTAGATATTACCCTATTCACACATTATTTTAGAATTTATGTTTTTAATGAAATGTTCTAACTTAAAAATTATTTTCATACGCATTATAGTCTTTTTTTTCAGTATTTCAAGGTATGCTGTGCCTAAATATGTGCCTTTTAATTTGTATAGAAATTAAACTCAGTAAGATTAATGTGTCAGGAACTATAATATAGCAAAACATTGAAAGAGTCAAGACCAGAACCACATTCCTTTCACTTTAACCTAATTTAATATCACTGTGAAGAGGAAGTTCAGGATACATTTGGGCCAACTGGAACTTTGTCTTATTACTATATATTAGCATGCATACAGGTATGTGTAGACAACACACACACCTACACACACTTTGAAACATATACTTTAGATCTAGAAGGGACTTCAGTGTAGTGATAACTTGGGAGAAGTGGCGAGAAAATTAGCCTATATATCAAATGCTGCGTTCTCTTAATGAATATTCATCCCAGAATATTATTGTGAAGTTTCAATTATAGAGCACACAGTATCCAAATTCAACTTGACATTTGAAGTTATGTGTCACCACTATGAAGCTTCTTTTGACACAATTCAAAATGTTTTGACAAAGGAATGAAATTATTATGAGATTAAGCCTTATCAGTTTTGTTTGCCTTTATAAAGATGTAATGGCAGTAGATATGTGAGATATCAAAACATTTAATTGGATGTGAAAAGAAATTAATCTTAATATTCTTTAAAGTTCTCTTATTTTGCATTATTTTGTCTGCCTGGTGTTCAACTTCATTTTTCTCTAATAAGTGTGTTAAATATATGACAGACGCTTTAACATTTGGTATTTTGTACTGTTTAGAATTATTGTCTTAATGTTTAGTCATCATATGATTTACCTAAACTTGGAAGACAACATGCAGAATTGATGTTTTTCTTTAGCATAGTGTGTGGTTTATAAGCAGTAAAATCTTGATCATTATATTATAAAACCTGTATGTAAATAATATGCTTCAGAATCTAATCAGACACACAAGTTTATTTATTCAGTTCATTATCTGTGTGTTTGTATGTATGTCTGTATCTCTGTATGTCTTACAGCTGTTATTTCAAGAAACCAAGAAGGGCCAGGAGAAATGGGAAAAGCTGTGTTAATTCCTAAAGATGACCAAGAGAAAATGAAAGAGCTGTTTAAAATCAATCAGTTTAACCTGATGGCCAGTGATTTGATTGCCCTTAATAGAAGTCTGCCAGATGTAAGATTAGAAGGGTAAGTTTTACATTTGTTGTATACTCTTTTATATTCATAATCACCATATTTCAGAATCTCAGAATTTCCACTAACTCAGATTATATCAATTCTAGAAATGTGTGGTTCTGAGTACCTATCACGTAGCAGGAATTTATTGTGCATGCATATGCTGAAAAAGGTGAGCTATTTTCTTCTCTGGCAAAGCAAAATATGTTACTTGCAAAGACACTGCAAAATACTCAGACCAAACAGGTTTTTATTTGTGAGATGTTTTTCATTGTTGCCATTTTGTTTTGCTTTCTTTATCTACCAGATGTAGAGCAAATATGCTCTTTACTAGATTACAGTTGTATATTGCTTAACACTGCAGAAATGTCCCAGAAAATCTGTCATTAGGCAATTTTGTCATTGCATAAGCATCATAGGTGTATTTACACAAACCTATATGGTATAGACTACTACCCTTCTAGGTTGTATAATATAGCCTATTGTTTCTAAGCTGTAACTCTATACAACATATTACTGTATTGAACACTGTAGATAAATGTAACATTATGTTAAGTATTTTTGTATCTAAACATAGAAAAGGTATAGTAAAAACATGATATAACACGTAAAAATTTGTATACTTGTATAGGTCATGTAGCATGAATGGAGCTTGCAGGACTGAAAGTTGCTCTGGGTGAGTCAGTGAGTGTGTAGTGAGTGTGAAGGCTTAGGGCATTACTGTACCCTACTGTAGACTTTATAAACACTATACGCTTAGGTTATACTAAATTTATTTTTAAAATTTCTTTCTTCAGTAATGAATTAACCTTACATTACTGTGATGTTATTTCATAAAGTCTTTAATTTTTTTCACTTTTAAACTATTTAGTATTAATACTTAGCTTAAAACACAAGCATATTGTACAGCTGTATAAAATATTTTCTTTATATCCTTATTCTATTAGTTTTTTTCTGTTTTTAATGTAATTTTTATTTTTTTCTGTTAAAAACGAAGACGCAATCACACACATTAGCCTAGATCTATTCAGGGTCAGTATCATCAAAACATCATTAGGCAATAGGAATCTTTCTGATTCATTATAATCTTATGAGACCATCATCATATATACGATCTGTCATTGTGCAATGCATGGCTGTATTTGCCTTACTGCATAAAAAGGTCCATATACTTTGCTTATAAAAAGTATACCTGCATTGTTATTCCAACATAAAGATAGCTAATTGTCTATATGACTCTTTGACCCTGTAAAAGTGGTTTATTATGGTTTCCAGCAATTTATATGCTGTTTATAATTAGAATGCTTGATTATCAGCTATGGAAGAAATATGCACTTGGAAAATAATATTACATGAAAAATGATGTTGAAAAATTCAATTTTTATGTGATTAACTGTAAGCTATGCTCTAGATAGTTGAACATATTTTAAACAGATGTAATAAAATGAAATTTAGTGGCAGAGTTGTAATTCTAGTATATAGTCCTTGTAAAGCAAACTCTTGGCATTAATAAAAGATGTGTCTTGAGATTTTAGAAAATCTCCAAGTTTACAAATATACTCCAGGACACACTTCCATGTAAATATAAATTGTTCTTTTGAGCACTTAATGATTTTTCTCTACATGCAACAGAACATAATTAATGCAAATAAAAATTGCCACCTCTAATGAGCTACATTACAGTACTGTGTCATGATATTAGCATCATATTTACTAGCTCTTATTGTTTTCTTTCCAAATTACTTCATATAATGTGAAAACCTTGGCTGGGCTCGGTGGCTCATGCCTGTAATCTTAGCACTTTGGGAGGCCAAGGCAGGTGGATCACCTGAGGTCAGGAGTTCAAGACCAACATGACCAATATGGTGAAACCCCATCTCTACTAAAAATACAAAATTAGCTGAGTGTGGTGGTGCACACCTGTAATCCCAGCTACTTGGGAGGCTGAGGCAGGAGAATCACTTGCACCTGAGAGGCAGAGGTTGCAGTGGGCCGAGATTTTGCCATTGCACTCCAGCCTGGTCAACAAGAGCAAAACTCTGTCTCAAAAAAAAAAAAAAAAAAAAAAGAAAAAGAAAATCTTGTTGAGATTCCAGGGCTTGTAATTGTCAGAGGTTTATTTGGTAGCTTAGTAACTGCTTTGTCACAACCATTGTGTACTTTTGAAATGTCTCTCTCAACAAAATCACAAGTAATTACATATTGTGGACATTTTTGGCCCCTGGAAAATAGTTCAACATTTAATATTAAATTTGTGCATTGCAAATTACTATGTAAAAATAGTTTTACATGTAGTCCTGTGCATGTATATATATTTGTTTGTATATAGATACATTTAAAAGTGTATACAATAAGCATATACAAAAAATATGTACAATGAGCGTAGTCTTCAAAGCAGTTTTGAGCATTTTGGATGCTAAGTTTATAATGTTTTAATGTTGCATTTATTACTTTGTTTTATATGCTGTAGTATGCTTTAGTGCAGTGGTCCCCTACCTTTTGGTACTGGGGACCAGTTTTGTGGAAGACAATTTTTCTACAGATTTGGAGGTGGTGGGTTGGGGGTTGGGAGTGATTTCAGGATGAAACTGTTCTAACTCAGTTCATTAGGCATTAGATTCTCATAAGGAGCACACAGCCTAGATCCCTCGCATGTGTAGTTCACAATAGGGTTTGTGCTCCTGTGAAAATCTAATGCAGTGGCTGATCTGACAGGAGACTGAGTTCAGGTGATAATGCTTGCTCTCGGGCAACTCACCTCCTGCTGTGTGGCTGGGTTCCTGTAACAGGCCAGGACCAGTACTGGTCTTTAGCCCCAGGGACCTCTGCTGTAGTGTGATAAAATGAGTGGATATGATACTTATATATTCCAGAAAACTAGGTAAACACTATTTCAAGTTTTTAAAAATTCTTGACTTTCAATCGTCAGAATACAAATAAATCAGAACCATGAATTCAAAAAAACAAAACAAACAAACAAAAAAACTCCATTGAGCTACTGTTTAAAATATTCATAGCCAGTGATATTTTTTTCTTTTAAGAATCTCTGCCAGGCACAGTGGCTCATGTCTGTAATTCCAGCACTTTGGGAGGCTGAGGCGGGCAGATCACCTGAGGTCACGGGTTTGAGACCAGCCTGGCCAACATGTGAAACCCCATCTCTACTACAAATACAAAAATTACCCAGGTGTGGTGGCCCATGCCTGTAATCCCAGCTACTCGGGTGGCTGAAGCAGCAGAATCACTTGAACCCAGGAGGCAGAGGTTGCGGTGAGCCATGATTGTGCCACTGCACTCCAGCCTGGGTGACAGAGAAAAAAAAAAAAAAAAAAAAGAGAGAATATCTTAGCTCTAGTTTGTTATCTTAGTCTTAAAAAAAAAAAAAAAAAAAAAAAAAAAAAAAAAAAAAAAAAAGGATCCCTTACCATACTAAGTTTATGAGTAAGTCATAAACTGTGGAGAGATCCAACATTATAAATGAATAAGTCAAGTTGCTTAGCATGAAAAGTACATAAAATCCTGTATTTACTCTGGTTACTATTGCTTGGATTCTCATATTTTACAGTTTCTGAAATAATATTAATGAAATATTTTTTCGTTTTATTTTTATATAAGACTACAGTGTATGTTGTAAGTAAGAAAACAGAAATACCATGCAAAATTCCTAGACAAGTCACAGTGTATGAGGTTTACCAAGGACATTTGCAAGTCATCTTGAATGACTCAATTGTGGGACTGCCTGGGAACAACTAATGTTGAAAACCCTACCATGAGTCACATAGCCAAACTGTTATTTAAAAGATGTAGAAATGTTAATACTCATTTGATCTAGAAAATATTTTTATAATTTGGTTGTATGTCAGTTACAGTTCAGTTTTTGGATAATTATATCCTAAAAAGATATAGATATATTAAGCTAGCACAAGTGATGACTGATATAAATTATATAAAGATGTAAAAAGAATAGGATTCTAAAATAATTAATTTAAGAAGAAGCTGAATTTATTTTAGTGGAAAACTTGAGTTGATACTTAGAAAGTGTCTGAGTCATCCAAACTGTGAATTCATTCAAATATTTAATCATATTTTACAGCGTTATACCTTTAAACTATTTTGGCTAAATTCAGAAAATTGTCCAAAAAGTTTAATGTTATGTTTGATGTTAATATCAATTTGCAAATACTGGAAAATGTATTCAAGGAATAAATCTAAGCATATATCCTATGTTTACACAGGAACAGACTAGGTAAAAATAGTTTTTTTTGGAGGCAGTTGTGAATAACCATTAGGACAAACTGAAGTTCTGTTCTGTAATATCTATCCCTAGGAATGTTTAAATATTTATAAAAAATTACTTAAAGTATTTAATTTTTTAATACATGCAACACATTTGTATGTAATCTTATATAATACATATAATATATATATACACATACATAGAGAGGGAGAGAGAGAGAGAGACTACATAAGAATCCCAGAAATGAAGGGCCTTCAAGAAGGTAAAACATTTCATAAAGAGGCATCTGCCCTTTATTGTACTTAAAATATAAAAGTAACATAATTTTTTTGTAACTAGCATCTTATATCAAAAAATTAGAATTGCATACAAATGTGTATTATATATATAATATATAATATAAATTATATTTATATATACATAGAGACTAAAAATTTACCTATAAATTTACATATAAACTTTATTTATATGTATAAATAAAATTTTAGACAGCTGTAACCAGCCCTCTCTCTCCTTTGTCCATTCCCCCACAAATAAAATTTTTAAAAGTGAATGTCTTAATAGTCTATCTGATTCAGAATGTTGAGAAAAATGACTATTAACTAATGGCTCAGCATTAGAGATTTGTTAGCATGTTTCTTATCAACTATGGGGCTAATATTTGTAAATTTATATATTTTGGATTTCATAAGAGCAGGATTTAAATACTTCTGTTGTCAGAAAGTAAATAAATGAATGTCATTTTGTTTGGTTTTTAACCTAAAGTTATTTAGCATGTACTTGAATTCAGTCATTTAATAACACTTCAAGGGCTGGTATTGAGTTTTTTGAAGGTTATAATGCTGCTAGCATTTAAATATTTTTCATCAGGAAAAAAAATTGAGAAAATAGAAATTTTATTTTAGCTTTTTATATCCTAGGCCAAATAACTGCTTCTTACATATGCACACTTTCAAATCGATAAAGAGGAAAAGACTCTAGCAGGCTTACATTATTAGTGGAAGAGGAGCTGTAGCATACGAATTTTGAATAAGTTGCTCTCAAAGGACAAAGAATTTATTTATTACACAAAGTAGGAATAAGATATAGTATATATTTTTTCTGTGCTCAATCTCATGAGTACATGTTCATTTATAAGGTTTGCCTTTCCCATAAATTAAAATATGATGAATGTAGCATTAATTGCACAAAAGAGAAATAGAAAATGAGAATATTAATTGGATTTCCAATCTCTGTTCCACATCTTTTCTTTTTAATTTGAGAATTATTGCAACATTTATATGCTGGTAAAAGTCTTCCCTGTGAAGATAATAATAATTTCTTTAATAATTTGATTTATGTAATGTTCTCATGTGTAGAATTAATTTCACTATCCAGATTAAAACTGGTATGTTAGAATGCCTGCATATTTACATATGCACAAGGTATGTATACATACACACACACACACACACATGCATACATACACACATATGTACACACCCATACATACACATACACACACATATATACACACACTTGAGGCATGTGGATATAAGTATTATTATAATTTGGGGGATAATAATACTGTTACACTGTAAGTTTTCTTTCAAATAAAGTAGAGTAACACGTCTAGGCATGTTCTCAGGGACACATTTAAGTACATCATATGCAGAAAACATGCCACATAACCTTTATTTACACTTGAACTACCCCTCCATGGTTTCCTTATGTAATTTAATTTTCTGACACTACTACCTTCAACTTCTAAAAAAAATGTGGTACTATATGCATAACATAAAATTTACCATTTTAACTATTTTAAAGCACATAGTGAAGTAGTGTTAAGTATAAAGGGCATCAGAATATGCTACCCTAAAATATGCCAATTTATCATAAAGATTCTTTTGAGCTGAAGGCAATTAAGGAAAAGCGGGCACAGGAAACCTCTCTGCTCTTCCCCATCTACCTAAAGTAGGGCATACATTTGACTTATAAAAGTATCCCTCACTCTCATACCAGGAGAAGAGCAACCTTTATTAGCAGAGATAGAAATGCTGCCAAGATAAGCCAGCATAAACAAATTTCACTAAATAACCTTTACTATCCATTAGTTTTCCTACTACATTACAGAGTTTCCCACCCTAGATGCCCCAAAACCTTTTCCTTTGTCTTGCCACTTCTCCACAATTTATCACCCTTTTTTAAAATGCCATATAAACCCACTGAGTTTAACTACTTGTTTGGGTCTTCACTTCTTTTCTATGAAGGTCTCTGTTCATGTGAAAATCAAATGATTATAATCAAATAAAATGTGTATGCCTTTTTTTCCTGTTAATTTGTGTTTTTTTTTTTTTTTTTTTTTTTTTTTTTTTTTAAGTTTAATTCACAAGCCCCAGTTATAGAACCTAAGAAGGTAGAGGAAAGGTTTTTCTGTTCCCTATAAGTGAATTTACATTGTTGTGCAATGGATCTTTAGCATTATTTTTATTTTGTAAAACTGAAATTCTATAGCCGTTAAACAGCAACTCCACATTTCCCCAGCCCCTAGCAACCGCCATTCTATGTTCTGACTTTCTGAGGTTGATATTTTCAGCATTTATCAGCACCTAATTGTGTACCCATGAAAACTAAGAGATACGGTTTTACATTAGAGAATGGAATATATATATGTATTTGAATGATATATATTATATATAGTATGTATTTTTAAAATGATATACATAAATCAAAATGATATATATATAATTCAAATATATATTTATATATCTCCTAGTATGTAGCAGTGTGAATTTAGAAGTGCCATTGTATCAAGGTGTGATGAAGGACAGTTTTACAGGAAGGTGTATTTGGAACCAAGCTTTGTAAGATGAATTTGTGTAGAACCAGGCTGACAGAAACGAGACAGCAGAAAAGATAGTATAGACAAGAAAGCCAGTTCTGAGTAGAGGAGGGACAATGAAACTGTTTGTCAGGAACATGGATCATAGGTAAACAGATATGGAGCCTGGCTATCATTTTATTTATACTCTTAATAATTTATATATTCACGTTTACCAAATACCTGTTAGTTTGTTTGTTTTTGCAAATTCTAATTGAGAAAGCAGAAAATCTATTTTTCATTTTCTAAATCTACATGGTAATCATGTTTTTGCTTATGTTTTTCCTACTTGAGTTATGTAGGCCTGAAAGGGTTTTTAAAATATTATCTACTATCATGGTTGTTACTGTGTTCTCATATTTCTAGTATTTCATTTTGTTCCCTATATTTTTGTTCTATGTGGCTTAAGGCAGACATACTCAATTATTTAAACCTCAGTAAAAATTAGAGTTCACAGCAATTAAATCAGACACATTCTTTCCAAAAAAATAAGAAAATTTAATACAGAAAAGATAATTTTTAAAATGCGGAAGGTTTGGATAACCAAGGAATAGAAAATGATGATACAGTTTAGACAGAAGATATGTGAGGTCTTGTGAGAAGAGAAAACAATTAGAACGTTATTAACTATTCATCCAAGCTCACTGGCCTGCAGAGGATGATGAAGAGTCTTAAAAACAATTTTATTTAGACATGTGATGGTAGGCAACAAGGAGGTTTTAGAACAAAAACATGGTGTGATGGAAATGATATTTAGGAAGAGTTATTCTTGCAGTAGTATATAAAAGGTATTATAGATAAGAGAAGCCTGAATTTAGTAAGATTCCCTATTGGCTATTATAGTCACATAGATCTGATTGGATGAGGAACTTGTCTAGGATAACGGCCTTAGAAACATAAAGCAATATGTAGTAATTAATTAAAATGAAGAGAAAGAAAACACATCAAATTTAAGATAGCTTCAGGAGGGATGGGAATGTGGTTGAATTTTCAACTTTATTTGTATGTGTAAGTATTTGTGTATGTGCATTTATAGGAAAGAGAGATAGGAACTGTAAGTAAAAATTATCCTAAGTATATTTTCAAGTGATTTTCCAGAATTGGTGACTTACTAGATACAAGGGAAGTCAAAATATGACTTTAATGTTTCAAATTAGTTGACTAGGAGATTTGTGGTATTGCTGATTGTTTATCTTTGTGTGTGTGTGTGTGTGTATAAACATACATATACAAAGAGTCACATAAATGCCACTTTTAATATGGATAGTAGAATTTACTTCACATTCACATATAAGATCATTAGATAAATCAAAATATTATGGAAACTATTATTGTTATCTTTAGAGGCAAGATTTTTACCAGCATATGAAAGCTATAGTAATTCTCAACTTAAAAATAAAAGACGTGTACCAGAGATCAGAAATTCAATTAATGTCCTTGTTTCTATTTCACCTTTATGAAATCAATGCTGCTTTTATCTGTATATTATTACAGTAATTGTTCAAAATATAATTTTTAAAATCAGCCATTTGAAAGTCAGTCTTTATGGTTAAAAATGTGTATTTTTGGCCGGGCGCGGTGGCTCAAGCCTGTAATCCCAGCACTTTGGGAGGCCGAGACGGGCGGATCACAAGGTCAGGAGATCGAGACCATCCTGGCTAACCTGGTGAAACCCCGTCTCTACTAAAAAAATACAAAAAACTAGTCGGGCGAGGTGGCGGGCGCCTGTAGTCCCAGCTACTCAGGAGGCTGAGGCAGGAGAATGGCATGAACCTGGGAGGCAGAGCTTGCAGTGAGCTGAGATCCGGCCACTGCATTCCAGCCTGGGTGGCAGAGCAAGACTCCGTCTCAAAAAAAAAAAAAAAAAAAAAAAAAAAGGTGTATTTTTTTTACTCGTCTCATGGAAAAAAATCTAATTTATAAAGCAAAGATTTTTTTTTTTAGTAAACATTTGCAGATCGATTCAACTTCAGAAAGCAGATATTTCTGTTATTGCTAGAAAAATCCTATGTGGAAGGAATATTTGACTTTGTATTAAATTACCTCTCACTATTTTTTGCCCCCGATGTTTTCTGTGCACACATCAGTTTCTTATGGGAAGGGTAAATTGTTCTAATGCCAGCTTACACTAATATTTTTCTGAGGAAGAATGTGATTTTATAGTTAAATTAATTCATGATAGTAAGACATAGTTTTGTTGACATGAAAGATGTTAGCATCTGTCTAAAAATTCTCATTGTATATTATAATTAATATTCTCATCAGCTTGCAAAGTCTCCCCATAGAAGCCAGTATACTTTCTGTATGGTAATTGCTGTTTAAATTAGAAAATTTATATTTGGATTTTGAATTTTAATATTTAATGTTGCTATGTAATTTTGTTCATTAAGAATATTGAAAACAAGGCCAAAAATAAGTTGCATTTTGTTGCATTCCAAGTCCAACTTGAAATAAATGGAACATAAGTAATGGTTATACTTTTAGGATAAAACTATATATGTACAAATATATTTTCTACATATATTTATGTATTGCATAATACATATATATTCTACATATATTTATGTATTGCATTTATAGTGTCTTATTTTGTTTTTTCCTTAACATAAAGCACTTTCTATTATTTTTTATGTCTTTTTATTTGTGAGTTATAGTATAGATACAGACAGACACATTTTCCCTAAAATGTCATAGGAGACTTTCTGGTTATATTTGACCAGATAGTTAATTTTCTAAGATAGTGTTCTATCTTCAAATAGAAATGGAAAGATCAAATATAATGTGATTGTTTTATCATCATACTATATAAAATGGTATTGAATTCCACAATATAAATTATTTTTATTTTTAAACTAAATCTTCAAAAATTGTCCTGATATAATAAGAAAATACAGCATCCCAAAACATAATATTAATATTTATCATCTTTAGTTGCACAGATTCTTTAGTTCTTTGTAAAGAACATTATTAGATCTTCATAAGAAATGAAATATTGCTGTTTACAAGTTTAATGCACATATGTAACCTATAATTCTGTATGAAACTTTTACAAACCCTTAAGAAATGTCCTGCAAATTTGATAATTTTTTTAAATTTTATTTTTTATTTTTATTATTATACTTTAAGTTCTAGGGTACATGTGCACAACGTGCAGGTTTGTTACATATGTATACAGGAGCCATGTTGGTGTTCTGCACCCATTAACTCGCCATTTACATTAGGTATATCTCCTAATGCTATCCCTCCCCGCTGTCCCCTCTCCACAATAGGCCCCAGTGTGTGGTCTCCTTCCTGTGTCTAAGTGATCTTATTGTTCAGTTCCCACCTATGAGTGAGAACATGCAGTGTTTGGTTTTCTGTTCTTGCAATAGTTTGCTGAGAATTATGGTTTCCAGCTGCATCCATGTCCCTACAAAGGACACGAGCTCATCTTTTTTATGGCTGCATAGTATTCAACGGTGTATATGTGCCACATTTTCTTAATCCAGTCTGTCACTGATGGACATTTGGGTTGATTCCAAGTCTTTGCTATTGTAAATAGTGCCTCAATAAACATACGTGTGCATGTGTCTTTATAGCAGCATGACTTAAAATCCTTTGGGTATATACCCAGTAATGGGATGGCTGGATCATATGGTATTTTTAGTTCTAGATCCTTGAGGAATCACCATACTGTTTTCCAAAATGGTTGAACTAGTTTACAATCCCACCAACAGTGTAAAAGTGTTCCTATTTCTCCACAACCTCTCCAGCACCTATTGTTTCCTGACTTTTTTTTTTTTTTGAGACAGAGTCTCGCTCTGTGGCCCAAGCTGGAGTGCAGTGGCCAGATCTCAGCTCACTGCAAGCTCTGCCTCCTGGGTTTACACCATTCTCCTGCCTCAGCCTCCTGAGTAGCTGGGACTACAGGCACCTGCCATCTCGCCCGGCTAGTTTTTTGTTTTAGTAGAGATGGGGTTTCACTGGGTTAGCCAGGATCGTCTCGATCTCCTGACCTCGTGATCCACCCATCTCAGCCTCCCAAAGTGCTGGGATTACAGGCTTGAGCCACCGCGCCCGGCCTGTTTCCTGACTTTTTAATGATTGCCATTATAACTGGTGTGAGATGGTATCTCATTGTGGTTTTGATTTGTATTTCTCTGATGGCCAGTGATGATGAGCATTTTTTCATGTGTCTGTTGGCTGTATGAATGTCTTCTTTTGAGAAGTGTCTGGTCGTATCCTTTGACCACTTTTGGATGGGGTTGTTTATTTTTTTCTTGTAAATTTGTTTGAGTTCTTTGTAGGTTCTGGCTATTAGCCCTTTGTCAGATGAGTAGATTGCAAAAATTTTCTCCCATTCCGTAGGTTGCCTGTTCACTCTGATGGTAGTTTCTTTTGCTGTGCAGAAGCTCTTTAGTTTAATTAGATCCCATTTGTGAATTTTGGCTTTTGTTGCCATTGCTTTTGATGTTTTAGACATGAAGTCCTTGCCCATGCCTATGTCCTCAATGGTATTACCTAGGTTTTCCTCTAGGGTTTTTATGGTGTTAGGTCTAACATTTAAATCTCTAATCCATCTAGAATTAATTTTCGTATAAGGAGTAAGGAAAGGATCCAGTTTCAGCTTTCTACTTATGACTAGCCAATTTTCCCAGCACCATTTATTAAATAGGGAATCCTGTCCCCATTTCTTGTTTTTGTCAGGTTTGTCAAAGATCAGATGATTGTAGATGTGTGGTATTATTTCTGAGGGCTCTGTTCTGTTTCATTGATCTAGATCTCTGTTTTGGTACCAGTACCATGCTGTTTTGGTTACTGTAGCCATGTAATATAGTTTGAAGTCAGGTAGCATGATGCCTCCAGCTTTGTTCTTTTGGCTTAGGATTGTCTTGGCAGTGTGGGATCTTTTTTGGTTCCATATGAACTTTAAAGCAGTTTTTTCCAATTCTGTGAAGAAAGTCATTGGTAGCTTAGTGGGGATGGCATTGAATCTATAAATTACCTTGGGCAGTATGGCTATTTTCACAATATTGATTCTTCCTATCCATGAGCATATATGTTTTTCCATTTGTTTGTGTCCTCTTTTATTTCACTGAGCAGTGGTTTGTAGTTCTCCTTGAAGAGATCCTTTACATCCCTTGTAAGTTGGATTCCTAGGTATTTTATTCTCTTTGAAGCAATTGTGAATGGGAGTTCATTCATGATTTGGCTCTCTCTTTGTCTGTTTGAGGTATAAGAATGCTTGTGATTTTTGCACATTAATTTTGTATCCTGAGACTTTGCTGAAGTTGCTTATCAGCTTAAGGAGATTTTGGGCTGAGACAATGGGGTTTTCTAAATATACAATCATGTCATCTGCAAACAGGGACAGTTTGACTTCTTCTTTTCCTAACTGAATACCCTTTATTTCTTTCTGTTGTCTGATTGCCCTAGCCAGAACTTCCAACACTATGTTGAATAGGAGTGATGAGAGTGGGCATCCCTGTCTTGTGCCAGTTTTCAAGGGGAATGCTTCCAGTTTTTGCCTATTCAGTATGATATTGGCTGTGGGTCTGTCATAAATAGCTCTTATTATTTTGAGATATGTTCCATCAATACCAAATTTATTGAGAGTTTTTAGCATGAAGCACTGTTGAATTTTGTCAAAGGCCTTTGCTGCATCTATTGAGATAATCATGTGGTTTTTGTCTTTGGTTCTGTTTATATGCTGGATTACATTTATTGATTTGCATATGTTGAACCAGCCTTGCATCCCAGGGATGAAGCCCACTTGATCATGGTGGATAAGTTTTTTGATGTGCTGCTGGATTCGGTTTTTCAATATTTTATTGAGGATTTTTGCATAGATGATCATCAAGGATATTGGTCTAAAATTCTCCTGTTTTGTTGTGTCTCTGCCAGGCTTTGGTATCAGGATGATGTTGGCCTCATAAAATGGGTTAGGGAGGATTCCCTCTTTTTCTATTGATTGCAATAGTTTCAGAAGGAATGGTACCAGCTCCTCCTCATACCTATAGTAGAATTCGGCTGTGAATCCATCTGGTCCTGGACTTTTTTTTGTTGGTAGGCTATTATTGCCCCAATTTCAGAGCCTGCTATTGGTCTATTCAGGGATTCAACTTCTTCCTGGTTTAGTCTTGGGAGAGTGTAAGTGTCCAGGAAATTTATCCATTTCTTTGAGGTTTTCTAGTTTACTCGCATAGAGGTATTTATAGTATTTTCTGATGGTAGTTTGTTTTTCTGTTGGGTTGGTGGTGATATCCCCTTTATCATTTTTATTGCATCTATTTGATTCTTCTCTCTTTTCTTCTTTATTAGTCTTGCTAGCAGTCTATCAATTTTGTTGATCTTTTCAAAAAACCAGCTCCTGGATTCATTGATTTTTTTGGAGGGTTTTTTTGTGTCTCTATCTCCTTCAGTTCTGCTCTGATCTTAGTTATTTGTTGCCTTCTGCTAGCTTTTGAATGTGTTTGCTCTTTCTTCTCTAGTTCTTTTAATTGTGATGTTAGGGTCTCCATTTTAGATCTTTCCTGCTTTCTCTTGTGGGCTATATTTAGTGCTATAAATTTCCCTCTACACACTGCTTTAAATGTGTCCCAGAGATTCTGGTATGTTGTGTCTTTTGTCTCATTATTTCCAAAGAACATCTTTATTTCTGCTTTCATTTCGTTATGTACCCAGTAGTCATTCAGGAGCAGGTTGTTCAGTTTCCATGTAGTTGAGCAGTTTTGAGTGAGATTCTCTATCCTGAGTTCTAGTTTGAGTACACTGTGGTCTGAGAGACAGTTTGTTATAATTTCTATTCTTTTATATTTGCTGAGGAGTGCTTTACTTCCAACTATGTAGTCAATTTTGGAATAAGTGCGATGTGGTGCTGAGAAGAATGTATATTCTGTTGGTTTGGGGTGGAGAGTTCTGTAGATGTCTATTAGGTGTGCTTGGTGCAGAGTTGAGTTCAATTCCTGGATATCCTTGTTAACTTTCTGTCTCATTGATCTGTGTAATGTTGACAGTGGGGTGTTGAAGTCTCCCATTGTTATTGTATGGGATTCTTAGTCTCTTTGTAAGTCTCTAAGGACTTGCTTTATGAATCTGGGTTCTCCTGTATTGGATGCCTATGTATTTAGGATAGTTAGCTCTTCGTGATGAATTAATCCCTTTACTAAACATTATGTAATGGCCTTCTTTGTCTCTTTTGATCTTTGATGATTTAAAGTCTGTTTTATCAGAGACTAGGATTGCAACCCCTGCTTTTTTTTTCTTTTCCATTTGCTTGGTAGATCTTCCTCCATCCCTTTATTTTGAGACTATGTGTGTCTCTGCATGTGAGATGGGTCTCCTGAATACAGCAAACTGATGGATCTTGACTCTTTATCCAATTTGCCAGTCTGTGTCTTTTAATTAGACCATTTAATCCATTTATATTTAAGGTTGATATTGTTATGTGTGAACTTGATCCTGGCATTATGATATTAGCTGGTTATTTTGCACGTTAGTTGATGCAGTTTCTTCCTACCATAGATGGACTTTACATTTTGGCATGTTTTTGCAGTGGCTGGTACCTGTTGTTCCTTTCCATGTTTAGTGCTTCCTTCTGGATCTCTTGTAGGGCAGGCCTGGTGGTGACAAAATCTCTAAGCGTTTGCTTGACTGTAAAGGATTTTATTTCTCCTTCACTTACGAAACTTAGTTTGGCTGGATATGAAATTCTCTGTTGAAAATTATTTTCTTTAAGAATGTTGAATATTGGCCCCCAGTCTCTTCTGGCTTGTAGAGTGTCTGCTGAGAGATCTGCTGTTAGTCTGATTGGCTTCCCTTTGTGGGTAACCTGACCTTTCTCTCTGACTGCCTTTAACATTTTTTCTTTCATTTCCACTTTGGTGAACCTGACAATTATGTGTCTTGGAGTTGCTCTTCTCAAGGAATATCTTTGTGGCGTTCTCTGTATTTCCTGAATTTGAATGTTGGCTTGCATTACTAGGTTGGGGAAGTTCTCCTGGATGATATCCTGCAGAGTGTTTTCCAACTTGGTTCCATTTTCCCCGTCACTTTCAGGCACACCAATCAGACATAGATTTAGTCTTTTCACATAATCCTATATTTCTTGGAGACTTTGTTCATTTATTTTTACTCTTTTTTCTTTACATTTCTCTTCTCGTTTCATTTCATTCATTTGATCTTCAATCACTGATAATCTTTCTCCAGTTGATCGAGTCGGTTACTGAAGCTTGTGCCTTGGTCATGTAGTTCTCATGTCATGGTTTTCATCTCTATCAGTTCTTTTAAGGTCTTCTCTGCACTGATTATTCTAGTTATCCATTCATCCATTCTTTTTTCAAGGTTTTTAGTTTCCTTGTGCTGGTTACATAGTTCCTCCTTTAGCTCTGAGAAGTTTGATTGACTGAAGCCTTCTACTCTCAAGTCGTCAAATCGTCATTCTCTGTCCAGCTTTGATCCGTTACTGGTGATGAGCTGTGTTCCTTTGGAGGGGGAGATGCCCTCTGATTTTTTTAATTTTGTGCTTTTCTGCACTGCTTTTTCCCCATATTTGTGGTTTTATCTGCCTTTGGTCTTTGATGATGGTGATGTACTGATGAGGTTTTGGTGTGGGTGTCCATTCTGTTTGTTAGTTTTCCTTCTAACAGTCAGGACCCTCAGCTGCAGGTCTGTTGGAGTTTGCTTGAAGTCCACTCCAGACCCTGTTTGCCTGGTATCAGCAGCGGAGACTGCAGAAGATAGAATATTGCTGAACAGCGAGTGTTGCTATCTGATTCTTGCTCTGGAAGCTTCGTCTCAGGGTGTACCCAGCCATGTGAGGTGTGATGTGTCGGTCTGCACCTAGTGGGGGATATCTCCCAACTAGGCTACTCAGGGATCAGGGACCCACTTGAGCAGGTAGTCTGTCCGTTCTCAGATCACAACCTCCGTGCTGGGAGAACCACTGCTCTCCACAATATAAATTCTTAAATAAAATTCACATTTTATATTCATCCAGTGTCTCATTTCTAAGCTATATTTTATGAAAAATTTAAAAGCAAGTGTAGCACATAGTTCCTATCCTTGATAAGCTTACATAGCATAATGATTAGGAAGATATATTTTCCCCCATGACACAGTTTAAACATATTAATTAATAAATTGTGTGATAATAGTAAATGTAGCTAAATATCAATATTTATTGAACTTTTAGTATGTATCAGCTATATGTTAAGTGGTTGAGCTGAATTATGACATGGAATTTTCAATCAAAGCCCAATGAAGTATATCATATACTTTAATGTATTTGTTTATAGATTAGGAAACATACTCAGAAAGGTTAAGGAACTTCCTCAGGGTCATGCAGCTGACATTTGAAGTAAGGCTGTCTAATTCTGAGTATTTTCTCTCAACCATTAGAGAACACTAAAGAATATAAAAGGGGAAAAGACAAGATAGAGAGTTACATTACTAGGAACTTCATGGAAAAGATGAGGCATTGGTTAGTCCTTGAATAAAGGCTGGAACTTATATAGATATAAGGGAGAACACAAAAGTTCCAAGTTGAAAGACAAAAGTCCCTTTGTTATTCCATCTCCTCATGCACAGAATAGAATGATTAAATAGTGTGTTGAAGAGACTGATCTAATTTAATAATGAGTTTATTTGGGAGATGGTTCATACAATCATGCTGAGTTTTCTTAACTTAAATACTTAAATCACTACTCTCAGGCAGACTTTAATGCTGTCCGTCAGTCATACGATATGTCTATCCTTGTCTATCCTTTTTTCCACTTTGTAAATTATTAGTTTATAAATTCATCACTCCCCTCCCTCACACCAACAATACTTCCTCTCAGTCCTCATTCTCATTATCTTACCTTCTGTTTCACTGAGAAAAATAGATGCAAAGAAAACTCCCCCTAGTCTCACCATGGCATCTACCCATCTACCCAGTTACTTGAATTTGTACCCCTTAACTCAGCCTTCTCCACTATTACTATGAATACTTTGTCCATGTTTCCAATTACAACCAGCCCATCCTCTAGGTGTTCTTTCCTCTTACCTCTTAACTACTTAAGCTCAAATGCACTGTTCACACAATTATACCTACTTTTTTTTTAAGAGATGGTGTCTCACTATGTTGCCCAGGCTGGATTTAAACTCCTGGACTCAAGCAATACTCCTACCTCAGCCTCCCACATAACTAGGACTACAGAATCCTGCTTGCTTCTTTAGTCAGTTTTCTCTCTTGGGTTATTCTTACCAGAATGCAAACATACTGTTTATGCATGTTTATGCAAACATGTCCCTTAAAAACAAATGTATAAACAAAATACTTCTCTAGCAAATGCTTATCATGGATTTGTTCATTTTTCTTTTCTTATTCCAAAAAGTTATTGAAAGAGTTGGCTGTCACTCTCTTGAGCCATCTCCCTACCACCATTTTGTTTTGAATTCCCTGCAGTTGACTTTTATCCCCACAATACAACAAAATTGCTGTTGCCGAGGTCACTAATGGTTCCTATGGTGCTATATTTAACAGTCAGTTCTCAGTTCTCATGTTTCTTGACTTGTCAGCATAATTTGACACAGTTGATTATGATCTCCTTTTTGAAATAAATTTTTCACCTGGCTTTTAAGTCACTTTTTAAATATAATTTAAATATAATTTAATTATATTTTCTCCCACTTTTCTGGCGATCCCTTCCCTTTGTTATTTGCTGATGCCTTTTCACCCTAAACCCAAGCGTAGATATGTCCTAAGGGTAAGGCCTAAGAGTAATGAACTGGCCAATTTCCTGTAGGCAATCATTCCCATGGAAATTTCATGTAGAGTGTCAATGTTCAATATCATTTTAATCTGCAGCCCAGACGTCTTCCCTGACATCCAGAATTGAACATCTAATGGTATTCGGGATATCTTCCCTTGACTATCCAACACTCATCTAAATCTTAAGATGTCCAAAACTCAGCACCAGATAGTCCCCACAAAGCCTCATCTTTTTAGGAAGTTAATCCTCTTAGAAAACAGAAACTCCATTCTTTCATTGGCTCAGGCCAAACCAGGAAGTCTCATTGCACCATCTCTTTCTCTTACTATCAATATCTGACTCATCATCTCATTAAAAATATTAACGCTTATCATCATCTTCCCTGCTACTGTTAATATTTTAGTCTAAGCTGCTGCTATTTTTACCTGAATCATTGTAGCAGTCTACTAAGTGTTTTTGTTTGTTTTGGTTTGGTTTTTATTTGTTGTTGTTTTAAATTTTCTTTAGCACCCTTCCATCTCTGATCAACATAACAGTCAGAGTGAGCCTATTAAAATATAAAGTCCTGTTAAATTGTAAATCAGTTTTGTGCTTATTTCACTCACTCCAAGGCACAGGTGAACCATACTAACAACAATTCTACTTTAGGACCTTTTTACTTCCTATTCTCTCTGCCTGGCGGTTTCTCCTGAATATCCATATGGTTTGCTCCCTTACCTTCAATCTCTTTAATTATGCCTGAAGTTGCAATTTTTTTGAATTTGAAAAATCAGACCTTGGCAATGACCTTGAGCAGTAGGATATAAATAACTCCAACATGCTTAGCATTCCAATGATGGAACAGTAGGCATAATTGGGTTAACCCATTTGCCGTCTCTCTAAATTCTTCTTTGGTTGTATTATATAAAATTACTCCAACCTGTGACACTTTCTACTCCCTTATTCTGCTATATTATTCTGCTTTGTAGTACTGACTACCTAATATAATGAATGTTTTACTTCTTTATTATGAATAAGGAAATAAAACATATTTCTTTTCTCACTAAACATAAGTTTATTGATTGCAGTGGTTTTTCTTTTTATTATTTATTTATTTATTTATTTATTTATTTTTGAGACAGTCTCACTCTGTTGCCCAGGCTGGAATGCAATGCCACAATCTTGACTCACAGCAACCTCCTCCTCCCAGGTTTAAGAAATTCTCCTGCCTCAACCTCACAGGCACGTGCCACCATGCCAGGCTAAGTTTTGTATTCTTAGTAGAGACGAGGTTTCACCAGGTCGTCCAGGCTGGTCTTGAACTCCTAACCTTAAGTGATCCACCCACCTCGGCCTCCCAAAGTGTTGGAATTACAGGCATGAGACACTGTGCCCAACCAATTGCAGAGGTCTTTCTAGGGGACTTTAATCTGTATGGTGGGCACTCAATAAATATTTGTTGGGTGAATTTATAAATTAATAAATGATGATATATATTCTGATTGCACACAGAAGATGTGACAGGCAGAAAAATTTGACTTTGATTTTGTAATCAAAAGATAATAGGTTTTTAGAGACATACTAAGATGATAAAACAGGTGTAAATCTGTATTGAGATGAGTTAGTGTTTTTTTAATCTAATTTTTTTTTCTCAGCAGGACAGTTTAGCCTGGAGCAGAATAAGAAAAAAAGAGAAATTGAAAATAGTCTAATGTTGAGGATTACTACAGTGTGCACTATAAAAAATCAGAGTGTAATTGACATAGTCGGAATTTATTGATAGCTAAAAGAAGACTAACAAATTGTTACAATTAAAGTTGGAAGTCCTTTTTATAGCTTCCATTTATTGAGCAACTACCGAGTGCCCTAGGTGCTAAGTCTTCTACCTTAAGTCTTCCTCTTCAATCCTTAAATTATGCTTAAAAAGTAAATTTCATTATTCCCATTTTATAATTAAGGGAACTGAGGAAAGAGAGAGATTTTTATTTGGGCTGAACTACTGAAAATGATTTCTCTTGTAATTTCCTCTAAATTTGCTGCCAGACTTCTTTTCCCAGGCTTTATTTGATTTATCTGAGGTTTTTCACCCAGCTATTTTAAAAGTCTCATTTTTAGATACTATGGTGCAGCCTAGTTTTTAGCTAATACTGGTTGGCCTTCATACTCTCCAATGCGGCATGCATTTATATTTTCATTTTTTGTGAGAAGCATTTTGGAGACTACTTTACTGTAAAATTTCCAGCAGACCAATGACTCCCACCTAATTTCTTTTACTCTCTCTTAGTTAGTTCCTGCTTCAGACAGAACACCGTGCAAGAACTTGCTTCTGAGGCTCTCTTACCTCATCAGACAGCCCTATAGAGGAGAGACTTGAGTGCAATAATTCTTACCATATCCACTTCCCTGTAGGAATTCATGACTCCTTACCACATCCAAATTTGCAGAGGTACTTCTTCAACCACTGACTTATTTTCCCCACTCAGCCCTTACAATCTCTTTCAAGATGATTCCTGCCTTACATGTCTCCAAACATAAAGAAACCAAGTCATGTTACTATCCCATTACATTCTGTCATAACCCAAAGCATTATTTCAGATTATAATTTTATGACCATTAAATATTTTTGCAAGAGTGAGATGCTGATCTCTTAAAAGCAGCTACAACCTCTGAAAATAGATATTTTAAGATTCCTGTCACTTGGCTCAAGAGATAAGAAGCACACTACTTCCCTTCCCTAGACGTAGGAAATGCCACCGTGTACCTAACGCCTTTAAATTCTCTTGCTTCACTGAACTCTTCTTCAAATTTCTTATCTTCTCCCACAGAAATTAGAGATATATGATAGATTCACTGTTACAGTATCAATACTGCTCTCTTACCAATAGCTTCTTTTAGAATTTGGGGATAACTTATTACTGACTAGCCTCACTTTTCATACTTGCTAAAATTCCAAGAAAATGAAATTTTCTTATCTCGATACTTACCACATTTATCTGTTATCACATAGTACACAAGCCTTACAGTCAGGAATTGAACAAATCTCTCTGACTCCAAAGTTGTACTCTTTCTTATGTTGCCTACTTGAATTTCTTGAGAGGGTAAAAGACACTGAAATATGCATGCAATGAGGAGGAAATGGCCAGGATACTAAGACCATAAATGTGAACGTAAATCTGTGAAATGCTGGAGTGTTCTTGGTTCAACAACTGTATTCCCATTGTCTAATAAATGTGTTCTATATTATTAATGAATATTCTGCTAGAATGGATATTTCTTCATTTAAGAGATCTGAAAGTTCATGCCAGTTGCATCAAGATGATTGAAGCAGTCTAGAGTAGAAAAAATAAATAAATGTGAGTCCCACACTGGTATCATTTTAGGGAGTTCAGAATTGGTATGCATTGTGGTAGGAGTGGGGACAGGAGAGAACAACAGGAATGATTAAGTGGGTGGCTGAGACAGATGGTGTGGACTTCAAATAAAGAAACCCAGAGGGTGGTGGATAAATAATGATGAGAGTAGCATCGGCGAGTAAGGAAAAATTAGACAATTCTATCTCAAGAACACAGGGAATTAAGGATGAAATCAGACCTTTAAATGTTTACTAACTTTAATTATTTAAAGGATGCGACAACAAATAACACTTGGAAAATCATTTTTAAATGTTTTTGTTATAACCTCTTATAAACAAGAGGGTTAGTTTATAGGAAAAGATAAGACTGAGCAACATAAGAAAATCAAGTGTATTTTTTTTTTTTTTTTTTTTTTTTTGAGACAGTCTTGCTCTGTTGCCCAGGCTGGAGTGCAGTGGTAAGATCTCAGCTCACTGCAAGCTCCGCCTCCCGGGTTCACGCCATTCTCCTGCCTCACCCTCCGGAGTAGCTGGGACTATAGGCACCCGCCTCTACGCCCGGCTAACTTTTTTTTTTTTTTTTTTTTTGTATTTTTAGTAGAGACTGGGTTTCACCGTGTTTGCCAGGATGGTCTTGATCTCCTGACCTCGTGATCCGCCCGCCTCGGCCTCCCAAAGTGCTGGGATTACAGACGTGAGCCATCGCACCTGGCCAATCAAGTGTATTTTTTTCTTTTGAAAAATTACGTTGTGATTTTGCATTCTAACATAAATACTCTATATCAGAAATGAACAAACAACAACCAACCACTAGAATGAGAAACAAAATGTCATTGCACTGGAATGTGGTAAGAAAAGAAATTGTTGTTGATAAAAGAACCACCAATTTGTATATGTGGGGAAACACCTATTTAACTGTTAAATTTTTGTGTCATGTAGAAATCTTAAATAACATAATAATTTTTTAAAAGTCATCGAGTGCCTTTCATAAACAGTTTTGATAATCTGAGAGCCTATTCAGCTGTGAGTGATTTTAATCAAAGTAATTGCTTCAACTCTGTGCTTAATAGATGGTGTCACAAGATTGCAGCCCAGAAAACAGAATGCTGAAAGACATGAGATGTACATGAGATACACAAGTTTCAGTCATAGCCTGAGTATGGTAGATGTAGTCTAGAAGAACTTGGCTGGGAACACAACACCATGTCTTCATATTCATTTTGAATGAAATAGGGGGTAAACAGAGATAGGGTCTTTCTAAAGAAGTCTATTAGTTTGTTTTCTTATATGCATTGAATATTTGTGTCTTATAAAGAACAATGTTAGATAGAAACAGAGTTAAATACCGTAAGATTTTTATTCTCACTGTACTTAAAAACAGCAACCAAAAATATTTGTTGGCAGAATTAAGAATATTATTGTCAGTTTTACCATTATAAAACGGTACTAACTAGAGTGTTAGTTGGTGCCACTTTTAAAAATATAAATGTATTTTACACCTTCTTTTTGTGTAGATGAGGTAGTGGAAGTCCATAATAGTGAGCTGAGTTTTCCGAAGTCACTTACGAAAAAGTGACTGTCTCAATCCACATTCTTTAGTACGGTGTTCTGTTATTCATCTCACTGCTGTTGTCCATTTGACACCCAGACTGTGGCAGCTGTGCTGATTGGAGCAGTTTTCTCTTTGGCTATTTGGCATACAGTAGCGAGGCTGGCTGTGTGTCCCTTCATATTCTTTAGCATAATCAGAATCATATCTGTACAGTAACAACCCCAAAGCTGTTATAGGACAGGGATAGTGAATATAGATGAACACCCTAAGGAATAAGTAAATAACAATGAGAAGTTAGTAGAAATGGTGGAGTTTAAGTAGGGGCACATAGAAAAATATCTGTTGTAAACTGGGTTTAAAAAAAAAAAAAAGGACAAGAATTCAGGATAACATTTCTAAAAATGACTTCTCTGTCATAAGCTATTTTCCTTAGTTCTCACTCTATATTTTATAGGTCTTAGTTTTTTTATTTATAAAATAATAGTATTGACTTTGATATCATCCAAGGTTTCTTCTAGCTGTAGGATTTCATCTTAAAATGAAGATTTCTTAAGGTATAAACTCTTCCTAATTAAGATTACTGAACCATTTGGCATGCCAAATAGTGCAAAGCTTTAGATCATACTGAATCACAGATGCTGAAGTATTTATAAAACATTTTAGTAGGCATCAATGTAGGCATAGTGTAGGCATTACATAGAATTATTCTAATGTCTCAACATAATGAGACAGGAAAAAATAGTTCAGAATTGAACACGGATAAAAAAGGGGTGAATCTAGAAATTCACAATCTTTATCAGGCAAAACTGATAATAGGGGTAAATTGCCATGCAGATGATCACCCCAAAGGTGATCTTTGGGCAATTAGTGGCTTAAATATAAGTGAAATATACACAGATCATCTATAGCATTCTATTTCTGTGTAACATTAATTATATTTGAAATTTGGAGTTATAGCTTAAATTCTTAAAATATTTATATGATTTCAACAACTAGACATATTTTTTAACAAGAGGTAATAGAAGCATGATATACTTGTCCTTCAAGGAAAGATATGATAGATTTATTACAACACACACAAAATCTACACTTGGTATCCAGAGAAACAACATATATAGGATGTGAGATTCAGGAGAACAAACTCTGTTGACTAAACAGAGAATTGTTAAGTCAAAATGTTTTTTCAATTATCTACTCAAAAAGTTTATTTAGTTTTAATATTGAAAAGTTCTTTGTAAGGAACATAAGAAAGCACGTGATGTGGCGGCCTCAAATACGAGCAATTTAAATTTAGAACTTGATTATAGAATGGATATTTGAATTTGAGGACACACACATGAACAATCTAAACAAATTTAGAATTCAGAAAATCAAAAAATCAACCATGTTTATAAAAACTAAAAAAAACTTTTTTGGTTTATAATAAGTCTTAAGTTTAAGGATGACAGCAGTTGGGTCTGTTTGTTTTCTTTTTTTCCCCTTTAATACAATTCTAATATCTAGCAAAGTACCTGAAAAATAGTCTCTACTGAATAACGATATCTTTATATACATTAATAAACACACTGAAAAACTGAAATCCAAGTGAAACTCTAACACAAAATGCAAAATGTGTCTACTGTTCCAAGAGCATTTCAAAAACATTTCAAAGGAGAAAATCACAGGGAAATAGTAAGATGCTACTTTCTCATTTTTAAGTGAGTATTAATGTGAGAGAAAAATCAACAAAATATTTCTCTAAAGAATAGAATAATATAATCTAACAGATGTCAATTAGAAGATTGATATTTTTGCATGGGGAACTTTTACCTGCTTCACTGTCTTTTAAGACAAAATTAATCAATAATTTGAAGGAACCATCCTGTGTGTTTTCCTTTGAGGAAAGTCCTTTCCATTTAAAGTTTCTTTTTTTTTTTTTTTTTTTTTTTTGAGATGGAGTCTCGCTCTGTCACCCAGGCTGGAGTGCAGTGGCGCAATCTCGGCTCACTGCAAGCTCCGCCTCCCGGGTTTACACCATTCTCCTGCCTCAGCCTCCCCAGTAGCCGGGACTACAGGCGCCCGCCACCACGCCTGGCTAGTTTTTTTTTTTTATACATATATACTTTAGTAGAGACGGGGTTTCACCGTGTTAGCCAGGATGGTCTCGATCTCCTGACCTGGTGATCCGCCTGTCTCAGCCTCCCAAAGTGCTGGGATTACAGGCGTGAGCCACCGCTCCCGGCTAAAGTTTCTTTTTTAAAATTTTTCTTGTTTTCTTCACACATTAGGTAATTATCACCATTTTCAGAGATTGGTAATTAACTGAGACATATGTACATGCTTACACTTACAGCCTCATTATATTATCAAAATACAAATAAAATTAGCTTTAGAAAGGATGAACCACTGATTTGGGAATTTAATCATCTTAAGATGTACTTGAATGTTTATTAGCATTTTATTATTTGTGTTTATATTAAAATTGGTTTTCATTAATACTTAGAATTCTTGCAATTTAACTTAATAGGAATAGATGCAATATAACATTCTGATTCCCCATAGTGAAAGAATTTAAAGGATATTCTGGATCTTTCTATTAGAAGAAGAGGAAGTCTAAAAGAAGGGTTACCAAAGGGCACTGATTGTGGTTTTGAGTTGGAGAAAGTGAAATTAGACCAAGATCTGGACTCCAAGCTGAGAAGAAAATTACACAAAGAGAAAGCTATTAGCTGAACTCAGTAGAAAGGATATCACTGGGTCAGACTCCACAGGTGGAAAAGATTTTCGATTGATTACGAATTCAAGAGAGTATTGAACAGAGTCACTTCTTGCTTGGCATCTTTGGGCACAAGATGTTTATTTAAAGCTCTGTGTAAGAAGTTTGGATGTCATGATCTGTATCTGGTACACTGGTCAATTTTTCTTAAGGTCTCACATGTCTAAAAATAACTTTAAATAGTTTAAAGTTAACTATTTATTTGTTAACTTAAAATAACTTTTTATTTGTTCCAAAAGACATGTCTAGAGGAACTCAATTCAGTCATTAAATAAATATTGTTGGCTGGGCACTGTGTTTAACGCCTGTAATCTTAGCACTTTGGGAGGCCGAGGCGGGTGGATCACCTGAGGTTGGGAGTTTTGAGACCAGCCTCACCAACATGGTGAAACCCTGTCTCTACTGAAAACAAAAAAATTAGCTGGGCATGGTGGTGCGTGCCTGTAATCCCAGCTACTCAGGAGGCTAAGGCAGGAGAATTGTTTGAACACGGGAGGTGGAGATTGCAGTGAGCCAAGATCACGCCACTGCACTCCAGTCTGGGCAACGAAGTGAGACTCCATCTCAATAAATCAAAACCACAATGAGATACCATCTCACACCAGTTAGAATGGTGATCATTAAAAAGTCAGGAAACAACAGGTACTGGAGAGGATGTGGAGAAATTTACACTGTTGGTGGGATTGTAAACTAGTTCAACCATTATAGAAAACAGTGTGGCGATTCCTCAAGGATCTAGAACTAGAAATAACATTTGACCCAGCCATCCCATTACTGGGTGTATACCCAAAGGATTATAAATCCTGCTGCTATAAAGACACATGCACACGTATGTTTATTATGGCACTATTCACAATAGCAAATACTTGGAACCAACCCAAATGCCCATCAATGATAGACTGGATTAAGAAAATGTGGCACATATACACCATGGAATACTATGCAGTCATAAAAGAGGATGAGTTCATGTCCTTTGTAGGGACATGAATGCAGCTGGAAACCATCATTCTCGGCAAACTGTCACAAAGACAGAAAACCAAACACCGCATGTTCTCACTCATAGGTGGGAATTGAACAATGAGAACACTTGGACACAAGATGGGGAACATCACACACTGGGGCCTGTTGTGGGGTGGGGGAGGAGGGAGAGATAGCGATATACCTAACGTAAATGACGAGTTGATGGGTGCAGCACACCAACATAGCACATGTATACATATGTAACAAACCTGCACATTGTGCACATGTACCCTAGAATTTAAAGTATAATAATAAAAATAAATAAATAAATAAATATTCTTAGGGTCTATCATGTTCTAGGAATTGTGCCAGATCCCTGTGATTGCAAATGTGAGTAAGGCATATTCCCTGCCATTGCAGAATTTAGCTTGTATTTGAGGAAAAGTGAAAAGTACACAAAAAACACCTGGTATATTAGAAAACATAACGTGTTCAATTGATCTGTTTCTCCAATAGGCACATGTAGCACTTTTAAAATTGTATTCTTCTAGGGTTGATAGAGGAATTCTATTACTAAGTGAGCTTTGCTGATTAAGCAACTTTCAGATATTCAAATATTTGAAAGACTAAAAAAAGGCACCCTCTTCTTTGAACGAGCTTTTGGGGATGATCACTCTAACAGCAAACATCTCCTTTGCTGTGAAATTAAGCAAAAGCCTTTCTTTTATTCCTTTCCTTTCCATTCCCCTTTTTTCCTACCACTTCAGCCCGAAGCCCTTAGGTGGCACTGAACACAGAGGGAGGGCAATGGTCAATGTGAGTAGAGAGACAGGACTTAATGTAGGGAGAGAAAGGCATCCATGTGTGACCACATATGTGGGTATAAATAGGGCAACCACATGGGCATCAGGGCCCAAGCAGGTTGAGAGTAGAGTCCTGGTAGAAAAGCAGCCTTGCTTGGAGGGTTAGAACCTCTGCAGATTGGTACCAGCAATCCTATGGATGGTACCCTGGCATAGCATGTCAGAACCTGAGCAGGGTAAAGAAGGCATTCTTGTAGGAGGACTTTTCAAAATGCAATGTAAGAGCCTGACCGGAGTAAAGGGTACTTTCACATGGGAAAGGTACTTTCACCCAGCGAAGTTGGAGTGCCAAAGCCAAGTCAGGTGGGGAGGGCCTCAGTGCATGAAAAGAAAGCAGTTTGGCCTGAGGATCTGGAATCCAAGTGGGGTGGGTGTGTTGTCCATGCAGTATCTGACCCAGGCAGGGTGTGGTATGGAGCCTAGCCAATATGAAGTGGTCCAGTGGCAAGGTAGTGCAGAGCGGCATGTCAGAGAGAGATTTATTTTAAGGAATTGGTTCACATGATTGTAGAGGCTGACAACTGCAGAATCTGCAGGGTATATTGGCAGACTGGAGACCCAGGGAAGACATGATGCTGCACATTAAATTCGAAGGCAGCCTACCAGCAGAATTCCCTCTTCAGAAGAGGTTAGTCTTTATCTATTAAAGCCTTCAACTTATTGGATGAGATGAACCCACATTATAGAAAGTAATCTGCTTTACTCAAAGTCTGGTAATCAACCTGATTTCATCTAAAAAATACCACTATAGAAACATCTAAAATAATGTTTGACCAAGTGTTTTGGCCCATTAGTGTTGCTACAAAGGAAAACTTGAGACTAGGTAATTTGTAAGGAAAGAGATTTGGCCAGGTGTAGTGGCTCACACCTGTAATCCCAGCCTTTGGGAGGCTGAGGCAGGCAGATCACAAGTTCAGGAGCTCGAGACCAGCCTGGCCAACAAAATGAAACCTCATCTGTACTAAGAAAGAAAGAAAGAAAAAAAGAAAGAAAGAAAGAAAAGAAAGAAAGAAAGAAAGAAAGAAAGAAAGAAAGAAGAAGGAAGGAAGGAAGGAAGGAAGGAAGGAAGGAAGGAAGGAAGGAAGGAAGGAAGGAAGGAAGGAAGGAAGGGAGAAAAAGAAAGAAAGAGAAAGAAAGGAAGGAAGGAAGGAAGGAAGGAAGGAAGGAAGGAAGGAAGGAAGGAAGGAAGGAAGGAAGGAAGGAAGAAAGAGCGAGCCAAGCATAGTGGCAGGCACCTGTAATCCCAGATACTCAGGAGGATAAGGCAGGAGAATCACCTGAACCCAGGAGGCAGAGGTTACAGTGAGCTGAGATCGAACCACTACACTCCAGCCTGGGTGTCAGTGCGAGACTCTGTCTAAAAAAAAAAAAAAAAAAAAAAAAAGAGGAAGAAAAGAGATTTATTGGCCCACGGTGGTACTGTAGTCCATACAAAAAGCATGGTGCCAGCATATGCATCTGGAGAGGGCCTCAGGCTACCTCTACTCAATGTGCAAGGGGGAGGGGAGCCAGTTTGTGCAGAGGTCACATCATGAGAGAAAAGACAGAGAGAGAAAGGAGGGAGGTGCTCGGCTCCTTTTAACAACCTGTTCTCTTAGGAACTGATACTGCAACAATTCCCTCACTCCCCGCTAACACCACAGGGGACATTAATAATGAGGGATCCACCCCCATGACCCAAACATCTCCCATTAGGCCTACCTCCAACACTGGAAATCAAATCTCAACATAAGTTTTGGAGGGGAGGGGTCAAACCATATCCACACTATAGCAACAAATAATCTGAGTATTTTAGCCTACTCAAGTTGATACATAAAATTAGCCATCACATTTGGGAAGTAGGCTCTGAGATATATGTAGTCTCAGTATGGTTGATTTTAAGCTATCAACTTCATGTCACTGGATGTAAAGTACAGAAGAATTATATGAACACAACCAGCTCTTGTGAGCAGGTATTAGCCAGCAGCAGCATACCACTGAGTTGACTTGAGTTACGATAAAGTCTGAATGGAATCTTCTTCCAGCCCTATAGAGGGTTTTGAGAATGGGACACAACACCCTTCAAAACTGTCCCATATTGGCACTAGTGAGTCAGATCACTATGCCCTGAATCCATTATCATTGAATATAGGCTGCCTTCAGAAGGGGGCAAGGCTTTGAGAAAGGCAGCTCTCTTCAATTTAGGCAGTTTTCAAAGCTGAACTGATAACTGGAGCTGTTCCCCGGCAGCACCCCGGTAAGTTTGGTAATAAGTTACTTATTGGTGGATGAGGATCTAGGCAGCACATCATAGCATCATAGCACCCACCATATTCATATTCTCTCTTAGAGAGAGAGAGAGAGTAAGAGAACCCAGGTACATCCAGAGTTCTAGGGAGGAGAAGCACAGTGCTGCAAGGAAGGAACTTCACCTGAATTTCAGGCAGACCAAAGCTCAAATTCTAAAAGTATTATTTTCTTATTATCAGCTTAGTTGAGTCACGGAACTAGTCCTTCATCATAGAAAGTGTATACTTTTAATTGATAGGCCTACTGTTTTAGTCAGTGTTTCCAGCTGCAGAAAAGAAAGATAATTTACCTTTTTCCTGCCTTCCTGTTCTATCTGGGACCTTAGCCAATTGGATGGTGCCTGCCCACATTGGATGAGGGCAGATCTTCCTTACTCAGTCCACTGAGTCAAATGCTAATTTCTTCCAGAAACACCCTCACAGATATGCCCAGAAATAATGCTTTTCCAGCTATTTGAGTTTACCTTAATTCAGTCAAGTTGACACATAAAATTAACCATCACACCCACCAAAACTGTATTCGATAAAGGAGAGGTAGGAGATTTGATGCTGGACTACTATCTACTTTGTTTACAGTGACCATATATATGATTTACTCAGGTCTACACCTGCTGCCTGGAATAACTATAAAAACTGCTCTTTTACTCCCCAAAGAGCCCAGTTTGAGCAATAAATTACGTTATTATCCTAACACCATTGCTTCTACAAGAGAAGCAGAATAGCAAGCATAGTGCCAGATGTCACAAACTTTCACTGCCATCTGAAACCTGGGAATAATCATAATAATACCTTTTAAGCCTGTCATGGGAATTAAATAAGATAAAATATGCAAAAATATACCTGCTAAATTATTGGAATAGCACCTAAGTATTATTTTATTTTCCTTGTGATGGCATTTTATATTGCCCCCAAATTAGTAAATATTAAAATGTCCCTACGGTAGAATTCCAACATGAAAATTTCCAATTCCGATAATAAAAAGAAAGAAATGACTGATTTTTAAACAAATGAACGCTCTGGAACAACTTGTGTAGTTTACTGGAGAAGCTTTCAATGCAGAAGTCTTGGGTCAAACCCAAAATCTTATAGTTGTTTTTGGGTAATTTGGTTAAACTTTCTCAGCCTTGGGTCTCTCAATTATTCGGTTGTAAATTATCAAAAGAGCATCTTTAAAGCCCATAGTATCTTCCCAGACTTCTCAGACACTCCACAATGTTAATTTCCCTCTCCTGGCTGAAGAAAGTGACTGAGGTTAGGAATATTTTTGAGACCGAACAACTACATGGAGGGCTTGGAAGGAGTCTTCCAAACTCCTCAAAGCAGAGAGCCTTCCATCCTCAAACTCTCCTTGTCAAATAATAAAATTCTCATTTATGGGGAAGGATAAGAGGGCATTAATACCACCTACTATTCTAGAAACTTGTTCTCAATTCCACTTGCCTTCTACCTACTCCACCAGCAACATTTTCTCATGGCTTGAATGACAGTATGTACAAAAGCATACTGTAAATTTGTGTGTTTTCAATTTCTAAAAATGGTTTCATATATTACACCTCACTTGAAAATCAAGACAATGCATGAGTTGTCAATTCAGGTATTAGTCCCATTTTGCATATGGGAAATATGAAATCCCAAGAGGTTGGTTGACTTGCCTGAATAATGCAGTTAATAACTGGAAGAGACAGGCAGGATATGAACATAGTTTTCTTAGCTCTAAAGTGAATGCTTTGTCTACTTTGGAACACTCTGAAATAGGAGCTCCTGGATCTGTTATTAAGACAGGCACAGTGAAGTATGAATACATAAGTGCTAAACTGTTTCTCAGCTTCGCAGCTTGTTTTTTCAGCTATTTCAAGGCTATTTCCACTTGAGAATTTTGTACTTCCAGCCTGCTGTGAGTCACTAATGATGTAATCCATTTTGGAAATGGCGATAAATTATAGGTTGTGATAACTCTGTTATGAGCTTATTATTATTAATTATTTGCCATCACTTATCATCCCAATTGTGTTTTGTTCAGTAAACATATCTGTGCTCAATGCAAAAATTAAATTTTTCTCTCTCTGTCTCTCTCTCTCTCTCTCTCTCTCACACACACACACACACAATGCTAAGCCAATAATGAAGTTTTACTTTTATTTGACCTTCAGTTTGAGCCTCAAATATGAATCTGGATTCCTGAAAAACTGAGTTTCTAATTATCTTTGCCAAATAAATATTTTTGAGGGTGAATTTCAAATGACCATGTCTGATAAAAATGTTACTTTAAAATTTATTTTTATTTTTTACAGATGCGTAATAGATGTACATAGTTTGGGGGTACATGTGATAATTTAATACATTCATATAATTTGTAAAGGTCAATCCATCACCTTATATATTTGTCTTTTCTTTGTGCTATGCACTTTCAAATAGTTCTCTACTAGCTATTTTGAAATCTACTATAAATTATTTTAAACTATTGTTACCCTACTAGTATATCTAACACTGGGTGTTATTCCTTCGATCATACTGCTTTTTGTACCCGTTAATCAACTTTTCTTTATCTTCCCTCCCCACTACCCTTTCTGGCCTTTGGTAACCACCAGTCTTTTCTCTGTCTTCATGACATCCACATTTTTAGCTCCTACTTATGAGTGAGAACACATGGTATTTATCTTTTTGTTACTAGCCTATTTCATTTAACATAATGACGTCAAGTTCCATTCACGTTGTTGCAAATGATAGGATTTCATTCCTTTATGTGGCTGAATAATATTCTAGTGTGTGTGTGTGTGTGTGTGTGTGTGTGCATACATACAGAGCACATTTTCTTCATCCATTTTTCTGTTGATGGGCACTTACGTTGATTCTGTATTTTGGCTATTGTGAATAGTTCAGCAATAAACATGGGCATACAGAGATCTATACAAGAAAAAACTATACAATATTGATGAAAGAAATTGAAGAGTACACAAAAAATTGATAGATATCCTATGCTCGTGGATTGGAAGAATTAATATTGTTAAAATAACAACACTACTCAAAGCAATTTATAGATTCACTGCAATCCCTATTGAAATACCAATGGCATTATTCATGGAAAAAAAAAATCCTAAAATGTATATAGAACTACAAAGACCCCAAATAGACAAAGCAATCATAAGCAAAAAAGAACATGAGTAAATCTATAGGCATCACATTATTGGACTTCAAAGTTACTGCAAAACTATAGTAACCAAATCAGCATGCTATTGGCATTAAAACAGACATATGGACAAATTGAACAGAATAGAGGACCCAGATATAAATCCACATATTTACAACCAACTTATTTTCAACAAAGGTGTTGAGAACATACATTGGGGAATGAACAGTCTTTTTGATAAATGGTGCTGGGGAAACTGGATAACTGTCTGCAGAAGAATGAA
Organism: Chlorocebus sabaeus; assembly: GCF_047675955.1. Lineage (NCBI taxonomy): Eukaryota > Metazoa > Chordata > Mammalia > Primates > Cercopithecidae > Chlorocebus > Chlorocebus sabaeus. The sequence continues at coordinate 41,410,711 of NC_132913.1, forward strand.
ACTAGACCCCGACTTCTCACTATACACAAGAATCAAATCAAAATGGATTAAAGACTTAAATCTAAGACCTGAAACAATGAAAGTACTAAATAAAGCATTTGAGAAATGATCCAGGATATTGGTCTGGACGGTATTTTCTGTGTAAGACTTTGGAAGCTCGAGTAACCAAAGAAAAATAGCCAAATGAGATAACAAAGCTAAAAAACTTCTGCACAGCAAATACAACAATCAACAAATTGAAGTGACAACCCACAGAATGGGAGAAACTGTTAGCAAACAATTCATATGACAAGGAATTAATAACTAGAATAAATAAGGAGCTCAAACAATTCAATAACAAAAAAAATTACCTGACAAAGGGTCTAAATAGACATTTCTCTAAAGAAGACATACAAAAGGCCCTCAGGTATATGAAAAAATTTTCAACATCAGTAATCATCAGAGAAATGTGAAGCAAAACTATAATGAGACATTATCTCACTCCAGTTAAAATTGCCTTTATCAAAAGACAAGCAATAATAGAAGCTGGAAGCTGACACAGATGTGGAGAAAAGGGAATGCTCATACACTGTTGGTGAGAATGTAAATTAGTACAGCCACTGTGGATGATAGTATGGAGGTTCATCAAAAAACTAAAAGGAAAACCAGCATATGATCCAGCAAGTTTACCACTGGGTATATATCCAAAAGAAAGGAAATCAATGTTCTTTGAACTTAAATTAGATATAGATAATTTAATTGTGATGAGTTTGCAATTTATGATTTTCTTGATTTGTTATGTTTGCAAAGATAATTTAAGATACATTAAAATTATGCAGTGTCTAACCCCTTCACTGATTGGCTGGATGGTCTAAGTGGATTTAGCTAGACAGTACCTCAGTGTGTTTGCAAATGCTTAATCAAATACTGGTATTCCTGTTAAGGGAATGTGAATAGGGCAGATGCAATTATAGTTTAAGCTGGGGTGAGCAGCTCTACTCCAGGGTGCTACGTCTATGAAACCACATAAAAAGCAGATACTGATCTATATAGTCAAAGACTCTAAGAAACAAGTGAACTCTGGGTTGTAGAGGGTGATATTAAATAAGAAATTCAGGGAGATAAATCTGAGGACTTTTTAAGCTAACCTAACAGTTCCATGAGCAAGTTGGAAAGCATTTAATGAAATAGATACACGACCTTTGAAAAGTGAATATTAACTTGTCTAAAATAATCCTTTCCAGTCAAATAAGGTTTTTAAGTAAGATGAGTTTTGGAGTGTTTGAGTTTATTGGGTTTACTTAAAGATATAACCTTTATTTCCTTTCTTCTATGTAAGGATATATAGGAATCTTGACATTTGGTTAATTGACTTTTTACATTTCTCATTGGGAAATAAGACTGAAGCTTTATGAAAATTCAAATCAATTGCATAAATGGGATTTTTGTTTCTGCTATGTCTCATTTTTCATTGATGACTACAATAGAATATTATCACGCTTTTCTAGCTGCATGTCTATTATAATAAAAAATGTTTTCAGTCTTGGGAAATGAGGAAAATCTTCTTGTCAACATAACTATATTGCTTTCCATATACTTGATTAGAAAGCCTTTGCATATTAAAAAGAGATTTACCAGAAGTTCTTATGAAAACTTGAGCTGATATTTCATTTCAATGTAGTTATAATAACCAGTATATTTTTCTTGAGCAAATAATGTGTAATATTCCCTATCATTTTGTTAATTTGATTAGACGGGTTGTAAATTCAGGTTTTCTAATCTTCAAAAGAACCAGTGAGCCAAGCATCTGCATATTCTTACCCAGTGAATACACACCTCTGTTAGGAAGTTAACTCATAATTGGAGGAGTTCTGGCATCCTCGTTTCATTTTCTGGAACATTTTAGTTTATCCCGTAAACACATCAGTACGTGACATAGTTAATCTGTTCTTTTCAGATGTTCTCCTGATCAATACTGTGTTCAAATCAATTTATAAACATCCACATAGATCACATAACATGACACTTTCAATGTAGTGAGATTCACTCATTCTGTGGAGAAAGACATGAGCCTTTCTACTGTCTGAAAAGCAACATTTTCATACAGATATTCAATATCAAAGATGTTAGTCAGGTGGCAGAACTGAAAACTATTCTGGAGGGAATAATTGAAGCTAAATGGGATTCTTAGCGCTAATTTGGAATAAGCAGAATATTTTTACCAAGCTGTTTGGGTATTCTTAACCTTTAAATGCCACAGGCTCCTTGGAAAATCTTGTTGAAACTATAGATACCCTCTGAGAATTAGTTTTTAAATGTACAAAATACCAAAAAAATATGTAAATTGAAGTATGGTCACCAAAATAGTTTAAAATAAATCTGTAGTAGGGTAATATATACTGGAAAATTATCTCTATCTTGAGATACTTCTAATAACTATCATAATTTCAAAATAGTAACAAGCATAGATGATAATCCCAGATACTTGCAACTATAATGTGCTTATGAAAAATCTATGATTTATATTATGGATAAAGTACAGTTACTGCAGTATGTCTATGGTTTGCTGCTTATAGTCATAATTAAAGTAAATGTCATTTCTTACTTAGAAATTAAGGAAATATGTTTTCCCCCATCCAAGTTTATGAATTCTAAACATGAACCACTGTCAAGGTAGTAAAAAAAAGGGTAAGAAACCCTGTGTTAATGATTTCTCTGAGAGGCAGAAGTGATAACAGTAACATTAGACTATGCTACATAGATCAAATATACACACAGACAGAAAAGATAGAACATAACCCATTTTGTACTAGAATTTCTGGTTCTTCATTATGGAAATCTGTGCCTCTTAGAAGTCAGCATGCTGCAGAGTATTTTCGTTTACGGTCTAGTAGAACATATATATTTTATTTATTTATTTATTTATTTATTTATTTATTTATTTATTTATTTATTTATTTTTGAGACAGAGTCTCGCTCTGTCACCCAGGCTGGAGTGCAATGGCGTGATCTTGGCTCACTGCAACCTCCACCTCCTGGGTTCTCCTGAGTAGCAGGGACTCAGGCGCCCACCACCATGCCTGGCTAATTTTTTGTATTTTTAGTAGAGACGGGGTTTCACCGTGTTAGCCAGGATGGTCTCGATCTCCTGACCTCGTGATCTGCCTGCCTCGGCCTCCCAAAGTGCTGGGATTACAGGCATGAGCCACTGCACCCAGCCTAGAACATATAATTTAATTAATAAATATTCATTTTAAGAATTCTTGATATCAAAAGAATAAAAAGGCAGCTATTTGGTTTAAGGTACATATTTATTATGGATAATGGTATGAATGATGTTACATAAAACCAGGAAGAGGAAAACGGTGATTAAGATGTTCATTTTACTTTGTAGTGTTTCTGTTATGACTATTGTGCTATCCATATTCCCCTAAAATGCTGATTTTGAAAAAGTGTCTAATATATCTCATTTAACATGTCAAATAAAGCAAAGGGAAAATTCTTAATAAAAAAAACTTAGTGATTTCATTTTATTTAAATATTTTCTTAGCCCAAATTTATGGTTTTGGTTATCTAAACTATTGTTACTTAAATTGTGGGCCAGGGAGCAGCAGCATCGGCAACTGCCTGGGAGCTTATTAGATACGTGAATTCATGAGACCCCTCTCCACTCCACGTTTACTGAGTCATCATTTGGAGGAGTATGGCTAAGGAATCAGTCTTTTAAGAACTGTACATAATGTTAAACAACAATAACTTGAATTAACTGCCAATATTTAAACTTAGAAAGATTTTATATTAAAAGAATTCAGAATTCTAATCTCAAGAAAAAAGAAACAGACAAAACAAGGAGCTGCTGTGGTACATCCAGACAATGGCGTATCATGCAATGATAAAAAGAAATGAGCTCTCAAACCTCAAAAAGACATGGAGGAACCTAAAAGGCATATTGCTAAATTAAAGAAGACAGGCTTAGAAAGGCTATATATATACTCTATGGTTTCAACTATATGACATTCTGGAAAAGACAAGTTACAGAGACAGTGAAAAAGCCATGGTTGCCAGGAACTGGGGAGGAGGGAATGAATAGGTGGAACACAGGATTTTAGGGCATTGAAAATACTCTTGTGATACTATAATGGTGGATACATGTCATTATCCAACAGTGAATCCATACATTTGCCAAAACCCAAAGAAAGTATACCACCAAGAGTGATCCTGATTGTCAACTATGGACTTTATAATGCATCACTATTGGCTCAACCATTGTAACTAATGTGGCACATTAATGCAAGATGTTAGTAACAGGGATACTGTGCAGTAGGAGTAGTGGGCTAGGGGAAAGGGAATATATGGGAGTGCTCTCAATTTTTCTGTAAACCTAAAACTCTAAAAATAATGCTATTTAATATATATGTACATACATATATGTGTGTCTACATACATCCATATGAGCCAGAGACTAGACTTGAAAAGAGATCTGGCAACACAGGACTATATTTTTTTGTAATAGCATTCTGCAGCTCAGTAGTAGCTACCCCCTTTTGAAGGGCCAAGGACACACCAACTTGCCTCAGTGCCCAACTTGCCATTTTAAGAATTTGATTTATATACTCCTGGCTTCTGAACCTTTATAACTCAAGTAATGCAAAAGCAAGTTTTAAGAGCAGAATTGGCATTAATTCATTCAGTAATTGCAAATTATTTGCTCTTGAGAACTCAGGGAGAGGATACCACTGCCACCGTCTTCTGTTACCACTGTGCTTACTTGTAGTTATTGCTGCAGTTGGGCCAGGAACCATGCCAACCCTTATTCGCCACTATGAGATAGGTGCTAAGATAAGGTAGAAACTTGCCGGAGGTCATACAAGTGCACTGAATGGAAGTTACTCAGAATCACCAGGCTATGCTAAATTGTTTCTGGTTACTTTTTCATTCGATAGATTTGGCAGGTATTTTTCAAATGGAAATTACAATTTAGTGTGAAGAAACATTATCTAAAACATGGGAACTGCTTAGTGAGAAAATACTAAGAATTAAGAATGTTTTCCTCTCATGCAGTCTGCATATGGAGTTGGTCACCAAGTCCTTAATTGTATCAATTAACATAATCTTCAAGTCTGCTCTCACTCTTCCAGTACCACTGTCCTCATCATTTTTTGCCTGAAGGTTTGCAATAGCTTCTTAATTTATCTCCCTGTTGCCAGTATTATGGTCAATGTCCTTTCCCATTCAGCCAGCTCCAATTTCTTTTATGAGTCTGCCAGAATTGTCTTCTAAATGCCAATAGTAATCCTGTGGCTCCCTTCCTAACATCTTTCACTGATATTCTAGACTAACTGCTTTAGCATCATTTAAAACTCCTTCAGACAGCCTTTCTGAGTTTATCTGCAGCCTCAATCCCAAAGGTGACTGGGATCCAATCACAGAACCAGCCTGAGATTTTTAGAGCTCTCAGTTTTTTTCTTACTGATAAAATTATTTTACCATGGTGTTCCCTTTGGTAAAATTTCCTTTCTTGCCACATCTGCCCGATAAACTCTCACTTATCCTTCATATCCCAACAAAATTATCCCTTTCTCTGAAACTCCTTCTGCTCTCTTAACTCTACCCCAGGTATGGTAAGTAGTAACCATCACCGGAACATTCTGTTTATACCAATATTATACAGTTTATTATGATTAATTTTACATGTCTGTTTCCCTCATCTAGAGAATAAATCAGAGACTATTTTTTGTCTATTTTCTTAGCATGTAGTAAATATTCAAAAAGTGTTCCATGAACAAATAGATATGAGTAATGAGTGAATGAATCTGCATGTGAAATATATAACGCTGTTTTACTGATTTCATTACAATTAAATTATGAAAAGGAAAATTTGCTGGTAAATTGCATGTATGATTTAACTATTTACTCTCTCATACTCATTTTAAAATGAAAAGTATACACGAAATGTTCTTAAAGTCAGGAAGTGTGAGGCGAAACTGTCAAATGTGGAATATCAACTCTGAAAGCAGGCTGGTTTTTGCAGGGTTATGTCTTTGAGTATTAAAGAACTTTACTAGCATTCATTTGAAATATGTCTTGGGTTTTCATTTTTATTATGCAACAGACCACAAAGACATACTAAATGCTCATCTTTAAGGGCTTTCATTTTTTCATCTGACCTTTATAACTGAAAGAAGCTTCAGGTACAATTTCATAAGCAGACAAAGCAGCTTCTCAAGAAATGAAATTTAAGTGTCAGTATTTCTGGTTTGGGGAACCTCTTCCACGATAAAAAAAAAAAATCTTAAAAGGAGTGTTTTCAGCTAACTCAAACATAATTCTGTTTGTTACTTGAGTGCATATTCAATCAGACACTCAGGGAGGCAGATGTTTTGGACACACGTTTCTCTATAGCTGACTTAGAGGGCATTTTATTATGTGCTTGGTTTGAAAACAAATTTCACAGCAAACTTTACAGAAATATGCTGCTTAGTTTGTAATGCAGTTCACACACTCAGCATGAATACCAATTTATGAAGGTGTCATCAAGTTGTTTAAACCAACCCAAACACACATAATACAGATGGCATTGTAGGCATCAGTGCCTGAAAAATAATTTGTGACATCTGTAGCCTTCTCTAATCGTTTCAGATTTTTTGTGCTTTTTGTTCAGTGACTCTTTTATGCCATTTCAAAATATAAATAGACTCAACAGTATAGAAATTGTTTTTGAGCATTACAATGAAAATTTTATTGTATATAATTTTTGTTATTTTATTTTATTTACTTTACCATAGCTAGTATGTTAAACATTTTGGTAGGTCTTTTTTTCCCTTGCCTTTTATGGATCTTTTTGTCAGGCAGTTAACCAAACCATTTATTTTTTTAAAAATACAAATATTGCTATTTAAATTTGCATTTACAATTTCTTACTGAAAGATGTACATTTCTACAGTTATAAGTACTATTAAAACAAATAGATTTGTTTTTTTCTGATTATAAGTGTAATTAATGCATTTTGGAAACTTTTTAAAAAATCCATAACCATGTATAAGAATTCTAAAAATCACCATGCATGATAAGGTAAAATGTTGCTATTCATAATTCTCACCTTCTTTTTCTAAATTAAAGTCCTTATAGAAGTATCTCTATCTGTGTATCTAAATTAACCTGTGTGTTAAATATTTTATGGTAGCTGTTTTATTTTATTTTATTTTTTCCTAATCTGGTCTTTATACTTAATTTCATTGCTCTTTTTTAATGTCATTAACTTGAGATCTTTATAAGCATGTTAGTGATAAACCAAGTGTTCAATGAAAATATAGCTGACCCTTGAACAACATGAGTTTGAACTGCACTGGTCCACACATATGCAAGGATATTAAAAAAAAATTTAAAAAAAATAAAAACCATTAGCCCTTCCCTTTGGTTGGTTCCACATCCACAACCACGGGTGAGTGGTATTGTCAGGATGCAAAACCTGCCATAGGAAAGAGCCAACTTTTCATATCCGTGGTTTTCACAGAGCCAACCGATGGACTTGAATATGTGCAGATTTTGGTACCCACTACATTCCTAGAATCAATTTCCCACTGATACCAAGGGATGACTATATTGCTTTGAATTTAATCAATCCTTTATTGTTGTATATTTAGTCATTTTTATGATTTGTAGACCATATTGACAGTAAAGTGTTGATTATCAGTAACACTTCGGGGAACATATTTTAGCACTAGGATAAGAATTTACAAGGAAATTAACAAAATAAAAATGCATCACTTAAAAGAAATACTTTGTCCTTGAAGAGAAAACACTTCTCAGCTTTGCTACCAAAAAGGCATTTATTTAATACTTATAGCATTTCTCATATTTACATTAACATTTTTTTTTCTCTCTGGCAAGTAATTGGTAAAATAACAATTTTAGGTTTTTTTACTTGATTTAAAGTGAGTATGTATTTTCCCCAATAATTTAAAGTTGAAATGAAGCAATGCCATTTTGCTTTTTGAAAAGCAAGTTTGATAAATTTTTACAATATTACATATATGTATAGCCTTTTAAGTTTTAACTATAAAATACATCCTTTTTCTGTTCACAGTAAATATTTACTGGATTTCATAAGTAAAAATAGAAGCAATTAATATTTTTATTAATCCAGAATGACTGCAGGTTACCTTTACATATCTCTTAGAGGTTGCTCAAAATATTTTTTCATACTTTAAAAATAAATTACAAATAAATAATTAACATAAGTAATATTTCACCATTTTGATCAGTTCCTTAGTATCTAAGCTAATATTACAAATGTCAAAGTCCACTAATTAGTGTATTCCTTAACAACATTTTTAGATTTTGTCTCTCTTTTTTTATGTTATTGGTAATCATTTATCTCTCTTCCCTTGTAAGATCTTTTAATATGAGAGTCTAATAAGATTAATGGTGATAACATAATTGAAATACTCACAGATATTTACGGAATTCTTACCTAATATCAAACACTATGCTAACTCTTATATATGCGTTGACTGTTTAATTTATAACCCACTGAGCTTGTACTAGTACTATTTCTAGCTCCTTTTGCTTATGCGGAAACAAACACTTATTGAGGTTAAACAAATGGCCCAACCCAGCAGTGCTAGTAAATTGAGAAATAGAGTTTCAAGCCCAGGGTGTCCGACTCCCAAAGATATGTTAATCATTTGACTACTAAACTTATAAGAAAACAGTGTTTCATTTCTTCAATGCATTTCCAGTTGCACAAACTGAAAAGCACACATTGCTGTTTTTTTGTGTGTGAATTTGGTAGAAGGACTTCTAAATATTTGAAAGTTGTCAGTGTATTCTAAATATCATGATCAGTTATGTCTGAGCTGTACAATAATATTGGTTCTATTTTGTGGTCATTAAGGATCTTTCTTTCCTCCATCCATGTGGAATAATAAGCCAGGAGTTCTCAAACATTCATCTTAAAAATTATTGAGGAAATCAAACACTGTTTATGTAGGTTATAACTAATTATATTTGTTTTATAAGAAATTAAAGCTAAAAAAAATATGTCTATTGTATGGTATCTAATATTTATATAATATAGAATAATATATTTATTATATTTGTATAACATATGAAAATATATTTATTGATATTGGTGTTGACCTCTTTTTAAAATAAGAGTAGGCCTGGCACAGTAGCTCATGACTAATCACAGCACTTTGGAAGGCCCAAAGCCAGAGTAACAACTGAGCCTAAGATAACAATACCAGTCTGGGCCATTTGTTTCTCAGGGACAAATCCCACTTGATCATTGTGTATGATTTTCTTAATGTGCTGTTGAATCCAGTTTGATAGCATTTTGTTCAGAATATTTGCTTTCATATTTATTAGCAATATTGGTCTGTAATTTTCTTTTCCTGTAGTATCATTGTTTTGGTTTGGTATCAGAATAATGCTGGTCTTGTGGAGTGAGTTTATAATTGTTCCCCCTATTTAATTTTTTGGAAGAGATTGAGAAACATTGGCATTGAATCTTCTTTAAATATTTGTTTGAATTCATCAGTTAAGCCATTAGCTCCTAGACTTTTATTTGTTGGGAATAAATACCAAATCAATGTTTTTAGTTGTAATTAGTATGTTAAGATTTTCTATTTCTTCCTGGTTCAGTCTTTGTGAATTGTATGTTTATAGAAATTTATCTCTTTCTGTTAGGTTATCCAATTTGTTTGAGTATAATTGGTCATAGTAGTTTCTTATGATCCTTTTTACTTGTGTGCTATCTGTTGTAATGTATTCTCTTTCATTTATAATTGTATTTATTTGAGTCCTCACTCTTTTTCTCTTGTTTAGTTTATCTAAAAGCTTGCAGACTGAGCATGGTGGCTCATGCCTGTAATCCCAGCACTTTGGAAGGTTGAGGCGGTTGATTGCTTGAGCGTAGAAGTTCAAGACAAACCTGGGCAACATAGCAAAACCCCACCTCTACAAAAAAATAAAAACATTAGCTTGGTATGGTAGTGCATGCCTCTAGTCCCAGATACTTGGGGGACTGAGGCAGGAGAATCACTTAAGCCCAGGAAATAAAGGCTGCAGTGAGCCATGATCATACCACTGCACTCCAGCCTTGGCAACAGAGTGAGACCCTATCTCAAACAAACAAATAAATTTTAAAAACTTGTCAATTTTGATTCTCTTTTCAAAAAGATAACAGTTCTTAGTTTCATTGTTCTTTTGATTGTTTTTCTAATCTATTTCGTTTATTTCTGCTATTATCTTTATTATGTTTTTTCTTCTGCTAATTTTGGAATTAGTATTCTTTTTCTAGTTCTTTGAAATGAAAAGTTTATTTGAAATTTTTCTTTATTCTTAATATAGACATTAATTGTTACAGCCTCTGCATTTTTTAATAAATGCAGGGTCTTGCTGTGTTGCCAAGGCTGCCCTCAAAGTCCAAGACTCAAGAGATTCTCACTTGTTATAACCTTATCATGAATTAACCCATATATTATTTGAATTTATAAATTTATAATATATTTGAACTTATAAATTTATAATAATATGTGGGTAAAATATATTATATTAATTTACCCATAGATTATTATGGAATAAACTTCTTTATCTCAGTTGTGACAGGTTTTGACCTATAATCTATTTTTTATATACATATACCTGCCTCTTCTCACTTTTTGTAACACATAGAATATGCTGTTTACCCTTTCCTTTCAACCTTTGTGTGTCCTTAAGAGTAAAGTGAGTCTCCTGGATACTGTTTTTAATCCATTCAGTGACTCTCTGTGTTTTGACTGAATAATTTAATTTCTTTATACTTGAAATAATTATTGATTGAGGATTTATTATTATCATGTTAATCGCTTTTCTGTTTTTTAATTCCTTTGTTATTTTTTCCTATCTTGTTTTCTTCCTTTGTGATTTTTTAAATTTTCATAGTGATATACTTTGTTTCCTATCCTGTATCATTTACAGTTTCTTCTTTGTGATTACCATGTGTCTTAGTCTGTTCAGTGTTGCTAAGAAAACCTGAGGTATGGTAATTTGTAAAGACAAGAGATTTATTTGGCTCATGATTATGCAGGCTATATAAGATGTGTGGCAAGAGAGAAAACAAGAGTAGAAAGTAGAAGTGCCAGGCCCTTTTTAACAATGAGCTCTTACCAGAACTAATAGAGCAAGAACTCACTTATTACTGCAAGGACAGTGCCAAACCATTCATCAGTGATTTGCTCCCATAACTCAAACATCTCCCTTTTGGATTAGGCCTCACTTCCAATGTAGAGGATCAAATTTTAACATGAGTTTTGGAGGGGACAAACATCTGAACTATAGTACCATGAGGCTTATGTAAAATATCCTATAGTTATGACATTCTATTTTAAGGTGATAACAACTTAATTTCAATCATATGTAAAAATTAAACACTCTCTGAATTTTATGTTATTGACATCACAATTTACATTTTTTAATATAGTATATCATTTATAAAGCTATGGCAGCTCTAGTTATTTGTAATACTTTTATCTTAACTTTTATATTAGAATTAAAAGTGATTTATATACTACCATTACAGTATTAGAATTTTCTTAATTTGATGATATACTTACCTTTGCCAGTGAGTTTTATGCCTGCATATGATTTCATGTTGCTAATTAGCATCTTTTCATTTTAACTTGAAGAACTTTCTTTAGCATTTCTAGTAAGGCAGGTCCAGTGATGATAAACTCCCTTAGATTTTGTTTGTTGAAGAAAATCATTATCTTTTGATTTGACAGCTTTAGTGGTTATCATTTTCCTAGTGGGCAGTTATTTTATTTAAGCATTTTGAATATGTCATTCCACTTTCACCTGACATGCAGAGTGTTTTGAAAAATTTACAGATAATTTTATGAAGTTTCCCTTGTTTATGATAAATTGCTTTTCTATTACTGCTTTCAAAAATTCTCTCTTTGTCCTTGACTTTTGACAATTTGATTATCATATATTTCAGTGAAGATGTCTTTATTCTCAACTAATTGGAATTCTTTGGGCCTTATCAAACTGTATGTTCATTTCCCTATTTGTATTTGAAATGTTTTCTGTCATTATTTAAATAAGTTTTCTATACCTTTCTGTTTCTCTACCCCTTCTGAGATTCTCATAGTATACATATTAATTCACTTGATAGTGTACCATAAGCCCTATAGGTTTTCTTCACATTTTTATGGTTTTTACTTTTTGTTTCTTTGACTAGATAATTTTAAATTATCTGTCTTTGTGTTCTCTGTTTCTTATATTTGATTAAATCTGCTGTTAAAGTTATTCATTCACTTTTTCAATTCAGACATTATATTTTTTAGCTTCAGAATCTCTGTCTTTTAAATAATTTTTATCTCCTTGTTGAAATTATCATGTTGTTCACTTATTGTTTTCCTGATTTTGTTTAGTAATCGATAAGTTATAGTTTCTACATGATTACCTACAATGAAGAATCTGACTCCATATCAAGGTACTTTCTATACTCTGCCATATTAAAATGTATTGCCTAGCTTGTAGTTCAAGTGGATATTTTCACTTATGCTAAACTTTGTAGCATGATTTACTGTTCATTTTGGAAAATATTTTTTACTTAATTATTACAGTCTTCCAAATATAGCATATTTCATATTACACTAGTTGGTAGATTTAGGTCATAAAATTACACTGGCTAATAGCATCACCAATCTCATCAGATAATTTTTTTTTACACATTGTAATGCTGTCAAGCTCAACGTAAATGATACAAGTATTCGAAAATTGTAATTTTTGTTTAAAATCTTAAATTTTTATTATTTTTAAAAATCGACTGTCAGCCATTTACATGAATAGAAGCATTATTTTATTAATTTTGAAGAAAATATTAGGCAAATTCCCAATTGTTAAATGATAGTTTGTCTGTCATCCATCCTTTCCAGTAACAATGTCATTAGATGAACAAAACAGATATATTAGCTTGCAATTCAAACAATCTCATGATTGCTTATTTGAGGCAACCATTATAATTATGTATGTAGCAGAAGTTCTTTGGGCATGCTCTCCATTTCATCTCACAGAATTTTCAAAAGTTATGTGTTGTTGCTGCTCACATTATTTTTACTGGGAGGTGAAGAATGTAATGATCACTAGTACAGTTTGCTGCCAACTGGATTTCTCTAAGAGGCCAGCAACTTACCCACCATTGATTTTACATCATCAGTACAAATGTCAACTCTGTGACAAAGGCAAATATCTTCGTTTTGCTGTGAAACTGGTTGAGAAACTCTACAATAATCCATCAGCACTTCTTTGCTTGGTTCTACTTGAGACCATATGCCTATATTGTTGAGCTAAAGTAAAATTGTTTTCTCACAATCCTAGTAGACTTACAGGTCAAGCCCATGACTTTGACCCTGAGTGCACAAAACGACTAATTTAGAAGAATTTGTTGCATTAATTGTGATTATACTCTGCTTTCACCCTTAAAGCAAATCATTTAGGAAGCCAGATGTCAAAGAAGCATTCCATCATTGCTTCAAGTTTATATATGGTAACAAACTCTGGATTGAGAAAGTATCTTTCTCATCAGATGCCATTAAGTCTGAGTAGAAATAAGAAGCAGGATAAAATAACAGAACCAAAAATTTAAAAAAAAAAAAAAACAGTTTATTATGAAAATAAAATACTATCAAAGTAGTCTTACAACATTTTTAGTTTTATCAGTCTTGTAGACTCAGTCTGAATTGGTGAGTTTATTGCTCTATAGAAAACTATCATGGTTATATGAAGAAAAGTGAATTCTGGATTACCAGTTCATATTGCTTAATCAAAATCTGATAAAGCTCTTCAACCTGGTGCTTTTTGTCAAATATATCTGATTTCACTGTATTTTAAATTAAATTTAAAATATTTTAAACACATAAATGCACTTTTAAAATTATGTCTAGTATAATTTTGGAAACTATTTTGTTTAAATATTCTGCAGAAACTTCTTGGAATAGCTAAGTGAATGAGTAAGAAAGAGATAGGAAACACACACACACACACAACTTCTAAACATGTTTGGAAATCTCAGGTGGAATCCACTCTGAGGGGCATCAGCCAGAACAAGCATGTTAATATATCACTGTTCACCTCATGATGGTTTCGAACATTTCCTTCTTTTGAATATGCAGATTTGGGCTAGTCAGCTCAATGGTACATTTATTAACATGTAAGCTTAAGTAATTGTTTTATTACTTATCCTTATTACACTACATAACTCATTAAAGTTATAGGCATTCTAGGAAGTTAGAGAGACATGTGAGCTCAAAACTGGGTGTAGACCAAAACAACTACCTGAGATAACAGAAAATAAAAACTAAGGATGGGGAAAAGGAAGGCAATTAATTTACTGCATACATAAAAGATATTAAAATGGCATTTTTAAATGTTATAGTTAAAATAGGTTTTTGTTGTTTCTGTGACATTTTATTAGGGTATTTTTGATCATAAGTAACAGAAATACAAACCCTACTAGTTCATCAAGAATAGATATGTAATGGAGATTATTCTTTTATATTAGTATTGATGAGAAGAATTCCCTTGGTGATTTCACAGAAAAAGTAACCCAAGAAAAGAGTAGTGATGTAGCTGGGCATCAGGCATTCTCTCTCTCTCTCTCTCTGTTTTTGTGTCTATATTAGCTTCATTCTTTTCTCACAACAGTGCAACTTCCCCAAATGGTGGAAATATGACCTCCAAGATTTCCATCTCTGGTAACATGACTCGTCTGAACAGATGTCCAAATGTCAGGAACGGAACTCATTTGCCTTTGGTCAGATGAATTCTCTGTGGCACACGGAATAATAATAAAGAGGTCAAAGTAAGGGCAGTCCCTACTTGAACTATATGGACTGAGTACAAGATGTCAACAATCCCCAAATAAAGAGTGGTTATTGTAGCTGAAGAAGGGATGGCTACTAGGCAGACAAAATAAAAGTTTGCACTGTAGAGATTCATTGTTACAAGATTTTAAAAATCAGGTCAATTAAGTTATTATAAATTACAGTTACAAGATGTATCCATGTTGAATAAAAATGAAATCTATTACTAGGCCAACTGCCAGCTGGGGAAAACAAAACACAAAAAGATGCTATGATTGTAAGCCCAGCAGAAGCTTTGCATGTAAATTAATTAGTATTTATTAATGTTAAAACAAAAAAGATAAGCATATTAATCTCCTAGCAGCAAAGAATATTTGATGAACAGCAGACCATTTTTAAATTAGATTGCTGAATATTTCATTTGTCCTTGTATATAACAAATGGAGTAGGATGTGACCTTTTTTTTAACTTTAATGTTATTTTGGAAATAAAAATTATCGTGGGGAAAAGTATATGCTATTTCATTCTTAAAGTTCAAAGCATATCTCATACTCAAAATACAGTGTTTCATTTTTTCTGCACGTCTCTCTAGATAATATTTTTAAGACTGTAGTTTGACAGCTTACTATCAGGTTGGTACAAAAGTGATTGCCATTACTTTTAATGGCAAAAACTGCAATCACTTTTGCAACAACCTAATAACTGTAATAGTCTTGAGTCAATTATTTAAATTTACTATGCCTCAGTTTCCTAACATAAAAAGGCTTAATAATCCAATCTAAAACAATTAAAAATTTTGAATTAGGTGATTTAAGGAAAACATTTGGAACTAAGATAATTAAAAAGCTGTTCTTATTCACATAGTTGTACTCTGACCATTCAGACTAGCATATAGAGATGGAATGGAGAGGCTTTTAATTATAAATAGAACATATAAAATTTAAAAGTTGGATAATGTTATGGACTGAATGTTTATGTCCCCAAAATTCATATGTGGAAGCCCTAACTGCCAATGTCAATGTATTTGGAGATGGAACCTTTGAAAAGTAATTAGGTTATTAGGGCAGGACCTTGGTCTGATGGGGTTAGTGGCCTTATGAGAAGAGGCACCACAGTGGTTGTTCACTTTCTCTCTTCTCACGTGCACACCAAAAAAAAAAAAAATGGAATGTGAGCATGCAGCAACAAGGAAGAGAGTCCTCACCTCACCAGCCATGTTGGCAACCTGATCTTGGATTTCCAGAACTGTGAGAAAATAAATTTCTGTTTTCTATGGTATTTTATTATGGCAGTTGAAGCTAAGACAGATAAAAATTAGAAGTTAATATAGAAAAAAAAAGAATGATTTGAAATGGTAAACGTAACAGTGTTGTCAGCTTCCATCTCAATAAATATGTCACCACATTTTATTCCGCCATCCACTCCTACTATGGTGGGGTAGGATAAGAATGAATTAGTAATAAGTAAAGCTATTTGATCTACGTTAGTAAAAATAGCCTCACCTCATAGAAAAAAATGGAAAAAATGCACATTTTAAACCTCTAACAGTGCTACTTAAATTATTCTATTATCAGCTTTGATATGTAAAATACAGTGGGTTGTTAAAACCATATAAAATCCTGAATTTAAAACTTTTTGTAAAGCTAAAATGTCAGGTCATAAAAGACACCATATTTGGTATCCTTCTGGTGTCTTGTTCTCAATGAAATTCCCTCAAATGCTCCTTAGAGGCAGGTTTGCTTGCAGCAGGATCCATGATGTGAGAGGACTGTAACTCAATTTTCTGATTTAGTACTGCAGGGTTATTCAAGCATGAAATTACCTATTCATGTAGAGCAATCCCCTTTGCCTGGCAAGTCAAGCCTCAAAAACTTGATGTCTACTGTGATTACAGCTGTTGACCCAACCAATTGTTGCTAGGATCAGAGTTAAGTTTTTCTGTATGCCCCACTGAGGAAAATATGTCTCTGTGAACAGCTAAAAGATGAAAATAGGTATGTAGTTCTTCTTAGAATCGTAGCACTATGTAATTAACATATTAACATGCTGGGTTAAAAAGAACGAAGTATGATTATAGCACAGATGAAAAGTGTATTTTTTGAACTTTTATTTTAGGTCAGGTGTACTTGAAAAGTGTATTTCTTTAATTGACATTCAGTTTAAACAAGTTTCTTTTAACAAAAATTCTACCGGGTTTAAGAATTACAGAGAAGGCAAAGTCCAACTCAGCTTTGTCTGTGACCATCTGCTCTGTGGGAAACAATGAAAAATAATTTGGTTTTCCTCATTAACCTAATCAAACACCATAAGTGCAGTTGTTTAGCATTGCAACCTCTGAAGTATGAAAATTCAAATAGTGCAAACCTGTCCAGGAGTAAGCTTGAGCCAGAAATTTTAGTTTCATATGTAATTGTATTTTTTCCTAGTAATCACTTCAAAAAAGAAAACAGGTGAACCTAATTTTATTAATATATGTTTAATTTACCCAATATATCAAAAACATGATTGCTTTCAACACTGAACAAAAAACATGTCTGATGAGATACTTTATATTCTTTTATTCATACTAAATCTTTGAAATCTGATGTGTATTTTATACTTAATGGACATCTCAGTTTGAAATAGTCATATTTCAAATGCCCAATAGCCACATATCTTCTATCATATTGGACAGTGCAGATCTACCATCCTTAACATCATAAAATATTCTCTCTGAACTCACGGATTTTCAGAACCTTTAAGTGGCAAACAGTGGAGTATGTGAAATGATTGAGAAGAATAGACAAGGCTAGCTGCTTTAATGAGGTATTTTCAATATGATAAGGCTATCTAAAAAATAAGTTTTCTTTTTTTATGCAATGGGAAAAGTCACAAATATTCTCTCTCACACTCACACATATGTGCGTGCGACACACACACACCCCACTTAAATTTTTGGCTCACACTCACACATATGTGCGTGCGACACACACACACCCCACTTAAATTTTTGGCTCACTGACTTATCTTTTCCTGAGCAGAGTAATGGATTAAGAAAAGATCTTGGAAAGCTGCAGTTGGAAACAAGAAAATTGTCATTTTTGGATGAGATTTAACGGAGTGATAGGAGAGACTGAAAACATCAACTTTAGGAAGAGAAATTCAGAGGGGTAACATTTTGTTGTGCGGTATGAATGTAATCAACCTCAATAATCCACCCTATAGTTTTTGGTAAAGTTTAAACCACTTTTCAACTTGGAAAGATGTTTAACTGATGGTTTTCTGAATATAACGTGATACCTATGAAACGGGAAAAGTTCCCTTATCCCCCTCATAGGGCGTGCAGTGAGGTGTGGCTTGCTTCTTCAGAGCCCCGCCACTCAAAACCCCTTGGGAGAGCAGGCAGATGGACAAGTTGTGGGGCTCCGACCCACGGCAGTGTCTAGGGGTGAATGTTACAGCTCCTGAGGCCGCGGTGGGCGCGTGTTACTGTGTGCCCTTTTAGTTTAGCCATCGGCAGGCAGCTTGTGTTTATCAGCTCAGTTAGACACCGCCTGCCTTATAGCAAGGACAGAGGACTTTCTGTATCCCAGAGGTTCTTGCCTTGATGTGCCAGAAGAATCGGATCACATGTGGACTTGGAGAATGAGTGCAGGGTTTTATTGCGTGGAGGTAGCTCTCAGCAGATGGGGGAAGCCAGAAGGGAGATGGAGTGGGTAAGGTGGTTTTCCCCCTGGAATCGGGCTGCTCAGCAGCCGGGCTCTCCTCCAAGCGCCCGGGCCAAACTGTGCATCGTTTCGACCGTCGATGGCTTGAAGGTGCTTGTCAGTGTGCCCTTAGGCCAGTGCGTTTCTCTGTACATCCAGCCACTTATCTTCTTCCATCAGTGTGTTCCTCTCCATGTCCAGCCGCTTGTGTGCCTGCCCGCTAGGGTCTCAGGACTTTTATAGGCACAGAATGGGGGTGTGACAGGCCAGGGTGGTCTTGGGAAATCCAACATTTGCGTGTGGAGCCAGGAGTGCCTGTCCTCACCTAGGTCTGCGGGTACCCAAGGACCTGCCAATCTCCTCCCAGCACTTTCCTGCCCCACTCCTGTATCACCTACATGGGCCACGAAGTCGTCAGGTTTATTTTGGTTATATTTACATTCACATGGATTGAATAACAAATAATATAGCTTTATTTTTTAAAAACTTTTAATCTGCCTGGGGCCAATTATATAGCATACACTTTATACACACACACATACACACACACTCTCTTATATTTTATATATATACATACACACACACACACTTAACAGCATTATGAAATAAATTAACTTGTCCGTTTGTGTATGCAAACAAACATGGTATAAAACTTCAGATTTATCTTTATAAAATTTGTTTTTTATCTTTGTTAGCCAGCAATTAGGTTCATTTTTATAGATGTTTCTAGTAATTTGTTTGTTTTAGTCACATACATGAAATTTTTAGAAATATTATTTAAGTTATTTAAAGACTGATCTTGAAGGACAAAGGTTTTCAAAGTAAAAATCTAAAAGTTTTAAGGTTGTTATCTTGTGATTTACTTAATTAAGGCTTATGTGTAGCTTGAAAAAGATGTTAAAATCTCTTTGCTGTCAAGAGCTAGTTTCAATATTTCAGAAGCACATGACTTAAAAATCTACACTAATAATTCTCATTCACAACATTGACAGTTGAGGTTTGTTGAGTTCTTTAAATTGGCTATAAGTTCCATTTCTTGAGTAAAAAGCTATTAAAAATAATTAGAATAGTAAGAGTAAATGTCACATAAATTAAAACATTTTGACTAAACTATTAGTGTGTGTTTGCGTGTCAGATCAACACAGTCATGTGTTTCTTAGCAAGGAAGTATACACATGCATATGTTTTGCTTCTGCTCAGGATAAGAGTGCAAATCCCTCTGGCTCTTTCTGAACAATTACAACAGATAATTTTATTTGAAAATATTCCATAAATAATATATAACTGTTGTATGCACAAATATTATATGTGTTTATTCTTATGATTCACTTCAACTTTCTCTCAAATGATACTAATATCTCTAGCTGCCTTGTTTTTCATTCTTATTAAATAGAACTCATGGACTCAGGTTTGGAGGCATCCAAGTTGTGTTGTTCAGTTGCATCTCCAGAATTAGGTCATCTCTCCTTGGGGAACAGTAGATGACCTCCCTCAGAACTGACCAGTCTGCAGTTTTGTTTCGTGAAGAACCATGACCATAACTAAACATCACTTGAATGTTGAAGGTTTTTCTTTCTCTATAACTTTTCTCCAGCAGCCTGATTCCCTCCAGATTCCTGGCCTGATCAGTGACAGCCCTGGTCCTGACAGGGGCTGATGAAACCCACCACCATGTCCCAAGAAACTCTTGATTCAGTGCTGCACCCTTGTACCACAGCAATAATAACTCATCTAATTTACCTTCTCTTGTTGCTTGAGAGTGACTGTCAAAAGTTTACCTTGCTTTCAATGTTTATAGGTAATAAGTGTCAGCAAGCTTCTTGGGTTTTAATACCAGCTCCACCTCTGACTATCTATACTGTTTTGGGAAAATTACCTAGCCTCCATAACCTCACTTTCCTAGTCTGTAAAATGGGAATAATAATAGCAGCCTATTTTGGAGGATTACTATGAAGATTAGATGACTTGAGGGCAAGATGTGTTAATTCCTATAAACCAAGTTGAATAGGACCTGGCAAATGGTAAGCAACCAATAGTTGCTTACCATCATAAGATAAGTGTATTTTTACAGCAGTGGCTCTAGACTGCACAGCAGAATCACCCAATGAAAATTTTAAAAATCAAGCTACTTGTGTCCCAGCCTAAACTTACTGAATTAGAACGTCAAGAGGTAAGTCTCATCATACGGTTTTTTTTTTCTCTTCAAGTTCCAAAGATGATTCTGATATTGCAGCAAAGTTTAAGTCTTGCTGCTGCAAGAAGATATTATCATTCTAATTGGTGTCCAGTTTTTATTAATTACAAGTTAATCATATACTAACAGTGACCATTCTGTGCTTTACTGACTCTAGACCATTACTCAATGTCATTATTTATGTAGAGATCTCAAATGAGAGGTTGAGACCAATTCTTTTCCTATGCCATTTACATGCCATTTTTAAAAAGTGGAGGTTGGGAAGAAGAGCCCACCGGGTTGAAGTTTAACTATGAAAATACAGTGTAGACAGAAAGGGAAATCTAGATTTTGGTTCAACCTTAGAGTGAGCAGTCATTTCCTGGGGAATTGTTGGTGAAAGGTTGAGTTTACATGAACAGATGGTAGATCTGAATTTTGTTGTATCTTTGTTTTCCCCAATATTTCCACTGCACCTTTAGAGCACAGTTGCACTATTGTCAGGGTCAACTTTTTCAGGTTTGCCCCAATATTGTTATTAGCTAAGATTTATTAAAGGCCCTCTGGGAATTATAAACTGCTTTAGGGGCTTTACATGATTTTATCTCAATAATGCCATTAACTAGGAACTAGTTAATATCATCATTTTACCTATAAGGAGGCTGAAGTCAGAGAGATTAAGCAACTTGCCTAAAGCTGCAAAGTTTATAAATGGTATAGCCAGGATTTCAGCCTGGACTCCAGAGCCATATATTTTTTTTTTTTAACTTTAAGTTCTGGGATTCATGTGCAGAATGTACAGGTTTGTTACATAGGTATACATATGCCATGGTGGTTTGCTGCACCCATCAACCCATCATCTAGGTTTTAAGCCCTGCGTGCATTAGGTATTTGTCGTAATGCTCTCCTTCCCCTTGCCCTCCACTCCCTGACAGGTCCTGATGTGTGATATTCCTCTCCCTGTGTCCATGTGTTCTCAAGAGAGCAGTATTCTTAACCACTGCCCTGTACTGCTACCTCCTGCAACTGCAGCTCTTTAGTCCGTCCCACTTTAGAATAAATACATCCTCTTAAAGACGACTATTTTGGGTAAATGTAAATATTCTTCTTCTGGGCATTTCTTTCTCTCTCCTGACTTTTGTCCTGAGCGGCAAGTTTTGGCCACTACTCTACCTTCTTCATTAAATTTGCTTTTCTTAGCATTTCCAGTTACAGTGCTATTAAAAACAGTTTTTCATTTTCTTTTAAAAATGTACCATGGGAGAAATGCAGCCGTCTTTCCTTCAGGGCTCTTTCCTTTAGACATGATTAAACAATTCACATCAATAAATGACTCAACCAGGTGAAACAGAGAATTCCTAAGAAACCATAAATCTTACAAGTTTCAAAGGCTGCTGCTCATTTCACATTGTTCAGATGAAATATATCACCCTAAATTCAACTTTAATCATATTATCCTGATTGTCTTTGCTCCTTATATTTCTTCAGACTTTCAACACTTTGGTCTTTCTAATTTTAGTGTCAAGGCCTTCCACACATATAGGAGCTCACAGCTTCTTTTTGGTAATTACAGAGGAGCCTCTTTAAATTTTGAAAAAAAAAAAAATCTCAGCTCTGGGGCTTAAATGAACTCCTCGGTGTCAGGTTTCCAACCATTGGATAGTGATATTTTCCAAACACCCTGCACAGCCAAGCACTTGCAGTGAAGTGATTTTGCCACTGGGGAGCTTCTATTCTGGTGCCCCAACCCTTGCTCATGGTACCAGAACCCTAACTCCACTCTATAGAACTGTACTGCTCCTATTCATAGATCCATGATTAGGATGATACTGAACACCCAAGCTAGAAACAGAAACTGTGAAGTCCGGTCTTTTGTTCACCTTAATTGCATGAGGCCTGGGCCTGTGAGTCAGTTCAAACCAATGTGACATTGCAAATATTTGTGATGTCTTCTGGGTAAAAAGCTTGTCTTTCCACTGAGACTTATGAAGACAGTGTTACCCCTTTACTTTTGGACATTGAAATACAAGATTGTAAAGCCTAGAACTGTTGCAGCTATTTCTGATAAAAAGAGAAAAGCCAGTCTTAGAAATGATCTGATACTCAAAAAAAAAAAAAAAGTCTCATGAATCATGTGTGAGAATTCAGTCAAACCACAGTCAGAGAACTCTGAGCTTTTTAATTCCTTTTTATGCTTAAGGCTGTATCATCTGTGATTTTTGGCTACATACAACATAAAGAGTTCTAAATTATATTCTAAGACAGAAACAGAAGAGTTCATGCTTGAATTATAAGTCTTTATAGAAGTTCTTTTATTTGTTTTCTTTAATTTTTTAATTAATCCACTGGTGTTAGTCATACCAAAGACACAGAAAAGTGAAATAATTAGGTAATCACAGATTCAGAGGCAGCATAAAGATAGAAATAAAAAACAAACTGTAACAAAATTTAATTCCTGTTTAAAGGCTTTGATTCAATCAACGTGATCATTAACATGTATTTGAATATGTAGGTGATTCTAATAGGAATCTACTACCAGTCACTGTTAAGTGAGTTTATTTTCAGTTGTATAAACTTTGTGATAATTATATGTTCAACCATAGTTTAATAGTCACAGTGTAATTATAGATGTGGACTTTCACAATCCAAAGATCTTTGGTTGCTCTTTGAATTCATATTTCCAAGAATTAGGTTCTACTAAAATTATCATTTCATGACCTCTTTGTTGACTGTCCTTTGGCAATATCTTTGCTAGGTGGTCATATATCCAATGCTTAAACATCATGAATTCTAATCTTCATTGGATTTTACTATTATTATATGCTTTCTTACTCTCAAGAGATGAATCATCTGATTGCTATCTCATTCCCTAAGTGCCATATAGAAATTATGTGTACACATGAAAGCCTTTTCGATGTTCAAAGATGTCCTTTATAACTTTTATGTATTTTTAAATAATCTCCAATATCTTCTCAGGATAAATTCCCCCAACATCCTCAAGTTATTTGATTTTTTAAAAATGTCAGGCAGAGGTTGCGGTGAGCCGAGATCACGTTATTGCACTCCCACCTGGGCAACAAGAGCAAAACGCCATCTCAAAAAAAAAAAAAAAAAAAAAAAGTCTATTAGACATTTTCTTTAGGCCAAAGACATGAATGACAGTAAGATATATAAAAGAAAGGTGGATAAGGACCAGAAACATTCATTATTTGTAGATAATATGCTTCTCCAAACAAAAAAGCCCAAAGAAGCCTAGGGCAATGACCACGCATTGCATTCCAGGTGGTAAAGGATGGACTTTTCAATCAACTGAACTGATAAAGTTGACTTTCCCTATTCCAAAAGGGTCTATTAGAAGAAAATAAACGAGTACATCTACCTCACTTGATACACAGAATCAATTCTAGATGATTAAAGACTTCAAACTAAAAAGTAGAACACTAAAATGATTATTAATATATTTAGGAGAATGTTTTATCATTTCAGGATAATAAAGAAAAACTTTTAAAGAACTCAGAAGAGAACATAAGCTCTGAAGAAAAAGACTGATATTTTAAATTAATTTAAAATTAAGCACATCTATTCATTGGACAGCATCCAGTAAAAAACAAAAACAGAAAACAAAACAAAACAAAAACCAAAAACAAACCAAAAAAACTAGTGACGAATAAGCAGAAGATATGTGTAGCATATATAACTGATGACAGATTAATCCAGAACATACAAAGTCTAGTAAGTAATTCTTAAAAGACACTCATCTAGTATAAAAGTATCTAGATAACAGAAACACAAATGGTCAAAAAATATATGAAAAGAAGCTTAACTTCATTGTAATCAAAGAAATGCAACTAAAAACCGTAATGAAACACAATTTTATATTCATCTGATTTGCACAAATTAAAACAGAGAAAAATAGCAAGTGTTGGCAAGGATGCAAATCAATAGATATTCCCAGACATAACATTGAAGAAAAAACAGCAGCAGATATATACATGTAAAATAAATTAAATTACATTTTTAAGAAATCACCTTTTTAAGAAATTAAAAAGGTAAAATGATTTTACATGTTGTTTAGGAGTACATGCATATGTATTCAAAGTAGAAACAATGCATAGAAAAAACACATTTAATTCAGAACAGTGAATAACTATTGAGACAGTGAAATGGGGCCATCAGAATAAGTGACCAAGAGGTTTAATTGTACTTCACATTTTAAATCTTTTATTTTCTTTTTCTTTGTCGTTTTTTTGTTTTGTTTTGTTTTGTTTTGTTTTTGCTTGGTGACTTTTTTACTGTATTATAGTATATATACACAACATAAAATTTACTATTTTGGTCATTTTATGTGTACAATTCAGGGTCATTAGGTACATTCATAATGATTGTGTTTTCAATAGTTAAAATAAGTTTCTTCCCCTTATGGAAGTAACTACTGTCCTGGAACAGAAAATTTGGTTGGACAAGGTACTGAAAATGATTGGAACTTCTTTAACTTACAGGGAACAAAACTTGGAGTCCTTATAGGTACCCTATAAGGGGTACTTTCAGCATATAATCTCCTTCTGGCTGAGAGTTGAAAAAATCAATAGTAAAATGACCCAGTAACAAATTAGAATATGGATAGGAGGGAACTGAAGGGTCAAGGAGTTAATAAGGTTATCTTACAAAGTGGAGAATTAAGATATACTGTCTGTGGTTGTTGTAATACAAAATAGAGGTTTAGATATGCTACCTAAAAATATACAAATACAGTTACTAGAGTAATATAGCCTTAGTATTATAAATATATCAGGAAAAGGAGTAGGATATAACTAAACTAAATCTAGCGTAACAGAATGTCAGTGGTTAATGCTGACTTTTCCAACAAAATTGTATGTATATGTTCCAAATAAAAAGTTAATAGTATATGATTTACAGCTATGGAGAAGTAAGAACAGAAAGAGGTCCAAGTGCTTGCATCTAAGGAGCTGGATTCAGGGTGGGGAAGTTGATCAGGAAATTGTGGCTTTTAATGATAATTTCTTCTGTTTTTTTTAAAGTAACTTGCTTGTATTCTTTGATTAAAAATAATGATCATGGTATGTTTAGAAAACTGATTCTGTTCTGCTCTGAATGTCTCTCTCAGATTTGTATCTAAATTTTAATTATTATTGACAGTATACCTATTATAGTATTACTGTAAAAAATGGAATGCAGGAAGAAAGGGGAAGCATTTTAAGTCTAGGAAATAGAATAAAATATACTGCAAAAAATGTTTTAGGTTTAGTATTCCTTGAAACATAATTCAATCTTGATTTTCAGGAGAATTTTTCACTGTATAAGTCTTTCTATATAATCAAACAGAGCACAAAATGGGTACACTCAACCTTAGGAAACTTGAGGTTTAGTAAATTTTCCTTTTTTAATACCTCACCAAAAATGGTTGTGTTAATTTAATTTTTTATATTCATGCAATTTACTTCCAAGACAAGGTAATTAACAAGGGTTTTATAGTTGTTTGACAGTGGAAACTAAACAAGATATGTCTCAGTGGAGTAATTATTGCTTATGTATGTATTAGAATTTCTCTATTAGTAAAAAAAAACCATCAGTCTTATAATTATGTCATAAAATTTGATTAGGGATATAAAACTGGAGATTGTAATACTATTAGAGTGCAGGGAATCTGCAATTTTCTAAAAATCTAATTTTGGAATGTGTCTCTTTTGGATACCAAATACAGAATTTTTTGACCCTAGGGTAAGTAATCTTTTATCTGAATTCTTTCTTGAATTTTCTAAGACTTGTAATAATCAAGGCTTGGATTGAAAGCATAATAAATTATTCAGAGATGCATTATATCCTTGATTTTGTAATTACCAAGCAAGAATTCCAGAGATATTCATAGTTGCACATTCCACATAGACTCCTCAGAAATCATATCTTCAACATAAGTAAAATAACTTCCACTAGTAATTTATTTATTTCTTTGTGAGGGATGGGGGGATTAATTCTTAAATATTAAGGCATTAAAGTTTCTACAAATTGTTATCCCTGTAAGATTTTATTCTAGGGGTCATGAAGATATATTGGGTAGTGAACATAGAATTAGATTTTGTCTTTGCATATTCAAGTCAATCCTCTAGGTATGATTATCATTTAACTTATGTAATGCATACTTTTTCTTATCTCTTTTGAGATAAGAAAAGAATGTCAATAGAATTACTGCATTAACTATGGAGATGGGGTGGTGAGTTAAGGGGAATATCCCACCAAAGGTATGAACTGTGGTCTAGTAAGAGTATGGCAAGAGGAATAGAAGAAATGCTACTACATTACTTTTAATGAATTTCCCATGAAGATTGTCTTAGTCTGTTTGTAAAGCTGTAACAAAATATCATAGACTAATTTATAAATAACAGAAATTTATTTCTCACATTTGGAACTTGGGAAGTCAAAGACCAAGGCACTGGCAGGTTCAATGTCTTGTGAATATCCTGCTCTCCACTTCCAAGATGGCAGCTTGTTACTGCTTTATCTGGAAGAAAGGAATGCTGTGTCCTCACATGGCAGGGGGTAGAAGGGCAAGAGGGCCAAGTATTTTGTGAAGTCTCTTTTACCAGAGCCTTAATCCGATTCACAAGGGAGGAGCCCTCATATCTAATCACTTCTTACACGCCTCACCTCTTGCTACTATCACATTGGCCATTAAATTTTAATACCGGAATTTTGGAGAGGACATATTCTGACTATGGCAGAGATTAAGCTGTAAAACTTGACTAACATACATGATGAGACAGTTCATCTATTAAGATTTATTTTGAACTAAAGAGGTTTTGGAAGCTAGCCTAGAAAATGTATATCTTATATAATTTTGTTTTCCAAGGAAATGCAATTCTATTTTACAACAATTAAATGAATTTTAAGAAAATAATTTGGGAATAGTATCAGTTCATACATTTGAAGTCTCTTTATATGTATATGTGTGTGGGTAGTCACATCAGGTGGTATATATAATATTCTTTGTATTCGTTTGTAAGAGCTATTATCAAGTTCAGCTAGCTAACTGAAGAGATTGTGGTCAGCCTACAAAGAGTTGTCATGTGTATTAATAATGTAATCTGAGTGAGTGCACAGTGATGAAATTATACTGTTGATAGTTAATAAAGACCATAGAAAGTCTTGCATGAACGTGTATTGATGACAGCATGGGAGAATAATTCTGTCTAGTTACACTTTGAAATCCTGGCATGTCATAGAAGCTTTGTTTGATTTGTTGCTGTTGCTTTCTTGACAGAAATTCAATTTAGGGAGGAACTCTGAGACCAACGCATCTGTTACCTGCTTTGTGAAGCATGGCATTGAAGACTGTCTTATACCTATTAGCAATCATGGCAAGAAGACATTAGTAACAATAACACACATGCATAGTGTCACCTTCTTACTTTATTTAAAGTGTCATGGGATTGGGTCCCTTAGATAACTATTTCAAACAGGTTTAGATAATTTTGCAGTTTAAATATACAGAGGCTACCAAAACCAAGGACCATAAAATGTTGTTCTTTAGATCACATTTTTAAAAAAGTATCCTTGGTTATTTCCTCTTTTCAACGGCTTCCTTTATCTTCATTTTGTTTTGATAATGGTAAGAGTTAATTTTAAATGTTTTTGCCATAAGCATGTGTATTTGGAAATTATTTACTTACAAAATAGGCATCTAGTTGAGCAAGTATGTCCCAAAAGATTGATGTGTGTCTGGTAGTGCTTGCCCTTCACCTAAGTCCTTGTTCCATTAGAGTGACTATTATTGACAGAGCACCATCTTTGATTCTTCTTGACACCTAAAGACTCAGCGAGAGTCACCTAATCTTATTATTGCTATTTATAATTTGTCCCTTGACAATCAATTTTTACAACTAAGACACATTGATCAAAGTAACTTTCTGGCATTTATACTACTTACCCTTAGATTTAATTCAATCTGAAATACTTTCATGAAACACCTACTTTGTGCCTGGCTGCAGGCAAGGTTGCTCTGTCTAGCACGGGAGAAAAATAACTATATTATAGAAGAATAATATATAAGATGTTAATAGAGCATCTATTGTGGAAAAGATAAAAACTTTTGCTTTCATGGGAAGGGGCTAGATTGGGGTAGTCAGGAAAACCCCTGTAAGGTAATATTTGATCTAGATTTTGAATTATATATGTATTTTAATTACATATAGTAAGTACTGTATGTTCCCTGATGAAGTTCTGTTTTTCAGGGAATGCTGCTGCACTTAGAGTCTTTGAGAGCACACTTCTACTTTTGGATTAGTAGAAGCATGAATGGAGGTAGCAATTTTTAAGGCACATATTCTTAAGTAGACACTTTACAAATTATGATTGTGATTCTCAGTATCCTCTTTCTTTAGCTGTGGGCCAGTGAGCCAGGGTAACTTAAAACAATATAGGAAAATAATACATTTGAAGACTGGAGAAAATTTAGGAGATTTTACTTGTTACCTGATGGCCAACACCAAGATCCAAGCTTTCTTCACTATGAAGATTTTATAAACATATATTTATTAATCTCCTCACAGCTTCGCCCATCTTTTGCCACCATGGCATTCTATTAAAAAATATTAAGAAGCTTTGTTTATGTTTAGGTCCAGTCTCTTTTGATATTCCAAACAGGCTAAAACCATATACTTCAGCATTTCAGCGTATGTAACAATTATCCAAAATGACTACCATTGGTGATTCCAAGGTAACTGTGCATCAAGTTATCTCAGAGAAATTAATAACACAGAATTCTGAGCCTAACACTGGATGTTTCGCTGCAATAGGCCTGGTCTAGGAAAATATAATAAAGATTTTTAATATGTAATTTAGGCAAATCTGATTCAGTCATTTTATGAAATGGGGCCTGGAAGCTGTTAATCTAGATTTTATACACCTGCTAATGAAAATATACTTTTTAAAGTTCCGGTCTGTACTCGTGTTTTCGGGGGCTATAACTGGCCCCCAAGCAGAAGTATCCCGTACTGTAAAACTTATTGTAACCCAGTGTGAGGCACGGGGAGGAAGGAGATACAAATTAATGAAATTCATTATGAGCACTCATAACTAGTTAGCCATTTTCGCCCTGAGCAATCCTGGCAGAAAATTATGGGAGAATAAATGTCAGTGTTTTGTATTCCTCTTATTCAATTCCAGTTCTCTTTTCATGTTTAACATCTGGATGATTAATAACTTATTAATATTCTGCAATAGGAAGCTCTCAATTTATCAATGTTGAAAGACTTACTGTCAAACTATCAGAATTGGCATCCACAGTTGTAACAGAATTGTCTTTTCTATGAACTGTCTCATGTCGCATTTTCTCTCTCTCTCTCTCTTTCTCTCTCTCTCTGTCTCTCTCTCTCGATAGATAGATAGATAGATAGATAGATAGATAGATAGATAGATAGATAGATTTTTAATGGCAGTTTTTTTCACCATAAAACCTCTTCCTAGTCATGTAATTCCTTTCAAAGTCATTCAGACCAAAAGTCTGGAGGCTCTCCCTAACTCCTGATTTCCAGGGAACCCCCCATTCATCCATTCCACCTCCGGTCTTCCCTGTATCAGTAAATAACGACTTCTTCCACCTGGTGCTTTGGAGAAAATTCCAGGAGTCTTTCTTGACTCTTTTCTTTGATTTATACCACACCTTTCAATTTCCGCTACATGAAAGCCCTATTCATCCAGCTCTATAATGTAGCCTGAATTAATTCACTTCTCTTCCTTTCCTGTAACAAATCACTGCCATTGCCTGTGTTTCTGCTGTTGTCTACCTACAATCCATTATTTATGCAGTAGCAAGAGGAGACTATATAAAAACCAAATGGGATAGGGTCACTCCTTCATTAGTGATTCTCCAATAGATTCAAATTGCTTTAAATAAGATGCAAAATCTTTACCTTACCTACTATGCCATCAATCTCTGACTTCTGCTCACCTCTTACTATACCTCTAGTATCACATTCCCACAAGCCCATTTTGATCCAAACACACAGGCCATAATTCTGTTCTTTGGACACTGGGACTCATTCACTCTGGACCATTGCCCTCCTTCCTCTGACACATTTTATCCCAGACTGCCTCCTCATTAATAAAGTGTAAGTTCAAACATCAGCCATCTCAGATAGTCTTTCACTGATCAACCTAACTGTAGTGCCACCATTCTATTCCCTCTCTCAATATATTACCCTATTTAATTGTTTCATAGAACTTATTTTTTAATTGTATAGTGATTTAATCCAAGTTTTTCACTCTAAAATATAAGATGTGTCTGTCTTATTACTATATTTCTAACTCTAGAGAAGTCCCTTGTATATTGTAAGTATGCAATAAATATTAACTGAATAAATAAAGTAATACATTTCAAGGCACAATAACTTGAATTACTGATTTTCATTTTTGCAATTTAAAAGTTCCTGAATTATGAGAGGACTTTAATATTTTTTAAGACTCACAATTATTCTAACAATTCTCCTTTTCCCAGTTGAATCTCACCACATTCCATCTTCCACAGAGTTGCCAGAGTTAAATTTCTAAACCAATAAGGTGATGGACTTCTTACCATTCTCCAAATCCATAAGATAAAGTCAAAAGTCCTGAGCAATGTCTAAAGGCTTTTTATAGTTTATTCCCCATCTGTATTTTTAGCTTTTTTTTCTCCCTCTTCCCTTCGTACTCTACTATCTAACCACATAAAACTTGAGTAGTCTCAGACATATCATGTTATGTTGTGATCCATGCCTTTGCCACTACTAGTACATTATTCCTTTTGAAGTTCACATCAAGTGTCAGTTCTCCCCTCTTCATTGGCAGTTAGTTGTTTTCACAAGTCTCTGTCTTAGTGTTTAATACAGCATATGGTAATTATTTATATGCTATGCTAGCCCTGACGACTAACATAGTGTGCTCAGCATATGTCCCATACGTGTAAATTGAATGAGTGGATGAATGGGTGGATGGGTAGATGAATATATGAAAGATGTCTTCTACTAATTCATAATCATCATGTGAATAGGATCCTTTCCCATTCATCTAAGTGTTCCCTTGACAGTGGGCTTTAAACATGGTAAATACCTTTATTACTTATTAAGGCAGTGGATAAAATAACTGTACTTATTTATCCACTGTACCATAATAGAAGTACTATTAAGAGAGTGGCTAAAGTAATGGTATTCACATACTTTTACCGAAAGAAGCATTATCTTCATCTTAAAAAGTTTTTTATTTGTGTCTTCTACACTTGTGTTAGAGAACACAGGTGTAGAACACACACCTGTGTAACTGTAACCACTAGTTATTTGAGGGTACTGAGCACTTGAAATGTTTCTAGTCCAAGCCAAAGTGTGCTGTAAGTATAAAATATATACACTTAGCAGAAAAAAAGAATGTAAATGAGCTAGGCCATAACTTAACATGAATTATATATTGAAATGTTAATAATTTGGGTATGTTGTCACATAGACACTGTATTAGTTCATTTTCATGCTACTGATAAAGACATACCCAAGACTTGACAACTTACAAAAGAAAGGTTTGTTGGACTTACATTTCCATATGACTGGGGAGGCCTCACAATCAAGGAGGAAGGCAAGCAGAAGCAAGTCACATCTTATGGAGATGATGGCAGGCAAACAGAGAGCTCATGCAGGGAAACTCCCATTTTTA
This sequence comes from Chlorocebus sabaeus, assembly GCF_047675955.1. Lineage (NCBI taxonomy): Eukaryota > Metazoa > Chordata > Mammalia > Primates > Cercopithecidae > Chlorocebus > Chlorocebus sabaeus. The sequence goes on from NC_132913.1 coordinate 41,443,089, forward strand.
AAACTGTCAGATCTCATGAGACTCATTCACTATCACGAGAACAGCACAGGAAAGACCCTCCCTATAATTCAACTGCCTCCCACTGGATTCCAAAAGATAATTTATTTTTAATTTTGGAATAGGTCCAACTTTAGTATCAGGAAAAAAAAAACTCTCTGGTTTTCTTTATTTGACTTCATTCAGCTTTATTTAAATGTTTTATTTTGCATTGTATTTTATTTACAGGCTCTGACATACATGTTTTGAAACAATTATGATTTTACTTTTATTTCTGTAGGAAAAATTTTGTTTTGGAAATCATATATCCATCTATTTATCTATCTATCTACCTATAGAGAAAGAGACAAAGACACTTTAATTTGTAGTTGAAAATTGTGGTTTTCAATGAATCTGCTTACTTACAAATATTTACCTAGTAAACATTCTAGGTTTGGAATCACAGTTATCTAGGGGTACAAGAGGAAGGGGGGCCGGGCACGGTGGCTCACACCTGTAATCCTAGAGGCCAGGGCAGGTGGATCAGCTGAAGGCAGGACTTAGAGACCAGCCTGACCAACATAGTGAAACCCCATCTCTACTAAAAATACAAAAACATTAGCCGGGTGTGTAGTGGGTGCCTGTAATCCCAGCTGCTCAGGAGGCTGAAGCAGGAGAATTGCTTGAACCCAGGAGGCGGAGCTTGCAGTAAGCCAAGATTGTGCCACTACACTCCAGCCTGGGTGACACAGGGAGTCTCCAAAAAAAAAAAAGAAAAGAAAGAAAACAAGAAAAAAAACAGAAAGGGGATTTAGGGGATTTGAGAGGTTAAGGAATAAGTCTAAGATCAAGAACATGGTCATTTCATCATGCATTTCACCATGCAAATCAGCAATCAGGATTTATATATCAAATTTGATCATCTTTTTCATCTCTGATATCATACCCTGTTCTAGAGCTTTACTACTTTTTACCATGATAATTTCAACAATCTCCTGTTATCCTTCTCTCCAGTATTGTCTGCATTAAATCCATGTTCCACACTGCTACCAGAGAGATGATTAAATATTTATAATTTAAAACTATCACTTTCCTAAGTGAGAGCCTTTATTAATCACTAACTATGACCCCATTAAATACAGAGATAAAGTCTAAATCCATAGCTAGGGTATACATGCCCCTGTGCAATTGAAATCTGGCTACCTCCAATATCGTGTCTTGTTTGATGCGTCCCCTACCTCCTGCTACGTGTTCTAGGAACACCAGTCTTGTCTTCCTCATTCTCGTCTCCATAACCTGCTCTTCTCCACTTTCCTTTGCTGACTCCTTTTGTTGCTCTCCCATTAATAATCTGTTGAATTATGTATCATTTCCATACCCGATTTTATTATGAATCTGTTTATTATAAATTACCCGACAAGACTGCTTGTTCTGTAAGGCAGAGATCTTGCCTTATTATCTGTGGCTTGTTTTCCTCATCAGAAAAATGAGAATGACTCATTACTTACATTGTAGGAGGACTGAGTTAATACATGCTCCTGGCAAATAATCAGTGGTCATTAAATGTTAGTTATATCATTTCATATAATTATTGTAATTATCAATATTAATAGTAATTTGTTATTACCACACTGTTAAGCGCTCAGTAATGTGTATATAGTAAATAAAGATCAGGTGATTAATTATATTTAGAATCCCAGGAAAGAGGGACAGGGAAGAACTGAGTTGAATTAAGAAGGAAAAAAATCAAAAAGCAAGCTTGAGACCGGAAGTCTCTAACTGGAACTACTGATTCCTCTACCCTGGTCTAAACCTTGATCATCCAATTAGCTTACATACTAACTGTGTCCTGAGGAGTCATTTTTCATATATTCATTGCAAGTTCCCTCAGAGATCATAGTAAGTATTAGATGATGTCAGATAGGACAAAGGGAACATATGTGGCTTTGGAATAGGATTTTCAATGTACCCCCTTCAGCATTATCCTGATTTACTTCCTGTAATTCTATACTGCTAATTTGGCTTTTTTCTATTTCAATAATGAATGCCTAGGGGATTTGTTTTAAGCAACTAATAAGGATGTTGCAATTTTTCATCAGTTCAAGTTAGATCAAAGAGGAAATCTATCATGTAGTTGGTAAAAACAAAATTAGCCAAAAGATCATTCTAGAAAAAGCTGTAAAAAGAGCAATAAAAATCTCATATCAATTAATTGGTTATGATTTAAGTAGTTAACTTGTTCTCACTTTTTGTCCGACACTAATGATATTATTTAGTAAGCATAACATATTGTTATAGAACAGACCTAGTTCCTGGTTTTTTGAGTCATTTATGAGAAAATCAGAATTTAGAGTCAGAAACTAATTGAACTAGTCATTATGAGAAAAGCAGAATTTAGAGTCAGAAAACTAATCTGTATACAAATAAATATATTTTACATTAAAATAAGTATCAAATCACTTCATACATATTGCTGCAAATATGTAATGTAATGTGTGAAATCTAATATTAGGTAATAGTTACTGAGAATCTATTTTTTCACATGTAATTGTCATAATGATCTGGAGCTCAGGTTGTTTCCTGGAGTCATGCAGTGGCAGAATCACAAAATTCAACAGAGATCTGTTTGACCCTGGAGTCTGATATCTGAAGCACTGCCTTGTCTTATTTTAATCACGTTTGTGTGCGTGTGTGTGTGTGTGTATAGCTAATTGAACTTTTATGCCTAGAACAGTGCTGTTCTAACATTAGATAAGGATCATATACTTTTATTACCTCAAATGCCCATGAGTATCATATTTTTTAAATCAGTTATCATACTTCAGCTACCCAATCTCTAAAACTATATATATTTTAATCCTGTGGACTATTTTTATAATGAGATCCATGTCTATATTACCTTCATTGAAGCACAAATAAGTAGAAATTCTTTTTATTTCAATTAACTTTGTCTCTGTCCTGCTGCAAGAGATACCTGCAATCATAGTATTTAAGGATTTAATAAGTAGGTCTGTATTTCCCCTTTACAATTTATGTATGGCTTTATAAATATTGAAGACATCCCTTCTATACTGTCCTAATTCCAGATCAAAGACTCATCTTCAGTGTTTTTGGTTATAACAACAAAAACAGGAAGAATTATAATTTTCTTTTAAAAGAAGTGTTTGTTAAAATTCAGGGGAAAGAAGAGAAAGAGTTCCAATAAATGAGATCAAATGATGTTTCCAACTAGAAAAAATGAGAATATCCAAATCCGTCTTAAAAGCAAATTTAATTAAATCTGAGGATACAGTGGGGTTTTGTGATGGTGGTAGTTGTTGACCTATTTTTAGGTCACAAATCTCAGCGGAGAATGTAATGAAAGCTAAGGATTTTTTCTTCCAAGCAAAATGCTTGCATGCAAATAAATACAAACTTTTTTTAAAATTTCAGGGAATAGGGCCCAAAGGATGGACCTTAGGTTAATAACTTCTGACTGAATCTATAAATTAGGATTCACTTTACTGAATTGAATTCAGTTTTCCCTATCTCCTGCTAAAGCTTTGTATCTTCTAAAGCTATAACATGTTTTACTGCTTTACCACTTGATGTCTCCTCCTTTCATTTACATAATGCTGATGCTATTTCATCTCTTCAACTCTGCTATTTTTTTCATTAAAAGTTTTAGAAAACATCCAGCCTTTTAAGAATTGTCCCACATGCCTACTATATTATTTGAACATTATCTCAGAGGGATTATTTCATGTTCCCTTTTTAAATTGTTAATTGATAAATTATCATGTATATGTTTGTGAGGTAAATTGTGATTTTTGATATATGTACCTCTGTGGAATAATTAAATCAATCTAATTAACATATAAATCACCTAAAATACTTGTCATTTTTGCGTTAAGAACATTTGAAATTTAAATTTACTCTCCTAGCATTTTAAAAATATATGCTATTTAACTGTAGTCACCATGCTGTGCAACAGATCTCACAAAAACTATCCCTCCTGTCTAATTGCAACTTTGTAGCATTTGTCCAACATCTCCCATTTTCCACCACCTCTCAGCCTCTGGAAACCACTGTTCTCCTCTCTGAGTTTGAATGTTTTAGATTCCACTCATAAGCAAGATCATGTGGTATTTGCCTTTCTGTGCCTTGCTAATTTCACTGGCATAATGTCCTCCAGTTTCATTCATGTTGTCACAAATGACAGAATTTATTTATTTTTTAAGTCTGTATAGTATTCAACTGTACATTTATACCACATTTTCCTTATCCACTTATCTATTAATGGACACTTTGGTTGATCCTGTATGTTAACTGTTGTGAATAGTGAGGCAGTGAATAAGGGAATACAGATATATCTTTGGCATGCTAATTTCAAATCTTTTGGATATATACCCAGGAGTGGGATTACTGGATTATATGGTAGTTCTATATGTAGCTTTTGAGAAACCTTTATACAGTTTCTCATAATGGCTGTATTAATGTACATTCCCACCAATACTGTAGGGACAACAATGTTGTGTTCCCTTTTCTCTACCATCCTAGTAACACTTGTTATCATTCATTTTTTTCATGGTAGCCATTCTGACACGTGTGAGGTGATATGTTATTGTGGCTTTAATTTACATTTCCCTAATGTTGGGTGATATGGAACATATTTTTATATAGGTGTTGGCCATTAGTATGTCTTGTTTGAGAAATGTCTATTAAATTCCTTTGCTCCTTTTTTAATCAGGTTGTTTATTTGCTACTGGGTTGTTTGAGTTTCTTATGTATTTTGGATATTAGTGACTTGTCAGATGTATGATTTGTAGATATTTTCTTCTGATTCACAGATCGTCTCTTCACTCTATCATTTTCTTTGCTGAGCAGAAGCTTAAAAAGCTATCTTTTTTTTGCGGGGGGTGGGATAGAGAATCTTACTCTGTCACCCAGGCTGTAGTGCGGTGGCGTGAACTCACTGCAGGATCCATCTCCCTGGTTTGAGCAATTCTGGTGCCTAAGCCTCCTGATTAACTGAGATTACAAGCGTGTGCCACCACACCTGGCTAATTTTTGTATATTTAGTAGAGACGGGGTTTCACCAGGCTGTCCAAGCTGGTCTCAAACTCCTGGACTCAAGTGATCCTCCCGCCTTGGCCTCCCAAAGTGCTGGGATTACAGGCATGAGCCACCTTGCCTGGCCAAGAAGCTATCTTAGTAACAGTATTTCCTAGTCTTGTTTCTCTTTTTTGTGTGTTTCCCCATATTTTATGAATTTTTAGTTATTGGGAGATGCCACATACATTTGGTGATAAAGTGTGCAGTGCATTTTAAGCTATGACATTTATGCATTTATTTATTTATTGAATGTATGTGACCAGCAACTTACTAGGTGCTTGGAATATGATATGATTGATCTAGAAGGGTCTCTGTTCCAGTGAGGCCTGCAGTTTACAATAAGATTGACAGTAAACCATTAAGCCATAGATGGAGCTGTAATTATAATTTATGATAAGTGGAATGGAAGAAGAGACAGGGCATTGTGAGAAACAGTAATTTGTGCAGGGGCCCACCTATGTGAGGAATATATGTTTGGGATATTATATGCTTATGACGTTTTGGAGAAATTAACCTGATGTCAATAGAATGACTAGCAGCTAGTCAGATGAGAATGGAGCATAAAATTCCAGTCAACGAGAAAAATATGCCTTGAAGCCAGAAAGATCCTGACACAGTTAAGGAACTAAATGAAGCCAATGTGCCTACTCATATGAATTATTGGGAGAATGTCAGACAATGTGGTTTGATAGAAAGGCATGGTCCATATTACACAAAATCACAAAATCTACAGGGTCCTATTTAAGAGCTGTCTTTCATTTCAATATTATGGGGGACACTTAATGGTCCTACACTGGAGATTGATATGATCATAATTTTATTTTTAGAATACCATTTTGAAGGGGTTAGGAAAAACGAAATGGAACTGGCAAATATGGTGGCAGATAAACCATTTAGGAGATGACTTTTCTAGTTCTGATAAGAGAATTATGGTGGTTTTAGCTAAGAAAGTATAGTAATGATGGATAAAAGAAGATGGAATCAAGATGTATTTAGGGAGTCGATTTGATAGTTGGGAGGTGGAAGCAATGTTAGAAATGACTCTTAGTTGTCTAGCTTAAATAATTTAATGAATGTATGTCATTGTTAGAGATGTTGAAAACACGAAGACAGGCAGGATTGGTAGTTCAATTTTGGCTATGTGAACTTTGAGATGCCTGTGAGACATTCAAATTGATTGAGTAGAGACTAGGGCTTTATATAGAAATGTGTGTTTTCAATATCTACACTCATGCATTGCTTAACAGTGGGAAATGTGTCTTTAGGTTATTTTGTCATGCAAACATCAGAGAGTGTACTTACCATACAGCCTATTACACATCTAGGCTATATAGTATAGCCTATTGCTCCTAGGCTACAGATCTGTACAGCATGTTACTGTAGTGACTACTGTAGGCAGCTGTAACACAGTGGTGACTATTTGTGTATCTAAACATATCTACACATAGAAAAAGGTACAGTAGGCCTGGCTCAGTGGCTCACTCTGGTAATCCCAATGTGTCCGGAATTGGTGGGTTCTTGGTCTTGCTGACTTCAAGAATGAAGCTACAGACCTCCATGAGTGTTACAGCTCTTAAAGATGGTGTGTTGTCTCACTGGCCTCAGGAGTGAAGCTGCAGACCTTCGCGGTGAGTGTTACCGTTCATAAAGGTGGAGCATCCAGAGTTGTTCTTTCTTCCCATCTGGAGTTGTTTGTCCCTCCCAGTGGGTTCTTGGTCTTGCTGGCTTCAGGAGTGAAGCTGCAAACCTTCGTGGTGAGTGTTAGACCTCAACAGGGTGGCACAGACCCAAAGAGTAACCAGCAGCAAGATTTATTGCAAAGAGCAAAAGAACAAAACTTCCACAGCCTGGAAGGCGATCAGACCCCATTGCCGCTGCTGGCTCGGGTAGCTGGCTTTTATTCTGTTTCTGGCCCCACCCACATCCTGCTGATTGGCCCACTTTACAGACAGCTGATTGGTCTGTTTTACAGAGAGCTGATTGGTCCGTTTTGACAGTGCTGATTGGTGTGTTTACAAAGCTTTAGCTAGATACTGAGTGCTGATTGGTGCGTTCACAATCCTTTAGCTATACACAAAAGTTCTCCCAGTCTCCACCCATCCCAGAAGCCCGGCCAGCTTCACCTCTGACTGGCACTCGCCTCTGGACTTTGTGGCATCTAGCCTGGGCTCTCTGGCAGCCCAGAGGGAGCTCGTCCCAAACAACCAAGAGAAAAAGAGGGGAAGTGAAGAAGAGACGGAGACCTGCCATCCTGGCCAACGACCCTGCAAAGTGGGAACTGCGGTCCAAGCACGGGACCCAGCCTCCCATCAAGCCCAGCAGGCTCCTTCTGCTGCGCTGAGTGCAGGCAACAGAGCCCGCGCCCACCCTGAACCCGCACCTGCCGCGAGCGCCTCGCGCAGCACCGGCTCCTGCCTGCACCTCTCCCTCCACACCTCACCACGAGCAGAGGGAGCCGGCTCCTGCCCTGGGAGCCCCAGAGAGGGGCCCCACACAGCGATGGGCTGAAAGGCTCCTCCAGCGCGGCCAGAGGGGACACCGAGGCCGAGGAGGCGCCAAGAGATGAGTGAGAGCTGCTAGTACGTTGTCATCTCTCACTAGCACTTTGGAAGGCTGAGGAGGTAAGACACCTGAGATCGGGAATTCGACACCAGCCTGACCAACATGGAAAAACCTGTCTCTACTAAAAATACAAAAAATTAGCCAGGCATGGTGGTGCATGCCTGTAATCTCAGCTACTCCGGAGGCTGAGGCAGGATAATCGCTTGAACCCGGGAGGCAGAGGTTGCAGTGAGCCAAGATTGCGCCATTGCACTCCAGCCTGGACACCAAGAGTGAAACTCCATCTCAAAACAAAAAAAAAAAAAAAGAAAGAAAAATGTACAGTAAAAATACGGTATTAAAATCCTATGAGACCACTATCCTATATACAGTTTGTCCTTGATGGAAACACTGTTATGCGGTGCATGACTGGAAATGGCATTTAAAGCTATGGTCCTAGATAAGATATCCCAAGAAGTGAGTATGAAAGTAGAAAAGAAAATTCAGTATTAGCCTTGAAGAGGTTTAGCGCATGGGTCAAGAAATACAAAACAAAGAAGTAAACTAAGAAATGAGGGTAGGTCATTTCCCACAGAGAAAGGGTAGGTCAAGAAGGCTGTGAGAAAGGAGTGGCAATCTGTGAGCTATGTACCAAATAAAAAACTAAGATTATTGTCACTTGAGTTTGGAAAATTGCGTCTTTGGTGATACTCTCCAAAGAAACTTTACTAGCATATTAAGTTGAGAAGCCAGATTGAATTGTGTTGGAAAGAGAATGAGAAGTTAAGAAGTGGAGATAGCAAATGTAGGCAACTTTTCAAGAATCTTTGTTCTGAATGTATACAAAATGTTTTGTGGTGGAGGTGCAGGGGGTGGAGGGTAGCGTTTTGAAGAAATTCAATCAGGATTTCTTTCTTTCTTTCTTTTCTTTTGTTTTCTTTTCCTTTTTTTTTCTTTTTTTGTTTGTTTGTTTGTTTGTTTTTTGTGATGGAGTCTTGCTCTGTCGCCCAGGCTGAACTGCAATGGCAAAATCTCGGCTTACTTCAGCCTCTGCCCCCTGAGTTCAAGGGATTCTCCTACCTCAGCCCCCGAGTAGCTGAGACTAGAGGTGCTCACCACCATGCCCGGCTAATTTTTGTATTTTCAGTAGAGACGGGTTTCACTGTGTTGGTCAGGCTGGTCTTGAACTCCTGACCTCAGATGATCCACACGCCTCAGCCTCCCAAAGTGCTGGGATTACAAGTGTGAGCGACAGCGCCCAGCCCAGGCTATTTAAATGTACATTCTTCCTCTCTTTCTCTCTCTTCCTCTTGCTCCTTTTTCTTCCTATTCTTTTTCTCCTTTTCTTTCTCCTCCTCCTATCCCTCCTCCTCACCTTCTCTTCTCCTCCCACTTTCCTTTCTCCTTCCTCTCCCTATTCCCCTCCTTCTTCCCCCCATCCTTCTTCTCCTTCTAAGACAATGGATACTAAAGCAAGTTTAAATGCCTAGAGAAATAATCTGGTGGAATAAAAGGACGTTGCCAGTGAAGGTAATATAATCCCTTTAATAAATTTATTCTTCAGACTTGTGCATTTTTTTCACTTTGATACACACATTTTATTAATCACAATGGTAGAAATAGAGTAGGATAGATCTCAAAGTGTTATGTGGCCTTAAAATATACAGAAAATGTAACATTCATTTGGGATGTTGAAATCAAAGGACTGAGTTAGTATTAGAAGGTCACTTTTAGAATTCGACTTAAAGAGGAAGAGTGGCTGTATTTGCCAAAAAGATGAAGTATGAACTTAGCAGAAAAGGAAGTCAGGTTTTTGTTTGTCCATTTGATTTTGAGAAGGCTCTGGCTCTGTCACCCAGGCTGGGGTGTAGTGGCACAAGCTCAGGTCACTGCAACCTCCACCCCCAAACTCAGCCTCAGTGGCTGGACTACTAGTGCATGCCACAACACCCCAGTAATTTTTGTATCTTTTGTAGAGACGGGGTTTTGCCGTGTTACCCAGGCTGGTCTTGAACTCCTGGGCTCAAGCAGTATGCTCGCCCCAGCCTCCCAAATTGCTGGGACTACAAGTGTGAGCCACTCTGCCCAGCCCAGTTTTCTTTATATTGAAGTTAAGGTGGTCAAATTACTTTGAATTTGAAAGCAAATGTTGCAGACAGACTAATGGAAAGCAGATTGTATATATGAATTTATAAACCATATTTATGAAGTCAGTTCCAAATTAATATAACATATCTGGAAGATAGCAGATTAGAAAATAGAAAGGACTGGATGAGTATGAGGAATGCGTAAGAGAGAAAGAAGAGAATTCTGCTTAGAAAGTGAAAAAAAAAAAAACGGAATAGACACAGGCAGACAATAAGATTTTGGATGTGTATATCACAAGAGGAGATGGTGACTGAAACTAAATCTGGGAAGCTATTTTTCTGAAAGAAGGAAGTGGGAAATCATGTTTTTATAGCAGGGTAGATAATGGTTCAATAACAGGATAGATGAGACCAATACATATTTATTCATTATTGTTAATTTTATATTTACCTAAAATCAATTATCATGTTAGAGTTTGTTTATAATTATCTGAGAAGAGTTAGAGCAATAGTCATTCTCATGTACTTCTATTTATCTGTTCTGCTCCTCAGTATTCTTCCCTTTTTTTTTTTTTTTTTTTTGAGACGGAGTCTCGCTCTGTCACCCAGGCTGGAGTGCAGTGGTGCAATCTCAGCTCACTGCAAGCTCCGCCTCCTGGATTTACGCCATTCTCCTGCCTCAGCCTCCCGAGTAGCTGGGACTACAGGCGCCTGCCACCTCGCCCGGCTAGTTTTTTGCATTTTTTAGTAGAGACGGGGAGTATTCTTCCTCTTAACTACACAAACTTTTCATTATATTCTCATTTAAACTATTTTAACATCCACTTTTCCAGATCTGTTTCTGAGGTCCACCTGCTTACTAGAATATTCCACTAATGTCATTATAAACTCACCAATGATGTAATGAATAATTGATAAATTATCATAATAAGAATTTATAAATTTCACTTGTGAATTCACTGTAAGATCCTTTCTTAGTGACTAACTCTACCATTGTCTACTCACTAACACAAAGTACCAATAGTCAATCCTTTCCTCTTTCTTACAACCAATAACCAATCCTTCATCAAATGCTGTCCAGTCTTCCTCTTTGTTCTAAACTTGTGTTGAATCCAAATGGATTTTCCATCTCCTTAGTTTCCACCCTCATTTATTACATGGTATATTAAAACATTCTACCTAGTGATCCACCTTTGCTTGTTGTGCTATTGTTGTATTTGCCTCTCATTCTCATTCCCATCTTATTTAAACAACATCATTCAAGTTCATAATTAGGGGAATCAGCCTTTCCCTATTGATATGGTTTGGCTCTGGGTCCCCATCCAAATCTCACCTTGATTGTAATAATCCCCATGTGTCAAGAGTGGGATCAGGTGGAGATAATTGAATCATGGAGGTGGTTTTTCCTCTGATGTTCTCATGATAGTGAGTGAGTTCTCATGATAGTGAGTGAGTTCTCATGAGATCTGATGGTTTTATAAGGGGCTTCCTGCTTCACTCGGCACTTCTTCCTGCCGCCATGTGTGAAGAAGGACATGTTTACTTCTCTTTCTGCCTTAATTGTAAGTTTCCCAAGACCTCCTCAGCCCTGTGGAACTGAGTAAATTAAGCCTCTTGCCTTTATAAATTACCAGTCTCAGGCAGTTATTTATAGCAGTGTGAGAACAGCCTAATACACCTATTATCAGTGTGTGTAATTGGAGTGGACTTGTGCTGGCTGTACCCTTAAGAGCAGTCTGTTTCCCTAGCACAATGCTGGATTCACAGATGACATGAATAAGATGATCTATGACAGCACTCACTCAAACTTTGATTTGGGCTGTTGGGGAAAACAGTATTTTTCAGAGCTATTGCTGAGCTGTGTAGCATATGCAAGCCAAAAGTTTCTGGTGGTTAATTCTGCAACCACATGTGAAGAGAAAAGTCAACATAGAGGAAAATCAAACCTAGATGAGAAGACAGGCACTTGGCACCATTTTTTGCACACATGGATCCAGCTGTGTGCAGAGCTCTCACTCTCCACTGACTTTGGAAGTTATATGCGCCAATAATTTCCCCTTTTGTGCCTGAATAATTTGAACTGAATCTCTGTCATATGTAGCCAAAATTTTTAATATACCACTTCTATATATGGACCTTCCAATCTAATTTTTACTGCCACCAGATAAATATTTCTAACATAGAAACCTGGTTATCAAATCCCTCTGCTTTATTAAAGCATAATAGAGCCCTTGGGATAAACACAGTGCCTCACTGTGACCTGACAGATACTTTCATGATCTAACCTTTGACCTACCTTTCCAACTTTGTCTCTTGGCACTCTCCCTCCACCAAATTTGTCCACTCATGCTTCTAAGTATTCTTATATTTATTTGCTCTGCCTGAAATGTCTTTCTTTTCCCGCCTATTAATAGGTAGTAACTATTTGCTTTCCTTTACTCATCAGGTTTTATGGTTAAAACTCTTCTTCGTATCCGGTAGCTCTTAGTACATTCCTTTATGAGATCCCATAGAATTTATTTCTCTTTCTTTCATTTAAAATTCCATAAAGGGAAGAATTTTTTTCTGAATCTCCAGCTCTTACCAGATCATTTGGTCTATTAATAAATGTTTACCTAATGAATGCTTGGAGGAGTAAATGAATAACAATCTTTAAAAGGCTAAAATAATAAATTTACAGTGCCTTTTCAGTGGGAGCATGTTAGAATATTTTGCTCTGCTACAGAAGCCTTGCTCATTTAACCTTAGGCATCAGAGTCTAAAGTTTTGGGGAAAACAAACTCTTATACATTTTGTAGTTAGAATAAATTTTTAAATATTTATATGAAAAAACTGATTATATTTTAGAAATATAAAACAATTATTTTACATTTGATATTTTCTTTACTATTTGTTAACTTACATTACAGTGAATTTAGGCATCTTTCTTACATATTATTTTATTTCTGATATATACACACATATCCTTTTGAGCTTTCTGTATAACACTGTCTTACATGTCGTGATGTCTAAAATATTAATGCTTTATTTAGGTTTGAAAACTCCCCAGGAAGATTTGACATTTAAGACTAAATTCAGAGTGTATTATCATGAACTTTGACAGCTGAGAGTGTGACTGAAGGATCTTTGTCCTTACAAACTAAAAGCCTATTTATAATGCATAATGAAACACTAGAAAGCCATTTTCCTGCCGGGCGCGGTGGCTCAAGCCTGTAAGGGCGGATGACGAGGTCAGGAGATCGAGACCATCCTGGTTAACACGGTGAAACCCCGTCTCTACTAAAAAATACAAAAAACTAGCTGGGCGAGGTGGCGGGCGCCTATAGTCCCAGCTACTCGGGAGGCTGAAGGAGAATGGCGTGAACCCGGGAGGCGGAGCTTGCAGTGAGCTGAGATCCGGCCACTGCACTCCAGCCCGAGCGACAGAGCGAGACTCCGTCTCAAAAAAAAAAAAAAAAAAGCCATTTTCCTTACATGCTTCTATATCCACCATTCTCTACATATAAAATTTGATTGGTTTTGAGTATTTTTATTTAACAAAATTTAAGAAGTTGGTGAAGATGTAGTTGTTTTATAGATTCCATTTTCTCAATACGAAGCAAATTTCTTATTAATTTTTTATCAATTATAACAAATTATGAATTTGAAATGTACATAGCTTCCACTCGAAAAATGCTTCAGATATTGCCCATCTTTTTATTAAAATGAGATTAAACCAAGATGGTCTAAAACATTATAAGTTTACTTTTCTTTGTTCTTAATTTAAGACAAGTTAGAGCTTTCAAAATAACCACTTTACATAGATTTATATTCATGTCCATCTGTCTGCATATAATAATTAAGAAAAAATATTAAAATGATTCAATTTCCCTTCTTTAAAATTATTTTAAAAGGCAAACACTTTTCATTTACTTTCATTTCTTTCTCTCTCTCTTTTTTTTTTTTTTTTTTTTTTTTTTTTTTGGAGACAGGGTCTTTCTCTGTTACCCAGGCCCAAGTGCAGTGGCATGATTATAGCTCATTGCTGCCTCAAAATCCTGGGCACAGCCTCCCAAGTAACGAGGACTGGAGTCATGGACCACCACATCTTGCTATTTTATATATATATTTTTAGAGGTGGGATCTTGCTGTGTTGCCCAGGCTTGTGTCGAACATTTGATTTCAAGTAATCCTTCCACTCAGCTTCCAAAAGCACTAAGATAACAGGCTGAGCCACCTCACTCGCTTCATTTCTCTTTTTATTAAACTATTCAAGTTGCTTCTTACAAAAAGACCTTTATATTCTCTATTATTGGGGATTTTAAAAATGTACCCTATCATTTGCCTTACCTCTTACAAAGAGGATTGCTGAAGAACATGACAAATAACAAATAAAATGTAAACTCCAGATTCCAGCAATGAAATTATCATTACTCAGTATATAATTCACATTTAACTTCTTATTTTGAAACATATGAATGAACAAAGTACTATTTCTGGAGGGGACTACATCTGGCCATTCATTTAGAAACCTGCCTAATGTGTTTGAAGGGAAAATAAAATTGTGTAAATTAGTGGAAAGAAAGGTTATCAACAACATTTTTTTTAAGTTTATGTTTTAACTTTATGTATCATATGTTCTATTCTAATTTACATACTTTTTGTTTTCAATGACATCAAATGATATTATGTACATCTTCTGGCACTTGTTAGCCTCATGAGTTTTGTAGACCATGCTGATGTTGTTGATCCCCTTATGTATACAAAGCTTTGGAAATATTTATCAAAAAAGGAAAAAATCTTCACTGAGGAATTAGCATTCCAGTGATATGAGAATTATGCAATGTTAAGATTAAAATAATTTTCTTTTTTCATGAGTAATGCATGCTCATAGTTATAAAAAGAAAATAAATTAAAACTGCATAGAAGTATATAAAGTGGAAAGTAAAATGAAAAATATGCTGTCCCCACAGAAAATATTTTAAGATATATTTTCAAAAGAGGATGTATGAACAGAATTTATATGCACTTAATCACCTCTGAACTTAGTTGACAATCTAAAAAGTTGTCCGGATTAAGATCTAGGTAAGCTGTAGGGGTCTAGGAGGCTTAAATGACAGGAAAAGATCAGAATTATCTTCTACAAGATATCCAACAAGTCTGCACTTATGAGATCATGAGGACATTTCAGTTTCCAGGAGACCAATATATCACATTAGCTTTGGATTGATATCAGATTTCAGGAAATAATAATAGAAATTTGACAAAACAGCTAGTCAATAAAAGGACAAATATGCAGATAAATGAACCCAGAGAATGGTCTGACTTTCATCAGTTTCTTAGCAGTCAGCCTGAGCATTAACATTCAATCAGTGTTACATTTACTGTTTCCTCAAAGACTTTGAACAGATGATTTCCTATATATCCTAGAATCAGTCATTGACAGAGATGTAACAGTAACTACATTTCCTCAGTCTCCAAACCCTCCTTCACTCCCAACTCGGCCTGTGAACATTCTCCCATTGTTTCAGCCATCTAAAGAGGCAAACAAACTTACATACAAGAAATATGCCCTCCCTTTACCTCCAATCCTCCTCCAGATGTTGTACTATTCCTCACCTTTTCTTAAGAGCCAAAATTATAGAAGTAGCTCTTCACTGATTGTCTTTACTCACTCATTTCCAATTTATTACTCTGTAAGAGAAAGACTGAAAGGCCTGCTGGATTTCCCAACATGGAGGCCCTCTGTGACACTTGGGAGAGGAGCACCAATAATGATTTTGGAAAACAGGCACCAGATTACAGTGGGTAAACTAATCGCTTACTTTTCAGTATATTCATTCTCAGCAATTCTAAAGTCATTTTCTACTAGATCTTAAGCTCTTAAATTAATTTCCTGACTTTCTGTTCTTTTTCACTTCAGATCTTAAAAATACATGTGCACATATGCATACACATATTTCTGAAGAAAAGAAAAGTTATTTTAACTTAAATATTTACATTTTGAGCTTGGGATAGAAGCTGTTAAAATCTTGATCTTGTACAATTTTTTTTATGATGAGTTCTATTATTTTGCAATGCCAGTAATAAAACAAGTTGTAATATAAGTAGTCAACAGTGAATCATCTTATAACAATCAAGGGAGTAGGTGATACTTTTTAAATCCTAGTTTTTAAAGACATTGTGCTAAGAAGGCCCATTGTTTATCACATTTAATTCATGAAAGATTGCAGAAGTTTGTAAAGTTTAAATAAGACACTTGTGCTTTAGTTTCTGGCCCAAATACTTGTCCTGATTCTCCAAACTATCTCCTTTTTGTTTTAGATGAGCACAAAGAAATAATGGCATTTTATAGACAGACCAAATTGAATTATATTAATTTGTTTACTCACATTTTAAGCACATAGTACACTGGAGCTTAGAAAGATAAAGGAATCATTTTCTCTGGACTCCAAAAGCATCTAATAGGTTTTTACCACTTACCAGTATATTAACCAATTATTTCCACCTGCCAGAATATTCTAGTAATAAAATGCACAAATTAGTATTGTCAGTCAATTAACTTAGCCTTCTTGAATAAAGGCTGTTACAGTACTTGTTGATGCAAACAGAAAAATGAAAAATGAGAGCCCGCTTTCCTTATCATACAAATAATTAATAGAAATAGTAATGTTTACTTTTCATTGTTGTATTATGTATATTGTATTAGACAATAATAATTTTTTAAAGTGAATGATCCCCACCACCGTGTTCAAAGCCAGCATCTATTGTTATTAGAATTCTTATTTGAATAACTCTTTGCTTAGTAATTCAACTAATTACATTGTTTTGTTTTGTAGGTAGGTATTTCTTTTGACTGTTGGCTTGAGGTTGATTTTGTTCCCTAAAATTAGAATCTATAATTATAGAGTAACATTTGAGATCTGAGAGAGCAGTGACCTTGAATTTGTAATAATTTGACAATCACAAGTGCAGTAGGTTCTCCTTAGAGAATGAAAGGCAATTCTATTTGAGGTTTCTAGTAACAGATTCCAATGACAACTCATTCCCTTCTGCAGGATATGGAAAAAGGAGTTAGAGTTCGGATACTAACCCTATTCATTACTGTTGAAACCTTCCTTCTGACCTGGAAATTCTCTTTTAGAGCACAGAAATTGACAGTAAAATGAAGTTTGTTCTTTTCCGCAAAGAAAACATTACTTGTTTATCTTATTATGAAAATTCATTTGTTTTACCGTTTATTAATGTTTGAAGTGGGGCTTTCCTTTTTCCCAAGACACCACACCACTGAAATTCTCAGAGAGAAATGGTGAAACCACCCCAACATTTCTCCAAAATAGTTTTCATTTCTTTTATAGTTGCTTGAATTCCAGCTGTATTTGTTATATTAGGAAAAACTTAAAATGCTATATGTGGGTGCATTTTTCTAGCATTTCAGAAAATGCACCTTTTTAAAAATCTTTTTTTCTCACCATTTATTCTCTACATACCTTTGTTCCATTTCTGCCTGCTCTTTTTGCACAATTTACAGGTTGATCATACTCTCCTTAGAAAAGAAAGCATTGGGTATTTTGTCTACAAATCCTATGTAAGAAATCTTGCTGAAATCAAATAATCTAGATGAAATTTAAATTCCTAAAAGAAAGTTATAGTATCTTCCACAATTAATAATGCAGATTATTAGCCAATGAGGCAGATCTTTGAAATGTTTCCCTACTTTTCCTCATGAGTACTTTTTATTTTCAATGAAATTATATTCTGATCAGCCAATATCATGAAAGATAAAGAGGCTTTTATAAGAAAACTGAATAGACCTTACAAATAAATAAAACAAAGTACCTTATATTATTTTAATCCCTAAAATTATTGTTGATAAAACACAGAATGCATTTTGACCTGGCCTATTCCTTTTGTTTTTAATCTGTTATTTGTTTCATAAAAGGTGAACTATGTAGAATCTTTGCATTGTAAGAGTACATTTCCCCTGCAGTAGCTCCTAGACACCCTGAAGAGGCAAGATCCATGTTTAGAGAATTCAAAGACTTGATTTCTGGTCAAAGCACAGCCTCCAGCTATTTACAATACTTTTGTCCCATTATTTTCCCTGTTTGTGATGCACTTTCCCCATATGTTGCCTCCTCAATCATGGACTGGTTGAGGATTTATAATGAGTTCATGGAGTAAGTTGGATTAGAAAGAGAAGCATCATTGAAGTGGTAGGTGTGATTGGTGTCAACAAAAGAGAGACAAACATTCCTTTAAAATTCTGCTTTATTTCAAAAAGATTTAAGGACAATGTAAGAAATGCTGTTTAAATAAATCATAAAGAAGACTAAATTAAGAAAAAAAATGCCAGCTCTAGTTCAGAGTTTACTTGTAGCAAGAGAGGAATACTTGATTTAAACATGTAACTTCTGTTTATTAAGCCAAAAATATAGCTCTTGTTTAAATTATTTGAAGATAGAATCTGGGATTTCTTTAACATATAAAACTATAAAAGGGTCCACCTTTAGGTATGTAATCAAGTGATCTTAAAACTTCAATATGATTTTAAAGGAGAAATCTATTATTTTGATTTTTAATTTGTTTTTCAGCCCTTTTCATAGAATACAGATGTGAAATTATTTAATAATACAATTAAATAAACACATGCCATGTTTCATACAGCTAAATGTAAGAGATAGCAGTAACATATAAGGGCTTCTGGATAGGTACTGTATCTCTTTGGGAGTGATTAAGTTCACTATTTCTTTTCACTATGTTATTGTAGATGGAAAGCTGATCCATTTTGTTGATTTTTATTTCCTTTTTTTTTCTTTTCTTTTCTTTTCTTTTCTTTTTTTTTTTTTTTTTTTTTTTGAGACAGAGTTTCGCTCTTGTTGCCCAGGCTAGAGTGCAATGGCAGGATCTTGGCTCACTGCAACATCTGCCTCCTGGGTTCAAGCGATTGTCCTGCCTCAGCCTCCTGAGTAGCAGGGATTACAGACATGGGCCATCATGCCTGGCTAATTTTCTATTTTCAGTAGAGACAGCGTTTCTCCATGTTGGTCAGGCTGGTCTTGAATAAATTTATCATTTTATTTTTAATAAATCATTTGGAAATTATCTTATCACAGGCAAAAGTATTTATCACCTGGGATTTTCATTCTTCAATGGTAATAGCTGCTCTTAACTAGCATTACATTGAAATTAAGGATAGCTATATTTAACATTTTGATATTGCTTGCAGTCAGTGAGGCATGATATTTTATATTACATTTAGCAATTACAATTGAAGCTCAGGGCATTTATGAGGTGTTCATGATGGGAAGGGAGGAGTTGATATATGAAGATTGCTTTGACTTTATTCATTACACTTCAAAAATGCTGAGCAATAAGGTCATTCTTCATAATTTTAGGAAAAAAGAGAAGTTTAATTTATTTATTTATTCATTCATTTATTTATTTGTATGGTGTATGTGTGTAGACAGAAATAGAGAAAACTATAAAAGCCCTATATAAAAGTGTATATACCTTGTGATATCATGGCAAAATAATTATGTGGTGATAAAGCAAATAAGTGGTTGATCTCTAGGACAGAAAATTTCTTGTGAAGAAATGTAGCTATGATAATTCTTCACATTTTTATAGGAGTTTAGGTTACACAAGTGTATGCATTTATCAAAACTTAGGAAATACACATTTAAGCTATGTGCATTTCATGGTATATAAATTTTACTTAAAAATACTGAAACGGAAATCAAACTCTAGTTAATAAAGCACATGGCAACATTAGGGAGGAGTGTGCCTATACTCTGACAGGCATAAAACATCTGACGAATCAGAATGAATAAAGGGGCTCACAAGAAAAAATATGCTAAAATAGCTAGGAAAGCAAAGAAAAAAAAGCTACAAGGGAGAACTAGTCTTGCTGCATATTAAAACATAGTATAAAGTTTTATATTTAAAACAATGCAATAGTGGAGCATGGATAGACAGACAAAATGAATGAAATAGAAAATAAACAGATACATACAAAAATAATTGAGGTTTAATATATGATTAAAAATGACAAATCACTCTCCTATCACTAATAATTGATGCTGAAACAACTGGTTTGTCATTTGATAAAAGATATAATTTGACACAAATCTCACATCAGAAGAAAAGACTAAGCTCCATATAAATCAGCATTCTAATGTTTTTGAAAAAACTAGCTAAATTCCTCTTAATGTCGGTGAAGGGAAATGCTCTCTGTCTGTGGTGATAATGCATATGCAACGGAAGAAAATATTGATACATACAACATTTTACGTAGCAAAGCAATAAGTTAAATGAAAGGACAAACATCGAACTGATGCAAAATATTTCCAGATATATCACAGCTAAAGTGCTAATATCACTATAAAGATGTCTAAAAAATTGATAGTGTTAAAAGCAAGACAAGCCAATAAACAAAAACCCTCCACCACAATAATGAATGAAAGACTAGAAAAGACATTCACAATACACATGGAGAGATAGATAGATAGATAGACAGACAGACAGACAGACAGACAGACAGATAGAGACAGAGAGACTGAGAGAAAATTGACGTTTCACATATTCAAAGATGTTTGACTTCATTCTTAATTTTTAAAAATGCAAGTTAAAACTATACTGAGTTGACCTTTATTCACCTAGCAGTCTGCTAGAAACTTAAATGTATGATAGCACATTCTGCTTGCAAGTCTATGGGCAAACCAAAACTGTTCACACGTTGACGATGTGAAAGTAAACTGCAACAACCCTTATAGTGAGAGATTTGGCAATACCTAATAAAACTGTATATGCATTTACCTTTGATTCAGCAATTCAACTTCTAGGAATTTACCCTCAAGATACAGCTCCAAGTATGTGAAAAAATACATGCACAAGATACCTGTTAAAGGAAATAGTTATCAATAGATGATGTAGGTACAAGAGAAAAACTTCTTCGTCCTCTTGATGGTTTGCTGGAAATCACTGACAAAGGCAGATTAATATGAAAAAAAAAAAGTCATACAGTTTTATTTTATCACAGTTTTACATGACATGGAAGCCTTCAGGATAAAACCCCAAAGATATGGGGGAAATTGTCCATTTTTATGCTTAGATTCAACAAAGTATGAACAGCTGTGTAGAATATTACTAGACAAAAAAGGGTATGATACAATGCTAATACACTGAGTGGGGAAACCCAACAAGGGCTGTCTGTCTAGATTTTTACCTCTCTGTGCAACAGTCTTTCCTGATGGGTGTGGGGCAGGACCCTCTCCAGAATGGGAATCTTATGACCTGTAGTTAAACAAGGTAGGTCAAATATTTTCTTGATGGACAATTTTTACACAGAAAGTTAGAGGGTGGTGAGTTAGAGTAATATTTTTAGGTTTTGTGACTGGCTTTGGGGAACAGGGTTCTGTTTATTATGACCCACCTTGGAAAAGAGGGATTCTGGCTAGCCTTAGGGGAGAATGAGTGAACAGAGACAGGAGGGCAGGAGAAGGTCAGAAAAAAACTTTTCTTATGAAGCCTTTATTTTGGTGTATCATTTTCTGAGCTCCAATAATGATATAACTAGTGAGTGAAATTTTGATAAAAATTGAAAAATTAGCAAATTCTCCCCTTAAGTGATCAAAGTTAACATTAGTAATGGCACAAATCAACATTCTCTGTCAACTTCTCTGATGCACTAAGTACACAATATTACTTCTGTTGCATTCTTGTCAAAAAAATGCTTCCCTGAATGTAATGACAAGTCTCCCTTCCTCCCAAAATGATGTGCCTATAATTGTCATTTATAACAATGATTGTACTTAATGAGAATAAAATACAAACAGAAAAAATATAGTGTTTATTCTTTAAAACGGTGCATGGAGAAATATGCAAGAAGATAAATTTATGATGCATATAGTTTTTAATTGATACTTAATTTAGCAGCAATTAAACCTTGCAATTACTATTTGATATTTTTAAAATTTTATTTTAGTAGGTAAAACAACATGATTTCTCTGCTTTAATTTTTTTAACTTATTTTACACACAAAACCGATATTAATTGTTCTTATTGATGGATTTAAAACATTTTTGTAAATATAACAATTAGTATTTAAGTTTCTATGCCACAAGAATAAAGTATAATTGTTCCTTAAAACATTTCTTTAGTGTCAGAAATTCATGATATTCAATTTCAGAGTGTTATTAAACACCATTTATTTTGATTTTATATTTATTGGCATTAGTATATAGTACTATATAGTTAAAAAAAAAAAGAAAAAAGAAATGGAAAAAGTATCTTAGCCAAAAGAAAAAATAAATTCTCACAAAGCCCACATTTTTTTTCACTGTGTGCAGAGAGACTCTCCTCATTGACCCTGCTCAAATAAAGTGCAATTATCTGCCTGACTTTCTGCTCCACTTCACCTAAAGATGCAACTGTTCCTCTGGCAACAGAACATATCACTTCTCGTAGTCAGGGTGATTTAAGGACTCCTAGGCTCAGTACATCCATGCAGAGTGATCCAGTGTGTGTACTGCACAAAGACACCAGCTGAAGAAATGAGTGGGTGCTCTCTGCTGATGATGTGGGGAGGGGCTGTCTCACTGAGAAAAGGGTGACTTTTTCTGGATACAAAGGCTTCATTTGCTTTTAGGTTTGTGGAAGCAGGACTCCACTGGCTACCTGGGGCACATTTTTCTAATCACACAAAAATAGGCTGGTTGTGGCCTTCATTCTAGCTTAACCCATTTCCCAATTGCCTCTACAATACTCACCAGTGGCACTTGTGGCTGTAGCATTTACCCTGAGATAACTTTGCCATGAAATATCTCACTTTTATTATTATATTTGCATGGCTCTAGTATATTAACTTTGGAAACAATAGACATCATTCTATTTATTGCATTCTGTTTTTAGTAGTGGTATTTCCATTTACAAAATATAGTAATTCTCAATCACTGTAAATGTCAAATCCTAGAAAACATAGCATTCGTATGTATGTTGTTAACATTGTTCTCAAACAGTTTGTTGGCTGAAGATTCATTTGATGAATCCAATTTTTCTGAAATAGATGATTCTTATGATTCAGATGATTCTGATGTTAGTTCTGTTTAGAAATAACTCCAAGAACAGTTTTTATATTTCATTTTCATGTTGAAAATCAGTCAGATTTGCCTCAGCCTCAAAGAGCGTGTTTATGTAAAATTAAGCGAGCACTGGCAGAGATCTGCACTTTTTTTTTCCTAAACGGGAAAGGGTTAACAAGCCCTTTTTACACCTTAATTGACCCTATCTCTTTAGGTTACTACTTTGGTCCTGAGCTCTAGTTCGCATGTTGTACTGTGATCTGTGAACTGATTATGTGTCATACACTTTTGTATGAATATCTTGCTGCAACCAAATCAGAAGCCCTGTTTCTCCATGAAGGAATTATTTTCTCTGGGACTGTGATCTATTCCTGAAATCGTCCCCTGGATGTGGTCCCTGCTATTGTTACTGAAACACTAGAGGTTTGCTGTAGGACCTGCTGCTCACCATGCAGAAAGCCAATGACTGAAAAGATGAATATTGCCAAGGAAGAAGGCTTTAATCGGGTGTTGCCACCAAGGAGCTCAGTCTCAAAGCTATCTCTCTAACTGACTAAAACTGGGGGTTTATATAGCTGGGAAGAAATATAACAATGTGTGAGGAAACAAGAACTAGGAAGGGGCAAGGAAACAAGCATGATGAATGAGGGGTCTGGAATCTCATTTTCAGGATGTGGTGATCTGGTGTGTTTCAGTTCTTTGATGCTTTTTTTTTTTTTTTTTTTTGAGAGGCCTGAAGGTCCTTTCCTGAGGAAGGAACTCAAATAAAACAAATATAAGTTTCAAGCTTTAAGATCAGAAAGGTCAATTTCTATGTTTATTAAATAGAACAGTTTATGGGACTATTGGGTCAGTTTCACTACCTGCTACCAAACTCTACAAATACCATCAATTTATCTGATAGTATCCCTTCATTGTGCTCATTGCTGTATACCACAGGCAAGGCTCTTGTCCTTTGCCAACACTGGGCTGTTCTTAACCTAGTATTTTTCTTGGCACTAAGGACACAATATCAGTTCTGAATCTAATGATGTGTAAATACCAGACACATCTCTCTTCCTTCCAGTCACATCTCATCCTAATTTACTCTGAATACAGAGCTTCACTTGACAATTCGAGTTTCATTATCAATAACTACATCTTTCTTCAAGATTGTGTGGCCCATAGCCAACATATGTTTAGTATATACAAATTCTCAAACTTTTGCTGAGTGTGTGTGTGTGTATGTGTATATACATAATTTTAAAATTTCTATGGGTGAAAAGTCTCATTAGAAGCATACTAAGAGGAAACAGATCTTTTCAGAGAATCGTTCAGATTTTGCACTGAAAACAGTAGTTACGCTATGATCAGGAATTTTCTACACACTTCAGAATGACTTCATCCTCTCAGTGGGTTTAATTGCCCAATATCCTATTTATATAAGGTGAATAAATTTATAAAATATACTGGGAGATGAGGAGAGGGAATAGTTGAATGCCACTGGAGAAAATTAGGATTTCTGAGAGGAAGTGTGACTTGAGGCCTATCTTGGGTAATATATGTGAGTTCTGCATGAAAGAAAGCATTCCATATAGAAGGCATTCTACAGCTAGAAAGAGTTAAAAGCATGAGAGGGCTTTGTTCCCTGAAGAAGCATTGATATGTTCAACATTGCTGAAGAGTTAAAGGCAATAATGAAAGGAAAAGATAACATGAGGTGAAGCTGATGCAGATCCCGTGGAGCCTTTAGACTTTATCATTAGGAAAGCAGAGTCATCAAAAACATTTGAATAAAGGAGTGGATGTTTTAGATTTGCATTTTTGTCTGCCATGAGGAGAATATATTTTGAGGATCAAGAATACTCCACAGATGCACTGTACTGACTCCATGCAATAATTTAAGGATTTGTTGATTCATGATGTCAACATCATGATTGTAATGTCAACATCAAAGTTTCTGGCTTTTAACCTGGGTGGATAGTGGTTTCATTGTCTCAGAGAGGTAAAAATCATGAGCACCTGGGTGGTCAGTTGACTGGGATAAGACCATAAATGAGAGCAGAAACAAAGCCCAGACCAGAGTCGAGACCTGCTGACAACAAAATGCAGTGTTATTTTTACTAACAAAAGTAAAAATTTAACTTACGTATTGCAGGAGGAAGTTTGTTGCAAAGTCATTTTAATTATAATTATCACAGGCAATAAACTTATTTATTCTAGGCAACTAATTGTTAACTACTTCCAATAGCATGAAAGAATTATATTCAGAGGTTACATAAAGGGAACAATCCCATAAATTCATGTTCCAAAACAACAAAGGCCACAACATTTACTTGAATGGTGTTCTTTTACTTTTATTGTCATTTATTTCCAAAATTTGAGAGGGTTCTTCACAATAGAAAGAATATAAAACTTGCTTGCATAATACTGTAAGTTATCTCCTTCATTTTTATGTCCTAGATAAACAGGCTGTTTTAAAATTATTGACATTATGGAAATAACTCCAGTGGTAATATATGATTGTTGTTTATTTAATAGAAATTATATTCATGACATTTTATTTTTAAAAATAACTTAGATATCAGCCTAGTGTACCCTCTGTTAAAATCCAGATGAGATCCACTAAACCCCAGAAGAATTATCTATGGACGTTCAGAGAGCCGTGCAAGATTTATTCAATTCCCTGGTAGACTTAAGTGTTTTGTGACTGCTTTTGTTACTGCTTTCTCTGCTCCTCACAGTTCAATCCAGATACTAAATTTGGCTTTTTTCTCAAATTAATGACATTGCCATGACATTACTAATATGATGCATTTATTAATAGGCTAAATTTAGTAGACAATAAGAGAGGAAGTGGGCTTGTATTGCAAAATTATAGTGAAACCTGAACTTCAGACACATTCATTTTTCGATTTCCTCCAGCTATCACACCAGCACTGAGGAGCTCACTGGCCTTTTTAGCTTCACATCATTTGACTTGCTCCTTTCCTCATCATAGTCTCTTTTTACTCCTTTCTTTAGTTTTCCCCAACTTAAGCCCCTACCCTTCTGGAATGAAGCAAATATTCCCCTTATTTCATTCAAAGCAGCTATTTCCTCGGTTTCCTGGCAATACATACCTCCCTAAAAGAAATTCTTCCTGTCAAAGGCAGTTTCTTTCATAAGTGGGTTGCCAGTGCTAGTTGTTAAAATAATAATATGTTTACTTTCTGAAATAACCTATCTGTGCTTATGATTTAAAGACATGGGGGCCTTTTCAAAACACTCACCTTAGAAGATGGCATGTTTCTATTGATGATGTTGCTCTTATAAATGGATTTTGTTTTGTTTTTATTTTGGGTTGCTCCTTCATTACTACTCTGGTGAGGCACTTAATTTATTCAAAAATGATAAAAAAAGTTTTATTATTTTAAAGAACTTCAATTAGCACCAAAATACTTTTCAAAACAAGTCTATAAGGGGTGACTATTCCTTTTGAAGTTCTATTTCTACAATTTTAGTAAAAACCACAAGGTGCAGTGGAAGATAAAATGAAGTTTTATCATTGAAAGTAATGGCAAAAACCATGATAACTTTTGCACTAACCTAATATCTAACCAATTTTGTTTGGTTTTATTTTTCTATTGATTTATAAAAACTCAAATAAGAAAATTATGGCTATATACAATAAAAAAGCACCATGTAATAAATTTACATATATGTTATACTATATTCTAGGCACTGGCCTACTTTACATTTACTGCCTCCTGTCTCACAACTCTGCGAGGTAGTTAATATTATTATTCCAATTTTACAACCAAAGAAACTGAAGCACAGAGTGCTGAAAGAAAGAAAGAAAGAAAGAAAGAAAGAAAGAAAAAAGAAAGAAAGAAAGAAGGAAAGAGAGAAGCCCAGTCTAACTCTAGGCCTATGCTGCCCTGGACCATCTCAGATAACATTCCAATTATAACAGTGCTGAAATGTGATTGGTGAGTTGATCTAATAATTCATGCAATGCCTGCCTCACCGTGAAGCTTTCATTCATTCAACCTCTTATTAAATATATTTTGTGATATGAAAATACAACTAGTAAATAGCACATTTACAGTCTCTAAAGTTAATAGTATTGATCCTAATTGTCAATGTTCTACTCTGTTCTGCTTCTTTCATGGTGTCCATAAGTTTATTCCCATTCATTAACCTTCATGCTTTAAGGCACCAAGCCTTGATGGACAGTTACTGCTTTAGACTTTAAAATCATCATCACTCTAATAATCACTGTAGACTTCTTTATATCTAAGTCCTATTTATTTCCATTAAAGTATACTGTGACAAAAATAATGTACCATCTTTATTTACCATGTGACTTAGTTAGGACGGTGATATAACTACCATTGTTATCAGAAACACTATCTGAACTAGTAAAAAACTTTATCCCATCAGGAAAGAACATTTTAAATCAGACTGCATGGGTTTGAAACCCAGCTCCGCTACATAGAAGCAAGTTACTTAAATGATTGGAACATCAGGTTCTTTATTTATCAAGTGGGAGTAATAGTATAATTAGGTTTGGTGCAGTGGCCTGTAATACTAGTATTTTGGGAAGCCAAGGTGGGCAGATTGCTTGAACTCAGCAGTTTGAGACAAGCCTGGGCAACACGGTCAGACTTTGTCTCTACCAAAAAATACAAAAATAAGTTGGGAGTGGTGGCATGTGCCTGTAGTTCCAGCTACTTAGGTGGCTGAGATGGAAGGATGCTTGAGCCCAGGAGGCGGAGGTGGCAGTGAACCAATATCATGCCACTGCACTGCAGCCTGGATGACAGAGTGACCCCGTCTCAAAAAAAAAAAAAAAAAAAAAAAAAGAAAGAAAAGAAAAGAAAAAAAGTACAATTGGTTCTTAAGGAATATTATAAGGATTATCTTTTCTGTGAACCCCACAAAAGACCACCAGAATAACCTGATGAAGAAGAAAACTGAGTTTATTTCCTGATCACCACCTTAACAGACGTCTTAGTAGTCATAGAAAGGAGAGGCCAAGGTGGGTATTTGTAGACATTAGGAATCTGGACTTAAGCAGTTTAAAGAGGTCTTTTAATGTATTGGGTAAAGTACATAATATAATAGTTTGGGATGGGTAGACATAATAAGGAGGTTCTGGAGGTTAATTGATAAGCAACCAGCTTGTCTAGTTAGGCAATATAAAATTGTCCTAGGAAACAGGCTGTTTACCCACGTGAGCAACCTACCCTCCTGAGAATGGGGCTGTTTGAACAGTTTATTGTTTCAATAAATTTATTTCCTAGTAGTTCTTGATGCATGAAATGAAGTTATTTATTACTTTTAAGCCTTATCATAGTTCTGATAGGTAATCTGTGTGGTTGCTGGAAGTCTCCGTCCTTAGGAACAAATGACATGATCCATATAAAATGGATAGCACAATGCCTGCTATATAATTAACATATCCATAAATATTAGCCATTTATAGCTGCCTCTTGTATTATGATGTTTCTTAAATCAGGGCTTGATAGATGGGAGACCTAGCCTAACTCTGGCAAGATGCAAAATTTGGCAACCAGACAGACCAATAGAGTGGAGAAAGTGGTCGAGGACAGTCCCAGTTGTGCTTAGTAGGAGGGGTGCAATATGGCAGATAGCTCATGGATGGTCAGGAGCAGGCAAGAAACAGAGATCTCAGCAAGCAGGCAAAATATGATCCTCTGGGTTCTTCCAGCTGAAAATATTAAACAGAGATTAAGGTAAGTAAGCAGAGATTAAGGTAAGTAAGCAGGAAGAGCTACCAGCAGGCCAGATAAATTTAGGATTAGGAGCTACACATGATTTAAAAGAGCTGAAAGAGAAAGAGGCAGGACCCTAACTCCATACTGCTACACTAGACAAACAGATAAAGCTTCCCTTGAGCCTAGATGGTCTAGGCACCAGATCTATTACTGAAATTTATTGGGAAATAGTGAGTATAAAATGAAAGTTTGACCACAGAAATTAAAGATAAAATACAAGATACTAGAACCATGGCAATGATCAGAGTCCTACCAGCAGCATGGCTGACCCAAATAATTTTAGAGACCTTATCTATAATATTCTGTACAGTGCTTCATACTATAAGAATATTGTAATAATAAATTCCATTCATATCATTTCATTATAATTTCATATGTTCTCCTCCAAACTTCTGCAATGTAGATATCAGAGCAGTTTTACTCTAATTTAGGTGATGACAAAACTGAAGCTTAGAAAGTTTAGTCACAGATTTTAAATGGCAGAATGGGGAGGCAACTACAGGTTTTCCAGACACAGATCTTTCTCCAGTATTTCCAAATAGTAATTATGTTACTGAGGTTTGAGAGGAATGTGTTATAATTGGATGACTAGCAAACTCATTTTCATATACTCTTTCCCTTTCCCTTCTCTATCTTTTGCTCATTTCTGGTTATAGAAAAACAAAATCAATTGAAGATATGA
This sequence comes from Chlorocebus sabaeus, assembly GCF_047675955.1. Classification (NCBI taxonomy): domain Eukaryota; kingdom Metazoa; phylum Chordata; class Mammalia; order Primates; family Cercopithecidae; genus Chlorocebus; species Chlorocebus sabaeus. The sequence continues at coordinate 41,472,292 of NC_132913.1, forward strand.
AAAAAATGTTTTTTAAAAAGATATTTCTACACCTCTATTTCATCTTGTAATAATGCAGAGATATGACTGGGGAGTTGATGTGATAATTCATACAATATGACTCCTTATTGTGAAACTTTCATCCATTCAACCACTTATTAACAATATTTTTGTAACATGCAGAATGCTAGATTCTGGAGAGGCAGAGATAAATAAGGTGAACCTTCCTTCTGTTCTACTTTTTAAGAATCCCCTTGTCTACTGGATTCAATAGATTTATTGTGAAAGAGTATAAAAAAGTAAAAGATTAAGGCATATACAAGGTACAAGGCCAGGGAAGGGGGCTGTATATTCTAATATGGGATTAGGGAAGAGTAGAGAAATTCCTTGGCTTCCTGTTCCTATTTTGTCCAGCACTACTATGTCCCACCTGAGATTCCTATGACATATTTCCAATAGAAGCCAGGAAGTATGGGAGCATTGGAAGTACATCTTTCCCAATGACCCTCTCACTCCATCCCCACCAATAATTAGAAGAAAACAGAAGAAGCAAAGAATTGATCAGATAGCAAATATACTAAAAATGAGTACAGCATCTTCCTGGATTTTAAAATAAAGATGTTTGTAGCAGAAGAATACCAATCTGATTGTTTTAAAAATTTGAATTACTCAAGTAATTATGACACAGGAACTTACTTTTGGAAGATTTAACACGTTGTAAATATAAACCAACACATAGTAACCCATGCAAAATTTAGTGCTTTATTTTACTTCAGGCCCCAAGCTGCTCAATTATTATGAAAGAACCACTTTTTGGTTGCGCAAGTTTTTTTTGCATGGATGCATGGGAGAATGATGAAATTTCTCTCTGTGAATATGAATGTTAATGATTGGGAAACACAGAAACCACACAGAATTCTGCAATTCTCATAGCTCTTAAAAATATATAGAGGACTTGTGTTGCAAGTATTTATTTTAATTACTGTTATTAATCATCATTGACTGAGGTAGTAAAAGGCAACCACTGACTCAATGAGCAGCAATCCAACAAGTCATGCAAACTCCAGTGTTGACAGCCTTTGTCTGGAGTCCTGAATGGACTGTGTCTAACTAAATCACTGTGTAATCATGGATCCTTTGTGATTTCACATTCTCATCTTACAGTCAATTTTTATTTCTCTGATGTGGCATGTTGTGTTCAGTAGCTTATCTGAAAACATCAATACTGTTTTGAAAGGATAAAATCAAATTGTAACAGTTTATGTTTCCATAATGTGTGCATAGCCTAGGGAAAAAGTGATAAATAGGAATACTATTTCACTGTATTGCCATGTTACAGACATTGGAAACATGATTCTGCCTCCATATTCTCTCCAAAGTAGATCAGCTGGATTTATTTTTATATATTTATAAATCAACAGCTAATAGACCATTAGAACAGCATTAGTGTACATCCAGATGATAGAAGAGATTGTAAAAGAATTGGAGAAGACTTTATGACTTTCCCTGCTTTCATGACAGTAAATAATGTCTTCTTGCTTTTATATGACATAAAAGTAATCTTACTTTTATACGATAGAAACACATAGAGAGATGTTAACCTCATGCATCATATTTTAAAATGTTGGCGTAAGCCTAAAGGTTTTACATATTTCAAAAAGTCTATCCTTACGGTAAAGTACTTGAGTAACCATTCTCAACTTTGGCTACACATTTGAATTTTCAAAGATTTTTTAAAAATATCTTCACCTGTAGACATATTCAGACACTTTAATCAGAATCTCTGTGACAGAAACTCTCACACCTATAGTTTTTTGAGCTCATGAGATAATTCCAATGTCCAGCCAAGATTAAGAACCACAGATATATTATCATAGAATTAAAAAAAATAAACTTTCACTTCCTTGCAAGTATTACAAATTCAGCATGTAAATATTGCCATGATAAAGCTTATGATTTCACTGGAATACCAGATTTCAGGTTCATGATTTGGACATCAAGTATTCCTTTCAAATTGATGAAAATTGCTATTGCCATCTGCCACTTTTACTCTCAAAGTTAATTACATATACATTGTGCACCACAATAATGTCAATTTTTGCTAATCCCATTTAGATGTTTATGTAAAAGAAAACAAATAATAACTTCATAAGACATGTTGCTAAAAGAGTTATTTGGTCTAAATATACATAATTTCAATTAAAGCTGACATTCTATGCTTAGTTTTAATGAAGTGATCCTAGGGAAATTGATATTTCCCTATCTGATATAATGATATATACATTTGAATGCAAGATTTTGGCACATTTTAATATGCTTTATTTGTTCCTAATTTTTCCAATTAATTTTTTTACAATTAATGTCATTTAAAACTTTTGATATAGCATATAAAAGAATTTCAGGCAGAAATCATTAGTATTACTAAATTATTTTTGTTACATTATTATTACTTTATTATAGTACTGAAAGAAGTATGCAGCTTGAGACTTGTATTCTGTGAAATGAAACTTTGAATTAGCCAACTTTGAAAGTCCTTTCCAGTTCCACCATGTGGAGATTATGAGCTTTACTCTGCAGTGTATACCAAGCAATGTCTACTATCCATTTCAGATAAGACCTTTGAGCTTGCCTACCTTAATCTTATTATGCAAAAGATATAAAAACTGAGATGAAAAGTGGTGAAATTATCCTTCTAATATCACAAAGAACAAATTGTCTTGTATCAGGGAGAATAGATTATTAGCCAAGTTCTATCTATTTGTTCTATTTGGAGTACTTATCCCCACTTCCATCATTTGTTCCTTGTTTATGTTGTTGTTCTTATTTGTTTTGAATTGTTTCTGGAAATATCAGTGAGTTAAAAACTCTGCCAGCTTTATATATATATTTATATAAAAATATATATTTTTTATTTATATATAAATATTTTATATTTTGTATATTTTATATTTATATTTATAAATATTATATATTTATATAAATATATATAAAAATATATATAAAATATTATAACATTAGATATTTATAATATATAGCGTAACATATAATATAGTTTATTTTAAAGGTTTTTTAACTACACAGAACTTTAAATGCATTTTCTTATCTAAACAAAAGAAATTATTGTATTCGTGTGTGCTAAGATGTGCAGTTTTTTCATTTTAAGTGTCTGAAATTAGTATGAGTTTTACAAACATGGTCATAGCTGTTCATATAGTCGTTGTTTCAACTAAATTATGTGTACTCTTTGTACTGTGTGTATTGAGTTTAATTGTCATTCACTATTTTTTCAAAAAGATTACATTACATTACATTAGGGTTCACTATTAGAACCAAAAGTTATTGTCTGAAAAGAACAAGATACAAAAGAACATCAAGAATTAAATTTCATATGATTAAACAAAGATTTGTTACTGGAGGCATCATTACAATCCTACATTTGCCTGCTGATCAACAGCTGACTGATTTATATGGCTTTTTTCTTATCATGTCAACCAAGGACCAGGAGTGTTGGCACCACCAAGGATGGTGTTATAAATGTAGAATCCTGAGTTCATACCAGATCTACTGAATCAGAATCTGCATTTTAACAAGATCCCCACATAATTCATTTGCACCTTAAACTTTAAAAAGCAGGACTTTATAGTACCAAGGTAGATATCCACAAGAGGTTGATACTGTTTTAGACTTCTTGAGTTATATGCTAAATGGTTGCCCCTCATATGATAAGCAATACTATTTAAAGCCGGAGAAAGTTTAAATACATGGAAGAAACTTCAAATCCACAGGAAAATGATGTGGCTGATTCATAAGTCAAGCATGACAATATTGATAGAAATCTATGTCCAAATTCATTTAAAAACTTTTTCTGTAAGCTCTATTTAAGTATGAAATAGATTCTAGTGATAAGAGAGCATTGTGCTATAATTTGACCACATTTTTTTCTTTCCTAACAGTAGATAAAATCATAGTATATCTTCCCATAGATGGAACATTAACTTTGGTAAAATACAGACAATGATACCAGTTCATTGCACCACAGATTCCTCAGAAGTAATGAAGATCATAACTCTTGCTTACATAAATCTATGCATTTAGGATAACTGGATAAACTTATGTAGAAAATAACTAATTTGTATCACTTAGATTAATAGTACAGAAGGAGTCTGCTGAATGACTTTATTCAACTTTATTGAGGTATATTTGACAACTAAAAGTTATGTATACTTAAAGTATACAACTTGATGTTTTGATACACCTAAACATTGCGAAATGATCAAATTAACACGTCTATCACCTCACATCTTTATGATTTTTTTTTGATGTGGTGAGAAACCTTAAGAACATTTCTCTTAGTATATTTCAACTACAGTATACAATACAGTATTATTAATTATAGTCACCATGCTGTGCATCAGATCTCCAGAACTTATTCATCCCTCATAACTGAATCTTTTTACCCTTTGATGAATGACTGTTTACACAGGAAGAAGAGGAAGAATTAATTAAAATATTAGCCCTATTTTATTTTTATGCTATATTAAATAATGACAGTGGAAGTTTTCCATAAGTAAACATGATAGCTGCATTAACAGCAAACTAATTCACTATAACTTTGACACATAAAATGAATACTAACTTTGTATTCATTTGTGAGTGGATGTTTGTTTGTTTGTTTGTTTGTTTGTTTGTTTTGAGAAAGAGTCTCGCCGTATCGCCCAGGCTGGAGTACAGTGGTGTGATCTCGGCTCACTGCAAACTCCTGCTGGGTTCATGCCATTCTCCTGCATCAGCCTCCCGAGTAGCTGGGACTACAGGCGCCTGCCACCGGGCCGGGCTAATTTTTTTTTTTTTTTTTTTTTTTTTTTTTTTTTTTGTATTTTTAGTAGAGACGGGGTTTCACCTTGTTAACCAATGGTCTCAATCTCCTGACCTCTTGATTCGCCCGTCTCGGCCTCCCAAAGTGCTGGGATTACAAGCGGGAGCTACCGCGCCTGGCCTGTGAGTCAATTTTTTTAATCACAAAGTAAAGCTTGATAAAAATACTTTAAGATGCTGGATTGAAATATCTGCTTTTAGTTTGACATTTTAAATCATTTATTTAATTGTTGGCATTTAGTGTAACATACAAAAAATGTTGATTGAAAAAATCTTTTTTAAAAAAATGATGCTGAGTAGACTTTATTGACTATAATCCTTGAGTGAAGCCACTGGCTGTTGGCTGTTAGACTGCTTTCAGCCTGTTTTTCCAGCTATACTTCTTCGAGGAGGATGATGATCTTTACCTTACTCTTGACTTTGCATACTGAAAGTGATTAGGTTTTTTAATGAGGCAGAAGAATGGAAATTTGAGGAAAATGGTAGAGAAAACCCTCTCATTTACCAAGATGACTTTCTAAGTTTATTTAGTGATGAACTACTTGGAGATACAAGTCAAATGATGAAGTTCATGGAAACTTTTTGAATCTTGCCTCCAGAAGGGAAAGAGATGGTAATAAATCCAAATACTTTTCCCATGCCTTACATGTTTATTTTCCTATATGCACAGTATCTTTTATATTCTAGATGCTTAATAAATCTTTTTCAAGTAAATGTATGCTGGAAAATGTTGTAATTGAGGTAAATGGACATTTTTAGCCGGCTATATTACAGAAGACTTTATTGACTAGGTGATCTGTTAGATGGTTTTAAAAGATAATGAAGATCTTAACTGGCACACAATCAAATATTTATTATATGCCTTCATCTTCCACATTTTATTGTGTTTTTTTTTTCACTCCTTTGTGAAGGAAACTAATTTCAACAATGCTGTGTTGTGTCATGCATTAAGCCAGTCATAAGTAGCAAGAGGTATCTGATTCAGTTTATATTATTGTGTTAATTATCTAGCTCTTCAGAATATTTTACATGAAAAATAACCTCAGGTGAATACACTTCTGTTACTGCTTCAGAAACCTTTTGACATTTTTTTTATAATCTGCAATCACATTGATTTAAAATGACATGACAGAAATGCCCGAATGTTGACAAGGTAATGGGAGCAACAAACACCTGCCTGTTAAATTTGGGCTCACCACCTACAGTACCACACATATCATTGATCCAAGTGTACCTTGACTGATTACTTTAAAAGAAAAATCTGGACTTCTCTGGACTTGTAAGCAAAGTCAAAAACATTTTCCAAAATATTAAGTTCTAAAACTAGTAATAATTATGGTGTAGCCCCTTACTAATCAGTGTGCACCAGGGACCAGCAGCCTCTAAATCATCTCGGAGCTTTTCAGAAATGCAGAAACTTCACCCAAGACCGAGTGAATTAGAATCTGCATTTGAATGAATCTCCAGGTGATGCTGAAATGGGAAAAGTTGCCTTGTCCCCCTCACAGGGCGTGTGATGGGGCTGTGGCTTGCTTCTTCAGTGCCCCTCTGCTCAAATCTCTAGGGCAGCATATGGGCGGACTGGGCAGGTTGTGGGGCTCCGACCCCACAGCAGTGTTTAGGGGTGGATGTTTACAGCTCCACCCCAGTGGGAGCGTGCTACCGTGTGCTCTTTTAATTTTGCCGTCTATAGGCAACTCGTGTTAACCAGCTCAATTAGACCCTCTACCTTGTCACTACCTTGTCACAAGAACAGAGGACTTTCTGTATCCGGGGTTCTTGCCTTGGTGTACGGAAGAGTCGGATCACACTTGGAGAATGAGTGCAAGGTTTTATTGAGTGAAGGGTAGCTCTCAGCAGATGGGGGAGGCCAGAAAGGGGATGGAGTGAGAAGGTTTTCCCCTGGAGTTAGGCAGCTCAGCGTCCTGTGCTGTCTCCTCTGACTGCCCCAGCCAAATTCTGCCTGCCCCCACTGGTCAATGGCCTGCTGACTTGCGGATGCCTGTCGGTGCATCCCTCTCCATGTCCAGCTGCCGGTGCGTTCCTCCGCTGACGTGCTCCTCTCCACATCCAGCTGTCTGTTTCATCCAGCTGTCTGTTTCATCCAGCTGTCTGTGTCTTCTTGGGCAGATCTGCTCCTCTGGACGTCCAGCAGCTTGTGTGTCTGCCTTCTAGAGTCGGGGGTGTCAAAAACATTTTTCAAAATATTAAGTTCTAAAACTAGTAGTAATTATGGTGTAGCCCCTTACTAATCAGTGTGCACCAGGGACCAGCAGCCTCTAAATCATCTCAGAGCTTTTCAGAAATGCAGAAACTTCACCCAAGACCGAGTGAATTAGAATCTGCATTTGAATGAATCTCCAGATGATGCTGAAATGGAGGCGGGTGGTGGCTGGTTATAGGCACAGGATGGCAGGCCAGGGTGGTCTTGGGAAATGCAACATTTGGGCAGGAAATGCCATCCTCACCCAGGGTCTGTCGGAGTGGAGCCCTAGCCAGGGACCACGCCTTCCTCTACCCAGCACTTCCCTTCCCCGCTTCCATGTCATTTAAAGGGAACACGCTCTTACCTTCCCAGCACTTCCATATCAATGACTGTGCATATTAAAGTTTGAGAAGTGCTGGTAGTCCATTACGTTTCCTGATCTCCAAAACATAAGGAAATTTTAGAGGCCAAGATGCATTTAGTAGATTCTGAATCTAAAGGAAACCTAAATCTTTCCTTGGAAGTAGATATTGTTTATAGCATCCTCAAACGGAATTAAAAGCATACATGACTAGATTTAGAACAGAAAAATCTGTTTTACATACTTCAAAATCCTTTGGGCCCGTGTCTGTTTATGTTCCTATGACTTCTTGAGTTATACATTTTTATTAACAAAGAATAAAATTATATTTACTAAATGAACTCCTTTGTACCTGTTGTACCAGGTCTTTTATCAAAAGTTTCAGAATGTTATTTTATATTTCTTAGGTTTTTCTTAGACTTGTAGAAATCATGCTGCTTTGTTCCCTGCAGGAGTTAAAATAAAAATATTAGTAATTATGCATATTTAATTTTCAGAATGCCAACTGATTACTCATAGCACTTATAAAAGGGAAATGATTTTAGATATTCATAAAACAGTTCCTTAGTAAGGGGCTTTCAAGTTTGAAGTTGTGTTATTATGGATATTTCTTTTTATAATAATCAGGATAAAAAATGCATTTATTAAGATCCCTCTTCTTTCCTCTTTTTCAGATGTAAGACAAAAGTCTACCCTGATGAACTTCCAAACACAAGTGTAGTCATTGTGTTTCATAATGAAGCTTGGAGCACTCTCCTTAGAACTGTTTACAGTGTGATAAATCGTTCCCCACACTATCTACTCTCTGAGGTCATCTTGGTAGATGATGCCAGTGAAAGAGGTACAAGCTGTTTTTTTTGTTTGTTTGTTTTTTGTTTGGTTTTTTGTTTGTTTGTTTTTTGTTTTGTTTTGTTTTGTTTTTGTATTAGAAAGCTTTATTATGGCCAAAAAGATAACTAGGCAATTATCTATATTTGCATTATAATTTTACTAGCCGTTCCATAGCCTATCAAATTCTCATCAATAACCTCATTAATGCCAACTCTAGAAGCAAATAACTAATTCTTTCACTTTCTCTCATGATTCTATATGGTTCTTACTAACCTAAAAATTCAGCCAAAATGACTTTCAATAATATATCTTTTTTTCCAACTCAATTGATTATATTATTGAGCATTCATATGATTTTATGGATACATGACATTAGTTAACTAATGAAATCTCTATTATTTTATATCTAAGGCAAAAAGTACTGATAGGAATTGGCCACCATTTCTGTGTGTTGAATTTCCATCTTGGTAGTATCTCTGCTGTTTCTTAAAACAGTTTCAAAACTGTTTCTTATAAATTCTTTTACATGTTACAGATTTTCTCAAGTTGACATTAGAGAATTACGTGAAAAATTTAGAAGTGCCAGTAAAAATTATTAGGATGGAAGAACGCTCTGGGTTAATACGTGCCCGTCTTCGAGGAGCAGCCGCTTCAAAAGGGCAGGTCATAACTTTTCTTGATGCACACTGTGAATGCACGTTAGGATGGCTGGAGCCTTTGCTGGCAAGAATAAAGGAAGACAGGTAAGAATTTATGTGTTATGTCTGCCTGGGTTATGACTGAACCTCTTAGGACAGTTCCAGATGTCCATCAGAATTTGTCTTCCAAGTTCGTATTTTTAGAAGGATTATTTTATAGCTTTTCTTAAAAGCAGGTTTTCCCACTTGCTTGATAAATAAGACTGCTGTATTCATGCTGGACATAGATAGTTGACTAAGAAATAGTGAAACAATTCAAGTTATAGAAAACATGTTAAATTACTTTTTAGGTGAAGGAATTAAATATGATCTAAAATAGTGTAATTGTGTTATAAAGCACACTTTCAAAGCACCTTTTCGTATTCTCACAACTACCCTGTGAGGTAAGTACTGTAGATATTCTTATCTATAACTCATAATGGGGAGGAACTAAGAAGCTACATCTAACTTGCTGCAGTCATTGGAAGTGCTGGGAACAATTCAGCTCTTTCCAGTTCTCTGCCAGTGTTCTCTAAACTACACGAGCACCCTTAGTCAGTCTAGTTCAAATTCACCTGGAATGTCTTAAAAATGCACACACATACATGCACACACACAGCACTGAAAATAATTATAATTAAAAAAAGAAAACGTAAGAGCACAGCTATAAGAATATGTTTAATTATTTCAACAATATTGTGACCTTATACATACACATTTTGAAATCTGGAAAATTGAATAAATAGCACTTTATAGAAATTAAGAATCCTTACACATACCTGCAGTTCCTTCTGTTGTTGATGAAGTACAAGCATTCTTTTTGCAATTATTTATAAACACTGGTGATAAGAGAGTATAATTTCTAAATACCTAATAAAGATAACTAACATTGAATGCTATCTGATACAATAACAAAACATTACATAACACCTTACTTGCATAGTCATTTCATCTATAGTAGAAAAGTCCTACTAGAATTGACATTTTTAATTAGACACTCCAGGTAGGAACTACTTAGTCTGAGCTAGTACAGCCACATCACTTAAACAGCAGGATTTGGTACTTGCCAGGAAGATGGATGGAAGCTGTCAGTAAAATGAAGCACAACAGTTGAAGAAAGCGGTAGGAACCTTTTAGTCCATAGAGTGTTGTACATGGCTAATAACATTTTTCCACTTTGTGTATTGTGCAGTACCCACAGGACAATAAGACTGGCAAAGTAAAATGAACTTAAAAATGAATTTCCTGGCAAATTTTGGTATATTATGCTGTTTTTTTTTATACACGTGTTTCATATTCAACTCAATGCGCTTTTAATATTTCAATATGGTCATGCATAGGCTATTTTTTGTTTGATCTAACAACATAATTACACTGTATTTGCATATGATGAACCCTATTATCTTGTCCTGATTATAAATTTGAAAACTACCCTAATAGTCTGTTCAAGGTTTTTAGACCTAATTTCTTCTCCTCATAAGTTAAATCATTAAATCTAATAAAGGAAGTGAGAAAAATATTGATTTTTCTGGGGTCCAGAGTCACCAAGAAGCTTTCCCAAGGCTACAGGAGTCTTGTTGATTGCAGATAAGTTGAAGCTCTGGTCAATTTTGTGGAATATAAGACCTTAATTGAAAATGAGTATTGGTGAAACTGGTGTTACAAAACAAGTAAATAATGGACATTTGTGTGCTTTTCATATCTGGAGATGATTCAGAAGCCTATTTGTATATTTACCTTCTACCAAATATGAAAAACCAACTCTGGTCTTCAGAATTAGCCACAACCAGTACGATTTGAGTAGGCCTGAATGTTTACTTGTGGAAATCACAGAAGTTTGATCCCATAATAAAATAAATGAACAGGGGTTAGATCAAGAATTAGAGAAGGCACAACATGGATTAAAAGTGTACCTAATGATTTTCCCAAATGAAATTTTCTACCATAGAAAGCTACCATTAAGAACACCAACCTTTTGGCTCTTACTTTAAGAAAAATGGGATAGGCCAGGTGCGGTGGCTCATGTTTTTTTTCTGTCTCAAAAAGAAAAAGAAAAAAAAGGATAAAACACCAGAGATTGAAGTTGCTTATCTTTCCCTATCTTAAGCTATTGTCTAGATTATAAATGTAAACTCTCAATTTGAGGACATTTTACTCAGAAATTGTCATGACCCTATCATTTTTCATAGGAAACATTTACTTATACTGACAGATTATGATTTTTATTGTTGCTGTTTGTTGATTTTTGTTTGTTTTTCCTAGTAGGTGTTTTCTCCATGAAGATGTCCTCAGAACTCTCTAAACTAACGTACCCTACTTGAAATGCAAACTACCAGATCTAATTTGCCATCATCCCTTCTTCCCTCCCTGAATGCTATTGCTTTTCAATGGGTTATAGCTAAAATGATACCTAATCTCAAAGCAGCTCTACTAATCATGCTGTGGGTGGAGGTTTGATGAAAAATAGACCCTGCTCATCTTGCTAAGTTAGTACTTAGAATGCATTTGGAAATAGACTTGAAGGTCAATTAGTGTATTTGATTAGATTTCAAATGATAGCATAAAGTAAACTGTAAGGAATATATATTCAAAGGAAATAATTCCATGGACTAATAGGATAAAATGAAGCTAAGGCATATTAAAGTAACAAAATAATTACATTTCATCATATCAACTGTAATCAGTTTGGAGAAGATAATGTAACATTTTAATTATCTTGTGTCTATAAATTGGTTTTAATTTTTCTGCAGGAAAACGGTTGTCTGCCCTATCATTGATGTGATTAGTGATGATACTTTTGAATATATGGCTGGGTCAGACATGACTTATGGGGGTTTTAACTGGAAACTGAATTTCCGCTGGTATCCTGTTCCCCAAAGAGAAATGGACAGGAGGAAAGGAGACAGAACATTACCTGTCAGGTATGTATATCATCTCTCTTGAAGATTATGTATATTCCCATAAAAATTAAGGAATATTATAAATTTCTGTTCTAATGTTTAATTAATCGTATCCTTATTATTCAATATGCATATACATTATGACCCTTTACATAATCATATAAGGATCAATAACAATATTAAATCTAATTTAAATTAGTATAAGCAAACCTAAGTATTGGCAAAAATGCTAAATATCTTTTGAAGGTTTATATATTCTTATATTCAAAATACATTTGCTGTGAATTTTCTGTGTGACAGAAATGTGCTAGCCTTGACACTTCAAGTAAATGTATGTCTTACCTCAAAGTGTATGGCTTATGATAGAAATGTTCTCAAAACTGAAATAGCCAAAAATGTTTTGCTAAATATTCTAAATATATCACGTTTAAATGGCTATCTTCCTTATAGATTCTATAGGTCCATTTGGAAAATTTTAATGTATTCAAAATTTCAAAGGGTTTATTGCCCCAAATTACTTCAAATACTACTTAAGTTGAAATATTGATTAGTGAAATATGGGCTTACTTGTAATAAAAAATATCTTATACATCTTGAATTGTCTGTATAAGCATTACCCACTTTATTAACACAAAAGTATCATCTTCATACTTAAACACATTGTGGACCTCTTACCTGAAACTAAAAATTGATTTCCTGAAAAATACTTGGGGAAGTATTCACTAGTTTAGTTTTTTAAAGATGAATTTGGCAAATCATCCTTCCTTTGGAACATGAGAGAAATACCCTAACATTCTAAAACCATACACTTTAAGTCCTCACTTAGCATTGTAAACGGGTTCTTGGAAACTGCAACTTTAAACAAAATAACAAAAAACACTGTCATCAATTTTATAATGGAGGGACATTGAACTGAAGGATGTTACTTGAGGACCTTTTGTTTGTCATTTCACTTAAAGTCACAATAGCATTAAGTGAAGACTTACTGTATGTAAAATCCATGATCTGAACAAGAATGTCTGGTAACCTACTGAAGGGATGACTTATCTATTGTCACCTACTTAATTATATAATGAATTAATTAAAATTAAACTCTAAAAATTGGCTAATGGAAGAGAGTGACTAAAGTTATTTGTTATTGAATAATTAAATATTAGAGATGTTAACTTCTAAAGGAGATCTATTACATCAAAGAGAAAAATAAAATGTGACTTCTAACATTTGTATAAAGTCATGTAAGTTATCATGTCAATATTTAAAATGTAACTTAGTAGTCTTAAGTCTTGTATAATCTTCAAATTCACCAAGTCTTATTGATACTTAACCTTTAACAAACTGGGAAAATATAGTGGCTCATGTTACCATCATTTATTAGATATTCTGTTTTCCCAAATTGTTTTCATTTAGTGTTAGCTGATATTTAAACTTTAGATCCCATTTGAAAACTATCAGAATGCTTGACCAATACACTTACATATAGATAATGTTTTCGTTCATTTGAAAATGCTGTTTATAAGAAGGCATGTTTATACTCATTGGCAAAAGACATGCTTTATTTATGTTCTCACAGAGTCAAATAGAAGATAACTAAGAGGTAGCCAACAGTCATAGTAAGAAATTACTGATCTCATTCATAAAATAAAGATCTATGTAGAAATCAATCATTATTACTCATCTTTCATTAACTAAAACAAAAGATGAATCATCTAACTTGCTATATTTTAACCATAATTTATGTGGTTGTATTACAGTAGCATGAGAACTGATAAAATCTCGGTATATTTTGTTTGCTTCAGTAACCGCACATCATTTTATTTTCTAACACTCTGAGGAAGCTGAAGCGAGAGAAACAAAGAAACCTCAGTCTTTGCTGAAGTTTGCTAGATTTTTGTGGCAAAAGGTTAATTAATTCATGGGCTCGGTTGTAACAGCCTGCAGGTAATTTTCATCAGCATAGCTGTAATGTGAACGTTCCTTCTACTTGTAATCTATTGCTTGAAGCCGTGATCATTTTTCTCACAGTCATACAAACAGATAAATCATTCTAGATGTTGAAGATAATTTTTTTCCTACTTGATTAACAGAATTCTGAATAGCTAAAGTGATGAAAATGAAGCTGAAATTTTAGTTTTCTTAGTGGAATGCTTTATTTAAAATGTCAGTTATAAAAGAACCTTGTAGTCACCATAAATGGCTAGTCATCATTTAGAAATACAATCATGCAACTGCTTATGTTGAAAGCCAGGTTGAACTTGTGACCTAAATCAGTTATACTACATCTAAAGTAAAGCTTAACATGGTGATTCTTATTTTTCTATTGCCAACTTCTAGGCTTTGGTATTTTCATTTTCATAATAAATGGAGTTTGTGAAATACTTGTTAATGTTCATATTATAACTATGGAATAATATACATAATTGTGAATATATCGTTTTCTTTAATCAGTAAACTTCCCTTGACATTTAATAATCGAATTATATGACTTTTCAAGAATATTTCAATTATGTGTGCAACAAATAGTACCTTTTAAACTAGAGGTCATAAACTAGGAGCTTTTGTGCCAAATATTCTCTATAGAAGTGTTTTATTTGGCATACATAGTGTTTTACATTTTCAAAAATTACCAACACTTTAAAAATGAGATATTTTAAATAAAAATCTGTATTTCCATCTACTAATAAGTCAGAAGGTCTTACTACAATGGACCAGGATTCTTAACCTGGCACCATCAGGTGGAGTTTAGTAGAAACTGCCCATGTGGAAATGGCATGAAAACTTATCCCAATCTCCACAACTTCTTCTAATTATGTTCCTGACTCTGAGGCTGAGGGTCATTTGGTATTTGTCATCATTCTTGAAATTGAAGAAATATTTATCTGCACCTGTGTCTTCAGAAAAGAGGGAAAATATATTTATTGCAACAAATCCACTTTATATAATTATCTTTATTTGACTATAATCTTTTAAAGTTTTGACGCTGGTCTTAGAGGCTACTGCCTGGGAAATGGCTCAGTTTGAAACTTATCAAGCATATCATGCCTGTATAACTATGCATATACATTACCTAATGGAATAGGCAACTAGTAGCAAAGTTACCTGATAATGCAAATAATACTCTAGATCATTTAATTAATTTGGGGATGAGTTATGCATTTTTTCCTAACACATGCAAATGGAAGGTGATTTGGTTTAGGCTATTGAAATAAGTTTGATTCCATACAAAAATAAACATACAAACTGTTCTATTTGTATTCCATGCATACAAACTGTTAGGCACTGTGCTAAGTTCCTCACATACGAACATGGATAAGGCAACCTATGCTGTCAAGTTGCTCACTGTCTGGCACTGGCCACAGGTATGCTGGATGAGGGAAAGAGTCTAGTGTAAATGGTCCAAGTGTGGATGTACAGGAATAATTATGTCTACAACTAAAGTGGTGTGGACCTCTAGAAATGAGCCTGGCTTAAGTCTTATTGATTGCTTTAGTCTCTTAATTATGCCCTGTAAGTGAACCTCAAATAATTATAAAGATATTCATTTCCACTTTAATTTCACACTGATTAAAATAGATTTTTAAAATTAAAAACCTATTGGTAATTTCCAAGTGAATTTAACTTTTTTTACCCTTCACATCTTACCTTATGGACTTTTTTACATTTAATCATCATTAATATTTTTAATATGACTGCCTTCACTTTTACTTCAAGTGCCATATTGAGTATACTTCTAAAGTAAAACAAAAGAGTTTTAGATGTTCTTTAAATTCTGATATAGTAATAAATCAAATGTAAATATTATTGGTTTTTATTTCAGACCTATTATACCTAATCTTATATTCCTTTTTATTAGCATTCACTTTATTTCATGCATTTATTTTTCACTCAGTTAGAATTAGGAGTTTATGAAGATCAAATAAATCAAGTAACATCATTAGTATCTCTGATTATAATTGTGAAAAACTCATGGAATGTTCACATATATTATCTCCTCTATCATTCTAGTGTGATCATAGAAGAAGCATCGAAGCTAGCCTTCGAGGATCTGGTTTTATTTCAAGCTCCTCCAATTAAGAAATTACCTAGTCTTCACAACTGTAAAATGGAAAATTATTCTCCCTACTTTGCTTAACTCATGAAGTGCTATAAAATATTGAAATGAGCAATGTCCTTGATATGAATTAGATTTTAAATTTATATCTGATAATGTAACATATAGATATTGCAAAATAAATGTGACAAATACCTAAAAGGATAAAGAAGCAGAACACCAATGAGCCACCTCTTTTTGAATTTGGTTGTATTTTCTTCGAAGGCTTTTCTATGCAATTTTTTACAATGTAAAAGTTGATATATCATCAATATTTTTCTATGCCATTAATTTTTCCCCACATAGGTTTTAATGGCTGCTAATGTCTCAATTACTTAAGATGTTTCCCTATTTTTTTGTTGTTGTTGACTAAAGTTCATCAAGAGTTTGTTTGCACTTTAATTTTTTTACCAATTATTTCTTCTTCACCTAGTTTTTGCATACAAAGTGATTGCTTTAGAATTATGCATTTGAACATGAAATTTATTTTAATATTCCTGATGCCTTCTGCCAATTTAATTCCTTCCCAAAAATATTATCACTGAATCAATTTATAATTTCACTAGTAAGTATAATAAATTAAAAACACAAATGTTACTCTTTAAAATCTTATACAAATATAAGACGAAGTTTCTTATGTTTAATAGTAACAATTTACTGCTTAATTTTTATCAGATTGTATTACACTTTTCTCAATCCAACCATAATATACGTTCGAATTGGAGGAAAGAAACAGAAATAGATACCACGAAAGCCTTTAAAACACTTCTATAAAATGAAAGATATGAAAACAACAGCACAGGGAAAGGTCAACATTGTGAGCAGAACAAAAACTGAAAGAAAGAACTAACTTTGGAATGCTCAACTAGTAATGCTCTTGCTTACTCCTGTTAAAATCTAATGTATGTTGATTGAGAGAAGTAAAAAATTCTCTCCTCAAATAAAAATATTTGAATCTATATTCTATGAAAAAGAAGAGTACTTTTGTATTGTATTACTTTCTAATAGCTTAGGGGATAATTTTCAAGACTTTCTTAGCAACATGTTGGGATAAGAAAACTAGGGTAATAGAGTGGTAAATTAAATATTACATTTATATACTGAATAAGTTTATCACGTTAACCAAAATATTTTACGACATCTGATCCCAGCTGGCCCCACTGTTTATTTTGATCCCTCGTAAGCATGAAATGAAAGTAAAATGAAAGATTAAAATTTGCACTAATTACTGTACATCCTTGTGGAAGCTTAGGGTTTTATCAGGTCCTAGGAATTATTAAAAAGGACTTAGGCGAAAAAATAACTACTCCTTTATTGGAAATATAGATTAAAGCAGGCACAGGTTAAAGTATTTGATTCCCATGCTTGTTGGTAAGTGGGTTCTTTGGCAGCAAAACAAATCATTTGCCCATACTAAGCAGAACATTATATTTTTCTTATTCCTTAAAAATAACACAAATGATTTGTGTTCCATTTTGTGTTCCACTAAAATCCTGCAGAAACACAAATTGTTTCTGCAGGATTTTAGTAAGCTTCCATGTCCAGAGCCCAAGCCAGCATAAGCTCTTAAAGTAACAGTTTCTTCTCTACAGAAAACCACATCTTCATACCCAAACATAGGTTCAGATGATTGTAATAGTGTGTGGTATCCACCAAACTTCCCATTTTTAGCTGTAAAAACTTTAATTACATTCAGCATTTAATTATTCATCACTCTGATAGAAGAGCATTTGTGCCTCTGCTTCCTTTCTCTTTCCTCTGCTTTCTATTTTGGTTATACTGCATAGAATATGCAAGAAAGGAGAGAAACTCTTAGCATTTCATTTCCTTTGGGTTCCTAAACCTGCAAAATGGTTAACCCAATAAAGCCATTCGATTTTATAGTTAAAAAAAATCAGATGTATGTGAAGATTTCAGCTATTCATGCTCATATTTGTAAATGTAAAAAAAAAAAAACCCTCATTTTTATTACTTATCTTTATTAATTTTATAATCTATGGAAAATGTTATAAACACAGATCTAAATACTAACAGCGTAGATATTGTGTTATTTGAACATATAAATAATAGCCTAGAACTCATCTGTAGTCTCTCAAACATTCTTAGGAGTTTTTCTCCAAGGCCCTTGATTATTTGCAAGTAAGATTAAACAGAATCCTGATGTACCAAAAGAAAAAAATAGAAGGAATGATGTTTCAAAACTTTAAGAGAAATTGTTTCTGAAGGGCAGTCCAAAAATTCACGGGAAAACATGGTACATAAACATGGAACCTGAAATCAAGAAAAATGTATTATTTTATATTATTATTATTATTGTTTTGAGACGGAGTCTCGGCTCTGTCGCCCAGGCTGGAGTGCAGTGGCGCGACCTTGGCTCACTGCAAACTCCGCCTCCCGGGTTCCCACCATTCTCCTGCCTCAGCCTCCAGAGTAGCTGGGACTACAGGCGCCCGCCACCATGCCAGATTAATTTTTTTGTATTTTTAGTAGAGACGGGGTTTCACGATGTTAGCCAGGATGGTCTTGATCTCCTGACCTCGTGATCCGCCCGCCTCGGCCTCTCAAAGTGCTGGGATTACAGGCGTGAACTACTGTGCCCAGCCAGGAAAAATGTATTTCTAGTTACCCCAAATCTTTTGCTGTATAAGGTATATGGACAAATGGAAAGATGATTGATTGATTGATAGATAGATAGATAGATAGATAGATAGATAGATAGATAGACAGATAGATAGGAAAGAAAGAAAAAGAAAGATGACTTTTTTATCCATGCTACCAATTAGTTAGGGGTCCTTGAACAAGTCATTTAAACACATTGCAACTAAATTTTTTGACCAAAACTGTAGGGATTTTAGAGCTCTGAAATATTACATATCTGAAAATTATTTGGACCCAGAAAACAATAAAAATGAAGCGACTTATAATCTTGGTAAACAGAGATGTTTCCCCTGTTTTTATAGATTATATCTAAAATGTATACTATAAGCTTTGTGCTGGTATTGTTTCAAGAGTGTTACATACATCTAGCTATGAAGTCCAGACTTCTAACAACTAAATTTGGCTGCCTCTTGGGGTCTCCTTCCCTCTCTACAGGGTAATTATCCTAGCGTGAAATACAGGATATATTGTCTTCTTGGCGAAAATACAGACATTACATTTTAGCATTACTGAATAATTAAATGTATTCTGTCACAATTTCTATTGATTTGCCAACTTCTGGTGAAAAACTCCAGCATTTTTCCATGTCAAATGCATACTTTTTTGAGACCTTTACTATTTTACATAGTTACAAATCTTCATATCTTAAATTCTAAAATACTATCAGAAACTGGGCACTGTGGCACGTACCTGTCATCCTATCTGAGACAGGAAGATTGCTGGAGGTCAAGAGTTCAAGATTATTCTGGGCAATATAGTGAGACCCAGTCTCAAAGTATAACTAAATACATAAATAAATAAAATACTATCAAATTCACTCCCTAAAACTCCTATTAAAGGATAGAGCCTTTGAAAATCTTGGAATTAGTGAAGTCATCTTTGTTACTCATCAATTTAGCAGGTGCGAGCAAAGAACATTTTTGGAATTTCAGAAATAAAATTGCAGATAATTTTAACTTTCAAATAGATTGTTCTGTGGCTATAGGGATACATTACTCATTTGTTTATTTATTCAGTAAATATCCATCAATAGTCTAATACTGTTATTATGATGTTATTTATTTATTATTATTATTATTATTTGAGACAGAGTCTCCCTCTGTCACCCAGGCTGGAGTGCAGTGGCGCAATCTCGGCTCACTGCAAGCTCTGCCTCCCGGATTCAAGCTATTCTCCTGCCTCAGCCTCCCAAGTAGCCAGGACTACAGTCATCAGCCACCAGGCCCGGCTAATTTTTTTTTTTTTGGGCGGGGGATATTTTTTAGTAGAGATGGAGTTTCACCGTGTTACCAAGGATGGTCTTGATCTCCTAACCCCATAATCTACCTGCCTTGGCCTCCCAAAGTGCTGGGATTCCAGGCGTGAGCCACCACGCCTGGCAAATAGTCTAATACTATTAAACCAATGTATTGGATATGCTTATAGAAGTGGTGAAATGTACACAGAAATAAATATAATACTATATACAATAAGAATTGGCCGGTTCCTTGAGATAGACAGTGATAAGGGCTTATAGAAGAAGGTGGAAGGAGAAGAATATGTCTTGATTGAGGGAGCAGGGGGGCAGGCGCAGTGTTGTTGAAGGTAGGCTGCCTAGAGTGTATAACATTTGTATTAGCCTAAGAATAATCAAGTTTGAACGTACAAGGGGAGATTTCAAAGAAAAATCCAGGTGACCAATGGATGTGAACAAATATACCGAGGCACAAAAACATAAAGCATTTACCAGTAACAGCTAAACAGTTTACATGCAGGCAAATAGTTAAAAGGGGTTGGGAGGAGCTCATTGGGTAGTGCTAGATTAATGATGCCAGGATAAAAAGCCAGAATTTATTTCCTTAACATAGATTTTTGAACATCTGGTTAACATTTTTAGAGGAGCATTGATTTAGAGAAATTATTCTGGCTATGATTTTTAGGACAAATTTCAGAAGCAGAAGAATCTAGAGGCATCCAGATCCTCTCAGCATCTAAGCATCTTAGCATCTAAGAGGACCCCATTATTAGCAAACATAGGAGATAAAAGTAGTCACTATGATAACAGAGATGAGTCAAAAATACTTCAGAAGAAAAAGAAGTCTTTTGGAAATAATTGAATTAGGCGCAAAAAAAAATGTGGTTTTTCATTTTATCTTAAGAGACTGGAAAGAAATATAAGACATTAAAAGAGAAGCAGATGAGTAGCAAATTTTCAAGTCTATGATATATACACTGAACAGAGTCAATGGAGTTTTTTGAAGGAATCATCTAGTGAGTAACTGCAAAAGCACAACTTATGCAGAGGAAACAAGTATGAAAACACAGATTAAGAGTGAACCACAGAGGTGACAGTGAAAGGTATGTGATGAATGATCTGATCTTACCCAGACAAAGAGCACAGAAAGAGAAAAGTGCTTCTGAGAGATCCTTGGGAGGACTACATTTCAGATGAGAGAAGAAATTATTAAATGCATATATCCACAAAATAATATTATGATGTATATTGGACCCACCTGATACATATGAAATTAAGAGCTTGTCCAAAGTCTGATAGGAAGGAAAAAGGAGAGGAAGGGGGTATCAATAAGAATCACAAAATTAACAGTCAAAATAGTAGAAGGGAAACCTCTACAGAACAATGCAATGGGAACTAGAAATGAAAATAATTTCAAGCAGGAAGGCTGATGAATTGTACTGTATACTTTCAGAGGAAAAAGTTAAAGACAGGTTATTGGAGTTTAGAATCAACGGGGACCTTTCAGAAAGAAGTTATTGTAGAGGTGGGAGCAGGATCTAGCTTCTAGTTAGAAGGTCAAAAGTTGTTAAGGGAGTATGTAGAAATTATCCTTTCAAGAAGGTTACCAGTGAAGGGAATAGAAAATATATGTCCCTAGTTTAAAAGAGTAGTAAGGTGGAATGAAAATGTTTTTTGGTTTAGGATAGAACTTAATTCAGCAGGCTTGTAAGCTCAAGGGACCAATCTAGAAATCAAAGGCATAAAACATAAATGTTAATAGTCAATGAGCAAGGGCCTGAAAAAGTAGTCAGGAGAGAGTCTGTTGAGGCCACAAGCATGAATGCTAGCCGACAAGGAGAGGAAAGGAGGTATTCTTTTCCATGAGACAAGAGGAGAGAGGAGGCCATGAGGAAGACACATTTTTAATCACATTGAGCTAGAGATTGAAGGAGTTTAGATTTCATGATTGAAAGAGTTTAGATTTCCTGCATTTCCTTCATCCCCAGGTTGTTGAGAAGAGTCCAAAACTTTTGGAAAAGACTCAGGCCAAGTGTGGTGACTAACACCTGTAATCCCAGCCCTTTGAGAGGCCAAGGTGGGCAGGTCATTTGAGCCCAAGTGTTCAAGAACAGCCTGAGCAACATGGCAAAACCCGGTCTCTACAAAAAATACAAAAAGATAGCTCAGTGTGGTGGTGCATGCCTGTAGTCCCAGCTACTCTGGAGGCTGAGGTTGGAGAATCACCTGAGCCTGGGAAGTCCTGCACCACTCACTCTAGCCTGGGTGTCAGAGTGAGACCCTGTCTCAAAAAAAAAAAAAAAAAAAAAAAAAAACTCAGTTAAAAATAAGACAGGTAAACAAGTAAACATAGATAGCAGGATTGTTAGCAGTTTGTGAATTAAGCAGAGAATCAATAATGTGGACTTGTCCTATAACCAGTTAACCACATCTTATTACTTTTCCAGTGTCTTAATAGCAGAAGTAAATGAAGTGAAAGGTAAATTCACCCAAGCACCAAAATTTTAAAAAAAAAAAAAAAAAAAAAAAAAAAAGAGAAATAATTGGAAATTGCAGAAAAGCAAGCACAGAGAACCAAGATTCCTAAGCTAGTGTTTTACTGACATGGCAGAGCCTTGGAAATGGGTTGGGAGAAGGGAAGAAGAAATTCCTGAAAGTTGTTATTAATGTGAGACTAGGGATTAACTAAGGAACCATAATCACCGATGAAGGATAAAATGACTTCTTATGAAAACAGGAGGAGTTAAAGAGTAAGAAATTATGCTCTGAGGCAGATTTCAGTCAACATCTTGGATATGAGGTAGTTCCAAATGGTTTTGAAACCTAAAGTGAGGGTATATATAGAGAGAGGAGCCCAAGTTAAGTGAAGGACAGCAAGGATTTTGCTTAAATGATTAACATCAATAACAACAACAAAGATGAATTACCTACCCTGTTGATTATGTGTTGGGAACTGTGTTAAGTGCTTTACTTCTGTTAACTCAGTTCATCTTTCCTACTTACTATGTGTGGTAGGTAGTGTTCACAGTCATTGAGCTGACTATTCCCCTCTTGTTCAATTGATTAAATTGGTTGTTTGGTTTCACATTGTATGGACACAACCTTGAAAAGCAAATAATTTCAGCTAATTTAACCATAATCAAGATTTTTCATTTTCTAGATGCTCTGAACACTTAAGGTTTACATAGGCATATGTAAATATTTTATTAAGCATATTACAGGGCAGTTAACTTAGAACAGAACATGTTACATAACAGTGGCTATGGCTATAGGTATTAAACATTATAAGGCACAATCTCCTATCTGAGAGAGCTAACTGATATTGCAAACCCAAAAATCTGTCCAGGAGTATCTGTCTTCAGAAAATACAAGAGTTTCTTGAATAATTGTAATTTTATCTTATTATTTTTATTATTTTCAATCATAAGTAAAAATTATTTGAGTCATTCTCAATAGTATAAAAATAAACTACTAAGCATAGTTTATTTTTAGCCACTTACACATTTCTCACATATAAGAATGATGACCAACTGTAAGATGAAATTCAATACATGTTATTTAAATTAAAATGTGCCAGTACTTTATCAGTAAGTAGATAAGTAGATAGGCACTCTGAACTGATCATTAAAAATGCATCACTTAACAATATTAAGCATTTGGTTGCATTATGATAGGATAATTGCAGCAATTTTGGTTCCTAATTTTATCAAATAGACTCTCCAGCACTGTAATATCTTATATAGTTATTGCCATAGTGTTCCAAAACCCCCATCAGGTGAGAGTCATGGCTACTTCCTAATTACCATCTGCTTAGCTTTGTTAGTGTTTCTCATTATAACTCAGAAGGTCAATGATACTGTTCATGATAGGAACCCAGCAAGATGAAAAGTAAT
The DNA here is from genome assembly GCF_047675955.1 of Chlorocebus sabaeus. Lineage (NCBI taxonomy): Eukaryota > Metazoa > Chordata > Mammalia > Primates > Cercopithecidae > Chlorocebus > Chlorocebus sabaeus. The sequence goes on from NC_132913.1 coordinate 41,495,993, forward strand.
AAAATAGCTCTGAGACTAAGCAAGGCTCTGCTACTCCAACTGATGGACAGTTAATTACCTGAGCATAAAACAGTGAGAGCACTGGGAGAAATAGAGAACTCTGCAATATGGTAGATGTCCAAGTACAATATTATTTGGTGGTTTTTCAGTGAACAATTCTGTTTAATTAAAACATGAGCATAACCTTTGGCAGAGGAGAATACAATTTTGACAAAAGCAAAATATTTGGTTTTTAACAGCCTCACAGACTACTTAGATGAGCATTCCAAATCTCAGTTTCTATAGCAGTTTCTCACCCTTGGCAGTGCATTAGAATTACATAGAAACTTTACATAATACCACCGTCAGGCCCCCACCCCCAGCCAATTAAATCTAAATCTGTGGAGGGTGGTACTTAAGCATGCCCATCTTTTTTATAGAGGTGCCTCAGGTCCTGCTATTGTGCTTTGAAGGTTGCAAACCACTATATTACAACTAACATTCAAAAGTCATCATTGCCAGTATGGATCTATTTTGTGAACAACTACAATCTTTTTAACGTTTAATTTACACTGCTTATATATAGAAGGACTTGTGTAGCTCACTCATTAACCATTGTCTTTAATTCATCTTTTAAATTAACAATTAACTAATCCTTTAAAAACTTCACATCTGACTTCTCAGCTCTTATAGAAGAATTAAGAACGTGAAACCAAAAGGCATTTATTCCTAGGAAAAAGTTTTAGTAGAATCCCTTCGAAGTGTCCTTTCAAACCTCTGAATAACAGAAATTCCATAAATCCTATAGGATTTATGTTTATCCATACAATTAGATGATTAATTCTATCATTTTAATTAGTAAAGAGAAGAATAAACAATTAGATGTAAAGCCCTTATGTTAAAAAATACCTTTGTAACTATCACTAGATACTTATTTTCTATAAACATTTTATAGAATTTATTTTTTTTTCATTTTTAAATAGGCTATGGATCTCTTCATGGTAAAACCATGTCCACAGGTTTCTAGAGTTTACATAAAAATGATCTATATTGTGTGACCTAAGTTCACAACTGGTAGTTTCATGACCAGCTAACCACTTCAAGGACAGTGCAAAGCGCAGAAACTTCTCTTCATTATGATTTTCAGAGGGAATATAGAAGTCCCAGTCTTCCATGGCTAGTGTCACTTTCATGTATCTATTTGATCACCTGTAAGAAAAACGAAAACTAATTTGAATTTTACAGAAAATGTGAAAAAAATGCTATTTATTAATTTTAAAACTTCTTACACCTTGACTTTATGTTTCTAGTTTGAGATTTTTTTAATATTTAGAATGTCTCAAAAATATGTGCTACAGTCTCATTAAACTCCACACATTGTTTTCAAAAGATATTCTTTTCTTTTTGTTTTTTTTCAACTAGGACCCCTACTATGGCTGGTGGCCTATTTTCTATTGACAGAAACTACTTTGAAGAGATAGGAACTTACGATGCAGGAATGGATATCTGGGGTGGAGAGAATCTTGAAATGTCTTTTAGGGTAATTGCATTTTATTTTATTTTTTGACGCTGAACATACTATGCTGTAGCATGCACATACCAGACCCAGTAATTTACTGTCAAATCATTTTTGCTAAGTGATACAAATTACTGATCAATTGGTCATCTTAATATATATTTAGAAGATTTGACAGAGTCCTATTGCATGCAATATTTACTGTTAAATGGAAAATTATAGGTAATTTTTGTTTTCAAAAATAATGTTTTTATTCACAGTAAAAATACATTAGGACTTTCAATTGCTGAAATAAAGAAGGGTTTTCTTTTTTAATAAAGTGTTACTCTGTAAAATCACTTTGTGTTTTTGAACTGAAACTTGGAAGTATTTATGTAATCTGAATTTGCAACTACTGCCTGAGATTGTTTTCAGAAAACTTTAAGAATGAACTGTGGTCAAAGGAATTTGGATAATTCTGCAAGTAGTATGACCATTTTCACTAATATTATTGTTGGATAAATCAGTTTGAATGAAGCAAATTCATTTAATAAATGGCCTTCCAAGTAAATAAAAATTGAGGAGTAAGTCCTTACAAATATGTTATTAGGAAATGTTTAATAATAATTTAAATAATATTTAAATAATTTTTTATATTCAAAAAATTTAAAAATGATGACATAAGTTTGCTTTCATGCTAAGAAATTGATAAGCACTAACATAGTGGTTTTGTTTTTTCTAATCACTGCTTTTTTTTCTACCTAAAATTCAGTGTAAACTGTGTGTGTTTTTTGTTGTTGTTGTTGTTTTTGTTTTATGAGACAGAGTCTCCATCACCCAGGCAGGAGTGGTACAGTGGCGCAATCAGGACTCACTGCAGCCTAGACCTCCAGGGCTCAGGTGATCCCCCCCTCAGCTGCCCTGGCTGGGACTACAGGTGCGCAACACTACTCCTGGCTAGTTTTTTCTTTCTTTTTTTTTTTTTTTTTTTTCTATTTTTTGTAGAGACAGGGTTTTGCCATGTTGCCCAGCGTGGTCTCAAATTCCTGGGCTCAAGCAATCCACCCACCTCTGGTTCTCAAAGTGTTGGGATTACAGGCGTGAGCCACCACACCCAGCTTCAGTGTAAAATATACAAAACATTCCATCATTTTGCCCAAAATATTTGTACAATAAAATTATAAGAGTTTAGATATATTTATCTATGAAGTTTAAAAATTATGCCTTTTAATTTCTCATTTCAAAAGCAAAGTTTGTTTTTCATTATCATAATATAAATATGTGTGATGTTGTGTAAGAAAATGTTAAAATTTGAGAATGAGTTACCTTGAATTTCTCTACTGTAGAATTCAGTGGATCTTGGATAAATTATTTTAAAATCAGTAAGATGGCCGAGTTATATTACTATTTTGCCTGTAAACTTTCCTTTTAGCCAGATGTCTGAAACAAACCTTAGTTAATGGAATTTTATTATTTTTGCATTTGCCTATATGCTTATATTCTCATGAAACTTGCCAAACCAAACTCAGCACCACACTCAGGAATATCTTCTTGCCTTCAGGTCCATAGACAGTAAATCTTTGCAGAAATTTTGAGGACATTTGAGAACCCAAAATTATTACCTGGTATAGTTCTCACAGTGAAAGAAGTAAGAGGTGACAGAAAAAGAAAAGAAAAGAAAATCAGTATATTCAAAAGTTTAAAAACATTTTGCTTCTATTCTTAGATGTAATAATGAGAAAATTTACTCATTCATTAACCGATATTCTTTGGGTGCTATGCTGGGTTATGTAAGAAATAAAATCAACACAGAAATATTGCTACTATGTAGGATCCTCTTGCTACTTTTTCTCTTGTCTTCCTAAAATTCGAATTCACCTCTTTCCTCCCTACCTGTTAAGCTTGATTTTCTGACAATGGACTCCTTTTACTTTTATCACATATGTCCCAGATTGGAGGGATGCTCTTTATCTAACTGATTGAAAGTAGAATTCAGAAAGAATTTAGTGGAATAATATGATAAACGAGGAGGACCTGATCAGGAAATGTAACGGAGGTATAAATGTATAAAAAGGAAGACTTGAGGATGTGATAGGTGAGGCAGATACTAGGGGTACAGAAGGAATGCAGCTAGGGGCCATAAGAATAATCAAATCCCTCAAAAATGACACAGGAGGGTTTCTGTAATTGATTTTTGGGATTATTAAGAAATAAAATATGTATCAATGACTGTTTTAAAACAATATCAAGTGTTTTAAAATGTATTATCTTTGGTTTCCATATGACTTTAATAGAAACAAAATATGTATTTTGCTTTTTATTAGACTCTTAATTTATGTTTTACTTTCTTCTCTGTGACATGAATATGTTTGCTTAATAGTTTGTGCTGTAGCTGAGGAAGACATTGAATAAGGAAAAATGCTAGAATAGCGCATTAGCAAAAGATTGAGACCCCTCATCTCTCTTTAGACTAATTTCATGACTTGATGAAATGAGGATATGTTGAGCATTTATAATCAGAGGGTTTGAATCTAATATCCAGCTCAATCATTACACAACAAATATACATTGAGCAAGTTATACGTTTCCAGGGACTGAGGCTACAAAGATGAATAAAGCATGATGCTTCTTTGCTCTCAAAGAACTACATTCCTGTGACAGAGATGCATAGGTGTTATTGTCAAGAAAATGTGATAATTTCCTGTATAAATTTTTGTGTAAGTTTTTTTTTTTGTCTCTGTCGTGTGAGTATAGGTGAACGTAAACTCAACTGTAAAAAGGTGATTACAATAATAGTGAAGTTATTGTGGTTTTGAAGCTGTGGTCTACATAGGTTCTAGTCTAAGTAAAAAATATAGAAATATTTAGGGCTTGTAAAATGTTAAGATTCTGACTGACCCCAAGGGATTTTAAGCCAAACCAAAGGAATACATTGCAAAGATTTATTTGTAACATATCACTTGATCGTTGTACTTAAAGACATTTGAAAATTTTATGAGAGCTGTAGATTTCCTAAGAAAGATGTTTCCAACCTTTTAAAGACAACAGATTTAAATACAGTTTCAAAGGGTTTAAAAATCTCTTGAAACCTTAGGAGAAAGACCCTTGGCATATAATAATAGTGACTATTAGTAATTATACTAGGTAGTGAGTGGAATAGCTAAGGGTTGACCCGCAGCATTCTGACAGCAAGGACTGTGCTGTTAAATACCATACTCTTACCTCCTCATTAGGGTTCATCTCTCCATAACGTAACACACTTAACAGCTGATGGTATTATTAAGAGAAAGAAAGAAGCTAACATGCAAATACAAGCTTCCTCCACAATTCTGAGATGGTTCTCTCATCTATAATCTTATCTTCCTCTTATAGGCTATAGCCTCTAATGGAAGATGATACACATTCAATAGCAGTGAGAATATCAGGTATATCTACCAGAGAACAGCAGGTAGATCTTAATGCTTCTGAAAGCATTAAGCAAATATTTCTCCTTACTGCATTACACAACAATCACTGCAATAACATAAATTCTAACAGCACTGTCTAAACATAAGTGTTAATTAATTATGTTTAGACAGTGTTATGTATGTGCTGGGGATACAGTAATGAACAGAACAGACAAAACTTTGTGCTCTTATGGAACTTATATTTTAGAGAAAGAGACAGACAATAAACAAAATAAGTAAAATTTATTAAAATATCAATTATAAGTGTTAAAGAAAAATATGTAAGGAAGGTAAGATTACATGAAATGTTAGATTTTGGAGGATAGATAGGGGTTGAAATTTTAGACACGAACTGAGAATTGATACTGAAATAAAATAGTGATAAAATGAACCAAGAAAATTATGAATTATCATCAAAAAGTATCCTCTATATTTATTTAATAACCCTGTTTCAGGATAAGTATCAACCAACAAGGACACCAAAAGTCCTTGTCTTTTATAAGCAATATCATGGGGGGCAGCATTCCCAAGAGTACAGATCATTTTGCCCATTCTAAAATGAAGAAAACTGCTACTGTCCAATCAACGGAGAGCATGGGAAAAAATAAATAAAAGAGCTTGATGACAGCAAAGGAAACAGAAATCTGCCTCACTGCCATGAATGATTACAAGTATGGACTAGGATTCATATAGCCTGCATTCAACACCCAGCTCTGGCACTTACCATCTGTGTAAGCTTAGGTAAGATAGCACATCTTCTAAGCTTTAGTGTGTCCATCTCTAAGACAGGAGAGATTACAGCACTTTCCTCATATTTTTAGGGAAAGATTAAATGAGACTATATATATAGTGCTGAGTACTCCACTCAACCCATAAAGTGTGTCATAAATGGCAGCTGTTGTGGTGATTGTTATAAGCTGTGCAACTCAGGGCAAGTCATAACATTCCTGGGAATCACCTAAAAACAATCTTACCTTTAATAATTAGGCTTTGATCATGGTTAATCACAAGAGAGAATGTACATAGAAAGTCATTTAAACTCAGAAATGCAATATGCATAAAAGTATAATTATACTAAGTGCTAGTTGAGATGTACTTCTAAGGCTCCCCTGCTCAAAAAAAATATATTAAATTTTTAAAAAGAAAAGAAAAAACACACACAAAAAATACTTTTTTGTATTTTGTGTATGCTTCCACAACATCTTTGGAGTTAATTACTGACATCTAATAATCTAGGGTGGAAAACATTTTTCTACACTCATAAATCAGTTGGAATGAAAAAGTTGTTGAGTTAATTTTTAAAAGTATGTATCATCTAGACTTGGAGTAACAAGTACTAGAGTTTCCATTCTCCCCATCATTCACCTGAATAAATTAAAAAATGGACAAAAATACATAAAATAACACTTTCAAGACATTGAACAGCAGGTCACCCTGAGAGATGGGAAACAAACAAGGAAAGCCCCACAACTGCCTCAGCTTACTGCGTTGTGAAAGTTTCTGGGCCTTAGTGATTAAAGGGCTAGATCCTAACAGACTCCATGACTTGAGGAGATGAAGCTGAGTATCTGGGGAGACCAAGCCTGCTGGAATTTGGTGAACAGAGTAATGGAATTCTGGGCAGAGCATTCAAGAGATGTACAGAGGTTCCCGTGGGAGTATTCAGCTGTGTCTTCACATATGTGTGAGGAAACAATCCAAGTCTGAGGAAAGAACCTTCAGAAAGGATTAGAGGTCTCATTGCCCAGTGATGACTCAGGACAGTCAATTGTACCTGTATCCTCAAGACAGATTGATTCATGAGATAAGGGATAGAGTAAATATTGAGAAACTACGTAACATACTTCTTAAAAATCCATGGATAGGCTGGACATGGTGGCTCATGCCTGTAATCTCAGCACTTTGAGAGGTCAAGCAGGTGGATCTCCTGAGGTTAGGAGTTCGAGACCAGCCTGGTCAACATGATGAACCCCTGTCTTTACTAAAAATACAAAAAAATATATATATATATTAGCCGGGCATGGTGGTGAACACCTGTAATGCCAACTACTCCGGAGGCTGAGGCAGAAGAATCATTTGAACCTGGGAGGTGGAGGTTGCAGTGAGCTGAGACCACAACATTGCACTGCAGCCTGGACAACAGAGTGAGACTGTCAAAAACAAACAAACAAACAAAACCCGTGGATTAAAGAACAAGTAAAACTACCACTATTTGGAATGTAATGAAAATGAAAATATAGCATATCAAAATGTGTAGTGACACTAAAGCAAACTTAGGAATTATTTATAGCACTAAACATCTATATTAGAAAAGAAAAATCTAAATAAAAAAAGAAAGATATAAAATCAATGACCTTAGCTTCCACCTTCAGAAACTAAAAAAAGAAGAGTTTTAATGCCAAAACATCTAAGGAAAAGGAAATAATAAAGATAACAGCAGAAATAAATGAAATATAAAAGGAATATATATAATATTCCATATATATGATACATATATTATATATATATATATATATATATATGGAAAAGCAATGAAGCCAAAATTTGTTTCCTTGAAATCAATAAAATAGATGATATTTTAGCCAAATTTGGGAAAAATAGAGAGATAGCACAAATTATCAATATTGGGAATCAGAGAGGTGACCTGACCACCATGGATTCTACAGATGACTAAAAGGATTGGAATGGAACGTTATCACTCTCATTATGCCAATAAACTTGACAACTTAGATAAAATGGACAACTTCATTAAAAGATAGAAATTATCAAAGCTCAAAGAAGGAAAAAATAAACCAAACAGCCCTGTATCTAGTAAATAAATGAAATTTATTCTAAAAATTTATAATTTTTAATACTTTAAAAATACTTTTTACAAAGGAAACTCCGTGGCCAGTTAACTTAACTGGTGAATTCTACCAAATCTTTTGGGTAGAAATAAGAAGAGTTCAGGCCAAGCTCAGTGGCTCATGCCTGTAATCCCAAAACTTTGTGAGACCAAGGAGGGCAGATCACCTGAGGTCAGGAGTTTGAGAATAGCCTAGCCAACATGGTGAAACCCTGTCTCTACTAAAAATACAAAAATTAACTCGGTGTGGTGGCAGGCGCCTGTAATGCCTGCTACTTGGGAGGCTGAGACAGGAGAATTGCTTGAACCCAAGAGGGAGAGGTTACAGTGAGCCAAGAGTGCACCATTGCACTCCAGCCTAGGCAAGAAGAGCAAAACTCTATCTCAAAGCAAACAAACGGACAAACAAAAATGCTTCCACAAAATTGAAAGGAGGTAGTACCTCCCAATTCATTCTATGAGGTCAGCATTAATTACACAGATACCAAAACTTGACAAAGTCATTACAAGAATAGAAAACTAAAAATTAATATTCCTGGTAAATAGAGATGCAGAAATTCTAAATAAAATTAGCAAATCAAGTTTCTCCATATGTCAAATAAATAATATATCTGATTAAGTAGAGTTCATTGCAGAAATGCAAGGTTGGTTTAGCATTCAAAAATCCATCAAGGTAATTCACCATATCAAGAAACTAAAAAAAAAAAAAATGGATTGGTCATGTGGATAGAGTCAAGAAAAGTATATAACAAACTCAGTCTACTCCTGAATTTATGAAGAAAAAAGAAAAAACAGCCCTGACAAAGGGCTTGAACAAAAAAACCTGCACATACTTAATGTTGAAACATTGGATGCTTTCCCTCTAAGATCAGGAATAAATAAAAATTTTGGATCTTACTACATCTACTTAACATTATACTGGAGGTTTTAGGCACAGCAATAAGGTCAGAAGAATAAATTAAGCCATCCATATTAGGGAGGAAAAATTAAGACTATAATTCCAGAAGACAAGATTATCTACAAAATCCAATGGAATCTACACAAATATTGCTAAAACAAATAAGTCAGTCTTCTTATCAAGGTTGTAGAATATAAGAACAATGTATGAAAGTCAACTTTATTTCTTTACACTAGCAACAAACAGCAGAAAACTGATATTAGCATCTAAAATAATGTAAAAAATATGAAAAAGTTATAAATCTGACAAAAGACGTGCAAGACATCTACGCTAAAAACTACTGTATATTACTGAGAGAAATTAAAGAAGACCTAAATGAATGAGGATAAATACTATTATTTATTAATAGTTAGTAGGCTCAATATGATATTAAGATGACAATTCTCCCTCAGATCAATATAGATTCACTGCAATATCAAGTGTATTGTATTTACTTACTGTTGCATTGAATCTATAATGATATGCAATAGTAAATAAAACTTATTTTGTTAGGTAGAAATTGACAAGTTGATTCTATCCATATAGATATACAAGGGATGTATAATAGCTAAACATGAATTAATAAAGAAAAAAGAATTAACCAAATAGGATTTAGAATTTATTATAAAGCTGTAATAATCAAGACTGTGTGTTATTGACATAAAGACAGATAAAGCAACAAAACTGAAAATCTGGAAATAAACTTACACATATATATGGACCACTGATTTCTAACAAATATGCAAAGGCTGTTTAGTAGAGAAAGAATAGTAGTTTCAGTAAATATTATTAGAACAACTGAATATGTGGGGGGAAAAACAACTCCAATCCATAAGTTATGCCATGAAAATATTAATTCAAAATGTAAAAATATAAAATTATAAAAGAAAACATAGAAGAACTTGTGTGACCATTGATTAGACAAATATTTCTTAGATATGACACCAAAAGTATGAGTCATAAGAGAATGGATTGGTAAATTAGATATCATCAAAATTTAAAAACTTGTGCTTTTCAGGCTGGGCATGGTGGCTTATGCCTGTAATCCCAGCACTTTGGAAGGCCAAGGTGGTCAGATCACTTAAGGTCAGGAGTTTGAGAATAGCCTGGCCCACATGGTGCAGCCCATCTCTACTAAAAATACAAAAATTAGTCAGGTGTGGTTGTGGGTGCCTGTAATCCCAGCTACTCAGGAGGCTAAGGTAGGAGAATCACTTGAACCCAGGAGGGGGAGGTTGCAGTGAGCCGAGATAGCACCACTGTACTCCAGCCTGGGCAACAGAGTGAGACTTCATCTCAAAAAAGAAAAAAAGAAAGAAACAAACAACTTGTGCTTTTCAAAACCACTATTAAGAGAATGAGAAGTCAAAGCACTGACAGAAAAAAAGAAGTTAGCAAATTATATATCTGATAATGGATTTTTATCTAGAAAAAAAAAACTCTCAAAACTCAGTAATAAGAAAACACTCAACTCAATAAAAAATGGCCAAAATAACTAGAATAGACACTTCACTAAGAAAGGTCTACAAATGGCCAATAAGCAAATGAGTAAATCCTCAGCAGTTAGTGGGGAAATGAAATTTAAACAACGATGAGATTACACTACACATTTATTAAAAAAAGAAAGGTTAAGAAGGTGGACCATGTTGGTGATGATATGGAAGAACTGCACCTGCAATGCTGGTGAGAATGTACAATGCTACACTAAACTCTGGTGATGATATGGAAGAACTGCACCTGCAAGGCTGGTGAGAATGTACAAATGCTACACTAAACTCCAAAAAATAGTTTTAGTACTTTTTAAACACTCTTGAGTATTTACTTGGTGGAAAGGAAAATGCATATTCATACAAATAGTTGTATGCTAATATTCATAACAGCTTTATTGTTAACACAAAAGCCAGAAACAATCCAAATGTCCATCAGCAGGTCAATGAATAAACTATACTTTGTCTGCACAAAGAATGTGTACAAACTATTAATGCACCCTACAACTTTGGTGAATTTTGTAAAAATTATGCTGAATGAAACAAGCCAGGCAAAAAGATTACATACTGTATGACTTCATTTGTATAAAATTTTAGTAAATGCAAACTAATCTATGAAATCAGATAACTTGTCTGGGGACATGAAATTGAGGTGGCAAAGGGAGGATTGCAGGGAGAGACTACTAAGGGGCACATGAAAACTTTTAGGGGTAATGTATATATTCATTATCTTGATTGTGGTGACAGTCTCACAAGTTTCACATATGACAAAACTTCTTATTGAATGGTACAATGTAAATATATACTGTTCATTATATGTTAATTATACTTTAATAAAGCTATTAAGAATTAAAACACAGAGAGAGAGGAGAGAGAGAGAGAGACTCCAAAGAGAAACAAATGAAGGAAAAATGTAGTTCAAAATATCTACTTAACAGTAAACCTCTATACTCAATATATTAGATTCTCAATATATCATAATCCAGTTACTTTTAAATACCCCTGTTGATCTGATTGTAACAGTCTACCTCTCAGGACAACTGTATTCATTAAATGAGGTAGTACTTATTAAAGCTGTTTATAAACTGTATGGCAATATTAATTTTTATTATCATTACCCTTAAAATAAGCTCTTTTTTCAGTAACTATTATTTTAGTTAACAAGATGGAATTTACTTCAAATACCTCAGTTTTCTTTTGCTTGCAGATCACAATGAAAACAGTAGTATATACTACCTGAAAAATATAGCCAAGTGAAGTGTCTTCCCATGTGAAATCCATTTATTTCAAACTTGTACAAGCAATTAAGTGGAAAAGAAATGAGAGCTGACATAATAGTGGAAAAAATGAAAGGCAGGGGTTTCCATTGAACAGAATAGTATGGTAAATGAGGCAAAGAAATTTGTCAACCTTTGGGGCTTATAGTATCCAGACTTTTTTTAAGTACTAAAAGAAAGTAAAGAATTTTCTAAGCAATATCCACACAATTCAAATTTTACCAGTGAAAATATCAGACATAATAATTTATTAGAAATCATTTTAGACAAAGTCCAGCTGATTTCTTTCTTTTAGGGTTCTTTGCCTTTTTGTAAACTTGATCATACAAATCTGATGAAAGTAGGTTATTTGTCAGTGTGTAAAACTTGACTGTTTTTTGGGGGGACTAGTCATAGAAACCAAACTATAATAGAAATATGGAGATGGTTTTGTGGGATACTTTTCTTTAAATATGATAAATCACTCTCTTAATGATAATATAGATATTTGTTAGCCTTTTAAAAAAATTCTATGAAATCGTAAACTGACATCATGTGTGCGTAGTCTCCACAAAGAATACAAACCAATCTTAATGATTTGGTTCAGCAAATGTTTCTCTTGTTCCCTATTTGGTGCAGGCTAAACCTTAAACATATTGAAAAATAGCTTAAATTTTTAACTTCTGTGCCTGCAACTAGTTTTTCTGTCATCTGGCCACCACTTTGCTTTGAACCATTGTTTAAACATATATTTTCATTCAAAGAAGGGCTTTTTAAATTTAAACCACAGAATAAAATATTTCTAGATAAGGTACAATGAGACAGTGCTACTAAAGACTGTCATATCTATTATACATATTTCTAAAGCACAGGTGAGTAGGTGTCACAGAATTAATATTTCATTATGTTTCCTAATAGAATTCTGTTTATCCAAAACAAATGTGTTAGAATTTTATTTTGAATATTGACGGCTACAAATAACTGGCTTCATATAATCCTTTAGAAAAAGTAAGTGAGCAATAGGTAAATTAGACATTAATCACACTTTAGAAGAACATTAGCAAACATTAACAAAACTTGTATTGCTCTTAAAATTATAATAGCTTAAGGCATCATAATTTGAATAACTACATTCCTCTATTAACATTTTTGGTTCAGAAAACTGGAATATGAGAGGAGTTTTATATTATCCCTTGATATGATGCTTTACCTTATAAACATTCAATTTGGAGACATGCTTATAGTTTTAGAAATATAAAGCATTTTAAGTTATTTAGATAACACTAAAACTTGGTGTTAATCTCTGGTTCTCTTTTATATTCATTTAATTATTTCTTAAACTAATTGTTTGAAAATAATTTTGAGGTGGTCAGTACCACCCATAATTTATTTTTAGAGCATAACCAGTTATTTACACCTTTTCTGTTCTTTCTATAATCATCCTAAGAGATTACTAACATAAAAATTCACATTGAAATGGTTCAAAACAAAGCAACTGAGAGGAAAGATGAAAATGAAGGGCAAGAGAAATAAAGTAACAGGAAAATGGGATAAACTAGTCACATTGAATAATCAATAACTTTATTCAAATATTCCTACAGCTAAAGTGAAAATAAATAAGTTAGCAAATAAAATTGCACTGAACCTTTTTTTTTTTTTCTTCAGATGAAAGGAACTAGATTCTGAAAGACATTGTCCAGTAGACACAAAATAGTTGATATTTTAGACCATGTTTTAGCAAACATCCACTAATGCCTTTAAATGGATGGTGGGTTTTTTGGGCACACTAAGAGAAAATTATGAATTTTATTGCTTTCCAGTGATTTGATTTCATAAAGGAATATATCTTGAAGATAGAGTGTCATTGGGGGTTTTTCTCTGAATAAAACTTACCTAAATTCAGTCAAGCTTAACTGTTGGTGAATTCACATTTGAATTATCTTAGCATTCTTTCCTCTTAATAAAAATAGAACTCACATACACAAGATGCAGGGATGTAGATACTAACATTAGTGGCTGGCCATGAAAACTATGATATAAACTTTTTCTCCTACTCAGACCCATCACATTGCTTCACAGGTTTGGTTCACAGAGTTGCTTGTGAATAATGTTATTAGAGAATGGATTTGCTTGGATACAACTTGGTAAAGAGATTAAAATGTAATAAAGATACAAATTGTCTAGATAGTTTTGGTTATGCTATTTGTTATCTGTGCAACCCATAGAATAATTGGCCATTACTATTTCCAATGAAATATCTATGCCAGCTTGTAGCAGCTGTCTTGGAACTAAACAAACTAAAAATTTTGGAGAAGTTAAATATGAGCTTTGTTAGGCAATTTCATGAGGGTTTAGAAGATGGTAAGACAAATCCTAATTAGAGTTATGAGAAGATAGGTGATGTCTGAACTGAGTGTTAAGGAACTGACAGAAGTTAGCTATTTCAGGAATAATAAGAAAGACATTAGAGGAACAGAATACCACATCTATGAGGAATTAGAATATGGATCATAAACCTAGCTCTCTTGCATTGATAACTTTCATTTCTTCTCTTTTATGACCTCACAAAATCTCATCATATGAGTGTTTCTCTGGAGAACTGTAAGCATATACGGTATTGGTAAACCAGCAAAAATACTCATCTGCTATCTAACCAATCATAAATACTATCTGTTTATTTTATTCATCTATATATATCTATCTAATTTATGTGTATGTGAGTCTATGTGAGGGTAAAAACTCAATATTTATGAGGTCCCAAAATGTAAGTCTCTAGTGGTAGTTACTGTAGAAGCTATAATGTAACAATGATATATGGATAAAATTATTACAGTATTAGTTGTCTCTATAAAAATAAAATGCTGAATGGTACTCATAAGGCATCCTGAATGAGTTGGAACTAGGATAGTAAGGGGAATTATAAAATTATGGAACCCCGAAAGATGGACAGGAATTAAATGCATAAAAAGAAAAAGAAATTGAATGAAAATTATACAAAAATAGTAATGTATAAAATATACATTTTCATTTCCATTAATAAATAAAGAAGAAGTGAATGATATTTTATAGGGCTTATCCAGAAATACACATTGGAAATAAGTTTTGTTGGAAAAGCAGTCTAATTGAGAAAGTTTTTCTGCCTTCTTGAATAATACCATTAGATGGAAATAAAAGTACACACAAGAAAAATAAACAATTAACTTCTGAACTATGATAAAAACATTTTTGAAAATATTGTTCTTTAACAAATACAAGGATATTTTAAACATGCTAAGCAGAATGTCCCTGTATATAGCAATAAGCCAGGAATACCTGGCTTTTTAGTGAGTTTCAGTACATTAAGTAACCAATACTCTTACTAGAGACAAATGTCTAAAATGTCAACTTTGAGAAACATACTTCATTGCTGTGGCTTTCTGACCCTTCTCTGCTCATATGAACAGATATTCCATGTGCATGTTACCCTTAAAAATCTTTGTAATCTTTCTGATCCCAGACATAAAGGACTTAAATTCAGCCATTTGAATTTATGGCAATAAAAACAGCTATATGAAGAATGTTAATGTGCTGAGAATTATTGAACAGAAAAGTTTGATATCCCCTTAAGGCCAAATTTCACTAGAGCCTCCCATTAAGCGTGCTTAATCAAACAAAATGGTGCTGAAAATTAAGGCAATTATCCTGCTGATTTACATTTGAAATGTCCCTGAAATATTCTAATAAACAAGTGTTTAACTTTCTTTTAAATCTAAATATATGCTGCCATGAATTGACTTTTAGCTATTTATTTTACAAATTAGGGTTTCATTTTTCTTACATGGAAAGGGAAAGTTAAAGTAAATAACTTGTAAAAAATTGGCTTTAAAATCTTAAGAAACATTTATACAGATTGGGTTTGATTAATGAGCTACAACTGCCATTAAATTCAAATGAAACGTGCAAATAAGTTTAACTCAGGGAATTTACTGGTTAATTTAAAAATGTTTGCCAGTTCTTGGGCATACTCAGTCCCTGGTCTCCTAGAACTTATGCTAGAGGGAGACCATAGACAATAAATGAGTAAGCAGAAATATTATTCTGTTAATTTCAGATGAAGACAAGTGCCTAGAAGAAAATAAAATTAGGTAAAATGTTGTGAATGACAGAGATGGAGAGTGAGGGGTAGAGAACTACATTACTTAGAGTGGTCAGAGAAACCCTCCTAGGGGACATTTGGGCTGATACCAAGATGACAGGAAGCATCTATCTATGCAAGGATTTGCAGGGGGGAACATTCAGCGTAGAAAAAAATGATAAATGCAAAAGGCCTTGTGCAGCTATGAAGTGAGCTCAATTCTCCTGTTCCAAGTCTATAGGATCACAAATATCCTAAAGAACTCGGAGGGTTAAGAGAGAAGTCATCCTCTCAGAATAATGTTTAAGTTGACTGATGTTCAGCATGCAATTAATGTGTATTATTTGCCACATAAAATCACACACTACATGATGATGTTTTGGTCAACAACGACACATATACAATGGTGGTCCCATAGTATACTACTGTATTTTTACCAAACCTTTTCTATATGTAGATATTTTTGGATACACAAATACTTACCATTGTGTTACAGTTGCCCACAGCATTCATTACAGACACATGCTTTTCAAGTTTGTAAGCTATACCATCTAGGTTTGTATAAGAACATTCTGTAATGTTCACATGATAATGAAATCACCTAATGGTGCATTCCCCAAACTGTATCCCAGTCTTTCACTGTTGCATGTATACCAAATACAGTTACAAAAAACAAGAGATGTTTTCTAAGAGTTTGTATTTTGATGAAGCCTTACATTTGAATAATACATAATAAATACATAATAATAAAATCATTTTACAAATATTGTTATAATGGGTCTAGTATAGATTAAATATATGAGGTTTTTTCTCATTATTTTGTGTTTTATCTTGAATGCATTTTGTAACATTTGCATTATACTTCAGATCACCTCTAAGTATCAGCCAACTAGCTATAAATCAACCCTCATTTTACCTATCAATCAGTATAAATAGATACACACCTAAACCTGCAATAGACCCTGTGGATGGCAAATATGCAAGGTGTGGTTCTTGATTTCATTCAGTGTGTGGTTATGTAAGACAGCAGGTAGCACCTGATAATGTACTAAGTTCTAGGTATCATTTGAACATGCAGATATAGAGTGCATTAAGTTCAAAGGAGGGAAAGATAGCTGTGGTATATGACATTCATGGAAGAATTTATAAATAAAAAATGTAAGGGTATATGTAGTCTTGTGAAAAGAAGCAGAAAAGCAGGGCCTGGAAATCTGTGTACTCTCAGTTTACAAAGTTCTCGCTCCTGTGCTCCTTGATATAGTTTGGCTGTGTCCCCACCCAAATTTCATCTTGAATTGTAGTTCCTGTAGTCCCCACATGTCATGGAAGGGATCCAGTGGGAAGTAATTTAATCCTGGGGGTGGTTACCCCCATGCTGCTCTTGGCACTTCTCCTAGCTTGGCACTTCTTGCTGCCACCATGTGAAGAAGGTCATGTTTGCTTCCCCTTCCACCACGATTATAAGTTTCCTGAAGCCTTACAAGCCTTGCTGAACAGTGAGTCAACTAAACCTCTTTCTTTATAAATTACCCAGTCTTGGGTATGTCTTTATTAGCAGCATGAGAATGGACTAATACAGTAAATTGGTACTGGGAGTGGGACACTTCTGTAAAGATACGCAAAAATGTAGAAATGACTTTGGAAATGGGTAACATGCAGAGGTTGGAAGAGTTTGGAGAGCTCAGAAGACAGGAGGATGTGGGAAAGTTTGGAAGTTCCTAGAGACTTGTTGAATGGCTTTGACTAAAATGCTGATAGTGATATGGGCAATAAAGCCCAGGCTGAGGTGGTCTCAGAGATGGGAAACTTATTGGGAACTGTAGTAAAGGTCACTCTTGCTATGCAAAGAGAGTGGCAGCATTTTGTGCATGCCCTAGAGATCTGTGGAACTTTGAATTTGAGAGAGACAATTTAGGGTGTCTGGCAGAAGAAATTTCTAAGCAGCAAAGCATTTAAAAGGAAGCAGAGCATAAAAGTTTGGAAAATTTGCAGCCTGTTGATGCAATAGAAAAGAAAAACCCATTTTCTCTAGAGAAATTCAAGCCTGTTGCAGAAATTTGCATAAGTAACAAGGAGCCAAATATTAACCTCCAAGACAATGGGGAAAAGATTTCCAGGTCATGTTGGAGACCTTCACAGCAGCCCTTCCCATCACAGGCCTGGAGGCCTAGGAAGGAAAAATAGTTTAGTGAGCTGAGCCCAGGGCCTCCCTTGCTGTGTACAGCCTTGGGACTTGGTGCCCTCCATCCCAGATGCTCTAACTATGGGTAAAAGGAGCCAATATACATTTCAGGCCATTTTTTAGGGGGTGCAAGCCCCAAGCCTTGGCAACTTCCACAGGGTGTTAGGCCTGTGGGTTCACAGAAGTCAAGAATTGAGGTTGGGGGACTTCTGCCTAGATTTCAGAGGTTGTATGACAATGCCTGGATGTCCAGGCAGAAGTTTGCTGCAAGGACTGAGCCATCATGCTGAACCTCTTGCTAGGGCAGTGTGGAAGGGAAATGTGGGGTGCAAGCCCCCACACAGAGTCCCCCCCTGGACATTGTCTAGTGGATCTGTGAGAAGAGGGCTACCATCCTCTAGACCCCAGAATGGTAGCTCCACCAACAGCTTGCACCGTGTACCTGGAAAAGTCACAGACATTCAACCCCAACCCATGAAAGCAGACAGGAGAGGGTCTGTCCCCTGCAAAGCCACAGGGATGGAGCTACCCAAGGCCTTAGGAGCCCACCTCTTGTATCAGTTTGACCTGGATGTGAGACGTGGAGTCAGAGAAGATCATTTTGTAACCTTAAGGTTTAATGACTGCCCTGTTGGATTTTGGACTTGCATGGGGCCTGTCGCTTTTTTTGTCCAATTTCTCCCATTTGGAATGAGTGTATTTACCCAATGCCTGTACCCCCATTGTATCTAGGAGGTAACTAACTTGCTTTTGATTTTACAGGCTCATAGGCAGAAAGGACTTGCCTTGTCTCAGATAAGACTGTGGACTGTGGACTATGGATACTTTTCTTTTTCTTTTCTTTTTTTGTTTTCTTTTGTTTCCTTTTCTTTTCTCTTCTCTTCTTTTCTTTTATTTTCTCTCTTTTTTTTTTTTTTTTTTTTTTTTTTGACAGTCTCACTCTGTTGCGCAGGTTGGCATACAGTGGCACAATCTCAGCTCACTGCAACCTCCTCCTCCTGGGTTCAAGCAATTCTCATGACTCAGCCTCCCAAGTAGCTGGGACTACAGGTGTGGGCCACCACATCTGGTTACTTTTTGTATTTTGAGTAGAAACGGAAAATGCAACATCTGCATCTTCACCATATTGGCCAGGCTGGTCTTGAACTCCTGACCTCAGGTGATCCACCCACCATTGCCTCCCAAAGTGCTGGTATTAAAGGCATGAACCACCAGGCCCTGCTGGACTGTGGACTTTTGAGTTAATGCTGAAATAGGTTAAGATTTTGAGTTAATGCTGAAATGAGTTAAGATTCCTCCTCATTGGGAAGGCATGATTGCTTTTGAAATGGGATGACATGAGATTTGAAAGGGGTGGAATGATAAGATATGGGTGTGTCCCCACCCAAATCTCATCTTGAATTGTAGTTCCCATAATCCCCACCTGTTGGAGGGATCTGGTGGGAGGTAATTTAATCATAGGGGTGGTTAGTTGAGTGCTGCTGTTCTCATGATGGTGAGTGATTCTCACAATATCTGATGGTTTTACAAAGGGCTTTCCACCCTTTTGCTGGAGGCTTTTTGCTGCTACCATGTGAAGAAGGATGTGTTTGCTTCCCCTTCCACCACAATTGTACATTTCCTAAGGCCTTCCCAGTCTTACTGAACTGTAAGTCAATTAAACCTCTTTCCTTTATAAATTACCCAGTCTTGGGCATGTCTTTATTAGCAGCATGAGAACAGACTAATACTCCTACTTTGTGCTTTGAGACATATCCAAGTTTAGAGTGGAACATCTGATTTCCTACCTTTTGTTTTCCCTATGGAAGATTATATGAATGAAGTATTACTAAAGCATTACATGTGTATCTTATAAAACTAAGATTTAAATGGCAGAATTAATAAAGTATTTATTAAAAATTCAATAAACTGAACCTGTTATTTTTGTATACCTATATCTGATCCCTTAAAGACATCTAGGACAAAATTACAAATCTGTTGTTTTTGTATATGTTCAGTTAGGAAACCTACTGCACCTTGCTTGTCAAAATTAATGCATTCAAAATCAAATCTATGTATTTTTTATTAAAGAGCCAAATTTAAATCTCTATGGTAACGACTGCAATAAATGTGCAACATCTTAAGCTATGATTATATTGTCACACTTAGTGATGTCTATCTTCAGTACATGACTACCAATCGTTTCACTGTTGTTCTAGTCAACCAGAAATGTAGTTAAAAAAGGAAACCAATTATGAGATTTATTTAAATAAGACTGAACAATTTCTGCAATAACAGATTCTAGATAGTAGAACTTACTCTGAGTGCGTGAGATAATGTTGAGGGAAGAATTTCATCCAACTGTACAAAAATTGAGTGGTAAGTACCAATACTTAATTACTACTGAGAAATTAAGTATAATTGAAAAGCTAGTTGTTGATTTTCAATAGATATTTTAAATTACCCTTAAAAAATATATTCAACCAAACAATATTTACAACATCTGCAAAATTCCAAATTTGATGCATTATAAATTCTAAAAATATTTTATAATTGCCAGCCTAACCATGTGGTTACACTGCAAATATGCCAAAATTGAAATAAACATTCTTGGTGTGGAATTATTAGCATTTCTTTACTGCCACCATGATGCACCTGCATGTGATAATATATTTCTGCATGCCCTACTCTATTATGAAAGTTCTGGCAACATTTTCCCACTTACTTACTTACTTACCCCATAGCCTAGTAATATGTGATCCTTGACCAAAATATATTTTTCTCTATTTTAATTGGTCAACCAAATTCTATATTTACTTTTTAAAATCCTATATTGTAGTTGGTCAACCAGCTTTATATTCCATATTATTAATTGGCCAATAAAAGCTATTTGCATTTGAGAAAAACATCATAACTTATGGAATTCCTAAATTAAGATAAAAATCTATACAAAACTTTAAGCCTACTGTGTCCCACACTAATCCTGTAATGGTCAATTTGGATAGTAATTAGACCTGATGGAAGACTACTGCTCCTTGATCATTTCTCTGACCCTACAAGAGAAGACCTCAGGAACTGCAAGATTTATTTTCATATTTGGGGAACAAAATGGAAGTTCTTGATTTTATAAAGTTATGGAAAGTTCAAGATGTACCTGAAGCAGCTGGAAATGTGTTGCAGAGTTGAGGCAAAGGGTAAGGAATTAAATGGGTGTATGAGGATTGATTAATTTGCCAAGGAAGAAAATAGGCAGAGCAAAAGAGCAAGGCATGTCCTTAGGTAGCACCTACTTTAGGGGTGGGAGAAAGAAGAAAAAGTGATTGCTAAGTCAAAACTGTCAGTGAAGAACAAATAAAATGTCACAAAAACTTAGAAAGTTATGGTGATTGTCAACAGTGTCAAATGCTACAGAGAAGTCAGGAAGTAAGAATAATGTAAGCTCATAAAAAGTTTCATGAGCAGTTTCAGATGATAGATTCAAGATAGTGGAATAAAAAATGTTAAGATAATTGAGTTGTGAAAACATGTAGTGGGGGAAAAATCTTTTTAAGACATTTGCCAGCAAATAAGAACAAAAGTCATAGTAACTTTAAGGTTAAATATGAACAAAGTAATTATTTTGTATTTTCTATCATTTCATTTTATCATAAATTTTAAACATCCTCTATATTTTAGATAGGTAATATATCTAAAAATGAATAAGGAAGTATTTTTAAATACGAGGTGATATCTAAAAAGAAAAAGGAAAGGATAATTGATGAGATAAATACCTGCAGGTATTGGACGAAAGGTATAGCAATAAAGAACATCTGCGTAAAACTTAGTTTACAGTGCAGTTTTTTTTACTATGTCCTTGCCAGAACACAGTGGATGAGTTCTTATTATCATCTTATTCTATAGTTGAAGTTTCTGAGCCTCAGATAAATTGTCATGTGCCTAGAAATTGGCAGGGCTAAATATTAAACTCACATCTCTTGACTCCAAGTCTAGTGCTCCATTCATATGAGTTCAGGAGACCAAGGGCAAGGGTGAACTTTAGAGAAGAGGATTGACTTTCTTTCCTAAAATGGAAAGAAGAAACTAAGGATATTTGAGACATTTAAAGGTAGAAATGAGTAGAAAATCGGGTCAGCTTTTCTTCGTCTCAAGGAAAGTGGAGGCAAAAGATTATTTTCAGAGACGATGGAATTTATGGAGCTTGATAAGAGGTGAAAAGTTTGGATTAATCACAGCTTCTTCAACAACCATTTGAATGAACATTTGATGTTCTCTATGGAGCTACTTTTACATTTCACAAGAATAGCATTTTGAAATACTAGTATACCAAGGAAATTATCTTTACTGGACTTTAAGCATCATGTCCAGAGAAATAAACTTTGCACTCTACTCTCCTTGTTTGTGACTGATAAGTGAGCAAAGTAATGTGCCAGATGTTGCTATTTCAGGGTTACTTCTTTACTCTTCTAAAGTGTAATGTAACCTCCATTGACTAGTGCCAATTAATTTTTTAATAATAAACTGTCAAAAGTAGAGTATTAGTTTCCTTCTTAGGAGGTTTGTGGGTTTCTTGAATAAGTACTTGAAGTGACGTTAACATGGATATTTTTAGCTGTTTCACATTGGTTCTTGCCAAACGCTATATAGAAAAAAAGAAGAAGTGCCTGTAAGATGAGTTTTGAGAAGTACTCATAGTTTTCCACTGACAGCATTAGAATTTTAGATATACCCCCTAGGGAAAGTACTCATTTGAAGCAAAACTTACAGCTTTAAGAAATAATGTCTAGGTTTTTGACAAGAAACAAAATGACTCTAGCTGATTAAAAGCCAGGAGAAAGGATCCTGTCTATGATGACGGGGTGGGTGAGAACCTCTCAAGTCCCCTTCTTGTAGGCATGAGAGACTGTTTGTTTATTTATTTATTTCACTGTCAAATGCAAACTGATGACTAGACTTTAACCTTAATATGCCCAGTTTTGACATTCACAACTAGACTGGCCTGTGAGCTACTAGAAAGCTATGTATTATTATTATTATTTTTCTATGCCCCAGAGCCCAGCATTGTGCTTGACAAAGCACAAAGTAATTGACTAATATATATTTGCTGACTATATGCCAGCCAGGATCTTAGAAAAAATTTCTTGAAAGGAGACAGGTTTTCCTAGTTCCTCAAATTTATCACAATTCTCTGCCTTTGGGACACATGTGACCACTTTACAAATTACACAGGAAATTTAATTGAAACTGAAATTCTGTAACTCCAGTTAGGAGAGGTGGACATTTACAGATGGAGAGACTGAAGGAAAACTTTTTCTGAGCTACCAGGTTTTCTTTTCCACTCAAGTTCTTTTTATGTGTTGCTGGCATCTGTGAAAGAGCAGGAGATGCCATATATTGCAGCTGGGTACCCAGGTGGTCTACTGATATTCAAAGGGGACTGGTTTGGCATGAATTCTAGGGCAGCATCACGCAGCTGTCATGAGCCATTCTGTGGCTAGAAGCAGCAGATGTTACTGATATCTGAAAGGCAGTCATATCATCAGATATGGGAGAAGACCAATGTAAAATGCAAAGTATCTGACCCAAATATCATTTATGAAATCACACACATTTTCCATTCAGTTTTCAAATTCACATCCACATACAATTTTTTTTCACAGTTGAGAGTAATTGATAGGCTTAATTATACAACAAGGAAAACAAAAATTCCAATAATTCTACTTTTGTTTTAATAATCACTTAAATGTACGAAAGTACTTTCAGAGCCTCCAGGATGTATTATACCTTAAAATTGTTAATTATCGAGAGATGAAAAAGTGTTACTGTATCATATTTTGTTTCCTTTTTTCATGAGTTAGTGTTCGAAACAATCTGTGCTCATTAAAAAGCAATACTTGTTTATAATGTGAAAACCTAAACATTAATTTCTTAAGCAGAAACATCTTATATTGTGCAGGATTTTTAATACCTGACAGATAGCTTTACATTTTTTATTTCTTGCCTGTTGTATTCATACATTTTATTTACACAGAGAATGGAAGATTTGCCATAATACAATCAGAACCATGTGGCGTATTGTTGATCTAAAGGACAATTGGGATTTTCTGAAATATCAGCAGCCCTAATAAGTTGTGGAGTAATGACATGTAACAATTTTTCTGATCCCAGAAAATACAGAAGGCATAAAGTGTGGTGATCAACCCTAAAAATCAGAAAACTCCAAGGCAAAGAAAGTTGTTGAAAGGCAAAAAGTGACAGTAGATTGTACATTATGAAATGTTGGCATGTGTGTTTTGGGGATAGCTTCACTATGTTTTGAGCTGCAAGGAATGGGTTTCTGGTTTTGAGAGGGGTGGGAGATGAGATTAAAGTCTCCATCCATGATCAACACCACTTCACCATACCTCTCATACACACCGGTTCATGCACATTTTGTTCTTAAACACATCCTCTCCTTCAATTCTACATTCACTATATACATACCTTTGCATTCTTTCACTCTACATTTTTCTCTCCCTTTCCATGCCCCTACTCTGCCCCCGCTGCTGCTCCCTCAAAAGTCAGTTGCTAGGCCTTTGGAAAAGCAAAAGATAAACTGTGATTGAGAGACATCCTTTAAAAAAACCTACTTCAAGGTCAATTTGCTAATTCCTTTAGAAAATGAGTAAGTATGAAAAGGACCATTTTGAATTTCGGGCTTTCAGGAACTTCATTACTAAATTAAGCAGAAAGTACTTGATAAGGGAATATACTTGTTAAGTGGACATTTTAGAAGCAAACTGACATTGGTGGGATAAATACATGGGATGGATTCAACTCAGCATTGTCTACGTTTAATGCCAACTTTAACATCTCCAAATTACCCTAATATGGCTATGACCTGAAAAATTATCCTAAAGGGAACAAAAGTGTTCTTCTGTTTTTTCTTGTTTTTGAAACATCCGCGGGCTTTCTAAACGAGAGGAATTCCCATATTTCAGGGGGAAAAACACATTTATTGGCCGGGCATAGTGGCTCATGCCTGTAATCCCAGCACTTTGGGAGGCTGAGGCAGGTGGATCATGAGGTCAGGAGATTGAGACCATCCTGGCTAACACGGTGAAACCCCGTCTCTACTAAAAATAAAAAAAAATTAAAAAAAAAATTAGCGGGGCATGGTGGCGGGTGCCTGTAGTGTCAGCTACTTGGGAGGCTGAGGCAGGAGAATGGCGTGAACCTGGGAGGCGGAGCTTGTAGTGAGCTGAGATCGTGCCTCCCCATTCCAGGCTGGGCAACAGAGCGAGACTCTATCTCAAAAAAAAAAAAAAAAAAAAAAAAAAAAAAATTTATTGCCTCATAATAAGTTTTATAGTGTCAGCTCCTTTATGCTTTCTCTTTTTCACAAAATCACAATTTTATTATATTCTTTTAATGCAGCTAAAGTAAAATAAGCTTGCCTTAGTAGGAAAAGTTTTATTTAAATTTTGGAGGGTTTTTATCATTCCCATCATTCCCCTGCACCCTATTTTAAAAGACTAATCTAAATCATAAATATACGGCAAAAAAAACACAAAACCATCATCAACCTCATTCCTTCTTCTGCATGTGAGTTTTCTAAGGACTCTCCGGATTAAATGACTTGTTCCAAATTCTACAATCAGTTTGTGTCTATTTCAAGAATAGAATCCAGCTTTCCAATTTTAAATATGATGCTTTCTTTTATTTTCCATGCAAAATATTTTGTTTAAAAAAACATTAAATTATCAAGTATTGGACAGAATCCTCAGGTGTGTTGAATCTCCCTGTGGCTTCTGGCAGGTGACCACTTAAAGGCCACAATAACTTGATGTAGAAAAATCTTCATCTTGAGATGTTATCATCACATCAGACTTCAACTCTAGCCACCACTCCCAAGTAACATAAATCTACATTACACTGTGAAGTTAAAAGTAGGTCAAGTGTCAACCAAATAACTCAAGAAGGTATTCGCTCAATCAAAATGACAATGAAGAAAAAGTGGCAAGTTTCATTTCAAGAATGCAGAGAAAATGCCTACTATAACCTTCATGCCTGTTCCATTTGAATGACTTTCATGCCTTTTGTGTTTGTGCATGCCAGTTTATCAAGGATCATAGTGCCTTCAGCATCTCAATGAAGGCCTTTTTAGGCTTTGTTTCAATTCTAAGATTTATGGGATTTGTCATCAAGCTACTTGAATTATGGAAAGTGGAGAGTTGATATACTGACAGGGATTTTTATTATTTTTGAAGCAAACAGGAATGTGGAACAAAATATTTTGAAAATTAAGTCACCAGTATCTTCAAGTTTTCCCTTTACCAAAATTGAGAAAATAACAGCTGTTTTTCCTGATTCCATTACATGGTAGATACATTTTGTGTGCCTTGTGTAATTTTTCTGATTTTTCTTTATCAATATTAATAGATCAATGATCAATTATTATTGAGCACTGATATGAGCTAAACTTTTTTTAGACTTAGCTAACACTGAGAGAATGGTATCTTTAATTTCTGATTTTTTTACTATATATAAATTATACTTCAGTTCCATAATGTAGAAACGTGATGCTTTTTCTTGAAGAGATAACGTGAGTGGGGCTATAAGGCTAATATATACAAAATACACACATATACACACACGTACACACACCTATATATGTGTGTGTGTATATACACACAAACACATACCCACATCCTCACATCCACATACATATACATGAACATTTGTCTAGATGACAAACTGTAGAATTGAGAACTCAATAGGGTGATATAGAGGTAGGTAGATAGTAAGTTCTATAAATCAGTGAAAACTTGAGATCAATGAAAACTATCATAGTCAAAAACTGTTTACAGGAAGAAAACAAATGTGGGCTGTGCCTAATAGGGAGGACATAATAGGTAAGGGAAAGTACATATATTCTTTTATTTTTATGTTCATTTGTAATTAACACATAATAACTGTGTATATTTGTAAGATACATTGTATTGTTACATCTATGTATACATTATAGAAAGAGCCAATCAAGTCAATTAACATATCCACCACCTCCCAAACTTATTTTTATATGTGTGGTGAGATGTTAAAATTATACTATTTAAGCAATTTTGAAATACACAATACACCCCGTCTCTACTAAAAAAATACAAAAATTAGCTGGGAGCGGTGGCGGGCGCCTGTAGTCCCAGCTACACGGGAGGCTGAGGCAGGAGAATGGCTTGAACCCAGGAGGCGGAGCTTGCAGTGAGTGGAGATGGCGCCACTGCACTCCAGCCTGGGCGACAGAGCGAGACTCCGTCTCAAAAAAAAAAAAAAGAAAGAAATACACAATACATCATCATTAACTGTGGTCGCCCTGCAGTGCAACAGATCACTAAAACTTATTCTGCCAGTCTAACTGAAATTTTTTATCCTTTAACCAACATCTTCTCTTTCCCCATCTCTCCCTGATTCCCTGTAATCTACTTTCTCTTTCTATAAGGTTGACTGTTGTAGATTCCTCACGTAAGTGAATTTATAAAATATTTATCTTTCGGTGCCTGGCTTATTTCATTTAGCATAATGTGCTCCAGTTCCATCCATATTATCACAAATAACATAATTCCCTTCCTTTTTTCGGCTGTATAACATGCCATTGTGTGTGTGTGTGTGTGTGTGTGTGTGTGTGTGTGTGTGTGTGTTTTCTTTATCCATCCAGCCATTGATGGGTACTTTGGTTGCATCCGTATCTTGGCTATTCTGAATAATGCTGAAATCCACATGAGAATGCAGATATCTCTTTCTTATATGAATTTCAATTCCTTTGAATATATACCCAGAAGTGGGATTGCTGGATCATATGGTAATTCCAGTTTTAGCTTATTGAGGAACCGTCAAACTATCTCCCAAAATAGCTGTACAAATTTACATTTCCGCAACAGTGTACAAGGTTCCCTTTTCTCCACATCCTCATGTGGAGAATGAGGATTCGGAGAATTACTGTGAAATATAACACTTATTATCATTCTTCTTTTTATAATAGCCATTCTAATAGATGTGAGGTGGTACCTCATGTGGTTTGAATTTCCATGTCTTTAATGATTAGTGATGTTGCACATTTTTTCACATATGTTAGCAATTCCTATCTTTTTTTTGAGAATCATCTGTTCATATCATTTGCCTATTTTTAAATTGGGTTATTAGTATTTTTGCTATTAAGTTTCTTGAAGTCCTTGTTTTTGATACCAGCTCTTTATCAGACATATGGTTTGCATAGATTTTCTCCCAATCCATGAGTTGTCTCCTCACTCTGTTGCTTCCTTTGTTATGGAAGACCTTTTTAGTTTGATGCAATTTAATTTGTCTCTTTTTGCTTTTGTTGCCTATACTTTTGGAGTCCTAGCCAAGGTATCATTGCCCAGACTAATATCGTGGAGTTTGTTCCCCATGTTTTCTTTGAGTAACTTTACAGGTTCAAGTCTTATATTTAAGTCTATATTTTATCCAGTTTGAGTTGATGTTTGTGTACAGTGTGAAATAGTACAGTTTCATTATTCTGCATGTGGATATCAAGTTTTCCCAATGTCACATATTAAAGACACTCTCTTTCCCTCATTATGTGTTCTTGCCACCTCTGTTGAAAATCAATTTATAAATACTTGGGTTTATTTCTGGGCTTTTAATTCTGTTCTACTGGTCTATGTGTTTGTTTTTATGCCAGTCCCACACTTTTTTGATTTATGATAGCTTTATAGTATATTTTGAAATCAGGAAATGTGATGTTCCAGCTTTGCTCTTTTTTTTCAAAATTGCTTTGGATATTCAGAGTCTTCTCTGCTTCCATATGAACTTGAGGATTATCTTTTATATTCCTATGAAAATAACATTGCAATTTTGATAGGATTTGCATGAAATCTGTAGATCACTTTAGGTAGTATGAACATTCTACCAACATTACCTGACTATGAGATATATTTTTATTTATCTATGTCTTCAGTTTTTTAATCAATGTTTTATAATTTTCAATAAACACATCTTTCACCTCCTTGGCTAAATTTACTCCTCAGTATTTTTTATGTTATTGTAAATGGGATTGTTATTTTCCATTTCTTTTTAAGATAGCTCATTATTAGTGTGTAGAAATACCAGTGATTTTTATATTTTGATTTTGTAACCTACAAATTTGTTTATCAGTTCTAACAGTTTTTTTGGTGGAGCTTTTAGGGTTTTCTACATATAAGATCATATCATCAGCAAACAGAGATAATTTCACTTTTCTCTTTCACGTATGATATCTTTAGCTTATTCTTGCCTAAATGCTCTGGCTAGGACTTCAAGTACTATGCCGAATATAAGTGGCAAGATTGAGCATTCTTGTTGCTGACCTTACAGGACAAGCCTTCAGCATTTCACTGTTGAGTCTGATGTTAGCTGTGACCTTATTATACACAGCTTTTATTGCATTGAGGTACATTTATTGTACACCTAGTTTTTGAGAGTTTTTAACATAAAGGGATATTGAATTTGTCAAAATTTTTTTCTGCTTCTACTCAGATGATCATGTGCTTTGGGTTATTCATTTTGTTAGACATGCCTTACAAGAAATACTAAAAGGAGTTATTCAAACTGAAGGAAAAAGTACCACTAGGTAGAAACAAAAATATATAAAAATATGGTCAGAGTGGAAGCAGGTGTGAGAGGGTCCAGCAGAAGGAAACATGGCTGCCAGTGTGTTTGAGTCCATTAGCAAGTTTGGCCTGGCCTTAGCTGTTGTAGGAGGTGTGGTGAACTCTGCCTTGTACAGTGTGGATGCTGAACACAGAGCTGCCATCTTTGACTGATTCTGTGGCATACAGGACATTGTGGTAGGGGAAGGGACTCACTTTCTCATCCCATGGGTACAGAAACCAATTTTCTTTAACTGCTGTTCTCAACCATGTGATATGCCAGTCATCACTGGTAGCAAAGATTTACAGAATGTCAACATCACACTTTGTATCCTCTTCTGGCCTGTTGCTAGCCAGTTTGCTCACATCTTCACCAGCATTGGAGAGGACTACAATGACTGTGTGCTGCTGTCCATCACTACCAAAACCCTCAAGTTAGTGGTGGCTCACTTTGTTGCAGGAGAACTGACCACCCAAAGAGAGCTGGTCTCCAGGTAGGTGAGTGATGACCTTACAGAGCAAGCAGCCACTTTTGGGCTCATCCTGGATGACGTGTCCTTCACACATCTGACCTTTGAGAAGGGATTTGCAGGAGCAGTGGAAGCCAAAGAGGTGGCTCAGCAGGAAGCAGAGAGGGCCAGATTTGTGGTGGAAAAGGCTGAGCATCAGAAAAAGGCAGCCATCATCTCTGCCGATGACAACTCCAAGACAGCAAAGCTGATCCCCAACTCACTGGCCACGGTGGGGACAGCCTGATTGAGCTGTGTAAGCTGGAACCTGCGAGACATTACATACCAGCTCTCATATTCTGGGAGCGTCACCTACCTGCCTGTGGGGCAGTCCGTGCTCTGTGCTCCTCCAGCTGCTCCAGTGAGGGCCCACCCTGTCTTTACCCCTAAGGGTCAACTGGGCAACAGCCCAGTGATTCTTGACGATGCCTTCCTTCTGCCCCAACCCAGACTGGATTATTTCCAATGACCTGTTTTCTAGTTCATCAATCCTTCTTCTGCTTGTTCTACTTGCCTGTTGAACTCCTCTTTTGAATTGTTATTATTATATTCTTCAGCTCAATAATTCCTGTTTGGTGTTATCTAATATTTCCTATCTCCATTTTAAAGTTCAGTTTGTTCATACATTTCTCTCCACACCTCAGTGATCATCTTTATGACTGTTCTTTTGAACTGCCTATCGTGTAAATTCTATGTCTCCATTTCATCAGGGTTGGCTTCTAGAGATTTATCTTATCATTTATTTGAAACATGTTTTCATATTTCTTCATTTTCCTTGACTTTATGTGGGATTCAGTACCTTAGATAAAAGAACCACCTCTCCCAGTCTTGCTAGATTTGTCTTGTGTTGGAGATATTCCTCCCAATTAGCATGGCTGGAGATTCTAGGTACCTCAAAACACTTTGTTTGTCTAATCTACTTTGCTTTCATTGGCCCCTGTGTTATTCCATTCTCACACTACTAGTAAAGACATACCCAAGACTGGGTAATTTATAAAGGAAAGAGATTTAATTGACTCACTGTTCCACATGACTGGGGAGGCCTCACAATCATGGTGGAAGGCAAAGGAGGAGGAAAGTGACATCTTACATGGAGGCAGGCAAGAGAGCTTGTGTAGGATAATGCCCCTTTATAAAACATCAGATCTCATGAGAATTACTCACTATCACAAGAACAGCAGCATGAGGGTAACCACCCCCATGATTCAAGTACCTCCCACCAGGTTCTTCCCACAACATGTGGGAATCATGAGAACTACAATTCAAGATGACATTTGTGGGGAGACAGAGCCAAACCATATTGTTCCACCCCGGCCCCTCCCAAATCTCATGTCCTCACATTTCAAAACCAGTCATGCCTTCCCAACAGTTCCCCAAAGTCTTAACTCATTTCAACATTAATTCAAAAGTCCACAGTCCAAAGTCTCATCTGAAACAAGCCAAGTCCTTTCTGCCTATGAGCCTGTAAAATCAAAAGCAAGTTAGATACTTCCTAAATACAATGGGGATACAGTCATTCAGAAAATACAGCTGTTCCAAATAGGAGAAAATGGCCCAAATGAATAGGCCTACAGGCTTCATGCAAGTCCGAGATCCAGCGGGGCAGTCAAATCTTAAAGCTCCAAAATGATTCCCTTTGACTCCATGTCTCACATCCAGGTCTTGCTGATGCAAGTTTCCCTTGGTCTTGCGCAGCTCCACCATTGTAATTTTACACATCCTCTGAAACCTACTCAGAGGTTCCCAAACCTCAATTCTTGACTTCTGTGCACCCACAAGCCCAACACCATGTGTGAGCCACCAAAGTTTGGGGCTTACGCACTCTAAAGCAACAGTCTGAACTCTACACTGGCCCCTTTTAGCCATGGCTGGAATGCAAAGCACCAAGTCCCAAGACTGCACAAAGCAACAAGGCCCTGGGCTGGCCTATGAAAACAATTTTTTGTCCTAAGTCTCCAGGCTTGTGATGGTACCAATTTACTATATTAGTCCATTCTCATGCTGCTAATAAAGAAATACCTGAGA
This sequence comes from Chlorocebus sabaeus, assembly GCF_047675955.1. Lineage (NCBI taxonomy): Eukaryota > Metazoa > Chordata > Mammalia > Primates > Cercopithecidae > Chlorocebus > Chlorocebus sabaeus. The sequence continues at coordinate 41,527,883 of NC_132913.1, forward strand.
CTAGATAATTTATAAAGGAAAGGGGTTTAATTAACTCACAGTTCCACATGGCTGGGAGGCCTCACAAAATGGCAGAAGGCAAAGGAGGAGCAAAAGCACATCTTACAAGGCAGCAGGCAAGAGAGTTTGTGCAGGGGAACTCCCCTTGATAAAACCATCAGATCTCATGAGACTTGTTCACTTTCAAGAGAACAGCATGGGAAAGACCCAACCCCATGATTCAATTACCTCCCACTGGGTTCCTCCCACAACACATGGGAATCATGGGAGCTGCAATTCAAAATGTGATTTGGGTGGGGACACAGCCAAAGCATATAAATCCCTAAGAAATTAGTGATTGCCAAGTCGTGCTATTGCCTTGAGAGAGTTGGAATAGAAGACAGTCTCTTGGGATTCAGCTAGAGAGGCTAGGGTGTTCTTTTCTTGTTTCTTCTTTTCTTGCAGAGAAGCTGAGAGCCAAAGTTTATGTCCTACTTATTCTGTCCTTCACCAAGGAGACAGTCTGAAGCAGCTGCCTCTGCTCATAATCAGAATGCTCACTTTGAGTTTAGTGAGAGAGATGCTGAACATTTTCAAGTTTAAAAGTCTTTTCTTGTTCCCTGTGGTCTAGACTTAAGAGTGCAGAGCTCTGTCAACTCCTATAACTAGGTGATTTAGGAGCCAGTCCCTTGGGTAAAGGCTATAAAAGTTGGGGCACTCAATGCATGCAGAAGCCACTCCCAGTGAGAGTGTGCATATCTAGATTTACTGCTGAGGCAAACCAGGGAAAAATATGCAGGGAGAGCCCACTCTCCCATTCAAACAAGTGGAAGTCTCACACCCTTCTAGCAGGGGAAGAATGTAGTCCAGAATTATCACTGAAACAAAGCAGGGAAGAAGGTGCAGAGAATGCCTACTTTTCCAATCAGGAATGAAGAGGTCCCCCAGTCTCCCTCTAATGAGAGATTGCAGAAATTTATCTTAAAAGCAAGGCAAGGAAGGAAGCAAGGGGAGTGCCCACTCTCCTATTAAAGCAAGCAGAACTTTTGCACCTCTCTTGTAGGAGTAGACTGAGATTACAGGGATTTATCTTAGGAGCAAGCCCGAGAAGAAGGTACATACAGGACATGCCTTGCTTTCTGTTTAAGCTGAAGAAGGTTTATTCTTCATTTGCTATGTAGGTTCCCAGATACTGGCTTGTTAAAAGGCCAGAACTACAGGAAGCTGATGGGAAAGCCTGAGACCAACTTTGGGGGAATTTAGAAACTGGGCCAATCCTGAGTGCTATAGCTGCTAGGAGGGCTCATGTGGTTCGAACCTTTTTTTTTTTTTTTCTTTTATGCTTGAGATAAATCTTCTGATGCTCTCTCCCTGTGATTCATCAAGCATGGGGATTGAAGAGCCAAGCCCTCTCTAGAGACTGCAAAAGTTGGCACTTTATGTGTGGTACAAGCCCCTTACCCCTCAGGAAGAAGCTGGTAGTTGAGATTTTTCTTCTCATTGTAAAGCTCTGTGGTCAGGGTGGAGCTAGTGTATGGGTGTATTTCTGCTTTCAGTATCCATTTTGATGTGACTATTTCTCAGTAGTCTGGCATGTAGGGGTCTTTCATTTGGATTATGGCTTTCTCTTGGAAAGAATTGACTTATGTTTAGGTGTATACTAGATGTGCCTATGGGATGAGGGGTAGCCCAGAGCCTGCTCTTTCACCATGTTGCTGACATACCCTCATATATTATTTCTTAATTTTAATTTCCCAAATTGTGTCAAGTTATTAAATTCCTATTTCATTGCCATCACCTTGGGCAAAGTCATTATCATCTCTATTCTAGATTGTTGCCATAACTCCTCAATAAATCACTCGTTTACTCCATTCCAATTCATTTGCCAAATAAAAGTTAAGTATCTTTATGTGAATTAGGTTGCCTTAATCCTCATAACAATGTTCTTTTACTAGGATTGCTGGGCTAGATTCTTCTATTTTAATTTTATTATCTGAGACCCAAATCATAGAAAAATGACATAACTGAGGTCACCCAGCTAGTAAGTTGCAGAGCTAGGATATAATATCACGAGCTATAGCCTCTACTCATAATCATTGTGCTATATGGCCTCCATTGTATATTATTGTTGTTTGTTTTCATTATGACTATATTAAAGAATGACTTTGGGCTGGGCGTGGTGGCTCATGCCTGTAATCCCAGCACTTTTGGAGGCTGAGGCAGGTGGATCATGAGGTCAGGTGATCGAGACCACGGTGAAACCCCGTCTCTACTAAAAATACAAAAAAAATTAGCTGAGCATGGTGCATGGTGGCGGGTACCCGTAGTCTCAGCTACTTGGGAGGCTGAGGCAGGAGAATGGTGTGAACCCAGGAGGCGGAGATTGCAGTGAGCAGTGATCGCACCACTGCACTCCAGCCTGGGTGACAGAGCGAGACTCCGTCTCAAAAAAAAAAAAAAAAAAAAGAATGACTTTGTGCCAGACATAGTATGGTTTATAGGTTAGGGGAAAGATAAAGATTAATATAAAAACAAGCAGCTGCATGAATTTGGTACAACAGTTGTAAAATTAGAAACAATAGTAGCACTAGAACTGAGATTGCAAAGTGGAGCTTATGAAGTTTATGAACTTTAATTAAAATGTCACTGATGTAGGTGCCAAAAACCATGAAAAGGATAAAGTATGTTAGTTAATTGTCTCCTAGCAGGGGAAAGAAAATAGAGTAGATTATCAAATGAGCAATGGGCATTTTACATTTTGATTAAGAACCTTCTCCATCATAAGACATTTATAAAAATATCTGGGAACAAAGGCAAGATTTAATTCCCGGTGGATGATAGGATAGTTTATATTGTATACATGGTGAAATTTACTTGAAAGAGATAAAATATAAAATATTAATCTGTTGAAAGCCTAGAAAATAACAATCGGATATATTCAGTGATACAAAGTAATTCAGATGTCACTTGTTCATGTGAATGAGATATCATGTTTTATTCAGCTTATAGTGTTTGTTCAGACATTGTAAAATAATTGCAGTGAATAAAATGCAGTATTCTAATTAGAAGATAATAGACTATTCTTTTAGACTCCACACAGTGTACATAACTCCTGGACACTGATGTTGTAATTTTAAAGAAACACATTTTTAAGACCTGAATAAAATTATTTTTGAAAAGCAAGAATGAGCTAATAATCTATAGATGTTGATTTCCCTGAGAAATTATGGCAATAAAAGTTAAATAATATCCAAGTATCACTTTACTTCATCCCATATCAAGTGCCAGACATAGTTCCTTGTTCCTTTACACATAAAATCTTATTAGGATTTTGGAAGTAGTCATTATTAGTCCCACTTTCCATTGGGAAAGTTAAGGCCTTAAAGACTTAAATAATAATTTTCACAAGTATACACAGTACGTGACAGAGCCAGTAGAGAAGTTCTGTTTGCTTATTTCATAGCCCAAGTTTTTAATGACTGGGTCATAATGTTCCTTCTTTCTTTTCTCACTTCCTTTTAAAATGTTGAGGGTACACTAAAGGAAATTATTGAGGTAGTCATTGTGAACTCCACTCAATTTGAGTTCTTTCTGCTTTAACATTTATTTTTTTCACATTACCCTGGAGTCTAAATATATGACATTTATCTGGTCAATATTTCATAAATTAAATGTTTTATTCTTATGTTAACTTAGTATTACTATGAGTAGATATTAGCCTAATTAATGCATAGTGTTATGTATTTCTACCTCAATCTTTTTATTTTTGTACAAATTTTGAGGAGAGGCTTTACCTAGGAAATACAATATCAGCATTTATCTGCACATTCTGTGAGCACAGATGGCTGATGGGAGAAGCACTCACATTATTTCAAGAGTCAGTAGCCTATGGCATACAGGCAAAACGTGAGCCAGTGTTCATTGAGTTATGGAACAGTTGCCACCACTTCTTTGTATCTATCCTCAATATATTTAAGAAATGCCTTTATCTGTGAGAATCAAAGTCAGACAGGTTTTTCTTGTCTTACAAATATCAACCCTTGCAGCATTATACCTGTATATGTACATACAAAATGTCATTACATGTCAGGAGGATAACATAAAATCTGCACTTTCATATATCCTTATCTTTGCCAATTAAGATGGAAAGGAGTGAGACCATTAGAACCCTACTTTAAAAGATTTCAAACCAGATTTCATTTCCTGTTCTGTGTGCATGTTCAGGATATAGGGGAAAACAAAACAATATCTTTTCCCTGCCTGTCACAAGGTTTATAACTGACACCCTTATACAAAAGACAGACAGATTCACAAAAGGAAATCATGACAAATTTATTTAACCCAAGTTTTATGTCAAATGAGAGCCTTCAGAAATGAAAGACCTAAAGATCCAAGAATTTTTATCCTTAGGCATCTGTTTCATAAGTCAATGATACGTTTATCCTTAGGATCCAAGAAGAATGGACAGTCATATAGAAGTATGATTGGACAAAAATTAAGTGTGATCTAATGGAATTAAAGGAAGCGGGGCACTTAGCAAGGTTGGTTTGTTCAGATTCTTCTTGGCCTGCAGGTATAGGGCAGAACCCCTCTAAAATTAGAGTCTTATGATCTTCTTTCAGGCAAAGTAAGTCAGAGAATTTCTTTATGGCTATACTTCAGGGTAGAAAGGTGGGAGAAGGTCAGAGTGGCCTCCTGGCTACTGCAGTTTTTTCAATTGCCAACTTGACATATTTTGGAGTATTATGTTTAGAGCCCTGATATTGGCAGAGAACCAATAAACCCACAAGCTATGGGAGGACCAAGAAGCAACAGGGTGGAAATAAAGAGCCCTGTGCATCTAACTCACCCAACCACAGTACTAATCCATATTTGTAAAAAGGCAAATGAAGAGTCCCAAGGACAACTGTCAGTCACTAGTTTATATTAAACAGGGCTTAGTCTGAATTTAGTGGAGTGCAGATTTAAAATGGGGTTTTTCCCCAATTATTCCTTTTATGCTCTGAAGAATACTCATTTTCAGTCCTTAATGTTATTTAGCACTGATTTTATAGCTTTGTAATAACTTTTAGTTATTGAAAATTCTTTTTATTTTATTTTATTTTTTATGTTTGCAATGGAGTCACTCTCTGTCACCCAGGCTGGAGTGCAGTGGCACGACCTCGGCTCACTGCAACCTCTGCCTCCCGGATTCAAGTGATTCTCCTCCCTCAGCCTCCCAAGTAGCTGGGATTATAGGCACCTGCCACCATGCCCAGCTAATTTTTTGTATTTTTTAAATTTTAGTAGAGACGAGGTTTCACCATGTTAGTTAGGCTGGTTTCAAACTCCTGACCTCAGGTGATTGGCCCACCTGGGCCTCCCAAGGCCCAGGCGTGAGGAACCATGCCCAGCCATTAGAGAAAACTCTAATGTCCACTGTAAAGCCTTGATTTTTGTAGGCACGTATCGCTCACATTCTCTTCTCTCCCTAGGCCCATGATGAAAGAGGAGCTTCGGATGAAAGAGGGCAGGGGTTTGTAGGTTGCCTCTCCCAATGGGTAGGGTCAAATAGGAAGGCTAGAAAAATGGCAGGTCTTTTGTGGTAAGTTTGATGATGGCTTGCCATTGTTGGCTCCATATGGTTCCACTTGCTATTGGTGGCCTTACCCAGGTGATTATTTTCCATACATAGTTTTATTGTTTTCTTCAAACCGTACTCAGCTTCAACCTTTATTTCTTCTCTTTTCCAAGGGCCTTTTTGGAGAGGGAGATCTTAGTCTCTATTTCACCCAACTGCCTTTCTCAAAGTGTGCCTCCTTGCTGATCTACCATATTGTTAGTCCCATAGCTCATTCTTTCTTTTCTATGTTCCATGCTCTATAGAGCCCAGAAATGACTGTGGTCTTGTCCAGATGCTATTAAAGACCACTTCCTCCAGGTTCACTGCATCACTGGACCTACCAATTCTGCTGAAACAACCTGTACAATAAACCCCAATCATAGCTTCAGAATTCACTAGATTGGGAGCAGACTCTCTTTTCCTAGGGTCATGTAGCTCTCTGAACACATTCTTCTCTGTTCTAAAGGCAGCACCAGGATAGCGTGCTAATTTGCTGTGCAACTATCCAGCCGGGAGAGAAATGCCAGTCTCTTCTTCATTCCGTTAGCTCCCTTGTTTGGGTGAAAGAGGAAAGAAGCTCTTCATTTATGCATATTCCATAGGAAGGGAGGGAAAAGCTTTCTTTACCAAACACCTTGTGTTCCTCACAATAAAGAGAAGACCTTAAATTCCTTCTCATGTATAACAAGTCATGTGACATTTCTTCTGAAATTGGAGCACCTTTTACAAAAGCCTGGTCATGGAATGAATGTTGAGTACTCTACTAAATCATGTCTGAGAGAGAGATTTATGTGATCTTAAATAGATTTCATAGCACATTAAAAATTAAGATTGTATCATTGAGCAATCTCATTTGCCATAAACTATCAACCATTTCTAATTTTTCTTCGTTATGCTGTGACCTCCGAAGAACTTCCTTAGTTCCCAAGACATGTGGAAAAACAGTTGCATATCATTTGACTAGATTATTTTACCTAGTCTTTTAAAGATATTGCCTACAAAAATGCCATTTAAAATTGCAAAAAAAAAAAAAAAGTTTAAACCTCATCACTGTACCAGGAATGTCTTTTATTTTTAATGTTAACCTTGGTAGTTAATTTTGAATTGTCCATTTGTCCATTCAACCAACATATAGTAACATCTACTATGTATGTAGCACTGGGCTTAGCTCTAGGGCTACAAAAATGACCAGACATCTCCACTGTCCTTTTTAGAGCCTACATTCTAGTTGAGGAAAGAAAGTATATAGGAATACAAATAAACAAGTTACAGATTGTGGTAAGCAAAGAGGGAACTAAACAGGGTTCTCTTAGAGAAAATAACTGGGGTGGGGGCTACTTTAAATATAGCAACTGGAGAAGACCTCTCTGATGAAGTGATGTTTCAGCTGAGATGACAAGTATGGGAAAGAGGTAGCCAAGGTGAAGGGCTGACAGAATTGTATTCCAGGTACAGGGGAAGGAGATTTGAGAATTTGGTGTGTGAAAAGGTATGTGGTATGTTATTCTAGAATGTGGCAGGGGGCCAATATCACCAGTGTTTTTTGACAGAGAGGGAAAATCAGGTATGGTCTTAGAGGCCCTGCTAAAGAATTGTGTTTACATTCACAGTGCAATGAGAAACCATTCAAGGATTTAAGCAGGGAAGTAAAATTAAGTAATTAAATTTTTAAAAGATCACTTTGATTTATCAGTACAAAACAAATTGTAGAAAGCAACAGTGAAAGCAGCAAGACAAGTAAGAGTCTGTTGAATTGACAGACAAGAGATGCTGGTGATTAGGACAAGGATGGTGTCAGTGGAAACCGAGAGAAGGCTCCCACAAAATTCATGTACTGAAGCCTTCAATTACCTCCTCACATATGGCCTGTGAGGAGGGAATTGAAGATAAATGAGGTCATAAGGGTGGGGTCCTAATTTAACAGGACTGATATCCTTACAAGAAGAGAAAGAAAAACCAGTGTGCTCTCTCCATGATGGAAGGACACAGCAAAAAGATAGTCATCTACAAGTCAGGAAGAACACCTTTATGAGGAACTGACCATGCTGGCACCTTGGTCTTTAACTTCCCAGCCCCTAGAACCGCGAGAAAGAGATCTGTTGTTTAAGCCTCCCAGGATTTTGTTATGGCAGCCCAAGCAAATGAAGACAGATGGCCATATGGAGAATTATTTTACAGATAGCACTACTAGGATTTAATAATGGATTGCATATGCATATAGGTGATGAAAGAAATAAGTCAATGATATGTTCTAGTTTTATTTATTTATTTTACTTATGTATTTATTGGTTTGACTATCTGGGTGAATATTGGCACCATATACTATCAATTGGAAAAAAAAAAAAAATTAGAAAAATATAAGACCTGGCTGACAGAACAGGGCTGAATCAACAAACCAAGTTTGAACATTTCTGTTTGTATGTTTCTGGGACATACAAGAGGAGGTATCAATTAGATGTATGGATACACAAGTCTGGATCCCAGAAAAGAGGTCTGGGCTGAGATAAAAATGTTGAGATTGTTAGCATGCAGGTCCTATGTAAATTAATAGTAACAAATGAGACCACCCATTAAATATATAAAGAAAGATGAAGGCCAGCATTGAAATATAAATTTAAAGTAAAAATGGATAAACATATAAGAAGAGGAAAATCAGGAGACTCCAAGAAAAGAGTCAACAAGATCATAAATGCATCAAGGGATATTTGTTATTTTGACCAGAGGAGTTGTGAGGAGCTTCACAAATAAACAGCAATTTTTACAGTAGGTCAAAAACAAATGAAAATTGAGGAAAGGAAAGAACATGTATCACTAAATATATCATATGATTTATATAAATATATATTTATATCATATATTTATAATACATATTATATATTATAATATATAAATGTAATATATAAGTTATATTTATATATTTATGTATTTTATATACATATATTAATATTTTGTTGTTGTTGTAGTTGAGACGGAGTCTCACTCTGTCGCCCAGGCTAGAGTGCAGTGGCGCAATCTCGGCTCCCTGCAAGCACCGCCTCCTGGGTTCATGACATTCTCCTGCCTCAGCCTCCCAAGTAGCTGGGACTACAGGCGCCCACCACCGCACCCGGCTAATTTTTTTGTATTTTTGGTAGAGACGGGGTTTCACTGTGTTAGCCAGGACGGTCTCGATCTCCTAACCTCATGATCCGCCCACCTTGACCTCCCAAAATGCAGGGACTACAGGCGTGAGCCACTGCGCCTGGCCACTAAAATATATTTTTACCATATTAGTGATACATGTTCTTTAGGAACATGGCACCATCTCTCTCTGTTTCCACTGCCACCATCCTTGTCCTAATCCCCAGCATCTCTTGTCTGTCAACTCAATAGAATCTTAATTGTCTTTCTGCTTTCACTGTTGTTTGCTAAGAACACGTATCACTAATACACTAAAATTACATAATTCATAATTATACCATGACAAAAATATAAAATATATATTAGATATATTTATATATATATTTTATATTATATATAAAATATAAAGCGTAGATTAAGTATATATTTTATATTATTTAATGGTAAAAGGAAACAATGAGATATCTAGGATATAGATATTAAGCAATTGACTTTTTGTTGTGTTTTATAAATTTTTGAAGCTATTTGAAAGATAGATGACTTTAGAGGGTATTATGCAAAGATAGGCATAATCTAGTAATGAGAAACATGATTAATATTTCAGGAGAAAAGCAAGGGGAATGACTAAAGATACAAGGGATATAATGGGGGGCTGAAAAAGAAGTATTGATTTATCTTTGATAGGATAGGGATTAACTGCCTCCATTTTAACAGGAAGGAAGAATGTAAAAATATGCATAATGACAAGAAGGTTCATATATTTCATGAAGCTAGAAAGATGAAGTTATCGGCCGGGCGCGGTGGCTCAAGCCTGTAATCCCAGCACTTTGGGAGGCCGAGACGGGCGGATCACGAGGTCAGGAGATCGAGACCATCCTGGCTAACACGGTGAAACCCCGTCTCTACTAAAAATACAAAAAACTAGCCGGGCGAGGTGGCGGGCGCCTGTAGTCCCAGCTACTCCGGAGGCTGAGGCAGGAGAATGGCGTAAACCCGGGAGGCGGAGCTTGCAGTGAGCTGAGATCCGGCCACTGCAGTCCAGCCCGGGCTACAGAGCAAGACTCCGTCTCAAAAAAAAAAAAAAAAAAAAAAGAAAGATGAAGTTATCAATCAATGAAATACTTTGATTATTTAAGAATGATCTTCCGTGTCTTTTAAGGGGGAGGAAGGTTTCTATTCTTCACTCATATTCATCTGTACTTCAGTGTTTGTTGGACCTATTTTTCTGCTAGCATCACACTGTTTAAAAATTATAAAATAAAAAAGAAGAGATTTACATGAAATGCACAAACCATTATTGATTATTATGACTTATTATTTATCATCTTTTATCTTCTGATAAAAAAGTGAATGTCTCTTACTGCTACCCAAGTCCAATAGCAGCTCTCTTCTAAGCTAAATGTTATCTGAAGGGCCAGGTAGAAGGATATTTTTCTTTTTTCTTTCTTTCTCTATCTTTTCTTTTCTTTTCTTTCTTTCTTTTTTTTTTTTTATTTTATTTGAGATAGAGTTTTGTTCTTGTCACCCAGGCTGGAGTGCAATGGCACATGATCTTGGCTCACTGCAACCTCTGCCTCCTGAGTTCAAGCGATTCTCTTGCCTCAGCTTCCTGAGTAGCTGGGATTACAGGTGTGTGCCACCACATCCGGCTAATTTTTGTATTTTTAGTAGAGACAGGGTTTTCCCATGTTGGCCAGGCTGGTCTTAAACTCCTGACCTCACGTGATCCACCCACCTCAGCCTCCCAAAGTGGTGGGATTACAGGTGTGAACCACCGCACCTGGCCAGAAATGGCCAGAAAGATATTTTTCTTTCAAAAAGAGTCACTCTACTTAAATCATATGTATCAAATAAAAACAATGTTAGTTACAATATAAAACCATGTCTTCCAAATTTTGTAGAGCAGTAACTATGACTTCTATTTATTGTGACAAGAAAACATGTAGCATATATATAAGAAATATATATATATACACACACTTATATGTATAGTACTGTGTGTGTAAACACATATATAGAGAGAAACAGTAATAGTTATGGCTATACAATGTAATTTCATAGAAATAAGTATTTTACGGATAGTTTACATAATACTTAGCCTCAAATACACAGTGAATTCTAGGATACTAAGAAATATATGGTATATTTTCTAAGAATTTATAGTTTTAAAGGAGTGATAAGGAAGTGAATAATTGTGTTCAATCCTTCAGTAAAAAATGCTTAAAATACAAAAGGTACACATTACTAAATCTCCCCCCAGAGCTTTCTAGAAGAAATGATCTTGGTGAAGATGAGTTTTGAAGGATATGTAGATGCTGAGCACCTATAAAGGTGTCCTAACACATCTTAATAATAAATCCAAAGCCTGAAGATGCAAGGTATATGAACAGCTTAGAATGAACGGTCATTTATAATTCCAGGTGGATAGAGAATAACTGATTTTTCTCCAAATCAAATTTAGTTTTTGACAACAGCATACAACATGTACAAATTCATTAATAGCAGATTTGAGTAACAAATCTACTAACTAGCAATTAGGTTAACTACTAGAAACTAGAAATTAGGTATTCTAATAAAGAGATATGAATTAATTATATCTTACCTCCATAATTCCAATGCTTCAACTATTTTAATATATCAAGATCTTCCAAATTCGCATCCTTTGCCAAAAGTAAGTATAGTGTACTAGTTCTGAATTTTGCGTCACGTATTTGCTTGAAACATGTAAGATCTGAAGATTTGGCCTAAGTTTCAGTTGCTTCATCTCATACAATATTATTGCATTATTTACAATGATTGTTCATTTTCCCAGATTTGGCAATGTGGAGGCTCCTTGGAGATTGTTACTTGCTCCCATGTTGGTCATGTTTTTCGGAAGGCGACTCCATACACTTTTCCTGGTGGCACTGGTCATGTCATCAACAAGAACAACAGGAGACTGGCAGAAGTTTGGATGGATGAATTTAAAGATTTCTTCTACATCATATCCCCAGGTACACAATTCTGACATTTTTCTTTCCCTACAGGAGAAAATAAAATTGAAACATACTGAACATGTGTTTCATTATTGCTGTTATTCTACTAGTTAAAATATTGTTTATTACCATAATATTGCAGAAAAGTGTATATGAGACAATTGTACTATGAAGTAAATTTTGATGTAAAATAAGAACTATATTTCAAACACCTAAATACTATCATTTTTGTCTCAACCTGAGTATGTTGGAAAAATGGAGCAAGCTGTACAGAGAGATCTGTATTTATTATTAACTCAAATTAAGAATATTTTTAAAAATATCTTAGTAGGGGAAGGTTAAATGACTTCATACAGAAACAAGATAGAAAATTAGGCAGATATTCAAATTTATATTTCTGAAGACCATAGTAAATTATTCATCAATAAATATGTGTGGAAAATAATATAAGACTAAAATGTTTTCATACTTTAGTTACAGAGAAGTATATGTATTGAAATAGAAGTAAATATAGGCTATCAGTGGGTGGTAAGATTATGAGTAATTCTTTTCATTATATTTTTATATATTTTCTAAATTCTCTCAATATTCATACATTACTTATTTTAAGAATTGAAAGTCATTAAAAAGGAAAAAATGAGAAAATCCTATTACTGGGTGGTGGGATTATTAGTAATTACATTCTTTATAGTTTTCTAGATATCTGCAATAGCCACATTACAAAAAGAAAAAGAAAAAAAAAAGCTGAAGCATTTAAAAAGGGAGAAGAATAAGGATACAGATGGACTCAGTTTTTGTATAGGCCTTATGGTCATTAGCATCATTATTGTCATTATTATGTAACCCATAAGGACAACAACAAAAATCCAGGCCTGCATACTCTTTCTGTAATATAATCTATTTGCTGGCTTAGAAAAGCCTATTTGATTTTAATTGGCATGCTCTGATTTTTGAAGGTATATTTAAGTGTCAATGAAAAGAGTCAAACTCTGTAAAACATTTAGAGCTTTATTCTGAACCAAATTTGAGTGAACCTGGCCCAAGGCACAGTGTCAAGAGTTCCAGAGAACATGTGCCCAAGATGGTTGGGTTTTGGGTTATAGGTTGATGTTATACATTTTAGAGAGACTAAGACACATCGGTGAATGCATATGAGGGATATATTGGTTTGGCCAAGTTATTATCTAAAGACCTAGAATCAATGGTAGAGTGACTGGGTTAAGATAGGAGGTTGTGGAAACCAAGGTTCTTATTATGCAGATGAAGTATCAGAGGTGGCCACCTTAGAGGCAATAGTTGGCAAGTGTTTCCTATTCAAACCTTTAAAAGGTAGCTAAACTCTCAGTTAATTTCCTCAGGTTTGGGAGGGACTGGAAGGGGAAAGGTCTAGATGCAGATTTTCCCCCACAAAAGATGTCTTTGCAGGGTCATTTCAAAACATGGCAAAAAAAATATATACTTTGGAGTTCCTTCTTTATCTGTCATGTTTTTATGCCAGAATCAGATTGGCAATGAAGCGGCTACCTTGTCTGGGGTAAATACTAGGGGTTTGTCCCCTCATGTCAAGAAAATTTAGGACAGGGACACGCAGGAGGAGTTTAGGAGCAGAGGTTAAATAGGCAGAAGAGAGAGAAAGGAGGACAGCCCTCTCTCTCTGAGAAAGAGGACTTCTGAAAGGGAAAGACCACCAGAGTCGGATGCACGGGATTTTATAGGCAGCCTTGAGGAGGCTGATTTACTAGGGCCCACAGAATAGTTCCATCAGGTGTGCCCTTTACACCGGGTGCGGCAAGGCTGGTCACCCCACCCTAATCTTATTATGCAAATGGACTTTCCACTCCACTGGCGCCATCTTGTCTGCTCCTTACTGTACATGCGGCTGCCAAAGAGAAAAGGGAAGATGGAGTCACTGTTTTGAACATGATTGGCCCAGCTGTGGGTATCTATATCTGCAGTTCAATTTTACAGACTGCTCTTTGTTAGAAAATGATTTTGGGGGGCTGCTTTTCATTAAAAAGGAAAACCTTACTGAGAACTCCTGTACCCTCACTGTCTGCCTCAGTAATTTCGTCTTAACTCCTGTATCAGCGACTAAACCACATTACACAGGATTAAATAAACCCATCTGATGAGATTGTATGGTCTATAGGGCGTGATAGGAACTTGGACGAGAGAGGAAAAGGTCCAAGTTTAGTCCTCATAAGGAAATTCAAACTTTTTTTTTTTTTTGAGACGGAGCCTCACTCTGTTGCCCAGGCTGGAGTGCAGTGGCATGATCTCAGCTCACTGCAACCTCTGCCTCCTGGTTCAAGTGATTCTCCTGCCTCAGCCTCTCCAGTAGTTGGGACTACAGGCGGCCGCCACCATGCCTGGCTAATTTTTGTATTTTTAGTAGAGACGGCGTTTCACCATGTTGGCCAGGCTGGTCACGAACTCCTGACCTCCAGTGCTCTGCCCCTCAGCCTCCCAAAGTGCTGTGATTACTGGCTTGATCCACCGCACCGGCCAAAACTTTTTTATATACAAGTACCTAGAAGAGAAGGAGCGGAAGGAGCAGTATGAAGTTTCTGATTAAGATCCAGCATTCCTATATAGAGAAGAAGAATGAGGGCACTGTATGTTTAAGTGTGTGATTAGGAAAAGGACTTTTTCACACATTTTCAAGCCTCTTCTATGTTAAAAAGCTATTACCAGGAACACCATTTCATGCATAGATGTATTTCTCTTTACAGTAGAAATCTAGTCCAGATGTTCAGAGTCGAATTCAGCAAGAGCGTGTAATATTCACAGCAAGGCAGTGACATTTATGTAACCTTTTCATTTTCTTTTGATGATACTTTTTGAATTCAAATCATTACTTGTAGAAATATATAAGTTCAAATATGAATAAAGGAGTAATGGAGGGAAAAAGTGTGTTATGTGTGATTGCATGCAACATACACTCAGGAATATGAGTAATTGAGAATAATTGTAATCACGTGTATTATATTCGTCCATGATGAATATTTGTGAAAAGTACTGTGCTAGTCTTTTCTATAATTTTCCACTGAATGAAAAAGGCAGATAAATGATAGAACCATCTCTCAAACTGTAATGAAATGACTAACTTTAGAATGTAAAGGGTGGAAAAAAATGCCTGCTATCTGGAACTAATGACTTTATGTTGCACAATAGGGACTGCTTGTATATCCTGGAAAGTGCAGATTTTACATTACAATAAATATTATTTGGGGTTATTGTTCTTATAAAATGGATTTTTTTTTAACTCTAGAAAAGTAGTTTGGGAGGCAGAACAAGGACTTTTGGGGAATGTGTTGAAGATATCTAAGAACTTCTAAAAGGCATTTACGCTTACATGTGTCTCAGAGACAGTCAGTGCAGCTAAGCAATGGTAGAATCTACCAGCAATAGTGTGGGGCAGAGGGAGGAAACCCCAAACCTGAAACATCAAACAATGAATTGCTTCTCCCTGAAAAAGGAAGAATGGACGCAGGCTGGAAACTAGAGCTGGATGTCTAAAACAATTTGAGCCCTGAGAGGATTTCAGATCATCCAAAAACAAATAAAACAGGTTGTATTCAGGAAGTCAGAAATCTATTATTTTTTTGATAACAATTTCAGCCATCGTTAATTTAGGCTAAGAGAGCGGTGGTCATTTTAATTTAAAATCAAAATCATACACTTCTTTGCTATCCTCTGGAATGTTTTATTTTCTATTTTTCATCCCTTGGGGAATGGGTGAGTTTGTGAAGAGAGAATCTGGTGTATGTGTTCAGGAAGAAGGGGTGGGAACTACATGCATTCGCATCCACAGTTAGAACTATGTCCTTTACTATAATACACATGCATGCATACACACACACACACACACACACACGTATGAAAAACTGTAAAGAGTTTATGAGTTTATATTGAGCTTCCCGGAACTTCCTTAACATGGTGAAATAAATAATACTTGTTCTTTCTAGAAATTCCTTTATATAATTGTTAATTTTTCCAATAAGTTTTGTGAGATTTCCGCTTTTTACATGTGGGCTTCTACTCTGAAATTGTATTCTTCACTTAGGCAGTTTCTCAGACTTCAGTCTAAGTGCTGAGACTTTATAACTTTAATTCTGACAATAACTTACTTCCAATATACTCTATAAAATCTCACCTGCCTACTTTATTGGTTGGCTTCAGGAATGTTTCAGCTCTATCTGTGTTGAACTATCTGGGTATTCTTTCTCTTTGTATTCCCTGAAGTTTGATAACATGGGCAAACCATCATCACCTCTTACCATATTGTTTTAATTTTTATTACTTGTCTCTATATCCAAAGTAGTTCAGAGACAACTATTTACAGTGCCTAGCAACTTTCCTGTCATTTTGTTTAAAAAAAATTTGTTGAATAACTAGAAGAATGAATGAATGAATAACTTTTAAAAGAGAGCCACTTTTGTTTCTTTCTTTCTGCTGAATGATCCGTGGCTGTCTGGTTTATACCAGGGAAACTCTTCACAAGAATTGTGACAAGCCTTTATCCCACCTCTCTGATCCAGCCCTGGATAAGGACCCACTGTTAAAAAAGAGGTGAAGGGCCTTCCTCATAAATCTCTTTTATTCTTATTATTATACTTTAAGCTCTGGGATACATGTGCAGAACGTGCAGGTTTGCATAGGTATACACGTGCCATGGTGGTCTGCTGCACTCATCAACCTGTCATCTACATTAGGCGTTTCTCCTAACGCTATCCCTCCCCTAGCCCCCAACCCCCCAACAGGCCCTGGTGTGTGATGTTCCCCTCCCCGTGTCCGGGGATTCTCATTGTTCCCCATGTATTCTCATTGTTCACCTCCCACTCATGAGTGAGAACATGCAGTGTTTGGTTTTCTGTCCGTGTGTTATATCATTCTGTAACCACACAGCAGGTTCTCCTTGCCCATTGCCCAGACAGAGCTGATTTATCAAGACAGGGGAATTGCAATAGATAAACAGTTTAAGCCACATAAAGCTGGCTGTACAGAAGACCAGAGTTTCATTATTACTCAAATCAGTCTCCCTAAAAATTCAAGGATCAAGATTTTTAAGGATAATTTGGTAGGGGCGGGGGGAGTCAAGAAATGGGGAGTGCCCATTGGTCAGAGATGAAATCATAGGGTATTGATTGTAGTCTTCTGTCCCTGAGTGGGATCACAGAACTGGTTGAGCCAGATTACCCGTCTGAGTGGTATCAGCTGGTGCATCAAAATGCAGGGTCTGCAAAATATCTGCAGCTATGATCTTAGGTTTTACATCACAACAGTGATGTAATCCCCAGGAGCAATTGGAGAGGTTCAGAATTTTGTGGCCTCTGGCTGCATGACTCCTAAACTATAATTTTTAATCTTGTTGCTAATTTGTTAGTCCTACAAAGGCAGACTAGTCCCTAGGCAAGAAGGTGGTTTGTTTCAGAAAGGGCTGTTTTTTGTTTTTTGTTTTTTTCAACATTACACTAAATTCACTCCCAAAATTAGTTTGGCCTGCACCCAGGAATGAACAAGGACAGTTTGGAGGTTAGAAGCAAGACGGAGTTGGGTAGGTCAGATCCCTTTCACTGTTATAATTTTCTCACTGTTATAATTTTTGCAAAGGCTGTTTCAATTCCTCTGAGTTTTCCATAGAAAAAGAAAATTCCTTTGGTTTACATACGTGCTTAGGGTTTTATGATTTCACCATAATCATAGGTGCACATTGTAGTATAATCTTACCCTCCAGGGTTAATACAAAAGTCTAACAGGCACAATAAAAGCAGACAATAAAATTGTCTAACAGAGCAACATAATACAAGAGCCCACAAACTAAAATAAGGTTATTTTTGTACATCTTGGTTTTTATATTTCTTGTGATTCCCAATTAATTTAAAGTTAAAAATGAGATGTATAAATGGCTACATGTGTGAATACCTTTATCTGAGTTTTTTCACAATATTTACTGTATATCCTAACACTCCTGGCCTATGCTCATTAGCCATTTGGTAATATTGACCAAGTTGGTAGGGTCTACTTATGTCTTCTAAATAAGTGTGTAAATGAAGAATAGACATACTTTGAAATAGTGTTCAAGAATAGATTTTTTTTTTTTTTACTTTTGTTTAGTTTGATTTCTGGCTGTCTTCTTAAGGATGCAAATACTATAGTATCATTGATTTTTAAAGCCCTGTAGGCTGTTAAAGCCTAAGGCAGTTTTTACAAGTAATTGAGCTGTTTCAGCTTGAACCAATCTGATTGTCCTAGCAAATCCTTTGAAATGAAGTTATGTAAGCAAAAACTGCGATTCACAGAATACCACATTATAAAAAGCAACATTTTCTTTTCCTCTTGGTCACAGGTAAAAAGCTTAAGAACCTTAAGATAAACTATAGTCATAATACTTTCTGTATATTTGATATGCTGGCTGTTTTATAAATAGTGATTTTCTTTTAGGGGAGAAAGTAGATCTCTAGCTGTATATCCACAGGCATGGTGATTAGAATCAGTGGTTTTACATAACACCCAGGTTCTTCTTCCTTTACTTGATGCACACTCTTGTTTTGAGCAGAAACATATTAAAATTAAATTTAAAGGATCCCAAAACATACCTTTAAAGGTATTTATATGTAACTAGGAAAAATAGATTATTTTTTCTTTGGCAATATTGTAGTTTGATCTTTATTCCAGTTAAACACAAACACACAATTACAGACTCCTTGAACTTACTTTGAAGGTTAACTCCCTATTCGTTAACCTTTTAAAAATGCTTAAGAAAAATCAACTCACCAAAGGCAGGCTTTGTTAGCAGCATCTTTGCATTGTTATTAAAGTTTAAAGCCTATATGCATTTCCATCTCTTGAAATTTCTATGAAACACTAGTGTTTTTGACATGCTGATTTTTTGAAAAGTACAATATTTGATAACCAGCTCTTTGAATGAGGGGGCCTAATTTCTTCTGTAAGTCATGAAAATGTTCCAGGCTGATTTCGCAACCACATTTTGTTTCCAGCAAAATGTGCAGTGTGAATATTTTTGTAATAATCTAGGAATATTAGTTTTTGGTTGGATTAACAGGAATTCATCTGAAAAGAGTGCAGCACTTCTAAAAATAAAGTACATTTGTACCTATGAGTTTTGAACTTTTATTTTTTAATAAATGCTTTTTCAGCAGCAGCAACCATAGTACCAATGAGGAAATGTGGTATGATGAGGAGAAAACTCTAAATTATTTTAATGTGCCATGTTATAATAACACATAATGCATTATTTGTGTGATGCCCTAAAATGCTAAATATTGAAAATAGAGAATGACAGCTATATTCATCAACTGCTTTTCCTTGCTACAATCAATTAAAACAGTTTTGGATTCTTTAATTCTTTAAGGCATTAGGTTAACATTTTTTATTGGTCCTTTTATTGGTATTTTATGGGTTTTTATTTGTATTTTTATAATAAGGATACTGCCTTGCTTCTGTCTTCACTTGTTAAGTGCTTGTTAAATACTTGTTTGTCATTATGGCAAGTAGGAGGGACTATGAACACTTTTTATTAAAATGTTGTCTTTGCCATTAAAGAGTGAACTCTCTACGTGAGCACATGTAATTAGTTTAAATGAAAAATAAGATTAAATGTTTAATACATGGGAAACACATTTTCAAGAATTAATATGATTCTTATGTGAACTGCCTACATTTTCCTAGATTCTTCCTTCTCACGCACAGTCTTCAAGTGAATCTCCAATTCCTTTCTTTTCTACCTTCTAATTGCTCTCAAATCCATTCATTTGTCTTCATTTCCAGACTCACCTTCATCCACACAACCTCCTGATTATCCTGATGGGGCTCTGTTCTAGTCTGTTTTGTGTTGCTATAACAGAATATCTGATGCTGGGTAATTTATAAAGATAAGAAGTTTGGCTCACAATTCTGCAGACTGGGAAGTCCGAGATCAGGCAGCCCATCTGGTGAGGGCCTTGTGGCACTTCAACTCATGGCAGAAGGTGGAAGGGGAAATGGGTATGTACAAGGAGACCAAACATGAGAAGGCACAACCCACTTTTGAAGTAACTCATCCAGAGATGGCATTGATCTATTCATGAGGGATCCACTCCCATGACCAAAACACCTCCCACTAGGTCCTATCTTTCAACACTGCAACATTGGGAATCAAATTCAACATAAATTTGGGCAGGAACAAACCTCATCCAAACCACAGCAGTCTCCCTGTCTCAAAGCTTGCCTACACCTCACCCATCCTTACAGCGCTGCTGGAGGACCTTCCCAAACCAAATTATCACTGGTTTCTTATTTTCCTAACAACTTTTTAATGACTAAACACAAAGTCAAAAGTCATGAACGTGGCCAACAAGGCCCTGTGAGATCCAATCCTTGCCCAACTTTCCAATCTTTTCTTGTACACTTTCTTCCCAAGACTTCCACATACCTGCCATGTGGAACTACATTCATTGGGTCTCCAAGCTTAACATGCTCCCTTTTACCGTGAAGTTTTTCTGTATGTCTAAAAGAGTATTTGAGTGGCTAATGAATGCTGCCACCTTTGCTAAAAGTACCATAATCATCTACCCCTGTCAATCAGGTTTGATGTAATTCCCCCCAGGGACTCCAGTGGTTCCTGTAATTTCCCTAATGTAGCATTTATGCATGTTTCAAGTATTTCTTACCCCCACTAACTGATGTGAAGAAAGGGGCTATATCTGTTTTATTGTTTTTTGTTTGATTTTGTCTTTAGAGCTTACTGAACTCCAATCTATTATATTTGTACTATTTTATAACCTATGTCAGAGGCAAATGAAATATGTAAGTCCCAATCACCATTACCATGTATCCTTCAAATCTTTTTCTTATGCATTTACATACATATATGGATACATATTCATATATTTAAAAATCAGTACTGTTGTAACTCCTTTACTTCTACCTTAATATTATGCCCTGCAGTGTTTTACACACTATTTGCTTAGAATTGTTATTCCATTTTGTAGAGAAACAGTTTCACATTGCATGGATATATCAAAACTTATTTAATCATACCAATACTGACAAGCAGTTAGGCAGGTTTCAGTTGTCCCTTACTACAAAAAAGTTACAGAAACCCTCCTGTGACAACTTCTTTGTGAACCTGAGAGGATATTACTGAGGGATGTGGAAGCACTAAGAATGAGAGCACCGGAGGCAGACTACCTGAGTTAATTCAAATCCTGACTCTACTTAATCTTTCTTTACTTAATCTGTGGACTTAGTTTATTTACTATAAAATGGGGATTAGAAAAATATAGCCTTCCACATAAAGTTTTTTGAGAGTTAAGTGAAATAAGATATATAAATCACTTAAGACAACGTCTGGCAAGTATCAAACAATTAGCTGTTATTATTATTCATATATATTCATAGAATATTCTATGAATATATATGAATGACTTAACACAAAGTTTACTTAAATTTATTAGATCAGTGGATATGTAGATTTATATTTTGGTAGATACTGTCAAAAATTCTTAACTTCTTGAAGTACTTTATTATCACTCCCACCAACAATGCTTGAGCACTTACTGTATACTATCAGCATTCTAGATTATCAATCTTTTTGTTTTTGCATATATATATATGTATGAACATATATGTACATATTTATTTATAGTTGTATAGATAATTGCACAGATAATCTGTTTTTTCCCTCAATTGCTGCTAGCAATGAACATATTTTGCAAGTTTCTATTGACATTGGAATTTCTTCTGTAAATAAACTAGTCATCCTTTTTATTCATATACTTTGTTCATTTCACTATTGAATATTTTTGCCTTTCTTTTACGTATTCATAGATCTTCAAGTATTCTGGTGATAAATTATTTGCCTGTTATATACATTGTCAAGGATTTTCTCTGAGGTTATTATATGTGTGTTGTAATTTAACTGATATACAAAAAGATATTTTAAAATAATCTAATTGTTGAAGTAAAGTCTGTCTTAGACTTTATGGCTTTTTTGGTTTATACATTGTTAAAACAATCTCCCCTAAGTATAGCACATTTCATATGCCCCAGAAATATTTGTTAAATGATTTGGGCTTGAGTTGAACGAAATTAATGTTTTCCTTGTTTGTTTGATTTTAGTGAAGTCAGTGGTCTCTCTGGGCAATAAGCATGAACAGAATACCAGAATCAGAATATCTTTCCTTATGAAAAGGGGGTTTGTTTGTATACATGGAACAAAAATAAAATTATTAGCTTAACAGTTAAAATTAAAGTTTTAAGTAAATCTATTAATGTGATTGTATTATAATAATTCTTCCTAAATATCTTGAATTGTATTCATGGAATAGAACTAATAAGCAGATGGTATAAATATTATTTGTTGAATATTACAAAAATATTGAATTGCAGAAGGGTAGACCATTGCATCCTCATTGACTTTGATTAGCATTTCAACAATCGTTTTGAATAATTAGGTTCTCAAAATAATTTTATCATAATGAAATGTGGATAGTTTCCAACTATTTCTAAAGTGAATAGAACCTAAGTTCTAGTGTGTGTATATGTGTATATATACACACACACACTAGATATATATATTTATATGTGTATATATACACTAGATATATATATACACACGAGAGAGATATATACACTATATATAAAAATACATATGTTTAGATGGAGTCTCACTCTGACGCCAGGCTGAAGAGCAGTGGTGTGATCTCGGCTCACTACAACCTCTGCCTCCCGGGTTCAAGTGATTCTCCTGCCTCAGCCTCCCAAGTAGCTGGGATTACAGGCACACACCACCACGCCCAGCTAATTTTTGTATTTTTAGTAGAGATGGGGTTTCACCATGTTGGCCAGGATGGTGTTGATTTCCTGACCTCGTGATCTGCCCACCTCGGCTTCCCAAAGTGCTGGGATAACAGGCGTGAGCCACCACACCCAGACCTAGTATATGTTGATTCACAGAATAAGTACTACCTTCTAGGGTTCAGATACCATGATCATTTGTATTTCCTGTTTCTGATTCTCCTTCAAATAAAACATGGATACCTGTAGTCTAATCATTTTTTTTGTATATGCAACTAATACAATAGTCTGAAATTTTATAATGATAAATTCTACCCCAATTAGATTGGATGGGTCATGATTACTTTCCATTACCCTAAACCTGCTGAATTAGTCAAGGTAGGAAATTACAAAATTTTTCAAATTGGTGCAAATGATCAAGAACACTTACGAAAAATGCATGGATTTTTGGTCGGTAGTTGGCTGAGTTTTTGTTTGATGTAAGAGTACTACATCTGAATTAAATATCATTCAAGTACACATGGAGGCTTTATTATAACTCCTTTCATTCTGCAACCTGTTCTTCAGAGTATCTCAGTTTTACTAGTTAAATCTAATGTAACTAAAATTGAATAGCTTAAAATTATATGAGTAATTACACTAAATTTCAATTCTAATTTCTTAACAAAATTGAGGAGGTCACTCTGACACTTAGCTGCAGTCATATATATAATGTTATTGGCGTAGGTGGTTACACATTGCAGATTTCTTATCTCTAATACTCTCAGTTAAGTCCCCCAAATTAGATATTCTGGTGGTTTGCATTTGCTTGGATAATACTCATGGTTTTAGTCTGATTGTGTTGCTATAAAGGAATACCTGAGGATGAGTAATTTAAAAAGAAAAAAGGTTTATTTGGCTCACCGCTCTGCAGGCTGTACAAGAAGCATGCCATCAGAATCTGCTTGGTTTCTAGTAAGGGGCTCAGGCTGCTTCAACTCAGGGTGGAAGGTAAAGGGGAGCCAGCATGCGCAGAAATCTTGTAGGGAAAGAAAGGAAGCAAGAGTGAGGGAGATAGGAAGTGCCAGTTTCCTTTTAACAACTAGCTCTCAGGGAAACTATTTTGGAAACCAATAGAGCGAGAACTCAGTCATTACTGCAAGGATGGCACCAAGCCATTTATGAAGGATATACCTTCACTTCCCATTAGGCCCCTACCTCCAACACTGGGGATCAAATTTCAGTATATGGTTTGGAGTGTCAAATATCCAAACTATAGCACTCATCTTTGCCTGAATTCCAATGTTGAAACTACTCTTCTTTGCCTAAATTCCTATGTTATACTCATTTTTTTGGCTATTTTAAATATAATTTGAGTTCACATCTGGAATGACCCAGCTACATAAACTCTCAGGAAAGTGATCCAAGAATGGCTTAAAGAATTAAGAAACCTAGTCTTTTCTCTACCAAATAATAATATAAGATGGATAAACTTCTCAGATGTGCTAAATTGTCTCTTTAAAATAGTCACTTATAAAAACAAACACACCACACACTTTCTTACAGGACATTGAACTCTCAATGACAGATTATCTCAGGACCCTAATAATTTACATTCCCTTAGGAGCAGTTCTTCCTCAGGATATTATTAAAAATTGTCTAGAAAATAAAAATTCTATATTTATTAGATATCTTTATCAAATGGGATTTTGAGTCTGAGAGCATTGCAGTAAATCTTCAATAGGAAAGAATGCTAGACAATGGATCCAAGCTGGGATGAAAAGGTGCATCAGGAAGGCAGGGCTATGGCTTTAAAAACAGAAGGGGAAATGATTTCTGAAATAGGAAGTTTATTTAACAAATAAGCCTTCTGCCTGATTTTATCAGAAGCACTATTAATGTGGAATTCTTGGTGCCTAAAGGCTGGTGGCTATCATGATGATACTGCCTTGCTATGAAATATCTGGTGTGAAAGGTCTACTTAAGAACACATACACACACGTATACATGATTCGTTAACACATCCTCACTGTGGTAGGTATTAATTGTATATCAATTGCCTAAAGATGTTTATGTTTTAATTGCAGGAAACATGCACCAAAATTAAATGATTGTTATATTTTACAAATTGATTTAACTGAAGTTTTAAAATAATGAAGGACTTACTGTTGGTTACTTCAGTTCAGCAACTGAATTGTAAATTACATATAATATTTGCACACTGAATTAAGTTATATTCTAAGCACACAGGGACACTGATAAAATGTATCAAACCAGATCACAAGGTCAGGAGTTCGAGACCAGACTGACCAACATAGTGAAACCCTATCTCTACTAAAAATACAAAAATTAGCTGGGCATGGTGGCACACGCCTGTAATCCCAGCTACTCAGGAGGCTGAAGCAGTAGAATCGCTTGAACCCTGGAGGCAGGTGTTGCAGTGAGCTGAGACTGCACCACTGCACTCCAGACTGAGCAAGTGAGTGAGATTCCATCTCAAAAAAAAAACCGTTAAATGTTTCTAATTTATATGGTTGAAAATAAGATAAATGAAGTTAGAATGATACTATTATTATTACTGAAAGGTATTCTGTCAGAATTGTGATTAGTAAGTGAGCTGTATTATGCCATTTTAACTTTCTAATTGTTTTTATAAACTTTGCACATTCTTAGTGTAACATCTCTGTTGTTAGCAAAAACAGAACAATATATTTGAAAATTGTGATCAACTAGGAGTACAACTTAATAATTTAGAAAATTTTGTCATTTTAGCATGATTTGATTATATTTTCAACAAAAATTTTTATTCAAATTAAGGAATATAGATTTCAAGTTCCTGAATAAGTTTTCAATTTTTCAAAGTGAACACAACATCAAATATAACTAAATATAAAACTAGCTGTCTCAGTTCATTTTCTTTTGCTATAACACAATACCCGAGAGTGGGTAAATTATAAAGAAATGAAGTTTATTTAGCTCATGGTTATGGAGATTCTGGGAAGTCCAAAAGCATAGTGTTGGCCTCTGTTGAGGGCCTTCTTGCTGTGTCATAGCATGGCAGAGGGCAACGACATGCTTGTCAGCTCAGGTCTCCTTTCTTCTTCTTTTGCCACAAGTACCAATGTGGGGGTCTCACCCTAATGACTTTATTTAATCATATTTAACTCCCACAGGCCTCCCACCAATCAGCATATAGATTTGTGGATTAATTTTCCAACAAATGAAATTTGGGTGACATATTTAACACATTCAGCCTTTGCCTATGTTATATAAATAACAGTGAAAGGAATGGAGCTTTGACTTGAAAATATAGGTGGACCAGGCACGGTGGCTCATGCCTGTAATCCCAGCATTTTTGGAGGTCAAGGCGGGCAGGTCAATTGAGGTCAGGAGTTTGAGAGCAGCCTGACCAACATGGTGAAACTCCGTCTCTACTAAAAATACAAAAATTAGCTGGGCATGGTAGCGTGCACCTGTAGTCTCAGCTACTCAGGAGGCTGAGGCAGGAGAATCTCTTGAACCTGTGAGGTGGAGGTTGTAGTAAGCTGAGACTGTGCCACTGCACTCCAGCGTGGGTGACAAAGTGAGACATCTTCTAAAAAAAAAAAAGGAAAGGAAAAAAAAAAAGAATCGTGTAGTGATTTTATTAAAAGGAGCTGTTATGGAGAAGAGCTTATACGTTTGTACAGATTGAGAAGATAAGAAAATAGATACAATTTTAAATTCTAGATCAATAAGCTTTCCAGAAAACGTTGTATATGGGTTGATTTTTAGTGCAGTAAGCTACAAATCTAGTAATATCTAGAAATGTTCAAAGGCTAGATGTTAATCTTTTAGGGATGTTCTAGTGAGAATTGAATAAGAAGCTGGATTTGATTTCTTATTCAAACTTTCTAACTCTAAAATTCTACCATCATAGAAACTTACATATCAATGAATAAAATCACGTTATATGTTTCCTAATAGACTGTATTAAAATGGAAAGAAAATGGATTTTGACTCAGCGTAAGAATCTTCTAATAAAAAACTTTTCAACCTTGGGACAGGAATCTTTGAAAGAAGGTGGCTGTACATCCCTGTTTCCCTGGGACTCCTGGTTTATGCTTGTTATTTAGAGATAATTATATATAGCACCTCCATTCACTCAGAACAGCATCCTGATTTTTGAATAATAAATTACATAGTCATTCTTCTTATAAGGCATCGAGCACACTGACTCTGGAAGTAACGCTCTCTAGAATGGACTAAGTGGACTGCCAAGGATAACAATCATTCTGACACTGAACAGGACATAGACTCTTATTCATCCAGATTCTTGTCCTACCAAAATCTAAATATCTATATATGTCATTTAGGCTTTTGTGGACTGTCAGTTTGTAGATAACTGCTCTACTTCAATAAATTTCTTGATACCCAAGACAAATGCCCTCTTTAAAATACTACCCAAAAAGAGGTAACTAATTAAAAATAAGCTATCTCTTTGGAGATAAAATTTTATCACTGAGTTTTGAAATTTTTTTTGGAAATGCGTTTGCTCTCACTTTCTTATTAATTTGTGTGATTGATTATCCCTGGCTTTATGATAATAAAAACTCAAGTTCTAAATGAATACTAATGTTTCTAAGTTTAAAGATTGTGACACCTCAAAGTATCTACAAACATTTCTACAGGAATTTAAATATTCCAAAACACCTTAAAAAACTTAATGAATATTACAATGCAATTTAGTTCATGATATACCATTAGAAAGAAGGAAGAAGTGATGAATTAGTAATTTCACAGATTAAACCACAGGATGTGGTAGCTTAAAGAAATGTAGAAATTATTAGATTAGGCTGGGTGCAGTGGCTCACGCCTATAATCCCAGCACTTTGGGAGGCCCAGACCAATGGATCACCAGAGGGCAGGAGTTCGAGACCAACCTGGCCAACATAGTGAAACCCCATCTCTATTAAAATACACAAATTAGCCAGGCATGGTGTCATATGCCTGTAATCCCAGCTACTTAGGAAGCTGAGGCAGGAGAATCGCTTGAACCTAGGAGGCAGAGGTTGCGGTGAGCCAAGATCGCGCCATTGCACTCCAGTCTGGGTGACAGAATGAAACTACATCTCAAAAAAAAAGTAATCATTAGATTAAATTAGATTAAAATATAATCTGAAAAATAGAAAAGGGCCAAGATTAGTGGATTCAGTTATTCATGGAATCACCCAATGGTTAAAAATGGTTGTACATGCCTTTATATTTTATCTGTATTTTAAGTATATATACACACACACACACATATATATCATATGATAATCATCCAATGAACTGGTAAGTAAAGACTAATTGAATATTAATTATACTGGTAAAGTTCAAAATGAAGGCTCAGTAGAGCTATTTCTTTTTACCACAGTTTTTGTTTACTTAAGTATAAGTGAGGTACATTAAAAAAATAAAAACTCAATGGAAACCACACATAACCCATGTTGTTTATATTTAAACAACTTACCTGTGTAAAGTATGGAGAAATTAAGAGAATAGGAACCTGAGAAGTTAAAAGTACATAAAATAAATGTATATGGACATTTGAACAACAAGAGCTTTTGTTTCTCATTTAAAAGCATAGGGAAAATGAATACTAATACATAATTCAAACAAATGAGTATACAAATTACTGAATAATTCTATAGTGAATGTTACTGGAAGAAATGACTAGCATTCCTTTTGATCAATCCTTAATATAGCCCTGGTATAGTGGCTTACACCTGTAAGCCCAGCATTTTGGGAGGCCGAGGTGGGTGGATCACTTGAGATCATCAGTAAAAGACCAGTCTGGAAAACATGGTGAAACTCTGTCTCCACTAAACATAAAAAATTAGCTGGGCATGGTGGTACGTGCCTGTAATCCCAGCTACTTGGGAGGCTGAGGCAGGAGAATTGCTTGAACCCAGGAGGCAGAAGTTGCAGTGAGCCAAGATCACACAACTGCACTCCAGCCTGGGTGACAAAGCAAGACTCTGTCTGAAAAACAAACAAAAAAATTGTTAATAATGTGATCTCATTTTAACTGAAATGTTGCTTTGATGATACTTTATTCTAGAAATATCAGTTAAATTGAGCATTAACAATAAGCATTATATTGAACTAGAAATATTACTCTTTTCATTCAGTAACATATTTTGATTTATTTTGTTTGTAGTTGTTTTTTCATCATTTTTGTATATAATAATCTAAACTTTCACTTCATAAAAAATGTAATCTTATTTGACTTTAGTTATAGCAGACATAAAAGAAAAACTAAAACTAAGTGCTGATATATATATCCCTATATATTATATATATTATGTGTGTATATAGATTTCCCTCACATATCATGAGTCCTAATTTTGAGTAACTTATATAATAACAGACTATTGTTTCTGTTGATACTGTGGATCTGACTCTTTAAAAATGGACATTTTTAAGGGTAGCTATTTGCCAAGGTTAGGTTTTACTCTGCCAAATGATTAAAGTGTACAATCAGAACATATTTATCTTTTAAAGTTAAAGTTAATGGCTTACCAATAAAATATAATTTTTTCATTGTCAAGGGAAAATAAGGAAACTTGGAAGTCAGTATTAATGGGCTAAAGAACCACCTACTAAGACATTACATTTGCTAAGTTCTATTTTCTTCCATTATACTTTCCCATGTTTAGAGTATTTATGTATTATTAACATGGAAGTAAACAGAAAAAGTAAGCAATTAATCGATGGGCTTCTTTTCAGTCTTCTGAGTAAGAATTCAGTAGGGATGTTGCCCAGAAATGTTTATTTCTGTTAGGGGCTACATTGTGACCACAGAAGTCTTTTTTTTTCCATTGCTGTCAGTAAAGAGTTGTAAAGGGTGGTGGCTGTGTGGGAAAAATTTCCAATGCATGGTGTACATGAATGATAGCATAAAAGTTGTGCTTTATTGTAGAGTCACTGATGTCCTCCATGACTGACCTTCTCCATTCTCACACTCCCAGGCCTTCTTAATCATCTTCAGGGACCACTCTAGCCTGCCTTACACATGGACCAGAGAGGCTGAAGAAGGCTCTTTCTTTTTTCTACTTTCAGATGCCATCTTATTCTGGTATTGACAGCCAAATCTTTCTCTGTAAAAACCTAATCATCCAAAATGCTCATTGACAATGAACTTTATCCCAAATCCAACTCCTAGGGACAGTAACATTGAAAAGATCTTCTTTTCACCCTGTAGTAACTTTTCCAATAAGAGTTACTTGTTCAGATTTTTTATTTATTGACCTCATTCTGGAAAATCTTCAAATATAGGTGGGAAAGGCAATACATAGGAAACATCTTGGGAAATGTGTTAGCAACTGGCATCACAAGGATACTTTGCTGAGTTGCCCAGGAAAATGGAAAGATGAGAGGGGATACAAGAATCTGCAGCAGGCAGTTAAGGGAAATAGAACAGGGAGGAGTGGAGGTACAGGAGGAAAAAGAGACCATGGTGTTGTAATTCAGGGGTCAGTCTGGCTACATCATGATGGACACTAAACCCAGATGAACTAAGATTTGGAACAATAGTAGCTGTCTTTCGCAGGTGGAGCTTTGGTCATGTGACTCATTGTCTTTCTTTCTCCTATCCTATAATCTTTGTCAAGTGATCCCTATATTTCCATAGCTGCTTCCAACGATTTGCATTCCACCATCTTTTAAAAATGCCTTTTATTCAAATATAACCAATAACTGCTATTCCTTTTCATCCTTTTGTCTGTAAATGAAGACTTTAACAGAAAAAAAAATTAAACTTAACTTTTTTGATCAAGCATGTATTAATACAGAAATAAAGTCATAATTCAATACTAGCAATGTAACCTTGGACAAGTTACCTAATATCTTTATGCTCTAGTTTCTACCTCTGCAAAGGAGGAATTTTAATATTTGCCACAGAGAACATTTGTGAGTATTAATGAAATAAAGTATGTAAAGATATTGAAACTGTATCTGAGACACACTGAAGACTTACTGAATTGCAAATAATAATATTAAAAATATCTGGAGAAAATAAGGAAGCACTGGCTAAGGACCAAATATTTGATAGATATATATGTATATATTGTATTATGTTTAAAAGCCATTATTTAAAATGTTATTGATAAGTAACAGATATGTTACATTATTGTGCATAATAAAATCGCAAATTCATTTATATAAGCCTATATTTCTGGATTTCTTTAAGGTGGTGTTTCTTAACCTGGGGCAGGGATAACAAACTGAAAATCTGATAAAGTCTGTGAAATTATTCCTAGGTATATATATATATATGCACAACTTGATTCACACAAATTTGGCATTCATGGAAGCTTTGGTTCCCATTTATGGAATTCACAGGGGTCTAAGACCAAAGGTCTAGGACTCTAAAGGCAAGAAAGTAATTTAGAAATTTTGGTTTTGAGTTTACTTTCTAAAAGATGTACTTATTATTATTATTATTCTGGAATACTGACTCACAGGCATTAAATATTTTCATTTAAATTGGCAGTTGTAAAGGATTATTCCTAATTCCAACTTTTCACTTTCTGTATTCTTATGAAATAACTAACTTCTCCGATACTTTTGAAATACAAGACCATTTTCTCCCACTTGATCATGCTGGTATGAGTGGGATGATTCAGGAGCACTCACTAAAGAAGTGCATCTTCCTCTGCCTCTGGCCTTTTAAATTGGGACATGGCACTAGGGGCAAGAGCCAAAAGTAGAAAAGACAAGAGGCTTGCTCACAGAGACTAAAAGGACAATTAAATAAGGATGTAACTGTATAACTACATATCAGTGGCAGCCTTGGTTTGAAGGAATCTGACTCAGAGTGGGAAACAGCTTTGAAATGTATTAACATCATTTTGTTTATATTTGAGTTTTAGTCCTTTTTATTTTTAATCCCCAACTCCTTGTCTTTAAAAATGGTGGTAGTCAGGTTCTGTTGTTTGTCTTGGTTCTAGTTTTCTATTACTATATAACAAATTACTCCAAAACCTAGTGGCTTAAAATAACATTTTACTATATGGCAGGATTCTGTGCATAAGGAGCTTAGGCTGGACTTGACCAGATGATTTCTCTGATCCCAAAGCCATCGACTAAAGTCCCTCAGTGGTATTCAGCTAGCAAATGGGCTGTTCTGCAGGATCCAAGATGGCTTTACTTACTTGTCTGGCATTTTGATGTGATGGCTCGAAGACTTGGCTGACCTAGGATGGTCAGCTGAAATGTTTATCTGTGACCTCTCCAGAATAGTTATCTCGGGGTGCTCAGATAACTTCCAAGGAACCTGGCTTCCCCTAGAGCAAATGTTTCAAGGGGCCTGCACAGGAGCTACAAGAATTCTTATGAGCTCATCTCGGAAATTCTAAAATGACTCAGATTCAAGGAGATGGATTATAAACCTCATGTTTCAAAGGAAGGAGTAGCAGCTGAGCATAATGACTTCTGCCTGTCATCCTAGATACTTGAGAGGCTAAGGCAGGAGGATTCCTGGAGCTCAGGAGCTTGAGGCTACAGTGAGCTGTAATTGTGCCACTGCACCTCACTGCCTAGTCTTTAAAAAATAAAAATAAAAAAGGAGAGGATTAGCAAAGTATTTGTGTCCATCTTTAACCTACCAGGGTTTTTCCCCCTGAATTTTGAGTAAAGAGGGTTGAGTTAATCATACTTCTCAGTTTATTGTACATTAACATTTTGGTCCTTAAATAGCTCACTTGTTTGTTTTATCCACCATCATAGACAACTATTGCATTTCGTTTAATATATATATTTTGTTTGAATGTTTTACTGAAAAATGTGTATTATTTGGGGTTAATTTATTTAGGATTAGCATGAATGGCATTGAGTTATACATCTTACTACTTTTCTTCTCTTTACCATACAACTTTATGTGGTTAAAATTAATTCCTTGTTTCTAAGTGTGCATCTTTGTGTTACAAAGTCCTCAGTAATGGGAATCCACTGCATTTTAACTATTCACCCTTCCAGTGATAGTTACCCAGAGTATCTCCAACTTCCTGTTACCGTTAGTTTCTTCAACAAATAACATCAATAATTTTCTGTGTTCAGGCACTATTCTAGGTAAAAGCAACATACATATTCTTATGGACATATGTCCATAAGAATGGGGAAGGAGGATTTCTTTCTATGAGCAAAATTTCTGAGTTTTAGAAGTTTGTCAGACAGTTTTGTAGCATCCCAGCAAGTATCATCTCTCAGGTGCCAATTAACTTTGTCAATGGTGTTTCTTTCATTAAACAAGATTCATTTTAAAACATTTTAAATACCTATCTTATTTTGGATATATAATGCATTCACATGATGCCAAAGTAAAAACAATATAGCAAGGTCAAGATTTAGAAATCTTTGTCCCATCCTATCGCTACCTACTGGACTGTTTTCCCACACCTTGTATTAGTTTCTTCTGTATTGTTACAATGGGAATTCCTCGATTTTATTGAAGTTGAATTTTTGTCTTTTGGTTTATGCTCTTGAAGTTTTTTTAGAACGTATTTTTAGAGTTTTTAAATTATTTTGTTTAAAATTTTGGTTCTTTTTTATTATTTCATTGTCTTTAATAGCCTCAACTATATCTTGTTTCTAATAATTTTAAAATTACATATAAAGGGTATAATTTTGTTTTATTACTTTTTAATAGGTAAAATCTCAACTTTGTCCACTGGAGGATATTCACCAATACAACATGTGGCAATTTTGTATATTTATATTGTGATATATTTAAATTACTAATTTTGAGAAGTTTCTTGTGAATTAGTTGGCAAATGCTACCTCCACCTCTTTTATGAAGCTTTGGTCTATGGGGATAGGGTAGGTTGATTTACATGAGGAGTCCATGGTTTTCCTGAAAAGAAGGAATCATTTCTCTCCAAGTTCCAGCTTTAAGAGGTTAAATTTAGGTGGCTACAAGGAAAGTAGGTTGCAGAGAAAACACAGAGAACCAGTGGGCCAATCTTGCCTCTAAATCAGAAAAGTGGAAATAGAAAGAGTGGTCCTGGTGCACAGAGCAGAAGATGAGGTCACTGATTATAACTGAGAGCCTCCAGGACCAGATGCTTACCGGCAGGAGTGTGGTTGCTTGGCACCAGCCAGTGGGTCTATTTATAACAGGTGGAAATTCTTCTGCCTCACCACAGTGGTCTGGAGATGGTCCTGAGAAGCTCCGGAAGTAGTATGTGTTTTTCAATGAAGAGACAACCTTATTTGTAAGATGTCTCACCCTGTTAAAAAGTTCGCCTCGTTTTCTTTTTTGTTTGTTCATGGGAGATCCAGCCTTCATTCTTCCCTGAGCTCTGCATGCAGTGGCACTGTTTCACTGTAGCTGGAATCTCTATCATCTCATCTCCATGAGGCCAAACCTTGGCGCATCTTAGTTGCCTGTGTGAGTGGCTCAGTGAGAAAGTAAGAAAATCTTCATATTAGAGAGCCGGAGCCAGTTTGAGCAGGAACATCCTTATCCCTGAACCTAAACCTATGCCTAAAAAATGATGAGGGTCTCCTCTCAGGAGAGGAAAATACCACCAGTTTTCATGGTCATCCCAAACAGAAAACTTTGCTCCTGTTCTCAATGTGAAATGATTATTCAAAGCCATCTTAAGCTCTGTTACCAGAATTCTCCACCACTTCCACATTAAAAGAACTAGATCGGGTTCCTCCAGATTAAGGCCCTCAAATACACTAGAATATGTTAAGGTAAATGAGGTGAGGCCTTGGAATGGGATAGATCTTGCTACTACTACTACTGGGGTACTACACTCTAGGAACTGAGTTATATCATTTGTACTTGTACTTTTTACTTATATTAATCATGTATTCCGCACCCCCAATTATAGGTATTTAGATTTTTCTTTTAACCTTTTTTTTTTATTTTTAATTATTATGGATACATAATCATTGTATATATTTATGGGGTACGTGTGATGCTTTAACAGTCATACAATGTATGTCACAAACAAAAAAGAGTAATTGAGGCATCCATCACCTCATACATTGTAACTCATTTTTAAAACTAGATACTTTTATTTAATTATGTATAATCAAGGTTGTATTTCATTTTTTAATTTTACTCTTTCAATATGGTATATAACTAGCTTAGGCAAATAGAGATCAGCTGTGAGGGTAACTTATTCACTGATTCTGTGTTCTCACATTAGCAAAATGAGCACCACTTGGGAACTTATTAGACCCACACTCCGAGGGCGGGGCCCAGGAAGCTGTGTTTAATAAGCCCACCAGGTGATTCTACAAGTGCACTAAATTTGGAGAACCACTGTCCTCATCCCCTTCTATTCAGTGTGTATTGTCATCACCTGTCCTTATTAGTCAGGCACAGTCTACGGCCCCATTCCAGGCCCAAGTATCAGAATCTACATTTTAACAAGATCTCTGGTGATTCTTGTGGACAGTTGAGAAAAACTAGTCTGATAAAAATTGCTTGTTCTCATTTTCTATCTGCCCTGGTTGGCCCAGTCTGGTATTGTCCTTCTGGCCTCTGTAATAAATGCACAGGTTTTTCCAGCATTGAATCCTTTAATTCTAAAATCACTGAACTTCAAAATATGATTACTTTATATAGAAGGGGATTTCTGAAAAAAAAAAAACAATTTAAATCTGAATGTCAGATCAACAACAAATAATATTTTAATGCATGTATGTTTCATGTAACATTTGATACTTGGAACATAGTTATACGAATAAATTATTACTTATTGATGTGAAATCCAAATTTAACTGGGAATTCTATATTTTCATTTGCTATGTCTGGAAATTCTAAATATATATATATATATATATATGTATATAATCTCCTAGGAGAACCGGTAATTTCTGCCAACATCAATATGAATATTTTCTAAAACAGCCCTGTCTTGTTACATAACAATTTTTCAGTTCCTTTGGAAAAAAATGGAATCTGAAATTCTGATCTCTGCTTCTAATAAGCCAGAATCTATATCCCTTTTTATACTTAAAAAGATAAAATCGAGCTTAGCCTTATTATCTTAAACAAGAACTGACCTTAAGAATCAAAACAGTCTGCTATCTGAAGCTAGTAAGAGGGAAGGACAAAAACAAAATTCATTTTTGAAAAGCACTGTCTAACACATAAAAATTAGTATCAACTAATTCTCTTCTAGTAAGTTAAATTTTTCAGGTGTTGAGGGCACATATTGCAACTAAGTCATTTTGGTTTGTCCATCAGGAGTTCCTATGGATGCAAATTTGATACTTTCTGCTGGATTATTTCTAAAGGTCTGATATGGTTAGGCTTTGTCTCCCCACCTAGATCTCATCTTGAATTGTAATCCCTATAATCCCCACAGGTCAAGGAAGGGACCAGGTGGAGGTAATTGAATCATGGGGGTAGTTTCCCCTATGCTGTTCTCACTATCAGTATCCTGTAATAGAGAGTGAGTTCTCACGAGATCGACGGTTTTATAAGGGGCTCTTCCTCCTTCGTATGGCATTTCTCCCTCCTGTCGTCTTGTGAAAGCCGCCTTTGCCTTCCACCATGATTGAAAGTTTCCTGATGCATGCCCAGAATGCTGAACTGTAAGCCAACTAAACCTCTTTCCTTTGCAAATTACCCAGTCTTGGGGAGTTCCTTATAGTAGTATGGAAACGGACTAATACAAGGTCCCTCTGGTCTTGGAGGTTAACTGGTAACACCTGTTCTGAGTTTTTGTTTCTAAGATAAAATTTGTCTGCTATGATCCAAGTTGGGGATTTGCAGTTAAACACAGGTTTAGTGCCAGAGGGGGACTGATTCACTTCCCTGAAGAAACCTCTTATTGGTCATTCTTGGGCCCAACTCTATGTGGATATGAAGTGCACTTTTATTTTGATGCAGCACTCTTTAATTTTAACAATATATTCTGAAGCCTGTCCTGCTTATCTGGTTTCCAGAACTTACATAAATGACTTTAATCGACAATATCACATTACTGCAATTTAAACTCAATATTTAAACTGATATTTGATTTGTATTTTCTACCAAAAGTCTTATAGAAGAGTTTAAGAGTACATTGCTAACAATATACTCCTGTACATTTAAAGACAATCATTGAATCAAATTAGAATACCAGAGAGCTGTAAATTTGATATTCCCTTGGAAGAATCTTCCTTTCAAAATTAGCTTTTTAAGTTTTCCCTTCAAATTTTATCAATTGTCATACAAGATATAATTTCATACATTTTGCTTTTCACTTTATATTTTGTTAACCTCACTTTCCTATTTTATACACTTGCATTTGTTTATATTATATTTTCAAGAGGAGCATAGTGCATAGCACTTCTGTTTTCTATTATAAAAACATTCATATGATAAAATGCAGTTTAATGAATTACACAAAATGAATATCTTTGTACCCAGCATGCTGTTTTAAAAACTAGGTACTGATTGTACCTTAAAAGCACCTTGTCTGCATCTTAATTGTATCATGTTGATCATCCTGCTGCTAGGGTTAAGTGCTATCTTGAAGATTGTAATAAACTTTCTTTTGCTTTCTTTCCTTACTGAGTTTGTCATGCATATGTTTGCTTGCTTTTGATCTTTTATATAACTGGACTTATATATTGCACTGAGATTTATTTTTTGCTCAATATTTTTGATACTCATCCACACTGATTCATTTTCACTGGCATGTAATGTTCTACAGTGTTACTGTATCATAATTTATTTTTCCGTGCTACCAATTATGGATATTTGCATTGTCTCAAACTATGTTGTAAATGATGCTGCTATGATCATTATTTTTCATGTTTTCTGGT
This sequence comes from Chlorocebus sabaeus, assembly GCF_047675955.1. Lineage (NCBI taxonomy): Eukaryota > Metazoa > Chordata > Mammalia > Primates > Cercopithecidae > Chlorocebus > Chlorocebus sabaeus. Next base: position 41,565,137 of record NC_132913.1, read on the forward strand.
GCATAGCTATCAGAGATTCTCTGGGGCGTGGTACTGAAAGTGTGTAGTCCAGGGACTAGCAACATCAGCATCACCTGGATCTTGTTAAAAAATGCCCCACCCTACAACTACTGAATCAAAATCTGTATTTCAATCATTCATTTCATGGCATATACCTACAGGTGGAATTGCTGAACATGTTTGATTTCACAAGATAGTGCCCAGTGTTTTTGTAAAGTTATGCCAGCATTACTACCCACGAAGTCCTCCTTGCTCCAACATTTTCTCCCACAGTGGCATTGTCAGGCTTTAAAAGTGTAATGAGAAAATGGTCTTTTTAAAAATGTTTGTATCAATTCTGTCTGTAAATGAAATTGATGTGCTTCTGTGCAGTCATCTTGTTCATGACATTAAGCATCAATTATTTTTCAGACCATCAATATTTCTCCCTCTCTTAAAAGACTGCTTATAATTTTGTTCATGTTTTATTTGTATTTTGTCTTTTCCTTACTGACTTTAAGGTATTCTTTATATATTCTTTGTACTACTACTTTGTTGGCTATACGTGTTGAAAGTGTTTCTACCCGGTTTGTGGTTTGCAATTTGATTCTTTTTTTCTTTTTGTTGAGATGAGTCTAGCTCTGTCACCTAGGCTGGAGTGCAATGGCACAATCTTGGCTCACTACAACCTTTGCCTCCTGGGCTCAAGTGATTCTCCTGCCTCAGCCTCCCAAGTAGATGGGACTACAGGTGTTTGCCACTATGCCAGGCTAATTTTTGTATTAGTAGAGACAGGGTTTCACCATATTGGTCAGGCTGGTCTTGAACTCCTGACCTCAGGTGATCTACCCACGTCATCCTCACAAAGTGCTGGGATTACAGGCATGAGCCACCATGCCCAGCCTGAAATTTTATTCTTTAGAATGTTGTTCATTAAAGTTATTTTAAAAATATAGTCAAATTTATCAGTTTTTTACATGGTTATCAGTGTTTTGGGTTTTTGAATGCGCTTTGCTTTTGCCAGTTTGGTTTCTCTGGACATCGAGTTTTTCACATTTTGGAAACAAGACATGGTGAATTTCTTATACTGCAACCCACTTCATATCCAAGCTGCTATAGTTGGGATGTTTGCCCCCTCAAACTTCATCTTGAAATTTGATCCCAGTGTGGAGGTAGAGCCTAATGGGAGGTGTTTGGGTCATGGGGGTGTATCCCTCAAGAATGGATGAATGTCCTTCCTAGGGGAGGGGTGGGAGTGAGTTCTCACTCTGTTAGTTCCTGAGAGAGCTGGTTGTTAAAAAGGGCCTGGCACCACACCTCTGCCTCTTGCTTTCTCTCTCTCATGTGATCTCTGTACAGAATGGCTCCCTTTCACCTTCTGCCCTGGTCGAAAACAGCCTGAGGCCCTCACCAGAAAGATTCTGGTGTAATGCTCTGGTACAGCCCACAGAACCATGAGCCAAGTAAACCTCTTTTCTTTATAAATTACCCAGTCTCAGGTATTTCTTTATAGAAACATTAAATAGACTAAGACATCAGCCAATTAGTTCCCAGTGGAAGTCCTATACACACAAGAAAATAATAGCCAAATGGGAAATAAAGATCACCTTATGATAGCCAGGCAGATGATATGCACCCATCCTCAAAGCAAGGAGACACAATCTCATCTAGGAACCCAGGCTAGTAAATTTTAAAAATGCATTTTAAATAGAGAATGACCAGCACATGTTTTCTAACCACAAGGGAGCAGAAAGTGCTGGAGAGACTAAAGCCTCCATTCCTGATTGTCTAGTCCAGGAAATCCATTCATTAGTATAACACTCTCAAAGAATGTTTGGGAACTGAGACCAGTCAAATTTGCAATGCCTTCTTCCACAGCCAGGGAAGGGGAGAACCACAAAGGCAATGAAACGAATAGAATATGTGTTCTCATGTTCCTTTACCTGTTGGCCAAAGCTAAATATGGTAAAACAGACAGATAGTAATCACCTTGCTCCCTAATTTATATACAGCTGATTTCTCTTTTCTCTCTTAACTGACTAGGCTGTGGTTAACTAAGAGAAGCTTCTCTGATTCCCAGCTTGATAATGCTCCTCCCCTGCTCCTTCTGATTATCCAGGGACCAGTGATTTGGCCATTCAGCACTTTCTTCCAGAAATCTCTGAAACAGATCTTAATAATAGGATATTAACATTTCACTCAGACCATGCTATGCCATGGATCAAAAATTCATAGTTTATTCTAAACCCAAGTTTACAGTGGGTTCCATTATGCTGTCCAATATCGTGAACCTGAAACTGTACAGGTTCAAATAACAAAACGAATCATGTTCTAAATTTAAACAACATAACCCTTCCTCACATTAATAAGTTTCTACTATTTTTAAATCCCCTTTGAGATCATGTAAATTCAAAGGAATTGTAGTACAACTTAATTTTCATTCACAATTTATGATTTCCCTAGTCTTAGCTAGAAGAGTGATAAGGACAAAAGATATAGAAGGAGTAGACCTGGAGTAATTAATATGCCTGGACACTGTTTCGTATGTTTATAAACATTATGAGGACTTCAAAAAAAAAACTTACAGCTTATTATAAATATTCCCTTTATAACATCCCCTTTACAATATTATGCCATATTCTTATTAAAATGCTATGCAAAATAAAAATTTAATCAAGGCAGTGGCTATACATGAGATAAAAGTAATACAAGCTTTAGAGAAGGGGGAAATATGTGGCAACAAGTTGAAAAGATTATCATCTGAAATAATCTCCACTGAAAAAAATCTATTCAGTAACTGCCTTTTTTTTTTTTTTTTTTTTAACTGTTCCCCTATACTCTATCAAAAGCACTCTTCATTGCAAGTAACAAGTTGCCTGGTTTGGAGTGCGGTAGAATTATCATAGCTCACTGCAGTCTCCAACTCCTGGGCTCAAGCCCTCCTCCCACCTTAGCCTCCCGAGTAGCTGGGAACACAGGTGTATGCCACCATGCCCAAATTTTTTTTTTTTTTTTTTTTTTTTTAATGTAGAGACAGGGTCTTGCCATATTGCTCAGGCTGGTCTCAAACTCCTAGTCATGAGTTCTACCTCAGCCTTCCAAAGTGCTAGGATGACAGGTGTGAGGCACTGTGCCTGTCATGAAATTTTCATGAAAATAAGTTTCTAGGGAGTTAGTTCAGAGGAAGCTAAAGCTATCCAATTTTGACAAAGTAACGTTAATATACTATTTTATGTAGTTTTGATATGTGAGTTTATTAACTAGGATACATTACATGTGGGCATCTGTCTCAGTAGTGAGTACTAATTTTAAATGGTTTTTTAAACTTTTTTTTCTACACAACCCCAAACATCTAGCTCTTGGAATAAGCTGATAGCCACTTCTTGCTACAGAAATAGAAAACTGTAAATGTGTTATTTGTGAAAGACACAAGAGCTCTGGAAGCAAATGCCCAAGGCAATCTTCATTAAGGAATAAATTCATTTGACTGGTTTGAATAATTTGAATAGCAATGTGCTGTCTCCATGTGATCTATTTCAGGCTTGAATGCTGTTGTACTGGGTTGAATAATTTATGGAAAATATTTGAAGCGATTACCTCTGGCATTCAAAATACCATGCTTCTCACACATGGATAGCAATCCAGTCACACTTAGCCTCTGTATCTTTATATACCCTTATGACCTTTTCTTTTATCTCAAAAAAGTAAAAAGGAAAAACTGAAGGAGAAAAGAACTGAGGTTGTCATTAAGTACATATGTTTTATAAGAGACAGAGAGATTGTGTTTTCTACCTCTGCTGAGCCTAAAAATAACAAACATAAATGCTGACCTTGAGACCAGAATGTTCAAAGCTTGGTTTTTACAAGAGTTCCCTAGTTTTGATAAATTCTTGAATCTCAGTCTCCTCACCAACGTCTGTCTGTAAAATGGAAACCAATTCTGCCCCTTGCTATTCCACATAAAAAACTGAGTATCTCACCAGGTAAGCTGTTAAAAAGACATGATATGTGGTCTATAAAGCCCTTCTGCATGGTTTTAAAATGAAATTAAAAAAAAAAAATCTTTATGGGACCCATTTGTCTATGCACTGAATGCTCAAACCAACAAGTTGAGGAGCCTCTTTGTAAGACACCTACCTCTTCTAGTTTTCCACCCAGCAACACATCTCTCCAGAACTTGAATCTCTCTTCTGGCTGTCTGAGCTGGTTGCCCTGTTGCAGTTTTGCCAGTAGCTGTGACCAGTGCCTCCTTTTTCCCAGAGAAATGTTACTGGTTGAAATTGAGCAAAGTTATGAAATGACATTTAACTCAATCCTAAAGGCAAATGCTAAAAAGCCATCAGTTTTGTTATGTGATAAAAGCAAATGAATGAAGAATAAGAAATCTATCTTCTCATATATGTATTCTCACTGCTTTCAGTTATCCGAATGTTTTGTAGTAATACAAAAAGCCCATAGGTGTATGCCTCTTGGAAGCTTCCCTACACATATCTCCTTTTCCTAAGTAGAATTAATCACTTCATTCTCAATGCTTCTGGAGAATGCTTCTGTAGAGTTACCTTGGTTTTCAAATGTCACATGACTTTATAATGACCTTTTTATGAGCCCACCTTCCCCCCAAATAAGGAAAGATTTCTAGGAGCCCCGTCTTTTCCTTTCTGTATTGCCAGGACCTCCCTAGCTCTGCACCTGTGACTCAGTAAGCCTAAGGAAACCTAGAGGTTAGAAAATAAATATAAGAATTTTCAGTGATTATCACTGATATTGGAGTTATAGTTGTATTTGTAACTATATATAAATAACTGTATACATACATGTTAAAAATACATATTTTCTAATAGATATGTGTTCATTATATAAAAGAAATATGAATGGTTAAAACAGTTATTTTATTGATTATACAAAGTGATTCTGTAGCCAGGGATTCTAGTCCTGCATTAAAAAACATGTATAACTGTTTTATCTAGAAAGCTTTATTCTTTGAAGGTAGGAAATTCAATTACATTATTGGGTTTGAAATAATGTTTCTCATTTGCCATTTGTTGAACAAAATAATTGATGAAAGCAAAAACAAATTGCACATCTTCAACTGTGCACAACATTTTCAATGACTTGTCTTTCCCCTATTTTAACTTTTAATTCACTTGAAATAGCAATGAATTCTTTATACCTGTTTAACTATAAAAGAAATGGTGAAAAATATTTCAAAATATCAGTTGGGCAACGACTAACAGCAGTTATAAATGCACAGCTCCTGCTATTGTAAAGGGAGTTGGCAGCTTATCCCTCCTCCTAGACAAATTAAAATGATGGCTATTTCTCCCTGTTAAGAGAAAATGATAGTTGTTCTACTAAATCTGCAAGTGGCAGCTCATGCTTCATTTGAGACTAGGCTTTTGTTTTAACAAATGAAAATAATCCAGTGTCTTTGCCTGGATACTAATCATGGAAGATTATATCAAACTGGCCTATTTCTACAATTGTAGTAACTTGCAAAGCTTCACAGACAGCTGAGTTCATTATGTTGAAGTTGTCAATCACACAGGCAGTCGTTTATATTCCTTTTGAACTCTGTTATGTTTCCTCACGGACGACTTTTTTTCTTTTCTCTTTTATATGATGTTAAAACGTTCCATTCTATCTCCTTTACAATTGACATTCTAGAAGATCCCCATAAGATTTTCTTTGCCGTAACAGAGAAATAAAATACTTTGTTCATTCAAATAATGTGAGAGATACGATTCCTTAGGCTAGTCTCAAAAAAATTTTGAACTCACGTTTTACTATTACGTTGATAATTTCTTTCTACCTGCCTTATGAAAAACTATAGGATGCAATAGCATTAGACACCCTGTAAGTTCATTATAAATTCACATAGCATCCACCAAGATAACTCCTTTGTCTATGAAATCAATAGACAACCTTTAAACTAAATTGGAACTGAAAGTATGATCAATACTACAGAAATTTTAAGCTGTAAATATGATAGAGCAATGTTGAATAGCTGATGTGAATTTTAGTTCTGATCATCTAACCTCCACTACATCAAGAGTTTTGTGGGGTACCCATTTCGGACAAAGGCAGTAACTACTTATTTGCTTGCATCAGAAAACTTGCCATCATTCTTCTCAATTACAAACTTTCTAGCAATCACTACAGTTTGTTGTTTCTAACTCCAAAATATTCCTGGACTTTGTGTATATCTCTCCATTCTCACTACACAGATTTGGACAATCAACATTTTATGCTTGGTTTATTATAATATACCTTGCATCCTCCAATCTTCTCTCCACTCCAATTCCTTTTCCATATAACAGCCAGAGTGATTCATTTTCCACCTGCTTCCTTAACTCACACCCAGTTGCCCTTTGAGATAAATTTCAGGATGCTGCTTAACTCTTCCAATGATACTAAATTTCTCATTTTTGGTTCCTAGACAGCATCATACTCTTAATTCTCTGCGGGGACAAACTGTGATCCTTCTGGCAGGAAAAACTACATTTTCCCGCTAGTCTTCTTTTACTCTAGCTAACTTCTGCTCAGCATAAAAGTCACTTCACTCAGAAAAACTATTATGAGCTCCTACAAGTATTTTCAGAAGACTTCCTATATGTTCTCTTGTACATTTTCATTCTACACCCTACTTTTCAACTGCATCCTAATTGCTTATTTACTTTATTTACTTCTATGTGGTAGCATTCAAGAAGATGTGGGGGTATAATCTTTTGTTCAACAACTGTTGAGGATAAAAAAGAATGGAGTCACGATTTGACAGCAAAAGGCATTATTAATATACATTTCATCATAACTCAAATTTATTGACAAATGAGCAGAACTATCTAATTTTCTTCCAGCTCAGGAGTTTCAACTCCTTAGCCCTAACCAATTATCTAAAATAATGTCATTATTACAAAGGCATTGTAATTCTTTTATATTGTTCCAAATGTGTTTTCTCCCTTTTCAGGGGCTGGGGAATTTTCTGCTTTCTGGAAAAATAAAATCCACTTTTCTCTCACAAGCAACTTTCCTGTTATATAGGTGAGTTTTTACACTGCCAAAACACCAAGGATATTAAATACAATAGACTCTTGGGACCCGTCTCTGTAATGGCCCTTTGTTGTTCCTCTAGGTAGAGGAAAAAACAACTTATATACATTGAACATTTTTTGTTAGAAGTTATATTTATGCTTCATTAATTATAATACATAATATATGGATTAATCAAAATTATTTATCCAAACCCTCATTACTAGATTCTCAGTTATGTAAATCTGTTATAAACAGCAAAACAATGAACTTTTTTTTTTTTTTTGAGGCAGAGTCTCGCTCTGTCGCCCAGGCTGGAGTGCAGTGGCCCCATCTCAGCTCACTGCAAGCTCCGCCTCCCGGGTCTATGCCATTCTCCTGCCTCAGCCTCCCAAGTAGCTGGGACTACAGGCGCCCGCCACCGCGCCCAGCTAGTTTTTTGTATTTTTTAGTAGAGACGGGGTTTCACCATGTTAGCCAGGATGGTCTCGATCTCCTGACCTCGTGATCCGCCTGTCTCGGCCTCCCAAAGTGCTAGGATTACAGGCTTGGGCCACCACGCCCAGCTAACAATGAATATTTTTAAAGTAAATGTTTGCCCATTCTTAATATGTAAATTACTATAAGTTAAACTGATGGAATAAGTAACAAATATAACCAGAAGAAGCAAGTTTCCTCTTGATTTGGCAACTTTATCTCTTGTATTTCCACTATGTCTAAATTTGTGTATTTTTTTTTAGTGTTTACACATTAGGTATTTACTTGGTACTTCGTTAGAAATCTTTAAGGAATTAATATATAAAAATGCATATATCTATTAGGATTAGTGACAAATACAGAATACCAAAAGACTGAATCCACATGAATTGTGGATTAGAGAAAGAATCCAGTGTCATCCACATATAAAACTTCCTAGCAAACCTACAAGTCTAGTTGATTAAATAAGCTCCTTGCTTTGTTTGGAATTAAAAGAACAGATTATGTGGGGCAATCCAAATGGTTAATGGTAGAGATATTTTAAATAATCAATACAGTTTATGAAGACCAGATCCACAGACTGGTCTTTTGAAAGTGGTCCTAGCCTAACCTACTTAGTGATCATCGGAACACCACAGGGCTTTCCCAATCCAGACAATTAGAAACCATGCCCATCAGTGAAGATTACTACATTCACATCAGAAATATTCTTGGCTTCCAGCTCATTCATGAGACCACAGGGGCCAATTTAAATTTCAAATCAATAGGACTCATTTCATTTACAATCTCCTATTAAGCACGGAAAGAAATGCAAAGTTACGGTGTTGGCAAACCATTTTATTTAAAGTATGGTTCTATTTAAATAATGCTTTTAGAATTTAATTTTGAATTCAGAAATCCTGGAAAATGTCCTTTAAGCAAATAATAAAACCACAAGTCTTTTTTACTATAATTATAGAATTAGTTTCACAATGGTCAAATTTATTTTCTTAGTAAAAGCTCTTTGTAGTAATAGTAATTTTAACTTGGAGTTTGGTTGTGGTTGTTTAAAGCTTTAATGTCATAACACTTATTATTAGGGAAATCTACAGTGAAATTCCTTCTAGTTAACTTAGCACTCTGCAGTGGTACTTCTTGACTACAAGGTCCTTTTGGTACTCAACTGGGTAAACCACTGAGACAAGAATCCTATTTTGTCTGGAATATTAGACTTTTTTCTGGTTCAATTTTCTGAATAACATCTAAGCAGAAATGATTATAATCATAGTAACTTTTCAAATATACTATCTCCAATTATGAATATAATTTTTAAATTGTTAAGTTATTTCTCTACAAAAAATATACATGTATGCCTGTTAAAATATGCCTGATATGCCTGGCAGTCTCTGGTAGAGTGCCAGGCCCCACATAACAGGCATTCCAAATTAAGGGCAAGGTTTACATTGAAATGCTTAGTTAATAATTTCTAAAATGGAATATAGTTATTCAGGCTAATGTTAGTTCAATATGAAGAGACGTTGGAATACCACACCAGGTAAACTTAAAATGTAGTCTTACTGATGACAGAGTAATCTATGTTCACTGCAGAAACCTTTCTAAAAAGTGCATATGATTGATAATTGCTTTATTGGTAAATTATGAGGAAGGAAAATGATTAAGTGAAGCTTTTAGCTATATTTCAAATGTTTTATTTTTAAAAAAGATAGAAAACTCTGAAGCTAATATGTTCAAATGATTGACTTTGTTACATCTAGATCTTGGGTATATAGTTTAGTTTCTCCATTTTCGAAATGTTTTAAAATTTAAAATAAAATATTTTAAACCCATAGGCATAACACGTAGTGATGATTAACATTTTAGTGCCTAGCATTTCAGCTTTTGTTGTATTAATATTTAAATGTACATTTTGTTATAAATATAGAATTATAATTTTTAAATATTTTTGAGCAATATATTTTCCATTTTCCATAGGCCATATATAACATATAGAGTATATATTAATTGCCCAAGTCAAAATAAAAATGTAAACACAAATCTAAATTTAACATTCTTTTTGGGAAGAAAGAATTGCAATTTGAGGCATACGTAGAGACCAGGTGGTCTGAAGAACAAGAGAAAATTGGGGGTATTATAAAAGAGAATGTTGGTGGTGATTCGAGAGAAAGCTCATTTGTATTAGTAAAGCTTTAGGGGAACTGGCAAGCTTAATTGGTGGGTGACAAGAGCAAGCAAAATTAGTCCTAGACTTGTAGCAAGTTATCTCAGTAGTTATAGATAGAACTGGTCTCAGGTTATAACAGGCAGTTTCAGCAGCCAGACTTGCAGAGAATTTCTTTGCTAGAGCAATGCTGTGTGCCCTGAGTGCCCTGTCCCCCTGGCCTCTAGACTCTGATTTAGTTGAGTACGATAAAAATAATCCAGTTTGCATGATCAACTTTCACATAATATATTTTTAACAGCACACTATTCCTTGAGGCATTTTAGCTAGGTTTGTTTTTTAAATTAGAACCTGTGTTAATTGCAGCAATATTGGTTTAAGTATTACCAAAGTGTTCTACAGAGAGTTTGTACCAAATTATATACAGAATAACCAATTTAAAATTTTAGTCAACTTTATAGGTGAAAAGTCTTTTTTTTCCCATCCTTTTTCCCATATGTGGAGTTGTTTCATTGCCAGCATTATGAATAGAAACATTTTCACTGAGGAATTTTGTTTTAAGGCTACCTAGGATTTGTTTCAATTAGGGATGGCCAGACAGGCAGACCTGGAAATTACTGTCTTGAAGGAGGAGTTTCACTGTACTCACAGATTCCTGGAAACGGGAGGAATGGCACACCATGCAGGGCCACACGGAGCAGCCCCAGGGTCAGTCAGGAGGCAGAGGGAGGTGGTAAAATGTGGGCAAGAGCCCCTATTATGGTTTCCTTGAGAAGAGATGAGCAATAACCAGGTTTAAGATCAACTAGTTTGAATAATTTCTGTAGGCATAAGGACAGTTCCTAGTTGTCTGGTACCAGGCCCTGGGAAATTTAGGTCTGGTGGATAATGGCCCAGAATTTGAGAGCCCTATAGAGAAGGTAGTTAAGGTGTGGGCTCTGTCATGGTTGGTTTGCATTTGAAAGGCAGGCTCCCTCATGAGTTTTCTACTATATCTAGGAATTGGCTAACAAGGGTCTGCAGGGCCTTATACCTCAAAGTATCAGAACATAGAAAATAGAAAGACATGGTTAATGCAAATTGGTTTTAAATATGGTATTTTAAAATACTGAGCAGAGGTGCGTAATGCACTTTGGAGAAAAGAAATTAGACCAAAGATAATATGGTTGTAAAAATTGTTTATTAACTCATTAGGCAAATGTTTACCAAGCATCTACTACATAGTAGGCATTCAATCATGGGCAAAATCAGACCCACATCCTCCTTTTATTTAACTGACACTCTGAATTTCATTTTCAAATACATTATACTGGTGTGGATTTCTCAGTTTCTATTAAAATATTTCAAAATCAAGAGTAACTAATATGCAGTTGGTATATCTATCATTATTTTCTGTCTTCTATATAGGATGGTTTCTCCACTTGCAGGTTTCCCTTAGTCTTAACTGTAATAATACTGTTGTATCATTGGTTGTTTCTAATTTGGAGGAACTTTGGATAAGTAACAAATTTTTCTTTCAGTAACTCAAAAAAATAATGGGTGTACTTCAGGCTAGAATTAAGAACTCTATGATGTACTTTAGTACTTACCACCCTCTGTTAATAAGAACTGTGTTGGGCAAATGTAGTGTTTGAAATATATTCATTATTTGGAAGGAAACTGCAGGAATTTTAAAATATAGTTCTTCTTATAGAAGTATGTTTGATTGGAAATAATTAAATGAATATAAGGAATAGCATTTGCTGTGAAGTTTTACAAAGTTTTAATACTGACTTGTGTTGAGTTCACACACAGAAATAGGTATCTACTTTAGTGACAATGGATATTAAATGATTAAGTTTTTTCAATTATTGATTTAAATTCTGATTTCCAAGGAATCATTTGAACTGCTTTTAGTAGTAAAAAATTTTATTTTGATCAGTTTTGGTACCTGAGCTTTTTCTCTCTGTATATGCCAGATTTTCTCAAATTGATGACTTATTTTGCAGTGAATGACTGGAAAGGATTTTATGTTCAAACTACTAGAGGTTTATCAGCAGGTGAAATATACTCTCAGCTGCAATGCATGTTTTGTAAATATATATTTTATGTTTTTTACCACAGAGATATTTTGCAGGTGTATTCGGTCATATTATAAAAACTGAAAACTGTCTATTCTAATTCTGTCTTCAAAATGGTAAACATGGAAAGAATCAGAATGTTGTGTATGGCTTTCAAATAATACTCTGATATTTCCTAAGACAGCTAGGCATAGCATTTCCATTGGCTGTGCAAATCTCTGTTGCTCCAACTCTCTAACTTGGTTAAAATAAGTCTCCCTCATTCTTTATGTTCTACTTGCATCTTCCTTAATTCTCTTTTCTCATCCCTCTTCATTTATTTACCTATTTACCTTTTAGAGACAAGGTCTCACTATGTTACGCAAAAGGACTAGAACTCCTGAGTTCAAATGATCATCCCACTTCAACCTTTCGTGTAGCTGGGAACTACAGATGCATGCCACTGTGCCTGGCCCTTCTCATTGATAAAACATAAGTATATTCTCCAAATGCAATGCAGGAAAATTGTTTGGCTCTTAATGTTACTTCACACTGAGTTTTCTTGATGATGACTTCAATTTAATAAAATGGTTTTTTGATTCATTTATTATTCCTTGTGTTCCCTGATGTAATACATTGCTGCTGATGGTAAAAAGGATTTTTTTCAAGTCTCTTCCTCCTTTTCTTCCATAGCTGAAGAAAAATCATACCATTATCCTAAATTTAGATTAAGAACTAGTCCCACATTAAATTCACATTACAAAGTCCATGGGACAAAAATAAATATGTAAATGTAATTGAGTTATTGCTTAGCCTAAAATGATTAGTGTAAAAATATATAGTATCCTCCCTTGGTAATGATCTAACATTGAACAACTAAGTTTACCAAATATCCTTAACACATTTATCAGATTTTATCCTTCCAATAATAGGTAAGTTAGGCAGTCATAGATATCTTTGTTTTTGTGTGTGTGTGTGCATGTATGTGTGTGTAGTATGTGCATGTATATGTGTACATTTATGCATATATTCATATATAATACAGATATTTTAGTTATAGAGATAAAAATTTCAAGTCATAGACTTTTGAACTGACCCAAGAAGACACATGTATAAAGTAACATATCAAGGGCTAGAACCCAACATTTGTGTATCTTGATTTTAAAGTCTGCACTAGCTTTTTTTCCCTTTCTAATGAAATATACAGGCATATACAAAGGAAAAAAATAAAGATCACCTACAACGCCAGTACCAAAAGATGTTCACTTATCCAGCAAATGTAATTTAAATTCTTGCTATGCCAGGCACCTTTCTTTGTTACTAGAGAGAGCCACAGTGAAACAGGTTAAAAAAAAAAAAAAAAATCTGCTCTTGTATAGAGTTTACATTCTACTGGCAATGATTTAAATAGCTAAAATGTGCAATATACATTAAGTGATGACAACGTGATGGAGAAAAATGAAGCTGCTGAGATGGAGGTGTGGAATGCAGTGTTAAAAGATGCATAATCAGGGAATGCCTCATTGGGAAAATGATGGTTAAACAAAAAACTTTGTTACAAAAAATGATAGTGTATTCCAGACATAGGTGGGACTGTCATGCCTGAAAAATATCAAGGAGACTCATGTGGCTGCAGCAAAGTAAGAAGTTGTGGAACATGAGGTCAGACCAGTTGAGAAAGGAGGAGAGGAAAAGAAGCACATAGGCCACTGATATAGGGCTTTGTAGGACACAGCAAGTACTCTGGCATATTTTTCTGAGAAAATTATTTCCTGTTCTGGACAAAGGAGTGACATGATCTAACTTGTAAGAAATCACTCTGAATCTTCTATGGAAAATAGACTGTAAATAGCTGAGGGTGTAACATCAAGAGCAGTTGGTAGCTTATTGCAATAATCTAGGTGAGAGATTATGATAATAGTAACAGATGTCATGAAATGATTGTATTTGAGATATATTTCCCAAAGATAGAGCCAAGAGTGTTTGCAGGTGGAATGGATATGTGCTATAAGACAAAACATATAAATATGACTCAAAGTTTTGAGCCTGAACAAACAGAAGGAAGATTGGGATGGAAAGACTTGGGGAAGAGACTGGTTTACAAAGAAGATTGAGTTTAGTTTTGGATATGTTCAGTTTGAGATGTAATTGTATAATAAAAACTCAACATCTTCATTCAAATGGAGTCCAGGGTTTAGGAAAAAAGTTCAGGCTGGAGATATACATTTGGGATCCATCAATGTTTAGATAATTTTAGGGTCAGGGCACAATAGATGAGCTCAAGAGAATGGAGGTAGGAAAAAATGATCTAATAAGGGTTGAGTACTCAGGTAATTCAAAGATACTAACAATAAGAGTTAATTCACCTCTCAAAAGGTGATTGAGTTCTTAAGTCAGCACAGAAGACAAACTGTAAACATTAAACTCCTTAAATTATCTCTAAATTTCAGTATATGTGGCTTGGTTTTTACCAGAGGTTAACTATGGCCATAGAACAATTCCAGGCTGCTGTCTGTTTTTGTTTGTTTTGTTTTATGGCCTATGAACTAAGAACTTTTTACATTGTACATTTCTAAATGACTTTTTAAAATCAAATGAAATGTATCAAAATTCTATCAAATTCAGATTTCAGTGTTCATAAACCTTTAATTACAACACACATGCTTATTTGTTTCTGTGTTATGTATGACTGTCTCAGCTCTACAGCAGCAAAGTTCAATAGGTACAACAGAGACCGTATGTCTCACAAAGGCTATTTACTCTCTGGTCCTTCACAGACAAATTTGCCAACCACTGGTTTATACAATTTTATGCAGTTGTATCTATATATACAGTAAAGTATATTATATAATTAAGAGTGTGTGTGTATGTGTGTGTGTACACGTGTGAGATTTCTTAGGGTATTTAAGTTTTAAAATATTTAAAGCATTTTTTCTTATGGAACTAACTGCTTCATTTGCCTGAGATTAGCTCACTGTTCTTAGGACCATATTTGAACATCTGTTTACCAAGCACATTGCAAGCATTATATTTAGTATGAATTTGCCATGCGCATTTTAGAGACAAAGAAGTCAAGGATCACAGAGAGCGAATACATTATGAGAATACAAACTTGGGTGGATCTGGGTTTTACGTCTGGGATCTCTTTTACTTTACCACAAACCCTGCCCTGCCCTGTAGAGCTAAACATGTGAGGCATCAACTCTCTTTCCAGCCAGGTCTCAAGGAAGATACCAGAGACTTGGAGGATATTCTGAGATTTAGATTTGAAAACTCAGTGAAATTAGTTTTAAAAAGAAAATGTTAAGGAATTGTTATCTGCCTCAAGAGATTGGAGCTATCTGTTGAGGGAAGGGGAACGACTTAGTAAATACATAGATTTGCTCATTCATAAACTTATTTTAAGAAAGTGGTTGTTACTGGAGATACAACGGTGAATGACACATTAAGAAATTTTCAAACTGGCAAGCAAGCAACTTCATTATGCAATAGATACAATTAGGCTGTGATCTCATAAGCCTACTGTTATACAATAGAGTGCTAGAGCTTTTATTTTTTTAAAGAGTATATTTGAGTATTCATTACTAATGTTTGAAACTTACATCAAGTCAGTCAGTAAACGACAGGCATGCCCCTGCCCAGCATGCCTTTTGTTGCACAGTTTTTTGACTTGAATGAAACTTACCTATGTTGAGATCTTGAAGATCCCAGATCTTCTTGAATATGTGATCTCAAATCATGGCTATAACATTGGTATGTACAGTGAATCAAGTTCATCCCTAATTACTGACATAATCAGAAAAGGACAGGAGTCCTTCCAGGGATTTTGGTTGCATGAAATGAGGTAATACATTATGAAAATATTTTTTTAAAAAACTTCATGAGCTATTCAGGCTTAGGAAGATAGCTGCTCTGACTGTTTTTACTGTGACTAATTGAACCCTTGAGAAGAACATTTTGCATTTTGAGAGGATATGTGATTCTGTCACTTCTATCTATTTATAGATAGAATATTTCAGCGAGTGGCACCTTAGTGGCTTGGCAATATGAATACAGCTCAAAACACTGTGTTCTCTCTCCTTGTGAGTCTTATGACCCATTACTTGATAGAATATGTTTCTAAGAAGGATTTTATATATTCTGTCTCTATGATCTTTACAAATTCCTTACTAGGTAGTGTCATTAAGCTCAGATCTAAACTTTTCTGCTTTTTAAACACAAAAGACTGTTTGCAAATTGCATAATCACATAGTGGGAATTTACAAAATTTAAAGAAAATTGATACTCCATAGTTAACAAGTAGGAGTTCTTGCTTGTTGACTGGCCTGACAAAGACTTCCAGCAAACCATTATGATGTTGTTCTGTCACCCTTTTATCTTCCGACTAACAAATAACAGTCTGACAGTGTTAAAGGACATCAGAATTTTTCTGCAGAAAACAGCCCTGAGCTGACATCAATGCCTTCACAAAGGAATAAAATAAAACTGGTGAAGATATTACCTTGACATCATGGGGAAAAATTGTTGAAATGGATTTACATCTAAATCCATTATTCCATTTAATCTTTGCCAAAAACCCTGTGATGTAAGTGTTGTATTAATTTTTCCTATGAAGATTCCACCTCAAGGTGGTTTAATAATGCCTGTGGATACATAATTAAGAAATTGTGGAGAAACAACCAGACCTGGGTCTTATTCTAGTTTTTGTTCCCTTTAGATGATACAATCTTGTAATACTACCACCCCTACAAACAGAAAATCTAAATTATCTTATTTCTAGAATGTCTCATTATGCCACCACTATTAATCACAAATTGCACAGATAAGAATTAGTGCAATTTGCTAGAGAGAATATAATTTGAGAAAGGTATATTTTGAATTCGAGATGGAGGGAGAGAGAAGGAAAGATTAATTATGAGCTTTTAGAAGAGTTAACTGAAAATTGTTGATGGGACCCGTGACCACTGGAGGACACTTTAGGACTCCAAGCACTGTGTGGCTAAAAATAGTAGCAAAAATACAAGAAACTCAGAATATGTGGCTGTTGCCAAACAAACTCCACATGCTTTACAACTTTATCTCTAATTAGAAATGCCTTAGGATCCACTATATGGAGAATTGAGACAACAAGGGCAGAAATTCTTAGCAACTTTTGTATATCTCCTGAAATAAGGCTTTCAAAAAGACCTTAGATAAACAGGTGTTTCACTCCTAAAGATACCGCTGATTAATGAGTGATTCATTCTTGCCACTACTGTTCTTTCTTGACGTCTTGGTAGCTGGAAAGTTCGCAATAATCCTGAAACACCTGGAGCAAAAGACAGATGGTCCCTGAGATCAAGAATAACCTCACAAAAGGATTCAAGCTCACCAAATGGTTCAGCTGTTTTCCATGTTCCCCAGGTTAAGATTTCCTCCTTAGAAAAAGCAGCCATAATCTAGGAAAGTTGTTGCTCAAGAGAACATTCTGTGATAATGAAAATGTTCTATCAATTTACACTGTTCTATATAGTAGTTACTAGCTACACTTGAATTCTCAAGAGAATAAAAACTAAACAAAACATTTGTAGATATTATTTTTCCTCTCTCTACCCCATCCAAATTATCCTAAACCTCTATTCAAAATTTCCATTTTAGCCTATAGTAACACTCTATCCTCTATAATTAAAGCTCATATATTATTTTTTCCTGCAGTCCAGCATCATACAAAGTATAGAACCATTAGTCCTGAGACTCAGGTTCAAGCCTAGCTCAAGTCTTTACTGGCCATCTGAATTTAGGGAAACGATTTAACCTCTGTCAGTCTTAATAGTCTCATCTGTAAAAGGGAAATGATATATATATGTGTGTTTTATAGAATTATTGAAGGAATTAAATAAGATATATATTTATGTGTTTATTTTAAATAAGAGAAATAAATGCTTTCCAAAAACTAAATAAATAAAATGCTAGGAAAATGTCAACAAATATAATTACTCTGTCAACCATCTGTCCTTTCTCACAGACTGACCCTTCTTCCCATTTCTAAAGTTATTTCCTTATATAGTTTGGCTGTGTCCCTACCCAAATCTCATCTTGAATTGTTTCATAATTTCCCCATGTTGTGGGAGGGAGCCAGTGGGAAATAATTCAATCATGGGCATGGTTCTTACGATAGTTGAATAAGTCTCATGAGATCTGATGATTTTATAAGGAGTTTCCTCTTTTGCTTGGCTCTCATTTTCCCTTGTCTGCCACCATGTAAGGTGTGCCTTTTGCCTTCCTCCATGATTGTGAGGCCTCCCCAGCCATGTGGAACTGTGAGTCCATTAAATGTCTTTCCTTTATAAATTACCCAGTCGCAGGTATGTCTTTATTAGCAGCATGAGAACAGACTAATACATATCACTAATAATAGCCTATATTCACATAGAACACTATATTTACAATCTGCTTTTAAATATAATACTGCGTGTATTTACTGCCTAATGCCACCTAGATTCTCTCTCCTAGACCCTGGTCAAATAGCCATGCAAATTACATCTTCTAGAAATATTATCAAAATAGATCTGATACATAATTGTTGTGCACAGTAACCAACCATGGGTTTCATGTGTTCCCATCCTGGTATGAAAATTTTTGTCAGCTACTCCAAAGCTGTTAATCTAATATCTAATTATTTTAAGTAGCAATTCCAGTTAAAAATAATGTAACCTTATGCAGAAAATTTGAAAGTTAGGGAAAATACAATGCTAGCAAGTTAGCATTTCATTGGGTATCATCACCAGCAATAATTATTATTAATTGTTAATAAGTAATTAATGCTATTATAATTTAATTTCTATGCTTGGATTAATAAGTTCTAGAGATTTTGCTTTGTTCAGTAGTTGTATTTCCTCTTCTATACACTCTGTATCCTTGCTATTGCCCATTTATTTGTCAGGACCTTAGTATATTGATTATCAATTCATGGGAGCACATACTGTATAAAAGATGATGATACCACTTGATCTTTCATGCTTGTTATAATATTTTATTCCCAATGCCTTTTTAAAGTTTTTAACATAATTTGAGGATCTAATTTTTAAATTTTCATGTACTTAAATCTGCAATTATGTTTCTTTCTAATTTTTTTATTTTGTAAAGTATCTGATCTCCAGTAATTTGACCAATTGTCAGATTTGGTCTCTCCATATCAATATGTCACCTATAGATTTTGTTTTTTCTCAACTGTCTTTGCTCATAATATTGGAGCAAATATGATTTAGAGCTCAAATTGTCAGACAAAGTCATAGAAGGAAAATGTTTGGTCTTTTCAATTCTGCCCAACTTGAAATGATGGACAAAGTTTATAATCATAGATTTTCAGTGAAGACAAAAGGGACTAGCCACATAGTGCTGTAGGCATGTGGTATGTGTGACTTTCTTTCATGTTCAGCACAACTCTCAGAAGTAGGTAGTATTCTTATTTACATGGTAAGATACTGAGGCTATGGGGGCTAAGTAATGTCCTAAGATCATACTGCTAGAAATGAGTGGATCTGGCTTCCCTATCCAGGTTCAATTGGCTCAAAGTCAGTATGCTCTTCCCTGGACTGTGATATTTGGAAAGCCACTTACCTTATGAAAAGTGTTTTTAAAAAATCAAATACATTCATATTAATAATAATGATTCTATAATAACCACTAATTATCAAACTTTAAGAAGCAGTTCCTGCTTAAAACCTATCATGCTTTATCTTATTTGAGATTGACTATAATTCTATAGCATTGTGTTATATCCCTGTGTTAAAGATTAGGAAACAGAGGCCCAAGGTCACAGAATTATCAAGCATTGGAGTGAGGCTTATAACCTTGGTCTTGGTTCTAACTCCTGGCCCTTAACCACTGTACAATCCTGCCTCAAACTACTGTATACTGTATCATACTGTAAATGACTTCCCAGTCATTTGAAAGTGGAAAGGACCTACCCAAATAAATGGCTTCCCAAACAGCTTCTTTAGCATATTTGTTAAATTAGGCACTTGTTATATAATCACTTCCATTTGAATAGCATTAATAGTGCTTAATAGTTTCTCTGTGTTAAAGTGTGCTTGGTTGGTTGGTTGGTTGGTTGGTTTGCTTGTTTTAAGTATACTTCCTATTAGTCAGAGATTAGAGTGAAAAGGGAAGAAACACCCACACAATCTTAGGTTTCCTGGCATGTCCTACAACTCCTTTGAAAAACGTGTTCATTGCCTCCTGACAGGAGCACTGACCCTGAAGTCTGTCATATTCATAACAAAGCCACAGCATCTATTTTATGTTTGGGCCTGGCCCGTCTCTAATGTGCTATGACTTGCTTCCCAAAGGTGCGTCCCAGCAGGGGAATCTATTTGAGGAAGTCTCAATGTCATTTTATACTAGATGGTAGGAAAACCTTCACAAAGCCCTCTTTGTCACTGTGATTCTACAAGGTCCTGGAAATTCACTTGAATATCTAGAGCTCCGGAGTTTGCACGTTATTCAGAGGTGAACATTCAGGATGAAAGCGCATAGTCAGAATCAAGCAGACTTTCCAGAACTTTTTAAAGGGTCATGGAAATGAAAAGACTAGTAAATTCTTTCAGATAAATCTGCCTTTCTGCATTTCTCACTAGCTTTTTAGAAATGAATACTGAAATTTCAAGATAACATTTGTTGCAGGTTCACTAAAATACCTTAAATACCAAATTATTTAAAATTACCACAACATTTAAAAGATTGTCACAACTCGTGTGTGCTGCATTAATCAAATGTAATTTTAGAGAGTACCAAGAATGTCTCCACAAATGTCCACATGAGCAGTTGTCAGTAAACAGGCACGTATAATCCAAGGAGAGAACTATAAAGCAAGAACCTAAGGATCTACATTTGATTGTCATCATCATCAATAATTAGACACATAATTGATGGGATATGTCATTAGATTTACCCTGTTACATTTTCCTATCCATGAAATGTGGATAAAATACAACTGTTTTAACTGGCTTACAAGAATATTGCAAGGATCATCTAAGTATCATCTAAAAGAGTTTAAAACACTTTTTTAATGAAAGAAACTAATTTCTAGGTTTTTCTCCTCCCTGACCAAAGCTATAAGTCTTGAATCATAAATATATTCTTTAGAAACTGGAAAAGTCAGAATGTTCTATTGCATAAAATCAAATTATTCACCAACAACATTGCTGTTAGGTCAAACATTAAAGCTGCCACAAGTCATCTTTTAGTATGTGGGTGAGTATGGCAATTTACTATATCATTCAAATTGGGAAAGGCCCTAGAAATGGAGGTAAATCCAAACCCTAGGTTGACACAGGTGCAGAGAGAGAAGCCAGGAAGGGAGGAGATGGGCATATCCAGAATCAGATGCTGGGATGATGTCCAAGCCAGTAAACAGGCTTAATAACCTAAATCTCTGGACACTGATAAATAAGTGCCATCCAGGCCCACAGGCAATGTAAATTGGGTCCAGTGTTAAGTAACTCACTGGTTTGCACATGTTTGCCGAGCTTGGCAATGCTGGATGGAAAGCAGAAGTAGGACCATACTGGAGGAGTCCAATGGAAGTATCAGGAATCTGGCCATTAGACTGTGCAGTTCAAAAATAGACATCAATTCTAAGTTGCTAAGAGCAAGGCAGGGTTTTGATAACCTAAAGTCTATGGAATTCAAGGACAAAAGAAAAAACCAGAAGCAATTTTTATCAAAAATAAAATGTTAGTTCAGAGTGAGAAGAGTAAGTATGACTAATTTATTCATTTGTGCATTCAACAAATATCCATTAACTCCCTGTGATGGTTAATATTGAGTGTCAGCTTGATCGATTGAAGGATGCAAAGTATTGTTCCTGGTTATGTCTGTGAGGGTGTTGCCAAAGGAGATTAACATTTGAGTCAGTGAACTGGGAGAGGCAGACCCACCCTCAATCTGAGTGAGCACCATTTCAATCAGCTGCCAGCACAGCTAGAATAAAGCAGGCAGAAGAACGTGGAAGGACTAGACTGGCTGACTCTTCTGGCCTTCATCTTCCTCCTGTGCTGGATGCTTCCTGCCCTCCAACGTTGGACTCCCAAGTTCTTCAGCTTTTGTATTCTTGGACTTACACCTGTGGTTTGCCAGGGGCTCTCAGGCCTTCAGCCACAGATTGAAGGCTGCACGGTCAGCTTCCCTACTTTTGAGGCTGTGGGACTTGGACTAGCTTAGTTGATCCTCAGCTTATAGACAGCCTATTGTGGAACTTCACCTTGTGACTGTGTCAGTCAATACTCCTTAATTAACTCACTTTCCTGTATACATCTATCCTATTAGTCCTGTCCCTCTAGAGAACTCTGACTAATATACTCCCTACTATGTGCAAATGAATATGCTAGTTTCAGGAATGTGTGGTGGGGGAAGGTACAGTAGCCCTCATATGCTCATATTCTAGCTAGGAGACAAATGGGTGAACAGAGGGCAATTAGCATTGTGTAGCAGCAGTGGAAGGCAGTGGGGACCAGGCAAAAACTTTCCAGAGAACTTCACACTTGAAGTATGTCTTCAGTGATAAGTAGAAACTAGCAGTTCTACTTTGAGAAGAATATTTAGAGCAGAGAAAATGTGTGTTTTAAAATGCCTGTTTTATTGGAGAAAAGTAAATAGTTTGATATTGATGAAGATTAAGGTAGATATGGGAAATGCAGTGGAGCTGGTGCCAGGGTAGTTGGGGACACAGGATTTGCAGCTGCAGAGACAGGAAGCTTATAGGCCCATGAAGGTTCACGTGTGCCATGTAAGGGCTCTAGTCTGCATCATGAAGCACATCAGGAGGCCCTGAAGGACTTGCAACAACAAGGAATGACATCACTTTGGCTCTTATTCAGTCAAAGCTTTGACGGTGAGACCATGGAATGTCTTTTGGAAATGGTGTCTTAAAGCTTGATTTTATTATGTTGAAGGATCTGAGTGAGTAAAGCTGAATTTCTCATTTGGAAATATGAATTAACTTTACCATATTCTTCATGCATCTTGTAGATGTTTCCATTTGTGAGTTTCAAGAACTGAATTGAAAAAAAATGCAGTAAAGACCAGAGCTCTATTTTATGAGATCACTCTGTCACTTGTACACAATAAATTTTGTATAAGACCATATTGATCTGTGTATCTATCACAAGGAAAAGTATAGGTTCTAAACACTTTCATCAATAAAACAAGTAGTTTTATATATGCATATAAAAATGAAGAAATAAAGCATAGTAATCAAACATAGGTTATAAAAACTTCATAGGGTTCATTTTTATTTGAAACAAACTACTAGATGTGCCATCTTTTAGGAAGTCTAATTTCATGTGAAGTTTTGCTACATCTTAGTTTCATGAGGAAAATTTTTCATTCATACTTTTTCAGTGTCATTTGATAATACTAACTAGTTCATATATTCTTTTAGTGTACTTACACAATTTTATTTGGTTGCAATGTTGATAATACACTACCAAAAATTTAGTATCTCTTTTAATAAGCTGAAGTTCAAGGAAATAGAAATACCCAGTATTGCTGCACCTGCCTCATTCCCATTTCTTTACATGAACCGGCCTCACCTATACACTAATAATAAAGCTGAACCATGGACATGCCTCTGCAGTTGACCTCCCACAGCTCTGCACTACCTGTTTCTGTTCTGGGACAGTTTATAAGATTATGCCAAGACTGGTTTCTTCCAAACTTGTCTTTGAGTCTAAGGTAGATAAAACAGGTATTTACTTTTACTTCAGAAAACTAAAGTCCATAGCTATTTATTGAATGCTTACTAATATTGTTAGTCAGACATAGTTCTAGGTGCTGTTCGTGCATTATCGCATGTAAGGCTCATAACCCATGAGGTAGGTACTTTCATTACTCCCAGATTACAAAGGAGAAATTTGAGGCTCAAAGGTGAAATAACTTTTCAAAGTCACCCATGGAAGAAGCAGTTGTACAGAGCGAGCTTGAATTGAATGCAAGTTAGTCAGGCTCCATGGCCCATAACCTTGCCAACACCACATTCCTCTTACAGTGTGGTCAATATTATGAGAAATGTTTCCCACACTACGTAAGTTTCTTCAGTGAACCTCCTAGGGTAAGTACTTTCGATGTGCCTCCCACTTAGGGTACCTAGTTAGTGGCCTCACTTACTGTCTTTCAGCTCTGACTACTGAAATTTAGCCTCTCCTTGGGTTTTGTGGAATTTGGCAGGTCCGGTGCAGTGTCTGAGAGCATCTACTTTTGGCAGCATGAAGTTAGGCTTACTGTTAGAATCCTCCAGACTTGTTGCTGTGGTTTGCTGGAAGCTGGAGTCTAACTTTGACAGTTACTCAGAAATGGAGCACTGGCCTTTTTTCTCTAGTGACTCGGTAGTTCTTTGAAGAAAGTCATAGAAAGGTTATGAGCTTTATACTACAATGACCTGAATGCAAACATCAACTCAGCCATTTACTGTTGTACAGCTTTTATCAAGTGATTTGATCTCTTTGAGCCTCAGTTTATCATCTGTATAATGGATATTAAAATATATACCTCATTAGGCTTTTTGTCAATTTAAATTAAATATTGAATATAGAGAATCTCTACATTCATGGAACCCCTGTATAGTTAGCACTCAATGAACCTGTCTTGTTATAACTTTAAAACATTATCTTCACTTAAAAAAATAAATTGGGTATATCTGAGGTTTACACATGATGTTATGGAATACATATAGATAGTAAAATGGTTATTACAGTGAAGCAAACTAACATATCCATCACCTCACATAGTTACCTGTGTGTGGTGTGACAAAAACAGCTAAAATCTAGGTATTTAAGAAAGATCCCTAATACAATACGAATTTATTAATAATTCTCATGTTGTACATTACATCTCTAGACTTGTTCATCCTACACATCTGCTACTTTATATTCTTTGAATGGTATCTCCTCATTTTCTCTCCTCTACCCTGGACCCTGGTAACCCCAGGTTTTTTTTCTGTATATTTGACCTTTTTATTTTAATTTCACATGTAATTGAGATCATACAATATTTTTTCTTTCAGTGTCTGGCTTATTTCACTTAGCACAACGCCCTCCGTGTCCATCCATGTTGTGGCGGATGGCAGGATATCCTTTATTATTGCTGAATAATATTCCATTGTGTAAGATGTATATATACACACCACATCTCCTTTATCCAGTTGACTTTGGTTGTTTCCATATCTTGGCTATTGTGAACAATGCTGCAGTGAACATGGGAATGCAGATTACTTTATAAGGTGGTGATTTCATCTCCTTCAGGTATATATCAAGAAGATAGGTTGCTGGGTCATATGGTAATCTATTTTTAACATATTTAGGAACCATCATACTGACTTCCGTAATAGCTATACCAATCTACATTTTCACCAACAGTGTATAAGGGTTTTCTTTTCTCTCTACCCTCACCATCTTATGCTATCACTTGTCTCATTGATAATAGCCATACTAATGAGTGTGAGGTGATATTTTATAGTGGTTTTCATTTGCATATCCTTGATGATTGAACATACATTGTCATATACCTGTTGGCATTTTTATGTCTTCTTTGGAGAAATTTCTGTTCAGGTCTTTTGCACATTTTTAATTGGGTTGTTTCTCTGCTATTGAGTTGTGAGGGTTTTAAATTTTGGATATCAATCCCTTATCAGATATGTGGATTGCAAATATTTTTCCCACTCCACAGGTTGCCTTTTAATTTTTTTATTTCCTTTGCCAAACAGATGCCTTTTAGTTTGATGTAGTCCAGCTTTTTTATTTTTTGCTGTTCTGGCTGAGCTTTTGGTGTGATATCTAAAAAATCATTGCCATGCCCATGTCAGAGTTTTTCCTCTATGTTCCCTTCTAAGACTTTCATGGTTTCAGATCTTACATCTAGGTCCTTTGTTCATTTTGAGTTGTTCTTTGTGGGTGGTATAAAATGATGGTTCAACCTCACTTTTTTTTTTTTTTTTTGAATGTGGAAACTCACTTTTCCAAGCACCATTAATCGAATTTTCCCCATTGTGTTCTTTTGGTGCCCTTGTTGAAAATTAGCTGACCATAAATGTCTGGATTTATTTCTAGGTTCTCTTCTATTCCATTGGTCGATGTTTCTGTTTATCTGCCAGACATCATACTTCGTGATTTTAAATTATTATAATTTGTAACCTTAGTTTCTCACAGCAATTTTCTGTACCGTTTCTTCGTGTCGGGGTGGTTCTACTTGAATGCCAGTGTTTCTATACGTGGAATTTCCCACTGTTTTCTCTGACACTAACTTTCTACTTGTCTGGATTTCTACCATTGCCTGCCATAACCCTTCCCAGTCAGAAATTAGATTCAGTTGGAATTGAATCATAATCCATTTAATTTCTACCTTGTCTTTTGTGGACTGATTTTGGACTTACAAATGACCTTAAGCTTTAGACCCCACTCAACTGCTATTAGAATAATACACAGCAGCTTTGCGCCCACATCCAGCCACGTTTTCCCTCTTCCCAAGCTCAGGTTGTGTAGCCTGTAGGTATTCATACCTGACCAAGTACTTTTGGATGTGCCGTCTCATTTAATTTTTGCAGTAATTCTGTTGAAGAACTGTGAAAGGTCACATGAGATAATGGAGACTTGCCTTTTAAAAATATTTGGTTAAACCACATGACATGGCTGATATTTGGATATCTTTGACCTACATAAACAATTTCTTAGGATTCACTCTAATCCTTCCTTGAATGTGCAAGATATGAGTTCTTAAATAGTTTTAGTTCACGAAGTGCATCAGCACAGGTACATATAAATGTCACACTTCATTCTGATATTGTATTTGCCACGCTAAAATGAGGAAAGGCATCTTATGTTGTCTTCTGGCACAAAGCACAGGATTCCAAGGAACTAATGGTGTCTTGATTTCAACTGGCACAGCATGAACCCAGTTCAGCTTGTTACTTCTCTTCTAGAACTCTAAAGTTAAATTCCTGGTCGTGCTCAAAAGCTTCTCAGATCTTCTTATATAGTCTTATTTCCATTAATACTTATTCAGTTGCTCGTTCAATATGAGAACTGGTAACATTTTGTGAAAACATATAGAACTTTGTACTGTAGTAACCTATATATCCTTAGTACAAGGCCTGACACATAGTAGCTGCTTAATAAATCTTATGACTTGTTACATAAATTAAAAGAACCAATGAATCAGGGACTACTTAATGGGTAGTATATATGTATTGTACTTTTATTATGTAAAATACTTGTATATCTACTATACTGATAAAAATAGGAACCTGAAAGTAAGGATTCCCAAACATCAGTTGTGTCTATTCAACTCTGTGGTTATTTCCTCTGAGATTTCATGTCACCTAGGACTTTAATTTTCTGAAAATAGATAAAGTGACAAATACATCAATGAGATCTCATGCCTGGGGCACTTTATTTAAAAGTTTTGACTGGGTGCAGTGGCTCATGCCTGTAATCCCAGCACTTTGGGAGACTGAGGTGGGTGGATCACCTGAGGTCAGGAATTCGAATCAAGTCTGGCCAACATGGCAAAACTCCATCTCTACTAAAAATACAAAAATTAGTCAGGTGTGTTGGCAGGTACTTGTAGTCCCAGCTACTGGGGAAGCTGAGGCAGGAGAAGCGCTTTAACCTGGGATGCGGAGGTTGCAGTTGGCCAAGATCGTGCCACTGTACTCCAGCCTAGGGAACAGAGTGAAACCCTGTCTCAAAAAAAACAACAAAAAAAGAAGTTTTAAAGTATTTTTATTGACTCTGATAATACTTCCTAGAACTTCTTAAATATTATTGAGAGTCTCAAAAGGTTTTCTTCCTAAATGCAAGAAATTATGATTCTATTTTAATTAAGTTCAAAGCTCACTTTTAACATGAAAGAAAAGTAGTTTTTGTACAAACACATTTTCACTGAAGTTGTGATCAAAGATGCATGGAAAAGTACCACAAAAATAGTGTTCATGCTTTAATTTACGAAAAACATTGGGTGCCTTTAACCTTCCTTTTAGGATGTCATTACAGAATTCAAATAATTCCTAAAACCTGGTCGGTAAGTGTGATGTTTGAGGAAAAGAGAAGTTTGTAATCTGTATCAAACCAACTGTCCATATAATCTCCATATTGAGATGAAACGCCCTAAATGATTTTCAGATTTTTGAGGATCTCTTAAATATTTTTCGAAACATCCTAACAGTGATGTTACCTTTCTGCTATCCTATCTGTGTATAAAACAGTGCATTTTCCTCAATCTTTTCTTGAAAATTTTCAAACAGCAGTTCACTGAACTTCACAGTGAACAACTGCATACCCAAGCACCTATATTCTGCTATTAATATTATATATAGATTTCAAAGCAAATTGTAGACATCAATGTACTTCAATACATTTAGTACTTAAATATCTACAGCACCAACTAGAGTTAACATTTCTATAG
This sequence comes from Chlorocebus sabaeus, assembly GCF_047675955.1. NCBI lineage: Eukaryota > Metazoa > Chordata > Mammalia > Primates > Cercopithecidae > Chlorocebus > Chlorocebus sabaeus. The sequence continues at coordinate 41,593,253 of NC_132913.1, forward strand.
AAGTTTCTTCAAGTGAAATTTATATACAATGAAATATATAAATCTTAAGCAAATATTTGCTGAGTTCCGACAAATGTACACAATTGTATAAACACCCTGTTCAGAATACAATATATTACCATCACTCCTGAACATTTCCCCATGCCCTTCAACTGATAATTTCGCCTTCTCAAGGGAAATAACTCTGATGCTTTTGCACCATTGATTAGTTTTGCCTGGTCTAGAACTTCATGCAAATAGAATCATACAGTGGGTACTCTATATTGTAAGGCCTGTTCTACTCACCAATTTTTTTGAGACTTATCTGTTACACTGTATGTTTCAGTAGTCTTTTTCTCTCTATTCCATAGTAGCATGCCATTGTACAAATATACCATAGTTTATCCATTTTGTCTTTAATATTTATTTTATCATTATTTTTGATCCATTTTGTCATTAATGAATTGACCAACTTAAAATAACATGTATTTCAGATATTTTCCTAGAAGATAAAAATCTCTCAAATTCCTAATAAAATGCACTTCAATTATTTAAACATAATTTAAAGTAATAAAGTATGAAAATTCCCAAAGGTTGTGAAGGTACCATGATTTCTGCATAGGAATGGATACAAGAGACTTCTGGTTACATAAATGTAAGCAAACTGATCATTCTTTATTAAAATGCGGATTCTCAAAATGTTCGTATGTATTTGGACTATTTTTTATTCATCTCTGTATTCTGATAACCCTTGAAATACAGTAATTACTAGTTGATCATGGACTTAATTTTTTGGCTTAGTTGGTTATTTATACTATTGTTCCTGGAAGAAAATACCGTGTCGTCCTTAATTAAAAACTGACGATTGTGGGGAGGGGTTCCAAGATTTTTAGGTAAGACATGTCTAATTGTAGGTACCTAATAGGTATTTAGGATTCATTTATTGGTACTATTGACAAAGGCTGCAAATACCTTGAAACTTCATCATTCATATAGATTGACAGGAAATCCCGACTATTTTATGTAATGTCAATTATCTTTTCTCTTTAGGCAAAGGTAATTTATCTTAAGCCATGTGAGATGAACTGCAACTCTAGTTGGCATTGTTTGAATGTAAACATAAGAGATATATTTCAGATTTTGCTGAATGATACCCCAGAATGTATTTCAAATATTATAGTGCAATCCACCTTTTAAAATATCATATATGTATGTGTGTGTGTATATATATGTGCATATATGATATAATAAAAGCTTATTGTAGAGCTGGGCAAAGTAAGTCATTCATTATCATTACTGCTAATATGTGTAACTGATAACCCCAGAGTTTATTTATAAATGTAGTATTTTTCACAGCATCCACAAGACAGTTTTTAGAGGCTGCATAAAATGAATACTTTTCCAACACCCATTTAGGCAAAATTATCCACTCAATAATAATGTTCTAGAACTTTGGACACTGTGTTCTGAGGTCAGATTGTTTTTGATAATGGACTGTGAGGTCATGTTTTTGTCTTGCTACCACAGTACCAAGAAGAGGATTTAAAATTTTCTTAGTGACAGGAATCTCAGTCTGTGCCTTCTGACTTTCTTCCTGCCAGTATCTTTAATTGCCATTTGTTCTTATTGAGAACAAAATTTGTCATCAGGTTCTTTTTGATATTAAAATGGCTTCAAATGCCTCAATTTGATTTAATTTAGGTCTGATATTACTAAGCCTCTACTAAACACAATTTCAAATGATTTCTCTTTGATCACTATTCTGTTACTATTGGTGAGATAAACTTCTCAGAAGTGGCTTAAAATCTGTTTGCTTTATTTTTTGACAAAGTTATCTACAGATTTGCCCATTAGCTTTTTCCTATTAATCAAGTAAATTTAAATCTAACTGCTAAGTAGGTTTTCCTTAGAACTCTTTTTAAAAAACTGTTGAAGAAATGTGTCTCTGGTGGATTATTCCAATTTCCTAAACTCAGGCTCTAAAATTGTGTGTTTTCATTTAAGATTTTGAGAATTGCTAGTGTTCAGTTTGCTCAGATTGGATTTTAGTTATGAGAAATCTAGACATATGGAAAAAGTGCTTTTTAATCAGTTCTTGAAATCAATATAGCAATAAAGCAATACATGAGAAATAAATTGTTTTGAAAATTGTACAGGGTGGATGTCACAGAGTATTCTATGTGAATACTGATTTCATATCGTACATGAGGTATTTGATCATTTACACTAAATTATTCTACTTAGGAAACTTCATCACTGAGGCATCTTTTTGTAAATAACTACCTGTCCTCAATTTTATATGTCCAATATATTCTACTTTAGGTCAGTTTTTCACAAACCTCTGCCATTAATTTACTTACCTTTTTATTACCTTTGCCATATTGTAATCCATATTTGTTTCTTTAAATTGATTTTCAATCTTCTTACACTTTTAACTGAGCCTTAAACTATGAAACTGTATGTTCATGCATATTTTTCAAAAACACATTAAATAAATACTTTGCTGTTAACACATAAATTCATAACCATGTACTACCTGTAGTTATGTCTTCCACTAGACTAAGTACCATAGGTATCTGTTTAGGAAAAGCTTTTGGTTGTCTTATATGATCTATATAAATATAGATATTTGGTAATGCCTGTTTTTATTAACCTGAAGATTGATTGAAATGAAATAAAACTGTGGGAACTTAGTGTATCAAAAAGAACATTATATTTAGTATTACATGAATTAGAAGATCTATCTTCTAATTGCTTTTGTACCTCTTGCTTGCAATATAGTTTTGGAGACATACATTTCCAAGGTCAAATCAGTTGCTTCATCTATACATTAAAGACATAGAATCATTAAAATAATCTCTAAGATCTCTTTTAACTCTTAAGTTTCTAGGAGAGTCAAAAATTCTTTGTAGCACTCTTGGATGACTTATTTGGGGCAATATGTATTCTAACCTGCATTACTGTTATATTTTGTAACAAAAATATATTTTGCATTACTGATGAGTATTAACCTTTAATTTTCATATTTCATGTGAGTCGTCTTCTCTTTATTAGAGTTCGATGTTTGGCCTGCTGTCCCTGTTCTATTTGTGCTTTCTCATTCAACTACATGCGCAGTGTAAGAAGTGGGGTGCTGCTGACATTTAAGGCATGTAAAAAGGCATGCAAATATTTAGCTAGCTGAGTTTAGTGGCTAGCAGGTAGTAATCAGGAGGCATTGTGCATAGTGGATGACAACTACAAAAATACCTGACTTGTATCTTTCCTATGACATTAGACAAGCTACTCAAATACTCTGACTCTCCATGTTGTCACCTGAAACAAAGCTTCATTTAATGAAGGATATATGGGTCAAGGGATGACTGGTCATTCACTGGGATAGTCATGATACTCATTAATACCCCAGTATCAGTCACATTTGACATTCAGCTGGAGTGATGGCAGAATTAGGTAACATTGGTCTTTCAGTGTATGCTTCATGGAAGATAATGATGGTTTGCAGCTATTATGTTCAAATGGGCCTTAGAAAATAGCCTACTAATTAAATGACTAAATCAAATAAAACTCCACATTTAAAAATTTTTCTCCTTTATTTAAACTCAGCAAATTATCTTTTTTGCTCTTCTATACTGAGTTTCTAACTTACTCATCTCAGCACAATTTTTATATATCTGAACTTTGAGTGGACTATGCCCTTCCAAACTATAATACTTCTATAGAATGTGAATATTTTTATGCATTGCTTATGGAACACTTGACTTCTTGAAATTCTCATCTGGTTTGCTTTCCTTTACACAAATTACATGCACTATATATACATACATTGAAACAAAGCCACTTTTCCAACAGCAAGTTCTCTGACCATGGAAGTGTGATCCAGTTATCTTTGATATTTCATTTCTCTTAAATATCTTTTAGCAAATCACACATCTTAGAAAGTGTTATCATTTTTTATAAGGTGATATATTTTAGGTGAATTTTTGTATTTCCAGAAATCTATTTTTTCCACTCTTCACTATGCGAACTCAGAGTTGGTTACAAATACTAAATGCTCTGGCTAAACGTCAATGAACAAAAATCATGTATTAGTCTAAACCAACTTTAAATGCATTTATAGAATATATTCACTTTCATATAAAATTTTACAATTCCGTATATGTTAAAGCACTATCTAGACTCAAAATCACTTAATTTGAAGTTTTTATGCAATTTAATAACTTACTCCTAAAATGGGAGGTCTTTACAATACTACAAAGGAAAATCATAATTGAACCTTATGGGTTTTATTTGCTTTTTTGCTTTTTTTTTTTCTTTTCGGGATCACAAACAATAAGTCTTACTGTTTTTCAAATTATATCCTTATTTTCTAATTGATTTACAAATGCACATGATCTTTCAGTCAAAATGCTTGCCCATTTTCTTTGCATCATTCCAATGTTTACGCACCTAACTTAAATACTCAGATACTTGCCACGTACCGTCTCTAGCTCTTTTAGTTTATGAGAAACTACAATGGAAGAAATGTGTGAGTTGCATTCATAGTACTGTGAATTTGTTCACTCACTGAAATTCACTAAAAACAGAACCTGTTTTCAGCCATTCTTTATTTCAATCTGCATTCCTTGTCTGAATAACTGTAATAAAATAGGACAAAACCAATTTTGATGGGCAATTTCATCGCAGCCCATCTGTTCAGTTATGCTGGGAGGCAGGAACCTAGTCTTATCTGTCCTGCTGTTTGTAGGGCTGTCTTAATAAAGCTTGGTGAATCAGAACTACAAGGTATTTCATTTACTTCTATGTGTATTCCTGTGTTTTGACTTTCCTTCCCGTGCCCTTCATAGTGGAGTTAAAGCAGGAATCTAGTGGCATCAGAGGTAGGAGTCTAAATGAGGTTGGAACTAGACCGGGTGTCCTATTCAAGGTAGTCTTGAAAATAGAACACCAGCAGGACAAGTCCCAGGTATCCACTAGGGAAAACTGAAATTCAAACACTAGGAAACCAAATATATACTCCAAGTTCAAATGACAAGAGAAAATTAAAGTGAGGGTTCAGAGCCAAGAGTGAGCAGGTGGGCAGAGACCAGATCAGCACTGGAGCTGATCATAATCCAGCAGGGAGGATTGCTGCCTGCAGCCATGGTTCCTGGAACTACTGTTCACCAACTGGAGGCTTCCTAGAATTGAAAGATCATGAAAATGTGGGCAACTACCTTACTTAAGAGGTAAAACGAGGCAAAGGTTAGACTTATGGTCATCTCTTACCTTCCTGGTAAAATTTCTCAGATCATCTGATACAATGTAAGACAATCTGCTTGTGATCCATAGGCCACTCTTTCTTCCTCCAAAATGGCCTTGTATATTTTATTATATTTTCCTTGAATATAAACACAATTACCAAGCAGTAAATGATTTTCCTTACCCATTGATTAGTGCATGTTGATGCTGGAGATGCATTGATTTGTACAAGCCTTGCTTGAAATGGAGCAGATGGGTATGTAAAGGTTTACTCGAAATCGATGTGAATTAGATTGCTGCTCCTCAGTAAAACGAATTATAAGTTAGAATGGCTATTTTCTTTAACTTAATGTAATAGAATCCTGTCTAAGGCAATCTGTTAAGGGAGACTGACTGAAAATGCAGCCTTTGATCTCAAAAATAAGCATTCCCAAAGCAACATGACTTAATGAGCAAAGACAATATTATGTCTAAGAAAATGGAGTTAAGGCATTTTAGCAAATGTCCTAGAAAAAATGTTTGACAATAGACTTTTCTTTTTTTTCTAAAAAAGAAAAAAAGAATCATGTTCTTTCGAGTTATACAGTATTACACTGACTGCTTTTCTTCCTTAATTGTTTGTAAATATACACATATACATATGTTACAGTGGTTTAATCACTGCACTGCTCACAATGCAACAGTGCTGATGGATAGCTTTTCTTTGTTTTTGAGGTGGAGTCTTGCTCTGTTGTCCAGGCTGGAGTGCAGTGGCGCGATCTCGGCTCACTACAAGCTCTGCCTCCTGGGTTCACGCCATTCTCCTGCCTCAGCCTCCCGAGTAGCTGGGACTACAGGTGCCCGCCACCACGCCCGGCTAGTTTTTTTGTTTGTTTGTTTGTTTTTGTATTTTCAGTAGAGATGGAGTTTCACTGTGTTAGCCAGGATGGTCTCCATCTCCTGATCTCGTGATCCGCCCGTCTCGGCCTCCCAAAGTGCTGGGATCACAGGCGTGAGCAACCACGCCCAGCCAGATAGCTTTTCTTAAAGAAATATCATTAACATTTATATCCTTGCTTACTGCTGTTGCTTACAATGTAAAGAAAACTGTAATCCATTTATAGTCCCCTGGCTGTATATTCAGTCTTTGTTCATTCCTTTAAAAAGAATAGTCCAATCATTCATGTTCCTAAAATATTAAGGGAATAGGCAATTCTTTGTCCAACTTCTTAAAAAAAATCTTGGAGTTTCGGAAAAACCATGGGGGAGAGAAAGGTGTCGGAGGAAGTACCACAGACTGTTTTATCCCAATATAGGGTGCTGCTTTCGCAGAAAAGGGAAAAACATTCCCAAATAAGAGTATGCTTTTGTTTTTCCACTGGAATTATTCCTCAGATAGCTTGTGCCTGTTTTTAGAGTGATGCAAATTTGCAACAGTATACCGATGTGTGGATGGATGTCTCATAAGTCTATAGTCATAAATGTGACTATTCAGTATATCTTCATTGAGCACATATTTTGTACCAAGTAGTAGACTGTGTGCTAGACATTTAAAGAAATAGAAAGCAGAGCTCCTGCTTTCAAGGAACTCAGTTTGGTGTGGCACCATGATAGCTCTCAGGCAATATAAATCCTATACAAGAATTCAGAGAAGGAAGGATGAGATTAATGCAAGAAGGGTTGAAGCATTTGACTTGGGATTATAAAGATAAATCATAGTTTAGAAGCATGGGGAAGTGAGGTGAAGATGGAGTTGGTTAAAAACCTAGGAAATTTGAAAACAAAAAAAAATTCAAAGCACAATTTGGAAAGATGGGTTATGTAAAACAATTGGAGCATGGAGTGAGTGGTGGGGAAGAAAAGTGATCTTGCATAGACAGCCTAATTTCCCTACATAATTTTCAGACTAAGCACCCAAAAGAACAACTTATTTTTTTTTGTCTGATATTTAAGTTATGTTTATAAAGATTTTATTGAGCAGAATGTGATCAACACTGCTGGTGTTATAAAGCATAAGGGCATATTGTCTAATTTTTATAATGTATCCATATACGGTTTATATGCATATATAGCATAAACATTTCCTTCAAGATTGGTATATGTGTAACCTAAATTAGTCTCTAGTTCCAATTCTGATACTGTCTAAGTATATAACATTGGCTAAGTTATAACTTTTCTAAAATATAACTAGATGGTCTATAATTCTTTCAGCCAAAACTTGTGGAGTGATCTTATGACTTTGTGATTCAAAGCAGAATATTTGGAATCAGACTGTCCTGGATTGAAATCCTAGCTCTCCTGATTGCCGGTTGTATAAACTATCATTTTGCTGTAATACAGTGTACTCTCTAATCCTCAAATCCCTGTTATATAAAACTAAAAATAGTGTCTATCTTATAGGATTGCTTTTAGATTTAGTGTAAAGCGCTTAGCCCATTTCTGTCACATAGTGAGTACTTAACAGATGCTGCCTATTACTATTGTGTGATTCTATACTGATTAGTAAAAGAATCATATCCACTTAGTTTCTGGGCCTTTGAGTGTCCAAAACCAGGCCTGTATTATTCTAATAAGCATGACTCAGCTTTTTAAATCAACATTATTCACCTCAGCCTTGGCCAGTGATTCCTCATGCTTGAATTTTAGTTCTGGCTTTCCTAAGACTGCAGTGTTTAGCTCCTGGCACTCTTTCCAAGCTTTATTTATTTTGGAAAACTAATATGATTCATCTCTCAAGGTAACTGGACCTTGACTGCTATACTTGATTTAGTTTGCCCACAGTTCTTGGTAAGAGATCCTGCTACTACTAGTCCCATGGAGTCAGGACTAAGCTATCGCTTCAGACATAGAGGAGTAAAGAAACGAAGAGTGAAGTAGGCAATTAAGATAGATAAACAACTGAGTGTCCACAGGAACTGGTTTTCACAAAAGAATAGGCATCAAGAATTGGAATGGTCCTTGGAAGTTTCTATTCTAATACATATTTTCAGAGTGCAAAAAATGAGCATAAATTCTACCCCCGCCCCCACACCACCCCACATCAAGAAGTGAATCTATCTAGTTTCTCACTTCTTAAGTCTGGACTAGTCTTATTACTTGCTTTTCTGACATACATGACGTAGAATAAAATAGAGTAAGCTTGATTCTCAGACTGAAGATTTTTATATTTCATCTCTCTCTCTCCCCTGCCCGCTCTCCTTTCATCTTTTCTTCTCTCTTTCTCGGAGAATGTTCACCAGATGAGCAAGCCAATTTAACCTATTGGTGGGTGAAAGACCATGTGTAGAGAGGTCTCATTCATCCCAGTCTTTCTAGTCAAAGTCATTTTAAATTAGCCAACCCCCACCAACCCAAAAGCTCTTGCCAAGTGCAAGAGGAAACTTGATACACAAGAAGAAAAAACAAAGCCCAGCTAAGCCCAGCCAAATTGTTGACTTATAGAATTGTGAGCTAAAAAAAAAAAAAAAAAAAAAAAAAACTGGTCATTGTTTTATGCACTAACTTTTGGGTAACTGCTATACTTAGCAATGCATGAATCACCTCTAAAATATTGCCTACAAGTGGTCAACTAGCTATTGCATTAAGGAAGAAATTATTTCTCCCCACTTTATTTTCATGACTGAGGATACTATATGGCTCAATAATTAGTGTAGGTCAACCTTTCACACCCTTTAAAGTATTAAAGTCATTATGTGAGTTTTCATTATAACAGACTTAAATCACAAATGAAATTGTCAGTTTATTTTTGAGTTAACAAATTCCTTACACAGCTTTTAAAGTTTCATTGTCCACTACTGTTTTGCTTTCTCATTTACTTTAACCCAGAAATATTTTCTAAGCTTAATTGCATTCAAAACTTTTTTTCTCACCTGATTTTACTGATCTCTGGGATTTGTTATTTTCAGAATCCATTGTTTGTTTTTCTAACTTTTTCTCACACTGTATTACCTTTGTTGACTTAAAAACCCAATAGGCTTGGTAAGCCAGATGTATGCCTGTCCAACCAGCTCACCCCAGTTTGAATCACTACTCTTTCATCCTCCCTGCCTTCCCAGTATGGCTTAGATGTTCCCAAGCCTTGACTTACCGCCAGCCTTTTCAGAACAGTATTCTGAATTATGTCTATAGCATTTGTTTTAACTTTTTGTGTGTGGGGGGTGGAGGGCAGGGAGCAGCAAATGTTCTGATTATTTATTCTGTGGATTTCTGCAGTGGACCAGTGAGGATTCTGCCTGTCATAGTTATCTCCATCAATCCATCAGCTAATTGTATGACCTTTTCTTAAAAATGCAGTTTTGCTGCAATCACTATTCTGCACACTCTGACCCATTATGGTGATGAAAGAAAATTAAACTACACTCCAAAATATGAAAAAAAAGCAAAAAGCAGTATGATGAAATGAAATGGTTATGTCTATACGCTGAAATGTAAATGTGGGCAAATTCTTTTTCTGTAGGGAGTTTTTATGTGAAGCTCTTTTGGAATAAATATAAAAGATAAAGACTGGAGTTAAATAGAAGTGTTGAATTGACTCCCCAGACCTATGCCTTCCACATCATGTTTATGCAATTGTTTTTAAGTCACTGTCTTTATTCATCTGAAAGTATCACCCACGTGCTTTATCCCATCTACAAAAGAATCATATTTGAGAACTGCTCAGTGGGTAGGCATAGACGTCTCAATTCCTGTATAACCATGAGATGAAACTATCTAGGGGGTCTAAAAAGTGTAAGTCTCCATCATATACTTTTCAATAATTATCTTTTGGTGTTAACATTAAAAATCCATCATCCTTGAATTAAAAATTGAATGAGCTAAAAATCACACAGGTTATGTATTGAATGGAATAAAATGAGAAGTATATTATATTGACCAGAGATAAGATACTGTTGTATTATCCTTAAAGAATTTAAATGAAATCGTAATTTCTATTTGTAGGCAAGCTATATGGTATTGAGACAAGGAAATAATTTACAACTCTTATAGTTATAGAAAGGTTATTTCTATTTTTATCTCATGGAGATAAAATAGAAACTTAATTTTAAATTAATCTCACTTTTGGGAGTGTAATAGCGCAACCTTTTGTTAGCAAGAATATATTTAACCTAACTGTATAAAGCATTAACATATTGTGTAATATCACTTATCCTGTAGGAAATCATCAAAATGTGATGATTATGGAAGACTGGCTTTACAAGTTCAAGGGAGAATATCTCGACTCCAGTGAATTCTATCAAGACTGAGAATAGTGTGATGGGCAGTTAGAAAGTATAGCAAATTAATATCCTTAGGCTGCTTTCTAAGAATATCAGTGAAAATGAAATCAGACCTTTCTTAAATGCTATTTTCTAACACAGCATTTTAGAAATAAACTTTTAATCTGTTTTCTTCTAAGGCTGTTGAGTATTGTTACCCTTCACTTTCGTTGTTGTTTTTGTTGTTGTTGTTGTTTTGTTTTGAGATGGAGTCTCACCCTCTCACCCAGGCTGAAATGCAATGGCACGGATCTCAGCTCACCACAACCTCCACCTCCTGGGTTGAAGCAATTTCTTGCATCAACCTCCCAAGTAGTTGGAATTACAAGTTCCCACCACCATACCTAGCTAGTTTTTGTATATTTAGCAGAGACAGGGTTTCGCCATGTTGGGTAGGCTGCTCTTGAACTCCTGACCCCAAGTGATCCCCCTGCCGCAGCCTTCCAAAGTGCTGGGATTACAGGCATGAGCCACCTCACCAGGCAGTTATCCTTCACTTTTTATGTACATTTGCATTCTTATATTTTTTGCAAAAAATAAGTGCCAGTTTAGCCACTACTAGACAAACTAGTTCAACATTGTTCAATTTTCACATGAAAATTAGAATCCCACCTAGTTGGGGTGATCTTCCCATTCTGCTTTTTTCTTTTCAAATGAGTAAAATCATTAGCTTCATAGAAGCTTTATTTATCCACTTATCCTAGTCACTGAACACCTTTACCAAGTATGTTGCTACTTTAGTCTCTGGGTTTCTAAGAATAGATAAGTTTTTTCCTAAGCAGGTCACAATCAATTGTTGGATATAAATGATTTTCATACAACTAATTCCCAAGCATACCCTTCAATTTAAACCAGAGAAATACAGCTACCCACCATCAAAGACAAAAGGAAAAATACATTTGTGCTGTATTGATAAATTGCCAATATTTTAAAAGGAGAATGAAAAACTTTGAACTTATGCTAGAATGTGCCATTTTTATTATAAAAAATTCCCACAGTTTCATCTGTGCATTACTATGATTCATCCCAAAATTGTTTTAAAGGGTAAGTTTTCCCACTAAAATTAAGATTGAATTTGGAAACTATATCTATTTCATAAAATAGGGTGGACTTCTGTGACAGGATCATCCTATAGATGAATTGAGACTTCACTAAAGTAAGGAAATGTTTCTTCAGCTTTATTCAGAGAAAGTAGAAACAGTCATCGACTTAGGGTTCCATTGTCTGCATTCTTTCCTGTTAGATACTCAGTAAATGTAATTAGATTGATTAACTGACTAAACAAGTCTTACTTACTGCATAAGAGGAACTATCTCTGTAAAAGGATATCTCCCTTAGCAGTCAAATTTTCTGAATGATGTCTTCAATGTGAAGAGTAATAAATATTTTCCTCTACAGAAACCTGAACCAATATCAGCCTAGTGAAGAGACCTAGACCTCTGGCCATTAGTGTGAAGTCAGTGCTATTGACAATCATCAAAGACTTTCATCCTTTCCACTAGAGTACTTAAAAACTAAATATCATTGATGAGAACTAAAGCCTGTTGATGTGTTCCTGTAATTTTAATTAATAATACATTAATTTTTTTCTGATTGTGTGCACATACATCATTTAACATTGATTTATGCCAAAGCCATTAGGAAAGATTTAGTATCGTATCACAGCCAAAGTTACTCTTTTCTTCCTTACCCCTAAAAAATGTCCCAGATGCAGAAAGTCATAATCTGATATTCAGATATTTACATTTAAAAGGTTCCTATCTTTTAAAGAGTTTTCAAAGTTCTGTATCTTTGTCTAAAATATATAGTTTAGAAAATGTAATGTATATGTGTATTGCATATATGTATATTATAAATTAAGGATGTATGTCGCTCGCTATATATATGATTAACATCTTTAATCATGAGCACCATGCCTTGCATATATAGCACAACCTCAGACATAAGTCATGTCTAGAGAAGAATGTGACAGAAACGACCAGAACCTCGTAACAAGATTGAGTAAACCAACTAACATCTCTCTTTTAGACTGAGATATCAAGTACAATGAGTTAAACCGTTAAAGCAAATTCAAATCTTCTCCAAGTGAGCGTTAATTTCTAACATGTGTCATACATGTCACAACTTCTGAGCAGTGTTAAGTGAAAATTCTTGGGTGGGAGCTAAGGTTATCTGTCAAGTGAGCAAGAATTGGTGCAGTATGAGAAGAATTCCTCTGTATGATGGACAGAAACAGAGTTGGAGTCCAGCAATGATTACTATGTGGAAAGCGATCACCAGAGAAGAGGGAAGGAGGAAAGTACAGTTACACAAAAAAGCAAGTCCAAGTTTTAATCAGGTGATTGCAAATAAGTCAATTCCAGATGTCACTTAAGGTACAGGGACTCCAACAAACTGTGTCAAACATTTAAGGTCAGCATATAGGGACTGATCAGACTGGATTATGAATGATGTAAAGGAAGAAATACCATAGAATACTCTGCCTTAGACCAAGTTGAACACTGTGAAATGAACAGGTTTCATTGTTGCAACTTTTTATGTTTTTATTTTAGTTAAATAAACTCCTTTTTTAAAAAAATTGAAATTATGTAACAGGGTAAAAATAGAATTCACTTTATACAGTGTAGAGAGTTTCTGGTTATAAAAGAGCTGAGATGTAAACCATAAATGAAGAGATAAAACATAAGTGATATGAACATAAGCAAGATCATTCTAAAAATAACTACCAGGCAACAAGGGAGTTCAAGATATTAAGAGCCCTTATCTATGTGGAAAAATGGATAACTATCAATCCCCTTTCTAGATTCAGTTCCTAGAAATGAAAAAGAAAAATGAATGATTAAAAAATGAAAAGGATGATGTGAGCAAATGGTCCAGAAGTAGGCCAGGCAGTAAAAAGTGTAATTTTGTTAGCCATTAGTTACATAGAACAGGTTATGTATGTCCCTACCTGGGAAGTCATAAAACATACCTGAAAATCCTAGCTGACATTTCCAGCAAATTGTGAGAGAGCACAATTTTACATTCTGAAGCCCAAGAAGCATTGTTTCTCTAATCTTATATACCATTTCATTACTTACCATTTCAAGAGTATAAAATAACAATAGAATTGGCCTTCTCATTCTGATATTTTAGAAAATTCCACATTTTCACAGTTCCTATTGCAAACAAGAATAAAATCTTTTGGCAGAGCCTGACTCTAAAAAGATCTAGAAGCTATTAATTTTTATCATAATGTAAAAAACGACTGTTTTTATGACCTTGCCAATTTCTCTATTGATAAAGAGTAGGAAGTGTGGATATGATCTATAAACATATTTTTAAATGACAAGCATAGATAAAAAATTCTCCAAAGCAGAATAATTTATGGAACAAAAGCAGTTAAGGATGAAAACATTTATCATGGGAAATGGGAATACTGTGAGAAAAAAAAAGTTCAAGATAAAGTACAATGATTTATGATAATAGAGATTCTCACAATATTTTCAGAGCTATAGTTTAATAAAAATATGTAGTAGTTGATTGAAAACCAAAACAATGAATTAATGAAACTAGAAAAGTTTGGGTTTGGGCCCAACAACGGACATTGAAATGTGAGTATTTTTTTTTTTTAGAATAAACATTTTTATATAGCTCCAGTGAATTCACTTCGATTAAAAGATAATTCAGTGATAAGTTGGATAAAAGATGTAAAAAAAAAAAAAAAAAAAAAAACAACTCTGGCTCTGATGACAAAAAGGCAGTTTCACAGATTTGCTATCAGAAATTACTTTTTCATAGAAACTTACATATTTTTCCTTTTCCTTTATTCTGATATTCTTACTGAATTTCTCATGCGAGATGAGGCAGTAGAAAGGCCAGTATGGCTCAGACAAAGCTGACCACAGCATAGAAACCCCTGCCAACACTGAGGTGGTAGCAAATCCCTCTCTGGGGGTGTGACTGACCACATGCAGGCCTGTCTTTCCCAAAGAACCACGGGTGCCACTTCTGTGGCATGAAGGCCTTTTTTAATGGAAAATATCTAGTCAAATGTCTCCCTAATATTACCTTCATTGTTTGTAGAGTAAAACGTAAAGGGTTTTAACTTCAGAGGAATTGTGCACAGGTAGGGAGGTGGGTGGAGTTGACCTCATGAAGAGATGGGGAGCCACAGCTCACTGATCAGGTATGTCATCTCTCAATTCTATTTATGCCATTGCCTTGTTATTGGATGGTACACAGGCAATTGATTTATCTGGTTAAGTTTTCTCATTACTGAAATGAAGTTAACATCTACATCATGCAGTTGTAGGAATGGCCTGGGACAGACGAAACCCATGGTAAATGTTGACTTTTGTAATTATTACCTTAGTATGACATCCTCCCAAATTCTTCATAACTTTTTGGTAACTGGTAAGAGATGTTAAGGGGCAACAAGATCCTTCTGGGGTACCATTCTCCTTGACTTCCTTCAAAGGTCGGATTTTGCTGGCCTTAAACCACAAGTCATCAGTAAATGCACCATTGTGTTCCGGAATTGTAAAGTATCTAGTAGAGGCTTTAAGAAGACACCAAGTTTTGTTTTTTGTTTTTTTGGTGGGGGGGGTTGTTTGTTTGTTTGTTTTGTTTTTCCTTCCAGGATTATACTTAATTTAGTCAAGACAGATTTCTTGTGATGTAGGTTCCCCATGTTGTGAATAAATAAGTATAATCCTGGGGGGAATAAAGGTTTCAAATAATGATGGTAATATTAGGGAGACATAAAAAATTTAGGGAGCCCTAAAAGCATGAGATAGAATTGGTTTCAGATGACGCTAAGTATCTTGTATTTCCAAGGTACTTTGGGATAGGCAGCATGGCACTATAGAAAGAGCACAAATCTTGTAAGCAGACTGAGCTAAGTCCTGCTCACTTACATGTAACCTGGGGCAAGGTTCATTTATAGAACTTCAGTTTTCACTGACATAATACATGTGTGCCTGATTTCTGTGAAAATTAAGAAATGCATGTACAATACCAAAATACTTTTATTCAGTGTCAGCTCTCAGGAAAGGAAAGGAAAGGAAAATCAAAGACCTCTGTTTAAGCATTGCATGTTTGCTGATAACCATGTCAGTACCACACATAGCTTCCTCAAGCCATTTGAGTAATTCTTAGGTCCTGGGTTCTCTTGGGTTCTATGGTTTGAATATTTGGCCCCTCCAAAGTTCATGTTGAAATTTAGTCCGTCCATAAGGGCAAAGCCCTCATGAGCCAGTCTCTTCTTAAAGTGCCACACAATGGAGATTAAGTTTCAACATGAGGTTTAGAAGGGGTAGATATTCAAATCATAGCAGGCTGCTATAACAAAATATCATAGACTAGGTAACTTAAACAACATAAATTTATTCCTCAAAGTGTGGGAGGCTGAGAAGACCAAGATCAAGGTGTCAATGAGCTTTCACTCCAAAGCATCTTCTCTTGGTTGGTAGGCTTCTCGCTGTGTGCTCACATGAATTCTTTACAATGTGTGTGTAGAGAGGGAGAAAGAGTTAGATATTTAAATTCCTCCCCAATCTCTTGAAAGATCACCTTGCCTTTCATCTCATAATTCTCACCTGATTCATACTGTTAGAAGTCTTAACATATATAATGCGTTTTAGAAATGATATGGCCATGAATCCTATTGGATTCGAGCTCCACCCTGAGATTTCATTTTTTAATTTTCCTCTGACAGGCTCTAGTTTCAAATATAGTCATATTGAGGGTTAGTGTTTCAACATGCGAAATTTAGTGGGGGACACAAATCAGACTCATTGAAGCTAACAAGGCGTAATTACCGAGGGGTGATTTATATATAGGTAGAAAAGTAGTGTGGGAACAGATTTTGAAGGTCTTCTAGACTAGTCTAAGGAGTTTGATTTTTATCCTAAGAGATGCAAAAATCATTGAACAGGTTTAAAACATTAACAAAATCTGATTTGTATTTTTCAAAATAATTACCATGGTGGCTATGTGGAATATTAGATGTAAAGAGGAAGAAGCATAAACAGGAAAACCAGTTAAGACTATTTCACAGTCAAAAAATAAGTTGGATGAGGGCAGCAGTAGGAGAGATGGCATAAGTGAAATGGGCTAGGATATGATATAGAGTCAACAGGGTTTGTGAATAGAGTTAATGAAAGGGAATGTTGAAATAAATAGAAGCACAAAGTCTTCTAAGTTTTAGTTATGAGCTGCTGGTTGGTTAGAGGTGCCATTTGCTAAAATGGAGAAGATTGAAGGAAGAACATTTTGGGGTTGGGTTGGGCTAAATCCAGAGTTTTGTTTTTAGATTTGTTGAGGGTGCGCTTCTAGATTTTCAAGTGTAGGTGTAAAATAGGCAGACTTATAAATCTTGAGTTAAGTCAGGCTTAGTGTTAACAACTTAAGAGTTATAGATCATATTTAAATCCATATAACAATTTGAAAGTTATAGCTAGTATTTAAATCCATTGGACTAAATGAGATGCCCTAAGGAGAAAGTTTCCATTAAAACAGTCTCAAAATTGAGTCTCACTCAGGGCACAACATTTAGAAGGCCAACATAAGAGGAAGCACCAACAAAGAGAACCAAAGATGGCTATAAAAATAGAAAACCAGAAGAACGTGGTGTTATGGAAGCCAAGAAAAGATAAGCTGACAAGAAGGAAATAGGCACCTGTGTGAAATGTTGCTAGAAGGTAAGATAAGACAAAGTGATTATGAGATCAGGTTACATGGAAGCCATTGGTAACTTTGCTTAGAGGAGTTTCATTGGAGTGGTGTTGATGGAAGCCACCTGAGTGTAGGTTGAAGGCAGAATAGGAAGTGTGGAAATGAAAAATGACAACATAGGCTAGTGTACCTTAACCCTACCTTCCACCCATGGAACTTTAGAGAATTTTCAATGCCTGATCCCATACCAGAAGTAGAGGGATGAGCTTGAAAGTATTTTTGAAGCTGCAGTATTGTTAGTGAATTTCCAGGTAATTATAATATTGCTGCCAACATTAAGAATCACTATTATAGACAAAGGTTTCTAGAAGTTTTTGAGTGTATGTGACAGAAAGCAGAGAGGTGACAATGTGGCAAGAAAAGTATATGTTATTACTGTAGTTTTGACTGTATTTCTCATAGGAAATACAAGAGGATGTTATAAATTCATGAGGAAAATCCTATATAGAGGGAGAGAAACTGATGATTCAGGATTAAGAGGAAACGATAGCAAAAGGAAATTCCTCGAGGAGGGCACAGGGGACAAACTCTGCATAATTTTAGAAATCATATCTGATGGTAACAGGGGTAGGCATGTTCATTTTCACCACTGAAAGAACTCATCTTGCCTGGTTTGCACCTATATTCTGATTCTGAGTAGGGAAAGGTAGAAAACAAGGCCTTAAGCTTTTTTTTTTTTTTTTTTTTTTTTTTTAGTGCTTTAATTAAATCTTAATTTCCCATAGAAACATTAGTCTTTTGGAGTCATTATGATCAGGAGGTAAGTCAACATGCACATAAAAATACTCACCTATCCTTTATTTAGTTAAATAAGAATGAACAATAAGAATATAAATCTATTTAATACAGAACTTTCCAATGTTAAAGAACACAAGTTTAACCACTTATACCTGACATAGACAAATACATAAGTAAAATGAAAATTCATTTCCTAAACTGGTACTCAATGAGTTATTACTATGTATTAGAGAAGAAGAGATGCTGTCATCAAGAATGGGAAATAAATGTTACTTTTCAGTGAATAGTACAGAAAGCTTTGAAGATTCTAAAGCTTAATGGCTTTATAAAAAATTAGTCTTTTTTTCAAATTGTAAAGAAGTTACCTGAATTCGTAAAGAAAAAAAGTGGTTTAAGTCAACCTCCAAAATCCACCAAATTGAGTGAGATTTTATTGTCACACTATTTTGAAATTTGTCTAGTTCAAGAGAGGAATATAATTTGCTAAGGTTGGTAATCCAAAGAAGTCAAGACCTCAGCGTATGGAAGAATCCTCTAATCCCCCTGATGTACTGATTGATTGGTGTGGCTGCAAATTTTTCTTAACAACTAGAGGCAATAGAAAATAGATTTCTCGTCCCTGGAGCCCTGTTAAGAAATAAGTTTGCATTCAGATATCTATGTACAAATGCATTCATCCCAATGTCATTTGTAATAATACTTGCACAGGGATAAATCTAACAATGATAGGGGACCAATCAACTAAATCGTGGTACTTCTATTAGATAGATTATGATACAGCCACTGAAATATTTACACGTTTATTTTATTAAGAAATTTCTTAGGAAGTGAAGTAAAATATAAACACACAAAATATAGTATGTTTGCAGCGAGCTGAAAAATTCATACAAAATAAATATCCAGAAAGGTAATGTTATGTATGCTTATTTTTGGGTAGTGAAACTGTGATTATTACTTTTTATTTTTCCCTTTCAGCATATTTGAGTTTTCAAAGTGTACATACGTTGCTCTGTTTGAAAAAAAAAAATCATTCCTTTTACAGATAAACTTAAATCATGAAAATTGTATAAACTCCATTTACTTTTTTCCTTTTTCAATATGATAATTTTTAAATAAGTTAAAAGATAATCTCTATTTTTTATTTAATCATTAATACTCTGTCAGAAGAATTTTTAGAACATTTTCCTTTTTAAAGAACCCTGTTCCTAGGAGCTAAGATAACTGAAATTATATTTTGGTTTTAAAAAGTCAAAATATTTTAATAAGTATTTTAACATCAAAATCAATTAGAGTAATGGAAACATATAAAAAATGAATCATGTGCAAAAATATTTCCTCAGTTTTCATACATTTTATGGTAAACCTTCAACACTTATTTATTCCAGATGCTGAGATTAAGACATCTGGTACAGTGTGAGGAAATACTATTACAAAAGAAAAAATACACTGAGTTTAGTTGTGCTAGTAACCAAATTAAGTCTAAGAAATATTATAACAAAACTAAGGTTGTACTATATATATGTATTCACCATTTAAATTGAGGCTTGAATCATAATGGCACCAGGATTTTCTGTTCCCTTCATTTTTGATTCTGTCTGTCCATATCTTGATCATCCATATCTTGATCATCCTTGAAGATAATTTTAAATTCAAAAACTTGAGAGCTGATTGTCTAGTTCAGACCTTCAATCTGCTAAGAAAAATGATGTCCAAAAAGATGTATTATTTGTTGAGGACCATACAGACAGTAAGGAATAGAACAGGTAACTTCATCACTGGACTTTTTGCCCTCAAAAGATCTTGTATAAAAATCAGACCTGCTTTTAAAATAAAACAGCATCCCATGTTTCCACTGCTTTTTTATATTGCCTTTACTTATATCATCATTAAGTCAAAAGACATGAAACAGGTTTTGACTGCAGAATAGTAACAACAA
Source organism: Chlorocebus sabaeus (assembly GCF_047675955.1). Taxonomy (NCBI): domain Eukaryota; kingdom Metazoa; phylum Chordata; class Mammalia; order Primates; family Cercopithecidae; genus Chlorocebus; species Chlorocebus sabaeus. The sequence goes on from NC_132913.1 coordinate 41,613,095, forward strand.
ACATTTTCTCATATTGGGCACAAGTCTTCCCTTGGACTTGTAATAGCTGCTTACAGGTGTGGCAGGAGTACTGTTTTAAGGACTTTTAAGGATTCTTACAGTGTGAACAATTACAAAGATACTCAGAGCTCTGTGGGTTTTGTTTGTTTTGCTTTATTTCATTTAAGATTTCATACTTCTGAGTGCCATTTTTTGGTCTCAAGATGTGAGGGTAAAGTTGTGTTCAAAATTTGCTACAATTCCTCAAAGCCTTTTGTGAGTGCCTCCTTCAGACTTGTCAACTGAAACAGTTCATCAACTATAACACGAAGTATTGTCTTTACTCCCAGCCTTCTTCCTTTCCCGACTTCCTTCCTTCTTCACTCTTGTGCAGTATAGAATTGATGTGACTGGGAGACTGAAAGCTCCATTTTGCAAATTGGTAATATGATTTTATTATCTGTATTGCTGAAAACCATTGAGATATAGGGTGAATTTCTAATATTTGGTAAACATCATTCAGATATTTTATCTAGTTCTCCCTTTGTTGAAGAAGGAATGCTTATATATTATTAATCTGGAGAAGTTGTGGTAGTTGTTTTTCAAATCTTAATTGAGCATTATTGCCTTTTAGTCCTTAAAAGCATATGGGGAGACAGTTAAATGAGTTTTCAATGAAACGTGAGCTGATGGCTCTTGTTTAGTACAAGGAAAACCGATGAGCTGTTGGAAGAGTTAGAAGCCATTACCAGAGATAAGGCTCTAAATTAAAGCTGAACTATAAACTTCAGAATTGAGTAAGGAGAAAAAGGATGGGAGAACCATTACCTACCTAATTATGATGCAATTCAATGGCAAATATGTAAAGTTGATTTCAGGTACTCTAGCTATACCAGCAGAGGTTGTCATTGCACATTGTTTCATTAGTTATGACTTGTAAACACATGCAAACATTATTCAACTGCCCGTTTTGCAGTTAAAGAGAAGTGTGGCTTCCGTGATGAAGTGTTGATTCCGTATTGAGGTTTGAACTGACAAAACCAGCTTATAATGTACTTTGAAATGCTATGAGCCCAGATTTTTATTTTTTTAACTACCCTTGTTTTAAATATCTTTCAAAAAGACAACAAGCTAAATAACCAATCACATAGATAGTGATTTAATTAACCGCAATGATTAAGTCTCATCAGTTATTTAGAATACAGTCATTCATTTCCTGGACAGGGAAATGTAAATACAATCTGTAGTTGTTCACAGAAATAATTTTTTGTTGTTTTTGTTTTGTTTTGTTTTGTTGAGAAGGAGTCTTGCTCTGTCGCCACGGCTGGAGTGTGGTGGCGGGATCTCAGCTCACTGCAAGCTCCGGTTCCCGGGTTCAGGCCATTCTCCTGCCTCAGCCTCCCAAGTAGCTGGTACTACAGGTGCCCGCCACCACGCCTGGCTAATGTTTTGTATTTTTAGTAGAGATGGGGTTTCACCATGTTAGCCAGGATGGTCTTGATCTCCTGACCTCGTGATCTGCCGGCCTCAGCCTCCCAAAGTGCTGGAATTGCAGGTGTGAGCCACCGTGCCCGGCCAGAAAAAAATCTTAAGACTGGTAAGAAGACAGAGAGGACAGGCTCAATATAAAAAGATAGAGCTATACATAGGAACAAGGAGGAAACACAGTCAGTCTGGACTTTAGCATCACCCTCCGGAAAAACCCTGGGCTACTTTCCTTTGCTCATTCCAGGAGGATCTAATTTAGAATGTCCTTCTCTGCTCATTGGGCACTTGCTTCCAAGGAACAATAATGGACGGATAGAGATGTAACCACTAGCCTGGGAAATTTATCACTGAAAAAGGGCAACAAGGACGTGGACACTAATGCAGGAAGACAAACAAACCCATGCAGCCACCAAGAGACTAGCTTCAGGAATCAATTTATTCTTCCCATTCTCATTCACCTCGTGGGGGTCAAAACAACTTGAATTTAATAATGCAATTTTCAAACCACTTACAAATCACGCAAATTGTGGTCTTTCTGATATACTCTTAGGAGAGCGACTGTTTTTTTCCACCGAGGGAATAGCAAATCCGACTGCATGCATGGTTTTGAAGCAGCTTTAAGTTTTAAAAGGGAAAGGCTTCCATCTACTGGATGCTTTGAGTAATAAAGACTATGAGAATCCACATCAGATTTCCTTTTGTGCCGGCAATGCATAACCGCATAACCTGATATGTTCATTTAGATGTTTTGTAATTCTTTTAAAATACATTTTATTGGAAGAATCTAGTTGCTACTGAATACATTCAGCTTTTACAAAATACAAAGCCCACATTATATCACAAAAGGGAGTCAAAAGGGATATATAATTTGCCCTTCTTTTCATTTGGAAACAATTTCATGGAGCGGTTAAATATCCAACAAAGACATTCTATTTGTTAAGAAAATCCATAATAAACATAGCTTTAACTGGAATATGAAGATGGTTGAAACAGAATGGGGTGTTTCAGTCACCTCACTTTTTTTCTTTTGTAAAAATTGTATTACTTTTAATGAGCAAATCTCATCTTTTTTTTTCTTTTTCTTTTTTTTTTCCTTTTTCTTTTTTTCTTTTTTTCTTTTTTTTTTTTTTCTTTTTTTTTTGAAACGGAGTCTCGCTCTGTTGCCCAGGCTGGAGTGCAGTGGCCGGATCTCGGCTCACTGCAAGCTCTGCCTCCCGGGTTCACGCCATTCTCCTGCCTCAGCCTCCCGAGTAGCTGGGAGTACAGGCACCCGCCACCATGCCCGGCTAATTTTTTTGTATTTTTAGTAGAGACGGGGTTTACTGTGTTAGCCAGGATGGTCTCCATCTCCTGACCTCATGATCCGCCTGCCTCGGCCTCCTAAAGTGCTGGGAATCCAGACGTGAGTCACCGCGCCCGGCCACAAATCTCATCTTCATTAGAGTCCCCCTATTTTGAGTTAATTCTATTTAATGACATATATTTTTGCTAATATGTTGCATTAGTCAGATAAGAACACGGGTCTCTTCCTGGGCATATTTTGTAGATGGGATATATTCGAGCTAAATCATGTATTTCTTTCCTATAATATTTTTTCAAGTCAGCACATAAAAAAATATTTTTTTCCAGCAGATAGATTTTTTAAAAGAATGTAAGAATTTAATGCTTTTATTTAAAACAAATTTAGTTAATAAAAATTTTTAAAGTACACAGAGTACAATATTTTAGTGTCTGAGTCCTAGTGAAATCTCTTAAATTTATATAAAAGTCAAAATATCAAAATTATACTACCTTTTATACCAAAGAAAACAAGCAAATTACATGTTAATAGTGTCAACTTATAACTATGATAATATTATGGCAAAAAGGACAAAATTTAAAAATGAGAATTTTTTTTAATTCAAACTCAATATCTAGGACAGTAATATTCGTGGGTTTTCCATGTTTCCATAAAGTTAGGTTGAAGAAATAAAGCAGAAAAATCTTAAGACTTGCCCCCTAAACTATAAAATATCTAAGGATTTGCAGATGCATTCTCTCCAGCTTTATTCCTTCCTTTATAAATTAGTAAATGTATAATCCCACACCTAGAAAAGATTGTCTTGCTAAAGCAGATTTTTGTTAGAGTTACTGTAGAACTTATTTTGAATATTCTTAGCACCAGGACCTGGAATATAATACAATGTTAGGATCTACCTAGCTCAGATATATCTTTATAATTCTACCTGCAGGATTACCTAAAATAGTACTTTTGAAAACAGTGAAATGATGTGCTGAGAATAATAGGCAATGTAAATTGCTCATATTTAAATATATATTAGCTTGGTAAGTATATACAACAAATATTAAATTACAGAAGATAATATGATAATTCCTCTTTGATAAGGACCTAAATATTTTCACTCAGTGGTATCTTCTCTTTGGGTTGTCTGGGTTCTGTTTATTGTCTTTTTTGTGACCAACCTTTTTCACATATTTATGGCCCATGCTGATTGACAATGGAAATGTTTATTTCATTTTTACAACTGAAAATTTCTTGGTGTTTACAGAAGAAAGAAGGATAAGAGAGGATGGAAAGAAGGCAAGCAGGCTAGGAGGGAGAGAGGGAGGGAGGAATTAGCCTTTCCTTTGCATTTGTTCCTCTAGCTAAACCAAGCCCAGAATTTCTAAATATAACAATAAAGGAAGAACCACTCATAGGCTTTAGTCCATACATTCACCTCAAATTGTTTAAATAAGACTTTACTGAAGCCTAGGGGAGAGCACAAAGGAAATAAAAATGAAAAGTTACATAGGTGTAGTTAGTTAATCTGACTTTAAAATAATAGTTCATTCATTCATCATTTATTATCTAATATATCCCAGGCATTCCTGTAGGTCCTAGGGATCTAGAAGTACATGAAACAGACAAAATATTTTTTCTTCATTGTACTTACCTTCTAGTATGAAGACAGACAATAAATAAGATAGATTATTATAGTAGCTGAGGAAATTAATAGATCATGAACAGGAACTGGGTGAAAAAGCAAAGTCATTTTAGATAGGGTAGTCAGAGAAGGCTTCACAGAAAGAGTTTAGTGTTTTGATCATATGCTGTGACCTAAAGGAAATCAAAGCTCAATCTCTAAAGACATGCCACCCTTTTGGAGTGCATTCCTTTTTGGCTGGATTATCTTGGCCTTCTTCCTTGTGACTACATTTATATGACCCCTGTCCTTATGGAGGGCCCCCAACCTCATATATGCTACTCAAATTTCAGACCCACAGACTATTTTACCTTAAGTTCCCTGTCTGGAGAACGAACACAGAAAATGCCAATTCTCTATAAGGGAGACCCACACTTACACACCACATTTAAGTTCAACCCACATTCAAAAGGTTCACTGGGATCGCAGAAGGAGGTTGTTCTGCTATACTTGCTCAATATTCAGATTAAGAATTGATCATTTATCACAAACGTTACTGAGACTCCTTGGCTGACTATCTTAGGAATGATTTGAGATGTGCAGCCTTGTGCCTTCACTTGAGACAATAAGGAAGTATGTAACTAATATTTTAAGTTAGAGAGAACGACTTATTTCCACACCTCCTGCTATTATGGAATGCTTGAGCTCTAGGAAATATATTTCAAAACCATTATCCATCTTCTCTGTTGTAGGCAACTAATTTAATATAGTTGACACATGTACACAATTGCATTTTATTCTGCCTATGTTTAACAATGCAGACCACAGATTGTTTGCAACAATTTGCTATCTTACAAAAGTGAGTATCAAATATGAATGTTTAAATCACAGATAATTTTTCTTTGTACCCATTGACCAACCTCTCACATTCTTCCCCTCCTGATCCTCTGGTATCGACTCTTCGGATCTGCTTCTATTATATTTAATCTTTTTTTTTTAATTCCACATATGAGTGAGATTAACCCTGATTTGATCATTATACCACATATATAGTATCAAAACATCAAATAGTACCTCATAAGTATTTACAATTACAATGTGTCAATGGAAATAATATAAACATTTTTAAAGATAATTTTCCCTGAATGAAAAATTGATCTGCACCATTTTGTCATGATGCCTCTACTTTGGCTTGGATTGTCAAGACTCTTTTCTCTTAATTTAAAATTTGATAAACTGTGACTTTAAAATGTTTCAGGCCCAGTCTCAAGGAAATTTCCTGTTACGCTACGTAAAATGAAACCATAATAACGGTAGTAATTTCAGAGGACGTAGAATATGTGGCTAGAAATACGTAATGTGTGCTCAATAAATGATGCCTGGCCCTTTTAAAGCAGAAAACAAAACTACATTAACTATGATATTTAAAAAAAAAAACTCTAAATGTTATGTCATTTGCTCATCTTAGTAAAACGGTTAAAAATTTTGTATTTTCATATGATAAAGACATGTCATATTGACTAAGGACTAACAATATGTCTTAATAAAATTCACCTTGCAAAATGCTATGTAGCTTTCTCTACATTTTTTAGAGGCTTAAACTAGATTTCATAAACCAGTTTTTTTCCAAATGTTCTTAACATTTTCTTAGTCTTACTACAGACTGTCTTTGATAGTAGAGATCATGGTTATGAAGCTGTGAGTGAAAATTAAGATATTGCTTAAGTGCAAATAATTTCGAAGTGATTATTTTTGGTCTGTTAACATTGTCTAATAGTCTCCTACCTATTCAATTCCTTAGAAGGCTGTGTGATTCTCATGTTATGTATTTAAAATAAACAAACTTTAAAAGTAAATTGTCTAGAAACTACTTAAAATGTAAAAACATATCGATGTTTTAATAATTAATGAGTAGTCCTATAATGTCTGTGTTCTTAAATATTGAAACTCTGCATTGGTTTATTGTCAAACAGAAATCTATATATATGTAGTAACTGTACAATTTTAATGCTGTTAAAATTTACGATGAATTCTACAACACTGCCCTGCAGAGTAACTCTTAACTCAGTAAATACTGAATCCTGGGCAGGAAAAAAAATGCAAAATTAAGTATTACATTTAAAAAGATTAAAGGAATTAAGATTACTGAACCCCATGAAAATATTCATAAAACACTTATCTAAATGACTGTTACGTGAAGTAGCAAATATCTTAATCCATGACTAAAAACACTGAAAATTGCTTTCAAATTTTTTTAATCTAGCAGAAGGAATAAAATTAAACTTATATATTTATATTTATATCTAAAAATTCAAAAAGTGGAATAAATAAGACAGTAACCTGCTATTAGATTATGAAATACTGTAAAGTTTATATAACTGAACAAAAGGTATTAGTTTTTGGACACAAGAGTTAACATTCTTTAGCTGTCACTGCACCAAATACTTTGTATACATCATTCTATTTATTTCCTCATAATAATCCCATGAAGTAACAACAATTATATCTGTTTTACCCTTCAAGAGTAAAGCAGCTTATTAAGTGGTCATATAGCTAGCGTATGATGTACCTGAAATTCATACTCAGAGGGATCATTCACATGAATGAAATGAATAATCTAAGTCTCCATTGCTTCATGGTTTTCTGCCTAATGCTTTTTAGACTCTAGGATGACATTTTGGTAAAAGGTGATAGCATATCATTTTTTATGTAGCCTTAAATAGTTATGTGTTAATATTTCCAAAAGTTCAACTCTTAAAATATTTTTGATGTATAAAGAAATTAAATGACGATCTAAACAACTTTATAGTCATACTTCCAGAATCTTTCTCTTCATTTTCTTTGAGATTTTCATAAGATGAAAAAGGACTTAATGCTATCAGCATCGAAAGACATTCCAGATGAAATCTGAAGACACAAAGGGGCAATGTATTATCTATCAGTATCTACAAATATGTGTTCTAAATTGCCACAAACTTAGTGGCTGAAATCCAGACATATTTATTATTTCTCAAGAGTCCAGGGATGGCATAGCTGGGGGCCTCTGCATCAGGGTCTCTTACATGCCTGCAATTAATGTGTTGACAGGGGCTACAGTCTCATCTCGTGGCTCAACTGGGGAAGAGTCCACTTCCAATTTTACATGTCAGAATTTAGTTCCTTGAAGATTGTCAGGCTGAAACCTTTAGTTTCTTGTCTGTTTGCCAGCATTTTCTTATGTGGCCCTGTCCATAAGCTAGCCTACAACATGGCAGTTTGCTTCACCAATGCCAGAAATGCAGAGAGTAAATAGAGTTCCTGCTAACAAGATGTAATGTAATCATCAAAGTGACACCTCATCATTTTTGTCCTATTTTCTGGATTAGAAGCAAGTCATAGGTTCTGCCTACACGCAAGGGCAAGGGGTCATACCTAGACATGAACATCAGGAAGTAGGGGTAATAGTAAGCCTTTTTAGAGTCTGCTTGCTACAGAAAATAATGCAGAACCAAACAAGTAAACAGTCCTTGGAAACAGCCAAATAAAACCCACTTTTTATCAATATTCCCAAACAATTAAATCAGGAGGCACTTCCTGTAATGCCCACCCACTCTTCTCTATCTCTTCTCCCTTACATTTATATCTCAGCTCAAAGATCACTTTCCTCAGAGAAGTCTTCCCTGACCACCCCTTCCTGACCACCAGTGAATCAGTTGCCTATTCTTTGCATGTATTCTCTATACATTGATCAAATACACTTGTAATCTCACATTTGTTAATTTTTGTGTTGGCTATTTTATTACATCCCAATTAAGCTGATGAGGAAAGAAACTGTATAGAGGTTTTGTGGAAAATTATATCCCCATCACCTAGGACAGTGTGTAACACAAGATGCACGACAAAACACGAGTGAAGGAACAGATGTTAAGGACACTAACCTGGAAGTCAGGAAACCTAGGTTCCAATGTGGACTCTTTCACTTATTAGCTTTTCTGTTTCACCCAAGTCCGATCATATTTCCAAGTCTCAGGTTATTCATGTGTGAAAGGTCATTTTCTAATGCAAATGGTTAGAATTTTGATGCATTTTTTTGATTTTATACTGTTGTTAATAAAGTTTTACTGTATTGAAATTTTTTCCCCAGAATCTTTTGGCAGTTGCTGCCTTCATCTTTTGACCAGTGATTTTGAGGTATGCCCAAACAGTTTGCAACAGGCAAAGTTAGAGGATAAGAGAAGTAATGTGAAAAGCTGAAATCAACATTTGTAAATTACATATATTTTAAGAAACACTCCTGATGCTCTTCAGAGTTTGTGCATTTGAATGCCACAGCTATGATATAATTCAAAATGTTTTCCTTTCCCCCTAGACAAATGAAAACCTCACCAGAAAACAAACTACATTATACACATGTTGTTTCCTTTCAAGATGTTGGCATCCTGCCTTCCCCTTCAGCTGCCCAATCCCCTCTATGGACACAGAGGGTTTGTTAAATTAAATGGTAGCATAGTCCTAGACCAATGATATCTTGAGACAAATATAAAGCTCTAAAAAAGAAGAGAGGCATGTTAGAATTCTCTATGTAATAGAGAACTAGACTATTATGTAGAAGAATATTTTAGCATCACAATAGTACAGCTGACATGCTTGGCCTGCTTTCATCATGACTGAATGTTACCCTTATTTAGTGATTACTGAGAAGTTCTCATACCAATCAGTGTTAAGTTCAGTTTTTGAAGTGTAACTTATGTATGCAATAAATAACTTTGCATTGTTTTCAGTATCAATTCTTTGACATGAGCAGTGCTAGAGGATAAATACTGCATGGGAAACCCAGAAGCAGTATGTTACTCTACCATTCTCCGAAGTCATATGTCAAACTCACGGTTATTGAAATTTTGCTCATAGATTGTTCCACAGTTAACCGTGCACAGTGTCCCGGGGGTGACTAATGATCCTCCTGTTGCCTTTTCCAGCTTACCCATTTATAGTAGTTTAGGACAGAAGGGGAAAATTGGTTCACAATTGAGGCCATGAATAATTTTTACAACTGTTCTTTCAATCTACAAATTAACATGTTCTCTTAAAACAGTTTTTTTTTTAATATCAATTTCTACTGTTCTTAGTAGTGTGTCTTAACTGAGAGACTATGGTTATGGAATTTGTATTTTTTCTTTGTTACTGTGTGGCGTATGTGTCAAAATCACCCCGGTGCACAAATGTAGATAGAAATAGCAAGTGCAGAGAGGTGTGGTGCATAAGTGTCGTGTTTATTAGTACTTTGGGGTTAGAAAAATCCTTGGGCCAAGACCTTAAGTGATACCTGTAGGAGTGCAATTGTGAGACATGTTGGAGGTGATGTATGGTATGCTTCTCATTGAAAAGGCATCTGAGCCAGAGTAAGCGGTTGATTTCCCACTTCATTCATCTGATACACAACAGAAGTACACAATCCCAGAAAATAGCTAGCCTACTCTTCTGTTAGGAGATGATGTGCCTCTTGAGGTACATATCCACAAGAAAACAATAGACATAATGGGTAACATTTAGTGAGCATTTACTATGCATGATGCACTGTTTGAGTGTTTTATATGTTAACTCATTTCATAATCATAGTAGCACTCAGAAAAAGGTGCTATTATTAGCACTGCTGTATAAATAGAAATCTATACATATTATAAAGAACATTCCTGCTGAAAAAAAATTGTATGCCCTATGTTTACAGTCTGTCTAGATAGTCAACGATTGACTATTTTGTAGTTATTATTTCCTTGGTTTGAGTTAACATGTTCCATAATATAATCTCAGATGCTCCTTGAGTTACTAAATTGTACCAACAATTCATGGTAGTCTTCCTGGGTCACACTGTGTTTTTTCTTTACTAACTCATAATTTTAAAACATAATTAGATTTTCTTACTTCTTTGCAAAACAGAATGCTGACTAAATACAGACTAGACCAATGCACTTTAATAAATATTAAAAATTAATTTTATGATATTCTTTTATTAATGAGACCAACTAATACTTTGAAGCCGATTTTTCATAAATTTATTGCTATCTATATAGCTATATCTATATATTACAAAAGTAATATAAAATGTATATCTAAAGAAGTCCAAATCACTTTTTAATAAGTTTAAGTAGTAATTCTAAGACATAAAAGCAAATATAGAGAGATATATTTCTAAAACATACATATATGTGAGAGAGAGTGAGAATAAGACAAAAGAGAGGGCACATGACAGAGCTCTGCAAATAGTAGTTTAGCTAATATTTAGAGAATGTCTACTGGCATCAGGTACTGTTCTAGGAACTGAATGTAAATACACATATCAACAAATATGTGTTTGCTACCATTGCCTTGGTTTAATTAAAACTTTGATTAAAACTTATTAATGGAAGAATTTGAAAAGTACATGGAAGGAATTATGTTTTGTTCAAAAAGATTGTTGCCTAATGGGATCAATTTATAATCTGCTAGTGACTAATATTTTTGGTTAAATATAGGAAATACAACAAAAGTGCATTTCTCAAAATGTTTTCAATGGAGCACTGTTGTCTCAAATTCTGAAAAGGGGAAAATAAGTCTGGAAAATGCTTTGGTTATTCATAATGCACTTTACCATAGTAAAAGTTCTAAGTCCTGTTTAAAGATACCTATTTAACTTTGTTTTACTCATTCTTTCCATTAAAATATAAGCAGATCAGAAATGGTTAAAGAATAAATATATTTCATCTAATTTAGGCTGCCATCAATTGAAAGATCACCATTATATATCTCTAAGAAAAAATTGTTAAACTATAATGCAAAACTTCCTTTTACCTAGAATTATTTTGTCCCTATTAAAGGAACTCATTTAGACCTAACTAATTCAAAACCAGCTTTTAAATCATACGTCATTCAGGTATATATATATAAATAAAAATATAAGCAAATGAATTGATCAAGCAGCTTTATAGTTGCAGGTTAACTCTTTTTGAATCACTTTTCAATGCAAATTAACTGATGTTCATGTGTTTCCTACCCACTGTCATTCTCAGTGCCATCAAGATGATTGACAATCCAGGCTTTCTTAAAATCATGTTTCATTATTATGCCTGGGATATTCTTTCAAGTTCCTGAAACTATTCAGGAATTTTATCTTGGTACTTTTTAAATTTTACCAGAAGGGATCAAAGGAAGCTTTTTCAAACAACAATTAGGATGCATTAAAATGTCCCCTAATTTAAATGGCCATAATTATCTACTGAAACTGCAATTGGCTACTGATTTTAGAGATGGGAAAACATATTTGCACATGCTAAAGCAGTGACAACTACAATAAAGTTGCTTTCTCACCAACAGCAATGGTAAGATATCATTGATTATAAAACATAGCACTATTTTGGAAAGGTTCAAATAAGAGAGTATGTGGCATATAACTGAAGAAACAGTTATATCTAACTAGCTTCCTGCAGTACTAGTGATGGATGGGACACAATTTGTAAAGCACTTTAGGAAATATTTTGGTTTGTCAGTCAACTGCACACTGAAATCTTCTGGCTTGTATTTAATTGTCAAATCAATAAAGTAACTCATTGATATCATTATTGATTTTTTATTTCTATGAATTCAAGTTTGTTTGGGATCTTGGATCAATCACATTGATGTCAGATCAGGGAGAATTTGCCACATGAGTCCTTTCATTCAAGGGATGATAATTACCATGTTCTGTACCCAGAAAAAAATACTTCTCTTTATAGGTTTTTCAAACTTTCTCCAGTTTAATGACCTCATTATAGTAGAGTGAACAAGAGCATGGATTTTTAATATTAGATAAAAGTGAACAACATCTGATCCTACTTCTGCTATTTTCTTAAGTATACTTAATAAAGTTATTTAACCATTCAAAGTCTTAATTCTTTCCTCCTTCAAACAAGAAACAATAATAACAGATAGAAATGCTATATTGACTTAATGAGAATGTGTATCCAAAAGTGCTTACTGTGTAATCTGGAACACAAAGTCCCTTAAGTAATACTTTATCTATTGTTCCAATACTTCTGGTGCCTAACTAAACCATACTACTCCATGGATGGATAGATGAGTGTCCTCTTTCAATAATGATTCAATATGCCTTTCTACATTCTAAATTCTTATGATACATGGGAAGAATATACAGGGATACCTCATCAATTATAAAGTTAGCAATGTTTGTCAGATATAGCGAGTCAGTTGCTAAGGACAAACACAGCTTTTTCTGCTTCTGAGTCCGCAAAAGAAATTACTCTTGAGATTTCTAATAAAAACAAAATGCAAACAATAGCAACAACATGTATGATAAGATAGTCAAAGGCCTCAGCATAGCACAAAATACTGGTACAGTAACAAGTTTGGTGTCACTATTTTTTTGTACTGACTCTCAGTGTCTTAACAAGACACCAGAAATTCAGTCTTAGGTCCTGCTGCTTGCTGCACAGAAATTCAATCACCAAGACAATTAGTATTGCCAGGGAAGAAGACTTGAAATCAGTGATGCAGCTGAGGAGATGGGAGATAGTCTCAAATTCATCTCCTCAACTGACTAAAATCAGGGATTTATATAGCAGGCGAAAAAAAAATGTGACCATGTGTGGGAAAACAAAATGAGGGAGGGGTAAAGAGGAGTTGATCCAAAGGAAGCAGGTGGTAAGTAAGGCAGTCATGTGGGGTCAGTTGTCTGTCATCTCATTGTCCACATGTGGTGATCTGGTAAGTTTCAGTTCCTTGATACTATCTGGGTGGCCTGATGGTTGGTTTTCTGAGAAAGGACTCAGATAAGACAAATATAACTTTCTCAAGTTTCAAGACTGGGAGGGTCAATTTTTATACTTATTCAGAAGAAATGATAAGCATCAGTTCTGTGGGACAATTGGGCCAGTTTCAAATGAACACCAATATCGTAATTCCAAATCCTCATTTAGACTTGATAGAGGTCAAAATAATGCTGAAATATACAGCTATATATTAGACTAAGTTAATTCTAGATAGAATTTTGATAGCCTACAAACTGTTCAGTCTATGTTTGCCTCAATGGATATCAAATTGTTCTTTATTTTAAAAGGCTACTGCAAATATTCATTTTTGTTTCCCATGTTCTCATTGATCTTGGACCAAGCATTTGAATACAAGATCTTTATTGTCAAATCGAACTGAAGTTTGAGGTAATTGCCTAGAAAACTCAGTCTCAAGACCTGCTCTAACTTTTGACTGTGGATATTAGAGTTAAATAAATTGAAAGTTGTCTGATAATCCTCTTCCTGTGCGACAGCTCTGTGCAGAAGCTATGATTTTGCAAAATTCATTATCTCATTTTTATTCCATTAAAATAAAATTGCGGTAATAATAGTAAATGATAAATTCAACAGATGATCACTATGTATTATTAGCTGGAATGGGCCATCAGCCAGTTAATGTAGTTATGTCCACTGACATTCTAATGAGAAGTTATGAGCGTGGGTAATTTGTATGCACATAGCGAATAGATAAAAAGGTAGATTAAGGGAATAGTTTTAAATTTAAAAACAGCAATGATAATTGCAAGAAATCTCCTAAACCTCTGAAACAATACAGTATTTATGTACTTACAGACTTACTCATATTTTTAATTGAGAAGTTTTAGCAGTAATCATAAGGCACAATGTGATTTTTTGAGATTACACATACAGACCCAAACAGTATGGAATAAATAAATCAAGCCAATTAACATGTCCATAACCTTGTTTACCTATTATTTTTAGTGATAAGACATTAGAAATTTAATGTCCTACTTATTTTAAAATACACAATGCATTATTGTTGACTATAGTCACCTGATGAGCAATAGATCCCAAAACCTATTTCTCCTGTCTATCTGAAATTTTGTACTCTTTGATTAACAACTCCCCATTCTTCCCTCCTCATGCCTGTAGCTTCTGGTAACCATAATTCTATTCTTTACTTCTGTGAGTACAACTGTATTAGATCCTACACATAAGTGAGGTCATGTGGTATTTGTTTTTCTGTGCCTGGTTTATTTCACTTAGCATAATGTCCGCCAGCTTCATTCATGTTGTCAAAATGATGGGATTTTCTTCCTTTTTAAGGCTAAATAGTGCTTCATTGTGTAGAATACAACATTCTCTTTTTTCATCTGTTGATATATATTAGGTTGATTCCATTTCTTGGCTATTGTGAATAATGCTGCAGTGAACAAATGACTGCAGATATCCCTTTGACATATTGATTTCATTTCCTTTATATAAACCCAGAAGAGGAATTACAGCATCATGTGGTAGTTCTATTTTTAGTTTTACAAGGAAGCTCCATACCATTTTTATAATGTCTGTACTAATTTATATTTCCATCAACAATATCTAAGAATTCCCATTTCTCCACATCTTCTCCAACAGATATGTTTTATATTTTTGATAAAAGTCACTCTAACAGGTGTGAGGCGATACCTTATTGTGGTTTTAAGTTGCACTTTCCTAATGATTAATGACATAAGCATTTTTTTTCACGTGTTTATGGGCCATTTGAATGTCTTCTTTTGACGCATGTTTGTTCACAAACTTTGCCCCTTTTTAATCAGGTGTTCTCTTGTTTTTGAGTTGTTTGAGTTCCTCATATATTTTAGATTTTAATCCCTTATCAGATCCATGGCTTACAAATATTTTCTTCCATTTAGTAGGCTTTCTCTTCACTTTGTTGTTTCCTTTGCTGTGCAGATGCTTTTTATTTGAAGCCATCACACTTGTCCATTTTTGCTTTTGTTGCCTGTGCTTTTATGGTCAAATCAAAACAATTTTTGTTCAGACAAATATGGACTATTTTCCCTGTGTTTTCTTTTAGTATTTTTACAGTTTCAGATCTTAAAATTTAAAATTTTAATACATTTTGATTTGATTTTTTATGTTTGGTGTAATATAAGAATAAGATCTAATTTCTTCTTTTGCATGTGGATCTCCAGCTTTCCCAATACCATTTATGATTTGGTATTTAGATGCAATAGAATACAATAATTGCTAGCTGGATTAACAATGGCTTATTATATTATTATTATTTTAAAAAGGAGAAAAATGCAGATTCTTATTCATGAAGTTCCTAATTACCATTATTGAGAGTAAAAAATTTCACTTTCTATTTGGAATTTAGAAAATATCACAAAAAATACATTATTAGCTTGAACTGTATATACTAGTCTGCTCCTGTAATGTGAATATATATCATTAATATGACATACATAACAGAATTTATATTTAACTGCATTGTTTTGACTGTTAAAGGAAAAAAGGGGCTTTATCTCAATTTTTTTATTTCATATATTTTAATTATTCTGTGTAATAAACATACATTTGGCTTATTAACATTTTTCCATATTCTTATACAGACATAATTATTTTAATACAAGAGTTGTATGTTGTCAACCAGATATAACTTTGATTTGCTTAAGCGTTCTTTTTGTTTTGTTTTGTTTTTGTTTTGGGGGTGTGGTTTTTTGAGATGTGGTCTTGCTCTGTCACCCAGGCTGGAGTACAGTAGTGCCATCTCGGCTCACTGAAACCTCCACCTCCTGGGTTCAAGCGATTCTCCTGCCTCAGCCTCCCAAATAGCTGGGATTACAGGCACCCACCACCATGGCCAGCTAATTTTTTGGTGTTTTTAGCACAGATAGGGTTTCACCATCTTGACTACGCTGGTCTTGAACTACTGGCCTCAAGTGATCTGCCCACCTCAGCCTCCCAAAGTACTGGGATTACAGACATGAGCCACCGTGCCCACTTAAGCATTATTTATTGAAGAAAAATTTCTCCTTTAAGTTATGATGCAATATGTATTCTTGTACATGAAATTGTAAGCTTTAGCATGCAATTAGAGTATTCTTTCTTCAGGTACTTTGATTTTAGAGAGACAGAACTATTAGACTTACTAGGCATTTACTAGGGGAAGAATTTTACTGAAATAATTATTGTCATTGAAATGCCAGGGGTTTGGTCTAAGGCTTTCCTCACAGAAATCCAATCCTGAGACAATGAGTATTGCCAGGAAAGAAGGTTTTAATTGGGTGCTGCAACCAAGCAGATGGGAGAGCAGTCTCAAATCCATATTCTCAAATGACTAAAATTAGAGATTTATATAGCAGCAAAAAAATGTAATTATGTGTAGGGAAAACAGGAATTAGTGAGGGGTATTAAAGAGGAGCTAGTCAACAGGAAGCAGTTGGTTGGTTTAGTCAACATGATGGCTGAGGGGGTCTGGTGTCTCACTGTCCATATGCAGTGATCTAGTAAGTTTCAGTTCTTTGAAAATGTCTGGGTGGCCTGATAGTTGGTTTCCTAAGAAAAGAACTTAGATAAGACAAATACAATTTTCTCAAGTTTTAAGTCTGAGAGAGTGAATTTCTATATTTATATAAAAATACACAAATATCAGTTCTATGTGACAATTGGGCCAGTTTCATTATGATCTTCCATCTAATATCTATTTAAAATTTAAAACATGATTTCTCTAAAGAGTGAATTTAATACTACAGTGCAATAGACTTATGAATAAAAGCTTCTTTTTTTTTTTTTTTTTACTTTTCAGGGGTACATGTACAGATTTGTTACATGAGTAAACTTGTATCAAGGAGGTTTGTTGTACAGATTATTTTATCACCCAGGTATTAACCCTAGTACTCATTAGTTATTTTTCCTGATCCTCTCTCTCCTCCCACCCTCCAACCTCCAATAGACTACAGAGTATATTGTTCCCTTCTATGTGTCCACATGGTCTCATGAGTTAGTTCCCACTTATAAGTGAAAGCACGTGGTATGTGGTTTTCTGTTCTTGTATTAATTTGTCAAGGATAATGGCTTTCAGCTCCATCCATGTTCCTGCAAAGGACATGATCTCATTCTTTTTTATGGCTGCATAGTATTCCATGGTGTGCATTTTCTTTATCCAGTCTATCACTGATGGGCATTTAGCTGGATTCCATGAAAAGACAGCTTATTTTTAAAAAATATAGCAACCTATAAATTTTATCATTTAGCTATTAATGAAACCTGCAAATCTGGAGTTAATTAAAATACTCTTTTGTTGGTACTCATTATGAATCTTTACTTCATTGTCAAAGCCTTTACATGACTTTTGCAAGTCCCATTGAAAGACTTGCCTTAAAAACTTATAAATTTTATGGGTGCTGACGAGTTGATGGGTGCAGCACACCAACATGGCACAAGTATACATATGTAACAAACCTGCACGTTATGCACATGTACCCTAGAACTTAAAGTATAATAATAATAAATAATAAATAAATAAAACTTATAAATTTTTGCCACAGCATGTATCACCTTCTAATGTATTTACTGTTTATTTAGGTCTTTCTCCAGTAGAATATAAACTCCATGGAGGAAGATAATTTTGTTTTGTTCACAGATATATCCCAAGTGCCTAGAAAAGTCCCTTGTACAGAGCTTGACCAGAATAAGTATCTGTTACTAATCTTGATTTGGCCTATGCTTTCTATCTTTAGTCAGTCTTCTGTTTTACTCTCACACTTTATATCTTCCCATATGTGGATTTATCTTACTTCTATATTGGTGTCACTTTCATAGGCCTTTGTTGTATGGTAGTCCCAAAAACTCCAGGCTTAACTCATCTATACAGCTACTCAGTTCCACAGGAAATAGTTTCAACTTTCTAATAGTCCTAGTATATTCTCAAGGGTATGCTTTTATTAGGCTGACTGGTTTATTTGCCCATTCCGGAGTCAGTCATTGTTATCTGGGTTATGTGTAAAGTTGAGAAATAGAATGCTCTAGTTATTTTGGGTGCTAATCAAAATCTGGACTGAGCAAAAGCAGGATCCCTTGGAGCTTGTTAGAAATATGGGCCCTAAGGCCCTCACTCAAGGCCAACAGAATCAGTTTGCATTTTAACTAGATTTTCTGGTGATATGCCTTAGTCTGTGCCCACAGATGGAACTGGAAGAGTGGGGAAGGCAATGAAACCAGCCCCATCCAAGCTGGAAGTGAAGTGGGAGTGGTTTCCCAGAGAAAATTCAAGTGCGTTTACCAGAGGACAGAATGGATGTCAGGCATGCAAAACAACAGCTATCCAATGCAATATATAGTGTGTATTAAGTAATTATTATATTCCAGTCATCGTACTAAGCACTTTCCAGGCATTATTTATTTAGTAGTCACAATATCTTGTAAGATATTATCAGGTAGGATACCTTATCTTTCAAAAAAGGAGATAACTCGTCTAAAGTTTTTATTGAGAAGGCAATGAGCAAAGTGATCTATAATATGATATCAGATAATAATAAGTGCCAAGGAAAAAAATTAAGCATGATAGAGGGATAAAGACCCAGGAAGATGAGAGAAAGGGATCAATTTTGATAGTAAGGTCAGAATAAACCCAAAGAAGTAAAATTTGAGCAAAGACTTGGACGAAGTGAAGGACAACTCATGAAAGTTGCAGGGTAACACCATTACAGACAGAAAAAAGAGAAGTATATAAAGCCTTGAATTGTTGAATTATGATGAATTATGAACTTGGAATGTTTGAAGAAATGTAAAGAATGAAAAAGGGGGCTAGAATGAAGATGTTACTGAAACACAGGGGTTCTGTCTACGTCCTGCTGCTTGCTGCACCAGAAGCCAATCACCAAGACAATCAGTATTGAAATGGAAGAAGGCTTTAATAGGTTGCTGCAGCCAAGGAGATGGGAAATCAGTCTCAAATTCATCTCCTCAACCGACTAAAATTAGGGGTTGATAATAGCAGGGAAGAAATATAACCATGTATGAGAAACCAGGAATTAGGGAGGGATAAGGAAGATAAATTGATCAACAAGAAACAGGTGGTTAGGCAATCATGACAGGTGAGGGGGTCTGGTGTCTCACTGTCCAGATGTGGTCATCTGGTAAGTTTCAGTTCCCTTATATTATCTGGTTGGTTTCCTGAGAAAGGAACTTAGATAAGACAAATGTAATTTACTCAAGTTTCAAGACCAGGAGGGCCATTCTTTCATGTTTATTCAAAAAAAAAAAAAAAAGAAAAAACATAAACATCACTTCTGTGGGACAATTGGGCTGGTTTCAAAGTGAGTATAGATGAATTCAAAAAGCTAGTCAAGAGCTATTTTCTGAAGGATCTTCAGGCAATGGTTAAGAGACATTCAATTATTCTTAATATTATGGAAAATCATGGTACACTTTTGAGCAGGGGAGTAACATGATTTGATTTGTATTTTAAATATATTGACTAAGGAACAGGCAATAGTGAATAAAATATAGGTAGAGGAATGTAAAATGTTTCCAAGCTAGTTAGGAGACTACTGCAATGCTAGTGTAAGCAAGAGATAGGAGAAGTTAGGACCAGGATGGTAACAGTAGAGTGGCTGAGGCTATATTGTGAAGGAGAGCCAACAAGAATTCCTATGAGTTAAAAATGTATATGTGTGAGAGAAAGAAAATTATTTATTTTTCCTTGAGAAAATCAGTGGATATTTGTGCTAGATACCAAAATGAAGAACCTTGGAGATGGAGCAAGTTGGAGAATCAAATTTTTGACTTGTCAAATTTGAGATGCCTAGTATAGATCCCAATAAAATTGTTGGGTAAACAATTAGGTAACCTACTTTGAAGAGGTTTGAATTGGAGATAAGAGTTTGGGGAACAGGTAAGATTACGTATCAAACCATGGATCTGAATAATCTAATTCAGGCTCTACAGTCACTAAATCATACCGTACAAGAAAAGTCTCTCCATCTTGTAGCCGCACCCACTGGGATACAAGTCCTCCTCAGTCCCTGTGGTAAAGGAAAAGAAAGCTCTCATACTTCCTTTCCTATCTTTAAAATCAGAAGTGACATAACCCCTTTCTCTCACAGTGTATTGGCCAGGAGCAGTTAGATGTCCCTGCCTAACTGCAGCGACCTGAGAAATATGGGGGAGTACATAGAGTGTTTGTGAGGACTGTTGTCTCTTAATATGTCTCACTTCTAAGAAGAAAAATATGGATGCAGAGAGAAAAAGCCATCCTCACCAAAATGTTAAGATAGCCCACAGTATTTCTTTGTGCATTTCTAAAGGTAATTTAGCATAATTATCTAGGATTAGAACAAAAGCAACTTGCAGTGGAAATGCCAAGGGGTGGCTTAGAGGTGACAGGATAAGAAGGCCTTTGCTTTATTCAATAATCTCTATAATTCTCCACTAGCCACTTTTTGCCAAATCCGAAGTGGAAAATTAATGTTTTCTCTGACCTTATGTAAAATGGTATGCAAATGAAACTTTAAATTTTCATTTCAATCAGATAACTGCTCATAAAGACCTTCTAGGACTTTATCTTTTAGAGCAGGGGTTGGCTACTATGACCCATGTGCCAAAACCAGCTCGCTGTTCCTTTTTTAAATACCCAAGATCTAATTTTAAGTAGTTGGGGAGAAGTCAAAAGAGCAATATGTCACTACATGAAAATTATATGATATTCATATTTCCTTGTCCATAAATAAAGTTTTATTGGAAAACACATGCACAAAGAAACCCTTCTAGGAAGATATTACGGAGCCAGAACTACCAAATCTTAACATGATGAAAAAGGGAGGATGTTGATATTAAATAAGCCACCTCAATTAAATCCACCCACCTCAAAAATGAAAACAGAACAGTAAAATTGATTGTTAAATTAAGTCCTCTGAAGATATAGTGTTTCGCCTCCCCACCAGGCATAATGACATCTCTTTATATGATTTTGAGGACTATGTATTCAATTATTTCAACTGCAATAATACTTAACATAATGAGAAATTCTTCTAGTGATTTACTTTGTAAATACTAAATTGTTTTGAGCCTCTTATTTTGAAGGTTGCATTCCTGATTGGAAGTTCTGAATAGAATTATTTTGAAAGCAAATATTTATCTGTTTAAAAACCCCAAAGACCTTGTTGTTTTCTATCCAAACACCAGCTAGGAAAATCAATATTTTCTCTTGGAAGGAAATGCTTTGGCTGCTTCAGGATCAGAATGCTTTCTAATAATACTATGGCATTTAATTTTGAAAAAACAAAAATTCTGAAGAGACAAGGGGGTTGGAACTAGTGAGTGATGAGTTTTGAGCGTGTTGCTGCTTTGGAAAATAGTGTCTTGGTAATGGCATTAGTTACAGACATTTAGATTGTCTAAACACTTGGTCCTGTTTTAGAGAACAACTGATTGGCTTTGTTACTTGGTTGGGACAGAATATCCTAAATACTAGGCCATTTTGTGCCAGCATGTTGCATAGTGGTCTTAAAGAAGAGAGTTAAACATTGAAATATTTTCAGAAAAGTCTAAGAAATAATTGCTGTTTTGTTACAGTTATTAGTTATTTCAATCAAATGCCAGTTTTAATATAAGGAGCAAATCAAGTTGTCATATGTTTTTATATAAAAATTAGTAGCATTATTATTTCTCAAATAGAAAACATTCTTTTATGATTTTCAGTGGAAATATTCATTTAAATGTCAAATATTCTATTATGTGAAATAAAATTAATCATTTTTCATATATACATAGGAATATATTCCTGTTCATTTGCTTGTTAGTTTCTTTACACTTACATGTTTACTAACTTTCCAAGGACTGGGGTAGCTTAGAATAACTCAATAAATCAATAAAAACATAAGTTTATAGTAACTAGATAGAAGTTCAAGAAAAAGAATACATGTGCAGTCTATTATGTGAATATTTTAT
This sequence comes from Chlorocebus sabaeus, assembly GCF_047675955.1. Classification (NCBI taxonomy): domain Eukaryota; kingdom Metazoa; phylum Chordata; class Mammalia; order Primates; family Cercopithecidae; genus Chlorocebus; species Chlorocebus sabaeus. The sequence continues at coordinate 41,635,179 of NC_132913.1, forward strand.
ATAAATTTCTCACAAAATCTACAGGTGGTGAATAAGTCACTCTAGGGAAAATATGAATATTAACAAAAACATTGGAGCTACTAGAATTTTTTATTAAGGAGAAACAGACATATTACACAGTTAAGCTTTATGAGATACTAAATACCAATTTACATTTAGTTAATTATTCAATCTAAGTAGTACAAGTACTTGGTGATAAATATTTGCATTTGAAAAGTCATAACCAATGGGAGAAGTGTTATTTATATCTATTTAATGTACTAATTCTATGGTAGTAAAAATCCAGTGTAGTAGCAGCTGCATATGCAATTGAATTTGCGGAATTATAAAGAAAAAAACTGAGAGCAAAGTAAATGGAGTAAAACAGTACTAAAACAAAAATAGCACAAACTGATTTGTGTTTCTCTGAAAAATTCCAGGTGTTGTCAAAGTGGATTATGGAGATGTGTCAGTCAGAAAAACACTAAGAGAAAATCTGAAGTGTAAGCCCTTTTCTTGGTACCTAGAAAACATCTATCCGGACTCCCAGATCCCAAGACGTTATTACTCACTTGGTGAGGTATGAATTATTTTTTTTGGTTAAGTTATAAATATATTTTGCAAATGGAGCAATTTCTAAGGAGCTCAGTATTTTTTATGTTATGAAAATGCTGTAAGGGATTTTTAATTAGATCTATTTTAAATAACTTCTCATATTTCAAGGACCATAAAGTCTTCATCATAAGGAATCATAAAAATGAGCAGAAATTTTAAGATTGAACAAAAAAATTTTTTTGTTCCAACAGTACTAAAACTTTTGGTCATTTACACTCTTAAAATTTACTGTGTACTCCAAACACCTTTTGTTCATGTGGGTTACAACTATGATTAATATTTACTGTATTTAAATTAAAATTGAGAACTTTAAAACCCATTTTTTTACTAAACATTATGTAATAAGCAATTACATGTTAATGTAAATAACATATTTTTGAAAAGTAAATATATTTTTCCAAGCAAAATCAAGTAATTATAAGAGACTACCATTGATTATATTTTTGTAAATTGCATTAATGTCTGTCTTAATAGAAGATAGCTGGATTGTCATATGTGCTTCAGTATTCAATCTATTGCAGTACAAGGCAGTCTATTAAAATAGCCTCTAGAAAACTCTTGTACACTCAGGAGAATGTGAAAATGAAAACTGAAAGTAATATCTTGGTACTATAACAAAAGTGGTATTGACTTTTTAGACACTCTGAGAACCATTGATCTGCACCATTCTTTTCTACATATCTATTTTATCTCAAAATACAAAAGTGACTTCATTATAACTATACAAACATGTATATAATGTATGTATAATATATTTATAATATATTCATACATACAGATATATATATAATCCTGCATTCATCTCATAGATTGATTATATATATTTCTATATATCATATATATATATATCAACTGGTCAAAATAAGAATTATATTTCCTTTATGAATTATATCCTCCATATGTATAATTTTCCACTTAATAGGAATCAAAGCTACTTTAATATTGGTTGTGATTAAAGCATTTCAAGAGCAATAAATAGATGGGGCGCAGTGGCTCTCGCCTGTAATCCCAGCACGTTGGGAGGCCAAGGTAGGCGGATCACAAGGTCAGGAGATCGAGACCATCCTGGCTAACACGGTGAAACTCCATCTCTACTAAAAATACCAAAAAAAAATTAGCCGGGCGTGGTGACGGGTGCATGTAGTCCCAGCTAGTCAAGAGGCTGAGGCAGGAGAATGGCGTGAACTCGGGAGGCGGAGCTTGCAGTGAGCTGAGAGCGCGCCACTGCACTCCAGCCTGGGCGACAGCGAGATTCCATCTAAAAAAAGAAAAGCAATAAATAATGCACTTCGGAAATAATTATCAAGTAAGCATGTTCTTAGATTTAAAATTCCATTGTTGTAGGTCATAATGGTAGACTAACTGAAAATTTATATGGCTCAATCTAATACTTTTTTGGGTCATCTGCCTTAATGCTCTCTAACTTTATAAACATACCTTACTTACAATTAACTAGAAAAAAGTAAAGAAAAAATGTATTTGAGGTGACTGGAGCCCTAGCTGAATCGTTTTTAATGACTGATTTATGTGCCATCTTCATGCCCTATTGTCCAAGTCTCCACTTCCTTATTAGCCATGTAAATATCTCTCTATAGAGCTTGATTTACATATATTTAACTTTAATCTGAATAATGTAGTGAAAAATTTCATGTGTAATAACATTGATGTTACCACTTTCTAAGTGTATGACTTTAGACTAGTCACTTAGTCCTGTGCCTCAAAGTATTTTTTTTTTTTTTTATTGGACAAGGGGGTATTGTTGCTATCATTTTCAAATATGTAGCATCCTCATGTTGGCACTGATCTCACAGGGATTTATATTTAATGCAGAAAACATATGACAGTGCTTTTTAAAATAGAACAGTCCTTGCATGTTAGTTATTATAAACCACTGAAGATCTCTGATAAATATGTAGTATCCTTATCACTTTATTGAAAATTTGTTTGAACATTGATGAACCTGACTGTATCCTCAGAAGAAAGGAAGTTTTATATTCTTATTATAAAATGTTTCTTTCACTGTCGCCAATGGACCCAAATCATTAGTAAATATCGATTTCTTTTTCTAAAAGGAGGAATGACCAAGGGCTGTAACAGGACAGAAATGAGCAAAGAAGACTTTTGGAAATTCTCTGGGGCCACCAAGGTGACTCTTGAGAAAAACTCAGGACTCTGTAACAGAACTAGATGTTTACTTCTAAGTTAAAAATCCAATTTTATGCTGTCCTGCACTACATCAAGGAAACCTAATTCACTTGCTAAATTGTAAAAATAAAATATAGTGTGGGCAAATTCCTTTGTACAAACTACTAATTTACAATTAGTTATCTTCTACAATGGATCAGGTGACCATATTTTAATCTGTAGAAAGACTTTATGATAAGATTTTAAAGAGAGGAATTGAGCCTTTCGTAGTATCTAAAAGAGGCAGTATGGCGTATTGAAAACATTCCAGCCCCTGAAGCCAAGAATAGGAGGGTTCAAATCCTAGCCTTACAGCTTTCATTTTGAGTGACGTTAAGTATCCCCTCTACTACCTCTGTCAACAGAATAAAGATGATAATACTGGGTTATAGTGATGACTGAAGACATAAAACATATAACCCAATGCCTAGCAAGAAAAGTAGCACACCAGTAGTTACAGTTATAATTATTATAGCTACTGTTTATTGATTTCCTATGCCAACAGTTATTCTAGGTGCTTTAGATGAATTACATAAAAATTAGAACAACTTTCATGACTTAGGTTTTATTATTGCAGGATTAATAAGGAAACTGACACACAGAAAGTTTATGTGCTTGGCCTATAGGTCACACGGCTAGTTAACTATTGAAGTTAGGAAAAATTACATGCTAGTCCAACACTAAGGCTCACTTTTTCTTATAACTAGAAGGAGAAATAGATGATTTTATTATATTTTAATCATTCAAAATGTTTTTATTAAATAAGAGCATGAAGCTGAGTGTGTTAGTAGCATATGCCTGTGGTCCTAGCTAGTCAGGTGGCTGAGGCAGTGGTATGACTTGAGCCAGGAGTTCAAGACGAGCTGGGTAACATAATGAGAGCCCATCTCTATTTAATACAAATAAGAAAAGAACTTGAGCTATGTCTTAGTCCCTTAGGGCTGCTATACCAAAATGCCTTAGATTGGGTAATTTATAAATAATTTATTTCTCACAGTTCTGGAGATTAGGAAGTCCAAGATCAAGGTGCCAGCCAATTTAGTGTCTGGGAAAGGCTGGCTGCTTCCAAGATGGCACATTGTCACTAAGTCCTCATATGGAAAAAGAGGCAAATGATATATCATCACATGGGCAAGGGGCAAGACAGCTCGCTTCAACTTCTTTTATAAGGGTACTAATTCTATTCATAAGGATGAAGCCCTCATGACTTAAACACTTCCCAAAAAGCTCCACCTCTTGAATCTTATGATTCATAGTTAGACATGTTATCTCTTGGGCCACCATTTCTCTTGGCCCTGCCTCTTAATACCACTACAATGGGGATTAGATTTCAACATGAATTTTGGATAAATGCATTCAGACCATATCAAACTAAACCTTTTGTTATATGTTGAAAATGCAAAGTCAAATAAGGAAAGACCTTTACTCTTAAACCTTTCTACCAAAATAGGGATGCGGAGGTGGGTAGGGCAAGAGAGAATCAAACAGGTAAAGAAATTCAGTAGAAGTAAAATATGCCCTGCATGAGTTACATGATATGCTGTAACGGCTGTTTAAAAAGCCTGATACATTTAAAAGATACAATAAGTTCTGTGCTTTCTGAAGTATTAATGTACTGTGGTTTTCCACTTTAAAACTAGCCTTAAAGAAATGCAATCCAGCATCTGTTTCCATGGAAACAGAAGGACAAATTCACCAAGCACTACCTCCTAATTCAATTTTGCATGGCCATGTATGCATAATTTAAGATGGACATTTTGATAATGAGTTAGAGTTGAACTGTTAATGAACAACAGTCATTTACTAAAGCTTTTTCCTTCTTACTGCCTGTTATTAACCTTTATTGGAAGAATGTAAAAACATATTTTTCCTTATGTATAAGGCACTTTCTCTTAAATAATTAGAGTCCCAAAGCAATATCAAGTGTTCAAGCTACTTGTCATCAAAACAAGAACAATATTTCTTTGCAGTATATTCATTTGTACTTCTCACTGAATTTGAAATGAAATTGTGTGGCTTTAACAATTCATATATTTTTCACTTCAATGTTTCTCAAAGTCTATTTAATATTGCTGTGTATTGGTGAATATAAATGTTTCCTTGTCAATTTCTTTTTATAACTTTCCTTGCTGTGTTGGAATATGTAGAGGCAAATATGGTATTCAGTTTCTCCATTATATACCATCACCAAAGTCAATAGTTATTGATATCAGATATCTGTATCTTAATTTATTTTATGTTGCATCTTACTCAAGTAATTGAAATATTACTTTATCCAGCCCACGAATTACATGCAGTTTCCAATGGAAAGTTAAAAGCTGTGCAATTGCTTTGAACTAAAACCTTTAAGTAAGTTAATGAAGCATGTGTCTTTTAGACTCAGTAAGCAGATCATAATGGAATAAGGAAGTTGAGCTCTTTGCAGCATTAAATTCTCTCTTAACTAGCCCTGAAGCTTATGAAGATTTAACAGGCTGGGTTCTGATCTTGTAAATGTAAGTGTAAGACTGAAAGAAATGGCATTCTAAAATAGAATGTCTCAGCCCAAATTTTTGGGTTATGACAGGCTTTCTGGAAAAAAAAAAAAAAAAAAAAAAAAACATTGTGAACTGAAATTGAACACAATCTGAGGGCAAATGAAGGAGATGAGGATTTCAGGAGCCAAGTGACAACTCTTGGTGCTTAAAATTTGCATTTGCATGTTGCTTTGAAGATGTTTTGACATTAGTGTATGCATTTTGTATTGTGTACTTGACCTCAGGATTTCTTTTTCCTCTTGTATCCGTTAGCCATAGTAAGTAGTTAAAGTTCTTGCATATATTGTTATTGTATTCCTTAAACATTGCTGAAGGGCAAATTTAAGTAATGAAAAATAGACATCCATGAAGCTGCTAGGCTGCAGAGATTAAGGGTAAAATCAGTTACTCCCAAATGCAGAAGCTAAAATGCTTAAAAGTTTACCCTTTCTGTTGGTAATCAGATCTATTTATAGATTCACAGTCTTCTTGGCCTTTTAATAGGATGACCAGCAAGAAAGCTTTATTTTAGGTGACTTACATAAATGTGGACATTTTTCTGTTCATTTTATTTCCAAAAATCTTGGGGACTCAGTAGCTAATTTTTATCCCAGGATTTCTGAATATGTGTATGTATAGGGAGAATATGTCATCCTTCATTGGTTGGCTACCTTAAAGTATGTTGGGCTAGGTAACTCACCTGTGAACAAAGCGTGCTATTTTTACTACCTGAAAATATTGTATGTTTTTAACCTCATATTTCTAATAAACTAAAATTCATTCTAATTTTATTACTTAAATGTGTATTGGCACAAACAGCTACAACAAACCATATGCCAGTTTGTCATTTACTGAATTCTCTCAGGATTTTGGTTGTCGCTGTTTTTGTTACCAACCAAATAAATTAAATTGTTTATTTTTCTATGTTCTTTACTTTTGGGGGAAAGGGATTTCAGGTATCAGATAATAACAATTTTTAAATCTCAGTCATTAATCAAGGACCTTCTAAATCTAGGTCTGCATAAGTGAAGTCAACTTGAATTGTTTCAATATACAGATTTTGTTCTCATCTTTCTGATTTATTCACAATTAGATTAAACAGAAAATATACTTTAAATGCATATCCACAAGAGCAATCATATTATGGAAATATTAACATTAAGCTGTGGAATTCACTGCAACTGTGCTTATTTCCATCTTTACAAAGGAAAGAGAAAGCAAATGAGGTTAACATTTGTAAAATAATGATAAAAAGTAACAACGTGCAATTGAAGAATAAGCATATGTTGGGGTAATTAAAGTAAAATAATGCTAGTTATGTTAATAAAGTAAAATATGCTAGTAAATAATGTTAGGATGGATTTAAAAGAGTTTTTAAAATGCAAAGATTGGTGGCGGGGGCGTGGGGAGTATGTATCTCTCTTTTAGAAATGGAGTTCTCATTGCTACTTGCTTTTACATTCCAGCAGAGGGAGCAAAAGCTAATGAACAAATTATATAAGTGGTAAGAACATTACCAATGATACTGCAATGCACAGAAACATTTAGAAAGTCTTGCTGATTTCAAATATCAAAACACAAGTGGGAAAAATGCCCTCAAGTTTATGTCACTAAGAATTGTTTTCAAGCAATAAAAGATTATATGTAAACACAGAAATCTCAAAGCAGACAGCCAATTAAAGTTAAAACTATCTTGGCCTTGTGCCATACATTCAAAGCTCTACCATAACATAAAGAATGAGTCAAAAGAGTTTACCAGATCTTAGAGCTACCAGTGTACTCTACTATTTTGATTCAAGTTCTAGAACAGACTTTGTAAAGAATTTTTAATAAAGTTCTTTAGTTGTTGATTGCTTGGATTTTTCTCAGGATTAATGACATTACCAAGCCATTGTTACTGTCAGGTAATATGGTACGAGCGACAGAATTGCATCTTTTCTGAAATTTCACTTCTTCCCTTGAACAACATTCTTTGTGAGGTATATATTTGAGGTCTCAAGGTGTTCTTAGAAAAGTTCTGATTTTTAAATTATACATAATCATCCTAAATTTGATTATCCTTTACATCTCAAAAGATGAGATGCATAGTTTCAACTCTCCCATATGCTAGTATTGAGATACACATTAAGAATTATTTGCTGAAAATCGTTAGAAAACACCAGTGACCATTTTTGTATTTTGAAGACAATATAGCAGATGCCTACAGGGTTGGGCTCGCTCACTTGAGAACAATCTATGTGCTGCTATCTGCCCTGTAGGTGTGCATGGCTTTAACAAAATCTGAATGTTATAGGCCTAGTAGTGATAAAAACCTTTCAGATTTTAGGCTGGGCATGGTGGCTTACGCCTGTAACCCAGCACTTTGGGAGGCCGAGGCAGGAGGATCACTTGAGGTCAGGAGTTTAGACAGCTTGGCCAGCATGGTAAAACCCCATCTCTACCAAAAATACAAAACTTAGCCAGTTGTAATGTAATTCCATACCTGTAGTCCCAGCTACTTGAAAGGCTGAGGCATGAAAATCACTTGAACCTGGGAGTTGGAGGTTGCAGTGAGCCGAGATCACACTACTGCACTCCAGCCTGGGTGACAGAGCTAGACTCCGTCTCAAAAAAGGAAAAACAAAAAAAAAACCTTTCAGATATTGTCTCTATCCCAGGTGATATGTCCCTCTTATTTGTTTAAGATGGCAATTGATATCCTGATTTCCTGACACTCTGTCCTCCACACTGCTAATCTCTCAGGTTACCCTGGTCATAGACAGAAATTATTTGCCTGACCTCAGCTCATCAGGCTGGCACTAAGCATAAAGAATATTTTGTTTTTAGGCTTTTTGACCTGGTCCCCCAGGCCTAATTCCAGGCTGCCTTTGTGTATCTTGTTTCATATGTCTTCACCAGTTGTCTAGATAACCTCTAGTTAGCTCTGTTCAAGCAGAACTAAGTCCTCCCTTGCTCCTTCCAGGCCTCCTTTCTACAAAACACTGCCTGCCTGTCTGGAAGTCAGGACTGGAAATTCCCAGACTCAATAGAATACCTTTACATTCCTTGTTTTGGCAAATTAGTTAACCTCTCTGTATCTTAATATTTTTGTTTGTAAAATGGGAGTAATAGGTTGGCACATACAATTCAAATAGTTTCTAATTTATATTATTATTATTATCATCAGAGTGGAGGTGGTAGTGGTTGTCTCTCTTTTCTCCCTGTGGCAGGTTTCCTAAACCATTGACTCCTGTATATTGCTATTCTCCCAGATTCTACATCCAGCCAGACTTGACTTCAGTTCCTATTTTGTATCCACTTAGCACCTGCTGCATTCTGAAGGACAAGTAATATTACACATCCACAAACTACAAAACCACATTGAATGTGGAGTTGTTAGAATGTGCCAGAAATAGGATAGGCTTCTTTTCATGCAGTCCCCAAGAGAAGTCTTTTCTGGAATTCTGGAAAAATTGGTGGCAGCAATGACATAGTGTGTGAATCTCTGAATTTTCCCATTAAAACGGAAAAGAACAACTAGGACAGCAAAACTTAAAAAAAAGATGAACAATTTTGACAACAAAATTAGGTGGCAAAGTGTTCTCACAAATTCTCAAATATGAGCTGACATTGTCATGACCCAGATGATACTACAATTTTTGCAGGAGACAACAGAGGAAAGCAGTGAGGTATCTGATGGAAATGAGGTCAGGATAACACCCGATTTTCTAAGAGATACTCATGAGAAATTGTTTCAGGTCAATTGGATAATAGTAGCTGAAAATGGGAGAAGTACCTTGCAGGTGAGCAAAAAAACTCCTCTCTAATATCTGAAGGGTCTGAACAGTGTGCAGTCTATGAATTCTTGAAACTCACTAGCCGAAGCTCCTTCTCAGAAGGCACTTCAGAGAATAAAGCCCAACTAGAGTGGGAGGAAAAGGAAATGAATGGTTCAGATTAAAATGGATGAGGTAAATGGGGTCAGGAGGTCTCAAGAAATAGAAGGGTAATTTTTTCAACACTTCAAAAAATACAGGAAAAGGTGTTCTATATTTGTGAAATTAGAAATGGTCTTTTGATCAACCCTTTCCCTTAAAAGACTAGGAAAATTGATCTTATGCAGAAAAGGAAAGAAGGAAGGAAGAAAAAAAGGAAGAGAGAAAAGAACTAGAAGAGCATGACTGATGTAAGAAAAAGAAGTAGAGTGGTATCTCTGCAAACAATGCAAGCACACCAATGCTTTATGCTCATAAGACAGAGGAAAAATGTAATCTAATATTTCAAAAGATGCTAAAATAAATGCTCCAAATGATAGAATATAGAAAAGAACAACATAAATTAAATTTAGAAAAACTGAAATGAGGGACTAGAATGCAGGAAAGAATTAGAAATCAAAGACTAAATCATTTCAGAAATGAAGGTCAAACTTGTAAGAACACATGAGTGAATAATACCAAGAGAGTATGCGATATGAATTTTAGAAAAGAAAAAGGAGCAACTAAAAAAAATAAAAATTGGAAACTAAATTGTTCAATTGAAAGTGACACACATAGATAAGCAACAAGACCCAAAATAATAGGATTTCCTAAACAGAAAAACCAATGAAATAAAATGAGCATTAATAACTATAGGCCAGGTGCAGTGGCTCACACCTGTAATCCCAGCACTTTGGGAGGATGAGGCTGGTGGATTACCTGAGGTCAGGAGTTCGAGACCAGCCTGACCAATATAGTGTAACTCCATCTCTTCTAAAAATAAAAAATGAAAATTGGCCAGGTGTGATGGTGGGCACCTGTAATCCCAGCTACCTGGGAAGGTGAGGCAGAAGAATTGCCACCACTGCACTCCAGCCTGGGCGACAGAGTGAGACTCTGTCTCCAAAAACAAAATAATAACTATAATTCCGGGAAACTTTCCTGAAAATAAAATTGAAATGATATTGTGAAAAGGAGCACTACATCCCTGCGAGAGTGATCCTTAATGAGTAATGTCAAGATATATTTTAGTAAATCTCCCAAACTTGAAAGATAAAAAAATCAGTTTGATTTCCAGGGAAATAGATACTTGTAAGAATTAATGGGGGAAAAACCCAGATTGTAATCAGAGTTTTCAAAGGAATCCTTTATTCTGGAAGTAAATGGAGTAACATTGAAAAGGTATTCAAGTTTGGTGAGCCATGGACTTTATACCTATCAAAGTGATTTTCAAGTATAGCAGCCACAGATATAATTATCAACATGCAAGAACTCAAGACTGTTGTTCCTGGTAAATAGAAATAGCATTTGCCCACTTGTTCAGGCCCAAAGCTTGACATGATTCTTGATGTCTTTATTTGTGTCATAACTCACATTCAATTCAACGGAAAGTTCCAATGGCTGTACCTTCAAAATATATCCGAAATTGGACCTTCCACCCGCGTTGTTGGTCTCTTAATCAACCATCATCTCTTGCTGGCATGACTACAGTGGACTTCTTCCTTGTTTCTCTGCTTCCAGTCTTTCCTCCCTCTAATCTGCTCTCTGCACAACAGCCACAATAAGCTATTATACCATGCCTATGCTAAAAATCTCATGATTCCTTACTATTACTTAGTCTGGAACACCTCTCTAACCTGCCCCTTGCTCACTGCAATGCTGGCACAATGCTAGTCCATTATTTCACTCAGTATTGTCCAGCTTACAGGGAGCATCCATTTGCTGTTCCCCTGCCCAAAATGTCCTTCCATAGATGAAAATATGGTTGCTCTCCTCTTCATTATGCATCTTTTCTAGTGTATTTGTTCAAATTGACCTTTTCTTTCTAAAACAGTACTATCTCCTTCACTTTATCTACCCTTACTATTCTTTATATTTCTTCACAGGACTTCTTGATTTTCTGACATATTACAAATCTATTTATTTGTTGCTCTCTTCCCTTCTAAAACATAAGCTTTATGAAAGAAGAGACTGTGTTTATTTTGTTGCTTTCTGTATCCTCAGCACCTCAGGTAGTACCTGGTATGAGGTATACATTTTCCTGATACTACTTCTCAATTGAATAAATGAATTCACAAGAGGTGTTACATACTAAAACATAAAGTGTTATCTTTTGTAGAAAATAGATCAATAATAGGTTGTTACTGAAGGCAAAATATTTTGGGATCATTCTTAAATATTTTTCTTAATTTGTCAGAGTAAGATGGCATGCATCTCCAAGAAGTCCCTTTCCAATACCACTGTCAGGGTATGTACTAGGCTGAATATGGCTTTGAATTTTCTGTTTTCCAGCAAAGAGAAAAAGCCTTACAAACAATTCAAGCTGTAACCCCTATAATTATTAATTAGTGTCTAGGCAAGTACCATGTACCTAGCAGAGATTCTTCTAATCAGATTGCATACCTTACATCTAAAAATCAATTAGTCATTTTGTGAGATATTTATTTCTCTAAATATTATAGCATCATACTGTTCTATACTCTTTTAGGAAGCTAAATAGCAATAATGTATAATCTTACTATTTTCAAGAAATCTTCCTTTTATGAAAAGTTAAGAAAATCTGATGTAAGGGATTTAAAAATAATTCAACTTATGTAATTTGATCAGACTATGTGCAACCTACATCAACCTATTTACTACATCATATGACAATTTATCAATTGTTACCGTCCTTAATCCTCTCCAGCTGCAGCTCCTAAAAGGTCTTTTGCTTATAGGTTCAATCCCTTCCAGTGCCTGAACCACCTGAAATCAGATTGAGAATATATTTCAGCCCTATATGAACTGATACAGGTTTTGCTTCTGGAAGCCCATGCCCTTTCCTTGTAATATTCAGTGTGTGTTTTGTCTTTTTAATGGGTTGCTGCTCCGATTTTTTTTATGAAAGCACGTATAACTCTGCTCTAAATTTCAGCCCCTTGAAACAGCGCTTGATGACTCTGTCCAGTTTTTTCTAACGTTTACCAAGTGGGAATTCTGATCTATACTATTCTCAGTTACTGATGGGGGCCTTAATGCAAGTCATACCACTTTCCCCAACTCCAGGTACTAGTACTTGGCCATGAGGTTCTGCACCACAGAAAAAGTGAATTGTGTAAACCAAGTTCATCCTCTGTATGTTTATGTAATAAGTGTCCCATCTTACTCATTTGCCAATGTGAGGAAACATGTACTCAAAGCATAGATAACTAAATAGACGTGTCCAATAATTCTCCCAAGTGAACAGTAAAATATGCATGTCTATGGCTCAGAGATACAAACTTTTCAAAAGCAGAGTGGACAGGCATAAATACATATTTGGGGTTGAGACTAAGTAAAAATCTGAAGTATCCCATTTATTAGAAGGTTTTTTCTTTTCTGCATTCATTTGTTCTTGATTCAGTCACATTAGTATCTTTAAAGTCAATTAATGGTTTTGTAATTACATTTGACACAAATATGTATTAACTCTATGTTAATTATGGGACTAATGCCATGTTTGAATGTAAACCAAGAACTTTATGTCTGTAGTCAGCAATTTAATCTTGCTTTTGAGGAATTTGTAATGTGAAATCATTGTTTAGCCTTGTAATAGCTTTCCTTAGGGGTTAAACACTTCTCAATAAGTTTGGCATTAGGCATGAAAGAAGATGCATGAATATGTTTTAGTCACAGATATAAACAATGTAATCTTTATTAATACACAGAATAGAACATACAGTAATGAAGCAATCTAAAAGAACATAAATTTTAATATTTAGCCAATTTGTTTTTATTTCCTTCCATGCAATAGTGTAGGAGTTCAAGAATAGTCAATGGTTATTTGAGTGGAATATGAAAACTGTGTCCTAATTTTAGAGGATTTGGGGAAGAACTGCTAATTCATAGTATGTAGCTGCTTCCTTCTTCTATGATACTATGCTATAAACAGGGAATGTCTCTTGATTAGATGCCAATGCCAATTCTGTTCAAAAACTTCAGGAGGAGTTTAGAAATGTATACAGGTTAAGAATGGACACAGAAAAAGAAAAATATATAAGCAGTATGTTTTTCTTGGAGAAATTTTCTTATGAAGTTGTATTATTCAGTTAACAATAGACAGTAACATAAGAAGGATTTGATGACTTAAATAACTGTTTGATTTATGTTTTACCCCCCCCCCCCTTTTTGTGTGTTTCCTTTAGATAAGAAATGTTGAAACCAATCAGTGTTTAGACAACATGGGCCGCAAGGAAAATGAAAAAGTGGGTATATTCAACTGTCATGGTATGGGAGGAAATCAGGTAAACTCTCCCTTTTTATCAGCTTCGTATTTTAGAAGAAAAATATTGTTAAAACTATCAGTGGAGACCATGGCTCACATGTTAATAACTATAAACTGAACTTAGTAAATAAATGTGCATTCAAATCTATAACTAATTTGGCTATTTAGTTGTCCCAAGGATCTTAAAATAGCGCTGAAAAATTAAATAAAAAGAGCAACACTTTCAGTGTGCCAACAGTTAATGAAGATGTCCAAATATTTTAGACAATCTCATTTTATCATGTATGAGCAAATGAGGAGTACATTTTATTCTATTAACTGAACATATAAAAGAATTCCTCCACATCTGTGATGCTTTCCCAATGGTTATTATTCTCTATTTCTTTTCAAATTTTTATGTATATCATGATTTTTAAGAGCTTTTGAAGTTTAATAAAATGTTTAAGTGCATAGTTCGATGTTGAAGGCTGACTAAAACTCTTGGACAGCTTTTCTTGTGTGTGACAAGAGTTCTTGTGCTCTCCTTAAGCGTTGGAAAATAGCTTTGCAAGGTGGGCCACATGGACACTATTGGACTGTGAGTCTTCAGACCAGAGCTATTTTACTGCCATAGCCACTTTGAGAGGTAGAATTTGGAGTTCCTGGGAACTATACCAACAAAGCAGAGTTTGAGGTAGCTGATCCTCTGTAAACAAGTTATCTACAGAAGTTTAGGGGAACCGCAAGATTTTTATCCAGAGGTAGAATTTCTGAGTTAGTGTGAACCAAGGTTGCAAAAGTTATCCTGTCTAGCACAATTATGGTTATATTTGTGTCAAGATTTATAAATGTCAAGATTTATTACAAAAATACTTGTTGATTCTTGTACTATAAGGAAGAAAATGAACTCTTGGGTTTTGGCACCATACTTCAAACATGGTCTGTGTTATCCAATGGAGAACATTAAAAGGAAGTTTCTCTCTTAAAAATTCTTAATTTAAAAAATCCTAATTAGTGTTCCAAACTGTCAATTTGAGAAAGAAAATATTTAAACAAAATTTCTAAATTACAGCATGGGAAATTGACCTTATGGAGGAAGAGGATAGAAACAACATAGGCAGACTAGTAACAAAGCATTCAGAAATGATTCCATTGATTGTTTCACTGATTCATAATGAATGTGACGGGCCTCTACTGCCAAAAACCAATGGAGTCTGGATGAATTCAGCTGGAAACAACAAAATGCTTAACTATAAGAGGACTAAATGTGTGAGGGTTTAATTTTCTCACATCATAAGAATTCTAACATTTGTTTAGGACCTCAATGATTTCATAAAGAATCCCAAAACTTTATATCTTTCCATTCTTTGGTGTTTCGAGTTAACTTTTATCATCAGCTGGTCAGAAGAGGACTGCTGAAATTCCAGACATCATTTCCACATCCAAGGCAGGAATATCAAAATCAGGGACGAACTGCAATAGCCATGTCTGTTTATCTTTTAGGAAAAGCAAAAGCAAAAGCCTTCCTAGAGGCTCAACACATGTCAATGTATCTCTCTTTGGGTAGAAATGTGTTACTTGGATATCCCTAGTACAACAAAACACCTCACACTCACAATTAACTGCTTCTCACAGTTCATTTACCAAGATATTGGGGGGACATTTAGAAATGTCAGCCATAATCTGTTTCAATAACTTATGGCAAAAAAATCAACTAATTATCTGCTCCATAATGTCATACAGAATTTAAAGAAACACTACTTATGAAATTTCTCTCATTCTATTGCTTATGAAAATGAGAAAGGTACCCCAGGTGAATTATCTACATAGAATCATTACATAATTTTTAACCATGTTAAAAATTACTTTATTCATCTACACGTTTTCAAATACCCAGAAATAAGCTATCCCACTCTACTGCAAACTTCTTGTCAGCAGTCCTAGATCTTATTCCTGTTTTCATACCCAGGACTTGCTACAGTCTTGGGACATGGTAGGCACCTAACGAATACTGGGCAAGTAAATAGATGAAAGATTGTATGGTCAGAACAGTAGATTTGTACCTTAGAACTTTGTAGACATTGCCAAGAAATAATGAGCTGTTATTTTCATAGTAACTAAAAGTATATAAAAACAGCTCAGGGATTCATAAAGAAAGTGATCAAATAATAAAAGCATAAAATCTATCCGCACTTTTATTCTAATGTGCTCTACAAGATCAATTTAATGACAAGATAAAAATTAAAACCATTATTTTTCCATCTAAATACTTAATTGCACATACACACACACACACAAATGTTTTTGGAGCCCTTTTTGTTATAACACAAACAATGGAAACAATTCAGTATTTACCAAGAGGGGATTGGTTAAATAAAGCATGGTATACACATAGTATAGAAAGCTATATACCATCAAAATGACTGAGGGAGGTCTGCATGTATGTCATTAGAACTTCAAAAGGGAAAAACAATCCAGACAACTTATTTTCAATCTCATTAATGAAAAAATATGTGAACATTTTTCTATATATGGTATCTATATATTTATATGGATGCTATGTAATCTATTATAAATCTATAAAAATCTATCTGAAATATAGATCGTATCTGATGAGTGGATATCTGGAAAGAAGACTGAGTTGGAAAAGAAATTTTCCTTTTTACCCCACATTTTTCTGCATACAGTAGTACATGTATTTCCTTCATAATTAAATAAGAATGGAGAAATTTAAACTATTGAGACTGGAAGAACATTGTTGTGTTGCATTACCCCACTCTGATTAATTGGGTAACTTATGGCAAATTACATAACATTTTTGAGTTTTGATATTGATTGTCCATAAAATGAACAAAATACTTCACTCAAATTTTTTCTAAGACTAGGAAAATTCTTAAAAAAATTAACACTAAACATGGTACATACTAGACATGCAATATGTATTGGTCCATTGCCATTAATTAGCCCCTTATTATTTCTATTGATGTTGTTAATTCTCTTATTTCTGAAGTTAAAAAATGTTCATTTGGTGGCTAATGTTAAAAGCAAGATAAAAGCACAACACTTCATTTGGTATTGTTGATCTCAAAACAATGAACAACCTCTCCTGTAACTTTAACAAATATATATTACGGAAAAATGTAACCATCACATAAAACTCAATTATTGTGAATTCTGCTCTGATAGAATTCAGTATTTCTAAGATAATTAATACTAGGAACCTGTTTCACTTTTTGTCTTTCTCACTTTAATAAAAAACAGATTTTAGAATTTTATTCTCAGAACTACCCTCCCTGGATTTTTTGCTGTTCTTTTATGTTACCATGGATGCAGCATTTATTTTTATGGTTATTTGGTTTTGGATGTTTTATAAGTAGCCCCCAACCCATAAAAATTACTCAAGCTTCTCTCTCTTGCTTTTACACAAAAATCACAACAAATGTGAAAATCCTTTTTTAACTTAGCTACTTTTCTAAAAAAAAAAAAAAGGTATTTTGTTTGTTTGTTTGTGGACAATTATACCTTAACCATTTCTCCTTGCACAGGAGTTTTGATAGTTTGGGGGTTTTTTAAGGCCTTGCAGACATCAGGAGGAAACTTACTTTTCAGTAGTTGTTAGAAATAATTTTCTTAAACACTCAGATTTCTAGCAAAAGCTAAATGGAGTCAATGAAAGTTTTTGTAGCAGGAATATTGCAAAAGGTAACAACTGGAGAATTATTATTAAATTCAACATGACCATTTTGAAGTGTTCTTTTTAAAGGCTTATAAATAAAAACCATCTTACTCAAAGAATAACAAAATTCAGCACTCCATTTATATCTATTCTTGCATTGATTTCTTTTCATTATCAAGGAAGTTCATGATGATCATTAACATTTTGAAAAGAATAAGAAGAATTTGATTAACTTGAATATAAACTTTTACAAGTGAAAGAACTTACAATTTACTGAAATAAAGTATAGAAGTTAGGAGATTGTCTTCTCTGTACTTCTGAAAGATGACATGGATTCTTGGAAGCACTTCTGTGTCCCCTACAATGTTAATGACTCAGATTTACATATACAGCCCCAACCTCTCTCCTGAGCTCTAGAATCTATAGCCAGTTAATTATTGTTAATGTCTGCGGACATCTCAAACCCACCTGTTTCCAAACTGAACTCATTTCCTTCCCTTTCACACAGTCATCCAAAATGGAAACCTAACATAGAAACTTACTTCTGAAGTCCGATTAGTCACCAAATCCCAACATTTCTATGGAAAAATGTCCCTACGTCTTAGTCCTTTTATAACCAGGATCTCTACCTTTGTTCTAGCCTAGATCTACTTTTACCCATATGGATTTAAAACCTTATTATTTTCATGACTCATAATTCATGCTACCTTAGTTTAACATCTCATTAAATTTTCAGCAGCTTTCCACTGCCCAAAGAATAAAAGACAAATTCTTTCCTATGGTATACAAACCCCTCATAATGGTATCACCATCTGGCTTTCCAGCCTGATCTACCTTGATGTCCCATCAGTCTCCTGTGCTCTAGACATATGTCTGGTAATTTCCCATTCCTTGCATGCTTTCAGTGTTTTCCTATCCTAGCAGTTCATTTACACTGTTCTCTGAAATTGAGCTGTTGGCTACACTCTGCTCCACTAAAAAACTTAAGACACGCTCACTGTTGAAAACCCAATAATTTGGCTTCTCTTTTGCTAGCTATTCACTAGCAACTCCTTAACTTAAACAGGACACATTTTAATGGATAAACTATAATTTATGTATTCATTGTTTTATTGTTTAACATACAATATTTGTAAATGTTCATTATTATAAACCAGGCCCATCAATTTCCTTGTAGCTTAAATCTGGTGATCACTACTATTTACTTCTTTAGAAATATGTCTAGAAGTACATTTGCTCAATCAAAGGCTATGCAAAATTAGAAGGCTTTTAAGGTATAGTGACAAATTTTTCTTTTTTCATAAAGATTTCAGCAAATTAATAAGACTAATAGCTAAAATAAAAAGGACTCTGATAAACATTTAACACAAATTACCCTTTGAGTCTCACAATGATCTTTGAAGTAGATAGTGTGATTATCTTGATTTTGCTTATGAATTTAATGGAAATCTTGAGTGATTAGTATCATGACTGAAATGGTAAAGCCAGTGTGAACCTAAGTCTGATTCCACACCAGGTTTATAGTCACTCTATTTGCATTGATTTCCAACCACACTTTCTAGGATTATAATCACAGTGGCCAACCCTGTGTATTATTGTTTTTGTTTGTTATCTTTGCTGTTTTCATATGGGAGAAACATTTTAACTTGTTTCAACCACATTTCTAGCATTATCAATGCATTTAATGATTTGAAAAACTGGCATTTAAGCATTTCAAAAATTGTTATTGCAAATTTTCTAGTGATACTGTTGATTATGTTTCCATTGAGGGTTGAAGGGGTTCTTTCTTCTCTTGTCATGTATAAGAGTACTTTGTTAAATACTATTACCCTTGTCATGCATGTTGCAAACATTTTTCTGACTTTTTGTTTACAGTTTGTTTTTATATACAGACTTTTAAGCAGTTTATATACTGCAAACAATGTTTGTCTTAATACTTTCTCTTTTTGGTGTAGAAATGCCATTCATTTTTAAAGTGCTTTGAAACAACATTTATATCATCATAAAGGCATAAATACCAAAATTGATAACTGGATTATAGTCTTATTAGGAATATGTTATATCTACTCAAACTGACACTAATTTTTATTTAAAATTTACATAAAGTAGCTGGGCATGGTGGCATGCATCTGTAGTACCATCTATTCAGAAGGCTAGGGCAGGAAGATCTCTTGTACATAGGAGTTTGAGTCCAGCCTGGGAAATGCAGCAAAACTCCATCTCTAGGAAAAAAAAAAAAAAAAAAAAAAAAAACCTCTGATACATAAAATATATTTATAATTAGGTAAAAATTAAATTAATATAATGTTTATAAAATAAACACTTTACTTTGAAATTAATCGCTATAAAAATTTAAAAATCCAATGCTATTTTCCTTTGAAGAGCAGCACATCTTTAATTAAAAATGAATAAAAATAGCCCCATACACATTGTACCTTTTCCTTTTAAAGGCAAAAAAATGTAAAGTAATGGAAAAATATTCACAACCTAGTGAATGCGTTTATAATGTTTCTTTTTCCCCCTAGAGCCACTCATTTGGAGAGAGCAAGAAAGCACATGGAAACATTCCATATAATTTATTGCAGTAAATGATTCAGAGCTATTTTTCAAGGTAGCAAGCCTTTAAGGAAGCTTATGCTAGCCATTTATTAAAATGCTATTTTCTGCCAAGATTAAAGAAGAGATCATTAGGTGTTATCTACACTTTTATACAAATGTCTCCTCCTCCTCTAATATCTGATTACTTAAATTGAATCTAACCTTATGACAGGTGTATTAAAAATTTAGAGAGTAAACAAATACTTTGTCTCATTACAGATACTCTCCTAGAGAAAGCTTAATTATTTTAGTAATGTGTTCTAATGTAGTCACAGACTGTAATGAATACATTCATTCAACAGATATGTATTCATTTTAAAGTTTGCATTTTTATACATACTGTAATTACTTAGAAGCCATTTCAATACTAATTTGGTCCCTTTTTAGTAGCTTGCACAGTGGAATTAAAACTTACCAGGGATTTCACAAAGTAAATTTGCAAGTTAAGTAGAATGGCCTATGAGGTAAAAAGGAAAATCTACCATTCATTAAATGTTTAAATGAGTTGGATACATGCAAGCTAGAAGAAAGCAGAGTTACCACAACTTCTATAGAAACAGGAATTATTACAAGAGCCTTTCATTATCATTGATGCTTGACTGGGAGAACTTCTCTGGTCTTTGCTGGCTTTGTCCTCCTGTCAGGAGATTATACTATACTTGGGATGGAATGGTGTCTTAGTCTGTCTGGGTTGCTCTAATAAACATACAATAAACTGGGTGGTTTAAGAACAACGCAATTTTATTGTACACAGTTCTGGAGGCTGAGAAGTCTAAGATCAAGACACCAGCAGATTTGGTGTCTGATGAAGGCAAAGTTCATCGAGGCTTCTTGTTGCCTGCTCACATGGTGAAAGAGAAGAGCTAGATCTCTGGGGTTTCTTTCATGAGGACACTAGTCTCATTCCTCAGGGCAGAGACTTCGTGACTTGATCACCTTCTAAGGGCCCAGACTTCTAAGACTGTCACACTGGGGACTGGATTTCAATGCATGAATTTGGGAGGGGGGACCCAAGCATTTAGACCACAACAAATGATAATTTCAGTCAATCATTCATCCAACAAAACCTGATTATCCTACTCGATAATAAACACTCTAGGGTAGTAGATGACTAAGGGGAAAATATCCAAAGAAAAGAAACATTTCACTTTGGCTAGTTTTTTTAGGGGATCATGAGTTATCTCTTTACCCTCAAGTTCTTCAAACAATGAAGTTTGAAGTTTCCTTTCAAGTAAATCCAATAGGCTCTGCAATCATTGGATCAGTCAGGTGTCAACAAAGCCTTAGGATACATGTCAGTGACTCTCTTATCTCCTTGCTACTATGTTCAGTCTTGATTCTTCACATTTCATTTTTCTAGAAAATTAATCCCCTCAAGTTTATCTTTAAGAAGGTGTCAAAGTTGTACCATTTCCTGGGCTTGCAGCCATTGTTTCAAACTCAGTGTGTCTATAATTACCTTATCTTTTATCCCAAGCCTTTTGTCCTCTAATCTCTTTCTTTCATCTTTTACATTTTTCTCTCTCATCTTTCATCACCCCATGCTCGCTACAAACTGGACCCTAAGCCCTGGGAATTCATTCTACTAGTCTTTTTAAAATCTATTTCTTCTTTTCCTCCATTAATAACTCAACTTTCTAAATTTGAGCCTTGATTGCCCCAGACTTGAATTACTACAATGATTTTCAGTGTAGTTTCCCCAAACACCAGCCTGTCCCTATCTTCATTCCAAGTTCCTTAAATAATTAAGTGATGACTCCTAAATTATCACTCCCAGACTCCCAACTAGCAAAATATACAAGCACCAAAAAAACACTGAAAGAGTTCCTAGTTATTACAGGATAAAATTGGCATTGTTTACACAACTTTGACCCCTTTCTGCTCTACTCCATCAACTTTATTGACCCTGACCAGATTTGTAAAAAATTGTTATTGTTAGTCGTTGTTTTTCTTATAGCTTTGCCTTTTCTTAAACCAGTTTGCCATGACCTTTCCATGCTTCATTATTTTTATTTTTTTGAGGCGGGGTCTTGCTCTGTTGCCCAGGCTAGAGTGCAGTGGCACAATTTCGGCTCACTGCAACCTCCACCTCCCGGGTTCAAGTGATTCTCTGGCCTCAGCCCACAGAGTAGCTGGGATTACAGGTACCTACAACCATGCCTGGCTAATTTTTGTATTTTTAGTACAGACAGGGTTTCACCATGTTGGCCAGGATTGTCTCAAACTCCTGACCTCAGGTGATCCACCCACCTTGGCATCCCAAAGTGCTGTGTTTACAGGTGTGAGCCACCGCGCCTGGCCACTTTTATAACTGTGTAAATTCTATCAATCTAGTAGATCTAGTAGCACTTCAAAAACCACCATCTCTATATAGTGCTGTATTTTTTCTGCTTTTCAATATACATTTATATTTCCTTTGAACTTACACTGCAGAATTTTTTCTCGTGTTTTTAACTTATATATTATTTCTCAATATTCTTTAATCCTTATGTTGTCATTCAATTATGTATGTTTCATTATCCTATCTGCAAAAATAAATTGTAATCTTGTTTTGGATGCAAGAATTTGTCGTTATTCTTAAAAAAAAAAAAAATCCCCCTACAGGAATAAACACTTACTAAATTTACTTATTAAAAGTAAACAATTGTTATAAAAATGTTTAAAGTTACCCAAGAGCCTACTGTTATCACAAAAGTAGCTTCAAAATTGACTACATAAAGTAAAATCATCTTCCTGGAGGATGAAATTGTTCCTATAGAAATGTGTGGATTTGGGGCTGTGGTAACTGAAAATGAATATCAAAAGATATCCATGTTCTAACCCCTGGAGCCTGTGCCTTACATGGCAAAAAAGATTTTGTTGACATTATTTTGTTAAAGATCTTGAGATATGGAGATAATCTTGTGTTGTCTGGATAGCCATGCTACCACATGTATCCTTATAAAAGGGAAGCAGAGGGAGAAGAAAGCAGAAGAAAAGATCATGTGACCATAATGGCAGAGCTTGGAGTAATGAGGCCAATAAGCCAAGGAATGGTTGCAGTCACAAGAACCTGGAAAAAGCTAAGGCTGGATTTTTCCCCCAGATCCTCTGGAGGGAAAGAGGCCCTGCTGATACCCTATTCCCACCCAGTAAAGCTGATTTTGGACTTCTGGCCTCCTGAAATGTGAGAGGATAAATTCCTGTTTAAGCTGCCAAGTTTGTGATAATTTGTTTTACCAGCCACAGGAAATTAAGGGCTCACAAAGAAAATTCTAGAAACAGTTATAGCTCAGAGTTCATAACTAGCCCACTTATTTGGACAAAGGATTCTAAGGTACTAAACCTTCCTCAAAGTTGGAAACATACATGATTTAATCCTGATACTTCTAAAAATGATGTAATAGCTAGAAAGAATGGACCTAAATTATATAGTACTGATTCTTCAGAAAGTTTTAATTGTAGAATTTTTGTTTTTAGAGATTCTATTTTAACTCAAATTTTTGTATTCTCTACCATCATAGTAATTGTAAATAACATTGTCAATGAATTATAAATCCTATATTAATAAAAATATAAAATAACTAAAATGAAATCCTTAAAATATTAAATGATATTGGCTCCTTCTGTTATTAGTTAATAAGTCCTGCATAGGAGTGTTAAAATTGTTTTATCCAGTAATTGAGCAAAAAATCAACAAATAACATTTTCTTGAGTCAAGAAAATTACATTTATATTAGAGGAACATCTGTGAAAACTTGGAGTTGATAAAAAACTTGTAGGAATTTGTGATCTGATCCTGCCAGGTGTTGCCCGGCCACAGTATTTTCTAGCATAGAAACGTTAAATATGTCACGTTTGACCCTTTTCTTTCCCTGACAAGAGTTACTCAAAAATCGTAAGTTTTTTTTTTTCTTAAGGTCTCCTAAAAATTGAAAACTAGTATTGGCTGTTTTTCAGATTTATCTTTTAAGTATTGTACAGTCTAATTTTATGTTTCTACCTATTGATAACATCTACCATGTAAGACATTTTTTCAAAAGTCTTAGAAAAATTGTCAATTCAAGTCAATCTAGAAAACACCTTTTCCATTTTCATAAAGTATTTAAAATCAATTTCATGGAATTCTACATTCATTTAAGTAAGTCACAACTTTGGTTCTTTGCTTTCTAGCTATGAGTACAAAGTTGATTATGTGATTCCTTGTGTGAATAACATTAAAAAACAGCTTCATAAAAGTTCAGATATTCCTGGTGTTAAAATCATAAGGATGTCTACTATGATTCTTGATAAGAAAAAGCAGTACATGGAAAAGGGACTATGGCACCAACAAGGGAAGGACACCAGACCAAATTGGAGAAGACAGTGTCTAAGAAGGCATCCTAGAAAATAACAAAGTATGTTAGTGCAAATAGTAGGACAAAAAAATTTATTCTGTTGATTAATTGGTTAAAGTATATCACCATCATCCAATGCATAACTGAAATTAATATTACATTTCTATAAGACTTAAACATTAAAATGATATTCTTTTTTTAATGTACATAAATGTGTATCAGTTTTATGAATGGGATTCTAAGAATATTTGGAAAAACTGCCCTTAAAGTGAAATATCACAGAAAGTGTATAAAGCAGAAAGTTTACTACCCGGGTTTAATAAAACCCCAATACGTACACAGACACATACACATAGATACAAAGGCGTACCTCAACCGTCAAGACATCTTTTCTTACTGAAAATGGAAAGCTGTTACCTGAAAAATTTACTAAAAGGAAAATGTTTTGCTACTAACAGCATCCACTTAGTACCCATTACCCACCAATTTATCTCCTCTACAGCTCCTGTTATTTACAGATGGACTACAAGCTCTCTGCTGACTTTACCAAGATGGACTTGTCTCCATTAAACTAGATATTTATTCCCAGCAGAACTTATTACTCCTGTGTGCTCTTTTAATCTTCTGACCCTCATTCTTTTCTCCACCTTGTCTTCAAATATTTTTCTCCTGTTTTATGCCTAATTCCTTTTGACTTGAGGCTATAACCTTACTCATTACTGTGAAATGTATTCTTGTTCAAGTAACCTTCTGGTCAACATTTTATCATATTTAATATTTTTAATTAAATGATTTGAATGCATGAGTCTATGTGAAGAATATTAAGGTCTTTTGAAATACTCTCCTATTCCCCATCACCCTTCGACTAGCTGGATGCCTATTTTTCATTGAGGACATAATTATTTTCACTATAACCATTTTAAGCATTTTATAATAGATAATATAACTTTATCTTGGCTTAATCTGTGTAGTAACAGTTTATTATTTTCTAGGTAAGGTAAATAATGTCTATGATTTCTAAATTAACAGTGTTGCCTAGCCCACTTTTATATTCTTGAGAAGGCAAGCAGAATCCATACTTATGATTAGTTGCTTTGCTGTACTTGTGATTGTCTTCATCTTAATGCATTTGCAATTCCATCCTAGTTATGATGACAGTTTTGGAAGAAATTAGGCAAGCGTATTCCTAGTTTTTTGCTTTTTAAATATGAAAACTGATTTTTTTCAGAAATGAAAAGATAGCACAATAAAGCCAAGATGACATAAAACTAGACAAGAAATTCATGTTCGAATATTTGACTAGGCAATGCTAATACTTTATCTCAGGAAGAAAAACATTAAGTTTAGAAAAAGAAAACGTGAAAAAATATGCAAGTGAAATGAAGATATTTGATATAATATTTTATAGCACAAAAAACATTTTATATTCTGTATAAGATTTTTAAAGGATTCCTTGCTTAAAACTTAACCAGTTTTTAAATGGAGTCATCAAATATAAAATACTATTGAAAGCAGCCCAATGTGAGGAGACTAATCAAATGTAAGCTACACATCAATGTGGCTAAAACAAAATGTTTTAGATATGTCATTTAAAGTTAACTATCCCATATATATTTTGCCTTGCTATGAATATAGACATAGTGGTCATACTATGTCAGCAAAGTATCTTCTATTATATATTTTACTTGCCCTAATTATATACTCATGTCAAGTAAAAAGGAATTGGATCTGAGAGATGAGATTGTCATTTTTCTATATAAATGATGAAAAATTATTTCTAATTTTTATTTTCCAAATCTATTCTTACCATTAAAAACTATCTTTATACTGAAATATGTCTAATATATTTTTCTTTGCACAAGAAATTTTTATATATGTTTTCTAGGATTTTATTGCATTCTACAGTAATTTGAAGCATGTATTAGTATGAGATGGGTTTTTTCTTTTTAATTACTTACATCATATATAATTACACATATAAAATATATATATACACTTGTTATAGAGAGATAGATATCCCTGGTTAAATCCACTTGGACACAAGATTTATTATAAATAGGCACACAAACCATATACTCGATCTCATAGGGAATACAAAAGAATCATTAGCAATACACCAAGCATTCATAATGCTCTACAGGAAGCATTCAAAAAAAGGTCTGATAAGGACAGGAATGGAATGGGTCTAAAAGACTCCACAAAGCACTTGGCATGCACAGAGAGCAGAGGGTGAGTAGGAACAGCAAGGACACTGCGACAAATGGAATTGAAAGTCTGGAGTGGGACAGTGGAAAATTAAGTTTTATAAGTAGAGGAGCTAAGATTACAATAGACGGTAAATGTCAAGCAAGGGAATTTTGACTTGAGGGGACAAAAGCAATGAGCTTTCAGACTACAATGGTTGTCAAAGGATAGTGTGTAATAAGCATCATGAAAATACTTGCACATTCAGTTTTGTTATTAAAAATGACACAGTGAATTCAGCCAAATATGAAAAGGACTTTTTATTCACGTTATTTAGTATTGAAGTATAATTTCACAGCAAGCAGGGGCAGACTGTAGAACCTTTTTCAATTCATTTCTTTTATTCTGCTATCAAAGGATTTGATCCAATACAAAGCATGAAGCTGCATGTGGTGTATACAGAAATGATACCTTTCCATTAAAGGAAAAAGGCTTCAGTAGGTAACCATGGAAACAGCCTAGTGTCCATTCCAATTTCTAATAGAAAATCTTGGTCTTCTAATGAAAACCTACCAGATAAACATATTTCTACTCCAACTCTCTAGTTCTAACTCTCTAAAAAGATTTGGAATATTCATTTAATTTAAAAAAGTAAAATATGTGTTTATGACTGTAATATGCAAAATTTGATTTTCTTTTAACCAAAAAATTCAAACATGCATTTTAAGATCATAACACCAAGGAATGATCAAAGCAGTCTTGATAGCTCACTGTGGCCAGTGTCCAATTCATGGTTTACACATTAATGAGAGCAAGTGCCACTTCTGGGTGGCAGAAATTGTCATGTTCCAATCCACCTAACAAAGAGACCTGATTTTTTTTTCTTCACTCCGTGAGTAAACCAAGTGACGCATGAGCTGGGCTTATTTTTTATTGTTATACTTTAAGTTCTAGGGTACATGTGCACAATGTATAGGTTTGTTACATAGGTATACATGTGCCATGTTGGTGTGCTGCACCCATCAACTCGTCATTTACATTAGGTATTTCTCCTAATGCTATCCCTTCCCCAGCTCCCTACCCCACAACAGGCCCCAGTGTGTGATGTTCCCTGCCCTGTGTCCAAGTGTTCTCATTGTTCAATTCCCACCTGTGAGTGAGAACATGTGGTGTTCGGTTTTCTGTCCTTGCGATAGTTTGCTGAGAATGGTGGTTTCCAGCTTCATCCATGTCCCTGCAAAGGCCCTGAACTCATCCTTTTTTATGACTGCATTGTATTCCATGGTATGTATGTGCCACATTTTCTTAATCTGGTCTATCATTGTGGACATTTGGGTTGGTTCCAAGTCTTTGCTATTGTGAATAGTGCCACAATAAACATACGTGTGCGTGTGTCTTTATAGTAGCTTGATTTATAATCCTTTGGCTATATACCCAGCAATGGGATGGCTGGGTCAAATGGTATTTCTAGTTCTAGAACCTTGAGGAATCGCCACACTGTCTTCCACAATGATTGAGCTAGTGTACACTCCCACCAACAGTAAAAGTGTTCCTATTTCTCCACTTCCTCTCCAAGCTGCACTTATTTTTTAAATGTAGGAATCTTAATGTGGTATTACATATAAATCTAACATAAGGACATGGCCCCCAATTTCTGACTTAAGCTTTTAGAGACAAGTTAAAATTGATCTCTAGGATCCCTTGTACAGAAGAATTTCATGTAATTTTTGTAGCTCATGCCAGCTCCAGGAGGTACAACATAACCTTCCCCCTCCCCTGGCATGTGTGCTGTGTTGACTTTCTTCCAAAGATTACAATGTGGGAGAGGATAGTGGCAACTTTACAATGGAGAACTATTGGCAAATACTACCTTGAGTATGTAATCAAGATTCTATAATGTGAGTCATAGTGATACCATACACCCTTGATATGATGTGATGAGAATGGCACTGTACCCTTGTGGTCTTCCACCCCCAGCCCTAGACCCCTAATCCAACCATGAGATAAACATTAGAAAAATTCAAACTGAGAGATATTCTATAAAGTGCCTGATAAGTATTTCTCAAAACCATCATCAAAAAGATAAAAGTCTGAGCATCTATCAGAGTAGGCTGAGGGGATATGATGACTAAAAATGTATTGTGGGATGGGATCTTGGGAAAAAAGGAGCATGGATTGAATTTGCAGGGGAACGTGATGGAAAAACCTAATGAAATCTGAGTAAATGCTGGAGTTTATAAAAGTATCACCAAGAAGTGAAATGCTAAGTGTGTGGAAAGAACATGGGACTTGGAGCCTGACAGACCATGGTTCCAAGACTGGCTCTCCCACTTGCAAACGGAGTGACTTTGTAGAGCTTCTTTAACCTTTGCAAACCTCATAATCCTAATTTTCAAAAGAGGAATAACACTGTATGTGCTATATCATATTTAATATACAGTATATTTTAAATGGCATCTGTCTTTCCTAACACACAACAGTCGCTCCCAAAATGTTCTTTCTCCCCTTGCTTCCAGCCCAACATCAAAAGGCTAGCAACTCTGACCCTCTGTCTGGAGGTTTGCACTCCAAAGGCTGCTTTGCCCATCAGTCACATTAAATTCTGCTCCCTGGAAGCTCACCTCAAGCAAAAGGTGAGGGCAGATGATGTATAAATATCTCAGCCCTGTCACTCTTTGAGGGACTAATTCTGACATGCTTATTCTACACTGGTTGCCAGGGATCCCCAACAGAATTAAGCTCTAGTTATCCATAGTGTAAACAATTAGAAAATTTACCATGTATTAGCCTTTTCTCTTCCCTACCACCACACTTGTCTTTTCTGAGATCATATTCCTAATAAACTACTTGCACTTGAATTACTGTCTCAGTGTCTGCATTTGGGGGAACCCAAACTAAATAGATCCTGCTCTTAGTTTGCAGCAATACTGAATGCTGTAAGTAAATAAGATTTCTTTAAACTTGAAACTATCTAGAAAACTTTGATATTATTTGCACCCAATGCAAGCATTGTGGTAATAACTGCAAGGTAAATTTTGAATATTGCGTCTGGTAAAGAGTACTTTCCCTTTACAGATAGAGAGTTGAAAACGATACATAAATATATCATTATATCATTTAGGACATTATAATTTGGCTTTCTAGTCTTTTTATATATGTAACAATTTTATCTAATTACATGCTTGAATATATCTGGTATAGTATATACCAGAGTTTTAGGAAGTATCTAAAGATATAAGTGAAAACTTTTAAAATTATATGAAATGTTACAAAAACACCTGTAAAAGACATTCAGATGGGAGAGCAAAAAGTCTTCTATTATTTTTAAGCTATTAAACTGAACACTAAAATTAATATAATAGTTTATATAGGTATCATGTGAATAATATATATTATTGTTGTTATGTCTATTTTACATTCACAGGCTTAGATCAGTAAGAACCTCAAAGACCAGATATGTTGCTGCACAGTGGTACCAACTAATGAGACAGGCATAAAGGAAAACTATGTATGTATGTATGTTACCCATTGCTAAAGAAGAATATCTCATTTAGGAGTCAACACTCTTCCCTTGAAATATATGTTCAAGAGCCAGTTCTTCATAGAATAAATATTTAGGAATGATACAGTTGAAAAAACATAGACGAATATACCATCAAGAGAAAGATAAGTTGCTAGAAGACCATTATGCAAAGAATGGAGTTCAAATGAGGTTGGAATAGTGGGAGAAATTCTTACAGAAATGATAGCAGTGGGTTAGATGTATGTGTATTGAATTCAGTTCATGAAGGTCATGTGTAATTTGGATAAACCAGACACATTCAACACACAGAAAAATATGTTGAATAAATAGATGATTGAATACCTGAGACAAAGAATGATGGAGATGCATCGTGAAAAATGGTGTTTCACATGGTGAGAACCATTCTAGTTTTTGCGTGTTTCCTTTTTCCTGATGGTCCCATATTAGTTTTCTATTGTTTCATAACAAATTGCTACAAATTTAGTGGCTTAAAACAACACAAAATTATTGTTTCACAGTTTGTAAGAGGAATTCAGGCACAGTGTGGCTGGATTGTCTGCTCAGGGCCTTACACAGCTGAAATTCAGGTGTTGGCCAGAGCTGTGATCTCAGTTGAGTCCCTGGGGATTCCTCTTCCAACCTCTCTGGTTCCTGGCAAAATTCAGTTCCTTGCAGCTGTAAGATTGACTTCCTATCTTTGTTTGTTGTCTGGTTCTCTGCCAGGGTTGCTCTCTGCCAGCAGCTAGAGACTGCCCTCAGTTATGTGCCATGTAGCTCTCTCTAAATCATGGCAGTTTTCATCATCAGACCATCTGGAGATTCCCTCTGTTCAGTGCTAACCCAAGGTTGTATCTAATATCTTTGTAATATAATGTAATGTGATCTTGAAATGACCGTCCTGTCATGGCCACAGTCTGTCCCGCACTTAAGGAAGTTATATAGGGCATGTATACCAGGGGACAGAAACCTTGGATCATCTGCAGATTATACATCAGTCACAAAAAAAAGCAACCTCTGTACATTCAAGCATAATTTGTGGGATATATTTTGGAAGGGATTCCCAACTCAGCTTAAATTTGTAATTTATATTCTTCAATACTGCAATAGTAAAATATGAGTATCTGCAGCATAATATTTATAAATTAGATTTCCCAAATTGTAGACTTCCTTTAAAACCCTTCAGGGCAGAGTCAAGTACTAAAAAAATACATACAATTTAACATCGGTAATGTTTAAAATGGGAAGTTTTAACAATGAAGTAGAAAAGAGAAATGTCAGTCACATTTTGTTATTATATTACTACATATTGCTTATTGTATTATCTTGCACTCTTGCTCTGTTTCCCATAAAGACTAGGGAATTTCAAAGACAAATTGTTTTCATTTCAATTCAGTTAGTAATTATTGGACACTACTCTCCTACTAGAAGAGTTTGCACAGGGATTCAAAATGTATCCTTAGCATTGTTATTGAATCCACGAGATTTTTTTTAAAAGAACCTAAAAACCGATAGGAAAAGATGAGATAGAATATAATCAAATGTAGATATTATGCATGAATATTGCACAGAAAATCACAAATATTTAGATATTACTTGAGGCAAATGTTTTGTTTAGAGCTTACAGGAATTTGAACTATTCAATCTGTAAAATAGCCCATGAAAGAGAAGGCATATATTTATCTCTTTTCTCAGATGAGGAATCCAACATTTTGACAGAGACTCCCAGTAACTCTGGTCCTGAGTCATAGCTCTCAAACTTAGGTTTGTGTAATCTTCCAGAGCTCATTTTTCCAGTATTATCCAATTCCAAATATATACAGATATGATATCTGCAGTACAATGGCAGATAAGCCATCTGGGTAAAAATGCTAAGAGAGTGCTAAATGAAGAAAGTGAAGAGTGTATGAAGACTTTAAGGAGACTAGCCTTTTGCTTGGCAAAGTGGAGTGGGAAGGATAGTCCTAGTGATGTGATCAGCACATACCTGGTCAGGGATGGAAGAATGAGATGGCCTGCTGAGTGCAAATCAAAAAAGCATCAATTATTATATTGAGGTGAAAGCAGAAAGAGTTAACGCTTTACAGATGATATTGAAGACAGGATGAGAATAGTGAACATAAGGTGCATACCCACATCCTGTTTTTAGTTATATAATTTTAGAGCATTAAAGCTATAAAAAGTAAGTGATATCTAGATGCGTAAGCGTAAGTTAAGAGTATACAGCTAGATGCTACTTACTCCTCCTGACCCTCCTCTGCACAAACCACTGAGCTAACAGCCTATAGATGAAACCTGAAATCAATTCATGCATAGGAAAAGGTGCTGTCTGGGAATAAACTTGGCAGCTCTACTGGTGAATTCAATTCCATCTATGAATTCTCCACACTGACTTCAGGATGATGTGACATGTGGAGAAAGATAATATTTTAAAAAAATAATTTGCATTGCTAAAGGTATAATTTTTGTTGCTAAACAGTTTTCCCTTTGATTTCAATACAAATTTTCTTGGGTTATTTTTACAGATGAGAGAGAAAATCATTATGACAAGTTTATTTTCTTATAAGTTATATTTCTGGATTTTCTTTCTTTTTTTTTTTTTTTTGACATACTTTTCAAATTGAGTACGTTCCAAATACCTAAAGAGATCTCTCCCAGAGGATGCAAAGGACCAAAATGACTAAATAATGGGTGTGTAAAGAGAAGTTGAAGCACGCAGACAAGTAGTGGCAAATAGCAGATCTTCAGGTTCAGAGGGACCTCTGTCATTAAGCGGCTTGGACATACTGGGTGAATCCTGTAACTTCTTTGGCTTCAGTTTCATTTACAAAGCGAAGCCGTTGGCATAATTGGATATATATCAAACTGTGAGCTTTTATAGTAAATATTATCCTGAGGAACTCAAACAAAAGTATTTTATAATTTAAAACTAAATGTAGGAAAATCAAAACCTATATGATAAAGCTGCACCAAATATACATGTAGACATTTTGAATTCAAATATCTATTCATTTGTAAACTATACCTTAATAAAAAATAAAACAAAAATGAATATATATATTTGTATCTAGGAATACATTGTTTTATTACTCTTTGCTTCATTGTACTTCACAGATATTGCACTTTTTAACAAATGGAATGTTTGTGGCAACCCTACATGGAGCATGTCTATTGGCCTCATTTTTCCAACAGCATGTGCTCACTTGATGTCTTGGGTCATACTTTGGTAATTCTCCCAATATGTTAAACTTTTTCATCATTATTTTATCTGTTATGATTATGATCAGTGATTTTTATGTGACTATTGTAATTGTTTTGGGGTGCTGCAAATCGTACCCATATAACAACAGCAAACTTAACTGATGAATGTTGTGTGTATTCTGACTGCTCCACAGACCGGCCATTCCCTCTCTCTTGCTCCTCAGGCCTTCCTGTTCCTAAAACACAACAATATTGAAATTAGGCTGCTTAATAACCCTACAATGGCATCTGTGGGTTCAAGTGAAAGGAAAGTCACATGTTTCTCACTTAAAATCAAAAGCTATAAAAGATTAAGCTTAGTGAGAAGTATGTCAAAAGCCGACATAGGCCAAAAAGTAGGCTTCTTGCACCAAACAGCTGGCAAAATAGTGAAGGCAAACAAAAAATTCTTGAAGGAAATTGAAAATGTTACTCTAGTAAACGTATAAATGAAAAGAGAGCAGACAGCCTTATTCCTTATATAGAGACAGTTTTAGTGGTTTGGATAGAAGATCAAACAAGCTATGAAATGCCTTTACGCCCAAGCTTCACCACAGCAGGGCCCTAACTCTAATTCTATGATGGGTGAGAAAGCTGCAGAAGAAAAGTTGGAAGCTAGCAGAGGTTGGTTTATGAGTTTTAAGGAAAGAAGTTCTCTCTATAACTTAAAAGTGCAAAGTGAAGTAGCAATTGCTGAGGGAGAAGCTGCAGCAAGTTATCCAGAAGATCCAGCTGAGATCATTGATAAATGTGAATACAGTAAACAACAGATTTTCAACGTAGACAAAACAGCACTCAATTGGAAGAAGATGCCATCTGGGACTTCCATAGCTAGAAAAGCGAAGTCAATGCCTGGTTTCAAAGCTTCAGAAGACAGGCTGATTCTCTTGTTAGGAAAAATACAGCGAGTGACTTTCAGTCAAAACCAATGTTCATTTACCATTCCCCATATCCTAGGGCTCTTAACAATTACGCTGGATCTCCTCTGCCTGTGCTCTGTAAATGGAACGACAAGGCCTGGATTACAGCACATCTGTTTACAACATGGTGTACTAAATATTTTAAACTCACTGTTGAGACCTATTTCTCGGGGGAAAAAAAAAGATTCCTTTTAAAATATTACTCTTCATTGATAATTTACTCGGTCACTCAAGAGCTCTGATGGAGATGTACAAGAAGATTAATGTTTTAATGTCTGCTAACACAATATTCATTCTGCAGACCATAGATCAAGGAGTAAGTTCAACTTTCAAGTCTTACTATTTAAGAAATACATTTTCTAAGACTCTAACTGCCATAGTGATTCCTGTAATAGATCTGGGCAAAGTAAATTGAAAACTTTATGGAAAGTATTCACAATTCTAGATACCGTAAATAACATTTGTGATTCATGGGAGGAGGTCAATATATCAACTATAACAGGAGTTTGGAAAAAGCTAATCCCAACCCTCTTAGATGACTTTGAGGGGTTCAAGACATCCGTGGAGGAAATAATTGCAGATAGGGTAGAAGTAGCAGGAGAACTAGAGTTAGGAGTGGAGTCTGAAGATGTGACTGAATTGCTGCACTCTCATGCTAAAACTTTAATGAATGAGCATTGCTTCTTATTAATGATCAAGGAAAGTGGTTTCTTGAGATATAATCTCCTATTGAAGATGCCGTGAACACTGTTGAAATGACAACAAAGTATTTAGAATATTACATAAACTCAAGTTGATAAAGCAGTGGCAGGTTTTGAGAGGATTAATTAAAATTTTAAAAGAAGTTCTACTGTGGGTAAAATGCTATCAACTAGCATCACATGCTACGGAAAAATCTTTAGTGAAAGGAAAAGTTGATTTATGTGATAAACTTCATTGTTGTCTTATTTTTAAAAATTACTATATCCACTTAAATTTCATCAGTCACCACTCTGGTCAACCTGCAGCCATCAGCATTGAGACAAGACTCTCCATCAGCAGAAAGATTACCACTCACCAAAGGCTAGGATAATTGTTAGCATTTTTAGCAATAAAGTATTTTTAATTAAGGAATATACATTGTTTTTTGAGACACAATACTACTGCACACTTAATATGGCTACTGTCTAGTGTAAACATAACTCATAGGCACAGGGAAACAAAAACATGTGTCTTGCTTTAAATTTGATACTTGTTTTATTGTAGTGATCTGAAACTGAACCCACAGAATCTCTGAAGTATGCCTGTGTATACGCATGTACATACATACACACTCACACCCCCTTCATCTATGGATGAAAAAAGGAAAGAAAGAAACCCTGTGGCAAGATAGAGCAAGTAGAGGGTGTTTAATTCCTGAGCCCTTTGCAGAAAGAGACAAAATTCAGGTCCCAATAATACAGCAATGCCTTTCCTTTCTTGCTTTGTAACTTGTACTGCTGGAACAAGGTTTCATTAGCAAGGCTCATGCTAGAGATTTGAGCAAACTTTTGTTTGTAGTTTTTCTAAAGGATCATGAAAAAAGAGTATTTTAAAAGAAGTAACTATATATACATTAGGATTTTAAACATAATACAATTGGTAAAAAAAAAAAAAATGTGGACACCTAGTCTTTCATTATGTTAAATTAATTTAACCAAATATTTTAGATCCTTCTCACAGAAGTCCTTGAAATTATTTAGATGTTGTTTTAGGTATTTGAAGAATCTTAAAATATCTTTGGACATTCTCCCTAAAAAGAAAAATCCAGAACAAACCATACATGTAGGTGAAAAATAAAGAATGCTTACCATCTGATATGATTTGGCTGTGTCTCCACCAAAATCTCATCTTGAATTGTAGCTCCCATAATCCCCACATGTCATGGGAGGGACCTGGTGGGAGATAATTGAATCATGGGGGCAGGTTTTTCCCATGCTGTTCTCATGATAGTGAATAAGTCTCACGAGATGTGATGGTTTTACAAAGGGCAGTTCCCTGCACACGCTGTCTTGCCTGCCACCATATAAGATGTGCCTTTGCTCCTCCTCCACCTTCCACCACAATTGTGAGCCTCCCCAGCCATGTGGAACTGTGAATCCATTAAACCTCTTTCCTTCATAAATTACCCAGTTTTGGGTATGTCCTTATAGCAGTGTGAGAGTGAACTAAAACATCATCTATGGAAAGAAAAATATTGAGATTAAAAGGATTTGAGATTTGAATTTGCTTTATATATAGCATCATCCATTATAGATAGTACTCATTTGATTACAAGATAAATTCAGAGGCAGAAATCATTATGACCCCAATAAAGTATACATAAAATCAGGAAAATCACCTAGTCATAAAACACCTTTATGAAGATATAGCTATAATAGAAAAGTATTTTGAAAATGGTTGATTTTGTGCTGGTGGAAAGTATAACTGGATGTTAAAATTTCAGCCCAGATACCAAGATACAATAAATGTGAAATGTAAAATCAGATTTCCCTATGCAAAATTTGCAATGGCAATCTAAAATCAGATTTTCCTGTGCAAAATTTGAAAAGACACTTTGGAAATCTGATTCTGTGACATTAGACACTTCAACCAGCATGAGGAGGAAAAGGATGTATGTTAGTTTGCTGGAGCTTTTGTATAAAATTATTGCAAACTAGGTTCCTTAAAACCATAGAAATTTATTGTCTTACAGTTCCAGAGGCTAGAAGTCTGAAATCAAGTTGTCAGAAGTGCCATACTCCCTCTGAAACCTAAGGGAGAATCATCTTTTTCCGCTTCTAGCTTCCAGTGTTTGCCAATAATCGTTGGTGTCCCATGGCTTGTAGATGCATCATTCCAGTCTCTAATTCCATCATCACATGGCTATCTTTTCTCTGTCTCTATTCTTTTATAAGGACACCAGTCCTTTTAGATTAAGGGCCCATCTTACTCCAGGATGACTTCATCATAAGGACTATCTCCATAAGTGTACACATTTTGCGGTACTGGTGGTTAGGACTTCAATCTATCATCTGGGGAGCCACAGTTCAACCCATAATGGAAGGTATCAGAATATGGAGAAGATTGTAAGATTTTGCCTGGAGAGAATAGTTGCCCTGCCTCTAGAGAAGATGGGCTGGGATTCTAGCTTCCAGTAAGAAGAGGATTCAAAGCAG
Organism: Chlorocebus sabaeus; assembly: GCF_047675955.1. NCBI lineage: Eukaryota > Metazoa > Chordata > Mammalia > Primates > Cercopithecidae > Chlorocebus > Chlorocebus sabaeus. Next base: position 41,672,278 of record NC_132913.1, read on the forward strand.
GGAAGTTCTTGAGTGTGCAACCCATGCAATCAGAGCCCTACAATCTTGGAATTCTTGATAATTTTATGAAAATAAGTTCTGCATTTTCATTTTGCACTGGGACCTGCAAATTATGTAGGATGCCAGTTGGAGAGCTTGCTATATGCTTCTGGTATATGGCAGGCTGTGAGCTGACTCACACACGATAAGGCTGGCTTGTGACAACTGAATACAGGGAACTGACTGCACTGCCTAGTGTTAGCCTGTCTCCCAGAGTTTTCACAAAAAGTGGCTCACTTGTAAAATATGCATTGTCCTCTTTCTTTGCACTTCAGTTAAGAGGTGCTCAGCGATGGGAATCTCTAAGAAAATCCAAATGATCTCAGAACAGGAAGCTTTAAATCTCTGGCAGGCCAGAGAACAGGAAGGAGTTATACACAACAGTTCAAGTAAGACCTCTTTTACAGCTTTGCCACTCTGGAAGAATAAAAAAATTAAAAAAAAAAAAAAATGATTAGCAGACTGGGTGAATTTGGGAGTGGGCAAGAACAGTGAGGGAAAAAAAAAAAGCTTAAGACGTAAAACAGAAAAAGCCTTTGCCTCTGCAGGCTGCCAACATAAATTAAGCCCAATGTGGAGAAGGGGGAATTATTTGATATTGCATTACATTTAGAGTTTTGATTAGTAATACTAAACAGTATATTCTAATTTCAGAACTGAATCCCAAGGTGACCTAAACAGGTTAGCCAAAAAAAAAAAAAAAAAAAAAAAAAAAAAAAAAAAAAAAAAAATCATGCACACCATATTTTTCACTTAGGAATAAGGAAAGATATGTTATCTACTCCAATACATTGTAAAGGGTTAGTGGTGGTGTGGCCTGAATTGTGTTCTTCTAGAAATTCATATGTTGAAGTCTTAACCCCCAGTTCCTTAGAATGTAACCATATTAGAGATGAGTCTTTAAAGAGGTAAAGTTAAAATGGCATCATTAGGGTGCCCTAATTCAATGTAACTGGTATTTTTATAAAAAGATATTAGGACACATGCAAACAGAGAAGGAAGACTGTGTGAAGACACACGGAGAAGATCTCTCTTACAAGCCAAAGAGAGCAGCCTCAGCAGAAACCAACTCTGCTAAGATCGTGATCTTGGACGTCCAGCCTCCAAACCTGTCAGGAAATAAATTCCTGTTGCTTAGGCCACCCAGTCCATAGTACTTTGTTATGGCAGTCGTAGTGAACTAATACAACAGTAAACAATAAAAACTGAGTTATTACAGTGAGTAATTAGTTTTGAAAGGCATAATAATCAACAAGGTCCATAAACTGGAGCATAGACATTACTACCTGTATCATTATCATCATAAGATAGCTGAGATTAAAAGAGTTGACTTAAAAAATGGCCATTTTAGTGGTGGTTTGTAGACCTAGCTTGACTGAAGGATTACATAAGAGTATATGTGATACTAGATAGCTCATAATTTTACAGATTAGACAACATGAACATTAAGTGTGAAACAGAATTTTAAAAGCACTATAAATTACTAAATCCATAGGATTCATGTAAAGAGCTCTATTTGTTACATTTTGCAATACTGTAAGTTGGTATATATTCATAGAAATATAAATACAATTGCACAATGAAAGAATAGAGCAAATTTATTTAATGTAATATACATGAAGCATAGAACACATTTTTTTAAAAAAAGGTAGTGTTCAGTTAATGTTAACTTCCTCCCTGTTTCCTCTTTTATAATGGAAGGAAAGCCACAGAGATTGATTGTTTTTCCCTGCTTCTAGTCACCTTAGCTTAATTAAAGTGATTAGACTTTGAACCAATTAATTGTCATTAAAGTCAGGCTGGCACTGGAACAAATGGAAACATATGCTAAATCTATGGTTCATGTAACTCGGTTCTGCTTTACTAAGTATTGGTAACCGATGATAAAGTAATTTGAGTGATAATCAGAAAAGGAAGAAGAATAGTTTCCATTATTTTAAGAGAATGTACAATGAGATTTTACTAATGAATGAATCAATCTTGTATAGTGTAGTTATCAACATACCTGATAGTTTAAAGTAAAGTGCTTCATTGGTGTTCAGGTTTGAAATATTTTAACTCACATAGGCATAAAGGTTTCAACCACAGCAAGGACAGGCTGGGCCTTACACATACTAACTGAGAGTGTCTGTGGAGTAGTGAGACGGAAAAACAAGCAACAGCTGTAGGGAATAGCTGCTCCGAGGAAATCCAGCATGAGATTCGGAGATTGTCCCCAAAGTCATAAAGGAACTCATAAGTAGTTAATCTAGAGGGTCATAATACAATGCTTAAATTATCAGAAATATCTGTCATCAGGTATTATAAACTCTCCCTTGGGACTTGTACAGCAGCCAAGGGCTCAGCTCAGACAGCAAGAGCAAACATTGCTGGACCCTTATACTAAAATTTCTTGGTGGTGTTGGAAAGAAATCCTCAATTTGGGATTAACTCCAAGACTGGGAATAATAACTCTAAATATCAGCTACTGAATTTTGTCTGTGTGCCAGAATCTCTGCAAAGTATTTCACATATAATGTTTTCAGTATACCCAAAGTGAATTTCATGAACCTTTTACAGTAGTAGATATGAAAAAAATTAATAATGACAATTATAGGTTCAAAAACTAATAGATATAAATGATAAATAATTGAGTTCAAACCTAATAATTTCCAGATTAGGTTTCAAGAATGGTATGTATATACTGACATGCACTGATTTTTGTTATTATAAAGAGTATAAAACATCCTAGAAACAAGCATAAAAATGAGATTATTTCTCAGGTACAAAAACAAATTAATCCTGATTTTACATTAATCCAAGAAAAACAAGGAAGCATTATCAACAGATTGTTTTTAACAAAAATTGCTTGTGAGCCAAATATTTTAACATCCATTAATTTTTTTCAAGTACAAAGGCCAAAAATTAATTTAACAGACATATAATTTATATACACATATAAGTACATAAACTATATCTTTCTTAAATGTAAATTACTTAAGATAGCTCTAATGACCACAAACTGAATCTAAATTAGAAATTGAGGATCAAGGGATGTGGTAGACTGCTCTCTAAAACTTTCAACAGGTACTGTTTCCAAACTATCTTAAGAGACTCGAGAAGAATATACTGTATAAAAACGGCCTGAGCCATTAGAAAATTAAGGCTGAAATGGACGTTATGAGGTTTCCTTTTACACTGGCATTTGTCACTTTAAAAGGAAGCAATTTTAATGTAGAAGGCTATCTTTGAGTATTGAAATAATCCTATCATCTCAGCTTAAGATTCTCACTTACATAATTAACTAAGTTTGTAATTGTGTTTAAAATAATACTGTTTGGGGAGGATATGAATATTTCTGTTGATGGGTTTTTATGTTATTCTTCTTAGGTGACCAGATGTTCTTCATAAAAACATATGAGCATGAACAAGTAATGAAGCTAGAAAATATATTTGTGAATTGAATACATGAAGTCTGTGATATATTTTGCATAATTCAATTAAATGTACTTCACATTTCTCAAAATTGTGTATTAAGTAAATGTATAACCTTTGTGAAAATTTTTCTGGGTTTTTTTTTGTTGTTGTTGTTATTGTTGTTGCTACTGTTGTTGTTGTTTTGAGACTGGGTCTTGCTCTGTCACCCAGACTGAATGCAGTGGTGTGATCATGGCTCAAGTAATCTGCCAACCTCAGCCTCTCCCACTTCAGCCTCCCAAGTAGTGGGGACAACAGGCATGTACCACCATGCTTGGATAATTTTCTTTTAATTATTGTTTGTAGAGATGAGATCTCTATATGTTTCCCTGGCTGGTCTTAAACTCCTGGCCTCAAGCAATCCTCTTGCCTTAGCCTCCCAAAGTGTTGGGATTACAGGCATGAGTCACTGACCCAGTCCCCAATAATTTCCTTTTAAGCGGTTGACAGAAGAGGGTATTTGTGTTCCATCATTGATTTTTCCACTTCCTCTCACCACTTCTTGTGATTTTCATAGAAGTCCTGAGAAGCAGTGCTGCAGAGGCAGCTCTGCCAAGATTAACTCGTTCAGCTTATGGAGCTCCAGAGTTTATATTATTTGTAAAGCTGACTTCCTCCAATTTCATCAGATATCTCTGAGAAACAAAAAGACTCTGACATGACCTTTCTCATTATCTTTTCTGTTGACATAGCAAGGAGAAAGAAAAACCCACAGAATACTGAACAATGCTTATCATAGCTAAAAGAAGAAAACACATTCTATAATTATGTGCTTAATAACCCTCATGAGGCTGGGCACGGTGGCTCACACCTGTAATCCCAGCACTTTGGGAGGCCAAGGCAGGAGGATCATGAGGTCAGGAGATTGAGACCATCCTGGCCAACATAGTGAAACCCCATCTCTACTAAAATACAAAACATTAGCCTGGCATGGTGGCGCATGCCTGTAATCCCAACTACTCAGGAGGCTGAGGCAGGAGAATCGCTTTAACCCGGGAGGCAGAGTTGCAGTAAGCCAAAATTGCACCACTGCACTCCAGCCTGATGACAGAGCAAGACTTCATCTAAAAATAAAAAAATAAAAAAAAAACTCATGAAACTTTAATAATCAATGTTGTAAATAAATTATTCACACCAGGAACAAAATAATAAAGATTATTATAGTTCAATTGAATTATCTAACAAAGAGTCCATAATCCACCATGACATTTCTTGGATATTTTCATAAGAATTGATGTAGTTAAGCCTAGGCAAACCATATTAAAGAGATAAGTATAGAGCCTACCTTTAATGAGATCTCTAGAGAAGATACATCTACAACCTTCAGAAGCTCACTGACAATATTTAATAAAATTTACACAATGTACTTATGTTATCAGAAGAAAGATTTAAACTTCTATATGAAAAAATGACATTGTAGAATTGGAGAACTGGTCATAAGATGGTAGAACAGGGACTACCCTTCATTGAGCTCCATGCAGTTTGCAAACTATATTTTCTTTAACCTACTGTGAGCTTTATAGTGCAAGTATCATGCAGGAAATACAGTGCCAGCAAATGGTGGGTATTTTAAAGTTTATTTTGTTAAACTGAGGTCTCACCAAAACATCATAAAACAGATGACTTTGTCCCTATTTTACAGTTGAGAGAAAAGACTCAAAGAGATGAATTAGCTGTCTCAGGATAACATGCCAGCAATCATTTGAAAATACAAGTTTATCTGATATGAAAGCTTCCATGGATAAATCTGCTCTATTGTAACATTTTAAAATGTACATATTATTTTATTAGCTGAATTTTATATTTTCAGGTATTTTCTTACACTGCTGACAAAGAAATTCGAACCGATGACTTGTGCTTGGATGTTTCTAGACTCAATGGACCTGTAATCATGTTAAAATGCCACCATATGAGAGGAAATCAGTTATGGGAATATGATGCTGAGGTATAGTATTTTCCTTAATTTACTTATTATTTGATGCTTGAGCTCAGTTATATATTTCAACATTCAACATTTAAATCTTAAGCTGGTTTTCATCTACATTGGCAGAATTAGATTTTAAGTATGCAGGTTCATATCGGTAACATTAGGATGGCATATCATATAAACAGGTTTTGCCAAATTGGTCCATTAATATAAAATATGAATGAGGACAATAAAATCAGTTTCGTGTATGACAACTTGTTATCTGCATGTACATGCCAAACATAAATTAGGCAAGGGGTAAGCTAAGCCTATCTGAGAGGTTTGTATGAAGATGTGTATACAGGATAATATTGACAATATGTACATATTTTCAAATTTTAAATTTTATGCCACTGATCACTGACATTTATGTTCCTCAACTGGAAGGAACAATATCTGACAAGATTAACAAGATTTCTTTACTGTTTACAATTATAAGTATTTCACAGAATTCAGTAAACTAATTAGTCACCTAAAAAGCTGAGTAGCCTCTTCTCAATATAGCACACCTTTCTGACAGAGGAGAGGGAGAGAAAACAACAAAATTACTGTTGGAAATTTATCTCCAGGCAGTGTGTAAAAACCAGATCAACCATCAGATGGAGCTAATAAAAAAGAAATATTTTCCTTTGCATAAAGAAACTTACTCTCGAAAACAGCTTCATTTCTTTCAGTTTTCTTTTATGATTAACAAAATGAATTGGTCTTCTGTGTTATATTTCCCATATTATTAAGTGGTAGGTGATTTATATAAAAGGAAAACTAAAGTTCATTCTGCTTAGAAGATAAATACTACTATAGAGGTAAATGGGTTTCACAGATGCAGTATTCCATGCAAGCCTAAAATTTTCTACAAGAATAACATTTTAAAAACCAGTCTACAGAGTTTTTTGGCATTGTTGATATTTTAACAAGACCTTTTAAAAACCTTTTTGAATGTCATTTTAATATTTCCATGATTCTGTAGTTTCTTAAGTTGAATATTAGAAAAACTTACTGAATTCTTATAGGATTTGAAACTGGTTATGTAGGGTTAATTTGGAGTCTAAAACTTATACAATGTTACCAGGATTGTAGGACATAAAATCATCTTCTCAGCCGTAATTGAAGACAAACACTGAGAATTCTTCCTATGTTGTACCAATGTGTTCTATTAAGATGCTATTGCCTTCGCTATATCTTACTCACCTTGTCTGACCACTAATCTTTTTTTCTCTTCAGCTATTATTTATTGGTGCCATCCTTGATATTAAGCCTACAGAAAACAGTGCCTTTGCAAAATACATGTAGCTAAATCCTTCATCAGTACTCTATCTCTTCTATGAGGAAAAATGCAGTAAAATGTACAGATACAGTAGAAATCCTATAAGTGATACTTATTTTTAAATAAAACTTGTTCTTGTTGTTGTTACTGTTTAGTTTCTACCAGGAACCTGGGACTCTACTGAGCTTATGCTAAAGAAAATCTAGAATATATTTATTAAGAAAGGGGAATGATCATATACATTTCTATAAAATGAAGCAGTGTGGAATTTTAGAATACCACTTGTAATCTTTAACCTTTTTCATAACTCTTGAGTGAGCAATATCATAACTCAAATTCTTTCATTTCTCAAATAACTACTGTTAGCAATTACGTGTATATTTTTGTTTACATTTTCTGTCAGCTAGTAGCAATGCTATTGAATACTAAGAAATTTTAAGTAAAAAGTGAAAAAAATAGGTAGCTTCACCTAAGATAAATAAGTGATTTCTATAAATTTACTCTTTTGGGTGACTAGTAGTTATCTGTTGTAGTATTTCAGAGCATTATAACATTTTGTGTCATGTTTACTTTGACTTTGGAACACACACACAGAAAAGCTTATAAAATGCCATAAATATTGAGAAATTTTTATTTTAAATAATTTGATCATCTGAATTATATAGCTTAATTAAATTCTCATATGTGTTTATGTTTTCAAAATTAACTAGTGATATTTACATTGTCTAATGACACCACTTTGCTAAATTAAAAAATGAATGGATCATAATCTAATAAATGACATGAGAATAGAGCAATTGTAGGAATAATATATTGCCTTTCTGGAAATTTCAGCTTTGAAATGTGATTTTATTTTTGAGAAGGTGTTAAAAAGGATTTTTTTAAACAAAATTGAAATATAACATTTATTACTATGCTTTTAAGTTTTACATTTAGGGTTTCTTTAGGTCACAGAAGGGTTCCACCCCTTGCTACCCACAGGATGATTCCAGGAGTAGTAGCATCACCTGGGAACTTGTTAGAAATGCAGGATCCGAACCCATGCTAAACATACTGAATCCAAATCTGTATTTTAACGAAATCTCCGATCATTCATATATACATTTACATTTGAAAAGGACAGGGTCAAATATCTATGTATCTTCCATAGTCTTTTTATACACTGATTAAAGAATATTACAAATTTAGGAAAAGGCACGGATACAATTTGGAAAATGGCAAGGCCTCCAGAGGGGAACAAAGGGAGGGAAAGGGAGCAAAATGATAAGAGGTGTTGAGATGAGAAGGAGGAATAATTGCTCAGTGGTTCTATTCTTCTCATATTCCAACCTGTGGAAAGAAAATGCATGCTGCTTACTACTTTAACTCAATTCTTTATCTTTTGCTAGCAAGGACAAAAGTTTTCTTTGAAAAATCTCTGAGGTGGTGCAGGTTCAAGGCAGAATAAAAATTGTCGGAGTTCACAGAATTACAGAACTGAAACGTACCTTAAAGTTCTCTCCTTTAAGCCTTTATCAGGAGGAAACTAAAGCACAAAGATTACACCGCTAGCAGCAGATCTAGAATTCAGGTCCTAATAAAGTATTCCAAGCAAGCTAGCTATCAGTATAATTGTGAATCTCACCATGTGAACAGCAGAAATATTCCATCACCTTATCTCCCATAGTCCTTTCAATCTTAGAAAAGGAAGTCATAAATAGGAGTAGGATTGTTGGAATATCCAGAGAAAAATGGAAACAGTGTCATGAAGCGTCAAAACCTGGAATCTATCCAGCTACTTTGGTTTTGTTTACTTCTTAGGTGAGTGGGGGGAAAGAGAAGGAATAAAGTTCATCACATATTTATCTGTTTTCTCGTGCAATTCTTACAATAGTCTTATAAGACAGATATTCTATTTTTCACATTAGTAAAATGAAGCATAGGGTAAATGCCTCGTTTAAGTTTGCACAGCCAGATTCTTACAGTAAATCCAGCAATTTTTCTACTATACTACGTTGCCTCTCAATGTTATCAAAAAACTAGAAATAATTTGGTTCTTTCAATGGTTATGATATAATAAGCTTAATATACAGTATTTCAAATGGAATAACTAAATGCTATCAGTTATTTGTTATACCAAATTTTATTGACATAAAATTTCTCATTTTTTTAATAGTGAGAAAGATGTTCTGCAATAAATATGGTCTATTTAGCTAAATAAGCAGTCATAAAACTACTTTGTCATTTTGCTCTAATTGCCTACAAGCTTCAGCTATACATACTCGTAATTGCTTATCCTTGTAATTGAATGAAACTAAGCACATGTTAGTAATAAATGCACTTCTTTGGTTAACTTTGATTTCAAATGTAGTTTCTCACACCCCTAACTAAATAGTTTGTAAATAACCATGAATTTAGTTCATTGTCATCTTATATATGGCCTAACCTGTTTGAATTGAGGGCATCCTGGGCATCATTAGCAAAATTGTGGGATACCTATGTGGTCTAGAAGCTTGAATAAATTTCACAAACCCCTCTATGCCATGAAATGCCTATTGCCAGCATTAAATGAAAAGAAAAAAATTCATCTCACTGAAACATTTTAAGAATTACTTTTATAAAGTTCTGTCATCCATTCATTCTGTTTTATTCAGGTGTTCTTATATTCTGTTTGAACATTACAATTGTGTTCCAATCAATTTAGAATATTTTCCTATGACATATGCACATAATTACATTTCTTTTTGAATAACTAGGCAGCTACATACAGTGTGAGAATCTAATTTTAGATCAGAACACTTACGTTCAACAAACACTATGCAACAAAGAAAAAAAGGGAGAAAAATACGATGCTAAAAATAACTCTTATTTTTCATGTGACTGAGCAAGTGGACTTAGAAAATACTTGTTGTGAATTCTATATACATCTGTATCAAATAATTTCCAGAGTCACAATATAAGGAATGCTTTTCCATAGTTAAAATGTGTTAGATTAATATTTAGACTTGACTTACACTACCATCTTTTATTTACCTTTATTAGAGAGCAGGTAAATGGGATTATAATTTCAAGGTAAGTGATCTTTAAGTGCATCCCAACCATTCCCCTGTGTAGCATTCCTAAGAAAAACAATGGCTTAATTTACCTTTTGAAGGCTGTGTGCATTACACAGGTATCACCTTTCCATATTCCTATTGACCCATAGCTGTGATTTCTTATTAGAAGTAGTGAGTAGGAATTTCAATAGATTAGTGTCACATTTGTAGTTCCTATATGTTAAATGATTACACTTCATATTTTATAATATTTCTATTTGACTGAATGCATAGATTACCTTGTCTGGAGATCATAATTAATGTTTTGAGTAATAACTTTGTTATATTAATTTTTAATTGTTATTCTATGCTTGATTAACAGAAGAAATCCTATTATCTTTGCTATTAAATTAAATATATATAGTAGTCCAAATTTATACTTATTTTGTATATTATTATATGTAATAACATAATTGAGTGGGTTTTATTTTAATCTTTTAGTATACCAACTTTTAAACTGAGATCTGCGTGATTGGCTCTTAAATTAACTATGCAGTCAGTTCATTAAAATATCTATTTTTTACATTAGTACTTTTAATGCCAAGGTATGGCCTAATTTTACAATATTAATGGCTTTTATTTTGTCACCAAAATTGTTTAGCCTGATTCCAGTTGGCTTTAAGTAGGAATTATATATTTGGAAGGGTAAATTTAGATGCTCCATGCCACATTTTATGTTAGTCAAACAAGCAAATATATATAAAGGCAGGAATCACTAATGTTTTTCTTATGTATTTTTACATTATGATTGAAATATTATACATTGCAGGAAATACCAAGGCTTTACATTCTAGAGGAGAACAATAAAGTAATGCCGTATTATAAACAAAACTCAATATTAGCTTAGGGTTTAGATCCTATTTTCTAGTCAATATTTTAAATATGCTATAGGAAAATATATTTGGCAGTAAGTTGCATGTCAGCCTGGATGTCACATTGTCTTCAAAATTGAGTTAATATAGCTGGTTGCGGTGGCATGGGCCTGTAGTACCAGCTACTTGGCAAGCTGAGATGGGAGGATTGCTGGAGTCCAGGAGTTTGAGGCCAGCCTGGGCAATATAGTGAGACCATTTCTCTAAAAGAAAACAAAAGTAGACTAATTAGCCATGTGCAACAAAAACAGATATAACTAAGGGTTGATATGCCTACTAAAGAGCATATCAACCCTTAGTTACTGTACTTTTTGAAGGGAAAATAGTATACCACATATAGAAATGTGCAAGGACTTGAATAAACAGCATAGTAGAAACATAGCCAAAGAAAATGGAAAAAAGTTTTTAAAAAACATACATACATAAAAATCATTTTATGTGTTATTGTATTTGTTTCTTGTTTATCCTATCAATACGGCAAGAAATGTTTATAGCAGCAACTTGTAACATTGGTGAAGATGCAGTGATACCCATATAGTATCCTGACATATAGCAAGCACAAGAAGTGTTAGCTGCTGCTGCTGTTATTACAAAATTACTGTTATAGATATATTTTAAAGAACTTTGCTAATATGTGTTAAAGTGTTCATGTATTTGACCTTGCAATTTCACTTCTAAGAATCATTTCCAAAGAAATAATGACAGATATAGACATTGATGTTCAGAGATATTTGCCATTATTTATTATACATACATATCAACCCTTAGTTATATCTGTATGTATTACAAATAATGGCAAATATCTCTGAACATCAACATATTGATCAAATATCTCTGAAATACAATATATTTTTGTTATTTACAATAGCTCCAAATTGGAAAGATATTCCCTGCAAATAAAAAAGTTAAATGGATTTTGGCAAATTCATTTCAGAGAAATAGTTTGTTTCTTAATAGTATGTTTTTAGATTATTTTAATGATAGAAAAAAATGCTCACAACATGAATAAAGGAATATTTGATTATATGACCTCAATTATATAAATACATAAAATTATTAGAAGATACACACAATATTAATAATTGTTACCATTTCAAACAGTATACTCAGAAATAAATGAACTAACGCTTTGTTTTCAAGCAAATGAAGACACTAAATAATTTTGTGTGTTTTTAAATGAAAAATAATTTTTGTCTCAATAAGGACAAGATTTGTAATTTTTCTTCTGGGCTATGGCTTTTTATAAGTACCTGGAATTAAAGTTCTTTGACTATTTTTTCATGGCCATTCATTTGATAAACACTTTTGGGAAGTATGTTACAGTCATGTTTTTAATGAAAATTCTATGTTATATTTATGCCCTGGGGTTATGTTTCCAGAGGGTAAGCAAAATCATTTTTGTTTTTGTTTTATGTCATAAAAATTAATTTTTATATTACAAATGAAATTAACATCATTTGCACTAATATCTTTGATATTAAAATGGCATTTTCCAAGAAAAGTTCACTTCAAGAAGAAATATCACTGAGGGTAGAGGATGATCTAGCCTAGCAGGGTTTTTTTTGTTTTTTTGTTTTTTTTTTTTCATTACAATAATCACAACTACTTTTATGGAGCTTTTTGTTGATAAAATACAAATTTTCCCTTATCCACCATAGGAAAAATCCACATTAAAAAATGCTTTTAACTTCCTTTTTCTACTTTACAAGTAACCCAAATATCACATTCCTAGCATCTCATGCTTTCTAAACCGAGGTAACTCAATGAAACCTCAGTTACTCTGCACGAAATTAAAACTTCACAAATAGAAGTGAATTTAATTCAGTTACAACACACACATATCTATCATGAGCATAGATAATATAGCCTAGCAGTTTTAAACAGTATGATGGAAAAATTCATGTTTGGTTAAAAAAAGAAACAAAAATATAAACTAGTCTTCTTAAAAAAAATCAAGCTATGTAGTTAACAATATTATTTACAGTTACAGTTTTAATATCAACTACATAGTTAACAATACTATGAATAAAATGTTATTTTTTCTTTCTTTACAAATTATATACTATTTTACTATAGAAGATAAATCCTTGAAAACATTAATCCAATAATTTGTGTACATTAAGCTGACTGAGAGAAGTAGCTTAATTTTAACAGAATTTATTGTCTGCACTGGTCTTGTACTAAGCATTTGAATCACCAGACTTACTTAGTGTATCCCATGGGCAGGCACTGAGCTTCAAGATGTAGGTGGCCATAGTCTGTGGCTTTCCTGGAGCTTATGTTCCTATGGAGGAAATAGATGGAGAGCAAGAAATGGACAGATAAATTAATTAATTGAAACTGTTTGGAGAATTAGATTAAGAGTTGATCTTTTTCTTTTTCCTCCCTTCATTACCTGCCTTTCTAATTGACATCTAACGAAGGTGGCAATGTACATATGGAACACAACCAGGTTAGCCCTGTAAAAACACAAGTGGGAGCAATTTGAGTACCATACTGTTCAAAGTAAAGCCTTAAAGCTAAATTATCCTCCAAATTTGTCCCTGATATTATTTAATTTTAGGGTGTAAGAATGAGGAGGCCAAGGGCCATAGTTGGACTAATCAACTATTTTGAATATCCACTCACAAATAACTCATCTGGTACTAAAAAGCATTGTATTACTAGGATGAAGGCTGAGAATATAATCTTTTATATCTAAAATAACCTTTTGCCGAAAATATTTCATCATTTAATCTTAAGCCCCTCTCCATATTCTCAGTCTTATCTTCATTTACTCCTTCCTTATAGGGTTGATATTAAAGCCATCTAAAAAAATGTGGCTCACAGCTCCATGGATGCAATTATTGTGACATGTGCCTTCCAGCTTTATCCAGTAGAAATTGCATGTTGCCTAGGATGATTGATTTATTACTGTCTTTGTACTTGATTTCGTCATTATTCATTATTTTCTTTGTCAAACAGACCCACACTCTTCTTCATATAATCACCCAGTCTTGTCTCTCAGTGAACAAAGTAGCTGATGGCTCCCAGCATCCTACAGTGGAAACCTGTAATGATAGCACTTTGCAAAAATGGCTACTAAGAAACTATACAAGAATGGAAATTTTTAGAAATATTTTTGGGAATTCTACTGATTACATTCTCTAATGATTTTTGGAGGTTTGTGTTGCAGATTTTATTAATTTTAGTATTTTTGTTATGTTCAGTTATTGAAATCTGGAAACTCCTTTAAAATGTGGTTAAGAAAAATTTTTATGTACCTTTTCTCCATGGAGTTAACTCTCTGTCTTTTACTTCTTAGTTACTCATTAATTTGGGGACTGCATATATTAGGTTGTGTTTAGTCTATCCTTAATGAGTAGGTATGTTTTTTATTTTTTCTTTATTTTAAACATATATATGCATAAATATATTTGATGAACTGTATTATGACACATTAACTCTCTTTGAGGTGAACTATAGCCATGTTTATATGACAACAGGTTCTGCATCATCAGATCTGAAAAAAATCAAAAAACTAACAGGGTCAAAAAAGGATTGTTTCTAAAACAACAAAATCATGTATTTTTGTTTCTTTTTATTCAGATACTTTGGTTAAATGCAAATATGGCATATCCTTTCCAAAGTATCTTATTATTTTAATTAAAACACTAAGCAAGCGCATTATTAAAGACTAAGATGTGATTTTTCAATACCTTTATAAAGAAAATTATTTCTAAGCATTTCTTTGTGGTTGCCTAAGTGAAATCATACTTTTTTTAAGTTGTATCTTTTATCTCTCACTTGTATGATTTGTGACTATCTTTTCAGTAAGCAATAAAATGAATCATTATTCAGGTCAACTGATAGGGAATTCTTCTAAAGAGTGCAAATAAGAACATGTCCTACCTTTTAGTTTTAAGGGGTTTATTATCCAAAAAATAAAGGATTTTACTTTGTCCCTTACCTTACAATGAGAACACAGGAAGATTAAGGCATTTTTCTGGTTCAGATGAACCACTTAAATATTGTTAGTGGAGGAAACAGTTGAGCTCAGAAGTCTTGTAACAAGGCTGGGATTGAAATTATGGAGAGGGTACAACACATGGGGTACTATTTTAATTAGAACTATATTCCAGTCAAAGACATTCCAAATGTAAGAGTTGGTAAAGCTGGAAAAGTCTAGGTCTTTTGCACAAAGAAAACTTGTATACAAAGCAATTTATGTGTATTATCTTAGTTGCTTTCAAAGCAATCAAACCTGATATATGCAGTGCCAAAAGAGGAGGTTTAGGTTTAATTAAATATTTATTCTCACAAGTCTACTATAGAGTGCTAGAGCAGAGACTGCAGAGTGCTTCTCTCCATAGGAGAAAATGCGGCAGTTCCCTTCGCAGTTCTTATAGCCTTCTCCACAGGTGACAGTCTGTTGCAAGGAGATGAGATCCACATCAGGCAGATGTCAAAACCATCCTGGCTTACTGGCCTCACAGAAGATGATCTCTCCTTGTAACAACTCCATAGGCCTAGCTTCCAGGAACCAAATAAAACATACAGAATTAGAAGTCTGCACTTAGAAAAGCCCAAAGTTTGCTTTTCTGTTAGTATATATATGCAATTTATCAGTTGCAGATGCAGTTTATCAATCAGAGTTCATTTTTACCATAAACAATGTAGGCTAGAAACGTAGTTAACATTTTTACCCTTTTGAGGTTGCCAGGGGATTCCAGTTAGTTGACTAAAGGTCAAATTTTTTTAAAAAAAGGGAAAAAGGATATTTGTAAGCATGTTTAAGTCTAAGTATTTTCTGACAAAGAACATGATTCCTCAGAATAATTCAAAGCATGCCTGAGTGTTCACAGCTAGTAAATAAGGGACAGGAATTTACCTGAGCCTAAAAGGTCTGGTTTTCTACTGCACTACACTATAAAGAAGTGTTTAGTTGTTTCTTTGTCTCTGCAGCAGTGGGTTTTCACTACTAGTGAATTCCTTCAAATAAATCATGTATTGTTTAGAAAGAACAATAAAAACTATTGTTTTTGAAATTATTATTTGTGCAGTTGACAACATCTATTCACATGATCCTTAAAGAAAAATCTCAAGTCTGTGCTATATTTTGAACTAAGGTAACTGATAATTGATCAAACCATTCAACTACTATGATATGTGATCGACTGCAATAAGACACTGGCAGTGCTTTCTGGGGTAGCTTAATGGGCAATAACATATTTGATATTTGAAAAATCATACTTTTTTAAAAAAGGGATCTAATAGAAGTATGCAATGGTAAGTTATATTTTTGAAAGAGAATATATACACAAAGGACCACAGGTACGTAACAAAAATTAAACCATTTTGTTGATTTTTAACTAGAACTGTTTAGAAAAAATATATATTGTTTTCGTTATGTATCTTTATTTTTTCAAGCTGGCTACTGGTTGAATTTCTGGCATCATAAGTGTAAATCAGCCATCTTCTTGCCTATCTTTGGCCATTTATTCCTTTCTTTGTTTTTTAGTGTAAATAACTTGATTCCATGTTTTGAAAGAGCAACAACAAAGGTCTCAATCTTGAAATCTCCTTTGCATCTAATTGCCTTGCTCTTTTAATTTCCTGCTTGCTGTTATTAGGCCTCCTCTACCACAAACCTATTCTCCCTTCCATCGTTTCTTACAACAGTGCAGGCCACGATGTTTTCAGTCCTAATCTAAACAAATTACAATCGTCTGGCTGCTATTTCTCTACCATTTTTATTGCCCACCTCTTATGTTTACTTTCATCCCATTTTCAATGTAGTATCAAGAGCCAAAAAAAATTTTGTTTACCTTTAATTTTGGTAATTTGCAAAAAAAAAAAAAGTACAGTGCTATTTTCAAGATATATATGCAAATTATCTCTCATACATTCAAATACTTCGCTTCTGGTTGGAGAGGTTTTCATATAATATGGTCCTAGGTATTGCCCATGAAATAGCAGAAATATATATAATTAGTGTGTATAAATCATGTTGATTTAAAATGTATATCTGAAAAGTCCAAAAATGTGATTTCCAATGTACGTAAAGATGCCAAAGAGAAGATATATAATGACTGGTTAACATACAATTATTGGAATTTATGAATAAACCAAAATATAAATATAATGTTTAAAAATATATGATCATCATGCCCCTGTTTTTATTTGTTATATTTTTAAGATTCTTAAAAATACAGACCAAACTATTGTAAAGATTTTATCAAGTAAGACAGATTAATTTTTGCTCTGATAATCACTTTCTACAATGAATGTCTTACAGTCACAGATACTATAGCTTGTTTAGTATTTTGAAATGGGAACATCTCTAGCAGTTTTGTTCATTTGGGTCACAGCTGTGCCATCTATTTGCATGTTTACCAAATGGTTACTGAATAACACATGCCTAAGAAAACTAAGCTTTTACAAAAGCTTGTTAATATTTGCAGTCCTTAACTGAACTCAGAGCTCACAAATGGGCTTTTTGCAAAGGAGCCTGAATTCTTGGCAACGCTTGATAAATGTCAGCCAGTTTCTTTAACCATCTGCAAATAAAGGTATATTAGACAATGATGACTTCATAACAGTCAAAGTTGTATAATAATTAATCCAGGGACACCTGTGCACAGTTCCTTTTACAAACCTATCACAGTGTATTATACTAAAAAAATCATAAAGGATTTTTTAGAGAACAGATTTCATCTGATGTGCTAGTGAAGCTAAAGATGAAGTAAGCTGCACTGATTATTGGTTATCTTTTACAGAGACTCACGTTGCGACATGTTAACAGTAACCAATGTCTCGATGAACCTTCTGAAGAAGACAAAATGGTGCCTACAATGCAGGACTGTAGTGGAAGCAGATCCCAACAGTGGCTGCTAAGGAACATGACCTTGGGCACATGAAGACCATGCCCTCCAAGCCATGAAAGTGTCTACGCTTTTGTTTTTCCATTATTTCAATTGGGGGAAAATATTGACTTTGCTGAATTGAAAGTTTTAAAAATCCTTTTAGTATTCTAAAACACAATTGTTTCTAATTCGTTTCTAGAAATGTTTGCTTATTTCCCTACTAAAATTTGTATCTGATCAAAGCACATAAAAATATAAATAATAGCAAACTATTATTAAACAACAGAACAACTTGTAAAACAAACTGTTTGCTTTAAGAAAAATCTTTATTGCACTCATGTCATAGGGTTAATTGGAGGTTATTTTATTTTTGATCGTCATGGTGATTGAAAGAGATAATGTAAATGCCTTATAAAATCATCTTCATTATGAAATATTATCAGTTGCTTTATAAACTCACCTGTTTTACCGATCCTTCGTGGAAACATGTTTGAATTCTATGTCTACAACAGGGCCACATATTAAATTATTTCTGAATGGTGAATTCATCCTACAAAATATTCCAAGTTTTGGACAAAGAAAAACATTACATTGGATATTGAATTCATAGAGCCTTTACAGAAGCATCACATTTAAACCAATGTGAATCCAAAAAAGAGAAGGAAAATTTTTAAATTCAATTTAAAGGACATAAAAAAAAGAAATCCGTGAGGTATTGAGGGGAAAAAGACGAGTCTAATCCGCAGTGCTTCAATCATTGTGAGAGAACTCAAAGTGGGTTGCAATTATTCCTAACACAGGCTGAAGCTAAACAATCTTGCTTCCAGAGTTTATGTTGGAAACTCAATTCTTAACCAAAATCTTGGTCTCCACAAACTCTACCATCCCTTTTCTCTTCACTCTATAGACAGTGGCATGCCACTGATGCTGTACAGAATTGTAGGTGAAAGGGAGAATTTTAGACTTAATTTTTAACTCTATTGCACTTAAAGATTTTAGTTAGGTCACCACTGTCATTTTCATTTTCTATGTTAAAGAATACCTTTCAGTGCTATGCTCCAATTTCTAAAACTTTTATCACCAGGGGAATAAACTCAACACACATTCATTAAACTTTTATTGTAATTAAACTGCTATATATTGTTTGCCATATATTATGGCCCGAGGAACATAGTTATAATTAGGCTACATTCACAGTTGCTTTTCTCATCTTAAAACCCTTTATGTTCAAAATACATTAACAGAGGCCATGAAAAGGAAAAAATAATCAGAATTTTGCTAATAAGTTTTTGTATTTGACAGCATTTAAAATGCTCATAGAGTTACCCTATATATGTATGTTATTCGTTATAAATGCACTCAGCAGCTAAGAGAAATTCGAGAGGAAAAACGAAAGAAGTGTTTTCTGGAGCAGAAGATTCCACTTCTGTGGTCCTCATCTTTACTTAAAAAGCTCTTATAGAAAGGATTAATCATTCTGACTGCATACAAACTCTCTATGTCTCTGACTTGCACATAGCTGCTTTATAATGAAAATGAGGACACTTTCTGATTGTCAGTAAAATCTTAAATGATTTTTGCAACTGGTATTCCTTCCTCTTTTGACTTTTTATTGGTACAACTGTAGGGAAGAATCTGCAACCTGGAGCATTTCAGGTTTGCTCTTTAAATATAGACACCCCTCACCATGAGCTTTCCGGGAATCCGTGACTTTCCTAAAATTGTAAGCAAAATGTTGAATATCAGGGCACTTTTTTCTGAGGTGGGAGTATGTCGCTTACAGCAAACTTGGAAAGAAGGCTATGACTCACAAGAGGCAGTGAACCATTGCCTTAAATTATTAGCAGCCTCTCAAGTCCATTGAGGCCTCATGTAAAATTCCCATCTTTCATGTTTACACTCCTCTTCTCCCCTCATTTCCTTTTCTCCTAACTAAGGTAAAAAGACCCTGCACAGCATTATTACTTAATTCGAAAAGCTTCAACTCTCAAGGACTCATTTATACCATATGTTCCACTTATTGATTTATCAGTCAAAATGCATGTTATGTAGAAAATGGTCAATGGCAAATTTTTATAAATACAGCTACCCCATCAAAGCTGAACTTGAAACATTTTAGCAGCATTTTAAATATGTGAAAGTTCGTTGTGGTCATGGTGAGAAACTAAAACTACATGAGTTTCATGCTAGAAAAGAATTTTTTAAGAATCTTCAGATGGCTTGAACGCATGCCATTACAGTATCTAACAAAAAGTGGCATAAAATATAAAATACCCAACACTAGAAAGCAATGACTAACATATAATTTGTTTTCAAAAATGTTTATTGTCTTCAGTACAAAAAGTTAAAACCATGATTGGATTCATAATGCACTTGTCTTATAGATCCCTTATTTATGGAGCTAGACTGACATATTTCAAACCAATCTCTTCTGTGGTCTTCTGCATCTCAGTTAATGCAACTTCAAACTTCCAGATGCTCAGGTCAAAAACTGAAAGTTGCTTTTGACTCCTCTATTTCTGTTTCAACTTTCATCTAATCCAACAGCAAATTCCCTTGATGCTACCTTTGAAATATAACTAGAAAAGAATGACTTGCCGCCACATCCACTAGGTGTCACTACCTCTAACCTTTTTAATCGCAATATGCTTATTATTTAGTTCCCTAATTTCCTAGTCCTTGTCTTGAACAATCTTTTCTCAATACACCAGCCATAGTGATTCTGTTAACCATGAATTTGATTGTGTCATTTCCCTGCTCACAATCTTCCAATGACTTCTCCATCCAGTGGCCTTCAAGGTCCTTCATGAGTGTTACCCCTCTACACATCCCCACCACTCACCACACATACATACACATGCACACACACACAGATACAATTCCACCTTTTTCTAATGCCATCTCTTATCTCTTATTATTCTGCCTCTTACTTACCCCACTATGGCTCCCAAGAAAGTTCCCGCTTTAGTGTTTTGTTCCCTCTGCCCCAGAGAGCTCCCCTTAGTGGTCTCAGTTCAAATATTATCTTATCAGTAAGACAAACCCTTCTCCCATCTGCCCTCCCTATCCCCTGTACCTGACAATCTAAAAGTTTGCTTCTTTATTTCTGTCTGCACTTCCCCCTCCCCAGCCCCAAACATGCCCATCACATGCCCTAGAAGGTAAGTCCCATGAAGGCAGGGGCTTTGTCAGTTTTGTTCATTTGGTATTTCTGGCATATATATTCTTTAAATATTTCTTGAATTAATGAACTGAAAAATGTGTGTTAAAGTTGCTAAGTGTTACTGTATCATACTTTTTTTGTATTTTAAAATTTAAAATAAAGGCTAATATATTTAGACAGGATTTCCAATAACTTTGTCTTCAAGTTACAATTTTCTTCGTAATATTCTTCACATTAAACTGTGGACTATATATTATTTTCTGGATAAAATATCCTGCCTTATGGAAATGAAATATGATATTTTATTAAAATGCTGCTATATTACATAAGTTGCTTCATTAAGCTAAAAATAGTTTTAATTTTTATTTTTTGTGTCCAATGGCCACCTGAAGGTATACGATTTTGACTTTTAAAGAGATATCATTGTCTTAAAAAGTATGTATTTTCTTGATTTCATAAGAATTATTACTAAATTTATCTTCTAAGTGCAGTCAATGGAATAAACACAATTACAGAGATTTTTAAAGGACTTTACAGATGACGTTGTCTCAGTTTCTCTGTTTATAGATAATAAGACTGAAACCCAGATACGTAATATAACTTTTCTAAAGATCATATACCTATAAGTTGTGTTGCTTGGACCCCTTATTGTTAATGTAAACTAATACTGTCACTCAAAAAATTACAGAAATGGAACAATAATGAGAAAAATATCTTCATTAGACATGTTATGGGGCCAGGCACGGTGGCTTACACCTGTAATCCCAGCACTTTGGGAGGCTGAGGTGGGGGGATCACTTGAGTTCAGAAGCTGGAGACCAGCCTGGCCAACATGACGAAACTCTGTCTCTACTAAAAATACAAAAATTAGCTGGATGTGGTGGCACACACCTGTACTCCCAACTACTCGGGAGGCTGATGTGGAGAATTGCTTGAACCTGGGAGGCAGAGGCTGCAGTGAGCCAGGATCGCACCACTGCACTCCAGCCTCAAGACTCTGTCTCAAAAAAAAAAAAAAAAAAAAAAAGTTTCTGACTAGTACATTGATTCTTTAGAAATATTTAAATTCTTACTACTAATTTAAATAAAATTAGTTCTTTAAAATAATACAAGCACTAAGGCCTACAGCAGAAATAAACTACCAAGAAACAGCATGATTACAGGAACATCCAATCATTATTTGGCAAACTGGGTTTCAGGGAAGTAAAGCCTCTTCAGTAGTAACTAATGGAACATACTCACTTTCATTTTTCCTTCTAATTATCTTCAAGTTAAAAGTAAGGTTTGGCCCACAGCTTGCACAGAGAATTAGACCATCTATTACTGTGAAGACTGGGTAGGTTCTATGATATGGAGCTTCAAAGACTGCAGCGAAATCAGCAGAGATTTCTAGGCTTCCCAGTGGAGCTCTGTAAACTCTAGTAAACACAATCCATAAATTTGATTTTGCCACGGTGCTTAGAAACAGTCTAATAAATAAAAGGGAAAAAAGTGCACAGAGAGAGAAAAATAACTACACTAAAACAGAACTGTTTTTACCTTTTAAAAAATTTGGTGGGAGGTTAGGAATATATTCTGAATTGGTTCAGTAAACCTCAAAATACTGTCTCCCCCTACACATGGTTTTACCACTTAAGAAATGATGATTGTATCTGCTCACAACCATTTTACTTGCATCTCATTTACAGATGCTAAATCTAGTCTCAGAGGAGGCAAAACATGTATGCATTCTTAAGTTATAAAGTGTACTGATTTCACAAATTGAAGAATTTTAGAAATTCAGATTTTTCATGGATGTGTCACCATCCATAGCTGTCATCCTGCATAGCTGATATCTGCTGCAAATCTTGAATAAATTTCCAATTCAGTTGGGCAGCAAAAATTCAATTAGATCTTAAGGCAGTTTGTGTATCAGGATTCCACCACTGCCCATTTTCCCCAATATGTCAAAATATGGAATAGGTGAAATCAGCACCTCTTATGTACAGTACATAGACACATCTGTTGTGACTACACCACGTTCGAACTGCTACTAAATATCAGCTGTGTATGAATTTACGGTGTTGAATGAGCACCAGCAATGTGTTTTAAATAATTTGTGTATATTTGTAGCCCAGTTTCTTTTATATTGGTCAATAAATTTTAAAGACACTTTTCATTGTATGTGTTTTAAAAGAAAAATCCCTCTGAAATACTAATGAATTCAGGGCAGCTCTTTTCTTAAGGATCCTTTAAGATAAAGACCACTTCTGCGATACTTGTGTTACGTTATATAAAGTTATTTTGTTTTTGTTTTTAGCTGGGGAGAACAAATCACTCAATATTCTGTTTTTAAAGAGTTCAAATGAGAATGGAAAATTAGATGATTAAGGCTATAACACTTTTTTAAAATGAGATTTTCATCATGCATTCAATTGGTGTGAAAATGAAAGTAAGCCGCTGCTTGGTTCCAGTTGTACTGAAATTTCAGCTAAAAATAGCACAAGGGGGAAAAAGAATGATTACATGTGTTTTTTTGTTTTTTGTGTGTTTTTTTTTTTCTGTTTCAGCTTTTGTTGTTGTTGTTGTTGTTGTTGTTGTTTTGGTCAGTGTAGCCACAGCTAGAAAGGAGTAATTTCAAAAATGTTTTAGATATATGCTTGGCACCTAGTGCTTTAACATTTTTTTTTTTTAATTTATTTATTATTATTAAACTTCAAGTTGTAGGGTACCTGTGCACAACAGGCAGGTTTGCTACATATGTATACTTGTGCCATGTTGGTGTGCTGCACCCATCAACTCGTCATTTACATCAGGTATAACTCCCAATGCAATCCCTCCCCCCTCCCCCCTCCCCATGATAGGCCCCGGTGTGTGATGTTCCCCTTCCCGAGTCCAAGTGATCTCATTGTTCAGTTCCCACCTACGAGTGAGAACATGCGGTGTTTGGTTTTCTGTTCTTGTGATAGTTTGCTAAGAATGATGGTTTCCAGCTGCATCCATGTCCCTACAAAGGACACAAACTCATCCTTTTTTATGGCTGCATAGTATTCCATGGTGTATATGTGCCACATTTTCTTAATCCAATCTGTCACTGATGGACATTTGGGTTGATTCCAAGTCTTTGCTATTGTGAATAGTGCTGCAATAAACATACGTGTGCATGTGTCCTTATAGCAGCATAATTTATAATCCTTTGGGTATATACCCAGTAATGGGATGGCTGGGTCATATGGTACATCTAGTTCTAGATCCTTGAGGAATCACCATACTGTTTTCCATAATGGTTGAACTAGTTTACACTCCCACCAACAGTGTAAAAGTGTTCCTATTTCTCCACATCCTCTCCAGCACCTGTTGTTTCCTGACTTTTTAATGATCGCCATTCTAACTGGTGTGAGATGGTATCTCATTGTGGTTTTGATTTGCATTTCTCTGATGGCCAGTGATGATGAGCATTTTTTCATGTGTCTGTTGGCTGTATGAATGTCTTCTTTTGAGAAATGTCTGTTCATATCCTTTGCCCACTTTTGGATGGGGTTGTTTGTTTTTTTCTTGTAAATTTGTTTGAGTTCTTTGTAGGTTCTGGATATTAGCCCTTTGTCAGATGAGTAGATTGCAAAAATTTTCTCCCATTCTGTAGGTTGCCTGCTCACTCTGATGGTAGTTTCTTTTGCTGTGCAGAAGCTCTTTTATAAAAGTAGATTGTGCATAATGACACATTTTAAATACTGTAAGCATTACTAGATGATATAATTGTTCTTTTGCTGTAAATTTAAATATTTATACATTTTTGTAGAATATGCCAATTTAGTTTTCCTTTGGTATATATTGCGTTTTTTGAAAATAAATGGGTAACATTTCAAATAGATAAACATCAGTATTTTATGCTTAACTTCCATGTTTGTAGATTATTTAAATAAATGATTAAGTACCTATGAATATCTCCTAACACAAAGAAAATGTTGTGTTCCCAGCATAATTTTGTTACCAAAATATATAAAATAGAAATACGAAAATATGCATGATTTAAAAGTATTTATTTTTATTTATTTTTGATTCTGAAATGATTTGAGGTGGATTTTTTCTTTCTGTTTTATAAAAATGACTAATAATAGAAAAATTTTAAAGTCTCATATCAATGATAAAAATTATTTTTCAGAATATAGGCCATACCCAATACCCAGATTCTGAGACTGCAATCCTAAAAGACAGTCTGTCAGGATGAGAGGAAGATGAAGAGAAGCGGCCCACTCCACAGCACAGTGATTCCCCAGGATCAACTCTTCAGTCTTAACCACCAAGATAATCAAAAAGAGCATTTAATTTTCTAAGGTGGAGAAAGGAAGGAAGGGAAGGAAGAGAGAAGCAAGGATAGAGAAGAAAAGAAGGAAAGGAAAGGAGAGGGAAGGGGAGGGGTGGAGAGAGAAGGGAAGAGAGAAGATTCTAATATCTGTTTTCATAATTTTATTCTGAAGAGACTCATCTGAAGTTTCCTGTTCAGAAGTCCATTGATTTGCAAACATGAACGCCTTGTTAGTTTTCCACAACTTATAACTGTCAGCAAGTGTAAAGGACATTTCTAGATTTTGTGTCTTACACACACAATGTTCCTTCCTGGCTTTCTGGAAACCAAGTGTGACTCCACATACCCAACCCTGTTACTCTCTTTTTTTATTTCTCTTGTCCACGCACAGCATACATTTCCAGCAGTAACCAGGTACTCAAGTATAACCTAATAAAAGAGCCCCACCCACTTCAGGTTTTGATAGATCCGTAACTTACCCTGTCTTGCTTTTCATCAGCACCTGGTAGAAACAGCATGTGAGCTCTTTTGCTCAGAGCTGTGCTTTCCTCTTCCTCCTCAGCCAAGGACATTATCAGGTAGACTTTCTGCTGACTCACTCATTTTCCGATAAAATGAATTTTTTTCCCCCGCAAGACAGAGGATATTAATCACCAATCTCTGCTTCCACTGTGGGAAAGAGTTGGTAGGTAGCCTACCGAAATTCTTTTGACAGAAGTCTCTTCACCAATTTTTTGAAGCAAAAACCTAGGTAAACATGCAAACATCTAAAACAGATTTTACAGTTTTCTCCGCAACACAAAACACATGAACTTGGTGCAGCAAGCACTCTATCTACTACATGATAATATATATAAGGTGGAGGCTGTGAGATCAACATTGTCTAAACAATCGAGGTCGGAATTTAACATACGCTTCCTTAAGACTAATGGGACCTGTGATCTCAGCCCCGAGCCTGCAGCTTCCTTTCTCTATGTACCTGTGAAACGTTTTGACTTTTAAACAATGACATGAAGTTAAGTTGCATATATAAAAGCACTTCAAATGGGTGGAGAATCCATTTCTTCCCATATACTTAGCTTTTTGAAACTCTAGTTTCCATTAGTGGATTTAGAAACATTTTACTCAGTAGCTCACCAACTCCTCCTTTGGATATACTTTCTTCATTGTTTTGGTTTTCCTTCCACCTCATTGACCAATGATTTCCTGTTTCCTTGGCTAAGCTTTCCCTTCTTTCTCCCATGTCTTAGTATTGGAGTGCCTCGAGGTGCAGTCCTTGGCCTTCTCAATTTGCATTGACATCTGAAACTTGGTGTGTCCAAAACTGATCTTTTTGCCTTCTCCTACAAATCTGTTCAACCCGGAGATTTTCCATCTCAGTTGATGGCAACTCCATTTTGCCAGTTGCTCAGGCCAATAATCTTGGTATCCTTGAAATCTCTCTCTCTATTAGAAAATCTCCTTGATCCCACCTTGACAGTGTTTGCTGAATCTGACCACTACTTAACACCTCAACTATTCCCATCCTGGTCTGAACCACCAACCAAACTATAGCTGGAGTCTCCTGACTGGTTTCCCAGTTGCTTGTACACTTGCCTCCTCCATAGTCTATTCTCAAAGAGAGCCTTAAATTTATATTTAAAAAAATAGTTTAAAAGAGAGCCAGAATAATGCTATAAAATGTAACCCAGATATGTCTCTCTTTGCTCAAAATCATCCAGTGCCTTCCTGTTTTGCATAAAGTAAAAGGCTATGTCCTTATAAGAGCCAAAAACACTGCATGCTGATCTGGCCCCTATTAACTCTCTGACTTCCTCCCACACAATGTTTCCCCTTATTCCCTTCATCCCAAGCACTCTGTCCTTGCTGTGGATCTGAACAAGCCAGGCATGTCTTTGGTTTAGGGCCTCTACCGGAATACTTGTTCTTAGATACCTACATGGGAACTCATTAGCTTTGATCACAACTAAATTCTCCATGAGATCCCCTATCTGCTCTTTGTCATACTGTAGCCTAATTTACTTATCATTTTTAATGCTTAGTTGTTTAGTGCCTCTTTCTCTCTACTCCTCACCCCTACCAAGCACCCTCGCCCTTTGAATAAAAGGTACCGCAAAACAGGAATCTTGATTTCATTGTGATATAATGCAAGTATCTAAAATAATACCTGGCACATTCTAGGCACCCAATACACATCTGTTGAGTATCAAATGAATTTCCATCCTTCCATTCTATTGGTGCATTGTATTCCATGCAAGGGACTTGGGAGTTGGTGGGAAAAGTGTTGGAGGCAGAGAGAGAACTTTAACATTTTTCTTGTTCTTCTTTATATTGATACAGTTTAACCTCCACTACTTACACTGTTTTTTTTTTGAGACGGAGCCTCGCTCTATCGCCCAGGCTGGAATGCGGTGGCCGGATCTCAGCTCACTGCAAGCTCCGCCTCCCGGGTTTACGCCATTCTCCTGCCTCAGCCTCCGGAGTAGCTGGGACTACAGGCGCCCGCCACCTCGCCCGGCTAATTTTTTGTATTTTTTTTTTTTTTTTTTTTTTAGTAGAGACAGGGTTTCACCGTGTTAGCCAGGATGGTCTCGATCTCCTGACCTCATGATCCGCCCGTCTCAGCCTCCCAAAGTGCTGGGATTACAGGCTTGAGCCACCGCACCCGGCCCCTTCACTACACTTTTTAATGTCCTCCTACTAATAGGATTATGTCATTTATCTTCATTGCAAGGCTATTAATTTTTAAGGGAATGGATGCATTTGGAACTTGAGACAATTCCATAATCATGCAACTATTAGGCTAATTATATTTGGTATCACCCAGATAAGCATTTTATTTTCTCTAACAGAAGCATGGTTTTGGGGGATAGAATAATGGAATGTTAGCATGACAAGGTAGCTGGAGATGTGATCATAAAAACAAAAAACATTGCGGTAGGCTATTTGTACAAATTTATTGTAATATCTTTCTAAGGCTTATTTCTGAAAACTATGTACTTAGACATTCCTAAGGATACATATAAAGGAAATGTATAGTATAAATTTATAGATTCCAAGTTAAAATAAAAGACTGAAAATTACATTCTCCCTCCTGTGTGTTTTATTAGGGTCACCATTTATGTGCCCAAGTCTCTGGTGATAGGTGCGGAGATGGGTTTCTCTCTCTGATGTTTGTCAAAATGTTAGGTGGTGTTAGCTGTATACTAAATATGACATTCTCTTATCGTTCATATACTATGGACAGATCCATGAGGTGCTAACTATCCTATCACGATTGGCAAGAGGTAGGAGTACAGGTTCTTTTTAACTGCACTGCAGGACCAGGCTCTGAAGAGAGCTGCTTAGATCTAACAGAGATTTCTTTCAGTAACAATCAAGTAGGAGAAGAGCCACGTTTGCTAAGGTAACTGCTCAGGTCAGTTTTATTTACCTTGAAATAGAATCTGACCTTTTTATCCTGTGGTTAGAGTACAGTAGGAAGAGTATGGATTTTGAAGCTAGGTAACTAAGGTTGTCATCTCACATGGGCCACATACCATCTAAGCTGACAGTTGTACTTGTCCATATCAATGCCAGTGCCCTCCTCAGGCCCATCTTGAAGGGCTTTTTTGAGGGTTAGCAATGATTCAGGTAAAGTGCCTCTTGCACCAAATGTTAGCTACATAAGTTTACTTCAGTCTTCTATGTTCATTTTAATTCTTCCATGTAGAAGAATAACTGACACAAAAACTGCTTTTAATGAATAAGAAATGTCCAGGCATTTTGTTTTTTCTTTTCTCTTATTTTCCCATCATGTATAGAAATTGGCTTCTGTTTTGCATCATAAGCAGACTAAACACCCTGTGTTTTGTCCCTCTAGGCCTGCAAGTCAGTGGAGGAGACAGAACCCTATAGCAGATATATTTTGGAATTTCAGATATTTATGTAAGAAGCTCTTGAAATCAGCTTTTCTGAAAAGTAGCACCTTAGATTTACAGAAGGAAGCCCAGAATGCAAACAGTTTTAACCGTTCTTCAGTAGCTACCATACTGACATCCAAAACTTTGTTTATGATAAGCTATGTTGATCCTTAAAGCTGTGCTTTATAGAAAAATATTTTGAAAGGATTTCCAATGCTGTTTGACTTATCGCTGCTTTGTTTTTCAAAAGATGCAAGTAGCAGCAGAACTCAAATTAATGTACATGTGCCAGTGCATGAGTCATGATGTAACTTACTTTTGACTTTAAGAGCTGAAGTTGCCCATGGCATTGAACTAGTTGATATTTTTATCCTTAATTATTCTCAAGGACTCAAAATTAGAACTATTTATTTTTCACATAATGCTTTATTAGCATATTTTCTATTTTTTTTAAATGTTTAACCTATTTATAGAGAAAATCGCTAAGTCAGAAACATTTGCTAACAGATGAATAGTACATCTTAGGTAAAGTTCATGCTTTCAAAACTCTTATTGGGTTCAAGTAAAACTCTGGATTCTCTTTTTAATTTTTATTTATTTATGTATTTTAACTTACATTTAAAGTTCAGGGGTACTTGTGCAGGTTTGTTACATAGGTAAACTTGTGTCATGGGGCTTTGTTGTACAGATTGTTTCATCACCCAGGTACATTCTTTTATAAGGAAAGAAATTCTTAATTTTTAATAATCTGAATATTGCCACAAGGCTCAGTATAGAAACAATTTCCATGCAAGTTAGTGATGACAATGCAGGATATGAGGATTTGTTGTGGTTGTTGTGATGTGCATTATGATTAAACGTCAAATATTGGTTATTATGTGATTAGTTATCTAACGTCAACATGTAAGAATTAAAGAAAGATGAAGACAACAATCTATTTGCATTTTAACAGTTAAATTCAAATTAACTAATCACATTGTAATCTTCAAATAGAATAAGGGAGCCAGTCAGGCAAAAGAGCTTTCTTCATTCCCTACTCAGGCAGAATATTTCAACCCCATTTTCCCTCCTCGCTGCCAACATCTCTCTCCACCTATATGCCAACCAGATGCATGTTTAGGAAGGTGATGTACTTTTGGCATTCTCTGGGAATTTGCCAAGATCTGAGGCAAAAGGAATTGGGTTTAATGGGAAATAAATAGAAAAGTGAGATCTTTTTTAAAAAATGAAATTACCATAAATCTCAGTGAAGAAATGTTATCCTGACTAAAATAACATGCATAGCTTATAAAAGATGATCATCAGCTAATCTGAGTGCATTGAAACCAAGCAGGATATATTAACCTGTATCCTTATGCTTACATGCTATGTTTTGTGATTAGAGAATATGGTTTGAAACAAATCTTTTTCAAATTAAAGCTCTTGGGCCAACAGCAATTAGATAAATCTCATTTCTGACTGGTGCTCTGTAATCAGATTGCTGCTTGGATATTAAGGTGGAGATCAGATGAGTAGACAGATAGAAAGGTGCATACATTTGTTATGATGTTGACTCATTTTGTGACTTCCTGCCTATTACATCCACTATTTATTCTTCCAAAATAAGAAGTGTCTCTTCTAGGTTCAAGTCTGACAGTCAAAAGAGAATGTCTGTAATATTCCTTCAAAGTGTGGTTTAATTCAATGGTAACCTAAAACCTCCACATTTATAGCAAATATGTTTTACAATAACAAGGTGTATTAGAAAGGGCAGGCTTGAAATGGATGAATCAGGATCCAACTGACAATTCTAGCAATGAGAAAGTTCTTGAAAGCTATGGTTTTCATGTGCTAACCATTGCACCCGTCCCCACCTCATTCCTTCTGGGAACACATGATCAGGAATAAGCCAATCATGGACCCCTTTGCCCCTCTGACTCTAGCGATTGCTCCAGAGATGGACCTATGATAGAAGGGGGCTAATTAGATTTCTGGGTTTTTTTCTGCTTTATAAGTGTCTTATTTGGAACTGGAGGATAATCTTCCCATTTCTTCTCATGGTGAATTAAAGAAAAAAGACTATGTCCCAAACTCAAGCATGTGAGGTTTCCTACTCACAAAGAGAAATTGAAAGAAAAAAAAAAGAGAGAGAATTAACGTTTAGGTCCCTAGAACCAAATGCAGTGCAGTTCTGCCCTCATCCTTTCTTTTGTTTAGTTTTTCAAAAAACTCCTCCCTTGCTTAAACTGGTTCAAGGTTGGGTTTAAGCACACACAGATGAAAGTGTACTGGGTAATCAATTATTTAAGCTAGTTGAACAGGTTTCATCGCTTGAAAAACGTAAATAACAAAAAGGTCATCATAGATGTCTTGTACAATTGTAATCTATGCAGAGAGTCTAATTGTGCATGAGTCAAGGGGATGCTCAATGGAAATTAATTTCCTGATATCAGTGTTATTTCCAACACGCCACAGTAAAAGAACATGTCTAGCAGACCTTATATGTTCAAGTGAAATCTTTACACACCACTAATATACCTAGAGTTTAAGCTAACTGGCTGTGGCTTTTTTGGAAGTGAGGGGCCTTAATTTTTAATACTTTATTATGGTAGAAAAATAATATAGGCCTAGTGACACAGTCCTTCTCAATTGAGGTTATTTTTTATGTTTTAATACAGGAAAAAAAATACAGATTATATAAGTTACTTTTCAAGTGTAATGTGTTGAAGTGTGAAAGTGTGCTTATTAAATAGCATCTATGGTACAGTGATTATGCACTATTATTCCCCCTACAGACCTTACCTGTTTGTTAAAGGATTGCCTTGGCCAAGAAAGCCGATATATTTCTAACTCTCATAAAATAAGTTTTCAAATGGTAGCATGTGAAAAAAGTCTTTGTAGAGGCAGGACAAAGCTAGAAATGCATTTTAGCAATGACTGACAAAGGATATGATTGAATCAGAGGGATAATGGGACCTATATTTGAAAAGAAAAAGTTAATTACTTTGCATTTGATTAAAATTCATTGAATATATTCATCATAATCAAAATTTCTTGTAAGTACCTATATTCCAGAGACTAAAGCTACATTTTCTATGCATGATTTGAACAGACTGAGACCCTACTTTTTTGGGAACTTATGAGTTAAGATGGTAAAATAATGACATTAGAAACAAACATCGACATCATCAACACCTATGCCTATCTGAAAATATATTAACTTAACTGTAATTTTATTTAGTATAATGGACTATATGCAACATTGGAATAGTGTAATATCATTTGGTAGAATGCCTTCAAGAAGGAGTGGCATTGGGTCAGTGTTTAAAAGATAAAACAGAAGTAATTTTGTGATAGCAAGAATGGAAAATCTCAAAGATAATCCCTCAGATACAAAAAAGCAATAAGCTAGTGTTTTTGTGGCTGATGTTTCTAGTAAATATTTAAAATCAAGATTGCTAACAGTAATAAAATGTAGGCCTAAAATCAATTAAAGAAGTTATAAGCTATAAAACATTCTTAACTCCTTTTAAAGGAAAACCTTTCAAAATCACTCATCCATTATTGTGTATACGTGTGGTTTTGTGTGTGTGTGTGTGTGTGTGTGCCTGTATGTGTGTATGTGGAGTATTCTTATTTAAAACATGATAAATAGGCATCTTACTGGCTTGGAAGTAAGCTAAAAATATCCTGCTAAACTCCCCTAGGTTTCATGGCAGAGGCATAGAGCTCAGAGTTAGATAACTGAATTCTGTTTTCAGCTACACCCCTGACTTGTGAGAGTAAGGCTTCAAGGAGCTGTTGTTATTTGCTAAAGGCAGAGCAGAAGGCATGAAGAGGAACAGTGGTGCTTGCTGTGAAGATTTTCTAATGGAGGTGGTCCAACCCTACTGTTTTCCAAGGCTACTGTTCACTCTCAAGCTGCCTTCATGATGCTTTCTCTGTGTATTAATTTCCTAGGGTTGCAGTAACAGAGTAATAAAAACAAGGAGGCTTACAACAACAGAAGTTAACGCTCTCACAGTTCTAGAGGGTAGATGTCTGAAATCAAAGTGTCAACAGGGCTAGGCTCTCCCTGATGATTCTAGGGGAGAATCCTATGCCTCTTTTAGCTTTTGGCATTTGCCGGCAGTTCTTGGCATTCCTTGACTTGTATGAATGTATCATTCTAATCATGTGGCCGTCTCCTCTCTGTGATGTCATCACATCATCTTCCCTCTGTGTCTGTCCGTCTGTGCATCCAAATTACCCCTTTTATGAGGATATCAATCACAGTGGATTAGAGTCCACACTAATGACTTCATTTTAACTTGATTACTCCTATAAAGACCTTCTTTCCTTCTTTCCAAATAATGTTACCTCCTGAGGTACTGGAGGTTAGAACCTCAATACACATTTTTGGGGACACAGTTCAACTCATAACATTTGGGGCTTATGCCTTCCTTTAAGGTTGACCCACAAAAATAGGAGTCTAAAGGGATTCTTGGAGTAACTTTCAGCATCTTCACTTTGAGCCATTCTTATTCATGTGTCTACATTTGATACATTTCTAGCCTTCTCACACCACACTCCCTTTTCTTCTAAAATCATAAATATTGCATTATATTCAGAGTTTATTTTTCTTTGTAATACTCTCCCCTACTGCCCACCCCCTTGATAGAAATACTAATGATCTGCAATAAGAACTTTCTATAAAGAGACATAAGAGGGAGATGATATTATTTTTAAATGTCTTTCTTTACACTCCACCTAACTCTCACCTATGCAATTTCAATTCCCACATGGACAGGAGTCTACTAATAGATGGGCAAGTCATGTCAAAATAAGAAACACTATAATATTTTGCAGTGGAGAAGCTTCTCTGGGAAAGTGTTAAGATGAAGAAAGCTGTCCTTTTCACTCTTCATTCTAGGAGAAAACCATTTGTTGGATCCAAGAAATACATTAATAGAGAACAAGGGATTGGTGAGTAGAATAGAACGGAACACCTACCCAGTTGTATATTGGTTTCTTGACAAAAATACTTTTCTTTTTCCACTTTGTCATCATGCACCCTAAATCCCTTACTAGAACCTCTCAAACCAAATATTGTGTTAGTTATGCTGAGATGTTGATATCCTTCAATCTTTGGAAGACAGGTGACACCACCTGCTGACAGATGGTGTCCAAGCAGCATCCTACTTTGCCCAGCATGCCTTATAAACCATATTCTAATTATCCATGTGTGCTGTCACATGAAGCATTGCTCTACACTGATAAAGAACAGTGCCCAGAGACTACCAGAAACATACCCATAGTCAACCAAAATTAGGTTTATTAACCTGCTGCAGCGAAGAACACATATTGTAGTGAACACTAAGATGTGTCAGAAGTTAGTAAGCAAGAAGGGAGAACTTTCTGAGCAGAAGAAGCAAGAGATGCAAGGCATAAAGTTATGAATCATGATGATGTGGTTAAGGAACTGTATGAAGTTTGCTATACCATAAACTGGCTCAGATGGAGGTAGACAGAAATAAGAAATAAGCAAGAAATAAGCTGTTGGGGACAGCTTTGCATGCCAGATAAGGGCCTGGAACTTTTTTCCATAGGTAATGGAGTGTCATTGAAGAATTAGAAGCATGCTGGTGATATAATTATATTAGGATGTTGGAAATTGCTCTTTAAAATCAGAAGGAAGCACAGGTTTGAGGGCTTGAGACTTTCATAATAGTTTAGATTAGAAAGAATGAGACCTTGAAATAGAGCTGTGGCTTTAGGAACGATTTTTGAGTTATGTCAGACAGAGATGAAATTGTGCGGCTTAATAGGTGATGAGGATGAACTAGAAAGAAGAATCTAGGGTGGGAATACTAAATAGATTTCAACACAGAGTAATAACTGATGAATTCAAAGTGCCTGCTTGGAGTGCTCAGTTCAGACTCATTTTATGGCTATGTGAGTACATATTAGGAAAGTGATGAATTAACCACAGTTGCCATGGCATGAGGAGGGAGAAGGACCACACTTATCATGTGAAAATGGCATTGTGGCTGCATTACTAGATACCATTTCATAATTTTCTCTTCCTTCCAGATCTCCAGTTTCTTTTCAGCCAGCCGCTTTTATATTTTCCGTTCTTTAGGAAAAGGGATCATCTAGGGCAACTTCAATGGATATTCATAAAATATCACTCATCTTCTTTGCAGAGGGATTGTCCAAGAGCTTGGGCCTAAGCCCATCAGCCCCTGTCACTTCCACAAACAAAGAGGTTGGTTTAGAAGTGGGCATGTGATGCCATTCAGGCCAATGAGATGCCAAGAGAGCTTTTCCAGAGGCTTCTGGGAAATAAAGTTTCTTGCTCTTAAGAGTAAGCCGGGAGAAAACAAAAGGGTAAGCTAGGACTAAGTCAACTGTGGTACACCAATAAATATCCATATTGTTTAAAGCAGTTTGAGCTGAGATTTCCATTACTTGTAATCAAAATACATTACGATGCCTTTGTTGTCCTTCCTGTAGCACAACTCCCAAGTTCTTATTTTCAGTGACTAGGTGGATGTTGGTTCTATTCATCAAGCTAGACAACAGAGGAGGTAAAGATTTTAATCCTAGGTTGGTTGGATTTGTGACACATATAAGACATCCAGAGAGAAATAACTAATAAATAATGTACATGCTCATCTATACTTCAAGAATGAGATCTAGCATGGAGTTTTAGACTTGAAAATTACTCATGTTCAATAGGGGCTTTAAACCATTGTGTAAAATGAGACAGAATATTAACTTACAAGGTAAAGGGCAGTATTTGTGTTTTTTCAAAGACATAGAACACAGTACTTAGAGTTGAACAGCAGATAAAATATCGATGTATATTGAATGTAACGGGAAAATATTGTTTTTTAAAACTTTCATTTAGTTATATAGCTGTGTGCTCTGGATCATAATATAAGATAGCTTCTTACTATAAGTAGAAGTCAAGATATCTTTCAAAACACAGATATAGAGTGAGAAACTTAGAAAGCTAAAAACAAAACCTGGGGACCACGTAAGGAGAGAGAGCGAGAAAATAATTCTAAACAGGGGAGACTGAGAAGGTAAAATCCACATAGAATGGTCTCACCATTTTAAATTCATCTGTATTTATCTTTTCTTTTTCTTTTTTTTTTTTTTGAGAGGGATTCTCGCCCTGTCACCCAGGCTGGAGTGCAGTGGCGCAATCTCAGCTCACTGCAAGCCCCGCCTCCCGGATTCACGCCATTCTCCCACCTCAGTCTCCCAAGTAGCTGGAACTACAGGTGCCCGCCACCACGCCCGGCTTTTTTGTACTGTTAGTAGAGACGGGGTTTCACCGTGTTAGTCAGGATGGTCTGGATCTCCTGATCTCGCTATCTGCCCGCCTTGGCCTCCCAAAGTGCTGGGATTACAGGTGTGAACCACTGCCCCCGGCCCTGTATTTATCTTTTAGCAGAAATCTCTGATGAAACAAGAGTGATGGAGAGTCAAATTTGGGTAGGAACAACATTAGGTTTAGTAACCACTCTGTCTTAACTATCTTGCACCTAGAAGAATATGTCTTTCTTTCATGCACACTGATCCTTTACAGTTTGGACTCCTACAGTGTCTTATCCTCTAGGATTCTATCTTTTCTCAATAGCCATTTCTTTTTCCCTAGTAATGTTTGAATTTTCAATCGCTCCAAAATTTTATATTCAGCTTATTTTCATATCAACTTAAGAATTCTCTACTTGTAAAGTATTGTAAACTTCTTATATGACAACACCATGGGGTGACTAGGAGTGTAAAAAAAAGCAAGGAAAAATCATAAGTTTTAGTTAGCTGAATTATCTTATATAAATGATATTTTTAACAGAATTGGCCCATGTGAACCTAGATTAGACAGACTGAATCAGTTTTTAACTTGAATCATAGGAAAAACCTCATTCTCACCTAGGAAGTGAGAGTGTGAGTTATAGGAGATCCCCGGAGACTCAGTTGGATCAAAATTCAATTCTGTTTTTAAATAGACCTGAAAAGTGTGGATCACTGTTTTCAGCAGCATCCCACGTAATCATAAAAATTTCATGCTGGCATCTAACAGATCAATGGTGTTTTTCAAGACTTTCTTTTTTTTATACATTTGCTTGAGCGGCTAGAAGGATTAATTTGCTCTCATCAGGGTACACACCACATAATACTGCAGAATGAACATTCTAATACAGTTGTCTATTTAATGATTGCTTCTTTGTTGTGTAATGTATATTTTAATTTTGAAATATATGTGAGATGTTTGATTCTTATTGTATGTTAATTTACATTTCACATGCATTCATCTAAGAATCTCTGAAGAAAAGGGGCTCATCTCAAGGAAAGAATGTAATATTTCATTATTTAAACTGTATCTGAATCACAAAAGCAAAAATAAAATATTTAAAAATGCATATTTTTACCCTGAAGATACAAAAAATAAAAAGGAACAATTTATAAACAAGTCTACTTATTACAGCATTATTTGTAAAACAAATAATTTTGTAAAGCAAAATTGCTTTGTAGAATAATTCAAATGATCTTCATCAAGGAGCAGGCTGATTGAGCTATGATATAATCCCACAATAGAATATTATTCAGCTATAAAAATAATGAGAAAGATGTGTGATTATATGACTCTGTAGTAATCTCCAAGACATATTACTAGATAAAAACATTAAGTCGCAGAATGACAGATTACATTTTCCAGGAGTTGTGTAACATTTTTTTATCCAACATTCAACATGTTATTCAGAACCCAGTTACTTCCCCTTCAATAAGTGGAGTATATGTCCCCTCTCTTTGAAACATGGGAGACTTTTTGACTGTCTCAACTAAAACAATAGTGATAAATGCTACTTCCAAGACTAGGTTATAAACAGTGATTTAGCTTCTGCCAGCCACCATGTCAATTACTTTACACTACATTCATCATGCAAAGAGTGCACTTTATTTTCACTAGAATAGACACTAATTCTGTACATGGAATTGCTTTTTCACAATTCTTCTTCCAATATCACCATCCTTGTATTTACAACATGCTTCATTCTCCTTCACAATGTTTCACACAGCATCACTTCTGACAAAGAAACTCACTTTGTAGAAAATGTTTCAATGGGTTCATGTTTATGGGATTCATTGGTCTTACCATGTTCCTTTTTACCCTGATATATCTGGCCTGTGGGAAGGGTGGATTAGTCTTTTGAAGACTCAGTTATGGAGCCAGTTGGTTGGCCACACCTTGTGGGTGGGGTGTATAGTCTTCAGGATGCAGTATAGACTCTGAATAAGTGACTATGGGTACTGTTTCTCCCATATTTAGGACTTAAGAGTCTGAGAATCAAGGAGTGGAAATGAGAGTGGCTAATCTCCCTATAACCCCACAGATGTGTAGTTGCTTCCGCTGTCTGTAACACTAGCTTCTGCTGGTACAGAAGTCTTAGATTAGAAAAGGAGAAATGTGTCTTCTAGGATATACAGTAATAAATCATCAAATAGAAAGCAACAGACAGAAATGAGATTTATTGTATTTGCTGGATTGATTGATCCTGAATATCAATGAAAAATTGGGTTACTGCTATACATTAGGGATAAGGAAGAGTATTCCTGAATTCAGGATATTCTATAGGGTATTGCTTCAAACTCCCGTGTCCAGTCATTGAAGTCAGTAGAAACTATAATGACTCAATAGAGGCAGCAATTCTAATGACTATACCTTCAAAAATAAAGATTTAGGTCACCCTACCAAGCAAGGAAGCATCACCCATCAAGGTGCTTACCCAGGTCATAGGGGATATAAAAGGTATACTGGAAGATGGTTATGATAAGTATCAGCTATGACAATTTTTCACATTGTAGAAAAGAAGTGATAATCATTAATATTTCTTCCTCATTTCGATATGAATATAAATACCTATATGTGTATATACACATGTGTAACTCATTTTCTTTCTGATTTATACATATGTAAATCATTCTTTTTCATTCTCTCTCCTGTACCTCTACCATCTAACATATATTCATAGTAACAAGCATTATATCTTAGCATTTGAGAAAGCATGGTTCAATAAGAAGAGGAATAAACATCAGCCAAAGATGGCTAAAAAGACTCTGAATCCTCTTTTGGGAAAGGGGAGTGAGTTTTGGCTATACAAAGTATGGTTGAATCCTATTAGGCAGATTCATGATTTTGCCATTGTATTTATTTGGGAGTTAAGTATAATTAAAAGAGGGATATATATTGGACGACGACCTCACAAAAGATAGACTGTGGTGGCTTTGTAAAGTGTCAGGTTAGTTGGAACTAAGTTTCTCAGTATTCTCTTCCATGTTCAGTTCTAAGTTAAGATTTGCCACAAGTGAAATTTGCATGGAATTTAAAGTCTAACTGGAATCGGCTCCCAGGATTACACTCAGACCTGTGTGGGGTCACACACTGTTGCAGCTCACACTGTTTATGACATTGTGGTGGATCTGCATAGTGCAGTAGCTTGGTTGGCAGCTTCTCAAACTGCCCCTGGATCTCCTCCTTCAGCTTTTCTGAAAGCTGCTCATGTCAGAGGCTAATGTTTTGGCAATTTGTTCCAGCTCTTTTGCAGGTTACCCACATCATCAAAGTTGGAGGCTTGGAGGTGCTGAGATACTACTGCCAGTTCAAATGAGAGACAGATATGGATGCCAAGTTTATCTTCACAGGTTCCATTTTGGTCCTGCCCTCTTCATTCCTTCCTAGTTTTAGAGACTTCAAGCCCAGCTCCAGTTCTAAGGGTAGCAAGCTCACATAGCTTAACCGGCTCTCTCAATTGTGTAAGGGGTGTTCCAATAATAAATTCTTAATGTTAATTGTAGTGGTTCTGCTTCTCTGATCAAATTCTAATAGATTCAAGAAGAGTTTCTATTGTATGCTGTTTTTAAAAGAAAAAGTGAAAGATAATCTAAAAACTAGTGAAAATAGTTACTCAGTAGAAAGAGGATAATAAGAAACAGAGAATACAAACTTTGAAACTCTGGAAGTATTTTAGTTCATAGTTTTGACTTTCGAATTGCGTAAATATGCTTCATGAATTAATAACCCAAATTAAAAGCAAACAAAAATCAAAGTATTCTGTTACAATGAAACAGTATATAAACAGTCTGTATATGTGTAAATATATATATAAACACATTTACATATACCCACATATATAGCATATTCAAAGAATATAGTATAAATTCATATATAAGGAGTTTCTATAGTGTATACAATATGTAAAATTTGCCAGCCGTGGTGGCTTATGCATGTAATCCTAGCACTTTGGGAAGCCGAGGTGGGCGGATCACCTGAGGTTGGGAGTTCAAGACCAGCCTGACCAACATGGAGAAACCCCATCTCTACTAAAAATACAAAATTAGCCAGGTGTGGTGGCGCATGCCTGTAATCCCAGCTACTCGGGAGGCTGAGGCAGGAGAATCACTTGAACCCAGGGGGTGGAGGTTGCAGTGACCCATGATTGCGCCATTGCACTCCAGCCTGGGCAACAAGAGTGACGCTCTGTCTCAAAAAACAAACAAACAAATAAATAAATAAAATATGTAAAATTGATTAAATAAACAGACATAGAACTGTTCTTTCAAATGACCTTAAAAAACACAATGTTTTGACTCAAAAGGTGGAAGTACATATTCCTCAGTTTGGGATATTAAAAAAAAATGTGGAAGTACATATTCTAAACTCTAAAAAAGAAAAATTAGATCTGTTTTTATTTTAATTAAAATGTAAATAATTTTATTTTGAAACTATATAATGCACATATATAAACTTATGCAAAGGTGAAATTTGGCTTTCTCTCTTGATCAAGATTTTCATGTAATATTAAAGGATAATGAAAGATTTTTGTTTGCCTTTTGAATAAACTCAGGAAAAAGCAGGAAAAGACAAGAGATAGATTATTTGGAAAGCTAAGTCTTCCCTCTACCAATGAGCGTTTTTGCCTGTGTAAAACTTTCGAGTTATCATTTTGGTTAAAGGAATGACTTACTGTGACCTGGAATTCTATTTTATAATGTCAAGTGTTTTAAACCTTTAACGTATTTGATAGGCTCCCCAAAATCAAATTTCAACTTTAGAATGGTCTTTTCTGACCTCTAACTTTGGTACAATACAGAGGGGCCCTGAAGCATCCAAAAGAGAGGTGAACTGGATTATTTGACATGTTAAGTTACATGGGAAGCATTGTCAAAATAAAAAATAAAGCTTAATCTTCTTCAGGTTACATTTTAGTGAATGATATTAATATATGTTCCAAAATTGTATGGATTTTCTAATAGTAAAACCTTATAGACAAATCAATTTAATATTAATCAGTTTGGCCATAAAGTGAGATTCTCATAAACCCTTTATAAACCTTTACAAAAATCTTTGTTTAAAAGCAGATCAGTGCTTGAAAAAAAACCCTGTTATGCTATTATTCCAATGTTCAATTCCTGGAAAAACTTAATAATACCCTTTAAATTTAGCCAATATGTTCACACACAGAATTTTTTTACAAGATTTTTTTTTTTTAAATCTTCCTCAACTTGCTTAAAGCTTCAGCTTTATCCTAATTTAAAACAATCCTTTAACCATCTAAACTAGGCAAAAATGTACATTCCCATGCCTTACAATCAGTCTTTTACTAAAAGCACATTTTACTTTCCTCACACACCTGGCATGTAAAACTGTTTTTTTCAGTGATCTTAATTATATGTTACAATGTTAATTCTTAGCAATTTTTATTTTTGGTGAAAAACCTAGTAACTGGTTTTAATTATCTATTAAGTGTGGAGCCTAAGATACCAGACAGAAGTGCAGATAAAGTCTGACTCTTTCTAGCAAAACCAAGGGGTTTGGCTAACTCTACATGTCTCCAAGCCTTACCTAGAATTGAATAGCTCCAAAGCAGTTAAGTTGAAAAATTTTCAAAAGTCAAAGAAGCAGTTTATTACCTTAAGGCATTTGGTAAACCTAATATCTGACCTGCCTAATTTAGACCAAGTGTCTTTATTTTACCAATAATCCTTAAAACTCTATTTCTCAAAGCTTACTAAAGTCATATGAACTAAAAGGCATTAGAGTTTTTATTTTTCTGATAATATATGTAAGTGCTTATTATTTTCAAGCCAATTAATAAGAGCTCTTTCATATCTAAACTTTATACACATAACACACATGAATACACAGAAAGATAAAAGGAGATCCGATAGTTGTAAGATTTTTTATTGGTCAGTTTTTAAATTTCTTAATCCAGCTACTGGCTTCAGGGTAGAGTCTTCAGAGGAACAGGGCTAGGAAAATATGCAGTTTCTAGGGCCTAATAAGCAGGTAAAACTGTAAAGCAAAATAGTACCCCTGAAATTCAGGGTAGCATTTTTATACTGGATCCTGGATCCCCAAAAGAAAAACACTATGGAACAAAACAGTGCAATGATTTTACCCTGCATTTCATTGCAAAGCAACTCAAAGCTGATCAGCCCATTTTGTGATTAACCCATCCCCATGGAAGTCTTATCGCAGTGAGGGATGGAGACATTTCCATATTTTCTAGGAGACCAAGAGCATGCTTCTCTGATCCAAACACGCAAAGAACTGAGTATTTCCCCATAACTGCCATTTGTCATCTCTAAATGTATATTTGCCTTAGATTTTGAGAGGGATCTGTCTGCTTTCAATTCCTGGGGTTTCATAAGGAAAACAGACATTTTTCCCAAAACAGGCTCTGTGGCATTTCCTCTGTTTTTCCCAAGAAATCCAGGCTGTTAAAGCTTGAAATTTCACTTTCAATTAAGCTGACTTTTAACCATAACACTCTTTAAAAAATATTTTAAATCTCTTATTATCCAACTTTAGCCAGGCCAAATGGCCAATGTTTCTGGCTTTTGAACTTTACCAAAGATAACTTCCTAGATGCTCAGAGAAAGGAAAACTCAAGAAAGGAAGCCAGAAATTGTATATGGAGGGGAATAGTATTGAGAAATGGAAAAAGTCA
The DNA here is from genome assembly GCF_047675955.1 of Chlorocebus sabaeus. Lineage (NCBI taxonomy): Eukaryota > Metazoa > Chordata > Mammalia > Primates > Cercopithecidae > Chlorocebus > Chlorocebus sabaeus. The sequence continues at coordinate 41,715,126 of NC_132913.1, forward strand.
CACAGATATCACCCAGAAAGCACTTACACCCGAAGCTGAAAATAGGCCACAAAAAACTTAGAGACCTATAGATTTAGAAACTTAGAAACCTTTAGACTTTTAGACTTAGAAACTTATAGACTTAGAAACTTAGAGACTTAGAAACTTAGAAGCTTAGAAACTTATAGACTTAGAAACTTAGAGATGTAGAGACTTAGAAACTTAGAAGCTTAGAAAAGCCACACCAGGTGGCCATCTAAAAGCACCCACCCAATGACCAGGTGGCCATCTAAAGCACCCGCCCGATGTCCGTGTGGCTATCTAAAACACCCATCCAAATTCCTGGAACTCAAACAGAAGAACAAGTCCGGGAAATACCCCGCGTGGGTTCAAACCAGGTTCAAACCAACTAATCAGAGTAAGACACCCTGCTCAGGCCATAACCTGCTCCAATCATCTTGCGCCTCAAGCTTTGTGAATTTTTGTGGTTTTTGCCTTTATAAACTGTCTGTACTAGGCATTCGGGGTCCTGTGGCCAACTTCGGACATAGGACCCTAGCGCGCTAGCAATAAATCTCTCCACTGTGACTTCCGTGTCGAGTGGTCTCTCGCGACGACCCCTGCCCAGGAAGGAATCTAAAAACTAGGTTCCTACAAAGCCAAGACTGAACCTGGACTGTCTTTGTAAAATGGCAGAGCCTTGGCTGCTGAGCTGTAGCATGGGGTGGTTTCCATTGTCCTTCCCAGAAGGAGCATAGAGCAGTCAATTTTGAGCTTGCAGTGGCTTTTAACTGATCTATATAATTTTTAGAACTAACTATGGTATGAGCCACCAAATTCCTATTTCCTGGATATGAGAGACCAAGAGAAAGTACCATCATGTGATTACAAGGTCAAGCTCCCAAAGACATAAAACAAAACAAGATGGAAACCTCATCCAGTTTTGTTTGTTTGTTTTGTTACTGACCAGCTTGCTGAGCTGTCTTGAACAGCCAGCTTAGGGAGCCCGGGCCTACATTCCACCTTATGGTACACCTTTTTATGACAGAAGGATGTAGAAAGACCAGTTCATAGCATATAGTACACCAGATTTGCTACAGCTTCAGACTAGCCTCACAAATCCTTTTTCTCATTAATTAAACGTTGTAAGAGATAGTAATTTTTACTAGTCCTACAACCACTTTGCACAGAGGAAAGGGAAGTGAGAAAAGCAAGGCCTGCAGCAGGCTGGGAAAGAGAAAGAGCTCAGGGAGGCCAGAGAAAGACCCACCCTTTGCAGCAACATGGAATCAAAAGTTCAGGCGGCCGCTTGTCAGTTGCAAAGGGATCTTTTCCAGGAGTCCCATTAGCTCTCAAGTTTCTCCCTTTGCGGAGAAAAAATTCCTCATGTCCTGTGATCCTATACATACCTAATCCTGTCACCCACAACCATCAGCAAAGAGTGCAAGGCAGATTAATCCAAAGAGAATGCAGTTAACATCCCATAGTACCAAATCAATTTTTAACCATGATGTGCTTTTCTGAGGGGAGGGCATCTAACCCAATCTCATCCTTTACCCAGGTAAAATGTACCCCATTACTTATTCAAAGTCAGCCAATTGGTGCTGCGGTATATATCCTTTGAATCAGGATAGTAACTAAGCTAAAAGGTTAGCAGATTTGATGTTTTTAATCAATTTGTCATTTATGCTTTTTATTTGCCCTCTGTAAAGTCTTTAAATAAAAATACTGAAATTTTCTTAGGTATTTCTGCGTATCAATAGGTATCCCTAGATAAGACTAATTTGGGAGCCCTCATTTTTCAATGCATGTCTGTGCAGTGTTGTTCATTTGGTACATTCCACTGCAAGTTATCTTTAGTAAGATTTCACCAGTTCTGTGAGAGTTTGCTGCTTAGTTCGTCAGAAATTAAGGACCTCATTTTTACCTCAAATATTGGTTTTGCTCTCAGGTTTCCTGGATCACCTCAGTCAGTGATTTTTTTTTCCTATCTAAGCACACAAGAAAAGTGGAAAAAAAGGAATGGGACACAAAAATCCCCATGAATTCCCAAAAGCCAAATTGTATACCCCCTGCAATATTGGCATTTATTATCAGTTTTTTTTCTGACCCAGTCAGATGTAAGAGGCCTCTAGTTGGATCCAAGCCAGTTAATTACTGGATCCAATCCAATCCTAGACCCACTCCAGTTTCTGTTAGGACTCCCAAACCCAGTTTGAATCAGAAATTTGCTCAAAGAAACTCGGAGGACTCAAAACACAAATCCGTGGAGCTTCAGAATCTGAGAGAGAACTTACTACGATCCCCAGCAGCTCCAAGAGAGCAATGGGCACAATGGGCCAGGTGGGAAGCACACTCAGCGCTCCTGGGGGTTGTTAGAGCTCTTCTTTGGATTCCACTTCTGACACCATCTGACAAAAGAAAAACTTCAACTGAATTAAAATTAAAGGAGTTTAATTGAGCATGGACAATTCACAAATTGGGCAGCCTCCTGAGCCAAAACAGGCTCTGACTCCCCAGCACAGTCACGTGATAAAAAAGATTTATGGAAAGAAAAGGAAAGTGACGTACAGAAAATGGAGGTGAGGTAGAGAAACAGCTGGATTGGTTACAGCTTGGTGCTGGCCTTATTTGAACATGGTTCAAACAGTTGGCTGCCTTTGATTAACCAAAACTTGGTTATTTGCACAAGTGTAGGTTATGGTCTGTTTACACCTCCACCTGTTACAGTTTACAATGTACAGAGAAACTCTTAGGCAGAACTTAACATACATAAGGAGGCAGATTTAGACTAAACTTAGTTTAACAAGTCCTAGAAGCAAGGAGCAGTCTTCGTGCCCAGACTGTCATCTCTAAATGCAACTTTTCAGTGTAAAGAACCAGGACTCCTTGGACAAATGGCTAATCCAGAGTCTGGAGTAGAAAATGCACAAGATGAAATATCCTGTTGTATTTGAAAGCAACAAATCCATCTAAAAAAGGGGGGCACAACAAGTCACTGGCCAAATATGGGAAAGCCTGAGAATCACTGGTAATAATGACTGCCATGGACTGAAACTGTCAACTATGTTAACGTCTGTGGGTACCTAAAACACAAGGAAAATAAAACAGACAACAAAACAGAGCACAAATTATAGGTCTCCTTAGGGGTTTACTAAGGCACAAACTAATTATTTTAAAAATCAAAAAAAGAAATAAAAGAGAGAGAGAGAGAGAAAGAACCAAGCATTTATTTAGCTTTTCTTCAATTGACTTTCAGAATCACCAAACAGTTAATGAAGAAAAGATCTTTATGTAAGAATCAAAGCAAGTAAATGCAGGAGAATGATAAAACTAGATAAAACTAGAAGGCCACTTTTCTGCAATATCTAATTGATATAGTTTGGATTTGTGTCCCCACCCAAATTTCATGTTTAATTGTAATCCCCATGTGTCTGTGGAGGGGACCAGCAGGAGGTGATTGGATCATGGGGGCGGATCTCCCCTTGCTGTTCTAGCAACAGTGAGTTCTAATGAGATCTAATGGTTTAAAATTGTGGCACTTTCCCCTTTGCTATTTCTCTCTCTCACCTGCTTTACCATGGCGAATGTGCCTTGCTTCGCCTTCATCTTCTGCCGTGATTATGTAAGTTTTCTGAGGCCTCCCCAGTCATGTGGAACTGTGAGTCAATTAAACCTCTTTTCTTTATAAATTATCCAGTCTCGGATAGTTCTTAATAGCAGTGTGAGAAGAGACTAATACAGAAAATTGGTACTGAGAGTGGGGCACTGCTGTAAAGATACCTGAAAATGTGAAAGCAACTTTGGAACTGGGTAACGGGCAGTGATTGGAACAGTTTGGAGGGCTCAGAAGAAGACAGAAAGATGAGTGAAAGTTTGGAACTTTCTAGAGACTTGTTGAATGACCAAATTGCTGATAGTGAGATGGACAGTGAAGTGCAGGCTGAAGTGGTCTCAGATGGAGATGAGGAACTTATTGGGAACTGGAGTGAAGATCACTCCCTCTATGCTTTAACAAAGAGACTGGCAGCATTTTGCCCCTGCCCTAGAGATCAGTGGAACTTTGAACATGAGAGAAATGATTTAGGGTATCTGGCAAAAGACATTTCTAAGCATCAAAGCATTCAAGAAGTGACCTGGTTGTTTGTAAAATTGTATGCTTATATGTATGAACAAAGAGATTATGTGAAACGGAACTTATGTTTAAAAGGGAAGCAGAACATAAAACTTTGGAAAATTTGCAGCCCAGCTATGTGGTAGAAAAGAAAAACTAATTTTTTAGGTAGAAATTCAATCCAGCTGCAGAAACTTGCAAAAGTAATGAGCAGCGGAATGTCAATAGCCAAAAGCATGGGGAAAATATCTCCAGGGTATTTCAGAGATTTTCACCCATTACAGGCCTAGAGGACTAGGAGAATAAAAGTGGTTTTGCTACCATGTCCCCGGGCCCTCTGCTCTGTGCAGCCTCAGGACATGGCACCTGAATCCCACTTCAGCTCTAGCCATGGCTAAAAGGGACGAAGATACAGCTCAGACCACGGCTTCAGAGAGTGCAAGCCCCAACCCTTGACAGCTTCCATGTGGTGTTGGAGCTTCAGGTTAGCAGAAAGCAAGAACTGAGTTTTGGGAACCTCTGGCTAGATTTCAGAGGATGTATGGAAATGCCCGTAAGCCCAGGCATTTCCTATGCTGCCTGGGCAGAGCCCTCATGGAGAACCTCTAATAGGGAAATGCAGAAGGGAAATGCGGGATTGGAGCCCACACACAGAGTCCACAGAGTCCTCACTGAGACACTGCCTGGTGGAGCTGTGAGAAGAGGGTCACCATCCTCCAAACCCCAGAAGGGTACATCTACTGACAGCTTGCACCTGCCTAAAAACTTGAGAGTCTGCCCCTTATGTCAGCATGGCCTGGATGTGAGACGTGGAGTCAAATGAGATTTTGCAGCTTTAAGACTTAATGGCTGCCCTGCCTGGTTTTGTACTTCCATGGAGCCTGTAGCCCCTTTGTTTTGGCTAATTTCTCCCTTTTGGAATGGGAGCATTTATGTAATGCCTGTTCCCCCAAGTTAGTTACTTTTAAGTAACTTAGTTGTTACTTCTAAGTAACTAACTTGTTTTTGATTTTACAGCCTCATAGGCAGAGGGACTTACCTTGTCTCAGATAAGCCTTGGGACTTGGACTTTTGAGTTAATGCTAGAGTGAGTTAAGATTTTGGGGGACTGTTGGGAAAGCATGATTGGTTTTGAAATGTGAGGAGGACATGAGATTTTCGAGGGGCCTGAGGTAGAATGATATAGTTTGGATTTGAGTCCCCGCCCAAACCTCATGTCAAATCATGATCCCCACATGTCAGGGGAGGTGACTGGCAGAAAGTGATTGAATCATGGGGGCAGATTTTCCCCTCGTTGTTCTCATGACAGTGAATGAGTTCTCATGAGATCTGATCGTTTAATAGTTTGGCACTTCCTCCTTCTTTCTCTTTCTCCTGCTTTGCCATTGTGAAGATGTGCATGCTCCCACTTCACCATCAGCTGTGATTAAGTTTCCTGAGGCCTCCAGTCATGCTTCCTATTAAGCCAGTGGAACTGTGAGTCAATTAATTCTCTTTTTTTTTAAGTAACTAGACAGTTACATCAACAAATGCTAAATCCTTTAGGTGAATATTTGAAATGGTAAATCCCTTAGGTGAATATTTGAAACTCTATAAGGGTCGAATGACATTAAAGATTTCTATTACTGTTACTATTGATGAATCTTTACAATTCTAAAGTCAAACAATCAGATACAACGTATCTCTTTGTAAATGCAGCGAGATGCTTAATTGGATGTTCATTAGTTACCTATTTACAGAAAATTCAGAAATACAATAAGAGAGAGAAACATGTTAAACAATACCAAAGGGACATAACCTATCCAATCCAGAATGTGTTGAAATTTTTACAGGACAAATGGCCCACTTTTGTAAACATATAAATGGGAGACAGTGTATGAATGAGAGAGAATAAGAATGAACAATTATACCATTAAAAGTTGAAAGGAGCTGGGCACATTCCTCAGCCCCGGGCTCAAATCTCCCTGAGCCTAGTACAAACACATCCCATCCTCCCATCCCACCACATATCGCCATATATCTCTCAAAACTCCCTGAGCCCAGTACAAACACATCCCATCCTCCCATCCCACCACATATCGCCATATATCTCTCAAACTCCCTGAGCCCAGTACAAACACCACCTGGAAAGTCTCCGATAAGGAGACAGCTGTTCAAGGTTTTACTGAAAGCGCGGGAACCAAAAGAATTTCTTTGTTCCCCTGTAACTTTCGGACTATAAAAAGCAAACACTCGCATTGTTCGGGGCCCTCTTGAATGCTGTGGAATGGAGGGACCAGGTTCGAACTTGTAGTAAAGATCCTTGCCGCTTGGCTTTGACACTAACTCTGGTGGTCTTCTTTGGGGAACAAACGATCTGGACGTAACAAAGTGATGTAAGAAACATATCAGCCACATGCAATATGTGTGGGTAGACCTTGTTTGGACCACATTCTTAATAAACCAACTGTAAAAAGATATATCAGATATTGCTATAACATTTTTCTTAATTATATTGTCATAATATATATAAAATTCCCTTATCTGTAATATATATTACGTGAAGTATTTATAGGGAAAGCTATGTGATGTCTAGGATTTGGTTTAAAATACTCCAGAAAAACATAAGTTTTTTTGAGGATTGATAAAACATTTAGGACAGAAAGTTGATCATTATTAAAACTTAGTTAAGGGCACATGGGAGTTTATTTGATTAGTCTCTCTACTTCTACATATATTTGCAAATTTCCATAATAAAAAGCTGCACATTTGTAAAAAAAACACACACACACACACACACACACAAAACACAATGGTATATTTCAGTTTCTTAAAAAATCGAAGCAAAATTATTGCTGAAGAAATAATTCTTTTAGGAGCTTTCTAGTTAAAAGCTTTTTGAAAACCTGAAAATTGCATGGTTCCCTATTTCTCTTTCTTTATTATCATATCACAAAAAATGGTAAGTATGTTACTCTATAGTGCAAGTTTGGAATAAGGAGGATGTTGCGCTTGCAATGAGAATAGAACTCAGCAATAATATTTCTAATATGTGTCCAATGTACAGTTACTTTAAAGGAGGGCAAAACATTCTTCTAGTTCAAGATATTGTTTCTAAAATTCATATTTTATAACAAACTATAAAATGGAAGACTTTTGCTTTATCTTGCTTTCCAAAAATCTTTTAAAAGCTTACTTGTAAACACTACTTATTTTTCAGGTATAACACTATAGTTAATTTTGTTTTTTGTTTTAGCAAAAAAATCAGATTTTTACTATTTCCCCTTTTTTGGTGATTTCTTTTAGCAATTAATTTCTGAGGATCTGTGTCTTCTTAATGAGTACATTTTATTTCATGAGCTTGAAACTGTCTTTGCAAAAGCCTTATCAGTGAGAAAATTGTAACAGTAAACTAAGCTAACCCAACTCCCACCTTGCATTTTCCTTAATTATTCCTGGGCTATTGGGCCAAGCCAACTTTGGCAGACATTTAGTTTACAATTTAAATGATAATAGACTTTGCCCACAACTCAGCCACTTTTGTAAAGCCAATAGGAGGCCATCAGGCTGAGGGGAGGAGAGGAGCCTTAGTCCTGCTAAGGTCAGCTATTATTTCAGAGGTTATAAAATATGCAACTTCCTCAATTACTCCTGCGAATAACACCACTGTTGTAGACTGACCTTTTGAGATATCTGTTCAGGTTTTTTGTATGTCTGACTCCCATGGCTCCACCTGGACCCACAACACCCCCACAAACCCCCACTCCTGTGGCCCCACCTAGAAGAAATTCCACCTGCAAGAGAACAGCTTCAACTCCCTATGATTTCACCTCTGCCCCAACATATCAGCAGCAAGCACCTGTTACCTGGCCACTCACACCCTTCCCTCCAAACTGCCCTTGAAAAACCGCTAACTCAGGAGCTTTGAAGTTGATGATTTGAGTACAAACTCCTTCTCTTACATATGGCATGGCCATCCTCGTCTATTAAACTCTTTCTCTACTACAGTGCCATGGTCTTTCTATATGCAGAGACAGGAATAACCTTTCAGGTGGTTACAAGCTTAGAATAGTAGGAATATTCTATAACGATTTCAAGATTGATTGAGTTTGGGAAACTCTTCCTAAAATTCTGAGTTTCCACTTTATATGTGACAGGTAATGGGAGACCAGCTCAAACCTCTTAACAGAGCCAACTGCAAACCCATTTTTCTAAAAAGAGACTGTATCCTAATGATTTATTTTTAAGTACAGGATTTGTGCCTTGCTAATTGCTCTTTTTGTTCTCCAACCAACCTGAAAACATTGTACTTAATGGGTGGGGAATTAATGAATGAATAAACTAGTGTGGAAAAAATTAGCCATCAGAATGCATAGTACAGCTCTAAAAGGTTAAGCAACTAACAGTTAAAAGAAATAAATGCTGAAAAAGTGAAGCACTATTCACTAGAGCCACATCAGGGAATGTTTTCCAGGGCAGCTGCACAAATACAGTATACCCATAGGGGTGGGGCAGTTTTCACCCTGCAAATGTTTGGAAAATACATCCTGCAGGCTTCTGCTTCCTGCTGTGGATCCGTAGGGTATATTAATGGCTGGCAAACAGTAGCATGCTGTGTCTGATTGCTCAGAGCATTATTTTTTTCTCTAAAGTTTGCATCAAGGAATATTTTTCAAAATGTTTCTAAAGGTCACTTGGAATCTTCTTGAAACTAAGAAAATAATGAGACGCCTGGAAATGCTGAGACACTTCCTTTCTAATTCATAGCTGAAAACACAATAAGTCTTTATGTATATGTCATTTTCAAGACAGCCTTCATTTTCTGCAGATGCTCACATACCTGAAACTAAGAGTTCAGTATAATCAGTAATGAAATGGTTCGAATATATGGTTCTAAACTCCTATCCTAAAGCATTTTACATATTTCCAATAATATAACTTCATTCCTCCCAAGGGAGATTTCTAACAATTAAAAAAGAGTTACTAAAATGCAGAAGATGGCTGGGCATGGTGGCTTCTGCCTGTACTCCCAACATTTTGGGAGGCTGAGTTGGGAAGACCGCTTGAGGTCACAAAGTCCTCACAAAGGTGCAGCTAACATTCACCCTATGTTGACTTTAAACATCTCATTCCCCCTACCCCGCCCCCGCCAGTAAACAGCAATATCATTTAATGTAAATATCCCTTCAAGCAATGCTTTTCAATTCTAATGAAATCAGTAAATGTGATGCAGATGATTAAAAGAATGATTTTGTTTCCATTTGTGAAGTATATTTACTTATGAGCAAGTAAGTTGGTGCTATTTACTGCTTATAAATTAACATAAAGTATCTACTGTGCTAGCTTGAAATTATTTTTTTAAAAAGCCAAAAGTTTGACTTAATAAATTTAACCCTGTTAAAAATTGTGTCAAAGTATTCCATTCCAAGGAAAGTGTGAGAGGGAAGACATAAAAGCAACTTTAGAGCTGAAATGAACCACTGAGCTAATTTCATCTACCCTCTTACAGGAGGTCCAGAGAAGGGAATTTATTTGTTCAAAGCAATTAGTCTCAATATAGGGACTGGGACCCCTTAAATAAGGAAAACAGAAAAACAGTAAGGTTGAGAGAAGGTGAGTCTATTAACATGTCTCAGGGCGTGTAAATCTGGCTTTCCAACTTAGGTAGAGCAGTAGCCATTCCTCTCCTCTTAAATTTGCATTTGTTCCTTCTCTATATATTTACTCTTTATGCCATTTCTAAACTCATGGGAAATGCAAGAGTTGAAAAAGGACTGAGGCAGGGGCACTTAGATCCAAGGTGATACAGGGCTATTTGAACCAATTAATTTAGGTTGGACCTGCTTTGTCAGTATTCACAGTAAACACTAATTCCTCTATGCAAATAAGAACATAAGATGGGCAAGACATAATGTAGATAACAGTTTCCTATGGATCAGATGCTGTTCCAAAGCCCTTTACATGGATAATCTCATTTAAACTGCTAAACTTAGCATACATGATAAAAGAAAAGCACATAAAATTTTAATTGAATTACACAAATCATCTAGGTAATTAATGATTGAGTCAGAACTTCAACGCAAACCAGGTGATTCTAAAACCAGTACTCTTGGCAATTATTCCATGCCAGATCTAAAAATTATGCCAATTCTATCATGAAATATTGTACTCACAGTACATTTTCTATTGTTTTATTTGGGTTAATAATTTCAACTACATGCAGCATGTATTTTAACATAATTCATAAGAAGTAAATGTCGCTGATAGGATTTTTAGTTCCTTTGTCTTGGGGGTGGTGGGAGGTGATTCCTGTGGAAATGAAATTCATCAGTCTATTCAGCAAATAGTACCTGTTTTACAGATGACATATCAGTCATGGAGATACAATGGGGAGGAAGAGAGATACACGGAAGACAGAGGGTATAACGAAGAATCAGTGACAATTAAAAATCCAAGATAATTTTACCTATTTATGTTATATTGAGATAATTTTCGTAAAGTGGGAGTAGAAGAGACGGTAATGTGAATAAAAAGGAAAACAAGGTCATCTCTACAAGCTGAATTATGAAGAATTATTTCCGAGTAACACTGAGTGCTACAAACAGTGAATGTTGGACATCTCCATTCTTCAATATTGATTAGAGTAGAAGGAAGACAGAAACTCTTTCTGAAGGTATAATCTTTAAAGAGATTTCACTGGGACAGTTAGTAAGTAGAAAAAGAATGTCTCTTTCTTTAGCTCTCAAAAGGACATTTTACCCATTTTTATTTCTTACTCTTCCCTGAACTAACAATGAAAAGGTCAAGAAAAATTTTTTAAACCTCCGCTATACAGCATATAAGAGGTTTCTACAGCATTTGTTAAGGAATGACAACATGATTAACAGACAGTATGACCTTCTAGAACATACAGCATGAAATGTGATTTTAAAACTTTTTTCTCCCAAGATAAATCACAAGAGGGGGAAATGAAACTTCCTATTAACCCTAAAATGGGCAACAGCAGGGAACTTGCCACTGATTTTCATTTATCTTATTCCTCTAACCCAGTGTACTTTTTCTTCATCAAATTGGAAGTAAACACGTTCATGTTCATGTAGTCTCCGTATAAAGTTGATTGAGAACTTCTGAACTGTTTTCTAAAAAGCTATGTGTACATGTCCATACTAGCACATTAGACTTAGATAGAAAAAAACTGCCGCATTAATTCTCTTTGTTCTATTCTAGGACAACACATGTAATTATCCTTTAACTAAAGCTTGCTGAGGAGGGTGACTCATATTCAAATATGTCTCTGCTTCCAGAATGCAGCAGTGAAAAGAGTGATTATCACCTCCAGTCTCTGCCTACTGCTTTAAATCTCAGCTCCCAAAAAGTGGAGGAACTTAACATTTTCTCTTTCTTTTAGTCCTTTGGGATTGATCCATTGTTAATTTAATCTTTATAAAAGAAACCACCCTTAAGGATATAGAATTGGATTCATTTGCTGTGATTTGATTGGTACTGAATGGCAATTGGGCATTAATACAAAAAAAAAATTCTAACAGTTTGTGTCATGCACAGGGTTTTCATATTTAACACAGCTCCTGTACATGGGAGGCGCTTCACAAATATTTGTTTAATGAATGGATGAATCCCTTTTGGTCCAATAGTTCAGAAGTATCCTATCAAAGTGCAGCTAGAGCTAGTTAAAATCAAGGCCCTTAGTGAACTGATCAGGTTAGGCCTCTATAGGGGAAACGGCAGGTGAGCTGAGTCCTTCAAAGTTATCCACAGGCCAGTGAATTCAGAAGAGATTTCAACGATGAAACACTCTTAAATTAACTGCTTTGCACAGCACCTTGGATGGAAGGTCGTAAAATCATAAAATTATGTCTGTGAACCTTATAAATTATAATTATTGGTTGGTGATGCTGGTTTTCATGTTATATAAATAGGAACTGTGCCAGTGATGAAATTATTGCTCTGAGAAAAACACTAGCGTGAGTTATTAGCAATGACAGTTGAGGGCTGGGCGCCGTGGCTCACACCTGTAATCCCATCCATCGCTTTGGGAGGCCGAGGCAGGTGGATCACGAGGTCAGGAGTTTGAGACCAGCCTGGCCAATATAGTGAAACCCCGTCTCTACTGAAAATACAAGAATTAGCTGGGCATGGTGGGTCACGCCTGTAGTCCCAGCAGCTGGGGAGGTGGAAGTTGTAGTGAGTGGGATCACGCCACTGCACTCCAACCTGGCGACAGAGTAAGACTGTGTTTCAAAAAAAAAAAAAAAAAAAAAAAAGAAATGACAGTTGATGATCTGATGATCTCAGGGACAAAATAGAAAGTTATTGTGCTTAAGGCACTGCAGAGAATACAAAGAAATACAGGGAGGCAAGAGGGTTTCTCTCCTGTATAATGTACATTACCTTTTTTAATGCTTGATAACAACACTGAAAGTGGGTGCTATTTGCCCTTATATTACAGATTGGCAGATGAGGCTCAGACAGGTTAATTGCCTTGTTTGAAGTAGCATAAATAGCAAGAAAATGAACTGTCAAGCCAGATGCACATTCTTTGTTATTCTACTCTGAAAACCCATACTAAGCACCAATACCCTTGTAGATATCTGAGTACAGAGAAAATTCAAGGACTGTGCCATATATTAGCAGCATCTAGGCATGTAATAGGCTCACCTAAGAAGTTTGTGAATGAGGATGAGAAACACATTTTACAAATTGGTTTTTGAAATGCTTTTCACTTGTTTGTGTTACTGAGTTAGTACTATCGGAATACTCCTCCTCCTCCCAGTTTTGCCTAAATTAGCTGAATGGTTACTTTCAGCTCTAGTTTCATATCACCTGAAAGGATTTGGTGTTCAGAGTCTTATTTTGTCATTATGGAATCTGCATACTTTAGCTACCAAGGAATGAACTGTTCAAGATCAAATTAGAAAATTATCTTCTTATGCTCTGATATGGTTTGGCTATGTTCCCACCCAAATCTCATCTTAAATTGTAGCTTCCATAATTCCCACGTGTTGTGGGAGAGACCCAGTGAAAGGTAATTGAATCATGGGGGTGGGTCTTTCCCATGCTGTTCTCGTGATAGAGAATAAGTCTCACAAGATCTGACGGTTTTATAAAGGGGAGTTCCCCCGCACAAGCGCTCTTGCCTGCTGCCATGTAGAATAGGACTTTGCTCCTCATTTACCTTCTGCCATAATTGTGAGGCCTCCCCAGCCATGTGGAACTGTAAGTCAATTAAACCTCTTTTCCTTTATAAATTACTCAGTCTCGAGTATGTTTTTACTAGCCTGATAACAGACTAACACATACTCTATCCTTTACACAATTTTGGGTTTGAATTTCCAGACACAGAAACCAAGTTTTTTTATTTCCAAAGTTACACAAGAGCATGAAATGCAGTCTTTAAAAGACAAAACTAAAAAGAAAATGCATTCTCTCAGAACATTCTCAAGTTTATTAATACATCTCATAGCAAGCTGAAACTATGGTTTCAAATGCCCTTGAGGAAGTTGTTTAAAAAGCAGGAAAGGGGGTGTGGACTTTGGGATATTTTTATGCCTCCCTAGAAATTCTCTATGGTTTTCTCACAAAGTGCTGATAACGATGGCACTACTAATTTCTTTCTGGTTTATGAATTTATTCGTCCCTGCAGGATGCTATATTGAATTTTCGGAGAGAAAGTGAAACATGTCTGGGTCTAAGCAAGAAGTGAATATCTCTTGGAGATTCTATACAAGATGGTGGGGCTGGAGGAATAACCTAGAAAGCGGGTGGGCTGACTTGTTACCTGAAGTACTTCATGACTCCTAGCGAGGGGAGGGCATTAAAGAATGATACCTGGGAAGTTTGCTGCTGCAAATATTTGAGTTTATAAATAGAGAAAAAGAGTACACTAAGAATTTACTTTCCAATTCAGCATGCTTAATCACCTTTTTCAAAATGCAACCATCGGTAGTTACATGCTTTGTGCATAGGTAGGAGGAAATTCAGAGCACACACTCAAGATGAAAATCCCATTCTGACTCTTACTAACTATACCACCTTGAGAAGTTACTTAGTCTCTTCAGGCCTCAGTGTTTTCCTCTGTAAAATGGAGATAGTAATAATACCTACTTCATATAATTGTTTTGAAGGTTAAATTAGATAATTCACGTTTACTAATAAAGTCTGGAACACGAGTGCTCAAAATGATGATGATTACATTCTCGTAGAACTCAAATTGTTTATAATTATACCTATGATCTTATTTTTCCTCAAATTGGTACAAAATAAATAGTAGCTTCACTTTCTGATATGGTTGGGGAATAAGAGTTCATGAAACCAAGAAGGAAGTACTATATTATTTTTCAAAAACTATAAAATTAGAACAGAGCAAATAAGGTTTTCTTGCATTGGTGCATTTAAGATTGTGTTGTTCTACCCTTAAAAGCTAGAGGAAGGCCATGTGCAGTGGCTCACACCTGAAATCTCAACACTTTGGGAGACTGAGGCCGGTGGATCACTTGAACCCAGGAGATTGAGACCTGCCTGGGCAACACTGCAAAACTCTGTCTCTACAAAAAATACAAAAATTAGCCAGGGGTGGTGGCGTGTGCCTGTAGTCCCAGTTACTCAGGAGGCTGAGGTGGGAGGATCACTTGAGCCCAGGAAATAGATGCTACAGTGAACTGAAAACTTTTTTCCAAGATAAATCACAATACTAGAGGGGAAAATAAAACTTCCTATTAACCCTAAAATGTGAAACAGCAGGGAACTTGGCCCTGGTTTTTATCACTATCACCTGGACGGCTATTGAAACCTTGTCTTTAAAAAAAAAAAAAAAAAAAACAAAAAAAAAAACTGGAAGAAGGGCTAAATAACAACCCCCTCTTGTTATATTTGATGGTAATGTTTAGTAAACTATGAATAAGTGACTTCTCAGGGTCACAGAAACTTAATAACTGGTGAAGACAAAAGCCTCATGTATGTTAAATCCTCAAGGTCAAGTCTGTATCTTTTTTTTATTTTTACGTTGCTCTTTCTACTTCTTGACAGTTGACTCTTTAAATACACATGAAATTTTGAGGCTAAGAATACTTCAAATTGCACTACATAAGGGGAATTATCTGTCACTACACGTAATGGCAACACAGATGATGAATAATGGGGCTCGCAATCTTTGGGGCACTGCAGGCATATGAGCCAGACTAGTGCTGTATGCATTGAGTATCCGGCTGAGACTCTAAACCCAACAGACTTCACAACAGGGGGAAAACGTGCATTTAATATAAAAGATTGGACTGTAAGCAAAATTTGTAAGATTGTATCTGCCACTTTAAAAACATTTTACTTCTCCCTATCCTTGTGACTGTGGTCTTGCACATTTTATGTGATTGTAAAGATCAAACTGGCTGAAGGCTGAGCTGCCTCTCTTGCCATGGATTTTTATTTTCAAATTACAGGGGTTCTAATGTGTTATTTAGTCACCTTGGCTTAAGTTAACGTTGAGTTAATCTTATCTGGTTAACTCACTTAATCTTTCAGACCTCTCTCCCTTCCTGTCACCTCTTAGGGATTTCGTGCTTGGTCCCCAGTCAAGGTCGGGTAACTTGCTCTAAGTGCCCCTCTCCATCAATGAACGAACTAGGATCCTTTTGTTTCAGGGCACTTTTCTTCACTAGTAATTCACATTTGTTACTGTGGTTATTTCATTACTGTCCAACTACCCATTAAACTATCATTTCTGTCAGAGCATTAACTGTGTTCCTTGGCTCACAAATATTTCCCCAGTCCATTATAGTGCTGGGCACCAAGCAGACACCCAGCAAATATTTGATGAATGAACACTTGCTTTGGATTTGATGGAGACATAACTCCTGGGTTCATCATCAATAATTTACCCATGTTCATTTTGAGATAAAAGTTTATATGGAAATAGTATTGGTTCTATGTTTTAGTCTTCAGAAAACTTCTCATTACTGAAATTTTTCAGCCCTTTCCTCTAAAAACAGATCTTTTGGGTACAGGATGTCACTGAGTTTGTATTTGTAGTGGTACTCAATGAATGGATAAACCAATAAATTCAAGTGACAGACTGGTGATTAGCCATCAGTCTTTTGGTCACGGTTAAAAACTTATGTGATACTGGAAGTTGCCTCATGAGTTTTATGTGTAAGTGCAGTCCTATTACAACCTAATATACTCTGCCCACAGTTCCATGGAGAACATCTTGATGACTCAACCAGGCATAGATATCTGAGAAATAGTAGTACTAGCAGAAAATCAATGGTCTATGCACTGCCTATGAAATGTGAGCTCTTAACTATCTTTGTTTTTGCTGGTTTATTTTGGTAATTTAATTACTGTTTTATCCCAGAATCTGCTGACTTGACAGACCCTCAGAAGTTCCAGGGCACAACTGGGAACTCCCTGGTTGTTTCTAGGCCATTACCAAAGTGATACCTCTTGTGTACCTTCAACTATGGCTGCTGGCTTCTGTACCAATGTAGCTTCTTCCCATTCTGCTCTGACTCCCTCTTGGATCATTTTTCCTGTTGGAGAAATTTCACTATTGTGGTGACCTAAATGAGAATGTCACTACCATGCCAAGGGCTGCCCTCCCCACCTCGCCCTCCCCATGCACCTTCCCTCACTCTCTCTGTACCAGTAGTCAAAATGCTGGAGCAGTGTTGATTTCTATGCAGGACTAGGTAGATGTTTACTCCAACTTCTTGACATACATTCCTATCTGGGACATGAACTTTCACAGTCTCCAGGGAATCATTCCTGCAGATTTGGCCCATATTCCTACCTATAGGCACCCAATTCTATTGAACACATATGCTAGACATATTGTCCTACACTGACTAAAAAAGGAAGGCTCATGCATGCTAGTGTCTTGTCAGTTGTTTCCCTTTTACCCCTCCTCCTTTCTGCTACAAAGAGGGAGTGAATGGGATATAAATACAGAAAACTGGCACTTAAGCAATTGACTTATTTAAAACTAATTTTAATGTCTTACCTTAGACAACAGTGCCTGTAGCAAGAATTTTCAGGAGTAACCTAAAAATAGACTAATTTTACCTGTCACTCCCTTTCCTCCTGCTGTTATTTTTCTTCCTTGTTAAAATTGGGACTGTCTTAGTGCCCAGTGTTTAAACATTGTTCCCTGCATCTTTCTGGCTGTCCACATAGCTGCATATTATTTTTTAACCTTCAAAAGTGAAACCTTCTCTTCAGTCCTTAGCAAGCTAGGTGTGAATCTGATGTTAATAATTCACAGTAAGTAATAAAGAAAGGTAGACGGTGCCAGGAGACATTTCCATTTGAAACATTTGCTAGCCTAAATGTATTTCAGATAGAAGAATAAGTGAAAATGGTGTTATTGAGAAAAGTCATTTGCTCTTTTCTTCTAGGAAGTGACACATACAGAATCAAAACTTGAGTCACACAGTCTCCTTCCAAACTAGGATCTCATCATTTCACCTGATTGTGCAACACTGAGGACATTCAGTAAAGGGAATAAGATAGGTGTTGGTTATGAGGGGTGGGATCCAGTAAAATGTTATATTTTGAAACCTAGCATCATAATTTTTTTTAATATAAAATCACCAGGGCAAAGGAAAGTAAATTTGAGCAAAATTTAAGGAAATAAACATCTGGTTATCTTTATCAATTCTTAATTACTAGTAACTTTTTATTTTAAGCCTAATTTTCTTTTGGGGGGGTTTAGTGTTTTTCACACAGTAAAAGAATGTATTTCGTTAAATATTAAATTTCCTTTACACCACCGCTTAAGATTTTCTGTCAGTGGGATTGCTTTTACTCAGATTCCCTTGAGGAGTAAATCATTTGTGTCCTTTAATGGCTGGAGGTCCATGATGGACACTTCGATTTCCATCAGAAGGCAAACTTCCTCTCTCATTTTTGGGCTTGGCCATGAAAAAGATGGTTTGGACAGGACTGTGGCAAGTCCATCACTATATTCATCCCCCTGTTTTTTTTTTTTTTATCAGCCAGGAAAGCTTTTCTATGGCAATTAAATTTATCCAGTCCTTATATGCCTCTATCACAGATTATAACATGTCCAAATTTGGAGTCAAGCTTTAAAACAAAGAGACAGGTAAGAAGAAAAAAAACCCCAGGTAGGCTTTGTTATATAGGAGGCAGGCCGCCACAGTGTTGAATATTGGAAACCTTTCAGCCGAGCAGGTGGACCAGAATTGGCAGAGTCCAGCAATAACTTAGTCTAACTAAGAGTTTTCTTCAGTGATATTTAAAAAGTGTAAATTCAGTTAATAGGCAACAAACAGTACTAAGAACATTCAGGAATTCAGTCAGGCAGTTAAAGAAGAGAAGTGAATAAGCCATAGGAGCTAAAATATTTTATTTCATGACTGACAAAGTTGTATATACTTATCATGTACATGTTTTTATTTGAAACATGTATATATTTTGACATGGCTAAATAGAGTTCATTTACATATACATTATCTCACACACTTAACATTTTCTGTGGTGAGAGCATTTCAAATTTACTCTCCCAATTTCCATGAATATATTGTTCTTAACTACAGTCACAATGTCGTATGATAGACTCCTCGAATTTATTTCTTCAGTCTAACTGAAATCTTGTATCCTTTGATCACACCACCCTAGCCTCCTTTACCATTATTCTACTCTCTACTTCAAGTTCACCTTTAGATTCCTCATGTGAGATCATGCATCATTTGTCTTTTTGTGCCTGTCTTATTTCTCTTAATATAATGTCCTCCAGGTTCATGTATATAGTCACAAATGACAGGATTTTCTTCTTTCTAAAGGCTGAATAGTATTCCATTATGTATAGATCACATTTTCTTTATCTACTCATCCAGTGACTGACACTTATGTTGTTTCCATATCTTGGTTCTTATGAAGCAAGGAGCACAGGAGTGCAAATATCTCTTTCATATAATAATTTCTTTCTTTCTTTGGGGTATATACCCGATCGTGGAATTGCTGTATCATGTGATTGTCCTATTCTTAATATTTTGAGGAGTTTCCATACTGTTGTCCATAATGGTTGTACTAATTTACATTCCCACCAACAGTGCACAGGGTTTTCTTTTCTTTATCTATTTGCCAACACTTGCTATTTTTTATCTTTTTGATGACAGCCATTCTAAGAGGTTTGAAGTGATATGTGATTGTGACTTTAATTTGCATCTTTCTGATGACTAGTTGAACATTTCATATACCTGTTGGCCATTTGTGTGTCTTTTCTTGAGTAATATCTATTTAGATTATTTTCCTATTTGTAAATTGAGTTTTTTATTTTCTTACTATTGAGTTCAGTGAAAGAACTCAGATATCTATACTTTAATATTTTAATGAAAATTGAACATATAAAAGTATATTTATATACTTTTATATTTTACATTATACACTACATATCCTAAAATATGTCACATGGTCACATAGAAAATATACTGAACTTAGATTTAAATGAGGGGAATTTTGTCTTGTTTCCTCCAATTACCATCTACCTGGATAATGGAAAGCATTTATTTTCCAGTGTAGTTATCTATGAAAGAGGTTTATGTGGCCTGCCTTCCTCATAGGGTTAATATGAAGCTCAAATGAGAGGATCCAAAAAACATGCATTTAAAATTAAGTACTAAGAAGAGTAAATAAGAGTCCAGAACCAGTAATAAGGTGGGCCGCAGGTGTAGTGGAGTAGAGGAAGAAGTCCACAGAAGGAATTCAATTCTATATTCAGATATAGAGAGAGGTAAGTTAGAGCAGGGTGTCCCCCCACAGTAGCAGTCTGGACTGTGGCCTGTTAGGAGCCAGGCCACACAGCAGGAGGTGAGCAGCAGGTGAGCGAGCATTACTGCCTGAACTCCACCTTCTGTCAGATCAGCAGGGGCATTAGATTCTCACTGGAGTGCGAATCCTATTGTGAACCGTGAATGTGAGGTATCTAGGTTGTGGCTCCTTATGAGAATTTAATGTCTGAGGTTCTGAGGTGGAACAGTTTAATCCTGAAACCATCTCCCCCTACCCACGAACATGGAAAAATTGTCTTCCTTGAAACCATTCCTTGGTGCCAAAAAAGTAGGGGACTGCTGGGTTAGAGAGATGTGATGATAAAGATGATAAGCCTACATGAACATTCTTTTGTTGACTTGAGAGATGAAACCCAGATTACAATCACCTCTTCTCATTGTCCTGAAAATGTAAATCAATTCTTGGTTTCAGTGCTTCATCTACTCTGTACTCTTAAAACATAATTAATGTATCTAGATTAGTTAAAGCAGTCCACATGAAGTGAAATTATTTTCTGGATGATTGTATTAACACATAGACCACTGTAACACTGTAGACCTATAATAAATAAAATGAAGCTTCTTGAAGTCAGGTTGTTTAACCTTTATCTGTGCACATATTGTCCCTCGGGGGAAGAAAGAAACAAGCAACTACTGGGTGCCCACCATCTTAGGTCAGGAAGTGTGCCTATCTCAATAAGTCCTCATGCCCAATTCATAAGGAAGGTCTATTAACAGAGGGGAAGATGAAGGTCTGTTGAGGTTAAGTAGACTGAGAGTAGGTCCTCTAGAGATATTTGGAAATTCTTAATTGTGATTATGATTTAAAAAATTACACTGGATAGGATGAGCAAACATTGATTTTATTCCGATTCTATTGCCTGATATAGGGCAGAGAGTATAGATCAAGTATCCATACCCAACTCTGCTGAGGCAAAGGGTAGGAGGGTTTTTAAGTGTTTAGCGCTGAACTCTGAGATAGGGAAAAAGTACTGGAGGACTTCAGGGAAGATGTTGATCAATGGGATATATTGAACACATTGAGTTATAACTGAGTTTGCAAATGTTTGCTCTGTGATTAGGCCCTCTGTGTTTGCTAATTGGTGACTATTCCATGAAGATATGCTGCTACTCTCCCAAAATGTCTGAGATTCTATCTCCTCCTATGTTCAGATTTCAAAGAGATGGTTCCCAGATTCTTGAGGATGACATTTTCTGAATTATAAAACTAGCAAAAGATTTACATACATTTCAAAGGGACAGAGAAAAATTTACATTTGTAAGTATTCTAAAGCAAATGCTCAAGAAAAGAGTTTGGCTGCCTATCGTCAAGAAAAAACCTGTTTAATGTAGTCAAGCTTAGGCTTTTTGGGTCAATTACATTAAAAAATTGCCTAGGAAATGTAAAATGAACAAACCAGCCAAAAAATGAAACAAACATAAATTCCAGGTCTTACCGTGGACCAATTAAATCTGAAAATTAGAATCTCTGGTAACCTGGGCATCAATATTTTGAAAAGCTAGTCAGGCAACTGGAATATGGACTAAGCATCATATATCTATATGCCTGTCCCATAACATTATACTCTAATACCTGTCCCCTAACTGGGCCATGATGGTCTTTGGCCCCATGATTGACTTATTGGCTAGGATTATTTTAGATGTATTTTTAGATGTAGTGAAGGTTTGTAGGGGCAAAGGGGAAGTTTTATCTTTGCCCTCTGAAGGCCTGTTAAAATCAACTGACAAAAGGCAGATTAATAGGAGAAATGGCATGCAAATTTATTAATGTGCAGGGGGAGAAATCACAGAGTAATTGCCCCATCACAAAAAGGGGTACAGATGATTAATGCACCCTTCTTCTTAGATTAAAGGAAGATGGGGAAGTATGGATGATTTTAGGGAAGGTAGTGATTTTTAGGGGAATCCAATGGGTTTGAAGAACATTCAATGGCTTAGGACAAAGTCTGTTGGGCCCACAGAGCAGGCAACGGTTTGTGACAAGCCTGTGTGTTGACAGACTTCAGTCCTTCTTTCAGGGATATGAGTTCAGTTAATGAAAACTCAGAGAAGGTACCAGGGTTAATTGTTTTTTTCTGTGGTAGGCCCAGACTTTAATCATATAAGGGAACTTCAGAGAACAGCTTCATTCTGTGCTTTAGGAGATAAATGAGAGACAGGAAAAGAGAAGATCAGACAGACTTTGAGGCTTTTTCAGTTCAGTGAGTTAAAGCACCATATTTTGGAGTATTGGTTTCTGAGCTCAACCTTGTAGTTATTTCAGTTTGGGTGATTGCATAATCTAAGTACTTAGTTACATGAATGTGAATGTTCGCACAGACACTGTTGTCAACTGTCTCCCTTCTATAAACTCCTTTAATTTATAGATTCTCAGTTTTGTTTGAGCAGTAATGCTCTCAGGGAAAGCATGAACCTCCACAGCTTCAGAAAATGTATAATGATTGGCCAAAGACAGGTAAAGTGAATGTTTTCCCATTTGCTAAATGCTCATTTATAAGTAAACGTGGCCTGGTACTGACAAATAAGATGTAAGAGAAGTATTCTGGGGACCTACTGGGCAGAATATTTTCCCTGGATATAAAGAAATACTGAGAAATCTTGCCCCTTTCTTCTTACTTTGGATGGGTTGTATAGCACTTAATGCTTGAGGCAGGCATCTTGCAACCAGGAGGTAAGAAGCTATAATAAATGATTAAAAGTCAAGTTCTCCAACAGAGTGGAGACTTAGAGTCTGGATTCTTAATGATATCATGATGTTCTGTACAACAATTAGAACCACTTACTTCCAGATTATCTTTTGTGTGTGTGAGATTTCTTTCTCTCATTTAAGCCAGTGTTAATTATTATTGTGTTGCAACTGAAAGCATTCTACTTGATAATGTGTCATAACATAATGAGCAAAAGCTGAGATTTATAAAGAGGTGGCAGAAGTCATCAATAATGGAAAAGAGAGTGCTTGTTCTTCGTTTCTGCACATAGCCAGAATTCATCTCTCCTTCTACAGCTTAATAGGAATACTTACTAGAGTTTCCATGTTTTAAAATTGTGAATGTGTGTTTCTCTTCCCTATTGGACTGTGGCTCTCTGGAGAATGAAGACTATGTGCAATTTATCTTGAAGTCTCCTCCAGTTCCAACTTAATCTTTGCACATGCTATTTGCCCAGTAAGTGTTGAATCAAGTGAATTGAAGTTTGAGTTTGACAGCTTAGTGATTGATGAGGAGCTGAATGATATGTGAGTTGAATAAAGTTCTCATGGAGATAAATATGTTGGTAGGATTGAACATGTCTTCTGTGAAATGTGTGACATGGAATTTCCTTAAATTGGTCTTTGCACTATCACCATAAAACATCAGCATTTGAATTATCAGATGTGGGTTGAATAATCTAGTATTAGGTAGAATTAATCTAAAATAATCCCTTTAACTTTTCATTTTCTCAGTAGTAAACATCTGGTATGCCTGAATAGTTCACTAAAATCACTGTTTATTTATTTATTTTTTTTTGTTACCATTCTTTTTGAAAAGCTATCTACTATCCTTAAGGATCATGTGAAACTAAGACTGCACCTCAATCCCTTTCCCCTCAGCAATAGAATCATGTCATTTTGGCTCATTTTCCCTGCAAGGACAGTCATGTGCACTGATAGTGAAGTTAAAAATAAATCTCTGTTTGGAATTCAGGATGGGTAGAAACCTCATCAGCCTACAAGGCCACAGCCTTTCAGAACTGTCAACTGCCACTCAAGGGAGTTAACATAGCTGCAAGGCATTTTAATACCAATATTTTCCTCACAGTCTAAAATGATTCCGGATTGTGCAAGAGGGAAAGAAATGCACGAAGTATGTGAACTCAAATGGTCTTCTTTGTTAAAGTCATGTGAATTTTTATTTAACATTATTATCTAGTTGCACATAGAGCCCTAAGGTCTCACAGGAAGTTCTAAAGTCATGTAGCTTTTTGACTCTAGGGAGGTCAGTGCCTATACCATCCTCTACAAATTATTGACTGTTCAGTTTTTAAGGGTTGCCAGACAGGGAATTTTGCTAATATTAAACAGAACCTGACCTGATTAGCGTCAGGGTAAAGAAGTTATTTCATCTAATCAGCTGAGCTCTGTGATACTGAAATAAATAATATATCATTATGACTTTGTTAAGGGCAAGGAAGTAGCCATTTTAGGTAAGTCTAAAAATAAAGTTTTAAATTTCACTACAAAAAACTTAGCAGATTCTTAGACTTCATTCTCTCTGAGAATGTTAGTCTCACCCTAAGTCCTTCTTAAGACAGCTCACTCCAACCATGATCCTACTACTACCCATCATTCCTACCCTTAGCAACCATATCAACATGAACCACAGGAGATTTCATTGCCTCATTTAATTCACAACTGTTTGTATGAGGGGTTAAGTGTGTTTCCTTCCTCTCTATGAAATGAAGTTCTTGTGTCTCAGAAAATTTGTTTATGTGGTCTCTTAGCCAGAGACGGACAAATCTAACTAATGTCCCAGCTCTGTACACGAAAAACTACAAAAACTTGCTAGGATAAATTTTATAAGACCCAAATAAATGGTCTTTGCATTGAGTCCAATGACTCAGTATTCTTAAGGTGTCAGTTCTCCTCAAATAGATCTGCAGATTCAAAGCAATTTCAGTTAAAATTCAAGCAGACTTTTCTGTAGAAATTGACAAGTGGATTCTAAAATTTTTATAAATTTTATAATGTTTTTTAAAAAGAATGACAAAGTTGGAGGACTGACCCTATCTAATTTCAAGACTTATTCTAAAATGATAGAAATCATGAGTATGGTGTCAAAGCTGACAAGTAGATTAATAAAACAGAATAGAAAATCTAGAAATAAATTCATGTGTATTTGAACAACTGACATTTGTTTCAAAGGCAATTTGGAGAAAGAATATTTTTAACAAATGGTGCAGCAACAATTGTAGCTCTATATGCAAAAAGAGGATAAAAAGCACAGCTCACATCATTTACAAAAATTTAGTTTAAAAAGTGAAGTATAAAACTTAAATTTCTAGGAATAAGCAAAGGAGAATGATTTGTGATCTGGGCTAGGCAAAGATTTCTTAGCTATGACACTGAAAGTATAATTTACTAAAGAAAAAATGATGAATTGTACTTCATCCAAACTAAAATCTTCTGCTCTCAGAAACACTATTAAGAGAATCAAGAAACAAGCAACAGATTAGAAGAAAATATTTGCAAATTATAAAACATGAATTACATCCAGAATATAAGAATGTTCAAACTCACAAATACGAAAACAAAAGGGCTAATAAAAATAAGCAAAAACCTGGAATCAACCCAAATGTCCATCAGTGACAGATTGGATTAAGAAAATGTGGCACATATACACCATGGAATACTATGCAGCCATAAAAAAGGATGAGTTTGTGTCCTTTGTAGGGACATGGATGCAGCTGGAAACCATCATTCTTAGCAAACTATCACAAGAACAGAAAACCAAACACCGCATGTTCTCACTCGTAGGTGGGAACTGAACAATGAGATCACTTGGACTCGGGAAGGGGAACATCACACACCGGGGCCTATCATGGGGAGGGGGGAGGAGGGAGGGATTGCATTGGGAGTTATACCTGATGTAAATGACGAGTTGATGGGTGCAGCACACCAACATGGCACAAGTATACATATGTAGCAAACCTGCACGTTGTGCACATGTACCCTACAACTTGAAGTTTAATAATAATAAATAAATTAAAAAAAAAAAAAAAAAGAAAAAAAAAATAAGCAAAAAAACTTAAACATACTTTTAACTAAAGAAGATATTTGGACTGGAAAATCCAATTTCATTTGTTACTAGACAAATTCATGTTAAAAGTCACTCTGTATTATCCTGAAAAGCTTATTGGGATAATTGAAATAAAAAAGACTGACCATATCAAATATTAGCAAGGATATGGAGAAAATGGAACTCTTGTAAGCTGCTGATAGGAATATGAGATGGTACAACCACTTTGGAAAACAGGTTGACAGTTTCCTAAAAATAAATAAATAAATATACAACTACTATATTATCCAGCCATTCCACTCCTAGATATTTATCAAAGAGGGTATTCACCCACAGACTTTCCAAAAAATATTTATAGAAGCTTTATTTGTAATAGCCTGAAACAACCCAATGACCTCCAACACAAGAACAGATAAGCAAAAGCTACAATAGTACTAACCCACAAACACAAACACACTATTGATACACACAACATTGTGAATGAATTGGCCCCAAATCATGCCATGTATTAGAAGCCAAGAAAAGAAAGAGAATATACTATATGATTCTATTTTTACAAAATGCTAGAATACGCAAATTAATCAGCAGTAACAAAAAGTAGATTAGTCCTTGTCTGGGAAGAAGGTTAGAAGGTATAGGAGGATGGGATTGGTCAGGAGAATTTGATGGATGTTAATTATCTTTATTGTGGTGACGATTTCTTAGATACATATTTCAAAATGTATCAAATTGTGCATTTAAGTTTGTGTGGTTTATTCTGTGTAAATTAGACATTGGTAAAGCAGTTTAACGACAACAAAAAGAATCAGGAGATTTTCACTAGTTGTATGTGGGCAGTAAGATTATCCGCCTAAGTTTCTACTTAGGAGTAGAATAGTTGAGTTAGCAGAGGTATATTTAGCCTAAAACTTAAATGACCACCACCACAACAAGGATAGAGAAACGGGGTAGTTGGTAGTTATGAACGAATGAATGGGTGACTCTCTAATCTACTTATCCCTGGCAAGTTCCATTTGAGAGCAAAGAGCAGAGGAAAGAATGCTAACGAGAAGTCTTGCCTTGTTGGTGGTAGTTATCCAGCACTGGGTAAGAAAGTTCACATTTTTTTAGCCTTAGTTTTCTCACCTCAGAGAAGAAATCCATGATGTCTGCTTTGGTATAGGCAAGTTTTTGGTGGTCACATTTGATAATTATAGAAAATTATTCCATAAGCTATGAAATGCCATACAAACATGAGCAGCTAAAAATGTATAACCATTTACCAAATGAAAAGGACACAGTCTGGACCCAACAGAAAATGAATTTGTTATTTTTTTCCCCATTACTCTTAAAAGCTTGGTCAAATCCTTTTCCTATTTTCTGGATCTCTCAGATGCCTTACGTTTTCTAGACTTTCTCAATAATGAACAAATAATCTCATTTTTCCAGGTGTTAAAACATTAACCACATCAGTATACAAACTCCACTCTCTCATTTGATTGAAGACTTGGTCCTCCTCCACTCCCTCCCCAAACACCTAGGCTTGTTGAGATCAGAACCCTGCATGGGAAAGGCCATAAAAGGTTGCCTCACTATTTATTTCTCTCTGTGTTCTTTGCTACTAGGGAGTTCTCTGTCTCTTACCACAACAGTTGGAAGTGGAAGGTTAGCCAATTTTGATTTGTCTGGTGTTCTTTAAATTTGTGTTTGGAATTCTCTATTTGTGAGTGCTCAAATGCTACCTTTCTCATGTGGTGATTTTGTAGTTTGTTAGAAGATGTACTCCCATTTCTACACTTTACCTCCAATAGCAGCCTTTCCTGTTTTCAGTGACACATTCATCCAACTGGCTGTTTATAGCTTCTTCCTCAGCTCCAGGCTTCCAGGCTTCCATGCAGGAAGGCTTTTTCTGTTGGGTTGACCTAACCATCCAGTCAGGTCTTGCATGTTAGCATGAGCTAGGTAATTCAATTCTAGCTCACTTCTGCAGGTAGCACAGCTGACTTTTGGAAAACAGTCACCTCTGCCCTCCCAGGTAGAAGGCTGACATGTTTCTATTACAGATATATTGCTTCTCTTCATTACAGTGGCAACTTCCACCAGAATTTAACCTTTAAAAATTGTGTACATATGAGGCAGGTATCAGTTGTTGTGGCCACCCAACTTCAAGAAATACATACCAAGTTCTCTTAGGGGTTCTCTTTTGAACACCACCCAACTTAATTGAGGAAGACAATAATAATTCCCTTCTCTGAGCAGAAAGGCAGGAAGAAAGAAATAACCCTTTGACAATCTTCACAAAGCAATTTCCCCAGATATTTTCATTCCTGATGACTCTGAGCCTTCCTTTCTGCAGCTGGAGGGTGGAAACAGGGCTAGTTTTAACTATTGCTTTACAAAGTGAGGGTTCATATGTTTATTGGCTGTTTGGTTGTCTTCTTTTGAGAAGTATCTGTTCACATCCATTGCCCACATTTTAATAGGGTCCTTTGTTTTTTCTTGTTGACTTTTTAAAGTTCCTTATTGATTCTGGGTAGATAGTTTATTTTTGTCAGCTTTGTCGAAGATCAGTTGGTTGTAGTGTGCAGCTTTATTTTTGGCTTCTCTATTCTGTTTCTTTCGTCTATGTGTCTGTTTTTGTACCCGAACCATGCTGTTTTGGTTACTGAAGCCTGTACCATAGTTTGAATTCAGGTAATGCAATGCCTCCCACATTGTTCTTTTCACTTGGGATTGCTTTGGCAATTCAGGCTCTTTTTTTGGTTCCAGAGACATGCAAATCAAAACCACAATGAGATACCAACTCACACCAGTCATA
The DNA here is from genome assembly GCF_047675955.1 of Chlorocebus sabaeus. Taxonomy (NCBI): domain Eukaryota; kingdom Metazoa; phylum Chordata; class Mammalia; order Primates; family Cercopithecidae; genus Chlorocebus; species Chlorocebus sabaeus. Next base: position 41,743,587 of record NC_132913.1, read on the forward strand.
ATAGCTATAATTAAAAAGTCAAAAAATAACAGATGTTGGCGAGGTTGTGGAGAACAGGGAATACTTATATACTGTCAGTAGCAATGCAAATTTATTCAGCTTCTGTGGAAAGCAGTTTGAAGAACTAAAAGTAGAGCTACCATTTGACCCATTACTGTATATCTACCAAAAAGACACCTGCACTCATATGTTTATTGCAGTGCTGTTCACAATAGCTTAGACATGGAATCAACCTAAGTGCCCACTAATGATGGGATGGATAAAGAAAATGTGATACATATACACCATGGAATACTATGCAGTCATAAAGAGTAAAGTCATGTCCATTGTAGCAACATGAATGGAAGTAGGTCATTATCCTAAGTGAATTAATGCAGAAACAACAAACCAAACACAGCATATTCTCACTTATAAGTGGGAGCTAAACCTTGGGTACACAAGGACGTCAAGCTGGGAACAATAGACACAGGGAACTCTAAAAGGGGGAAGAGAGGGAGGCAAGGATTGAAAAACTACTTGTTGAGTACTATGCACACTATTTGGGTGATGGGTTCAATACAAACCCAGATCTCACCATTATGCAATATATCCATGTAACAAACTTGCACATGTACTCCTGAATCTAAAATAAAATTAAAAAAAAAAGCACAAAGAATGTAAGGGTTCTTTGGCATATCTGTTCTAAATTTACCTTAGCCAGAAACCACAAACAGTACCTCCTTTTTAAAAGACTAACATTTAATTAAAGAATGAAGCAGAAAAATACAATAAATTATCTGTTGCAAATTTGTGTTAATGTAGTTTATATGTGTTGGTAGCAAAGCCAAAAAATCATCTCTTTGCATACTCTAATAATTTATAAGACAGAATATTATATAAAGACCATTGAGTATGCAATTTTTTGACTCAAAAATATAAAAGTGAAAGGAAAATAATGATTATGGGAAAAGATGGAGAATTAAGCCATTATTTTAGTTTTCAGACTAATTCTGGGTAGTGGAGCCTTTTTCATAACATTTAAAATTAGATAGTTTTGCTTACCCTCGTAATTACTATTTTAAAAGCATAAACTAGCCAGGTACCTGTAATCTCAGCACTCTGGGAGGCCGACATGGGAGGATCCTGGGCTTCAGCCCAGGAGTCCAAGAGCAGCCTGGGTGACACAATGGGACCCCGTCTGTACAAAAAAATTTTTTTTTTAAATTAGGCAATCATGGTGGTGCACACCTGTAAGTCCTAGCTACTAAGGAGGCTGAGGTGGGAGGATCACTTGATCCCAGGAGGTTGAGGCTGTAGTGAGCTGCAGTTGTACCATTGCACTGCACCCTGGGTGACAGAGTGGGATTTGTCTCAAAAATAAGAACAAAACTCAATAAATAAAAGCAGGAGCTAATGGGATTGATGTCAACATCATCAACAATAATCATTATTTTAAAATATTCATCTTATCCCTTTTATGTGCTATGATCAGAAAGTTTCCATATAAATTTAATACATCAGAGAGATATACCTATGATTGAAAGAAATGACTTACATCTGATATGGTTTGGCTGTGTCCCCACCCAAATCTCAACTTGAATTCTATCTCCCAGAAATCCCACTTACTGTGGGAGGGACCCAGGGGCAGGTAATTGAATCACGGGGCAGGTCTTTCCTGTGTTATTATCTTTTTTTTTTTTTTTTTTTTTTTTTTTTTTTTTTTTTTTTTTTTGAGACGGAGTCTCGCTTTGTCGCCCAGGCTGGAGTGCAGTGGCGCAATCTCGGCTCACTGCAAGCTCCGCCTCCCGGGTTCACGCCATTCTCCTGCCTCAGCCTCCCGAGTAGCTGGGACTACAGGCGCCCGCCACTGCGCCCGGCTAATTTTTTTTTTTTTTCTATTTTTAGTAGAGACGGGGTTTCACCATGGTCTCGATCTCCTGACCTTGTGATCCGCCCGCCTCGGCCTCCCAAAGTGCTGGGATTACAGGCGTGAGCCACCGCGCCCGGCCGTGTTATTCTCTTGATAGTGAATAAATCTCAGGAGATCTGATGGATTTATCAGGGGTTTCAGCTTTTGCTTCTTCCTCATCTTCTCTTGCTGCCACTATGTAAGAAGTGCCTTGCACCTCCCACCATAATTCTGAGGCCTCCCTAGCCATGTGGAACTATAAGTCCAGTTAAACCTCATTTTCTTCCCAGTCTTGGGTATGACTTTATCAGCAGCCTGAAAACAAACTAATACAACATCCGATATCTCACAATCATTGGTGTATATACATAATATTTAATAAACTCAATAAACAAATGGTTGTGTTTAACATTATTTGTAAATACTTTAAAACATAATGAGTTATCCTGCCTTGATTATACATCATAGAAACAGTATTTAAGATCATGTTATATAAAATAAAGGTAATAGAAACAATATTTAAGATCACTTTATATAAATAAATAGATAAGTTTGGACTGCTGTTCTTCAAATCTGCTAGTGTGAAAGCTGTGACTTAATTGTTTACTTTCATCACTAGTCAAGGAAGAAATGTTTACAGTTACTTACTAAGAAACAGTCATTCTGTATTCTTAGGAGGCCACCTCTTGTCAGATAACTAATACTAGGAGGATAAAACGTATGCTGGAAAAATGACACCTAAACAGCATATTTGTGTTTTACTTTCCACAGATTAAATTATGTGGTACTAACATCTAATAGCTTTTATTTCACTACAGGCGGTGTTTTAATGTCTTTTTGTCTTAATGTTTTAATGTCTTCTATAAACAAAGACAAGGAGGGAATTATAAAACATGTTACATATGATTTTATATCTGGATCTAGACTTGGATCAAATACGGAGCACTCTTGGTCCCCACATCCTACAAATGTGGGGTTGTATAGTATTTGGCTTGACTTGGTCAATGAACAGTTAGGTAAAAACAGACTTAATTTCAAATGCTTCAAAAAAATTAAAAAATTGCAGATTTATTTTTAAATGTTAAATTATTCATATACCAATTTCATCTTTCACATTTCCCCATTATACAGAATTGAAGTTGTCGCATTAGCTAGACCCAAACACTCCATCCTATGGTTTTTGTTTGTTCTACCTGCATCTTTTGCTTCTCCTTTGAAGTCCACTTCCTCATCTCCTCCACATTTTAGATGTTAAAGTCCTTGTGTTCTCTTTGTGGCTCCTCCTCCTTTCAAAACTGGGAAAGCATTTATTTCATCTTTTTAAACTTGTTAATCAATAGTCTGGTCATTTTGTTCATTTCAAGGGGTTTCAGCCAATGCTTTAGCTCAACCAATCACTTGTCTTTTAAACCTTTCATTTCTAATCAGAAATGTGGATATATCTTCAAGCATATGGCAAAGTATTTTGAGGAGCCAGTAGGTCCCTGAAAGTATACTATAGCAACTTAAAAGAATCTTGTTGAGGATTAGGATGACTACAATGTGTGGATTGGCAAGGAAGTTGGAAGGCAGAAAAACTTGTCTCCCAGATAATCTCCTCAGAAATTTTGGAATTGACACCAACTGCATCCACAGAGCTTAATGTGGAATAAAACCATCTCTGTCAGTTTGACTCCAGCATTTATTTGAGGAGAAAGAAATGTTGGGTTTCTTTTTTATACAGAAAAAATTCTTTTGAATTTCTCTTTTATGCAGGAAAATGACGATATAAACTAATGACTTTAGAAAATTCCTGAAAATCAGTTTTTCCAGACAAATAATTTCCTCATCTGAGTAAACAGGTTTAATAAACTTTTGTCCAGCAAAAGTTTAATAAACTTAACTTGAACCACTGAGACTAAACCCAAAACCCTATAAAAATCTTTATTTGCCCTCCCTTTCTGAGGTACTATTGAGATTATCAAGATGTTGTTCATCCTTTCTGAAAAAACTTTAATAAACTTTGCTTTGCTTGATCAACAGGGTAATTTAGTGGTCGTTTGAGAGTGGGGTAGCAGTAAGGTAGCTGACTAGTCTTAAGTACATTTGTAATGGGGATTGTTTCTGCTGTTATTTTTTGTCTGAAATTGACTTGTTCTAGTACAGATGGCCCTGTAGGGGCCCCTAGGGACTCTTCTCTGCACTAAAAACACTAGGGAAATATTCTGTTTCTAAAGCTATTGCAATTTTGTTTTTACAAACGTGCCCTAATTATAAACAGAAACTTCTACTTCTTGGAACACTTTCCCATTTCTGATTTCTATTTCTAGAAACTACATTTCTGATAGAGTTGTCTAAATTTATGTAATTGAAATAATGATTTCTAGCAAGGGATTTTAGGAATAGATAACAACTGAGGTTTCTTTGAATGCAAAATATTTCAAGATTCTCTGAGCTTGTATTTGGATTTGTTCCCTTTATGAATAGGCAAGACACTTGGACAAAAATATCTGTCACTCAACTAATAATCGTGGTTGATTTAGCTGATTTGCCTGACATAGATTTACTTTTCTTCTCACAAGAGCTACATGGAATCTTCCTGAATCTGAGAGTTTATTTGAAATAATAACTTTTTAGTAGAGATTTATCACATTGTAGAGTTCAAAGAGCAGAACAACAAAAGCGTGTACTCCAGATTAGAGATCTGTGAACACAATGCAATTACTTCTTTACTTTATAGTTTCTAAGGCCTAAATGAAATTATGAGAAGGCGCTCACTTCAAAATAACTTCCAACAAAAAAATTAGAAAGTTATCATTATTAATATGACCTAATTAGTGAGGAATAGACAGGTTTCAATAAATAAAAACTTTTCTACCTACATTCAGAATGATCAGAAATTACATGAAGCCATTGGGCTGTAATTTTTGGCTTACAAATGCATATGTGATATTTTTCAGAAATGAAATGAATCGCAGCATATGGTACCTTGGTTTTTTTTTTTGTTTTTTTTTTTTGTTTTTTTTTTTTTGACAGAGTCTTGCTCTGTTGCCCAGGCTGGAGTGCAGTGGCATGATCTCGGCTCACTGTAAGCGGTGCCTCCCAGGTTCACGCTGTTCTCCTGCCTCAGCCTCCCTAGTAGCTGAGACTACAGGTGCCTGCCACCACGCCTGACTAATTTTTTGTATTTTTAGTAGAGATAGGGTTTCACCGTGTTAGCCAGGATGGTCTCGATCTCCTGACACATGACCTCATGATCCACCTGCCTCAGCCTCCCAAAGTGCTGGACTTACAGGCGTGAGCCACCGTGCCCAGTCGGTACCTTGGGTTTTAAGAGAACAGAAAATATTTACAGATTAATATTATCTGAAATTTAAAGTATTTTTATAAGATATATACTGTTAACAAATGAGTAAGAAGCCGGGCGCGGTGGCTCAAGCCTGTAATCCCAGCACTTTGGGAGGCCGAGGCAGGCGGATCACGAGGTCAGGAGATCGAGACCATCTTGGCTAACACAGTGAAACCCCATCTCTACTAAAAATACAAAAACATTATCCGGGCGTGGTGGCGGGTGCCCGTAGTCTCGGCTACTCAGGAGGCTGAGGCAGGAGAATGGCCTGAACCTGGGAGTCGGAGCTTGCAGTGAGCCGAGACTGCGCCACTGCACTCCAGCCTGGGTGACAGAGCGCAACTCTGTCTCAAAAAAAAAAAAAAAAAAAAAAAAGTAAGAGAATGTAACATATTTTAGAGAAAAGAATACTCAATACACAATGAATCCTACAAATAATATGAACATTTAAATGGAAAATAGGGGAAAATAGTTAATTATAGACATTAAAATATAAATGGTTAATAATTATATGAAAACATTTAATTTTGCTGGTAGCTACATAAATAAAAATCAATCAGATAAAAATTTTCAGCCGTCATATTGGTAAAAATTTTAAAAGTGCAATTATAAAATTTTAGTGTGCAGGTAAATACCTGGGAATGTTTTTAAAGTGCAGGTGATTGTTTGCTAGGTCTAGGAAGGGACCTGAGAGTCTGTATTTCTAACCAGCTTCCAAAAGATGCTGATGTTGGTCTGAGGTCCACTCACTGAGAATAAAAGACTTAACAGACACTCAACCCACTGACTTAAAAAAAAAAAAAAAAAAAAAAAAAAATCCTCCCTTAAGCCTGAAAATAGTGTCTAAAATCTCATATGCAATAGACATTCCTTAAGTTAATTCATTGTTCCTAAGGGCAACATTAGGTTTTACCATAGCTAGATGACATTTTACAATGGAATCTCATGAACCAATTAACATTGGAGTTCATCAGATTAGCTAGTTTTTAATGAAGCGTGACATTGAAAGAATGGGATACAGAAAAGTTATGTTCCCATTGGAAACTGAAAAAAGAGGCAAAGATATAGAACACAAAGAGATGGCTAGGTGGAGGACTAGGGGGGGCCTGTGTGGCAAAATGACAGTGTCCTTCCTGTCTGTACAAGGGATCTCTTAAAAGAACAAGCAGCAGTATTAGGAAAGGAAGGGGTATTTTAGATGGATTTTCATCCTAGACATCAGCACAGAGGGAACCCTGAAAAATGTGAGTACAGTATGAACAGTGGGAATTAAAAAGGTAAACACTTTCTGGTTTGTATCTGTTTTTAAAGACAGTAACAACTACTATATAATGTTGGGGTTTAAAAAGAAGTGTTTGGAATATAAAATCATTCTTTGGTTTAACAATACTGAATTTAATAGAATTGATTATTTTCACACCAGAAATAACCTACTTGCCTACCCTAGTGAAAAACTAAGAAATACAAGGAATTAAAAGCATGAATCAAGTTGTTTATTACAGCTTTATTCTCAAAAACCTTGTGATTACAAGCAGATTCTAAAAATTAAGTTTAAATCCACTATGTATTGCTCAGTCCAGATTCTAAAAATTAAGTTTTAATCCACAATGTATTGCTGTACTCAACAAAGCCAGTTTAGTAGATACTGTGATTTTCTGTAATGTTCAGCATCAGTCCTCCTCATGGGTAATTCTGTTCAGGGCCTGGCATCCCGGGGAAGTTAAAGCAGCAGAGCGATGTCCACTTCCTGGTTTTGTCTACATTACACTCCTCAGAACGCCCTTAGAATTCTGACTTTCCTATCAAGAGAGGACTATACTCGCAACAAGGGTCTATTGACTGGTCTAATGTCTGAATAAGAAACACAGCATAAAAAGATTCAACAGGGCTGTGGTGTTTGTATTTGTATGACATCTACATAATGCATTTTTAAGAGGGATTGTACAGTAGATACAAAGATGTTAAACAGTCTCATTATCTTTCAAAGGAGTCCTGTCAAAACTCGTTTGAAACAGAGCTATGGATTAAAAGCTAGCTGAGGGATAAAGAAAAGTTAAAGTGTATTCATTTTTGATGAATGAAGGGGAGCTATCATGTGGAGTGCTAAAGAAATCCGTGTGAGACCTCACATTTAACATTTCTCACATTAATCACCCAAAAGAGAAGGTAAACATACATTAATTAAATCAGCAGATGATACTAAAGCTCATCATTAACTCCAATAGAGGGCAATATTTTCATAAAAGAGACTCTTTGAGTTGGGAAATGAGATCATAAAATTCCTAAGTCAGATGTCATCTTAAAACAATCTGTTTATCAAGATATTAGCATCTTGTAATAGAAAAAGAAAAAACTACAATGTCTTTTCCTTCTCTTCCTCCACCTCCTCGTTTCTTAACTGTTTATTATGCAATGTACACTATGGACAAAACTGAAAATATGTAATTAAAAAGAACAAATATTAATAGCTACCATCAACATTTTGCTTTTTATTTTCCAGACAATTTCCTTTATGTATATAGCACATTCACTTATATTTTTTAAAGTTTCTCTAAATTTAAACTTTTTAATGGCAATGTCTTTCTCTATTAAGAAAGTTTATTTAGGTATTTTGTATCCTGTCTTAAAGATTTATCCTTGTTAGTATGTGTCAGAATGTTCTTCCTTTTAAAGTCTGAATAATATTTCATTGTATGTATATACCGTATTTCTTTATCCGTTCATCCATTGATGAACACTTGGGTTGCCACCTTTTGGCTATTTTGAATAATGCTGCTGTGAATCTGGATGTAGTCCCTGGTTTCAGCACTTTTGAAGATACAGCCAGAAGTAGAATTGTTGCGTTACATAATAAATTCTGTTTATAATTTCTTGAGGAACTACTATACTGATTTCAAAAAAAGCTGCACCATTTTACATTCTCACCAGCAGTACACAAGGATTCCAAATACTTTTCTTTGAAAGATAGGCGATTCCATTTTTTTTTTTTTTCCATTAATATGTTGTGGAAAGCTTTCTTCCTAACATCTGATACCCTCTGTTAAAATACTACATTTGCTTTAGTAGAACACTTTGCCTTTTTATATAAATAGAAAGGAATTTATAGATGATAAAAAGGTGCAAATGTGATATCTGCCAACTCGCCACTGCTTTGATACTGACCTGGTATTCTCTATTTTTCAGTCTGCCAAAAATATCCCAGATGTTTCTGTCAGCCATGAAGAATACAAAACTTTGTGATTAAGTATTTTAAGTCTTTTAAGAAAGAATTCATAGGAAATTTTAGGTATAGAAAATGCACTTTGTTGTGTTTTTTACTCACTGCGAAAGAGGCAAAAAAAAAAAAAAAAAAAAAGAGAGAGAGAAATAAATAATACTCCAGAAATTAAATCAATAGCTTAATGAAATCTATTTTGGTTCCATCTATTATTGTATAACACATAAGAATAACTATCTCTCAATTGCTTAAACATTTCTTTCTTTCAAGGCCTCTTCATAATGATCATATATGCTTCTGAGGGTATTGAATGCATGCCATTGAACAAAGGAATACATAGAACACTAATCTGTTTGATATTTTTACCTAGTACACATGTTGTTTCAAATTATTTCAATTCTTAGGGCAGGTTAGTAGGGCATAACATTAATAGATGGTCAAGCACACAAAACCTCTCATCCATTTCAGTGGTTGTAAGCCATTTCAACAGATATCTGTAATTGCTGACTGCAGGGTATGAAGCAAAAAAAATAAGAATCAAATGGGAAGTTTTAAACAGAACTATGGTCAATGAACACATCAATAAAGCGAAAATATCAATTGTCCTATTACCTCCTACAATTAAGAAGGCTTCAAAAGATCTTGACTTCTGCTCCTTATCTAAAAATTGATATTTGACTTGATTTACCTGATTTACTAGTTTTTTATTCTAAGCTCTCAAATCAGGGTAAAATTACAGACTCCTAGTTTTGTCTGCAATAGGACTAACATATGTGGAGCATGTGGGATTTGTGAATAGTGTGCTTTGCTGGGCCAACAGCCTCAATGCCAGCCTAATTGTTCCAAGTAGTAGTTTGTTCCTTAATGAAGATTCCGCAACGTAATTGTTGTAGAAAAATAATGATTACTTTAGGACAGATGGCAAAGTGGCAAGATGGGGAAATTGTCCATATAATTCTGACTCTAAATCCTGAGCTTGATGAAGGATAAGTGTTTGAATACTCCAGGAGAGGTATTTATAACAGCTCTGAATCACCCACTTACTGCTCAGCTCTTCATTCTCTTTTCCTTAAATAATGTAAGCTTTGCCTACAGGGCTGAAAAACTGAAAGACAATATTCATCTTTAAACTAATTAAATACTTTGAGTAATGCCAAAGCATTGTTATATTTGTGCCTGTGTGTATTCTCAATTCCAAAATGCAAAAATAAAAAATAAAATTTAATGTCCAGAAAAATATATTTTAAAAATTAAAGCACAAATGGCTCACTCAACCATCTGGATTATTTTAGATTAAATGTGGATACTCCCTCTTTTGGCTTTTACATTTGTTTCAGCAGTTGTAGGTCTATGTTCAAATATCATCTAGTTCAGCACATACGTCTCCAGAACTATGAGCATACAGACACATATTTAATTTAATAAAGGAAATATTTGGTACCTTGCATCAAAAACTAATTTTTAAATGATCCATTACTATTCTTAAACCAATAATTTTACTTTTTGGCTATATCATCTACTCTAATAGAATATATAATATTGTCAAAATTTTTCTTGATGTAACTTTAAAATCCACTTAACCAAGCACAAAGGAAATTAGAGATTGATTATAGCAGAAATTTTTAAGCTAAACTCAGTAAAATACTGAAATATTATATATAAATTTATAAATGTAAGTTTATATACACATTTTTCTAAAAGTGGTTTTAACATTCATTTAATTGCCGTAAGAGTGGTCTGTAATTCAAATCAGATTAGGACTACCAAAATACATACAATGTTATGGTATATGTGCTTTTCAAAGGATTTTGCCTAATTGTTTCTGAGGTTCCTTTGTTTTCATGTATCTGTCCTAGAGTGGACATATATAAATCGGAGTACACAAAAATTATCTCATTGGTTCAGTACATGTGTTTCAATTGCTGTATCAGTCATTTTTATTAACCACCACTACTGCTTAGCTATTGACAATGTAGGTACTTTACTTCACAACCTCCCTTTGTGTTGATAGATCAGTCTAGTCATGAATAATATATTACAACACATTTCTAGCATTCATTCATTCATTCATTTTGGAACACTTTTTGAGCACCACTAAATACCATACAAAGTGCACCATGAGCCATTTAAGTGAAGATAAGATCTAACATTAGAAAGGTAATAAGAGGTCCTACCTTCAAAAATATGCATAACAGGCTAAGGATTTGGGCATTTATTTGTAGAAAATAAGAAGGTATTGGAGGGTTTTTAGCTGAGGAATGACACATTGAATTTGCATTTTCCATGGATCCTTCTGGCAGTAGAATGAAAATGAATTTGAGTTCAGAAGCAAAAGTGTGAGAGATAGAGACAGAAAACTCACTTCTGCCAAGTGGAGGCTGGAATCTAAGATAGTGGACTGATTTCAGGAATATTTGGGAGAAAAAATTCACAGGACATAAATCAATTTAGCTATATTTGAGATAGAGAAGATAGAGGAAGAAATGACATTGGAAGAAAAACTAAGATTTCAGTTTATGGTTTTTGTTTTGCTTCTTGTTTTTTGATTTTATTTCCAGTTGGAACTGTACAGCAGACATCAGAAGATGCAAATTTTAAATCTGGAGAATAAGCTTATGATTAAGTGAAATTTGAAAATGATCATTTTTGTAGTAGGTAAATCATACACATATGTGAAATTACGAGAATACTTAGAATGAGAAGAGTAACAGGACAAGATCTGAGTCTTGAATTGTATGACTTTGTAAATTTTCAAGGGTGGGCACATGAAGAAGGGTCCTTGAAAGAGAGAGAAAAGGAATGGTCAGAAGAGTTGCAGATCAACCAGAAGATAGACTGTCATTAGGGCAAGAGAATAGAGAACTTAAAGGAGGAGGGAAACTTAAATAGTGTCAAGTGATGTAGATATGAACAGAGAAACACTCACTTTTACATTTGGTAGTTTATGAATTGTTACTGATCAGTGAAACTGTCTTCACAAATCTGCTTGCTGCTTTCAACAGACTTGACAAATTATACTAAAGAAAAACTAATGATCTTATTGATATTATACTATTTCTATTTTATGAGGAGGGAAATCAGTATGCATGTGTATATCTTATATATTCTATATTTTTCTAATTATGTTTACTCAGTTCAATGGCTAAAATGAGTATGATGAGCTCATTCAATGAGAGATTTTATATAACAATATATCATAATTTTCCTGATGTTTTCACTGCACCATAGAAGAGCAGTTGGGGGCAGCAAAGGGGAATGATGGGATATTTACACAAGCAAAATCCAGTTATTGAATGAGGGTTGCCTTAGAGAGTGTTGTAATTTAGGACAGGCATAATTTCCCTTGACTGTTTTGGTCAAGGGAAATTCATGGGGAGGTACCAGGCTTCCCATCAGTGAGCAACACTCCCAGCACCTAGGGCAATGGTGCACAGTCCTAAAACCAGGGTTCTGGGCAACACCACAGCATTTCCTCATCATTCTTGTAAAATAATCACACAGAACCTGGCATATAGAATATACTTAGTAAATGTTAACTGATCTTATTATGTATTTGAATAAAATACCTAAAGACTTTACATGGCTACAAGACTTTGCATTGCCTAGCCCCTACAAAACTCTTCATCTTCAATTCGTACACTTGTTCAAGTCTCCCTCACCCCCATCTACATTTTATATTTCCTAAACTTGTCATCCTCCTAGTCTGCAAATATAAAGTTTCCTTTAGCTAGAATCCACCCCTACCTCCCAAATTCTTAATTACTTTCTCTTAATTCACAACTCAAAACCAAATGTCCCTCTCCAGGGAATTTCTGTTACTCTCAAAACATGGGGTTTCTCCTGCTTGATATTCTTATGGAGTTATGTGACTTTTGCTTCAAAGCACCTATGACCATTGAAACTAGACTGATATTTGGTTGACTGTTGATTACTATAATAGCTATTATCTCCACTAGATAGGAGGCACCATGAGGGCAGGAAATGTTTGTTTCTTGCCTCAATACCTAGCAATAAATATTGTCCTTAGTACCTAGCAAGAAATAATTATTTGAAGAAATGAGTTAATGAATAAACCCATGTTGATTAAATGCTCTGAAATGAATAAACATTTTCTATAATATATACAAAATTACAATAATATTAATAGAATAATCCCAAATTTCAGGATTTTGTTTCCTCTATCCGGTCTCTTTTACAACACTGTATTTAAAAAAATAACACTAATGTGTATATATATGTAAACAGGGAACTGATCCTAATTAGTTGTGATCTACTTAACTATAGGAAGGATTCATTTAGTGAAGTAAGGGGTTCCATTAAATAGCAGTAGCATTTTTTGTTTTCTATAGTGAACTAGGAAAAGTCTGCAGCTATGAGTAAGTAATTCTTGCACACCTAACTGTAATCTAGACCATCATGACAATAAGGGTGTGTTATTCTCTTGCTAAATCTTTTTATCTTCACAACTGAAAACATGTTTCTGACTCTAGAATGAAATATCTCCCTTTGATCCAATTTACTGAAAAACTCTCAAATTAAATTGAGTATATATTTTCAATTACAATTAAATTCTAGTGTAATAATTAGCACACTAAGCTAAAAGTCCTTCCTGACTAAAATTAATGAGCTAGAAATGCTATAGCAGCTTGGCCTGTGAAGGGGATTCTGGGAGGCTTTGGATGTGGGTACTAACATGAACACCAGCTTGACCCACTTCTAGAGTAGAAATATTTATAAACAGCATGAGTTAACTCTCAGCATGAAAACTTCCTGAAAAGTTTTCTCTTCCTGCTATATAATAGTCTTTGACTGTGGGCCCTCAATGTTTACTATGCTTAAGAATCACCTGGAGAGTTTGATAAAAATGCATATTCTTAGTTAAAAATGCAGACTTTAACCCCACATCCAGATACTTTAATTTGGTTGCGTTAACAAGCACCTTAGGTAATTCTGATACAGATTTCCAGAACAAAGGGATTATGTACCAGCTCCTCAGATTAATGCCTGTGGAGCTCTCTAGCCTGGCACCCACCCTGCTTCCTTCCCAACCAACTTCACACTTATAGGAAGCACTGACCACAACACTTAGGTTACTTTATGATCTGTGCCTTTCTTCATACTTTCCCCTCTACTTTGACTGCTCATTACCACCCAGCTTCTTCATATTTAGGTCCAGTTTCAAGGGTCTTCAGAAATGTTAATGATCCTTTGAAAACCTCTGCCTCCTTATTGTGCACCTGTTCTGCACCACACAGCAGAGACAGCAAATAGACAACATGCAGACTGACCCTCTCCATCCCAGACCTATGGCAGTCATCACCAGTTGATCATGTTGCAGATTCCTTTTCAAATCCTTCTAAATCATGCTCTAGAAGCTACCATCAACCTGTGAAGTTTGGCAGATGAAATAAAACCTATTGGCCATTCCAGTTAATTATTTTATTATTATTATAATACCTATAGTATTGTTTACATATGTGTCTTCTATTAGAGATAGCTGGCACAAAGTCGACCCATAATCAAGATTTGATTAATTTATAGCTGAATAATACTGCTTTCTTGCATAAAACAACATACATTTTCTATGTTCACCTACACTTTAGAAATAGCTTCTGCTTTTATTCCTTTGATTATAGTTTCACTCACTCAATGTCTTTATAATCATTCAATTGAATTCAATAGCTAGATGCAAATGGGTTTGTCTGACAGATATTTTTGTTATGTCATTTGTATGTCATGAAGGTCTCTAAGCCAAAATATACAACAATGAACTCTTTCTTACTGGTGGTTTGAGTAAAGAATTTAGACTGCTCAACTCACAAGCATCAGGAAATAAAAGAAGATGAGAAATCTGAGGCTAAAGGCTCCTGTGTCTTAATTCCCACTTATCTTTGGGTAAATGTCATTTTATCATCATTACAGCGATAACATTTATTGAATATCTTCTAGGCCTCTGACTTTTAATATATGAAGGTTTCACATTACTGACCTGCCCTTAAAGAGTTTTAATAATGCTTATTCTTTTTAATGAAGTGAGATAAGATTGCGTTGGAATAGAATATGCATAATCAGGAAAAAGGAATCAGGAGGAGCAAATGTTCAGAGCATAACAGGTACGGTTAATGTCTTCATAGAAGCATTAAAATTTCTATAGACCTTGTTAATAACAAGAACAGTACCATTTATAATATCACTGTGGATTTATAAAACAAGTATCCTTCAAAAAGCTTGAAATAAAATGAATTTGCTAAAGTTGTTCGGTTGATGAGTTGTCTCTCCAAATAAGTAAAGTGGGTGAGGGAAAAACACCCCCCCCCCCCCACACACACACACACAACCAGTAGCTTTCTGAGCTCTCAACTATGACTAGGCATCAGACAAATGTTTAGTGAGAGAATTAGCTGGCAAAACATGCGCTGGTCTATACGTTTGTAGGATGTTTCTTTTTTTTCTTTTTTTGAGACTGAGTTCTGTTCTTATTGCCCAAGCTGGAGTGCAATGGTGCGATCTCGGCTCACTGCACCTACCAGCTTCTGGGTTCAAGTGATTCTCCTGCCTCAGCCTCCCGAGTAACTGGGATTATAGGCGCGCACCTCCACGCCTGGCTAATTTTTTGTATTTTTAGTAGAAATGAAGTTTCACCATGTTAGCTAGGCTGGTCTCAAGCTCCTGACCTCAGATGATCCGCATGCCTCGGCCTCCCAAAGTGCTGGGATTTACAGACATGAGCCACCATGCCCGGCTGTGGGATGTTAGTTTCTAAAGAGTAATGCTGCAGTAGTTCTAAAACATCAAGAGCTTCATTACAAAATAAAGGCTCTTGAAGGCTGTTCTTGATTGCCACTTTAATTGTCCTCACATCCTGTTCACCCTTCTTTCTAACATCAGACCCTATTCATTTTGTCAGTTTAAGAATCGCTCTGAGCTGAACATTCAGGTTTAGACCACTTTGCCTAATGGAAAATACCATAGTGAGAAATTGATGTGTTTCAAAATGCTCTTTTGTCTTTAAAAAAAATTATCTGAAAGTTACAATTGCCAAGAATGATTATTTGTGTCCCTGAAAGAGATAGTATAGAGAATGAATAAATCAACAGGGTTTGAGACAAATCCAGGGTGGGGTAAGTACAAGGTTATTAGAGCGTTGGTTATGATCCCAAATGATTGGGAATAATCTAAATTTTTTCTAAATTAATAATCTATTGATTTCCAACTAATAACCTAAATGCCCATCAATAGTAGACTGGCTAACAAATTATGATACATCCATATTATGCAAGAGTAGGTAGCCATAAAAGAAAGTTTTTTCCTAAGCTTATATTGAAAAATAGTTATAAAAACAACAAGTTATAGAGGAACATATATTATATGATACTTTGTATTTAGAAACGAGAGATTATATATGCCCATAGATATACATATTTGCTTATTTATGCATTTTTTTTCTTTTAGGACACATAAGAATCTGCTAACATTAGGATGAATACCTAATGCATGCAGGGCTTAAAACCTAGATGACGGGTTGATAGGTGCAGTGAACCACCATGGCACATGTGTCCCTATGTAACAAACGTGCAAGCTCTGCACATGTACCCCGGAACTTAAAGTAAAAAGAAATAACATAAAATACTCAATATAAATTGCAAAAAATCTGCTAACATTGATTGCTAACATTTGCAATTTGAACCATATGACTATAAAACTTTTTTCAAAAAACTCAGCAAATACATTTTTAAAATATTAAATTATAAATATAAGGATACAGATGCCAGAATTTTGCCTGGGTTTGAAACTTGGATCGCCTAAACCCAGTTGCATAAATCTGAGTAATTTCATTTAACCCTTGTAAGTCATAGCCCTCATCTGCAAAATGAGGTTAATAGAGTGCCTACTCCACATCTTTTGGGAAAGATTAAATGAGATGGTATATGGAAAGCATTTTCTGACAAATGATAGCACTCAAATGATATCGTCATTATTTTCATAGCATTTCAATGGGCTCATTTGCCTGGTTTAAATCATCCTTTCTTTTTCAAAAGTGGCCCAGAATTCTAACTGGGAAATTTAAAGATTTGTCCATTTCCCACCAGTCAGAAGTTATAAGGAAACTGGAAAACGAAAAAGCTGCTTATGTTGAATTCCAAAATCCTTTTTTAAGAGATTTTACTGTGGTTAGTAGGTTATGTATTCCTTGAAATGGAATTTCTCACTCTATGAATTTGAAATCTTGAAAGTTTCGTGTGACCTCCTAATTGTTAAATGTAATTTCTTTCTCTCTTTTCATTCTTTAACGATTTTTTTTTCAGTTTTTAATTTTGGTGGGTACATAGTAGGTATACATATTTATGGGGTACATGAGATATTTGGGTGTGGGCATGCCATACATAATAATCACATCATGGAAAATGGCGTATCCATCACCTATGTATTATTTGTGTTACAAACAATTCAATTACACTGTTCTAGTTATGTTAAAACATACAATAAATTATTATTGACTGTAGTCCTGTTGTGCTGTCAAATATTAGGCCTTATTCATTCTTTCTAATATTTTGTTTTTGGACCTGTTAACCATCTCCACCTATCCTTTCCCACCCCAACTAGCCCTTCCAGCCTCTGATAACCATTCTTCTATTCTCTATTTCCATAAGTTCAATTGGTTTGATTTTTTGATCCCACAAATAAGTGAGAACATGGGATGTTTGTCTTTCTGTGCCTGGCTTATTTCACTTAACATAATGATCTCCAGTTCCATTCATGTTATTGTAAATGACAGGACCTCATTCTTTTTTATTATTGAATAGTACTCCATTGTGTATAAATACTAGTTTTTAAGCCATTCATCTGTTGATGGACACTTGGCTGTTATGAACAGTGCTGCCACAAACATGGGAGTGCAGATATCTCTTTGAAACACAGATTTCTTTTCTTTGGGTTATGTACCCAGCAGTGGAATTGCTGGATCATATGATAGTTCCATTTTTAGGTTTTGGGAGGAACCTCCAAATTGTTCTTGATGGTGGTTGTAGTAATTTACATTTCCACTAACAGAGTACCATGGTTCCCTTTTCTCAACATCCTCGCCAGCATTAGATATTACCTGTCTTTTAGATATAAGTCATTTTAGCTAGGGTGATATGATATCTCATTGTAGATTTGATTTATCTGATGGTCAGTGATGTTGAGCATCTTTTCATATGCCTGTTTGCCATTTGTATGTCTTCTTTTGAGAAATGTCTACTCAAATCTTTAGCCCATTTTTAAATCAGATTATTAGATTTTTTTCCTACAGAGTTGTTTGAGCCCTTTATATATTCTGGTGGTTAATCCTTATCACAATGGGTAGTTTGCACGTATTTTCTCTCATTCTGTGAGTTTTCATTTCACTTTGTTGGCTATTTCCTTTGCTATGCAGAAGCTTTTTACCTTGATGTGATTTCATTTGTCTATTTTTGCTTTGGATGCCTGTGGTTGTGATGTATTACTGAAGACATTTTGGCCCAGACCAACGTCCTAGAGAGTTTCCTCAATGTTTTCTTTTAGTAGTTTCATAGTTTGAGGTCATAGATTTAAGTATTTTATGCATTTTGATTTGATTTTTGTATATGGTGAGAGGTAGTTTTATTCTTTTGCATATGGATATCCAGTTTTCCCAGCAATATTTATTGAAGAAACTCTTTTCCCAGCGTATGTTCTTGGCACCTTTGTCAAAAATGAGTTCATTGTACGTGTATGGATTTGTTTCCGGATTATCTATTCTGTTCCATTGGTCTATGTGTCTCTTTTTATGCCAGTATCATGCTGCATGATATAGTTAATATAGACCTGGAGTATAATTTGAAGTCAGATAATGTGATTCCTTCAATTTTGTTTTTTTTTTTTAGGATCGCTTTGGTTATGCTGAGTATTTTGTGGCTTCATGTACATTTTAGGATTTTTTTTTTCTATTTCTATGAACAATGTCATTGCTATTTTGATAGGGGTTCCATTGAATCTGTGAATTGTTTTTGGTAATATGGACATTTTAACAATATTGGTTTTCCAATCTATGAACATGGAATATCTTTCCAATTTTTTGTATCCTATTCAATTTCTTTTGTCAGTGTTTTATAGTTTTTATTACAATCATCTTTCACTTCTTTAGTTAAAATAATTCCTAGGTTATTAACTTCAACTGTGGCTGTTGTAAACAGGTTTATTTTTTATTTCTTTTTCAGATTTTTCAGTTTTGGCATATAGAAATGCTACTGGTTTTTGTACGTTGATCTTGTATTTTGCAACTTCACTGATTTTATTTATCTGATAGGCTTTTGGTGGAGTCTTTCAGTTTTTCCATATATAAGATCGTATCATCTGCCAACAAGGATAATTTGACTTCTTCCTTTCCAGTCAGTTTGGATGCCCTTCATTTCTTTCTCTTGTCTGGTTGCTCTAGCTAGGACTTCTAGTACTATGTTCATTAACAGTGGTGAAAGTGGACATCCTTGGCATGTTCCAGATCCTAGAAGAAAGGCTTTCAGTTTTTTCCCCCATTTGGTATGATACTAGCTGTGGGTCTTTCATATATGGCTTTTAATGTGTTGAGGTATATTCCTTCTATACTCAGTTTTTTGAGGGTTTTAATCAGGAAGGGATGTTGAATTTGGTCAAATGCTTTTTCAGCATCAATTGAAATAATCATATGGTTTTTGTCCTTCATTCTGTTAATATGATGTATCATGTTAATTGAATTGCATATGCTGAACCTTTTTTGCATCCCTGGGATAAACCCCACTTGGTTGTTATGAATGATCTTTTTAATGTATTATTGAATTCAATTTGCTGTTTTGTTGAGTTTTTTCATCATTATTTGTCAGAGATATTAGCCTATTTTTTGGGGGGGGGTGTGTCTTTAATTTTGGTACCAGAATAATACTCCCTCCTCCTCTACTTTTCAGAAGAGTTTGAGTAGGTTTGGTATTAGGTCTTCTTTAAATGTTTGGTAGAATTCAGCAGTGAAGCCACCAGGCCTTGGGCTTGTCTTCACTGAGAGAATTTTAATTACAGCTTTGATTTCATTACTTATTATTAGTCTGTTCAGCTTTTGGATTTCTTCACAGTTCAATCTTGGTAGATTATATATGCCTAGGAACTTCTCCATTTCTTCTAGATTTTTCAATTTATTGGCATATAGTTGCTCATAGTAGCCACTAATAATTCTTTGAATTTCTGCAGTTTATCAGTCGTAATGTCTGTTTTTTCATCTCTGATTTTATTTGGATTGTCTTGCTTTTTTTCTTAGCCTGGCTAAAGGTTTGCCAATTTTGTTTGACTTTTAAAAATCAGCCTTGTGTTTAATCTCTTGTGTTGTTTTCTTCATTTCAATTTCATTTATTTTTGCTCTGATCTTTATTATTTCTTTTCTTCTACTAATTTGGGTTTAGCTTGCTCTTGCTTTTCTAGTTCTTTAAAATGCATTGTTAGGTTGTTTATTTGCAGGTTTCTTTTTCTTTTTTGACATAGGAACTTTCAGTTGTAAACATCCCTCTTAGTACTGCCTTTGCTGTACCCCAATAGATTTTGTTATGTTGTATTTCCATTGTCATGTCATTTGTTTCAAGAAAATTTTCAATTTCCATCTTAATTACTTCATTGATCCACTGGTCATTTAGGAGCATATTTTTAATTTTCATACATTTGTATACTTTCCTCAATTCCTCTTGTTATTAATTTCTAGTTTTATTCTATCGTGGTCAGAGAAGATGCTTGATATCATTTTAATTTTTTTGAATGTTTTAAAACTTGTTTTGTGACTTAACATATGGTCTATGCTTGAGAATGATCCGTGTGCCGAGGAAAAGAATGTGTATTCTGCAGCTGTTAGATGAACTGTTCTGTAAATATCTATTAGGTTCATTTGGTCTATGGTACAGATTAAATCTGATGTTTCTTTGTTGATTTTCTATCTGGAAGACCAATGGTGAATATTGGCTATTGAAGTCTCCAACTATTTTTACATTGAAGTCTATCTCTTTAGCTCTAATAATATTTGCTTTATATACCTCGGTACTCCAGTGTTGGATGCATAGTTATTTAAAATTATTATATCCTCTTACTGAACTGACCTCTTTATTATTATATAGTGACCTTTTTTCTCTTCTTATAGTTTTGGTCTTGAAATCTGTTTTGTCTGATACAAGTATAGCTACTTCTTTTTTTGATTTCCATTGGCATAGAATATTTTTTCCGTCCCTTTATTTTCAGTCTGTGTTTGTCTTCATAGGTGAAGTGTGTTTCTTGTGATAACATATCATTGTGTCTTTTTAAAAAATTCATTCAGCCACTCTGTCTTTGTAATGCAGAGTTTAATTCACTTATATCCAATGTTATTATTGATAATAAGCAGGGGCTTACTCCGAGCCATTTTAAAATTTGTTTTCTGGTTGTTTTGTTGTCTTCCTTCTTCCTTTTTTTTCTGTCTTCCTTTTAGTGAAGGTGATTTTCTCTGGTGATATGATTTAGTTTCTTGTTTTTTATTTTTTGTTTATGTATTGTTTGTGTTTTGACTTGAGTGTAAGATGACACTTGCAAATACTATCTTATAGTCTGTACATTTAAGCTGATAATAACACTTTTTACATAAACAAGGAAACAAAAACTAATGAAAGCTCCATGCCTTAATTTCATCTCCCTGCTTTTTAAATTTTTGTTGTGTGTGTTTATCTTATGTTACTGTCTGTCTTGAAAAGCTGTTGTAGTTGTGATTTTTTATTGGTTCATCATTTAGTCTTCGTAGTTCATACAACACAGTTACAGCATTGTAATTTTCTGTGTACTTACTATCACCAATAAGTTTTGTACTTTGGGATGATTTCTTATTGCTCATTAACATCCTTTTCTCGCAGGGCAGGTCTGGTGTTGAGGAAATGCCTTAGGTTTTGTTTATATGAGAAAGTCTCTATTTCTTCTTTATGTTTGAAGGACATTTTCACCAGGTATACTATTCTAGGGTAAAAAATTTTTTTTCTTCAGCACTTTATTTTATTTTATTTTTGGAGACAGGATTTCACTCCTGTTGCCCAGGCTAGAGTGCAGTGATGCAATCATGGCTCTCTGCAACCACTACCTCAAGAGCTCAAGCAATTCTCCTGCCTCTGCCTCCCGAGTAGCTGGGACTACAGGTGTTTGCCACCACACCCAGCTAATTTTTGTATTTTTTGTAGAGACGGGGTTTCACCATGTTACCCAGGCCGGTCTCTAATTGCAGAGTTCAGGTGACCCACCCGCCTTGGCCTCCCAAAGTGCAGGGATTGCAGACTCTTTCAGCATTTTAATTATGTCACACAACTCTCTCTTGATCTGTAAGGTTTCCACTGAAAAGTCTGCTGCCAGATATATTGAAGTTTCATGGTATTTTATTTGTTTCTTTTCTCTTGCTGCTTTTAGAATTATTTATTTATCCTTGACCTCTGGGAGTTTGAATATTAAATCCCTTGAGGTAGTCTTCTTTGGGTTAGATCTGCTTGGTGTTCCATAACCTTCTTACACTTGTTGATATCTTTCTCTGGGTTTGGAAAGTTTTGTATTATTTTCCCTTTGAATAAACTTTCTACCCCTATTTCTTTTTCTACCACCTCTTTAAGGGCAATAACTCTTAGATTGGTCATTTGGGGGCTATTTTCTAGACCTTATAGGCATGCTTCATAGTTTTTTATTTATTTATTTATTTATTTATTTTCTGCTCTAAGTATTTTCAAATAGCCTTTCTTCAAGGTCACTAATTCTTTATTCTGCTTGCTCAATTCTGCTATTAAAAGACTGATGCATTCTTCAGTATGCCAACTGTATTTTTCAGCTCCAGAGTTTCTGCTTGATTCTTTTAAATATTTCAACCTCTTTGTTAAATTTATCTGATAGAATTCTGAATTCCTTCCCTTGTTATCTCGAATTTCTTTGAGTTTCCTCAAAACAACTATTTTGAATTCTCTTCCTGCAAAGTGACATGTCACTGTTTCTCTGGGATTGTCTCTAATGCCTTACTTAGTTCATTTGATGATGTCATGTTTTCCTGGATGGTCGGGATACTTGTAGATTTTCTTCTGTGTCTCAGCATTGAAGAGTTAGGTTGTTTATTGCAGTTTTCACAGTCTGGACCTGTTTTGTACCCGTCCTTCTTGGGAAGGCTTTTCAGATATTCAAAAGGACTTGGGTGTTGTGATATAAGTTGTATCTGCTTTAGTGGGGCACCCTAAACCCAATAACGCTGTGATTTTTACAGACTCATAGAGGTACCGCCTTGATGGTCTTGGACAAGATCCCGAAGTATTCTCTGGATTACCAGGTAGAGATTCTGGTTTTCTTCCCTTGCTTTCTCCAAAACGAAGTCTGTCTCCCTCTGTTCTGTGCCACTGGACCTGGGGTTGGAGTGGCAGAAGTAATCCTGTGGCCACCAGCACTAGGGCTGCACTGGGTCTCACCTAAGGTCTACTGTAACCACTCCCTGGCTACTGCCTATGTTCACTCAGGGCTCTGAAGCTCTAGAGTCTGCAGATGGCAAAACCAGCCAGGCCAGACAAGTTCTCCCTGGCCCCAGAGTGGGTCCAGAGGTGCTGTCTGGGAGCCAGAGCCTAGAGTGAAAATCCTTAAAAGTCTGCGTGGTGTTGTATTTTACTGTAGCTGGGCTGGCACTCAAACCACAAGGCCTAGTCCTTCCCACTCTTGCCTCCCCTTTCCAAAGGCAAAGAAGCTTTACTCCGTGGCCACCCCCACCATAGGCCCAAGGGGAGTACTGCCAGACTACGGCTGATGCTCCTTTTAAGGCCCAAGGTCTCAACTCATCAGTCAGCTTGTGGTGAATGGTGCCTAGCCTAGGACTCATCCTTTAGGGCAGGGGGCTCTCCTCTAGCCCAAGGAAGGTCTAGAAATGCTGTTCAAGAGCCAAGTCCTGGAACTGGGGACCCCAAGAGCCTGCTTGGTGCTCTACCGCTCTTGGCCTCAAGCTGGTATCTTAGCTGCACCTTAGGGGCCAAGCTAGTATCTAAGGAACAATAAAAAAGTCCCTTTACTTTTCCTTCTGCTTTTCTCAAGCTGAAGGAGTATTGTCCTGTATCCACCACAGCTGGGAATGTGCTTAGTCTCACCTGAAGTCAGCAAATCTCGGTCTTACCCAACGCATTTGATGTAGTACTTGGGTATCACATCGGGTTATTCAGGACCTAAGGGCTCTTCAGTTTGCAGGCAATTAATCCTGTGAGGACTGGGTCCTTCCCTTCTAGGCAGTGGTTTCCCTTCTGGCCCAAGGTATGTCTGGACTTGTTGTCCAGGAGGTAGAGCCTGGAAAGGAGGCCTCACAGCTCTGACCAATGCCCTCTCCTGCTGTGGCTGAGCTGGTATCCAACATGCAAGACCAAGTCCTCCCTACTCTTCTTTTTCCTCTCCTTGAACAGAAGGAAGGGGTCTCTTTTGGAACCACAAGCTGTGCAGCTTGGGTTTAGGGGAAAGGTAAGGCCAGCCCTCCCTCACCTACCACAGCTGGTATCTCAGTAGGTCCTCTAGTCCACTCTCTCCGGGCTCAGGTCAGCGCTAGGAGTTACCTAGAATTTGCAGCCCTTGTGGCCTAGACTACCTTTCAAGTTTATTTAGAGCCCAAGAGCACTTTAGCCCATGGTGGTGAAGCTGTGGGAACTCCAGTTCAGATGCTGGGATCAGGGATTCCCCTCTGACTAAGGCTAGCTTAAATGTTCCCTTTGTGGGTGGACATCAGCTGAGTTTGGTCTGGTTTTGTTTTCTGCTATAACAGAGCAGCACTATGTTCAGTGTCTCACAACTGCTGCGCTTTCCCTGTCCTCAGTGCACAGAAATGTTCTCTGCACCACCCTGCAGCTGCAAGGGGATGGGGGAGGGGGTCACATCAGTGATTTGAGACTGGTTTTCCTATCTCTCAGGGTCTCCTTCAGTGACATGAAGTTAAAACCAGGTACTGTGAGTGTTCACTTGATTTTTGGTTCTTATAAAGGTGGTTTTTCAGTGTGTAGATAATTGTTAAATTGGTGTCGTTGTGGGAGGGACATTCAGTGGAGCCTGTTATTCTGCCATCTTGCTCTTCCCCTTCCTCCTAAAAAGATTGAACATTAATATTAAAAATACACTCATACGAAACTAAAAATTTTGGTCCCTTATGTTAGAATAACAAGGTTTTCTTAAATTGATTGGCTTTTAATAAAATTACATTTTAATTAAAAATAAAAAATTACATCTTTAAATTTTGTAATCTGTTGCTTTTTGAAACTTCTCAGATACATATCTCAGAAGTTTAATTTTTGCTGTACCTTACTGCATGTGATTTGTAGGCATACATCATTGCCTTCTGTTCTTTCTCCTCTTAAAAAGATACATTCTTTGGTTTGTTTGCTTTACTGGGATGATAACCCTTTCTTTCAATGTTTTTGTCAATTCTTGTAGTTTTTTTCCCTCTGATTCTAACTTTGCTGTCATGGCCTGATGCTGAAATGTTTATTTTGAAGGTCTAGAAAAGCAATGTTTTCTTCACATGTAACTTGATCTGTGCACCTGGCTTTGCTTGGTGTGTCTAAATTGGTCAATGTAACCAGGAAACTTCCCGAGCTGTTACTAAAAGCCATATATTTCCCATTTCAAGGTACCAGTTTTCTTGTTTACATTCCTTTAAAATATAATGTGTACTCGTAACCCTGAACCTGGTCTTTCTATGTCTAATTAAATTCAAGTATCCTTTTCATCAGTCTTGACTTCCAGGTTATCCAAATGGGCTTCACTTAAGGAGCCGTAATCACCATACAGGAAGTTTTTCTTGACCTTTTTGATACTGGCATAAAAAACAAAGATTTTACATTTTATCCAGATAATTCCTGTGTTGTCTTATTTAGATTTTTTGATTATTTAGGATAACTGAGCTTTTAAAGGTTGAGGTTTTTGTGCCTTTTGATTATTGCTCTCGTTAAATAAATAGCTATTATTTTACGATGACCTGTGATTCTGTCTTGATTAAGTGTTTTACACCTTTTGAGATTTTTAGCAGCTTTCTCCAGGATTAATATCCTAAATTAAGTCTTTTGGGTCTAAAATTCATGTTTAGATTTTCCAGCTGGGTTTCTGAGAAACCTCACAAAATATCTCTCATCTTGTTGAGAGATATTAAATGATTAAATTATTTGGTAGATTGTATGTAAAATATTATCAAATGATAGATTATAGTAAATATATAAGCTTTTGTTATCCATAGTTATTGTTCTAAATTTTTCTTAAAAACATTTGCAGTCAGCTTCAGCCTAAAATTGCTTTTCATGAAAAGGAATCTAATAAATATAGGTAAAAAGAGGAGACAATAAAGAATAATACAATTAATGAAAGAACATGCAAATGTATGTCCTGGTTTTATCGGATGATTATCATGGTTTTTTTTTCAATCCTTAATTCACTTTGATTTTATTAAGTATATTCTGCTGTATATAATTTGTAGTATCTTTGTAGTAGTTCTGTTGAATATTATGTTAAGTACAGGAAAAGACAATGTTATGTTTGGTGCAGAAAAAAGGTGAATAGGCAAAACTTCACTCCTGCTGAAAACCAAAGCACATTTCGAAGCCAATTGAGATTCAGCGGAAGAGGAGATAGTCTCCACTCATTGATGGAGAAGCAGTACAGAATTTGTGGTAGTCTCTAACTTACTACTCTTTCCTTTCCGGCTGACTACTCTCACTTAAACTTCTCTCATTTGACAGACCCAGCCCCCTTCTGCTGATCAAATCCTCTCCTTTGTATGGTTTTGGTTTTGTTAGCGAAATGGGAAATTGCATGAAGTTTGGAAGGTGGAAATGAAGTAGTAATCTTTACTCTCCGAAGATCTCTATTATTAGCTGTGGTGACAAGACAGACTCATGAATGGCAAGATTCCTGCTGTCCTCACTCTCTTCCACTCCACGTTCAGCTCCTATACAACTGCTGATCCTTCTAACCAAGAGTGGCCCCAAGTCCCTCACTAGACACCTGGTTGAAGACCCATAGAGTCAACAGTTTCTTAAGAACTTCTCCACCAGCTCACCCTTTGTAGTTCCACCTCAGTGCCTGCACTTGCTAACTTCTTACATTGACTGATGGGTGTCTCCTCTGATTCTTCTATTCTCTCTTTCAATACTGTCCTTATCCACTGCCTCCTCCAATTGTGTAAGGCCTAATTTCTAAAACAAATCCCTTATCCCATGACTCTTCAGAGCTCAGCTTCTCTGATTAATCCCTGACAGATACACCCAGATAACTATCTTCTTTAAAAACTTTATAACTGATTTTTAAAATAGCTGAAATGCAACATTTAGAATGATATAAGGAAGAGTTGTAGAGCATTATCATTGATTTTTGTTTCTATTGCAATAAAATTCTGGGGACAATTATGTTTAGGGAAAAATAAATACAAAACAATATAGACAAAAGTATTTATTGACTACAATGCTTCTATAGAGACTACACTGTATACTGAGGTGAAAACTATAAAATCAACTGAATAAGTAATCCCGTACCAAAAGTCTCTTGACTAACTTTGAAGACTCTATTATTGATAATCTCAGCACCTTAACACATAAAGGTTTGCTTTTGCTCTCACTATGTGTCCAGTGTAGGCCACTTTGAAGATTTGCTGTATAGCATCACTTGGGTGCCCACGCCAATAGAGGCTCTACCATCTTGGAGCTGTGCCATCTGGCACAGGAAGCCTTATAGTGGTAGAGACAACTTATGAGTTGAGCTCCCACTCTTCTATACTTTTGCTCAGAAGTGGCACATTTCACTTATTTTCCAGCCAAAACTATTCACATGGGTCTATCCAACTGCAAAGAGGCAGGGGATGTGTGAGGCTAAAGATGGAATGTTTGATGAGGGCAACTCACTCTGCCATAGAGAGGGAACAAACATTAAAACCTGAGAGACATTTTCACAAAATACCTTAAAGTAAGAACAAATAGATAATAAAAGAAACTCTGGGAAGACTCTGATGGAAAGAGTGATTTAAATTAGTTGACGAATTATTATGGCTAGAAGCTTTCTTGAAAAATGAGGACCATTGAGGCAAGATGCAAAGAATATGTTGAGTATGGATTAGTGCTCATAGATAGTCAGACCCCCTGGTAAAAGCAGAAAGTTAGAGGTTGATTATTAAATGCTGTAAATTAAGTTCCTATGGGAAAAGATTCTCATAAGGTAAGAAAGAAATTAGTCTAG
The DNA here is from genome assembly GCF_047675955.1 of Chlorocebus sabaeus. NCBI lineage: Eukaryota > Metazoa > Chordata > Mammalia > Primates > Cercopithecidae > Chlorocebus > Chlorocebus sabaeus. The sequence goes on from NC_132913.1 coordinate 41,771,247, forward strand.
TCTAGCAACCACGTGAAGAGTAGAGAGAGAAGGCTGACAGTCATAACAGTCATATACATTAGTATGTTCTTGCTGGATATTAAAGTCTCATATCTGGTTGGGTGTGATGGTTCACGCCTGTAATCTCAGTACTTTGGGAGGCCAAGGCAGGCGGATCACTTGAGGTCTGGGTTTCGAGACCAGGTTGGTCTATATGGCAAAACCCCATCTCTACTAAAAATACAAAAATTAGCTGGGCATGGTGGCACGCACCTGTATTCTCAGCTACTCGTGAGGCTGAGGCAGAATTGTTTGAACTTGGGAAAAAAAATATCACTATGAAACAATTTCTTACTGAAACTAACTATAAAGTTGTCTGCTGGGTTATATATAGTCTTACGTTCTTGGGCGAGTATTTCCTTGAACAAACAGCTAAGTCTTGTTGACATAGGGGGCCTCAGTTCTCAGTCCTAATAGTTGAGTTGTTGATAAAAGTGGTTTCAAATCTCACAAGGCAAGTTTGTAGACAGAATAATAAGACTTAGCTGCAAATTGACTGGAAAAGGGTTGAAAGAGTCTAAATTGACTCCAAGAGTCAATGTAAGAACTTGAAGGATCAGATAATGCTTTATGGGAAGAGTCTGTGATCTTTATTGCTAATATAAATGACCTAGCAAAATTATATGGCCTCATGGTTATGAAACAGGAAACCGAAAATTTAGTTTTCAGTCTCTAATAATTGACAGTTGAAATCCTGTGAATGAGTGAATGTAGAAGGAAAAAGAATGGGAGTAAAAATAGTGCAAAAATAAAGACTTAAATATTACCTCAGGGATGATAGTAGCTAATAGCCCGTAATGAATAATAAATTAATGCTAGAAAGGAAAAGAAGATAAGAAGGAGAGTGCTATTATGGAAGCTATGCACGATAGGTAGATTTATGGTATAAAATTAAAGAGTTAAATGCTTGGCTGTGGTCTAGTATAAGACTTTTATTTCACAAATTAGAAAACTGAGATTAAGAATGACTGATTTAGGCAAGACCATTCCACTGGTTACCAGCAAAGCTAGAATTTAAAGCAGGTCTTAGTTTTTGGCTAGCCTATGTAACACACCGGCTGGCCACTTCTGTGCAAATAAGACATCAACATGTATAAGCACTTAGAAGAGAGTGCTGGCTTTGCCCTGGAGGAAAGTAATAAATGACTCTCAACACTTGCTGAAAAGTTATGACAAAACAGACCAGAAATTTTGCCTTGAGGAGTGAAATTGGTGAGGAGAATGAGAGGTAGTGGATAGAAACTACCTATTTGCGTTGCTTAGGCAGGCTGGCCTGATAATTAAGAGGCATTTGTTTGTATTTAGGTCATCTTAGCTGAATTAAGGCTTAAGCTTTTTTAAATCAACAATGTATGTATTTCATATTTTTAGAACTCTCCAGTTTTATTTCTTCCAGATTTTCTGTGGCATAGCCTGTCAAAAAATTCAACCTTGAAAAGGTCAAACCTATTATAAAGCAAGAGTGTATGAAAATTTTCCTTGTACCTTCTTTATACTTTGTCTTAATTTTGAATGGTTAATTGGAAACCAAATTCAACTTCTAATGCCCAATTCTAGTTGAAGACAAATGCTCCTTGTAACATGGCTAGCTGACTGTCAAATCTGCGCAGCAAAGTTATGTCCTTACTTATTTGGGAGACCTTGAGAGTGAATTTAACCAATAAAATATTTAACCAATAATACCTAGTTCATCAGTGTAAGGGAGGGCAGGTATGCTTCAGCTTTGCTGTCAGTAGATCAAGTAGGAAGTAGTCCTTTAACAGTTTCCTCTGTTAGTGTTAAAAATTTCTTTGAGTTAAGGTGCCTGATTTTTACTGTAATTATGAAGGTCCCACTACTGTTAGCCTCCAAATAACCCTGAAATTTGTTTTGCCTGCAGGTATAAGGCCAGGCACTCATACACTCAACAGTCTTTTGGGGGCAAGTTTACACTTCTCTCTGACTAATACCAGGGCTTGCGTTCTTAGGGAAATCCTGGCTCCTTTATTTACCAGCCACTATCCTTAGTATGAAACGTTTTACTGGGGGGGCTGTTGTTTTCAGCTGAGCTCCTGCACCAGGCCCCAGCAGACCAGACAAAACTAAATAGGGTTTACTTGTGCAAAATGTTACATAATCGAACTGAAACTTTAAGAAAGCTGCTAAATCCCTGAACAGACTGGTTTACCCTAAAAACAGGAGATTCAAAGCAACCAATTAGAAAAGGCACAGTCAACCTGAGTTATCATAATAAGGAAATTCTCTCTGCTGTAACCCTTACAAGAAAAGTAACCTGAAGTAAACTGATGTTAACCAATCCAATTTGTTCTATTATTCTGCTTCCGTGTTCCCATCTTACAAAAACCAACTGTTCTGCCATGACCAGTGGAGCGCTCCATTCTATTTTATAGAATAAAATGCTGCCCAATTCTAGAATTGCAAATAAAAACCAATTAGATCTCTAAGTTTGTTGCAATTTTGTTTTTTGACATTAGGTAAAACTGTCTAGTCTTCACTTGTTTCCATTGTAAAATTGAGCTAGGAATAGAACTTGTGCAAGATTATGTTGAAGATAAATGAGAACACATTTGTGAAGCCTTCAGTATATTGACTAACTTGATGAAAGCTTCAAAACTAATACATGGTGGAAATTGGATTCACACTCAGTTCTACATCTTCCCTTCACAGTAAATATAATATCTGGTTCATAAATGTAGCTGGTTACTATGGCTATAATTGTTGTGTACAAAAAATCTGCAATTCTTGTGAAATTGCAAAAGTTAATTAGACCCTACTCTTCCCTGTATCACCATAGTATATAACAATGCAGTTGAAGAGGGGAGGATATTCCTAAAAGTGACAAAAACTACTCAGAAGGTGGAACCATGTGCCAACTGAACAGTGGACATTGGCTGTATGAGGGAAACTGAAACTATTTCATCCCAAAACATATTTCTCTGACATATTTCAAGATGCCTATTCAGAGGAGCTAGAACTACAAGAATAGCTAAAAAGCTGTCTTTTGAAGGGAGATTTACATCTGTAGAAGAAATAGTAAACAACAGATGCAAATAGACTTTCTCTAAAGGCCCTCTTGTCCATATCTAGAAACCTTTAAAGGTCTGACAGAAACATTTACCACTGGCTACCATCTATTCCTTCTGAGAGCTGCTACCTGTGAGATTTCATCTGTACCTTATTTAGGGAGGAGAATAGGGCCTGGAGCCGGGGAACCTAAGGATTTCCTAGAACTAAGTCAAATAGAAACTCATCAGCTATGACAGGACACATTCTCTTCATTTACATAGGTCATACACTGAGTAAAATACTTTGTAACTTCATCTTCTTCATTTACATAGGGTGTACACCAAGCAAATAACTTTGTAACTTCACTTTAGCCTCTTCATTACATAAGGTGTATACCAAGTAACCAATGGAAACCTCCAGATAACTCTGTAACTGGGCTCTTGAGCCCACTCATCCCACTCTCATTTGTGGAGTGTACTTGCATTTTCAATAAATCTCTGCTTTTATTGCTTCATTCTTTCCTTGCATGTTTTGTCCAGTTCTTTGATCAAGACCCCAAGAACTTGGACACCCTCCATTGGTAGCATTATCTGTATAAAAAGAGTGCCTTTTCTGCAGGTCTTTCCCCTTCCCTGTCTTTGCCATGATCCAATCAATCCTCTATTCTTTCTGTAACCTCAAGATGATACAAAAGTGGCATCTTGCCTTTTTTTTGGTTTTTATATTTTATATGGATCTTGTGCATATCATAACTTTTGTATGCCCTTTTTTCCTGGTAATCAGTCTATCAGTTTGTTTTACAGACTCAAATTATTGAAACTTCAAGGGAAAATATTAAACTTCCCTATATGTGTTAAGATTCAGATTGAAGGAGAGATATGTGAACAGGCAAGCTTCATGAAGAAGGGACTTGAGCTAGACTTAGAAGGGGTGGTCAATTGTGAATAAAAAGAATCAAAAAGGAAGAATATTCCTAGCCAGAATTAAGTAGAAGCAGAGGAGCTTGTAGGGACCAGGGAGATTTGGCTGCTGGAGTGATTGAGGAGAGAAACAAGGAGTAATACACAGAAAGAGAGAGGCATTGGTGAATGGTAGAGCACTTTGTATGCCAGGCTAAAAGTTTGACTTTGCCATGAATAATGGTAAATTGATAAAGTAGTTAGTGCTTTTGCATATGTATTTTATCTTCTGATCAAATTTTCTTAAAACTGCTGTCTGAAGTTGTGCCATGTTTTCAACTGGCATTGGCCCGAATCTTATTAATTAGCTAAAAATCACAATTTCTCTAAGTTTAGTAAGATTTATCTCTCCATTCATTTTACAGTGAAAACAGAAATAAAAAATGCAGATTGGAAACCCCCTTAGAAAATATTTAAATAAACTACAACAACAGAAAAATTATGAACAAGAAAATTCCTGACTGAATTATTTTCAGTAGGAAAAATAAATCTTTATAAGAAATTTAAAAATTGTTTATGTAGAACATTTTCTTAAATATTTTTAAGATAAGGCTACATTAAATCTAAAGTCTAGAAACACAATATTGTCATTATCCTCTGCTAGCTTTCTTCTCTTTTTTTTTTTTTTTTTTGAGACAGAGTCTCGCTTTGTTGCTGAGGCTGGAGTGCATCGGCGTGGAGCGATCTTGGTTCACTGCAACCTCTGCCTCCAGGGTTCACACCATTCTCCTGTCTCAGCCTCCTGAGTAGGTGGGACTACAGGCACCCACCACCACGCCTGGCTAATGTCTTTTTGTATTTTTAGTAGAGATGGGGTTTCACCATGTTAGCCAGGATGGTCTCCATCTCCTGACCTCATGATCCACCCGCCTTGGCCTCCCAAAGTGCTGGGATTACAGGTGTGAGCCACCTTGCCTGATCCTTCTGCTAGTTTTCTATAGATTCTAACTTTGTTAACATTATAGGTGATTCATAAAACTAATCATTGATATCACTTGATCAAACAAAACCAGCACTACTCCTAAACCTACACACTCACACCCTTTCTATCATATTGTATAATTCTTTTCTTCTCTATTTTAACAAACCAAACAATCATCTAGAATTTTTTTTTAAAGTCTGGTAAGTGTTTACAGGAATACCTTCAGCTCTGTATTTAAAGTTCACCAACAATTTGTCGTTATAAGTCTCTATATTTAGAGGTTTATTACTTAGCAAAATACAAATACTGTTATAGTTTAAAATACGGTGTACATGAACTCTGTCAAGAGAAGATGGTCACACAAGCTTTTGTTTCTCTTTAAAACAGGTTATTTTGACTGCATGTTAGTTTTAGAAAAGCTGAGCTAAAATGGGAGATTGTCATTTTTACACTTACTCTTTCACAGCTACTAAAATAGCTCCACTTAATTGAGTAAAACCATTTTAGGTCACTACGCTGTTAGGTAGTGGGAAATATACATAGCAGCAAGAAGAAGTCGACATTTTAAATGTAGATAAATTCTGAAGAGTAATAGGTTGCTGATTGACTACAAATATACATATACTAAGAAGAGTTTAAGGGTTATTTCTTGAGAATATATTTTGTACCATCTCAGAGTCACACTCTTTTATTCAAAATTCACTATATTCATCTATATGTGCATATGCCTTTTAATATATTTTCATTTTTTTAATTCACAGAGGCTTACATTTATTTAAAGGAAATTAAAAGGATATTGTTTGGTTATCAGATTTAATATAAACATTTTTGTTATTCAAAGGAGAAAGGTCAGTGTTAAAAATCTTATGACAAAAAGCAGTTTATTAGTAAATTGTGGATATTTGGTCACTTAAATTTTATTGATAATGTTATTTATAGTTTATAAAGCTTAATAGCTCTTAAATCACATTCTAAGAAGATTTTGTAATCTTACCCTCACAATAATAAGGAAAACAGAAGAAATGTTATTTCTGTTTTACGGTAAATACAAATAGAAGCTTCAAAATTCGTACTTCTTTTATTCAGTCACTCTTACCTTTCCCAGTAGTCTGTTATGAAATCAGAGTCTATTTCTGGATATAAATACTTCATTGCTTTGTTTCTGGCATCAATAGTTCTCTCTCCTCACATCATCCATGGCCCTAATATTAGCTGGGAAATGAGGTTGAGACATTGCTTCTCTGAAAATGGGAGCATCTTGCTATCCCCCAGCCAAGAAAGCTAGGTAGCCAGAAGCAGAAGGTGGGAGCTACCCTAGCTGTTTAGTCAATTTCCTCTGTCCTTATTTTGTTTAAACTTGCTTCCTGGATTAATATTCTATTTTCAAGTTTCTGTCATTTTCTTCCTTATATTACTGTCAATTTCTAAATTACCTGATTATGCTGTGAACACAAAAACATTCAACAGTTTAAGGCAGGTTTTGTTTTTGTGTATGTAGTTTGTTATACTGCTGCAGCAGTTGTTATAGTAACCAGTTCTCTTCAGCAGGGAAAGGACTGTGGACGTTTGACATTGCTTAAGATTTAATAGAATGAGATAAAGTTTCTAAATTTCATATTTTATTAGAAGATGAATCCAGGGCAAATGCTATCTTTTAAAGTCTCTATTTTTAAGTAAACAGTAAGTTAAAAGCAGGTGCTATCCTTTTTCCTAAATTAACCTGGATAAATTCAGCCTCCATCAGGTACTTTAATTGGTTTATGTGGTTATTCCCCAAATGCATATTCAGATATTTCACACAGAAGTGCCCAAGTGCTATGGTTTGAATATTTGTCCGCTCCAAAACTCATGTGGACATTTAATCCTTAATGTAGCAGTACTGAGAGGTGAAGCCTTTAAGAGGTAATTGGGTCATGAGGACTCTACCTTCATGAATGCATTAAGCCATTTATGGATTCATAAACTAATGGTTTATCATGGGAGTGGGACTGATGGCTTTAGAAGAAGTAGAAGAAGAAGAGAGACCTGAGTTAGCACACTCAGCCCCTTTGCCATGTGATGACCTGCCCCACCTTGGGACTCTGCAGAGTCCACAACAGCAAGAAGGCACTCACCAGATGTAAATCCTCAACCTTGGTATTAACACTAAAGCAGCTCCGCTTTGCATGCTAACCTGCCGTGTTTGTTTCTGATTAACCCCTGTTTCAGGAAGGCCTATAAGATTTCCAGTTTGTGTATTGCTCCTTCTGTGAGAGCACATATGTACCATAAACCTTGCCCTCAGATCAAACAACATTTGATGTTATCATACTTCAGTTGTCCTACACATCCCTTCGGAGTCACCCTTTCCCTGTGGTAGATAAGCCCTGGGTCTGGGGGCATAATGGCATGGGGATCCACCTTCTCTCTCTGCTGCCCAAGACACAAGCATGACTTCTGTTCATAAATTCCTATTAAATGTTTCTTTCTAAGAAACTAGATTTGTCAGCTTCTTTTTTCAGCCTCTCAGCTTCCTTGGACTTATTTATTTGGACTTTGGGGGTGGGTTTATTATATTTATTTGGTCTTTGAGGGTAGATTTACATAGGCCTACATACTACAGAACATTTGGATTTCTCAACCTCTGTAACTGTATTAAGTAAATTCCTTTTTGTTACAAATTACGGTTTCAGATATTCTGTTATAAGCAACGGAAGACAAACTAAAGTACCAAGTTACCCAGAAAAATGAGCACATATCATAAAGTCAATTTTGTATGACATAGCCACTCAGAGCATACAATTTACCAAGAAGAGCAAGCTTTGCAATGAGCACTTCCCTCTTTTTCTTCTTTATATTTTATTTCAGTGATAGTTTCTACTAGTTTGAAAAGTTCTTTACTCTCTTTTTATTCTCAGTTGTCTCCCAGAAGTAGCACCATTAACAGATCTATTTTTATGCAATTATAAGAATATGAATATTTAGGCCAGGCGTCCCAGCACTTTGGGAGACTGAGGCAGGTGGATCACGAGGTCAGGAGATGGAGACCATCCTGGCTAACATGGTGAAACCCCATCTCTACTAAATATACAAAAAAAATTTGCCAGGCGTGGTGGCTGGCACCTTTAGTCCCAGCTACTAGGAAGGCTGAGGCAGGAGAATGGCGTGAACCCAGGAGGCAGAGTTTGCACTGAGCCTAGATCATGCCACTGCAGTCTAGCCTGGGCAACAGAGCGAGACTCTGTCTCAAAAAAAAAAAAAAAAGGAATATTTATAGCTGTGTTGTGCTTAAATCAGTGTTTATATAAAAAATAGGCCTCAAAAATATTTATATTTGATCATAGGGATCAAATATATTTTTATTCATCTAATATATCTCTATGTTTAAAGCTATACCTTATTAAAATAAAAAGTGTATGGTATGTTTTGCTGTAATTTATGTAAGAAGTGCCTATTAATGAAGAGTTAGGTACTTTCTAACTTATTGCCCTGATAAATCAGTGTTCCGAGTGTTCTCATCCCCAGAATATGTATTGATACAGGAATTGCTTGATCATAAGAAATCTCATATTTTATAGAAATATTTATAAGCTGCAGTGAGCCGAGATCGTGTCACTGCACTCCAGCTTGGGCTACAGAGTGTGAGACTCAGTCTCAGAAAAAAAAAAAAGAAATATTTACAAGTTAAAATTATAAATGACTCAACTGCCATCCAAAGTATGTCACAATTCACAGTGCTGTTGCTATTGATTATATCTAAATATGCTAATTTCTTCATACCTTTATCAATGACAGATACTATCTCTCTTTCAAAAATATATTGCCTATCTAGTAGGAAAAAAAAGAAAAAAGTTAATGCCTCTACTTACACTTCCCCTTTTTAGGTTTGTTTTTAGTGGGGCGTGGTAGTTTATGGTTCACGCCTATAATTCCAGCTACCTGAGAGGCTGAGACTAGAGAGTTGCTTCAACTCAGGAAGCAGAGGTTGCAGTGAGCCAAGATCATGCCACTGCACTCCACCCTGGGTGACAGAGGAGGACTCTGTTTCAAAAATAATAATAATAATAATAATACTATTTTCTGAGGTGTTATATCTGTTCACATAACAGAAAATTTAATATTTTTGTTAGCTGGTCCTCTATCCAAATAACTTACTAAATGACTATGTTAGCTATTGTTATATTTTACAAAGCACTCTTTAATGAAAATGTTTCTTATATTTTACCATTTAAATGCATGCTGCCATAAGTTTCTATGTGATATATTTTATCAAGCAAGTTGTTTTTCTTATACTAAAATACTTAAAAGCACTTGTTTGGTGTTAAGAGTGGAATCGTATGAACTTCTTTTCAAGTGAAAGCTGATTATATTAAAATTCTAGTCCCAGCAACATAGAGAAGCTTATGTTGGACTAATTCTCCCACACAAAAAGAGCATAAACTCCATATGAGTATGTAACTTTTTGAGGACACTGAACAACATAAAAACAGATAGAAACTACATGAGTTGGTTCCTTCAAAGATGGGCAAAGCACTTAGTGAGATCTTTTACATTTATGTGGCTTTTACCCTACAGCACTCTGTAGTCTCCAAGAAGGGAGATTTAGAAATGATTAAAAAAAAAAAAATCACTCTTTGCCTGACCCCTAAGTATACATATGTAGGCACAACTCCAGGGAGCTCAACAGAAAGCAGTAGCTTGAGGATTAAGAAAAACTTAGGCATATATTTCCCATTTTGCATAATTAAAGGGACATAGAGTTCAGAATGACTTCAGCCAAGTTAGAGACTGTGTGTAAATGTCTTGGTTTTGCAATGAAAACTTATGAAAAGTCACAAGTTAATAGTAAACACTATGTAACAGAACAAAGGGATTTACCTTGGACTAAGGGCTAAACTGAAATAGACAAGCATTAATAAAATATAAAATCAAGTCTCCAAAATTTCAACGTGGTCTGTACATAATTTAATAGAGCAGAATTTATACATTTCAGATGACAATAATGTAATATAGCCTGTACAATGTGTCATCCACCATAATTAGGAGATAGCAAGGAGAAAATTACTAAACATGCCAGGAACAAGGTTATGTGACCCATAATATTCAAGGGGAATAACAATGGGTAGAAAAACAGCCACTGTGACTCAGAATTGTAATTGGAAAATAAGAAATTGCAGGCAAGGATTGTCTTCATAAGTGAACATGAGGATTGGGAAATGTCAGGAGAGAAATAGAAATTATTAATCAAATGAAAATTTTATCACTGTACATTAACTGTGATGAAAAATTAACTGAACTAGATATTGGAGATAGAAAAAAGAGTTGGCAAACTTAGAAACAGATTATTATACTTTATTCTACCTGAGGAATGGAGAGAAAAAGGAAAAACAAATCTTAAAAGACATGAGGGGTAATAAGGAGCAATTTACTAATAACATATGTACGATTTAAATCGCAGGAGGAAAAGAGAATGGTACAGAAAAATATTTGAAGAAACAGTGGTCTAAAATTTCCTAAATTTGGTAAAGAATATCAAAAAGCTTAATGAATCCCAATCATGATAAATGCTAGGAAAACACACCTAGTTGCTTCAGTTCCATTCCAAATCAAGGAGGAAATCTTTAACACAGCTACAGGAAATAAACAGGACATATTTCACGTAAGGGAACAGCTATAGAAATGATGCTGACTTCCCATAAGAAAAGTTTGGGGCCAAATTGGAATGGAACACCTTTCAAATACTGGAGGAAAAAAAATCCTGTTATACTAGAATTCTATGTTCAATAAAAATATTATTCACAAATGAATAATAAAGTTGTTTCAGACAATAGTTGAAAAACATTATCAAAAGCAGAGTTGTTCTGTACAAAGTACTTAAGGAAGTTTTTCAGGATAAAGGGGAATGATAGATGGAAACCAAGTTCTGCTCGAACAAAGATTACTAAAAATAGTACATATGTTATCCAGACAGCTTTTATTCTATTTTTATATACACATATTAATCTCACGAAAGACATTTATTTTAAAGTAATAACAACTACTGTAATGTATTTGAGAGGAGGTATAGAATTAAAATATATAAAATAAACAAAGTGAGGGAATGCTAATTGGACATATAACACCATTTCTACATTGTTACATTATTTGTGAAGTAATAGAATCATTTTCGAATGTAGACTGTGGGAAGTTACAGAGCCATGTTCTAAATAAACACCAAAAAATACAAAAAGGTATGGCTAAAATGTTATTAGAGGAGATAGAATGGAACATTAAAAATATATTCCTTCCATACAATGGCAGGGGCATGGAAACAGAGGGAAAAAAGCAGTTGCGACAAATAGAAATCAAATGCTAAAATGCTGAAATTATATCCAAACTCATCAATATTTAAATTAAATGTAAGGAGACTGAATACTTCAAGGAAAAGCTTTTCATATTGGATTTATAAAAAACAAGAACCACCTATTTGTGTTCTACAAAAAACACACGCAAAACACAAAAAACACAGGTTGAAAGTGAAGTAATGGAAAGTATTAAGAAAACTGTTGTGACTGCCAGTATCAAAGAAGACTTCAAGAGGAATGCCAAGTAAAGGGTTCTATTACGGTGAAAAGAGTCAACTAATTGAGAAAATATAAATATTAAATGGGTATGAAACCAATAACAAAACTTTCCAATTCATGAAGAAAATTATGTCAGAACAGAAGTGAAATATCTACCGATTTATATTAATATCAGAGATGTACTCCATTTTCAAATAGAAAAGGTAGATCCTCCCAAAACATATAGATCTATATGACTTGAACAATACTATCAATTAACTTTTTTCTAACAAACTTGCCCTAATTGACATTTTTAGATCACTACACCCAACAAAAATACTATGTGTGGCTCATTCACCAAGATTGACCAAATGCTGAGCCAGAGTAGAATTGAATTAGAAATCAATAACAAGAAGATACGTACACAATTCTAGAGATTTTGAAACATGGGGATTTGAAAATGAGCTACTAAATGATCCATGGACTGAAGAAAAATTATGAGGTAAATGTGAAAAAATATTTTGTGATTAAAAAAGTGAGAACACAACATAAAAAATATGTGAGATATAGGCAAAGCAGTCCTTAGAGTGACATTTCAGTTTGAAATGCTTAAAAGATAAAAGGCTTAAAACTAATGCACTGTGCTTCCACCTTAAGAATCTCAAAACAAGAGCAAAGTAAACAAAATTAATTTTAAAAGGAAATAAAAATCAGAACATAAATCAATGAAGTAGAAACAATAGACTAAATCAAAGAAATCATGTGATTCTTTGAAAGACTTCTAAACATGATAAAAGTTTAATGAGAGTTATAAGATAAAAAGAAAAATTTAGCAACATAAATTATGAATGAGAAGATATAAACAACTTTATAACTTAAATGATTTTCCTTAAATAACAGAAATTATAAGAATTTAATGAATAAAACTTTAAAATGTAATAGTTCCATATATATATATTTAGAAATTGAATTTATAAGCCAGGTGCGGTGGCTCATGCCCATAATCCCAGCACTTTGGAAGGTCGAGGCCAGCAGATCAAGAGGTCAGGAGTTTGAGACCAGTCTGGCCAACATAGTGAAACTCCATCTCTACTAAAACTACAAAAATTAGCCTTAGCCAGGTGTCATAGCAGACACCTGTAATACCAGCTACTTGGGAGGCTGAGGCAGGAGAATCACTTGAAACCAGAAGGCAGAGATTGCAGTGAGCCGAGATCATGCCATGGCACTCCAGCCTGGGCAACAAGAGCAAAACTCTGCCTCAAAAAAACAAAAACTAAAACTAAATTTATAATTAAACTTTCTACAAATAAAATCCTTGGCACATTTGACTTCATTGACGAATCTTTAAAAATAAGGAAGAAAAAATATCATTCCTACACAAACTCAGACAAAAGAGGCCAAAAGAATACTTCCTAATTCATATTAGGAAACCACTACAGCTCTGATACCAAAACAAATCAAAAACATCCCAAGAAGAAAAATAAATTAAGACTAATATCTTTTGTGAATATAGACATAAAAATTTTAAAATATCAAATTGCCCAACAATATGTAAAAAAGATAGTACACCTGATAAAATTGCGTTCACAATAGCAATGCAGGCTTTAATATAGAAAAATTAATATAACTCATATATTTACAGATTAAAGGAGAAAGTTCATAGGGTCGTTTAGTTAGAAGCAAAAATAAGCTTTCTAAAAAAAAAAATACCTCAGCAAACTCTGGATAGAAGAAAACCTGCTAAAGAACATTTACCAAAATCTTATAGCTAATATTGTATTTAATGATGAAATAGTAAATGTCGTCATCCTAAGACAGAGAGAAGGACAAGATTGTTCTATTTCTATTAATTTGGTACCAGTCATACTAACAGTGTACGGGACAAGATAAATAAATACAATTTAATATACAGACAGGATGAAATAAAATAGCCTAATCTCACAAATGACATAATTTTGTAGGCAGAAAATCCTTAACCATGTACAAAGACAACTACCAATAAAACTCAAAGCATCCCACCTGTCCATCAACAGAGGAATGAAAAAACAAAATATGTTATTGACATGACAGGATGACAATAGTAAGCAAGAATGTACTGCTGACACAAAAAAACATGGATAACTCTCAAAAACATAATGCTGAGTTGAGTAAAAGTCCCATATTAGAGAATCCATTGCCAGGATACTGTTTCTACGACGATGAAGAACCAGCAAATAGAAGTCAGAGCAGTGGTTGTTAATGAGTGGCAGTGTTTGAAAGGGAACATAAGGAAACTTACTGGGGTGATGGAAATTTTCCTGATTTTGATGGATTAATAGGTTGCATGAGAAATTACATGTATCAAAACTCATTGAAGTTCTTAAGATCTGTGCATTTCATTGTGATATGGTTTGGCTGTGACCCCACCTAAATCTCTTTTTCAACTGTAGCTCCCATAATCCCCATGTGTCATGGGAGGGACCCAGTGAAAGGCTTTTCCTGTGCTATTTTTGTGATAGTAAAGTCTCACCAGATATGATGGTTTTATAAAGGACAGTTCCACTGCACACACTCTCTTGCCTGCCACCATGTAACATGTACCTTTGCAACTCCTTCACCTTCCTCCATGATTGTGAGGCCTCCCCAGACGTGTGGAACTGAGTCCATTAAACTTTTTTCTGTATAAATCCAGTCTTGGGTATTTCTTCACAGCAGTATGAAAATGGACTAAAACAGTAAATTGGTACTAGTAGAGTAAGGTACTGCTATTAAGATACCTGAAAACGTGAAAGCAACTTTGGAATTGGGTAACAGACAGAGGTTAGAACAGTTTGCAGGGCTCAGAAGAAGACAGGAAGATGTGGGAAAGTTGGGAGCTTCCTAGAGGCTTGTTTGAATGGTTTTGACCAAAAAGTCTAGGCTCAGGTGGTCTCAGATGGAGATGAGGAACTTGTAGCAACTGGAGTAAAGATCACTCTTGCTATGCAAAGAGACTGGTGACATTCTGCTGCTGCCCCAGAGATCTGTGGAACTTTGAACTTGAGAGAGATGACTTAGGGTGTGTAGTGGAAAAAATTTCTAAGTCACAAAACATTCCAGAGGAAAGACAGCATAAAAGTTTGAAAAATGTGTAGCCTGACAGCTGGCTGCATAAATGTACATAAGCAATGAGGATCTGAATGTTAATCACCAAGACAATGGGGGGAAATGTCTCCAGGGCATGTCAGAGACCTTCACAGCAGCTCCTGCCATCACAGAGCTGGAGGCCTAGGAGGAAAAAATGGTTTCATGGGCTGGACCTAGGTACCCCCTGCTGTGTGCAGCCTAGGGACTCAGTGCCCTGTGTCCTAGCCACTTCAGCCATGGCTAAAAGTTGTCAAGGTATAGCTCAGGCCATGACTTCAGAGGGTGCCAGCCCCAAACCTTAGCAGCTTCCACATGGTGTTGAGCCTATGGGTATACAGAAATCAAGAATTGAGTTTGGGGAACCTTTACCTAGATTTCAGAGGATGTATGGAAATACATAGATGTCCAGACAGAATTTCACTGCAGGGGCAAAGCCCTCATGGAGAACCACTACTAGGGCAGTGCAGAAGTGAAATGTGGGGTCAGAGCCCCCACACACAGTTCACACAGGGGAACTGCCTAGTAGAGCTGTGAGAAGAGGGTCACCGTCCTCCAGACCCCAGAATGGTAGATCTACCAACACCTTGCACCATGCACCTGGAAAAGCTGCAGGCACTCAATGTGTAAAAGCAGCTGGAAGGTAGGCTGTATCGTGCAAAGCCACAGGGGCAGACCTACCTAAGGCCATGGGAGCCCACTTCTTTCATCAGTGTGACCTGGATATAAGACATGGATTGAAAGCAGATCATTTTGTAATTGTAAGGTTTGATGACTGTCCTATTAGATTTCAGACTTACATGGGACTGGTAGCTCCTTTGTTTTGGCCAATTTCTCTAATTTGGAATGGGTGTATTTACCCATTTCCTGTACCCCCATTGCATATAGGAAGTAACTAACTTGCTTTTGATTTTACACGATCATAGGTGGAAAGGACTTGCCTTGTCTCAGATGAGACCTTGGACTCTGGACTTTTGAGTTAATGCTGAAATGAGTTAAGACTTTGGGGGACTATTGGGAAGGCATAATTGGTTTTGAAATGTGAGGACATGAGATTTGGAAGGCACCAGGGGTGGAATGATATAGTTCTTCTGTCTTGCCACCCAAATCTCATCTTGAGTTGTAGCTCCCATAATCCCCACATGTCATGAGAGGGACCTGGTGGGAGGTAATTGAATCATGGGAGTGGGTTTTTCCCATGCTGTTCTCTTGATAGTGAATGTCTCATGAAATCTGATGGTTTTATAAACGGCAGTTCCCCTGCACATGCTCTCTTCCTTGCTGCCATGTAAGACATGGTACCTTTGCTCTTCCTTCACCTTCTGCTATGATTGTGAGGCCTCCCCAGCCATGTGGAACTACAAGTTCATTAAACCTCTTTTTTCTTTCCTTTTTTTTTTTTTTTTTTTTTTGAGATGGAATTTTTGCTCTTGTTGCTCAGGCTAGAGTGCAATGGCACAATCTAGACTCACCGCAACCTCCACCTCCTAGGTACCAGTGATTCTCCTGTCTCAGCCTCCTGAGTAGCTGGGATTACAGGCATGTGCCACCACACCTGGCTAATTTCGTATTTTTAGTGGAGACAGGGTTTTTCCATGTTGGTCAGGCTGGTCTTGAACTCCCAATCTCATGTGGTCTGCCTGCCTTGGCCTCCCAAAGTTCTGGGGTTACAGGCGTTAGCCACTGCACCTGGCTAAATCTCTTTTTTCTTTATAAATTACCTCGTCTTGGGTATTTCTTCATAGCAGTATGAAAATGGACCAAAACGCACTATATGCAAATTATATACATATGAATATGTTTATTATTTATTCTTTCAATGCTCTATACAAATTAGAAATAGTGGAATGAATTCCTGTCAGGTTTCATTTTACAGTTTCCTAAGATTATTGTTATAATTCTTCTCCCTTTATTGAATCTTGGTGTCAAAATTCATTGGAAATTCTTGGAAGAAGCTCACGTGTGTGTGTGTGTATGTGTGCATGTGTGTGACAGAGAGAGAGAAAGAGAAATAGAGAATCCATTTGTATGTGCTGTTTATTTTTTAGAAATTCCTCTATTTTTATCTCATTCTGACAATGCTTTCTGGTTTATATAGTTGCTCTGGATTGATTTGGTGCTTTAGAGCAGCAGTTAGGTAGGAGAAAGCAGGTATTGAGAAGATACTGCCTTTATCAAAATGCCTGCCTCACTTGTGTATCACTTATTCACGTAGGATATTTTGGAAATCAGGTTTAGAAATTCCCTAGTGCTATTTTAATAATATTCTTATTGGATCAAATGTATTTTAGAAATGTAAATCAAGGAAGGAGGTCAGTTTTGTTTTCCTGTACTAATTTTATTATTTTTATTTTTACCCTTTCAGCACATTCCAGTTACTTTGGTTCAGGAGACTATGTTGCCTTGGCAACATTTCATATTTTGGGCAAAATTTATTGCTAAAAATTAAGCAATTTGACAAGCTTATAAAATATTACTTTGACCAAATGCTTTTTTATAGCATGCCAAGGAAAAAACGAGTGATGAACGAGACTATTATTCTTTTGTGACTATTTAAAGTACTGAAGTGAGAAATCTGCAGCTTGAAATAGAAAACAAATAAATGTAATCAATGTTCTCATAGCAACAAATGCTTGAGCCATTGTGTTCGCTCATAAGCTGCTATGGTATGGGAATGGTGTTGTGGGGTGATATTCATTGAAGTGAGTGACAACTACCCTTGTTTAGTTAGAAATACCATTCTGGAAATATTAATTCTCCTACCTCTTTGATTCTTACTGAATATAATGTAGTCTTTCCAAGTCTAAGTATTTTGGAGTACGCAGACCCATTATTTAACACTGATAATTTCATCCAAAATCATTCATTTTCATTTGCCATGGATTTTGGATTTTGTTGGGGATTGAGAGTAAGTATTTTGAATCATTAAACACAGTCTCAATATTGGCTGCTCACTTTGGGATCTTAAGGTGAATCAGTATATTTGAAGCTATTATAAGACTAAATTTGTGTGTGTGTGTGTGTGTGTGTGGCCTAGATTTGGTAGGGGTACAATAAATGTTGCTTACTTTTTGTTTATATGCTTTATATGAAGTATCAAGTAATCCTGCATTATTCATTCAATTATTTATTAATTAACTGAATTACCTCTTCAGAACTGAAGACAAAAATAATATCATGGAGAAAGAGAGAAAAATGAGGGAAAACGGAAGGAAAGAAAGAAGTATCAATTTGTGAAAGAAGGTCATGTGTATTCACAAAGGTTTTTATAAACTTACATACTAACAGATTCACAATTGCTTGTAAATTGTAAAAAAAGAAAAAACGTTTTTAGATAAATTTTAGCTTTGGAAATAAATTCTAGGACTTCTAGTATAAACAAAGTTGACTGATCCCAAGGATTTATTTCCATTCCTTTCCTAAATCCCACTGAGAGTACAGGAAAAAATGTGATTTGAGAATAAATTAAAAATAGCACCAGCAAGCTGGAAAGGTGCCATCAGCAAGCTAGAATAGATGGGAATTCAGAAAGTTACAAAGCAGATGCTATCAACTTGAGAGAGAAACCCAAGAGAACTGAGAAATCTGCTACCTCATAAAAATGAAAATGGAAATCTCCTAAAAAGCTGCATTTCCCTGGTAGAACATCATCAGAGGTGCTGTAGGCTGACCAAAGGGGTAGAACAAGTGGAAGAACTTCAATATTTGCTGTCGTCCTCCAATTAAATTTGTGCATATAATTCTCCCAATAACCACAGTGTTGTTACCAAGGAGACTTGCAGAGTTGGCACTGAGGTCAAAGTGGAAGAACGGTGAGAGCCACAGATTACTTAGGCCACCGGAAAGCAAGTTATCATACCTAGAGTGAAAGATAAGCTACCCCCAATACTGGAAGAAAGGTTTCCTTGTGGTAAGCCTCACTTCCCCATATGGGGAAAAGGCCACTGGCTTTGAGCTTCCTGTGAGGCTCTGTTTTCCCTCATATACAACCAACACTATTCTCCTGATTAGCTCTTCTGTAATTCAACATCTCAGTTATTGTCATATTTTGGGGGAAGACTTCCATGACTACCCTACTTAGAGTAGCCTCCTCTTTGTTATTCTCTAGCTCAGTTCTTGTTTGTTTTTTAAGTGCTTGTTATGAATTGAGATTATTTAATTTTACTGCTTACTTATTTTACTGCAAACAGTTTGTCTGTCTTCTATAACCAAAATGTGAGCTGTATCACTGTGACCTTGTTTTATGTTCATGGTGCTATTCCCTTTCTTTCCCAGAGCTTGGCACAAAAAAACCGCTCAACAAAAGTTTTCTGAATAAATGAGTGAATGAATAAAGCACTTATAGAACATTTCAAAATAAGCCATGTTTTTATCTACAAGAGAAGTATTTCCTTAGAAATAATATAAAACGTGTTTTAGTAAGCAATGTAATACTCTAGAAATTATCCCAAAAAGATAATGAGAAATGAAACAAACAAAATCCATCTCTATCCAACTAAGCCCCTTATAAGTTAACTCTAAAGGTAAAAACAATTTCCACTGAAATTACAGATTTCAGAAATAAATGGAAAATACTGACTGCGTACATAAACTGAAGGAATGAGCCTTGTACATGTTTTTGAAAATATGAGTTTTTTTAAAAAACGTTCAGTTTGAGAAGCTAAGGTAGATTAAATAACATTTAAAATACAAGAAACAAAAAAACTAAAGATTAAAAATGTAAAAATAGATTTTATAAATAAAACTAAAAGTTGGTTTTAGGGAAAGGAACAATAAAATAACAAGGCTTTGGTATGTCTGATCAATACAGGTATATTAGCTTGCTAGGACTACCATAAGAGAATATCACAGAGTGGGTGGTTTAAACAACAGAAATTTGTTTTCTCACAGTTCTGGAGGCTAGAAGTTCCAAGATCAGTGTGTTACTAGTTTTGGTTTCTCCTGAGGCTCCTCTTCTTGCTTTGCAAATGGCTGTCTTCTCACTGCATCCTCACGTGGCCTCTTCTCTGTGAGCCCATATTCCTGGTGTCTCTTCCTGTATATATGAATCTTCTCTTTACACAAGGATTCCAGTCAGATTGGATTATGGCCCACTTGAATGGCCTCATTGATATGGTTTGGCTCTGTGTCCCCTCCCGAATCTCATGTCAAATTGTAATCCCCATGTGTTGGAGGAGGGACCTGGTGAGAGGTGATTGATTCATGGGGTGGGACTTCCCCCTTGCTGTTCTCATGATAGTGAATGAGTTCTTACAAGATCTGGTGGTTTAAAAGTGTTTGGCACTTCCCCTTTCACTCTCTCTCCTGCGCTGCCATGGTAAGACATGCTTGTTTCCCCTTTGCCTTCTACCATGATTGTAAGTCAGGACTGTGAGTCAATTAAACCTCTTTTCTTCATAAATTACCCAGTCTCAAGTAGTTCTTTATAGCAGTGTGAGAATGGACTAATATACTCATTTTAACTTAATTGCTTCTTTAAAGTGACAATATGCAAATATAGTTACACTATTAAGTACTAGGGGTTGAAACTTCAACATGTGAATTTTTTGGTGAGGAAGGGACACAATTCAGTCCCTAGCATGAGGCAACAGATGTTAGGAAACTATATTAAGTGTTACAGCAGGGTTAGAACCACATATGTGGATAATTTAAATATCTTATAAGATTACATTAAAATTTGTTATTTTTTGAATGATTCACTAAATCTCATAAAATGAATATGTCCAAACTTGATTAGTAAAACAGCATAAAACTTGAATTCTCTGATAGTTTCAAACAAAACATAAATGGTAGCCAAATCTAACACACCATCCCTAGTTTTACCCTTAGAGTTGCTAGACCCGGGCAACATCAAGTAACATGGTTTCTATGTATATATTTTTTTTCTGAAACAAAGAAAATAAAGTTTCTCAACATGCTCTATCAATCAGTGTAATATCCTTGACTCCTCACAGTAAAACAAGAATGTTAGAAATATAATATCCCAAATTAATTCAAAATAATTACAAATATTCCAAATACACAATTGCTTATGCAATCTAGCAGAGGACTAGCGGACAAGTACAACATACCTATGTTGTTATTCTAGAAAATGCAAGGAGATTTAGCACTAGGTAATATGGTAAACTTAATTATATTAATAAAGTACACACAAAAAATATGTCAATAAAAGATAAAAATATATTTGATATAACCTAGTAAGTCAAAAAAAGAAAATCATGTCCTAACTCAATAGACTGAAATATATGAGAAATATTATACTTAGAGTCACAATGTTAGGATCATTTTCTCTAAAGTAAATTAGTGAGTCTGGAAAAAGTCTAAATGTCCTAGCCAATTCAGTAAAGTAAGGAAAAGTGCATATACAGTAGATTTCTCTTTGAACAATATTCTCTCTGGGGTATTGTTCTTTTAGCATTGTAACCTTAACTACCTTGACTTTAATATACCTAAGTATTTGGGTATGTGTAGACAGACACATACATATGTATGTGTAAACATCCTTACAACATATTAATATTTATATACACACGTACATACTTTTGCACATACACAAGTTGTCTACCCAAATATGTAAATATGATTTGAAGTAGTTTATTTGGAAATTCATGAGTCTAGTGACCATTTCTTCATACACAAGTGTTTACTGCTTTAGAAACTACTACAGTATAAAGCACAAGCAGGGACCAAAAAACTATTTTTAATATAAGACCTTAATGGAAGTACCATTAATAGTTTGTATTACAGGTCCTATTTGTGCCTGTGACAGCCTCAAACTAAATAGTGATGAGATATTTAAGGATCCGTCGAATGCTTATTACTGGACCTATATTTGCTCATGGCATCATTTGCTGTTTTATATGTGTAAAATTACTCCAGTATAAAATACAAGCTGGTGAAAGGGCCTGGGGGTTCATCAACAACAATCTAACCCTACTCTTCTCAGAATGCTGCTTCTGATAACCATACTAGTGTAGCACACACTTCTCATGTTATATAACATGCCTACATGTCTTAATATTTTTTCCAGGCTGGGCCCAGTGCCTCACACCTATATCCTGAGCACTTTGGGAGGCCGAGGCGGGTGGATCACCTGAGGTCAGGAGTTCAAGACCAGCCTGGTCAGCATGGTGAAACCCCCTCTCTACTAAAAATGCAAAAAATTATCCAGGATGGTGGTGGGTGCCTGTAATCCCAGCTACTTGGGAGGCTGAGGCAGGATAATTGCTTGAACCCGGGAGGCGGAGGTTGCAATGAGCTGAGATTTGCAATAATGCATTCCAGTCAGGGTGACAGAGTGAGACCATGTCTCAGATATATATACACATACCAAAATAAACCCAAAAACATAATTGCACAGTATCACTTTAGAAATACTGCATAAAGAAATGTGCCAAATATTTATCTGACTTCAATCTCATACTCTCCTGTGTTGTAAGTGGTTAGAATTTTAAATTATATTTCTTGGACTCCCTTGTGAACTGTTTGCTGGTTAGATTCCACCAAAAGAAGGCATTTGTTTTAGACTGAAACTTTATAAAAGGTGTAGGCCATATTGTTTCTGCATAGCAGGATACTGGAGGTAGCCATTTGCTCCAACAGTGGGGAAAGCCAGCAGCATCTCTGGGAGACTGGACTTCACCCTCCTGCAGTATCATGGTGTGGGCTCACAGCTGCCTGCTAGGAAGCCAGTCTGATGGCAAGGAAGCCACAAAAAAGAGCTGTAGGTAATACTACTTTCTATTTCACTCTCTAAACCTCCTAACACTTTTATAGTCAATTCTTCTATTAACTATTTTTTTGTTGGAAATACCTAGAGTGGTTTCTTTTCCCCAGCCTGGACTGATATAACACAAGATAAAAAAGGAATTTGAAGACTTAGGAGTTATATAAAACAGATGTGAAATCTGAATAATGACATACAGTGTTGTTAAGGCCTTGAGAATTACTCTCAAACAGAACTTGCTGCAGATAACTGTTAGTTTTAGGAGATGTCTTAGTCCGTTTTCTTTTGCTATAACAGAATACCTGAGATAGGGTAATTTATACGAAAAGAGCATTTTTTTTCTTATAGTTCTAGGGGCTGGAAAATCCAAGATCAGGAAGCCACATCTGGTAGGCTTCTGGTAAGGGCCTTGTGCTCTGTCATAACGTGATAAGAGGCATCACAGGATGAGAAGACAGGAGCTTGCCACTTCAGATTTCTCCTCCTTTACTTATAAAGCCATCAGTCCCATTATGGGAGCTCCACCTTGATGACTTTATCTAACTCTAATTATCTCCCAAAGGCCCCACCTTTTAACGTCATTATAATGGGGGTTAAGTTTCCCACACATGAAATTTGGAGTGCATATTCAAGCCGCAGCAGGAATTATAATAATTGGAATTTCTAACTCCCTGTATATAGGCTTTTCTTATGCTTTTTATTTATTATTATTATATAACAAGTTGGTTTGGGACAGCCCTAGTAAGTTATCACATTCTTGTCTACAGCTTGCATGGCTTTGCTAGAAAACTATGTTTCACTTGGCATGTAAAATTTTCAAAAAATGGGACTTTAAAAACACCATCCTAAAATTAGCTATAAAAAGGAAAATCTTCTTGCCAAACTATTTACCAAGAATATGACTCAAGATCAATATTCATCTCAGCAATGATATTTTTGTAGTTGATATCAACTTGTATTAAAGTGCATTCCATGTGGAGCTTCAGAAATCATTTTATTTGCTTTCAAAAACTCCATTAATTCTAAGGAGTTTTATCTTTTCCCAAAATTTGTATAAACTTGCTTTGTTTTTGTTATTTTCAGATTATACCAGAAGCCAAAAGAAGGTCAGGGACGAGTGTGGAGTGAGGTAGGGAAGATTTCTGTACAAGGGGTTAAATTGAGGAATTACAGTATGGAGTTTTATGTGAGTTAGATGGCATAAAGGTGATGAAATTCATAGATTTTTATAACTGGAAAGCTTATTATTTGAAACTGTATATCATTTTCCCAAAATATGTACTCCATATATACAGATCTGTTTCAAATGTATAGTGTTTGTTAAAATATGTGCAGAACTATAATATCATACACATTACCCAAAGAACCATATACTTCAACCTAAAGTGTTAGAATTATCCTACTGAGCAAATGACTCCTAGCAGAAGAAATAATGTTATAAGAGCTATTTTTAAATAGTCGGATGTGTCACAGAAGCTCTTCAAGAAATATGTATTTTAAAACCTAAGTTATATGTATATATAAAGTGTGTGCTAGTCCTCTAAATAGCATATCTTACACATAAAATAGAAACTAGTTAATTTAAGCTCTTAAAATTTCATATAACAAGTCTGCTGGAAATTTTTGTAGAGTTTGGTGATGAGAACTTGGCACAGGGATTGGGAATTTATGTTCTAAAGATGTCTTGGATTGCTTTATATGGATCAAACCAATTGTGGTGGCTCCCTTTGCTTATTCAGGCAATGAGAAAAAAAATATCAGCCTTTCATTTTCTGGATGCAATTTGAAAAACAAAACAAACTCTTTTATTGATGTTTTATAAGACTCAATTTTTAAATTGAAAAAAATAAATGCAAATAACTCCGTTAAAAAAAACCCTAAAGATTGAAATATGAAAAACCCAAGTCTTACAGTATTATAACAGCTCATAATTAAGGGTGCTATCTTAATCCATTCACAGTTGTTTTTCTGGGCTACATGAGGCACAGGCAGTAAGAAGCACCTGTTAATAGGTTACCTAGGTTACCTCTACTCTAGTCATGAACAAGTGAACTTGCAGAGCTCTTTCGGTTTGGCTTGAGATGTCTTGAGCCACGCTTAACAGCAGACACAGTCTCGAAAATGACCTCTTCACTGGAAGACAGGCCTCCCATTTGGTTTTCCTACCATTAAGGAAAATTAAACAATATACAGAACTTTAGCAATAACAGATTTTGGGGAAAGGATGTGTAACTTTCCTGTCTCTGATATACAAAAATATAAAAGAAATGAAAATGAAGATACTAAACGATTATATACAGCATGTATGTAGAATAAAAGCAATGTATAAACTTACTTTGAATCATAAAGAGTTGACTATACACTGTAAATTCTCCTCCATTTTTCACAGTTGATTGTTTTTTTGCCTCATTTGCTTTTTAGCTATTAGGAAATTTGTGATGCAGAGCTCTTGGGGGAAATATCTGTGGAAAGTAAGGAAAGCGAACATGATCGGGCAGTGGAGTAATTTGGCTAAGGGAGTAAAAAGTGGCACCTAAAGTGGCTCACTTGAGTGTGAACCATGTTCTTTCATGCTCCCGTTGTGTCATAGTAGCCAGACTTTCTCCAATTATCAACATCAGTACATCATTTCAGAATGATGACTTTTCTACCAGCTAGTCCCTTGACATGAAGAGCTAAGTGCTCCTGTGATATTTATAGTTTACAGTCCAATGAGATTCTTGCCAAATCTCTGGCTGAAGCATCCCCCAGCAGAATCATTCATTGTTTTGTTAGAAATTTGAGAGCTTTTGAAAGAATTTTCCTAACCAGAATATTTTGAGTAAAAAAGGGTAAATAATAACAGGCAAACTCTGCTATCTGGTTACTATAATCATTTATGACAGTGTAAATAATTATGCAACTGTTGCTAGAGAAGTAAATCTGGTTTAATATAATAACACATGAGGTTGTGTTTTAATGGAGTCAAGTTGATTTTTCTATACTTCTGTTATGTTATGCATGATTATGAATGGCAAATTAATGTGAGGTATATATCTTTTTGTGTATTATGTTAGAACATCTATGCAAAACAAATATTTTGGTAGGTAGGTAAGCACTCAGGCCTTCTCAATTTTCACCATAATTCAAAAACATCATTTTAGAGTATGACTAATTTCATTTTCTCCAACTTATAAAAGAGCAAAACAAAGACAAAACGAAAGAAATAATCCACTACAAATAAAGACATTCTTGCTTGAGAATGTGATCTGAATGACTGCAAAGACAGAATATTTTCCATGGAATAGAGGACTTTTTATATTGCTCATCTGAATGTTAGTTGTCCTAATGCTTTGGAACATCTCAAAATGCTGAATGAATCAAAATTCCTCATTTGTGCAACGGAGGAATAAGAAGGAAAATTAAAAGATTATTATATTAAGAAATCATGAAGTTTATTGACATTAAAGTTTTTATGAAAGTTACATAATTATGCAT
This sequence comes from Chlorocebus sabaeus, assembly GCF_047675955.1. Lineage (NCBI taxonomy): Eukaryota > Metazoa > Chordata > Mammalia > Primates > Cercopithecidae > Chlorocebus > Chlorocebus sabaeus. The sequence continues at coordinate 41,797,002 of NC_132913.1, forward strand.
ATATAGGTGAAAAGAAATTGTTATTGTCTAAAAGTGTGGATGTAGTTGAAGTTATACTCACTGTTGACTGGGTATACAAGAGAAACCAATGACTGGAATTTTCTGGGTATAATCAAGCACTAAGTGCACTTGCACTCTTGCACTTTAAAGACCAAAGTCTATAATTTTTGACTACTGAATTGCCTTTATAATTCTAATTTTCTCATATGTTCTCTATTGCTTTCCAGTGTGTTTATTTTCTTAGTTTTTTTTCAATACAGCATCAAGTTAACTGTCTCCAATTCTTCCAGCTTCTGGTGCAAATAAGGAAACTTGCCCCCAAATTAGTTTATTTGGAGTTATGTTTATAGGATATTGGCAAGTTGCCAGCATCTGCATGATAAATGTGAATGTTATACTCTCCTAACATTTCTTACAAATGATTTGTTTTAACTGTAAAAGACAGATGTATTCATATGATTGAGTAGTCTACATTTTGCATAATTTGGGGGAATGAATATTCCTCTTCTGCCAGAATAATAGTCACAGAATTTTCTGTGTGTGAGATTTGAAAAACCTTGTGTTTTGCTCTTATTGATAGATGAACTAAGTAACTGCAACAAAAAAGTAACCCAATGATAATTACCACTTGTTTTGGATTCCAAATATTATTGTAGAAAAGTGACATCATCTCTACTGTCAGATATTAAATTATCATTATTTTTTCTTATTGTAACTTTGACATAATTTAATATGCTTTTTCAAATAGGCTGTATCTCTAATTATAAGAGAATCTTCATTAAGGAGTTGTACTAGGAAATTTTAAACATTCAAACAATATTTTCCCAATTATTGAGTCTCAATACAAAGTGCTTATTTAGTTTTTCGCTTATTGATAGATGAACTAAGTAACTGCAACAAAAAAGTAGCCCAATGATAATTACCACTTGTTTTGGATTCCAAATATTATTGTAGAAAAGTGACATCATCTCTACTGTCTGCTATTAAATTATCATTATTTTTTCTTATTTTAACTTTTATATAATTTAATACATTTTTTTCAAATAGACTGCATCTCTAATTATGTATTTATAAGAGAATCTTCATTAAGGAGTTGTACTAGAAAATTTTAAACATTCAAACAATTTTTCCCAATTATTGAGTCTCAAAAACAAAGTGCTTATTTGGTACTAAGAGCATTTGAAAGGCCTTATCAAAAAATCTATCATTCCGCCAGGCACAGTGGCTCATGCCTGTAATCCCAGCATTCTGGGAGGCCAAGGCAGATGGATCACCTAAGGTCAGGAGTTGGAGACCTGCCTGACCAACATGGAGAAACCCCATCTCTACTAAAAATACAAAATTAGCCAGGTGTGGTGATACATGCCTGTAGTCCCAGCTACTTGGGAGGCTAAGGCAGGAGAATCGCTTGAACCTGGGAGGCAGAGGTTGCAGTTAGCTGAGGATCACGCCATTGCACGCCAGTCTGGGCAACAAGAATGAAACTCCATCTCAAGTAAAATAATAAAATAAATAAAAATAAAAATAAAATAAAATAAAATAAAATAAAATAAAATAAAATAATAAATAGTCTGGTACCTGCTCCTCTTTGTACCTCTGGTAGAGTTCGGCTGTGAATCCATCTGGTCCTGGGCTCTTTTTGGTTGGTAGGCTATTAATTACTGCCTCAATTTCAGAACTTGTTATTTGTCTATTCAGGGATTCAACTTCTTCCTGGTTTAGTCTTGTGAGGGTGTATGTGTTCAGGAATTTGTCCATTTCTTCTAGATTTTCTAGTTTATTTGCATACAGGTGTTTATAGTACTATCTGATGGTAGTTTGTATTTCTGTGGGATCAGTGGTGATATCCCCTTTACCATTTTTTATTGTGTCTATTTGATTCTTCTCTCTTTTCTTATTAGTCTGGCTAGTGGTCTATCTATTTTGTTAATCTTTTCAAAAACCAGCTCCTGGATTCATTGATTTTTTTGAAGGGATTTTTCATGTCTTTGTCTCCTTCAGTTCTGCTCTGATCTTAGTTATTTCTTGTCTTTGGCTAGCTTTTGAATTTGTTTGATCTTGCTTCTGGACACAGGGAGGGGAAAATCACATACTGGGGCCTGTCAGGGCATTGGGGTTTATGGGAGGGATAGCATTAGGAGAAATACCTAATGTAGATGAGAGGTTGGTGGATGCAGCAAACCACCATGGCATGTGTATACCTATATAACAAACCTGCAAGTTCTGCACAGGTATCCCAGAACTTAAAGTATAATAATACAGAAAACTATTATTCCTATTCGATAAAAATGCAGGAGATAGTTTTAGATGATAAAGGTAGGTCAAGGTCAGAGGTAGCTAGCACTTCTTCAAAAGCATAGATCACAAGTACTTTCAGATGGAATGATACACCTATTGGAGCATTATACCTGGGATTCTCTTGAAAATTAAGGTTCATATCTGTTATATAATTGCTTTGTGATCAAGAAAGAATATATTATGAGATGTCTGGATTCTGCTAAAGTTATTAAATCAAAGATAACTGATTACATCATTGGTGATGTAATAGGAAGTCAATTATTCAATATTGGATAATTGTTTGATTATTTCAATACTATGTTCCTTTTCACGGTACCACACCATCTTTTAAAGATAGCAAAAAATAAAGGGAAACTTAGCTGTTTTGTGCAATTTGATATAGATATATACATACAATGTGTAATGAATCAGGGTAATTGGAATATCTATCACCTCAAACATCATTTCTTTGTGTTAGGAGCATTTCAAATCTTATCTTCTAGCTATCTTGAAATATACAGTAAATTATTGTTAAGTATAGTCACCCTACTGTGCTATTGAACCCTAGAGTGTATTTCTTCTATCTAACTGTATTTTTGGGTCAATTAACCAACCTCTATTTATCTCCCTGTCCCCCCTTACTTTTCTCAGCCTCTGGTAACCTTCATTCTACTTTCTACCTGCATGAGGTCAGCCTTTTTAGCTTTCACATATGAGTGAGAGCATGCAAAATTTGTCTTTCTGTGCTCAGTTTATTTCACTTAACACAATGTGCTCTAGTTCCATCGATGTTGCTGCAAATGACAGAATTTCATTTCTTTTCTTACGGTGGAATAACATTCCATTATATACATGTACCATATTTTCTTTGTCCGTTTATTCACTGGTAGACACTTAGGTTGATTTCATATTTTGGTTATTGTGAATAGTACTGCAAGAAACATAACAATACAGATATCTTTTCAAATACTCATTGTCTTTCTTTGGAATATATACCCAGCAATGTGATTGCTAGATCATATGGTAGGTATATTTCTAGTTCTTTGAGTAACTCCATACTGTTCTATATAGTGACTGTATGAATTTACATTCCCACCAACAGTGTGAGTGTTCCTCTTGTCTGCATCCCCATCACCAACTGTTATTTTCTTTCTTTTTGATACCATTTTAACTGGGGTGAGAAGATATGTCACAGATTTTGATTTGCATTTCCCTGATGGTTAGTGATGTTGAGCATTGTTAAATGTTCCTGTTGGTCATCTGTATGTCTTCTTTTGAGAAATGTCAATTCAGATCATTTGCCCATTTTAAAATTAGATTATTTGGGTTTTTTTGTTTTGTTTTGTTTGGAATTGAGTTGAGTTTCTTGTATATTCTGGTTACTAATGCCTTGCCAATGGATAGTTTGCAAATATTTTCTCCCATTCTCTACATGCTCTAGGTTGTTCCTCATTCTGACCTGCCTGCCTGCCTGCCTCTCTCCCTTCCTCCCTCCGGTGCAAAAGCATTTTATCTTGATGTAGTGTTATTTGTATATATTTACTTTTGTTGTCTGTGCTTTCAAGGTCTTACTGAAAAAAATCTTTGACCAGAACCGTGTCCTTAAGCATTTCTCCAAAGTTTTCTTCTTTAGTTTCATCTAGTAGTTTCATAGCTTCAAGTCTTATATTTAAGTCTTTAATTCATTTCGATGTGATGTTTTTGGTATATTTTGAGGAAATATGGGTCTAGTTTCATTCTTCTGCATATGGATAGTCAGGTTTTCCAGCACCATTTATGGATTAAATAATGGAAAATTAAAAATTTTCCAGCACCATTTATGGATTAAAAAATGGAAAAACTGCCATTTTTTCCAATGTATGCTGTTTGCATCTTTGTTGAAAATGAATTGGCAATAAATACGTGGATTTAGTTCTGGAGTCTCTATTCTGTTCCATTGGTGTATACATCTGCTTTTATAACAGTATCATACTGTTCTGGTTACTATAGCTTTGTAGTGTATTTTGAAGCTAAAATGTGATACCTCCAGCTTTGTTAATTTTTCTCAGGATTGCTTTGGCTATTCTGGGTCTTTTGTGTTTCTATATGAATTTTCTGTTTGTTTTTTTCTATATCTATGAATAATGTTATTGGTCTTTTGACAGAGATTGCATTGAGTTTGCAGATTGCTTTGGATAGTGTGAACATTTAAAAAATATTAATTCTTCCAATCCATGAGCATAGGATATCTTTCAATTGTTTCATGTCCTTTTCAATTCTTCATCAGTGTTCTATAGTTTTCATTGTAGAGATCTTTACATTTTTAGTTGAATATATTCCTAGGTATTTTTCGTACCTATTGTAAATGAGATTGCTTTCTTGATTCATTTTGCAGATTGTTTGTTGTTGGTGTATAGACATGCTACTGGCTTTTGTATGTTGACTTTGTATCCCGCAAATGTACTGAATTCATTTATCAGTTTTAACAGGCTTTTGGTGCTGTCTTTAGATTTTTCTAAATATAGGCTCATGACATCTATGAACAAGAATAATCTGACTTCCTTTGCAATTTGGATGCCCTTTATTTCCATGGCTTGCCTATTTTCTCTGGGTAGGCCTTCCAGTACTGTGTTGAATAAAAATGGTGAAAGTGTGCAAACTTCTCTTGTTCAAGAATTTAAAGGAAATAATTTTAATTTCTTCTCATTTAGTACATTACTCTGAGTTCATCACATATGGCCTTATTATTTTGAGGTACGTTCTTTCTATGTGAAGTTTGTTGAGAGTGTTTATCATGAAGGGATGTTAAACTGTATTGAATGCTTTCTTAGCATACGCTGAAATAAAATTATATGGTTTTTCTTCTGATTCTGATAATGTAATATTTCATGCTTATTGATAGCATATGTTGTACCATCCTTGTATTCCTGGGATAAATCCCACTTGATCATGATGAATTATATTTTTAATGTTGTGTTGAATTTTGTTTGCTAATATATTGCTGACAAAGTTTGCTTTTATGTTCATCAGGGATATTTGTAGTTTTCTTTTTTTTAAAATTCATCCTTGTCTAGTTTTTGTTTCAGAGTAATGCTGGCCTCATAGAAAGAATTTCAAAGTAGTCCCTTCTCTTCAAATTTTGAAATAGTTTGAGTAGATTTGGTATTAGTTCTTTAAATGTTAAGTAGAATTAATTAGTCAAATTACCTGGTCCTTCCCTAGGCTTTTCTTTGATGGGAGACTTTTTATAACTTCTTCAAACTTTTAATTATTGGTCTATTCAGGTTTTCTATTTGTAGTTCAAATTTGATAGGTTCTATGTATTCAGGAATTTATTCTTTTCTTCTAGGTTTTTCTAATTTGTGGGTGTATAGTTGTTTATAATAATATCTAATGATCTTTATATATCTGTTGTTTCATTGTAATATATCTTTTTATATTTCTAATTTTATTTATTTGGGTCTTCTCTCTTTGAGTCTATCTAATATTTTGTCAATTTTATCTCTTTTTAAGAAAACAACTTTTTGTTTTGTTGATCTTTTGTATTTTTTTGACTTAATTTTATTCATTTCTGCTCTGATCTTTATTGTTTCCTTCTACTAATATTGAGTTTGGTTTGTTCTTGCTTTTCTAGTTTCTTGAGGTGCATTGTTAGGCTTTTTGTTAGAAGTCTTTCTAATTTTTAATATAGGCATTTGTTGCTGTAAACTTCCCTTTTATAACTGTTTTTTTTTTTTTCTGTATCCTATAGGTTTCAGTAGCTTTTGTGTCCATGTTCTCTTGTCTCAAGAAATTTTTAAAAATATTTTAAAATGTCTTTATTAACTCATTTGTTGTTCAGGAACAAGTTATTTAATACCTATGAATTCATACAATTTCCAACATTTCTTTTTTTTATTGATTTCCAGTTTTATTTCATTGTTGTCAGAAAAATACATGATATTATTTTGTTTTTTCAAAATTCATTAAGACATGTTTTGAAGACAAACATGATCTATTCCTGGAAAGGTTTCATTGTGACATGGAGAAAAATGTTTGTTCTGCAGCTATTGGATGGAATGTTCTATAAACGTCTGTTAGGTCCATTTGTTATAGAGTACAGTTGTATAGAGTCCAATGTTTTGTTGTTGATTTTCTTTGTAAATGATCTGTCCATTGCTGAAAATGCTGAAAGTGGGGTTTTGAAGTTCCCTTCTATTATACTGCAGTCAATTTATCCCTTTAGGTCTATTTATATTTGTTTTATGTATTTGGGTGTATTGATGTTATGGGTGTGTGTGTGTGTGTGTGTGTGTGTGTATTTGCAATTGTTACATTCTTTTGCTGTATAGATCTGTTATTATATAATGGCCTTATTTTTCCTTTTTTATTCTTGAATTAAAGTCTATTTTATCTGTTATAAGTATAGCTACTTCCGTCATTTTGTTTTTCATTTACATGGCTATCTTTTTCCATATCTTCACTTTCAATCTGTATGTGTCTTTATAGGTGACATGAGTTTCTTGAAGAAAGCACATACTTGGGCCTTGCTTTTTTAAGAAATCCTTTCAGCCTTCATATATATTTTAATTGAATTATTTATTTCATTTATATCCAAAGTTATTTTTGATAGGTAAGGATTTACTACTGCTATTGTGTTACTTGTTTTCTGATTGCTTTGTGGATCCTTTCTTCTTTTTTCCTTTCTTACTATATTTCTTGGCAGTTAAGTAATTTTCTGTAGTAGTATGTTTTGATTACATGCCATTATTTTTGTATCTATTATAGGTTTTTGCTTCATGGTTATTATATGGTTACAAAAAAGTACATAGTTATAACAAGTTATTTTAAACTGAAAATGACTTAACTTTGATTACAAAGAAAAGTAACACATATTCTATGCTTTAACACTAGTTTATCCCACCTTTTGCCTTTGTGATGTTATTTACTTTTTATATTGCCTCTTTTTTAACCAATGTAGTTATTATTGCTTTTAAAAATTTTGTATTTTAGTCTTTATATTTAAGATACAAGTTATTTACTTACCCCAATTACAGTATTAGAGTTTTACAAAGTTATCTGTTTTCTTTCTTTTACCAGTGGGTTTAATACCTTCAGCTATTTTCTAGTTACACTTCAGTGTTCATTTCTTTCAGAATGACGAACTCACATTAGCATTGCTTGTAAGACAGTGTTGGTGCTGATGAGTTCCCTCAGCTTTTGTTTTTCTGCGAAAGGTTTTAGCTCTCCTTCGTATTTGAAGGATTGGTTTTTTTGGGGCAGACTATTCTTTGTTGGCAGTTATTTTCCTTCAGCCCTTTAAATATGGCAATCCACTCTCTCCTGGTCAGCAAATTGTCTGGTAAGAAATCTACTGAGTGTCATATTGGTGCTCTGTTGAATGCCATGTTTCTTTTCTCTTGCCCTTTTGAGTATTTATTCTTTGTCTTCAAATTTTACTACTTTGATTATGATGTGTCTTGGAGAATTATTCTTTGAGTTGAATTTGATAGATGACCTAGGAGCTTTCTGTACTTGTATGCTGCTATATTTCTCTACATTTGGGAAATGTTCTGCACTATTTCCTTAAGTATGTTTCTAGGCCATTTTTGCTCTAATCTTCTGTGAAAATTACTATTATGCAGAGGTTAATTTGCTTGACAATGTCCCATAATTCTCGTAGGCCTTCACTTTTTTAAATTCTTTTTTTTTTTTTTTGAGATGGAGTCTCTGTTACCCAGGCTGGAGTTCAGTGGCATGATCTCAGTTCACTGCAACCTCCACCTTCCAGGTTCAAGCAATTCTCTGCCTCAGACTCCCAAGTAGCTGGGATTACAGGCATCCTCCACCATGCCTGGCTAATATTTGTATTTTTAGTAGAGACAGGGTTTCACCACCTTGGCCATGTTGGTCTTGATCTCCTGACCTAGTGATCTACCCGCCTCTGTCTCCCAAAGTGCTGAGATTACAGGTGTGAGCCACCTACTTTTCATGCCCGGCCTACTTTTCACTTCTATGGCTGATTAATTTTATATGTTCTGATTCAAAGATACCAATTCTTTCCTCTGTTTAACCAAGTATGCTATTGAAGCTTTCTAATGAGTTTTTCAGTTCAGTTATTTTATTCTTTATTTTTATGGTTTCTATTTTTCTGAAAATTATTTATATTTATTTACCAAAGTTTTCATTTTGCTCCTGAATTGCATTCTAAATTTTATTTTGTTTTCTAATTCTATTTCCTGTGATTCCCTGATCTTCTATAAGAGGATTATTCTGAATATTCTGTCAGATATTTCATGCATCTTCAATTCTTCTGGGTCTATTGCTAGAGCTTTGTTGGCTTCTTTTGTTGGTATAATTATTTCCCTGAGTTTTCATAATCCTTGAATTTTTACATTAATGCCTATGCATTTGAGAAAAGAGCCATTTTTTCCCAGTTTTTGAAGGTGTTCTTGGGTGATGTTAGAGCTTTACTGCTTAGTATGAGAACTTAAACACTGATCTGTTCTTGCTTCCTGTTATGGGCAGGACTTATGGTGAGTGCTGGAACTAAACCTACTACACTGGAATTAACTTGCTGCCATGATGTTGTTTTCCAGTATGAGGAAGACTTATAGGGAACTCTGGAACTTAAATACTTCTCCAGAACAAAATTACTGTACCTCTGTTGTTTCCCATTCTGGGAAAGACTTAAAGTGAGCACTGGAACCTAAAGGTTGTCTTAGAACTATATTGCTGCCCTGTCATTGTTTCCAGTCTTGGGAAGACTTAAGTGGACACTAGAACTTTATCCTGACCTTTTAGTTGTTTCCAGGCCTGAGAAAGGCTCCATGTGAGCACCTGGGAATTGTGGAAAATCCTATTAGGTATTTTCATGGATTGTGACCCTGGAGTGCTATAGCACTGGCCAATCTCTTCAAAGAGTTGTATCTCCATTGATTAGAGTGCAAGTAGCCATCAACATCTTTGTGCCAATCACTTAGCTCAGCACCCCACTCTTTGTCCCCAATTCACCCCACTTGGTTCAGCCCTCCTGACACTTTCAATGGTTCAAATGGAATAGGACTGAAATAGGCTTCCTGTGAATATTCCGAGAACAGAGGGGAGATTAAACATTCACCTCTAATTCTCTCCTCTTGCTTAGAAACTATCAGTCTAGGAAAATCTGAGTGGAATTATGCCAGTTTTGAGGAAGGGTGACACAGTCTAAAATAACCATTTCTCTTGCTCCTCATGGCTTCTCTTGATTCTGTGGGCCCAGGGGTTTCTTCACTTCTCCCCAAATTCCAGTGAATTCTCATGGTAGTCTTATATTTGAATAGTTTCTAATTGTATTTTTGTAGGAGGGAGTGATCCTGGGGTATCTTTTAAATTGGAATCTTGCTGACTAACTCCTTGCACTATGCAATTTTTTATCTCAGGTCAACTACCAATAACTCAGAAAACATTTACCTAACATAAGATGCCAATTCAACTATTTAAATGTTATATTATTATAGCTTCAATGATGTTCACTTCTTAATATTTACTGAAGTTGTAATTTTACATTTTATGAAATTATTTGATAGCTGTCTCTCCTACCAGATTGTGAGCTACACCGCAGGCATTTTGTTCTTTGGTTTCCTTTTCTTTTCTTTTTTTGGTGAGAGTTGGCAGCAAGATGGTGATTTTATCATCCTACAACTAGTGCCTAGTAGAGTACACAATAAATAGGAAAAAAAGGTATTTATTACCTCAATGACTGAATAATAAATAAGGGTTGAAAATCATTACTGATTTTAATTATCTAGGTAGTTGTTGTGTTTAACAATGAAGAGGACCCAGTCAACATAGCATCCTGCAGTTATTTTAGTCTCTCTCCATAAAACATCGGAAAAAAATAAGTGAAATGTAAAGCATATAAACAATAAAAAGGATTAGTGGTCTAAACAAAAATCCATAATACAACAAGTTAAACACTTACGTAGACCAAAAGTAGAAAAAAACATATATCAGTAATCTTGGCCAATGTTTTAGACTTACTCCAAGCTTAAAAGAAGATGGAGGTGAGTGGTAAAAGGGAGCTCAAAAGCAACATTTTGGTGGCAATGTCCAAACCCAAGAGGAAATTTACAGAAAACAGGGCAGTAGTGGCCTGTGCAAGAAATATGAAAAGATTGTGATTATTATGTGAGATCAACAGCGTTGAGCATTGATAACTTTTAATGTTTCCTAAATTAATCTATTGTTTTAATATTACCAAGGTTGAGAACCATGGGACTAACAAAAGTTATTTTTAATATATTTAAGTAAATATGTAACATATATGTAAAACACCTTCTACAAATAGAAACATGGACTCTTCATCTAACATTTCAGAGAAAAGAAAATGTGTAAGTTCATAAAGTGAAAGTGTATAAAAATATGTTCCAATTTACCAGTAATCAGAGAAATGAAAATTAAAACACTGTTGAAATATTCATTTTCAAGAACTCATAAGTAGGAAAAAAAAAAACAGGTTAAAATTGAAAAGTTTGAAGAAATAGAAATTTTATACATTATTGGTGCTAATGTAATGAAATTATGGGAACCAATATAAGTATATGTAGTGAAATTGAAATTTTTTTTAGAACTTCTCAGTTTTCTTTCTAAGCATATACTTCAGAGAAGTTCTTATTCACGTGCTTAAAGGAGTCATGCTCATTGCATTGTTTAGAGGTGGCAAATTGGACACACTTAATATCCATCAATAAGGAAATAAATACCTACATAGTCATATATGGATCTGATTCTTATCTGTATTAGCTTTTGCTGCATAATAATATGGCAATGATTAAAATTTAATCATTGAAAACAATGCCTATTTATTTAATTCATGTTTCTGTGGGTAGGCAATTTAAACTGGGTTCACCTGAAAAGTTCTTTTTGGTTGTGACTGGGCTCAACCATGCATCTGCAGGCAGCTGCCGGTATGTGGCCTTATTCACAAGTCTGGAAGTTGGCAGGCTGCTGGCTCTGGAGAGGGAATAGCAGAGTCCATGTGTCTCTGATCAGCAATCAGGCAAGCCCAGGCTTTTTGTCATGGTGGTAGTCACAGGATTTCTATGAACAGCTACTAATCAAGATCCAATATGGGGGCACCTTTCAAGCTTCTGCTTGTGATCCATCACTAACATGCTACTGGCCAAAGCAATCAAATAGCCAGTCCAGACTCAAGTTGTAGATAAATACACACTACCTTCTCATATGAGAAGTTGCAAATTATTGCGGCTATTTTTTTCAATCTACCCTTGGGGTTAGAAGTGTCTTCAAATTCAGAAATTTTTCATTGTAGAAAAGTGATTAAATGCATGTATTAAATATTCCCTGAGACCTCAAGCAGAATCTGGAATAGCTCTCTATAATCAAGCTCATTAATATACAGTAAAATATATAACTATTGATAAAGGTAATAAATTACATCAATGTAATTCAGGAGTTTTGTTAAAAAATTAGTTTTGATATCAAATTTACAAACATACAACAAAATAGCAAACTTTTGGATTTAGAACTTTTGAGGTTTCAGAATTGTGAATAAGCGATTTTGGACCTTCTAAACATGAGTTAAAAATAAATGAAGTTGATCATATACACCAACTTTGATAGAGCCTAAAACCATAGTTTAGATGAAAGAAAGCAAGTCGCATAAAGATAAAAATACTTATCACAGTTTAACATTTATATATAATCTTAAAATCAGACAAAATAATTTATACATATAAGTGCATTAAAATATAAAAATACAAATTGAAATAATATACACAAATTTCAAAGGGGCACTTAGTTCTGAAAAGAAAAACAATGAGAAATCAGACTGTGGTAAATAGAAAAGGAAAATTATTTTAAAACAATCTAAAGCAATACAAATAATTAGAGATGGAAGCTTATTATATAATATATCATGTATGATATGATGTGAATTTCAAATCACTAGGGAAAAGTCATACTTTTACATAAATGGAGTGAGGAATTTGATGGCCATTGGAAAAAAAATTGGAAAATTGGATCCTTACTTCACACTACAAACATACCTCATACCACACACTAGAATAAAACTCAAATAAGTCAGAAATTCCACTTGTAATAATCAAGCCAAACAATTACTTCAAAAATGGATTATTTTATAGACTGAGAGTGGATAAAAGCTTTCTAACTGTGATTAAATGCAGCCATGAGAATTATGAAGAAAGATCTTATATATTGAATGTGTGAGATCTTTGAGACATATTGCTGGGAGAGAAAGAAAAGTGTAGAATAATATATGCACCCTACTTCCTTTTGGATAACAGAAGAAAAGGAAACAATGAAATCTATAGACCTACATAATTCACTTAGTTTCAAAAAGGAACACCTGTCTATGGCATGGGAGGAGGTAGGCAAAGTGGAATAGCAATGGATGCAATACTTCTTTTTATAGACTATTAAATATAGCTTTGACTACAACCACTTAAATGTTTTTTTCAGTTAAATAATAAACTTGGTTTAAAAAGAAAACAAATCAAACCCCATACTATTGAATATAAGAGGAAACAAATCACTAGTTTTGATCTCAAATTTATAAATAACAAAATAGCAAACTTTTGGATGTAGAGCTTTTGAGGTTTCAGAATTGTGAATAAGTGAATAGCCTATTTACCATGTGATATACTTAGGATATTTGTCCCTGCCAAATCTAGTGTTAAATGGTAATTCCCTATGCTGGAGGCCGGGGGCCTTGTAGGAAGTGTTTGGATCATGGAGGAGACCCTCATGGTTTGGTGCTTGCTGTCTTTGTGATAGTGAGTTCTTGTGAGATCTGATAATTTAAAAGTGTGTGGCACCTCCCCCAGCAGTCTCTCTCTTGCTCCTGCTTTCTCTATGTGATGTGCTTGCTCCCAGCTTGCCTTCTGTGGTGATTGTAAGCTTCCTGAGCACTTCCCAGAAGCAGATGCTGCTATGCTTCCAATATAACCTGCAGAACCATAAGTCAATTAAACCTCAGTCTCAGGTATTTCTTTATAGCAGTGCAAGAATGGCCTAATACACCACATTTGTAACATAACCACACAGAGAAAAAATTTCAAGACTGCACTCTGTACATTCTTAGAGGAATATATCCTGAAGATATAAACAACAAAGAAATCTTAAACCTCAGATAGCATCTTATTTTTAATATGACTGATATCATAGAGTTTAAACCATTTAATTCATATATTGTAGGCAAATTGCAGAAATTATGTTGTGATATTTTGGAAACAATGTTTTCAGAGAAAGAGAAAATACATATACTAGTACACTAATATATCATTGTGCTAACATATGTTTATACATATATGCTAATATAAAATCAACAAAATTCAGAAAAATCATTTTGATGTTTGAAAGTGAATTGGAAATACTGATGTAAACTCATTATTCTATTTTTAAACACATATATTCTAGTTTTGTCGCTGACAGGGCCTAGAAACAGTAAAGCATCCCTAGGGCCCCAATCTTGTTTTTTAAACGTAATATTCCATTGAAAGCAATTAGAACTCCTTCAAGAATTAGTTGATTCCAGATCTAGGGAAGGAAAGGTACAGATATACGTGGATAACTTATGCCAAAAAGCAACAAAATGCTCAAAGAATAAGGGAGTAAATCAAAAGGATATAGAAGTAAGTTTAACTACACGTTAATTGCTTTAAGTGTTGGATCCTGAAAAGACTCCCAGGACTCCAGTGGTTTCACTCATGGAATAGCTTTTATAGGCAAAGGAGGCAGTACGACGACTGCAGGGAAGGATATGGATTGAAAAGGGATATGGAGATCTCAGGGTTAGGCTTCTTTGTTTTTCCACCACTGGGTCGCGGAGGAAGCACTGACAAATCAAGACAAATCTTCAACTTTGGATCATGAGTGGCATGCTTGAGAAGCAGCTTGGTAGCAGGAAACCCAGTTCTGCTTGTGAGAAGAATCTCTGATATTAAGTAAGTCTTATACGTACATTCCAATTCTATAATCACCCTTAACCATCAAAGCCCCTGAGTCTCTACTAAAACCGTGTGCAAAACGTGAGTCCAATTATCATTGCCGAATTATGCTGACAGACAGGTATGTCCTGCAGACCTGTAGTTAAAGGGCATCACTTATCTGTAGTTAATATAATTCATAGATTGGCCAAGGGATTGTCATATTCCAGGCTTTTCTGGAGCAAAGCCCATGATTAATCCAAATCAGCTGAGTTTAACTCATGCTATGCAAAGGGATTCTCATTAGCTCAAATCAGGGCATTTCAAGCACTAAAAGAAACAGTGATAGGTAACACATAAAAAGTTTTTTTTAATTATCCATTACTCAAAATGAAAGCTTTATTCATAATTTATTTTTTCAGTTTTTTCTAAATATTTTAATATTAATATTCAAAAACATTTATTTACACTAAAACAATAGTGTAATGAACACCCATACATCCAATTTTTAACAGTTTGCCACGTTTGCTTTATTTATATCTATATTTTTTTCTGAAACATTTCAAAGCAAGTTGCAAACTTCACACTTAATTTCTAAAATTACATTTTGCCACTCCTAAAATAAGAACTTGCTCCTATACAATCATATATCATTATGTCACATAAGATAATCTTAATTGATTATAATATAATTTAAATCACAGTTTATATTCAAATTTTCCCCATTGCACAAAAAATTTTTATTAATTTTTTTCAATAAATCTTTTAAGTTTCATGCATTTAATTTGGTCATGATTTTGCTTCCATTTCTATCATTCTAGAATGGCTCTCACTTTTTTTTTTCATGACCATAATTTTTTAAGAGAACAGGTCAATTATCTTGCAGTGATAATATTATTGGAATCATGTGATTGTTTATACATGGTTTCATTTAGCTTACATCTCATAATTATATTACACAGGCATCGTAAGTTAGAATTGAAAGCTTGATTTTTTAAATATATTTTTTGCAAGGATATTTCATAGGTCATACTGTATATTTCATATTATATCATATCAGATAGCAGACAATGTTAGGTCACCCCACTATTAGTGGTAACAGATTTGATCACTTGGCTATGATAGTGATAGCCAGATTATTATCTTTTTGGAAAGTTTTTTTTTTTTTTTTTTTTTTGCATTTAGAACATAATCTGCTGGATAATATTCTGCAAATATCCACTTTCATTCAACCTTTCACCTAATGGTTTTAGCGTCCATTAATGATCTTTGTATGAATCAGTTATTTCACTGGGTGTTACAAAATTGTGATTTTTCTAATTCTGTCATTTTCCCCCTTCATTTTAGCTGACATTGTTACCTGATAGAGTTTGATCATCAGCTGCTGTGGTGAACTCCAAAGTCTTATGAAAATGCAGACTAAATAGTTGATTTTGTATCTTTAATTTTCAATTTCAGTGTAAGGAGGTCCTGTAATAATCAATTTCATTAATGGCATATGAATTTTTTCCTCTTTCTTTCTGACTTTCATTATGAGTTTTTAAGGATCGAGTGTATAAATATCAATTGTAGATGCTATTTATTTGATATTTATATTGTACCTACATTGGCCAGTGACAATTCCAGTAATAATTCCATCTGGGTCCTGGGGCCATTTGATATCAGCAGTCTTTGAACTCTTCCTTGTTTTCTGGCATAACAAGATGTCCTACAATTAAGGTATTTTTTTTCCCACTTACATGGAATACTACTAATTTCTCCAGGAAGCTCTGATTTGTTTTAGTTAAGAATAATATTTAAAACCAAGATTTTATCCTAGCTAACACAGTGAAATCCTGTCTCTACTAAAAATACAAAAAAATTAGCTGGGCATGGTGGCGGGCGCCTGTATTCCCAGCTACTTGGGAGGCTGAGGCAGGAGACTGGTGTGAACCTGGGACACAGAGCTTGCAGTGAGTCGAAATCACGCCACTGCACTCCAGCCTGGGCAGCAGAGTGAGACTCCGTCAAAAAACAAAAAACAAACAAACAAAAAAAACAAGATTTATGTACAAGGAGTGCTCATTGCTATTAAGATAACTTCAATTTTTACATTCAGAGACCAGAGCTAGAAAAAAATTTAAATCAACACCTTGTGATCATATTGATATTTTTTACTTAATTTGGTTGATTTTATATTTGTATCTTTTTTTTTTTTTTTTTTTTTTTGAGATGGAGTGTTGCTCTGACACCCAGGCTGGAGTACAGTGGTGCAATCTTGGCTCACTGCAACCTCTGCCTCCTGGGTTTAAGTGATTCTTGTGTTTCAGCCTCCTGAGTAGGTGGGATTACAGGCATGTGTCACCATACCCAGCTAATTTTTGTATTTTTAGTTGAGACAGAGTTTCACCATGTTGGCCAGGCTGGTTTCGAACTCCTGACCTCAAGTGATCCGCCCACCTCAGCCTCCCAAAATGCTCTGATTACAGGCATGAGCCACCATGCCCAGCCTGCATTATTTTTTATTGCACTGAAAACCTTGGTTACTAATATAATTAATATATTAACATAATTATTTGTTTTCTTTATCTTACACAGGTAGTATATTTGGAATAGTTTCAAAGTTACCATGGTAATAATATTATTAGGATTATACCTATTGAGTTAGATTAAAGACTTCTTTGCTGGATTTTCTTTTCTTTCTTTCTTTTTTTTCTGTTTTTTAAGTCCTTAACATATGTGTCACCAAGAATATACAGACTACAGTATTTAAAAGTCTCTTGAAATAATGTTTCTGAGGCTGGGCGCGGTGGCTCAAGCCTGTAATCCCAGCACTTTGGGAGGCTGAGATGGGCGGATCACGAGGTCAGGAGATCGAGACCATCCTGGCTAACACAGTGAAACCCCGTCTCTACTAAAAAATACAAAAAACTAGCCAGCCGAGGTGGTGGGCGCTCCGTCTCAAAAAAAAAAAGAAATAATGTTTCTGAGATTACACCTCTGTATTAATGTGTCCAAGTTGATAAGTAGCTAGAATTATTTATTTCCATTCATTATTCTTAGTTTTAGCATTTGGTTTTTCATATAACTTTATATTTTTGAGTACATAAGACATACATATGTGTCAAAATTATATAAAATCTTGTATTTAGGAAAGTCTCTTTTCCTTATCTTTACCACACACTTCCTCCTGCCCTCCGTAGTTGTCTATTTTAGCTTCTGGTGTATACTTCCAGTGTGTGTGTATGTGTGTCTGTATGTGTGTGTGTGTGTTTGCAAAAATGGACAAGTATGCCTATATTTTGTATACTTATAATTATTATATTCTTTATATAATTTCTTTTTTAATATGGAATATGTACTATATGAACTGTTCAGTTCTTTGCTTTTTTAAATTTGAAACATTGAAAATTACTAGAAATTGTTTTCTAGAAAGCAAATCAAAATAAGCTCATTTATTGCTCTTATTTTATCTTATTTATCATATATCATACAAAGCAGGTAAATTTACAATGTATATTATTCTTTTCATCTTAGTCATTGTCTTCAAAATCTTCTCACACATTAAGCTGTCTTTCATCCCACCCTTAGAGGTAGTAGTAGTTTTTCTACTATTGTTAGTGTCCATGTATGAGAAATAGCTTGCTTTACTGAAATAGTCATTCTACCTATCTTTCAACAACTGATATCATATTACTCTCATGTGGGAACTAACTGGCTTCATTAAAGTTTAAACAAGAATCTTTTAAAAATTCTATAAAAGTAGTATTAATTAATCAAGGCAAGAAAAAGAAAATTAGTATTGCTCTGTTAAATATTAAGCATCTGAGAAAATTGCTTAATAACTCTACATCAAAAATTTTAATTTATATATTCAAAATATGACAATATTCCATGTACTATTCATTTACTTTTTTTTGAGCATGTTATTGGAATTAAATAAAATTCATATGATTATACTCAATTTGCAGTAAAATTTCAAAATGAAAGCAAACAATTTTTTTTCAATTTTTTGAAATTACATCCTTTTAAAAAATCAATTTCTTTCTAAAAGTTAAGCTTATAGCCCCAGGTATAATGATATTTTTTGAATACCATTTTTCCCTAAAATTTAGTATATAGACTATTTCTTTAGTGAATTTAATTTCCTGATCTACATTTTCCTTATATTTGAAAATTGATTGATATTCAGATCTAGTTATAATTTTTCAATGCAAAAAATAATACAAAGTGATCAAAAAATGAATATTAATAATTATAATTTATTGAAATGATATCAATTTTTCAAAAACTAATCCAAATATTATTTGCAATGCAGATGGGTATTTTATTAATTTGCTATCTGTTTGCAATTTGTTTCAACGATTCACCGTTTGATTCATACAGTACAATGATCCATATAAGGTCGGAACACATAAACCAAATTGGTAATTGCTGAACTTTTTACCCTTTCTCACTGTAGCCTGAATTTTTTTTCACAAAGAAAGAAATGTAATTGAGAGAGAAGTTACCACTTCACTTAAAGGTCAAAACTTTTGGCTTTAAGGAAGACATAAGTAAAGCTAATATTTTAAATTAAAGAGAAAATTAAAAGTACAAGAACATATATGTCATTTGCATTATGTTAATACATGTTATAAAACATAAAATATATTATAATATTTTATATTAGTAATGCCATTCCAAAATTCCAGAACAGAGCAAAAAAGCCCAGATACGGGAGCCAGAAAAACCCTCACCAAATTCTGCCATATTTCTCATTTGAACACATTTCTTAACTTTTCTTTCTTTCTTTCTTTTTTTAAAATATAATTGGAGGGGAATATATCTAATTGATAGAGCTCCAAAAAGGATGGTCTGAAATAATATATGCAAATAAAAAATAGCTGGCATCTCTGCACTGGGATAGTGACATGTGTTTTAGATTTACCAACTTTCCAAAATCCTTTAAGGCAAACTGCATTTATTATCCCCCGTCTACACATGAGGAAGAAAAACGACGTACTGAGAGAGTAAACTCATAGCCTGAATTCACACAGCATGTGTGATCAAGGATCCAAATCCAAGTTAGCTTGCCTTGCCATCTACTTCCCTCTAACATGCATCCACTTCTACTGAGCTAGGTACATTGCAGGTGCTCAAGAAATGCCGGGTGCCTTCCTCATTCCTTTCCAACGCTAAATGTTTATTGGTCAATCAAGTTATCTACCCAGTGTTATTACCAAAATGTAGTCTATGAGCATTTTCTGCCTATAGTTTGTCTTTTTGGTTGGATTTACTGCTGAAGGAAAAGACATATTGTCAAGCCAGGAACATAAGTTGTCTATTGGTCTGGCCAACAGACATGGTAATACGTGCTAGGATTCCCCACTTGACTTTATTAGCCACCAACAAGAGTATGCTGTCATAGAGACAATTAAATCTCCTTATTTAGTTAACTTTTCTGAGAAACTGGGCACTCGGTTGCTTATTTTGATGAGCCTTATTGGTTATCTTACACTTGCTTATGCACCACTTATTTTTCTCACCAGGGTCATCTAGGCTTTGTTGTCCAGCTGAAGGCAAGAGAGTCAAGAATATAAAACCTGTGTCCCCTTTCTCTCTGTGTTCTGTTCTGTTTGGCCTCTCAATTTACTCATTCTTAACATGAATGTGGTCTGCGAATGAGGTTTCTTTCAGCCAGTAGTAGAAGCTCTCTGCTTCTTTTAATTGACCACACTTGGATGGATGTACATGGGAGTTATTAATGTTTGCTTTTTACATTTCTGTAGTGTTTGGCAAAATTAAGTTTCACATGCCCTTTCACAGTCCTAACTACCCGGAAAATTAGATAGGCAAGTATGATTATTCAAAATCACATGCTGAGAAATTTGGGTGTGAACTACTTTTAAAGAGATCCAGCTGGTAATTAATGATCAGTATGCAAATCTGCATCTCAAGTACCTAGTCCAGTGCTTTTGGTCACATACAACAACAGAAGAAGTTACTGTAGTATGGGGTCATTTCTTTCTTAGCTGCCCTAAATAATGTTTAAATAACTAATTTATTAGGGAAAATAATTTCCTGGCAGTTTCCTTAAAAAAGTAAACATAAGATAATATTTATCTATTGTTTTATCTTAAATCTAAAATAAAAGCACATGGTACCAGAGGAATAAACCACCTGCCATCCCAGTGTTAGGCTCAGCAAAAATGTTCATTAGAATAATTTTCTCAGGGTAATTCCTTAGAATCTGGAAGCTACTGCAAATATTTTAGGTTTGGCATAGAACTAAAATCAACAGAACAATTAAAAATTGATTGGAGCCTTCTGGATTTACCTCTGACATGTAACAAGCTTAGAAGTCATCATGTCCTTCCTAATAATAAGAAAAACCTGAACAAACTGAAAATAATATCTTTTACTGGACCTGTCAGGGGACTGTGGTCACAGGGAAAATCACCGCCCTGAAATCTGGAAAGACAGGTGAATAGAGTCACAGCTGAGGTTGGCTTGCTCTGGACCCATGTGTTTTTATTGTCTGTATTCTGATTCTTTGACATCTGGGGCCTTGCTGGCCATGGAGGGACTGCCACTCTCAGGGTTCATCAATTCCTAGAGACAGTTAACAACTTGCGTGTGACTGCACTTTTTAAACACAAAACAACCAATCCAGAGCCCACGCCCCAACCACTCCCTTTAATTGAAGTCTCTTACACAGAATGACTATCCTCCTGCCCTCTTTGCCACAGGCCTGGATACCAGACAGCAAAGAACAGCCTTTATGTTTAGAGTTTGCTGAAATTATTCAAACTAGACAATCCTAAAACTGCTTGCTCTGTGTTTCCTGTTCCTTTCCACAGAAAAATCACAATAAGTCTTTTGCCAATAGTTTTCTCCTCTCCTGCTACCCCTTGACTGACCCTGATTCTTCTTCATGTGGCCCTTATGGCATGGCACACCCTCTCTTCTTGGGAACTGTAACTGTCCTGTCAGTAGCAATTATCTCCTGATATGTTACTGTACCTCATTTAAAAAATTAATACTGTATATTTTAAAACAAGCCACGAACTGGTAACAACACTTAAACAGGATACTAGACGCCTAGAGGCTGAGAGTGGACTAGACTGATGGTGGCAAACTGCTGGGGGCACCTGATGAAGCAGCCACATTGGCTTCTCGTGGGGAGGAACAGAGAATCCCACAGTGGCTCTAGCAGGTGGAGTGGAAAAGTAATCATTTGAAATACACCAAAGCATTCTCAATAACAGTTCTACTTGCCAGGGAAAAAGACCTTACCCCAGAGCCTTATCCATTGCTGCAGAAGGGAATTTCTCCAACTCCAGTGCCCTTTAGCCTTCTTGTCTCCCCAAAATGGGAGAGAGAAGGGGAAGGGGAGAAGACAAAGCTGAAAAACACTTGTGAAGGTCATAACCAAGGGGGATAAGCCCATTGAAAGAGTCAAATTTAAGATTATAGCATGCTTCCCCACTCCCATACCTTACTGCTATACCAAGAGGCCTTCAGTATAAAAACAGTGGATTACAATTGAAAGTACTTTACCCATATACTCTATTTGAGCAAGACTTCCAAGGAAAGCCCAGAAACAATAGGGAAGATAAGAACAAGGACATTACAGGTATTTGAAATCTCTTGTTATTGGCACCGACAGCTACAGAAAACATTAGCCATAGGCTGTCTCTTTGTCAGATTAACATGAGAACCTCATGCTGAATACTTATTTATCTCAGTCCAATTACCCAGTTTATTATATCCAGCTTTCAACCAATAATTACAAGCCATTCTTAAAAGTAAGGAAAATAGTCTGGAGAGAAAAGCAAACATCAGAAACAGACTTGAATAGGAAACAAATGTGGAATTATCAAACAGTGAATTTAAATTATGTATATGGTAAGGGCTTTAATGGAAAGAGTGAACAACATGCAAGAACACATGGGTCATGTGAGAAGAGAGATGATGGAAACTGTAAGAATCAAAAGGAAATGCTAGAAATTTAAAAAATACTGTAATAGAAATGAAGAATGTATTTGACAGGTTTATCAATCAATAGCCTGGACGTGAACAAGGAAAAAACGTCAGTGAGCTTGAAGATATGCAATAGAAACTCTCCAAACTGAAATGCAAAGGGAAGAATGAAAATAATAGAACAGTATATTCAAGCACCATGGAACATTTACTAAAAGTATAACGTATATGAATCAAGAAATACATAATCTGAATAGACCCATATCTGTTAAATTGAGTCAAAAATTAATAACTTTTCAAAACTGGAAGCAACAGGCCCATATGGTTTCACTGGTGATTTCTACCATACACTTAAGGATTAAATAATACCAATTCTCCAAATCTCTTCCAGAGTTAGAAGTGGGGGAAACATATCCACATTCATTCTATGAGGCCAACATTATCCTAATACTAAAACCTAATAGAGATGTTCTGAGAAAAGGAAAGATAATATTTACATCTGATAAATATGGATGCAAAAATTCTCAATAAAATATCAGAACATTTATCTAGCAATATATCAAAATAGCTGGTTAGTATTCTTCAAATGTTTCAAGATCATAAAAAACATGGGAAGTCTGAGAAACCATCACAGCCTAAAGGAGTCTGAAGAGACATGACGACTAATGTCTTGTGGCATCTTGGATGGAATCCTGGAGCTGACAAAGGAGAGCAGGGAAAAATTGGGAAAATCCGAATAACATAAGGGCTTTAGTTAGTAGTAAAATATCAATATTTGTTCTTTAATTGTAATACACATATATACTAAGGTTCTAGATGTTAATAATAGGGAAACTGGAAATTGGAATTCTGAATTATTGTAATTTTTCTGTAAATCTAAAACTTTTCTAAAAGGAAAGTTTATTTTAGAAAATATATCAAAGGTATCAGATATTAACCTCAATATTTTTCAGTGTTGTGCTTGTATAGCAGTACGAGCCGCAGACAAAACCTGTCAGACACCGAGTTGTAGAAGGAAGGGCTTTTTTCAGCTGGGAGCATTGGCAAGCTACTGCCTTAAAATCCGAGCTTCCCGAGTGCATAATTTCTGTCCCTTTTAAGGGCTCATAACACTAAAGATTTCACATGAAAGGGTTGTGATTAAGTAAGCAATCTAGGGAATACGTGACGGGTGTCATGCACTGGTAGTCAGAGAGAAACAGAACAGGGCAGGGAGTTGCGCAATGTCCTTCTATACAATGTCAGGAACATCGGTGTCTAAGTCATGGATTGATTTTTAACTACTGGGTTTAGGCCAGGCAGACCCAGGCCTGGTTCCAGGCTTGGCGCCAGGCTGCCTGTCTTTGGTTTTACTTCAGTGATTTTTTTTTTTTTTTCGTAAAACAGGTACTGAGTATAAAACAATATTAAACAATATGAGAGGGTCTCTCTCTTTCCTCACTTGTAAGTCTTTATCGCAGATTATGCCTTTGCTTGCTAGTAAATTGTCTATCAACTTTGGTCCATGCTCAGAGATTCTCTACCTTCAAGGTGCTATGCTTCTTTGTTTATCACTTTTGGGTAGAGAGGAGGTGAACAGTTTAGGAGACCCTGTTGGTATTTGTTTTCTACTAAAAGCTTATCTTGTTTTATTAGAAAATCTGTTAGTTATAAAATTTCACACCCGTTTTCAAAAAGCAAGAAACCTTTCTTAAAAGGGAAAAACCACTTTTAAAAAAATAATAGACCAGAATGTTTCTTTATATCCATTTCTTTCATATTAGGCCTTGCCTTTTCTAGCTGTGTTCAATCACAGGCACTGAGGCCGAGTGCTAGATTCAGCACTGCCTCATTTCTAAGCCAGTCCTAATTTGTTAGTCTTCTGATATCAGCACGGTAAAGTGCAAGTTATGGAGCCTTGGGCATGGTTAGATAGCCAGTCAGTTCCCATAGACTTGATTCCCACATGTACTGTCTTCTTTCTCTTTCCAAAATTGCCCATATAACCAAAATACCATAATGCTTTCAGGCTTAGTGGAAGTAATGACAAAAATAGCAAAATATTTTGTCACAGGTAATAATCTAATCCCAGTTTCCCACGAGGGTTGTTCAATATTTGAAAATATTTATCAAGTCATTATCCAGAAATGGCTTTCCTCCAGATTAATTATGTGCATTTCTGGACTTCCACAGCCTTGATTGTACTTCCATAAAGGACATCTCTTTCACTCGTATCCATGTGAAGAGACTACCAAACAGGCTTTGTGTGAGCAACGAGGCTGTTTATTTCACCTGGGTGCAGGTGGGCTGAGTCCAAAAAGAAAGTCAGCGAAGGGAGATAGGAGTGGGGCCATTTTATAGGATTTGAGTAGGTGAAGGAAAATTACAGTCAAAGGGGGTTGTTCTCTAGCGGGCAGGGGTGGGGGTCACAAGGTGCTCAGCAGGGAAGCTTTTGAGCTAGGAGGAGCCAGGAGAAGGAATTTCACAAGGTAATGTCATCAGTTAAGGCAGGAACTGGCCATCTGGATGTGTACATGCAGGTCACAGGGGATATGATGACTTAGCTTGGGTTCAGAGACCTGACATTCCTGTCTTCTTATATTAATAAGAAAAATAAAATAGTGGTAAAGAGTTGGGGTGGCGAAAATTTTGCGGGGTGGTATGGAGAGTTAATGGGCGATGTTTCTTAGGGCTGCTTTGAGCAGGATTGGGGTGGCGTGGGAACCTAGAGTGGGAGAGATTAAGCTGAAGGAAGATTTTGTGGTAAGGGGTGATATTGTGGCATTGTTAGAAGAAACATTTGTTGTATAGAATTATTGGTGATGGCCTGGATACAGTTTTGTATGACATGAATTGAAAAACTAAACAGAATAAGAGCAGGAGAAAAACAGGTATTAACGGACTAAGAATTGGGAGGACCCAGGACATCTAATTAGAGAGTGCCCAAGGAGGTTCAACATAGCCCTGCCAGCAAAGATTATTTATTTAAGAGTTAAGAGTGGCGGGGCCAGGTGCAGTGGCTCATGCCTGTAATCCCAGCACTTTGGGAGGCCAAGGCAGGCAAATCACGAGGTCAGGAGATCGAGACCATCCTGGCTGACACGGTGAAATCCCATCTCTACTAAAAATACAAAAAAATTGGCCGGGAGTGGTGGTGGGTCCCTGTAGTCCCAGCTGTTCAGGAGGCTGAGGTGGGAGAATGGCATGAACCCGGGAGGCGGAGGTTGAAGTGAGCAAAGATTGTGCCACTGCACTCCAGCCTGGATGACAGAGCGAGACCCTGTCTCAAAACAGAAAAAAAAAAAAAAAAGAGTTAAGAGTGGCAGTTTGGGGATAGCACCAGAAGATATCAGCTGTGATGGCTTGGAGAAACAGTGTAAACCTGCAGTGTAAACAACAGCAGGGCATTTATGAGTAGTTGAGAATGGTGGATAGGAGTATGACTAGACAGAAGATAGTAGGGATGACAAGATTTTGGGGGCACAGTCCAAGTTGGTCTGGTGTCTGGAATCAGACTGGGGTCTAATAAAAAGGAGCGTCTATACAGGAGCTTAAATGGACTGTACCCTGTAGCATTCCAAGAACAGGCCTGAATTCTGAGAAGGGCAAGTGGTAAAAGTATTGTCCAGTCCTTTTTAAGTGGGTGGCTGAGTTTGGTGAGGTGTGTTTTTAAAAGACCATTAGTCTGTTCTACTTTTCTTGAAGATTGAGGACCGACTGTAAGGGGTATGAAGGTTTCACTGAATACCAAGAGTCTGAGAAACTGCTTGGGTGATTTGACTAGTAAAGGCCGGTCCGTTACTGGACTGTATAGAGGTGGGAAGGCCAAACTGAGGAATTATGTCTGACAGAAGGCAAGAAATGACCACGGTGGCCTTCTCAGACCCTGTGGGGAAGGCCTCTGCCCATTCAGTGAAAGTATCTACCCAGACCAAGAGGTATTTTAGTTTCCTGACTCGAGGCATGTGAGTAAAGTCGATTTGCCAGACCTGGGCAGGGGCAAATCCCCGAGCTTGATGTGTAGGGAAGGGAGGGGGCCTGAACAATTCCTGAGGAGTAGTAGAATAGCAGATAGAACACTGAGAAATGATTTCCTTGAGGATAGATTTCCATGATGGAAAGGAAATGAGAGGTTCTAAGAGATGGGCTATCAGCTTGTAACCTATATGGAAGAGGTTATGAAATGACGACAGAATAGAATGGGCCTGTGAAGCTGGAAGGAGATATTTTCCTTGGCCCAAGAACCATTTGCCTTGTGTGGGAAGAAATTGATAGGTGGAAGTTTCAGCGGGGGAGTAGGTGGGAGTGGCCAAATGAGAAGGAGAAAAACTGCCATGAGGGATAGAAGTTGGAATGCTAGCTGTTGTTTTAGCTAACTTATCAGCATAAGCATTGTCCTGAGCGATGGGATCTGATGCCTTTTGATGACTGCTTTTTTAGCTACCTTACCAGCATAAGTGTCACCCTGAGTGATGGGATCTGATGCCTTTTGATGGCCCTTGCAGTGAATGACTCTAGCTTCCTTTGGAAGTAAAGTGACTTTGAGAAGTGTTTTTATTAAAGAGGCATTAATGATGGAGGACCCTTGCATAGTGAGGAAACCTCTTTCTGCCCATATAGCAGCATGGTGGTGCAGGATATGGAAGGCATAGTTAGAGTCAGTATAAATATTGATGCTTAGTCCTTTTGTTAAGAGTGAGGGCTCGAGTTAAGGCAATGAGTTTGGCTTGCTAAGAGGTAGTGGAGGCGGGGGCAGAAAGCATAAGCGTCAGGTATGAGGAAGAAAATAGATTTTGGAAGTTATGAGAACTGTAGAGAGTGAGTTGAGCACATTTTGTGATTTTGAGGGCCTCTAAAACTATTAAAGCAGCGGCAGCTGCTGCACGCAGACATGAGGGCTAGGCTAAAACAGTAACGTCAAGTTGTTTGGACAGAAAGGCTACAGGGTGTAGTCCCGGCTCTTGTGTAAGAATCTGACCACACTAACCATACCTAGGAAGGAAAGGTGTTGTTGTTTTGTAGAAGGATTGGAATTTGGGAGATTAGCCAGACACGATCAGCAGGGAGAACACGAATTATGCCGAGATAGGTAACAGATGAGGAAGAAATTTGGGCTTGACGGAAGTAATGGGGGCTGTCTGTGAAGCCTTGTGGCAGTACAGCCCAGGTAATTTGCTGAGCCTAATGGGTGTCAGGGTCAGTCCAAGTAAAAGTGAAGAGAAGCCAGGATGAAGGGTGCAGAGGAATACTAAGGAAAGCGTATTTGAGATCCAGAACAGAATAATGGGTTGTGGAGGGAGATATTGAGGATAGGAGAGTATATGGGTTTGGCACCATGGGGTGGATAGGCAAAACAATTTGGTTGATAAGGTGCAGATCCTGAACTAACCAGTAAGGCTTGTCTGGTTTTAGGACAGGTAAAATGGGGGAATTGTCAGGGGAGTTTATAGGCTTTAAAAGGCTATGCTGTAACAGGTGAGTGATAACAGGCTTTAATCCTTTTAAAGCATGCTGTGGGATGGGATACTGGCATTGAGCAGAGTAAGGATGATTAAGTTTTAATGGGATAGTAAGGGGTGCATGATCAGTCACCAAGGAGGGAGTAGAAGTGTTCCATACTTGTGGGTTAAGGTGAGGGGATACTAGAGGAAGACATGAAGGAGGCTTTGGGTTGGGAAGAAGGGAGGCAGTGAGATGTGGCTGTAGTCCAGGAATAATCAGGGAAGCAGATAATTTGGTTAAAATGTCTCAGTCTAATAAGGGAATTGGGCAGGTGGGGATAACTAAAAAGGAGTATATAAAAGAATATTGTCCAAGTTGGCACCAGAGTTGGGGAGTTTTAAGAGGGGAGTTTTAAGGAGTTTTAGAAGCCTGGCCATCAATACCCACAATAGTTATGGAGGCAAGGGAAACAGGCCCTTGAAAAGAAGGTAATGTGGAGTTGGTAGCCTCCATATCGATTAAGAAAGGGACGGACTTACCTTCCACTGTGAGAGTTACCCAGAGCATCCGTGATGGTCCAGGAGGGTTCCGAGGCAATCAGGCAGTGTCAGTCGTCAGCCACTAAGCCAAGAAGATCTGGGTAGGAGGCAATTAGAGAGCCTTGGCCCAGAGTTCCAGGGTCTCTGGGAGTGGCTGCCAGGTGAGTTGAACAGTCCAATTTTCAGTGGGGTCCTGCGCAAATGGGACATGGCTTAGGTGGAATCCCAGGCTGTGGGCATTCCTTGGCCCAGTGGCCAGATTTCCAGTACTTGTAGCAATTTCCTGGGGGAGGAGGTTCTGGAGGAATCCCTGGCAGCTGCAGTTCAGGCATTTGGAGTTCTTGTGTGCTGGAGATGTGGCTGGGGTTTGTCTCACAGTGGAGGCAAGGAATTGCAACCCAGAAACACATTGCTACTTGGCTGCCTCTACTCTATTATTGTACACCTTGAAGGCGAGGTTAATTAAGTCTTGTTGTGGGGTTTGAGGGCCGGAATTTAATTTTTGGAGCTTTATTTAATGTCAGGAGCAGTTTGGGTAATAAAATGTATATTGAGAATAAGATGGCCTTTTGACTTTTTAGAGTCTAGGGCTGTAAAGTGTCTCAGGGTTCCTGCCAAACGAGCCATGAACTGGGCTGGGTTTTTATATTTGATGAAAAACAGCCTAAATGCTATCTGATTTGGGATAAAGGAAAAGGAGCATTAATCTTGACTATGCCTTTAGCTCCAGCCACCTTTTTAAGGGAAGTTACTGGGCAGGTGGGGGAGGGCTAGTCACGGAATGAAACGATAAGCTGGACCAGGTGTGAGGAGGGGAGGTGATAAAAGGATTATAGGGTTGGGGAGCGGAGGCTGAGGAAGAATTGGGACCTAGCTCAGCCTGGCAAGGAGCAGCCTGGGGAGGTGAGAGGTCAGATGGGTCTGCAGAAAAGGAAGATTGGAAAGACTCATTGAGGCTTGGGGTTGGGACTGAGGGGGACAGGCAGGAGGGAAAGAAGGAAGATTTGGGACGAGTTGCATTGGGAACAGAGACTAGGGAGGGACTGATGTGTAAAAGAATGCCTGGACGTCAGACACCTCAGACCGTTTGCCCATTTTACGACAAGAGTTCTCTAGATCTTGTAGGATAGAAAAATCGAAAGTGCCATTTTCTGGCTATTTGGAACCACTGTCAAGTTTGTATTGGGGTCAAGTGGTGTTGCAGAAGAAAATAAGAAGGGCCAGGCGCAGTGGCTCAAGCCTGTAATCCCAGCACTTTGGGAGGCTGAGACGGGCGGATCACGAGGTCAGGAGATCGAGACCATCCTGGCTAACACAGTGTAATCCTGTCTCTACTAAAAAAAATACAAAAAACTAGCCGGGCATGGTGGCGAGTGCCTGTAGTCCCGGCTACTTGGGAGGCTGAGGCAGGAGAATGGCGTAAACCCGGGAGGCGGGGCTCACAGTGAGCCGAGATTCGGCCACTGCACTCCAGCTTGGACGACAGAGAGAGACTCCATCTCAAAAAAAAAAAAGAAGAAAATAAGATGCTTAGATTTTAGGTCAGGCGAGACTTGAAGAGGTTTTAAGTTCTTGAGCACACAAGCTAAGGGAGAAGGAGGAATGGAGGGTGGAAGGTTGCCCACAGGGAAGGAGGCAAGTTTAAAGAGAAGGGTAGAGACATGGAGAGAAGGGGTGGGGGTTCTTTGCCCTCCAGGAAAGTAGGGAAGGGTAGGGGGTGCTTGCGCTTCAGGA
Organism: Chlorocebus sabaeus; assembly: GCF_047675955.1. Taxonomy (NCBI): domain Eukaryota; kingdom Metazoa; phylum Chordata; class Mammalia; order Primates; family Cercopithecidae; genus Chlorocebus; species Chlorocebus sabaeus. The sequence continues at coordinate 41,826,823 of NC_132913.1, forward strand.
AAGTGGAGAGAAGAGAGGGTAGAGACACAGAGAGAAGGGGTTGGGTGAGCAGCCCTGGGCTGCAGTGTGGTTGAGCAGCCAAAGCAGGCATCCCTGCAATTGACTTGCCGATAGGGGAATATGGGTGAATGACCAAGGCAGGTGTTCCGGTGCTGATCACCAATTGAAGTGTGGGTGAATAATCAGGCAGGCATCCCCACGTGATTAAACACCAAGGGAAGACTGTCTTCCTGAGTCTGTGACTGGCGCTGGAGTTTTGGGTCCACGGATAAAATGCGTCTCCTTTGTCTCTACCAGAAAAGGAAAGGAATTGAAATTAAGAGAAGGGAGAGATTGAAGCGTGGTGCCAAGATTGAAAGGAGAAAGAGGTTGAAGGATAGTGAGAGAGGTTGTGGAGAAGAGAGTAAAGAGAGGCCATTTACCCAATTTAAAATTGGTGAGATGTTCCTTGAGAGGTCGTAGGTGGATCTTTCTCATGGAGCAAAGAGCAGGAGGACAGGGGATTGATCTCCCAAGAAAGGTCCCCTGATCTGAGTCATGACACCAAAAGTTCACTCATGTCCGTGTGAAAAGACCACCAAACAGGCTTTGTGTGAGCAACAAGGCTGTTTATTTCACCTGGGTGCAGGCGGGCTGAGTCCGAAAAGAGAGTCAGCAAAGGGAGATAGGAGTGGGGCCATTTTATAGGATTTGGGTAGGTAAAGGAAAATTACAGTCAAAAGGGGTTGTTCTCTGGCGGGCAGGGGTGGGGGTCACAAGGTGCTCAGCGGGGAAGCTTTTGAGCCAGGAGGAGCCAGGAGAAGGAATTTCACAAGGTAATATCATCAGTTATGGCAGGAACAAGCCATTTTCACTTATTTTGTGGTGGAATGTCATCAGTTAAGGCAGGAACTGGCCATCTGGATGTGTACATGCAGGTCACAGGGGATATGATGGCTTAGCTTGGGCTCAGAAGCCTGACAATCTCCTATTTGCCTATGGTCTCTAAAGGCAAGACCTTATCCCATTGCTGACCCCCATAATCATCATCTTCATCAATAAGTAAGTGCTTATTAATTGGCTAACATGATTGCAATGCTTGTAAAATACTAACTAGCATACGGAGGGTTTGCAGATCACATAAAAATGTCAAAAATATCTTTGCTTTTCATATTCTAAAAACTTCATAAAACCATTTTAAAATAATGAGACACGTGATAAACTCCCGTTGAATGTCTAGCCATATAATCCTCTGGGAATTAAGAAGAACCAGTGGTCACTTCAAAACCTGATATAAATAGAGAAGGCTTTATGGAGAAATTGGTTTAAAGCTGGACATTGAAGGACATGTAAAATTTTTTGGGGGTAATGAAAGCTATTTTCTGTAGCAGAAAACTTATGCTCAAGTCATTATCGGGGTTCATATATATAATATGAGATAAGTGGCTTTAACTATGAGAAACGAGAAATAGAATGATGATTCTGTACACAGAAGTTGTCCACCAGTTCAGTGACCATATTATACTTTGCAGAACATTCGGGGCATTCAGGGAAACTCATCTTGTCCACCTATTAGCAATCAAATGCCACACTGTTAGTACTGCAGAAACATGGGTTGAATAACCAACATGGACACCAAAGAGTTCTGAATATCCATTGTGGTCTAAGGTAACAAAGCATGAATCCTTTAAGCTTCATGGCCATCCATCCCAAATGTGGGGCCAAGCTGGCATAAAAGGTTGTGGAAAATGAGAAGTCTTAATCATAATCACTGAAGACTCTTAGGGTTCTAACCTGACCTTCTAGAGCATTCACTCTGACGACCAACTTTATGAACAGATGATTTGGAATCTTGGTTCCTCTGAGCTGTCTTTCTGATAACAATAATAACTAATTGTATAAATCAGGGTTTTCCAGGGAAACAGAACGATAAGAAACAGAACCCAATAAGAAATGTGTTGTAGGGGAAGGGGCATGTGGTGTCGGTGTATATACATATATTACAGAAAGAGATTTACAATAAGAAATTGATTCATGTGATTCTAGCTCCAGTAAGCTGAAAACCTGGAAAAACCAATGGTATAGTTACAGTCACAGTCCAAAGGCCTAGTAAGTAAGAGAGCTGATACTGTTAAGTTCTAGTCTGAGTCTGAGTCTGAAGATCAGAGAAAATTGATTTCTCAGCTCAAAGACGGCAAATTCTGCCTTAGTCTTTTGGTCTTTTCAGGCCTTCAACAGATTGGGTGAGGCACATCCACATTGAGGGAGACAATTTGCTTTACTTAGCCTACTGATTCAAATGTTAATCTCACCCAGACACACCCTCATAGACATACCCAGAATAACATTTAATCAAATATCCAGGCACCTTGTGGCCTAGTCAAGTAGCCAAAACAATCAATTATAACACTAATATTTACTGAGAACCCTATATATCCCTGTCACTTAAGCTGGACTTTAGTCCTATTATATTTGATTTAATCTTTTCAGAAACTCTGAAAGATAAGGTACAATTACTGTCCCCACTTTTTCAATGACAAATAGTAAGTACAATGTTGTTAAATATTGTTATGGACTGAATGTTCCCCCAAACCCCCACCTAAAATTTATATGCTGAAATCCTAACCCATAATGTGTTAGGATTAGCTCTTGTGAATGGGATTAGCACTCTCTTAAGAGGAGACATGAGAGAGATGATTTTCTTGTTTGTTTGTTTGTTTGTTTGTTTTTGCTCCATGTGAGGATAAAAGAAGACAGCCATCTGCAAAGCAGGAAGAAGGCCGTCACCAGACACTGGATCTTGCATTTCCAGCTTCCAGATCTTTGAGGAATAAATATTTAAGCTACCTAGTCTATGGTATTCTTTTTTATAGCAGTGCAAGCTGACTTAATCTTTTCCAAAGATCACACTTCTAAGTAGAGGAACATCTGTCTAGCCCCAGAGCTGACTCAACTATTATGGACTTACTGACCCTAGTACGCTTGTTTTTTTGAGTCCAACTGAGCCAGCTGAAAGGACAACAATCCCAGCTTTGGTAGCAATGGTTGCTCTAATGAAAGTGAACTTCAATCACACTATTGTTTATATATTTTGTCCAGTTAGCATGGCTGAGGACCTAGTATCCCTACTTTTCTAAGGTGACTGCGGGGAAGAAAAATCACAAGGCTTTTTGAATGGTCTAGAATGTTTGTATTATTAAAAAATCTTAAATAATGACAACCGAATTTATACTCCATATTCTATTACACCAAACTACTACCTGCTCACCTTTCCACATTATTACATATCTCTACTCAGTGATATGCTGCAGTCTGCTCTTACCTGCTTACAAGAGTCAACTGTGCACATTCCTTCCTCAGAGCCCATTGTTAGACATTTAGCAGCCCACCACTGACTTTATTCCTTTGCTCATGCTGATCACTTTTCTTCCATGATCTTCCTTGCCATTTTCACTGGGTTTAGTTTTCAAAGGTCCTCATTCATCCTGTAAAAGTAATGTGTTGCCTATGTAAGCAATTCTTAAACTCCTTTCTTGATGCTTCTGCAGTATTTCACAGTATGTATGTACTATTGCCTTTTTTATTGTTTTAAAATTATTTAGTTCTTTGAGCTTTTCAAAGATAGAGCCAATATTTTATTTATTTTTATATTCCCAGGATATAACAGAGCTCCCAACATGTGGTTGATGCTCAGTACATGAATCTTAGGCAGTGGATCTAATGAAAGTTTTTGAACACAGGAGAAATATGATCAAAACACTGCTTGGAAAAAATGACTTTGGCAGTGGTAGGACAGGCGAATTAAAGTGAGGAAGACTGAAGAACAGAAGCATGGTTAAGTGTCTGAACCAGGATGGCTACGGAAGAAATGTCAAAATGTTCATGAAGAAAGACTCAACAGGATTTGTTAATAATCAGCTGTGATATAAATCCTTGCTACAGCATGTGTGGTGGTTGAGCTACCAGTATCAGCATCTCTTGGAAGCTTGTTAGACGTGTAGAATTACTAGCCTTACTGGAAACCCAGTAAATCAAAATTTGCATTTGAATAAGATCCCCAGGTGAGTTGTATACATATTCAAGTTTGAGAATTCTTGGTCAAAGAAGAGGAAAGAGTAAAAGATGACAAGCTTCAATCCTTTGTTTTTTAATCAAAGGCTTTCTCAATATTTCCTTCTTTTACAGATTTCTTTACTGATTCCTGTGAAGTGACTGTAGGCCAGGGACAGGTGAACCATTGGTTCTTGCAAAGAAAAATGGAAATAATTGAGATTGTTGGTGCATGTGTGGAAAATAAAGCCCCTTATCCATAGAATAGATGCATATCTTTAAACAGCTCATGGAAAAATGTGCTGCAATGAAACTTGTTTTCTACTGCATTTTTGTGGCAAATATATCAACTATTATATGCAGAGATCTCTAAGTCCACGAGTAGCCTTAATTCTCAGGTATTACAGTGTGTCCTTCAACTCAAGTTTATCTGCCTCATGGGAACCTTTCTCAAATAATTTTTTTAACCCATTATTTCTAGCAGTCTTGTTCCTCAAGGCCATTTTTGAAGCTAAACTCCAATTAGCTAAACTGGTAGATTAGTTGTCACGTGACAATGTTAATAGTAAGAGTGATCATACACATATCTTATGATATGCCAAGCCCCATTCTGAGTGTAGCAGGACCAGTGGCAGACAAAACTCCTCAGACACCGAGTTAAAGAAGGAATGGGTTTATTCGGCCGGGGGCGTCGAATAAACCCCTTGAGACTTCTGTCTCAAGAGCCGAGCTCCCCCAGTGAGCAATTCCTGTCCCTTTTAAGGGCTCACAACTCTAAGGGGGTGCATGTGAGAGGGTCGTGATTGATTGAGCAAGCAGGGGTATGTGACTGGGGGCTGCATGCACTGGTAATTAGATCGGAACAAAACAAGGTAGGGATTTTCACAGTGCATTTCAATACAATGTCTGTAATCTATAGATAACAGAACCAGTTAGGTCAGGGGTCGATCTTTAACTACCAGCCCCAGGGTGCCGCACTGGGATGTCTGCCTGTGGATTTCATTTCTGCCTTTTAGTTTTTGCTGCTTCTTTCTTTGGAGGCAGAAATTGGGCGTAAGGCAATATGAGGGGTGGTCTCCTCCCTTAAGCACTTTATGTATATCAACTCGCTAAATCTTCATAACAACATTATGAAATATGTATACAGCCATACTGCCCTGAATGTGCTTGATCTCTGACTTTGGAAGCTAACCATAGTTGGGGCTGGTTAGTACTTGGATGGGAGACAACACTATGAAAATGTAGCCTACATTTTACGAAAGAAGAAACTGAAGAATAGAAAAATTAAGTGATGTGCTTATAGTCACACACCTAAGTAGCAGGCTTGGATTCAAACTCAGTGACTTAAGAGACAGTTTTCTTAATGACTCTGCCAATTGTTCTGAAACTGTAGCATACATCAAAATCACCACGAGAACTTGTTAAAACACAGGTATCTGCCTTCCCAAGAATTTCAAATTCAGTAGGGCTGGATAATTTGCATTTCCATAAATTTTCAAGGTGAGCCTGTGGCTGCTGGTCCAGGCATCACACTTTGAGGATCACTTAATTATGCTACGTATGACCTCTCTGTGTTTGATAAATTTTAGCTTACCTAATTATGTTTTAAAATAGCCTTTTTGTAGAAAAATAAAAACTAGACCCAAATGAATGATATGCACTGAGAATTCCCAGATTCTTTGAAGAAAACACTTTCTTTCTTTCCTTTTTTTTTTTTTTTTTTGCGACGGAGTCTCACTCTAAGATCGCCCAGGCTGGAGTGCAGTGGCCGGATCTCAGCTCACTGCAAGCTCCGCCTCCCGGGTTCACGCCATTCTCCTGCCTCAGCCTCCCCAGCGGCTGGGACTACGGGCACCCGCCACTACGCCCGGCTAATTTTTTGTATTTTTAGTAGAGACAGGGTTTCACCGTGTTAGCCAGGATGGTCTTGATCTCCCGACCTCGCTTGGCCTCCCAAAGCGCTGGGATTACAGGCCTGAGGCACTGCACCTGGCCTAACATTTTCTAATTAAGCAAATCTTTTGGAGTGGCTTGTACCACGAACAATTCATTGCCTTTTCTTTACAGCTAACCCTTTTTTTTGCTAATTCTATTCAGGCAATTCTGTTCTGAATTTTTTTCTTTTATCCCAGAAAGAATAATTTGAGTATTTGATATATACAAAGTTTAATTTCTGGTTCTGAAATACTAGGGAATATAACGATTTCAGTATGATGAGTTAGAAGTAGCAGGCGACCTTGACACTCTACTTGTTTCTGTTTTGTCATGAATTATCTTCATGCCCCATGCAAGATCACGTGACCTCTATTTCTTTATCTGTTACGTGGGAGTCTTGGACTAAGTTTACTTGTTTCCTTTGTCTTAATCCCATAAATGAACAATTCAGGATTGAGGGCCAACAATCTCCCATCAGAAGGAGGTTAGAGACCCTACTGCAGAGTTACTTTATGATGTTGCAATGATGCCCATGGCTTTCTTGTTGCCAAAAAAGAGGAAATAAAAGAGAACTCTGTCAACAGTGTACTCATCATGAATCTATGCAACAGCGACAGTTAATCTTCTTTTCCTATTAATAGATGCAGGGCCTAAGGGTTTAACATTTTCCTACTAGCTTAACAAGGAGAAAAAGATTGACGGGGAAGCAGAGATGCCTAATTGCGTAGCCAGCAGCTATTACAGTGTTGCTCAAAGGGAGAAACTGAAAAAGAAGAGAAAGAGGCAAGATGGAAATTCAGCATTGGCCATGCCAGCAAGCTGTCCCCTCAGGAAATTAAAAGCAAGTCATTTTGATCTGTTTTGGTGCATCTCTAGGAGAATATTCAATTAAGAACCCAGATGAGATTTCACTCACCATTGCGCCTGCACAGCTGTATAAAACAAAGCTGAAGATATATTGATCTCCCTGAGTATGCCATGGAATACTTACTGCAAGTTTACAAAAGAAAAATAAAGCTAAGTCTTCCTGGCTTTGCAAAACCATTTTGATTTTCAATTCAGGAAATCATCTTACAGTGCTTCGATGTTTCACTGGCATTTGAACATAGGAAGGTTGTGACAGGGAAAGGGCCATGTATGCTTATAAAATGGAAAAAAAAATTCACATGTGTGACTCTGAATTTTTTCTAGTTTCATTTACAAATTAAATGGATTTCTGTTACATCTCTAAGTAACATATTCTGACAGTCACTCTGGATTCCTCAAATAATGTGTTCCCAATAGAGGAAAAATAGTACCTTAATAATAACATATTAATTAAGAAATACAAAAGCTAAGTCTTACACATTAAATATACTTGCCTTTAAACAACTTCCTCACTAACAAATAGCCACTATATAGACTGTTAAAATGATGTTTGGTAAGCTCCTATTCTGAGATTATAGGTAATGTCTTGATGGATCACATTGAGTAGCAATTAATCAAATTTAAATTAAACAATCATGCTTGAGTGCTTACTGTTGATATTGGTGGGCTTGGAGAGGTCCCCAAATGCCAGTGGGACCTCGACCCCAGTTAGTGTTCAGGCTCTTGACACAATTATGTGAACAAATTCCAGGCTGAGTCAAAAAATAGTGAAACTATAAAGACTTATTGCAAAGTGAAAAGTACACTCTCAAGAAAAGGGAGTGAGGGTATACTCAGAGAGAGTCTCATACATGGGGGTTTGGGACTTCCTACATTTATGGGTTTCTTCAGCCCAGGAGTGGAATATTGATGAAGATTCTTAGAAAAAGGTAAAGATTTTTTGGAATTGTGATGCCGCCCATTTTTACATCAACTATAGATGTTTCCAGAACTGTTATGATGCTGGTGAGTGTGGTAATTTAGCATAAAAATGACTGTGTAATGAGGTCCTAGATGAAACCTAGGTCAAATGCAACACCAGGTTGGGTCCAGTGGGTGTTAGCCAGCTTGGCCCATATCTTGTTTTTCAGGATCTTATAGGCCCCTAGCTTATGAATCTATTTCAACAGTTTCCTTTTGCTAGTCATGTGAAACTGCTGCCTAGAATTTTCTATTCTCTGGCGATCACCCTGTATTATTCCTGTCTCACTATGAGCCAAGTCTTCTGCTAGATGTTGAGCACACAGATATGAAAAAGAAAATTGCCTAGCATCCGGTAAGTTAGTGAGGAAGCAATTCTATTTAGAAATAAGAAAACCTTTGAAACCACCTTTGCACAAATTATAGGCATGAGAAAAGGATGACTGTGGAATATACCTGATCTAACCAGCCCTCATCTTACCTATAGCCTCCAAACTGCCCTTAGTCATTACTAGGCTTGGGCCAAGCTAGCTTTGGGAGAAATTTAGTTTATAGGTTAAATAATAGCCCTTCCCCAAAACTAAACCACCTTTGAAAAGCTAATGAAAGGTCTCCCAAGTTAGGAGGATGAGAGGATCCTGAATTCTGTCTGCTAAGGTGTAGACATAAAGGATTACCAGCCATTATTCCAGAAGTTGTCAGACTTGCAACTTCCCTAATTACTCCTGCAGATAATACCACTATTGTAGAACTTAAGATTGGCCTTTTGAGATGTCTTTTCAGGATTTTGCATTTCTGATGACCAATGGCTCCACCCAGACCACCAGCAAATCCTGTCACCCCACCCAGAGGCTGATTCAGTGCACATGCGGACCGTTTTCCACAACCCTATGATTGCACTGCCAACCAATCAGACGCAGATATTCCCTTGCCCGCCAAATTATTCTTGAAACCTCTAGCGTCTGATTTTTGTGGGAGTCTGATTTGAGTAATAATAAGGTCTCTCATTCAGCCTACTGTGCGTGAATTAAAATCTTTCTCTGTTGCAATTTTCTTGTCTTGATAAATGCCTCTATCTGGGCAGTGGGCAAAATAAACCCACCGTGCAGTTACACCTTATCTACTTAACTTCTCATATTTCTCCAGCGTGGGAAAGGTGTGTTTGAATTCTGGGAAGCCTGAAGTGACTCATATTTGTTACAACACTAAAAAAATCTGTGAATTTTCATTATTCTGTTATTAATTTCTGTTCATATTTTAATCTGTTGTCTAATGTCTTACATTACTATGTCTGTAATTTATTAATCTGTACTATAGTGTCTTGTACATATAAGCTCCTTGTTCTATACAAAGTTTAGGTTCCTCATCTCTAAAGATTATATAATGTATTTAAGAGAGTTTTATGAGAATTCAGTAATATCATAAAAAGAAAAGGTTTTTTTAGAAAACCAAAAAACACCTTAAAATGCAGGTTTTCACATACAAGTGTCTTGTACTATGGGCAACAATTTAAGCTCACAGATGAATACATTAGGATCTTGATAGTTTAATATTTATTTGTTATTGTGTTATATCCGAAAGAGGCTGTCAGCATGGAGATGACTATTTCATCACTTTTTGTGGAAAAATGAATTTCATCAGTGATCACACCTTGACTATAATTTATAAATATTTACTTACAACTCCCCCTTTTCATTGTAACAATGACTAATCATGCATCATTTCAGATGGATTGTGTGAGTGATTTAAGGAACATGGAATTATTTAACCTGATTGAGGGTTTAGATATTCAACAGAGTTGAAATTGTCAAAAGAGGTACTTGTGAATAGGAGAGACGGCATTGTTTATATTTAAACTGTGGAGCCTAAGATACAGACTTTTTTTTTTTTTTTTTGAGACAGAGTTTCCCTCTTGTTGCCCAGGCGGGAGTGCAATGGCACCATCTCGGCTCACCACAACCTCTGCCTCCCGGGTTCAAGCAACTCTCCTGCCTCAGCCTCTTGAGAAGCTGGGTTACAGGGATGCGCCAGCACACCTAGCTAATGTTGTGTTTTTAGTAGAGATGGGGTTTCTCCATGTTGATCAGGCTGGTCTTCCCCGACCTCAGGTAGTCTACCCGCCTTGGCCTCCCGAAGTCCTGGGAGTACAGTCGTGAGCCACAGTGCCCAGCCAGAAACAGATATTTTAAACTAAATTTCTCATTCTAGTCTTGTTGATTTTGTATTCATTGCAACTGTTGTACAGATACTTCTTTGCAGTAAGAAAGAAACTTGGGAAAGTACACTCTCATGTGTCATAACCAGCTCATGGGGAAAAATGACTTTGGACATTATTTGAACCAAAATACATTTATTGTTTGAATAAAAATGTATTATAGGAATGAATTTCAAATTGAGATTAATATAAATCTTTTTATTCAGATACTATAAAAATGATCCATAATATATACTATATTATTTCATTTTTTACAATGACATTTTGATAAGCTCACATAAAGTAGATTTCACCTCAACTCTTCAGTTTGCATTAACAAGTCAATTATTATTGTGTTTAGCTGTAGTGAAACCATTAGGACATTGATAAGACAACTATGATGAGAGCAATTGTGAATGTAAGGGGTAGCAGATTGTAGAATGCAGTGAGATTAATCTCTAGTATACTTCATAGGGAATGGTAAAATCAGGCAACTCACCAGGACACAGTAACTTTCCTAAATGACTCATTTCTCTCTTAGAAAATAGTTTAAAAATAAAAGATACTTTGTAAGAATTAGTTTCTTTAAGAGCAGAGACAACATATAAACTGAAAACTTGATGCCTTTCTCTGCTCTTTTGTTTGCACTTTCTTCTTGTGGTGGTGTATTCTCCTTGTCCTTCCAGTGTGTGAGTAATCTGTTTCCCAAAGATGTATGGTAATAAAAGCTAAAGAGGGTTTTTGAAAGTATAACTGTGTATTTAAGCTATCTTTTTCTTCCTGTGCAAAGTTATTTACCTTTTTTAAAAAATTGAATGACCTTAGGTATTTCACATGATTTAATGCCATTTCCCTATTAATAAACTTTTAAGCTATCTCTGTATTTTTACTACTGGAAACAATGTGACAAGGAGCACACTTGTATTATTGTGCACAGTTGACTATTTGTATAAAATATATTCCTAATCTTTCTGGCACAAAGAAATGTATATACAGAATTTCACTAACTTTCCCTCCAAAAAGCTTATGATAGTTTATACAAACAAACAATTGAACAAGGGTCACTTACTTTTCCAATATTTTCAATCCTCTTTAAGAATTTTTTTTAATATGTAGCCTATTTCTTTTAAAGCTGTGAAGTCATAATTTTACTTGACAGTTTTATGCTTAACACTGTATATTTCTATAATGAAGAATTTTCTTTCTAGATAAGTTTCTTTCTAGATAGGCAGTTTCTGAAGGGGGATGAGAATAGCATTGGAATTCTCCAAAAAGCCAAGTTTGTGGTTTTCGGAAAAAAATTCAATTGTGATATACTAACTTTGTTACATAAAAGGTAATTTAAGTTATGCGATTGTCATTATGATGTGTATATATGAAGGATGTCTAGGATTGTGTTTGAAGCATTGTATAATATTGCAATTTAACTTGTCGCTCAAGAAACAGAGAAATAAAAATCTATGTTGGTTGAACAAAATATAGTGCTTACATTTATTAGACACAAAAAAATAAAGGTGTTATTAATTAAAATGGCAAATTCAAAATTGACCTTATTTTTATACTTAAATCTTTGTATGTACATGTATTTTTGCATAAAGAGAGATTTTCTTTGAAACAAGAGGAATAACACAAAAGAGTAGATACTGTGTGATTCCATTTATGTGGTATTCTAGAAAAGGCAAAATAATGAGACAGAAATTAAATCAGTAGTTGCCAGAGGCTGGGATGGGGGAAGGAGGTTGACTGCACAGTGGTCTAAGGGAAATTTTGAGGTAATGGAGATGTTCTTTGTCTTGATTCTGGTGTGGTTACCTAACTGTCTGTGTGTCAAAACCAATCTAACTGTATACTTTAAAAGGGGGAATTTTACTGTATATATCATATCTCAATAAACCTCCCTTAAAATTTTTAAAAAGTTTTAAAAAAAGACTTCCTTACCAAATTCCTGGGTATAAATGATGAAACAACATTTATATAAGAAGAGTGAGAAGAAGGCTGGCTTTCAGTACATTAAATGATTTTTTTTTTTTTTTTTTTTTTTTTTAAATCCCCAGAATAGCTCCTGGCCTTATAAATTGAGACATTTATAAAACAAATGATTCTCTAGCCTTGGTGCTTGACTAATGTTATAACACTAAAGACCAGTTGACACTGCATAATGATTACATGTGACAGTGGCTTTCTAAATGTGTCCCTGATTTTTCCTTGAAAACCACTTTACATTTTGGAAACACCAGCTCTGAATAAATGTTTCTGTAATACACTTTTACTTTCAGGTTTTGAGATTTATTCATCACAACTTGCTGTACTGAAAGTTCTCGCAATTGCAAGTCGCTAAACATTACACAAGTTGTTAAATAATTTTATGCAGTATTAGTTCTTCTAAATAAATTTTCAATGTGTTTAAATTAAAAATGGAATGTTTTGAGTGTGTTAATGAGATTACTTAATGTCTCATAAGATATTATTTTAAAATGTTATTGTAGAAATTACAGCACTAAATATTATAAGTAAAGCACCCATCCCCTTCAAAAGCTATTGTTAATATTTGGTGACTTTTTTTTTTTTTTGAGATGGAGTCTTGCTCTGTCCTCCAGGTTGGTGTGCAGTGGTGTGCTCTTGACACACTGCAAGCTCCAGCTCCCAGGTTCAAGCGATTCTCCTGCCTCAGCCTCCTGAGTAGCTGGGACTACAGGCATACGCCACCATACTGGCTAATTTTTGTATTTTTAGTAGAGACGGGGTTTCAGCATGTTGGCCAGGATGGCCTCAATCTCCTGACCTTTTGATCCATCCGCCTCGGTGACATTTAAATCTAGTATTTTATTCTAGAAGAAATAAAACCATGTTTACACAAAAGATTGAATTGTCAAAACAGACTGATATGAATCACATTTAACCAAAAATAAACAAAAAACAAAAAACAAACCTCTCACTGTTACTACGCAGAATACTTGTGGGCAATGACTAGAATAGTGACTAGCTATTGTTCTGTAAATCCTTGATTTCTTCAAGATTTCTATTTGTCTTTAAGTCAGTTTTTATAAGTTGGAGATTTCTGGAAATTTGTCCATTTCACTCATATACATTTTCAAATTTCTTGGTATAATGTTCATTTAAATCGTATTTTGATATGTTTGTAATCCATATATAATCTGTAATATATAATATGTACATATGTATATATAAATATGCATAAACATACTCTATATATGTAATCCATAGTAATGTACCCATTTTCTTTCTGAAATAGTTTTATAATGTTTCCCTTTTTTTCCCCTTGCTTTCCTTTTCTCTCTCTCTCTCTTTTTTTTTTTTTTGGTTGAGATGGAGTCTCACTCTGTGGCCCAGGCTGGAATGCAACAGTGTGATCTCAGCTCACTGCACCTTCCACCTCTTGGGCTCAAGTGATTCTCCTGCATCAACCTCTGGAGTAGCTGGGATTATAGGCACGTGCCACCACGCCTGGCTAATTTTTGTATTTTTACTAGAAATGGGGTTTCACTGTCTTGGACAGGATGGTCGTTCTCAAACTCCTGATCTCAAGTGATCTGCCTGCCTTGGCCTCTCAAGGTACTGGGATTACAGGAGTGAAGCACTGCAACTGGCCCCTTGTTTCACCACAGGGGTGTGAATCTTATTTATAAAGTCAAAAAAATCAACTTTTAGCTTTGTGGATTCTTCATTATATGTTTGTTTCCATTTCATTATTTTCTACTTTCATTTTCATTATGTCCTTCCTTCTAGTTTCTTTTAGGATTTGTGTGCTGGGATTTTTCTTCTCCTTTAACTCTTGAGATTAATGCTTTATATATATATATATATATATATATATATATATTTGCCTGTCATAAAAAGTAAAAAAAAACAGATGCTGGCGAGGCTGCAGAGAAAAGGGAATGCTTATACACTGTTGGTAGAAATGTAAAATAGCTTAGCCACTTGGAAAGCATTTTGGAGATTTTTCAAAGAACTTAAAACAGAGCTACCATTAGACCCAGCAATGCCATCACTGGATATATACCAAGGGAAAATAGACTATTATACCAAAATGACACTTGCAGGCATAGGTTCATTGCCACAATATTTACAACAACAAAGACATGGAATCAACCTAGGTTGCCCATCAATGGTGGATTGAATAAAGAACATGTGGTTCACTCCTATAATCCCAGCACTTTGGGAGGCTGAGGGGGACTGATCACTTGAGGTTAGGAGTTTGAGAATAGCCTGGCCAACATGGTGAAACGCTGTCTCTACTAAAAATACAAAAATTAGCCAGGCATGGTGGTGCATGTCTATAATCCCAGCTACTAGGGAAGCTGGGGCAGGAAAATAGCTTGAACCTAGAAGGTGGAGGTTGCAGTGAGCTGAAATTGCCCCACTGCACTTCAGCCTGGGTGACAGAGTGATAGTCCGTCTCAAAAAAAAAAAAAAAAACAAAACAGACCATGTGGTACATATTCTACCACATCAATATACAAATCTGTTTACTCTTTCTATGGGTAGCATTTGGGTATTCACAGATTTGTGGTTGTGTGTTATGTGTTTATTCAGTAGTTTTGTGGATTTATTTTTAAGCTTTATATGACTGTAGCCTTATAGACTTTGTATAATTTATATAGCTTTGTATATAACATAAATTTATGGGTAACATTTCTTTAGACTTATATTACTGTAAACTGCTTCATTGACTTTGAAACTATTTTATTATGTTTATATACATTTAGCAATGTTATATCTCTTTGAAAGTTTTTTTAATTAGTAGTATCATTCTAAACTCTATGCTTTTTGGGTTCAAACCTATTTCTCTTTTTTACTAACATAACTAAAAAAGCTTTAATTTGAGCAGTCTTCGAATGTTATTTTCTATTTCTTCACATTAAACTTCTCTGAATGAAAATGTTTCATATATATTTCTCACAAAGGACATCTAATTTTGTTTTTAAATTAAATATATCATTCTGTGCTTTTTTAGCTAGTCCATTCATTCTTGTCTTTGAGATGGGTGGCATTAATGACCTATTTCTATTTGAGTTACCCATCTTATTATATGTTCCCTATTTGTCCCTGTAGCTGTGCTTGTCTCCATTCAAAATTTTTCTTTTATATTGAGTTTTACTTTTTTTCTTCTGCTGCTTGTACAAAGTTATAGTATATCCTTTTATTTTTGTTTTTATTGTAGAAATTAAACCATGCATGCTTAACTTAATATTTTCTCACAGTAGTTAATATATATTACTCTTCTCAGATGTTACAAATATCTTTGAATATTTTAACATCATTCCCAGAGCTCTCAACATTCTCTACCATTGGTTATTCAATCAAACACTAATCTAGGCATTACTGTGAAGAGATTTTGCAGATATAATGCAAATCCCAAGTCAATTGACTTTCAGGTGATGAGATGATCTGGATGAACCTGACCCAACCAGGTAAACGCTTTAAAACTGAGAATTTTTGCTGGCTAGTGGTAGAAAGGGAAGGTAGATTCCTAATACCAAAATGATTTAATATGCTATTGCTAACTTTAAGATGGAGAGGCCCCATGTGACAAGAAATGAAAATGACCTCAATAAGCTGAGAGCAGCTTGTGCTGTTAGCTAGCAAAAAACCTCAATCATAAACCTGCCAGGAACGGAATTCTGCCAACAACCTGAATGAAGTGGATTAATCCCCACTTATTCATGGTTTTCTGTATCCTTATGTAACTGATTATACTTTTGTGTTGCCTATGCAAAAGAATATAGGAGGTGTTTTTTAAGGTTGCTACCTGGATGACTGGGGGGCTCAATTGGACCCTTTCTTAGGCAGGCCTTGGACTTTGGCTTCTGTCATGCATTGGCCCTGGAGCTCATCAGCATCAAAGCTCAAGTTCACCACTCTGTTTCACCAATATTGATCTGGTAAAGTATATTATTTAATATTTTCTCAACAAATGTCTGGGTTACTAAGTGCTTGCAGCTCTTAATTGTCTGAAAATATCTTTATGGTAGCCTTATTCTTGATGTTAGTTAGGCTTGACATAAAATTTCAGTTCAGATTTATTTTTCCTCTGCATTTGAGGTGTTTTTTTTCTGGGATGTAGGCTATTAACTACGAGGTTTTTCCCTTCTAAGTAATCTGGCTTTTCTGATCAATAGTTTTCATGTTTTATTTCCTTTTGTACATTATTTTATTTACTTTTATAATTATGCCCTAAATATAAATATGTTTCTGCTAGGTGTCTTTTGTTGAATCATTTCAATTTGAACATTAATATTCTCAGTTCTGTAAAATGATCACTCATTACCTTTTCAAGTATTCTCTTTGTGCTATACTCTTTCTTTCAATCTAAAACTCATGACAGAAGTTTGAAATTTCTTCATTTCAAAATATTCATGGAGATTGTTTTGTCTTTTGCTAATTTAAGGTGGAAATGTATAACATTTCTAACATCTAAATGGTACATTTTCTTTTATTGTTTTTATTTTTATCTTTTTGAGATGGAGTCTCACTCTGTCACCCAGGCTAGAGTGCAGTGGTGCAATCTCAACTCGTTGCAACCTCCGCCTCGCAGATTCAAGCCATTCTCCTGCCTCAGCCTCCCAAGTAGGTGGGACTACAGGCATGCACCACCACAACCAGCTAATTTTTGTATTTTTAATAGAGACAGGGTTTTGCCATGTTGGTCAGGCTGGTCTTGAACTCCTGACCTCAGGTTATTCACCCCCTTCGGCCTCCCAAACTGCTGGGATTACAGGCGTGAGCCACCATGCTTGACTCTAAGTGGTACATTTTCAATGCCTATTCTTGTTTCTCTAGATTTTTAAACCTTCTACTCTTATTTTGAGAATATCTTTCCATTATTAATCTCTTTGAAGGTTTGTGCCATAATCACATCTCCAGAGTCACTTTTGACATATATGGTATTAATCTCAGGAATTAAAATGTGGACAGAATGGTTGGGGGGCATAATCTAGTATATGAACTCGATTTTATCTTATTGATCTATTTCTCCATCATAGTGTCTTATTTACTAGAGCTTTATAATAAATCTCAATATTCAAGAGTGATAAAACTATTCATATTCAAGATAGCATTATTTTTTTGCTCTACCTACTGAGATATTTGTTTTGAATGCATAACATTCATATATTAATTTCACAAACTTTAGCACCTACACATTTTTGTCTTTAATAATTGCATGGATTTAGAAGGTACATTTAAATTTCTCAATAATTACATCTATTTTGAAAACAAAATTCTCTTAAAGCAGGCTAGCCTTGGGGAGGTCAGACTTGTTCAGAACATGCACAATTTGTTTTAGAACATTAAATATATCTGACTCCAGTTACACATGCACTTACTGATTCAATGTTAACTTGAAATAGTTCCTGCTGGTAAACTTGCATCATCATCTTTTCTATTCACCAACTTGCTGAGGTCAACTTTCTTCCTTGGATCTTGGTTGTCTAACTTTATTCTTTTCATTTATATTTATTCCTAGCTTTTTTGTATGTGCTCCTGATGAGTATAAAGGAAACCAAAGGCTCTCAGCAAAGTTGCAAAGCAAGAAAAGACTGATTTGTAAAGATATGATGCAGACATATATTCTAGAACATAAGTGCAGAATCTCTGCAGCTTCACTACCTGTACTAAATATGTCTATAGATGCCAGAGACTTAAAAAATATTTTTAAAATGATTTATGTTATTTGTTGAGTCAGGTTCCCTTAGAAACAGACTGAAGTGAGAATTTGTGTAAATGAAAGGTATCTATTAAGGGTGATCTTAGGCAAAATCGGCAAGGAAGTGAGGGGAACTAGAGAGGATTGGGAAATAGCAGTACAAGAGCAAGGTGTCAGGGGACATCTAGCTTCCATCTGATTCATCCAGAAACTTTGATGCTCACATTGCAATGCAGGTTATGCCTCCTGTGGGCAAGGAGGCTGGACTTTTGTAATTCCGACTACTCTGTCATTGAATATACCCTTGGCTGTATAACCCTAAGACAACTCCCAGAGAAGTGGCACCAAATGCCCAAGGGTGAACCTCTGAAGTTACTGCGTAGTTACAGGTGTGAGCCTTGTGACCACTGTGGGGATGGACACTCAGCAAGTACAAAGGTTCCCAGTTGATATATCCTGGAGCCAACATCATATGTTACATCTTTTATTCCCTTGTGAGCTCTCTTTTACATGAACACTGCTTATAGCAAATACTGATCTTATTGTTAACCATGATTTCTCATAGTATTTAATATTTTTTAATTGTATGAATTGATTTATAAGAAATTTATTAATCTGAAAGTATACATAATTTTAGAAGGATATTCTTTGGTTTCTTACATGGGTTTAAAAATTACACCCTGGGCGCATTTTCAAAGAAACATACATTGAAATTATAATGTAAATTAATAGGGTATTAATGGAATTAAGAGGCTACAAATGACACTGGCTAGCTATTTACCAGAACTATTTTCCTGTTCTTTCTTTTCTTCTTAGACTGTATTTCCCAGCCTACCTCTGTTGAGAGGGTTGTTACGAGGTTATGCCAATAAAATATTCATGGATATTAAGCATGTGACTGCCAAGCCTGATCTCCCATACAATCCTCAGGCTTGCTCTTTCTCCGTGGGCTGCTTGGATGTCAATGCCCAGGTTGACCAAGGGATGGGGAATGGGGAGATGTGTTTAAGATGGCAAAGCCTCCAGCCATCTGAGTTCCTGAATTACTAACAGAGCATGTCACATACGTTGTCTCTAAGTGGACTCTAAAATGAACAAGTAATAAACTTTAATAATACTAAGCTGTGGAGATTTGAAGGTGTGTAGCTAATGCAATTACTAGTATTGTCTTGTTTAACATATATACCAGAATATATGCACAAACATATTTTCAGGGGAGTAGAGATCCTAAAAATTGTTAAACATACTTGTATATGTATATCATTAGTATATAAGGGTAAATAGTAAAATCTTAAGATTAAAATCCTTTTCTATTATGTCATCCTTATTGGAAATATATTTTAGAATTCTTTCCATTGTAAATACTATTGCTTAATATCTTGAAGCCAGAATCTCCCTTAGACTTATATATTCTACCTAATGCTTAAAATAATTGTTGAAGAACAAGAATAGCAGTAGTTTTAGAGGTCAAATGAAGAGCATTTTAAGAATGACTGTAAAATTTCCCATGAAGTTTTGTTTCGTTTGAATTTGCCTATGCTTGATTTTTTTTTTTTTTTTCTGATATGGAACCCTGAGCCACAGTAGGCATTAGATCATTTATTTTTCTACTCTCAGCTTATATAGCTAAGCAGCAAACCAGCTCCCCAAGGAAAATCAGAGAAATATCCATTCTTTCAGCTACAAATTTGACAACAGTGAACTCACCAGGCACTTTAGGTGACCATGATTAATGGGAAGTCAGTCAGCTCAGACACAGTATCTTATATTATTGATATCCCACTAATTAAAATAATTTGAGGGATAGCAAATAATTTGAGGTAGAATTTCTGGAAATATATGAAAATAGGATGATTAGCTGGTAACTAAATAATATTCATTGACACAGTAGCTTGGTTTACCAGATAAATTATCATCAATGAATAGGGTATGAGATGAGATTTAGAGAGGTTTTGAGAAACGGAACATAAAAGTGAAAGTCTGTGTTCAGTTTTTTTTCCTTGATATCTTAGGAATAATTTGTGCTGCTTTTGTCCTAATTGTGGAAAAGAATGAGTCCAGGGACTGTAGAGGACAGGACAACACCACAACTTGCTGCTACAGAATTACAGCTAGGACCGATCTTTTTTCAAAAGAAATACAGAACTTGGTCAGGTTTGGCATTACATTATCTCTAAGGCATTTTTATCCATGTGGCTATGCTTGGAAATCAAAACATTGTTTTCAGTAAAAATCTACTTAATATGATAAAAGGTGTGTTGCTAGTACCTGGGTCATCGTGACTTCAAAAAGAACATTATTTGAGGAGTAATACAGTTCTTCCTTTCCAGGATATGGTCCCCAGAAACATAATTTTATTCATAATTATACTTAGAAATTATGTATGATGTTCAGGAAATTAATGTATGCTTTATTTTGAAAGGTCAAAACATTGTTTCCAACACTAAGGATTTATTAAATATCCCATTTAATTCATGACAAAGAATAAGAACATTCTAGAATTATAAATGTGTTTAATTTCATTTCCTAATTTAAATATGAATATGATGATTTGCATTATTTCTTCAAAGGCCACTATAATAAATCTTTCTTCAATGGAACACTTCTAAAGATCTAAATTATGGTGATTTTTGTTGTTGTGTTTTGAGAAGTAGTAATTGGCTTTGCTGCCCTTTTAAGTGAATTGTGTGGAAGGAATCTCTACATGTTTTCTGAGACCTAGAAACAATCAGACAGCAGTTGTCATGTCTCTCTTTAGCATCATTGAGATTGTATAAAATAAAACGAAAGCCCACTTATAATTATTTTTATTTCATTGATGAAAGGGTCACAGAGTATAGTTTTAATAATTTAAGCTTTTTTAAATCCTTAAGGTCATAAAAATTGCTTAGCAAATTGCTAAGCTGAGAATAGAAGATCCTAGATTGTCACTTAGGTCTAAGCAGTGTCTGCTCTCTTAAGTAAAATAACACCTTTTCTGATAATATACAGGATATTTATCCAAAATCTACTGGATATTAAATGTAAAATATTCTTTTTTTTTTTTTTTTTTTTTCCTGAGACGGAGTCTCGCTCTGTCGCCCAGGCTGGAGTGCTGTGGCAAGATCTTGGCTCACTGCAAGCTCTGCCATCTGGGTTCACGCCATTCTCCTGCCTCAGCCTCCTGAGTAGCTGGGACTGCAGGCGCCCACCACCACGCCTGGCTAATTTTTTGTATTTTTAGTAGAGGCAGGGTTTCACTGTGTTAACCAGGATGGTCTCGATTTCCTGACCCCGTGATCTGCTTGCCTCAGCCTCCCAAAGTGCTGGGATTATAGGCATGAGCCACCGCACCCGGCCAATGCAAGGTATTCTTTCAAAGGTGGCTATGGATATGGTATGGTTTAGATACTAACCCAAAGATTTAATTCTGGATAACTGGATAATTTGAAGGAGGGCCATAGAGATTCATTTGCTCTCCTAAACCCATAGCCTTATTTAGATAAAATTTAGATTTGGAGATGTAAGTCAAGATGTAGAGAGTGCTTTGAACATGTACAGGGGAGAGAAAAACTTATACATATTTAACTGATAGTATTTACCAAGATTTGAAGCAGGTACTTTATATACCACATTTATGAAATCTCCATAATAGCCATGTGAATTAAACACTAGTTTTCCTATTATACAATAGATGATCTTCTAGAGTTACCTGTAAGAAAAATTCAGAGATATAAATTACAATGGGCTCTTTTACTTGGGACCATGCCAGCCTCCTTACTTAATGTCTTCTACCCAGCACTATCTCCTGGAGGGAAAGAACTTCTCTCTTGATCATTCTTAGGCTCTTCTTCCCTGAAATTTTCTTGCAGTGAGAGAAGAGCAAATATTTATGGGAACACCGACTAAGGCCTACTTGTTTCTTTGTGAAGTTATTTGCCACCCGAGGAATTCTCACAATTGTGTAACCACAGAGAAACAAACCTATCTGTGGGCTGCATGACCCAAGTAGTTCCTGTCAGGTGGCCAAGCCAGGAGGAACACTTCTGACACCCAAATTTCCCAGATGAGTAGGGTTCTAGAATAGCAGGTTTCTCATATTAGTAAGGCCCAACTATTGATCATAAAGCTCAAGGTTTTCCAACTTGATTGGGTCCCCGCTGCCAAATCCAACTCTTTGTAAACATGTGTTTCTAAACACAAGAGGCAGCAGGGCATGAGATCCCCCTCTAGTGAGTCCAGCTGTGGTTGAGTCACGTATGTCTCTTCATGTTGTGCTAGAGCCTAGGGAACCCTGTCATTCACCAGCCCTGTGCCTGAGGATGTCTGTTTGAGAATTTCCTGTGGATTATTTGTGCTGCTTAGCTTAATTCTCAATTCAAAAATAGCTAAATGGAAATTATTTTCCCCATCCTGTTTTTTTTTTGTATAACTGTAGGCATGGCTTGGGGCAGAAATGATATTGGCAGAATTTAGGAGGCAAAACTCAATATTGAACTCTACCTGTGTAAAAAAGACAGAAATATTTCCTTTATGCTATTTGCTTTACCATTTCTCAGCTTAGTACTTCACATTTTAAATGGAAATATTTCAAAGCAAATAAAATACCTAAAAAGTAGTCATGACATTCTATGTAGTAAAAAATAAACCTATCAGCAGAAAGGTGGGATTTATATTTCTGCAGAGTGTACCTTCTGAGTTATGTGAGCATTAAAAAAGATGGGGGAAGAGAAAGAGCTACTTCAATTATACAAGATAAGTGTCACAGTGTTTTTAATTAAGAAAAAAAAAAACTGACCAAGGAGCAAAAGGGAGAGCTCTTGTTTTGGTAGTATCAGACTATTGATGAGAGTAGAAAATAGTCTGCATATGCCTATTAAGTTATTTTTCCTGCACTCTGCATCAATTCATATTACAGCTGTCAGAGTTGGTGCAAGTTTTCAAGCAAATTCAGGTAATGCATTCACTTTTCTTTTCCCCCATTTATTCTTCTCTCTAACATAGGGCCTTAAGTTGCCCTCAGACTTGCATCCTGCCTTATCATAACTAACCATGATATTTCTAGTAAAACTGGTGTCAACCTACTTGAAAGTACATTTCCATTTTTTCAGCAGACTAATTGTCTCCTTCAATCCAACATCTGCTTACAGAGATTTTAAATTAAGCCCCAGAAGATTAAATAAGTTATATAGTTATTAGCAAAAAGAGACAGCACCAGAATATATCAAGAATTTAGCAAAATGCAAATGCTATACCAATATCAAGTATAGCAAAGTAAGTCTTCCAAATGCAAAAGCCTAACAGAAATCTATGTATTTATTTTATTGTGTAGATGTCAATATAACACTTGTTAGTATGTATGAAATGGTGATTTGGAATCTTTCCTAAAGCAGCAAATGATAACTTATCCATGGATGTCTACACTATTTCCCTATTGACTGGCAATCTAATATTTAACTAAGCTAGCTTAAATTGAAGTACATTTCAATTGCATAATTTCCTTTGAGAGCAGATTGAAGTTTTAAAATTCAGTAGGCTGAGGTATATCAGATATGACCATGCTAAGGGAGAAGACTGATTTTCTGTAACTGATTGCCTCCTAAGAAAGTGAAATAATGAAGAAATAACCTTGGGCTTTCAAACTGTAGAAACATAATATTTGTTTCAAAAATAACAAAATAACAATAGCAATTAAAAAACTGAACCCTTGATTTATGAAAAAGTGTATTAAGATCTATCTAAAAAAACCTATTAGACTTTGCTAGAAAATTCTTAGAGAATACCTGAGGCTATTATTTCTATGGCAAAACGATGAAGATTTGGGTATTCAGTTATTTGCCTATAGACTCTTTATTCATTAATAAACATACATTAAGCATTAATTCCTGAAACCTGGTATAAAAGGTAAAAGAAATTTACTGGCAATTAGTTATATCAGGTTGCTAGTACCTAAAATGGTGGGAATCATAAAATAATCAAAAAATAAAAAATAACTTGTATTTTAAATTTACAAAACAGTTTAATGAATTGTTTTTATTAAATATATGTTTGTAACCATAACATTCATATCAATATAAATAGATACATGGCAGTGCTTGACAAGTTGTACCAAGTATTACAATTTTACATTTAATTTAGCCAGAAATTATTTCTAATATATGCTCAGAATGCTTTAAGCAACAAATGCCATCACCAGTGTTAAGGCCCCAGAAGTGGGGTTTGAAACACTAAGCTGTAAAGTATATTGGGCGTCTTTTTCTTTTTCTCATGTTATGAACATCCTAAGACTCTTTGAAATTGAATGTTGCTATTTTCAGAAGACAGTAAATGTGTGCCTTTTCAAAATCTTTTGATAGTTTATGCCATTTTTTTTTTTTTTTTTTTTTTTTTTTTTTTTTTTTTTTACCACAGTAATACTTTTAGAGCATTTTGGTATTTTTCAACTAATATATTTCTTCTTTTCTACTGCACAGTCTTGAAGTCCTGTCAGATTTCCCCATATGATCAACTCACTCCACATTCAGATGAATAGGTATAAGATCCATGCTGCCCAATTCTTCTATATGCCCAGCATACATAAATAAGGAGCTATCATTAAGAGCTTCACTACTATACCACTTGTTCATATAAGTTATTAAAAACAAGAGCAACTCTGTTCCCAAAAACGTTTCCACTGACAGCTCTAGGGAAACTAGAAAGCAGTAGCTGATATGAATGTAAAAAGGGGAGTGACTTTACAATATATGTCTTTCTTTCTTTATTTTCTAGGCTACAAAACTATGTTGAATTTCAACTTCATATTTGATTTTTACTGCATTGAAAAACTTCAGTAGTTATTTTTAACAATTTTTTATTCTTTCCAATACATACTGGTTGAAAATAAAATTAATCAAATTATTTCATTATATTGTTTTTCAGAGTTAATGAAATAAAAGTTTGATTACTTGTGTTTTTTATTCTTTTCCCCTTCTTTAGCTACTTCAGGAATATTAGCTTCCTTTACAGTTTTTTAAAAATTTTAAATTTATGAGTAACACATTTCTCTATCTTTTCCAAGAGATTTGCGTCTTATACTACTTTTTTGAGTAGACATGGTCAAGTATCATTGAAGGGGCAGCCAATTCCTGCTCTGTGAGGCCATTTTAACACCGCTGCCCCTAACCCGGAAATGCTTGTGTTACCATAGGTATTAATTATAAGGTCCTTCAGCAACATGATGTCAAAATATGCACTTGGTATATTCAAATAACTCATTGAAAAATAAATCGACAAATTTCTTGGCTTCAGTGGCCAGGCTATTAAATATTCTTTTTTTCTTGGATGGAGTTTCACTCTTGTCACCCAGGCTGGAGTGCAATGTTGCGATCTAGACTCACTGCAACCTCTGCCCACCAGGTTCAAGCCATTCTCCTGCCTCAGCCTCCTAAGTAACTGAGATTACAGGCGTCTATCACCACGCCCAGCTAATTTTTGTATTTTTAGTAAAGACGGAGTTTTGCCATGTTAGCCAGGCTGGTTTTGAACTCCTAACCTTAAGAAAGTGAAATAATAAAGAAGTAACTTTGGGCTTTCACACTTTAGACACAGAATATTTGTGTGTGATCCACCTGCCTTGACCTCTCAAAGTGCTGGGATTACAGGCATGCGCTACCGTGCCTGCCCATAAATATTTAATTCTTTAGCATTTCACTTTTGTATTCTTGGGTTCATATTTATGACCAGGTCTTGACACTGTGTCTTCAAGTAGCCCCTTGACGCCTGCCACAAATTACAGCTGTATATTGTGTTATCTCAATTACATAAAATCATGTCTATTTTCCTTTTTTAAGAAAAATCAAACTTTGAGTACTTAGGTATAAGTTTTAAACAAAACATGGTAATGAGAGCCTTTACATATTCAATAATTTAGCAGTCCAATTATATCCTTCTGT
This sequence comes from Chlorocebus sabaeus, assembly GCF_047675955.1. Lineage (NCBI taxonomy): Eukaryota > Metazoa > Chordata > Mammalia > Primates > Cercopithecidae > Chlorocebus > Chlorocebus sabaeus. Next base: position 41,852,387 of record NC_132913.1, read on the forward strand.
CCTCTAAGTCAACATGTTTCAATAGTGAGAGCATAGTAATTTTAAATCTACCTATATGGAAACCTTGTTCTTTTTTAAACAAAAAAGCAACCTTTTAGCTTTGATATGAGGCAATTATGTTTTTCAGTAATATCTGGGATCTATTCTACCTGTTACAATTCTGCATGTCGTAATAAGCCACATAAAACTGTTGTAGGAATTGAAGGGCTTGGGAAGTAATGCCTTTGACTCTTTGCTTACGTAACTCCCTGGCAGAAATTTTTCCTTCCAGTAAAAATATAATTTGAAAAGCTGGTTACTGCTCAAATCAAGTGTACCTGGGAGCTCACTAGATAAAGGAAATTTTTTTTTTTTTTTTTTTGAGATCTAGTCTCGCTCTGCCGCCCAGGCTGGAGTGCAGTAGCGTGATCTAGGCTCACTGCAAGCTCCGCCTCCTGGGTTCACAGCATTCTCCTGCCTCAGCCTCCCAAGTAGTTGGGACTACAGGCACAGGCCACCACGCTTGGCTAATTTTTTGTATTTTTAGTAGAGGCGGGCTTTCACCATGTTAGCCAGGATGGTCTGGATCTCTTCATCTTGTGATCTGCCCCCCTTGACCTCCCAAAGTGCTGGGATTATAGGTGTGAGCCACCTGCGTCTGGCCTAAAGGAGATTTGTGATAACAACTGAAAGAATGAAAAAAAGGCAAAAAGATAGTAGTTTAGAAGGTAAGTAGAATAATAATTATATGATTTCAGCTTTATTTTTAAGAAAAAAGGACTCATTCCAAATTAAATGTGGTTCCTGTTATCTGTGAAAACATTGAAAAGTTTAATGTTTTTATATTCTACTTATATTATTTCCAAGTTAAAAACCCCAAATACGTCTTTTAAGACAAAGTATGCATTTACTTTAAAGATAACTATTGCAGCTAAGAAACAAACAAAAAAAAAAGGTATTTCTTGAAAAATTTTAATTATCTTACCCTCAAATATCTTGTGATTACATGCTGGAATCAAATACACAATATTTTTAAAGATCCTAAAGCAGTATACTTAATTCTATCAAGGAAAAACTATTCAACATATATACCCTTCATATCTAAGTTTCCCTGAATCAGAAGGTTTCTAATTCAGGAGGTTGCTTGGAAAGGCTGATGTATGAAGTGCTCTAATTTCCACTTGCATTAGAATGCTGAGGTCCATTCCTTCTAAACATTTTCCGAAAACATTTTTGAGTATATCATTTATTCATTCATCCTTTCAATTGATCTGACAAGTCTTTTTTGAGCTCCAGCTACATCCTATGTTCTGTGTTTGGGATGTCGCGGTAAACAAGAAAGGCAAAATCAATTTGCTCTCAAGGGATTTATACTCTAATCAGGGAAATCCACATTTGTTTATATGTTTATATAAACAAATATGTTTATATCTTTATGTGCTTATATATGTTATAATCATGTATACAAATTAATAATTAAAATAACTTTAGATATTTAAAAAAATCCTGGATGACATTAGCCAGGATAATCTGGCAAGACCATTTTAAGAAGAATGCATTTCAGCTGCGTCATGAATAAGAAAATAAGCCAGCCAAGCAAATGTCTGATGTAAGATGTCTTCAGATAGAGGAAACTACAAGAACTGAACTTCTGAGACTGGTACAAGGTAAGAGATAGACGTAGACAGTAGTGGCCAGATGGAAAAAGACCTTATAGGCCTTAGAAGGAAGGAAGGGAATTTTTTTGTTTATTTTCTTTTCTAATGATATAATAAGGATTTTTATCATAGGAAATATGGGATCTGATTTATACTTTAAAAGATGAAACGGAAAGCGAGCTCTAATTAAACTAAATGGAAAGTGGACTAACTCTGGTAAGGTGTAGATTTAACTATGTTAATCTATCCTAGCATTGTTTCACTTTAAAAGACAATGTGCTGTGTTAGTGTGATTCTTTGTACAATCTTTCATACTAGAGGTAAGAAAAAGAAGTTTCAGTCAGAAACCTCCAAGAGTGTTTCTTATCTCTGGGCTTTTCTAAGATACCCTTTTCATTTCTCTCTAGCCTTTCATGCCAGAACAGGGAGAATCTTTCACCCAGTGGCATAGGGACCAGTTAGTTGGTTCATGTCCCTAGCAAACTTTCCTCTTATTCCACCACCAATTCCAGTCAACAAATTGGGAATCTATGGCCATTTGTTTCAAAGAGCTCACAGCCTCATTCACAACCAAAAATATTGCAGAGTGTACTCTGCAGTAAGAGCTATACCATAGTGTGAACACATTGCAAAAAAAGACAGAGGAGAGAGAACACTTCTGTCTTGCGGAAGTTAGGGAAGATTGTATAGAGTTGTGTTTGAGTGAGACCTAAAGACATCTAAAGTGGTTTTAGGAAGAGAAAATATGAATATAAAATTTTCTCTAAATTACAAGGAAAAGTAGCATGAATTAGAGCATGTAAGTATGATCATATATGATTTTTAAATAAATGGAAAAGCATATGACTTCATCAGAAAAAGTGAAGGTTTTTATGTCACTGGCAGTGGTAGCAAATAAAATGAAAAAATTTATTGTTTGTACCCATGGTAAGGCATATGAGCACTGATTTTTCAGGCCTTTAATGGAGAGTCAGCAAATAATTTTTGAGCATCAGGGTGACCACCAAATTGCTAAGGAAGAGTGTAAAGAATGGATTGAAGGAGCAAAAGGGCAAGAAACTAGCAGCCGGAAAACCTGTTAGAAGTCTTTGAAGTGATCTAGGTTAGATCAGCTAAGGGGCTGGACAATGAGAGATGGAATCAAATAGGGCAGAGAGATGAATTAAAGAATGATGTTGGTGTAGAAATGATAGGGTTCATATGTGAATCAGGTTTATCTGCAAGAATAAGTGACGTTAATGAAATTTATCAAGCTTCAGGCTTAGACTACTTACTGGATGCAGATGCTGGCAACCTACTAATCTATGACGTGGCCCAGGTATTCCAAGGATTATAGTCACTTGTTAGGCTAGAACTTCACCTAAATCTCCCCGTAATCATCCTAACTTCCAGTTTCTTTTTTTTTTCCCCCCATCGTTGGTGTTTGGTATTTCAATAATGAACGTGGCTCTCTTCAAGTAAGGTGCAATATGCTTTGCGTTTTAAGTTGCAAATATCTCCTGCCTACTAGTTTTGCCAGTGTGTTTAATGTTTGTTGTATTTTTCATAGATGAATTGATTTTGTTTGAGCCATTGCTCCTAACAGGTAATAAAGTCACATATTGTTTTCAGTCCTCCTTTATAAAGCAGCCATATTTTTCACTTATGGCTGATTCACATCTTCTCATGAATTTAATTTTCTTCCATCCACATTAATTATCTAACTAAAGATGATATACAGTTGTAATATCATATCAGTGACATAAATTGCCTATTACATAAAGTTAAGATATATTCAGTTACAAATAACAAAAGAGTCAATACAACTAATTTTTAATGGGAGATTTTTATGTTATATATAAAAAGAATAGTGCAACTACCAGGTTGGTTAATTGAAAAACTAAATATAAAGCAAAGAAATAGTTTCCTTCCATCATCTTGCACTGCTATGTTCGTCACACCAGGTTATCTTTTCAAGGTATCACAGATACCTTAAAAAGATATCACCTGTTCTGATAAAAAGATATCACCTTTTCTGTGATATCACTTTTTAAGATATCACAGAAAATGAATAATTCTTATATTGTGTCCCTTTACAAGGGTTTGAAAATTTTACTAGATGGTGTTGTCTAGATTTCCTCTCACATCTCATTGGCCATTTATACAACACTTGCTCTATCTAAGCCAATCAAATGTGATGGCAAGAATAATGAAACCACCATGATTGCCTTAGACTCATCCTTCTCTGAAATGCATGACCATCTAATACCTGAGCAAAATCAGGGTTTTACGTGAAAAAATGGAGGAGCATGGAAGATGGTTTTCTAAATAGGCAACTAATAGTATTCATCACTGCAGTATTCCTGAAGGATGTTTCTGTTGGAATATTTTATGATTTGTCAATTATATACCTTGATCTCTGGTAGATAATGCTCCCTGAATACCTGTCCCAACCTTGGAGCTTTTAGCATTAATTGGTCACTCATTTGGAGAAGACAGAGGAAAAAAAAAAGGCATCAGAGTTCTTACCTATTGTGACACAGTCTCAGGAATTTGAACTGGGCGTTGGCAAATTTCAATATTAGTCCTTGTTCAACTGCCCTTCCAGTGCCATCCATCATGCTATTAGGAATCTGGTCCATACATGCTGTTCTGTGGCTGTTCAGAAACTCCCTAGGAGAACTTTAAGTATTTTCTTCCAATTAGTGGGCTTTCTGTTTCAAACTCATCTATTTTGACCAAAGTGTAACTGTCTTCTAGTCTCAGAAGCATTTCTGATTCATGTAAGAAGCTAAGCTCTATTTTTGTATTCACTGGAAGTAATGGGTTAAAAAAATTAATTTCTCAAGCAATAGAAATGTATTTTGACAAAGATCAGAAGGTTCTAAAGATTATCCAAAAGAGGACACTGTTTGAAGCAGCATTTTCTAGTTTGCTGCCTATTTGACATTTGGCCATGCACTGATTATATCACATCTCAAAAGCAGCACTTTCCTACCTGCATTTCTGTACTATCCCATTGAAATAATACACATGAGAGGGCACTGATATTGTGAGGGGCTGCTCCAAGAAGTTCTTAGGACCTGGGGCAGAAGCTACAGATTAGAAGACCATGACAATGATGAGTATTGTTTCAGACACTAGCTAGCTTCCATTTTTGGAGGAACCAAAGTGTTGAAATTCCAGGTAGTCAGAGTGGTGAAAATTTTAAATTATGGAGTGATCATCCTCTTCACATCTCCCAGAAGCCATGGAGTAAATATTTTACAAACAATTAATTTTTGATCTCCAGTTACCCATGAATGATCTGATTACTTTCTATGAATGAAAAGTTGTGGTATAGTGATAACAGTAAAAAAAAGAATATTCTAGTGATTATTGCAAATGTCATCTCTTCATGCAGGAATATAGCATTAAAACAATTGGGACTTACCAGATCTGTATATGTGTGGGGCCACAAAGAAATTCTGATGAAATCCCACGCTAGTGTAACAAATGTTTTAGTTTTGCAATCTGTATATTTCCTGAAATTCAACAGAAAGCATGTCTTCAGTGTCCTGAGCATTTAAAACAAGAAGAAAACTTTATTTAAAAGGGTTTGATGGCAGAAGAGAAAAGTTAAAGTTTTCATTTCTTTCATCCTTTTATCTGCCTTAGTTTTTCTGCATTTCACATCTGTCTTTCTTCTCTGAATACCAAAAGTAATTGATGTTAACTTGATAGGGTCTTACAAATAATTTAAATTATTAAAATGTAGTTCCTGCAGGTATAAAGAATGTATCTATGCTATTTTATTCTTCGTTATTTCAGAATGACGTCCTGCCCTCCTACCCATGGTGTAGCCTTCTCCACTTATCTGAACACGAACGACATCTTTTATGTATAAAGACTAAAGTGAAGTGCCATGAATCATTTCTTTTTTAATGTTTCCCATGGAGCATTTCCTCTCCCTGTCAAATAGAAATCCACTTTATTCTCTTTTACAGTTAAACCTTAATGTATTTTCTTTTTGCTTGGAGTATTTTTCTATTTTACTTGGTTTCCGCATTGCTTCTTACATCAGGTTCATTTGCTCCATCACTCTGGGTGCCCATGCTATCTTTTTGTAATCTGACCTTGTTCAGGGAAATAGTTCTCTCAAAAGCACTAACTGTCCGAAACCATGACTATTTATAATAGGATGGTATAGTACACAGTAAGGATCCCCAAACCCTGGGCCTACTGGTACTGGTGCGTGGCCTGTTAGCAACTGGGCTGCACAGCAGGAGGTGAGGTGAGCAGGCAAGATAATGTTACTGCCTGAGCTCCACCTCCTGTCAGACCAGCGGTGGCATTCGATTCTAGGAGGATCACAAACTCCATTGTGAACTGCACATGTGAAGAATCTAAGTTGCGTGCACCTTATGAGAATATTCCTAATGCCTGATGACATGGGATGGAACAGTTTCATCCCAAAACCATCTCCCCTGCCCACTCTGACCATCGTGGAAAAATTGTCTTCCACAAAACCAGTTCCTGACGCCAAAAAGGTTGGGGACTGCTGGCATAGAGAGTCAAAACATGATTATGAATTATAAAGTTTTATAAAATTAAATAAATGAAACCTGAGAAGTAACCATTACAATTATCAAAAGCAGAATAGAGTTGTACATTTTTTAATCAACCATATGTATAGTGTAATAAAAGAAATCTTTACCATAGGGTCAGAAGATGCCCCTAACAACCTCTATGAACTTATACAAGGCTTTTCTCAGCCTCGTCATTTTCTTCCACATTTACAAATACATGGAAATATATGAATCTTGAACTAAATGATCACTGTGACCCCTTCCAGGTCAAATGATCTTGATTATCAACATAATAATAGGTTTTTTAAATTTTTATCTTAATCAACTGGAAATGGACTTTTTAATAAAAACATTAACATGGAATGCTTCCTCTTCTTATATGGAAACAACTCCTAAAGCACAAACTTGTAATTATGGTGCAGAGGAATCTTATCATAGGTTGCAGATTTTTAGGCAGTTTTCCATAATGAGTTAGAAATTATATGAGGGAAACTTATGATGGGGTCAGTTACTTATAATGCTTATTTTATTAGAGAATATAGTATACATTTTGATGGAATAAAAGCTATTTGGGAGGATATTGCCCTGTTCTCTCACTCAATTTTTTACATGTCTTTTATTCTACAGTTGCTGTCTAAGTCTTAATATCAAAATTTGCTCCCTATGTGGAAAATCTATTGGGTAACTATCCATTTGCTACCTAATCTGGGTAATGTTGTAGAACAGGTCTGTTCTCCATCATATATCCCTGTCTATCCAAATCGATGTTGTCTTTAGTGTGAATAATGAATATTTAGATAAACAATTTGAATAGAAATGTATATAACTAAAACTATTCAGTTCTGGGCTTTGGGATAGTAAGAGTTCAAAGAGCAAGAGTTTGAATGTGAAGGAGGGGTTGGGTAATATTTTCTTGGGGAAGCAGAATGCCTTAGTGAAAAGGGTACAAGAGTTCATATAAGGAAAGATAGACTCACTCAATTTCTTTTTCTTCTACTTGCTATCTGGGTGACCTGAAACAAAGGAATTGGCCAGATATGTATGTTAGGATTCACAGTTGTAGGTAGAAGAAACAAACTCTGGCTGATATGTACAACTTGATTTATTAGAAGGATTTATATATGACTCAGAGAAGCAGTAGAATAGTATTGCATTTCCATTATAATTACATTATAATTACATAGAATAGTAATGATGGTATGTGGTAAATATACAATTTTTGAAGCTGGTGTTATACTGATATTGTTTGACCTTTAGTACTAATACTCTAAAAACGGCTATTTGATAAGAACATGAAGAACTTAAATTGGACACTAGCTACTGAATGACTAGAAATTCTATTAGGATCTGTTCATTTAATTTTGTCTTGTCCTTTCTGAAAATGAATCTATAATTTCCAACTCTCAGGTAAAAAAACAATATTGAAATCTTCACGTAGTTCTATTGATTAAAATTTTATTTAGGAGATATAGACGTTAAAACAAGCTTATAATAAAATTATTATACCATTAAGATGGTTACCAGAAAGACTTCTGCATTTTTCCTAGTTCTTTGTTTTACTTTTTTCTCTTAGTGTTTCCCCCCCACCCAATCTTTCTAATTATCACCTACTCTACCTATAGCCATCTTAGTCAGTTTTGGCCATATACATTTACTCAGAATTCCAGAAGAAATTAGATTGTATAGTACATGGTTGACTTCCCTTTATGTTAGCTTGACAAATAGCAAGTGACAAGATTAGCCATCCAGGAATCCACAATTAAAGAATATGGTTTAATCATAACCATGTTAATCAGACTGGCAGAATTTTTTGCTCAGTCCTCTGATAAACCAGCAACAAAAATTACCAAAGTCCTCGTTGGTATAAAGGGAGGCAAGGATAATTTGTGAAAATGATAGCTTTTGCTGGAAAGATACAGAGGTTTACTTATGTTTTCTAGAATGTTTTCATTATATTTTCTAAAATAAGAGAATTAGCTTATGGTGTGAGATTCGGGGTCCTGGAGTTTTAGAATTTTAACTGCTTTCAATGAAAAAGAAACATTCATTATGCACAATACTGTTGTTATGACCATTTTACTTTTTAAAAAAATTTACAAACAAGGACAGCACGTGTTTTAAGTTATGCTTCTTTGCACTATCCATGACCTGTGAAACTGTTATTACCATCAGTGAAAGGATGAAAGAAATCATCTGACCTTGGAAAATACTAACCATTTACCTTTAGTCACCAACACTTTCTTGTGATGAGATGTTCTGTCAGTGGCTATACTTATACTTGTCATCTCAGGGTAAATGACTATGTACTGTTTCATTCATACACTGATTTGCAGATGTGCAAATTAGAGACGTCTACTAGCTAACATTCCTTTTCACCCAAACTGCAGAGGGGAGATGCTTTCACTCTATTAGTTATATGATTACTTTGCTGAGACCATTTAATGCTAATATGTGCTTTTGTTTGCATTCATCTTTTTGCTTTTAGTTCTGCCAGCATAGTCAGTTGTTACCCCCCTCCTCGTGTGCCTCAGCCTAGCTATTGGAGCCATCTACCTAGCTGACTTAGTCTCTATTTCCATAGAAAATAGACATATATGAGTTTAATAATTCCCTATGACATGGCAAAAAAAAAAAAAAAAAAAAAAGAAGCCCTGTAGAGACTTATAAACTATTCTTTACAGGCACCTAAGAATGAAATATCACATTGCATGATAAGAATAGTGATGTGACACAATTAATGGCCTGTGCTAGAACTGCCATAGTGAGGCTTTTCATATTTTTAGTCATCAGTCATTCATTGAATATGTATCAATACATGTGTGTATTAGAGTTCCCCAGAGAAACAGAACCCGTAATATATATATAAAGATATAAAGAAAGAGACGTATTAGGAGGAACTGGCTCATGAAAGATTACGGAGGCTGAGAAGTCCCACAATTTTCTGCAAGCTGGAGGCTCAGGAAAGCTGGTGATGTAGTTCTAGTTAAAACCTGAGGCCTGGGAAGCAGTGGAGCTGATGATGTACTCCCAGTTTTAGAGGCCAAAATACTGAGAAGCAGGGAGCTGGAGTCTGAAGGCCCAAGAACCAAGAGCACTGATGTCTGAGGGCAGGAGAAGATGAATGTCTCAGTTTAAGCAGAGAGAGCAACTTTGCCCTTTCTCTGCCTTTTTATTCTTTTCAGGCCCTCAATAGGTTGAATGGTGCCCATTGGTGAGGGCAGATCTTCACTCAGTCCACTGATTCAAATGCTAATCTCTTCCAGAACACCCTCTTAGACACACCCAGAAATAATGTTTTACCAGCTATGTGGGCATCTCTTAGCTCATCCAAACTGACACAAAAGCTTAACTCGCACAACACCACATCTCTCTCTCTTCCTTTCTTCCTTTCTCCCTTTCTCCCTTTCTCCCTTCCTCCCTTCCTCCCTTCCTTCCTTTTCTTTTCTTTTCTTTTCCTTTCCTTTCCTTCCTTCCTTCCTTTTTTTTCTTTCCTTTCCCTTCCCTTCCCTTTCTTTCCTTTCCCTCCCCTCCCCTCCCCTCCCCTCCCCTCCCCTCCCCTACCCTTCCCTCCCCTCCCCTTCCCTTCCCTCCCCTTCCCTTCCCTTCCCTCCTTCCTTTCTTTCATACCATTATCTGTTCAGGCAGAAAGTAAAAGTCATAATAAAGTATTTTAATAGTAGTATAGTCTAAATTCAGAAAGACCTATGTTTGAATCCTGACCCATTCTCTTACTAGCAAGTTTACTTAGCGTCCATGAAATGGGTTTTACCTTTTGGGATTATTCTGAGGATATGATAAATTGATAAGCTTAAAGTGGCAAACAGGGTCTTACCGAATCTGGGTCCCACTTTTAGGTGTGTAGTTTTGGGAAATAAGCTGCTTCATGATGCTCTAATGCAGATACATGTATGTTATAGATTCCCTGAGGACTGTAAATCACATTGCTATGATGAAGGTATTTGGTGACAAGGACATAGCAGTACAGTGATTGTGATGCCATGGAGCTAGTATAAGTAGGATAAGTGGTTTTATTCTATATATAGCCATGGGCAAGAGGAGATGGGTATCCCTTTGGATATTTATATTTTGCCATTCCTTAAAAAATTATATTGCTTCAAAAATAATTTTCACTTTATAATTCATTTATACTTTTTTTTTATTAAGTAACTTTAAGTCATATAAAATTTGTAATGGTAATGATTCAAGAGAATCCCAAAATTGTGTTTAATAAAAGTTTTACAAGTAGCTTTTCTACATTCCTTTATCTGTCATTACATTTGATTTGTTTCTAATTGTCTTTGATTGTCTCTCTTTCCCATTCTTGGAGCATCTCTCGCTATACTCTCTACATGACCCTCAGTGATTACCTAGGTCCTACTTCCTTAGTAGATCAGGCCTGTGTTCTTTAGTTCATCAATTGCTTACACTTCTAACTACAAACTTATCTGATTCTCAACTATCTCTCTCTCCTTGCCTTTAATCACAAATGGTATAGGGTACTTCTCTTTCTTCAGGTCAAACCAGGTCAACCCAGGTCAATCTCTTGTGTTCCTGACTTCCATCTCTTAAGAGACTGTGAGCTCTTCAAGGTCAGTTATTATGTCCTAACCACTTTGGTCTTCTCTAGCAGGTGTGTAGAAGGCCTCCTTATATCTGCTGGGCCTTACCATTTGAATGACTAAACTGGACGTTCTTTGCTTGGGCTTGCTCTAGCACCCCAAGTACCTCACTCTACTGACACGCACTGCATATGGAGATCCTAGATAATTAATCCCTCCCTTCCCCAACCCAGGTTTCGCTCTCAAATGATGACTTCTAAAAGTTGGTATATAAATATTCCAGCTGTCTTGCTCCTCAGGCAGGATAACTAGGTTGAACATGCTCTATATTGGCTACCAGAATTCATCAGTCTGATTCAATTCTAGTTGACCCACAGTAATGCTTAATAATGTACCTTTCATCAGTTGTTATCTTTTCCCTGTTTCTCTTTGCTTTCCACTTCCCCTACCCAGGTGCTTCCCTGGATCACTTCCCAAGGAAATAACTTGCAAACAAATCTCAGTGTCAGGGTTTGCTTTCAGGGATATGTAAAAAAAAAAAACAAAAATGTTTTCTACACCCAACTCTGAGACTATCACATAGAGCATTATAAGTGTTTGTTGAATGAATAAATGAATAAAATTAACAAATCATGAATCTTGCCATGTTACTTGAATTCATGTGAGCTAAACTGTGTTTTAAGGTTTTAAATAACTCAGCTACTACTCTTGCCATATTTTTGCACTACATGTTATTCAGTATCTTGTCTATATTGTAGTAAACTTAGATTATCTTTGCTATAAATTGCTTTATCATGTCAGTACATATTCTTTCATGTTAATATTTTTCTAGATTGTAAAAACATTCCCAGGAGATTAAAGCACGTGCAGTCTACATGCCAGGAATGGTTCACAAATAGCAGAAGTTTAGGCTAGTAATGCCAGCTTTATCTGCAAAACAGATCACAATGACAATTGCAAACTTCTGCTGTTGATGTTGAAAACATACATTTGCTGTGCCTCCTACATAAAAATAAAACCTAGTCACAGAAGACATATTTGTGCTAGGCAGAGACCTCATTAGAAGCCCTTATTACTTCTCAGCTATCTGGGGCCAAAATACCCTTGAATATTTTTTTTGATCATTGCCTCTCTTAATTTTTCCGTAATTATAAAGTAAATTAGGCACCATGTAAAACTTTGGGATTTGAAGATGCTTTTTCTCTTTGTCCTCCACAGTCCAGCAGAGGGAGCAGTGTGTCACCCAGAAAAGCTTCAGCCACACACAGACCTGAGCACTGGAATCTATGAGACAGACAGATGCTTGGATTTCAGTGACAGGTATCCTTGACATACGCTGAGAGCAGAGACTCAAAAATGCTAGTGAAAATGGAAAGGACAGTCACATACACAGTGAAATTTGAGAGACTGAGTCAAACACATCTCAATCAACATCTGCTTTATAATCAGTTCTATTGATGCACTGAAGATTCCTCTGAAAAAAAAGAAAATATTGTTCAGAAGAAGAGAAAGCCACCCTTGGGAATTACAACTGATGAAAATCTTCAAATGGGTTAGTCAGTAGGAAGCAGTGAGTATGAAGACTAGCAAATTAAACTTTGGAGTCATGCTGTGGACTCAATTCCTGACTTTCACGTATTAACTGTGTGACTTTATTCAAGTGATATAATACCTTGAACACTCACATTCCACTCTTTACCTTAAACGTGGGGATAATAACATCATCATCACAGTACAGTTATAAGTATTAAATACCATAAAAGGGCTTAGCATGAATCATCAATAGTATCTCAGTAAATGTTAGCCCTTCTTGATCGATTGATTAAAGTCATTTACCATGACCCTCAGGAAAAGAAACAGGCTAATGTGAAATCCAGGGCAAATAATGAAACATGGAAAATTACACAGGTAGAAAATTCTAGGGAGGAGATAAAATGATAGGTCTTGAATTTTGGAGGCTGCCCAGTGTGCATCCTCTGATACTAGGCATCAGAGAGTAGAAATATGAGGGTAGGAGAGGTCACCAGAAGCAGCAGGAAGTAATAGTATTTAAGTCAAGTACTGCCTCGTTTACACATTTAATCTGGCTTGATTGTGCCACAAAAGTCTTCTTTCTCTAAGACCAAAGTGTTCAAAAAGAGGGTGAAATAACTAAACTCGATGCAGAGCTTTCTTCAAGTCAAATTTTCTGGAGTATACAAAACATTAAAATGTTGGCAAAGGCATAAGAATACTTGGCATCAAGGGCAACTAGGAATAAATGTGGATTGAGCTTCCTTTTTTTGTGTATATCAATCTTATTTTAGCTCTGTTTGGATATGGGCCAGCCCTTGGAACGCAATTTTTCCCCTGCTCTTACCTCAAAAATCATCATTGTGTCCATTATCCCTGCCTATCTTTCAGGAGTATCATTCCTCTGTGTTAGATTTTTTGGAGGTGTATCCACAGCTGTATGGAACCAGAAACAACCAGTGCTAAAATAATTTATCCATGCTGCAATCTGATCCTTTCCTCTTTCTCCATCTCCTTCTGACTTCTTATTCCTCCCTTGAAAATCAACTGTTTTATTTCATAGTCCATTACATTTTACCTGTATATTTCCCCTCAATTTTTGTGCATGTATATCGAAGGGTTGTTGCTGTGGCAACCTTCTGTGAGGAAGCTTTTGAGCTGTTCTATTACTATATATTAAGGTAGATTATAGAAGGCATCATTTTTAAAATAGAAAGAAATTTAACCAAATTTATATCTAAAAATGTTAGAGCACCAGGACTCTGAGTGTAAAAATATTCTGTAATTGAGTTCATTATTTACAAATATTATTAGTGTTATTACTCTTTGTGTTCACTTTTACCTTGGATTTGGAGAACCATTTTCATTTTTTTTTTTTTCCTTTTTACCCTAGAGCATACTGCAAGTCGGCATCTGGTATAATTATTCTCAAGTGTATTTCTCAATATATGCTATATAATAAATGTCTCTCTCTTTATTTTCTTTAGTTTTCAATAAATATTTGCTCATAATTTTTCTTTTCCTCTTCTGAATTACTCTTTGTGAAGCAAAACTTCCATGTATAGAATGTGTACTGGATCCTCTTTTAGATGAATCTGTCACGTATGAGACCATCATGCCCTCAGAGTGTTATGGAAGAGCTGTGATTTCTGACCGGGACTCTCCGGTAGGTATCAAGAAATAGGAATATGGAAAGTGAAGTCTAACCTTCTGCAGTTTCTGTAGTTTTTCCTTTTCCCTCATTTCCACAGCTTCTACTTATGAACTGGAATTCTCTTGTTCTTCCACCAGTGGTGTTTATGGCACATGCAAACATACAAACACACACTTCTCATTCAGAGAATTGTAGAGCTTACCAAGGAATTTACATATTGCTTTTGGTGGGAAAGGTTTAAAGTGCATCTTCCTTATGGTTTCTTTTTCATGGCTCTGTTTTACCCTCATAGTCTACATTTTTCAAGCCTGTGTCTTTAGAGTCTCATAACTTTTAGGTGCACTAGACCGAGAATTCCTGAGAAGAGAAGTTATAGCTTTCTCATTTTTAACATACCGTAGCACAGGATCCGGCACATTAAAGGCACCTGGTAAATGATTTGTTGTGTGCCGTAATGAAGGTAATACAGATACTATATATACATAATTTTATCTTTTTTTTTTTTTTTTTTTTTTTTTTTTTTTTTTTGAGACAGAGTCTTGCTCTGTCGCCTAGGCTAGAGGGCAGTGGTAGCACCTAGGCTCATTGTAAGCTCCACCTCCCGGGTTCACGCCATTCTTCTGCCTCAGCCTGCTGAGTAGCTGGGACTACAGGCATCCACCACCACGCCTGGCTAATTTTTTTGTATTTTTCTTGGAGACGGGGTTTTACCGTGTTAGCCAGGATGGTCTCCATCTCCTGACCTCGTGATCCTCCCGCCTCGGCCGCCCAAAGTGCTGGGATTACAGGTGTGAGCCACCACGCCCGGCTATATACGTAATTTTAAAGAATCATAACCATTGTATTATGTCCACTGGAATTAACAATGTGCCATACAGTGTGTCCCCCATGTAGCAGTGGCATCAAATGCACTGCTACATAGGGGACACAGGCGTGGTGACTTACGCTTCTAAAACACAATCCCAGCACTTTGGGAGGCAAAGGCAGAAGGGAAGCTTGAGCCCAAGAGTTTGAGACTAGCGTGGGAAACATGGCAAAACCCCGTCTCTTGGCAAAACCCCCCAAAATACAAAATTAGCTGGGTGTGGTGACACATGCCTGTAGTCCCAGCTACTTGAGAGGCTGAGGTAGGAAGATCACCTGAGCCTGGAGAGATTTAGGCTGAAATGAGCTGTGATTACACCACTGCACTCCAGCCTGGGTGACAGAGTGAGCAGAATGAGACTTTTTTTCATTCATATATATATATATATATATATATATATATATATAATTCATATATATGAATATAATATATAATATATACATATTTATATTACATATTTATTTACATATAATATATATTTATATATTGTATATAAATATGTAGACAGAAAATTCATATATATGAGAAAATTCATATGTATGAATATAATATATAATATACATATTTTTAATATACGTTTATTTACATATGTAATATATATTTATATATTACATATAAATATGTAGACAGAACACTCATATATATATGAGAGAAAATTCATATATATATATGGAAGTTAATTCAGTTCATCTTAATTTTTTTCTACATTTTTGGACTGATTGAATGGCTATCCTAAATAATTTGTCTTTACTGACACTTGTATAATAGATTCCTACCAGTACTGAAATGTGTTGAAGTGGTCTGGCACTTCAAGGAATACTTCATGAATTCTAAGGAGTAAGGCCATTCCCCTACCTGACATATTTGGTACAGAAGATTTAACCTCCAAAGTATCAAGCTTATTGTGAAAACTAAGGTTTTGCTTTAGTATATATTTATATTAGAAACTTCACTTTTTCAGTTCTTTTCAGTTTAATATAACAAAAAGCTTTAAAATATCTCAATATATATTAAAAAATAAACTTTCTGTTGATGTTCTAATTTTAACCAACCATTTAAATTATAGAGTAAGCCATTTCCCTTCACACTTTATCAATATCAGAATTATATAATTGCTATTTTAATTGTTCAGTTTTAATTTTAAATTTATCTTTTTGAGACAGAGTCTTGGTCTATCACCCAGCTGGGAGTGCTGTGGTGCGATCCCAGCTCCCAGGTTCAGGTGATCCTCCCACCTCAGTCCCTCAGGTAACTGGGACTACAGGCAGGCACTACCATATCTGGCTAATATTTTAAATTTTTTTGTAGAGATGGGGCCTCACTATGTTGTGCAGGCTGGTCTCGAGCTCCTGGCCTCAAATAGTCCTCTAACCTTCGTCTTTCAAAATGCTGGAATTGTAGGCCTGAGTCACCGTGCCTGGCTTCAATTTTGATTTCAGAAAATATAAATTTAGTGCCTGCTGTTCAAAAATATCTTCCATTGGAATATTCTTGATGTGTTGGCCATCTAAGCAGTATTGTCCTATGTGCTGGTAATAGATAGCTAGTGGGAAAATGAGCTTTATAATTCTGTAATTTATATTTTTTATTTCTCCTTCATCCATTTTTCAATAATTATTAAATTTGGGATTGTGATGTTTGTTTTCCCATTACACATTTTTTTCTAGGAAATTATATAAACATCATAAATTGTTTCTTTGATCATGAATTTTCAAATATTTCAGAATAACAGATTATAGGTACATATTCATTCTAAAGTGGACAATTTGGTAATATGATACTAGGTTTTTGCAAATATATGTACATATGTATTCATATTTTATATAATGCTTAAAAAGCCATACTTTTATCATCTCTGGCCCTTACCTCCTTACCTGCAAAGTGAGGGGTTCAATTGAATTGTTTTTGCACAACAGCTTCTGGGCTTTAATTGCCATATTCTGAGTATAAATTCATCTTAAACTTATGATTACCTTTCAGTTTGACTCTCAATGCTCTTCCATTACTTGTTCTTTCACTAATTTTCCCCACCATTCACAGTGTCTCATCAGTCAGAAAAAGAGTATTTCTTGAAACCGTCCTCTCTTTCTCATCTTTAATATGTTGTCCCGACCCGCAGGATCGTCAATGTAGGCCCTAGAAGAGGGAGTGGGAACTCGGGGGGACAAGAGACACGAGAAATGGAGACAAGACAGTATCCTGATCAAGTCTCGTTTATTGGTGGCAGTGTAATGCCTTATATAGACCAGCAAGGGTGGAGGTTGGGCCAGGGCGATGATGGTGGCCCTGCAGTGGGCGTGGCCAGGTAGGTATTGGTTTCTTCGGTGGGACGTCATGTTGCGCCTGCACCGTAGGTTGGTAATTTTCCGGGCGCGGGATGGCGCCTGTGCTGTAAGTTGATCATTTTCCCCGCGCGGGAAAATGGGTGATGAAGAACCCGGAAGAGCGCCATTTTGTATTGGCGTATGAGACAGCAGAACAAGGAAGAAAGTAAATCTAGGGAGGAGGCATAAAGTGGAAATGTATAGAGCTCAGGCGTCAGTCGTCAGTTATAATCGCTATGGCCGGGCCACGCAGCTCCGGACAATATGTTATTGACATATTAAACATAAACTTGTTTGAGTTTATTTCTCAATGTCTTACCTATGGTCTATATCCATTTCTCCATAATGGTCCAATCCATAATCATATATTGCTTGGAAAATTGCAGTAGCCACCTAAGGGGGTCTCCTTGAATCTGTTACTCTCTTCCAATCTCCTCTTAAATGGTACTCAGAGATATCCTTTACAATTCCAATTGCTCATATCATTTTCTGCTTGAAACACTGCATTGGGAATAAAAAAACAGCTATGTTAACTGGTCGTGCTAGACCCTAATTAATCTATTCCTACTCCTGTCTGTTTCTCCACTTCTATCTTGGTACATTTAGTCATCTTTTTTTCTTCATTTTTCCATATTGGATGTCTTTCAGTTCTTCAAACATGCAATATTTTCATATGTCTCGAGTCTTTTGGTATTCTCTTCTCTGTCAGCATCACATTAGCTCATCCCATTCTACTTTTACTACTGAACTTTTGCTTATTTTCTGCTGTCCACCCCAGAAACACTTAGCTAGGGGAGACTATTGAGACTCTGTATGAGAGCAAGATGCTGTTATACACTCTACTTGTTTCATATAATATCTTAATCTGCCAGAACTCATCAAAGTACTAAATATTTTATAATTCATAAACATATTACTTCCATTAGATGAGAAGCTCTCTGAAGAGGGAATTGTGTCCATTTCATTCACCATCAGGCATTAACTATTAAGTCCACTGTAGAAGTAGAGAAGAACCACCTATTGGTAAGCTGGTAATATGTACTGCATTATAGATGACACGTCTCAACATAGGATATGATCATCCATCCCTGTAAAAGAGAGCTTTATAAAAATAGAATTATACAGTACATACCATTTATAACCTGTTGTATTCACCTGCAAATTCAATAAATTGTCAATATGTACATGTTCTCACAAAAATTTGCATCGATTTTTGTAAACTGTATAGAAGTTAATCATAGGAATTGAATACTCTTACTATTTTTTACCTGTTTTGTTTGCTTTGTGTTTTTTTTTATTAAAACAATTACATAATCATTCAGAAAACTATGTATTTTGTACTACCTTGATCATTTCCAAGGGCAGTGTTCTACAAGTTGTTTACTTGGTGTATCCCTAAAGCAGAGGAGAATAGAAGTATGCCAGCCACACCTGAAATGGCTCTTATAATAATGGAGGATTTTATACACATATACATAATATGCCTATATTATATTTACATTATATGCATGTTATATGTGCATACATATGTAATATTTTCTTTAAATAAAAGCAGATAAATTTGAAATACAATTTATAATCTGTGTGTTCTGACAATACATTTGAAACTGTTTACAAAAAATACTAACGATTGCCTGTGGCTTCACTGTGTGTTTAGTAAGATATTATTGCATTGAGTCTATAAATTTTTGAAACAGAACCAAATTACATGGCCTATAAAATCCAACATCCTGCTAACTTTTGTATTCTTCTTTGTATTATTTCAAGAAACTAAACTCATATGTATGTGTATGTACAAATGACAATATTTTCATTACTTTATTCTTTTATAATAATTCATGAAGGGAAATGGCAGATTGCTGCTGAAGGACAAAGTACAGTCTTTTCGGTTTACTTTTGAGAACATTGATAGGTCTCATCTTGGTTGGATGTGGAGACACTTGGGTATTGTGGCGGATTAAAAGAATATCTGATCTACTTGTCAGTCTATTTCAAAATCCAAAGTCTTCTCTCTTTTTTTTTCCTATGCAAATAAGCCAAAATTCACTAATAATTCATGATATCCATCAGCAAGATTTAGCACTTATAAATCAAATTTGCTTTCATTGTGTTTTGTCATGTGTAGTAAAAACAGCCACCCATTTGTCACTTTTAACATGCACAATTTCAACAAAAAAACTTTAAAATTTATGAAATAAGTTAATTCAATACTTATAATTTATTATTAAGGTTGGTGAAATGCTTATTGATCTTAAGTAGATGTTTTCTCTCTTTTTTAAATGTTCTTTTCTTTCTTTCATAAAAATCAATTCAACAGATAATTTAACATTTTTATCAGAACATTCTTTCACATTACATCAGCATATAGCTTCCTAGGATAAATTATTCTTAAAAGTTTTCTCCATTTAATTAAATATTACTTTAAAAAATATTCAAGACTTTTTACACCAAAGAAAAAGCATATTTTTTCATTGTGTTTATTTCTACTGAGCACAATTAAAAAACAAAACTTTGATGCAACATATATTTGATGAAAAATTAGGAGGTGGATTCTGATACATAAAGGTTTGGATAAAAACTATCACTCCACAGTTCTTTAGTGTCAAGTTCATTATCCAGAAACCTCAGGTCAAGACAATGATGAACAAGATTTATGATTTTATGTACTGCGTTTTCCTACCTATCTTTTCCATCAGAGTTTTCAGTTATATATCCATTTTTTATTTTTAACCACAAATCTACATTGTCAATTAAATCATACTTTTAAAATGGATATAAATATTGATATTAAAATTGCTAACCTCACATGTTTTAATCTTTGCCGTTAATAAGTAACTCAAAGATAAAGTGTAACTAGGCTGGGTGCAGTGGCTCAAGCCTGTAATACCAGCACTTTGGAAGGCCAAGGTGGGATGCAGTAAGGAGATAAAGAACAGCCAAGGCAACATGGCAAGACCATATCTAACAACAACAACAAAAAGGTCAGGTGTGGTGGTGCACATCTAAAGTCTCAGCTACTCAGGAGCTGAGGTCTGAGGATGACTTGAGTCTAGGAGTTCTAGGCTGCCATGACCTATCAACACCACTGCACTCCAGCGCAGACAACAGAGCTAGATCCTGTCTCTAAGAAAATAAAATCAAAAAGTAAAAACTGTAAAAAATTGCAACATTCACAAGGGGTTGAATTGGTTTACTTGAATATATGATTCTTTGGTGGCGGGGCCAGGGGAAGGTGAATCAGAACACAGAGAAAGATTATAAATGACAGGGACATATAAAAATATGAATTTTAGTAAACTCTTAGTACCCACTAAGAAATCACACAGTCTACAGTAATTGCGCAAAGAAGTGGAGACTAACCATTAGCCCAATTCATATTGACTGCATTTTGCAGGTTCACTAATATGAAAGTTCCACATTTGTCAATCTATGCTTATAGAAATGCTACTTTTTTGATGTCAAGAAAAGAAATGAATTCTCCTATCTTAAATCAAGATGCTGATAATTTGAATATATTTTAGTATGCCATCTCACTGTCTTGTAGATACACAGGAAAGTCAAGTTTGAGAAGACAATCTTAGGATATATTTTTAGAAGTGGTTTTCATCACTGGGTCAAAGGATACTTCTAAGTAAGCATTTTATTTGTTTTCTGAAACTGCCCATTTGAAAGGTAGTGCAATTTTATACTTTCACCACTAATCAATATGTGTTTGTTTTCCTTCTTGTAACAGCATCAGTGGGTTTTTCTGCTTAATTATTTTATGTGAAAAAATCTCTTATTATGAAGGGAAAGCTAAGGATAAAAACAGAAACAATATTGCAATTGACAATGTGAATACCATAGTAAGGGTCTTTAACTTGGGTATGATAAGTGGACAAAATGTACATGTGTAATCCTCTAGACCTTTTCAACAATTCCCACCCACCTGTCATGGTCAAATCGTCAAAAGACTGTTCAAATCAGCAGCAGAGTCTTGTTGTCAGCACACAAATTTATTCTGGAAAGACAAAGGAGTTATTCCTTCTACACAAAGACAATCAGGAAGTGCCACATGCTCAGCATGGCCTAGTGAGATTATACCACATCTCATCTCAGCTCCACCAGCACACCCAAAAGCTAGCATAATATATGGCAGAAAGCACACACTTAATATTAGAATATGTGGATGGATAAATGAAGGGGTTTGTATATGAATGGAAGGGCAGATGTCCTGAAAAATGTTATATTGATTTAAAAACTTGAGTATCTTGGGTATACAATGAAAAAAAGAGCAAATTTTGAAAACCTATGTATATTTTCTCTGATTCTTTTATTATGACTTTTCAAAATTTGGAATATATGAAAAATAAATTTTAATAGTTTTTTTTTTCCTAAATAGAATGACCTACGTAGTCCTGAAAAATAATAAAGGTAATTTATAATATTTCACTTTTCTCTTCCAGGTCAAGGAATTCTATTTTGAGGGAAAATATCCAAGGAGACATTCTAAAATTACCAGTAACAATATCAGAAAAGCAAAACCACATATTTAAATGTCCATAATTTTTTTAAACATTTAATATCAGATATTTTACTGAAAGTCTTGACAAATAGGTCTTCAGTTTTTCTCAATGTGGACAGATCTAATGTCACTTATTTTCACTTTGTGAGTATCTCTAATGTTACATTTTATACTCAAGATGTCTTCATTCATTTAAGCAGCATTTCTTTTTATTTCAGTTTATAATTAGCCTTAATCTACACTTTCATTCTTATTAAGTAGTTGAACAGATGACAATTTCTGGAGGGATTTCATAGTACACTGCACAAAAGAAGACAGAGTTTCAGAAGGGAAATTTCTGGCAAAAGTAAAAGCTTGGGTAAGGATAAAAATATGTGTCATTGCTTTTCTTGGAGCAAGTATGGTTTAAAATTATTTCTGAAATGTCTGGAGATTAATCCTGAAATGTTGTCTACATCTCCTACCATCAACATTTAAATCTGAGTTTCATATAACTCTATCTAGAGATGAATCTCTTGATTAAATTACTAATAATAAAAGTCAGGTATAAATAAACCATCATCAAATAAAAAAGGATAAGTTAAACATGAAATATTCAGCTTCAAAAAATCAAATGCATTAGCTATTTTGGTTTGTGAGAGAATAGTGATTAAGGGTATTAATCATATTAATTTTGAAAGCTGTTTCCAGAATTTGTTTTCAAAAGTAGGAATGTCACTCATTGGATTGAAAAACATTCAAATTCAAATTAAAAACACTTTCCCTCTTAGGAAAAAACATAATTCTATAGCTTCAAAGAATATGTTATCATTTTTTGCATTTCTATTCTATTTTCTCCATATGTGATATTATTTCCATATAAATATGTATTTAAACTACTCTTGGCATTTTTTTTTTCTATTTTGAAACTGATTTTATCAAATAAAATTGGGAAATTTGGAAAAGCATATAACAGAGCAGTTACAATTCTTTGTGTATATGTGTTTCTTGCTCTCTCTCCCTCTTTTTCCAGTCTACACTGTACTATGTTTATGACTTAATATCCTACTTATTTTCACCTAACTGAGTAATAAGATTAGCAATTCCTCATGATCTCATAGTTGTTTACAATTGAATAAGTGGTAGCATAATATTCCATCAACTGGAAATTCTATTTAGATTGCTTCCAACTTTGCTTTTACAAATAAAACTTCAATGCACATTTTCATAAACATATTTATGCACAAATTTCTGATTTTTTCTAGGTATATTTGTAGAATAAGGTATATGATCATTTTTTAAAAGTCTGTGTTATTTGGCAAATTGCTTTCCAGAAATATTCTGATTTATGATTATACCAACATTTGAGAGAATGCTTATCTCACAATGTGTTCATATTATCAATTGCAAACTAAAAACTATACCTCATTTTGTTTTAGTTATCATTTAGGCTGTTTATTTTGTATATTTATGAATATGAATTCCATAAATTGAATTTTTATATTTTTGATCCTCATAGTGTTATACTGAATGATGTATATACTTTAATATAACAAGATATATATGTTTTAATGGATCAAAATTATGTCTACATTTTAATGTGTATATATTATAAATAATATGTGAATATATACTTTACGAAAATACATTAATTTTAATCATCAAAGGATTATATGTATACATACATCTATCTTTACAAATCTTTACACAGATTAAAGCTACATAATATCTTTGTGTTTTACTTATTTTCATCTAATAGTGTAATATTAATTTCTTATGGTTTTTTACATTGTTTGAAACAATGAAAAGCGGCAGCATAATATTCTATCAATTGGAAATTTATAGTGAGATTGAGTGAAATGTAAAACTTAAAATAATAAAATGAAAAACTGAAAAGATATCCAAATATAAGAACAAAAACCTTCTTGTAGTCTCACTTCCCTGACTGCCTTTGTTTTGAGTCTCTGGCAAAGGCTGGCTTTTTTGATATAGGACGCTCTGAATCAATAGGTTCTCTTCCCATTTTGTAATCTTCATTTCCTTTCATTGTAACATGTGTCTTGAACCTGAATACTTTGTGGAGTTTTGAAATTAGAACCATATAAAATTATTATTGTATGTCCGGCTGTAGATTGGCCTTTTATCATTAGTTTTGTGTGGAATTCTGTGATTCCTCTTGATTTGTATACATTTTTTTCCATAGCATGTCACATATTGTTGCTTCTCTTTCTGTTTTTAGATTTCTTACTTGCAAGCAAGTGTCGTTCTTGTTTAGGTCTTAAATCTCAGAATCCTGTATCTTTTATCTTCTCTGTCATAGTTTTAACGTGTCCTTTACTTTTATATTCTTTTCTGTTTTCTCTCCGAAACAGTTTGTGTACTTTTATTCTACTCTTATGAAGGTAAATTTAATTCTGTCACTGTCTTTTGGGATTTCCTATACCCTTACTTCATCACCCATTCTTTTAGTCTCCCTGATCCCATTTGATTTTGTTTTCGTCTTACCGTTACCTAGACTATGTGCTTTACAATGGTTTTGAGAGCATCATGCAGAAATCTCCCCCCCCTTTTTTTTTTTTTCCCTATTTACTTCATGTAAGTACTTTTGAAACTACTAGCTACAACACTAAGGAAACATTATAAAACCATGGTTAAGAAAGAGATGGTCTTCAAGGTCAAATAACTAAAACATGACCTCTGACTCTTCCTAATTGTGCTGGGTTGGGTCAAATTTCTTAATTTTCTCACCTGAAAGTGGGAATAATAATACTTATCTGCTTGGGACCACTGTAAAGTTTTCTTTTGAAGTTTTTTCAAAAGGTGGGCAGCAATCAAAATATTTTTCCCATCTTCTGTTAGTTTGTCTGTGACAGTGATTCTCAAATGTTTGCAGGCATAAGGACCACCTGGAGCACTTGTTAGAACACTACCCACCCCAGGTGGCTGGGCCCCACCAATAGTTTCTAATTCAGAGGTTTTGAAGTGGGCTGGTGAATTTGCATTTCTAACAAGTTCCCAGGAGATGGTGCTGCTGGTGGTCCTGTGATTCTAGGTGCACACTCTGAGAACCTCTGGGGTGTGATTTTTTGTTATTGTTGTTTTTTTGTTTCTCAAAGATGGGATATTTGATAGCTAACTCAAGCCTCTGCTTCTCAATACATTATCAGCAATAAAGTTAGTGAACTTCCTTCTGCCTGTTGTTACAAGGTTTTAATTTTATCTTTCGTTCCAGTGCTACTATTCGGTTTTGGCTTTTTGTATATATTCACAGGCATTTAAAAAGAAGTGTAGAGGACAAGTATTAAAACTGGAAAATCTTGCTACCATATTAACTAGGGAGTCCAACATTTCTGTACAAAAATACACCATATATACAGGTAATTTGTCTTTTCTGATTATAAATTCATTGTTAAAAAGCCATGTTTTAGACCCAGGTAGTGATGTCATAAGTTACAACTGACAAATGGTAACCAAAAAGTAGTTTTATTCTTATTTCTTTGCATAGCATTTTGTAGTTTACAAGTTGGTTTCACACATGCAATCTCACTTAACTATCATCACAAACATGTTGTTTTTGTTCTATTTTCCCCATTTAAAAGTAAAAATACCCTGTTGGTAAATGATAGAACATGGCAAAGCAGAGCTTATTCCAAGACTCTCTCAACCACAGAGCAGGTAGTGTGTTACAACATTCATATAAAGACCATAGGTGAACAATACTCTTGAAAAAATAGGTAACAAAATATGCCAATCTGTAAAATATTGAGGCACAGATTTGCCACATCACATTTGGCTCCTGCCTCATGAGCTATCACAGCATACAAAGCCAATTTCACCTTGAATCTCGTATTTATGGTGATGGGTACTACAAAACCTGAAAGCCTTAGTGAACAATTTGACATTCTTTATATGACTTTTAAAATAGCAGTTAAAACTGTGTGGACTGTGCGCCCATATGTAAAATGTATACATATTACTTGTATAGTATATGTAAGTATATAGTACTATATACTATCTTTTATAGATATTACAATATAAGTAATACAGATTACAATTTAAGTAATACGTATAAAAAGGAAAAGAAATACACATAATATATATGGCATATACATATAAGTATATACATATGACTTAGGTAGTATATATAAGTATATAGTACTATATACTATATTTTATACATATTACTATATGTCTTATGTATAAAAAGGTAAAGAAATACACACATAATATATATATGCCTATTATATATACCACAAATATATATATATATATAATGTACATATTTCTTTTCCTTTTCTTTTCTTCTGAAAATGTCCAGATTACCTGCATGTATTATATAAATATATATACTTATGTATGCCTAATAGCATATATTACTATATAGGCATATTATATATATATATGCATATATATTTACACACACATAGTTTCTGTGTGTGTGTGTGTGTGTGTGTGTGTGTGTGTGTATTTCTTTTCCTTTTCTTTTCTTCTGAAAAAGTCCAGATTGCCTCCTTTGGTGGTTTAGCCAAATCAAAGGGGAGAGATTATAGCGTATTAAACAGTTCTAAAATGTGTCTGTATTTCCCATAATTTTTGGACCTACTTAAGTTTCTGTAGTACAGTGCCTTCTCCTCTTCCTTGCAGTGTTGGTGAGGAGATTCCATTTCTAACCTCTCTTCTTTTGTATCAAGCTTTCTATTGTATGAATGTTTCATTCTCTTCTGTAGCATGACTCACATAAAGAGGTTTTCCCTACCTAATATGTTAACTGAAGGTGGAAGTTGGACTTGATAAATTATGAAAGCATTAAGCGTTGGATTTCTGAACTTGTTTTTACTGATAAATGGGATTTTCAAACTTTAATGGAATGTTTTCTATCTTAAGTTCCTGGGATTTTTACTATTTAGCTTTTGAGATTGGATGAGGATATGTGATTTTTATTTGCCAACGAAAGATTAATTTTTGTTGCTAAGAGGTTGATTTCATTCTGCCTTCTGAACATATTTTACTTCTCAGCTCCTGTAGGAAGTTGAAAACTGGATAGCATTCCCTCTCATGGTGAGTTGGCAAGGATTCCTTCACTTGATACGAAGATATTCTAGCAGTGAAAGCACAGTGTTTTAATTCATACCCCCTACGATGAAATTTTCTGCTTACTCCTCAGAGTAACCTCTTCATTGCTCATATAAATCGGGGCAAACTGATCATTAAAAAACATTAATTATACTTTTAATTAGATGATTCAATCACATATAAATCTCTTCCAGGCTCCCTTGTGTGGTGACTGTATAACCTACTTCTGCCTTCTCTGGGAACTACTCCTTGCAGTTTCATTTGTATCATGAAATATTGTCGACCTGACCATGACTTACTGATTAAGTTGGATTTCTGTTGGACTTCAAAATAACCTTTGATAACTTTCTCATGTATCTTTTTTAGGAAGTGCAAAGTTTCACTGTTTTAGACATTCAGGTCTTTGCTCTTGTGTATTTTTAAAATTCATTTCAAATATACAATTCAATGATCAGATCATGTTAAATTAATAGAAATAAGGTAAATATAATTTACATGTAGATAGTTTCTGAATATTTAAGATGGTCATGCACAAGTGCAAATGGTATGAGTAAAGGCTAAAATACATTTCATAATTGGAGACCATGTGTTGACTTCAGCAATGGACAATGAATTTTTTCACCTTTTTCAGAATGTCAACAGTTTTCCTTGGATAATAGTAAAGAAGAGGCAATTTGCATAGTGGTCAAATCTGTAGGCTGTGAAGCCGGATTTAATTCTATTACTAGTTACACACAATATCTGCGTGTCCTTGGATAAGTTGTTTACATATTCCATAATTCCCTTTCTCTAAAATATCTATAGTAGCAATGTTTTATTTCTGAAGATTCTTATGAAATTTAACATTCAAACATTAAACATTCAAAGTGCTTAAAATAATACATTACTGGACACATAGGAAGCATTTAATAAGTTATTATTACTATTATTATTATGAATGCAGAAAGAATCTAGTCTAGATTTTCCCAATTATTTTTCTTACTAAAAGTGTTTAGAATTTAGCTACAATATATAAATATGCCTCATATAGGCTATGGAGTTTTACAGCTGTATTCTAACATAAATTCATGAGGGAACATGTGTTTTATTCAGAGCTGTCTCGTGATAACAATTTGGGTTTCATTTCCATCAGGCTAATTTCATCATTTTCATAAATGTGCCAGGCCTACATGGAACTCACAAATTATATTCTCATAAACCATAAAAAGGCTCCCAATCCTTGTGCCAAGACCTTCATGCAAGAAAGGGCAAAGCAACCCTTCAAAAGAATTTAGCACCATTACAGAGCTACTTAGAAGTACAGCAAGTAATATTTGGCTGCAAACCATCATCTCTGTTAGGAAGCTTGGAAGCAGAATATCACTGTGTCCCACAAAGTGTTATAGCACATATGGTAACTGTTCTTTATGAAGACTCCTGAGAGGTTATCTGTGTTTGGGTCAAGATAAGTTTGGCTCTGCCTTCTCTACTCTGCTCTGGCAAACAGTCCCCATTATTATAAAATAATTTTATTCTGGGAAAAAGATATCCCAATACAGCTGTAGCAGAGAGACATAAAAGACATTTTATCCATTTATATTTTTATTGATTTTATTTCAACCCTCATTGCATTTCATAGATATGCTGACTTATTTTCACCTCTAACAGCCTTAGGATGTGATAGTTTATTTTTTAGAAATGAGTTTGTGATTATCTTTATTTTTTCCTTTAGATCTAGGAGATAGCTATGTACTTTTTGAGGTTTTGGCTGGAAGAGAAGTTTCCAAGTTATTTGTCCTTGAGGATAACCTGGAGGGTGAAGTAGGATTGCCAGGTGTTATAGAGTGATGATAAAGTACCAGTGTAGTCCACAAACTAAAATCAATACAAAATCTGAGTCTTTCCTGAGAAAGTGTGGGTCTCCCTCTGGATAGTGCCCTGAAAGATTCTGTAACTCCTTTCTTTCACAAACTTTTATTTAAACACTATTGTGTTAACTGGTGTGAGAGATTCATGGGTGAATAATACATTCTGTCTTTTTCAGAGCATTCATGATAAGAACAGATCTAGAATCACAAACCTAAATAATAGTATGATACAGAACGACGTGATTTGAATGCACTACAAGGAGAGATGAATTCTGCCTGGGAGGTGAAGTTGTTGCTGTGGAGAGGTTTTCAGAAAAGCTACTGAGCTAGGTGTTGAAAATAAGTAATTGTTTTCTAGGCAAAAGAATGGAACTGTTTTCCAGGACAACTAAAGCAGAGGAAGAAACATATATAACTGCATGGAGTCAAGAGGAAACATGGCATGCTTGTGACAACAGTGAGACATTCAAAGTGGTCAGAATCTAGAAACGTGTGAAAGAATAGTAGTAGAAGAAAATCATCTTAGACAAGTGGAACAGATTCTGGTTATGAAGAGCTGTGGAAGACATACTGAGCAGTATGATTATCCTGTAGGCAAAAAAGAGTGAATAACATTTTGATTTAGAAAGATCACTGCGGCAATTGTGACTGAAAGATAGATAGAAGGGAAAAAAATCACGGTTGGGTGTTCAAATAACGGGTGATTGCCACACTCCATGTGATTGATGACAAAGATCTTGGCATATAGAGTTACGTAATACAAGGCAAAGAGGAAATTCAGAAATATTTTTGGAAGTAGAAAAGACAAATATTTTCGGAAGTAGAAAAGACAAATATTTTCAGAAGTAGAAAAGACAAATAAGAATTCGGTGCTCAGTAGTGATGTCTGACATGGATATGTCAACACAAAGAGGGTCATTAGAGTCGGGGGGAATATATGACATCAACCAAGGAGGTACTTAGATCAAGAAAAAAATAATGACTGTGAACAGAATGATCTGATCTAATCATGTGATTAGAAAGAAATGTAGAGAATGGTTTTCTTAATTGAGGTGCTTTTGTATCCAAGGAACACAAATCCTGATTTAACCTGGCTTAATCATGAGAGGAATTATCTATAATGGGAGAGAGTCCCTATCTAAACTTCCCAATTTTTGTCACAATGATTTTTCAACTTTAAACTCTTTCCCAGCCTGGCTTCCCTTATCAGTAAAAAATGGCTGCTAGAAGCAATTGGGATTGTATGCATGAGAAGAGAGAGAAACAGAAACACTCCCATAGCCGTGAAAATAAAATCTTCCCTTCAGATGGATAAGAACAATTAAACAATCCAATCATCCTTGGTCAAATAACAATCACTAGGGAAAGGCCATTTCAGCTCATTGACAGGTGGTATAGGATTAACATAATTTGGAATAATTAGGACCTACTGAAAATAATGTACAGTAGAAGTGAAAATGATGTGAAGTTTTCTTGAGTCACATAGGATGAACTGGGAGGGGTAGATTCCTGTATAAAATGTTGATTATATTAGAAAGGTGTAATAAAAGCAATGGTTTTTAAATAAGCAAACAACAGTCTCTACCATACTGGTACTGTAAAGAGTAGAATGTGCACTTTATGCTTACCAACAGTTACTAAAATGCAGTCGTGTTGGTGTGCACTCTATATATAACATTAGGAATTTTTTAAGGGATTAAAAAATGTTTACGGCCGAAAGGAAATAGGACTGTATGTGGGACAATAGCATCATGAAACCACATTAGTTTTCTGAGAGCAAAACTTCAAGCACTATTTGTAGATAATATTTCACATTTGTTAAGTGCTGTCTCAATCCTAGATATTTTGCAAAGTTCTTTACAGGGGTTATCATAGTTAATCCTTCTAACACTACGATGCAACAGATACTCAATTTTGCATAGGACCATATCGCCAGCGTATGATAAAATCAAGATTCAAACTCAGTCCAGATCAAAGAATTTGGGTCTGTTCTTATCTCTGACACTCCTGTCATCGTGTTCCACCACTATTCACAGCCAATGAAACGGGTTTAAAAACTATGTGAGTTATTGGGTACCCCAACAATTGGGTTGAAGTTTAAGATGGTTTGGACAGAACTCCAACTGACAAAAGGAGTAGCAGCCAACATGGCTGAGGTTAAGAGAAGGACACTGTGTGACCTGCAGAGAGATTTCCAGGGTTTAGCCCAATATTTGAGGTCAGTAGTTGATAATAGTAATGTCAAACCCGCCTGCTGAGGGATGGAAGTTCCAGTCTGAGCTTGGATTGACTCAAGGACTTGGAGAGAACTTACGTGTAAAGAACATAAATATGTATGTATGATTGCAAAGATGTAGGGAAGATAAGTTTTGATAATGCACTTAGTCACCAGTTGCACCAACACTGACTAATTGCCAGTCACCAGCCTCTATCCTCCCCTATAGATGAGTTTACTGATAACCTCACCAACAGGTTCAAAACCATGCCAGTTCCCAAATCAAACCTTTTAACACACGAACTTTTTCTCAGCCTCTTAACTCCTTTACTTCAAGTAAGATGAGCCCTTTTTCAATCTCATAGTAAGGAATTTTTTTTTTTTTTTTTTTTTTGGTGTAATTCTGACTTGTAACTTAATATGCTAATGCTATCCACTGAGTCCTCCATTGTTACCTGAGTTTCAAATTCAGGCTGGGAACATGAAGGAGGGGCCAAGATAGGCTCCTCTGGCATCCTTGCCCCTCCTTCATGTTCTCAGCCTGAATTTTTCTATATCCTCTAGTCCATGGTTCAGACTTTATTTTGAGATTCTGTTTCAAAAACTTCTATTGTTCCTCAAACTCCTTTAAGAACTAGACTTCTTCTGGCCCTCTCCCTAGGAACTTGAATCCTGATTCCTACCACAGTCATGTGTTGCTTAGCAACAGAGATACATTCTGAGAAATGTGTCTTTAGGTGATTTCGTTGTTGTGTGAACACCATAAAGTGTACTTACACAAACAAAGATGGTGTAGCCTACTACATACCTAGGTAAAGTATCTTGCTCCTAAGCTACAGATCTGTACAGTACGTTACTGTACTATGTAGGCAATTGTAACATAATGGCAAGTATTTATGTATCTAAACACAGAAAATGTACAGTAAAAATACAATATTATAATCGTATAGTACCACTGCATATGTGATCCATCATTAACAGAAAGATAGTTATGGGTGCATAAGTGTATTTCAATTTGCCCCCAGTCTGAATAGCGAATGGAGGCTACCAAACAGCTCACCTGCTATATTGAATATTCATTACCCCTCAGGCCCCTTCTAAGTACCCCTATTATCTCAGTGGGCAATTCTAAGGCTAAGCCTAGGCTCTTCTCTGTACCTGAGATATCTGACAACAAATAAACTATTCTGCATCATAGATGAATGCTAAGAGAAAGCACATGTCATTGTTAACCCCACTGCCTCTGTAACCATAAACAGATTTTCACAGAGTTCTATGATTCAAAAATGTGTCTATATCACTGATTTTACAGAATACATATTATTTGGCATATACTAGTGGCTTAATATTTTATTTATGTTTTGTACAGAATTGAATTGATTTTTAAATCAAAAGCAGGAAATATATAAAAATAACTGAGAAGAAATTCATATATTACTTGAACTCAATCTATTAGTTAATTTTACTTTATGTAGTTGAAAACGGAGTAATTATGCAATTTTTAGACCTAACACAAAATTCACCCTACCTAATACTATTGAAGAATCATGACTATTCATATCTAGCAGCTAGCAAATGTTAAAAAAAAAAAGCAAGTTAAAAACTCTAGATGCCATCTATAAAGAAAAAGATACATTTTCCAAACTACTTTAGTATTTCCAATCTGCAAATCTGAATTTATGTCACTAACTTGGTTACAGATGAATCTATGTTGCCTCTGGCTTGACAGGAACTCTGATTGCAATAACTTTAGCTCTTCTATGATTCTGAGGCTGTCAGGAAGCCAATATTTGTGAAACATTTTAGAGAAATTATGTTCATATCTAATAGGGACATTGTTCATACTATTGATTGTGCTTGATTTATGTTTTCTTTTTTAAGCCAGGTAAATGTCTGAAACTACTCTTTTTAATAATTTTCTTCTCCCTAGTCCACCTTATATACAGGATGGTTCAAAAAGAATCAAATACTTTTCAAAATCAAATTCTTTTCAAAAAAGAATCAAACACTTCAAAACATGTATTACTCAGTACGTTGGTCATATGTGAGCATGTAGTAACAAACAATTTGAAAAGAACTAACACAGGTGTTGTTATACATGTTCAGTATTTGTTCTTCATTTCACAGGCACACATCAATTTTTGTGGCCTAATTCTTCCCATATCCCTTTTATTACACATTGCCTTTTATATTGTATTAGAATCCACTCTGTGTGTTTTAAACCTTCTTTAAAGCTTTGAGAAAGACGTGGAAGAACATTAATGTTATTAATTTATCCCTCTCATAAAGTCTTGTGGTTTGCTATCTCGGGATCCAAGTGGCAACTCTGTAAGTACTTACTGCATGCGATTGTACATACACATTTTTATTTTCAGTTGTATTACTCATCATAATTAGAGGTGATTATGTCTTATTACAGTAGAATAAAAGTGAAAATTGTTATATTTCTTGACCACTATGAGAAGATATTGAACAAATGTTTATCTTTCTGATTTGGCAGACAAAGTGAGTAATTTCTTGAATATTGAAGGTAGGTAATAAAATAAATTAGTTTATTCTAATTGTAAATATGTTACATATAGCAAGAATAAAGGAAATTGTGAAACAGTAAAAAGTGATAATTTTTGAGATGCTATGAGAAATTAACACTTTTTATCATATGTTGATGTACCTAGGAAGTCTTGAAAACGACCTTTCTCAGTAAGCAGTCCTAATCCAAAAATGCATTGCAAAAGTGAATTATAAGAGTAGAAAAACAGTGCATCATTTTATATAACAGATCATTAATTAGTTTGTCACCCACAGACATAATGTCAATGAAAAATAGTTAGAAGATAGCAATACAAAGATGACTAGGAGAATCAAATTTGTTATTAATATACAAAAAAAGTATGTACACTTTATCATAATTTATAAGGAAGATTTGAATAATGGCGACCCCTCAGAATTCCTAATTTCATGGAACTAAGTGATGTACTATATTTTTACATCAGAGTTTTGATATAGTAGATAAACACACAGATTGTTGTATCAAAACCATAAGAGAAGATGCCTTTGACTCAGCTTCAACTTTACAATGTAATCTCTAATTTTTATATATGCTTTACTTTTTATTTGATGTTTTCCTTAAACCAACCAGATTTAGTCTTTGAACTCCAATATCTCACGTTTGGAAGTCTTAAAATTATTTAACAAATGTTTCCATTCATGTGATAATAAGCATGTAGTTATATTATTGATTTCTGTTCAATATTATAATACAGAAACATAAGATACTTTAAAAAGGTCATAATGTGGCTGGGTGCAGTGGCTCATGCCTGTAATCCCAGCACTTTGGGAGGCCGAGGTGGGCGGATCACGAGGTCAGGAGATCGAGACCATCCTGGCTTACACGATGAAACCCCGTCTCTACTAAAAATACAAAAATTAGCCAGGCGTGGTGGCAGGCACCTGTAGTCTCAGCTACTTGGGAGGCTGAGGCAGGAGAATGGCATGATCCGGGAGGTGGAGCTTGCAGTGAGCTGAGATTGCGCCACTGCACTCTGGTCTGGGCGACAGAGCAAGACTCCTTCTCAAAAAAAAAAAAAAAAAAAAAAAAAAATCGTAATGCGTATGTTAAAAGAAAACAACTATAAAGTCAGAATAGTCTCTAAAAGCCAAATGAATGCATTTAGCTTTGCTTCATGCTCTGTGCAAGATGCAAATTTTTAAAGGTTTCTTTTCCAAGATACGAAATTCACTATAACTATTAGAGAACAGAAGGGAAGAGAAACATTAATATTTAGAGATTGATTTTAAACACACGTGAAGTAATTATTATAAACCAAAGCCACCAACCTTGGAGAACTTGGAAAATCTAAAATGTTATCTGGAAGATTAGAATAAATGAATGGTTATTGAAGTGCTATGGTGGAAAATGAAAATATCATTTTAGTATGGTAGAAACATAGTAATGAGAACAATTACAACTACTGAAATAAAAGCCAATACTTCATACTTGCAGAATTGCTTTTTCTGTCATTTCTCCTCTCCTAGGAATAGATTCCAAGTATATGCTGTATATAAGGTTACCCAAAATTATCATGTATACCAGGACACATCTGATCATGAATTGAAGTACTATTAACAGTTACTACAGACAAACTGGCATGTATGTTCATCCTAGGTGGCAAAGGTATTTTCAAAGACTGCCTAGGCTAAAGTTCCATTCCAACTGTTACCAGTGGTATAACCTGTCTGGAAATGTTGCTTAGTCTCTATACGCCTCAGTGTTTCTTTCCCCAGTGTAATGGAAATAATAATAACACATTGGGTTGTTGTGTGGAAGTCTCCTAAAATTACTATATTGTTTCCTAATTTACTTTGTTTCACTGCTGCTTTGTGTTCTACTAATAAATGCACATAAGTTATTCACCCAGTTTAGATTATTTCCAATATTTTATTATCATAAACAATTCATCAGTGTTATTGCATTATGTCATTTCACACATGTGAATATAAAGATGTTTGTAATTTTCTAGATATGGCATTGCTGTGTCAAAGGGAATATGCATCAAAGGTGTTTAATGAACAAACTCTAAAGTTTGTTCTTTGTTTTGAAATACATAAAGATATACATTTAGTTATGTCAGAGGTAATCTACTCAAGGAATCATGTCATGTACATATTTCAGTTCTGAACATTTCCTGTTATAATGATTATTGAATTTTTACGTGTAGAGAATTTCACTATGGCTTTAATATTGCACTGCCAACTGATGATGTCTCATTACATATTTTTCCCAGTTTCTTTTTTCTACTTGTTCAACTTTCATTTTAAGCTTTCACTTTAAAGAAATACCTGATAAAATTTTGTGTTTGAGATGGGGAACAAGGAATAGAAAAGGAAGGTAAAAGAACATGGAAAATTGGTTGTAGTAGAGGAAAGATAATTTTATAACAGTAACTGCTTTTTTAATTCACATCTTTGAGATGGAGCTCAGAAACAATTCATTTTCTTCATGCTTGGCAGAATCACTTACATTTATTAAGTGGTTTCTTGAGCCTTGTTGCTCATATTACTCCTAAGATGGCACACTCATCCCAATAGTGTGCTTTTCATACTAAGTACCAATTTCCAGGAGCTCACAGTAATTAATGTTTGTTAATTATATAAAATGAAGTAAATGCATTGAGGCAAAAATCAATATGTCACCATTATTGCTCAAGTAAACTTTAAAAAGCTGGGCAGGCAGAGGCCCTGGAAAGATCTGAGTCCAGTCACACATACCTGGCCTTTATGGTCAGATTCTTTGTTATGGATGTCATGCTTTCAACCCTTGTTTTTAAGAGTTTTAGTGGACTCTAGAGTAGCCTTTACTCTAAGACTGGTTTAAGTCCCAAGGAATGACCCTAAGCAAATCTTTACTGAATGTCCTATGTGTCCAACAAGATCTCTTCACTCTGATTGGTGGAAACTCGAATGACTCTTAACCTTATGTGAGTTCTTGAAATTATTTGACTTACATTGTTTTTCTTTCTCTTGAAGTTCTTTTCCACTCAGGCTTGTAGGCTTTCACTCTATATGTGAGAAGATTAATATTCATCCATGAACTATAGAATACTCTGTGGTCCTGATGATCTCTGTTTCTTGGTGTTAAGCCCTTATTATCCCCTGTCCTTGAGCTTGGGCAGGACTTATGACTGGATTCTAGCCAATAAAATATGGCAAAGGTGATGAGATGTCAAACCCATAAATATTTGTGCTACATAAGACTTTTTCTTAGCAGGCTAGAGAAAAGACTCATTCTCCTACTGCTCTTAAAGAAGGCAACAACTGTTTTGGGGAATTCCTTATCCAGAGAGCCATCAGGAAGGGAACTATGGGTGGCTTCTAGGGCCTGAGAGTAACTTCTAGCCAACATCCTGTAAGAGGCCAGGGTCCTCAGTTCTATGGTCACAAGGAAATAAATTCTGCCAACACCTTGAGACCCATTTGAAGCATCTTTCCCCAGTTGAGCTTTGGATGAGGCCACAGCCCCAGTAGTCCCTGATGGCAGCCTGGTGACACCATGAAGCAGGGCCTGCATTTCCTACTTAAAAAACCTGTGAGATAATAAATGTGCATAGTTGTAAGCCACTATATTTGTGGTAATGCATTATGTAGAATAGAAAACAAATATAAATCCAAATGTAGATTTCTGGAGCTCTGTGTCTGACTAGCTACCTCCTTTCTAGTACACTGCCCTGCAAATTTTAACCACCTCTAGTGCTCCAACCTCTGTCTCTGCAAAACGTCAAGATTGCCTAGTTCTGTTTTGGTTCCCCTAGACTATTCTGCATTGCAGAAATTGCCACCAGGTCGAAAACTGAAACAAATAGAAGGTTCATTACATTTGTGTCTCTTCCTGCAAGGATCACAGTTCTGTGCTGTGTGTTGCTTGGTGTTTTAAAATAGTTGTTTATGTATTTTTCCCACTTTTTTGTTTATGTCTAGCTGTTATCCCATCATATCAATGAGCAGAACTTATTTTCATTTTTGAAAACTACGTTCTCTGAGTACCAGTTTCTAGGTTGCAAGTTCTTTCCTTTCAGTGCTTTGAAGATAAGTCTATACTATTCTAGCTTCCATTTTATCTGCTGACAACTCAGCTGTCACTTTTGTGGTTGCCCCTTTGAAGATAGTGTCTCTTTTTCATACAATTCTTTTTAAGATTCTCCCCTTGGCATTTATGTTCAGTTATTTTGCTATGCTGTTAATGTGATTTTCTTTTTATTTATTGTGCTTGTGGTTATATTGCGTCTTAAGTCTGTGGTTTCATGTTTTTCACCAGTTTGAGAAAATTATTAGGCATTATCACTTCATCTATTTCTCCAGCATTGTGTTTTATCTCCTTTCTGGGACCTCAGTCGCACTTATGTTAGACATTTTCACTTACTCTCATACTTTATTATTATTATTTTGGTATTCTTCATCCTTTTGTCACTTTGGGCATCATTATGAGTATTTTCTTCTGCTCTGTATTTTAGTTCAATAAATCTCTTTACAGCCATTGGAGTTCACTGTTAAACTAGTATTTTTGAGATCTTAATTTCAGTTAATGTGGTTTTTTTTGGTTATGCACTTTGCATTTGGTTATGTTTTATGGCCCAGCTTCTTCCAGACATCTAAATCTTATATTTTATTTCCTTGAGCATATTAAGTAAACTTATGGTAACTCTATTATATGTCTTCCTTGTGTGGCAGGTGCTATCAATACTCTGCCCATATCCCCTAGGTATTTATCTCTAAATATCCAAGCACTCTTCAAACATCTCTTCCTCCAGGCTTTTCACCTTTGTTTTGCCAGTTGGAGTATGCTTGGCTTATACACAGTGCAAGCTACAGACATTGAAGAGGGAATGCCTGTAGAAGTAGCCCTCATCCAATGATTGTTGGGAAGTTGATGGACAAATACAACAGCTTTCTCATCCTTTGGTTGGGATGACTCTGAGACATGTTTTAAAATATCTCCTTAAGTTTCCCAGAGAGATTGAACTCCAGTTATCCTTAAAGGGAATTGTTTCAGTAATGCATCTGCCATGAGTTTTCTTTTTTCCCTCTTTCTTACCTTTTCAGTACTCTAAAAAATTTTTCTAGGAACAGGTAGGTGCTCTCAAAAATATTTGTGCTTGATGCACTTTCTCAGGATCTGGTTCTGAGAGAAACCCATACAACTTTGCTTCCTCTTCCTTTGTACTTTGTTAATTTTGATTGAGAGTTAGACATTATATATTTAAAAATACAAGAAAAAAAAACCTGAGGTTGTGAATGATGT
Organism: Chlorocebus sabaeus; assembly: GCF_047675955.1. Taxonomy (NCBI): domain Eukaryota; kingdom Metazoa; phylum Chordata; class Mammalia; order Primates; family Cercopithecidae; genus Chlorocebus; species Chlorocebus sabaeus. Next base: position 41,890,898 of record NC_132913.1, read on the forward strand.
TACCTTCCTTTAAAGATGATTTAAGTTATTTGCTGGCAAGGAAACTTGTCTAAAACAGATACTGCCAAACTTTTTCAGTGTAGGCCCAGGTTGTAAGTATTTTAGTCTTTGAAGGCCATGTGGTCAATTCTACAACTGTACCAAGAACACAGCCATAGACAATATAAAAAAAAAATGAATATGGCTGTTATCCAGTGAAACATTATTTATTTATTTTATTTTTTTTTTGAGACAGAGTTTTGCTCTTGTTGCCCAGGCTAGAATGCAATGGCCTGATCTCAGCTCACTGTAACCTCTGCCTCCTGGGTTCAAGCAATTCTCCTGTCTCAACCTCCCAAGTAGCTGGGATTACAGGCGCCTGCCACTACGCCTGGCTAACTTTTGTATTTTTTTAGTAGAGATGGGGTTTCACCATGTTGGTCGGGCTCATCCTGAACTGACCTTGGCTAATCCACCCGCCTCAGCCTCCCAAAGTGCTGGGATTACAGGCATAAGCCACTGCATACATAATTTTTAAAGATAGGTAGAAGGCCAGAATCTACCTGTAGACACATCTGTAGTGTCCTGACATCTGGTCTACAGGAACTTGCAATCCAAGATAATTTTAATCAGATCAGGAATTGAGATAATTTAAAGCTAAGCATCTGTCTCTGTGAGAGCCAATATAGTTCTGATAGGAGACTTGGAAATCTCCTATCCAAAGCCTGGGAAGTTTTTCAGTACCTCCTCCAATCCTTAGTAGAATTTAATTTTAAATTTATAACCTATGACTAAGGTTACAAATACTTATACTTCCAAATACTCTTAGGAGTATTATAAGTCCTTACTCATCCTCTTAGGATTTTTTTTTTCTTTTTTTTCAAATATTGATGGTATCTCTTTGAGGAAAGCAATCCCAAGTTCCGGGTTACCTCTTGGTTTTCTTCCTACCTCTGGTGGTCTTGGCTCATAATTCTTCACTGTCTTTGTAGCTCTCTAACGCTTTTTAAGAAGTTTTGTTGTTGTTTTTAAATATTTTGAGCAGTTCTAACTCTTCTCAGTGAGAGAGTTACTCCATATTCCCCCATCTTTCATTATTGGAATTGGAACCCCTCTACTCCCCTGTAGTCATCTGTGGTCAGGATCTCTCAGTCCTTGAAGATTTCTTGGCTCACTGTCAATAATTCTTATACTGCAAAATTAATATATATTATTTTTCCAATATACTGGCCTCTCAGACACTTGCCCTTGTTTTTGCCAGTGATTGTGTCCTCCACCGTGAATCCACTGATCACTTTTATGATTGTATCTTACCTAGACATTGTCATTACTAAGAATTGCATTTCAGCCTCAGACCAATATCCCTTCTCTTTCTAGTTTATTACTTCTGGAATCCTTTCTTGACCTTTAGTGGTCTGTTTTGCTAGTTCTTTCTTATTTCCCAAATCTCTAAGTACTCTATGGTCTCAGAGCTCAGTGACCTGGTTTTTATGTACACTCACTACCTTCATGACCATTTCTAGTCTCACCGTTTCCCCTCAAAGAAAGGCAGGAATCCACAGGAGGGTGTGTTCAGAGCAAGTCAAGAGACTTGTCCACAAGCCAGGAACTTGGAATTAAATTTAGAGTTGTGGATTTAAGTCTAGGTCAAAAAATGCTCAGAAACAAAGACAGCAAAGAAAAGCAAAGTCTTGAAAACGGAGGAAATCTTGCCTCAGATAGAAAGCTTTCTGGACAAATTTTTGTTTCTGTGGGAGCAAATTAATGAAATCTTGGGGCATTATTCTAGGGTATGAATAGTGTAAATGCATTGGGAAAATAATAAATACACTTAAGTAAAGTAAAAATACTTCTAAAGGCTTGCAAACAAATTTCCTTTTTTCCCCCGTACTCTGTAAACAAACCAACTAATTAGAAACAATCCTCTTTTGTAATTTCAGTCCTTGGGATTACCAGTTATCATATTGAGGACAAAGAAAAACTGCAGATATTACCTCCACGAAGTCACCTAGCTACATTTGATTAGGTGCAGAGTTTTCTTTAAGTTCTAAACAATTCTTTCACAGTAACATTTGAAAATCTTTGTCCTAGTTTAGTCCCTTTCCACTACCATAATAATAAAAAATACCAACCTATAATTGTCACTGTCTGGAGGCAAATAAAGAGCCCTTCATTTCACCTTGTGCCATCACGGGTATCTACTCTTGTAGTTCGCAGTGAAGAATCTTGCCTTATTCTTTTGAAAGTCTGAAATGTTATGACACACAGTGCTATTCCTTCCACCCTGGAAAATGTTCTAGGTCTATCTGGGCTCTCTGACACCTTGGCTCCAGGGGTTTCCTAGGGTGGAATACTAGATTAATAATTCTTGCACATCAAGGTGAAGATTCTTAAAATAAACAAAATCTAGATTATCATCTTTTAATTCTGTTTATTAGAAAGTAGGGTTATACAAAAATGCCTACATTCTTATTTCTATGAAGATAGGGAAAAGTACTATTTAAATAACATTTGACATCAGAAATCTCCCTCTCCACCCTTCATATTCTAGTGGTTAGTCGCTTCTGCTAGGTCTCCATAGCAAGCTTTCATTATTTAGGAAATTCTCAGATAACAGCATGGAGAATCTACCTGGTATAAAGGCCTGGTTATGTCACATAATGGGACTATACTGGAACAAATATTTTATGTTTCTGCCTAGATAAGCCCATCTTCAAATGGGTTGTAAGGATTAAATAAGATAAACACTGCAAAATGTTTCCAACAGTGCCTGGCACATAAGGAGCACTCAATTGATATAATTGATCCTCATCACCATCTTCATGTTTGTAATTTTTTATAATCATTATATTATCACACACTTTTGTAAAGAACAGATAAAAATTCACAAAATTGTTATAATAACTGGGAAAAATTACAATGTAGTATACTTAATGCAACTATATAAAACATGTTAGCAGGTAAAAAACCATATGGCTATTTGCAATCATCAACACAGTTTTATTACCATGGAGTTTTCCTAATTATAATATTTTATACATTATTATCTTAATTGTAAAAAGTCACAGTCTTTCCTTGCTTTTAAACGAATCTTCCTCACCTACCAATAAATTAAGCCCAACTTCATTTTCAGTTTGTTCAGTGAAAATGTGCAGTGAAATTCCCCTTAGGAGAACTCTAGATTAGTGTTACTGCACTAATCCTCTCTTGACCATCCTTGAAAGATATTTCAATCTCCTGGTGAATGCTTCCAAGTTACTCATCTTAGGTCAGAGAGTTCTAATGGTTAGAAAATGTCTCCTGCCGAACTTAAATCTCTCTCCCAGTTATGGGCATCGATTGATTCCATTTCTGCCTTCTGAAGCTGTACCAGTAATTCTAACATGTTCTGAGAAAAATATCCCTTCACTCTTACCATAGGGGATTTGAAACAAGCCTAATCAAACAATGTATCTATGGATGTGCATGTCTGTTTTATTCGTAACTTCAACCATGAGGAAATAATCTAGTATTTACACACAATGTTATGACTACCTTTTGTACATCTTAGGATTCTAATTTTAATGTGCTTCATCATATTATGTAAATAAATTATTTCAATGAATGTTATTAATAAATACATTTTTCTGTTTTAAAATTTAAATGTAAATTCAAAACTAAACTTAAGTTTGCAGTTGAAATATCTTAAAAGCACTTTCTGTCATTAACTACATATGATGTGCATATTAGGGAGTGTTACAAGCTTCCAATTTATAGAAAATGAGGTTTTTATCTTCTCTTTTGGATCTGTAAAATTTATGTTTAATTTTTTTGAACTTCTGAAAGGAGAAATGCTTTTTGTTTCACTAACCTTGCAAATGTCAGCCCAGCAGGAGAATTTTTGGAGAGCTCTGAATAATAGAAAACACAGCTTACTAATCATAGTTATCTTGCTGGTTGGTTTGCTTTTGCAAACACTGTTATACGCAGTGGTTCCAAAGATTACTAAACTGCCAAAAATGGTCAGAAATGGAATCTGAAGTAGTTCTCCTAAATATTTGGCAGTTTATCTTTAACCTGATTTTTATTTTGGAATGTACTAAAAGTATAACACTACCTGAACTGAACATGCCTATTTTATAAATACGGTATTTAGCTGGAGGTTAGTGTATTTGTTATTTTAGAAAGAGGACATTTTATTTAGTTACCCATTTTTACAGTTTTTAAAATTTACAGTTAAATAAATGGAGTAAAAATGGTACTCCTGCAGCATGGTAATTTTACTTCTTGCCAAGATTCTATGATCCTTAAGTCATATTTAGAGATTTAGGATTTTTTTTTCCTTCCTTGAACATATAAAGACAAAACGGAGTAGAGAAAAGATGCAATTCTAAAACTACATTCTGTAACAGTTAATTTATTTCACTTTTGATGTGACAAAATGAAAGGTCAACACCGTCAGTCTCATGCAAGAATCATCAGGTGGGAAGTTTTTGTTTTTTTCTAACCATTTTTTTTCCTCCTAATTTGCTTTCTTATGTATAGGTTGAAATGAGAGTTATTAAATTAGCCAAGAAAGAGATTTTTATGTGTTTTTATAAAGCAAGTAATGTTTTATTCAATAGACCACTGGATACAACCAATATTTTTTAAGCATCTGCTTTCTGGTAAGCTAGGTATTTTTTATAAACACATTTAATGATATGAATGAAAATTATCATATCCATTATCAAACAAAGAAACTTAAGCTAAAGTACTATACAATTTGTGTAAAATTGTATAATGAATTTGGAGCTTCAGTGTTAATACACGTTAGTCCTAGCTCTAGAGTTGTGACATTTCCCTCTCAGCTATGCTCCTGCTAAATAAGATACCAGATAATCAAATCAGTATGTCCAAAACCAGAGTTCCTATTAAGACATTCCTGATGTAAAGCCTTTGGAAACTGTACATCCTGAACCTGACACTCTTCTAAACAATTGTAATATGACATAATATTTAATGTGTTGTATGGATGCAAAATTTCTTTGTACATAGAATAAACACTCATTATTGCAATAATACCGTTAATTGAATGGGATGGTTATATACTGACCACATAATTAATAGATGAGAAAATGAATGCAAAGAAGGCTTAGGATTATCAGAATAGAACGAAAGGGTAAGAACATTAAGAGATTCTCGGAACATCCCCTGTCCTCCATCCCTGTTTGAAGAATCTAGATATTTCTGCATTACCACTACTTACTCTTACAAATATAGGCCCCTCTCTCTCTCCTCTCTCTCTCTCTCTCCCTCTCTGTCTCTCACACACACACACACACACACACACACACACAGAGAGAGAGAGAGAGAAATACAGAGTTTTCTTGACCTCATAACTTGGATTTGGACAAGGTACCAGATGGTACTGAGCTCTGTTAGTTTTGGTAAGGATCTGTAGAGAACATGTAAAACTTCTTCAGAAGTTGTTTAAAGTATTTACAGGAAGTATTATAAGCAAATTTGTGTTTATTATGGCTGGCATTTTAACTTTCAATTTGTATGACCATACACACTTCTAAAAGTTCATAATTTTCTTAAAATAATAAAAACTTGTAGTAGTTCACCGTTGATTATTACAGTACATGCAAAAAGATAAGTGCTTGGAGATATTGTGTATTGATTGGTGATAATTTTGTTCAATTGTTCTCTTTTTTTATATAGTTCTGAATTTTGTTGCCTCTGCCATAATATGACATGGGCGTAATGTTTGACAATGAAGGACATATAGGTCAACAGATCCAAGAGCCCTGAAATAAAACTGGATAACACTTAAAAAGGATTCTTTCTTTTACCTTCATTAGCAAACTGTGAAATGCAAAACAACAAGTGTGCCTTAGGGATAATTTTAATGTTTATCTTTCTTCCTTCAAGAACTATTTTTTCTGAATATGCATTCTCAGCAAATATCCTGTTCTTGTAGACATGGATAAGCAATTCAGTTTTTTGCTTGGTTGGGTAATTTCCTAAAATGCCTCTATAATCCAAATGTAAGTTTTAGTATAGCTTATTTCAGAGGTATTGAGCCTCAGGATCTCATCCAGCAATGAATGGAATTTAGTATATTCTGATAGAGCACACAATATTACAGTTCTAATAGACATAAAGAATTTCATATTGCTTCGGACTTGTAAAATTATACTCTAGCAGCCCACTATTGTTCCCTCACCCTTTTTTAATATTCAGGGAACAGAACATTATTTTGAGATTTAAGAGTGGAATGAATCCTATTTTCTTGAATGTCAAGAAATGCAGCTAAAAAGAGTGGTTGAAGACAATGCTTAACCAGCAGTGACACACATACATTTTTTTCTTGGTACCTGATCCTCTTTGTCTACTGGAGTAAAAATAAAATAATAACATTTTACTTGTTGATTTTAAATCACATTTTATGTAATTTTATTTTTTGAGACAGTGTCTTGCTTTGTCTCCCAGGCCTGAGTGCAGTGGCACGATCTCGGCTCACCACAACCTCTGCCTCTGGGGTTCAAGTAATTCTCATGCCTCAGCCTGCTGAGTAGCTGGGACTACAGGTGCATGCCACCATGCCTGGCTGATTTTTTGTATTTTAGTAAAGATGGGGTTTCGCCATGTTGCCCAGGCTGGTCTCAAACTCCTGAGTTCAGGTAATCCGCCTGCCTCGCCCTCCCAAAGTGGTAGGATTACAAGCATGAGCCACCACACCCAGCCTTAAATCACATTTTAAATATTAAACTTTTAATAAAGAAATCCTATCTAACATTTATCTATAGAGAATTGAACCACCATAGGTAGAGAGAACCATTTTCTTATTTTACAGACAAGTGAAATAAAACCATTTACTATACCTAAAGTTAACATTAAAAGGGTACTAGCTGAACAGTGGTATCACAAAAGGAAAAAGACAACCTGGTAAATGCTTGCCACATAATTTTAATAGCTAACATATGCTTTGGGCCAAAATACATTGAGACGATACATACCTTACATGTATCATCTTATTTAATACAAGAATCATAAGATAGGTACTACTGTTGTTCTGATTTTCAGCGAAGACAATGAAAACTTAGAAAGATTAACCGTATTGCTCCAGATTTTTTCGTACTTGCAGATCTACATCTCCAAATTTCTCTCCCATTCCCAAGCCTATGCACTTAACCATTCAAATGTAAACTTGGGTAAATAGTGTTTTATCTTCCCTCCACTCTAGCTGACACCGTTTTGTTCCAGTTCCCAGGATAGAAAAAAGATGAGAAGGGATAAATGAGAACAACTGTTCATTAGTCCACCTTATTTCTGGGTCATTCGAGAAGACTCCAAGTATTTGGCACTTTTGTACTTTATTCTGAGATTTTGTAGGTCTAAGGTTTTGCTTCTCGGCCTTCCCAGAATTAAGGTTTTACCAGACGGCTAGTTTTCCAAATAAAATTATTTATAGGACTGTATAGAATCCCTCATTGGAAATGCTTAGTATTAAATTTAAAATGAGATTAACAAGGTGGCCTTGGTCAAAAATATAGCTATAACATTGATTAGAGGATAAAACACAGATATTAAAGCAGATGCAATTATATGTCATTGCAGTTAGAGTCATCCTGGATGAATTAACCAGTTAATTTAGAATGTTGGTAAATGTATATTCTTGTTTTGAGTGGATCCAATTTGTATATGCATTCATTTGTTGCTCATTAGATTAAAAAATATTTAATGGGCTCCTACTATTTTCAATAGATTGTGTCCATCATGAGAATGCAGATATGATTACTAATGAATTTAAGAGAAAAATAAATATCAATGTCGTGAGTTTTACAAATGAGTTATCTTTTGGATATCTTTGGTAAGATGGGACAAAAACTATAAAAAATGAGAATATAACTTCTGAAAAATTCAATGTCTTCGTTTTAGTTGTAAAAATCCTCCTTTTCACATAAATGCTTACTAGCTCTGCTATAATGCTACACATATATTTGATCTGAATTTCAAATTTTGTGCACCTTCTCATGAATATTAATGTGAATATCACTAAAAAATTTCCAAAATGGGCAACAGTAGAAAAAAAGGAAAGAAAAGAAGTTACTGGTTTGAATAAATCTCAGATTTACCAATAGAGTGAAACAAGTCAAAGAGCAGAAGTCAGATTCTGATTTGTTGGGTAACCTTTCAAGGAGCTCACCAACCAATGAAAGAGGATACGAGATGGTTTAAAATTCTCTTTACAGTGTAATGATACATCAGAAATTTTACTGGTGCCTTGAGTCTCAAAGCTCTAACTGGTGAAAAAAAAGAGTTTTTCTGTTATTTCTTTCTTTCTTTGTTTTTTTTTTTTTTTTTTTTTTTTTAATGGTCTCCTTCTGTCACCCAGGCTGGAGTACAGTGACGCAATCTCGGCCCACTGCAACCTCTACCTCCTAGGTTCAAGTGATTCTCCTGCCTCAGCCTCCCAAGTAGCTGGGATTACAGGTGCCCACCACCATTTTTTTCTTTATTTTATGTTTTAAATTGACAGATAAACTTGTATGTATTTATCATGTGCAGCATTATGTTGAAGTCTATATACATAGTGGAATGGTTAAATCTAGCTAATTAATAAATGTATTAACTCTCACAGTTATTCTTGTGGTGAGAAGGTTTAACATCTACTCCCTTTGCATTTCTAAAGAATACAATATATCATCATTACTATAGCCACCATGCTGTACAATAAATCTCTGTAATTTATTCCTCTCATCTAACGGTAATTATATATCCTTTGACCACTATTTCCTCACCCTGCCTTCCCTGTAATTGTCAGACTCTGATAACAACCATCCTGATCTGTACTTCTATCAGAGCAATTTTTTTTCAGATTCCACATAAAAGTGAAATTATGTGATATTTGTCTTCCTGGGCCTGGCTTGTTTCACTTAACATAATGTCTTCCAGGTTCATCCATGCTGTTACACATAAGATTTTGTTTCTTTTTCATGTCTGAATAGTATTCAATTGTGTATATATAACATATTTTCTTTATCCAATCATCTGTTGATCATTTGTTGATGATTTCATATTTTGGCTGTTGTGAATAGAGGGAAACGTATGTCAAGCAAACATTAGGGATCTGTCATTAGCAATTGTGGGGATGGGGTTTAGATATCTGATCTTGTTAATCAGATACTCATGTGCATTTAGCCTTATTGTCTTTAAGTGTTTTTGTAATGAGGAGGAACCAGGAGAGGGAGCGTTTTACTGCTGTACACTCATCTTCACTACATTGACAATGCACTCTAATCCCACACATGGAAATCACAATTACACAACATGGTGCCACTCCCACTAAAAACTAGCTCTGGGGATTGCAGATCTGTTTATTACTGTAGTCTCATTGCTTTACTTCTATTTCTTATCATCCTTTTCTCTATTCCTGTGTCTAACTGAATGCTGAACCTAAGACTCTGTGTCTCATTCTTTACCCTGGGAACAGCTTTCTGCTTTTGATCTCTTAAACCCTTATCTATGATAGTGTTTCTGAAGCCACTGCATTTGCTTCTGGCAACTCTATGTAACCACCACTGGGGAATGAAAGCTCAATATTTTCCTCACATCTCACTGTCTGACATTCATAGCAATTTTTTTGCCTTCCCCAACCTCAGCAACTCACCACCTTTCTCTTCCATTTCACACACATCACCTAAAAATGATTATATGCACAACCCAGCAATATCTCTTAATTCCAGCTTCCCGAAAGAGGATAAACTGGAACGTGGTGACAGACCAACAATTCAGGGTAGGTAGCTGTAAAATGATGGGATTTCAAAATAGTAGGCAGAATTGGATTTGATTTGAGAGATGACTGCAAAAGTTCCATAGAGTGAAGTGTGTATTCATAGAATTTAAAGAAAATTTGGGAAGACTACATTCATATAGGAGGCCAGGCCATTACATTAGATGATGTTTGAAGTGATAACGAATTAGACTAAATGATTTGAACTCTGAAAGAGTTTTTGTGTTTTATTCTAGCTACCTATTTATTTTCTCTATTTACTATTGAAGCATGGATTACTTAACTGGCAGAAGAGTCATTTACATATAATCCCAGAGCATTTTTGCAAAATATATACTAGGTAGATTTTGATTATCAACCTCTTCCACATTTGACACGTGGGGCTTTATTTTCATTGCAATCGTAGTTTCAATTGCTCGAAGTTCACAATCAAATAACTTTTGTGTTGACCATTGAGATCAATTTTGATTTTACCCAATTGATTTAGGAAGGATATTGCATGGAGAAATATACATTTCTGAGTGGTGAATTATTTTATTTATACTGATCACATTTTATGCTTTTTGAATTTCTTTCCCTCCCTCAATTATCCTTGTAACTACGAATAAATGATTTTACTTTTATAGATGAGTGAAAGAAAGTAGCAAAGTTGTCAGGATCTCGTATGCAATAAAAGTTGCTAATATAGAACAAATAAGTCTTCGTATTATATTTTGGTAAGATCCAAAATATTGTAGGTGAAACAATGAATTATTTGCTGGTTGGGTAACATTTTTCAGGGCATTTGTGGGAAAGTTCTTACCTTGTAACAGATAGGATTCGTGGCTCTCTCAGATGACCTTCCAACTAAGAATAACCACCAATAGAATGTCATGTAAAACTTAAATAAAAATGTGAAGGTGAAAATTTGTATATAAACTAATTAAAATACATTATAAAAATGTATTTTAGACTCAGTATATAAAATGAAAGTAAAATATTCATTTCAGAGTATCATCTATTTCAAAAGTCTAATTGTTATGTATAAATAAATCTTACTGATTTAAAAGTGTTAAATAAGTCCTCATATTGCAACAATACATACTACACGTTTGTAAAAAGAACTTTTTTGAAAAAATGGATCTCATGCTACCTAAAAAAATAGATCCAACAATGATTATAAGAACTCAATATATTTCTAAGTATTTACTTGATTTCCAAAGTGTTTGGCAATATGTTAACAAACCTTGTACCTTTAAAGAATTATGTAGGTGAATTAAAACATCTTCCTCAAAATTAACATAATTTGAGATAAATATAAACCTAAATTATCTCTTATTCCAGTATTATCTCATCACATCGGTTATCTCTTATCACATCAACTTTCATACTTCAGTGACTTGGTTCACACGATTAAATGTAGCTTCCAATAACCCTTAAACTTTTTCCAGGGTTTGTAAAACCTACATACGTTTTAAAGGATAGCTCAGATGTCATTTCTTCTTGCACACTCTTTGTGATATATCCTAAGACAGAATTTTATATTTACTTCTAATTGCAAGAGACTAATCATAGAATAATATCCTTTGTAAGCTTAAAATATTACACACAGGATCTCTGTTTTCTAGTAGGATGTAGTGTGTTGTATCAAAGAAATGTTCATTCTACATCCTGTTAAAAAAAAAAACAAATTATACAAAAAATCTCATATTTAAAAAAAAATCAGAGAGCTGTGAAATCAATGCAGACTATATCAACAAAAATGCTAGATAGGGGGAGAACTTTTCTGAGGTGAACTGATGATTGCCTGGCACTTTGCCTTTGAGAATACTAGAGATTACATACTTAGGTCAAGGACCTTTACTGAGAACAAGAGAAAACAGAAAAGTGTGTAGTGTTGGATAAGACTGAAGTGAACAATTTGATCTTGATGGGCCACAAATGCCTGAAATGCATGGTTGATTTTAAGCACCGAATGCTTGCTTTGTCACGAGGCTTCAAGAGAAGTTGGGAAGTTAGCCTGAATGCTTCTGAATGACAAAGGCAATTATCTTGTAGTTCCATGATATTTAGGAAAAATTCTTCTGGGGAAAATAAGTTGGTCTAAGTCCATGATGAGACTCACTCAAAATGTTTGTCAGATAATTTCCATGGGGCTGGAGGTAGAAGGGCTGGACTCAGAAGTTCACATACCTGGGAAGGGCATCTGAAGTGCATAGATTTCCCATGGTCTTTCAGGACTGGAGAAAGCTCAGAAGAGCTGCACCCTAGGAACTAAAGGAAATTAGAGGTAGACAGAACCTTACTATAATGTAGCACAGCCCCTCCTCAGCTCAACTACTAATATTGAGCTGATCAATCTTATCTACTTAACAGAGCAAATAAATATCTTCCTTTCTGGAATGATATCACAAGAATAACATGGCACAGCCCCTTCTCATCTCAACTGCTAATATGATTGAGCTGATCAATCTTATCTGCTCAACTGAGCAAAGTAATACCTTGTTTTCTGGAATAATATCATATATATAAATATATCATATGTATATATCTCATATACATGTATAAAAATACAAAAATCATCAACATAAAAATAAAGATAAATGAAGTAAAATCATGGATGACCCTGATACTGGTGAAAATGGAAATGAATATTAAAATCACTGTGTTTATTATATAAAAGTAAAGGGGGAAAAGTTGCACAAAATGAATAAAAGAATGGACAATTTTACTAGATATGCTAAATTTATAAAAATAACCAAATATGCATTCTAGAAAAATAATATGTTAGTAAAGTTAGTAACTTGATACACATGTTTAAGTGCAGATTGGATACAGCAATAGACAGAATTAATAGACTGGAAGACAATTAAGTAACTATTGTCCAACTGAAGCAAAGAGAGAAAAAAACGAAAAGAAAAATCACAGTATAAGACATTTGGGATCTGTTCAAAGACTTTATATGTAAAATTGGATTCTTGGAAGGAGAGCAGAGAGGAAATGAGGCAGAAGCAATATTGGAAATGTAAATGACTAAGAATTTTCCTCAAATGTTAAATTATGTATACCCACAGATTGAATAATCTTAATGAACCCAAAGTAGAATAAACACAAAGAAAACCACACCCTGTTACATCATAGTAAAATTGCTAAAAATCAAAGACAAAGAGAAAATCTCAGAACCAGCCAGAGAAGACACATGATCTTAAAGAGCAATAATAAAACAGACAGCTGGCTTCTCAAGGAAAACACTGGAAGCCTGAAGAAAATGAAATGGTATCTTTAAAAGGCTTAAAAATCAACTTAGATTTCAATACTTGGTAAAAAAATACGCTTCAAAAATAAATATAAAATAAAGCTTTTTTTAAAAAAAGAGAAAAACTGAGAAAAATGCCAGATTCCTGAATAAAAAGGAATTCTAAGAGGAATTCTTTAAAGAAAAAAAATCCTCTTCAGAAATTTCAAATGAAATTAAGAACAACAGAAAGGGTAAATGTGTAGATAAATATAAATGAATATTGAGAGTATACAATTATTTTTAATATTTTCTAAAATTTAAAATATATCCAGAAATAAACTGCATAGTAATAATAATACAGATAGTAAATAATGTAAAGTTAAAAGAGTCTAAGTTTCTAATGATAACAGGGAAATGCTAAAGCAGTGTTTTGTATGAGACAGTAAGTAATGATTAACTTTACAAGGTGACTTGATAGGGCTAAGAGGTACCCAGATAGCTGGTAAGGCATTATTTGTTGGCATATCTATGAGGATGTTTCCAGAAGAGATTGCTATTTGAATCAATGAACTGAGTAAGGAAGATCTGCCCTCACCTAGTGTGGGTGTACATCATCCAATAGATTGGGCTTAGGTAGAAAAAAAAAAAAAAAGAGGAAAGGTAAATTTGCACTTTCTTTTTTGGAAGCTAGGACACATATCCTTTCCTGCCTTTGGATATCAGAATTCCAGTTTCTCAGACCTTTTGCCTTGGACTGAGAGTTTCACCTAGTTCTCAGGCCTTCAGACTTGAGAGCCGAGTGATGCTACTGGCTTCCCAGTTTCTCCAGTTTACGGATGGCATATTGTGAGACTTCTCAGTTTCCATTATTGTGTGAGCGGTTTCATAACAAATTCCCTTTTATGTATTTATATCTATATCTATATCCACTATGGGTCCTGTTTCTCTGGAGAACTCTGACTAATACACTGTAGCACAATAAGGTTGCATTCTGTAATGTCTAGAGTAGTGGTACTCATAGTCCCCAGACCAGCAGCATCAGCATAAACTGAAAATATACTAGAAATGCATATTCTTGACCTCATCCCAGAACTACTGAATAAAAAATTCTGAGGATAAGGCTTAGTAAAGCTCTGTTATATAAGAAGCTCTCCAGGTAATTCTGATTAATATTAACATTTGAAATTTGAAATTAAATCAAATATATATTCAAATCAAAGTGTATAATATATAAATAATATATACATAAAACCTAGTATATAATAATGTATAACTAAAAAATTAATAGAAACTAAAAATGGAATAATAAAAAATGATTTATCCAAATAAAACAATTAAGGAGAGGAAAAGGACACAACCCACGTGGACCAAATTAAAATTAGATACTAAGATGGTAGGTAAAATCTAAAATATATTAGATACTATATTAAATGTATGTAGACTAAGTACTCTAAGTCAAAGATTAAGATTGTCAAACTGGGTAAGAAAATAAAACTCAAATATTTGTTGTTTACAAAAGCCACACTTTAAAAATAGGCCAAAAATATTTGAAAGCAAATGTTTGAAATAAATATATAACCTAGACATTAAGCAAAAGAAAATTGGCATTTGTACTCTAATATCAGATAAAATAGCCTTTCAGTCAAGAGGCATTACTAGGTATACACAGAGATAATGCGTAATCATAAAGGGTCCAATCCAAAATAAATAAATCACACTCCTAATGTACTAAGTATGTTCTCTTTACCACAGTGAACTTAATCTAGAAATAAATAACAAAAAGAGAAGTTAGAAAATCAAAACTACCAGGAAATTAAACAGTATACTTTTAAATAATCTGCTGATTGAACACAAAATCAAAACAAAAATTATAAAATATTTTGAACTGAAAGTTAATGAAGGCACAAGACATCAATCATGTGAGGTTCAGCTAAAGCAGGCATTACACAGAAGTGTATAGGCTTGAATGCCTCTCTTAGAAAGGAAAAAATGACACTTCTTTTATGAAGGTTGTAAAACAATTATACATCCAATTTAGGCAAAGTAGTAGAAAAGAAATAATGCCAGTAAGTTCAGAATTCAATAAAACAGAAAATAAATTTCTTATTGAAAAAATTAATAGAGTTGATTATTTGAAAAAAATAAATAGATAGACCCTAGCAAGTCTGAATTTTTTTAAAAAAGACAAAAATACACAAATCACCAATATCTAGAATTGAAAAAGATTTACTACAAATTTTAGAGACTTCAAAAAGTAAATAAAGCATTAATAACATCTTTATATCGATGAATTTGAAAATATGTGTAAAAAGGACAAGTTTCTAAAAACAATACAAACATCTGAAGTAGATAAACAACAAGTCTGAAGAATTTTGTGTTTATTAAAGAAATTGAATCAATTATTTAAGAAAATTTTAACGAAAGAAACCAAAAGTCTGGCTTCACCAGTGATATATTCCAAACTTTCAGAGAAGAAATAACAAAAATTTTAATGTTAAAGAGAAAAGGAAAATTTGGAACACTGTCTTTTTTAATTAGTCCAGCATAACTTTTATTCAAAATTTAGCAAAAATGTTAAAAAATGAAAATTATAGATTAATTTCCTAACTAAATAGATTTAATTTAAACATTTTATCTAATCAAATCAAGGAATACTTATAAAAGGAAACTGTGTCATGACTAGGTATCTTATATTCTGGGAATTCAAGGTTGGTTTAACATTCAAGAATCAATCAATGAATTTCACGCTATTAAGAAAAAAAACCAGAAAAACCATATGATCATCTTGATAGTGACAGAAAGTAGGTTTCGATGGAATTCAACATAAACTTATTATATTACTAAATGAACCAATTTTAGCAAATAGATACACAATGTCTACCAATAAATGTATAAAAATAGTGTATGTAATAATGAGGAATTGAATTATTTCCCCTCAGAGACAACAAGATGAGTAAGCCCACTATGACTTCCTATGGAAGTCTGAGCCAGTGCAAAAAGTCAAAAGAAATAAATAATACATGAATTAGAAGTAAGGGATTAACTGTCATTATTGTAAAATGACATGTTTGTATCTCTAATTGTTTACAAACTATGAGAATTATTAAGTGAGTTAGTAGGGTTTCTGGATACAAGGTCAATGTTAAAAAAATCTATTAAGCTGAGTGTGGTGGTATGCAGCTAGAATGCCACTACTTAGGAGGCTGAGGCAGGAGGATCACTTGAACTAGGAGGTTGAAGTTGCAATGGGCTGTGACTGTGCCATTGTACTCCAGTCTGAGTGACACAGTCAGACCCTGTCTCAAAAAAAAAAATCAATTAAATTTGCATATGACAGCCTCAAACAAATAACATTATAACTTATAATAGCAGCTAAGCCCATAAATGCCTATAACTATATATACTAAAGCATATGAAATATCTTTATATTAAAATATATAAAACATATTAAGACAAATTATAGAAGACCTAAGTAGGAAAGGGATATATTTTATGGATTGAAAGACTCAATATTGTGAAGAAGCCAAATCTCCCTAAATTATCAATACATTTAATACTATCCCAATATAAATTAGAACAGGCATTTTCATGGAAATTCTAAAATTCACATGGAAATGCAAAGGTGAAGGATACCTAAGCCATCATGCAGAAGTGCAACAAACCTGGAAGTGTTATACAACCAAGGTCCAAGACATACTGTAAAGCTATAGTAATTAAGAAAATTTGGTTTTGGTACAAGTTTGGGAGGGGGCAAATAGCCAACAGAACAAAACAGAATCTAGAGACACTTGCTATTGTCTGGATGTTTGTGTCCCTTCAAATTTATATGAAAAAACCTAATCTCCAAGGCAACATTATTAAGAGGTGGGGCCTTCAGAAAGTGAGGGCAGAACCCTCACGAATGGTATTGGTGCCCTATAGTAAAAGGATGTCAGACTATGGGAAAGAGGGCCCTCACCAGACACCAAATCTGCTGTGGACTTGATCTTCGACTTCCTAGCCTCCAGAATTGTTAGCAATAACTTTGTTTTATTTATAAGCCATCCACTTATAATATTTTTGTTATAGCAACTTGAATGGACTAAGAAAATACCTTCACGTGCAATTGTTTGATTTATAACAATGCAGTGTTCTTGATGTGCTAAATCAATTGGATATTTATCTGGAAAAAAATGAGTCTTGACTCCTTCCTCACACCACATACACAATTTAATTCTAGATGGATTACAGATCTAAACATAAAATATGAAACAATAAAGATGATACAAAGGAAAACATAGTAAATCATCTTTTTGACTTTAGAATAGGCAAACTTATTAAATAGAGGCTACAAATCACTAACTATAAAAGAAAAAAAATTGATAAATTGTATTATATTAAAATTAAGGACTTCTGTCATCAAAAGTCACAAGAGTGAATTTGTAACCCTCAGAGTAGCACATATTTGCTATTTCTGATAAAGGGCACAAAACTAGAATATATAGACAGCTCTTTAAAACCAATAACAAAAAGAAGGGACACACAAGAGAAAAATGAACAGAAGATCCTAACAGAGAGTTCATAAAAGAGTATTTTCAAATACAAATAAGCCTATTAAAAATGCTTTTTAATAGCTATTCAACTATCGCTTATCAAGAAAATGGAAATTGAAATGGTAATAGGATGCAACTGCACACCCATCTGAATGAATAGAATGAAAAGTCTGAAAACGTGTTGGTGAGGACGTAGAGCAACCAGAACTTTTATACACAGTTGATTGAAATACTAATTGGTTGCACAAATATTTGAGAAGGTGTGCTAAAGCTAAACATGTACATACTGTGACCCAGCCATTGCACACCTTGGTATATGCTCTCTCCTTAAATGCATGCATTATGTTAACCAGAAGATGAATCCTAAAGTGTTCATACAAATGCTGTATGCGATCATCTCAAACTGAGACCTATGCAAGTGTTAATTGTATGAATAAATACATGTGGCAGATTCACACATGGAATAAATGTCTATTCAGCAAAGAGATGAATAAAATGCAACTACATATGTCCTTGCAGATAAATGTTAGAAACATGTTGAGCAAAAGAAAGCAGACACAAAAAAAGAACTTTTTGTATGATTCTATTTAACTGAAATACAAATCAGACACATTGATCTATGCTGTTAGAAAACCACGTAGAAGTTACTGTTGAGGGACATTTAATGACTGGAATGGGACATGAGACAGACTTCTCTGGTATCAGTGTTTCGTAGGGTATCAGTATTTCATAGATGTATTCAGTTTAAAAAAAACCGTCAAGCAGGACACTATGGCATGCCCTTTTATATGTGTGTATTATACTTTTATAATATGTTAAATGTCAGATAATAGCTAAAATCCAATTTTACCACTGTCTCTAATGATGTCTTGCTTTACCAGGGTAAACTGTTTCACATAATAATTTATTTTGTGTTTACATGAGATCTACCTCATTCTTGGAGAAGTTAGTTTTTCACATGCTGATCGACACTCAGTGGGGAAAGGCGATTCTATTATTTGCTCTTTCAGAAAAGCCTGAACTAAACACCCTTACACATTGTTTTCTGTGTACATTATGTCTGTTTAGCCAAGGTAAATACACAGAAGGTGAATTGCTGTAAAATAGGATATGATTATTTCAATTACGATACATATCGCCAATTTTACCACCCCAAATTTATACTCTCTCACCAGCAGTATTTAGAGTACCAGTTTCTTTACACCTTCATCAAACTTGTCAACCTTTTTTTTTTCTTTGTTTGCTGTAACATTCTTGTTTTAATCTGAATTTCCATGGGCATGGTGAGGAGCTTTTCATTTGTTTGGCCTTCTGATTTTAAGATAGAGTCTACATTGCAGTCTTCTCCCTATATTAAATCCATAAACATGATAGAAAAGAACATATAAATGCATAAAGACCTAAGCCAGGAAATAAGAAGACAGCCTCTTCGCGGAACAGAGGCTGAAAAATACCAGCTCGAGTTCATTTTCTCCATTCATTTTTCTTCTTCCAGGATGTTGCTCGAGTCTATGTTTTAGCACCAATTTAATTCTGCTTACAACTACAGTTGGCTAGTTTTATGTCTATCAACTCCTACTAGTTAGTAAGCACAACATTAAAAATGTTCTATTACTTTATTCAGGAACTAGGAAATATACAATAGAGCTCTGCCTATTTTAGACATTTAGGAAATATGTGTTGAGTAATGTAACATTAAAAATGGGAGAAAATCTTTCAAACTGGATATACTAGTTTTAAAAGTCTCTGAATTTACTTGCCAAAGCCTATTAATATTTTTATAATCCCATACTAAATCTGTTGTTCTCAGAGAGGCCATACAAAGCTGTATTATTTTGCTCCATAATATTAAAATAATAGTTCGCTGACTGTGTAATCCACAAGACAAAGGAAAAACCACAGTGAGAAAAATATCCCTATTTCCAACAATCTCTGCGAATCAACTTTGCATGAGAAAAATTTGCTAATACAATTTGAATATTCTGTTTGCAATGTTAGTTTATGGCAGAAATACCTGGAGAAACTCCAGAGAACTTCTCCACTGTAGACATTTCCAATAAATATTTTCCTAAAATACAAATCAAACAAAAACACACCATAGTTGAGATAGGATGAATCTTTGCACTAAAAAGGAAGAAATATGGTGAGATGACTAATGGATGAAGATATATCTTTGAAAATTATTGTCAAATATTTAAGTTACAGTTTCTGGAGCCCAAATTGTGACCTAAAAATAAATTGTTCCTTTATCAATAATAGTCCATTTACAACCTCACAAAAATGTTGACCTAAAGGACTTATTAACATATCATACAAGGAGTTGTTTATTTTAGAAGTTATTTTAAAAGCATGAAAGGACAGAAAAGGAAGTTTCCAGTCCAAAAAAACATTATATTTTCAGCACCATAATTATTGTCATTTACAGTGCTGTAAAGCTTTAATCCAGGGGAAACTCATCAGTGGAATATGACTCAGTTTGATCTAAAAGTCCTTGAGAGGAGAACTGTCTGCAGATGGTTGCTCATCTGCATCTTGTAATTACAGTATATGTTCGTTCACACTCTAATAAACCTAAAAATATATGAGGACCAATATAGCCAATCTTCTGAATAAGCAATAACTAATGAACAAACATCTGGAAATGGCTACATGACTTATAATTGAGTAGATAATTTCCAGATCAATCAATGAAGTGTTGGCTGTTAATTTCTTAGTGTAAGTGCTACAGTACCACCTAAGCATTTAAAACCACTAGGCCTATTTGAAACATTTATTTGTGCAAATTATAATATTCTATAATCCTAAATAAGTCTGTGTGACAGTGAATTTTTTGAAGATGGACAACTACATGGTTTGGTGAGTGACTGGAAACACCAATAAAATGTTTCTAGGAAAAACAGACCGGTTAGTGGGAAAGTAAATAAGTTCTGTTTGCCTACGTCCTATAACTGTAGCTGAGCTACAGACAGGAGCATCCTCAGAAAAAAAGACTCAGGCCAGTCAGGAGTAGCCTCAATTTCAAAGACACCTCATTTTCTGTTGCCTTTCTAATTTGGTTACACTCAACATTATTATGGCATCTGTGTAAAATGAATTACTAAACTTATTCACTGGAAATCTTGACAGTCTCTAAGCTAATGATTTTCTAAATTGCTATTTTACTTTTGTGCTCTAAACTCTTGGTTTCCAGACTCTGCTTAAACCACAGTAGCTCAGTTTTTACTTGTTTTGTATTTTCAAATGTTATTAGTGCTTTGTTTTTGAGAAGGCATTGTGCTACCACTGAAAAGGGTTTAAAACCTACTCTTTCTTTTTTTAAAATTTATTTTATTTTTTTTAAATGATATTTTAAGTTCTAGGGTACATGTGCAGAACATGCAGGTTTGATACATAGGTATACATGTGCCATGTTGGTTTGCTGCACCCATCGACTCGTCATTTACATTAGGTATTTCTCCTAATGCTATCCCTCCCCCAGCCCCCCACCCAATGACAGGCCCCGGTGTGTGATGTTCCCGTCCTGTGTCCAAGTGTTCTCATTGTTCAATTCCCACCTATGAGTGAAAACATTTGGTGTTCGGTTTTCTGTCCTTGCGATAGTTTGCTGAGAATGATGGTTTCCAGCTTCACCCATGTCCCTTCAAAGGACATGAATTCATCCTTTTTTCATGGCTGCATAGTTTTCCATGGTGTATATGTGCCACATTTTCTTAATCCAGTCTATCATTGATCAACATTTAGATTGTAAAACCTACTCTTTCAAGTATATTTTTATTTTAAAGAAGACAGATCAATTTTTGAAATCAACTGATGAATTATAGAATGTGAAAGTTCAGGAAAATAATATAGTACACCTGAAAAGTAGATGAAGTTTTTTAAAACATGGTATTTCTGGTTCTCTGATGGATTTTGCACCAGAGACAAACTTTGTAACCTGCAGGAAACATTGAGACAGCTCTTACAGAAAGAAAAGGCAATATGTTGGTTTTTCAAAAAAGTACAAATAAAACTACTATATGATTTAGCAATTCCTCTTCTGAGTATGTACCCAAAGGAAATATCTGAGATATCTGAGCTGCCATGTTCATTGCAGCATTATTTACAATAGCCAAGATGTAGAAACAAATGTCTATCAATTAATGAATGCAGAAAGTATTGTGTGGTGTGTGTGTGTGTGTGTGTGTGTGTGTGTGTGTGTGTGTGTGTGTGTAATGGACTATTATTCAGCTTTAAAAAAGGATATATTGCCATTTGGAACAATATGGATGAACTTGGAGGATATTATGCTATGTGAAATAAGTCACAGAAAGAAAAATATTGTGTGATCTCACTTATGTGTGAATCTTAAAAAAGAAGTTAAGTACATATAAACAGAGAGTAGACTAATGGTTGCAAGGGAGAAAGAGGGTCAAGAAATGGGGAGATGTCAGTCCAGTGGTACAAACTTGCAATTATGTAGAATAGGTAAGTCTAGAGACCTAATGTAGAGCGGGAAGATTATAGTTAAAATGTTGTATTTTTTTTTTTTTTTTTTTTTTTTTTTTGAGATGGAGTCTTGCTGTCGCCCAGGCTGGAGTGCAGTGGCCGGATCTCAGCTCACTGCAAGCTCCGCCTCCCGGGTTCACGCCATTCTCCTGCCTCAGCCTCCGGAGTAGCTGGGACTACAGGCGCCCGCCACCTCGCCCGGCTAGTTTTTTGTATTTTTTAGTAGAGACGGGGTTTCACCGTGTTAGCCAGGATGGTCTCGATCTCCTGACCTCGTGATCCGCCCGTCTCGGCCTCCCAAAGTGCTGGGATTACAGGCTTGAGCCACCGCGCCCGGCCTAAAATGTTGTATTTTATATTTAAAATTTACTAAGTGAGTAGATTTGAGGTGTACTTCCCTATCCCTCCACCCAACCACACACAGTGGTAGCAATGCAAGGTAATTAATACGTTAAGTTGTTTACTTGTAGTAGTTTTACTATGAATATGCATATCAAAACATCATGTTGTACAATGTAAATGTATATATTACAATAAAAAAGAAAACCACACAATGAAAATAATCATGAAAATGGCAATAATAGTAATTTTGCACTTAGATATGATTTCTACGTTTTTTGTTTTCAAAACTTGAAATGTTACCTCTCTCTAGTTTTTAGATAAAAATGAAAATGAGAAGGAACTGAAGGACTGAAAGCCCTTTTTAAAAATCCTGTTGTGGGTGTTAAGTACTTAACAGGCATTATCTTACTTAATCTTTACAGTAACTTGTTTAATCTTCATAAAAATAGTAAATACTATTTCTATCCAATTTAATAAATAGAGAAACTTGACCTAGACACTTCAAAATTTGTGAACAACAACATTTGGGTTCTAAAGTCACTTCTTTCCATAGTCTTATATTTACAAGAAGATGATTCTTGAAAAGGATTAAAAATGCGGCCTTATATAAGTAGACTAGCCTTGTCTGGTCTTATGTTCGTATTTTTCTTAGGAATATGAATAACAGCAAAAATAAATTCTGTATATTGTAGAGAATTCAAAACTTCAATACCTGTTACTGTAGATATACAAATATGATAAAGAAAAATCTTTTCAAACTAACATAGTGGTCAATGTTTATGCTTCTCCTCATGTAGACAGTTCTCATTGCATCATTTATTTTGGAGTAGTGACGATGCAGAAGACAAGACATGCCTTTTCCTTCATGAGCTAGTAAAAGCTCCCAATTCCATACTTTAGGTTTTTAGTTTATTATAAATTTAAATTTGTATGTAATATTCACCTATTTCTAATTACCAACTAGTTGCTAAGAAGTAAAAATGTTTAGTTTTATTCAGAAATAGATAATTTTGTTTCCTCCACTAGATATGGTCGTCATTTGGTAGTTTACAACAGATTTTTTTCCCTAGTCCTAACTCTGATAAATTTATTTGGATGTTATTTTAAGTTGTTTTTACCTGATAAAAATATTTTAACAGCCTTCATCTAACATTTTGGTCTTGATATTCAAAACTATCGTGCTTAGTTTCTGTAGTACACATATTATCCTGGCCATGTGGTGCTGCTTTACAAGTTATTTGCTTTGATTTCATCAAACTAAAATAAATAACTTCTCTTCAAAGTTGTAGTTTATGTAGTGCATTAGAATAGCTATTATTATAAACTGAATTGTGTCTCCTAAAAATTCATATGGTAAAGCCCTAACCCTCAGTACCTTAGAATGTGGCTGTATTTGTACCTTCAGAGAAGTAATTAAGACTAAATGAGGTGAATGCGAGGCTACACCCCTAATCCAATATGACTGGCATCCTTTTAACACTATGAAGAGATACCAGGGACATGTGCACATGCACAGAGAACAGGTCACGTGAGGACACAGTGAGAAGGCAGTAATCGAAGGCAGGTGCATCACATTGTTTCCAGGTACTTTAAAAAAGTCCATCATATTAAATAATTTCTTTGATTATCAGTATAACATTGATATTACATAATATCCTATGGTATCATAAATGCCTTTTCTTTTGAATTAAAAAAAAATTAAGACTCCACAAGTGAGAGCATTTTTTCTTTTGCCTCATTGTAAAGTAAATATAGCTTCTCTCTTCAGAACTCTTTTGTACGAGTATCAACTGTTGATTTGCTAGTGAGGGACTTCCCTTGATATCTCTCAGATTCTGTTGAAGACAATTTCAGTTGCTAACCAACCTTATATGTTTGTAACTGAAGCCACCCAAACCACCTATTCCATCACTAAGCTTCTTCTTTCTACCTTTCTCTCAGGTTGCTTTGGGTGGAATACATTTATCTTTCCATTGTGTCGTAATTCCTGTTTCCCAGTTATTGCTAATGATGTGCCTGTCGGTTGGTCCTATACATCTCTGCAGCAGAAAGCAGAGTGCCGACACAAGCCATTGCCCTGGCAGGATGTGTCACTGAGCACTTTCAAGAACAGCCTCGCTGCAGTTGTTCTGACTACAGGGAAAGGCTAATGATGCATTGCCAAGATTTTTTCTTAGAGAAAGCAATTACCTAGCTATAAGGGCTTGAACAACAGCAACATGACCTTTGATTATGACACTCTCTTTATTAATTTTTAATTACTTCTATGCAGATACCCAATAATATTGACCAGATTTTATCTAGTAAATTTGTTTTTGTGCAACCCCTGAATCATAGGTTAAAAAAACTGCTGTAGCAAAATTTTATACAAGACGCTTATTATATATTTATATTCATCACCACATTCTAAAAGGTGATAAAGCATTATTTTTACGTTAATTTTGCTGACTATTGACTTCTTTTTTTGCCTCAGTTATACATAAGAAAATTATTATTGTGTAATAAAAAAGTACATTAGACTCTTCTGAATACTTCAAAATATTGACAATGATGTCATGTCAATACGAGGATTGGATAAAAAGTCTAATTCATAGTATTTGATTTCTTATTTTCATTTATTGCTAGCACCATTTCTGGTTATCCTTCTTATAGTCAAAATTTATTTACTTCTTTGTACAAAAAGATACAATCTACATCTGATTAAAGCACAGAAGCTTAAGCTACTGGAACTTTTGGAGCCGAACATTCTGATATTTGATATACATTGACCTTCTCACAAGCTACTCTTCCAGGATCAAGTGGACTTTAGCTCATAACATAGAGATTATTTTTTTATCATTTAATTTTTGAAAATATACAGCTCAGCTGAATTAAAATATAGCAGGCAACATAGATTGGTGATATGTGTGTGTGTGTGCCTGCATGTAAATGCTGAGAGAGAGACAGAGAAAGACACAACACGGAGAGAGGCAAATGTGTCTATCAACTTGTCATTATCTATGGTGAAATTTTCTTTCATATTAATTGGAAGCATTTATATTTTCACATAATTGACAGTTCCTAATCAGTTTAATTACCTGTTTGTTGACTTACTGTTTCAATTAGGAGGCCATAAATTGCAAATAACAGAAAACTCAACTTTAATTGGCTTAAAAAATGAAAAAAATATTTGGTTAAGTGCATGTGTTAATGGATGGGGAAGGGCTCAGGCATGATTTCATGGAGAGGTTTACAGTATAATGAGAGATCCAGCTCTGTATTTCTCAGCCTGTGCATCTTTTACATTGGTTTATCTTCACAATAACTATATTAAAATGTCTACAGCAGGCCTAAGCTTCATATCTATATATGACATCATCCAAAGAAAGAGAGCTTAGCTGCAATCCTTCAATAATTCTGGGATTTACTGTTATTGTGCAAGCTTAGGATGAATATTCAGGTCTGAACCCAATGGCTATGATGAAGGAAATGGGATGTACCGTGTCAAGGTCACATTTCCCACACTTGAAGCTTGGCGGATGCCCAGGTCACATTTTCCACTCCTGAAGCTGAGATGGAACCCAGTTTTCCTGAAAGCACTAGGATCTCTAAATAAAACCAGAGCCTCTTTCAAAAGGATGAAAGGAAAGTGCGTAATAAAGATACAATCAACAAAGATAGATTATAGATGCATTTTTAAAATCTTCATTGTCTGCTGTAACAAAAAAAAGTCTGCAGTATTCAAACTGCCATCTTCCATTCTATAAGGAAGGATTGATATTATTCTAAAAGATATTTTAGCTATACCTTGTTGGTGTCAGAGAGTGGGTGTCAAAGAGGAGTTCGGCAGGGAAACAGAATGAAGAAAAAGCTGGACAATTTCCCAGCTTTCCTGAGTCAGGTCTTCGCTGTATGGCTTCATTAATCTCTTTGAAGTAATTTCTCAGAACATCAGACACACATTCAAATGTTAGTACAAAAATACACTTCAAAGCCAAATGTGAATACTTTTTATACCATGTATCACTTTGGATTAACAATATCTTTTTGATAAGATATACCTGTTTCTCCAGGATTTAGGTAGGCTTAGGAGAGATATTCAAAATATTTAACAACTGCTATTTTGTGAACTTCTGGCAATTATAATGTCCCCAGCAAAGCTGAAATTTGGATTGCCAGCTGATGTCACTAACCTGTGAGTCGTGGCTGAATGACAGCCCTGGTTAGGTCCTTCTGTAGGAAATCCTTGAGTTGTTATGGATGAGCCTAAAGAAAAGTTATTTAAAAAATGCAAACCTAGTGTTGAAAGTTGCTGTCAAATGGTTTGATATTTGTGAACAGGAGGTCCTCCTTTTGGCGTTTTCTAGTTATTCTGGGGCTGCCTGCTTTCACCGTTGGTCTTTATTGTTGGTCCAAACTTGCTGTTCTTTAAATAGATGGTTCTCAAACATATTAGCTTTTTGACCTGTAAGAACAGATAAACTTTTCCATTATAAATTATTCCTTTTACAGTCATAACAATTTTTTGTTTTTGTTTCTCATCTGTTGCTCCTATATCAATAACTTTATTTTACCTTTTGGGAGAATGCATTTGCTGAAAGTAAGTCACCATGTCTTTGGTTGCCATCCACCAATTGTTTATCTGTATTTGCAGCCCTATCAAACTCGTAGATGAGTGATTATAGGGTCCATACCTGAGATCTGCCAAGCCGTAAGAGAATGTTGATTTTGTTGGGAAACTCAACAATTCTCGGAGAGGCACTGTTGATAATTTCTGGAAAACGATTGGTGATCACTGCTTTCCAGGCACCCAAAATTTCCTGATGGCATACTCACTGTTTTCAGATTCACCACAGAAGTTAAAACCCTAGAGTCAGGAAAATCAGTCCTTTTGATAGGTCATACAACATTTAAACATATTTCTGTGGTACATCAAGAATAAATCGTAACAGCCTATGGTGATCTATTAATATCTTAATCAAATAAACTTTTATCAAAATGATTAGAGCTAGATTATTATTGACTTTAAGTATTACTAGCAGGTGCTTATTAATTGTGGCCTCCCTTAAATTCTGAAACAAAACAAAACAAAACAGAACATTAAAAAAAAAAAACTGTTTGAAAGATTGTTTCTAAATGTCAGTCATCTCTTTTTCATTTCTCCTTTTCAGACCAGGCAATGCACTACTGCTATGCTTTGAATGTGTCCTGCAAATTTCATGTGTTAGAAACTTAACCCCTCAGTTCACATGTTGATGGTATTTGGAAGTGAGACCTTTGGAATGCAATTAGAATTAGATAAGGTCATCAGGGTGGTGCCCCCATGATGGGACTGGCGGCTTTTCAAAAAGAGAGAAAGCTGGCATGTACTTGCCCTCTCACCATGTGATGCCCTCTGCCATGTTATGACACAGCAAGAAGGCCCTCACCAGATGCTGGCATCATGGTCTTGGACTTCCTAGCATCCAGAGCTGTGAGCTAAATAAACTTATTTTCTTTACAAATTACCCAGTTTGTGGTATTCTGTTATAGAGACAGAAAAGAGAGTAGGATTATCATTTTAAGTGTAGTTAAAAGAGGCACATCTTACCTGTACTTTGAGTAAGTAAACAAACACACAAATCTTTTCCCACTGCAACATCTTATATTTACTTCTGAATTCAGCCCTTATCTCATCTCTGTAATAATTCACAGTCCTTGCAACCAGCATAAGTGTTATCAAAGAAGAGATTACTGAGTTTATCACTTTAATGCTTACTGCCAAATTTATATTTGTATTCTAGACATACATATAAAATTTCTTGCACATCAAGCTCAAATGCCAAAAATGGAGTCAAAACTTGATCCTCTTCACTGTTTCCTGTTTAGTAAGTGCCAGCATCTTGTTGCCATCATCTGTTGCTTTCGACACCTAGGAGTGAAGTCTGACCTTTCATTCTTTCTAATGCCTACACCCGGACAATCAATTGATAATTTCCTGTCAGTTCCAGCTCCTAATGTACCTCAAATCTACCAGCTTTTCATTTCATACTGCTACTTTTCTGATCTAAGTCACTAAATCTTCTTATACCCACACCTGTCCCCTTCACTCAATTCATTCTCTCCCAGCTGCCATGATATGCATTTTAAAAAACTCAACCCTGGTAAGAACACTTAAAATTTAGTAGCTTTTAGTGATTTCCTATAGCTCTTAGGATTAAAACCAAACCAAAACAAACAAAAAAACCACTGATCTTGAAATAAGGTTAAAATCGATGGTCCTGTATCATGGGTCCTCAGGACATAAGGTCCTGTATCTTAGGTTCTCAACCCTGGCTTCATATTATAAACATCTGGAATTCTTTTAGGGTATTCCACATGCCCCAAGGAAGACTGACATCACTTCCTCAGCTTTATTTGTAGTGTTCTGGAGAAAGAGTCTGATTGGCTTAACCAGACATACAGGTTAGAGTGGACAGGCAGAGGAATAAATGGGATAGGAGTTCCCAGAATATTATATAGTGCTTGCAAATGAATCGATAGAAATTCCATAAGCCAGCTTGGGAAATGTTTGGACTAGAGTGATTATGCAATTACTGCCATGGTTTCCCGTGTGTGTGTGTGTAGACAGACAGAGACAGAGAGATCAGAAGGGCAGGAGCTGGGGATGCGAAGGAGGGGGCTTGGATAGATAGACAGAGATTTACTTGAAGAAATGGACTCACATGATTGTGGAGGCTTGGTGAGTCCAAAATCTGATGGAGGAGCCCAACACATTGGAGACTCGGGAAAGAGTTGCAATTTAGTTCCAAAGTCAGTCCACTGGCAAGCCAAGAAGAGCCAATGTTGCAGATAAAGTCTAAAGGCAGCCTGCTAAAGAATCTCCTCTTGCTCATGAGAGGTCAGCCTTTTGTTCTATTCGGGACTTCAGCTGATTGGATGAAGCCCATTCACTTTATGAAGGTCAATGTTCTTTGCTCAAAGTTCAGAAATTTAAGTGTAAATTTAGTTCAAAACATCCTCATAGAAACATCCAAAAAATATCTGACCAAATATCTGAACACTGTGGCCCAGGCAAGGTGACACATAAAATTAACAATCATAGCCAGTTTGTCCTCTTTCCTCCATGTAGCCTTTAAATAGACTGTTATCTGTGAATGCATATCAAGACATTTGTACAACCAACACAGATTGATGGAATCAGGACTTGCCTCTTTTAATGAGGACAACAAATCATTTTCCACCTAGGAAAAGTTGAGAATAGTTTATATTTGTTCTGAAAGAAAAAAAATCATAGATATAATTATTTCCTTGGAATGTTTGCTTTACTATGTACAGAGTCACAATCCATTTATCTGCTTTCTGTTGTCAGCATTGCCCTGGGTTCTCAAGGACTTAAATGTACATTTTCATTAAAAGTGAGAATATAATCCAAAAGCAATATTACATGACTATTTATTTAATTTATTATTGTTGTTGTTGTGTGGAATAGGGCATCATCCATAATGTTTGCTTGGAATGCCATTGGAAAAATAACCTTGCCTAAGCTGCTTTCACTTCCCTTGCATAATATCGGAAATTTAATTAGAATAAAATTGTATACTTGGGTCATATGATATATTATCCTGAAGAATAAAGATATACATGAGAGGAAGCTGTCTTCATTACCTTCATACAGTGAATCTGTGTATTTGTTTATAAAAGCATTTCCAAAGTCATTTTGTTAGAGCACTACTCATTTCAAAAACTCATTCAGTAGTCAAAAAGTTCATTTCATATTTTATGCTACATTGCTTTTTTAAAGAGTCATAATGTGCATTAAAGAATATTAATGATTTTGGGAAGTACTCCAGTTTAAAATATGTTTTATTTATTTTCCAAAAATGCCTCAGAGTTGTTTGTCTATAAAGCCACAATTTTATACTACATTATTTAACATACTTGTTGCATATATTTTGGAAAATGCTGATTTAACAGATCCTGTCTTTAATTATTAATTCATTCAACAATAGCCTTTTTTGAACACCTACACAGCTCTAGGCAATGTATTACACTCTGAGACATAAAACTGTGAATAACATAGAGTTTCTACTGTGAGAGAACCCACAGTTTGGAATTTTTGGACACATACATGGATAAATTGTGAAACTATGACCTAGATGTTTAAGAGAAGCCCAAACAGTGTGGTATAAGGGTTTGAGGTTATGTATTTGTCTTTTAGGTAAACATGAGGTTAAAGTATTGTTTCAAAAACTAAAGTCTTGCGATGAGGAATGGAAACAAGAAGAGGTTTCAAAGCAGGATAGGGGCAAGATCAATTAAAAATGCTTTCGGGAAGATAATTTGGCAGGAATCTGGTGGAGAGCTGTAGTTGGGAGGGCCTGGTGTGAGAAAGAACAGATGGAAAGCTATTGCAATATTTCAGATAAGTGATCCTGAGTTTCTGAACTAAGGCATTTGCAGTGGAATTGAAGACAGGCCAGATTTTAGAGACATTCCGAGAAAGAACTGACAAGAGAAATTGACTTGTTGAATATGGGGAAGGAAGGTAGGAAGAAAGGGGTGTCAAAGATATTACTCTAAAATTTCTACCTTATATTTCTACATGGATGTTAATTCCAATACTTTGCGAGACAGGAAGGGACAATGATATATCCTCGAAAAGGAAGTATTGATTTCAGTTTCGAATTCACAGAGTTTGATATTCCTGTAATGAAAAAAGATGGGCATATCCAGTTAGAGATAGAAATATTGATATGGAACTCAAAAAAGATCAGAATTGGCAAAATTGATTTGGAGCTCTTTAGCCTATAGATAGTTAATTCTGGAGTGTGGCATCAAGAACATTAAGAGAGCATACAGAGTGAGGGAGAAACAGAAACAAGACAGGGATCTGGTTAGGACTAACATGTATAGTACAAACTACTGAGGAGAAGTCCTTGAAGGAGACCAAGATAAAGCAATTCAAAAACATACAAGAGGAACAAGGAGAGAAATAGTATTCTGGATGATAGTGAAAAAAAAAAAAAAAACTTTCAAGAAGTACATCTAAGCATCCCTTAGTGAAGCACAGAGATTGTATTTCTCTTCTCATTTTCTTTTGGATTCTCTTCTGTTGCTGGTGTCCTTAGAAGCTCTTCTTTGGAGATATTAAACATGCATCAATTTACCAATTGCAAATTGCAAAGGTGCAATTAAACAATGCACCCTTTTTAATAGTTTCATTTTTCTAAATGTAAATATTTAACTATTGGCATTTATTCTGAATATAATGTCACATATACTTTTAAGTTAATGCCCTACTCCAATCCAAATTCAATTTATCTGTCTCAGACAGGCATCACTTTACAATGGTTCTGCCTCAACTGTTCTGTTGCACGTGTTTTACTTGTTTTGGCCCCAGTGACTACTGTCAGGACCCACTGGGGGTAGCCTATGGCCAACTTCCCAATACAGGACTCCTGCCTCCTACTCTAAGGCTTCCCTATTGATGTAGAGAAGTGAGAGGTCACCATTTCTCTTTCTGTAACAATGTGTTTGGCAGAGGTAGGGGTTTGGATTGATTAATCTCCTTTGGGCACACTGTGGACTAATCCGGGACAGACAGCAGGCCTAAAGATTAATTCTTCTGCTTTCTGACCCCAGGTAGAGTGTGGTGAGAAGCAGTTGCTTTTATAGCCTCTTAGAAAGTGGTCTTCCAAGGTGGAGCAGTCAGTCAACTCAGTCATTCATTCTTGCTCCCTCTATTGGTTTTTCTCTTTCTTTGCCTCATTCCCCTTCCCTTCACTCTTACTGTCTTGGATTATGCTCTTTAATAAAGGGGTATTGTATAAGTCTTTGCCTTAGGACCTGCATTCCATGGATCCAAACCTAACATTACTCATCAACAGCAACAGCATCAGTATTTATTAGGAACCTGTTCTTTTCTCACTAGTTTGTAATTTATTTATACCATAATAGGTTATTAGGTGGGTTTCTGGGTGTGTAATCTGTTCAGCTGACATTTCTTTAGTTAGCTTATTTTGGTTACATAACACATTTTAATATCATACAGATCATTTCTGTCTACAGAATAGAAAGGGGGAGAAAGGTTTCCTCAATCCACTTAGTGTCTCTGGGTATGCCTGAAAGTAAAACTGAAAAAGTCATAGTAAAGAGAAACGCATATACATTGATTTATTAAAAGTTTTATGTGACACAAGAACATTTGGAAATAAAGACTCAAAGACTCAGGGAAATACATGTATTTGTATGCTAAGTTTGATGAAAGTCATGGGACATGGATAGTTATGAAGAAATAGGATTACACAAAAAGGGATATGGTTTAATGATAATAAACTGGGAGTACTCAGCAGGATCTGTTTGTTCAGACCTTTTTTTTTTTTTTTTTTTTTTTTGAGATGGAGTCTCACTCTGTCACCCAGGCTGGAGTGCAGTGGCACGATCTCTGCTCACTGCAAGCTCTGCTCTCTGGTTCACACCATTCTCCTCCCTCAGATTCCTGAGTAGCTGGGACTACAGGCACCCGCCAACATGCCTGGATAATTTTTTGTATATTTAATAGAGACAGGGTTTCACTGTGTTAGCCAGGATGGTCTTGATCTCCTGACCTCGTGATCTACTTGTCTCGGCCTTCCAACGTGCTGGGATTACAGGTGTGAGCCACTGCGCCTGGCTGGTTCAGGTTTTTTCTGCATCTCTGTGTGCCATTCCTTCCCCTTGGGTATGGAGTAGGACATCTGTCATATGAGGGTCTTCAAGGGATAAGAGATGGAAGAAGTCAGACAGTGACCTTTTTAGGTTTTATGGCTTGGTCAGGGTAGAAGAATTCTAGTTTCTGTGACCCACTTCAGAGGGCCTAGAGAGACACCTTCCTGCTTCTGTGGTTTTCTTATTTTTTTCAGTTGAAAACAGTATTCTAAAATGCCATAATTTAGGGTATCATGTTCTGAGCTATTACTATTTTCCAAATATTCTTACTTCATCCCATCATATTGTGTTATCATCCCATCATATTGTGTTATCATACTGATCATTTATTAACATGATCAATATATGTGCCATGGTTTCAATGTGTCATCCAAAGTTTATGTGTTGGAAACTTAATCCCTGATGCGACAGTGTTGGGAGGTAGATCCAACAGGAGGTGATTGAGTCATTAATCTATTAATATGCTCTGCCCTCACTAATGGATTAATGTTATCTCAGGAGTGGGTTAGTTATCAGAAGAGTGGGTTTGTTGACCTCTCTTACCCATCCACCATCTGCTATGGGAGATGAAGCATGTAGGCCCTCACCAAGTGCTGATGCCATGGTCTTGGATTTCTCAGCCAAATAAACTTCTATTGTTTATAAATTGACAAATCTGTGCTATTCTATTATAGCAACACAAAGTGGGCTAAGACAATATGTGACCAATATAATGATTATATGAATATAATGTGATAAATATATAAAGTGATTAATGGGTAATATTATCATTATATCTGCGTTTCATTCAACATGGACCTCAAAAGTCATGAACAATGTGACAAAGTCCCTACACTTCTAAAATTAGGTGCTAGAAGTCTTTAAGACATATTCAGAGATTGTGAAATTGGCTCAGTCAACATTGTCCCATTAGCCATTTCCAGCTGAATATAAGAAAACAAAGAATTATCTGAGATTAAAAATTCTGTAGGGAGAATTGTTTTGTAAAGAGTTGACAGAGTATGATATGACCTCCTCTCAACTGCCCATGGGAGGAAGAAGAAGAGAAAGCCAAATGGAAAAAAATTCAAGATAATACTCTGGAGCTGTTAATATGGGTCCACTGGAGCTTGAAGACCACTGAAACAAGGACTTGCATCACACTTGCAAAGTGTAAAAAGGAGGGGCTATGCCTGAGTGGAGTACTGAGGAAGCCTGGGAAAAGGGCTTTCATGTGGAGCAAGCTATGCTTGTTTGGGCAAAGCATTTCGGGGGATGCAGCTGGCTCTGAGACTTTTCATAAAGGACCCCAAGGATTCTCTTGAATGGAGAGCAGGAGTTGTACTGGCAAAGGCAAGAAGCCAAGGGAGGAGTCACAGGCAGCTAGCATGTCCCACCTGCAATTGGAAGGTAACATTAGGGAACTCTACAGTACTCAAACAAACAAACAAACAAAAAAACAAAAAAAAACACCTACTCAAAATATTTTCAAAATGGAAAATCTTCCATCAAAGAGGCTAATGCCTGTAAGGTTCAAGTCCTTTTAATTCTCTGCCACTTCATGAATATGAGGGACCTAGATGCAGGCTCTGGTGCATACTAGCAGAAGGGCACATTGCAGCCACTCAGGGAGAATTAGGTGGCTCAAAGGGAGGCACTGCCTGAACCAGCCCCTGACGGTTGCATCTGGAACACATCTGGGACACAGTTTTCTCTGCCCAAAGTTCCAGCTCTGATGAGTAAGATTGTCTTATTATATATGTGGCTCCCTCTCGACGAAGACAAATCTAGTCCCATGAACACAAGGTCAGGGCAGAAACCAGCTCTCTGCCACCTTATGAACCCAGAACACCAAGCTCCTAGTGTCCCATCTGTCATCCACGTGGGGCCACAACCTTTGACAAACCAAGGCTATGGCCTCTTAGCCATTACTAAGGAGAGCAACTCCCAGTGATTTAAAGATGTATTATCCATCTAACCAGAGCTGCCCTCAGTGATTCTACAGTAATTTCTCATCTTTATTTGCCTGTAACATTGTGCCAGGTTTTTTTTCCCTACCAAAGAGAGGGGGAAATCTACACATTCACTCTCTTGTTAGGCAACTGGGAGGGAAGGGCACCCGCTATGTGTGAACTGCAGTGGATCATGGCTCTCTACTTAGCAAAATGTGAAGTGACTGAAAAATTTCAAAAGGGGCAATGATAGGATGTGACAATGAGTAGAGGAGGAATGTAAACATTTCTTTTCTCGAAATTTAAGAGAGTAAAAGTTATGCAATTCCATTCTATATTACTAAGCTCCTTTTCATTGCCACTTGATCCCAACATTTTATTTTTTAATTAATGTAACTTCCACTGTCCATCACTTTTTTTTTTAATCTTCTGGTGGTCACACATTATTGTTAATATATAAGTTGATGTCTGGTCCAGTAACATAACCTTTTTTTCACTTTTTTCCTGTTCTGCCCACTAAGGGAAGGGAATATACCACACAGAGAAGAAACCTCTGTATGCTTCCAGTTCTCTGGCTTCTCTTGGGTCCTGCCTGAGGAATTAAGTGTGGAGCTACCTTTACTGGGCATCACATGCTCCAGATGTGATAATATCCCCGCTCCCACTCTTACCATTTTGAAACTGAAATCAAGTGCATTCCATCACATAGCAGCTGGGCTAGGCATATTTTGGGTATTCCAAATGCTCAGACACCCAGGTTTTTTTTTTTTTTTTCTAAAAAAAAAAACCAACCCTTTCCTCTGCACTGCTATACTTTTCCACAGGGGAACCAACACATGCTGCTTATGCTCAACCTTTGTCTTTTTTTTTTTTTTTTTTTTTTTTTTTTTTACAGAAATCTTAATGAAACATTTCCCTTTTTATTTAGAATCCCACCAATCCTTCGAATATCTGCACATTTGCAAGACTCATGTATCATATTAGACCATTACTGCCTAGATGACAGATATTTCAAACTACAAGTAACAAAAAATAAAACAAGTAACACGAGGCGCTTCCCTGTGTGATTAGACTTTGTTACTAGCTTCTCTGCTTTATTCTCTCTTCCCTTCAAGGGGATGAGTTAGGTCTTTCATGAGATTTTCAAGTCCCTCAAGGAATTCACTTTTGCAGTCTGCCTCATCATTCATCCAAATTTGAGAGAATCCCGTAAGTGAGCAGAGTTTGGGATGAAGTTGGCATCTCTCCCTCAACCCAATCCCACTTCCATTCCACCTACTGAATTCTAGAAAATGACAAAGGATGAACTTTGTCCCTCAGAACCCTTTAGTTTCTTAAAGCTTTCCCTTGGGGCCACCATGAGAAAGGAGAAAGGGTCCAAGTTGGTGGCGTTTTGTGCCCCAGCTTCAACAACAGTAGCTCTGCTTCTATCTGTTTTATTTTTTCTCCCTCATGAGCCTCCTTTATAAGGAAGAGTTCCAAGAATTTTATTATTTCCCAATCCTGAATCAGTGCTAAAAAGTGGTCAGAGTGATAAGTTATTCAACATTGATAGCTATTAGCTGTAACTGGTATTAGTGTAGTCAATCCTAACTTTTTGCAAATAGATGGTGACTATCAGGCAATTCAGGAGAACATACTTTCAGGGTAAAATTTGTCTTCTCCCTAAACTTTCATTATTAACAGTGGCATAAAACTAACATTACTTTGAAGTGTCCTTGCCTTTTGATATGGTTTGGCTCTGTGTCCCCACCCAAATCTCATCTCAAATTGTAATCCTCACATGTAGAGGGATGGAACTGGTGGGAGTTGATTGGATCATAGGGGCAGTTTCCCCCATGCTGATCTCATGATAGTGAGGGAGTTCTCATGGTATCTGATAATTTACATGTGGCAGTTTCCCCTGCACAGTTTCTCTTTCTCTCCTGCCCCCTTGTGAAGAAAGTGCTTGCTTCTGCTTCTGCTTTAATTCAGGAAACCAGAATTAAGTTTCCTGAGGCTTCCCCAGCCATACAGAACTATGAGTCAGTTAAACCTCACTTTTTAAATAAATTCCTCAGTCTCTGGTAGTTCCTTATAGCAGTGTGAAACGGACTAATACACTTTTGAAAATTAAATTCTCTTGCCCTAAAATATGTGTATAAAGATTTTTCTCAGGAGATTGAATATATTTATCACTGCTACAGTCTTTGCTTTGTTGAGGCATACACTACAGTTAGTTTTTCATACTGTTTGAAAGGCATGTAGAATTGAAGTATCGTGACACTTTTTATAGTACAGCTATTTTGCCTCTAAATAGTGCCAATTTAAATGTGCATTATTATCTTTGGTGGTCTTAGTTTCTAAAGTCATTATTTGAAATACTCTGTGAGTGTTGCTAGATTGTTACCTGCATAGTTATTTTAATAGCCTGGTCACCTTTATCTCTTAATTTCAAAATGTTTTTCCTATTGTGTTATTTTGTAACCTACATAGAGCACAGTGAAAGGTTAATGGTGAAAAAGTTGATGTGGTACAGTGCCTGGTCTCTGGCTTGGTGAGCAAAATATTTCTAAATGAATCAACCAACCAATCAACAACCAACAACCAAAACCCTGAAATCAATTTATAAAGCAAGAGTCATCTGGGAATCCCCTTGTCTCTTAGAGAACTGTTCCAACTCGACTTGAACCTACGGCCTAATCCAATCTAAGACCCTCAAAGAGAGGTATTTGAGTTTTTAGGGTTTATTTCCTCCTGTGACTCCTTACCTTTAAGCTGTTGTACCTATAAATACTGCCTTAGCTTTGCCTCATATCAGGGTGAATGTGAAGTCTAGGTAATTCATTGGCTTCAGAAAAATCATGAGACAGTTTAGCTTTGTGAATATTGAAGACTATCATGAGAGAGAGTCACCTACCAGAGTGACAGGCCTCTGCTCCTAGTGCTGACACCTCTTCCAACTCTTCCTCTCTTCCTCTTATCCTTCTTCCTCTCAGAAGTAAAAGGCAGCTCTTCAGGTCTCCCCCTGAGACAGTTCCATCCGCTGTCAAATGTCCCAGAGTCTGACAGGCTCACTTCATTTTTTTTTTTTTTTTTTTTTTTTTGAGACAGAGTTTCACTCTGTTGCCCAGGCTGGAGTGCAATGGCGTGATCTCAGCTCACTGCAACCTCCGCCTCCTGGTTCAAGTGATTCTCCTGCCTCAGCCTCCTGAGTAGCTGGGATTACAGGTGGCCACCACCACAACTAACTTTTGTACTTTATAGTAGAGACGGGGTTTCATCATGTTGGCCATCTGGTCTCAATTTCCTGACCTCAGGTGATCTGCCCACCTTGCCCTCCCAAAGTGCTGGGATTACAGGCGTGAGTCACCACGCCTGGCCAGGCTCACTTCTTAAGTGTTCTGGTGAACAAGTCTTTCACCATTTCATTACAGGAAAAACTTAAGGAAAGTTTTGTTTTATTTTGCTTCTTGTAGTACTTTTGTAGTTGTTGAGAGTTGGAGGGGGTGACAGTTTTGCTGGGTTGCTAAGCCACTTCTTTATATAAAGGAAAGGATTTCCTAAGTTGTGGAATATGGTCATAAGTGGATTTTCCCTTTCATTAATATGCAAAAATATCATGAATAAGAATGAATTAATGTATCTATTAAACCAGAGATAGTAAATCAGAGTAGTGGAATTTCAGATACAGCTAACATTTAAAAAGTAACAGGAAAATAGGAAAACGTAAAGAGAAAAAGCAAGCACATTCTTATTTCTGTTGAGTTGAGCTGAAAAACATAGTTTGCAGTTTATAAATCTAGAATGTTATAAAGAAGGGAGGACACAGAACTCTTTTGAACTTAGTTATTGCTCTAATTTCACTTTATTTCTATAGCTACAAAATCATCTGTAGGCTTATTAGCAAATTAGAAGTTCTCCATGTGGATTTTATTTTCAAGTAATGATAATTTTAGAATGTGTTTTCACGTATCTTGAAAATACTGTGTGACAGATCTTAGGCACTATGCTTTATGTAGATTTTCTCATTTAATCCTTTTATCAAACTACCTCACAGAGGCAGGTGCTATTTCTATTTCATTTTAACAGTGAGAAAATACAAGAACAGCAAAGTTAGTCATTTGCCTAAGTACACACAGCCAGAAAGTGCAAAGCAAGGATTTACACTCCAATAATCTCAGGGTAGTATCAAAGGTCATTTTTAAGAAGATCTTGAAGTTCACACTGATTAAGATGACTTTGAATTGTGTTTTGAGCATCAAGTGTTTTAGTATGATTAACAGAGTGGAAGGTTATCCCAAATAAAATAATACCTTTTAATTAATTATACCTTAACAATTTAAAATGTCTGATAACAAACTTATAATTACCTTACAAATTTTACTGATGGAGTTGATAGAGTATTTTCAAAATGCATGCTTTTGTTCCATTGATTAGTGCTACATCTCTTATTACTCATTAGTAGATTTGGAACAGGAAGCAATATAGAATTAGAACAACTAAGGTGTTAACTATCTTATTCACGTTGTGTACATTTTGCTGAGACATTATCATCCCAGACTACGTTAATAATTGCAGTACCCTTAAAAAATGAAGACTCCAAATTCAATCCCAGAAGCAAGAACACTGGGAAACAATGACAAATTAAAGAAGAAAAAGAAATGACACTTCTCTTTCAGTGTGAGTATCTACATAGTAGCAGAGATTCAGAAATGCATGGTAATTAGGAAATATCCTGCATTAAATTGTTTAGGCAATATTCCTTCAGGAGAATCACAGTAGTATTTACTGTGATGGCTATTGCAGACATATCTAATTTAATAGCACAGTTTAAATGAATTCTGATAACTAGTTTGTACTTCATCTATGTTACCTACAACAATTGGTATGCAACCTTTCACAGACATAGAGGCAGCCTTGTCATTTATTGGTGTTGTCAAGAAGCATAAATAATCACTAGGTGACATTTTGACACGAGGGTTTATTTAGTGATGTTTGCATCTTGACATTGAC
Organism: Chlorocebus sabaeus; assembly: GCF_047675955.1. NCBI lineage: Eukaryota > Metazoa > Chordata > Mammalia > Primates > Cercopithecidae > Chlorocebus > Chlorocebus sabaeus. The sequence continues at coordinate 41,930,807 of NC_132913.1, forward strand.
AGAATATGTGAGGACATTTTATCAGCAGCACCTCCAGCCTCACAGAATGCAAAAAAGAATGTGCACTTTACTGATAACTGAAAGCGAGATTTGACCTCCCTCTCCCAACTTCCTTATGTTTTCCTCCACATTTCTCTAATCGTTACATCCCCATTCTTTGCTTTTATTAAAAACAACTTGCTAATAGAACCTTCCTTGTATCCAGGAAGTTAATTCATTATTTGGTAATTTCATGACATATTTTTATTCACTTTTTGACGTCTGTTTGTAACATTAACTACACAGAATGTTAATGTTAAACAATAGGTATCTCCTTAATATTATGTGTCTGATACAGTGCTAACATCCATTCACCCTCTTTAATAGGGAAATTTGTGTATTTTCAAAATTCTGTCAATCATCTTTGTTGTGTTTGGCGAATAGATTTTCCAATTAGTAGATAGAGATGAGAGAAGGAAAAAGAGTAGCTTTTGAAAATCATTACATTTTATATTTTAATTGGCTATTTGAATACCAAGATGTTTCTAGAGTCACATCACCTATGTGGTAATAATAAATAGGTAGATGCAGGCCGGGCGCGGTGGCTCAAGCCTGTAATCCCAGCACTTTGGGAGGCCGAGACGGGCGGATCACGAGGTCAGGAGATCGAGACCATCCTGGCTAACACGGTGAAACCCCGTCTCTACTAAAAATACAAAAAACTAGCCGGGCGAGGTGGCGGGCGCCTGTAGTCCCAGCTACTCCGGAGGCTGAGGCAGGAGAATGGCGTAAACCCGGGAGGTGGAGCTTGCAGTGAGCTGAGATCTGGCCACTGCAGTCCAGCCCGGGCTACAGAGCAAGACTCCGTCTCAAAAAAAAAAAAAAAATAAATAAATAAATAAATAAATAGGTAGATGCTCCCTATGAATGAATTGAATACAATTTTTATTTTCAGATTAGTTTTAAATAATAATTGTTAATTACTCAAATGGAAATTTGAGTTACAAGCATGCATCTTGTAGGGTGGAGGAAAGACCATGTAACAAGGAAGTAGAGAATTTTAATACATTCCCACTCTACCAATAAAATCATCCCCAGGTCCTCTTCCGTTATTTCCAGGAAAATCATGAAGATGATTTGAGGCTGGGTAATCATGAAAGTGGGTGAGTTTTAGTGGCCATTTTGTAGGGTAAACTCAAAACAGTTCTTTCCTCAAATGAAAATATTTTAAAGTTCCCTTGAGTAAAAACTGGGAGAAATTCTACAAATGAGTGTGTAAAAATGACATTCTAGTTTCTAGCATTTTTTTTTCTGTAGTTGTTTTTTACCCACTATCTAGAGATCTAAATAATCATATTATATAGAGCAGGTGACCAGCATGACTGAACCCGGCTTGGCTCTGTATCTTTGTGGACACACAGTGATGTGGTCTTCCTCCAGCTTAATGGTAGCCTTTGTGAGAATTTTGATTTTTGTGTTCTTCCTTCCTCCTGGGAAGTATGATGCATAGTGGTGAGAATTATAAAGACAGAACTTCTACACACACACACACAAAAAGCAGAAATATTACCAACGGAAGAAGTTTAAACATTTATGGTCTTTACAATTCAGCCGCTCCAGACTCCCCCATCCATGTTCGTTATTTATGCCTGCATGGGTGGTGGCACTGGATGAAACTGCAGTCACTGTACAGTGTGTCCTGCTTTTCCCAGTTGCTTTTCCACTGAGGGGAAGATTCTCCCATGAATGAAAGTTTATATCCACACGTTGGACTCTTGCGATCTGTGAGAGAGCAGGGAACCAGGGTTTAATTTCAGCTGTTCCTGCTGCCAAAGAATGAGGGCTCTCAGGAGTGAGGAAGGAAGATTGATGGTGTTTCTGTGTGTGACATTTCCCAGGGAAGCTCCTCTGCTAACAGGCATGCCGTTCCCATTGATCAGTTTCTTAATACTAGCTGTGTTGTCAGAATCACCAATGGAGCTTCTGAAAAATACCGATGCCTTGGTCCTCCCCCAGATGTATAATTGATTGGGAGTGGAGTCCTGAGGTGATTCCAATGCATGGCTAAAAACTATAAACACAGCAATTTAATTTCAGAAAATTCATTTCACCATTCTCCCTTTATGTTCACCATTCTGTTTACCACTCTAACCTGTATTACCTGCCATTAAATGTTTGAGTTCTATTCCCTACCCCTTTGTCACTGAGGGTCTTTCCTGCCTTTCTGGCTTCTCCCTTATTCCCCGTACATCCTATTGTCCAACTATTCTGTTTCTCCCTTCTCCGCCTCCGTACTGGAGGATGCTAGAGGAAGTTACATAGATACATGTATATCTTTTAGCCAATTATAAGCAAAACAAAGATGAGCATGGATGGCTATGGGTTATGCCCTATACCTCTGTCACCCTTCACTCCACAAAATGGAATTCATGTGATTGCACCGAAACTAAAATCTAATGCATACATTCATAATCAGCTGATTAGATTATAGAAACATTTCTGGATATTCGTAACAAAACTTCTGAAGAGATACCCGTAAGTTCCATTTCTCTACTCTGTCTGGCAGCCATGGAGATATGCCACTGGATCTTCCTTCAGGAAGAGCTTGCCCTTCAGCTGGAGGCCATGCAGTTAGCTCACGGCCTCCAGCTACAGCACCCTTCCAGATCTGAAGTAGCATTCAGCTGAAGACAAGGACTGACAAGGGCAGCTCCCAGACACTGACAACTCGGTGGGCCATTAGGACCAGGCCATCTTTTCCCAATGTGGTACTCTTCTAACGGGCAAGCTGGGCTCGGGAGCCCCCGATTGAGTTAGCCAAGACTTTATCTGACTTACATCTGATTTACATCATAGTCTGGGTCCCTCTCTACTCAATTCTTCCTACACCTCTCCATCTTTCCTTTCATGGGTGTCTGCATCAGAGTTGAAGGCTGTCTCTGCTTCATTTTCTTTTTTCCCCTTTTATCTTTCTTAGGCATTGAACCCTGAGAAATTTCCCCTCTTAGCTTTCTCTCAGCATCTGCTTCCCAGATAAGCTGTGTTGACATTATTATCTGCCTTAATATTTTTAAACATTGTTTAAAAGTTGTATTACTGTTTTCCAATTATTGAAAAATAATTTCAATCTTTTCTGTATATATATATATACACACACAGAAAATTAGAGTGAAAACTTTACCACCTCTAAAATCTACTGTTTGTATTTTTCTCCCAGAATTTTATTACATGTTTGAAAGGTTCTATAATGTGGTTACAAATTATTTCTTATTTTATTCTAATTGTGTAAAAATCTTACCTCTTAAAAATGTTGTCATTAAAAATCCATTTTCAGAGTTCTAAAATTAAGTAGTCTGAGCAGAGAGAATTTAATGTTGAACCAAATGTAAGTGATTCCAGTTTGATAGGTTTGGAAAACTCCCATTAGACAGAGCCATATTTCCTGAAGGGACTTACTAGTTCCTCTGACTGCAAATAAAGCAGTCCTCTTCCTTTAGGTACTTACCACATTGTATTGATTATTATTATTTTCATTATTATTTTGAAAAAATACATGTTGTCATAATATATTTTGTGGCATAATTTCTTCCTTTCTGATCTGCACAAACCTTGGCATAGTGCTAGATACATGGTTTGTGCACATTAAGTGTTTATTGTACTGAATTAGGCAAAATTCTTACAGATGTTTTGACATTTGCAACTTCATTGGTGTTCTCAGGGGAGACATCCTCGGTATAACTTCCATGTACATATGAGAATAGGAAATTGTTATTTTTCTGTGAAGCCCTGCCAGAAAAACTTTAGGTCTGATAAAAGTTATTTCTTTTTAAACAGATGTCGAGCTCTTGAAGACTTTAAAAGTCCTTATTCTTTCATAAATCAGAATACTCCAATGTACAGCTTTGCAGTAAAGAGAGGGTTTAAGTCAGGAAAACCTTGCTAAATAAATGGTCTACAAGTTAGAATGGCATATTGCCTTTCTCTGAATCCTCAGGCAGAGGCCAGGGTTTGGAGCCAAGATTAAAGGCTGGATGAGTCATCTGCCATGGTATGGCAATGCCTCTGTTCTCACGTCTGCGCAATCAAATCTCAAACTGATTTCTCCTTCTCGTTTTTTTCTTCTCTTTTTGGCAAGAGAGAAAATAACTTCAGCATTCTTTTTTAGGAGGGTAAAAAAAAGGAACACCATTCTATTTCCCAAAATTGCATATAGAATTTCAAAGAGTGACCTCTTCCCAGATATAGCAAAACTTATGGTGGCAATGGGAATGTGTCACCTTTTGAAGTATGAAAGCATTAGATCCCCAGGCCTGCCCATCTCTTCATTGTACTTTTGGAGAATGGTAGGATTAGGAGTAAAGGAGTATTAAATATAATATCATCTTCCCAGAGAGTAATTAATATTTCTGGCCATGCAGACTGTCACGTGGTATGTCACAGTGGCAATAAGTGAATGACGAGAAGACAGACTCCAGGGATACTGAGATGTTCAAAGCCTTGCTTTTGTCACAGTTGGCCGATTAAGTCATTTTTAGAATTTGGACTTCTCAGGGGCAGAGGTTTTTTCTTTCATATTAGATATACTCTTTTCCCCACACCATTCAGTTACATAATAGGATAAGTGCATGTACAAAGTCATGCCTTTTTAGTATAAAACACAGAATCATATTCATTTTTGAAGTTATAGTTATTCATGATATTACTAATTTTGGACACAGCAAATAAGACATTGCCAGAAGTACTTTCCAGGCAGAATAAATATGTAGCTTGCTCCTAGCCGAGTTTGTTAAATATAGCTTTGATCCCCCCACCCTCATGAACTGTATGGTAGTTTTCTCGTAATCTACCACCCTATCTTTAAATGTTAGACTCCAGATGATTTTGTATTCTGCAGTTACATTTTCCAGATCTTTCCTGGCTTTGTGACTTGGCCTGAAGTTGTATGCCTCTCTCTCCTTTGACCCATTCTGCTTGCAGTGTTTCACTTCAGTTCATCAGACAGCACCTGATTAGGAGGCCTTCTATCGTCCATTCCCCACACATCCGCCTGGCCTCTGCACCATGGGGCTGGCTGCCCTCCAGAAGCTCATCCTGGAAGCAGCTGCCCTCACAGGAAAAGATGAGTTTGGTTCATCTGTGAACATTTTCAAGGAGTTGGACTCAATGTCACAAATAGGTCAAAGCCTCAGTCACATTTAAAGTGTGACACAACGGCATCCTTAAAAATATTTAATTTCCCTGGCAGGACTGTGTCATTAAAAGAATAGAAATCTTGACAATAAGCAGATGTGTTTTGGAATTACTGCTTCACTGCCTTTCTATCTATATAATATAAATACTAACCTGTAAAGTTCTAAGCACATTACCTGGCACATTAAAGTAGGCTCTTAATAAATTTTGGTTCGCTCTAAAACTCTATCAAGTGTTTATCATGCACAAGGTCAGTTTGGATCATGGAATAACGGATGGTACCAAATTATTAAGAAGTCGATGCTCAGGGTGCTCAGAGGGAATCTTGGTAAATTCTAAGCTGAAATACAAGTTAGAATGTGAAAAATGCCACATTGCAAATCTAGGGAACTGAGAGTTCAGAGGAGGAATGTATTACTCTTAGTGAGAGTATAAGGAAAAACTTTATGACAGCAATAGCAATTGAAATAAAACATGAAGAAATCCTTCCCTTTCCTTACATACTAGTGTCTATTATTTGGACTTCGCAGGTGTAGAAAAAAGATATTCTAAGTGATGAGAAAAAAAGCGAGCAAATGAAGATAATAGAGGGCATGTTTGAGAAATACCTAATAGTGAAAGTTGGCTAGAGCAAAGTACCCATTAAAAGGAAGACAGGAGATAATTTGGAAAGCTAGATTACGCCATATGTTGGAGGATCTTAGATTTCACCTGCATGAGAAGCTAGGCCTATTAAGGAAGAAGACCTTTGCTATGAATCAGGAATCCTAGGTCTCTTTCTTACTCTGCCACTACCTGGTAAGGGACGGCAGAGCATCCAGGTTCTACAGTCATATTGTTCTGTGGTCAGATCTCAGTTTCCACTTAATCAACTCTGTGTCATTGAACAAGTTATTTTGCCTTTCTATCCCCAATTTCCTCACTTGTAAAATGAGAGGATTAGACCAGACCATGTCTCCTGAAGTATAAACTTATTTGTTTATAAATTTGGTTGCTAGAAAATGGCAAAGGTTTTTCATGAAAAAGTGTTTTTCAAAAAGTGGGAATGTTTTAAAATCTTCCAGATGAAATAACTGGAGAACTTTTATTTTCTATGGCAATGCTAAACATATGGTGTAAGGCGAGAGATCTAGTACTACTATCCCGGGCAGTCTGAAGGAGAGGAAAACTGAATAAAGGCAAGAAAGTTATTCAAGTTGGGCCTAACTTGAAATGAGAATTTGAAGAAGGATAATGATATTTTTTTTAAAGAGAGGGGAAATTATGAGAGATATTGCAGCAATAACAATAAAAAAAGACTTGGAAACTGATTATCATTTCTAAAGCTAATGAGCATAGGAAGTATTACTCTTTTTAAACAAAAACTTACATGTTTTTTATATTGTCATATAAGTGATCTGATTTAGTGATTACTTTTATTTAGTTCCATATTACTCAGAGAGTTTCAATGCATGTAGAGTTTCCAGTGATATAGATTGGCACGTTATTGATCTAATACATATTTATTGTGGACCTAGTATGTGATACTCTTCTAGGTGTTGGAGACATAGCAGAGAACAAGACAGACAAGGTCCTTCCTCTTGTACAGCTTACATTCTACAACTGATAATGGTGGAAGAGAAAGACAACAAACAAATGAAGAAAACAGTAGCTGTAAAAAAGAGCGTGATGAGGAAGATAGATAAGGTTGATGTGACGGGAATACCTGTGATGCTAGGGAAGGCTTCCCTGAGAAGGATGCATTTAGATTGAGAGTTGAATGAGTGAAGGAGAGAGCAACATGGAGCGGCAGAGCAAGAACTTTCCAGGTAGAGGGAACAGATCTAGTGCAAAGGTCCAGGGCTGGAGCTATGCTCTGGTGGGTATCAGGAATTGAAAGAAGCCAGGCTGCCAAGGGCATAATGAGCTTGGGAGAGAGTAGTCAGAGATGAGATGAGAATATAGGTGTTAGTTCACAGCATAAAGCTGATTTGTAATCTCTTCTTGGCCTCGTTGCAACTTTATAGTCCACTATACAACATTCTTCATAGCAGAAATTAAAAAACACATTTACTCTCTTTTTTCATACCAACACTAGGAAAATGTTCAAACTCCCAATTTTTCAGGGGAGAAAATTAGGTCTCAAAGTTGTTCAGCTACTTGCTCAAGGTCACACAGCTTGTAAATGGCACAGATGCGACTCAAATCAGGTCTTATGATTCTAGGACCAGAGAAGTTTCCACTTCCCACGGTGTCACTTTCCCTTCTTATGTAATCTTAAGAGAACAAACAGAGAGTTACTGACCTTTTATCAGCGAACTGGCAGGAGAAGCATCTGTAACTGAGGATAGATGTTTTAACCAAATAACAGTGAAAGAGTCCCCTGCTTATGGCTGACAACCTGACACGCACTTTCCTGCAGTTGGTTTATAAGTAGAGAGGTAGAGAGGAGTACCTATTGGCAGAGAATGCAGAGAGTAAATTATGTACTTATTTTCCTTTCCATGGGAAACTTATAGCAGCCTTTTGCTTTTATAATGCCATGATTTGATGAATTTCCAACAAAATCAACTTCATGTATCTGGGTTGACTGAAATATGCCATAAGATACCATGGCATTTTAAAGCAAACGTGAAATGTGGTAAACAAGCTGGTATTTACTCATGGGCACTCTATTAGCTATTTCTGCACTTTGCCCCTCCATTAAGTTAACTGCCAGGCTGAGGCCATTAAAATCCAGCCTTCTTCCTTCAATTACAGGCACACGTTAACTCTAGATATTCTGAGCCTTTCTAATAGAGCCATTTCCAGAAAGGATTTCTATTAGTGTCTCTCTTCTTTCTGTTCTCATCCTAAGGCCCCTCCTGCTTCCTGCAACTTTGAGTTCTGAATATGCCTACCTCAGAGCCAGTTGGGATCTCTGTTTATGATGCAACCCCAAATCCAGGCATCCGTTTAAACGAGTGCCCAGTTATAGAGACATATTGTACTTCTCTTCTTTCAGAGAGCAGCATTTGCTTTTTGCTGGGGGCTTTCTGACTGATGCAGGGGGCGAGGAAGGAGAGTTGGCGGGCGTTTGGGAGCAGATTTAGAGCCGCTTCTCATTGGAGGGTCTCGCTTTTCCTGAGCTGCCAGACACTGCAGGCTCAACTGAGGCTCGGAGGTGCAATTCAGGCTGGTGGAGCAGCGGGGGAAGGCAGGGACAGGCGGGGCTAGCGCAGCTCTGCAGCTGATCACACGCACCACCACACACACCACATTCCTGCTGCCCCAGCTTGCGCCTCGCATCTTCCACCCGGGGCCACCGAGGCGCTGAAAAGGAGTGGGGGACAGAAGAAGGAAGAGGCAGAGGAAAAGCTAGAGCGGCGCTACTGTTTAACCTGAAAGTCTGACCGGCAGCCCAAGGCTCGAACCCCGTCCAGCAGCACCGCTGTCGCCTGGAAGGAGGGCACAGCGCCAAGGAACCCACGAGCCCCCGCTCGAGTCATTCTGTGGTCTGTGCGCCAAGGATCTTTCTGGCAGGGACAGCGCGGTGCCCTCAGGGAGGTGCGGAGCTTGGGGGACCTGCATTGGCGCCCATCGTGGTACACCAGGAAAAGTGGGAACGAGGAAAACAGCCGTGAGCGCAGAGTGCGAGGCCAGGCTGCCGCTACCGCCCGCTGCGCCGCCTCCTGCCCTCTCCCGCTGGGTGAGTGCCCAGGCTTCGCGCACTGCCGTGTCTCAGCTGAGCGCGGGGGCGGCCTGCGGGCCCTTGAGGGTCCGCCGGAGGGCCCCGGTGGCGCCCGCGGAAACTCGGCGGTCGGGGGACGCCAGGCGGACAGGTCTCTGGAGTCCAGAACCCGGGAATCTGAGCCCGGAGGGCGCGGGTAGGGGGCGTTGCACCAGTACCCGGCAGACATGCCTTTGGGCGGGATTTTGGCTAAAAGATAGGAGACAGGTGCGCCGGGGGTGCGGGGAGCGGTCCCAGGGGGCGGGAGATTGGGGAGCGGCGGGGAGGGGGGAGGGTCTGGTCCAGGCAGGTAAAGGCAGCTTCTTAGTCAGCCAGCGAGTTGGCAGGTGGATTAGGGCTCGCTGGTCAACTCATTTATTTTAAGCAGCCAGTTTGGGGGTACTGCAGGATAATCAGGAGGGCCGTGGGGAGTCAAGAGGTGACCCGGGATGCCGGTGGTGGAGAAAGAAAAGAGGAGCCTCGGGAAGCTTGGAGGCAAAATTGCGCTTGGGTTCCTGGTCCTTGCATCCCTCCAGCCTTGAGTGCGGGAGAACACTTTTTTAAGACTCACCTTGGCAAGAAAGCCTCCGTCCTAGGGGAGAAGGAGAGGCGTCTTCTGCAGGGGGCAGAGACCGCAGCTACCTGCCGGGTGCGCCCCCCACCCAGGAGCGCTCGCTTCGCCCCCTTTCCTCCCCCGCCCCCACCTCTTTATTGGTGCTAGTTTGCAGCGCCCAGCTCCTGCGCCTTCGCTTTGCGTTTGAATCTGGCTCGCCCCTTCGTATTATGTCTGCACTCCGAAGGAAATTTGGGGACGATTACCAGGTAGTGACCACATCGTCCAGCGGCTCGGGCTTGCAGCCCCAGGGTCCAGGCCAGGACCCTCAGCAGCAGCTTGTGCCCAAGAAGAAGCGGCAGCGGTTCGTGGACAAGAACGGCCGGTGCAATGTACAGCACGGCAACCTGGGCAGCGAGACGAGCCGCTACCTCTCGGACCTCTTCACCACGCTGGTGGACCTCAAGTGGCGCTGGAACCTCTTCATCTTCATTCTCACCTACACCGTTGCCTGGCTCTTCATGGCATCCATGTGGTGGGTGATCGCCTACACTCGGGGCGACCTGAACAAAGCCCACGTCGGTAACTACACGCCTTGCGTGGCCAATGTCTATAACTTCCCTTCTGCCTTCCTCTTCTTCATTGAGACCGAGGCCACCATCGGCTATGGCTACCGATACATCACAGACAAGTGCCCCGAGGGCATCATCCTCTTCCTCTTCCAGTCCATCCTGGGCTCCATCGTGGACGCCTTCCTCATCGGCTGCATGTTCATCAAGATGTCCCAGCCCAAGAAGCGCGCCGAGACCCTCATGTTCAGCGAGCACGCGGTGATCTCCATGAGGGACGGAAAACTCACGCTTATGTTCCGGGTGGGCAACCTGCGCAACAGCCACATGGTCTCCGCGCAGATCCGCTGCAAGCTGCTCAAAGTAAGTGCTCCCCGCCCCTTCCCCACCGGGAGACCTGCGTCCCCCAAACCCGGGGAGTAACTCGTCTGAGAACCAGCCCGGGCCCCCTCCCCTGGTTCTACCTATCGCCACAGGTAAACTTCCTTTTGTGAGGTTGAGGGTTGGAGGACTGGGCAAAGAATGCGGTTGACAGTTCTGTTCCTTTTCCACTCACTCTCGTGCTCTTGTTTATATTCGTCATTTCGGATGTGCTTGTATCACTTACTGGACTAATAACACTTGAGGACTGGTGTTGGCTCCTGGAGCCATGAGGGCAATTAGTGCCCTGTTCCCCTTCCTATCTCTGTTGTTTCGCTCTCCAGAGCGATTTTATTTGTTGTCGACACACTACCTCATTCAATGTGGGGTACTAGAACTCAACTGAACAGCTGTTATTTTGAAGAATTAGGTGCTGAACTTGCCTCAACTTTCACGATGGGCTTTTCTTATTTATTTATTTATTTATTTATTTACCACCTAATAGTATTGGAGGCGGATTACTCCTCTAGACCCAATGACTTTAACTCTATGGTCATCTTTTTAAGAAACAGATACAGGAAGCAGATAATAAAGTGAAAGAAACCACACTTGGTTCTTTTAAATTTTTATTTTTACCAAATATTTTCTTAGAGAAGTATTCTTTGAAAGCTTGAGTGCTTTTCCTGTAGGGCCTCTTGTTAATTTTGTTCTTAATTGCCTGTTTCTATGAAGGCTTTGTCAATTACAGATTTCACTTGAAGCTTTCAGTATCCATTAAAGAAGATTGCTTCCTACCATCAACGGTGTAAATGCTAAAACAAATTGCACATGGAGTCATTATTAAAGCAAGGTCCGTCTAGTCGTTAGAGGGCACCACCACAAACAAGAGAAGTCCTTCTTAATCACTCATCCAATTAGAGTATGGGAAGGGAGACTTAAAGCCCAGTTGTTTGTCTCTGTGTGATTTACAATTCATTTTTTTCCCTAGAGGGATTTGTCTTAGTAGTTTTCAAATGTTCATAAATTGAAAAAGATGGCCTTAAATAAATAGTTCATACAATGAAAAATATTTATCTGAGGTTGTGTAGAGAACTGAAGCTAGATTCTGAATTTAGTATTAATAAAATGAAAATCTGATCAATATTTGAGATTTTGCCTTTGAAATTTCAATTTCCACTCTACAAGTACATATTGTTTTACACAGCCCCAACTTAATGTTGTAGTTAAAAGGGATCCAATGTGCTTTTAAAAAGTTTTACTCTTGTGTCATTTTCATTATTCATTTACAAGATGTTAACATAATTATCCTTGACCAAGTTGCTCAGTAAAGTGTTTAAATTAAAGCAGTTCACTTGTCCTGTCACTTCATATCATATACATATTTACTGTGTTACATACAGTAAATAAACTAAATGTTGTATATACCATGGTGGAAAATTATCAACCTGGTTCTGATGTAAGTGTTCATTAAGGTAACTATGAATAAATAATTTGAGTAGATCATATTCATATATAATTAATTTCAATGAACTGCATACAAAATTTTACTTAGTGTATTGTTATTGACCACTGTTTGAACCAAGCAGTTTGTCAGATCAAGCTGAGCAGTTGTGTTGTAGATATGTTATTACAATGGTAACTGTATGTGTCTGTATCTTTGCATAGACCACAATATAGCACCTGTTTCTTTAGGTTAGGCCTACTAGACAGATAGAAATACTTTGTTACTATAGTGGCAAGGTTTCTGTTCAAGCAATCCATGTTTATGAATCACTTTGAGACTTACTGAAGAGTAGTTTACCATATTAATTGATGTAATGGAAATTGAAAATTAGACATTAAACGTTATTTATAGTCATTTTCTAGTTTTTTAAACATATAAGGTTATTTATTACAGATGTTTTTTCTAGACAAAATATTATTGATGTTTATAGATTTTATTACATTTTATTTCAACAAAGCCAGTCATAATTAGAGTTAACCTATATGTTAGTTTTTGGTTCTTTTCTTGATACAAAGGTACGATGATTCTGAAGCACCCAGTCTCTACACTGGTGCAGAGTACTGATTATAATTTTTCTGCCTAAGGAATGTACCACATATACCATAAAGAGTATGCTAATTAAAAAGATGAAAGCTTTATAGTGTTGACAAATTTGGAGCAAGGTGCTATATTAACACAAGGTGATAAAAACATCTAATTAAAATAATACATATAATATTCTTATAAAGTCTTTTACTTTTGATTCGTTAGGAAGATGTCAGTGCTAGACGTAAATATGATTTACCTGTGGCATCAATTTATATTTAAACACAATGATGGTGAAATTCTCCCCTGTTTTTTGTAAAGGGAGAGAGTTGATCCGTGGGTAACTTTTCAACTAGCCAGTTAGTGTAATTTGTTCAAAGTTAGTATTTCCTGTAGCCATGGTAATTTAAATGAATTATTGTAGCTCTTGTTATTCCTCAGACTTCATTAAAAAGGAGTCATATTTTATTGGGGAAATAATAACATTCAGCAAAATTAGAGGAGAGATTTGCCTTTAACAAGTTGTTCTCATTTTCTCTTAGGAACTGAGATTAAGTGACCTAAAACAGTCAACTCTATTTTTAAAGAGAAGCTATACCAAAATCTTGAAGTAATAATATGTCCCTATCAGTTTTATACATTATTATTATTAAATGTACACACAGTTTCCCCCTTTAAACTTCGATTTAACAATTTAAATGCAAAATTTATGTGTCTTTAATGCAGAATGTGTAGAATTTTTAAGGCAACAAAATCCAGTATAATATTTAATGCTAGTAACTATAGTGCATATATGCTTTTCCTATTACCTAATTTAATTTACTAATTTTTCTATTGCTGTTTTCTTATTTGCTAAATAAAAGCTTCTTTAGATAAATACAACAGTTCTATTTAATAATTAGAAAGCACTTTTTGATTCTTGGGGAGACAATAAGAACATGAGCATGGCTTTCTAATGCTTTCTGTTATGAAATTTCTCATGCATAATAGTTTTCAAATGCCTAACTTTTGGTGGAAGTTTTTTTGTAAAACTTCTTTGCCTAATTTTTAATTATGCTTTTCACTTATTTGAAAGCATATTTTATCTCATCTCTATTCCTGTCATCCAGCCTTACAAACACTAAAATTTCTTTCAGTAGTCAAATATAGATCTTTCAACTTTATGCCTGGAGGGGTCAGTCCTTTTTCTACTCATAAAAAAAGAAAGTAGATTAAATAAAAATCAAAGGCTATAGTTTGAAGTTCCTCATTAAAGTCTGTGATTGAACTATAAATATAGCCATAGACAGCTCTTTTAAAATGAATATTCTTTCTTCCTCTCCTCCCCATATTGAATTTTTACTTGAATTTTCCATTTATTTTAGCTGTCTTTTCTTTTTTGGCTTTACCCAGAAAATAGGGACTAGCTAGTATCATGGCTATGCTAAGTTACTATATCATCCAATTGAAAGTTTTTATTAAAATGCCTGGATTAGGGAGTTGAGACCAGTAGTTGTAATGTTGAACCCTATAGTTTAGTGCTGGGTTTAAAGGATTTGGAAGTCTTACTTACTCCTTTCTACCAACCTAACAATAATGGTTAATAGACCTAGGCATACAACTTGTTAGGCCAAGAATTAATTACTATTCTTTGATACACTGTTCAATAAATTACAAATTTATTATCTCAGTGCCATCATGTATATGGTTATATTCATCCAGTCAGCACACATTTTTTATATAAACATAAAATAAACTATGATTGCATTCATATTTTGAAACAAAAAGATAAGGATTAATTTTCTGGAAGCATAATGTTACTTCCTTGTAGTTCTATTTATTGCCAATAGGCATCCTCTTTCTTTCCTAAGAGGTCAGCTATGCAGTCCTTAACTTTCACTTGTCAAAAGGTAATAGAGTACATTCTTTTCCTCTTCTAACATCACATATGTTATTTTTGTGCTCACCTTCTTTTATCCTCCACATATATATGTATATATTTATATATATATTCCAAATTGGATATTGTCTTGTTTCTCCATATGACTATTATCAAGTGCAGATGCAATAAAATATGGTGGCCTGAAAAACCATTAAGCTATTTATCCTCATCATATGTCCTAACATTTTGCTAATCTAACCACAATTCCTGAATCACAGGATTCCTGCAGTTTTCTCATATATTTATAGGTTTGCTTTCATTTTATATCTTGCAATGAAATGTGATTATGTTTTTGACTCAGTATGATCTTAATTTTATAACTGACTCTTCACCAATTGACCATGGCCAATTTGAACTTTATTTTTAATCATGAGACAATTATTTACCTCCCTTTCCAAAAATAAAATCCACAAATGAATAGCTAGATTTGTATAAGCCCTGTTCTTCTGAATATCATCTAAGCCATTAGTAAAAATACTCTAGTGGTCTAAAGCTGAGTACCTCAGAATGCTCAGGAGCTAGGTCCCATATTGATTGGTGAGTCCTTCAGGTAGATTCATTTTATCCTTAAAATTAGCACAGTTCCTATTTAGTCCAGTTTTTCTTTCTCTGACACAAGTATACTAATTCTCTAATAAGTATAGAACTTGGCTTCTAAAAATATAATTATTATTCTCTTTGAAATAGTAGTAATGCATTTTGTTTGGTTTGGTTTTTTATTTTTAATATGATTCCTGAAAAGTAAAGGGTGGCTTGTGCTCAGGGAATAAAAAGTGAACAGAAATGAGGGGCATAAAGACCCACAAATAAACAGCAGTAGGTAAGAACAAATGATAAAGAGAAGCAGGAAAAATCACTTGATAGATTGGAGGGTGTTTGGTGAGTAGGAGGAAATGTGCAGTAGGGTTACAAAGCCTGTCCTCAGTTATTATAAATGCCACAAAGGCCCTCAAAGAATTAGAAAGCTGCTCTTTCATTTGAATGGTATGAAAGTCTCACATAATCTATTATAAGATAAATTACATTGCATTATATAAGAAATGTTCTTTTCATAAAATTGAACATATTTTTGTGGGTTAACTGGCTCAGCATTAAAAATCCTTATTTTGGACTTGACATTGGGTCATAGTTTTCCACCTAGTGTTCATGTAATTTCAAGCTTAAGGAGTCCAAATAAATGTACAATGTAATTGTAGACAATGCCAATAAAATTCTAGGTCTATATTCCCCTCCACCTGACTACTTAAATTTTGGTCTGGGCACCAAAACCATTGCCCTAACTGCTTTGGGTCACAAGGTACTTTTGTCCCTGATCCTGGTACCTGCGTTTGGGTCATTTCCCAATGTTAGTTTCCAGATATTACTCTGACCTCGTTCCATGTAATTTTTTTTATGACCGCAGCATATATTCAGCATGCACACATACACGCACACACACACATAAATGCATATTACAGGTATAAAGAGGATAAGTGAAATTACAGATAAAATGGTGGGGAGGTGGTAGGCAAGAATGGCCTGCTCTCTCTGTCTTAGCCTTCTTTGCTTCCCTTCCCAGACCACTGGCCCTGTGGGCCCTTTTCCAGCAAGGACTTGTGAAAGGGGGTGAGGCATGGATCAAACTTTAGAATATGATAGAGATAAATCTATAGTGTAGGGCAGTAGTGATTTAATGTGCTATTCAGAATTCCTTAAGCCTCACTCTAAGGTAGGAAAGAACATAGTTACACATTAGAGAGATGGGAGAGAGAAAGGGAGCAAAGATATGGATTGCATTGGTGAAATGTGGCCTTGACAAATGAATGTGGACACTTGGCCACATATCCATCAGAAGGAGCGGGGGGGCAAATGTGGATTTGCTTGTGCCAGGGCAGTGCTAAATGTGTATCCTAGGATCATGTATGTATATGGATGTGAGTGTCTGTCTTTGAATAAGCACTTAACAGTTGCCCTCTGTAATATAAAGACTGTTTGTCTGCAAAGTACATGACAATGATGATCCATCCCTTCTAGGCACCTGTGACTTTTGATTCTTTTTCCACCTATAGTGAGAATTGTAGTTGATTATCTTGTAGGCCTCTTTTGGGGCTCTAAGGAAGTTCAAAGGCCTTTGACTTGAATTGCTTCTTTGAAATTAGTATAAATGACTATAAAATGTGGCACAACACTTAAATTCTACACATAGGGTATTTACATATAATGAAAATGTGACTAATTGAAATATTATTATTAAATGATATATGTATTACAAGTAACTTCAAAATTATTGCCACAACCAAAATTGTACAGAATTACCAAAAAATGCCTAATGTTCACATTATAAATTTTTGGACAGTTAATTTAAACAGTTAATTTATTTAAACAAATTTTAAGCTCTAGATTTCTTCAACTTTTCTAACTCCCAGAATTTTTTGTAATGCAATCAACAAGATATACTAAAATGGTGGAAAGACCTTTATTTCCTTCCCAAGATTCTATAAAATTGAAAGGAGAAGTTGTATGGAAGTCATTCTCAAGCCATAGTTTTTTCAAATTATCTTACAAATTTTTAAGAATTAATAATTTTTATTCACTTTCTTTAAACTTCTCTCTTCCTTATTTATTCCACAGTTCTTGTGATTCTAAATATTTTTCTTATAAACTAAAAGTTAAACTTAGTAATCAACCTTCTTAGAAATTTAAATAATTTACTGCATAAATCTTAACTTTTAGCAATCGCTTTGAATTTGGAAATAATTTAAATTATTGTTGATCTAGACCATATCAATTTATACATTTGTATCTAGAAAATGATTCTGGTTCTATGTTTCCTTGGGAATTAGAAATTTTATTGAGCTAAAGGAGATAACTGCATCATCAACAAATTGCTCTATCAATGGAAGGTTTCTTATAATGCTTAATATGACACAATGAAGAAAGGTTAAAGTGGTTTTTATCTCAAAATATTCTGCTTATTATCAAATATTTTTGAGTGAAATATGGTAGTTAATTGCTAAGTAATATGAAACTGATGGAGTATCAGTGGTGCCAATTTATTATATACTCAAGTTACAGAAGAAAATTGATTTTATAAAGACACATACATAACTCACCTTTATTTTTTCTTTCACTTTCATATACATGTGTTTATCACAGTTCCTTGAACAAACATTCAAACACTCTCTCACTCCTCTTATACAAGTTGAGATTTAAAATTAAGACACAGGCTTTTTTTTTTTTTTTTTTTTTTTTTTTCCTCCTGCAAATCCCCAGAATTGCACCAGAATTAGGACAGCCTAGATTAGAATTATTTAGAAGCCTAAAGTAGAATGTATGTGCTTCTGAAAATGTATTTGGTAAGCATGTATAGGTTTTGAGAGCATCAAAAGCATGTGACTAAATCCTGCTAAGATAACTTGGCTGTAGTCAGAAGCTCAGACTTCAAACAACTCTAGTATTCCAGGCACCTGCCACATTATAACCACACCCTTCACTTTTGACCTGAGCCAAAGTCTATGGAATTTCAGTGATTAAGAGGCTCCTCAGTGTACTACAAAGTCAAAGAAGAAAGAAAATCAGGGAAGTGAACGTATTAATAGTTGAAATAGTTGGTGACCTAATATAAAGGAAGAAGGAACTGGGCAATAGAATTGTGAATATGTGTAGCATCTTTGTCATTTTAAGAAAGGTTAAGTCATATAGTATCCACTGGATACATATGTAAATAATTTGATACATATGTAAAGAATTTCACTTATCTGAAAAATATATAAACATTGAAAGCATGTTTCCCAAAGTGTCATATAATAGGAAGACCTGGATAGGATATAAAGTATTTGCGGTGGGAGGGTGGGGATAGGGTAATTTTGAGTACAGGTGTAATTTTGAGTGTATAGAGCAAATATTTAAAATCAGAAGGTATATTAAGTCTGAATGGAACAGATCTATGCATATTTAAGCCAAAATTACTTATGTCTGAATGAACTACTTTGGTAAAAATAAAGTATTTCTTATTCCAAGTTGTCATCCTCCTGATAGCCTGCCTGTTTCTAGACCACTTATATCCATGGGTTGTTAAGTGATTAGGGAATACAAAATTTAATAGCTTACTCTAAAGCCTTTTAGAATGAGGCACAGGTATAAATAACAAATGTATGAAAAAGGAAGACAAATTTTAGTATTTGTGTACATATATAATACTTGGGAAAATATATCTTCTTTGGGGAAAATTAACTTTAGAATAAATGGGAGATTTAGTTTCTAAAAGAATTATTATTGTCAACAATGCCATGTAGTTCAGAAAAAGCAGAACTTAGAATGATCAGCAAAAAGACCCAAATTAATTATACACATCAGAATACCACCTTGTGTTTATATAGCACCTGTTTCTTAGTAGGTGAGAGAAAAATGACACAAGGTTTTTGTTTTTGCTGCTTTAATTTTGTTTTGTGTTTGGAATTTATTTTGTTATATTAATCAATACTTGTTATACAGCCATGTAGTTGGAAAGATGTTGGTCTCATTTATATTTTACTAATTTGAGAATAGATTTAGAAAAACAGGTGACTCAAAAAGGCTCTTTTGGGAGCATTTTCAGGATGTCTTGGACACGCCTAGTTTTCTCCAACATTGGTTGCTAGAGCTGCTGTTTTAATTTTTGCACCATCAGATTTTTCAATGGGCTCTTTTATTTGTTTGTCAGTAACCGTTTTTTTCATAGTCTTCTTTTTTCAGCTACACACAAGTTAGAGAAGAAAAATAGTCTCCCTTTCATTAGGATTTTGTCTACACAAATAGTGTCCCTGAATATTTCTAACTACAAAGTAGCCTCTCTAGTTGACTAATTCTCCTGTTGAAACTCTTTGTAACCATTGCTGCCATAATAAAGCACCACCAATTTGGAACCCTTCATTCTGTTTTGCCACAAAGGACATGTTGCTAAGCCACATTTCTCAGTGTTTTCAGACTCACTTACTCCACATAAAAAGTCAATGCATTTTTTTTTTTTTTTTGGAACTCTGAGAGTAAGAATTTTGTCTTCAAACTATAATTTCATTGGGCAGACCAGTCTTATAGATTGTTTTGTTATTAAATTAGTTTTACATGGAATCTATTAAAATATATTGGATTCATCAAAGTCCTATTTGACCAGCAGCGTGCTCCACCTTCCCCCCATTTTTTCTGTATTTAATTCCTAACCACCTAGCCTTTATTTCACCCCATAATTACATAAATTAAATGTATATGTTTGCTTGTGCATGATTATTATATGTGACAGATATGGAAAACAAAGAGAAAATGAAGATGAGTAATTTTACTCTTATAGTTTGCTAATTTTTAATAGTCATATTAAATTTTCTCATAGAGTCCTAGCATGAACACAATTTACTTAATTAGAGTGATTTATACTGAAACTGAATGCCACTACCTTAGAAACATTTTATTAAATTATGTTTCTCCGGTATAGCTTTTCGAAATTGCATTTTGATTAAAGAAAGTTCAATTTAGTGCAGTTTTTTCACTGTGTTTTAAAACTCATGGAATGACAGAGAAGCAAATATTTATAATGCAGTTTATTATTAGGAGTTTGAAAACCATTAGCTAACAACATCTGCCATTTATTTTTATTATGTAAGCTCTTGTGTACATAACAGAGCTTAATATGAGAACATCTTCACTCTTCTGTTCAATTTTATATATGTTTGTTACTTTTCGAAAGTCTGAAAAATAAATTGTTGTGTTTTGATTTTTAGTAATCAATAAATCTCTTTCTAAATGATGGTCAATCTTTGTCAGCTTTAACACACTCCATAAAATTGCCTACTTACTTATTTGCTTTGTCGAGAAAAAAAATATCTGGCATGCAATGAGTTATCCTGCAGTGATTGCTGTCAAGCAGCAGCACATGCACACTCAGTTCCACAGTTTGTGCTAACAACCATTGTTGGACCAGGCATTTCTCCAAAGCTCATGAGTTAGGGAATGGTAATTATAGCAAGTTGTGTATTATAAATAATGCATGTATGTTCCGCATGAGCTATGTGGGATTTCGGCCCATTTGCTAGAACATAGTTGCATAATGATTTGTTTGGATTTTGTTGCAGATGATTGATAGTGCAGAATGTTGGCAATGATGTAAATTACTGTTGGGCTGCCTTGAAATTTTCAGTACAAGTGGTGATTTCTTCTCTTTTTCTGTGTGCTTGTCTAGTCTCGGCAGACACCTGAGGGTGAGTTCCTTCCCCTTGACCAACTTGAACTGGATGTAGGTTTTAGTACAGGGGCAGATCAACTTTTTCTTGTGTCCCCCCTCACAATTTGCCACGTGATCGATGCCAAAAGCCCCTTTTATGACCTATCCCAGCGAAGCATGCAAACTGAACAGTTCGAGATTGTCGTCATCCTAGAAGGCATTGTGGAAACAACTGGTGAGTAAAAACAGATATGCCATAAAGTTTCTTTATACCATAATGACATTATATGATATGCACAATACCTGTCATGAATTGGGCGAAATGACTCAGAGTTTACAATAGTAAAAGTAATGATTTGCCTTTTATTTATTTGTAACATTAAATTGATACCGTTTTGAAAATTAAAATGTACTGTGTTGATGGTTACATACATAATATTAACTCAGGAACACTCACTGTAAAAAAAAAAAGTGAGATGACTGCTTATAAATGATTATGATGTTCTATTGTAATTACAAACTTGACTTTCTTATAATCATGATTTTTCTTTAAAGATTTAAGGCTCAAAAAATGTAGGGTAATTAGTGAGCAGCCTGAAATCAGCATTCATATTCTGGCCTTGGGGATGGTGATTTGGGGTGTCATTGATAGAGCTTTGATATCCGCTATGTGCAACCTCAGTGGAAAATTCCCTGTGTGTGTATCTGTGTATGCTGTGTGTGCTAAAGCAGCATTTTAATTTCGAAGTGGGTCAGCGGATTTCCCCAGCTGAACCTTGACCAAAATTTCATTTCAAAAAGAGATTTGTATTCTTTTTCTGCTCCTGTATAGCTATGTGCTATGTGTTTTTCCTTAGCATGCAATATTACATTGGTCTGCCCCAAATACCAATACCATTTGCTATTGTCTGAGGACAGTTAAGTTGACAAAGGAAATAAACAATAGTTATGAGCATATTATTTGGGGCCTAAACATTTCTTAGTCTGGAACCTACTGGATTTTTGCGATTAATAATGTAGTATCCATATAATTGTATGTATATGTGTGTGTGTGTGTGTGTGTATTTTGAGTTGTACACTTTCTACAAGTACTGAGAAGACAAGAAATATTTTAGCTTTTAATTGTTTTCTACTAGTATCATCTGAATTATATAATGCTAATGATTATGTATAAGCTATAGCAATATTGAAATTAGCACTGGCAATACTATAGAGAAATTCAAGCTTTATACCAAGGTGGAAGATCCTTGATTACGTAACAGTCAGTATTGTCCAAGGAACAGAGGGAGGCAAGTCATTGTAATTTTAGCATGTCTGTCACATAACACCTATCTGAAATTTGCGCAACATATCTACTCTCTT
This sequence comes from Chlorocebus sabaeus, assembly GCF_047675955.1. Lineage (NCBI taxonomy): Eukaryota > Metazoa > Chordata > Mammalia > Primates > Cercopithecidae > Chlorocebus > Chlorocebus sabaeus. The sequence continues at coordinate 41,952,630 of NC_132913.1, forward strand.
AAAGCTTCTTTTCCTCCTCTTCAAAGTGAGGATGATATAATAACCACCTCAAAGCTGCTTGTAGTATTTTAAACTGAAGTACTATTATTAGTTACTGAAGCACTATTATTATTACGATTTTAAGGGCAGTGAAAAAAGATTTAATGTATTAATCTATATATGAAATTTTATTTCTGCATACTATTTTATGATTTAAAGCTCTCACTCATTTTTTCAACTTATAATTGAAATATCATAATATTTTTAAAAATACCATATATTGGTAAAAAGTATAACCAATTTATAAAGGCTCTTAGTCCAAGAAATCTTTACATTTCCATTTTGATTCATCTCATTTATTAAAGTAGTAATGTATTAGGGCTGAAAAACAGATGTTGCCATTTTTATTGGTTTATTTCTTATGGCATATGATTCTTTCTTTCATACATCTGCTTATAGTTTACCAATTGCTTATTACTATTCTCATCACTGACATTAATGCATTTTTGTTTCACTTGATAGCCTTAAACATGTTTTATTAGATCTATCTATCTACTTATCTATCTAGGTACCCATTCATTCATTTATGTTTTTCCCTAAATACTGTATATATTTGTTAGGCGTGAATGCATTTTTCTATGAAATCACAGTCTAAAGATGAAATAGTTCTTCAACATTATTTTGTGTTTCTTAACCTTAATATACTTGAAAAATTGGGCCAAGCATTTTGTGGAATGTCTCAATTTGGATATGTCTGTGGTATCCTTATTCATTCTTTTGATATTTGGCTCTTACATGGCATCTTAAGGGAATACTGAAGCAGGTTGTTTGTAAATTTTACCTATTTTTCAGAAGATCATGGTTAGTACATAATATCCTATATGAGATTATAAAGAGTTTTATAACATAAAATGTTTATCAGAATTATAGATGTTATTTTACCACTTCCTCCCTCCTGCCTTAAAAAAAATAATAAGCTGGAAGATAATACTTTCCACAGAAAATGTGAAAACTTGGCTGGAGACTGAATTTCTTATTTAGAGATTGCCTTTTTTGGAGAAGAGCTTAAAGTCCACTTCCTCTTAACCTCTTAATTAAGCCTGTTTTCTAGATCTAATATAGCAAGACAAATAAGAAAAACGTTACTCATAATTTATAGAATTTATTTTGTGGAAAATTTATCTGACATTTTGTTTGTGTGCATGCCCTAACTAATTAAATCTCACACTGTTCAAACTCTATAAAATCTCTGTATATTTCCAGACCTCCCCGAACCTGGTAAAAATAACAAAGACATGTTTATGTCCATTTGATCATTTAAAATTTTACTGAGATTTATTTAGGTTCATCTTTAAGGATGTTTCTTCCTTTATCCTTTCATTCATAATCAACTTTACCTTCTCATAATATGTATTGCCTAGAACAAGAGAAATACGATCTTATGGGATTGTTTCAGGGAACAAGGATACTGTTTTTACTTCTTACTATCTTGTGAATAAACTTTTCACTACTTTGTGAATGAAGTTAGTTGATGTAACTTTCTATCATATTTAGCATTAAAAAACAGCTTTTCATCATTCAGTCACTCATGTATTAGATAAGTATGTATTGAATGTGTGTTGTGCGCTTGAAAGTGTGTGAGATGCTAGAGATGTAGCGTGACCTGGATAGATAGAATTTCTTTCCTCAGGGGGGTTATATTTTAAGGAGGTGGCAGAGTACAACACCCAGATAAATAAGGGAAATATCAGATAATATTGTGCTGCTGGGGAGTGGGGAACCATACTCAGGAGGTGAAGTGGAAGGATCGCTTGAGCCTGGGTGACACAGTGAGACCCTGTGTCTAAAAATAAAGAAACAACAAAACCAAGGTGATGGGATAGGGATAAAGGGTTCCTGTAGGCTGCTTTAAGCTAATAGTCAGGGAAGGTCTGAAGAGGGGACACTTAAGCTGAGACCTGACTATCCAGAAGGCCCTTCTGGGACAGTCTGGGGGAAGAGCGTGGCAGACGCTGTGGAACAGCTGGTGCAAGGGCCCTGAGCTGGGAATGAGCTTGATTTATTCTGGTAACTAAAAAAAAGGTGGAGGTGGTTGTAGCAGAGTGAGCCATGTGGAGAGTGGGGTGAGAAGTCAGAGAGGAGGAAGGGCCGTATCTGCATTCTAGATGGTTTTATTGCACCTATAGGAAGTGTTAGGATTTCATTTAAAAGCAGAGCCTGTATTTATATGAAAGAGTAATAATTTAGTAATCTCAAAGTGTATATAACAACAAAAAATCCACTTTTTACCCATAGTGGGTTGCATGTAGTTAATTTAAAAATTAGTCATTCTGAATGTCTTGGAAATGCATTCTGAGTCACTCTGATGTCTCAAAAATGCACAAAATTTTAGACAGCTACCACTTTTGTATTAATTGTATTCCCTCTTTTACCCTCCTACCCTAGCACCCCTACCCAATTTCTCCATTCACAGCACTGCGCTGGTGGTGAGAATCTTCTCATTTCATTTAGTTTTTGCTCATTCCCATTGTTGTGGTCTCAGCAGGAGTGGTAGGGGGAGGGGAGTGAGAAATTAGCTTTCTAATTTCCTTGAAAGTTTCAGCTTTCAGCCTAGGACTCAAATGTTATTTTCCCCACTTTTTTGGAAGTGCTCCTCATTGATCAGACACAGGTTTGTTGCCCTCCTTGCTTCAGATGAGTTGGATTTTCATTCTTAAGCTTTGCCTCTTCATTAATAAGCTTTACATCTTTGCTCATCTAGCAAATTTCAAAACAGAGGTTACCTCTCGCTCTTGCTCTCTTTGCAACTTCTCCCAGGAGAGAGAGCACTGCTAGCGGCAAACAAAGCATTGCAGATTTGGCTCATTAGAACTCCATGCTTTCAAACTTCAATCTGGTTTCTGCTGCTATTTGGCAGTCTTTTTAATTGTCTTTTCTGTACTCTCAGGCCTGCTCCCCATGGGATCTATTTTAGACCTTTTCTCTCTTTCTACACTCCCAGTCCCAGCTGTCCCATCCCTGCCTTGGCATGTCATCTCTCCACCTAGTCTATTAAAAAGACTGTGACACTTCAATTTTTATACATTTCTTTATCTCTATTCTTTTCTCATAGTTAGCTTCTCTTTCTCTTTCCTGGTGTCTGGAGAAAAGTGTCTATTCTTTTCCAAAACTATGTCTTTTATAGCTGCAAATGTTTCTTATGCATCGCTTTCCACCACCTATGACTCCAGCTCCAGTTCTTAGCTTCCCTGACATCTAAAATCCCATTGACTCCTTTCTGTTTGCTCTGAAATATTTTCAGTTCTTTCATACTGGAAAAAAATAAAACCCTGTTATTTATTTGTCCCTTTATACATTTAAGGTTCTCTCTGAAATTCAGAGACACTACATTTTCCCTGCTTTCTCTCTTTTTTCTTTCTCTTTATATTTTTCATTTGTTCCATATATCCTACATCCCTGCCTCTTCTTACTCCTCCTCTCTCCTGTAAATATTTTTTAGTTTTTCCTTTCTAGTCTAGATATTTCCTTCGTTTTAGTGAATTCACAAAGTGCCCACAAGCCCATCATTTCTTTTATCTCCAACTATGAAACTTCCCCCCAGCTGTGATCTTCTATTTGTTATTTAATTTCTAGGCCATTTTTTCCCACTTGAATGTCAGTATTTTAATTCAAAGTCACCTTGTTCAAATACCAAGTCATCAACATACCCTCAAATTATATCCTCATTCAGAAAATCTGCATCTATTAATGGTAGCTATTTTATCCCAGCCCCCTGTTTTTTCTTTTATTTAATTAATTTGTTCTTCCAGCAAATGCTTATTGAGCAGGTATTGTAGGCTAAACAATTCTAGACTTTAGGAGACACAGTTTGCAAAACAAAATCCCTGTCCTGTATGGATACTTACGTTATGTGGGATACAGACAATAAACAGAATGAAGTGCATCATCTAGAATGTTAGAAAATGATAAGTGCTTTGGGAAAAAATTGCAGCGAGGCAAGAGGGATTGGGAATGTAGGGAGGTCAGGGAAGGCTGAGTAAACAGGTGATAGTTGAGCTGAAACTCAGTATTTTGAGCAAAGCAAATACTAATAACTCAGAGTAGAACTTTCCAGGTAGAAGTATCAGCAATTACAAATGCTCCAAGCGGGGAGGGTACCTGGCTGCTACTCCCTGTTAGTAATAACTCTCAATTTAACTGTTCCTTTTTAAGCCCACATCATGGTACTTCTAAATCACAGTAGTTGTCTCAGAAGTGGATTTAGTACCTGGAGGATCTCTGTTTGCATACAGATAGCACACTACTGCCTGGTAAATTTGTGTATAGCACTACTCTCCTGATATACTTGTGCTCAAAGCCCCTAATGACTGCTCCATCAAAACACACACATTTCTATTTATTTATTTATTTATTTATTTATTTATTATTATACTTTAAGTTCTAGGGTACATGTGCATAACATGCAGGTTTGTTACATATGTATACTTGTGCCATGTTGGTGTGCTGCACCCATCAATTCGTCAGCACCCATCAACTTGTCATTTACATCAGGTATAACTCCCAATGCAGTCCCTCCCCCTTCCCCCCTCCCCATGATAGGCCCCGGAACACACACATTTCTTATTGAGAAAATTAGGCTGCCCTTCCTATGGTACTGCTCATACACTGATGCTCATTCTTGCCTACCATATTTGTGATCATGTCATTTTTCACTGCCTAGGATTTCTGTCTTTTCTCATATAGCACAAGAGTGACATATTTGTTGAATCTTCCCTGGGCAACTTTAATCCATAGTTTTTATTTAATACCTTATTAAAACACAACTTTTACTATGCAAGTGCTATTAAATGCATTCTTATTATAGAAAAAATGTAAAAATATGCAAAATATAAAGACTTTACTCTTAATTTTATCTGTTGCACTGTCAACACATTTGTGAGTAACCTTCCAGGGTTTATATTCAGATATATTATACTTATGCTACATGTGCCATGTTATAACTGGCTTTATTGTTTAATCTATTATTAATCTGTTTCATGTCAAGTTACTGATCTACACCATTAGTTTTAATGACTTTACTGTATGCTAGTTTATATATCTATCTCAATTTTTTATTATTTATCTCCTAGTTTTGGATCTTGAGGCATTTCATTTTTAATAAGGTTAAATACATTTATAGGTCCTAGTTTCAATGTACTTATCACCAACTTTACCATTTTAGATATATTCTCTGCAGACAGAATTTCTGGGTAAAGGCTCACATATATCTGCTGGTTCATAATACATATTTCAGGGTTGCTACCAAGTGCCGATTTCCTCATACCCTTGCTAATAATGGACATAATTATTTTATTTTTTCAATATTTTTTCTCTTTGATTATTAATAGTAGTGAGATTGAAATTGTTGTGTCTCTCTATTGGCTATGAATTTTATTTTGCAAATTGTCAGTTAATATCGGTCATTTGCTTGCAACTCTTCTTATGCATACATTGCTTGTATAATTAGCACATTATTAGACAAAATCATAGTTCTAATAGTCTGAATACTTTTATCAAAATGTCTTCCTAATGTATATGTGTATAATTATATTTATCTCAAGTGTTTTGCTACATCTCTGAATAAACTATAAACTTCCGATATTGGTTATGGACCTTGTTTATGGCTATTTTATATGCCATAGATCCTGGAAAGTGATAGAACCTAGTAAACACACTTGATCTGTTTGTTTTTATTTTTAACTGATTTTAATAGAGTTGCCTTCCTCTTATAAGCTTACTCTTGTGGAATTTTTTCTTACAGGAAATTAATCAATAAGTGTTTGTTGGTTACCCATGTTATTTTAGGTTCAAGATAGTATAAGATTGATTAAGGAGAAAGTCCGAAGTCCAGAGGGAGAAAGGAACTGAATGAAATCATAGTAGCACTGTGTACTGAAATGAATAAATTAGGCTACAGCAGGGACTTAGAGGAGTGGTCCCTAATGGATTTCTTCCAACGGAGGTCTGAGAAGTCTCTCCTGAGAACATGGTGTGAACTGAAACCTGAAAGTGAAGCAGAAGCTCAACAGGCGAGTACAGGGAGCTAAGCCTTCTGGCCAGAGACAAGTGCAGGCACTTAGGATTCATTTTATTAGGGGTGTCATAAATAATTTGGTATAATGAGAGTGTAGAACAAGTCTAGGGGAACTGACTGGAGATGAGCCTAGAATTAGCCCTGGATAACAGTTTGGACCTAATTCTACAGACCATAAAGCTCTTGAAGGATTTTAAGCAAGAGAATGCCATGATCATATTGGTGTGCTAGAAAGATGCCTCTGGCTCCAGGTGGAGGATGGATTGAGTGTGGCTGAGACTGGAGACAGCCCAGTTATTAAGCTGTTACAATAGGCTTGACCAGAGGTAATTGGGTCCTTCATGAAATTTTCTGGCTCAGACAACCTGGGACTGTTTAAAATAACAAAAAAAAGCCCTTGGTTTCCAAGATGTTACTTGTGATTAGGGAAAAATGGCCTCAGGATTCTTCCTCCCGAAGTTCTGTAGGCTACTTAAAAAGCCAAGACACCTAGATAAATAAAAATGATAAATTAAGAATGATAAATAAAACAGTACTATCAAGCCATTGACTCTTTTCCTTATTAGTGAAAAACAGCTAGGAATTTTCTAATGAATATATCATAAAGTAGAAGCTCCATTTGTGAATAATTGAGGTGTACCTGTAATTTTCCTCTCTGAATGATTGGACAATATTTAGCTTTATTAATTGTAATTAATCATTACTTTTTAGTGATCTGTCAAAAGACAGTGATCAGCAAACTACCTAGTGTTATGGTAAGTGAGGTAGGACTCTACTGACCATTGGAAATGTTCTTTATCCTTCCGAATTGCAGTTTCTGGGTCATTAACCTGAGAGCACCGCACTCTTGTTATAGCCATAATCTAAGTCAGGGGTGTCGTGTTTACCTCTCTAGTTTCCCTGTTTCTGCCCAGATTGCTGATTCCTTTTAAATTAATTCCTGGTGTTTTAGAAGACTTGCTACCTCATCAGGAAAAACAAATGACACATGTATTTGTATAGATTGGACATCTCGAAGTAGGCTCCTCCTGGTAATTTCCATTGTTATTTATTTACTATTCATTGCTTCTTAATTGTGAATTTATTTCTCTTTAAGACATATCTTATCAGTAATTCATAGGTCAAAACTCAAACTTTTTGGGACCACAGATTCCTTTTCAATCTAAAGCAACTTTTTATGAGGAGTTCCTAACTAAAATCCTACTTTATTATTTTATTTTGATAGGTAATTGTAGAAATTTTCTGCAGACTAAAAAAAAAAACAACTTAAATATTGAAGCATGAAGTAGGGTGACAACTGTCTTAGTTTGCCTGAGGCTGAAAGGTTTTCCAGAACATGTGAAACTCAGTGCTAAAACCAAGAAAGTCCTGTGCAAACTCTGATGGCCACCTTACTCAGCAGTCTGAGAATGTTAATTCAGCCTTCCTAACTGCCTGCCTCAATTTAATTGGGCAGTTTACTCTACTGATAGTGAAATATCTTTTTGCACTTAGGATTGGTATATTCCACCATTTCCTGACTTTACTTTTGTCAAGGCTGAAATCACAAAAATACATGGAAAGGATATTTGCACATATGTTATTTTCTGTATGGTTTTCATTGCAGTGTTTTATAGAAAATTTCATTAATACAGCCCTTAACATCTTAGGGTGGACATTTTTCATTTGCTATGTGGGAGATTGGTATGGGTGAATTACCATACTAATGTGAAGTGGGTTGAAATAGGGCTGACACTACATTTGTCATGATCAGGACTTATATGGACAAAGGAAGTCAGCACGCCTTATGGATAATCTAGTTAATTTTTAAATGTAAGCACAGGAAAATTGTAGTTGGGGGACAGGCAGTTTTGGTTAAGATGTGTCATCATGCAGTGACAAGGAACTGCACAATTTACAGTAATTAATTTCCAGAGTTTTTCAAGATGAGGTCTTGGGACTCCCTGTATCGTAATCTCATGGGATTATTATTAAAATGCTGACTTGCGGGCCCTCACCTAGATTTTACAGTGTTAAAATGTCTGAGGTTTGTGGTCCAGGAAATGTGCATTTTTAAAAAACACACAGATGATTCTTAGTAAGAGCACTAAACTATAGAACTCCTCCATCTAGCAACTAGGAAAGCCACTAGGATTTATTGAATTAACAACTCAACTGCAATAGCTTGACTTAACCTAAACCATCGGCATGTGGTAAAATTCCAAGAGAACATAGCCCTTTAAATTTCTGAAGTCTTTGGAGGTGAATCTTTGTTGTTAATTCAGACTGTGCCGATCAATGTAGCCAAATGAAAATTAATGTGGGTAGAAAACAGTGAAAATCAAGAGTATGAATTAAAATGCATGACTATTCATTATCATAACCAAGAACAAGATGTGATATTTATTGTGGAACATTGTGTGAAGATGTAATATAAATGCCATATGAGGATGTTAGTGCCACTCACTGATGGAGAGAATTCTGATCCTTGAAACTGCTACACACTCATGAAACCAGAACACCATGTGCGATTATTTACTGTTTCATGGGAGAGAATATCATTATGCTTACAGCAAAGTTCAAAATGACAATTCTCATAATTTTACACGGAGGCTAACCCTGGCTGTTAGTCATTAAAACTAAACTATTTGAGGGCTTCCTTTTCTGGGGAGAAATTTCCAGAGTTAACAGCGATTAAATATAAATAGGCTTTTAAGAGGTAATGATAATGAGTTGATAAGGTCTGAGGTCCAGATACAGTGAGTCTCTCTTGACAAATAAACATTCTAGGCCTACTTTGACATTGCCTCAATTTGATTCGTTTTAACTTTGTTATTTCTATGCCCTAGGCTCTGTCTGAGAAAGAGCTGAGATTATTTGACCTACTCGATTCATAGCAGTGACCTTAGCACTCAAATTCCAGTGGAAAATCATAGCTGCTCTTGTTATTATTACTGTTGAAAATACACGTTCAATGAGATAAAATAATATGACGTTATTTTATAAACTGGAACATCCTAATATTTATTAATGGTAGAAGCAGAGCACCATCAGAATATTGAGAAAATATCCTCTTGGGACAGGCTAGGGAGGGAAGGAAGGAAGACCATCAATCCTTTGTTGTCCAGGGGTGACTTACCCTTGGAGCATATTATTAACTGTGGTGATTACATATGGTGTGTATTTGTTTAGCCTTTTATGTCAAAAATATACTCATAAGCCTAAGAGTAGCTCTAGTTCTGATCCATTCCTGCCGCCCACCTCAGAGAATAGCTATGTCTAGACCATTTTAGAGGGATGATTAGATCTTAAAGCCTTTTGAAGAAAGAACATCTTAGTCTCCCTTAAATTACTGTCAAGCAATTTTTCCATATGACTCTAAATTAATTTTTAATATAATTTAAGCCCTTAATTTTATTTTACTCTATTTTCCTTTCAGATTCCTTGTCATTTAAGTTGGAAAATGTCCTGTTCATATTTCAGAGCCATCTTATTCACATGCAGTACCAACTCTGTGCTATACCTTACCATTTAGATACAGGTAAAATCTGGTTCCTTGGAAACAAAATTTTCTCCCAAACACACGTGAATATGAGAGGATAAGTGTAGGAAGGGATGAGTGCATAGTGCTTTAATGACTAGAGAAGGTTTGGACCTTATGAACTGAACGTACGTGTATGTGTATGAGCTTTCAGCACTATTTTAGTACTTTTTCTTCACTAAGGGTTTACTTTCTGACTCATGCTCCTGATTCAGCAGTTCCCCAGAAATGGCTTCAATCCTTCTGTATTTGGCAGCACTACTTAGAGAATGTAGAGGGAAAATGATGTAGCCTCTTTGTGTGTGTGTGTATTTATTCAGATTAGCATTATCGGCTCTAAAAATGTTTTAGCATGTGTTATCTAGTTTTTTTTTTCTATTTTTGCTTTGCTATACATTTTTCCCAGTGGCCTTTTAAAAAATATGCTTCATTACCCTCCATTTTAATTTTTCTGCATTCTGTGCAAAGCTTTGTTAAACTCATGTGATTTATTCTATTCATTCAGTTAAGATTTTTAATGTTTTATAGCCTGTAGATTGTAGAACAGTAGTGCTTTACAATAATCGTTTATGCAAAAGGTCAGGTCTTTTAAGTGTTTAAAGCAAGTTTTCTAAACTTGAGGGTAGGCTTTGGTCTTGAACTTTCTATGTCCCATGCTGTGTAGCACACTCATCTATTGGTTTTAATTCAGTTTTAATTAATTGCATATTGTTGGAATTCAGTCTAACAAGCTGAATTTGTCTTGTCTGCTAAATATATCTAAAATGTTACTAAATGAAGAGATGTAACAGAGAGCTCTCCTAGGTTCCAAGTTCTACTAGACCAGTAGTACATTTAAAATATTGTTTCTTATTTGAATTGATCATTTAATCATATCTACTTGATATGTCTTCTCTGGCTTGGATATGCTTGGTAAAATCTAACATGACATGTTCAGCTTTGGAAAGTATATTTCTTTATTTTTTATAGTGGAAGCCAAAATATTATTGGAACCAGAAAACAATGAGAGTTGGAAAAAAGGCACATTTATGATTTTTTAAATCTTAGCTGCCATCAAGTTGAAAAGTAGAATTGGAATGATAAAATTATAAAGATAAAATGCATCTTAATGATAATCTAGTTAAAACTCTCCATTTTACAGAAATGGAAACTATGATTATTGAGATGAAACAACTTGTCTGTCTTCTCAGAGTCCATTGGTGGAATGATCTGGAATATGTTTTTGTGCTTTGATTCTTATTCCAGCGTTCTTCCCATTACCAATAATGTTTCAGTTATTTAAATGCATGTCTTGCTTGCCCACTTTAAAATAATTTATAATGACATAAAGACTATATTTTGTTAACATTTGTCAATAATCTTTTCTATTTCTAGGGTCTAAGTTTCAGATGAGATCTGATAGTTACCTAGCTAACTAGAGAGGAAGGCAAGTCAATAGATTTTTGTTTATAGGTAGTCCTTCTCTTGAACAAAATTGCAAATAATTTTTTTTTCAGCAAATACACTAAAAGTTGTAGCTATTATGACAGCCATATTGTCTGTAACTGTGCATAAACAAACTACGTGTCAAGCACTGTGCCAGACACTGAGTACACAATGTTGAATAAGAAAGTCCAGGGGTCTCAGCCAGTGTAATTCATAATCCAGTGAGAGACAAAAACATGTACACAGGCAGTGATGAGTAGTGTAAATTGGGAAATGTACCATGCTACTAGGGGATGGATGAGATCACAACTTAGGCTGAGGAAGAATGAGTGAGACTTGGCAAAGGAGGGGAAAAAGAAGATTATCAGAGGAGTGAAGAAAGTTCGGAGACCTCAAGTGTAAGAGAAGAGAAATACTTGCTGTTCAAATTACTGAATGCTATTCATATGGTTAGAGGTAGAGTGTGTGTGAGCTAAGTGTGTTTCAGGAGATATTAGTGGAAGAGTAAAGGCTGGAAAACATAGCACTCCTAAGTCACATATGGGCACTTAATTGTAAACAGCAATGGGGGAGCCACAGATGGCTTTTAAGCAGGAAAATGACATAATCACAATTGTGCTTTAGAAAAAAACCACACTGGCTGACCTTGGAGACAGTGTAAAATAGGACAAAACTGGAGGTAGGTAGAACAATTAGGGTACTACGGCAGTAATTGAGTTGAGAGATGATCATTTATTCATTTATTGCTAGAGGAAGTTTGAAGAAGCATCCACTTTTGCTGGGGTGTAGGGGAAGACTTAAAAACTCAAAGTACGTAGCATTTAACTTTTCCCTTGATAAAGTTTCATGCTTGAAGATGGAGAGGAAGACATTTAAGATGGTAAAACAGTGCAGGTTTTAGGGTATGAAAATGCAGGATATAGGCTGAGCGTGGTGACTCATGCCTGTCCTCGTAGCACTTTGGGAGGCTGAGGCAGTTGGATTACTTGAGCCCAGGAATTCAAGACCAACCTGGGCAATAGAAGAAGACCCTTTATCTGCAAAAATTACAAAAATAATAGCTGGGTGTGGTGGCGCGTACCTGTGATCCCAGCTACAGGGGTGACTGAGATGAGAGCATTGCATGAGTCTGGGAAGTCAAGGCTGCAGTGAGCTGTGATGGTGCCACTGCAGTCCATCCTGGGCAACAGAGTGAGATACTGTCTCAAAAATAAAAAGATAAAGTAAAAGCAGGAAATATATAATGGAAGAATTTCTAAATTCAGATTTGGACTGCGGGGTGAGATATATGAAGAGGAATAAGATTAAACAGTAAGGTGTAAGCTAGAAATGTATTGGGAGTAGGTTGTGGATAGCTGAGAGAGCCAGACCTTCACTTTATGAGGCAAAAAACAAACAAAAAAAGAAGCTATCACAGATTTTTGAGCAGGAGATCGCTGGGATCACATTTGTATTGAAGGCCTTTGGGTAATAATATGTAAAATAAGTAACAATAGTATACGTAAGATTGTCTTTCTCATTTTATTATGTTCTGTGTTCATTTTGTCCCTTTTGTGAGAGGATAAATGAATCTAGTTTGAATTCATTTAGATTTGTAAAAAATGCTTTACATTAATGGGATAAGTACATTTAAAAACTAAATTATATATGCTCAGTATTTCAGTAAAAATAAATTGTCCAAATTATTATTTTTACAAGTAAAAAAATTACAAAAGTTTACTTTTAGGAGAGTATTTAGCTACCTAGAATTAGTTTGTGTTCAAAACATAGTCTTTTAAAAATCCTTCAGAGTGATATGAAAAATAAATTACAATTTATAGCTTAAATTATAATTCCAAATTATAATTAGATTTCTAAAAAGCTTTTTAACAGGAAATCTGTGAAAGCATTTGAATCACCCAACTATACATTTGTATTTCATAATTTAAAATTAAATTCTAGAGAGCACTGTTGAATCATGCACCGTTTGTCTTTCAGAATTCTTTGACAAAGAAAAGAATGACTGTGAAGAAAAAATAAAATATCAAAAACTTGATATGTGTTAAATTAGATTTATGCTTTGTGTGAAGATAAAATGATGAATGTTATAGTTACAGAAATTAGTCTTATGGTGACAATGTCCCATTAATAAATACCAGGAAGATCTGAGATTACACAGTGTTGTTGTGGGTGTGTGTCTGTGTATGCCTTCTGGCTTCTGATGCACACAGTTAAGGTTAATCAAGGACCATTAAAATATAATCATGGTATTATTATTTTATCTATGCTATTATTAGAATAGCTTAGTTCAGTAAGTGCTGACTATAGATAAATTCTGCCCTTTTTTTTTTTCTTTTTTTTTTAACAAAATGCATTTAAACTGATTCAGGGAGAGAAAGGTATAGATAAGTCCACTTTTCCTACAGCTCGAGAATTTTCTTTTGATGTGTCACCAAGGTCAGCCTAAGTTATTAAACCTTTCCTGCCCATGCAGTGAGCGAGCAAAAGTGAGAGTAGAGCATAACCTGTTGAAGAATGCCTTCCCTACACATTTCAATTCCTGGAACTGTGCCGGCAATTATGTACTATAGGAATGGTTTATTGCCTTTTAGCTTTAGCTTTGCCATTCTCCAATATAATGTCATGTCAAATGGGAAAATGAAGATTTTTTAACTGCCTGAGAGAATAAAACTTACTGGAATGGGTGTAAGTAAACTCTATACTACTATCATACATGTAATGTTTATTTTAATTATTTATAAATAGAAAAATGTTATGTTTTATTATATATGTGTGTATATATACAAGATATATATATACACACATAAATATACATATATATATGTATATACACACCTTTGATGCAGACCTGAGACATGAAGAAATACTTTACTCTGAAGAGATTTTAATGACTCACCTGGGCTTTTAGTGTTTCCCTTGGGAGATTCTTCTGCTCCTTAATGGTACGTGTTTCAAAAATAATTTTCTTAGACATTCAAATATCTCCTTCAAGAAATATAACTTTATTGGTATCATATCAACTATAGTCTATTGTTTGTTTGAAAATAATGTCTTTCTAATTGTTACTGGTTTTGATCACATTCCAACCTTGTCATTCTCTAGTCAAACAATAGATGGTTATGTTCTGTTTTTTTTTTTTTTTCTTCAAACTTCTCTTCTATAGACATGCCCTCTACTACTTTCTATTTTTTATATCTCACCATTCTTCATCAACTACCCAGATGTTTTGGGAAGATATCTTTTCTTTGTAAGTTTGCTTTTTTTTTTTTTTTCCAGAAAATAGTAGTAATAATATAGTAGTAATAATAGCATCTCCACGTAACTGTCAGATTTATCCTGAGAAACGCTTTCTAGCTCAGTGTGTCATTTTGTCTTCCATTTTACATTCCCCCATCCCCTGCAATTATTTAAAACTATAAACTTTCATTGTTCTACTCCCAGTGTTTCTTTCTTAGAAATGCTTGATAATTTTCCTGTATCAGACTTTATTTTATTAGTTCTTCTAGAAAAAAAAATTCTAAAATTCATATGAAACCAGAAAAGAGCCCACATAACCAAAGCAAGACTAAGCAAAAAACAAATCTGGAGGCGTCACGTGACCCAACTTCAAACTATACTTACTATCAGGTTACAGTCGCCAAAACAACCTGGTACTGGTATAAAAACAGGCACATAGACCAATGGAACAGAATAGAGAACCCAGAAATAAAGCCAAATACTTACAGCCAATTGATCTTTGACAAAGCAAACAAAAACATAAATTGGGGAAAGGACATTCTATTCAACAAATGGTGCTAGGATAATTGGTAAGCCACATGTAGAAGAATGAAACTTGATCCTCATCTTTCACCTTATATAAAAATCAACTCAGGATGGATCAAGGACTTTAAGACCTAAAACCATAAAAATTCTAGAAGATAACATTAGAAAAAACCTTCTAGACATTGGCTTAGGAAAAGATTTCATGACCACTATCCCAAAAGCAAATGCAACAAAAACAAAGATAAATAGATGGGACTTAAACTAAAAAACTTCTGCACAGCAAAAGATTATTTCAATCAGTGGAGTAAACAGACAAGTCACAGAGTGGGAGAAAATTTTTGCAAACTATGCATATGGCAAAGGACTAACATCCAGAATTTACAAGAAACTTAAACAAGTTTCTTGTTTTAGCAAGAAAAAAAGAAACCATCCCATCAAAAAGTGGTCTGAGGACATGAATAAACAATTCTCAAAAGAAGATATGCAAGTGGTCAACAAACACATTAAAAAATGCTCAACATAACTAATGATTAAGGAAATGCAAATCAAAACCACAAAGCAGTACTACCTTACTCCTGCAAGAATGGCCATAATCAAAAAATCAAAAAATAATAGATGTTGGTGTGGATGTGGTGAAAAAGGAACACTTTTACACTGCTGGTGGGACTGTAAACTAGTACAACCACTATGGAAAACAGTATGGAGATTCCTTAAAGAACTAAAAGTAGATCTACTATTTGATCCAGCAATCTCACTACTGGATATCTACTCAGAGGAAATGAAGTCATTATATGAAAAAGATATTTGCACATGCATGTTTATAGCAGCACAATTCACAGTCACAAAAATATAGAACCAGCCCAAATGACCATCAATCAAAGAGTGGATAAAGAAAATGTATATATATACACCATGGAATACTACTCAGTGAAAAAAAGGAATAAAATAATGGCATTTGCAGCAACCAGGATGGAATTGGAAACCATTATTCTAAGTGATTCAAACTCAGGAATAGAAAACCAAATATCCTATGTTTTTACTCAGTGAGAGCTAAGTTATGAGGACGCAATGGCATAAGAATGATCAGTGGACTTTAGGGACTCGGGGAAAGGGTGGGAGGGGACTGAGGGATAAAAGACTACACATTGGTTACTATGTACACTGCTAAGGTGATGGGTGTGCCCAAATCCCAGAAATCATCACTAAAGAACTTATCTGTGTAACCAAGCAGCACTGTTCAAAAATGTATAGAAATAAAAAAAATTTTTAAAACCTCTGTTTTACTAGATCTTAACAATACTCTTAATTTTCCATTTTTATCAACTTGTTGTAATCTAGACAGATCTTACAGTGACCTGAAAATTATATTAATTTATGAAAAGAGTGTAAATGGCTGGGCACCGCGGCTCACACCTGTAATCCCAGCACTTTGGAAGGCCGAGGCGGGAGGATCACCTGAGGTCAGGAGTTTGAGACCAACCTGACCAACATGGAGAAACCCCACTTCTACAAAAAAAAGAAAAAGAAAAAAAAAAAAAAGAAAATACAAAATTAACTGGGCATGGTGGTGCATGCCCGTAATCCCAGCTACTCAGGAGGCTGAGGCAGGAGAATTTCATGAACCCAGGAGGCGGAGGTTTGTGGTGAGCCCAGATCGTGCTATTGCACTCCAACCTGGGCAACAATAGCAAAACTCCGTCCAAAAAGAAAGAAAGAGAGAAAGAAAGAAAAGAAAGGAAAGAGGGAGGGAAGGAAGGAAGGAAGGGAGGGCATGAATTAAATTTATTTTAAAACTGTTTCTTTTAGTGTTTACAGAATATCATAGGTTCAATATGATTTCTCTCGTTAAAAATTTGCTTAGATTGAAAATTTCTAGGGTGCGGCGTTTGTACATGATGTTAACTTTTTTTAAAATGGCGTTTAGGATAGTCTAATACCTGTGAGGTCAGCTGTCGTAGTAGAAAAAATGCTGGGTTAGAATCCAGTTCTGTCCTTTACTGGTCATGTTATTGTTGCCAAAGTCAAATAATAATCTTGACTATAATTATCTTTGTTTATAACATATAATTTATAATATATAATATATTTTTTTATTTAGAGTATATGGATAATATATTATCCTGGAATTTGCTAAATAAAGTGAAATATTTTATAAAATTATCAAGTTCCATAATGTGAAAAACAATGATTTTGATTAATGAAAATAGCTTAAATATTATTTTCCCATTATTCTTATTAGTATTTCATTCAATTTCATTTCATTAGCTCTTTTTTTGATTATATCAAAATTTCATTAGTATCCTATGTCATATTGCATACGTATTAGTATAGATACATTCTTGGTTATTCATTTAGATCTCATTACTCTTAATGATAGTGTGGTTATAGCCAGTAAAATTGCTGATACTCTTAGCATTGTTTATTATTTACAGAAATGAACTTGTGTCTTAATTTTATCTACTTGCTTATTGGATGCTTGTCTTTATGTATTTTTCCAATGCTTTGCTCTAGTGCTCTGATGCTAGGCAGCCATACAAATGGCCAAAGCCATACAAAAAAAAGAACTGCTTTTTATTGATGTCAGTTTGGAAAGGGGATATCTAAAATAGCATATCTTCTCAAAGTTTTGTGAAGTTACAATAAACCTTTTCCCTATTAATATACCACAGGCTTGGTCTCACTTTTTGGGAATTTATGTGGTTGTTTCCTGGAAACACTGGAACAAATTTGCCACCTTTAGTAAAAAAATTCAATATCCACAGAGTTGTCTGAATTTCCTGTAGAAGAATGTACGCCGGGCGCGGTGGCTCACGCCTGTAATAGATTCCAGCACTTTGGGAGGCCGAGAGGGGCGGATCACGAGGTCAGGAGATTGAGACCATCCCGGCTAACACGGTGAAACTCCGTCTTTACTAAAAATACAAAAAAATTAGCCTGGCGTGGTGGCGGGCACCTGTAGTCCCAGCTACTCGGCAGGCTGAGGCAGGAGAATGGAATGAATCCGGAGATGGAGCTTGTAGTGAGCCGAGATCGCGCCACTGCACTCCAGCCTGGGCGAGGGAGTAAGACTCCGCCTCAAAAAAAAAAAAAAAAAAAAAAAAAAAAAAGTAGCACATGATATTTAAAACTTGCCAATTTAAAAATATGTCAGGTGATTGGGCTATAGTAGTTTGAAGATTTAGCACCTGTGGTGAATTTTGGTCTAGACTGGAGTCAGATTGCCTGGTTTTAGTTTCTATATGCTATGTAGTATTTGTGGGATTCTGGGTCAGCTGAATAACTTCCCCTGGCCTTGGTATCTTCATACGTAAAATGAAGGTAGAAATTATACCAGTCTTTTTTTTTTAGTAGGAAAGGGAAGGATTAAATTAACAATATTAAGGTGTTAACAATATTAAAACATGTTAGTGGGCTTAGCACATTATCTAGTACTCCAGGCCATCCAGTAAATATTAGTAATTGTCATTTTTGCCATCAAAATCATTAATATCATAGGGTTCTAAGTTAAACTCAGTTCTGAAGACTAATAATGTTTTAACATCTGTAATATATACCAATTTCTTAAATTCTCTAAAATCATTAATCAAGAACGGAAATTGTTTGAAATTACAACATATTTACAAGAAAACCTTTTTAGTGAGTGCCAGAAATGAAGTCTTCTTCAGTTTCAGAATTTTTTTAGTTGACAAGTGCACATTTAGCGTGACTTGAACAAACTGCAAATCGGGTTTCTGTATGCCATTTTGGGAGGATTACTTCCAAAATTTATATGCTGTACAATTAACTTTGCTAGCCAGATCATCATAGAGGAGTTTAACTAATCCTTTAATTTTTAAATGCAATAAAATGTCATAAAGTGATAAGAGGAGAAACTTTTAACTGATTGAGCCACAGTCATTTAATTAAGTTCCTTTGAATTAGACTATGAACCTAAATATAGTAGTCAGTGTTCTCAATACCCCTTGTAGATTTTATTTTATCAACAACTGTAAGTTTAACTCCTAGTTGATTTAGGCCTTTTTGTTGTTGTTGTTATTGTTACATAGCATTTTTGAAAGTGTTTTTCAGTAGCTTAATCATTATATGGACCATCTGCAATGAAGCAGAATATTGGTTTATAATGTTTGATAACAGAAGTTAATTACCATGAGTTCTCATCATCAATGAGAAGCAGAGACTGGGGACTAAGATGCTATATATAAAGCAATACAGACGACATAAATCAATTTTTAAAAACAGAGTGAATAAGAATAATGTTTTATTAGAAAGCAAACTGTAATGAAATAATTTTAAATCAGAATAACTTTATATCAGAAATCTGGGTTTATACTTGCAGTAGATTTTCTTCTAAATAATACTGCATGAGTTAGAAATGCATTTGATTGCACATAGTAGAAAACCCAACCAACCATTACTTAAATAGCTGAGTGCTTATTTTTCATCTGTAAGGAGATGTTCAGCAGCAGGCAGTCAGGCTGGTCCATCTGCTCGAAGACTTCATATAAAGGCCCAGGCTTCTCTTACCCTCCTTTACCGTCTTTAACACTTGCTTTTCCTAGTTGGGTTCATTGAGATGGCTGCTGCACCTCTAGGCATCATTTCAGAGTTATAAGCAGAAAACAGTTGCCCCTGCTTTCTGCTTATAACTCTGAAATGATGTAACTAAGGACCAACAGGGCTTTCTCCGGGAGAGACTCTGCCATTTTATTCAGAACAGGACATTGCCTAGGAAATTATCTCTCCATTGCATTGATCAGAACAACCTCCTCCTACCCACTGACCCCAACTGGAAGAGTTAAAAAATGGAGTAGTTTTAGTTGTACATATTTTTTGATTAAATTAAAAGATTCTCTTAGTAAGAAATAATGAGATGAAAGAATGGATAATCCGAGAAAAAAGGAAATCCTTCCTCAGCCAAGTTTTAAAAGTTATGTTAATAAAGCAATAAAATGAAAAGGTATTATTTTATATAAAATTTCTCAAGCTTAATAATTTAAAAGTCCAAGTAAGACAATGAAGATATTTAATATTTTTCCCATAAAAGCTAACTTAAGTAGGAAAAATAGTGGTAAAGAGTATTAAAATTATTAGTTTTAGTGATTTGGTGTTAACCTGTATTGCTTTTTAAATATGAAATAAGGCTAAGGTGTAAATAAAGAAAAGCTGCATCAACTTTTTTTTTTAACTACCAATTAATTTTGCAAATATAAACATTAAACCTCATAAAATATTACAGAAACAACAAATTTTATTGTAACCTTAACTGTGCTCAGATGAGAAGCTCTTTTCTTCCATTCTTTTCAACACATTCTAGTTTGAATCTCATCATAGATTAAAAATGCCCTTCCACTAGATGGTTCTTCATCTACAATACACTGTCAGATCACACTCTGCACTAACCTATAATTATTCCCTATTTGAAGTATGGTGAAATAAACCTACCAAAAATTGAAATCACATTTAAAAAGTAATTTAGCATATTTTTTTCTAAAAAGAGGTAAGAATATAATTCATTTAGACTCTGTGTTATGATTCTTATAATAGAAGGATGTGGAGTACAGAAGGATCATTTAGATAAGAATATGATTAAATGCCTCTGAGAGTTTGAGGTCAAGGTAGCCTATTCAGATGAAATGTCATCTCACTAGAATTTTAAAACGATGAATAGAATTTTAGCCAGCACTAAGAGCAAAGGCTTGAAGGAGTGACACAGTATGGTATGATTTGAGTAACATTACCTGCCCTTCTATGTGAGACAGGGTGTGAGAACTCTGAAATTCTGCCTATCAAAAATAAGAGGTGGAGTTGCCATATCATGAAGCTATTCAAATAGATTCTTTTGGATTAGCAAAATCCCGAACAATTTTGAAAACTCAAATTTAGATGATGAAAATTTTATGTTAGAATTAGTAGCTTTAGTTTCGTATCATTTTTACACTTTGTACCTAAGTACAAAGTGTGAAATTTATCTGTTTTGTGAATTTATCTGTTTTGTGAATAAGATAATTTATCTAGTTAATTAAAGGAATATACTTTTTCTGAAATGTATGTGTTATATACATATTTGAGTTGCTCTGAGTAAGGCAAATAACTTCTTTTGGTATCTTTTAAATATATGTATATAATATATATATAAACTAGTGCTTTTTGTTTATAAGGATGGTATCTATGCATTGCTGTCTTATATATTTGTTGTCATATGAAATTGCCTTTTCAAATAGTGATAGGTGAACAGATCTTGCTCTGGAAAAAACAGAGAGACAGTTTTTGTATTCAGTTCTTTTTCAAATAAAACAATCTGATTCACTTTTTTTTTGTCTTTTAAGTGGAGGGGATTCCAGGGTAAGCCCATGCATTCTTAGATAAAACATCTTCCTATCAAATGAAAATAATTCATTTCAGTGGGTCTTTGTATGGTAAAAAATTATCATCATGTTCTACTGATATGTAATGCTAGTACAGCAGTAGTGTATTCATTACAATGTGCCAGGGAAGACAGTAAACATGTTAAAATACACCTTTTTTTTAAACTCACACTATCTCCATGAGTTAGGCATTATTTCCCCATGTTTGTAAATGAGGAAATGTCAGAGAATAACTTGCCTCTTATAAGTCAAAGTCTCAATTTAAACTTTGACCGGCGTGATAAAAAGTCAAGGTACTGCCTATTAAGTTAAAAAGTACTAGAAATACATTTTATTAATTTTGATCTCCTTATGAAATGCAATTTTTAGAGTTTTGTAAGAAGTTAATTTTGCACCTTGCATACGTGTGCATTTTTTATTTCTAAATGTCTTATTTATCCCAGGACAATTTGGTTGCTACGGGAATTTGTCACTGTTTCCTAATTAGAATAGCATTTATGGGTTCTGTTTTTCATTCCTTACTTTACTTCATGACAGTCAATACTTTTCCTACCCATTGGTGTTTGGATAAATGAAAGACAATTGCAGACTTTAATGGATTCTTGAGAAACAGACAAACAAAAACATGTTACAGGCTCATATTTTGGAACAAGATTCAAAAGACTTGTGACTTCAATCAGTTTTTTTCATTGTATTACCACTCGGTTTGAAGTTTTGTGTGATAAAAAATTATCATCATGTTCTACTGATAAATAGTGCTACTATAGCAATAGTATATTCATTACATTGTGCCAGGGAAGAGACTAACACATGTTAAAATATACCTTTTGTTTACTCACATCATCTCCATGAGTTGCCATTCCAAGTAGCTCATTAGCTGCTCATTTCTGTTTTCTTTGCACTGTTTTGTTAACTGCCTATCAAAATCCAATGTGTAGCTTTGGGCCTGCTGTTAACAGTCTGGCAAGAGATCATTCAAAATCATGCATTATTTACAGATCACTTGGAAGTACCAGGGATTAATCAAGGATGGAAAGTACAAAAGCACATTTAGCATTTATCAGTGATTTATTTTAAAAGTGGAAAATAAATCACATGTTTAGTGTATTTCTAGGAAACAGAAGCCAAGTCTGCCCAGAACAACACTGGAAAAAGCAAACTAATAAAAAGTTAGTGTTGATTTTTGGTTAACCTATTTGTAGGTACATATTTTGTTTTATTAAATCTACTTTCCTTTTTACAAACTTAGAGATAAACCAGTCATTTTACTTATGGTAAGAACCCATACTGGGTGTTGAAACAGATTCTATCACTGGCAGATTCTGTTTTACTTCTTTTATTACAAAATTAATTTTTTAGTGTCTGTATTTGAACTATCTACCCTTAAACCTAATTCTCAAGTGAATGCTTTTTAAAATTAACTTGCTCTATATTGATTATACATTTAAATTTAAAAATCTTAGAGTCCTACCTCCTGCAAAATTAACTTGCAATGTTTTCCTTTTCATTGAGATACAATGAACATTTATAATAAACAGTGAATGTTGTGCTTTGTTTCTATTTTGCCTTGAAAAACAAAAACAAGTTTTCCTAGGAAAATAAAATAAAATATAAAATAAATTTATCTTCCTGCATATTTTCATTAGTTTTAAGTTGAGGCCCTCTTTGGATGAAGGAGGAAGCCTGAGTCAGTGATATCCACTTGCATTGTCTCAGGTGAATGAATGCTTATATAATAGACATTTCTATGAAAAATTCCTTGCTGTCTTAAATTGAAAGGTTGAAGCCCCAAAGCTGAAATTACTGGGTAAAAAGTGCCTAGCTACATTCATGTAGGACTGTCAAAAACGATTGAAAAACTACTTCAGTGACTATTCACCCCCATTGCCAGTCTTGATTTGTGGAAGTATGTTGACAAGAATTATTAATGCAGAATGTGTCAGCCTATTGGGGAGTTTGTCGTCCTGGGGCATTTCATCATTCTTATCCCATAGAAGATTGAAGAGGACAAATCCTAGTGAGAGTTCCTAGGAGACCTGACACGTGTTTGATGCTGTTGGGGTTCGGTGTGGCTAAGTGAATAGAGACTGTCAGAAGCATCCAAGATTTGTGAGTCCTGAAACTTATACAATATAAAGAACTCTATATTATGTTTGCAAATTTTACAAACTTTCACAATGTCAACATATTTCTAAGTCTCCTTTATCAGGAATTTGGAAGAGTCTTATGGAAGGGATGCTGAAGTTTAAATATCCTTAATTTCAAAATGAATATACTTCTAACAGAAACAAATATTTGCACCCCACTTGCATGAAAATGTGCTGAAGATACCCTAGAAGACAGAATTCTTCAAGACTGAAAGCAGATAATGCGTCTAGCATTTTAAATGGCAAGGATGCCTTAGTTTGCCATAAGCGAACTGCATTCTGGAGGAAATAGCTGGAAATACCTGTCCTAAGAAGAATTTGCCAAAAAGGGCTACTTGCTGGAGGGGAGCACCTCCTAACCTTAAGAAAATCTAGGATGATTTTCCGTGGTTAGAATCTGAGAAAGAAGTCATTAGAATTACAGCTCACCCTTTCCTTCATCCTCTACAAAGAGTGAATTAGTAAAGTATCAACCATAATTAAGTGTGAGGCACCTCAGAACAAATCAAAACAAACAACAACAACCCTATATGTGTCCTATAAAAAAAACCAGTATCTGTTGATTGCTAGAATGGAGAGCAAGACCACCAGCGTGTGCTCCACAAGATAGAATCGAGAGGTGCTTGTGTTTCACCCCTGTACTATTAATTACCATGCCTACTGTCCTGTCCAATTTTGTAAGAAAGAGAAGAAGGAAAGAGGGTGAGGGAGGAGATGGAGAGAGTGAAAGGTCAGACTATACATCCCTATTGATAGCGAGTGAAAAAAATTAAGAGTGAGGTTTGATTTTAGAGAGTTTTGAACTACTTAGTAATAAAAGTGAGTTGTAGTTATCGGTAAAGGTACTCTTTTATACCAGGAAGTTACCTGAAAGGCTGAGATGTTGTCAGAGTATTTAAGAATGAGGACTCAACAGAATGAAATGAACGGCAGAAAATAGAGAAAAAGGGAGACTTCCCCCCCAGCCCCACATCAACTTCAGGCTGTTCAGTAAACAAGTTCCACTTATGTTTAGTCAAGTAATAGTCTTGGCTTTAGCTAGCTAACTTTTCACTCCCCTTGTGGGCCTCTTTCTCTCTCTCTCTCTCTTTCTTTCTTTCTGCTGTGGTTTTTTTTTTTTTTTTGACGGAATCTAGCTCTGTCACCCAGGCTGGAGCTCAGTGGTGCGATCTCGGCTCACTGCAAGCTCCGCCCCCTGGGTTCGCGCCATTCTCTTGTCTCAGCCTCCTGAGTAGCTGGGACCACAGGCGCCCGCCGCCACGCACGGCTAATTTTTTGTATTTTTAGTAGAGACGGAGTTTCACCGTACTGTTAGCCAGGACGGTCTCGATCTGCTGACCTCGTGATCCGCCCACCTCGGCCTCCCAAAGTGCTGGGATTACAGGCCGTGAGCCACCTCGCCCAGCCACGGGCCTTTTTCTTATTCTATATTCCTGTTCACTTAAACCACCTGAGATTGGAAGACAGTTTTATAGGGTAAGAATTATTTTAATTATGTGGCAGCTTTTCTCCAAACATGAAGAGAAACGTTAGAAATATACTTAATAAAATTCTGTATTTTGTTTTCTTCTGGGAAGTAGTTAATTTAATTTTCTTGACTTTTTGATGTTAGTACAAAACGTTTTTGGTTATTAAGAATTCCAGATGTTCAATTTAAAAATGGAACTAGACATACATACAGGCATTAACAATTGTTCTGAAATGTAGTTTGTCCTTTATAAGTTATCTTAGATGACTTCATTTAATTACTATTTTAATATTTATTTTCTACAGAATATTCCACATTTTTGAAGAAATACATTGTTTGGAAATCTTTCACTTCGCCTGCCCTATAGTTTTCAAAGCAAAAGAAAACTGAGTAATCTTGGAGTGACATGCCTTTCACTGTTTCATAGCAAATTGTTATGGCTTGGATTTAAAAAATTATCTCTATCTTTCTTAATTGATACCTTAAAATCTGTAATAAGTCCCATTTTGAGTTTTAAGTTATAATTTCTACTATTAGGGAGAGACTACTGTGTCTCTATTTAAGTCCGAGGACAGTGCGTAAAATTTTTTGTGGCTTTACTTTTTGGAACCTTGCAATGTCTCCTAAATTATTCTTGGAGTTTCTGTTTCCTGTGCTCCTCTTTCCTCTCTTGTCATTGTAAATGATATATAGTTTTTCTAAGTTTGTCATATTTGGTTGGTATAACGAGTCATAATCTTAATTATTGCAGCTCTTATTGTGGGTCATTTTAATACTTAGAACCTCAGCCTATTTTAAAACTAAGAGACACTCAAGGTGCGAAAAGTGCGTACCTGTTTGCCATTGGATCTTGCCCTTTTACAGTGGAAGAGAGTGACAGGAGTAACTAGTTCATAAAATAGTAATAATAATAAAAAAATAAAAATTAAAAACAAACTTGACACTGGATTCTGCTTGTGGCCCCCTGATTTGACTTACTCTAAAACAACAACAAAAACAAAAACAAACCTGACATTGGATTCTGCCTGTGGTGACCCTGAATTAACTTACTCTTACCAACTCAGAGGGTTTTACAATGTATATATGCAATGAAGCAACAGAACTTGTAAAGAGCAACAAGTGTGGGGAGAAAAGAACAAAAGAACAGACTCTTATCTTTAAAAGGATATATATGAAAGAAAAGCAAATCCAAAATTCCATACCTTCAAAGATGGAGTAACAGGGACAAGGTATACTCTTCTACCTGAATCAACTGAGCAAAATATATTAAACACCAATTTTCAGGAAAATTGGATGTCAGACAAGGAAGTCCGTGATTCCTGAGAGACAAGAAACAAATGAGGTAGGACCTAAAACTGCCCCAGCTTACTGCTTATCCTTTTTCCAGATTGTGGGTGCAGAGAGGGGAACCCATGTGAAGCATAGAGGTGTCCTTGAGTTGAGGAGAAGTTGGAATCCGGAGAGGTCATCATAGTGGCTAGAGTTTATAGACAAAACATCAGAGAGGGGAGAGCTACAACAGAGAAATAACTTTGGACATCTGCAAAGATCTATAGTCTTCACCTGGGGACTGATGAGCTCATGTCCATGAATGAGGACACTACCTGAGGCTGAGAAGGAACCACTCAAAGTGAGTAGAGGTCATGTGCTGGAAATCAGGCAAGGCCAGGGAAAGTTCTTGTTCACCCAGACAGAGAAGAAAACCTCATAATTTTGTGACATTGTGTAGAATATGCAGGCAGGTTTTGTTTCAATATTGGGGCAAAATTGTCTCTAGATTGAAGTTTGTTCTAGATCTGCTTAAAAAGGTTTAAAAGCAAGATTTGAAAAGGTGAAACTATTTACAAATAAATTTGCTCAGAAAAAAACTCAAAAATATTTATGGAAATACAAAAATATTTAGTACCTAATAATGTAAAGTTCACAGTTTCTGTCATCCAATAAAGTAAATTTCACAATTTCTGGCATCCAATTAAAAGTAACCAGGCATTCAAAGAAGCAGGAAAATATGATCCACAAAGAGGAGAAAAATCAATCAAGGACATTAAGACAGTTATTAAAACTGTATTCCTTATGTACATAAAGCTCGAGGAAGGACTGAACCAGTAGAGATACATAGAAATATTAAAAATACTCCAACCAAGCTTCTAGACTTGAAAACTGTAATGTTGGAGATGAAAAACAAACTGTATGGAATTAATGGCAAATTAAACATTGCAGAAGAAAAGACTGGTGATTTTGAAGACATGGTAATGAAGACTATTCAAAATGAAACACAGAATTTTTTTTTTTAAAGATTATCAGTCAGGTGGGGGTTCTCTTAAAGGTGAAGAGTGGGGAGACGAAATAGTTGAAGAAACAGTAGCCACAAATTTTCCAAATTTAATGAAAACTAAAACTCCGTGTACATATGTATTCAAGAAGCTCAATAAATCTCAAGGAGTTAAAACAAAGAAAACTACACTAAGACATACCATAATTAAATTAATTAAAATTAATGATAGTACTCCATTGTATATGTACCACGTTTTCTTTGTCCATTCATCTGTTGATGGACACTTAGGTTTCTTCCAAATCTTTGCTAGTATAAACAGTGCTGCAACAAACATAGAAGGAGATCCAGTCATTTGCAACAACATGGATGGAAATGGAGATCATTGTGTTAAGTAAAACAAGCCAGGCACAGAAAGACAAACATTGCATGTTCTCACTTACTTGTGGGATCTAATAATCAAAACGATTGAACTCATGGAGATAGAGAGCAGAAGGAGGGTTGCCAGAGGCTGGGAAGGGAGGTGGGGGGGTGGGGGTGGGGAGATGAGGATTATTAATGAGTACAAAAAAGTAATTAAAGACTGAGTAACACTTATTATTTGGTAGCACAATAGGATGTCTGTAGTCAATAATAACTTAATTGCACATTTTAAATAATGTAATGCCTGTAACTGAATTGTTTGTAACTCAAAGAATAAATGCTTAAGGGGATAGATAACCCATTCTCTATGATGTGCTATTTCACATCGAATCCTGTATCAAAACATCTCATGTACCCCATAAATATGTACACCTACTATGTAGCCACAAAAATTAAAAACTATATACTACAAAAAAACAATTAAAAATTAAATTAGTGTAGACAATCTTAAATGTAACTGGAGAAACAAAAAGACACGTAGGTATAGAATAGAGGATGACAGCAGATTATCCTCAAAATGAATGCAAGCCAGAAGACAGTGAAAAATATCTGTATACTGAAAAGGGGAAAAGAAACCAAGCTAGACTGCTGTAAACAACAAGGACTATCTTTCAAAAAACGAAGGTGCAATTAAGCAATTTTTTTTCATACATACAAAATTGAAATAATCACCGAAAGCTCCACATCACGAAAAATTTTTAAAAGAAGTCCTTCAGGAGGAGGAGAAAAATAGTACCAGATGAAGTGAAGAACATGGAAATGGGGACTACATTAGTAAATATCTTAGAAACCCACCCAGAGTTCTTACTTTAAATTACTTTATTGTTGTTAGTGTATTACTTATTTAAAAAACTAGAAAGCAGAAATCATAAATTGTATAATTAAGAAAAAATAACTTTCAGACTTCTTACCTTCTAAAGTTACTTTTATGGGAGTGGGTAGAACCTCAGGTGCTGTTTTTATACTTTTTAGTATAAGGGAGTTTTTGAAATCTGTAGCATGTGGGAGTATTAACCTATTATACTATTTCCTATGCAAAACGAGATCTTAAATTACTACAGAGAACTAAGTGTTATTTTTATACGATAACCACTGTACCAGCTTCTGAGAAAATTTTCAACTGTGTCCAAAATTTCACATTGGACAGAGCGCAAGATATTTTTTCTTTCATGTCCTCATTCCCACATAAAGAGTTCAAGTTCCCAGTCTCTATTTAAGATTCTTAGAATAAGCGTCCACTTGAATTTTCCATGAGTGATGAGTTGGTGCTCTCATACAATAGTTGGTTACTCTCTTTTTCTCTATCTTTCTCCTGTCATTTGGCTTCCTTATTACCACTTGGGGAAGGACCATCCATCCTTCTTCACCTTCGTTTTCATATAGCTATAATTTCCTACTCCCCAGAGATTCCCAACCTTAATCCTATCTTGGCTTTTGGAACAGAACAACTCAAGCATACATCTGAGTCTTTCAAATACTTCTTCTATGCCCAGGGGCTTGAGGCTTCTTTGAGTCATTGTTTTAATATGGGTAGGGGAAAAGAAAATTAGCTCACAAACTGGAGTTCCCTTCAGATTACGGAATGAGAAGTGTGCACAAAATGTATACAGAAGAGTACTCAGGTGAATACTTCAAGATACAGCTCACCAAATATGTTTTGACAAATGTGTGTTTTCTGCCTTTATTTCACTATTTGGCAAATAACTCAGCATTTTCATATGTGTTCAGCAACAAATATGGCATTGTATCCTATAGGGACATATATGAGTTTTCCTCTCTGTAAATAGAAACGAGAAGCAGTGGGGTACAGAAATGGAAAGGACTGACTGATGAGAAGAAAATCTCTTAATCTATTAGCCTTAGAGTAAAATGATATAAAGCAAACATAAACTCCCCAGATAATAGTAGTAATTATAGATTAGTTTTCATTTTTAATGCTGGATGTTACCTTTGAGTTACCAATTTTTATTATCACATAGTTGTCAGTGTATTGTTAAAAAAGACGGATATATTTCCTTATTGTTTTTAACTCTGCATTAGGATTGGAAACTATTTTTAGTAATGGCTTCTGTTATTATTTCCCTGATTGATTTTATGTTTCCTGTTGTTGCCAGTGATTAAAAAAGTACCTGCTGGTCTCTTAGAAACTTGTTCAATAGAGTACAGATTTTACTTCCAATACCACAGACCAGTATGTTCATTTTTGTTACTAGAATGTTAGTAGTGTAACTATTTAATGGAAGCCATTCTTCATTAAGGAGGGCGTTTTGTTTTTTTCAATAATACCTCATTGCCATTGTGGTGACTGTTGCCGTTTTCGAGAGAAATTATAGGACTCTGATGTCACGCCCTAGATGAGACTTTCCAGTTTTAGCATCTGTCCCCTTGGCATGTTTCCTGGTGTTGACAGTTGGGTAAGAAGACACCCCTGGGTTTTATAAAGTCCTCCTGCTACAGATGGTAGGCTTTTGCTTTTAAAGAGTCTGTTTTAGCACTGACTCTCTTTTTAATCTCCTTTCTATATTTTTTGGTGAAAGTTTTATATAATCAAAAAATGACAATTCTTGCATAGAAAATCAGTACAAAATCATTTTAATGTGGTACATGAGATGAAATCAAAACCACAAGTTTTGGATTGTCAGAATCTACCAGTTCTAGATCTGCATCTGACTTGTCAGATAGAAAATAATGCAAGTTGCAAATAAGACCAGTACAAAGCACTTTAGTCACCTTCCTTGAGTGTTTGTACTGGGCATCAAATAGCTGAATATTTCATCCAGCACAATATAGGTTTCTATAGAATCTTGTAACTGTAATTAATGTTGAGAGAATATTCAGTCTGAGTTTCTGGGAACCACTCCATGTATGGTTTCTGAGAACCACTCCATGTATGGTTTCTGAGAAACACAGGTTTTAATGATCTTAGGAAATATTTATTGAGAAATTGTCAGATGCTGGTCTTTATCTTAAGTGTTTTTATAGATTATTAAGCCTCACATTACCTTATGAGGTATAAACTGTTATTACATTTTACATTAGATGAATCTGATTATAGGAAAGATTAAGTAACAACTTCAAAGCCACACAGCTAGTTAATGGTGCATCTGAGATATGAACCCTTGCAGTCTGACCACAGACCACATTCTGATAACTGCTTATCTCCAGGATAAACTATAAGCCCTCTTTTGACCCACATTTCCCTGATGAGTTTAATTCTAACTACCTTATAAACAAAAATATGTTTTCGTTAACTTTGATACGTCATTTTATAGAGTTGCATTTTAACTAATTTTTTTTCCATTTAGGCTTTTTGTTTTAGTCTTCCTTAAAATGATTGACAGAGAATCAGTTGTGTTAAAAATTATCAGCATCAAAGTGTTTTATTATTATTGGGATGTGGTTATTTCTTCAGTCAAATCATCTGCTTAGGGAAGTAGGTAAAATCAGATGAAAATCTAAGTAAAATGAATTTACAATAATTATATGGAAAATCATAGCTGAAAACAGAATTTAGAGGACTGACTTGAGGTTTATGATGGCAGATTAAACACGTGAGTTTAGTTCCCCTCATTATCCAAATTTATTTGAAATGACAGAGAAATATATGTGCAAAGAAATGAGTCTGTAACAATCCTGGGAAACAGAAAAGAATACTTACAATTATTGATGTAGCTTAAGACATTTTGATGAATTTTGTAGTTTTCAGCATACAAATTCTGTATTTTTTTGTGGTAAAATACACATAAAGTTTACATCTTAACTATTTAAAATATACAATTCTGTAGTATTAAACACATTCATAATGTCATGCAATCGTCACTATCATCCCTCTCCATAATTCTTTTCCTCTTAAAACTGAAGCTCTGTACCTGTTAAACAATAACTCCTCATTCTCCCAGACATGCTCAGTCCCTGGAAACCACCATTTGACTTTCTGTCCCTATTATTTTAACTTCTCTAAGTACATCATCTAAATGGAATCATATAATATTTGTCTTTTTATAATTGACTTATTTTGCTTACCATAATGTCCTTAAGATATAATCATGTTGTAGCATGGTCAGAATTGTCTTTCCTTTTAAGGCTGAGTAATATTCCATTGTATGTATATACCACATTTTGCTTATCTGTTGATAGGTACTTGCATTGCTTGCATATTTTAGCTAATGTGAATCTGCTGTAGTGAACATGGGTGTACAAGTATCTCTTTTAGGACCCTGCTTTCAGGTTTTTTGGGTATATACTCAGAAGTAAAATTGCCAGGTCATATGGTAATTTTATTTTAAATTTTTGGAGGAACCACCATAGTCCTTTACAGCAGCTATTCCCTTTTATATTCCCACCAACAGTGCACAAGGGTTAAAATTCCTCTACATGTTCACCAACACTTGTTATTTCTGTTTTGATACTAGTCATCCTAATTGATCTGAGGTGGTATGTGATTATTGTTTTGATTTGGAGTTCACTAATGATGACTGATATTGAGCATTGTTTCATGCTTTTTGGCCATTTGTTTATTTTCTTTGGAAAAATGTCTGTTCAAGTTCTTTGCTCATTTTTGAATTGGGTTGTTTGTTTTATAGTAGTTGAGTTTTAGGAATTCTCTCTATACATCAGATGTCAATTCTTTATCAGATATATGATTTGCAAATGTCATGGGTGGCCTTTTTACTTTATTGATAGTGTCTTTTGAAGCAAAAAAAATTAAGTTTTCATTAAGTCCAATTTGTTTTTTATTCTGTTTTGTTATCTTTACCTTTTGTATCATAGCCAAAAAAAATCAATGGTCAATATTGTAAGCTTTTGCCTTGTGTTTTCTTCTAGGAGTTTTATGGTTTTAACTTTTACATTTAGGTCTTTGATTCATTTTGATTAATTTTTGTGTGTGATGATATGTAAAATTCCAACTTCATTCTTTTGCTTGTGGGTATTAGGTTTTCTTAGCACCATTTGTAGCAAATTCTGTCCTTTCCCTCATTAAATGGTCTTGACATCTTTGTCAAAAATTATTTGACCATGTACATGAGAGTTTATTTCTGGGCTCTTTATTGTATTCCATTGGTCTATATATCTGTATAAACCCATACCACACTGTTTTTATTTTTTATTACTGTAACTTTATAGTGAATTTTAAAATCAGGAAGTATGAATCTTCCATCAATTGTTTTGGCTATTTGGGGTCTCTTGAAATTCCAAATGAATTTTAAGGTGGGTTTTTCTGTTTCTTCAAAAAATGTCATTGAGGTCTTGATAGGGATTGCATAGAATCTATCAATATTTTTGAGTAGTATTGACATCCTAACAATATTGTCTTCCAGTCTATGAAGATGGGATGTATTTCTGTTTATTTATATCTTCTTTATTATTTCAGTCATGTTTTGTAATTATATACATTTTGTCAGATTTACTGTTAAGTGTATTCTTTTGAGTAGTTATACATGATGTATTTTTTTTTGTTTTAGTGTCTATATGCTCATTCATTGCAAGTGTATAGAAATAAAACTGATTTTTTTGTGTTTATCTTATATTTGTAAACTTGCTGATCTTACGTATTGTTCCAAGAGGTTTTGTATTTAAAGGTTGCTAATTTTTTTTTCACAAAGAAAATCATGTCATCTCCAAAAAGGCAGTTTTATTTTTCTCATTTCAATGTGAACACATTTTCTGTTTTGTTGTTGTTGTTGTTGTTTTGTTTTTTCCTCCCATAATGTGGAGTCTTGAACTTCCAGCACTATGTTGAGTAAGAGTGATAGGTGTGGACATTCTTGCCTTATTCTCTATCTTAAAAAGTAGCTTTCAATCTTTTAATATTAAATAAAATATATCTGATTTCTGTAGACATTCTTTACAAAGTTGAGAAAGTGCCTGACTACTCCTATTTTCTGTATGTTTTTATTATGAATGGGTATTGAATTTTGTTAAGTGTTAGTGGTATTGTACTAGCTGTATCAGCTGATATGATTTTGTGATATTTCTCTTCAGTTAGTTAATATTGCAGATTAAATGGACTGATTTTGAATATTGAATCAGCTTTGCAAACCTGGAATAATAAACCCTACTTGGTTATGATGTATAATTCTTTTTATATGTTGCTGAATGCTATTTGCTTAAATTTGTTAGAAATTTTTATAGCTTAAGTTCGTGAGGGATATTGATGTGTAGTTTTCTTTTTTATGCTGATTGTGTCTGCTTTTGGTATCAGGATAATACTAGCTTCAAAAAATTAACTGAATAGACTTGTTTTTTGGAAGGTATTGTTTATAACTAGTGTTAATTCTTCTTTAAATGTTTTATAAAATTCTACAGTGAAATTAGCCTGAAGTTTTTATTTGGGCATTTTTAATTAGGAATTCAATTTCTTTATGGCTATGTGACTATTCAAATGTTCTATTTCATATCATATTTTGGTAGTTCATTTTTTTAGAGAATTAGTTCTTCTAGGTTGTCAAACTTATATATGTAGAGTTGTATATTATATTCCCTGTTAACCTTTAGATGTCTGCATTGTCTATAGTGATATTCTCTGTTTCATTGCTGATATTGGTAATTTGCATCTTCTCTCTTTCTTTGCTAAAGGTTTATCAATTTTATGGATCATTTCCAACAACCAGGTACATGTCACATTGATTTTTGAGTTGTTATTCTGTTTTTAATTTTATTGATTTTGCTCTTGTCTTTATTATTTCTTTCCATCTGCTTGCTTTGGATTTATATAGTGCTATAAGTTTCTGTCTCAGCACTGCTTTAACTGTGTTGCTCTAATTTAGATATGTTGTGTTTTCATTTTAATGCAGTTTAATCTATGTTTTATTTTCCTTGAGATTTCTTCCTTGACCCACGGACTATTTAGAAATATGTTGCTTGGTTTCTGTTTGGAAATTTTTTTGTAATCTTTCTGTCACTGGTTTCTAGTTTGATTCCATTGTGTTCAGGGAACACACTCTGCCTCATTTAAAACCTCTTACATTTGCTAAGGCTTGTTCTATGGTGCAGTATAGACTATCTTGATACATGCTCTATTGGTACTTGAAAGAAGTATGTATTTGATGTTAATTGGTGGAATGTTTTTTATGAATTAGATCCTATTGGTTTATGGTGTCTAGAGTTCTTCTATATCCTTACTAGGTTTTTGTGTAATTGTTCTATCAATTGTGGAAAGACAGGTGCAAAGTCTTTAACTCTTGCTGCCAATCAGTATATTTCTTCTTTCATTTTTATTATATTTTATTTCACACTTTTTAAAATCTCTGATGTTAGTGTATATACATTTAGGACTGCTATATCTTCTTGATGGATTGACTCATTATTTAATATACTTCTCTGTCCTTGGTAATTTAAATTTCAGTTATTGTGTTTTTCAGTTCTAAAATTTTCATTTGGTTCATTTTTATATTTTGCATTTCTTTGCTGCCAGTATTTTGTCATTGTTTTCAAGTGTGATTACAATTTCTCATTAAAGCATTTTTAGAATGTCTGCTTTAAAACTTTTTTCTAGAGAAGTCTCACACCTTTGCCATCTTCATTTGGCCATCTATTGGTTGTCTTTAACATTTATCTTCATGGTTCTTGGAATAACTAGAGATTTTCAGTTGAAACCAGGACATTAATTGAAACTTAACGTTATCTAAATTTTCTGGTTCAGCTGGCTTCCTTTCATACTACTTGAGCAGAGGAAGGTGAAGTACCACATCATAACTGCCAGTTGTAGGTAGAAGTTCAGATTCCCACTCAGCTGTCATTGATGTCATAGCTTTCTTACTGCTAGGCAGAGGTGGTAGTGGCCTCCTGCTAGGTCTCCATTCCCTGTCTGGGAGGTGTAGAAATGCCACACTACTGTTCCCCAGGTAGCTACCCCTAAGACATCAAGACCAACTCCTCCTCTTCCTCTTCTTTCTCAGCTTATTCAACTTGTACATGACAAGAATGAACACCTTTATGATGACTCACTTCTACTTAATGAATAGTAAATAGATTTTCTCTTCCTCGTGATGGGTTTTTAATAATGTTTTCCTTTCTCCAGATTACTTTACTATAAGAATTCAATATGTAAACATATAACATTAAAATATTTGTTAATTGATTGTTGAAGTTATTGATAAGGTTTCCAGTAAATAGTAGAGTGGTTATGTTTTGGAAAGTCAAAAGTTGTGTGTAAACTTGTGCCTGCATGGTAAGTTGGCAGCCCTAGCCCCCACATTGTTTAACGGTGAACTGTATAACCTATGTACATCCTCCTATACGCTTTAAATAATCTCTAGATTACTTATAATACCTAGTATAAAATAAATGCTATGTAAATAGATGTTATACTATATTGATTTTTATTTATATTCTTTTTATTACTGTATTATTATTTTTACAAATATTTTCTATCTGCGGTTGGTTGAATCCATGTATGCAGAACCTCTGTATATGGAGGGCCAACTGTATGTGTGTGTGTGTACACACAGATATATATATATATATGTATGTTTTCAAATATTTCAAGATATTTCAATTTTGAAATTTATTTGGAAAAGGAAACACAGGGAGCACAAGACAATTCATAAAGTCGTTTAAAAACTACATAGGAAATTAACAGGCACCAAACTCTTCCAGTTGGAGGTTTTCTTTCTATAACTTCCTGGAAAATGATTTGTGAAATATATTCCCTAAGTCATTACATCATAATAATATGGACAATTATTATTATCTAAATTAGCAATAATAGCAAGTTGCTTGAATCTTACCAGTAACATCTAGTCTGCGTCTGGTAAAATGACAGTAAGAACTTCAAACAGGAAAACTACTTTCTGCTGTTGCTGTTGAAAGAACAGAGAAGTCCCATTACTTTTGTACAACAGGTAGCACATCTCAAACTTACAGTATATTTTTATTGTATAAAGCACTTGAGAGTTGTATTTTATGGTTACTGAGTAAGAAGTGAATTATTTCCATTTTTTACTTAGTGACTATAGATAATAGTTTATAATTTGCCTCTCTAAGGAAATCAGTATTGTACTTGTCATAAAACATACACCCTTTGAGCTATTAACAATTAGTCCTTTTACTCGTATGTCAGTATGATTAGGGCTGTGGTCCCTAGTTCTTATAGAATTATTTGTAAAGTAGAAGAGTTGTAAGAGATAAGATTAAAGGGTTTTTGAGGGAGAATTTGAAAAGGTTTAATTAACATTCTACTTCATTTTTAATCTTTTTGCTTATGTACGTAATTATAAAACTTATATAACAAGGTATATTTTTAAGAAAAAAAACCAGTGCCCAGGATTTTTTGTTGCTATTGACACATTAGGAAAGAGTGGTACTAATTTGTATTCTCCCCATTTCCAGGTAGGCAGGGTTGGGGAATAGCCTTAATGTTTTCACAAGTCTGACCTCTCCTTATCTTACCCCTGTCTCCATTATAAGTGAACAGCTTTGTGATTTCATTCCTATTCCAGAATAGAGAAAGGAGAGGTTATTGCTTTAATTTGAAAAAGACAAATAGCCCTGCGTGGAGTTAATTTCCCAAGAGAAATGAAATTAGAGTTGTAGGTCTTGGAAGTGGAAAAACTTTTAGCCTAAAACTTATAGAACCCCAGATAAAGGCCTGATGTTTGATGAGTAATGTATGGCTCCTGGGAGCTGAATACCAGGGACCTTGGTTTGGGGAAATAAGGTGAAGATTCCAGTGGCCAAGGCAGAAAAAGAATCAATTGTTGGTCAAGTACATGGTCTTGGTCAGGAAGCATCCTGACCAGTTCTTACCAAACTCAATGTTCTTCTTCAAGTTTTTTGGATGGAGAATGCCTCTTTGGGAATCTAATAAAACCCTAGAACCCTAGAGATTGTTGAGGGTCCCTACCTCCATCTCCCATCCCAAAATACAATACATGACTGATTTAAAATTTTCTGTCAACCCTATGTGACAAGAAGAAATAAACCATATTAGATTATTTTTGATTTTTTGAAAAGTTGTGAAATGACTTTTCTTTCACTTGAATGACATTCGTGGACCAAATTCATACCTAAATACACGTATTAAATAACACTCTTTTTATAAAAAATATAATGTGACTTTCATATTAAAATTAACTTAAAATCACTTGATTTATTTCCTTTTCTCTTTCATGTGCTAGGGATATAGTGGCCTTTCAAATAAAACTTGCAAAAAGATAAAAATACATTGGCATTTTGAAGGTTTGATAGTGCTCCTTCCTTGTTCCCTCTAAGAAACGAAAAGTAGAAAATCATGTGTGGAGTTTCTGTTAAAAACTAGGTTTTCCTTTCAACTTGTTATGGAGTGTGATGTCATCTAGTGAGAGCAAGTGAGGAAGCAATTCTACATGACATTTCTGGGATGCCCAGTGCCCTTTGTCCTGTGCCTTGGAACCAAACTCATGCAGTTGTAAGATATCTAGTTTAAAATAAATATGAGTGAATTGAACACTATCAGTCGTACATCAATTGACAGATTACTGTCAGTAGCATAGAAACCTATGCTTGTCTTCATTGAGTTGTATTAGGAAAATAGAATAAGTAATTACTTACACCCTCAAGAAACAGTGATAAAATTCAAATGTTTCTTTTAAGTACAGCTGTCAGTGAGAAGACAGATCAACATACTAGAAAACACAAATCATTTCACCTGTCGAATCTTTGGAGATTAGACATTTGGTAAATGTACCATGGAAATGGACATATTAACAGTTATCTGTCAGCTACGTGACTTTTCCTCGCTTTACAGTGAAAAATGAAGTGACTTGTAAGGCACTTTGCAAGTTTCAGCTGACCTGACTTATCACAATGGAGAACTACCAATGTTTTTATTCTCCAACATCAACAGATATTATTCCCATTTAATTTTTAAAAGTTACCAGATGTGCTGTGTACTGAGAATCATTACTTTTGTTTTTGTTTGGAATGGGCAGTGGTGGAGTGAACTGAGCCCATGCAGAAGTCAAGCTGTTCTTGTAGAAGTCATTAGTTATAAATTATCATTTGGAAATTAGCCACTGAACACTAAATAATAGATTCACTAACAAGTAAGAGACCTTTCAAATGAATTTCGATGATACCAAGAGACCTCCCTCAAAATTAATTAAACTTTCTGAGATATGTGCCTTTATAGCAGGCTCATCTACATGTCCATGGAAAAGTAGGATATGCTCAACAGTTTTAGCAGATCTGCTTTGTTATGGTTCATGCAAGTAATCAGTTTGCCAGTCCTTAGGATGGTAATCTAGTTCTCTGTCAAACTCAACATTTAGCAGGCATGTTGTGGGCAAATAAGCAAAATTTTTTTTCTTGCATCTAATTGTGATAATTTTGCATAGACATAACTTGAAATTTTGAACTCTGTGAATATGTAGCCCATGTCAGAGGGTTGTACTGCAATATCACGTGTTTTGTGCTTTCCTTTATTTTAAGATGTGTTTGGCTGCTGGTTTGGTCACATAGTTTTATGACCTTGCCAAAGTAACATAAATTTCTTCACACTCATTTTCCCTTATCTGTAAAGTGGGAACAGATTATTACTGAGGGAGTGGTAGTGAGTGCATATATGTAATTTTTTTTTTCTTTTTTTTCCTCTTTTTTCTTGGCCCCTTTCCTCCATCTTTGAAGACAGCAATGGAAGTCAAGCTTTCCTCATGTCTTGGCTCTCTGACATCCTTTGTGTCTCTTCCTCTATGTATAAGGACTCGTGTGATTAGAGTGGACCCACCTAAATAATCCATAACAATCTCCCTGTCTCCAAACTAGCTGATTAGTGACCATAACCACTGAAATAAATGCTTATTTATTTACCTTTGTATAGACTCAAAACTGAAAATCATGCCTAAAATAGTAGTTTATTGTAAATGTCTTGTGGAAGAAAGCCTAGCGAATAGGAATAAAGCAAGTATATCCTCTCATTAGGGTGTTGCATTTCCAGAAGTTATATTTTTTCTCATATTTCTCCTATTGAGCAGTATTAAAGAATACATTATATGAATATTATATGCAACATATAAATGAAATAAGAGCTTCCTTATGTTTTATTTGTACACAATTATATTACACTGCTATAATTAATTAAGTGATTAATTGACAAAGACTTCATTTTAGTTTCAGTATCTATAGTGTTAGGTCATAAACTTTGCTAATTTGTAATAGTATTATGCTACTAATTGTTGCTAATAAAATTGAAATATCTGTACTGAAGAAATTTTAGATGCAACTAATATATGTAAATTATGGAACTTTTAAACATTTATAAAGTTACGTTGCTCCCTAATGCAATGGTAACTTATTCCAAAACTGATTAGAATTCTATTTCTGTAACTTTTATAAATTCTTATCTTGAAATTATGTTATTTATGAGATAGCTTCTAAACAGCATAATTTTATTGCTATCCGGCTAGCATAAACAAATAGAAAAATACACAAGCAACAACAATAAAAACCTTACATTATTGATTTATTATCATAGCTGCTTGTGCCTTTCATACAATTTTTTCACCATCCGGAACTAATTTAATCTATGGCTTGGATATGTCCTTGTGGATTTGTAGATTTGTGATCAATAGCAGCTTTTGCTATTTTGTTTTCATTGCAACTCTTCCTTCTATAGATCAAAATGAACAAAGGTGTAGGTTTGGAGCCTCAAATAACAGTGAAAATTCTCATTATTTATATTTTCTAGTCAAAAATAAGTATATTTCACTTTTTTCCATGGTGGTAGATAATTATTTTTCTCCAGAAAAACTGAAAATTTGTATTTGCGATTTGGAAAAACTGAGTTTTACATATTATCATTGTAATAGCAAAACCCTTCGTTGTCTATATTGCTTTATAATAATAACTTGGGGGTGAGGGATAAAAGACTACAAATCAGGTTCAGTGTATACTTCTCGAGTGATGGGTGCACCAAAATCTCACAAATTACCACTAAAGAACTTACTCATGTAACCAAATACCACCTATTCCCCAAAAACCTATGGAAATAAAAAAATTTAAAAATCATAAGTTATTTTACTGATATTTTTCTATTTTTTGAAATGGAAGTTTAGCTTATTGACTTTTGGCTTATGTTTTTAATATATGCTGTACACTTTCTTCTAAGATGCAAATTTCTCTCTAAGGAAAGCTTTAGCTATATCTCATAAATTTGAATAGTATAGTATTTCATTACATATCAAAATAATTTCTAATTTTTATTTCATTTTTGAACCAGGATATTTAGTACTTTATTTCATAATTTTCCAAATATGTGACATTTCAAATTAAGCTTTATTATTTGTATCTAGTTTAGTTGCTTTATAGACAAAGAATATGTCCTACACGATCTGCATCCATTCACCTATCCATTTTTATTATGTGTGCCTTTCTGTGTATTTATTACATTTCACCTAAAAGGTTGAAAGGTTAAAGCAGTCTCTCATAATATGTAATACAATTAAATAATTATATCCTTTAAAAAAAAAGGTTTTGTTTATTTCTATTATAGTAGTTTGTTAGGGCTGTCTTAATAAAGTACCGAACAAGATGGCTTAAGCAATAGAAATTTGTTTTTTCACAGTTCTGGAGGCTTGAAGCCCAAGATCAAGGTATCAGTAGGGCTGGTTTCTTCTGAGCCCTCTACTTGGCTTATCAATGGAATCTTCTCCAAGTGTCTTCACATACTTTTCCTTATGTGTTTGTGTGTGACCTAATCTTCTCTTCTTATAACGACAACAGTCATATTGGATTAGGGCACCTTAATTACTTCATTTTAACTGACGTACCACCTCTTTAAATACTCCTTTGCCAATACAGTCACAGT
Source organism: Chlorocebus sabaeus (assembly GCF_047675955.1). Lineage (NCBI taxonomy): Eukaryota > Metazoa > Chordata > Mammalia > Primates > Cercopithecidae > Chlorocebus > Chlorocebus sabaeus. Next base: position 41,993,847 of record NC_132913.1, read on the forward strand.
CTGAGGAATTGGGGGTTAGGGTTTTAACACATGAATTCTGGAAGGACACAGTTCACACCGTAACACCAATTAAAATTACTTTTTACTAATTAAAGGCAATGTAACTTCCTTTATTTTCATTACAAAGTAATTTCATCTTACACATTTCCATACAAATAAAATAGCTTGATGTTTTCTTAAGTGCTGAAAAATATATTCTTGAACATGTAAACATTTTGGCGTACTCAAATTGAGACTGTTTTTCTTTAGAAAGTGCTATTGTCATCATAAAAGTAATACAACAAAAATATAGTAGTTTTCCTTTGCAATAGCAATAGTCAACTAGGAAATGTGATGGAAAAAAATCAAATCCATTCATAATAACAACATAAACTACCACATAAACTACAAAATACAGATGAATATATCTAAGAAAGAATGTGAAAGATAGACAAAATGAAAAGTATAGAACTTTAAAGAAGGATTTTAAAAACGATGAAATTGAGAGATATATGTTTTTGGTTAAAACAAAACTTATAAGCTATTAATTTACTAAAATTATTTATATGGTACATTATTAAGTATAAAAATTGGAGATATTATGAAACTTTCTATGATGATCCCAGTAATAGCTAATCACTAAGTTTTCCTGACTGTTTACTATTTGTAAATTTTCAAGTGCATATTATTTGTCAGGTCCAAAAATTTCTCAAATATTTACTATTTGTAAGATTCTATGTGAGTCTTCATACTTCTTTATCCTTGATATCCCGAACTGTAAATTGGGGACAATAATTGTGCCAGTATGACAAAGTGTTAGTTAGCTTGAAACTCTGTTAAACTACATAAACATATAGAACACTGTAAGTAAAGGAAGCTATTCATGATGTGACTTGATGCAGATTAAAATTTCTTTATCATAAAAAAAATCATGAAGAGAAACAATAACAAAACAATTATGTCTAAAACATTAAAAATATATAACCAATCAGTATGTGACACTGTTAATAAAAATATGTTGATCAATCTTTAGGTATCAGTTATTGTTCTAAGACAGCAATTCTATTTGGTTAGCATTATTGACCTCAGATGAAGACTCTAATTCTCTCTTATTGGATAAGAATTTTTCTCTAATGATGTTTAATGCAATGACCATTGTTTTTGTAGCAAGACTTTTTCAGTGATTAAAATATTTCATTGTAATGGATTGCTAAAACTATAATTATAAAGTAAAAGGCCAGTGATATGAGAATCCCCTGTTGCTTTCAATACAGGTTATACCAATTATACTCCCACAGAAATGGATGATAGTAATGTTTATTAATAGAAACATTCTGATTGACTAAAAGCCATTTAGAAATTGCATGGCATGTTCGCTTATTAAAATTTTGTTGCTACTAACGTTAGGAAAAATGTCTGTATTTCTTTTGTTATTTCTTTATTTATTGTTGCCTTTATGCACATTCAAGATTGTAAGAAATCATATTAATTGTGGAGTTTTTTTCCCAGATTTTAGCACTGAAGTATAAATCCCAGTCCTTCACTCAAGTTTTAATTTTCAGTGGAACTACCTTTTCTCACACTTACTGTGTTTTATGTTATGATTTCAGATCCTGAATATTTTGATTTCTTATAATTACATGAATTGTTTTTAATCATGGTTTTAAAATTACATTTAAAAATATTATGTATTTGACAACTCTGAAAGAATGGAGATGGAAAAGACTTCTAGAAGGTACTGCAGGTGTTGGGAAGGGCTGACTCTGGCATTTATAAGTGACAGATTTTAAACGTCATTCAGAAGACATTAAAAAAATTATACATTTTCTTCTGTTGTATAAACATAGATTTGTTCATTTATTCATGAAATTTGTCTTATCCTTTTTTTAGAAAACATATTATTTTGAAATAATTCTACAGAAAAGTTACGTAATTAGCAGAGTTCCCACTTACACTTAACCTCACTTTTAATTTTAGTCTTTTAGAACCATAGTACAATTATCAAAAACAGAAAATTAGCATTGACTCCATAATTTTTTACTACGACTCTTACTTGATTTTTGTCAATTTTCCCACCACTGTTTTTAATAACCTTTTTACTTTAGAGTAGTTTTGGATTTTATAGGACAGTTGCCAAGATTTACAAAGTTCTCATCTATTCCCATTTTGTATCATGAATAAATACTAACCATTATCAAATACTATTTCTCAATCTACTGAATGGTCTTTTTATGACATTAATGTGATAAACAACATTGATGTTTGAATATTAACTTAGCACTCTTTTAATAAACCTTGTGTGAACATTTCTTTCTTTCTTTCTTTCTTTTTTTTTGAAACGGAGTTTCTCTCTTGTTGCCCAGGCTGGAGTGAAATGGCACGATCTCAGCTCACTGCAACCAACCTCTGCCTCCTGGGTTCAAGCGATTCTCCTGCCTCAGCCTCCCGAGTAGCTGGGATTCCAGGCACGTGCCACCACGCCCAGCTAATTTTTTGTATTTTTAGTAGAGATGGGGTTTCACTGTGTTGGCCAGGCTGGTCTCAAACTCCTGACCTCAGGCAATCCACCTGCCTTGGCCTCCCAAAGTGCTGAGGTTACAGCCGTGAGCCACTGCACCTGGGTGTAAACATTTCTTTAATGATACTTCAATACATGGTATAATATCCTTTTTATAATTTGAGTTGGAACTATTTTACTTAGGGCTTACATGTCTATTTTTGAGATACTAGCTTACAGGATTTTTTCAGTGAAAGTTATATATAATGTCCTTGTGAAGTTTGTCATGAGGTTATACAGGCCTTATAAAACTAGTTGGTAAAACTTTTCTCTATTTTTAAGAATGCATAAGATTGATATTATTTCTGCTTTAAATATTTGATAAAATTTGCTTGTGAAGTTATCTGTGGTTGGCATTTTTAATGTATCAGGTTTTAATTGCAAATTTAATTTTTAAATCAGATAGAACACTATTAAGATTTTCTACTTTTTATTGTGTTGGTTTTGGTCAGTTATATTTCTAAGGAATTTGTCTATTTATTCTAAGTTGTCAAATTTATTGATGTAAAGTTGTTTGTGATACCTTTGTATTATTTTTATAATATTTTCAAGATCTGTAGTGATACATCTCTTTTCATTACTATAATTGGAAATGTGTATTTTTTTACCTTTTTCTTCCCATCAGTATTGCTAGAGATTTTTCCACATTTTTAAAGTTTTTCAGAGAATAAAATTTTGAATTTCTCCATTGTATGTCTGGCATATTTGCCACTAATTTATTCTATTACCATTCTTTTTTTATTTATTCTACTTCTTGAGATTGATTTACCATGTTTGTTTTGAGATGTAAGCTTACATTAATGAGTTTTTAAATTAAATTCAAAATATGAGTATTCTCTGGTTTTCATTTGCATAAGTTTTATCATGTGTGTTTAGAGTTTTGTTGCTAAATTTTCAAATATTTTAATGTTTTACAAAATCTGATATTAGTCATTTACAAACATTATTCTGCCTAAGGAATCCATGCCACAAAAAAGGTTAATTTATACCTGTAAATAAATGTAGCCATAGGAGGTACTCAAATTCAAGTAATTTTGCTTTTTATTCCAGCATACTAGATTATTTCTGACCATGGTCAGCATTTTATGTTCCTAAAATCTACGAGGGCATAAATATTTTGTACTAAGGTTCTTATTCACATTGTTGTTACAAATCTGTTTTTCTTCTTTGCTTGAAATTGAATGCAAACTAATATGTTCCTTATTGCTTTTTAAGTTTGCTTAGAAATGAAGTTATACAAAAGGAATGTAGAAAATGTAACAAATAATTCCATCTAAAGGCTAGTGTGATAGGGTGGGCAATTTAGATTTGGTTCTGTCTTGTACTAGCTTTCTGATATTAAGTTAATTAATAAAAGTTTCCTTGAGCTTTTTCATATGTGAAATAGGGATAGTTAATAGAGATACAACTGTCTCGAAGATGTTAAAACAATTTCTGTTACATTTTAAATATGCCATTTTTCCTGTACATCATCTACCCCTAAAGATGTCACTTTGGGGCAGACCTTTTTTATTTCAGTCTTCAGCATCTTTATATTGTGCTTCCTAGATATCCAGACGGGTTTATATCTTTATGTAAGCAGCATACTTATTACGTACTTTTTATTATTGATATTTGATCGATCTTTCTTACAGTCTTCATTTTGAATAAACTACAGAACTTGATACCAGTATCAACTAGAATTAACCATTACCTATCTAGATAAATAATAATGATAACGATAGTAGCAATTGTCATATATATTATTTCTTATAGGAAGGTTCTAGCTAAAATACTTTACAGTTGGTATTTTATTTTTCAAAACAGCACTGTATTATATATTTATGCTCTGATATCCTCCAGCCTAATTGTGACTCATGTTTGGTAATTTAGTGAATATCAAATAGATATATAATATTAGATTTTATATAACTGGTGCTGTAATATTTTCATAATGCCATTTTCATTGAAAGTGTTGTGTCCTAATGTTATCCCTAATGCTATCCCTCCCCTAGACCCCCACCCCCCTGACAGGCCCTGATGTGTGATGCTCCCCTCCCTGTGTCCATGTGTTCTCATTGTTCAACTCCCACTTATTAGTGAGTACTTGGGGTGTTTGGTTTTCTGGATAGAATTAGGAGAAATACCTAATGTAGATGACGGGTTGATGGGTGCAGCAAACCACCATGGCACATGTATACCTATGTAACAAACCTGCACGTCCTGCACATGTACCCCAGAACTTAAAGTATAATAAAAAAAAATAAAAAAATAAAACACAATAAAATAAAATAAAATAAAATAAAATAAAATAAAATAAAATAAAAGTGTTGCATCATATAATAGAGCAAAGTCCTTTGTTTTCAGTTTTATTTAATATTTAGGACAAAAGCAAATTTACAAATGTGACACCTAAGACATTTGTACCGTAGAAAGAGTATAAGATATGTGTGAGAGGATTTTGACTGAAATATACTCCTGGAAACTATATAATCTTGGAAAAACTGAACTCATCTGTAAACTCCTATATTCTTCCAGGACAAATGTATACAATAGGATAATTTCACAATTCATTAGAAATAAATTAAAAATGAATTTAAAAAGTATTTTTAAATGTCAAAGTATTATATATATATTTTTTTTCACAGCAATATGGATTTTTCAAAGTGGAACAGGACATATATGAGTAGATAAAATATTATAAATCAAGAGTATAAGTCAAGACATTTGAATTCAACAGAATGCCCTTTCCATCCTTGTTTTGTGTTTTGGGCAGGTAGGGTGGCTTTTTTCAAGATGAGCAACTAAGGAAAGCTGCTGGTTTTCTATTTGTGAGCAGTAGAGCAGTAAAATAAGTGAGGTAAATATTTTTGGGAAGAAAGTTTAGTATTGCAAAGGCTGGCTCAAGCTGTTCCCTTATCAGAAATAGTGTTTCTAGAGTATCAAAAGGAGGAATAGGAGCATAAAATACAATTTTTACTCAACTAAATTAATTCTGTGCCCTTTTCCCCCTGCTGTAAATTTCTCTCCATATCTCCCCATTCTATATATGTGCATATTTTGTTGTTTTTTTCCCACATGGAATCTTATTATGTAGTAAAAATTAGAAAAAAAGGATGTAGATGTAATACTTCACTTTATTTTGTAAATTTGTTTTCAGTCTCTGATTTTTACGGTGTCTTAAACTGTTCAGGCTGCTATAACAAAATGCTTCAGGCTTTGTGATTTATAAATAATAGAAATTTATTTCTCACAGTTCTAGAGGCTGGGAAATCCAAGATCAAACCACCAACAGATTTGATATCTGACGAGGACTCTCTCTCTACTTCAGCAATGGTGCATTGTTGCTATGTCCTCACATGGTGGAAAGGAGCAAGGGAGCTCCCTGGAACCTCTTTTATAAGGGCACTAATCCCATTCGTGAGAGTGGAGCCCTCACGGCTTAATCACTTCTCAAAGACCCTACCTCTTAATACTATCAAATTGAGTATTATGTTTTAATATAGAATTTTGGGAGGACATGAATATTCACATCATAGCAGATGGCATTAAAAAATTATATGCTTAGTATTTGAGAAGTACTCAGCATTTCAAATTTATTGAACATTATTTCTGCTAGATAAGGTTCCTTTATTTCAGGCCTTTTAAAATTTCTTAACAATAGAGAGCGTCTTGACACTTGTTTCCTACGTTTAAGCTGAGTGCATTTGCAGGGCTTTTGGTGGGGAATCTCAGAATTTCAGAGTAAGGATTGTTTTTCTTATGGCTACTATGGCACTTGATCAGTAGCATTGTTTAGAATTTATACTTGGTGTTGACTTCTAGAGAAGTGGTACATTAAATGAAATTGAATAAAAATTAAAGACAAACATACAACATAGTACAGTTGTTCCTTGGTATCTGTAAGGGATTGGTATGAGGACCTACCTCAGGTACCACATATGTGGGTGCTGAAGTTTCTGATATAAAATTACATAGTATTTGCATATAACCTGTGCACATCCTCCTGTATACTTTAAATTCATCTGTAGACCACTTATAATACGTAACACAATGTGAATGCCATATAAATAGCTGTTATATTATATTGTTTAGAAAACAATGACTAGAAAAAATGTCCTTACGTGTTCAGTGCAGACATGACTATCCATTTTGTTTCTGAGTATTTTCAGTCCCTAGCTGGTTGAATCCACAGATGGGAAACCCCATGGATACCCAATAAAATACAGTTGTGTTCTAATACTAGATGTCTCTGGAGAAATTACAGTCTTGCAAATCAGATGACATGTGTTAAGGGAGAAAGCTTCTTTTGTTGACTTGAAAAAATTGTGACTTGAATCAAATGCTGATCTCCATGTTGGATTAAACATTAAACTGAATATGAAAGAGGACAGTTGAACCAGTTGAGAACCCAGCTTTAAGGAAAAGGGCGTTCTAAAGTATTTGTCTTGACAGCTCTTTTTTAAGCTTTTTCTTCAGGGCATTATGTTTAGTTATTTCAAGTTTGCTTCTCATGCTGTTGATTGGAGTCTTGGATTTGCCCTAGAGGCCTTTAAAAACAGAAAAACAAGTTTCATAAGCAAAAAAATAAAATGGTTGGTGGAAATTCTCTGTTTATGCTGACTCAGGAACAGATGGTACTTATAATCCTTCTATTAAATGCCCATTTAGAATGTTCATATCTGTAGCCAACACAGAGCAAGTCTCATGGCTATGAAAGCACAGGATTGTGTAGAATTGAACACTGCCACAGCTCCTAGTGCTGGGACACTGAATTTTGTTCTTATTTTTTTTGTATAGTTGAACTAATATAATACTTTGATCTTGTGTTTGGACTGAGAATGAGTCTCTAATGCACCAGAAGGATTTTTTTTGATATTGATAATGGTTTTAGAAGTCTTCTTTTTTACCATTTGAGCTGGGTTTTTTTGTTTGTTTTTTGCAATATACCTAAAGGACCTTCATATTGGTGTTAAATTCAACTTAATTTTATTTGTACAATATATTTCAAACATATAGGTAAGAATAAATCCTTGTGTATATAGCCTCCAGATATAATAATTGTTTATATTTTGAAATATTTGTTTTGTATTTCTTGAAATATTTATTTTTTCTTTTAAAAAAATCTGTCTATAGATATATTATATATAGATAGATATAGACACATATCTGTATACATAATCACTAAGGCCAAAGCACCTTTTTCTCTCTACTTCTTACTTCTCCCAAGGAAATTCAAATCCATATATTGATTTTTATTTTAATCATATTTATATAAGCTCATGAAAACAAATATTGTTCTACTTTTAAAATGTAGGTGAATTGTATCATTTGCAGTTTGTTTCTTTAACTTCATTGTACTTTTCAAAAAATAAAATTTTCTTCATGTATTTGAACTGCTGGATGGTCTTGCATGCTATGAAAGAGTGTTCAATAATCAGTATTTCATTGATGGATCATTTGTTTCTAATTTTACATATTAACCAGCGCCACTGAAATCCATATCATTTTAGATGTTTCTTTAGATAAGACAGGGTTTTACAAGCCTACAGAACTATTTAAAGAAGTACTGATTGGTAGGGAATATACATCAACAGATTTTCTAAATACTGTAACACAATGCCAAATTGCTCTGCAAAGTGATTACTCCAGTTACACTCCTACCAGCTAGTCATGAACTCTATAACTAAGACATACTAACCAGCCCTTGATGTTATTAAATCTTTAAAATTTTGGGCCAGCTGGGTTACTATGAAATGTTACACTGTCATTGTTTTAATTTACATTTTCCTGATCCTAGTAGAGTTTAACCTTTTTTTCATATAATTATTACTCATTTGATTACCTTCTGAATTATCTATTATTTACTGACTTACATGAGATAGTCATTATTTTTCTGACATAACCTTTTATGAGATATGTGTGTTATGACTATTTTCTCTAAGTTTTGGGCTTTAAATATTTATGTAGGAGTTTTTGTTGCATAGTAGCCTTCAGCATATTATTAAATTTATCGTCTCTTCCTTTAAAAATTAGTTGTTTTGTTTTAAGGGATCTTAATTACTTTGAGTGAATTCAATTTTTCCAAATGTTGTGAAGTTTTGCTTTTCACTTCTCTCTCTGTCTCTCGACAGAATCTTTCTCTCTCTCTCTCTCTCTCTCTCTTTCTTGGCAGAATCTCATTCTGCCACCCAGCCTGGATTGTAGTATTATAATCGTGGTCTGGTGTAGCCTAAAGCTTCTGGTCTGAACTAATCCTCTCACTTCAGCCTCCCAAGTAACTAGGCTTACAGGCTCATGCCAACACCCTGGCTATTTTTTAAATTTTTTTTTTTTTGTAAAGACAGGATCTTACTATGTTGCCCAGGCTAGCTTTTTACTTTTGGTCTGTAATCCTTTTAGAATTCATTTATCAGTATTATATGAGGTAATGATTTAACTTCAACTTTTTTTTTTTTTTTTAATTTGGATAGTTGACTTGAACAGAAGAAACAGAGCATATTTTCTCCATCAAACTGTAGTGCCACTTCTACCTTCACAAGTTTCTGATTATATTGCCATCTGTTTTTAGGTTTTAACTTCCTCAGAGATATGTATATCTATCCCTATATCAATCCCTACTAATTTAATTATTGCAATTATAAAATAAGACATGATACCTTGTGGGCATATGCCCCATCATTATTTTTTGTCATTTGATCTCTTTTATAATTTTAGGATCAGCTCTATCAAGCTCAGAAAAAGGCTTACTGTGATGCTGGTTAGAATTTAATTGCACTTTTAGATTTATTTAGGAGAACTATGAACTTCATAATATTGGGTCTCTACATCCTAATATGTCTTTTAATTACATCTTATTTTATTATGCTTTCTAGGACACACATACATATCGAATGAAATAGATAGGATTTTTTGACTTTATTCCATTTTTTACTTTAAAGGGAATAATTTAATTTTTGCCATTAAATGTGAATCCCTTTTTTAACTTCTGGAAATGGCTATATCAGAGCCTATGAGAATTATGTAAAATGTAATTAGTTAGGGTGTTTGCTTTTTAAAATTTACCTTTTGTAGTAAGCAGAAAAATGACTCCTTAAAGATATCCAGGTCGTAATCCTCAGAACTTGTGAATATTTTACCTTACATGGCAAAAGAGACTTTGCAGATGTGGTTATGTTAAATATACATACCTAGATTATCCAGGTGTACCCAGTGACATCACAGAGTCCTTATAAAAAAAAAGTCTGAGAGGAGGATATAATGATGCAAGTGGAGAATAGATTGATGCAGCCAGTAGTCAAGGAATGTGAGTAACCTCTAGAGGCTGGAATAGACAAGTAATGAACTCTCTCTTGGAGCCTCCAGCAGGAACACAGCCCTCTCAATGCCTTGGTGTTATACTTCTGATCTCCAGATAGTAAGGTAATTAATGTGTGTTGATTTAAGCCATTAAGTTTGTGGCAATTTTTTCACAGCAATAATAGGAAACAAATATACTTTGTCATGAAATTGTTTTGCAAGACTCTGATCGGATTCAATGTAATAATAATAATAATAATAATAAAGCGCCTTTAATATTATGTGTCAAATAACAAATGTTCGTTTAGTGACATTAATCTAGAAGTAGAGAGGCATTTAGAGAAGGTTCAGTCTTAGCAGTTAGACATTCATGATTTATGCACAGGCCCCTGGAGAGTGGGCTAGGATTTAAGGCTGGCTGAATATAAGGGAGGTAGCCAGTTGTAATAAGGAAGTTCTAGACTAGATTTTTTAAGATCTGATAGTCATTTCTTTACAAAAGTATTCCCAGCAAAGCCAAATCCCCTCGTGGGAACTTGGTTTCCTTTTGTAAAATAGGGTTATAATAACTTTATTTTTTTTCTTTTTTTTTTTTTGAGACGGAGTTTCGCTATGTCGCCCAGGCTGGAGTGCAGTGGCGCGATCTTGGCTCACTGCAAGCTCCGCCTCCCGGGTTCAAGCCATTCTCCTGCCTCAGCCACCTGAGTAGCTGGGACTACAGGCGCCGCCACCACGCCCGGCTAATTTTTTCTGTTTTTTAATAGAGACGGGATTTCACCGTGTTAGCCAGGATGATCTCGATCTCCTGACCTCATGATCTGCCCTCCTTGGCCTCCCAAAATGCTGGGATTACGGGCGTGAGCCATCGGTCCCAGCCAGTATATTCTATCTCCAGGAGTTGTTGGGAGAAGTAAATAAAATCTTATAACTAATTCTCAAATTATATACAACATAATATGATAAGAGGAACTCCACTCCCTGGGACCCACATAAAGGAAGCAGTATTGGAAAGAGGAAGGCAAATTGGTAATGACATTACACTGGCTATTGACTTAAAAATGTAAATGGCCTCAATGGTTAGAGGGCTGGGAAACTTTAAGCTACATGGCCTAGAGAAATAAAAAAGGGGGCCGGTAGGGGTGGATACAATGCCTTGTAAGTGGTGTCAAGGACAGTGCAGAGAAAATTTCATTTTACCATGAATTATCTTCTCAGATTCGAAATTTAATTTCTCCAAGCCTAAGTTTCTTCATCTGTAACATGACAATTGCAGAACTGTTGTGATGATAAAGGGAAATAATATAATGACAATACCCATTCCATTGTATCTGTAACTTTGGGATTCACATTTCTGACAATTTTGTGAGAACTTTATTAAAAGCATAAATATCTTAGAGTGCACCTTTTAAGTTTGTTTTATATGCTGCTAACAGAATGAATCTAGTCACTTGGCTGTGTCTACCCAATAAGGCTTAGAAGCTAATGTGCTGTCTAGAAGACATAAACGGAATCTTTTTCTTCCCCATTGGATTTTCTCTAGGTGGGGCTATGGTTTTCATCCTTTTAAGGTGTTTCTGCACAGGCCTACGCTGCTTGGAATACTAGCATTTCTTACTAACATGAATGCTTGTTCTTTTCAGCTGCTGCTTTTATCTGCATTACTTTTGGTGACCTGGAGGATGTGAGATAGTGCTGATCCATGTCACTGACCCTCTATTCACCATTGACCCCAGGGCACAGGATGTGATAGGCTTTCTTCATGAGAGAAAGATTTGGATGTAGGTGCTCACTTCAGGGTCTTCCCAGCAGCTGTTAGAACACTAAGGAGCTAGAATGCAGAAGAAGAATCACTTGCAGAGTAGAGGAAAGCTAGGTTTTCCCCTTTACAGAAGGGAAGTATGATATGGTAGGAACTTGCATAGCGAGAGATGCTGATAATCAAACCCCAGCTCTACCTTCTAGCTTCCAGCTTCTAGCTTCTAGCTGCCAGAGCTGGACAAGTGACTTTTCCTTGTATAGACTTAGTTTTCTTTTTCTTAAAATGAAGATATTTGAGAGGTTAAATAGAAACAAGTGAAAAGATTTAGCTTTAAATGTGGCATATACAAACTAGGTCTTTAACAAATACTACATCCCTTCTCTTTCTCTCTGTTGTTCAAGTGCTAATATGAGGAACAATTTTTAAAGAGTCTTTGTTGCTTATCATAGATATTGTCTGATGGTCTATAAATTAGGATGTTGCTGACTATGTGTATCACCCTTGAAATATCCAGAATTATCATTCAAACCGAGATAGTCTCTCTGTTCTCAAGTGTGATATCAATGTTAGTTGTCAGCTTACTACATCATTGAATTGTTTAAGCATGAAAAGTGCTAGCACTATCTCAGTTATATTCTAGGCTAACATGAATATTGTTAAGAGTAATGAAAGTATTTATTGAAAAGGAAAGCTAAGGGGTGAAGATAGCTCTGATTATATTTTTAGAATGCCCTCCTCTCTTTTACCCTTTGGTTGCTTTGGTTTGATCAGGTTAGGCTTGATCAGCCTTCAGAATCTGCTAGCTGCTTAGTTGCCAGCACATCCATGGTATGGCCACTTAATGACTGTGTGGGTTTTTGTATAGACAACTTGCCTTCCATCCTGTATCACATTTCGTAGAAGAAAATGTCGAATACTATATACAGCCTGGCACTGGCATGAATAATTAAAATAATAACCATTAATCTTCCTTCTACTCTAAGGAATATTCAGGCAGACTCACTTTTTTGATTACATTTTCTTCTAACTTTCTTGAGTGAATGTTGAGAATTACTGCAACTTTCTACAGCTGGTGGTGTCCAATCTTTTGGCTTCCCTGGGCCACATTGGAAGAATAATTGTTTTGGGCCACATGTAAAATGCACTAGCACTAACGATAGCTGATAATCTAATTTAAAAAAAGGTCTGGGCATAAATTTCATAATGTTTTAAGAAAGTTTATAAATTTGTGTTGGGCCTTATCCAAAGCCGTCACGGGCTGCATACAGGGCCATGGGTTGGACAAGCTTGTTATCCTTCATTAACACCAGCCCTCTCTTGGATCCTTGAATGCACCATGCTTTTTGCATTTCAGAGTCTTTGCACATGTTGTTTGCTCTAGCGGAAATGCCCATTGATGCTCTCCACCCCCCAAACATACACCCACATACACTTTTTTGGCTATTTAAAAACTTTTACACTTAAGAACATTATTTCTCAAGGTGGACGCGATTGACATTTAGGGTCAGGTAGTTTGTCGGGGGAAAGGGGCATGAGGGCTGTGCTATGCATTTTAGGTGCTTAGCAGCATCCCTAGCCTCTACCCACCATAGTGCCTGTAGCATTCTCCACAGCCCCAGTTGTAGCAACCAAAAGAAATTTGCCAGATGTCCCGTGGGGAGCAAACTCGCCTTCAACTGAGAACTACTGCTTTAGAGCTTACTGCAAATCTTATTTGCTTATTAAGGAAGCCTTCTTTTATCCCCTGAAATAACTTGGCTCCTTTCAACTTTATTTATTCTCAAGTCATTCTATCCTATTCGTCTATCTAAGTCTCCTTTGTGACACTTATTACCAGTATCAACTACAGAATGAATATTTATGTACATATTTTGCTTTAATTTCTCTTGCTAGAATGTAAATCCCAAAAGGAAGTGACTTGTTCTGCCTGGTTCCCTACTGTATTTCTAGTGCCTAGCATACTGCCTTGCACATAGTTGGCACTCAATATGCATTTGTGAACTTAATGATCTTTGATTTTGGTTCTCTTTATTCCTACTACGTAAAACTAGTATTTTTGAAACTAGCGAATATTTGCAGTGATCAGAATCCTAACAGTGAATTTTGTTATTGTGATTATATTAATATTTAGCCTAGTGGTTCTTTAACTGGGGAGCACAGCACTGCAGTGAACTCTTGGGAGACTGTGGAATATTTTAATCTTCAAGGAAAATGCAATAACATTTACATACATCCTGGAAACTAGTAGCTCTAGTTAGTTCACAGCTTCAACACTATAGCACATTACATTACTTCTTACGATGTCATATCTTTGCAAAGCTGTATTTTTGACAGTTGCTGTGATGAAAAAGCAAATACTAGAAGCAAAATCAATGTGGAACAGAAAATGAGGGTGGTGATGTTTAGTCTGATTCTAAGATTCCAGAAATGGTGTGGCACCAAACAGGTGCACACATGCCATTAGTAAGTAACTGTCGTTACTAAAGAATGAAATGAAATGCTATTTTTCTATTGATGTGTACTAGTTTTTGAAATGATCATCAAGTTGCTAAGGACATAAATAATTAGTAGGTTGTTTGAATTTAACTGCTTAAGAAGCAGAACAATAGATACTCCTTTTTGCAAAGGGGCATAATTAGCAAAAACGATAAGGGGGTGATGAAGTGAGAAAATTTGGAATCTGCATTAACCAGTTTAACCATTTTCATTCTAACCACTTTCTTTTTATAGACACTATTTTGCATTTCCTTATTAAGCAATAATATATTTTAACAGGTCTGAGTGTAATATATTTATGCCATTATATATCATTGTGATCTGTAGAATATATGGCAAGAAACTTAGGAAAGATATAGGTGCAGGTTTTCTTCTGCTGTGATGCTAAAGCTCAGTATTCAAAGAAACTGGTGCTGATTTTAGAGACTTTTCCAGGTTACCCAAAGTAGATAAAGAAATTTTAATAAAAATGATCCATCGTTATTTATATATTATTTATTTATTTACTTATTTTTATTTTATATATTTTTAAGACGGAATCTCACTCTGTCACCCAGGCTGGAGTACAGTGGTGTGATCTTGGCTCACTGAAAACTCCACCACTGGGTTCAAGCGATTCTTCTGCCTCGGCCTCTCGAGTACCTGGGATTACAGGTGTGTGCCACCATGCCTGGCTAATTTTTGTATTTTTAGTAGAGTCGGGGATTCACCATATCGGACAGGCTGGTCTCAGACTCCTGACTTTGCGAGCCGCCTACCTCGGCCACCCAAAGTGCTGGGGTTACAAGCATGAGTCACTGTGCCCGGCCTAATTTTTATTTTTATAGGGACCATCTATCTGGTAATGCCGAAACTAAACTGTTATGCTGAGTAGACTTTATGACTGTATCTGCCAGAGGGTTACTAAGCTACTCATAGGCTATTAATATCTTGACTGTACTAGATAAGGCTCTTAGAAGAATTTGTTTGGAATAAGTCTTACCTGTCACTTTTCGTTAAACTATAAATTTCTTTACTTTTTGTTTTTTCAGTAATTTTCATTCATTCGTGCCACAGAATGCAAATCCTGTTTAACTGCTAGTACATTCTTTACCTTTTTTTTAATGGACTTTATATACTATCCCAACATTCTGTGGTTATATGAATTACTGCAGAAATAGGTGGAAGGAAAGCTTTATGAATCACAAAACTAATAAGTTTTGCTTATTGGTATTTTTCCTCCATTGATAGTTTTAATGAAGAAATTTTCAGTAATAAATTCAAGCTTTTTAAAAGGTATTTTAAATAAGATGATTATGTCTTCAGCACTATATTATTACTGGTTCTGAAAAAGTATTTCTAGTGAAAGATTAAGTTTCAGAATGAGTTGCCCACCTTGACTGAGGAGACAAGTATGTCATCGGGAGGCAATTCAACAATCTGCAATTCTCAGTATCAAATATATTTACCACAAAGTTTATAATCACGAGCTTTACTTTGCTTCCTTACACCCTCTCCTTAGTACATAGCTTTCCATTTAACTGCCCTCTGAACAATCTTCTTTGAAATCCCAGATATTGTACACTAAAGTAATTTGTGAAGAATTTGTATCACTGAGACTTCTTAGAAAGAAGAGTGGATTTCATGTTGGTGGAAATCTTCCTAGTTCTTAATTCTGTTCCATCACAGCTCTTGGAAACTGGGAGGAGCATTTTTGGCAGCTTGAAGAAATTTGAGAAATGGGATTTTTTTTTGCCGCAATTTTTTCTTTTTCTCTTTCTTTCTTGTCTGTAGTGTTTTAAGGATATATTATTGTGTAGTATCTTGATCATTTCCTTCCACTGTTGATAGATGATTTTGTAATTCAAATGAGTTGTCCTCAGTCTATTTAATTTATTCCACTGCTGATTCTTTTTAAATCATAGTTTTATTGTTGTTTTGGATTTTGAAAAGTACTTAAGAGTAGGTTAGGAATCATAAAGATCCATAAAGCTCCTCTAATTTTCATTCACTAGAAAAGTAGTTTTGTTACTCCCTATTGTAGTCTCTGGATGACAGCTCTTCTACAACAAAATACTCAAGACATCATTTTGAAGGTGTGAAAAGAATTTGATTTATGGGATAAATTTGTGATTGTAAAAATGTTAAATTTATTTTCATAGTAAGTCTCAAGACGATTTTTTTTCTTTTGTTTTTTTGAGATGGAGTCTTTCTCTGTTGCCCAGGCTGGAGTGCGGTGGCACAATCTCAGCTCACTGCAACCTCAGCCTCCCAGGTTCAAGTGACTCTCCTGCCTCAGCCTCCCAAGTAGCGGGATTACAGGCACACACCACCATGCCTGACTAATTTTTGTTATTTTTTGTGGAGACGAAGTTTCACTATGTTGGTCAGGCTGGTCTCAAACTCCTGACCTCAAGTGATCCACTCGCCTCAGCCCCCTAGAGTGCTGGACTTACAGGTGTGAGCCACCGTGCCCTCCCAAGAAGATAATTTTTAATGGTTATTTATTAAAGGAAATTTATCTGGAAGAGGAAGGGGAAAAGCCATTGATTCCGTCCACCATGTAAAATATGGCTTTTTAATCAATGATGTTGGGACAAGTGAACAATCATCTGGAAGAGAAAATAAATTCGGATGCATCACTTGCCTAAGCTAAATTGCAAATATATCAAATATTTAAATATATAACCTGACAGCATGAAAGTAGTAGATGAAAATACTGGAGAATTGCTTTATAAACATGGAGTGATCCTATGAAAAGCTAATTTGATTTCAGTGAGCAGGAATCTAGAAGAAAGTTTGGAACTACTGAAGTAGGGCAGCTAAAGGGATAAAAATGAGTGTGCAGAATAGGGCATACTCAACCATGGGACTAGAGAGGTTGTCTGTTCCAAAAGGTAGAGCCCCGTATACTCTGGACCAGTTATCAAGCAATTGTTCTCCATTACAGTTGGTATCAACTGTGTCCAACTTGGCTAGAATGTTTTAAGACTCCAGTAGAAAAGGGACAGTTCAATATGGTTTAAGAGGCAAATACACTCTGGGAACTAGACAATATTGTTGAGAGATGGCAGGACCATACCTTAGATTGGGGTCATGGGTTGTACTTCTCTAGTCTTAAGGGAGGAATTGGTATCAGCAAGGTTGAAGCACTATGCAAATTACTAAATAGATACCCTGGAGTACAATAGTGGTGGCTTCACACCCACGGTCACTTGTTACTAAGTATTAGAGTAATATGCTAGCTTGAATTCCTATTGCTTATGTTTGCAAATACTGTAATTGGAGAAACCACCCAAGGTTGAGGACATTTAACTTCATGTGTGCTAGAAACAGATGCAGGGACAGAAATGAAAGATCTGTTGTCAAGAGGCTAAAAATACATAAACTGAAAGATGACTGATTGGCCTTGAGTGAAGCCGTAAAACAACATTGACACTAACTAATCATTTGTAATGACAATTTGAATTTAAGCGAAAATCTAAATAGTGATGAATATTTTACTAACTGTTTTGCAAAAAGATAGGATATTTTTGTATTTTATATAGTGAATATTGTCCTGAGTGGATCGGTCTCATATTCCTGTTCCCACTCCTTACATATGGGATAGTACATTATAAAAAAGAGAGAGAACAAGAGATAAAGGCTGAGAGTCACTATGGCGAAGGGTTTGCTTTTTAATCTCAGTTCATTTCTTAATTTGCTGCATACATTGGAATATATGAAAAGCCTAATGTGTTTTCATGGGTATTAAAAATACTTCATGGAATTTGTAATGGTTGAAACACAAGTACTATAAAATCTACTTTAAATGTTGGTTTTATTCTTGAAATAGGATTTTTGAAAGTACAATGCTACATGGTCATTTTAACCTTTAACTTTCCATTTTACTTTCCCTCAAATTGTTAAAAACAAATATGTACTGTATAATGAATGAATGTTTACAATATTTAATCTAGTTTAAACATTAACTGAGAAAATAAGAGTCATCTGAAGTCTGGGAGTCATGCTGCAATATTATCCCTAAACTTCTGTTTTCAGAGACCATTTCCTGTAAACCTAAGTAGAGATGACTGCAGCAAACTTCGAGCCTCAGTGTCTTTACTCATCTCAGTGTCTGAAAGTCACAGAAAGCTTCAGTCATACAAACTGCAGTTAACCAAGTGTGATGATTTTTTTTCCCCAAAGTAATTTTATTAACTCAATTTTGTTTTAAAATAGTATTTCCAAGTTTAAATATACCTTATTCTAGAAAAAAATCATTGGAATATTTAGTGCTATAAGATCTACAATCCATGAATCCCTAAAAAGTGGGATTGCAAATTGCCCTGAATACATTAATATAAAGTAGTGAACTAAATTAAGCAAGGGATAAAAAAGAAACCTTTGGTGAAAAGTTATCACATGTAATTGGGGAAAAATAGCACATTTTCACTATTGAAATTAACTGTTAATATCCATTATTTTAATGCATTTAGTCTTTGCTTTTAATATGTAAGCATCTTTTTGCATGACTTACTGTATTTCCCTACACATCATATCATAGGATTGCTTTCTTTTTGATTACCTGCTGAGATTAGCACCAAAATATAAATTTTAAGAGCATGTGCATGTGTGTGTGGTGGTTAAGGATGATATGTATCTTTGGAGCATGGGCTGTTTTGCCAGCTGGTTGGCTTAAGTGTGATTCTGAAATAGGAATTTTGGGGTAGATTAAAGGCAACATTAAGATATTGGGTATGGGGGGGGAGATTTATTGACCCAGAGATTAACTTTGTTTTTGAAATAATTTCCGGTGATATTTAGATCCATGGTGCTGTCAAATTCACTTGCTCTTCCACATGCCAAGGACGATTAAGCCAGAGTCATGTGAAGTCATGTTTCAATTAATGTCTTTTTATTCTGACTTTGATATCACTAGTATTCTGTATTTTAATGGCTCTTTTAATAATTCAGACCTGTCTTTTTTAGGTTGCACATTTTTCATTTATGCATTTTCAGAAGTTTTGAAGGGTTATTAAATTGATTGAATGTCTGATATTCACACTTGAAGCATGTCTTAATATGTAAATTATATCTACTAAAAATATTGTGTAGTTATTATGAGATGTTAACTTTCTTCAATACTTTGTCAGAGAATGACTTTTTCGTTGCAAATGTATTAGTCTTTAGCTATTTTTATACTTACTATCCAGCTTTAGTACCACCAATTCATAACTGCCTGATGTTGTTCTTCAATTCTGTCCTTTCCCTGGGATTCGTATTTCCATATATATCATCCCAATGAGCTGCAAAGAAGGTTTACAAATGTAATTTTGACATGTTAAGTTACCAAAGATGCATATTGCTCTCCTATTTTATTATGTTTAAAATTTCATTCAGTAATACTTTAATATCACTTCCAAGTAGACTGACTCTCATTTGGCAATCATAATTAGCTTCTAGCACATTATTTTAGAAATGACATATATTCTCAAAATGAAACAACTCACTGGTCCAGGACAAATTCTTTAAAGGAGATTTTATAGAATAGAACTAGTTTATTCAAATAAAAACCAATTTCCATCCCTGTAAACTCTACTTCATTTCATCTCATCTCCAAGACTAGTTTTACAACACTTGGATAAATAAGGCTATGCTCATTTACCTTTTCATCATTTGCATTGCTTCAGTGTCTTAATGTAGCAATTTATGGTCAGAAGGGTATATCATACTATATAAAATATTTATAAATATTAACATCTTCATTTAGAAAAAAATGATGTAATTTTTGACAACATTTTTGGCTTATTTTAAGATTTAATTATTTAAATTAATATTTGTGAAGAAAACGATAGCCTTTAGAGGGGTAATGATTTTCATTGGTTTAAAGACCTGCTGCATTACAAAAATACAAATATTTTCATGAAATGGTTAAATCAAGTGGGAACACTATTCTGTAATACATGGAAAAATATCTTAAAATTATGAAGATATTAGAAATGGGGAAAAGGCAATTGCAAAGTTACTTTTATGAAATTATGATAAGCCCTTTAAGATGTCACATTTTTTAAGCTTTTATAGTGACTATCACTGGGAACTTTTATGTTTAAAATTTAGATAAAGAAATGTTGAAGTTATCCTTCTATTTTTGTTAACATCTCCCAATGAATTTTATTTTTGCTAACTTTTTTCTTTTTTTGTTGTTTTTGTTTGGTTTGGTTTTAGAGATAGGATCTCACTCTGTTGCCCAGACTGGAGTTCAGTGGCACGATCATGGCTCACTGCAGTCTCTCTACCTCCTTGGCTCAAGCGATTCTCCTGTTTTAGTGTCCGGAATAGTTGGGACCACAGGCATAAGCCACCATGCCTGACTAATTTTTGTATTTTTTGTAGAGATGGCATTTCACCATGTTGCCCAGGCTGGTCTCGAACTCCTAGGCTCAAGCGATCAGTCCACCTCAGACTCTCAAAGTGCTGGGATTACAGGCATGAACCACTGCACCTGGCCTATTTTTGCTAAGTTTTCTTTGTTGTAAGACGAAAGAATTGCCTTCTTCATAATATTTAGTGAATATCACAAAAAATTATAAATGACATGTTTTCAGTTGGGTAGAATTAAAAAAAATCATTTCAAAGATGCTTGGTTAATTTATTACACTATTCTGGAATCAGTATTTTGCAGCAGACATTTTGCTAAACCACTCATCTATATTATTCGTATCTGATTCCTGTATCATAGTGCTATTTGCTTCCCAGAATTGGGCATGATTTTTTTAGATGTTTCCTTAATATGTACATTCCTTAATGTATTTTACTTTTGTAAATATCACAGACTGCTAAAAAATAAAAGATTGAGCTTACAAAGCATTTTATGAGATAAGTAAACAAAAAAAAAGATCAAATAATACCATTTACTTAAATATACTAATTGAATTTAGAAGAGATTTTTATTGTTATACATGTCACTAGGTACCTCAGTATTCATTTTAGGATTAAGGAAATTCAATATATGTCCTTTTGGGAGTTTACAGAGGTTCTCCACTAAAAGCATTTGGGTACAAGTAATTGCGTAAAACATGAAAAGACAAAAGCTTAGACCAGGACAACTTTGGGAAAATATAAAAAGTACCAGGAGAAGGGGATGATGTAACAAAAGTTTAAGTAAACTTACCTATGAGGCAGACAAAAATTCCTTCCAAAATACTGAGCTTGTTTTCTTCATATTGTATTCTGCAGTGCATAGTAGCATTTCTATTTTTCAGACAGATAAGCTTTTTAAAAAAATGAATTCAGGAGAAGGGTTTTTTTTTTTTTTTTTTTTTTTTTTTTTTTGAGATGGAATTTCACTCTTGTTGCCCAGGCTGGAGTGTAGTGGTGCGATCTCGGCTCCCTGCAACCTCCGCCTGCCGAATTCAAGTGATTCTCCTGCTGCAGCCTCCCGAGTAGCTGGGACTACAGGCACATGCCACCACGCCAGGCTAATTTTTGCATTTTTAGTAGAGACGGGGTTTCCCCATGTTGGGCAGGCTGGTCTCGAACTCCTGCCCTCAGGTGATCTGCCCTCCTTGGCCTCCCAAAGTGCTTCGATTACAGGCGTGAGCCACCACTCCCGGCCAGGGATTCTTAGTATTTGTGCTCTTCCTGCATCACAGTTCCGTTTCCTATCCCCAACCCCCATCTCCTACAAGGTTTAGAAAATAGCTGGGGAGGGAACTTGAACAAAAGCATTTGTTCGTTATTGGCCATCACAAAATCATGTACACATAATATATTGACACATATATTAATTAATTAAGTGGATTTGAAGCTGAAGATTTCAATTATTTCATGGTAACTTTCAAACCTCATTATTTAGTAAAACAGGTTCTTATCATTCCTGAAATTGTCACATATCTAATTTAGGAAACATTCTTTCAATTATATGACTGTACCTCTAGAATATAATTCAGTAAGGAGACATAAGTACTTTGAAAATATTAATATGATTATATTGAATTAATATCCTAGTCCCTCTGACGAAAAGATATGTAACTACAATCTCAGTTGAAAAAAAATACCATAGTTAAATGATTATGACAGTACTAGACATTTAGCAGTGTTCCCAAGATGATTGAAATGTTATTATCTTTGGTCTTTATTTTTACATTTCTTAGCAATCCATTGGCAATAAATAGAAAAAAAAATTCCTCTACATTAACAAAAAGGAACTTAAGAAGAGTGGAGTTATGATCTAGTGTTCTATTTTAAAATGACATCACACATACCAGGCACACTCCATTTCTTAATGTTCCAAGGAAATCTTGTGCTAGTTTATCCAGAAGTCTTTCCAATCAGTTTTCACACGTACACACACACACACACACACACACACTCATTAAATTGGAAAGATGCAGTTGGGACATGAGCTAAATTTGTCCAAAGGATCAAAATAGCAAATCCAGCCTGCAAATATCTCCATACATAATGCACATATATGAAAACATTTTGTGTAACTAGGGTCTTTTCAAACAGTTTTCATTGAGAATGTTTGAATTGCATTGCAATAGGCCTCATTATTTTCCTGTGACTACAGTGTTTCTACGACTTATTCTTGAATCTGTGTGTGTGTGGTTGTTCGTGTGTTTGTGTGTGTCTCAAACGTAAGCAAATATTCTTTTAAATTTCCCATCCTCAGTGAAAACCATGTACATTTATTGGGTTAGCCAGGTTGGCATTTTCTGCTATCGAAAATTACTGACCCAGAGCAAACCAAAAACAAACAGTCTTGTGAAATTTATAACTTATCTTCCTTTTCTGTCACAAATTTTATTTATCTTTTGTTTCTACTTCGCTTTTTCCCCTTCTTCATTTCCTGCCTGCAAACTGATACTTTTTTATAGCTCTGCATGATATAGGATATTGGAAGGGGTATTATTATTAGTTGAATCAGTAACTGCTTTTTCTCCCACCCCCACCGTGTGGTATATCCTGTTTAGATACATAGGACTTTGGGAGTGTTTTAATTTTTTTTTCTTTTGAAATGTATTTCTTCAGTAATGCTTTTGCAAAGGCTTAAAATATTTTTCGCATAAACCTACTGAATTTTTCAACTCTAGCTTCTCTGAGTCAGTTGTCCTAATTTAATTTAGACTCGGTTGGCAAAACATACTGAGGAGAAAAAGGGAGATTGGCTTTATGGTAGCCATTATAAAATAAAACATGAACATATATATGGATCTTTAATATGGAGCTTTCATGGCAAAAACGAGCTCAATAAACCACTTCATCAATAGTTTGTGCTTCCTGCTATGCCAAAGTAGTGGATATTCCCTAGCTAGTTTATTAATTTATACTCTCCTAATTCTTCTTCACGAAGGAGAGGAATAATTAGAAATCGTAAAGAAAAGATACTAGGTGTAATACTTTATAGCATTGTGTTGCCTTCTAAATCTTTACTGAAGAGTCCTTAGGTCTAGCTACACAATTTGATTATTGAAATGATAAAGGTTTCTTCAGTTTTTATGACCAAATGCTTATTTGTAGTTTCACTACTGAAACTCGTATTTTGAAAAAAAAAAAATTCTGAAAAAAGTGTTATGTAATAACTCATTTTGTTCTTTTATTAAAACAAAGACTTAGCAATCATAGCTTCTAATTAGTATGTGGTTACCAAGATTACTGTAGTGAATTGAGATATTTAAAGGCTAGTGCAAAACAACAGATCAAATTGTCCCTTGAAACTCTTTCAAGAATAAATGACAGATTTCCATGTGATAATTTCTGTCTAGTAACCAAAATCCCTAGGACGGGAAGTATGTTCTGCAGTATCAGTCAGGAAGTGTTGTTTATAGTGACTGAAAACATTAAGCTCCTTTCAAACTCTTAGCCTATTACATTATAATGAGATTTGTCACAGAATTAGACAGGGATAGATTTCCCTTAAGACAATTAAGCACCATGTAAATGATGGAATAGGTTTAGGAGCTGAGATAATTTTTATTTAATTATTATTGATGTATTTAATCATTATACATATGCATATGCTCTTTTTTGAAAACAATAATATTCTTATAAAATTATAGTTGAGATCAGGAATAGTTCTTTTTTTCTCCTCCTTTCCTGTGGTTAGAAGAGTGGTTAATTACTGAAATATTTTTTTCCCTTAGGTCTATGGGGATGTAGAAAAACTTAAGAGTTTAGGGCATCAGCTTAGTTACTGAAGGGGTCTAAAACTTTTTACCTTAGCACCAAAAGGTTGATGCAATGCCCTAAATTTTAGTATTCCCCTATGTGAAATAGAGATAATAATATACTTCTGAGGTGCCATAGGATTAAATATGTGTAAATTTCATAGGAGAGTGCTTGGCAAATGGTCGGTACCTAATAAAACCTTAGCAGTACTTATTCTGAAATGAAATAAAAATTATTGCTAATTTTTAAATGATTTATTCTATTCTTGTGTGGTACAGGGAAAACCACACAATACACTGACCACTCGTTGTATAGCTTAGAGCAAGATTTCATGCAGAATCATTTGAGAAGTTTAATGGTGTTGGTTTTGAGTCACTTACCTCTAGCCCAAAAGTGATTTCTGTAGACCTTGTGCAAACAAATTATTGGTAAAAAGAGACCACATGAGATGGTGCTTAGGAACCTAAAAGTTGCTCAAAATACTGGCTTCTCTAACAGGAGAGCTCCTCCTGCATCCCAGTGGACTCAAATCCTCGTAGACTTACGAGGTCAGTTTATTAGACTTGATATACATATATATGTATATATATTACATATATATATATATATATATAATTTTGGAGACAGAGTCTTGCTCTATACCCTAGGCTGGGGTGCACTGGCATGATCTCGGCTCACTGCAACCTCCACCTCCCAGGTTCAAGGGATTCTCCTGCCTCAGCCTTCCAAGTAACTGGGACTAGAGGCACACGCCACCACGCCTGGCTAATTTTTGTATTTTTAATAAAGACAGGGTTTCACCATGTTGGCCAGGATGGTCTCAATCTCTTGACCTCGTGATCCGCCTGCCTTGGCCTCCCAAAGCACTGGGATTTCAGGTGTGAGCCACCGTGCTCAGCCAAGTTTGAATCTTTTATGTGCCTTACTAGTTTAGGATTATGATAAGGTATTATAATTTTATTTTCTATGGCTTCACAACATGCCTCTGTTTGTACTGTTGTCTTGTTAAAAGGAAGAGGAAAGGAAGAGAGGAAAAACAGGTGTGTGTGTGCATGAGAGAGAAGCAAGGGCATACATTCAAGAGTAATGTAATAAACACTCTAATAGAACAGTATATCATGTACCATGGGAATACAGAGAATGAAATGTAATACCTTGGAAAGGTCAGGAAATAATTTACTCATGAAGAAATATTTGAAGTGGATTATGAAGAGGAGTTTTTGAGACACATGAAGGAGGGATTGCAGTAAAGAAAAAAAGGCACAAATGCAGGAGGCAACCTGGTACGTTCTGGTTATAATAAGTGTTTCAACATGGATTAAAGTGTGTGTGTGTGTACATGCACATTCGCACAGGTTTGTATGCCTGTATTGTGAGAGAGGCTTGTGTTTTAGGTGATATGACAGCTGGATAGAAACAGCTGCTTTCTTAAATGACTTAAGTTTATCCTGTAGGTGATGGAGAACGATGCAACAATTTTAAGCAAAGAGGACATGATAGGATTTACATGATGTATAATGACTGTGTCATCAGTATGAAGGATGTTAGGAAAGGAAACCACTGGTAACAGTCAGTAGGAAGAATTCAGGCAAAAAAATGAATGGGATTCAGAGCAAGGCAGTGGAGACAGAGAAGAGGAAGCTAGTTATTAGTGCAGTGGGTTAGCAGGA
This sequence comes from Chlorocebus sabaeus, assembly GCF_047675955.1. Classification (NCBI taxonomy): domain Eukaryota; kingdom Metazoa; phylum Chordata; class Mammalia; order Primates; family Cercopithecidae; genus Chlorocebus; species Chlorocebus sabaeus. Next base: position 42,019,717 of record NC_132913.1, read on the forward strand.
GTGTTGTGGGTTGGGGGCCAGGGAGGGGCTCCTGAGTTCCAGCTTACACGGTCTCTCAGATATGGGCTACAGTATATTAATGCTTATGATTTTTTTGTTTCATACATATATATCATACATAAATGTTATACATGTATATCATACACATGTATTTAGAAATATATGTCCCTCCAGCTTTCCTCTTTTTTGAACAAAGAAGTTGACATAAATAATTTCTGAACGGCAAAGAAACAATGGTCCTTTTGTGGTAGGAAGAATAATGGCTGCCCAGAGGTGTTCACTTGCTATCCCCAAACAGCTAAATATGCTGCGTTACATGACAAAAGAAAATTAAGGCAGCAGCAGGAATTACAGTTGCTAATTAGCTGACTATAAAATGGGAAGATTATTCTGAATTATCTTGGAAAGGGCTTTCACTGTAATCGCACTTGGTCCTTAAATGAGGATGAGAAAGGCAAGAGAGTCAGCTTCAGAGTGATGAGATGTGAGGACAACTGGCCTTTTGAAGATGGAAGCAGGCCGGACTAAAGGCAGCCTTTAGAAGGTGGAGAGGCAAGGAAATGGATTCTAGCCTAGAATCCCCAGGAAAGATTGCAGCCCCGCCAGCACCTTCATTTTAGCCCAGTGAGACATGTTTTAGGTTTTTGATTTATAGAAATGTAAAATGATCTTATTTTTATAACAAATAAATTTGTGGTATAGCCACAACAAGAAATTAATTCACCCTGGACCATGAATGAGCCTTATGGCTGTGTCTTTTTTTCTGCCATCTTGTGCTCAGTTATTTACGTGAAGTTTGCAACTGATAGATGAATATGAAATTATCCATAACTTTTCCAAGGAAGCCTTACCTTTGAATTTTAGTATTTTGCTGAGAGGAAAAAAATATAGTCTCAGAAAGAAAAAAGAAGCAGCACACAACGAAACAAAGTACAGATGCAAGAATTAGCTATGAGGAATCTATTTTGAAATCTGTACCACTTAAAGTGTATTTTAATTGCTGAAATGATAGCAGAATTTAATAGCGTGCAAGATCTTGACTTTTGATTGGTTTGTTTCTTGGCCACTGATATTGCAGGTTAAAAATAGATCTTAAATTGAAAAAAAGTCAATATTTAGATAATTGTTATTTGCCTGAACCATTTAATAATTTGTTTGCAATAGCTATGTCTAATGAATATAGAGATTATGATGTAGATGTGGAGTATATCTGTGACTTTTAATTTCTCCAACAATGCTTACTTTACTCTTAGGAAGGGCTCAATAGAGCCCTAAGGAGTATAATTACATTTATTCCGTGTTTTAATTAGTCTGGTTTAACAAATGGTGAACTGGTCTCTAAGTTCAGTGGTTTTGAGTGCTTAGAACATTCTTATTTAACCGGATAAATAATTCTTTGCACTTTTAAATCTGTTTTTGTGATGATTTTTTTCATGATATTGAAGTGTATACAATTATTGTTTAGTTTTGGGGTACTTGTAGGAGCTTCATCATGTTCATGTTTGTGCATTCAGTGATTATTAGGAAATCTTAATGAGTGAGATAGTTTAAAGAAACATTGTAATGCTTCAGAGGAAGATCCAGGGAGCCAGAATACCTGGTTAAACTTGGTTCTGCTACTTGCTAACCAAGTAATTCTGGGAAAGTTTCTCATCTGTCCATGCATCAGGATTTTTACTGTGTATAAAATGGGGATAATAATAATGCCTATTTCACAGGGATGTTGAAAGGATTAAATGAGTTAATACATTTAAGGTGGTTTGAACAGTGATTGACCCATGATAGTTGCTAACTAAATGTTAGCTTTAATTATTTACGTAAGCAACATATTCTATTGAAAATAAGTCAGGCTTGCATTTAAAATTGTCATGATATGTAGCATAATAATACCCTACATAGTCATATTCCTACAACATACAGGCACACACACACACATACTCACACGCAGACTTTCACATCCAACATGCATTTTATAGGTCAGAAATTGAAGGCAAAATGACATGATAAAATATCTACTAATAAATCTGTGTCCCCAATTGCCTGTCTAGTGCCATGCATGACAATAATAAGTGTTCTCTCTGTGAAAAGATTTGGAAGAGAGATATGGTTGTCTCACAGTGTTCTACAACTCAGATCAAAGCACAGAGAAGCCTATCCCTACATGGTTTAATTTTTCAGTTGGCCAGGGTGTATACAAGTACAGAAGAAGACTCGGGTTAAAATTAAATTAAAACTTCATATTTCCTTTTGAGCTAAAAGCTCTGAATTTAAATCCCAAAAGAGTACTTTTAGTCTAGGCGTGGTGCCTCAAGCCTGTAGTCCCAGCACTTTGGGAGGCCAAGGCAGGCAGACCACCTGAGGGCAAGAGTTCGAGACCAGCCTGACCAACATGGGGAAACACTGTCTTTACCAAAAATTCAAAAAAATTAGCCAGGCTTAGTAGCGGGCACCTGTAATCCCAGCTGCTCGGGAGTCTGAGGCAGGAGAATAGCTTGAATTCGGGAGGCAGAGGTTGCAGTGAGCCGAAATTGCGTCACTGCACTCCAGCCTGGGTGACAAAAGTGAAACTGCCTCAAAAACAAAACAAAACAAACAAACAAAAAACAGTACTTTTAGTATGTTTGGGTTAAGAAATATGCAGAGGAGACACTGAAACAACAAGTAGGATTTTAATAGAATTGGAATAATCAAAGCTGTTAAAAAATTTGTATGTGCTTCTTCAGTGCATTTTACATAACTCAGATTTTTTAAAATGAGCTTTAGTGATGTTAACAGATCTGTTCTTTGTTTGTTGGATTCTTTGTTTTGCTTGGAACAAGACAGAAACAAGGAGACATCAGAATATGCTTTCACATGATGCAGCAAGAAAAGACTCTTTATTATATTTTCCTGCCACTAGTAACACCCTGGATCTGTCTCAAAATTATAATACTTACGTGACTTTTGAAAAAACACATACAGAAGATGGTATGTTCAAATCACATTTTAAGTGCCTTATAAATATTAACTTATTAAATTTTCATAAAAACTTCATGAGGTAGGTATTATAGGCATTCCCATTTTATGGAAGAGAAACTAAGGCACAAAGAGGTGAAATAATTTTTCCAAGTTGGCACAGCTGCTAAGTACTAGAGTCAGATTTAAACCTAGGTGATCTTATACCCTACCTCCTTAACTACAAGAGATAGTGTTTCTTCTCTTTACAAGAAACTCAATGGCAACTGTTTCCATTATTCTATTTTTTTTTTTAATTTGCTCAATTTAAATTCTATGTATGCTGCAACCTTAGAATGAATTTGGATTACCACTATTATTGATTGAATTAGATGCAAAAATAATTTCCTGAACATATATAATGATGGAATAATACAGCATTGATTCATAGAGGAATGATAGAAGAGTGTAGTGCTTTTTTATTTTACCAACCTTACATAAAAATCCAGTAGTTAAAATTTCTTGCTGGGTGATAACATTTGAGGTTTATAAAATGACTTACTTAGATGTGAAGGTATTGCTTTAATGATATGTCAACAATTGTAACAAGCATAAGTACATTTGTGAATTGATAATGTTAACTCAAGGATTTTCAAACCATGTTTAGTATTTAAAATTTCTAATTTATCACAGAAATATTATTTGTTATAATGGCAAAGTTGGACAAAATTTAGATTTAGCTTATCTGAGCTAAAAAGATCTTTGCATTTTGTAAAAGAGAAAAATGCTTGAGTGAAAAGTGGACGTGACTTTTGTAATGAAGACAGGTTATTTTAACAGAGCGATTGAGATAGAATGAAAAACAGTCTGTTTGTTTGTTTGTTTGTTTGTTTGTTTTTTGAGATAGAGTCTTGCTCTGCACCCCAGGCAGGAGTGCAGTGGCACAATCTCGGCTCACTGTAACCTCTGCCCCTTGGGTCCTGGTTCAAGCAATTCTTCTACCTCAGCCTCCCAAGTAGCTGGAATTACAGGCACATACCACCATGCCCAGCTAATTTGTGTACTTTTAGTAGAGACAGGGTTTCACCATGTTGGCCAGTCTGGTCTCAAACTCCTGACTTTGTGATCCGCCTGCCTCAGCCTCCCAAAGTGCTGGGATTATAGGCGTGCCACGCGCCCGGCCTGGACAGTCTAATTTTTTAAAAGTCAAAGTGGTATTTTGGTAACCCTTTAACATATTGGTTAAATAACGCAAGTAATGTTGTGCTATCTACATTGCATTTGTAAGCTAGCTCTGCAACTTTGGTCAAGTTACTTAATTTCTTTGTGTCTGTTTCCAAATTTTTGAAGTGAGCACAGCAATAGTACCTACCTTACAGAATCATTGTGATAATTAAATGATTTAGTGTGCAAAGCTTTTAAAGTAGAGCCTACAACATACTATGTGCTCAATAAAAGTTAGATTATATTGTGATGGCGATAGCAATGTGAGGAGGAGAAGAGGGCTTTACTGAATAATGGTCTAAATGTGCCAAAGAGCAGATAAGACATAGCAGCATTACATGAGTGAAGTATTACTCCAAATGCTGATGCTATAAACTCTTCTCTCATAGAGAATATATGATGGCTAAATAAAATGTGTAATTTCATGTAAATAGCAAGATGTGTGGTAAAGTCATTGGGTTAGTTTGCTAGGGCTGCAGTAACGAAATTCCACAGATTGGATATCTTAACAGAAACTGATTCCTCACAGTTAGGAGGATCCTAGTCCAAGATCAAGGCGTTGGTAGTTTCGGTTTCTTCTGAGGACCCTCTTCCTGCCTTACAGATGGCCATCTTCTTGCCTTGTCCTCACATGATCTTTTCTCTGTGCACATGTGCTATGGTTTGCGTGTTTGTCCCTTCCAAATCTCGTGCTGAAACTTACTTGTCATTGTAACAGTATGAAGAGGTGGGGCCTTTAAGAGATGACTAGGTCATAAGGGATCCACTCTCATGGGTGAATTAATGCTGTTATGGAGAGAGTGTGTTAGTTACTAGGGGAGTGGGCTCCTCGTAAAAGGTTCATTGGCTCCCATACCATGTGATGCCTTTTACTAATGGGCTTACCCTCCCCAGTTGCCATTACAGTGCTCTGCACTTCTCCACCTTCAGAAATTTGAGAAATAAATTCCTTTTCTTTATAAGTTACCCAGTCAGTGATATTCAATTATAGCAACAAATATGAACTTAGCACATATCCCTGGTGTGTCTCTCTGCATTCAAATTTCTCCTTCTCATAAGGACACCAGTCAGATTGGATTAGAGCCCATCTTAATGGCCTCATTTAAACTTAATTACCTATTTAATGGCCTTTTCTCCAAACAGAGTGACATTCTGACATACTAGGGGTTAGGGCTTCAACGTAAGAATTTGGAGAGGAAACACAGTTCAGCCCAAAGCTGTCACTTTTGAGGTAAATGAATTTTAAGACCTGTGACTAAATGTCTCGGCTAATGTTAAGGTGTCAGTGTTTTAATCATGAAATTGATGGTTATCTATCTTTTAGGACTACTGTAGTAATATGGAGCTTCATCTCTTGGGGAAATGGATTGCTTGTAGTAGAAGCACAGCTCACTCAGACTGAGGCCATTGTAAAGTTTCAGATCTGGTGCTTTTAGATTAGGGTTTTGACTACATTTATTTAGAGATAAAATAGCCACCAGTTAGAAGAATTTAGTCTTTTTACCTCAGTGTATTTCTAACGAACATTTTATTCCATTACTTTGATAACTGTGGGAGGAGAATTATAAACATTTCTTTCTGTAGACCCTTTGGAACCAAGGGGACATAGAAAACCAAACATTTTCTAGAAAAATAAGTACTCAATTTATAAATATTTCATTCATTTCTGAAGGATTAGACAATAGACATACAAAATGTTTTCAGTATCAATGATGCTATCCACCAAAGCTGTATAAATTAACAATTTGTTATTGGACACCATTTATGTGAGGAATGAAATGTCACTTGCCACATTATTTTCAGTCAGTCGAATTGCTTCTGAGTACTTGACGGTCTTCTATTTTGTACCAGTGAGATGCAGATATATATGTATATATGTATTTAAGATTCCTCTATTATGTATTGCCCCCGGCCCAAACATGCCAAATGAAAATATTTTCTGCCTACATCATGAATTGCTGTACACCATAAATAAAGCTGTCACAAAATGAATTTTTAGTTAACTGAAAAAAAAAATCAAGAAAAAATACATTTCCCTTTGTTTAGAATAGTAGTTGCCAAAATTGAATTATAAAATGTATTGTTTTTCATTGAAGAGCAAACCAAAAATAGACATGGACTCTCAGGGGATAATGTCCACTGGTACAGGGAAAGCAGATTTAGTGGGTATGTTTGCAATATGAGCCAGAGAATACTAATTTGTTATTCTAAAATGTAGCTTTCTATGTAACTTGAGGTATGAAGTGGGAATAGGCTGTTAATAATTATAATGGTTGGCTTACTTGTTGAATCTTCCAATAAGTGTTTTTATGACCACTAGAAAAAATGTGTGTAAATTTAAAAATAGTTATAAAGTATATTGAAAAGATAATTTTAAAATTGAAAAAGGAAAAAAAACAACTTTTAATATTCTGTTGTGGAATTATGACTCTCTTTCATCCTCCTCACATTTTCAGTAACACTTAGTATTATTGACATAACTTTGTCTTACTTGAATTGCTTCTTGAGCTCTACCATTCGCTGGTGGCTTTTGCTTTTAGCATTGTTGTGAAAAAATCAATTTTCAGTCTTTTTTTTTCTTTTTTGTGACTTCTTAATACTGTTTTTGAACAAAACCTTTAGTAGAATTTCAACATATCATGGAGCTGCTCTCAATCAGGAATTGACTCAGCCTTGTGCGGGGACTGAACTCTCTTTTTCCCTCTTCCTCCACCACTGCAACAATCATCAAGAGCCTCTTTGAAACCTCAGGACATCAGGAGCAAAGGGTGAATGTGGCTATTCCCAGCAATGCAGATCCATGTATTTACCTCTTCTTATTCTTTCTGTTTTCTCAAACTTTTCTGAGTCCAATTCTCACAACAAGTACCAATTAATATATGGCAAAGCCATATCTTGGTGGATTTAGATGTAGATAATTTGGCATCTCTTACCCACTCTTCATGCTGTACTGCTCAGGTTCCTTGAAACTAGCCTGTGTCATTTTGCACTCAAACATTTTTTTCATGACTTTCCCTCTAACTGGAACACAACTTTTTTTTTTTTTTTTTAAATCTCTTCCATTTGAAAACCTGTACATCATTTGGTAGTCATTTGTAGTATTCCAAATATAATTTACTGGTACTGTCAAACTAAATGAGATCTAGTACTTTTTATGACAATTATTTAACCCCTTGCTTATAATATGATTCAGCATATACTTGTGTTAATTGGTCAAAAGCCAATTGGTTTTTGGAGAGAAGAGTGTTCAGAAAGACACATAGACATCTGTCCACACCCATTTTTTCAGTCTAGAAAATTAAGAGATGGAACAGCTGATATTTCTATAAAATGCATGAAAACTGAGCTGGGAAGATGTGCTTAGACAGATCATAGAAGGTAAGCAATATTTAAGATACAGAAAAGAAGGCCATCAAAGAGAGTGAGAAGAAGCAGACACATCCTACATCTAAATTCTTTTTTGCTATACAAGGTAAATAAAATCAACATAAGTATAGTCTAGCCAAAATATGCAGCTGGCAAAATGGAGATATTGGGAAGCTGTAATAAAGAAACTAGAAAAAAATATTGCAAATTATTATATTCAGCTGCTTTCTGGTAGATAGAAATTGCTTGAGTTTAAGTTCAGGAGGAGAGTCAGTGGCCCCAGTGAATAATAGACTGGTGATATTCTAGACTTTAATCAAGGTGCTATATTGCTACAATTGTGAAAAAATGGTGGTCTTTTTGCATTTTGCAGAAAAAGCAATTTACTGGTTAGAACTTTCCTGTGTCTAAACAGATGTTTTATCATTTTTCTCATATTCCTTTGATACTTACTACTGTTTGTCTGCTAGTAAAAGTTGTCTTTTAAATAAATATTGATGGGAAAATTTGAGAGAGCCAGTAACACTTATTATTGACATATGTTTTGCATGGTCATGAATTTTTCCTCTTTTTAACATAGTGATTTAAAATATATTTATGCTTCCTGCTGTTAAAATTTCCGTAGATTTTAATATGGTTGGGAAAATATCAGTATGTGAGTGTGAGGTGTTTTTTATTTTTTTTAAAAAGAAAAACTCAGGTGTAAGAATTACTAGCAAATATATTTGAAAGGATAATTTTCAAGAAGTGAGGCATCATGCTGCATGAAAAATAAATGAGGATATACTGGAGAAAAAGGTTACTCAAAATTTGCCTCAGCGTGTCTATAGCGGTTCTTTAAAAGAGCTGTGTTATCTGTTCTTGATTCAGAGTGGTGTATGACTCTCATTGTGAAGTTTGGTTTTAAAGTTTGAGAAACCTTTACCACATGGTTGAGAATTTGTTGGTATGAATGTTATTTTTTTGCTATCATAGATTGTCCTGTGTTACGTTGACTCCAAAACCTTCAATTTGTTGAAGATATGGACATTTGGTGGCTATTTTCCAAGTTGCATACTATTGCAAAAAGAAAAAGCACAAGGATCTTTGAATATTAGATTTTTTAACCAACAAAACCAGAAGTTACCATGTACCTAGGGCCTAATAGTAATTAGTAAAGTAAAGAAGACAGTCGCCACAGGGGAAATTAAACTGACTGTCTCCTTGTTTGTTGGAATATCATGGGGCTTTTATGTGAGGAAAACATATTTGTTTTATTTAATAATCTAAATTGTGTAAATTTGCTTTATGCAAGGCTTTATTAGGAATTAGAAGAGCAAACGAAGCTAGGGACCTAGAGTTACCTTCTTTAGAAAACATATTGTGCCCTTGATATAATTAACAGATTGGTGTAGAAGTCAAACCTGATTACTGGGATAATGCATTCAAAAATGCCATGCAAAACACCATTCAAATGTTAGATATTGTTAGTTTATTAAAACATAAGCTTCTGGGCAAGGTAAAAAAGTAGCCAGAAAATACATATGCGTAATTAAACTTACTCCGTTTATCCTCTGTCCTCACATTATATACACACATATGTATTTGCACTCAAGTAATCCAAATTGTCGTATAATTTTTAAAATCTTCGTTGATGTTCAGTGTAAAATATGTGACTTTGTTATTGAAATACTTGCCTAGGAAAGACTTTAGCTATTCAAACATAAATAGGTCTAGAGATAATCGAGAGTTCAAAGATGGTGCAATGGGGAAAATAAGGTTTTGCAACAAAGAGAATTTGAGGCAAAATAAAGGAATATAAAATGAACACTAATTTTATCAGAGTTCTTTAATAGGAATATGATGTATAATAATTTATAATGTTTGAGGATTTCACAGAAATCAAGTTCCATCAGGTCTTAATAAGAGGCAGTTTCATTCCCTGTAGGAAAAAAGGAAAGTAAATGATCTGACATGTTTCATAAATGCCAGTGTCATTGGGAGGCATGATCTTACCTCTCTCTGATGACAGATAAACAGACAGAGAGAACACTTTTTAACAGAAAATGTCCAAAAATTGCACGGTGTTCAAGACAAATTGACCAGATTATCCAACGTAAAGCAGAGAACTAGAAAGATAACCAAAGAATATTTGTTTTTCCATCACAGGTGATGCAGTGATTTATAGAACAAACTATAACTTTAATAATCCAACTCTAGAAACTAAATGGCTAGGGAAACAGAGCAGCAGACACCAAAGATAATTTGTACCCTCTCTGACACTTCTGATGTTTTCCTAATGGTGTTGTTGCATAAACTTCAATCATCTCTTCCATTTGCTTTTGTTATGTCTCTTACATAGTTTTTCTGAACCTGACACCCTTGAACTCATCTGAGGCTCCCCAAAAGAATGACTAGGAGGATATGATGATAGGATGATAGATACACTAATGCTTAGCTATGTTGCATGTCTCTCATTTCTCACTGTACTTCCATGGTGAAGTTAAATGCTTTGAAGAAAGGTATCGCCCCCACAAAATATCAAACAGGTTATGAAGTGTCAGTTATCACAAGATATAAGAGTGTTTACTTCTTCATGTTTAAAATTTTGCATTTTGGGGGGATGTAGAAAACATAGGCCACTTATTAGAATGCCTACATTTTCAAGTCCATGTACTTTTAATGCATGTGATGATCCTAGCAGAAAGATGTATGCAATATACAGCAGGAATTGCGTGGGAGTCCTGAGAGGTCTGCCAGGGAGAATCTGCCTGTTTTGACAAGGAATGGGGTAGTGGAGAGACCCCCAGAAAGGGGAGAGAGTGATCTTTGAGTAAGTCAGAAAATAATAAGAGATTACCAATTTTGTATTTCAACAATCTTAGTAAAGTAAGACTTTCCTCTTATCATCACATTTGTCCCCCTTATCTCCAGTATGGGGCCCCAGAAGCTGTACAATGAGTACAGGGTGGGGCTTGGAGGAGGTGAGGAAGAACACAGGAAAGAGTACTGGAGAAAGACAGAAGCCTCACTCCACTGTTGGCCGGTGAGATTTGCTGGTCTTTTTAGGGAAGTGTTGAAATTTTATTTGGTTAAGATTAGAGTCTTAGTAGCTTAAAATACATCACCTAAGAATTGCTTATTAATTAATTTCTGAAAGCCGTTAAAGTGCTAAAGCTTATGCCCAAAATTTGATCTAGGAAAGAGGAAGATAAGGGCGCCAAAGCTGATTTTGGAGGTGTTAAAACTAAGTGATAGAAACAAGTAAAGTTTGTTATTCTTTCCTTAAGCCTTCGAGTCCAGGCTGTTCTGTAAACTGGTTACATGTGCTTTACTTCATTGAATCCTTATGAGATGGATTCTATTATTGTTATTATTTGAAGAATGTGCATTCAAGAGAGGTTATAAAACTTGTCTGAGTTCACACAGTTAGTGGATGGTAAGGCCAGATTTTGAAACTAGACACTAACCCTTATCCAGGATGGATAAGTATGAGAATTGGGTAAAATGGGAGGTAAGAGCCCATGACTGTGGACAGCAGCGGTATAAAAGCTCTGAAATAGATAAAGGATAGGAGATTTAAAGCCAGGGTTTGGGAACCAGACGATAAAATCAGAGACTAGAAAGCCTTTAGTGTTAGTCTACAGGGTCAAGACAAATTTTAATACAGCCAGGGTTAGTGCTTCAAGCAGAAAATACACAAGATCTGTGTGGTTAATCAGCAGAATGCTCAATAGAATGTGACAAGTACACTGGCAAACAGAATTCATTTACTCATTCAAGAAAAATATATTAAAAACTCTAGTACAGGCGAGATTTTGTATAAGGCCCAGAGATTGCATTAGTCAGCAAAGCAAATCAGGGCTTCTGTCCTCATGTGGCTTCTTTAGGAGGCAAAGTAAAAGTGGGTGTTTTGTCTTTTAGCTGCTTTTATGTTTCTAGTCCTGTACACGTGGCTTCCCAAACACAAAACAGTGTTCAGATCTGCTGGAAGGCAGTCCACCGCCGTCATCTTGTGCTCCCACTTGTCTTCCTGGGTGTGCCAAAATGACAAGGCCCTGACTATTCCTTCACCTGTGCCTTTTCTCAGGATTGTTTATGCAGCAGCCATTTCTGGAAACTGAGGCCATGCATCCCAGGAATGCATCATGTTTACCTGAGGTATGCTTGGTCTCCCCATGAGTAGAACAGAGGCTTGCTTAATGTGTATTGTAAAAGTAGTGTGCTCCTTAAACTCAGGGCTCCTCTCTGATGATACACCCTACTGAATATACAGTCTCTACCTAGCCCTTTGGGTTGCCCTGTGGAATTTAGGGCTTGGGGAATCAGCACTAACTGATCAACAACTGTGCTGATATTTCTGCTTTTGTTACCCAGGAGTCCTGTGTCTGCTGTCAAAGTCCATGGAGCTCGACAAGCTAATGAGTTAGCTTATACAGTTGTTGCAGTGTGAATCGTCCTGCTACAAGGTCCCCTCCCAATATCACACATATTGAAGTAGGGTAAAATTTCAACAGACTCCTCTTAGGAGCCATGCAGATTATTCAATCAGTCACTAGTATGAGATTGTGTTTGCCAGGAGAATCATTCTCTACTTTTTCATCACCAGTCCCAAAGGCAGAGATATCTATGGCCTCACAGAATGGTTGTCCTTGTTTATTGTTTTCTCTTTTCGTTATTTGGGTGTTTTTAAAGAAATGACTATTCGACCTAAAAATATTTGCTTAGTTTATCATGCTGTCAACCATACTTCAACCCACTTGGCAAACTGTTTTCTGAACAAAGTTGTCTTGTAATTATAAATGGAGACCATGGAGGTAGGAGAAAGATAAATGTTTACCACAAATCCCTAGGATGAATCTTTAAAAAGATGTCTACAACAGTTTTATTTGAAATGAAAGGCCAGAGTTGTACTAATTAGCACACTGGAAAGTGCTTCTTTACATGGTTTGTTTTATGGGAACAGAATAAATTTAGGACACAGTCTGATTTAAGATTTTTTTTTCCCTCCGAATATAGTATAGTTTCTAAGTATTCGTATCATGACATTCGAAAGTGAAAGACTTCAAGATTTTGTGGAAATAAGTGAGTTCATGAAAAATGCAAGCATAGGTCATAAGGATTATATTATATTGGCGAGTTTTTACTGTATTTTTTTCCCTCTCTTTGAGGCAATCCAATACTTGCAATCTTCTTTTCACGACTTCTCTTTGCTCACCGGACAATATTCACTGATGACAGTGAATCATTTTGAATAATCAAAGGTTACTGCATAAACCCTATCAGGTTTGTGCCTTCTAGGAACATGCTTATCAATTTATGGTGAAAGCTAGCAACTGCAGGCCTATATACAAAGAGAGAAAAACAAGAAACCCACACTGTATGAGTGATCTTCCTTTTAACATCTTTTTTAAAAAATATGATTTCCAGGACAATAGTGTATCAGAAAAGTGCGATTGCTTGGGCTTACCGTGACTACATGGCCCTGAATTCTTTCAAAAATATTTCTTATCAAATTAAATTTTCTAAAGTGTTGTCTAAAGCTGTATCTGTAGTTTAAAACACATACACTTCTAAAATTTTAGTTCTGCGAAGTATTAGCCACTAGAAGTTTCTGATAAACACAGATACACACGTAAACTGAACTGAGGTTTAAGTTTTCCTGAGATCCAATGACTAACCGTTAATATGTTTATCTGTAAGCTCTTCAAGTAGTACAGGGAGCCTGGCATTTAAATATTTGCTGGTTGAATGAATAAATGAGTGAGTTGTATCAGAGGGAATGGCTATGGATTAAATACATGTAATTGGATTTAATGCCTCTAGGCACTTGTACTGTAGATTCTGAGCCCAAACATTATGGTATTTTTTTTTTTTTTTTTCCTGAAGCAAATGCCTTGCTATTTTCAGGGACTGTTATGTGTTCACTTTCAGCAATGTAATGTGGAGGTGTCTGGAATCTCCTCAAAGCTAATCTATGAGAAAAGTTTGGTTTTGCTGAATTGGGAGATGACATTTCAAATCTAACTAAAGAACCAGATTAATATATTCTATAATTTTATGTCTTGGGCTATTGGGTAAGAATTTCAATTGCTTTATTTTTAGGAAGCTGGTCAGATAAGGTTGTTTTTGCCAGATAAAAAGTGACATGTATTTTCCTGTCATTTTTCTTTGATGTTTTTATTTCCTTTAAGAGAAATGATTTTACATTAAAACTTTTATTCTTATTCAGTATTTCCTTTCAACATTCTTTAAAAATATCTGCCAATGAAACTAATTCACCTTCTTGCAAAATGTTAACATTTTCAATTTTAAGTAGAAACCACCTTGCCAACAGTGTTATTTCAAAACGTTTGATTTGTCATGATATGTTCAGTCTATTTTTAAGATTCTCCAAATTGAATTTTGAGGTTGGTGCTTGTTCCAAGTTAGAGCAGCATGCAATATGTTGCAGTATGACTGAGTGGAGGAGAGAAAGAGATCCAGGAATAAATATATCTAGAAGAGTGCTCACAGAAAAATTCTGTCTTTTCATTTCCCCAGCAAAGAAGATTAACTTGCCAAATGGCATCTTGCCCTCAAAGTCATAATGAATCTCATTGATGAACAAGTGTGATAGTTACTTTTGATGAATATTTCCATTTATGTGAAGCACAAAATATTGCTGAAGAATAAATGAATTATCTGATTTCTCATTTTCAGTCAAAATAGTTTAGTGATTAGTCATATTGAGATGTTTGTGCACGATGCTGAGCACATAGTAGGTATTCAGTAAATACTAGTGAACGATGAGGTACTGAACATCCTTAAAAGAAAGCCTACTACTCGTCCTAACAAAGAATAATTTTCTTTTCTAATACCCAACACTAAATGCCAAGCACTGTTTAATTAGACATAAAAATGAGGATAAGACAACATTCTAGCCATCAGGAAGCTCACAGTGAAGTGAGGGATACAGACCTATAATACTAAGGGGGAAATATTGCTAAGGACATTAAGGAACCTTCATCAAGGAAGACTGTCCTCTTAGTGACATTTACAAGTATCTTGGAATAACTGGATTGAAACTCCACCTTTTTGAATAATCTGCTTTTTAAACAGCCATAGTTTCTTTTTATTTTCTATATGAATGCTATGTTTTAATTTAGCAAACACGTATACATTGTTTAACAGCAATACACATATCCCTTGGCACAAATCAGTGCTCCTCAGTAAACAATTTTGATTGAAAGAATGACTCTTTACTAGATTACATTTAGATTTTTAATATTAAACATGTTGATTTCTCTATCAAGAATGTCCCAATTTTAATTTTTTTCTTCTTACATTTATACTTTAAGGAAATCTATGATTTTTACTGACCCTCTTGTTACTCCTTAATTAGGCTTGGTGCATAATTATGACGTATTTTCCACAATTTTGGAAGAAAATCTGTGTTCTATAAAATTGGAGATTTTAAATCAGTAATCTGTTGCAGTTAACATTGTTTCCACATTTAATGGAATTTTTACGTCTTTAGCTTATGAAGGGCATTTTTATTTAATGTTCCAGAGTCAATCTAATAGGCTTAAAGTCTTTAATGTTTCATGTTGATTTGGTAGCTTTCTAGATGAAATAATTTATGAGTTTTTTTTTATTATGTACACTGGGAAAACAGGCCTCTTTTTGAGTCATATAAGAATACCTGCTGCTTTATTTTTGCATTTCTTTGTGAAGTGCTTTCCCTTTTATCCCCTTTGCTAAATCAGTGTGGAGCCCAAAGCATCGTTACAGCATAAGGAAAGAATTGAATTTCTACTTGGGAAATTGGATTTTGACGAGTTGGATTTCCCCAGTGGAGTATGAATGACAGTAACTCAAACTCTAAGAAAAGGGCATCTTTGGAATATCCTTGTAGAATAGTTCACAGAATCCTGGGCCATAATTTTAGTGTTCTTTTCTTTTACCCTACTAGATTGTAAATTTCCTCATGTGCCTTTCTTTAACTATCATGCATATAACCTGAGTGATGGACTGAAATGCAAACTGTGAAGATTGTCTTAACAAAGGTTGGGATGCAGTGCTAAATTCCTTAATCGTGTGAGGTTATCTGAGGAATTAAAGGAATTGAGGTCTACTGCTGAGGTACAGTGTCTATTTGTACAATAGAAGGATTCATTCTAGGAGTGGCACTGAGAAGATGCAGTCAGAAAAGAAGAAATGCCAAGCTGGGTGGACATTCAAAAGCTTCTGTGGATTTCTGTGGACGTATAATACCTCTTCATACCAAAATTAAAAATGCAGTTTTCCAATTATGTTGTCCAGACAGTATTGAAGTATTCCAATTTCCTTTATTATTATATCTCAATGATTTCACTGTTATATTGACATAGTTACTTGCTTTGTATCTTTTAAACACCTGACCACCTTGCTAAATGAAGTGATACCTTTTGGGCATTACTCAGTTGAGGATCCTGGGTCATGTTTTGTACCAAATGCAGGCAAAGAATTTAGCATTTGAGAAGGCAGTGTAGAAGTCTGTGCTGCTTATTAATGTTTGAGTCACTGAACTCAAATCATGTTTTAAAGTTTTTGTGATAATTATGAAAAAGCATGCTATATAACAGAGTTGAATGACCTGATGTTGACAACATTTAAAGTAGGTTACCTAGAATACTAGTTGATTACCTTGTTAGCATTATTGCAATTTATTAATTTAAATTGGGAAGGGTGCTTAAGAGTCACAGAATATGCTTATTAGAAGAAGCTATATTATTCAATTTTATAAAATATTCTCTTAAGGATAAAAAATAGTTTTCAAAATACTTGCATCAAAATCAGTAGCTATAGCTGGCTGAGCCAGCCCATTTTATTCTAGACTCATTGTAGCCCATTCTATTCTAGGACTGCTGGCCTAGAGACTTTAGCACATACCTGTTGAGCGATGTCTAGCAAAATGCTCACCTGTACAAGGTGTGAGAGGAGAAAGAGCCTCAAATTAGATGTTAAGATTGCTGGTCTCTAGAAACAGTCTATCTTTTATTCATGCCATTGAGCTTTTACTGAGAGACACAATGCTCCACCTAATGTGGGAGGTGTTTGGCAAATGTGGGCAGCTGTCACTTGTCTGGTGTCTTAGTTACATTCTGTGGAGCATCTTTTGACTTGTTTTCTCATTTGTAAAACTGAGGTATTAATGTGTGGTTGTGTTTCACAAAAGTTAATATGAACTTTAAATTAGATAATATATTTTTGGAAAAAGCCTTTTATTTGATACTATGATACATACATAAATATATATTTAATTATAAAAGTAAAATATGAAATATGTCTTCTTTTTAAAATATTCAATAAACCAGAACTCCATAAAATAAAAAGTGAAATTCTTCCAGGGCAAACCCTGCTGTTTATAGTTTAGTGTGGTATCTGATGATTTTAGCCGTGGTTATGTATAGAAGCAAACACATTTAACTTTGATATTGTTGCTGTTTTCAGTGTTATTATTTTATAAAAATTAAAAGATGTATGTATGTATGTTGGTGTAATTATATATACATATACATATAATCACTATATATATGTATTCATATAAAATCACATATGTACATATGTCCTACTGTAACTTGCCTTCTCCTTAGAAGTTAAATTTACATTGGGCACACTCTTCCTATATAAAATGTTTTACAGAATATATGATGATTTATAAAACCATTCCCTTTAGATTGAACATTCAGATTGTTTCTACTTATTGTTATTATATTGTATTATTATCATAAAAGTACTTAACATGAGATATACTCTCAACAAATTTTTAAGGGTAGAATACAGTATTGTTATCTGTGGGCACAATGTTGAACAGCAGATCTCTAAAGCATATTCATTTTGCATAATTGAAATTTTATACTTACTGAACAATTCTTCATTTCCTGGTCCTCCCAGCCTCTGGCAACCACCATCAGCACTATTCATAAGAGCCAAGATGTGGAAACAGTGTTACATGTTTACACACACTACACATAGAGCATTCACATACACTCCACACATACCATGCACATATACACACTACACACACTCTAAATGTACATACACCACAAACACCCATCATTCCAACACCACACGCACACACACACAATATCTGTTCTCTAGCCGCAGAACTCCTGCCCACTACAACACCAAACGAAAGACATATGGTTAAACTTAAAAGATTACTGGACTAAAGGTCCTATGCTTCAAATACGTCAACTTTTCCCAAATACATATGAAATTCAGTGCAATCTTAATCAAAATCTCAGCAGGTCGCTTTTTTTTCTGAGGGCGTGTCAAGTTTATTCTAAAGTCCATCTGGAAGACAAACTGTGCGAGAATAGCCAAGATATTTCTTAAAACAAAGTAGAATATTAAGGGATATTTCTTGCTATCAAAACATACAGAAGGTCGCAGTGATTAATATAGAATGGTTTGGTGTCCTGGGATATATTGGGATATATCAGTGACAAAAAAATAGAGTCTGTGAATATTGGAACCTGAGCATTAAGATAAGTGAACCATGTTAGTCCCTGCAACTTCATTTAATATTTTTAAAAAGGTAGTCTGCCCTTCTCTAATGGGAATATTACCTTAGCATAATGTCCTCAAGGTTCATCCATGTTGTTGCATATTGCAAAATTACCTTATTTTAAAAGGCAGACTATTTCATTGTATGTTTATAGCATATTATTTTCAGCCATTTATCCATCGATAGAAAATTAACATTTTTTCCACATCTTGGCTGTTATGAATAGTACTGATGGTGTGTATAGTGATGTGTATGTGCATGCCGTGTGTGTGTGTGTATGCCATGTGGTATGTGTATGTGGTGTGTAGTGTGTGTGGTGTGTCAGGTGTGTGTGTATAGTGTGTGAAGTGGGAGAGAAACAGGGATGAATACATTAGATGGTAGATCTGTGAGAATTATGTATGTAATTCTATGAATTTAGCAACTCCAAAGTCAAAAGAAAAGAAATCGTAAGGTTTTCTGTTTTGTTTTTGTTTTTGTTTTTGTTTTTGTTTTTTGTTTTTTGTTTTTTGACAGGGTCTTGCTTTGTGGTCCAGGCTGGAGTGCAGTGGCACGATCTCAGCTCATTGCAACCTCCTCCTCCCAGGTTCAGATGATTCCCCTGCCTCAGCCTCCCAGTAGCTGGGATTACAGGTGTGTGCCACCACGCCCGGCTAATTTTTACATTTTTATTAGAAATGGTGTTTCACCATGTTGGTCAGACTGGCCTCGAACTCATGAACCTCAGCCTCCCAAAGTGCTGGGATTACAGGCATGAGCCACCATGTCTAGTCAAAAAAGTAAAATTTTAAAGCAGTTCCTGATAAAATTCTGAGGAAGGAGGAGGGGTGACTGGGTCTGGAGGGAGGAGGATGGAGAAGACAATGATCTAATCAACCCCAAGATGTTTCCAAGGCTCTGCATGCTGGACGCAACTACCCTTTTTTCTTTTACCTTGGACAGTGCAAAGGCTCAATCTATAGCCATTAGAACTGTCTCCAGACTTAGCATACAGTTCCCTCTTCCAATCTACCATTTCAACCATATTTCAGGTTCTTTAAGTGTAAGTACTTGAGGCCTGCTATTTCCTACTGTGTGTGCAGGCTGCTCTCCAACAACTTCCTAGGTACTTCACTCCTTAATAAATCGAACACTTGTTGATATCCTAATATGCATCAGGTCCTCTGTTCTTGGAATTCATACCTGAACAGCATTAAAAATGTCCCATCCCTCAAGAAGCTTACATTCTAGTCATAATTCACAAGAAATTGTGTAGTGTGTTAGCAGATCTTAAGTGCAAAGGATAAATAAAAGTCGAACAGAGTGGGATCTAGCTGGAGAGTGGGTTGAACTTTCAAACAGGATGGTCAGGACAGAGCCAAAGACAAGATAACATTTGTACCAAGTCTTGAAGGAGATTGGTGGATTTATCAGTGGAAATACCTGGACTCTACACTAAATATCATGTTTTCATTACCCTTGATGCTCAAAACAAGATGTATATATTGGTCCATTTGCATGATGCTTGTCTGGTCTTCATTGTTTTATTTTGATTTATAGGTTTGTGACCTCTTTGTCTCCAGCTCTAGAAAGCTTACTATTAATAACTTTGAATATAGTTTAGGCTGTTCTGGTTTCCTCTGCAGGCATTAAAAGTCAAGCAAAATGAAATCAAGTGTTCTGCTTCTTTCAGTTTATAAATTCTGTAAAAATATGGACATGATTTTAAAGGCAAGAGGTTTCGATTTTGGTCAGTCCCAGGTAAATACTTGTTAAGTATTTGTGAAATGGAGGAAGGAATGTAGAGATTTGTACTCCATTCTCTTTCTCCCACACCTATCACATTTCTTGTAGTTTTTCAGTGACTTTCTTCTTTATTTTCACAGTGCTCTCATCAATTTTATGTTTTAAATTCTACTTTTTATTGCCTTCAAGATGACTTTTAATTGAGCCTTAGTATTTAGAATATTTTGCATTTTTTCTTATTTCTGCCGACCTCTTTATACTATCTTGTTCATCCTTGCTTGTCTTTTCCTTATGGCTCATTTTCCTGTTTCATTGATCTTGACACTTTTTGATGACACCAAGCAATTATTTTCAGAAATGCATTTTAAATCCCATTTAAACAATATTTGTCACTGCTGTGCTGTTCTATAGTGCCTTTAGAGAAAGATTCTGCTTTTTGTATAGATTATATTTGAAGTACAGTGTATAAAAGTATAGCTGGAAGATGTCTACACAATGCAGAATTATTGGCGGTACCATCACCATCAAAAGAACAAGCTCCTTGGCCTTCCTATCCCTATGAGCCTCCTGCCCCTCTGGCTCCCACGTGACTTGGGGGAGACATCTCTTAGTTGTTTTAGCATCTATCTTAGACAATCTCACTGTTTTAAAGCCTTGGATATAGCAAGTACAATGTAGTATTAACCCTGTGTACTCTGGAGCCAGATGCCTGAGTTTAAAACCCACTTTGACTGACCTGTGTCAGCTCCATGACTCAGGGAAAGCTACTTACCTTAATTTCCCTGGTCTTCCTTTTCCTGATCTATAAAATAGAAATAACCACTGATTTCAGGAGGATTAAATGAGTGAATGCAAGCACTCTATGAATGTTAGCATATTTATTCTTAATTTTATTTACTATTAATTATAAATTCCATAGTTTTAGTGTATTGTTTCTGTTTCCCAATCTTTGAAAGAGAACACGTATCAATTTTTAGCTTCTGGTACCAGGAAGGAATTTTGTCTACCTACCTCAATTTTTTCCAGGGGCTTGGAAGGACCCCTTCCTTCCTTCCTTCCATTTCTTCCCTCCCTCCCTGCCTCCCTCCCTCCTTCCTTTCCTTCCTTTCCTTCTTTTCCTTCCTTTCCTTCCTTTCCTTCCCTTCCTTCCCTTCCTTCCCTTCCTTCCTTCCTTCCCTTCCTTCCCTCCCTCCCTGCCTCCCTCCCTCCTTCCTTTCCTTCTTTTCCTTCCTTTCCTTCCCCTCCTTCCCTTCCTTCCTTTCTTTCCCTCCCTCCCTCCCTTCCTTCCTTCCTTCCTTCCTTCCTTCCTTCCTTCCTTCCTTCCTTCCTTCCTTCCTTCCTTCCTTCCTTCCTTCCTTCCTTTCTCCCTCCCCTTTCCCCTTTCCCCCCTCCTTCCTTCCTTCCTTCCTTCCTTCCTTCCTTCCTTCCTTCCTTCCTTCCTTCCTTCCTTCCTTCTTTCCTTCCTTCCTTCCTTCTGTTTTTTTGTTTGTTTGTTTTTGCTTTTGAGACAGGTTGATACAGGGTCTAATTCTGTCACCCAGGCTGGATTTCAGTGGTGTAACATTGACTCACTGCAGCCTCTACACTCCAGATTCAAGCTATCCTCCCACATGAGTCTCCCAACTAGTTGGGACTACAGACATCTGCCACCACGCCTGGCTAATTTTTGTATTTTTAGTAGAGACAGGGTTTTGACATGTTGCCCAGGCTGTTCTCGAACTCTTGGGCTAAAGCGATTCACCTGCCTTGGCCTCCCAAAGTGTTGGGATTACAGGTGTGAGCCACTGCAACTGGTCTTCCTACTTTCTTATTACACCTAGAATTAAAACAAAACAGAACAACAACAAAAGTGATTAGCCTAACCCCCATCTCATTTTCTTGCCATTAATGTTGTTTGCATCTGTAGAACTACTGCTTTGGGATTTTTCTCCTGCTCTGGCTCTTTGGTTCTAACTGCAATTGTGTCAGGAGTAATGTCTATATGTTTATATATCTTTGATAAAAGAACCTGCTGCCCATTATGTAATTTTTTTTAGGTTTTTAAGGATTTGGGGAGTTTTTTTTTTAAGGCAACAACTTTCCTCTTATGCATTACCTGTAGCTTGCTTGTCACCCAAGTTGTTTACAGTGACATAGAATGTGCTGTAATGTTCCATAGATGGGAACATAGGTGTGGTCATGTGAGGAAGCATGGTTCCCCGTGGCTTGGATTAGGGATCTTAATCAGGATTATGGTTGCCTGACATTATGGTCCCTGCCATGACTTGATTGTATTATCTCACATGTAGTTCATTTCACATTGCCAGTTTTTACAGCTGTATATTTTCATAGTGTTTTTGAATAAATAGCGAGCCGCAGGGAAGGACTAAAGGAAACCTGGGTTGCATGCTTTTAATCATGATTTTATCTTTTAAGTATATTGACATTTTGACTAAAAGATCAACTGTACACTTGCATGATACATATGCATGACTACATTTTCCTATAATAAAATAATTTATATTCCCAGTTCTCTTTCATATACACAGTAATTCATGGCTTTAAGAAATTAATTCTATCTTATTCAATCTCATAGTTTCATAGATATGTGAAACATATTTATAATACATTGATTAACAGTTTTATAGTAAGATACATAGCAGCACAGCCATTTTATAAGGTAACTAACTGAAGGTGATACAGATAATTTATTGACTTTTAGTTGGCTTTTAAAATGAATTACACATTTTTTTTTGAGGGGATGGAGGAATTGCCTGTATGGATTGAGTAAAATAGTTTACAGATTCTAGATTTTGCAATCAACCTACCCAATTTCTAGCAGTAAATTAAATAATATCTTAAAGTGTCTGAAACCAATGGTGCAATGTAATTCCACTATTGGAACTAATGATGAAAAGAAAAGAGATTAAGGAAATAGCTGAGAACAATGTTAAGTTGTAACTTACTGTTGCTTAAGGTTATTTAGATGATCTCCATGACATGGTGGGAATAAATTTGGAGATTTCTTAAATTTTGCAGATTATATCAATATAAAGTGTTTTAAAATTTATTTTAAATGCATTTTTCATATTCAGAGAATGTATTATTCAAGAAGCCAAAAAGCTACTTTTTAGCAAATAGTATTTATTTCTTATATTTTCTCATAAATCTATGAAACGTAAATTTGGTATATCATGAAATTAGAATTGAATTAAATGAGCATCTGTTTTAAAAAATAAGAATTGGAATAATTTAAAAATCATTCTCAAACCTTTTTCTTTTATAAAGTTATTTTTAAATTAAAATAATTCACACACAGAAACACACAGAAAATAATTGATAAGGATTCAATATATTAATTTATAAAATATTTAGTGGCAGTTTCAAGTATGATGGCAAAAGAATAAAGAATGATAAATCACACTCTTTCCTACACAGAGTTAAGAATCTAGTATAATTAAACTTAAACCAAATTATTGTCTCCCTTTAATTATTACTTCAAAAATCTAAGATTTAAATTCTGAGTTCTAATTTACATGATGGTAGGTTGACATTTATTTTTTTCTCTGATGAAGTTGAAATAAGAATAAAAATAGTTAATTAGAACATCTCACTGACAATATGCATACAGAAATAAAAATATATTGTGGTATGGAAATGAAATGCAGTCAAGATTAATGCTGAATTTGAATTGAAGCTTAATATAAAATGAGTAAGTAATGATTGTGAAGTTACATTACACTTACTTGTGAAGTAAGTGGTTAGGCTGTATGTGAATAAAAATATTCTGGATTCAGAAAATTATGACATTTTAAGTATCATTTCTGAACTGAAGGAAAATTTAAAAAGCAAAGGAAAGTTACAAAATTTAATTGTTGCGTTACAGTATTTTAATGTATTCTAACAAGTTTTTCAAGCTTATTTTTTAAAAAGGTTTTATATTTCTAAGAATGATTTCAGTATTTTGAAGGCCATTTCAAAATTTGGAGTCCTTAAATGTTATTGGCTCTTATAAAGACATAGCTAATAAAATGATTTTTTAAAAAAACCAATACTTTAATAGATAAAAAATAATATCTGTTTCAAAGGGTAGTCTTCAGACAGAAGAAATATAATACATGTAAAATTGCACAACCTATGATACATAGGGCATCCCAATGAATGCTGGTAAATGTTGAATCCAAGGGTGCAGGTGTACAAAATGTCCCTAAGGAAATAATGATAAAAGTTTCAACTTCAGTGAAAAGTGCTAGTTTTAGTGAAAAATTAGTTAAACATATTTATGATTGAGCTGTTTCTGATACTGGGTCACTTGATTTTCTTGTCGGTCTCAAACTTTTCTGTTTTCCTCCACTGTCTGCATTTGCAAAATTTCTTTATTTTCCTATTGTTTTAGAAGATATCTCACATTGTTGTAATGGGAAGAAATAGTCAGGTGAGTAAGAATGAAGCAGAAGCCATCTACTGTACTCTTATTGAATTTTCTGCTAAATTTCTCATCAGGTAATAAGAGCTCTGACTTACTTTGTAACAAGTAAGTGTCAAGTATGAGGCAAGGTGCTGTTTATATAGCATCCAATCCTGTGAAGTAGGTATTATCTACATTATATTGACAGATACTCCAAGACAGAGAGAGTTAAGGAGCTTATCCATATTCATACACTAAAAAATAATGGTGCCAATTTTGAAATCTGGGTCAGTATGACCCGAAGCTGAGTTCCCAACTGGAGGAAGTATCGTTCCTCTGACATGGTCCTAAACTTTGTAAACATTAAACAAAAATAGTCTACAGTAAGAATTACACATTATCAGGTTTTTTTTTGTTACATCATTTGAGTTGTTTATATTGAAATATATTTCAATATAAAATTATAGAGAACCCCCACATTAGAAATGGATTACGTTCCAGAAATTTATTTCTGTTATCAGATCTTAGAATGTAAGGATAAGAAACACAATGAAGGACTGACAAATGAAATCCGGAGAAGAATGAACAATTTTCCTAAGAAGTAAACTTAGAAATTGGACTATGGTATGGAATTGAAAAGTCGCAATCTGTAAGTTTGCGTTCAAGAGAGGTGAATTTATTAACTTGTGAAATATCACAGAAAAAAATTTTTTTGGGGGTACAAATTGTGACCTAACAGACTAAAGGGGGGGCTAATTTGAGGCAAGATAATTTCTTCTTGTGCTGACGAAGTATTGCCATCAGCCTGGGGTGGGCAGATTGCTGAAATTGTGTAAGTGCCTTGATAGGAACAAAAGCTTCAGAGGGAGTAGAAGAACGCCAGGCTAAAATGAAGGAGAAATCTTGTGAAGTATTTTTTTCTCTGCTTCAGAAAACATTTCAATAACATTTTGAAATGATTTTAAATTTGTCTTTCTCTCCTTCTGGTTAATTATTGAATGGTAGTGCAGGGATAATTTTAAAGTCAGCACATCATATGAATTACACTTGGGAGCAAAGGAGCTAAAAGATTGTATTTTTACTTAGCAAATTCCTGGCATCTAAATTTGTGGAACTTTTTAGTTAAAGGGCTATGATAGAAGTATATTTAAATTATTTTAAATATTGAATCAACTCTCTTTAACTGTTATATGCAAATGATAGATTATGATGTGTAGCATGAGCATATTACAATTAAAGCTCTAGTTTAAGAATGTGCATATATCACACAAAATTAAAAAGAATAATGATGAGACTCATCAAATTTACATGAAGTGATTTCCAATTTAGAAAATAGGATTTAAAAAAATTGTAGTTAGTGAGTTATAAGCAGAATTACATAAGACAGATATGGAAATTTTATAAACAAAATTTAAAATATTCTAATGTTTCAATATTCTACATGAACATATAGGGAAGCATAGACAATAGCCAAAAATATGTTCTACATTCATATACTAGTTCAAGTCCGAGTCTGGCTACTTTCTAAGTAGTGTGCCTTTTGTCAAATTATAAAGATACATTCCATCTGTTTTTTGAAAATGAGTGAGATGCTTAAATAGAGTACAGTTATCTCATTCAAAGTGTATGTTATTTCCTCTCAAGATTGTGAAGGTTCTGAGATTTAATTTTACTCTACTTGTAAGTGAAAAGGCAGCCTTCCTCCATTACATGAATGCTGACAGAAGACACAAGACTCTTGGGTCAGACGTAAAGGATGTTATTACTCATGACACAGTGAGCAGTATGAGCATCAGCATAGTTATATCTGTCTCCTTTGCCTCTCAGGTACCAGTGGAGCAATGCAATGGAACCAGGTAGATGTTATACAAGCAGTGGGTTTGCTTCACAGCTGAGGAATCCAGGACTAAGGGCCCAGAACTTTTTGATCAAGGATCAAACATTGTGGCAAATGGCAAACGAGCAGATTCCCTGTCCACCAGGGAGCAAGCAGTTACATGGTTGTCATACTCTGGTAGACTTGACCTATTTAGTTGCTTATGCGATTAGCTAGAAAAACTGCTAAGTATCAAGAGACAAATAAGCCTTGAAGTCTGGCGTGCTCAGCAATAACATACTGGATGCTCAGAGACCTGGAAGACTTCCTCTCCTCCCCCCCACCCCAAAAGAACACTCTGTGGCCCTACATATTCTTAGCTGCACTCAGATTTTCACATCATGTGTAAGGCTACTATCAATCTGACTCCAATCAGCAGGATGGCACCGACCTACACTATTCACCTCAACCATGTCTGCCTTCCTCAGGTTTCCAGATTTAGCTAGCTAAGCAAATCCTATAAATTTTAAAATATAGCTTAAAAAGACATGTAGCTTTCTCTTTAAGTCTCTGCACTGACCTTTCCTCTTGTCCAAGGGAACAAATCCAGGTACACTAGGGTATATTAGATTGCACAGGTTTCACCGTGGTCTCAAAGAGGGATGCATAGGACAATACTGTTCTCCATAAGAGTCTTGCCAGATAGTTGAAGTGACATAAATGCCTCTGTTTCCATAATGGTGTCATTGATAATTTCAGCTAAAATCAGGGACATATTTATTATCACGATTTCTAATTGAATCATATCAGCCATAAAAATAACCACCCACAGAGTGCACAGAAACATTCGGTCATTTCTTCCCCCTGGAAGCTCCTTGAATAGTGGCCTTTTCCAGAGAGATTGCCACATTCATCCGGGGACTACGTGATTGATTAGTAGTGTTTCATCAAACATTTGGAGGGCTCTTATGACCATTCCTTGGGTACAGGTTACAGCAAGCTTGGGGGGAAGACAATGAATAGCATTCACAAAAATAGTACAATCTTGGTGACACACATAGCACCCTTGGAGTGAAAATGTTAATTATGATAGTCATTCACCCATTGTGTGACCTACATCAGTCAAGGACACAGGTTGACAATGCCTCTGATGTGGCTTCCTGGCTAGGTTGTAAGCCTTAAGGTCTCCAATTCAGTTAAGCCTTTGTCTTTGGAGGGATAACCTGAGAACAGCAGTCTGATCTATAATATTTGTCTATACCAACTACCAGGTAGCATTCATCTATCCCATGGGACGATCTACTGATACAAATGGGGATGGAGATGAGAAGACATCTAAAGGTGGTGACAGGTGTTTTGCCTTGGAGCTACAGGAGCTAGGGTTGCCTCTTAATGTTTCTGATTGACTCCTTGGTAAACTTAGAGACTGGTGATCAAGACATGGCCACCACAATCAGGTGAAGAGTGGCAGATCTAGGAGTTGTTTAAATTTAAACAGCTTGCTATCCTTTAGGAGAGATGCACTGGGACACTGGGATGTGTTTCTTTGTGAGGAAGGCACCAGGGTGACTCTGAAAGACAAAAATATCATTGGTGTCTCTCCCTGCTCTATCCCTCTTGAATTCTAAGGCATTTCCTCCCCAGGTGTTGGAGTTGGTGCTCTCTCTGTACTCCCCCAACATCCGTGTGTCTCATTCTAGTACCCATAAACTCAACTTTTCCTCAATCATAATCTACCTGCACCCAAATGTTGCATCTGGAGTGTCAAATGGAAGAGGAATAAGGGCATTTAAAATAATTTTTTTTTCGAGACATAGTCTCACTCTGTCACACAGGCTGGAGTGCAGTGGAATGATCTCGGTTTATTTCAACCTCTGCCTCCCAGGTTCAGGCAATTCTCCCTGCCTCAGCCTCCCGAGTAGCTGAGACTACAGGCACATGCCACCATGCCTGGTTAATTTTTGTATTTTAGTAGAGATGGCAATTAATCATGTTGGCTAGGCTGGTCTTGAACTCCTGACCTCAGGTGATCCACCTGCCTCGGCCTCTCAAAGTGCTGGGATTACAGGGGTGAGCGACCACACTCGACAGGATAAGGGCATTTAAATAAAATGTGTTGAGGTGGATTACAATCCCTACTTTGCCTCCTGTGGGCCTCTATCACAGACTCAGGATCAGTGCACTCAGTTAGTGATCATTATCCTTATGACCTAAGAACAGTAACAACCCAACAAGTCAATTCAGGTGGCCAAACAAGAATTAAGTGTTACTTCCTTAGACCACCTTTGGTCCAGGTTGCCGTCTAGTCTGAGTACCTACCAGGCTGGCTTGAGGTTGTTTCTAAGGGCAAAAAAGTAGCACCATGACCAAAAAATGCATGGTGGCATTCCAAATTAAAAAAATAGACTCATGTAACTCCTCAACCATTTTATTTTGATTATTACCCATGAGATAATCAAGAAAAAAAATTAACCATTTGGGGAAACTGCCATATTCTGTGACCAAATTGCCTTTAGTAAAGTGTATGGATCAGGAGAAGGTGAAGGAGGTGGGGTCATGAATCTTTTTCTGTATATTTTTATACAGTATATTTTTATATGCCAACTCTTAATGACATCAGCATTTAAGAATGAAAAGGGGCATGAAATGTCCATTGGATACCTTGATTATTGGCCCACTGCTAGGTGACCTTTCGGACAAAAGTTGTATCATTGTCAGATGGAAAATGGTCTGGAAAGCCAAAAGCATGACACAGTTTAGTTTCATGGGCCACAATGATATAGCTGGAGTTGGCTAATCATCTTGGAATAGTAACAGTTTTCGTGACCCCTACCCACCCCACAAGCTTATTCCCTCAGATATAATCAGCCCTAGACAGCTTTGGGTAGCCCGGTCCAGCAATGAGCATCTTACTGCATAGCAGAGGAAAGGCAAGAGAGGAAACCTGCAACTCCTGGTAAATCAACCAGGTTTTTTCTCTAGATGTCACCAGTCAGATAAGTAAAAGCCCAGTGAGAGGAGGTTTTCCATTAATGCTGAGAGGTCAGAATTTTTATTTCATTACAGAGAAGATTGAGAAGAGGAGTGAATGATCTTACCTACAATAAGGCTGTAAAAATGAGTAGGCTGGATAGTTGGCTAATTAAATGAGATAATCAGGTTAATTACCAAATTGAGAAGTAAAATGAATTGTCTATAAAAGCAATTATCAGAAACACTCAGACAAGGCAGAGAATAAGTAACAACAGATTGACAAAGAGTGGTCAGTGTTTTCATTTTAGGACCTTCTACCACAGAGAGCCTTGGCTTGAGGTTTTCCTTTATTCACCGGTTTTCTATTATAGGCAGAAAGGTCCATTGTCTATTTGTGAACTTGAAACCAAAACTTAAAGTAGTCTTGGTCATGTACTCATACAGAGCAGTAACATACTTTGCAAAGTGATATCTTATCCACAATAATTTTTTTTGCCTAATACTCAAAAAGCCAACATTGCATAGCTAGTTTATGTAAGTTTTTATACCTGTGTGCGAATATTATAAAGAAATAACATTGTCTATTTTACATATTGCATATGAATTTCTACATCATAGAAAATATTATATATATATATACACACACACACGTATATACTATCTGGATATACACATATATACTATCTGGATATACACACATACATGCATGCACAGATTTATTTTATTTATATTTTTCCAAAGTTCAGTTCAGTATCACATATATGGAACATTTATACGTGCAAGACACTAAATACGGTTTAAACAATGATTAATATTGTTCTCTCTCTCTCTCTCTGCCTCCCTTTTTAGAAGGGTCTCTCTCTGTTTCCCAGGCTGGAGGGTAGTGGCACAATCTCAGCTTACTGCAGCCTTGACCTCCTGGGCTCAAGTGATCCTCCCACCTCAGCCTTCACAGTAGCTGGGACTACAGCTGTGTGCCACCACACCTGACTAATTTTTTGTACTTTTTGTGGAGATGGGGTTTCACCCTGTTGCCCAGGCTGGTCTTGAACCCTTGGACTCAAGGAATATGCCTGCCTCGGCCTCCCAAAGTGCTGGGATTACAGGCCTGAGCCACGCAATTGTAATTGTGGTTACAATTGCAATTATAATTGACTGTGGCCCAGTCGATACTGTTCTCTACGATAAATTCAAGGAATAAGAAAAACAGGCAAAACAAGAACACATTTAGAAAACATTTCCTACCAGATAAGGTATCATAAGGGCCAATTATTGAATCAATTATTGAAAACTAAGAGATCCAATATTTAAAATAATACTATTATAAGACTAGCCAGATCAGTTAATCAAAGTAGAAGAACCAAAAATAAATTTGGCATTTAACTGGCATTTCAAATCTATTTTTATTTTAAAAAAACATTAAGTGGTACCATAACAGTTGGCTTACTATTTGAAAAAACTAGTAAAAAAATACCAAATCAAACTACAGATGAATTAAAAAAACAAAATTTAAACCAAAATTAACTAGCTAGAAATATAATTGAAGTATTTATTTGAGCTCAGTGTGGCTAAACTATTTCTCAGGCTACTAAAATTTAAGAAACTATAATGGCTAAAGACTCTAACATATAACTTTCTTTCCTGGCAAATGATCTCAGATGCATATAAAACTTTGTCAGAATAAAGATATTTGCCAGTGCTCATGGATGATCCTTTTACTATCCCAAGTTAAACG
Organism: Chlorocebus sabaeus; assembly: GCF_047675955.1. NCBI lineage: Eukaryota > Metazoa > Chordata > Mammalia > Primates > Cercopithecidae > Chlorocebus > Chlorocebus sabaeus. The sequence goes on from NC_132913.1 coordinate 42,050,390, forward strand.
TTATTTTAAAGCACGCTGTTGGAATGTCTCTTGCATTCTCTTGTCCGAATGAAAATAGGATGACTAGGTTTGTTCCTGTGTGGGATAAAGCCTGAACAACTTTCTTCACCTTCATATGTTTATTACATTTATTGTATGCTTAATATGTACGAAGCACAACTCTGGGAAAATCAGGATGTACACATTCAGAAGCTTATGCAGTAGGGGTGTGGCTTGGGGTTGTCTCCTCCCACACACCTTCTAAATCTTCTGGAATGCATGGCCAGAGAGGGCTAGGAGACTTGGTATATGTCAAATGACAAGTTATATTAAAATGTGATGGGAGGGTGGTGACTCAAAACTGGTTCCATATGCTCTTGGAGTCTCTGCCAATGAAATACTTCCTCAGGAAAGATAAGTGTTCTGGGGGCAGTTTTCAGCGAATTTTCTCCCTCAGCCTCTCAAGTAGCTGGGACCACAGGTGCGCACCACCATGCCTGGCTAATTTTGTGTGTGTGCATGTGTGTGTGTGTGTATTTTTAGTAGAGATGGGGTTTCACCATATTGGCCAGGCTGGTCTCGAACTCCTGACCTTGTGATCTGCCCACCTTGGCCTCCCAAAGTGCTGGGATTACAGGCATGAGCCACCTTGCCCGGCCCACCCTATCACTTTCTTAGATGGGGGGAAACTTTGTTGCCTTTTGTCCCCTATCAGTTCATGAGCCCTCACTCCACTATACCATTGTCACTTCTTGCGCTACTCCCATGAGCTCTAGCAAGCCTTTGGTATCCAGAAACATCTAGTTAAGAAGCAAATTTCATTGTGTTTTTCAGCCATCTTAGGGAAATGGGATGGAGGAAGAAGAATTGTAGGTTTGTAGCAGAGATGGGTGGTATTTTACTTAATTCTGCCACATTTAATATACTAGCCTGGAATGAAGGGTCTGCTTCCTGTTCTTTCAGATTATCTTTAGAATAAAAAATACTTGAAGCCTCCTGTGTTTCCAGGTCTTTCACCAGTTTTCAATTGTTGGGCAAAGAAAAAAGTCCTGTTCAGCCTCCTTTTCTATTAGTGACAACTAAACAAAATTCTTTAAGAAGAAAATGATCTCATTTACCAGAAGTAGAAAATAACTTGGAATAACCTTGAAAAGAAATGTTTAGGACACATTTTAAGAGCATTGCAAAAAATAATTGGGTGACATTTATGTATTCCTTTGATAAATGCTTACTGAGTGATTATTGTACAAAAAACTTTGAATACCATTGTCCTGGATGAGAAGAGTCAATATTATAAAGGTAAAACTTGGCTCAAATTTATCTCTAAAATTAATACAATTTTAATCCAAAGCCCAGTAGAACCAAACAGATGCTTACATAATCAAGAAAATTTTGACAAACTGCCTTGTCATGGTGTGTGGGACACAGAATATATCCAACTTTTAGGTGAAAAAGAAGAGTTAGGACAAAAATTATAATATATATATACACTTTTAATTTTAAAAGGGTCTTTAAAAAATCTCTAAGCTTTCCTCATCTACCATTACTAATTCATGACTCTTCTATTGTGAAAGCTGTAGAATCTTCGGAATCTGTTGAGAAGACAAATTAGAAACCTCAAGTTGCTTGGAATTTCTTGTAGGACATTGATTTCATCGTAAAGCAGTGGTTCTGATCGCCAGACTAACCCCCTTCTTTTGTACTAAATAATTTTTTTTTTTTTTTAATCTGGGGAACTTTCATTCCCCAGATGAATGAATGAATGTTTTTTCATTCATATAGGTGCAGTACAATATTGGGAGTTGATATAGGCTTTTCAACTGTTTGCTTTGATTTATTTTGGCTCTCCTATAACCAGGTTAAAATATATAAACAGTTTATAATTTTCTTTGCTAGGTCATATGTCAGATTGACTATGAATCAAGCTAGAAAAAGGGCAGTAAAACTTCATTCTGGATATTGTATAAAATAATCTTAAGTAACATTTATTGAGCACTTCCTGTATATCTTATATAGTATATCTTATATATGTTAGTGTTTTACATTTAGTGTGTTCACTAATCCAGGCAGTATCCACAGGTAAGTATTGCTATCATTCCTGTTTTTCAAATGCAGAAACTGATGTTAGTAAGGCTAACTCATTAACCCAGGTTACACAGCTAGTAAGTAGCTGGAACTCACTCCTAATGACTATGTTGGATTGTTGAAGAGTTTCATTCATAACTTAGTAGTTAACAGGACCAATCACATATTTTTTTCTAATCTACTTGCCCTCTTTAGTAACTAGCTTGCAGTTGTGCTTCATTTCCTGCTCGGCACAGAGGTCTTTTCCACGTGCAAATCATGGAAAGCTCTGTGAAGCTTCTGTTTGAAGCACTGCTGATAAGAACCCCCATCCGTAATCTCTCCGAGATCATATTGTTAATGGTCCCCTGAGTTCTGCTCCACTTGTTTCCTGAACAGACTTTTCCATCATGCATGGAGCCCCGGATCAAAGTGGCCTTTCCATCCTCTGGTTCTTTCTATACTCTATTTAGCAGAAATTACTTCTATTAGAATCCAAAGATTTTTTTTTTTCTTTTTCTTATGTTGTTGACTGCTTCAGTGAATTCTGGTAGAACATAGGTTTAGATAGATACGCTAATTTGCCACTTCTCAAGACAAATTTGGGATGTTTTATCACTGGTTTAGCAAAATATGTACTATGTAAAATATGTAATATAAATTATCTTGATACTATCCAGTCACTTGAATCAAATTTCATATCTAGAGATGGAAATGTATAACTCCTGTTATTGAGCTTATAAATGCAGCCTTTTTGCCCTAAGGATACAATGTTAACACTGTGTGAGAGAGAGCTTTAGTTATAGGCCCCGATGATGTCAACTGGCATCTTCCTCATATAGGACAATGCTTTACAGTCCTACTGAACCAGAGATAAATGCATTATCCCTTTAATGTTATTGAGTTTACATGCCCAGATAAATAGTCACAATTTGTTGCCTTTAAAAATGTGTGTATTAATCAACCTGTTGTGTGGTCCACATATTTGCCACTGACTGGTCAACTGCTACATTTCTCCTACAATGTCTTAAATTCTGGTCTCATCACATTCTCTCCTACCCTGTCATTACTTCCTCAACAGTTCTGTTAATATTATTGCTTAAGACACATTTTTGAAAAGTTTAATTTTCTTTTTAAAACTAAATTGAGTAATTTATTTTGTTGTTCACCTAATTGTGTGACTTTTGACATAAGGTGACAGCTCTATTCCCAGGGCACATGCAATACGATAAATTACTAGCAAATCTTTCACATATATAGTGTCCAATATAATGTATAAGTATAAAAATATTATAATCCTCAACATATGTATCAGATATAAAATGAAGTATGTTGACTGGGTGCGGTGGCTCACGCTTGTAATCCTAACACTTTGGGAGACTGAGGTGGGCTGATCACCTGAAGTCAGGAGTTCGAGACCAGACTGGCCAACATGGTGGAACCTTGTCTCTACTAAAAATACAAAATTACCCAGGCGTGGTGGCAGGATCCTGTAATCCCACCTACTCAGGAGGCTGAGGCAGGAGAATCATTTGAACCTGGGAGGCGGAGTTTTCTGTGAGCCAAGATCGCGCCTTTGCACTCTAGCCTGGGCAACAAGAGCGAGACTCTGTCTCAAAAAATAAATAAATAAATAAATAAATGAAACAAAATAAAATAAATGAAATATGTTAAGGGAGGAAATCTCTCAATACATAAAATGTACAAAAATCATTTTTACTCACCTTTTAATCTTTTTATTTTATAATTATCTCCATAGAAATGCCTTCACAGGCCTTCAGGTAAAAATTTGTAGTCAATGACTTTATATGCCTTATCATGAAAGATGACACTCAGGAATATTTTGTAATCTTTACTAAGTTCTAAGTTCTAAGAAGAAAGTGGTAGAAACAGCGTTTAATATAAGATAGGAAATGTAACAGCTAATACTTTTAGAGCCAGAAAGCAATTCTGGACAAGATTACAACCGTAAGAAAGACGGTTAAAGCAGGCATCATGACTTGCACAAAAGCAAGGCTTGTGTGTATACGGTGTGCTGAATGTGCAGGAATAGCTGCTACTGTCCCTAGGAGTCAGGCAAATGAGTTGCCTAATTCGCTTGACTTCTTTTCAATATAAACATTTCCTTTAAAGCCATATCTGTATATAAATTATTTTTTTCTGTATCTTTTTTTTTTCTCCTTAAGGAAGAGGGTCTTCTCAGCTTCTTCAATATATGTTTCAATTTTAACTAAATCCTAAAAAGGTAAACATACATGGTTATTAATTCAGATGTAGACAATACCCAGAAATTTTAAAAATCTCAATGGCTAATTCTATTCCAAAGATCTATATCAATAATTGGTAATAGCAAGCAGGAACTGCATCTTTTGTTCAGTTCTTTTTTATCTCCTCTTTCTTCCTTTTGAATCTGCATTAGACATTAGTATTGATTGTGTAGTCAGCTTTCAATGTTGTCCTTTGTAATTTATTTATAGGACTATCACACATGCCCATGTTTACCAGAAACAATCAATGACTAAATAGATGGAAAATGTATTAATTAACCCAGTATCAAACTTGGGTGTACTTATGCATAGGCATACATGAAGTGCTCATGCATTTTGACTTGAGAGAGAAATGCCCTTCCTGTCTTCCTTGTATGTTATATTTTTTCTGTCAATCTATGAGGCCTGCATAAGCAGATTCCTTACTTGTTCCCTGATTCAATTATTAATATTCATTGCCTCACTGCAGGCCCTTCAGCCATACTAGACAGAATACTGCTGTTCATACTTACCAAGCCTGTATCCATCTCAGGGTCTTCGCATTTACTGTCCTTTTGCAGAAACCGAGTTCTTCCACTTATTTCCGTGGTTTTCTTTGCTCACTTTATTTACATACCTACTCATCAGGGAAGTGTTGCTTGGCAATAACTTAATAAATATGTGTGTCCCACCATAGTGCTTTAGTATTTTTCAGAGAATTGATCACTGCCTGCAAGCCAATTATTTGTTTGCTTGCTTACTTTTTTCCTCTCTTTTCATTAGAATGCAAACTTCATGAGGGTGTTGTTTTGCCTCGCATGTAGTAGATTCGCAAAACTGTGAATGATATAATGAAGAAAACTGTATTTGAAATTCAGAATATTCTTAAATACAAAGGAGTAAATTACTTAACACGATCAAACAGTTAAAAAATTTTATAAAAGTAGCTGCAGTATGTGAGTAAAAAATGCCTTACACAATATTATGCAAAAAGAATATTGCTGTTGGGACTTGATCAAAGTCTTTAAAAAGTTGCTCATTTAAAAATAGCTTCTACACTATAGTTTGGATGTCACTGATTAAAAAGGAAAAAGCGCATCATCATTTGGTTTTTGTTTTTGACCTGTTTTTAACTTTTCCTTTTATGCAGCATACATTTTAGAATGCCTGCTGTATCACGCAGTGTAGTATATGAATAAATGAAATCCCAAAGCTGAAGGAGCTCATTTCTATTTGGAAATAAAAGCACATTCACAAATATTTTTAAAGGCATGTGAACTGGTGAAAACAGAAAAGTACTGACAAATGACTGTAATAAAAGTTATACATATGGTGTTTCATAAATGCAAATAATTGTATATTGGTAGGCTCTATCTTTATAAATTTAGACCATAAAATAATGGATAGAAAAATTTTGAATACATCAGCAGATGTCATAGCAAATAACTTTCACCATTAAACTTTCAGTTTATGTAAGCCTTAGGAAAGACAGATTTTCCCGAGGTGATGTTTGCATGCAAGTATTAATAATTATTCTGTACACACATTCTAAAATATGGATGTAAAATGTAGCCCTTGTATCCTTATTGCAGTTTCTCATTGGCCTTTACATTAATCAGGATATTAGTTTCATATCTGAAAGATAAAGCCCTGTGAGTGATTTTAAACAGTTTATGACTTTATTTTTCTTCTCCTGGCAAGTCATTTGGCCCTAAGGCATTATATCACATCTATGGCAGTCCTCAGTATAAAAATAATTAATGTGAGGAAACAAGAATACCACAATCATTTGAGTGCATTAATTGCATTCAAGATACAATCTTTTTCTTCCCCCTGATAATAAGAACCTATGTTTGGTTTTCTTCCCATTAATTTCATACTTCTTTTGCATTCCAATAATAACCTGTAGTCTGCAGCCTTAATCATGATAAGCAGTCTCAAATCACTTTATCTCATCACAGTGTTGGATAAACACTTCTGATTTAAATTTCAATAATTCTACATTAGCAGTGCCGATAGGAACCTTCCATGTCTGATGGAAATTCTGCACAGGGATTACTTAGTAATTATTGGTTTCATTGAGGTTTATGTTAGAGCCGGAGTTAGCTTTTTTGCCAGAAATCCAAGCCCCAGAGAGCAACGTGGACCAAGTTTGCACAATCACTGCTGTTCACCTATTAGATGTATCATAAAAAATGAAATTAAAGTCTCTCTAGTGAGTGATCAAACTGTCTAAAAAACTCATAGAATTTTAGGATTATGGAAATTTAAAGATGAGACAGCTCTATTAGGTTATCTAATCAACCTATCTCCCCGCTCTTTCTCTTGAGGGACTGTTCTTTTAATGCCATTTTTGATTATTTTGTCTAGTCAACTGAAATGATTTGGTCCATAAGACTTCTATAATTCCCCCAGGATAACTTTCCCTGCTCTAATAGATTTCATTGTTAGGAAGTGCTTCCTAATTACTAAACCTTCCCATTCACCCCCTTTAATTCATGCCGTTCTCGTATTTTAACCTTTGTTTTACTGTCCATTCGTTCCTGTACCTTGTATAAAACCCACATCCCAAATAAGTATTGCCTGTATCCCATTGAGATTCAAAACATGGTCAATAAAAACATGTCCAACAAAGTCATATTTGTTAAATAAGAAAATTTCTTATTTCATGTCTTGTAGAAACTGATGTAATCATTTTTATACTATTATCTCTCTCTCCATGTTCTTATATGAAATAATGAGCCACACTTGATCATGCAAAGCTATTTACACCCCCTTTTCAGTGGAAGAAAAGTTAGAATAAATACTCCCTTTATCATATATTAACTTATATATGATATATGGGTTATATGGTATGATAAAAGTGTACTTCATTTCCTGATACTTTTATCATACCATATATAACCTTGGACTCCTCTAGGTTATGGAGAACAACATAGCCTTTCTCAATTTCTGAAATTATTTGAAGTATGGGTTTTGGATTAGAGTTAACATTGAAAATATTTTCCCACCGAAATAGCTACGGAGGGAAACTAGATACAAGTTTTTAAATTTGACACAAACTAGTTGTTTGCATCCTGTCACAGACCAATATTGTTCAAAAGAAACATCTACTCCATCTGGAGAACAGAAGAATTGAGATAGCATCATTATTACTTCATTTTACTTAGCAGTTATTTGCATCAAACATTTTCCTGAGTGTTTTACATGTGATATCTCAGTTATTTCTCAGAATTCCAACTACAGGTATTATTCTCTTTTGTCAGATGAAGAAACTAAAGCTTAGAGAGAGACTAGAAAAGCCATACACCTAATAAAAATGTCTGATTCTAAATCCTGGTTTTAACCTTACTTCTATGCTGCCATTCTATACTTATTTTGAAACTTTAAAAAAATGTGTAATGACAAGAGTATGCAGACATTTAAGAAACTACTGTTTTCTTTAATTGGTCTGTGATTACATGCATAGAAGTTTCAAAACTTCTGAAAAACTTAAGTGTGGACAAAACACAAGTGATTCTTTTGACATTTTGTCCGTTTTGTTAGAATTCAGCAGCCAGCTAAACATAATAGAAATCCAATAGAGCTTGAGCTGCAGCTGCAAAAGCCTTTTTTTTTTTTTTTTTTTTTTAAATCATCTTGTGAAATTCTACTGCAGGCCATCAGGGACTGCCAGGCAGTCCCTGCAATAGCCAAGATCATGAGGCAAGGCCAGAATGTGTCTATAATCCCAGCTACTCTGAAGGCAGAGGCAGGATTGCTTGAGCCTAAGAGTTCGAGACCAGCCTGAGCGACATAGTGAGACCATGTCTTTGAAAAAGAAAAGAAAAAAACCAAAGATCATGAGGTAACTATTGCAACTCAGCATATAGTGAATGAAAGGTATGGGCAGAGGCTGAAATGGGCCCAGAACTTTGTTCTAGTTTCATGGCCAAGCAAAAGTTACAAAATGGAAACTTTTAAATAACTTTTTATTGTTAGGGTTTGCAAACAAACACAAATGTGGAGATGATATTATAGTAAACTCCCATATACCCATCCTCAGATTCAATCAGTATCAGTGACAAATAATCAATGCTTAATTTTCTTTTTCTGTTGAATTTTTCAGTTGAACACTTAGAATCATGACATTTTATCACTAAATACTTCTGTGTTTTTCAAATTAATGATATCGTCTTCTCTAAACACAGTAACATTTTATATTTATTTATTTATTTATTTATTTATTTATTTATTTATTTAGAGATGAAGTCTTGTTTTGTCACCAGGATGGAGTGCAGTGGCGTGATCTCGACTCACTGCAACCTCTGCCTCCTGGGTTCAAGTGATTCTCCTGCCTCAGCCTCCTGAGTAGCTGGGACTACAGGTGTGCACCACCATGCCCAGCTAATTTTTGTATTTTTAGTAGAGATGGGGTTTTACCCTGTTGACCAGGATGGATTCAATCTCTTGACCTCGTGATCCACCCACTTTGCCCTCCCAAAGTGCTGGGATTGCAGGCATGAGCCACCACTCCCAGCCACAATACCATTATTATAGCTAACAAACTTAAGTTTAACGTATAATACTGAATTTATATTTAAGTTTTCCACATTGGCAAAAAAAATCCCTTTATACTGGGTATGTTCAAATTCAGAACAAAACAAGCTGTGTGCTTTGCATTTGTTGTGTTTTTGTCTATTAAGATTTTTTAATTTGAAATAATTTTAGAATTATGGAAACATTGTAAAATAGCACAGAATTGGATAATACTCTTCCCTCAGCTTCTACTAGTATTAACATCTTACATAGCCATAGTGCAATAATCAAAACCAAGAAATTAACATTGATCACAATATTATTAATTAACCTACTGGTGAATTCAAATTCCACCAGTTGTTTTCATTAATTATTTTTTCCTTCTTCTTCCAGGATCCAACCCAGGATCCCTTGTTGCATAGACAGCCCACTTTCTCTCCCAACGTTATCAAGTTATTGAAGAAACCGAAACAATTGATAGGATTTCTACATTCTGAATTTTTCTGTTTATCAGAATGTTAGTCACTATGTATCTTTAGCCATTGTATTCCCTGAAAATTAGAAGATAGACCAAATGATTTGATTTGATTCAGTGTCATCATTTTTGACTAAAATATTTCAAAGGCGATGCTGTATACTTAATATTGTATCACATCAGGAGACACAACATTTGCTTGTCCCATTTTAGTGGTGTTTGGAGGTTGAAGGGTGCAGATGCTTGCAGCCAGGTTGTTCTATTGTAAATTTTCCCATCAACTTTTCTCCTGATGGTTTTAGTATTATGAACAAAAGTTCTCTGAAAAGAGATTTGGAAGACAGAAACTTTATTCTAGTGAACAGTTTGCAACCCGGCAGATAGAGCTTTCAGTGTCTAAATTCCTTTTCAGAGAACGTTTATTCATAGTATCCATTGGTAATCATTGCATGAATCACTTATTTCATTTGAGGTTGCAAAATGATGGTAATTTTCTAATTTTATTGTTTCTCTTAAGATTTATTGTCTAGAATTACTCTGTAAAAGAAAATTTGCCCTTAACAACTAAAGTGATTTAGTTACCCTGAATTTTAATTTCTCCCTTTAATTACCAACTTTTAGAGTAAAGGGTTGGTGCTGCAACTACCTTCAGTTGAAACAAGAGATTTGATTTTCTCTTTCATTTTGTTTGAGTAATTTGTCTCTGTATCACATCTATGTTTTTAAGTATCATCATGAGCTCCTGGATATTATACATTCAATGTTTCTCTTAATTATGCTCGTTCTTCTTTTCCATGCTCAAATTCCTTGTCTCTTATCAGTACTAGTCCAGTCAAGCTGGCCCTCATGCCCTTTGCACACAATTTCATTAGACATTGGCAGTTTTCTTGTTCGTCAGCACAAGCTGTCAGTCTCATCTTGTGCATTTTTTGCCCCAGATCTGGAATGAGCCGATCCTTCAAAAAGCCCAAATTTGTCTCTTTGTGAAAGAAGGTGAAAATGGTATTAGGAGATAATAGCCTGGATGTGAGAGTCAAGACATAGACACTATTTCTTGAAAGTGCATTATTTTCATGAGCAGATTACTAGGCAACTGACTGTTAGAAAACAATCCACTACAAAGTTTAAGGTAGGAAATTTTGTTTTGAAAATATTTTCCCTGTATCCCTTCAAAGCCAAGCTATCTACAAATCAGTTTCTGCACAGTAATTGCAACAAGATTTCATTAGCGTATTTTGTACCTTCCTTGGGATGGCTTTCTAATTTAAAGAACAGCCTACTTCAAAAGCTTACAGTGGCTGAGCAGATATGCTAGCAGTGACTTTTCCAAAAAAGAACAAGAGAATATGTGACTTTTTTTTTTTTTTTTTTGAGATGGAGTCTCGCTTTGTTATCCAGGCTAGAGTTTAGTGGTACGATCTGAGCTCGCTGCAACTTTGCCTCCCTGGTTCACGCAATTTTCCTGTGTCAGCCTTCCGCGTAGCTGGGTCTACAGGCGTGTGCCACCACACCCGGCTATTTTTTGTATTTTTAGTAGAGACCAGGTTTCATATGTGAGCCTGGCTGGTCTCGAACTCCTGACCTCAGGTGATCCATTCGCCTCGGACTCCCAAAATGCTGGGATTACAGGGGTGAACCACTGCACCCAGCCTGAATACGTGAATTTTTTTTTAAATGTGCATCTGTTGACAACAGAACTACACCAAAGAGTGCAATCATTCTACTTTCTTATTTCTGGACTTAATGTATGACAATGTTACTGTTCACTACCTATACAGTATTACACTTGCCAAACTTAATGATGATGTTCTCCACGAAACCGTCAGAAACAAGGCAGCAGTGTAACATTTTTCTGACTTCAGTAAATAGTTTTGTAATATATTTGCAGATGTTTACAAATGAACATGAGCAGGTTTGCAAATATCTGAGGTGGAATAAGTCAAATGTATGTGATAATGTAAATTTTCTTAATATGTGAGATTGAAACTACGGTACTAAATCTACAGTACTAAAATTCATTATACTTTATATTTTTGATCTGTATGCCTCGTAATTATCTTGAACCACTAAGGCATTTCTGCAGCTCTAACTGACCTAGGATGACATTTACAAATGATCTGTTCAATTTCTCTAATTGACCAAATGAAATAGTACTGTGGCAAATACTAGAATTGGATCCATGAAAATCTATCCATTCATTTTTACAAATAAAATAGTTTTCTTTCCTCTTGTCATTTCTTCATTGACAAGATGAACTGTAACCAGTTTAGTTAATGTAGTTGACACTTTATGTAGCAGTTTCTGAACATTTTGCTGTGCTAATGAATACTATGTTTGAATGGGAGTAAACATACCTGTTTGATTACAGGAGTAAAGTTTTTGTTCCTCCAAATAAATGAAACATTAATTAATATGCTAATAAGATACTTTTAAATATATATCTTTAAATTGCTCAAATTATTTAAATAAAGTATATTTTCTAAAAGTACCAGCAGTTGAATTCACAGTATATCAAAAATAGTTGAATAAAATAATCTGATATAGTAGACAGAAACAGTTTGTGGTACCATAATTCTAAATGCTTTTAGCTTGACTAAGTAATAGTGTAATATTTGTTAAATTTGGCACTGGATATTATATGAAACCATTAATATAAGTATATAATTACTATGTATTAATCATATGTAATTAATATTTAACATTAATATGTTTCTTATGCATATTAATATATTCAAATCTGATATTTTTATAACATGAAAGATATTATTTTTATGAAGTACATGTTTGAAGTACATTGCTTGACTACTGGGAACCTGAACAGATGTTTCTAATAATTTACATTGCAAAATAATATTGATATGGTACTAATAAAAAGTATGGTACATACAATCATGCATATGCAACATTGAGTTGACTTTTAATCCTTTATTACTGCACAATCAATGGAATTATATGAATAATAATCAAAAGGACAAAAGGCAGTGATAAAATAAAGAACAGCTAATGTTTTGATAGAGAATTAGAAGGGCAGAAGGAGATAGAAAAGAGAGAGAGAGAGGGAGAGAGAAAGAAAAAGAGGCCAGGATAAAGTAAAGAGATTTGCAGTACCATAGAAACTTACCACATTATTTTTTTTTACATCAAGTCAATGACTAAAATCCAGCAATAATCATGGTTTTATTTATTCAGTCTTTTATCTCTTCAACCAGCAGATATTTAGAGCATCTACCATGTGGTAAGAACATAGATCCTAATGCCTATATCTCTCAAATGTAAACTCCTTCTCTGATCTTACTGCCTTCATTGACTCTTGAATATATCAATTCCTTGTTTTTTATTGCCCTTTTCAATATAGTGTATATCTGCATTACAAACTCACTTCATATATTGCCTCGTAAGTAGTGTCCCCAATCTTAGCCCAATATAAATTAGTTTGTTTCCTGTTATCACAATATTTATACACATACATCTTAGTTTATTTGTACTACTTTTTTGTAAGGTGTTTATATTTTTGCCTTTTTTTTTTTTTTTTTGATACAGAGTCTCGCTCTGTCACCCAGGCTGGAGTGCAGTGGCGCGATCTCCACTCACTGCAAGCTCCGCCACCTCCCGGGTTCACGCCATTCTCCTGCCTCAGCCTGCCGAGAAGCTGGGACTACAGGCGCCCGCCACCTAGCCCAGCTAATTTTTTTGTATTTTCAGTAGAAATGGGGTTTCACCGTGTTTCCCAGGATGATCTCGATCTCCTGACCTCGTGATCCCCCTGCCTCGGCCTCCCTGTAGAAGACTGTGATGTCCATGGAGTCAGGGGTTTTGTGTAATTTATTCATCTTTGATCTTATGACATTTTAGTGTTTAGCATAAAGAAAGTACTCATCATATAATTGTTGAATAAATAAATTAATGAATGAAGAGCTACAACTTCCTTGAATTAAAACTTATTGGTGTATAGAGTTTTGTTTGTTCCCTTTGGAATGAGAAATTGAGAAAATTATATTTGGCTTTAAATTGCCCTATACTTAGGCCTGATGTAGTATGGCTCACACCTGTAATCCTAGCACTTTGGAAGGCGGAGGTGGATGAATCACTTGAGCTCAAGAGTTGGAGACCAGCCTGAGCAACATGGTTAAACCACATCTCTACAAAACATACAAAAATCAGCTGGGCGTGGTGGCATACACCTGTAGTCCCAGCTACTTGGTGGGCTGAGGCGGGAAGGATCACTTGAGCCTGGAAGGTCATAGGTGCAGTGAGCTGCGATCGTGCCACTGCACTCCAGTCTGGATGACGGAGTGGGATCTCATCTCAAGAAAAATAAAAATAAAAAATTGCCCTATACTTAAGAATGTATTACTGTCATATTATTTTTATTAATATTTATTCTTGATATATTCACACTAGTCTCCTTAAATATTAAATATCAACTTTTCATTTTAACAATGGTTTGAGTGCCTAAAATATGACAGACTATGTAAATTCCACTGCAACAAATTTGTGTTTTAAAAGTGATTTTAAAGTCAAGAATTTTTCGAGGTTCTACCACAAATAAAACTAGTGAATAATCTATAAGAAGCTTAAGACATACCTCTTATTTGCAATGATATTTCTTGTGTTGAGAAAAAATATAAATGTATTTTAAAAATAGGAAAACAGTGTTTATTTTTAAACTATGTAACACAAACCATTGTCATGTATGGAAATCAGGGAGCTGAATCCAGCCACAAGAAAAGAACGTTTCAGAAACCGGATGAATAGTTGTGTAACTGGAAGATGGCTTATGTAAAAACCACATTAATAACTTACCTTGCAGGGTTGCAGACCAAAACAACTGCTGTGCACTAATGACTGCAGTGGGGTCTTCTCAAAAGTAATGCAGTGAAGCATGTGCGAATCCTCTTTATGGGAAAATAGTATGTGGATGATTTGGTGTTGCAGTTCTGTGCCATCTGTTTTGAGTATTTCTCTTAAGATAAAGTTCAATCTGCTTACTATGGTTTCATGGTTTTCTGTGACCCGGTCACTGCTTGTTTACTTGATGTCTCTCCGCTTTCTTTTTAATAGTCTATGCCTTGTTTATAACTTGTTTTCTTTAACACATTGAAGGTACTATCTGACTTCCCTTTTGAGCATGCTGATAGGCAGATCTCTTGGCCTGGAACAGTCTTCCTCTCAACTTCCCCTTCCCTGTCATCCTTCTGTGTTTTTCCTACCTTGGGAAGTCTTCTCACTCTTCTTGACCTCATGCTCAGGGTGAATGCCCAGCTTTGTGTTCCAAAAGTGCCTGGGATGGAATTCTCAAACTTTGCCAAAATGTTGTATTCAAAAATCTATTCATTGCTAGTTTCTTAGGTCCATAAGAGTGGGAATCTAACCTGTTTTGCTTACCCTCAGTGCCTAGTACAATGTTCAATAACTAATGTATGAGTGAATGTTAATGATGTAACTGAAATATTAGGAGAAATGTTGAGTAGCAAGTAGCAATTTCAAAGATCTAGTCATAGTAATGAAGGTTCAGGGCCCCAAGAACTCATGAATCTATTTATTTATTTATTATTTTTTGAGACAGGATCTTGCTGTGTTGCCCAGACTAGAGTGCAATGGCATGATTACAGCTTATTGCAACCTTGACCTCCCCAACTTAAAGTGATATTCCCACCTCAGTCTTCCAAATATCTGGGACCACAGGCATATGCCACCACACCCAGGTAATTTTTTGATTTTTTGTAGAGAATGAGGTCTCACTATGTTCTCCACACTGGTCTCAAACTATGGGGCTTCAGTGATCCTCTCACCTCGTCTTCCCAAAGTGCTGGAATTACAGTCATGAGCCACTGCACCTGTTTTTTTTTTTTTTTTTAAATTAATAACCTGTTACAAACAAGCTTAATTATGCAATCACATTCCACCCATACAGGGCTGTGATAGAAATGTTAATAGTCAGAAGATCAGTGGTAGAATTACCTAATATAAACTCACAATTTGTTCTATTGAAACAAATCTTTGATAATACTTCCCTCCCATTTATTGGTCTTATAGCGTAAATATTTCCCATATTTAACTTAGAGGGAAGAATAATAGAAATTGATTGAGGCTCTGACTAACTTACCTATGGCATCCTTTGTCATTTGGTTTCAAGATTCATGAATTGTTTATTGAGGACCAGCTATGTACTAGACTAATCATTAGAAGGGGCACAGATGAATAAGAAATAGTCTGCCCAATGGGATATGTGAAAACGTTTATAAAGAGTGGTTCAGAATACACAGCAGTTTGGCTAACAACAGCTTTTCATTCTGAAATGTTACCTTTGGCATCTGGAAATTTTCAAATACTTATAAACTGTTGAAAGAATTTCAGATCCTTATGTTTTCCTCTTACTTGTATAAAATGGAATTTCTTGAAGACGCTAGTCATTTGCAGTGTTGGTTAATGAAGTTTTGAAAATTTAACTTAATGTTGGAAAAGCCATTACTATTTTCACATACATAATTTACTAAAAATTGTCAATAATATAAGCTTTGCAGATATAAAGTTAAACCTCGTTTTACATGAAGCTAGAAATAAATACATGCAGATACTTTTGGACTGTTGTTTCTCTTTGACAGGAGCACCTTGAGGATTGGGGTTGTCCCACCATGATATATGATGAGTGTTAGCAAGACTCCTTGTTACAAAATGCTCCACAGTGAATTCAGAGAGCACCAATTTTGTCATGCATGTTTAGATCAGACATTTTATTTTTATTAATGAACCTGTTTGTGCACATGTTTGAATGTGTGTGCATGTCAGGAGCGGGGAGATATTTTCTGCAATTTCATTTTAATTTAAAGCAGGTACACTTCATTTATCAGAATTTTGGACTTAATAAGTTTGTATATTTTGTATTTCTTTTTCAAAACAGCATGTGTGATTTGGGGACCTCTGGGCATCTTGGACAGTTTCCTTTTTCAGAGCAGGTCAGAGTGTGTGTGTCTCTGTTTAGCTGAGGCTCCAAGATCCTTGTTTCCTTTTCTGAGTGGTATATCCTGTTCTCGGGGATGAACAACCTCTTGCTGAATCGTATCCTTCTCCCAGCTTAATAAGCCTGTTTTTATTTTGCTTGAACTTTTTCCATTCTGATAGTTTAAAATAAGCGTATCTTTTAATTGGCTTATATCTTTTTTGATTTGCTGAGAAAATCTGACTCCTAAAGGCAAAGCATTCTAGGCATAGGCTTTTCTTTAGCTTTTTAATTTCTTGGCTTCATTACTCTTTGGGGTATTTTTCTATTTTATTCAAAAAGATTTTCAAAAGAACCTCTCATTCTTTTTCACTTGTATGTTGATAAAATCTATCATTGTCCTGTGATTTAGTGCTCTAACCCAGAAATTTCCCCTAAGGCCTTTCAAAGGTGATATTTTTCCTAAATCAATGTAACAGATGTTCTGCTTAATATCCTGCTTTATGTTAATGAGACTGTTTCTGCTTGGCAAGTATGAAGAGACAGGGACCCTTTCCAGTAATGACTCCTGCTTGAAACACAATTTACAACAGGCTCTAAGCCTCTGGAAGCCTCTCAGTCTAGTGACATTTGGAAGACTCAGGAGGAGAGGAGGGTGTAAACAAATTGAATATAGGCTTATATAGGTGCTTTCCATAAATGTTCAAGAAATTATTAGGTTTTTGGCATGTGCATTTAAGGTTTTATTCTTAACCAGGCTTTTACTATATTAGCCATATCCACTGTAATATACACTAATCAAGTGCATCTTAATAGACATTAATAAATGTAAACACGTCCTAGTCATAGAGTACCTTATAAGCATTATAAGCAATTTTGTTCTTCAATATAGCTTAACAATTCTAATGATCAAATTCTGGAAAGAACAATATATTTTCTGTAACTAACTTAGATTTTAGAAAATATAAACAGATACTTTCAGATATTTAATCTTGTGTTAGACAAAAGAACACATAATTTTTTATTTCTATACTTCATTATCTTCGTATGAATTCTTTTCACATTAAATGGGTGGCAAAGTTGATATCCTCATTGTAGTTATGCTAAAACTAAGTCTTAGAAGACAAACATTTATACTGTAATGACTCAGTTCTGAAGAATTACTACTACTTACCTATTATTGTCAACATTTAAAAATTATAAGGCACGGTTTTTACGTTACTACACGGGTAGGTTTCACTGGTGAGAGCCATCATATGAAAACCACATGAACCTGAACTTTGTAAAAGCTATCCAAGTATTTTAAACAGATATTAAAAGCTTTAGATATCCTACTGGGGCTCCCAGTGATCGCAGTCCTGCCCACCTCCCATATGCAAAGGCCATCAGGGAAGGGAAGCGTGGAAGTTCCTGTGTTCTGGGAGTGGGGAAAGTTAGAAGCATCAGTATGATCAGGATCATCAGTTTACTGAATGGGGCACAAGTGTTGGAATTTTTGGGTGGTGCTTTGTCAAGACTGGTTGAGATTTGAAATAATCAGTGTATTTCATGACTTTGAGTTTGAGAGATGTCAACATTACCCGGCAATAAGAACAATAACTAGACTCTTAGCTCAGACCAAACAGGGCTATTCTAGTCCAATGTGAAGCACAAGTTTGGGCATCTCCTCAGTTCCCAAACTGCCCCTTGAATGCTATTCCCTTTGGCAGAGGTGAGAAATTGCTTATAAACTAATTATCTCTTCTCTCCATGCCTTTGGGTATGTAAAGTCTTGTATCTTTTCAAAATAAATAACGTTTGCTCTATATTGCTAAATAGGGAGATTTAGGGGTAAAATATTTAGTTTGATTAATTTTGTTTTTTGAACAAAATACAGTGGAAAAATAAAACTTATTTAACCGATTAACTAAATAAAAATATATTATACCAGGTATGTGCTCTTATGATATATATCTGATTTTAGATAATGTTTATGTCTGAAGTTAAAAAACTTAATAAACACTTAATAATGACTATATCTGCTGTACCATCTTGATTGTGTTACTTTCTTCTGTGCCCTGGTAAAGTAGAGGTTGAAAATATCTGAAGGGACTTCAGAATGGGTATACTAAGGGACTGAAACTCAAATATTATTTATTTATTTATAACCGATATTGTAGATTTAGGGGTGCATGCCCAGGTTTGTTATATAGGCAATTAGCATGTCACAGGGGTTTGGTGTACAGATTATTTTGTCACCCAGATAATGAGCGTAGTACCCGATAGGCGGTTTTTCAATTCTCACCCTCCTCCAAGCCGCTACCCTCACTCAAGTAGGCCCTGATGACTATTGTTTCCTTCTTTATTTTCATGTGTACTCAGTGTTTCACTCCCATATATAAGTGAAACCATGCAATATTTAGTTTTCTGTTCCTGCATTAGTTTGCTTAGGTTAATGCCCTCCAGCTCCATCCATATTGCTGCAAAGCACATGATCTTGTTCTTTTTTATGGCTGTGTAGTATTCCATGATGTATATGTATCACACTTTTAAAATCCAGTCAACCAGTGATTAGCATTTAGGTTGATTCCATTTCTTTGCTGTTGTGAATAATGCTGCAATGATCATATGTGTGCATATGTCATTATGGTTATAGTCTTTTGGGTATATACCCAATAAAGGGATGGCTAGGTCATATGGTAATTATTTTAAGTTTTTCGAGGAATTGCCACGCTGCTTTTCAGTGTATAAGTGTTCCCTTTGCTCTGCAACCTCACTAGCCTCTATTTTTGATATTTATTAATCAATAGGAAATATTAATAATAACATTGTTATTATCAATTAATAATAGCCATTCTGATTGATGTGAGATGATATCTTATTGTGGTTTTTATTTATATTTTTCTAATGATTAGTATGTTGAGCATTTTTTATATACTTGTTGGTGACAGATATGTCTTCTTTTGAAAAGTCCTAAATATTATTTATAAATGATAGTAGAGAATGACACAGATGGCTGTTTCCTTCACATATACTAGTAGCAACCTGTAGTTAAAATAAGAGGTAACTCAGAATGTAAGTAAACCTGTACAGAAGTTCATCTAGAAAACCTTGGATTATGTTATAAAAAGTGAAAATAGATAAGGCTAGGATATGTACAGGTAATTCCTCCTCTGTACCTCAGTTTCCCTCTTTGATATAAGCTAATGTTTTTAAATTATGTTTCCTCAGGCTTCTTCAACTCAAATTAGTATGGATTTTTAAATTGCACTATTCAGGCAATAAGGTTATTCACTTACAAAAGACGTAATTTTTATTTCATCAGATCTGAATAAAATACATTTTCTTTGCCTGTTTTGTTCTCATATTCATGAAAATGTAGCATTGAATTATGGCTATATTCCAGCAGATTCCTGTTGATTATAAGAAAGTTAATGGCTTTTATTAAAACTGTATTTTAACATCACCAAAACACTATAAGATTATTATACCTGTTTGTCCAGAAAAGAGCCTTGGAAAAAACAGTTGCATTAAGATGCACATCTTGTGTTTCAAACTTAATGTATTTAATCTGATTAGTTGGCTGAGACCCAGCCAGTGCTCTGTCAGCAGATCAGGAGTAAAATAAAGAGGCTATAATTAATGAAATTAATGCCAGATATAGAAACTTGAGACTTGAGGTGACACTTTGGTCATAACATTTCCTTTGAACTTGGCAGAATGGAGAGACAGCTTAGTTGGAAGTAATTGTTCTTAGTTTAATGGCACATGATTAGATGAGAATGATTATTTTTCTCATTCTACTGGCTGCTAAGACTGTTGGCAGGCATGACTCTACAAAACTGTCAGACAAATTTGATCAAAAAGTTCAGAAAATGAAAGGGCGTGATTTAATTTACTATTTTTATCTTTTCTTTCTTACAAGAAGTACAAGTAAAATTTCAGAGTATGTCCATCTTCATCATTGCAGCAATAAGAAATTGTTCGTAGCCAGCCTTCCTCACTTGCTAAATCCAATTAGTTGTCAAGTCCTGTTAAATTTGCCTCCTAAATATCTTTTTGATCTATCTCTGCGGTCACTTGTTTGGCCATTGTCTTTTACTGCAGCTTCAGTAAAACCATCCCAGTTGGTTTACTTGCTTCAGTCTTGACCTCATCAGATATTTTCTCCAATGGGCAGTCAAAGTGATCTCTGCAAAACACAGTCTCATAAGACTGTGTCACAGCCTTTGATAAAGCACAACAGTTACCCCTCACTGAATGGAATAACATTTTTTTCAGGTGATAAGTGCAGTTTCCCTTCAATATACAACACCAAATACTCCTTATCTGATGGAGGTTTGTCATCATTCAAAAGAAATGGAAAAATCTATTTTACTCTAAAAATAGTTTTGTATAAGACCCCATTTCATAAGATTAAATATTGAAATATTAATAATTATGGTGCTAATAATAGTCAATATTTATTGAGTACCCCTTGAACGAGAAGAAGGGCGATTGTGAGGAACAGTTTTAAAGTCAGGATAATTGCCAGGTCTGTCAAAGACTATTGTCAGGACTAGCTTTAGCATGAGGTCAGGGAGATGATACCAGGTATAAGGACAGTGTCCAATGGGCTATAGGTATGGATAAGATGTGTAATTGAGGGAAAATAGGCAATGTCTATAAAAGGTGTGCAGAATGTGTATTCTGCTCTCAGTATTCATAAGTATTAAGAACAGAAAATTTATGCAACGATACCACCAAGGTACTGGCAAATATTTTTAACTGTACATGCAGTCCAGGTCGGGGAACATTGCTTTGATTACATGTTGTAGCACTTTGCAGGAGCACATCTAGGTGGGGATGTATATTAGTCCATTTGTGTTACTGTAAAAGAATACCCAAGGCTAGGTACATTGTAAAGAAAAGAAGTTTATTTGGCTCATAGTTCTGCAGGTTGTACAAGAAGCATTTGCTTCTGGTGAGGACTCAGGCTGCTTCCAGTCATGGCAGAAGGTGAAGGGGAACCAGTGTGTGCAGAAACCACAGAGATCATGTGGTGACAAAGGAAGTGAGAGAGAGAAGGAGGTGCCAGGCTCTTTTTACCAGCTGTCTTTGGAATTAATAGAGTGAGAACTTACCACCTGGAGAATAGCACCAAGACATTCATGAGCGATCTGCCCCCATGCCTCAGACACCTCCCACCAGGCCCCATCTCCAACATTATGGGTCAAATTTCAGGAAGATATTTGAAGGGTTCAAGTATCCAAACCATAGGAGTGGGTTTCAATTTAATAAAAAAAAAAGTATGAAATCAAATGTATGAAAATGGAAAGGACTTGTGCTAGTGAGTCCCTGAAGCTTAATCTTCACAAGTATGTTAAATCCACCTCTGGCCAATTGAAGTTTTGAATGTTTAGTTATTTTGAAACATAGTCTACGCATTTTTCTCTTTGTTTGATGGTGATGGGAACATTTCTCTTTTAAGATTATAGCATATTCTCATTATAGTCCTAAACTTGGATCTTATGCGATAATACTTTATAGTAAGCTCTGCTTCTCCCACCATTTATTAGATATTTTATGTACTTAACTAATTGGTGTCTAAAGGAAGATTAAGAAAATAATATGTATTGCTTGAGGGAAGAAGCAGATATGAAAGAGTATGATAGCAGCCGATAAATAACTTGGAGTTATTAACATCCGAGGAAATGGAGCTTATAGAGTGTATAAGCAATAGTGATGGCTTTAAATGGAGATGCTTTACATTTTGAAGAATGATTAAATAATTTTATCTTTGTTCATGGAAACTTTAACATTAGACTGAGGCTTCTTAAATTGGCTTATAAGGCACAGAAAATCAACATGTTTCTTGCCTTCATTTGTTTTGGGGAGTTGTGTGGAGATATGCAATAGGTATGACAAAACAGATTTGCCTATTTAGTTAGGTCACTAGGGAAAATGTTGCCAAATGTGGTGAGCAGGGTATTTAGAATACACAAATTTCAGCACAACAGAAATAGGGTTTGACTATGTGACTTCTCATTCCACCCTTAAAGGTATTGTTTTAAAATTTTTGAAATTCCTTTAAGTATGGTTCTACGAATTATTATAATGAAAATTTAGAAATTGTTAAACAAGTAAGCAGATTTGGTGATAAATCTTTATGTCAATAATTTTTATTTCATTTCATCATATGCATCATGGTACATAGGTCCTTTATGGCATAGTGAAATGGCTGAAATGTAGCATATAATCATACAACCTTTGTGGAATAGTTAACTAAGTATAGAAATAATGTGGCTTCACCACTTACAAGCTGTGAGGCCTTAAGCAAGTTATGTAACTTCTCTTAAGTACAAAGTTTTTCTGTTTTTGTTATTTAAATTTTTTAAACTTAAAAATTTTCCAATTAATAGACTTTATTTTTAGAGCACCTTTAGACTCTCAGCAAAATTAAGCAAGTAGTACAGGGAGTTTCCATGCATGTTCCCCCCAGCCCAGTCTCTACTCCAGCTTCTCTCACCATCAGTATGCAGCACATTGTGGTACATCTGTTACAATCAATGAACCATACTGACACATCATTATTCAGGCAAGTTCATAGTTTACATCAAGGTTCATGCTTTGTGTTGTATATTCTGAGTTTTAACAAAGGTATAATGATGTATAACCACCACTGTGTATCAAACAATAATTCCACTGCCCTAAAAATCTCTGGTGTTCTATCTATTCATCCCTCCCTCTCCCTAAACCCCTAGCAATCACTGATCTTTTTACTCTCTCCATAGTTGCATTTTCTAGAATGTTGTATAGTTGAAATAATACAGGATGTAGCCTTTTCAGATGACTTCTTTCAAATCATAATATACATTTAAGGTTTCTTCATGTCTTTTTGTGGCTTAATAGTGCATTTCTTTTTATTACTAAATAATATTCTGCTGTATGGATGTACCACAGTCTGTCTCCTACTGAAGGCATCTCGATGGCTTCCAAGTTTGGGCAATTGTGAAGATTTTTGCATGGACATAACTGTCCAGTTCAACTGGGTAAATATCAGGGAGTACAACTGTTGGGTCGTATGGTAAAAAATATGTTTAGTTTTGTAATAAACTGGTAAACTGTCTTCCGGAGTGACTGTGCCATTTTGCATTCCCATGAGCAATGAATGAGAGTTCTTGTGATTCCATAACCTTATGAATATCTTTTCATACACTTACTTGCCATCTGTATATCTTCTTTGATGAAGTCTCTGTTAAAGTCTTTTGCCCATATTTTATTCACGTATAGATTTTTCATCTGACAAATAAAATATTAATTACATTACAAGGATTTGAAAATAAATCACTTACATCTTTTACCATAGAACCTAGCATATAATATATATGCAGTAAATTTTAACTGATGCCATTTTTATGAGTTATCTACATCATAATAACATACTTAATAACAACTTCTCATTCCATCCTTAATAGTAAATTTTACAAGTTTAAAATACCTTTAATTATAGCTTTATGAATTATTTTAATCAATTATAATAATTAGAACCAAATGTTGCTCACTGCTCCTCACCCCACCAACCAGCTTCTCTTCTTCTTTTTTCTTTTTTAACATCAATACCTCTGATATTCTTCCTTTTGATTTGGCTTAAAGTATTTCTGTTATTCTTGATTCATAAACTAAGTACAGGAAAATTTCTGTCATTTTAAACTTTTGTTAAATAAGATATGAATCAGTCATTACTTCATTAAGTAGGCTTAGAAAAATTTTGGATGCTTTTGTCAATATGTATAAGAAAGGATTTAATCATATACAGTTTATATATTTTTCAGGTTAATTGGAATATTACCTTGTTAATTTTTGAAATGCTTATAGGCAGCTTAAAATGTTACTTAAAATAACTTCATGACAATAAATTATTTTCTACTTTTTGTGTTTTTTTTTGTTTACTGTTCAAAAAGTAATATATTTAAGGGTAAATATCACTAGCTAAAAGGATGTTAAAAATTTGCAGATTACCTATGAAGGTAGGCATTTTCTGAATGACATAATAATTCATACCTATGGATAAGTTTGGTCACAATGTAGACTTTTTCTTCACCAATTATTATTTCTATCTAATGATTCCTAAGTGAGTATATGGCCAAGAGCTCGATTTCCAAAATCCCAGGTGGATTAATTTACCCAGCCTTCCTCCTTTCTCTTTCCCTTCCTTGTTTAGACGTTAGCTATGTCATTTCGTAATATTAACAAGCTTTTGAATATTAGGCAGTTTAATATATTTTATGTCTTAACATCATTCATATAATATGGATAATTATGTTCGCAAATGTCAAAACATTCTTCAGATATGAAAAAAATTTTCTGAAAGGTCACCAGACTATTAGAGAATTTTACATCTAGACCTTGGCTCTTTATTTTGACAGAATGCTTATAGGCAGTTTATCTTTTAGTTTAAAATCCAGCCCAGCATTTTGGGAGGCTGAGGCAGGTGGGTCACCTGAGGTCAGGAGTTTGAGACCAGCCTGGCCAACATGGCGAAACCCTGTCTTTACTAAAAATACAAAAGTTAACCTGACGTGGTGGCATGCGCCTATAGTCCCAGCTACTCAGGAGGCTGAGGAAGGAGAATAGCTTTAACCCAGGAGGCAGAGGTTGCAGTGAGCCAAGATCACGCCACTGCACCCCAGCCTAGGTGACAGAGCAAGATTGCATCTCAAAAAAAAAAAAAAAAAAAAAAAAATCTATCTATCTATCTATCTATCTATCTATCTATCTATCTATCTATCTATCTATCTATGAGAAAATCTAGCCTGCCTTGGAGTTGAGCTACATTTCAGCATTAAACTTTCAGAGCTAAATTATCATTTCTTTTCTGAAAATGTCAATTTTAAGGAAGTCACTGTTTGCATCTCATATGTTATTTGTCTCCGCATTTTTATATCTTTGACTTTTTAAAAGTGATTTTCTTTGTTTTTCTTAATTGAAATAAATTACATCTAAGGAAATGAGAAACCATGTAGTTTAGGAAACTTTTAATAATTTGACTTTAAATGCCTATTTATATGATGGCAGAAAATTAAATTCCTTTATCAGACTTGTATATAGATGGTCAAAGCAATCATTTATTTTTTCTTTTAAAATACATGTAACTATAATATATATTTGTGATTATCAGTGTGCTGCATTTTCGCAACCAAAATAAAAAGCATTCCAAAATGTTTTCATAAAATTATAGGGAATTTATTTTTCACTTAGGTTCTATAAATAGCATAAAAACAAAATTAGAAACAAAATTCTCTGACCTTTTACTGCAAAGCATAGAACCAGAACAACTGCTGAACTGCAATTATTTATTCAGGCCCTGTTTTAAGCCTGCAAGCAAACAAAATGTATTTGAATTTCTGCCAAAGGAGATGTTAAAAAATAGCCATAGTTTGTGATTTTAAAAAGATGTGGCAGCCTATGTAAAGGGTAAGACTCATGAATTGGGGTAAAACAATTTTTAAATTGTCAGGTAAAAATAGATACAGTGTATTTTAAAGGTGATCAATTATAATTGCACTAGGGATAGAAATTTCACCAAAACTTTAGATTCCATGGAGGTCAAGTATTTAAGTGTATCAAAATGTCCAATTCCTGTAATTATTCTATGGTTTAATGATTGAATGACGATAAAGCCAACTTCTTTAATAAATGTAACTAGATATGGATCTATCTGTGTATAATTTCATAAAGGTGAAAGAAAAAAACACATCTGGTTATTACTGAATTTGATTTGTCAGCAAGTGTATCTTTCTTTTTTGTGTAAAAGTCATTCATGATTTAAACAACGATTATATATAATTTATGTTGACATTCTTTCCCCCTCACTAATCAATATAAGGAGCTCTTTGTATGGATGTTTCAAAGTCTATTTTTGAGTTCATGAGTTGAATTGATTAACATATCATTGTCGTAAAAGCACAGGAAATAATCTAGATTGAAATGTTGCATATATCTATTTCAATAATAATTATATTCCTTTCATTTGTATTTGTGACCCTCTGGAATGGTGATGAAGTGGATTGGTATAGTAATGGGAATGGAAGATCTGTATTATTCAGAAAGTTGACTTCACCTCTGCTAACATTTTCAACCTTCCCATTCTTCCTCTTTCTCCATTCCTTCTGCTGTCTCTCCTGTGGAATGAATTAATCATCTCATACCTGGCACAATGCTGGGTGAGGGGATGAATAATGTATATAAGAGCTCGCTTAAGAAGCTTAGTGTAATCTGAAATGTGTCTGTACTGCAGTGGATTATAAATAGGAATTATATGTTGACTGGTGATGCCTTTGCATGTGCTCTTTTCTCATCCACTCCAGAATGTAGTTTTCTCACATTGTGGATATAGACTATATGATAAACTGCTACTTGTCTTTCAAGAATAGGTTTAAAAATGGAATTTGAGAGAGTTTATTTTTCACTTTATTGCCATAACATCTTGTAATTTAGCGTCTAGAAAGCCTGGCAGAAAGGAAATTTTAATAAATAAATAAATGTTAAATATTATTACTGATTGAACTCAAGTATGTATGTCATTGAGACGTTTACAGTACATAGCAGGTGTGGGATGAGTGTGTGTATATGAATGTATGTTTGTGTGTGTGACAATATGACACATTCAAAAGACAAATTCAAATGGAGAAATCAGGAATGACTTCATAAAATTAAGAGCATTTGGTCAGCCTTGAATGTGAGGAGTTATGTCAACAGATGGACAGATGGAAGAGGACATGCCAGGCAGTTGAAACAGCATCAACCAAGTAATATGAATAGGAAATAGTAGTTTCTATCTAGTGGAAAAGTCAATAATTTATGAAAACAAAATAACAGAACAGCATGGAGGTGAAAAAGGCTGGCTCTAGAATTGAGAGACTGAGTGTGTATTTTGACTACAACCATCTCTTGTCCTGTGATTCTGGACAAGTGACTTTACCTCCCTATACCTCAGTATCTTTATCAGTCATGTGAGAAAAAGAACCGTACCTACTTCCTAGGGTAGTGAGGAGAATTATATGATAATACACAAAGAGACACTTAGGATCCGGCACATGTTTTTTTTTTTTTTTTTTTTTTTACTAGGTGTGTGGTTATTGTTTTTAAAGATTTTTGAGAGTGAAAACTGTAGTGGTAAGTTAGAACTAGATTTTGAAGGAACTAGAAAGACATGCTAGAACATTTGGGGTTTATTTTTATTTTTTTTATTTCCTACTTAAATTTTATTGTTTATTTTATGTATATGTAATATTGTAAAGCATAGCTTTAAAGAAAGCTTTCTTTCTTTTCTTTCTTTTCACTGTAAAGAAAGCTTTAGTAATCATTGAAAACAGAGATTAATCTAAGCACTTGATTATTGTACTTTGCATGTAAGATTTAGAAAAAGTTGACACATATGTCATTGCTTTATACGATATTTCAAAAGATTTTCTTCCCTATGCTAGGGATAATGTTTTCCAAAATAATTAAATTCCAGCATTGCCTGAATGTTCCATTTTTTTAAGCTAGAAATTTTTAATTAATTAATTAATTAATTAATTATTATAATTTAAGTTCTAGGGTACATATGCACAACGTGCAGGTTTGATATATTGGTATACAAGTGCCATGTTGGTTTGCTGCACCCATCAACTCATCATTTACATTAGCTATTTCTGCGAATGCTAACTCTCCCCCAGCCCCCCACACCCTGTTAGACCTCAGTGGGTGATGTTCCCCGCTCTATGTCCAAGTGGTCTCATTGTTCAATTTCCACCTATGAGTGAGAACATGCAGTGTTTGGTTTTCTGTCCATGAGATAGTTTGCTGGGAATGATGGTTTCCAACTTCATCTATGGCCCTGCAAAGGATATGAACTCATCCTTTTTATGGCTGCATAGTATATATGCCACATTTTCTTAATCCAGTCTGTCATTGATGGACATTTGGTTTGATTCCAAGTCTTTGCTATTGTGAATAGTGCTGCAATAAGCATATGTGTGCATGTGTCTTTATAGTAGCATGATTTGTAATCCTTTAGGTAGATACCCAGAAATGGGATTGCTGGGTCAAATAGTAATTCTAGTTCTAGATCCTTGAGGAATTGCCACACTGTCTTCCACAATGGTTGAACTAATTTAGGCTCCCTCCAACAGTGTAAAAGCGTTCTTATTTCTCCATATCCTCTCCAGCATCTGTTGTTTCCTGACTTTTTAATGATCACCATTCTAACTGGCGTGAGATGATATCTCATTGTGGTTTTGATTTGCATTTGTCTAATGACCAGTGATGATGAGCATTTTTTCATATGTTTTTTGGCCATACAAATGTCTTCTTTTGAGAAGTGTCTGTTCATATCCTTTGCCCACTTTTTGATGGAGTTGTTTGCTTTTTTTCTTGTAAATTTCTTTGAGTTCTTTGTAGATTCTGGATATTAGCCCTTTGCCAGATGGGTAGATTGCAAAAATTTCCTCCCATTCTGTAGGTTCCCTGTTCGCTCTGATGCTAGTTTCTTTTGCCAGGCAGAATCTCTTTACTTTAATTAGATCCCATTTGTCTATTTTTGCTTTTGTTGCCATTGCTTTTTGTGTTTTAGTCATTAAGTCCTTGCCCATGCCTGTGTCCTGAATGGTATTGCCTAGGTTTTCTTCCAGAGTTTTTATGGTTTTAGGTCTAACATTTAAGTCTTTAATCCATCTTGAATTAATTTTTGTATAGGGTGTAAGGAAGGGATCCAGTTTCAGCTTTCTACATATGGCTAGCCAGTTTTCCCAGCAGGGAATTAAACAGGGAATCCTTTCCCCATTTCTTGTTTTTGTCAGGTTTGTCAAAGATCAGATGGTTGTAGATGTGTTATTTCTGAGGGCTCTGTTATGTTCCATTGGTCTATATCTCTGTTTCACTACCAGTACCATGCTGTTTTGGTTACTGTAGCCTTGTAGTAGAGTTTGAAGTCAGCTAGCATGATGCATCCAGCTTTGTTCTTTTGGCTTAGGATTGTCTTGGCAATGCGGGCTCTTTTTTGGTTCCATATGAACTTTAGTTTGTTTTTTTGTTTGTTTTGTTTTGTTTTCCAATTCTGTTAAGAAAGTCATTGGTAGTTTGATGGGGATGGCATTGAATCTATAAATTACTTTGGGTAGTATTGCCATTTTCATGATATTGATTCTCCAATACATGAGCATGGAATATTCTTTCATTTGTTTGTGTCCTCTTTTATTTCGTTGAGTAGTGGTTTGTAGTTCTCCTTGAAGAGGTCATTCACATCCCTTGTAAGTTAGATTCCTAGGTATTTTATTCTCTTTGAAGCAATTGTGAATGGGAGTACACTCATGATTTGGCTGTTTGTCTGTTACTGGTGTATAGGAATGCTTGTGATTTTTGCACATTGATTTGGTATCCTGAGACTTTGCTGAAGTTGCTTATCAGCTTAAGGAGATTTTGGGTTGAGACGATGGGATTTCTAAATATACAATCATGTCATGTGCAAACAGGGACAATTTGACTTCCTCTTTTCTTAATTGAATACTCTTTATTTTTTTCTCTTGCCTGATTGCCCTGGCCAGAACTTCCAACACTATATTGAATAGGAGTGGTGAGAAAGGACACCCTTGTCTGGTGCTGGTTTTCAAAGGGAATGCTTCCAGCTTTTGCCCACTTAGTATGATATTGGCTGTGAGTTTGTGATTTTTGCACATTGATTTTGTATCCTGAGACTTTGCTGAAGTTGCTTATCAGCTTAAGGAGATTTTTGGCTGACACGATGGGATTTTCTAAATATGCAATCATGTCATCTGCAAACAGGGACAATTTGATTTCTTCATTTACTAATTGAACACCCTTTATTTCTTTCTCTTGCCTGATTACCCTGGCCAGAACTTCCAACACTATGTTGAATAGGAGTGGTGAGAGAGGGTATCCTTGTCTTGTGCCAGTTTTCAAAGGAAATGCTTCCATTTTTTGCTTGTATAGTATGATATTGGCTGTGGGTTTTTCATAAATAGCTCTTATTATTTCGAGATACATTCCATCAATACCTAGTTTATTGAGAGTTTTTAGCATGAAGGCTGTTGAATTTGTCAAAGGCCTTTTCTGCATCTATTGTGATAATCATTTGGCTTTTGTCATTGGTTCTGTTTGTGTAATGGATTATACTGATTGATTTTCATAATGTTGAACCAGCCTTGCATCCCAGGGATGAAACTGACTTGATTGAGGTGGATAAGCTTTTTGATGTGCTGCTGGATTTGGTTTACCAGTATTTTCTTGAGGATTTTAGCATCGATGTTCACCAGGGATATTGGTCTAAATTTCTCTTTTTTTGTTGTGTCTCTGCCAGGCTTTCATATCAATATGATGTTGGCCTTATAAAATGAGTTAGGGAGGATTCCCTCTTTTTCTGTTGATTGGAATAGTTACAGAAGGAATGGTACCAGCTCCTCTTTGTACCTTTGATAGAATTCGGCTGTGAATCCATCTGGTCCAGGACTTTTTTTAGTTGGTACGCTATTAACTATTGCCTCAATTTCAGAGCCTGTTATTGGTCTATTGAGAGATTCAACTTCTTCCTGGTTTACTCTTGGGAGGGTGTATGTGTCCAGGAATTTATCCGTTTCTTCTAGATTTTCTAGTTTATTTGCATAGAGGTGTTTATAGTATTCTCTGGTGGTAGTTTTATTTCTATGGGATCGATGGTTATATCCCCTTTATCATTTTTTATTGCGTCTATTTGATTCTTCTCTCTTTTCTTCTTTATTAGTCTTGCTAGCTGTCTATCAATTCTGTTGATCTTTCAAAAAAGCGACTTCTGGATTCATTGATTTTTTGAAGGGTTTTTTGTGTCTCTATCTCTTTCAGTTCTGCTCTGATCTTAGTTATTTCTTGCCTTCTGCTAGCTTTTGAATGTGTTTGCTCTTGCTTCTCTAGTTCTTTTAATTGTGATGTTAGGGTGTCGATCTTAGATCTTTCCAGTTTTCTCTTGTGGGCATTTAGTGGTATAAATTTCCCTCTACACATTGCTTTATTTATATTTATTTATTTATTTTTAATTATACTTTAAGTTCTAGGGTACATGTGCACAGCGTGCAGGTTTGTTACATATGTATACTGTGCCATGTTGGTGTGCTGCACCCATTAAATCGTCATTTACATTAGGTATATCTCCTAATACTATCCCTCCTGCCTCCCCTCACCCCACGACAGGCCCTGGGTACACATTGCATTAAATGTGTCCCAGAGATTCTGGTACGTTTTGTCTTTGTTCTCATTGGTTTCAAAGAACATCTTTATTTCTGCCTTCATTTCGTTATTTACCCAGTAGTCATTCAGGAGCAGGTTGTTCAGTTTCCATGTAGTTGTGCAGTTTTGAGGGAGTTTATTAATCCTGAGTTCTAATTTGATTGCACTATGGTCTGAGAGACAGTTTGTTGTGATTTCTGTTCTTTCACATTTGCTGAGGAGTGGTTTACTTCCAATTATGTGGTCAATTTTAGAAAAAATGTGAGGTGGTGCTGAGAACAATGTATATTGTGTTGATTTGGAGTGGAGAGTTCTGTAGATGTCTATTAGGTCTGCTTGTTGCAGAGCTGAGTTCAGGTCCTGGATATCCTTGTTAGCCTTCTGTCTCGTTGATATGTCTAATATTGACAGTGGAGTGTTAAAGTCTCCCATTATTATTGTGTGGGAATCTAAGTCTCTTTGTAGGTCTCTAAGGACTTGCTTTATGAATCTGGGTGCTCCTGTATTGGATGCATATATATTTTGGATAGTTAGCTCTTCTTCTTGAATTGATCCCTTTACCATTATGTAATAACCTTCTTTGTTTCTTTTGATCTTTGTTGGTTTGAAGTCTGTTTTATCAGAGACTAGGATTGCAACCCTTGCCTTTTTTTTTTGCTTTCCATTTGCTTGGTGGATCTTCCTCCATCCCTTTATTTTGAGCCTATGTGCATCTTTACACATGAGATGGGTCTCCTGAATACAGCACACTGATGGATCTTGACTCTCTCCAATTTGCCAGTCTGTGTCTTTTAGCTGGGGCAGGTAGTCCATTTACATTTAAGGTTAATATTGTTATGTGTGAATATGATCCTGTCATTATGATGTTCACTGGTTATTTTGCCCATTAATTGATGCAGTTTCTTCATAACATCAATGATCTTTACAGTTTGGCCTGTTTTTGCAGTGACTCGTACTGGTTATTTCTTTCCATGTTTAGTGCTTCCTTCAGGAACTCTTATAGGGCAGGCCTGGTGGTGACAAAATCTCTTAGCATTTGCTTGTCTGTAAAGGATTTTATTTCTCCTTCACTTATGAAGCTTAGTTTGGCTGGATATGAAATTCTGGGTTTAAAATTCTTTTCTTTAAGAATGTTGAATATTGGCCCCCACACTCTTCTGACTTGTAGAGTTTCTGCTGAGAGATCCACCGTTAGTCTGATGGGCTTCCCTTTGTGGGTAACTCGACCTTTTTCTCTGGCTGCCTTTAACATTTTTTCCTTTGTTTCAACGTTGGTGAATCTGACAATTATGTGTCTTGGTGTTGTTCTTCTCAAGGAGTATCTTTGTGGTGATCTCTGTATTTCCTGAATTTGAATGTTGGTCTGCCTTGCTAGGTTGGGGAAGTTCTCCTGGGTAATATCCTGAA
Source organism: Chlorocebus sabaeus (assembly GCF_047675955.1). Lineage (NCBI taxonomy): Eukaryota > Metazoa > Chordata > Mammalia > Primates > Cercopithecidae > Chlorocebus > Chlorocebus sabaeus. The sequence continues at coordinate 42,083,238 of NC_132913.1, forward strand.
GAGTGTTTTCCAACTTAGTTCCATGCTCCCCATCACTTTCAGGTACACCAATCAAGTGTAGATTTGATCTTTTCACATAGTCCCATATTTGTTGGAAGCTTTGTTAGTTTCTTTTTATTCTTTTTTCTCTAACCTTATCTTCACATTTTATTTCATTATTCTGATCTTCAATCACTGATACCCTTTCTTCCACTTGATCAAATCAGCTACTGAAGCTTGTGCATGTGTCACGAAGTTCTCATGCCATGGTTTTCAGCTCCATCAGGTCTTTTAAGGTCTCCTCTACACTGTTTTTTTCTAGTTACCCATTTGTCTAATCTTTTTTCAAGGTTTTTAGCTTCCTTGCATTGGGTTCGAACATCCCCCTTTAGCTCAGAGAAGTTTGTTATTACTGACCTTCTGAAGCTTACTTCTGTCAACTCGTCAAAGTCATTTTCCCTCCAGCTTTGTTCCATTGTTGGTGAGGAGCTGTAATCCTTTGGAGGAGAAGAGGCCCTGTGATTTTTAGAAGTTTCAGCTTTTCTGCTATGGTTTCTCCCCATGTTTGTGGTTTTATCTACCTTTGGTCTTTGATGTTGGTGAGCTACAGATGGGGTTTTGGTGTAGATGACCTTTTTGTTGATGATGATGCTATTCCTTTCTGTTTGTTAGTTTTCCTTCTGTCAGTCAGGCCCCTCAGCTGCAGGTCTGTTGGAGATTGCTGGAGTTCCACTCCAGACCCTGTTTGCGTGGGTATCACCAGCAGAGGCTGCAGAAAAGCAAATATTGCAGAACAGTAAATATTGCTGCCTGATTCTTCCTCTGGAAGCTTTGTCCCAGAGGGGTAGCCGCCTCTGTGAGGTGGCTGTCAGCCCCTAGTGGGAGGTGTCTCCCAGTCAGGCTACACAGGGGTCAGGGAGCCACTTGAGGAGGCAGTCTGTCCATTCTCATAGCTCAAACGCCATGCTGAGAGAACCACTGCTCTCTTCAGAGCTATCAAACAGGGATATTTAAGTCTGCAGAAGTTGTCTGCTGCCTTTTGTTCAGCTATGCCCTGCCCACAGAGGTGGAGTCTAGAGGCAGTAGGCCTTGTTGAGCTGTGGTGGGCTCTGCCCAGTTCAAGCTTCCCAGCCCCTTTGTTTATCTACTCAAGTCTCAGCAATGGCAGATGCCCTTCCCTGAGCCAGGCTGCCGCCTCGCAGATTGATCTCAGACTGCTGTGCTAGCAGTGAGCAAGGCTCCGTGGGCGTGGGACCCACCAAGCCAGGCACAGGAGAGAATCACCTTGTCTGTTGGTTGCTAGGAGCTTTGGAAAAGTGCAGTATTTGGGCACTTCCAGGTAGTCTGTCACAGCTTCCCACAGCTAGGAAAGTGAAATCCCCCAACTCCTTGCGTTTCCTGGGTGAGGCGACATCCTGTCCTGCTTCAACTCACCCTCCGTGGGCTGGACCCACTATCCACCCAGTCCCAATGACATGAACCAGGTACCTCCGTTGGAAATGAAGAAATCACCCATCTTCTGCGTCGATCACATTGGGAGCTGTAGACCAGAGCTGTTCCTATTCGGCCATTTTGGAATGCCTTAAGCCAGAAATTTATTCTATTTTTCTTTTGGAAAAAAAAATGTATTTTTTGAGACAGAGTCTGCTAGGTCTGCCAGGTTGGAGTGCAGTGGCATAATCTCAGCTCACTGCAACCTCTGCCTCTTGGGTTCAAGCGATTCTGATGCCTCAGCCTCCCAAGTAGCTGGGATTAGAGACACGTGCCAGCACGCTCGGCTGATTTTTGTATTTTTAGTAGAAATGGGGTTTTAACATGTTGTTTAGGCTGGTCTCGAACTCCTGACCTCAAGTGATCCACCCACTTTGGCCTCCCAAAGTGCTGGGATTACAGGTGTGAGCTACCACACTGGGCCTGAAAAATATCTTTTCTGATGTCAGTCTTATGGAGTATCTCTCAACAATAGTTATATTATATTGTAGTTAGATAGTGAAGATATTTTGAAAGCTAAAAATTGTATCTTACTGGGGAAAACAATAACATGAATTTATTTAGGTAGCTATTGCTTTTATTCTATAATTAACAATGCAAAGAAACATGCTTTAATAAATATCATGAGGAGAAAGCAGAAAAAGGTGTGAGGAGACTGGGACATTTCCACTATTCCACTGTTCGATTATTATTAAAGTAATAATAATCAATTGAAAGTGAATTTGGGCTGTGTGCGGTGGCTCACGCCTGTAATCCCAACACTTTGGGAGGCTGAGGCGGGTGGATCACTTGAGATCAGAAGTTCAAGACCAGCCTGGTCAATATGGTGGAACCCCTTCTCTACTGAAAACACAAAAATTAGCTGGGCATGGTGGCATGTGCCTGTAGTCCTAGCTACTCGGGAGGCTGAGGCAGGAGAATCACTTGAACCTGGGAGGTGGAGGTTGCAGTGAGCCAAGATCGTGCACTGCACTCCAGCCTGGGCGTCACAGTGAGACTCTGTCTAAGAAAAAAAAAAAAAGGAAAGAAAGTGAATTTGGCAAATTCTGCAATGCTTCTAATTGAAGTAAGAGTAGAGAGTTAAAGGTAGTGCTTTGTCAACACGGCAGGTAAATCAATTATATTTTGAAGAAAGTAGTTACTACAAAGTTAGTTACTAGAAAGTTAAGTCAAATTTGTTCAGAGCAGGCCAGGTTGACAGTGATAGTAAATTGGGCTCAGTTCCTCATGTTTGTTTTACTCAGTTCATTATATACACTTCCTCGGATTCCAGATAAATATAGACAACACCGTCTGTATCAAATTGCCAGAAATTAACTTGGTGAAAATTATTCTATGCATTGATCTGTTTCTGAGAAATTAGATGATCACTAAAGAATTATTTAAAATATATCTGAACTAATCTTTTAATTAATTGGAAACTTAATAATCATGACTGATAATAGTGATCAATGATTGAACCTTTATTATTTAACAGCTAATATAGTAGGCCCATAAATAGGTTATATCATTTATAGTCACAATAACCATATACATTATATATTTTATATGGTACTACTACCCATATTTTATAGCAATCAAGGTTCGGATAATTATAACATGCCCAAGGTCTTACTAACAGTGAGATATCCAAACAGGAACAATCTCAAGTTTATATTCAAAGCCCATGTTTTTTTGCTTAATATTTCCCTGTCTCTCCTAAATCTATTTTCAGCAATACGATTGTGAAGTTTCTGTCATGTTTTCTACCTGACCGTGAACTTTTAGCATCTGCACTTATCTTCCTTTTAGAACATCTAACGTTGTGTTCTGTTAATCATTGCTAAAAATCTGTTTTTTCTTTTGTTCTGGGAATTTAGAAACCTTAAGTATTGTATTTGAAATATTTGTTTATAAAATTCTTACTGAAGCTTTATTTTCTGACAAATATAACTGGGCTTTTCTTCTTTTGTATTTTTAGTTTTTTAAAATTCTTTGACCTAGCTTGAACAGTAGTGGCAAACTGATGTCTGAGAACACGTTGTAAGACCAAGTGCTTGTAAATAATAGAGGATAATATTGAGTTGAATGCATGCCAGAACCTTCTACTCCTCACTAAAAGTCTGTTTTGAGCAGAATATGTGGAGATAAAGAGATTCCATCTTTTTGAAAACTGCAGTTTCTGGAAGCAATTTATGCATTCTTAATGACTTTGCAACCTATATCTCAAAAGAGCCTGTTGCCAGTAACCTTATATTGTTGAACTGTGTTGTATGCAGTGTCTTTGTGTTTTATAAACAAGATTTAAAAATAAAAACATCATAAGCTTCTTCAGAAAGTTTATACTTTGCATTTGGGTTCAGCTCAGTACAACGCAATAGAGAACATGCAGAGAATGCCAAGTTAGTGTTATAGTTAATATATCTTGGGAGATGGGTGAAATTTTGGAAGTACCTTAGAGAAGAAACAGCTATAGTCCTCATTTAGTAATCCTCAGGGCAATATGTAGAGTGGACTAAGAAGTTACTTGGTGATATACAACATGCTCTGCATGCTAAGCTATTAGCTGATTCATTTATTGAAACAACTGCCAATTTGAAGAAAATAATAGGATAGATTTAGGGAAAAAAACTAATATGTTATTTGGTTAAATTTTCAGGTTTTTTTCTTCTGTGTATGTGCCTGTGTAAATTAAAGTTGTAGTCATATAGCCTGTATTTAAGGATTCTTCTGGGAAAAAATTATCAATATTTATTGTGCATGTAGTTTACATATGTCACTTAATTTCATTTAATTCTCACAATCTTCATGTGAAATTAGCAGGGTGGGCCTTAACTTACAGATAATGAAACTAAAGCTTAAAGAGACGTATTAGTTTTTTAAAGGTCACGTATTAATTACTGGTGGAGCTGGGATTCAGTGTTTGATGTTAGGTGCATCTGGCATTAAAACTGATGCTTTACCCTCTCTGCAACTGGCCTCTAGGGCTGATATGACCTGCTTACTGTGGATACCAGAATATCAGCTAGCATTGTCCTATAGAATCTCTTTGCTTCAGATCCTTATAGTGATACCCAAAGGTTTTGTTTATTCAGGAAAGTAGTTAAGAAATCTGGATCCCACACTAGAAACGAACAGTGTACAATTTACTTAATAACTAATAACTCAAATATATGTATATACACATACACATATATCACCTGTATATATTTGTACAAATAATATTAATTTTTAATTCTATGTTTCGGTTTAATATGCTTTCACTAAGGAAGTCATTAGATAGTAAAGTTATTTGTTAAGAGCTTAGGTTTGGGAATCAGTATGAGTTCTGGACTTAGCTCTGCTGTTTACTCTCTGTTACTTGAAATTTCAAGCTCTGTCCTTCTCCTGGAAATATGAAAATAATAAAATCTTATTTATAGTTTTGCCTTTATGAGATAGTGAGATGAAATACATAAAACCTATATATAGCACACTACTTGGTACATTGTTACTCAACATGTAATTATTATCACCACTATGATTTTTATGTTTATAATTAGCAATTTTAACCAACAGCCACATGAGCGAATATTTATTTTTCCCATCCAGTAGGAAGATGATTCATTCATTATTTTAATTCTTAAAAATTCACTCATCAATTGGTTTCCCATACTTTTTCCACATGTAATAGCAGCTACAATAAATATCACTAATATTTATTGAGACATTTGCTAAACACATTGCATACAATACCTCATAAAATTATTCCAATTATCCTAGAATACAAGTACTATTATTATTATTATTATCAAGATTAGGAAAACAGGGGTTCAGAGAGGCAAAGCGCCGTCCCAAAATTAAACACATTAGGTGCTAGAGCCGGGATGCGGCCCCATGGTTGTCTGACACCACAGTACTTACTCCAGGCAGTTGTGCAGAGTGCCTCTGGTGTTCATCCCTGAAGAAAGGTTCATTTCTTTCATCACTTGCTTTTATTTTTATTGTGTCAAATCTGGTCCCCTTGACCACAAAATCACAGACTTGATGCTCTTGTACCCAAAAGTTGACACTTTAATTTGAATATTCGTTAATTATATTACTAGTGCTAAACTCTCTTTTGTTTCTTCTTTTGCCTGCACAGTACTACTTGATAGAGAGACAGTATTAAGAGCATGAATCCTCAAGCCTGATTTCTTATGTTCAATATCCAGCTGCTTCAACTTTATGTGATCCTACTATCTTGTATCCCTCTGTGACTCAGTTTCCACCTCTAGAAAACAGGAAGGGGGATAACAGTCTCTTCCTCGAGGAGTTGTGAGGATTAAAGACAACTTGTAAATAGTGTTTAGAGAGATACTTGACATATAATCCTATAGAGACATTATTACCACATGGCTTAACTGAAGGGGATTTGCTCTTTATTTTTCTGCTGTTGTTTAACGTATGTGTGACAAAACACAGCCACAGCCACCATTACAGGAGAATGCTCTTTTGCTCTCTCTCCTCTCTCTTTCTCTCTCTGGCTCTGATTCTCTCTATCCTTCTATCCATCTTTCCTCCTTCCCTTTCTTCTCTTCCCCAACCTCCCCCAAACACATCTATATTGGGTAAGGTTTAGATAAAGCCTCCATGTGCAGAAGTTATTGATTGTGTGATACTTTCTGTGTCACAGCATTCAGACATTCCCTATTGGCCTGTAGTTACATTGTTTTTAACCATATTGTGCCCGCTTTGTGTGAGTGGCACATCCACCATCTCCAGCTAGGAGAAACAATGGAAAATAACTGAGTTAGAGATATCCTGAAAGTTTAATTAAGGACTTGTCAAATAACAACTCACTTTGTCATTTTCACTTTAAAACCTTCCACAGATCTGTTCTTTGAATGAATGTTTAATTCAGTTAAAAGGATGAACTTAGTTCAGTTTAAAGGCAGAGTCAGGAAAGGAAAATGTCAAAAATAAAGAGGTTAGACTATGTTGCTTCTACCATTTTAAATGGACATGCTGATACTGGAATAAATTACACTAAACAGTAATATATACCCTTTTAAATCTGTGAATATTGCAATGCAATGCACAGAATAATCTTTTTTTTCTTTATACAAATTTTTTTTTATCTAAGGATTCAAAAGTTCCAGCTATTTCCAGTAGCAGCATCTGTTGCTTTGCCAGTTTCCACAGAGATGAGCTCGTGTTGATTTTCACCACATTTGTTCAAGTCTGGAATCTGGTTAAAACATGCAAACAGTTGTGTTGCTGGCTAAGAGGTGCAATCGCATAGTACCCTTTGAATAATAGTAGTCACTTGCATTTATTTTAATTCAAATGGCATTTCCAGTTATGAATCTAAGCATGGATTATTTTAAAATAACTTTAATTAGAATAAGAAATATAAAGCATTCTAATTCTAGAAGGAAGAATGAAATGATACATGCATGTTCTTAGAAACCATAATGATATCTGCTTTAAATCTTCTCAGTTGAAATTTGCATTTTATTTTTTCATCACCATTTTGGGATAACTTTTGCAAAAAGAAGTACTCTCTCAATTATATCTTATCTTAGTTCATTGTCTAAGATGCAGATTGGCAAACATAGACATTTTTCTGTTATCCAATTTATAAATCTTCTATATCCTTATCCATATATTGATTGCAAATTCATAAAACCTGAGATGAAACCAAGTTTTAAAACTATGATTGTGAATTGGAAATGTCTGCTATTTGGGTACCTACATCTAATGAAAGTAGGACAGGAGCAGTAGAAAAACAAACAAAGGTTAAGGTGCTGGCAAATGTTCTTGGCATGTTTAACATAGTATTAACATTGATTTTAGCCATTCTGCTTGCTGCAAGCCTTTTAATACACCCCATATGTCCATACTTAGTCTCCTCTGCTATTAGGGATAGTTAGGTGGAAAATGTTGAGAAACCCTAAAAGCTGGAAATATGAGTAATATAACTTCTTTCTATATTTTTAAATATTTTGAATGTTTAATTGTCTGACAATTTTAAAAGCAAATTACTGGCCGGGCATAATGGCTTATACCTGTAATTCCAGCACTTTGGGAGGCTGAGGTGGGAGGATCACTTGAGGCCAGGAATTTGAGAGCAGCCTGGGATTTGGGAGGCTGAACTGAGAGGATCACTTGATGCCAGGAATTTGAGAGCAGCCTTTTGTGAGACCCCATCTTTACAAAAAATTAAAAATTAGCCAGACTTGGTGGCTTGTGCCTGTAATACCAGCTACTTGGGAGCAACAGGCAAGAAGATTGCTTGAGCCCAGGGGTTTGAGGCTACATTGAGCTGTGATCCCACCACTGCACTCCAGCCTGGGTGGCAGGACAAGATCCTATCTGAAAAAAAAAAAAAAAAAGTTATAACATAGCCAGTGACTTTTAAACTTAATTCTTAATTTTCTATATTACTAATATGGGATAAATTACAAAAATGTAAAAATTGCTCCCACATATTAAGTCACCTTACTAATTTTCAGGAAGAACAGGAAATGCAAGTGACTAGTATAGAACAATAAAAACACTAGTCATTAATGGGCATTGCCTACACAGCAAGCAAGGTTCTATATCTTTTGCTTTCAAACTCTCAGTAGGTTTCTAAGAGAAGATATGTTGTTATATCTAATTTATAAATGAGAAAACAGGGCGAGAGAGCTTTAGGTAATTTTCACAAGCTATTTAATAGTGACATTGACAGCCAAATTCATAAACTTTTTAATCATGTTTCAGATGTTGCCTCATGTATGTGAGTTTGCTGGGAAAATAAGTAAAGTTAATTTTATATAGTAAAATAGATTCTCCACCTTCCTTTTCTGTCGAAATCATGCATTGGCATTTCAGTAACAATGATTACAAGTATTTTAATGCCAACAAACATTTGAACACACGTTTCCACTGTAGATGTCGTAGCACTTTAAGTAACTTAATAATTGACGGCCTGTTTTCCCAGTGTTAACATTTTATAAGATTTTATTTTCCCAATTGTCATGGTAAAAGCAGGGGCAAAATTTTGATTTCTTATTTAATATTATTTTCCCAATGTAAAAAAAAAAAAAGACCACCAAAATGAAATTGGCTAAGATGGTGATATCATCAAATTTTATTTCAAAATTTACTTTGTGATTGTTAGAAATAATTGAACAGACTTCATAACCTGAATTTACTTTAACTTGATGTTAATATGTATTTATATTAATCAAAGGACAAACTTACAAACTTTCCTTACATTTTAAGACACTGAATGATATTAAGTATGTGACCTCACTTAGGATAATTCTGCCTGACATCAATTTTCCATGAAAGAAGTTTTTAAAATTAAAAAAATGGCTGGGTTCAAAATGAGCCTGAGTAACATGGCAAAACCCTGTCTCTACAAAAAAAATACAGCTACTTGGGAGGCCGAGGTGGGAGGATCACCTGATCCCAGGGAGGTCTAGGCTGCAATGAACTGAGATCGTGCCATTGCACTGCAGCCTGGGCGACAGAGACCTCATCTCGAAAACATAAAAATAAAAAAGATTGTAAGGCGGTATTATCACTTAGTAAAAATATACTTAGAGTCTTTTTTCTCAAATTTAAATTAATGTCTTGGATGGGAAAGACTTAAAATGACAGTGGTTGCTTTTAGGGAGAAAATATAAGGCACTTCCACATTATTTGTTTTATTATTTCTTAACAATAACATCAGATATTTATTCTTTATTCTAGATACTTTTCTTTATCTTTAAATTTCTCAAAATAAAACCAAGTAGATATATCAGGAAATACATTTATTTTTCCTGATTAAGTGATAATCTATGATTTTTCTTATGAAATACTTAGAGGCCAGAAAGTTATTAGAAAACACGGAATGCTACTATGTGTGTGTTTACACTTAATATTTTAAAACTCATTTTATTGTCTTATATATAAATGTTTCTGGGGCTATTCCTCACATAAAATTGATTATAAACACAGATATTTGATCATGGTCAGATTTGCACCATTACAGAGTTTAAGTGATAACTACATTCCTAAGTAAAATATTAGAGACATTAAGCAAAGTAAAATAACAATGACAATTAAACACACACACACACACACACACACACACACACATAAATAGGATGATACATTTTTTCTCTATAGCTTATTAGATCTGTGCTCAAGAAAGGTCAAGAGACTTAACCTCTCTGAGCACTAAATTCCTCGTTTTTAAAATAGATACAAGAATATCTTCTTAACAGGACCCATACTGAGGATTAGAATGGAAAAAAAAAAAAAAAGAGGGAAGAAGAGAGAGAGCACCTAACACAGTGCTAGTCACATGATAGATACTAATTTTCTACATGAGTTTATTTTAAAACTGTCATAAAAAATAGTATATAGTGGTAACTAATTCTTTGGTAATATCTAACAATTTTCATAAGGCAAGATTTTGGAAGGATTCAAATGTGGCTCCTTAATTACGCATTATATCCTAATTATCTATATGTATTGCATGTGTGATTGCTAGTCAGTTAGAAAAAAGACAGACATCCCTTCCTCCAAACTATGCCAGGCTCAAAAACAATAGAAATTACTTATAATGGATGGAGGAGAATTGAAATGAATGAAGAAAAACTATCATCATTTATTTAAATTATACTTAATTATTGAAGGGATGATTTTTAAAATTCATCGTTATCTTACATTTTAATAGCCTTTAACAGAAGTCTGATAGAATTCTATTAAAGTAGAGAAATTGTTGAATTTTACTACTTACAGAAAATCATGTCTTTTGACTAACATGAGACAGAAACTTGATACATGTTTTTAACTTATTCCTGTACTTCCAGTCTTCACAAAATGAATATTCACAAGTTGACTGATTTGATTGTGACACAATCGAAATAAATGATTTATGAAGAGAACAAAATTGAGTAAAGTAGAATACCATGAGGCAAATGATATTCAAGGAACATAATTGATAAACTGAAAAAATTTACATCTGATAGCCAGCATCCAGGTCCAGATATTCCTAGAGCAAGAGTGTAACTTGATACATCACATGGCCCAGATCACTGATCACTGATTTTAGCATATGGATTTCTGAAACTTGAGCAAAAGTTTATTCTGGCCTTACAGATGCAAAAGAATGGAACCACCATAATGGCTTTTCTTTTTCTAGCATTGTAAATATTACTACCTTTTATTGGTTTAGCAAATACTTGGGAGAGTTACCTTTTGTCCTCCTGCCCGCCCCCCCCCGCCATAGCAAGCCTTTGCTAGGTAAAGAGAAAAAGGTAAGCTCTCATTAATGGAGTCACTTATTGTAGATATTATACAACAAATTTTACATGTCTGTATGTGTTATTTCATGATCACAGCAACATTGTGAGACAGGTATTGTTGACAGTGCTTTACTCTGCAGAAGAATAAAGTGATACTCAGTTAAATATATTTTCTAAGTTTACACAGTATTAAAGTTTAGATTCAATGTCAGATTTGTTTTATTTATGACACTGTTTCTTAAATGATGAAAAATTGTTACATAATTTTTCCACTTACCTCCTTATAGGGACACGTATGTTCTGAAATTATTCTATGCTACTTCTGCTTTTGGTTTGTGGTTAATATTTATGTAATGATGCATCGTCCTTCTATGTATCAAAGCCATTAACTTAGAGTACAAGTTTTAATCTATTCTATTATTCAGGCTTCAGATAAGCAGTCCAAAACCTACATAAGAAAGTGAAATGAATTATTTAGGCCAAACCAGCTTTACATGTGCTTCCACTATGTATAATTTATCAAGAATTTTCTCTTTTCTTGTAGGGATGACTTGTCAAGCTCGAACATCATATACTGAAGATGAAGTTCTTTGGGGTCACCGTTTTTTTCCCGTAATTTCCTTAGAAGAGGGATTCTTTAAAGTTGATTACTCCCAGTTCCATGCAACATTTGAAGTCCCCACCCCACCTTACAGTGTGAAAGAGCAGGAGGAAATGCTTCTCATGTCATCCCCTTTAATAGCACCAGCCATAACTAACAGCAAAGAAAGACATAATTCTGTGGAATGCTTAGATGGACTAGATGATATTACTACAAAACTACCATCTAAGCTGCAGAAAATTACTGGAAGAGAAGACTTTCCCAAAAAACTCTTGAGGATGAGTTCTACAACTTCAGAAAAAGCCTACAGCTTGGGAGACTTGCCCATGAAACTTCAACGAATAAGTTCAGTTCCGGGCAACTCAGAAGAAAAACTGGTATCTAAAACCACCAAGATGTTATCTGATCCCATGAGCCAGTCTGTGGCTGATTTGCCACCAAAGCTTCAAAAGATGGCTGGAGGAGCAGCTAGGATGGAAGGGAACCTTCCAGCCAAATTAAGAAAAATGAACTCTGATCGCTTCACATAACAAAGCACTCCCTTAGGCATTATTTAATGTTTGATTTAGTAATAGTCCAATATTTGGCGATGAGGTAATTCTCCCTAAGGAATCTGAAAGTATATTTTCCTCCCAGTTCTACAAGCATATTTGAGAACCCTTCCTTTCCCAAGTATTGCTAATGTGCAGAAAGCAACAGTTACGGAGGGAGGACATCATAAGGAAGTTATTAACGGGCATGTATTATCACATCAAGCATGCAATAATGTGCAAATTTTGCATTTAGTTTTATGGCATGATTTATATATGGCATATTTATATTGTATATTCTGGAAAAAAATATATATATATATATTTAAAGGGGAAATACTCTCCCTGACATTTCTAACATATATATTAAGCCAAACATGAGTGAATAGTTTTCAGGGCGATAAAACTAAATATATGTCTGTGTGTGTGTGTATGTATACACACATATACATATATATACACATACATACACATACATACATACATACATATATATCTGATAAAATTGTGATGTTTTGTTCAAAGCTGTAGTTCTTGTGCATGTTTACTTTATTAGAGTAGGAAGGCTACTGGCATTAATTATTAATACCAAATATTTTAGCCTTAAATTTTTGTCATTTTAAAATCTGATTTAATGTTTTCTGCTGTTTAAGGTCCTGGGAGGCTTTCAATTGTATTTTATATGAGAGAATCACACAAGTTTGTGCTATCTATGGCCCTGCAAAAATATAACCATTACATGTTTAAATTGTAAACTTTAGAGCATACCAGTACTCAGTATAGCACCGAACATTTCTTATGATTTTTAAAAGTTGCTAGTACTGGGGAGAAATAACTATTGATTAATTTGAGAATTATTCCTTTCCTAGACTAATTAAAATCTGGAAATCTATTTTGTATATGATCTAATACAAAGATGAGCTCTGAACAAACACTGAATCATGTTATTAGACAGTAGCCAGGTTATATTGAATATATCAGAATCTGTGTGAAGTTATTCAATTAATGGTCCCTGTTTCAAACTGAGTAAATTGGAAACATTTTCATTCCTTTTCTGGAAATTTTGTCCATTTTAAAGATCAATCATTTTAAGAAGACATGACAGTGCAATGAAACAGATGATAAATATTTATGCTTAAAATATGTATGTCTAATTGAGTCTCTTTTTAATTCTGTTTTCTTGTTTATGGCATTTGTTGTAACAGGATAGACTTTTTCCTCACCTAGGGAACCTATCCCATGCCTGTCACTTATAGTTCAGGAGGAAGTTTTTGCACAGACCAGAGAGAAATTAAAATTAGATAAATTGAAGATATCTTACACACAGTTTTTTGGTGAACACTGATTTTATTGGTGTCTTGGATCCCTGGTCTACCCAAATAATTTTAACAATACTGTTTTTTCTAATCCTGAAGTCTGATATTTATGACTTATAAGCAGGAATCAAAACTAGTGATCAGTAGAACATTTTCAAAATAAAAATTTGGAATGCAGAGACTTTTATGAAATTTTAAAAGTGCTCCTTAACAGAATATCATGGGTTTTCCTATAAAAGTTAAGTATTTATAATTTAAGTCTGACCCAAATTTTAAAAAGTTCTCATTAATATGTAAGTCATTAATTGCTAGTTTGGGCTCTCATTATTTCCTATTTTTTAACAATTTTGTGATAATTTTATTATTGGCAAATTAATACATCACTTAAATCATTGACTATAATAATACCTTCTGGCTACCTCTGTATCAACCAAATTCTGTAGGTGCAAACATATACCAGGGAATTCTTACTGGCAAAATGATCAATCTTGAGTGTGCATCCACTGTGAATGGAGCGAACTGCCCTATACCCATTGATAACCAAGCTTTCTTATTTTGTGGATGTAGGAAACAAAATAGTGACAGAGACAGAAAGGGGTACACAGGGCATGGTATATTGATCAGCAGTGGGAAAAAAGTGCATAGATCATTTAGTCCAAGAACTTAAAACTAAATAGAGCCATAATTTACTTTGGAGAGTCATTTTAATTTGTCTTTGGTACCAAGGAGAAGACAGAGCCAAAAACAAACTCTCCAAGTGTATTCACACATTCAACAAAATTTTTGCATGCCTTCTATGTCGTAGGCATTTTTAGTTCCTGGGGATTTGGACATGGCTAAGTCAGAGGAGGCCGTTGCTCACCATGAACACTGTATACCAGAAGGAGAGTGGGGAGAGACAAAAAACAAATAAGATCACTTCAGACAGTCAAAGTATCAGTTAAGAGAAGAAAACAGTCCTGACGCAGTGGTTCACGCCTGTAATCCCAGTACTTTGGGAGGCCGAGGTTGGGGCATCACCCCAGCCTGGACAACATGGTGAAATCCCGTCTGTACTAAAAATGCAAAAATTAACTGGGCACGGTGGCAGGCACCTGTAATCCCAGCTACTGGGGAAACTGAGGCAGGAGAATCGCTTGAACCTGGGAGGCGGAGGTTGCAGTGAGCCGAGATTCTGCCACTGTACTCCAGCCTGGGTGACAGAGCAAGACTCCATCTCAACATCTAAAAAAAAAAAAAAAGAATAAAAATAGGGTAACATAATGCAAAGTAACTGTGTGGAATAAAAATTGATTATTTTAGAAAATGTGACTGGCTTAGGACGGGGATAATATGTGAACAGAAATCTATCTGATGAGAAAGAGCTACTGTTGTTGAAATTACCTTATCTGAGTGAATGTTTTTTTTTTTTTTTTATCTTTTCCACGCATGCGTGGGAAAGGTATGATTTCTGCATGTAATTGCAGTTTAACCCTTATTTCTAGGTTGATCATAGGTCCCAGTTTACCCAGGAAGATTCCAGTTTATACCTGTTGTACCTGTGTAATTATTGGTAGCACCCCCTTTCACTCTTACAATGTCTTGGTTTGGATGATATATGGTGAAGTTTTTGTTGAAACTAAATTATGAAGTCTGATATATTTGGATAAAAATAAAGAATTGCTTTTCTTCTCCTTTTGCTGATTTTTTGATACATCATTCTAAGCAAAATCATCTCAGCTTCATATATTTCAGCCTGAAGTAGTTCTTACCAAAGTTGTTTCATGTAACACTTGTTCAATATGTTCGTGACATGCCTTTCAGTAATGAAAAGTTATGCTTTTTATTGAATGAATAAAAACCTAACCTCTGCTATTTCCATTTCTGGAAGTTGTAAGAGCTCACATTAAAGAAAGTAAAAGTCAATTTAAGCCAAGATCGTTTTCAAACCACCAATGTCATGACTATTGGAAAGGGAAACCTAATGTGATCATTGAACTGAATAACTCTACATAACAAGTGGAAACTAGACCTTTTTTGTAGCATTTTCATGATATAGGTCCTGTTATAGTAAGATATTTCATTCTATTTATCAAAATGGTGTAAATAAAAGAAACAATTATTTTGATAATGCTTATCTTCATTTTAAATGTTTATTCTTTTCAGAAATAGGTAAATACACTTTTGTAAATATATACAAAATGAAAAATAAGGATATTTTACCATTAATTATTTCTGAAAGATTCTTCTTATGCTATTTTAAATTTATATATGGCTAAAAATATTATGATAAGAGCCTTTTTGTCTGGACAAAATGGCTTATCGTACGGTATTTCTACTGGAGGAAGACGGGTCATGGGAAAGCTGGCTTACATGCTATTAGTTCTTACATTCTTCAGAATTTATGTTTGAATTACATTGTACATATTTAAATTCGCATCAACCTAATTCCATTTTCTGGCATGCAATCTATAATTATTTAAGTGTAAAAGGTCATTTAGGTTCAAAAATATAAACTCATGTATTCAATACTGCAAGTTCAATTTTATAAAAAATGGTATTAAACTTTTGAAACATGATGGGGTTTAATTTTTAGTGTACTCATCCTTTTTGCACTCTTGACCACTTAATTATTCACATTTCTTGACTCCATTTGTTTATCATAAGACTCTTAATTCCTGGAAGACAATCATCACAAATCATTCCTTGATAATTCCTTTTATTTTGGCTGCTTATTGGTAAGATGCTTCAGCAGTACCAAACGTCAGCTTAATAATGCAGATACTCAGGACCTATGTTTCTTGGAGGAAGCTTCGTGGTTATCCTACCCCTTGCTGAACCAGTGTTTTAAAAACTACAGTAAATAAAGCAGTAAGTAAAATGCATAGTTTTTCTAATTTTGTTTAAATATCTAATCATCTTTTAATAAAGCATTCAGTTGCTTCACCTGTGTTTCATAGAAAAATGTGTTCTTAATCTTGGATTAGATGAGTTTTGTGATGTGTAATGTACCCAACTCCCAGTCACCTCAGAGAATTAATTTAGAAAAGCTAAGTTGCTGCAGCTTCTGACCTGGTAGCGTTCCATGCAGATGGTCTTTTATCATTTAGCAGAATTGTTAGGGTTGTTCCTCACAATACATTTTGTTGTTGGGTTTACAATTTTCTTCTGGACTTTCTTGTTGCTTAAAAGTCTATTATATGTCTGAATGCTGTGTTTTCAGAGAGGAGGATGTTTGCATATTCTCTTTGACTTAGATATTCTTCAGTTTCACTGTGATTTCAGTTTCACTTGTAAAGATTTTTTGAAATTATAGCTCTTTCAGACTATCTGGGCTTTTTCTGACTAATGGATGCTATAGAGAACAAATACAGTAGGACCTACTATATCCTCCTTGTTTACAAAGAATCAAATCCATACTTCTATTTATCCTTTCCCAGTTCTGAATGTATCAATCATATACATGGTGACTTGTACACATTATTTAAATATTAGAAACAACTCTGCATGGTAAAGATCATCCCTATTTTACACTTGAAGAAACTTATTCTCAGAGAGGCTGTTTAGCGGGCTTTTTAATTAAATCCACAAACATGAGGTATAGTCTCTGCTCCCTGGGAGGATAAAGAATAAAGAGAATCCCTTTTTTAAACAACTGCATATTCCAGAAAATTTGGATGCATGAACATAAATATTCAATGACTGTGTGCAATGGCTTCTAACCTAACAGAATGGCTTTTACAGTGGAGTTTGCTTTTTTTCCTGGCTGTCATTTGGAGAAGTGGTGGATGGAAAATGATAGCAGTATAAGGAGTAGTTGTGGTCAGAATTGTGTGTTGGTTAGAGGGGGTAAAAAAGGAGGTAGAAAGCAAGGACAAATAAAAATGAAGAAAATGTGGAGGAAAGTAGACACTTGAAGTATTGCACAAAGACGTACCTAAGTTGCAAAGAGGTAAAATGAAAAAGACAAGTTAAAAAATCAAGAGTTCACTGGATACTTGGAAAAATACTTCAAATAAGCAGAGAGTTTCTTCAAACCCAGGTACTTCAGACCCAGAGGTTTTTTTAAAAAATGATACAGTAACATTTTGCTGTATTTACCTCGTACTTATTAAATAAATAAAGTGTCATAGAAATCTAAAACAGGCCGGACATAGTGTCCCACCTATCATATCAGCACTTTGGGAGGCCAAGGCAGGAGGATTGCTTGAGCCCAGGGGTTCAAGACCAGCCTGGGCAACAGTGAGACCTCATCTCTACTAAAAATAAGTTTAAAAAAAATTAGCTGGGCATAGTGGCATGTGCCTATAATCTTAGCTAATAGGGAGACTGAGGTGGGAGGATCTCTTGAGCCCAGGATTTCGGGGTTGTAGTGAGTTATGACTTACGACACTGCACTCCAGCCTGGGTGACACAGTGAGACCTTGTCCCAAAAGAAAAGAAAGAATAAAAAGAAAAAGAAGGAAACCTAAAACAGTCACTTTGTCTCTTCCAAACTCTACGCTATTCCATTTCTCTTCCTCATCGGAAGCCATCACTACTTAGAAATCACTATATATTTCCTGTGCTGGTGTGTATATGTATACTGCATATACATAAATTTATATGTAATACATACCATAACAATCTGATATTTTACTTGAATATATTTCTATACAAATGTTTTATATAAATACATAAAATATATTTGTTATATAAATATGTTTCTATAAAATATGTTATATATAACATGCTATATAAATATATGTTTAATATAAATACAAATATTCATAGACACACACCTACTGATAAATTTGTTTTTGTTTTTTCTTTCTTCTCTTGGATTTTGTATTTTCTTTCATTGCCTTTTTAAAAAAAAGTTCCATGTCTATTATTTTAGTAACGTTCAAAATTTAAGCCTGCGTACAGCAACTAATGAAACCAAAGCTAATTAACATCTCCACCTTCCTTTCAAACAACACAAGGATCTTACAGCATATTAAATTCAGCCACATCTCCTGTTTTCTCTGCTATTTTTGCATAGTATTATACTTGTTTTTAATGTTGTAACAAAAAACTGTTATTTTTAAGTCAATGCATCTTTATAATTGCCTATATATTTACTGATGATTCACCATAGCTTCTTGCATCCTACCCCTTCATTCTTCTTTTTTTCTTAATTAAGTATATATTTTAACAGTTATTTAGGCAAACATCTGTGATAAGAAAGCCGCAGTTCTTGATCATCTTAAATGTCTTTTTTCTTTTTTTTACATTTTTTTTCTGGACATTCTTGTTGATTAAAAATACATGTCTAATTGATGTGTTTTCAGGAAGGAAGATATTTTCCTATTCATCAGTTTCACTAGCATTTCATTTTTCAGGAGCCAGGTAACAAAAATTTCTTCACATGGGATATCCTGGATAAATTATCCATAATTGCATGATGCTTAGGTTTGAGGTTTCAGCTTCTCCCAGAATGCCTTCTGCTGTCTCCATAGCCCCGTGCACAGACAAGCTTCCTTGTCACTGGGGCTTAGGTGGAAAGTTTGGTTCCTGATAAGGTTTTACAGAGCCCTAAACTTATTCAGGGTCTTCAGTTCTAGTTTCCTGTTTAACAGGTATCGAACTTGCACCTTTCGCATTATAGGTGTTAAAATCTCAGTACCCAAATTAGAACCTATCTCCATGTCTAATTCTCTTGAATTTACACACACACACACACACTCTCTCTCTCACACATATGGAAGAAACTCCTGAATTTTAAAGACATTGTTTCATATGTCTCATATATATATATAAACACACAGACACACATGCATTCATACAGATATACATGTGCATATATCTGTGTGTTTGGATAGACAGATAGATAGAGAGATGAAAGTCACACATACACATAAAAAGTCATGAAGTAAAAAGTCAGGAAACAACAGGTGCTGGAGAGGATGTGGAGAAATAGGAACACTTTTACACTGTTGGTGTGATTGTAAACTAGTTCAACCATTATGGAAAACAGTATGGCGATTCTTCAAGAATCTAGAACTAGAGGTACCATATGACCCAGCCATCCCATTACTGGGTATATACCCAACGGATTATAAATCATGCTGCTATAAAGACACATGCACACGTATGTTTATTGCGGCACTATTCACAATAGCAAAGACTTGGAATCAACCCAAATGTCCATCAGTGACAGACTGGATTAAGAAAATGTGGCACATATACACCATGGAATACTATGCAGCCATAAAAAAGGATGAGTTTGTGTCCTTTGTAGGGACATGGATACAGCTGGAAACCATCGTTCTTAGCAAACTATCACAAGAACAGAAAACCAAACACCGCATATTCTCACTCATAGGTGGGAACTGAACAATGAGATCACTTGGACTCGGGAAGGGGAACATCACACACCGGGGCCTATCATGGGGAAGGGGGAGGGGGGAGTGATTGCGTTAGGAGTTATACCTGATGTAAATGACGAGTTGATGGGTGCAGCACACCAACATGGCACAAGTATGCATATGTAACAAACCTGCATGTTATGCACATGTACCCTAGAACTTAAAGTATAATAATAATAAAAAAATAAATAAATAAATAAATAAATAAAAGTAAGGTGATAGGTTTTGCACAGCTAAGTTTGTGGAGTGAAAATCATGCCAACTATAAAGAGCAAAATAAAACAGACAGACTTAAATTAAAAAAAAAAAAAAAAGTCATGAAGATTTTACAAGGCTTGTTACAATAAAAACAGCCCCCACTCTCTACCTACTCTCTCCTCACTCTCTCTCCAGAGACAAAGACTTTCAACCCTTTTAAATGACTCCATTGTTATTTACATGCAGATTTCTAATCATTCTTTTATGGTTTCTTTTGGTTTTCCATTTTGGGGTATTATTTGTTTGCCTTCCACTGTGTTAAATGATTTAGTTCTATTTTAACCCTTGCTACCCACTATACGTCTTCAGCATCCACTCTAGTATGGTTAGATTTCCAACAGTTATATTTTCATGGTTTAATTTTCAATGTCCTCATTAAGTTCTGTCACAATCGAGCCCCTTGTATTTTCATTTTTCTCACCCTTTGCAGCTTCTTCCTTCTAGAGTTGATAACTGACTTCTTTGTTCTTTGTTCATTTATGTATATATCACTAATACAGCCATAGAATCTTTCCCAATTATGTAAATGATTTCCTGTTAATTTGTCAGACTCATTAGATAACCTGCCAGTTTCATCTTCTTGAAGAAGCCTCCACCAAGGCATCCTGACCTGCTCTACGAAGGAAAATTCTTTTTACTGCTGTACAGTTGTTTTCTTGGGATCTTCCTTTGTCATCATCCTGGAGAGTCCGTTCGCTTTGTCTTGGTGTAGAAACCCTGTTTCATGGAACATGTTTTTTTCTTTCTGTCTTTACCCTTTGTTTTGTTTTGATAAAATTTGTTTTGATAAAACACATTTTCCAGGAGTTTCTGAGAAAGAAATAGTGATTAACTTTTAGAAGGCTTGAATATATTTAAATAAATCTTTACCTTGTAATTGTTTGGCCTCCTGTAGAAATTATTTTTTCTTCCGAATTTCAGTGACATTGTTCTCTTTTCTCTAGTTTCCAGTGTTGCTACTGAGATGTTTAATACCGTTTTGAATTTTAATTTTTTGTATGAAACTAATTTTTCTCCTTAAAGCTCTTAAGATGTTCTACTCTTCCTCAGTGTTCTAAAATTTTCAAATGATCTACCTACGTATGGGCCCACTTAATCCCTTTTGCTGAGCCTTTGCAATCTGTATCCTCATGGTCTTCTCCATTTTCCTCTATTCTTTCTTTCTGAAATTTTTATTGTTTGACTGTTGGAGCTTCCGGACTGATTCTCTAATACCTTCATATTTCCTCTTTTGTCTTTTTGCATTTTTTTCTGTACTTTATTGGGGACTTTCTTGACTTTATCCTTTATGATTTTTATTTCTGTCCATTTATTTCACTTTAGGTCATTTATCTTCCAGATTTTCATTTCTGCTATACTAGTTTTAATTTTCAAGTACTTTTTCCTGTTCTATAAATGTTTCCTTTTTTGAGAGTCTGTTTGTTGTTTCATGAATGCTAATTTTAGCTGTCTCAAATTATTAAAGATAGCATGTTTTAAATGTTTTCTTTCTCTCTGCATTGTACCTATTTCTGATTTCTTTTTATATGTATGATTTGGGGGTCTATATTTCATATTAGATTGTTTTCTCATATATCTGATGATTGTTAGGTCTTTTCTCATACTTAGAAATGGAGCAATTGCAATGATCAATGAAGTTCTGTTTTAATGTATGGAATAAATCAAACTGATCTTCACTGGTGTGTGATGTGGTTGAGCTATTTACCTGAGCTTAGTATATCCTTCAGCTTGTTATTTAAGGCCAGTAACTGTGCCCAGGTAAGACTTTCAATCTCCTCTTGCAATCTCTGAAGGGTCTGTACCTGGCCTCCAGTGTTTACAGGGAAGAGTGAGTTCAAGTATGACTATCCTACTTTCAGAACAGTATCCTCATTCTCAAGACTGTTTAGGCTTCTGATTCTATATACAATTATGCCCCCATCCAGAAATAAACCTTCAGTTTTCTGCCAGGATATGAGAGAAGCAATCAACAAGTTGAGTTGATTAGAAGGGAATCTGCTCCTTAAATGGGCTTTCAGTGAGTTTCTTGCTATCATTTCCTTTTCTGACCTCGTTGCTCTACTATGCTTTAATATCCCCCAACTATTGTTTTAGTGATTTCAGAAATAAATAAATAAATAAATAAATGCTTATATTTAAGTTATTTTGAGTCTTAATGAACAAACTTAATGTATTTAATTAGACTATAGTATCACTGTTGTGATAAATTATCACAAATTTAGCAGCTTAAATAACACAAATGTCCTGTCTCACAGTTCTGAAGCTAGAAGTCTGACATTGCTCTCACTGGGCGAAAGTCAATGTCTTACCAGGGCCGAGTCTCTTCTGGCGGCTCTAAAAGAGAATTCATTTCCATGTCTTTTCCAATTTCTAGAGCCCATCCACATTCTTTGGTTTGCCCTTTCCCCCATCATCAAAGCCAGCAAAATGACCTCCCTCTTTGCCTTTATTCTATAGACACATCTAGCTCTGACTCTGTTCTACATTATTCTAACAACCATGGGAAACATTGCAATTACACTGGGGTATGTAATCCAGGATAATCTCACCATCTCATAATCTGAAGTTCCTTGGCCTAATCACGTCTTCCAGTCCCCTTTGCAAAGTAAAGTCATATATTCACAGGTTCCAGATACTAAGATATAGACTTCTTTGGGGGTCATTATTCTGCCTACCTTACTAACCTTTCTTTCTTCTTCCCATTTATAAAAAGAGAATATAAGAATAATTTTTTAAAGTATGTTCTTTCCCAAATTTCAGTATATTTATGAAAATTTTAAAATAAGAGGAGACACTTATTGCTATTAATGACATCTTTCCTTGTGAAGAAATATATTTACCCATACATTGTTTAATTATTCTCTTAAAAATCTATTTCTGTCACAGTCTGTAAACAAATGTCTGGCCAGGTTTTATTTTATACTTCTTTGTGGAAGATAAAACAAAACAAAACAAAACGAAATGGATTAAAATTAACATCTATAACTTCAGTATTCTGAATCTAAGAATGTATCTCAAGTCCACTTTCTTTTGGTTCGCTACCCTACCCTATAGTCTTAAAACAATGTCAAGGTTAGATTTAAGTTTCAGTAGATCAACTTGAGAGCTGGTATCAGTGTTTATTGGGAGAAAAATATTACTGTGCCACACAGACACGTAAAATGTATAAAAACTTGTGGCCTAGAAATTAATTTTAGAAATGAATTCCGATGTATTTTAACCAGGTGATCAATGAAGTGTATATAGCGACTTTGGATGAGCCCATGATAGTGGACACTTTGATAAATTTTTAAGTTTCAGTGATTGACTCAGTGAGAAGAACAAGTCAGAAAATACCATTTAGATGCAGGTTTAATTTTGTAAATGAAAGACGAAAACATATCCTCTACTGGTATCCCATTGTCATACAGAGGGCTGCGAAGTCTGATGAGATTTATGGCTTTCTTTCTTAGTAAAAATTCCTAAATAATTATTCTTTTTGTTACCAACTTTTATCTCCCATCCACCTCACAGCTTAAGTGATTTCTTAGTTTCATAAAGCAAGCTATATTGAGGGGGAAAGTGGGCAAAGAATAAAACAATTATATTATAGTCCCATATTTTTGTAATACTATGCAAGTTTCACTTCACTGGCTCTTGCTTTCTGTATATATAACATTTGTAGTGTGAAATTATATTCCAATACTTTTCATACTGAGATTCATATTTCACGTTACCTACAACTTTTTAAAAATATCTAGATTTGGACATGAGAATAAAATCTCTCATCTAACTATAGATTTTTTAATTAAATATAAGAATCTTGTATAGAATACCAGCCATTACAGAGTTGATGCTCAACCCTTAAAGAAGATATTAAGTGGAAGATATTTAGAAAAGTGATACCTACACTATGTTAGAAATATGTAGTGATTAAAAAATAAACACTAATCAGAAAACTGAGGCTTGTTAATTGATAAAATTCTTATTGATGGCTAAGTCATAGGAAAAAATTGCTTTGGAAATTATGCATCATACTTAGCCTTGAAGAGGGTCGTTTCCTCTTCAGATGAGAATTAAAATGTTGGAATAGAAGAAAAGCTGTGAATGAGCACTATTCAAACCAATATTCTATTATCCTGAGCCAGAAAGAGATTAGTCACTTTTTATGTTTTTATTTGTTATTTTTTTCCCCAATACTTTATGATAACTTTTGAAATTGTTAAGCATGGATTTTTATGGGGGAAGCTCTTACTTGAGAATTATGGAAGCAATTTGTGCCGTATATAGAATCTGCCCCATCTCTTGCCGATTTACATGAACTTTGTTATTATTCATGTACAGGAGTTTCAAAGTTCCACAGAGACCCATCAACTTAAAAGCATTAAGTCAACAATCACTTGTTTGACCAATTTCATGTCATGTTGTAGGTGTTATTGTATGCACCAGGATTATAGAAAATAATAAAGGGAAAACGTTATAAACTTATTCAAAATGACTGACAATTAAAATACAGCAAATGTTTTGAAACATAACTACACAGCATGTTATGGGAAAACTGAAGAAGGTGATTTAACTCATGCATGATGTGGAATTGGGTGAGGCTAAAAAAGGTGGGAAGATCTTGAAGAGTATTTGATACTAAAGAATACTGGAATTGTGTTTTAGAAGATTTGAATAAATTACATAGACAATGAAGCGGAGGAAAAGTAAAGAAAGAAGCCTGTATAGAATTTGGAAAGAATATTATGTTTTGCAAATACAAGTTTAAGAAGACTAGAACATGGGGTGTGAGAAGAGGATCAATATGGGACATACATAAAGAAACAAGTAGGCACATTGATAATGTGTACTATAACCTACAGAAAATAATAGTTAGATTTTTATGTTGAAAGCAACTTTTTAAGATGTTAGAGAGATGGCAGGACCAGATACGCATTTTAGAAAATTTACTCCACCAACATATATTAAAGATAAATTAACTCTATAATTTTTCATTTTATTGGAACCAATGTATTTTTCATTAAACTTTATAGTTCACATTTTTCAGAAAAATAATTTATGAAGCTTAAAAATGTTACATGAAAAGATGAATAATATCAAATACACAATGAAGATAAGGGAAAAAGCAAAAATAATTTTAAACGCAGAAGATAATATAGATGCTGTTACCGAATGTAGTGTTTCACTCTTGTCAGATGAGATTCAGAAAAGCGTGGGGATCATGTGTGTGGTTCCCCTTATCTGAAAAGGGGAAAGCCAACAATTGCCCAAAGGTCAACCAAACATTTTAGTACTTTTTAGTTCTCATTAGACTTTCACAACAATGTCTCTTTCCTCAAGCGTTGCAATCAAGCACTCCATCTGAACCATTACCAAAAGGAAGCTGTTTTGAAAGTTTATTTTCTTAACGTGGGCACATTGGCTCACTCCTGTAATGCTAACACTTTGGGAGGCTGGAGTGGATGGATCACCTGAGGTCAAGAATTTGAGACCAGCCTGGCCAATGTGGTAAAACCCCACCTCTACTAAATATACAAAAATTAGCTAGACGTGTTGGCGCGTGCCTGTAATCCCAGCTACTCGGGAGGCTGAGGCAAGAGAATCTCTTGAACCTCGGGGTGGAAGTTGCAGTGAGCCAACATCATACCATTGCATTCCAGCCTGGGCAACAAGAGCAAAACTCTGTCAAAAAAAAAAAAAAAAAAAAAAAAAAAAAGCGTATTTTCTCTCTTTTTTCCCTCTTGTTGCATTTAAGAGTATGAAGTTTGTTTAAATAAAGGCAGTAAAATCCAGAGTGTGAAAAAGCAAGTATGAGAAATATAACAATATTGATATGGAGATGCTTGCTAACCAAGAGGTGATTTTGTATTAGGTATGTTTTTCAGATGAATAATTCCTAGATGAAATTTTTAAAAAGAAAATAAATGCCCAGTTGAGCCATCTCAAGTAATATTACGGATATTCCATTATTTGAAATTTAATAACAGTCATTTGTTAAATCACTAGAATTTAAAGTATATCCAACATAGGGCATTTTTTCAATAATTATTTGCATTAAAATAAATAATTGGTTATTAGGATATAATAAATGTTCATACATTAAACCTCCCCTTCAACAGAGGAGTTCAGGAAAGTGACTGATCAATATAGACAATATGTGAACTGATGATATTCATACATAAGCCATCTGCATTTACCTTCCCGGAACTTGTATGAACTCTGATGAACTACAAATCAGAGCTGCTGCTTTACACTTTTAATTTACAACTAATTCCCAAATCTAGAAAAAGAGAAATGAAAGCACAGCCAATCATTGGCATTTATGTTGGTGTCCCTAAAATCAAAGATCATTTTGAAATACCAACAGAAATTGACTACCCTAATCAATATCTGGCTTGAAGGACAAAAATGCAATATATCCTCTGAAGAGTTTGGTTGAGTTAAACATATCCCAGCTTCCACTTAGTCTTACAATATAACAAATGGAAAATTACACAAATATGGCAGATGTTTTTGAGCTTTCTAACACAGGTTTATTTTCAAATATCTCTCAGAACATCTTCTCAAGAGAGTGCTCACTTGGAAGAAATTCATTCCTGGATTTATCTGAGTACCCAGAATGATTACTAGCAGCTGACTGGGCAAAAATCAAAAGGGATGCAACACTGAGAAGTCTGACAAGAAAAAAACAAGTCAGCCAAACTCCACCTCAAATCAGTTTTGTGAAAAAATATATAAATTGCCAGATCACTAAACCAAGTAAGTTGCTTTAATTAGTGTTAGAATCCATGCCTATTCAATGCATAAAAATAACTAGATTATAGTTTTGTAGTAACAAATGACCTAATATATTTTGGTGTACATATAATTGTACACATTCTCAGAGAATTTGAAATGGGAAAATTATGCTATCTTTGTTAGGAGAGAGACTACATTTATTATTTTAGATGCTTACATGCACATGTATAAATGATTTCAAAATAGATGCGTAATTAGTATAATATGGAAAACAGACAAAATACTCAGATAATTTTTAGCACATCAAGAGAACTACTTCTGTATTTATTAATGAATGAGCCACTTAGGTCATGGAAAATTTCAGCTGGGTCTTGAGGAGAGAACTAATTTTAATGGAGAAAACTCAGTGCCATTAGTCAGCACCAGGCCTCCATGTAGAACAATCGGGATGTTTCAAACAGTTTCCTTCATGCTGTAGCTTGATAGTTTGTCAATAACTATTTTCCATAAGCAGATGACACCGTAATCGCCAAACCATAGATAGCTTTTTGTTTTTCTTAGCCATTTTCCAGTGAGAAGTCCCATGCTAGTAAGAATATATTAATATTTCCTACTGACTTACATCAGGTTCTTCTCTTTAATTACGGCACAAGGAAACAAATTTCTCAGCTGAAAATGAGTGTGTAATTACTGTTACAACCATCCCCCAGAAAATTTTAGATAGGAATCCAGTGAACTCTTACTTAATCTGCATTCCTTTCACATCCAACACAATGGTAGCTCTTAATATAAAATATGCAATATAGTTGCCGAGTGCTATTTCCCTGATAAAGTCTAATTAAAGTCACTCCTTTGATCTCCCAACTTTGTATGAGAAATATATGAATCTACTTATTCCTGAATAATAATTAAGTGATGCACTATTATAATCCTACTGCTCAGAAGTAATATAATCAGGGTAAGTAAGAAAAATTTCTTTTCTTATAGCTGTAGGATTCATGGCAATGTACTTCTTCAAAGTTAGCAAGGGAAAGAGAGAGGGACCCCAGTAGGACTGTTGCTATACTTTCATGTATCACATACAAATAATCTAAATCCCATTGCCTTCGGCACATTCATTTCATTTAAGCAAGCCATAGGTCTTGCTCATACTCAAGAGGAGAGGATTATATAAGGGCATTAATCCCAGGAAGTGGGAATCATATGAGAGATTTTTTTTCTCTCTGGTCTGGAGACTGATACTTTTAAATAGAGTTTAACAATCTGAACATATAGATAAATTCCCAAGATTCTAGGTGAACAGGCAATTGCCAGAATATGTCCTCTGCTACTTTCTCCATCTTACAAAATATCAAATATGGAGGACTCCACACAAGCCTCCTGTAACTTATCAATTACGTTTTTATTTAGTCCTATATAAGTTTCAAAATTTCTAAAATTACTCAAAACAAAGATACAAACCTATGAGTCAGATCTTACCCATGATGATCTTTATGAAAAATCTGCGTAGCGGTAAGCAGGTGAGAGAATTTTCTATTTATCTTATTTTCCTTTTCCAATATCAACTACAAATATGTACCTACTCTATTTACTTGTATATTTATTCATTATTTATTTTACTTCTTTCTCTGCTTTTTAGATCCTCATCCACAAAGGATTCTGAGATAGCTTTTAAATTACAGTAAAACTGTAAAATTTAAGCAAAGTTATTTTTAATATAATTTTAAAATGCTCTTAATAAGAGTATGCCCAAATCTAAACTAAATAGAAATTTGTGACATATAAGGCCTTATATTTTGTTTTAATTTGGCTGAGAAATTTGGGCTCACTTTACAGATAAAGTGAAATAAGGAACATTTTTTTTTAAATATGAAAAAACAGGAAAACAATAAAAATATTTTTAAAATAATAAAACCACTACAATATATCAACTATTCACATTGTATTAGGTAGTATAAGTAATCTAGAGATAATTTAAAGTATATGGAGGGATTTGCATCGGTTATATGCAAATACCATTTCATTTTATCTAGGGACCTGAGCATCTGCAGATTTGTGGGTCTGCAGGGGCCCTGAAACTAATACCCCATGGATATTCAGATTATACACTAGAGAAGCTCAGTCACATTTATACCAGGATACACATAAAAGAGTATTCACAATAGCATTGCACATAATGTAAAGATCCATATGTCTTTTAATGGTAGAAAGGAAAAATAAATCATGATAAATTCATAAAATTAAATGTAATAATTGAAAATAAAGGATCTAGCTTGTAGATAATGATGTGGATTTATCTTGCATGCATAATGGGTAAAAGAGAATTTTTTTTTCAAATTTATTTTTCACATGCAGTTTTCACTAAGGATACCTTGACGGAAACCATAGATGTCCTCAGATTTTGTCAGAAACTGGTTACTGAAATAGCCAGGCTTATGTAGCATCATCCTCTAGTGTCCTTATGGTACATAAAACCTAACAATCACCCACCCTGGCTATTACCACAATAAAACCTCAAAAACTATATTTTGAAAGTTTCAACATACTTATTTAGGTAACAACTTATAAAATTCATCAAGAAATGTTGTGATATTGCATTTCCCATGAACATAACCAATAACAAGATGGCAATTTCTGAACATGTTCATGGACTAAATATTAACCTGTCTCCAAAAGCCCAATGTGATTTACATCCAATGTTTTGATTGTTTTTGGTGTTTTCTATGGATTTAGATTATATAATGTCTTTTTAAAGGGAAATGATTTATCAACAATTTTTTCCTTTAGTAATTTAGGCTTTGTATTTTTCCTTAAAATCTTTTTTTACAGAAGTAAATCCAGTGTGAATTTAAGCCTATGCATACAAATTCATTCAATTACTGGATTCAAAAATTGTTTTCAATCAGTAAGCATGTTTGAAACTGAATTATTCTATAAATATATGTCCTTGTGGTAAAGTCAAAGTACACTTAAATCTTAAAAGTACAAATAAGAGAAATGTTTATTTCACTAGGTTTAATTAAAAAAGCAGAACAGTCTTTGATGGTGGCCTTCATTTTGGGAGGGTAAAAAAAAGATAACATTTTTTGTGTGTATGCATAATACATGTTGGGCATACAGTAATTGTTTTAAAATATTTCACCTTCTGAGATCAGTTTTAAAATTGGATGTTGAAATTTTAAATTAGCAATGTTCAATTCAAAAATTCTTACATAAGATAATGTTTTTCATAGTGTATCTCAAAATCAGTAAGATCTTTAGATAAAGCTGATTGCAGAGTAAACTACTTAGACATTTTGACATTGACATTCTTAAAGCTTTTTGATGAAGCAAAAATAGTGTTACTAATTTGCTGGTACAATTGTATCCATTTCTCTAGGGAGTTATGTTTTAGGCAATGCAGCAAGAAGAGTAAAAGCATAAAATTGAAGATGACAACAAGAATGAGTGGAGATATATAAGTAAAATTCCAATAATACTGAAGGGAAAGTGGTTTGTTACTCAACTGAAATGGAAAATATTTAAACAGAAGTTATATTAAGAAGTGAAATGATTTAGTAATAGAGGCTAGAGGCTGCAATTGCTTTCGAGAATTAAAGCCTTGGGAAGATCAAATGTTTACCTGTATGTTTTGGACTTCACAGCTTGAGTCACGAAACAGATGAAAGATGAATTCTTTGCTTCAAAAGATGATGTTTTGATTTGACAGTATACAAACAGGAGATTTATGATAAAGTGAAGTAGCAAGATAGAGGAGATGAAATTATAGAATTGAAATGTACTGCCATGGTAGTTGTAGAACGGAAGGCAAATACTAATAAACTTCTGGAAGTATGAGTCTTCTCTAGTTAATCAGCTTTTAGTTGCCCAAACTCTTTCAGATTTGAATAAGCAGAAGGTTTTTTGTTTTGTTTTTGTTTTTGTGTTTCTAAGAAGCCCACATATGAGCAAGCATATGTGATATTTGTCTTCCTGTGCTTGGCTTATATCACTTAATGACTTCCAGTTTTATCCATACTGCTGCAAATGACAGAATTTCCTTCTTTATATGGCTGCATAATATTCTTTTGGGTACATACATCACTTTATCTATATCCATTTATCCACTGAGGGGCACTTACGTTGATTCCACATTTTGGCTATTGTCGTTAGTGCTGCAATAAATATAGGAGTGTAGATATCTCTTTGATATGTTGATTTCCTTTCTTTTGAATATATATTCAGTAGTGAAATTACTGAATCATAAGGTGGTTCTATTTTAATTTTTTGAGAATCCTCTATACTATTCTCCATAGTGGTTGTACGTATTTACATTCCCATCAACAGCTTACTAGGGTTTTCCTTTCTCTACATCCTCACTAGCATCCATAAATATCTTTTTGATAAAAGCCATTTTGATACTCATAAGATGATATCTCATTGTGCGTTTGATTTGCGTTACTCTCATCATTAGCAATGTTCAGCATTTTTAATATGCTTATTGGCCATTTGTATATTTTCTTTTGTGAAATGTCTATTCAGAACTACTGCCAATTTTAAAGCAGATTATTTATTTTTCTGCTACTGAGTTGTTTGAGCTCCTTACATATTCCAGTTATTAATCCCTTGTCAGATGAAGAGTTTTGCAAATGTATTATCCCATTCTGTGTGTTGACTCTGCACTTTGTCAATTGTTTCCTTTGCTGTGCAGATCCTTCTTAGATTGATGTAATCCCATTTCTCAATTTTTGCTTTGATTGCCTGTACTTTTGAG
This sequence comes from Chlorocebus sabaeus, assembly GCF_047675955.1. Lineage (NCBI taxonomy): Eukaryota > Metazoa > Chordata > Mammalia > Primates > Cercopithecidae > Chlorocebus > Chlorocebus sabaeus. The sequence continues at coordinate 42,114,481 of NC_132913.1, forward strand.
ATTTTATATAAGAAATATTCCTGCTCAGGCCAATGTCCTAGAGCTTTGCCCCAGGGTTTCCTTCTGGTAGTTTCAATGTTTCAAGTATTAGATGTAAGTTTTTAATAAATTTTGATTTGATTTTTGTATATGGTGACAGATAGGGTCTAGTTTCATTCCTCTGCATACGCTTATCCAGATTTCCCAGCACAGCCTATTGAAGAGATTGTTCATTTTCTTATGAATGTTCTTGGTGCCTTTGTGGAAAACTACTTGGCTGTGAATGCAAGGACTTATATCTGGATTCTCATTTCTATTCCATTGGTCTATGTGTCTGATTTTTATGCCAATACCATGCTGACTTGGTTACTATAGCTTTGTAGTATATTTTGAAGTCAAACAGAGTAAAAACTCTACCTTTGTTCAGAATTGCTTTGGTTATTTGAGATCTTTTGTAGTTCCGTATAAATTATAGGATTTTGTTTTTCTATTTTTGTGAAGAATGTCATTGGCATTTTGATAGAGATTGCATTGAATCTACAAGTTGCTTTGGGGAGTATTGTCATTTTAACTATTTTATTTATCCAATTTATAAGAATGAAGTATCCTTCCATTTTCTTGTGTCCTCTTTAATTTCTTTCTCAGTGTTTTATAGATTTTCTTGTATAGATCTTTCACTTATTTGATAGATTGATTCTTACATAATTTTTATTTTTTGTAATGATTGTAAATGGGATTATCTTTTTAAATTTGTTTTTTAGGTTGTTCTCTGTTGACATGTAGAAATGTTATTGATTTTTTAAAAAGTTTTATCTTAGGTTCAAGGGTACATGTGCAGGTTTTTTTCTATAGGCAAATTGTGTGTCATGAGGGAGTGGTGTACATATGATTTCATCATCCAGGTAATAAACATAGTGCCCTATCAGTAGTTACTTACCTTCGTCCCACCCACCACTCTGAGGTAAGCCACAGTGTCTGTTTTTCCCTTCATTATGTTCATGTGTACTTCCTGTTTAGCTCCCTCTTATAAGTGAGAACACGCAGTATTTGATTTTCTGTTACTGCATTACTTTGCTTAGGATGATGACCTCCAGCTTCATCCAAGATGCAGCTAAGGACATGATCTCATTCATGTGTAGTATTCCATGTCACACCTTTCTCTTACTTTAGTCAGAAAAGGCTATCACCAAGTCCTCCTCCTGAGATTTTCAGCATTCTGCATTCTTTATGCCATAACTACATTTCTTTTCCTCCAAATTCTTAACTGGATTCTTTTTCCAGTTTCTCTTTCTCTCTCTCTGTTTTCTTTTCCCTTTCCTTCTCTTTATACTCTTTCTTCTCCCTTTTTAAAAAAACTTATTTCAGGTTCGGGGTGACATGTGCAGTTATATAGGTAAATTGTCTGTCATAGAAGTTTGGTGTACGGATTATTTCATTACCCAGGTAAAAAGCATAGTACCTGATAGGTAATTTTTCAATCCTCACCCTCTTTTCACCCTCCACCTTCAAGTAGGCTCTGGTGTCTGTCGTTCTTTCTTTATGCCCATGCATACTCAATGTTTAACTCCCACTTACAAGTAAGAATATGTGGCATTTGGCTTTCCTGTTCCTGTGTTAGTTTCATTAGTACCATGGCCTCCAACTGCATCAATGTACCTGCAAAGGACATGATCTTTTCTTTATTATGGCTGTGTAGTATACTATGGTATATATGTACCTCATTTTCTTTATCAAGTCCCCCATTGATGGGCACGACATTGAGTCCACGTCTTTGCTAATCTGAATAGGGCTATGATGAACATACATGTGCATGCGTCTTCATGGTAGAATGATTTATATTCTGTTCGGTATATACCCAGTAATGGGATTGCTTGCTCAATTGATAGTTCTGTTTTAAGTTATTTGAGAAATCACCAAACTGCTTTCCACAATGACTGAACTAATTTACACATCCACCAAGAGTGTATAAGCATTTTTTTTCTCCATAACCTCACCAACATCTGTTATTTTTTGACATTTTTACAATAGCCATCTGACTGGTGTGAGATGTTATCTCATTGTAGTTTTGACTTGCATTTCTCTAATGATTATTGCTGGTGAACATCTTTTCATATGCTTGTTGGTCACATCTATGTCTTCTTTAGACACTGTGTGTTCATGTTCTTTGCCCACTTTTTAATGGGGTTGTTTGTTTTTTGCTTGTAAGTTAAAGTTTCTTATACATTCTAGATATTAGACCTTTGTCAGGTGCATAATTTGGAAGTATTTTCTCCCATTCTGTAAGTTGTCTCTTTACTCCATTGATAGTTTATTTTGCTGTGCAGATGCTCTTTACTTTAATTAGGTGCCATTTATCAATATTTATTTTTGTTGCAATGGCTTTCAGAGTCTTCAACATAAAATCATTGCCAGGGCCTATGTCCAGAATGGTATTTCCTAGCTTACCTTCTGGGCTTTATAATTTTAGGATATACATCTAAGTTTTTAATCTGTCTAGAGCTGGATCTTCTCTTTTTTTTCATTATTAGTCTAACTAGTGGTCTATCAATCTTATTTATTCTTTCAAAAATTAATTTCTGGATCCATTGATCTTTTATATGGTTTTTCATGTCTCAATTTCCTTCAGTTCAATTCTGCTTTTGACTTATTTATTTCTCATCATGTGCTAGCTTTGGGGTTACCTTATTTTTCTTTTCTAATTCCTTTCAGTTTGATGTTAGGCTGTTACTTTGGGCTCTTTATAACTTTTTGTTATGTGTATTTGGCACTGTAAACTTTCCTCTTAACACTGCTTTAGCCGTGTCTCAGAGATTCTAGTATGTTGTATGTTTCTTATCATTATGTATGTTTCAAATAATTTCTTGATTTTGCCTTAATTTCAATGATTACTGAAAAGTCATTCAGGAAGAAGTTTTAATTTCTATGTAATTGCATGGTTTTGAGAGATCTTTTTAGTATTTATTTTTGTTTATATCACAATGTGGTCTAAGGGTGAGGTTGGCATAATTTCAATTTTTTTTTGAATTTGCTGAGAATTGCTTTGTGGTCAATTGTGTGGTCAATTATAGAATATATGCCATATGCAGATGAGAGGAATGGATATTCTGTTATTTCTGAATTTTGGTTGGAGAGTTCTGCAGTTGTCTATTAAGTCCATTTGGTTAAGTGTCAGGTTCAGGGCTCAAATATCTTTGTTAGTATTCTGCCTCAATGATCTGTCTCATACTTCCAGTGGGATATTGAAGTCTCTCACTATTATTGTGTGGTTATCTAAGAACTTGTTTTATGAATCTGGGTGCTCCAGTGTTGAGTGCATATATATTTAGGATAATTAAGACTTCTTATTACGTTGAACTTTTTATCATTATGAAATCCCTTATTTGTCTTTTTTTATCATTGTTGGTTTAAAGTCTGTTTTGTCTGAAATGAGAACAAGAGCCCCTGCTTTTCTCTGTTTTTCAGTTGCTTGGTAGATTTTTCTCCTCCCTTTACTTTGAGCCTGTGGGTGTCATTGCAAGTGAGATGGGTCTCTTATAGACATACATACAGTTGGTTCTTGCTTCTTTCTCCAACATGCTGCCCCGTGGCTTTTAATTGGGTCATTTAGCTCATGTACATTCATGTTTAATATTGATATGTGTGTATTTTATCCTACCATCATGTTGTAAGCTGATTATTATGCAGACTTGATTTTATAGTTGCTTTATAGTGTTAATGGTCTATGTATTCAACTATGCTCTTGTGACGACTGGAAACAGTCTTTCAATTCCATATTTAGCACTACCTTAAGGACCTTTTGTAAGGCAGGTCTGGTGGTAATGAATTTTCTTAGCATTTGTTTGATTGAAATGGATCTTATTTCTCCTTCACTTATGAAGCTTAGTTTTGCTAAATATGAAATTCTTGGTTGTAATTTCATTAAGAATACTGAATATAGGTCCCCAATCTCTTCTGGCATGTGTAGCATTTCTGCTGAGAGGTCCACAGCCTGATGGTGTGCCCTTTGTAGGTGACTGACCCTTTTCCTCTAGTGACCTTTAACATTTTTTCCTTTCATTTTGACCTTGGAGAATCTGATGACTATATGTCTTGGGGATGGTTATCTTTAGAGTATATCACAGGGATTCTCTGCATTTCTTGCATTTGAATATTGACCTCTCTAGCACGATTGGGAAATTTTCATGGACAATATCCTCAAATATGTTTTCATGATTTTGCTCATTCTTCTGTATTCTTTTAATTTTCATCGCCTAAGTTATTTTAGAGAACTGGTCTTTGAGATCTGAAATTTTTTCCTCAGTTTGGTCAATTCTTTCATTAACACTTGCAACTATATAATGAAACTATTGAAGTGAGTTTTTTTTTTTTCCCTAGCTCTTATCAGATCAGCTGGCTTCTTTCTTAAAATGGTCATTTCGTCTTTCAGCTCTTGTATTGTATTATTATATTCCTTTGATTCCTTGAACTGGATTTTGAATTTCTCCTTAATCTCTATGATCTTCATTCCTGTCCATATTCTGAGATCTATTTCTGTCATTTGTGACATGTCAGCCTTTTTAAGAACCATTGCTGGGGAAGTAGTGGGATCATAGGAGGTAAGTCAACGCTCTGGCTTTCTGAGTTGCCAGAGTTCTTGCATTCATTCTTTCTCATCTGTGTGGGCTGATGTTCCTTAAGTCTTTGAAGTTGCTGTCCTTTAGATGAGTTGTTTTTTTTTTTTTTTTTTTTTTTTTTTTGCTTTTATCTTATTTTATGCCCTGATATGCTGCATGTTTGATTGTGACATAAGGTGGGTTCAGACATCTGGCTTCATTTCTGGAAGTTTTCAGGGGCCAACACTCAGCTCAACCTCCTGACCTATGTACTCTTACTCTGGGTGTCTGTACAGGGCCCCCAGCTTTGTTGTCTGGCCCCTACAATTTAGAAACTTGCTATGCTGGAGGGGTCTAAGTGTTCTTGGTCTGCCATCCACAATATCTGGATGAATAGTGCTGTCCAAAGCACTTCATTGGGATGGTAGCAGTAGGAACCGTGCTTGTTCACTCATGCCAGCAGCTGCAGTATCACAGTGGGGTGTACATGTGCTGGCTGGGATGCAGTACTAGCAGGAGTCAGGCTGCTGCATATCTGTATGTGTTTACATCAGCAGCAATGGACACAGGGCACTGGTGAAGGTGTGGCCACTGTGTCCATGCTTGTATTCACAAAACAGCAGCAGTGGTGGCATGGGATTGCCCACTTCTGTGCATTGGTTTGCAGCAGCTGTGGTGGCAGTGTAGGAGGGCTGGGTTTTTTGGCATCCATGCATGTATTCACACTGGCAAAGGCAAAAAACCAGGTGCCTGTGTGTCAGCAATGAGGTGGCATGGTGGGGTGCACTCACACTGTCAGAAGTTGCACAGGTGCCGTGTGTTCACATGTGGTCCAGTGGGTAAGTGGTGGGAGGTGAGTTCCACCTGTACACATGTGTCAACAAAGTGGTAGGAGGGTGGTCATTGACGAGTTGTGCTGAGAAAGCATTGTGGGAAGGCTCTGAGGTGAGGGGTTGTGGGTTGGCTGTTGCCTGTCAGTGGGAGCCAATCTGCTGGAGTTCTTTTGTGGTCTGGCATGGTCTACCAGTGAAGGAGTCTGATGAGGACCCTGAGGAGACGCCCTGTTTGGGCATCTAAGGCTGTATTGCAAGCAGACATGGTCAGGTTGCAGCCCAAGGAGAGGCAAGCAGACAGATGGCCCTCAGAACCTTGTGGCCCTGGCTAAAGGGTAAAACTATGCTGCTTCGTCCAGGTCTGACAGTCACCTAAAGGTTAAAGTCTCCTAGAGGAGTATGGACGGCCTTGAGGGATAGCTATCCCTGGTTGTGCTTTCACTACAGACATACCCACACAAAACCATAAGGGCTCTGCACAGGTCAGAGGTCTACCCCTACTACCTTTCTAAGCAGCTCTCCATCCTAACTCAAGTGTCCTTGGATGCGTGGGGGTGTCCTGCTGTCTGGATTCTGGAGATCCATAGCAACAGTGGGCCATTCCTCAGCTTTTCAATTTACCCTTTCCCTAGGAGTTGCTAGGTCCAGGAACATGTCCCCATGCTTGGTAGTGCTGTTCAGCAATCCCAGCTTTGTCCCCCATCAGCCCAGTAACAGCATCCTCCCTCTATACACTGTAAATGCCTTTACTCTGAAGATATGCTTGGAGTATGCCAGTCTTCCCAATGTTCAGTCTTTTGGTGGGAGATGTTCCTTCTGGCTGCATCTAGTTGCCCATCTTGGTTTCTCCCTCTAACCTTTGCGATTGTTTTCTTGATTTCTGAGTTCTCTCCCAGCTTTCAGAGCTGAGGAGTGTCACTACTTATTTTTGTATGTTGATTTTGTATCTTGTGATTTTACAGAATTTATCTGTTTTAACAGATTTTACATAGTCTTTAGGTTTTCCTAAGTATATACAATCATGTCATATGCAAACAATGCTAATTTGAATACTCCCTTTCTGATTTGGATGTCATTTATTTATTTTTCTTACTTAATTGCTCTGGCCAGGACATTCAGTATTATGTTGAATAAAAGTGTTGAAAGCAGTCATCCTTGTCTAGTTCCAGATCTTAGAGGAAAAGCTATCGATTTTTCCCTATGCCCTACGGTATTGGCTGTGATTATTTTGAGTTATGCTCCTTTTATACCCATTGTTTTGAGAGTTATTATCATAAAGTATTGTTGAATTTTATCACATGCTTTTCAGAGTATCTATTGAAATGATCATATGATTCTTGGTATTGGTTATGATAATGTGATATACTGTGTTTATTATTTTGCATATGTTGAACTATCCTTGCATTCTGGGGATAAATCCTATTTGATCATGGTGAATAATCATTTTAATGTGTTGTTGAATGATTTGCTAGTGTTTTGTTGAACATATTTCCATCTAAGTTCATCAGTGATACTGTCCTATAGTTTTCTTTTTTGTTGTGTTCTAGTCTGCTGGTTTTGATAGCAGTGTAATGCTGGCCTTGTAAAATGAGTTTGGAAGTATTTTATCCTTTGCATTTGTTTTGAGGAGTTTTAGTAGAATGGACATTAATTATTTTTTTTTAATGTTTGGTAGAATTCAACAGTGAAGCTCTCAGGTCCTGAGCTTTTATTTGATAGGAGACTTTTTAATATAGCTTCAAACTTCTTATCTGTTATTGGTTTGTCGAAGTTTTCTATTTCCTCATGTTTCAATTTTGGTAGATTGTATGTGTCCAGGAATTTATCAACTTCTAATTTTTCCAATTTTTTAGAGTATAGTTGTTCATAATAGTTTTTAATAATTCATTATATCTCTGTGGTCTCAGTTGCTACATTTCCTTTTTCATTTCTAATTTTAATTTGAGTCTTCTCTCTTTTTTCTTAGTCTAGATAAAAGTTTGTTGATTTTATCTTTATCTTTTTATAAAACTAAGTTTTTGTTTTACTAACCTGTGTTATTTTAATCTTAATTTCATTTATTATTGCTCTAAACTTTATAATTTCTTCTTTCTACTAATTCAGGCTTGGTTTGTTTTTGCTTCTCTAGTCTTTTGAGGGGTATTGCCTAGTTGCTTACTTGAAGTCTTTCAACTTTTTAATGTAGATGTGTACTGCTATATACCTCCTCTTAATAAAGCTTTTGCTCTGTACCATAGATTTTGATATGTTCTGTTTCCATTTTCATTTGTTTCACAAAACTTTTTACATTTTTTCTTAAATTTTTTATTGATCCGTTGATCATTCAGAGTCATGTTGTTTAATTTCCATGTATTTTTGTAGTTTCTGAGATTCCTCTTGCGGTTGATTTTTAGTTTTATTCCATTGTGGTCAGAATAGATATTTGATATGATTTCTACCATTTTTAATTTGTTGAGACTTGTTTTGTGGCCTAAGATATGGTCTCTTCTGCAGAAAGTTATAAGTACTGATGAAAATCATATGGATTCTGTAGCAGTTGGGTGAAACACTCTGTTAATATCAGTTAGGTTCATTTGGTCAATTGTGTAGTTTAACTCTGATCTTTCCTTGTTGATTTTCTGTCTAGATGATCTATCAGTTGTTGAGAGTAGGTGTCCATTATTGAGAATTAATGATCCTTACTACTGTGGTATTTAAGTCTATCTTTCCCTTTAGACCTATTAATGTTTGCTTTATAAACTTGGGGGCTTTGGTGTTTTGTGCATGGAGATTTATTATTGTTATATCCTCTTATTGAATTGACCTCTTTATCATTATATAGTGACTATCTTTATTTTTTTTTGTAGCCTTTGATCTGTTGTCCATTTCATTTAAGTATACTTAGATTTATTTCAGTCTTCTTTGTATGGCTTGTGTTTATTTATATTGGGTATGTTTACTTAGTGATTCTCTGTAATTTACCTGTTGATATTCTTTTTTTTCTCTTTTTAATCTGTTACATCACTACCTTCTTTTCAGTACTAGATGATGTCTTCAGTCCATGTTTGCCTTGTTTCTACTAAACAATCATAGCGTTGCCTTTTCCAAATGAGAAAGGTCCCAAAGATAATCTCAGTAGTGTGGGAAGGCTGGTTAGGGGGTTCATGCCCGGGGAATCTGTGAAACAAATCTCTTACAGTGTGGTGCTGCCCAACAGCCACTCTAATTTAGAGTGACTAAAGTTATAGAGCTTTTTGCCAAGTTACAGAACAGAGTTTTTCGGGCTAGTTATGTTAGTCCTGCTTCCTGCTCTTTATCACCGACTGTCCTCAGGAATATTTCTTCCTTCAGGAACTCCCAACATTTCCTGTGGATTGAGACAAATACTGGTCTCTGGCCAGAGATTCTAAAATGGCGGGGAAGTTTGTTGTCCCTCTCAATCTTACATTTTCCAGGGTAGAAACTATGAGTTAGGGGAAATTTCCACATGCTTAGGGATACACAGATTGGAGGAGGGGCATCACTCATATAGAAGTCAGATTTGTTTGCTTGGAGTTTTTTCACTTCTCTGTGGTCTTAGAAACTGGGTCTTCCTCATACTGCAGTTCTGGAATACTGCTAGTAATAGTCTATTCTATATATTTGTGTGGGGTTTTTTTGAGGAGGAGAGTGAAGCCAGCTTGCTTCTATGCTGCCATTTTGAAATTGGAAGTCTAATGCCAATTCTTTTATGTGAATTTTTTAATTTTTTTATCTTCATAGGCATTTAATGGGATACATGCAATTATTACCCTTATATTGAAAATGAATATATTGACAAAGGCATGTTCTGTAGCTAGACTAATGATCTTCAAATGCAGGGAAGTACATGCTTAATGACTGGAATGAATGTATAAATTTATAAGAGAAGATAAAAACACCCAAAATAAACATAAACATTTTCTCTTAGAGAAAATATTATAGTGTTGGAAAGATAAGCAACATACAAAACAAATAGGTAAGATATATCATATGTAGAAAGTGATAAACACTATGCTGAAAAATGTAGGAAGAGAGACAAGTGATGCTAGAGTAGGGAAATAGGAAGTTTTTACTGAGATAATGACATTTGATTGAAGATCAGTAGAAGGTTCCAGAGCTCTCTTGAAAGGGAAAATTCCCAAAAGTGGGAACTCTCTCAAGGCAGAAATGTGCTTAGTTATTTGATTTCAAAGCAGCAATGACAATTTCTCTTGGGATATTTGAGAAAGGTCAGATTAAGTAAGTGAGGTAATTGGAGGACTTGGTAAATGGAAGGTGTATGAAGTTGTATGAACCATTTTAGTCACTGCCATGGAGTGAGAAGCTGTTAAGAGAATTTTTGAGCAAAGGAGTTTTGTTGATTTGATATATATTTAATAGAATCACACTGGCTTGTGTTTAGCACAATACACTAGCTGCTGTATTGCAAGCAAATGATAAGGAGCACGAACAACTCAGGGAGACCCTTTACGTGGCTTTTGGCAATAAGCCACAGAAGAGATGCTGAGAAAGGAACTAGGAAGATGGCTATTCATTTAGTAACAAGTAGTTGTATTCTGAATATTTTTGAAGATAGCTGGTGGGAATTCCTGCCAAAATAAAATGAAATTGCCTTTGTAATTTTAACATAATGCATGGCAAATCAAAGTTTCCATGTTCATTTTGTAAACCTAGCACACCCACCAAAAGCATATTTTAAATGAAAACTGTCAAATAGGACTCTGATGTAAAAGCATTTAGAAAAGAAGCAAAGTCTACTGGCAAAAAAATCTTACAAGGGAAACCAAGAGTACTGGCTTAACAAAAAAAAAAAAAAAAAAGAAGCTCAGGTATTTAAAGCAAAAAAACAAAACAAAACAAAAATGACAACAACAACAAAACAAAAAACAACAACAACAATAACAAAACAAACACCCACAGAATAGCAAGATTATTGGTGGAAACCTGTCATTGATAGAAAACTACAATTTCTCCATGTGATTTTCATATTTTCCAGGCTGCTTATAGATTTTTCAAAAATCAAAACTCCAAAGCCCAGATTAAAAAAAAAAAAAAGTTATTCTTGGAGGAGAGGTCAGGAAAAACTCAAGGTTTCATTTATTTGAGGAATTAAAATAAAATAAGCTGATATAACCCAGATGAAAAGGTTACTTACTTAATTATATTAAATTAAAATTTAAAATTAAATAATTAAAATTTGTTCCTAATCTAATGGAACAAACATTTCTTCTTTTCCTCTTCTCTTAAATGGTTTCTGATAAACTGGTCACTTTCAGTGGAGGTAGAGCAAGGAGTTAGTTTCCTTTAAGGTAACTTACTTTAGCTGATATTAAGTGGACTGTTGGTTCTAAACTGTACCTGGAATTTGTCTCCTCCTTAGGCTGGCAAAAGCAGCTTTTCCGTACATTGTTGGGTGGTTTGTGCTTTGCCTGAAGGGCTGATATCCAACCTCTGCACACTGGCAAAACTAAACATTGTGATACTTACCAGATGGGGCCCATTTTGTCTAATTGCTCACTCAGAGAGGGGATTTCTCTCTCCTCTGTCTTTCCAGAGGGAGCTCCTTTTTCTGATTTTCGCCAATGTGCTGTATTCTGAGCCCAGGTTTTTGAAGGTAGTATTACATACTTCGTTATGACTGATCCTAAGTAACAGAATCTTATCCTTGCCTTGAAATTCGCTTCAACAGTTAATGAAAGAAAAAAAAATCGTATACCCATGGTACCCTAAGAAACTAATTAAATGAATCAGAAATATTTTCCTTTCTAGTACATAGTTAATATTAACACAGTAATATACAGGTAATGAGTTTAATCAAAAACAAGAGTAAGTAGTGAATAATCAGAGACTCCCTGGTGGCAACTCAGGTAATCACATCAATAACATCTCATGTGTACTTCTTGAAATAATACTATTAGTCAATCACAGGTAAATTGAAATCTATAGTTGGGGAAGAAATTTTAGAAAATGATGGCTAAAGTTTTCTTCTACTGTAGAAAAGAAATGTTATTTTTCAAAAATAGAAATGCCCATTTTAATAACTGAGATGGTGGAAGAGTGATGGATAATATAAATAAAATGAAAAAGAACTCTTAGCTGTTGGCAGAGACCATTAATGTTAATTTATAATTATTGTCATAGTACCTAAAATTGTTAAAAGAAATTCCAGAAAATATATGCACTTACAATTTCATATTGGATTTAAAAGCACATCATTTGTCCATCTCCAGCTGACAACATAAATGTAATTGCTATGACATATTGGACAAGAACTTTGAGTCTTAATAGGTTTAGCTCTTAATGTTACTTTTCAAATATATGCTTGCAGTATAAAATTCAGAATTTGCAATAGTCTGTATGGTGAAAAGTGTATCTCCTATACTTTTCCCACTGAGCCACTTCACTATTGCCTGCACCTTATGTATATACCTAGAAATATTCTATGTAGTTATAAATATATATCACAGAATATTTCAGAGACATCTTGTACAGTTCTAGACATAGAATTCATAGAAAATTATAGGAGCACACACACTCATATTGGGTGTTTGCGTAGTTGTATATAACTATATGTGTGTATATATATAGTTTTAAAACATTTGTTTCCTCTCACACATTGTAGCATACTACAAATATAGGTTCAATGGTCTCACCTTTTCTTTTATTCACTTAATGTATCTTGGAATATGTCTACAATATAAAAAAAAAAAGGTGGAAGTGTGTTTTGTGCAAAACAGGGTAAGCTCAAGTTTAAATTATACAGAAAAACTCTAAGTAGGAGAATCTACCATCTACACACTCAGACATATTTACACAAGAAGATATAAATATGAACATGCAAGAAAAGGTCAACAGAATAATGGGTAAAGATTATAAACTAAATATTCACAGAAAAGGATAAAGAAGCCTTAAATATTAAATTTTTTTTAATCCAGTGGAATTGCTTGATGCAGTGGAATTGCTGGATCAAGAACAATCCACAAATTTTCAGTTTTGATAGAAAATGCTTATTTCACCACCTAGAATTGGTACTCGTTTGCATTCTTACCTTCGATGTTATCAACCAGTCTATTGTGCCAAACCCTTCTTTACAAAGTTGTTTATCAGTTTTATGTTACATTTGTCAGACTTGCAGATGACGTATACATGCAGTGTATTTTACATTGAATTTATTTCATTAGAACACAGATTAGGCACATTTTAATATTTAAGTCCCCTTTATCCTTTTCTGTGAATGTTTAGTTTATAATCTTTACCCATTACTCTGTTGACTTTTTCTTGCATCCGCATATTTACATCCTCTTGTGTAAATATGTCTGAGTGTGTAGATGGTAGATTCTCCTACTTTTCATACAGTTTTTCTGTATAATTTAAACTTGAGCTTACCCTGTTTTGCACAAAACACACTTCCACATTTTTTACCATGGCTAATGTAAACATTAATGGTATCACGGGTTGGATTTTTGGGAAAGCGTTCAATGTGAGATGTTTATTACAAAGTGACATGGGCATCCAAGTCTATGGAGGGGAGTGGGAGGAAGCAACACTGAACAGAATTCAAGATGTAATGCAGGTCCCACAACAGCTCTGCTGACTGTACAGGAAGCTCTGGAACTAAAATGCCCCTGAGATGCCAGGCCTCATTGTGCCCTCATTGATCAATCATTGGATGCAGCTCTCTGCAAAGAGAAAGAAGCTTGAGATACTCTGGAACTGAGGCAACCCTTGAATAGGCTGACAGCTGAAGGCATCTGTCCACAGCACTTCCAACAGACAGGACAACAAGTCCATCACTGAAGAAATATTGCATGTGCACACATCACAGTGTGTACAATAGCTGGGGAAAGAGATCTGATGAAAACCTAAAAATGTGATTCCCTCTGTCATTAATTCTCTTTTAAAGTGCTTATATTGGTAGTTGGCATTAGTTAAATTTGAATCACATGGACAGTTTTTAGCCATTTCACTGGCTTTAATTTGATTCTCAAAGGGAGTTCTTCAGGTTTTTTTCTAAATATATTATAATAACAATATTGTTAAGAAGTCAGAATTCTGCATAATTACCATGAGATTAGGAAGTTGTTATGTTTAGTTTGGACATAATGAAATTGTAAATTGCATTCAAGATAACTTCATTTAGAATATTTTGATCATTTTTTATTAGTTATACACTTGGAGTCATACCCTTGGAGAGGAGAGTATTTTATCAATATTTTAATGGGTCAACTATTAAAATTATTTCACAACTTTGAATAACAGTACACAAAGGTTTCAAAAAATAAGGCCAAATTGGAAACACTTCAGAAGAAAACCAGTGACATAGTATTAGAAACAGCTCTGACTGTGAAACTAATGAAAATATGCTGTTATAGACCAATAATAATGGTTTACATTATTTTAAATTATGAAGTAATCAAAACAAAGACTCTTTATCTTGTATTAATGTTTACACTAATTTGTAATTTTGGTTTTTAAAGTAATTTTAGTTTTATATATATCGGAATGTGATTTAGAAACCAAATCAAAATTGCCTATAAATTGGATGAGGTTACAAACCAACTAAATGAGAGGAAAGGCAACATAACTTACAGAATTAGCACAGTTGGTAGTCAGTGCAAGGGGTATTGATTAAATTACAGAACTAGAATATGATAAATTTTTGAAAGAGATGTGATTTGTAGACGGTAAAACACTATTTACAATACCAAAGACTTGGAGCCAACCCAAATGCCCATCAAAGATAGACTGGATAAAGAAAATGTGGCACATATACACCATGAAATACTATGCAGCCATAAAAACGAATGAGTTCATGTTCTTCGCAAGGACATGAAGCTGGAAACCATCATTCTCGGCAAACTAACACAAGAACAGAAACCAAACACCACATGTTCTTACTCATAAGTGGGAGTTGAACAATGGGAATACATGGACACAGGGAGAGGAATATCACAAACCGGGGCCTGTTGGGAGGTTGGGGACAAAGGTTGGGAGAGCATCAGGACAAATACCTAATGCATGCAGGACTTAAAATCTAGACGACTGGTTAATGGGTGCAGTAAACCACCATGGCACATGTATACCTATATAACAAACCTGCATGTTCTGCACATGTATCCCAGAACTTAAAGTAAAATAAATAAAGAAAAATTAAAAAGAAGTTAAAACAAAAGAAACTTGGATTTAAAAGTATTTCAACATACATTATTTTTTGACTGTCATTTTTCTTTCTTAGGTTAACTAAGTATATTTTTCTTGCAAATAAACATTTCATACAATGCAAATAAAAGTGTTATGGAATTTCATGGCAAAGAGAGAACAAGAACTGTAAAACTGATGAATTAGATCCTATAAATAGGCATTAGAAATAGCTTTGGTTAACAATGTATTACATTTTATTACAAAGGGCATTTTTTTTTTTTTTGACATGGAGTCTCACTCTGTCACCCAGGCTGGAGTGCAGTGGCGCAATCTGGGCTCACTGCAAGCTCCACCTTCTGGGTTCACGGCATTCTCCTGCCCCAGCCTCCCGAGTAGCTGGGACTACAGGCGACCACCACCATGCCTGGTTAATTTTTTTTTTTTTTTCTATTTTTAGTAGAGACGGGGTTTCACGGTGTTAGCCAGGATGGTCTCGATCTGCTGACCTCGTGATCCGCCTGCCTCAGCCTCCCAAAGTTCTGGGATTACAGGCATGAGTCACCGTGCTACAAAGGGCAATTTAAACATTTTGGCATAACTCATATACTTCCATAACTCAGAAATGGCTTGGCAGGTATCCAGATTCCATTGTGGGTAAGATTGCACACAGTAAAAAAGTGATAGAATTTGCCTACCAATTCTATTGAATGATTGGACAGTAGGAAGAATTTGCCTCTATTTTTTAAGAGACACAAGTAAAGGATGCTGATAGATATACAATAAGAATGAAACTTCAAATAAACCTGAGATAGATACATTAAAAACAGGCAAAACAGACTTTAAGTCGAAAACTTTACCAAAGTCTATGAAAGACATTCATCACAAGAAGATACAACAATTTTCAAGTGAAATGACCTAAAACTATAAACATAAGAGATATAAAAGAATAAACTAAAATAAGATATTGATAAATTCACAATGATAACAAAATATTTTAACAATTCTCTTTTAGTAATTAAAAAATTGAATAAAAATTATTAAGGATATTGGAAAAATAAGATTCATTACAAATTTATGGATATTTAAATAGAGCATTATGCTACCCATAAAAGCATGACATTCATGACTTTAGGTATACCTGGAACATTCATAAACATTGATGATACATGGACCATGAAGCATGTGTCCATTATTTACAGATTTAAAGTCATAGCATCTGCTATCTAGCCATAGCACAATTTAGCTGTTAATCAACAGGACAAAGCTAACTAGAAAACAAAATCCACATATTTAAAAATTAACAAAGTACTCTAAGTAGTACATGGTTCAAAGAATAAATAATGATGGGAATTCGTTAATACTTAAATCAATTTTAACATAAAACTAGTGATCAAAATTTGTAGAATCCAGTTAAAGCAAAGAGAATTTTATACTTTAAATGCATGAAAATACTAGAAAAAATTAAAATTAATGGGCTAAAAATCTCTCTTAAGAAGTTAAAGGATAACAAAATAAAACCAGAGGAAAGATGAGTAATAGAATAATAGAGATAATAAGAAGAATTCATAAATTAGAAAACAAATTAAAAAATAGAGATAACATACGTAAAAGTTTGATAAACCTCTGTCAAGACTGATCAAGAAGAAAAACTTCAGGAATAAAAAAGTAATTATCATTAGAGATGCTGCAGTTAATAAAAATATAAGAATTGGATATTACAATGATGTCTTTGAGAATTTAGATGAAATGGAAATTTTTCCTAGAAAGTGTCAATTACCAACACAGATGTAGAAATACAAAGAAATTGTGAAGAGTTCTACAATCATTATAGAGATTGAATCAGTAAATAAAATCCTATGGCAAAGAAAACTACACGGAGAGTTTCTTTAGTAAATTCAATCAGCAGTCATAAAATAAATTATTCAAATGTTAAACACTTTCAGAGAATAGAGAAAGAGGCATTTTCTCCAAATTAATTTATGAGACCAGCATAATCTTCACATCAAAACCTGAATAGTACTTTCTGTGAATCAAACACTATAGTCCAATTTTACTCATGAAAAGAGAGAAGTCCTTGAAAATGGTTATTATTAAACCTTGTTCAAAAACATTTAAAAAGAATAATAATACATCACTTGCAAGTTGGATTTATCACACACATGCATGGTTAGTTTAGGAATATAAACGTTACTCAGTATAATTCACCACATCAACAGGATTAAATTAGAAAAGTGATAGGTGTAGAAAATAATTTTGGATAAAATCACCAGCAGTTTATTTAAAAAAAAAAAACACAAAAAACTATGAACTTTTACTGTCACAGGGATTAAATAAAAATCCTTTAAGTGATTTAATATTACCACAAAAATTTTACTGCAGAATACAAAACTTAAGAATGAAACACTGGGCTGGGTGCGGTGACTCACGCCTGTAATCCCAGCTACTCGGGAGGCTGAGGCAGGAGAGTTCTTGAACCCAGGAGGTGGAGGTTGCAGTGAGCCGAGACTGTGCCACTGCACTCCAACCTGGCAACAGAGCGAGACTCCATCTCAAAAGAAAAGAAAAGAAAAAAAAAAAGAATGAAACACCGACAGCTATCCCTTCCTATTCCCACTCCTAGTTACAGTATGCCCTGGGGAATAAACAAAAAAGAAAATTTGGGAAAACATCTAAATTTGTGATTATTCAAAGACAAAATGCTTGTATATATAGAAAATACAATTTCACACATCTACTTTAAGATTTAATGATTACTTTGCAAAATTACTGGATTCAGGGACTACACACAATAATCAAATGAAAAGGTCTGCATCACCAAGAAATATTCTGCAAAAGAAGTGTCATTTATAACACCATCAAGAAAATAAAGTACATGGAAAAAGTAAACTAACAAAACCAGGGCAAGACTTGCATAGGGAAAACTACAAAACATTATTAACATTCCAGGAGACTCAAATAAATGGAGCTATATGCTATATTTTTGTATTTGAAGACTTGACATTGTAGAGATGTCAACTCTCTCAAATTTATGTAACCAATACAGACCACTCAGAATCCCATCATTTATTTTTAAGCTGAAAAACTCTTGTTAACATTTCTTAGGCAATACACAGTGCCAGTAATAGCTGAGACAGTCTTAATAGTGACGTTTACTTTTAAAGCTGAAACTTTAGCAAAATTAAGGTTTATTATAAGAGTATCACAAACAAAACAGTATGAGGTAACAATGAAACGAAATAGAAATCACAGAAACAGGCATGCACATTTATGGGAATAGGATTTAAGGAAAACATGAGAGAAAAATGGAATTTTTAATTTATAAAACCAAAATGCCTGATAAGGGAAGACTCTGTACCTGATTTGTTTTTCAAAATTTTATTTGTATTTAAGCCCTTTAATTTTCACCTTCTATATCAGATTTTTAAATTCTATGAAAAGCTCTCATGGAATTTTGATTGAAATTGCATTATATTTTGGTATAACTGAGAAGAATTTACAATACTGACTCTCTACATTAACAGAGAGTAGTATTTAACTTTCCATTTATCCAAGTCTTATTTGATGTCTTTTAATAAATATTCATGATTTCCCTTTCATGTTTACACATAATCTATTAAGTAATATCTTGATACTTTTAGATGTCACTGCTTTTGTGAGTGATATTTTAAAAAAAGCACTTTCTTCAAAAATATTATTCATGAATAGGAATGTTCTGATGTGTATCTAAAATTCTAAGTTTCTTGGATTTTGTATGTAGATAGCCATATATTTTTGGATAGTGATTTTTTTATTTCCAATCCTTATGAAATGTGTACTTTCTAACTATAAAATCAACTTATTTGATAAAAGTTTCAATTTCCATTCCTTATTTACTTTCCATTCCTTATATATCTTATTTATTTTAATACTTTTCTTAAACTAGGACCTTGAATGAGATTTTGAATACAAGTACTGATATCCAGTATTATTGTCTCATCTCTGATTTTAAATTCCTGATTCTATCTTTAATAATCAATGAGTATTCAAAAAAATTCTTGTCACTCACAAGATTCACCAGATATTTGTGAATAAAAATTCCAATACTACCATGTTATTTAACAATGCAGAAAAGGAAGGAAACACTTTAACTTGCTAGATAAATTTAACACAGTTTTTAAAGAAAAATGCTGGATAAAGGTGAGATAGAACATGCAACATTATGAGCTAATTACACTAATACTTTTTGAAATCATTGCAGACCACATCATTTACCAATTTTATGATCCAATTAATTTAAAATGCATTTGTTAAGATTCACATTCATTACTGATGAAAACCCATGCCAAGCAGTATGAAAAAGGACATCAATAACCCAGTAAAGAGTATCTACCAAAACTTCAAAATCTATTATAGTTCATGAAATGATGAAAACATTTCCTCTGAGTTAGGGAACAAAAGATTGCCTCATATGATCACTTCTAGTCAACAGAATTATCCAGGGACTAGTGAGCACAGTTCAAGTTGGAATAAATGAATGCAAGGTATAAAAATTGGAAAACCTTTATTCTTTGAACCCTCTCTCAGATTAGCTAACACAAAGCTAAATCTTGATAACAGTTCTTTCAATACTCTCTGAGCTATCTCACCATTTTCCATGGTTTACATTCTCCCTTTCTGCAATGAATAATAAACCAAACTTCTTCAACTACAGATATATCCCTGGTGATGTTTGAATAGAGGGCATCAACAGAATTGATCAAAATGTTGAGTGAGATTTGCACAGTGATATGTAGGGATAAAATCACTCTTGGTTACATGAATAGTGTAAGAAGACATATGGGCAAGGTAAAGGGCAAGATATGTGAAAAGGAAACAGAAAGTTGCCTAATGTAACTGGACTATCAAGTGTGGGAAGTTCATGCAATAGAGAATGAGAATAATAACAAATTGTGCAATACATTTTAGATGAAACATGACACAGGTATCTCAGTTATGTAAGTAAATAGGACAAATGTATTTTTTTCAGTTGTCTAAAGCAGATGTATATGGTAGAAAGATTGGAGGATGTAATAAGGAATAGATGAATAAGACTAACGCTTCCAACATCAGTGAGATATGTGTGTGTATATATATGTTTGAATATATGCATGCGCACACACACACACATGATTTAATTAATTATATGTTTAAAATCTATGTGGTTTGAGACATGGTCAGTTTTAATATCATGCTTCTTATTCCAGAAATACAGTACATCTTTTTGAACCAATTCAAAAGTTAGAACAAGATTATATATTGGGAAACATATTTGCTGTTCTCTGTTTATTTTTTAAAAATTATCCCTCATAGTCCACATTTTAATTGTTTTAGGGCTAATAACGATATTTCAACTTAATAAAATAAACTTTCCCTGCTCTCCTCAGAAGTTGATGCCTTTATGATTAGGGGTGGCAGCAGGAAAAAGTCTTGTGTTTAGTTTTAACTGTCCCTTATCTTGGCTCAAGATAAAATCTTCACAATCTTTGTCGCAACTTAGAAACAGACTGTGTTTATGAGCATATTTCAGCTGCAAACAGAAAAGTAAAAGTAATGTCACTTTGAATTCATGCTTTAAGCTAATGTATCTCTGTAACTTGGCTGTTTATTTTGATAACTTTGAAACTATGACCCCTGTTGAATAAATATACTACCTAGTAATAAAGAGAGTGGTTGCCAAAATACCAAATAAATATGTACTTTACTTAACACATTTCATTTGTAATGGTAGAATTTGGCAACTACAAGGTCTTCACTTAAAGTAATGACAATAAAGGAAACACATGGGTAGACCTCTTGGTATTTCTAAAAACATTATATTTATGTGTGTGTGTGTGCATGTGTGTGTGTTAATATTTGACAAACCTAAAATAATTCTTTTAAAACTCTGATATAATGTTCAAATATCTGTGCCTAAGAGCACCATGTGCAAGAGCTCAAATTCTTTCTCAGCCTCCTAAAGGGAAGATTTTACTAGTGGCCAAATGAGCTAAGGGATGTGTTTACACTATTGCCAGAGTACGCACTAGAGGGTAAAACCTCCCATCACAAGAAACAACTTCACCAAGGTTCAAATATTTTAGATCTTTGTGTTTAGGAAATTAGTAAATATTATTTCTATCGCCAAGGAGTTTACAGATAACTAACATGTGTATGTTATAGGATACCTACAGGATAAGTAAGATAACCAGACCCTGCCTCCCCACAAAAAAAGCAGAAAAAAGGGAACTATAGTTAATACTGCCAACAATGGAGAATCATCTGTACTTCTGATAACACTATTTAGTATATGCATAGATCTAAATCGATCTTTCTATCTGCTTCCTTTTTCCTAGCACATTTCATTAGAACTTTGTCTGATTTTTCTAGGCAAAAATCTGTGTCACCAAATATATAATAATAAATCTATTGAGAGGATACATCTCTCTAAGTGAACCAAAGGGTATTATAAGAAGCTCTGTCAAATGCCTTACAGAAACGTGAGTATATTTTATGTGGTATTTTCCAGGTATATAAGTGGACCTTTTGAAATAATTTCCAGGGATCATAATTTCCCTTTCTCTGTCATTTTAAATAATTACTGTAATGATATATTAACAGATACATAAAGTATTAAAGGACAAATAAAACTAATGTCCAATAGTAGAGTAATTCTGCCAATTAAAATTTTTTATAGACAACTTCATATATTCATTTAAATTCCTTCCTGGAGAAGCGCAGTCCTCAGTGAAATAACTAGTGACTATCTTACGATTCTCAACCTCTCTTCTCACCTCCTCATCCAACTTAGCAGGCAACCAAAATAGACTTTTTTGAATGGAAACAAAGTCTTAAGCAAAAAACAGTAAATGTAGATAGAAAACAAAGGATTAGTAGGTATGGATTTGGTGGAGAGTAAAGTCATATTCATGTATAAACCTTGAAAGTACAGATAAGTCATGCATAATTTATTTAAGTCATGCATAACCATAATTATGAAACAATCCCAAGGTCATGGTATCACACAACACATTCTGTGTTTCTGTGTTACACATAAAATGTATTTTTTAAAAGTCTTGTTGAGGTATAATTTATAAACACAATATTTACCCAATTAAAATTTTCAGTTAAATGACTTTTAATAAACATACAAAGTGGTGCAACAATCAGCTAATCCAATTTTAGAACATTTCCATTACCCCCAGAAGATTATTGATGTCCTTTCGTAGTCACTACTTTTTCCTGCCCCCAGCTTCAGTCCACTAGAAATCTTTTCGTCTCTGTAGATTTGCCTTTTTTGGACATTTTATATTGGTGTAAGCATAAAATATATGATATTCCATATCTGGTTTCTTTCACTTAGTATAACGTTTTAAAGATGATCCACAGTGTAGCATGATGCATCGGTAGTTTCTTCCTTTTTATTGATTAATAGTATATTAATGAATGTATATTCTTACAGATATATCACATTGTGTCTATTCATTAATCTGTTGATGGGCATTTTGGTTGTATGCAATTTTTGGCTATTGTGAATAATGCATTTTTAAACGTTCTCATACAAATCATTTTGTGGTCCTGTGTTTTCCCCTCTTTTGGACAAAGTATTAGAAGTGGATTGACTGGTTTCATTGTAAATTTATGCTTAAAATTTTGAGAATTATCAAACAGCTTTGCAAACTGGTTTCACCATTTGACATTCACACCAGAAAGATATGAGGGTTCCGATTGCTCCACATCCTCATCACTTTTATTATTGTTTGTTTGATTATTGCCATTGTAGAAGGTGTAAAACGGTATCTTATTGTAGTTTAATGTGCATTTCCCCTGTAAATAATGATTTGGAACATCTTTTCATATATTTAGTGACCAATCATATGTTTTATTTGAAGAAATGTCAATTCTAGTATCTTTTCACATTAAAATTTTATTTATTTATTTTCATTTTATTTTTATAGATTTAGGGGGGTACAAGTGCAGTTTTCTTACATGGATATATTACATAGTGGCAGTCTCAGTTTTTAGTGTACCCACCAGCTGAATGGTGTACATTGTCCTCAGTAGGTACCATTTCATCCCTCACACCCCACCCATCCTCCTGTACTTTGAAGTCTCCACTGTCTATGTGTACTCGTTGTTTAGTTCCCACTTATAAGTGAGAACATGTGGTTTTTAGCTTTCTGTTTTTGAATCATGTCACTTAGGTAATCACCTCTAGTATCACCATGTTGCTGCAAGAAACCCTATAGGCTACATGTTTAATCCAATCATCTATTGATGGACACTTAGGATGATTCCATGACTTTGTTATTTTGAATAGTGCTGCAATAAACATGTGAGTGCAGGTGTCTCTTTGATATAATGATTTATTTTCTTTTGGTAGATACCCAGAAGTGGGACTGCTGGATTAAATGGTAGTTCTATTTTTAGTTCTTTAGGAGATATTCGTACTGTTTACCAGAGAGATTGTACTAATTTACATTTCTACAAACAGTGTCTAAGTGTTCCCTTTTCTCCACATGCTTGCCAACATCTGTTGTTTGTTCATGTTTAAATAATGGCCATTCTGACTGGTATAAAATCCTATCTAATTTTGGTTTTCACTGGCATTTCTCTGATGATTAGCAATGTTGAATATCTTTTCACGTATTTGTGGGTCACTTGTATGTCTTCTTTTGAAAAAATGTCTGTCCATGTCCTTTGTCCACTTTTCAGTGGGTTTATTTGCTTTTTCTTGTTGAGTTGTTTGAGTTCCTTTTAGATGCTGAATACTAGCTCTTTGTTGGATAAATTGTTTGCAAATATTTTCTCCCATTTTGTAAGTTGTCTATTTATTCTGTTATTTCTTTTGCCATGCACCAGCTTTTTGGTCTAGTTAAGGCCCATTTTTCTATTTTTGTTTTTGCTGTATGTCCTTTTGCATGCTTAGTCATAAATTATTTACCTAGGCTCTTGTCCAATTAAGTTTTTCCTAGGTTTTCTTTTAAGATTCTTACAGTTTCAGGTCTCTTATTATATTCAAGTCCTTAATCCATCTTGAGTTAATTTTTGTATATGATGAGAGATAGGGGTGCAGTTTCATTCTTGTGCATATTAATTTCCAATATTCCCAGCACCACTTATTCAATAGGGTGTCCTGGTATACTGTTTGTTAACTTTGTCAAAGATCAGTGACTTTATTACTGGGTTCTCTATTCTATTTCATTAATCTATGTGTCTGTTTCTATATGAGTACCATGTTGTTTTGATTACTATAGCCTTGAAGTATAATTTGAAGTCAGATAATGAGATGCCTCCAGCTTTATTATTATTTTTTTCCTGTGGGATTTCTTTGACTATTCGAGTGGTTTTTGTTTTGTTTTGTTTTGTTTTGTTTTTTTGGCTTCATATGAGTTTTAGAATTTTTTTTTCTAATTCTGTGAAAAATGACATTGGAAATTTGATAGGAATTGTGTTGACACTGTAGCTTACTTTGGGCAGTATGGCCATTTTTACAGTGTTGATTCTTCCAATCTGTGAACAAGGGATGATTTTCCATATGTTTGTATCATCCATTATTTTTTTTTCAGTGTTCAGTAGTTTTGCTCCTAGACATCTTTCATCTCCTTGATCAAATATGTTTCTACATATTGTCCTTTTTTTTTGTAAATGGCAATGAGTTCTTGATTTGGTTCTCAGCTTGATTATTGTTGGTGTTTAGAAATGCTACTGATTTTTGTGCATTAATTTTATATACTGAAACATTACTAAAGACATTTAGGAAATCCAGGAGTCTTTGAAGGAGGCTTTAGGGGTTTCTGGATATAAGATCATATTATCTGTGAACAGATGTAATTTGACTTTCTGTTTTCCAATTTGAATGCATTTTACTCTTTCTTTTGCCTGGTTGCCGTGGCTAAAGCCTCTAGTACTATGTTGAATAGGAGAGGTGATGGTGGTGATGGTGGACATCCTTGTCCAGCTAAAGTTATTAGGGGGAATGCTTTCAACTTATTTTAGTTTCACATGATGTTGAGTGTGGGTTTGTCATATCTGCCTTTTATTATTTTGAGGCATGTTTCTTCCATGCCTAGTTTGTCCAGGGTTTTCATCATAAAGGTATGCTTGATTTTATTGAATGCATTTTCTGTTCTATTGAGACTATCATATGGTTCAGGTTCTTAATTCTGTTAATGTGCATATGTGATTTGCACATTACTGATTGCATATGTTGAGCTATACTTGAATCCCTGGAATAAAATCCACTTGATCATTGTGTATTATTTTTTGACATGCTGTTGGATTTGGTTTGTTAGTATTTTGTGGAGGATTTTTGTATCTATATCCATTAGGGTTCTTGGCTTCTAGCATTCTTTTTTTGTGTGTGTGGTGTCCTTGCCTGATTTTGGTATTAGGCTTATGCTGGCTTCACAGAATGAATTAAAAAGGATTCCCTCTTCCTTGATATTTTGGAAGAGTTTCAGTAGGATTTGTATCAGTTCTTCCTTGTATGTCTGGTAGAATTCAGCTATAAATTTATCTGGTGGTGGGCTTCTTCATCTTAGAATATTTTTAAAATTATTGATTCAATTTCACTACTCATTATTAGTCTGTTCAGAATTTCTATTTTATCCTGGTTTAATCTTAGGAGATTGTACATTTTCAGGAATGCATCTATTCCCTCTAGGTTTTCTAGTGTGTGCACATAGAGATGCTTATGACAGTCTCCGATGATCTTCATATTTCTGTGGTATCAGGTGTACTGTGACCTTTATCATTTCTGATTGTGCTAATTTGAATCTTCTTTTTTTCTTGGTTAATCTAGCTACCAGTCTATCAACTTTATTATCTTTTCAAATAACTAACTTTTTCTTTTATTAATGCTTTATATTATTTTGATCTCTATTTAATTTAGTTCTGCTCTGATCTTTGTTATTTCCTTTCTTCTACTATCTTTGAGTGTGGTTTGTTGTTTTTTTCTAGTTCCTTGAGGTGCAGTGTTAGGTTGTTAATTTGAGCTCATTCTATCTTTTTGATGCAGAAATTTAACATTATGAACTTTCTTCTTCACCTTGCTTTTGCTGTATCCAAGAGGTTTTCGTATGATTTGTCTCTATTTCCATTTGTTTAAAAATTGTTATAATTTCCACCTTTATTTCATTTTTACTGAACAAATATTTAAGAATGGGTTGTTTAATTTCCATGAGCTCCTTTAGGTATTGATTTCTACCGTCATTTTGCTGTGGTTTAAAAAATATTTAATAGAATTTTGATTTTAAAAAATTTATTGAGACTTGCTTTGTGGCCTAGTATATTATCTATTTTTGAGAATGCTCCATGCACAGAAGAGAAGAATGTATATTCTGCAGTTGTTGCATAGAATGTTTTGTAAATGTTTGTTACATTCATTTGGTCTTCAGTTCAATTTAAGTCTAGACATTCTTTGCTAAAATTCTGCCTTGATGATCTGTCCCATGTTGTCAGTGGGGTGCTGAAGGCCCCTCCCCATTATAATTTTATTGCTATCTATCTAATTTCTTAGGTCTAGTACTGTATTAGTTCATTCCCATGCTGCTATAGGGACATACCCAAGACTGAGTAATTTATAAAGGAAAGAGGTTTAATTGGCTCATAGTTCAGCATGGCTGTGAGGAAATTACAATCATGGCAGAAGGGGAAGCAAACACATCCTACTTCACAAGGTGACAGGAAGGAGAAGAATGAGGGCCAAGCAAAGGTGGAAGCTCCTTATAAAGCCATCAGATCTTGTGAGAACTTACTATCATAAGAATAGCATGAGGAAAACTCATTGTTATTCAATTCCCTTCTACAATATGTGGGGATTATGGAATCTACGATTCAAGAAAAGATTTGGGTGGAGACAGAGACAAACCATACTATTCTACCCCTGGTCCCTCCCAAATCTCAAGTACTCACATTTCAAAACATAATTGATATGATTTGGCTGTGTCCCCACTCAAATTTCATCTTGAATAGTAGTTCCCATAATTCCTATGTGTTGTGGGACCCAGTGGGAGATAATTGAATCATGGGGGTGGTTTCCCCCTACTGTTCTTGTGGTAGTGAATAAATCTTATGAGATCTGATGATTTTATAAGGGGTTTCCCCTTTCACTTGGTTCTCACTTCTCTCTTGCCTGCCACCATGTAAGATGTCGCTTTGCTTTTGCTTTTTCTTCCACCATGATTGTGAAGCCTTCACTGCCATGTAGAATATGAGTTCATTAAACCTCTTTCCTTTATAAATTACCCAGTCTTGTGTGTGTCTTTATTAGCAGAGTGAGAACTAATGCAACAATCATGTCCTTCCAACAGTCCTCCAAAGTCTTAACTCATTCCAGCATTAACTCAATAGTTCACAGTCCAAAGTCTCATCTGAGACAAGGCAAGTCCATTCCACCTATAAGCCTGTAAAATCAACAGTAAGTTGGTGACTTCCTAGACACAATGGAGGTACAACCACTGGGCAAATATATTCATTCCGAGTGGGAGAAATTGGCCAAAACAAAAGGGCTACAGGCCCCATGTAAGGCCAAAATCCCATAGGGCAGTCATTAAACTTTAAAGTTCCAAAATGATCTCCTTTGATTCCATGTCTCACATCCAGGGCATGCTGATACAAGAGGTAGGCTCCCATGGCCTTGGGCAACTCCGTCTCTATGGCTTTGCAGGGTATAGCACCCTTCCTGGCTGCTTTCATTGACTGATGTTGACTGTCTGCCATTTTTCCAGGTGCACAGTGCAAGCCATCTACCATTCTGGGTTCTGGATGATGCTGGCCGTCTTCTCACAACTCGACCAGGCAGTGCCCTAGTAGGGACTCTGTGTGGGGGCTCAACCCTACATTTCCCTTCCTTACTGCCCTAGCAGAGGTTCTGTATAATGGCTCTGCACATGCAGCAAACTGAACATCCAGGTGTTTCCATCCATCCTCTGTAATCTGGGCAGAGGTTCCCAAACCTCAGTTCTTGACTTCTCTGTACCCCC
Source organism: Chlorocebus sabaeus (assembly GCF_047675955.1). NCBI lineage: Eukaryota > Metazoa > Chordata > Mammalia > Primates > Cercopithecidae > Chlorocebus > Chlorocebus sabaeus. Next base: position 42,142,006 of record NC_132913.1, read on the forward strand.
AGGTCCAAAACCATGTATAAACCACCAAGCCTTGGGGATTGCATCTTCTGAAGCAATGGCCTAAGCTATAAGTTGGCTCCTTTTAGCCATGGCTGGAGCTGAAGCAGCTGGGATGCAGGGTATCATGTCCTTAGGCTGCATAGAGCAGGGGAGCCCTGGGCCCAGCCCATGAAACCATTTTTTTCCTCCTAGGCCTCTAGGCCTGTGATGGGAGGGGCTGCCATGAAGGTCTCTAACATGCCATGGATACATTTTTTCCATTATTTTGGTGATTAACATTTGGCTACTCATTACTTATGCAAATTTCTGCAGCAGACTTTAATTTCTACCCACAAAATGGGGTTTTCTTTTCTATCAAATCATCTGGATGCAAATTTTCCAAGTCTTAATGCTGTGCTTCCTGTTGAACACTTTGTGGCTTACAAATTTCTTCCACCAGATACCCTAAATCATCTCTCTCAAGTAAAATTTCACAGATCTCTAGGGCAGAGGCAAAATGCTTTCAGAATCTTTGCCCAGCAAGAGTGACCATTACTTTAGTCCCATTAAGTTTCTCATCTTCATCTGAGACCACCTCAGCCTGGAGTTCATTGTCTTTATCACTATCAACATTTTGGTGAAAGCCATTCAACAAGTCTCTAGGAAGTTTCAAACTTTCCCACATTTTCTGTCTTCTTCTGAGCCCTACAAACTGTTCCAGTCTCTGCCTGTTACCCAGTTCCAAAGTCGCTTCAACATTTTTGGGTATCCTTATACCAGCACCCACTCCTGGTACCAATTTACTCTATCAGTCCATTCTCATGCTACTATAAGGATATACCTGAGACTGGGTAATTTATAAATAAAATTGACTCACTTTTCAGCATGGCTGGGGAGGCTGTGGGAATCTTACAATCATGGTAGGAAGGGAAAAAAGCATGTCCTTATTCACATGGTGGCAGGAAGGAGAAGTGCCTAGCAAAAGGGGGAAAAGCCCTGTATTAAACCAGTAGATCTCTTGAAAAGTCTCTCAGTATCACAAGAACAGCAGCATGGGGGTAACTAGCCACCCATGACACGTGGGGATTATGGCAACTACAATTCAAGATGAGATTTGGGTGGTAACACATTCAAACCATATCAAGTACTACTGTTGTATAAATTTGGGTGCTCCACTATAGAGTGCATATATTTTTATAATTATTATATTTTCTTGTTGAATTGATTCCTTTATCCTTATATAATGACATTCTTCATTTTTTAACTGTATTTGCTATAAAATCTGTTTTCTTTGATGTAAATGTAGCCACTCCTGATCATTTTTGTTTCCAATTTTCATGGCATATCTTTTTGCACTCCTTTTCCTTTCAGTATATAACTGTCTTTGCCAGTTAGTTGGATTTCTTCCATGCAGCATATGATTGGATCATGATTTTTTATCTCATTCCAACAGCCTACATATTTTCAGTGGAGCATTTAGTCCATTTACATTCAATGTTAATAAATGATGTAAGAGATTTTGTTCCAGTCATATTGTTAATTATTACCTAGTTGCTTTGCTATCTCAATTGTGTAATTGCTTTATAAGTGAAAGTTTTATGCTTCCATGTGTTTTTATGATGATGAGTATTGTTTTCCATTTCCATATTTGGAACTCTTTTGAGCACTTTTTTAGGGCCAGTCCAATGGTGAACAATTCCTGCAGTGTTTGCTTATCTGGGAAAGACATTATTTTTCCTTTGTTTATGAAACTTTATTTAGTAGGATGCAAAATTCTTGGATTGCATTTTTTTTTTTTTTTCTTTAAGAAGACTGAAGATAGGATCTCAATATCTTCTGGATTTTACAATTTCTGCTGAGAGGTCCACTGTTAGTCTGATGTTATTTTTATTTATTTATTTATTTTTTAATGATTAGATGTCTTTCTCTTGCCACTTTCAGAAATATTTCCTTCATGCTAACTTTGGAGAGCCTGATAACTATATGCTTTGGTGAAGCTCTTTTTGCCCTGTATCTCCCAGGAGTTTTCTGAGCTTCTTGTATTTGGATTTCCAGATTTCTAACAAGACCAGAGAACTTATCCTGAATTATTCTCTCAAATAGGCTTTCCATGCTTTTTACTTTTTATTCTTTTCCCTCCAGAGTAGCTACAATTTGTAGGTTTGAGCACATCATATAATCCCATATTTCTCAAAAGCTTTATTTATTTTTAAAAAAATCATTTTTCTTTATTTTTGTCTGACTGAGCTAATTCAAAAAAATCTGTCTTCCAATTCTGACATTGTTTTTCTTCTGCTTGGTCTAACCTATCATTAAAGATTTCAATTGTATTTTACAATCCTGCAATATTTTTTTATATCCAAAAGTTTTCTTTTTAAAAAGTAATTATCTTCTCTTTCAATCCTGAATTGATTTTCTGATTTCTTTGTGTGAGGTTTCAATTTTCATTTCAATCTCATTGGCCTTCTTTAAAGCCTATATTTTGAATTCTTTACATATTGCTTCAGAATTTTCATTTCTAAAGAGTTGGTTTTATTCTTTGAGGATTTCCTAATGCTCTATTTAATCATATTGCAAGAGTTCTTATGCTGGTTCCTTCTCCTCTGAAGAAGCTGTTACTTTTATTTTTGAATTTACTTTCATTTAGATTATTTAGATGGAATCTTTTTTTTCCTGCCTTGAGGATGTGACTGTAATGTTTGTTGTGTTTGGATTTAATTCTATGTGCATTCATGGGATTAAAGCTCTGTATGAGTTCCTTGGTTATAGACAGACTTTGTGTTGGGGGTTTCTTATGCGATGGTTATAGTAGTAATGTACTAGGCATATAAGCAGTGCTCACTGTATTCTGTGTACTGAGGTCTCCACTGTACTGAAGTCTCCACAGTAGGGAAGGAGACAGCACCAGCTTCATATCCTTGGCAGGCAGGAACATGATCCAGTTCTCTATCACATTCCTGTCCCAGGGCTTGTGACTCTCAGTTCAGTGACTGTCCTCTATTTCAAGGTCACAATGTAGACAAGAGCCATGGAAAACACCTGTCCCACAGTTCTCCATGGAACTGACTTTAAGGTGAAACATCTTCCCTCAGCAAATACAGACAGCTTTGGGGCTCACCTGTCCCCTGATACAGGAACAATGCTGTGATGCTCTTTTTTGTAGAGAGGGGAAAGGGCTATGCCTTTTAGTGCATGCTGGTAGGTGTCAGCTGTGGTGGTTTCAGCTGGTTGGGTCAGCTTGACCTCAGACCCTGGGAGGAATGATCAGGTGCTAGACATGATGGACCAGGCGAGGAAAATCTGTAGTCCTCAAGCCCCTAGACAGCCCTCTGCATGCACAGGTCTTGGAAGAACTGGGCTGGGACTTGACCAGGAGATTTGCCCTTAGGTCTCCAAGTTCACATGCTGGTAGTGATAGGGAGAGGTGGTCAGGTTTTTGGGGCATGCAGGCAGAACACTCAGGCAGTGGCAGGGTGGCTGCACTGTGGACCTGCCAACAGGGTAGGCAGGCCCCTCTCAGAGGGAGCAGTGGCGGCAGGTAGTGGAGGGATGCACAGACTGCTCATGCTTTTGTCCTGAAGGAGCAGAAGCAACAACAACTGTCCGTGGTATGCCTGAAGGCCCTCAGTCTCCATGTACTCTCCCTGGCCTGCTACCAGTGGCAGTGACAGCCCCATCATGGAATGCAGGCCACTGGGGACTGGGCTGTCAGAATGGTATCAGGCTGCTGCTGAAAGGTTCAGGCAAGAGCGGAGTAGCTATGCCATGGAGATGTTGGGAGGGAAGGCAGGCCCCTCTCAGCAGGAGCAGTGGAGGCTAGCACCTGTCAGGCATGTGGCCCACTCATGCTTCCATCCTTCAGTGGCAGCAATGGTATTCATTGTTGGGGCACATGAAGGTTCCCAGTCTCCATACTCCCTCCAAGGCCTGGCTGCTGTGGCAGCTGCTGAGGCAGCAGTGCCAACCACAGGGCAGAACACAAGCTTCTAGCGTTTGGGCTCTCAGAATCATGCTGAGCTGCAGTTGAAATGCTCAGGAGGCAGCAGGGTGGCTGCACTGAGGGCCCACCACTGAATATGGCAGGCCCACACAGAGGGAGCCAGTGGAGGCAGGCAACCATGGGGTGCATAGTTCACACTCTCCTCAATCTTGTAGCAGCTGTGGCTGTATCCATTGCTGGGGCAAACATAGCTGCCCAGTCTCCACGATCCATCCCTTACTTGGTGGAAGCCATGGCACAAGTGGTGTTGGCAGTCCCAGAGCAAAGCTCAGGTCTCTAGGGTCTGGGCTTTCAGAGTGGCACTGGGCATCAGCTGCTCAGGACTCAAATGCATGTATGATTCTATGTGATTTTGAGCAATGTCTCTGTGCAATTTGTAGGCAACTCTCTGTGTTACTCTGGAGGCCTCGGGTTGGGTGGTTGAGAGGCTCTCCCATAGTTAGGGCTGTAAAAGACTTCAGAGAAAGTGTGGAGCCTCAGTAGTTCCCTACTCATCCCTTCCACAAGTGAGGGAGCCTCTCCCAGCTCCATGTTGATAACAGCCCAGCAGGCTGCCTGGGTTCACTCTCATCTTCTTTCCATAATTCCTGTCACTTTTCTGATGAAATCCTTTGTTCTTTCTTAGATAATCTGTCTGAAGTGTGAATATTTACTTGTTGTTTCTGTTTCTCTCCATGGAAGAGGTGCCCACTAGCTACATCTAGTCAGCCATCTTGAACCAGAACTAACTTTTCTCATTTTTAATGGGCTAAGGATATTTTTAAAATATACGTTTAAGACATATTATTTTCATATCTGAATGGCAATATTTTCCCTTAGTATGTGACTCTTGCTTTTCACTTTTTTAATGGTGTCTTTTGAAACAAAATTTTTTAATTTTGATAAAGTGAAATTTATCATTGATTTCTTCTATGGATCACAGTTTTAGTGTCATATCTTAGAAATCTAGAACTTAAAATCATGAACATTTTCTTGTATATTTTCTTATAGAAATTTTACAGGTTTAGCTCTTACAGTGAGAGCTATCATTCAGTTAAGCTAATTTTTTGTATATTGTATGAGTCAAAGAGAAAGCTCTGAATATCAACATTACATTGCCCCAGTACCATTTGTTGATAAGTCAATTTTCCTCCCATTGAATTGCCCTGGCACATTTCTGAAAAATCAATGTACCACAAACATAAAAGTTTATTTTAGATCATTAAATCTATTCTGTTGATCTACACGTATATTCTTATGCCACTATCAGACTGTCTGGATAATTATAGATTTAACATTAGATTGACTTCAAAGTGAGCAAATGATTTTACACGAAGCATACAGGTAATAGCATCACATGTATATGTATACATAATGTATATGTATATGTATAAGTATGGTATATGTGTTCATCACATTTAACTTACACAATCTTACTAGTATTGGAAGAAATGCAAATTAAAAGAATGCTAAGAATCAAGTAAATTATTATTAAACAAGAATAATGAATTAATAATAAGATAAAATCAAGTATACACATAGGTTTTGCAATTTCATGTTTGAGACTATACCCTGGGGAAAAAAAAAAAAAACATTTATTTTTAGCAATGAACACTATGCAGTGTATTGTGTGAATGAAAAGTTTCTCTCAATTAACCAACAAAATGAGGATAAATCATATGGTGTACCACAATTTCAATAAAAGGAAATAAATGCACAGTCAGAAATGAAAATACAGCCTTAAAAAAAGCATGTTAAGTTGCATACGCAAAACTGAGAATAAAACAGAAAAACTCTTAGAGCATTTTACTATATTGCTTGTGATAAATGACAATGATGACATGTAAATTTTGTGTGATTAAACAGCATTATTAGCCTCACATTCTTATGTTTTGCAAATTTGTCTTTTATTAGATGTATTTTTTTCTTGGAAATTATCTAAATTAACAATTATCACACAAATATATATTTTAAAATGGTAACATAATTTTATTAAAAATTATCCTTTTCTTTTCTTCTGTGTGTACGTGTGTCTGTGTAATGTGTGAGCAAAGAAAACAACGATTAAGATACATCCTAATCTTATTGTGTAATAAACCTATAGATCTTAACATTTATGAAACAAGAGTTTTGAGTCAGAATAGATTTCAAGTGATAGCTCAGTTTTATTGAGTCAAGAAGACAAATCAATAGCCACAAAGTTCTGGAAAATATTTCCTCAAGAGTAGACCTTACATTTTTGGAGGTTTTAATGGTTTTATTATTTTTTCAATCTTTCCATTTCTTGCATTTTATGTCACTCCATTTCTTACATTTCAATTAACCTCACCTCACTTCCACTGCATATATTCTTCTACATTTCTCCTTCTCTTGTCTCTCTTATTATCTCAAGCCTATAATTGTTTTGAGTCTAGTTGTTTTTAAAGGATAAGATGTCACCACGATTAGGGTCTCAGCACTACGGGGATAAATAACAAATGAATAAAATGAATGGCATATCTTATCTGTTCTCAGAGGCAAAGATAATACTGTTAGCATTTTTTCCTCCTTTGAGAGGAAAGACAAAAGGCCAAGCTGGGATCTGGAACAAGTGATTCCAGATAAAAACATCTGCAGCAACGCAGTTTACTCTCCAGTATCCCCACACATGATACATTCTGACATGCCCTGTGCAAAAATCCAGCAGTTCGATATCAGGAGTTTTAAGAGATATGCATGGGGATATAGAAACCTAATGGTCTTTTCTTACTAGTGTGAATATCTGTATTGCCCTCTTAATAATATGTTACTGCTATGAGAGAGGGATCAGAAATATTTATTCTCTACTCATAAGAAGACCATATTTTAAACAATCTTGTACAAACCCATGTGTTAATTGTGATTTGACTCTGACAATTATGATGTGTTTTATTTTTTTCTATATCTTCTTTGTTTTTTCCTGGCATCATTCTAATGCCTGGTATTTTAGCATGGCCTTCTGTATTGTTCTAGCAGTTTAATGTAATCTGTAATCCTTTTCCATTTAGGTCACAGAAGTTAATTTATGTTTTGCCTACTGAGCTATTAATAATAGATAGAGTGGAGAGGAATCTCTCCATTACACCCTATGCATTGCCTGACAGTGCCTCTGGTCTGTGATGATGTTGTAGTAAAGTTGTAATTGCAGAAAGAATATTTACCATCTTTGTTTAGCAAGAGAAAAAATTATTGCCTCACCTCATTATGTCAATTAATCAAAAATAGAAAAGCAAAATGAGTCTTCCAAATGTCAGTCCTCACAATATAGTTGCAAGTAATTTGATCTCTAAATCAATGCATCTGTGCAAGATAAATCATAATTACCTTCTACAAGTAAATTAAATAATAACCAATGTATTAAAATACTTTAATATTTTCTTTACGTTATGATGTTTTGACATCTTAAAAAACTTTTCTAACTGGGTCGTGACTGCTTCTCTCTGGGCTACTTAATTCTTAAAGATAATAAAGGGCTCATGTCTTTGATATGGAAACCAACCAATCAGGAGTTTTATCTCCTCCGTCTGGTTCATAAACCCAGAAGGCAATATGCCTCTGCCTTAATCATCCCAGGGCCAGGTGCCAGGGAACTAGAGATTACCCTGGTAGCCCAACTCCTTCTGTAATTATGCAAACTAGACAATCATCAATGGTTCAATCCATCTGCCTTACCTTTCCTTTGGGAACCTCAATAAAGGCAGTGGCCTATCTCTTCCCCGCTACTGTCTTCTGCCTCCTGACCACCACGGTGTCTTTCCCATGTGAACTGAGGTGGCATTTGGTGCCTCTAGGACCTGTGAATATTAAAAAGTTTTGTTTTCCTGAGCCTCTCCTGTGTCTGCTCTTGTGGCTACAGCTAACTGAACAAACTCACGAAAGAATACAAAACAACGAACAACTTTAACTTTTGGTCGCTACAACAAAAAGTATGGTGAGATCTCTTAAGACATAAATCTGCAGTCATTTTAGGGATTTAAATGTTTACTTTTATAAAATAGTTTTAGGTTTATAAAAGTTATGATTTTATTGATTTATTGATTGCTTTTGCTGATTACTTGGGGATGAACTCACTGTTTTGAGAGAAAGAGCATTTGATAGACTTTTTTCCATTTATTTATAAATTTTAATAAGTCAAAAATAGACTTTAAAATGAATTAATTATAGCTCCATGAGATTACATAGTTATTTTCCTTATGTATTATTGAATGAGAAAAGCAAGCCGCAGTGTATCATCAGTCTAGTTTATTCTATATATGTGTATGTGCAAATGCATGTGTGTGTGTGTGTGTGTGTGTGTGAGATAGATATATGGTTCTATTTAGCTTCCCATTAGTCCAGAGAACAATAAAAGAAGACATTCAGTTTTTTCTTAACAATTAGATTGGGAATAGGGGCTCAACTATAGAGTGAAAAAGAGAACAGAAGTAAAGAGTTACCAAGCAAAGAAGAAAAGAAACAACAATGACACCAAACTGTCCTTACATAAAAACAATCTGGTATTTAGTCACATTTGTTTATCCACATAAAATTAAATATATATATAAATATATATGTTAAAAATATATATTTTAATTTAACATGTTGGCTAAGATGAATAAATTAAAACACACACATATAAACTATTAAAACTGTGATTTTAAAGACTTAATGAGACATAACTTCAATGTAAATAATTAGTGATGAAGTGTAGAATTATTTTTTGCAAGCCTTAATGACATACATAACATTGCACTGTGCATATACTTGATAATCAATAAACAATACACATTTATAGATGGTTAGGTAGAACATTTTAACTGCTGCCACCAGGGATTCTGTAAGAAATAATTTTTTAAACATTTAGTAATTATTTTTAGTTTGGGAGAGGGTATTTTTATATGCTGTCTTAGGAGGGGAAATCTGGGCCTTTGATGCCTTCGTCTGTAGAACACAAAGTAAGAACCATATTGTTATTCATGAAACATCGTTAAGGAATTTTGTATTTGGTGCAAGCAGGGAGAAATGGGATATGAGAAGGGAGGTAGCAATGCAATAAGACAGATGAAGTTGAGTTCTGTGGCCACGGGGGCCAGAGAAATGATCAGTGGTGGGGAAGCTAAAGAATTCAAGAACAGTGGTAGATGTTTGCGTTTCTGATGTACAGAAATGCTCCACCACTTAACGCATCACTAAAATTTGCTCTGCATTAAAGACTTTAGATGCAATGGGTTTTGGTAAATAGTTTGGGAGGAAAATATGGAAAACTGACTTGGTTTTCCTTCTGGATGAGTGTGCTAACGCAGAAAGCAGTTATCCATGAGAGGAAGAATTCAAGTGAGAATGGGTGGAGCAGAGGCCACTGGTGTTGATAGTCCAAAATTGCCGTGAAAATATACACTTTCAGAATTTTGCTTATGTTTTAAGAAAGATTTTGCACTGCTTCTGAACAACAGGGGAAATACAGATTACCTCAAAGCCTCAACCAGATAATTTTGGGTTCCCAGTTGATTTGCAATTCCTCCTATGTTATTGAGGTTTTATTTGTTTGTTGTTTCTAGCTCCCTTGTTGATGGCCACAGTCCACATCACTTAAATTTCTCTGAATCCCTCTTACTCTTACAGTGTAATCTATGGTTCAGGGTTCAGACACATTAACATTTGGAGAGCTTTTTAGAAATGCAGAATATCAGGTCCACCCTAGACCTACTGAATCTGAATGTTAACAACATCCTAAGTGTTTCCAATGTACCTCTAGTTTTAGAACCACATCCCTAAAATAGTGATAAGCCGAATACCTACTAGGCTCTGTGCAAAAGTGAGATAAATGTTAACTTCCTCCTGATTTGTCATCTGGATTTTTGAGAGCCATTTATGCCTTGTGCCTCTAAGATTCTCTTGTGCAAACAACTTTTTATTTTCACCTTAGAGTTCCTCTTTCTATAAGTCTCAGGCAAAAGTTCATTTCCCCTGCTGGGAAACTGTTACCCAAGATAGGCAGGATGCTATCTTCTGTAGTCTTTTCTAACTCTCCTAGGCAGTTGTACAGAAATCTTTCTCCTATTTTTTTTTTTTCCAGCTTAAAAAAATCTCTCTTGCAAACAGCTCCTGGCGAATTCACCAACTGTACACGGATCAGCCTAGAAACAGGCTGAGTCAAAATCTTGTGACACTACAGTCAATTATACAGTGATATAATGTGGTGGTTGAGAACACAGATCTCCAAAGCTACACACTCTGGGATGAATCCCTGATCCTTCGCTTGCTTTCTGTATAACCTTGGGTAAGCTCTGTAACCTCTCTGTCTCAATTTCTTCATCTATACAATGAAGATAATTATAGCATCTATAGATTAAATGGGTTAACCTATGCAAAGTTTCTACAGGGCAGTAGATAATATTATTTAAAATTACATATATTAGATAATGTTAAATGATAAACATTAGATAATACTGTTGTTTCTCTTGAACAATAATATGATTTACTCAATAACTGTGACCATGATCCCCCTTTCACCTGAACCCTCTGTGAGTACTTCATACTAATGAGGTAGGAGCAGAGTAGTATCTGCTTATAAGAAAACTAGGTGGTGTACGAAACTTTGCCCCTCTGATCCCTGCAAGTTGAAAACAATTGAAATGGGTTGGTTAGGAATGAGCTACCCTTTAGTGAATCCAATTAGCACATAAGTGGTAGACCAGGACTGTCATACACTCATCTATTAAATAATTATTGAGCTACAACTATACAAGAGCCTGGGAACACAGTGATGGCAATAATTAGTTCCCACCACTGAGAACTATAAAGTTTAGTAGAAAGATAGATATGAACATATAAAATTATAAAGGCATTAATAATAATGTGCATAACATACAAGGTAAAGTGGAAAAAGTGTTGGAAGATATTAGGTTGATTTATATGAGCCACACAGAACATCACAGAAGATGCAACATTAATCTAAGACTTGAGAAAAAGAATACGATTCCTCCGGTAAATAAGTCAAATGATTACATCAGAGCGATGAACCACAAATGCAGAGATGGTGCCACAAATGTGAATTGTGCTTTGGAAACTGCAAATAATTCAATATTTCTGTAGCCTAGATTTGGGGATGAGGGTGGCAGGAAAGGGAGCCAGATGATAAGGGCTCTGCATCTCATGTAGTAAACATGGAAATGTGTCTTTCAGATAATGGGAACCTTTGAATAATTTTTAACAAGGACATGATATAATGCAACTTGTTGATGTATCTCCAAGACAGAAGTGATGATTAGAAGGACTCAGATACTAAGTGTCAGAGAGGCACTGTTGGGTGTTCAGCTAAGGGATGACCAGTTCCTTAGTGAGAGGGAAGCTAGTGGAGTAAGAAGTGAGGGATTTAAGAGATATATAAGTAGGAGAATTGTTTCAACCTTGTGATTGCCTGGGTGCTGAAAATGTGTCCACATGAAGAAAGAACACTTTTACATTTCTAGCTAGATAATGAATAGATGGTGGAACTCATATAAAGGGCCAGCTTCCCTTCCCTTCTAGCCTAAAATATTCAGCACGTGGATTTCCTTTCCTCTAAAAGATTCTCCAAAATTGCTTAGAAACGACATGCACAGGGAAAATTATCATCCATTGTGTTTGGTGAAATCATCTGTAAGGTGCCAACTTTGTGATAGATTTACCATAAATAATACAGTTACTATTCTTTGTCAGGTACCATATATGACATTATTGCTAATTATTGCAAAAATCCTGCAAGGATTCTTTAGTTTTACTTTTACAGATATGGAAAAGGAAGATCAGATAGGTAATAGCTTATTAATGTCATATGCTGGGAAATGGTGGGTGGGGTCAGTATTTAATCCCTATGCTGGATGACCTTACTTATGACTTCATGTGCCACATGACATTCTCTAGTCCCTGAAATTATTTTTTAAAACATAATGAAATAGAGACAACTTACATGTTAATTTGTTTTCTAGGATTATCTAAATGAATTCTATAGAATCAACTCACTAAGGTATCTATATTAATCCAAAATAAAGAATAATATAAATTATAGATTATTTGTCAAAAAATTATTTGCTACATCTGAGAAATCAAAGGCTTTAACTTGATGATTTTTTGTCATTGTTTTTTGAAGCTATGAAGAGTGGAGCAGTTATGCAGTTATTGCCTAAAAGTTTTCTGTCTTGTGAGGCCACTCCTTTTCTGTTATTTTGTCTGGAGAGAGAAGGGTTTTGTGGGCTTTTTGTTTGTTTTTCCTTTACTCATTGACATCTCCATGTTGCCAACTTTGTCATTTCCATGTCTGATACATAAGAAACAATATCAAAACCAAGTAAGGGCCAGGAGTGGTAGTTCACGCCTGTAATTTTAGCACTTTGGGAGGCTGAGGCAGGTGAATCACTTAACGTCAGGAGTTCGAGCCTGGCCTGGCTGACATGGTGAAACCTCGTCTCTATTAAAAATACAAAAATTAGCTAGGTGTGGTGGTACACATCTGTAATCCCAGCAGGTGAATCACTTAAGGTCAGGAGCTCGAGCCTGGCCTGGCCGACATGGTGAAACAACATCTCTATTAAAAATACAAAAATTAGCCGGGTGTGGCATCTATAATCCCAGCTACTTGGGAGGCTGAGGCAGGAGAATTGCTGGAACCCAGGAGGCACTGCACTCCAGCCTGGGAAACAAGAGCAAAATTGTGTCTCCAAAAAACAAACAAACGAACAAACAAGTAACCCAAGTAAGGTCACCACTGTGTTATTCTTTAGATCCCAAGTTATCTTTAATATATACCTTCTTCTCTTTATCCTTCACAGCTTTCTTACTTCTGTTTAATATATCATGTCCATGGTTTTTACTCAGTAGAAAAAGTAGGGAGAAGTACTTCCAGTCCATCTTCCTGGAAACTGAAGTTTTATGAAGTTATATAAACAGGTTTCAGACAGAAGTGGTGAATTAAAGAAAATATCATTTCCTTTCGTGACTAAGTATTGCTCATTAGCTTGTGTCCAGGTCTCTTATGAAGTTTTAAAGATGTCTGTCTGAGAAACAGTCATCTCAAGACTTGAAAGAAATTGAGGATGCTCTTCTGAGTTGTTTCACTCACACGGTTGGCAAGCTTGTGCTTCACGTTACCAGGAGGCCTCTCTTCCCCACACACGGGTCTTTCCAGAGGCTGTTTTAATGTTCTGATGACATCGCAGATGGCTTTCCCCAGAGTAAGCCATTTCGGTAGAGCATAGCACAAGTAGCAATGACTCTAATGACTTAGTCATAGGACACACACATAGTTAATTCCAAATATTTTATTGCTTACATAGGTCTCCACACTTTATCATAGAGGTGACTACACACACTGATAAATACCAGAAGATGAGGGTCAATGGTGGCGATTTTGGATGTAGGCTACCACATGTGTTTTCAGTCGTCTTTGAAGCTTCCTTACAACCTGGTATACCAAGATTTTTCAGGATCACATTCTTTGCTTCTTTCCCCGACACGGACTCATTGATTTTGGTTTGTTTTAATGGAAAACATGCATGTTTTCTATTCGTTTCCATATATAGTTTGAATCTGTAAGTTTAGACCTAGAGATCTTCATTCCATGAGATTGGTCTTTGTTTCTAAGTCATCTCAGTTGGATAGAGCTGGAAATCTGTGTATTTTTGCATGTACCCAGAGCTAGAGATCTATGTATATGTTTGCATGTACACATACAAATGCATATGCATACATATGTATTTTAGGAAAAAATTATTCATAATTTACACTATTTGAATTCGTGTTAAGGATAGAGGACTTTTACTTAATATCACGTATCTTATTCAGTTCGTCTTTTCTTCCATGTCAAAAATAGTCTACCAACAATGTAATTACTGAAACAAGTTTAAATTTTTTCAGTATTGTTTTTCCTTGAGATATATCTTACTAGAGACATACAGGAAAAATACATTATTGTATTTTAAAGTCACTTCAAATAGTTTCTGTGTGTTGCTAATTATGCATCTAACAGAGTATGTAGATTTTTTTTTTTTACTTGAGACTCTTTAGAGGTTGCTTTTAGGTATTTTGTTATTATGTAAAATAGTATTACATAGTTAAAAAGTAAATCTTCAAGACAAACTATATTTAGGGAAATTTAGCTTCTGTCACTGTCCCCTTAATCTTAAGCCTTTCGTTTCCCAACAGAGGATTATTGAATAGAGATTTGGTTTTTGTTTTCATTTTCTAAAAATTATAAGCAAATATGAAGGCTTATGCTTATTCTCTACTTTTAAGGAGAAAATCATAGCACAATATGCAAATCTTTTCCCCTCTTGATTGTTTATTTGATAACATATACACAAGATCATTTCGCAGCAGTATATTGAGATATTTCTTATTCTTTTTTAGAAATGCATAATATGTAATAATGTGTAGGAACCATAGGTGAATAATGCCCTTTATCCACTATCCACTGCTGAACCATTTTTGTCAACTAAGACCAACATGTAAACTAATATTTTCCATCTTGAGTTTATCGTTAAAGTGAATTTTTAAGAGATTATTGCCAATTATTATGGGCTTCATGTATTCTTTTTAATTCTGTTTTTAATAAATAAATTTTCTATGACCTTCCTTAGCTAAAGTCCCTCCTTTTGTGCATGGAGTTCCATCTCTCACCCACCATCTACTTGGGGACATCATACTTGGAAAGGAAGAAATTAGACTATTAGAAGTATAGAATGAGAAATTAAAAATTGAAATTAAATTGTATCTCTTATAATAGCATAAAATATGAAAGATTTAGGAATTTCTAGATTAAAAACTGCAAACATTGTGAAGAGATACTGTTTAAAAACCTAAGTAAATGCAGACCTATACCATATTTGGGGATTAGAAGAAAAAAATATGTTAAGATATCAAGTTCTCTTCACAATAATCTATAGAATCAACATAATCCCAACCAAAATCCCAGTTTTTTTTGTTTTTTGGTAGAAATTGACCACTTAATTATACAATTTATATGGACAAAAAATCAAAACACTTCTGAAAAAAAAGAAAGAAACTATAGGACATGGACTATTGGATTTTAAGATTTCCTATACATGAAGACATTTTCAGGAAAATAAAAGCTGAGAAAATTCAAGGCAGTATTGTTTTGGAGGAAAAAGGACAAAAACATCAATAAAAGTCCAGAAGTACACCCACATATCAATTTATTAATTTTTTAAAATATGCCAAAGTAATTCAAAATGGAAAGGATTTTCTTTTGAACAAAAATCTGCAATAATTGAAATTCATATCAAAAATGAATCTTTACTCTTAATTCACACTATATACAATATTTATTTGAATGAAATAGACCTAAAATGAGACAAAAGTGAAACAATTTTAGTAAAGACATAAAAGAAAAATTATTGCACCTTGAGTTAGGCAAATGTTTATTAGAACAACAAAAAGCCCAAAAACATAAAGAGAGAAACTAATAAATTAAACTTCATCGAAACTAAACATCCACTCTTTGAAAGGCACTATAAAAAAACATAAGCCATATATTGACAAAAAATACTTGCAAAACATGTATCTGATAAAGGACTTGTAAACCAGACTACAGGAAGACCCTCACAACTCAATAAGAAGAAAAACACCCCATTAAATTATAGGGCTAAAGATGTGAACAAAAGAGCATGTATAGATAGCAAATAAACTCATGAAAAGATGCTAAGCATCATTAGAAAGGAAATGCAAATTAAACAGAATGAGATACCTCTACACACCTGCTAAGATGCTTAAATTTAGAAATACTGGCAATTCCAAATCCCAGTGATGGTGCAGAGCAATGCATCTCTCTTACCTTGTTTTGGGAATGCTGTATGGTACAGCACTTTGGAAAACAGTTTGACTTTTTTTAGGAAGATAATTATACACCGAGCATAGGAACCAACAATTTCACTTGTAGGTATTTACCCAAGAAAAATGAAAAGATATATCTACATAAAGACCTGTACACAAATAATTATGACTATTTTATTCATAATCATCCCAAACTAGAAACAACTCAAATGTCCATCAACATGTAAATGGCTAAATAAACTGTAGTACCTCAACACAATGAAATAATTCTTAGTTTCAAAGGAAATGAACTACTGATATAACAATATGCATGAACCACTAAAGCCTTTTGCTAAGAGGCAGAGACCAGATTTATAAGGCTTGTGTTTTATTACAGCATTTATGCGACATTCTGTAAAAGACAAAACTATAGAGGCAGAAATCAGATTAGTGATTTCCAGAGGGTTGGGAAGAGATTGACTACAAAGTGCAAGATATAACTTTTGGAGAGTTGGAAATACAGTTTGCTTGTGATATGGCCTCACTATCACATTCATTTGGCAATATTCAATGAACAGTACACTTTTAAAATAGTACATTAAATTAAAATAACCATAGTTCTTGTAAATTAGGAAAGGTGTTTCTGATCACCTGTCATATATATTTTATATAGCCTTCCTTGTTTATTTATGATTATGGCCAATTGCCATTTTTACTTCAGACTGCAGAATAATTATAAAAGTAGATATTACATTTCCTATCATTTGGGAACTCACAATATAAAAGATGTCATTATAATTATACATTTCATTATCGTCAAGGATTCATGTTATTTCATGAACTATCAACAGTATAATGAATGCTTTAGGGATGGTGACACTACATATTTTTGTTAAATAAAATCATTATTTTTGGGGCAAGGGGAAGGAGAGCATTAGGACAAATACCTAATGAATGTGGGTCTTAAAACCTGGATGACGGGTTGATCGGTGCAGAAAACCACCATGGCTCATGTAAACCTATGTAACAAACCTGCGTGTCCTGCACATGTATCCCAGAACTTAAAGTAAAAAATAAAATAAAATAAAACAAAATCATTATTTACATTTCATTATTAGGATTCCTGAAATTAATTGTGTAATGCTTTCTAAATTTAGACTGCCTTTTCAGTTTGTGCAACACAAGAAGCAAAGGACTTTCTAATGTCTCCTACCACAAAATTTAAATAAAGAACAAAATGATTATTTCAGAAATTGGTAGGTATTTGTTCTAAAATAAAATTTAACTTAAAATTATTTCATCATTTTGTATTTATCTGCAATATTTAGGTTCACTGTACCTAAAAATTACATTGAAATACAGATTCGGTTGCATAAGTAAATAAGAATGAACTGTTGTAATTAAAAAAGGAAGATGAATGGGA
This sequence comes from Chlorocebus sabaeus, assembly GCF_047675955.1. Classification (NCBI taxonomy): domain Eukaryota; kingdom Metazoa; phylum Chordata; class Mammalia; order Primates; family Cercopithecidae; genus Chlorocebus; species Chlorocebus sabaeus. Next base: position 42,159,192 of record NC_132913.1, read on the forward strand.
CTCTTCAACTCTTCATACTTTTTCTACTACATATGCCAAAATTAAAAACAAAGTCACAATATTTCTCTTTGAAAGGACATCTGAAACATGCTGAGGAGATGATAAAGCAAAAAAGTAATGATTTTTAATTTTTTTTGAAAATCTGAAGTGAATTGCATGAAAATTAATCTTTTAAGTGCTATTAGAAGTGTTTTTTTTTTTAATGTTTCTAAACTTTAAGCATTAAGGAAGGCAATCTGTTCACCAAGGAGTAGCCAGATGCATATTTAAGATCACCTCCCTTTTGAACCTCTTTTCTGCAAGTATTGATTTGTTCAATCAGATATTGCAGAATGTATTGATTCTCATTATTTGGATAGATTTACCACAGACATTTCTTTGCCTCCTGGTTCCTGGTACTAAAAATAGTTCTGTTTTCCTTATTTTCTAAAATGAAACTTAAAGATTAAATAATATCTCAGTGCTTTGTTATTCATGTCTATGGTAAAAAAAAAAAACACCTCATACAAAAGTATCATTGTTTGTCTCATTAACTACAATGAGATATAAAATCTTGTTTACAGTCTTAAATAAGAATGATGTGTAATATATCAATCACTGGTGCAAAATGATGCATTTCTTGTTTAGGGTTAGATTTATTCTTTGATGGACCTAGAATACTCTTTAGCAAAAAGCCCTACTTGTTATCACTAACAAGGATTGAGCAAGAGTATGTAAATTTCCATGAACATTTATTTTCATTAGTACTACTTTTGATGAATAAGACATATGAAGGGTTAAGACGGAGACATCTACTCAATTTCTTCCCCAAACAGTTCCTTTAAATGTAAAGGAGAAAAGATTTTGTTATCTAAGTATAGGACTGCAGCTATCTTCTTAGCTTATTAGGCCAGGTATATAATTTACAATACATGTTGCAAGTGACAAAAAATACAGCTACAAAAATATGTAGCATGTAATTAAATGTGGCCTTAGTTTTAACCTTGTTATCATAAAATACCAATAGTTTTCAATTTATATTGTTACAAACTCATAATAGTAAAAAACAAGCACCTGCCTCGCTTCTAGCACCACCCCCCCACCGCCTACCTGCCCCAAAATCCTTTGTTTCATTGTCCCTAATTGTACCATATGCCCATCCTTAAACCAATTATAAGGCCAGAGAACTTGGTTAATTGCAATATTCACTTCTAGAGAAGAGTGGAATCTACCACTGGAGCAGCACATAGACTGAATATATTCCCTAGAACAGCAGTCCCCAAACTTTTTGGCACCAGGGACCAGTTTGATGGAAGACAATTTTACCACGTACTGGGGTGGGTTTTGGGGGGATGGTTTGGGGATGATTCAAGTGCATTATATTTATTGTGCACTTTATTTCTATTATTATTACATTGCAATATATAATAAAATAATTATACAACTCACTATAATGTAGAATCAGTGGGAGCCCTGAGCTTGTTTTCCTGTAATTAGATGGTCCCAGACGGGGGCATCAGCAGTTCCCAATAGGGTTCACTCTCATTTGAGAATCTAATGCTGCTGCTGATCCGACAGGAGGCGATGCTCAGGTAGTAATGCCGGCGATAGGGAGCAGCTCTGAATACAGATGAAGCTTTGCTCTCTCACCGGCCTGCTGCTCACCTTCTGCTGTGCAGCCTCGTTCCAGTACTGGTCCGTGGCCCAGGCGTTAGAGAACCCTGCCCTACAGGGTATTCCCCAGAGGATATCAGTCAGAAGTTACAAGAAATGGTGTGAAACAGCAGTTAACTATTCTGGGCACTTACTATGTGCTAGGCCAGTTTATAATTGAGTTACAGGTGGTCTTAGTTTACTTAATGTTCAGAAAAAACCCTCTTTTATTACAATGAGCAAACTGACAATTGAAGAATATAATAAGTTGCCTGAGGTTGTATGGCTAGTAAGCAACAGAACTTCTATTCCAGCCCAGGTAATCTGGCTTCAGAGACAAAATATCTAGATATTTTTTCAGAAAGTATAGGTAAAAGTTATATATAAAAAAGAACATATTCATTTCTAATGCAATACAGAAAGAAGGGAAAAGAGTGAGGAAATTAGCGAAGGCCTTGAGAGTGTTTATATCAGATAGAAGCTCACAAAAGCCCAGGAATAAAGGAAAGACCAAGAGAATAAAGTGTACTCTGTAATCTCACTTCCCCAACTAATTCACATGATATTGTTTGGGAATAATCTCCAGCTCCTTTACTCAGGAAATTTATTAAACTTCCATTGAGATACAGACTAAATTTATTTTGGAGAGGTTTGGGAAGTGAAAAGTTAGGCAGGATTTATACCATTAAAGGGTAGAGTCATCACCCATATTCTGGACCAGCCAACATCTAGAGATGAAACAGCTGGAGAATGAGTTAATACCAGAATTCACCCTCCCTAGGAGATAGCACAGCTTACCCATTGTGAGACCAATGAAATTAAATCTAATTATAAAGGTTAAATTTGCTTCATGTTGGAAACATGTATCTCTCTCAACTACTAATGTCTCTGACAAGCTTTCGAGGTATATAATAATCTAATACTGTCTTTGAAATTCCTTGTTACCGCTCACTTTGCCCCAAAATATGGCATCTTCTCCATTTAGATCAAGCTCCTAATTTGCCCTACAATAGATCCTAGCAATATCCACTTTGATGACTTACCTCGTTTTTTTAATTTTATTTTTTTTCTTGGAGTGCACTTGCTTGTTCTATTCAAGTTCTTTGATTTTTGAGGTCCATTGGACATCTCTAATTCTGTTACAAATAAATTGCTTTTAAATATGTCTGTTGCTTCTGTCTTATAGTATCTATACTTCATGCCATACTATTTATTATTTATAATAATGCAGTGTAGATTGAGAATAGAAATAATATTTTATATGTAATTTTTAGTCCTTGCAAATAAAGTTGCTGGGAAAACTGTCAAATTTAATAGGTAAGAGTCCTTAATTATAATATGTAACATGCATCTCAAAGTGTTTTTATATTGATACTTTGGAAATTAATCATCATGATGATCATAAAATACAGATAAAATATAACTGAATCTATGTATGCTCCGCCAAGTCTTACCAATATTTTTTTGTGAGACAGTCTCATTCAATTGCCCAGGCTGGAGTGCAGTGGCATGATCTCAGTTCACTGCAACCTCTGCCTCCCGGATTCAAGCGATTCTCCTGCCTCAGCCTCCCGAGTAGCTGGGACTAAAGGTGCACGCCGCCACGCCCAGCTAATGTTTGTATTTTTTTAGTAGAGACGGGGTTTCACCATGTTGATCAGACTGGTATCAAACTCCTGACCTTGTGATCCGCCCGCCTCGGCCTCCCAAAGTGTGATTACAGGCATGAGCCACCGTGCCTGGCCTAAGTCTTATAAAATATTAATACATAATTTTGCTTCAGGTTTTTCATGAAAAATTTGAAGCAAATTTTTCACTTTCATGAAAGTAGAATGCTATACATACATTTGAAATCTACTTTTTTTCTCTCCACAGTTCCTTCATCCTTTTATTACGTATTCACTGTTACTTGAGATCATGAGTATTGTAAAAATCAGATTACTGAATTCATATAGCATTGATTTTATGGTTTTACAACAAATATAGTTAGCTAGCTAGCTAGCAAGATAGATAAATTTGTGGTAATATATGTATTTATTGTCTATATAGCTATCCACACACATATATCTAGTCATATAACAATATAATATATACATGCATATCTATTCATATGTAATATTTGATGTACATTATATATTGTATGTTGTTATATATTACTTTTATAATACTCATGATCTGAAATGAAATGAGATATATGCGCACACACATATATACACATATACCTAGTTATATATGTTATGTATATCTATCTATATGAATGTATAAATGTGCATATCTCTCATATATACTTGAAGAATATCTATGTATACATATATATAAATGTGTATGTATATGCATATGTGTACATATGCATGAGTGTTTTTTCTAAATTTCACTTCTTTTTTTACTATTTCAAACAATTCTACACCCAACATCTGTTACAGCTCTTGTTGTGTAGCTGTTGCAAGTATTTCTAGAAGGAGAATGGCTACCAGAATTCTATTAGTTATAAGCATTGTAAATATTCTCAGACTATGTATTTACTTTTAACTCTATGGGGTAATTTTGTTTGTCTCCTTTAAAAAAGATTCTCTGCATTGATGTCATAACGTTGCTTTCATATATTTTCTTATAAATGTTTCAATATTTTCATTTTCACATATAGGTATTTAATCCATCTGGAATTTATTTCAGGCATGGTAAGAGGTAGGCATCTAAATTATCATTCTCCATATGGAGAGCCAGTTGTCCTAGCATCATTTATAGGAAGAGGCATCTTTTCTTTGCTGATGCATAACACTTCTTCTGCCAAGACCACCTTTCAATATATTCAGAGGTCTGTTTGTATCACATTCGCAGTATTTTTTCATCTTTTGCTAGTGTCTCTCTCTCTCTCTATATATATATATGTATTTGACTAACACTATTTTGAAACTACATTGTTTTAATTAGTAAATACATTTTTAACTCTGATGGACAAATTTTGGTTGCTTATTACTTTTTAATATTGTCTTGGCTACTCTTGTATTCCTTTATTAGCCTTTTAGATAGCTTCGTCAGAATTGTTAAAACCCTGCTGAGATTTTTTTTTTGAACTACATTAAATATATCACTTAATTTAGGGAAAATTATCTCCAAATAGGCAACATTTGATAGGATTATTTCTAGATATGCTATACCAACTTAGATCTACAGAATAGGATTTTAAAAATTATATTATCTAATTTGTTGTTCCTGATATAGGAAATTTTATCACATTTTGTACATAGATTCTATAGCTAAAGATACTGCTGAAATGTCTCATGAATCTCCATGATATTTTGTTGAATCTTTTGAATTTTCTGTTATAAGAATGAATAATTACTGTTGTGTTTTTTTAACTCTCAATCCTTAAACCTCATTTCTTGCACTAATTGATTGCATTAATAAGACTATTCTCTTTATATAATTTTGAAAAGGTGTATCTTCCTAGGAAGCAATTCTTTTTTCCAAATGTATTTTTGAAAGGTAGTTCATAGTAATTTCATGTGACTACTGTCTCTTATTATGTTGATTTTTATTTCTAACATTACTTTTTATTGAAGAATGAGTCACATCAATGATGTATATCAATACACCAATCATAGGTGTATGTTTCGATGAATTTTTAGATCTGGATACACTCTTTTAAATATCACACAGATCAAGGTATAAAATATTTCAGCTCCCCAGAAAACTTCCTTATTCCTCTCACAGCCACTACTATCCCTATACACACCAAGGTAACTGTTATTTGGACTTCTGATCCTGCAGGTTTGCTTTGGTTATTCTTGAATTTCGTATAAACAGAAACACAAAAATAAATAATTTTGTCTGATTTCTTTCATTCAACATTTTGTCTGAGATTATTGATATACATTGCATGTAAAAATAGTTCCTTTAAAAAGTTCTGTCTGGGCGTGGTGGGTCACACCTATAATCCTAGCACTTTGTGAGGCTGAGGTGGGTGGATCACCTGAGATCATGAGTTCAAGACCAGCCTGGCCAAAATGGCTAAATCCTGTCTCTACTAAAATACAAAAACTAGCCAGGCATGGTGGTGGGCACATGTAATCCCAGCTACTCAGGAGGCTGAGGCAGGAGCCTCGTTTGACCCCAAGAGGCAGACATTGCAGTGAGCTGAGATCACACCACTGCACTCCAAACTGAGTGACAGATCGAGACTCTATCTCAAAAAAAATAAAAAATAAAAAATTTGTAATTGCTATGTAATATTGTATTTTATTCGTTCCAATCAATTTTGATGAATACTTGGTTGATTTTCAGTTTTTAATTATTATGAATAAGGCTGCTACAATCTTTTAATAGACACATTAACTCATTAATCTTGAGTATCTCCTCAAGAGCACAAATGGATTATAAAGATCATAAGTTATATGAAGGTTTGACTTTTTAGCTATTGTTAACTTTTTAAGTGGCTGAACCTATTTAAAATCCTGACACAAATATGACAGTTCTCGATGTCTACATTCTTGGCATACACTGGAAATTACTAGTGTTTTAATTACTGTTATTCTGATACGATGATCCCCTTCTGATTTTACTTTGCATTTCCTGAGGTCTAATGAGGTTGCACATATTTTCACATGCATGTTGGATAATTTTATAAACATATTTTATTCAAGTATTCAAGTGCATTTACTGCAAGTCTGTGACTTTCCTTCTCACTTTCTTATTATTATCATATGATAAGCAGAGATTAATTTTTTTTTTTCTTTTTTCTTTTTTTTTTTTTTTTTTTTTGAGACGGAGTCTCGCTTTGTCGCCCAGGCTGCAGTGCAGTGGCGTGGTCTCGGCTCACTGCAAATTCCGCCTCCTGGGTTCACGCCATTCTCCTGCCTTAGCCTCCCGAGTAGCTGGGACTACAGAGGCCCGCCACCATGCCCGGCTAATTTTTGTATTTTTAGTGGAGACGGGATTTCACCGCGTTAGCCAGGATAGTCTTGATCTCCTGACCTCGTGATCCACCCGCCTCAGCACCCCAAAGTGCTGGGATTACAGGCCACCAAGCCCGGTCTGTTTTCCTTTTATGGTTGATACTACCCGTGTTTTTTGTTTTTGCTTTTGTTTTTTGTTTTTTGTTTTAAATGTTGCTATCTCAAGGTCATGAGCACATTTTGTTGCACTAGGCTTTCTTCTAGCTGCTAATTGTTATACCTTTACATTTAGTTCAAGTATTCATCTCAAATTAATTTTTAGGAATGATTTGAGGTAATGGACACATTTTTTAAATGGATGTTTAATTGAGCACCACACACCATTCTTTCATAAAGAACATTCTTTCCTCATTGAATTGCAGAGTTCTTGTTTTTTGTCATAAAACAAGATACTTGATATGTGAGGGTTTATTTACAGTCTCTCTTCTGTTCTGATAATTTATTTTTCTAAACTTATGCCAAAATCATCCTACCTTAAATAAATAATATTTAAAAAATCTAGATATCCAGTATAGAAACTCTTTCCCATTGTTATCCCTCTAAAATAATTTAGGTTTCTTGTTTTCTTAATCAGTTTCACTGTAAATGTTTCTCTCTCATGAGTGTTTTTAAGGAGGATTGTTTCTGATTTACCCATCATTATCACGATTTTCAAATTTGTCTATTTTTTTTCCAACTTTTATTTTAGGTTCAGGGGGTACATGTGTAGGTTTGCTACATGGTAAGTTTCATGTCACGGGGGTTTGGTGTACAGATTATTTTGTCACCTAGGTAATGAGTATAATACCCAATTGGTAGTTTTTAGAGCCTTACCCTCCAACCATCCTCCACCTTCAAGTAGGCCCTTATGTCTATTGTTCCCTTCCTCATGCCTGTGTGTACTCAATGTTTAGCTCCCACTTATAAGTGAGGACATGCACTATTTGCATTTTGGTTCTTGCCTTAATTTGCTTAGGATAATGGCCTCCAGTTCCATCCATGATTCTGCAAAGCAGATGATTTTGTTCATTTTTATTGTTGGTTAGTATTCCACGGTGTATATGTACCACATTTTCTTTATCCACTTCACAACTGATGGGTATGTAGATTGATTCTATGTCTTTGCTATTGTAAGTAGTGCTATGATGAACATACACATGCATGAGTCTTAGGAGGCCATTATCCCAAGCAAATCAATGGTAAAATAATTTATATTTTGGGAGGTATATACCCAATAATAGGATTGCTTAGTTGGATGGTAGTCCTGCTTTAAGTTATTTGAGAAACTGCCACACTGCTTTCCACAGGAGCTGAACTAATTTACATTTTGACTAGCAGCATAGACATGTCCCCTTTTCTCTGCAACCTTGCCAGCATCTGTTATTTTTATTTTTAGTAATAGCCATTCTGACTGGTGTGGTATGGTTTTTATTTGCATTCCTTTAATGATGAGTGATGTTGAGAATATTTTCATATGATTGTTGGCCACATGTATGTCTTCCTTTGAAGTGACACTTCATATCTTTGCCCATTATTTAATGGAATTTTTTTTGGTTTTTGCTTGCTATGTTGTTTAAGTTCCTAGTTTGCAAATATATTCTCTCCTTCTGTAGGTCGGTGGTCCTCCACTTATTTGGGACCAGGGACTGCTTTCATGGAAGACAATTTTTCCATGGTTTTTAGGGGGTTGGTTTCAGGATAAAACTGTTCCACCTCAGATCATCAGAATTAGATTCTCATAAGGAACACACAACTTAGATACCATGCATGCGCAGTTCACAATAGTGTCTGAGCTCCTACAAGAATCTAGTGCCGCCACTGATCTTACATGAGGTGGGACTTAGGCAGTAATGCTCACTTGCTGTCAAAGATCAGACGGATGTAGGTGGGCAGCTTTTTTTCCTGGGTTCTCTAATCTGTTCCATTGGTCTATGTGTCTGTTACTGTAACCATGCTGTCTTGGTTACTGTAGCCTTGTAATGTAGTTTGAATTTGGGTACTGTGATGCGTCCAGTTTTGTTCTTTTTACTTAGGAATTCTTTAGCTGTTTGGGCTTTTTTGGTTTCATATGAATTTTAGGATAGTTTTTTCTAGTTTTGTGAAAAATGTATTTGGTAGTTTGATAGGATCACTTTGGGGATTATTGTCATTTTAACATGAGCATGGAATGTTTTTCTATTTGATGGGGTTGTCTGATTGCTTTCTGCACTGTTTTGTAATTATTCTTATAGAGATCTTTTACCTCCCTGTTTAGCTGTACTTCTAGTTATTTTGTTGTTTTTGTGGTTCTTATGAATGGGATCACATTCTTGATATGGCTCTCAGCTTGGATGTTATTGGTGTATAGAAATGCTATTGATTTTTGCAAACTGATTTTGTACCTTGAAACTTCACTGAAGTTATTTATCATATCGATGAGGCTTTGGGCAGAGAGTATGGGGTTTTCTAGGTATGAAATCATATAATTTTGAAAGAGAGATCGTTTGTCTTCCTCTCCTCCTATTTGGATGCCTTTTATTTCTTTGTCTTGCCTGATTGCTCTGGCTGGGATTTTCAATACTATGTTAAATTGGAGTGGGGAGAGTGGGCTACCTTGTCTTGTTCTGGTTCTCAAGGGGAATGCTTCCAGCTTTTGCCTGTTCCATATGATGTTTGCTATGAATTTGTTATAGATGTCTCCTATTATTTTGAGGTATATTCCTTCAATGCCTAGTTTGTTGAGGGTTTCTTTCTTTTGTCTGTTTTTTTTTTTTTTTTTTTGACATGGAGTCTTGCTCTGTTGCCCAGGCTGGTGTACAGTGGCGTGATCTCAGCTCACTGCAAGCTTTGCCTCCTGGGTTCACGCCATTCTCCGTCCTCTGCCTCCTAAGTAGCTGGGACTACAGGTGCCTGCCACCACGCCTGGCTAATTTCTTTGTATTTTTGGTAGAGAAGGGTTTCACTGTGTTAGGCAGGATGTTCTTGATCTCCTGACCTCATGATCCACCTGCCTCGGCCTCCCAAAGTGTGCTGGGATTACAGGTGTGAGCCACTGCACCCAGCCAAGGGTTTTTTGTTTATTGCTTTTTTTTTCTTTTTTTTTTAGCAAGAAGGAGTATTGACTTTTATCAAAGCCTTTTCTGCTTCTATTGAGATATCATGTGGTTTTTGCTTTTAGCTTTATTTATGTAATGAATCACATGTATTCATTTGCATATGTTGAACACAAAGGATACTTCTATCCCAGAAGTAAAGCCTATTTGATCATGGTGGATTAGCTTTTTTGGTGTGCAACTGGATTCAGTTTGCTAGTATTTTGCTGAGAATTTTGGCAAGCATCAGGAATATTTGCTTTAAGTTTTGTTTTTTAGTTGTGTCTCTGCCAGGTTTTGGTATTGTGATGATGCTGACCTCATAAAATGAGTTAAAGAAGAATCCCTCCTCCTCAATTTTTTGTAATATTTTCAATAGGATTGGTCTCACTTATCCTCTATATATCTGGTAGAACTTGAACCAGCTATGAATCTATCTGGTCTAGTGTTTTCTTGTTGGTAATTTTTTTTTTAATTGCTGATGCAATTTGGGAACTCATTATTTATCTTTCTAGGATTTCAATTTTTTTCTGGGTCAAACTTTGGAGGTTGTATGTTTCTAGGAGTTTATCCATTTCTTTTAGGATTATTGTTTGTGTGCATAGAAATATTTGTAATAGTGTCTAAGGGATTTTTGTATTTCTGTGGGGGTGTGATCATGTCGCATTAGTCATTTCTGATTGTATTCATTTGGATCTTATCTCTCTTTTTCTTTATTAGTCTAGTTTGTGGTCTGTCAATCTTAAAAAACTAACTTTTCGTTTTGTTGATCTTTTGTATGATTTTTTTGTATCTGAATTTTGTTCAGTTCAGTTCTGATTTTAGTTATTTCTTTTCTTCTGCCAACTGTAGGGTTGATTTGCTCTTGTTTTTCTGGCTCCTCTAGGTATAGTGCTAGGTTGTTGAGAGCTTTCTAACTTTCTGATACTTAGCACCAAAACTTTACTTTTAACACCACTTTAGTTGTGTACCAAGAGACTGGTAGGTTCTATCTTTCTTCTCATTAGTTTCAAATAATTTTTTGATTTCAGCCTTAATTTTATTGTTTACCCAAAGGTAATGCAGAAACAGGTTGTTTAATTTCCATATAATTTTATGTTTTTGAGAGATCTTCTAGTACAGATTTTTATTTTTATTGCACCGTGGTCCAAGCATGTGTTTGGTATGATTTCTGTTTTTTCTTTTTGAATTTTGTTAACAATTGCTTTATGGCTGAGGGTGTGTTTGATTTATAATATTTGCCATCTGCAGGTCAGAAGAATGTATATTCTATTTTTCTTGTAGTTGTCTGTTAGGTTCTGTAGCTGTAGCTGTCTGTTAAGTCCATTTGGTCAACTGTTAACTTCACATCCTGAATGTCTTTGTTATTATTCTTCCTTTTTGATTTGTCTAATACTGTCAGTGGGGTGTTGAAGTGTCCAACTATTATTGTGTAATTATCTAAGCTTCTTCTTAAGTCTCTAAAATGTTTTTAATGAATCTTGGTGCTGCAATGTTGACTGCATATATATTTAGGATAGTTAAGTCTTCTTGTTGAATTTAACCTTTATCATTATATAATGTTCTTTTTTGTATTTTTGGATCATTGTTGGTTTAAAGTCTATTTTGTCTTTAATAACAATGGCATCCCCTTCTTTTTTTGTTTGTTTTTGTTTTCTGTGTACTTTTCTGTGTACTGTGTAGATTTTTGTCCATCCTTTTACTTTGAGCCTATGGGCATCATTGCATGTGAAATAGGTCTCTTGAAGACAGCACACAATTGGATTTGCTTCTCTATCCAGCTTGCTACCTTGCACCTTTTAATTAGGGGCAGTTAGCACCTTTACATTCAAGGTTAATATTGGTATGTGAAATTTGATCCTGTCATTGTGTTGTTAGCTGAGTATTATGTAGACCTGATTGTGTAGTTGCTTTGTAGTATCAATGGTCTATGTACTTAAGTATGTTTTTATGGTGGCTGATAATGGTCTTTCGTTTCCATGTTTAGCACTTCCTGAATCACCTTTTGTAAGGTAGGTCTATTGGTAACAAATTCCCTTAGCATTTTCTGCAGTGAAAAGACTTTTATTTATATTTTGCTTCTGAAGCTTAGCTTGGCTGGATATGAAATTCATAATTGGAATTTATTTTCTTTTTCTTTTTTTTTTTTTTGAGACAGAGTCTTGCTCTGTCACCCAGGCTGGAGTGCAGTGGCCGGATCTCAACTCACTGCAAGCTCCGCCTCCCGGGTTTACACCATTCTCCTGCCTCAGTCTCCCGAGTAGCTGGGACTATAGGCACCCGCCACCACGCCCGGCTAGTTTTTTTTTTTTTTGTATTTTTTTTAGTAGAGGCAGGGTTTCACCGTGTTCGCCAGGATGGTCTTGATCTCCTGAGCTCGTGATCCACCCGTCTCAGCCTCGCAAAATGCTGGGATTACAGGCTTGAGCAAATACAGAATGTAGACCCTCAGTCTCTTCTGACTTGCAGGGTTTATGCTGAAAGGTGTTCTGTTAGCCTGATAAGGTTTGTAGATAACCTGCTCCTTCTCTCTAGCATCCTTTTATAGGTTTTCTTTTGTGTTGACCTTGGAGAATCTGATGACTATGTGTCTTGGGTCAAGTTCATGCCAGTGGGGGCCCATCTGCAGAACCTTTCCCACAGTTAGGTGGGGCCGGTCAGTGAATGAGCTATGGTAGTAGCTGCTGGAAAGCACTCTAACTGAGCATCTGAGGCTGAGCTGCAAATGAGCACACCCAGCTAGGAACTAGGGAGAGGCCTACAGACTGGGGTCACTCAGAACAGACTGTCACAGGCAAGAGAGCTCTGTTCTGTCCAAATTCACATAGGCTGAGTTCTGTCTCTGTCACCTCTCTAAGCATCTCACCCTGCCAGCTCAAATGTCCATGAGGGTTGAGGGGTCTCTTGCAGCCAGAATTCTGGAGCTCTGTGGTAACAGTGGGTCATTCCTTGACTATTTAACTCAACCCTTCCCTAGGAGCCATTGGGGGCCGGGAATGAGTCCTGGTGCTTGTCAACCCTATGCAGGGTTCCCAGCTTTTCTCCCCCTTTAGCCTAGGGTCTGTATCCTCCCTCTGTCTGCTCCCAATGCCTTCCTTCCAAAGATCTGCACAGAGTGTGCCGGTTTATTGAGGGTCTTTTCTCTCAGCGGGAGATGCTCTTCCTGGCTGTGTCTAGTTGGCCATCTTGGCCAATTTTTATATTTTAATTATTTATACAGATATCATTATTTCCCTTCTTTGTGTTTGTATATTACACTAGTTTTCTATCACTGCTGTAACTATAAATGTAGTGGCTTCAATCCATTCTCATTAACATTAAATTCTGTAGGACAGAAATCAGAGTAAGTTTGACTGATTACTCTTCTGTAGGTCTTACAAGGCCAAAATTAAGATATTGGCTCACCTGGGTTATTTCTGGGGAGAAATTTTCATCTAAGCTGTTTCATGTTGTTTGCAGATTCAGTTTCTTGTGGCTGTGGGACTCAGGACTTTATTTCCTTGCTGTCAGCAGGGAGCCTCTCTCAGCACCTAATGCTAGAGCTGCATTGCTGTTATATTGCCCTCTTCGTCTTCAAACCAGCAATAGCATGTCAAGTCCTTCTGGTGCTCAAATCTCTCTGACTTCTTCTTCTGCCACATTTCTTCTTCTTCTGGAAAGTTTTTTACTTTTAGGGGCTCAAAAGAAAAAGACCACATGTTGTACAATTCTATCTGCAAAAAAATTAGAAAAATAAAATGCATAGTTACAGAAAGCAGATGGGGAGTTGCCTGGGCCACAGGTGGGTGTTAAGATTGATTGAACAGGGATATAAGAGAACATTATGAGGTGATTGAAATCCTCTCTATTTTGATTATGTTAGAGATTAAATTATGTGTGCATTTGACAAAATTTTTGAACTGTACACAAAAATGGGTTTAATTTATAAAATGCATCTTGTATTTCAATAAAGTTTGTTTCAAAAAATATAATTCTCCATTGTTTAGATGAGCAATGTCAAGTTCAGTCATTGGTTTCAGGAGGTTTCTAAGAATATATTAGAGAAGAAAGGTAGCTGATTACTATGCTCTTTGTCTTATCTCTCTGCTGAGTCCCAGGAGAGAGAAAAGACACAAGAAAATCATTCTGAAAATGTGGAGTTCTGAGAGAAACAAATACCTGTACTAGATTATGCATTTCCTATTCCTTTCTGTCTAAAATTTGTCTTTTGAATGGTGCACTTAGAATAGCTTTTGCTCAGTTGTAGTGGCTTTTATGGCAAGAAATGCATAGCATTTTAAGATAAGAATAGCCTCTGAGAGGGTGAATTTCAACTCTTCATATGTGTTCTGAAAAATGTTTTACATTTTGTTCTAACTATAATATTCATGGGTTTCATGGTCAATGCCAAATTTTGCCCCAGTAATTACCATGTTATATTTCATGAATTAACTCTTTCAGAAGATTTCCTTTGATTTGATGCTTACACTCTGTAGACACTGCTCTAAACAGATTTTTTTTTTTAACTTTTAAAATGGTAGTAAAACATATATAACATAAAATTAAACATTTTAACAAATTTTAAGTGTCAGTTTCAGTGACATTAAGTAAATTCACACTGCAGTGCAACTATCACCACTATCCATCTCTGGAACTTTTTTATCTTCCCAAACTAAATTTCATACATATTAAACAATAACCTGCCAAGTCAGCTTCCCCCAGCTTCTGGCCATCACCATTCTACTTTATGTCTTCATGAATCTGTCTATGCTAGGCAGCTCAAATAAATGAAATCCTGCAACACTTTTTTCCTTTGTTACTGGTTTGTTTTATTTCATGTGATATCTTCAAACGTCATCCATATTGAGGCATGTGTTAGAATTTTCTTCCTTTTTCAGGCCGAATAATATTTCACTGTGTGTACATACCACATTTCATTTATTTATTCATTCACTGATGGACTCTAGGATTGCTTCTCCCTTTTGGTTATTGTGAATAATGCTTCTGTGATCATTGGTATACAAATCTCTGGCCCACCCCTGCTTTCAATTCTTTTGGGTCTATGTCCAGATATGGTATTGCTAGATCACATAGTAATGTTATGTTTAATTTTTTGATGAACAACCATTGAATTTTCCACAGTGGCTGCACCATTTTAGATTCCCACCAGCAATGCACAAGGGTTCCAACTTACTTACATCTTTGCCAACACTTGTTATTTTATCTTGTTTTTGTGTGTATGTGTGTGTTTTTTAAAATATATCTTAGCCATTCTCATGGACATGAAGTGATATCTCATTGTGGTTTTGACATGCATAGCCCTGATGCAAATCGCTACTGATGTTATTAAGCACATTATCTTGTACTGGTTACTCATTTGTATATCTTCTTTGGAGAAATGTCTATTCATCCTTTAGGCCAGTTTTAAATCAGTTTTGTTTTTGTTGCTACTGAGTTGTAAGAGTTTTAAAATATATTCTGGATAGTAATCCCTTATCACATATATGATTTACAAATACTTCATTATACTGTGTGGGTTGCCTTTTTACTCTGTTGCTTATGAGCTAACGCACAAAAGTTTTAAATTTTGATGAGTTAGATTTTAATGGTCTAATTTTTTCAATTTTAACATTTTTTACATATGATTTTAGTGTCATATCCAAGACATTTTAAACAATTTTAATTGAACTGAATATATGTACTCATATTCATATGAAAACTGAAATTTGTATATGTATATTCAGTTCAATGAAAAATTATATATTTGTTAGATATAAATATATACTATAAAAATTATAATATATAAATAACATATATATACATATGACATATTCATATATAAAGGAATGTGAAGCTATTTATTGACTGCTATACACCAGTATTTAAAATAAAGAATATACAGCTGGATAACATTCTGATTATCACAAAGCTATTGTTTTCCTTGACTTTCTTGGCTTCTGCTAAACCAGTAACCCAAATGCTGAAAAAAATGAGCCTACATGTAAGGAATGGGTTGGGTAAAGGAAATCACATGCAGGTCAATTGTTTACATTATACAAGTCTCTTCACCCATTTATGGCAGCAGGTCTTAAACTGCCTTTTCTAAACTTAACTGATTAGGTTTCCATGAGCCAAGGCTGAGACATTCCACAAAGCATGAAGTTTTAGTCAATATAGCACAAGGATTACAGCTTTTTCTAAAGGAAAGGCTCATTAGAGGAATCTTTAAATATGTCTATTTGACTAACACTTGCTTAGCCAATTAAAACAGCAAGATTTGTCTAGTTTCCTCATTTGAGTGAGGAGGGTGTTGGTTGTAATAAAAATCTTCCTTTTAGATATTTTGAAAACAATCACGTTTATATGAATATAGGTATAAATGTGTGTTTTGATGTGGATGATTTTAAATTGTCCAATTAATTATAGAATCATCTATGTAATTTGAAATATTACGACTTCAGGAAAAATTTCAATTTAACTTGAAATGATTTATTTCTTAGTTTGCACAGAATTATGGCATCCCAGGACCATGGGCCTACCCATGGTTTTTGTTTTGGTGAAAGTTTAAAAATAAACCAAAAAAGAAAACCATGTACATTTGTATTTTAAGCATAAACACACAAAACAAAAACTCAGAATCATTCTTAGGCATATGAGTTAAACACAAGTACTGATTGTATAATGACTAAGGAAGTTTCCCTCAACATTAAAAAAGCTGTTCCCTAGTGCAGAGGACAAAATATGCCATGGTATCAAATGTTCTTTTCTGATAAAGAAAGCAACTACAGAAAGTTTCATTTATTTGTTGAAAGTAACCAATGTGATTGACGCAAAAAAAAAAAAAAAAAATCCCCTGACAAATCTCCCAATACTACTTTGAAAACAAGCATATCAAACTTGATTTTCATTATAATGTAGAGATTTCTTCACATTAGTAAACCAAAAACCAAGATCCAGATTTTTTATATATATATATATATATATATATATCATACATATGTAAAAAGCAATGCCAACAATTGTTTAGCTTCATCTTCTAGACAAGAATGTCAAGGCAATCGCTCTTCATGAGAAGCAATTACAATTTGATGACTCATCATGTTTGCCTCTCTTGCCTACCGCAAGTCTGCCTCATTGTATATACATACACAAATCTCCCATTCTCGGAGAAACATCCATTCCCCACTTCTCTCTGTAGCATTTTTTCTTTCTGGATCGTGACCTCTGGCGAATCCTCTTTGTTTGTCAGCAGCATCTCTTTCCTTTGATTTGCTATCATCAGATTCACTGTCAGATAAACATTTCCTTTTTGTATCATCTTTTTCTTTGCCAGCTTTTTGAGAATTAAGAAATGTTTCAGTTAACTCTAGACAATCTAAATAGTCTTCCGGTTCCCAAGTACTGTCAGCATTTGTAAATCCCTTCCACTTCTGGAAATACTCCAGCTTCCCATTTGCTATTTCCACCACACATTCTTCAGTCTCTGCGTCTTTGACTTTTTTACTCTTCCCATTCTGCTACTTTCTAATTTTTTGCAATGTAGTTTTATTGGAGGTCATTTTTTATTGCAGGCTTTAAGAGCTATTTACTACCTCTGAGCTGCTCCTGTTTCTGGCCCTGCATGCCTCACATACATATGTTCTTATGCAGCATTGTGGAAAACATTTGAATTTCACTTGGCATAAATGTAAAACTTAGGAGTTAAGTCTCTCTGAATTATTTTCTAGACAGTCCAGGCAAAATAAACTGTGTCGTCTGATTTTAAATCAATCCTAAGCTGAAACACTAGCGTTAAAATTGGTAATGCCTGGCTAGGATGTAATTATCAAGATATATAGTCCAGAATGCATGATTAAAGTGTGTGTCTAAGTCATTATCAAAATATTGAGACAACATTAAATATATTCATAAAGAATTGAAAACTCTTAGGCATATGTTCATTCATGTCATTCATGTTTAACTATCTTATTCCAGTTGACGAATGGTAAGTAAAGGAATTCCTTACAGCAAAATATGTTGACATACCTGAACACTGATGGAGTCTATTTAATGAAAGGCTTTGAATGTACTCTCTATGGTCCCTTCCAGAGGAGACTCTTCTGTGTTTAGAGCATGAAAGCTGTGCCATCAACATGCCCCTTACCTTTCAAACGTGCTAGGAAACAGTAATGGTGGCTTAACATATTCAAAAGTATTAATCTATCAATATATATGCAGATTCACATATTCCTACTAAATCACTCTTTATCTTTCTCCTCAGAATGTCTTTAATTTCCTTTAAAACCTATTAAATATTATTGCATCAGAATTTACAACAATTATGAATTTTAGGCATATAATTTATTATTTGATATGCTTCATATTTATACAACCCTTAAAGAAATGAATGCAACCACTTCAAGTTTCACAGAAACATGATTTTATGATGCTGAATTTAAATGTAAATACAGAATTTAATGCAACATGCTTTAAAAATAGAATTATAGCCTCTACTTTTAGTCAATTTATTAGCAATGTTCTTTTATAGGTATATTATTTTGGCATCACCAAAATTATGTATTGTGGTTTAAGCATAACTCATATTTATGATACATATGTTCTACCCAATATAATATGTAATATAATTCTAAATATGATCATTTAAAATATTGGATACATAGCCTACAAATGACCAGTGAATAGTGATTGTCATTCTCTTCTAAGTTTATATTTTTTTCTCAGTTGATGATTCAAGTATCTCATTATCACCCATCTGTTAAATTAACTTTACTTATAATTAATGTCATCTCCAGTGAAAACCTCCTACACTTAAATATAACAATGTATTAAAAACCACAAGTTTTTTTAATAAATGAAAACTACTTCAAGTTAAAATTTGAAGCAACATGCAGAACATCCTTTCCTGTTAGTGGGTTGTATAAAAATTAAAAAACATAAATGAATCAGAATGGCTTGAATCCTCATAATGTTAAACAGGAGACATTAATGAGGGTGCGATAACTCTATAACCTCTGTGTTGATGCTGACTTTCAGCTCAAATTTTTGTCTGGAGAAATCCCAAACTCTGTGATGATGTTAATGTTAGAGATAGAAATCCCAAAACAGGCTGCTTAGATGATTTCAAAGTTTTACACAAGACAATGGGAATATGACTTTCCAGATCTTGGGTTTCTTGTTTGTTGGATTTACTGTCTAGTAATGAGTTCCAGTTTAGTAGTCAAGAAAATGTGGATATATAACCACATGCTTTATAATTGAATATTGACTTTCCTTCTCTACCAACTACCCTGCCACCCAAGGAAAGTGATGTTAATAAGCAGAACAACAGAAATCATGATTTATTTCATCAAGTACTTATTGTGTAACAGGCATGATCCTATCTCATTTCAACCTGAGAAAACTGTGTTCAAATAAAGAAAGAACAACTGTTAGAACCACATTTACATTTAGAATTTAAATGAATTTTCTTTTATTAGCCTGTCCCAAAACGTAATAAATATCAGCCAAATAGTATAGAAGATTTTATGGTTAAAATTTTGCCTTTACCAACCTTTCCAACTCTAATATTTCTATCCTGAAGGAACATTTTAACAGTCTTTCTCTTTCCATTTTTCCTAGTGATTGCCTCCATAATTATAGATATTATTTTACCATATTTTCTTTATTTATCAACTTCAGGCAGTGCTTACTGGCTGTATCGTAAAAAACTAAAATTTTAGCTCATTTTATCTCCTACCTTCTTGTCCACTAATTTTGTCAATGTTTGATTATTAAATCATGGTTTTATTGATATTGATTCTTAAGTAACTTTAAATATTATAATCCAAGTTTTTATTGTTTCAGCCATTTTAAAAAATTTTGTTGACTCTTTGTTTGTAAATATAAGAATAATAGTGCCTCTAAAATTATTTCTCTTTTCTTCCTCCTTTCCAGATGCTATTTCTATTCATTTTAATTTTATATTGTCAAGATAATTAATATCACATTACATCCTCAATCATAGCTAAGTCTTTCTTACTTTGTACCTTGACTCTTGAAATTTTAGAATAGTTTTATTATCATTTTGTTAAACATTGTTTATCACTGGCATGCTAGGGTTCAATTTCGTTCTGTCTAATGTCACTGTCCCTCAGTAGACACAGTTCAATTTACTCTATCCCTCATCCCTCATTTCAAACTCCATACACCTGATGATTACAATCTAGATTATGTCCTGAGTTCTCATAAACAGTTACACTCTCTTATTTCTTTAGTATCCATGCAGCAGCCTCCTGTGTATGACTTCTAGAAGTTAAAAAATCTTGTCCTTTAATAACCACTCCCTTCAATTTTCTTTCCTTTACAGTTTTATTCCTTTTGTGTAACTTTACTTTCATTTCAGGAGTGTTTTTGATCCAAATGAAGGCAATATATTTGCACAGGCTGTCATCTTCAAATGGAATTCATGAAAATTGGTAACTGCTTAGCTGTCTCCATGGTTCAGGCCTCTTCTCTCTAAATCATTATGGCAGCGATGGATTTGATATCTCGACACTTTTTCAACCATGTCTACTCGACACAGGATCTTTTCCAAGGCCACTCTTCCAGGAAAGGTCAATGGGATCAGGCCTCAAGGAATCGTGGAAACAGGTAAGGTATTACTACAATGAGTTCCCATGTGATGGTGAATTAATAATCCTTCCACTTAACTACTTTTTACCTGCTTACAACTGGTGCATTTATCCCAAAGTAAGGGGTTAATTCTCAGTATAATCTTCACACCTAACAATAGTGTAAACACTGTTGGGTTTCCTATTATGGTTAGTCAGCATAATACTTAACTAGTTTAGGGAGACTAAGATTAAAAAATTCATGCTATTTTTATATTCAGGCATAACAGACCCATAAAGAATCTTAATTGTTGCATTTTTATTGATAAAAAGAAATAAAATAAGATAATTTGCTAAGTTCCCAGGACAAAAATCCTATTTCGTATCCATGATTGCTACTTCTCCCATAGGCAGGCATGGTTTCACCCATAGAGAACTGGAATCCATGGGATAGTGGTGGCTTGGGGGAAAGGAGGCAAAAGGAAGAGTAGAAATACCAGAGCAGGAGAGGTAAACTCTTTTGTTTTGGGAAGTCATAAAAGGAAAAGGAAACTAAAAATAAAACAAAACAAAATTCTAAGCAGGTCACCTTTAGGAATTTCAAGGATCCTCTTTGAAAGGTGAGAATTCTGGGCTGGGCAAAGGGGGAAAAGATCCTGTGTCGGTATCTGGGGAGCATTACTTCGAACCAAATTCTAGTATTCCTTGATTATGGGGGTGTCTTAATAAAGACTTAGAAAATCAAAAAATGGTCTAGCACTAATACATAAGTTTAATTACTGTAGGAAAATAAATGTGGAAGAGCTCTTGCTCTTTGACCAGCATACAGGTTAAGATAGTTGAACCATGAAAGTTGGGAAACTGAAAAAAATGTAGTAACCTGAGTCAGTGTTTCTTCAGGCATCTAGATTCTGTTAAAGTGTGGGTCCTCAGTTTCAGTGCATAATACAGCAGACTGCTTTCAAATCCTACTTGTTCATGGAAATGTATTTCCTAATATTCTGCAGTCTCGTCTTCTTTCTGTTTATGGGGTGAGGCTAGGAGAGATGTAGATCTGTAATTTGCTTTGCAGCTGTTATAAAGTCTTGAAATTTAAACGTGATGATAAAATTCTTCTTTTAGTTTTATCAAAATGCCTCGTGCTATTATTTTATTCCAATGTTTCCTTTTAAATTAACTATTACAATTCAAAAATCAATCATTGACCATGACATGCTTTTCAGTAGGATTATGCAGATCAAATCAGATCCTCTGTTCTCATGCTCCCTGGACACTGAACAAAGGTAGATATGATTTTGCCACAAACACTCCTCTGTCTCTGGTTGTCTATTTTCTTATTTTTTTTACTCACATGCCACATTAAGCAATATCCAAAAGCATCACCAGTAAATTTACAACACTAAAGAACAGCTTGCTTGCTTAATGCTGTGAGAATCGACAAGATCTAAAAAGCTAAAGCCAGAAATCTGTGATAAACTTCAGTCTGATGAACACATGAGTCAACCAAACAGCCTTCAAGAACCAGATCAATCTAAAAGTTAATAGAGAATCACTTGGTCCAAGCCATGATTTTGCAAGATATATTATCTGGTGCTATAATCCAACTTTTTAAGCATCTCCTAAAAGCAGACTTTATGTCAGAGCAGGGTTATCTAATGTAAGGTAGCAGATGTAAGTTTAAAAAAAAAATGTTGAATAGAAAACATACTACAGGAGACAAGCACATAATGTAATACCATATTTCTTAAAAATTGTAATTTAATTGTTTTCATTTAAGTGTAGCAGCATGGTTATGAAAAAAATGGGAAAATGTAGACAGAAAGAATGTGACAATGTTTAAAGCCCAATAAGAGGTTTCACTTATTTGTTTTTTTAACCCACTGACATGCCCAGAGCAACAAATTTGCATTGTGAAATTTTGCAAAAATTTCTACTTCCAGAGGGCAACCTACCTAAGGACTAATGTTTAAGAACAGCTTGAATTTTATAGGCAAGGGGTGGCAAAAACACTTTAATAAAGTTCACCCTGCTGATCTTGCTGATGGTACCTCCTGCAATGACTTACAACTTCTCTGTATGCCAAATGGCTGCAGTTTTAATCCACAATCATTACAATACTGAGCTTTTTAAATCCTGGAGACACAGATTTTAATAACTAAGGAAGACAGCATAAGAATAAAAATGTTCCAGTTGGGAATCCATTTATCTGCCAGATCTCCATAGAATTACGTGTAATTGGTCAGCTTGTGAAAAGAATCCTTGTTTCTATCAGAGTATTTTTAAACAGATTTTTTTTTTCTGAATTGAGTGTTAAGTTTTGTTTTTATAAACATTTATGGTATGTATTTAAGTTAGCATGAAATTCTCAAATTTCGCCTGTGAGCAAACTGAGAAATTAAAACGAACCAGTAGAAACTAATTTTCCCAGTTAGGGGAAAAGTCATAACTAGGAATAATGTGATTTGACCAAAGCGGATACAGGGTGTACAGTTCACAGTTACGTTAACAATTCAAATTTTATCATTCATACCAGCACAGGATTTTTTTCCATCTATTTCAAGTAATATGAATTTATTATCCATCTCAAGTGACATGTTTCCTATTTGTACAGTCTAATTATGGATCAATTAACACTATGGAGTTTAAACACATATCGTGTATTTTAATGCCCTATCTAGAATTAGACAGATGTTACATTTCAATATGAGAAAGATATTAATTATCTAACACTTAAAATGGTTTTAAATGATGATGAATGACATGTAATTCTGTGCTCTTTGATGCCTACAAATTTACATAGGCAAAGCATCTTTACTTGGCGCAATATTTACAGTTATTTAGCATGTAAGGCTCTTGAGTACAAAATATAATTGGTAATTTTAACTAACAAATCATAGGTTCACAATTTATTGGCATTTTGGAATTGTTTCTAGCTCTTATGTTGTGTTTTCTGAGGCAGAGACAGGTTGCAATGTTGTGATATACTACATGCTTTTATTTACATAGAATTTCTTTTAGTCTAAAGCTAATTTATTTTAATTCCTCATCCTGGGATCTTATACTAATCAGAGAACAAAAAACACCTTGAGCTATTCTACCACCAGCTGCTTGAGGTGCTCTGAGCTCTCACTATAACTCTGTTTTAAGGGGTTGCAGAAGCAAATATGGACAAATTAAGAAAAAATACAAAAATAATTAAATATAAAATAAAGATATAAACTCAGAAATTTGCTGTAAATCATGAGCGATTATATTCTGACATATACGAGAAAGTACTACATTTCCATAGCTAATTTTCACTGTTCAAATTATCTAATCATACACATCATAAGGGGCACATATTTCAGAAGTAGAAGAGACAATATTTAAATAACTTGTCTTGCTGAAATATCTGTTACCATAATTTTGTGCGCTTTTTTTTTTTTTTTTTTTTTTTTTCAATACGGAGTCTCACTGTGTCTCCCAGGCTGGAGTGCCGTGGCCAGATCTCGACTCACTGCAAGCTACGCCTCCGGGATTCGCGCCATTCTCCTACCTCAGCCTCCAGAGTAGCTGGGACTGCAGGGTTCCGCCACCAAGTTCAGCTAATTTTTTGTGTGTTTTTAGTAGAGACGGGGTTTCACCGTGTTAGCCAGGATGGTCTCGATCTCCTGACCTCGTGATCCGCCCGCCTCGGCCTTCCAAAGTGCTGGGATTACAGGCGTGAGCTGCCACACCCAGCCAATCTTGAGGTTTTTAAACTTTCCTTAACATTGTAATTTAAACTTAAGCTATTATTTGCCTATAATTGCTTTTATAAAATTAAAGGTAATTTGATATTTAACAAGAAGATATATGACAATACAAAAACATATTTTATTAACTGGAAATGGATCTATCTCGTAAACAGAGGTAGCCATCTGTATTCTAGTGGATTTCATTTGTGATACCAAGTTGTACTATGGAACATGGGTCTCAGCTATAAAATTTTGCTCTGTTACTGAGACACTGAAAAAAATTCAACAAGTCTCTGACGTTGGTAAAATTATGTTTAAATTAAACAATTTTTAAAAGTCAACTGTCATTAATTATTTAAAGAAAATGTGTTTAAAGTAAGAATTAATAAGCCTAGGTCAGTGTAAACACTGGGATCCTTAAACTAAACTGCCGGGATTCTAATTCCAGCTATACCACATAATAGTTATGTGACCTTGGAACAAGTATTTATGTTCTGAGTGATTCATCCACAAAATGAGCATAGAACAGTATCTACCATGTGCAGTTATTATATAATTAAATTAATTGATGTATATAAAATATTATAAAGTAGTGCTTAGTGTGTTAGTATTTACATCCTTCTTGCTGTTATTTATTTAAATTAACTATTTTCTCATATTGCTATATAAGATGAACACCCAATTCATACTCAGTGGGCTGTGAATCTAACTGCAGACAGCAAATTTGAAGAGTCATTATTTAGGGTATTAGCATCATCTATGATTTAATACTTAGCCAGATTCAAATATTTTTGACATCACTGTGGTCCTTGTACTCGTTTAGGTTTATGATGTGATGCTAGAAGAAAACATCTACCAAAATCTTTCACAGAAATAAAAAGTTTCAAATCATTTTCTTCTTTTTCTGCATGCCCTCTAATTTACCTATGCTTCTCCTTGTCAGTAAACAATGACACTTTATTATATCTGATGGTAGACTTTATACTATACCGTTCTATTCTTTAATTGAGTCTTACGTGTTTTCTGTACCATAGTAACCTAAAAAATGCATGAGCTAATGAATTGTTAGCTCATTTTTCTGTCCAAGACTCAGCTCACACAAGGTCCCTTCTATTACAGATCCTACATTATAGTATATCTACTATAATCTATTTTATTTACATATTCTACTTTTAAAACATAACATATTTTTATCTTTAAATATAAACAATTTATTTCAAGAAATATTTCGTTGTATATGAATTAATATTAATAATATTTCTGTTATTTTTGAGGGACTATCAAAACTATTAAGAAGATTACCTTATATAAAACCCTCAGGGTTGTCCAAACACATTATCTCAGAAGAAAGTCTAAAAGAACAATTATTTTTTGATCTTTTGATTATAGCTATCTCATAGGCACAAAGTTTAGTCCTGCAAGATAGCTATAATCAAAAGATCAAAAAATAATAGATGCTGGCATGGATGCGGTGAAAAATGCACACTTTTACACTGCTGGTAGGAATGTAAACTAGTAAAACCACTATGGAAAATAGTGTGGAGATCCCTTAAAGAACTAAAAGTAGAACTACCATTTGATGCAGCAGTCCTACTACTGAGTATCTACCCAGAGGAAAAGAAGCTATTATACAAAAGAGATACTTGTACACACGTTGATAGGAGCACAATTCGCGATTGCAAAAATATGAAACCAGCCCAAATGCCCATCAATCAATGAGTGCATAAAGAAATTGTGCTATCTATCTATCTATCTATCTATCTGAAGGAATAGTACTCAGCCATATAAAAAGGAACAAATTAATGGCATTTGGAGCAACCTGGTTGGAACTGGAAACTATTATTCTAAGTGAAGTAACACAGAAATGGCAAAGCAAACATCATATGTTCTCACTCATAAGTGGGAGCTAAGCTATTAGAATGTAAAGGCAAAACAATGATACAATGAACTTTGGGGTCTGCGGGAAAGGGTGGGAGTGGGGTGGAGGATGAAAGAATACAAATTAGGTTCAGTGTATACTGTTTGGACATTGGGTACACCAAAATCTCACAATCACAAATAAAGAACTTACTAATGTGACCAGATACCACCTGTTCCCCAAAAACCTATGGAAATAAAAAAGTAAAAATAAATAAATAAATTTTATTGCAACTTTAGCAATAATCATCAAAATAATTTTAACAAATAATTTAATCATAGGTATATTATTGATAAAGAAAAGAGTCTGTATTCTAAAACTTATAATTTAGTAAATGGATTGAAATGAGCTTTGTTTGGCTCAAAACAACATTACATACAATCACATGAAAATTACAAGCTTTAAAGAAGTTTAATACCCTCTCTTTGTGGCCAGCATTTCTTGGTATGCTTTGCCTTGCTTCTCTGTTTCTGTTTAACGAGGAAGCAAGTGGCCACATGTACTCTTGAGGTCTGTTCTCCATTGGTCTGGGACCCAAAGTTGGAGAACTATTGACTTAGAGATGAGAATTTCATTAGAAAACAAGGGCATAAGGAATAAGGCAAATTGGGCCTCTCTTGAAACACAGCCTTATTTGTTCTAAGAATGACAAACTCCAGTGGCATCAGAATCTCTCTCCTCTCCCACTTTTGTTGCCTGTTTCTGCAATGCCTTTATATAGGGTAAAATGCAAACTTTACTTCTCTGAAATTTGAGGTTAATGTAGACATAAAGGTCACAAAATATCTATGACCCTAGACTTGTTATTGCTTCAAAAAATACTCAAAACAATTTTCTTATGTAATAATAATGAGTTAAAAAATTAAGAATTTTAATTGTGGGGACATTAAATAAAACATCTGAGACCTAGGTTTAGATTAGTGGAAGCCCACATTTCATAAGCAAAAATACTGATAATCATACTTCATATGGAGCCTCCTGTGTGTTTGGTCCTTAATTCTTGGTATTTATCTAATACCTTCCTATATAGTAGAGGGACTAAAAGCCTGAAGACATTCATAAGGTATGCAAGCAAGCCAGTCTACAGCAACAATATGAGTATACCTCAGGTCTTCTAGCATCTCAAAACTCTATAGGCAACAGTGGGAGAGGGATGAAAATTAACGACACGAATAGAACACATTTTACCTAGGGCTTATTATAACCAGAATGCAGTAGTCCAAACGTTTTATAACCCATAGTGCTCAAGATTGAGAATAAAAATGGATGGAGACAGAAAATATTGAGTTAGCTGCTTATTTTATGAAAACTCAAATCAAGGAGGGTACTCAGTGTGAAAGCAGTCATTAACAAAATTGTATTGAGGCAGTGGGTTGGGAGGAATAACAAAACAATTCATAGATTAGTAAGTGAGCAGGTTCTGCTGAGTATGTGGGTTTCAGTCCTGGTTTTGCCACCTACTAGTTGGATGCCCCAGGGAAACATATTTCATACCTCTGTGCTTCACTTTTCTCATCTATACAATGGGGATGATAGTAATAATAGTGCCTTCTTTAGGGTCATTTGAGGATCAAATTAAGATCTGTGAAGTACTAATATATTTGGACCTTGTGGGCACCCAAGAGGTTCACTGTTATTAATGGGCAAGGAAACAAATAAGAATAGCTAATGAAAAAGATAATAGACATGGAAAGCCAAGGCAAAACTTAAGTAACAATCAACATGATCAAAGCATAGCCATTGTTTTTCTTCCATTAATAATCATCTTTAATATAATAGATTGAGGATAATTTGTTCTAAATTTACCTGTGGTAGAAAATAGTGAGTTTTTTGTCAACGAAGAAGTTTAGTTCAATTTTATGGTATGTGCACATCAGAGTTTCTGGAATCTTTATCATATATTTCAAGGTTTCTCAAAATTTAGAATTTATAAATATACCTTTTATCTCCTGCATCCCTTGTCCTTCTGTATTTCTCTTCATTTCTAAGTTTACTTTTTGATTTTTAACACATGTTAATCTCAAAATTATCTCAACATCTAACACTAAAAAAGTTATTTGTTTTCTGAAAATTGCCTTCAAGTTGTTTTTGGTATTTTTACATTATTGCCTAGGTGCTAGGTTTTATTTTGGACAGACATAGTTAATATACAAGGTTAACTCTACGCTGTGATATAGCCCACTCAAAAAGTCTCAGGTAGGTGGGACCTGTTGGATTATGATTTTGGATTTTTTTTTGCAGAAGTTCTATTTGCATCAACATTCATTAGTTTTCATACAGTATTCCAAATTCCCTGGAACAATTTTTGATATTTTTTTTCCTATTTTCTTTTATAATTTCACATTATGATCTGCATCATTAAAACCAAGTATAAATAAAGCAACTGTTCTGAACAAAGCAGACAAAGGAAGTGGTTGCCTAGCAACAGAAATCACAGAACAGATCCTGAACTCCTACTCAGATGAAGCCTTCATACCCCAGCTTGATGGTGAAAGCATTTCTGAGTATCTATTCTATTACTGTGCATGTTCCTTACACTGGAAAAAGAGGCAGCTTTTGATCCTGCTATTAAATAGAATTGGAAATTAATAGGCTACAGTAGAGTTTGTACCATTTCTTTAAGGTTCATGAATTATTATGTTGAAGATGATGAATGTTACACGCCTGATATGCTCATGCTTTTGTTTTAGAGCTGAGTGACTATGTACCTGAGAATTATTCTGAATGCTCATGGGGTGACCATATGGGCTGAGCTGGAGATTAAAATGCATCTGAATCTGTGTGTGAACAAATCCAAAGCGAGCACTGGGACATCCTAGAAACCAAGTCAGCTTGATTCTCTCATATTGGGAATGCTATTGTATACGGCTCTGGGATTGCATATTAGAGTTTGTGAACCCATGCAAATTACAACTACTTTATATTTTAATTTATATCATAATTCCCTGTGTTTGAGCATAGGAATCTTCAAAAATCAAAAAAAAAAAAAAAAAAAAAACCAAATAGATTTTGTTCTCTTGCCTTGTGTGTGTATTTTTAAAAATTATCTCTGAAATTAGTAGAAAGACCAGTATATTTCACAATTATTTTTTATTATTTTGAGACTATAAGTTAAGCTTTTTATTTCTTTATGGATGTCAGATGCACAGAATTGGGTCACTCTTCATTTATTTTCTTGTTTAATATTATCCTTCATCCTTGAAAGGCCTCCTGGATTTTAGATATTTACTTAGCAGTATATTTTTAGTGCCTACTTTGAATCTGGTTATCTTTCACAGATAAGTTAAGCCTTGTCATTGAAATCAAATCTATGAGCCAACTCATACATAGATTCTGAGAAGTCAGGTTGGAAAGCCCTCCTGAGTGGAAAAACTAAACTTGATTCTGACAATAAGTACCAACCTGAGTGGAATTAATGGAAAGATGTTGTAAAAGCAGCATAAAATGTCATTTGTAAGAGAAGAGCATGTAACACCACAGACAAAAGAGACAATAGAACAGGAACCAGCTTTCCTGTGGAGATATGAAGAAAGTACAACGTGAAATGAAGTAAGCTGTTGAGGGCCTAGACCATGAACCCTAAACCAATCATCTCAGGAGACAGTGGATAATTGCTAGTGGGGACTGTCTATGTGGGTATAGGGGGAAAGTTGGTGGCTGAGAGTAGTATGTTCTGAACCTTCTAAGGCACTGTTTCAGGTTTTGAGGATCAAGTGAATATATAGTAAAGAAGTAAAAAATAAATAAAGTTCTTGCTCTCCAGAGTTTACGCTAAAATAAAGGAAGATGAGCACATAAATCAATGATTCTAAATTATGGCAAGCACAAGAACAGAGATTCACATGGCATGTTTCACAGTAAAAGGGAATGGGGACAAACAACTATACAGAGGGGAGGTATGGTCAGACTAGGCTTTCCTTCGCTAGATAGTATGTCCTGTCAGTTCCCAAAGAGTTACATTCATCATGTAGTAAGAGATTTTCAGGCACATCTCCATGGAGATTCAATCTCCACTACACTGTGGACTCTACAGTCATAACTTGGAGATACTGCAGGTTTGGTTGCAGATCACTGCAATAAAGAAAATATTGCAATGAAGTGAGTTGTACGTATTTTTTAGTTTCTCAGTACTTATATAAGTTATGTTTATACTACACCATAGTTAACTCTGCAATAGCATTATGTCTAAAAAACACAACATCCATACCTTCATTAAAAATACTTTACTGCTAAAAATAATGTTGTCATCTGTGCCTTTAGCACATTTTTATCTTTTTGCTTGTGGAGCCTTGCCTTGTCTTTGATGACTTTTGACCAATACGAGTGGGGGTTGCTGAAGGTTGGGATGGCTGTGGAAATGTGGCTGTGGACATTTCTTAAAATAAGACCACAACGAAGCTTGCTGCATAGATGAACTCTTCCTTTCATGAAAGATTTCTCTGTAGTCTGTGATGCTGTTTCATAGCATTTTACCCACAGTAAAATTTCTTTTGAAAGTGGATTAAATCCTCTCAAACCTTGCTGATGCCTTATCAACTAAGTTTATGTAATATTTTAAATCTTTTCTTGTTGTCTCAACAACGTTCACAGCATCTTCACCAGGACTACTTTCAAGAAACCACCTTATTTGTTCATCCACAAGAAGCAACTCCTCATCTGTACAAATTTTATTATGGGATTGCAGCAATTCAGTCACATCCTCAGGCTCCACTTCTATTTCTCTTGCAGTTTCTATCATATCTGCAGTTACTTCGTCTACTGAAGCCTCAAACCCCTCAAAGTTATTCATGAGTGTTAGAATTAACTTCTTCCAGGCTCCTGTTGATGTTGATATTTTGACCTCCCATGAATTCCATTTGCAATGACATCTAGAATGGTGAATATTTTCCAGGAGGTTTTCAATTTATTTGCCCAGATCCATCAGAGAAATCACAATATATGGCAGCTATAGCCTTATAAAATGAATTTCTTTCCCTTTTTTTTTTTTTTTTTTTTTTCAGATGGAGTTTTGTTCTTGTTGCCCAGGCTGGAGTGCAATGACGCCGTCTCGGCTCACCTCTGCCTCTCGGATTCAAGTGATTCTCCTACCTCAGCCTCCCAAGTAGTTGGGATTACAGGTGCCTGCCACTACATCCTGCTAGTTTTTGTATTTTTAGTAGAGATAGGGTTTCACCATGTTGGCTAGGCTGGTCTCAAACTCCTGGTCTCAAGTGATCCACCAACCTCAGCTTCTCACGGTACTGGAATTACAGGCCTGAGCCACTGTGCCTGGCTAAAATGTATTTCTTAAATAATAATATTCAAAAGTTGAAATTATTCATTGATCCATGGGCTGCAGAATGGTTATATTTGTAGGCATAAAATAAACATTAATTTCTTTGTACGTCTCCATCAGAGCTCTTGAGTGATCAGATGCATTGGCAATGAGCAGTAATATTTTGAGAGGAATTTTTTTTCCTTAGCAGTAGGTCTTAATATTGGGCTTAAAATATTTATCAAACTGTGCTGTAAACAGATGTGCTGTGATCCATGCTTTGTTACTCCATTTATAGATCACAAGGAGAGTAGATTTAGCACAATTCTTAAGGACCCTATGATTTTCAGAATGGTAAATGAGCTCCACATGGTAAATGAACTTAAAGTCCAAATGGTGAATGAGATCCAAATGGTAAATGAGATTGAAGTCAACAGTAGCCCCTAACAAGAGCTAGTGTCCTTTGAAGCTGCGAAGTCAGGTATAGATTTCTATTTTCTAGCTATGAAAGTTTTAGACGGCATCTTTCTCCAATATAATATTGCTTCACCTATATTGAAAATATGCTGTTTAGTGTAGCAAATTTCATCAATTATTTTAGCTTGATCTTCTATACAACTTGTGGCTTCACGTTGAATTTTCATGTTACGGTGGAAGCTTCTTTCCTTAAATTTAATGAAACTAATGAACCAACCTCTGTTAACTTCAATATTTTCTTCTGCAGCTTCCTCACCCCTCTCGGCCTTCACAGAATTGAGGAGAGTTAGGTCTTTGTTTTAAATAGATTTTGACTTAAAGGAATGTTATGGCCGATTTGATCTCTCCAGACCACTACCACAAGACTGTTTTGGTTTTTAAATAATTTTTTGTGTTCACTGGAGTAGCACTTTTAATTTGCTTCAATAACTTTTCCTTTGCATTCACAACTTGGCTAACTGTGTACTGCAATAGGCCTAGCTTTCAGCCTATCTTGGCTTTTGACATGCCTTCATCACTAAGCCTAATCTTTTCTATCTTTTGGTTTAAAGTGAGAGAAGAGATATTCTTCCTTTCATTTGAACACTTGAAGGCCATTGTAGGGTTATTAATTGGCTTAATTTCAATATTACCATGTCTCAGAAAATAGGGAAGCTGGAGGACAGGGAGAGAGATGAGGGAATAGCCAGATGGTGGAGCAATCATAACACATACAACATTTATCAATCAAGTTAGCTGTCTTACGCGGGTGGGGTTCTTGGTGCCCCAAAACAATTACTACAGGAACATTAAAGATTACTAATCATAGATGACCATAACAAGTACAATAATAGCAAAAATGTCCAGGCACGTTGGCTCACACATGTAATCCCAACACTTTGGGAGGCTGAGGCATATGGATCACTTGAGGTAACAGTTCAAGACCAGCCTAGCCAACATGATGAAACCCCATCACTACTAAAAATACAAAAATTACCCGGGTGTGGTGGCATGAACCTGTAGTCCCAGCTACTCAGGAGGCTGAAGTGGGAGAATTGCTTGAACCCAGGAAGAGAAGTTGCAGTGAACCGAGATAGCACCACTGGACTTCAGCCTGGGAGGCAGAGTGAGACTCTGTCCCAATAATAATAATGAAAAATTTTGAAATATTGTGAGAGTTACCAAAGTGTAACACAGAGACACAAAATGAGCACGTGCTATTGGAAAAATCGTGTCAATAGATTTGCTTGAAACAGGGCTGCCACAAAATCTCAATCTATAGAAAACACCATATCAGCAAAAATCAACAAAGCCAAAGCTCAATGAAGCAAAGTCTACCTGTACTTCCCAAAGATGTGACTTCCCAGAGTTCCCAGAATTCTGTCAGCAGCTATCACTTTGGTACCTTTTCTCACCTGCCCAAATCAGAACTAACTTAGAGGTTGCCCTTTCAGAGCAGTTGCCCCTCTCCCTCTCTAACATAAATGCATATATTATTTTCCAAAGCTGTCTTTCATTTTAGTAAAGTTGGTTCCTTCTCTAAAGATCAGGAGTAACTGCACGAAAGTAACACAGAATGTGAACGGTTTAGAGGCACTCAAATAAGTGTTCTCTTTAGTTCTGTGATTGTTTTCGGTTTCAAAATTGCTGTGAAATGAAAACATACATATAGCTAGACAGAAAACCCTACTGGAATTGGCCACAGTGCTAATTATTTATATCCCTCTCACTTCTTTAATTTGTTGTGGTGAAATGAACGTGACCAGCATGGGGATTCATGGTAGGTAGGTGGCTTTGCAGATAGACTGTTTTAAGCTATGTCTGTATAAGTCAAAGTCTTTATAGATTTCACTCATCCTGCTTCTACTGCTACCTTCTATGTTGCTGAGGAATTCAGAGGTTCTTTGGTTTGAACATTAGGACATTTTCACATTCATAATAGTCTCTTCTTTCTGTATGGTATATAACATTAGAAGGGCTATAGGCTACATGGGTAGGATGGAAGTTAAAACTCAGTTCACTCATCCCAGAAATTATTCAGATGGCTGTGAGGCAATATTCTTCCTTGAAGGATAGTAGGGTGAGAAGAAAGAGCACAGGAAATTGAAGACTTAGAGTTGACATTTTGGGTCCACCATTTACTTACCATATGGCTTTGTTTGGTAGTTAAGGGGAAAGGAACTTAATTTTCTTTGGTGCAAAATTAGAATAATGCCTAGCTGTCAGTGTTGGTGTCAGAATTAATTAAGATAAACAGAAGGGCCCAGCGTATAGATAACCCTTAACAAATGCTGGACTCTCCCCTTTGCTTAGTTTTCCTATTTGTTATTCCCTGATATATCAGCCTTATGTCTAGATGGGACTGAGACTTTGACGGTTTGGGCATATCTATTAATTAATGCTAATTTGTGAATTTAAGCACTGAGTGTTGTCACTCCTCTGATCTAGTGAAAAACTATCTGTCGAAAGACTTGAATTCCATCATTTTACATTTTGTGTGGTCCACAGCTCTTTTCTACTGTGGTCTAAAAACCTTAAGGGCATTCTCCTAGTTTCTTAGCCTTACTCACCTAGTTAGCAAGTGGAGTTACTTTGCAAATTTATAAAAATCTTCAGTTTGTGCTATGACATTTACATGTAGCTATAGCTATGATATTAAACCACGTATTCAGAATTATTATTTTTTTGTTCCTTTATTCATATATAATATTTGTTTATATTTATGGGGAACATGTGACATTTTGATCTGTGTACACAATGTGTAATGATCAAAATTCTTCCTCCTGCAATGCAGAGAGAGGCTATTGACACCTGAGAAGGAATATTTGACATACATTGACAAGAGTGCATAGGTAGCTAGGGGATGTGTCTACTTCTGAATTTTGACAGAGTCATTTGCTACATTTGCATTTGTTCATTTGCTTATTTATTATTTATTACTTATTCAACAATTGTTTAATGTATACTGATTCTATACATGACCTTGTATTTGACAGGCTTTATGCTGCAAGGCATACACCATGATTTTTGCTTTCTCATAATAATGTACTTAGTAAGATGTGTTACACATTATGGTCATTCAATCCTATTGAAATGAATTCTTGGGAAAGAATTGTGTAGTACATTTACTTTAGTGTTCTCTAGTGTTCTATGATATGATAGATAAAATAGGGAAAGTAGAAAAATTGGTAGATTTTATTAATATACAGGCACTAAATTTTTTTTCTATTATATGTACTGATCTTTTATTTTTAAAAATCAGCCACATATGTCATATCATACTTATACCACATCTTTGCCAATGTAGTCATTTTTTTGTATTCTTTAATAAATAACTATGTTCAATAATTTACTCTACAATGCAAAAGTCCGTTTCGGAACTCATGCTGTATTTCATTTTCAAGCTACAGTGAATGCTAAATACTGCATCTTACCAGATATTCATCTAGTTAAAGTATTTTTGGTAGATATGTTTTAAATAATTAATGACAATATTTATAGCACTTTAAAATATATCATGTGACATTGTAGTGAAGCATACAGTTATATTTCATTTTATAAGTGATGAAATTGAAATTTCAGAAATTGAGAAAGACTTGCCCTTTTTAAACTCAGTGCTTTAAAATATATGTATTTATCCATAATAATTCCATCTCTGATTAGTTTCAATTTTTTGACATAATATTAATTCATGTTGAGCTGTATAAAATATAGATAATATAAACAAATTCATAAAAATAAGACAGATTCTGATGACTGACATCGACATGATTTGCTCAGACATTTGTTTCGTTTCCAAATGCACACACAGTCCTTCCTCTAAGGAAATATTTCTCAAAGGTTCATCTATAGGCTACACACCTCAGAATCACTCGGGAAATCTAACAAAATGAACATTCCTGGCTACTTCCCAAACTTCCTGAATCAAATTCCATGAAAGTGGAATCCTGGAAATTTATAGTTTTAAAAGCTCTCTTCCTCAATCTTAGGTAGATGAAAGTGTGAGAACAGCTGCTAAATGACTGTGCCCTTCCTGCAGTATAAAAATGTAATTCCATATACTGTTGATTATCCTGAGAGCCGGCCAGTCATGCAGAGCATCCAGGTGTTGAGTTTTGCAGCACAAATAATCCTCACAAGAACAGATGATTCTTGATAGCATAGCACAGTATAGTCATTTTAGAGAAAGAAGAAATATACGAAGCACAGAATGTGATGTCGCTCCACATTGACATTAGGAAGCTCATGCTTGAGAGAAATAATTTTCCTTCTAGTGTGATCAGCATTGTTGACACATGTAAATAAGCTGTGTATATGTAAGTTTGAGGTGGAAAATTCAAACTTACATATTCAAACAAATATGTAAAATAAAATAAAATAAAATAAAATTTTATTCAAAATAAAATTCAAACTTTGAAGAAGTTTCCTTCTTCAAAGCAGGAAACTTCAGGAACTTCAAACTGAAGTTTTCCTATAAAGATTTAGACAGTATGGCAAAATACGATGCTATCCAATGCAAATATAATGAGCCAAAATGCAAGCCATATACAAAATTTCAAATTTCTAGTAGCCCCATTATAAAAAAGAAAAAGAAGCAGGAAATATACATTTTAATACTGTAATTTCTTTTACCTAGTACATCTAAAATATTATCATTTCAATATGCAAATAATATACAAATTATTGAGAAAGTTTACATCCTTT
Organism: Chlorocebus sabaeus; assembly: GCF_047675955.1. Taxonomy (NCBI): domain Eukaryota; kingdom Metazoa; phylum Chordata; class Mammalia; order Primates; family Cercopithecidae; genus Chlorocebus; species Chlorocebus sabaeus. The sequence continues at coordinate 42,195,445 of NC_132913.1, forward strand.
AATTCATCTCAAGTTTTCAAAATCTCATCTCTACTTTTCACTTAAAACACTTCTTGTTTCAAACTAGTCATATATCAGGTGTGTGCAGCCACTTGTGGTTAGTGGCTGTCATATTGGGCTGTGCAGGTCTAATAGGTTTAACAGAGAAGAGTTATGTTCACATCTTGTGCTTATCACTTAAATGTCTGGTGATGTCTGACAAGTAACATAACTTTTGAGCCACAGTTTTCTCATCTGAAAAAAATGTAAATTGGGAATAACATATAACATATAACTTACAATATTATTTTATGAGTTATACTGTAAAATTATATGTTATATTTTAACTTATGATATTATTTTATCAGTTATACTGTAATCTGCAAGGTACTGGTTATATGTGTACATACATATGATGGTATGCTGGCTGTTACAAATGACTAAGAAAGAAAATTTCTAGTATATTTAAGTTAACAAAAGGTTATGTTAAGATTGTCCAAGTAGTTATGGGCACAGAAATACTCTATGCTGGGTGCACAGACAATGGTTTAGAGTCACAGTTTTATTTTTTGGTTGATAAAATCTTTTATTCTCTCAGAGAACGGAGTGTAAATGGCAGAAAAAAGTGTCTGGTGCACACATACTTACACGTCCACCCTGTGCTTTTGTTCACGAGGGAAGATAAGGATAGCTAAATACAATTTAATGTTGAGTGATCTATTGGGAAGCTTAGTTATCCACCAATATCCCAGACCTATAAATTGTAATAGTTATATCCTAATTAGTTCCTTCACCTGGAGAAAGCTTTATCTAAAGTGTTTTACATTTTGGGTTCATAACACTGAAGAAACTCACCAATTTACTTAGGATTTTGCATTCTGGAAAACATCTGAGAAAACTTCTCTGCTTTAAAAGATGAGGTTGTTCTGAAAACAAAGGAATTAGCTATGCATTAATGTGTTCTGTGATTGTACCATGCACAGCACAGTTGCATTCCAAAATGAAACGACAAAAGGATTCTTATCCTTTCTTTAGACATCTCATGTCAGGAGAGAAGAATGGAGTCTAACAGCTTTTTGTTTATTTACAGGAAATATGTGCAGTAAAGCAAAAATTGTACAAAATGAAATATTAGAGCAGGTTTAATAACCATTTATTTATTTAATTATTTGTGAACTCTAAAGGGAGGGAGAAATGGGGAGATACTGAGAGGCTTGTGTTTTCTTACCTTCAATCAACTCAAATTCATAGCATTCTGGTTGAAAAATTTTTCCCCTATTATTTTATGAATTAATCCAGATTACATATTTCGTTTTAGAGCACATCATGTTTCCTTCTTTCTTTTTTTTTTTTTAATACAGTCCAGGGGTTCCCATTCTTTGAACTTTTCTTTCTAGGATCTAAAAACACATAATGGCTAATTGCAATAATGTGTTCATGGTTTACCATATTTTTGCTTATTCAGTCCGCGATGTTTATTTTGGAGCTGTGTGCAAAATAGCATAACAAATTAATGTATGCTTTTTTTTTTTTTTCTCACAGAACCATCTCCAGAGATAACTGCCATTACATTAATGATGTAGGTTACTCCTCCCATTGATGCCCTGTGCCATGGCTTGGCATGATTTCATTTCCACTTTTCAGATTATGAGACTCACACAGAATGTACAAAATTCACAGCAAGGTTTAGAGTCACCTTGTTGAAAGCAAAACAAAGAGCTGAAAATAGCAGAGCCCACATCCTACTTTTACTTCACTTGTTTTTTTCCTCATTAGCACAGATTATTTTGCAGAAATGGCTTCTTACCAGATGATTCTCTGGAAAACATCTTTTTAAAGTTCACTTTCTCTCTTTTGAGCTAGTTCTAATTTAAGATGATCAGAAATGCTCCATTAGGTACCTCAGAGAGCACCTTCTGAGAGCCAAAAGGAATCTGTTTGTAAAGTGGGGTTTGTGTAAAAAACAGTTCACCTTAACGTGCTATCATCCCTGTTAATCTTGCAACAATAAGTAATTAAGAAATTCATATAGGATATCTAAAAAGTAATTTAAACAACACGTGCAATTAAGAGAATGTCAACCTAGCTTAAAAAGCCACAGTATCTGAAAAACCACTGTATGTTTGTATAGAGCTCATACATTACTTTCAGCAAATAATTATGTCATCCTCACTATGCATGAAGCACTGTATTAAAGCCCAGGAATTTCAAGAAGAGTTATATGTGGTCCCTAAGTTTATGTAGCCAGAGTCTGATGGAGAGATACTTACAAGTGAATAATTTAAGTAACACATAAGAATTATGTAGTAGAATCATGTCCATGATTCTTGGGAGATGAAGAGGTGGACTTCCTTTTCCCTGATTGGGAAAAGGGTTCAGGAGACAACTTGGATGAGGAAGTGATACTCGGAATGAATCTTAAAGAATGATTAGGTGCTTTCTAAATGGGCAAGAGGAAGAAAAGTATTCCAGGCAGAAGGACCAGCAAGAGAGAACATAGCTCATTCAGTGGATCGTGGGATATTAAGATGTCAATAGCAGTAGGTAAAGATGTTTACAGGAGACAGGTACAGGTTAGATCCTGAAGGAACTAGATTTTTTTGTTTGTTTGTTTTTCCTATATTGTAAAATTTTGTCTTTTTAGCTCATTTAAAATAGAAGATTATAAAAATTAACTTTTGTCATGGCCCGAATGTTTATATTTCCCCCAAGTTCATAAGTTGAAATTCTCACTCCCAGTGTCATTGCATTAGGAAGTGGAGCCTTGGGCAAGTAATTAGGTCATGAGAGCAGAGCCCTCCAGTGGAATTTGAACCCTTATAAAAGAGGACAAAAAGAAGCTCTTTACCTCTTCTGCCCTGTGAGGACTCAGTGGGAAAACTGTGAGGAAGCCAGCCCTCACCAGATACCACATCTATCAGTACCTTGATCTTGAACTTTCCAGCCTCTGGAACTGTGAGAAATAAACTTCGTTGTTTATAGGCTGTCCGCTTACGGTATTTTATTATAGCAGCCCACATGGACTAAGAAAACTTCTTTTTTTAGAATGAATACACTAGTGAGCACTCTGGAGGTTATACAAAGATACAATGAAACTTGGAGGAGGTCCAATTAGAAAGCTATTATAATAATCCAGGTAAGACATGAGGGGGGCATGAACTAAAGAAGCAACAATGAAAATAGAAAAGCAGCTGAATTCTAGAGATACGTAGGAGTCAGAATTGACAATATTTGATGTCTGAATGGATATGATAATTAAAGGAAAAGGAATTAAAAAGGCTTTTTATATTTGAAGGTTGGGCAACTGGATGAATGTTGGTTCCCAACACGAAAATAGTGTATAGGAAGAAAGTATGTTTAAGATGTGAGGTGGTTGCCAGAGTTTATATTTTACTTTGTGTATAATTCTTATTATAGGAGGAAACTGAGGCTCACATTTGAGAATTCAGAATGGATCCTAGGACTGTAAACTTATGGTTTATTTTCCAGTCTGTGTCCTTTATCCTAGATTCTCCTGTACTATTCGCTGGTATTGCTGAGCATATTTCTAAATCCATCTTTGTTCAAGGCTGCAGGTCCTTTCTTCCCCTGGTAACCTCCAGTGATTTACTGCGTGTTCAAATGTTTTTTGTTGGAATTGCGAAAATATTGGATTATAGTCATGTATCTCACCGAAAAAATAGAAAATTGGAAACCAGAAGGTGATCTGACATAATTATTAGAAAATTGGTGGGACAGTAAATGTAGCAGTGATTCATTATAGAGACCCTCTACAGACTGCTAGTGTGTATTATAGCATATTGGACAAAGTACTAACTAGATTTTAAACTGCAGACTAGAAGATTCAGTCAGGGATTGATGACACGATTGAAACAACAGATAGCCTAATCACTGTGTTCTATTGATTTGTATGATATTTTTCATAGTCTTTCCTTTCCTCTGGAAGGGGAAATGAATTAACCCAGTTGCCTTATGTCCCTCTGAGTAGGTGCAGTAAATTTTACAAATTCACAATTGTGTCGTCATCTCCAAATCTCACAGTCAGGGTCAGATTATTTTTGTGATGCAATTGTGATCCTGTAAGCATACATGCAATACACAGGGCCTAGATAGAGATGGCTGAATGAAGTATCCCATGGTTTCCTAGGCTAAAGAGACTAAGCGACTATAGAATGATAAAAATGCTTTTCCAACTTTGCTTACTACATAAATTCCATCTGTATTTCTCAGGCAATTTCTCATCTCAAGGTGATCAGATGTTGTATGTGCTTGGGGACATAGTTATGTCATTTTAGGCAAAATTAGAAATAAGCCAAGCTTATCTTGGCATCCAATTTGCACCTTTCCCTGCCTTTTTCCCTAGCTACTCTGCCTGGTCTCCTACTCCAACCTCTCCAGACACTCATTATGGTACTTTGTCCTTACTTTCTTCATCCTCAGTCTATTAAAAGCTTTTTATTTTTGGTCGGGCACAGTGGCTCACGTCTGTAATCCCAGCACTTTGGGAGGCCAAGGTGGGCAGATCACAAGGTCAGGAGTTCGAGACCAGCCTGGCCAATATTGTGAAACCCTGTCTCTACTAAAAATACAAAAATTCGCCAGGCATGGTGGTGGGCGCCTGTAGTTCCAGCTACTCAGGAGGCTGAGGCAGGAGAGTCGCTTGAACCGCGGTGGAGGTTGCAGTGAGCCAAGATCGTGCCACTGTACTCCAGCCTGGGCGATAGAGACTGACTCTGTCTCAAAAAAAAAACCCTTTTTTTCAAGAAGGCACTGGATACACTCCTTTGCGCTAGGGCTTATATTTCTGATAAGACTTAAAGCATTACTCCTCTTTGTTAGATCAGTTTTTCCTTCAGCCATAGGAACTTTAAGTTCACAAGTGTAGGACTACAAGGTGCCAACAAACAAGTGGGTGATGGGGACACCACTCTAATTCTCTCCCCTGGTTGGACTACCATCACCAAGCTCTTATTAACCATTAGCATTGTGAGACTGATAGTCCTCTTGCCTCTCTGCTTTTGCACCTAGGAAAAGCAAAGTATGCTAAAAGTGATTCGGATGTCCAAAGTAGCTCCCTCACTCTCTCCCCTCTACCAGAAAATAGCGAACTGTGGGGATATTCCACGAGACTTTTTACTGTTCTATCAGCTCTCTCCCCTATATTTTGCTTGCTCGTTTTCTGTTGTTTCTTTTTCCAGTAGGTCTTACGATTCAAGACAATGTCCTTCTTTCTTCTTTAAATGTTCTGCTACATTCTGTCACTTGGAATGCTTCTTCCATCCAAATAGGTTTCTTTTTCCTCCGTGTACTTCAAGTTTTCTGCGTTAAAAACAAATAAACAAAGCTGTTAAAAAGTTTTTAATGTGGCTTAATGTTCACTCCTACAGGGCAGCATGCAACTAACAAGAACAACAAAGAAGGGTAAGTGCTAAGGAATAGCCCCTTTGAAGGCTCAGAAAGGGTGGTTTCAGTGTTCCACTTATAAAATCACAGAGCCGTCTTTTTTCCTGGTTCAGAAAACAACAAGAAGTCAAATTGAAAGCTGTATGTGAAAAATGAAAAATTTTTATTGTTATTTCGTTAAAAATTTCGTTAAAATTTTTATTGTTATTTCGTTTATTGTTATTTGTTATAAGGTTAGAAAACTGAAAAAAAGAGAAACATTGTAAATAGCATTTTTAAAGGAAGTGATAAAAACCTTCATAAATAAAATTATTTATATATTTTCCTTTCACCTACATTTAAGAAATATATTAATCCAGTTTTACTGATTGATTAAATTTAGGACATATGCCCAAAAGAATCTAAAATTTTTATGAAGACATCATTAGGGGAACTTGAATATTCTTAAATATATACTATTTAACCAAATATAAGCAATCATTAAACAGATGAACACTTTTATTCATTTCTTAGTTCCTAAAGATGTTTTTCTACAAAATCATGTAACATGGATGTCATAAAATACAGAAATATGTATTTACTTACAATATATTCACTGTTGAGCCGAGATTACATCACTGTACTCCAGCCTGGGTGACAGAGCGAGATCCTGTTTCAGAAAAAAAAAATATATATATACACACACACACACACACACACACGTATATATATATATATATTCACTGTCACAGACGAAGGTTTTCTTCTCTAGGTATTCCTCCTTAGAGCCACTTTTTTCCTCAAAACTTCAAGTATTCAGGAAAGACAATGCCTATGGTGACTAGGAGGAACAGGACTAGTTTAAACCAAGCATAAAGTGTCCTCATCTTCCCTCTTAGCCGAAGTTAGTTCGGTTTTAGTGGTTATTTTCATCTTAGAAATGTATACCCAGGAAACCTAACATAATTTGTCTAGATAAAAAATTTTCAAACATGCTTATGCCAAATTATTTTTCCCCTGTGATTTTCAATCCCAAATTGTCACATAAATTCCAAAAATATGACTCCTGAGAATTTAGCAAAACCTAATTTCTCTTCAGGAATCATTAGCAGAACATCATGTGGACTTGATCAAGGAAAGACTTCATTTGTCACATGGCTCGAAGACTTCCCTGACTTCCACCCCTCTTACAATATCTGAGTATGAAAATCTTCAAGAGCTGAAAGAGGAAGAAATCCAAAACAAGTAGATGCCCATAGATGATGAAGCAGAAACAGAATCACCTTCTTACATAAAGGGTTACTACCTTTGTGCCATGAGGGCTGACGGTGAATAAAGCGTAACTTTTGGATTTGTCACATGCTACAGCTATCTTATGAAACATAATTTTCTGACTTGGTCAAGAAATAGGTGGAGTATTTAAAAGATTTTGACTGGAAATAACTTATGTAACGAAGGGACTATTTACGGTAGTGGTGGCAGATTTACAAACACTAACCCAGGGATGATGAGACCCCTAGGGATTAGCAATAGCAGGGAGCTATTTACCTTCCCTGTACCTAAAGAAGCAAGGGAAGTAAAATTTGGATCTATAGGACAGGGGCAGTCCTACAGTAGCTGTGGCCATACAGGGATGTAGCCACTGTCACTGATGAACTGGGCACTGAGCTAGGGGAGATAGAGGCCAACTAGTACACCACCACACATTCTGTTCTCTTTTTCTCTGATTCCCCATTAGCGTCTCTTATTGGCTGACTCCAAAGCGAAGCTTGTAAGTGAAAAAGCAAAGGAGATGCAGTCCACAGGGGTTAGCCTCCCAAATTAAAAGCAGGGCACAGAAGGACAAACCTTGGATTATTGGGTTTGGGGGTTAAAACAGAGTAACAAAATAACTGGTATGTTTGTACTGCCGTGATTCTCATTGGGAGTAACTTGACACGAACTTCAAGGCTGAAGATAATATGTTTGGTGCAGAGAGAACTGAGAAGTGGGAAAAAATAATTGTAAGCCTTGTGCCTTTTTTCCTATTGTGTCCAGAATTGGTGGGTTCTTAATCTCGCTGACTTCAAGAATGAAGCCGTGGACACCTGCGGTGAGTGTTACAATTCTTAAAGATGGTGTGTCTTGAGTTTTTCCCTTCAGACGTTCAGATGTGTCTGGAGCTTCTTCCTTCTAGTGGGTTTGTGGTCTTGCTGACAGCAGTGAAACTGCAGACCCTCATGGTGAGTGTTACAGCTCTTAAACGCAGTGTGTCTGGAGTTGTTCACTCTTCCCATTGGGTACGTGGTCTTGCTGGCCTCAGGAGTGAAGCCGCAGACCTTCACAGCGTGAGTTATGGCTCTTAAAAGCAGCATGGACCCAAAAAGTGAGCAGCAACCAAAATTATTGTAAACAGTAAAACGAAAAAGCCTTCACGTGTCCAAGAAAACCAGAGCAGGTTGCCACTGGCTGCTGCCGCAGCCTGCTTTTATGCCCTCATCTGGCCCCACCCACATCCTGCTGATTGATCCATTTTACAGAGAGCTGATTGGTCTATTTTACAGAGAGCTGATTTGTCCATTTTACAGAGAGCTGATTGGTCTGTTTTGACAGAGTGCTGACTGTTGCCTTTACAATCCCTAAGCTAGACACAGAGTGCTGATTCGTGCATTTACAATCCTCTAGCTAGACACAGAGTCCTAGACAGAAAAGTTCTCCTAGTCCACACTAGGTTAGCTAAATACAGAGTACTGATTGGTGTATTTACAAAACTTGAGCTAGACACAGAGTGCTGATTGGTATATTTCCAATCCCTTAGCTAGATATAACAGTTCTCCAAGTCCCCACTAGACTCAGGAGCCCAGCTGGCTTCACCTAGTGGATCCTGCCCCAGGGTCACAAGCAGAACTGCCTGCCAGTCCACGTGGTGCACCCGCACTTCTCAGACCCTGGGTGGTTGATGGGACCTGGCACCTGAGCAGGGGAGCAGAGTGCTGGTCAGGGAAGATCAGCTGGCGTGGGAGCCCACTGCAGCGGGGGTGGGGTGGTTCTGGCATGGGGGCTGCAGGTTCCGAGCCCTGCCCCACGGGGAGGCAGCTGAGGCCCAGTGAGAACTCGAGTGCAGTGCCAGTGGGTTGGCACTGCTGGGGGACCTGGCACACCCACCACAGCTGCTCGCCCGGGTGCTAAGCCCCTCACTGACCTGGGCCGCCGGTGCCAGCTGGCCGCTCTGAGTGCGGGGCCTGCTGAGCCTGCACCCATGCCCTCCAGAACTCGTGCTGGACTGTGAGCTCCATGTACAGCCCCGGTTCTTGCCAGTGCCTCTCCCTCCATACCTCCCTGCAAGCAGAGGGAGCCGGCTCCAGCCTCGGCCAGCCCAGAGACGGGCTCCCACAGTGCAGTGGCAGGCTGAAGGGCTCCTCAAGCGCTGCCAGAGTGGACGCCGAGGCCGAGAAGGCACCGAGAGCGAGGGCTGCTAGCATGTTATCATTTCTCACTATTAGAAAAAAAATAGATTTTAAAATTTCTGTTAGTGTTAAAACTCGTTTTCTAAGCATTTTGGTTAAATGAAATGGTTAAAAAGAAAAACATATTTGTTGTAAAAAAATTAAGCAAGGCAATCTATAAAGTTCCCCTTTACCTATGCTTTTCGTTCCTTTATTTCTTCATAAATTCATTCATGGTGTTATTCCTTCAAAAGATTTTAGCTAATAATAATAACTGACATCTATAAGTATGTGCCAAACAGACCTCAAAGTACTTTATTTGTATTTAATCATCAGAACATTAAAGAGAGTGCTACTTTGTCCCAGTTTGGCTAAAATAAGGTTAAGTAAATTGCTGAAGGCCATAGAGTTGCTATAGAATTGGAATTGAAACACAGACAGGTTGATTCTAAAGTTTTGTTCTTAAACACTATGCTGTGTTGTGATGAACAGATATTTACTGAGCATGCACTATGTGGCAGGGATTTTTCTAGGCATTGAGCATGTAGGGATAAAAACAATAAACAATGTTTCTTTCTCATGGAATATCTTTTCAGTGGTAGGTATAAGCAATAACCAAAGGCATTAATGCACTTATAATTTCAGGTTGAAGTAAATGCTATAAATAAAAAAGTAAGATAAAGCATTGGAGGGGATGTGGGGATATGTTTTAGGATGAATAGGGCAGTCTCTGTAGAGGTGATATTTGAATGATCTCACATCATTCATCAGAAACAAATGGTTTAAGAAAGGTACTTATGAAAAATGTGAATAAAAAATTTTCCAGACAAAAAGAAGAGTAAATGAAGCAAGCCATAAGCTGTTTAAGGATAAGTAAAGTCAGTAAAAGTGGGAAGGGACACTAAATTGTTAATAAACACTGATACACTATTTATATCAGGTTCTGTTCTGGGGGTTTTACTAATATTAACGTTCAATTTATTACAATAATATGAAGAATATCCTGTTATATTCCCTAATTTATAAACAACATAACTGACACTCACTGCTACGTAACTATTAAGGTAAGGATATAGTTTTCGAACCAAGGCAATGTGGCTGGTTCATAGTGCCTCAACTATTCTGACACTGTTCTTCCTGGATTGATTCTCTAATTCACTCCTGCTTTCCCTTCAGTCATCTGTATCTTTGTCCAATTTAAAATTTTTGTAAATGCTTCCTCAGAGTTGTTTTTTTATTCTTCATTTTTAAAATTATCTATATTTTACATTTCTTTTTGTTCTTTTTTTTTTAAAATAGCATCCTTTGTTTTAATTTGTAGATAGAGATGGATATATTGTAGATTTTGAAGATTTGTTTTTGCTGCCCACATTGTCTTTGCTTATTTTTATTTTGTTTTTTAGTAATCTTTGGAATTTCTCACATGGATTATTTTCCCAAAAGTCAAGTGAACCTTGGCTGTTTATTTGAAGAAGAAGACACTAAAAAAAATTTGATTGGAGGCTCTGGATGAGTACCAGATTCACACCAGATTTTGAGGTGGTGAGCCAGTTTCTTCTTTGTGAGACATGCAAATGACAATATATTTTTACTCTGAGTACATTTAATTTTTGTAGAGATTAATAGTTCAATCTCTTTCATGGTAGTGGTAAAGATAGGTTTTTATGCTTAGCTACTGGCATTCCTGAAACAGAATAAGATGCCATGGTCTTATAGTTTAGTGTATAAACTTCCATGGCTTTTGCAAGTTTTCAGCCCAGTGTTAGTCCCCAATCACTGTGAATATCCCCAAGTACAGAGCTTCCTTGGTTTTACTTTTCTGCTTTTGTAGTGAGACAAAGGCATTCTGGGAAGTATAGCCAATTGAAATTGAGGCTTTAACAAACATTTATTGAGCACCTACTCTGTCATACACCTTTCTAGATGCTGGAAATACAGCAAGGAAAAATAAGTACACCATTACCTGAAGTCATCTATTGCTTGTATAGTTCACTTTTTAAAACAGCTTGATTGGCATTCCATTAACTATCCTGGCAATTGTGTGTGGTGTGAGGTAGTGAACTAACATCTTTTATAAAAACTAAATATTTAAATTTTATGTGTTGAAGGTATTTGTTTTGTTTTGCTCTTTTTGATTTTGTTGCATGAATTTAATTTCAGAATATGATTTATTTTTCTCGAATCACCAGAGAAATATCCATTTTGCTCATTTTAACACCATCACTTTCTTAAGTTAATTCTGTTTCTTTGGAGTTTTTCAGTTTGTTGATATTGATTTGTCTCTTTTATTGATGTGGCAATATTTTCTCAAAATACAGAAGATTGCTTTTATTTTTACATCTTGTGGAGAAGGAGGTAAATTACTTTTTGAAAGGTGGAGCGTATTTCTTAAGCAGTAACAAGTCACGCTCTTTGTGTGACATCATTTTTTTATTAAAGTTTTCAGGTGATATATGAGAGAGAGAGTCTGGATATGAGATTGCATATAGTGAATGAATTATCACAAACACTGCTTTGATTATCAGGCCCTAGCAACCATGGTCACTCTAAGAGTGTCCCATCAGAGCTATGACTTTAGAGAGCAGTGTCGAGTGATTTAGCCTTGGTTCCTGTTCTCAAGTTGGCTGCTCTGAGTGTGGGGAGCTACATTTAATTAATTTTAGTTTTACCACGTCTCATGTTTTTCATCCTTCATTTCTTCTGTTCCTGGTTCTCTTCAGAGTTCTTTTAGGAGATAAATGTGTTTTTTTGTTTTCTTATCGTTAGTGTTTCCTTTCTTTCTTTTGTCTTTCTCTGTATTTAAATACTTTCTGCCTTCTGGTTTCTATTTGGAGTAGTATGTTCTTCTGTTTTTTTAAGTAGATTTTGCTCCCAGTCTACAGTCATCTGCCTTATGCCATCTAGAATATCCTCACTGTCTTCGTTTGCTGGTGATTATTATGTATTTCTCATGACTTTGCATAAAAATATATTTATTGTGTAATTTCCTTTGGATTTAAAGAGGGGAAGATAGATGTCTGGAACATTTCTTTTTTTCTGATATATCCTTTCTCCCTCTTTCTTTACCATCAATGACTTACTCTACTGCCATTTATCTTCACTTATGATTTAGAAGGTATGTAAGATGTAATTTTAGTATTGTTTGTCTTTTTGCCTGTGTTTGTTAATATACTTTGAGATTTGATACCCAGATTCTTGTGATCAAATCATAGCTATAATTTATTTCTCCTCTTAAAATATAATGTTTTATTATTGCTTTTCATTTTTAACCATATTTGCAAGTTTACTTTAGAAAGAAATCTGAGAAATCGTGCTCCAATAATGTGAGAGTTATACTTCATAGCATAAAAGGATAACTCTCCATCTCTGTATCGAGTGATTTGTTTTTCTTAACTGGGTCTTTCTTTGCAGTTAGTAGAAATACCTTAAGTTAATCGGTTCTAAATTTCAGTGGATATCTTTTCTTTTCTTCTACCTTCTGGGATTTTTAGGGAAAGTTAGGAGAGGTTTCATCATGGATGCTTACCAAACAGTACTTCCTTATTCATCCCAATACCTAGTGCCTTTATAATGTAGACTTTTAATAGTTAAGCATTAGATTAATATTATTCCTCATGTCATACTCTTTTATTGTCTCAATACCTTGTTAAAGTCTCCTCTAGTCTAGCCTGAGAAGTAAAGCTGAAAGACTTTATGCTTATATTATTTCTTCAATGTTATTGATCTCATCTGTTGTTTTAAAAATAAGTTTAAGGGAAATCTTTATTTCCCTTGAAGGAAAAAGTGGCTCTTACACTGCAACTAGATGATCTTAAATGTCTCAAATACATGTAGTGGCCAGTTGCTGGCAGAAGAAGAAGCATGATGTTTAAAAAATGAGGCATTGTATTCTTACTGATACATCTTCAAATTCTATTCATACTGAGTCAGTTTGATGGAAACAATAAAATCTCTAAGGAATAGTTTGTTTACCTCTTGCCCAGAACATTATCACTTCCGCCATATTATGTTAGATAAATAGATTGATCTAAATGATAAAACTCAAGCTTTTAAAGTGAAAGTACAAGAAGATAAGTTGTAGATGAAATATAATCAAGTTGAAAATAAGTATATTTTATATGAGCATTTATATTAAAGGTTCTTGTAAGAATTTGTCTAAAAGGAACAAATGTTAATATGCTAATATTAATGTATATTACCTTGCTATTATTACTTATGTAAGTATGGAAATTTAATTTTCTCGAAAACATGTAGTTTGATACAGGTTCCTTTCTTCAATTCGTAGTCTTTCTCTGAGGCTTCCCTGGAAAGAAATCATGTCTAATAGTGACCATACAATAACACCATCAACAGACAACTCATTATTTATGAAAACTTCACTTCTCTGTAAATTATCTGAAATGTTTGATAGCTAATTTCTGCCAAGCATTGTACATTTTCCCCTCATCAAATAAAACTATTTCCAAAGTACACAATAATCTTTTTATAAGATAGCAATTTGAATGGAAGTTAGCTTTTCTTATATTTTTATTTTTACAACATGGTTAAGAGTAATTTTCTCTAAGAGGCATAGAGGCAGATTTCCTCAAGCAAAATCAAGCTAGTTAGTTACTGTTGCATGGCTACTACAAAGGCAGAAGCGTTCTGGGTGGTATAAAGGGAACTTCTGGACAATTACATTCTTTGAAGCCTCTTTAGTATCCAGTAACATTCTCTCCAAATACAAAAAAGTCATTCTGATCCACAAAAAGACTGGGGCATGCAGATGTATACAATTGATTTAAGAAAACTATGAAGTTTCTTAATGCTGTAGAATCAAATACAGAAAAGCTTGAATGGGCTTTACAAATTATACCATTGAAATGAAATGTGATAATAATGTCTGTCAACCACATTCAGTGTTCTCTTTGTGTCACTAATATCATCTGTGCAAAATAAAGCCTCAACCAAACAGTAATGTTTGGGATTCCTTAGAATGGTTTGTAAAACATTTATAAATGCTCTAAGGAAGTCAGTTTAATTAGTAGCTGGAATGCAATATTATTTCAAAGCCCACACTGATCTTTATCTTACAAAACAAAATGTCACTCAGAATCTAACATAGAGAAGAGTCTTTTTTCAAATTAAATCATGTTTTAAGATGTAGTGTAATGTTTAACAACTCAAGGCAGGACTTGAGTCAATGTTTATAGACTCAAATGTATATTCTTTGTGATTCTATTTGGAAATATGTTCTTAAAAATGGACATTGCCATAGTAAATGCATTTCCAATGAACTTGTTTTATTACATTTAACATATACACTATTCATCACTAGGCATGCTGCTGACTTTTCATGTTGCTTACATACAGAAAGAGGACAAACATATTAGAGTAAAATGACTGTTTGATCTTCATGACAATTATATTTCTCCTTGTAAGTTCATAAGTATTTTGACATCATTATCAATGTATCTAACATCTAACAGAGCCTGGTATACATATAGTAGGTGAAATGTATATACATATATATATATTTCGTGTGTGTATATATATAAATATATAACTGTGTATATGTGTGTATATGCATAGTGTATGAAATATATAGTTCATATACATATATATGAAAAATATACACACATATATACATGCACACACATATATACACATAAATATATGTGAAATATAAAAAATATATGTACATATATGTGAAATATGTATTATATATTTACCATAAAATATGCTATATATACTATATATACACACATATATTACACACATGTATATTTCTTTTGTTTTTTGCTTTTGTTTATTTCTGCATATGCCGTAATTCTATATACTGCATCAACTAAAAATCCCAATTACCCTATGTTTAGATACATTGACATGACTCATTTTCTGAGTTATTAAAGAGACTGACTTTAGGCATTACTGAATTCACCAAGTTAAAGGCCATCTTGGAAAGATCTCTCTTGGTTGCCAGTTATCTTTTCCTAGGTGACACTGCCGATTTTTTATGATGATAAGTATACCTTGATGTAGCACATAGAGTGGGTATGGTTTAAAGGCTTTATATGGATATTCCTTAATAGGTAGTTTGTTACTTGGAGGTGAATGGTAATTTATAGCAATACATTTAACTGCATAACTGAGACTTTTTTTAGAAAGTAGAATATCCTTCCTACTTTCTAAAAATCTTGAGATTGAGAGACCATTAAGCTAAGAAATTGAATAAAACTTTTGTCCAACATAGATAAAACATGGACATAATTTACCATCCCCTCACCTGCTTCTATTCTGAAATGACACAAAAATGGACATATACAGTGGTTTCCAGAAAGTGACCATCAGATAATGAAGAATGATAATTTCTAAGTGATGGGAAACACATGAGATGAGCCCAGTTATTTAGCTTATTCTCTTGAGCTACCAGAGTAGGGCACAGGGAGAGGATGCACACGCAAAGCCCAGTAAACTGTGACTCGAGCAGATGAAGAGTTCATAAAGAGCATATAGGAGAGTAGAGAGCTGTGTTTAGAAAAAATTTCAGGGAACTATAGAAAGTCCCTTCAAGCATTCAGCTAATCATTGAGTGAGTGCATATGAAGAAACTATGCAAGCCTGGGGGATGAATTTCCCAAAAGGATGTGAGGGAACAATGACAGGGCAACACACGGGGTTTAGAAGATTGCCTGTACCCACCAGCCAGTTTGGAAGATCTCATGATTCACAGTACATAGCGTAGAGTACTTTTAAATATTTTGTCTCAATACTGGTAATTTCCTCTAGACTGGGCATGACTCTGCTTATAACTAATAAACCATAAAAACCCAAGTGTTTAAAGTCTTTCCAACAAACAACATTTTCCTAGAAAAAAATCTGAAATATAAAAATATGAACATATTCAAAACATAACAAGGTAAGGTTAACGATTTCTGACATCCAACCAAAAATCATTAAACATGAAAAGAAGCCAGAAAATGCAAACCAAAATGAACAGAAAAACTGACCCACAACTGTCAGAAATGTTAGAATTAGCAAACGATGGCTTTAAAATATTATAACTGCATTTCATTTTTTCCAAAATTTAAGGAAAGATATGAAGGATATATATTTAAAAATCCCAATTCAAACTTCTAGAATAATGAAACAACAACATATGGGGTGGAAAATAACTGCATTGATAATGGAGTTGATATGGCAGAAGAAAAGGAAAGTCAAACTTAAAGCATAGCAATACAAATGATCCAAAATGAAACCACGAGCAAAGAGAATAAAAATAAACAAAAATGAGCACAGTGTCAATGAACTGTTGGACAATTTTGAGCAGCCTAAACATATGTATATTTGGAGTCCTCCAAGGGACAGAAGCAAATAAGAGAGAAAGGAGGATTAGGAAACAAAATATTTGAAGAAGCAATACCAAAATTTATCTAAATTTGATCATAGCTATAAACCCATAGATCTAAAAATCTCAATGAACGCCAAGCACAAGAAATAGGAAGGAAACTGCACAAAGGTAAATTAAAATAAAATTGTTCACATCCAGCAATAAAGAGAGACTCTTGAAAGTAGTTATAGATACATTATGTGCAGAGGAACAAACATAAGGATGACAGATTTCTTGTTGAAAACACTGCAACTACATATGTATACAAATTCTTGTACATAAATGTTCCTAGAAGCTTTATTTGTAATATTCTAAAACTGGAAACCAAGCAAATGTTTATCAGAAGGTGAATATATTCCAAACTGTGGTATATTCATGGAATAGTCATGCAATGGAATACTACTTAGCAACAAAAAGAAACGAACTATTGACACATGCTATAACATGGATGAATCACAAAATCATTATGCTGAGCGAAGAGGCCTGACTGAAAAGAAGTAGAGATGAACCTTGAATAACACAGGGATTAAGGGCATCAACCCCATATGCAGTAAAAAATCTATGTATAATTTTTGATTTCCCCAAAACTTAACTACTAATAGTCCACTGTTTACTGGAAGCCTTACTAATAACATAAACAGTCAATTAACATATATTTTCCTGTTATATGTAATATATCACCATAAAGGTCTTCATCCTCGTTGTCTTCATATTGGGTAGGCCAAGGAGAAAGAGAAAGAGGAGAAGTTGTTTTTGTTGTCCTGGGTGGCAGAGGCAGAAAAGGTAGAGGAGGTGGAAGGGGAGGCAGGAGAGTTGGACAGGAATATTCAGTGTAAATTTTGTTTTAAAAAAATCCACATACAAGTGAACCTGTGAAGTTCAAGCTCATATTATCCAAGGGTCAGCTGTATATATTTTGTTATTTTGTGGTTTTTATTTACATAATTTCTAGAAAATAAAAATTTATGAATAGTGACAGAATGTTGTTTAGTGGTTGCCTGGGGATAGAGTAAACGGTGACTGAAGGGACATCTTTAAAGGATCCCAAGGAAACTCTTTAAGGTGATGAATGTTTCATTATCTGGAGTGTACTAACCATTTCACAGGCATATGCATTTGAAAAAATATATCAAACTGTATAGTTAAATCTGTGTAGTTCAACACATGTCAATTACAATACAATAAAGTTATGGGGGTTAGTGATTAAACTTAATGTTAGGAAAAATGTTACCTCAATACATTTGCATATATATATATACACACACACACACAGACATAAACACACACATACCTATATATACACACCACCAAAAAAGTCAATATAATTTAATCCAATTATTGGTAAATCTAATTATCGTATTAAGAAAACTGTAAATTAAAAAAATTAAACATGTAAGAATCTAGATGTATAGAATAACGTAATTTTACAGCTGGAAGCAATCTTAGAAACTACCTAATTTGAATTTCTCAATTCTTGAGTCATAGTCTTAGAATTTAAGAAAGCTGGAAGAAGCTGTGTGAAATAGCCTACCCATATTTATTATGTTGCAAATAGGGAAGCCAATTTCATAGAAGCATGCTGACTTGTAAGAAAATATCTCCTGAGTAGTCTAGAGCTGTTTTCATTTTTAACATATTATCTCAATTAATTTATATATCCTATTCTTGTATATTTTCAATCTGTCGTTCTCAGAATGCAAAGTTAAATTGCCATTGACTTTACCTCAATTT
Source organism: Chlorocebus sabaeus (assembly GCF_047675955.1). Taxonomy (NCBI): domain Eukaryota; kingdom Metazoa; phylum Chordata; class Mammalia; order Primates; family Cercopithecidae; genus Chlorocebus; species Chlorocebus sabaeus. Next base: position 42,213,331 of record NC_132913.1, read on the forward strand.
ATAGTCATTGTTAAATTGCTATCATTTGTCAGTAGATGAAAAATTTAAATGACTCATTTAGGCACACATCATTATTTCAGCAAATTTATGAACTTGTATATCTATTTTCATATAGTTTTTGAGCTTTATATTCCTAATAAAACGTCTTGTTGGAGTTCTTCTGTCTTAGACAGTTTAAATAGCCACAATTCTTGTTTTAGCCATTCTTATCTGGTCCTATTGCTTGATCTCTTGACTGTTAAAAAATCTGAATTCTATGATTTTTGTTTGTACTTTAATTTATACCTGCAAGGCTGATTTTGCCAAAGTCTTAATCATTTGAATCTGTTGCTCAAAACCTGGTCAGCATCCACTGTTTCTTTTTTTTTTTTAATGTTATGTTTTCACATAATAGTAAAGAATCTTCCATATTCAAACTCAAATTGCCTTTATGGCCTTCTTATGCCTCTGCATGTATTAATTTGGGCTGTTTGTATTCTCTTAAAATAAAATGTCAAATATTTATTTCATGTTCCTAAAATATTTCTGATTTTGATATGTAGTTGTTGAGATCACACTAGTCTTGACATTCCAGACTAAATATCACCATCCACCATCTCTAACAAGCATCGCCTGTTCATACAAACCATAAGTACTATCTCCATTCCTTGTATTTAATTATGCTTCCTTGTCTTAGAATATGCATTTGATTTTGACTAAAATATCTACATCTGCCAACATATAAATAGAAATAAAAATTTAAATACAACTTCCTGTGTGTTCAGATAGGGATAGCAAATGATAAATGTGATTGTAACACAGGAAGTAAACCTAAAAGGGTGTAGTCTTCATTAATCTTGTAGTCCTGATGCATAAATTGTTCTCTGGCCTCCAAAAAGCAGAATATTTTGTGTAATTCCTCGTATTTCTCGCCTTTCTGCTACAGAATATAAAATAGAGCAAAATCCATTTCTGGTGCTAGCAGATAGCAACAGTAGTCCTAAATGGGTGTAAAACCATATGATAATTAACAGAAAAAACAACTATATATACTTCTTTGATGAAGACTCAGTGATAAAGCCAAAAAGTCTTGAGCAATTGTAGACAGATGTTGAAAATTTTCAATTTTTGCTGTTTTTGTACAAATATGAAACATACAAAGCTATCAGAAGTAGTCCACCAAAGATGATTCAGGTATGCAAAGAATGAAAATCTATATGATATTCATATCTGAAGGAGGGTGGGATGAGGGAGGGGGCAGAAAAAATAACTGTTGGGTACTAGGCATAGTATCTAGGTGATGAAATAATCTGTACAACAAACCCCTATGATCCAAGTTTATCTAAAAACTAACCCACACATGCACCTGTGAACATAAAATAAAAGTTAAAAAAAGCATATTAAGTGATTTGCTAACTGAAGAGATTATAGGGTACCAGGTTGTGTTTAATTTTTCCATGAAATAACTATATTCACATTAACTGTTATTTGTGCTTTGGGGAACACTTTTTTTTTTTTCCACTCTGAGTCAGGCAATGTCAAAGGCAAAATGAGCAGTAGTGGCTGGTGGTCTAGCTTTGGTTGCAGGTCTCTGCCTTTCCTCTACCTACCTCTAATCTTAAGAAAGGTATTGCCCACATGATCTTGGTATTCTCCCATCATTCCACACTGGGATTTTAAGACAAAAACCAGAATGATAAAACATATTTATTTTCTGGTCCAGGACTTCTGTACTCTTTGTGCCTCACATTGAAGGTTGTTGGTAAACTTTAATTACTCAAGATAATCACAGCACCTTAAATTTGCCTTTTCTATAAGAGTGGGAGGCATTTTTATGTAAATAATCTCATTTGATCATTATACAATATTTTGATATAACTAATGAATTATTATTGTCCTCACTTTGCAAATGTTCTGAGCCAGGCCTTGTGATTAGTGTTGTGGATACGTTATTGAGTAAAATTGGCATGGTTTCTTTCCTCATGAAAATTAGGGTTCTACAAACAAAGTAACAAATTACAAAGACACTTTTGATAAAGCTTCTTCCAGATGAAGGGATCAGTTAGGATGTAGGTATTACAAACTATACTAAGTCTTGTAAAGAAAGAAACAGGGCTCCGGAAAGAGAATAATGAGGAAACTATTTTGTTTAGGGAGTCATGGAAACTCTCCCTGAGGTGGTGACAAGGAAGATAAGATATGAGGTACAAGAAAGACCCAGCCACATCAAGAGTTAAAGGGAAGAAAGGTCTCCTGACCCTGGGAGTCACTGTAGGAATGTTCCAAAGTTATGCATCTAGTTAGGAAGCAGAGCTAAAATTTAGCAGAAATTTCTGAAAATGATAATTCACATTTGCCTAGCTCTTTTTAAAGAGCTTTCATGTGTATAATCTTATTTAATAATTATGCTATGAGGTGGAAAACTTGGAGAATGATTGACAGGTAGAAAATTTTCCGACCTCCTTTCGACTTAGATTCTATTATTAATTGTGAAGGAAAAAAATCTAAGATTAGGTAAAAGACATTCTGAGTGGCATATGAATTGTTTGTAGGCAAAATATTCAATAAGATATTTCCCATTTGTCAATGTTGGGAGTGAAAACATCCCCCAAATATTCAGAACATGTGATTAGATGCTAATCATTTGCCTTCAGTGAACCCACACTGTGTTTAGAGCTTTAGGTGAAGTATTTTAAGGGAAAAAAATGACTTCACAGAGCTGTAAGTTAAGTTTTAAAACATTCTAAAAATCTTTAAATGAGGTCTTAGGATACATACATACACATGTATAAATATTTCCAAGCGATGTATGTGTGTGTGCATATATCCATGTGTATATATACATTTTCAAATTCTCTAAGCAATATGTACCACCTATATGCAAATGTGTAGGAATGCATACATAATGCTTACAGTTATTTTAAAGTGTATATATAAACCGACTGACCATAAATACATTTTAAGTCACATAGCCTGTGCCACATTTTTCTCCATCTATTAAAAATGACGATCATATTAACTTGCCTATAGTTAATATACCTTAGTAAAGACTATGACTAAAAAAATTAAAAGACAATACATTATTAAATTTCAAAAACATCAGGCTGTGAATTTTTCTAAAATAATTTATTCATGTAGACAATTTATTAACGTAATCACTCATGTAGAATTTCAAAATATTATTTTTGTAAACTTTTTTTTGTTCTATGTTCAAATGCAGAAGTATGCATTGAATTGTTCATTTTATTATGTGTATTCTTCAGAAGTCATTTTAAATAACCTTCTTTTCAACATACAGGAGATGTTATAGTCTTTACTCAGCAACTAGAGTGGTTCTTTTGAAACATAATGAACACGTGAATAAAATGGGTTTAAAGAATGCCTACATACAGATGTGTAGAAATGCTAAGTATGATTGGCTGATTTCAATTATCAGTATACTGTGTAGTTCCAAAGCTCAAAACACTGCACTGGCAGACCCTCTCACCCAGTCAAAGCCTAACTGTTCCAGAGGCCCACAGCACCCCATAATTTGCTCCCATGACAACTTTTATTTTATCTTCTAACATTTCCTGCTTGTAGATTCTCCAACAGCCATACTGGCATTCTGACATTCTTGGAACATACCAAAAATGCTCCTGTCTCAGGGTCTTTACACTTGTTCCCTCTACCTGGAGGATTTTTTTTCCTCAAATAAACATTTGAGTCACTTTCTCATTTTCTTCAGAACTCCAGTCAAATGTCACCTTATCAGAGGTGTCTTTCCACTACTTTTTAAACTACTGTTTAAAAATTGAACACACATTCTCCTAGTGTTCCCTAGTTCTCTTATTCTGTTTTATTATTCTTCATGGTGCTTATCACCATTCAACAAATAATTTTACTATTTTTTTGCTTTACTTCTTCTATTGTAATATAAACTCTTAAAGGGAGGGAGTGTGTCCTTTTGTTTTGTGTTAAATCTTCGGGCTGGGAGAAAGTGGGCACTCAATAAATGTTTGTTGGATGGTGGAAAGAGAGTGTTGTACAGAGAAGTAGTGAAAAGCTTTTATTATCACACTAAACTCTTCACAGTAATGGGTTGCCTAGCTAGAGGTAAGACTATGTAGCAGTTTTTCTAATATTTCCCCCTTGGAGAAAAATGATGTAATCATTTGACCAAGATGGAGATCTTTATTTATATAACATTCATCTCCTGTAACAAGGAGAGCAAACACAAATGAATGCAATGAGGGGAAAGCAGCCTATTTTCAGAGAAGTACACACATTTATTTACTTTTTAACTCTCTAGTAGGGGAAACAATCACAGACTATTTGATAAGCAAAGGACCTTAGATGTTAGCTGAAACACCTTCATTAGCAGAAGGAAAAAATGACACGTGGAGAGGCAAGAAAGACACAAAGCCAATGAATGGAGGAGCCAATGTTACCTTCCATTCTGTTCTTAGTTATCAAACCCAGTCATACCACTGTGCCTTCATTCTCATTACAATGCTGAATAAAGTCACAAATCAATCAAAATAAATTTTACAAATGATAGATAAATAAGGACAAGGGCATAGCAGTTTGTAGCTAGCTATCAAGAGATAAACAATAAATCACAATAACCAGAATAATTAGAGCCACAAGAAGGAATGGCGACAAATTTGCATACTCAGAAGAGTCAAAAATATTCTTATTAGGGTAGGTATCTGCTGGTCATAATCTTTGACATCAAGAGGTACCATGTTTTGTTTCAGATGGCCCGAAAACTTTCTTCACATATGGAAAGACCTGTTTACTAAAAAGTTTAGTGGTGAATTTCATGTGTTTTTTGGGCTTTTATGCTTCCCAAGTCACCTGACACCATCTTGGTTATCATAGTACAACTTTTATATTTGGTATAAAATTTGTCAACAATAACTGACATGAATATTTTTGCTAGAATTCATACTTATTAAAATGCTTCCAATTTAACTAGAGATGAAACAAAAAATTACAGATATAAAATACACCAATAAGGTCAACAGAAGAAAACATAATGTATTCAAAATTCTAATTTCAAGGTATATTATAAGGTTATGTGCTATCAAGAATGGCTGTAAGTCCACTTTAGCAATGGGGCAGATCATTGTCTTCTTGGAAGACTTATGCTGACTATATTGAATTTTAACAGAAAGTTTGAGGATAGATGGTCCTTTAGGGCTAATCATTTCTTTTTTATACATATGGAGCAAAGAACCAAATTCCTGTTTCTGCATGTGCCAGATGTTTGACCTCAGACAAGTTAGTTAATCTCTTTGTAAATGTTTTCTCCTATATAAAATGGAGATGATGATAACATCTACCTGTTAGGGTTGCCATGAGGATTAACTGATTTATTATATGCAAAACACTTAGAACAATGCCTGGCACAGATAGGTACAATTAAAGGGCTTACTACTAATATTATTGCTACTACTTCTCTACTACTGTTACTGTTGGGTAGTTGCTGTTTCAGGGATTTACAGAAAATCAAAATATGAAAGTTTTACTTACTTTATTTTTTGTTTTTCCACTTTGGTTTTCTTCTAAAGTTAGATTCTCTATTAGATCAAAAAAGTGGTCCAGAAAAGAGAGAGAGAGAGAGAGGAGAGAGATAGTCCTGGACATAGGACCTGACAAAGATTTCATGACAAAGACTTCAAAAACAATTGCAACAAAAATAAAAATTGACAAATGGGATCTTATTAAACTGAAGAGCTTATGCATAGCAAAGCAAACTATCAACAAAGTAAACAGACAACCTACAGAATGAGAAAAAATATTCTCAAACTATGCATCAACAAAAGTCTAATGTCAACAATCTATAAAGAACTTAAACAAATTAACAAGCAAAAACAAAACAATCCTATTAAAAAAGGGCAAAGAACATGAACAGACACTTCTCAAAAGATCTACACATGACCAACAAGCATATGGAAAAATGCTCAATATCAATGATTGTTAGAAAAATGCAAATCAAACCACAATGAGATACCATCTCACAACAGTGAAAATAGCTACTATTAAAAAGTCAAAACATAACAGATGCTAGTGAGGTTAAGAATAAAAGGGAATGTTTATACACTGCTGGTTGGAATGTAAATTAGCTCAGTCATTGTGGAAAGGAGTGTGTCAATTTCTCAAATAACTTACGACAGAATTACCATTCAACTTAGCAATCCCATTATTGGATATATTCCTCAATGAATATACATCATTCTACCATAAAGGCAATGCACATACATGTTCATCACAGCACTACTCACAATAGCAAAGACATGGAATCAACCTAAATGCCCATCAACAGTAGACTGGATGAAGAAAATTTGGTACATATACACCATGGAATACTATATACACCATGGAATACTACACAGCCATGACAATGAATGAGATCATGTCCTTTGCAGCAACATGGAGGGAGCTGGAGGTTATTATCTGAAGTGAACTAACAACAGACACTAGGGCCTGCTTGAGGGTAGAGGGTAGGAGGAGGGTAAGCATTGAAAAAGTACCTATCAGGTACTGTGCTTATTACCAGGGTGATGAAATAATCTGGACACCAAACCCCCATGACATGCACTTTACCTATATAACAAACCTGCACATGTACCCCTGAACCTAAAATAAAAATTATAAAAGAAGAAAGATTATAAAGAGAGGGAAGAGGAAAATAAGACACACACACACACACACACACACACACACACACACACACACACACTCTCTGAGAGAGAGAGAGAGAGGAGAAACTTGAAGAAGAATCCAGTTAAGAATTTGGAGGAAGAGAAATGCAATTATGGCATAATGGGGCAGAATGGTGAAAAACCCAGGAGAAGGAGGACTTGGTGATAGCCTTTTCTGATTAAAGTAAGAGAAAGGTTTGACTCTGGAGTTTCAGTTGATGGAAACTCAAAAGCAGATTATCTGTTTGTGCATGCATATGATCCATATGGGCTCAAACTGGTATATGTAAACAACTGCCTGCAAAGTTCTCCAAGATTCCATCCCTGCAAAAAGTGACACTAAACTCTCCCTTTCAAGAACTGCAACTGAGGCAGTTTTTCCCCTCTGAATTCTTCTATGAGTGTCGCTCTAGACCATGAGCTATGTATAAGCTGTACCGAAGAATGCAAACTGTGTGGTTAGGATACTCACTGTATGGTTAAGTAATCCAAACTGCCTTGCCAAATGAGTGTTGTTTGTTTGGAAGTTACATCAAAATTTTTAAAAATCATGCAATATATGTGGGGAAGAGTGCATCATAGACTGAATTAATTGTTTAAACACAGAGCCATAATTCGAGGAGCTAATTGCAAAACGAATCAAGATATTAATTGAAGAAATGTTTGAAGCACCATATAACCTTAAAATAATTACTCTTTCGAAATATAAATTTATAAGTGGTAAATAAAAGAAACATTCAAGCACCTTTGAAAGAGAAAGAAAGCAGGAAATCAAGTAGCTTATTTGTAGGCACATTGATTCATGCAGATACACTACTGAAAATGATTATATAGGAACAGAGAAAAAAACACAGGCATTACTAGAAGCTGGCATTTGAAATAGATATATATATTTAAAGACTGACATCTACTGAAAATTAGAACTATTGACATGAATTAAATTTTATTTCAACACAACTTTGGGGGCCATTATGCTGAAGACCTAACAAAATTAACACCATGTTAAATTCTGAGCAAGTTTTATTTTTCTAAAGTTATAAAGTTATTTATTTATTTATTTATTACAGCTGAGAGTAGGCAGGAAAATTGTAGCTCACTCTTAATTATAGAGTTGCAAAAGCAATGCTGTAATTAGAGCTGTGAAAATTGTCTGGCGCCAAATTTTCTTTGTAGTTTGAAGGAGTGAAAAGTCCTATTGATAGTATTTGATATGAGTTTCATCAAAGTACACCAAAGGGATACACTAACTTCTTAATATTTCTCTAACACTTCCAATGTGACAACTGCTAATTGTTATTATTCTAGTATGTGGTGGCCATTTTTCAACATTCAGGCTTGTATTTATAAAAGTTTTGCCACTTTCATAACTGGAATTTTACATTTAGAAGATTAGAGATATGGGCAGGATATAAATACCAACTGAACACTAGAGTCAAAGCTTTTACTCTCAATTTTTATATCACATCAAAAGTATTATCTGCATGTAAATAGTAAACATTCAGTGATTTGTAACTAGTTATCATCTAATCAAACCTCCCAGTTTCAACAAAGGTTATCTAAACTCTGCAAGACAGTTGGCTACTTTGTGTCTAAAAGTGCTTAGGAACTTTCATGGTGGCTTGTCCCGATATTAATTATTTTTACTGAGAGGACAATTAATTCCCTAATCTTTTATAACACCGTCTGAGTCACTTAAGCAGAAGTCTAAAAATAAAAAGATAGATTTAATTTCGATTTTGAAATTGTTTCCTAACTTGATACTCCTGGTTTTATTAATTTAAACCTAAATATATAGAAATGAAGTTTTTGATATATTTCTTGTAAAAACTAGCACAGCTCATAGAAATATTAAACAGTAAGAAATTGAATAGATTGGTAGAATGGCAGGAACGTTGTTTTCTTTGATTGTTATTTATTATTGTTTGTTTATCTTTGATTGTTATTGTTACTTTAGTACATAATCTGAAATAAATTAAATATTTTAAAGCACAAGAAAAAATATGCAGAATACACAAAATGGGATCCAGAGACATTTATGGAATTTAAGAGGCTATTTTGTTCAATTCCCAAGCCTAGCTCGAAATTTGTTCCAGGCTCAAGGTGCTGCAGTTTTTAGGAATAGCCTTCTTCTATGCAGAAGAAATATGAGAAACTATTGACCAGAAACTTATAATGAAATTAAGGAGGTGTGAATTCTGCTCTGGCCACACATGAAGGTTCCAGAAAATGGGCTTGCTTTTGTTCCTTTTTATTCAATGTTGTTTAAGAAACAACAAAGAAAGGATTAAAGCATATTTGCTTTATGTTAAATAAAAATTAACTCATGCTCTTTTGGAAAGGATACATACCAACCAACTGTCTGGTCTTACTATCCTAGTCAAAGAAATATACGTATTTTTAAATAAAACATTATTGTCCTTGTATACAAAATACCAAATCGGAGAAAGCTTTCAAAGTTTTCCCTTCAAATATATCTATTACAAAACGGTTGTTAAAAGAGGGATAATGGTAACTCCACATTTTAACTATTTTACTAAAATATATATTGAAGATATATTTTATAACGTTATTTATTTCATATATATAAATATGAGCAGGAGGAATTTGTAGCTCAGGAAACATTCTTTTCCACCCTTTGGTACACAAAGCTGAGGGCTTTTGTTTGACAGCCTTCATGGGCTTTTGTTGCTCAAAGCCCCTTTCCAGGTGTCATTTGACTGTCTCTTAGGAGCCTTTGTTGTTCACAGTCTTTTCAGTCTCATTTTCTGCTGTTTAGTCTTTTGGGTCTCATTTTCTGCTGTTTGGGCCCATAGGAACATTTGGTTTTCCAGCCTTTGAAAGAGTTGAAGCCCTGGATTCTCTATCATTCATCCTCAGTTTGTTGCAGATCAGCTGGCTTATACCGCATCATACTGCTTTCTGAAACACCTAGTTAAAAGCAGCAAGGAGAAGCCAACAGACTCTGACATACTGACTCCTTTTCAACCACTTCTCCTAGAGCTACACACTCAGTAGGGACTTTGTAAGCCTGCCAAATTACCATAAGCTTCTGCTTTCCCAAATGTTTACTGTGATGTAAAAAGGATTTCCAGTTTTCCTGTTGGCTAAATCTGTTTCCTTGTTGCCCAGTTACTGACAGCTGAGCCGAAGTCATGACTTTTATTTATTCATTTTTAGCCCTACAACTTTAGCATGGCCTTTACACTTAAATCTCTCATGTAAAAGAGCAACAGTTTTTTTCCTTTAATTTCTTTTTTTAGTATTGACCAATAAAAGTTAAGCATATATTCTTATAATTTTTCATGTAATTGTCTGAAGTATGATATACAGTACCTTTTCAGATTTTTTTAATCTCTCAAGTCATAACGTTAAATATTCTACCTGTTGTAGTTTATAAATATGCAAGATGTGTAAAGACAAGTCACTCTATTTTTAGACAGTGGTGATTACAGAGCTTTTTGACGTTTGTTCTTAAAAATGATTAATTGTACAAAAACTCTTTTTTATCTCTTATGTTTAATGCAGTAAAACTACACATATGTATTTATGTAAAATAAGTTTGTGACTTTTCAGATCTACTCACTTGAGAGACAAGATGCATTCATGGTACATTAGCAAGAAAATTTATGTGACATTTTAAGAGAAAATCAAGTGAAATCAATGAAATGATTTTGTAAAACTCATCTCATATAGAAGCATATCAGGTCTTTAAAAGTAAATGCCAAAATTAGTTGACAGAACAAAATATTTCACAAAGATGATTTTTTTTTTATCTTCTGTTATTAAATTCAGCCACTTATAATTACTGAGTAACTTATGTTTGTAAATAAAAGCAATTTTATAATTGAGAAACCAAGGTGATTACTATGTAGTGTGACTTCAGAAGTGTTTCAAAATAAAATTCAAGTGCTTTTTTCATAAAAAGAAATTGAATTAAAATTGTAAGAAAGTTTTAGTAAACTATTTAATGATGAGTTACTGGGATTCAGTGAATGTGGGGGCTATTTGATATTAACAACATGTCCATTCATAGGTCAGAAGCAGAACTGATGCTAAGAAAGAAAACAAGAGAAATAAACCTTAAAAAGGAGTAAAAATAAAAAGAGAGCATGACTGAAATATACTTAATGTTACCCACAAAAAGGTCAAACCTTCTCAGCAGTATTTGGTTTAAAGATAATTTTCCTAAAGGCTCGCTTCCCGTTTCTGGCGTCTGATGGTCCCTAGGAAGCACCTTCCCTTTCAGAACCCAGAGCATTGCCTTTCACCTATGTACCCATTTTCAAATCTCTGTTCTCAAGAAAGTATTTCATAAAAGTCAAGTATACTTTATATGAACAAGGGCAAATGTGGACACTCCAAGAGGATCTGAATTTCATCTTCTGCCACTAATTTTTTGAATAAAATCTTTATTTTACTTAAATAACCACAAATATAATAAAATAAGAAAAAAGGTTTAAAGAAGCGGAAGAGGTTTTCTTGGTAAAAAAATTACCCCATTAAAGACATTCTGGCCAGGTGTGGTGGCTCACACCTGTAATCCCAGCTATTTGGGAGGCTGAGACAGGAGGATTGCTGAGGCCAGGAGTTCAATACCAGCCTGGGTAACGTAGGGATATCCTGTCTCTAAAAATAAATAAACAAAAGCCACTCTTACTACAAAGTATATGAGATTTAACAGGCTAAATATCACACGGGTTACAAAATAAAGAAAGATCTGACCGGGCACGGTGGCTCATGCCTGGAATCCTAGCTCTTTGGGAGGCCGAGACAGGTGGATCACGAGCTCAGGAGATCGAGACCATCCTGGCTAACACGGTGAAACCCCATCTGTACTAAAAATACAAAAAAAAAAAAAAAAAAAAAATTAGCCTGGCGAGGTGGTGGGCGACTGTAATCCCAGCTACTCGGGAGGCTGAGGTAGGAGAATGGCGTGAACCTGGGAGGCGGAGCTTGCAGTGAGCCGAGATTGCACCACTGCACTCCAGCCTGGGCGACAGTGCCAGGCTCCGTCCCCCTACCCCACCAAAAAAAAAAAAAAAAAAAAAAAAAAAGACTTCATGAAATATACATATACATTAAGAAGCAAAAGAAAAAGAGATTTCTAAAAATAAAAAATTAGCAAAATTCAAAAAAGCAAAATTATCTAATTTTAAAATGGGCAAGATACAAGTACAATACCTCAAACCAAATAACCATGTTTAAAAAACAAAATATATTTTTAAATTTATTATTTATTTCTATATTTTAGTTGTTTTAAAAAATATGCAGCATCTAGATTTCAAGAAACTGCCACCTTCCTATAAATGCAAGGCTAAAAGCAAAGATTATGCAGTTGAGAACAATAGTATTTATTTTATTAAGAATCTTAAATATGAATAGGCTTACATTAAACGAGACCATTGCAAACAACTGTCTTCGCTCCCTGTAATGCTCAAAGAGGAAATCACAGCTAGTGAGCCATCATACTACATGGCTCAGAAGGGTACTCTTGGAGTGTGCCTTTGCTATTACCTAACTATAAAACTTTGGCGATTAAATTCCCAATCTTCAGTTTGTCTCACAAAGATTAAAATGACTCCATGGCTGAGTATTTCTGAGATCAAAATAAACAACACTACCCTAGCACATACTTAGTATAAATGAAGTTATAAAAATGTGAGATTCATAAGGTGAACAGAAAACAACGTTATTCTCTGTTCATATCAATCCAATCTATCCTGACTTTTGGGTAAAATATGAGGCAGACCTATGCCTTTTTCGGTCATTCCCAGGTTAAAAAAAAAAAAAAGAAAAATCCCCTTCAGAATTTTAAAGAAGCAAGGGCACTCTCATTCCATAATTAAACTTATGTTCCACAAAATAGTCAAAATATTGTTTTATTTGAAGTTAGTATCCCCTTCTTCAGATTTGCTTAAAGCACGAACTTGAAATAGAAACAAAGAAACAAGGGCAGGGGAAGCTAGAGGGGAGAGTACAATATATTTCTTTTGTCCTTGATCTGTCAGCTCCTTTCTCACCTTCCATGACTATTATTTCTTACCCCTCCATGGCCAGAGATGAAGAAAAAGAACTATAATTTAAAAGTAATAAAAGGTCATATTTGCTGTGATTAGCTGAGACATACTCTGGGTTTGGCAGGCATTTATGGGACATGCGATATCAAAGATGCAAACTATGAAAGAAATAATTGATAAATCAGACTTCATTAAAATTATGCACTTCTGCTCTGTGAAAGACACTGTCAAGAGGATAAGTGGATAATCCACAAACAGGGAGAAAATATTTGCAACAGACACAATTGATAAAGACTGTTATCCAAAATAGACAAAGAATTCTTAAAACTCAACACTAAGAAAACAGTCCAACTTTACCTGAATAGATACTTTATCAAAGATAAAAAGATAATAAATGAACATAGGTAAAGATGTACCCACCAGATTTCATTAGGGAATTGCAAATTGAAATAACAATGAAATACTATGACACATCTATTAGAATGGTGAAAATCCAGAACACAGACAACACTAAATGCTGGAGAGGATGTGTAGCAACAAGAGCTCTCATTCATTAGTGGTGGGAATGCAAAAAATGGTACAGGCACTTTGGAAGACAGTGGGAGTATCTTACAAAACTAAAAATACTCGAGCCACACAATCCAGTGATTGGGGACTTTGATATTTACCCAAATGAGTTCAAAACTTAGGCCCACACAAAGCCCTACACACACATTTATAGCAGCTTTATTCATACTTGCCAGATTTGGAAGCAACCAAGATGTCCTTCAGTAGGTAAACGGATAAATAAACTGTCATGTATCTGTATCCAAACTATGAATATTATTTAGTGCTAAAAATAAATGAGCTATCAAGGCATGAAAAGACATAGAATATTAAAATGCTACAAACTGAATGATTCCAACTATATGGCATTCTAGAAAAGGCAAAACAATGGAGACAGTAAAAAGATCGGTGTTTGCCAGGAGTTAGAGGATGGAAGGGATGAAGAGGCAGACTACAGATAATTTTTAGGACATGAAACTACTCTGTATGATACTTTAACAGTATCATGATACATGTAATTATACACTTACTGAAATACAAAGACTACAAACAATGTACAACACCAAGAGTGAGCAGTAATGTAAACTTCGGGTGATTATGTTTTGTCAATGTAGGTTCATCAACTGTAACAAATGTACCATCCTTGTGGGGGATGTTACATTAGAGAAGGCTGTGTGTGTTTGTGCCTGTGTGTGTGTGTGTGCGCGCGCGTGTGAGTTTGTGTGTGGTATATGGAAATGCTCTGTACTCTGCTCAATTCAGCTGTGAACCTAAAACCGCTCTAAAATATAAGGTCTATATTTTAAAAGGAAATAAAATTGGAAAAAAATTTCTTTAAAAGCCAAATGTTTGTTAAGGGTTTATAGCAAGTTTTAAGTACTTTAGTAAGGATAATACTATCTGCGGACTAAGTTAGAGCTGAATTTTCACTAGAAAATTTGACAATGTGATGAATGCCTGTTATATGGTAGTAAATATTAGACTAGGAGCTTTGATATCCCCAGTTGCTTATTTTTTTGTTTGTTTGATTTTGCATTGCTCAACAGAAACACAATATAAAATTCGATTATTTCTAAATTGTCCAAGCTTTTCAGGATGCTTTGAAGTTCATCTTTTAAGTGCATGTGATTTAAACTGAGTTGTTTTTAAGATAAGCTTAAATGATTATCATTGTGTTTTGGGAATTGCTCAAATAATTTTTGGATCCAAACGAATAATGTATATGTCAGATGAAAGGCAGATTTTATTTTAAAAAGAGTGTGCTGGGGACCCTGGAAAATAGGATATTACCTAGGTGAGCTGCTACTCAGATCCACAAGATAAGCATAAATTAGAAATTAGGGCTAGATATTTCTGAATCTTCAAAAATCTTGAGAAGCACCAAGTCGAGGTTTTTAAAGATAAAGTTGTTCTCACTTTTTAAAAGTTGGAAACCAAATTAATTAAAAAATTAGTACCATCATGTCAAAACACCCATATGTGCTCTGTGCTCTTTCTGGATCTTGGGCAGCAAGTTTACAACCTTTGATATAGTTCTCTTTGATTCACAAGACCAAAACCAGCCATGTATAAAATAATAACTTATGTAACGTACTGCTTTCAGGTTAATTTACCGACATTTGGAAAAATAAAAGTAGGGGATTGGCTACTGAGAATAGCTTGGTAATAATTTTATAAGGGTAAGATTAAGAGATTTTAATTTTTACTTTTATGCCTTCTAATGAACTTCTTTAAGGAATACTTCTAAAGAAATATGTATCTCAAGTTGTCTTCTCTTGATAAAGAGTCTATAACAAGCTATATCAACAACCAGAGGGAGACCTTTCTAAATTTGAATTACTGGTGACATTTTTACTTTGAATTTCAAACTTGTAATTTAAATTTTAAAAAATGATCACTAAATGGCAACTTTCAAGCAAAATCTTTAGTGATGGAATTCTAGATCTTTCTTTATGCTCTCGGATTATTTCCCCTTCCAAGTGAAAACATAACCTATTCATTTAAGATTTGTCCCTTTAGGCATGATCAATGATTTTATTTTATTTCAATTGCATTCTGTGCAAAACAATGCCATTTTTCTAAAATAAAAATAAGGTTGAATTAAAAATTTTCCAAAATGAAGCAGAATTCTTGAAAATTAAAAGCATGGATACTGATATTTTAAGAAAAAAGAAAAAGCTCAATAGATAATATGAGTAATTAAAAGACAGTTTTGAAAAAGAATATAATAGCTTCAAAAGGCACAGTATATTTACTATGGACATTTTTAATGGACAGACAATTGAGGCCAAGAAGAAGAGATATTAAAGCATCTCAGGAACAAAACAAGAAACACTTTCCTGGGCTGAAAATGCAGTATCCACAGTGAAAAGTCTGAACAATGCAGTGCTAAATTAATGAAACAGACCCACATTCAAATACACTTGTTAAAATTTTCAAAAATTGAGGCTAAGGGTATCTTTCTAAGTAAAAGAGAGAACTAAAGAAAAATAGGATATATATGAAAGTAAATGTGGTATAGACTTCTTTTTGTAAGAATGGAAAATAGAATATAGGAAAAATTTTCTGAAAATTTAATGACGGAGATATTTCCTAAGATGAACCTTTAGTAACAGAAATTACTTGAGTGAATGTTCCAGCAAAATAAGGCATAGACCTATGAATACAAAAGATAAAGAATATAACTAACCGTTAAAAACTTTTAGCTGGGTTAAAATAACTGATGAATTTGTGGTTTATATATTTATACCTGCAAAAGCTCACAAGGTCAGCAATGAGGACAAGGAAAAGAATATCTAATACCTAATATCTCATATTATGGAATATCTCATATTATCTTATATAATAGAAATAGAAGCTAATTATAATAATTTAATTTTCAATATTTATTGAAATATGCTCTTTTTGGTACTCTCTAGAATTAAGGAGTTAGAATGTATAAGATCTATCCCTAGAGAAACAAACAAAAAATGGAAAAAGTCAAATAATGAAAGGGAGGGGGAGAAACAGAAATAAAAATGCAGCCTGATCAAATGAAAAATATAAAACAGATGGCAAAATATGACTAAACATACAAAATAGCACATTAAATGTGAACGTGTCTATTAAGAGAAACAAACTTTCCGATTGTAAATATTATTTTATTTAAAATCTAGATATATGCTCTTTAACTTCTCCCCAAATCCTGAAATACATAAATTAATTAATACAAAAATCAAAATGTAATTGAGTAGTGAAAACCCTAATGACAACATATAATAAACACATTCTGACCCAAAATGTGATACATTTAATAATAATGAAACATGTCATCAGTGTATTTTCTGACACTTCTATTTTTACTTATTTTAATTAACACTTGAGAATGATTGTACTTTATGCTACAATCTCTGATGTCAGGTCCTTGGGTTCAAACCTTGTCTACAGCTTGGTAGCTGCTTAATATTTAATACGAATATCCAGATGAATCGAATAATAATACAGAAAAATCCAAAGTGTTAACACAAGGACATTTGGAAAGCTGTACTAGATCAATGCCATTCTAAAAATTGGAAAGATAACTTATTCCTATACAAATCCTTTAATCATGTAACTGTCTGTATGAGAAAAACTAATTCTTCAAGAAACAGAAATTTTCTCTGTTATTTACATCATTGTGTAGGCTGAAACTTTTACAATCCTATATGACCAAGATAAGACAGAGAAATAATAGACTAAGAAACTTTGGGAACATAAATTAAAACATCCAATATTAATATTGGAATTCAAAAGGAACAGTATAATAAAAAAACAATTATCATTTACCAACAGTGATATAATTCACAAACGCAATGGCATCCAATAGTGAAATACGACTCACTACATGAACAATTTACTAAACATAATCAATGATCTGTGTACCTTTCTCAATAGGTACAAAGAATGTTTTCAAAACCTTAAAAAAACTTCTTAGTAAACTACAGTAAAAAAAGTCTCTATTTTGCTAAGGAATATCTTGTAAAATAAGAGTATTATACTTAATTGTCAAACATTAAAACTGTTTTCATTAATTTGAAGAGCACGGCAAGCACCACCATTACTAATTGGCTTTGTACCGAACACCATAACTAGTGAAATAAGACACACATACACACACAAGAAGTATAAATTTAGAAAAGAAAGTAAAATTTTCTTTATGTAAATCACATGGTTGTATTAATAGGAAAATATTTTTATGCAAACAAGAAACTTGGAGAATTGGTTAAAGTTTGATAAAAATAAAACGTCACCTTCTTCACTACCAAAACTCAAAATAAAAAATTATAATAGGAAAAATAATTTTTCCATAAACTTACAAAATCTATAAATACATAACATAAATTTGAAAAGGCATATGCAAGTATTTAAACTATTTAAAATATTGAAGGACATAAGATACCTCAACAAGAAACACCATTATGATAAAGGGTTAATTCTTCTAAGTAACCTAAAAATGTAACCCTAAGCAAAACTTCAGAGTTAATCTTGAGAACTAAAAATGCAAGAATAACACTACAATTTGGAAATAAAAAAAGGAATAACAATAAGAGTATTTCCCATTTTTATATTAAGACATGTTATCAAACTACAGTGCATCTATATGCATAGAAAAAAATGGACTAGAAGAGAAAATGAGGGGAGGAAAAGGCTTAGATATCACTGGGAGTTTTCTTTGTTATTAAGACAGAATTTCAAACCAGTGGAGGAATATGCATTTTGATCAGGGATGTGTGTCTGTGTGAATTGTGTATATCCACTTATGTATACATTCATTGTATGTCTATATCTATCTGTATGTATCTTTATTCTATCTGTACCTATATTTATTTAATGTTTATTTTTTCAGCCTTGCCTATGAAAGTGAAAAATTTTAAAAAGAAGGTTATTTAGTAAATAGTCAAATAAATTATCTTATTTCCACCATAAAAATGCTATTTAGAAATTTCAAAAATACAATAAATCTTTGTGTGCTTATATTATTGAATAGAAATAACAAGTCAAAAACATATATATAATACATCATTTATATCCATACAGAATTATGTTTGTGTATATTAATTCAGTAATAAAATGGCTTTCAATTTATGTGGGAAAAACAACTATGTACAAAACCAAAGACATACATTTATATACTTGTTTGTGTATATATGTAATTATATAGTATGTTTTTCTGTGTGTATATAGGTTCCTTAAGGAGAGAGGTAAAGCTTGGTTTTATATACATGTGAGAAGATAGGAAAATGAAGTTTCCTTTTTCCACTCTGTAGATTTCTGCGTTGTTACTATGTTTTACTATTAGCATGCATTCAAAGTATAGAAACTAAATTTTAAGTAAAGTTAGAATCCCCTTCCTTGCTTTAGTGCCCTTCACCCCACGTGGAGAAAGCAGTGCTAATACAACAATGATTTGTTTCTAATAGATATATGTACTACTACAACCTAGCCATATTTCATCAGCTACCAGGTGCCCTTGACACACTGAAAACTTTCAGTTTATATACAAGTATTATGTATTATGCATATCAAAAGTTGTATAGTACAAAAACTTAAGAAAAATTAAAAACAATAGCCTATTTTGAGGAGCTAGCAAACAATTGTTAGTCCTTTCGTTTACTTGGTTTAAACTTAGAATAAATTGACACCTGACATGTATTCTTTTTAGGATTCTCTTTGCAAGGAGGATTATATGAGCATTGTGTTTACTCCTAAATTAGCAAAGTAGATTCCTGTGAAAGTCTTGTTAGAATTAACCAGCTGTCATCATGTCATATCCTTACAATGAACATGAAACTTTGGCTTCTGCAACCACCATACCGCTAATAACTATAACCAGTAGAGTAGAGGAAGGCTTAGCTATCTTCATTTTAATTTTACTTCTGAACTTTTATTATTGTCTTTCATTATGTCAAGCAGCTGGAATGAATAACAGTCCTCATCTGTGACATTCAGTGGCTTGTGAAATTCTAAGGCTGATTTAGTGTGATGCTATTGGCCTACATCCCATATGTTATTCTGTGGTTCACAAAAATAATACTGTTTATCATATTTCATTCCAAGATTTACTCTTCTGAAGTCATATTGTTGCCGTACCATACAAATAATATAATTACACATATTTCCACTTTTAATTCCAATTTGCAACCGTGAATGGTCTAAGGTGTCTACCTTTCTAATCTGCATGTATATTTCAAAGATTAGAAAAGCTACGTTTAAAGTGAATTTAATATTGACAGCAGACTGACACATTTAGTGATGTATCCTGAAGGACTATTCGAATAAAGCTGGCATGTTTTTGCTTCAGGGAAACTAACAACAATTAGTAAATTAGTTGATCAATTTCTGGTGCCTGACATATTGATCCATGAAGTGAGCACAGGATTTTTATCATGTGACTCTCCTGGGGACTAAAAACAGTACTCATCAATGCATTATTCTCTCAGAAGAGAAAATGAAGCAGTAGAGGAAATACAAAAAGTCAGTCACTTTTAGGCTCATGGAGAGTATTAAACTCTTACTGCTTGGCAGGCAATTAATAAAGAGGAGAGCAACTAGGTATCTGTGTCCCTGAATAACCATATTATGTTCATCTTTGTTTCAAATAACATTAATTATGGCTTCCTTCTCCCCCTCTACTTCCTCACTGACACGTGTACACACATATTCCAACAGATGCACCTGAAAACTGAATTCATGGAGGCTTTTGGTGTACTTGATAATGCCCACTGACATATTGATCTAAGTAGGTCATATTAGGGTGGATATTATAAGATTCAATGTTTCTTCTATTAGCTTTTTTGTTGTTGTTGTTGTTGAGACAGAGTCTCACACAGTCTTCTGGGCTGGAGTGCAGTGGCACAATCTGGGCTCACGGCAACCTCCGCCTTCTAGGTTCAAGCGATCCTCCTGCCTCAGCCTCCCAAGTAGCTTGGATTACAGGCGCCCACCACCTTGCCCTGCTCATTTTTTGTACTTTTAGTAGAGACGAGGTTTCACTATGTTGGCCAGGCTGGTCTCAAACACCCAACCTCATGATCCACCCTCCTTGGCCTCCTAAAGTGCTAGGATCACAGGTGTGAGCCACCGCCCCAGCCTCTTTAAGCGTTTTAAAAATTAATTATATCGTTGATTTTTATAGGTCATAAAACATGTAAAAAACCCTTTGGGCCTCACAGAGCCATGGGAAACTGATCTCTTGTGTTTTTCCACTAGAGTTTTCTTTGATGGTTTTCATGTTTGTGTCCATAAAATGTTTCTGTCCAATCTTTTGCTTTAAACAAGCATTTTCAGATTCATCATGTATCTACATTGGTACTATCCCTCACAGAGATTTTAAAAAAATTACAAATTGCAGTGAAAAAATTGTAGCTTTAAAAGTTATTATTTTTTTCTTGTAAAAATTTGTATAGTTTAAAGCTTCTTGTCATCCCTTTTCTCTTATAAATTTATCCATATTTGTCTTATTTTTTATTTGATTTGATTTTCATGTCACTATCCCTATTAGTACACTAAAATTAATTTCCATATTATCCAATGATTAACTTGGTCATATCTTCTATGTATTTAGGAATACATATTGAATATAATCTTCAGCAAATGCTGCAGTTTTATGTATGAAAGGGATACAACTTCTGCTTTTTCTGATTAAAGGTAGATATACATTAACTTCAATGAATGTTTCTATTATCTTATAGCCTGAGTGACTTCTTGTCTGTGTGTGGGTACGTGTGTGGCTGTATGTTGTTTACAAATTATCCATTTCTAAGGAGACTTTGAGTAATTCACACATTAAAACACATTGTTAGAAAAAGCAAATTGAGGGGTTAACAAAAATGGAATACATTTATCGCAAACAGAAGGAGTAAATGTTTCTAAACACTTGCGATAAATTGATAGCTACAACATGGCACTAAAATGTATTCTTAGTTTTCTTGAAATAAAAGAGAAAACATATTGGATTCTAACCTTTCATTTGAAACCATATGTGTGCATCCACGAAGACAAAATATATCTGGATCAAAGAAAGCACAAGGGAAAACAATATCCATTCAATAAACATGCATTGAAAGTCTGCATTTAAGAGGTGTGTGTGATAAAAGTACAAATCTCAGAAAAGTCCAACATTAAAAATAAAAACCCCACTTATTTAAAGATCCAAAATTCCTTTGTAGGAAATGAAGGATTTTAGTAATCTTAATCAGACAAAGTATACCAATATTAGGATAAAAAATAAAGAGAAAAACAAAACAAC
This sequence comes from Chlorocebus sabaeus, assembly GCF_047675955.1. Classification (NCBI taxonomy): domain Eukaryota; kingdom Metazoa; phylum Chordata; class Mammalia; order Primates; family Cercopithecidae; genus Chlorocebus; species Chlorocebus sabaeus. Next base: position 42,234,828 of record NC_132913.1, read on the forward strand.
AAAAAATATTACAAAATTAGAGATAAAAGCTCTTCCAATTCCTGAGAACTCATCTCAGGATAGTAGAAAGTGTACCCAGCTACTGTAGTCAGAACACAAGTTTTAAGGGTTTGAAAATTACTGAGAGAACTAAACACAATGGTACCTCTTAAACACTTTTTGGAATAGCCCCACTGACATGTTTTAAATTCTTCAAAGAAAAGAGATACATGTTTTCAGTAAGTTTGGTTGAAAAAGAAGATAAATTAGAAAGTAGCTATTCTACTACTCTCTGGGACCAAGTAGAAATTTCCCAAGGTGAGTAAAGGCAGAGTTAGGGCAGAAACTGGCTGCAAAGTGGGTGCAGGTTATTGAACAGAAGGCAAAGCCTGCTATGTGTCTCCAGAGCAAAGCCTGCTATGGTGATCAAGTTAAAAAAAAATGGAGAAAAGAAGACTACACTAGACAGAAGATGGGGCAATTAACATGATGGATACTACTATATGAAAAACAGAAGGTGGACAGGAGGAAACAAACAAAAAACAAAAATAAAAATCAGAATGATTAAGACATTACTATAAAATGTCTTGATGTCTGATAGTATAATTCCTCTTTCTGTTCTTCAAGACGGCCATAGTTATTTTTGGTGCTGTCTACTTTCTGGAAAATTTTAGAAACTTGCATTAATTTCTAAAAAAACCTAATGCTATATTGACTGGATTTGCATTAAATCAATAATCTATTGATAAATATGGGAAGAAATGACCTTTTCTTACACTTTTCACTACAAGACCATCAACTTAGATCTTCATTAGTTTTCTTCAAAAATATTTTATAATTTTCAGGTGGATATAATATTCATTTTTTCCCATTTCCTTAAAATTTATAAATAATAATATACATGGTACAAATTTAAAAATAGCATTTTCTATTCATTTTCTACATATAGCAGATATGCTATCTATAAAGATGATTTCAAAATTGATACTATACAAAAATAGCATTTTCTTTTCACTTTCTATTCTATTTCTACTCATTTTCTATTCATTTTTGTTTAAGAGCTCTTTATTTTATTTCTTAAATTTTAATTGGTCTGTTTTTACTATTATCAACTTTCTCTAGTTTTATTTTTCTAATAAGTATTTCATCTAGTAGTTGAAATTTATTTGCATAGTTTTGTTCAAATAACATTAAAATTTTCTCTTTTGAGGGTTTTTTCTTTTATGCAATTTACTAATTTTCATCAACTAGATCTTTCACAGATAGAAAGTGAATAGAAAATGTTATTTCTAAATTCATACCATGTATATTAATAGCATATAGCTATATGCTATATATAAAGATGACTTCAAAATTTTTACAAATGTATGGGCACATATATTGATCATGTTGATGAATTCAGATAGGATTATCTCACTCAAACAAAATTATTTAGGTTAGCCAGTAAATTTCAACACTATGTTATTTATAATATCAAAACCTAAAAAGCAAAAAGATATATAGAGGTTAAAAAGAAGAATGTTCAAGTATATACTACAGAAATGCAGAAACAAACAAATAAGAACATTCTTTTTTAATGGAAAAATAATGGATGAGATAGAAATTAAGACTGAAGATTTCAGAATAGAAAAACAATGCTGCTTCTTAAATGCTAAGGGCTGTCATTCACACTGCAGATAAATTTTTGTTCCCAATAACTCAACAATTATCAGGAAGCAAAAACTACAAGAAATGAAACAGTAGCACATTAAAAGTAGCAGACATTAATACACTTCTCACGATCCATGAAAGATCTACTTGATGAAAATTAGTAAAATGCATGGAACAAATAACCCTTGAAAGAGAAAATTTAAATATTATTTGAATAAAACTATGCAAATAAATGTGAACTACTAGATGAAACACTTAACAGAAAAATAAAATTAGAGAAAGATGATCATAGTAAAATCAGACCAATTAAAATTGAAGCAATAAAATAAAGAGATCCCCAACAAAAATATCACAAGGGCCAGATGCTTTTTTCAGAGAAATTCTACCAACCCCTTAAAAGATCAAGTAGTGTCAATACTGCTTAAAGTATTCAGAACATACAAAAAGAAGGGAAACTTTTGAATTTACTTAAAGGAGTGAGTGTGATGTTAATTGCCCAACATGAAAAAAGATATTTAGCAACTTAGTAGCATTAACTATAGAGTTAAGATCCAGTACAATTAATATGATTGGATATTTTGAGTCAGAAATATCCTAAGACAAAATAACAAAAATTATAACACTCAATGGATAAACAAAATTTGATTTTGCATTTCTACAATCCAAAATTATACAACATCTGAAGAACAAAGAGAATAAAACACAATCTTATGGGGAAAAAGTAAATCAAATCTGTTCCTGTGATGAACCACATATTGTATAAAACAGACAAAAAACTAAAGCATTTATTTATTTATTTATTGTGTGTGTGTGTGTGTGTGTGTGTGTGTGTGTGTGTGATGACTACAGTTGTTTTCCTCCTGTTCCCAACTTCTTTTTTTTTTTTTTTTATTATTATTATTATTATACTTTGAGTTCTAGGGTACATGTGCATAACGTGCAGGTTTGTTACATATGTATACTTGTGCCGTGTTGGTGTGCTGCACCCATCAACTCGTCAGCACCCATCAACTCGTCATTTACATCAGGTATATCTCCCAATGCAATCCCTCCCCCCTCCCCCTTCCCCACGATAGGCCCCGGTGTGTGATGTTCCCCTTCCCGAGTCCAAGTGATCTCATTGTTCAGTTCCCACATATGAGTGAGAACATGCGGTGTTTGGTTTTCTGTTCTTGCGATAGTTTGCTAAGAATGATGGTTTCCAGCTGCATCCATGTCCCTACAAAGGACACAAACTCATCCTTTTTTATGGCTGCATAGTATTCCATGGTGTATATGTGCCACATTTTCTTAATCCAATCTGTCACTGATGGACATTTGGGTTGATTCCAAGTCTTTGCTATTGTGAATAGTGCCGCAATAAACATACGTGTGCATGTGTCTTTATAGAAGCATGATTTATAATCCTTTGGATATATACCCAGTAATGGGATGGCTGGGTCATATGGTACATCTAGTTCTAGATCCTTGAGGAATTGCCATACTGTTTTCCATAATGGTTGAACTAGTTTACAATCCCACCAACAGTGTAAAAGTGTTCCTATTTCTCCACATCCTCTCCAGCACCTGTTGTTTCCTGACTTTTTAATGATCGCCATTCTAACTGGTGTGAGATGGTATCTCATTGTGGTTTTGATTTGCATTTCTCTGATGGCCAGTGATGATGAGCATTTTTTCATGTGTCTGTTGGCTGTATGAATGTCTTCTTTTGAGAAATGTCTGTTCATATCCTTTGCCCACTTTTTGATGGGGTTGTTTGTTTTTTTCTTGTAAATTTGTTTGAGTTCTTTGTAGGTTCTGGATATTAGCCCTTTGTCAGATGAGTAGATTGCAAAAATTTTCTCCCATTCTGTAGGTTGCCTGTTCACTCTGATGGTAGTTTCTTTTGCTGTGCAGAAGCTCTTTAGTTTAATGAGATCCCATTTGTCAATTTTGGCTTTTGCTGCCGTTGCTTTGGGTGTTTTAGACATGAAGTCTTTGCCCATGCCTATGTCCTGAATGGTACTACCTAGGTTTTCCTCTAGGATTTTTATGGTATTAGGTCTAACAGTTAAGTCTCTAATCCATCTTGAATTAATTTTCATATAAGGAGTAAGGAAAGGATCCAGTTTCAGCTTTCTACTTATGGCTAGCCAATTTTCCCAGCACCATTTATTAAATAGGGAATCCTTTCCCCATTTCTTGTTTCTCTCAGGTTTGTCAAAGATCAGATGGCTGTAGATGTGTGGTATTACTTCTGAGGACTCTGTTCTGTTCCATTGGTCTATATCTCTGTTTTGGTACCAGTACCATGCTGTTTTGGTTACTGTAGCCTTGTAGTATAGTTTGAAGTCAGGTAGCGTGATGCCTCCAGCTTTGTTCTTTTGACTTAGGATTGTCTTGGAGATGCGGGCTCTTTTTTGGTTCCATATGAACTTTAAAGCAGTTTTTTCCAATTCTGTGAAGAAACTCATTGGTAGCTTGATGGGGATGGCATTGAATCTATAAATAACCTTGGGCAGTATGGCCATTTTCACAATATTTATTCTTCCTATCCATGAGCATGGTATGTCCTTCCATTTGTTTGTGTCCTCTTTTATTTCACTGAGCAGTGGTTTGTAGTTCTCCTTGAAGAGGTCCTTTACATCCCTTGTAAGTTGGATTCCTAGGTATTTTATTCTCTTTGAAGCAATTGTGAATGGAAGTTCATTCCTGATTTGGCTCTCTGTTTGTCTGTTACTGGTGTATAAGAATGCTTGTGATTTTTGCACATTAATTTTGTATCCTGAGACTTTGCTGAAGTTGCTTATCAGCTTAAGGAGATTTTGGGCTGAAACAATGGGGTTTTCTAAATATACAATCATGTCATCTGCAAAGAGGGACAACTTGACTTCTTCTTTTCCTAACTGAATCCCCTTGATTTCTTTCTCTTGCCTGATTGCCCTAGCCAGAACTTCCAACACTATGTTGAATAGGAGTGGTGAGAGAGGGCATCCCTGTCTTGTGCCAGTTTTCAAAGGGAATTTTTCCAGTTTTTGCCCATTCAGTATGATATTGGCTGTGGGTTTGTCATAAATAGCTCTTATTATTTTGAGGTACGTTCCATCAATACCGAATTTACTGAGCGTTTTTAGCATGAAGGACTGTTGAATTTTGTCAAAAGCCTTTTCTGCATCTATTGAGATAATCATGTGGTTCTTGTCTTTGGTTCTGTTTATATGCTGGATTATGTTAATTAATTTGCGAATGTTGAACCAGCCTTGCATCCCGGGATGAAGCCCACTTGATCATGGTGGATAAGCTTTTTGATGTGTTGCTGAATCCGGTTTGCCAGTATTTTATTGAGGATTTTTGCATCGATGTTCATCAGGGATATTGGTCTAAAATTCTCTTTTTTTGTTGTGTCTCTGCCAGGCTTTGGTATCAGGATGATGTTGGCCTCATAAAATGAGTTAGGGAGGATTCCCTCTTTTTCTATTGATTGGAATAGTTTCAGAAGGAATGGTACCAGCTCCTCCTTGTACCTCTGGTAGAATTCGGCTGTGAATCCATCTGGTCCTGGACTTTTTTTGGTTGGTAGGCTATTAATTATTGCCTCAATTTCAGAGCCTGCTATTGGTCTATTCAGGGATTCAACTTCTTCCTGGTTTAGTCTTGGAAGAGTGTAAGTGTCCAGGAAATTATCCATTTCTTCTAGATTTTCCAGTTTATTTGCATAGAGGTGTTTATAGTATTCTCTGATGGTAGTTTGTATTTCTGTGGGGTCAGTGGTGATATCCCCTTTATCATTTTTTATTGCGTCTATTTGATTCTTCTCTCTTTTCTTCTTTATTAGTCTTGCTAGCGGTCTGTCAATTTTGTTGATCTTTTCAAAAAACCGACTCCTGGATTCATTGATTTTTTGGAGGGTTTTTTGTGTTTCTATCTCCTTCAGTTCTGCTCTGATCTTAGTTATTTCTTGCCTTCTGCTAGCTTTCGAATGTGTTTGCTCTTGCTTCTCTAGTTCTTTTAATTGCGATGTTAGAGTGTCAATTTTAGATCTTTCCAGCTTTCTCTTGTGAGCATTTAGTGCTATAAATTTCCCTCTACACACTGCTTTAAATTTGTCCCAGAGATTCTGGTATGTTGTATCTTTGTTCTCATTGGTTTCAAAGAACATCTTTATTTCTGCCTTCTTTTCGTTATGTACCCAGTAGTCATTCAGGAGCAGGTTGTTCAGTTTCCATGTAGTTGAGCGGTTTTGGTTGAGTTTCTTAGTCTTGAGTTCTAGTTTGATTGCACTGTGGTCTGCGAGACAGTTTGTTATAATTTCTGTTCTTGTACATTTGCTGAGGAGTGCTTTACTTCCAATTATGTGGTCAATTTTGGAGTAAGTGCAATGTGGTGCTGAGAAGAATGTATATTCTGTTGATTTGGGGTGGAGAGTTCTATAGATGTCTATTAGGTCTGCTTGCTGCAGAGATGAGTTTAATTCCTGGATATCCTTGTTAACTTTCTGTCTCGTTGATCTGTCTAATGTTGACAGTGGAGTGTTGAAGTCTCCCATTATTATTGTATGGGAGTCTAAGTCTCTTTGTAAGTCTCTAAGGTCTTGCTTTATGAATCTGGGTGCTCCTGTATTGGGTGCATATATATTTAGGATAGTTAGCTCTTCCTGTTGAATTGATCCCTTCACCATTATGTAATGGCCTTCTTTGTCTCTTTTGATCTTTGACGGTTTAAAGTCTGTTTTATCAGAGACTAGTATTGCAACCCCTGCTTTTTTTTGTTCCCATTTGCTTGGTAAATCTTCCTCCATCCCTTTATTTTGAGCCTATGTATGTCTCTGCATGTGAGATGGGTCTCCTGAATACAGCAGATTGATGGGTCTTGACTCTTTATCCAGTTTTCCAGTCTGTGTCTTTTAATTGGAGCATTTAGTCCATTTACATTTAAGGTTAATAGTGTTATGTGTGAACTTGATCCTGCCATTATGATATTAACTGGTTATTTTGCTCGTTAGTTGATGCAGTTTCTTCCAAGCCTTGATGGTCTTTACATTTTGGCATGGTTTTGCAATGGCTGGTACCAGTTGTTCCTTTCCATGTTTAGTGCTTCCTTCAGGGTCTCTTGTAAGGCAGGCCTAGTGGTGACAAAATCTCTAAGCATTTGCTTATCTGTAAAGGATTTTATTTCTCCTTCACTTATGAAACTTAGTTTGGCTGGATATAAAATTCTGGGTTTAAAATTCTTTTCTTTAAGAATGTTGAATATTGGCCCCCACTCTCTTCTGGCTTGTAGAGTTTCTGCCGAGAGATCTGCTGTTAGTCTGATGGGCTTCCCTTTGTGGGTAACCCGACCTTTCTCTCTGGCTGCCCTTAAGATTTTTTCCTTCATTTCAACTTTGGTGAATCTGGCAATTATGTGTCTTGGAGTTGCTCTTCTTGAGGAGTATGTTTGTGGCGTTCTCCGTATTTCCTGGATTTGAATGTTGGCCTGCCCTACTAGGTTGGGGAAGTTCTCCTGGATGATATCCTGAAGAGCGTTTTCCAACTTGGTTCCATTTTCCCCCTCACTTTCAGGCACTCCAATCAGACGTAGATTTGGTCTTTTTACATAATCCCATACTTCTTGCAGGCTTTGTTCATTTCTTTTTCTTCTTTTTTCTTTTGGTTTCTCTTCTCGCTTCATTTCATTCATTTGATCCTCAATCGCTGATACTCCTTCTTCCAGTTGATCGAGTCGGTTACTGAAACTTGTGCATTTGTCGCGTATGTCTCATGTCATGGTTTTCATCTCTTTCATTTCGTTTATGACCTTCTCTGCATTAATTACTCTAGCCATCAATTCTTCCACTTTTTTTTCAAGATTTTTAGTTTCTTTGGGCTGGGTACGTAATTCCTCCTTTAGCTCTGAGAAGTTTGATGGACTAAAGCCTTCCTCTCTCATCTCGTCAAAGTCATTCTCCGTCCAGCTTTGATCTGTTGCTGGCGATGAGCTGCGCTCCTTTGCTGGGGGAGATGTGCTCTTATTTTTTGAATTTCCCGCTTTTCTGCCCTGCTTTTCCCCATCTTTGTGGTTTTATCTGCCTCTGGTCTTTTGATGATGGTGACGTACTGATGGGGTTTTGGTGTAGGTGTCCTTCCTGTTTGATAGTTTTCCTTCTAACAGTCAGGACCCTCAGCTGTAGGTCTGTTGGAGATTGCTTGAGGTCCACTCCAGACCCTGTTTGCCTGGGTATCAGCAGCAGAGGCTGCAGAAGATAGAATATTGCTGAACAGCGAGTGTATCTGTCTGATTCTTGCTTTGGAAGCTTCCTCTCAGGGGTGTACTCCACCCTGTGAGGTGTGGGGTGTCAGACTGCCCCTAGTGGGAGATGTCTCCCAGTTAGGCTACTCAGGGGTCAGGGACCCACTTGAGCAGGCAGTCTGTCCCTTTTCAGATCTCAACCTCCGTGTTGGGAGATCCACTGCTCTCTTCAAAACTGTCAGACAGAGTCGTTTGCATCTGCAGAGGTTTCTGCTCTGTTTGGTATTGTTTACTGTGCCCTGTCCCCAGAGGTGGAGTCTACAGAGACAGGCAGGTTTCCTTGAGCTGCTGTGAGCTCCACCCAGTTCGAGCTTCCTAGCGGCTTTGTTTACCTACTTAAGCCTCAGCAATGGCGGGTGCCCCTCCCCCAGCCTCGCTGCTGCCTTGCCGGTAGATCACAGAGTGCTGTGCTAGCAATGAGGGAGGCTCCGTGGGCGTGGGACCCTCCCGGCCAGATGTGGGATATAATCTCCTGGTGTGCCTGTTTCCTTAAAGCGCAGTATTGGGGTGGGAGTTACCCGATTTTCCAGGTGTTGTGTGTCTCAGTTCCCCTGGCTAGGAAAAGGGATTCCCTTCCCCCTTGGGCTTCCCAGGTGAGGCGATGCCTCGCCCTGCTTCAGCTCTCGCTGGTCGGGCTGCAGCAGCTGACCAGCACCGACTGTCCGGCACTCCCTAGTGAGATGAACCTAGTACCTCAGTTGAAAATGCAGAAATCACCGGTCTTCTGTGTCGCTCGCGCTGGGAGTTGGAGACTGGAGCTGTTCCTATTCGGCCATCTTGCTCCGCCCCCCCATTAAAGCATTTAATACACACACACACACACACACACACACACACACACACACTTAAGGGAATAAAACAAAACATGTTTTTAATGATTATAATCTCAGTATTGAGATTGAATAAATAAATAGAAATTCTCAGTAGAGATATAAATCCTTAGTAAAGAAAGAGTATAAAAGAACCAAGGGAAATTTTAGAACTGAAAATACAACTGACAAAATAAAAAAATTAAAAATACTAAATGGACTTGATACTCCAAAAAAATGACAGAGCGAAGAGTAAAGTTGAAGATGGAGCAATGTTAAGTATCTAAGGTAAAAAACAATGAAACAAAGGCTTGAAGCAAAATGAAGAAATTCTTATGGAACTGTCAGATATCAAATTGTTAGATGTATGCATCTGGTATTCCAAAGAGAGAATAGATGGAAAAATAGGGGAGAAAATATATGTATGAAAAATAATGGCCAAAAAACCCTGAATTTTATAAAAACACAAATTTACAGATGTGATATGCTAAATGAAATGTAAATTGAATAAACACAAAGAAGCCCACACCTAGGTATATCATTGTTAAGCTTTTGAAAACCAAGTGTAAACATCAAATCTTTAATGCCCCATGAGATTACCGAAATTACGTATAAGAAAGCAAAATTCAATTAAGGCTGACTTATCACTAGAAGTCATGGAGAGTGATAAGGTAGAATCTGAGAGTAGAATAACATTTGTAAGTGTTAAAAAAAACAATCACCCCAGAACTACATACCTAGAGAAGGTATCATTCAAGAATAAAGGTGATTTCCAATTAAGTTAATTGTATTTCAGAACTAAGTTAAAGATTATTTATGACTACAAATTTCTCCAGAAACACATATGTTAAAATTCACAATAGTTCAATAAAATATTATCAGGTTTGCAAGGGAGCAGGAAAATACAATCTGGAAAGAAGAGAAAAAAATAAATAGAAAGGTATTAAGATTGATAGCGATTAAAGTTAGGAGAGAAATAACTTAAAACAGAAATTATTACTATATCCCATATCTTAAAAAATTAGTAAAGTCATGGTCTATATAAGTATAGCCTATTTCAAACGTGTAGATGTAAACACTACAATGTCTAAGGTGAAAAATACAATAGATGGGATTAAAAGCACATTACAAATTGCAAAAGGTAACTTCGGTGAATTTGAAGACATACTGAAAGAAAATATTCAAAATAAAATATGTAGGGTAAAATGACTGACAAAAACAATCACACACACACACACACACACACAAACACACACACACACACACAACACCATGATACCATGGCATCTGGGGGCCAACTCAAGCAGGCGAATATAGGTGAAATTAGAGTCCCCCCAAAAGAGAAAAAAATGCAATAAATATATACTTAAATGAATAATGCCCAAACATTTTCAAAATTTGGAGAACTCATTGAAACCTAAGCTCAGGGCACATGAAGGAAACTAGCTTAAGACACATAATAATTAAAGTTCTTAAAACAACTTATAAAGAGAAAATTTTAATAGTAGCCAGGGGGGAAAAATATTTCACACGGAGAAAGATAATGATGATAGCAGATTTCTTGCTGGAAAAAAATGCAAGTGAGAAAACAGTGGATGGTATCTTTCCAGAAAGAAAGGTAGGCCATTCTAGAACTCTATACTCAGCAGAAGTTGGTAACTTTCTATGTCATCTGATATATGGCCTGAACATGATTCCTAGGTAGAGAATATATTGCATTTAGAGCCCAAGGATGCCTTTCAGGTAGTTGTTTTATTCTTTGTATGAAGAGATGGAAGATCTAGAACATTCATAACTTAATTGGAGGTAAATTAACTTACACATGGTCATTGCCCTTTCACTCCTAAAAATATTACTGAAGTAGCAGTTCCCTGAATGTTAGAGACGTTATCTTATACCCCCTGGAGCTCCTGTGTCTTACCCAGGGCTTCAGTGTACTACCTCTTGCTGTCTAATCAATATATCCTTGATGCAATGGGTTAGTTTGATGTTTAGTGAGATCACCAGTCTGTCCAGATCTCTTTAGTCTATATTATGACAAAAGTAGGAGAATTATTATAACTCTAAGGCAAAAGTCTAAATGAAAATTTTTATTTGTCCCGCTAGAATGGGAGCAGTTTCTTAATTGGAATGGAAGAGAACACACTATGTAAATCAATAGCATGTACCCTGTACTTGAGTCCGTATTAATCTGCTCTAGCAGTAATATCACAGCAACTGCTAACAAGGATACTGCTTGATGAAGACTGTGTAGTCTACAAACTGAAGAATTCTCTCAGTTCCTTCAGAGGCCAGATTGGTTAATTAAATGTAGATAAGACAGGGACAACTGACCCTACATTCTTTAGGTCCTTAATGGTGACACCAATATTTATCATCCTACAATCCTAATATATAATATTGTTTTTTATATACTTTCTAGTCAGGGGCAGAGCTGAAAACAGTTTCAGAGATTTCCACACATGCCTGGGAACTAGTGTGGTGTTTTCTCCAACGACCAAGCACATCGATTCCAATTATGCACTAAGGTACTGAAGAAATGATCCCTGGGAGCATTCACAGACTTAGCGGGCCCCCTGTTAAATAGAGTTTAGCCTGGACATTTTTCATTAGCTGGTCCCATACACACCCACTTTATCAACGAGGCCATGATGGTGATTTGGGTTTCCAGATATGAATATCAACTCAAACACAGTGTTCAATCATCTTGGAAATATATTATTCTCCTTTCTCTAACATTCAATCACCACAGCGAATGACCACAGGTCCCACTGGGGAAGGCATGTGGAAATCATTGTGGTAAATACTTGTCATAGTGGTACAGTGTTTTTTGTCTTAGGATCATGGCCACCTCTTCAGACAACTGGTTCTAGTTCTAAATATTGACTAATGTTTAGGAACTGAGCAAAGGAGCAAGACTTTTTTTTCTTTCTTTTTTTTTTTATACTTTAAGTTCTAGGGTACATGTGCACAACGTGCAGGTTTGTTACATATGCATACATGAACCATGATGGTGTGCTGCACCCATTAACTCATCATTTACATTAGGTATATCTCCTAATGCTATCCCTCCCCTCTCCCCCTACCCCAAGACAGACAGCGTGGCAATTCCTCAAGGATCTAGAACTAGAAATACCATTTGACCCAGCCATCTCATTACTGGTTATATACCCAAAAGATTATGAATCATGCTGCTATAAAGACACATGCACAAGTATGTTTATTGTGGCACTATTCACAATAGCAAAGACTTGGAACCAACCCAAATACCCATCAATGATAGTCTGGATTAAGACTTTTCAATAGAGTGGCCATACTCAGTGGGCAGATTCTTTATTATTTCTTTCCATTTGATGCTATTTCTTTCCATTTGATGCTAAGTAGTAACCCATCATACTTGCTCCTAGAGACAGCATGCTTTATTAATCATCTCCCATAACTCTCTGAGGATCAAATCTCCTTGGCGGCCCCTCTGATTTTTCCGGTCATGAAGATAATTGCAGTTCATGTTTTCTGGCTAAGTGAAGTCACTTGCCCTCTATTACTTTGGGGCTCTACCTTTCCCTTGAGTTTGAGCAAACATGGATCTGTGATTGCCTTTCCTATCGTCAATCATGGCTGATAGAAGAGAGTGACGTTGGCACTTTTCACATTCCCAGTCATGTTGGCACTTTTCACATCATCACATTCTTGATTGTATCGGTAAATGGAGGGTTATTTATATCCTCCCAAGGAACATTGTCCTTTGGTGGACCTTCTGGCCTTTACATAACGTATCCATTCCAGCATGTCCATTTTCCTTAGCCTCTATTTTTTCCTCTCCTATCTGACAAGACAGTTAAGGTCTCTCCATTTTGCTGAGCGCTGGCCATCACATTTGCCAAAATTATAGATGCCATCCCAACAGCAAGTTTTTCTAGCCGCATCCCCACCAAACCTAGGGTTCTTGTTATGGTGGTAAAACCCATGTCCTGTTAGGAACAAAAAAAGAACCCTAAAAACGTTCTTTTTTATCCAGCAATATGTCCAGCTTCCTTAATGAAGCAACCTTCAAAATCATATTCCAGGAGTGCTCTACTGGCTCATGTTGGTACCCGCTCACTAATTCTTGCAACACTTTTGCTGTATAGGCTTTTTCCTCTGTCATCAGGCCTGGCACATGACCAGAGATCAATGCCAAGTACTACTGATAAAATATGTTAATAGATTCCTACACTGGGATCAGACAATTATCCCAGTCCATCCAATATTACTCTATCTCCAAGATAAACAATTTTTTTCTGATTTCCTGTTACTTTTAAATGAGATTTAAATAAAGAACTAGATATGACATATCTGATTTCTTGGACAACTTTGAATTTTACTTGTTCTGGTTGAAATATGAAGATATAGTACCACTACACTTCAAATCATTTGACCTTGTTTTGATGTCCATGTCTGCCACTTATAGGTTTTGAACTTTGCCAACACATTTAAACCCCATAAGCCTCAGTTTCTTATTGTACCCAATGTTATCTTTTCTGTTTTAGATAATATGAAGGTTTATCTAAGGGGAAAGGAGTGAAAATAAAGAGAACTTGGCTTATGGTTACAAAAATACAGTTAGTAGGAATAAGTTATGCTATTTGATAGTACAGTGGGGAAATTATAGTTAACAATAGTTTATTGTGTATCTAAAAGAGCTGGAAGAGAAAATTGCAGTATTCGAATACAAAAAAAAATGTTTGAGGTCATGGATAAATATTCATACATCTGGACTTGATAATTTCATATCGTACACATGTATCAAAAGATCTCACATATCACAAAAATATGTACTGCTATGATATATCAGTAAAAATACAAAAAATAAAAAAATACTAATTTTTAAGCTTTTAAACTATATAATGTATCAGGCAAAAAAGTATCGCATTGGGTGCCATGTAAAAAAGAATCATACTGAAAGAAGAAATCTCATACGGAATAGACCCATATTAGATTAAACCTCATAAATATGAAGTGAGATTAAATTTAATATATACACAAGCGGAGCTATATTTTTAGGTGTTTGGGGTGTCTAATAGTTAGTGGTCATTGATTTACATTTAATGAATGAAGGCCTGTCAATTTACTAGTCAAAATAGTTGTTTCTTAAGATCCGTATTGAAGAATGTAACAAAATCTAGAGTATTTCCCCAATATCCAATTTTATTCATCATGTCTATTTATTTAGATCACTGTCTAAAAATACAAACAAATTACAGATTAGCCATTAGCACCTGTTAAGAAGCCTTATTAATTATGTTAACTAGCTACTGCCAAAAATGATGATTCTTTGGAAATAGGAAAATTACTAAACTAATTTTTACTTGATGTAATACTGATTGATTAATGACTCAGAAAAGTATCTTATTTTGTGTCCTGTTACTGTATATATTAGATTTCAATGATTTAATTTAGCTTTCCAATGCTTACTCCCACTTTGACCCCACCACCCCATTGCTTTAATCATACTTCCTAAAATATTATTTTCTCCACTTATATAAAAGACGTAGCTCAATTTACATGTTTTTTATTATGCCTTCACTGACTGTTTTCTTGAATAACCATTGTTTTCCCAGCTATGCTGCAAATTTTTAGGAAATATTGATCACATATAATTTTTATGTATAATCTGTGTGCTTAATCTGGTTATATATCCATATATAGATGAATATTTTTGGAAAAATTGAAGTAGAATAATGACATTGCTAAATGTCTGAGATAAAGAGTGCTGTATTGTCCTTTGCCAAGACAATGGCAGCTCAATACACAAAGTATTTTAAGAGGGAGATTAAATGAGGTTAAAAACCACCAAAGAATTCTTTTCCTGGTTTTAATTTTTAAAAGTAACAGAAAAGAAACAAATCCATTAATGCTAAAAATACTGATAAATATATTCTAAAATTACTGTAATGGTTTTATTCACTTGTACTTTATTAGAAACTAAATAGAGTACTGAGTTGTTCTCATGTGTCTCTTTTCATCACTTTCCCCACTGTAATAAGAGAATAAAGGCAACAGGGCTTTTAAGAATTCCTTTAAGTACTCAGGAGACATGTATCAGGGATTACAGTGTAATTCTAAATAACTGATGGTTATACTAAAACATACAATATTAACAATATTAACATTATTGGTTCAAGAATGAAAATTGCTTTTACTTGTTACACAGTTTGTGTTATTAATCAGGAAGTAAGCACCTACTATGATTAAAAGTATGATTTACACTAATCACAACGAAGAAATGTGGCAAATACCTCACTAACAAAGTGATTAAGGTTAATATCACCAATAATAAGTCATGTTAATAGCATATATCAGTTGATGTGATGTGATGAAAGGGCACTTCATCTCTATGGTATTCTCCCTCTAAATGTATAGCCCCAGCCCATTTACAAGAAACCATCACACAAACCAGAATTGAGAGGTGATTTACAAAATGTTTATCTGACCAACACTCTTCAAAAATGTTAAGGTCATGAAGGACAAGGAATGACTAAGAAACCATCACAGATTAGAGAAGACTGGGATACATGATGATAAAAAACAATGTGGTATCCTGCATTTGATCCTTAACAGGAAAAAGACACAAGTGTAAAAATTCATTAGTGATAGCTGCATAAAGTCTGATTGCTTAGTTAGTCATAATGCACCAATGTTAAATTCTTACTTTTAATAAATGTAGCATGGTTATGTAAGATGTCGATATCAGAGGAAGCTGTAAAAATGGTATGCAGGAACTGTGTGTACTGCCTTTGCAACTCTTTTGTGAATTTAAAATAATTTAAATATAAAAACTTTTAAAAATAAGAAAGGCTTTAAATAGGCAATAAAAGCTATTATTTATAACATTTGTCTAGCCAACAACAAAGATCCCACAGTTTATCATAAATGCCATTTATGTTGAACTAGGAAATGTTTGCATAGAATGAAAGCTATTTGAAAACCCCAGAAATCTTTTATTAGAGAAAATTCATACAACCTAATAAGGGCACCCAGATTATTATAGAGCTGATTTGTTCAAATTTCTTCTATATTAAGTGTGTTTTGATTTTTAATAAAAGTCTATAAATGTTTAAATTCTTTTGAACGTCACATGTAAACAAACAGAACAAATAATTGCCCCAATGAAGAATTATCCAAGAAATGTAAATAAAATATGAATAATTTAAAACTCAGATACTGAAGCAGATTGCTACAAAGGGTATAATGATTTAGCAAAATATTTGTTCATATACTCATTCATCATCCATTCTAATTGCTGAGGACTGCGTCAGTCACTGTTTTAAGTTCCAAAGATCCAGAGCCAGAAGTGAAAACAAGAGATAAGATTCTGTTGTCATTAAAATTATATTCTAGTAAGAGTAGTTGAAGAGAAGACATAACAAATAAACAAGAAAATAGATAATTTCAGATAAAAATAAGGGTTAAGAAGAAAGTAACAAGTATGACTCTATAGAAATTAATAATGGGAGGTATTTTGTAATAGACATAAAAGAGGTTTTTTTTGAGAAGATGATTTTGAGGTAATGACTGAAATAGAGAAAAAAACTTCAATCAATTGAGGATCCAGAGATAAATTATCTAAGGGGAGGAACAAAACAGATTTCTTGAGGAATAGAAAAATTTGACATCATACCAGTGAAGGTCCTGGCAGAAAAGAAAATTCCACTAAGATGGATTCAATGAAGAGAGTACTTACAGAGGAGTGGTAGTATATTTACTCACCCAAAGGCAAGCAAGAGTGGGAAACTTGTCACCTCCCTTAGGCAAGAAGAATAAGCAAAAGAAATACAGTTCCTGGAGCCCAGTAAGACCTGGAATCTTAAATCTTGAAGTAGGGGTGCCACATGGAAAGAGCTACAACTTGGAAAGACCCAATAACCAACCAGAAGCTCTATGTCAAAGCAGGGATGTGTAAAATAAGAAATCGCCTACCTTATCTCTCATTGCCTTCAGATCTTCTGCTCTTGTATCCTTTTGAACTCACCTATTGTTCTCTTTACAGGTCACACTGCTTAGTAGATAGACACAGAAGGAAAAGAAATGGATCAGCAAGTGCAAATTGAAAATGAATAACATAAGATATTTGAAGAGGAAATTCTAGAGTGACAGAAGCAGAATACTGTAAGAAAATGTTATAAAACACAGCAAAGTTTTAGACAGAGGTCAGCTTAAGCTACAGGGAGGAGTTTGGACTTTGAGCACTGGGAAGCTACTGAGAAGTGTATATTTAGAAATTCAAGGAGTGTTCTGGCGTAATCAAGAGGCATAAAATATGCTTCAAAGAAAATTGGAAATAAGAGTAGAGAGGAAAGATATTGATCACCTAGATGATGAAAAAGGAAGAAGAATTTTTGTATAACACTAATGGCTGCATGTCTTGGATTGTAAATTCCCTAAGAGCGTATGTCTATATGATGTAGTATCATCTACATATACATAAGTTATAGAATCAGAGGAATTAAAACCAAAATAAAGTTACATGTTATCTATTAAATAACTCATTTTGAGCTAAGATGACTCAGTCAGCATATACTTTAGTACTGACCAACTTTACTAAATAGTTTGTGATAGTTTGTGATAAAGCTATTATTGAAAGGTATTTCTTTATTTCAAGAACAGTGACATAAATATCCATAAATGTTACCGTGCTTTTCTGAATCTATTGAATAATGATCTGGTCACAGATACTTACTGATGAAAATCTAGGTACATAAAATATGTTACTCAATCATTATAACTACCCAGTGTTGTAAAATTTAACTTATATCATTAGAAATCATTTCTTAGAGTTAATTTATTCACTCCTGCAGTGTTTTACTATTTCAGCTAAAACTTCCTAACTTTGACATTTTCTAAAAAGATAGAAATAGTATTAAAAGAATTACCAAAAATGTGTAGTAGGGGGCAGGCTTATCTTCAAATTATTTCTTCTAATCTAACGCAAATAACAAATTCTACCTTTCTATGGTGTTACAATTCACATCATTGAAATCAGACTTTCCATGATAAAAAGCAGATTTTTATGTATTAGCACAAAGGCACAGTGGTTATAAAAAATCTTTTTGGCAAAATAAATAGAGGTATCTTGAGTATCAATAAAAATGTATTATAAAGCAAAGTGTAATTAACCATTGGACAATGGACAATGTGGAGCTATAATCCTGAACTTTATAGTAAGTCTTGAATTCATGTAGGGTGAATACTCCCATTTTGTACTTCTGCAAAATTGTTTATCTATTGAAGCTCCTTTATAATTATTAAAATCATCTGTACATTTAAATGCAACTCCAATCCAAATCCCGTCAAGATTTTTAGTGACACAGAAAAGCTGATTCTAAAATTTATGTGGAAAGATCAAAGAGCTTCAATAGAAAAACAATTTTGCAATTTTGGTTTTTGTTGACATTGCTTTTGGTGTTTTAGACATGAAGTCCTTGCCCATGCCTATGTCCTTTTTATGGTATTAGGTCTAACATTTAAGTCTCTAATCCATCGTGAATTAATTTTCGTATAAGGGATAAGGAAAGGATCCAGTTTCAGCTTTTTACTTATGGCTAGCCAATTTTCCCAGCACCATTTATTAAATAGGGAATCCTTTCCCCATTTCTTGTTTCTCTCAGGTTTGTCAAAGATCAGATGGCTGTAGATGTGTGGTATTATTTCTGAGGACTCTGTTCTGTTCCACTGGTCTATATCTCTGTTTTGGTACCAGTACCATGCTGTTTTGGTTACTGTAGCCTTGTAGTATAGTTTGAAGTCAGGTAGCGTGATGCCTCCAGCTTTGTTCTTTTGACTTAGGATTGTCTTGGAGATGCGGGCTCTTTTTTGGTTCCATATGAAATTTAAAGCAGTTTTTTTCCAATTCTGTGAAGAAACTCATTGGTAGCTTGATGGGGATGGCATTGAATCTATAAATAACCTTGGGCAGTATGGCCATTTTCATGATATTGATTCTTCCTATCCATGAGCATGGTATGTTCTTCCATTTGTTTGTGTCCTCTTTTATTTCACTGAGCAGTGGCTTGTAGTTATCCTTGAAGAGGTCCTTTACATCCCTTGTAAGTTGGATTCCTAGGTATTTCATTCTCTTTGAAGCAATTGTGAATGGAAGTTCAATCATGATTTGGCTCTCTGTTTGACTGTCACTGGTGTATAAGAATGCTTGTGATTTTTGCACATTAATTTTGTATCCTGAGACTTTGCTGAAGTTGCTTATCAGCTTAAGGAGATTTTGGGCTGAGATAATGGGGTTTTCTAAATATACAATCATGTCATCTGCAAAGAGGGACAACTTGACTTCTTCTTTTCCTAACTGAATCCCCTTGATTTCTTTCTCTTGCCTGATTGCCCTAGCCAGAACTTCCAACACTATGTTGAATAGGAGTGGTGAGAGAGGGCATCCCTGTCTTGTGCCAGTTTTCAAAGGGAATTTTTCCAGTTTTTGCCCATTCAGTATGATATTGGCTGTGGGTTTGTCATAAATAGCTCTTATTATTTTGAGATACGTTCCATCAATACTGAATTTATTGAGCGTTTTTAGCATGAAGGGCTGTTGAATTTTGTCAAAGGCCTTTTCTGCATCTATTGAGATAATCATGTGCTTTTTGTCTTTGGTTCTGCTTATATGCTGGGATCTCATTAAACTAAAGAGCTTCTGCACAGCAAAAGAAACTACCATCAGAGTGAACAGGCAACCTACAGAATGGGAGAAAATTTTTGCGATCTACTCATCAGACAAAGGGCTAATATCCAGAACCTACAAAGAACTCAAACAAATTTACAAGAAAAAAACAAACAACCCCATCGAAAAGTGGGCAAAGGATATGAACAGACAGTTCTAAAAAGAAGACATTCATACAGCCAACAGACACATGAAAAAATGCTCATCATCACTGGCCATCAGAGAAATGCAAATCAAAACCACAATGAGATACCATCTCACACCAGTTAGAATGGCAATCATTAAAAAGTCACGAAACAACAGGTGCTGGAGAGGATGTGGAGAAATAGGAACACTTTTACACTTTTGGTGGGACTGTAAACTAGTTCAACCATTATGGAAAACAGTATGGCGATTCCTCAAGGATCTAGAACTAGAAGTACCATATGACCCAGCCATCCCATTACTGGGTATATACCCAAAGGATTATGAATCATGCTGCCATAAAGACACATGCACATGTATGTTTATCGTGGCACTATTCACAATAGCAAAGACTTGGAATCAACCCAAATGTCCATCAGTGACAGACTGGATTAAGAAAATGTGGCACATATACACCATGGAATACTATGCAGCCATGAAAAAGGATGAGTTTGTGTCCTTTGTAGGGACATGGATGCAGCTGGAAACCATCATTCTCAGCAAACTATCGCAAGAACAGAAAACCAAACACTGCATGTTCTCACTTGTAGGTGGGAACTGAACAATGAGATCACTTGGACTCGGGAAGGGGAACATCACACACCAGGGCCTATCACGGGGAGGGGGACAGGGGGAGGGATTGCATTGGGAGTTATACCTGATATAAATGACGAGTTGATGGGTGCTGACGAGTTGATGGGTGCAGCATGCCAACATGGCACACAAGTATACATATGTAACAAACCTGCACGTTATCCACATGTACCCTAGAACTTAAAGTATAATTAAAAATAAATAAGTAAAAATAAATAAATAAATAAATAAATAAATAAATAAATAAATAAAAAGAAAAACAATTTTGCAGAAGTACAAAGTGGGAAATTCACCCTACATTTTTACTGATACTCAAGACAACTCAATTCTCTGGAAAAGATTTTGCAGAATTCACATTATTTTTTCCTTAAAATGTTTGGTAGCATTTGCCAATAACACCACTTAGGCCATCAGTTTATTCTATTTTTGTTTTCCTGAAAGCATTGAAACTGTGAGTTCAATGTATTCATGCAATTTTTGGGGGTATTCTATTTTTTCTTCAATGAGTTTTGGTAATTTATATTATTCAAGAAATTTATTTTGTCTTAATTGTGAAATTATGGAGATAGATTTGTTCATAGTATTTTGGAACCATTTTAATGTGTATGGGGCCAGTAGTAATGACTTGGATTTTTTCCTGAGATTTATAATTATTAATTTCTTTTGTTAGATTCCTAATCATCTCTCTTTTTTCTTGGTTGGGATGGATGGAGATTTATTCATTTTACTGATTCTTTTCCCCAAAAATCCAGCTATAAATTTTACTGATTTTTCTCAATTTGTATTCATTTTACATTTCATTAATTTTTACTGTTTGTTGTTTCTTCTGTTGGCTTTTATTTTCTCATTTTTAATTAATTATTTAATTTTTAATTGACAATAATAATTATGCATATTCATGGAGTCTATAGTGATGCTTCAATACATATAACATACAGTGGTAAGATCAGGATAATAGCATCCATCATCTGAAACATCAATCATTTATTTTTGTTGGGAATATTCAATATCCTCCTTTCAGATATTTGAAACTACATAATATATTATTGTTATTTTTGCATTTTTTCTCTTTTTATTTTGAGAGGAACTTAGATTACTGACTTGAAGTTCTGTTTTTCAAAATAAAACTTGAATGGTACACATAAACTATCTTCTAAGACTTCTTCAAGTCTACATCTTAAACCCATAGATTATTTAGAAGTGTGTTGTTTGATTTTCAATTTCTTAGGGAAATGAACAATACAAAATATTTGAAGAAAAAATTCTAGAGTGACAGAAGCATAATGCTGTAAGAAAATGTTATAAAAACACAGCAAAGTTTTAGACAGAGGTCAGCTTAAGCTACAGGGAGGAGTTTGGACTTTGAGCACTGGGAAGCTACTGAGAAGCGTATTTTTAGAAATTCAAGGAGTGTTCTGGCATAATCAAGAGGCATAAAATATGCTTCAAAGTAAATTGGAAATAAGAGTAGAGAGGGAAGATATTGATCACCCACATGACGAAAAAGCAATTATTTTCAGTCATTTTGGGAATTTTTTTTCCTACCTTATTTTAATCATATTGAGTATTTCATTATGAACAAAGACCATACCATTGTATGATATCAATTCTTCTAGATGTGTTAAGACTTATTTTACAGTTTAGATAAGTAAAATTTTACTTATTTTACTCTTTTTTATTTGAAAAGAATGTGGGTTCTAATGATTTGGAATGCAGTGTTCTATAACTGTTAATTAGGCCAAGTTCATTGATAGATTGTTCAGGTAAAATCTAACTTTATTTTTTGTCTGCTTGCTGTATCATCTACTAAGAGAAGTGTTGGAATCTCCCTACTTACTTGCAGGGTTTCTTTTCCTGATAATTCTATTATTTCTACCAGCTGTTATTTCATAGATATGTATTCTCTTTTGTAACACTTATTACATTCTGGATTGTTCTGTCTTCTTAGACTACAAACTTGTTTATTATTATGTAATGTTTGTCTTCATTCCTGTTAGTAGTTCTAGTTTTGAAGTTCACTTTTTTTTTTTAAATTAATATAGCTATTCCAGCTTTCTTTTGATTAGAGTTTGCATGGTATATCCTTATCATACATGCCTTTATATTTAAAGTGTTTCTCTTTACAAATAATTTAGTTGGGTCATAATTTCTTTTCAATCTTTGTCTTATAAATGGTATCTATAGACCACTTACTTTTAATGTGATTATTGATATAGTTTGGCTAAAATCTACCATTTTACTTGCTATCATCTATTTTTAAATTCTATACTTTCTTCTCTCTTTTTTTCATCTCTGAATACTTCTACTAGTTCATTGAGTTTTTGCTTTGTTTTATTTTGTTATTTTGAGACAAGGTCTCTGTTACTCAGGCTGGAGTACACTGATGTGATCATGACTCATTGCAGCCTTGACCTCGTGGGCTAAAGCAATCCTCCTTCCTTAGCCTCCCTGGTAGCTGGGACCACAGGTGCATGCCACCATGCCTGACTAATCTTTTTGTTCTTTTTATTTTTATTTTTTTGTAGAGATAGGGTCTCACTGTGTTGCCTAGGCTGGTCTCAAACTCCTGGGTTCAAGTGATCCTCTTTCCTTATCCTCCCAAAATGCTAGGATTACAGGCATGAGCCACCACACCCTGCCTCACTGAGATTTTTAAAATAACTTTTGCTATATCTCTTCTACTGATTATACCCCTTTTTTATACCCCTTTTAAAAAATTACTTCTAGTTGTTCTGTGGTTTGCAGTATACATCTTTCACTATTCATAATATAACTTCAAATAATATTATACTATTTCATACATAAGAATATACAGAAAGCTATTCCTTAATCCACCTTCTTGTCCTTTTTTTCTATTTTGTGACATATTTTACTTTTAGGTATTCTATAATCTCACAATACATTGTTCCTCTAATTTTCTCTCTTACTTTTAGCAGTCATCCTTTTTAGTTACTGAAAATAAGAAAAAATAAATTTTATTTTTATCTTCATGGATCCCGTTTTAAGCATACTTCACTTCTTTGTGTAGATACAAGATTTTGTCTGGTATATTACCTCTGCTTAAAAAACTTCTTTAACATTGATTTTAGTTCAGGATATGGTGGCAATTAACTATTTTGGTAAATGTTTTGCCGAGTAACTTTATAATGTAGCCTTCAATTTTGAAAAATAAAATGATTTGTATAGAATTTTGGGTTGATAGGACTTTTTTCTTCCAGTACTTTAAATATTCTATTTCATAGTCTTTATAATTGTATAGCTTTGGAGAAGAAGTCATATGTAATTCTTATCACTGGTCCTAAGGGGTCGGTGGGCATGTGTTTGTGTGTGTGTTTGTGTGTGTGTGTGTGTGTGTCTGAATGCTGTCAAGATATTCTTTTTGTCTGTAGTTTTCAGTAGTTTGATAATTATTTTGTCTGTGTACTTGACATTTATACTGCTTAATTTCTCTGAGCTTCTTGGATTCATGTTTTTGCGTTTTTCATTAATTGCTCATTATTGTTTACCAGTGTTTCTTGAAACATTTTATTTTTGTACGCTCTATTGTCTCTCACTTTCTTCTTGGATTTCAATTTAACTTATGTTAGACCCTTTTAAATTGCACCTGAGATCATGGGTGGGGCTCGGTTCAGTGCTTTAGTTTTTGTGTGTGTTAGTTTGGAAAATTCATATTTTCTATTTCAAGTTCATTGATTCTTCCTCTGGCTATTTTGAATATACTGATAAGCCCATTGAATGTATTTTTTTATCTCTATTTGTTTTATGTGTAGCATTTCCCTTTGATTCTTCTTTCTATTTTTCATCTCTGTCCTGTTGTTATCCATCTAGATTTGCATGTTGTTAACTTGTAACATTATAATCTTTAACATGTCAATTATAGTTATTTGAAAATTTCCATTCTGATATTTCCAACATTTATGTTATATCTGAGTTTAGTTATGTTGGTTGCTTTGCTTCTTAAAACTGTGTTTTTCTTTTATTTCAAGATTTTTTCTATTCATAATTTTGTTGAGAACTGGGTATCTTATGTATGACATACTTTGTTAAAAAAGACGTTGAATTTTTTTGTAGAACTTAGGAAAGTATAACTATATTTTATACTATAAAATTGGCATACTTTTTTTTTTTTCTACTAGGCTTCTTGTGTCAGAGTTTGGCTCAATCAAGTCAGGGATTGGGCTCTGTTTAGGGTTTGTTGCTGGTTTGGTTTTCTACGCTGCGTGCAAAAGCCTCAAAGTACTTTTGTGACATATTTCATTTGCAGCAAATTTTAGTTTGGCAGAGAATTTTTCTCAATGTCAACTCTACACTAAGCTCTAGGTTTTCCTTTTGTGGCGCGCATTAGAAAATAATCTCTATGTGCCACAGTAAATATCCCTTCAGTACTCCCTTGTTACCTTATTAGTTAGTGTTTTTAGCCTAGTGGTGGGATGAGTAATCTCTGTTGTTGTAGTTAAGTTTCATTTTAGGCAGACATGATGTTTCTAGGCTTCAGAAGTGTGTTTATTTCAGTGGTTTTTCCCATTGTCCAGCTATAGTTCTGGGCTCAGCATACAATCCTGCCCTTTTCCCAAATACATAGAGGTTGTTTTTCTGTTCCTTTTTCTCAAGTGCGATAAAGTTTTCCAGTGCCCTGTGGAAAAACATGTTTGTTTCTCTTGCTGGTCCACAGTCTACATTTACCAGTTCATTAAACTTTTCCTTGAATTACATTTGCTATTGTCTGGGTGCATCTGCCTATGTGTGTAACTGCTTGTGTTCCATCTTTCATTGCAGACAGTTGACTTCCTTAGACTTCAGATTACTTGTTTGTCCTATGACCTCAAACCTGTAATTGATTGTAGAAAATTGTGAGAGTGCAGATTGTCTCAGTTTGTTGGCCAGTTTTGTTTTGTTTAGGAATGCAAGACACCAGCTGTCTGTATTCTAAGAAACCAAAAGTCACAGTTTTCTTTAAATGAAGAGAGTAAATATTAGTATATTAAAGAACAACATAATATTCTTAATGTTTCACTAAGATTTCAAATAGCATAATAACATGCCCCATATGCAGGTATAATAACAGTCAATAAAAGCAGATTCAGAATAAGTGTAAATTAGCATAAAAATGTTTAAAAACTACTAACAACATATCCACTGATTTAAAGAAAATTATGTACATAATGAGTGAGTCCATGGAGAATACCAGCCCCAAATTATAAACTTTAATAAATGGAATTCTTAAATTCAAAATACAACGTTTGCAATGAAAGTTCCCCAAATTGACTTCAAAGCATATTGCAGTTTCAAAATAAGAGAATGAGTGAAGTTGAATATTTTGTGGTCATTACTAATGGAATATAGTCTTCAGTTTTATAAACCGGATTTTATATATTAATAAAAATGAGAGTCAGTATTTTCCTAGAAATTGACTAACTTTAGTATGCATAGAGAGAACATAAATTTTATATACTTTAAGTGCTAATAATTTCCTTGCATAAGTATTGATAAAATGTATGACGCAGTTAGAAAATCACTGAATACAAGTATGTGGTATGTCAAATTACTTTAGAAATATGGAAGAAGTCAAAAATCTGAAAAGACTACAATAATAATTTAAGATTATACAGTCAAATTGGCACTTGAAAGATGTAAAAGTATTTGAATAGATAATGGAATAAACACCTATATAGCACTTACTCTGTTCCAGGTCTTATTTTAAAATTTTTATACATATTGTTTAATTTTCACATCAATTTTTTGAAAAGGTAATATTATTATCTCCACTTCGCAGATGTGGAAATAGAGACTCAAAGTGAGTAACTGGCAAAAATTAGTAAGTGGAAGCCCTAGGATTTGAATCAAGCTATCCGGTTCCAGGCTGAAGCTCTTAAGGACTACATTAGGTTGCCTCAACAGGCTGAATGTCAGCCAAGAGAAATGAGATAGTATAAGCAAAAATACAGGATGGGAAGCGACCTGCCTTATTTGGAGGACAACAAAGAGATCAGTCTGTAATTAATGATTTGAGTTGGGACTTGTCGGAGATACTGGCGAGGTAGGCTAAGCTCAGGATAGTGAAGGCTGTCTCTATTGTTGATGAAACTCGAAACTGATGAGAGGCTTCTTTAAGGCACAAATAGAATTTCCTGTTCATTCCATCACTTTCAATTAATTTCTAGGCTAAGACAGAAAATGGAAATTACATCTGTTTAAGTGGTGGATGATCCTCTTTAAGTGATGGACTCAGAGCTCAAAAATATCAAAAGAAAAATTCAATTCACAAAGCACTGCTTCACATGACACAGAACAAGCTGTTAGCCCAATTGGCAATAGAGCTGCCTTTTGTGACTCCATTAATGCTTCTCAGGGGCCATTGCCTGAAAAATCTAGAATTATTTGTTTGGGAAGACTGAAAAAATATGCTTTTGTGAAACTAAGCTTTTCATAAGAAAGAAATGGCTTTATTGTCCTTGTTCTCCAATTATTATAATTTAGGAGCCCTGACCTTGCTTTAGTGCCCTGCAGTCAGCAAGGGGAAAGCACTGCTAATACCCACAATAATGATTTATTTCTGATAGACGTATGTTTTTCTACAGCCTGGCCTTATTTTATCTGCTAGTAGGTGCCCTTGACACCCTGAAAGCCTTCAACTTATGTACAAGTATTAGGTATTATACACATATGTGTATAGCCATTAGAGTATACTTAAATAACATTTTTACTACTAAAAAGAAGCTTAATAACCATAAACAATGTTGATTTCCTAAAGAAATAACTATTTGAATTCAATTTTTAGAAGTCGTAATATGTAGCCATGACTTGGTAATTTGCCCAGCAGCACAATGTACTCAGCACTAAGCATTTGTATTAATGCCAATTACTTGAAATGGTACAAGGAAAAATGAAAAACCATCCAAGATTCTAGGGTTTTTCAACTATTTCTGAGTGCTATTTTGGTTAATTAAAAGGTAAATATTTTTTCAATACATTGAGTTTAAAAACTGGTGAAAAGAGCTAAAAATCAGTGTCAGGTAAAAATCTTCAGTGAGAATTTATATCTCCTTGCTAAGATCAGGAAAGCTTTTTACTCTAAACTATAAAACTAAGGTGATTTTAGTGCCTAACATGTCAGTCGTAGAATAGTAACTCAACAAATAATTGTTGAACAAACATATTGATGAAAAGGATATATAAAAATACATGAGGCCTCAGTTATAAATACTCACATCACTAATATGCAATTTCTTACCTAGGCTTCAGGGGTAATAAAAACTGACTGTCCTACAGTGGTAAGGACTGTATTTCTCTAGTAGTATCAAGTTATTGCTGAGAGCAATATTCATGATTTTGCTCAAGGACTTTGTAACCATTGTGTAATCTAACTTTCTTAAACACTTAATTTCAGGAAAATGCCTTTTATGAAAACTGAAGCACTGCTTTTTCTTATAGAATGGAAATTGCATAACCTGCTGTTTTCTCCCTTTTTGCCTTGACTCAACAGCAATAATATCAGTTTAAGTAGTTCATATATTTGTTTTCCGTCTAACTTTATTTTTAATTTTGTTTTGTAGTTAAATGGTTATTTATCTTTATTGTAAGCTAATTTTAGCCAGTATTCAGTGTGTTATATTATTTTTTATCTAAATTATTCTGTTTCACTCCAATTATCCTGTGAGGCCATAAATGGGAACTTGATTTACAGGAGATTCTGTACTATGTAAGCAATTATTTTCAGTCATTTTAGGAATTATTTTTCCTACCTTATTTTAATCATACTTAAAATCTACAGAAAAACAAGTTCATAATTATAACAATTCTAGGGAGTATTATGATCATATTTATAAGTCAGGCTTGTTTGTGGTCATAAACTGGTTTCAATTATAACTGAATTAAATTTAATAGCTTCTTCATGAGAACCTGAATTATGCTAAATACTGTCAGCAAGCCCTTCTGATTCAAAGATGGATATGACATGGTTGCTACAATAATAAGTAAACAATTGCACCCAGTCCAATCCTGCAGGACTAGATGAAATCTTTTTGAGTCACTTTATATATGTTAAATATTCACCTTTTGATATGCATGCTGACAATACTTCCCCTTGTGTTACAAAAACTAAGCACAATAAAATAAAGCTTTATGTCGTAAAAATGTGTCTTTGCTTCCTTTTTTCAGTCTTTCTAAATTCCATATGAAAGTTTCTGTGTCTTGGCGTTCAGTTCTCTATGAAATTTCATTTAGAGAGATGAAATGATTACTAGTTTACATTAAAGGGTTTCCCTTACATGTAAATAAATATTTTAAAGGTCTTAAAATTTGACAATTCATAATAAATAGTATAATAGTAGAATGAATTAATTAAACAGAGACCTGTATGGCATGTTGCTTTGCTTTTCAACATTCTGCATTTAGTGTATGGAATGATATACCATGCAAATGATTCAACTGGGTAATTTCCAGTTGTCCTTCTAGAGTAACTCTGCTGTATATGACTACAATTTAAATGGGGTTTGAAAAGAATAACGAGAAGAGAACCAGAAATGCAAGAGTACTGTTAAATCCATAGAAGATGCTGAAAAATTTTTTTACCAACTGACCAATAAGTGGATTAAATGAATAAAATCAACAATTATATTTATCCCATTTTTATAAGGAAAAAAATTACCAGAAATTCAACAGATTTTCTTTCACAAATACCATTATGTTTACGTGCTTACTCTGTTAATGATAATAATAAATTAGCATTTTGCTTTTCTGGCATGATTCTTCATTTCACACATAACAAGTATGTAATCTTATGAACTTATTTGCAAGAATGCTTTTTTTAATTAAAATGAATGTTTTAGTGACGATTTTGCCACTGTTTCCAAGTTTAATTCTTAAAGGCACATACAACAAATTATGTTTGGGAAAATTTGACTTTCATTCATCAAAGTTAAAATTCTACTTATCAATTTACATATATTTTGATTATGACATAATTTAATTCCTTTTTTTTTTTCAACATATTTTTTTAGGTCCAAGGAATCCATGTGCAGGTTTGTTACATGGGTAAATCATGTGTTGCTGAGGTTTGATGTAAGAATGATCTCATGGGCCGGGGGTAGTGGCTCATGCCTGTAATCCCAGCACTTTGGGAGGATGAGGCGTGCGGATCATGATATGATACTAATGTATATTCCCTTTACATAATTTATAACATACTGCTATATTATATATATTGTCTTTATTAATATATTTCCTTTACTAACAGATAATTGTTTTATGTTCTCTCTATATATAGTATTTACACTAGTAACTTACAACTGAGAAGATAACTCAAATAAGAACCTAGGAAGTGCATTGACATGAAAAAAATTAAAATAGTAGCCAGGAAGCAGTATTAGTGTCACTACACTTATAGAGAGAATACTTAGAATTCTATTACTTTATTATTATTTTCTATAACACTGATGGTCTTCTATGTCTCTCTACATAGTATACTGAAATGCATTTCACATTATATTACTTAGTCTAAACTACTATTTTCCCCATTTTATATTACTACTGAGTTTGCTTTATATTACCAATGTTTGCATCAAGAAAGTGGAATTGCCTAAGGTTCAGTGATTTTTTGGGGTGAACACATCAACCACAAACTTCTTAAAGACAGAAAGGGCTCAACATTTCTGAAGAGTTTATCTCAAGGATTCCCTCAGAACTTACCTCTCTTGAGAAGTGATCTGCTTTAGATGTTTGAATTTAATTATCCAAGGGCACCCTATGTATTATTTGGAGGTTAAACTAGTCCTGAATTTGGACTCCTGAGTACTGAATTAATCCTTGAGGAAGATTTTCAGTTCTATTAATAGTATAAGTGGTTTTCTAAATCTTTTTTTTTTTTTCCTAGACACAGCTAGGTCATACTGGAACTGCAATAAAACCTCTTGCTTTCCAGGAAAACTATTCTGCACTCTTGGAGAGAGATTAAGTGTGTAGGAAGGCAAAAATGAAGGAGTACACTTCCTTAAACTGTTAAATCTATACCTTTGTATATATGGATCACAACATGCAAGGCCCTGAATGATACCATTTTTTGTTTCTTTATACAGAAGTTATCTAAAAGGGACCAATTTTACTCATTGCATTTACTCTTTACAACTGACTCCACTACCAGCATCATCATGGAAAAGTAGGAAACAAGGAGATCACATTTAAGTTACTGACAACCATTAAAATATTTTACTATTGCATTTATATTCCCCACAATTCAGGAAATAACAATCCACAATGACTTTGTGGAAACTGGCATGTAGTATTGAGAGGATGAGGGGTTGAAGGTGGAATAGTGGAGGGTGACAAGAAATAAATATTTCATAAGTACATTTAAAAGACTTGAAATCTCTACTTTTGTAATTTCTGACCTTTCCAGAATCCTAAGCTAAATGAAGGGTAGCCATGGTCTCATTCTAACTTCTAACTTCCAATAATCTATTTTTGTTAGACTTATTACCCTACAGATAGGTAAAAATGAAGAAAAAGAGTAAGTCCCCTTAAACACATTGAAAAAAAAATTCCTTAAGTGTCTTCCTTAAATACTTGACCAAATTAAAATTGTCTTCATCTGATTCCATTAAATGAAACTGATATATAATTTTTTAAGGATTCACACAAATATTTTCAGTTCCCATAGAAATATTTTACCTCATGTCTCCTGACAGTATCACACACACAAACACACAGGGAGAGTTGTTTAGTATTTGGGAGAAAACTGATGCCTAAGAGCCTCTTGTTGCTATTTTGGGTATTGCCTGCTGTCCTGGTACTAGTGCCAGCTTGAATCCACTAGCAAATAATGCAATGTTTTGAGGCAAAATCTCTATTTGTGTTTTGAGTTTTCTCATTTCATGATTTCACTAATAATTGTGAAATATTTACAGCAGTGTTTGGATCAAGTTACCTGAGGGAAAAACATCTCTGCCAGGCACATTTCCATACAGGCAGTATCACTTTTCACCAAAAAATAGAAAATAAAACCTTCCTGGAAACTAGGTCATTATGTGAATTGCCATGGAAAGCACAGTGTTTTCCTCAAAGATTAATGTGGTTGTATTTCTGACCAAATGGTTTATGTTCAATAAACTTTTATATTGATTTTAAAAGAATATATGTATACTAATTCTATTAAATGAACCATAAAGCTTAACATAAACTTCAATGTGCTATAGACTATGTGTTGTTCACAAAAATAAACTTCTATTGTATCATTTATACAACTAGCCTAATGTTATTCTATTACTCTGGGTATCTGGGTATAATAAGCACTCGATGCATTTTTATTATCATATTAAGAGCTTAAAAGAATATTTTTGCCATCTCATGACTTATATAGAATCCTGGAGATCATTTCGATAATAAATTCTCATTAAAATACAGTTCAATCAAGTCACAACTGACAATCTAATTTTCTATAAGTACATTTCATTATGCACACTTTTAATTTACATCTTACAAAAGGCTTATCTACTCATAGTTTACACAGCCTGCACTCAAAAAAATGTGAGTGCTTGGGCACAATGTCATTTTATTATCTATTCTAAGTCTTTCAATTTATAGGCTTAAAAGATATATATTTAATATAATCATTGATATGATTTAAGTTTGGTTTATAATTTTATTATTTGTTTCTGTTTGTTTTCTTTTTTTCCTATTCCTTTCTCCTTCTTTCTTTCCTGCTTTTTTTTTTTTTTTTCCTTTTTAATTTGAGGCAGGGTCTCACTCTGCTGCCCAGGCTAGAGTGCAGTTGTGCAATCATGGTTCACTCATCACAGTGATAACCTCCCTGGCTCCAGCAATCCTCTTACCTCAGCCTCTTGGGTAGCTGGAACCACAGGTGCATATCACCTTGCCCAGCTAAATTTTTAACTTTTTTTGTCAAGATGAGGCCTCACCATATCTCCCAGGCTGGCCTCAAACTCCTGGGCTCAAGCAATCCTCCCTCCTCTGCTTCCCAAAGTGCTGGGATTGAGCTACCATGCCTGGACTTCCTTCTTTTTATGTTATTTGAACAATGTTTGGAATTACATTTTAGTTTTCTATTTTGTTTTTTACTGTATCTCTTTATATAGGTTTTAAAATTTGTATCATTATGGATTAAACTGCAAATGATTAGCTTTTCACATTCCAGTTAGAGTCAGTATTTTCCCCTTCAAATATAGTTTATGTAGAATTCTGAATCACCATCTAGTTCCCCTTAACTTGTACTGTTTATGTTATATTATCTTTTGTATTATTTCTATAAACAATTAAAACCCTTAAAGTATAATTTTTTTGCTTTTAGCACTCAAACATATTTTAAATATCTTAAGAAAGAACAATCCATTATATTGACTCAGATATATATCATTTTGGTTGTTCTTTCTTGGTTCCTAATTTCCAAGTTTCCTTCTGGAGCCATTTCTATTGTATACACAAAGCTTTCTTTAGCTATTAAAGCACATCTACTGACAACAAAACAAAACAAAACAAACAAACAACCCCTTCATTTTCTTTGTCTTCATTTCATTCATGAAATTTATTTTCATTAGATATAAAATTCTGGATTGAGGGTTTCTTAAAACACTTTACTAATATCGTACCGCTTCCTTCTGGCCCCCCGTTTCTGATGGAAAATCCAGTAATTCAAATTGTTGTTCTTGTATTTCCTAATTTTACACTTTTGACATTTTGGACAAGATAATTATTTGTTGTATATATGTGGTTGGGGCGTTTGGGGGTGTTCTGTGCATTGTAGGATGTTAAATGGCGTCTCTGACCTCTGTCCACTCTCTCCTTCAAGTCATAACAAATATGCGTCGAAACATTGCCCTTGACGGAACAATTGCCCCTTGTTGAAAACCATTGATCTACAGATAATGTATTAACTCCTCTAGATATTTTCAAGACTCTTCCTTGTCTTAGTGTTCAGCAGTTACATAATAATTTATTTCAGTTAGGATTTCTGTTGGTTCCACATTTGGGTATATCTGAGTGGTTATACGTTTATGACTTTCACCATGTTTTCTGCCATTACATCTTCAAATACTTCTCAGCACTGATGTTTTTCTCCTTTTCTAGTATTGTGATGACACAAATATTAGATTTTATGTTGTTTTCCCATATGTCCCTGAGACCCTAATCATTTCTTGCTCAATAATGCTTTACTCTGCAGTTTGTTCACTTTGTTTGATTTTCAAGTTCAATTGCCAAGTTTGCTGATCCTTTGATATCTCAATTGTGCTACTGCGCCCGACTTGTGAGGCTGTTTTATCTTATTATTGCATTTTTCAGTTCTCAAATTTTTAGTTGGTTCTCCTTTGTTTTATTTTACTGCTAAGTGTTTTTAATCTTCCATTCATTTAAAAGTGTACCTTCTTTTTATAATTGCGACTTTAAAGTCTTTTTCAGATAATTCTAACATCTATGTCATCTCCCTCTTTGTTATCTTTTCCCATGAGAATTTCCTGACTCTTTCTATCCAGAGAAGTTTTATATTCTATCCCGGAAATTTTAAATGTATTTTAGGGGAATCCGAGTCTTAATTAAACCTTATAGCGGATATTTATATTTTTTGTTAGGTGAAGGCCAAAGGTTCTAACCCACTTCCAGTGACCTATGGTGCTAATGCTTGTTCCATTTTCAAAGTAATTTCTCTGCTCCTGGGATTTGTCTCCCTCAAGTGTGTAACTCAGTGTATTTGCCAGGGTGAATAATGTCCCTCATAGATACCCATGTCCTAATTCCTAGAACCTGTGATGTTACCCTATATGGCAGAGGGGATCTTGCAGATGTGGTAAAGTCAAAGACTTCAAGAAAGGGAGATTTTGATTATTCAGGTGGACACTAAATGCAACCACAACTCTCCTTACAAGTAGGAGGCAGAGGGAATTTGGACTACAGCAATAAGGGATGCAATGAGGAAAGCAAGTGACTGGAGTGATATGTTATGCCAAAGAATGCCAAGAAAGGGTGGCAAGAAGTTGGAATAGGCAAATGTTGAATCTACCCCGGTCCTCTAGAGGGAATCAACTATGCCAACCCATTTATTTTAGCTTCATATGACTTCTCACTTTCAGAAACATAAGAAAATAACTTTGTGTCATTTTAAACTGCTTTATTGTACTTTATTAAAGCACAATAGGAAATTAACAAAATGATCATATTGGCATCTGAAGTTTATCTCTTTTAGTACAGATTTCAAATCCTTTAGTATGTTGATCAGCCTGCTCCACTTAGAAGGGAGTCAGGGAGCTCACCGAAAAATTTTGAGGTTAGTTTTTTCCCATCTTCTTTATCTCTGCATAATCTCCCTGATATTTGCTGGTTTCTTTTGGCCCTCTGAGTAGAAAAATGTGTGCTTTAGTTATCTTGCTCTACTTCTGTGATTCAGAAAATGCACATGTATCTTAGGCCAAGCAGCAGGAGAACAAAGTAAGAAAAAAAAGCAAATGGATGAGGGGAGTTGCCCCACACTCTTGGAATGACACTCCACCAATTTAAGAGGAAGACTAGCTTTCCTCCGAATTGGGGCTCCTGTGGCTCCTTTGCTGTTGAGGTCATGGACTCCCTAGAATTTCTTGGCAGCAAGACTTGAGAGAGTGGAGAAAAATAATGATAAATTTCGCATTGCCTGAAAATGTTGAGTTCCATTGCCATCTTCTTGAACTGGGTTTTGGGGTCATACATACCCTTCAATGTCTCAGTCTACAAAATCAAATCCAAGGTTAAACAATAAAAGCATAGGAAAAATCTTCAATTTCCAAAATTGTTTATAATCAAAAACATAATCTCTTGAATTGTACTATGTCATTCAATTAACTTAAATTAGAAAATCACACCCATATGAACAGACTGCAGTTTATTCAAACAAACACAACTTCAAACATGCTAGATGTTTTCCAAGTATATACAACATGGGAGATAGACTTTAGATGAGAAATATTTTCATGGATTTCTTAATTATTAAACACGGTTTTCTTTTTATTTCTTTTTCTTTCTTTTTTTTTTTCTCTTTTTTTCTTTTTTTTTTTTTTGGAACAGTCTTGCTCTGTTGCTAGGCTGGAGAGCAGTGGGGAAATCTCGGCTCATTGCAACCTTCGCCTCCTGAGTTCAAGCAATTCTCCTCAGTCCCCCAAGTAACTGGGATTACAGGTGTGCACCACAATGCCCAGCAAACTTTCGTATTTTTAGTAGAGAGAAGGTTTTGCCATGTTGGCCAGACTGGTCTCAAACTCCTGGCCTGAAGTGATCCACCTGCCTCAGTCTCCCAGAGTGCTTGGATTACAGGCATGAGCCACCACACCTGGCCTAAAACATTTTATTCTAATTAGATCATGTTTAAGAGAAAATAAGAGTTTTATTCAAAGACAATGGGCACTTTTTTTGGTATATTGATTTCTGTTTAACATACTCTAAGTGGAAGAACTAGACAGTGGCCTAATATCAACATAAGTATATTTTATAATATGAATGGAAATTTCATAATAAATAAAGATATTAAGGGTGCATATAATCCATTAAGCTTACTGATATTTATGTTTTCAGCTATAAGATTATATTTGTCATAAAATGATTTTAAAATATTTTCAGTTTGTTGTTGTTAAAATGTAAGGAGATTTTAATTCTTCATGTGTCCTCTAGAAATCACGAGATAGGGATCAGAATCATCCAGCACAGTGCCTGGCATATAATAAACTCTAAGTAAATGTCAAAAACAAAAAATAAAAAAACCCAACAACTCCATGAATCTGTACCAATTAAATGCAAGCATACATGAGTATCATCCAAGACAAGTTTAGAAGTAACAGATCATGTACATCTATGAAAACATTATCTCTTGGCCATTGCTATGTCAAATGTTAGTCTTGATGGACACTTAGAGAAAAATTTGAAGATATGTTAGCTATATGAATTACTCTGACATTTTTCTACCCCAATTTAAACGCTAACTTTGATAAAATCAAATCTGTTTTCAAATACAAGTCGTTGGAATAACTGGTACCCTGTTTAGTCGATAAATTTTGTGAATTATTGCAAAAGGAAATATGCTCTAGTGGGTAAGTCAAAAACCTGTTAAATTGATGACTTAACTCATTCATTTATTCGGCAAATATTTTTAAAATGTGCTTATGTTCTGGATAAATATGATATAACTTGTCTTAAAAGAGCATAACAGCAGCTGAGTATTAAGCAAATAACTGCAGTGAATGTGATAAATACCTAAGCATAGAAACAAAGAATAGAGTGAATCATTCTTACTTTAGGGCCATAGGAAATCTTACACATATAAACTTCCCCCCAGGATCTTAAATGAGGAGAAACTTTCTAGCAATTATGGAGGCAAAGAGAAGATGGGGACATTCCAGAAAGTATCTTGAAGAAATATGGCATACTTGGCGTATACAAGTTGTTCACTGTTCAAATGATCAAATGGAGGGGAGGAGCAGAGAGAGAAATCAACATAGGTCAAATCACAGAGAGCCTTGATTATATGCTCTGTGTGTGTGTGTGCACTTAAACCTTCTTACAGCTTCATAAAGCTACCTCTCAAATATT
This sequence comes from Chlorocebus sabaeus, assembly GCF_047675955.1. Taxonomy (NCBI): domain Eukaryota; kingdom Metazoa; phylum Chordata; class Mammalia; order Primates; family Cercopithecidae; genus Chlorocebus; species Chlorocebus sabaeus. The sequence goes on from NC_132913.1 coordinate 42,271,572, forward strand.
TATTCCTAGCTCTGGCCACTTTCTTGATGTTTAGACACATAATTTCAGAGCATTTCATACTGGTACTCCATCAGTGTTTTAAAAACAATGTGTTCCAGCTGGAACTCATTCTCTGTCCCTCTCACTTCCTGTCCCATTCCACACAACTATAGTGACAAACTTGAATGCATAAGGCCCTTATCCCATACATTTTCATGAATGTTTGTGTGTGTTAGAAGCACATTTTTAAAATAAGTTGAAACTTCTGAAACTGCACTTTCCAACATTGCTTTGACACAAGACTGGGTTGAAAATTTGTGGGAAAGAAATAGTAAGGAGACTGTGCTGACCACAGACTGGATGAGGTAGGCATTTTCTGCATAAAAAGGATATAATCTAGGTTAAAAGGTTTAATTTCAGGGAAGAACAACTGCTTATAAAACTAATAAAGAACCCTGAATATACTGTCACCTATCTACATTTCCATATATCTGAATGTTTCTCCTGCCTTAACCACGTGAACAAGCTATTCAAGCAAAAACAAACAAAAACATGCAAGAGACAGAAGACAAAGTCAGAAATGCTTGGGAAAGAAGTACAAAATCAGTTTGATTTACAATATACTTTGGGCAATTTCAGTTATCTTTGGAATATAAATCATGAACAAAAGAAGGTTGGAGTTCTGTTTGTATTGCATGTTGCCCCTGTGATAATAACATTGGTTCTCCACCATAAAAATTTATTTCTCAGCTAAATAAATATTTGTCAATAGATATGTTACAGAGAAAAAATATGACTCATTTTTGACAATTCATGCTGAGAGGAAAATAAACTAATTCGCTATGTCTTGTGTGATAGTCATGCATTTTCATTTTCACTTTCAGGGTGTAGCACAGTAAATGTTTGTCGGAAATAACACTATCAGGAAATTTGATTATTCTGGAATATATTTGAGGACAGTTGAGCCTAAATATAGCCAAAACAGTTTAAAGTGAAAAAATTGCAGCAATATATCTCAAGAAATGATTTTTAGTTGTATGTACTCCGTTTTCTTACAGTTAAATGTGTCTATAGAAAAGATATAATTAACCTAAATGTTTTCAAATTTTTGAATGTTTGCTTCACTCATAAAATGTTTAATACTAGTTGGTATACTTGTTTATGTAATTAGCATTCATTAGTATGTCCTGCCTGTAACAAACAAACAATGTCACAGAACAATAATTTTATAAAGCAAGTAAGAAAGTTTTCAATTTTCAGTTTACCTAAGAATTGTTTCAGTTAGGGTTTACCATGAAGTCAAAATATTTTTCTTTTGTATAAATTGTAAGTATAGATTTTCCTAATGATTAGTGTACTCTCTAGCAAGAGATAAATTAGCATCAGTATTACTATTCTGATAAATATTCCTCATTCACATCAAATTTAATTTGGCTTGAGTAATAAACCTTTATTTTGATTGAGCTTAGTCTTGATTCTCAGACTTTATTAAATAAACCATGCATGTAATTTACTTTTCTTTCCATTAAATCATGACTCTCTAGGTCACGAAGGTTATAGTCACGAAATCTCACAACAATTTTATCTTTATAAGATTTGTTTTCATCATTTCTCATAAATTATATATTTTTAGACTGTCTATTACTAGGTGAAGAATTCCTTTTGTTCAGTTCTGCTGTCACTTTTTGTATCTACTGATTGATGTGTCTTAAATGATATATATAATATTTATTTGGTGATTTATGATTTTTATTTTTTTAAATTATTTTGTCCTTTCAAGATAATTAGATTTTAAAATTTTACTTTGATAATATTGATCTTGGATTGCTATCTTAACAAATATATGGCCACATTTAAATATTTTGCTAAAAAGCAGTAGTTTTAGTCTTAATGTATTCAAAAGGGTCATAATTATATGTTAAATAAGATATTAAAATTAACATTTTATATATATTTTATGCATATTAACATGTTTAATTTTCATAAATGAGCTTATGAAATACAGAATGATACTGCCATAAGCCAGATTTTTACCTGGAAGTAAAGAATATCTATAGACTGAAAGGAGTGCTTCAAGTAGAGTAAGAGTGATATGCTGTGAGAATACACAGGCCAGGTTTTCTACGCAGGCAGCAGGCAGATGGTAGGGGTGGTTTCTCAGAAGAGACAGAACAGAGCTGAATTTCAGGAATTAACAGCAGCCAACTAGGAGCAAATAAAATGAAAAGCCATTCTCTATTGAGTGAACTCTATATGTAACACCACAAAAGAAAAACATAAAAATAAGAGAAATTATGATATTCAAGAATTGCTAAGGTAGTTCTTGTAGACATAAACCATAGAGAGTGTAGCCAGCAAGAGCAAGAGGTTAGAATGAACAAGGCATTTTGGTGTTTATATCACAAAAGCTATATGTCAGCACATTCCTGTGTTGAGGGAGTTACTCCAAAAGTCCCCTGTTTCCTAGGTGACCATATATCCCACATCCCTGAATCCTATCCAGAGTTGAAAGGAGTAGGCAGAGCATCTGAACAAAGCCAGCCAGGCAATTTGTAGAATCGATAACCTTTTGGGTTTTATAATCTAGCCATTCTAGATATCTGAGAAATTAATATGCCCATCTCCCTTTATCAAAATTTTTAGTCAGCACTTATGACTGTACAGATTTGCAGAAGAAACTTGAATGTATTAGACATGGGCAGAAACTCCGGGTCTGAAAATAAAAAGCACAGAAAAAAATAATGTGAATATGCGTATATTAGAGATACTATTTTGTGGTCAATGTCAAAAAAACTGAATTGCATTTAATAAGGAAAAAGAAATACTGCTTATCATCAAATAGTACTGAACAATGGGAAATATAATTTATCTTACATTACTGATATATTTATGAATATCTGACAGTTAATTAAAATATTTTTAATGTTATGGATAGACTTGGGCTGGGATGTAATATTTACGAGTTGGTCCATTTATAAAACTCTTTTGAAATTTCAATCCATATTTTATTGGTTTAATTAGTTTGGATTAATTAGTTAATTAGTGTAGAATTCCAAGGTAGATTTCAAAAAAGATTGATACATATTTTATTCAAGAATTAATCTGTCTGACTTTTAGTTGTATAATTACTTTTCTAAAGCACACACAAATAATGAAAATACTCTAGGGTAGACTGGCATTTGTTATGTAACTACTAAATGATTTATTTATTACCATAAATTAATTAATTTTTAAAATGACTGTAAGAGATTTTTATAATCTATAGAGAAAGAAATCAAGAGTCAGAAAAATTAAGTAATTAATCCAATGTCAAATAATAGAGCATATGTTTCTATTTTGGTCTTATTTAAAGATAATATTTTTTCATATAGCACTCTATAGAGTATTTTATTGATAAAATGGACATTTGTGCCCTTAACAAGAATTATACTTTTTAAACATCAAAAATTCTCAACTTTCTTTGAAATTCACACAGACTTATTTGTTACACAAAGTTGAACCCTCTTGCCTTCTACCGAAACCATAGTGCTATACTGATTTCATAACAGGTCATAATTAGTAATATGTGGTGGGTTCTAAGAATAATAATTTATAATTATATCAACTAAAATATGTTTAAAGTAATTATACAGCTGATTTTAAGTCAATTGTGCTCAACTCTGGCTATGCATTATACTAGTAATGGTAAATTTTTAAAAAAATCCTTGCCTAGAGCCCATCATACAGCATTTTTATCAGAAACAATGAAGAAGGAGAAAGGGCATCAGAATTTCATGAAATTTTCTATGTGATTTGATCGGTCAACTAGAATTTTGAAGTAGTACTTTTAAATTTGAACCTTTTATTCAATATAATACTGGAAGTCCTGGCCAAAGCTGTTAAGTAAGAGGAAGAAAAGTAGGGCATTCAACTGGAAAGGAAGAAGTCAAATTAGCTTTGTATACAGATGACATGATCTTATATGTGGAGAAACCTAAAGACTCCACCAAAAAAACTGTTAGAACTGATAAATGAATTCAGTAAAACTTCAGGATACAAAAATCAACATACAAAACCAGTAACATTTTTGTATGCCAACAGTAAACATACTGAAAACAAAATCAAGAAAGTAATCTCATTTACAATAGCTACATAGAATATAAAATACCCAGGAATTGATTTAGTCAAAGATGTGGAATATCTATCTACACAAGGAAAACTATAAAAAACTGATGAAAGGAATTGAAAAAGATACAATAAATGGAAAAATATTCCATGATCATGCATTAGAAGAATTAATATTGCTAACATGACAATACTACCTAAAGCATTTTATGGATTCAATGCACTCCTTATCAAAATACCAATAACATTCTTCATAGAAATAAAGAAAAATATCCCCTATGTTGGGAGGCTGAGGCATGCGAATCATGAGGTCAGGAGTTGAGACCAGCCTGGCTGACATAGGGAAACCCCGTCTCTACTAAAAATGCAAAAATTAGCCTGGCGTGGTGGCACGCACCTGTAGTCCCAGCTACTTGGGAGGTTGAGGCAGGACAATCGCTTGAACCCGGGAGGTGGAGGTTGCAGTGAGCTGATATTGTGCCACTGCACTCCAGCCTGGGTGAAAGAACAAGACTCATCTCAAAAAAAAAAAAAAAAAATCCTAAAATTTTTATGGAACTGCAAAATACCCCAGATAAAAGCTTTCCTGAGCAAAAAGAACAAAACTAGAGGCAGCACACTTCACATATGAAACTATAGTAACCAAATTAGCATGGAAATGACAAAAAAATTGACACATAGACCAGTGGAACGAAGTAGAGAACCGAAATATAAATCTGTACATTTACAGCGAACTCATTTTAAACAAAGACACCAAAAATGTACAATAAGGAAAGAGCAGTTTCTTCCATAACTGGTGCTGGGAAGACTGTGTAACCATATACAGAAGAATGAAAGTAGATCTGTATCTCTCACCATTTACAAAAGCCAAATTGAAATAGATTAAAGATTTTAATCCAAGACCGAAGCTATGAAACTACTAGAAGGACATATTGAAAGAACATCCCAGGACATTGGGTCTGGGCAAAGAACTTCTGTGTAAGATCTGAAAAGGACAGACAACAAAACCAAAAATGGAAAAACAGAATTACACCAAGCAAAAAGCTTCTGCATAGCAAAGGGAACAATCAACAGAGTAAAGAAACAACCCACAGAATTAAAAAGAAAATGTGCAAACTATCCATCTGATAAAGGATTATAACAATATATAAGATTATCAAACAATTAAATAACAAAAACCCAAATAATTCAATTAAAAAAGTGACAAAAGGTCTGAATAGACATTTCTCAAAAGAAGACAATGCAAATGGCAAACAGGTATATGAAAAATGCTCAGCATCAATAATCGTTGGGGAAATGCAAATCAAAACCACAATGAACGATCATCTCCACCCAGTTATAAGGACTATCATCAAAAAGATGAAAAATAGCAAATGCTGATGAGGATGTGGAGAAAGGGGAACTCTTTATATACTTTAGGTGGGAATGTAAATTAGTACAACCATTATGGGAAACTATGAAGATTCCTCAAAAAACTAAACATAGAATTGCCATATTTCTGAGCAATTCCACTATTAGGTATAAATCCAAAAGAAAGGAAGTCAATATTATCAAAGAGATATCTGCACTCCCATATGTATTGAAGCACTATGCACAATAGCCAAAACATGGAATCAACATAAGTGCCCATCCATGCATAAATGGATGAAGAAAATGTGGTATATATACACAATGAAGCACTATTCTGCCATAAGGAAAAAAATAATGAAATTCTGTCATTAACAGCAACATGGATGGAACTGGAGGTCATTATATTAAGTGAAGTAAGCCAAGCACAGGAAAAATATCATTTCATCACTCATATGTGGGAGCTAAAAAGGTAGATCTCATGAACATAGAGAGTAGATTGGTTGAAAGTAGATTGGTTCCCAAAGGCCAGTAAGGGCAGGGAGGAGTGGGGAATAAAAAAAAAAAGTTGATTAATATGTACAAATATACACTTAGAGCACTTTGGGAGGCTGAGGCAGGAGGATCACCTGAGGTCGGAAGTTCAAGACCAGCCTGACCAACATGCAGAAACTCCATCTCTACTAAAAATACAAAATTAGCCAGGTGTGATGGCACATGCATGCAATCCCAGCTACTCGGGAGGCTGAGGCAGGAGAATTGCTTGAACCGGGAGGCGGAGGGTGCTGTGAGCCAAGATTCTGCCATTGCACTCCAGCCTGGGCAGTAAGAGTGAAACTCTGTCTCAAACAAACAAACAAACAAAAAACAAATATACACTTACATAGAATAAAGAAGACCTGGTGTTCAACAATACGAGTAAGGTGACTATAGTTAACATTAATCGATTGTACATTTCAAAATAGCTAGAAGAGAATAATTTGAATATTCCTAGCATAAAGAAAAATATTTCAAGTTATGGGCAACTCAATTACCCTAATTTAATTATGTAAATGTAACAAACTACATGTTTCCCCAACGAATGTACATCCATTATATGCCAACAAAAATAAATAAAACTTTTAAAATCTCAATATATAAAAAAAATTGAGTCTGAATGATAGTATCCAAAATCTAACATGAGAGAATAACGTAACAAACTGATAGGTTTTGGGGTTTTTCTTAGCTTACTATGCTGTGCAATGGCAGCTTGATGCAGTTGTCACTTGTTATAATCTATTGAGTGAATAGATTCCCCTGTAGGGGATAATGTTTCAAACTGTGTTGCTAATCTATCCAGTGTATGACTTTCAAAATGACATACGGCATGTTGTCATTTTAAAGCTACTTAAGTAACAGACAATTCTTTCCATTAGTATATCAACAAAAATTTCAATTATTTAAATTATAGGTTCACCTAGTTAAATTGCCTCTTTCTAGCTTTTGTTTTAATAAATGTATAATATGTACTTGATACAATACAAAAATATTTATTATGTTATTTGTTATTTCAAAACAATTGATTTTAATGGATAAGTGATTAATTTTACAAAGTGCCTATGAACTTATAAATACAGATTTAAAGCAATGATATTTGAGGAGCAATCTAATTTTCTCCCTGAAGGAAAATAACATTATTTAAGTGCAAATATATAAATAATTTAGTAGAAACAAACAAAAGGGAAGTAGAAAACATATGATAAGATCAGACATAGTGAATATAGCTATGTGATGTTTGAAATAGGATTGTTAGAGAGGGAGATAAATCTTGAAGTCTTATTAGCTTGCATGCTTTCCATTAATGTAGATGAAATATATATGAAATTCACAATAAACCATTTTTATCCTTATTTATGCACTTTTTGAAATGTTTAAATATAATTCAAGCAAAACCTTATGATATATTGCATAATTTCTATGTAGTATACTGTTAATATCTCAAGATTCTTCTCCTCTAGTAATAAAAGAGATTATATATTCAATATTTGTTATTACTTCAATATGTATAAAATCCAATATTCACATTAGTACTTCTAATGAGTTAGTTTTGTAAAAATAATATAAGGATTAAATACTACATATTACTTTAGTATTATACACATTATTGACATATATAAACAAATTACTTCTTGAGTGTATTTCCTGCAGATTAATTGTTGCTTATTGTGATTGCTCTGTGCTTTTCATATTCATGAATCTTAGAAATTAGAACTTGGGAAAAGGTAATATTTATCACAAAAATATATTATTTTCTTTATAAAAATGGTGATACCCTAGAGGCATCAACTACATATTCTACAAGAAATAGACATTAAATAATTGACTAAGGAAACATACGATAAGAAATTTATAGGAATAATTACCAGTTACAAATTAATAACATAAAAAACTCACCAAACACTAACTTTACATATTCATTTGTCCATCTACATATAGGATAAAAGCATTTATGTCCTGTAAACATAAAGCAACATTATGCAATAATGCATTAGTTAGGGCATACTTTGTAAAAAGAATGACTGGTCTCAGGAAAAAACGGTTTTAATATTTGAAGTTGCCTAAACAGTGTTATTACATGTTTTTTTCTTTTCATATTTATGTGGCAATTGCTTTAAAATATTTTGATATACTCACTTTATTAACATATTTCAAGTGGAAGAGTTTTTAATTATAAAATTTCTCCCTGACTATATTTTTTCTTATTTCACACTATTCTTTTAAATCTCACAAAATATTCCAAATATATTTTTTAAAAATATATAAAGTAATATCAGAACTTACATTTAGAGTCTCTTTTTTCTTTGTAAGCATACATATATATTCACACAAACACATAAAATTAAATATATATGACAAAATTAAAGACATTCTTTTAGTGTATACTCTTTGTATTTGACAACAAATTATTTTTATTGTATCTGACTAAAGTTTATATTGAAAGAAAAATGAGAATTTGAAAGAAGGCATCAAGACCAATTGAATGTGAATTTAATGTTCTGTTGCATTTTATATTTAATTTTAGTGTAATTAAAAAATTAAACCAATCACACTTAACATCATTTTTGAATTAAAAAAGCATTTTTGGTGAATGGAACTCTAGGGAGTGACATTCATCTTAAATGTACTTCTAAGTTTGACACCAAGCACACTATTTTGTCCTTCCCAAACAGATTCATGCATTTATAACTTCATTTATCATTGGTTTTAATTGACTCTTATTGAAGTGTATTTTGCTAAGCCTTCATATTTTGAAGTTTCATTCTCCCAAGTAAAATTGAATTGCAAATATGAAACTTTGTTGTGTATGTTATTTTTAAGAAAAATTATCCCTTAAGCTGACCTCCTACTTGAGTTCATTTTGTTCAATCTAATTAGTCTCAATGAGATTTTGCCATTTATTATAAGCTAGAATGAGTATTTTCAAGAGGGTGATATTATGTAGTTTATGACAATGGAACTAACTATGGAACTAATTAACCATATCCACTGTCCTTTCTTAGAATTCCTATGATAGAGTGCTTGTGTTTTCTTGCAGTACCACTTTATCTCATGATCTAAGAACTAAGTTGTCTCTAAGTTGTCCGGCTATCTTTCACAGCATCTCTGCAAAGATTGTTCATCAAATACTTTAAAATAGGACTATTTCCATTTTAATTTGATTAGGTTTTTCCTGAATGACTAAGGATGATTTCAGTGTCCATGAATGTAAAACTTGTAATGCCCCTTGATTCTCTCTATGTTGGAAGACAAAATGTCCAGCCTATGACTTGCATAGAATAAGCTTTCTGTTGTTATATTTTAAGATTACCAAGTCACCTGAATATGAGTTTTTAAATCATTGGATGAAAAGTAACATGAAAACCACCAGAGCTTTTGAAGCACAACTACAAGTGAATTTTAAAAGGTTTTAGGTTTAAATATCATTAACTCAAGGCCAATTTTAAGAAAATTTTCCATGTATGCAGTTGAGTCATGTAAACAAGTAGAGCTTACCAACACAAAAAATTCTCCTCCTACTGTTCACACTTTACAGGCAACATTAACTTTATAGGTCATTTCTCCTACCCAGGATGCCAAACATAGAAAGAAGATTAACCGAAAATCTCACCAAAACTGAATATAATAAAATTAATCAATAAGCTATCAAGAAAACAGCACTTTCAGCAAAAATTCATCAGGAACACACCTTGAAGTTAACAAGTATTACTTGTTGCAGTGAGGGACAATATATAGCCTGGGGAAGATGTGCTTCTCAGTAAAAGTTATTAGAGTAAAACCTCTATAGTATTTGCACTTTGGCTAGGTAATTTGTGGGAGTGTCTAAGGAAGCAGGGATTTGCTCTAAATTGAATGCTGACATTAATTAGGGGCAATTCTATCATTCAATATCTCAATGAATCTACCCTATAAGGAAGGAAGCCTGGAACGAAGATAAAACTGTATTTGTTGCAGAATTCAAAATCACTCATTTTAGCCAAGAGAGCAGACTTTGTGAAATAGTTTTGTTTTTTCTCTGTTTATCAAAGTTTCAGAATATCCTTATCCAATCTTAGTATTCTGCAAGATGGTTTATGTCCAAATGGGGAACAAAATGGTCAGCTTATAATGAATGACACTGACATTTAGGTGGAAGCATCAGATCAGTTTCTGATACCAGAGGCCACTGTTATCTTTCGTATTAAGAGTAAGTCTTCAATTTCTTAAGATTATGCTGTGAGAACAACTAAGAAGGGTCATGCCACCTGCCTGCACAAGTTGCCATTGTGGTTGCTGTCAGTTGGACTCAAGTAACAGCAACAGGCAATGTTATCACTTTGATTTCCATCACTTTATTTATTGCAGTGGGTTGTTGTTTGTTTTCTCTTCATTGGCAATTATTATTTGGTTATTTGAATCAGCACATATCTAGAAACATCAGAACCAAATGTAGGAGTCAATTCTCTGCATTTGCTTTATCTTTTTAAATATGATATCTTTGATATATCTTTCATGTTTTTGAAACTCTCCAGTGTCTTGAATTCTTTTTTTTTTCAAATTTTCCACCTTCCATAGTCATTTTCAGTGAGAATTTAGCCTGAAACAAACTATTCTACAATTACTTCAAGCAGAAATCTCTTTAATTTCTTTTTATTTTCTTCCTCCATAATTTTCAGTTTCAACAGATTCTATAATTGGTAAAATTGTATTTGTCTCTCCACTATACTAACAAGAGCAGAAACCAGTCCTTTCTCAGAAATTCCCACAAAAAGTTCGACATCTGAAACTGATTTTGCATGCAGAGCTCACTGGGGCTCAGAGTTGTAGGGGTGATGAGGTGATGGGTGCAAAAGCACCACTTGCTTCCACTTAAATTATTTCCTATACATCCAAGTGCCTGTACTATAAGCCCAAAGATCTGTATAAAACCATGATATCAAAAACAAATATTTTCCAGAAAGAATAATTATTTATAAAAATTCTACTAAAAACAGCTCACGACATCAAGAACCAGACAAAGCACAAACTGAATGAGCAAAGGCAATCAACTGATGCCAATACAAAAATATTTTATATGTCAGGATATACTGACAAGTATTTTAAAGCAGTCATCATAAAAATGCTTCAAGAAACAATTTTACATTCATTTGAAACAAATAAAGAATTATAAATCTTGGCAAATAAATGTTTTAAGAATAAACCAAATGGAATTATAACACTGAAAAATATAATGACCAAAATAAAAACTTGATGGATGGACCCAATAGTAGATTGGAGAAAATAGGGGATAGACTCAGTGGCATTGAGGACAAGTTAATATAATTGACTCAGTCAGGAACCTGTGCTACTTTTAAGTTTGGTAACAACTTTACAGTAGCAAGTAATAAATCACACATTGCCAATATGGGAATGCCAATTTGAATTACCACTGATTTTTAATCTGAAATCACAGAATACAGAAGAAAGTGGAACATCTTTCAAGTGCTGAAAGAAAACATCTATTTATCTATAAAATACACATGCACACTTATATGTACATTGGAGAGAGATATATGTCCAGTATTCATTCTATCAGAGTCCTGAAATAAGAAGAGAAAAACAGTAGGGTAAATAGAATATCCAAATAAATAATAGCTGAATTCTTTCTGAAACTGGTGAGACAAATGAAAACTATTCAAGAAGCTAAATAATCCCAAATAAGCTAAACTCAAAGAAATCTATGTCAATATACATAATAATCAATCTTCTCAAAAGTAAAGACAAAGCAAAACAAGTTAAAAGTAGCAAGAGATAAATGACACATTGCCAACAGGGGAATGCCAATTTGAATTACAGCAGATTTCTAATCTGAAATCACAGGAAGCAGAAGAAAGTGGAACATCACTTTTCAAGTGCTGAAAGAAAATAACTATCTATTTATGTACATATCTGTGAAGATAAAGATATTGTATTAGTCCATTTTCATACTGCTGTGAAGAACTACCTGAGACTGTGTGATTTATAAAGGAAAGAAGTTTAATTGACTCACAGTTCAGCATGGCTGGGGACGCCTTAGGAAACTTACAATAATGGTGGAAGGTGAAGGGGAAAGCAAAGCACCTTCCTCACAAGGTGGCAGGAAGGAGAAGTGCCTAGTGAAGGGGAAAGAGTCCCTTTTAAAACCATCAGCTCTCGTGAGAACTCACTATCATGAGAATAGCATGGGAGAAACCACTCCCATGGTTCAATTACTTCCACCTGCTCTCTCCCTTGACACATGGAGATTATGGGGATTATGATTACAATTCAAAATGAGATTTGGGTTGGGACACAAAACCTAACCTTATCAGATATGTCTGGCAAGATAAATATATCTGTGAATAAATATATTTGATCTTAAATATAAAATGCTTTATCTGGTAAAAATATGTTTTATGAATGAGGGGAAAGAAAAATATTTGCAGATTGAGGAAACTAAGATAATTTGCCTCTAGCATCTCTACCATTAAAGAGTGGTTAAACAAATTTCATCAAACACAAATAAAATGGTTTTAGAAAAGAATAGTGGAACATCAAAATGAAGAACAATGATAAGAGCAAAAAGATGGGAACATAAAATAGATTATCTTTATCCTCATGAGTTTTATACATTATATTTGATGATTGAAACAAAAATGATAATGCTATCTGATATTCAAGGCAGTAATAGTTAAAGTAGGGTAGGGTAGAGCGAGCTTAAATGAAATCAAATTTCCAAACTTCACTTGATACTAGTAGATTATGGTAAGTCACAAGGTATTTTGTGACTAGTGACTACTAATTAAAGTATACTGAAAAACACTAGAAATCATTGAAGGTAAAATTCTAAAAAATAGTCACACAATCCACAGAAAAGAAATGAGGAATAGAGGAATAAAAATTAGAATAAACAAATAAAACACAAATAATAAAATGACAGAATTTGTAATAACAAAAGCCTGAAAATAACCTAGTTGCCCTTAAATGAGTGATATAACCTATGACATATTTATACCATTATGTACTTTTCAGCAACCAAAAATAACCGACGATTAATACATAGAAGAACTTTAGTTAATCTCAAGAGAAAAGTACTGAGTAAAAATGCATCAATCCCCAAAGATAAAACATTGTATATAAATTCATTTACATAGAATTATTGAAATGACAAAATTATAGAATAGAAAATGGATTAGTTTTGCCATGGATTAGGACCTGGGAGGGTGGCCAGGGAGATAGGTATGGTAATAAAAGTGCAACACAATAGATCCTGTGGTCATGGAACTATTCTCTATGCTGACTGGGTGATGAATACATAAATCTACACATGATGCATTTCATAGATGTAATACACACATACACAAATGAATAAAAGTGACCTCAGAAAATCTGAATAAGAGTAGCGGATTGTATCAATATCAATACCTGGTTGTAACATAGTTCTATAGTTCTGTAAAATGTTACCATTAGAGAAAACTGAGTAAATGGTACACAGCATTTCTCTGTGTTATTTCTAACAACTCCATATGAATGCACAATTATCTCAAAATGTACAATTATCTCAAATTAAAAGTTTCTTTCAATAATGAAAAGAAATATCAGCAATGCATTTCTATTTTAAAAGAATGTTAGCTACCTAAGTGATTACTTCGTTTTATACCTAGATGGGTACTTTTGCCTTAAATTATTTTTGCCTTTTGTCCAGCAAAGAATTGTGCTATTTTTGTAAGCTCTAAATCAATCATTTAAAGCAGTTATCAAATCAAACATAAATATAAACAATAGATTTTTCTACATAATAGATCAACGTCACCTTGATCCTCTCATTTGTTTTCATCAAAATGGAGAAGAATTGAGTGAAATGTAAACTTAATGATTACAATGTCCTACATTTGAAGATTCTTGGGCGATAACTCTAGAAAAGTGAGGGAAAATTAAGATCAAACTTCTTTTTGGTAGATCATATTATTGTTCAAAAATGTCCAGTCTCCCTTTATACATCTTGCTACAGAAGAAGTATATATTTTAGATCACAGAATTGAGACTTTGTTATCTGAATTGCTTTGTGAAATAAAAAGTGAGTAATAAAGAACCTGTAACATGTGCCACTTAGAAACATTAAGAGCTATCTCATCATCTGCCACATCTCCCATTTCCCCCTGCTGTCACCCTTAGTTTCAGAGCAGAGAAAATATACAATTGATACAAGACCAATCTGCCACAGCAGAGAGAAATAAACATTTTATTGTTAGCTATAGGAATTGAAGACATTACTTTGTTTTGGACTAATGTAGCCCAAGCGAACTGATATTTTTTAATTTGACTACTATATCCAAGCACTTATATGGAAACTAAGGATTGATTCAGGCTCATGAATTCATGTGTGTACCTCGGGGACGCCTGCTCCACATAAATATATTTTCCAGGGAACTTGACTCCAGTTTCTATAAACAAAATAATTTAAACTACATTTATTATGGAGATAATTATAATGTGTATATTAATGACCACCTTTTTCAGTATTGAATATTTCTCATAGTTTTTGATGAGGCATTGCCAAAAGAAACTTTATTCATTAATATTAACTGAATAAAAATAGTTGTGAGTCTATGTTGGAGTTTTTTTTTACTTTCCCCTCTACTAGTTGTCATTTCTTTTACTGTTCCATCTCTGACAGCATCTTTATTTCTTCTCTTTGTGCTCTCTGTTTTTTATTGTTGCTGTTGTTGTTGCTTGTTTGTTTCTAACCAACTATGAAGGAGGGGACTAAGAAAACATAAAGGCAATGATTGAAGTCAATAATTATTTCATTTGTGAAAACTCTGATTGTTCATTTCTTTTATGCTTGGATTCTTGCTTATGGTTCAGATTTTGAAATTATTTCAGTTACTTACAACATTATCATATCTGATAGGCATTTGCATGTAAAACATTAACATCTTATAAAAACATAATTAAAATAATTTTTTATTTGTATGAGTTATTTGAATATTTGCTAAAAGTAAAAAAAAAAAAAAAAAAACAAACAAACCCCAAAACCTCTGAATCTGTATGTGCAATCAAGGGACATATTAAGAAATCTTAGAATTTAAGATCAATTTCTTGAGGAGTAGGACCACTTTTTTTTCTATTTCCATAGAAAAATTATCATATTTCAGTATAAATTATCAATATTCACCTTACAAATATAATTCAGTAAAGGACGCAGACATACAAGGCATGAGGTTAAAAGCGGAGGTTTAATAGGTGAAAGAAAGAGAAAAGCTTTCTCTCTTGCAGAGAAAGAGGGGCTCCCAAGTGGGTCTTCTGGCTACATGGTGAAATGCACAGGGTTTTATAGATGAGCATGAGGAGGTGGTGTCTGATTTATATAGGGGACTAGAGACTGATCAGACCAGGTGTGCCATTTGCACAGTATGCAAAGAAGATGGCCACCCCACCCTAATATTTTATTATGCAGATGGTTTCTCTACCTGGCTGGCAACATGTGCACATGGTTTACTGTACACATGGTTGACAAAGAAAAGGGAAGATGGAGCCTCCATGTTGAACTTGCCTGGCCCCCAGGTAGCCTTTTCCTTTTGGTATAGCTGCTGGCTTTTCTGTCTGCAGCTTGATTTTTCAGGCTGCTGTTTGTTAGAAAAGAAATGATTTGGGGGCTGCTTTTTATAAAAAGGGAAACCTTGCCAAGGGCTCTCTTATCCTCACTAACTGCCTAAATAATTTCTTTCTAGCTCCTGAATATATTTATAAGGTGAATAATTTCTTTCTAGCTCCAGATTTTTGAGATCTGTATACACATTTTCTCTGTTTTTCAGTTATTTTAATTCTAATTCATATTTTTTTCTCTCATTCTGACACACTTTCTACAATCCTCTGTGTTTACTGTAGCATGTCTTCAATTCATTAATAATACCTTTCTTCAACTTCTGAGGTCCAGTCATTTCTTAGTAACAATATTTACCTTGATACATATTTATGTTAATGTTACCTAACAAAGCTAAATAATAAATTGATAATTAACACTTTCATGAGGACATCAATAAGAGAAGATGGAATACTGAAAATTAGTCTCCCTCTTGCAAGCTTTGAAAGAATGATGACACTTTCAACTATTTGACAAGGTTTAATTCAATAGCATGTTAATAATTTTTAAATCTAAGCTGAAAGACCAAAGCATTTGGGCGAGATTTTAGGAGAAAAAAAAACGGCAAGGACATTGAGTCATGTGTGCAGTAGCGTTCTGTAAAGTATAAATGTTGCACAAAGGTATTATTAGAACCCATGAATATATTTTGACAAAAACCATAATTTAGTGATGGAAAGGGAATAAAATAGCTAATGTTGCAAATATTGCTGTGTTTTTAAATTGTCTTTATGTATTATCATAAACTCTGATTCACACATGAAATTTGTGATCCTTCCTCCATGATTCTCCTGTTCAGAAGTCACTCTGCAATAATCAGATTACCTAGGATTTTTCCCAAGATCTCATCAACATTTACTCGTTTCTAAGTCTGTTCCCAGGAACAGACTAAGAAGGTCTCACTTTTAGAAATGGACTCAATGTTTTGGGTTGTAAATAATAGGAAAAAAAAAAAAAAATACCTACACTGGGGTAGTTTAATAAAACAGAGATTTTTGAGATCTGTGAAAGTGTATTTTTCCTTTCAACTCATTGAATTTTTTTGATATAGAAAAAAATATTTATTTAGAATTTTAAAAATCACAACAAATCACACATTAAAAAATGTACAAGTAGACCGGGCGCAGTGGTTCACGCCTGTAATCCTAGCACTTTGGGAGGCCAAGGAGGGTGGATCACGAGGTCAGGAGATTGAGACCATCCTAGATAACATGGTGAAACCCTGTCTCTACTAAAAATACAAAAAATTGGCTGGGCGCGGTGGCTCACGCCTTTAATTCCAGCACTTTGGGAGGCCGAAGCAGGCGGACCACGAGGTCAGGAGATCTAGACCATCCTGGCTAACACGGTGAAACCCCGTCTCTACTAAAAATGCAAAAAATTAGCCGGGCATGGTGGCAGGCACCTGTAGTCCCAGCTACTTGGGAGGCTGAGGCAGGAGAATGGCGTGAACCTGGGAGGTGGAGCTTGCAGTGAGCGGAGATCGCGCCACTGCACTCTAGCCGGGGCGACTGAGCCAGACTCCATCCCAAAAAAAAAAAAAAAAAAAAAATACAAAAAATTAGTTGGGCGTGGTGGCGGGTGCCTATAGTCTCAGCTACTCAGGAGGTTGAGACAGGAGAATGGCTTGAACCCGGGAGGCAGAGCTTGAGTGAGCCAAGATCGCACCACTGCACTCTAGCCTGGGCGACAGAACAAGACTCCGTCTCAAAGGAAAAAAAAAAAAGAAAGAAAGAAAGAAAAGACACTTGCAAGTACTAGACATCACCAAATCTAGAGAGAGAGAGAAAAAAAAAAAAAAAAAAAAAAAAAAAAAAAAAAAAAAAAAAAACATTATTTTTAAAATGAATTAACTGCCTGATATACCTCTGTGATACAGTTTTAACTGCCTGATATACCTCTGTGATACAGTTTTCAGATATATTGTGGCTTTATACCCTGATTTCCTCTTCATATGAAAATGATTTTGTCACATTATGCCTTCTACAGTTAATAGCTATTTCAGTCTTTTCACTAGGAAAGTTGATCAAAATTTGTTTTTATTATTGATAGTTTAGAAGAATTGCTCTCTAGTCCACAACACATTATGGAGAAAGTCACTTTTTTTTTTAAATTGTTGTAAAATTTGAAGACATCTGTATCAAATTTTCCTCACATATAAAAGCTAAGATGTGGGAGGATTTCCCACATTCTACTTTTATATCCGTACATCTCAAGCCCCATGACCTATATACATCCATGTTGGGCTCTGAAGTATACATTTATTTGGTGATATAATTTATTTCCCTCTACCTTTGTGTCACAGTACTGAGTGGACCAGCTGACTGCAGGTCTTTGAGCAACCAAAGTAGATGTCACTATTACAATGGGCTTGAATGCTCAGAAACCACATAACTGTATTCCACTTAACTAACTCAATTCCTTTTTGCCTAGATCCCTAAAATACCCTCAAATCCTCCAGTTCTTCCAGACACGAGGGGAATTATGACAAAGGGAAGTTGGAATATAAAGTGGCCGCAGTCTTGCCTTGGTTTGGGCTGCAGTAACAAAGGATCATAGACTGGGTGCCTTGTTAAAAAAAAAAAAAAAAAAAAGAGAGAGAGAGAGATTTATTTTTCACAGTACTGGAGGTCAGAAGTCCAGGATCAGGGTGCCAGTGTTGTCTGGTGTTGGTGAGAACTCTCATCCAGTTTCAGACTACTGTCCTTTCTTTGTATCCTTGTCTGGCAGAAAAAGAGTGAGAGAATTCCTTGGGTTCCCTTGTATAAAACTACTCATCTCATTCATAACTTAATGCCCAAAGGCCTCACCTCCAAATGCCGTCATATTGGGAGTTAGAATTTTAACATAAGAATTATGCAAAATCCAAATATTCAGTCCTTGGCAACTTTTGAGATTAAAATATATTAGTTTTGAAATTTTTATGAAACCGTAAGGACACGTGAACATGTTCTAGGGCCCCTGCTATGATGATGGAAAGGGCTAAAGTTTTTTGGAATCTGCCTTTGAATTTATCTTTGGACACTGGTTCAGGAGGAATATTCACAAATCAGAGCACATATCTAGAAAACTTGTAACCTAGGATGATGAAGGGTCAAGACACTGTGTTATATAATTAGCAGTAAAGGGACATGCAAAAACCTTGGAAAAGAGATGATTCAAGTGAGTCACAGGTTTGTCTTTACTGCTTTGAGTTCTGTCAGGTAGAAGTGTTTTGTCTCAATATGAGGAATCGCTTTCTAGTGTTAGAACAGTTTCGACATGATAATAGAATCAACTATCTTGTGAAGTACTCAGCTCACTGAAATTTTATAAGACAAGTTAACTAGCTTTATTTTTTTCTCTCACAATTTCAAGGTAAATAATTTCTACTTTTTTCAAGTTTTAAATTGATCTTTAAAAATATATGTCTTACCATTGTGAAAACTATAATTAACATCTATGATACTAGAGTCAAAAGGTACATTCTTCCACAATAGGAACAATGAAACTTCATTTTATTTTCTTTATGAATTATTTTGCTCTCCTTCCTTTTCTACTATTACCTACCTTTGCTTGGAATTAGGAATGGACATTCTATGCCTTGAGTTTCTGTGATCATCAAAGACTTGGCCTTTCATATTTACTACATTAATCCATCACATTAGTGCCAAGAGAACAAAAAAATAGCCTGTCATGGTGAGATCATGGAGAATATTAATACTTAGTGAAATGTGCTTTTATATAGTACAATTTTTCCCAGGCATAAAGTAAGGAAAATGACCACCTAAGCACAATCTAAAAGCCTTATTAATGGTTTAGATATTTCAAAATATATCACATTTAAGTAGAAAAGATGAGTTCCTATTGAACTCTAGAAGGAGTTTGAAATTGAATAATCCATCTTCTTGAGCAAAGGTGCAAATTCTTTATCCACTTCAATATAAATTCTGAATTATATTATTTGTGTAACAAATTTCTAGAGTATGCAAAACTGATAAATATTAATAAAATTTAGAGAAGCAAAAGACTAAATTAATCACTAAAATTTTGTTGAAGGCAAAATTATAAATTGAACAGAGTTGGGAAAGACTTTTGGAATTTGTTTTAAGGAATTATAACATTCAGCAAAAGTGCACAAATCATAAATGCACATATCAGAAAATTTTCGTGGGTGATTAGATAGATAGATAGATAGATAGATAGATAGATGGTTTAGATGGATAAAATCAGCAAATAAATCAAGAAGCAGAGTATTATCCACTTTAACTTCCTGGTATCCATGGGTTAGTTCTGACTTTTTCTACTTGTCTCAAAAGAGTCACACTTTATGAATTCTTTTGTTTCTGATTTATTTTATTGAATCTTGTTTATTAGAGGCATCCATGTCATGTGTGGTAATAGTTTTACAAATTGTTGTATAGAGACTATCATGTAACTCATAAGTGATCAAATTTTATCTTGAAAAACAATGCTCTTTATATACTTAAATAAAAAATAATGCTCTTTTTATATTCTTAACTTAAAAATGACGTATTTTTCATATCAGAGAGCTGATTTGTAAAATTTTGATAATTCTGTAATGGCTCTGGCAGAAACATGACTTTGTAGGTAGAAACATGAGTTTGAGGTAAATCTGTTTATGTTGGATTTGGGGGGACAGAGAAGTTGACACACAGCAATCCTTTACCCATTTTTCTCCCCCACTCAAGGCATTTAAAAGGATAATATATCCTGAGTGATAAACAAAATTATATATTTTACAGTATGTCAGTAAGAGAGCTTTAACTACACCCATTTCTTTTTACTAAACAAAGCTCAATGAAATGCAAGTGGGAGAGTGAAACAATTATTGATTTAAATTACCATCAACACAACTCACTCCTTTATATTTAGTAGCAAATTATTTATGGAACACTTCAAAGTTCATCATGCTGTTAAATTATGTATTAAGACAGCTCTATTTTATTTTAGCATATCAAAAATAAGTTAAAAGCTAGCAAAATAAAATGCCTCAAGTGTCGTGAATAACTAGAACAAGTATCTATACATTAATGAAAAGATGTTTCATATTATCTTTGGATAAAGTGAGACAATGTCCTGGATAAAGTTATATGACAAATGAGACAAGGATAATTTATTGTGTGTGTACTTATGTGCTTGGTTTGATGTAGTCCCACTTGTTTATTTTTGCTTTCGTTTTCTGTGCTTTTGGTGTCATATCAAAAAAAAAAAAAAAAATCATCACCATGGCCAATTGTCAAAGGGTTTTTCCCCCTTTTCTTCAAGTACTTTTACAGTTTCAGTTCTAACTTTTAATCCTATTTGAGTTAATAACGTGAGTGGTGCAAGATAGAGATCCAATTTCACATTTTTGCATGTGGATATCCAGTATTTCCAACACAATTTACTACAGACACCATCCTTTCTCTACTGGAGATTCTCAGCAGCATTGTCAAATATTAGTTGATTATGTATGGGTTAATTTCTGGGCTTTCTATTCTGTTACATTGTTCTATGTATCTGTTTTATGCCAATACCTTACCATTTTGATTACTGTACTTTTGTTATGTCGTTTGAGACCAAGAATTTTGATAACTTTAGCTTTGTTCTTCTTATGACTTCCTTGGCTACATGAGTTTTAGGGGGTTCTATATGAATTTTAGAAATGATTTTTTTTATTTCTTTGAGAAATGCCATTGGAACTTTGACAGGGATTCCACCAAATCTATAGATTGTTTTGTATAGTATGGATATTTTAACAGTATTAATCCTTCTAAGCCGTAAATACAGGATGTCTTTCCATTTACTATTATCTACTTTAGTTTTTTGCAACTATGTTTTATAGTTTTCAGTGTAAAGATCTTTCGCTTCTTTGGTTAAATTTTTGATGCCATTGTAAATAAGATTTATTTTTAATTTCATTTTTGGAGCGTTGTTAGTTTATAGAACTGCAACTGATTTTTGAATGTTGATTTTTTATTCTGCACTTTTACTGAATTTATAGTTCTAACAATTTTATTTTTTGTGAATTCTCTCAAGTTTTTGGTACCTAAGATTATGTCACCTGCAAACAGAAACAATTTTATTTCTTCCTTTCTGAATTGTGGATTTTGTTTATTTTTCTTGTTTATTTTTCTATCCATGATTTCCTGTATTATCTTCAATAGAAGAAGAAAGAAAATCTTGAAGGCAGTCAGAAAAAATGGCACATTTCATATGTGGTTATAAATATACGAATTGTAGTAAACTAGTTATGTTAGTAAGAGTTCTCCAGAGCAACAGGGCCAACAGGATACACAGGGGATTTATTATGAAGAATTGGCTCACGATGAAGGCTGAGAAGTCTTGCCATCCTCTGTCTGCAAGCTGATAACCCAGGAAAGCCAATGGTGTAATTCCAGTCTGAGTCTAGAGGTCTGAGAACTAAGGGAATTGATGGTGTGAATTCCAGTCAAAAGACCAGCTCAAACAGGCAGGCAGGAAGGAAAGCAATAAATTCCTCTTTCCACTGCATCTTCATTCTATTAGAACTCTTAATAGATTGGATGATGCCCACAAACATTGGGAGGGCTACCTAATTTATTTACTGCACTGATTTTAAATGGTAATCTTATCCATAAACATCCTCACATACACACCAAAAATAATGATTAATATAGGCAACCCACAGTGCATTCAAGCTGATATATAAAATTTAGCAATCACAAATCTACCCCTTGTCAATTTGGTACCTATACATTGCTTAAATTATGCTTAACCTCTAAATAAAAACTGTACTGAGGTCATTCCAACTAATGTAATAGAGCTATCCTGCAAATGATGTTACTCTTCAACTTTATATCCTTTAACTTATATATTAGGTTATGAAATTAACAATACTTAAATATTATGATGTAAAGTCAATGTATCTTATGCTACACATGACAATTATAGTACTCATTTCCATAACTGGTCAAAAGGCTGGCATTTATAACTGTCGTCTTCTATTTCCCACTCCGTACTTCCTTTTTCCTCAGTATGCAACTCAGCTGGTCACTGATCTTTACCTGAAGTGGAAACACAAAACTTCATTCCTAAAGGATCTGAGCTTTTATTAGCCCTTCCTGGATTGGTTGTTGTAGTTTTCCATTGACATTAATCATAGCACATGACAACACTAAGAGACAACCTAAGGGATCTCCTGTACTCCAGACATACATACTCTTCCTTATCTCCAATGTGGAGTAGTATTCCAATTTCCTCCTGGGAGTCAGGATCAATCACCACAGCCAGCACCCTAATTCCCTAATTTACCTGTTGCTTCAGAGGCATGAGGAGCCCAAAGTGGCTGGGTGGAAGTCTTAACGTCCAGTTCAATGGGAACAACGTTGTATCTTCTGGTGGAAGCATTTCTCCCTCTATAACCAAGACATCTGAGCCAGCAGGACACAAACTTGTGGAAACAGGAGGCAAAAATTTTGCTGGTGTGTCACTAGTGGGATAATAGTGAGGGTTACTAATACCATTTCCACCTCTTGATTCTTGGACCTGTGAATCCTGACTATGGTAAAAACAGGAGCATATACAGCCCTTAGGAGAATTATTCCCCAGCCTGGCAATGTATTGACAACTGGCTGTCATTAACTAGCGGTTCAAGACCATTCCACTATCTATCAAGCCAGCTGCTTCAGGATGGTGTAATTCCAATCAGAGTCCAAAGGTCTGAGAACAGAGAGCAGATTGTGTGAATTCCAGTCCAAGGACAGGAGAAGACTGATAGCCTAGCCAAAGCAGACATAAAGCAGACATAAAGGAGCCTGTTCTATTCAGAATCTCAAAGGATTGGATGATGCCCACTCATATTGGGGAACATGATAAAAACAGTGAATTCAATACGTATGGGTCCACTGCTGTACTACAAACAATGATGCGTGGAATACTAAGACAGTGGATAAGGCAGGCATTCTGTAAGTCCACAGATGGTAGTTTTGGCTGAAGTGTTGCATGTAGAGAAGACAAATACATATCCAGAGTAACTGTCTATTCCAATGAAAACAAAATGTTTCTCCTTCCATGATGGAAGTGGTTCAATGTAATCAACCTGCCACCAGGTAGCTGGCTGATGATCCCAAAGAATAGTGCCATTTTGGGGACTCAGTGTTGTTCTCTGCTGCTGGCAGATTGTGCACTCCATGATGGCCATAGCCAGATCTGCCTTGATGAGTGGAAGTTCATGTTGCTATGCCTGTGCCTATCCTCTGTCTCTCTCACCATGACACTGTTCATGAGCCCATTGAATGGTAAAAGCAGTGGCTAGGGAAAGAGGCTAACTGTTATCCATGGGATGAGTCATTTTGTCTATGTAATTATTAAAATTTTCCTCTTTTGAGTCCACTCTTTGGTAAGTGTTCACATATATACAAATATCTTTGCTTTTTGCTTATTCAGAGAGGTGTATCATATACCTCTTTTCCAAATTTATTTGTCAACACTTTTCCAATCCTGTTTTTTGTATTCCTTGTCATCTAGCCAACCATTGTCCATGGCCCATGAATCAAAATATATTTGTGTGACAGGTCATTTAGCTTTCCAAGCAAAGTGAACAACCAAGTGTACTGCTCAAAGCTCTGCTCACTGAGAGGATTATCCTTCACTAGCATCCTTCATCCACTCAGATAAGTCTATGTGTGTATCTCTTCCCCAAATTTCTTTGTCACTAATTTGTTTAAGTTTTTAATTTCACTAGCTTTAAAGATATAAGAGGTTATTGGTTACATGGATGAATTTTATAGGGGTGGAGTCTGAGATTTTAGTGCACCCAAGTAGCATACCTTGTACCCAATAGGTAGTTTTTCATTCCTACTACCCTCCCCACTTCCCCCATTCTGAGTCACCAATGTCCATGATACCACTATGTATGCCGTTGCAAATCCATAGCTTAGCTCCCACTTATAACTAAGAACATGCAGTACTTGATTTTCAATTCCTTAGTTACTTCACTTAGGATAATGTACCCCAGTCCCATCCAAATTCCTGCAAAAGACATTATTCATTCCTTTTTTATGACTGAGTAGTATTCCATGTGTATGTATATACACACATATCTATACACACACATATATATTTGCATACATATTTTATACACACACACACACACACACACACACACACACATTTTCTTTATCCAGTCATGGGTTGATGGGCACTTAGGTTAATTCTGTATCTTTGCAATTGTGAATTGTGCTGCAATAAACATATGGATGCAGGTGTTTTTTTTTGACATGGTGACTTCTTTTCCTTTGATATAGTGAATTCTTTGCTTAGCAGTAGGATTGCTGGACCGAATGGTACATCTACTTTTAGTTCTTGGAGAAATCTCCATACTATTTTCCATGGAGGCTGTACTAGTTTACACGTCTACCAGCAATGTATAAGTGTTCCTTTTCAACCATATCCACACCAAAATCTATTGTTCATTGACATTTTAATTATAGTCTACGGCCATTCTGGCTGGGGTAAGGTAGTATCCCACTGTGGTTTTAATTTGCATTTGTCTGATGATTACTGATGTTGAACATTTTTTCAGATGTTTGTTGGTCATTTATATATGAAAAATATCTATTTTGAGAAATGTCTATTCATTTCGTTTGCACATTATTTAATGGGTTTATTAGGGATTTTTTCTTGCTGGTTTATTTGGGTTCCTTGTAGATTTTTGGATATGAGACCTTTGTTGGATACAAAACTTGCAAGTATTTTCTCCCATGCTGCATATTGTGTATTTACTCTGATAAATATTTATTTTGCTGCGCAGAAGCTTTTCAGTTTCACTAGGTCCAATTTATTTATTTTTATTTTTGTTTTTGTTACATTCACTTTTGGGGTCTTATTCATAAATTATTTGCCTCAGCCAAGACTCAGAAAGTATTTCCTAGATTTTCTTCTAGAATTTTTATGGTTTCAGGTCTTTATTTTTTAAGTCTTTAATCTATCTTCAGTTAATTTTCATATATAGTGATATATAGCAAAAGGCAGGGATCCAGTTTCATCCTTTTACATCTGGCTAACCATTCGTCCCAGGACCACTTATCAAATAGGTTGTTTTTTCCGCAATTTATAGTTTTGTATGCTTTGTGGAAGATCAGTTGGACATATTTTGCTTTATTTTGGGGTTCTCTATTCTGTTCCATTGTTCTGTGTATCTGTTTTTATATTAGTACCATGATGTTTTTGGTTACTATAGCCTTGTAGTATAATTTGAAGTCAGGTAATATGATGCCTCCAGATTTGTTATTTTTGCTTAGGATTGCTTTGGCTCTCTGGGCTTCTTTTTGGTTCCATATCAATTTTAGAGTTGTTTTTCTCTAATTTTGTGAAAAATAATGTTGGTATTTTCATAAGAATTGCATTGAATCTGTAGATTGCCTTGGGCACCATGGTTATTTTCATGACACTGATTCCTCCAATCCATGAGAATAACATGTATTTCCAATTGTTTGTATCATCCATTATTTCTTTCAGCAGTATTTTGGAGTTGTAAAGATCTTTCATCTCCTTGGTTAAGTATATTCCAGGTATTATTTTATCATTTTTTGGCAGCTACTTTAAAGGGGAATGAGTTCTTGATCTGATTCATAACTTGGTCATTGTTAATGTATAGCAGTGCTATTGATTTGTGTGCATTAATTTTGTAACCTGAGACTTTATTGAATCTATTTGTCATCTAGGAGTCTTTTGGAAGAGTTCTTAGGGTTTTCTAGGTATAAGAGCATATCATTGGCAAACAGAAATACTTTTAGTTCCTATTTTACAATTTAGATATCTTTATTTCTTTCTCTTGCCTGCTTGCTCTGGCTAGGGCTTCCAGCAACATGGTGAATAGAAGTGGTGAAAGTGGGCATCTTTGTCTTGTTCCAGTTCTTAGGGAGAATGTTTTAAATTTTTTCCCCTTTCAGAATTATGTTGCTTATGTGTTTTTCATATATGGCTTTTATTATTTTGAGATATGTTCCTTCTATGCCTAGTTTGGTGAGAATTTTTATCATAAAAGGATGCTTGATCTTATCAAATGCTTTTGCATTTAATGTGGCAGTCACGTGGTGGTTTTGTTTTGTTTTGTTTTGTTTTAAATGAGACAGATCTTGCTCTGTCACCCAGACTGGAGTGCAGTGGTGCGATTTTGGCTCACTGCAAGCTCCGCCTCCTGGGTTCACACAATTCTCCTGCCTCAGCCTCTCGAGTAGCTTGGACTACAGGCGCCCGCCACCATGCCCGACTACTTTTTTGTATTTTTAATAGAGAAGGGATTTCACTGTGTTAGCCAGGATGGTCTCTATCTCCTGATCTCGTGATCCGCCCGCCTCAGCCTCCCAATGTGCTGGGATTACAGGCATGAGCCACTACACCCAGTCTTGTTTTTATTTTAAATTCTGCTTATGTGATGTATCACATTTATTGACTTGTATATGTTGAACTATCCCTTCATCCCTGGGATGAAATTAAATTAATTATGGTGAATTTGTTTTTCTGAGTTGTTAGATTTGGTTTCCTTGCATTTTGTGATGATTTTTTGCATCTATGTTCATGAGCTTTTTTCTTTTGTTTGCTTGTTTGTTTGTTTGTTTGTTTTTCTGTTGTTCCTGGATTCGGTGATAGTGCCTTTGTTGAAATAGTTTCGGTAGATTGGTACCAATTCCTCTGGAATCTCTAGAAGAATTTGACTGTGACTCCATCTGACCCCAAGCTTTTTGTGTTGGCAATTTTTTAAATTCAGGATTCAATTTCACCAGTTGTTATTGGTCTGTTTCGGATTTATATTGCTTCCTGATTCAAGCTAGGATTGTGTGTTTCCAGTAATTTTATCCATTTCTTCTAAATTTTCTAGTTTGTGTGCACAGAAGTGTTTATAGTACTCTTGAATAATCTTCTGTATTTTCGTGGTGTCAGTTGTAATGCCTCCATTTTTATTTCTAATTAAGGTTATTTAATCTTTCTTCTTTTCTTGGTTGATCTAGCTAGTGATTATCAATTTTGTTTCTTTTCGAAGATGCAAATTCTTGTTTCATTGATCTTTTGCAGTTTTGTTGTTTCAGATTTATTTAGTTCTGCTCTGATCTTTGATATTTCTTTCCTTCTTCTAGCTTTGTGTTTGATTGGCTCTTGTTTCTCTAGTTCCTTGATTTGTGGTCTCAGTTTGTTAATTTGTGATCTTTCAGACTTTTTGGTGTTTAATGCTATAAACTTTTCTCTTAGCACTGCTTTTGCTGTAACCCAAAGGTATCAATAACTTGTGTCATTGTTGACCATTTCAAAAAAATTTTAAATTTTCATTTCGATTTCATTGTTGACCCAAAAATCATTCAGGAGCAGATTGTTTCATTTCCATGTATTTGTATAGCTTTAAGAGTTCCTTTTGTAGTTGATTTCTGTTTTAATTCCATAGCAGTCCAAGGAGATATTTGATATGATTTTGATTTTTAAACATCTATTGAGACTTGTTTTCTGGACTATTATATAGTCTATCTCGGAGAATGTTCCAGGTGCTGATGATAAGAAGGTATATTCTGCTTTTCTTGGTTAAAATCTTCTATAAATATCTGTTAGGTTCATTTGTTTCAGAGTGCAGTTTAAATCTAATGTTTCTTTGTTGATTTTCTGCCTTAATAACCTGTTTAGTGCTATCAGCGGAGTGCTGAGGTTCCTCATTTTTACTGTGTTGTTGTCTATCTCTGTTCTAAGTCTAGTAGTAATTGCTTTATACATCTGGGATCTTCAGGGATAGGTGCATATATATTTAGGATTATTATATCTTTTTGTTGAATTGATACTCTTATCATTATATAACAACCTTCTTCGTTTTTTTAAGGTTGTTGCTTTAAAGTATGTTTATCTAATGTAAGAATGGTTACTCATGCTCACATTTGCTTTCCTTTTGAATGAAATATCTTTTTTTACCCCTTTACCTTGAATCTATAAGACTATGTTAGGCATATCTACTGAAGACAACAAATATTTGGTTTGTAATTTTTTATCCATTCTGCTAACCCATATCTTTTAAGTGGAGCATTTTTATCAGTTACAATGTTAATATTGAGATGTGAGGTACTGTTCCAGTCATTATGCTGTTATCTAGTGACTTTGTTTTCTTCATTGTGTTACTGTTTTATAAGCCCTATGAATTTTATGCTTTCAAGTGTACCTATTCTGTGCATATCAACCTTTTGTTTCAGTTTTAAGCTTTTGTTTGTTTTAGCATTTCTTGTAAGGCTGGCCTAATATTGACAAATACCAGTATTTGCTTTCCTGAGAAAGACTTTACTTTTCCTTCATTTATGAAACCTAGTTTTGCTAGATACCAAATTCTTGGTTTATGGTTATTCTTTTTAAAAAGACTAAAAATAGGATCCCAATTTCTTCTCACTTGTAAGATTTCTGTTGAGAAGTATGGTGTTGGTCTGATAGGTTTTTCTTTATAGGTTACTTGATGTTTTTGTCTCACTGTTAGAATTCTTTCCTTCACATTGACTTTAGATAGCCTGATGACTGTGTGTCTCAGTGATGCCCTTTTTGCAATGAATCTCCCAGGAGGCATTTAGCTTCTTGAATTTGGATATCTAAATCTCTAGCAAGACCAGGGAAGTTTTCCTCAATTATTCCCTCGTAGGTTTTGCAAACTTTTTGCTGTTTCTTCTCCCATAGAAACACCTATGATTCTTAGATTTGGCCATTTTACATGATCCCATATTTCTTGGACACTATGTTTATTTTCTTTATTTTTTTTATTTTTGTCTGATTGATTGGGTTAATTTGAAAGCCTTGTCTTAGAGCTCTCAAATTCTTTCCTCTCCTCAGTCTAGTCTATTGTTAAAACTTTCCACTGCAATTTGTACTGCCTTAAATGTGTCTTTAATTTCCAGAAGTTCTGATAGGTTTTTCTTTAAAATATCTAACCCTTCAGAAAAACTTCCATATATATACTTTTTAAAATTTCTTTATGTTGTTTTTTATCTTTCTTTTGGATCTCCTTGAGTAACTTAATAATTAATCTTTTGAATTCTTTATCTGGCATTTTAAATATTTCATCTTGGTTTGGATCCACTGGTGGAGAGTTAGTGTGATCTTTCAGGGGTGTTGTAGGATCCTATTTTATTTATATTGCCAGAATTACTTTCCTGGTTCCTTTTCATTTGTGTGTACTATTTCTTCTAATTATTTTTGAAGTTATTTTTTATTTGATTGGATTTTATTTTTTAATTATTTTTCCCTTTGAGAATGAGGTCTTAATGTTTATAGTTTATTGTCACCTACATTTGTCTTTGAGTGCTTTCAGTGGTGAAGGCTGTGTATGAGTTCCTTGGTTACAAAGAATCTTTGTGTGATGGCTTTCTCAGATGCTTGTTGTTGTAGTAATATTCTGGGTGTGTGAATAAGTTCACTGTTTCCTGTGGGAAGTTTTCCACCTGGTTCATGATGTAGGCTGCTGCCTGCTGCTTCTTTCAAAGGACTTTGGAATAATTTTTAAATCATGTTCTTCTTAAGTCCCTGACCATCTTGCCAAACCATTGACTACATCACATAAATTGATATATAATCACACATCTGGCCATTTCTCCTTCCAAGGAAGTGCAAAACCAGCTCTGAACTGCTGAAAGTTCTGCCTACTGAGCAAATTTATCTTTACATCTGTACTTCAGGAATGTCCCAGAAAGGTGCTGCAGTACTCCAGGTGTCCACTTTTGAATGGTGCCTGTATATTACACCGAACTAATTATAAACCAGGCCTGATATTCTCTTCCTATGTTAATTGATTGCTGGGGACTCTTCATGAAGTTAAAGTTGCAGGCTGGGAGAGAAAAGGCAGTGTAGCAGTAGTGGAGGTTATGGACATTTGGGACACCAATTCATTTAACTTGCGTGTAATACTTTAAGGCCTATTCAAGACTTATCATATTTATATTACTTTATTTCATAGTGAGTATGGCTGTGCATGTCCCATTCTGTGGCTTGGTGGGTCAGGTAACACCCAGTTCATGATAAGTAACTCAGGTCACACAGTAACTTGGTGGCCCGTAAGTATGAGTCTATACTAAGGTTCATTAGAAAGCCAAGAGAGGTTCCTCAAAGGGAGAGTAGTTACCTGTGGAGGATAACAGGGCTTTGCTCCAAAATTGTAAAAGCCTGTACTTTTATTCACCTATCCAATCCCTGTCTTCAGCTGACACTTCATGTACCATTGCATCTACTGAATCATATGGCTAAAGTGGCAGAGCAGGTTGCATAGAAACACACACCTATTGAAGACATTTTTCTTGTTCTAGACCCCACTCAAATTTAGCAGCTTCTTGGGTGACTTGGTAAATGGGCTGGAGTAACACTCCCAAATGAGAATTACGTTCCTCTTCAAATCCAAAGAGGCTCACTATGCCTTGTGTCTTTTTCTTGGTTGTGGATGAAGCTAGGTGCAACAACTTATCCTCCACAATAGATGCAATATCTCAATATGCCACACACCACTGCAGTCCTGAAAATTTCACTGAGTCAGAAGTCCTCTGAATTTTACTTAGATTTATTTCCTATCCTGTGACATGCCAATGTCTTACTAATAAGTCTAGAGTAGTTGTTACTTCTTGCTCATTAAGTCCAGTCAACATAATATAATCAATGCAGTGAACCAGGGGGACATGTTATGAAAGGAGAAGGTGATCAAGAATCCTGTAAGCAAAATGATGGCAAAGGGCTGAAGAGTTGATAAAATTATGTGCTAGGACACTGAAGGTGTACTGTGGCCTTGCCAGCTAAAGCAAACTGTTTCTGGTGGCCTTATGAATAGGTATGGAGAAAATGTCATTTGCTACATCAATGACTGCACACCAGGTACCAAGGGATGTGTTTATTTGCTCAAGCAATGAAACCCCATCTGGTACAGCAACTGCAATTCGAGTCACTATGCAATTAAGCTTATGTTAATTCACCATCATTCTCCAAGAGCCATCTGTCTTCTGCATAGGCCAAATAGAAGAGTTGAATGGGGAATGGGCTAGGAGTCATCAAGCTTGCATTTTTCAAGTCTTTGATAGTGGCCCTAATTTCTGAAATTCTTCTAGAAATGAAATATTCCATTTTGATTTACTTTTTTTCTAAGTAGAAGTGGTTCTAATGGCTTTAACTTGGCCTTTCCTAGCATAATAATCCTCCCTCCACAGGCCAGGAATGTGACACAGATTTACTGCACACTGGTTATAAACTTTTCTGAGTCTGGTGAGACAGAACACACTCATATACAACAAGTTACATAATGTGAATTTATTACTTACAGATAGGCAGCAAGGGACAAAAGAAACCTAGGATTTATTGAGAGCTATTCCCCCAAGGCTCAAGAAAGCTGTGGCAAGGGGGAAGACAGAGATGGAGTCTTGACTGCATGTATCACACTTGCACCCAAAAAGGCAGTCCATCCTGGGTTATATAGCTCAGGGACCACATGACACACTGGGTTAAAAATCTGAAGGACATCCTGCTTCCAAGATAGAAAGGAACAAAATCTGAGCTTTTCTAGGCAGTTCCTCCCTAACTCAGTATACTATATTCCCTAGAAGAGACAGAAACAAAGCCTGGGCTGTTTCAAGCATTACCTTTCTATCTCAGGATATTGAACACCTAGGACATTCTACAGTCATTCTTGATAACTATAAACAAGAAAGGCAGGGAGGATTGGGTAGGTCCAATGCCATCCAGAGAATTGCTCTGCAAGGTAACCAGTATGGGGATTATGCAGGCTGTATGTATGCTTATTCCAGTTCTGCATTCCTGAATTGGAGAAATAACCACAGATGGGTTTGGGGACCTACTGAACCTGCTGTGAAAAGTACCCAAGCTAAAATTCCATTAATCATCTGACCTCCACAAGACCTGTTCTGATTGGTGGGCCAAAGTATTGTTTTGGTTGTCCTGGAATTACTGACCATTAAGAGCCAATGTCCAGATATCCTCAAAAGTTCTAATTATTTCTTTTTTTCCACAATATACAGTTACCTGGGAAAAGACAACATGTTCCTTTAGGGAAGGTTGAGAGAAATAGTAATATACATTTTTGGTAATGTACTGGGCACTCTCCTAAGCAGTGCTGAACTCCCCTTTATCCCAGGGATTTGGGGGTAGATAAAGTGGCTCAAGTCTTGGAATACATTGAGGAGCCGAGCCATGACCCTATGTCGTGATCTGAATGTGCTTTCCAAAATTAATGCGTTCAAACTTAATTCCCATTGTGGTGGTATTAAGAGATAGGGCCTTTGGGAGGTGATTAAG
Source organism: Chlorocebus sabaeus (assembly GCF_047675955.1). Classification (NCBI taxonomy): domain Eukaryota; kingdom Metazoa; phylum Chordata; class Mammalia; order Primates; family Cercopithecidae; genus Chlorocebus; species Chlorocebus sabaeus. Next base: position 42,304,426 of record NC_132913.1, read on the forward strand.
TCACGATGGCTCCTCCCTCATTGAATGAATTAGTGCCTTATAAAAAGGCTCAAGATTGAAGGGAGCACTCTCTTGCTCTTCCACTCTCCATCCTGTAAGGACAAGGCATTTGTCCCCTCCAGAGGACGCAACAACAAAGTGCAATCTTGGAAGTCGAGATCAGGCTCTCAGCAGACACCAGTTTCTTTGATGCCTTTATCTTATTAGGCTTCTCGGCCTCCAGAACTGTGAGAAATAAATTTCTGTTGTTTACAAATTACCCAGTTTGTGGTATTCTGTTACAGCAGCATAAAGGGACTAAGACACTCTGTTTTAATCATTTAGGTCAGATTTTTGTTCACTTGGCCTAGAGCTTTTCTGCTTATATAGATAAAGTAAGAATTTAGCATCCTTCTTATCTATTTCACTTCTAGGAACAACCATGACCAAATAGCCAACACCATAAGCCTGTGTAAGTCAGACTATTCAAACTGCTGTTTTGACTCTACAAATCCAGCATTTCCAGTTTACTCACTATAGGCCACGTTTTAGTTCATGTTTCATCTAATCAACTAAACAAATGGTTAGAACTCCTTCTAACTCCCTGAACTTCAACATTGAACACAGATTCTCCACTTAGTGAACCCATGCCAATAAATTCATCCTGATCCAATTTTGTGTTTCTTCCACCACTGTTCCTTACCTTTAGTATCCATTTCTACATATGTCCTCTGGTTTTTGTGTGCATAAATTAAAAACATGAAGTAGTTATTTTTTAGTGTAATTCACTTCCTAGTGGGTCACATATTGAACCTTGTCTTTATAGGTCCACTGGTAGTTGAGTAAAGTTATAGGTCTAGAAGCAAAGAGAGGTGGTGGGTGGGTGTGGGTCCTGAAAAGAATCAGCAGTCTTGCATGGTAAGTGCCTCCAGGAGGCCATGATAGTTTCCTCAGTCAGTGTAGGGTTAATCTCTTCATACTGAGATGGAAAGGCTGATACTGCAGAGTGTGGGAAGGAGCTATCACTCACTGGGGATATGGAAGCCACTTTTGTTGGGACTGGAGAGGCCAATACCTCTGATAAATGAGGAGGTCACTTTCACTTGGGGTAGGGATACTTCTTCTACTGGCAAAGAAGACTCATTAGTACTTAGGTGTTCAATGTCCATAGCTTCACTGGGGTCTTCTTTTGTGTCTTTACCCCAATTTATAGGATCCCATTTGCTCCCAATCAATGACCTCACTTTAACAATGGACACTTTATGAGACTGGAAGTTCTACTTGTGTTGTAATTCAGATCTTCTTAGTCATTTGGTTTTTAACAATTTCAGCCCTGTGACTGAAAAGCTGTCTTTCATAATTCAAGATAAGATAAGAAAGGTTTTCATATTGAAAAAAAAAAAACAGAGAAAATTTATCAGTAGCAGACCTGTGTTGGCCAAAGGTCTGTAAAAAAAGGATTTGTTTATCTGAGGGGAAGTGAAACCATATTTTAATGCATATCCACAAGAAGGAATGAAGGAACAAAACTGATAAGTATATGTGTAAATACAAAAGACTATATAATCTTTCCTTTCTGCTTTTAATTTCTCTAAAAATACATGTATATATGAACTAATTTTTCATACAAACATGGTAGTGGTTTTTAATGTATGTAGAAACAATATATACAAAAAGAATAGTGCAAAGGATGAGGAAGTAAATGAAAATATAGTGTTGCAAGATTCCTATATTTCATTTAAGAATACAATGTTAATTAGATTGTTATAAGTTAAATTAATTCACAGTAATCCCTTGAGGCAATCAGTGGAATGATAATACAAAGAAGTATAGCTAAATGACAATTGAGAAATCTAACTCAGCGTTGCCAAAATGTCTCCCTTCATCATGTATAAGTAGAAAAAAGAATTCAGACAAATTGGGGGGATTTTTCAAGCCCTAGAGGTACCTTCATACTTCCAAGTATGGATAAATGTTTTTAAAGTGTTATAAATTCAGGCACAGTGATAACTAGAAATTTTTCTAGTTTCCAGGATTTAGGATGTACAGCCTCTAAATTAGAGTCAGAACATGTATATTCCTTCCAACAACTTTATGCTACAAAATAATGAAAAGATAAAACTGATTGGCCTAGCTTAATAATGTTGGTAACTTATTACAAAAAACAAATTTGATTCTATGTTCATGTGTTTCACAGATAATCAAAAGTAGTGAAAAGCACTACATGAGAATCAGGGCAAAATAATTAGATTCTACAAGGATTATATATGAATATGTGCTGCTTGGATGTGTACAGAGCCTGGATGGAGACAACTGAACCAGGGTAATGCTGATCTCCAGTAACAGGAATCTAATGAAGTAAATATACTATAACATTTCAGTGGCATTCTACTTTTTTTTTATATATGAGGTACTATTTTACAGTTGGTTTAATTTTGAAATCACAGTTGAAAAATTCTAATGAGATAGTGACTAATTAGTGTTTAATTTTATGATATACAATTATAAAAAGAAAAGTGGGATGTTGATCTTTTGACAATTAATTAGCTTTAAGTGGACATTTTATCTGTATAATTCAAAATATGTTTAATATTATTTACTATACAAATATTCTCATTTTATCCCTTTGGTATAAACTTTATAATAATACATAAAATAACTGAGGAATATAGAGTCATTATTTCTATTTTATTTCAGTCATGCACACTTATTCATCCCTTTTAAGAAATAAATTTGAGCACAAACAGAAAAAGTAATTACTATGTAATTCTCTAAGAAGGATAAAATTATATATCTAATTATTATCTATATTCCTTGCATAATGATATAATAATAAATAACAAAAGCAATTATTCTTCTTCAAAATTATCTGTAAAAGTGTAATCTATTGAGTCTCTTAAAAAACCCATACAATATTTCAAAAGTGTTCTTGACTTTCTTCTTGTAAGTTGGTAGCAATGTATATCTCTAGGGAGGAAAATTGGATATGTGGGAGACAGTAGTGATAGGAAAACATTCTTTCAGTTGTGTAGCTTTCAGTGCCTTTCTAATTTTATGCCATGAGCATGTACACTAAATTTTAAAAAATTAAAAATTAACTGACCAATTCTGAAAAAATTATAGTTTATCTGCATAGTAAATGAAGCCCAGTGTGTAGTTGTACTAGTCAGTTACTGAGGAAGACAGAGAGGGATTCCTGGAGAGAGGGTAGAACATGATGAAATGTGATAGAATAAAGAGGAGCCAGAAATATGGTGAGAAGCCAGAAAGAAGGTAGAAGGTAAGTTCTGAGATTTTCACAGTTGTGATGATGTTTTATAAGTAGGGCTATCTATTTATTCCATGTTAATCAGTTCCCTGTATTCCTTTTCCCTTTGCCTACATTGTATCCGATAGTAATTTTCTAATTGCAAACATCACAACTCCCATCCAAAGTGGCTTCAGTCAAAAAAATTCATTAGGTCATATAAACTGAAAAATCAAGAGCTTGAGCTTGCTTCCCAGATATGGCTTAATTTAGGCCTCTAGTAGTCCCTCCACGATCCACTTTACAGATCTGTTACCTCTGACTTGGTTAGTCTGCAATGGATCAGGCGATCAGACATGGAATGTTAAGCTTGGCACAGATGAGCCCACGTGACTGTCTTTGGGATCTTGTGCTGGAGTGAGCTTCACTGAAGGATATTGCCTGAAAATTGAAGATGCAACATCTCAATATCATTTCTCCCAAAAGAGAAGGGAGTGTGTGCAAGGCTGGGAGAGCAAAAATAATCCAAACTCTACTTTCTTTAACAAATTTCTACTACGGATAGCTGACTCGTGTAAGATGTGTTTGGGTTACCCACAGGGAGCATGGGTTTGCCCCACATTGGTTAAGGTACAAAACAGGGAAGGGATGTATGTAAACACCAAAAAGAGTGATGGCTAATTTAACAACAGCAGAAAACTACACCGAGAAACATCCAGAGGAAGTACAACTCCCCAAGGAAAAAGCCCTGAGGATTTGGGATACAGCATTATATGGCGTACAAAACATTTTCCTATATTACATTACTAAACGTCACAGGACTGCATATTCTTAGCAATCCAGAAGACATAATTAAAAGATTCATGAGATCCACAGCTATAATAACTATAAACTCAGGGATTCTACATTGATTTAACATTCTTTGGGGGAGTATTTGTATTTAACTTTTTAAGATGATGTTTGGCTTTACTGGAATAAAACTGGATATGTGCAATTTGCCTCAGGCAAATACATCACAAAAAGAGAGAGAGAAAAGTTTACACAGTCTTCTCCCAAGAGTCAGTCTATACAGGCGAGTATCCCAATAAGCAAATCTCATTTTGTATACAGAAAACGTATATATTAAGTTTAGAGTCTAAGAAACTGACTTTAAATTTAGAGTAATCTTCATATCGTTCCTGTTGTTCTCTAAATGCTCTTGAATAGTTTCATTCCTCTTGCTTTTTTAGAAAACGAATTAATAGTAATTGGATTACTTCCAATAGAAAAGGTTTCTTTCTTGATCAAGCAAGCAAATGTTTGAAGAAAGTTATGGCAATTTTATTAAACACTGAAAACTAAGAGTAAGGAAGGATTATTAAATCCTGTTCATAAGTGGAGTCCTATCATTTTATACTTGCTGCCTGGGGCAGTTCATCATTGACTGTCATTTCCTGGACTTAGTTTCTACAAATTTGCAGAATCAGGCTGCAGAGTGAAAAGCACTCAGGTCCCACATTGTCGGCCTACCATCAACCCCAATACTTATTTACTAGCTCTGTGTCCTTTGACAGGTCCCCCCAATATATTTTGAGCCTCAATCTCCTGTCTTGCCAAATGGCATTTGCAGTGATTTTAACCATTATATAGGTTGTGCAGTGGTATTACATAGTGCTTAAAAATTTAGAATAATTTCAGATTTACAGAGAACTTGTGAAAATAGTGCAGAGCACCCATGTATTGCACAACCAGTTCCATTATTATCAACTTACATTCATTAGTAGGGCACAGTTGTCACGATTAATGAGCCAATATTGATACATTTTTTTAAATTTAAAAGTCCACAGTTTATTCAGATTTTCTTAGTTTGTTTCTAACCTTCTTCCACTCCAGGATCCCACCTATGATACAACATTATTTTAGTGGTCATGTCTTTCTTGGCTACTTTTTGAAACACGACTTCATGGCTATACTCTCATGCAGATCTTGTCAGAGTTTGGTTTTAAGCTTTGTTTCAACAGGTCTTGAATAAACCTTAGTCTAGGTAGGTCTTTACTTCTATGGCTTTTGTGGTACCTCAGCTGGATGTTCAAGTGTTAATAAGGCATTAATAACATTTCTCGACTTCATTTAGGCCAAATCTCCAAAGTGCATCAGTGCTGTTTAATTTCAAGCATCTGTGTTCTGTTCTGAACCTTGTTGAAACAGCTTTCTGGTAAGTCTCAGGTAATCACAACCTGATGACAGGCAGCTCAGCTCTTAGCCATGGACTCCCACCTAGTCCCATATGGAATCCAATATGAAACTCCATCCCAGGCCTTTCTTTGTTATCTCTTCAGGTTTTTGTTGTTGTTGTTGTTGTTGCTCTTTTGTTCTTTGGCATCTTAGAGGGGATGCCATGATCTGTTGGATTTCAACTCAATGAGTCATAACTGGGAAATTATCCTCAGATAGAGAACTACTGAAATCAGTAGGAAAACCATGACTTTTTCTTTTCTTTTAGGACTTGCAGTGTGAAGGCCTAAAAATATATGTCATATATTTTATTAAATTTTATAGGGTTTTTTGATGGGAGGCTTATGTCAGCACAATATAAATATTATTGCTGAAGTTACAGTTCTTCAGTATTTCTTTTTGACATTTTTACTTTCACCTGAAATATATATTAATATGTAATTAACACTAGAAAATTGTATATGTATATGCATATATATACACACACATATGTATATACAAACACATGTATATACAAACACACCCTCACATATACATGCATATACAAAATTTGGTTTTGTTCATGATGAACAGAAAAAAAATTCATTTGCTACAGTTATATAGGTAACAACTTCTTATACTACTTTATAGAGATGGTTATATCCTTTATTCAGGCAAAAATAGTTTTAATATGAATTTATACAATGTAGTCACATATGTGCTTTTTACGGCAGTTAGTATGGGTCGACTGCAGAGTATCTTGGACTCTCAACACTCTATGTAATTTGAGGGAGGGACTAGGGTGACTTCAAATCTAGACTTATGGTTGTGGTTTACTTTCCCTGTGAACCCAGGATGAACATAGCACAAGTGCCTTAGTGTGTAAATGAACTTTCCATTGTACCAAGTGGGTAAGAAAACCTGAAAAAGTCATTAGGACTATCTGGGAATCCTTAGCAAATAATTCAGCCAAAATACTATGCACAGGTGCAAATGAAATAAATCATGTTACTCTTTAAAACAGTGTGTCACCGCTGTTCTCACTTATAAGTGGGAGCTGAATAGTGAGAACACGTGGACACATGGTGGGGAACAATGCACCCTGGGGACTTCTGAGGAGGGGTAGCAGGAGGGAGAGCACCAGGAAGAATAGCTAATGGATGCTGTGCTTAATACCAAGGTGATGGGATGATTCGTGCAACAAATCACCATGGCACACATTGACCTATGTAACAAACCCTCACATCCTGCAGGTGTACCCCAGAACTGAAAATAAAAGTTAAAGAAAGAATAAAATAGAACAAAATAGTGTGTCAGATGTACACTAGTCTCAAGTGGCAAACCAAGGCATGTGATATACAAAGATATTTTCAGTGAAAGGATTTATTTATTTTTATTTATTTATTTGAGACCGAGTCTCACTGTGTCACCAGGCTGGAGTGTAGTGGTGTGATCTCGGCTCACTGCAACCTCCCTGTGACGGGTTCAAGCGATTCTCCTGCTTCAGCCTCCCGAGTAGCTGGGTGGGGCATGGCACGTCCCACCACGCCCAGCTAATTTTTGTATTTTTAGTAGAGACGGGGTTTAACCATGTTAGCCAGGATGGTCTCAATCCCCTGAACCTGTGATCTGCCCTCCTCGGCCTCCCAAAGTGCTGGGATTACAGGCATAGGCCACCATGCCCGGCCTTATTAAAGGAAGAACAGTTATCAAAGCAATCCAAGCATGAAACTTTGTGTTAATATAGACTATAAATTGGCTTTAAATTTCTAATAATAGGCAGATTATGTTAAAGACCAATAACATTTTCAAATAAAGAAACTAAGAAGAAATGAGGTGAAACTAAGTCCCACAAAAATTAAATAATTTGAACAAGGTCACTTAGCTAACAAGTGGCAGAGATGAACCAAAAGTTTAGTTTTGTGTATTTTTGTATAATCTCAAGTCATTCTATGCTAGGCCCAGTTTTCCCAATTGGTAATTATCCTGGAAGGGAATAACCTGTCTTGTTGACTTATTTACTCTCCAGCTGTAAAAATTTGGTTTTCCTTATTTTGTCTGCAACTTGCTAAGTACAATTTTCCCCTTTTTGTATCTATTAGCATTTCTCTCAGTTCCCCAATTCCTTATTCATTTATATTTTTCTTTAATAAATATAAAGCTGGGTGTATTTTTGTTGTTAGTCCAAAGACTTATATATAACATGAAGAACACATTTTTCTTTAATATTAAAGCCTCTGGGATTGAGCAAATTTAACAAGTCTCTTTAGCTGAGTTCACATTTCCATGGTAGATCACTTTAAAAATAAGTGTTTTTATGGATCCAATTCACTGTGACTTACTCACGTTGTGCCCTGAACAGCTGGGACTGTGACTTCTGGCTTCTTTGTCCTTTAAAGAATCTTGCAGACTCTTTGTAGCAAATTGGCCCCATTGAAAGTTATAGATCATTTTGATCCAGCTGCAAACATATAGGGACAGCCTCATTCTGAAAGGCTTTGTTTTTTTCTTATTGGCCATAAATCCCTTTCTTGTCACTTTTGAACCAGGAGAAATGTAGTGAAAAATTTAAGAATTCAGTGAGAATATGACTCTCTAATTAAAAATGATTTGAGAACAAAGCAAATTTATTCATTAAATTGCCAATAATCAAACACAATTGAATATCTGAAAAGGATTTTTATATTTTTTGTCTTGTTATTTGAGCTTTAGAATGAACTGTATTCCTAAAAGATTTTAATGAGAGAATGTTTTCTTAACACCTTAATATTATTCTATTTTTGGAGGTAAGTATATGAATAGCATTTACAGCATAGAATAATTTTATTTATGTTATTTATTTCTCGTGACTAAAATTTCTGAACACATCAATTATAACTAACAATTTATCTATATCAAATCCACATGATGTAAAAATAAAAGCAGAGATACACGTACCAGAAGTAAAGTGTAGAACAGTATAAATGCTACGTAAAAGAAAAAGTATGAGTTCAAACATGTAAGAGTTCTTCATGAATGGAAGCATTAAGATAATGTATCTTGACAGAGACAAATTCTGAGTTGGGTTTGGAGCAAGATGATGCAGGATATTGGAATTTGTAGTGTATTTTACATATATTAAGCAGAGTGGTGACACGATCAATATGGTGCTTCAGGCAGCACACAGGATCGATTAAGAGGCCAAAGGTTCAAGGTCCTGACTCTCATTGGGGCAGTGCAATTCCTAAGGGACATTATGTAAATTTGGGAGCCTTTTCTGTTTCAATGATAAGACGGTAATGCTGGCATTTAATTGGTTAGTGCTACAGAAACAAGGCATTCTGCTATATGTAGCACAGCTTTTAACAGGAAAGAATGATCTCACATACCACTTATCTTTCAAATGCCTTGATAAATATATATATGATATATATATATACACATAAACATTTATTTAAAAGTTATTTTTTAAAATGTAAATTCACACAAAAATACTTTTTCCCCCTGGCTTTAATGACACTGAATGTTCTAGAAATAAACCTAACAGGTAAAATGAGAAGTTATTGTAGTCTAGTTGGTTCTAAATTACGACAAGTAGTTGAACATATTAGAAATCATACCACTCATTGCAAAACTATTTGAGAGCTTTTAGATGCCAGTATAGTATATTTGTGTCAATCCCTGTTTATAAAAGACTATTCTAAAATAATTATTTCTTATTTGCTACATATTTCTTATTTTAACTACAAATAATATGCATCAACATTATTCAGTTATATATTTCAAACTGGATTTTAAGTATTTTCCACAAATAACGTCATCAATGTGTCTGATCTGCCAACATTATTTTTGTTCTAATGAAGAACGAAAATGTTACATTTAATGAACTATTTTACAATGAAGAATGCTGATAAAATTGGCAAAATATAACATACTTCCGAAATACTAGGAAAAATTCTAAAAACTCTATACTGTGTTGTCATTTTAATGCTAAAAAAAATCATTAAAGAAGGAAAAGAGACCATTGTTTTCTAACAGTAGGACAAATGATCATAAAATATACGATGCCACATAATATTAGAAAAATATTAAGCTTGTCAGCTTTGGGTGGTTACTAGAATTAAGGAAGGAAATCCAAAAAATATATTTTTTCTTATTTCATTAATAAATGATCTGTTTCAAGGTAAATTAATTCAATGGCAAAAGATGTCAATAATCAATTATTTGGTACTTGTCATCGAGTACATCTTCATTACAACTCCAGGACAGTACCATGTGTCAATATGATGAGTTCGTGCTTGCAGATGCTGTGTCCCATGGAATAAAAGTTGTATTAAAGTGTTATTTTTAAAAATTATCTGAGAATGATCACCAAATGTCTGTGAATATTTACAAGTTATTTTATGGGCAAAATACTGTACTTTCCAATGTCACTGCTTATACAAACTGGTGGAGCACCAGCTGCATCACCCTCCACTCTCAAGTAGGCCCTGGTGTTTATTGTTCCCTTCTTTCTGTCCACTTGTTTTTCTGTTCCTGTCTTAATTTGTTTAGGATAATGGCCTCCAATCCATCCATACTGTTGCAAAGGCCATGATTTTGTTCTTTCTACGCTAGCATAATATTCTATGTTGTATATACACCACATTTTCTTTATCCAGTCTGCCATCAATGGGTACTTAGGAGGATAGCATATCTTTTTTGTTGTGAATAGTGCTGTGACAAATATATGTATGCCTGTATCTTTATGATAGAATGATTTGTATTCCTTTAGGTATATGCTCAGTAATGGAATTGCTTGGTTGAATGGTAGTTATGTTTAAGTTATTTGAGAAATCTCCAAACTGCTTTCCACAGTGGCTGAAATAATGTACATTCCCACCAGCAGTGTATAACTGTTTCTTTTTCTCTGTAACCTCACCAATATCTGTTATTTTTTATCTTCTTAATATTAGTCATTCTGACTGGTGTGAGAGGGTGTCTTATTGTGGTTTTGATTTGCATTTCTCTAATGGTTAATGATGGTAAGCATTTTCCATATGCTTATTGATCACATGTATGTCTTTTATTGAGAATTGTCTGTACATGTCCTTTGCTCATTTCTTAATAGGGTTATATGTTTTTTGCTTGTTGATATGTTTAAGTTCCTTATATATTCTGGATATTAGACCATTGTCAGATGCATAGTTCGCAAATGTTTTCTCGCATTTGTAGGTATTCTGTTTATTTTCTTGATAGTTTCTCTTGTCTTGCCAAAGCTCTTTAGTTTTATTTGGTCCTCGGTATCAATTTTTGTTTTTATTGTAATTGCTTCAGGAGTCTTTGTCATGAAATCTTTGCCAGGTCCAATGTCCGGAATGCTATTTCTTAGATTTTCTTCTAGGGTTTTTATAGTTTTAGGTTTTACATTTAAATCTTCAGTCCATCTTGAGTTGTTTTTTGTATATGGTAAAAGAATAGTGTCCAGTTTTATTCTTCTATATGTAGCTAACCTGTTATTACAGCATAGCTTATTGAATAGGAAGTCCTTTCACCATTACTTGTTATTATCAGCTTTGTCAATAATCATATGGCTGTAGGTGCTTGGCTTTATTTCTGGGTTCTCTAATCTATTCAGTTGGTCTATGTGGCTATTTTTGTACCAGCACTATGCTGTTCTGATTACTGCAGCCTTATAATATAGCTTGAAGTTAAATAGTGTGATGCCACCAGCTTTGTTCTTTTGCTTAAGATTGCTTTTGTTATTTGGAGTCTTTTTGGTCCTGTATGAATTTTAGAATACTTTTTTCTAAGTATCTGAAAAAAACCATTGGCCAATGAATGGATAAATAAAATATGATATATATACACCATATAACACTATTCAGTCATAAGAAAGAATGAAATATTTTTTTGCAGCAACTTGGATGCATACTCAGAAGAGGAGGGTGGGGAAGGGGTGAAGGATTAAAAAACTACATATTAGGTACAATGTACACTACTTGGGTGATGGGTACACTAAAATCTCAGACTTCACCACTATACAATTCATTCACATAACCAAATTCCACCTGTACCCCAACAACTACTGAAATGTTTAAAAAATTAATGTCATTAGTAGTTCGATAAAAATAGCATTAAATCTGTAAATTGTCTGGGTAGTATGGACATTTTAAAAATACTGATTCTTTCTATCCAGGAGGATGGAGTATTTTCCATTTGTTTCTGTCATCTCTTATTTCATTTAGCAGTGCATTGTAATTATTGTTGTAGAGATCTTTCACCTTCACGGTTACCTCTGTTCCCAGTTATTTTATTCTTTTCAAGGCTATTGAAATGCTACTGATTCTTGTGCATTGGTTTTGTATCCTGAAACTTTGCTAAAGTTTTTTTTATCAGATCTAGGAGCCTTTGGGCAGAGATCATGGAATTTTCTAGGTACGATTCATACTGTCTGCAAAGAGAAATAGTTTGACTTTCTCTCTTCCCATTTGGATGTCTTTCTTTCCTTCTCTTGCCTGATTGCTCTGACTAGGTCTCACAGTACTATGTTGAATAGAAGTGGTGAGAGTGGGCATCCTTGTCTTTTTCCAGTTTCCAAGGGAAATGCTTCCAGCTTTTACTCATTCAGTATTATGTTGGCTATAGTTTTGTCATAGATGGCTTTTTATAATTTTGAGGTATATTCCTTGGGTACCAAGGTTGCTGAGAGTTTTTAAAACGAGGGAATGTTGAAATTTATCCAAACCTTTTTCTTTGTATGTTGAGATGATCATGTGGTTTTGTTTATGTAACAAATTACATTCATTAATTGGTGTATGTTGAAAAATCCTTGCATCACAGGAATAAAACCTACTTGATTGTGGTGGATCAGCTTTTTGATGTGTTGCTGGATTTGGTTTGCTGGTATTTTTTTGAAGATTTTTACATCTGTGTTCATCAGGAATACTAGTCTGAAGTTTACTTTTCTTGTTGTGTGTCTGCCTGGATTTTCTGTCAGATTGATGCTGGCTTTAGATTTAGTTTAGGGAGGAGTCTCTCCTAGATTTTTTGGAAAAGTTTCAGTAGGATTGGTCCCATCTGTTCTTTATACATGTGGCAGAATTCAGTTGTGACTTTTTCTGGTCCAGGGGTTTTTCTGGTTGATAGTTTTTTGTTATGAGTTCAATTTTAGAACAAGTTATTGGTCAGTTCAAGGATTCAGTTACTTCCTGGTTCAATTTTGGGAATTTGTGTGCTTCCAGCAAATTATTCATTTCTTATTTTGTGTTTTTCTCATTGGTGTGTGTAAAAGTGTTCATACTAGTCCTGGAATGTTTTCATATTTCTGTGGGTTCAGTGGTAATGTCTCCTTTCTCATTTTGGATTGTGTTTATTTGGTTCTTCTCTCTTTTCATTTGTTAGTCTAGTTAATGATCTATCAATCTTATTTATGCTTTCAAAAAACCAATTTATGGTTTTCTTGAACTTTTATTGTTTTTTTCCTTCTCAATTTCATTCAGTTCAGCTCTAATTTTGTTATTTTTTCTCTTCTGCTAGCTTTTGGGTTGGTTTGCTCTTGTCTTTCTAGTTCCTCTAGGTGTGATGTTAGTTTGTTAATTTGAAATTAACAAATCTAACTTTGTGATGTGCACTTTTAGTACTATAAGTGTTCCTCTTCACATGGCTTTAGCTGTGTCCCAGAGATTCTGCTATGTTTTATCTTTGTTTATATTAGTTTCAAAGAATTTCTTGTTTTCTGCTTCAATTTCGCTGTTTTCCCAAAAGTCATTTCAGAGCAGCTTGTTTCATTTTTATGTAATTGTATGATTTTGAGAGATCTTCTTGGTATTGCTTTTTATTTTTTATTATACTGTGGTCCAAGAATGTGGATGGTATAACTTTGAGTTTCTTTAATTTCTTGAAAATTTTTTATAGCTGAGCATGTGGTCAATTTTAGAGTATGTGACATGTACAGATAAGAGGAATGTATTTTCTGTGGTTGATGGGGGAAGCATTCTATATAAATATAATATATATTATATATAATATATATTATATTCTGTATATATAATATATATTTATATAACATGTATCTATATATCTGTTAGATCTATTTAATCAAGTGTTTAGGTCCCCAAATATCTTTGTTAGTTTTGTGCCTTGATGATATTTGTAATACTGTCAGTGAGGTGTTGAAGTCTCCCACTATTATTGTGTGGTTATCTAAGTTTTTTTTGTAGGTGTCTATGAATTTGTTTGATAAATCTGGATGCACCACTGTTGGGTGCTTATATATTTAGGATAGTTAAGCCTTCTTGTTGAATTGAAATGTTTATCATTATGTAATTGAAATGTTTATCATTTTTTGTTCTTTTTGATTACTGTTTATTTAAAATCTGTTTGGTCTGAAATAAGAATAGCAACCCTTGCTCTTTTTTGGTTTTAATTTGCTTGATAGATCTTTCTCCATCACTTTACTTTGAGCCTACAGGTGTCTGTGTGTGAGATGGGTCATTTGACGATAGCATATACTTGGTTTTTCTTCTTTATGCAACTTGCCACACTGTGCATTTCAAGTGAGCATATAGTTCATTAATGTTCAAAGTTAATATTAATGTGTATGGATTTGATTTCATCATTGTGCTGTTAGCTGGTTGTTATGTAGGCTTAATTGTGGAGTTTCTTAATGGTGTCAATATTCTATGAACTTAAATGTGTTTTTATGGTGGCTGGTAGTGACTTTTCATTTCCATGTTTAGCATTCCCTTAAGAACCTCATGTAAGGCAGATGTGGTGGTAACAAATTCCTTAATCATTTGCTTGTCTGACAAAGATTTTATTTCTCCTTCACTTATGAAGCTTAGTTTGACTGGATATAAAATTCTTGGTTGGAATTTCTTTTCTTTTTTTTTTTTTTTTTTTTTGAGATACCATCTCACACCAGTTAGAATGGCGATCATTAAAAAGTCAGGAAACAACAGGTGCTGGAGAGGATGTGGAGAAATAGGAACACTTTTACACTGTTGGTGGGATTGTAAACTAGTTCAACCATTATGGAAAACAGTATGGCGATTCCTCAAGGATCTACAACTAGATGTACCATATGACCCAGCCATCCCATTACTGGGGATATACCCAAAGGATTATAAATCATGCTGCTATAAAGACACATGCACACGTATGTTTATTGCGGCACTATTCACAATAGCAAAGACTTGGAATTTCTTTTCTTAAGTACACTGAATGTATGTCCCCAATCTCTTCTGGATTGTAGGGTTTCTGCTGAAAGTCCTGCCATTAGCTTGATGAAGTTACCTGTGTAGATGACCTGTCCCTTTTCTCTAGCTGCCTTTAATATATTTTCTTTTTAATGACTTTAGAGAATCTGATGTTTCTGTGTCTTGAGGATGGTCATCTTGTATTGTATCTTGCAGAGGTTCTCTGAATTTCCTAAATTCAAATGTCAACCTCTCTAGCAAGGTTGGGAAAAATTTCATGGACAATATCCTCAAATATGTTTTTCAAGTTGCTTACACGCCTTCCTTCTCCATCAAGGATGCCAACGAGTCATAGGTTTATCCTCTTTATGTAATCCCATATTTCTCAGAGGTTTGTTTATTCTTTTTAATTTTTTTCTTTATTTTTGCCTGACTAAATTAATTTGAAAAACTGGCCTTTGCACTCTAAGATTGTTTTCTCAGCTTGGTCTATTCTGCTGTTAATACATCTGATTGTGTTTTGAAATTCTTGTAGTGGGTTTTTCAGCTCTATCATATCAGTTTGATTCTTTCTTAATATGGCCATTTTATCTTGAATCATTTTAAACTGGATTAAAAATATGGAATGCTTCACAAATTTGTGTGTCATCCATGCACAGGAGCCATGCTAATCTCTGTATCACACCAATTTCAGTACATGCATTGCTAAAGTGAGGATAATATTGGAGTTTTGAAATGGCAACAAATTATTTAAAGTATCACTTTCTGCAACATTAATGGAAGTTTTTTTTTTTTTTTAACAATTTGAGCTATAGAAGGCAATCAGTTTGATTTTGACTACTCAAGAGGAGGAAAGAATAATGAGGATGTTCAGTTCATAATGCTTCATTTTATAATGTGAAGGACTTTTGGACCTTATATCTATCAAGTGATGTTAATTAACCCCTTAAATCAGCAACCTCTGGAGCTAATCTACTTCATATAAATTTTTCAGAACCCTGGGAAATAAATTTGAAAAATTCTTAGTTGGTATGTAAAACCCTTTGAGTTTCTTGTTTGGGACTATTGCTTTGGGATCACTTGATTTTTCAAGCAATTTATTGTGTTAATGTTTCACAAAAAAAATGAATGACTTATCTACTCTCAAAATCCTTTCATCAATAACATCTCTCAATTTTCTATTACAAATAAGATACTTGGTATGTAAGTATTAAATGTTATGATTATAAAATCACAGCCATGAGTTAGGATAAGCTTTTATTCATTTTTGTTATAATGATCAAACAATGAGTGCCCATTCATAAACAGTATGCTAAGAATTGACAACATGCTATAAGCCCTTTTGGACTTATAAAGGTGGATTTTTCAGTATCTTGTTACTTATGTATTTTTTCTCATAATTTTCTAATTTAGACATGTGAGCTTGGTAGCAAGATAAATTGAAACTAGCAGGAGGCTCATGTTGTTGTATTTGTTCTGCTAACTCCCTGTGGGATTTATGTGTATGACTTCTCTCAGCTACAAATTTCTCACTGTAAAGAATGGGCTGTTGGAGCAGATTGTATCTACTGTTTTTCTATCTGTAGCACTCCATGATTCTGTAGCTATATACTGGTTTGCTAAGCAATTTTGTGAATCATATAATATTCAGTGGAATATGGTAGCATATTAATAGTTTTTAATATTGTAAATATTGTACTATTATTGTGTTAGCTTGAACTAACAGAACTTCTAGATGATATGAACTTCTAGATCATAATATTCATATCAGGACCATTTTTAAAAAACAGAAACCTTAATAAAATATAATTTTCAGGACAGTGATCTGGAAATCTGCATTTTTAATAAACACTAGCTGATTTTAATAATCATGCAAGTTTGAAAAACACTAAATTGGGCACCATAGGAACTGTGAACCGAGAGGAATTTGGTAATGTATTTGGAAATTTTGGCCTGCAAGTGCAGAGAATCCATCTGAAAAACCCAAGAGTAAACTATTCTTCAATCTCTAGAAAATTCAGGGCTCAAGTTATGTCATCAGGGTCTAATTTTTCTTTCTTCCACTCTATGTGTGTGTTAAGTTTTAATTAAAGTTAAACATACACTTACCATAGGAATTAACAGTCCTGCTCTAAGTATTTCATCAGAGAAAAAAAATTCTCTCAAAAAGTTACAAATGTACATGTAAACACTACTCATAATAACTGAAATTTGAAAACATCTCAATATCTTTTAATGGGTGAGTGAATAAACATTCTTGCACACCTAGACAATATAATACCTGTCAGAATTAAAATCAAATGAACAACGGATGAATGTCAAAAATATCTAGAAAGGCATCTAGAAAGGTGTATGCTAAGTGAAAAAAGCCAGAAAAAAAAAAGTTACATCTTGTAGGATTTCATATACATGACTTCCAGAAAAATGCAAATGTATAGGGACTAAGAATAGATCATTATTTCCCAGGGATAAGGGAAAGCGGGGGATCTGACTACAAAGGGACAGGATAAGACAATTTAATTGTGGTGAGGGGATTGTTCTGTGTCCTGATTGTAATGGTAGTTACATGACACTATGTATTTTTCAATATTTACAGAACTGTACATATTGAACTGTGTACTAAAAAGTTTAAGTTGCTGTGTATAAATTAAAAATAAAATCAACTTATTTCCTGACACATTTTCTCTTGCTGTTACATCATAAACTCAGTAGATATATAGCACAGAAAAATCAATATTATAATATGATGGAGATTGTTCATTTATTTGGGTAATATTACAAGACTTCAATTATGGTCAAATTATTATTCAAGAAACTAATCATCCATTCCATTCCACATGCAGGAACATTCATTTTATTGACCTTTTACAACATATCTATCAGTAAACCCATAATTTCAATGTTTAATACTACTCAGTGACAGTGTAGCCGTTAAAAAAGTTAAATTTTGTTCTATAGCAATTTATTACACTTTTAAATCTTATTAATAAGCAAAAATATTTTAGCTAGTTGTTTTTAAAATTTGATATGTTACTTTGTTTTTGACTCATACTAGAAACAGGTTATTTTTTTTTTGACAATTAGTCCCATTAGCAAGGATTCTGAGTCAGCAAGGAAAGGGCGTGCATTTTTTATAAAATCCATAAATGATGTACCTGCACACACAGTTTGGAAATGTTGTTTTAATTAAAGCCTTACACTTAATTATGCAGCCTATGTTGCCTAATATCAATTCATTACAATATAATTTACATACAATCTTTTTGTGATGAGATTAAGGCAAGGCACTAAGCTTTAATTATCAAGCAGACAACTTCCATGAGGAAAGATGAGAATCTATTAAAACCACTCTACCATACTCCTGTTCCAACCACCTTTTCCCAAGATCTCATTTATCTTTGCTCAAGAAAATGATGCTACAATGAGCAGAAAACTTGCCTCTGAAATATAATCACTCATAGTTTATACAAACTTGCTTTTAGAAAAATCTCCAATATAAGTTTGAATCATAATTTTTTTACATGTTTATGAGCAAAGAATTCAATTATTTCTGTCTTTTACTTTATTTTTTAACAAACTTTTATTTATCAGCCTGACCTAAGTAGCCATAATGTAAATTCTAAGGGTAACACAGATTTCATCACGGGAAACTTAGGCAAAGAAGCAGCAGAAATCAGTGATATACTTACACCATCTTAAAAGAGAAATGCCTGAGAACATTGAACTACGTGCTTTAAAATTATATTTTATATTATAAATAAAATATTATATATAATAAACACATATTATTTGAGAGAAATTGTGTAAGAAATAGATTAACAAATAAGGAAAAATGAAGTTGCTTTTCAAAAGTAATCTGAAACTTCAAAAGTAACTTCAATGCTATCATCCATATCAACAAGTAGAAAGCACATTGCGTCTAGTGGTGTGAGCACCAACTCAAATTTTAAATAAACATTGAAATAGTTAAACAGGTAGTAAGATTCTGATTACTTTCTAACTGTCTGCACTGTTTCCATGTATGCTACTTTACTCGAATGTGTTTCTCTTTAGCCAACATGGACAGGATGCAATTTCTCAAACTTGAGAAACATCAGCAAGGCAACAGGTTCAACATTCCTCTATAGAATTAGAATTAATTTACTTGAAGGGTAAAATGTGTCAGAAAATCTTCAGTTTGGAATATTTTGGGTCATTCTCTCTCTGTCTCTCACACACACTCACACACACACATACACACACAAATATAAAAGCACACACAAAATTTCAACTGCCAAATGTTAGGCAAATATTTGTGGTACTATATTTAATCATAATAAGACTATATTTTCTTCTTAGCGTAAAAATTATTTCACTTGAAACCTCCAAGTCTAGGAAATCCAGATTACATGACACGCTTATTTTCATGATCATTTTTTAATATACTACAAAATTGGCCTAGAAGTTTGCCTAGATTTGCATTAATCTTTCAAGAACACATGCTCTGAAATAATTTTTCCTTTTGTTTTTCAACTTCATTTATATTTTAGAAAAGTAAAAAGTGGATATATCTTTTGCCAATGGAAGAATTTTCCACCTCTATCATCCTACTCTTTCCTCAGCCCTTCACTTTCTTCAATTAGATATTTATTGCTGTCTGCCAGACATACCCAACCATTTTCTTCATGTACCTCGACTTTTGGAATTGACAGAGGACTTCTAATGGATTATACTAGTTAAATTAGTTAAATTCTAGATTATATTCATTTCTTTCAATGTTCCTTTTATCACTAATGTCATTTATTGATTATATATCACTTTTTTGAAAAAGAAAGATAAATATTTAAGTTCATCACAGGAGTTATCTATCATTAGAATATTTTAAACAGCAATGTTTTCGTATGAAAAGTATGACATAAATAATTAACGTCATGTTGAAATACTTAATATTTTAATAGCCATTGGGTATTTGGGGAATGTCTTTTTGAAAAATATTGTGAGAATCTACAACCAAATTAATTAATTGATATTAAGAAAAGTAAAATATTTAAAGGTAATTAATGCTCTGCTAAAGACTATAACTGCTGATATTTATCTTCAAAGTGTTGATATTTCTAATATCCAAATAGCAAATATACATTTGCTATTATTACTAATTATTAATGTTATTATTACTACTTATTACTATTAGTAATTATTATTATTGTATTTAATAATAAATACATATTTATTATTTACTATACTAATAGTATTTACTATTTACTATAAACAGTAAATATATGTAAGTATATATTTACTAATAGTATTTACTATTAGTTGAGAATGACTGTCAAGTGGGCAAGATTGGATAAGAGATCTAGTTGAGTGACTATGGCAGTTATCTAGTCAAACTTTTAGTGGTGGTTTGAAGCAAGAGGTAACCGTATACATGATGAAAAATTACTAAAACTGAGATGTTTTGAAGGCAAACCAATAAAATTTTTTGAAAGAATGTATGTGGCATCTGAGAACAACAAAGACAACAAAATAGAAATAGGGTGACTTAACGGATTATATATACTATTAGTAAATATACATTTATATATATTTACTATTTATAGTAAATAGTAAATATGTATTTATCATTATATATAATAATACAGTAAATATATATTTAGTAATGCATATTAATAAATAGTAAATATATGGTAAATGTATTTTTAAATATATATTTATTAATTTTTTTCTGTTAACCAATTTCTCCAGAATTCCTTTTTTTGCTTCTATTATTTAAGGTAAACAGTCCTGATAAATTCTTAACCTCCGGAGCGTATAAATATTCTTAACAGCATGTAACAAAATAATGGGAGACATCTCTGTTAGACAACAGAAACAATTTTATTTGAGTGGGGCTAAAAACACAGATCTTTTAAAATTAGCATTACTAAGTTAGTACTACTTTGGCAAATATTAACTGGGGGGTTTGATCTTTTTATTGTATCAAGGGAACATGAGCTTCAAAATTATTAACATGGTTTACACGTCACATGGCTGGACACAGTCATTTTTTTAGCATCATTTCATGTTTTTAATATGCATACTCTGGTTAGAGCTATATGATGCCAGACATCTGAATGTGTAATGGACAAACTGTACTCAATGCTTTTATGTCACTGACAAATCATTCAAACACATCTGCCCAGCTAACAAGATAACAGTCCACAAATTCTCTCTTTCTGAATATTATTATAAGTGATTCATCCATACTCCTGTCTCAAGGCACGACTTCTATGTGTGTACCAGATTTCAACTCCTCTTGCCTACTTCAGGACATCACTCTAGAAATTCTGCCTTGTCTGTCCTTCATCATTAATGGCATATCTTAGTAAGACGGTTTCCATTTAATTACAAAAAAATTGTTATTTTTTCTAGCCAAAACAAGTGAATATTCTATTGGTCCACTTTCTCAGCAATCTCTTTGTTCCCCTTTGCCCCCTTGCAGCAAAACTCCTAGGAAGTCGTCTATGGTTACTGTCTCCAATTTATTTCCTGCCATTCACCTCATAACTGATTCCATACAGAATTTGTCCTTTCTACCCCACCAAGTAGTAGAAAGATGTCTCCAGTAAATATGCTTAAACTCAACTCTTCCGCTTTCCCCACAAACCTGGTCTTCAATTAGCCTTCTGAATTCTGTGATTGGGAATTGTACTTGCTCAAGCCAGATCCTTGGAGTCACCCTATTTCTATTTTGTTGTCTTTGTTGTTCTCATACGCTACATACATTCTTTCAAAATCTTGTATTGGTTTGCCTTCAAAATATCTCAATTTTAGTCACTTGCCGTCATGTATACTGGTACCTCTTGCCCTAAACCACCACTAAAAGTTTGCCTAGATAACTGCCATAGTCACTTAACCAGATCTCTTATTCAATCTTGCCCCTTCTCCAGTCATTCTCAACACGTGTGAAAGCGATCCTTCAAAACATGAATCAAATCATTTTGCTTGTTTCTGAAAACCCTGTGAAGCTTTCTGTTTCATGCACAGGCAAGTCAAAGTCCTTGCGAATGCTGACAAGGTCCTGTATTCTTGTTTTTCCCCTTTCTTTTACTTCTCTGACCTCATCTGCTATTGCTCTCCTGCTGTCCTCAGCCATGCTTCTCTCACTGCGGTTTGACCACACCACTCCCTTTGTTCTTTCTCACCACAGCAGACCAGCCACTACTCTATCTCAGGGCAATCACACCAGATACTCTCTATACCTGAGATGGTTTTTATTTTCCAGATGTCTGCATATAATTGGCCACATGTTACCTTCTCAGCATGCTTTATCTTGACCACCACATATAAATCACCAGTTCTGTCCACCTCAATCATGTTTCACTTTACTCTGTTCTTTTTCTCAGTAGCACTTATCTCTTTTTAAAACAATATAAAACATTTATTACAATTCCTGTTCATCATCTGTCTCCTTTTGCTCGAATGCAGGCGCTACAAAGGCATAAGTGTGTTTCCTGTTCACAGACGTGTCACTGATGATCACTTTGCAGGAGAGAAGATGCCTGAACAGTGCCTGGCATCAGTAAATACTAAATTACTATTAGTTAATGTGATAGTCAGAAAATCACCCCACCAAAGATATTCAGTCCTAATGCTTAGGGAACTGAATATGTTACCTTGCCTGGCAAAGGAGAATTCGCTGATGTAAATAAATTAAGGATTTTGAGATAAAGAGATTATCTTGGATTATGCAGTTGACCAATATAATCAAAAAGGTCTTTATTTTTTTCTTTCCAATGTTTATTTTAGGTTTAGGTACATTTGCAGATTTGTTACATGGGTAAATTGCATGTTGTGAGGATTTGGTGTGCAGATAATTTTGTCACCCAGGTAATCAGCATAATATCTGATAGACAGGTAGTTTTTAATCCTCACCTTCTTCCTACCCTCCACCCTCAAATAGGCTCCAGTGTCTATTGTTCAAAAGGTTCTTTCAAAAAGAAAAAGAGAAATGCAGGAGTATCATAGAGAGAAAAAAATTATGATTTTACACAGCTGGCTTTGAAGATGCTGAGAAGGTAGAATAAAACAAGAAAATGAATTCTTCCCTAGAACTCACAGAAAGGAATGCAGCTCTCCCAACATTAGGATTTTAGCCCAGTGAGAACTAGTTCAGACATCTAGAAAGATAATAAAGCTGTATTGTTTTAAACCACTAAGTTTTGAGTAATTTGCTACAGTAACAATAAAAAACAGATACTATTAAACTAAAATATTACCTTATAATGCTCCCCATATATCTAATTTTTCATAGACACAACATCTGTATTTGATTTAAAAAGTATGCATTCCTGTGTATTATTTGATATAGTTCATATATATAAAGACAACAAATAAATTGGTTGAGGCCCATAGAATAATAATTATTATAAATTTGGAAGCCATTATGCCATTTGGGATATAATAGTATATTGAGCTTCTTCAAGTATTAAATTTGAAACTTGAAATGTAAGTATAAATATTTCCTTAAAGAAATAAAAACTGATACTAAATATTTACCTGGAAATAATATATTACTACCCCAATATTTTTGTGTTAAATTGTGCTAACAAATATCTTTATTTTAGGAGTTCTCAGAGGCCTTGATGTATTAATATTTATAATCAGCATTGTAAGCATTATTTCATTATGAAATCCTGTTTATATTAATCATATCATGGAACTAGTCTTACTTAAGATATTGTTTTGGAAAAGTTTGTTTAGGCTTAACTTACTGAACATGAATATTTAGCTTAGATATATAGTAATTTAGCCAAGGTTGCTAGTGAATGTAATGAGCAAGAAGTCACATCCTTGGACTTGCAGTTTTATTTCACTAAACAAGCGTACCTTACTATGATTAATAAGCCCCCTAGAGTATGGTCCAATGTGTTTATCTTCATTAAACTATTCTGACATAAACACCCATCACGCCCAGAAACATCAGTTAATTGCTTCTTTGTTGTAATTTTGCATTTATTTTTGAAATATATTTTTGCTGAATATAGATTCTGGATTAAAAGTTGTTTTCACCATTTTCAAGATGTTGTTCCACGTTATGTTGGCTTCTGTTGTTTCTGATGAGAATCTCATGGGCATTTTTATCATTGTTTTCTGTACATATTTTTTCCTCTGGCTGTTTCGAAGGTTTTCTCTTTATCATTGTTTTCATAAATTTGATTTTGTTATGTTGATATTGATTTCTTTGTGCTGATTGATCACATAGAGTCTGAGCTTAAACTTCTGTTCAAATTTTGGAAATGTGGGGTCATTATTTCTTGTACTTCTGTTGCTTCTCCCCTTTCTGAGAGTACAATTACATACATGTCAGACTCCTTGGTATCAACAGCTAGGTCATTACAACTCTGTTTTTGTCGTTGTTGCTGTTGTTTGTTTTTCTCTTGTTTTCACTGTATGTCAATTTTGATAAATTCTATTTTCCTGTCTTCAAGTTTACTGACCTATTCCTCTGTATGTAATCTTTAAATATATTCAGTGAAACTTCATTTCATATATGTATTCTCAAATCCTGAATTCTATTCATTTTTTAATAGTTTCTTTCATTTATCTGTATATTCATGTTCTTATTAAATTATTTGACCTATCTATAACAGCTAATGCCACACCTTTGCCTTATAATTTAATAATCTCCATCATTATAGGGTATTTGTTTATTTGACTGATTATGAGTTCTGAGTCACACTTTCCTGATTTTTTCACGTGGCTAGTAATTATTCAATACATACAGAATATAGAGAATTTCAATACATCCAGAACATGGAGATTTACACTGTGGGTGTAAATCTTAGAATTTTGTTGTATTATTTAAAGAGTGTTAAATTTTGCTGGCTGGGCACAGTGGCTCATGCCTATAATCCCAGCACTTTGGGAGGCCAAGACGGGCGGATCACGAGGTCAGGAGATCGAGACCATCCTGGCTAACACGGCGAAACTCCTTCTATACTAAAAATACAAAAATATTAGCCAGTCATGGTGGCCGGCGCCTGTAGTCCCAGCTACTTGGGAGGCTAAGTCAAGGAATGGTGTGAACCTGGGAGGCGGAGCTTGCAGTGAGAAGAGATGGCACCACTGCACTCCAGCCTGGGTGACAGAACGAGACTACATCTCAAAAAAAAAAAAAAGAAAAAAATGCTAAAGTTTGTTTTGGCAGGCCACCTATGTTACTCATGAATGAACTTGAGCCTTTAGAGGCCTGTTTTTAAACGATGACATGGCCTGTGGAGATTGACAATACTCAAAGCCTCCATAACTCTACTCTTCATATTTGGCCTTTTTAGTTAAGTTTCTCTACTCTGGTTCTACAGAACTTTAATTTCTCCCAGTATTGTGTGAGCTCCAAGAGATATAGTACCTCTCCCCAATATATTTGTGTTGTTTCTTTTTTTAGTTTGTTTTATTCTTGTTCAGGAGAGAAATGCAGTCCTCATTAAGACTTGCACATGAATTTCATAGCAGCTGTATTTATTATAGCAACTCCAAACTTTAGACAAAACCGATGCATATTAGTAGATAAATAGATAAGCAAATTATGGAATATTCATACAATAAAAACTTTGCAAAAATGCAAAATAGCAATCAGTGGAGAGTTGTTAAAGGAAATTATTCTGCGTAAATACCAGAAAAATAAGACCAAAGGATGCTGTTTACATTAATGTATACAATTCTAGAAAAGGGCAATCTACACTATAGTGACTGAAAGAAGCTTATTGTTTGCCTGTACTGGTGTTTGTTGTTAAAATTCAAAGGCATATGAGTAAACCCAGAAAGGCGGTGGATCTGTTCTATATTAATATATCTTGATTGTGATGATGATCTCATGAGTATTACACATTTGTGAAAATCATTGAAACGTACACTTTAAATGGGCTTGTTTTATTGTATGCAGTTTATGCTTTTTAAAAGTTGATTAAAAATCACTGCAATAAATTGCCTGGTTTAATTCACTTGTACTTGCACAAACTATAAATTTTGTGTTTCAGACTTTAGGAATTATTGACAAAAGGAGTGAGAATGTGCAGAGAATTATATAGCTGCAAAGAATGTTTGACATAGCTGCACTGGGAGTAAGAAGATATTGAGGGGCATTGAATAGAAAGTAGAAACATTTTACATCAAAAGGAAAGAAACTCATACTATAATTTTAACAACTTTATCCACCTGCTTATTGATTGTATTAGTTTACTAGGACTGCCATGATAAAATACAGTAGTCTAAGTGGCTTAAAGAACAGAAATAAATTTTCTTTTTTTTTTTTCTTTTAGAGACAGAGTCTTGCTCAGTCGCCTAGGCTGGAGTGCAGTGGCGCGATCTTGGCTCACTGCAACCTCTGCCTCTGGGGTTCACACCATTCTCCTGCCTCAGCCTCCCGAGTAGCTGGGACTACAGACGCCCACCACCATGCCTAGCTAATTTTCTTTTTCTTTTTTTTTTTTTTTTTGTATTTTTAGTAGAGACGGGGTTCACCATGTTAGCCAGGATGGTCTCGATCTCCTAACCTCGTGATCCACACCTCAGCCTTCCAAAGTGCTGGGATTATAGGTGTGAGCCACCGTGCCTGGCCAGAAATAAATTTTCTTACAGTTGTGGAGGCTATACATCCAAAATCAAGGTGTCACCAGTGTTGGTTTTTGGTGAGACCTCTCTTCTTGACTTATGTACAGATGCCTCACTGTGTCCTTACATGACCTTTCCTCTGTGTACTTGTGGAGATAAACAGGACTCCTGTGTATCTTCTTCTTACAGGAATACCAATATTGCTTTAGGACCACACTGTTATAACTTCATTTTCCCTTAATTACCTCCTTAAAAACTTATCTCAAAGTAGTTACTTTGAAGCTTAAGGCTTTAACATACTATTTTGAGGGAGGGGGACCCAATTCAGTCCATATCATTCTGCTTTCCAGTTACCCAAAAGTAATGTCATTTGTGCACACAACATACATTCATCACAACTCAACAGCCTCCACAATCTTAACTCATTTTTAGCATCATCTCTAAATTCTAAAGTTCAAAGTCTCATCTAAATATCATCTAGAGAATAGAGCAAGGTTGTGAAATAGAAGCCTATACTATTCATCTGCCCTGCAGGGGCACCAAATTTTAACAACTATCTGCACACAGATAAGCACCATCACAAAAACCAAAATCACAGTATCTGGTTTTAACTTCATATCACTGAAAGAAGCATTAAGGAGGACAGAATAGACAGTATAAAATTACCAATTCCATCCCTTCATTGTCCTTGGGCAGTGGCTGTGAGGCATTGAGAGACAGCCTATGCCCTTGCAGGACAAAGTGCATAGCAACTGTGGGACGTCACATTGAATTCATCCTGTCCCAGTGGAGAGCAGAGTTGTACTAGGGTCAGCAGGATGCATGCATGGAGGGAGCACTTGGACCAGACCTAGTCAGAGGGGAATATCCCATCCCAGTGGTCAGAACTTCAGTTACTCAGCAAGATTTAATCACCATAGGCCAAAGTGCTCTGGGGCCCCAGGTAAACTTGAAAGGCAGTCTAAGACATGAGGACTGAAATTCCTAGGCAATTGCTCATTCTGGGCTTGGCTCAGAGCCAGAGGACTGGGCAGCATGTGACCTTGGGAGATATAAGCTGAGGCAGCTAAGGGAGTGCTTAGACCACCCCTAATGCAATCCCAGGCAGCACAGCTCACAACAACAAAAGGGACTCCATCTTTCTGCTTAGGGAGAGGAGAGTGAAGAGTAAAGAGGACTTTGTCCTGCATCTTGGATACCAGCTTAGCCACAGGAGGATAGGGCACTGGGCAAAGTCATGAGGTCCATTTCAGGTCCTACCCCACAGACCACATTTCTAGACACAGTTGGGCCAACAGGGAACCTGCATCCTTGAAGGGAAGTGCCCGGTCCTGGCAGGATTCATTAACTGCTGACTAAAGAGTCCGTGGGCACCAAATGACCAGTGGCAATACCCAGGTAGTGTGCTGGGGGCCTTGGGCTCTGAGACATACTGGCTTCAGGTGTGACTCAGCACATTCCCAGCTATGGTGGCTATAGGAAGAGACTCCTTCTGTGTGAGAAAAACTGAAGAGCCTTTGGGCTTTAAGCGAACATTGGCAATGGCCTGCCAGAACCTTTGTTGGTTGGTGGTGGTGGTGGCTATAAGGAGAGGCTGCTCTGCTTGGGAAAAGAGAAGGAAGAGTGAGAAGGATTTTGTATTGTCGTTTGAGTGTCACCTTAGCCATGGTAGAATAGAACATCAATAAATCTCTAAGTTTTACTCTGATCCCTGGCTTCCAGGCAGCACCTCTGTACGTACATAGGGTCTGGGTAACTTCTATGCCCATCCATGGTAGACTGGATATAGAAAATATGGAACATATAACCCATGGAATACTATGCAGCCATAAAAATAAGGTTATGTTCTTTGAAGCAACATGGATGGAGCTAGAGGATATTATCCTAAATGAACTAACACAGGAACAGAAAACCAAATAGCACATATTCCTACTTATAAGTGGGAGCTAAAAATTGAGTACCTATGGACACAGAGAAGGGAACAACAGATACCGGGACCTACTTTAGGGTGGAGGGAGGGAGAAGAGTGAGGATCAAAAAATTGCCTATCAGATACTATGCTTATTACCTACATGGCGAAATAATCTGTTCTCCAACCGCTGCCTGACACCTAATTTACTTATGTAACAAACCTGCACATGTACCTCTGAATTTAAAAGTAAAAAAAAAAAAAAAAAAAAAAGAAACTAAAAGAAAACAAAAAAGTGTCTTTTAAAATAACAACAAAAGAAAAAGAGAAAGAACTAATATCAATTCTACTCATACTACTTTGAAAAATAGAGGAGGAGAAAAGACTTTATTTAAATTAATTCTACAAGACCAGTATTAACCTGACATCAAAACAAGACAAAGACACATAAAAAAAAAATTACAGGTCAATATATCAACTGAATATTGATGCAAAAATCCTCAATAAGATACCAGCAAACTAAATAGAACAATAAATTAGAAAGCTAATTCATCAAGGTCAATTGAGATTTATCTCAGGGATGCAAGGATGTGTCAACATATGCAAATCAATGGATGTGATACATCATATCAACAGAATGAAGGAAAAAATTCATATAATAAGTTCAATTAATGCTGAAAATGCATTTGATAAAATTCGTTTCATGATAAAAATCTTCTAAGAAAACTAGGTATAGAAGGAACAAACCTCAAAATAATAAAAGACCTAAATGTTAGACTCACAGTTAGTATCATACTAAATGGAGAAAATCGGAAAGCCTTTCCTCTAAGATGTGAAACACAATGATGCCCACTTTCACCATTGATATTCAACGTAGTACTGGAAGTCCTAGCTAGAGCAATCAGACAAAATTGCAAAATCAGAAAAAATAAAGGGCATCCAAAATTAAAGGAAGAAGTCAAATTATGCTTTTTTATAGATGGTACAATCTTATATTTGGAAAAACCTAAAGACTCCAAAAAAATCTGTTAGAATTGATGACCAAATTCAGTAAAGTTGCATGAAACAAAATCAACATACAAAAATAAGTAGCATTTCTGTATGCTAACAATGAACATTCTGAAAAATAAATAAAAACTAATCCCACTTACAATAGCCACAAATAATATTAAAAACCTAGGAATAAACTTAAGTGAAGAAGTGAAAGATCTCTACAATAAAAACTATAAAACACTGATGAAATAAGTGGAAGAGGACACCAAAAAATGGAAAGATAATTCATGTTCATGGATGAAAAGAATCAATATTGTTAAATATTCATACAGATTCAATGCAAAGTAATATACTGATTCAGTGCAATTCCTGTCAAAATACTAATGGCATTCTTTACAGAAATAGAAGAAACAATCCAAAAATTTGAGGAACTACAAAATTCCCAGAATAGCCAAAGCTATCCTAAACAACAACAACAAGAACAACAACAACAAAAACTGAAAGAATCACATTACCTAATTTCAGATTGTACTACAGAGCTAAAATAACTAAAACATCATGGTAGAGGCATAAAACCAGACACATAGACCAATGAAACAGAATAGAGAACACAGAAACAAATCCACAAACCTACAGTGAGTTCATTTCTAACTAAAATGTGAAGAACACGCATTGGGGAAAAGATTATCTCCTCAATAAATGGTGTTGGGGAAACTGGATATCCATATACAGAAGAATAAAACTTGTCTCCTCTCTCTTGCGTAATACAAAAATCAAATCACAATGGATTACAGATTTAAATCTAAGACCTTAAACTATGAAGTTACTATAAACTATGAAACTACTACATTGGAAAATCTTCAGGACACTGGTCTGGGCAAAGTTTCTTCAGTAATACCCCACAAACACAGGCAACCAAGCAAAAATGGACAAATAGGATCCCATCAAGTTAAAAAGCTTGTGAACAACAAAGGAAACAATCAGCAAACTCAAGAGACAATCCACAGAATGGAATAAAATGTTTGCAAACCATCCATCTGACAAAAGACTAATAACCAGAATATATAAAAAGCTCAAACAACTCTGGAATTGTTGGAATAAGAAATAATACAATAATCTAATAATCCGATTAATAAATGGGCAAAATATTTGAACAGACTTATCTCCCAAGAAGACATACAAATAGTAAGCATGCTTGTCACATCTATGTTCACAATAGCCAAGATTTAGAAGCAACTTATGACCATCAACAGATGAATAGATAAAGAAAATGCGATACTTATACATAAAGGAGTACTATTCAGCCATAAAAACAATATCTTATCATTTACAACAACATAGATTGAACTGGAGATTATCATGTTAAGTGAAATAAGCTAGGAACAGAAAGACAAACATTGCGTGTTCCCACTTATTTGTGGGATCTAAATAGCAAAACAATTGAACTCATGGAGATGGAGAGAAGATGGAAAAGTATTGAGTGGGTGTGTGAAATGTGGGAATGGTCAATAGGTACAAAAATTAGATAGGATGAATAAGACCTAGTATTTGATAGCACAACAGGGTGGCTATAGTCAGTAAAAATTTAATTGTACATTTTAAAATAACTAAAACAGCATAATTAGATTGTAACACAAAAGATAAATGCTTGAGGTTATGAATACCCCATTTACCATAATGTGATTATTATGTATTGCATGCCTGTATCAAAATGCTCATGCATGCCGTAAGCATATGCACTTGCTGTGTACCCACATGAATTAAAAGTTAAAAATGATCAGAAGTTAATCAAGAAAATTTTTTAAAATGAATATCATCTAAATCAGACTTGGGTGAGATTCATGCTGAGACAAAATTCCTCTCCAGATGTGAAACTGCAAAACCCAAACAAGTTAAGTGCTTCTAAAACACAATGGTGGGATAAGTATAAGACAGACGTCCAAATTTCGAAAGATACCATAGGAAAGAAAAGGGTAATGGGTTCCAAGCAAGCGCAACACCTAGCAGAGAAAATTCCATTAGGTCTTAAAGATTGAGAATAATATTCTTTGGCTATTTGTTCTGCCTTCTTGGTGCCCTAGAGAGGTAGTATCATGCCTATTTCCTTAGGTGGTGGCCCTGCCTGTCAGCTCAGGATGGTGGCTCCACTCCCTTGGCTCTTTGTGGTGGCCTCATCCCCACAGCTTTATGCAGAGACACCCATCTCTGAGACTCTGAGCAAAGACAGCCTGACCCATTGAAACAAAACAGATGGCCCTACCCTCTGAAAACAAGAAGGAAACAACCTTGTCTTCTGGCCCTGTTGTGGGGAGTGTCTGCCCTGATTATTTCTGAGCCATCTTTAGAGTAACTCCTCCCGTTTCTTGAAGGCAGAAGCAAATTCACAGTCAAAAATCTGTATCATCTTGTCCTGTAGAATCCCAGAAGTTAGAAAACTTATATTTATTTTTTCCAATCTCTGTTCGCTCTGGTTCAGACTGTCAGGGTTCCTGTTTGCATACTCCCCTCTGTATTGCTGGTTTCTGCTGAGGTGGCTGATTAACTAGATGTGTGATCTCTTCATGAAGTAATTGTCTGGTGTTCTCTCTAGAACAAGCTTTCTCTCTCTCCCTCTTTTTTTTTTTCTTTTTCAATTAGGATAGATGGTATTTTTAAAATCCCAATATTCTTTTTGGTCAATTAATTCAAGTTATCTCCATGCTGTCACATTTTATCATCAGCAATAAGAAGAAGCCAGGCTCATTCTTCAACACTTAGAATCTTAGAAATCTACTTAGCTAAATACCCAATGTCTTCATTTGCAAATATACTTTCCAAAAAGCACTAGAACATACCTCAGCTAGGTTTGTTACCACTTTATATTAAGAATCACCTTTGATTATGATTTGAATGTATCCCCCTAAAGTTCATGTGTTGGAAATTTAACAAAAGTTCACGTGTTGGAAATTTAACAGTCAGTGTAGCAGCATTAATAGGTGGGGCCTTTAAAAGGTGACTGGGTCATTGAAGGTAGAGCCCTGATCAATTTATTAATGTCATTATTGTAGGAATGAGTTAGTTTTTGCAGGGGTGAATTAGTTCTCACAAGAGTGAATTGGTTCTCAAGAAAGCCGGTTGTTATGAAAGCAAACAACTTGCTCTTGAGGTCTTCTTCACATGCTCCGCTTGCCTTTCTGTTCTTTCACCACAAAATAACACAGCAAGAAAGCTCTCATGATATGCTTTGCCATGCACTTGGGCTTTCCAGCCTTCAGAACTGCAAGAAATGTATTTCTTTTCTTTATAAATTACTCAGTTTATGGTATTCTGTTATTGCACAGAAAATAAACTAAGACACCTTTCCTCCACTTTTCAATAATAGGTACCTCATTTTTATCTGAGAACTCACCAGAATCACCTTTAGTATTCATATTTCTACCAAGAATCCCTTCAAGGCAATCCAAGCTTTTTCAGCATGCACTTCAAAACTCTTCCACCTCCAACCATCACCTAGTTCCAAAGCTACTGTCACATTTTTCAGTGTTTGTTACGGCAGTACCCTACCTCTTAGTACCAAAATCTTGTCTGCTAGGGCAATCATAACAAAATACCAGAGTCTGGATGTCTTAAACAACAGAAGTTTATTTTCGCATGGTTTTTGACTCTGTGAGTACAAGATCAGGGTGCTATTAGTGTTGGTTTCCCGTAAAGTCTCTCTTCCTGGCTTTTAGATGGCCACCTTCTGACTGTGTCCTTAACTGCCCTTTTCTCTGTGCAGGTGCAGAATGAGAGAGATCTCTAGTATCTCTTTTTCTCATAAGGGATCTCATATCTGATTCTAGCTATATCAGATTAGAGCCCTTATGACCTCATTTAGCACTATGAGGTCACCCTTATGATCTATTTAACCATGATTACCTCTTTAAAGGCCCTATCTCCAAATATAGTCATATAGGGAATTACAGCTGCCACAGTTAAATTTGGAGGAGGAATGCAATTCAGTTCATATCATTGTTATTGAGCCAATCTTCATATCTCAGTACTTGTATTAATGTCAATTTGCTCTAGCATTGAAATGGAAATACTTAACAAATTTACTATGGAAAAAGGGAAGCCGGCTACTTCTGTTTATTGTAACATTAACCACTTGATACCCTTTAAGTCTTTCTATTTATTAAATATTTTGCTTTTACAGAGTCTGTTTCTGACTCTTATTTTCAGATCATTCTACATATTTTGTCAGTTTCATTCTGTCTACTACCCAGGATAATTAAAATATATCATATGTTAATAAGTTTCAATTAAAACCTGTACATCTAAATTTATCCTGAATATCTGTCCTATTTCAATTGTAGAAACTTCATAGTTAAATTTTCAAAGATGATCTTACTTTCCAACTTTGACCACTGTTTTCTAGCTCAGTAAATTGTATCATTTTCTCTTTGTTTCTAAGTATGAAACTATAGCAACATATTTTCTTTCTTCTTTACACTCTGAAACTGCATAATCATAATTTTCTATCTATAATTTCTTCTAAATAACTCTTAAAACCATCTATGGTACATCTAACCCTCTCTACTAATAATTTTCAAAATCAGGCCACTATCATTTCTTACTTGGATTCTTGTTACATTCTCTTATAAGAGTTTCTGTGTCTCTATTTAATACATTCTCCAAACTGCCAAACTGTAGTTATGGTCATTATGTAAGGTTTAAATCACTGCGTGTCACTCTTTCTAACTTGAAGTTGCTAGAGAGAGAAAGAGAGAGAGATTGGATAGGGAGACAGAGAGAAGATGCTATTTTGGGTTAAATGAAGATAATTATGGTAAATACATATATATCTTTTGAAGATAAATTATTTTCCTTTGTACCTTTATTAATCATTATATGGTTTTGTATTGTCTTATAATAATTGTTCTTCTCTGAGTATGAGAGCAATATAAATAAGATATTGGGTATTTGGAAAATACATAAGAGCTTAATATAAAAATCAGTACTAATGTTACCAGTAATTCAGACATTTCAACTGAAACTATTTGTATAAATTTCCTTTAAACATATGAGTGAAACATTATCCAAGATATAGAACATAGCTTGTGTTTATCTCTCTCTCTTTCTCCCATTCTATTGATTATCCTATACTTAAAAATAAACAAATATATTTAAACAAATTTAGGATTATACCATGTACTAGAGAACATTATATCTGGTTATAAATACCTTGTTCATTAAGATTAGTAGGCAATTTGCCTGTAGCAATGGGAAAACAGATTTTATTCAATTAAGATTTAGTCATCTTAGATCGATTAATTTTTAGGAATAAAATACAAAATTCAGTAACCATATTGTGAGGCCACAGTAATTTATTTAACAAATAAACATGGACTAGATTGTGACAAATTTTCTTTTGTTATTTTGTCTTTAATGTAACAACTCTTTGACTAGATTGTATATTTGAAGAGTTTGGCAGGTATAGTACAAAAATATAGTTATATTTTTCATAATGACAAATCCATAAGTATTTGCACTCACTAATCATTTGATAAACATTTGCTAGTTAGTAGAAAATCATTTATTTTCACTTGATGTGATTCTTCAAATGCAATTTACAAAGTATTTCATCTCATAAAACATTGATATGATCACAGAAATAAACTAGGCATAATTATTGAATGTATTTTCATTTCTTATGACAGGTATTATTTTAATATTCTATAAAGATGATTCTGTCATGAATAAAACATAAAAGTCTTTTTAGTTATAAATATACTTTTAAATAAAGTTACCTATTTTTAATATCTTAATATGGGACACACATTGACATTAATTCTTCTCTCTTTGTTTCTCATATACACACATTCACACACTTACTATGACTCTAAAAACTCACTGCCCACACAACACCTGCCATTTCAATATGTATTCATGTAGAGCACAGAATTGCTCATAGTTTCTTGAAAATGCTAAACATTTCAACTATTTATTAGAAATTGTAA
The DNA here is from genome assembly GCF_047675955.1 of Chlorocebus sabaeus. Classification (NCBI taxonomy): domain Eukaryota; kingdom Metazoa; phylum Chordata; class Mammalia; order Primates; family Cercopithecidae; genus Chlorocebus; species Chlorocebus sabaeus. Next base: position 42,339,454 of record NC_132913.1, read on the forward strand.
TTTGTCTTTGCTGCTCCATAGGCATGCAACGAAATTGAGTAAATTAAACCTAAATATAGCTTCCTTCATTTTTATATAATAATAATAATGAATTATTATTATCGATAATGTATTATTTATTGATAATATATTATTAATAATACATTAATAATAATGTATTATTATCGATAATAATAATGTATCAATCAATAATAATAAATGAATTATTTATCTTGTCAAATAATTCATTTTTCTGAAGTGTGTCTCATCTTTAATCTGATTATTAAATGGCTCCTTCCAGTTACTAGACCAGACATGCTGACTCATTTAAAAAGATTTTGAGCAATTAAAAATGTTAAAACAAATACTGTGATAGTCTTTAAAAATATCTTCCTTCATTTTGTAGTTCCATGAACAGTTACAGTGATTTTCAAAGACAGAAAAAAAAAGGAAGGTGTGAAAATAGAACTAAAAGAAGAATGTTAACAGAAACTTTGGCAACAAAATAGTTCTAGTATATTTATTAAATATTTGGAATATTTTCATTCAGGACATACAATTGGGTTATGAAATATTACATATATCTTATAACACATTTATGTAACATTAAAACTTGCATTTAAAATCCAAACTACAATAAATACTTTATGCATTTCAAAATCTAGAATTATTTTCTATAGAAAGATTCATTGAAATAAAACATAGATAAACTGCAGAAAAATCTCATGTTTTAATTATGTGCTAATATTTTTCTCTGTATTTTGCCACTCTGGGTGATATTTTGTTCTTTTGGTGGGAAGCAGGGAAGTTTTTTTTTTATTGTAATTCCTATGCCCTTGTTCCCCAATCTTCTTTTCTATGAGTTGTCTACTTAATTCTCTATTTAAAACTGGCACTGGCTGGGCACAGTGGCTCACACCTGTGATCTCAGTACTTTGGGAGGCCAAGGCAGGTGGACTGCTTTAGGCCGGGAGTTTGAGACCAGCCTGGGCAACATAGCAAGCCCTCATCACTTAATTAATTAATTAATTAAAATAAAATATAAAAACAAAATCAGGCACTGGAGCTGACTCTCCAGGTGTTTCTTTTCATACTTGTCTGTGACTTAAAATCTTCTCTGTTCTCTGTTGCTTAGTTATTTTTAGGTGATGGCTAGAAGTGGTTTTGTTTGTTCACATCATTGATTTATTTGTGTTTGTGTTGTTTGGGGGTTTTCTTGTTTGTTTGATTGATTAATACGGTCAGCCATTCAAATTTAGGAGGTCACTATATGCTATGGGAACTTTACACTTTTCACATTTTCTCTAGAAGTTTTAGTGAATCCTTCAGTGACTGTAACTTAAGGGCAGATCAATTTTTCATTGGTCTTCTAAGACAGAATTTACCAAATCTAGTTCTTCTTCAAAATATAGATGTAAGCATGAAAAACTAAAACAAAACAAAACTACATATTTTGGAATCATCCAGACCTACCAGGCCTACACTGAAATAATAGTTATCTTAAGAAGGATCTTAGTTATATACATTTTTTTCCTGATCTCTTAAATTACTTTGACTAGACATACCAAGAGACTTTACTGGTTTTACATCCAGAGTTAGCTAAATACTGACATTCTATTTCTGAGCTCTCTTCTGACCCCAGAACTTTATCACCTACTCTCAACCTTCTCAGAGAGACTATTAATCTACAATTTGAAGGGAAAATCTGATTTAAAATAATTAATAATTCAATTTTATTTGTATAGTTGTGATGATAAACTCCATAGATTCATTCCCCAGTATAAAAATTATTTTTTAAAAGATACAATCATTTAAAGTATCTGGAAATTGTCCTAAGGACATATAGCAAAGGAGGAAACTGATTTTTTCAAAACTGTACTCAATCTCAGTAAAAGCAGTGAGTGGTTGTAGCACTTGAGCCACAATCTACTCCTTTTGTGTTCCCCAATCTCCAGCTCAGGGTGATAGAAGGTCCATTTTGGCAGATGTGGCCGAGATGGGTCTCTCTTCTCCCAGCTTCAAGTCAAAATAGGCTCATTCTCTCCTTAGCATCTCCCTCGGAGTGTCATGCCACTGGAGTTTCTCATCCCTCACAACTCAATGTGGCAGAAACTAAATTCTAAACAAGGAAAGCTCTGAGGTTGAAAACTCCTTTCCGCCACCTGGCATGGACCCTGCACAGCTCTGTCTTAAGCATACTGGGCTATTTCTCATCCTAACCCCAGCCTGCTCATAGGGCATGTCTTCCGTACTGGGAGTGGCAAGCAAATAAGACCAGAAACTCCTACCCCCAGTTCACATCTTGCACAAAAATGAGAGGTGCCACAATGAGAAAAGCAGGACCTTGTTCTCTCTTCTTCCTCCAGATCTGGGGCCAGAGATTTTGCTCAAATTGAGAGGCAGACCATAAAAACAGACAGTTTTGAAGATCTCCCAAGTTAATCAATTTTATTTGGAACAGAGTGTGGGTAATTTCAAGTCTAAAAGTATGCTTAAAACAATGGACATTTGGGGGAGTAAGCAATTTAGAGGAAGCTGGTAGCTCCAGGAGAGCAACAAGCTAAACCAAAAGCCAGCTAGTTTAACAGAGAGAATCAAGGAGAGAAAGAGATGGAAAGAGCTCCTGGGGTTAGAACACATCTCAAAGACTCATCTCAAACCTCACACCTCAAAGTGGCCCAACTTTAATTGAATCAGACTTTGGAGAAATTTGTGCCTGAGGGCACTAACAAAAATTATAGAGCAATTATCCAACAATTAGTGGAGGCAAACAACTGAGTCATGATTCTAATGAAGGCAGACACTTAGACAGATTATGGTAAAATACAGTCAAAAAAAGTCCTGATAATTCACTGTTGTTTCAGGTTTGGGCTGAAGGCTGCAGCATCAAAGAAGCAGCATCAGAGGCTTCATGCTGCAATAAAAAGACATCACTAAAATAATACAGCCATTCCAGTAAACAAATAAATCAGCAAGCAAAAACAAGTTCAAGAAAAGTAGACAGGATAAGAATCCATAATTGCTTCACTATATTATCCAAAATACTCAGTATTAAACAAAAATAAATGAAGGGTCACCCATGCACAGGAAAGAAAGAAAAACAAAACAACAACAACAACAACAAAAACACTCAACGAACAGACACTGCCTGTGAGAAGCCCAAATGCCAGACTTTGCAGACAAAGGCTTCAAAGCAGCCATTGTCACCAAAGAATATAAGCCAAGATGGTCAAAGAATTAAAGGAAACCACACTTAAATAATTAAAGTATGGTTATAATGTCTCATCAAATAGAGAATATCACTAAGGAGATAGAAATTATTAAAAAGGAACAGATGGTGGGCACAATGGCATTTACCTGGCCTGTAGTCTTAACTACTCAGAAGGCTGACGTGGGAGGACTGCTTGAGCCCAGATCTGAGTCCAACATGGGCAACATAGTGAGACCACATCTCTTTTAAAAAAGGAAAGAAAAACTACTGCCAAAAAAAAAAAAAAAAAAAGAAAAAGCCAAATAGATATTCAAGAGTCAAGAAGTCTAAAAACTGAAATGGAACATTTACTAGATGTGCTAAACAGCAGATTTGGACTGACAGGCATAAAATCAGCTAACTTAAGATAGATCCTATGAAGGACAGAAAGAATAAAGAATGAAGAAAATGAACAGAGCTTCAGAGAAATGTTGGATACTATTAAATGCACCAACTATGGAAAATGGGACACAGAAGAAGAGGATAGAGAAAGGAACAAAATATTAAAAGAAAAAATGTTTGAAATACAAATTTTAAATTTCTCAAGCTGGATGAAAAATGTTAATCTACATATCCAATAACCTCAGCAAACTCCAAGCAGGATCACACCCAGATACAGTATAATAAAAATGCTGAAAACAAAGTCCCAGCAAGAACCCTGAAAGCAGCAACAGAAAAATGACTTGTCATAGACAATAGACTCTGTATCAGTTTCCTATTGCTGCCATGAGAAATTACCACAAACTTAGTGACTTAAAACAACAAAAATTTACTGATATGCTTTGTCTCTGTGTCCCCGCCCAAATCTCACCTTGAATTGTAATAATCCCCACATGTCAAGGTTGGAACCAAGTGAAGATAGTTGAATAATGGGGGCAGTTTCACTCATTCTGTGCTCCTGATAGTGAGTGAGTTCTCATGAGATCTGATGGTTTTATAAGGGGCTTCCCCCTTCACTCATCACTCATTCTCCTGCCACCATGTGAAGAGGTGCCTTTTGCCAAGTTTCCTGAGGCTTTCTCAGCCATGCAGAACTGTGAGTCAATTAAACCTCTTTTCTCTCTTTGTTTTTAAAACAATTATCGACATGTCATAATTCTACATATTTATGGTGGACATAATGTTTTGATAAATATATTGTATAGTATTAAGATCAGGGTAATTAGCATTTTCACTATCTCAAACATTTTATCATTTCTTTGTGTTGGGAATATTCAATATCCTCCTAGCTTTTTGAAACTATATATTATTTTGAATATAGCCATCCTACAGTGGTATATAGAAAACTAGAATTTATTCCTCCTTTATGGCTATATGTTGTATCTTTTAACAAATCTCTCCTTATCGCCTCTCTTCCTCCTATCTTTCTTAGCCTTTAGTTCTACTTCTTACTTCTGTGTAATCAACAACTTTTGTAGTTTCAACATGGGAGTGAAAACGTGTAGTGTTCTGCTTTACGTTCCTGGCTTATTTCATTTAACTCAATGTTCCCTGGTTCCATTTATGTTGCCATTAATGACAGGATATTATTCTTTTTATGGTTGAATAGTATTTCTATTTATTTCAAAAATTACTTTTTTTCTTTTTTAATTTTTATTTTTATTTTAAGTTCTAGGTTATATGTGCAGGATGTGCAGGTTTGTTACATAGGTAAATGTATGCCATGGTGGTCTGCTGCCCCTATCAACGCATCACCTAGGAATTAAGCCCAGCATGCATTAGCTCTTTTTCCTAATGCTGTCCCTCCTCCTGACAAGCCCCAGTGTGTGTTTTTCCCTGCCCTGTATCCACGTGTTCGCATTGTTCAGCTACCACTTATAAGTGAGAACATGTGGTCTTTGGTTTTTCTGTTCCTGTGTTACTTTGCTGAAGATAATGGCTTCCAGCTCCATTTGTGTCCATGCAAAAGACATGATCTCATTCCATTTTATGTCTGCGTAGTATTCCATGGTGTATATGTACCGCATCATTGATGGGTATTTGAGCTGATTCCATGTCTTTGTTATTCTGAACAGTGCTTCAGTGAATATGCGCAAGCATGTGTCTTTGTAACAGAATGATTTATATTCCTTTGGGTATATATCCAGTAATACAACTGCTGGGTCAAATTATATTTTTGGTTCTAGATCATTGAGGAATCACCGCTCTGTCTTCCACAATGGTTGAACTGATTTACATTCCTACCAACAGTGTAAAAGCTTTCCTATTTCTCTGCAACCGCACCAGCATCTGTTGTTTCTTGACTTTTTAATAATCATCATTCTGGCTGATGTGAGATATTATCTCATTGTGGTTTTGATTTGCATTTCTGTAATCATCAGTGATGTTGAAGTTTTTATCATGTTTGTTGATCACGTGAATGTCTTCTTCTAAAAAGGATCTGTTCATGTCCTTTGCCCATTTTTTGATTTTTGTTGTTGTTGTTTGTTTGCTTTTGAGAATTTAAGTTCCTTGTAGATTCTGTATATTAGACCTTTGTCAGATTGATAGATTGCAAAATTTTTCTCCCACTCTGTAGGTTGCCTGCTCACCTAATGATAGTGTCTTTTGCTGCACAGAAGCTCTTTAGCTTAATTACATCCCATTTGTCAATTTTGGCTTTTGTTGCAATTGCTTTGGGTGATTTCATCATGAAATATTTGCCTGTGTCTATGTCTTGAGCGGTATTGCTTAGATTTTCTTCTAGTGTTTTTATAGTTTGGGGTTTTACATTTAAGTCTTTAATCCATCATGACTTAATTTTTGTATAAGGTGTAAAAAAGGAATACAGTTTCACTTTTCTTCATATGGTTAGCCAGTTCTTCAAGAACCATTTATTAAATAGGGAATCATTTCCCCATTGCTTGTTTTTGTCAGGTTTGTTAAAGACCAGATGGTGGTAGATATGTGGTCTTATTTCTGACTTCTTTATTCTGTTCCATCGGTCTGTGTGTCTGCTTTGGTACCTGTACCACACTGTTTTGGTTACTGTAGCCTTGTAGTATAGTTTGAAGTCCAGTAGTGTGATGCATCCAGATTTTTTCTTTTTGCTTAGGATTGTCTTGGCTATATAGGCCCTTTGTTGGTTCCATATGAATTTTAAAATTGTTCCATCTAATTCTGTGGAGTGTCAATGGTAGTTTAATGGAAATAGCATTGAATATATAAATTACTCTGGGCGGTAGGACCATTTTCATGATATCTATTCCTCCTATCCATGAGGATGGAATGTTTTTCCATTTGTTTGTGTCTTCTCTTATTTCCTTGAGCAGTGGGTTGTAGTTCTTCTTGGAGAGATCCTTTCCTTCCCATGTGAGCTTTATTTCTAAGTATTTTTATTCTCTTTATAGCAATTGTGAATGGGAATTCATTCATGATTTGGTTCTTTGCCTGTTGTTGGTGTGTAGGAATGCTTGTGACTTTTGCACATTGATTTTTTTATCCTGAGACTCTGCTGAAGTTGCTTATCAGTTTAAGAAGTTTTTGGGCTGAGACGATGGGGTTTTCCAGATATAGGATCATATCATCTGCAAACAAGGATAATCTGACTTCCCCTCTTTCTATTTGAATATGCTTTATTTCTTTCTGTTGCCTGATTGTCCTGGCCAGAATTTCCAATATTATGTTGAATAGGAGTTGTGAAAGAGGGCATCCTCATCTTGTGCTGGTTTTCAAGCGAAATGCTTCCAGGTTTTGTCGATTCAGTATGATATTGACTGTGGGTTTGTCATAAATGATTCCTATTATTTTGAGGTATGTTCCTTCAATAACTAGTTTATTGAGAGTTTTTAACATGATGGGATGTTGAATTGTATCAAAGACCTTTTCTGCATCTATTGAGATAATCACGTGCTTTTGGTCTTTAGATCTGTTTATGTGATGAATTAGATTTATTGATTTGCATATGTTGAACCAGTCTTGCATCCTGGGGATGAAGCCAACTTGATTGTGTTGGATAACCTTTTCGATTTGCTGTTGTATTAGGTTTGCCAGTATTTTATTGAGAATTTTTGCATTGATGTTCATCAGGGATATTGGCCTGAAGTTTTCTTTTTTTTGTAGTATCTCCACCAGGTTTTGATATCAGGATGATGCTGGCCTCATAGAATGAGTTAGGGAGGAGTCCCTTCTTTTCACTTATTTGGAATACTTTCAGTAGAAAGGTTATCAGTTCCTTTTTGTACTTCTGGTAGAATTCAGCTGTAAATTCATCTGGTTCTGGGTTTTGTTTTCTTGTTTGTTTTTTTTTGTTTTGTTTTGTTTGGTAAGCTATTTATTACTATCTCAGTTTCAGAACTTGTTATTGGTCTATTCAGAGATTCAACTTCTTTCTGGTTCAGTCTTGGGAGTGTGTATGTGTCCAGGAATGTATCCATTTTTTTCTAGATTTTCTAGTTTATTTGCATAGATAAACCTCTTTTCTTTATAAATTACTCAGTCTTGGGTATTTCTTCATAGCAGTATGAAAACAGATTAATACACTTATTATCTTAAAATTTTGAAGGTGAGAAGTCTGAAAATGGGTCTCAGCTAAAATCAAGATTCAGGCAGGGCTGGGCTCCTTGCTGGTGGCTTCTTATTGAAAATATTCTCAGAGATTGTTTACAGCTTCTACAGGTTGAACAGATTTCTTTGTTTGTGGCCCTCTTTTCAGCTTCAAACCATCAATGGTTGGTTGTGTGCTTCATATAATATCATGCTGAATCTACAATAATATCCCTTAAATCTCTAATCTGATGATTGCTCATGCTCGCATGTGTAGACTAGGATGGTGATGCAAATGTGATTGATTTTTTTCTTTATGCTACACTTGGCCTATAGTTTGAGTATAAATATCCAGAGTTAGGATTATTTAATTTATTTATAAGTCCTGAAAAATAATACTTTATGACAATGATCGGTAAGGAAAGAGAAAATTATCCTCTTATTGCCTTGAGTTCAAGTTACTTATCAAGAAGTTTGGAATTTTTAATCTATTACAGTTTATTGGCTGATAGCACTGTAGTCTTTCCACACACAAAAAATGGCAACAGTATATCTTTTGAAAGAACAACAAAAAAGACTTTGAATATGTCATATGCACCAATGCACAAAATAATGCGCATAATTTATTAGGTTCATGAACCTTCTAAAGGAAATTGATTAATGCTCTAGAGGACTAGAAAACTCTTAAGAACCCTTGAGTTAGGGGAAGTATTACAACGTCATGCTATAAATAAGGCTGGAAGAGAAACAGAAATACATGTAGATAGTGAGCTACTTAGAAGTTAGGGCAATGACTCGAGTCATTAAATGCCCATGTGGACAAGGGAAACAGATTCTTTCCAGTTCTAACAAGACACAGATATCTAAAAACAGGAATGAAATTCATAGTAAGAGTTAGAAGTCTTACTTAAATGAATGAAGAAAAGAACTAAGTCAGGCAGAACCAAAACCAATCTAGTTATGCTGTTTAACAAAAGATAATAGACAATGAATAGGATTCTGCTTTCAAGAAAAAAGACTAGCAAGAACAAGCTAAGTTAATTCACATTCTCATAACCCCATCAAAAATTAAACAGTGCACTAGGTCACTAAAGTAGTACTATACAAAGCGAGATCTGCAAACCATTGCCATAGCTATAGTATTATATGTATTGAGTATAATAATGGCCTGTGTTTGTGTGATTTTGAAAAAACTTCTCACTGGGTGTGATGGCTCAAGCCTGTAATCCCAGCACTTTGGGAGGCCCAGGTGGGCGGATCACGAGGTCAGGAGATCAAGACCATCCTGGCTAACATGGTGAAACCCTGTTGCTACTAAAAATACAAAAGATAAGCTGGGTGTGGTGGCATGGAACTGTAGTCCCAGCTACTTGGGAGGCTGAGGCAGGAGAATCGCTTGAACCCAGGAGGCGGAGGTTGCAGTGAGCCGAGATCACACCACTGCTGCAGTCCAGCTGGGTGACAGAGCGAGACTCCATCTCAAAAAAAAAAAAAAAAAAAAAAAAAAAGTAAAAGCTTCTCTATTTATTTTATAAAAGTATTATTGCATAAAACCCATACATTAGAAATAAATAATAAAAAGAAAAACATATATTTTTACCACAAATAGACTGAGTAGCACTTACCTCAAAGAAATTGAGCAATCCTTGGTATCCAAATGCTCAAGGGAGAGGGCATTGTTAAAATTTAACTAGGTAATTATTGGAAAGGTGAAAAGTGCCTAGTAACTTCTACTTGAAGTGTAGAATAATAGAATAAACATATGCTAAATCTTCTGCCACTTACGCCAGGTGACTTGTTTACCCCCCAGTTGATTCATACATAGGAGTAGGTTGCCTACCTATAATACGTGGTTATTAAAAACAACTTAGAGAAAAACTATGTGAAACAGAAATTGACAGATAAAATAATCTTCTTATCTTTTTTGCTTGACATTTCACCCTAAGTAAAAGATGCTTCAATTTCTTCTGTTGTGGTTTGTAAACATTCCCAAACAAGATAATTTCCCCTGACAAAATACAGATATGCATTTTCCAGACTCTAGTCCTGCAAATTCACAAAACAAATGGAACCAGTGGCTAATTCATAGAAAATTGGATATCATTTCAATATGTTCTGCTTTGCTTCAACCATTTTTAAATATTACTAAATTTGAATTTTTAAGAATTTTTTTAATTAATAAGTGAAATAATCAGACTGTTTTGTTTTTTGTTTTATAGGGATTTTTGGCAAATAAACACATGCTTTTATTCAGGAGCTTGATCATCAGAATTATTTTAGGTGGCACATATTTTGTAAGAATATAATAAAATTTACTTAGAGTCCTTGAAAAGCTGAGATCATTTACAATAGAGTAATTGGGTTAAATTATAATCATCTCTCAGTTTTGAGTTTCAGATGGCATTGTTAACTTACTCTTAATTATAGTCTTTCAAGCACATCATTATGGCATTATAATAATTTTGACAAGAAATGATGATTGAGTAACTTTTTCAGCTAAAAATATATAGATGAATCTAATGTGCTTATAAATAATGAACTCACAAATTTGGCTGAGCCACATATATTGAAGACAGTTCCTATAAATGATCACTGCTAATGCAATGCTTAAAAATCACACACACACACTTTCAAAATAACAATGTAGGATATTCAAACTTCAAAACATTTTAATTAGGTATTAAAATTATTCTAGGCTCTTAACACCCACCAATAATCATCAATGAATGGAATACAGAATAATGAGTGAGACTCAATAGAAGCCAAAATATAACCAAGAGACTGAATGTCTAATCAAAAGAGAAAGTTTCTCTCTTCCAATTTCTTGTCTCTAACTCTATATAATCTTGACAACTCTGATTCTTAACCCTTTCATCCTTTCATTGAGGGTTAATGAGTCTGATAAATATTAGTTTCTATTTCAGCCTAAAGTAAAATTTAGGCAATGGAAATACAATATTTGTGATTCAAAGGTTTATAAATGGTGTCACAATTTCAGTACTTTATTAATACCTGATTAAGTTTAGGGGATTTTTTCTTTTTAATATGTCAGGCACTGTTTTGGGGAAAAGTGTGTGTAGATTTCATAATTTGTCTAGTAATGATCATTAGCAAACTAGAAAGACAAATACAAAAGCAATATATTTCACTCTGAAATCTCACTTCTGTTTGGTATTCAAAGTAAATTGACTAACCAGTCATTATATTTAACACATTGTATTATTTCATCCACTGTTCTTCACTATTTTGATTGTAAATTAGCTTAGTTATATGTTGTCATGCAATTGTAAAAATTTAATATTGGGAAAGATATGCAAATTTCACTTATCTATAATTTTAAATTTATCCTTTATTTGAAATTTAGAACAGCACTATGAGAATTTTTTACTGTGTGATTGAAGAATATCTTTTCAAAATGTAGCTAATTTTCTCCACTTATTTCTGTGTATTATTTTTTATGTGAAGTATTCTTGAGTCTTTCAATTGCATTAATCCTAAAATTATCTAAAAATTATTTTGTTCAACTTTTGAGGAGATTTTCTACTGAAAGCAATTGTATAGAAGTCTATGTAGGCTTCAGGATCATTCAATGACCTTTTTACATAGCATTCTGTGGATTACTCATTTTCTTAGTTGACCTTCATAATCTCACTATTTGGGCTACCCTGCTATAGTATCAAGAAGCCTGTATTATCTCTTTTTGAAATCTGAGAATATATAAAATGATATATTATAAAAGACTTAAAAAAGATGCACTTGTTAATTTATTATATATTTATGCATATATAATTAACATATTCACATATTATGCATAACTTATATATTTACTAATTTTGTTTGTATATATGCATGCTGTGTATACACATGTATTTTATATTCATTATTGTATCAGAATTTAAACTTTTCTTAACTCATTGGAGATCAGCTATTTGCCTTTATATTTAAAGATTCTATAAAGTGGGGAGAACTTTTTTGTTGTTCTGCTAAAAGTAGGGAACCATTTTTGTGACTAGTGTCTTGTGTTCCCTCAGAAAATTCAAGCTAGAACAATACATTCCAATAAAATTTATAGGTTTAAAAATGTTTAAATAAATTATTATCTCACAGCTTCTAAAATAAAGCTTTAAATTTTAACTTAAAGAGTACATAATGCTTAGTTTTTAGGAAACTGTCTAGTAACTCCACATAACACCTAATATGACTCTCTTTTTTTTCTGTTCTCTACAAATGTGTATATAAACTTATGTTCCACAGAAGGCCAGATTCAATCAATCTGGTATATAGTTTTGCCACTCTTTGAGAAGAAACTCAATATGCTATTCCATATGGAAGTTTTTAGCCAAGGAAACTATTTTATTCAATATTCACCACAATTTTATTTTTTCTTCAACTCCTCCTACTTGATTTTAGTATTTTTAAGATTGTCTCAACCTTTTACACCCCTGCATTTCCAAAAATTTATATCCAGTATAATGTAACATGTGAATTTAAAAATGGGAAAGTTGATAGTTATACTTCTGTGATGGCTAATTTTATATGTCAGCTTTACAGAGTGACATTTTACAGAGTGCCCAGGTATTTAGTTAAGCATTATTTCTGGGTGTGTCTGAGAGGGCATTTCTGTGTGAGATTAGCATTAGAATCAATAGAGTCTAGATTTGTATTGGGAGAAGACTGCCTTCCTCAGTGTGGGCAGGCATCATTCAATTTACTGAGGTCCTAAATAGAACAAAAAGGAAGAGGAAGGAAGAATTTGCTCTCTCTGCCTGACTGCATTAGCTGAGACATTGGTCTTCTCCTGTCCTCAGCCTGGGACTTACAAGATTGGTTTTCTGATTCTCAGGACTTTGCTTTCAAACTGAAAGCATACTACTAGTTTTCCTATGTCTCCAGTTTTCATAATCATGTGAGTCATTTCCTTACACCATATATTACAGGTAACATAGTATGAGAAATGTACACACACACGCCCACACATACACCCCACATATGTATTACTGAATTGGTTCTGTTTCTCTGGAGAAACCTGGCTAATACATCACCCGAGCATGATTCTGATTTAATCAAATCTCTATCTTTCAGAAACTATTAACTTTTTCTAAAATAGTTCCCCTTAAGTAACATTTACAATTGCATTTAAATATATCATGTCAAGCAATGTAAGCAAAAGTTTTCTTGTTGAATGTACTATCTCCTCTTTGCCATTACTCTTATGTTCTCTCTATTTTTTGATTGTCACTATTTGGAATAGCTTGGGAATAATCAGTAACCATGAGAGTTTTATTGTCATAATAGGAGACAGAAACAAACATAATATATTCTTCAATATGAAGACTTTAAATCCAACTCAATCTGTTACCTAAGTCACTGTTCTTCAGCAGTTATTTTCAGAGATCTCCAGAGACTTGTGGAGCAGAAAGTGGTATGTAAAAGCTGGAGACCTGAACTATAAATAATTAGGATACAAAAGAAGTGTGAGCAAAAATCCTTAATGTAATTATTAACTGTTAACACAGCAAACAGCACCTGATGCCTGCCTTTCTCACAGTCCAATCCTCCTGGATCTCTGAATTATTCCCCCATCCCTGAAAATGCCAGATGTTGTTTTTGCTCAAGCACCCTCATGGTCTCTCTCATCTGATTGACCTAAAGAAAATGCAATGAAAAAGTCTCCAAATTAATATCTCAAATTAGCTTGGACTGGACTTAGATAAAGATGTTCTAAAAAGTTTTCTCAGAAATTAAAAAAGTTATAGTCTTTCTTTTTTTTTTATAATATTTACCAAATTTTTCTTGAATGGAACTAAAAGTTACAGTCTCCAGAAGAATGTATACTATGTAACAGTACACTGTAGCACCATAAATGAGAAAAGTGCCAGAAGTATGATTGTTAAATCTATAAATGAATCTTTATATGTGTAAGTTAAACATTCCTATAGCTTCATTTAAAAAGTTTTGGTGCCGGGCGCGGTGGCTCAAGCCTGTAATCCCAGCACTTTGGGAGGCCGAGGCGGGCGGATCACAAGGTCAGAAGATCGAGACCATCCTGGCTAACACGGTGAAACCCCGTCTCTACTAAAACTACAAAAAAACTAGCCGGGCGAGGTGGCGGGCGCCTGTAGTCCCAGCTACTCAGGAGGCTGAGGCAGGAGAATGGCATGAACCCGGGAGGCGGAGCTTGCAGTGAGCTGAGATCCGGCCACTGCACTCCAGCCTGGGCGACAGAGCAAGACTCCGTCTCAAAAAAAAAAAGTTTTGGTAAAATCAGGTAAAATAATGATAAATATTATGGTCATAAAAGTTTACAAAGTGCTTTCATATATTTTGCATATTTAATTCATTCTTTATAACATTTCTGTGGGATGTTTTACCCACTATAATTCATTCAAAAATAAACTAATACTCAAGGAACTTAGGTAAATTGTTCATAGCAACAAAGTATAATATGATGGTTTATTTTGTGTGTCAACTGGATGGGGCCATGGATGTCCCTATCTTTGATCAGACACATCAGCCTCTCCAATACCTTCTACCTAGGCCAGGCAGAGAAAGGCAACTCCTATCATTCACTGTAATGTGTAACCATTAGAGTAGCATCTACCTTGGTATCTCACGATCTCCATCTGTAAAAGGGATAACCATAGTCATTGGTGGGATCCCAAGGGAAAGAGGCAGAACACAAATCACACTGGAAACTACATTTTATAGCTTTGTTCAAGACTATTTTGGAAGCAAGAATATTTCTTCACATCAATTGTAATGACTAATAGTACTATGGCACATGCAACATCAGTTCAGGGTAATAAATTTCTAATAAATCTTTCTGCTACTAAAACAATACAATGAATGTGTGTTTGTGTGTGTGTGTGTGTATATGTGTACTTATATGTACATTCTTATAGTTCTGTTTTGCTGGAGAACCCTGACTAATACACAGCTATTAAAAGTTAGTACTAGAACACAAGCCTGGTCTCAGGTCTTTTGGTACCAAAACCTGTGATTTCCCACCACATCACAGTTCCTTCTGAACTATTACTTCCCCTCTCATTAGGATGTACAAAACAATGGATAGTCCTACCTGTCTCAGGTTCTTCTTGTGCAGGGGGAGAAAGTAATGGTGGGAGAAAGGAAGGTAGCAAGAAAGGCAACAAAACTTACCTTTGTTAGTTCCTATTATGAGTCATATACTTTTCTCTGCCTTTTACACAGACAACATGATTTCAGGAGTTCCCACATGGTGAGTCTACATTTACACTGTAGGATTAAGAATGCTGAAACTGCTCTAGACTGGAGTAATGCCAAGATAATTGAACAATCAGACTGGATGTAGTTATGGGATATTTATAGAAGCAGATCAGATAAAGTGAAAATTCAACAAGCAGAATTAAATGAATTGCTGTATCATACATTACATCCCAAGCATTTTATAGCAATATCAGATCCAAATAGATAACAAAAGAATCAAATCTAAATTGAGAATGGTTTTATTCACAAAATATCTAAGTATTTTAATGATTATCAGACATGACAGGAATGAAAGGTCCGTTTTAGTAATAACAATAAATAATGGTTTATAGAATTTGCAAAATTTTTGATGCAGAATGGGAATCAGATTTTTACACATTGCTTAGGGCTATATATCAGCTGATTAGGTGATTTGATTGGGGGCTATCACGACCCAATAACTAAATATTATTGCCAAATTCCTTATCTACCATGGCACAGTCACACTGACTCTTTCTGTTCCTTTAATAACCAAGCTTTTCCTTTATATCATTTTCAATAGTCCTATCTGCTGCCTGAATTTCCCTATCCTTTGAAATTCTATTGGACCCTTTCTTGTCATTTAGATTTCCTTTGAAATGTCACCTGGCAAGAGAGTTTTTCCCAGATCTTTAAGCAACCACCAGTAATTCTCTATGCTTCAACCTATTATAATCTATTGCTTAGCTCTTACTATCTTTCTTGCTTGTGGATTTGTTTTTTATACACCTTACCTACTAATATCCCAATCTTTTTCTTTTCGTGTATCACTTCATTTCCTGCATTTAGAGGATTTCTACTCCATAGTTGTGTAGTCAACAAACACATTTCCAATAGTATCTCTTGGGTCAATAAGTTGAACTAGCTCTCCTATTATTATAAAACACGTGTGTTATTAAAAAAATTAAACAACCACATAAAGCCTATTATGATTTCTGCTTTTATGAAACTCAATATTTTTTGGATGTTTAATACTAAGGATATATTTAAGTTTTGTGTTTCTTAATTTTAAAAATAACAGATTTTAGGATTTTATTCTCAGAACTACCTCCCTATTTTCTACTGCTATTCTTTCATATTACCATGGAAACAGTACCTATTTTTATACAGTCAACAAATATTTGTTTCACGAATAAGTGTTCTAGAATGGTAACATGAGGAGTTCCATGGAAATCCTCCATGAAACTGGTGGAATTTATATATGTTAAGAAAAGGTCAATGTTAAATCTGTGGATATGTTTCTAAGAGTATATAGGAAATGAAGAAACATTTATTCAAGAAAATTGACTAAAACTCAGTAAAAACAGTGAGAATCTGTGATATTAGAACTATAATCAACTATGTCCTTTCTCACTCCCAGCAGATTGTGACTTCCATTCCAGGTGAGGATAACTGACAATACAGGTTCAGGTTATTCTACCCCAACTGCCAGCTGTGAGCTATGGCATCTTTGTGTGAGAGGTAGGAAATCAACATTCTTTATTTCATTCTTCATCCTTCACATTCTTGTTCCGGAGACTAAATTTTGGTTGACTTTGCCTTAGATGTTGGTATCTATCTTCTTCCACCCCTCCCAAACCTGTGGGACAGAATGTCTACCTTGAGAACACTTGTTAAGGATATTGGGATCCTGATTGCCTTCACATTGGCTCATTCATCGGATGAAGGTTTAATGCTGGAAGAAGCAAGAAAAGAGCAGAAATGTCAATCAAAGAGAAGCAGGACAGTGTTCCTGCTCTTAGATCCAGAGATGTGACCTGAATTTTTTTTTTCCCCAGAGGGACAGTCAGGCCATAAAAAGTGAGCTCAGAAGCTTTTCCTAAAATATTTGACATTATGTGAAACAGAGTGTAGGGAACTTCAAACCTAAGAGCATGCTAAAAAATTATGAAGCTTTCAGTGGAAAGCAATTAAGAGAATGCTAATAATTTCATTAGAGGTATAAGTTAAATCACAGACCAACAGGCTTATTGGAGTAACCAAATGAATAAACAGTTAAGAAGTGCTCTCCAAAGGTCAGGGCAAACCAAAATGTTGAACTCAAAAACTATTCATGCAAAAGATCCCAGATTTAACTGGATTAACCTGCAGAGGAATTTATGCTCCAGAACACATTAACAACAATAGAGTAATGAGCTGGCAATTAGAGGATGTTAACATTTGGTTGTGGTCAGAAAAAGAGACAATCAAAGAAAGTCCTACTAAAACAACTGTCATTTTAGGCTAGTTGTGTACACATCCAAGGCAGTGAGATTTGAGGAGCAATATCAGAGGCTTTTAATGGGTGGAGGGAGAAAAGGAATAGACTGTATTAAAGTTATCCATCTAGTCATTAAACAAATAATTAAATGAATAACTAAAACAGGCTTCAGAGGGAGGAGAAAAAAACAATGAATAAGGTTATTAGAATATATTATCTAAATTTTTTAGTTTTTTGGAAAAAATTATGAGACATTTAAAGATACACACAAAAAATTTGGCCCATATATTGAAATATATTTGAACAAAAGCAACTGCATGTGAGAATTATTAGATGTTGTATTTAACACAAAAAAAGATCAAAACAGCCATTACACATATATTCAAAGAAGCAAAATAAATGATGCTTTAAAAAGTAAAGGAAGGCATGATGATAAGACCTCATCAAATAGACAATATCAATAAAGGAACAGCAGTTATAAAAGGAACCAAATTGTAATTCTGGGCTTTAAAAGCCCAGCAACTGAAATGAAAAAAATATCACTAGAGTTGATCAACAGTAGACTTAAACTTGAAGAAGAAAGAATAAGTAAGCTTGAAAAATAGATTGATAGAGATTATACAATCAAACTAATAGAAAGAAAAGAGAATGAATAAAAGTAAACAGAGCCTCAGGTAAATGTGGGGCACTATTAGGCACACTAATATGCTTTTAATGGAATTACTATGGATGAGAAGGAAGAAAATAATTAGAAAACAAGTTGTAAAAGTTGGAAAGCTTTCCAAATTTGATGAAAGACATGAATATACAAATTTAAGGAGCTCATTGACACCAAGTAACTTGAAAACAAACAGAGACACAGACAGATATATCATGGAAAAGTACAGAAAGTCAAAGTGGAAAATTTTGACAAGATCAAGAGAAAAATGGTTTCTCATTTACTAAGAAACTCCAATAAGATTAAACAACTGACTCTTTATAAAATTGGAAGCCAAAGGAAGTAGAGTAATATATTCAAAGTGCTGAAAGAAAATACTGTAAACCAAAAATTTTACCCAGCAAAACTATCTTTCAAAAATGAAAAAAATTTAAAACATTCACAGGTAAACAAAAACTGAATGAATTTATTACTAGTAGATACAATTTATAAGAAATACCAAAGGATATTCCAGACAGTAGTTCCAATCTACATAAAAAGAAAAACAAAACCAAAGGCCTCCAGTAAAATTAACTGTGGAATTATTAAATATAGCATATATGCACATGTCTTCTACTTTTTCCTTCTAATGACTTAAAAAGGAAGTGTATAAAACTATACACCCACACACACACACAGATATATAAAAATAAAATTATATTTATATGGTTCGGATCTGTGTCCCTCCTCAAATTTCACATTGAATCGTAATCCTCAGTGTTGGAGGTGGGGCATGGTGGGAGGTGACTGAACCATGGGGGTGGTTTCTAATGATTTAGCATCCATCCCCCTAGTGCTGTCTTGTGAGAGAATTCTCATTAAATCTGGTTGTTTAGAAATGTGTGGCACTTCCCCCCATTTTTCTCCCTCCTGCACCAGCCATGTCAGATGTGCCTGCTTTCCCTTTGCCTTTTGCCATGATTGAAAGTTTCCCGAGGCTTCCCCAGAAGCAGATGCCTGCATTATGCTTCCTGTACAGTCCATGGAACCATGAGCCAATTAAAGCATTTTTCTTTATACATTACCCAGTCTCAGTGTTTATAGCAGTGTAAGAACTGATTAATACAACTACAAAGAAATTGTCTGGGAGGTAAACTATATTGGAGTAGGAAATGACACCAGGTGGTAACAGGTATCCACAGGAATAAAGAAAGAAACCCAGAAATAGAATATAAGAAAGTTAATATTACCATCTATATAAATACATATTTGCTCTCCTCTCTTCTCCCACTTGTTTAAGAGACATATAATTATATAAAGTAATCATAGCACAAATGTGGGGAAAAGGGAATAGAGCTATATTAGTATATTGTTTCTAGAACTCAGTAGAATTAGTTTAGTCTAAATGTGAAGTATCAAAGTTAAGATATATATGGTAAGCTCTAGAACAACTGCTAAGAAAACAGCTAAAAAACATAGACATAGCAAACAAATTGAGGTAATTAATATGTTACATTAGAAAATATTAATTTAATGTATTAAAAGGAGTAAATAAATGAATATAAAAGACACACAGAAAACAAAAATTCACAGACATAAATCCAACTATATCATAATAACATTAATTGTGAGTAGACTAAAATTTCCAAATGACATAGATGGTCAGAGGGATTTAAAAGATATAAGATCCAACTATATACTTACTACCGAAGATAAACTTTGAATTCAAAAACAGATCATGAAAACATAAATTATAAGAAATATGGAATGGCTGTACAAAATTTGGTCTCTAAATCAAGTAAATGTTACTAAGAAAAAGAGACTTATTTCATAGGGATAAAAGTTTAATCTATAAGTTGGATGTAACAATCAAAGACCTACAAAACGGGGCCTCCTCCCTCCAAAAATGAAAATGAAAAATAAAATTGACAAGAAGAAAGAAAAAGAGAAAGAAATCATAATTTAAAAATAGAGAATTTAACACTTTCAATAATGGCCAGAATAACTAAGCAGAAGATTGTCAAAGAAGTAGTAGATACCAATCATACTCTAAACCAACTAAATCTAACAGACATTTATATAATACAGCACCCAACAATCATAGAATACACATTTTTCTCAAGTGTACCTGAAACTTTCCCCAAGAGAGACAGTTTATGAGCCATTAAACAAGTCAAAACAAATTTTAAAGGATTCAGATTACCCAAAGTATGTTCTCTGGTCACAATAGATTGAACATAGAAAGGATTCAAATTACCCAAAGTATGTTCTCTGGTCACAATAGATTGAACATAGAAATCAATAACAGAAATTTGGTAATCCCATAAATATATGAATACTAAATAACATACTCCTAATTAACTAAGAGGTCAAATAAGAAATCATGAGGGAAATTAGAAAGTACTTTGAGATAAATAAATGTGAAGGCACACCACACCAAAAATTATTAGAATCAGGTAAAGCAGTGCTTGAAGGAAAATTTATAGTTGTAAATATCTACATAAAAAGCAAGAATGATTCCTAATTAGCCTAAACTTCCACTTTGAGAGACTGAAAAAATAAGAGCAAATTAAACCTAAAACAAAAAGAAGAAAAAAAAATACACATTAGGTTGGAAATTAATATAATAGACAATAGAAAAGCAACAGGGAAAATAAATAAAGACAAAAGTTGGCTCTTTGAAATAAAAAATTAACAAAATAAGCAAATATTTAGCTATATTGACAGACACACAAAGCGAGAAAGAATATTAAAATTACTAGAATTAGAAAGGAAATAGTACTACCTTACAGAAATGTATATATATTTTATATTTATAGTTATATATCTTAAATATACATTAATAAATATATGTATATTATGAGCAATTACATGGCAATGAATTAGATAACTTAGATGAAATGGATAAATTCCTAGAAAGACACAAACTACCAAAACTGACACAAGAAGAAAAGCAATTGAATAGACCTGAGCAAGTAAGAAAATTAAATTATTAATAAACAATAACTAGTTCCATAAATCAAATAGGTTAGATGGCTTCATTGGTTTATTCTACCAACCATTTAAAGAATTAATACACCCGGCACGGTGGCTCACACCTATAATCTCAGCACTTTGGAAGGATGAGGCTGGAGGATGTCTTGAGCCTAGGAGTTTGAGACCAGCCTGAGCAATATAGGGAGACTCTGTCTCTACAAAAAATTATCCAGGTATGGTGGTGCACATGTGTGGTACCAGCTACTTAGGAGGGAGGAACGGCTGAGACTGGGAAGTCAAGGATGCAGTGAGCCGTGATTGTGCCACTGCACTACAGCCTAGGTATGAGATGGAATGAAACCCTGTCTCATATATATATATATATATATATATATATATATATATATATATGACTCACAAACCTCTAAAAAAATAGAAGATAAAATGCCTCCTAGACTATTTAACCCTAATACCAAAGCCAAACAAAACATGAAAAGAAAAGGAAACAACAGACCAACATCTCTTATGAATACAAATGAAAAAAAAAATCCTTAAAAATATATTAGCAAACTGAATTCAGTACCATAGAAAAAAAATTACCAATATCAAGTGACATTTATTCCAGGAAAGCAAATATGTTTCAGCATATGAAAATCAATCAATACCATATAATAGTATGAAGATTATATTAAAAAAAATGATTGCCCTAATTTGTGCAGAGAAGGCAATTGGCAAAATCCACTATTGCTTCGTATTAAAAACACTCAACAAACTAGGAACAGAAGAGAAATTTCTCACCCTGAAAAAGGGCAAGTACAAAAAACCTCCACTTAGCAACATATCTACTAGTGAAAACCAGATGCTTTGTCTCTAAGATCAGGAATAAAAATAATATGTCCACTCTCACCATTTCTATTTGACTTAGAACTGGAAGGTTTAAGAAGGGCAAAGACAAGAAAAAAAAGAAGCATCTATATTAAAAATGAAGAATAAAACTATCCCTATTCACAAATGGCATGATCTTATGTATAGAAAATCTTTAAGAATCCACTTTGTGGGCTTTTAACTTTTAAACATAATAAGTGAGTTCAGAGAGTTGCAGAAAACAAAATTTAAAAATCAACTCTATTATGTAAACTAGATTGAAAAATCCACAATAAAATTAAGAAAACAATTACACGTGCAATAGCACCAAAAAGTAAAATTCTTAGGAATAAATTTAGCAAAATAAGTGAAAATGTCATAATGTACACAAAAAACTACAAACATTGCTGAAATGTGTTCTAGATAGATGTTCTAGATAAATAGAAAGATATCCATGATCAAGAATCAGAAGACCTAATATTATTAAGATAGTCATACTCCCCAAAATGATCTATAAGTTTTACATAATCCCTATCAGAATCCTAGCTGACTTTTTGTAGAAATTGACAAGTGGGTCCTAAATTTATATGGAAATTTAAGGTACCCAGTACAGTCAAAACAATCTATAAAAGAATAGAGTTGGAGTACTCACACTTCCTAACACAGTTCCAAAACAGTGAGATCCTGGCATCAGGATAGACATACAGATGAACAGAATAAAATAAACAGTCCAGAAATATACAAATACATCTATGGTCAATTGATTTTTTTACAAGGGTGAGTAGACCATTCAGTGGGGAAAGTATGGTCTCCTCAACAAATGGCTTTGGGACTACTGGACATCTAGATGCAAAATAATGGACTTGGATCCTTATCTCACACCGTGTACAAAATTAACTTAAAATGAATCACAGACCAAAATGCAAGAGCAAAAAGTATGAAACTCTTAGAAGAAAACCTGGAAGTAAAGTTTTATGATCTTGGATTTTGCAATGATTTTTTACATTTGACACCAATAGCATGACTGACAACAAAATATCAAATAAATTGGGGGTAATCAAAATGTACACTATGACCACTATTAACAAACTTTCCCAAAGATAATATACACTGGCCAATGAGCACATGAAAACATGCTCAACCTCGTTAGTCATCAGATGAATGCAAATTGAAACCATAAGAAATAACACTTCACACCCCCGAGTATGTCTATAATCAAAATGACAGATAATAAAAAGTGTAAACAAAGACATAGAGAAATTGGAACTCTCGTAAACTACTGGTGGAAATATAAAAATGGTACAGCCACTTTGGAAAACATTTTGACAGTTCTTCAAAAAATTAAACATAGAATTATCATTGGACCCAACAATTCTACTTCTAGCTAGGTACCCCCCGACCAAGTGAAAGCATATGCTTGGAAAAACCTGTACATGAATGTTTACAGAAGGATTATGTAGAATAATCAAAAAGTGGAAACAAATATCAAGCAACTAATTAATGGATAAATAAAATATCATATATTCATACGATGGAATACTGTTAAGCTATAGAAATGTGAAATATTCATACATGTTTCAATATGATGAACTCTGAAAACATTATACCAAAATGCCAGTCACAAAAGATCACACATAATATGATTTCATCTATATGAAAATCCTGAATAGGCAAAGTTAGAGAGAGAGCAGCTGAGTGGTGTCTGACTTGGAAATATCGGAGTGATAGACAAAGGGTATGGGCTTTCATTCTGAAGTGATCAAAATGCTCTAAAATTGTGATAGCGGTTATATAACTCTGGGAATTTTGCATTGCACACTTTAAATGGTTAAATTGTGTGTATTGTGAACTATCACAACAAAACTTTCAGTATATAAAAAAGTATGTGTGTGTATACTCCCTCCATATATACATATGAGACTTTGTACACATTCATATAGAGTTTCAGGATGAATGTGATGGTCTAATTGGTCCGTGCATTTGATACCCATATCTTCAGTTTTCTAACGGAAATAGACAAAATTCTTTATCACTAATGAGAATTGGAAAGATATACTACCCACTAGGTGCCTCAAATTGTGAGTATGAGAATGATATGGGCTTTGAGAAGCCAGTAGTGCAGGTATTGATAAATTATGATTCTTTCACTAGTTCAAGAAAAATAAGAACCCACACTCGTCCACATCCCAGTTCTATGGTGACTATTTGATTGGAGAATTAAGAGAGTAACACACAAAAGACTGACAGAATTCAGGGAAGTAGCAAAGCACAGAAAAGAGAAGGGGACATTAAATATGTATGTATATTTAATATGTAATATAACGGACAGCAAGGTTTATTCAGAATTGCTTCTCCTGTCTGTAATTTCTGTTATTGTTATAGGGTCAAGTCTGTAAGGTTCAGCTCTTTATCACCTTAGGATAACTGTTCCTACAAAAAAGACATCCATACCTCTTGCTATTTGTAAATAGACTCTTGTCTGCCTAAATAAGCCCATAGATTGTCATTTAATGTATGCTCTTTACGTCTAAAATTCCTACATCTCATTCCTTTTCCATGAATAATTTTGGCCACCCCCAAATAAGTTTCTAGTGATCTCTAGGTTACAAGATATCCCCAAGCAAATCTGAATTTTACTTATGCTAGAGAGCACATATGTGTGTGTCTTTGTCCCCATATGTGGACAATGTGTGCGTGTATAGACATAAATACACACACACACACACACACACACACACACACAACCCTATCAGGGATGAGGGAAGGAGAGAAAAAGTAGCTGACAAGTGTTCCCCTTGAGTAATATGTTATGTTGTTTTATTTTAGGCTTCACACTTGAATACAATAATGTAATTCTAAAAGTAAAAATGTGACTTCTGAATTTGGTTTCCTATTCATGAGCCATTTTTGTAGCATCCATCAAAATACCATATTATCATCATGTACAACAAAATTAAGTTTCAGAAGTAAAACTTTTGGTTCTCAGAATAATGATGAAGGCGGAAAAAAGTTAAATAGGTTGTTATTGGCCTGAATTGTAAACAATTTCAGATAATAAACACTCAACTTACCGATGGTACAGAGTATTAATATACATTCTTTATTGTCTTCAAAAAGCCGATAGTTTTAATTGAAATAGTTTATAAACTTTAAGAAATGTATAACAAACAGTATGCTTAGAGATTACACTTGAAATTATTTTGCATTAGTTAATTAATCATTTTTCAGTTTGAAAGCACAGTTTTTTGTTTTGTATTGTTTTTTAGAAACAGCATTGTGAAATATTTTCTGCCTAATTGCATGAATCTTTGTGGTATCTAATTGCATATTCAGGCAGGACTTTTAAAAATGATATTTTCTACTACTACATAAAAATTATTTTTTCTGGCATTTTTTCAAAGCATTTTAATGTCTTAGTTCAAATAATGATTAATTGCGATTTGTATAAGGAAGAAAAAGAAAGAAAATATAAAATTAAAACTATGAATTTGGTTCACAAGTGATTTGCACAAAAGTCTGTAAATGGTCATTTATTTAGAAATGGCCACACACTGCCCCATCTATTTCTATTTTTTCATTTCTTGTTCTGATCACACATTATGCTCTTTTTTTCCCCAGAGAAAGTAGTTGCCTTATTTCAAAGAAACTCCTCCCCAACCCCAGATCTCACCTCCTCCACAGAGCATTTCTGAAGCAACGGGATGTCCAAATACATACAATACATGATTATACCTGTAAAACACTGTCATCTAACATGAAATTTTTGCATGGTCCTACATGTGTGACAAGTTCAGGAAGGAATATAGTGCAATTGCTTGGCAATTTCGGTATCATTATTAATGTTGTCATGTGGTAGCATATTCCATTCCCAAGCTTGTTTTGAAAATTTTTATTATTTATTTCTTCAACTTTGAAAGAAGATTTTAAAAGACTATTAAAAAGCGCTAGAACTCTAGATATGTTTTATTTACCACTGAAAAACTAATTAACAAAATCCTAAAGATTTTAAATATTTCATAAGATTTATAATCTTAAATCAGAACTGCATGTTGAAAACTTGTTTTAGCCTTTGAATATGACAACATTCTCTCAATGAGAGGAAAATAGGGCAGGTAAGTTACATTCAGTTATGAGAAAGCATATATTTGTATCTATCGAAAGCCTGATTTAAGACAAGACCACAAATGGATAGATACTCATTTAAATAAAGGCTATCAGTTATTGCATCCTTGATTTTTATTCTTTATGGCAAACTTTTAAAATCTAATTTTATGAGAATATGAAGTGCTTGTAGTATAAATTAGCAATGAAACATTTTTTTTCTCTCGTTTCCCACATAAGAGCTTCTTATATGGGAAGAGTCTTCCTATAATCATAGATCAACTTCTCTGAAAGAGAAAATAAATTCCTCTTTATTCTGATTCTGCCTCTGGCTAAATTTGTCTTCTATTCATAAGCAGGACTACTCACATGTGGCTGTGAATGTACAAGGGATTTCAGAAACAAATACTACTACCTCAGTATTCCTGACGTCTCTGCTTACTGGCATTGTATAATGACATAGAAAGCCTTATGAATTAATGATACCAGCTTACGTGTTTTTATCTTATATCAGCTGACTCTGGATTCCTCAACGTAGCTTTTGACAACTGATACCTATTTCTCTATCTATCTATCTATCTATCTATCTATCTATCTATATCTATCCATCCATCCATCACCTATCTCTATCTAGGCATTTTCTCTAACTCTTGGTTTTCAGTCTCTGTATCTCCTTAGAGCAGTTTGAGATCAAATCTGCCAGTCTCAAAATAAGGCACTCCTCTCTGGCTTATGCATGCATTTGGCCAGTGACTTAGTAGTCACTCAGCATATCAGAATTTTACGAAGCCACTGATTGACTTGTAAGCATTTCCCATGTAATTTAATATAACTGCTACCAAGTATATCATGGTTCCCTGTTTATGGTGTTATAACCTGTATAGCTTAAATTCTAAATTATTCATCCACTTTTAGTCATTGTGCTAGTATAAAATACGCATAGGTGAATAGACACATTTAAGCCTTAGGGAGCTAACAGTCAAGAGTAGAGAAAGATACATGCAATTGTATTAGAACATGAAATGCTTCACAGTAGTACCTATGGCCTATCTAGCAGAAAAATCCCGTACTGTGCTTATTAGCTGAGTGACTTTAAACAAAGTGTATGCAAATTTACTGACGCAGAGTAGAAATTCAATTAATATCTATGGTTACCACAGTTGTAGAAAGCCTTAGTGGGCAACAGAATCCCAAAATATGGAGAAATAAGGGTAGAATAGCATAATTTGTTAATAGGCTTATCATTTTATCTTTGTCACTAAAAGTTGTATTCTCAGTGTGATCTATGTAGACTCTGATTGGTCGAGAGTCCAGTGATTCTGATTGGTCTGATTGCTTCTTATATTGAAATTGACTTTCCAATGGGATTTGCCTTCTCTTATAAACTAATATTGTTTTCCTTTATAGTTATGATTTATTTATTCCAACAACTAATATGAATAGGATCAGATATTGTAAATGCCCCACCAGGTTCTTCTTGCCTGTTATACAGATAATTCCAATTCACTGAGACAGTGATATTGCAGTAGAGAAAGCCTTAAATAATTTCAGGTCCAGCCAAGTGCTAGGACAGGAGACATTTCACAAGTCTACTTCCCCAAGAGCTTAGAGGGTAATTTGGTGGGGAGGGGGTTTGGAAATGGGTGCTACTGATTGGTTGGGGAAGAAATCACAGGGGTGTCCACACTGCTTTTGCATGCTATGCCCATTTCTGGGTTGAGTTTACTGGTTGAGTCAGGTCCTTGGTATGAGTAGTGGGTCCACATGGAGTCAGTTAATCCAAAGTCTGAAAAATATCTCAAAGATAAATCTTAGGTTTTGACAATACTGATGTTATCTATAGGAGCAATTAAGGAAGTCACAAATACTGTGATCTCTGGCTACGTGACTCCTGAGCAGTAAGGGCTTATAGAAAATCAAGCTAGGGGGCTGCATGTGGTGGCTCACGACTGTAATCCCGGCACTTTGGGGGGCCAAAGCAAATGGATCACCTGAAGTCAGGAGTTCAACACCAGCCTCGCCAACATAGTAAAAGCCCATCTCTACTAAAAATACAAAAGAAAAATAAAGGAAAAACAAAAAATCAAGGTAAGAAATAATGATTGATTATCACTCAACTAGGCCTACATCTAAGCAGAATTCAAACCCCTCCCATAATCCTAACACTGTGGCCTTTCGTTAATATTACAAAGGTGGTTTGAGTCCCCAGGAAGTTAGTTTCCAGAAGGTACTGTTATCATCTTTGTTTAAAAGTTAACAAAGGCTGTTAGCTTATGAGGTTGGAAGCAAGATGGAGTCAATTATGCAGATATTTCTCACTGTCATAAGTTTTGGAAAAGGTATTTTTAGCTTCATTTCTAAAAATAATTAAAAATACTAAAGTATAAAATGTCTTCTCATAGTACTTACCATATTTCGTAATTAGCAACTTGCAAATACTC
The DNA here is from genome assembly GCF_047675955.1 of Chlorocebus sabaeus. Classification (NCBI taxonomy): domain Eukaryota; kingdom Metazoa; phylum Chordata; class Mammalia; order Primates; family Cercopithecidae; genus Chlorocebus; species Chlorocebus sabaeus. Next base: position 42,367,629 of record NC_132913.1, read on the forward strand.
TCTAGAAATGCCACTGACACAATTTTCAATAAAAATAGCACATGTTTATAATGAGTAAATTGGAGCTGACAATTTTATTGAAGCCTTATGACAAAAAAGCACAAAATCAAAGAGTGGAAAATATTCTGTTGACTATTACAGAGGAGGGAAAAGTGGCATCCTTCACCCTTCTTAGTTCTTAGGCTTGGCTAGACATTAAATTGACATGAACAGATTAACACGCGAAAAACTATATTTAATTATATACAGATGCATGGGAGTCCCACCAAAATATGTAACTTAAAGAAGGGCCACAGATGATTAAAGTTTACATAGCATCCTGAGCTACAAAAAGCAATAAAGACTTTGGCCTTCTGTGGGGTGGTGAAGACAAGTTATGGGGGAGTTAGAAGAGACAATCTATGGTGAATAAAAATTGCCTTATTACTCTGATAAAAAGTCTCTCAGGTAATAAAAGTTGTCTGGGAGCAGTGCACTATCTTCCTGATAGAGATACTTTTACAAATGCAGGTTTCCTTTATACATATATTTATAAAAGGACAGCTTTTCAGAGATACTTCTGTGTCTGCAGGTTCTAAAACTAATGTGAATAATGTGTTTAAACTATGCCAAAACCATATATATTAGGTTCAAATATTCTGGTCTTCTCCAGTCATATTTTGGGGTGGTGTGTTCTGAGCCACAACTATATAATCGACTAAAAATACTGAATTTATACTGAGTTCCTGATGAACACACATTTAAGAATTACTGATAGTATCAGGTTAGAACAATTCATGTGCTGTTTATAGAACAATTGCTTAATCTTTTTATTTCCTCTGAGGAGAAAGGCAGGGTTTGAAAGGCAGTAAAGATGGAATCCATCAATAAAATCTCCTCTACCAGCAAAAAGGAAAAGGAAAAAATGAGAACCATGTCTGTTATATTATTATACATACATATTGGTTTTCGTCCACAGTTCCTGGCTTATAACTCCGGTAACCTTTGTTATTTTCTAAGTGACTAAAGCAATAAGCATATCTTTTGTTAAAGTATTTGGCCTTTTGTCCTTGTTTCCTGAAGCAGCTTTGGAACAACTGCAGAGAGATAAAAGTGAAAGACCATCTTTTGTTATAATGTTGGGATGCTTTAGACCTCAGAATCAGGCCTCAGACACAGAATTTCTTTCTCTTTGACCTTTTTCTGCCCTCCCTTCACCTGCTCCTTTTTTGCCTCAAGGCAGGCCACAGAAATTACAAATGTACCCTAATTTCCTCCTGCCTTTCCATCTTAGAGCTAGTCACAAAGAAATTCTCAAACTTGCCTTCTCTGATTATAAGTCATGAAACTCCCATTTCAGAAGGAGTTCTGCCCCATACCCTGGAGGAGAAAATGTTGCACAGAGAGGCCAAAAAGAATCTGAACAGATAGATAGAACTTGCTGGGTTTCCCGCTCTGTTTATTTGTATTAGATCATACCCTTTTTGTCCAATCACATTTCTACCCCCTTATCGATGCTTCATTTATGACTATGCAATGAAGTTTCCATAAAAGGCCCAAGAGGATGCTACAAGGAGCTTCCAGATAGCTGAACACATTAAGGTTCCTGGAGGATGGTGTACTCAAAGAGGGTGTGGAAGCCCTGGAACCCTTCTCCCATATTTTGCTCTCTGTATCTTATCAGGTGTAGCCCTTGTAAAATCCTTTATAATAAACTAGTAGACGTAAGTGTTTTGTTCAACTCTGTGAACCACTCTAGCAAATTAATCAAACCCAGGAGAGAGGTTGTGGGAACTCTGACTTATAGCTGGTTGGCCAGAAACACAAATAAAAACACCCAAGCCTCGTGATTGGCATCAGAAGTGGATTGAGTTCTAAACCTGTGGGGTCTGATGCTATCTTCTGGTAGATAGTGTTGAATTGGAGAACACCCAGCTAGCGTCCACTGCAGAATCAATTACTTGCTTGCTAGTAGGGAAAAAGCCCCACAAATTTGGTCCCAGAAGTGTTCTGTGTTGATTGTTGTAGTGTGAGAGCAGAGGAAAAGCAGTTCATTTTTTAAGTCAACATTATACATCAATTCAAGGTAATTCTTCCTTTTCATCATTTATCTTTTCAAATTTTTACGTAATAAGTATTTAGATTTCTTCAGGTTTGAATAAAATCCCAACCTTTTATAATTTTCCACCTGCAAGTCTTGCAAAGATCAATAATACTCTTTTCACAATCAAAACTCAAAGGTCAATTTTAAGTCTTTCTTTTTTGAATTTCCACAGTTGGGACACTATTGGGTGATTATTGTAATCATTCCTTTCTTAGTCTCAATGGTGATTTTCTGTTATCTATCTATCCACTTATCTATTTAGCTAGCTAGCTTGCTATTATTTTACCAACATCTTTCCTCTCTCTTTATCTTTTTCACAGATTTTATAGTCCAGATACATGAAACCACTCACATCCATCAAGCCTTGCTTCCACTTCTTTTTTGGCAATGTACTTATGTATAAGCCTTAAAGTAAATGGCAATAAAAATTTTACTGCTTCCATACCTTTGTTTCCTAAAATTCCACAACATTTGGAAATGTTTCTGTAGTAGCAATTCAATGCAATCATTATTGTAATGCTGTATGGATTTTTTTAAAACAATCTCCAGGACCTAATATATTGCCAATCACATTAAAAAACCATCCTTTGAAGGGATGAGTGGGTAGATTGATGAATGACTCAACTAGTTTACAAACCGGGATATAAATATTTATGCATGTGTGTGTATATAAATATACATACACATATATTCATATACTTAGGTACATATACATAAACACAGATACATATATAAAAAATCTTTTGTTAGGTTCTTTATGTCTACTGTCTACCCTTCTCCACCTAGATCTGTGGGTATGCGACCTGCATCAGGCTCTCTGAACCTCTGACTTTCAGATATGTATTGACAGGAGATTACAGAAAGAGGTGAATATGATCAGGGGGTTAAACCCACCTTAGTCTCCTTCTAACAGAGCTGCTGTGTTCTGAAAGTTTCCCTTTCTGAAGACCAAGCCTCTCTTAGGGGACATTCCCTATAGGAAGATCACAGGCCAGCTGTATTTGCTAATTGGCCTTACCCAAAGGAAAGTTAGGCTATTTTGCATCTTTATGATAGCAGGTAGTTTTACAACTTTGAGAAAGGCTCCTACCAACAGTAGCCCCATTATTCCACAGAGACTGAGATATAAGGGGTATTATTTTTTACTTTTGATAATTTCATTTCAAAGGGATTGCCTTCAGGTGGTTGAGAAAGATAGTCCTGGGTTGTACAACTGGCAAGGAGGCCTTTTTAAAGGATTTGCATCTCAAATGGGCAGAGGAAAAAAGTTGCAGTTGCAAATGTTCTAAAGTAAATGTACTAAGAAAAGGGAGGTAAGGTCTCTGTGGTTAGGCCATCTGAATTCTACAGGTGACTATGTGGGAGGGGAGGATGCCTGTCTAAAGTTTAGTCAAGATGAGAGAAATGTTAATTCTGTCTTGGTCAGTAGTATTTAACCAGAAAAAAACAAAAAAGAACAAAAGATGCCTTAGACAGAGAGAATGGCCCATAACAAGGTCATGTACAAGCAAATAGAAGAAGCACTGTAAGTCTGAAGCATATGGTGTGAGAACAAGTGTTTTGAGAGGTGAGGTTGTAACAGTTTTTACAAGCACATTGAAATATAGTCTGATTCAGCTAATGAAAAAGTAATTTAAAAACTAATGGAGGCACAAGTTTATAACATAGAATCAAAACCAGAAAAAAAAAAAAAAGATTCCTCTGAGGCTAAGAGTTCATTGCTAAGCATCTTATTAATAAAAGGGTGAGTAAGCAGTGCCAAAGTTGAGGGCATAGAAACAATTATGCTCTCAATTAAAAGTCTATTCTTGGCCCTAAAGGAATAAATCTTTATAGGACAGTGGAGACAGAAATTTGACTATAAAGAGATGATGAAATGAGTAAATAAGAGTTGAAAATATAAAGGTAGACTATTTTATAGACCTTTCAAGAAGTCTAGCAATGAAGAGAAAGAAAGGTTACTACATGATTCTTTTTATTAAATGAAATTTTAGAAATATTTCCTTAGTATGTATTAGGATAGCTTCAATGGCTTGACTTTTGGGAAATTTTTTCCCTCTTTGTTTATTCAGTCTACCTGACTGATCTCCACTTCACATGGATTTATCCCATTTTGATCTTCAACTGTCTGAACTAAACTCTCACTAGACCCATTTGTTCTATGACTTGATCTTTGACCTACCTCATACTGCTCACTTACCTGTTTGTGTTTTCAATATCAGTTAGGATGTCTCTGAACCAACTGGGAACTTCCCATCCATACTATAGCTTGAATTTACACAAAAGCAAAGTTTATTAAGATCCTCTATATATTTCTCAAAGCTGCAGCATTGAAAAGGATCACATGCCAAGCTTTGAGTTTGCCACAGGCAATTTGGAAATATCATTTCCAAAAAACTATACTCATTGTGGGACTAAGATGTTAGACCTTCAGTAGGGGAAGTGATTCACAGGTAAAAAGACCAAGCTGGAGGCAAAAAGAATGTATTGAGCTGTGAGATGTTAGAAAGCTAGACGGACAGAGATTAGCAGAATAGAAAAATAAAACAAAGCAATTAGATGGAAGGGAGATGAAATCTGTGGCCATGCAGATGCATGCCTTGGAAATCTCAGGGCCTTGTAGCTGTTGCTGCTGTTTTGAGAGCTTCAAGGAAAATGTGTAAATGAGAAATGTGTTAGTCAGACAGAGAGTCACTAAAATAAATCATTATCTTTTTATCTTCTAAATATATTGTCTAGTCAACATAGAGCTATGTTAGAAAAAAATGTTACATCATACTTAAGAAGTATTATTTTAAAAGTTTTATCCAAGAAAGCTCTTTCTACTTTTGCATATTGCTTTGTAGCTCATTTTCCAAGAAAATATTTTAAATATGTATGTATTACTTTATCTCAAACCTTTTTATAAAATGATAATTATGCTTAGCTATATTGATCCAATATATCATATTACAACTTGATTGGAATACGTAATAAAACTACAAGCAATGAGATTGAGTTTTAGTCTGAAAGATACTATATACTCAAGAATGATAAACTAGAGTTAACGCACTATTTATTGATAATTAAATCCATATCAGTAGTATACTTATAAGTCATTTTTGTTTTTATTTTTTACGAAGGAAAGATTTATGTCTTTCTCTGTACCTAGCAATAATAGCTGTAGGGGGAAAGGGGAGAAATTCTGCTTGGCACTCTCCAGGTTTCCTGGCACATCAACTCACACAAAACAGATAAATTGGAAAAAAGGCATACTAATTTATTTAACATGTATACATGAGAGCGTTCAAAATGAAGACACAGAGATACAGGAGGAAATAGTCTATTCATTTGCTTAGGTTCAACAAAGTATGGAGAGCTGTGTAGATATATAATTGGACAAAAAGTGTATGCTCTGTTAATAGACAGAGGAGAAGCCCAGCAAGGCCTGTCTGTTTAGATTCTTGGCCTCTCTATGCAGGTTTCCTCCTTTCTGATTGTGGGGCAGGACTCTTTCTGGAATTGGGGTGTTATGGCTTACAGTCAAAGAAGTTAGGTCAGATAATTTCTTTATGGCCACTTTTTACACAGAAAGATGGAGGGAAAGTTAGAGTAATGTTTTTACGGTTTATGTTTGTCTTTGGGGAAAAGGAGTTCTGGTTTCAACGGCCTGCCCTAGGGAAGAGGGAGTCTAGTTTCTACAGCTAGCCTCGGGAGAGAATGGGACTGAGAAGCAGAAGAACAGGAGAAGGTCAGAGAAAAATGTTTACTTGTGAGGTTGCTTCTGAGTCCTTCATTTTAGGGTTTGTTTTCTGAGCCCCAACACAGCATAGCATGGATTCTCGACAACCATGCAAATAGAATAAAAGTATCTCCTTAAAATCATCTGCTTATTTAATATTATATAATAGGTAGGATACGATTTAAAAGACTGAAAATAATTATGCATTTCTTTGGTTGTTAAAGTACTATTTTTTAGCACTTGTTTTTGAAGTTTCTCATCTGGAATATTTATTACATGAGCCTTTAAATTCTCTGGCTTTATTACAAAAAAATATAAAAACAGAATACAACAACAACAACAACAAACACCCTGATAGGTTAAGGAAGTTAATATAGAGTGAATATTTTCTTAGAAATAGATGCATATTTGCTTAAATATCCACATAATAACATCAGTTAGCATAGGGGAACTTAAAAACAAGATATCCTCAAAATCTCCTGGGCTGAGAAAATACAATTTTATTTCTCGTTTATGTGAAGTCCAATACATTTTGTCCTTGTTGTGTGGCCTTTGTACACAACTGTTTTCCAAGCTCTGACTCAGGGAGACCTCACCTTGTATTGTGTCTGCTACTTCTAGGGCCTTGGAGAGAAGAGAGTGTGTTTAAGATTGCTTTTTTTGGTCAGCTCTGGGAGTGGCACACAATTCTGCCACACACATTCCATTAGCCAGAATTGTGTCCCGTGGTCCCACTCAGAAGCAAAATGTCTGTAGAATGTGTTTAAGTAGGTCTAGCGAGCAGAGAAAAACCAGATATTGATAAATACAATCATCTTCTGTCCCAGCAATAAAACATTACTTTCTTATTAACATTTTATAAATGTAAATTATTTTATTTTGAGATCTGTGTTCAATGTAAAATTTTCTGAAGGTATTATACTTATATTACTTAATGAGGAACTTAAAATAATTTAAATATGGTAATGCAGACGTAAATTTAGACTTAGTATTTAAATTTGGCAAGGCCCATGCTCAATTCTAGATCACTATGTTTAAGGTCTAATAGTAAAATAGAGCAGCAATTACAACACAAACTTAAGTATTTTGGTTGGCAGGAAAACATATACTCTATATTTACATGTAAGTTATTACAGTTTACAAGTATGTGGGAAAATAGATTCAAAATAGACAAAAGTTTTAAAAGACAAGAGAATGGAGAATTGAAATAATTATTAAGTTTTCTTAAAGACAAAATCGGTCAACATTACTACCTAAGTTTATCTTCTTTTGTTTAATTTTGATAAAATTTAATTTATGTTAAACAATCTAATAAAATATTAAATCACACGTCTTTTTCTTAAAGTTCCTTAAAATAATACTCTCATCTATGTTATCAGTAAACAGACTTAATATTGCCGTACTCATGAGATAATTTTTCTCTGATTGCAGCTCATTATTTAATGAAACTTTCAATATTAGTAAAACATTGCTCCAGATCTTTCATGTAGAGCTATTATTATACCTGTGCTGTTTTTTCTTCTGCCCACGAAGCCTGTCAAAATGTAAATTGCTTTCTCTGACCAAAAGTACAGCAGGAGCACAGCCTGGCTCCTTTTTACACAAAACCACCAACAGATTTGTTAACAGCTGTTCTTGGGGTCTGTGCGCGTAATGGAAACTTCCGAACCTTGCAGGGCTTATGGTTTCTTCTGTCTGCAGCACAGGAATCTTTTAACAGTAGGTGACACTTTTGGCAATGTATAATTAAAGGGCTTGTTTTAGCAAAATTACACCCTGTGTAACACATAATAAAAGAGAAGGGGGAAGGAGAGGTAACAGGCCTGGGTATACAATTTAGTTTGTAGCAGAGAATGAGCACAGTTGGGAGCTTGACTATTTTTGCTGTGATTCCTGAGGTCATATTAAGAAAAACAAATCACTATGTTTCTACTTTATTCAGGTGACAAGTGGATCAGTAAGATAATTAATAATATCTCTACTTCCTTATTTGGCTAATTAACACTAGGGAAGACTATAAATGGGTCTACAACATGAAAAACCAGAAGTCATTTAATTTGAATGACAGCATCACCTCCCCAAGGTTATTGATATTTGATTTAAAGGGGAATAAAAGACAGACAATTTAAGTGAATCTGACTTGCATTGTTCTGAATCCATATGCATTGATTCAATTTTGTGAGATGTCTTTTCAACAAGGTAGCTTTGGATCAATGGGGCTTGTGTATTTGATCATATTTCTTTCAGAGCCTTTCTTAAATATTCTTCTTCATTTGTTACCACCAGGCGAAGGCAAATCTCTAGTTTAGAAAACTCGATTTAAAAATAAATTAGAAAGTAAGAGAGAAAAGACACGTTCCATTCCTGACATTTGTATATGCTATTACTCATTAAAAACATAACATGATAAGTTTGTTTCATAGTCACTCCGCTACCATTATCTGTTATCCCCCTCTGAACTACACCATTAATTATCTTCGCCTACTTCTGAAATGTATATACATAAAACCTTATTGTATGTAACATTTGAATATAGTGTTTTTGCTTATCATTATGTTACTGACATTTATCAATGTTGTCACACATATTTGCAGTTTATTTTTATTGAAATGAAGCATCCTATAATATGAATATACCACACTATATTTAATATTGATGGACATTTTAGTTATTATAAATCATGATGTTATAGTTTTGCATGTACTTTGATGGACACATGAAAGCATCTTATTAGATAATACAATATATTATAGAATTGGTACTTTATAAAATATATGTATGTTTAGCTTCAGTAAATACTGTCAAATAATTGTCTAAAGGTATTGCTCCAAGTCACATTCCTGCCATCAATGTATAAGAGTTCCATATCTCACCAACACTTGGAAATATTAGTATTTTAGTATATTTTAGTTATTCCAGTAAGTGTATAGTGGGATTTCATTGTTGCTATAACTTTTGTTTGCCTGATGATGAATGAGGTTAGGCATCTTTTCATATGTTTATGCATTATTTGGATGGCTTTTATTTGAAGCACCTGCCCAAGTCTGTAGCTTATCTTCTTAGCAGGTTATTTATCTTGATATTGTTGACCTGAGACATATTTTTAAAATTTTTAATATTTGTTGTATATACATATATGTGCATGTATACACAAACATTTAAATATAATCTTTTCTTGATTTTTTTGCCTTTTCTAACCCTTAATGTCTTTTAAGATATAAAATTTTAATTAACCTTAATTACGTTCAATTTGTCAAATTTTCCTTTTCTTTTGTTAATTTTTTGTATTATGTTACAATCAATTGACTATATATGTGTGGGTGTGCCTCTTTATATTCTATTCTATTGATGAGTTTATCTCTATCAGTACCCATACCTCAGTTTATTCACACTGTAATTACATGAATATGAAATATTTGGTGTTCTAAGTTGTCCTGCATCATAATTGTCTTTGTTATTCTTTTTTTTTTGCATTTTCATGTAAATTAGATAATCCATGTATTCATTTCCATAAAATAAACTACTGGAAATTTGTTTTGAATTACATTAAATCTATATATCAGTTTTAAAACTACATTTTTAATATTAACTTTTAAAATCATATAGCTTATTTCTAATTATTCCTCCCAAAAGTGATTTATATGATTCTGTTTTGTTTTTAGAGTTCTTATACCATTTTAGTTATTTTCATTTCCAAGTATTTCATGTCTTTATATTTTTATAAATAGTATCATTCAATATTTTTTCAATTGGTTGCCAGTGTTTCTGATATTTTCAATTTCTGTGTATTAGTCAGGGTTCTCCAGAGGGACAGGAATAACAGGAAATATATATATATATATATATATATATATATATATATGAATGATAATATATAGGCTAATAGGAGAAATAATATATCTCCTATTATTTATATTATATAGGTTATAAAAATAAACTCATACATATATATATATTTGGGAATTTATTAAGTAGTATTAACTCACATGATCACAAGGTCCCACAATAGGGCATCTGCAAGCTGAGGAGCAAGGAAACCAATCTGAGTCCCAAACCTGAAGAGTTTGGAGTCTGATGTTTAAGGGCAGGAAGCATCCGGCATGGGAGAAAGATGTAGGCTAGGAGGCTAAGCCAGTCTAGCCATTTCGTGGTTTTTTTTTTTTTTTTCTGCTTGCTTTATATTCACTGGCAGCTGATTAGATGGTGCCCACCCAAATTAAGGGTGGGTCTACCTTCCCCAGCCCACTGACTCAAATGTTAATCTCCTTTGGCAAGAGCCTCACAGACACACCCAGAATCAATACTTTTCATCCTTCAGTCCAATCAAATTGACACTCAGTATTAACCATCACATGTGTTTTGCCTTCTTTCTCCTTGATACATTTTTTGTAAGGTATTACTCGATTTTATTAAGATTTTCAAAGTCTGAACTTTAAAATTTATGGGGATTTCTTCATTTTATGTTTTCTATTTCTTAGATTTTTATTCTCATTTAATAGTTTCTAACTTCCACATTAATTATTTTTTGTTTATTTTGTTGATTTTTTTTAGCTTTCTTTCTTTTATATTTATTCAGTTCTATAAATTTTCCGAAAAGTAATACTTTAGTTTTATATCATATTTTTATGTATCATATTTTCATAACTATTTAGAATAGTTTCTGATTTCCATTATGATTTCTTTGATAACTAAAGTATTATTAAGAATTTAATTTCTAAGCATTTGGGATGTTTTGTTATTTTTGTTTTGTTTTATTGTCTTTTGTAGTTTCTTTTAGTTTGTGTTTATATAGCTTTCTTAAGGTATCATTGACATACAATAAATTGTACAAATTTAAATTATACCATCTGAAAGTTTTGACATATTTATACGACTGTGAACCACCAGCACAATTAAGAAAATAAACATATCAATAATCCAAAAGTACATTGTATTAATTCATATCTTAAATATTTGACTGTGTTTTTTCTGGTCTAATTTTTAAAACAGTCAACTCCATCTGGATTCTTTTCCTTCTTCTTGACTTCCTTTTATGCTCAGTGTTTTCATGCACATTTTTAGCTGAGTAAAGTTCCTCCATGAGGCATTCCACTCAAACTCATTTTTCCTTGACAGTGGGTGGTCAGGCTCATAAATTACTTCTTTTACTCTAAATCTGAACATCTGAACATTGATCTGAGACAACTGATAGATTTTAGTATTTTGATTTATTTTCTAAAGAGAGAGTTCACAGTTAACCACCTATGCAATATTTATATTGTAAAGGAATACTTGTTTAAAAATACATATTTTTAACATCATGGGAGAGAAAGTTTCAGCTCTAAAACTACATAGGGTTTTATTAAATTTTCCAGAGATTAATGGGATGGTTTACAGGCACATTGTAAAAAATGCATTATATGTTAATACATTTTAAAACTCCTTTTAACTTCTGCCAGTGTTTAACACGGGGCTGGATAATAAATTGGTACTTATGAAAGACTAATAAAGTGAAGGCTGCAGGAGGTGAGATGTGCAGTGTAGCAGGCCTTGTGGCTACACAGTCATGGCTCCCAACTCACCCAAGTTGTGTCTCAGCATGTGTTCTATAAATTGGAATTGTTTTAAAAATCAGTCCAAGTAAAAAATATATACAAACAAAAAGCAGACTTTAAAATGACTTTAAAAAAGACCCTCTCTAAGATGATTTTAAGAAAGATCCTCATTTCTAGATCACACAAATCCCCAGGACACTTTCAAGGATTTATTGATCCATTTCTTATTTATCATGCTTTGAAATAAAAAGCATAATATGTACAGTATATGTGTGTGTGTGTGTGCGTTGTAGATAAGTGTTTGTACACTTGTGATTCAATCACAATATATTTTAATTTAAAATGCTCCAAACACATTTTAATAAGCCAAAATACAAATGTGGTCATTTAAAATGGGTTCTAGAGAATATCAGAATAGTTCAACTCTACCTACTGTTATAGTATGTTCAAATTAGGATTATTGGAAAAGTGTTTGGCTTAAGTGTTAGGATAAAATTACTAATAAATTATTATAATTATTAGTACATCTACTTAGTACATCATTTTATATGTCAAAATCTGTGCTAAATATATTGTATATGGAATCTTACTTAATTCTTCCAAGTGTTCTCTGACACAGTATTTTTTCACTCCTATTTTTTGTATGGGAGTGTTGTGTTTCTGATCTGCTAATGGACTCTTTCACGATCACAAAGCATATAAATAGAGCAGTTGTAAATTTAATTCAGTTCTACATGTCCTACAGGATTTTTTTTCTTTTTTCTTTCTTTCTTTCTCTCTCTTTTTTTTTTTTTTTTTTCTTTTTGAGTGGAGTCTCACTCTGTCGCCTGGGCTGGAGTGCAGTGGTGCGATCTTGGCTCACTGCAACCTCAGCCTCCTGGGTTCAAGCGATTCTCCTGCCTCAGCCTCCCAAGTAGCTGGGATTACAGGCACCCGCCACTACACCTAGCTAATTTTTTGTGTTTTTAGTAGAGACCATATTGGCCAGGCCGGTCTTGAGCTCCTGACCTCATGATTTGCCCACCTCAGCCTCTCAAAGTGCTGGGATTACAGGCATGAGCCACCACGCCTGGCCCCCACAGGATCTTTTAACTCAGGTAAGCTTTTTTTAAACAAGGACAGTTTACTTTTCTCACAGTTTAAATGGATATTTTATAATTATATAGTTTATAACTATAATTTCCATCTTGTTTTTAGAACCCTTGGTTTATAGACCATAGTAATATAGGTTTCCAACTATAGAACCTGAAGTTGTGTTCAAATCATAGGGGTATCTGTGCCTAAGAGGCTGCACATTATTATATCAAACCTCTGGAATACATTTTTTGTTAAATTTTATGGGGTTACCCATGAAGATTTGATCCTTTATCTGGATTTCATGTTAAAAGCTTAGCACTAAGTTTTTCTTGCCAAAGAGCTGCTTTTCTCTGTGTTTAAATTGTAGGCTTTTATTTTTTTTCTTCAGATGAATATGCAAGTTGATACCTCTTTAGAAATACAATATATCTTAAGTGATATGTCACAGAATATCTCTTTATTTATTATTCTTGTCATTCTTTTCCTTTTCCTCTTCCATTTGGCTGCCCATGATCCAAATGCAATTCTTTTTCCACTACTAAAGCATATCCATACTTTAAGTCACCTAATGTATTGCTTTCAATCTAATCAATATTTGGGAGTCCTGAGTATTGGTACTTGGATTGTTAATTCAGATCACTCCCTGCCAATAAACTAATGAAAGCATTTTGGCCACACTGTCTCCACTGCCAGAGAGCGTACTACAAAGACTGACCTTGTGTGGTGATTTCTAGAAACTATAACAGGGTAACAGGGAAATGGAGGTCTTCAGATAATATGTTTTACTCAAATAAATATGAAAGGGTTTAATTGATTTAATTGACTGTACTTACTAGCTTTTAAAATTATTGGGTATAGCAGAGATTTAAGATACAATTTTTCCATAGGAAATTAATTGCTTTACATGGTTACTCTCAATTATTTCTATGATGCATCCTCTATCTTCCATAGGTATAATTTTTCCTAGCTCAAAATTCCATCCCTCATTCTTTAAATAAGATTTTTGGAATACAATGGGTTGAAGAAAGATATAAGTGCTTGTGAGTTATAACTGAATTACTGGTCATAACTTCTTTGTGGATTTTCGTTGGTTGGTTCTTTTAGGGAAGCAGATTCTGAAACTGGGATTGGAAACCAGAAAGTTTATTAGACTGTGTTCTGGGGTGAGGGTGGTGAGGCAGAAATGTCCATGTGAGAAAGGGGAGAGGGAGGGACTAGGCACTAGCAGTAGCAACAGAGGCTTCCCTCACTCAGTCAGAGTTCCTGAGCTGCAGCACCCATCAGAATTGTCATTTTTGAACCAAGGGAGCCTGGGCCTTGAAACCTTCATATAAGCAGTCTTAGGATTCAGGCTGTCCTAGGGATGGAGGGGGCATGTCACCTTGGATAAGACAGCTTTCTTTGGTTGCAGAAATTTGCTGAATAAAGGAGAATCTGAGTAGCTTAGTATGTACCACAAATTTAATAAACCTAAATATATTTATATATTTTGTATTCTGAATGAAATTTTTCTTATTTTTGGAAGTCAAACTTCTCTCACAGTTTTCTCTAAATTTTAGTATTCATTATTTACTCTCAAAACACATGAAAGGGGTCTTGTATTAGTCCGTTTTCATGCTACTGATAAAGGCATACCAGAGACGGGGCAATTTACAAAAGGAAGAGGTTTATCGACAGTTTCACATGGCTAGGGAGGCCCCCAAATCATGGCAGAAGGTGAAAGGCAAGGAAGAGCAAGTCACAACTTACGTGGATACCAGCAGGTAAAAGGGAGAGCTCGTGCCAAAAAACTCCTGTTTTCAAAACCATCGTATCTCGTGAGACTCATTCACTATCCTGAGAACAGCCTAGGAAAGACCCACCCCCATAATTCAGTCACCTCCCCCTGGGTTTCTCCCATGACACATGGGAACTGTGGGAGTTACAATTCAAGGTGAGATTTGTCTAGGGACACAGCCAAACCATATCAGGTTTCTTATTTCTAATATACGTTTATATGTTTTTAGTCAAATGAGTGACTAGAGAAATGCAAAGGACATGGAGTGCTGTATAAATGTTAAATCTCGTTATTTAAAACTAAGCTAAAAAGAATTCCAGGGTTAGACTTAAACTTAAATAGTGCTAAAACTTAATAAACTTTTCAATATAACCAGAAATAATAAAATGAACTTAAATAATCTGAACGTTTTGGTGAGCTGTCTCCCTAGGCCTTCTTGATCTTTTTACTCACATCTAGATGAAAAAGAATATATTGATGTACTTTTATCAACAGGAATTATGTTCAATTATATTATCTAAAATAGGCATTTACTTTTTTAACTGTAAACTCACCTGAAATTTTGACTAAGAATTTAGTCAAAAATGTATTACCATACCACAAATGAATTTTTTAAAAGCATGTGTTCATTTTCCCCCATCTGGAACAAGTCTAGATCCATGATTTTGAATTCCCTGATGTGTTCAGAAAGAGCTTGAAATGAATACTATTCAGAGCAGTGATTACTTTCAGAAAATATTCAGAGGTAGCTTTCAGTAACTGCTAGCATTTTTTTTTTTTTTTTGAATACTATGTTTCAGCAGACTGTGCTGTGTACTTAGTATATCTTATCTCATTTAGTTTGTACTATAGGACACAAAGGAATGCTATTAAACCTGTTTTCCAGATGAAAAATCTGAGACTCAGACATTTTAATGAAACTTCCCAAAGCTAGAAGGATACTAAGCAGAAAAATCAAGGAATAAATCTTTATTTGGACCCAACACGCAGGTTCTTTCTACTAACACCATGATACAGGGTTCACCAAAATTGGTACTCATTTGGAATTTGAGTATTAAGCAATATGACAAAGATAAATAGGCAAAGTTCTTGAAACAAAGCACGCAGAGACCATTTATACCTGTTTCTAGAGAGTGATAGAAATAAACATAAACCTAGAAATAATTGCTTCCAAATACATTATGCAGTCTGGTATAACAACTATCATACACTTCCACAAATAAAGGACAATAATGTGGCTTCTTTCCAAAATATCCTAAATAAGTGTGATTAAATAGGATTGAAACAAATATATATCTTTAAAGAGTAAGACTTTAATATAATAATTTACATGATAAATAATTAGATAATTTAGTGTGAAGAGTAACTTCTAATGGTTTTAGCAATATAAATTTTTTAATGGCTGTCTCTCAGGACCCATTTCTTCAGATGGTTCTGTGATATTATATCAGACGTAAATATCCACTTCAGAGAATAAGTACACTAAAGCTATATGTCTAAGATGACATACCATCATTATTTAGCATTGAGTAACTAAATTCACACAGGCAACCAAAAGCTAAACAACAAAGTTAGGAAGTTTGACTGCATGTAACTTAGGAAACTCAATATATAGGCAATCCAGTATAAATTGAATTATTCTTCTTGGGTAGATCTAAACATCCCTAATTATTCTTCATTTTGCCAGGGCTGCCATATAAAATATCAGAGATGGAGTGGCTTGAATAACATAAATTTATTTCTTCACAACTCTGGAGGCTGGAGTTTCCAGATCAAGGTGCTGGCAGGTTTGTTTTCTCTGAGGCTTCTCTCTTTGGCTTACAGATGGCTGCCTTCTCACTGTGTCCTCACATGGCCTTTTCTTTGTGCTTGTGCATCTGTGATGTCTCTTCCTTTTCTTGTAAGTACATCCCTCAGTGCTATTAAATTACAGTTCCATCATTATGACCTCATTTAACCTGGCCCTTTCTTCAAGGACAGTCACATTGGGTGTTAGGGTTTCCACATGTGAGTTTGGAGAGAGATACAATTCAGTTCCTAACACCAACTCACTCAGCAACCTAAGCACTGTACACTAAAACAACCTATAGATTATGTCAAGCTGAGACTTGAGAGGCATGAGGACAGGACTGATAGGTATTTTCAGGGCAGAAGAGGAAACTAAATCACAAGTTCAGCAACATAGAAGTGGTCAGTAGCTTCTTAAGATAAAAGAGGCAGGAAAGCGGGCAACATAAAGAGGCAAAAGGTGGATACACAGGCTAACTTTATACAACTGGCCAAGCAAAGGGCAGGTCTGAGATGTAGCCAAAATAGTGGTCAGTGGTACAGATCGTACTATGGATACCACGTTACTGGTACTCAGAGAAAAGTTCTGGTTAAAAAAAAAGGTCAGTAAAGAATGTAGGTGAAAGTGTAGGTTAAGTCAAGTCAGGACACAGGCATACGGCACTGGAATCAACTTGCTACTGATTTCATGACTCTGAGAAGTGGTTCTCCTGAGTTTTTTCCTGCCCAAAATCAGCTTTTCTGAAGTGCTACCCAAATGGAGAAGATTAAGCTCATTTAGCTGAGGGAGTGAGATGGAAGAATAAAAAGCAAATGGTTACAATAACTGCCTCTGTACCTTGAGGGTTATCTTATGCAATGGGGTGAGGGTGGAGAGAAGGATATCTAAAATGAGGTACAAAAAGAAACAAATGAACTTGTATAATATTATTCAAAAAAATAGACAGGGTTAAATGTTAATGCCTGCACACAGTCAGATTCCTTTATGCCCTTCTGGTAATTTCTTTAAACTATTTCTGAATTCTTTCCTATTTTCCCAGTTCTGAAAAGTACATTTGTCAAATTGATATTTAAAAAAATGCACTGAAAGCATGTACTAGCACTTCTCAACGATACATGGTCATAAACTGGGAAAGTGTGTATGTTTGATATTTCCCCCACTATTCTAATCACTTTTCACATAAGATCATTGCAAAAGATATGTTAGCTAATAGAAATAAACACATTGAAAAAAATGAGAAGTTCTTATGAGCAAATACCTTATTATTTCAGAAGCATAGGTGTTATCAGTTTAGGTAACTTCATTAAGAGTCTTTTTTGTTAGCACAAATATGTTTCAGTTTCAGGATATGGCTGATGTTATGTTACATATATCTCAAAACCAAAATATATGCAAGTCTTATTTTACAAGAAAATATTTGGGTTAAATCTCTGTAAACCCTATGACTACTGGGCATGCACAGAGATTAAGGAAAATATCATTCATTAAGTATCCTCAGGGAAAAAAGCTATCCCAGTTACTTTTGCATCTGTTTGCTATTTTTAGCCTACATTTGGTTTATTGAATTATTTTTCAGCATTTGAAAAGTAAAAAAGTTTAATTTTTATATTAAAATAGACTGATCACAATTGATAAATCATAATACCTCTTCAAACAATCACTGATAATACAGTATAGTGTCAGACAAAAAATTTAAGATAATATTGAAATACATTATGGTGATGTTTCATTATTTTTATAGTCTTATTAAAATTTCTTTTTTTTAGGTTTCTTAGGCTTCTATATATTAGCTTCTTATTTTCAGAAAATATGTAACAGTGATTTTTTCAATTGCTTAAATGTACACCCAATTTGGGGGGTTTTAAAAAATTATAAACAGATCATAATATCTTATTTTAACTATATTCTTATTTCATTCCAGTTTGTTGACTCCCAGACACTTTAGGTTTATTTCTTAGTCATCTGAGGACTTTCATGCCTTAAGTGGTCATACATTTTTTTTGATTTCATATTGAAAAGATTCATAACATTGCTTCACAAATCTATTCAACATTTAAAATTATTTTCAAGTGCTTTGATCCTTTTTATATTTTTTTCTGGTGTGGGTTAATTTATAAATTTGATTTAAACAAAAAATAAATTGTTAGAATTTAATTATAAGCCACAATCTTCTTGTGCTACTCCAGTCCTAACTTTACATTTTGCCGCATGTTTCTGGTTCTTAAAATCAGCCGTCTTCATGAAGTCTGATTTTATTGGATTTTTTTTTATTGCTTTTTCTTTTACTTTTATTACACAGCAAATATTCACTTTTAGAACAGTTTATATAGTAACAATGGAATTCCATATATGCCTTCCATTTTTAATAAGAGAAAGAATTCATAGTAGTAATGTTTTTTATAGTGTTAAAAGGAAAACTTAAGTTAAATTTATGATCTGAGAGACCAAGATAAATGCCCCTTTTATTAATTAAGATGCATCCTAAGGTGATACAAAGTTTCCTACAGGTTGATGGTTCAGGGACTGGCTAACACTACAAATATTTAAATTCCAGAAAAAAATACACTCTCATTAAACTCTGTAACTGAGGAAATTGTCAGGTAAATTACCAGAACGCTGATTTACAACCCAAGAATTACAACCCTGATTGGACAGAGGACCGGCCTTACATTCTTTTCTAATGAGCTACTGTAGACTTTAAGCCAGTTTCAGCCAGCTTAGAGAGGCTGTGCACAAACTTTGTTTCCTATAGTAAACCTGTTGACTAAAAAAGCTAAATTCCACTTCATTTTAATGCTAAAACCTGTCCTCAAAGTGAACATGGGACGTATGTTACATATATTACCCATTGCGTACATGCTCAGCTCCCCTTGTAAATATGTACAGTTTTCCCCCCAAACCTGCTGAATATGTACAACTTTATTGTATATTACAGACCCTGTGAGGCATAAAACACAACCCATCTTCCCCTCTTTGAAGAGAATATCTTTGGCATAACTTTGACCGGAGACTAAGCTTCCCAGCTTGCAAACTGATACCACTAATAAAGTTCTCCTTTCTACGATCTAGACATTCTGGTTGTCTTTTGGGAGACAAATTTAATGGAGTTTAATTGAGCAAAGAACAATTCACGAATGGGACAGCCCTGTCCTCAACCAGAATAGGTTCAGAGCAACTCTGTCACTGCTGTATGGTCAGAGAGGGTTTATGGACAGGAAAAGGAAAGTGAGGCTCAGAAAATCGAAGAGACACACAGAAGCAGCTGGATTGGTTATAGCTCAGTGTTTAACTTCTTTGATCACAGTTTGAACAGTTGGCCGCATGTGACTGCCTAAGGCTTGGTGATTGATACAAGAATAGGTTACAGTCCGTTCACACATCGAGTTAGATTACAGTTCGCTATGTACAGAGAAACCATTAGGTTGAACTTAAAATATGTAAGGCAGTAAGGTTAGGCTAAAATTAATTTATTAAATAAATTTTAATAAATAGGACATAGGCATGGGCAAAGACTTCATGACTAAAACACCACAGCAATGGCAACAAAAGACAAAATAGACAAATAGGATCTAATTAAACTAAAGAGCTTCTGCACAGCGAAAGAAACTGTCATCAGAGTGAACAGGCAACCTACAGAATGGGAGAACATTTTTGCAATCTACCCATCTGACAAAGGGCTAATATCCAGAATCTACAAAGAACTTAAACAAATTTACAAGAAAAAAACAAACAACCGCATCAAAAAGTGAGCAAAGGATTTGAACAGACACTACTAAAAGAAGACATTTTTGTGGCCAGAAAAAATGCTCATCATCACTGGCCATCAGAGAAATGCAAATCAAAACCACAATGAGATACCATCTCACGCCAGTTAGAATGATGATCATTAAAAAGGAAGGAAATGACAGATGCTGGAGAGGATGTGGAGAAACAGGAACGCTTTTACACTGTTAGTAGGAGTGTAAATTAGTTCAGCTATTGTGGAAGACAGTGTGGCGATTCCTCAAGGTTCTAGAACTAGAAATACCATTTGACCTAGCCATCCTATTACTGGGTATATACCCAAAGGATTATAAATCATTCTACTATAAAGACACATGCACACGTATGTTTATTGCAGCACTATTCACAACAGCAAGGACTTGGAACCAACCCAAATGTCCATCAATAATAGGCTGGATAAAGAAAATGTGGCACATATACACCATGGAATACTATGCAATCATAAAAAAGGATGAGTTCATGTCCTTTTCAGGGACATGAATGAAGCTGGAAACCATCATTCTCAGCAAAATATCACGAGGACAGAAAATCAAACACTGCATGTTCTCACTCATAAGTGGGAGTTGAACAATGAGAACACATGGACACAGGGAAGGGAACATCACACACCAGGGCCTGCGTAGGTGGGGGTCTGGGGGAGGGATAGCATTAGAAGAAATACCTAATGTAAATGCCGAGGTGATGGGTGCACCAAGTCAACATGGCACATGTATACCTATGTAACAAACTTGCACATTGTGTACATGTACCCTAGAACTTAAAGTATATAAAGACACAAAAAAGAAATAGGAATTCTACTTACTGAACATTGAGAGTCACAATTCAGTTAAATATTGCTCATGAAGTTCCTCTAAGACCTTTGAATTTTACTACCTCAGACATATTGTTTTACTAAACGATCTACAGAAATTACTTCCAAAAGAGTTTTTGTTTTTAAACACCCAAAAGAAAAATGTTGGACCAAAAACCTTAAAGAAGATAAATTAATCCTGTTTTATAAAAGTTTCTTATCCTCTTTATATTTATGCTCAGAAACCTAAATCATTCAAATTCTTTCTTATACACTCCTAATCTATTATAGCCCTGGTGGCTAGGTACGTACACACACACACACACACACGCATTCCTGTATGCATATACATATCTTTCAAAGCATTTTATGTTGGCTACAAATTCTATAATAACTTCTACTAACTGCTGTGTATGAGCGACAAACTAATGTTCAGTTTTAATGTATCCCTCAATTCCTTCTATAAAAATATGTATCTTTTATAGCAAATGCATAAAAACGAAAAGATGTACATCTTTTCACTAAAAACAAAATACTATTAATAGAAAGTTCAAAATACATGAAAAAACACCATGATTATGAATTACAAGAGTAAGTTTACAAGAATGTCAATTCTCCAAAAATTTATAAACATATATATGAAATATGTTAATAATTGTGTATAGGCCAGGTGCAGTGGCTCACACCTGTAATCCCAGAACTTTGGGAGGCTGAGACCAGTGGATCACTTGAGGTCAGGAGTTTGAGACCAGCCTGGCCAACATAGCGAAACCCCATCTCTAATAAAAATACAAAAATTATCCAGGTGTGGTGGCACACCCCTGTAATCCCAGCTACTTGGAAAACTTGAGGTGAGAGAATTGCTTGAACCCAGAAGGCAGTGGTTGCAGTGTGCCAAGATGGCACCACTGTACTCCAGCCTGTGTGACAGAATGAGACTCCATCTCAAAATAATAATAGTAATAGTAATAATAAATTGTATACATTTATTCAAATAATATATTTTTTTTCTGAAATTGACAAGGTGATTCTAAAATTTTACAGAAATGCCCCAAATCAAGAACAGCCAAAGCAATCTTGAAAAGAAAAAAATAAAACCTACTGGATAATTAAAATAGTATAGTATCAGTCCTATTATAGACAGAATAACTCAACAAACAGAATAGGGAATCCAGAAAAAGACCCACACATGTAGTTACCTGATTTATGATAAAGTGACAGCATATATTTGACATAGTAAAGATACTCCTTTCAGTAAAATGTGCTGGATTATTTGGATTAACTGCCTCTGTGAATCTGTGGAGGCATGAAAGGGACAGGGCACCCACATGCTGTGCACTGTTTTCTGTGATAGTGAAAGAGCTCATTTCAGTGATGCTGGAGATGAAGGAGAAGAGGTCACTGGAGTGGAACAACATGATGAGTCCTGTACATCGCTTTTAGGTTAACAAAGTTTTTTGTTTTCCTCAACTTTTCCAAAATAGATTAGAGTTCATAACAATTTTATTTATGATGTAAAAGAATTTATTGTCAATAAGATGCCTGGGCTTATTAATTCTTGTCAAGGTGATCATAAGACTGATGGTAAATCTCAAGCCCCCTTTTATTTAACTTTCTTTATTTTGGAAAGAAAAATATACAAAAATCATAGCTGCTTTCTATGGGAAAATCATGGGACTGTCATAAGGCCTCATGTTCTCTTCTTCTCCAAGGATCTGACCACATCTCTGACATCAATACTGAGCATTGTTCTCAATTTCCATATATCCAGGAAACATTTTATATGATCCACGTGTAACATCTGGAACTCTGAGATTTTTTCCTCTTCAATTTCAACATAGTATTATAAAATTTAAATCTCCTTCTAAAACTGAAATTAGGACATTAAGGAATAAATGTCATCTGAAAAACATTATTAATGAATCAGTTCATAGGTTTGAAATGGATCTACCTTCAATATGAACGGGGATATAAAACCACACTCTCTTTACTTAGAATGCCAAGTAGTGGATAATTTGTACTAAGCATAGATTTTATGATAACTAGTAAGGAACACAATCACTGGAAATGCTAAAAATTTAAAAAGCCTCATGATACCAAGTATTAACAAGGATGTGAAGTAACTGGAATTCTCTGATGGAGAATGTTCCTGGTGGGAGCAAAATATAATAGAGTTATTTAGAAAAAAAACCACATGAAACGTGTCTATAGAAACTGAGTATACGCATCCCTTATATCCCAACACTTCTAGGTATGTACACAATGGAATGTGTACTTTTATTGCCCAAAAGACATTACCAAAATTACCACTTCAGCATTATTTGTAATGGCCAAAACTACAACCACCTAAACATGTATCCATAGGTGAATGAATAAAGAAAATTTTACAGATTTATACAATGAAATGATTGTAGAATTTAATTGAAGTAGAATTAAAAATATGAAAAACTAATATATGATTTTAGAAGTAAGATAGTGGTTCCACTTGTATTGTAAGCAGTGGCTAAAAACAAAAGTGCATGAAGGAGCCTTCTGGATTTCTAGTAAGAGTGTCGCTTGAGCAGGGTGTTAATTATACAGGTCTATTCTGTTTATGAAAATTCACCAGACTGTACAGTAAGCTAGATACATCTTTGTGTATATGTATATATGCAAACCTCAATTAAAATAAAAATCAAAAATATTATTTTATACATATTAGTTTATTTCTTATAAAGTATCTGAGACCAAAGTTTTGTTTTAGAAGAGTATGATCCACACCCATATTTTTTTAAATCTCACTTTCTCTTATTTATTTAAATGACAAAAATTAGATATATTTAAGATACATAACATGTTTGGATATATGTATACTTTGTAGAATGGTTAAATCAAGCAAATTAACATATGCATGACTTTCCATACTTACTTTATTTGTAGTGAAAACACTCAAAATCTACTTTCTTAGCAATTTTCAAGTATACAATAAATTGTTATTCACTATAGACTCCATATTGCAAATGGATCACACCCAATTATTTATTTATTTATTTATTTATTTATTATTATTATACTTTAAGTTCTAGGGTACATGTGCATAATGTGCAGGTTTGTTACATATGTATACTTGTGCCATGTTGCTGTGCTGCACCCATCAACTCGTCAGCACCCATCTACTGCTCATTTACATCAGGTAAAACTCCCAATGCAATCCCTCCCCCCTCCCCCCTCCCCATGATAGGCCCTGGTGTGTGATGTTCCCCTTCCCGAGTCCAAGTGATCTCATTGTTCAGTTCCCACCTATGAGTGAGAACATGTGGTGTTTGGTTTTCTGTTCTTGTGATAGTTTGCTGAGAATGATGGTTTCCAGCTGCATCCATGTCCCTACAAAGGACATAAACTCATCCTTTTTTATGGTTGCATAGTATTCCATGGTGTATATGTGCCACATTTTCTTAATCCAGTCTGTCACTGATGGACATTTGGGTTGATTCCAAGTCTTTGCTATTGTGAATAGTGCCGCAATAAACATACGTGTGCATGTGTCTTTATAGCAGCATGATTTATAATCCTTTGGGTATATACCCAGTAATGGGATGGCTGGGTCATGTAGTACATCTAGTTCTAGATCCTTGAGGAATCGCCATACTGTTTTCCATAATGGTTGAACTAGTTTACAATCCCACCAACAGTGTAAAAGTGTTCCTATTTCTCCACATCCTCTCCAGCACCTGTTGTTTCCTGACTTTTTAATGATTGCCATTCTAACTGGTGTGAGATGGTATCTCATTGTGGTTTTGATTTGCATTTCTCTGATGGCCAGTGATGATGAGCATTTTTTCATGTGTCTGTTGGCTTTATGAATGTCTTCTTTTGAGAAATGTCTGTTCATATCCTTTGCCCACTTTTTGATGGGGTTGTTTGTTTTTTTCTTGTAAATTTGTTTGAGTTCTTTGTAGGTTCTGGATATTAGCCCTTTGTCAGATGAGTAGATTGCAAAAGTTTTCTCCCATTCTGTAGGTTGCCTGTTCACTCTGATGGTAGTTTCTTTTGCTGTGCAGAAGCTCTTTAGTTTGATGAGATCCCATTTGTCAATTTTGGCTTTTGCTGCTGTTGCTTTTGGTGTTTTAGACATGAAGTCTTTGCCCATGCCTATGTCCTGAATGGTACTACCTAGGTTTTCCTTTAGGATTTTTATGGTATTAGGTCTAACATTTAAGTCTCTAATCCATCTTGAATTAATTTTCGTATAAGGAGTAAGAAAAGGATCCAGCATCAGCTTTCTACTTATGGCTAGCCAATTTTCCCAGCACCATTTATTAAATAGGGAATCCTTTCCCCATGTCTTGTTTCTCTCAAGTTTGTCAAAGATCAGATGGCTGTAGATGTGTGGTATTATTTCTGAGGACTCTGTTCTGTTCCATTGGTCTATATCCCTGTTTTGGTACCAGTACCATGCTGTTTTGGTTACTGTAGCCTTGTAGTATAGTTTGAAGTCAGGTAGCGTGATGACTCCAGCTTTGTTCTTTTGACTTAGGATTGTCTTGGAGATGCAGGCTCTTTTTTGGTTCCATATGAACTTTAAAGCAGTTTTTTCCAATTCTGTGAAGAAACTCATTGGTAGCTTGATGGGGATGGCATTGAATCTATAAATAACCTTGGGCAGTATGGCCATTTTCACGATATTGATTCTTCCTATCCATGAGCATGGTATGTTCTTCCATTTGTTTGTGTCCTCTTTGATTTCACTGAGCAGTGGTTTGTAGTTCTCCTTGAAGAGGTCCTTTACATCCCTTGTAAGTTGGATTCCTAGGTATTTTATTCTCTTTGAAGCAATTGTGAATGGAAGTTCACTCATGATTTGGCTCTCTGTTTGTCTGTTACTGTTGTATAAGAATGCTTGTGATTTTTGCACATTAATTTTGTATCCTGAGACTTTGCTGAAGTTGCTTATCAGCTTAAGGAGATTTTGGGCTGAGACAATGGAGTTTTCTAAATATACAATCATATCCTCTGCAAAGAGGGACAATTTGACTTCTTCTTTTCCTAACTGAATACCCATGATTTCTTTCTCTTGCCTGATTGCCCTAGCCAGAACTTCCAACACTATGTTGAATAGGAGTGGTGAGAGAGGGCATCCCTGTCTTGTGCCGGTTTTCAAAGGGAATTTTTCCAGTTTTCGCCCATTCAGTATGATATTGGTTGTGGGTTTGTCATAAATAGCTCTTATTATTTTGAGGTACGTTCCATCAATACCGAATTTATTGAGCATTTTTAGCATGAAGGGCTGTTGAATTTTGTCAAAAGCCTTTTCTGCATCTATTGAGATAATGATGTGGTTCTTGTCTTTGGTTCTGTTTATATGCTGGATTACGTTTATTGATTTGTGAATGTTGAACCAGCCTTGCATCCCAGGGATGAAGCCCACTTGATCATGGTGGATAAGCTTTTTGATGTGCTGCTGAATCCGGTTTGCCAGTATTTTATTGAGGATTTTTGCATCGATGTTCATCAGGGATATTGGTCTAAAATTCTCTTTTTTTGTTGTGTCTCTGCCAGGCTTTGGTATCAGGATGATGTTGGCCTCATAAAATGAGTTAGGGAGGATTCCCTCTTTTTCTATTGATTGGAATAGTTTCAGAAGGAATGGTACCAGCTCCTCCTTGTACCTCTGGTAGAATTCAGCTGTGAATCCATCTGGTCCTGGACTTTTTTTGGTTGGTAGGCTATTAATTATTGCCTCAATTTCAGAGCCTGCTATTGGTCTATTCAGGGATTCAACTTCTTCCTGGTTTAGACTTGGAAGAGTGTAAGTGTCCAGGAAATTATCCATTTCTTCTAGATTTTCTAGTTTATTTGCGTAGAGGTGTTTATAGTATTCTCTGATGGTAGTTTGTATTTCTGTGGGGTTGGTGGTGATATCCCCTTTATCATTTTTTATTGCATCGATTTGATTCTTCTCTCTTTTCTTCTTTATTAGTCTTGCTAGCGGTCTGTCAATTTTGTTGATCTTTTCAAAAAACCGACTCCTGGATTCATTGATTTTTTGGAGGGTTTTTTGTGTCTCTATCTCCTTCAGTTCTGCTCTGATCTTAGTTATTTCTTGCCTTCTGTTAGCTTTTGAATGTGTTTGCTCTTGCTTCTCTAGTTCTTTTAATTGTGATGTTAGAGTGTCAATTTTAGATCTTTCCTGTTTTCTCTTGTGGGCATTTAGTGCTATAAATTTCCCTCTACACACTGCTTTAAATGTGTCCCAGAGATTCTGGTATGTTGTATCATTGTTCTCATTGGTTTCAAAGAACATCTTTATTTCTGCCTTAATTTTGTTATGTACCCAGTAGTCATTCAGGAGCAGGTTATTCAGTTTCCATGTAGTTGAGCGGTTTTGATTGAGTTTCTTAGTCCTGAGTTCTAGTTTGATTGCACTGTGGTCTGAGAGACAGTTTGTTATAATTTCTGTTCTTGTACATTTGCTGAGGAGTGCTTTACTTCCAATTAGGTGGTCAATTTTGGAATAAGTGCAATGTGGTGCTGAGAAGAATGTATATTCTGTTGATTTGGGGTGGAGAGTTCTATAGATGTCTATTAGGTCTGCTTTCTGCAGAGATCAGTTCAATTCCTGGATATCCTTGTTAACTTTCTGTCTCGTTGATCTGTCTAATGTTGACAGTGGAGTGTTGAAGTCTCCCATTATTATTGTATGGGAGTCTAAGTCTCTTTGTAAGTCTCTAAGGACTTGCTTTATGAATCTGGGTGCTCCTGTATTGGGTGCATATATATTTAGGATAGTTAGCTCTTCCTGTTGAATTGATCCCTTTACCATTATGTAATGGCCTTCTTTGTCTCTTTTGATCTTTGATGGTTTAAAGTCTGTTTTATCAGAGACTAGGATTGCAACCCCCACTTTTTTTTGTTCTCCATTTGCTTGGTAAATCTTCCTCCATCCCTTTATTTTGAGCCTATGTATGTCTCTGCATGTGAGATGGGTCTCCTGAATACAGCAGACAGATGGGTCTTGACTCTTTATCCAGTTTGCCAGTCTGTGTCTTTTAATTGGAGCATTTAGTCCATTTACATTTAAGGTTAAGATTGTTATGTGTGAACTTGATCCTGCCATTATGATATTAACTGGTTATTTTGCTCGTTAGTTGATGCAGTTTCTTCCAAGCCTTGATGGTCTTTACGTTTTGGCATGTTTTTGCAATGGCTGGTACCGGTTGTTCCTTTCCATGTTTAGTGCTTCCTTCAGCGTCTCTTGTAAGGCAGGCCTAGTGGTGACAAAATCTCTAAGCATTTGCTTATCTGTAAAGGATTTTATTTCTCCTTCACTTATGAAACTTAGTTTGGCTGGATATAAAATTCTGGGTTTAAAATTCTTTTCTTTAAGAATGTTGAATATTGGCCCCCACTCTCTTCTGGCTTGAAGAGTTTCTGCCGAGAGATCTGCTGTTAGTCTGATGGGCTTCCCTTTGTGGGTAACCCGACCTTTCTCTCTGGTTGCCCTTAAGATTTTTTCCTTCATTTCAACTTTGGTGAATCTGGCAATTATGTGTCTTGGAGTTGCTCTTCTCAAAGAGTATCTTTGTGGCGTTTCTGTATTTCCTGGATTTCAATGTTGGCCTGCCCTACTAGGTTGGGGAAGTTCTCCTGGATGATATCCTGAAGAGTGTTTTCCAACTTGGTTCCATTTTCCCCCTCACTTTCAGGCACCCCAATCAGACGTAGATTTGGTCTTTTTACATAATCCCATACTTCTTGCAGGCTTTGTTCATTTCTTTTTCTTCTTTTTTCTTTTGGTTTCTCTTCTCGCTTCATTTCATTCATTTGATCCTCAATCGCTGATACTCTTTCTTCCAGTTGTTCGAGTCGGTTACTGAAGCTTGTGCATTTGTCACGTATTTCTCGTGTCATGGTTTTCATCTCTTTCATTTCGTTTATCACCTTCTCTGCATTAATTACTCTAGCTATCAATTCTTCCACTTTATTTTCAAGATTTTTAGTTTCTTTGCACTGGGTACGTAATTCCTCCTTTAGCTCTGAGAAGTTTGATGGACTGAAGCCTTCTTCTCTCATCTCGTCAAAGTCATTCTCCGTCCAGCTTTGATCCGTTGCTGGTAGTGAGCTGCGCTCCTTTGCCGGGGGAGATGCGCTCTTATTTTTTGAATTTCCAGTTTTTCTGCCCTGCTTTTTCCCCATCTTTGTGGTTTTATCTGCCTCTGGTCTTTGATGATGGTGACGTACCGATGGGGTTTTGGTGTAGGTGTCCTTCCTGTTTGATAGTTTTCCTTCTAACAGTCAGGACCCTCAGCTGTAGGTCTGTTGGAGATTGCTTGAGGTCCACTCCAGACCCTGTTTGCCTGGGTATTAGCAGCAGAGGCTGCAGAAGATAGAATATTGCTGAACAGCAAGTGTACCTGTCTGATTCTTGCTTTGGAAGCTTCCTCTCAGGGGTTTACTCCATCCTGTGAGGTGTGGGGTATCAGACTGCCCCTAGTGGGGGATGTCTCCCAGTTAGGCTACTCAGGGGGTCAGGGACCCACTTGAGCAGGCAGTCTGTCCCTTCTCAGATCTCAACCTCCGTGTTGGGAGATCCACTGCTCTCTTCAAAGCTGTCAGACAGAGTCGTTTGCATCTGCAGAGGTTTCTGCTGCTTTTGTTGTTGTTTAGCTGTGCCCTGTCCCCAGAGGTGGAGTCTACAGAAACAGGCAGGTTTCCTTGAGCTGCTGTGAGCTCCACCCAGTAGGAGCTTCCCAGCGGCTTTGTTTACCTACTTAAGCCTCAGCAATGGCGGGCACCCCTCCCCCAGCCTTGCTGCTGCCTTGCGGTTAGATCGCAGGCTGCTGTGCTAGCAATGAAGGAGGCTCCGTGGGCATGGGACCCTCCCGGCCAGGTGTGGGATATAATCTCCTGATGTGCCTGTTTGCTTAAAGTGCAGTATTGGGGTGGGAGTTACCCAATTTTCCAGGTGTTGTGTGTCTCAGTTCCCCTGGCTAGGAAAAGGGATTCCCTTCCCCCTTGGGCTTCCCAGGTGAGGCGATGCCTCGCCCTGCTTCAGCTCTCGCTGGTCGGGCTGCAGCAGCTGACCAGCACCAATTGTCCAGCACTCCCTAGTGAGATGAACCCAGTACCTCAGTTGAAAATGCAGAAATCACCGGTCTTCTGCGTCGCTGGCACTGGGAGTTGGAAACTGGAGCTGTTCCTATTCAACCATCTTGCTCCGCCCCTCCTGAGTCCCCCAATTTTTTTTTTCAAAGTCATTGCAGTACAGAATTAATTGAGAAGTTTCAGTTTAGTCTGGGTTTTTATTCATATTTCATTAATCTCACAAAAATTACATTGCAGCTGGGTGTGGTGGCTCATGCCTGTAATCCCAGCACTTTGGGAGGCTGAGGCAGGTGGATCATGCAGTCAGGAGATGGAGACCTTCCTGGCTAACACGGTGAAACCCTGCCTCTACTAAAAATACAAAAAATTAGCCGGGTGTGGTGGCGGGTGCCTGTAGTCCCCGCTACTTGGGAGGCTGAGGCAGGAGAATGGCATGAACCTGGGAGGAGGAGCTTGCAGTGGGCTGAGATTCCAGATTAAGCAACAGTGAGACTCCATCTCAAAAAAAAAAAAAAAAAAAAAAAAAAAAATTAAATTGCATATATCTTCTATATATAATATAGCAAGGGACCAGACTTCTCACACATTTTTATGTTGAAAGTCAAAACTGCTGTATCAAAGCCATTTCAAAGTTCACTAACATTTTTACACTAATAAAGAATGCAATTTCAAGTGAATCAAGCTATCAAGATAAACCTAGAGGTAGGAAGAGGAATGCTTACATGTTTCTACCATCTTGCTTTTAACTTCAAGTTTCTGCTCTTCCTCCTGCTTTTTAAGATGAGGAAACTAAAGCAGGTTGACTTACTAAGTTCAGTTTGTTAGTAAATGGTTAAACTAAGACTTGAACACAGTTTCCTGGTATATCACATGGACAGCATAGTTCTTCTCCCTCATAATCACAAGTTCATAACATAACACCTAGATACCTTTTTCTTTAAATAAATAATTTGAGTACATCAAAATGAAGCACAATTAATATTTGATAATATCATGTATTACATACTCCAAGCTCAGGCTCTTTGTAATATCAGCAACAGCAATGAATCTAAGCTCTCTAAATTACACAAGGCCATACAAATGTTATGCATTAATTCAACTAAGAAG
The DNA here is from genome assembly GCF_047675955.1 of Chlorocebus sabaeus. Classification (NCBI taxonomy): domain Eukaryota; kingdom Metazoa; phylum Chordata; class Mammalia; order Primates; family Cercopithecidae; genus Chlorocebus; species Chlorocebus sabaeus. The sequence continues at coordinate 42,398,374 of NC_132913.1, forward strand.
TAAAGATGGTACAAAATATCTAGAACCTAAAATAAACCAACATGTGCCTTAGAACACATCTGCCTGTAGGAGCACTGACTACAAAAATATAGAGTGAAAACTAAAAGAAACTATCACAATAATTCTTTCAACTTTAAGGGCGGAGATAGGAAACGACACATCGCATGTTTACAGATACTAATTTCTTACAAATAAATTTTATTTGGTATATTTGTGGTTTACAACATATCCAGACTGCATAGGTAAGCTAGGCATATCTTTGTGTATATGTATATATGCAAACTCCAATAAAAATAAAAATAAAAAATATTATTTTATACACATTACTTTATTTTCTATAAAATGTCTGAGACCAAAGTTGGGTTTTAGAAGAGCACGATTTACACCCATATTGCAGAATACAGGAAGATGTACATCAAAGGATACACATGCTAATTTAAGTGTTAACATGGTGCAATATTTCAGATATATAAGCCAAAAAAGATTGCCTAGATTAAAATGGAAGAGACTATGTGTGAATGTACACATATGTTTATATTTGCTAGCAGATTACCTGAAATATCAATGTTACTTTTCCTTGATTGTTATAATTTTCTGCATATTTGTTAAAGAGACTAAACCTAGAGACAATACTTTTGATGGCATTTAGAAATGTGTTTATGATAGATTTCATGAGGTAAATACAAATTTTATGGAGTACTTACTTTTGACAACACTTTTCAGGATTTTCTTTGCCTGAGGTACACAATTAACTTAGAATTCGAGCCAATGCACTGCCCTTGACTATACAGCATATGTTGTTAATGGTTCTTGGCTGGTTTTACTGAATAAGTTTATAAAGTCGTTGCAGTATATTTTCTTCGCCAAAAAAAGAAAATAAATAATGCTTCTGTCACGTTATTTTAAGGACATCATTTTAAAGTTAGTCTCATTCCTAATGGAAAACTCTGCAATGCGATAGCAGTAGCATTGAACTAAGGTTAAAACTAAGGTGAAAAATATCAAGATGATTCTGTGAAGCTTTTAAAAATGCGTAAAGTGTATTTTTGGAAATAGCTATATAAAAGTTTACTCTGTGGGGAAATGACCATATGGGAAGAAGATGAAGGGATAGAGTTAATGAATATCATAACTTATTATGTAATATAGAGGTTAGATGCTATCTGCATAAATCAGGGATATGTCACCTTTTAACTGAAGCCAAACATCACCATTTGAAGTCAACACAAGTTAAACTAGATTATCATTACAAATGCTATATTACAAATGTTATTACAAATTATCATTACAAAAAGGGTAAAGATACAAAGTACTTTTTTGCTATTGACTATCACAAAAAGAAGTTTTTGAATTCTATTCTCCATTAGTATATTTAGATGAGTTATATGTTGCATTGGTTGGTAAAGTAGTTTTAGCCTAAGAAGAGAAGATAAGTCTAGGCAGTTCATCAGCACTTCAAAATATGCCAATATCATGCACAGTGGGGTACTAATATTTGTCCTATTTAACTTATAAGAGTTGGATGTAAAGGAATAGCCATAAAATCTATTGAGAATCCACATATGAAAATGCTTGCAGTAATGTACTGTAAAAGATAGTAGTAGGATAAGAACTGAATGACTCAGGCCTTGAAAAGCTATATTATCCTCGGTCTTTAGAAAATCAACTTTATTTAGGAATAGTTTACCTACAATAAAATTCATAAATTTAAGTGATCCTACTCAAACCAAAATATAGAATATTTCTATCTTTGTACTTGCCATCCTCACCCTCACTTTCACCCAAGACTCTCAGTGATCTGATGATATTACCCTCAGTTTGTTTTGCCTGTTCAAACATTTTATATAAATGAAATCAAACAGCACACATTCATTTATAGCTAGCTTATTTCACTCAGTGTAACGATGGTGAGATTCACCCATGTTGTTGCAATATTAGAAATTGGTTTTTTATCTGTGAGTTGATTTCCAGTGTATGAATGTATCCATTTTTTAAATTCATTTCCTTGTTGAGGAATATTTGTGTTGTTTCTAGGTTTTTTGATTATTATAAATAAAATTTCCATAAACATTCATATAGAAATCTGTCTGCAGACATATGTTTTCATTTCTCTTGCGTAAATACCTAGGAAGAAAATTACTGTCACCTACCTAGTATTTACTCATGAGAAATGAAAACATATGTCCACACAAAACATTTCCTAGCTAATGTTCAGAGCAGCTACATTATTATTTATTTTGTTTCATCTAATTTTTAAAAAGTCTCCTTTGAACCAGAGGATGAAATTGAATATGAATGGATGGGGCAGGTATTCTCTTTAATTGTTGGGGTATCAACAATTCCATAGTCAAACATCCTGTGAACTAGCTAAGATGAGAATGGTATGACAGAGAGGAGGATACATATTGATCTCTGGGGTTTTCAAGGCTCCTAGACAGGAAACGCTGGAGAGTGTCTAGAGTGGAGGTAGTAGAAGAAACGGTGTGTTGCTGTGATTGTACTGATGTGGAGGTAGACTAGGTAGAGTCAGCAGCATGATCAGTCTCTACTGTTCCTAGAGTGGCAGCAGCAATGACAGCAGCAGCTCAGTTATCAACTTTGACTCCTAAGGCACAAGTGGCAGCACAATGTTGACAGGCAGACAGATCTGCCCAGTCAGTAGTCATGCCACAAGGAGGTGGCAAACAGCAAATAGTGCTGGCATAAAGGAATCTATTCAGATCAGTGTACCTCAAGAAGGTCCCAGAAATAACTGGAGAAATGACTCTTTGTGTAGGAAATTAATATCTGGTGAGTAGGCCTTGGAGGCAATAATCTAATAATGAGGATATAAAAACTACATTTGTTTTAATGTTGTTGTCACTGATGGAAGACAACAATGGAAATAGGATTCATTTTTGTTGATTCAAGTAATTCATATGTTTAGGGTTTATAACACAGGGGCTTAGAAACATTAGCATAAAACATTGCAGCTCAGGATGTATTCCTGCTGAATAGTTCTACTAGGTTCATTCAGTTTTGGAAACTCTCAGAAATTAATGGTAAAAGTTTGTTGAAATATTTCTACAATCCAGGCTTGTATAATTATATGAGGCTGTGCCCACTGGTTTCAAAGATTATTTTGTTGTTTTCTTTATGTACTCCATTATACTAATAAAAGTATTGAGATTCCCCACCAGTTTCTGGGACTAATGTTTCTTCTGAAGTCCACAATTTTTCTCCTATTTTTCTAGGTCCTAAGGCATTTTTCAGCATTTCATAGTTCAGAATTCCAGTTATAATGAGTACTTATTATTTTAGTAGAATTGAAGTCAAAGCATTGTAAGACAGGCATTACAGTTACACATTTTGAGTAGGTCTTAACTATGCTATTACACCCACAAGGTAACTGAGAATAAGAAATCGATTGCTGGGTGTACTGGAACTGGCATGCTAAATTACAGTTGTAGAATGTAAAAAGAACATGGTTCCATCCTTTTTTCTTTAAGCAGGTATAATTTAATTTTAATTTTGGCTTTTCCTCTGTCATATAAAGATCACTATGCCTTAGAACGGTAGTGTCTTCTTTATAATTATAACTAGTACATTTGAAATCACAAAACCATAACAAAGAGCATCTTTCTAAATGCCTCTGTTGAGTATAGGTTATCACTGGTCATGTAGGCTTACCTCCCACTCTTAACATTAAGCCATGAGTAGCTAAAAATATTCCTCTAATATATGGCTGCTGTAATAACATGTACATATAGATATTTTTGATGCTCAGGTTTGAGAACTGATCAGAAATCTTTACTAAAAGCAAAATATCTTCTGCCTAACTGCTGTTTGCCAAGTGCAATTGTCGGCAGGTCTTACTAAGGTCTACTTCTGGGCTACATTTGAAATAAGCTTAAAATTTCCTTTTCAATCTATATGTGTTCCTCTTCCACTCATGCTATATGAAGTCCTTGAATATCAGTCATTCACATGATAATAAGAAAATCAGTTTTCATGCCATGATCTTCTTTAACTCCTTACTAGGCATCATAAAATCATTATTTTATAGAAATTATTAACTATATGGCATTCTAAGAAATAAAAGTTTGGTTTTATATCCCTGTTCCTATTGAAAGTAGATCCATGTCAAATGTATAAATCTGATTCATTTATAATATTTCTTAAATATTTGTTCTTATTGTCCTAATTTCAGTTTTATGAGGAGATTTCAATTTTATAATATGTTGAAGTTGAACACAAAAGATTCTCAGAGTTCCACATGTTACACATGAATTATATGAAGTGTTTCTGGGGTATACGGAAACTGAGAACAACACTCAGTATTGATGTCAGAGATGTGGTCAGTTCCTTGGAGAAGAAGACAACATGAAGCCTATGACATTCCCATGATTTTCCCATAGAAAGCAGCTATGATTTTTGTATATCTTTCTTTCCAAAATAAAGAAAACTAAATATAAAACAGAGACCACTTGAGATTTCCCATCAGTCTTACAACCACCTTGACAAGAATTAATAAGGCCAGACATTTTACTTACAATACATTTTTTACATCAGAAATAAAATTGTTATGAACTCTAACGTACTTTTGAAAACCTGAGGAAAACAAAAAGCCTTGTTAACCTGAAAGTGATGTGCATGACTCATTATTGTTCCAACCCAACCTACCTCTTCCTCTTCACCTCCAGCATTTTTGAAATGAGCTCTTTTGCCATCACAGCCAACGTGCACAGCATGTGGGTGCCGTGTCCCTCTCAAGCCTCCACAAATTCACAGATGCAGTTACATTGCCCTGGAAGGTTCTTTCTTTTTTTTTTCCCCCTCTTATTACCGTCTAGGTAAAGGTCCACCATAGCACTTCTCACCTTGTGTGGTAAGTATTCATTGGGCTGTCCCTAGGAGAAAGCTGAAAGAAACTTTGATGCAAAAGTGAATCTTACTTGGATATGAATCTGTAATACATCTCACATTTCTGACATATAGTAGATAATCAGTAAGCACCTATTGAATAAATGGAATTACACCACCAAAGCTCCATAGGCTATGAATATAGACATATAAATACATTTTTTAAAATTGAGACTCTGTCTTCAGGCCTAGCAGTTCACATTTATGCTATTATATCAACATTGGATCAATCTAAAGAACTCTCTGGTGTGTGAGTCACAATGTTACTAAGCTATGCATTATTAATTTAACACTAGATAGGAAGGGAGTGATATGATTTGATCTCTGAATAAGAAACATTACTTACCAATATTGTGAAGGAAAGAGAAATGAAGAGATTATACACTTTACTATGGCATTACACTATTTCAAATCCACATATCCTAGAATTTATCTCACTTGATTCTTTTCCTTTTCCTGATAACACACGAGAGGAGCTTAGTAATACTTTGAGGATATTTGTTCCTTTAGGGACCAAATGAAATGCTCTCACTTTTAACTTATTTTAATGGACCTTTAAATGTGAATCATAATATCTGAAAACTTATATTTTAAGGCAATGAATTCCAAATATAAATTTTTAAATAAGACTAGAATATTTTACAAGTACTAGAGAAGAAATAATATCACATGAAACCAACACCTTTAAACTTACTATCTTTTTCCCAGAAAGCAGTAGATCTTTATATATGCTGAGATTTCATTTGAAAGTATTTTAGTACAATTTGATTGTTATGAAACAAAAAAGCATGATTTTCAAAATTAAGTGTAAGGACATTGTTGTGATGTTTTATTCATTCATAAAATATTTACAGATAAATAAACATACACCTTTAAGTGTGGATGATAAGTCAATACTCAGCTCAGAATATAGATGGAAAAGGACAAACCAAAAATATCATTAAGGATAAAATTTAAAATATTTGAAAATAAATATATCTTCCTCTATATATATTTAAAACAAAGATGTATAAAAGAGAAACTTCCATGGAAAATTTGAAAATTCCTCAATTTTCATCAAAATCAATGGATTTACATTTGCTTTTCAATAAATTCAAATTTCTTTTGCTTCTGTGAGAGGCACTGGCACAAGGCACAGGGATTTCCTAGCCGATTGGTGGCCATCCCCATGCCTCTGACCTCTGCCCACCATGGGTTGGAACTAAATTGTTACCCTCTCCTTGCTCCACAGAAGGAGATAGAGAGCTTCAGGGATCCCCATGCTGGGCAAACCAGTGAGCCAGCAGAGAGGCTGGTCCGAGGAGAGAGTGGGCCAGATCCCATGACCTCACCCAACTCCCATGACACAGGACGCTTCATATAGATGTGTACAGTATATGTATTTTTTAAAGTGACCTCCCTCTCCTTCTGCAGACCCCACATGCCCAAAGCCTTTGGGACTTCCCACCACTTTGCTCCACAGATCCAGCTAGGCCCGACCTGTGACTCATCCCGTGCCACTTGGTCTCTGGCTGATCTCCAGGCTTTGTCTTCCTTTCATCAATTATTCCAATTGTGTTTTTGTTGTTATATATATTTTTTTAACTCAAAAAGTAGAAGACCAGAGGGGAAAAAAAAGATAAACATAAACATATATATATATATGGTGATAGAAAATAGTGACAGTATAGTGATAGTATATAGTGATACAAAATTAGAACAAATATTTAATTAAACCACTGTTTTGTTGTTGTCAAAAAACTTGGAAAAACAGTAGCAATTCTTATATACAAATAATTAAAACTAGTCACTGAATAAGTGAGATAACCCAAGATCATTATCCCCTCTTTCAAATAGAAGGATGAGCCATCTTAAAAATAAAGGAGACAAAGATAATAAAGGAATGGCTTTTTGTCAAACGTAGAAGAGCCAACTGAATGAGATGGTACAGGGAGCTGTGTGTTGCATGAGTTACCTCCAATCTGAAATCAGAAATAAAGTGAAATCCCAATGGTAGTAAAAAGCATTCAGAATATAGGCATGATATATTATAGGGAAAAATCTTAGACCTAAGATCAAAGACAAAATATTTTTTAAAATGCAAAGCACAGGGGAAATGTGCATTACCAAAATAGGCATATCACTGTGTTTCATGACTAAGCCCCGGGACATGAAGGAGAGGAGATCAAAGCAGTTACAGAAGTCCTGGTGACCAGAAAAGTTACATCCCACTGGGACTTTCCGTTTCAACTCTGCACACAACATAAGAAGAAATCTTGTCTGCAACAGACTCCACAGAGAGACTAAGAATGCTGAAAAAGTTTGGAATTTTACTCAGGTGTTACAACGGCAAGAAGAAGCCATGAAACACACACACACACACATATATACACACACATGTGTAGGTATATATACACACACGTATATGCATATGTGAGTATATATATGTATCCATGATAGGAACAAATCACACACACACGCACACGCACTGCTGGAAACTGGGAACTAAATAGATCCTACTATTCAAACAAACTTTAAAGACAGAAATTTGCCCCCAAATCAAGAATAAAATCATTTTACCCACGGAGAAACAATTAACATGTTAGCATTTGAAATAAGTGTGTATAAATATTTTTCACATGAATAGTTACAGTACTATGAATTGTGTCTAACACGAAATATGCAGAATTTTCCCTTGTTTACCACTAAAACCTCTCTAAAGTACAATAGAAACAAACAGTTGTTTCCTTGATTTTTGCGATTTTACATTTCTCTTTTTTGTTTGTTTGTTTATTTGTGGACAATTAACTTCAGTGCCAGTCCAGCCCTTAATTTGTTTATAAATCTTGTGGAAAAAATATCAGATTGCCAGTTTCTAGATGCCAGTGTTCTGCAATACTACAAAAGCAGCATTTTGAGTCTTGGGCTTTTGGTCCACAACTCCTCTGAAACTATTATAGCCAAGGTTACTTACATCTTTGTCACTAAAGAAAAGGACACAATTTTTACCAAACTTGGACTTTTTAAAGCATATTTCCTTGTGTCTATTTGCTGTCCAGAATGCACATTACTATTGGACTATGGAGAACTGCTACTCTACATTTTTTTTCTTTCTTTCACCTGCTCTCAAATCTCTTAAATATCCTCACTCATTGGTATTCCATGGCTGCACTTCTCTCTTTAAATATTCCCCCTGGTTGGCTTCATCTGGGCCAGATTTTCTGATTAACTAAATGCTTATGACTCCATCTGGCATCTAATGCAGAATGGAAATTGGCAATCAATATCAATATCTAAGCTTCTGAAACACATTCTTTTCAATACTTGGTTGCATTTGTAAGTCATTGGAGTCAACATATGATACAATGGTAATTTGAATGTGTAAAAAATTGATTTTTAATATGTAAGACAATTAGCAATCCATTAAAAATAATAAATATAGATTTCTATCTCACACCATACATCAAAATAAGTTTCATATGGATTAAACATTAAAAACATCGTAAGTTGTGAGTGAGTCATATCAAAAAGATAACGATAAGATCGGGCTTCTTTTATGGATAATAAAAAAGGAAGTTTAGTTTCTGAGATCCCAGGAACAAAACTATTCTAGATTAATTGGTTTAATGTAGTAATTTTAAAGCTCAGACACAAATATAAAAGCATTCTTTATACTGAATATATATTTGTATATATATTTGTAATATATTATACTGAATATATATTTGTATATATATGTGAAATATATTTGTAATTTTGAAAATACTAACAGGATTACTTTATTTAACACTGTTTAACAGTATCATAGGTATGTTTTATTTTGACAAAGCAGGCTTGAATGGCTACTTATATGTTACTTTGAGTTTGAAGAAATAGGAGATCACAACACTTATAGGAAATACACGTAGCAAATGCTTTAATGTGACATATCATATTTTGAAATATAGATCTCCTATAAATGAGATTATTTAGTAAAGTCATGGTCAATAAAAATTAGGTTCAATGCATATCTTCCCATTAAACACATTAGTTGAAAGATAATGTATTATGTAGCAGTAGATTTTTAATATTATGTAGCAGTAAATTGTTTCAAGCATTTTTGACTTTGAAATTCTTTCTACCAAGAAAATCTAAAACTAGAGGTTGAATAAAGGGAACAGATTTTCTCTACAATTTGCAATTGTAGGACTTCTTTGGCTAAAGTGGGTTTAAGGTTTAGAGAGCCCTAAACACAATGGGTATCTAAAGCACGTCTGAGGAATGTCCAAGCTCTGTGGAATGCAGTCTGCTTTGCAGATGATCACTTAATATGATCATTTCCAACATTATTCTAACAGACCATTAGTTATTTTTACACATTCCATTAATAGCTTTAAGGCCCAACCTCTTCTCTGTATTTATATTTTTATGCATAAATACGGATTAGTTTTTACTTTTCACTGAACAGAATATACCATTTTAAGTAAGTGAACATTTATTACTTTAATATTGTGTAATATTTTATGATGTAAATTTGTATTCAGGAATAAAATATAGAAAATGTACTATGAGGACACATTTTAATGGTATTATTAGGATAAAAGTAGCATTCTTCAAGTGTAAATATTCAATTCATATATATTATTGTGAATGAACCCAAATGACCATTCTTGGTGCCCACAAAAAAACAAATCATCTTTCCACAGCTTTTTATGCTGCTGGCATCAAGATTTTTGAAAAACAAATGTCATTACCTTTCTATCTAAATTCTATATGCCTTTTTCTCTCACCATATACTTTGCCTTGAAATTGTCTAAGTATACACTTCTTTCAAAATTGTAATAAACGAATAGGCCTCCAACGTCAGAGAAAATTAGGTGAAGCTGGACACTCATAGGTAAAAGAGAATTTTTTATTTTTATTTATTTATTTATTTATTTATTTATTTTAGAATGTTGTTAGGCTTTTATTTCCCCCTAGGTTTTGGGGGAACAAGTGGTATTTGGTTACGTGAGGAAGTTCTTTAGTGGTAATTTGTGAGATTTTGGTGCACCTATCACCTGGACAGAATACACTGAACATGATTTGTAGTATTTTATCCCTCACTCCTTTCCCACCCTTTCCCACTGAGTGCCCAAAGTCCACTGTGTCATTTGCATGCCTTTGCATCCTCATAGCTTAGCTCCCAATTATGAGTGAGAACAAATGAGGTTTGCTTTTCTATGCCTGAGTTACTTCACTTAGAATAAGAGTATCCAATCCCATCCAGGTTGCTGCAAATCTCATTAACTCATTCCTTTTTTATGGCTGAGTAGTATTCCATATGTGTGTGTGTGTGTGTATGTGTGTGTGTATATATGTATATATACACACAATTTATATATGATGGATATATATAGATATACATAGATGATGGATATATATATCACACACATACCACAGTTTCTTTATCTACTTGTTGATTGATGGGCATTTGGGTTGGTTCCACATTTTTGCAGTTGTGAATTGTGCTGCTATAAACATGCATGTACAAGTATCTTTTGAGTATAATGACTTCTTTTGTTCTGGGTAGATACCTAGTAGTGAGATTGTTGGATCAAATGGTAGCTCTACTTTTAGTTCTTTAAAGAATCCCCAAACTGTTTTCCATAGTGGTTATACTAGAGGACATTCTCAACAACAGTGTAAAAGTGTTACCTTTTCACTGCTGCCATATCAGCATCTATTATTTTTTTATTTTTTTATTATAGCCATTCTTGCTGGAGTAAGGTGGTATTGCATTGTAGTTTTGATTTGCATTTCCCTAATCATTAGTGTATTAGTCCATTTTCATGCTGCTGATAAACACATACCCAAGACTGGGCATTTTACAAAATAAAGAGGTTGATTGTTCTTACAGTTCCACATGGCTGGGGAGGCCTCAAAATCATTGCAGAAGGCCAAGAGGTACAAGTCACATCATACGTGGATGGCAGCAGGCAAAGAGAGAGCTTGTGCAGAGAAACTCCCACTTTTAAAACCATCAGATTTAGGGTTTTTTATGGTTTTAGGTCTAACATTTAAGTCTCGAATCCATCTGGAATTAATTTGTGTATAAGGTGTAAGGAAGGGAGCCAGTTTCAATTTTCTACTTACGGCTAGCCAGTTTTCCCAGCACCATTTATAAAATAGGGAATCCTTTCCCCATTTCTTGTTTCTGTCAGGTTTGTCAAAGATCAGATGGTTGTAGATGTGTTGTATTATTTCTGAGGGCTCTGTTCTGTTCCATTGGTCAATATCTCTGTTTTGGTACCAGTACCATGCTGTTTTGGTTACTGTAGCCTTGTAGTATAGTTTGAAGTCAGGTAGCATGATGCCTCCAGCTTTGTTCTTTTGGCTTAGGACTGTCTAGGCAATGCGGGCTCTTTTTTGGTTCCACATGAACTTTAAAGTAGTTTTTTCCAATTCTGTGAAGAAAGTCATTGGTAGCTTAATGGGGATGGCATTGAATCTATAAATTACCTTGGGCAGTATGACCATTTTCATGATATTGATTCTTCCTTTCCATGAGCATGGAATGTTCTTGCATTTGTTCGTGTCCTCTTTTATTTCATTGAGCAGTGGTTTGTAGTTCTCCTTGAAGAGGTCCTTTGCATCCCTTGTAAGTTGCATTCCTAGGTATTTTATTGTCTTTGAAGCAATCGTGAATGGGAGTTCACTCATGATTTGGCTCTCTGTTTGTCTGTTATTGGGTTGTCTGTTATGGGAACCCAAGAAGAAAACCTAGGCAATACCATTCAGGACATAAGGCATGGGCAAGGACTTCATGTCTAAAACACCAAAAGCAATGGCAACAAAAGCCAAAATTGACAAATGGGATCTAATTAAACTAAAGAGTTTCTGCACAGCAAAAGAAACTACCATCAGAGTGAGCAGGCAACCTACAGAATGGAAGAAAATTTTTGCAATCTACTCATCTGACAAAGGGCTAATATCCAGAACCTACAAGGAACTCAAACAAATTTACAAGAAAAAAAGAAACAACCCCATCAAAAAGTGGGCAAAGGATGTGAACAGACACTTCTCGAATGAAGACATTTATGCAGCCAACAGGCATATGAAGAAATGCTCATCATCACTAGCTATCAGAGAAATGCAAATCAAAACCACAATGAGATATCATCTCACACCAGTTAGAATGACGATCATTAAAAAGTCAGGAGACAACAGGTGCTGGAGAGGATGTGGAGAAATAGGAACACTTTTACACTGTTGGTGGGACTGTAAACTAGTTCAACCATTGTGGAAGACAGTGTGGCGATTCCTCAAGGATCTAGAACTGGAAATACCATTTGACCCAGCCATCCCATTAATGGGTATATACCCAAAGGATTAGAAATCATGCTGCTATAAAGACACATGCACATGTATGTTTATTGTGGCACTATTCACAATAGCAAAGACTAGGAATCAACCCAAATGTCCATCAATGACAGACTGGATTAAGAAAATGTGGCACATATACACCATGGAATATTGTGCAGCCATAAAAAAGGATGAGTTCCTGTCCTTTGAAGGGTCATGGATGAAGCTGGAAACCATCATTCTCAGCAAACTATCACAAGAACAGAAAACCAAACACCACATGTTCTCACTCATAAGTGGGAATTGAACAATGAGAACACTTGGACACAGGAAGGAGAACATCACACACTGGGTCCTGTTGTGGGGTCGGGGGATGGGGGAAGGATAGCATTAGGAGATATACCTAATGTAAATGACAAGTTAATGGGTGCAGCACACCAACATGGCACATGTATACATATGTAACAAACTTTCAGGTTGTGCACATGTACCTTAGAACATAAAGTATAAAAAACAAAAAACAAAAAGAAAACCATCAGATCTCTTAAAATCCATTCACTATCATGAGAACAACACAGGAAAAATCTGTCCCCATGATTCAGTCATCTCCCACCGGGTCCCTCCCACAACACATGGGATTTATGGAGCTACAAGATGAGATTTGGGTGGGGACACAAAGCCAAACCACATCAATTAGTGATGTTGGGCATTTTTTCATGTTTGTTGGCCATTTCATGTTTGTTGGCAGTTTGTTGACATTTATGTCAAGAATTTACTCACAGATCTCAACAGTGTTAAATTTTAGCCTGTTAGAGATGTTGAGTATTCTCAACATTGCCCTTGTTTTAAGACCCTTATGAGAAGTATTCTAAAATAAAACACTTGCAAGATGTTTCTATTTCAGATTTGTATTTATGTCTAAGTTGTTATGAATCTCATCTTCATCAGCATTGTAAGAAATTTCAAGTGACATAATGAAAGGATATTCATTATAAGTACATTGCAAATATCAATCATTAAAAAATGACAAATAGCATAAGCTAACAATCCCTGTAGTTTATATTTTTCTAGAGTGTTTTTCTGAATTGGTATAAGTTCATTTCTTATTCTCACAAAGAAAGAATATATTCTCAAGCATTGTATTATAGCTTGGTTTTTCCACTAAATTTTTATTACAAATAGTTTTCCATATAATCAAGCATTTTCTACAATATTTTTTAAATGTCAAAATATTTTAGAGCATAGGTGCAATATCTAGCTCACTAACCTTATTGAATATATGTTTTCTCCATTACATAATGCTACAATTAACATCTTCATCAATACTATGCTGAAATCATTATTGTCTGAAGGTAATTTTCGCATATGGCACTTCAGAATTGAAGAGAATGTATATTTTACAACTTTTGGTGCATTCTTCCCTGTTGAAAGCTTATGAACTTTTTCACAGCCACCAATTATGGACAATAATATACCAACATTAATATCCCCAAAATTATTATTGTCCAATTTTTAAATGGCATTTAACTGATCTATTTGGGTTTTTTCTTAATATGTAAGAAGTCACTGAAAATTTTTTTCATGTCTTTATTGGTATTTGTACTCTTTCTGAATCAACCACTTTTCCTTGTATTAATTGGTTTTACAACAGAATTATCTTATATTCCAGAACGATATCTTACTTTTTATCATATATTGTTATTTTCAAAAAGTCTGCATTTTATTTGCTGTTAGTTTATTTAGAAAAAAAATCATATCTATCATCATTCTAGAGATTAATCTATAGATTTTATAAGTTGGTATGTTTCTTCACCATAATTTTGGGTTATAGTTTTATTATCAGATTAAATCATACTAGCTGCTTTAAAATAATGGTTCAAGAATATTGAGGACTTAATCTTGCTAAACACAGTGAATATGCAGGTGATCCTGTTTCAAAAACTCTACTGAGCATCTCCTTCCAAACTCATGGGATCAAATTCCTTCTACTTTGCAGTGTTTTTCTTTTTAAAATTTGGCCTTCATGTTTGACCCACAAGAGAATAGCACAGCATGGGTAATTGTGCAAGTAAGTTTTGGCAAACATGAAAAAAATAGACAGCAATTCTGTTCAAATATCCTTTGCCAAATCAGGAACATGACCCCAGTGTTGCAGGAGTGGCAGAATAAAGGTTTTCTCTGAATAAGGAGGCATCTAAGTAATTTTGAGATTTTCGATTTTCTTTGTTTAATATATTCAGTTGGGGAATTACCTATAGTGCAAGAGTTTAAATATAATAATTATCTGTTCCTTGAGGGTGTCAAAAGTTTTGTTTAAATATTAACCTATATCAGATCTCAGACGTTACTGACAATTTTTTTCTATCTATTCAGTTTTTCTCCTGCATCATAAGGCAATTATGAAAGTTCCTGTCTTTCTTTAAATTGTTACTTCTAGCAGAACTAAACATTTTCACAGAGATATATTTATTAAATTTTAAAGATTAACTTTTATGTTGTCACTTCTCCTTTTTATTCTATATTTTAGATTAGATTGTTGATTATTCCACTTATTTCTTAATATTTTATATTTTCACTAAAATAAGATTTAAATATAATTATTCTATCTTTCAATTTTAAAATTATTTGATTTTTCTATTTTCTGTTAGTTTTCATTTTTTATGTAATAAATTTGAATGAATTCATTAATATTAAAAATAAACTATAGAAGCTTAGAAGTCATGAAGATTAGCGTTACAACTTTGTAGATGAATACATTGAGACTCAAACAATTTCAATACCTTTTCAAATTGTAGTGTAATAACTGAGGGAGGCTATTAATAACCAGCCTCCTTCTTTAGTTCTTAGGATGCTTAAAATGTCCACATTTGGCTAAATATATAAAATATTGCTTAATCAGGCATGGTAAAATTTGCCTGTGGTGCCAGCTACTAGGGGAGGCTGAGGCAAGAGGATCACTTAGGCCCAGAAGTTCCAGGCTGCAGTGAGCTATGATCATGACACTCCACTTCAGCCTGGTGTCAGAGCAATTTCTGTCTCTAAAACAAATAAAAATAAACTAAAAGGCATAAAATAAACTATTGCTTTCATTATTTTTAAATACATTAACTTTAGATTTTAAAAAATCACTATAATACTTTGTAGAATTTGTAACATCCTATCACCAAATATCCACTACAACAATTTAAATGTAAATATAATAATGTAAATTGGTGTTTGAATCATAAGTTTAGGCTATGGAGTCAAAACAGCAACTCGTTTTTATTTTATTAATTTTATTTTCTACTTTAAAAATGACTCTCCTTTTGTTAGGAGTGAGAGTAGAAACTCGCCATCTTCTTTGCTACTGTGGTCAAAGTTAAAACAGTTTCTGACTAGTGGCTTAAATCTGCCATGGATATGAAATGAATGTCTATGTGATTGTATGATGTCTTTCTTTCCATGTAGTCTATCATATGATGACACTGATGCCTATAGTAAAACTATGCAAGAGCCTTATTATATTTTATTACTTTTTTTAATCAGGCAGTTTGATCAGTGACATATTCCAGTATATTAATAAATTGGTTGCTAGGAATATGATAAATATGTGACCAGAAGTCTGTTAAGTAGGAAATCATCTGTGGTACAATATGGCTGCAGTTTTTACAAAGGCTAGAAATAGTCTTACATAATTTATAAACGTAAGAAATGTTTCCAAATATAATATATTCATTTGGCATTTCAAAAGTGATTATAATATTTTTTACTTTGTAAATCATTAAGTTCAAGTACTTCATTTTATTTTAAATTACATTTTCAAATTTTTAATAGAAATATCTCTATCACTTCAATAGAAATACTTTAATGCATTGCTACCTGAGTAATGATGATGCTTATTTATTTATAAATTATATAGAACTAATTAAACACTTATTAAACAGCAAAAACCAGTGTGTCCTAATGTAATTAAGTAGTATTAGAGAATGAAATAGTCATATGTTCTTAGATAGAAGAAAAATGTTTTTGGATTGCTACATAAATTATTTGACCTCTGTGAATCAAATTAGTGCTCCTAATGAGTATCTATAAACACAACCAAGTATAAACTCTTCCTGCAAATAGTATTTATGAAATTCCAAAAGTATGTCAAATTTTATATAATGGCAAAAAAATTAAGAAGAGTAAAATTCAAATTTACACACTAAGGCATATGGCAAGTGTTGCTTTGATAAAACTAAGCTGCTATGCCTGACAACTATGATACTGACTCCTCTGACAGAGTGCTTTGAAATCTACTCTCACATCACTATGTCTTTGGAAAAATTCAATTTTCCTACTTTTGATTAATTTGAATTACATAGGGGTTATGGACCCCAATTGCAGAAATAAAGCAGAAAGAATCACAATTTCAACATATATAAGGACAGACTTTTTCTATTATAAGGTGATACTGTTTAGCTGTGTCCCCATCCAAATCTCATCTTGAATTGTAATTCCCAAAATCCCCACGTGTCATGAGTGGGACCCAGTGGGAAGTAACTGAATCCTGGGTGCAGTTACTTCCATACTGTCCTGATGATAGTGAGTTCTCACGAGATTTTTATGGTCTTTTAAGGGGTTCTTCCCCTTTTTCTCAGCACTTCTCCTTTCTGCCACTATGTGAAGAAGGACATGTTTGCTTCCCCATCTGCCACGATGGTAATTTTCCTGGTGCTTCCTTAGCCCTGCAGAACTGTGAGTCAATGAAACCCCTTTCCATTAGAAGTTACCCAGTCCCCAGGCAGTTCTTCATAGCAGTGTGAGAACAGACTAATACAAAAGGAAAGTAGAAAGAGGGGCAGTAATACCACAATAACATTTAGTTTTATTTCACTTTTCCATAATTGAATAGATTTTCCTATGCTAACATGTCTTAAGTTTAATCAGTGATTTAATACATGTTTATCACTCATATTGAGGACAAATAGAAAATATTAAGGCAATTAGTAAACTGAAAAATTATAACTGTGTTCTGTCTAATTCTTAAGGCTAATTTTCAAATAAACGTTTGTGATAAAGGGTTCAAATCTGTGCACTGAAATAATTAAAAATAAAAATTAAAAATGAAAATACTTGCTGGCAAAATTAATTAATAGGCAAATAAATTGATATTTATTAGATCATATGGACATAAGGAAATGAATTTAGAAATTTATTTCAACCCTTAAACTGAACGACATGTAAATATCCTAGCTGAGTTTTAATTATGTAAGTAGTGATTTATAAAGGAAATATTGTAAAGCCCAAAATAAAACAGAAATCAGCCATAATTCCATCATTTTTTATATAGAAAAGCTTCCCCAGTTTAAAAATGATTAGGGTCTAAAAGGCTGTTTATAAGATTTCTTCATAAACCCAAGCTAAAACTATATAGCAACAGCTGACATAGTCTTGATATTCAAATTGACTACATTTTGTCTCTTAGTTTTTCTAATTAATTGAAAGTCAGTGAATAGAGAAACTTGAATATGTAAAGAAAGAAATTTGTTCTTTGCATGTGCAATCTCATTATTTTAAGATAGCCTAAGATAGTTGCAAGGTAGTCACTAAAAGTTTGATATATATATTTGTATTTATATATTTAAATATTAAAATATATATTATATGCATATGTAAATATATACCTATATGTACATACAAATATATTTATACTTATTATTCTAAATTTTACAATAGAAACATTTCAAAAACTAATCTAATAAAAGGAGCTCTTCAAGTAAAACAAATTAGCTTTGTTACTTTTCAACAATAATTACTTTAATATGAACTCTAGTATCTGTAACTCTTATTTGAAATGAGACAACACTCTTGTTTTGCTTCTAAAGCAGTATTTTCAGTGGTATAAATAGCTATTATCATGTTTAAAACTTAGATATGAAGGGGATTCATAAAGATTAATGTCAGTTAAACATACAAATTAATTATTTTAAAGAAAATTTAATGAGATCTTCAGAGATTCTAGAACCTTCATTTCTATTGTCTCATACTACTCCAGATTCTCTAAGATCCATTTCTCTGACCAAGTCCTCTATTTTGCAGACCACATTCTTTTTGTATCTTTAAAAACTGTGCCTCAGACAGTCTTTCTCCTTTTCCTTGATTCCTTGTATTTAAAAGGCATTAGAATGCACTCATTTTTAGTGTTTTAATTTACTTTCTGAGAGGATTTTCAGTGAGTACTAATTGCTACTAGATGATTATCTGGCCAACATATTTTCAAATTAAGAACTAAACAGAGTCAGGTATGGTGGCTCATGCCTGTAACCCCAGCAATTTGGAGGCCAAGGCAAGAGAAGTTGCTTGAAGCCAGGACTTCAAGACCAGCCTGAGTAAAATAGCAAGTCCCCTGTCTCTCCAAAAAAATTAAACTAAAATATTAGCCAGGTGTGGTGACGTGTGCCTGTAGTCCCAGCTACTGGGAGTCTGAGCTGTGAGAATCTTTTGAGCCCAAAAGACAGAGGCTGCAGTGAGCTAGAATGGTGCCACTGTCATTGATCCTGGGAGATAGAGTGACACTGTATCTAAAAGGAAAAAAAAAAACCAAACATTATTAGATACCTATATTTTCTAATTTGTTCATAAGCAAAACATAAATCACATTTTACTTCATATATATTAAAAGTACAAACAGATCAATCTTAGGGCAAGATTGGTCCTTATGTTTGGAGATGTGAACCATAGGCCCATGATTTACATATTTAAAACATAAGGAGTCAGAGCTAGTAATACCTACCTCCCAAAATTATTGCAAAGTTTAAAGATATATATGTGATACATCTTTGTCAATGTCTATGTGCTATAACAAGATAAATATTCCTAAAATTTAAATAAGATTAAATCAGATTTCTGTGTCCTAATTTAAAGAAATTTAATGCATGAAAATCCAAACATATATGACATATGCCAGCAACCAAACTTTTATATATATAGCACTTTTATTTTTTAAAAAAGTTCATATTGGGAGTAAGAAAAAACAAGCATTCTTCTTTTTTTAAAAAAAAAATCTACATTTTACTGCTACAGAGAAGACAAATAAATGGTTATAAGTTACTTATCAAAGATCACAAGGATAATAAGTACAGGGGCTGGGACTACGACCTAGGTGTTAAAATTTCCTTCTACTTCACAAGGAGAATTTACATAAATGTTTGTATATAGTGACACACTGAAATGAATTGAAATAACACTGAAGTCTGCAATAAAAAGTATTTTTACACTAATTTATCTTTTTAAACACTGCCTGAAACAGGAATAACACAAAGTTCATGTTCAAAGAAATAAGAAAATAAACCATAACTTCAAACCACAAGCAATGAAGAGTATCTCCAAGACACTGTAACATCTATACACACAAGAAAAAAAAATAGAGGCAATTCATGGTTCCCTAAACTCTGAAAGTGGCTCAGAATTCAGTTACTTTTCTGATACCATCCTTAAAATAATGCGATTTAGGGACACAGGGTAAAACCATGGGAAGAGGAGAACATCCCCAAAGTCCCAAGTTTCGTAATGCCAAATAGAAGACAGAATTGAAAAAGGAAATATGTGCTATCACCCAAAGTGTAGAAAGGTTAAAATAACTTTCCAAGACCACAAAGCTAGTAATTGGAGGTGGCAGGATTTGAACTCAGACACTCGGTTTCTCGAATCAGGGCACTTCAGCATTATACCTTTCTCATGTCTCAGCAAAATACTTCTGTCTTAAGTGGCTTTGCACAGTGTTTAGCACATTTGCATGCTACCTCTTGTGCACAATATTACACATTTTCCATTTTGTCTAGGCCTAACCACCCCCCTATGAAAGCAAGGCAATTTACCTGCTCTCACATTGCTACCTCAGTTACCCTATCGCTGTGCTGACTTCTCGATCCTCACAGACACCATACTCAAGCTTCCCCTAGTAAAAGCAACAGCAAACATACAGAAAGAAAAACAACCAAACAAAATCTTCTTTATCCTTTCACTTTTTTTTTTAATTTATTTATTATTATTAAACTTCAAGTTGTAGGGTACATGTGCACACCGTGCAGGTTTGCTACGTATGTATACTTGTGCCATGTTGGTGTGTAGGGACATGGATGCAGCTGGAAACCATCATTCTTAGCAAACTATCACAAGAACAGAAAACCAGTAAGGAAATTAATTCAAGATGGATTAGAGACTTAAATGTTAGACCTAATACCATAAAAACCCTAGAGGAAAACCTAGGTAGTACCATTCAGGACATAGGCATGGGCAAAGACTTCATGTCTAAAACACCAAAAGCAACGGCAGCAAAAGCCAAAATTGACAAATGGGATCTCATCAAACTAAAGAGCTTCTGCACAGCAAAAGAAACTACCATCAGAGTGAGCAGGCAACCTACAGAATGGGAGAAAATTTTTGCAATCTACTCATCTGACAAAGGGCTAATATCCAGAACCTACAAAGAACTCAAACAAATTTACAAGAAAAAAACAAACAACCCCATCCAAAAGTGGGCAAAGGACATGAACAGACATTTCTCAAAAGAAGACATTCATACAGCCAACAGACACATGAAAAAATGCTCATCATCACTGGCCATCAGAGAAATGCAAATCAAAACCACAATGAGATACCATCTCACACCAGTTAGAATGGCGATCATTCAAAAGTCAGGAAACAACAGGTGCTGGAGAGGATGTGGAGAAATAGGAACACTTTTACACTGTTGGTGGGATTGTAAACTAGTTCAACCATTATGGAAAACAGTATGGCGATTCCTCAAGGATCTAGAACTAGATGTACCATATGACCCAGCCATCCCATTACTGGGTATATACCCAAAGGATTATAAATTATGCTGCTATAAGGACACATGCACACGTATGTTTATTGCAGCACTATTCACAATAGCAAAGACTTGGAATCAACCCAAATGTCCATCAGTGACAGATTGGATTAAGAAAATGTGGCACATATACACCATGGAATACTATGCAGCCATAAAAAAGGATGAGTTTGTGTCCTTTGTAGGGACATGGATTCAGCTGGAAACCATCATTCTTAGCAAACTATCACAAGAACAGAAAACCAAACACCGCATGTTCTCACTCATAGGTGGGAACTGAACAATGAGATCACTTGGACTCGGGAAGGGGAACATCACACACCGGGGCCTATCATGGGGAGCGGGGAGGGGGGAGGGATTGCATTGGGAGTTATACCTGATGTAAATGACGAGTTGATGGGTGCAGCACACCAACATGGCACAAGTATACATATGTAGCAAACCTGCACGTTGTGCACATGTACCCTACAACTTGAAGTTTAATAATAATAAATAAATTTAAAAAAAAAAAAAAAAAAAAAAAAGAACAGAAAACCAAACACCGCATGTTCTCACTCATAGGCGGGAACTGAACAATGAGATCACTTGGACTCGGGAAGGGGAACATCACACACCGGGGCCTATCATGGGGAGGGGGGAGGGGGGAGGGATTGCATTGGGAGTTATACCTGATGTAAATGACGAGTTGATGGGTGCAGTATCCTTTCACTTTTTTAACCTACACACACCACAAACAATTATAATGTGGTTTCTTCCCTCACTCTCTAAGTTTCAAATTCCTCCCAACTCTACTCTGAAGAATTCCTGTGTCTAGTCCTTAGTGACTTGTCATGCTGTTATTGCCTACACCATTCTTTGCCTTGATTAGTGCAATGTATAGTGAGATATCATCTTACAACATATTCACATACTTTCTCTTTGACACTTTTTTTTTCTGTTCTTTCTTCAGCTCAAAGCATCCATTAACTTCAGAAAAATTAGGATTTTATAGCAGAGATGCAAAGATAATAAAAGTAAAACTTCAGCATTTGAATTCCAAATTAAGCTCCTGAAACCATAGTTATGAATTCAAAAATTGGGGGAGAAATTTTTAAAAGGCTTTAATATACCCCAAAACAATACCTTGAAAAACCAGTCAAAAGATTATTCAATAAACTGAATTGAGTTGGTTTTATTAAAAAGGGATAGAGAAAGTTCTAGGTGATATTTCCTTGAGGAAAAAAATGAGTTTCCACTGGCTAGGAGTACATTCCAGAGGGCAGGGGGGAGGAGGCCGATAGGGTTTTGATGGTCTAGTGTAAAGCCACAGAGATGATGGAGTCAACATTGAAAGCCTTCCCAGTCTCTGGTCAGTGGGCACCCAAGAGGCTCCATGAAAAGTGGCGCTTGTGTACAGGTGTCTGAGGGAGGCCCACATGTCGAAAGAGGTGAGGAGCTGAGGTTACAGTCTTTCTCATCACTATCTTTGTGGGCTTCCCCTTTGCAGTTGTCTGAAAGTTTCTCATTGCTTCTCTAGAAAGAGTGGAACCTTCAAGGCTTTGCTCTCCCACCTAATATACTCTGTGTACACAATTTCCTCTTCAATGGGAGCCCTCCTCATTAACTGTAGCCCTAAAATAGAGGGTATGGTCCAGATCACCAGGAAGGTCAGTATCAAAGTTTGGAAATAAAATTATTGTAGTTCCCAGGAGATATACTTGGGTCAATTTTCTCCTCCAAGAGGACAAGGATGGAATTTGTCTCCAGCTTGTGGAGATTTAAATTCTACTTCTTGTTACAGTTTTTAAACTGTTTTACATACCCATAATTTTTTCTTGTTTTAGTTCAAACTTCCATAAATTTCTTTTTAGTTTTGAATTTTTAAAGTATAGGTTCTTTTTAGTTTTGAATTTTTAAAGTACAGGTTTATCACCAATGTATTCCAATAAATTTGTACACACTTATTACAACATACAAATTAATTACAATTTTTTGACCAAAATTTTAGCCTTTGTTGCCTGGAGATTTCGAATTTCTTAGTTTCCAAATAAAATCCTACCTACTTTTCAATGTCGTCTGTACAATTCCCCATTCTTTACCCAATGCACATGCCTCACTGATCTATTCTTCATTCTTCAGATACTAAAGTTTGTTTATAACACTCTGCATGTGCCAGAAACGACTGAAATAAAAAGCCACAATACCTTTTTCCTCTTGTTTGCTTGCGCAAAATTCTGCTCCACTTATAGGAGGAAACATTGGAGGAAAGTAATTTCAGCTCTTTTCCTGTTCTGCTTCATTTGTTCTTCCACCAGGAGGAGGACCTACTTATTTGAGTGGGGATTTGGGTAAAATGACCTAAATATGTGTGACTTGAAGTCTTCTTATCTTCTCTCAGGCTTATCTCACTTAATCAGGCACAAGTGTATCTCTTCACGCTGCAGTAAAACCAGTAGGCAAACTCTGCTCCTCATGAGAAAAGACCCGATGTTTTGGGTAGGTGATTTTAATTAAGAGTGTGACTCAGTAGGAAACCTACTCTGGCAATATCAGAAATAAAGCTGATATGTGATCACCATCTGTCTGACTATTGCACCTATTTCTTTTGTGTGGTTTCAGAGGGAAAATACAAGAAGAAACTATGATCTTCAAATACTATCACTTAATTTGGAAAACTTTGAGACGGCATTGAAGATCAAAGAAAGATGTGGAAAGTTCAAGCCTTTTTTCTGGTGTGGCAAAACCATAAGCTTTAGTGACTTAGTGTTTAATGAATTTAGGCCATGAAAAGCCTTAAACATGATAGCTTAGAGCAGCTCGTGGATGGCACCACAGGCAAGTGTTACTTTCATTGGGCATTGAGTTGTTTTCTAAAAGGCAAGGAAGACAGGAAGGACACCAGCAGAATCTGAACTAAGCAGGTAAGACTGAGATGGTGATGAGATTACTAGAAGAAGCTAGCGTTACCTTTCTATTTAAGAATCCTATTAAAACTTCTGGGGTCCCTGTACACAACACTTTTTTTTTTTTTTTTTTTTTGCTACGCTACTGTTGAGATAAATTGTTTGTATTTATCCTATTTCTCAGTCATGTCTATAAATCACTTGACAAAAGAAAATAAGTTTGATTTGGTTTACAAAATAGTAATATGTTCTTAGGGAGCATTTAAATTAAAAACATGATTTCATAATTGGTGACAGACTATTTGCTCCTTTCAATTCTGTTGTGTTGGAAATGCAACTTGCACAAAATGAAGAGTATATTTAAGGAGATTACTACAATATGGCCACTTCTTTGCCTCCTGTAACACACACACAATTTACTATATCAAACTTACATGCACAATATTTTAGTTTTGGGAATTAGGGTGGTCCAGGGAGTGAAAGGATAATGACAACAGGCAAATAGAAAAAAACTAGAATGTTTTAGATGAGGAATAAATCACTTTCACCTTCAAACTTGGAGAAAATTAAGGATTTCAAAGATAAAATCAGTTTCTGGGAGAAATTTACGATGTTGGGTGATAGACTAGAAAAATATAAATGTTAACAGCTGATTCAACAAGCTAGGGCTAATACTCAGGGAGAATGTACTGGTATTGTTGTACCACTTATTGAAAATAATTGTTTGTGCCAATCAATAGATCCCTGCTTCCTTGACTATCCTGAGGGCCTTCACCTCTGGTTTCCACGATAGCTCAGACCCTTCTTTAGAGGGGTATTTTTCATAAAACCTAGCAATTAAAAAGAACACCAGCCATAGCAAGAGACTTTCAGGCTTTGTTTTAACTTCTAGCTTACATTTGTGATTGGTCTGTGCCAAACTAGTTGATACATATTTTGGTTTTTTTAATTATTATTATTTTATACTTTTTTTTAACTTTAAGCTCTGTTGGACTTGATTGACAAATATTTTGAATATTATCCTTGCCCCAAGACATAATTCATCTTTAAGATGAGCCATAAAAATGGTGAATGGCCTCGTCATCCGGAGTAACACTCTTGTCTCCTGGCCACAGAGAATGAGGACACAGATCCACAAAGAGTAAGGTTGACAGCAGAAGTTTAAGAGGTATAAGATAGAGAATAGCTCTCTGCCGCAGAGAGGAGTCCCAGAAAAATGGGCTGCTGGATCCGTGGTGAAATGCAAGGGGTATTATAGATAAGCTTGTGAGGAGGCAGTGTCTGATTTACATAGGGCATGAAAGACTGGTTGGAGCAGGTGTGCCATTTGCATAGGGTGCAAATCTCTGGTAACCCCCACCCTCATCTTTTATTATGCAGGTGGCTTCTCTGCCTAAGCTGCACCATGTGCCCGTTTCTTTATTACTGTACACGTGCTAACAAAAAAAGGGGGAGATGGAGCCTCCATATTAGACATGCCTGGCACCCAGCTAACCCTTTTCTATTGGCAAAATGAATCTGTGGATGCTGAGTCTAACAGCATTATGTTAATTTTAAAATAATAATTATTATAAATAAGAATATAGACATGTCATTTTCCTCAAGGAATGCATTTAGGACTGTAAGGACCAGTTTGAGAAAGTGAATTACAATAAAAGGGATAAAAGGAGGAGGACTCTAATACCTTCATTTTCAGCCTGGGTAAGATGTTATTCTACTGACAGAATCGTTCCATGTGGAATTACACAACTGAATGAGGTGTATAATGTGAGCAAACATGGTATCTCAAGATTTGACTCATTTAATGTATTATTCTGGGAAAACCCAGAATTACTTGATTTATTGTCTCTAAATATGGGGGAACATATAAGGCATTGTGGAAAAATGCTTTAGAAAGGTAAGTATGAAACAGAAGAAAGATCTGGCAAAGAGTAGATATTTAGCACACAGTAGCAAATCAAAGAGACAAACTGAAAAATCAAGTTACAAATGTTAAAAAAAAAAAAAAAAAAAAAAAAAAAAAAAAAAAAAAAAAAACGCAGAGCCTGACTGGAACTAGAGAAGCAACAAAAGAAATAAAAAAAAAAAAGCCAGAGGACCATTACATTGCTACCAAAAATGATGAGGCAGAAAAATATATTTCTGCTGCTACTGAAGAAGTACAACTTATTCAAGGCTTAGAAAATTGAGAAGTTTAGGCCAGCGATAGGGTTTTGGTTTTCCAAATAAAGTACTACAGAGGTGTTATTTCTGACTAGTGTCCCAAGCACACAGGCTGCTGCAGCACCAAGAGCAGCTTCACTCAGGAATCTATCAGAATTACTGTCCTGTCTCAGAATAGACAGGAGAGACATAGTTCACACTTCATGCAACCCGGGAAGTTTAAAGCAGCATAAGCCTTAAAAGGAAAACATGGATATTTAATGCATCACGTGAGGATGAAAGTCTGCCTCAAGCAATGCTAGGCCCTCATCTCACAAATTAAAAAACAAACAAACAAACAAAAACTCAAAATATATTAAAGATTTGGACACCTGTAGTCCCAGCTACTTGGGAGGCTGAGGCAGTAGAATGGCGTGAACCCAGAAGGCGGAGCTTGCAGTGAGCCGAAACTGCGCCACTGCACTCCAGCCTGGGCGAGACTCCATCTCAAAAAAAAAAAAAATTTCAATGTAAAACCTGAAACTGTAAACATACTAAAAGAAAACATAGGGAAAAATCTTCATATCAGTCTGAGTACTGGTTTTTGGTATATAAAAGTGAAAGTACAGTCAACAAGAGTAAAAATAGACACATGGGATGGTATCAAACTAAAAAGACTCCTGTACAGCAAAGGAAACAATTAATTAGAGTGAAGAAATCACCTATAGAATGGGAGAAAATATTTGTAAACCATACATTTGATAAGTGATTAATATCCAAAATATATAAGCAATTCAAACAACTCAATACTAAGAAAACAAATAGCTCAATTAAAAAATGGGCAAAAGGCTGGGCATGATGGCTCATGCCTGTAATCCCAGTACTTTGGGAGGCTGAGGCAGGTGGATCACTTGAGGCCAAGAGTTTGAGACCAGCCTGGCCAACATCGCAAAATCCCATCTTTACTAAAAATACAAAAATTAGCCGGGTATGGCAATGCATGTCTGTAGTCCCAGCTACTCGAGAGGCTGAGGCAGGAGAATCACTTGAACCTAGGATTGGAGGTTGCACCAAGATCGCACCACTGCACTCCAGTCTGAGTGATGGTGTGAGACTCTGTCGGAAGGAAGGAAGGAAGGAGAACCAGAACCTGAATAGACATTTTTCAAAAGAAGACACACAAAAGTCCAAGAGGTATATGAGAAAAAGTGCAACATCGCTAATCATTAGGGAAATCCAAAGTAATACCACAATGAGATATCCTCTGACACCTGTTTGAGTGGCTACTATTAAAAAGACAATAATTAAGTGTTGGTGAGGATGCAAAGATGCGGGAACCCTTGTACAACGTTGGTGGGAAAATGTAAATGAGTACAGCCACTATGGATCCCACTACTGGCTATATATCCAAAGGAAAGGGTATTAAGTTAAACAGATGGGTGCACTCCCATATTCATTGCGGTATGATTTATGATAGTCAAGGTATGAAAACAACCTAAGTGTCCGTCAATGGATGAATAGATAAAGAAAATACGGTATATATACACAATGGAGTACTATTTAGCCTAAGAAAAAGAAATCCTGTCATTTAACATATAACATGGATGAACGTGGAAACCGGCATGGTAAGTGAAACAAACCAGGCACAGAAAGACGAATACAGCATGATCTCACTTGTATGTGGAATCTAACTCATAGACAGTAAAATAGTGGTTACCAGAGGTTGGAGGGTAGGAGATTGGAGAGACATTGGTCAATCAACACAAAATTTCAATTAGACAGGAGGAATAAGCTTAAGATATCTGTTGTACATCATGGTGACTATGGTTAGTAACAATATGTCACATATTTTAAAATTGTTAATAAAGTAGATTCTTTATTTAAAGATGTATTTTTCTCATTTATTCCTAATAAATGGACAATTTAGCTAAACCATCCCACTTGAAGAATACCTTCTCACTTCTTTCCATCCAAGTGATTTCAAGAATCAGAATGCAATGCTTAGAGGTTGTAAGCTCTACTCAGAGTAAAAATGCATTCTTATTTGGTTATGCAAATTCACAGAAAACTTCAAAGAACTATGGGTTCGAACAACAACAGAACCTAGAAAAGGGAAATATAATAGAAATTGCCTATTATGTAATGATCAGGTGATTCATTGTATTTAGATTTTTCTTGTGGCTAACACAGTCCTCCATCACTTCCTGTCCCTTGCTGTAAGGTGAAAACTATGTTCTAACTTTTTAAGGAGTGAAAATACATTAAATATTTTCTCCTACTGATTTCTATTTATGAAATCACACCCAAAATTACCAATCAAGAAAGAACAGTAGAATATAAAGTTCATCTTTTTAAAAACACAAAAAATGTTATAATTTTAAACATCAGGCATGTAAATTGTAAATTAAGAACTTTCTGTATATGAAGACAAATATATTTAAATCGTACACTAGAGAATGCTTTTTCCTGTGTCAAATACAAACTTTATTTGATATCAAATTAAGCTTCTCTGAATTTTCAAAATGTAAAATAACAAGGCTATTTCATATCAAATAAAAAGCAAGAATAATTACCCTCACATAAAAAATACAGAAAAAATATAAGTTCAAGTAGAGGTTCAACAAAAATGACATACAATCTGATATGAGTGGCCAACATTTTAAATTATCAATAGGAAACTCAATGAGATAGATCTCTTAGTAAACTTCAGTTTGAAACAACAACAAATAAGTACTGCTTACCAAAATATAAAACCAATTTTCAGAAAATTATCATTCAATTTGAAAAATGGAAAATGGTACCCACGGCATATAAGAAAAATACACACCATACACTGAATATAGGGAACAGAAAAGGCAATCAACTTTCACATGAATCAAAAGAACACCATCAGCTTATTAAAACTTCCCACAACAACTTTTGTAAAAACTAGAAACTATGATATATATATATATATATATATATGTATTATAAAAATGTAGCATATCCTATATTATCATGTGTAGAAAACTATAATTAAAGAGGTTGTTTTTATTAATTGCATAATCTAAAAATATGAGGAAATTTTGGACTCTATCTCTAGAAAAGACCACAGAAGTCATTGAAATACATATTTCTTGAGTTAATGGGCAAAGTTCCCACTTTTGTGAAATATCTGTTTCTTTTCACACAGTGAAACCAAGAAAAATTGTATCAAATTAGAAATCTTTTTTCTCTAAATTACTCTTCAGTATTCCAATAATGCAATACTTGGAAAATATAATTTTTAAACACAGACTCGAAACAGGTTATTATTTTTAAAAATACACAAATCTCGTGTCTTGGCACCAGATTTTTCAAAAACTAAATAATTGTTTAAACCACAAATAAAAAAAATATTACTACTATTCTACCTGAAGCTATACATTTAGAACTACATGGCAATTTCTTAAAAAATAAAATGGAAAGGGTATTTTTACAGTCTCTGACATACTTTCATGAATGTGTCTGGTGCAGAAAAGCATATCCAATGCTTTAGAAAAATAATATAGAAAAAATAAGTTTTATGCTCCAGGCAATTTAAGTAAAATCCAAATATTTATTTTTAGATGTGTCATATTTTTTATTATTAAGTAGTTGGATACTTAAAACAGGTATTTCTGTCTGTATCATTCTGTCTGTGAATGATTCTTTCTTTTTAGTGAAAAGTTAAACCAAAATTAAGCAACCACAATTTATCTTGTATATTAGTAAGCATGTTATATGCCTCTTTATTCTTTCAGGCTTTTAAATTGCAATTTAAAACCTTGTGGTATATTTGTGAGTGAATATGTATCGTGAATATTGAATATATATTCAACTTTGGCACCATTTTTGTTGAACCTCTACTTGAACTTATATTTTGTTTGACCCATGTCAAATAACAGGCAGTTCTTAATACAAACGGTTATCTCAGGTAAATATTTACATATAGGTCTTCACACTATACAAACTGTGTGAACGGAAACCTGAGCTTTCATATGAAAACTGGAGAATAGGAAGGTTAATGAAAACAGCCAATAGCCTCCAACTTCATTTTCAATGTGCAGATAGTGGATTTAATGACCAACTGTATTAAAGGGTAGGCATGTTGTCTTCTTTCACTTATTCATTTATTATTTTATTTATTTATTTGAGACAGGGTCTCATTCTGTTACCCAGGCTGGAGTGTAGTGGTGTGATCATGGCTCACTGCAGCCTCAACCTCCTGGGCTCAGGTGATCCTCTCACCTCAGCCTCCAGCGTAGCTGAGACTACAGGCACAGGTCACCATGCCCAGCTAATTATTTTTGTATTTTTCTTTAGAAATGGGGTTTTGCTATGTTGCCCAGGCTGGTTTCAAACTCCTCAGCTCAAGCCATTTCCCTGCCTTGGCCTCCCAAAGTGCTGGAACTATAGGTGTAAGCCACCCCACTGGACCTTTTCATTTATTATTTATCAATTCAACAAATATTTGCTTAATGTCTGCTGTATGAAAGTACCATGCTAGAAACTGCAAATGCACTACTCAGTAAAAATAGATCTTTCTGGCTGTCCTGGGATTTAAAGTCTCAGGGAAACTGGGTAAATATGACAGATTTGTATTTTATGATCAAGGATTTTACAGTCTTATGCTTCATACAGAAACACACAAGCCATTAAGAATCTTGTAGGTAGCAGTTGTGAAATTGTCAATGAAGAAGAAATACAGAGACATAAAAACACATTACAGTGGGTCATCTTCTAGAAATGGTTTCTTTGAGAAGGTGGTATTTGCATCGAGATCAATCATTAATGACTAGCAATTGTTAATTGGTATCAGAAGATAATCAGCCTTGAAAAAGAAGAAACAGCTTGGGTACAGCACCAGACAGAAAGAAAAGCATGTTTATTTGAAACTGTAATAAGAGGGTATTAATGAAAATAAGTTTCTGTAATGCCTTATGGGACATGTGAAAAATTATGATTTTATTGCAACCTTACTAAGAAGGAGCTAAGTGATTTAAGGGTAAAAAGTATATGATGTATTTTTAAAATTATGGTTTTATTTATAAAAGATGACCTATGCTGTGGGAAATAAATTGGGCTGTCAAAAAGTATGATTGTGTAGTCAGTGAGAAAACCTGAGTGAGGGACTTCAGTAACTGATGGATGAAAGATGATGGTGTCTTAGAATCAAATGTTTGTAATGGGGAATCATTTTCTATGTAAAGATATTTAGAAAATAATGACTAGATTGTGCTGTTTATTAATATAGCATGATGATGCCTGAAGTCTAAAATCATCTGTACCTTTTGTCTATTTTGAAATAGGATATTAACCAATTCTCAACTTTCTCTAAGCTTTTAGCTCTCACCTGTGGCACAGTTTGGCATTGTCTAGGAAACTAAAACAGTTTCACAAAATATAGAATATGTTAGACTTGTTTTAAGTCATAAATTTGAGTCACTACTGAATTCAGTTTTCTGAAAATTAACTTACCTCAAATTTCTATTTTCTGGCTAAGAATAATCTCATGCTACACAATTTTAGTCTTTCTCCATTTCTAGCCACATAAATAGACTATGACTTTCTCTGCAGGCCAATTTAACAAAAGCATAGGAATTATCACTTCAGGAGAGTCTTTTGCTATACGAAAGTAGAGAACATTAGACATCATGCTGCAATGTTAGTCTCCCTCACAAGCCCAGTGGTTCATTTCTGCAGATAAAGGTTATAGCAGCAAGCAGAGTTCAGAATTGCACCAGAAAAATGATAGATTGCACATGTCATGAGCATGGAGAGTTACTAATGAATGATTGTCTTGACCATGGCCTACAAAGCTCTTTTTTTGTTTGTTTGTTTTCTACCAACCTGAGTGACCTGTTCTCTTTCCATTGCCCTTGCTCAATCTGCTCTTCCTGCTGATTCTTGAACATGCCAAACTTGTTTCTGAATTAGAACCCCTGCACCAGCTGTTTCCTTTGCTGAAATTCACTTCTGCCAAATCCTCTACTGTTTCTTTCCCTTGCTTTATGCAAGATTTTATTCAATATTCCTTCTTCATGTCTCCGATCATACTATATTTTTTGGCCACTGTTCTATAGTTCTTCATCTTGTTTATTTTTTATCAGTAACACTTGATATTATCGTTTACCTGATAGTATTTTGTATCTTAAAATTTTATTTGCTTACTAAAGTAAATAACCCTCTCTCCCAATATGTCATGTCCTAATTGCTGAACCTATTACTTCACATTGTGAAAGGGACTTTGCAAATGTGATCAAGGATTTTGAGATAAGCAGAATATCCTGGATTATACAGGTGCATACCATGTCATAACAAGGCAGGAGGATTACAGTGTATAATAGTAGGTGCAATGATGGAAGGAAAAAAATTGGAGTAATTTGAGAATAAAGTCATAAGTTTCATTTTTCAGCTTCTAAAAGGAATTTCTACCTTAACTTTAGGCTTCTGACCTCCACAACTACAAGAGAATATTTGTATTGGTTTAAGTGAATAAATTTGTAGTAACTTTTATAGTAGCAGTAAGAAATATAGGAAAGTTTAAACTTTCCCTTTGAATTTTCAATAATTGAGTCACCCTCCAAAAGTAAACTAACAATATACAAATTAGCAGAAGAAAAGGCATACAAAATTTTAACACGCACATGTACATGAGGGTCCCACAAATCTGAGGCTCAAAGAAGGACTGGATGATTGAGGCTTAAATCCCCTTTTCAAGAGGGAAAAGGGAACTCAGATATGTGGGCAATTGTGAGGGGTAGTAAATTATTTTCAGAGAAAATAAATGGGGTCAAAGAGCAGACAGTAGTTAGTAAAGGATTCTTTTTGGAAACTGAATGGGACTGACAGGAAGGTGAGGGGTAGAACTGCACTGTGAACAAAGGTTACCTTATAATGCAAACAAATTCTCTTTACCAATCTCTCAGAGCCACCCTTAGAAGGACAAATAGATGAAAAGTCCGTCTGGGCGTGGTGATGAATTTTAGTCTCTTTTTTTCACTGGTGATTAATCTTTTCTGATTATTTAATGAAATTCCCAGGGAGGGAGGTTTAAGACAATTATTTCTTTTGGAAGTGTATTTCCTCAGTCAGATAAAGAAAGTTTCAGAGAGAGTTTTTTCCTCCACTTGAGAAAGTGCGATGGGGTGGGGTGTTGGGGAGGATACAAGGGAAGGTTAGAAAGTGCTTGGTTTTAAGACAGCTTCTAAGGTCTGTAAATTTCCTTGAATTAAATAGTGCTCAGCATGTCAAAACACCATACATTTGAGGATGTCTTTCTCTCTGCCCCACCAAAAACTAATACGGATCATTTCTACCTACTCCACCAGAATATAAACTTGAAGACTGTAGGGACTTGAAGAGTGTAGTGGTAAGTGATCTTACTTACCACTACATGTTGCTCTAATTAGGTAATTAATAACCATTTCTAAAACAAATGATTCATATCAGGCATTAAAATAATAAATACAGAGTCTAGAATATACCAAACACACACAGAGAAATGCACAGACATACATATACACCACAAACATGCACATACATATACAACTGATATATAGAATATATTTTTCATATGTGTGAAAAGTATATTTTATATATATTACTCATAGTTAAATATACACATATTTCGAAAGGAGTTTCTCACAACGAATATTCAGAACGAATATTCGTTCTCACAAATATACAAAGAATGCAGGCAAGATAAGAAAGGTTAATTTGGTAAAATAACCATACCTTAGTGAATTGGATGAGCCATGTTAATCAAGTAGATAAACAGAAAGAATCTCTTTTGTAACTCAGCTAGCTTTTCAGCACTAAGTGGTTCAGCAATAAACAGTGTTCGACTTTTAAGAAGAAACAGTGAATAATTAAAATTCAGAGCTAGTAGAAAAACATATTGTCTCAATATTACTGAATTTAAAGGCTGAATTTTCAGCCTTAGAGGAAACCATGATTACCACTGAGGCCAGTTAGGAGCTCAACTAACAATAGTCTACTGCCCTGGACAGCAACCTACAACGGTATCCTGGCAACCCTGGATGTTTCATTCAAGCCAAAAGCATTATAATAGTCCTACTTTGGATTTAAGAGTGAGATTGTGATGCAAAATTTATTTGAAATTAAAATAAAAAGGCCATTATCAAATGTAATTCAGAATGGTCATATTAATAATTGATTTTATCTTGCTAGTTACATACTGCAGTTACCTTTGTGCACTTGTTATATAGACAGGATAATCTTCAGCTTCCCCTTTGCCAAATAAATTCCTTACCTACACTGATGATGCGATTTCCTAGTCTTCCAATGTATTCAGCTATTAAAATAGAATAGCAAATGTTAGAAATTTACATAGAAGCCTATCAGCAGTGTTCATTTTTAGAATTGCTAAGATTCCAAATAGAGATGCCGGGGAGTTGCAATCTGCCATTTTTGTGTTTGAAAGAAAGGCCTACTCATTCAACCAATAGAAACGAGAAACCATGGAGCAATCATTTTCTTTAAATTTCCTGGTCAATATAAAAATGTTATGCATACTTTATGGTAAAAACACTTAAGAACAGTTAAAATCCCTTTGTTTATTTAGTTATAACATTGTATAGCAGGTGGAGATAGAACTCAGCACATTTAGCTTAAAGACCTGAGAGATATCAAACTAGAATTTATCTAGACAACATCGCCAAGAAACCTGAATCATAGTATAGTTAATAAGCACTTTAGGAAACATAACATAACAATTAGATCTTGAGCCTGATTTAGCACTTGGCTTGATTTCGGATATTTCCAACTTTATTCAAGGTTACTTCTAAAAATGAAACCTGTCTCAACTCAGAAACTATCACATAACAACCAAATTACATATAATTGTAGTAACCAGTTTTATATTTAGTTCTATTTCTTTCTTTAGAATTAAATATTGGATTTAAATTCCCATGTAGTAAATGCTTTTCCAAATTCAATTCAAACATACATTTAACATTAGAACTTTCTGATTTTGTGTTTTTTTACTTGATTTTTCAGAAAGCACTAGTCATTTATAAATTAATTGTTGAACATGTAACTTTGAATAAACATAAAGGCATTTAACATAATTTCCATGTTATAGTTTAAAAAACTGTGAATGATATAGACAGAAATGGTTAAGTAAGGACCTTTGAAAATCTTCTCTTTTATAAAAGCAATAAAGACACTGCCAAACATTTTCAAAATCAACTTATTTTTAGAACTGTACAAATGAACCAGAGACTTGCAACAATCTGGGGAGCATTTAATTAAGAAAACCATAATTGGTAACTTTCGGTAAGAGCAGGAAGGTTTGTCATGTCTTAACGTGTCCTATTTATGTCCTCCTCTCCCCAGTGCCATAGTAGCCTTGAAAACTAACAGCTCCATAATTACAGTGAAAAACAGAAGTCTATTAACCACTTGAGGTGGCAGAATAGAGTTAGTGCTCCTACAAAGCCCCATCCCAGAAAACAGTCCTAAGGTTACCTATATAATAGTTCCCTGAAAAATTCCACTTGCCAGCCTTATCTTAATTTAACCTGATTCAAAGTTTGTCCAATACAAACAGTCTTTTTCTGGGAGATGTTTGTTGAAAACAGTCAGCATCAATAGCTTAACATAACAACCTTAGGAAGCAGCAAAATGAATTGGGGCAAATCACAAGCTGGTGAAAACAGTTAAAAGGAAAATCTGGAAAATGAGATGACCATATGAGACTTTGAAAAACTTTGTCACATTCTTGGGAATCTAGGGGGCCACTTCCACACATGGGGCTGTATATACACATGGCTGTGCAGATGCTCCCAAAGATTGTAGAAGTCTTTAAGCTCTCACTTATGGCCGACCTTGAGAGTCTACATAAATGAAAAAGGGAGACTCAGACATAGTAGTAAACCTGCCTGCTTGAGTACTGAAATCATGCCCCAAAATGCAAATAGAGTCCCTGAGCAAGGATTATTTGACAAATTGCAATAAGTCAGCAAAGACTTACTGATTCCAAGAATTTAAGATAATTTTGTCCAATTATTAGCTGACCACTAAGCAAACAGGCCAGAGATTTTAGCAGCCATACATGACCAAGAATATAGAATTTACAGAACTTATTCATGAAAGGAATTATATAAACAAACAGCAGCAACAGCAACACCAACAGAAAAAACAACATAAAAGCCCTGGTAACGGGGATAATCTGGTTTCCAAAGTTGCCACTATATTATAATATTAAAAATACCAAATTTTTAACCAAAAAATTATAATACAGGCAAAGATAAATAAGAATGCAAGGCCCATAAAGAAGAAAAACACGCTGTCAACTAAAATTGTCTCTGAGGAAACTGAGATTACTAGACAAATATTTTAAATATACTGTTTTAAATATGTTCAAAGAACTAAAGGAAACTATGGTAAAGAAATAAAGTATGAGAACGGTGTCTTAACAGAGAATACAAATAAAAAGAAAATGCTAGTACAAATAATATAGATAATTTTGGAGGTAATAAGAACAACTGAAATAATTCACCAGAGAGATTGGAAAGCAGGTTTGACTTGTTTATTAGGGGTCTATAGAGGGACAGAACTAATAGATATATATGTATATAACCTATTTTTTTTTTTTTTAGTTTTTTGAGTTTTGAGTTTTTGACTTATAATATTTTCAACTTAGGATGGTTTTATCCATATGTAACCCCATCATAAGTCAAGAAACATAATGAAAATGTATTGCTTTTGCACCATCCCAAAATTGAAAAAAATATAAGTTGAACCATTGGAAGTTGGGGGCTATCTATATATAAGCATACTCATAATATGAGTTCCACTAGAAGGCAGAATAAGAAAGGGGCAGAAAGAATAGTTACAGAAATAATGACTAAAAAAAAATCCCCAAAGTTGATTGAAAATTAACCTGCACATCTAAACAAATCAGCCAACTTCAAATAGAAAAACTCAAAGAAAGCCACAACTAGACACATCAGAATCAAACAGTTGAAAGTTAAAAGCAAAGAGAAAATTTGGAAGCAACAGGAGAGTAATGATTCATTACTACATGGAATTCTCAGTAACACTGTTAGTTAATTTACTGTCAGAAACTATAAAATTCAGAAGACATGAGGATGACACTCTGAGGTGCGCCTGGAACATTGTTCAGAATAGACTATACCTTAGGGCATTAATAAAAGTCTTAATACAATTTTAAAACAAGGAAATCATACAAAGTATCTTGTCAACAATAATGGAATAAAATTAAAAATCAGTTACAGAAGGGAATCTGGAAAGTGTATAAATATATAACAATTAAGCAACATACTTCTAAATAACCAATAGTTCAAAGATG
Source organism: Chlorocebus sabaeus (assembly GCF_047675955.1). Classification (NCBI taxonomy): domain Eukaryota; kingdom Metazoa; phylum Chordata; class Mammalia; order Primates; family Cercopithecidae; genus Chlorocebus; species Chlorocebus sabaeus. The sequence goes on from NC_132913.1 coordinate 42,435,773, forward strand.
AAGTCACGAGAGAAATTAGAACATACTTTGATATGAGTAAAATACAGGCACAGTATACCTAAACTTATGGATATCGGCTAAAATTGTGTTTAGTGGGAAATGGAATACTGTAATTGTCTATATTAAAATAGAAGGTTGGAAATCAATCACATAGGCTTCTATCTTAAGACACTAGAATGAGAGGAAAAACTAACCCAAACTGCTTAAGTAATGGAATAATAAAGATTAGAGTGAAAATTTATGAGACAGAGAATAAAAAAATAGGGAAAATTAACGAAAATTAATGCAATAAAATTGAGAGTCCAGAAATAAACTGACACATCTACGGTCAATTGATTTTTTTTTTTTTTTTCCTTTTCTTTGAGACAGAGTCTCACTCTCTCAGCCAGGCTGTAGTGCAGTGGCCTGATCTCAGTTCACTGCAACCCCCGCATCCTGGGTTCAAGAGATTCTCATGCCTCAGCCTCCTGAGTAGCAGGGATTACAGGTATGCACCAACACACGTGGCTAATTTTTGTATTTTTAGTAGAGATGGGGTTTCGCCATGTTGGCCAGGATGGTCTTGAATTCCTGACCTCCAGCAATCCACCCGTCTCAGCCTCCCAAAGTACTCGGATTCCAGGCATGAGCCATCACTCTCAGTGTATGGTCAATTGATATTTGAAAAGGAATTGATATTTCCATTCATTGAGAATATATAATCTCTTAGTAAACGGCAGTGGGACAACAAAATAGCCACAGGCAAAGAATTGAATATTAACCCCTATCTCATATCATATATTAAAGTTAACTCAAAATGAACTAAAAACCTACATGCAAGATCTAAAACTTTAAAACTCTTCAAAGGAAACATGGGTTTAAATTTTCATAACCTTGGCTTTGAGGCAACAGTTTCTTAAATATAATACCCGAAGCATAAGCTAAATAAATACATACATAAATTGATTAGTTAATAAACTGTACTTCAAAATTAAATATTTGTATATCAACAGACACTATTAAAAGAGTGTAAAGGCAACTTACAGAATGAAAGAAAATATTCATGACTTGTATCTAATAAGACTTTTTTATTTGTTAGATATATCTGTTACACATAAAAAAAACTTACTAATGAAAACTAGCCTAATCAAAATTAGGCAAAAAAATAAGATCTATGTTTTATTTTAAAAGACAAATAAATAGCCAATAAGCAGATGTAACATTTCTTCACATTAATAGTCATCAAGGAAATGCAAATTAAAACCATAATGAGATACCATTTCACATACCCTAAGATGGCTATTAATCAAAAGGACAGATAATACTCATAACAAATGTTAGAAAGAATGCAAAGAAAATGAAACCCTTGTAGACTCTGTGTGGGTATTTAAAATGCTGCAATGCTGTGGAAAACAATGATCATTTCTCAATAAATTAAACAGAATTTTCATATGATTCATCCAATTCCATTCCTGGGTATATACCCAAAGTACTCAGAACATAGGTACACACACACACAAAAAATGCATATTCTAATGTTCATAGCATCATTATTTAAAATAGCCAAAAATTAGGGACAGCCCAAATATCCAAAACTTGGTGAATGGAAAAACAGGATGTGGTGTATCCATACAATGGATTATTATTCAGCCTTAAAAAGGGATAGTTACTAATACCTGCTACATTAATAAATCTATGAAAGTTTATAGTTGTTAAAAGAAGCCAGCTACAACAAAATATATATTATATGATTGCATTTATGAAATGCCTAGAACAGGCAAATGAATGGAGACATAAATAAGATGAATGGTTGCCAGAGGATGAGGAGTGGGAAAATTGCTACTGAGTGCGAACAGGTTCATAATTTATTTTGAAATGTTGAGAATATTCTGGAATTATATACAGTGTGAGTTGCACAAATTTGAGACTATACCTAAACCACTAAATTTTACACTTTGAAGGGTGGAATTTATGATATGCACATTTTATCTAATTTTTTACAAAGAGACAAACTGCTGACTGTGATTATAATCTTTAAAAATTCATTTACTATTTTATAATAGTAAAATTTATTTTCAAAATTGTATGGATAGAAAAAGAATTTAAGCTCAAAATTACATTCATTAACACAAAGAAGTCAGACACAATAAAATTCCTAATCAAGTATTTATTTGCCTTTACAGAGTTTGCATTACATAAGAGGAAGATACAATTTTTGGAGTCAGATAAAATTTGTTTGTCATTATGGTTTGACACCAGAGCAAGTCGTCTGACATTTCTATTTCTCAATTTCTTCACCTGTAAAATGGAATCCATTTTATTTGAAAAGTTATTTATAGATATGGGGCAATATGCTTAATATAATAACAATATGCAATATAGAGTAGGCTCAAACATTAGTTGTTTTTAATATATTTTTATTATTTTGGGTTTGTTATCAAAATATTTTAATAAATGTGCTTTACTAAATTTTTCCTTGATGGATTAAAAACTTTATATTAATTGATTCTAGCCACTTACATTGAATTAGTTCTATAATACAATTATTTGATACTGACAGACAAAGTGAAATAGGCCATGTTTTCAATTTTATTCTCACAAAATGAAAAGTAATAATATGAGAGGCAATAAAATGTGGTCTATTTCATGTTTGAAGAGGGATACTTCATACTAACAAACATAAGTGGTTTGGGGCTCAGGGTACACTTCTGAAGTACCCAATTAAAATTTAATAACACTGTGCTGCTTTTCTATCCATGAGTTTGCAGAGTGCAAAATTATATCAGATATGTGCTTTTCTACATTAAAAGTAGGCATTTGATAATCTAAAATAGCTGATGTAATACTTATTCTAAGTGATCAAATCTACACTACACCATTTTTTTTAATAACTAGGGATATGTTTTTCTCAAATACCAGTGATGATTTCTCCAAAATAAATTAGTCAATAAGTAGAGAGCTCAAAGATGACAATAATCCCTTTCTTCTGATTAAGTAGCATTATGAATACGCAATATCTTCACTTGGAGATCATGGGAACTCAAAAGGTCATCAAGAGGTAAAGACAGTTGACAACAGACGGATCTATAAAATTTTATGTGAATGTAGGATTAAGCATTTATTAAGGAGGTGATTCATACATTCAATAAGACTATGAAAAAACTTGACATAACACTCTATTTCTCACATTAATGGTATGTACTTCCTGAGTCTACAATATATTTTCATGATCATGTTTACCCATATATGAGAAACTGATAAGAAACATTTTTCAAAAATTTAAGAATAAGTGGAAATATTTTTCTTTCTACATATGCAATATGCATTTCAATTTTCAGAGAAAATTCAGTAGTTGTTTAGATTTAATCAAAATTTATAAAGGGTATTAATATTAATCCTTAAATTTTCCACTTGGTAATTCACACATTTTTATTCATAAATAATGTTATTTTTTGTGATATGTTTTAAGCTATTATATTCATAATAAATAGACTCATAATACATAACAAAATATTTATAACTTTTTATAGAGTTATGGGTTTCCAAATTTGCAGTCTGTCAAAGGCAGTCTAATGTACATTTCCAGAGGCATTGCTTTAAAGAAATCTGGATTGGTGGAAAGTTAAGCTTATTAATGGCAATCATTTTTATTCCAAATTAAGCTACACTGTCTTTATTGAAGGATTAACTCATTGCAACTCAGGCATTACCCTCTGTTGGATGGGAAAGCACCATGTAAAGACATACATGATCAAAAGGCCTGAGGACCTTAAGCATCCCATTCTAATTGAGGCAACTCAGTCAAACTTCCCTCAAAGATGCTGCAGTGTTAATGAGGATGTGGAAAAAAATGGAATTTAGACTGCTACAGAAAGCCACAGACACCCCCACTTGGGTGCTAAATGCAAATGCAGGCTGATCTGCATTGCAGAAAATATGTCTCCAATAGACATCAAAGGAAAGTCATATAAAAGATAAAAATCTCACTCTAAAGCACTTTGACACAAGAAGCTATATGAATGTTTCCAATTTTTTAAATAGAAAAATTACTAGTAGCTAAAAATCTAAGAAATTAATATTCAGATGAGGTTGTTTAGATTAAGTTAAACTATCATACTTCTTTGAGGTTGTCTCATGCTACTTTTTATTTTTATGTTTCTGTATGTTTACAAAAATAAATCGTGCAAAATAGACATAGAAAAAAATGTTCTTTGCTTTATTCTGCTCCTCCAGAAATACTGAAAACCTGCTTTAAATAAGTGGCCCACAAAGAACTGCTAAAATGACTGGGTTTGGCGACATGAAAATTCAGCATTAGGACTTAGGAAATAGGATTCCAGGCCTAAAGAAGACTCTATCCACAGGCTGTTCTGAATGTACTTTAGGCAGTAGCTTTCAAAAAAGTCCCAGATAGCTGAATGAAAAATATACTATTCAATCAATCCTATTATATTTTAAAATATTTTGGCTCTGCTTTGTTTTGATAATTCATGCTTCCATTTTATCCAAATTGGCTTGTTTCAGGAGGGTCTTATTTTTTTAACTTTAACAAGGAAATTCATATTACTGGAATAAAGAGAAAGACAATAGAGGACATATTTTATGTCTATTAAATCATAGTCAAACACAGTAGAAGTAAGTCATTAGTCTTACTTGAGAAATGTTGATTCTTCACAGCAGGGAAGGGTGAACGAACTTATTGACTAGCAAATAAAAAATAGCAAATATTACTTATTTGAAATTTAGGCCCAATTAATTACAAAGCAGATGATCAAATGTTCTCTCTCTCTCTCTCCCCCACCCACATTTACTGTCTTCATAGATAACTGACATTTAAAATAACATCCTAAGTAGCAATCTCTGGTCATAGTGAAGTAGCAGACAACTCAGAACGTTTTAGTAGTGTGTCAGTAAGCCCCTAGGGAGATGAAAGTTTATTTAAGCCCAGCTAACTGAGAGAAGAATAGAGCTTAAATATTAGCAATTTCAAAATTTGTGTTGTAAAATTTAATCCTGGTAGTTTTAATCCAAATGTTATAAAATATAATTTTAAATATTATGGAAAATATATGTGGAGAAAGATATAAGGTATTAACATTGAAATAGTTTTCAATCACTACTATTAAATTTGACCAATTTTAATTTTTAAGTACAGTCTGCATCATTTTAATACTGAAAATTCCATAGCTTTCCACATAGTTTCTTTGAAATTAAAGTCATTAACATTTGAAAAAAAAGAAAAAGAAATCATTGTAACATGGTTTCATCATTTAACTCTGATCAATTTTAGTTTTCACTGGGTTAGGTTTAATATTTTGGTAGGGCTTTGGTATTTTTATTTTGGAGACCTGCAGACAATAGTAAAATGCTAAAAATTAAATATCTTTTAACTATATATTTTCTACACACATTTCAAAGGTCTTGGTGATTTGGTTTTTGAAATCCATTAGATATAAGAAATTCATTCAGTTTTTAGTTGACTGTGATTTCTTGGCAATTGTGAATATTTGGAAAAATCCAATCCTAGGACTGAAGAAGAGTACCCAAGAAAGACCAAACCAGAAATGGGAGACCTTTTTCAAAGTTGGAATTCAGGCGTCCTCACTGGGAAGGAGCGGTTGCCCACTATATAGCTGCCAGGATTAGAGCTGCTGCACTGTCAGTGGGAAGGCAGAAAACAAACCTCCCAGAGGACAGGGTCCTACACAAAGGGAAGACCACAGGAAGGTGATCAACCGGCCTCCTGCGGATGCAAGTTTGAGGCTGAGGGGCCTTCTCTTCCAGGTGTGTTACTGGAACAAAATACAACCCAATGTCCTCACACCTGCATTGCTGACCAGCAATGCTGCAATCAGCACCCAAAAGAGAAGTCCCCTTTCCCTGCAGTGTTCAAAGGTTAACACCATGCATGCTCACTGTAAAAGGGAAATACTTGACTGAATTCCGTACATCATTACAGAGAAAGTATTGAAGTGTGAATGTGGTGCTGAGAGGCAATACACTGATTACTGGAACAGCTTTTCTCTTCAGTTATTTTGGGATCAATACTACTGATCAATTGGTCAAGTCTCAAATATTTTTTTAGAAAATTGAAAGTCCTTGGATTCAGGATTAATAATAACTATTGTTCAAAGTGGCCTTGGCTCTGTACCACTGCCAAACTCTGCCAAAAGAAAGTTTGAATCTCTAGTAGAGACTTTACAACTGCCATTCCCTCCTGCTACAGTGCTCATTAATTTTTTGTTCTTAAATATTCTGGTGCAAAAAGAAAAAAAAAAAAAGCAGCAAAAGCAAATGCTGAGGTTCTTCCTATAAAGCTGGTCTCTTGCATTTCAATTGATTTCCTTTTTTCCTTATTCATGAATGGTAATTTGACATCTATAGCTCTGATGAACCTGCCAACATGCTGGGTAATGGGGACAAAATGATGGGGAATATTACCCTAACCTGACAGCTGTACATTTGTGTATTAGTCCATTTTCATTCTACTAATAAAGACAAACTCAAGACCAGGCAATTTACAAAAAAAAAAAAAAAAAAAAAAAAAAAAAAAAAAAGAGCGAGAGAAAGAGAGGTTTAATTGGACTTAACAATTCCTCATGGTTAGGGAGGCCTCACAATTGTGGCAGAAGGCAAGGAGGAGCAAGTCACATATTATGTGGATGGCAACAAGCAAAGAGTGCTTGAGCAGAGAAACTCCCATTTTTATCAGCTCTCATGAGACCCATTCACTATCACGAGAACAGCATAGGAAAGACCCACCCCCATGATTAAATCATCTCCTCCAGGTCCCTCCCACAACAGGTGGGAATCATGGGAGCTACAAGATGAGATTTGGGTGGGGACACAGAGCCAAACCATATTATTTCTCCCATGGCCCCTCCCAAATCTCATGTCTTCATATCTCAAAACGAATCATGCCTTCCCAACAGTCCCCCGAAGTCTTAGCTCATTTCAGTATTAACTCAAAATTCCACAGTCCAGAGTCTCATCTGAGACAAGGCAAGTCCCTTCCACCTATGAGCCTGTAAAATCAAAATCAAGTTAGTTACTTCCTAGATACAATGGGGGTATAGGCATTGGGTAAATACAGCCATTACAAATGGGAGAAATTGGCCAAAACAAAGGGGCTACAGGCCCCATTAAAGTCCAAAATCCAGTAAAGCTGTCAAATCTTAAGGTTCTAATATGATCTCCTTTGATTCATGTCTCACATCCCAGTCACGCTGATGCAAGAGGTGGGTTCCCATGGTCTTGGGCAGCTCTGCCCCTGTGGCTTTGCAGGGTACAGCCTCCCTCTTAACTGCCTCCCTGGGCTGGCATTGGGTGTCTGGCTTTTCCAGGTGCACGGTGCAAGCTGTATGTGGATCTGCTATTCTGGGGTCTGGAGGCCTGTGGCTCTCTTTTCACAGTTCCACTAGGTAGTGCCCTAGTAGGAACTCTGTGTGTGACCACTGACCCCACAATTCCCTTCCACACTGCCTTAGCAGAGGTTCTCCATGAGGGCCCTGCCCCTGCAGCAAACTGCTAGCTGGGCATCCAGTCGTTTCCATACATATTCTGAAAGGCAGAGGTTCCCAAACCTCAATTCTTGACTTCTGTGCACTCACAGGCTCAACACCACATGGAAGCTGCCAAGGCTTGGGTCTTGCACCCTCTGAAGCTATGGCCTGAGCTGTATGTTGGCCCCTTTCAGTCACAGCTGTAGCAGCTGGGATGCAGGGCACCAAGTCCCTAGGCTGCACACACCATGGGGACCCTGGGCCCAGTTCATAAAATTCCTATTTCCTCCTAAGCCTTCAGGCCTGTGATGGGAGGGGCTGCCATGAAGACCTCTGATATGCCCTGGAGACTTTTTTCCCATTATCTTGGGGATTAACATTTGGCTCCTCATTACTTATGCAAATTTCTGCAGCAGGCTTGAATTTCTCCTCAGAAAATGGGATTTTCATTTATATTATATTGTCAGGCTACAAATTTTCCAAACTTTTATGCTCTGTTTCCCATTTGAAACTGAATACCTTTAACAGCATCCGAGGTATCTCTTGAGTGCTTTGCTGCTTACAAATTTCTTCCACCAGATACCCTAAATTATCTCTCTCCAGTTCAAAGTTTCACAGATCTCTAGGGCAGAGGCAAAATGTCACCAGTCTCTTTGCGAAAACATAACAAGTGTCACCTGTGCTCTAGTTCTAACAAGTTTCTAATCTCCATTTGAGACCACCTCAGCCTGGACTTCATAGTCCATATCATTATCAACATTTTAGTCAAAGCCATTCAACAAGTCTCTAGGAAGTTTCAAACTTCCCCACATTTTCTGTATTCTTCTGAACCCTCCAAACTGTTCCAACATCTGACTGTTACCCAGTTTCAAAGTTGCTTCCACACTTTTGGCTATCTTTTCAGTAGCACCCCACCCCTGGTACCAATTCACTGTATTAGTCAATACTAATGCTACTGATAAAGACATATCCAAGACTGGGCAATTTACAAAAGAAAGAGGTTTAATTGAGCTTACAGTTCCATGTGGCTGGGGAGGCCTCCTAATCATGACTGAAGCAAGGAGGACAAAGTCACATCTTATGTGAATGGCAGCAGGCAAAGAGCCTGTGCAGGGAAACTCTGTTTTTAAAACAACCAGATATCATGAGACCCATTTACTCTCATGAGAACAGCATGGAAAAGACCCACCCTGTATTCAATCATGTCCCACCGGGGCCTTCCCACAACACATGGGAATTATGGGAGCTACAAGATGAGATTTGGGTGGGAACACAGAGTCAAATCATATCAGTTTGCTGTCAGGTTAGGGTAATATTTGGAACTGAGTATTTCAAAAGGCTAAATTTTTCTATTTGTGAAGACAGGAGGGAGGTAAACACATAGAGAAAAGTAGAAGAGGAATAGTGATTATGAAAAAGAATAGCAATCTAACCAAGAATCTGTTTAAAGAATGAACAAAAGACTTAAATAAACATTTTTTTTTTTCTGAGAAGATATACAAATGCCAATGAGTACGTGAAAAGATGCTCACACAACTAATCATTAGGGAAATGTAAATCAGAACTATAACGAGATACCATCTCACACACATTAGGATGGCTATGATTGATAAAACAGAAAGTAACAAGTGTTGATGAGGATATAAAGAAATTAGAACACTTGTGCACTGCTAGTGGAAATGCAAAATCATGCATCTGCTGTAGAAAACAGTATGATGGTTCCTCAAAAAATTAAAAATAGGATTATCATATGATCCAGCAATTCCAATTATGGGTATATACCCAAAAGAATTGAAATCAAGATCTCAAAATGATATTTATACCAATGTTCATAGCAGCATTATTTGCAATTGCTAAAACATGGGAGCCAGCCAAGAGTTCATCAGTAGATGAATGAATAAGCAAAATCGTATACACATGAATTGAAGCATTGTTAAGCCTTAATGAAAGAAGGAAATTTTGACATATACTGCATGAATGAACCTTGAAGACACTATGCTAAGTGAAATGAGCCAGTCATAAAAGACTATGATTCCACTTATATGAGGTACTTATAGTAGTCATAATGACAGAGACAGACAGTAGAATGGTCGTTACCAGTGGCAGGGGGAAGGAGGAATTTGGAAGTTTTTATTAATAGGTATACAGTTTCAGTTTTACAAGATGAAAAGAATTATAGAAATGGATGTTGGTAATGTGACTGTACAACATTTTAATTGTATTTAATACAGTTAAATTGTATACTTAAACATGGCTAAGATGGCATAAGATGGTAAAGGTTATATTATGTGTGTTTTCCCTCAATTAAAAAAATACACTAGGAAAAATAAGTAACTTTCTCTAAGTCACACTGTAGGAAGTCATGGAGCCGGGATTTAATCAAGGGTACTGTCTTCCACTATCTATGTAACCTGCATTTGAACTAGAGACTTGTATTTTCAGGTTCCAAACTGAATTATTTTGAGGCATATTTACTTCTACTGGCAAAAAAGGAGAAAGAATATGTTGAAGATCAGTTGTGTTAAGGAGGTTTAGTTTCAAAGAAAAATCCCTTTTTTTAAGGAGAAACACTCAGTCATGAAAAGATTTAGATATTTGCCACAGCTCCAAACAATGGACAAGTCAGCATTTTCAAACTCTCCTGTTTCTGGAATCACTCCCCATATCCCTTAGCACCAAAATGGGACATTTAAGCATTTGTATAGAAAAACTGCCATTAATTTAGAAAGGTTAGACTACCTACTGCTAGTTACAGGTCCACTTAGGGGCTCAGATAGAGAAGCCAGATTCCTGCCCTTAGAAGGCTTATACTTTAGGCAATGTTATATTAGTGACAAAGTTGGCACTGTTTATATAGAGACCTTGGTCACAGAGGGAAGAGTTTGTGGGTGTGGAACGTTCTGTGCAGCTTCTGATAATCTGAACAACATCCGCAATATTGCAAAGCCATTGCATACTTCTTTGTGAATAAATCCTTATTTTTTGAAGTATCCATATAACTTTGAATAAGGTGAATTCATCCCCAGCTCAAGTATAAATCCTGATTATTCTAAACTGTCATTTCTCAAACTTTATCTTGCATAGGAATCATCTGGAAGATGTGTTAAAACAAAAAACCAGACTGCACAGTCCCACCACCAGATTGAGTCAGACCTGAGAATCTGCATTTTTAACAAGGTCCAGATCATGCTGCCACTGACAAGGGATCACACTTTGTGAACCACCGACTTCACCTAGTTATGGTAATCTCATTGCTTTTGCAAGTGACTGGTTAGGTCACCAGCATGTAGTGTGATTCTGGGCAACATGAGGGGTCATATGTGAGAAGACTCCTAGGAAATGTTTCATTGCTGTTAAACGGGACACCTGAGAGGAGAAAAGCATTGTCTTGCTTGTCTGTGTAGCCAGTTTCTTGTAACTATAGGCATCAAAGCCCAAGGGAAATGCCAGTAAGGTGAGGATGGTGGAACAGAAAGACAGCACCAACTTGGAAGACAGTCTACATTTGGACTTCTTGTTAATTAATGTCCTTATTGTTTTAACACAAAGAGTAGGGGGAATGGGGAAATCCCAGTGGGATATTTTAAGACCAACTGAGACCAAGAGACAGATTTAGCAGTTGCTAGGAAGGAGAAACTGAGTTGATTAGAGACACTTTTTGAGAGGAATTTGAATAATTCTAGAACACTTTACTGCATGAGAATATTTTCATTTGGAAAGTTTTAAAAATTTCTATGGTTTTTAATTGTTGAAATTAGTTTAAAGAGAAATATAGCTGGCTCAAAGTCACTTGGGTTTACTGCAACTGCTCAGTGTTAAGCAGGGATTAGATAGAGTCATGCAAATAAAGATACAAACAGAAGCAAGACACACTATGAGAGGAGAATGGAAGCCCTGACCTATTAGTAGTTTGGATAATCAGGAAAAATTTTCCTCGCAGTTTTCTTTAAGCCATGATGAGTTTGGGAGTAAATTAGGAAAAGACATAGGTGAGTCAGGTGGTGGTGGGGTAGGGGAGAGAATTCTAGGATAGGAAATAGCTAGATGCAAGTAAAAAATATTTTGAGGATGGAAATTTTATCGTGTAGAATTTTTCCTCAATTAATTTTTACTCTCCCCTCATAAAAGTACAATCTCCACAAGGATGATTATACAATCAATATATAGTTAGTGCAATATGGCAGCATCTCTCAGCTCTATAGCTTTACTGATTTTCATCCTAATCTGCCTTTACATATGCAATTTATTTTTCTTAGTCATGTGCTTTAAATCTGAAATATTTAAAACTGCATTTTTCACATAGCAAACTAGATTTAAAATGGACTGACAGTCTATGTTCCTCATACTATGTATCTAATACTTCTAATTTCTTAACTATGCTTTGTTTATGTATATCTCTAGTCCATTTACTTTTTTATGTTAGATAATTTTTGTTACTTTTTTATTTTTGAAAATAAGATACTTTATCTCTCTACATTCACTCTCCAGTCCATTTACCTCTTTTATTTTCTATAGGCAGTTATAATTAAAATAATTTATTTAGCATACTAACTTTTGTTAGCTGCCTCTTTACACTAAAATGTTAGCTCCATTGAAACAAGAATTCTCTGGTCTTGTTTACCACTATGCCCCCACACTGAAGTAGAGTCCCAGGTCAATAAACATTTGAAGAAAGAAAGATGAAAAGAAAGAGAGAAAGGGAGAAAGGGAGAAAGGAAGAAAGGAAGAAAGAAAAAGAAAGAAAGAAAGAAAGAAAGAAAGAAAGAAAGAAAGAAAGAAAGAAAGAAAGAAAGAAAGAAAGAAAGAAAGAAAGAAAGAAAGAAAGAAAGAAAGAAAGAAAGAGAGAGAGAGAGAGAAAGAAAGAGAGAAAGAGAAAGAAGGAAAAGAAAGAGAAAAAGAAAGAAAAGAAAGAAAAAACAGAAAGAAAGAAAAGAAGGAGAAAGAAAAGGAAGAAAGAAAGGAAGGAAGAAAAGAAAGGAGGAAAGAAGGAAGGAAGGGAAGGAGGAAGGAAGGAAGGAAGGAAGGAAGGAAGGAAGGAAGGAAGGAAGGAAGGAAGGAAGGAAGGAAGGAAGGAAGGAAGGAAGGAAAGCAAATACGAATATTACATAAAAGATCTAGATGTTATTATCAGCTTGGCTCTAAGGAGAGGTAACAATTATGTATGTACACAAATAGGATATTTTTCTTTTAGCTCTTCTGCAAATATACAGACATAAAATTATACATTAAGATTTTTCCTTTGCATTTAAATAAGTGCTCAGTTCTTTAACGTATTATTTGCACACATTTAAAAGAACAGAATGAAATGGCTAAAAATTATAAATCAGCCACTATAGGATAAAGTTTACATGATTATAAGAGAAAAGAAAGTTAATATCTCTTTCCAGTTAAAGGCAGACAATAAAACTTGTTGTGAAATGAGGTTGCTGGTAGATAGATTTATTCATTCCAGTTCATTATTTCAGAGAAGCAGAGCATACTTTAGTGTTTAATCAAATGTCAGAGGAAAGTCATTATACTAAAAGTTTCATACAAAATAAAAATGAATAATTTCAGCTTTTGTTAGGAAATGATTTTTATTGCATTGGCATGTTCCATTTACTTTTATGGTCTAAAAATGGCTTGAACTCAAATTTAAAGCAAATTCCATGAAATAATTATGAAACAATATTGCTAGGAGTAATGGGAAACATAAAATTCTGTGAGGCTCTTAAAACTAACACCAATTATACCACGTTCTTGAGTCTGTAACATTTTAACTGTATTGAAAACTTTTACAAACATCTGAATCAAAAACTTTTACACACACTCTTTTCTATGTGTCTGTATAAATTTAAAGTCAGATACTATGACACATAAATATTTGAGCAATATCCTATTTTTTCTACGTTAATTATGAATGTAAATATATGTAAGTACTTGCCTTAGTAAAGATAAATGAAAAATGTGCTAAATTTAGAGGGTTTGTAGACCTTTTTTGTTTATCTTTTAAAAATTATTTTTATCTTGTGCATTTATTTTCTCATATTTTTTCTTTTGAGAATTTCCTACTAAATTGTTAATATCAACTTGTGTTTTAGAAAATGCAATCTAAATACAGTTTTATTCTTTCAATACTATTTTTATAAGTGGATATATTCATAATATTCTACAAAAATTTCCAAACTCCTGACAAAAATTATGCATCGAGAAGTCTTCCCACTTAAGTCCATCATTAAATCTAAACAGAAATTGTCATTATATTTATCAAAATGGTACATCATTTTGTTATGTTTAATAAACAACCATTTCAACTTTTGAATTTTTATAATTTTTAAGAAAAAATAATGCAATTTCAAAATATAATTTATATGATAAAGAATTATTTCCAGAAAATAAGTTCCATAATTTCTCATTTTTTTAAATTCTCAATACTAATAAGTTAGGGTATTTACTTTGCATTTTACCATTGATAGGTTAGGCTAAATTTTATAATAAAATATAACCAAAACAAAAAGTTATTACATTTCACACTATTTTGAGATATGCCTGGAATATATAGAATTTGGAATCCCATCTCTATTTTCAGGGCACTCAATTCCAGTTTAATGAGTGAATAGATATGTATATTTTAAGCATATACATATCTTCTCCTATAAATGTATCTCTGATCCTTATTTAATAGTGTAGTTTATTTTTCTTTGCATCATCTTTTAAAGGACATTGAATTTATAAAAAAGCGATGTTACCTAAGTGGATTTCTATTCGTGAAAATGGATATCTGTACTTTAACTCATTAATCAGGTACGTGATAAATAAAAATATGATTGCCTTTGTACAGCACAACTGGCAGTCATATATTCCATCCAGAAATAAAGTTAGCATGCATATACCATGCATTTTGTTAAGTAGCGAAGCTTCCTTTAAACACTCATTTACTTTTTCAAATCAGGACCAAGATTAACATTCATGAAGCAAACGGAAGAGGAATCAAGTGCATCCAAGCATATGTAAGTATTTGTACTCTATCAACTCTTTGGGGTTATAGTATCTTCCCAAATAGAAAGTTGAGCCACAGTTTCTGTAATTTTTTTTTTTTTTTTTTTTTTTTTAAGATAGAGTCTTACGCTGTCACCCAGGCTAGAGGCTGGAGGCTGGAGGCTGGAGTGCAATGGTGCAATCTCAGCTCATTGCAACTTCCATCTCCCGGGTTAAAGTGGTTCTCATGCCTCAGCCTCCCAAGTAGCTAGCAATACAGACGTGTGCCATCACGCCTGGCTAATTTTTGTATTATTAGTGAAGATAGAATTTTGCCATGTTGGCCAGGTGAGTCTTGAACTTCTGACCTCAAGTGATCCACATGCTTCAGCTTCCCAAAGTGTGATTACAGGTGTGAGACACCAGGCTCAGCCATGATACTTTAGTTTGAATATTATGTTAAATCTGTAACACTCCAGAAATTACCACTTTGTAAATGTGCTACTTAGTTGCCTAATAGTAACACTAAAAGTAACATCTAAGGTGGTAATTCTCATCAAAGGCAATTATGGCTCCCAGGGAACATTTGGATATGTCTGGAGACATTTTGGTTACAATTGGGGGTGCTACTTATATGTACTGGGTAAAGGCAACGGATGCTGCTAAATATCCTACATTGCACAAGGTACTCCTCATAGCAAAGAAATTTCCAGTTCAAGATGTCAATGATGCTGAGGCTGAGAAATCTTGATCTAAAAGTCTCAATTTAAAGGTCATTTATTCCACTTAAATATGGACTTATTGTTGGTTCTGATCTACACATTTTTCTACAAGTACCTAATTTAGAAGCTGAACATTTGTTTTTATAGTTGGCAAAACTCACATTCAAACACAGAAAAAAAAAAAATTAGTGTCACCAAATTGGTAAATTAAATTGGTGATTTCTGGTAAAAAGTATCGTCATAACTGCTTTCCTAAAATAGATTGTAAAGGATTAGCACAGAAGTTATCTGAAAAGAACAGCCTTTCTTTGTCCTGAAGAAATAAATGTAGCAGGTGAAGAGAAATAAATTTCCATTATTTCATCATTGTAAGAGGAGACAGCCTCAATGGCATCCTCAAAACCTGGAATGACTGACACATACCACACAGTTTCAACCAAATTAAAGGAAACTGTCAGATGCTAACAGGAATTGCCTTTCAAGAGACCAGAGAGAATTATTGGAAGTATGTTGTGGAAATTTTGATAAACCATAGCAAAACTTTTACTGCAGACTTAAGGCTGGAAAGTCAGAGACAGTGGGTGTGGAATATTCAGCATTATAGATTATCCATCATCCATCCTGACCTCCTTTTATGGACCTTCCTGTACTGCAGAGATAGAAAGCAAAGAAACATGTTATTTGATTTCATTGAAGCTAGGGACCTATGTGCGCTTTAGATTTCTTTCATCCAATTTGTCCATGTAGATCTGAATTGGAAACTGAATTAAAATAAGAGAGAGAGAAGAAAGATGAAAGGCATGGAAGGGAAAGGAGGAAGAAACAAGGAAGAGGAAGAGAAATAAGGTAAGCAGAGGAATAAAAGAAGAAGGGGAGGAAAGAGGAGAGGAGAAGAAAAAAGAGAAGAAAAGAGATACAAGAGGCAAGGTAGCCACTTGTCAAGCAAATGTGTAGTGACTCCAGAGCCAACAGTTCTGGTGTCGAGTGCTTGTTCTTTAGATTTCACATTGCAGTTAAAGTAATGGAACCCTGTGGCTGCCAGTTGGTGCACCAGCTTTCTGAATCTCAATTTCTGGTATTGGCCAAGTGAAGTGTAAGTAAATTAATGTACTGCATTGTCATGTTACTCAAAGTAGAAAAAATGTGGAAACAATGTAAATGTTCCTCAAAAGTACATCCATTAGATAAAGCAGTGTGTAACCATATAATATATTTAATTTTTTCGTTAAAATCATGTAGATCTATGTTCATTGCCAAGGAAGGGTGTGATGGCTCAAATATTCAGGCATTCATTCACTTCACACATATTTATTGAACACTGTCTGTGAACTTGGTAATGTACTAGATCTTGATGATGGCAAAATTGAAATATTTCCATTCATTATATAAATTTGTATTTAGAAATTCATGACATATATTAAAATAAAAATGTATAAAACTATGAATAAAAATAATCTTGCATTAAAGACATGTACTTGCATATTCATAGAAAAATATCTAGCCTATACTGGTAATTTAATAAATGGAGACAGTGGAAATATCTGAACTGTATGAATAAAAGTTACTATTTTATATATTTAAATACTGCCTAATTAATAATATTTTACATCATAATTTTATCATTTTTATAACCAGAGGAAATAAAATGTTTCAATTTTTAAAATAAAATAATTTAGGCATATGTGGCATACTTATCAATCTTCTTTCTTCAGAATGTGCTTTTTCTTCTCAAGTGCAATTTATCTAATATTGTAACGAATAGTTGTATTTTATATAGGATATATGTATCTCATCTTACATATGTGTCATATTTTATAGATATGTTTCTGATGGAATTAATCTGGTATGTCTTCTTAAGTTTCAATGGAAACACAAGGAATCATCAATTTAAGTGCTAAGTATGTTGTAAAATGCCATTTCTTCCAAATAGTAATGATTTACTGAGTATTTACAATGTGCAGGACATGATGCTAATTAATTAACCCTCACCACAACTAAACATATTAGATCCAAAAACTTAGCATCTCTTTACACAATAGGAAACTATCACCCCAAGGAGAATAAATACCTTGTCCAGTCTATATGGTTAGAACATGATAGAACATAGATTTGAAAAGAGTATTAGAGAGGCAGTAAGTCCATGTCCAAGATACTGTATCTTTTTATTTATCTATTATTTTTTATTTAACTTGGTACTTTTATCTTCATAAAGATTGTACTGTCTTTCATGTTATAAAAAAAGAAGGTAATAATTTCCTTAGAACATTGTAAATGTTAATCGTCTTAACATTTCAATTTAGAATTTTGTCTTCTCACAGAGTGAAGAGGCATAAATTCACAGTTTATATCTTTTAATGGGTTGGGTTTATAGCCTAAGCTTAGTGGGTTCTGTTTATGATAACATAGTAATTGGTAGTGAAATTCATAGCTGGACATGATGGCACACATGTGCAGAGCTGGGTTCTGAAGTTGCACCTACTGAGGAGGTTGAGGCCGAAGGATTGCTCAGGAGTTCGACGCTGCAGTGAGTTATGATCACAGCACTGCACTACATCCTGGGTGACAGGAAAGACAGGAAAGGAAAGGGAGAAAAGAAATTAAGATATTCTGCTGCCTGCGTTTCAAAGAGCCAGGCAAACATATCTGTTTTGCTTCATTTAGTTTTTCATCATTTCCTTCTTCCATAGAAAAACATGTTTTGAAACCTCTATTTAGCCTCTATTGAAACCTCTATTTAGGTGCAAAACACACACACACACACACACACACTAGTACACAAATAAAGAGGTGCATTGCAATAACTTCCAAAAGTTACTGTATAACTTTACCAATATCTTGATGTCCTTCAAAAGATTTCTCGTTAAGAACAATGAATAGGCTACATGAATCTAAAGAAGAATTTCACAAACATTCTGAAATTCTTCAAATTTGTCCTTTCTCTAATATCTAAGTAGACTTCTTGCTTCTAATTGTCTGTGCAGTTCTTATGAAGTCATTTCCTTTCAAGGAAAGTTAATGATTGAAAGTTACTATCCTATTAGCCAAGTGATTGATGTTAGATAATTGCATTGTGAAATATAGCGGCTACAAACAAGAGCCTTCTTTTTCTCACCAGCTTAACACTCTTTCCTAATGAAGAACCAGAATGTGAGTTCCCAAATGTTATTATTCACACTTTGTTTTACAACCAATACACTATATAAGAAAGAACAAAGGTGTCACTGATATATGAAGAATGCTAGTGTTAAACATGAACGTGGTCATATTTTCCACTAAATTTGGAATAACATTAATATATATAGCTCAGCTCTAAGGCAAATGCAACCAGATAAACTTCAACCATAATATACAGAGAAGGGGAATTATTGTGCATTTCACAATTAACAAGAAAATGCTTTTCAATACAATTGAAAAAGAAAGAGTTTGCTGATTTCTAGACCTCTTCAATTCAAGTCATTCGAAACCCCATATGTTAAACTAAGTATTGTACTAAGCATGTGAAATGCAAAACTTCAGTGACAGAATGTCTGCCCTGAAAGTGTAAATATGCAGTGCAACAAACAAGAGAGAGCCAGTGGAATAGGCTATAGCCCTGTGTGCAAATACTTTCCACAAACTGAGAGTAAAGGAATATCAGAATAGCAATAAGGATAAATAGAATTCTGTCAAACTAAGAAGGAAAAATAGATAATTCCAAGAGAATAGATTGCATAAAAGAAGCAGACACGGTGAAACTACCTGGAGCATTCACACAATGCTTTAAAATCCAGTGTAACTCACGTGGAGAGTGCATGGCAGCAAATGGTGGGAGACAAAACTAAAAGGAGGATTTGGGATACACTTTACTATTTAAATTACCAGCTCCATTTTAGAAAGATCATTCTGGCAGCAATTTGAGGAAGAAGTAAGAATAAAGATCAAGGATCATCATCAGATCTGCCTAGGAGTCTAAGCGGGAGGTGAGAGAGCCTGAGCAAATACAGTGAAGTCTGAATGGGGAGCAGAAGAACCAGAAAGGTAACGTCAAAATCAAAGGTGCCCAACTTCATGGAGACATTTAAGAACACAAGCAAACTTCAGCTTTAAAAAGTGTGTGATGCTATGAGAATTTGTATTTAATTCACTTACCAACATCTCTATGAGATAGCACCATTCCTGACTTGTAGAAAATGGTTGAAACCCAGACATCGAAGAGTTTGTAACACAAAGAAGATTCAAATCTAAAACCAATAGCTATACTATTATTCTGATACTCTTTTCTAAAAACAAAATAGTTTTTTGTTATATAGCCATACAAAATTCTAGGAAATGCTAGTTTTGCATTTGGGTGTATCTATCTGTCTATCTATCTATCTATCTATCTATCTATCTATCTATATATCTATCTATACCTATATAACTATCTTCCTGTATCAATCCTGTAGAGTTTGAGAAATTGTTATCTCTTATTCACAAAATTTCTTTAAAGTAACAGAAATATAGAAAATAATAATAATACTGACAGTAGGACTTCTGATTGCTTGTCTTTCCAATTCAGTCCTATTGGCTCTCTATGACTCCTTGCCAATCTAGACACCCATGTTCAGAAACTTCTGGAATGTCCTGACAAACATTCCATGTACTCTGGTTCCAGCATAAACTACTGCCACTCTAAAGTAACATTACCAAAACTCTGCCCCTTCTTCTACTTCTCATGCTGCAGAGAGTACCTCTGAAGCAACACAATACAACTTAGACCAGGCCCACTAAAAACGTATGATATCTCATTTCAATTGTATCTTTGTTACGACTTGGAAATGCTAACACTCATCAATGTATCTAAAACATTTTTGAAGTTAGAATACAAAAAGCAGTATTTAAAAGTATTTTAAATTTAATAGGTATTTATTACATCATTTCTAAGGTTAATAATAAGCTTGCATTTTTCGACTATTTGCAAGTTGTCAAACAGTGTTTGATGTACTTCACATGCATTATCCTATTTAATCCTCAGAGCTGATGGCATACTGCTGTAAGGACTAAAGCATAAACACAAAGAAAAGAAATGCCTCTGACCCAGCCTCCCATACTGAAGCCATGACTGTAAGTAAGACTTCAGACAAGACACCCCAATAAATCAATAGATTCATTATTATTATTCTTAGTCTGCATCTGGAGCCACAGAGGTTTAGAGGCATTAAACAAACATTTCAAGGTCACAGAGCTGATAGCTATCAAAACCAAAACTTAAAATAGTTCTACTTGAACCTAAGGTTAATTGTTATTTATATTATATTATTATTATCTGATATTCAAAGTCCCCCAAATCCTTACCATAGTATAAAATAAAAAATAGGAACTAAAATTGGCTTCAATTTACTGTTGCAGTTGCTTAAATAAGAGATAAATATATCAAGATAAACACAAAGATATAGAAGATGCTAATACAAGAGGTTTAAGAAAAGCATATTATTAATTAGAGAATGCACATATAATAATATTTATTTTTTCATTTAAAAGCTAATGGTCAGAATTGTCTACCTCTTCTTTCCTTTATCCAAGAAGTCCTCGAAATGACACAATGGGTTTTGCATGTTTTTAAAGTGTAAACTCATAATCTTGGGGAAAACCAGAGTTTCCCAGCAGCAGATTTTATATTTTAAGAAATTATTGGAAAATTAGGAGGTAGGTGTGGTATGTTTACTTGACATGAAAGATCAGAGGAAATTACAAATAAAGCCATACCAGAGAAGATTGTAGAAATACTCTCAAATGAGAGTTAATGATCAAGAGCAAGAGAGTATCTGCAAGGACTTAACATCTTTACCACTGTTAAGATCTTTATTCTGAGAAGCTAGGCAGCATAGGCAGTCTTGATTCTCAACCTCCCTCAAACATTTTCTAAACAGAGTAAAGTATCTGCTTAGAGAGAGATCCTATTCAGTAACTAAGGATGAAGATTTACAGGAGCAAAGCTAACTCCAGACCACTGCAGGGACTACAGAGGCAGAAACACAAAGAAAAGAAATGCATCTGACTCAGGCTCCCATACTGAAGCAGTGACTCTAAGTAAGACTTCAGACAAGGTGCCGCAATAACTCTAGCCAGTTGGATAGAGAACTCCTGTAGTGGGAAGATAAACACTCTCCCTTATTTATAATCACTCAGAGTTTTTAGCCATAACAAGAACACAGGTTCAATAACAAGGAAATATCAATAATCAAATATATTTGGGAAGAAAAAACATTGAATGAACATGTTTCAGAAAAGTAAAGGTTTCACATAAAGAAGAAGCCCTATACATGGGCCACATGAAAGTAATTGAGTTTAAAGAACTACATGTTCAATAGGCCCAACAGAAAGGAATATCTGACAGAAAGGAAAAGTTTCTTTCTTTAAAGAAATTAAAATAACATATTTTAAAGGGAAACAAAATCAACATGTTGAAGATTCGCTTAAACTGGAATTTCTGACTGAGATTTTCTATCTGAATGCTCAGCCAGTGGCAAAGTGATTGAATGAGAGAGAAATTAAGAAAAATGATGAGATGTATCTACAGGTTTCAAGATCCATATAAAATAAATTTATAAAATGAGAGTACAGAATAAATGGATAGAGAAAGATAAAGACATGGTTGAATAAATTTCCCTGAGTTGTAGGAAGACAGTCTTCAGATTGAAAGGGTTCACAGGTCTCTCATCAGAAAGAAAAAGAAAAAGAAACGAAAAAACAAAACCAAAAGTATTCAGTATATTTTAATGAGACAAATTTAGATGTATTTTTGTCAAGTGTCAGATTCCAAAAATAAGTTGAGAGAAAAAAAACACTAGGAAATCTTTGTCGTAAAGATTTTAAAAGCTGCTAAAAGATAACGCCTGCAAGGGTATTATTTAATTATTTTAAACTTAACAACATAAACCAGGAAAAAACTAGTTGTCCAATATAAAGTTTGAACTATACCGCAAAAAATTCTGGTAAAATTCGTAGATGATAAACTGATGAAAACAGAAAAGAAATTCAAAAAGATATTGCGAGATACAAGACACATTTTGGGGACAAATAAAAACAAAATTATATCTAAATAACTGTTTCTAAAAATGTACATTTAATTAATCAAAAATATACAATAGTATTACAGACAAAACAATCTTGGGGTAATTTATGGGAAGGAAAGAATAAAAAAGACGAATATTAAACATAATTTAGCATATCAATGAAAATAAAATTTAAGAAATAATGCTTTAAATGAAAAACGAGAAGTATTTTATGTTAATAAAAGTTTAAATCCACCAAAGAAATAGAAAAATGAGCATATTTTATATTAAAAGATTTAGCAATGAAATTTATAAAGCACAAAAATGTCAGAAGCACAAGAGAAAACTTAAAAATTTTATATAAATCCTAATTGACTTCAAAAAGCCTCTCACACAGAATAACAAACCAAGTATTGAATACATGAATAAAGAAAAATAGCATATGATTAACAAATATATTGGGCAACACAAGAAATCCCAGTAAGTTTCAAAAACTTAAAAATCCTACGTACCACATTACTTAACAAAATGCAATAAATCCACAGTAAAATAACAAAAGGATAGTCCCAAAGTATGTTCACTTAAAAATTCACTTATAATTAATTTTTTAAAAAAAATAAGATAACATAATTTAGAAATCAAAGGCAGATTGAATTTTGCCCAATTTATAAAATATAGTCAAAGCTGTTCTCAGCTAAAATAAATAATAAGCCAAAATTAATAAAATTTAAAATAAAAGCATAGATTTGATCAATAAAATATTTTAAATATAACTTTATTTGGGCTAGCAAAGATAATTTAGAAAATTTAGTAAAGATATAAATATCAAATATTACTAGGAATGTGAATGAATAAATGAATGAGTTCAGTGGGCATAAAGTAATTATATATAAATACATTTTAAAAATCTAGATATAGTGCATTAATTCCTAGCAATATGTAAAGCATAAGAATTTATCTAGAAGTAGAAAACCTGACTAGACTAATAAGTATAAAAGAAATTGAATAAGCCTTCAAAGATAAAGCCAGTACTTTTTATTAATATGATCTAGAAAAGAATACAGAATGTGCCTAATATTAAAAATGAGATTCGAGTCCTGATATGTCACACTAAAAATGCATTGTCTTAAACATTAAACAAAATAATATGATATAATAACATCAAACACTTTAAAAGTACATTTAAACCAGTATGAACTAAAATGGCTTGATATAAGATAAGAAATGAACACTTTTCCCATATATTGGCCAAATTTCTTTAAAAAATACAATTAGAAGGTCCCTCAGAAAACTAAAAATAGAGTTACCATATGATCCAGCAATCCTACTCCTAGGTGAATACCCAAATGGAAGGAAATCAGTATATCAAAGAGATATCTGCACTCCCATGTTTGTTGCAGCACTGTTCATAGTAGCCAAACTTTGGAAGCAACCTCAGTGTCCATCAATAGATGAATGAATAAAGGAAATTTGGTACTTATAAACAATGGAGTTCTATTCAACCATACAGAAGAATGAGATACGGTCATTTGCAACAACATGAATGGAACTGGAAGTCTTTCTACCAAGTGAAATAAATGAGGCACAGAAAGACAAACATCGTATGTCCTCACATATTCGTGGCATCTAAAAGTCAAAAACAATTGAACCTATAGAGATAAAGAGCAGAAGGAAGGTTACCAGAGGCTGGGAAAGGTAATCGGGTGGGTGGGGAGGAAGTGGAGATGGTTAACAGGTACAAAATAATAGGCACAATGAATAAGACCTAGTATTTGATGGCACAACAGGGGCGATACAGCCAATAATAATTGTACATTTAAAAACAACTAAAAGATTACAACTGGATTGCTTATAACACAAAGGATAAATGCTTGAGGGGATGGACACCTCATTGCACATGGTGTGATTATTACACATTGTACACCTGCATCAAAACATCTCATGTATCCCATAAACATACACACCTAATATGTATTCACAAAAATTAAAATTAAAAATTAAAAAATATATGTAATTAAAAGAAAACATTCAACTAAGCATAGTTAAAATGCTATAATACATAAGAATCAACTTAAAGAAGAATTTGAGGCATATATAATTTTTCAATCATCATAGAAGGAGAAAAGGAAAAATATTGTTTATATCTACTGTTGATAGTGTGTGAAAAAATGAATATCATCACATAGTTTTGGTAAGAGTGTGAAATTGTCCATCTTTTTTGAAAGGGATTTAGTATTGTCTATGCAAATGAAAAATGCATACATTTTGCTTTGGCAGTTTAACTTCTGACTGTGTGTGTGTATATATGTGTGTAGAAAGAGATTCACAACAGCATGGATTATAATGAAATACATGGAAACAGAGTCTGTTCAATGAACTGCGATGCGTTATGATAACTAAAGACAGAGCTATAGACACAATATTAAATGAAAAAGAGCAAGTTTCTTAATACTAGATATAGTATGATTCATTTATGTAAGTTCACATTGAGGTGCACTGAGCCCTCAGTTTATGCTTTATGATAAACATGTCTGTAGAAAGATTATCATTCTTGCTAGTTTAGTAAATATATCTGAAATATGTACTTTACCTTTGTTTCTAATGGTCACATGTAAAACTGAAGGATTTCAGATAATCCAAGTGCTTTTTTTTCAATTTATGTGCAAAGACTACTAGAAATTACATTCACTGAAATTAATTTCTAAGATATTTTTCCACTTTGGCTCTAACAGTAAAAGTTTGTCACTAGACTTATTCTATTACTCAGTATTTACTGACTATTATGAGCATACTAACATGATAAGCTCAGATTTTGTGCCAAACCTATGATGGACTTTCATTTGGTTGAATCACAAAATGAAACAAACACTTCTCTGATTTTAGTATGTGCTAATAAATCTCTAGATTGTTTTGCTCTCTGATCTTGTAATAAGCTGTTAATGTAGCAACTGAATATTTTGACTTTCTTCTGAGACAAAAGAGAAAACAAATAAATGATAGAAATTTTCTGCTTAACAGTGTTTTTATTGCTTTTCATTCAGTGTGTCATAAGATACATTTTGTGGAAAATGAAATTCTACAGAAATCGCTTCTCTTTATATCATATAAGTTAGATAATTCAAAAACTGCATTAACAAGTTACAAAAACTGTGAGCCTCTTTGATACTATCATAGTTTATAAATATACACTATATACAGTAGTTTATTTATTCAAATTATTGTTTTATTGGGGATTTGGGATATAGTTGGATAGCTCAGAAGAGAGTCTGGGCAATTGGTAGGCATTGGATTTGAGAAAAACCTAGTGAAAGTTATTGTTAACAGGATAGAAATTCAATAGTTCCCCTCTTCTGGGTATCTCTGGAAAATAAACTGACATCAGGAAATGTTGAAAACAATTCCATTTGTAGAATATAGCTGTCTGGTACCCCATTGTGTCATTATAGTCTACAACGATTTACAACATATAGTTTAAACGAGTGACTAAATAAATGTTTTCCTAAATTAATAAATAAACAAACTGATGACCAGCAACATAGAAGAAGAAATACCTTACCTTTGAGTACATATATATGCAATACAATAATTATTTAGAAAAATTCATTGCATTTAATACACGAAATAGGGTATTGAACATCAGGACTTCCTTGAGTCATATTAGTCTTCTCAGACACACAGGGTAGATTTCTAAACTTCTGTTTTCCTACCATTTCAACTAAAAAGTCATCCAGGAAATCTGTAATTTTAATCTTCCTGATGTGAATTGTATCTAATACAATGTTTTACAAATGTCTTGTGATACTGCCCTAATTCTGACCCTTTTCATTCTGTCTTCATGATTACAATAGTTTCTGATCTCATCTTCCCACTCTATTAATTTTCAAGTATATCCTTTTCCTTACTAAGTAGTATATTCCTAGAAGGCAATGCCTATCATGTCACACCTGTCTTTAAGATCATCTCCTACCTCCACACAGTAACAATCTTACCATGGCAAACACAACTGCCATTATGTTGACATTAACTGACCTTTTGATGGTCTTTTTTTCTAAACAAGGTCCTCATGAAACCTGCATTAAAATTACAGTGGAAAAGAATCTACCGTGTCATTTTATTACTAACATTTTTCTAATCTTATATCTTTTTCCAACATTATCCATCATTTATTCATTAATTCAACATGAATGTGGTAACTGCACTAGGCCAGGCACTATATTTGGTATTAAAGACGTTAAATATTAGGTTAGGTCTCTACTGTAAAATAAACATGATCAAATAAGAAAAACAAATAAACCAAAAACGATAATTCAATATGATTCTTGAATAATTTTTCCCTCCAAACTTAGTAAAATTTCTTATGCAATAAAAACTTTCTTGAAATTTTATGTTGAAATGAAACTCTCTTTTCCTTTTTCTGCTATACCATGTTATTTATCTCTCTATTAAGGTATCTATCTAATTCTCCTTTGCAATATACTTATTTCATTCATTTGTTAAGTGAATATTTCACCGTTTAGTGTTTCCTAGATGTTTCTTGTGTGCCCCCTACTGGCTCATCAATTCTTTTAGGATAAATCCTATGTCTTGTATTCATTTCATCATGTCTTGAAAAAGTATAATATTATATTTTCAGATTTAAAAAGTAAATAAATCATGTAAGTATACACTGGAAGATGACGTGATTATAAGAAGACTATTAGTCATAAAGGTGTATATCTCTAATAAGAGTTAATTTGAAGTTGTTGCTTTGCAACAAATGCATGCCCAGAAAAACCCAGTGTTGCCCACACACTGCTCTAAATAAGAATGCACCTAATGCATTATGCTTAGTTTGAACTTCACAATTTAAGGGCCAAATTGAAACCAAAAAAATGTGTATGCGAAGATATATAAATAGAATGATAAAGCTTTGGAATATTAGGATATGGGAGAAGACTTGGAAAGTTAGAGAAATGAAAAATGTTTATCTGTAGAAAAAGAAGCAGGATGGAGAGGGAATGAATTGCCATCTTTAAATTTCATATATCCAGACAGCAAATCTACAATGAATGCAAAATACATAATGAAAAGGTAGTCAGAATTTTATTTTAATCTGCTGAGTGTCATGTAAAGGCTAAACACTGAATAGGAATTCCTTAATTGCAATATTGAGGTAGAAGAAAGATATTGAACTAAATTATTTCTAAGACACTTTTCAAGTCAGAGTCTAGGATAATTAGCTATAGCTTAATTTTCCATTGTCCTTTTATTTTAGGTTTTTATTGTTTTTATCTTAGCTAGAAAGAGTGGTTTATAAGTAAATATATTTTTGTGTTATTGTGCTAAGTAGTGTTTTCAAATGTACATTAATGGAGCACAGATTTTTCAGAGGTAAAAAAGTTTTCTAATAAATTAATGAGTCATTAAAATGTATGAATGTCTACAAGGTGTTCATCAATTATATAATCAATCATAATCGAAGGTGCACTTTGGTTTCACATATAAGTTTCCTTCCTAATGTAAGTACTGGTCTAATTGTGAAGATGGGATATATTTAACATAGCTAAATAATAAATCCATGCACGACAGCAAATACTCTACATGTTTGATTTTTTTGCCATTTTCTCACTTTTAACAACAACATTTATCATATTTATATAATATCAAGAAAAGTACTATTTTAAAAACAGAATTACAAAACTCTACAAAATTTATTTTTGTATATGATGTGACATTAATGTGTTTGGTGGAGAGAATGAATAAGAAGACTTAAAGAGTAAAGAAAAAACACAAGTAATGAGAGAAGCAACATGATAAAGACATCTGTAAAGGAAGAGTCAATGACACGTGTTCCAAAAATCAATAGAAGAAGCAATCCATTGAGGGACTCCAATAATTACCTTGGGCAACACAACTATGTTGAGTCTGAATTTTCTTATCTTTGTAGGCAAGACATTGGCACAGATTACCTGAAACGTTCCTTTGAACTCTAAACATATAATTGTACAAAATTATCTCTGCTTTCACCATCAAGTAAAATACATTTCAAATGCTTTGCAAAGAAGGCAGACTTTCCTCTTATGAAAGGAAAAATATATCGCTGTTATGGCTTTGCGGATATCTTGTCAACTGTGTATTCCAGTTTTGAGACTTTTTTTCTTAATAGCTTCTCCTTTATTTTAACAGTTATTAATGTTTCTGCTCTAAAAATCCCTGTGTTTCTAGAAAGCTAATCATTGTCAGACCTTCTTTTGCTGTTTGTTTTGTATTTTTTAATTTTACTTTAAGTTCCAGGATACATGTACAGAATGTGTCGTTTTGTTACATAGGTATACATGTGCCATGGTAGTTCGCTGCACCCATCAACCCGTCATCTAGGTTTTAAGCGCCGCATATATTGGGTATTTGTCCTAATGCTCTCCCGTCCCTTGCCTCCCATCCCACAACAGGCCCTGGTGTGTGATGTTTCCCTACCTATGTCCATGTGTTCTCATTGTTCAACTCCCACTTATGAGTGAGAACATGGCGATGTTTGGTTTTCTGTTCCTGTGTTAGTTTGCTGAGAATGGTGGCTCCCAGCTTCATCTATGTCCCTGCAAAGGATATTATCTCATTATTTTTTATGGCTGCATAATATTCCATGGTATAAAAGAAACTATCATCAGAGTGAACAGGAAATGTACAGAATGGGAGAAAAATTTTGCCATCTACCCATCTGACAAAGGTCTAATCTGGAATCTACAAGGAACTTAAAAAAATTTACAAGAAAAAACAATGCCATCAAAAAGTGAGAGAAAGATATAAACAGATGGTTCTCAAAACAAAACATTTATGTGGGAACAAACATGTGAAAAAAAGCTCATCGTCACTGGTCATTAGAGAAATGCAAATCAAAACCACAATGAGATATCATCTCATGCCAGTCAGAAAGGTTATTATTAAAGTCAGGAAACAATAGATACTGGCAAAGCTATGGAGAAATAGGGATGCTTTTACACACTGGTAGGAGTTTAAATTAGTTCAACCACTGTGGAAGACAGTGTGACAATTCCTCAAGGATCTAGAACCAGAAATACCATCTGATCCAGCAATTCCATTACTGGGTATATACCCAAAGGATTATAAATCATTGTACTGTAAAGACACATGCATACTTACGTTTGTTGCAGCACTGTTTACAATAGCAAAGACTTGGAAGCAACCCAAATGCCCATCAATGATAGAACAGTTTTGAGATTATACGTTACCTTTATTTCTGGCCTTTCCATTGTTCACTTTTCAGTCATTTCATTGCTTATTAACAACAGAGAGCTTGAAGGGAATAGACCCTGTGGTAAAGTGAAATCAGAAAATGCTGCTACTTGGTCCTTTTAAAAACATAAGAGTATGAAACACATTAAAATGAAATCTTTGAACTAATCATGAACTAAACATTTGTCTTATCTTTACTGTGGATAAATAAGATTTGGCTATGAAGACTGCAGAGCATCTTGATGAAAATTTCCTTCTCAATATCTAATGATAATGTCAACAAAAAACTTTGAAATATAAACATAATTACATAATTATTGACGTATTTAGTCATTAGAATTTTGCCTAATAGGCAGTTGGGCACGGTGGCTCACGTCTGCAATCCCAGCAGTTTGGGAGGCCCAGGCGGACAGATCACAAAGTCAGGAGGTCGAGACAGTCCTAGCTAACATGGTGAAAGCCCATCTCTACTAAAAATACAAAAATTAGTCAGGCGCGATGTCAGGTACCTGTAATCCCAGCTACTCGGGAGGCTGAGACAGGAGAATCGCTTGAACCCGGGTGGCAGAGGTTGCAGTAAGCCAAGATCATGACACTACTCTCCAGCTTGGGCAACAGAGTGAGACTCTGTCTCAAAAATAAAATAAAATAAAATAAAATAAAATAAAATAAAATAAAATAAAATAAAATAAATAATAAAATAAAATAAAATAGAATACAATAGAATTTTGCCTATAAGAATTTAGTGTTGGTCCCTAAGGAAAGCCATGTATTTAAAAACTGATTGTAATTGAATCCCTAAAGATGAAACAAAGTAAGCAAATTATAAAAGAATTAATTCTAAGAAAATATGACTTCTTCTGATTGTGATATAATATAGAGACATATTACCTGAACATGCAGACATATGATGTATGTATTCTAAGTTCTATTAGTATTTCTAATACAATTATATTTGAGCACCATAGTAACAAACACAGACATGAATAAAATATGCCAATCTGATTTATAGGCTTATATGTAGAATACATCATAATATAATTTTTGAATAGATCTTTGCTTTGTATGAAGTAAGATTTGGATTGATAAAATATTTTGTGTTCATATAATTTGAATGCTCATTAATGACAGTTCAGGAATTATAAAAATATTAAGATTTTCTGAACGGAACATCATAAAAATTGTCTAATGATCTTTGTATGGCACCATTAGCATCTAAAATATGTGTGTGTATATATAGAAAACACTTTTTTTTTTTAATTATACCTTAAGTTCTGGGATACCTGTGCAAACCGTGCAGGTTTGTTACATAGGTATACACGTGCCCTGGTGGTTTGCTGCACCCATCAACCCGTCATCTACATTAGGTATTCCTCCTAATGCTATCCCACCCCTAGCCCTCCATTCCCCGACAGGCCAGTATGTGATGTTTCCTCCCTGTGTCCATGTGTTCGCATTGTTCAACTCCCACTTATGAGTGAGAATATGTGGTGTTTGGTTTTCTGTTCCTGTGTTACTTTGCTGAGAATAATGGTTTCCAGCTTCATCCATGTCACTGCCATGGACATGAACTCATCCTTTTTTATGGCTGCATACTATTCCATGGTATATATGTGCCACATTTTCTTTTTTTCTTTTTTTTTTTTTTTTTTTTTTTTTTTTTTGGGAGACGGAGTCTCGCTCTGTCACCCAGGCTGGAGTGCAGTGGCCGGATCTCAGCTCACTGCAAGCTCCGCCTCCCGGGTTCACGCCATTCTCCTGCCTCAGCCTCCCAAGTAGCTGGGACTACAGGTGCCCACCACCTCACCCGGCTAGTTTTTTGTATTTTTTAGTAGAGACGGGGTTTCACCGTGTTAGCCAGAATGGTCTCGATCTCCTGACCTCGTGATCCGCCCATCTCGGCCTCCCAAAGTGCTGGGATTACAGGCTTGAGCCACCGCGCCCGGCCCCACATTTTCTTTATTCAGTCTATCATTGATGGACATTTGGGTTGATTCCAAGTCTTTGCAATTGTGAACAGTGCTACAATAAACATACATGTGCATGTGTCTTTATAGAAGAATGATTTCTAATTCTTTGTGTATTTACCCAGTACTGGGATTGCTGGGTCAAATGGTATTTCTAGTTCTAGCTCCTTGAGGAATTGCCACACTGTCTTCCACAATGGTTTAACAAATTTACATTCCCACCAGCAGTGTAAATGCATTCCTGTGTCTCCAAAGCCTCTCCAGCATCTTTCGTTTCCTGACGTTTTAATGATTGCCATTCTAACTGGTGTGAGATGGTATCTCATTGTGTCTTTGATTTGTGTTCCTCTAATGACCAGTGATGAGATTTTTTTCATATGTTTGTTGGCTCCATAAATGTCTTCTTTTGAGAAGTGTTTGTTCATATCCTTTGACCCCTTTTTAATGTTTTTTTTTCTTGTAAACATTATTGGTGTGTAGAAACACTACTGATTTTGATTTTGCTTCCTGCAATTTTACTAAATTCATTTATTAAATTTAAGAGAATTTGGTGGAGTCTTTATGTTTTTCTAAATATAAAATTATGTCATTAGCAAACAGGAATAATTTGACTTACACTTTTCCAATTTAGATCCCCTTTATTTTTGTATTTTTCTTACCTACTTGCTCTAGCTAGGACTTCCTAGCGTGAATAGTAATGGTGAAAGTGGGCATCCTTGTCTTGTTGCACTTCTTCGAAGAATGCTCTTGACCTTTCCCTATTCAGCATGATGTTGGCTATGGGCTTGTTGTATATGGCCTTAGTTATTCTAAGATATGCACCTTCTATGCCTAGTCTGTTGAGAGTTTTTATGATGAAGGGATGATGAATTCTATCAAATAGTTTTTCTGCATCTATTGAGGTGACTATATGGTTTTGTCTTTCATTCTGTTTATGTGATGTATCACATTTATTGGTTTGCATATGTGGAACTATCCTTACATGTCCAGTATAAAACCCACTTAATCATGGTGTATTATCTTTTTGATGTGCTGTTGGATTTGGATTGCTCATATTTTGTTGAGGATAGTTGCATCTGTGTTTATCAGTGATATTGATCTGTAGGTTTCTTTTTTTTATCATGCCCTTTTCTAGTTTTGATATAATGATGATACCGGTCTCGTGGCATTAGCTAGGGAGAATTTCCTCCTCCTCTATATTTGAAATAAGATTCTTACTACAACTAAGCTATGCAGACCTATCAAGAATGAATTCAAGTTTGAGACATCATTAAGAAGAGGGCTCACAGGACTAAAGTTTGGTGAAGGAGACAGTCTGTCAGTGTCTGGATTTTAGAAATGTGTTACAAGCTTGATCATTACTCTTTTATTTTGATTGTATATGTGCAGTATTATATTGCTGTAAACATTGTCTCCTACATTCTAAAATTTCTGAAACAGGGTTGCAGCTAAATATCGAAGTGTACATTTAATGTTATAATCTTTTTTTCTCTGGAAAAATATAATACATGAACAAAATAATATATTCTTAAAATTTTTTAAGTGATACTTATTCAGTATCATAAAATTCTTCTTCTCTATTGAAAATGAAAAAAATCTTAGGAATGTTAAAGCTGATTATCAGTTATATAAAAATAAGAGATTTGCCTATTAAACAAAGCAATCTTTAATATAAATTCAAGATTACATTTTTTTTCTTCTATCAAGTGGGTACGGTAAACACAGTAAGTAGTTAAGAATACTGTCTTTAGAGCCATAAGATGAAGTTTTAAATTCTTAATCTGATAAGTGCCTCTTAAAGGATGTAAATACCATCTTGGAAAAATGCCCCAATCATTTTAAGTATCAAATGTAATATAAAGATAATAGTATATTATTTCTAGGATTGTGGTTAAAATTGAACATAATATTTTTTGAAAAAACAGTATGGTATTTCATTAATACTAATACCTCAATATATGTTTAATTATTAAGATCAACCTGTGATGGCATTATTTGACCATGAATAAAAATGTACTTTAAACGTCTAAAGGATCATTGTAATGTAGATGTTGACGAATACCTCATGTTTGTATCTATGAAAAAGAAATAGATAAGATTATCTGAAGGCAGAAACAGTAGAATTCATCAAGAAGTGATTAAACATCGAAAGACACACTTCTCATCCACTCTTTCTCAAGAAGCTATTTAAGTCAAAATATAGCTCTCTGTCCAGAAACATTTATGTCTATGCATTTTCAGATAATTGCCTGGACCCATACTTTGAATTTTCTTTCCACAAAGTGTACAATGTATATAGTCTCTCATGAAGCTGTAGTGAGTGACAGGGAGAATCCTGTACCACCAGAAACTGGTCTGTATGCTACACTGTAGACGCCAATGTCGGCTGCTAAATAAAGAGGCATACAAAAAAAAAAAGTCAGTCCAAAGGAGCAAAGGCAAGCTCTGTGACTAGCAGCTAAAAATAACTTCTAAAGGTGAGGGCTGGGAAAATCCCCTGAGACAAGATTACGAATCTAGATTTGAAGTAGACAGCCTTTTTATAAAATGCCAGTGGAAGAGCTCTTGGTGAGACAGAAGGCTGTTACGGACTCTGAACTAGTCGGACAAGTTAAACAAGTGGTAGTCTTAGGAAAAGGGTATAATAATTCTAACTACAAGGTATTGAAGAATGTTTCACTTATCACTTAACAAGAAATACCTTAAAGAATAGGACACAGCTATAATGTGAAACTTTGTTCTTTCTGTAGGAAGAAAATAAAATGAAATGCATTAAGGGAATGCCGTGTGACTTTAGCGAACAATTTCAGCAGAAAAATTTGCCTGATATTAGCCAGCAAGACTGGAAATTAAGATGGAGGCATTGGCCTGTTGCGGCGGCTCACGCCTGTAGTCCCAACACTTTGGGAGGCCGAGGTAGGTGGATCACAAGGTCAGGAGATCGAGACCATCCTGGCTAGCACGGTGAAACCCCGTCTCTACGAAAAATACAAAAAAAACTAGCCGGGCGAGGTGGCGGGCGCCTGTAGTCCCACCTACTGGGGAGGCTGAGGCAGGAGAATGGCGGGAACCCGGGAGGCGGAGCTTGCAGTGAGCTGAGATGGCGCCACTGCACTCCAGCCTGGGCGACTGAGAGAGACTCCGTCTCAAAAAAAGAAAAAAGAAGAACAACAAGGTATTGAGGCCGGGTGCAGTGGCTCACACCTGTACTTCCAGCACTTTGGGAGGCCAAGGTGGGCCAATCACCTGAGGTCAGGAGTTCAAGACCAGCCTGACCAACATGGCAAAACCCTGTCTCTACTAAAAATACAAAAATTAGCCGGGCCTGGAGGCACCCGCCTGTACTGAGCGGCTACTCAGGTGGCTGAGGCAGGAGAATCGCTTGAACCCAGGAGGTAGGGGTTGTTGTGAGCTGAGATTGCGCCAGTGCACTCCAGCCTGGGTGACAAAGTGAGACTCTGTCTCAAAAAAAAAAAAAAAAAGCATTGAGTTTGCTTAAGTAAAATTACAATTTATAATGATTTATGGTATACTCTTGGCTTAAAAGAAGTGATTTTAACTTGGTTTGGGTTTTAAAATTTCAATTGTGTGTCAAATTATCTGCATGCCAATACTTTTTATTTGTTCATAAGTTAGACATTTAATGCATGGACTTCTCGCTTTAATTTTACCCCTGTGGCTCATGTTAATCCAGATTCCTAATTTACCACTTCCATTAATTTTAGTAGCTACATATATCATGACACAGTTCCCACTACCACTTTATTTATTCCACTTCCCGATCCACCCTTCATAAGCACTTGCCTGTCTTCCCTTCTTCTATAGAGTCCTTGAACATAATTTTCTCAATCAAACATGTTCTTAACAAACTAACAAGATACATTTTCATGTGTTTGATATACTTTGCTTGTTTTGTTTTGGTTTTCCCAGAAAATTTCTGCTTCAGGCATGACTACACAGACCAGCCTGAGGCAAAGGTAAACAAATTAATGTGAAAAAGGAGAGGAAAAAATACATGGAAAACAGAATACAAATCAGCATTTCAGTACATTATCGTGGCCTTATTTGCTTTTTATCTGAAAGGAAAATTCTTATTTCTTCTCTGCTCAACTGTTACTCTCACTACTTCACTTCTGACACCAAATGTGTGAGCTTTTTCTAAAAACTTCAACTTAATCCTCTAGTAAACACTAACTGGGTGTACTTCGATTTAATCAAATTCTAAAACTAACCAGAGTTAGCACAGACCCCACAGGCACGTTAAGAACTCAGTCTCAGAAGACAGCCTTCTATTTCCAATGTCAGTCGCAAGTCTAAATTGTCACCTGTGCTTCTAATTGGCTATAAATTGGAGATTCTCATAAACCCCTCCTCAGGCACAATAACTTGCAAGTATGGCTCCCAGGGGTCCGGAAAACAGTTTATTCACTAGATTACCAGTTTACTGTAAAAGGTACAACTGAGGAACAGCCAGCCAGGAGAGATGAAGAGGTATCTGTAAGAGAACTTTCATGCTTTGTCAGATGCACCACCCTTCCAAGACCTGTGTGTTTTCACCAACCTGGAAACTCTCCAAGCTCATCCTTTGGGGTTTATATGGAGGTTTCATTAAGTAGGCATGATCAATTACACCATTGGCCATTGGTGGTTCAACCAATCTCCAGCCATTCTTCTCTCCCTGAGGTGAGTGTGGAATGGGGAGGAAGGTTCCAAACACCTAATCACATAGTTGCTTCTCCTCTCAACCAGCTAACTATCTTTGGGGACTTTCCATAAATGGCCTCATTAACACAAACTTAGGTCAGTTCAAAGGGTCTTGTTATGAAGAACATAACAATTCTCCTTTTATCTTTATCACTTTTATCACTTAGGAAATTCCAAGAGTTTCAGGAGCTCTGGGTCACAAATGGGACAAAGACCGAATACATGTTTCTAATTATAAATCACAATATCACAGTCTTATTTAAAGTAGGGCGACAGCTTTGACTCAAATTAGAAAAGCCTTTCCTTCGGACCTAGTGGGCCCTGTTGATCCAAGAGGTTTCTACTTTCTATTTGATTGTTGGCATTACTTCATGTGATCCATTTACTTTCTGCATTCATATTATACATATATTGGGTCAACGATGAGTGACCTTCACATTTCCTTTTCTGTCATCAGAAATCTAATTGACCTGTTTCAGTATTTAGGGAATTTCTTGAGATAAACTTTTACTTCACTGAATCAATTTTACTCGTTTCTGCTACTTAATAGCTCCCATTAAGTTATTTTTTAAATATTTATTTATTTTTGAGATGGAGTCTCTCTCTGTCGCCCATGCTAGAGTGCAGTGGCGTGATCTCGGCTCACTCAACCTCCACCTCCCAAGTCCAGTTGATTCTCCTGCCTCAGCCTCCAGAGTAGCTGGGATTAGAGGCATGCATAGCTAGTCTGGTCTGGAACTCCTGACGTCAGGTGAACCACTCATCTCAGCCTCCCAAAGTGCTGCGATTACAGGCATGAGCCACATTAATTAATTTTTAAAAATTTAACTTTTTAAATCTTTATTAATTATTATGTCCTATCAGAATTTTTAATGGATTGACACTTTTGACCTCATTGAGATTACAAAAACGGATATTTTTAGAAACTTTCTCCTGTTTATCAGCATGTTCCTTTTCTATTTTGTTTATTTGTTTATTTTTCTGAAAGATTTAAGGGATACTGGATATATTGCATAGTTGTGAAATCTATTTTTTAGTTTTTGGTTTCTTTAAGAGGTTAATATTTGGTTGTTCATATTCATATCAACTGCCTTCTTTAGAATATACATATGTGTGTATATATATGTATATATATATATGCCAAATAATTTTCTCTTTGCTTATTCTTTCAGAAGGAAGTGTGTCTTTGGACTCTCATTATAATTAAGATAGTCCTTTTAGAGTTTTTTTGGGTGTAGTTTAAAAAATTAGTCTTACATGAAGAGGGAAGAGGAAGGATTATTTTTTCTGCATTCTCATATTGATAATCAGGAACTGTGTTTTTCTGTGAAGCACTGATGTATGGAGAAAATATCCTCAGGGAACCGTGTGCTGATGGAATGCACAATCACTGCTGTGGGGATTAATTTTGATAGTTGGGAGTTAGTTTGGGGGCAAAACTCTCCCCTCTAATGGGCATATCTGATCTTGTGGAGAGCCTGTATCAGTAGTAACCACTTTTACAGGGCTCTCTGTGCCTCTAACGAGAGAATAGATTGTCTTCTCTCACAATTACCTTTGAGAATACATTGGGCCCACCTGGATAATGCAAAATAATCTTCCCATTTCAGGATCCTAAATTTAATCACATCTGCAAAGTCACTTATGCCTTGTAATATAACATAGTCACAGGGATTAGTAGGTGGACATCTTTGTGAGACAATTATGGTGTATGTCACAGCGACATTTATAATATAACTGTAGCTTAAACAAATGTTAACATCATAAAACAAAAAGACACTGAGGATTCACTGCAATTTAAGAAGACGAAAGATACACAAAAAGTAAGTGCAGTGCATGATCTTG
The DNA here is from genome assembly GCF_047675955.1 of Chlorocebus sabaeus. Classification (NCBI taxonomy): domain Eukaryota; kingdom Metazoa; phylum Chordata; class Mammalia; order Primates; family Cercopithecidae; genus Chlorocebus; species Chlorocebus sabaeus. The sequence continues at coordinate 42,473,692 of NC_132913.1, forward strand.
GATTAGACCTGGCACCAGAAAAAAATTGCTATAAAATATTATCAGAATAATTGACATAATTTAAATAATTGAACTATGATTATGTTAATGAATGTTCTTGTTCTGAGGAAAAAAATGCACAGAATTATTTAGGAATAAAAAGGCATACTGCAGCAACAGACTCCCAAATGTATTGATAATAATAATAAATAAACATAAAGAAGAAATGACAGAGTAAATTTGGTAAAATGTCAATAATTGGTTAATCTATTAAAGAGATGAAGGAGTTCCTTGTGAGAATTTTTGCTAATTTTTCTGTATCTTTGAAATTATTTCCAAATAAAACTACATAAAATATACTTTCCAAAAGATCTCTTACATTATGAAATTATCAGGTAAGCTCTTTCTTTTCAGCACATATACAAACAGGGTTAAACAGATATTATCTTTACGACACATCAACTGAGGATGACAGGAAAAGTAGATAAATGAGGTTCAGATGAGAAGGGAGTAGAGTCAAATATGTTCAGGGTTGGTCCCTAAAGTGAGGTTGACTTTCTGTCCAGTGAGATGGTACTATATCGGACTGTGAGGTCAGTGATAAATTAGACCTTCTTTCTGAGCTTTAGAGTATTTCAGAAGATTTTTTCAGTAGTGGAGTAACATGATAGAAGCAATAATTAAGGCATAAGTGTTGGTGATGGATTAGAGGAAAGTAACTTTAGAATTTGGCAGCTATGGAAACTTACAACATGCTATATGGCTTTTTTAGCATTCTAATTTTGCGATGGTAAGAATCGAAGCTTGTATATCAGCAGGTGGCCTGGAGAGGAAGAGATATGGAGTTATTACAAAAAGGAATCTATAGTACTTGAAAACAAGCAAGAAACAGCAAGACAGAGGAAGATGAAACTAAGAAGAATAAGACTTTTTTGTTTTCAGTTTCGATAACGAAGCAAATAATGGAACCGATGACAGGAAAATTGGTATGTGAAGATGATTAATTTGCTATTTGGCATTATAAGGCTTACTGAATGGTAAGATAGATAATAAAAGATAATCAGTAAGATATTGCAGGTGTAGGACCTGATCTCAGTAGATACAAAAGGAAGTTCAGTTATAAAACTTAGTCAGCAGAAAACGCCTACTGATTCTGATAACTCACATTAACATTAGGCCTAGAGTTATTTGATGTTATGGAAACACGGAAAATCTAATATGGTAAGAAGAGAAATCTATTTTAACTTAATCTATTTCCATACTTACACTGCAATAAGCTGTCATTTTATGCTGTTTAAAGTTTCCATTTCAAGATAAAATGGATTTTGTATGTATAATTTGTCTCTAATTTTATCATGTACTGTTATTTTAAAGCAATGTGTCAGTTCTATTTTAATCAAAATTTCATAATTTTAGAACCTGTGTAAAAATTAACTACAAAATCTATGAAATTACACTCGAGTTGTCATCAGTAATTCCTCCTGGTACTTTTTAGAAAAAAAATTCATTCATTCCCTCCTCCAAATATGCGATATAAATTCTACTCTGTTAATGGGTTCTGCAAAACTGATGATTATGGCTTAGCAGTTAAATACTCTGTAGGGATTTTTCTTCTTTTTCACATATCCTAGTTCTATAGCCCCCTGAAGAACTTCCAACTGAAGAAAAAGTTCTGTTTTTTGTTTTATCTATCTATGCTTCTAATTAAATCCAGTGGACTGCTCTCCATGGGATCCCATAGTTGTGTAGCATCCTTTAAAAACAATAGCCTCCATCATCATAGACATTTATTGAGCACTTGCAATGTATTAAATGTCGTATTAGTGGATGATAATTTAACAGATGAGAAAGTACAGTGTATTTGTTTCCTTCTGCTTCTGTAACAAATTGCCACAATCATAATCCCTTATAATACTGCAGAATTACACTCTTACAGTTCTGGAGATCAAAAGTCTAAAAACAAGGTGTTAGTAAGACTGTGCTCCTTTAGGACGCTTCATGGAAGAATCTTTTTCTTTACCTTTTCCAGCTTCTAGAAGTCATCTCATTCGTTGGCTCATGGCTCTTCCTCCATCTCCAAAGCCTATCACTCCTACCTCTGCTTCTGTCCCAACTCCTTTTGCCTTTGACTTTTTTACCTCTCTGCTAAAAGGACCTTGTGATTACATTAGGCTTACCTAGATCCAGGATAATATCTTTAATTTATTCACATCTTCAATGTCCCTATTACCATTAAAGATAACATATTCACAGGTTCTGGAAATTAAGAAGTAGACATCTTTGGTCTCAAACTCCTGACCTCAAGTGATCCATGCACCTCTCCTCCCAAAGTACTGGGATTACAGGTGTGAGCCACCGCACCTGACCTAGAAGTAGACATCTTTGGGAAGCCATTATTCTGTCTACCACACATCAGTCAGAGATATAAATATCTTGCCAGTGTCACCCAATTTCTTACAGAGCAGAGGTCCGAACAAACTCAGAATTGTGTAACCACAAATCATGTGCACCCAATCGCTACACCCTCCTGTCCTCCCGGATAGGTCTTATAGTCTCCATCTTCTGAGACTCCCTATCTACATCAATTCCCAACAATAGTGCCACAAAACACATATACTTCATATAATGAGGACTTTAGAAATGCAATCACCATAAGAACACATGTTTTATTCCTTCAAGAAAATCTGGGCATATACTACTTGTCTATAAGCCTTACTATGCTTTGTTGGGGTCCGTGCCGGGGGTGGTGGAGAATGAAAGAACACACAAAGACAAAGACACACAGAGAACATGGCGGCCGCACTCAGAGCCTCCGCCTCACTTTATTTATACTCCATAAACCCCACGTCAGCTGAAAGAATGCAATGCAAAACAAACTTTCTTTTCCCACATGTAACCTTCTACTCAGTTCCTTGTTTCTATGCTCTTTCTTATCTGCTCGCCTTCTTGGTGCCTACAGGAGTTCATTAAAAGTTCAATTGGAGATACTGTCCTTGAGCCCTATCTATTCTCAGCATACTGTTTTCAAAGGCCCCTGCATTTCCCCCCTTTTTATTTTGTTTTGCCTCAATCCTAAAAAGGTTGCCCAGATTTGTTCCTGTGTTTTTTTTTGTTTTTGGAGGCGACGGAGGGAGCATCGAATTACCAAAAGAAGTAGACTCAATCCAAGTGTCTAAAGCAATATACTTCCAGAGATTGTAGAAATCTATGTTTTCATCTGGGTCCATGGGTTAAAGGCAGCAAGACGCTGCCCCAGTTCCTGCAGGGTTACAGTTCCAGACAACACATGTAATTGTTGTCGAAATGCTTCGGAAATGTTTTGAGTGAGCTCTTGAATGTCCAAACTAATATTTTTATGGCCTACTAATAATTTTCAGATTACAGTCCAATTTTGAGAGATGTTAAAAGGCACAGGCGTTACACAAAATTGAGTGGAATTCCAATCACATTGTAATGTTATCCGAGTATAAGTACAGTGAGCTGATCTCCAAGCCATGTCAATGCTTGCTCCATGTTGTCCAATCTTTCAGCAAGTTGAGAATCAATATTTTGTTGTTGAAGCCATAACCGGTGAGATTGTTTATGCCATTGCTGCACAAATTCAGCATTTTGTATGCTTTGATGAAGAGCGAGCCCTGCTACAGCCTGTTTATGCCATTGCTGCACAAATTCAGCATTTTGTATGCTTTGATGAAGAGCGAGCCCTGCTACAGCCTCAGTGGAGGCGATGGCAACAAGACTCATTACCGAGGCAGTTATAAGTCCAAGGGCACGGCGGGTTCGTTGAAGAGAAGTCCAAATATAAGTTTTAAGACATGATGCCCCCCATGGTCGCGTAAGGTTAACAGGTAACCAAATTTCCTTACGAGTCTTGAGGATATAAATATCCCCAGCAAAGTTGTGCCACCAAGAATGATTGAGGCAAGACAAAAATGTACACATATCTGTACAATTAACAATTCCCGTATTATTATCCCATGTCAAATTTCCTGCTAATAATAGGTAGGGCTTACGGATACAAGCAATAATATATTGGGAGGTATTCCGATATAACTGAATATGAAGAGTTAGTTGGGTTAGAAAGATTAAGGGACATATTCCCCACAAAAGTGCTAATAGCATCACCTGCAGCTAACAACTTCCAAAGATGACTCTGTACTTGTAAAGAGTGTCTAAGATGCGGTATAGGTGGCGACAGGCCTCCTTCACGCCAAACCAAGGTTTTATTACCATTAGCAGCAATACTTTTATTTACCCGGTGCCATTTCAAAGGTATGTGACTAAATTTTGTTTGAAAATCACCGTGCACACTCTAATCAGTTATTTGCATCTCATTATATTCTAATAAAATTCGGGGTTTAGTTCCCCTACATTGTTGCCATTCCAACACCTCTATTTTAGGGGAAACCTCTGGAATAGGACAAACAGGTAAAGAATTAGGAATAGTCTCATTACTGTATACAATATGATTATACTGAAAGCTTCTAGTTACAATAATAACAGTATTAGCAGCCACATGACTATGATTATAGCGAACAGCCCAAGCTTCATGCGATTTTTGGAGACAATGAGGACTATTTCCCATACATATTGGAAGTCCTTCTACTCCAAATTGGTATGTGTTATTTATAATTCCCGTTTCTCGTTTTATATTGTCTTTGTCTATATAGGGGGACGGCATCCAAGTAGTGTCATTGGTGAAAACTTTAATTTCCGCCTCTCCCCAGGTGACTCCTTGATATAAGGGCGGAAAGGGAATATAAGTCCAATATTCATACAAAGCCTCACTAAGAGAAATAAGTCCCCCGCCGAGGCACATCCAACAAAGGAAGAAATGCATGCTGAATCCAATTTTCTTTTCAACAGGGTTTTAATCATCTTGTAGGAAACCACTCAGGTCCGCTCCCTGTAAGGACAAGAGCATAACCCCATCCCTGCTTTAGAACTTGTCCCTGAACATACTTACCTTCATCATTAGGATACCAGACCTTTAAATTGTCAGTAGGGACTATCACCGAGGGAGGCGAGGAAAGATGAGTTACAGCAGCGGAGTCTTGCAATTGTCTCCACTGATTCAAAAAATTTAAGGTAAAAAGAACCTTCAAAATCTGGTTTCTGGGGGGCTCATTTCCCCCTTTTTGTTTTAATAGTTGAGTTTTTAAAGTTAAATTTGCGCGCTCAATGATGGCTTGATCTTGACTGTTGCCCGGGATACCGGTGATATGTTGAATATTGTATTGCTGTAAGAAAATTTGTAATTTATGAGAGACATAAGCAGGAGCATTATCAGTTTTAAGTATAAGAGGAATGCCCACGATGGCGAAACAAGCTAGGACATGTGTAATAACAGAATCAGCTTTCTCGGATGGCAACAGAGTGGCCCATTGAAAATGAGAAAAGGTATTAATGGTATGATGAACATACTTTAATCGTCCAAAAGAAGGAACATGTATGACATCTATTTGCCAAATTTGATTAACTTGAGTATCTTGCGGATTAACTCTAGGATGAAAGGATGGAATGCTCAAAGGAGCACAGGAATGACAAGCTCGAATAAGAGAACGAGCTTGTTTACGAGTTAAATGAAACCGTCGTTGAAGGCCAGAACTATTAGTGTGATGTAGAGCATGTTTTTGTTCTGCAGCCTGCAAGTGGCCAATTAGAAGTGAATCAATTTGAGTATTACCATGAACTAATGGTCCAGGAAGTTGAGAATGAGAACGAAGATGAGTGATGAATAGAGGAGCTCGACGTTGGCTCAAAGTAAAAGATAACAAGGAAAAGAGTTTTTGAAGAGAAGAAGTAGCACAAAGAGGTAAAGTGGCCTGAGAAATATAAGAAGTAACATAAACGGCATATTGAGAATCACTAACAATATTACAACTAGTAGTAGGGAAATCAAGTAAGACCATGAGAATAGCAAACAGTTTTTCTTGTTGCACTGAGGGATAAGGATAAACTGTAACTCGAGATTGATGAACACTTTAATATCCAGCCTTACCATTGCTATTAGCATCGGTAAAAAAGGTAGGACCTTGAACAGGAAATATAGAAATTGGTGAGAAAGGCAACACAGAATGTTGCCTAAAAAATGAAAAGATCGGAGACTTAGGATATCGGGTAGAAAATTGTCCAACAAAAGAAGCACAAGCAATTTGCCAAGAATCAGAAGTTGCAAGAAGATAAGTGATCTATCAGTGAATTGAGAAATAATTACGGAAGGATCTCCTCCCCAAAGTTGTCGACAATGATGTCGTCTTTTGATGATCAGTTCAGCTAAACGATCAATATAAATAGTTAAGTGTTTAGATGTTTTATTGGACAAAAAGATCCATTCTAGCGGCCAATTGGTCTGATGAATCATTCTTGTAGGAGAATGTAAAGTATGAAATAAATAAAGGGAAAGGGGAACATCGGGAAGGATATAATGTAAATGAGCCTTTTGAAGTTGCTCTTCCACCAGCTGAAGTTCCTGTAAAGCCAAAGGAGTTAAATGACGTGAGCTGTCCAAGTGACTGTCTCCTTCTAGAATAGAAAAAAAATGTTGTAACTGATATGTTGGTATTCCTGAAACAGGACGCATCCAATTAATGTCTCCTAGAAGTTTTTGAAAATCATTTAATGTTTTTAAATGATTACGTCGAATTTGAATTTTTTGGGGTCGAATATTTTGTGCCCCCAAGGTATAGCCTAAATATTGAATAGGAAAATTCAGTTGAATTTTTTCTGGAGCAATATTAGTGAATAAAAGGAAAGCTGAGTTTGTAATGATATAAAAGCATCTTGCTGCTTTTTTCTAGTGGGTGCAGCAAGAAGAATGTCATCCATATAATGATATAAAAGAACTGAAGGATGACAATTTCGAACAGGATCTAAGGCCCTATGGACAAATTCTTGACACAAGGTAGGGCTGTTTAACATACCTTGAGGTAAAACTTTCCATTGATATCGAGAAAGTGGTTGTGAATTATTAAAAACAGGGACAGAAAAGGTAAAACGCTCACAATCTTTTTGATCCAAAGGAATAGAAAAAAAAAATCTTTTAAATTAATAACTATGAGCACCCAGTCTTGAGGAATTATAGAAGGATTAGGAAGGCCAGGTTGTAAGGATCCCATAGGTTGAATACATGCATTAATAGCACGAAGATCTGTTAATAATCTCCATTTTCCATTCTTTTTCTTTATGATAAAGACAGGGGAATTTCATGGAGAAATACTAGGTTCTATATGGCTTAAAGATAATTGTTTTTGAACTAAGTTTTCCAAGGCCTCAAGCTTTTCACGTGTTAAAGGCCACTGTTCAACTCATACAGGAATATTAGTTTTCCACTTTAAAGGAAGGGCTTGAGGCTGCTGAACAATGGCTACATGTTTAAAGACTTTTCAAGGGGATTGTAGCCCATGCGGAACATCATATTCTTGGCAGAATTAGAAACATGAGGAATAGAAACAAAAGCTCCAAATTGTTGTAATAAATCTTGCCCCCATAAATTTAGGGCAATAGGAACAATATAAAATTGGACTTGGGCCATTTGACCATCCGGCCCTCGACAATTCAAAGATTGGGAACTTTGATACACCTTTGAAGCGGAACCTAATCTAGTAAGAGACACAGCAACAGGCTGTTTAGGCCATTGTAAAGGCCATTGGTCAGAGGCAATAATGGAAACATCAGCTCCTGTATTTACCAAGTCCTGAAAAATTTGTCTATTTCAAGAGGAAACAAAGGTTTTTGTTGAGTTACTAAAGTTTCCCAAAAAATATGTTTACCTGTGCTTCCAAAACCTCCAGTTCTTTCTTGCCTCCGTGAGGGAAACTGAAAATAGGGTAATAAAAGGAGCTGTGCAATTTGTTGCCCCTCTTTAAGGGATATGGGTTTATGAGCCTGTGCCATAATTTGAATTTCTCCTTTATAATCAGAATCTATAACACCCAAATGAACTTGTAAACCCTTTAAAATACTACTACTACGTCCTATAAGCAATCTAACAGTATGTGGAGGTAATGGCCCAAAAATACCTGTAGGCAATTTAACAACTCCCATTTCTGGGGTGAGTTCAATATCCTGTAAAATTGACACATCAGCAGCAGCGCTACCAGAAGTAGCGGAGAAAAGTTGAGTTAGTGAAAATCGGGGGTTAACATTGACTGATTGGCCTGCTGATGTTGGTCACCCGAGCTGATTGGAAATTGCAAATGAAGAGGGCTTGTATTGTTGCTGGGGCCCCAAGCTGAAGGGCCCCTCTGCAAGTTTCCCGATTCGGAGGTTAAAGGGTTACCGTATTTGTCCACATTAGAGTGACATCGATTAGTCCAGTGTCGCCCTTTGCCACAACGGCGACAGAGCTCAGTGGGAAGCTTTTTAAATCCTGTTTTAGGGGAGTCACTCTTATTAAGTAACTTACGACACTCCTTTTTAAAATGACCAGTCTTTCCACATTGAAAACAGACCCCCTTTTTTTCCATGAGTACCTTAGATAAAGCTCCAGCAAACAATTGTGCGTTATAGGCAGCCCCTCCCACTCCCGCACAGGCTCTAATAAAATCTTCTATTTGCAAATTTCCAGCAGCCTTTAGAGGGTGCAACAACCTCTGACATTCTTGATTAGCATTTTTGAAAGCCAGTGTGGTTATCAGGATTTTGCCTGCTGTCCCATTACCTACAGTTTTTATTACAGCATCTTGGAGCCGAACAACAAAATCAGGGTAAGGTTCGTTAGCGCCTTGTAAAATCTTAACAAAAGACAAAGCAGTTTTTTCCGATGGTTCTATTTTACACCAAGCTTTTAAAAAAAGTCCTTTAACTTGTGATAATGTTATGTCATCGAGCCCAGATTGAGCCGCTACGGTAACAAACTGACCAGTACCTGTTAATTGCTCCTCTGTTGGTCCTGGAGGATTTCTAGCAGCATTGCAGCGGGCCTGTTCTTTGGCATCCTCTAGCCACCAACTACGTAACTGGAGCCACTGAGAACGGTCCAAAACAGCCTTCCCCAAAGTCTCCCAATCAAGAGGCAAAAATAAATTTTCAGAGGAGAAAGAGTCTAAAAGCCCCATGACAAAAGGAGATTGAGGGCCATAATTAGCAACAGCTGCCTTCATTTCTTTAAGGAATTTAAATTGAAGAACATTATACTGCACATTCACACCTCCTTGAGGAAATTGATCATTAGGGCCAAAAGGTTGCCTAGTAATGGGGAACAATTGTAAAGGATCCTCATCCTCTTGAGAATCTAATACCTTAATTACAGCTTTAGCAGTAGAAGCAGGGACAGTAAAAACCGTGCCTGAACAAGGCAACATTTCCACCGGCGGTGGTGGTGGTGGAAAACTATCCTCCTCCGCTGCTTTAGGTGCTGACAGGGATGGATGAGCCACGGGAAAAGTAAAAACAGGAGTACGTGGAGGAGAAGGGTGAGGGGAAGATAACTGCAGTTGCAAAATTTGTTGTAACAATTGAACAACGGGCTGAAGCTCCTTCTGAATTTCTGATTCCTTTTCCTGAGACACACCATTGTGCAAAGGACCTTCCCCCTCAGTTACAGAATTATTTAAAGGAGGGGAAATAGCTATCGGAGACTTCAAAGATTCCTCATCTCCTCCTTCCTCTTTTTCAGAATCTGTCTCTAAGAGCTCCAAAGCCTGAGTAATAGAGGCACAGAGGGCCCACAAAGGTGCCGGCATTACATCACCGTGCTGATGCGCTTGACGAAGGGTCTTAACAACCTGTTGCCAATCTCGTTTATTTAATTGTACTTCAGTTTGATATTGAAACCAATCACAATGTTGTTTCACATGAGCAAACAATTTCCTCAAGGTTCTCTCTTTTGTATCAACTCCAATTGAAAGTAAAAGCCCTTGTAATAATCTTAAATATTCTGAGGCCAAGGAACTGGAATTCCCCATAATGAAAGCTTAAGAAGGTTCCCCTTAACAATATCCAGGCCTTACCCGCCCCTAGGGGGTTCCCCTTCTTGTTCTCCCCTACTCACCCGTGTTGACCCTGCTCGCTGCGCCACTTGTTGGGGTCCGTGCCAGGGGTGGTGGAGAATGAAAGAACACACAAAGACAAAGACACACAGAGAACATGGCGGCCGCACTCAGAGCCTCCGCCTCACTTTATTTATACTCCATAAACCCCACGTCAGCTGAAAGAATGCAATGCAAAACAAACTTTCTTTTCCCACATGTAACCTTCTACTCAGTTCCTTGTTTCTATGCTCTTTCTTATCTGCTCGCCTTCTTGGCGCCTACAGGAGTTCATTAAAAGTTCAATTGGAGATACTGTCCTTGAGCCCTATCTATTCTCAGCATACTGTTTTCAAAGGCCCCTGCAATGCTTTTTTATATTTTGAATTTTTCAGTGTCAGACACAAAAGAAGTGATAGAGCTGAGTTGTTTGATCTTGACTCTAAAATAGAAAATTAAACAAAAACGCAAAATCTGCTTTTTGCTTCTTGTTCTCGCTACCTGTATTTTCACATAAAGCCAGTGTGCTATGCCCTTTTGCATTTCATATTCACATAACGACCTTAAAAATATATCCAAAATACATTATTTATTTCAGAGTAATGGATATTCACTTTTAAGTTATTGAATGTGAAGCCTTAAAGAATTGATGTAAATACCAAAGCAAACACAACAGTCAACTATAGAACTCTTGTCAAGATAGGGTATATTATTTTGTCACAGGCTTCTTAATCTTTTTGTTTATATATGTTCTTTTGGTGTCATGAGTATCTCCATGTGCTGAGCAGAATTTTATAGCTAAGAAACAATAGCATCAATACAATATCAGATTTTCAAAAATTGCAAAGTTGGTTCTGGGAATGGAAGGGGTGTCTCCAAATACTTTTAAGAATATAGTCCTAGCTACACAATATCTTGAAATAATATTTATTAGACATATAAATTAGAAATTAATCTGTATAGAGTTGCAGTACCTAGCTATTAAGAAGTTTATGAACTCCAGCTTCCTAACTCTCATATTCTGACAGTTTAATTTTTGTTATATTTTGGACATTCTCAATCTTTAACATATCCTTCTGTTGTTAAAAAGAGTGGGTCCCTAAAATTAGACTACACAATCACATTGCACTTTAGTATATAATTTCTATAGATCATAAGGTAACCTAAAACCTCTGGATTATTTTAGTATATTCTTCCCTACAATCTTTCATTTTCAACATTGTCAAAAAATTATTTAATGTGGCAATGGTAACTTATTCCATAAATCTATAAATTCTTGTGTATTCTGATATTCTATGTCCTAATAGCATCATTGCTCAACAATATTTTGTAAACCCAGAACTTTTTAGGCATAGCACTAGTTTGAAATTATTTTGCTTCTTTTTCCTTTCTATTACTTTTTCATATTTTCTTAGAACAACAAATTCTTAGTTCTCCTTTTGTATTTTCTAATTATACTTGCTAAGATATGCCATTGTAAGATAACACAGTATGAAATGTAAGGTTCTTCATGATTTCCTTTTTTAAAATATTAGAAAGAAAAGCAATCCTATAATTTCTTTTGAATAGAATGTTTATCATTTTATCTGAAAGAATAAGAAATAAGTTTAAAATAGTATGTCAAAAATTTGACACAAATAGTTTCAAATGAACTTCATGCCACAGTAGCTTTGCTTTTTCTTGCATTAGTAATATTATAATTCAGTTGGCACATTTTCTAAATTAGGTTGATTGCATTAAGACCATCAGATATAACATGCAGCTTTCCTGCATAAAACGAGAAAATAGATCAACTGTATGATACTCAGTTTGCTCACATTTTCCACAGTTGTTGAGTTCTTAGACCTTATGTTCCAGATATAGATAAGCATGGTTATTATTATGCTGGAGTCTAAAACAGGAAAAATATGAAAATTGTCATGCCTCAATTGAGGAAACACTTCTAGACTATTTTAAAAGATGTTTTTATTCATTATATTTTTACCAATGAGCACATGCTGAAACATAGTGTAGTTACTTATTAATCTGTTTCATACTATGATTTTAAAGGGAAATATATTAATTATTAGAAAAAGTTCTTACATTAACTTTAAATGCATTAGTAGGATTAAGTAATTTATACAATATGCTGATGCAGTGCCAAAATACAGGCCCAATTAATTTTTCTAGCACAAAATTTTTCCATATGTAGTATTTATTTATAATTCTCCTTTTTACTGTAATTTGTTGTTTGTATTTAAATAATTTAAGCATAACCCAGCTTCTATATAATAGCTCTTATCAGAAGTTCAGTTGATAATTACTTGAGGAAATATGTTATAAATGCATTTTATAAAAATTGTGTACTTAATAATAACATAGATTATTACCATTTTTTAGCAGTTTCTATGTGTTTGATATTGTAATATATGCTGGTGTTCACAAAAATCCTTCATAGTAATGATTTCTCCGTTTGAGGTTCATAAGGTGAAGATCAAGGATTTTAACCTGACTAGTAGACTGCGTAAGTTATTTTAATGTGCCTAACCTTTTGAGCAGCATGAAAAAAAATCTAGCATTCCCAAATAGTGGTGATCATGATGAAAAATCCATTTAAACTTTCATCATATAAAGACAAGCTGAACGTTTCATAATATTTAGCGTGCATTTTGTCAGTTTTACAATAATTTTAAAGGCAGACATATCATATAAGGTTTATATTGGTTCTGAATAACTCTAGAAGATATCACACTTTAAACAGATATTTATGGAATATTTTGTTAGATGCTATGCTCGATATTTAGTCAATTCAGGCTGCTATAACAAAGTCATAGATTGGGTGGCTTATAAACAACAGAAATCTTTTCTCACAGTTCTGGAGACCAGAAGTCTGATATCAGAGTGCCAGCATGGTTGGGTTCTGGTGAGGGCCATCTTCCCAGTTGCAGACTCCTGTCTTCACGTTGCTTTCTTATATGGTAGAAAGGGGACAAGAGAGCGCTCCAGAATCTCTTTTTACAGGGGCACTAATCACATTCAAGAAGCCTCTACCATCATTACCTAATTACCTCCCAAAATTCTAACCTCCTAAAGCCATCATATTGAGGATTACGATGTCAACATATGCATATTGAGGGAACATAAACATTCAGTTAATAAAATTTAAATCTGTATTAGTTGGGGTTCTTCAGGAAAACAGAACCTATATATAAATATATAAGGCTATTCTTACCTTTCTATGCACATATTTGACATATGCATTATGGAATTAAAACCAAGATGATGATTAAATATAATAGGCAGCAGGCCAAATGAATAAGGTTTTGCATATAATTATTAATTATATTTTTGTTTGTGGCATATAAGACGTATTCTACAAATTCATTAAACTTGTTTAATAGACATCTCATCTCTGTCTTAGAACATATTTTTGATACTTTTTTATAATGTAATGATTTGACACAGCTACATGACTGAAGAAAAAGGTAGCAGCAGATCCATTTATATTACCGTATTTCCTCACCATACGATAAGAGAAGTAAGATTTAAATTCTACCACAAACCACATATTCAACATAAATTGAAGGCAGAGATTGCTGAAACCTCAAAATGACTCTAAGTAGAAAGAAAAAAAATCACTAAATCCAGCACACAATCTTGCGTGCTACATTTCCCATCCCAACCCACTCTGAGACTATGCGGCAAGCAAAGGCAATTAGGAAAATTGCAAAGAAAACAAAAGAAGAAACTTAGAGACGAAAGACTAAGTCCATCCTAAGTCTTAAAATACTAAAAATTAAAATAAAAATGATCAAATTACAGTATGGTTAGAGCATGGGCTACAGAGAAGGAATGCCCAGGTATATGTGATATCTTGGAAACATGCAGCTTCTGAGAAGCTTAAAGATGAAAAAGGAGAAATAAGCACCTTTTGGCAATTGGGTAACAAAGGGAAAAGAGAAGAAAAGGGAACAATATGAAATTCTTCAAGACAAAAGGCAATCATGAACATTAGAACAATAAACCCATACGCCCATCACAAAATCAAAAAGATAATGCTATACTCTCTCTTCAGACACACACCCTGGTCAGATTACCTGGAGTTTACTTTGCTGGCAAGTGAAGGCAACCATTAAACTAGGAATCTTGCAAAACACTACAGCATCACAAAAATGAACAGGAGAAAAGTCAAGTTCATTCAGAGCTATTGCAGAAGATGATTTGGAGAAAAAAAAACAAATCAATTCAATATAAAAAATGAATTGTAGGCTGGGCGTGGTGGCTCATGACTGTAATAACAGCATTTTGGGAGGCGGAGGAGAGCAGATTACCTGAGATCGGGAGTTCGAGACCAGCCTGACCAACATGGAGAAACCCCGTCTCTACTAAAAATACAAAATTAGCCGGGAGTGGTGGTGCATGCCTGTAACCCCAGCTACTCAGGAGACTGAGGCAGGAGAATCACTTGAACCCGGGAGGCAGAGGTTGCAGTGAGTCGAGATCATGACATTGCACTCCAGGCTGGGCAACAAGAGCGAAATTCAGTCGCAAAATAAATAAACAAATAATTGTAAAATTTCCAGAGGAAAACAGTTGCAAAAGTAAATTTAGTAAGAGGTATCACAAAAAATCAGGAAAACAACTAAGAGACTAATATAAAGAAATAAGTAAAAATGTAAAGAGTGAAAGTACTGGAAATATGAAACAAGGAAGAAAAATTATTCAGAATATTGGAGTCCCTGAGAAAAAATGAAGAGTACTAGTATTTAAAACAACAAAAAAGCAAATATTCTAAAAATTTTAAAAATACTTCCATCTATTCATTGAAAATGCTCCCTGGATACCTGGGTAAATTAACACAGAAATGTTTACCCTGAGACACATCTTACTAAAAGCATTCAATTTCAAAAGATAAAGGCCTCAATCTCACCAGGCATAAAGAGTAAATGACTTACAAAGGTAAAACAAATAGACAATCATCAGTTTTTTTTAAATACCAATATTCAAAACAAGGCAATAAACTTAATAACAGATTTAATGAGAAAATGTATTTTGTACCATACATTTTTCTTCCAGCCAAGTTTTCCTTCAAGTATCAAAGCTATAGCTAAACAATTTTTTTAAAAACATACAAGGCTTAGGGAATTGTGTCCCCATTAGGTTTCTAGATGACAAACCTCATCCAACCCTGTGATGATGGAAAATTTAAGCAAAAGGATGGGTAGTGGCAATATAGACATTATATAAATGTATATCTAAGACAAAAACAATAATAGACATGAGGGTGGAAGATTAATAAACAAATGTAAATATTCTGACAAAATAGAAATAAAACAAATGCAAAATGGAAGGAGAAAGGAGAAGGAAACAGGAAAATAAAATAATCTGTTATAATAAAAAAGCATAAAGGGTATCATATTTTAAAAAGAAACTAAATGATTAAATAAGCAAGCAGGAGCCTAAGGGCATTAGAAAAGTTTTAAGTATAAATGTAACCACTACCACACACACACACACACACACACACGTGTATGCCACATCTCCCAGAGGAAAAATATGGTTATTATTGCAAAAGAGATATAATTATAATATTTTATGACAGAGTTGAGATCAAACATATTAGTCCTGCCAATAAATCTGAATTAACTTAACTTGCCTAATGAGAGAAAAAAAAATTCAATTGAAGTCTTAAATCAAGATTCAAGTATGTACTCTTTACAAGAGAAAACAAACCTGAAACAAAACGATCTAAAAAAGCTAAAAATAAAGGTGTGGACAAATACATCTTAGAATAAATGTACTATAAATGAACTATATTTGAACTATAGTTCATATAGAAAATGAACTATAAAGAGAACTACAGCAGCAATTCTACTACCAAAGTACAAATCAATCCCAAAAGCATTAAATATGAAAAGCAAGGGCCGGGCGCGGTGGCTCAAGCCTGTAATCCCAGCACTTTGGGAGGCCGAGACGGGCGGATCATGAGGTCAGGAGATCGAGACCATCCTGGCTAACACGGTGAAACCCCGTCTCTACTAAAAAATACAAAAAATTAGCCGGGTGTGGTGGCGGGCGCCTGTAGTCCCAGCTACTCGGGAGACTGAGGCAGGAGAATGGCGCGAACCCGGGAGGCGGAGCTTGCAGTGAGCAGAGTCCGCGCCACTGCACTCCAGTCTGGGCGACAGAGCGAGACTCCGTCTCAAAAAAAAAAAAAAAAAAAAAAAAGAAAAGCAAGGACATTTATGAACGTTAAAAAAGCCACTATTAGACATAAAGATATAGTATTTAGTAATGCATGTGCTGTGGAGAGCAGCCAGGTGTCCAGGTGGCCAAATAGAATAATAAGTAGCCAAACTGAGAACGTGGGAAGTTCTGGTGGATCAGTGCACATGACTGGGGAGGTGGTGGGCGCTGGCGTATAGCTGAGAACTTAATGACAACCCTCTCTAGAGACTACAGCACTGTACAGAGTACTGTGTGGGACGGTGGCTTTCACCAATGAAATGTGCCACGTAAATCCTTTCTTATTGTTCATGTTTGGACCTTAAGGATCCCACATAGGATTCTGGCCTGGAGCCAGACTCATATGTAACAATTATGTTTATGAAGGTAAAACTCTACAGGAGGTACAAGGAGACATAGAAATAAACATTATCACATAGGAGACTTTAAAGCATCATTTTAGAACAAAGGTCCAAAACCCAGTAGAAAACAAAATGGCAAAGTCATGAAAAGACAAATACACACACACACACAATACACACATAATATGTTATATGAAACTTATATACGTTATATATGAAAAGTATTCAAACTCTCTCATAATTAGAGAAATGTAAATTAAAACAACATCTAAATACCATTTCTCATCCATCAACTGGCAGAAATTAAAAAGTAAAACCAGAAATTCTGTTGGTAAAGCTGTGGGGAAACAGTAACACTACTATGTTGTTAGTGGAAATGCAAACTGCTACAATTTCTCAAGAGAGGAATTTAGCAATATCTAACAAAATTACAAATGCACCTAACCCCTTTGATCCAATAACCCCACTGCTAAGAAACTTTCTTAAAGGTATGCCTAAAACCATATATACCAACAGGTTAATCATCGTAGCACTGTTCGTGAAAACTATTAGACACATTCTAAATTCCAATACCTAGAAGAACGGTTGACTAAATTATGATACATCTACACAATCAAGTACTATTTGTAGAAAAGAATAAGGTAATCTCTATAAACTGATTTTATAGTGACTAAAGTCACTTTCAGGATATACAGTTAGGTAGAAAAAAGCAAAATGCAAACAAGTATATATAGTATGCTATCCTTTTTGTAAGAAAGAAAGAGATGTAAGGAAACAACGTGTGTATGTGCATGTGTGCACACAAATACACTCATTTGTACAAAAGAAATGCGTGAAGGTTAAACCAGAAACTAAAGAGATTTGTTAGTTACAGGGCCTGGATGGGAAGAGTGAAAACAAGGAAAAACTAGGAATTAAGTAAAAGAGATGAAAAGAAGGGGACACTGCTATGAGTATAACTTGTGTAGCATTGACTCTGAGCCATATTAATGTTCACATATCCCCTAATAAATAAATAAAACCAATCAGGATGTGCTGGGAGCCTATAAAGGAATATAAACAGTCAAAAAAATAAACCCAACTGTATTAAGAATGAATTATATCACCACACTGAAGAAGATAAGGAATGTTTAGGGTTAAAAAGTTTAGATAAATCTTTGACCCAGAAGGATTTGCAGGTTCATAAAAATAGGCTTGTCAGGCTCCTACTTCAACAAAAGCTGTGATTAACTCTTGTTATTCAAAACAGCAGTAGACCATGTTTGTTATAGAATACACTTTTAACAAATGAATGAATGAACAAATGAATGATAAATTTGAAAATGTAAGGGTTAGATCTTTGATTTAGCCTTGGTTCTCATTGGCTGAGATTTTGACCCTTAGGAGACATTGGGCATTGCTTAGAACAAAGGCTTTGATTGTCAAAACTTGGGAGAGGGGAGTTGCTACTGCCATCTAGTGGATAGCTCCTGGCATCTATGGGTAGAGGTCAGGACTACTGCTAAACATCCCACAATGTAGAGGGCAGCCCCAATCAACAAAGAACTATCCAACCCCAAATATCAAACTGTCAAGGTTGAGAAACTCTGATTTACACCAAACACAGTTGTTATAACTAGTAATAGTGAGAATCTGTATGTTTCTAATATGTATATGAAAAATGAGTATTCAAGATAGTCCGTGATATCACAAAAGTGATTTAAATAAATCTAAGAGAACAATGATAATTGCACTGATCTTGAACACTGCGGTAAAACAATCCCCTTTCTGTTGTTTTACTGTTGTGGAGAAAATCACATACATTAAGTCAGGTTTTCCCAACATTTGATCAGAGAACTATATGTTCTCTTTTTGGAAGTGAAAATATCTTTTAAAAAAACCCATCGAACATTCTAATTACTCTATTCTTTGTTCTGCACAAAAATTAACCACAGCTTCCTGCAGAAGACAAGGATGCAGATGTTGCTTTTACATTCAGCCAGATGATTTCATTAAAATCAAATTGTAAACTGAAATATGTTTCAATCTCTTCTCTTCCTTACGGCAACAGCATTTTAAGTCCCAGATTATCAACTTTGTATAAAACATAGGCTAAGAAATCAGTTTAGAAATATCACATCAAAATCAATGCAAGAAAAGCATTATAATTTTATGAAGAGTAGTCATGTATTTTGAAATCAATTTTTCACATTTTATGCTATTAAGTATATTTCTCAAGTGGAATTTTTAAAAGTTCTGAAGACATTTTGAATTCAGGGAGTTCAGCATGCTAACACGTTTAAAATCTCTTCCGATAGCAAGAAGGTTCCGTTATTTTTTTAGCAGAATGTTTATTCCTCATCTTCCACTTGACCCTGTTGGCCATATATATTGAATGAATCACTGAATACTTCACAATTTATATCTCATATGTGTGCTCTATGATCACATACCACCAGTATATTATATACAGTCTTTTTGTTTTCTTTTCTTTTTCTTTTGTTTTATTTTTTTATTTTGAGACGGAGTCTCACTCTGTTGCCTGGGCTGGAGTGCAGTGGGGCGATCTTGGCTCACTGCAACCTCCACCTCCCAGGTTTAAGAGACTCTTCTGCCTCAGCCTCCCAAGTAGCTGGGACTAGAGGCGTGTGCCACCACACCCGGATAACTTTTTGTATTTTTAGTAGAGATGGGATTTAATCCTGTTAGCCAGGATGGTCTTGATTTCCTGACCTCGTAACCTGCCCCTCTCGGCCTCCCAAAGTTCTGAAATTATAGGTGTGAGCCACTGCGCCCCGCCTATACTGTCTTTTTTCTAAGTAATATAAAAGTAATTTATTGTCACAATTTGTTTTTAAGTATACGATGATCTGTGAGTTTTCCAGGATTCTCAAGCAGCTTAGTCATAAGTGGAATAGTTTGAGCAACACTCAACTAGGCAATGCATATGATTTGGACTCAAATGGATTATTTATTTACTAGCATATTCTTGTGAAAGGAGATAAGTGGCTCTACAAAAGAGAATATTCAAAAAAAGTGTTTTTTACCTACATTTTTAAAGTCTGTCCCAAGATCAGTATATGTGTGTGTATATATACACACACATATGTGTATACACACATTATACATATATACACATATATACATATATACACATATGTATACACATGTATACACCTATATACACATATACACACATATATACATATATACACATCTACACATATAAACACATATATACATATATACACATACACACATACATATACATATACACATATATACACACATATACATATATACACATATATACATATATACATAGATATACACGTATATACAGATATACAAATATACACATATATACACATACATACATATATACACAGATATATACACACATATACACATATATGCACATATACGCACATATGTGCACATATATGCATACATACACATACGTGTGTGTATGTATATACACATGTATGTGTATATATGCATACATACACACACATATATATACACACACTATACTTTAAGTTCTGGGGTACATGTGCAATTTTGTTGCATAGGTATATAAATGCCATGGTGGTTTGCTGCACCCATCAACACGTCATCTACATTAGATATTTCTCCTAATGCTCTCCCTCCCCAAACCCCCCTATCTCCTGACAGGCCCCAGTGTGTGATGTTCCCCTCCCTATGTCCATGTGTTCTTATTGTTCAACTCCCATTTATGAGTGAGAACATGTGGTGTTTGGTTTATATTTAAACTAAGATTACAGTTTATAGCATTTGAACTCTAAATAGGATTAAAAAGATGCATAAAAATGATCACTGTGTTTGGGGCTAATAATCATACAAACGGCAATAGAAGCTACTATTTACTGACCATCTGCTGTAGCACTGTGTTCAGAACTTTACAGATACTGTTACTACCTCAGTAATATTGACAATAATTGTATGAGGTAGGTTTGGGTTGCTCCATTTTACCTATGAGGAAATTGAGATTCAAAGATGGTATAAAATTTTCATGAAGTTTTACATATATAAAAGCATATAAAAGGTAGTTGGAAATAAAAACAAGAGTCTGTCAAATTTTAAATCCCTATCATTGCCACCAGACTAGTCCACCAATTTGCATTCTCTCTCTTTAATACATCGAATAAGGCTTTAAGAAAAGACGATAGCCTAGAAGGTTTATACGTGTCAGCAATTCAAATTAGGACGAATCAAGGGGCATTATTATTGTGTTTTAAAATTAGCTCTTGGACAAAATATAGTCACTTTTCTAAAGGCAGTATATAAGATAGTGACTCGAATCACATCGTTAGGTTCAAATCCCTGTTCTGTCACACACTCTGTGACAATTGGAACATTACTTAATTCCTTAGTTCTTCAGATCTTTCATTCCCACACTCATAGAGTTACTGCACTATTAAATATGACAGTGTATGTAAAATATCTGACATATAAGTTGTATGCAATTAACAGCAGCTTCTGTTGCTGCTGCTTTCTTGTTGTTGTTGCTATTATTATTATTATTGCTCCAGGATAGCATAGAACAACACATAATTCTATTTAATATCCTGTGTACACATCACTAAATATAAGGCTAGAGTTATCTTGTTAATGACATTTGTATCTTTAGTTCTCATATCTTGTAGTTCTCAGAAAAACTTTTCATTTCTAGTTACTTTCATTTTCATGATACTTTGTAGGTCGTGAATTCTAAAGCTATTAAAAGAATCATACTTTTTAAAGAGCTTGATCTGTACCTTGTGTAACCAGGTAGGCAAGAAGAATATCAGAAAGTATCAACCAGGATCAATTTCAGGGGTAAACATTTGATTTCCCTTTCAAAAAATCACAAAATGATAAAATTTTCAAAATTACTAAGAATGTCAGAACTTCATGCACATGAACTATTGCCTTCATGGACCGTTTGCTTTCTTGCTGTTTTGGAGAGCAAGGAATATTTTTCTCATCAGGAATTAACATTTGTCTTACATCTTAGACATAACTTTTAAGTTTTAAATTTAATTTAAGTTGATTGCTATTCTAACACCTTCTAATAATGAGTATAAAATTATATAAATTCTAATGTAACTTCAAAAATCATGAGAAAAACCTTTTTAAGAAGTAAAGTTATTAAAATCTGTAGATAGCACATATGTTTTGAGAGTTCATAAATTATTACTTAGAATTCATGCATAAAGGAATGTCTATCAAAATCTATTCTTAATTGGATTATTTACAGCAAGAATTAGTTTATTATTACAGAAATTCTTCATATTTGTCTTGCTTCTCTGACAAATTTGTATAATTGCTATACAAATAATTTTATATACAATATAATATTGATATAATTTTATTGTATATTTTAATTTATATATTATAATTTTATTATTGTTAAACAAACAATATAAATTTAATATCATATTTAGAATATCTGAAATGTACACACCATACTTTTATGTTTAAACTTAAGCCTGAATTTCTAACATTTATTCAAAATGTAAATATTAAGTTTTTATTCAGTATTTTCAGGATTCATGATCTATCTCAGCAAATAATAGCACACCTGAGTCCCAGCTGTATTAACCCATAACTCTTTAGTGTAAATCTATCACCATGAGGTATGCTGTTTTCCATATATCTCTGTCATCTGGAATGAAAAATATGTTTAGATTGAATTTCTTATATTTTTGTACTGCTTTTTCTCTCTGTGTCATAATCTAGCTATGTAACATTTTTCCATAAATGCATTTAGTTGTTTGAGAAAGATTATTTCTCCTTTACTTATGAAAGATAATTTTGCTGCATGTAGTTCATTTGCATAGCAGTTCATTTTTTTTTCTTTTAGCACTTTGAATATATCCAGTCTTCCTTGGCATGTGGGGTTTCTGCTGAGGAGTTCATTGTTAGTCTGATGGGGGATACTTTTTTAATTTTTAATTTTTGTGGATACATAGTAGATGTGTATATTTATGAAGTACATGAGATATTTTAATACAAGAATACAATGCACAATAATTATATCATGAAAGATAGGAGTATTCATTCCCTCAAACATTTATCCTCTGAATTACAAACAATCCAATTATACTTTTAGTTATTTTAAAATGTATAATTAAATTATTATTGACTATGGTCACTCTGTTGTGCCAGCAAATAATAGGCCTTATTCATTCATTCTAACTATTTTTTGTACCCATTAATCATCCCCACCTCCCTTTCTCTGCCCCTTCCCAGCCTCTGATAATCATTCTATACTCTTTATCTTCATAGTTTCAATTGTTTTGATTTTTGGATTCCACAAATAAGTGACACCTTGTAATGTTTGTCTTCCTGTGTCTGGCTTATTTCACTTGACATAATGATCTCCAGTTCCATCCATGTTGTAGCAAATAACAGAATCTCATTTTTTATGGCTAAATAGTACTTCATTGTGTATAAGTACCACATTTTCTTTATCTATTCATCTGTTGATGAACACTTAGGTTGCTTCCAAATCTTAGCAATTGTGAACAGAACTGCAAAAACCATGAGACTGCAGATCTCTCTTTGATTCATTGATTTCCTTTTTGGGGGATATAGACCCAGCAGTGGGATGGCTGGATCATATGGCAGCTCTACTTTTCAATTTTTTGGAAACCTCCCAACTGTTCTCTATAGTGGTTGTACTAGTTTACATTCCCATCAACAAGTGTATGAGGGTTCCCTGTTCTTTACATCCTCACCAGCATTCATTAGTACCTGTATTTTGGAAATACGCTATTTCAAATGTGGTGAGATGGGGGATTTCTTATAGTAAATAGATGCTTTTATTTTGCTAATTTTAGATTTTCTCTTTGTTGTTGACTTTAGACAGTTTGACTACAATGTGCCGTGGAGAAGACTTTTTAAATTTTTTTTCATTATTTTTATTTTTTATTATACTTTAAGTTCTAGGTTACATGTGCACAACGTGCAGGTTTATTACTTATGTATACATGTGCCATGTTGGTGTGCTGCACCCATTAACTCGTCATTTACATTAGGTATATCTCCTAATGCTATCCCTCCCCCCTCCCTACTCCCCACAATAGGACGCGGTGTGTGATGTTCCCCTTCCTGTGTCCAAGTGATCTGATTGTTCAATTCCCACCTATGAATGAGAACATGTGGTATTTGGTTTTCTGTTCTTGCGATAGTTTGCTGAGAATGATGGCTTCCAGCTGTATCCATGTCCCTACAAAGGACACAAACTCATCCTTTTTTATGGCTGCATACTATTCCATGGTGTATATGTGCCACATTTTCTTAATCCAGTCAGTCACTGATGGACATTTGGGTTGATTCCAAGTCTTTGCTATTATGAGTAGTGCCACAATAAACATACGTGTGCATGTGTCTTTATAGCAGCATGACTTATAATCTTTTGGGTATATCCCCAGTAATGGGATGGCTGGGTCAAATGGTGTTTCTAGTTCTGGAGCCTTGAGGAGTCGCCACACTGCTTTCCACAATGGTTGAACTAGTTTACAGTTCCACCAACAGTGTAAAAGTGTTCCTATTTCTGTTGGTGAGAAGACTTTTTGGATTGAATCTCATCGGTGATTGCTGGGCCTCCTGTATATAGATATGTTAATCCTTGCCAGTCTTGGGAAGTTTTCATCCATTATTTCATTTTCATTAAATAAGTTTTCAAACCCTTTCTTTCTTTTTTCACCTTCTTGGATACCAATAATTCATGTGGGTTTTTTTTGCTTTATGGTGTTCCATATATAATCCAGACTTTATTCACTCTTTTTCCCTTATTTTTGTTTACAGGGTTATTTCAAAATTTCTGCCTCCAAGTTCTGAAATTCTTTCTTCTGTTAGGTCCAGCCTATTGTTAAGGCCTTGAAGTGTGTTCTGTATTTCATTCAAGGAATTCTTTAGTTTCAGAGTTCCGTTTTGTTGTTGTTGTTGTTGTTGTTGTTTTAATAAGAATTATCTCTTTGGTAAATTTTTCATTCATATCCTGAATTTAAAACAAAAAAACATTGTATTGTTTTTCAGAACTCTATTGAACCTTACTAAGCTTCTTTAGTATCATAATTTTGAACTCTTTTTTCAGGATTTCATGCATTTATTTTTGGTTGGGCTATCTGTTGCTGGATAATTATTGTGTTCTTTTGGATATGTCTTTTTTTTTTTTTTTTTTCTTTTCCTGCTTTCTTATCCCTACATTGGTATCTGCACATCTAGTGTAGTAGTTACTTATTCCAATCTTTTGAATTTGGTTTCACAAAGGAGAATATTTTCCTAAAGATGTATTAATGGTGTTGGTTGGGTATAGCCCTTTGTCTTTGACTCTGGTGTGTGCAAAAGCATAGTCTCTGTATGAGTTATTCAGTTGTAAACAGCATCAGTGGCATCTGTGATTTCTTATTGGTTTAGGGTGTGATTATTAGTGTGGGCTATGGTGAAGGTTTGCTTGGGGCAGGGATGTTGGAAGGCTTTGTCTTGGGACCCAGTGGTAGCAGCAGTGAGCTGATCATGCCTGATCTTGTACTCCAGGTATGTGTACGCTGGCACTGTTGCTAGCAGGAACAAGTGGGTTGGTTCTTGAACCTCCAGATGGCTTGCTCAAATGCCTATAGTGGCAGCAGTCGGCCAGGAAAGTTAGTAGGTTGTCAGGCCCCTGGGCAACCAGTGTGGGTGTAGCAATGGCTGCCCCCATGGCAGGATGACCTTCTGGGTCCCAAGTGGTGTGAGCTGATGTTGGCTGTGGCTGCAGTGTGGGGTAACCACACTCAGCCCCAGCCAAGCAGTCCTCAGGCTCTCCTGCTCTCTGTGGCAGTGTCCTTAGATTTTGAAAGAAATATTCTATTAAGTCAAACCCAGAAACTAATTAAACAGGAGTGCTTTTTTTCCTTCAAAGATTTTACATATAAAAGATGTAATATACTCTGTTGCAACATTACTAACATAAATGCTTTCATGAACAGCAAGGCATATGAAATTCTAGACAAAAACAAGGAATTCATATGAGGCTGTTAAGTTCAAATATATTAGTTTAATGGAATTGGGATGCTATCTTCTATCTAATTCACTACTCTTATTGTTAGTTTTCTTTGGAAAGAAAGCATGATTCATATCTGGCCTCATGTCCCCTTTTGTTCCAACAGTTTTCTGATTCTTCAATAATTCTTTCCTTTAGAACATTTTCTAAACAGTTTCATTCAAAGCGATTGATATAATTATACTCATAAATTCTAAACTGTTAAGTAGTATCATGAATATTTATTTTTTAAATCAATTCATTAGTTTAATAGTATTTCCCCTTTCTAGCCTTTCTAGTAGCGAACTGTTTTTTACTTTATTTGCTTTTTTAATCTGTGTGCACACTCCAAACAGCATCCAAGCTGCTTCACATTGTTCTGCTGTGCTTATAACCACAGCGTTCCTGGAAATATCTCAATTTAACAAAATTTGTGACTAGAAAGTTCAGTAAATAACAGAAGTTGAACTGATTAGCATTGCTCTATGAAACACTTTGAGGCAACTCCTTTCTTTTATGCATACACAGATAACAAATCAAAAGGACGTTAGAAATATATGACTTTCAGAAAGAAAGTTAAATATTTCCATGCAGTTGAAACTGAACAAACTATTTTATGTGAATGATCTGTGGGGATTTTTGACACTTTAGGTCTACTTAGCTCTGTGTCCGGGTGGAAAGAGGTGTGACCAGAAGATTAGTTCCTGAAGGATGATGCGGACAACAATTGTTCATTTTGAAGTGGAAAGCAAAAGTCAGTCAGAATTGAAAGCCTGTGTTCTCTGAAGAGAGGCCGGTGATGGGGTCTCCAGTTTATGAAGATATAAAAAGAGCAGTTGCCAACCACTTCTTGGTGTTCTGGTCTGTAACAAAGTATGGCACCATATTCATAGAAAAAAGGACATATAATTATGCAACCAGAAATTAAAGCTATAATATGTCTGGCTGCTATTTTGAAATTCCCAAATCCATGCAGATGCAGAAGGCCTAAATCACCAATGCTGCAGTCCCAAAAATAATAATAACGACCACAAAACCACATGAAATTTTAAGAGTGAATATGGTTGAGGTGGGCAGCAATGGAAAACTGTCTTCAAAATATTTGGTAAATCAAACTTCCAAATGATGTAAAGAAATCTATTGCTAAGAAACACAGCAAAGAAAACAATTTAGTTTAAATGAATGTGAATGTTGAATAGTCTGACAAAATAATTTAAATATTTAGAATAATTACAGAATAAATAGATATCATGCATAAAAATACCAAAAAGACAAGAAAATAATATGAAGAACTTTATGGTTATAAATTTGATAACTTGGATAAAAGGGACTAACTTTAAAGACGTGAAATAGCAATGTCCACTTAAGAAGAAATAGATTAAATCATGCATATGTCAACACAAAATACACTAGTTTCCTTTTATCCACAGTTTCACTTTCCATGGTTTTATTCACCTATACGCAGAAATTCAATAGTAGGCTAACACTCTAACACAGCAACTACATTTTTCACTTCACTTTATCTCATTACATAATAATTTTATGATCTCATGTCATCACAAGATGGGTGAGAACAGTACAATAAGATATTTTGTGAGCGAGAGAGAGCATGAGAAAGAGAGAGAGAGAGAGATGCCCACATAGCTTTTATTATAGTATATTATAATTGTTCTATTTTATTATTAGTTGTTTTTGATCTCTTACTATGCCTATTTTATACATTAAATGTTATCATAAGTATATATACAGAAAAACATAATATATATCGGCTTTGGGACTAGTCATGGTTTCAGGCATTCACTGGAGTTATTAGAATGTAGCCCCCTGTGATAAGAGGGATACCACTGTATCTGTAGGCACATGTTTAAAGTGGCTCTATTTGTAATTACCAGAACTTAGAACAACATTTGTCCTTCAATTGTTTAATGGACAAATTAACTATGGTATATTTTTGCAATGGAATAGAAGTTTGCAATAAAAAGAAACAAAGCACTGATACAGATGACGATGGATGTGGATGAATCTTAAATGCATTTTGCCAAGTCATAATGCCAAACTCAAGGCTACATCCTGTATGATTCAAGTTCTGTGACACTCTGAAAAAGACAAAATTAAAGGACAGAAAATAAATCAGTGTTTGTCAGGACATGGCTTTTGTGGAAATGGATGTATTGTAAAAGGGCACAAGGGAATTTGAAAGGTGATGGAAATATTATCTATCTTGATGCAATGGTGTTCATACAGTTGTCTTACTGTTTTAGCTAGGACTTCCAGTGTAATGTTGTATTGGGGATAATGGGCATTTAATCTTGTTTCTGATCTTAGAGAAAGGCTTTCAGTCTTTCATCAGTGAGCGTAATAGGATTTTTGGTAAATGCCTTTCAAGATGTTAAGTTCCATTCTATTAATAGTTTGATGAGTGTTTCTATTATAAAAGAGTGATAAATTCTGTTAGATGTCTTTCTGCATATATTGAGATGATTCTGTGTATGTACATGTTTGTATGTGTTTTCCTTCATTCTATTGATGTGGTATAAAACATTGATTGATATCATATGTTGAACAACCTTGCATGCCTGAGATAGATCCCACTTGGTCTTAGTTTGTAATCATTCCAATGCACTGTTGGATTAGGACTGCTAGTGTTCTGGTGAGTATATTTTACATCTGTGTTCATAAGGTATATTAGTCTGCAGTTTTCTTTTCTTGTGGTAACTGTCTCGCTTTGATATCAGGGTAATATTGGCATCATAGAATGTGTCAGGATGTGCCCTCCACTTCTATTTTTTGGAAGAATTTGAGTAGGACAGATGTTAATTCTGTAAATGTTTCATAGAGTTCGCCAGGGAATGTTTTCTGGTGGTGGGCTTTGTTTGTTTCTTATTTTGAATAAATTGATTATAGTATGTCATGGTATAAATATCTTTGAATTTATCCTTCCTGAACTTCATTGCAGTTCTTGGATAGATAGCTGCCTTCCTCAAATTTAGAAGGTTTTCAGTTATTATTATTTATATATGTATGTGTATGTGCATACATACAGACATGTTAATGTGAGGATTATATCTATATTTGAATATAGATATTCATGTATGTGTATACATAATCACTATTATATTCTGTTCATTCTCAGTCTCTTCTCCTGGGGCTTACACAATGTATACTTTGGTAGTGCTAGTAGCATCTCCTGGGTCCTTTAGGCCCTGTTTATTTTTCTCATTCCTTTTTTTTCTACAATTCTTCAAATTGACAATTTCCATTGTCCAAATTTTAAATTCACTGAATCTTCTGTCTCCACAGGTCCTGCTGTTTGAATCCCTATAGTGAACTACTATTTATGTCAACATAGGAAAGAGAAATGCCAACAGAGGAAAAGAAGACAGGCACAAAACTACACATACTTCATTATTTCTTTTCACTAAAGCTTAAAAATGGGCAAAACTATTTAGATGGGTTTCTCTTAAATAACAAAATGCAATAACCAAACAAGAGCAAAGCATTTTTTTTTTCAAAACCATAAAATTCAGGAGAGTAGAACCCTTTACAGAATGAGTGGAATGTGGTAAGAAAGGTATATAAGGTGGGGGAAGAGGGTTCTGAGGTGCCATCAATATTTACTTCTTGTTCTGGGTAGTAATTATATGGATATATACCTAAAATTAGATAATTAAGTTAAATATTTCTATTCACCTTTTATTAATGATATGTGTGTTGTATTCAAAACTCAAAAAAGTGAAAGAAATTTTATCACCATAAAATGTGAATTATTTCCCTCAAAAAATAAGGGATAAATGTATTAGCCCAAATGTGAAAGTTGTTAAATAATAATCAATACCGATAAGGAAAATGAAATTGAATGAGGCACCCTGACTTTTCTCTGACTTTTTCCTGACTTCTCTCAACATTTGTGAAATAACTGTGCATATTTAGCTTAAGAAATCACTGTCCTTTCAATCTCCCTGAGTTAGTTTAAATGACAGAGGACCTATGAACAGCTGGCCCATTTTCCTTTCTACACATGTGTTTCAGTAGAAAGTTCTTCATTTCCATTACATCAGTTAATAGACTACCATATCAAACACTGATGCTTACTTTCCTCTCTTGGTAACATTTCTGTGATTTACGTTTCCCTTTATTGAAGGTTATATTCATGAACTATGGATTCTTCCAAAGCTGATTTTCATCAAACATGACCTTTCATGTTTTTCTGTTGTAATGTAATGCAACTTACTTAGTGTAAGATTAGCATTCATGTCAATCACAAATCTACTCACCATATCTATTTTACTCAGTCATCAACCAGCAGACACACAATTTCATTCTAAATATAAAATTATCTGTCTTGTGTATGTGAGGAAAGAAGTCCACCTCTTTTAGCACTGTCTCTCATGTTTCAGTTTCTTTAAGATTACAGATGATGACTTTCTAAGGTTTTAGGTCCATGGTAGTTTCTGATCCAATTATGCCACAGAGTATTAGGAACCCTAAGCCCAGTAAACCTGGTTAAGTTTTCTAGATATGATATCGTGGTAACAATCATGATTGTCTTCCTCCAACCTCAGAACTAATACCTAATCCAAAAGAGAGGAGCCATGAGTTTCAGCACTTGCTAAGATTAGATCATTCAAGTTACAATTTATGTTCCAATCAGTCTTAACTCCTGTTTACAGTGTGACAAGTCACACTGTCTAGTCACACTTAGGAACTGGTCAATCACTGACTCATGTCTTCTGACTAGGATCATGGCATCTGACTAGTTTCTTTTGCCACCATACTTCTTTATGAAAGCTGAATCATATCTTCTCTACATCCTACCCTCCCATCAATCCCGACTCCTGGCAGCACTGCTGTGCAAGAAAACTTTGTCAGGAATGACTTTCTCTCACTTAGTTCCCAATCTACTTTTAATTAATTAACTTCAAATTGGTTTATATCCCTAATGAATCAATGTTCTCTAGAAGGTGACAAACAAACGTGCAAAGTACAACTAAATGGTTTATTCTAAACCTTTACTTCTTTAACCAGTTCAGAGCATCTGATTTTTCAAATTCTCTTTTCTGGCTTTTCTAGCACTGAAATAATCTACCTTTGGAAATTTTGTTATCCATCTGTTGTCTACTTTTTCCCAACCTCAAGATGTGGGAATTCCATTCTTAGTTCTCTTCTCTGCTCTATCTCCATACCTTGAAAAACTCTTAAAACACCACAATTTTAAGTCTATGTGTATAACTTGCATAAAATATCAGGTGGCGATAAACGCAAGATCCAGTGGTAGATTTCATCTAAAGCTGACCTTAACTGAAAAAGCAAGAAAATGCATGTAGAATATGCAGTTAAAATATTTCATGTCACTTATGTTTGAATAATAATAGTAATGATAACAAATAAACTAACATGTAATAGCACTAGCTGCTTTACTTTGACCTATTTACTAGATGTGTCATTATTATTCAAATCCACAGAATAAAGGACTGAAGAACAGAGCATTTAGCTAAATTTTCCAAAGTTACTCCTATATAAGCTTTGGTACTGGGATTTAACACCTGGCATTATGGATCTAAAGTGTTACATTCTTAATCACATTTCCAAGTAAATACTTTTCCCTTTGGAAACTAAAGCAACGAGAGAGATAATAAAGGTTTGCTATATAACAACCAATACCCACTTCATCTTAGTTAACTTACCCACCTCCCATCATTTGTCCATATATTAGGAGGCAATTTGTAACCAGAAATATAAAAATATAAGAGTACAATTTTCTGGAAGTCAAAAGTTTTCCATCATGATGTGTTTGTGTCTGTGTGTGTGAGAGAGAGACAGAGAGATAAAGAGGAGGAAGGAGAGGAGATGGATTATGAGAGGAAGGAAAAAAAAAACAGAGAAAAGAACAGAGAATAAAGGAGAGGAGAAGCACAGGGAGTTCTCTAATTTCTTTCATTCTGATTTGGTACAATACTGTGT
This sequence comes from Chlorocebus sabaeus, assembly GCF_047675955.1. NCBI lineage: Eukaryota > Metazoa > Chordata > Mammalia > Primates > Cercopithecidae > Chlorocebus > Chlorocebus sabaeus. The sequence continues at coordinate 42,505,179 of NC_132913.1, forward strand.
ACAATTGGACCCATGACAGTGATGTTCTATGACCACAAGGAGAGATGATAGTGACACACAGAGGGTGGTAGAGTGGAAGTTTATAAAAGACTTGGGCCCATCCACGGGACCAATTATCTCTAGAATTTCTAAAACATGAGGAACATAGGCTGCTATTGTTTATAGCACCCTCAGTCAAGCGTCCTTTTACTGGCAGCTGGAGAGACGCTAACATAGTCAGGTCTGAACCCTGCTACTTTGTGCCATCAGATACTGTGTCACAGAGACCCTGAAGAATTTAAGATGCAGAACCAGATTGCCTTTAAAAACTTTCATGAGCTTCTCAACCCACTCCTTACACTCCAGCTTCCTCAATTACAAAATGGAAATAATTATAGTTAATAATTTGTTTTTATTTTTATTATCAGCATCATATTCCTATCTTTATTTTTGTTGTAATTATTCCTTTGTGGCCAAATGTTAAATATTCCTTTCTTGCTCTGATGTTTCATCTATATATTTCTAATCACCTTCACATTATACATAACAGATTGCTGTTACATTGTCTTTAAACATTTTATATGCAGGTTAAATATGGAGACAGTTTTAAATCAGCAGATTATGGACATCTCTTTGAAGGCACACGAGTGAAAAATTTCCATGAAAAGTCTTGATTGGAGAATCTAGAGATTGGTTAGTAAGTGATGGGATCCTGAAAACTAGCTATAAAGCCCAAAGAGAAATGACTGCTGAATAAAGATGTAGTTTCCCCAAATAGTAAGAATTAAACATCAAAGGCCATAACTTAGCTATGAATAATTTTATTACTATGCAGAATTACACTGAACTAATTAAAGTACCTTGAGCCTTGACGTTTTCATTTTTGTGACAAGAAATGCTCGTCCCCTTATAGAGTTTCACTAATTAGTGGTAAAATTTGCTGGTAAGAAATATGTCATGCAATCAATTCTGTCTGTGAGGTATTTCTCTTTGATGTGGTTTTCTCCTGAACATTTTTACATAACATCTTTTTTATCATAAAATTTAAATGGTTAAAATAAAATTGTTATTTCCACCCTAAAATAACAATTTAAAAATCTGACTCCTTGTCATCTACCCATTCAGTCTCGATTCCTTAGTCATTTAGTTTTTCTCTTCTTCATGCACTGTATCAGAATAGTTCTCAGAACTTTTCTTTTTCCCTTCAACCTCTGAATAACTTTCTTCTTTAATTTCTACTACTACCACACGCAGATCTATATTACTTACTTCCTAAATTTACCACAAAAACTTCTACCTTCTCTTCCTTGTTCTAAACTCTGTACTCTCCAATTAAAATCATCCTTGTTAGTGTGACTTCCTCTCCTTGAAAGTCAGTTGAAACTTTCAGTCCCAGTTAATCTATCACAATTATAGAATACTTTAAATAGCAAATGTATACCACCATATCTACCCTGACAGATGACCTCAACCTAACATGATATTTCCGCTAGAATTATATAACAAAACAGGGTTGTCAGCCTCTGCACCACAGCTGATCCTCAGGAGACCCAGTCTCAGTTTCAGCCCTTCTCACTGCAGTTGGAGAATCTATTCCACCTGTGAAGTGACCTGCTGAGAAACAAGCACCCATCTGAACCAATGAGATGTGCTAGGGCTGAACAGCCTCTATGTAACAGCAAATCCTGAGGGGGACAGTCTCAGCTCTAGCCCTTCTTTCTGCAGATGGGAAACCTCTCTGCCCTTTCAAGGAAACACTGAAAGACACATCCATGTAGGCCATCTGGGCACACTCACTAGCTTTCATCCCACAGCAGATATTGGCGGTCCAGTCTTGGCTCAAGGGGCTGTCTCTGCAGTCCCAACTGTGCAGAATAATCCTGGGACGCACTCCTGTTTGGGCCACTGAGACAGGCTTACAGGCAGGGGTCCTGGCCAGCCTAGGTACCCTCCTTGTTCTTCCCCAGGTGATAAAGTCCACATGGAAGAACCATGCCAGTCTCGGAGCCCTAATAAGACTCACAATACACATGGGCTTAGAACGCCCTCCAATGCTGAGACAGCTGCAGTGTCCATGGGCTCATGGAACATAACAGTCTGCTTAGAATCTCTGGAAGACTCACCAAAGAAGGTCAGACACAAAGCAAGCCAGAATATGAAGATTAATATATGGAATCCCTCCATGTGGAGAACATATTGCATGTCCATAAGCATAAAGAACATTCAGAGAAATGTGAACTCACCAAACATACAGATTAAGTAGTCAGAGACTGACCTTAAAGTTATGGAGATACATGATCTTGCAAACAAAGAATTCAAAATAGCTGTTTTAAAGAAGTTCAGTGAATATCAAGGAAATACAGAGAAATTATTCAAGATTATATTTATCAGAGATATTGAAGTAATTTTTAAAAATTTAACAGAAATCCTGGAGTGAAAAATACAATGACTAAAATAAATAATGAGGAGAATTGCTTGAACCTGGGAGGCAGAGGTTGCAGTGAGTCGAGTTCAGGTCACTGCACTCCAACCTGGGCGACAGAGCAAGACTCCATCTCAAAAAAAAAAAAAGTAAAAAGAGCTCAAATAAACAAACTAATACTACGAGTGGCGTGCTTCTAACTGAGTTGCTGAAGCAAGGACGGTATTCTCCCACGGCTATTGAAGAACAAGTGGCTGTTATCTATATGGGTGTAAGGGGGTCTCTTGATAAACTGGAACCCAGCAAGATTACAAAGTTTGAGAATGCTTTCTTGTCTCATTTTGTCAGCCAGCACCAACCCCTATTGGACACTATCAGGGCTGATGGAAAGATCTCAGGAGAATCAGATGCAAAACTGAAAGAGATTGTAACAAACTTCTTGGCTGGATTTGAAGCTTAAACTCCTGTGGATTCACACCAAATACCAGTTCAGTTTTGTCATTTTCTAGTAAATTAGTTCCATTTGTAAAAGGGTTACTCTCATACTCCTTATGTACAGAAATCACATGAAAATTAAAAGTTCCATAATACATAAAAAAAAGAACTAGAAAATCAAGATCAAACCAAGTCCAACATTATTAGAGAAAAAGTATAATACATATAAGAGCAGAAATAAACAAAAAAGAGAAAAAAATACAATAGATTAATGAAATAAATAACTCATTTTCTAAAAGAACAAAGAAACCTTTAGCTGGAAGCTAGACTAAGAAAAAAAGAGAGAATACTTGAGTATTAAAATCAGAGATAAAAAAGAAGACATCTCAACTAATACCACAGAAATATAAAGGATTATAAGAGACTAGTATGAAACAAAAAAGAGAAAAAAATACAATAGATTAATGAAATAAAGAACTCATTTTCTAAAAGAACAAAGAAATCTTTAGCTGGAAGCTAGACTAAGAAAAAAAGAGAGAATACTTGAGTATTAAAACCAGAGATAAAAAAGAAGTCATCTCAACTAATACCACGAAATATAAAGGATTATAAGAGACTATTATGAACAAATGTACACCAACAAATTGGAAAATTCAGAAGTGAACATATAACTGAATACATCCAACCTCTCAAGACTGAATTATAAAGAAATAGAAAACATTAACAGAGCAATGATGAGTAATCGTATTGAATCCGTAATAGAAAATCTCCCATCGAGTAAAAAACAAAAAACAAAACAAAACAAAACAAAAAACGAACAAACAAAAAAAACCACACACACACACACAATGACTTCACTGCTAAATTCTACCAAACATGTATAGAATAACTAATATCAATTGTACTTACCCTCTTCAAAAAATTGAAGAAGAAGGAATTCTAAACTCATTCTACATGGTCAGTATTACCTTAACACCAAAACCAGACAAAGACACAGTAAAAAAAGCAAAACTACAAGTCAATATTCTTGATGAACACAGATGCAAAAATTCTCAATGAAAGAGTAGCAAACAGGATCCAAAAGCATACATAAAATATTATTCATTATGTTCAAGTGGGATTAATCCCAAGGATGCGAGGATAGTTCAAAATATGCAAACCAATAAATGTTATATTAACAGAATGAAGCACAAAAACCACGTGATTGAATCTATAAATGCAAAAAAGCATGTGATAAAGTCCAACATTCCTTCATCATAAAATTCTCAACAACTTAAATATAAAAGGAATGTCCCTTAACTCAATAAAGGCCTTATATAAGAAAAACACAACTAGTGTCATACTGAAGAGGGAAAGTGGAAAGCTTTCACTTCACATGTGAAAATATGGAATAAGACAAGAATGCCCACTTTGATTACTTTTATTGAACATAGCACTAAGAGTCCTCAACACAGACAAGAGAAAGAAAGAAGGGACATCCAAATGAGAAAGAAGGAAATTAAATTGTTCCTGTTTGCAGGTGACATGATCTTATATAGAGAAAATCCTGTAGACGACACCAAAAAAATGTTAGAACTAATCAATTCAGTAAAATTGCAGGATACAAAATTAGCATACAAAAATCAATACCATTTGTACATGCTGATAATGAAAAAGAAATTAAGAAAGCAACCCTATTTACAATAGTGGTCAAAAATATAAAATACCTAGGAATTAATTTAACTGAGAAGATAAAAGATCTCTACAATGAAAACTACAAAAAAAAACTATGAAATAAATAAGTAGAAAAATATTTTGTCACGGATTAAAAAAATACTGTTAAAACGTTCTTACTACCCAAAGTTATCTATAAACTCAATGAAATACCTATCAAAATACCAATGAAACCCTTAACAAAAATTGGAAAAGTTATCCTAAAATTCATGTAGAACCATAAAAGACCCCACATACCCAAAGTAATTTTGAGCAAAAACAACAAAGCAGGAGGCACCACTCTACCAGACTTCAAAATATACTAAAACACTGTAGTATCTATAACAGCCTGGTATTGGTGTAAAAACAGACTTAAAATAGAACAAAATGAAACAAAAGGAAAAGCCCAGAAATAAATTCATGCACGTACATCCAACTGGTCTTTGACACGAGTGCCAAGAACACACATTGGGGAAGAACAGTTTCTTCAATAAATGGTGCTGGGAAAATTGGATATCCATATGCAGAAGAATGAAACTATCTTTCGCCACTTAAAAAATCAGCTAAAATGGACTGAAGACATTAATATAAGATCCAAAACTGTAAAACTACTAGAAGTTTTTAAGGTCTTCACCAAAAAGTCACTTCCCAGACCAGTGTCCTAAATCATTTCGTCTAGTAGGGCAGCATCAATAATTTCTAGTAGTCTTACCATCATTCTTCTTTATATCTATTTTTTCTTCTACTAGTTTCTACAACCACTGAAATCTGATTTCTATTATGATTTTACTGAAATCACTCTTGCTACAATCATTCACAGTCTTCTAATTATTAATAGACGTTTTTAATTCCTCTATAATCTGTGGCCTAATTTGATGCTGATAGTCTAATCAACTTTTTCTGTATCTTTTTCTACTATTCTGACCACTTGATTTTATTTTCCTTTATAAGCTATTTCTTCTTTGCTCCATTTTACAATATAATTCCTAGTCTTCTTTATACCTTTTTGTTTTTAATATATCCTAGGAACTGATGATCCACAAACGTGTCAGTGTACAAGAGCATTTTGTATTTCCACTCCTGTGTTTCTGATTTTCTATTAAATATGTCCAAGTACATGCATCCAAAAGCTGTAACACTTGATAGTTCCAAAATGATTTCATCAATTTTTGCCAGCAGGCATGAGAAAGCAAACAATATTTATAGAAAACTAAGACGGTCTATGTGGTCCATGATCCATGACTATGTGAATGTTATCTCCACTTCCTCAAATGTCAATGCCTGAAGCCTCAGCCTGCTCCTAAAACTCAAACTTTCCTCAATCTCTACAAATATAAAGTCAATAATGATTAAAAATTTTACTTCTTTTTTTGTACTTTTTTTATTTCCAACTTTTATTTTAAGATCCAGGGTACATGTGCAGGTTGTACAGGTTTGTTACATAGGTAAATGTGTGCCATGGTGTTTTGCTGCACCTATCAACCCATCACCTAGGTATTAAGCCCAGCATCCATTAGCTATTCTTCCTTATGCCTTCCTTTCCCCTTACCCCTGGCAGGCCCCAATATGTGTTGTTCCTCACCATGTGTCTGTATGCTCTCATTGTTCAGCTCCCACTTATGAGTGAGAACATGCGGTGTTTGGTTTCCTGTTCCCGTGTTAGTTTGCTGAGAATGATGGCTTCCAGCTTCATCCATGTCCCTGCAAATGACATGACCTCATTCCTTTTTTTTGGTCACATAGTATTCCATGTGATATATGTACCACCTTTTCTTTATCCAGTTTATTGTTGATGGGCATTTGGGTTGATTCCATGTCTTGGTTATTGTGAATAGTACTACAATGAACATACATGTGCATGTATCTTTAAAATAGAATGATTTATATTTCTTTGGGTATATACCCAGTAAGGGGATTGCTGGGTCAAATAGTATTTCTTCTTCTAGATCTTTGAGGAATCACCACACTGTCTTCCACAATGGTTGAACTAATTTACATTCCCACCAACAGTGCAAAACTATTCCTTTTTCTCCGCACCCTCACCAGCATCTGTTGTTTTTTGACTTTTTAATAATCACCACTCTGACTGGGGAAAGGTGGTATCTCATTGTGATTTTGATTTGCATTTCTCTAATGATTAGTGATGTTGTACTTTTTTTCATATGTTTGTCGGCTGCATGAATGTTTTCTTTGGAGAAGTGCCTGTACATGTCCTTTGCTCACTTTTTCATGTGTTGTTTTTTCTCTTGTAAATTTGTTTAAGTTTCTGGTAGACTCTGGATATTAGACTTTGCCAGATGGATAGATTGCAAATTTTTTCCCCATTGTGTAAGTAGTCTGTTTACTCTGATGATACTTTCTTTTGCCGTGCAGAAGTTCTTTAAAAATGAATCAGTATAAGCTACTTAATGCTACTTTGCTGTACCTCTGCATTCCTCTGAATAGCTAACTCTTTATAGTTTCTAATACTTTCATCTTCAGAACACTTCCCCCGCCTTGTTTACCCTAGCACCTTAGCTTTTATTACTTGCGTGCTATTCAAAGGGCAATTCTTCATTTTCCCTTGCTTGTAATTCAGCTACAGTGAGCTGTCCCATACCTCCATTTCTCTGCTATAAATTTTTGAAAATTACAATTCCAATTATGCACAAGAAATATCTACATCCTTCATAGGTAGCTAAGATATATACATCTATTTTTTTCTTACTTTTCATTTAAATGGCATTTCTTCCTACCTTTCCATTATAACAGATCTTGAACAATGCCCAGAGTAAGGAAAAAGCAATTATGAGTAGGAGGAAAATATTAATAAACTCAAGACTGAAAATAAAACTTTTCAAGCTTCCCCATTTTTTAGTTTAAATCATTTTCATTCAAGAGGTATATATTTAGTAACTGACATTTGCCAAGTACAGCACCAGAGCTAGGAAAAATAAAAGAAAAATAATGCAAAGTGAACTGAACTGCACTTACACACAAATAAAAAAAAAGTAATGTAATTTGCTCTTTTTCTTTTATGATATCTCTTTACATACAGCCAAAACAGGCTGATAATGTAGAGTTACTTCCTTAAATTCTTTTTTTTTTATTTTTGTGGGTAATGGTAGGTGTATATATTTATGAAATACATGAGATACTTTGATATAGCCATACAATGCATAACAATCATATCAGGATAAATGGGCTATACATCACTTCAATCCTTTATCCTTTGTGTTACAAACCATCCAATTATACTCTTTTAGTCACTTTTAAATGTATAATTAAATTATTATTGACAATAGTCACTCTGTCGTGCTATCAAAATATTAGATTTTTTCATTCTTTCCATTTTTGGCATGCATTAACCATCCCCACATTCTCCACTACGCAACCCCTCCCAGGTGCTGGTAACCACCCTTCTACTCTCTATCTCTATGAGTTCAATTATTTTAATTTTTAGTTCCCATAAATAAGTCAGAACATGCAAAGTTTGTCTTTCTGTGCCTGGCTTATTTCACTTAACAGAATGACCTCCAGTTCCATCCATGTTGTTGTAAATACCAGAATCGCATTTTTTATGGTATTCCACTGTGTATATGTACACATTTTCTTTATCTATTCATTTGTTGATGGACACAGGTTGCTTCCAAATATTGGCTATTGTGAATAGTGCTGCAATTAGCATGGGACTGTAGATATCACTTCAATATCTTGATTTCCTTTCTTTTGGGTGTATACCTAGCAGTGGGATTCTGGGTCATATAGTAGTTATATTTTTAGTTTTTTGAGGAACTTCCATATTGTTCTGCACAGTGGTTGCACTAATTTACATTCCCCCCAATATTGTATGAGGGTTCCCTTGTATCCACATGCTTGACAACATCTGTTACTGCTTTTGGATAAAAATCATTTTAATTGAGGTGAGATGATATCCTATTGTAGTTTTGCTTTTCATTTCTCTGATGATCAATAATGTTGAGCACCTTTTTACATACCTGTTAACTATATGTTTGTCCTCCTTTGAGAAATGTCTATTCAGATCTTTTGCCAATTTTTAAATCAGATTATTAGATTGTTTTCCATACAATAGTTTGGGCTCCTTATATATTCCAGTTGTTAATCCCTTGTCTGATGAATAGATTACAAATATTTTCTCCCATTCTGCGGGTTTTCTCTTCACTTTGTTGATTATTTTCTTTGCTGTGCAGAAGCTTTTCAACTTGATGTAATCCCATTTGTCCATTTTTTGTTTTGGTTGTCTGTGTTTGTGGAGAATTGCTCAAGATATTTTTGTGCAGTCCAATGTCGTGGAGACTTTCTCCAGGGTTTTCTACATAGTTTGAGGTCTTAGATTTAAGTTTTTAATCCATTTTGATTCGATTTTTGTATATGGCAAGAGATAGGGGTCTAGTTTCATTCTTCTACATATGGATATCCAGTTTCCTCTGCACTATTTGTTGAAGAGACTGTCCTTTCCCCAGTATATGCTCTTGGCATTTTGTCAAAAATGAGTTCACTGTAGATGCACGGATTTGTTTCTGGGTTATCTATTCTGCTCCATCAGTTTATGTGTCTGTTTTTATGCCACTACCATGCTGTTTTCATTAACATAGCTCTGTAGTACAATTTGAAGTTAGGTAATATGATTCCTCCAGTGTTGCTATTTTTTCCCCAGGATGCATTTGACTGTTCTGGATCTTTTGTGTTTCCATACAAATTTTACAATTTTTTTTTCTATTTTTGTAAAGAATATCACTGGCATTTTGATAGGGATTTCATTGAATCAGCAGATTGCTTTAGGTAGTATGGACATTTTAATAACAATGATTCTTCCAATCTATGAACATCGAGTATTTTTTTCATTTTCTGGTGTCTTTGCCAATTTATTTCATCAGCATTTTATCATTTTCATTGTAGAGATCTTTCACTTCTTTGAATAATTTCATTCCTAGATATTTAATTTTATTTGTAGCTATTGTAAATGAGATTACATTATTGATTTCTTTTTCAGAATGCTCACTGTTGGCATATAGAAATGCTACTGATTTTTGTATGTTGATTTTGTATGCTGCAACTTTACTGAGGTTATCACTTCTAATAGTTTTTGTATGTAATCTTTGGGATTTTTTTTTAATACAAGATCGTATCATCTGCACATAAAAATAATTGGCTTCTTCCTTTCCAGTTTGGATGTTCTTCATTTATTTCTCCTGTCTGATTGCTCTAGCTAGAATTTCCAGTAGTATGTTGAATGACAGTTGCAAAAGTGGGCATCTTGGTCATGTTTCAGATCTTAAGAGAAAAGGTTTTAGTTTTTCTCCACTCAGGATGATACTGGCTGTGGGTCTATCATTGGTGGTTTCTATTATTTTGAGGTATGTTCCTTTTATATCCAGTTTTTGAGGGTTTTAGCATGAATGGATGTACAATTTTATCAAATGCTTTCTCAAATCAATTTAAATGATCATATGCTCTTGTCCTTCATTCTGTTGACATGTTGAATCACATTGATTGATTTGCATATGTTGAACCATCCTTGCATATCTGGGATAAATGCCACTTGAGCATGATGAATGATCTTTTTAATGTATATTTAAATTTCATTTGTTCATATTTTGCAGAAAATGTTTGCATCAATGTACATCAGATATATTTGGCCTACATTTTTTTAAGACTTTGTCTGATTTTGGTATCAGAGAAAAACTGGCCTTGTAGAATTAGTTTGGAAGTATTCTCTGTTTCTCTGTTTTTGTTTGTTTGTTTGTTTGTTTGTTTTTGAATAGTTTAAGTATGATTGATATTAGTTATTTCGTAAATGTTTGGTAAAGTTCAGCAGTGAAGCCTTTGCTTCATGGGCTTCTCTTTGCTGGGCAATTTTTTTTTTATGATGTCAATTGTGTTATTTGTTATTGCTCTGTGCAGGTCTGTATTTCTTCATGTTTCAATCTTGGTAGGTTGTATGTATCTAGGAATTTGTTCATTCCATGGTTTTCCAATTTATTGGCATGTAGTTGCTCAAAGTAGCCTCTAATGATCTATTAACTTTCTGTGGTATTGGATGTAATGTGTTCTTTCTCATCTCTATTTTTATTTATTTGAGGCTTCTCTAGTTTGTTTGTTTGTTTGTTTGTTTCAGATGGAGTTTCACTCTTGTTGCCCAGGCTGGAGTGCAATGGCGCGATCTCAGCTCACTGCAACCTCGGCCTCCCGGGTTCAGCCTCCTGAGTAGCTGGGATTACAGATATGTGACACCATGCCCGACTAATTCTGTATTTTTAGTAGAGACAGGGTTTCTCCTTGTTAGGCTGGTCTTGAACTCCCAACCTCAGGTGATCTGCTTGCCTCAGCCTCCCAAAGTGCTGGGATTACAGGCATGAGCCACCATGCCCAGTCTGGTTTTATCTTAATTTGGATAAAAGTTTGCCAATTTTGTTTATCTTTTCAGAAAAGCTGCCGTGGGTTACATTGATCTTTTGCATTGTTTTCTTTGTTTCAATTTCATTTATTTCTGCTATATTTTAATTATTTCCTTTCTTCTATTAATTTTGAATTTGGTTTGCTCTTACTTTTCCAGTTATTTATTTTTATTTTTTTATTTTTTTTTAAATTTATTTATTATTATTAAACTTCAAGTTGTAGGGTACATGTGCACAACGTGCAGGTTTGCTACATATGTATACTTGTGCCATGTTGGTGTGCTGCACCCATCAACTCGTCATTTACATCAGGTATAACTCCGAATGCAATCCCTCCCCCCTCCCCCCTCCCCATGATAGGCCCCGGTGTGTGATGTTCCCCTTCCCGAGTCCAAGTGATCTCATTGTTCAGTTCCCACCTACGAGTGAGAACATGCGGTGTTTGGTTTTCTGTTCTTGTGATAGTTTGCTAAGAATGATGGTTTCCAGCTGCATCCATGTCCCTACAAAGGACACAAACTCATCCTTTTTTATGGCTGCATAGTATTCCATGGTGTATATGTGCCACATTTTCTTAATCCAATCTGTCACTGATGGACATTTGGGTTGATTCCAAGTCTTTGCTATTGTGAATAGTGCTGCAATAAACATACGTGTGCATGTGTCCTTATAGCAGCATAATTTATAATCCTTTGGGTATATACCCAGTAATGGGATGGCTGGGTCATATGGTACATCTAGTTCTAGATCCTTGAGGAATCGCCATACTGTTTTCCATAATGGTTGAACTAGTTTACAATCCCACCAACAGTGTAAAAGTGTTCCTATTTCTCCACATCCTCTCCAGCACCTGTTGTTTCCTGACTTTTGAATGATCGCCATTCTAACTGGTGTGAGATGGTATCTCATTGTGGTTTTGATTTGCATTTCTCTGATGGCCAGTGATGATGAGCATTTTTTCATGTGTCTGTTGGCTGTATGAATGTCTTCTTTTGAGAAATGTCTGTTCATATCCTTTGCCCACTTTTGGATGGGGTTGTTTGTTTTTTTCTTGTAAATTTGTTTGAGTTCTTTGTAGGTTCTAGATATTAGCCCTTTGTCAGATGAGTAGATTGCAAAAATTTTCTCCCATTCTGTAGGTTGCCTGCTCACTCTGATGGTAGTTTCTTTTGCTGTGCAGAAGCTCTTTAATTTGATGAGATCCCATTTGTCAGTTTTGGCTTTTGCTGCCATTGCTTTTAGTGTTTTAGACATGAAGTCTTTGCCCATGCCTATGTCCTGAATGGTACTACCTAGGTTTTCCTCTAGGATTTTTATGGTATTAGGTCTAACATTTAAGTCTCTAATCCATCTTGAATTAATTTTCATATAAGGAGTAAGGAAAGGATCCAGTTTCAGCTTTCTACTTATGGCTAGCCAGTTTTCCCAGCACCATTTATTAAATAGGGAATCCTTTCCCCATTTCATGTTTCTCTCAGGTTTGTCAAAGATCAGATGGCTGTAGATGTGTGGTATTATTTCTGAGGACTCTGTTCTGTTCCATTGGTCTATATCTCTGTTTTGGTACCAGTACCATGCTGTTTTGGTTACTGTAGCCTTGTAGTATAGTTTGAAGTCAGGTAGCGTGATGCCTCCAGCTTTGTTCTTTTGACTTAGGATTGTCTTGGAGATGCAGGCTCCTTTTTGGTTCCATATGAACTTTAAAGCAGTTTTTTCCAATTCTGTGAAGAAGCTCATTGGTAGCTTGATGGGGAAGGCATTGAATCTATAAATTACCTTGGGCAGTATGGCCATTTTCACGATATTGATTCTTCCTATCCATGAGCATGGTATGTTCTTCCATTTGTTTGTGTCCTCTTTGATTTCACTGAGCAGTGGTTTGTAGTTCTCCTTGAAGAGGTCCTTTACATCCCTTGTAAGTTGGATTCCTAGGTATTTTATTCTCTTTGAAGCAATTGTGAATGGAAGTTCATTCCTGATTTGGCTCTCTGTTTGACTGTCACTGGTGTATAAGAATGCTTGTGATTTTTGCACATTAATTTTGTATCCCGAGACTTTGCTGAAGTTGCTGATCAGCTTAAGGAGATTTTGGGCTGAGACAATGGGGTTTTCTAAATATACAATCATGTCGTCTGCAAACAGGGACAATTTGACTTCTTCTTTTCCTAACTGAATCCCCTTGATTTCTTTCTCTTGCCTGATTGCCCTAGCCAGAACTTCCAACACTATGTTGAATAGGAGTGGTGAGAGAGGGCATACCTGTCTTGTGCCAGTTTTCAAAGGGAATTTTTCCAGTTTTTGCCCATTCAGTATGATATTGGCTGTGGGTTTGTCATAAATAGCTCTTATGATTTTGAGGTACGTTCCATCAATACCGAATTTATTGAGCGTTTTTAGCATGAAGGGCTGTTGAATTTTGTCAAAAGCCTTTTCTGCATCTATTGAGATAATGATGTGGTTCTTGTCTTTGGTTCTGTTTATATGCTGGATTATGTTTATTGATGTGCGAATGTTGAACCAGCCTTGCATCCCAGGGATGAAACCCACTTGATCATGGTGGATAAGCTTTTTGATGTGCTGCTGAATCCGGTTTGCCAGTATTTTATTGAGGATTTTTGCATCGATGTTCATCAGGGATATTGGTCTAAAATTCTCTTTTTTTGTTGTGTCTCTGCCAGGCTTTGGTATCAGGATGATGTTGGCCTCATAAAATGAGTTAGGGAGGATTCCCTCTTTTTCTATTGATTGGAATAGTTTCAGAAGGAATGGTACCAGCTCCTCCTTGTACCTCTGGTAGAATTCAGCTGTGAATCCATCTGGTCCTGGACTTTTTTTGGTTGGTAGGCTATTAATTATTGCCTCAATTTCAGAGCCTGCTACTGGTCTATTCAGGGATTCAACTTCTTCCTGGTTTAGTCTTGGAAGAGTGTAAGTGTCCAGGAAATTATCCATTTCTTCTAGATTTTCTAGTTTATTTGCATAGAGGTGTTTATAGTATTCTCTGATGGTAGTTTGTATTTCTGTGGGGTTGGTGGTGATATCCCCTTTATCATTTTTTATTGCATCGATTTGATTCTTCTCTCTTTTCTTCTTTATTAGTCTTGCTAGCGGTCTGTCAATTTTGTTGATCTTTTCAAAAAACCGACTCCTGGATTCATTGATTTTTTGGAGGGTTTTTTGTGTCTCTATCTCCTTCAGTTCTGCTCTGATCTTAGTTATTTCTTGCCTTCTGCTAGCTTTCGAATGTGTTTGCTCTTGCTTCTCTAGTTCTTTTAATTGCGATGTTAGAGTGTCAATTTTAGATCTTTCCTGTTTTCTCTTGTGGGCATTTAGTGCTATAAATTTCCCTCTACACACTGCTTTAAATGTGTCCCAGAGATTCTGGTATGTTGTATCTTTGTTCTCATTGGTTTCAAAGAACATCTTTATTTCTGCCTTCATTTCGTTATGTACCCAGTAGTCATTCAGGAGCAGGTTGTTCAGTTTCCATGTAGTTGAGCGGTTTTGATTGAGTTTCTTAGTCCTGAGTTCTAATTTGATTGCACTGTGGTCTGAGAGACAGTTTGTTATAATTTCTGTTCTTGTACATTTGCTGAGGAGTGCTTTACTTCCGATTACGTGGTCAATTTTGGAGTAAGTACGATGTGGTGCTGAGAAGAATGTATATTCTGATGATTTGGGGTGGAGAGTTCTATAGATGTCTATTAGGTCTGCTTGCTGCAGAGATGAGTTCAATTCCTGGATATCCTTGTTAACTTTCTGTCTCGTTGATCTGTCTAATGTTGACAGTGGAGTGTTGAAGTCTCCCATTATTATTGTATGGGAGTCTAAGTCTCTTTGTAAGTCTCTAAGGACTTGCTTTATGAATCTGGGTGCTCCTGTATTGGGTGCATATATATTTAGGATAGTTAGCTCTTCCTGTTGAATTGATCCCTTTACCATTATGTAATGGCCTTCTTTGTCTCTTTTGATCTTTGATGGTTTAAAGTCTGTTTTATCAGAGACTAGTATTGCAACCTCCGCTTTTTTGTGTTCTCCATTTGCTTGGTAAATCTTCCTCCATCCCTTTATTTTGAGCCTATGTATGTCTCTGCGTGTGCGATGGGTCTCCTGAATACAGCAGACTGATGGGTCTTGACTCTTTATCCAGTTTGCCAGTCTGTGTCTTTTAATTGGAGCATTTAGTCCATTTACATTTAAGGTTAAGATTGTTATGTGTGAACTTGATCCTGCCATTATGATATTAACTGGTTATTTTGCTCGTTAGTTGATGCAGTTTCTTCCTAGCCTTGATGGTCTTTACATTTTGGCATGTTTTTGCAATGGCTGGTACCGGTTGTTCCTTTCCATGTTTAGTGCTTCCTTCAGGGTCTCTTGTAAGGCAGGCCTAGTGGTGACAAAATCTCTAAGCATTTGCTTATCTGTAAAGGATTTTATTTCTCCTTCACTTATGAAACTTAGTTTGGCTGGATATAAAATTCTGGGTTTAAAATTCTTTTCTTTAAGAATGTTGAATATTGGCCCCCACTCTCTTCTGGCTTGAAGAGTTTCTGCCGAGAGATCTGCTGTTAGTCTGATGGGCTTCCCTTTGTGGGTAACCCGACCTTTCTCTCTGGCTGCCCTTAAGATTTTTTCCTTCATTTCAACTTTGGTGAATCTGGCAATTATGTGTCTTGGAGTTGCTCTTCTCGAGGAGTATCTTTGTGGAGTTCTCTGTATTTCCTGGATTTGAATGTTGGCCTGCCCTACTAGGTTGGGGAAGTTCTCCTGGATGATATCCTGAAGAGTGTTTTCCAACTTGGTTCCATTTTCCCCGTCACTTTCAGGCACCCCAATCAGACGTCGATTTGGTCTTTTTACATAATCCCATACTTCTTGCAGGCTTTGTTCATTTCTTTTTCTTGTTTTTTCTTTTGGTTTCTCTTCTCGCTTCATTTCATTCATTTGATCCTCCATCGCTGACATTCTTTCTTCCAGTTGATCGAGACGGTTACTGAAGCTTGTGCATTTGTCACGTATTTCTCGTGCCATGGTTTTCGTCTCTTTCATTTCGTTTGTGAGCTTCTCTGCATTAATTACTCTAGCCATCAATTCTTCCACTTTTTTTTCAAGATTTTTAGTTTCTTTGCACTGGGTACGTAATTCCTCCTTTAGCTCTGAGAAATTTGATGGACTGAAGCCTTCTTCTCTCATCTCGTCGAAATCATTCTCCGTCCAGCTTTGATCCGTTGCTGGCGATGAGCTGCGCTCCTTTGCCGGGGGAGATGCGCTCTTATTTTTTGAATTTCCAGCTTTTCTGCCCTGCTTTTTCCCCATCTTTGTGGTTTTATCTGCCTCTGGTCTTTGATGATGGTGATGTACTGATGGGGTTTTGGTGTAGGTGTCCTTCCTGTTTGATAGCTTTCCTTCTAACAGTCAGGATCCTCAGCTGTAGGTTGTAGCTGTAGGAGATTGCTTGAGGTCCACTCCAGACCCTGTTTGCCTGGGTATCAGCAGCAGAGGCTGCAGAAGATAGAATATTTCTGAACAGCGAGTGTACCTGTCTGATTCTTGCTTTGGAATCTTCCTCTCAGGGGTGTACTCCACCCTGTGAGGTGTGGGGTGTCAGACTGCCCCTAGTGCGGGATGTCTCCCAGTTAGGCTACTCAGGGGTCAGGGACCCACTTGAGCAGGGAGTCTGTCCCTTCTCAGATCTCAACCTCCGTGTTGGGAGATCCACTGCTCTCTTCAAAGCTGTCAGACAGAGTCGTTTGCGTCTGCAGAGCTGCTGCGTTTGTTATTATTTACTGTGCCCTGTCCCCAGAGGTGGAGTCTACAGAGACAGGCAGGTTTCCTTGAGCTGCTGTGAGCTCCACCCAGTTCGAGCTTCCCAGCAGCTTTGTTTACCTACTTAAGCCTCAGCAATGGCGGGCGCCCCTCCCCCAGCCTCGCTGCTGCCTTGCCGGTAGATCACAGACTGCTGTGGTAGCAATGAGGGAGGCTCCGTGGGTGTGGGACACTCCCGGCCAGGTGTGGGATATGATCTCCTGGTGTGCCTGTCTGCTTAAAGCGCAGTATTGGGGTGGGAGTTACCCGATTTTCCAGGTGTTGTGTGTCTCAGTTCCCCTGGCTAGGAAAAGGGATTCCCTTCCCCCTTGCGCTTTCCAGGTGAGGCAATGCCTCGCCCTGCTTCAGCTCTCGCTGGTCGGGCTGCAGCAGCTGACCAGCACCGATCGTCTGGCACTCCCCAGTGAGATGAACCCAGTACCTCAGTTGAAAATGCAGAAATCGCCGGTCTTCTGTGTCGCTCGCGCTGGGAGTTGGAGACTGGAGCTGTTCCTATTCGGCCATCTTGCTCCGCCCCCTTTTCCAGTTATTTAAGATGTATCATTAGATTGTTTATTTGACCTTTTTCTACTTTTCTGATGTAAGCACATATAGCTACAAATTTCTATCTTACTATTGCTTTTGCTATATCCTATAAGCTTTGGTATGTTGTGTTTCCATTTCTATTTGTTTCAGTACATTTTTAAATTTTCTTCTTAATTTATTCCTTGACCCGCTAGTCATTCAGGACCTTATTGGTTGATTTCCATGTATTTGTATAGTTTCCAAAATTCCTCTTGTTACTGATTTATAGTTTTATTCCATCATAGTCACAGAACATGCTTAATATTATTTCAACTTCTTTGAATGTTTTAAGACTTGTTTTGTGACCTAATATATGATCTATCCTTGAGAAATGATTCATGTGCTGAGAAAAAATAATGTATATTCTGCATCTGTTGCATGAAATGTTTTATAAATATCTATCATGTCCACTTAGTCTAGGCTGCAGAATAAGTCTTATGTTTCTTTGTTGATTTTTGTCTGAAAAATCTGTCCACTGCTGTAAGTGAGGTGTTACAGCCTCCAGCTGTTCTTTTACTGAGGACCGTCTCTCTATTTAGCTCTAGTAATATTTTCCTTATGTATCTGGGTGCTCCAGTATTGTGTGCATATTTAAAATTTTCATGTCTTCTTGATCAATTGAGCCCTTTATCATTTTATAATCACCTTCTCTGTCTCTTTTCATAGTTTTTGTCTTGAAATCTGTTAGTGATATCAATATAGCTACGCTTTTTCTTTTATGGTTTCCATTGGCATGGAACACCTTTTTCCATCCCTTTATTGTCAGTGTATACGTGTCATGTCCCTATTTGGTTTTTTTTTTTTTTAATCCATTCAGCTACTCTGTTTTTTGAATGGATAGTTTAGTCCATTTACATTCAGTGTTATTATTGATAAGTAAGGACTTACTCCTGCCCTTTTTGCTATTTGCATTCTGATTGTTTTCTGGTCTTGTCTTCCTTTTCTGTTTTCTTTCTTCCTGTCTTCCTTTTAGTGAAGGTGATTTTCTCTGGCTATATTATTTAGTTGCTTGCTTTTTATTTTTTGTGTATCCTAGGTGTTTTTTAATTTGAGAGTACCTTGATACTTGCAAATAATATTCATTATTCAATCTGATGATGATTTTACACTAATTGCATACACAATCAAACAAGAAAAGAGAAAATGAATAACAACTCTTCACTTTGCCTCTTCACTTTTTAACCTGTTGTCCTTTGTATTTCTATCTCCTTGTACTGTTTATGCCTTGAGGAGTTGTAGTTTGTATTTTCAATTGCTTCATCTTTTAATCTTTCTACTGAGGGTATGAGTAGTTTATACATCACAATTATAGTGTTATAATATTCTGTGATTTTTTGCATACCTACTATTACCTGTAAGTTTTGTACCTTCAGACGATTTATTATTGCTCATTAACATTCTGTTCTTTCAGATGGAAAAACTCCCTTTAGCATTTCTAGTAGGTCTCATGTGGTATTGATGAAGTCTCTTGGCTTTTGTTTGTCTGACAGATGTTTTATTTCCCCTTCTTTTTAGAAGAATATTTTCATTGAATATGCCATTCTAGGGTAAAATCTTTTTTTTCTTTCATCATTTTAAATTCGTCATGCCACTCTCTCCTGGCCTGGCCTATAAGGTTTCTACTGAAATCTGCTGCCAAATGTATTGGATTTCGTTTGTATGTGATTTGTTTCTTCTATCTTACTGCTTTTAGGATCCTTTTTTTTTTTTTAATCCTTGACCTTTGGGAGTTTCATTATTAAATACTTTCGGGTTAAATTTTCTTTGTATTCTACAGCCTTCTTATGCTTGAATATTGATATATTGCTCTAGGTTTTGGAAATTCTATTATCTCTTTGCATGAACTTTCTGCTCCTATGTCTGTCTATCTCCTCTTTAAGGTTAGTAACTCTTAGATTTTCTCTTTTGAGACTATTTTCTAGAACTTGTAGACATGCTTCATTCTGTTTTATTCCTTTTCCCCCCTTCTGTCTGTGTATTTTCAAAGAACATATCTTCAAAGTCACTAATTCTTTCTTCTGCTTGATCAGTTCTGCAACTGAGATGCTGATGCATTCTTCCGTGTGCCAATTGCATTTTCCGCTCCAGAATCTCTGCTTGATTCGTTTTAACTATTTCAATTGTTTTGTTAAATTTGTATGATTGGATTATGAATTCCTTATGTATGTTATCTTGAACTTCATTGAGTTCCCTCACAACAGCTATTTTTAATTCTCTGTCTGAAAGATCTATCTTTCCAGGATTGGTCCCTGGTGCCTTATTGAGCTTATTCAGTGAAATCATGTTTTCCTAGATGGTCTTGATGCTTTCGGATATTTGTCAGTGTCTGGGCATTGAAGAGTCCGGATTTTTGTAGTCTTCATTGTTTGGGTTTATTTGTACCCATCATTCTTGGGAAGGCTTTCAGGGTATTCAAAGGGATTTGGGTGAAGTGATAACTTCAGTCACTGCAAGTGTATCTGCACTACGGGGCACCTTTAGCCCAGTAATGTTTGGCTCTTGCAGACTCAGAGGTACTGCCTTGGTGGTCTTTTATAAGATCCAGAAGAATTCCCTAGATTACCAGAGAATTCTTGTTCTCTTCTCTTACATTCCTCCAAATGAATTATGTCTTCTTCTCTATGCTGAGCTGCCTGGAGCTATGGGAGGGGCAATAAAAGGACTGCTGTGGCCACCACCACCGGGACTGCACTGTGTCAAATCTGAAGCAAGCACAGCCCTTGGTCTCATCCAGAGCCCATTATAACCACTACGTGGCCAGCATCTATGTTTGTTCAAACCTTAGGGCTCTACAGTTAGCAGATGGCAAAGCCAACAAGGCTTGTCTCTTTCCCTTTAGGGTGGAAAGCTCCCCCCCCAGCCCAGGTAGGTCCAGGGAAGCCATCCAAGAGCCCGTGTCTGGAGTCCAGAACCTTAGGAATTTACCTGGTGCTCTATTCTACTGTGATTGAGCTGACATGCCAAAAGACAAAGTTATTCCCACTCTTTTTTTAACCCTTTCCACAAGCAGAGGATCCTTACTCCATGGCCACTGCCACCACAGTTCCACAGGGAATACTGCCAGGCTACAAACAATGTTCAATCAAGGCCCAAGTTCCCTTCAGTCAGCTTTTGGTGAATGTTGCCAGGCCTCGGTTTACCCTTCAGGGCGGTGAGCTCCCCCTCTTGGTCAGGAAAGGTCCAGAAATGTCATTCAAGAGTCAATGCTTGGTACTGGTGACCCCAAGAGTCCACTTGGTACTCTGCCCCATGGCAGCTGCAAGACAAAGTCACTTTTCTCTTTGCTTTTCTCAAGCAGAAGCAGTGTCTCCCTATAGCCACCACAGCTGTGAATATGCTGAGTGATACCTGAAGCCAGCACATCTCAGAGTGTCACCTAAGGTCCATCGCATGTACTAACTGACTAATGCTGCTGATTATTCAGGGCCCAAGGGCTCTTTAGTCAGTAGGTGATACATTCTGTCAGAATGTGGTCTTTCCCTTCAAGGTAGTGGGTTTCTTTGTGGCTTACATTGCCTGTCTTTTTCTTTTTTTTTTTTTTTTTGGTGGAGTCACTGGACTGCAGTGGCGCAATCTCAGCTCACTGCAACCTCTGCCTCCTGGATTCAAGCAATTCTCCTGTATCAGCCTCCCTAGTAGCTGGGATTTCAGGCACATGCCATAATGTCTAGCTAATTTTTTGTGTGTGTTTTTTAGTAGAGATGGGGTTACGCTATGTTGGCAGGCTGGTCTCAAACTCCTGACCTCAAGTGATTCACCCGCCTTGGCCTCCCAAAGTGCTGGAATTACAGGTGTGAGCTACTGTGCGCAGACAGCCACTGCGCCCAGCCTGCCTTTCAAGTTTAATTGGAATGCCAGAGCACGTTAGCCTGCAGCGGTGAGGCTTGCTGAAACTCAAGTTGCAAGCAAGGAGATGGACAATTTCTTTTTGGCTAGAGGTTCTAAATGCTCCCTCTGTGGGCATCAGCTGAATTCTGCAAAGTGTTGCTTTCCACTGTGACAGGGCAGCACTGAATTCCAATGAAAAGTCCCATAATCACTGCACTTCTCTTCCCCCAAGCATACAGATTCTCTATATTATGCAGCCCCTGCTAAGAAATGGAAAAGGTGTGGTGTCAGCTATTTGAGACTATCTCTCCTACTCTTTACAATGTCTCTTTTAGTGATATCAAATTAAAACCAGGTGATTGCTCACCTGATTTTTGGTTCTTAGGAAGGTGCTTTCTTGTGTAGGTAGTCGTTACATTTCATATTCCTGTGGGGGGGACAATTGGTGGAAGCTTCTATTTGGTCATCTTGTTAATATAATTTTTGTAGCATTAGAAGTATCTATCTTTCACAGAAATGACATAATTTAAACTGATGCTCTCAGTAGTTTATAATCATTAGGAATGCAGCATGAAAAAAGTGACTCCTAAGAAAATTGCAGTAGATCCGTGGGAGTGCAAAGATTTACATAAACTGGGAATTTTAGAAACTGGAAATAGCAACTATCAACATCAGTATGCGGATAACTCTTTTATGTTTTTGTCTCATTTAGCATCTGATGAGTACAACAGACAAATAACATATATATATATGTGTGTGTGTGTATATATATATATTTGTGTATAAGAGAGAGAAACTGTGGTAACAGGAGAAAGGTATGACCAACATAGATTTCATAGTTATGAAAGATGGCATTCTTCCTAATTCTCATATCACTGAATCTATTTTGCATTGGGACACTAGATTGTTCTATTTTATTTATTTATTTATTTATTTTGAGACAGAGTCTTGCTCTGTCTCCCAGGCTGGAGTGCAATGGCACAATCTTGGCTCACTGCAACCTCCGCCTCCCAAGTTCAAGCAGTTCTCCTGCCTCCGCCTCCCGAGTAACTGGGATTACAGGTGTATACCATCATGCCAGGCTAAGTTTTGTATTTTTAGTAGAGATGGAGTTTCACCATGTTGGCCAGGCTGGTCTCAAACTTCTGACCTGAGGAGATCCACCAGCCTAGGCCTCCAAAAGTGCTGGGATTACAGGCATGAGCCACCGCGCCCGGACAGATTGTTCTATTTCTAATAATTATCAATATTGTCTCCTTCATTCAAGTTTAGAAGGTACATCTTTCTATGCGGCTACATCTTAATACCACTGCTTTACTTATATATGGAAGTAGAAAGGATTGGACATCCCCTTTTCTGTTTTGGTGGGCTGGTTCCAGAACAGTATATAATATATTAGAGCCATAAGAAGTGTTGAAATCCTTAAAATACAGAGCAAAAATCCCTCTCTAATAGGTTTGGGAAATCTCTACTTAATAGGAGATAACAAAGTAAGCAGATTCCTGAATATCACACTTGCTTCTCATATTTTCCTGAAGAATGTGGCTGAAATAAATATCAACAGTGACCTTTATATGTTTCACTTTATTAGCCATCCAAATATTTGACTCCTTAATCAATCAAGAATAGGTACCACATAGGAGAGAAACAATTTTTCTAGTTAAAGCAGAAGCTTAGAAAAAGTATAACTCGTTACAAGAATCTCAAATTTCATGGTGCATAAGAAAATCCACCTATCCTTCCATATGCTATTCTATGTTCAGGGAAAGATTCATCAAGAATATTATACCAGTATCAAAAATCGGGAGAAAGACCCAAAAGGCAATGGTTCCTCTAATGTCTCAAATTTTAAAAAATGAGCAGGAAAATATCTATAAAAGTTACACATTATAAATCACATTTTCCTGGAGCACTTACCTTGGAAATTGCCTCTCCAAAACGTATTGTCTCTGCTACTTACAAAAAGCAAAATAACAATTACCTGACAAAAAACTACAAATACTTGATTTGCTTAATTACAAGCTCCATCTTTGGTAGAAGCTTTGAACAGGATTTATGTAGACCTTCACTTAATTTGAGAATCATTTAATGTTCAAAATAGATAAAAATTAAATTATATAATTGTTCTCATCTAGATATAAGTCATACCACCTGACTGTGTTTTTAAAAGTCATACTTGTTGAAAAATATAAAGTATGAGGAGAATAGGAATACATAGATGATAGATAGATAGATAGATAGATAGATAGATAGATAGATAGATGAAATAAATTCTCAAAGCCATGATTCAGGATTAACTTAGAGTAAGAGAATGCTAAATTAACTACTGGGGTGAGGTCACACATGAATCTCCAAAGCTGACTCAGTTCAAAGCATATTTTCATGAAATTGTAAATTGTCGTACATAAAAGAGGTTCTTGAAATGAATGTAACAAATTCATTCATGAATGAAAGGAAAAAATAGAAAAGCAAAAACATTTGAAAGGAAGCTAATTAAATGTATTCATTTTAAATTAATAACATTGAACAGTTACTGTATTTTTATAATCATAATGTAAATAATTGAAATCATGCAGTGCAACAAAAATCAATTTGATGAAATAAGACATCTAATATAAGTATTGAAGCAAAACCATATTTTACAATACAAAGATAAAAGCAAAGGCAGAGAATACAGAATAAATGTATATAAATGATCATTTGGATTATTTTTCAGATAATTTCACTGTCCTTTCCCTGTCACTGGGAGTGAAATAGAATTCCTTCTTGTAGTAATGCTGAGCTTGGCCAATAGAAGGTATTGATGTTGCTGCAAGCAGAGATATGGCTTGGATCCTATTATGATCTTAGGGTTTGCCAGGAGAGGAGTATATCCTAGATTGTCTGGGCCTCACAATGGAACATGAAAAGACCATTTACCTTTTAGGTATGGGTTCAAGGAAGATGAGACAAATATGGAATAAGTTCGTATCCATTCCTGGAGCCTGAAGCCTGGGGCTGAGATACTGAAGCCTTGAGTCTAATTTAGTCCAACTGATTTTCAGCCAACCCTCACGCACATAAACATGAGAATAAATGAGTTTTCTTTCAACACAAAATAATTTGCCTCTAAGAATTTAATTTGTCTTTAATATTAGAAAGGAAAAGAATAAAACCAGGAAGAAAATGTAGTATTGGGATTTTTATGGACAAAATTATTTCTGTCCCAGTTTTGTATATTTATACCTTTGTTCACTGTGATTGTTCTGCAGTTGATTGGTGAAAAAGCATATCTATGTATGATTGTTCATCAGTGTGTTATTTTAAACAATTTTTATTTTATGTTACATTAAAGAGAACAGCTATAGGAAGCAAAGGGTTGTGTATAATGACCTAGTATTATTTAACAATGAGCTTAACATTTTTAGATACAAACACATCCTGATATTTTAAAGGTCTTCAAAACCTGGTACTAATATGTATAAGTAACTCAGTTAAGAAAATACAACAATTTAGGAATGAGTGTCAAGGACAATTAAGGCATATGATAAATGGATTTGCCAGTGGCTGATTTAGACATGTGCAATTGACTATAAAATCAACTATTGGTTTGTAATTTTATTGCAATTCCATTTCTTCAGGAACAGTCTTGACATATAAAACTATTGAATATTATAGTCAGTAAGGTACCACATAATATCTACTTTGTCAAAAAAATAATGTGCTTTCTAAATTAATGAACAATTTCCAGGTGAAATACAAAGAGGATAAATGTTGCATGGCTAACTTCTACTCAAATCCAAGGAGATTTGCTTGTCTTCCACACACATTGCCTTGTATTTTGAGTCATATCCTATAATTAAATCCAGAGGGAATGAGTTGTTATTCTCTCTGATAACTCGTCTTTCAATGTTTTCACATAAATTTCAGGAATGTCTTGGTATAATATAACTAATTGGTCTCTGTGGGAAATACAAAAGTGCATTTTGAAGAGGTTTGCTTTAATTTTACTATGAGTTTTGTTTGGTATATTATTAATATGTAAAATAAAGAAGTAGATATCTATACATATGCAAAATCAGTCCTATAATCCAAATATTATAATAGATGTGTTACATGAGGCCTGTTTCAAGTCAGTTCTATGGAACACAGATTGTACTTTTCAGAAAAATAATGGTATTACCAAAGATTATTATTCTGAACAAGACTAAAAAATAACTATCTAAACTCCTAAAACAATTTAAATCCTCCTTGGAATAAGGCAGGGGACAATAAATAAATAAGAAAAAACAAATAAGGCCTAGTGTAAATGACTAACAGACTATGTATTAACAATGTTAACATGAAAAAATGATTCAGAATTTCACTTTTATTTTCAGAAAATTAATGATCTGTACTCTAATTCAGGCATAAACTGGAAGACTCTAGTTTGAAAAGAGGTAAATAAAGTAAACATGGTATTTGATTGCAAAAATTTTAAGTATGTTAGAAGAAACTTAAATTTGCACAGAAGTAGGGTTAACGGCAAAAGTACATTATTTGAGACAGTCTCCATAGTGGCAGGACAAGCTGCTGACAGCAAAATTGATCTGGTTGCAAAATGGAGCTCAAGAGAAAATTTAAGCAAAGAAGAAAACCATTGTGAACTATGGAATAGGCAATATTTTGAGAGTCTATGAGTCAGGAAAGATGACAAATTCCCAGCAGCAATAAATGGAGAGAAAAAGATCAACTAAGAATTTCCTGCCTATATGCCTGCTGAGATAGAAAATTAATCTGAGGCATTTATTTAAAATATATGGGTTAATGGCTCACTCTTTGTAACTGAATATAAGTGGCTTCCTTGATAAAATTAGAACAACACATTTTTACCACAAGAGTATATTTTAAAATAAGTAGTTCAATTAAGTTGACTATAACTGTCTCCAATGCTTAGCGCAGTGTTCAAATCTAGTATGTTGAGAAGAATGTAATGGATCCTCAATAAATATTAGATAAAAATTAATTTAATCACTATTTTGGGATTAAAAATTAAAATATTAGACATTATTAATATATTTGTTAATATTATTTTTGACATATTTTAACATACTTTTTAGAAATAATTCTTAGTAATTTTGATGTTGCTATAATAAATGATATATTGATCTGAAATTCCAAAAATAAGATATATATATATGTATGTATATACATATACGTGTGTATGTGTGTATACATTGCTGAAGGCTATATGTCTTAAGATCAGAATAAGCCCAAATTTCTTTTAGAATGTGAGGAGGGATATTTTATTCTTTTTAAATTTTTATGGATACATAAGAGTTGTAGATAACTGTGGGGTACATGTGGTATTTTGATACAAGCATACAATGTGTAATGATCAAATATGAGTATTTGGGATGTCCCTTGCCTCAAATGTTTATCATTTCTTCTTGTTGGGAACATTTCAAATCTTCTCTTCTAGCTATTTTGAAACACACAATAAGTTGCTGTTAGCTATAGTCACCCTACTGTGCTACTGAGCACTACATTTTACTCCTTCTACCTAAATATTTTTATACCCATTAACCAATTTCTCTTTTGCTTCACTCTTGTCCGACCTCCACTACACTTCCCACCTCTGGTAACCTCTCTCCATGTGATCAATAATTTCACAGTCCCTAGGCCTTGTCTTTTAGCAAACCCCATATGACATCATATGACCATATTTAAATAGAGCCACATTCCATATCAAATGCAAGTTTTCTATGATAATGTTGAGTTTTGTAAATTTTACATTTTAAATTATTTAATGATATAAATAACTCATTTACTTGACAATTGGTCATAATTTCCCAGCAGTTAATATGTACTTGGAAATTCTTGGAAAATGAGAAATCTCATCTGCAAATTAATTTCCAATGTATTTTTTCTAATAAAGTTTCTGTAATGTTAATTTAACAGTTAATAATAACCAATGTTGTGTTCTATAGATACTACTTTCAATATTTCTCAATTTTAATTTTTCTTTCTTTAAGGTCAGACCACTTTCAGGTTTTAAACTTGAGTCTTTAAAAAACATGTCATTAGTGACTGGTGGAAAACATCACTAGACATGATCACACTCTATAGTTCCAATTCCACCAGCCTGCTATAGTCAACGCTGGAAAGTTGGGCAGTCTACATGTTACCCAGAATTCTAACATTCAACTTTATTGCTCAGACAACAGTACCAAGGTGGCTCCCTTTACATCTCCAGTGTTACTATTTTTTTTCTTTATCACTACCTAAGTTAAAACCCACAATACCCCAGCCAGTGGAAGCCAAATGCATATATTTATTAAAATATATATTAAGCATAACATATTATACTAATATGCTAATATACTTATACTTAATTATAATATACCAAATATACTTAACATAAAGTATTAATTTAATATACTTATATTAAGCCTATATATAAAGTATCAAATTTACATTTTGTGTAGTGATAAATGACAGTTGATGAGTGTCAGGCATTTTCTAAGACTTTTTCATGGCTTATCTCACAATTTTATGATGTGAGCGCTATTGTCAGCCCCACATACAAGTTAAAGAAACAATAACTGAGGTTTAGTGTAGTTTGGTCAAGAACAAAGAGCTAGCAGACAGCAGAGAATATATGCAGATTTAGACTGGCTCCAGAGCCTGGTCTTTTAGACACTATTCTATATGGGTTTTGAAAATTGAAACAGAGTCCAAATTTGAATCTCAGTCAGATTTCAGACCTGTCTGCACATAACCAATAAAATAATGGTCAAATCCTTTGGATGTCCCTTTCTAAGAAGAAGAGAAAGGGAAAGTAAGTTGGCAAGGGGATTAGCGGAATTGTGATGTCAGAAAGGTGTCTGCTCAATATCTTTGCCCAAAACTAATGTACCTGTGCCTGAGCTTGTCATCAGGCTAAAGCTTCATTTTATATTCAGGGAATCAGGACTGGAAAAAGTAAAAAATTAAGTTTTATACTCTAACTTCATTCACCAAGCATTGGTGTCCGTTGCCCTGAAAATAGAGCATAAACTTGGGTCTGCAACTTCTTTCCAGTAAGCAATTGAGCTGTGAGTTTTGCTGAAAACTTGCAGAACTTTAAGAAAGTCCTTGCAGAACTTTAAGAAAGTCCTTGCAGAACTTTAAGAAATCTTTAATTCTATCCAAAAGGATATATCTACAACAACCTACAACTGAAGAGCCATTGGCCCTTGAATAACCAGAAGTGACACACAGATAGGACGTTGAGGGACTTGGGTGTGGCTCTAATATTTAATGATGTCAGGTGAAACTCAGCACATTCCCAGCTGTGGCTCCAGGACAAGACTCCTGCTTGAGAAAACGGAGGGAACAGTAAAGGGGTCTCTGTCTAGTACCATACGTACCACCTCAGCCACAGTAGAGTAGAGCGCTAAGTGTCTTCTTCAGGTGCCTGATTTCAGGATTTGGCTCTTGGACAGCATTTTTGGACTGCTGTGGCCAGAGGGGAGGCCACTGCCCCTGAAGGGTGTCACAGGCCGGGCAGCATTTACCAGAAGCTTACTGAAGGACCTTTGGACCTTCAAGAAATATCAGCGGTAGTCTCCAGTGTTTCCCATGGGCCTGTGGTGGTGGTGTCCACAAGGTGAGGCTCCTCTGCCTTTGGAAAGGGGAGGAAGAGTGGGATAGAATGCATTTTCTGATTTGAGTGCCAGTTCAGCCACAATATAATAGAACGTCAGGTAGACTTCTAAGGCTTTTGACTCTAGTTCTTGGCTCCTGAATGGCACCTCTAGACCCAACTAGGGCCCTGGGGGACCTCATCACCCTGAAGGAAAGAATACAGATCTGGCTTACTTTGCCACCTGCTGACTGTAGTTCCAAGGGCCTTGAGCGAACATAGGCAGTAACCAGAGAGTAGTTACAGCAGGGTGATACCAAGTGCTGTGCTGGCTTCAGGTCTGTCCCAGCACAGTCATAATGGTGGTAGCCACAGGGATGTTTGTGTCATTCCACTCCCAGGTGTAGGTGGTTCAGAACAGAGAGAAAGGCTCCTTTTGTTTAGGAGAAATTAAGGGAAGTGAGCAAGAGTCTCTGCCTGGTAATCCAGATAATTCTACCAGATTTTGTCAAAGAACATCAAGGCAGTACCTATACAAGTCTGCAAGAACCACAGCAGTACTGGGCTGGGTGCCACCTAAAGCAGCTACAGCTTAGATCACAGCACCAAAGTCCTTCCAAATACCACCAAAGAAGGACTGGTACAAATAAGCACAGACTGCAAAAACTAAAATAAATATCTAAGTCCTCAATGTCCAGACACCAAAGAACATCTACTAGCATCAATGCCATCAGGGAAAACAAGACCGCACCAAATGACCTAAATAAGGCACCAGGGACCAATCCCGGAGAAATAGAGATATATGACCTTTTAAGACAGAAAATTCAAAAATAACTGTTTTGAGGAAACTCAAAGAAATTCAAGATAACACAAAGAAGGAATTCAAATCTGATTTGACAAATTTAACAAAGAGATTGAAATATTTAAAAAGAATCAGTCAGAAATTCTGGAGCTGAAAAATGTAACTGGCATACTGAGGAATGCATCAGAGTCTTTTAATAGCAGAATTGATCAAGCAGAAGAATGAATTAGTGAAGTTGAAGACAGACTATTATAAAATATACAGAGGAGACCATTTTTTTAAAAAAAGAAACATGCAGAAAGGATTTGGGAAATAGCCTCAAAGGGGCAAATCTACTTATTGCACTTATAGAGGAGGTAGACAAAGAGATAGGGGTAGAAAGTTCACTCACAGAGATAATAACAGAGAACTTTTCAAACCTAGAGAAAGATATCAATATCCAAGTACAAGATTACAGAACACCAAGCAGATTCAACTCAATTAAGACTGCCTCAAGACATTTAATATTCATACTCCAAAAGATCAAGAATAAATAAAGGATACTAAAAGCAGCAAGAGAAAAGAAACAAATAACATACAATAGAGCTCCAATATGTCTGGCAACAGATTTTTTAGCAAAAATCTTACAGGCCACAAGAGAGTAGAATGACATATTTAAAACACTGAAGAAAAAAACTTTTACCCTAGAATAGTGTATCTGGTGAAAATAGTATTCAAACATGAGGGAGAAATAAAGACTTTCCAAGTTAAACAAAAACTGAGGTATTTCATCATCACTAGATCTGTACCACAAGAAATGCTAGAGATAGTTATTAAATCAGATAAAAGGACATTAATGAACAAGAAATAATCACCCGAAAATAAAAACTCACTGGTAATAGTAAGTAAACAGAGAACACAGAATATTATAACATTGCAATGGTGGTGTGCAAACTACTCTTATCCAAAGTAGAAAGACTAAATGATTAACCAATTAAAAATAATTACCAGAACAACTTTTCAAGACATAGAGAGTACAATAAGATATAACTAGAAACAACAAAAAGTTAGAAAGTGGAGGCACAAAGTTAAAGCACAGTGTTTTTATTAGTTTTCTTTTTGTTTGATTGTTTATGCAAATAGGATTCAGTTGTTACCTGTTTAAAACAATGAATTGTAAGATAGTGTCTGCAAGTCTCATGGTAACCTCAAATCAAAAATCACACAAGAGATACACAAAAAATAAAAAGCAAGAAACTAAATCGTATCACCAGAGAAAAATCACCTTCACTGAAAGGAATACAGGAAGGAAAGAAAGAGGATAAGACCACAAAACAACCAAAATACACATTAAAAAATGGCAGGAGTAAGTTCTTACTCATCAGTAATAACATTGAATATAAATAGACTTAACTCTCCATTCAAAAGACATAGATTGGATGAATGGGTTTTTAAAAATGACACCCAATGATCTTTTACCTAAAAGAAACATGGTTCACCTATGAAGACACATTTAGACTGAATTAAGGGATGGAAAAATATATTCCATCCCAATGAAAACCGAAATTAATAATTTAATTGTACATTTAAAAATATCTAAAAGAGTATAATTGGATTATTTGTAGCACAGGGCATAAATGCAGTTCTCCATGATGTATTACATATTACATGTCTACATCAAAACGTCTGATGTACCCCTCCAAATACATACACCTACTATCTAACCACAATAATTAAACCTTTTTTAAAAAGTGAGTTAAAAATAGTTTGTTTCAGAAAGCCAATGGGCACTTTGAAAAATAAATAAATAAATAAAAGTGATAAACCTCAAGCAAGTTTGATCAAGACATAAAGAAAGGACATACACACACAAACTACAACAGAAATGTAATAGGTGAAAGAACTACATAGCTAAGACATAAACAAGACAAAAGAACATTATGAAAATAACCCTGCTCCTGTGTTAGTTTGCTGAGAATGATGGTTTCCAGCTTCATTCATGTTCCTGCAAAGGACATGAACTCATCCTTTTTTTATGGCTGCATAGTATTCCATGGTGTATATGTGCCACATTTTCTTTATCCAGTCTATCATTGATGGGCATTTGGGTTGGTTCCACGTCTTTGCTATTGTGAATAGTGCCGCAATAAACATACGTGTGCATGTGTCTTTATCGTAGAATGATTTATAATCCTCTGGGTATAGTCCCAGTAATGGGATTGCTGGGTCAAATGCTATTTCTAGTTCTAGATCCTTGAGGAATTGCCACACTGTCTTCCACAATAGCTGAACTAATTTACACTCCAACCAACAGTGTAAAAGCGTTCCTATTTCTCCACATCCTCTCCAACATCTGTTGGTTTAATAATCACCATTCTAACTGGCATGAGATAGTATTTCATTGTGGTTTTGATTTACATTTCTCTACTGACCAGTGAAGATGAGCTTTTTTTCATGTTTATTGGCTGCATAAATGTCTTTTTTTGAGAAGCGTCTATTCATATCCTTTGCCCACTTTTTCATAAGGCTGTTTATTTTGTTCCTTGTAGATTCTGGATATTAGCCCTTTGTCAGATGGATAGATTGCAAAAATTTTCTCCGATTCTGTAGGTTGCCTTTTCATTTCGATCATAGTTTATTTTGATGTGCAGAATCTCCTTAATTTAATTGGATCCGCTGTGTCAATTTTGGCTTTTGTTGCAATTCTTTTTCGTGTTTTAGTCATGAAGTCTTTGCCCGTGTTTATGTCCTGAATGGTATTGCCTAGGTTTTTTTTCCAGGGTTTTCATGGTTTTAGGGCTTCATGTTTAAGTCTTTAATCTATCTGAAGTTAATTTTTTATAAGGTGTAAGGAAGGGGTCCAGTTTCAGTTTTCACCATATGGCTAGCCAGTTTTCCCAAGACTTTATTAAATAGGGAATCCTTTTCCCACTGCTTGTTTTTGTCATGTATGTCAAAGATCAGATGGTTGTAGATGTGTGGCATTGTTTCTGAGAACTCTTTTCTTTTTTTTTTTTTTAATTATACTTTAAGTTCTAGGGTACATGTGCATAACGTGCAGGTTTGTTACATATGTATACTTGTGCCATGTTGCTGTGCTGCACCCATCAACTCATCAGCACCCATCAACTCGTCATTTACATCAGGTATAACTCCCAATGCAATCCCTCCCCCCTCCCCCCTCCCCATGATAGGCCCCGGTGTGTGATGTTCCCCTTCCCGAGTCCAAGTGATCTCATTGTTCAGTTCCCACCTATGAGTGAGAACATGCGGTGTTTGGTTTTCTGTTCTTGCGATAGTTTGCTAAGAATGATGGTTTCCAGCTGCATCCATGTCCCTACAAAAGACACGAACTCATCCTTTTTTATGGCTGCATAGTATTCCATGGTGTATATGTGCCACATTTTCTTAATCCAGTCTGTCACTGATGGACATTTGGGTTGATTCCAAGTCTTTGCTATTGTGAATAGTGCCGCAATAAACATACGTGTGCATGTGTCTTTATAGCAGCATGATTTATAATCCTTTGGGTATATACCCAGTAATGGGATGGCTGGGTCATATGGTACATCTAGTTCTAGATCCTTGAGGAATCGCCATACTGTTTTCCATAATGGTTGAACTAGTTTACAATCCCACCAACAGTGTAAAAGTGTTCCTATTTCTCCACATCCTCTCCAGCACCTGTTGTTTCCTGACTTTTTAATGATCGCCATTCTAACTGGTGTCAGATGGTATCTCATTGTGGTTTTGATTTGCATTTCTCTGATGGCCAGTGATGATGAGCATTTTTTCATGTGTCTGTTGGCTGTATGAATGTCTTCTTTTGAGAAATGTCTGTTCATATCCTTTGCCCACTTTTTAATGGGGTTGTTTGTTTTTTTCTTGTAAATTTGTTTGAGTTCTTCGTAGGTTCTGGATATTAGCCCTTTGTCAGATGAGTAGATTGCAAAAATTTTCTCCCATTCTGTAGGTTGCCTGTTCACTCTGATGGTAGTTTCTTTTGCTGTGCAGAAGCTCTTTAGTTTAATGAGATCCCATTTGTCAATTTTGGCTTTTGCTGCCCTTACTTTTGGTGTTTTAAACATGAAGTCTTTGCCCATGCCTATGTCCTGAATGGTACTACCTAGGTTTTCCTCTAGGGTTTTTATGGTATTAGGTCTTTTCTGTTCCATTTGTCTATATACCTGTTTTGGAAGCCTTGCATCCCAAAACCATGTTGCTTTGGTTATTGTAGCCTTGTAGTATAGTTTGAAGTCAGGTAACATGATGCCTCTAGCTTTGTTCTTTTTGCTTAGGATTGTCTTGGCTATACGGGCTCTTTTTTGGTTCCAAATGAAATTTAAAGTAGTTTTTTCTAGGTCTCTGAAGAAAGTCAATGGTAGCTTTAATGGGGATAACATTGAATCTATAAATTACTTTGGAGAGTATGGACATTTTCATGCTATTCTTCCCGTCCATAAGCATGGAATGTTTTACTATTTATTTGTTTCCTCTCTTATTTCCTTAAACAGTGGTTTGTAGTTCTCTTTTAAGAGGTCCTTCACATCCCTCGTAAGTTGGGTTCCTAGGTATTTTATTCTCTTTGTAGCAATTGTGAATGGGGGGTTCACTCATGATTTGGTTCTCTGCCTATTATTGGTGTATGGGAATGCTTCTGATTTTTGCAAATTGATTTTGTATCTGAGACTTGCTGAAGTTGCTTCTCAGCTTAAGGAATTTCTGGCCTGTGATGATGGGGTTTTCTAAATATACAATCACATCATCTGCAAACAGAGACAATTTGACTTCCCCTCTTCATATTTGAATATGCTTTATTTCTTTCTCTTTCCTGATTGCCCTGGCCAGAACTTCCAATACTTCGTTGAATCATAGTGGTGAGAGAGGGCATCCTTGTCTTGTGCCAGTTTTCAAAAGGAATGCTTCCAGCTTTTGCTCATACACTATGATATTGGCTATGGGTTTATCATAAATAGCTCTTATTATTTTGAGATACGTTCCATCAATACCTAGTTTATTGAGAGTTTTAGCATGAAAGGTGTTGAATTTCATCAAATACCTTTTCTGCATCTATTGAGATAATCATGTGGTTTTTGTCATTGGTTCTGTTTATGTGATGGATTACGTTTATTGATTTATGTATGGTGAACCAGCCTTGCATCCCAAGGATGAAGCTGACTTGATGGTGGTGGATATGCTTTTTGATGTGTTGCTAGATTTGGTTTGCTGGTATTTTATCGAGGATTTTCACATCGATGTTCATCAGGGATATTGGCCTGAAATTTTCTTTGTTGTTGTGTCCCTGCCAGGTTTTAGTATCAGGATGATGCTGGCCTCATAAAATGAGTTAGGGATGAGTCCCTCTTCTTCTGTTGTTTGGAAGAGTTTCAGAAGGAATGGTATCAGCTCCTCTTTGTACTCATAAGTGGGAGTTGAACAATGAGAGCGCATGGACACAGGGAGGGTAACATCACATACAAGTGCTTGTTGTAGGGGTGGAGGAGATAGGGGAGGGATAACATTAAGATAAATACCTAATGTGGATGATGGGTTGATGGGTGCAGCAAACCACCATGGCACAGGTGTAGCTATGTAACAAACCTGCACATTTTGCACATGTATCCCAGAATTTAAAGTACAATAAAAAAATAAAATAAAATAAAATAAAATAAAACTGAAAAGAACATAACTATTAGAATTAAAAATAATTTAACAAGATTACTGGATTTAAAAAAATCAGCATATAAAATTCAATTGTTAAAATCACTTATTTGTACTCTCTTAGATATGAGTATTATAGGTCAATAAAAAGTTAAAGAAGTGTATTTCTAAATACCAGGAACAAACAATTTGTAAACATTTAAGCTATTTTAGTAGCATTGAAAATATAACATATCTATTAATAAATCTAACAAATAATATCCAAGACATTTTTTAAAATATTGTAAAACTTTATAGAATTACATTCAGGAAGACTCAAATAAGGAAAACCTAAATTAATAAACTATGCTCATTGATTTTAAAACTAAATATTTGAATAAAATATTTTTTACTTATTCAGTATAGATTCAGATGCAATTTGAAAACAACAGTTTTTTTTGTAGCAAAGTAGAAACTGAATCTGTAAATGCACATAGAAAAAATGAACTGAGTATAACAGACACTCATGAAGAAAAAGAACAACATAAATGACTTCACCTCACCTTATACTGGATCATTATAAAGCTAAAAATTAAATTGTAGTATTGCCAAAGGCAAGACAGAGAGATTCATGGACACAGAATAAAGATCAGTAATAGATATTTGGAAATATACACTTGAGAACTTGATTAAAGCAGAGCTGATGTTGCAGACTACTGTGTAATGGATAGAATCTTTAATAACCATTGCTGGAATAATTATTTGTCCATATAGAAAAAAAATAAAGCCAGACTAATACCTCATATCAGAGATAAAAGTAAACATTATCTTAACTAAAAAATTACATGTGAACAACTAAATTACAAAGCTTTGAGAAGACAATAGAGGAATATGTACTTATTATTTCAGGACTAAGAAGAATTTCTTTTAAAATATATTAAACCAAAAACCATATAGGTCATTGTTTGGGAATTAAGGACTGTTGCTCATACCAAGACAGTAAAACAAACCAAAAAACAAGCAACAAATGAGAAAAACTTTTCCAGTTATATAAGGGATATAAATGTTTGTGTGCATGTATCATATTATATATTGTAAATAAAGAATGACTGTAACTCAACAAGGAAAAGATAAGTGATCCAATTAAAAAATAGGCAGAAATCTTGTGGAGACACTACATAGGAAGAAACAACTAGTAACTATTAGGTTGGTGCATTAAAAGTAATGACCTTTTGCACCAACATAATTTTTAAAGATTTACTTTAATCAAATTGAAAATTAGAAGAATCAAAAATAAAACCACAATAAGATGTCATTTCACACATATACTAGATAGGCAAGTATATTAAAATCTAAAACTATCAATTATTAGAAAAGATTTGGAAGATTCAGAAGAACAAATAGCTTATGATAATGTAATATAGAACAACAAGCCTAGAATGACATTATATAATAAATTTGAAGATATGCATCACACTTAGAAATTCCATTCCTGAGAATAAATCCTAGAGGAGTTCTTGCTATTTATATGCTCCAAGAGTCCTGCTCAAGAATATCAATGGCCATACATTAGAGACACCTGGGAAGAACATTATTATACACTGAAAGAGGAATGATCTAAAGGTTCCACCTGTATTTATGGGCTAGAATGTGATACAACACTGAGAATGAATGGATTACAACTACGCACACCAATAAAAACATATTTAAAATCTTAGCTATGACTGAGAAACACAAGTTATAGGAGAATAATACAGGAAGCCTAATTCCTCAGATACATATAAAATTGAACTATATAAAGTATAGGAAAAGAGCACATAGAATATGATGAAAGGCAAGGGAATCTTAAACACAACATTCAGAAAAGTGGTGTGGTTTTTCACCTGACTGAGAAAAGAAAGGAATGGATGAGGCAAGGAAGAGAGGAGATTTCAAAAACAAGTAATATTATGTTTCTAAACCTGGATTATATTAATTGAATCACTATGATTTATACTACTTATACTTTAGAGTCTTTTGCGCCTATGGATAATTTAAGCAAGATAAAATATTTTTTATTTCACTCTCATCTCACATCTCAAAGCATTGTCTGGTTCTCCCACTCGGAGGATGCCTACTACAGAACAAATAAGGAAGATGCTTACCCATCTTCACCGGAATTCCTGTTGGCTCCCTGAAAGCATATGTTTAAACAGATTGTAGAGTCTTGTCACACTACATTCCTTCTTTCTCTACTTTCTTGTATAATTAATTAATGCTGATTAGTCGCCCTTCAAAGGTATTTCTTTCCCTCGTCTTTAACTCTCATAAAGGACACAAAATGGCATGAGACACACAAATGTACTCAACCCTAATCCATTTCCTTTTAATCTTCCCTAATAACTTCCTAAAATTTTATTTGTTCAATTTCATATACCCTCCTTATTACCACCCGCTTTAACTGTTGTTTATAAAAACATACATGCTCAAAACCAATTCAATTAGGGGTTAGCCTTTCAACACATGGTACTGGAGTAATTTACATCTATTGGCAAAAATAAAAAACTTTGACATAAATCTCACATCTTATACAAAAATTAATTCAAAATGCATAATAGACTTAAACCTAAAACTACAAAACATTCCATAGAGGATCTTCAAGATCTGGGGCTAGACAAAGAGTTATTATACTTTATAACAAAGGCATAATTCATAAAAAGAAAAATTGCTAAGTTGAGCATCATCAAAATTAAAAACTGTTGATTTGGATAAGACCCTGTTAATAGAATAAAAAGATAAATTACAGAGTGGAAGAAAATATTTACATACTAGGTATTATACAAAGGACTATTATGTAGAATATGTATACAATTTTTAAAACCAACAATAAAAAAGTAAACAATTCACTTAGAACATTGGAAGGACAGGAAGGAAGTGGGTTCAGCTATATTTACTGTATTATGTCAATATCCTAGCTGTAATATTTTACTGTACTTTTGTGAGATACTACCCTTGGGGGAACTGGGATAAAAGGTACATAGAATCTCTGTTTCCTTTCTCACAACTGCATGTGAATCTACAATAATCTAAAAAATAACAAATTTTAAGCTTGGTGCACTTGGTGCATGCCCATAGTCCCAGCTACTCAGGAGGCTGAGGTGAGAATTTGAGGCTTATACCCTGGAATTTGAGACTAGTCTGGGCAATATAGGCAGAACTTGTCTCTCAAACAAAGTAAAATTTAATTAAGGAAGAAGAGCATGTGCTTTCAGAAGGTAACCGAATTATCGTAACAATTAAAATATATACATTCTGATATTAGAACACCTTCTTATTGAAAGAATAGTTTCATCTTTTCATGCCTCTGACATATTAAAATGTAACTCAATCAGTAAGATGATAAAATCACATTAATTTTATTACAGTTATTCATCATCATTCATCATCATTATTCCCTTTCTTATTCATTTACAATTAATAAACCATTTAACTTAACTGCTGGAAGTGGCTTCAGTCAAAAATATAGTCTAATCCCTCATTTCAAATGGAAAATCTGAAGCAGAGCTTCTCAAACTTTAGTGGCATGAGAATCACCTGGAGAGTGTGTTAACTTACAGGTTGCTAGGTCTCACCCACAGAATATATAGAGTTCAGCAGTTCCGGGCATCCCTTGAGAATTTGCATTTCTAGTAAGTTTCCAGGTGTTGCTGGTGCTGCTGATGCAGGTGATGAAGGCATTGGTCCACAGACCTCATTTTGAGTGGTACTCTTTCTGAGGCCAGAGGACTTAAGTTTTTGTCTGAAGGTCACACAATTCACGGTAGCTAAGCACTATTACTTTCTTTACCACTACTTTATTTTGAAATTTGCTGATTTTATTATTTAAAAAAATAGTTATAAGGAAAAGCCTCTTTTATCTCCACTGATTGGAATAATACGTCGTAAACTAGAATTCCCACTTTTACAGCACATGTATATCTCACTATGTGTTGGCCAAATTTTATAAAAAACCACCAAGGTTAAAGTCACCACTAGAACCATAGTTTAAAAGGGTAGAAGTACTTGAGGTTTTGTATAAGATGTATAAGCTTGTCATAAAATGGCTTTCGAACACAGCGTGTTTAGACCCACACAGCAGCATTGCCTTGCACACAATCACCCTTAAATTATAAGGTAGCATCCATCATAAATCTCATTTTAAAACTATGAAAATTAAAAAGCAGTACTAATTTTCTCAATATTGCATAGTAGATTCAAAATTCCAAATATATATGATAATATTGCCATCTAATGGATAATCCACAAAGAAAATATAAAGTTCATAATTAAATGTGCTGCTGCCATTGAAATTATGCTATAATCCAGGATAAAACCTTAGATTATTAGATCAGAGAATTGCTAAAAAAGAAAATAGGATACTAATTTTTCTCTGATATGGAAAATAGTGATGTAAGTCATGAAGTAATGCAGGTGACAAAACATTTTCTTCTTTTTTCAACAAACATAATTTTTCCTATTTTCCAGGAAACAAACAGGGATAAAATTTTCACTTTTTATTATTTCTAAAACTAAAAGATCATTCTCAGTCCAAATATTTAATCACCAATTGCATTTTTTAATAAGATAGTTTGTAGAATTTTTTTATAAATTAGAGAAAACATCATAAATAAGGGAAGGAAATTTACAATGACTGCCTTGGTCTTTTGTAAAATAAGCAAGGAGTGGAGATCACAGTCGAGCACAGAATCAGCAGATAGTTATTATCCGACTTGAGCAAATAGATTACAGTTTTATCATTCACAAAATAAACTTTTGAGATCAAATAGTTTTTAAGAACCTTCCTGATTTAACATTCATGATGAAATACTTTTATCTGAGCTTCAGTGCCCTTTTTTATGGAAGGTAAAAGTTGATTGCTGTTGAAAAATTACTTTCAAGCAAAGTTGAAGCCACAATCACATTTTCTTTCTCAGGGATTTCCTAACCATTTTTCAAGGCTCTGGGTTTAAATATTTTTGTTTTCGTTTTTCACACACCAGAGTTACATATAATGTATTTTCATGAAAGTGTCATGAAAATATATTTTCCCACCCCAGAGTCACCAAGGCCTTAGGAAATAAAGTCTTCCAAGTATTAATTTCTCTTAGGATAAATATTCAGCAGCATATACCAAAGATAAAATCAGAGTATCTAAAATTCTATTGTATGTAAGCTTTCCTAGAGTTACTTACCAATCTTCATATGTTTTAAAAGTTTTTGTTTTTTTCTTTATCAAAAACCAAATGCAGAACGACAGAAGTAAGACTGAAGGAGAGGAATAAAGGAGAAAGGGAGAAAGACATCTTACAAAACCAAACTGCAAATGTAATGGAAATACTTTGGGACAATATTATTTGTGTGTGCTATATGTCGAATCATACATGTTATAAAATTTGTGCCTAAATACATAAATATTTTCATAGTGTATGTTCTTAGAAGTGAAATTGGTAATTTAGAGAATAGGCAATATTTACATTTTGATTGATACTGCCAAAATAATCTAGCTAAAAAAAATAATAATGCAGTTTTTGTTTTCTTTCATTTTGTTTTTGAGACAGAGTCTCACTCTATTGCCAAGCCTGGAGCACAATGTCACAATCTCGGATCACTTCAACTTCCACTTCCCAGGTTGAAGGGATTCTCATGCTTTAGCCTCCTGAGTAGTCGGTATTACAGGTGTGTGCCACCACACCTAGCTAATTTTTGTATTTTTAGTAGAGACAGGGTTTCAGCATGTTGGCCAGGCTGGTCTCTAACTCCTGACCTCAAGTGATCCACCCATGACTTCCCAAAGTGCTGGGATTATAGGCATGAGCCACCACACCCAGCCAATAATGCAGTTTTGATTGCTGTTGCTGAAAATGGAAAATACAGAAGCCACAGAGTCTAGATTACCTTTATTAAGAAAAAGTTCATACTTTTGGACCTAGATGTAGTCCCCATCTCTGTTACCATGATCATTACATACCTCTGCCCATTATAACAGATGGGCATGGCCAATGATGAAGCCTGGCCAACTTCATCTGGCTGAATAATTGTGTCTACTTGGTTGTTTAGTGATTTTTCCATGGTAGATACTTTTTGACAAGTAATACAAAATCCTCGCAATTCACATATACTATCATGTGTTCATAGACATGCTTCTACCTTAGATCTCTGTCTCATATCTACTAATCCTTTTGCTGTCATGACCCTGAGAAATTGACCAGGCCACTGGCCTCTGCTCAGGTATTTGTACACATTCTTGATTCCGGGCCCCACATCTCCTCCACCCTAAGTACCTGACTAGGTAACCACTCGTATCTCCACTCATCTGTTATTGATTTTCATCCACATAGTAGCTGACACATCTATAAAACAAACTTGGGCTTTCCTCTCTCAGTTGATAATACATGACCCTCATATGACCATGGTTGCAAGCTGAGGAAAGTGTGCCTATACACAAGTAGAGTAATATATGGATTTTGTTTACCTGATCACGCAGCTTACTTGTGCTATCAGGTCCTATCTAGATTCAATCGTAGATGTTCCATTTAAAATGTACAAGTATGTGTAAATTTATGACTTGGTAGGGCTGACAGAACCCAACTCATTGCTATCAGTTTAGATTCATAGTTACTTGGTTCTGTTATCAAGAGTTTAGTCTCTGCCAATAACATGCCAAGAGAGATTTCTCAAAGTACCTAGAGTTCTCTGTTGAGGCTGACCTAGCTTTGCTGTAAAATCTCAAATTTCTGCATTTTCACGATAGCATTGGGCTTTGTCATAAGTTCCATGTAGCATCTTTTTTTATCACCACCACTTCTAATACCATAGACTCTTTTGGAATGTATGACTTTATTGGCATTGCTGCTTGCAGTGTGACCTGGATCTGCTACCAAACACTTTCTTGTTTCAGGTTCAACTCTAAACTTGCAGCTTATTTCTTCCAGCTGTGAGATGGTTTACCACCAGGACCCAAAGATGTTCACCTGGTTCAGTGGTTTTTCACTGTAGTAATAGATGCAAAATACAACTATTTGTCTCTGACTTTGGAGAAGTTATACTAGATCATTCTTGATCACAAGATCCCTAAATTCTACCGATATGGCAAGTACTTGTATCTTCATAGTGATTATCTTTCAGCTTGTAAAATACATGTGTTTTCCCAAGGCCCCTCCAGTGAACTAGCCACCTAGTTATCATCCTGTCTAATCAGCATAATGTCACCAATGTAATGGATCTATGAAATGGCAAGGTGTTCCAGATAGCCTTGTATAATATTATTACATGCTGGTTGCAGTAGTTCACTCCTGTTATCCCAGCACTTTGGGAGGCTGAGGTGAAAGAATCACTTGAGGAGAGAAGTTCAAAATCAGCCTGGGCAACATAGTGAGACGTGGTCACTACAACTTTTTTAATTAGTGGGTCACTGTGGTGTGCACCTACAGTCCCAGATACTCCAGCTATTCAGGACACTGAGGCTGGATAATTGTTTAAGCCCAGGAGTTTCATGGTTACAGTGAGCTACGATAGTACCACAGCACTCCAGCCTGGGCAACAGAGTGAGACCCTGTCTCTAAAAGATAGGTAAATAAATAGAAAGATAGATAGGTAGGTAGGTAGGTAGGTAGGTAGGTAGGTAGATAGATAGATAGATAGATAGATAGATAGATATGTACATATACATATATATAATTACAGTGGGTAGGAAAGTTAACATAACTCTGAGGAAAACCTGAATTATTGTGTCTATCCCATGTAAATGTGAGAAATTTCTGATCCGTTTTTAAACTTGAAATAAGAAGGAACTGAATCACCAAGTCAATGACCACATATCATGTAGGTGAGGCCTTATTTTTCTTCTCTAGTAGTGATACCACATTTGCTTCAGTGACTGGGATTGGGTTTACTACTTGGTTAAGCCCGAAATAGACTACAATAATTATCAAAGAATTATTTACCACATTATTTTCAGGGGCCAGACTAGAGAATTAATCAGATATATGACAGTGACCACCATTCTTTTATCCTGTAAGTCTACAATAGTTTCACTAAGCTTGACCACCCCATCCCCCACCACCATCCTCCAGGATATGATACTGTTTTTTGTTTTTACTTTGGCTGGCAGAGGGAAGTTTCAGAGGTTACACTTAGCCTTACTCATCATGTATCATAACCTTTACGCCACAGGCCGAGAATCCTGAAAATCTCTGTAGGTTTACTGACATTATCTAACACTCCATGGATCTCTGAACCATTGAATACAAGACTTTTCTCCCTCTGCATGGTGCTTATAAAAGGTAACATGGGCAGGGCGTGGTGGCTTATGCCTGTAATTCCAGCACTTTGGGAGGCTGAGGTGAGCAGATCACTTGAGGTCAGGAGTTGGAGACCAGCCTGAACTACATGGAGAAACCCCGCCTCTACTAATAATACAAAATTAGCCAGGGGTGGTGGCACATGCCTGTAATCTCAGCTACTTGGGAGGCTGACGTAGGAGAATTGCTTGAACCTGGGAGGGAGAGGCTGTGGTAACCTGAGATTGCACCTTTGCACTCCAGCCTGGGCAACAAGAGCGAAACTCAGTCTCAATAATAATAATAATAATAATAATAATAATAATAATAGGACTGAGGATAGAAAAAGCTATTGCAGAAACCCCCCTTGAGTAATTAAGCTT
The DNA here is from genome assembly GCF_047675955.1 of Chlorocebus sabaeus. Classification (NCBI taxonomy): domain Eukaryota; kingdom Metazoa; phylum Chordata; class Mammalia; order Primates; family Cercopithecidae; genus Chlorocebus; species Chlorocebus sabaeus. The sequence goes on from NC_132913.1 coordinate 42,549,009, forward strand.
CCAGATATCATAATGAGGCTCACTTTTTCTTCTTTTTTTATCAAGTTATCTCTTGGGGGAAAATAGAAACCCAAAATGGTTGTAGCTAATAGGTTTGTGTTTTGATTTGTTTTGTTTTGAGCCATAAATATAATACTAGTCACTGGAGTCTGTCCAGTGACCTGTTCTTGGTCATGTCATCCTGGTCCTCACTGCAACATATTAACCAGGTCCTGAATATCTTTTGGTAAATATTCCATTTTTGTTTATATCAAGAACATTCTGAGACCTTCCTAGGTCATGCTGAGATCTGACCCTAGTTATTTAAGAAGCTCCAGGATTACATTGTGAAGCATCTGCCCAAAGCAAGGTCTTTGCTGAATCTCCAAGAAATGGGAGGCCTTATATCTAACTAGGGAAACTGCTAGCTTATTAGATACCAGAGGGAACAGGCAATCTACAAATTCAAAAATTTTATATGTATCTTTAAATTTTATTTTAAAGACCTGTACCCAAATGTCCTCAGTACAGGTCTTTTTCCTACCCGAGTCCTAACTAAAGTCAGGCCTACATTAAATTATAGGATGGGAATCATTAAATATTTTTTTGGAAAGGACTAGATAATTAATATTTTTAGCTTTGGAGGCCATATGGTATCTGTTGTAACTATTTAACTCTGTAGAGTGTTGAGTGAAAGCAGTCATAAAAACAGGCTAATGAATGGTAATGGTGGTATGCTCATGAAATTTTATTAAAAAAAAAAAAAAAAACCCGGTGACAGGCTGGATTTGACCTATGGGCCACAATTATCTGATCCATACATTAGATCCTTGCCAGGACTGTGAATATAAATTCCTTTGTTACTATGACACTTTATGATTAAATCTTCATTTTTATTACCAATACAAATCTAAAGCTACAGGAAATTAGAGTTCCTTTATATACTGCCATAAAGGATTTCTGTCTTTTCCAGCATGCCCTGAGTTGGTAGTTGACTAATAAAATCCTCTGTTTTTTTTTTTTTTTTTTTCTTCAAGGTATCTTTCGTGGAAAACAAAAGTCAATCCAGTCCCTAATTGTATAACTAGTTGTCATAATTATTAATGTCCTCTTATCTTTCAAGTTTTAGAGCTATCTCTTAAGGTATATATTTCATTCCAATATGCTGCAAGTGATGAAAGTTTTAGTAATTATACCAAGCTAGAGATCTCAGCAGCAACTGATTCCTTGTTGCCCTCTGTTTTGATTGTTTGTAATTTTTTTAGTGAAAGTAATTTCATTAATGAAAAATGAAAAGTAACAGTTTAAAGATTTTTTAAAGAGGAGCATGAAAAATTATGCTTATCCATTCTTTGACCTTTGTTTTGATTTTACACAAATGGTCTAAAACACCAGAAGAAGCCTTAGTTGATTTTAACTGAGTGGAATAAGACAATTGGATTATTTACATAAATCACAACATAATCAATGAATCTCTATTTGACTGAACCATGTAGATATAATTTCAAGACTTAGCTTGTCTATATTCCATGAAATCATGGATAAGAACTTATCAAGCTAATTCTGAGTTCCCCAAATGCAGACTTTATATTTTATTATAAAAATAACTTTAGTAATCACAAAAAAAGCTCACATTGTTATAATAATTAACAATGAACCAATTTATTTTTACTATCTAAACAACTAATTATTTAGCCTTTAAGATTTTTTTCATGTATTATCTCATTACAGTAAAAATGCACTTGGTTCAGAAATTATAGAAACAAGACCTTATCTTTCTTTTTTTTTTTTAAAATTTATTTATTATTATTAAACTTCAAGTTGTAGGGTACATGTGCACAACGTGCAGGTTTGCTACATATGTATACTTGTGCCATGTTGGTGTGCTGCACCCATCAACTCGTCATTTACATCAGGTATAACTCCCAATGCAATATCTACTTGATTCCTTGTTGCCATCTGAATGAACAGTGACCAAATTAGAGGTTGTCAACTATTACATCTGCTCACTGAGTTCTTTCCATTCAGGTGAATGTAATTTAATCAGTGAGTGATCATAGAGGGCATATGAGGTGAGGAAGTGAGGGAGTAAGACAAAAAAAGATAAGAAGGTCAATAAAGGAAGCATTGACAATGAGCAGGTAGGAACTGCAGCTAAATTCTGATAAAAGCCCTCTGAATGACTAAAGAGAACACATTTCTGAATTGTCTCAATGAAGGAGAAAAAGTGTGATCACCTGCCAGCTCCCGTCTCTTGTTGGTGGGAGGTTGCATCTTTGCATTAATAGCCCCACCTCTATCCAGCCCCTCCAGGCAGCTCTTGGACTCCCTGGGCATTACCTAGTGGAAGAAGAACACCCTCAGGCAGGAAGATGCAGGAAGTTATTGGTGTGTGTAGGAACTGTCTACTGAAAACCTCCAGGTGAACTGGGTTGATGTGTTCAGAGACCAACAAGATCTCTTACAAACTTATTTCAATGGCTTTATTTGGAGAAAGCACAATGGAGAGGTAACATCAGAGTTGTGACTGATCCACAGAAACACATGGTAAGAACAATAAAATAATTTTGAAAGGTTATTGCCACTTATTCTTTTACTTAACAAAAATACATAGTGAATGAATTAAATGGGATTTGGGGTAGGTAGCTATACTATCATTTCCATGTGTTCAGGTATCTCAGTGATCTCGTCAGGGTATCAATGCCCTCTATCCAAAGACCACTAGGAACACACTTGTATTTGAACAAGTTGTGATTATTGCTCCTTGAAGCAAAGAAGACGACACCATGAAAATCCATGGGCCATCAAAGCAACAGGGTGTTAGAAAGGACTGGTTATAAAATTTGGGTATGTGGTAGGTAATTTTGGGAAATATTTCAAGAAGCCTACTTTGCTCTGGATGAAATGCTATCAGGAAGCAGGAGTAATATTATGACTGCATATTTGAATAAATCTTATCTAGGAGGGTGGTAGAACAATTTTTTTTTTTCTTTGAGATAGAGTCTTGCTCTGTTGCCCAGGCTGGAGTGCAGTGGCACAATCTCAGCTCACTGCAACCTCCACTTCCTAGGTTCAAGTGATTCTCCTGCCTCAGCATCCCGAGTAACTAAGCACTACATGCACGTGCCACCATGCACAGCTGATTATTTTTGTGTTTTCAGTAGAGACAGGATTTCATCATGTTAGCCAGAATGGTCTTGATCTCCTGACCTTGTGATCTGCCTGCCTGGGTCTTCCAAAATGCTGGGATTACAGGAGTGAGTCAACACGCCCAACCCAGAACAATTTTAAAACTGTAGTTAGTAAAGCAACAGTCACTCATGAGTGGGAGAATAGTTGGTCTCTTGTGGCAGAGGCAATGGCCATGTGTTGTCTGTGTTCAGATGTGATTATGGAATGTTTTTGTCTTGACCTATCAGATCACAGAATGGCCTCATCTGATGTTGATATAAAATAAATTAATACATTCTGAAACATTTTAATTTGAAATATGTTAAGAATACAAATTCTGGAAAATATGATGCTTGAAATGTATTTTAAACTAATCATATTAAACTATTCCCCAATGTGAAATTGTTCATGGTTAACAGAACACCAAGGCACATCTCTGAATAGAAGGCCAGCTCATATCAGCAACAAGGCCCAGCTGATAGAAAAAGGCTAGATCCTGGATATCAGGCCATGCTTTCTTTCTCAAAGGCACAAACACAGTGGTACAGATTGAAAAACGGCTCATTCAAGTCCATTTCATTTTATGAAATGACCTGCGTTTTATGAAGCAAAAGTCATTTACTGATATAGTTTGGCTGTATCTCCACCCAAATCTCACCTTGAATTATAGGTCACATAATCCCCATGTGTTGTGGGAGGGACCCAGTTGGAGGTAATTGAAATATAGGGGATGTTACTCTCATGCTGCTGTTCTTGTGACAGTGAGTGAGTTCTCACAAGAGCTGATGGTTTTATAAGGGGCTTTTCCCTCTTTTGCTCGGCACTTCTCCTTCCTGCTGCTAGGTGAAGAAGGACATGTTTGCTTCCCTTTCCACCATGATGATCTCCCCAACCACGCTGAACTGTGAGTCAATTAAACCTCTTGCCTTTATAAATTACCTGGTCTGAGATATGTCTGTATTAGAAGCATGAGAATGTATTAATATATTTACAAATGAGTTTGGATGTTAAATTTAAAATATTTGGTTGATAATTGATAAGCAAGAATTGTTTGTGTTTACATTTCTAAATCTTTTCAGTTTATGACATGATTATTTTTCATATTTAGAAACATCCACACATTTAAAATTGTTATATTAATTTAATATAGTCTTTAATCATTTAGCATGTTCAAATTAATATAAAAGTTCTCTAAGATAGGTCATTTTTAAAAGTCTTTATGTACTGCCACCTTTATATCCACTTATTTGTTTATAATAAATGTTGCTGAATTTCAGAAAAAAAAATATTTATTTAGAATTTTTTACAGTTTGACCATACTAGGCATATTTATTTTTTCTACCAAAGATGAAAAGATACTTCTATACGTATTCTGGAAAGCATCTTTATTTTTGTATTCAGTGTTATTGTGAAAATGAAAATACTGCTAAATAAAGATGAGTTTCTCACCATATGAAATACTTATCTTTACTTTCAAAATAATAAAATAGTGTAGGCAAATTCATATTTGACCTTTTCCTATTCTATGCCACCAAAATATAAAGAAAAAGATAACAAAAATTATATAAAATAAATTATACTGCTCAGAAATTTAGTCTCTTAAAAACATGAAATCTTTTTCTTCCTACATTTCAGTTCGATTAGATAACTGATCATACAAGTTATAATTTTTATTTTCAAAAGTTTAAATTACTGAATGTGGAGTTGATCAGAAGCACAACAAATTATAATTACTGAATCAAATAAGATCATTTCATTTCTCTATTTTATTTACAAACTATATAAAATAAATTAATACATTCTGAAACATTTTAATTTGAAATATGTTAATGCGAATTCTGGAAAATATGATGCTTGAAATGTATTTTAAACTAATCACATTAAACTATTCCCCAATTATGCCAGTTACGTGAGATTTGGCTCTAGCATGGAAGAACTAAATAAGAGGTACAGGTTAATAATATAGAAAGGTGAGCAGAAATCATTTGTCAGTTTTCTATGACATGTCATGCTGTAGTGCCACTCAGAGGGAAAATACTGATATTTGTTATAGCTCAGTTGATACCCTTGTTTTATATAAACACATTTTGTTACCTCTATTAATATTCCTGACAAATGAGTAAAGTGTACAGCTGTCTGTTTCTTATGGCTCTGGCTGCTACACCTGGACAGCCTTTGTAATTAGCTAGGGAATGCCTCTTTTCCATCTGTCACTGCCGTGATAACCAAATTTAGTGCTCAGTAGAAATTTGTTGTAAAAAAGAAATAATGATAAACAATTAATAGAAAATGTACATTATATAAAACTATATTTTACTCTTCCACTTAAAAATAATCATTATTAGAACACACTGTTAAAAATAATTCTGCAAATCACATATTTAAGTAACCAAACAATAAAATTTTGCTGTACATATACACACTATCTATATATTATAGAAAAAGTTAAAGGCCTTTGTTTTACATGAAGACCTGGGATTAGCATATCCTTAAAATTATTTCTAGGTCTACCATTCCATAATTCTAATATAGAATATTCTAACAAGGATACTACCTAGTGGAGTCATACAGACAAAGAGGGACTCACATGTCTCAGAGACACTGCCTCTCATTTGTATACACAAACTATAGCCTATCTCATGGTGGGAAATCCTGAGGTAGTAGAAAAATACAAGAGTACAAGCTTATTCCCAAATATTCTAGGAAGACGTTAGCAGTCAACTCCCCTCTTTGTGCCCCTGAAAAATGGAGAACACATGTGTCACAACATTTAAGAACCTCACAGCAAAGAGAAAATATTTTAGCAATTTTTATTCTGGAAGTTGCAGTAAGACTGAAGTAAGACTGAAGTTGAGACTGAAAGTCTTTTTGCTGTGTTTTATGTCTAAATCAGAATTACATCATCACCACCTTTAATGGTGATTAGCAAAATTACTTAAAATGAGATTTTATATCTTAGAATCCTACTACCTAACTTGAGTCATTTCTCTTATTTGAGTTTCATTCCATGGTTCATGGGATTTTTGTTGTCGTTGTTGTTTTGAGCATTTTTCTTTAATTCCAAATCTAAGAAGCTTATTAAATGGGGCCAAATATTCCCTGACATCATATTAACTCTAAAATTCACTTTATTTCAATTTTTTTTGTGATTTAAACATTCTCAAATAAATGTTCAGGTTGGCAGAAATTAAGAGCAGAATAACTCTCTCAGAAGATCCTTGTCTACTTCTGAGAAAATAGTTTTCTTTAAGTCAATACAAGGGATTCATAGTCTTTTTATTTAAAGAAAACGTCTATCAATATAAAAATGTATATTATTATTATATTTTACCTTAATATTAACTTTACAATGTTTAAAATAAAGTTAGTTAATTGTATTATTCACTCATTAATCTATGGTAAATATCTCTTTTAATTTTTACACATCTCCCCCATTTTCCTTAAATTTTTACGTCAGTGAAATATTCTCCAACATGTTTTCATCTATTTGCATTTTATATATTGTATACATTCTATATAAAACCAATTCTAAGCAAAAGTATTTTGTATATATTTCTTTTACTAATATATATTTTCTGAAAGAAAGTACACCATCTGTATCAGTTTTTGTGGTGTAAGAAAACCACTTCAAAGTCACATCTAAAGTTGGTTGCGCAGGTTCTACTGTCTTGCCTGGGCTCAAACATGTATCTTTGGTTAGGTAGAGGCCTGGTACAGAGTTCTGCTAATATTTACTCAGCTCTCCGATATGTTTGAGAGTGGGGTGACTAATATCTACTCTAGTATGGATTCATCAGAAGGGTTGAGATGACTTGCTGCTTTACCAAATAGTCTCCTATCATGGAAGTGCCACCTATCCTAGGTTTCTCTTCATGGAGGTGCCAGGGTTCTGAGAAAGGGCAGAAGCACACAGGGAATCCTGAGGCCTAAGTTTGAAACTCACACATCACTTTCACTATAACTATTTGCCAGAGCAGTTCACAGGACAGTCAAGAGCCAAGAAATGAGAAATAGATTCCACTTCCTTAAAGGAAGACCTTTAAAGTCACACTATTTATGAAGAATCGGGTGAAAGATTAGAGTCATTTTGTAGTTAATCTACCCTATTATCTGATATTATGTGCAATATAATTGTATTTTGTTCACCCTTGTATGTTTAGCACCTGGAAGACTACCTGGAACATGTAAGAAATAAGTATTTGTAAGAGAAAAGAATGTAAAATCCCACCCCACTTGGAGGACTACTACCTATATGGAAAATAATATTGATTGTGTTGCCCAACATTTATTCCAACAAATGACCAGCATGCTTTTCCAGAATGCCGATGTTTGAAAACTAAACCCTTTATTCCACAGACAGTTTAGTAATTAGTTTCCTGATAGAGGCTTGGTTTTGCAAAACAAGCATCTCCAAGAGTTGACAGAAGAAAATAATGTGAGGTGGTGCCCACTCTAGGAAATGATTCTTCTTTAAGCAACACTGATGTACACTTTTTTCTTCTTATTCTTCTGAGACATATCTAAAAGTTTCTGGTGTCTTGTTCTTAGGATCATATTGAAGCAGTAGCAGTTAGGTTTCTACATTTTAATCTCTGATTCTTTTCTACTTTTTTCCCTTTCAAACAAAAATTTAAAAAAATATATAAATGCCTATGCAAATAAGTAATTCACTTTTATCTTTTACATTTTTAAAGCCATTAAAAATACATTTTAGATTTGTTCTGATTATTTGTTCCAAAATGAATCACCAGGAGTGGGTAGCAATTAATGAGCATTGAGAGGTTGTACATTACATCTGAAATGTAAGCTTCCAGAAGACAGAATGTCACCTAATTAGTCATGTTAGCTCTAACTAAGGCCTCCTCTCAGCATTTCAAGAGACAGTCACCCAACAACCACTATGTATTCACAACTCATGAAAGTACTAACAGCTATGAAGCCCCTTCAATGTGAATTGCCAATGAAGAATATTAATTTACCATCACAATAAGTTGTTCATATGACTACATTAGTTGAGATTCTCCAACCCAAATTCACAAAGTCCTAGAATCTACACATTAAGGCTCAAGGACATTTATACAGAATTGGATCCATAGAATGTGTTGAGTTATACTTGGTGAATGCATGAGCTAATTTTTCAAGGAACAAGTATCAGTCCTAATCTCGCTGAAAAAAAAAAAGTAGAATAGATATTTACCTATGAGAATGAAGAGTAAATCATGAGATGCTTGGTTTTTTAGAAACATACAGTCTGTGCCTCTTGGAGAATTTGCTTCAAAAGTAAAAGTTTAATTTTCCAAATTACTGTATTGTTCAGCTAATATTCCTCCAACTGCCAAAATTGAGAAAAGTCTATTTGAATTTCCATTATTAGAAAGTAATAATAAAACCTGATTTTTAAAATTTAGCCCTTTTCTCTAACGGCAAATTTTTTGACAATAATCAAATTTTATTTTTAATTAATATTATACTTGTTGACATTTTAATAATTTAAAATGACATTTTAAGTCATTCACTTTTATTTTTTACATTTTTAAAGCCATTAAAAATACATTTTGGATTTGTTCTGAGTATTTGTTCCAAAAATGAATCACCAGGAGTAGGTAGCAATTAATGAGCATTGAGAGGTTCTACATCATATCTAAAATACAAGCTTCAGGAACATAGAATGCCAAAATTCCCACTGAGGAGCCAAAAACTTGCTGCAATATGTCTTTATCTATGTTTTCACAATTTCTGTAACCTAACATATATACACGTATACATTAACATCAATTCATTTGCATTTCAGAATACTCAAAACTACAGAAAAGTATGACAGAGGAAAGTAGTAAGTATTGTTGTAAATTTAAGGCAAACTGTATTCTTCAGTCCTCTCATGAATAAAACTTAAAACTGAAGATTTTATACAAATTCTTGTTAACTTCTCCCACCTAAGAGATGGAAGAGCTTACAAAATCTATTACCTAGGTTAGAGCTCCCCTCAGTGGTTTCATTTGGAATTTCACATGGGATCTACATAGAATACTCTAAAATTTATGGTCCCACAAAAATTTAACTACAGAAATAAAGTAGGAAAAAGGCTTACTTCAATACTCTGAGAGATATTGAGGCACAACTATTTAGGTTTCTTTTGTATATCTGTAAGATGTTAAAACAAGGCTACTTAGAATAATATAAAGTACTCCAGATTCTTAGGTTACCCAATCATGATCACAGTCTTTTCACATCAGAAATATAAAAGCAAATATCCTTCAAACTCTGCTTCCACTAACAGCCTCTTGATGACTTCTAGCAAATCTCATCAACCTTGCCCAACCCCCTACGATTAATCTAGTAGGAGAACTCTTTGAAACTATAGTTTCATTCTCCTAATCAAATATCACTACAGTGTTATAGGACTTAATATACTAATTACATCCCTTTACGCCCTACCTATGCTAATCACAACACAACTAGGGACACTTACATATTATATTAACAGTATGAAACCTTCCTTTACATGAGAAAATACATTAATATTTATACATTTTGCACCTATCTTCCTATTATCCTTATACCCTAAAATTATCATGGGATTTTCATGCTGTAGTTATAGTTTAACCAAAATATTAGATTGTGAATCTAATAATAGAAGCCTGCAACTTCTTATCTACAGAGAAAGTATGCAAGAATTGCTAACTCATACCTAACAACATGGCTCTCTCAACTTTTAAAGGATTAGAGTCATCCATCGGTCTTAGGAACCAAAAACATTGACACAACTCCAGATAAAAGTAACAAGCATGTATTTTTCCATTACTATAATAGCCCTAATTTCCTTACTCTTACTGATTATTACTACCTTAGCCAATCCCTGCAGAAAAAGATTCATACCCATTTTACATAAAAATATCTATTGCATGCACCTTCATCATTAGCCTCATCCCTACGTTTATATGTCCAGACCAAGAAGTCATTATCTCAAACTGACATTGAATGACAATCCAAACTCTTAAACTTTCACTAAGTTTCAAACTACACTACTTATCCACAATATTTATCCCAGTAGCATGATTCATTACCTGATCTATTGAATAATTTTCAATATGATATATAAATTCAGATCCTAACATTAATCAATTTTTCAAATACCTACTTATTTTCCTCATCACGATATTAATTCTGGTTACTGTCTCTTTCAGCTCTTTATCAGATGAGAAGGTGTAGGAATTATATCGTTCTTACTAATTGGCTGATGGTACAGCCCTCCAAGCAATTCTGTACAACCGCATCAGCAATATTGGCTTTATTTTAGCTGTAGCATGATTCCTCTTATTCTCCAACACATGAGACTTTCAACAAGCATTTATTCTAAGTCTTATCTCTGTCTCCCTTTCATTAATTAGCCTACTATTAGCAGCAGCAGGAAAGTCAGCTCAATTTAGTCTCCATTGACTTCCATCTGCTATAGAAGGTCCAGCCCCAGTCTCAGCTCTACTCCTCTCTAGCACTACAGTTGTAGCAGGAGTTTTCCTGTTCATCCACTTCTACCCGTTAATAGAAAATAATCCATTGATGCAAACCTTTACATTACGCCTTTACATTAGGCCATTACCACCTTATTTACAGTGATCTTCCCTTTAACACAAAACGATATCAAAACACTGGTAGCATTTTCCACCTCAAGGCAGCTGGACCTTCTAGTAGTCACATTTGGCATTAATCAGCCACACCTAGCATTCCTTCACATCTGCACCCATGCCTTTTTAAAGCTATATTATTTATATGTTCAGGGTCCATCATCCATAATCTCAATGATGAACAAGACATTCGAAAAATAGGAGGATTAATCAAGACTTTACCTTTCACTTCCTCCTCCCTTATTATTGGTAGCCTCGCACTTACAGGTGTGCTTTTCCTCACAGGCTTTTGCTCTAAAGACCTTATTATCGAAGGTCTTTAGAGTAAATACATCATAGATCAACGCCTGAGCCCTTTCTATTACTCTTATTGCCAACTCATTGACACCTGTGTATAGTACCCAAATTATTTTCTTCGCTCTGATAGGACAACCTTGCTTCTCAACTCTGATTGTTATTAATGAAAAGAATCCCTTCCTAATTAGCTCAATTAAATGCCTAACAATCGGCAGTATCTTCACTGGATTCCTTATCATCAACAGTATTACTCCTACTTCAGCTGCCCCAACGACTATACCACTCCACCTAAAACTCACAGCCTTACATGTGACCATCTTAGGGCTCTTATTAGCAATGAAGTTTAATCTCATAACTAATAACCTTAAACTAAAGCACCCATTACAGATATTCAATTTCTGCAACATACTAGGTTTTTATTCAGCCACAATTCACTGTTCAACTCCCCCACTCAAGTCGTCCACAAGCCAAAATTTGGCTCCACTTCTACTAGACCTAATTTGACTAGAAAAATCTATACCAAAGACCATTTCACAAACCCAAATTTAAGCCTCCACTACTGTATCTACTAAAAAAAAGCCTAAACTCTATTTTCTCTCTTTTTTTTTATTCCATCCATTCAAACCGTACTGTTAATTATCTAATCTATTACCCCGAGTAATTTCAATTGCAACATAAATACTAACAAACAGTGATCAACCAGCAACTACCACTAATCAACACCCATAACTACATAAGGCAGCCACACCCACAGAATCCTCATGCAACAGCCCTGCCCCCTCACCCTCAAAAATTATTCAATTCCCTATGCTATTAAAATCAATCATGATCACTACCCCATCACACTCAACTGTATGGACAGCAACTCTATTAATAACCCTAATAATAAATCCCCTCAAATATCAATATTTGACCCTCATGTTTCAGGATACTCCTCAGTAGCCATCGCCGCAGTATAACCACAAACAACCATGATACCACCCAAACAAATCAAAAAGACTATTAAACCCACAAAAGCTCCACCAAGATTCAACACAATACCACAACCCACAGCACCACTAACAATTAGCCCCAGGCCTCAATAGAGAGAAGGTTTCAAAGAAAAACCTACAAGCCCTGTAACCAAAAGAATACTCAATAAAAATAAAGCATGAACCATTATTCCCATATGGATTATAGCCATGACTAATAATATGAAAAACCATCGTTGTATTTCAACTATAAGAACACTAATGACCAACACCCACAAAACACATCCACTAATCAAAATTATTGACTACTCATTCATTGATCTTCCAACACTATCTAATATTACTACATGATGAAACTATGGCTCACTTCTTGGCACCCGCCTAATTCTCCAGATCCTTACAGGATTATTTTTGGCCATACACTGTACGTCAGACACCTCAAATGCCTTCTCTTCAATCACCCATATTAACTGAGATGTAAATTACAGCTGAATCGTCTGCTATTTTCATGCTTACAGTGCCTCAATATTTTTCATCTGCCTCTTCCTACATGTTGGCCGAGGCTTATACTATGGATCATTTATATTCCTAGAAATCTGAAATACTGATTTTTATATATCGAGTTAAGTTTTGTAATTATATTTAATGATGCAGTGATAAATAGCCGGGTGGTGTTTAGAGTAATATGCTGCCTAATGAAGCAAGGAAGCCATCATGATTTAAATTTGATGTACATATAAAGCATAAAGAAATAAGGTAAAAACCAAAAGAATCCAATATGAAAGAAACATTGTTCTTTCAGGACTTACCACAAAGTAGCATTTTCGATTTTCAAGACTTAAAATACTATATGTAATGTAGTGAAGAACAGTCAATTAAAAGACTAAAATTGAAATACTATATACAATTATGTATGTAAACTACCTAATATTAATATTATATTATTATATTAATACTATATAATATTATATATAAAATACTATATACAATTAGTGAAGAACAATTTAAAGACTAAAATTGAAGACTAACAAAATCAAATGTTGATGAAGATGTAGAAAAACTCAGATTTTCATACACTGTGAATTTGAATGTAAAGTATTGCAAGAACTTTAGAATATATTTCAGCCATTTCTTAAAGAGTTAAACATATGTCTGCCATGTAACCAGCTATTCTACTTTTAGGGAAATAAAAGTATATACCCATACAAGGGTTTATATATATATGGTTATGTCAGCTTTGTTTATAATAAGAAAAGCTTAACTCAATTGTCCATCATCAAATGAACAAACCTTAAACTATAGCATAACCATTAAGTAAAATCCTAATCCTCAATGAAAAGAAATTGACTAATACATGCAACAACATGGAAAAATCTCAAAACCAGTATTCTGAGGAAAAATAAGCTAGACACAAAAGAATAAATACTGTATGAGTCCATTAAAAAGGCAAACTAAATTGACAATATAAAATTATTAATTTTGATAGATAGCTAGCTACATAGATAATTTTTAACATCTCTGTCATCTTAGAAAGTCCAGATACAGCCTTTTAATAATAAAAGGCTACCATCTGAAAATATTAAAATACCATTTTTAACTTCATAGAGCTCTTGAAAAAATAGCTAATTACAGGTTTAGGGCAGGAAATGTAAAAGATGGTGCAATAATATTTTGTCATGCCAGATCATGAGGAAGAATCAGCTGTTGAAAACTGCCAGTCTCATTTGAAATAAAATCACAAGCTAAATTAGGGAGACTATCACTGTTAAAAAATTGAGTAACTTGAGCTTCAACAATGATAAAAATTGCAATGGATTGTTACCCATAAAATATGCTTAAATCTATGAGCCCACAATATTTTTATGAAAAAACAAAATTATCAATTTTAGAGGATAAGAAATTCATCCATCATCTTGAAAGCTGGGGAATAATGGGAAATGATAGATTTTTTAACCTCCCTTTCCTTTATAAATTGTATTATCACATAATGAAATAAAAGCACATCTTTATGAAAATATTAAAAAGAAATGGTAGAATGATAATACCACCATTTTATAACCCCTTCTACAATGAATTAGTAAATCTGCACATTAAGCCTCAACATTACGAATGTTGTAATGCTAATGTTACAAATAGAGAGGTGGCTGGAGTTTTTATGTGTCCTGTAGTCTTGCCCGACACGCCCTTTAGTCTTGACAAAAGGATCTGAGTCTGATTAAACTTCTGGATCCAGTTGCCAACTTTTAGAAAATACAAAAGACAGAGAATCATATTGAAATGCACTGTGACTGTGCAGCCAGCAAAATCCAGATAGTGGAAAATTTTCTAGGTCAAACACCAGGGTCCTTCAAGAGATAAATTGTAAGACAAAGAGATGAGGGTTACACTGAATAAGACAAAAAATATATCAGTTAGTAAAAATTGACATGATTAAGTGATATTGTCTAGTGATGTGCCTTTGTGTAATAAAACTTTTTAGTAGGAAATTATTGTACCTTAAAAGGATTAAATTGTTTTGGAAAGAGACAGTAATTTATTTCAGAATAGGACATTTAGAAGGGCTTCTGGGGCACTTGGCAATGCTTTGCTGTACGAACTGGTGGTTATTTCCCTTCTAACAATTCTTTATACACTGGTTTTTGGGTTTTTCTGTCTTTTTCATTTTACTGTAGTAATATTTTTACAAAATGGGAAGAAGAAATTTTTACAAAATTTGTATGAAGATTATTTTTACAAAAGAGGAAGAAGAAGGAAGATTCACACATAAGAGATTCACAAATACAGAATCTATCTCAAAAGTTGATTTTAAATTCAACTGTAATAGTAAAATTAAATTACTGAACTGGCTACTAATGAAGGATTGAAAGTGAATTCAATGATTTCAAAATGAAGTCCCCTTGCTTCATTTTGTAGAAAAACAAAACCCAACATTATGAGGGTCATGAAACTGCATTAAAATCTCTTTAAGTCCTTACAATATAATTCTGTGAGATGGGTTTCTCTTTCATTAAAATGAAATGAAAAACCTGTTTATTTACGTATATTTGCAACACATGTAGCACTGTTATTTATGTAATTTAGATTAAATAAATTAAATACAACAACAAAAAATCTCATTTGATACAAAAAATTTAAATATTGATATAAGCAGTATTTATTCAAAGTGTCTTACATAATCATTTAATTTGAGCAATTGCTATATCACTCATTTATTTACATGTGTGGAACAAAAAAGTTACAATATAAAATTATGTTAATCACCTATACACAGGCTTTCAGCACATAGTAGCCACAGTTTTACAACTCTTGTACTTGCCTATATATGATATCTTATTTGTTTTAATTAAAATATTGTATCTGTTGTATCTACTAATAAAATTTAGACTTGTATTTCACATAATTTGGCTTTTACAATTTAGTTTCTTGTAATCAATTTTATTGTGTTTCAAAAGAATTGCTCTACAATAAATTGGAGTTTAAATAGCCTAGTCCATCATTATAGATAACTTAGGAAGTACTGCCTTTCAACATTTAGCAGAACATCTTTTATTCATTTAGAAATGAATATATATTAAGTTAAATTTTTAAATTCAACTCACCAGATTTTACTGCTTGATATTGCTTCTTAGATCTTAAAAATCTTCTTACCTCACATTTTAATTTGTACTGTGTAACAATATTTCAGTACAGGGCACACTTAGCTAGTTTAATTCAGCGAAATTCAGTTTAGTTCTACTGAATTCCTGCCATGTGAAACATGCAGAGTTAGGCAATAAAGGGATAAAGGAATCATTAATAAATTGTCCCAAGCCTTAAGCAGCTTAGAGTCCAACATGAAGTATAAGAAAGATATACAATTACTTTTTTTCAGATGTACAAGTTCAGGTTTGTTACACAGGTAAACTCATGTCTTTGCAATTGTGAATAATGCTACAATTAACATTACTTTTATATAAATCAAAAAGAATGTGTGACAAGCATTTTATCATGTAGGGATAAATCATATTTTATTTCAGAGATCAAAGGATCTCTTGACTACTCAAGATAAATTTGAAAGTTATTAGTAGAGAGAAAGAGAAAAAAGCATGAATAAAATAATTAAATGAAAATGCGTTGTTCTATATTTTCATATATAAAAGCACTTGAAAGAATGGAAACATAAATGTAACAGTAGATAGCATTTGAAAGATATATTATTGAGGACATCAAATACTCAGGCTAAATAACATTAATTATTTCAAAAACCAATTGCATTGTTACACAGGTCCATGTGAGAAAATAGGGGGTGGGGGAGGAGAAGATGAAAACTACAAAGATAAATTAACAAGACGATCTTGTCAAAAGATACTTAAAACATGGTGATACATTCTGTGACAAAGGAATTATAAGGTCTAAGAGCATAAAGATGAAAAAAGTCTTGTCTTTAAGCTGTGATTTGGGGCTTGAAGTATGTGTAAGGGAAGACTAGACAAAGCAAACAAGAATATTATAGGCTTAGGAGAGAGCATTCATTTATTCAGCTACATATTTAAAATTCATTGAATTTCTACTAACTTTTAGGTTTTCAGTACTTACAACTTTACATATAAATGGAAATACACAGTACATAATCTTTTGCATCTGATTTCCATTACCTAATATCATGTTCGTGAGACTCATCTATGCTATGGCATCTATGCTATGTGAGACTCATCTGTGCTATGCAGTTGATTTGCTTCCACTGATGGAAGGTATTATTTTGCATGAATATACCACAATATACTTATCCACTCTTCTTTGGAGCTATGATTTATGCTGCAATAAACATTCTTGTAATAATTTTTGTCAAGCATATTATCATGAGTATAAGCATGGGAGTGTAATTTCTGGGTCAAAAGTTGTGAGTGGTGCCAAGAGTAACTACCTTATAATATCAAACTATTTTTCAAACCCATATCAATTTATACTCGTACCAGCTCATATGAGAGTTGTCATTAATTTTTGTTCAATTAGACCTTGCTGATATTTCATTTGAGCTATCTTACCATGTCAATACTAGGATGTTGTGGTTTTATTTGCATTTCATTAACTATGAATAACATGTATTGGCACTGTTTATATGATTATCAGCTATTTGGATTCCTTCTTTGTGAAAGTGGCTGTTCAAGTAATGCTATGTTCTCAGAAAGAGTAGCGTCTAGTGAAAAATCTATTTGAGGTTGTGAGGAAGATAATGAGCTTTATTTCAAAGGTCCCAATTTGAGTTACTAGTGAAACAGGTGAAGATTTTTAGCAGAGTGTTGAAAAGTGGTTTGGAGATTGCAAGGAAAGACAGAAATGATTCCTAAATCTCCATCTTTGCAAAGATAGGAAGAAAGAAGTCGACAACAGAAGTGGAGAGAAGTTAGAACAGAAATATTATTTTTGATAAAACAAGAAAAAAGGAAGATGCCACAGGCAGATTTTGTGATAGAAAAGTTATTGATGGAGTTAACGTCAAATGACCTCTGTCTTATCGGACAGGAAATTGGTGTGGACTCAGCTAGGGCCAAACTATTTCCAGTGTTCTAAAATCCTGTGCAAACAAAATCCTTTCTCTGTTGCTTTATCTGTCAGAGGGAACTTAATTTTTTCTAGGTTTCCTTCTCCGAAATCTTGTAGTTCTGAGTCTCTTTTAGTTGCTATAAATCTAATCCCTCCTGAGACAGTCTCTCTACACAGCTACTTATATTTGTCACTTCCTAGATATCTGTCAAGGGCTCCATGACCTCCAAGGTCCCTGGAGTGCCAAACTTCTATAAACTATTAATTTCCTCCAGTGAAATAATCCTTTCCAACAGGGATTTTATGGACTCATCCTTCCAATCATTTTTTTATAGTTTCTATGAAGTAAAACTTCTGCAAAGTTTCTCATGCTTTAACCAATGTATTCTGCAAGAGACTTCTGGACAAATGAAGCATTAAACTCAAATTTATGAATCTCTCTTTTATTGTTATATCCTTAATCTCTTGCTCAATAATTGAGAGATAGTAGACTTGGAACAGACAACTTCTAAGTGAAAAAATAAGTAACATGGAATGAAGGTTTCTTTAAATTCCAAAAGACATCTCAAATTTTGACTATACCAACAATTTCTGTATCTCTGAAATATCTAGAGGAACTTCGTTTTATTCTTTTTTGCCCACCAAACAACGTTATAATGTAAAATTTGGTTTATAAATGAATAAAATAGAAAAGTGTATCAAATATAAAAAGTATGTAGCCTTACATAGTAAGACAAAAGAAGCACATAAAACAAAGTTTCCTTTGTTGCAAGGGTACAGTTATAAGTGAACGCTTTTTTTGTATATTAGACATCATTTTAACGTACCAAAAATGCTGGTTGTATAATAAAAATATGTTGCCTGATTTTAAACCCAAGCAAAGATTTAGCTTCAACATCTTAGAGTTAGAAATATGAGATCAGAGCCATTTTTTAAAAATGGAGACAGCAGGATAAAAATAATTTATTCATAGGACCATGTTCAATCATTGTCAACATTCCATACTTTTATATAATACTCCAGTTTTAAAAATCTAACATTATTATCTAAGTTGATGACATCATGTTTTATTTCTGCCACCTACTTCTTCCTGTTCTGATAATTCTACCATGCTGAATTTAATTTTCCAATATAAAAAAATAAGAAAACACCTGTTAACAATAAATGCCTCATTTGTGTAACAAAATGAACATATTTCTATAATAAAATTTCTCATGTCAATATAGATATTGTTAGTACAGCTTAATTCTTTCTTATTTTCAGATTACATAATTAACACAAATTGAAGTTCTAGTTTTTTCTGTGTTCCCAAAGGATCATTTATTTCTCATATAGAGGTTCATCAAACACTTTTGAGTTTGTTTTCAATATAAACACTATTACTGGGAAAAATATTATGTCTGCTGAATAAGGCTTACATTTGCTTTCCACGCTAGTAATGGGCATTTTATTAGACTGTTTTTAAGGAACTATCTGAAGAAAGAAGTATAAGCAACTATAAAGGAAAATCCTACCCTGGTAAGGGGAATTATTACTCCTAAGGAATAATGCAAAGTGCTTCATGAAAATACCAGAATAATCATTCTTAAAATTAGTTAGTAGATAAGATGAACATCATAGCTATTACTCTAGGGAGAACACATATTTTTTAATAGCCCAGTGTCTAAAGCCATTTTATAAAGGCTTAGGCTAGGAACTCTGTAGTTTAAAATCTAAACTGACACAAGCAACTCTTCCCACATTTTGTAACTTTCCTTTTATTATTTTTGGTTCTCTTTATAGGACATTTATTTTGCCATTTGGAAGAGGAAGTAATATTCACTTATGAAATAATTTTTAGTACCATTTGAAGTCATTAAAGAAAAAATGTTTAAAAAATAGAACTATAACCAGTCTCTTATTCCACTGCAGTATATTGTGCACAATTAGTGATTATTTATGTTCCCTCTAATTGTTAAACACTGTTAAGAATCTTGATACAATAATATAAAACATCTTACCAATATTTTATAAAGGGTATTTTCACCTGTTGTTTAACGACTATATTATTAATTTAATCTGTATTTTTATAAAAGATTCCCAAAGATTTCCTGTGTTTTTTTCTGGAATATAGGAAGGAAAGTTAGAAGAGAACAGAAGATTAGATGATCACCTTGCAAGGGATGAAGTCAGACTTCATTTTTTTCATGTCATACCTGATTCTTTAATGACTCTGGCATGGTGGATCTTAGAAGAGTGTCCCTAAATTATGAGTTCTCATTTATTTCCACTAAAAACACTGATTATATTTTGTACGTATCTACTGATGACTTTTCTCAGTGCCATCATTAAAAGTCATGCATGCATTTTTGGAAGACAAAAAAGCAAAATTATTCTGTGCATATAAAGGATGTTTTAGCTGGCTGATTATAGCAAAATGAGGGACCTTTTAAAATTCGTATCACAACACAGGCAAGAAGTGAGTGTTGGCACATGAGAGTAGAAAATAAAAAAAGAAAGAGTTCAACTTCAAATCTGAAAAAAAAAAATTGATGAAAGCACATCATACCTTAAACTTGACTCCATAGTCCAAAAAACGACCAAAAAATAGCATTGCATATTAGAATTAATTATGCTTTCAGAAGGTGCAAGAGAAAGAATAAAAGTATAGTTAAACAAGTTTATAAAGAATACGGTGGTAAAACCCAAGGACCAAGTAGAAATTTTCCAGAATAACATTGGTTCCCATTGTACATATTTCTTTTTCTCAAACATTCTTTTTTTGTCAATAGAGTCACAATCAAACCAATTGTTTTGGTCAAAACCCTCGACATCTTCTGTGAATTTCTCTTTCTCTGTCTTTCAGTATATAATCCAGTAGCCTATTTTATCTGCCTTACCTCCAAAATATATATCAAATATTGACTCTTCTTTCAATTTTACCTTCTACCAACTTTTTCTAAACCCCATCCTCTCTCACCTCAGCTACTTCAAAGGTATCTGTGTCAACGTCTTTTAAATTCCAACATCCCCAATATCTCTTCTCAGTTTACCGGTGTTGCCTTCCCACAAATCTGTTGTTTATGACACCCATAAGGTAAGTATCATTAACTTGAAGTTGAGGTGAGTGGGCCATACACAAAGACGAGTAAATTGAAAAGTATAATCCCTGGAGTTAGGAACTATGTGAAGATAAGCTTTTTTCATGTGGTTACTATCACATGAAAAGGAGTGGAAGCATACAGAGTGAAAGTCCAATAAGATCTTGGAAAAATTCTGTTGCCAAAAAAATAATCAGTTTCACCTGTCAAAGCCCATGTCTATTTGACTCTTAAAGCCAGTCCTGGATCTCCAAGCCCACAGTAGTGGAAAGAGTTATCAAAAGTGTGTAGACACTAGCAGCATACTGCACAATGCCACTACAGATATGGTCACAGAGGATAATACACGAGAGAGTTTCTCCCTGACAGCAAATTTTATTGTGAGAGCATGGGGACCATGAGGCATAATAAAAAAGAAAAGTTTTTATTTTTTCTATCTAAAAAATGTATCCTGCTCTCAAGGTTGAAAGTCTCTGGAGTTTCTGCATAGCAGATTTTTAACATTGACATGTAACTGTGACAACTATATGTATTCTATTCTTACCTTTCTGAAATAGAATATAAAATACAGTTTGTCATGTTTCTTATTGCATCATTATATATTGACTTGGTTCAAGATTACATATAATTTTTTTTTTTTTTTTTTTAGTTTATTGGTCACTTGGTCATGAGAAGATACAACCTGGATTTGGAACTAAATGCATATATTATATGGAACACTGATATTTTCTCCTTTCATAATTTGTGATTCCTTTTGTGTGGGGGGAAAAGGGTGAATACGGATATTTAGTCAGGAAAAGACAGACCATGGTGATGACTAATAAGGTGTCCTGCTTGCATCCATTCTGTCTTGTATCTGTATTAAGTTTCCAGGGTATTTGGTTCCCAGTTAAAAACTATAATGTTCTGTATCTTTTGCAGCTAAGTATGGCCGCACAAATCAATTCTATCTACCAAGATGCAAGAAGAAACAGATCTAATTTTTCTGTTGGGACTTTAAAATGAAAGGTGTTTACATTCCCTTTTATCTTTCTCCCTTCCTGTTAGCTAGGATTTATTCATGATCTAGGAGGTAGAAAGGCATTTTTAATCGAGAGATAGAAACAAACAATTTATGATGATAGATCAAGAAGATAAATCGAATCTGTTTCCCCAATACTATGGTTCTTAATTATTGGAGAATAATATTTAATATAAAAATGTTAAAAGTAAATATCTATCTTATTGACTATCCTATGATATATAGACCTTCAAAAATATCATCTAATAACTTATATCCAAAATAATGGGCCTCTAAATTAATTTTCCCAATCTACACTTGCCTCACTAAAATTGATTCTCTACACTGCAGCTAAAGGGAAAATTTTCAAATAATTATTAGAGTTCTGCTTCTGCATTAAAAGTTGGAAGCTGAAAACGAAATTGTAACAGTAAGAAAAAAATTTAATTTACAAAATCATAATTCTTTATGGAAATGTCAGAGACCTGAAGCCACAAGAACCTAAGTGAACTGGATTCCAAAGAGTGAAACACCCCTCCAAATAGAGATGAGACACAGAAACCATTTCACCTTTGACGAAACACAAAAAGAAGTTACCAGTTAGGAATAAACAAAAGCAGAGTGGAGTTCACATCCACTCAAAAGTTATCTTTCACAGGCCACTTTCAGGTGCTCAAATCAAGGCAGGAAAAGTGCTTCCCCAGGTGGCACAGCCATGCCTGTAGTGAACACGTCTGACTCCAGAACAAACATGAAACACTGTCCATTCCCTTTATACATCTTTTTCATATAAAGCCAAAACTTATGCCACTGAGAGAAGGGACAACAAGAAACTTTGTCCCTTGGGCCCAGAAATGCTTCACTACTTCCGAGAGAGTCCCTAGGCCCCACACTAAGCACAAAGTAAGAGCAATTCACCACTGGAGGAATCTGAAGTTTGCAGTGCACTGAAGGAAATGATAGCAACAAGAAAAATATCAATCCAACTCAATTACTTATTACAGTCACTCATCCCTCCCACAACATACACACATAGATTAACAGCATGAGATAATACGAGGAGCACCTACTTCTGGACATAAATGCCATTTTTTACACAATATCAGGCATTTAGTTCAAAAATAATCAAAAGACACACAAAAAGGCAAGAGAGAAATCAATCAACACAATTAAACTCGATGATGACTTGGATGTAAGAATTGTCAAACAAGGATTTTAAAATACCCACAAAAATATATATTTTTTAAATCTAGAAAGGTGGACAAAAGACATGAGCTGTTAAAAAATTCAACAGAAAGATAAAAACTATAAAGAAAATTTAGGTCAAGATGGAGTAAGCACAACTTCCATCTCCCAGTGATTACAACTGAAATTGTAGACAAAATATTTTAAAATTATGTGAGTACTCTAAAACATATAAAACAATAAAATCATAAAGGTAAATTGGGAACTAAAGTAAAAAATTTAGTACTAAACTCTAGTAAGTATGAGTTTCCTCAGGAGGCAGAGGCCATTCTAACTTTGCCTCTCTGCCTTGACCCAAGGGTGGGCTGAATCCAGTAACCGTCCAGTAAAAGCTGACGGCAAAACTCTAAGAGATACCATGTATTTCTAGTTATAATTTTGGTGGGAAAAGGGATTGGTCCATGTAGAAGTTTGGAAAGAGGATCTATGTACTTTGCTTATTTTTGTTGTTGTTGTTTTCCCTTTTCTTTCTTGGTTCTAACCAAGGCTGGCTATATTTGGTTCTAACCAATTACAGAATTGTACTGCCACAGCAAAAATAATCAGGTACTCAAAATGCTGAGAAATAATTATCTGAGACCAGAGAAACCAGGAAATAGAACCTCTGTTGTCCAGAGTGTGAAGTGAATACTCATTATTTTTTCTTTGATTTTCTCTTGTCATTTTATCTCAAAGTTGGCCAAGGTACATGGAACCACACAATATCACGGAAGACTGAAACAATAAGACAACTCCAACTTCTGTCCAGAAGAACTGGACAAAGGTGTCTCTGGGAGCCAGAAAGTGTCATAGAAATCCTGGATTATGGTATTAAATCAAGCAAAGTTCCAAAAAAGTAGCAGACTCAAACTTCAGGGAAGCTCTGAAGACTACAATTCATAGCTCAGCATTTTACCCATCAATGGGGTAGAAGAGACAAAGAATTTACTTTCCTGCACTTTTTAGTTATTAAAAAATGGCGGCACCCAAAGAGATATACATTTCCAAGGACTTCTGACTCTTTCAGTGTGTAGGAAAAGTGGGTTCCAGAAGCCTGAGGGTATTCCTTCAAAAAGAGATGCAGATGCTAGCAGTAAGGACAGAAAACATACTGGGTACCAGACTGTAAGAAAATGATAAAGGAATCAAGAGAAGATGTCAGTAGAATATTAATATTTGTTACACTCCCATAGCTTTATCTGTTGGGCTTGAACTGGTTCTTGCCCAAATATTTTCCTAAATGAACAAGAAAGCATTACACTTATCTAGAGAATTCAATTGTACCAGACATCACTTTTTCCCTTAAAGTTGAAGAAACTACACACACATACACATCTCTATCTATCTATATATATGTATATTACAGCCATATATAGGACACACATTTAATTGCCTTGATGAAAATTAAATCTGTGGAGTTGGGCACAGTGGCGCACACCTGTAATCCTAGCACTTTGGGAGGCCGAGGCAGGTGAATTTCTTGATCCCAGGGGTTTGAGACCAGCCTGGGCAACATGGTGAATCCTGTCTCTACAAACAGTACAAAAAAATTAGCTGGGCATAGTAATGCGTACCTGTAGTCCCAGCTACCCTAGGGGCTGAGGTGGGAGGATCACTTGAGGCAGGGAGGTCGAGGTTGCAGTGAGGCATGATTGTGCAACTGCACTCTAGCCTGGGTGGCAGAGTGAGATCCCGTCTCACAAAAAAGAAAATGTATAAGTTTGAAGTGCATATTTATACATTATTGAAAAATTGATAAACCTATATGAGCTGGATTGGTGACTTTGGGGAAAGAAATGGAATCTTCCAATCTAGGTCTGAGCCGGGACACAGGTAATCAATTCAAAATCATTAATAAATTGATAGAAGACTATGGTTCTACAAAACAAACAAACAAACAAACAAACAAAAACAAACAAACAAAAAAAAATTTCTTTTTTTTAATTTATTTTTTATTATTATTATACTTTAAGTTCTACGGTACATGTGCATAATGTGCAGGTTTGTTACATATGTATACTTGTGCCATGTTGCTGTGCTGCACCCATCAACTCATCAGCACCCATCAACTCGTCATTTACATCAGGTATAACTCCCAATGCCATCCCTCCCCCCGCCCCTCCCCATGACTTGGGAAGGGGAAAAAAAACATTTCAATCAACATTTTATTGGTAGATCTTCCTACATGCTAATAGGAATTGATTAGAGAGTGTTGCACACATTATGAACAAAGTGTCGCTGGCAATACATGCTGTTTATAGTTTCATGCTACTTATTTGATTTTATGATTCAGCTTCTGGCATGATTGTTATCAACAATCCCATTTTTACTAACCAGTGCAGCTGCTTCTGCTCACAACATACCATTCACTAAGCACCATCATCCCACGGCAACCTCACACCTGTTCTGATGTGGTCACTGAACACCACTTCTAATTTATGTTGTTACCTCTACTGGTCCCACTGCTCCTAAAACTGGCTTTGCCATCACTGGACATTACCACCATGTTTTAGGGACACTACTGTCATTTCTTCCCAGAATCAACCAGTTCCATGGTTGCAATTCTTCTCTTACAAGCCCTTGTTAATCTTTTTGAACAGCTCGACCAATCTTGGGCATCTCTGACTTGAACTTACCACATTCATTGCACCAGCCTAACAATGTACCAAACCTGTACAATGTTCTGTGGCCACATATGGGGAAATGTTTCTCTCTCTTTTTTTAATGTCAGTCTCTATTGGAAACTCAGTTTTTGTTTTACTAATATTCTTACATCTATTTTATATCTTTACTATTTAATAACTGATATGAATACTGTTAACCTAAAAACATATAAAACATGTTTTAAAATTTAATAAAAAATGCTGTTAGAGAGACCTTTAAGAATTTCTGTATACTAGAAATAAAAATGTTAAGAAAAAGAAACACTAATACTGAAACTATAGCCCACAACTTAGGCAGGAGAAAATGGATCCATTTATACCAAAGCAAACTACACTTAAGTGTCAGAACAAACAGTAAAAACAGACCTATTAATACTATCATGGACATGATATAATTTTACATAAAATTTAGAGACTTAGACAAAGGGCTCCTAGAGCTAATAAACAACTTCAGTAAAATTTCAGGATATAAAACCAATGTACAAAAATCAGTAGCATTGCTATGTACCAGTAGCATTCAAGCTGGGAGTCAAATCAAGAATGCAATTCCATTTAAAACAGTCAGAAAAAAATAGCTAGTAATACATTTAACTGAGGATGTGAAGGATCCTACAAGTAGAACTACAAAACTCTGCTGAAAGAAATCATAGATGACACAAACAAATGGAAAAACATGCCATGTCATAGACTGAAAGAACCAATATCATGAAAATGAGCATACTGCCTGAAGCAATCTACAGATTCAATGCTATCTCTATCAAATTACCAACATTACTTTTCACAGAATTAGAATAAACTATTCTAAAATTCATATGGAAACAACAACAACAAAAAAAGAGCTCAAATAGCCAAAGTAATCCTAAACAAAAATAACAAAGCCAGAGCCATCATATTACTTGACTTCAAACTATACCATAAGGCTACAGTAATCCAAACAGGTTTTTCTTTACTAATATAAAAGTAGACACATTGACCAATGGAACAAGCTATAGAACCCAGAAATAAAGCCACACACCTACAGCCATCTGGTCTTCGACAAAATTGACAAAAATGAGCAATGGGGAAATTATTTCCTATTCATTAAATGGTGCTGGGATAGCTGGCTAGTCAAATGTAGAATGAAAATGGATCTCCACTTTTAACTTTATAAAAAAATTAACTCAAAATGGATTAAAGATTTAAATGCAAGACTTCAATCTGTAAGAATCCTAGAAGAAAACCTAGAAAATATCCTTCTGGATATTGGTCTTGGGAAGGAATTTACGACTAAGTTCTCAAAAGAAATTTCAACAGAAACCAAAATTGAAAATGGGACCTAATGAATCTCAAGAGCTTCTGCACAGCAAGAGAAACTATATACAGAGTAAACAGGCAACCTACAGAATGGGAGAAAACTATGCATCCAACAAAGGTCTAACATCCAGAATCTGCAAGGAACTTAAGCAATTCAACAAGCAGAAAAACAAATAAACCCATTAAAAAGTGTACAAAAGGCATGAGCAGACACTTCTCAAGAGAAAATATATAAGTGGCCAACAGACATGTGAAAAAATGTTCAACATCACTAATCATCAGAGAAATGCAATTAAAACCACAGTAAGATATCATCTCACACCAACAAGAATGGCTATTAGTAAAAAGTCAAACAATTAAAGCTGCTGGTGGGGCTGCATTGAAAAGGGAATACTTATACACTGTTGGTGGAAATGTAAATTACTCCAGCCACTGTGGAAAACAATTTGAAGATTTCTCAAATAATTAAAAATAGAATTATCATTCAACCTAGCATATCATTGCTGGGTATATACCCAAAGGAAACTAAATTATCCCACCTGTATTTTCATCACAGATATTCACAATCACAATAGCAAGGATGTGGAATCAACTTAGATTCCCATCAACAATGGATTGGATAAAGAAAATGTGGTACATATACACTACAGAATACTATGCAGCTGTAAAGAAGAATGACATAATTTCTTTTGCAGCAACATGGGATGCAGCTGGAGGCTATTATCCTAAGCAAATTAATGCAGGAACAGAAAACCAAATACCAAATGTTTTCACTTGTAAGTGGAACCTAAGTGTTGGGTACACATGGACATAAAGATGGGAATGACAGAGGGTTACTTGAGGAGGGGAGGAGGAAGGGGGAAAAAGTCTGAAAAACTACCTATTGGGTACTATGCTTACTACCTGAGTTATGGGGATATTTGTACCCCAAACTTCAGTGTCACACAATATGCCCATCTAACAAACCTGAACTTCTATCACCAGAATCAAAAATAAGGGTTGAAATTATATTTTAAAAATTAACTGTCATGAACATTATAATACTGCATTTATTCTAATTGCTTAGCACCTCTGCTCCACCTCTCCAACTCATACTGAGCAGTCAACAGTCAAAGAGTTTCATTCCAGGTTAAACTAGTGATACACTACCTAAATAAACAGATGTGTCATATGAAGATGGTGCCCAACATAAGTGGAGTGAGAAAGAGTTGCAGAGAAAATTCAGAAGCAACTTTAGATTTTCACAGGCTATAGAAGATTACAAAAAAGGAAAAAGAGCAACTCACTATGACATTTGGCTTCAGGATATTACCCGTAGTTACATTTAACAGAGTGAATGTCTATGCCCCAAAATAAGGTAGCAAATTCAGGAACCTGAGAATCCTGAATAAAAGCTACCCACACCATTTTCCTCATACCTATAACACTACTTTAACTATCTCAAGGGGAAGACATCTTTAAAGTTCTGAAATAAAAACAATCTGTTTATCTAAAATTTTATAACCACTGAAAATATGTTTCAAAAATGAAGACAAAATACATACATTTCCAGACATCTGAAATCTGAAATAATTCCTCACTAGCAGATTTACACTATAAGAAATGTTAACGAATGTCTTCAGTCAGAAGAAAAATATCACTCTATTATCAGAATGTATAAATTAAATTATAAGTCAATTGCAAAATAAAATACTTAAATATTTGGAAATTTAAAAGTTTTTAAATTAAGTAATTTTAAATAATTTATCATTCAATAAGGATATCAATAGATTAAATAGAAACTATTTAGATCTGAAAAGTAAAAACATTAAAAAGCAACATTTATGTGATTTAGCTAAAACAGTACTCAGAGGAAAAGTAATAGCTCTTAACATTTGTATAGCAAAAGATAAATGGTCTCAATGAATGACTTCAGATTTCTCATTTGATATAGAGAAAAGGCGAATATCAAATACAAAGTCAAGAAAAGAAAGGGGTGCTCACTTTGGCAGCACATATACGACAACTGGAACGATACCAAGTAGATTAGCATGGCCCCGGCACAAGGATGACACTCAGATTCGTGAAGCGTTCAATATTTCTGGAGCTTCTAACTAGAATGAACAGTTTAGAGAGGAACTTAAATAACCCGGTGAGTTGAAAAACACAGAGTGAGAACTTGGTGAAGCATACACAAGTATCAATAGCTGAATCGATCAAGCAGAAGAAAAAGTGTTAGAGTTTGAAGCCCATCTCGCTGAAATAAGTCAGGCAGACAAGATTAGAGAAAAAAGGATGAAAAGAAAGAAATAAAACCTCCGAGAAATATGGGACTATGTAAAATGACTGAACTTAGATTGATTGGAGTAGCTGAAAAAGATGGGGAGAATGGAACCAAGTTGGAAAACACACTTCACAATATTATCCAGGAGAATTTCTGTAACCTAGCAAGACAGTCAACATTCAAATTCAGGAATTACAGAGAACATCGCTAAGATACTACACGATATATCAGTCCCAAGTCACATAATCATCCAATTCTCCACAGTTGAAATGAAGGAAAAAATGTTAAGGGCATCCAGAGAAAGGCCAAGTCACCTACAAAGGGAAGTTCATCAGACTAACAGCACATTCCTCAGCAGAAACTCTACAAGTCACAAGAAAGTGGGGGACAATAGTCAACATTCTTAAAGAAAATAATTTTCAACCCAGAATTTCATATCCAGCCAAACTAAGCTTCATAAGCGAATGAGAAATAAAATCCTTTTCAGACAAGCAAATGCTGAGGGATTTCATCATTTCATCATTCTGAAGGAAGCACTAAATATAAAAAGGAAAAACAGTACCAGCCACTGCAAAAACACATCGAAATATGCAGGCAAAAGACACTAAGAAGAAACTCCATCCAGTAGTGTGCAAAATAACCAGCTAGCATCATGATGATGGGATGAAATTCACACATAACAATACTAACCTTAAATGTAAATGGGCTAAATGTCCCCAGTTAAAAGACACAGATTGGCAAATTGGACAGAGTCAAGACCCATTGGCGTGCTATATTCTGGAGACCCACCTTACGTGAAAAAGACACACAAAATTTCAAAATAATGGGATGGAGGAAAATATACCAAGAAAATTGAAAGAAAAAAAAAAGCAGGGGTAGCAATCCTAGTCTCTAACAAAATAGACTTTAAACCAAGAAAGATTAAAAAAAAAAAAAAAAAAAAAAAAAAAGACAAAGAAGGACATTATGTAATGGTAAAGAGACCAATTCAACAAGAAGAGCTAACCATCCTAAATATATATCCACCCAATACAGGAGCACCCAGATTTCTAAAACAATTTCTCAGAGACATACAGAGACTTAGACTCCCACACAATAATAGTGGGAGACGTTAACACCCCACTGTCAATATTAGACAAATCAATGAGACAGAAAGTTAACAAGGCTATTTAGGACTGGAAGTCAGATCTGGATCAAGTGGACCTAATAGACATCTACAGAAATTTCCACCCCAAATCAACAGAATATACATGCTTCTCAGTGCTACATGGTACTTATTCTAAAATCAACTACATAATTGAGGGTAAAACATTCCTCAGCAAATGCAAAAGAACTGAAATCATAACAGTCTCTCAGACCAGAGTGCAATTGAATTAGAATTCAGGATTAGGAAACTCACTCAAAACCACATAACTGTGTGGAAATTGAACAGACTGCTTCTAAGTGACTCCTGGGTAAATAATGAAATCAAGGCAGAAATCAAGAAATCCTTTGAAACCAATGAGAATGAAGAGACAACATACCAGAATCTCTGGGACACAGCTACAGCAGTGCTAAGAGGGAAATTTATAGCACTAAATGCCCATGTCAGAAAGCTAGAAAGACGTCAAGTTGACACTGTAACATTACAGTTAAAAGAACTACAGAAGCAAAAGGAAATAAATCCAAAAGCTAGCAGAACACTAGAAATAACTAAGATCAGAGCAGAACTGAAGGAGATAAAGACATGAAGAACCCTTAAAAAAATCAATGAATTGAGGCGCTGGGTTTTTTTGTTTTTTGCTTTTTAATTAACAAATCTACCCATCTGACAAATGTCTAATATCCAGAATCTACATGGAACTTAAACAAATTTTCAAGAAAAAAAAAATAGCCCTATCAAAAAGTGGGCAAAGGATGTGAACAGACACTTCTCAAAAGAAGGCATTTATGGGACCAACAAATACATGAAAAAATGCTTAACATCACTGATCATTAGAGAAATGCAAATCAAAACCACAATGAGATACCATCTCAGGCCTGTCAGAATGCTGATTATTAAAAAAGTTGAGAAACAATAGATGCTGGCAAGAATGGGGAGACATAGGAACGATTTTACACTGTTGGTGTGAATGTAAATTAGGAGCTAGAACCAGAAATACCATTTGACCCAGCAGTTCCATTACTGGGTATATACCCAAGGGATTAGAACTCATTCTACTATAATGACACATGCACACGTATGTTTATTGCAGCGCTATTCACAATAGCAAAGACTTGGAGCCAACCCAAATGCCTATCAATGATAGGCTGGATAAAGAAAATGCAGTACATATATCCCTTGGAATACTATGCAACCATAAAAATGAATGAGATCATGTCCTTTGCAGGGACATGGATGAAGCTGAAAGCCATCATTCTCAGCAAACTAATACAGGAACAGAAAATCAAACACCACATGTTTTCACTCATAACTGGGAGCAGAACAGTGAGAACACATGGACACAGGGAGGTGAACAACACACACCAGGGCCTATCAGCAGGTGTGGGGTGAGGGCAGGGAGAGCATCAGGACAAATAGCTAATGCATGTGAGGCTTAAAACCTAGACAACGAGTTGATATATGTGGCAAACCACCATGGTACACATATACCTAAGTAACAAACCTGCACAATCTGCACATGTATCCCAGAACTTAAAGTAAAATTAAAAAATTAAAATTAAAGAAAGAAAGGGAATAATAATGACATTAGAGGTCAATGAAATGGAAAACAGAAAACGATAGAAAGCATTAATGAAAGAAAAAGATGATTAAAAAATAAATCAATAAACGTCTAGTCTGACTGATTGGGTATAATGTACAAACAGTACAAAGTACAAATACCAAGAATATAGGAGGTGACATCAATACAAATTCTATGAATATTAAAAATATTATGGTGTTAATATTATGAACAACTTTACAATAGTATATTCAACAACTTAAATGAAATATTTAAATATTTAGAAAGACACAAACTACTAAAATTTACAAAAGAATAGATCACTTAATAGCCCTATGCCAATTAAATAAATTGAAATTTTACTTTAAAAACTGTCCATGAAAATTTATTTAATAAATGTACTTCAATAAAAATACTCAATCGTTAAATGGAATCAAGGAAAAATATATAGCCTAAATGTGAAGACAGACTGTTTTCCTCCTAAATCAGAAACAATGCGAGGATATGCTCGCTCACTCCTATTTTTTATTGAACAAGATTTCTAGGCAATGCAATAAGAAAAAGAAATAAAGACAACCATATTAAAATGGAAGAAATAAAACTGTCATTATTTACAGACATATTATTGTCTTTTGTATGGAAAATTCTATAGAATCTAAGACAAATGGCACTAGAAATAATAATAAAGAAACTAGAACAAAATACAGTATTCAGAAATAGATATACAGACTTATGTCCAATTGCTTTCCAAAACAATGTAAAAAATTCAAGACTGAAAGAACATTGTTTAACATATGATTCTAAAATATTGTATAACCAGATGTGAAAATTACCTATGATCATTATATAACAACATCCATGAAAATATACTCAAAATAGATTATGAACTTCAATGATAATGTAAAACTCTAAAAGGTCTAGAAGATAAGTTCTAGAAAATATCTTTCTGAGTTTGTATTAGACAACCATTTCTTAGATATAACTCTAAATGCAAAAAAAATCAAAGACAATTCATATAAATTGAATTTCATCAAAATAAAGGAAAAAAGACTACAAGAAAACTTGCTATATCATATATACCATGGGAAATTTATCACTTCTTCAAACATTTTTCAGGTTTCTAAAATAATTATATGTAGTCATACTTCACTTAATGATGGAGATACATTCTGAGAAATGTGATTTGTTGAATTTGTCATTGTGTAAACATACTAGAGTGTACTTACCCAAACCTAAATGGTACAACCCAATACACACCTAAGCTATATGGTATAGCTTATTGCTCCTGGGCTGCAAACCTGTACAACATGTTACTGAATACTACAGGCAGTGTAATGCAATGGTGAGTGTTTGTTCATTTAAATTTAGAAAAGGTACAGTAAAACCACTATAGAAAGATAAAATTTGGTTCACCTGTACAGTAACTTATTAGCACACGGAACTAGCAGTTGCTCTAGGACAATGAGTGAGTGGTGAGTAAATGGGAGGACCTAGGACACTACATGACTGTAGACTTTATAAACATTGTAGAAATAGGCTGCCCTAAATTTATTTCTTTAAATTTCTTTCCTCAATAATAAATTAACCTTTGCTTACTATAATGTTTTTCCTTTATAAACTTTAATTTTTTTACTGTATGACATTTTTATAATAACACAACTTAAAATACACATCATATAGATGTACAAAAATATTTTATTTCTTTATATCCTTATTCCATAAGTTTTTTTCTATGAAAATTTTTTACATTTAAATTTTTTGTTAAAAACTGAGGTGCAAATACACGCATTAGCCTAGGACTACAAAGAATTGGGATCTGTAGCAATACCACAGTCTTCCACTTCCACATCTTGTCCCTCTGGGAGTTCTTCAGGAGCAATAACACAGATGGAGATGTCATCTCCTATGATAGCAATGCCTTCTGGAATACTCCTGGATGACCTGCCTGAGGCTGTTTTACAGTTAACTTTTTCTTTTTTATATAAGTAGGAATACAAAGTACAGTATAGTATAGTAAATACACAAACCAGTAACATAGTCTTTCACTATCATGATCAAGTATTATTAACTGTACATAATTGTATGTGCTATAATAATATATAATTGGCAGTGCAGTAGGTTTGTTTACACCAGCATCACCATAAAAATGTGAGTTGTGTGTTACACTAAGGCCTTACAACAGTTGCATCACTAGGAAATAGTAATTTTTCAGTTCTATTACAATTTCATAGGATTATTGTTGACTATGCTGTTCATCATTGACTGAAATACCATTATGCAGTGCGTGCCTCTGTGTGTCTGTGTGTGTGAGTGTATATTTTATGTATGCATAAAATAGACACTGTGTTCTGTTACATGCCACTGCAAAATTCTTAGTCCTTGTTCTGGATTATACCTTTTGCCACTCTGTGTTAATTATTCACTTCTCATGATTTTACCATTTCTCTTAAAATATGATATTTTTGAAGACAGTATTTTTAGCTAAGAACTTGTTATAATGCATGGAAATTATAAAGAGAACATTATAAAATAAAGTACTAATTATTATGCCCATTAAAGTTCATTATTCATTTTTCACCACAGAACATTGCTTATAAAATGCCATAAAATCATGTTCCTTTTCCTCTGTCTTAATTCCACATTCTTTTTTAACTTTTATTTTAAAAATAAAAGTTCAGAGGTACATGTACAGGTTTGCTATATAAGCAAATTGCATGTCACAGGGGTTTGGTGTAGAAATATTTCATCACCCATGTAATAAGCATAATACCTGATAGTTTTTCAATCCTTACACTCCTCCCACTCTTCATCCTCAAGCAGTTGTGGTGTCTGTTCTTCCCTTCTTTGTGTCCATATGTACTCAAAGTTTAGCTTCTTCTTATATGTGAGAACCTGCAGTATTTGGTTTTCTGTTCCTGTGTTAGTTTGCTTAGGATAATGACATCCAGCTCCACCCATGTTGCTGCAAAGGACATAATCTCATTCTGTTTTTGTGGCTGCATAATACTCCATTATGTACATGTACCACATTTTCTTTACCCAGTCTAGCATTGATGGACATTTAGATGGATTGCATGTCTTTATTATTGTGGATGGTGCTGTGATGAACATACATGTGCATGTGTCTTTATGGTAGAATGATTTCTATTACTTTGGGTATATACCCAGTAATGAAATTGCTGGTTTGAATGGTAATTCTATTTTAAGTTATTTGAGAAATCACCAGACTGGTATCCACAATGGTTGAGCTAGTTAATATTTCCACCAGCAGTGCATAAGCATTCCCTATTCTACACAACTTTGCCAGTACCTGTTATTTTTTGACTTTTTAATAATAACCATTCTGACTCATGAATGATGGCATCTCATTGTGGTTTTGATTTGCATTTCTCTAATGATTACTGATGTTGAGCATTTTTTTATATGTGTGTTGGCTGCATGAATATCTTCCTTTGAAGTGTCTGTTTATGTCCTCTGCCCACTTTTTAAAGAGGTTGTTTGTTTTTCACTTGTAAATTTAAGTTTCTTATAGCTTCTGAATACTAGACATTTGTCAGATGCATAGTTTGCAAACATGTTCTCTCATTCTGTAGGTTGTCTGTTTACTCTGTTGATAGCTTCTTTTGCTGTACAAAAGCTATTGAATTTAATTAGATCCCACTTGTCAATTTTTGTTTTTGTTGCAATTGCCTTTGACCTCTTTTTCATGAAGTCATGCATGTTCTATGTCCAGAATGGTATTTTCTAGGTTGTTTTCCGGGGTATTGTAGTTTCTGGATTTAGATTTAAGTCTTTAATCCATCTTGAGTTAATTTTTGTATATAATGTAACGATGGGGCCCATTTTCAATCTTATGCATATGGCTAGCCAATTTATTGAATAAATAGGGAGTCCTTTCACAACTGCTTATTTTTGTGGTTTTGTAGATCAGGTGGTTATATGTGTACAACATTATTTTCGGGTTTTCTACTCTGTTCCATTGGTCTTTGTGTCTGTTTTTGTATCACTACCAAGCTGTTTTAATTACTGTAGCCTTTTAGTAGAACTTGAAGTTGGGAAATATGATGCCTCCAGCTTTGTTATTTTTGCTTAGGATTGCCTTAGCTATTAAAGCTCTTTTTTCTTTCTTTCTTTCTTTTTTTTTTTTTTTTTTTTTGCTTCCATATGAATTTTAGAATAGATTTTTTCTAATTCTATGAAGAATGTAATTGATGGTTTGATAGGAACAACATTGAATCTGTACATTGCTTTGGGCATTATGGCCATTTTGACCATATTGATTCTTTCTATCAATAAGTATGGAGAGCTTTTCTATTTGTTTGTGTCATCTTTGATTTATTTGAGCAGCTGTTTTGTAAATCTTGTTATAGAGACCTTTCACTTCCCTAGTTCACTGTATTCACTGTATTCCTAGGTATTTTATTCTTTTTGTAGTAATTGTATTGGGGTTGTGTTCCTGATATGGCTCTCAGCTTGAAAGTTGGTGGTGTATAGGAATGCTACTGATTTTTGTACATTAATTTTGTACCATGAAACTTTGATTACATTGTGCATCAGATTTAGAGGCTTTTGGAAGATACTATGGAGTTTTCCAGGTTTACAATCATACCGTCTGCAAACAGCAATAGTTTGAGTTCCTCTCTTCCTATTTGGATGCCTGTAGTTCTTTCTCTTGCCTAATTGCCCTGGCCAGAAATTCCAATAGTACATTGAATAGGAGTGGTAAGAGAGGCATCCTTATCTTGTGCTAGTTTTCACGGGGAATTTTTTCAGCTTTTGCCCATTCAGTATTATGTTCCCTGTGGGTTTTACAAGATGGTTCATATTATTTTGAAGAATGTTCCTTCACTGTCTAATATTGTTTAAAACATGTTGAAATTCATGGAAAGACTTTTCTGCATCTGTTGAGATGATCATGGAGTTTTTGTTTTCAGTTATGTTTATGTGGTAAATCATATTTATTGATTTACATATGTTGAACCAACCTTGCATTCCAGGAGTAAAGCCTACTTGATTATGGTGGATTAGCTTTCTGATGTACTGTTGGATTTGCTTGACTAGTATTTTGCTGAGGATTTTTGCATCTATGTTCATCAAAGATATTGCCCTAAAGTTTCCTTTTTTTGTTGTGTCTATGACAGGTTTTTGGTGTCAAGATGATGCTGGCCTCATAGAATGAGTTAGGAAGGAGTCCCTCCTCCTCAGTTTTTTGGAATAGTTTCAGTAGGAATGGTACTATCTCTTCCTTTTACATCTGGTAGAATTTGGGTGCAATCTGCCTAGTCCTGGGCTTTTTCTGATTGGTAGGCTTTTTATTACTGACTCAATTTTGGAACTTATTATTGGTCTATTCAGGGATTCAAACTCTTTCTGGGTCAGTGTTTGGACCAGCTACTTGAGAGGTTAAGTCACTCACACTGGAGTGCAGTGGCCCAATCTCAGCTCACTAAAACCTCCACCTCCTGGATTCAAGAGATTCTCTTGCCTCAGCCTCACAAGTGGCTTGGTTACAGGTGTACACCATGCCCAACTAATTTGGCTATTATTTTTTTATTTTTAGTAGAGATGAGGTTTCACCATGTTGACCAGTCTGGTCTCGAACTTCTGACCTCAGGCGATCTACCCACCTTAGCCTCCTGAAGTACCATGCCCGGCTTCTTTCTAAATTTTTGATGTGGGTATTTAGTAATATAACACTGTTTTGACTGTCCCAGAAATTCTGATATGTTGTATCTTTTTAGCAATAATTTTGAAGAATTTATTTATTTTGTACTTTAATTTCATTATCAACTCAGATGTCATTCAGGAACAGGTTGTTTGATTTGCATTTACTTGTATTGTTTTGATTTATTTTCTTAGCATTGATTTCTATTTTTATTGCACTGTTGTTCAAGAGTGTGGTTGTTATGATTTCAGTTTTTTGTATTTGCTGAGGGTTATTTCATGCCCAATCATGTGGTCAGTTTTTAGAGTTTGTACCATATGCAATGAGAAGGGTGTATATCCTGTTATTTGGGGGTGGATATTAAGGTGGATTGTGCCCCAAAATATTATACCCAGTATATATAACTGTGATGCATATCAGTGGAGAGCAGCATATAACCAGATATCTCTATTTTGTGGTAATTGAAGAAAAAATTCAGCCAGGTGCAGTGACTCATGCCTGTAATCCCAGCAATTTGGGAAGCCAAGGAGGGCAGATCATTTGAGGTCAGGAGTTTGAGACCAGCCTGACCAACACAGTAAAAAGCCATTTCTACTAAAAACACAAAAATTGACTGGGCCATGGTAGCAGACGCCTGTAATCCCAGCTACTTTGGAGGCTGAGGCACTAGAATCACTTGAACCCAGGAGGCAGAAATTGCAGTGAGCCAAGATTGTGTCACTGCATTCCAGTCTAGGTGACAGAGCCAGGGCTTAAAAAAAAAAGAAGAAAGAAAGAAAGAAAGAAAGAAAGAAAGAAAGAAAGAAAGAAAGAAAGAAAGAAAGAAAGAAAGAAAGAAAGAAAGAAAGAAAGAAAGAAAGAGAGAGAGAGAGAGAGAGAGAGAGAGAGAGAGAAGGAAGGAAGGAAGGAAGGAAGGAAGGAAGGAAGGAAGGAAGGAAGGAAGGAAGGAAGGAAGGAAGGAAGGAAGGAAGGAAAGGGAAAGAAAGAAAGAAAGAAAGAAAGAAAGAAAGAAAGAAAGAAAGAAAGAAAGAAAGAAAGAAAGAAAGAAAGAAAGAAAGAAAGAAAGAAAGAAAGAAAGAAAGAAAGAAAGAAATTCAAGGGAGTAACAAATCCTTTAGTAATAGACAGAAGGAGAACTCTAAGCAGTTACTCATTCGTTTATCTGAAACAACCAAAAAAACAAAACCACAAATAAGGCAAGAAAAATAAAAACATGCAGAAAGTGACCTAGCACTGCTTCTAATTACATTTCCCTCCAATGCCTTTGCTATCTCTTGCCTAAATTCGTTGTTTGTGCCTCCAGGTTCCACAAGTATTGCCACACACATCGCCTTCCAATATTTACTATTTTATTTTAAAAATGTGCATGTATAAAAATTTAAAACTGAGTAAGTGTATGTTATATAGAATTACAGTAAAATTAATACAACTATGTAATCACTTTGTAGCTGTGATGGATGCTGTCTGTGTCACTGAAATTCCCTTTCTCAATAATGAGACTTCATTTCCTCTGTTGCCAGGAGTTTTGGCTTTTCACAACTCATGGTTAATACTTCTATAGAAACTGCTTTTGGACAAAAGCTTTTGACTTTTCCAAAGGACTTCCCTAGGACAGAACTCATCCAATTACAGGTTTACAGGTGAGTACAAATGCTCAATACCATTGCCTTGAATCTGAGCTTCAGAGCTTCAGAGCTCACCATTGAGTCAGCTGAGACTCCTGCATTGAGTCAGCCTGCACTGAGGAGCTGAGGCTCCTGCATTTTTTCTGTAGTTCAATTTCTGTCTCTGTCCAACCTTACTTCTCTCACACCTTTATAGGTAATTTTTTCACAAGAGCACTCCCTAGCAAGGTCCATGAATGCAAATTTCTGCCTCAAAGTCTGTTTCCCGAGGAATCTAACCTATAGGGTTGATAACAATGTTAATCCTAGAAAGCAGAATTTAAAACGGGATTTTAGAAATGCATTATTCCCTGGGCTCCTGG
Organism: Chlorocebus sabaeus; assembly: GCF_047675955.1. Taxonomy (NCBI): domain Eukaryota; kingdom Metazoa; phylum Chordata; class Mammalia; order Primates; family Cercopithecidae; genus Chlorocebus; species Chlorocebus sabaeus. The sequence continues at coordinate 42,588,449 of NC_132913.1, forward strand.
CAATGAGGACCCTAATTAAAAGTAGCAGATAGAATACTCATAGCTGTGACATGCCATAGAAGTGCAATTGTTAAAACTTACACTGGTGATTAACTGGTCTGGAATACTAGTCAAAATGAATGCATTTGGTGGACACACTATCTGAAGTATTTGAGACATATGGAAAAATAATAAGTACTATGGAATTGGATGGGGCTAACCATGCAGTGAAGAAAAACACTGAAAGGTTTACAGTGATTAATCACCAATTTAAGGTGACACGTTAAATCCAGGGGGCCTTGTTGGCAGTATATAAAGAGAATCATTTGCTGTGGTAAGAAGGCAGAAAGAGACGATCAGGTAAAGGACTCAATTACAGTGGTAGCAGAGTGGATAATGTTCAGTCACAGCATGTCTGGTTGGCTAACTAAGATTAGTGCCTTATTGGGAAGGCATAGGACTCTAGACTCAGGATAGGGACACCTAAGTCAATGTACTTGAAAATTCCAATTCCTAATTTCCCCTGAACTCTCTGGGCCCAAAGAATTGGTCCACTCCTTGTTAGAGGGTAATGGTCCCTTTTGTTGGAATATGATGCAGAATCTTTCCCTTAAAAGACATCACGTGAATGACCTCGGGATTTGCTACCTTCTCTCATCTTGAACACCAAAACAAGTACAGTTAAGTTACAACAGAACCTAGCTCGAAAAATACTGGCATTGTGAAAGGTTAAAAGGGAGTTTGCAGAAGTTGCTGCAGAACCTAGCCACACACACACAACAACAAGAGGCACAGGAGTATGTAGAATTGAATTCTGATGGTACCAGATAGGTTTGTGGGAACAGGTTTGTGGCAGAAATTTGGATAAGGGAATGCTTGTTCATATGGAAAGTCTGTCCCATGATAAAAGATTTATAACATTAACAAGGATCCCAGGAAATATTACTAACAAGTTGCTAAGATAATTCTTAGAAGTTCATAAAAAAATATGACACCTAAAATGGGATTAAGAAATTCCAAAATTGCCACGGAAGACACTAGAGAAAGAAACAAAAAGCTCAAATAAGTGGCTAAGTGGCCATGCTAGAAAATCCACCTATTCTAGAAGATACTGTATTAACAAAGCAATAAACATTTCACTTTTGAGAAGGGCAACAGAGTTGTTGAAAAAGTTGATGTTGTCTGTTCTTTGGGCCTAGGGCTGTTGGTAAGAGATACTCTTAAATGCTTATTTCTTTGATAGCAATGGAGATGAAAGTAATTCAAGGTAAATTCCTATTGACAGCCAGAAGAGCCTGACTCACCGAGATCTCTATATACAGTGACTTGAGATTTATGTTTCTGGAGGCAAAATAGATAGACACTAACAATGGTATAGATTAGTTTATGCAAACAAAATAAATCAAGGATGAATATTGAGAAGCCTAGGGACACAATTCTAATAAAAATTCATGGCATCTTGCTCAGTTTATGGAACTGAGCTAGTTCTCAGGTATAGAATGGCTGAGTCTCCAAGAGAAGGAATCCTACAATATTACAAATATTTACAGGACTTATTTCCCCAGACCTTTCTCCAAATTAACCTAAGGCCATTTCTCAGGTTTTTGTAAGAGGATATCCGAACTTTGCACAGACTCTTGCATACAATGCCTCAGATGATATGGAAACTGGGCCCTAAGTATCATTACATCTTCTCATTAGATTGAGTATATATGACAGCCTTGGCTTAGTCTGGTTCACTGTGTGTTCATGTGGTCCATGGATCCACATGATGATAATATTCCTGGATGTTAAATGTATAATTTACTTGTGTATTTATTATTATCATTATCTTTCAGAAGGAGTCTTGCTGTGTCACCCCGGCTGGAGTGCAGTGGCATAATCATGGCTCACTGTAACCTCAACCTCCTGGTTCCAAGTGATCCTCCTACCTCAAGCTCTCAAGTAGCTGCAACTATATGTGCAGGCAACTGTGACTGGTCAATTGTTTTGTTTTTGTTTTTGTTTTGTTTTTTTAATGATGAGGTTTGCTATTCTGTCCAAGCTTCTTGCAAACTTCTGGACTCAAATGTTTTTCATGTCTTGGCCTCCTAAAGGATTGGGATTATAGATGTGAGAGACCAAGACTGGTTTATAAATATATAATTAGAATAGAGATACTTAATAGTTATCAGAATACACACATTTATTCCTTTGCCAGTGGGTTAAGAGCTATTATAATCAGAAAAAGGCAAATGGTGGATTCTGAAACTGCTCCCTACTGGGCAAGATAGTAAAGGTAAAAATAGTATTACCTCCCTCAGGAATGAGAAAGGGCAAGATAGTGCCACTTCAAGAAATACTGTAAGGATGGTCTCCATAATACACCATTTAATTTGCCAGTCTGTTCCCTACAAAAACCAGCAGTATTCTGGCAAATGTCAATGGATTACCAAAAACTCAACTGTGTAGTAGTTCTAATTGCAACTGCTAGAGTAGATCAACATAGCCTCAGCTACATGGTATGTGGCCATTGATCTGGCAGGTGAGTTCATTTCTATCCTGGCCATAACAAAATTAATTCTCATTCATGTTAATCAGACAACAATATTAATCTACTGTCCTGTCCCAAGAACATGTTAATCTCTTGCCCTCCATTATAAGCCAAAGGTATTAAACTGTCTGGACTTTCTGCACAATACTTTTGTTCACTATACCACTGACATTGTGTGATTTTTAACAGATGAACAAGAATTTGCAGGCATGTTAGTGACCTTTGTAAGAAACATACACTAAAGAAGATGGTAAATAAATCCTATAAAAAATTAGCAACATGACATATAAGTAAAATGTTTAGGGGTTTAGTGATCTGAGGTCTGCCAAAAAAGCTATTTTAAATTAAACAATAGATTTTTAAATTTTGCCCTTTTCTCTACTAAGATGGAAGCACAATGCCTGGTAAACTTCTTTAGATTCTAGAAGCAACATATCACATGTGTGAACATCTTTCTCTAGTCAATATTCCTGGTGACGTAAAAGGCTGCTAGTTTTTCATGGGGCTTTGTACAAGAAAGAGCTCCTTAGGACATCCAGATTGCAGTGAAGCTGCCCTAATGCTAGGACCATAAGATTTACCAGTTTTTATTCTATCTTTGATGGAATAAGATGCTAAACAACATAAGTGAAATTCCTGGTCAGTCACAAAAGGAGAATCTTCCAGAGTTATAGTGTATGGTCATGCCTTCTATTTAGCATTAAAAAATAGCCCCTAGCAAGCTACTATGCTCTGATAGAGGCAGAGTATCTGATCTTGGGACCTCAAGTGATTGCGAAGCTATAACTATTTGTCTTGAGCTAAAATCTCCCAGATCCACTAAGTCATAAAGCCTGATGGCCCTCCAGCAACCAAGTGCAAAGCTGAAGTAATATATCTGGGATTAGGTTCAAGCCAGGTCAAAGGCACAAATAATTTACAAGATCAGAAATTCGAGACCCCATGTTAGCCATTACTGTCATGTTAGTTCTCCTTGGCTCTTACCTATTGCTGCATGGGTTGGGGATGCCCCTCATTTTCAGCAGAAGAGAAAAAGTGCTAATTTAGTTCATAGATAAGATGGCATAACATATGGGCCCAAGACAAAAACAAACTTCTGCTTTGTGTTAGACCCATTCAAGGTGTTCTGGAAATCTACTTGTGACAGAAGTTTAGCACTGCACCTTATCATTCACTTTGTGTAGAAAGAAAAGCCATCTGAAGTAAGAACATTCATGAAACTGTGGGCAGTGGGAAACAAAGCACGGATCTGCCAGGGCCCTGCAAGTAGAAATAGTGAAAGGTCAAGAACCAGAAAAATGTAAGAAACAGGCATATTGATGGACTCATAAGGGTTGGAATAAACTGTTAAGACGTTTACACTAAAAAGAAAAAGAAATAAAAGGAAGCATCTACCATGGAAGAAGTTATTTGATTTGACTTTTCTGACCATCGGGCTTCTATAAGCACCACTCTCTGGAACATACTGAGCAATCTAACAATAACGGGTTGTGCATAACAACACTTCAGGAAAAAAGCAGCTTTTTTTTTTTTTCTGTAAATAATGCACTTTACGGTAAAAGAGTTGTAGCAATAGACACAAAACCTTGGAAAACACTGGCTCTGTCACATATTGGATCACCCAGAAGCTGCTAGTCAGTTGAAATATTGGAACAGCCTTTTGACAGCGTAGCTAAGAAAGTTGCTTGGACTTGTATCCTGGTAGAATAGGGTGTCATAATCTAGAACAAGAATATATTCTAAATCAATAATCATTTTATGGTGCAGTGTTCCAGTATGTTGAATACATTGGGTGTGGAAACCAACAGATGGAAATAGAAATAAACCTGCTTTTCATTTGCAGTGAGTTTCTTGGAGAATGAGTACTTCCTATTTCTGCAATTCTGTGGACTTTGGGTCTATAAACCCTGCTTCCCAGAGGGAGAACATTTCCACCAGAGGACACTGTTAAATGTTCATTAAGAAGTTCTGATGGCTGCTCCGTCTCCTTGGGCTTCTTGTGCCCAAAGAGCCTAGCTAAAAAAATAAGTCAATATAATGACAGGTTAAATTGGCCCCAGTTATTAAGAGGAAATAGGGGCTACTGTCAAAAATAGGGAAGAGGAAGAATATGTTTGACAATTATATAGTTCAATATGGTACCTCTTGCTACTTTTTGTTTTGTTTTGTTTTGTTCATTTTTATTTTTTGAGACGGAGTCTCGCTCTGTCGCCCAGGCTGGAGTGCAGTGGCACCATCTCGGCTTACTGCAAGCTCCGCCTCCCGGGTTCACGCCATTCTCCTGCCTCAGCCTCCCGAGTAGCTGGGACTACAGGCGCCCGCCACCACGCCCAGCTAATTTTTTTGTATTTTTTAGTAGAGACGGGGTTTCACCATGTTAGCCGGGATGAACTCGATCTCCTGACCTCGTGATCCACCTGCCTCGGCCACCCAAAGTGCTTGGATTATAGGCGTGAGCCACTGTGCCCGGCCACGTCTTGCTACTTTTTGACGAACTTTGATGATAAATGAAAGATGTGCAACAGCAATCTGAGAACGCCTGGAAACCAATGGTGCAGATCCCTGACCAAATAAGCCTTATCGATCAAAAGAGTTGCTATCTAAGGGAGATGGGTATCTCAAATAGATAGAGAGAAGGAAAATATTGACACCAATTGTGTCCTCTAGATTAACTGCTGCCATGAGCCTGTGGTTCATCTCATTCTTTCTTCTTTTAAGTTTCTTCAAGAAATAAAGACAAACTAGAGTCCCAGAGAAACTATTTGCAAACGGGGTAAACTTTCTACACAAAGCAGATAAAAACACAGCAAAAAGTTGGTAGTAGTAAATGCTGTGGTGTTTTGCCCAGATTCCCCTTTCACAAGTGTTTGCTAGAGATGCCATAACAAAATACCACAAACTGGGAGACTTAAACAGCATGAATCTATATTCTCATACTTCTGGAGCCTAGAAGCCCAAGATCAAGGTGTCAGCAGATTTGGTATCTTCTGAGGCCTTTCTCCTTAACTCACAGTTGGCTGCCTTCTTGCTGTGTCCTCATGTAGTCTTTCCTCTGTGTCCCTGGTGTCTCTTTGTAGGTCAAAATTTTCTCTTCTTATAGGAACACCAGTCACATTGTATTAGGACCCTCCCTTACAGACTTAACTTTAATTTAACCACGTCTGCAAAGGGACTATCTCAAAGTTTAGCCACATTCTGAAATACTGGGGAGTTAGGGTTTCAACACATACATTCCGGGAGAACACAATTCAGGCCAAAACAATGATTGTTATGGCTCTCAATGAGGCTCTCATTCCCAAAAGTTTATGGGAGTTTTGTCTGTTGAAGCCTTCTACAGGAAATGCTCTTAACTAAAGAGACACCTGACCCAAGTCATGTCTCTTGTTGTGGACATTTTGCAATCAATGACTTGTCACTGCAAGAGTACAAGGGCATAAAAGTCTTATCTCAATCTGGGTAAATTTTAAAGAGTTATCTTAGCTTCTAAATGTTCCAAAGGTGTTAGGTTGAGGCTTTATTTTTTTTAAATTTGCAAATATATTGCAATTCAACTACTATCTGGCCAGTTGGGCCTCTGTCACTCCCTTAATGATTATATCCTTGATACCACTCCCCTAAAACTCCTATATGCAATGTGGCTTGGTATGCTCAGTCAATAAAAGAAAAAGAGAGCCATTATCAGAACCTCAGATTCTCTCAAAATATGGTTTCCAGTCAATTACCATCTCCATAGATGTTTTTTACTTGTTTGTGAACTTTTTAAAAACAGTTTTCATTAATATATTATTTTTGCCTGGATGTTTACTCTTGCCATTATGACTTAAAATGTATTGATGTTGTAGAAAGTGGCAAAAGTTTAAACTAATATGTAATAGTCAATTGCATGAATATACCATGATATATTTTCTACTAGTTATGAATATTTGAATTATTTCAATTCAAATATTCTACTATGAACGATTCTACCATTAACATTCTTTCGTGTCTTGTGTGTGTCATAATATAAATGTACATGCATTCATATTATGTATACATAGATATAAAAAGCATATGCATTAAGTATATAACTCGGAATGTATTTTCTGGGTCAGAGGATTGTATTTATTTATTTTTAGTAAATGCCATCAAAAAATTTTAGACATTACATAAACATTTATCAACCTTCCCAGCAATATAAGAGAGCATATCTTTCTCCACATTTGCCAGAACTTGCTATAATGAGTCTTCTTAATTTTACGCATTCTGGTATGTGTAGTGATATTCATTAAAAGATTTACAATTTCTCTATTGTAGAATGCCTATTCTAGTGTCCCCATTTTTCTTTAGATTTTCTATATTATTACTTTTAGGAATACATTACATAATCTGGACACAAGATTTTTGTTGATTATATGCAGTATATGTATTTATTCATCTTTTTTCAGTGTATGGTCTGCCTTGCACTCTCTTGGTTGTACCTTTTTATGAACAAAAACTCCTTAGTTTATTATTTCATTTATAATTAGTATTTTTTACATCCTCATTGATTCTTCCATTTTATTGAGATGTTTTATTTTGTTATTTTTTCTGGAGGTTTTCCTGATGTACTTTAGAAAATTAGATTTTCAATCTGTCTGTAATTGATTTTTTGTTTGGTATTTGGGAAGGGGTAAAGATTCATTTTTTTTCTATATATATGTTTAATTGATCCTAGACCATTTATAAAAAGACTGGCAATTCCTCACTGCTCTGCAGTTTCAACTTGTCTCACATCAAGTGTTCATATATTCTGAATCTGTTTCTGATCTATATTCTGCTAGAATGGCCTATTTGTCTCTACTTGTACCTTCGTCAAGCTGTGTAAATTACTGTAGTTTTCAAGTTTTAATATCTGATAGTATAAATTATTCAATTTGATTATATATTAACTAAAGCAAAATGTTAAACAGATGGAACTGAAAGAAAAGATACACTTAATTTAATTTTGAACTTTCAGAATTTTAATGTTAGCATAGGAGGTGAAATCTATTTGAAAATCAAAATGATATTTCTTGGCAATAGGGCAGACAAGTCAGTCGGTGAAATTCTTTCCCAGTACCGTTCACTTCAAAATGCTGAATCAAATGATTACAACCTTTTCCTGCATATTTGAGTTGGTCATAAAGTTTATGAACCACTCAGAGGCCAGAAATGACAAGAAAGAAATGACAATGACAAACCTATACTGGTAATAACCAGTTTTGAGAATAATATCTGTTGTGAGTGGTTTTTGAAGATTTCTGATTGAAGACACACTTACAGAAAGCTTTATTTTCAAGATAATATCTCAATAGGTAATCTAGGTGGAGGAAAGCAAACCCAAAATACAGGGTGGTATAGACATGGGTCTTTGCTTTAGTTTTGGGAAGAACAAAAAATAAATTTAAAACACTCTTGGAATCTTTTGCCACATGTGTTAATTAAATGGGTTTGATTAGATGGGCTAAACACTGAATTTCACATTATCAGAATGGGACCCAAATTTCATTTCTAAAAAAATTAAAAGATTCTTTGATTTATTTTAAAAGTATAAACTCTTATTTTAACTTGTTTTTTTCATGGTAACTATTGACACTAAGCATCTTTTCATACTTATTGGTCTTACTATACAGTGAGGACTAAAATCTGACCTTTTTTAAATTTATTATCTTTGCCCAAATTCTTGTCTAAGGGGTCTGGGGAGTCACCCCCTACAAAACTATAAAGTCTTATCAGAAGGGTTTTATTTAATCCTATATAACATGGCCTGCTTTCCAAACTGACTCTGGCATAACATCACATAACAAATAAGGAAATAAATAAAAATATTTTAGCCCTAAAGATATTTCCTTGTCATATATTGAAGTTGTCCTGCAAAATTGTCTCTTGTGGGAAAAATCGACATTCTGTAAAGAGTCTCCTTTTCCCTTTTTTCATCATTCCAGATCCAGGAGATACTCAACTAAGTGTCAGTCACCTTTTTAAGTCAAATAAAGAAACATTTCACCACCTTGGGCACATGTTCTCAGAATCACCTGAGGGCTGTGTCACAGGCCATGCCCACTCATATTTGACTCAGAATAAATCTCTTCAAATATTTTACAGAGTGTGACTCTTTTCATCAATAAGAAATATAGATATGGATATATTACATATATAATCTAATATATATATATAGGTTAGACAGATATATGCGGATAATTCTTGACTTATGGTGTAGTTATGTTCTGATAAACTGATTATAATTTGAAAATATTATAAATTGAATGAATTTAATACACCTAAGCTACAGAACATCATAGCTTAGCTTAGCCTACCTGAAACATGCTTAGAACACATACTTTAGGCCGGACACGGTGGCTCAAGCCTGTAATCCCACCACTTTGAGAGGCTGAAGCGAGTGGATCACCTAAGGTCAGGAGTACAAGACCAGCCTGGCCAACATGGCAAAACCCCATCTCTACTAAAAATACAAAAATTAGCCCAGCGTGGTGCTGGGCGCCGTAATCCCAGCTACTTGGGAGGCTGATGCAGGAGAATCGCTTGAACGGGGGTGGTGGAGGTTCAGTGGGCCAGGATCATCATGCCACTGCACTATAGGCTGGGTGACAGAGCAAGACTCTGTCTCAAAAAAATAAAATAAAAATTAAGAAAACCATACTGTAGCCTATAGTTGGGCGAAATATCTAACATAAAGCCTATTTTAGAATAAAATGTTAAATGTTTTCTGTAATTTATTAAAAAGCACACTGTAGACATTGGTTATTAATCCTAGTGATCATGTGGTTGACTGGGAGCTGAGGCTCACTGCTTCTGCCCAGCATCCCAACAGAGTATTGCATTCCATTTCATCACCCCAAGAAAAGATCAAGATTCAGAATGTAAATTATGGTTTCTACTGAATATCTATTACTTTTGCACTCTCAAAAAGTAAAAAAACCCAAAAAAACCCAAAAAACATAACCTAACCCATTGTAAGTTGGAGATCATCTGTATGTGGCTAGATATATGGACAGAGAGCAAAAGAGATAGAACAAGATAGAGAGAGACTTAAATGTCTTGTCAAAACACTTGTCCATTTTCATTTAGTGTTTGTTTTCTGTATTAAGTTGCAAATATTCTTTATACTTTATATTCTGAATATGAATCTTTTGGAAGATGAAGACATTGCACATATTTTATACCAGTCAGTTGCTTCCATTTCAAAAACCTGTCTCTTCCTTAATAATGTCATTTTAATATCAAAATATATTAATATGGATAAACTCCAGTGTATCACTTTTTAAGGTTAATTTTTTTTCGTACATTCAAAAAATCCTGGCCTACCTGAAAGTCGCAAAGATTTTTTTCCTGTATTTTCTTGTAGAAATTTTGCTGTTTATGTCTTAAGTTTAGATTTGTGCTTCTGAAAAATTTTACCATTGCATGTAAGTTGTTGAATTTATTGGAATAATTTGCTTCTATTATCTCATTTTTATTTTAGTGTTCTTTTTTATTTGTGATATTAACAAATTGTGATTTCTGTTTTTTTCTGAATCAATCTTGTTTTTTAGTAATTTTATTCTTTTCAAAAAACTCAATTTATATTATATTGATTTGTCTCCATTATTTTTGCTATATTCTGTTTAATTGAATTATGCTTCCAGCTTTATTATTCTTTCCTTCTAGTTATTTTGGGGTTTATTTATTTATTTATTTATTTATTGTCTAAACTAAAGTAAAATCAGAGTTTTTGATGTTAGGTCTTCATTTTGTCAATATAAATGTTAAAATTATAAATTTTCCTCTAAGCACTGCTTTAGCTCCACCAAAAAACTTGACATGTTGTGACAATACCATTAAGTGAAAATATGTCTAATTCCCTTTATTGTTTCACTCATGGATTATTTACAAGTTTGGGGTTTACTTTTCAATTATTTGGGATTTTAAAAATTAATATATCTTTTCTACAGATTTATAAATATAATCAGTTTTTATAAGACAGCATATTATGTTTATTTTAATCATTTAAACTTATTCAACTTTTTTTTTTTTTTTTTTTTTTTTTTACTTTAAGTTTTGGGATACATGTGCAGAACATGCAGGTTTGTTATATAGATATACATGTACCATGGTGGTTTGCTGCACCTATCAACCGGTCATCTAGGTTTTAAGTCCCACATGCATTAGGCATTTGTCCTAATGCTCTCGCTCCCCTTGCCCCACACACCCCAACAGGCTCTAGTGTGTGATGTTCCCCTCCCTGTGTCCATGTGTTCTCACTGTTTAGCTCCCATTTATGAGTGAGAAAATGCAGTGTTTGGTTCTCTGTTTCTGTGATGGTCTGCTGAGAATGATGGTTTGCAGCTTCATCCATGTCTCTACAAAGGACATGAACTCATCCTTTTTTATGGCTGCATAGTATTCCATGGTGTATATGTGCCACATTTCCTTTATCCAGTCTATCATTGATGGGCTTTTGGGTTGGTTCCATGTCTTTGCTATTGTAAATAATGCTGCAATAAACATATGTGTGCATTTGTCTTTATAGAAGAATGATTTCTAATCCTTTGGGTATATACCCAGTAATGAGATTTCTGGATAAAATGGTATTTCTGGTTCTAGATCCTTGAGGAACCACCACACTGTCTTCCACAATGGTTGAGCTAATTTATACCTTGACCAACAGTGTAAAAGCATTCCCATTTCTCCACAGGCTCGCTAGTATCTGTTGTTTCCTGACGTTTTAATGATCAACATTTTAACCAACGTGGTTTTTATTTGCAGTTTTCTAATGGCTAGTGATGAAGAGCTTTTTTTCTTATGTTTCTTGGCTGCGTAAATGTCTTCTGTTGAGAAGTGTCTATTCATATCCTTCACCCACTTTTTTTCTAAATATACAATCATGTCATCTGCAAACAGAGACAAATTGACTTCCTCTTTTCCTATTCGAATACCGTTTGTTTCTTTCTCTTGCCTGATTGCCCTGGCCAGACCTTCCAATATGTTGAATAGGAGTGGTGACAAACAGCATCCTTATCTTGTGCCAGTTTTCAAAGCGAATGCTTCTACCTTTTGCCCACTCAGTATGATATTGGCTATGGGTTTGCCATTATTATCATTATTTTGAGATATGTTCCACCAACACCTAGTTTACTGAGAGATTTTAGCATGAAGGAGTGTTGAATTTTATTAAAGGTCTTTTGTTGCATCTGTTGAGATAATCATTTGGTTTAGTCTTTGGTTCCATTCATGTGATGGATTACATTTATTGATTTGTGTATGTTGAACCAGCCTTGAATCCCAGGGATGAAGCCAACATGGTCATGGTGGATAAGCTTTTTGATGTGCTGCTGGATTCGGTTTGTCAGTATTTTATTGAGGATTTTCCCATTTATGTTCGTCAGGAATATCAGCCTCAAATCTTTTTTTGTTGTGTCTCTGCCACGTTTTGCTATCAGGATGATGCTGGCCTCATAAAATGAGTTAGGAAGGAGTCCCTATTTTTCTGTTGTTTGGAATAGTTTCAAAAAGAATGGTACCAGCTCCGCTTTGTACCTCTGGTAGAATTTGGCTGTGAATCCATCTGGTTCTGGGCTTTTTTATATTGGTAGGCTATTAATTACTCCCTCAATTTCAGAACTTGTTATTGGTGTATTCAGGGATTCGATTTCTTCCTGGTTTAGCCTTGGGAGGGTGTATGTGTTGAGGAATTTATCCATTTCTTCTAGATTTTCTAGTTTATTTGTGTAGAGGTGTTTATAGTATTCTCTAACGGTAATTTGTTTTTCTGTGGGATCAGTGGTGATATCTCCTTTATCATTTTTTTATTGTGACTATTTGGATCTTCTCTCTTTTCTTTTTTATTAGTCTGGCTAGCAGTCTATCTACTTTGTTAATCTTTTCAAAAAAACAGCTCCTGGATTCATTGTTTTTTTGTTTTTTTTTTGTTTGTTTGTTTGTTTGTTTGTTTTTTTGAAGCTTTTTTCATGTCTCTACCTCCTTCAGTTCTGCTCTCATCTTAGTTATTTCTCATCTTCTGTTAGCTTTGGAATTTATTTGCTCTTGTTTCTCTAGTTCTTTTAATCGTGATATTAAGGTATCAATTTCAGGTGTGAGCAGTTAGTGCTATAAATTTCCCTCTTAACACTGCTTTAACTGTGTTTCAGAGATTCTGGTATGTTGTCTCTTTGTTCTCATCTGTTTCATAGAACTTCTTTATTTCTGCCTTAAGTTTGTTATTTACCCAGTAATCATTCAGGAGCAGGTTGTTCAGTTTCCATGTAGTTGTGCAGTTTTGAGTGAGTTTCTTAATCCTGAGTTCTAATTTGATTGCACTGTGATCTGAGAGACTGTTACGATTTCAGTTCTTTTGCATTTGTGCAGGAGTGTTTTATTTCCAATTATGTGGCTGATTTTAGAACAAGTGCTATATAGCACTGAGAAGAATGTATATTCTGTTGATTTGGGGTGGAGAGTTTTGTAGATGTCTCTTAGGTCCGCTTGGTCCAGAGCTGAGTTCAAGTCCTGAATATCCTTGTTAGTTTTCTGTCTAGTTGATCTAACATTGACAGTGGGGTGTTAAAGTATCCCACTATTATTGTGTAGGAGTCCAAGTGTCTTTGTATGTCTCTAAAAACTTGTTTTATAAATCTGGGTGCTTCTGTATTGGGTGCATGTATTTTGAATAGTTAGCTCTTCTTGTTTAATTGATCCCTTTACCATTATATAATGTCCTCCTTTGTCTCTTTTGATCTTTCTTGGTTTAAAGACTGTTTTATCAGAGACAAGGATTGCAACCCCTGTTTTTTTTTTCTTTTCATTTGTTTAGTAAATATTCTTTCATCCATCTATTTTGAGCCTATGTGTGTCTTCGAACGTGAGATGTGTCTTCTGAATACAGCACGCCAATGGGTCTTGACTCTTTATCCAATGTGTCAGTCTGTGTCTTTTAATTGAAACATTTAGCCCATTTACATTTAAAGTTAATATTGTTATCTGTGAATTTCATTCTGTCATCATAATGCTAGCTGGTTATTTTGCATATTAGTTGAGGCAGTTTCTTCATAGTGTTGTTAGTCTTTATAATTTTGTATGTTTTTACAGTGACTGGTACAAGTTTTTCCTTTCCATATTTAGTGCTCCCTTCAGAAGTTCTTGTAAGGCAGGCCTGGTGGTGACAAAATCCCTCAGCATCTGCTTGTCTGTAAAGAATTTTAATTCTTCTTCATTTATGAAGCTTAGTTTGGCTGGATATGAAATCCTAGGTTGAAAATTATTTTCTTTAAGAATGTTGAATATTTGCCCCCACTCTCTTCTGGCTTGTAGGGTTTCTGCAGAGAGATCCACTGTTAGTCTGATCGGCTTCCCTTTGTAGGTAACCTGCCCTTTCTTTCTGGCTGCCTTTAACATTTTTTCCTTCATTTTAACCTTGGAGAATCTGACAATTTTGTGTGTTGGGGTTGCTCTTCTCGAGGAGTATTTTAGTGATGTTCTCTGTATTTCCTGAATTTGAATATTGGCCTGTCTTGCTAGGTTGGGGATGTTCTCCTGGATAATATCCTGAAGTATGTTCTCCAACTTGGCTTCATTCTCCCCATCACTTTAAGGTACACCAATCAATCGTAGGTTTGGTCTTTTTACATAGTCCCATTTTTCTTGGAAGCTGTGTTCATTCCTTTTCATTCTTTTTTCTCTAATCTTGTCTTCACACTTTATTTCATTAAGTTGATCTTCAATCGCTGATATTCTTTCTTCCCTTTGATTGATTCGGCTATTGATACTTGTGTGTACTTCATGAAGTTCTTGTGCTGTGTTTTTCAGCTCCATCAGGTCATTTGTGTTCTTCTCTAAACTGGGTATTCTAGTCAGCAGTTCCTGTAACCTTTTATCAAAGTTCTTAGCTTCCCTGCATTGGGTTAGAACATGCTCCTTTAGCTGGGAAGAGTTTGTTATTACCCACCTTCTGAAATCTACTTCTGTCAACTCATTAATCTCATTCTTCTTTCAATTTTGTGCTGTTGCTGGAGAAGAATTGCAATCATTTGGATGAGAAGAGGTGTTCTGGTTTTTGGAATTTTTGCCTCTTTTGCGCTGCTTTTTCCTCATCTTTGTGAATTTTTCTACCTTTTTTCTTTGAGACTGATGACCTTTGAATGGGGTTTTTGTCGGGGTGGGGGAGGGTGTCCTTTTTGTTGATGTTGATGTTGTTGCTTTCTGTTTGTAAGTTTTTCTTCTAAGAGTCAGGCCCATCTTTTGCAGGTCTGCTGCAGTTTGCTGGGGGTCCACTCTAGACCCCCAGGTGTCACCTGGGGTATCACCAGCAGAGCCTGCAAACAGCAAAAATTGCTTTCTGCTCCTTCCTCTGGAAGCTTCCTCCCAGAGGGGCACCAGCCTGATGCCAGCGGGAGCTCTCCTGTATCAGTTGAGTGTCAACCCCTGCTGGGAGGTCTCTCCCAGTCAGGAGGCCCAGGGCTAAGGGATCCACTTGAGGAGGCAGTCTGTCCCTTAGCAGAGCTTGAGCACTGTGCTGGGGGAATCCTCATTGTTAGGATCTGCTGCTCTCTTCAGAGCTGGAAGTCAGGAATGTTTAAGTCTGCTGAAGCTGCTCCCACAGCCACCCCTTCCCCCAGGTGCTCTGAACCAGGGCGATGGCAGTTTTATCTATAAGTCCCTGGCTGGGGCTGCTGCCTTTCTTTCAGAGATGCCCTGCCCAGTGAGGAGAAATCTAGAGAGGCAGTCTGGCCACAGCCACTTTGCTGCACTGTGGTGGGTTCTGCCCAGTCCAAACTTCCTGGCCTCCTTAGCACTGTCAGGGGAAAACCGCCTACTCAAGCCTCAGTAATGGTGAGCGCCCCTCCCCCAACCAAGCTGGACTATCCAAGGTGGACTTCAGACTGCTACCATTGCTACGCTAGCAGAGAGAATTTAAAGCCAGTGGTTCTTAGCCTGCTCGGCTCCATGGGAGTGGGACCCACTGAGCGAGACCACTTGGCTCCCTGGCTTCAGCCGCTTTTCCAGGGAAGTGAACGGTTCTGTCTTGCTTGGGTTCCAGGCACTACCGAGGTTCAAAAAAAAAAAAAAAAAAAAAAAAAAACAAACAAAAAAAACTCCTGCAACTAGCTTGGTGTCTGACCAAACAGCTACCCAGTTTTGAGGTTGAAACTCACAGCCCTGGTGGTGTAGGCACACAAGGGAATCTCCTGGTCTACGGATTGTAAAAACCATGGGTAAAGTGTAGTATCTGGGCTGGATAGCACAGCCCCTCACGGCTTCCCTTGACTTTGGGAAGGAGGTCCCTGGCCCCTTGCACTTCCCAGGTGAGGTAACGTCCCGCCCTGCTTCTGCTTGCCCTCTGTGGGCTGCACCCACTTCCTAACCAGTCCCAGTGAGATCAACTGGGCACGTCAGTTGGAAACGCAGAAATCACCCACCTTTTGCATTGGTCTCACTGGGAGCTGCAGACTGAAGCTGTTCCTATTCAGCCATCTTGCCAGATATATTTACTCAATATTGTTTATGGTTCATCATATAGTCCCTTTTGTGCAATGTTTTATTTACACTTTGAAAGAATATGAATTCTGCTATTATTAGTTGTGGTGCTCTGTGAGACCAATTTTCATAAAAATATTCAAGTCTTCCATAATTTACTGGTTTTTACAAATATGTTTTTTATTAATTACTGAGAAAGTAATTTTGAAATATTTACATATAAATGTATTTCTTGTGTCTTTGTCTTTTCCATTCTGGGCTCTTATTTTTGGAATCACTTTTATGTAAGTATACAAATAGTATTTTCATATCTTCTTGAAGAATTGACCCTTTTATTATTATAAAGAGTTGCTCTTTATCACTGGTAATATTATTTCTTGTGAAGCCTTCTGTTTTATATTAACATAACCATTCCAGCCTTCTTTAGTATTGTTGACTGCATGGTATATTATTCTTCCATATGGCAGTCCCCCGATCTGTGGTTTTACTTCCATGATTTTAGTTACGTATGATCAACTACAGTTCAAAAATAGGTAAGCACATTACCATAACAGACTTTAAAAGGGAAAGATAGAGACACCACATTTATCTAACTTTTATTATAGGATATTATTATAATTGTTCTAACTCATTATTAAGTATCATTGTTAATCTCTTACTGTGCCATACTTACAAATGAAAGTTTACCGTAGGTATGCATAGTTAGAAAAACAAACAGTAATATAAGTTTTGGTACTGTCCGCTGTTTCACACACCCACTGAAGGTCTTGAAATATATTCCCTGCAGATAAGGGAGGACAATTGTATGTTCAACCTTTGTTTAAGAGGCATCTCAAAGTGGAGACTATGTGTTTGCCTGTGATGCATTTATTCATTATTATATTTAATTCTTTATATCAGAGTGTTTAGATACTTATATTTAATGTCATTGCAAATATGATAGGATTTACTAGTACTATATGGCTATTATCTTCTGTATTTTTACATCTGTTGTTTGGTTATTTAATTGGGCATATATAAAGTCCATTGCTTTTTCTCTTCCATTAGCTTAGAAGGCATAGATCTTTGCTTTATTTGTTTTATTATGGCTATTAAAATATCACTTCATGTTTTTAAGAACTTGCAACGCATCTATTTCCCTTCTTGTTCTTTGTGCTAGTGTTTTCGTACATCTAACTATTTCATATTTTACAAATCATCCTATTTGTTATTATTTTTGTTTTAAAACAACAAAAATAAAAACGAAGATAAAACCTTTCATGTCTGTCTATGGTTCCTCATGTAAGGAACTTGGAAGTCATCACTCGTAATAAAAAGTACAAAGTTGAACAGACTGAAAAATCAACAATTATTCTTAAATTCATAAATGAAGTGGGAACATGGAATGAAAATATCTCCAAGATTGGAGAGACAGACCGATGAATACAAGGAGTCACCGTATACCAGAGCAAAGTCTCATTAGCAGGACCTGCCTCAGGATCCAGTGCTAGAATTAGGGCAGCCTAAACTGTAATTAATAAACTGCTGGAGTGTTAGTATGGGCAAGTCTTAGAGTTCAAACCTTCAGAGTTACCCATTCATAAGCCACCTTCCCTCCACATGTGCTTTTGTGAATTTTACCTCCAGAAGCTCGGATCTCTTAGTAAATATAGGAGAAAAATCCTCTTCTGTTTCTGGGGGGCTGGGTGGGGGGAGGCAGGAATATGAACCCTTTTGAAATATGCCAGAGTATTTTGTTCTTTGTAGCAAGCCCTGACTTCAGGAGAAGCTAGTTAATCTGAGCTTATCTTGCAGGGATATTATCATGGTCTAACTAAGCTGGGAAAAGTGAAATACCCAGCTCTAGTCAGCTCTAAACTTCCATGTGACATAAGTGAGATACCTAAATCCAGACCACTCTGGCCATCCTGCCCCACGTAAGGAGGAAGAAAAAACCTGAGAAATACTTGTGAAGTTCATAGGCCTGAGGCACGGGTCCACTGTAAGTCTGAGATGTGAGGACTACAGAATGCTTACACTCCCCTAACATCTTCACATTTTTAAAGGCCTATTTACACTATTTCCTTTTACTCAGTACATCATGATCAGCTATCAAGGAAAAACACAATGAGATATGGTATAAAGCAAAACTACAATTTGAACAATGGAGTAAGCATAAGAGCCAGATTTGGCAGGGATGTTGGAATTATCTGATGCATAATTTAAAACAACTACAATTAATATGCTAAGGGTTCCAATGGACAGACAACATGCAAGAGCAGATAGGCAACATGAACAGAAATGGGACTCCTAAGAAAGATCTGAATAAAAAATACTAGAGATCAAAAGCACTGTAACATAAATGAAAATGTCTTTAATGAGGTAATTAGACTGAACAGGGCTGAGAAAAAAATCTCTGAACTTGAGCATATATCAATAGACTGAACTGAAAAGCAAAGAGAACAGACTGGAAAAAATAGACTATCTGAGGACTGTAGAACAATTTAAAATGATGTAACACACATGTAATGGTAATACCAGAAGGAGAAGAAACAGAGAAATAAACAGAAGACATATTTGAAACAATGACAGAATTTCCTCAAATTAATGTCAGACACCAAACCCCAGATTTAAGAAGCTCTAAGAACACCAAGCAGGATAAATGCCAAAATAACTACTGTTTTCAAACTGTAGAAAATAAAAAATAAAATAAAATCTGGAAAGAATGCAGAAGAAACAAAAGCTGCCTTACCTACAGAGAAACACTTTTCTTCGTCTTTTTTCTTTTTTCTGTTGTTGGTTTCACGTTTGTTTTATCTTTTATAAGAATTACTACTGCTGCTAGTTTCTGTTTTCCATATGTGTGATAAAACTTTTTCTATCCCTTTACTTTGAGATTGCAGCTGTCTTTAACCATTGTGGGAGACTTTTGTAGGTAGCAGACAGTTTTCCAGTTTGTGTCTTTTAAGAAGAATATTTAGGCCACTTATGTTCAAGGTTAAATCGATACATGAGACTTTTTTCCTGTCATAGTTGTGTTAACTAGTTGCCTTGGAGTCTCAATTGTGTTACTGCTTTATAGGTTATGTGAGCTTTCTATTCTCATGTGCTTTAATGATGGCAGGTATCATCATTTTGTTTCTATGTTTAGAACTCCTTTAAGCAGTTCTTGTAGGGTCTGTATAGTGGTCATGAATTCCCTTAGTGTTTCCTTTTCTGGGAAATACTTGATTTCTGCTCCATTTAAGAATCTTAGTTTTTCAGGATGTAAAATTCTCTACTGTCATATTATTTTTTCTTTAAGAAGGCTAAAAATAGGCCTCAGATCTCTTCTGTCTCGTAAAGTTTCTGTGGAGAAGTCGGCTTAGTCTAATGGGATTCTCTTTATAGGTGATTTGACTTCTCTCTCCAGCTGTCTTCGAATTTTGTTCTTTCACATTGACCTTGTATAGTCTGATTGCTGTATGTGTTGATGATATTCATCATGTATAGTATCAAGTAGATGTTCTCTGAATTTCTTGTATCTGATTGTCTACGTTTCTAGTAAAACCATGAAAATTTTCCTGAATTATGTTTTTCAAACTTCTAATTTTTTGTTCTTCCTCAGGATGCCTACAAGTCATGGGTGTGATCACTTAACATAATCCCATATTTCTCAAAGGTTTTTTTGCATTTTGTAAATTATTTTTTTATTTGTTTTTGTCTGACTGGCCAATTAAAGAGAATGTTCTTCAAGCTCTAAGTTTATTTCTTCTGCTTTCTAGTCTATTGTTAAAGCTTAATATTGTATTTTGAAATTTCTTCATTTTTTAATTTCCAGAAATTAATTTTTAAATGTATCTCTATTTCATCACCTTGATTATTTTGTATGGTTTCTTTGTGTTTTCTTTCAACTTTCTTTTGCATCTCATTGAGTTTCCTTATAATCCATGTCCTGAATTCTTTATCTGTCATTTCACAGTTTTCATTTTGGTTAGGATTCATTGCTATACTGTGGTCCTTTGGGGATGTCACAATATTCAGTTTCTTCATAGTTCTGGGGTTCTTGTGCTGCTGCCTTTTCATCTGTAGAAGCAAAAGTTCTTATTTGGGTGTGTACTTTAATTTGGTAGGATTTCCCCAGCCCCTTCAGGATGTAATTGTTGTGTATGTTGGGTAGGGGACTTTGGGTTTGACCCTATATGCTTTTAGAAGGAAAAGGTTCTTTATTCTTGGTTATAGATAGTTTTAGTGTAGTGGTTTCCTCAAATGTGTGTTGTTTGTAGGTTGTAGTGGTGGTGTGCTGCGTGTGTGTTCAGACTCACTCTCACTTACAGAGATGCGGAAGTAGAGCTCTCAGGAGCCTTATCTCATCCCACAATGCTGTCCACTTCTTTCAGGAGGAATTATATTGGGATTTTCAGTAAATCCTACACCCCAGTAGGTTGTGCTTGCAGATAAGAGCCAACTGAGTGCAGTATGATAATGTCAGAAGTTTTGATAGGCCCTGCAGTTTGACCTCCTGACCAGTAGGTGAGGCTTGCAGGTGAGAGGCAGTTGCAGTGATGACAGTGGAATTTTTACTTGGCCTTAGTTGATGGGAGAAGTACCATGGAGTTCCTGCTGATGGGCAGAGTGTAGGGCTTTCTGAGGCCCTGTTCTGTGTTCTGCCTGCAAAGTGTCAGAAAGAGGCAAAGTTGAGCAGGGTTGGGTCCAGTGCAACCAGGCTCTCTGAGGTGAATTAGACCTTGGTATTATTCTAGGGGAAGTTCTCAGGCTGCTGAGACAACCCTTTAGGAAGGGGCGGAGGCACCTATCCTACACCACAGAGCCCACTCAGAGGAAAAAGAGCCATCTGGTGTTTTCAGCCCAGCAGGTGTTCATTTGGCCCACTCAGCTCTCCTATCCCCAAATCTGTAGTCTCCCTCCAGCATCTGGCTCAGAAAACAGGCCCAACTTGTTAAGCTAGTGTCAAGCCACCTGCTTCTAGAGCACCATGCCATCCCAGGTGTTCTGGACCATAAGACACCCTGCATCAGAAACTGCAGCTATCAGGCCATACCCTTCTCAATCTTGTCTCACGAAGAGAGGGGCACCTAGACCCCACACCATCACACAAACCCATGCCACACTTTTCTCTGTGTTCTGCCAGTGGGGGCTCTTCCCCTGCTTGAGATCAGGCCACAGATCTCAACACCTTACCCCTGCGTGGTGTGTTCAACCCAGGGGTAAGGGGATGAATCTTGGGAAATTGAGACCATGCCACCTGATTTGTCCTTTGCCCCTCTAGGTCAAGCACTATCTGTGATAGAGGGGTGAACTACTCCCTGG
The DNA here is from genome assembly GCF_047675955.1 of Chlorocebus sabaeus. Classification (NCBI taxonomy): domain Eukaryota; kingdom Metazoa; phylum Chordata; class Mammalia; order Primates; family Cercopithecidae; genus Chlorocebus; species Chlorocebus sabaeus. The sequence goes on from NC_132913.1 coordinate 42,609,717, forward strand.
CTGCCAATAAACCACTCAGGTGGAACAATGGAGGCTATGCTATAGGCCCCACCTCGTGGAAACAATTTGGCAGACCGTCTTGGGAAGTACCAATAAGCATGGGAGTGTCTGATTCAGATGTATCTCTGTCCTGTGGCAATGGTGGTGGGGACTGTCTTGATCATGCTCACATGCCTAGGCATTGCTCTTTCTTTGCCCAGCAGACAGCAGGAGCTGTAGCCACTTATGGCAGGATTCAGAGCCTTGGCAGGTGGCCACCCAGAGTTACATTTTGCCGCAGCTGCTCAGAGTCCAGAGGCTAGTGCTGGTGCCCAGCAATGTTAAGCAGGCAACCTTGCTTCCTCCTTCCTCACCACAGTGTCTTCCATTGCCTACCTGTTAAATTTCAGTGTTTTCTCTCAAAAGTGCTTTTTGGAGTGTTTAGGTTTACTTGACATTTTGGTTCCTCTCCATGGAAGTGGCACATCACAGTTGCCTCTAGTCAGCCATCTTTAACCCTCCTCCAAATCCTAAATTTTTTTTTGTATTAGTGTAGTTTGTGTTATGGTGTGGGAGCTTCTTTTGCTCTTTTAGGGTTACTATTTACAGAAAGATCTTTTTTTAAAATTCTTTTACTTTCAATCTATGTGTTTGTTTGGATTTAAATTTAATCTTTTGCAGACAGCATACGGTTTGGTTATGTTGGTTTTTAAAAAATCAATCCTGCCAATGTCTGTCTTTTGATTGGAGAGTTTACCAGCATAACTTCTCTCTTAGCACCTCAATCTCAATCTCCTTCCCCTTTTGTTGATGATGTCACAAAATTACATATTTATACATTATGTGCTAAAATATATATATTAATCTCTTAGGTTGTGTAGAAAACAAAACATAGAATTACAAAGCAAAGTTATAATAATAATACTAAATTTTAGACTAATTGTTTCTTAAAAATGCATTTCAGCCTTTTAAATCACATAGAAAACAAAAAGTGAAGTTATGAGCCATTGTTACAATAATACTAGGTATTATAATTTTTTAACTTAAGTGAGATCTTCATTTCTCAATATGGTTTCAAATTATAGTCTATTGTCCTTTTATTTCATTATACAAGACTTCTTTGATTATTTCTTGCAGGGTACATCTAGTGGAGACAAACTTCCTCATATTTTGTTTATCTTGGGATCTTTTAATTTCTCCCTCTCTTTTGAAAGACAGTTTTTAGAGATAGGATTTTTGGTTGGCAATATTTTTCTATTTCTTTCCCACTTTTAATATACTTCCTTATTGCCTTCTGGCCTCCAATATTTCTGATGAGGAATCTACTGATGAGTCTATTAAGGATCTCTTGTATATGACAAGTCACTGCTTTCATGCTTCTTTTGAGATTCATTTGGCCGGGCACAGTGGGTCATGCCTGTAATCCCAGCACTTTGGGAGGTGGAGGTGGGTGGATCATGAGTTCATGAGTTTGAGACCAGCCTGACCAACGTGGTGAAACCCTGTCTCTATTACAAATACAAAAATTGGCCAGGCGTGGTGGCACACATCTATAATCCCAGCTACTCAGGAGGCTGAGACAGGAGAATCGCTTGAACCTGGGAGGCAGAGGTTGCAGTGAGCCAAGATCACGACACTGCACTCCAGCCTGGGCAACAAGTGAGACCCCATCTCAGGAAAAAAAAAAAAAAAAAAAAGATGATTTTTCCTTCATCTTCTGAAAGTTTGATTATAATACATCTCAACTTGGGTCTCTGAGTTCATTTTACTTGGAATTTGTTGAGCTTCTTGGGTGGTTATATTCATGCCTTTTATCAAATTTGGGGAATTGTCAGCCATTATTTCTTCACATGTCCTCTCTTCTCCTTTCTCCCTCTCTTGTCCTTCTGAGAGTCCTACAATGTATATGCTTGTGTGCTTGATGCTATCTCAGAGGTCCCTTAGACTCTATTCATTTTTCTTCCATCTTTATGCTTTCTGTTCCTCAGATCCAATAATTCTCATTGTCCCATCTTCAAATTTGCTGATTTTTTTTTTGCCTGCTTACATCTACCTTTGAATCTTCTAGTAAATTTTCAATTCAGTTACTGTAGTTTTCAGCTCCAGAACTTTGTTTTGTTTCTTGCTTAGATTTTCTATTTATATATATCATATTTTGTTCATACTTTAAATTTTCTCAACATTTTCTTGTAGTTCCTTGGTTATATTTAAGACAGTAATTTTAAAGTTTTTGTCTAGTAAATCTGCCATCACATTTTTTTTTCCAGGACAGGTTCTGTTTATTTTTTTTTCCTTTGAATGGGTCATATTTTTCTGTTTCTTTATACACCCTGTGATTTGTGATTGTCATTGGAAAATTGAATATTTGAATCTAACAATATTTTAACTCTTAAAATTAGATTCTCCCATGTCCCCAAGGTTTCTGTTTTTGTTGTTGCTATTACTGCTTTCATTTATTGTTTTTGTTTGTTTTAAAATTGTTTTAGACTTTGTACTAAGGATTATACTGAGGTATAACTTGAGTGTCATCGTCTCTTTTTGGAACCTGCACTTTTCTCTAGACATGCACAATCACTTTCTAATTTTTCCTATATGTACACTTGGTTTTGAATATCCTAGTCTTTATTGCCTGGATCTCAAAAGAGGAAAAGGAAAAAAGTAAAAGGCAGGAGGTAAGTATCAGTCCCTTAAATTTCCTAAAAGGGGTCTGGCGTGCAACAATGTGGAAAGGTGCAACAATGGACACCTGCTTCTTTTCCTGCATGTATGTGACCAGAAGCAGCAATCAGCAAAGCATAGATCTCTGAAGTTTGGAGGAGAGGGTCCTTTTTGCCCACTATAACTCCCACAGGTTATGCATAGGTTTCTCTAGGAACACATTCACAGGCCTGGGGTGAGAAATGGGTAGCTGTCATTATGCTAGCAGTTGAAATTAACTACAACTCACCTTCAGGGCCTTACCCTGGGAAAAAATGCAAGCCTTCAGTGTACTCCAGTATACTCCAGAGTTTCACAAATAGTTATGCCAGGTAGATTTTGCTTGTTCAGTTGTTGTCTAAATGGGAAGACAGATTCTGGGTTCTTACTACTCTACCAACTTCAAAGAATGTTTTCCTTTCATGCCTCATTTTTGAGGCATGTATTTATAATATTACATTTGACTTTTTAAACTTAAACCTTTAAAGATGACACTTAATTTCCTTCTGGCTTGCTTTTTTTTTCTGGTGTAAAAAATGTCCCTGGTTATTTTTTATTTTCTCATTGTAGGGAATGTGGCACTTTTTCTATCTGCTTTTATGATTATCAACAAGTTGATTATAGTGAGTCTTGGCATTTTTAATTTTTTTCTGTATGCTTATCTTGGTTTAAGTTTGTCACATTTCTTGAACCTCTGAGTTTATGGTTTTCATTGAATTGAAAAAATATTTGGCTGTGATTTTGCCAATAATTTTGTGTCTCCCCCTTATGGGACTCAAACTATTGAGTAATTTTTTATTCTGTCAGTTTATACAGATTTTTCAGTGTTGGGTTGTTTTTTTGTTTTTTTTGTTTGTTTGTTTGTTTTGTTTTCTTTACCATTTTTGCTGTCTTTAAAGTTTCTTTATGCAATATCTAAATTACTGTTAGTTACATCCACTGAAATATTTTCTCTCAATATTAATTTCTTAGCTCAACATTTTACATTTGTTTATTTTCTATAGTTTCCATATTTCTCCTCATAATATTAATGTTTTTCTTTAAATTTATGAAAACAATTGTAAAGTATTTTTCTGATAATGCTCTTAACCATTATTATTTCAGAATCTCCTTCTATTGACTTGTTTCTCTCCTAGTGATTGGTTACATGTTTGTGCTTTATTCCATTTCTAGTAATTCTTATTGGATGGTAGGGTAATTTTGGTTTTCATATTGTCATGTGTCTGGATTTTATTGTCTTTTTTTAAAGAATATTGAAAAGTAAATTTAAAAGCAAGCTCTTTTAAACATGTTTTGGCAAAGAGTTGATTTATTTCCAAATCAGCTTGAAACTTTTGGAGGTTATTTTAGTTTTTCTAGGGCTAGTCTAGTGAAATATTTATTCATGTGATTGTTTAGCCCTACTATTCATGCCAAAGCTTTTCTCTGAGGTCTCTCCATTCTGGTTGATAGGAAATCTTACATTTGCTATTTCTCTATAAGCTTTGAAAATTGTTTAACTTGTATCTCTGAGTACATGTTCTTTGCCAGACCTTGGGGAACTTCGCTCCATGAAGACGTCTTTTTATCATTCGGCAAAGACTCAAAGTGACGCAAATGCGGATATCTGGAGCTCCTTCTTTAGGTAGTTGTGTCATTCCTGGTATTATGACCCACAAATTCCATCTGTCTCAGTTATGCTAATGTCTGATCTCCAGCTCCTCACTCAGTAAGATTTTGTGCCATTTAGTAGATTTCTTCTCCAGTACTGTCATTCAAAATAGTCTGTAGGCAGAAAATTCAGGTGAACATAGATATTATCTAGCTTATTTTCTTTTCTCAGAGACTACAGTCCTATACTATCTGTTGTCTAATGTCTGAAAGCAATTATTTTATATAGCTAGTCAAGTTTTATAGTTGCAAATTATGGGTAGGTATGTCTTCATTCAGTTAATCTGTCAAGGCCATAAATTATGAGGAACATATATGCAGAGTAAAAATAAGTTCAAACACAACACAATAAGCTGGAGTTAGCAAATATGTATGTGAAGATATATATTATAAATATGTATGTATATAGATGTTTGTGTCCGTCCCATAAATACCATATAAAAATATAGTTACAAGAGTTTAAGAAACTAACAAACATGTATTATTGAAATCATAAAAAGGAGAAGTCTATGAAAACAAACAGGAATAATTAAAAAAATAGAACTTCTAGAAATTAAACTAAAACACAAAATAAGAAAAGTATATAAGTTAAACGGAATAAGGCAGAGATGGAAAAAAATTGATAATCTCCTAGTTAGATTTGACTAAATTATATCAACAATAACTATATCTGAATAAATTATCATCAAACTGATTGAGAATATCAAAGATTTTGGATGTATGGCTTTAATATATTTCTAATAACAAGCCGCCTAGAAATAGATAATAGAGGAAATAGAAAAAATAGGAATATTCATGAAGCAAAATAAAATGCAAAATTATAGATACTTGAAAATCAATAAATAAAACCAATCAGGGACACCTTTTGTGAAATGGTAGAGAAAAAAAAAAACTTCAAAACACCCAGTGAGAAGAGAAAGACAGTTTACCTACAATTTCTTTACCCAAATTCTGTTGAGTGTCGAGTACATAGATTTGCCCTATTTCAATGGTATAAGTCTGTAGTATAAATGGTATACATGCACACATGCACACGTGCATCCACACGAACACATACACACACTTCCCATTGGTAATTTGTCTTCTGACATTACTAAGTAATTTTTAATGCATGTATTTTTTGTTTTTATATGATTTAATCTACCCATCTTTTCATTTGTGGCTTTTGTTGTTTGTGACACAAGAGCAAGTCCTGCTCAATGACAAGGGTTTATAAAAAAATTAACTCAGGTTTCTTTCCTGTTGTTCTTTTGTTTCCTTTTCATGTTTAAAACTTGAGTTGACTCACAAATTATGGTATATTATGTGAGACTTTTATGATTATAATCTTCTTCTGATAGGCAACTTTTAGCTCAAATATTATTTATTATAAAGTTGAACTTTCCCCCATAGATTGGATATGGTATTTTTGTCACGTCTTAAATGTCCACACTTATTTGGCTCTATTTCTATACTTTAGAAAACTTTGCTTCAATTCAATCAATTTAATAGTGAAAGAGTGCTGTGCTGTTTTGCTTATGGAGGCTTAATCCTATGTTCTCCATTGCTGGGTGAATTACTAGCTTGCTATCATTGAATTTTCTTCAAAGTTTTACTATTTGTACTTGTTTTTTGTTTTTAAATATAAATTTTAGAATCAGTTGTTAAGCTAGTTCTAGAAAATATGGAGCTTCAGGTACTATTTTAATACTTAAATAATTTTACAAATTAAATGTTTGAACATCATAAAATATATAAATAATTATTAACTAATAAAACTACAAAATAAAATTGACAAACCCACCTGATTTAGGAGTTTTCTTTAAATATATACCTCTCAGTGATTGATAAATAACACAAAACAAAAACAAAACCACAGTGTAATGATAATGAACGTATGACAGTAAGAAATTACATTTGACCTAAGGAATGTGTATACAATATTGTTTATTGGTTCCAACAGGTATAAAAATAATATTTTTTTCAAATTCATTTGAAATATTTAGATTAACGAACTACTTTGTAGGTGTTTTAAATGTTTTAACTTTCTAAAATATCACTATTTTATAGAATACCTTGTCTAACTACATCAAAAGTAAACAATATTCTTAGAGATATTATACTTCGGGAAAAGATACGTGCTACATCTAAAAACTATAAAAGGGTGCTATCAAGTATACATAAAGAGACCTTAAAATTAGTGAGTTAAAATAAAAAGAAGCTACTCAATACTTAAATGGGAAAACACATAAGCAAGAATCTCCAAGAAAAGGAAATGCATAGTGGCTTTTAAAAGATAGGAAACTATTCAGCTTTATTTCATAAATTTATATGAATTTCATTTATATTAAAATAAAAATGAAAACCACAGTGAAGTATAATTTTACTCTCAAAACATTGAAGAAAGAAATAGAGTCTAATAATACCAGATACGATGGCAATATAAAATAAGAAAAATTCAAATTCATATAAACCTGTGGTAGAACAATCACTCTGGAAAACAAAAAAAAAAAATTTACAAACAGTAGTTTGAAAAACTCCTGAAGATAAACATAGTACATTGTACTGTTAAAGTAGCCAGCAAAGCAAACATGACCAGGGCAGGAAAGGCCCCAAACCCAACCAGGAAGGTCAGGGTTACCATCAGGTGACGATCAGATGGTTGTTAGTCTGTCTCTCTAAAATAATAGCTGCTTGTAGCAGGTGCCAAGGAAAGGCAGTCTCCCAACAGAAAAACCAGAAGCTGGTGCTCAGCAGTTCCTGATAAGATCTCAGGAACTGGGCAAGTGAGTTCAAGCATGTGCATTTAGAGGCAAAATGGCAGAGTTTAACTGATACATGACCTTCTTCTGGGAACACTTGACTGGTAAGGGAAAAACTCCTCAAATGAGCATGTGCACAACTTCAGTAAACACACTGAACATGTGGCGCCTCCCAAGTGCTAGCAGGCACTGCGCATGTGGACAGCCCACCCCAAGGGAAGAATCAGGGAAGGAGAAATGCAAACCCTGGAATCATGCCAGCATATAAAACCCCAAGTCAAGGGTCAAGGATCTCTCAAGTTGCCTGCCTGGTCCTCTTCCAAGTGTACTTTACTTTCTTTCATTCTTACTCTACAGCTATTTAATAAACTCTTACTCCTGCTGTAAAATTTGCTTCAGTTTCTCACTCTGCCTTATGTCCCTCAGCAAGAATTCTTTCTTCTGAAGAGGCAAGAGTTTGCTGCAGACCCATCCGATTCACCACTGCTGACATACTTGGGAGGTTGAATGCCTTGGGGAGAAGAAGTCAAGACGTCAACGCATGTTAGCAGCGGCAAATCCGATGGATCTTCAGCAAACTCAGTTCTTGAATGGATGGGGCAGGTATTCTGTTTACTTGCTAGAGAATCGACGATTTCATATTCAAACATCCTGTGAAGTAGCTAATCCTGGGGAGAGTAATGAGACTGATATGATAGAGAGGAGGATATATGCTGGTCTCTGGGGTTTTCAAGGCTCTGAGACAGGGAAAGCTGGAGTGTGTCTGGAGCAGAGGTGGTAGAAGAAACTGCATTGTTATGATTGTATCGGTGTTGAGGTAGACCAGGTAGAGTCAGCAGCATGATCAGTCTCTACGTTTCCTAGGGTGGTAGTAGCAATGACAGTGGCAGCTCAGTTATCAACTTTGAGTCCTAAAGCACAAATGAGAGTGTTACTGACAGAACGTTTTCATATCCATGCGGGGTCTCCAAAAGCAACCTCACCCTCACTTGGGAGGGGCCGTATGTACAGTGTGCTTACTGAAGTTATGTGCAGGCTCATTTAAGGCTATTTCCCTTAGCAGTGGAGAATTACCAGAGGAAGGTCATATACTTGTTAAACTCTGCCATTTTGCCTCTTAGTGTGCATGCTTGAGCCCACTTTTTCAACTCCTGAGATCTTATTAGAAAGAGCTGATCACCAGCTTCAGGTGTTTTCTATTAGGAGACTACCTTTCCCTGCCACCAGTTATGAGCAATTATTATCTTAGAAAGACAAACTAATAACTGCCTGACCATCATCTGATGGTTGCCTGACACTTCTTGGAGGGGACTTTCCTGTCCTGCTCATGTCTGCCTAGCTACCTACTCTAACACTATGACTGAGCCTTTTACACATGTGTGATAGAAAATGTGTACAAGAATGCTGGTCGGGCATAGTAGCTCATACCTGTAATCCCAGCACTTTGGGAGGCAAAGTGCGTGGGTCACTTGAGGCCAACGGTTTGAAACCAGCCTGGCCAACACAGAGAAATCCTCTGTTTACTAAAAATACAAGAAAAATTGGCCGGGTGTGGTGCGACCTGCCTGTACTACCAGCTACTTGGGAGGCTGAGGCATGAGAATTCTTTGAACCTAGAAGGCGGAGATTGCAGTGAGCCAAGATCGCACCACTGCACTCCAGCCTGGGCAACAAAGTGAGACTCTGCTCAAAAAGAAAAAGAAAAAAAATGCTAATAACAGCTTTGCTCATAATGGCAGAAAAAAAAAAAAGAGTTAACCAAAATTCCTTAACTGAAAAAGCAATAAATAAATACATAAATATACATACAGAAGAATATTTATTGTAGCATCATAAAAATAAAGTAATTCCTGCTTCAAGCATTAACATTTAAATACCTCAAAAACAAAAATGAAATGAAATAAAATAAATAGATTTATCACGGAAGAATAAAGTTCAATTTTTTATATGTGTGTATACCACACCACACACACACACACACATACACACACGAGGTAAAACCAAGTAATATAGTATTAAATGTGTGTAGTGTGTGTGTATGTATGTTGTAGAAGTATAGAGCAAAACAAGGGAATGAGTGAAACCAAATTCAGAACAGTGGTTACTTCTTTAAATAAGAGTGGGCAATGTGATTAGTAAATGCAGAGCAGGGAATTCAACTTTATTTGCAGCGCTCTGTTTTTGTAAGCTGAGTCATGCGTATCTGGATTTTTGCTTTGTTCTATCTTATTATGTAACATATACATCCACATAAACTATACTATTTTGCTTATATGATATTCAAATAAGTAAGTCAATAACATAAAAACAAAGTAAGAACTCCCTAAACTTTTACACTGTTTCAATTAATTTTGACATTTTTATTTTATACATAATTCTAGCCATAAATATGGCAATTTTATATCTTGAAAATGTTACAAATATACTTTAAAATATCTACTTGTTCCTTTGTTGAAAATAAAATGCTTGCCAGATCAAATAAATTTAAATACTTTTAGCTATATTGGTATTAAACATTTCCCTTTCATGCCAATATGTAAAGTTGTTCTAAATCTGCTTTCATGAACATGCCATTTGAGCTAATTACTTTAGAGTAAATGCAGCTCTCAAATAATTGCTAAACCTTAGGAAATGCTTTCAATAATTGACTTAGTTTTCATAAGCGAAACTTGTGTTATTAAATCTAAATTAAATGTACATTTGAGACACTTAACTTAAAGTGTTAACATATCAAATATTTTAATAGTGTGATGAAAATAACTTGTAGAATTAATGCCAAAAATAATTCAAACACTGCATTCACATTTTTTTACAAATTTTCTGTCATTCAAAAATGTTGTATGGTATTTTCATGTGAATTGTGTCATCTGCAATGAATATGTTTTTCTACTAAATGATATGACCTAAATTGAAAATATTGTATTCCCTAAAGTACAAATTTCCAACTTCTGTGACTTACATGAGACACAAAGGCTAATTTTAGAAGTGATATAAGTAGAGATGGTAAAAAATACAAAATATTGCAGAAAACTTGATATATTCATATACATATATAAATGTTAAATTATTCACAATTATAATTCTTTAGTAATTTTTTCATAATATTTTTACTTGTATTTTTATGCATAATATCCAATTGGGAGGAAGAATACACAGTTCTAGTCTTTCTAAAAAAACTATCTAGTGTTTACCTCTCACTGACAGTACATATATACAAATATAAAACATTTATTTATCTTTTATCTTAATCCAAAAATAATTTAAGGGATGGATAGCTAGATTGATGGCTTAGTGGCCATAATATCTCAAGCATAATATTTTCTGCTTGACCAATCTCGGTTTCTGCTAAAGATGAAAAACTCTGGACAGTGTCTCGTGCTCAAACAGATTAAACTCTCTAATGTAATATCAAGAAAAAGTATATTTTACTGAAGAAATGGAGGAGTATTTGTATTACCTTTCATTATATCTACATTAAACACGTTTCAGATATTGCATTTCTTTCACTGAAGTTCTCCCTTGCCCAACCACTCACTTCTTTCTTTATCTCCATTAGTCTCTAAGGAACTATTTCTATTCTTCTTAACGATTAACTAAAAATTTACATTTAAATAAGTAGTTGCAGGAAGAAAACTACATAGTATTTTTCAATCACCCCCATCCCCTACTATCCTACTTCAACAGTAGTTTCTTAGAGTACCCAGAAAATACAATAAATATGAGAGATATAATTAAGGCTTATAAAATAAGATTTCTCTCTAAATGGTGAGATTTGTGAATATATATGTAATGAATATATATAATAATATATAATGAATATTTATATATAATGTATTTATATGCCATTGTAGATGTAACCATGCTACAGTGAATTATAGAGACATTCTAGAGATTTTTGTCAGTGAAGACAGACACATGATTTTGATATTGAAGGACCTTGACTTTTGAAATCAAGGCACCTAGATTCACATTCCATGTCAACCACTAGTTAATAGATTCCCATTAACTATAACTTGTCCTCCCTTATGCATGGGAAATATTAACCTCATAGCTATATTATGTCAACTTCAGTACATTAGAGTTGGCAATATATGGATTTTTGAAATAAATAGAAAATATAGGAAAAACAACCATGAGCCTCTATCATTCCTTTTCAATGGTGTAACAAAAAGGAATGTAAACAATGTTTTACCCACATATATGACTAACAATACTAGAATAGATTCAAGTCTTTTCCAGGTATGGAATTGGGAAAAATTGAATAAATGGTTTCTTATTTCAACTTTACCAATCTATGACATTCTTATACTCCTCCTCAACTCAATTCTTTTTTCTCCCTACTGTAAGCAATAATCACACCATTTCTCCCCCATCTTTCTTTTCTCATCAAAATTTCTCTCTCCTATTTCTGTAGGGCTCCATCTTTGTCTTTGTTTCAACTTGAAAAAAAGGATTCAGTTTAGAATTGTACAATAGATGAGTTTCTTACTTCCTTTAATGGAGAGATAGTAATTGTGCCTAAATGGTTATATTCCAGGGCAACGTAAGTATAATGGTAATATATGGATGAGGTAATACATATATTAATATGCTACATTGTCAACGTGATGGTAATATGTAGGATTACTTCTCCTGACAGATTAACATTTAATTTTGAAGGTACTTTCGAATCTTTAAACCCTGTTTCTCTAGTCTCTGACATCGGTGCATTCAAGTCAAATTAAAATCTTTGTTTCATAGATTTCTGTTCTAGAAAACATATATTTTCTTTGAAAATTTGTACACATTTTGGAGTTTATTTTATAATTGTTTTTTCCATAGGAAACATAAGCTATAAATACATTGGATGAATAAAAATAATCCTAGGAGAAAAGGGGTTTGTAAGACATCCTGATCTGTTTTGGAGCCAAAAGAAGGCCTCTGGACTGTCAGGGTTTCCACAGTGGGTGGAGAATGAGCAGCAGAGTGAGCAGACAAGGCTTTGCTCTTCTACTGTACCTCTTCTTCACCCAGAAACTTATTCTTCTGTCTAAATTGAGATCTTATATAAAATTTTATTTGAGGTAAGTTTCCAAACATTTCACAAATTTGAAAACATTGAGTTAGTGAGTATAAAATAGCCTTACAAATCTTCAGATTAGAGCCTTCATCTTCCTTGATGGCCTCCGCTCCTGCCTGATGCCTAGCATTGCTCTTGGCCAAGGGCAGCAGGCATTTATGGAATGGAGGCTCAGCAACAGGACTTTGTTCTTTCTTGTTTGATCTGGTAGAGACTTTGTTCCTGAGATCCTGTTTTTGTTTTCATTGCTTTCCTTTTCCTTTTTTTTTTTTTCTTTTGCTTCTTTTTAAAATTTAACATTCCCCTTTCAAACAGGATAGGGCCCCTAAAATGATATTTTCATGTTGTGACTCTGTTTCTTGGCCATAATGGGATGTACTGTGCTAAATCTGTAAATGGGATTACATGACACTGGCTGTGGGAAGTATAGGAATACATGTACTAGAAAGCTGTCCCTCATTTATATATGCATCCTTAACAGAACTGAAGTTTACAGTTGCTTTGAACAGCTCCAGGATGCAACATTCACCTTCGGTTTAGATTTCTAGAGTTATTATGACTTTATGCCAGCAGATGGCAGTAAAATATTTTATTTTTAAGAAGGCAAAGTATTCTAATTAGCACAAGTTGCACAGGGTGGATTCCTACTACGAAACACAGTATGGATTGATTTTAAAAAGTTGGTATTTGTTCATTAAATGAATGGATGCACTGCATGCCAATTTAAAGCAACTGTGGAAAATTGTCATAAATGAAATGAAGTGAATGATTCTGGATTTAATATTAAGATAAAAATGTGGCGGCCTAAATTTTTTGAAGTCTTGTTTCAGTCCATTTTCCCTTGCCTGTGAAAGTCTGAAATCATTCTATATCTATACCTTGGCAAAATATTCTGAGAAGTGAGAAACTGGCACATGTTGGCATGGATACCTAACATCCACACCGTTTCCCTCTGACAAGTTATTAACAGAAATGCTTCACTGAAACTGATGGGCTTTGCTTTACTGAGGAAGCATTTTCTGCCAAAATATTTCTTTTCTGTAACAGGGCCAACCGAAATGGTCGATTTGGGTTCTTGCTTTAATCTCCTTTACTTCTTTATTCAATTAGATAGAAATTTCACAGACTTGGCTGATAGAGATCATCAAACATTTACTAAGTACTTATGTTATTCTTTCCATCCCCTTTCCCCTATTCCTAACCTAATCCAGCTCTCGTTCTTTTATGTATCTTTCTCAAAGGATTTTAAACTGACCTCTCTGTTTCTAGCTCTTCTTTTTTCCCTTCAGTGCGTCAAATGCTGATGAATTATTATTATTGTTTTATGTATGGCCCTGTGACTTTTGGTGATTTGTCTCAACGGTTAATTTGGTGTGTGGAATGCTTCTAGAATCACCTTGAGGTTTAGTGTGCCTTAAATGCCCATAGGTTTTGTTTACTTTCTATACTCTTTTTTTTCTGTGTGTGGGGGGGTGAATTCAGAAAGGTTGAGAGTGATTCTGCCAGTGGCACCATCTTCCCAGAATTCTCTCAATTAAAGTGTTTTTAATTAAATTCAAATGTGTAATAATTTTTAATACAGCATACATAGTGTAGCCACTTTATGTCTACTGACATTTTATACTTATCTATTGATATTTTTATATCAATAGCTACTTTCATTGTTGATATATACAATTAGAATATTGGGAAATATATATACAACATAGTAAAGCTAGTTATGACTCCTAGTATTTTATGATTGATAGAATTGTAGGTGATTTTTAAAACTTCTCTCTTAATTGAGTCTTTTTAATGAATAGAAATACATGTATATAGATATACACATATTTGAAAAAAATTAATGCAAATTAGAATCAAAATTTCGACAGACTCATCCTGGAAAACTTTGGCAATTGGGTACCACATCTATGGCTAAGAAAATGAAAGGCTTTCTTATGCCTAGTCAGTCACACACCAAGGGAAAAAATTAGAGAAAAGGAATGAGGAACAAAGTAAAGTGAAAAACTTTACCAAAAAGCATAATACTATTACAAAGCAAGTTAAAACATAATGTAATTTTATTCAATGAAGACAGCTTAAGAATTCATTTGAACTTGATACTTGGCACTTTATGTTTTGAATGATACACATTTAATGGTAAAAATTACGTTTTATTTTTTATAGGTAAAAAAGGGTTTGGTGTGGCTATCAATAATGATCAAATTGTCTTTATTATAAACCTACTTTATTAATGTTTAATTATTATAATCAACTTATAAACAGGTTATCGAAGGTTTGCCTATATTTTAGGCAATGAATGGATGCTATAATCTTGAATCCTAAAGTAACTGTAGATCTGAAAACCCACAAGAAGTGAAAGTGAATTGAACCACATGTGGAGAAGTATATACATATATATATATATATATATATATATATATATATATATATATGGGCCAGTTTCTTAGTTGATGTTGTGGTCATTACACAGGCTAAAGTAAAGAGTTACAGAAATAAATAGGTATATTCCTCACAGAGAAAAAATAACAAATAAGGAAACTAAATGTTTGCATGAGCAAATGAAAGGAGGTAGTACAAATATGCTCAATTCTTTAATCTATGCTGCAATAAATCCTGCCTACGTTAGATATATACAGAAGTGGAGTAAAAACATAGTATTTAGAGTTTGATGACAATCTACAGAACAAAAATGAAATGAAATGTTAACCTTAGAAAATGGGACCAAGAGTGGAGGATCTTTTTTTTTTTATTTTGTAGAATTTTGTATTGTTAAGGGTTTTTTTTACATATGCATGAGTTATTTTTATAGTGACAAAAATGAATATTCATTGATGATTATCACATGTTAGCTTTACAACAGTATATCAGGATGTTTTATTATAAAGCACTTCTTTTAAAATGTCTTCCTTCTTCCATTCTGATACAGGTCAAGGTATTTTTTACTTAGTTTCTGCCAAACATTTAAAAGCAGAGTACTATACACTTAAATGACTTGAATGTTTGCACATATTATATTGCCAAAAATTGCTTTTTAAAAAACAACTTGCAGAAAGTTGTGTGGTATGGAAACCTAAAAAGAATGCATAAAAGCTAATTTGCATAAGACTAACAAAGAGTAAAATAACCCTTTTTAATAAAATGCAATTTTATGATTCCAATTGATGAAAACATTTAATAACAATTGAGCAATTAGAGATAATTTTATGAGTCTATGTATTATATATTAATATAATAGAGAAAATTGGATGTGCAGTATGAGGGAACTTGAACTTCACAATTTTTATGTAAACCTAATATTGTTCTAAAATAAAAAGTTTATTTTTTAAGGCATTCAAAATCAAATTGAGAGTGGCATAACTTTTTACAGCCACTGTATTTTTCAAAAAGTTTTCCTTTCAAAAGAAATGACCTTCTCTCTACTCAGAAGACTGCATTGCAATTTTAAATAGTCAAACCGGTTCACTAGTCACATCTCTGAAATTTACTACGCTTCCTACCAATAAGCAAAGTATGGAAATATGTACAGGCACTAACCAGTTTAATCATTTCATGGTGATCCAATCAGTTTACCCATCTTGAAATCAATGGCTCCTCATGACACAACTGATTGAGCGACAGTGATTGTTGATGGTGAAAGTGTCAGCAATGATTGAATTGGCTGTGCTGCAGGTTAGATTAGCTGCCTATGCTGGAAGTATTTCAGGTAGTAAAACTACAGAGGCTTTCTTATTGGCAATTAGATTTGGGGCAGTACAACTAACGTTGTCATTCCCATTAGCTACTTTAAATTATCCATTCCTTTACAACCTTAGGACATTGTTTGTTAAACACTACATGTTCTCTTGGAAAAAAAAAGAAGTAGTTTTCTGTTTAGATTGAATGGTCGTTTTGATTAGAGCACTGGTGTTTACCTGTTTAAAGCAATTATAGAAAACACACATTCTATTGGAGCTATTGTAGTGTTAGCAGTCAAGGAACTACTGTGACCTTCAAGAACCAAAAAAAAAAAAAAAAAAAAAGCAATAAAAAAGAAATAAAATATATTTTATATGAGAATTCAAGAACTATTAAGGTATTGGTAATTTTTTAAAATATGAAAAGCTCTATAACCTTCCTATGATTACTGATCATTAAAATTTAGCCGATACTTGCTCCCCCTCAAACATGAACTTTAAACAAGATCCAGGTCTGCTGTGTACACATCTCAGCTAGTTCACATGCAAGTTGAAAATGTAGTAAAAGTACTTTTTACCTTCTGTCTTGAAGAAAAGTTGACTGTATCCTGTTATAAAGCCAGAACCTGGGAGGAGAAAGTGATGGAACAAGAATTAAAACCATTTTTATTCTCTCAAAATTTAAGATGGCAAAATCCTGAATTTTGTTAAAATAGTAAACAACTGACTTACTCTGGGAAAAGAGCATATGACACAATATAGAATAGTAGTTTACATTTTCAAATAATAACATGCCACATGATAATAAACACATTTTTTTTTTGCTGTCTTTTATTTTATTTTCCATTACCATGACATGCAGCTCGAAGTCCTATGAAAAGGGAACTCACATCTTCAAGTAATTTCCTCAGTTTCTACTAGATGGAGCCAAAGTATAAAAAATATGTCCGTGTTGAGCTACACATTCTGAGGAACCCTAACTAAAACTGTTTCATTAGTGAAATAAAGCAACGGAAAATTGTAAGAAACTAAGTTTATTTCTAAGGCCATTTACCAGAATCATTTGAACTAGAATCATGGTTCATTCACATACTTTTTCGTGAAAGATTCTGTATATTTAAAACATATACTCTCATGGAATGTTTCTAGACTCATTTGAAAATTACTGATATTTTTCTCATATGTATATATTTTAAAGTCATTAGTAGTAATAACCATTATTTGAAACATATACAACAAAATACAGTTTACTTAATTTTTTTTTCTAAATATTACCTTTATTTCTGTACTGAAAAAGGAAAAGAGGGGAAAAAAAGATCAGTGAAAGAAATGATGAAGTATGCTACAAAATCAAAGAATAGTTTGTAATAACTTAAAAAGTTAAAGATAAGGAAGAAATGTTAACATAATTTGTTTGAACTATTCATTTACATTTTATTTTTAAAAAAATTGTTTCCTGTATCACATTGCTAAATTGTCCATGTCATGACTAGCTAGCAGTGTAGACTGCCCTTACTTTTCAGACACTTTTTGGCTAGCTGAGTGGTGAACTAAATAAATCAAAAAAAAAAAAAAAAAAAAGGAACGAAAGTTTTCTGTTGTAATTTTGCTACTTTAGGTATAATCTTATTTTAAAGTCTTAGAAAGTAACGAGAATTTTTGAATATACAAATAAAACTGAATGTAAATACCTTCTTTTTGTTGGGATTTTTTTTTAAACTTTTTTCTAAGGATACAAGCCTACGAAGTCAATCACAAAGAAAATTAATGTATTGATAAATTATTTTATTTAAATAATAGAATTTGTTATTTCAAAAATCATATTTGTCAGTATGTAAATTATTTGCAACTTCATAACACTGTTAAATTTATTTCATATACTGAAGGAGGTACTCTTGAGAACTTTGACAAACAATTGAATCCCAGGATGATGATGGCAGGAGCCTTCTTTGACTAAGTTGTTCACATTTATAAAATTTACTTCGTTAGTTATTTTAACAACTCTTCTTTTTCACTGGTTATATGTTACCAATCTTCTTAGATAACATTAAAAAACAGCAGTTTGAGTAATGAAACATTTTCCCATAAACCAATTTATTTGCCATCCTTAAAGCAAACATATTAGATGAATAATTCTATTCTCTGTAATTCTACTAAATCAATCATTTGAGTAGCTTAGTAATGTATAAGCATGCCTTTTACAGATAAGCTAGACCTATTGCCTCGGTCCCAAGAGTCTATAACATACAGGTTCTGTTTACTACACAAAACTGCAACTTATCAATATTATCAGGCTAGTCGAATAACAGTTGAGGTCAGGTTTTAAAAAAATATACAAATTTAAATATCTTTTGTGGCAATATATTGAAAAACATCTAGTTGTTTTATTGATTTTTCTGCTTCTTAATTGGTTAAATCAAGGTTGTGTTGTTATAACCATAGAGACGTTTAGGTGAAATAAACAGTAAATATAGTAGTAATTAGGCACCACATCAATAGAGCAGCAAGAGAGAGGCTGTGGTTTTACAACATGATTCAATATATATTAAAATTTATATTGAGATTTTAGAGGGTGAATTTGATTGTAGTAAATATTTGTAAAATATGTTAGTGAACTAATTATCAGCCAGTTTTTCATTCTTGTGAGCAATTTGTGGAAATAAACTGGCATGTATTAAAACAAAAACAAAAAAAATAATTTGACAAAGCCAAAAAAATTCAGATTTATAAGATCTGGCAGGTTATCAGAATGATAATGTCTAATAACCTCAAATAAATAAGTTTTTTTCAAAGAAATTAAAATTCTTCACATGCATTATTTTATTATTCAAAGTATTATGGATCTACAGCTATTATTGTAGCTCAGGCCAAAAAACATAACAAAGTAAGAAAATTCATAAAACCAGATAATTTATCAATAAAATTATATATTTTGTTTCAAATCATATAAGAATAACAAGTATAGACAGAAAACAATGAAGGAGAAGGAGGAGAGAGCGCACAAGCAAGAGAGAACATGTACAGAAAGAAAAATAAAAAGTCTAAAAAGCTGGAGGAAGAATTTAAAACATAAAATGTGTCTTGAGTTTAATTAATTATTTAATGAATATCTTCTTTAACAATATACAATTTAGTTTATAAATGTTTTCAAAGAAAATATTTATTATGACATCCAACAGGTATGCTCCTAACATTGTTATTGGACTACACGCATATCTCTTTTTATTGTATTTGGTCTTTGTCTTTTAACTGGGAATTGGAGCTGTAATTTCCCAAGTTTTGCTCTCATGTCATCTTATTAGGCAGAGATTATACCTGCCTCATTTGTGTTTTCATGTTGTTTGGTTTGTTACTAAAAAAATTCCTACACCGAGTACAGATTTATATATATATGATAAATAATTTGGACTTGCAGTCACCTATTCTTTACTAATAATCCTGAATTAGAATATGCAACTACTGAAAATAAGTATGTAAATAATAACAACATACTAAAAGTAATTACATTTTACAATAGTTAAACAGAAGAAAAATCTGCTATTTGTTTTAATATTCTATAGCTACTATGGTGGAGAAGATAAAAGATACATAATAAAACTTACAGAACAGCAACAAAAAATAAAGTGAATAACAGATGACCCTTAGTTATTTTAAGAAAATGCAATGCTGATTTTTTAATTTATTTATCAGAAAGAGAGTCTTAGTACCAGCTTATTACTATTAAAATAGGGATATTTTAATTTTCTACATATAAATTAAAACATATGTAGGTTTCCATAGCATCAGGCAGCACTTTTTCCTGTTCTAAAAAGTTTATAAATTAGACAATTGAGAACATTTTGTAATATCATCTGAAATTTTAGGGATTGGAATATGAAATTTGTTTTCTCCATGAAAAGGTTAAAAAAGGAAAAAGGTACAATGTCATTACTCATTATTGAGTGAGGAGAAAGTGGATGATGCAATATCTTTATACCATAACTTTTTTTTTCCATTTTGGGGGTCATATGTCTACATAAAACACTTTAGAATATAGCTGATATAAAAATTGGTATGAAGCAATATTTCAAATGTTATATATTTTTATTGTGCACTGGGATATCTTCCCTTACTATGTTCCCTGCCTATCGATGACATGCTTAAAGTGTTAAGGATAATCTATCAAACAACACATTTTGTTAAACATCTACTGAAAAAGAGTTCAAAGTCTTGGAGTGCAGTCACAAAGACCAGTAAGTAGAAGAAAGTTAACTCTTCCTGTTGCTCCACTCTTTTAAAAATTTTATTTATCAGCTACTTAACAGTCCCAGTAGTTTGTAGCTGGAAAATATATTAGAGATTACTTTGTCAGATCCACACATATTTTTTCCCCAGAGGAAACTGAAGCCCAAGAACCTGTCTCTTAAATTTAAGCTTATATAATTAACTAATAGTAAAGATAATCCTAAAATCTATTTCCACTGATTTCAGTTCTGATTCCTTTTATTTCAGTTCTTATTTTTAAATCACTTTTGCTGAAATTTCAGGCAAGCAGTTACAATTGAAATGTACATTACTGTAAATTTATATTTCTGTCAATAAAGGTATAAGTTGTTTTCAAGTTTTAACAGGATGATGTGATAAGTAATCATTGCCATGGAGAAACACGAATTATGATCTTGAAGAACTTCGACCTCCATTTTTTAGAAGAGCTGGTTTTATGCTGGAAGCGAAAAGTGGAGACAGGTAAAAGACAAGAAATATGTAATGATCATTTGGTAAGCTAAAGTTTTATGAAGACTGTTTTTGAAAAGGAAAGATTAAAGAAAAGATATGCTTTCAGTACAATTGATTGTAAAGATCTATTGAACGAGAAAATATCAGAGATGCTATAAACTCGGGTCACAGACTGATGGAGAATCATAGCATGTTTTACTGTTGAACGTGAACTTCCCACATAAAAATAAGGCTGCATAAAAAGGCAAAAAAGGGGAGTTGATTTTGTTCTCTGTGTTACCTTGTATGGATAATTTATCTAACACTAAAATAGATACTGGGAGTTCTCTATTATTTCATAGAATATTAAGTTAAAGTGCTATCTAATAGCCAAACACTTGCCTTCTAACCTTAACCAGGATTTCAGTTAAAAGACCAGTTTAGAATCTCATCACTAGATGGCATTGTTACACTTGAATACAATTTAAATAATACAATGACCAAATGAGCTAGTTAAATTAGTAGACAATTATCCCGGTTCTCCTCTTCCTTTTATGTGATGAAGCTGGTTACTTAGCCTGCAGGATAAATCCTATAGGATGCCCCACTCAGTCAGGGCTGTTTTTTTCACAAGCTCTCTCTTCCCAGCTTTCACCTCAATCTGTCATACAGATTTGACACCGCATCGTTCCAACAGTACTCAGAAATGACATGTATATAATGTGGAATATTGTGCACATTTACAGCCGGGGCTCTTTCTCTTAAACATCGCTGGCTATATCTTGGCTTCTGGATTCTGCCTAGCTCAGTGTTCTTTACTTTTCACATATAAAGAGATGCCTAAACCAAACTTTTATTATTTTGATCACCTTAAAGCAAAACCAGAGGACAGGATACCTGATTTCTGTCATTTTTTTCTGTTAGTATTTTCAAGCTTCCACTGAGCTTCCTGTAAGCTAATGAAGGCCATGGGACATACAGGGCAATGCTAACACATGATATTTTTATGATTCAGTTCCATTAATGCTGCACATGAAAATCAAGTTAAGTGACATTCTATTGAAAGAGGTTCTTCTTTACCTCTTTATTTATTTCCTTAAGATCAACAAGACCAGTTCAATAAGCCTAGCAACCCATTTTCCTTCCCAGAATAGGTCTTAGCTTTGTTTTCTTGTGTTATCATAATCTAGCACTTTTCCTGTTCTTAGTGAAAACCCACTGAAGAAGCAAAACCATTCCATTATGAGTGTTATCAAAAAGCAATACCATGCTATTTTTAAATGAATACAAATCCAAAATGCATTGTAAAGTGTGCCCAGCCTACACTTAGGTGACATCACCCACACATTCTGTGTGTGATTACTGTATATCGCATCTGCATATTTCACAAGAAGTACAATGCATTGTGGGTGGTGGTTTCTATTTACAAGAAGGGATGCTGGAAATACCCACATCACAAACTGATATTTTTGTTTTATTAACATAATAGGGCACAGTTGTTTTGACAGATTGCAATACAGCTGTAGTATATACTTTCTGACTAGGATTGCTACTTTATTCTTTTTCAAATGCCCTCCTCCATCCCTGAATCAGTACTTTCCCATGAATTTGAAAAATTAACTCTTTACATTCTTCGAACAGAAACCTTCTGAACGCATACTTTCAATTCCTATGAAGAGAACTCGGAAACCACAGGGCAGAGCGAGCAACAATATAAGCCAACTAATTAATTAATAGTTCACTATAAACAATTAATGAACTACATGTAAACATTATAGTCCTTTTAAATCCAAAAAACTAGAATTACACATGGAAATGTGATTTGGCATGAATATGAACTAAGCAGAAGAATTTCTGCAGGCATTTATAATATAATGCAAACTTCTGTTAGACTGCTGTCTAACAGGCAAGAGGAAACTGGAAAAAAAAGGATGGCTAAGTTAGCCTACAATCATCAGTTACCTGAAGGGAAAGGCAGATCCTAGTAGCTACAATTCTCAACGCGCATAGTACTAAAATGTACAGTAATATAATTACATACATTTAACAGATTTTAGAGAACTTTCTTGACAAAGTACCTAGGGTCAAGATTTTTTTAAGCTCAAATTTGAATGTCTTTTTACCTTGTAAAATAATGTGCTATTAATTAATTCAGAAATTTGTTCATATATCATACAGGCTTACTAAGATGTTAAAAGCAAAACAGTTTTCTCCAGGACAACATTTTCAAATAATTCCTCTTGTTTACGTTCCCAGATTCCTTTTAATGCATTTGAAGATCACAAAGTAAAATGTTTCCTGATTCAGAATTTGTCTGTATTCAAATTTGTATTTCCTGAGAGAGTACATGTAACTACCAAAACTGTGAATGAGAGAACCATTTTAATATTGTTTATTTGTATGGTTTTATAATTGATAATGTGGCTTAACGAATGCTGATGTTGAAAATGAAACCCAGTTGTAATTCTACTGGGCAGTGTTTTGATCAACTCCTTAATTTAAATTTTACGTGAAGCAAATTAAAGATTTTTTGTACAGTATTCCAAAGTCAATTTATATAAATGTTATTTCTTAATATAATTTATGGCAAGTATTCATTTTCTTTGTAGAAAAAAAGGGAAGCTTATTCTTTGAAGAAAAAAAAAAAGACAATCTACATAAAAACATTGGTCTGCTGAAGGATATTTCCATTGTTATTGTTCTGCCCTGAACATCCTAAAGAACTGCTACGGGTATGATTTAAGTTTCTACAGTGTAGATACTCTGCAATGTATTTCTCAAATGGTCATCTCCCGAGCTTCCTCATTAGTGCTCTCCCTTTCTCTCACAGGCACACACACACTTAGATATGGACGCTTACACTCACATACACTAGCATTAGCTGTTTACTTCTCTATCAATTTTAAATTTATCCCTGAAGCTCGAAAGAGATATACATTGCATTGAATCTTGTAAATAGAGCTATTTATATCAGCACCCTTAGGGAAAACAGAGTGCCTTCACATGGCATAGAACTTTGCCTGAAAAAGTTTAATGTCATGTACTTTTCTTTATTTTTTAATATAATGTTTAGTATTTATGTCTATCTAACTTGGCAAAACTAATTTTGTCTATCACACTGATGTAGTTTTAATCTTTTAAATATATTTTAAATGAAAAGCTGAAATAAACAACCCAGACCACCACTTGCGTTGTTTGATTATTAATTCCATATTCACTTCTCACAGAGTTTTTAAAAATAATTCCTGACAGCAAATAATTCTGGTACAATCACCATAATAACCAATGGTCATTTTATTTGCAGTCTGCCTGTTTACAACTCTCTTTTAATACTGTTTTAAAGTAAGACAGTGTGCTTTAAGACAAATTCAAAAGAAAGTAGATGGCTTTAGAAATGTAGTTTCTTTTAGCATGACTGTAAATTTTTTAAAAAACATGTTGTCTTATAAATTACAGGGGTTCATGTGTAAGCATTATTCAATTCTATTTGTATGAATTGCCTTCATGATGTTTTCCCTCAGAAAAGGATTGGGTTAAGGTAGACGTAATCTTTAATTATTAGGCTTATAAATTTATTTTGCTAAAAAGCCTACAACGCAATAATAGTGTTATTGATTTTATAAAACGAGTTCATTTTGCATTAACACAAGGTTCTCTTGAGGGACAGCTGGTAAGAAGTAAGTAGTTGCTTTGTAGGCACAGATGTCAGAAGGTAGGCAAGCACAGTGAAAGAATATTGGGACCCAGATTTGATAACCTGGTTCCTATCTCTGCCATTTTTATTAGCTATGCCACCTTTGGCAAGCTTCTAACATCACAGATCTCTAGTTTGCTCATCTATAAAATGGTACTACCAAAACTTGCCTGGACTTTGCTACTGTTTAAGGGAGTAATTAAGTATTTTGATAGTCAATTCTTATAAATTCAAGGTGATATTACCCTGTACATCTTTCTGATGGGATACATACTTCTCATGAATATAAGAAGTTAGGTTTTGTCTGCTTCAAAAATTTGGCAGTATTTAACAATCAGGTATACAATCTGGCAGTTTGCAAGCAGTGCCTTCTCTTTTACACAAAAAATAATTTGACATTTTGGTAAAAATGGAAAGCATTTAGAATCTGAAGATCAAGGTGACAATAATTCTAGATATTTTATTCTCAAAGCATCTCAGACACACAGGTCTTTACAGAAATGTTTGTTAATATCAATATATTTCTTCATAAAGAAGTCTATATTTTTAATGAAAATGTATATCTATGTAGGTACAAAATATATGTCTAGGTTTATTTATAGATAGATACAATACACACACATACATACACACATGCAAAATCATCCTATTTCATTGAGATGGAGAAAACGGAAAACGACTGCTCTAGTTTCAGATACTTAGTCTTCATACTATTTCATTTTAAATATCAGATTTGAAATTAATCCAAGGACCACTATGGAACAGAAAAAATATGTGTGTCAACATCATCTCTGAAAACTAAACTTTGCCAGGCACAAGCCCTGTTTTAGTCCTCAATTCAATTTTGTGCAGATAATGAGATTAATTTGCAGGCTTCATTTCAATATTGTCTTTATTTTTAAAAAGTCCATTGACGGTGTCAAAGATTTTGATTAGATAATTTGATCACATTTCTCAAGCCAGATACAAATTAAAGTTGGAGCTAAAACAGAAAATCTTACTGTTTACTATTCAGAACAATCTTCCTATTTCAGGAAATGGCAGAGCTCCAAAAGCCACATGTGTACAAATGAAAATTCATAACATGTTATTCAAACTCCTGTTGTATTTGTGCAATTTACTAATTAGATATGGTAAGTTTCAGCACTGAAATATAGTAATAGCATTAAAAAGGCAAAAACCTACTTTCCTCAGTTCACTTCTGTTTATGAATGACATAAAATCCTGTTTTGTAGCATAACTACTCTGTATATCAAATATAAAATAAAACCTTAAAAGTGCAGTGTATGTTTTAACAGCAGAGCTTGTTTCTCTATGAGAAATGGAAAGACTCTGATCAAAGAATATTTTAATTAAGATTGGTGATATCTGGAATAAATCAACATGATACCCATGTATACAAACTAATTTCCTCTTCAAATCATGTGCATTATATGATAAAAATACCAAGTCATTTGACTTCACTGATCCCAAAATGTAACCTTAAAAGAGAATTATTTATTCTCAGTTTGTCTCAACTTGTTGAAAATGTCTTTTCTTATCTCATTTATAGGATTATTTGGAAATGAATTTATTATATAAATACATCAGCTATATGTAGTTATGTGGTGACAAGGAATTAAATTCCAGTTTAATGGCATTAAAATTAGAGAGGATGTATGTGTATGTAATTTTTGATAGGTATGAAAACACTGATTCTTTTATTGCCATAATTACCTTCCTTAGGACAGAGCATTTTCCTACTAAAAATATCAAACATCTATTGAACATTTAGTGTACCAGACATTGTAATAAGTGTTTTACATAAACTTTCTAATTTAAACTCTTTCTATTATCTAATTACACTATCCTGTTCTGACAATCCGTTTTACAGATTTATGAAACCAAGGTTTAGAAAAGTAAAATAACTTCAAGGTCCATATTATGGTGGTGCTAGAATTTGAACCCACATATGTATGATTTTAGAGCCTATCATTTTAGTCATCATCATACATATACTGCCTACTATTTTTAGTCTCAGCTATTTCTCATTAACATAAGAAATTGACTGCTGACAGGGATCATACTTGTGTAAATATTTGTTAATGACCAACATTTGCAAGTATGGTTTTCAAGGCTGACATTGTTAGCAGCCACATGTTTCTTGCTTTTCAATGCTAAATTAAGTATCTTGAATGTTCTGGAGTCAGAACACATTTTTATGCCAGCCTAAACAGAAAACGCTTAATTCATTTTCAAAAAGGGATGAAAGGGAATAAATGTAATGGGCACCTACTGTCTCCCGCAGGTTCCCATGGCAGCATAGCAGGCTCAAGAGCCATCAGACAGTGAGAAAAAAAGAGACACAGAATGGGAGGTGCTGGATCTCTTACATGGAATCACATCAGAGAGAAAGCAGGAACTGAGGCAGTGGGATGTCTGGGAATCGAAGCAGAGGGACAGAGCAGGAGAGAGTTGGGTAGGCTTCCAGAGCACATTCCAGCCTCCTCATTTCTCATTTCCCTGACCTTACTTTAATGATCTGGGGACACACTCGCCCTCTGTCTTACACTTGCTACCCTCTTTCATCAATTTATTTCATTGTCTCTTTTCTGACTTTCTTCCCTACTAACTTTATACATATGGAGACACTCTTGAAAGACCCTACGCACACAAGTGCACACGTTCTTCCCTTTAATCTCAGCACACTTTCTCATTGTATTCTGTTACACAAACTGAGAAAATCCCCAGCACAGTGTTAACATATCATTATTTTAAAAAGAATAAAATATTTCAGATATTTTAGAGACCATAGATTTATGGTGATTATACGCAGACAAAGCTAAAGAAACCTCATGTTGCAAATTATTTGTATCGATAAACAATGAATATGTTTCTATAGATCAGTGAGCAAATATACACACAAGTACACACATGGTTCTAAACAGTTCCTGCATGGATAAACTGATCTTTTAAATGTTGTTCAAAATATGTAATCTACAAACAGTTTTCAGCTTTGTTCAGTCTCTCTCTGACTACTCTGCTAGTTTACAAAAGCCAAAGCTGATTGATGAAGAAGATTCTGCCTCTCTCAGTTCCTAGGTCAGCTCAGAGGGCTCACCTCTACAAAATTCCTTATTAGTCACATGCATATTTTGCTTTGTCTGATGTGTTAAATATTGCTCAGGAAATCAAGGGCTAAATTAGCTAACTATATTAACAGAAAGATATTTATTTAATACTTGCGGAATTGTGTGCCCATCATTCATTTCTTGTTTCATTTATACAGTCTTTCATATACTCGATTCTCTCTTTTAAAAGAATATTAAACAAATAGTAGCATAATATTGGACACTTTGTCATTTTCACTCTTGAGGAACTTATATTCTTGTTCATTATTTTCCTGAGTAGTCTGGTTAAAATAACCACATGGGGCATTAGCTAAAGATAAAGGTTTTCTTGACTATCCCTCAGAGAGTCTGAGATGGGACCAGATCATCCTTATGCTTGGACATATTTGTGACACAATGTGGTATGGTGATAAATGATTTGTTGCCCAAGTTAATGGAGGTTGTGGTGTTTTAAAAATGAATGTGTATCAAACTCCTATATCAAAACCCACTTGAATTACTACTTTTCTGTTTTTAATAAAATCAGTCTAAAAACTATACTACAATGATGATTTAAGCATACATGGGAAATCATAATTTGTGGGTTGTGATATCTATAATGGGAAAATAAACACTTTGGTGCAGCAAAGAGAGCTTAAGTATTAACTAATTCACTGGACAGAGTGTTTGGGATAATGTCTTCAATGGCAGTAAAAAAAGGATAATGTATGTATCTTCAATATATTTTTAAGCATTGGTGAACTAACATTATCAATATTGTTCTAAAATACCCTAACATTATTAAACTTGGCATGGATCAAAATCATTATTTTTTTCAAAAATACAGAATTCAAGACAATTTCCTAAGCTTACTAAATCACATTCTCTGGTGATAGAGAGTAGAAATGAGTATTTTTAAACAGAGATTTTTGATGCCCTCACCACACCCCTACTCCCACTCTTAGTTAAAAATCAATGTTCTCATTGGGTAGTAAGGCACAGCAGTCCAGGCCAGGGAAGTGAAGTCCTCACTGACTGAAGAAAACAATATTGAATTATGAGAAAATGAGAATAGCTATTACTTTCTATACCTGTCATAATTCATATTCATTTTCATAGTATTGATGGAAAGAGATAACAGATGGCCTCATCACCATGAGTAAACGTTGTATGATCCACCCTCTGGGAGGAACGCTCTGGTCATGTAAAACAATGACTAATTAATACATTTTATAGCACATTATTGAATATGGTAAGATGTGTAGTCTTCAAACAGATAACTTTTCTTAGCTGAGTCATACACTAATACTTGGTATGGTTAATGTTATGATGAGTTTTGCCTCCCCCGCCCAGGATCTACCATCTGAAAACACAAAAAGCAATTTTGGAGATAGCCAAATGCAACATTTTTTTACAATGCTATAAACCTTTTGCCAAATTGTAGAGGAACATTTTACCTTTTTAAGAAAAATATAAATGTAAGTCTAATCACATATCACTATATGACCCACAGAGGAAAGCTTCAACATACAGTCCAAGATATTTTCTTTTTATTGAAATATACAAATAAGATAAAATAATATTTATTTAGATAAATTTATAAAAACCAACTATGAAATATTTTTCTTCCACATCATTTACAACGTGGATATTTCAGTTGACATAACCATTATAAGTCTTAGTGTTGTTGAGACAGTTAAATACAGTATTCTATGTATTTTGTAAGTATGTGACACACAGCGTCTCTGTATGTTAGCACCCCAGAAAATGTGGAAATTAGAAAAAGGTGATATCAATAACTCTTCTAGTTTGAGAAAATTTAAACAACTTCTATAGCTATATTATGAAAGGTTGATAAATGACAGACGACAGACAGACAAGTATATGGATCTGTAATCCATGGCTATGGCTGAGGTGGCTTGGCATAGTACCATTAGATAGAGCTGTTAAACAAATGAAATTTACTTTCCATATTCTTGTTGAGTGCCAGTCAGTTGGATGTTTTTAATCATATGTGAATTTTCAGTCTCCTTCTAAAACCATTACTAGAATGTGAGAGGTTAATCCCACCTCCTGACCTCATAGAGCTGTGGGCCAGACCTTTGGAATTCTAAAAGGCAGTGAGGCTTCCTTCTTTCTGATTTAGTTTCACAGACTCCTGGGACATCAATTTTTAAAGGCCCAGTCAACAGATTACAGAAATCATTCAAGTTAAATTTTTATTAGGAAAAAAAAACTTCACAAATAGCCTTTTTTGTAAAAATATAAACTTAAAATCTATTTAGCTGGAGAGGGATAGCGGAAGGTGTGGAGTAAAGAATTCAAAAGATTTTTGCAATGTGAATGCGCAGCCCTATGATTAAATGTTTTTCTAGTGGTTCTGTCAAATAATTAGTATCAATTACTATTTCCAAAGGCACCAACATACATTATAGATAATTGGCCAGAGCTCTTATAGAAAGAGTATTGGGGATATAATTATTGATAACAAATACAAGCACACTAAACAGTGAGAAAGCCTTCCATTAACTTCAATTTATAAAAAATGCATTATGATATGTGTTGTACTCCAGTCTATTTATTTCTGAAGAGGTTACTAACTTTTATGTCAAATGTTCTTAGAATCTTTATCTTAAAATTAAACATATAAGGTTTATTTTGGACCTCAAAATTGCACTGTAGAAGTTATACCTTGATGTGAGGAAAACCTGTGTCTTGTTGTATGGGATTCCTTCTCATTTACACAGAAAATATTTCCAGCCCAGTCATTTGGGCCGCATCCCTTCATTTTCCATCCGTTCCTGTGATCCCCTGGAGTCACAATGTCTAAAATCACAGTCAAATCACAATATCTGAAGGGGTTAGTTCACTGAGTGGTAGCTGCTGTTACAGTCTTGCCAGTCTCAGAGTCTCAGGGTGGTGGAACAAACCACTTATGTGTGCTATTCTTGGTAAGTAAAGACATATGTTAAGCTAGAATTTGTATGTGTGTTTTGGTTTTTTTCTGATTGTGGTGAAGGATGTGCAGTGTTCTCTTTGCATTTGTAAGGCAGTTGATTGGAGTCAGGGTTGTGGTTTGTGCTTCTTGATCAAAATAAAGCAAAAGAACTGGAATAAGGATCAAACACACAACACTGGCACGTGATTGGACACAGAAGTAGTTGAGCTGACGTAGGCTCAGACAAAATCAGAAGATGGCTGAACCTAAAACTCCTGACAGTTTAGCAAAATCCTTATTTACGCATTTCGTTGGTTTGGAAATCTTGCAATATTTATGACAATAGACTTCTCATGTCAAAAATTGAAGCTGGGAAGAGAAGTGAACTTCCTAAAATTTTACAAAAGTTTTTTTATCTGTTATTGTATAACACACCCCAACACTAAAGCACCTCAAATGGATCCAATCAGCCAGTTCAGAAAGATTTGTTGAATTGATAGCAGTGAGCAGCTGTTAAATCACCAAGGTAGCCTGAACAATCTAGCAAAAATAATTATGGATGAGACACATAAAATATAGGAAAATGCACATGGCAGTACAGTGCAGTGACAGCAAGATTTTTAAAATATCTAGGCTTTCCAAGAGTGAGCGCTAAATTTGTCTGGCCATGCCGTACTGCTACCTGTTCCTTCCCCAGTCTTCTCCACCAAATTAAGTAGCAGTGACATTCTTCCACTATGCAAGAAGAAGGATTGAGCCATTCTTGACTCTTCTCTTTATCACACATCCAACTCTATTAGCAATTCTTTTAAATATATCTGAAATCCAACCACTTTTAATTTTCTATCTACCACCAATCATTCCTCTCCTAGATTATTCCACCCTTAGCACCTGGTAGTCCATACTTAACACAGGAACTAGAACAACACCATTAACATATATCCCAGGTCAAGTCACACATTTATTCAAAATTCTCCAAAACCTTGCCATTTTTTAAAGAATAACCTCAAATATTTCTCTTGACTTAAAGAACCTATGTAATCTTCCCTCCCACTGTCAGCCACTGATGTCTGTTCTCATCTGCAGCCACTGCTTCCATCCATCACTGCTCCGCCATCTCACTGATTTCCTTGCTATTCCTCGAGCATGCGAAGCATCCTCCCACCTCAGGGCATTTCACTTACTGTCCTTTCCGCCCAGAACTTCTCCAAGATATGCTGTGCCTTGCTATCTTACTTTCTTTATGCCTCTGATTCAATGCTACCTTTTTTGAGAACGCTTTGCTAAAAACACTATTGAAAGCAGCAAGCACCCAACTCCCTATCCTGTTATCCTGCTTTATTTTACTTTATAACACTTAGCATTATCTGGTATACTACATATTACTTGCTTATTTGCTAATTTTCTGTCTCTCACCTTTAGAATTTTGTCTTGTTTACTGTTATATTGCCAATGTTTGAAAAGTGCAAGGAACATAGAAAATTGAATAGCATTCGTTGAATACATGATCAAGTGAACAAATGAATAAAATAAATGTATGTGTAAATGACGGGATGAATTGACAGACTGCAATTCTTACTAGTAGCTTACAGTTTTCCACATTATATTATTTAACTCTCATAACAACCCATCAAAGTAGATAGTTTTAAACACATTTTATAGGTGAAGAAAAACTGTAGCTCAAAAGAGATTAAATAAAATTTCCAATACCAGTTGGTTGGCATTTGTCATACATTTTGTTCATTCAATTCTTGATGTAAAATATAGTAGTCATTTACTGTCTGCCAGTCCCTGAGATGAGTACCAGTTATGTAGTCTTTGCTCTTAAGGAGTTTAAAGTCTAGTAGGGTACACAAATAATAAATTACATAGACAAGCACATACCTATATAATTATATATGGCAGTAAGTACCATAAAATAAATAAGTTGGATGCTGAATGCTGAGGTAACATTCTCAGTGAGATTTCAGGGAAGCAAAAGTTAAGCAAAAAAGTTAAAGGATGACAATCAAACAGCAAACAAAAGAAGAGGAAGGACTGATGGGGCTAATAAAAGCATTCCAAAGAAAGCGATAGATTCAAAGCTTGAGAATAAAAAAGGGTTTTGACAGAGGAACAGAAAGAGACTAATTTTGCCAGAGCACAATTATTTAGGAAAAACAGGACATGGGACAGGGCTGGGGACACATCATGCAAGTCTATGTTAAAGAACTTGGATTTTATTCCAAGAACAGTGAATGGTTGTAGTTAGGGGCTTGAGGGGAGATTGTGTGTGCGACCTGATACTATGGCTGGTTGCTCTTTGGAGAATGAATTTAAGAGGGATTAGGATAGGTAGTAGGAAACTGTTTTAAAAAGATGTTTTTGTTAAGGCATGTGCATGCTGCTGAAAGTTCTACTAACTTTACTAAATTATGTAATACAATATTTACACAAGAATCATCTAATATAGGGATGCTCTGGGCCTATTAAATGGTATGTATTTACTTTAAATTTTTAAATAAATTTTCCGAAATGCTTAAAAAATCTTCACATATTTGCAACAAGATGTTAACATCGAAGTTTCTGCCCACAAACCAAGCTGCAACAAATGCTATATCCCAAAGTAATTGTAAGAATTGCTGATGTGCTGTAGGTATCCCCTGTTCTCCTCAATCATACAAGGGAGAGAGGTGGTGGTAACCTTATATCTTATCTCAGGTTTAGCAAGAGAGCCTACACAGAGACCACACTGGGGGCCTGACTATGCCTCCTCTGCAGTTATGTGAATCTGCAGGAGGAGGAAGGGAGGAAGGATGTTGTTCTCTTTGTCTCTAGTAGTATATCAGTATAACAGATTGGCTGCAGAGCTATTTGGATGGCAGCATGAAAGAGAGATATGCTACCTTGGAGTTGACCTGTAAAGCTATATTTTGTTCAGCTAAAGCCTATGCAAGAGTTTTCCATGGAAGTCTTTCACTTTACCTGATAACTGTCAACATCCATGTAAGATGT
Source organism: Chlorocebus sabaeus (assembly GCF_047675955.1). Lineage (NCBI taxonomy): Eukaryota > Metazoa > Chordata > Mammalia > Primates > Cercopithecidae > Chlorocebus > Chlorocebus sabaeus. Next base: position 42,642,930 of record NC_132913.1, read on the forward strand.
TATACATATTTTCTCCAAAACCAAAGAGGAAACATACTGCCTATGTCTCAAAACTTAGGGGGATAAAATGAAGCAAATTCTTCTTTGGTTGCCTTTTATATCCCAAATTATGGAATCCTGCATTTTTACTGTCTTTTCTCCTATCTGCTGGCCTATATATGTCTAAAGAAGGCATCTAAGAGTACTTATTAATTCTTTCTTTCCAGGTTTTGTAAACATGATCGTGAAAATATTGTAGAACAGTGTTATAGTCTGTGGCATATAAAGATGATCATGGTCCTTAAAAACTATATGAGGTACACAGAAACACAAAAATTGATGTTATTTGAGGAAACTAACATTACTATTGATTATAGTTCTATTTTTTTAAATTTACTATATTGCTAGAAAAGCAAATATCTGGTGATTTTTAATTGTTACTCTTAACAATAAGAAACATCACTTCATGGGTTAGGGAACCAATGTAGAAATTCTTCCATTTGCAAAGACTATATATTCCAAGTATACATAAATTTCTCAAAGAAATGAACATGAATGTGTTTGTAGACCCAACAACCCTACCATAAGGAATCTTGGGCAAAACTTCATTAGCAGCTAACCACTGAAGTTTGATATATGGCTTTCACAGTCAATGTCTGTCTCCCCAGAAATCAAAAGTAACTCAAAGCCAAAAGTCTGAGTGTTTTCCTTCTTCAATTCTAAGCTACCTAATAAAAAGCAATAGATAGATAGATCTTTTAGGAAGACTAATGGAAAGGCTATAAAACACAACTGTGATGTTGTTTTGGTGTTCTTTACGCAGCCTCTTCATTTAAGCTATTCTTGCCATTTAAGCTGATTCAGGTCTTGGAATTGAGGATACTCTGCTTGGTAGACCTACTGAAATCAGGAAGCCCTTTCTAGCCTACATAGAGTATCCAGTAACGTGTTCAAAAACAAAACCACTAAACAAACCTCATGTATTTTCTCTAATTAGTGTGTTTTTCAAGGACAATATATAAAAAATATGTCTTCTGGGCCTCTTGTCATTAGTAGAGTGTGGTTGTATGGTTAAAATTGAGAAATTGATTCAATTATTTCAATTTCCTTAAAACTTTTATTTCTTCTACGTCTTATTAAGGAATTTCTATTATTTCAATCTCATTTATTATTGATCACTATTGAATCCAGGTTTCAATAATTTGACCAAACACTTAGAACCATTCTCAGCTATTTAAGTTAGGTTATTGAACACAGAATGCCTGGACAGTTGAATTTAATATTTATTTCATCATGTTATAAAATTATTTTCTTAACTTTTTGGTGTAGCATTCATTCATACACATGGTCTTCAATGTTTTTTCTAGTTAATTAAGCAAATTTTTGAAATTGTTTTGGTGTGTAATCCTTCTCTTCTGAATTTGACATTATAATTTGTCCTCTATAGGTTGCTGGGATTTGGGTCTGGATGTCTCTTAAAAATGGAGAAATGTAGTCTTTGTGATTGCACTTGCCTATAGTCCTAGCTACTTGAGAAGATGAGACAGGAGGACCACTTGAGTCCAAGAGTTGAAGTCCAGCCAAGGGAATATAGTGTCTCTTCAAAAAAAAAAAAAAAAAAAAAAGAAAAGAAAAGAAAAAGAAAATACTAAAAAAGAAAAAAGAAAAAAGGTACAGGAATTAAACAAATAGTTTCATCTTGAACTTTCTTCTCACAAGTGAAATCATGACCAGATCTTCAAGTCAAGTATCAAATGCTGCTGCCTCAGTCAGTAGAAGAGAGTCCAATTTGGCAGGAAGTGGAAATTCAGAGTATTACGAAAATGGTTAATCCCCTTATATACGCCATTTCAAGTTCCAATCAAAACCCTATAGCATAAGAGATCTGGCAAGGTATTAAATTCAATTAGCATTTCACTTTAGCAACACAGAGACTCAAACTTTGAATTTTATTATTGGCTATCTCATTCCTGCCATTGAAATAAATGAGTTTTTATTTGCTTAAGTAGTCATAGAAATTCTGGATGTTTCAATCTGTACCATAATCTGAACATTTAGATATTTGAGCTTGCATTTAATTTCTTTAAACTACAATTATGTGCACCCTTTAATATTTACAAGACTTTCACATGGTTCTATGGCAACAGAAACTTAAATCATTATCAGTGCAACAAAAACTTTCCTGTCTCACATATCTCTACTTTCCAACCCTGTAGAAGTCATAAAACACAATAACCAAATGTTTAGGAAGACTGCTCTTTCTCATGTGGCCAGCTTCTAGTCTATGGGAAGCACATACAACACTTTGTCTTTAACATTCTGAGAATGTAGGCCACCCAAATTCAGCTACCTGTTTTTGATTTGCCCATCAGAATCAAGTTAGATAACATTGTTTTCTTTTTGTCTTTGACATTTATTACCACTTCACTCTGCCACTTCTAATAACATAAGAGATTCTATTTAAGCTATCTGAGTAGTCTCATTGAATTGTTTCCTGAGGATTGTTGTGATAACTAGACTTATTGTTACATTCTCCTTTGAAAAAGGAGAACTCAAAACACATGTGAAGTTCTTAAAAATCTTCTTTACAAACTCTGACCCTTTAGAATATTCAATAAAGTTGCATAGCTTAGGAGCATCTAACCAGTTCTCACACATAATCTTGGAAACTATCCCTTTATGTTTAGTATGTCACCTTGATGTCTTATCATTTGGGTCAAAATTTCTACTTTAACATCTGGTTATGTTAGGAAGATAATCCAGATGCTGGGCAGTTAACAAGACAAATTTCAACCATGGTAACTTTCCTCTAAATGTGCTCAGTTGTCAACTTTCCTTTTAAAGACTGACACAATATGTCAGTTGTGTTTTGAGCAGAGCAGAAGATGAAGAGAAGGCAACTGGCATTTACTGAGAACATGCCATATAAAAGATATTCTGCTAGGTGCTTTCACATAAGAGAGGTAATGGATTTAGAAAAGAAAAAGTGTGGGGAAGTTGAAGAGGAGATGATATACTACTACTAGGAAAATATTTACATTGATTTCATTCAGCGAGAAGATTATTAGCAGAGTGAAGAAGTCTCCCATCCTCATTAAATGTTGACTTTTGTCACCAGTCTTTTTTCCTTTTATTTTTAGTTGACATGTAATAATTGTACTTATTTATGGGATATAGAGTGATATATTGATGCATATATACAATGTGTAATGATCAAATCAGGGTAATTAGCATATCCATTACCTCAAACATGTATCATTTCTCTTTTGTTATCAGTTCTGTGTTCTCTCTCCAGTTGAACTAACATTTTCTTCATACAGATGGGTAGACTGTAATATGGATCCTTATGATTCAACTTTCAGTTCTCTTTTTAACTACCTTTTCTTAGCTATCCTCAGTATACTTCCAATCTTTAATCTCTGAATTAATTTGAGAAAATTCAATGAAAACACATACAAAATTATCAGGATAATTTCACATAAACGGACTCTATCAAATGCTAAGAGTATGCCTCTCTTAATGTGTAAAAAAATACCAAACATTAGGTAAATTCAATTTTCACTAATGGAAAAAGGAAATTCTCATATACATGCTCCTGTTTGAGCAGATTCTCCTGTTAATCAATGGGTCTTTCATTTTATGTATGAAATGTTGTTCCCCCAAAATATACCTAAGATAATGTCTTCAAAATGCATGGGAACAGACTATTTTTAAGGCACTGTAATTTTCACATATTTATATCATGGATAAATTTTACTCAATAACTTAAATACTTTTACTTATGCATCACTGTCTTTGGTAGTTCTAATTTGAAGAGATTGGTTTTTTATCTACATTTGCTTTGGACACAGTTTTCAATCAGAAAATGAGTTATGATTGGCTTCCAAGAAAGGTGTTGTCCTGTATTCTACTAATTTTAGAAAGTACACAGGACCAGTCTCAGAATGGAGTATGTGCAAACACCATATTATTTACAGCAAACTAAATATAATGCCTTGATTTGGCACTGCCTGCTTGATATTTCTCTTGAAAACTGTTACATATGTTTGTTTTGAGTTTCTGCCAAAATAGCAAGATTGTTAAATATCTTTCATGTACTTCTTGTTAAATGCAAGGAAGGAATTATAGATTACCTTAGCTTAACTTTTATACAACAGTCCAATGGGCACTAAATCTTTTGGAAGAAAAAATAAATATTCAAACTATAAAGAAAAATTTACTATTGTAATCACAAAAGTATTACGATTGTTAACATGCCAATATTCAGTTTAATACTTAACCACCTCTACCCATAATAATGTGACTCACTTCTAAATTATATGTAGAATACAGTAAGATTGTAATTATGTGGGGGCTGATTATCTAGGTTGCCAATTATTCAAGGCTTTTGCCTCCCCTTCTTCTTCTTCTTGCTGTCCACCTTTTGGACAGTTATCACCTTGTTAGTATTTCTACTCCTTGCTTGTTAGTGAGATTGGCAGGGGAAGGGAAAAGGTGTGAACACTTAAATCAGTAGATATTATTACTTGCAAGAATTTTCCATAAAAATTGGTGTGGAAGAGTTTGAAGCTAATTGCTAAAATCACACTAGGGATATGTGTATTTCACTTATTCTTGTTTATACAGCCCTCCATGTATCAGAGAGAGTTATAAGTAAGATGTAAGCTTTACAAGGGACAGAAAATCATTTCTGATGGTACTTTTTAAGAAAAATATTTTAAATAGAAACTATTTGAAGAACCTTATATAAAATAACCGATCTTAATAATTCAAATTTGTATGCTTCAGGCAATTATATTAGAAAATATTATATTTGCTCCCCAGTGGAACTATTCAAACACATGATTAATTAAACTTGTACCAAATATGCTTGATGTGGCTTTTTCATTGGGAAAAATACAAATCTGAAAGTGAATGTTTTATATATTTATATTTTTCAGGTATTACAACACATAATCTGTAAGTTTAAATATTATAATCTCTTGTGTTTAATTTTTTATTTCTCCTTTCAGCAAATCTGGGTATATATGAAAGTATTTTCCAAAATCTATTTTTAGACGATATAAAATTCACCTGAATTAGAACATATCCCTTTTGTTCACTTTCTCTAAATCTGAAAACTTCATGTAAACATTCACTTTTCAATTATTCACTCATAAAATATTTATTGAACACTAACTCTATACACAACACGCAACAGACATTGGAGATAAAGTGATAAGCAACCCAGACGTTGCTTTACTCTCACAATGCCCCCAGACCAACAAAGACAGACATTAGTCAAATAATGCCACAATCTCTTTTGCACTCACTATTCAAGGTGAACCCTACCACAGAATGATGTAGAGAGCAGAAGGAATAATCAAAGTACCCAAGTTTACTAGACTTCTGCAATTTCAGGCCAACTAATGGACTCCTTGAGTGAGATTTTCCACCTTTCCCTAGGTCCACTATTACCACCCTGAAGCTGATAATTGGAACATATGAATCAATGTGGAGTTACAACAACATGATTTAGAAGGATACATTTTGGAGATGGTGAGAAAACCAGTAGGCCTATAATATTCCAGGAAATCACCTATAAACATGCTTGATTTTGTATATTTGTTTATAACCTGACAACATTCTCTGTTCTCTCTTTTGTCTTTGGTGAAGATCCCAATTAGTACTACTCTCAGTGATCTGGGTTTTTTTCTTTTTTTTTTTTTTTTCCTGCCAGTTTCCAAAATATCACTTTTTAAAATGACTAAATTTGACTTGAATGTTAATATTATTATATTATGGGAATGGTTTATTGTTTTAAGCTTCCATGTCATGCAATGGATAGGTTTTCTGTAGTGCAGTTGATAAAAATTTATCTTAGACTTCTATCATTAAAAAAGGGCTAAAAAAAAAAAAAAAAGCATTTATGTGCATTTTGTGTTCCCTCTCCAATTGAATTAAACCTTTTCTTCATCTATCTGGGCAGTCTGTAATATAGACTTACAATTTAACTTTCAGTACTTTCTGAAAGTTACCTTTCTATTGTATCTTATATCTCCAATTTATGGTTGATAATAAGCAAATCTTTTTTAAAAATATTGACTATTATGATGGGTAGTGAGTGATCCAGATGGTGTCATTCAAGATGGTGGAGACTTTGTCATATTGGACACCTGATGACAAAATCTCTGCCCTGACCTTCTTTGAATGTGTAGCCTGAATGGGAAATAACTTTTGTTTCTTAACTGAGAACCTGCTTTGTTTATTAATGCAGCCTACCTGGCCTATCCCACTATTATATTTTTAAAAATACCAGTTATCTCTATGATATGTCTACTTACTTCTAAAGTAGGATTAAAAAGAAAACTAATTCCCAATTATAATAATTATCAACAGACAGGCAGCTATAAGATACTAATAACAGGGAAGTGGCATTTTCTCTTGTGTGTTATTCCCATTTGAGGTGTTTATAGAAGGAAAACAAAATGCTATTAATAATAATTTTAATCAAATATTTTATATAGTAAGAAGAATTTCTATGTCATGTGTGTACATTTATACTTCAAAAAAAATGAAGATTTTATTGAATAGAAGTCTTTCTTTGTAGACTGCAGTAATTGAGCCCACGCATTACATTATTGTGGAGGGATAAGAAGATTTTGGTGGATACAGTAGTCAGATGCACTTTCACATAGAGTTTAATCAAAATTAGGGTCATGATTAAAGCCATTGTAGTTATTAATTGAAATATTTTTCTAAAGCATTAAATTTTTTAAAATATATTTTCAAGTGAAATAGAATGAGAACATTTGTGTCCTCTTGAGGTGATGACTCAGGCATAAAATGGAACACAAGATGAATACTTACCACCTTGATAGTCAAAAGAGGTCCTGCTCTGTGCTTCCAAGACAACATGGGACTTGCCCATTTGAATCATGTTTATGACACATCTTTTCCTTATCTGGACATATCTATGCCAGAATATGTTCAATCTACACTTCTGGAACTTGATCAATCTCTTCCTTACATTCATCAGGAACTCTCTAATTGCTGATTAAGAACATGGAAAATTTTTACTATGTACACTGACAATATTCTGTTTAATTAGCAAGGTCCTCTGGGAGCCTATTTCCTCTAGTTAAGACACTGAGTATGCTGACACCCTAAGCCCAAATGACAAAAGGCAGCAGACTCTAGCTTGTCTCATGCCAAAGCAAGTAGTCACCGCACCTGGCAAGTTGACATATCTATGGTTCTTACTATCCACGACTATTTTATGGATTTATGCTATCGCAAGGACCAAATTTTCATCAGGGATTAATTCCATTGATGTGAAATTACATGATTATACTTTAAAAAAATGACACATCAGCCAGGTACGGTGGCGCATGCCTGTATCCCAGCACTTTGGGAGTCTGAGAGGAGTGGATCATGAGGTCAGTAGTTCAAGACCAGCCTGGCCAACATAGTGAAACCACGTCTCTACTAAAAATACAAAAAAAATTAGCCGGGAGTGGTGGCAGGCCCCTGTAATCCCAGCTACTCGGGAGGCTGAGGCAGAATAATCACTTGAACCTGGGAGGCAGAGGTTGCAGTGAATCAAGATCTCACCACTGCACTCAAGCCCCGGTGACAGAGTGAGACTCTGTCTCAAGAAAAAAAAAAAAAAGAAGATTGATACAGACTGTGAACACTTTTGCCAACTACAAAGTTAAAGAGAACAGCATTCACAGACTACACTCTCACTTGTGACACTAACTATGAGCATGCTGGCTACTGTATAGTTAAACAATCCACACAAGATCCTTCTCTCTTCTAACATCAACTGGAGGATTGGAAATTTCCCAAATCCCCCTAAGTTTTGGTCAGTCACTAGAAGGACTCTCCAAACTGATTGAAAGTTATTACACTCATAGTTGTGATTTATTACAGGAAAATATACTGATTAAATCAGCCAAGAGAAGAGGTGCATAGACTGGAGTACAGAAAATACTAAATACTTACATTGTCCTCTCCTCATCAAGTCAAAATACATGACTTTCTGAGCATCAGTATATGACAGTGCACACAAAGTACTGTCAGCAAGGAAGCTCACCTGAACCTCAGTGCATGGAGTTTTTATTGGAAGTCCATTATACAAGCATGATTAATTAATTGATTGCCCATATGATTGATCTCAGTCCTCAGGTCAACTGATTCTATGTGGCACAAAGCTTCTATCTGAAGTCATAATGTTATTTTTGGCCAGCTTGAGGCCCCCAAGCAAACCAAGATTACTGATCGGGAGCTGAGGGCAAAGGCCTGATCTCATTTGGTAAAAGATTACATTCTTTCCTACACATATGCACAGTTTATGATTTTGCAACTAATATTTAAATGGTGATTCTGTGTCTTTTATATGTTTTTATCTAATATTTATATATTTTTGTCTTAAAAAGGAAGAAGTTTCTAAGATATTTCTAAAAATTCCTAATCCATCTTTAAAATCTGTACTATAAAGATATTAACATTTTTTCTTGCATAATTTCCATTATGATTATTTATAAAGCTAAATACTGACCAACTGTTGCTGTCACTAGCAAATTGGCAGTAATTCTGACTTAAACTGCTATGTGTATGTGTGCATGTATGTTTGTGTGTGTATGTGTTTGTCTTTATGTTGTCAATGTAAGATATCTGCTGGTAATTTTATCAGGTTATGGAAGTCAGTTGATGATCAAATAATAGGAACTATAACCAAGTTATTGAATTGGATCACATGAATTCAATTTTAGGCGTACTAATTGGTATGAAGAATCTTAATTTTGTTTTTATTAAACATAATAGAATTATATTTTAGTAGATAAGTATAGGTCATCTGTTTAGGAAACAAGTCTATTTATTGATAGTATGTATACTCTTTAACCCATAACTTTTTAAAACCAAATTCCTTACGAGACCTAGTAGTATGCACTTAATAAACAGCTGTGTTTTAAACATATATTTAAAGGCCATAATAACTATGCTGTTAAAAATATTGGCTATTGTTCACATTTTTATATACATCATACTGTCTATTTCTTGAATTAATCCAAAGTCTTTATGTAAAGGACACCAAATGAGAAATAGTGCAAAATGACTATATACACATACAGTTAAGATTCAGAAGATAGCAGACAAGTAAGGGAATCATATTTCCATATCCTTAAAACACTGAACTTCTTAATCTAAGCTAAAGAATTGGACACACAAGTAAGAAAAATCAAGAGAGTTATTTTAGCTTAATTAAAAAAAATTCCAGAATAGCTATGCTACTTACAAGGTCCATTCCCCTACTATCCAGGCATAATTCAAAGAAATAGGTTGGGTATATCATTAGTCTTACCAGACAGGTAAGAAGTAACCTTTGAATTTCTAGTGAAATTTTATGAAAATATATGATTTTTCACATTCATTATTTAGCAGGATAAATAAGGATACTTCCTTATTATGCTAGGATGCTGACACAGACAACAGACCAGAATGAAACTCTTTTTTTTTTTTGAAGCAAGTGAGAAATTGTAGCATTACTTTTCCTTTCTCTCTCTCTCCTTTCTTTCTCTTTCTACCTATCTTGTTTTTTCCTTTGTAATATAACAATGTGTCACTCATATGTCCTGAAGTCCTTCAGTGCAAAAGACACATGTCCCTCCTTCCACTCCTGATCATTATCCCCATCCCATTACATTTCATTCATTTAAATTTCATTTAGCTCCTCTGAGTACATTATTATGCTTTCCTTTCCATTTTTAATTGGAAAACTATATGATTGCTGATATCTATAGCTATATCTATATTGATATATATCAATATAGATATATAGAGATTTTTTTTTTGAGACAAGGTCTCATTCTGTCACCCAGGCTGGAGTGAAGTGGCACGGTCAAGGCTCACTGGAGCCTCCACTGACTAAGTTCAACCAATCTTCCCACTTCAGCCTCCCTACAACCTGGGCCCACAGGCATGTGCCACCATGCCCAGCTAACTTTTTTATTATTTGTAGAGATTGCATCTTGATACGATGCCCAGGTGAGTCTTGAACTCCTGGCCCAAAACAATACTCCTGCCTTGGCCTCTCAAAGTGCAGGGATTACAGGCCTGAACCACCAGGCCTGGATGATGAAATATCTTTTTTTGTTGTTGAAAGGAGAATGGAAAAAAAAATTCATATTTTAAAAGCACTAGGTTTGTTAGTGAATGTAAAGTTACTAATTTTATATCAGCAAAGGTAGAAAATTGTGCTTAAATACAATTTAACTAGACATTTGCAATGGAATTGGTATACTACATTGTAATGGATGCCAAGCATCAAAATATAAGATATTATTAGAACACTGCTGTAAAAATTAAAACTATTATAGAGTATTAATTTGTGTTGGGCATTTGTAAAACATTAGAAATCTCCAGAGCAGCTGTGCCATATTTTCACATTCTATACTTTCCCAACATAGAGTCATAGAGGTAGCTATAACAGAGTGAAAAATTAGGTTTTGAAAGTACTACTACATTTTTCAGAGTTTTTGATTATGCTATTGTACTTTGAAATGGAGAAGATGCTTCTGGGATTTACGATATAGTGGTTTCCTTAGCTTATTTGACTATGAAACCTATGTTCCTGGGAAACCTAAAAGCTACTTTGTGGACCAACCAAGTAATTTACCATTTTTAAATTCTAATGGCCTAGAAAGCATTTTTTCATTTCATCTGTTAAACAGAATGATTTTAGGGCCTCCCTTCTGGATCTAAATGGCTTAACTCTTACAAACAATTCCCCAGTAGTAAGGAAAATGTAAATATCATGGGAAATCAATTATCATTGTACTTACATGTCAATAGTGTTGTATTTATGTTCTATGAGTAACATTAATTGAAGATATGGGTATAATTGAACTCATGAAAGAAAAAGAATCTTTTCAGAAGGCAGCAGAATAAAAGAAAACTTGAGTACTAACATCTACAGAATTGTTGAAATTAGCAATGAAGGAAAGAGACCACCAGATATACAAAACTGAACTAATTTTCAGAAGAGCAATAAATATCCTTATATCTTATCTGAATTCTACTCGAAGTGTGAGAAAATATCTTGCAATCAGCTTTTCTCAGGTTAGTCAACATTATGAAGGTAAAGCAGGAATTATAAAGAACACAGTAAGTATAAACAATAAACTATTGTGTCATGATTTAAAAGCAAATGTATAGCATTTAACTTTTTACCTTATCGAAGTTATATATACTTTCACATATTCAGTTTAAATTTAGAAAGCTGCTTCATGCTAAATTTTAATGTAATTTATAGCTGATACAATATGTTTTTAAGTGTTAAAATTTGGACCTCAACTCCTAGTGTTATTTGTTTGTAATATAAATCAACATGATTTTTATCACTTTGGCTTATACTATTTTTTTCCAGCATTATAACCCACCACTAGGTATGAGAACTGTAGTCAACCTGTGAAAAACTAACACTGATGAAATGAAAAGAAAAATAATAGACATAGAAAGAATTTGTTTTAATTTGAGCAGGGCCTCTTTCCAGTGTTTATTCAGGAAAACATTAGGAAAAAAAACAATGTTTCAAATTTCTTAAACACAAGAAGATTAGGTTTTCAGTGGCAATTCTTATCTGCATGTGGGCTGCAACAATTAGGCATTGATTTTTGCTATTTCTGAAATTGCATTGCAGCTATCTCTTTCTCTTTTTTTTATTTCAAAAGGCAGATGTTAACTTAGCTGTAAAGAAATCACCCTATTTCCAATTGCTGTACACTGTCTTTGTTACTAAGTATTCCCAAGTGATCAAGAATAATTTTAAGTTATGCTTTGGTGTATTGAGGCTCTGGGACTAAAATGTCAAATTAGAAAGAGAAATATGGGCCAAGCATCTTCCCTTGTGTCTTTTCCAACAAAGTGCCCTAAAATTGAGGATCCTCAAATGTTTGAGTCAGAATCCAAAAAGCTTGAGCAAATACACTCAAATTTTATCAATGCTGATTGACATTTTTCACATATTGAAGACAATATCAAGATATCCCATGAAGAAAATAAGTATATAATCTTGTACATGCAAAATGCCAACATAAGCATTCAAGTAACTTTATTACTGCAATAGGTGATTGACACAGTTGGTATAAATAGTGAGTGAGTATGTAGGCAAAGGAAGAGTTGATTTGATTGACAACCTCCAGGCTTGAAGCATTTTACAGCTATGCATCTGGTGTTGCAATAACTTTGTGAAAAGAAAGACACACAGGAAATGACTTCTCTCAGGTTAAGTTTATAGCCGTAACATTTCTAGTTTTATTAAATACTTCATGCTATGGTTTAATATCTGTCCCCTCCAAAACTCATGTGAAATTTAACCCCCAATGTGGCAGTATTGAGAAGTGAGGCCTTTAAGAGGTGATTGAGTCATGAGGGTTCTGCCCTCAAGAATGAATTAATTCATTCATAGATTAATAGATTGATGGATTAATTGGTTAATGGATTAGTGAGTTATCGTGGGAGTGGACTGGCAGCTTTATAAGAAGAGGAACAGAGACCTGAGCTTCCAAGCTCAAGCCTCCCATCATGTGATACTCTGTGCTGCCTGGATATTCTGCAGAGTCCCGACCAGCAAGAAGGCTTTCACCAGATGTGCCCTCCTGATGTTGAAATCTTCAGTCTCCATAACTGTAAGAAATAAATGGTTTTTATGCATAAATAACCCTTTCCTGGGTATTCTGTTATAAGCAACAGAAAATGACTAAGACACTTTAAAAATATAATTTTAAAAAATATATACAAACCCATATTTTGTACTTTCAATTTATGGAAGTTTGACCATTGAAGTATATAGGTATTAAATATATAAGTATTATGTGTGTGTATGTCTATATTCATATGTAAGTACATATGCAAATATTCATCACCATCGCACTAGCATCTATCTACGTTTTCTTGCTTCTCTTCTAGTTAGTTCTGATTTTCTCACTATGCTTAGTTAATACAAGTGTAGTAGAAATGTTTGTTGTACTTCTGTTTCTTCAAAAGAAAGATGTTACAATCTTCTGTCCGCTTTCTCCATGGTTGTACTTTGAACACAGCATGAATTTAGGACTTCTTTCAGTAGTCATTCTGTACCATATGGATATAAGCCAATGACTTAGAGGGAAGGTCCTCAGAATGCCTTCAGGCAGGGGGAGACGTATAGGAAGCAGTCAGCTTTTGCAGGAATTGTGTGAATCTCTAGAGTGGGCTGAAAGGACAGTCCAGGACACTGACAGGGACTTAGGTTTCTGATGTTTTGTGAATTACCAAATGTGGCCTGGACTGTAGATTTAATTTACATTAAAGAGAAACATATTCTGATCTTTTTAAAGGAATTATCTGAATGTTTCAAACACTAAATTGATGGATCCCTAGGCTTCTTCTTACACCTTCTTTACAGAAAAAAGGAAGAAAGAGTCCTTTTATTTTAGAGATGGATACTAATTCATGAAATTATATAAAGGTGAGGATTTGTTCAAAAAGAATTTAGTGTGAATGGTAAGTATGTAAGTAGTGAAGGAGATGTGGGAAGATGAAGTAAGATCAGTGTGTATTGATTCTTGGAGCTGGGGGATGTGTATGTAAGGGATATGAAGTTCTTCATACTGTTTTTTTCTATAAGTTTGAAAGTTTCAATAATAAAAACTGAGAGGATGTACTGAAAACATCCAGAAATGGGGCATGTGTGGGGAGAAAGGAAGGGGAAGATAAAAAGAGAAGGTGACACACACACACACACACACACACAGAGAGAGAGAGAGAGAGAGAATGTCAGAAGACACAGGCAGCAGAAAGAAGTGGAAATAAAAATGGAATACAAATGGCATCAGACTTTTCAAAAGTAACCTTATTGATAGTTTACTATGAAGAAATCCCTTTGAAATTATGAAAGAAATTTAACTCAGAATTTTATATTCAGTTATCAAACAAGTGGAAGAGTAGAATTGAGACTTATTTTTTAAAAACAACATAAGGTTCTCTCTTTTTCTTGGCAAGTATTGGAGAATCTTCTTTTGAAAATGAAAAGTAAACCAAGGGAAAGACACCAGATTCAAGAAACAGAGGAGCTAACACAGAGCAAAGAAAAAGACAGTATGAAGATGACAGTGATGGTCTGCATCTAAAATTCAACCAGGCCAGATTAGATGACAAAGCAAGTGAGAGACTATGAAGTGGGAAAAACATAACTGATACATTAACTAATATCAATATCAATATCAAATTGAGCTTTTGAAAAGTATTTGTGGTCATTGAAAATATCTGCTGGACCATTTCTTTAAAATATTAAAATACATAGAACATTAAGTAAAATCGAGGCAGAAAAGTAGGGTCTGGAGGCAGCAAACATAAGGCCAGTTCATACTGCAGCTATAACAGGAAATATCCTCTTCATAGGGTGTTTGCCATAAATGACTTTATAACTTTATTTCATCTTCTCCATTTATGTAAGGCATACCCAAGAAACAAATGAAATCATCTAGGAGGTATTTAAACTCCCAAAAAATCTGAAACAGGGCCTTTGAGCACCTATGCTCAGGCCCCCTCTCAAATTGTGAAGTGTACTTTCATTTTCCATGAAACCCTTTGTTCCTTCCTTGCTTTGTTTGTGCATTTTGCCCAGTTCTTCAAGATGTCAATAACCTGGACACCTTCTACCAGTGACATATTTTGGTGAGCCAACCAGGTGGAAGAGATAAGCCCAAAATTTGGGATTTATTTTTCCTCCCTTTCTGCTCCGTACAGTGGCTCGCTATCACAATGGCTTTTCCCACCAAACCTGTCCTTCCTGCCAGTGTAACCACATTCCTGCACTTTTCAAGTTAGCCAACCACGTTCAGCTTAGATTGCGCAGTCCAACTCCAACCAATGGAGGCAGCACACAGTAGCACGGACAAGCCACATTAGGGATAAAAATCCCTTCCCTCCTTTGTTTGGGATGCTCTTGTGGTGACCAGACCTGCAAGAAGCACCCTTATGCAGAAGTAAATTTGCCTTGCTGAGAAATCCTTTGTTTAAGTGCTGGTTTTCTTTGCGACTTTGAGCTTTGCTTCCAACAGGACCCTTGGTGGGTCGCGCCTAACCATGGAAACAACTGCAAGTTTCTGGTGGCCAGTGAAACTAGGGGGTTTCCATGTGGAGAAGCCTGAACACAACCACCCAGTTCACTTAAGGGACCAGGGTCTTTTTCATTTTTTTCCCCTCTCTTTCTTTTTCAGTCTTTCAGCAGCTATTTCCTGCTAGCTCCTTGGAAACAGAGGGCAATTGGCTGGGATCCCTTACTGGTACTGCCTGAAGGTTTAGGAATGAATGGGAATAATTGCCCTGCCCCAAAGGGGGAAGGGCCTTTTTTTTTTTTTCAATCTTTTCCACTTGCACATGATCCCTGATCCCTAAGTGTGGTGCAGCTCAGGGCAAACTCGCACATGTTTCAGGCAACTTAAACCTTCTTTTCATATGCTAAATTCTTCCCTTATTGTACTCAACTGGCTAAGGAATAGAAGGCCAACCTGGCATCCAGTTCATGTTACAGTTCATGGCTATTCCCATAAAGCTCTTAGTATGTTCTGGAGGGGAAACCCTGCATGTGGTACCCACTAAGGCCAGAGACGTCTGGAACTCCAAGATTGAATCCCAACAGAGGATGTTCCATGGGTTCTGTGGACCCCAACCACTCCAAAGAGGATGCTCTTGGTAGAGGTTCTGAGGTCCAGTATTAAGCCCTCCTTAGAATTTTATCTTGTAGTTGCAGTGCTGCTTGGCCCCAACATTGTTTGAAATCTGGAGTTCACTGTTAAATGGGAAAGTGGACTGGCTTTGCATGTATCCAGGCTTTCATGCTGCAGTTCTAAGTAGGGGGCCTGGTTGACATGTGATGTCCTCCTTTGGTACTGTTTAGCCCCAGGTCTCTTTAGAGTCTGGGGAGGTTTGGCCTTTAAAAATCAAACTGCCAGCTGCTTTGCAGATGCTGCCGCCAAGGAAAGTCCTGTACTACTAGCCATGGTCAACCCTACCGTGTTCTTCGACATTGCCATCGACAGCGAGCCCTTGGGCCGCGTCTCCTTCGAGCTGTTTGCAGACAAGCTTCCAAAGACAGCAGAAAATTTTCGTGCTCTGAGTACTGGAGAGAAAGGATTTGGTTATACGGGTTCCTGCTTTCACAGAATTGTTCCAGGGTTTATGTGTCAGGGCGGTGACTTCACATGCCATAATGGCACTGGTGGCAAGCCCATCTATGGGGAGAAATTTGAAGATGAGAACTTCATCCTAAAGCATACAGGTCCTTGCATCTTGTCCATGGCAAATGCTGGAGCCAACACAAATGGTTCCCAGTTTTTCATCTGCACTGCCAAGACTGAGTGGTTGGATGGCAAGCATGTGGTCTTTGGCAAAGTGAAAGAAGGCATGAATATTGTGGAGGCCATGGAGCGCTTTGGGTCCAGGAATGGCAAGACCAGCAAGAAAATCACCATTGCTGACTGTGGACAACTCGAATAAGTTTGACTAGTGTTTTATCTTAACCACCAGACCATTCCTTCTGTAGCTCAGGAGAGCACCCCTCCACCCCATTTGCTCGCAGTATCCTAGAATCTTTGTGCTCTTGCTGTAGTTCCCTTTGGGTTCCGTGTTTTCCTTGTTCTCTCCCACACCTAGCTGGATTGAAGAGTTAAGTTCATGATTATGAAATAAAAACTAAATAATAACAACAACAAAAAAAATCAAACTGCCACGGAGACTGCTTTACCAGAAATTTTGGTTCTCAGCTTTCACTGGATTGTCTACTGTGGGAAAGCAAAGCCAGCAAGCTTGTATTGCTGTCTCATGGCTAAGGTTCTAAGCTATTGGATCTTCATTTATGTGTGAGTGTACATGTCTAGATGTTTTTATTTGTATGTACACTTACTGTTAAATGTTGTGTCTACCAAATTGGCTTATAAGTAAAAGAGAATTCATAAATTAAGTAAATAAGTCTAAGCAATTTTCAAGTTCACGTGACTTAAAGTATAACTTTACTAAACAAGCTAGATTTAAAAGTATTGGTAGAATAAAAATAGAAATGCCTTCGGAATTGTTTGCATGCATTTTTTTTTAAATTTTATGTTTGTTTTTGCTAGATATTTTAAAATGTCAGTGTTAATTCAAGCTGGGAGCTGCTTGGGGCTAGCCTGCCCCCGATTCTATTCAAAGTTCCACTAAGGTAAATGTGATCTGAAATCTCCCAAGCCTCCTTGCCTGGAGTTTTCCTGTGTTTCTGAACCAAACCAATGTTCATTTTACATATGTTGATTGATGTCTCAAGTTTCCCTTGTTAAAAAATTGGCCTGTCGTGGTGGCTCACGCCTTAATCCCAGCACTTTGGGAGGCTGAGGCCAGCAGATCACTTGAGTTCAGGAGTTTGTGACCAGCCAACAAAGTGAAACCCTGTCTCTACTAAAAATACAAAAAACAAATTAGCTGAACATGGTGTTGGGCACCTATAATCCCAGCTACTCAGGAGACTCAGGTAGGAGAATCACTTGAACCCAGGAGGTGGATGTTGAAGTGAGCTGAGATCGCGCCACCGCACTCCATCCTGAACAACAGAGTGAGACTCTGTCTCCAAAAATAAAAGAAAAAAAGAAAGAAATTAAGTACAATGAATAGGACAACTGTTTCAGGTAAACTTTTTGTGTAAACTGTCATTTCCAATTAAGAAAGGGTTGTTATACAGGGAAATATGTTTCTAAAATTGTGAAATTGTTCTTATCTATAAATGCCCATATCTGATAGTTCAGTATTTCTTGCTTTTTAGGATTTTACTACAGTTCTAGGTTTCTAGGTAACACGTAATTATGTATACATTATGTGCCAGAAGGGATTGTGTTATTAGTGAAAAAAAAAAAAAATTCTCTAATTCAGAGGTTGTCTAAAAGTTAGTTAAATTAAGATTTGAAAAGGTTATTTATGAAACAATGTAGTAAGGAACCATTAAGTAGTGGAGAAAGATGTGGAAAAGTTTAATAACAAAATATTATTTAAAACCTGATAGAGAATTGAAAGCATTTGGCTAATTAACATTTTCATAGTTAAAGCTCTTAGTCTTGATTAAAGTAAAAAGTAATGTAAAAATGCTTTGGGAGTTTGGCAATTCTTTTTAAATATAGTTAAACACGAAGCTGAATTTAGTGTGCAGCCAAATTTCACATACAAGGCTTGCATTGTTTCACACTGTGTTTACTATTGTGGGTGGATAGTGCTGGAGTACTTATTGGTCATGTGCCTACAGTGGATTTCTCGATTGCACAGAATGTATAATGATATTAGTGAACTTAAGGATATTGAATTGTGTATCAGGAATAAAATATTCAGTATGTGGGTTTTCTAGGGCCCTAGGTAACAACTGTAGCCTCCAGGGTAAATTGAGTAGGAAAATTCAGGGTTGGTTTTTTTGTTTATTTGTTCTTGTTTCTAAGTTTCATTCGTTTGCTGTTTATTCTCCTCTAGCTTTGCTTGTTTGTCCATCTATTTGAAACCAGGATGCTTTTTTGTTTCTAGTGGAAGGCTTTTATTTGGTTCTGTGAATAGTTATTTTGTTTCCTATGCATTTCTAGCAAGTCATCATTCATTCCATTCATCTGGAATTCCTAAGCTACCTTTGTCAGGCTGCAGAATTAATGGAACACACCAGCTTTTTATCCTTAAGCTAACTTTTTGGATTTTAGGCTTCCAGATACTTTAAGTTTGTTGAGTATACTCTTACAAATAAAATGCAAGTCATATTTGTCTCTCTGCCTAGTTTCTCCAAAATTTGTAAACCTTCTATGAATATTCTGAATTAATGGCAAAGTGTCTGTTTGCATACAGTCAAGCAGGGTTACCACGGCTGCTCGGGGAGAGAGAACCCAGAAACTTGACATGCCGGCAAAAGGGTAAGCATTTCTTACCAGTCAGTCTCTGGCCTCTTTCTCTCTGTGCAAACTGTTAATCTCCTCTGCAGCGTTTTAAATTAATTGCTTTAATAATAATAAGAGTTTAAATCAAATATTTTGTCAGAAAAGTGAAAAACTTAATGCCTTTTATTTTGTTCATGTGACTTGAGTAATCTTTGGGAAATAAAGATGATTTTAAATATTATTGATAAAATACAATTGTCTTCAAAATGTAAACATGTAATCTAAGTTATGTTCAAATGTTAGGTTTGCTAAATGCTTTATGGTCATAAACTGCTTCTTTGGCTTTAGAAAATTGTTTAACTTGCCTGCTTTTCAGCAAGGTAAGGCCTGGGGACATGTGGAGTTGCCCACGCCTCTAGCTACGCTGGAAATAGTCAAACCTTAACAGAACATAACTTACCAGGTTTTACATTAAAGTTAAAATTGCTAAGAGTCACCATTGTAAGTTAAAATTGCTAAGAGTCACCATTGTATCATGCAATTAAGACTACTAGAACAGTTTTACAAGCAAGGTGTGTGAAAACAGTAGAATGTGTTTTTATTTTATAAAAGGTTATAAAAGATTTTTATTTCTTTAAAATTTCTCAGTCACCATTTTGGCAAAGTAATAACACGGTAATTTGGAATTCCAAAATCAAACAGCAGTTTCAAAATTATTTTTCCTAATGTCTGGCTTTCTGGATGGGTCAGAGGGCCCCTGAAAACATCCAGAAAAGAAATTATTTGACATGTTTAGTTACATGGGATTGCCAAAATGATATTCAATCTTATTTAGGTTATATTTTTGTAAGTAATACTAACATATGTTCCAAAATTGCATAGGATTGCTAAAATTCTAATGTCTGAGTAATGCACTATCAATTATTTTTAACATTTAACGTGGTTATCATGTTATTATAAACAACAGAAATAACAAAATTTCCTTGTATAAAGCTACTAACCGAAGTAGAACAAAAGTTAATTAAATATCAAGAAAACACTTTCATGTTAAACCAGATAATACTGAAATTGCTTAAAATAGTTTATAACCAATGCTTGCTCTCATACTCTTGGGAAAACAAAGCTTCAGACACATTTGGTCAACTGCTTGGCCATTTAAACATTTTATAAAGGGATTTCATTCAATTGTCAGTTTCAATGCATGTTTTCTGGTTGTATAAAAGCTTCCCCATGCAAGAGGGCTGATGTCAGCAGATTATTACGCTACAGTGTATTTTCACCAGGTTAAAAAAAAAGTTTTTTATGGTTTGAACCTTCTGGAAACATCAGAGAAAGACTGTCCTTGCCATCCACACTACAACAAAACATCAGGACCTTGAAATTTGAATTCATAATCTCACAACTGAGAAAGGTCCCTCCATGCTCTTGGTGCACAGCCATTGTAAACCTTAAGGTAAAACTAACCAGGGAAATTTCTCCCAAGAAGAGAATGGCATCCTCGAAATGAACAGCTTTTCCCAAGTTCACAAATTAAGACTTCTATTTCCGTGAAACTCTTACCTTTGAATATTGTTTCTTGCTAATGCCTCTAAGAACATTAGAAGTGGAAAAGGGGTCTGCTATGTGCACTAATGGGGTGTACTTTTATTTGTTAAGGAGTTTGTAGCCAGCCTTATTTATAGATAACCTTATACTTTGATATAAAAGATGAAGACCCAACGCAGGTAAGAAACTTTAATGGTACACATGTTGCCTCATATTCAGTCAAAAACAAAGCATGAGTTTACTTCCCTTAATCCACATCATCGGTTAAAGAGAACATTGCCAAAAGGCCTTCACTATTCTAAAAGGGCATCATTTGTTAGGTCCGTTTTCCATGATTTAAAATTAAAGAAGCAATGGTTAGAAATATATCCCTCATGATAGGCTCTATAGCAAATTATATTGTAAAGTTACAATATAATTACACAACAGACTTTGAATTCTCTTGTGAAAGTTATGCTAAATAATAGAATTGGCTGAACAGAGATGTATCTGCGCAGCTGCTGGCACTTGTGGCTTATGGAGAAATACATCAAATGAAGATTATAGAAATTCAGTGTTAGGGCATTACCAAGGAGACTGCTTAAATGAGTAAACTATTTAGCTCATTCTTTGTTCTATTTGATTCTAGGAGGTTTAGTTTATGGGGTATAAGGAGCATACTCCAAACTCTTGGTATTATTCTCCCAATAGTCAAAACAATAGTGTACCTGGTGCACTGTATTACCTCAAAGGTTTTAAATGCTTGCATGCAGTCATCTCTAGAATGTCATAGGTGTCTCTTCAACTGGAAGAACAGGAGCTGAAAGAAATGTGCAACCATGAGGACTCTGTTACCTGTAAATGAGGCCTTGAGGCCAGACACCCAAAATGATGGTAACTGAGAGTGGTGCTAAAGCCCTAAGTTTTGGTCACACTCTCACCTAAGTGAGAACCTGACCAAAAAGTGGGATTTTTTAAAAAGAAATTCTGGGAGACCATTGTTTTGGACTAAGCTCATGTACTAGGCCCCAACAAACCAAGCCAAATAAAATGGAGTCACTCGTGCTAAGACTTTAAGGAAACACATACATTCTAGAACAAATCAGGTTTTGTTTTTTCTCCTGCAAATCTCTGTAACAAACATTTCTGATAGCATAGGTATCCACCCACTGAAGTCCCCATTAAATCTTTTAACCAAATTCATTTCCTTTTGCCTAGAGACCGTCAAGCTTCAGATTATCATGCAACAAAGGTTCCAGTCAGTTCCAGGTGAAGACACCACCCCTGGAAGTAAAGAAGCTACCCAGCCTCCACTGGACAGAGCAGGGTGAGTTCCGTGATCCCCAGTAGGTAGGGACTATGCCCTAAGCTAGCATGAAGCAGTTACAGAAAAAAGACCATCAGTCCCTCTGTCTCCCAGAAAGATTTATGGGGATCACATCTCTCAGGGTGAGAGATGAGGCAGGAAAATAGGGTCTGGAGGCAGGGAACATAAGGCCAATTCACACTTCAGCTATAACAGAAAATATCCTCTCCATAGGGTGTACACCATAAATGAATTTGTAACTTTACTTCATCCTCTCCATTTACATAGGATGTACCCAAAGTGATGAATGGAATCCTCTTGGGGGTATTTAAACTCCCCAAAATTATTGACTAGGGCCTTTGAGCCCCTATGCTCAGGCCTGCTCCCACACTGTGGAGTATACTTTCATTTTCATTAAAACCCTTCATTCCTTCCTTGCTTTGTTTGTGCATTTTGTCCAATTCTTTGTTCAAGACACCAAGAACCTGGACACTTTCTGCCAATAACAAAAAGAAAAACAATGCCATTATTAATCCAACAAAAATAAAGTAATTCTGAAAGAGTGTCATTCTCCACGTAGAAATGTACAACGTACATTGCCAGAAAATGCAAACATCAACTTGCTTTAACCCCCACTTGCGTTAATT
Source organism: Chlorocebus sabaeus (assembly GCF_047675955.1). Classification (NCBI taxonomy): domain Eukaryota; kingdom Metazoa; phylum Chordata; class Mammalia; order Primates; family Cercopithecidae; genus Chlorocebus; species Chlorocebus sabaeus. Next base: position 42,665,282 of record NC_132913.1, read on the forward strand.
CAATTGAAAAAATAATAAAGGAAAAAGTCCAACTATCAAAAGGTAAATTTGATGAGTTATTTTTAATTCGACAAGTTTATTATTATATTATTATTTAATAATATAGAAGTGAAGTTTATAATTAAGAGCCAAATGAACAGAGCTGAAAATTAGAGGTGGGACAAAGTAATGTTCTTTTTTCAACATAAACTTTTAAGTACTATTTGAGTTACTTTGAAAAATTGGTTATATATATGTGTGTGTATATATATATTTCAAATGATTAATATCAAATACATATCTGTATCCAAATATAACTATATGTAACTTTGTACATATATATGTGGACACATTTGCACAGATTCATACACACACACAAACACATACATACACACACACACACGCTTACAAACATACACCAATGCTGAAAGGTATACTTTCCACTGTTGGAATTGTTATGATGGTTTTGTTTCTATACTAGGCAGCCAGGCTGGCAGCTGCTGTTTGAATTTGCAGAAGTGAAAGTTCATCATGATGTGGGTCTTGTTTGTTCTGCCCTGAGTCATTCGTGTGGCCCTTTTAGTTATGCAAATATGGGGCAAGTAAAAACTCATTGTCCTGAGATTAGGATGTAACAAAACTTTTTTTTTTTTTTTCTCGTATGATTTAGCAAGAAACACCACTATGCAGAGCTCAGAGATAGGTAGAGACTGAACCTATTTTCACAGTAACTCTTGAGACATTCTTGTCCAGGGAGCAAGCAAGAAATTGCAAGTCTCAAATAAAAGTTTTGTTGATGAGAACAAAAATCTGGACAAGTGATTTACCCTTAATATCCTAAGAGCTTGTTGGTTGGAACTGATTTGGGCCCAGTTTATGGCTAATGCTAGAAACTCTTCCAGATTACTGGCCCACGGGTAACAATGTTAGAACTTAAAAAAAAAAAAGTTAGCTAAAGTGAAGTATTAATATAACCTTGGTGCTCAGCTTGAAATCATAACTGGGAAATCCAAATTGTGAAACAAAGTTATGCCAGCAGTGTTAACAAACGCCACCCATTGATGTGTGCAGAATGAATCTCCAAAAGCTCCCTTGTGTGGCTGCAAGAAATAACTGCAGTGGTGAACCAATTAAGATTCTACTTCTTGGGCTAGGAACAGTGGCTCACACCTGTAATCCCAGCACTTCGGGAGGCCGAGGCAGGAAGATCACTCGAGGTCAGGAGTTCAAGACCAGCCTGGCAAACATGGAGAAAACCTGTCTCTACTAAAAATATGAAAATAAATTAGCCAAGTGTGGTGGCAGACACCTGTAATCCCAGTTATTCAGGAGGCTAAGGCACAAGATTCACTTGAACCTGGGAGGTGGATGTTGCGGTGAAGCGAGATGGCACCACTGCACTCCAGCCTGGGCAACAGAGTGAGACTCTGTCTCAAAAAAAAATAAAAAATAAAAGAAGAAGAAGAAGAAAGATTCTACTTCTCTCAGTCTGGCAATCAGAAAAAAGAAAAAAATTATTTCCCTCTACCATGAATAACTGATAGGGTCTTTGCTCAACTTGAGGTGCTGGAGAGGCCTCAAGAAAATGATTGTGGAAGTTCTGCTAACAGGCATTGTGGGAATAGAAGTTAACAGAAAAAATGAAAATTAATTGAGAAAATGATATGAATGCATGTGCAATTTGATAGGGTAGGTTCCATTATTTACATATATGAAAACATAGAGTCATGTGTTCCTTTGTTCTTTATGTCAATTTATCCTCTCTAGCTACCACTTTAGCAACTCAAGTATATAGACATTCCATGGATACTGTTCTTGTTCCAAGTCATACATTTCTGAAATGTCTTCCTTAATACCACTGACTCTCCTTTCTTCTAATCACAATAGTCAATCTTGGAGCCTCTTTCTAACCCAGAGTCAGCGTTTTTTTTTTCTATAAGGGGTCACATAGTAAACATTTTATGCTTTTTATCTATAAGGTATCGTTGCAAACACTCAACCTCCCATTTTAGCAGAAAAGCAGCCATAGATAATTGTAAATAACTAGGCATAGCTGTGTTCCAAGGAAATTTTAATTAAAAAACAGATGTCTGGTCACATCAGATTTGGCCTGTGAACCACTGTTTGTAAGACGTAAAAGTCTCATAGGAAATTTTCTTCCAGGCCTGGAAGGAACACATCTTACTTTCACCCATATACCACTGGCCAGAAATCCCGATTGCAGGAGAAACTGAGATATGTACTCTTCTTGTGTGTCCAAAAGTAGGAAAGAGGATTAGAGGTTGTCCAGCCAGGCTCTGTCACTAAATTTAGTTGAAACTGCTTATTTACTCTACAGTGTCATTTCTAAAGAGAATTTGGGGACCTATAACTATTTGAAATTTTCAATAATCTCTGGTGTTTGTGGACATAATTTTTTGTGTAATTCAACAGAAATTAAACTCAATATCTTCCTAAGATACAAGCGTGATGTAAAGCACTTTTTTTTTTTTTTTTTTTTGAGATCGGGTCTCACTCTGTCACCCAGGTTAGAGTGTAATGGAACGATTTCAGCTCACTGCAGCCTCCCAGGTGCAAGGAATCTGAGTCAACATGAAATAATTCAAACTCACGACCTCAAAAATATTATAAAAATAAAACAAATCCATAAGAAAGTTGGAAGTTTCAAAACTAGATCAGCAAAACATAAGAAGGTTCTTTATGACTAAGATTTGTTTCAGGGAAGACGGGCAGCAAGGGTGCTGACTAACACTTTTATTACCAACACCAAAGATTCCAAGGTCAAACAAAGAATAAAGAAAAGAAAAAAACAACAGGTAAGAAAATTAAATCTCTGCCTTCTTGTGACCACTATTTTAATAATTACTAGAGTATTAATTAAGTTCTTCTATCTGGGGACCACATTACATAAATTGATAGAAAAGCTTGCATATCATGGGGAAAAAGTTCCAATCCTTAGTTCACCTTAAACTCTCCTGTATACATCTGGATCCTGCATGTGCTCATTTGGATCAAAAGATGTCACAGCTTAAAAGACCGTGTGTTACATCCTGAATAGCAGCTGTAGATGTCTGAGATCCATTCTAGTTAGGCAGCTTCCCTCAAAAATAAAACATGGGATGAGAGCTTCTCACCACGCACTCATTAAAGGGTAAACTTTCTTGGGCTGAGAGTCATGTCAATCATCGTTTTCCTGCAAACCCAAAGCTGCCTTTTTCTCTGTTAGAAGCTGTTATCATCTTCAAAGCCATATCAAAACAGTGTTTGTTCTGTGCTTTGATTTCACCCACATGGTGAATTCAAAGAAGACTTGAGAGTGTAGAGAGACTATTTCAGAGGTCTGAGCATTTGTCTTTCCATGTTTGTAAACGTGATTTAAGTGCCCGATGTCTAACAAAACCCTTTAAATGTAGTGGAATTTTTTCTCATCAAAACATTCCAACTTCTGTATTTCAAATGTGTGTATTCCTGCGATCTTCTAATCTTAAATGTAAAACCCCTTAAGGTTTGTATAATGGCAATATAACGGTAATTCACCTCAGAGTTAATTTTCCTTTTTACCCTGATGCAGTCCAACAAAAACAAACAAAAAAGCTGTTTTTGACTGACAATTTCTAAATATCTGGCACAAATAACCAATTTTTCTTTGGGAAAAGAAAAGTCATTAGGAAGATAATGTTATAAGGTGCATTTTGCATTGAGGATATTTGACACCATTCACCGGAGATAAACAGATGCATGTGATTTACATATGAAAACCTATCAGATAATGCAAAAATTTGTATGTGAAATGCTTCATTCACTGAATTAGCCTATGGTAATCTTTCATTATATGAAAAAGAAAATGATTACTAAAAATGTCTAAATAAATATTAATGTGGTTATATTGTTTTTAAATACATAAAATATTTAAAGAGAACAATATGCAGGGAGAATCATTTAAAGGTACAGTTGCTATTTTTACTTCAAAGAGCAAATAAAGAAGACACAAAATTAAATTTGATGATGAGCTGAAAAACATGATTTCAAAACGTTGTCTCTTGTATCATTTTAAATGATGGGAAAGAAGAAAAAACGGATAAATGAATATGCTAAACATGAGAAACATTTTATTTTTTGACTGAGTTAAAGCAATTGTGAATATGCTCAAACTTTGATAACAATATTCCTTCTCTGCTGAGGTCAGAATAATACCAAGTTTTTAGTAGGTAGTGATTCTGTATTTTAAATATATTTTTCCCTTTTCTAGTAGCTAGCAACATTTTTAAGTGTTTAAAAAATCAGATAGCACAAAAACTGAAATAGTTTTGAACATGGCATTTAATCCACAACCAATTCCTCAAAAGAAAAGTACAATTTGCCAATATGATATCATTTATTATGTCCTAAATGAAGTCATTGCCCTCTAGCTATTTACTAACCACTTAAGTGGTAGAGCAAAGATGACACAGGATTTTTCTCAGTAAGGTTGCCAGCTGGAGACCTCTGACCAGTGATGCCCCTGCCCAGGCAGATGGCTTAACATTAACAACTTTGTCAGCCCCATTGCCCCACTCCAGCCCACAACTCTGAGGCTGTCTTGGCCCTGCTGTTGTTTCCCATCATGCAGGGAAGTTTCCTTCCACTGGCAGAGAGCAGAGGACCACAGTGTTACTGCCCTCTTTGTACCCACATTTGGTGGGTCTCAAACTCTTGTCCCACATCCAAGAAGAATGAGGAAATGCTGACACTTGAAGGGTGAGGAGGGTGGAGAAGAATTTTATTGTGCAACAAAACAGCTCTCAGTGGACAGGGCATGTGAGGGTAGTCCCCACCTGAAGTTGGGTGGATTCTCTCCCAGTGTGGCTGGATCCAGGGTTTTTATGGGCTCAGAATGGGGGTGGGGGGTGCATGCTGATTGGTTTGTGAGTATGCAAAAAAAAAAAGGCTAAAATAAAAGCACCACTCAAAGGTGGGTACAACAGTGTAGCAAACCAATTAGGGAAGGATAGGTGTACGTAAAATAGATGAAGGGTGGGGATCAATCAGAGGAAAGCATGCCAAACAGGAAGAAAGGTTCTCAATCTGGTCCATGAACTTACCCAAGATTTGTAGCTTGGCTTCCAACTGTCTTCGACTTGAAGGTCGGGTTTCACTGGGGACCCTCCCATCTCTGCCTAGGATTTGTCTGACTCCTGTTGCAATCAAAGACACATAGGAAGCAAATTAGAATGGTAAATGTATTATAAAAAAGTAGCAGTTATTATTGATAAATTGTCCATACTTTTTAAGAGATGCACAGCAAAAGACATCAGGTGAGAGATACTCTCTCGGATTTGTTTTATGTAATTCACCAAAAACTAACACGGCAGAAATCAGGAGAGAGAAAGTAATAGTGAGAGAGCCACAACTGTAGGAGTTAGAGAATAATGGCAGCAAAATTTTGATTAAAGACTGAATCTGGTAACAGGTAAAGAGATAGTCATTTACCTTCCTCTTTACCTTGGTGCTCTTTGAAACTTTCACATAATAAAATGTTTTTTAAAAGTTGTACTCTCATCTGTCAGATATACTAAAGTATATAGTGAGTATATCCCTTCAATTATTTGAAAGAGAAGTGTTGTTCAGCCTGGTTCATAAATATCTCTTTAGAAGTAACGTCTATAATCTTTACTGTGCTATGTTTTATTATTACTATTATTTTTGAGATGGAGTTTCACACTTGTTGCCCAGGCTGGAGTGCAATGGCATGATCTCAGCTCACTGCAACCTCTGCCTCCTGGGTTCAAGTGATTCTCTTGCCTTAGCCTCCTGATGAGCTGGGACTACAGGCATGCGCCATCACGCCCAGCTAATTATGTATTTTTATTAGAGACAGGGTTTCTCCATGTTGTTCAGGATGGTCTCGAACTCCTGACCTCAGGTGATCCACCCACCTCATCCTCCCAAAGTGCTGGGATTACAGACTTGAGCCACCACCCCCGGCCAGTGTACCATGTATTTTTATGACGGACGATAAACTAGTAACGCTGATGAAAAGCACTGTGGAGTTTCTTAAATTTGCTTTACACTTTCCTGCCCCTCCCCCACTTCCCTTCTTCCTCAGTAAAAATAGGCTCTAATGATGTGTAAATTAGCCAAGTCTCTGCCTTAACCTTGTTTTAATGCTACTTTATTAATGTATGTGAGTAAGAGAGGAGGAAGTCCTATACTTATGTATACAGATGTGGGAGAAGAGACTCTTATTTCCTTAATCTCTTTATATATATAAAGTTGCTTTCTCTCAATATTCGCTAGCAAAGATATTCATTCTCCTTTATTTGCTAGGCATATATATATATTTAAAAATCATTAATGATTTTATTTTGGATTATATCCAAATTTGTCATATCTGTTACTTTATTGTGTTTAGAAGTACTATTTCAACTGTAAGATAGTATTAAGTATCAACTCTAGGATTGCTTTTCCCAAACTTAAAGCCCTTTTATGACCATAAATAGGTTATAGAAGAGTCAGTAATACCCCTTGGTTCTTAAATATTGACTCCTGTAAGATGTCATTAATCTGTAGTAATTGGAGGAAGCTTAATCTCAATTAAGAAAAAAAGTGTGAAGGTATATTATTTTAAAAAGGAACAGAGTTCTATTATTTCAAGTAGGTACATTAACTCACATTAAACTAACAAAGTGTTATCCAATACACATCCTTGACTTGATTTAATGGTTTGTAATTAGCATATCAATTGTGTGGAAATGGATCCTTCTAAAGTGCTTGAAGGTGCTTAGAAAGTTTATTCTACTAAGTATTTTCAAGGATCCTCTTGCAATCTTATTTACATTATTAATTTACTCTCTTTAAAAAGAAAGAAATGTATCAAGGCAAAAATAACATTCCTGGCAGCTTACGGTCAATTAATGAATTCTGTATTAGTCAAATACAAATTGTTAGAGTTTTGTCTATTAGTTATAACCTAATTATCATCTCAAAGTTTGCTCAAGTTTGTTGTATTTTTCTCCATCTGTAAAGGTGATTTATTAATGGTAGAGAAAATATTTCTTACTGATTCTGTTATTTTCCTAGTAGAACGGCTTTATGTGGTTTCCTTGCAAGTAGCATGTATTATTAGAGAGACAGTCACTAGATGAGATATCGTTATACAAAATACCAGAGATACTGAAAAACAGGGAACTGTATTTGAATTCTGTCCTTCCAAAGAATTTATATTAATGCCTATTACAGTGTCGGATATATTAAGTTAATACATCTATATTGGAAAACTAATTCATTTTTAGTTTCCGGACCAGAAAAAACCTCACGAATCATTTTCCATCATGCTTGTATTTGCTAATCTGTCATTCAATGTAGTATACGTTCTTTTACATTTTATTTTGTGCTTCATTCTACTTTAAAATAAAGAATTTGGCCAGGCGCAGTGGCTCATGCCTGTAATCCCAGCACTTTGGGAGGCCAAAATGGGCAGATCACGAGGTCAGGAGCTCAAGACCAGCCTGACCAACATGGTGAAACACCATCTCTGCCAAAAATACAAAAAAAACCAGTTAGCCGGGCGTGGTGGTGGGCGCCTGTAATCCCAGCTACTCAGGAGGCTGAGGCAGGAGAATCACCCGAACCCGGGAGGCGGAGGTTGAAGTGAGCCAAGCTCGCACCACTGCACTCCAGCCTGGGCAACAGAGCGAGACTCCATCTCAATAAATAAATAAATAAATAATTCAAGTATTTTAAAATATAAACTAGAAAGTTAAAGTCAGCCAATTCTCAATAAGTGAGAGAAAGAAGTAAAATTGGATTTCAACATTGGAAGGAAGATTTTTGTTTACTTCTATTAACTTCTTTGTAGTAAGGCAGGGTTAACTTAATTATTTATGAGCCTTTCTTAAACATCTAACATCAATCTTGGCTTCTCAATAACAACAGATACTATAGCCATAGAATGGCCTGTTCTTTGGATTGACAGCCTTTGTTTAGAGTTTTTCTTAAGTTTTGCATGATTTCCTTCTTTCGAACAGTCTATTCTTCTTCTCTCCTCATCGACTAATGAGAATAATTGGTGGTTGTCTTCTATCACCTTTTTATGTATTTGTAGATAAATATCACAGTATCCCTTTAGTATACTCATTTGACAGACATGCCCTGCTCTTTTAACCTTTCCTCATAGTTCTTATTTTCCAAATATTTCATCAATTCTTTCTTCTGAACTCTTCAGTTTGTCCATTTTTTTTCCCCAAATGTATCACTACTGTATATATGTTTATGTGCATGTGTGTGATAATGAATAATGCCTTAAGGTAAGTATTGTTTAATCTGCTTTATTTCCAGTAAATATGATTATGTGTATTCACATATTTGTTATTCCTTTTAGTTTCTTTTATGCTGATTTGTTTTCCTGTTTGAAACATTTATGTTCAGATTAACAAATTTAGTTATGGAAATATTGAGCAATAAATAAGTGTGAAGTGTGGTAGATCTAAACTTTATATCTTTTTTTGCTCTTATGACCTACTTACAAGTAGAAAACATTAATTTTGGACAAAATACTTACACGTAGAATTTTTCCTGTTTTGAATTTATATGTTAACAACTGATGGAATTAGATGATCCTTATTTAGCTCTTCACTGCCATAGAGCAATTCTGAGCACTTTTAAATAATTTATTGAATGTTTTGTTGCAGAGCTTCTGTGTTCTCAAAATTATATAAATCATATAATTGAGAGAAGAGGTGCATGAATTTAGTTTGTCTAAAGAAAATGTATATGCCTGTTGTATAACACAAAGGTGTCATGGCAATATGATACTAACAACAATTTTACTGAGTATTTACTTAAGCAAAGAAAAAAATCAAATGTCTTCTTACATTGCACTCCTTACATTTATTTTGTTTGCACACGTTTGAGAATGAAGTTTGAGGCCAAAAATGTTCCTTTACCAAAATAATATGTTCTGATTAAATTCAGTGTGGAGAAATAAAATTATTTGATTAATTGATGCCCAGTTTCATTTTAATACACACGACCCCTCCCTGCAAAAGAGAAAGTATTGATATTTTAAAATATGTTACTTCTTTCCTGAAATAACTCAAAAACCACAAAACAAAATTTCTTTAAGAAATATTGATCCTCTGACAATTGAGGCAATTTATAATGATCCCTCCAAGTGTTTACAGAGAGAATTTTGGAATCAATATTATAATGAATAAGGAACCATGTAAATCGGCTTATATTTTGGAATACCTATACAGACAGTGGTTGGAGAACATGGTTCTTCAAGTTATAGATTCAGGTTCTTTTTTGCCCTCAAATGTTTGTTTAAATTCATGCCTTAAAAACTGAAGGTGCTAAAATGATTGTTTTATCCATCTGTATTATACTTACTGGGTTATGTTAAATATAAATATTCAAAAAGGTGAAATTATGACCCTTGGCTTAGTCCATTGGGCTGCTTTAACAAAATACAGATGGACTTATGATGGTATTACATTTCAATAAACCTGTAATTTGAAAAAACCATGTTAAAAATGCATTTAGTACACTTAACTTACCAAACATTGTATCTTAGCCTGCCACTGTTAAATGTGCTCAGAAAACTTATACTAGCTTATAGTTGAGCAAAATTATCTAAAATAAAGCCTTTTAAAATAATACAGTATTAAATGTCTCATGTAATTTTTGAACACTTTACTAAAAGTAAAAAACAAAACAGTTGTGTGAGTACTCATATTTAGTCAGGTTTCTACAGAATGCATATCCTTTTGCACCATGATAAGTCAAAAATTTAAGTTGAACTATTGTAAATCAGAGCTCGTCTCACCATAAACTGGGTATTTTATAAACAACAGAAGTTTATTTCTCAGAGTTCTGGAAGCTGGGAAGTTCAAGATCAAGATTCAGTGACTGGTAAGAGTGTGCTTTCTCATAAATGGCACCTTTTTGCTGTGTTCTCCCATAGTAGAAAGGGCAAGACAGTTCTTTGGGGCATTTTTCATTAAGGTGCTAATCCCGTTCTTAAGGGCTCCCTTATGTCCTAATCACCTCCCCAAAAGTTCTGCCTTCTAATACCATCACCTTGGAAGTTAGATTTCAACATACAATTTTGGGGGGACACACATATTTAGACCATAGCAACTCTCATATAAATATAAATTTAGCACAAAAAAAACAGGCTTTAGTCAACTCCTTAATTAATGAAGGAACTAGTAAGCTATTAAAAGAAGTTCAAAGATTTTGAGGATTATGTGTGTGTGCGTGCATGTGTGTAAGATCAGAAACACTAACAGGTGCAAAACTGATTAATATTTTAAGGATCTATTAAATGTAGTGTTTGGGGTCATAATTTTTTAATGTGTTCTTCTGTATTTTAATATTGTTTTATTTAATTGGCAAATAATAATTATACATATTCACAGGGCAGAAAGTGATGTTTGATACACAAATGTATAGCGATCAGGTCAGGATAATTGGCCATATCCACAATTTGAAACATTTATCATTTCTTTGTTTTTGGTACATCCAATATCTCCCTGTTAACTATTTGAAACTTTGTATTTATTGTTAACTATACTCATCCAAAAGTGGCATAGAACACGAGAACTTATTTCTCCTATCTAGTTGTAATTTCATGTCCTTTAACAATACTTTTCTTATTCCTTGTTTTCTCCTAGTAGGATGCTTCTAGTTTCATCTGTTCTACCTTTTCCTTCCAGGAGCTCAACACTTTTTAACTTTCAGGTAAAAGCAAGAGCGTGCAGTTTTTGACCTCTTGTTTATGGCTTATTTCACTAAATGTAATGTTCTCCAATTCCATGCATGTTGCCACGAATGAAAGAATTTCATTCTTTCTTTTAATGACTGATTTGCATTTCATTGTATATCTACCAATTTCTTTATTCATTTATTTGTTGTTAAACACCTAGGTTGATTCCATATCTTGGCTCTTGTGAATACTGTTGCAATAAACATGGAGGTGCAAACGTCTCTTCAATATAATGATTTCCTTTCCTTTGGATAGATTTCCAGTAGTGGGATTGCTGGGTCATATGATATTTCTATTTGTATTTTTTTGAGAAAGCTCTATATTGTTCTTCATAATAGCTATGCTAGCTTACATTTCCACCAGCAGTGTCTAAGAGTTCCCTTTTCTCTGTATCCTTGTTAGCATTTGCTATTTTTGGTCTTTTTGATAATACCCATTCATTCTAGCTGAGGTGAGATGATACCTCATTGTGGTTTTGATTTGCATTTCGTTGATTATTACTGATGTTGAGCATTTTAAAAATATATTTATTGGCAATTTATATCTTTTTTAAGAAACGTGTGTTCAGATCATTTGCCCATTTTTTAATTGGAGACTTTTTTGCTGTTGAAATGTTTGAATTATTTGTACATGCTGGTCATTAATGCCTTGCTAAATGAGTAGTTTAAAAATATTGTTTTTCCCCATTCAAGAGGTTGTCTTTTCACTCTGTTGATTGTTTCTTTTGCTGTGCAGAAGCTTTTTAGTTTGACATAATCCCATTTGTTTATTTTTGTTTTCGTTGCCTGTGTTTTCGAGGTCTTATTCATAAAATCTTTACCCAGACCAATGTCCTGAAGTGTTTCCAATACATTTTTGTCTGTTAGTTTGAGGATTTTGGGTTTTATATTTAGGTATTTGATGCGTTTTGAGTTGTTTTTTGTATAGGGTTAGAAGTGGGAGTCCAATTTCATTATTTTGCATGTAGATATCCTCTTTTCCCAGAAGCATTCATTGAAGAGACTGTCTTTGCCCCAGTGAATGCTGTTGGCACTTTTGTCAAAAATCAGTTAGATGGAGATACTTAGATTAATTTCTGAGTTTGCGATCCTGTTCCACTGGTCTATATGTCTGTTTTTATGTCAGTGTGTTGCTGTGGGTTACTACAGCTTTGCAGTATATTTTGAGGTCTGGTAGTGTGACACCTTCAGCTTTGTTCTTTTTGCTGAGAATTGCTTTGGCTCTTTGGGGTCTTTTGTGACTCTATAAAAATTTTAGACAGTTTGTTTTATTTCTGTGAAGAATGTCGTTGGTATTTTATAAGGCTTTTCTTGAATCTTTAGGTTGCTTTGGGTAGTATTGCCATTTTAATGATATTATTTCTTCAGATCCATAGGAAGAGCATGAGATGTCTTTCCATTTGTTTGTACCCTGTTTAATTTACTTAATCAGTGTTTTGTAGTTTTTCCTATACAGATTTTTGCCTCTTTCGTTAAATATATTCCTAGTTATTTTATTTTTTTTGGAGCTATTGTAAATAGAATTTCTTTTTGATTTCTTTTTTAGCTAGTTCATTGTTCATATGTAGAAGCACTACTGACTTTTGCTTATTAACCTCGTATTCTGCAACTTGACTGAACTTGTTCATCAGTTTCGAGAGTATTTTGGTAGGGTCCTTAGGATTTTCATATAGAAGATCATATTGTTTGTAAAGAGGGAAAATGTGACTTCCTCTTTTTCAGTTTAGATGCATTTTATTTTTTTCTCTTGCATGATTGTTCTGGTTAGGACTTCCAGTACTATGTTAAATAAAAGTGGTAAAAGTGGCGTCCTTGCCTCGTTCAGGTTCTGAAAGCTTTTTCCCAATTCAGTAAGATATTAAGTGTGGATTTGTCATACATGGCACTTTTTACATTGAGGTACTTTTATAGTTAGTTCACTAAAAGTTTTTATCACAAAAGATGTTGAATTTTATTAAAAGCTTTTTCTGTATCTATTGAGATGATCAATATGAAGACTTTTGTCCTTCATCTCAGTGACGTTATGTATGTCATTTATTGATTTGCATATGTTGAACCATCCTTTCATTGATTGTCTTTTCTGTATGTTGTTGGATTTGGCTTGCTAGTATTTCGCTGAGGCTTTCTGCATCTATTTTTATCATGTTGCATCCTTATCTGGCTTAAGTAGCAGGATTATTCTGGTCTTGTAGAATGAGTTAGGAAGAATTTCCTCTGCTTCAATATTTTGGAATAGTTTAGAAGAATTTGTATTAATTCTTCTTTAAAAGTTTGGTATAATTCAGCCTGTGAAGCCATCCAGTCCAGAACTTTTCTGTGTTGGCAGACTTTGTATTACTACTTCAGTTTCATCACATGTTACTGACCTGTGCAGGTTTTCCGTTTCTTCCTGGTTCAATCTTGGTACATTGTGTGTATGCAGGAAAGTATCCATTTCCTTTAGGTTTTCAAATTTATTGGCATATAGTTGTTAATAATAGTCTCTGATGATCCTTTATATTACTGTGATATCCATTGTAATATTTCTTTTTTTTTGTTTGTTTCTGATTTTATTTATTTGGGTCTTCTCTCTTAGTCTTGTTAACTTTTACAGGATAGAAATCAATTGTATCTCTCTTGGGTAAAATTACTTTGCATTTCTATAGATAAAAATTACTTGCATTACTATCAGTTTCCTACAGCTTGATTTGTGGAGCTGGCCCCACAGATATATAAACTAACCTAGTTAATAGAAAGATGATCAAAAGTACACATATATAGAGCCATATAATTCCCAGAGAATTCAATAGCAAATGTCAAGTGCTCCACTCCACCCAATACTTTTCTTTTTCTTTTCTTGTTTTGCCTATTTTCTTAGCCTGGACAATGTTTCATGGCAGTTGTCAAATACATAGTTGGACTATGCAAAATAATTCCATGTTTAATAATCCCCATCGACACCCTCTCCAAAAACTTTTCTTCATTTAAAGTGGAAAGTAGTTTGGCATAAAATTTCAGAGCCAGAGACATTTTGTATGATTCTATATTGGTTTCTCTGTGTGTGTGTGTGTCATTTTTTCTTTTTGCTGTTCTCACAATAAAATTATGTTGAGCAAATTATTCTTTATGACTTTCCATTGAGTTCATCCTATGCATCTCAATATCTTCACCCACCTCTCTATCCGATGAATGATATTCCTGAATTATGTTTCGCTTCTTGCTGTACCAGTCAGCAGCACCAATTTGGAGATCCTAGAAAATTAAAATATCATGTCCTACAACGCTTATTTATGCTATGAGTTAAATTTTTTCTGGGATCAGACATATGACCAGTGTCTAAAAATTTATCCCATACATTTCTATATCATTATTTTATATTTTCTTTTTACACCTCTTACCACTTTTCCCCTCTAACCATCATAGCCACCTTTAACTCTCCCAAGTGTGTTACTGACTTATCTACTCCTACAATTGGGAAACTGATTCAGGGTAATAGCTTAAATTCAGCTAAATCCAACCTATAATCCTGCTCTGGCTTATGTTCCTGTCACATTTCCCTACTTTCTTTTTATTGCAGAAAGTCTCTTATAACCGTTGAATCTTATAGCTAAATAAAACTAGCGGAAAGTTAGCCTATACTCCAACAAGTAGCAATCACTAACATCTACTGTGGTAGGCGGAATAATGACTACCCACCTCAAAGATTTCCACATCCAAATTCCCAGAACCTGCGACTTTGCTAACTTTTGTACAAAAGAGACATTGCAGATGTGATTGAACTAAAAGTTTTGAGATGGAGAGATTATCCTAGATTACCAGGGGCGTTCAATGCAATCACAAGACTCTTGAAAAAAAAGAAGAATCAGAGTCAGAAAAGAAGACAAAAGTAAAGGGGTGTGTGTGTGTGTGTGTGTGTGTGTGTGTGTGTGTGTGTGTGCATATGTCTGTGTGTGTGAGAGAGAGAGAGATTTGAAGATGGAACTTTTGGAGAGGAAACAATTCTTCTCTACCCGTTCAGTGTCTCCAGCTGGGCTAGAGTTAACCTGACATAAAATAGATTAACAGGAGGAAAGCATACAAGTTTAATAAATTTTTACATGTACTTGAAAGCCTTCACAACAGAATGAATACCTGAAGAAGTGATTAGAGCATAAAGTTTTTATAACTTTTAGATAAATGATAAATTTATGAAGAAATAAGAAGACAAAGGAGTTGGGGTGAAGGGCAGTGAATTATGAGGAATTGGCTAGGAGATGTATGAGGTGATGGGGCTAGGGTAAGATCAGGATTATTTTAGTAAGTGTGTTTGTATACATTCGTTTCATCCTCAACCCTCAGTCTTTGGTGATAGCATGGTCTCTTCTCAGTGCGCCTTTCTAATAGGAAGTTTTATGGCCTGTTCTTAGGTATAAAGAAGCAGATCAAAGAGCCTGTCCTGTATCTACTGTTTCTCAAGTGACTTCAGCTAAAAATCAAAATGCCAAAGCAGCACATTTTGGGATGGCGTGTCCTTAACTCTTCACTAACCCTACACTGCCAGCCTTGAAGTTGGAGGACAAGGTCATGAGTCAAGGAATGCAAGGAGGCTCTAGAAGCTGGAAAATGTAAGGAAACACAATTTTCTCCCACTATCTCCAGAAGGAACACAGCCGCACCATTACTGGATGCTCTTTTAAGCCACCAAGTTTGTGGTCATTTGTTAGAGCTGTAATAAGAAATTGATACTGGGGTCAAAATTTGAACACATATAGTAACAGGAAATCACCATTTTCTAAAGCAATGTGTTCCATTATGTCTACAAATACAGGAAATTCTTTAAATTGAGCTGAATTCTGATGTAAATGTTAAACTTCTTCCTAAACTGGCAACTACCCACTTGGTGTCATTAACTTCACACCCAATGCCTGCACCTTTCCAGAGTGCAGCTATTTTGTATGTCTTACCATTGTTTTCTCAGCCTTCCAATTCAAAACAAAACAAAACAAAACAAAAACTTCTATGTTTGTAATTTTTTCTTTGTAAGAATCGTGGTGTTCTATATACCCAGTTTTCTGTTGTTTTCTTTGTTTCCGTTTCCACTATCCTGGTGCAAGCATCTTCCTTAGGCTTTGTCACTATGCTAATCTCTGAACTCTTCACCTTGTCTTTAGTCTGAGGCTTCTCCACAATTCAGTCTATGTGCTGCGGCCAGGAATGTCCTAAGTCACTAATTGCAAGTCATTACCTTTCTTAAAGCATATTTTCCCTGTTGCAAGATCCCCATTGCTTATAAGATATTAAGCTTTTCTACCTAACTCTAGGGTGCCCGTGTAATATCCCCTGTGTGGCTGGCTTCACAGGCATGTGGTTTGTGCGGTGGGCAGAACCCCACACTTAGAAGTGCTTGCTGAATACTCTGCTGTCACTGTCTTGAAATTCTTAATTTTGGAAGAAACATCCAGCATTTCCATTTTGCACTGGGCCCCCAAATGATGTAGCTTGTTCTGCCCCAGTTTATCCATATTTTATTCTGTAATCCCATGTTAGTATCACCTTATTTCAGGAAAGCAAGCATGCTTCTTGTCCATGGAATCTACTCTCTTTAGGTCAATTCTTGTATCTTAACTGTTGCTATTTTCTTCCCTGGAATGCTCTTGCTCCTTCATGTCATAGGCCCAGCTCAAGGACTATGATTGTGCCAATAGTAAAGCACTGTACATAATCTGAGCAATTTTTTTTTTTTTTTTTTTTTTTTTTTTTTGAGACAGCGTCTCACTCTGTTGCCCAGGTTGGAGTGAAATGGTGCGAGCTTGGGTCACTGCAACCTCCGCCTCCAGAGTTCAAGCAATTCTCCTGCTTCGGTCTCCTGGTTAGTTGGGATTACAGGCGCACACCACCACACACAGCTAAATTTTGTATTTTTAGTAGAGATGAGGTTTCATCATGTTGGCCAGGCTGGTTTCGAATTCCCGAACTCAGGTGATCTGCTCACCCAGGCCTTCCAACGTGTTCGGATTACAGGTGTGAGCCACCGCAACTGGCCTAGCCTATGCTTCTTAAAAATTATTTCTTTTTCTTGCTCCTTACCTTCTTCCTCTCCTTCTAGTTGACCTTATCAAATAAACTTTATCTGCTTTCTTCCACTTTCACTAATTTTTCTTCTTTGGATTTATTTTGCACATGACTGTTCTGTAATTACTTCATAAACTTCATCAGTGTCTCCCTATCTATGTCAAAATTTTGTAAAGACAATAACCTTGTCTTGCCCTATTGTGTATGCACTCACCTCAGAGTGAGGATAGAACTCCTGTGTACAAGTAATGCTTATTTGCTAATGCATTAACCATCTACCAATATTTTTCTTGCCACTAAATAACCTAAAAATAAGGGAAGCTGCTTATAGGAAAGATGAGCCAGTAAGCCCAGGAAAGTCATTTACTTGCTTAACTCCCACAAAATTATATTAATTCCTGATTTCTTCTGCATTAAAAAGAGTAAATAGTTTTTTAGCACCTGTCATTGAAACATAATGACTATTTTTTTTTCCTTGAAGCCATAAGATTCCCCAAATCCACTTAAAGGTGAATTTGTATATTCTTTTGAATATGAGGAATTACATTTATCTATTTGCCAAACATAACAAAATGAATGATAGGTTTATATAAAAGTTTAAACATAATATATGTACATACATGTTCACACATACTACACAATTGTGGCTATGGCAACAAAATTTAAGTGGGATAGCTCTTCTCCATTTCCTTATAAAGTCAAATAATGCTTCCCCTTTTGGATATCACTGTATATGTGAAGTGTAAGATTTTTATCTGTAATTTGACTTCTATCGTTGCTTATAATAATGGAGGGCCATTGGTTAAAGGGAGAATCAAACTTGAGAAGCTATGCTTTGGACAGAACTTACTTTCAAAATAATGGATTTGGAGAAGAAAGTTGAAGGGTAACAAGATGGAGAAGCACCTAGGAATTTTCAGTTACCTTTGGTGAACAGATTTTTCCTCTGATGCTAACCATTTCTATTGTAAAAGACCTGCTCATGTAAGTGAGATTGAGTAAAAGGCCAGGCTAGGCCATTTGGAAGGTAAGATAATGAAAATAAAGGGTCACAAAATCTCAGGATGGCAAAAGTACACAGAGGAAGAAAAATTTTAAAGTGGGTCTCCTATTTAAAACACCACTATGCTTTAGAGAATGTTTTCATCTTATTATTTAAAAGAAGTATCACTAGCTTATCCAAATATACTCTCTTATAGGTTCAGTGTTTCTTATTTTGAAAGAACATAGTTGAAATCGATCTAGAGTCAACTTGGTTGATTAATTTGTGGTGAATTTATGCATTTTCTATGTGATTCAGCCATCTTTTAATTTTTAACCTGACCATTTAAAATGTCCTTTTATTTATTGTCATATTTTTTACACAATAATCGACTATTAAACGACTTCCTAGAGAAAGAGAAGAGGCAGATTTTATATTATTAAAAATTTAGGAGACTACAAAACTTTTAAATATCAATGTTATCATTAACAACAGAGACTGGCAGAGGAATATAGTCAAAACATTGAATATAAACCCTAACATTTGGTGTTAATAAAAATAAATGTAAATTCTTTATAGTCAATGACTTTTTTTAATTAATGGAAAAATCACTGTACTTGGAGTCAGAAAACCTGAATTTGGTTCTTAGATCTGATATCTAAATTGATGACCTTAAGTAGGTTTCCTTATAAGTCATCTTTATAACCATCCCATATCCTTTCTTTTGAAGATTAAATGAAAGACCCCTTGTGAAAGCTGTTGTTATTTTAAGTGTGAGGTGGTGGTATCAGGAATAGGAGTGAGAAGAGGAATTTTTTGCTAAAATGAGAGGAGTATTCAGATATTAAAACTGGTAAAATAAGCTTCCATCTTTGGATGTGATCATCCCCAAGTTCAACTCTGTTACTCATTTGAGATTTTGAGAAACTGATAAAACTTTTCTATTTGGGGTCTGTAAAATACTACACAGCATTTCCCAATTCCTAAAATATGAAAGAAACTCACTAAAAGTGAGTGGCTTGAGGCTACTGCCGAAAATTTTCAGTATTGCTTACCTTAGAATGCCTTTTCTCTCTTTAAAAAACAAGCAAACAAAAAAACAAACCTTGGTTTTTCTTTTTATTTTATTTTATTTTATTTTATTATTTCATTTTATTTTTATTTTGAGACAGAGTTTCGCTGTGTCACCCAGGCTGGAGTGCAGTGGTGTGATCTCGATTCATTGCAACCTCTGCTTCCCAGGCTCACGCGATTCTCCTGCCTCACCCTCCTGAGTAGCTGGGATTACCACTACCTGCCACCAGGCCTGGTTAACTTTTGTATTTTTAGTAGAGAGAGGATTTCGCCATATCGGCCTGGTTGGTCTGGAGCTCATGACCTCAAGTGATCTGCTCACCTAGACCTCCCAAAGTGCTAGGATTACAGGCGTAGTAAGCCACTGCTCCTGGCCTTTTTTTTTTTTTTTTTTTGAGTTACAGGTTTTCCTAATGTTTCTAGAAAGTACAAGTTAAAACTAATGAAAAAGAAGGGCTTTTAACAAGATTTTATACTTGAAGAGGAAAGGTCAACCAGTCTTTTTTATTTCAGTACAATGAAAAACCCAGGAATATGAAAACAACGAGCATTATTCTCTGGTAAACACACTCACACCGGTTACCCCAGTACTCCCCCACAGTTAGAAGTTCCTTTCCTTCAAAAAATAAAAATCTCTGTTTCACGTAGGCTTCCGTTTTTGATCTAAGCAGTTAATGCCTGACTTTGGGGTGTCCTGCAATCATAGCTGGTAGGCGAAACGATCCAGGGTAGGAACTTGAGAAGGGCTGCTACCGATAGTTTTGTTACCTCCCTCTTCTCACTCCCACACTTCTTGCTCTTGCCCTTCCGATTGCATTGTGATTTTGCTCATTTTCTCTTAATTTCTCTTATTCCTATGTAAGGGTTCTTTCTTTTGCTACTGTAGATAATTCTTCTACTATACTTACTAAATATTTAAATAGGAAAACTATTGAACTTGTGTGTTAATTTTATATTCAGCCATCTTGGTGAATTTTATCTTGCATATAATGGAAAGCAATCTCTGGCTTTGGTGCACAGCAACAACATTAAAACTCTGCACAAACAGAAATTATTTCAGTATGGTCACAAAAAGGATCTATGTTTCACTTAGTGTTTTAAATTAAGAAATTTCAGATTTGATTTTACTTTTCTCTCACTTTGAGTTATCCAATGCCATCCCAAGTAACCCTCTGAGGGTACAATGCCAACATTCCTTATCCACTTCAAATTATTTTATGGTAGCAACTCTTTGCTCACCTAGAATTTCACTATGAGTGAGTACTTGGTCTAAGGAAAGAATTATGAGTCTCCATTATCTCTCTGACACTATATAACAAGAACTTCCAATTTTTCCAAATCTAAATTCCTTTTAGCTACCTCAGCTTTTATCCAACACCAAATTTTATACATTTCCTTGAAGTTCTGTTTCCTACACCTAACTCCCTGGGACCGCTTTTGTGAACCAAGATGATTTGCCAATAACAAAAACCAACTTAAGCAAAATTGAAACAAAAAGTAGATTTTATTGAAAAGATGCTAGGTATCTCAGAATCAAAGGGTCATCAGATAAACAGGCTATAGGAAACACGGTAGTCAGTTCTGGAGATTCTGCCTTTATTTCTTTCTTCCTTCTTTCCTTCTTTTTCCTTTTCTCTGTTTTAGGGGTTAAATATTAATATTCATCATCCAAATGCTTTCCTCTTGTACTACTGCAGTCATTAACCTCCTCCTATTCCACATCCCCTGACAAGTACTCATCCACTTTCCAACTCTAGCTTTGCATTTTCTAGACATTCATATGAGGGCAATCATACAGAAATATAGACTCTTATGTCTGGATTATTTAATTTAGCCTAATTCTTTTGAGATTCATCCATGTTGTTGCATCTATCAGTATTCCATTCATTTTAATTGTTGAGTAGTATTTCATTATACAAATAAAATCATATTTTGTTTTTCTAATATATTCAAATTTAGAATGTTTCCAGTTTTTAGTTATTCTGAGTAAAACTATTAGGAACATTTGAGTGCAGTATTTTTGTGAGTTATGTTTCCTTTTTCCTGGGTAAACATCTGAAAGTAGGTTGATGTATAGTAAGTTCATTATATTTTTACCTATACAACAAACTGCCATACTAATTACCAAAGATGTTGTATCATTTTGCACTCCAATGAGAAATATATGAAAGTTCCATTTGTCTGACATTTGGTGTTGTTGGTCTTCTTTAATGTTAGCCATTCAAGAAGATTCTAGTGGTATTTTGTTGTAGTTTTAGTTTGTATTTCTCTAATGCTGAATAATGTTAAGTATCATTCATGTGGCTATTAGTCATCTTTATATTTTCATTGGTGAAGTATCCAATCTTTGGTCTATTTTTTTCAATGGTTTGTTAGTTTAAATATCAAATGGTGAACATTTTTCACATACTCTAGTTAAAAGTCTTTTGACAGATTGTATGTTTTCCAAATATTTTCTTCCAAAATGTGGCTTGTCTTTTCATTTTCATGTCTTTTTATTTGGATGAATTCCAACTTATCAGTCTCTTATTTTATTATCATGCTTTTTGAGTTATCTTTAAAGATAATTTTGCAAACCTAAAGCCACTTAGCCTCTTTTTTATATTTCTTCCAGGAGGATTGTGGTTTTTGGTTTTGATATATTCACTTGATTTAATTTGATATATACACTGAGGTAAGGGTCACAGTTTATTTTTTTAACAGAAATACATAAATATTTTAACATGTTGAAAATATTCATTACTTATTGAGTTGCCTTTGCAGCTTTGTTGAAAATTGATTAATTTAATATACTGAGTTGATTTCTAGGGTCTCTATTTTGTCCCGTTAAACTTTATTGGAAGACAGTTCTTTGTGGATTTTTATGAGTTTCTTGAATTTTTGCACTTTCTTAAAAAGAGGTACCGACAACTTTCATTCCAGACTATCTAAAAATGTTTGTACATTGAATAGTCTTGAGAGATAGAGATAGTGTTTTATTTTAAAGCAAAAGGCTCTTTGTTGTTTTGTTTTGCTGTTCAGTATAACAAGGTTATTGTCTCCCATCAAGGCAAACATTGCATTGGTTTGCTTTCAGCGTAGTATGAAAAATTAAGGTTCCTAAGTGTGAGGTTCACCTGTTGTGGTACAAAAGCAGCACATTGTCAGCATTCAATTATGCTCACTTGCCTCATCACCATGGGACTTGGAGTGCATGTTAAACCTCTGCAAATGTGAAGTTCAAGATGCCTTCTCTGCGATGAAGGACAAGGCCCTCTCCCACCTCCCCACCTTTTTTTTTTTTTTTTTTTTTTTGATAAAGGCTCCTGTATTCTGCCAGCATCATTGAAACTGTGATACGTTAACTTGTTAACCTGTAAAAACAGTAAAAATTCAGATTTTTTGCAGTTCTAGACTATCTATATATCTTATATCTATTCTTGTGTTAATTACTATAGCATTATAAAAGCAACAGCACGTAAGGTGAATCTTCCAACTTTATTTTTCTTTTTAAAAATTATGTAGGTTATTCTAGGCTCTTTGCATTTCCTTGTGAATCTTAGAATCAGCTTATTAAGTTTTACCAAAAAGTCTTACTTGGGTTTTGATTTAGATTTTGTTGAATCTGTACATAAATTTAGAGAGAACTGACATTTTAACAATATTGAATCCTTCAATCCTTGAATATGGTGTATCTTACATATATTTAAGTCTTTTGAAATGTATCAAGAGCATTTTGTAGATTTCAATGTATAAAATTTCAATATTTTGTTGATCTTACTCCTGTACATTTCACATTTTGATGCTACTGTAAATAATATATTTTAAAATTTAAATTTCTGATTTGTTTACTACTAGTGCCTATATAGATAATTGAGTTTTGTGTATTTACCTTGTATCCTGTTATCTTGCTTAACTTATAAATTTTAGCAACTTTTCCGTAGATTCCTTAAGATTTCCTAAGTGCATAAGCTGTCAAATGTGAGTTAAAATAGTTTTGTTTCTTCGATTTCAAATTACATGCTTATTCTTTCTTTCTCTTATCTTATTCCACTGGCTAGGACTTGTAGAACAACATTAAATGGAAGTGGAGTGAGCAGAAATCTAAACCTTGTTACCAGTAGTAGGGGGAAATGATTTGACATTTTACCATTAATTACAATGTTAGGTTTAGATTTTTAATAGACATCTTCTATGGCTTTGAGGGATTTGCTTTTAAGTTTTTCTTAATGTTCTTTATTATGTTGAATTTTATCAAATAGCTTTTTGCATCTATTGAAATTATTATATTAATTTTCCTTTGTAATATTTTAATATAACTTGAATTATAATAACAGATTAAGTGTTACATTAACTTGGCATTCCTGTGATACACTCTACTTCTTCTTGTTGCTTTATTTTTCTATATGTCTGGATTTTTCCTGAAATATGCTACTGAATTTTTACATCTATGTTAATGAATAATTTTGATCAGTAGTTTTCCTTTTGAATAATGTCTTTGGTTTTAATAACCAGATGATGCTGGATTTATAAAATGGTTAGGAAATGCCCCATGTTTTTCTGTTTTCTGGAAAAGGTTGTAAGGATGTCTTTTTATTCTTTTTCTTATTATTTTTTATTTTAAGTTCAGGTATATGTGTGCAGATTTGTTAAATAGGTAAACGCATGAAATGGGCATTTGTTGTACAGATTATTTCATCACCCAGGTATTAAGCCTAGTACCCATTAGTTATTTTCCCTGATCCTCTTCCTCCTACCCCTCTCTACCTTCTGGTAGACCCCCTTGTCTGCTGTTCCTCTCTATGCATTCAGGTGTTCTTATCACTTAGCTCCCACACTCGTAAGTGTGATCATGCAGTATTTGGTTTTCTGTTCCTACATTAGTTCGCTAATGATAATGGCCTTCAGCTCCATCCATGTTCTTGCAAAGGATATAATCATGTTCTTTATAATGACGGCATAGTATTCCATGGCACATATGTACCACATATCTTTATCCAGTCTACCATTTATGGACATATAGGTTGGTTCCATGTCTTTGCTATTGTGAATAGTGCTGCAATGAATATACGTATTCATGTGTCTTAATAACAGAATGATTTGTAATCCTTTGTGTATATAGGATGTCTCATTATTTCTTTATTTAAAGTTTTGTAGAATTCACCAGTGAAGCTCTCTTGATCTAGAAATTTTTTTTTTGGAGTAAAGATTTTAAGTTTACATTTAATTTCTTAAATAAATATGAAATTTTTTGGTTATTTATTTTAAATGAGCTTTAGTAATGAGTAGTTTAAGAAATTTGCCAGTTTCTTTCTAATCATTAAAAATTTTTGACATAAAGTTCTAGAAAATATCATATTATAGTTATTTTAATATCTTTGGGATCAGTAGTGGTGACCCCTCTTTATTCCTGTGATTGGTAAATTGTTTATACTCCTTTTGCTTGATTATTCTAGTGAGAGGTTTATCAATTTTATTTATCTTCTCAAAGAACCAGGTTTTTGTTTTATTTATTTCTCTGTTGATTTTCTGTTTCTATTTCAATTTCTTCTATTTGTTATTGCCTTCCTTCTACATGTTTTGGGTTTTACTTGCTCTTATTTTTCTAGTTTCTTTAGGTAGAAACATCTAATATGTAATTTCAGATATTCTAATTTTTAGATGTAGTAGTGTGTTTTCAGGCTTTTTCTTTCACTTCTTTCCTCTTCGTTTTTATAATTTATTCTAGCTTTTTGAACACATAGAGTACATTCATAATAGTTGCTTTAACATGTTTCTCTGCTAATTCCAGAATCTGTATTATTTAACCATCTGTTTTGATTGATATTTTCCCTCTGAATTAGGTCAAACTATATTTATTTCAAATGTCATTGAAAGACATTTTAATGTTTTTGTTTGTTACTTGAGTTTGTTGTATTACTCTAGATGTTGTTGGTCTTTGTTCTGAGACACAGTCAAATTATTGTAATCAACTTAACTTCTTCAAGGCTTGCTTTTATATTTTGTTAATTGCAAGGCAGCCTGCAGTGTAAGATTAAGTATAATTGCAACACAAAGGCAATACCATTCTCAAGACTCTACTCAATTCCAGATTTTAACAGTTCTTTCTGTTTTGGCTGGTGAGAACAGTAACTCTTTCAATCATATGTCATGGTTCCCATAACACAATTATATGGATGGCTCCACCTACTATTTTGTTTTCAACTTTTATTTTAGATTCAGTGGGTACGTGTTCAGGTTTGTTACCTGGGTATATTGCGTGACACTAAGATTTGGAATACGAGTGATCCTGTCACTCAAGTACTGAGCATAGCACACAAAAGTTAGTTTTTCTACTCTTGTCCCCCTTTCTCCTAGCCCTCTAGTAGTCTCCAGTTTCTATTGCTGCCATCTTTATGTATCTGAGTACCCAATATTTAGCTCCCACTCATAAGTGAGAATATTTGGTATTTGGTTTTCTGTTCCTGCATTAATTCGGTTAAGATAATGACATCTAGCTACATCCATATTGCTTCAAAGGATATGATTTCCTTCCTTTTTATGACTGCATAGTATTCCATGGTTATATGTACTACATTTTCTTTATTCAATCCATTGTTAATGGGCACCTAGGTCGATTCAGTGTTTTGCTATTGTGAATAGTACTATGATGAACAAGCAAGTGCATGTGTCTTTTTGGTGGAAAAATTTGTTTTCTTTTGGGTATAGCCAGTGATGGGATTGCTGGGGTGAATAATAGTCATAAATTATCTGCCAAGTCTGATGTCCAAAATGACATTTCTGAGGTTTTCTTTTATAGAATTCTTATAGGTTGAGGTCTTACATTTAAGTCTTTAATCCATCTTGAGTTAATTTTTGCATACATTAAGGTAGGGGTCCAGTTTCCTTATTCTGCATGTGAGTAGCCAACTATCACATCACCACTTATTGTATAGGAAAGTCTTTCCCTATTGCTTATTTTTGTTGACTTTGTTGAAGATCAGATAGCTGTAGGTGTGTGGCTTTATATATGTGTTCTCTATTATGTTCCCTTGGTATATGCCTCTGATTTTGTATGAGTACAATGCTGTTTTGGTTACTGTAGCCTTATTGTATAGTTTGAAGTTAAGTAATGTAATGCCTCTGGCTTTGTTCTTGTTTACCTAGAATTGCTTTGGCTATTTGGACTCTTTTTTGGTTCTATATGAACTTTAGAATTGTTTTTTCTACTTCTGTGAAAAATAATGTTGGTAGTTTGATAGGTATAAGTTTGAATCTGCAGATTGCTTTGGGCAGTACGACCATTCTAACTACATTGATTCTTCCAGTCCATGAGCATAAAATGTTTGCTTATTTGTTTGTGTCATCCATGATGACTTTTAGCAGTGTTTTACAGTTCTCCTTGTGGAGATCTTTCACTTCCTTGTTTAGATGTATTCCTATGTATTTTAAATTTTTTGCGGCTATTATAAATGGGATTGTGTTCTTGATTTGGCTCTCAGCTTGAAAGTTATTGGTGTATAGATAAGCTACCGATTTTTGTACATTGATTTTGTATTCAGATACTTTACTGAGTTTGTTTCTCAATTCCAGAAACCTTTTGGTGACATTTTTAGGGTTTTCTGGGTATAAAATCACATTATCTAAAAAATAGTTTGAATCCTTCTTTTCCTATTTGTATGACTTTTACTTATTTCTCTTGCCTAATTGCTCTGGCTAGCACTTCCAGTACTGTGTTGAATAGGAGTGGTGAGAATGGGCATTCTTATTTTGTTTTCAAGGTGAATTCATCACGTTTTTGCCTATTCTTTACTATGTTGACCATGAGTTTGTCATAGATTGATCTTATTGTAAGTTACGTTCTTTTGATGCCTAGTTTCTTGAGATGTTTTATCATGAAGGAATGTTACATTTTCTAGAAAGATTTTTTTTACATCTATGAGATGGTCATATGGCTTTTGTTTTTAATTAGGTTTATATGTTGAATTACATTTATTTATTTGTCTATGTTGAATCAACCTTGCATCCTAGGAAAGAAACCTACTTGATCATGGTGATTTAATTTTTTGATGTGCTGCTTGATTCGGTTTCCTAGTATTTTGTTGAGGAGTTTCATATCTATGTTCATCAGAGATACTGGCCTGTGGTTTTATTTTTTTTGTTGTGTATTTGCTAGGTTTTGGTATCAGGGTGATGCTAGCTTTATCCTATGAACTGGGGAGGTTTTTTGGAATAGTTTCAGTAGAATTGTTTTTTGGAAACATTTCAGTAGTATTGGTACCAGCTCTTCTTTGCACACCTGGTAGAATTAAGCTACAAATCCATCTGGTCTGGGCCTTTTTTTTTTTTTCCAGGTAGGTGTTTTATTACTGCTTCAATTTTGGAACTAGATATTGCCCTGTTCAATATTTCAATTTCTTCCTGATTCATCCTCGGGAGGCTTTGTGTTTCCAAGAAGTTTTTCATTTCCTTTAGATTTTCTAGTTTGTGTGCATAGAGATATTCATAATAGTCTCTGAGAATCTTTTGTATTTCTGTGGGATCAATTGTAATGTCATCTTTGTCATTGCTTATTGTGATTATTTGAATCTTCTTTCTTTTCTGTTTGTTAATGTAGCTAGCTGTCTAGTAATAATGTTTATTCTTTCAAATAGCCAGCTTTTTGTTTTGTTGAGTCTTTGCATGGATTTCTGAGTCTCAATTTTTTTCAGTTTTACTCTGATTTTAGTTATTTCCTTTTTCTGCTAGTTTTGTGGTTACTTTTTTATTGTCTTTCTAAGTCCTCAATGTGTGATGGCAGATCATTAATTTGAAAACTTTGTAACTTTTTGAGACAGGCATTTCGTGTTACAAACTTTCCTCTTAACACTCTTTTTGCTGTATCACAGATATTTTAGTATGTTGTGTTTCTGTTTTCATGTATTTGAAACAATTTTTTGATTTCTTTCTTAATTTTGTTGCTTACGCATAAGTCATTTAAGAACAAGTTATTTAGTTTTCATGTAATTGTGCAGTTTTGAGAGATCTTCTTGATATTAATTTCTATTTTTATTCCACCATAGTCTGATGGTATGGTTGTACGATTTCAAGTTTTTTGAATTTTTTGAGACTTGCTTTATGGATGAGCATGTGATCAGTCTTGAAGTATGTTCCACATTTAGTTGAAAATAATGTTTGTTATATGACTGACTGGTGGAATATTCTGTAGCTGTCCATTAGATCCAATTGGTTATGCACTAAATTTATGTCCAGAACTTTTTGTTAGTTTTCTGCCTCAACGATCTGTTTAACACTGTCAGTGGGGTACTGAAGTCCTTTGCTATTATTGTGTGGCTGTCTAAGGTTTTAGGAGGTCTACACAGAATTGCATTATGATCTGGGATCTTCAATGTGAGGTCCATATAAGTTTAGGACAATAAAGTCTTCTTGTTGAATTGAACCCCTTATCATTATGGTATGCTCATCTTTGTCATTTTTTATCATTATTGGTTTAAGGTCTGTTTTATCTGATATAAAAATAGTGACCCTTGCTTTTTGTTTGCTTGTTTGTTTTTCCTTTGCGTAGTAGATCTTTCTCTAACTCTTTACTTTGCATCTATTTGTTTTGATACATGTGAGATGAGCCTTTTGAAAACAGAAGATGGATGGGTATTATTTTTAAAGTCCAACTTGCTACTCTGTGCCTTTTCAGTGGAGCTTTTAGATAATTTATATTCAAGGTTAATATTGACATGTGAGGTTTTGATCCTATTGTGAGCATATCCATAGTTTAGCTTCCACTTAAAAGTGAGAAGATTTGTTATTTGGTTCTTCATTACTGAGTTACTTCAGATAGAAGAATATAAATTATTTTTTCTTTATTTTTGTCTGACTGGATTAGTTTGAAAGACTGGTCTTCAGTCTCTGAAATTCTTTTCTCTACTTGGTTACTAAGTTTTAAGTGTGTGATAATTTGATGCAAAAATATCTAAGAAGGTAAAAAAAGATTTAAAAGTTTTACGCTTTAAATATAAATGACATCAAGTTTGAAGTCAGAGGGTTTAAAAAGTAATGGATTGCTCTCTTCCTATCTGTATTATCTAGACAGGGTGATTAAATAATCATGATTGTGTTTACAGGTATTATTTGCTCCCTATTTAATCATAGGTAAAACCATAATTTGCCGTTTCTCAGTTCTTAAAAATCAAGACTCCAAAAAAGACTATGGGTCTTCCTGAATTATTCTCTTCAGTATATAAACATGCTTTTCTGTTTTCTGTTAAAAACAAACAATGCTTTTGACCCCATCCATGCTACTTTTGTTTCTGTTAAAATAACAAAATTTTGAGAAAGTCCCACAGGCAGCCTCTGAAGGAGGGTGACAGGTCATCCCTCCTTTATCAAAGTGGTAATTTTATAGTGATCTAGATAAACATACATGTTTTTCATCAATTGATAATATTAAATAGATGAGAGAGTACCAAACTATGTAAAGCACTTGATTTCTTTCCACTAAAATATTGTAACATTGAAATTTGTGCCTGTATTAATTTTATTGAAATGTATTTTGAATGAAACAAAATTTCCCCCTTTTTGAGTTTAATTCAATGTGAGACAGTTCTACTTTTCAAGGATATTTTTACAATACAGGCCAATTAAATATGACAGTTTATCGACAATGGGTTCTTGTGTGATAATAGCTCAGACATATATTACATTAAAAATACATTATAGAGTATAGCAACAAGAACAATTTTAATATTAGAATGATTTCTGATTGTCTAGATTTTCCTTTTTATTATTCTGCTTTATTTTGACAGATCTTAAAGTAGACAAAGATGAGAAATGCTGCTTTTATATCAGGAAACATTTTAATAGCTTGCTAATATTATGAATTACAAGTAAATGATTAGGTAAAAGTGTGAAGTCTCACTCCTAGTTTTTGAGAAATCTTGATTAACAGAAAGAAAGGGAAATATAGTCCTCAGATATTGTTAATGGGTACTTACCTGATACTTGTGTATTTCAACCACTGTTCTAATTGTTTTACAAATAACCCATGTAATCTCTTTAATAATCTTTGAGGTAGGGACTATTATTATACTTATTTTACAGGTAAGAAATATGAGATGCAAGGAGTTTACATAACTTGTCCAAAGCTGGAAGCAAAGTAGGTGGTAAAGCAAGGTTTGAATTGACTCAATTAGGGTCCAGAGTTCATCTTCTTAACATTACACTTTCTTGTCTTCATTCTAATTACCATGTTTAGCCTTGCCTAAAAATTCTCTCTTCATTTATTCCTTTACCAGAGACAATGTAAGTACCTACAGTTCTTTTCAGAGAGCTTTGAGAATTGAGGGTACACTTACTATGTTGGTACAGTTGAGATCTTCCATTACACAAGTCTAGGAGTACATTACTGCTTTATAAGATCTTTCCTGGTTTGCAAACTCATGGAGAGGAGGAAATCTGGCTCATCATCATTGTATTTATATTATCTATTATAAGTACCTGATACTTTGCAAAAGCTCAATAAATTGATTCTTGGTGTGATAAATGACATTTACACCAGATCTCACTCTACATAATTCCTGTAGTAGTAATATATGTTAGGTTGCTCTATGGTAACAAATGTATCTTGAACTTCAAGGGCTTAAGACAATAAAGGTTTATATCTCACACAAAATTCAGTGTGGATCAATGAGTCCTACACAACTCAAAGACAGGACATTTTGGAAAAATAGCCCCCAAAATTGCTGCATTGGAATAGAGAGAGGGAGAATTGTTTTATACAGTTTTTCAGGCCCAGGCCTGAAGTTCTCATATCACTACTATTCATATCCCATTGGCTAATTCTGAATCATTTATACCTAATCTAACTTCAAGTGGGTCTGGGAAATGTAATCATCCTATGTGCTCAGAAAGAGAAAACTATGTGATGAATATTTAATACTGTCTATGTCAAAATCCAGATTATCCTAGGTAGTAAAATGTGGAAAGCAAATCATGCCTGACTGAGATCCAGTTGTGTGTCTGACATGACTCATCCATTGCTGGCAACCAGTTTGGCTGAGACTTGCAGGATTTTCTTGAATATC
The DNA here is from genome assembly GCF_047675955.1 of Chlorocebus sabaeus. Taxonomy (NCBI): domain Eukaryota; kingdom Metazoa; phylum Chordata; class Mammalia; order Primates; family Cercopithecidae; genus Chlorocebus; species Chlorocebus sabaeus. The sequence continues at coordinate 42,696,128 of NC_132913.1, forward strand.
CAAGGTGTAACTTGATATGGCCCTGTAACTAAGTTCTGGCCAATAGGCTATAAATGGAAATGCTCAGTACATCAACCAGGAAGTGTTTTTAATGAGCGCTCTTGTGTCTTCCTGTTTTCTACTTACATTTGGCCATGATATAGATAAAACTGGGTGAGGCTATAGCAGCCATCTTGGACCATCATGCCATTGAAGAACAATGGGCATGTTTTGTTGAATTTTAAAATTTCTATTACTTTTCTTTAAACAATAATAATTGGAACTCACATAATAGGCTTTTATAAAGATTAAATAAACTGATGCCTTTAAAGTGCTAGCCAGACTTACGAGCATAGACAAAGTAGTCCAAAAATGTTACTCTATTTTCACAACAAATGGAGCAAAGGCAATGGTTGTCAATATCCCTTCATTGATTTAAACTGTGTCTATTAAATTGGAAAATTAACAGAGGGTTTTTTAATAGGTAAATTTACTAATTATGTATGGTCATTTTATGCTACTCAGGGTTATCTATACTACTATCTTTTGAAGTTTGAGTAGTGAATGATACATCTCTTTATGTTTCAAAATTAGAAAAGTACATCCAACATATATGATGTCAAGTCAAAAGAATTAAGTTTAAATTTAAATTCTCTAATAGAGAAATTCGACCCCTGGAAATCTGTGTGTGTTTGTGTGTGATCTTATACATTACTGCTTCTTAAAAATTGTGGTCTCAAGATCAGCAGCAACATCATTTGAGATATTATTGGACATCACCCCAGACTTACTGAACGAGTAATCTGTGTCTTAAAAAGTCTGGTTATTCTAGTGCAGAGTAAAGTTTGAGAACCAGCAATGCAAATCTTCAGCTGTAAATATTATGGTTAATAAATGTATTTTAGCTTATGCAGAATCATCAAGCAAGTTGGTGACCTAAATGAGAATTCAGCCTGAGCTCCAACAAGACTGCCTTTCGTTGCATGAATTTAACCTAACTACAGAGTTTTTCTTGTGCTTATTTTATAACACTTTTCTTCGTTATTTCCTAACAATATTCAAAATTTTACACGCTAAATGATTGTGAGTACTTTGGTCAAAAGATGTTACAAAAAATCAAATGATTGAGGTTACATTCCAGCAAATATTTTAAAAAGTGATATTACGATTGCCCTCATCAAGGTGCTTTGTTTTGTTGCTGGCTATAAGATAAACACTGTATTTATCAACAATTTATCAAGGGCATCTAAGAAAAATTTTTCATGGCTTGATAATAATTACAAAGAAAAGAGAAGAAACAGCAGTTCACAGAAATGCAACACTAAAACAATTATTGTTACTCCTTGGGTATTCCAGAATTTAGGTCTCAGAATATTCTCTGATCATCACTCACCTACCAAGATACAGGTCAAATGATTCCTTTTAATATACCCCTTTCAGCATATGCTAGAATATAATTTCATAGTTTTAGGGTATTTAATTTGCTTCTCATTTGGAATATTAGTTACAGAAAATAATTTTCTCGTGGCCTTTTCCATCCTTCTTCAAGGGTTCCATAGATCTACAGATTTACCATCAAAGTGTTTGGAAGATTTGATAGAAGTCCCTCAAACATCAGTTTAACAAAACAAAACGGGGCAAGCAATAATAATATGTGATAAAATATTAGCAATATTTTCTAGTTTGTTCAAGATCTTCAAGTATTACATATTTTGGTATTCTCTGAAAAATTATTTTATTTTATTTAAATCTTTAGAGCAAATTTATTGGAATTTTTCTCTGATACTATTATATTTAACCCATGCATCTTGAAATACTCTCCTCTGTGATTACTGTGGAGGCTAGGGAGTGGCAAATGGTGAAGAAAAATTATACTTATCAACCCCTCCACTGCTGGCAATTTGTGCCAGCCTTTATCCTTGAAGCACTGCTTCCTGAATATAATTCCAAGAAACTGAACCTATATCAACAAAGATAAACTATTTCACATCATTTTAAAAATTTAGGCTAAAAAGAAATATTAAATATTTTTCAAAGTACAGGTTTTATTGTGAGGCAAACATTTTAGTATTATTCTCTATTTAACCATATGGGCATAGTTATATAATAAAACAAATTGAAAATGTATTTATTGAAAGTTGAAAATACATTTATTATTTATTTTTTAAAAAATGTATGTATTGAAAATACATTTATTACAAAGCAGCAAAAGAAAAATACATGTATAATGTGATTATATATAAATACATAAAATATATACTCAATATATAATCATTATATATTAAATATATATGTAATCTCATTATACAGGTATACATTATACATGTATATCTATATGTATACATTGTACATATATATGCACACACATATATAAATCATATATATGCATTCTAGATCCAATTCTTGATATGGCTAAAGATGTTAAGACTTTGTATACAAATAGTTGATTTCACTGTAACACTTCGGTAAATATATATTTTTAAATATTCCAAATGGATTAGAAATGTAATATCTGATACTGTAAAATGATGTTTTCTGTGTCTTCGGGAGTCACTTTTCTAGCTCTTTAAATTTTTGTTTTCTTATTGTATACAATAGAGGAGAAATGAAAATGTGCCAAATAAACATACAAAAGAGAAATCTTCATAATATTACTATTTATCATTGACTGTGTTATACCAAAACTATAACAAATTAGTTAATTTTGTATACCAATATCCAATGTTTGCCATGAAATAAACATAGTGTATTACATACAACTCGATCACAAAAAAAACACATTTCTTTCTTTTTTTGTTTTATTTTGCATATGAGTAAAAGAGATTTGAGTTATACGAAAATCTAATAAGCTCTTATTTCCTGGGAGAAAAACACCAGTATCCTTAAAACTGAGGATATTATGGTGAACTATTTAGACAATATCTTTTCTCTAATGTTTCTTACATTCTTACATCAAGTGTTGATGAGGGCTGTGGCTCATAAAGAAATAACTGATTATTTTAATAAGATAATTCAAATAATGATAAAGAGCTATGAAGAAAATAAAATGAGATAATTACAGGAAATCAGTGGTTGGTGATGGGAGTATTATAAAACTTGAGATATTGTGGTCAAGAAGGTTTTATTGAGGATGTGAGATTTGACATAAAATGAATAATGAGAAGTTAAATGTGCCAATATTTTGTGGAAGAGCGTTAAAGACAGAGAAGTAAGGTAAAAATTCCTACAACAGGAACAAAGTAACAATAGGAAGAGGATTGAAATGACTGGAAAATAATTATTAAGAGAAAGAGGAGGAGTATTGAGCCCAATAGAAATCAAACTTTTCGTGCAGTCTGAAGATCACCAGAACTCACCTCCAGCTGCACCCTAGACCTTGACAATTATTACCACACAGAGAGTTTGAAGGGAAGAACACGTCCCCTGACCAAGATAAAGCTGAAATGGAACATGTTTTACAATGCTTCTACAGCTGTAGCATACTCTAGTTCTGTAACACAATCAGTTGAACTCAGAAGCCTGAAGCAGCAAAGCTAAACCAAATAATAAGTATTGTCAAAGGAAGAAAGATAATAAATAAAAATATAAAAGAAAGAATATAAATTATGAAACAAACATATAAAGGCATTTCATATTTGGGTCATTTTGGAATTAGGCATAAAAACAAACAAATGAGCAAACAATAAATGGGCCAAAAAAGAAGAGAAAACAATTTCTCAAAGGTTGGAAATTAATACCAAAGTTAACTAGGAATAACACTAGCCACTGAGACTTCATGGAATGTCAGGAAATCCACTGAACATCCTAAATAATGTGAAATGAAGATTTATGATGATTTATTTACAGTAAAGGGAAAGTTAACCTCTATCACATTTAGGCCACAATATGACAACTATTACTATAATTCATAATAAAGTAGAAAGAATAATATCATCTCAATAGTTGCTAAAAAACCTATATTGCAAATTCAGTACTCATTTCTAATAAAATTTTAGGATAAAACATTAATTAATGAGGCAAGCATTATTTATGTCAAACTAATAGCTAATCTCATGCCTGACAGTGAAACTATGCATGGATTTTCATAGTTGGAAAACATCAGAGGCTCCATAAGGACACTATTTTTTTTTTTTTCTTTTTTTAAGACAGAGTCTCGCTCTGTCCCCCAGGCTGGAGTGCAGTGGAGTGATCTTGGCTCACTGCAAGCTCTGCCTCCCGGGTTCACGCCATTTTCCTGCCTCAGCCTCCTGAGAGCTGGCATTACAGGCGCCCGCCACCACACCCGGCAATTTTTTTTTTTTTTTTTTAGAGTAGACAAAAAAAAGACAGGTAGAGACAGGGTTTCACCGTGGTCTCGATCTCCTGACCTTGTGATCTGCCCGCCTTGGCCTCCCAAAGTGCTGGGATTACAGGCGTGAGCCACCACGTCCGGCTGAGGGCACCATTTTTTAACATCATTTAAAACTGGTGTCAAACCAATTTGTGAAAAAAATCTAAGGAAAAGATATAGAAGAAAAAAATAAAGCAAATTACCATTATTTGTAGCTGATACCACTATATTCCTAAAAATCTGCCCAAAATAATCTGGTAATGAATGAAAATAAAATCAGAGGTTGGCATAATAGCTAGTCTCTAAATAATATATGTAATAAATGACCTTTTTATATATCAAATAATAAGCAGCTCAATACATCTGTAGAAATTGACATGCTTAATTATAACACAAAAGAAAACACTTATGAACAAAATTTACAACAAATGCATGGAAACCATGTAAGAACAATAATGGTAAGAATTCTGCTAAGGAAATGAAAGGATATTTGACTGTATGAGAAGTCACACCTTCTCTGAATTGAGAGGACACAGTACTATAAAGATACCATTTCACTCTACATTAGCCAATAAATGTAATTTGATTCCAATGAAAACATCAAGCATGTTTTTTTTTTTTTTTGAAATTTTACAAATGTATTCTAAAATTTGTCAATTTGTGGATATAACCAGGATATTTTTACAGAGTAATAAGAATTCATAATTGGAGGTGAGGTAATTTTGGAGGATAATTATTCTATCAGAGAAAAACATGAACTATAAAGCAACAGTCATCAAACCAAAGTGATTCTAGTACACATTAGGTGCAACACAAGACAATGAATACAGAAAACACTGTAGCATATTCAGCTATTCACCAGAATTTATTATAGGATAAAAGTATAATTTCAAATTAGTCCACAAGTATTGATTATTTGACATAACTAGAGACAATGGACATCTGATAAAATTAGTCAAGTGATAAATTACATTGTAATAAGTATAATTGTGGTAGGTTAAAAAGAAGCAGTATATGTTTGGTCATGGAGAAACTGAAAACATAAATTGTAAAATTTAGTAGGCTCAGAGAAAAGTATTTTCTATTTTAATTTAAGCTTTTTTGGCCCTTTTTATTGTACATTTTAATATTTCTACTCTGTATAACTATAAACCACAAAAATATCATTACATGTACAGCTGGTCACTTATATCCAGGATTATAACTTACAAGTTTTCCCATGTTACGTCGGTCTCTATATTCCTAAAGACATGAAAATCATGCAAACTCTTTCAAAATGACCTGATCCTGAGATCTCTCCAATCCTCTTATCTTGATGGTTAGTGGCTATTACAAATACAAAAAAAAAAAAAAAAAAGTTCACAATTCTAACTTCCTGGCAACCTTCTTATATCTGGGAAATGTATATATCAGGGTTATGATCAATTCTCTGTGTCATCCATCCTGTCTTTCACTAGCAATGACATTCTTTTAAAGAAATTTGATTATACAATTTCCCTTCCATGCTGATCTCCATCAATAATCTCTCAGAGGTGAATGAAATAAAACCCAAAAGTTCTGTGTAAATTATTAAATGGACTTTGCACGTTGCACCTCAAATTTATCTTTACTTAAAGATGCATGTACATTCATTTCAAAGAAAGTCAAATTGTTTCAAAGAAACTCAAATTCAGCTCAATGATTATGAAAGAAATAATACATAATTTAGTTAAATTCAGTAAAATTCCCCAGGAGTGTTTAATAAAAGCTATGTGTCAAAATAGACGAAACGTAGTTGAAATAGTTGTTTTCAAAAACAACAAAAAGATGCATTTAAGACTTTCTTATTGCAGTTGACAAATGATACTATAAATGGATCACGTTTTCCCATATGAAAAATTCACACACCAGGGCCTATCTGGGGGAGAGGGGCTAGGGGAGGGACAGCATTAGGAGAAATAGGTAATGTAGATGACGGGTTAATGGGTGCACCAAACCACCATGGCATGTGTATACCTATGTAGCAAACTTGCAAGTTCTGCACGTGTATCCCAGAACTTAAAGTGTAATAAAAAAAGAAAAAAGTAAAGAAAAATTCTGGAGTTGTGATGGAGTAATATCAGATTAATATTTTTAAAATTATATAAGTGTGAACATATATAGATTCTTTTGATATCTGGGTTTTACTAACATTTCTTTGTATCTTATGTTGAGCCATACACCTTTGTCTACTAGAATACTTTGTCTACATAAAATATGTATGTATATTCACATACATATAATATGAATATATGAAATATATTTTAGAATAATAATAAATATGCTTAAATATACTTTGCCTCTTTGATCCCATTCATTATTTAGTTGAATTTTCTTTTTCATACCACATTGTTTTGTCTTTACATGAGCAAAGCACCAAATTCTATTTAAAAAAATACACACATGCACACACATACAAGTAAAGACAACCATATAAAAATCCTGAAATTAATGATAATTCTTAAGTTTTAACCAACAGTGCAAAATATTGTACTATGGAGAAGACAGAATCAGTTTTAAATCCACTTGTAAAATGATGATACTTTCTTCATACTTGAGAAATATTGTTTCTGAACAAATTAGACTCAAATTTACTGGCTTGGAATTAATCATTATAGTCCAGCGACTACGAAGGAGTTAACTACAGACTCGACTGTGAGTCTGTAAGCGATCCCTCAGGGCCAAGAATTCACATTCATTTCGCAGGATTATTTCAGGTGGAAAAATTTCTTAGTTATTGTCAGATGCCTCTGAATAGAGAGCCCTAACTCTATCTAAAACTCCTGCTGCAATGATTACAGTTCTTCTTAGGTTATTTCTAAACCCGCTCATCTATGTGATCATGTTCTACAGTTACCTTTACATTTAAGTAAATATGAAATGTAACCCTGTGGAAGCTGTCATAGTTGAATTTCATAATCATCACACAACTGTTTGTACTTTAAAATGTTCAAACTGTGAAGGATTTTGGAAGCAGATGGTTGAAGAAGATAGGCTAGAAGGACTTTTTAGGTTTCTCATCCTTAAAATGTCACACCATAACATTGTATCAAAATTGTATCATTTCCCCTAAAATTGCAGATAAGAAAATTTAGGCTGAGAAAAGAATATCTACTTGTTTAAGGTAACTGCAGTAGTGGCAGAGTTGAGGGTAGGACCCAATTTTTCCTGGCTCCGAATTTTACTATTCCTTGCTGCATGAATGCCTTCTTGCATATTACAATCTGTTTTTAAAGCGCATCTTTTATGGGTTTATAACTCCTGTTGACAGCTTATGAGTGTTTCAGTTCCTAAGGCACTTGCCTTTTTGACTGCTTCTCCAAACGGAGACTAAGAGATGGGTCAAACTGGCATGTCACAGAGCTAATCATACAACAGGAGAAATCGACAGAGGCATAAGAACATTTCCCTCCCTTCTCAGGTATGTGGAATAATATAGTCTCAGAATCCATACAGAAAATGATCAGGGCGTTAGCATTACTCTGCCAAATTTACAAATTCTATAAGACTCCAGAGGTGCAGAGAACTTTCAAGGCAAAGACATAATTATTTTTAAAAAAATGGAAAATGAATTTGGTTTATAAAAAACATTTAGAGGTACAACATGATAACTTCTACCTTGATATGAAACTGCCAAAAAGTAATCACAAAACACGATAACCATCTAGGAATTTGTATCTCAAAACTTTTAAATCCCAGCCATTTTATTCAAACTGGAATATTTACTAAGTATATATACATAGTATTAGCAAAATAGGCTTCACAGAAAGTGTCAAAAGAGTAATGTTTCTGAGTGATGGGAAAGTGTTTTAGAGAGAGAGTAATTTGAAAATGTTTGTTTCACCCTCAAACAGAATTTTTTAAAAGTTAGGGTTGATTCGTGACAGCAGCTTGGGAAGAACTGAAAAACTCATTCTCAATAACCAGGTAGCCCTTCAGCCATATCTGCAGAATAATAAAAGCAATTCCTGCTCCTTCATTAAAAATGAATACTTTTGACATCTGTTAAAGAATGGTAAGGCAGAGTTTATTCAACGGGTGCTCCTACAATGCGGTTTGGTAGTAGAAGAGAGAGATTTGGCTCAACTCGAAATAAAACAAAGTCAAGTGGACATTTACATCCTAGTGGGGGTCAGTGGATGGAAAATTACTAAGAAGCAGCATCACGGGTAAGGAAGATTCTGGTTAAACAGACTTGACAGCATAATTGCTAGAGGCAATATGAAGACTGGGTGATAAGATATTGAGGGTGGGGGCATAAGGAATTTGATTATGTATCAAAGATTGAGGAGTTTTGCTACACAGATTGAGCAAGATTCTTGCTAAAACTGGGCTAAGCAGAGTTGTACATGGAAGCCCAAGAGTCAGGGCCTACTTGAAAAAAGTTCAGAGGAGCCTGACTAGGATAGGATCAAGAGAGTTGTAACCCCCTTAACGTTCCTGGATAGCCAGGATTTAGTAGTAGTAAATTGGAACACATATTTGTAGTTTCCTTGATACACTTGATTAATAATTTGCTTCGAGCCATTACATAAAGAACTGGAGTATCCTGTAGTCATAATAATTGATGACATACCATTAAGTGGTCTGTGAAGTGTGAATCAGTGATAACCAAAAAAGGATAAACAAATTACATAGAATTGTTGATGAAAGCCAAACCTAGGACAGAATCTGGATGGGGACATTTCAATTAGGTGATTGAGACAAAGGTCTTCATCAATTTGAAAAGGAGGAGGAATTGGAAACAAATCCTTAATCTCATTGTATCTATAGTTATCCATTATTTAAGACAATTATATAAACAAGTATAATACATATCATTATATAAAAAATGCACATACTTTGATCAATAATTTTCATAAGTAGCATGTCCATAGGGCACGCTAAATCATTCTCAATTGCTATTATATTTTAGCAAGTAAGTACTAAGTAAAATGAGTTTCATCGGATGTTTTGCAAAAGCCCTTGAACGATTGTACATGCAATTGTATTTACATTTAAAAATGTGGTTGCTGAAGCAGGTAAATCAGGTAAACTGGATTTGTTACTAAACAGTGCTTTTGAACCAGGCAGTTTGCACACCAGCTTCCATTGTAACTTGAAAGAAATCTTGGCTGTTGTATTGAAAGGTATCCAGATAAGAAAAAAACACTCTAGCTATTTGAAACAGATAATTTGATGCAAGGAATTGATTATGTGTGTGATATAAGAGATAAAGAACCAGTGAATCAACCTAAAGAATAGTAAACAGCAGGAACCAGGGCTGGGAGAAATTGGTAGAAACGATATTACTAGAACCTGAAAGCCAGGGTAATGCTATAGGATCTAGAATCAAGGTGGAGGTTGTCATGTGGCTGCCATGAGCATGGAGAGAGAAACTGCCTGGCAGGAGCTGGAGCCACTGAAGAGACCTAGACATTTATGACATCAGTAGCAGAGCAGGAAAGATATATTTTGGTTTCTCTCCATTTCCTCCCTGTGCCTGCAACTTGCTAAACCTAACTCTGAGTCAGTTGGCAAAGGAGTCTGCATAAATGTAGTTCTTTGAGATACAAAGCAGAGTAAGTGAAAGACTGAGAATAGATGTGAGAGCAATAGGCAAATGACTGCCTCAGTGGTTGCAAACTTAAAAGGGATACGTCAAAAATATCTCCAATATTGCATTTACTGATTATTGGTCTGTTTCATCAATAATGGATTGAATTCCATCTTGCACTCACAGCTATTAATAAACAATTGTATCCCTCTTATCCTAACACTGTGAATTTAAAATCCCCAGAAACTGTCTGATGACTGATAGCTGTTAAGCATCATATATTTTCAAGATTTTTTTTTCCTGGTAGAAGTTATCCACACGCAGATTACATGTGTAGTTATAGATTGACCAGTTTATTTCATATGAATTCATTTGCAGTTATTTTAAAACTTTTCTTTCTTATATTTTTGGATTTAAGTTAAACCACACTGAAAAAATGATAATTGTCAGATTGCTCATAGGCAATAGAAATAGAGTCCTAACTTTCAAGGAATTTAGTGGATAACTAGGCTTGTTTTTAAATGCTGACACACATTTTGACAGGTATTATTAACAAATAAGGGCATACAAATTAGAGTCAAAGCAGTATGATAAAGTGAAGCTGCAAAATACTTCAACAGAGGAGGTGATGATTGACTTGAGACTTCAGGAGTGAAGAAAATAGAAATCATACTTAGTTTCACATATGTGGTAATGCGATTTCCACTTAGCATTTTATAGTTTATTTATTGTTATATATCTCTACTACCCAAATAGTAAATGCTTGTTGAATAACAAGATAATATATGTATTAAAAAAGAATAAAGTAACCCTACTAATTAGAAACAGACATTAAGAGATAAGATAAATGCATACTGTTTCAGCTTTTTACGCATATATCTTTTGTTTGTAGCAAAAAATAGAATAACTTGTACAAAAAATAAATCATGCATTTTATATTGTGTTTTCTTCAAGTAAAAATATATTATGAATTTATTTATCTGGCAATACATATAGCTCTATGTTTCTTAAATTATAATGATTGCAAAATTTTTCAAAGCATACTTCCTACAACCAATCTTATTTTGTTAGATATTTTGGTCATTTATAAATCATCAATATTCTGGTAATTACATAACAAATTCCCATATTCTTTTGAAAATATACAATTGACTATATCATTTAGGATAAATTTCTAGAAGGATCAAAAATACATACTTATATTAATGTATTTTATGTGCCTTGCTTGAAGAAAATCTTCCCAATTTATAAAGAGGTATAAAGCAATTTAAAAGTTAGTAAACAGGTAATTTTTTAATTATAAACATCAAAATTAGACATTATAGCATATTAATATTTTTTCTCACAAAATAATTTGCAGATTTTTAGAGCAAATGTTATCAATCAAATTTTATTTTAAAAAGGGATGTCTGTTTGGAAAACCACACAGTGATTTTACAAGCATAACAGTGTTTAAAATACTGCACTCTTCATGATTCTTTATGCCCTGTTAACCAATGCTGAACACTTAATTACAAAAGTTTTGCTGCTGTATATTTAAATAAAAGGTTTGTAAGACTTCCTGCAGTAACTTATGTAAAAGGAATTGTCAGGTATTTCGCATTTTGGTGAGAAGTCATTAAAAGATTAAACAAGTTGACATGAGATTGTGGACAGGAATCAAGAACATGTAACTAAATAGTTCTGTTCTAATGACAGGCCTGGGGTACCAGTGGTTTAGAGAATTTTTTAAACCTACATTTGCCTCTACAATCCTGTCCCTTTCCCTCTTTCTTGTATCTTTCCCTTCCGTTCTTATTCCTCCTTCCCTTTCTGTTTGTCTCTTGCCTTATTTGTTCTTTTACTTAAAACTTTAATTCATGTTATTTTAAAGTAGAGAATAAAATTAAAATAGCCCGTAATCTCACCACACAGCTAATCTAAATAATTAATTTTCAGTACAATGAACACAATCGTCTACCTAGAATGTCAAACAGTACAAAATGAAACAAAATGACAAGCAAATGTTTCCCTTCCATTCCCCAGACCCTAATTTTAATTCGCAAACGTATTCACCATCAACTTTTTCTTTTTCATCTTTAGAACTGTAATAGGCATGTATCTTTTTCATCTTTCTAGAACAGCATATAAGTAAAAAGTATATCTTTATTCCTATATTTATCTACAGGTGAATATACAAATCTATTTTTTTAAACCCAGTACAAATCATACAATGTGCACTCTTCTAAGCTTTAAAGGACATTTGTAACAAAAACAGATAGATCCACACAGTCTTTTAAACATGCCAAGCTATTCTGTTGTTTGGATATATTCCACAATTTATTGAACTGTATCAAGGGATATTTAGGGATCAATTCTGATATACCCAACATTTTATTGAGAGCAGCTTTAGTCTACTTGAGAAAATAATGACAAAATATAGAGCCGTACATGATGGGTGGAAAATAAAAATTATGAATGCTTTGAGTGTAAGGTTGTTTTGTTCAAGATAAGATCTGGACAAGATTCTCATTGCTATACTTTTGCTTCAGAACCTGATGAATAATTGTGTTAGTAAAATTTAGATCTCTAAATAATCCTAATAAAAATTAAATCTTCAGCGAGTCTACAAACTTGTCAAATGTCTGATTGAGACAAAACATAGCAATTGTTATTTTGTAGAACACTGAATCTCCTAAGGCATAACAGGACTCACTCCGTCATATTAATCAGTGTTTGTCTCCAAATCAAGAAAGTGAACTCCTCTCAGTAGGGACATTTTAGCAAGTAGGCAGATAGACTTGAAAGTATACTCTGAAGCACATAGATGTATTAACTATTTCAATCTGGTGTGTTAGATTCTGTTTTAGTAGTTGCCTAGGTAAAGTTCTTACCTTACCCTCCTGTGTTACAATATTGAAATTTAAAAGAAATCTAGGTTAGCGATAATGCAGCTCTATCTTTTCTAGCACCCCAAGTACCCTACAGTATATAAAGACCAATTTGCTATTTCTTGGCATTAAAAAATACAGCAAAACAGCATCCCCAATCATATTACTTGTTCTGTTATGAATTCTGTTTGCTATTCCACTATTGCATTCAATATGTGCATTTACATTTAAGTTAACATCTAGAGTTGGATAAGATGATTTGGAACATTTTACATTTAGTGCTAAAGAGGAGACATTTGATATTTATTCGCACTCCACTCACCACCAGCAATTTCCAGATCTAAAATCACATTACATTCTGTTTCACATATAGTGGCATTTCTTAAGTGTCCTGCCATCATACTTTACTATTATTAAACCAATAACATTGGGTTATAATCTCAAATCCAGAAGGGGGAATCTAAAGAAAAAAAATGGCTAAAGAGTTTAAAATATAGATAGAAATTAAATTACAGCAAATGTTTTAAAATAATTCTTCTATAGTATTTTAAAATTTAGAAATAGCAATATGACCCTCAATATATACTCAGCCAAGATCAATATCTTAACGAAAATGTCACCAGCACCTTAAATAAAATATTGCTTATTTTCATGACTATATGTATATATCTAAGGTCCATACAGTAGATCAGACAAAATTGACTAGGACACCTTTGCTGCATGTTTGTAGAACTAACAGAGGGTTTGAACACATTTTAAGTGTTCAGACCTCCTAAATAAGGTTACATCTACTAAAAAATAAATTTACTATCTTAAGACTCACTGGAAAAAAAAAATGCTATGTGAAGAAATAACATTGCTCTTAGAAATTCATTGTACAGAAAATTAAGTCAGGGGAGGGAAAAAATGAGAAACAAACAAAATGCAGCTATTCTGTCTTAGTAGCAAAAGCAAACTAGAGAGATTGTAAAAAATAGCCACTGTAGTTATCAGCCAATCACTAGAATTTTCCGAGCATTAAATCTGCATATCATTTGCAGTTATTTGCTTTAGAATCCTATATTGCTTACTAGTGTTCTATATTTTAATTAGTAGTATTCATTTTGAATGGTGCTCAAGTAAATTCCTATGCTCTCACTTCCAATTTCTTTATTTTATACTTATTTCTCTTTAATACCCATTCTCTGTACTCCATAACCATCCACTCTAATCTTCTGACCACTCTTTAGATATGTACTTACCCATGTAAAATATGTTGTGCTTTTTTGGTGCCTTTGTGTTTTACATTTACATAAATTTCACTCTAACTTTATCCATTCAGTGCTCTGTTTTGAGGATCTACTCATATTGCTTTGTGTTCATCGGTTCCATTGCTCTAATTGTTGCAGATTATTTTGTAACATACTTGTGGTACGCACCTCTCTGGTGATGAACATTTGGGTTGCCTACAACTCCCTCTAACACAAACAATTCTTTGATGAGTGTCCTCATATATATTCCCTGTGGACCCATGTTGGAATTTTTCTGGGATATATGCCCAAAGGTGGTGACTATAAATTAAGTATATAGACAGATATGTAATTTTATTATTTAGCACCAGATGTCATTCCTATTAGAATAGCTGTACCTATTTGTACCAATGTTACATATTGCATCTTCATTTGTTTATTTTTGTATTGCCTATTTTTTTTATTTGATCATTCTTATGGTTTACAGATGCTTTTCATTTTTTTTCTTTTTGCAGTTTTCTGATTACCAGTGAGTTTGAGCATTGTATCATATTTTTGTTGTTGTTTTGTTATTTGTTTATATCTATGCAGGCTTTTTATTCTAGGAACTAGCTGCTGGTATCCTTTGTTCCACTTTTAAGAATTGTTTTTCTCTCTTTTTGTTTATTGATGTCCAGGAATTGCTTGTAGATGCTATACTTTTTCATCAGCTTTGTTCTTTCTGCTTTGTTCTTTTTGGTCAGTCACATATTGTGTTGTCTACAGCTTTTATGGGGGGAGCGGGGGGCAGGTCTTTTTTGTTTCATACAAATTTTAGGATTGTTTTTCTATATCTGTGAAAAATAATGTTGGTATTTTGATAAGTATTGTGTAGAATCTGTAGGTTGCCTTGGAAGTATGGTCATTTTAACAATATTAATTCTTCTGTTCCATGATCATGAGATGTCTTTTTATTTGTTTTTGTCCTCTTCAGTCTTTTTCATTAGTGTTTTGTAGTTTTGCTTGTAGAGGTCTTTCACCTCTCTACTTAAATTTATTTTGGGGTATATTTTCATAGCCATTGTAAGTAGAATTGCCTTCTTGGTTTCTTTTTCAAATATTTCATTGTTAATGTTTAGAAATGCTAGAAAATTTTGCAAATTAATTTTGTATCCTGCAACTTTATGGAATTTATGTATTAGGTTTAATAATTTTTTTGGTGGTGTCTTTAGGTTTTCCCAGATATAAGATCATATCATCAGTAGAGTGACAACTTGACTTATTTTCCAACTTGGATGGTTCTTATTGCTTTCTCTTGCCTGGTGCTCTGATTAGGCTTCTAGTACTATGTTGAATTGGAGTGGTGAAAGCAGGATCCCTTGTGTTTTTCTAGTTCTTAGAGGAAAATAATTCAGATTTTCCTCATTGGACTGTGGGTTGTTGTATATGGCTTTTATTATTTTGAGGAACTTTTTCTCTGTGCCTAATTTGTTGAGAGTTTTTGGCATAAGTGTTGTATTTTATCAAATGCTTTTTTTGTCTCTGTTGAGATGGTCATATGGTTTTTGTCTTTCATTGTGGATGTAATACATTATGTATACTGATTTGCACATTTTGAACAATCTTTGTATCCCTTAATTAAATCTCATTTGATTATAATGTATTAATTTTTGATTTGTACTTGGATCTAGTTTAACAGTAAACTAAAGGAGTTTTGTGTCCTTGTTCATCAGATATATTGCTGTTTAGTTTTGTTTTTTGTATCATGTTCTTATTTGACTTTGGTATCAGAGAAATGCTGGCCTCATATAATTAATTAGGGAGAAATCACTTCTCTTCAATTTTTAAAAATAATTTGGGGAGAATTGCTGTTAGTTTTTCTTTGAAGGTTTGACTGAAATCAGCAGTGAAACCATCTGTTTTGAAACTTTTCTTTGTTAGAAGACTTTTTGTTACTGATTGAATCTCATTGCTTCTTATGGTTTTCTGTTTCTTCCTGATTCAATCTTGGTACGTTGTATTTTTCCAATAATTTATCCATTTTATCTAGGTTTTCTAGTTTGTTAGGGTACAGTTGTTTACAGTAGTCTCTGATGATCTTTTGTATTTCTGTGGTATCAGTTGCAATATCTCCTTTTTTGTTTCCGATTTTGTTTGTGTCTTCTTTATTTAGTTCATTAGTCTAGCAAGCAGTTTATCAATTTTGTTAGCTTTTTAAAAAAATAACTGTTCCTTTTGTTGATCTTTCATATTATTTTCTAGTCTCTATTTCATTTAGTTCTGCTCTTGATAGTTATTTCTTTCCTTCCACCAATTTTGGGTTTAGTTTGTTCTTGCTTTTGGTTTTTCTTGAGATATATAATTAGGTTATTTATTTGAAACTCTTCTGATGTAGTCATTTATTGCTATTAACTCTTCTGTTGACATTGTTTTTGCTATATTCATAGGTTTTGGTACGTTGTGCTTTAATATTTATTTGTTTCAAGCATTGTTTTTTTTCAATTTCCTTCTTAATTTCTTCCTTAACCAAATGGTCAGGAGCATGTAGTTTAATTTTCATGTATTTTTATAACTTCCAAAGTTCCTCCAGTTATTGATTTTTAATTTTATCTCACTTTGGTCCGGGATGATTTGATACTATCTGTGTTGATATGATTTTATTTATAAAATACTGTTGAGACTTGTTTTGTGTTTTAATATATGTTTTAAGCTGAAGAACGTTTCACGTGCTGATGAGAAGAAGGTGCATTCTGTAGCTGTTAGATGAAATGTTCTGTAAATGTCTGTTAGGTCCACTTGGTCTAATGTGCAATTTAAACCCAATGTTTTCTTGTTAATTATCTGTCTAGATGATATCTAATGGGAAAAGTCAGGTTTTGAAGTCTCCAACTATTACTGTATTGAAGTCTACCTCTCCCTTTAAATCTAGTATTTGCTTTATATATCTCAGTTCTCCAGTGCTGCATGCATATATCTTTAGAACAGTTATATCCTTTAGGTGAATTCATTCTTTAATCAACATATAATGTCCTTCTTTGTTTCCCTTTACTGTTTTTGCCTTGCAGTCTCCTGCTCATTTTTGGTTTCAGTTTGCATGGAATACCTTTTTCCATCCCTTTACATTTAGCTTATAGGTGTCTTTACAGGTGACGTGGGTTTCCTGTGGGTATCATATACTTGAGTCATGATTTTTTAAATCCATTGGGCAGTCTATATCTTTTGAGTGGAAAGTTTAATCTGTTTATGTTCAAGGTCATTCTTGATAGGTGAAGGCTTATTTCTATAATTTTGTTGATTGATTTCTGGTTGTTTTGTTCCTTCCTTCCTGTCCCTCCCTCTCTCTCTTCCTTCCTTTCTTTCTTCCTTTCTTTCTTTCTTTCTTTCTTTCTTTCTTTCTTTCTTTCTTTCTTTCTTTCTTTCTTTCTTTCTTTCTTTCTTTCTTTCTTTCTTTCTTTCTTTCTTTCTTTCTTTCTTTCTTTCTTTCTTTCTTTCTTTCTTTCTTTCTTTCTTTCTTTCTTTCTTTCTTTCTTTCTTTCTTTCTTTCTTTCTTTCTTTCTTTCTTTCTTTCTTTCTTTCTTTCTTTCTTTCTTTCTTTCTTCTTTCTTTCTTTCTTTCTTTCTTTCTTTCTTTCTTTCTTTCTTTCTTTCTTTCTTTCTTTCTTTTTCTCTCTCTCTCCTTCCTTCCTTCCTTCCTTCCTTCCTTCCTTCCTTCCTTCCTTCCTTCCTTCCTTCCTTCCTTCCTTCCTTCCTTCCTCCCTTTCTTTCTCCCTTTCTCCCTTTCTCCCTTTCTCTCTTTCTCTCTTTCTCCTCTTTGAGTCTCACTCTGTTGCCAGGCTGGAGTGCAGTGGCACAATCTCGGCTCACTGCAACCACCATCTCCTGGGTTCAAGCTATCCTCCTGCCTCAGGCTCCCGAGCAGCTGGGACTACGGGCATGTAGCACTACGCCCAGCTAATATTTTTGTATTTTTAGTAGAGGTGGAGTTTCACCATGTTGGCCAGGATGGTCTCGATCTCTTGACATCTTGATCCGCCTGCCTCGGCCTCCCAAACTGCTGGAATTACAAGTGTGAGCCACCGCGTTTGGCTCCTTTATTTCTTATTTATCATTGTGGTTTGGTGGTTTTCTGTAGTAGTACCACTTGAATCTTTTTCTTGTTTGTATGTTTGCTCTACTAATGCATTTTATTTTTTGGTGTGTTTCTGTAACGGTATCATTCTTTCACTTCTGCATTTAGGATTCCTTTAAGCATTGTTTGTAGGGCTACTCTAGTGATGATGAATTCCCTCAGCTTTTACTTTTCTAGGAATTTCTTTTTTTCTTTTATATTTATGAAGGATAATTTTGCTGGGTGTAGTATTTTTTATTGAAAATTCTTTTTATTTTAGTACTTTGGATGTATTATCCCTTTGAATGTATCATTCTCCCCTGGCCTGTGAGGTATTTGCTGAGAAATCTGCTGTTAATCTGATAAGGATTCCTTTATTGGTGACTAGACATTTTTCTATTGCTGTTTGTAGAGTTCTATTTGTCTTTGACTTTTGACATTTTAACCATAATGTGCTTTGGAGAATACTTTTTTGAAGTGTATTTATTTGGGGATCTCTGGGCTTCTTCAATTTGGATGCTTAAATCTCTTGCTAGGCTTGGGAAGTTTTCACGTATTATTTTGTTAAATAAATTTTCTAACACTTTAGCTTCCTCTTTGCCTTCTGGGACCTCAAAAATTAGAGTATTTGGTCACTTGATGATGTCTCATATATCCCACGGGCTTTGCTTATTATTATTTATTTATTTTTCTTTTTATTTGTCTGACCTGGTTATTTTGAAAACCTGTCTTCAAATTGTGACATTCTCTCTTCTGCTTGATCTAGTCTATTGTTGACGTTTTTGAATGTATTTTGTATTTCATTTTTTGGTTCCATGTTTTCTATTTATTTCTTTTTTTATGACATCTATCTGTTTGGTGAATTTCTCATTCATATCCAGAATTTCTTTTTTATTTTTTCTGTTGTCTTTTAGTATTTTCTTATAGCTTATTTATCTTATATTCTTATATATTTTCTTATTTCTTGTAACTCTCAGAGTTTTTTTTTTTTTTTTTTTTTTTTGGCAGAGTCTTAGTTTGTCACTCAGGCTGGAATACAGTGGCACTATCACAGCTCACTGCAATCCCCACCTCCCGGCTATAAGCAATTCTCCTGCCTCAGTCTCCCGAGGGATTACAGGCATGCACAACCATGCCTGGCTAATTTTTGTATTTTTAGTAGATATGGGGTTTCACCATGTTGGCCAGGCTGGTCTGAAACTCCTGACCTCCAGTGATTTGCCTGTCTTGGCGTCCCAAAGTACTGGGATTACAGGCATGAGCCACCACTTCTGGCTTCTCTGAGATTCTTCAATCAATATTTTGAATTACGGTTTCTGGGATTTTAAAAGTATCTTAATGACTAGAATATATTGCTGGAGAATTATTGTGATTCCTAGAGGTGTCATTATTTTCTTTTTCATGATTCTGTTTGCCTTACATTGTTATCTGGGGATCTGGTTTAACAGTCACTTCTTCTTGTTTTTGGATTGACTCATATACGAGGATTTTTACTTGAAGATATGTGTATGATGATGGTTGGCAGGGGCACCTTAGCTTTGATTCTCAGTCCATAATAGGTTACACTGCATGGTAGTTTTGTCTTCATACAATTTATTTGGCTGTACAAAGCATCCATGGAATCTGTTAATTCCTCAGTTCCTTGGTTGTGGTTGTTAGTATAATAGAAGCCATGGTAAGGCTTTGCTGGGGTTGAGGATGCCCGGATGGGCCAATCTTCAGGCCCTGGTAGGGGTAGCAGCAAGCTGAGAATGCATAGCCTTGGGCCACTAGGTGGTGCATGTGGGCACCAGTGTTAGTAGGTTAGGTGGGCAAATACCTGGGCTTCCAAGTAGCTTGCTTGGGTACTGGCAGTGGCAGCAGTGGAGACCATATGGGTTACCTGGTTCTCAGGCCCCTGAGTATCATTTGTAGCATGGATGATGGTAGTAGCACTGGCAGGATAACCCAGGCAGTTATTACTAATGTTAGCGGTTATAGTGATGGGTTCAGCATGCTGGCCTTTTAGCTCATAGGTAGTGCATGTGGGTGAGTATACCTGGTGGTGTTGGTGACAGGCTGGATGAACTCAACTTCAGGTCCTCAGCGGCAAGTGCACAAATACCACAGCTGGTGTCATGGATAAGGATATAACCAGGAAGGGGTGTTTGATCTCTGTGTGGGCAGTACCACACTGAGTGAACTGATATGAGGTCCTGATGGTGTGCAGGTGTATAGGCTGTAGTAGGCAGACAAGAGTGATCTGTGGCAATGGGCATGGGAAGCCTGACCTCAAGGCTTATGCTGGAGCACAGAGGTCCTGCTATTTGTGTCAGTATGGTTGCTGTATACAGTCACCTGCAAGGAGCTCTCAGGCTCTGGGGAGTCCACACTGTCTCTGACAGTAGCATTATTTTCAGTGGTATGTATGAAGACTCTGTACTCAGAATGCACAGTAGAGTACAGAGGTCATGCTTCTGGTGGGGGTGGGTTTGCTATTCACAGCTCCAGCCAGACATCACTGATACTCACTTATTCTACCTCCAGAGGCAGCTGTGGCTGTCATGTTGTGTCGTGGTGGGGATTCATTCCACCCTTCCATGGAAGCGATGTTGATAGTGGGGGCAGGTTTGCTATTTATAGCTTCATTCAGGAAGCTCTCAGGCTCTGGAAGGTGTGCTCTTTGTTCCAGGGGCAGCTTCTTGGTGTGCCCCACTGTCCTTTCCCTGGAAAGTGGTACTGTATGTGAGCTAGAGTGCTCAGGATCCTGCAACACCACTGGGACCAGCCAGTGGCACTGCACGACTGCTGCCCTTTGGGTGGATGCCAGAAGATGTCAACGGGGGTTCCTGAGTTGTGAATGTGTGGGAATGTTGGTTCCCAGGGTAGGATGCAGTTCAGTGGAGACTGGGCTCTCACAGTCGTACCATGCTGCTGTTGCTTAGGCCTTGGGAGTTGGGGATGTGGCCCATTGCAATTTTTCTGTCTGGAACATTGCATTTTTGGGATCTCCAGATCACTGCCAACATTAATGTCAGAGCCCGTATAGGTAAAGGAACTTTGGCTACAATTAGGGTAGTCTGAAGTAGAAGTGTGGCCTCCTAAGAGTTTGGACTTCTGAGTGTGGACCCACTTACTCCTGCCCTGCAATGGGGAGCTACTCTGGGCTCCCAACTGATCTCAGCTGAACTGTTCAATCAATTCCTTCTCTCTCTGTGCATGGGCTTTTTAACTCCAGTGTTCTATCTTTAGATGTTCTATTTTAGGTCTGTTTATCTACTTGCAATTTTAACTCTTCCTTCTGGAGAAGGTGAGTGTCCAATATATCTAATCAGTCAACTTGAAATGTGGCACTCATTTTCTCTATGTCTTTTGTAAACGATAATTTCACTGAATTTGAACTCTGGATTGATAGGTATTATTGTTTCTTTCAGTACTTTAGGTCACACTTCATCATCATCTATGTTATATAATTTCTGATTAGAAATCTGTCTCGGCTTTATATTTGTTCCTGTACCTGAAATGTGTCATTATCTTCTGACTGGACTTCAAGATTTCCATTACATTTGTTTTTAAGTAGTTTGTATGTGATATGTGGGTGTTTTGGTATTCATCCTGTTTAGAGTTTTTTTGATCCCTTTTGATATGTGGTTTCATGTATTTCACTATTTTGGGGAAATCCTCAGCCATTATCCCTTTTAACATTTTTTTTTTTTTTTTCTGCTACATTATCTTTCTCTCCTTTTCCTCAGATTCAAAATATACATATGGTAGGCAATGTTATATTGTCCTACAATTCTTGGATGTTCTCTTCTAGTTTTTGTTTACCTGTTTTTTCTTCTTGATTGCTTACTATGTTTTCCTCTTTATATTCTAGTTTAGATAATGTCTTTCTAACTATCTTCAAGTTCACTGATTGTTTTTTCAGTTTTTTGACTTCGATCAAACAGGTCAGTTTGTCTAAGACAACCTTAATCTCTCTCACAGTGTCATTTATTTATAGTATCTCTATACAAGTTTTTCATATGTCCACTCAACATTGTCTTGTCTCCATTTGTCTGACAAAATTCTTTATGAAACATTAAAATACTAATCATAGTCTTTTAAATGATCTATTGCATATTTCCAATATTTGTGTCTTTCATGAATCTTTTTCTGTTAACTATTTTTTTCTCTTGACAATGTGTTGTTTCTTGCCTATTTGTGTTTTATAATTTTAATTTATTGTTGCAAACAATGTATAGAACTTTAGAGCCTGTGATAAAAGGTAAGTCTTTTCTTCCATAATCTACATCATGTCTTTCACCACTTCCTACCAACCATAGGTAGGGAAACATCCAAGCATCAGTTTCTTATACGGCTTTTCCATTCCAGCTTTTTCTTGCTAAAATGTGCCTTAGGCATTATTGTTTGTATAAAATAAAGATAATTCTGCTTATAGCAATAGTCTGGGAAGCACAAAAGTTGGTTTATCAAACCAGACTTGCAAAAAGCAGAGACCAACCTAGACAGACAGGATAGGTCCTTGGTCTTAATGTGTCCCTCAAATTTCATGTGTTAGAAATTTATCCCCAAATTCACATGATTAAGGAATTGGAGTTGGAGTATTTGGGAGGTAATTAGGATTAGATAAACTCATCAGGGTGGGGCCCTCATGATGGGATTTGTGGCTTTATGAGAAGAGGAAGAGAGACCTGAGTGCACAAGCTCTTACCATCTCACTCTCTGGTACCCTGTGCCATGTCATGATACAGTAAAAAGACGCTTACCAGATACTAGTACCACGCTTTTGGACTCTCCAGCTTCCAGAATCACTAACAAAAAAAACTTTTTTTTTGTTTGTAAATTAACTAGTGGATGGTATTCTGTTATAGCAGCACAAAATGAACTGTAATAGTCCTGTTAAAATTAGGCTATATCCAACCAAGGACTCTTCTTTATCTTTCTACTAGTCAATACCCTCAAGAGGTTTGATTTATATTTTATATGAAAATTTAGTCAAGTCACTTCTCTCTAACCATCCTCCTAGTGGGAGTTGAAATATGAGCTACAAACTAAATACTATTTTATTTTCTCTGTGAAAAAATAGATGAGTATTTGAAATAAGTAATATTTAGTAGGGATGGATAGAAAAGAGTCAGTTGGAGAGAGAGATGAATAGGATGTATAAAGACTTGATAACCGGCTCAGTGTGGAAGGTATGCAAGAATGGATCCCTGGCTTATTGATTTTTGTTTGTTAACATATGTATTTTACATCTCTTAATAGTGTGTGTATGTGTGTGTGTGTGTGTGTGTGTGTGTGTATATATATATATATATATACTCTTCAATACGTATCTATTATGTATTTGTTAAACAGTTATATTATCCAAATATATATTTTCTTTATTTTCAGCTGGTTCTTACATTTGACCAAGCAAAGAATATTTTTATGTCTACTGAAATTAACAATTCGTTTGAATGGCTGAAATAGGTAAAAAATACGCTACATAAGTATTTTTACTAAATGAAACATGAAATAAATCTAAACTGGGCTTCAGTTTAGATTATTTTTATTTACTTCTTTAATCTGCTATTAAGGCTTTCCAGTGGATAGTTTATTTCAGACATTGTATTTATCAGTACTAGGAATTTAATGATTCTTCCTTAAAGCTAAATTTTGTCTTTACAGAGTCTCCCCCAGACCTTACTATTCATGGCCGACTTAATTCTTTCTTCACTATTCCCCAAGGGGAAAAAAAAACTAGAGTAGATATCTTCTAATCTAAGGAGGGCTCTGCCCAGTCTGGAGGCTTTTTTGTTTGTTTGTTTGAGTTTATGTTTTTAGACTTTTTGCATCATTAATTTTCTAATGGATTTAAGAAAATTATTTTGGAAATTATTAAAGATTGTCTACTAGTTCACAATGGGAGCGATGGTATCAAGTATAAATGACAGTGTATGCTTAGAGAACAATATTAATATTTGAATATTTCTAACAAATATCTATACTTACAATAATAGCATTTCTTTGGTTAAATGTTTTATTCCGTTTTACCTTAAAAATATTTTTCCACTATAGAGACATTCTTTGATAAAGCAAGCCTCCCAATTAGTCTCAGCCTCTGAGTAGCTGGGATTACAGCCCCCCGCCACCACGCCTGGCTAATTTTTGTATTTTTAGTAGAGACAGCCACCTTGTTGGCCAGGCTGGTCTTGAACTCCTGAGCTCAAGTGATCCACCTGTCTCAGCCTCCCAAAGTGCTGGGATTACAGGCGTGAGGCACCGCACCCAAGCAGCAAGTGTTAATTTACGTAGCATAATTTACTTAGCCGGTAATGAAGGCAGTGACCCAGAGGCAATACTGTTTAGAGTACAGAATCTCAGTCATGTTCAGGAGTAAGAGTTGTTCTAAAAGTGGAAGTCTAGGATGAAGCCAAAACACGAGGCTTCTTTGAGAGTTTTCACAAAGTGTAGTTAGGGCTTACAGCTCTTTTTGCATTGTTTGAAAACAGGCATAAACCCTCTTCATTCTATCAGAAATGTGAGGTTGACTGGTTTTTTTTTTTTTTATTTTACCTGATTTTAAGTTTATAATACAGTATTATTAACTATAGGCACAATGTTGTTTAGTGAATCTTTAGAACTTATTCATCCTTCATAACTAAAATTTTATATCTATTGATTAGTAACTGCCACTTTCTCCCAGCCCCAAGTCTTTGGCAACCACCATTCTACACTCTGCGTCTATGAGTTTGTCTACTTTAGGTACCTGATGTAAGTGGAATAATGTGGTATTAATCTTTCTGTAACTGGTTTATTTCTCTTAGCTTAATGCCCTCAAGATTCATCAATGTTATAATTTATTGCAAAATTTTCTTCTTTTTTAAAACTTAATAATATTCCACTGTGTATATTCATCACATTTTCTTTATTCATCTGATGATGCGTGTTTGTGGCATTTTTATATCTTGGCTATTGTGAATAATGCTGTAATGAACATGGGAGTGCTAATATTTCTTTAAGAGCTCGATTTTAATTTTTTTTGGATAGATACCCGGAAGTGGAATTGCTGCATCATGTGATAGTTCTATTTCTTTTTCTTTTTTCTTCTCTTTTCATTTTCTTTTTTGTAGAGACAGGATCTTGGAATGTTGCCCAGGCTAGTCTCAAATTCCTGCTTCAAGTGATTCTCTCACCTTGGACTCCCAAAGTGCTGAGATTACATGCATGAGCCTCCATGCCTGGCTTCTATTTTAAAATTATTTTAGGAAGCTTCCTGCTGTTTCCTGTAGCAGTTACACTATTTCACATTTCTACCAGCAGCGCACAAGGGTTTTCTTTTCTCCATATCCTCACCAACACTTGCTGTCTTTCATTTTCTTAGCATAGTCATCCTCACAGCTATAAAGTAAGATATCATTGTGATTTAGATTTGCATTTCAAAGTCACTAATGATGAGTGACTTTGAGCATCTTTTCATAAACATATTTCACCTTTTTTATGTCTGCTTTGGAAAAGTGTCTATTCAAGTCCTTAGCCCATTTTTAATCAGGTTCTTAGGTAATTTTTTTTTTCTGTTGAGTTGTTGGAGTTCCTTATATATTTTGAGAATTAACCTTTTATTATATATGGTTTACAAATATCTTCTCCTATTCCGTAGTTTGCAAAAATAAACTCAAAATGTATTAAAGACTTAAATGTTAAGACCTGAAACTGTGAAACCTGCAGAAAAAATATTAAGGGAAATGTTTCATGGCATCAGTCTTGGCAATGACTTAATGAATATGACACTAAAAACACAGGCAACAAAAGCAAAAATAGACAAATGGGGACTATATCAAACTAAAAATATTCTGCGCGGCAAAGGAAACAATCAACAGAGTGAGAAGGTGCCCTTTGCCCAGTTTTAATTAGCCATGTTAAGTAAGAACTTTTGTAATTATCCATGTCCTTCTAGGCAGTAAAATTCAGCAACTGAATTCCAGGCGATGGCATGAGATCTACGTTCTGATTAAGAAAATGGGTGAAGTGGGAGCTTAATTCTCACTACTACATTGTCACCTTTTAAGATACCTCATCTGGCTGGTATAGAAGGCAGTTCCGAGACATCGAGAGTAGACTGACAAGGATTAAAGAGGTGATTTTTCTGAAAATTTTAGTGATACCTGATGTGTACTTATATACCTATGTAACATTTTAAATACTATATAGGAAGTGAAATAGACCAAGCAGGACTGGTGATCCAATACAGATGTGGCCAATAATTTCATTAAAGTACCAGTTCTGAAGTTCATCCAAGCACAATTTGCATTCTCATGAAATGGAATTCACTATACAGTGACTGTTTAGCCACAAGAATATTTAAATTTGCCATCATACTGTCATAATCTTACCAGGGATGCTTGGATTTGATAGCCACAAAAAGCAGGTTAGTTCCTTATATTGATAATATGATAATTTCCCTCTTCAGAAGAGAAAACTCAGGAGAGTTAAGGACTGTAGTCATCCATATAACAGTCTTTGTCTGATAGATCCAGGTAAAATTCGAGGCGAATTTCTTTTGTGAGATTTCTGAGAATCACGTGGCAATAGTAACCAGGTATATTCCTTACAATGTGAGTAATAAGTTCTCTCTCACTGAACACATCTGAAGAAAGAAGCTCAAGGACTAGCAGTGCCATTCAGGTTTTTATAGAATCATGCTCCTTATCCATGAGTTCTTTGGCTTTTCTTCATAAAGTCATGAGAATAATGTCACAATTTGAATAAAACACTGAACAAAAACAAACATTAAATGACATATTAAGAGTGGTGATAGAGGTTGTTCCAAACATTTTATGGCCCAACCGAGCAGGTGGTGTTCGAAGTGGTTAAAACTAGAAAGTATGAGGAGTGGAGCACTTGCCAGAAATCAAGTAAGGCCATCTTACAATGGAGGGACAGGTTACTATTTAGAAATTAGTCACACTGTACCATACAGAAGGCAAAACCTCAGTGGAAGAAGAACCAAGAACAAATCTGCAGAGTGGACAGAATTGAGATCCATTTAGCAGGAGAAGAGAATTTAGGCTCATGCCTTAAGGGGAATGTTTTTGTATTTGTAGACTTGAGCTATAATCAATGGCCATACTACAGTATGTTCAGGTAAATGAGTATTTTAAAAAGCATACCCTCATACGGAACACTCATTTATGGAAATCCCTGGAAGACTTAGAGTAATAATTTAGATGTTTTATGGAGATGGCAATAAAGATGTCAGTTGCCACCTCAGAAATCAAATTGAATGCTAAGGCAGAATTGGTCAAATCTCTACAGCAGGGATGCAGATGCTCAGGCCATGCACCAGTGTGCTGACAGATGCCATACTCACCTTGCATCTAATGAATTAACTAATATAAAAAACTGTACCCCCTGTCAACAAGAAAGGAACTGCTGGAAAACATCTGTGAGTAAAATTTCTCTCAAGTAAAGGTCCGTAGATAGCTGACAAGGATATTTCATTGGACAACTACCCAAAGGGCTATAAATTGTGTTCACTATGGTTGATCTTTTATCTACCAAGCTTTGGTTATCTAGAAAAGGATCAACCTTGGAAAATATGACATTGTTTAGAACAACAAATTTTCTATCAGTATGGTCTATGTGAATATATTTTTTAATATTTTTTATAGTCAAAGTTCATACTATTATGAACTATTCTAAAGATTTACATATAGATTATAAGCAATTGAGGGTTACATATTTATACATTTACATATAGTAACTCTTTTAATACTACAGCAATGCTTTGAGCAACATACTATTAATATCTAACTTTGGAGATATTGAAGAAACTGAGTCACAGTAAGAGGTTAAGTGGTTTCCTCAATGTCATACAGGAAGTTAGTACCAGAGTTGTTAAAGTCTGGCTTTGGATTCCCTGCTCCTAAGCACATACTATGATGCCTCTTCAGAGTCAGACATTGATCACAATTTTGAAAAAGCAGTTTAGCAATATATACTGAGAATCTTAAAAGCAAAACCATTTTCGGCACATTTTTATTGTTTTAGTATTTATAACAGAGAAAAACACAATACAAAAAAATTGGTTAGCTATATGGAAATGATTATGTAAATTATAATAAACCCCAAAATATCCGAATATGCCAATATTAAAACAGAATTTTTTGAATTTATAAGTTTAAACAATTAATGAATGAGTAGGAACACAATTGCACGTTCAGTATGACTGTCACTATGTAAAAATCACCTCATTAAATTTAAAACCAGAATGAAATGGTACAAAATATATGATAGTATATATATTTGGGCTATGGTATTGCATCATTTATTTCTTCTCTTGATTTTTATGCATTTACCAAGTTTAGAATATAATTTTCTTTCAAATGGAAAACAATTTTTTGAAATTACCTGCCGTTGTTCTTTATATATTTGCTCAAATATAGTGAAAATGAGTTATTTCCTACCTACATTCATCTCTTCCCAAGTAACCAACTGATCCATCTACATTATATTGTAGCTTAAGGGTATATTTCAATATTCATGCCCACATATTATTTGAGTAAAATTGTTGTAACTCAAAGAAAGTTGTGTCCTCATTGGTTGATTTTGTTTTGAAATTTCTTATGCTATATTCAACTGTGATTTCCTTTTTTTCTAACATGGAAAGTAATACAATAATGGGTATCTAAGTCATTTCCAATAAACTGCCAAGACCTCTTACCAATAGATAGATTATCTATTTCTGTTTAGTTCAAGGCCTATATTTTACATTGTTGAAATGAACAACTGAAAAATTGATTATACTCTCTGTCATCTCTATAAATGCATGTTCTGATAATATTGTTACTTTGTAAGAGAAATTCTGGCTAGACATGGCCCAAATAGGCAATTTTCATATAGAATGCTAGAAACCATGAAACTCATCTTGATTGAATATATACTAAGGGCATTAATCTAACTGAAATAAATGCAATAAGTATCCAATATTTAAATATCAGGCAATTAGTGAAGCTGAATTAACATTGTTGGATTAACACACTTAGTAAATAACACAATCAGTAACAAGGTGTCTGAATTTTCAAGGAATTATCTGCTTCTTTGAAATGAATTTTTATATAGTTTAAAAATGTTAAAAGCTGAAAAGTGGTGGAAGCAGTTGATAAAAATAATGAATAACATGATTTAATGTGTTAACAGTACATATGTGTAAGAATGTTGCTTGCTATCTGACTCAAAAAATTTAACATATACTTTCACTGGTAAAAATATCTATTCTGCAGAAGATGTTTCACAAAAAAAGCCCTATTTCTTAAACTCGAATTCTTCCTTTTTCAAGTAAGTGCAGTGCTGAAGCTCTCCTTTTTGTAATAAGTTCTGAAGATCTCCTTTCTGTAATAAATTCTGAGTATGGTTTAAAAAATTAAGGAAAGTAATTTTTTGTCTATGTACTGTTTGGATTTTATAACCAAAACAAACAAAAATATCTACCACATTTTCTGTGTTTTTCATCATACAAACAAGAGTTTTGGAATATTGTTTGTTTATATTATGTACTACCTAAACAAAGTTATTTTAATTTTAATAAAATCCTTCTGTGTTTGACTTCACCGTTTCATAAAAATTAAAAAGGAAAAGAATAAATTTTATATTATTAAATGAAAATACATGCTGTCTTATTAAAAAAGCAAATACTGAGCATTCAACATTTTTACTAAATAGGATTGAATTTCTTCTGTTTTTTCATATGCAAGTTTAAATATACACAGATTAAGATTAGGAAAATATTTGCTAAGCCAGTTCTTGCCATGAGGAAATATCCTGTGAGATTTTAAATATGTTTTTCTTATCTCAACATGGCAAGTGTTACCACTATTGATGACCCTAAATAATTATTTTATTATCTAAATGTTTTTATATTCAGATAAGACATTTACAAAATCGCTACTGGCTTGCTGTGTGACCTGGAGCCATTCACTTAACCTCTCTGTTTCTTTTTTTTTGGTACACATTTAGTTTTATTGTAACAAAGCAACTTGTACACTTTTAACAACGGAGCATCTTCTTTCCTTTTCAGTGAAACAAGCAAACAAACAAAAATTAAAATAAACAGAAACAAAATTAAAATAGAAGGTGTCAATTCCAAATAAGATCCTACAGGTTCTGCTGATTATACCATTGAGTGGCAGGGCTCAAGTCATCATTAGGAGAGAATTTATTTTAAAAGTGTCATCTTAAACTACAAGGATGTCAGTCAAATATCACAATTAAACATGCCAAAGGAGAAGCCGTGTTGTCAAAATAACCACTTAACTCACCCAAACATCTCAAACCCAGTCTTTGCTGATCTTCTGTAAACCCATTTTTAAAGATTTTTTTTTCTTTTTTTAACAAGAGAAAGTAGTCAGATACATGTTGGTAAATGCTAACTGTCCATATTCACATAGAGACACAATGTCCTCTCTGAGCCCTATATATAGAGAAAGGAGGTAAAAAGCTGGAATTCTATGCAGTGCTACAGTGCCTAGGCACCCTCCAGCTTCCAGCAGAACTACAGGAGCAGGCTTTTCTTTTTCCCACAGAACTCGATGATATTTGGCCAAACCCATTACAGCACTACTTGGTTCCCAATATGGATGATGAAGAAGGAGAAGGAGAAGAAGATAATGATGATGAAGAGGAGGAAGGATTAGAAGATATTGATGAAGAAGGGGATGAAGATGAAGGTGAAGAAGATGAACATGATTATGAAGGGGAGGAAGGAGAGGAGGATGAAAGAGAAGATGACTAATAGAACACTGACGGATTCCAACCTTTCTTTTTAAAAAATTCCTCCATTCCCTGTGAGCAAGTTACAGTCTTTTTTTTTTTTTTTCTCTTGTGCTCAGTCACCCTGTTCTTGAGGTCTCTTTTCTCTACACCACGTTTAACAACTTACTTTGGGGAAAATACCTTGAGCAGAATACAATAGTAAAAGAGTCTCTACCACTTTCTGTTGGAAACTCATTTGTATCCCTTCCTGTCTGAACAAAAACTGTGTGGAATCGAAACCTCTCTGTTTCTTGACAGTAATCAGACTAAGATTAATTATTCTTGCATGCTTTACTAGCGTAGAGAGAAATCTCATAGAGAGAAAATAAGAGAAACTGTAAATCAAATTAGGTGTTAAAATATGTCATACAAATTCAAAGTATTATTTAAATATGTAATCCCATACAGTAAAGTCTGTCAACAGTTGAATTAAATGATAAACTTGGATATTTAAAAGTAATTTTTTAAGAAGTTTAGAAGTTAAAGTAGATCAGGAACTTCCCCAATTCAGAATCCATGGTAAATTGTTAAAGAGGAGAACTGGAGAATAAGCTTTCAACTTAAAGTTGAATCCAATTTTCTTACATTTAACTATCTTTGCTTTTTATTTTTCAGAATGACATTATATTTCTTTAAAGAAGAGGAAAACAACCACACTTTTCCATAAATAAATATTATGATTGGTTGAGTCATTATTTCTAACTTTTTGGTGAGTCCACTGGGAATCAGGATTCTTGATTTCTAATCTTAGCTAAGGCACTAAGATGATGAATTCAGCTACACAGTTTGGACCTCACTTTCTCCAAATGAAAAATGAAAGAGGAGCTTAGAGCAAATGACTTCTAGAAGTAATTTCAGAATTAGCATTTTATGATTTATAATCATTCAAACTATTGCTATAGCCTTGTTGATTCTACCTGAATTAAAAAAAAATAATAACATGGACACATGCACTAATTTAAAAATAAGAAATAGATTAGGAGCCAACTTTCTGCATTGTATTCAAGATGGTACCAGGTTCTATACGCATAGTATCTTCAAGAGACAGAAGGATAAACTAACTTGTGAAACATCTCTTAGAGACATGACCAGGTCATTTTGAAGAGAAAAATTTTTTATGAATCTCTAATGTTTGGTTTGATCTCATTGTGAATGACAGCCATGTTCTTTGTGAAGAGTGCTTGATTCTACTATTAAAGGCCAAGACCACAAGTAGTTATTTGTCTGATAGCACTTTTACATTATTTTGTCCTTGAATTTTACAAATTGAATTTAGAAATGAAACTTAGTCTTTAGATCAACCAAAATTTAACCCTAACATGCCCATATTCCAAGCATGTTTTTGTTGCTTTTGTTGCAAGTGCCGGCTTAATTTGTATTTCATCTACCTTTAGGTCTCCTTCAAGTTTATTGTTTTCCAAGTATTCCTTTCCATTCACTATAGGATTTTTTATGACCAGCTGCATTCATTTGTTAGACTACTACTGTCTTTCTTCACCATATGTGCATTCTTAATAACTTACTTGTGGCCAGTCAATCATGAACCATTTATAATTTAAGCCATTTATAATTTAAGCCTTACCCACATACCAAAGATTTGACTGTTATTCATGTGCTCCTTTATCTGCTTTTACTTGCAAACTAACCATCATTCACTCCACCAGAAGCAATCATCCACCATCTGTCAATTTGAGACTCACTTGTCTCTGAAACTGAAGCTGGTGTTTATTTTGCAGGTATTATGAACACCTCTCATCTGACACCTTTCTATCCCCTCTCCATTCATTTTTTCTATTGTTAACAAGCATCCTTTATGATATTTTCTATGTGTTGTGACTTGTCTTCTACATAGATATTTTCAGCATGACTACATTTTTGAAAGAAAATGCGGTGTCATCTTATTCACCTTGTCATTAAGTATATCTGAAAGCAATGGGAACT
Source organism: Chlorocebus sabaeus (assembly GCF_047675955.1). NCBI lineage: Eukaryota > Metazoa > Chordata > Mammalia > Primates > Cercopithecidae > Chlorocebus > Chlorocebus sabaeus. The sequence continues at coordinate 42,728,891 of NC_132913.1, forward strand.
TTGCCAGAATGAGAAATACAGCAGTAATTCATTGTAAAGATTTTTTCCCTGTTTTGTTATAGGAAGAGAATGAGTCTCTTAATTAGATGCAATAATTCAGATTACATGAATTAATTGATGAAGAAAGTTATTTTTACCCTGAAAATTAACGCTATTTTCCTGTCTGTAATCCTCTTGTGTTGTGTTCACACGAACCTTAGATGAAAATCATAAATAAGTAAATCGGAACATGAAATATGTTCCTATTTTTGTATGTTAATATTTGAGTGTGTGTATGTAGAAATAAATGTCAAATTAAACGGGATAATATGGATAGTTTAATATGCTTCTATTAGCTCAGAAATGGTATTATATCAAAAAAGCCTTCTCGTAAAATGGAGGTAGAAAGCATCTAATATAGACTACATCTGAGCAGTTGACAATGTAACTAAACATGAAATGCAACAGATATTTTGTTTAGTCTTAAAGCTTACTATATAGAATACATCTTTGTCTTAAGAGCAATTGATAAAATTATAACTCTACTACCATGCCTTACCACACACAGTGAGTTAATAAAAACATTCACTGAAATACATTTTATGCCATAGTTTTCATATAAAACATTTCTCTATTTTTCATTTTCAAGACCACTACCAACTTCCCAGAAAGAACTGTGAAAGACTTAATGAGACATTTATCTGGTCTATGTATTTTATATTTAGCTGATAATATAATGAGGCCAAGGTACTGGAATGAAACGTCTCTAACATTTCAAATAATTTTCCATTTCCTCTCCACTATTTTTGGTATTTCAGCAGAGTATTTTAACTTTCTGCTGTTTTGAACGTTGCCATTGCTGTCAATAATCTCTATGTCATATGTAGCATTCTGCTAAATCTTATCCTAAAAAATAAATTTCATTTATTTTTAAGTGTATGGTTAAAATGATTGCAGCCTAATAAGCAAAGCAATATGTTTTGAATTTGATTTTTCTATAATGCTGCATGGGTTTTTTTAACTGACCCTTATGCTGTTTTCTCATGCACATTTTAAAACTGTATTACAGAAAGCAGACTTTTTAATGGTTCTGCAATACTTTTATAAATGTATATGTATATTCCTCTATATCTCCCCCCTCTCTCAAATATATAATTACCCACTGATAATCTCATAAAAATATAAAATATTTTCACTTGACATTTCATAATATTGAAATACAGGAGAACATTTATTACATGTGGCAGCAACTGAAAATCAACATATTAAAATAAGAAACACACAAAACTGTATGATCCTTTAAAAATTTTTGTCTTCCTTTATGTACTTTCACACAACTTTAAAAAAGAAAAATTAAAATATAGAAAAAATTGTCATTCATTCTCTTAAACATTTTTCTCCTCCTGATTCCATTTTTCTTATTTCATATTACATCAGTCTGTAACCAAAGATAGAAAATGAGTCTTGATGTAATAGAAAGAAAATGTTTCTTTTTTCTACACTCTGCCAAAATAAGAAAGAGAATACATATGAAATTCCTGTATAAATTTCAAAACACTATGCAAATAAAGTTGTTATTAGTTCATTTATTTTCACTGGCAGCTTACATTAGTGAAACATGTAAGAATCAAGTTCAAAATTGGGGCCTGAATTGTGCTTCCAGAACAAGATACTCCTTTTTTGCATCAGTTTTCCAATCAATAAAATGAGAGATAATAATAATAACCAGACCATATTCTTCACAGGATTACCGTGATTTGGGAGGCGATGTAGTACATTTGGCAGTGTATTGTAAGCTGTGAACCATTTTATACACATAACAAATTTGACTTTTATTTCTAAAAAAGTGATTTGTATGCTCAATTCAAGTGTGCAGAATGAAGAATTAAGAAAAACCACATGTAGAAAGAATGGCGTAAAAGTACAGCTTTCACTTGATCTCTTCCTATTTTACTTTTTACAAATTCCATACATTAATAGTAAAAATTTAAAAATATGGATCAATGACATTTCCTAAAAGTAAAGGAAATAGGTGAGAGTATTGCATGAAAACTATTTTGAATAGGATACATAAAGGAGGTTAAGTAAAAATTTTACCAAATTCATACAATATACAGAAAAATTGCAATCATATCTACTATCAAAATTTCATGGTTCCAAGATTGAAATACTCTCTTGTTTCCTGATTCAGCATGGAAATCTGATGTTTTCCTTTCCTTGGATGATTTCGAGATACAATTGAGTGCACAGAATACATTAGAATACATTTGCAATTTGATTCAGGGATTCCCTTTTTGTATTTGGTCAGAAATGTCAGACACACTAGAAAAATGATGCTAAGAAAGTAAAAATGGGAAAGCTAAAGTTTTTATTAAATAGTCTGGGATAAAACAATAGTTTGAATAACCATTTACCTCGTGATTTTGGGTTATTTATTGCAAATAAGATATGTAATAGAAAAGTTAAAGAATAAGAAACTATTAGACATTGGGTCTATAGGCAAGTACAGAGGAAAATCATTATATGTCAGAAACAGAATTTTATTCTTAGAAGAAAAAGAAATAGTCCCAGGACAGCTGAGAGGGGAAATTCAGCACTGTGTTCATGAAACCCTGAGTGCAGACCTCCTGGGTAAAGAGAAACTCCACAGAGATTGCCAACATTGAGTTGTCCCAAAATAACAGAGGACACGAAATGTGGACAAAAAATGTTTAACATGTGCTCAAGTAAATTCCCCTCAGCCAAAATGAAATTCAAGTATGAAGAATCAACTTCCCAATGGAAAATGATACAAATTGATTTTTAGGATCCTTTTCAACTGTACATAAATAGAAAAGTGCATGTTAGTAGTTGAAGATGGATTTTTCCAATTGTATTGGGAACTTCTCTGTGAGTAGGAGCAAATCAGTGAAAACTGTCAGTGAATAAACTACACAGAAATATTCTAGACTGACATTTAGAAATATTTAGACTAAATGGTCATAGAATCCTATTAATGTTCTTCTGATAAACTTTAGCAAATTGTGGCTATGCAAGACAACATGAAGTAATGAAATTGATTTTAATAATTATTTCTGTATCATCTTACTGAACAAGCTTTGAGCTTTCAAAAAGAAACAATTAAGTGATTAAGATAACAAATTTGAAAAAAATTGTAATAAATTAATTACCCTTTGGCTCAAATGTCTGGCATTTTATTTAAAAAATTCAGCCAACTATTAATAACATAAATGTGTTTCATGTATAATAATTTAGAGTCTTAATTTCACTTGTTCTGGTTTTCTACTTTTTAGCACTTCTTTAATTTCTTCTTCTAACAACTGTGAAGTGGTCAAAAGGCAAAAAAGAGGAGGAAAGCAAAGAGGAAGAAGCCACAGGGTGTAGATAATCCACAAACAAGCTAATTGGTCCCTGGGTAATTGCTGACTCTCTTCAGCAGTCATGCAATGGAGATTTCTGGAAAATGTAAATATACTGTGTTTATATCTGTTCAAATTTTATTTTCAAGTATGAAAGTACTAATCAGATGGGTTTAAGTATTTGATAAGAATCTCTAATCTATGGCTGTTTTCTAAATATTTGGACATTGTCATTGCTTTACCATGCAGTTTTATTTTTACTCAGCTGTAACTGAACACAATTCTAACTATAGCACTGGAAACTGGATTAGAAACTGTCTATTCTCCTCTGTGCCTTATTTCTCTTCTCTCTTCGTATTGTGGTTCTTACTCAGTTCTGTCAGTGACAAGCTATATAACCTTGTTCAATTATTTTACCATCATTAGACAAAAGGTTTTTAATTTCCTAAATACTAATATATTACAACATAAAGGTGTTTATGCATTCTTAATAACAATTAAATGGTGTCTATTTCATGAAAGTTACTTTGCTTCATCGTGGAACAAACACAAGTGTTGGATAAATCACAATACCTGTTTTAAAGAACTAACATTCTAGTAGGGGAAAAAGCAGATGAAGACAAATGACCATAATGAGAAACCCTAAAATTTCTACTTGAAATTGTGAAAACAATATACAAAGAGAGAACTTCAACTCGTAAGGGAAGAGTGGATAAAATTGAGAAAATTGTATTTGATCTGGGCTTCCAAAGACTGTCAAATTTTGACAGGCTGGGTTGTCACAAGCAGTGGGAAATTATGAAGAATGGAAAGGAAGATACAAGCTGTAGAGTTGGGAGGCACAGAGAATTCTTAGGAAAATGTACATAGTATGTTTGGTTGAAACACTTAGTATATGTAAATGAGTTGGACTCAGGCTGTAAAGGCAAGCTGGGGCTTTAAAGTTCAGGGACAACGTGATTTGATAGTGATTTTTTTTTTTTAAAGCAAAGCAGTTGTTCTTTACAATTATTTAACTTAATATCACATGGGATATGAATAAGGAAAAGAGACTGGATAGGTAAGGTCAGCGAGGGGGCTGCTTCAATGGTCTTTTAGAAAGTAAATTCCCCTCGGCCAAAATGAAATTCAAGTACGAAGAATCAACTCCCCAATGGAAAATGGGGAGTTTTAGAATAAAAGGCTCTTCTAAAATAGCCTTTTAGAAAGGCTATTGAAAACTGAACTGGGACGGTAGTAATGGAAATTGTAAAAAGAGAGTAGATATAAAAGGTACTGTAACTGTGAAAGACAAACTACTCAAAGTGTAAACAGATACATTTTGTAGATAGAGGGAGAATAAAAATATTAATATTTCAAACTGGTTAAGAAGAGAATGATGGTTCCATTAAATGAAATAAGAAGATCCAAAGAAGAATCTGGTGTAACGAAGTTACTTGTAATTGTGGACACTGGGTACAAAGCACTAATAATTAACCAATTGGTCATTGAATGATGTGTACTTGAGTTTTTGGAGAGACTTTGGTATTGGAAATAATACCTTCGTTCAAACTGTAAAAGAGGATGAACTAACCAAAAATATATAGGCGAGAGTGAAGATATAGCCTTAGAATAATGCCACAATTTGGAAGTTTGAGAAGAAAATATGACCCACAAATTACACAGAGAAAGCATCAAAAGAGAAAACAAGTAGTAAATGGTCCTAGAAAGAAGAAAAAGAAAGAAAAAAAATATAGCAGAGAGGTAAAAATAGCTAAAGGAAGAATGATGGTAAAATTTGCAATCATTTAAAGATTTACCATGCAATTTGAGTAACTAATGCTAAAATTATCCTCTAAATTTCAACGTAGATGTTTATGATAAATAATGTTTATTATCACAGCAAAGGTGTATTAAAAATTTTATTATGGGTGCCAGACTAATATTGAGGTTATGAATGGAAACATGGATGTGAAAACTGCTAATTATAAACATGAACCATCTTGGTCTCTAATAAATACAAAACCTCAACAGTCTAGAATGGTTAAAATTTGCTACTGCTCATTATCTTATCCATAGAAAGGTCCCTCTTCATTCTCCTCAAACATAATTAACCTTAGAGCTCATGACTATGTCTCATTCTTCCCTCACTGTCATGCACGTTAGACTCCAATTCAACATCTTTGATAAGATATGCTAGGTAAGATTTACTGAGCCTTTTCTGAGTGTTAGGCATTAAAAAACAAACAAAACCCTCATTTAATTCTTAACATTACTCAGAATAATGAAGAATCTGGTTTCATTTTTGATGTTTGACTGCTGATAGCTTTCAGGCCCCACTTCTCTTCTTCTTTTCTGCATCACATCTGAGAAAGGTGATATGACAGCCAGGGATTCAGGGATTCCCTCCTTTGAGTTTACTTAAGTGGTCCAAGAATTCATACCTAAGAAGGGGCAGAGTCTGCATTTAAACTGAGTTTGATTTCAGAGTCTAGGCTTTGACTGCTACACTAATCTACTTCTCTTATTTCTTCCAATAAAAAGGTTCTCAGATGAACATCAATAATCATGGCATTACACCTGAACAAATTAAAATATGTTAGGATAATAAAGTGAATAATGTGAGTTTAGAGATTTGGTAGTGATATTATCTAAACACAATGTTCATCGTGCTCTTAACACCTATATTTTATAATTAACATTCTTTGTAGGTATGAGATATTTGTGCATAATTTATCTCTCAAAGACTAAAAAGAGGAAATATTTCAGGGGCTTAAATGACTTTCATATATTACTATTAGCTGTCAATTTAAATTAATTGCATTAATTTATTAATCTTAATTCTTTTTAGGAGTACAACCACCTGTGCTTAAATTTATTTTTATAATCTAATAAGTTGTTACCTGAGTAAAAAACATTCAATGACATAGGATTCAGGCCTAGAAGATTTTTTTCTTACTTTCTGCTTTAGCTGCTCATCTTCAACTGTCAACACAATCCAATCTTTACCAGCACCGTTAGAATTGACATTGGAATCTGCAGCAGTATTTGTCTTAATCCAATATTTGTCTCATTGCCAGTTCTTACTCTCAGTATTTACCTTATTCCCGAGTGTTTTAATTTTTGTATTTGTTATGCCTTTTCTTCTCCCAAAGACTCATCTTATCAGGTTTTCTCTCATTGCATCTGTAAATGACGGTGCAGTGTATGCATGTTTAATGCAGGACATTGCAAAATTCCAAATAGAGACTAGATGAGCTCAGCAGGTGAATTCCAAATTACCAAGCCATTGCTCTCAACTTTCATAAATTTAAGCAGCAGTGACAAATAGTCACTGCTATGGGCTTGGCTAGACTTCAGGCCTGGAGGAAAAAATGTAATTATTAATAGATAGTCAATTATTGCAGCTTTAACCTTTCTCTCCTTCTTTCCTCCCTCCCTCCTTTCTTTCTTCCTTGCTCTCTTCCTTTCTTCCTCCCTCCTTCTTTCCCTCCCTCCTTCCCTCCTTCCTCCCCTTTTTTCCTTCCTTCCTTCCTTCTTTCCTTCCTTCCTTCCTTCCTTCCCTCCTTCATTTCTGCTCTTCCCTTTTTCTCTTACCAAATGTAAGGAATTTTTGCATGATAAATTTTATATTGTATTACTTAAACTATGTTAATATAGACCAAGAGAACAGGAAACATATCAAAACGTACATACTTGTACAGATAGATACAACTTATGGATGGCAAGATAAAAGAAAGTCTTTATATTATTATATTTAATATAATACAATGAAAGCAAGGATGCTGGGTTTCTCATAAAAATAAAATCACGGAGTAGTCTTCATGGCATAGAACTTTTGATCATGATTATGATAAAAATTAATTTTAGTAAATATACTTTAATGAATACTGAAACACAAAATAATTTAGTAAATTTGTTCTTACTTTACAAATTGGATTTAATTTCCCTCTCAAAAAATATTGAAAACCACTTTTAATTTGCATAAATAAATGTACTTGGTGTGTGTGTGCATGTGTAAACAATTTTTTAACTTGATAGGAATGATACAACTGAATAGAAAAAAAAGTAATGATGTAGGAGTGAAAGGGTTGCATTATGGCAAAAACTGACTTTCTGATAGCCTTAGAAAATGTGCACAGGGAAAGAAGGAAGATAAAATCTGTGAATATCTAATGAAGATTATGAGTCTTTCTTTCAATGAAGATAAGTGTGACTCATGAGGTATATACATAGTTAAAATCTACATGCTGAAAAGGAATAAAGTGATTTTTTTCATGTTGTATACTTTATTCAATGAAGAAATAGAATTGATATACGTAAGCTAAGTCTAAGAGCATTGCTGACGTAATTTTTCTTAAAAAGAGATAAGCAGTATTTTTACCTTGCACCACTGGTAAAATGATAACAGAATCTACCCCAGATGGTCCTGCTGAAGCCCCATGATTAATGACTCAGATTTTAAAAAGGCACTCCAGGTGATTTCTATGTCCTTCAAGAGGGAATCCTCTCTTCTTAAACTTCCAACACCTTCTCTCCTACCCTCATTTTCAGATGTGTATTTCAGTGATAAGATTGCCAAACAAAAGAGAACCTTCAGCAACTTATCGCCTAAGCCATTTAATGCAAGGAGGTCTGCTCTTCCTGGATTTCTTAAACATTTGCATATGTTAGGGCTATGCTTTCTTCCACTCAGCCTGGGACTGAAGAAGGGATAAGGGAGAAGCACAGTGGATAATCTCTGGCAAACAGGTTGTTAGGAAGAGACGTATTAAAACACTTCTGTGGTTGAAGGATGAAGAAAAACACTGAATGATGTTCTGCAATGTCAAATATTAGATACAGAGAATCTGCAATATCAAGGGTAGACCCAAAATGATATAGCACACTTGCAACTTATCTGGAGATTGAGAAAGCAGTTATTGGTCATTACCATGAAAACTTTGGTCCAGATGCGGTGGCTCACGCCTTCAATTTCAGCACTTTGCGGGTCCAAGGCAGGCGGATCACTTGAGGTCAGGAGTTTGAGACAAGCCTGGCCAAAATGGCGAAACACCGTCTCTACTAAAAATACAAAAATTAGCCAGGTGTGGTGGCTCGTGCCTGTAATCCCAGCTACTCAGGAGGCTGAGGCATGAGAATCGCTTGAACCTGGGAGTGGGAGGTTACAGTGAACCGAGATAGTGCCACTGCACTCCAGCCTGGGAGACAGAGCAAGACTCCATCTCAAAAAAAAAAAAAAAACAAAAAAACCCACAAAAGACCTTTGTATTTCATTCAGCATACTTCTGGGTCCTACATGTATTACTTATACCAATAGTTGAGAAGCTGTATTAGGAAATTAGTCACCAGATGTTTGGATTGTGATCTCTGTCAGCTAAAATGAAATTTGGAATACACTTTATAAACTTATTTATCATCTATTACAATATTAAATACATATCTATATTATACAACATACACAAATAAAATATGAAAGAGAGTAGAACACTGTTGCTTGACGGTTTGCTCTCCAGTGATTGCTTTCCTGTCATCATGTATTGCTACCTTAAGAAGGTACATACCTGACTTTGGAGACCACTACTTTAAAGCAAGTGCCAGCAAAGTACAGGTTGAATGGCAAATCTCGCCTGCCACTTGATTTTTGTACTGTTCACTAGCTAAAAATGCTTTTTGCATTTCAAAAAGTTTTGACCATGCGTGGTGGTGCAAGTCTGATGTCTCAGCTATTTGGGAAGCTGAGGTGAGAGGTTCCTTAAAGTCCTGGAGTTGGAGGCCAGCCTGGAAAAAATCATGAGACCCCATCTCTAAAAGAAAATTTTTAATGATTGGAAACAAAAATAAAACTATGATTTTATGACATATAAAAATTAGATGGCATTTTTCAATAAATAAAGTTTTATCGACACAAAGTCGTGCTCACTTGTTTTGTTTATTTCCTATAGTTGCTTTTTGGCAAACAATGGCAGAAATGTGTAGCTGTGACAGAGAAGGTGTGGCCCACAGTGCCTTAAATATTTACTATATGACTATTTACAACAAAAGTTTGCTAACCCCTGATTTAGAGGATAATGCCTTGCTCCATATAAACTCCTCCTCCTCACATTATACAAACTACCTTTACACTCAAGGCCCTTGTTTTCTCTCTGTCCTTTTCTGTATTCTGAAGCTGACAGTCAAGTGATCCTGATATAGATTGGCTCTGTGTCCCCACACAAACCTTATGTTGAATTGTAATCCTCAATGTTGGGGGAGGGAGCTGGTGGGAAGTGATTGAATCATGGAGGTGATTTCCCCTTGCTGTTCTTGCCACAGTGAGTGAGTTCTTATGAGATCTGCTTGTTTAAAAGTGTGTAGCACTTACCCCTTTGCTCTCTCTCTCCTGCTCCACCCTTGTGAAAATCTGCCGGCTTCCCCTTTGCCTTCCGCCATGATTGTAACTTTTCTGAGGCCTCCCCAGCCATGCTTCCTGTACAGCCTGCAGAACTGTGAGTCAGTTAAACCTCTTTTCATCATAAATCACCCAGTCTCAGGTAGTTCTTTACAGCAATGTGGGAATGGACTAATGCAATCCTAAAGGTTGATAAAGTGCTCATTGGTGTTCATATGAAATTGGTGTTTACTTTGAATAAAAATATACAAAATAAACCTAGAACAACTAGAAACTTTTATTTATTTTTCATTCCAGCCCCCAAAATTCCCTCACATTGTTCACTCTGTTTCTCTGTGCCTCTTCTTTAACTTGATCAATGCATCTTCGGATAACTTGTCCTCCATTGATGAACTTTCTTGTCCTCTTGCCGCGCTTTCCTTTGAACAATGGGTAGCACCAAAAGATTAAACAATTGAATGAGATATGTATGTCCTAGTTTCCTCCATAGTTTGGCTGAATCCATACATTGGGCCTGAGATTATGGAGACATAAGACAAACTCACAGATTAACATTTCTTTAGATATTTTTGTGTAAAATCCAAAATTGTAACACTTTAATTTTATAGTAGATTATTTTTAACGTTGCACCAAACTTATTTTTTTAGAATCTATTCTTTAATAAATGTTTACTAATTTTATACTTGTTTGAGACTGGCAAAGCGTGATTCCTTAAACTACATCTTTACATATGAAAGGTGCTAAGTATTAATATGTAAAATTTGTATTTTCTTTACATTTACTTTAAATTATTGCCCTCCAAAATCAGGTATGCACCTTCTTAGGGTAGAAATACTTGATGACAGGAAGGCAATCACTCACTGGATAGCAAACAGTCATGCATAGTGTTCTACTCCCTTTGATATACTATTTGTGTATATTTTATAACATAAATGATAACTTTTCCTCTTTTAAAATCTCCTTCTGGACTTCCCTCCCATTTAAAAATGACTCTTTCTTTTCTCTATATCAAAAATCAATACACAAAAGACTAGAACTTAATTTATATGAACATGTCTAAATTGTATTTTCACATTGTTATCCATACAGGTTTCTTGTTATGTTTCATATATTTGGAAATATAATAAAATGATGAAAAAATTATAATAGACTATAAAATTATTTGAGGCTGGTCATGGTGTTGGGTACCTGTAATCTCACCACCTTGAGAGACCATGTCAGGAGGATTGCTTAGACCCAGGAGTTGAAGGCAGCAGTGAGCTATGATTACACCACTGCATTCCAGCCTGGGTGACAGAGCAAGACTGTATCTCAAAAAAAAAAAAAAAAAAAAGAAAAGAATTAATTGGTTTAAAAATACACTTTATGTTCCATATATGTAACATTGCTGATAAATGTAAGGGGCTTACCTTACCTTTCTTTCCTAGAGAAAGAATATGCCCTTGATTACTAGTACACTAGGTAATGAACACGTCTGCTAACTATGAACTGCTATGTATGTTCAACTACCGGGTGAGAAAGAGTGCTCAACCTAAGATGTCTATATTACATGTCACTACTTAGAATAGAGATTTTCTTCTTGGAATAGAATTTTTCATGAATTGGCTAAAAAAGTCATACACTCCATGCAGCCTTCTGCAGTACCATCTGGAAGGGAATTAACAATCTGGAAATAGAGTCTGTGGTGGAATCCTTTGCACTTCACTGCTGGTGGACAGCATAGACCAGTTGCATTTTAACAGATGTGCAAAATCTTTTGCAAGTTGATATTATGCTTTCATGGATTCAAATGAAGTAAGGTACAAAATCTGCTGTATAAAACCAAAGACACAAATCTAAATTCTTTATTTCTAATTTTTGTTTAAGTCTTTCATACTATATTACATATCCACAATAGATTGCCAATACATCACATTAATGAAGATATTGACATGTTATGCTAATGACTGTTTATTGCATTTGTGAAAATACCTCCAAGAAATCCAGAAAAATGAGTTAAAATATGGAATTAATGTTGAAAAGTATAAGTAGTGAATAACCTAAAATTATTTTTAAACCAGATACATTAGATGAAATTTAATCTTTTTAACACAATCATTGCAAAAAAAATTTTAACTAGAATCCTGATATTAAATATATTTTCTAAACATGTGGTCTTTGCTTCTTTTCTCAGAAATTTTCCAGCTGCTTTCTTAGTTTTCTTTCCTTTCTAGAATATTCCGTTACTTATTATAGAATGACTTCTTTCAAAAATGTTTAAATATACAGAGTTTCTTTAGCTAATAAAATGTGAAAACAAAATTCTGAATGAAAACACCAAAATAAGCATCTCAGAATGCAGCCTTCTCCTGCTTTGATATAACCTACTAGTTTCCCTTTACTGGAAATATTTACCCAACAAGTAATATTTAAAGTAGATGTTTTGTCTTAATTTCTGTCGTGGAGTTGGATCATTCTATTCCTGTGCAGTTAAGATATCCAGACTCTAGAAATATACTTAATTCAGCATAATCCTAAAAACTTGAAATAAGCGAATTCGACTGAATATACAAGTTATCCTTTAAGGGTAACTTTATGCTTTTAATACAGTAATCCTATTTCTCTAAATCAATCCCATAGTGATATGGTTTGGCTGTGCCCCTACCCAAATCTCATCTTGAATTGTAGCTCCCATAATAACCATGTATCATGGGAGGGACCTGGTGAAAGGTAACCGACTCATGAGATGGATTTTTCCCATGCTGTTCTCATAATAGTGAGTAAGTCTCATGAGATCTGATGGTTTTATAAGAGGCAGTTCCTCTGCACATGCTCTCTTGCCTGATGCCATGTAAGATGTGCCTTTACTCCTCCATCTCTTTCCACCATGATTGAAAGGCCTCCCCAGCCTTGTGGAACTTTGAGTCCATTAAACCTCTTTTTCTTTATAAATGACCCAGTCTGCAGTGTTTTTTCACAGCATCACGAAAATGGAATGATGCACATAGTAAAATTAGAATACAAACATCTTCATGCAAAAATAAGCATTATTCAGAATTCAACTTAAAAAATTCATTAACTAATCTCATACTTATTGTAGAGTATCAGAATAAACATTACAACAATGAAAAATCACTCATGCCAAGTAACCACAGTTCTTTAAAAAATATACTTACTTTGAAATTTTTCTTCACACATTATTTCAAACTGTGTGCATTATTTTATAATGTTACAAAATTATTCATAAACATAATTTTAACTGATTATGTAATATCCCTTTATAAAGATTTTCAGAACTTAAACATGTTTGTTTACTAGGTTATCATGAGTTGCTTTTAATAGCAAAATATTGGATAACACATAATTGCCTTTTATTTAGGTATAGAACAAGCTTTGATATATTTTAACAATGGAATATTATGCAGCCAGTATAAATGATGAAGTGAGTGAATATTTCCTTTCAAGAAAATAGGTTCACCAATTAGAGTATATTTGTACTATTAGTACATGTAACTTACATAATTTCAAATAAAACATCATATGAAAACAAAATTGTAGTTTTGTTAACCCGGCTCCTAAATCTAAGCCATAAATTTTATCTAGTGTTAAAATTAAGAAAAGAAATTTCATCGTAAAATAAATGCTGTTAAATATATTGATAAGTGGAGTAGTAAACAGAAAACAATCATGCATTTGCTAGGATTCTTAACTGTAAGTTAAAAAAAATTGACTGGGAAATTTAAGTAGAACCAAGCAGCAAGTGATTGGCTTGAAAAATGTTCAAGTAGACAGCACTGCACTGCTTCTGGGCACACATTAATTTTACCACTCTCTTCCCCTACCACTTCTGAGATTGGAACCTGATCTACATCTGGAATAACTGTCACCGATGTGTCTGGAAACTGAATGTCTGCCACTGTCGCCAAAGTGGACTCCTGTAAGCTCTACTTCTTCATATCACTAGTGTACCATTTGATACCGAACTGAGAACAGTCTGGTAGTGATGATACTTCTAGCAGACTGTTCAGTGACACCCAGAATGCATTGAACTTCCGCTAGAAAAAGAAAATAATTTCTCATCTGGGAGAGTGAATGTTCCTTTATCCTTTGAAGTTGTGCTTTGAATGGGGCTTTTTGTTACTATCATTTTTTTGCCTATGAGGGTTTGACTGTGGCACAAGTTTGGTATAGTTGAATGGCTTCATTCCTGAGTGGCTTTAGAGGGCAAGGACCAGCCCCACACTCCTGGGCTGTATGTTCTAACCACAGGAGGCTAGGTCTAAGTCCAGCTTTGTCCTCTAGCTCCTCAAAGTCAAGCCCCAGTTGTGGTGGAGGGACTGAGGTTCTCCCAGGTCACTGGCAACTGCACTCCATAGGAGAAGGCAGTAGGGGTATGGGTGCAAGTGCTCTGGTGGGGAGAATGGGTACCCCACAGGGAAGAGACACTCCAGTGGAGGGTATCACAAGCAGGAGTTGCTCCAATGGGGGCACCATGGGCAAGAGATGCTCCAGCAGGGGCAGCAGTGGCACGGCAGATGGGAGCACTCCATCAGGGTTGCTGCAAGTAAGATGTGCTCTGGTATAAGGGGCACTGTGGGCAGGGGACACTTCTGCATAGGAGCACATAGACTAAGCTAAGGAAAGAATCTCAGAGTTTGAAAACTGGGCCTTTGAAGCAACACAGAAAAACAAAAATAAAGATAAAAGAATTTTAAATAATGAACAAAACCTCTGAGAAATATAGGATTATGTAGAGACTAAACCTTATAGGCATTTCAGAAAGAGAAGGAGACAGAGCAAGCAACTTGGAAAACATACTTAAGAATATATTCCACAAAAATTTTCCCAATTTCTAGAAGTCAACATGCAAATTCAAAAAATTCAGAGAACTATGTATTTCTAGAAGTCAACATGCAAATTCAAGAAATTCAGATAACTATGTATGTGAGATAATATGTATTAAGTAAGATGTCCATCCCCAAGACAAAGAGTCCTCAGATTTTCCAAGGTCAACATGAAAGAAAAAATCTTAAAAGCAGATAGAGAGAAGGGGTGGGTCATCTACAGCGGGAACCATATTAGGTGAACAGTCAACCTTTCAGCGGAAACCTCACAGGCCAGAAGAGATTTGAGGCCTATTTTTAATATCCTCATAGAAAAGAAATTCCAACCGAGATTTTTATATCCCACCAACCTAAGCTTCAAAAGAGAAGGAAAAATTAAATCATTTTCAGACTAGCAAATGCTAAGGGAATTCATTACCACTAAACCTGCCTTATAAAAGCTCCTAAAGAGAGTACTAAACATGGAAATGAAAGAACAGTAACTGTCACCACAAAATGCTACTTAGGCCTATGTCGCGTTGACACCATAATGCAACTATACAATTAAGTCTGCATAACAACCAGCTAACAGCATAATGATAGGATCAATTCCTCACATATCAATATTGACTCTGAATGTAAATGGGCTACACATGCCACTTAAAAGGCATAGAGTGCCTAGTTAAATAAAGAAGCAAGACCCAACTGCCTGGTGTCTACAAGAGACCCATCCCACAACCAACAATACCCAAAAGCTCAAAAGACAGGTATAGAGAAAGATCTTTTAATCAAATGGAAAACAAAGAAGAACAAGGGTATATCTTATACCAGATAAAGCAGACTTTAAGCCAACGATGATCAAAAAGGACAAAGAATAGCATTACATAATAGTAAATGATTTAATTCAATAAGAAGACTTAACTATCCCAAATATATATGCACCCAGCACTGGAACACTCAGATACACAAAACTACTCCTTAGAAATCTATTAAGAGATTTAGACAACAATACAATAATATTGGGGGACTTCAACATACCACTGACAGTGCTCGACAGATCACTGAGGCAGAAAACTAACAAATATATTCTGGATATAAATTTGGTGCATAACCAATTAGACCTAATAGAAAACTGCAGCATACTCCACCAATCAACCACATAATATTCATCCTTCTCATCTACACACAGCATATACTCTATGATCAATCACACGCTCAGCCATAAAGCAAGTCTCGACAAATTAAAAAGGAAAAGAAATCATATCATTTGTACTCTGAGAATATAGCACACACACAAAATATTATAGAAATCAATACTAAAAAGATCTGTCTAAACCACACAATTACATGGAAGTGAAACAATCTGCTCCTGAATGGCTTTTGAGGAAATAATGAAAGTAAGGCAGAAATTTTAAAGATGCTTTGAAAATAATGAAAACAGAAACAACATAACAGAGTCTTTGGAACACAGCTAAAGCAGTATTAAGAGGAAAGTTTATCGCACTAAATGCCTACATCAAGAAGTTAGGAAGATTTCAAACTAACAGCCAGCTGTTGCACCTAGAGGAACTAGAAAAAGAAGAGTAGACCAACTCCAAACCTAGCAGAAAAGAAATAACCAAACTCAGACTTGAATTGAAAAAAATTGAGATGTGAAAATTCATACAAAGGATCAATGAAGGGCTGGGAATGGTCACTTATGCCTGTAATCCCAGCACTTTGGGAGGCTGAGGCAGGCGGATCACGAGACCAGGCATTCGAGACCAGCCTGCCCTACATGGTGAAACCCCGTCTCTACTAAACATACAAAAATTAACCAGGCATGGTGGCACATGCCTGTAATCCCAGCTACTCAGGAGGATGAGGCAGGAGAATCGCTTGAACCCAGGAGGTTGAGGATGCAGTGAGCTGAGATCGCATCATTGCACTCCAGCCTGAGCAACACAGTGAGACTCCATCTAAAAAAAAAGAAAAGGAAACGCAAGTTGGTTCTTCAAAAGGTTAAACTATGCTAATAAACCACTAGTTAGATTAATACAGAGAAAAAGAGAAGATCCAAATAAACACAATCAGAAAAGACAAAGGTGACATTACAACCAACCCCACAGGAACACAAAAAATCCTCAGAGACTATTGTGAACACCTCTAAGCACATAAACTATAAATCCTAGAGGAAACTGATAAATTCCTGGAGACACAAGCCCCCCAAGACTGAACTAGGAGCAAATTTAAACCCTGAACAGACCAATAATGAGTTCCAAAATTGAATCAGTAATAAATATCCCACCAACCAAAAAAAGCCTAGGACCAGATGGATTCACACCCGAATTCTACCAGATGTACAAATAGTTGGTACCATGCCTTCTGAAACTATTCCAAAATAATGAGGAGGAGGGACTCCTTCCTACTTTTTTCTATGAAGCCAGGATCTTTCTGATACAAAAGCCTGCCAGAGACAAGGCAACAACTAAATTCCAGGCCAATATCCCTGATAAACATAGACACAAAATTCTTTAATAAAATACTAGGAAACTGAATCCAGTAGCATATCAAAAAGTTAATTAACCATGATCAAGTAGACTTTATCTCTAGGATGCAAGGTTGGTTTATCTTACTCAAATCAATAAATGTAATTCACCATATAACCAGAACTGACAACAAAGACCATATGATCATCTCAACAAACACAGAAAAGATCTTCAATAAAATTCAACACCCATTCATGTTAAAAGTCCTCAGCAAATTAGGAGTGAAGGAACATACCTCAAAATAATAAGAGCCATCTATGACAAACCTACAGTCAACATCCTACTGAATGAAGAAAATCTGCAGGTATTCACTTTGAGAACTGAAACAAAACGAGGATACCTACTCTCATCACTGCTATTTAGCATAGTATCGGAAGTTCTTGCCAGAACAATCAGGCACGAGAAAGAAGTAAAAGGCATCCAAATAGGAATAGAGAAAGTCCAACTATCATATCATCTCTTTACAGGTGCTATGACCTTATACTTAGAAAACCTCACAGACTCTGTCAGATGGCTTCTGGAAGTGATAAATGACTTCAGTGAAGTTTCAGCATATAAAATCAATGTGCAAAAATTAGTAGCATTTCTATGCAGCAATAATAACCAAGCTCAAAGCCAAATCAAAAATACAGTATCATTTAGGATAGCTACAAAAATAATGTAATACCTAGAAATAAAGCTTGCCAAGAAGGTAAAAGATCTCTACAACAACAATTTAAAAACACTGCTGAAAGAAATCAGAGATGATACAGACAAATGGAAAAACATTTCATGCTCAAGGATAAGAAGAAAAATATTGGTAAAATGGCCGTACTTCTCAGAGTAATCTGCAGATTCAATGCTATTTCTATCACAATACTAAAGACATTCTTCAGAGAATTAGAAAAATAATGTATTCTAAGATCCCTATGTGAACAAAAAAGGGTGCAAATAGGCAACACAGTTTCCAAAATGGCATGGCATGGGTATAAAAACAGACACATAGCCCAATGGAAAAGCATAGAGAACCCAGAAATAATGCCATCCACCTACAGCCACCCGATCTTTGACAATGTTGACAATAACAGGCAATGAACAAGGAACTCCCCATTTAATAAATAATGCTGGAACAAATGGCTAGCCATGTGCAGAAGACTGAAACTGGACTCCTTCCATTCACCATATACAAAAATTAACTCAAGATGGATTAGAGACTTAAATATAAGGCCAAAACCAATACAAACCGTAGAAGAAAACCAAAACCTAGGAAATACCATTGTGAACATTGGCCTTGGAAAGAATTTATGACTAAGTTCCTGAAAGCAATTGCAACAAAAACACAAATTGATAACTAGGCACTAATTAATTTAAGATCTTCAGCATAGCAAAAGAAACTATTAACAAAGTAAACAAGCAACCTACAGAATGGGAGGAAGTATTTACAAACTATGCATCCAACTACTGCCTAATATCCAGAATCTATAAGGAAATGTTTAAAAATCAACAAGAAACAAATAACCCTATCAAAAATGGGCAAAGGACACGGACAAAAACTTCTCAAAGAAGACATGCATGCAGCCCAAAAACATGAGGAAGTGCTCATGATCTCTAATCATTAGAAAAATACATATCAAAGCCACAGTGAGATACCATCTCACACTAGTCAGAATGCCTATTGCTAAAAAGTCAAAAAACAATTGCTGGTGATGCTGCAGAGAAAAGAGAACATTTATACACTGCTGATGGGAATGTACATTAATGCAGCCATTGTGGAAAGCACCTCAGAGTTTTCTCAAAGAACTTAATGGGATTGACTCAGCAATCCCATTATTGGGTATATATCCAAAGCAAAATAAACAGTTCTACCAAAAAGGCACATCTGTATGTTCATCACAGAACTATTCACAATAGCAAATACATGGAATCAACCAAGATGCCCATCAATGGTGGACTGGACAAAGAAAATGTGATACATATACATCGTGGAATACTATGTAGCCATAAAAAGAATGAAATCATGTTCTTTACAACAACATTGATGGAGCTGGAGGCCATTATGCTAAGTGAACTAATACAGGAACAGAAAAAACAAATAAAACCAAATACATCATGTCCTCATTTACAAGTGGGAGCTAAGCATTGAATATACATGGGCACATAGATAGGAACAAGAGGCACTGTTGTCCGCTTGAAGGGGGAGTGTGCAAGGGGGGCATGCCTTGGAAGGCTACCTATTGGTACTATGCTCTCTGCCTTGGTGACAGGATCATTCTCACACCAAGCCTCAGTGACATGCAATTTACCCATATAACAAACCTGCACATATATCCCCGAACCTAAAATAAAAGTAGAAGAAAAAAATAAATTATTTTGTAGTAACAACGTGCTGAGAAAAAAAAATGGGTCAATCTAGAATTCTATACACCGATAAACTGCTGTTCAAAAGTGAGGGAAAAATAAATATTTCAGGCAAAAAATGCTGAGCGTATTCTTCATCAAACCACATTAAATATGCTCACAAAGAATGTTTTTAGAAAGAAAAAGTGAATTAAGAATGACAAAGTGAGAGACAAGAAGCAAAGGTAGACGAGAAGAGTTGGCAAATGTGAAGAGATAGGCATTTTAATAATTTGTTTCAATGTTGAAAGATGTACACTACATTCTTCACTTCTTGCCCCATTCTCTCAATCCTCCATCGCTTCGGGAAAGAATAAGCTACATGATTGGTGAGCTTTGTGGATGCTGACAATCATGTTTGGTTTAGTATCCTTTCCCTGGACTCTGCCTACCTGCAAAATACTAGCATATCATGTTTTTTTCATGATTTTAGGAGTACAAATGTATATCAGAAAAGTTTGTAGTTTCCCATCACTACCTCTGACTAGTGAGATAATTTAATTTGGAAGAAAGCTACAAAGGCTATGTGGCTGTCTCAGTAAGCTGTTTTTCATATTCACATCATTAGCACTACATAAAATAGTTTTGCCTCTATTTGCCTAATTTCATTTATTTAATTGGTTATTTACAAAGGGCATATTATCAACTTTTGCTGCAAAGATTAGGAACTTGGATAATTGACCCAGAAACTCCTTTGGGAAGCAAAATACTTGCAGTTAAAACCTAATAAGGAAGCTTTAGAATTTAAGAAATTGTTGCGTGATTTTTTTTTTTTTTTTTTTTTTTTTACCATGTTGGATTAGCTGCAGGTTATGATGGCTCTGTACAGAAACTTTTTATAAAGTTAAAGCTGCAGGCATAGACCTTAGGACTTGGGTACTTGAATTACAGTCCTTGCAAATAGATGGTAGACCTTGACAACCTTAGCAAATATGGAACTGGCTTCGCAAGTCTTTAGCAATCAGAAACAGTAAAAGCAATAGTTCAATTATATAAAATGAAATGATATGAATTATTTTTAGACATCAGAATGTATTTTACCACTTTTGTTGGCTTTCTTGTCCATATTAGCTCTCGGAGAGGCTGGAGACTTTAAAAAGACAGTTTTGTTCCATGTTCATCAAAGAACCCCATCAAATGTGTGGCTTTAAACTGTAGTTGTCAGGTTGTGCCAGATGAACTGTTCCAATTTCTTATTCTTTTAAATGTTTCCAACCACATTTGGGACCAAGAGAAAAAAAAAAGTCTCCAAGAGACTAACCTTAGATTTTTTATAATCAGTCTATATATACATGAGACGAGAGAGAGGCTATTAGAAACTAGAATAAATTTAAAGACTTGTAAAAGGATAAAGATAGCAAATGACTGTTGTAAGTAAAAACATATTTACAAATACAAAGGCAAGCATCAAGGATGATAATATAGTTGACAAAAATTGACGTTGGAGGGAAGAAGTTACAAGCTAATTTCATCGTTATTCATAACATGTACCCAATGTATATTATCTAACAAAAGGGGCAAACGATGTATTTTCATATATATATACACACACACACACACACACACACACACACACACACATACATATGAAGGTAATCACTAGAACAAATTTCAAAATAAAAATAGTAACCAAGAAGCTAAAATAGTGGAAATTAAATTATATACATTGATGTATGTGTTTCTGTGTATGTGTGTGCAAATGGGTATGTGTGAACACACATGAACACATATATACATATGTATCAGAACTAAGACCAAATGTATTTATCATAACAAAAAAATGAAAATAAGCTTAGGTCACCTATTAAAGGAGTATTGTTCAAACTTGATTATAATTTTGACTCCATACTGTTCACCAGAAGCATAACAGAAAAAGTGATTTAGAAATATTAAAAATAAAATTATGAACAACATGTTCTAGGCAAATATAAAAAGAAATAAAAAATATACTGTGATTTTGTTATCCGTTAAGGTAGAATTAAGAAAACAAATGCATGTTATGAAATTAATGTCTACAATTAAATAAGAAGGCATAAGAAATAAATATCTCTACATATATAATAAACACAGAAGCTGCTTTGATATGGTAGAGATTAGAGGGCATATAAAAACAGGCTAGGAATAACAGACTTTATCAGTCTGCCTTGGTAAATAATACCTATTACAATACTATAAAATAATGCAACTACATATAAAATTAACCAAATGATGGCACACCCTAATAATAGAAGCACATATTCTTTTCCTAAACCAATGGAAAAATATGCAAACATTGGAGATGTATTTGTCTACAAAGAAAATATTGTGTTTTGTAAATGCAAAAATACTGGCACCATTCTGTGCTAACACTGCAAATAAGAAAGTAATAAAAAAAATCCCTAAAAGATTGCTTTCACCTTTTGTTACAATACAGCAATAATGTCCAAAGCTTTTTATAAAATAGCTCTTAGTCAAAGGAAAAATACAAACAAAACATTAACGGTTTTTAGAAAAAGTTAAGAAAGTAAATATTAAATCTATGAACTAACACTAAAGAAGTAGTCAAAATTCTTAGCCATAAATATTAAATTTGATAATATAAAACATTTCAAATATATAAATTCAGCATGCTGTTCATAAATGTCAGAGAAAGAACAAAAAATAATCAAGACAATAGAAGAATAAATAAATTAATACGGTTAATATAGATAAAACCAGAAAATAATGTGCTCAGAGAGAAAAATAATAGAAGTAATATATAAGGTTGTTCTTTTATGATAATTACTAAGTGATATATATTATTTAAGAGAAAATGAAAATGACAAGGGGAAAATATTCTAAGATTTATGACACTTTACTTCTATTTCTTTCCAATACTTGTGGCTGACATTTTGTTTCTTTTTTTTTTTTTTTTTTACAGAATTTCACTCTGTCTCCCGGGCTAGAGTGCAGTGGTGTGGTCTATGCTCACTGCAACCTCCACCTCCTGGGTTCAAGTGATCCTTGTACCTCAGCCTCTCCAGTAGCTGGGATGACAGGCATGCACCACCATGACTGGCTGATATTTCTATTTTTAGCAGAGACAGGGCTTTGCCATGTTGCTCAGGCTGGTCTTGAACTTCTGGCTTCAAGTAATCTGCCTGCCTCAGCCTCCCGAAGTGTTGGGATTACAGTCGTGAGCCACCTTGCCTGGCCTAAAGGAGAGACAGTCTTGATCAGATTGAGAAAGTACCCTTCTATTCAAAGTTTGCTAAGAGATTTTCTAATGAATCAATGTTGACTTTGTCAAATATTTTATATCTATTTAAAAGGTTATTTGTGTTCTCCCCTTTAGATATTATTTTTATATTATATTAATATTCTATTTACTGATTTTCAAATGTTGGGCCATTTTAGCTTACTGGTATAAAACCCATTTGGTGATAAAATTTTCTCTATATTATATAATAACAAATTTAAAATTTGAAATATATTTATATGAAAAGTATTGGCTTATAGAATTCTTTTATAGTTAATGTCCATATCATGTTTTGAAATAGAGATTGTGTCCACCTAAAAAGAGATGAAAAGTGCTACTCCTCCAATTTTGTTTTTTTTAATTTACAATAAAATTTTGAACAAGAAAAAAAATTTAATTCTTAAATGTCTGGAAAAAGTCAATTATTAAGCTATATGAACATGATTTACTTTCTTTATGTAAAGGTTTTTAATAAGTGATTCACTTTCCTTAAGATGTACCAGATGTTTCAGTACTCTATTTCTTCTTCCTTTAGGTGGCAAGTTGTGATTTCAAGGAATACGTCCATTTTCTGAAAATGTCCAGTTTATTGGTATAAAATGTTTAGAACATATTATAATCTTTTAAAATTGTCATTAAATCTATGGTGATGTCCCATGTTTTCTTCTTGATATTGATAATTTGCATTTCTTCTCATTTTTTTCTTAGCATTATGCTAATTATATATCATATTTTAATATATAATTGCATAGTTTTATCTACTATACATTGAACATATTTTACTAATATCTATTTTTAACATTTTATTTTATTTCTTTTTTTAGGTTTGATTTACTTTTTTTAGTGTAGTTTTTGGTGTTTTTTGCAGCTTTTCTGGATTGCATGTTTCCATTGTTTATTTATTTTTAGTATTTTCCTGTATTACCTGCCGTGAATGTTTCTTGAACCAGTGCTTTAACTGTGTTTCATAAATGCTGTAATACTGTTTTTACTCTTTTTATTTTTAAAAATCTGCAATTTCATTTGCTATTTTCCCTTGGCTATGAACTACTTAATGATATAATTTTAAATTTACAAATGGGAGGAAATTTGTGTTTTGTTTTTTAATGAGGCTCATTTATTTACATTTTCATCATAGAGGATCTTCTGTATTATTTATATTTTTACCAATATAAAACTGTATGGGAAAAATAATGATTCTTTATTAAATACTATTGTTCAAACACATTCACCTCTTTATGTAAATGAAATCCACATTATGGATTATGTATAACTATAATCTTCTATTTTTTCCCCTGAATCTCTGTTGGAATGAAGAGATGTGTTAAACTACTGTTATCATTTTTTTCTTTTTATTTATCTTAGTTCTTTAGGATCTTGCTATAAAAGCTGTTGCTTTAATATTAGGTATATAAGTGTTACTAGTGGACACTGTATTTTGAGGTTTACATTGAGCATTTTGTCTTTTATCTTTCTCCTTTCTCTCTTTCTTTTCTTTTCATTTCTTTCTTTCTCTGTCTTTGTTTTCCTTTCCTTTCTTTTTCTTTCTTTTCCTTTCCTTTCTTTTTCTTTCTTTTCTTCCCTCTCTCTTCCCTCCCTCCTTTCCTCCCTTCCTTCTTCCTTCCTTCCTTCTTTCCTTTTTTCCTTCCTTCCATTTCCATCTGCATTCTACTTTTCTATTACAAAATCATGATTCTAGTATGGTTTCATGTGTGCTTCCCTAGTATATCTTTGTTGATCCGTTTCTTTTTAATCATTCTGAATCTCCTGTTCTTTATGTGCATCTTTCATATTCAGCAGAGTTGAGTGCTATTGTTCAGCCAATTTAAACATTAGATTCTTTTAATTGTGAAGATTGACCCTTACATTACTAAAATGAGCCATGTAATCATCTTCATTTAGTCAAATTTCTATGTAGAAAATGTAAGTGAAAGCTTTTAATATATAAATTATATAATTAAGATACTATAAAATAACTTTACAATATGTTTATTTTCTAGTTTTTTTAATATTTCAGAACATTTGTATTTTTTCTAATGGTATCTTTATATAATAACTTTAGAGTTTTGATTTAGGAAAATATATTTACTTCAATTCTGTCTGCCAAGCAAACCCTGAAGGAATAATAAAAAGTATTTTTACAAGGATTATCATATACAAATCATTATGTTATTATATTATTTAAACTTAACAAAGTTTTTTCTTAAAAAAAGAAATATATTATTATATTATTATAGTCCTATCTAAATAATTTATTTTTATTTTCTACTAGGATTAATACTTAGAGTTACTAATGGCCTCTCTTTCCCCTTCCTTTCTTCTCCTCAGCATCAAATTTACTTTAAATTAATATATGAGTAATTATCAAAAAGGTTATTCTACTTTTTACATACCCTTGTCTTCTATTTTCAATTTTTTTGTTAGTTATATTCTATATATTTTTTATTACAATGACATTTGCATAGTATTCTATCATCTTTATCTATATTATTCAGTGGTATACCTGTATTAAATATATTCTGTACTTACCACAAAACTTATACCAAAACAACTTTCACAATTTTTTGTTTGAAAGATTTTGTTTGAAGATTCTCCAGGAAAAACTTGTCAGAATTTGCATGTTACCTGAATTCCCAAATGTACATAACATTGGATTGACCTTATAGGTAACTCGATCTTTTTCTCGATTGCTTATAAACTATTTCTTTATCTTTAAAGACCGATAGATGAATGAAAATAGCTCTTGATGTTGACTGGTCTGTAGAATATGTACATGAATCTTTAAAAAGTGAGAATGATCATTTTGATAACTGTTGAATCATTATTTATAGAATTTGCTTTATTCCATAGCTTGGGCTTTCTTTTTCAAGGACCTAAATTATACTCCTACTGGATCTTTTTTGCATGTCTTTTCTCTTTCATCACTTTTCTCTTAATCTATATTTTTCTCAAATATTTATCTCTTTATTAACTACTTTTTTTTACTTCTTTATATTTTCTATTTTCATTACAGTACTTTCCTTGCCCTTGTTTTCATGGTAGTTTAGTCTTGATTTCTGAATTTTTCCTTGTTTTTTTCCCAGCAGTCATCTTTCTTTTCCTATCCTGTTGCTGTTTGTTCACCTCATGTCCAAATTCTTCTATTTTGATTTTTTTTTAAATTCTATGATATTCTCACAATTTAAAATGAATTTTGGACTAATAGGCACTAGTTTTCATGTACTTTGTGACCATGCTTTTTTCTACTCGTTTTTCATTATCCATCACTACATTATTCAGTTTACTGTTTTCTTTTCTTCAATGATTTTTAAGGGATTGTGTCTATAATCATTTTATGCTGCTCATGTTTATATGTGATGAGTTTTACCAAAACTTTTAAGACAAACTTTCTGAATGATGAAAAAAGGTAGTAGATTTTCTGATTTCACTGATCAGGAACCACATATTCTGTCATTAATATGAAGCATTTTTAAAGCTCCTCCCTTGTAGCCACTTTTATACTTCTGAGATTTAATTCTTATGGAATCTTCTATACAAGCCTCATGTCTGAATCTTTTCTCTTATTTACACCCAGTGTTCCTATTATGCTTTTTATTTCTAATTGCAGAATTTTTTCATGCATAGCCTTAGTTCCTTGTCCTTTTGAATAAAAGTTTTTGGAATATTTCTAATGTCCTTAATGTAGTATAACCAACTATCCTTGTTTGTTTGGGACTGTTTTAGTAGTTCAAGTCTTGCATTCAGGCGAACCCCTCAGCCCAGGGCTAATCTGGGGGTTGGTCCCCCCACCTCTCTATTGTCTGACACTAGAGTACTACTCTGGTCAACTTCTTGTCTATTTCACTGTGCTAGCCTCACAGCTACTTAGGGGGATTGTTCAGTCTTTTCTGCATTCCTAGGCAAATTAGAGTTTGTAGAGCTTCCTCTCACTTACTGTACTTTTACTCATATCTCTTTGCTGAGGACTCCATTCTGACTGGGGTATTCTTTGGCAGCAGCTATTTATGGGTTATAATTGTGTTAGAGGATTCTCAGACTCCTCAATTCCCACTTACCTCACTCAACTAATTATTCTAGGGTCCTGTATTTGTTGTGATTGGGTCATAACCACTCATATTTTATGCTTTCTAATATACCTTATCATTTTATCCCATTTTTCTTGTTCTTACTGTTTTCTTCTATTTTATTTGAAGATTTTAAAATTTCATTAAAATAATGTTTTTCTCACTCGAATTCCTAAGAGTTATAAGTATATGATTCTAATGAATATCTTTTTTGATGACTCCTCTACTTTTGTATAGCATAAAAATTGCATTATTATTGTAACAATCAGCAGTAAAATAAGTTGAAACAACTCTAGCATTGAAAGTTTGCATCAATCGGTTATTTTATTTTATTTTTGTACTTTATCTTTAAAGTAGTTATTTACCATTGGGATTGTGGGAGAAAAATAAAAGGCTAACTTACTAGATATAGTTCTAGTGGATTCTGGAATATTTGGATAAACCAACTTTGGATTCATTACAGATTATCTGCTCCTGAATAATATAGTGGTCTTGAGATGCACAAAACTGGTCTTCCACTTTTAATATCTTTGGCAAGCTGACTTACTTTCTGACACGAAATTATTCAAAATAAAGAGTGTATTTGAAATTGGAGATCTATGAAATACAGTATTAATGAAGTAGAACATTTAGAGTAAGGTTAACATTTTAAGAAACTATAACCCCAAGGATAATTTCTTTTTGCTATTATAAGTGCTTCTAATATTAAGACTTTCCTAAGCAATTAAGCCCATATCACAGGTGATTCCTTTTTCCATTCCTGTTTTTCTCCAATTCTAGTGTTGAACAATTAATTGTTTCCTCTGGATATACCAAAAGTTTATGATTTTGCAACAGTTTCATTTCTACAGAATACTAAACAATACATTAAATATATGGTTAGTGGTAAAAATAAATTTACAAGACTTTACATAATCAACTAAAGAATAAAGAAAGGTTTCTAGGTTTCTACAAACCTAGAAAAATGGTCCTCCAATTAATAACAAGATTAAAAACAATAATTAATTTGCATAAAGAGAATGTTCAAATCTAGAAAAATGTTGATTATCTTCTTTCTTTATAGAGAGGTAAAAAGGATTAGGTGGCATTACGTCTAGAATATCATGTCATTCAAGGTCAGAAAGATCAACAGTTGGATATTTCCTGGGAAAATGCAAAGACACCTGCTAGATTAAGAAAGACACTTGACAATTTTTTTTTTCTGAGCAAAGAAAATAAAGTCAAAGAAAAAAAACAGAGAGAAGCCCATTTAAGACAGTAGTGTACAACAGGAGTGTTTTTAGAAGCAGACAAGCCGTTTACACAGAAGTTGGAAGTGTAGGAATACATTGTTTAATTCAGTGAACTCTATGTGAAAACAAAGTATGAATATGAAAGTAGAACACATATATTAAGCTCATCCTGAATAATCAAGAGATTAAAAGCAGAATGCAAATTACTAGTAATTACTTCTTTTTGTATACTTTTCGGTAACAAATTTTTCTTGGCCATGAATTGAATTACCTTCAATGTCATCTTTTCATTGGTCACCAATGTATCATTTTAATTTAGTTTCAGTAGCTACTCTCAAGAGTGCATGTGCCAAGGACAGCGTCATAGTGAAAAAGTAAAGGACAGCAGGTTCATCACAAAGAGTGAAAAAAAGCATTTCACTTTTTTTATTAGCTTAATTGGGGATTAAGTGAATTTTCAAATTTTAAAATGGTGCTTCTTTTTAGAAACTACAATTTTAGCAGTTAAAGAAGCTGCTATTATTCCAGTCTCTATGGTTATTTAAAACTAACAGAAAAGAAAAAAATGTGACATTCAATTCTTAATGAAAATGCTTGTTTAATTTTAGTCCATTTAGATGCATTGGTTTTAAGACAATATGAAACGAAATAATTATATAATCAATATAAAACTTTTTGAAATATTACATAAACAAGAGCGGTAAGCTATTTTATTTTACCATGTGCTATATAAGCATCTCATACCTTCCCATAACATAAGCTTTTGGTTTTCCTCAAAGATGGCCATTGATTGACTATTAAGCTATTTACCCTTTGAATTGGAATTTAAAAATAAACCTCAGCTAATGTCACCAACATTGTTGTTATATTTGGACAAAATATTCACCATAGAAAGTCATCACGGTGACTCTAATATCTCTCCCAGGCAGTACACACAATTTTGTACATTCAGACCATCATTCTCACTATAAATAACACAGGATGATAATCCAGGCAGAAGAAAATGGAAGATGAAGTTAAAATAAACACTGCTCATCTACTATTCTTCCAATGTGGTACCATTTAACTTCTGCACAGACAGTAATGCCTATCATTGACATTTCAGAAGGGAACTGAAAACATTGTAAACCATTTTCTGAGGTAAGAAATTATGGTATTCAAACAATGCTTCAGTCTAAGACGGAAAGGCTGACGACTTCAGCATAAAATAAAGCTTATAAAACACGCTGTTACCTTCCCGTTACAGGACACACAGGAAAGTTTGCCAACAAGAAATTCAGCTTCCTTTTCTAAGATCTTTAGATGTTTTTAGGCTGTTATTGTGGCCACAAAATGGAATGTAATTCAACAGGAAGGTACATCAAGTGATAGTGTAATAGCCAAACTAAATATGCAGTAACTGTTAGAAAAATTTCAAGTTCTATCTTTCAAGTCATATTCAATACTGATAATTTTAATTCTATTTTAATTAAATACATTGTAATTTAAATAATAGAAATAAAACAATCTCACGCTTAGTACTTATATCCTTTAGGATAACTAAAAATGTGACTAATTCTTGCTCTAAGGTAATTGGGGGAATATTTTGAGAGTATTGGGGATGATTCAAGATTACAAATAGTAACATAGGAATTTTACACAGCTATTGATAATGCTAGTGAACATGTTAAAAAACTCTTCAGGAATTGGATTTATTTTCAAAGTGTGAGTGGGTGTGAGTGTTTTCAGCTATTTTTGACGATGGCAAATCTACACTTCAAGGGCTGTCAGATTTTCCATCCAATAGAGCTGTTAAAAAGTACATTTTCATAGTTCAGTTTGCTACCCCTGGCCAAAATCATGTGACACTTAAGAAGTGCTACGATAAATTAATTGATTTCTTCACATCACCAGGCACAAAGATGTTTCTTTATGTTTATGGAAGCAGCATGAGGGTCCTGGCAACTAATAGGATTGCAAAGTATTCATCAGACTTTTCTTTAGCAATACATTTCTACAGAAAACAAATATTTCTGAGTCTTTTACACATTACAAAATTATATGATTTATCCCGTTTTTGACAGGGAATGCCTGAGGTATTTAGACATGGAAAACTATAGAATTTATCATGGATAGGAAATGATAGGGCAGTCTTATCATGCTCAAAATGTGCTTTTTAATACAGATTAAAATTCTCAGCTTATTTATTTGAATAGAAATTTTATTTAGTGTTTTAGAATTATTCTCAATGAATATTTTTTATTCAAAACAACAGCTGGGTTGCCACCTCTAATTATTTATAAACAGAAAAGTAATCTCTTAGAAACTTTAGGAAACACTGTACCTCATTTTCTGAATGAGTAGCTCACATTATTTGCAATTTATGAAGAGAAAGGTAATATTTAGTATTTATTTATAATAAGATGAAATTTTTTTAAAGTAGTCAAAATCCCCTTTCGCTGACAGGCTGCTGAACTCTCACTGGCAGAGTGAGTACAGAGAGATTCAATGTGAAAAGTGGAAGATAATGTGCTCACACACTAATGGGCATTGAACTAGACATAGGCTCATTTTTCACATCATGTCATCTGTAAGGTTTGAATAAAAAGTAATGGCCAGAATGAGCCTGGCTCTATCTGAGACATTATCATTTGCCTCCTCAGTTTTATTTGTGTTGACTTGTACAGTCTAAAAAGATGACAGTCTCTGGGCCTCTGGATCACTCAGAGTGATAATACATAGCACATTACACTGTTGGTGACAGGTTCTGTTCTCCTGGATGGCATATGAAAGGAACGCATCCCTTTCCGTCATTTCAAATGCTATAAACTGACAGAATAAAGAATCTTGTGGAGGGGACATCACAAACCTTGTCTGTTATGATTTTATAAGATAAACTGGAGTTTCTAGAGTATCTTGTTCAGGAAATTAGTGTCAGTCAAACTTTGGTGTTTTTTTTTTTTTTTTTTTTTTTTTTTTTTTTTTTTTTAAAGAGATAAATAGCAGACTCTAGAAAAGCAGCTTCGCCTGATTTCATACAGCAAAACTGCCAATACCAAATGTCCAAGCCTGAGAAAAACTATGGCTGTCCTCTCTTAAAAAAGACAGCCCCTGGGTTACTTAGCTAAAATGCAATAATTGTCCATGGCTTCAACAGGAAATAAATGGCCATGTATTCACTAGATCTTTAAAGAAATCACTAGCCAGGTTGTATGAAAGAATACATCACTACTTTTAAATATTTTGGAAGACTTGGTATTTGTTAAATTGCTAACCTAATGTTCTACTGAACTATAAACATGCCAAGACTATAATGTTTTTTCCTTGGTACATTTATTCAACGTTTTATCTTCTTTTTCTTTATTTCAGTAACTATTACTGAATTGATTTACAGTAGTTTGAATTTAACTGAAGATACCACAAAGATATCACTAAAGTAGATAATAATATGCAGAATTTTATTAATTTATCCTAAACTGAGTAGCATATGGATTCCCTACTCCTGCGTTTTTTAAAACATTATAGTGTCATAAAAATTTACAGGTACTTGAATCATAATCTGCCAATTGTCATAGCTTTTTTCCAAGTAATTTCAAGTTCTTCTATTATAATAAACGTTCCTCGCATGACTTAAGTTTAAGTGATTATTTAAGTTAGACTTGCTCGTTGTACTTTTCTGTCCATTTCCATGTTGGAAACTTTTTTTACTGTCACAATGAATATAAATGAATGTCAAAGAATGTTTAAGACATACATTTATAAAAGTTCCTTTATTCAAATTTTTTATTATGAACCCATTAAACATTTATTTTGCTCTACAATTTGACCACATTGTTGTATTTTTAACTATAAGATAGGGCTGATAATTCAGTTTGACTTGATAGTAAGCCATGGGAAATATTTTAAAAATCAAAGATTGTTAAGTATAACAACACAAAATGCTGATTAAACAAGGAAAGGACATAATGATAAAGAAGTGATGAGAATTTATTCCAAATTTGTTTCTCCAACTCTGTGAATGTCTTATCAATCATCAGTACTTATTCTTCATTCTGTTTCAAAATGTAAATCTAGGTTCCTCCTTTAAAATAGAAAAATAGGTGTGAAGCCTCTAGTTGCAATAAATATAAACATTTCTTTCAATATTTTAACATAAAACATGCAAAAATTATAGTTCGTTATCCCATAGGTGGACTTTGAGAATTTTCTGGGGCTTGGAAATTGATTTGAAATTCCCTGAATTGCAGATGTGCTGAATTACTTGACTGCCCAAAGGCACCCAGGAATTTATATGTTCAGATGTTCCCTCATCTTCCATTAGGACACTTTCATTCATATAATCTCATATTGAGATCCAGACACCTGCCATGCACTTGCTGTATCTAATTCTACCTATATAGTTAAGTTGCTTTATGGGGGACGTGAACAAAATTTAAATGGAGGGATTAAAAAGCACTTAATAGCATTAATTTGTAGTAGGATTATCTCAGATATTTTTTTAAGGGTTGCTTAATTTTTGCCACAATCGACCATTTACTATAAGATCCAGTATAAATTTGTAAATTATTCTCCAACCTGGAGATCTTGATTTGTTTGCTTCATCAAGGTAACTTAAAGGCTTGGGTGTTGTTCATATTCACCTCCTTATGTTGTAACATGTGGCTTGATGCCAATTTTATAGACCATTTCCTCCCTTATGTTCTTACCTGATTTACCTCTGAGTATTTTATTCTGAAGGTGAACAAATTCCTGATTTGTTCTCTCTCTCTCTTTCCCCCTTTCCTTATCCCTCTCCCTCTCTCTCTCATTTCCTTAGAGCAATGTTTCATGAATAGTAAACATACCCTGAGAACTGATGACTTGAGGATGTTTAAAGAACTGCTTCCTTTAATGGAGCTAGACTAGTCATTTTAGGGTGAGTTTTGTTGGATTTTGGCTCCTGCAGATGCACCTCAGTTTTGGAATTATGCAGTCAACAAATAGTATTTAGAAAGTAACATGTTACTTTCATGTAATCGATGCCATTAACCTGATAAATAGCAGTAGTTTAAAATTCCATAATAATACATAATACCACACTTACTTTCTTGAAAACCTACATATCTGACAAACCTTACTGATAAGTGGAAAATAGAAATGAGTGGGATTGTAAAGAATTAAATCTCACCACTATTAACATATAGAATGTAGGACCACTTCAAGGAAATTGTTTTCTATTATATATATAGAAAAATAGAAAAATTGAAACTCTTCAAAATCGTTTATCTAGCTGGTATGACAAAAGGTATATATAATAGAATGATGAAAATTTTTTTCAAAGTAGATATCTGTTCTACAGAAAAAAGGAAAAAAGAAGAAGAAAAATGAATGCACTGTAGCCCCTAACAGAAGTCAGTAAATCCACAGTGTTGTAAATCAGGCAGCGTCATGGCTAACCACATTGTAGCACGGGAACCGGGAAAACGCAGCCACTTGCTGAGGCTTAGTGTAAAAGTCATTTCCGCCCTTGGAAACGGGAATTGCTGCCCAATCCCATTAGGTTTCCACCTCATGTCCTTAGACTTACTCCTGCCTTTCTTTGTTCAGGTTTTATCCCTTAGTGTCGATGTTGAACTCGCCTCCCAGAACAAGTAAGCCTCTTCCTTGTAGTCTGCCATAGAGTCGCCAGGTTAAGGGTGTATCTGCTCCACTCCTGATAAATGCCAGTTTTATCTGGCCCATTTCTTTTGTGTGCCTCTCAGTTAGATAGCAGGGTTAGGACATATAAAATCTTGTATTCTCCATGTCCCTTTTATTTTGGAAACCTTTGAGAGCTTAACATTTCCCTGTTTTTTGTTGTTCAGACCAAACCATTGCCTTCTGAATCCGTTTACTAGTGGCCTCTTGCCTCCTACAGCAAATCCAGGCTTCCTCTTGTCATCTTCAAGGAACCCACCTCTATCTTGCCTTTCTGTCCTTGTACACACTGCCCTAGCTGTCACTTTTATCTCCGGTCAATTTTAACTACGTAAGCAGAGTAGAATCATTACAACAGTTAAGCAGGAAGTCAACTGATATTATACTGGGATTAGAGTCCAAAATTTTCCATTCTAAAGGGCTAATAAATATTTACCAAGACTTTATCAACTTATCACAATATTAAAAACTTTCAACTTTTCAGATATGCTTGTATGCAAACATTAATGCAAATATAATATATATACACATCCCTCATTAATTATATATAATTTATATGTATATAATTTGTGTGTGTGTATATATATATATACACACATATATATACAGTCAACCAATTGGCTTTAGCGTCTAAAGAATACTATATTTAAAATTACGTATGAATTTAAAAGGACTGCTAAGGTAATATGTTCTAAATCCCTTTCTTTTCTTTCCTTCCCTTAATAGATGATTTCACCTCTTTTATATGCCCTTCAAGCATTTTTCTCTTCAAAACTCATTCTGTTTTTGAGTAGTTAAAAAGAAAAAAAAGTTTTCTCTTAACTTGAATTGAAACCTGGCCCCAGTAACTTTCAACTTTTGGATCTTCTTATTACCTCTTCAGTTATACAAATCATGGCTAAATACATTTCCATATGCTGTCTTTCAAATATTTTAAAATACGTATTGCATCTTGCCTGAGTTCTCTACATTATGTAATCTCAGTTACTTCAAACTAGGCATTATATAATATTATAGATTATTTAACAACATTATCTTATATAATATTATATATGTATTATATGATAAAATGTTATAAAACAATATATATTATATAATAAAATGTTACATAATAATAATATATTATAATATATAGTATACACAATATATATTAGTTTTGTGATTATTATATAGTATAATATGTATTAGTATATTATAATTATACTATATACTAGTTTTTCATGATCCTGTTTTATGTCCTCTACTCCTGCTTATCAAAATTCATCTCAAAATATGACTCTCACAACTGAGTGTGGTGATTGGTCTGGCCACGTCCACACTTATTATTAAGCTAAACTAAAACTCTAATGTGATTTTTACATGGGTTAATCCTAGGTATGCCTTCTTTATTCTATCCTTATAAACTTGAATTTTTCAGAACTAAGAACATGATAACTTTACATTAACTGCTATAATATTTTAACCTTACGGGCTTACCTATGTTTTGCCTTTAGAGATTTTTTCAGATATCGATAATAGGTGAACATTTTCTACATTCCCCTCATGCCATTCACAAATGTGATTGGCGCGCTTGTCTGACTGCTCATCAAAGTCCTTAATAAAAGAGCCTAGCAAAACTTTTTGAGACCAGTTTGATTATTTTGCAAACCTAGAAATTCAATCAAGATGAAAAACTTGAATTAATCTGAAGAACTATGAAATATCAAAACTCTTGTTTTTAACTCTGATAGTAATGAAACTTTACTATCATATATACTTAGGTATTTTGAAACAGTAGGCTTGCATCCCTGAATGCTAGTAATTATTTAAATATTTTGCATATGTTTTATCTTTACAAAGATTGCAAACGATGATAAAGTTTTAAACGTCATCTGACTTCTCTCTTCAAATAAATTATGTTCAAAAGTTTCCAAAGGATTCTGTTGAAATAGATAATATTCCTAAGCTTCTAAATAGCCTTTATGGTACAGAGAATACCAGTCCAATAAGCCAAAGTAAGCACTAAAGTAGACTTGTAAGATGAATTAGTTCAATTATTGGTTTAAAATTAAGAATTTCCAGACATATACATCAGAAATTATTGTAATAATTTGTGTTATTTCAACTGTTTCCTTCTCACCACTAACTACTCTTTCAGAAAATATCTATCTATATCTTATTGAATTGTAACACTTTTTCCTCCAATACAAACATCAAAACCTCAGGTGAGAAGATGTAGTTCCAGTAAACAAACACAAACATTCCGTTAAATATTCACCTGTGCCTCTGATTAAGTCATTTCATCTCTGTCAAGATTCCTTAACAGTAAAGTAAACTAATAGTATGTCATCTCTTTCAAGGGATTTTTTTTTTTTTTTTTTTTTTTTTTTGAGTTAATGAGCGTGCAGTGAGCAATTTAAGGATCAAACATACTGGGCAAAAGACTAAATTTTTATTATAGTGGATACTCGCAGCCTTATGTAATCTGCCAGTCTAAACCATGTGCTGCTTTGGCACATGCTTTACTGAAAATAGCAGACCAGTTTGTGAGCTGGCACAATTTCAACATAGCAGATGGACATGCAACGAAATAACTAGCAAAGAGACCTTGTTTCAACATCAAATATGTTTCCGTAGGGCCAGATTCTTGGGCAAAGTTGTTTTAGCGATCTGGTTGCAACTAAGGTAAGATGGTACATTTCCTTTGCATTTAGCCTTCACTAACTGTTTCTATATATTTTAGGGAGTTAGTTCAGTTATTTCAGATACTGAAATATTTGTATTTGAAAATCACAATAACTTGAACTCTTTTAGTTTGGAATTTTGAAACACCAGCAAAGGATGAGGCTTAAAGAATACTTGGATTGTTGCTTTATGAGAAAGTATAATTATCTAGCTGGCCACTCAATAAAATGGTAGATTTCTTGAACACTGTATCATGATACTCTTCAGTCAATGTTCTTTAACCTTGTGTCTGAAAGGAATGATGTTAACTGAGCTTTTTACTAAATGAGAATATTCCAGATATTATTGGCTAGCTCTTTTGAATGGTAATACATTCACATGGCAAGTTAAGAGTAAAAACTGTAAAAATTAATGGAAACATCAAATAATTTTCAGTTACTGTCAAATATTATAACAATTAAAACAAGATAAATTTATGCTAAATATGTCTTTTGGGATAAACGAATGCCTTAAATTTAATAGTATAGTACATACATTAAATAAATAAATTATTTAAATGATTTGAATGCATGTTGTTCAGTAATGTTTAAATATATGATTTGTTATGGGTATACATTTCATTTCAATTCCTGGATACATCATAATCCATCAGCACTGAAAAGCTTTTTGAGCATTAAGAACAACAACTAAAGTAATACATGCATATGATAAAAAAGCATCAGACAATAAAAAGTACAAGTTTTCCTCCTACTGGAAAACCACTAGTGCCACTGAGACTATGTAACTGCTTAATAGTTTTAAGTATATTCTTTCAGAAACATTTGATATGTATGATATCAAAATTTATAATAGTATTTAATATTTTTATATATGTTAAATAATGTCCTGAAACTCTGCATATGACAATTCATATTTTTGTTTTTAATAGCTTTATATTAATTATTATATAAAAGAACCTTAAGTTATCTAAACAGACCCACATTAGTGGCCATTTTAATATCTGGCAAGGGTCACATTACTGATCTTTTTCTGAAATTTCCTGGATATTGTCACATATTTATTTTCCTAGATGAACCCCAGTGTTATTTTGTCAAGTGTTCCTCCAAATAAAAAGGCAGATGGAGTTTTTATTTCTATTGAATAGTATTTATGAATTTAATTTAGGAAGAATTATAAAAATACAGTTTTTAATCAAAGAACATGATTTTTTTTAACTATTCATTCAAGATTATTGATATCTTTCAGTTATATGTTTGTCATTCAATATATCAGATTTGTAATCTTTTTTTTTAAATAAAGTCAGTAGATTTCTAGTTAGGTATACTCTTGATTATTATTATCATTGATGCTAACCTAATTAACAACAGAACTTTTTCTTTCTCTCTATTTTAACCTGCCACTGTTTGTATACAGGAAAGCTGCTGTTTATATTAATTGGCTAATCATTAACTTTTTTTTACATTCTTTTATTATTTGTAGATTGTGGTATATTCTCTTGAGTTTTCTTGCTTATAGTCATAACATCCACAAAAAGTGTTAAATTTCTATTCTCCTTTCAATTTTATATTCTGTGCATTTCCTTCTCTTCTCTAATTGCACAGATGAGAATTTCCAGAATATTATTCAATAATACTGGTAAAGTAAGGATCTGTTTCATTTCTATCACTTTAATAAAATATGTTTAAGTTGTTAAGCTTTATGTTGGCATTGGTTTGTGATAGCTCAATCCCTGTTATATTATTCTATGAAGATATAGATATTAATTTTCTTCTATGAAGGTATCTATTTTCATATAATATTAAGGGTTTATTTAGTTAGTTAGTTTGTTTATTTTAAGAGGTAGATTTTACAGTTTCTTTTCAATTATGTATTTCTCCTCACCTTTCCCATGAATTTTACACTCCATTGAGTTTAAGTTGAACCATGTTACTTGATTGGACCAACGATACACGGGTACAGACATTTTTAACGGGTTTATGTTGTTTTACTAACCCTGATCCTGTGACCTATACCATGGGGACCACATGGTCTAGATAAATTACTCCTTCAGCCTGAATCCAGTCAGTTCAGCCCAGCTCAGCATTGCCTAATAGAGTTCATAGATTACAGCCATAAAGCAACCCACAGAACTCACAGAATGTGAGTGAGGAACAGAGTAGCTAAATATTTATTTGGTCTTATCAATAACTAATTTCAATCTTAGTAAGTGTCTTTGTGTATATATTAGTTACTATATTATTTTAGTATGTTTTCTGAAAAGAAATAATCTTTATATGTCTAAAATGAAATCCATCTGCACACAGAATGCAATTTTTTATATACAGCATAAATAATATGCTTTTTAAAAATTTTTTTAACATTGAATGTTTAAAAAAATTCTAATTATTTTTCAGACCTGGTCAATAGGAAGTACTTTTTTGCAACTTGATATCATTTTAATAAGTAATATTTTTGTATTGCTATTTTGGTTTGCTGGTTTGACTTTTGTGTCTTCATCTAGTTTTGCCATCAGTGCTATGATAGAGTCAAAAAAATCAATTTAGAAGCTTTGTTCTTAAAATTATGTTTTGGATACATTTAAATAGCATTTTAATTTGTTTATTCACTTATAATACAAGCCTTTTTTTTTTTTCTTTTTGGGAGTGGTTTGATAAATGTTTTATTATCATCTTAGTTTACTGGTCTATTAGAAATTCAGGTGTATTTTGCTAAAGACTCATTTCACTTAAATTTTCAAGTTTATTTCTATAGTGTTTTACAAATTACTCTTCTATAATTTTTATTTTGTTCTTATAGTTATTTCTTCATCTTCATTTTATATATTCTTTATTTGCTTAGCCTACTTATATTGATCCCTGCTTTTATTCTTATGTATATATTGCCTAATCTCTATAGTGGCCAAAACAATTTTAAAATAGAAATTATACTAATTATCCTTCTGATTAATCATAGCTAGATGATTTTCATTGAAACTGCCATTACCATACCATCTTGGAACACATTTCTATTCCCTCCATTAAATCTGATTTTCTTTCTGGACTTGGAAAACATCAAGCTTACCCCTGCCTTTGGGCCTTTGCATTTGCTCTTTCCTCTACTTAGAATATTCTTCCTCCAGAACACAAGTTCTCAACTGTGTCTATACACTGAAATAACCTGGAGTGTTACAAAAGAAGACTGGTGCCAAAAACCTGCCCTCAGATATCCTGATTTAATTGATTTGAAAGCAGCTTGAGAAATGAGATTTTAAAAACTTTTCAGGTGCTTCTAATGTGTGGAAAACCATGGCCTTAGGCCATTCTCATCCGTGACTCTCTGCCATGGATGAGAATGAAAATTCCAAACACCAAAGGGGTATAATATAAAACAATACATGTGCTCCAACCCAAATTGACGAAATAAGAATTTTGGAGATTGGATGAGGGAACAGTCAAGAGTATTTTTTAAAATTTCCTGGATGATTCCAATATGCAGCTAGGCTAGAGGAATACTGTCTTAAATGTTTTTATAATGGCTCCTACCTGTTCTTGGATAACAATTCAAAAATTACTGGAGAAAAGTTTTACTTGACCGTATTATGTAACATATCTCCATATTATGAGTCCTTAACCGCCATATAGATTATATCTATTTTTTAGAACTTACCACTATTAAAAGGTATTTTATCCATTTATTCATTTATATATTTTGTGTCTGATTTCTTCTGCTGAATTGTATTTTTCATGTATTATTAATTCTTATGACCCAACTGCCTAAAAAAATAAATTTAATTTAACAAATTGTACTCTCTTTATTTTATTTAGTAGAATTGATAAAATCTGTTATTAATATTGCTACATTTTCAAAGATTTTTTTATGCATTTTTCTCCCCCATACTGAGTTTGTACCATTGTATTATTGCTTTAGGTGACTCCTGTATATAGTACAGAGTTGGTTATAGTTCCAACTAGTCTTGAAATTGAGAGAACGTTTCAGTTGTTTGTTTTAGTCTTTTGATATGTAGATGGCTTTTTTTGTTAATATTTATACCTGGTAATTTTCAAAAAATTACAGATTAGCATTAGTTATGAATTGGGTGGTTGCAAGAAAAATATCACCCAGTGTTTTTTGTATAAAGAAGAACTTCAGTGAAAATTTAAGCATTGTTGAGAAAAATTGCAAAGCCAAGAAAGACTTTCAGGTATAAGTGTTCCTAGAAATGCATTACTTTGTAAAAGATCAGATAGTTGTGGGTGTGTGGTCTTATTTCTGGTTTCTTTATGCTGTTCCATTGACCTATGTGTGTGTTCTTGTACTAGTACCATGCTGTTTTGGTTACTGTAGCCTGGTAGTAGAGTTTGAAGTTGGTAGCGTGATGCCTCTAGCTTTATTCTTTTTGCTTAGGATTTTCTTGGTTATTCGGGCTTTTTTTGGTACCATATGAATTTTTAAATAGTTTTTTTCTAACTCTGAAGAATGTCAGTGACAGTTATATGGGAATAGCATTAAATCTATAAATCACTTTGGGCAATGTGGCTATTTTCACAATATTGGTTCTTCCAATCTATGAGCGTGGAATGCTTTTCCACTTGTTTGTGTCTGATTTCTCTGAGGAGTGGTTTGTAGTTCTCCTTGAAGAGGTTCTTCACTTCCCTTGTTAGCCGTACTCCTAGGTATTTTATTCTGAAAAGATTCAATACTTAATCAATGGTGCTGGAAGAACTGGCTAGCCATATTTAGAAAATTGAAACTGGACCCCGTTTTTACACCATATACAAAAATTAACTCAAGATGTATGAAAGACTTAATGTAAATCCCAAAAGTACAAGGACCCTAGAAGAAAACCTAGGCAATACCATTTAGGACATAAGCACAGGCAAAGATGTCATGACAAAGATGCCAAAAGCATTTGCACATTAAGTCCTAAAGACAATATTTAAAATATTATAAGGAAGTTCACTAAAAGAGGGAAGGCAGTCTTAATTGTGACCAAAGATAATAAATGGGAGTCCATGTAACAGAATGACACTTAGGTTTACAGATAACTTTTTAAGAGCAACATAAGAAGACAAAAATTAATGGGAGAAAATATTTTTAAGGTGCTGGGAAAAATATTTATCACGTCTCAATTATATAGCTAATTTATTATTAAAAAGAAATAGAACATCTAAATCAGAAAGGAGAAAATAAAATTGCCTCTGTTTGCAGATATCATCTTATATATAGAAAATCCTAAAGATTCCACAAAAAGTGTATTAACTATAGATGATTTTTGTAAAGTTGCAGGATACAAAATCAATATACAAAAATAAGTAGTGTTTCTATACACGAAACACACTATCTGATAAAGAAATTAAGAAAACAATTCCACGTAAAATATCATCAAAAAACACTTAGAAATAATTTTAACTAAAGAATAAAAGATTTGTATGATGATGGAAGAAGATACAAGTAAACGAAAAGGTAACTTGTGTTTATGGATCAGAAGAATTAGCATTTTTAAAATATCCAACTGCACAAAATGATCTACAGTTTTAGTGCAATCCCTATAAAAATTTCAGTGACAATATTAAGAAAATAGCACTATCCTAAAGTTCACTCAGGACCACAGAAAACCTTAAAAAGCCAAAGCAATCTTGAGTTAAAAGAACAAATCTGGAGGCATCACACTACCTGATATCAAAATCATTTACTAAGATAAAATAAACAAAACAGGATAGCACTGGTACACTTCAATGGAACAGAGGAGAGAATGCAGAAATAGATCCAGTCATTTATGGTCAAATTATCTTCAACACAATTGCCCAGAACACACAATCTCTTCAAAAAATGGTGCTGAGAAAACTGGATATTAACATGTTGGTCCCATATTTTGGCTATTGTAAATAATGTGGCAATAAACATGGAAGTACAAAGATCTCTTTGACATACTGATTTCATTTTTTTTAAAAAATACATGTTCAGTAGTGGGATTTCTGGGTAACATGGCAGTTCTATTTTTTAAACTTGGTTTAAAATGGTTAAGGAAAATGTGATATATACACACAATGGAATACTATTCAGCCTTAA
Source organism: Chlorocebus sabaeus (assembly GCF_047675955.1). Taxonomy (NCBI): domain Eukaryota; kingdom Metazoa; phylum Chordata; class Mammalia; order Primates; family Cercopithecidae; genus Chlorocebus; species Chlorocebus sabaeus. The sequence goes on from NC_132913.1 coordinate 42,771,185, forward strand.
AAAAAAAAGAAAATTCTGTCATTTGTGACAACATGAGTTAACTTGGAGGATATTGTGCCAGGTGAAATGAAGCGAATCACAGAAAGACAAATGCCTCACGATTTCATTTATATGTGAAATCTAAAAAAGTTTAACTCATAGAAGTGGAGTAAAATAGTGGTTACTGAGTGAGGTGGTGGGGGACGGGGAGGTGATCAAAGGATACAAAATTTGAGTTGTACAGGAGGAATAAGTTCAGGAGATATATTGTAAAATATAATAATTGTAATTAATAACAATGCATTGTATAATTGAAAATTCTTAAGAGAGTAGATTTTACATGTTCTCACCATAAAAAAGATAAATATGTGAGATAATGAATATGTTAATGAACTTGATTTGCACATTCCATAAATACAACTTTACTGGCACATCATGCTTTTTACCCTACAAGTGTACAAATTTTTTCCAGTGATAAAACCAAATATTTGTTTCTAAAGAATGAAAATGAGATAGGAACAGAAGAATACTTACATGCCAGTCCCAAAAGAATGACTATATGATATAAATCAGAAAGAAAGAAATTAAAAGAAAGAAAAAGGAATGAGATATACAAAGCAAAGATGAACAAATTATATATAATATTATATATATAATATATAGGTGGGTAAAACTAAATATTCTGACAGTACAAAACAATAATTGTTGTAACAATCATGAATATTATACTGATTAATAAAGAACAAATATGAAATGTAACAGTTTTGGAAATTAAAAATTTTGGATATTTTTGTGAGAATGGGAGAAATAATTAGTAACATTAAACTTTATTAAGTATATAAGTTAAGAGTTTAATGCTTAATTTTCTTAGTAATAGAGGTAAAATGTGGAATAGATAAAATTTGACAAGTTGAAGATTACAAAAGGAAAATGGTAGGAAAAGAAAGCAATTAAAAGTAAATATTTAAATAATATGATATAAACAATAAAAATCAATAAATGCAACAAATCTGATTTGACCAAACCTGGTATTTAAAATAATTTGCAAATAATCCTAGTTAACATAAATAAAGCTGTTATAGTTCTAGTAGTTTAAAAATAAATATACTTAAACAGTAAGAAGAAAATTTCAGAAAATAAATATAACAATTCCAAAGTTTTATTTTATTTAACTAGTTCCAAATTCATACAGAGCATTAATTAGCATAATTATCAGGAGAAATTGACAAATCCCCTTGTATAGATTTTAGTATACTTATTTTAGTTATTGATAAATTAAGTAGAAAAAAAATCAGTAAAAATATAGATTTGAACAACATGATGAACAAATATTAAGTTCAAACAAACATATATAATGCCTATATTTATAATGTAGAGAATTTGAATTTTTCTAGCCCACAGTAGTAGACTTGTGAAACCTCATCAGGTTCTAGGACACAAAATACATATTTTTACAAAAAACGGCATGTGGGAGTAGTTGTATAGGATAGCTTCTCTAAGCTGAAAAGAACTAAGGTAGAGTTAAGTAATAATATAGCCTAAATTTTATGTGATAACCTACTATAAGTAAACAGTGGATTACATGAGAAATTGTAATGAAACCTAGGAAACATTTAGAATTATACGATAATGAAAATGTTACATGTCAAATATGTGCAATGTTGCCAGTTTAAAAAAATAGCCAAAATCCTACAAATGTGTATAAAAAGAAGTAAAATCTAGATGGTTTCTAAAAACTGTAACTTACCCACCCTACTCATGAAAAAATAGTACCTCCGTATATCCGTATCTGCAAAATCTATACCTAGTCCCTCACTCAAAAAATAGGCATTCCCATATATATTTTATAAACATATTATGTTTTGCATTTAAGTAACATGAAGCCCAACATTATATAAATTCTTCTAGAGTAAAAAAACTCAATGATTACCAAATAATTTTATAAGGATAGTATAAGTTTTTATAGCAGACAATGCAAGAAGTATATGAGGAAAGATGACTAAAACTAATTTTATATATGAACATAGTAAAATAATCTTTAAAAACATACCAAATCATAATGTTCAAAGTTGATTTAACATTTAAAAATCTATTTTAACCAACACATTAAATATTAAAGTAGAAATGAAAATGATTAGTTAATTTCAATAAAAAATAAACCATTAAATCACATTTACATTTTGTAACACTAGAAATAGAAAAACTTTTCTTCATAAGTTTTATTTACCATAAACTTACATAAACATTGTTTTTCAAAGCAAATATAATAGTTTCCTTTAAATCCATGTACACAGCAAGTATGTATTGTATCGTACTTCTATTCAGTATTGCATTAGATATTCTAAACTATGAAATAAGTTTTAAAATTTAAAAATTAAAGAAGAAACAGATGTTTTCAGAAAAGGAATTGTCTACCTAAAAATCCAGATACAGCTATAGAAATATTAGTAGATGTAAGTTATTTTAAATTGAAGTTATATTTTTATGTCAGTAAAATATTATTAAAAACTTTATGATTTAATAAATAGAGCATCTTAGAAAAGTAACAAAGCCTATAAGATATTCAAGATTAATTCTAACATCAGTGGATATTATAAAATTTAGACACAGAAGATAAGATGCAAGTAAGTTTAAAGATACACCATGTTTATGAATGGGAAAAGTCAGTATCATGATGAAAATTCTTCCACTGTTAATTCCAATTTCAAATGAAATCACAAAAGTTTATTTTATAAAAGTTCTCAAGCTGATCATATTATATATTCAAGAATAGGCATAGTGAATTTGAAAAAGAGGAGCAAGATTGGGAGACTGTTCTGCAATTTAGAAGACTAAATATAATGCTAATGAAATTCTGGTAATTCACCATTGATAAAAGGATGAAGACACCAATGATTCAGACCCATACCTATATAGAAATTTGATTTATGCAAATAAAGGCATTTAAAATCAGTGGGACAGATGAATTATTCAATAAATTTGACAGAACAATTGTTTAACTCCCCCACCCAAATGGAAAGAAGAATATTAATATTTTCACCTTTAAAACATTCTCAAAAGTAAATTCCTAGGCGAACTAGTCACTTAAGATTTAAAATACAAAAAGTAAACATTAAGAAAGAAGAAAAAGAAAAAAATATACAAGCCACAGAAGAGATACGTGCAACACATGCAACTTTCAAAGGATTAATATTATGAAACTCACATACATAAAGAGAAAAAAAAAACCAGCGAAGTAAAATAAGTGACAAAGATGTGAATAGGAAGTCACATAAGTTGAAATCCAAATGGTCTGTTAATACAAAATAAGACATTTAACTTCACTATTAATCAAGAACATATAAATTAAACCACAATCATATATCATTCCATAGCAATCAGTTTAGAAAAATTTAAAAGGATTACAAAGAGGGATATATTAGTTGTCTCATACAATTCATAAGGGAAAAAAAGGAACAAATAAACAAAAAAATGCTAGAAATGGTGATGTCTTTCCTTGCCACCAAAAATTGTCATGAACCATGCTCTCTAGAGACCCTAATCCCCCATCACAGTGCTTGGACTTTACTCGGTTTTGTTCTTTGTCAAATGAATAATGATTCCCATTCTAGTTGCTCACAGATACCTCATCTGTACTCTGAAAAATGTTATTAACTTTTCTCATGCTGAAAAACAAGAGATAATAATTACATCATGGCTTTAAATTTAAAATTATGTACAATTTCTGAAGCTAAGATTTATTATTTACATTCAAGATTCAGTTTATCAACCAGGCTTTTAAAAATTGAAAGAAGCATGAAACTAAAAGGAAATAAAATGGCATCAATTTCTCCAAGCCATTTTCCCATTCCCCCTCTAACAGCCCTATTTTTTTAAAAAAATTACAATGTTAAATAAGGTATAATCTTCTTAAAAATCAACTTGGAGGTATAATTTACGCATAATAAAATGCATTCATTTGAGTGATAAATTTTGACAAAAGCATTAACTTATTTAACCACTGACACAATTAAGATATAGAACATCTTCATCACCCCAAAGAGTTCCCTCAACTCCCTACGTAGTCATCTCCTCCCCTAGATGCTACAACCCCCTTCATTCCAGATAATCTATAATTTGTTTTTTTTTTACACTAGATATTTGCCTCCTCTATAATTTGATATATGTAGAATTATATAGTAGGTACTCTTTGATGACTGAGTCCATTTGAGTAGCACAATGCTTTTGAGATTCATCTGTATTACTTTTTAAGCCAAATAATATCTTACATGGCAATGTCACAATTTATCTATTCACTCTACTTTACATGTACATTTGGTTTGCTTTTACATTTTGGCTATTATAAAGAAAAAAGCTATGACTATTTCTATAAAAATCTTTGGGTACAGTTTATTTTATTTTTTCTTTACATTTACTTTTAAAATAAATAACCAACTCAAAAATATTTAAAGAAACATAATGAATAGTCTTTTTCCAGCTTGGCCCAAATAACTACGTTTAGTGGGTTCTTTACTCTTCCAGATGATTGCCATGCACATAGAAGCCCACAGAGCTCTACGTACTTTTTTCTTTCTCTTCCTCATCCCCAAAGAAGCATTCCATATGTACATTTCTATAACTTGTTTCTTTATTTTTTACATTTACTTATCTTTAATCAACATAAAAATTTTTTGATGTAAATTATTTGAGTTTTAACACTCAGATCTACTCTATAGATTTGAGTAACCATTACCACATCAAAGAGATGAAATAGTTTTCTCACCCCATAAAATTTCCTGTTGCTATCACTTCACAATCAAATTCCTTCGAGCATCTCACCCCCAGCAATCGCTAATGCGTTCTCCATCACTATAGTATTTTTGAGAACGTAAGTGGAGCCATACAGTAAGTAACTTTTTGAGACTAGTTTCTTGCACTCAGAGAAATGTCTCTGAGATTCATCTAAGTTGTTGTATATATCAATAGTTTGCTTCATATTTTTAAAACTTTCTTTCATGTATGGCTTTAATTATGAAGTTTATTTTCACGCATTTAAAAATATTTTAATAAACTCTTCATTTTCAGACAGTTTCAGATTTACAGAAGAAGACGAAGATAGTATACAGAGTTCACATAGCCCTCACACTGTTTCCACCTGTTATTAATATCTTGTAATGGTATGGTATATTTTCACTGTTAAGGAACCAATATTTAAAGTCCATACATTATTCATGTTTCCTTCATTTTAATCTAATGCCGTTTTTCTGTTCCCAGGTCTCATTAATGATACCACATCATGTTTACTTGCATTGTCTTCTTAGTTTGTCCTTAGTTTTGAAGATTTTAACAGTTTCGAAGAGTACTGATGAGGTTTTTTGTAGAATGTCCCTCGATTAGGATTTGCCTAATGCTTTTCTCATAGTTACACTGAGGTTATATGAGTTTTGGGGAGGAAGATCACAGAAGTCTACCTTTGTCATTCCTATCACACCACATCAAGAATACATGCTATCATGACTTAATACTATTGATGATAACTTTGATTATCTGGCTAACTCATCCCTTTTTATTACTATTCTATTTTATGAATGCAACACAGTTTGTTTATCCAATCACTTCCTAAAAGACATATGGGTCATTTACAGTTTGGAAGATTATGAATAGTTCATGTACAGATTTTGGTGAGGACATAGTTTTCCTTACTTTAGGGTAAATACTTTGTAGTGCGACTATTGAGTCACAAGGTAAGCATAGATTGAACTTTACAAGGACTTGCTACACTATTTTTTTTTTATTATACTTTAAGTTCTAGGGTACATGTCCACAACGTGCAGGTTGTTACATATGTGTACATGTGCCATGTTGGTGTGCTGCACCCATTAACTCGTCATTTACATTAGGTATATCTCCTAATGCTATCCCTCTCCCCTCCCTGCTCCCCACGATAGGACCCAGTGTGTGATGTTCCCCTTCCTGTGTCCAAGTGATCTTATTGTTCAATTCCCACCTATGAGTGAGAACGTGCTGTATTTGGTTTTCTGTTCTTGCGATAGTTTGCTGAGAATGATGGTTTCCAGCTGCATCCATGTCCCTACAAAGGACACAAACTCATCATTTTTTATGGCTGCATAGTATTCCATGGTGTATATGTGTCACATTTTCTTAATCCAGCCTGTCACTGATGGACATTTGGGTTGATTCCAAGTCTTTGCCATTGTGAATGGTGCCGCAATAAACATACGTGTGCATATGTCTTTATAGCAGCATGTCTTATAATCCTTTGGGTATATACCTAGTAATGGGATGGTTGGGTAAAATGGTATTTCTAGTTCTAGATCCTTGAGGAATCGCCACACTGTTTTCCACAATGGTTGAACTAGTTTACAGTCCCATCAACAGGCTACACTATTTTTCTAACTGTACCATTTGGCATTTCCACCAGAAATGAATCACAGTTTCTGTTCTTTATTGTTATCAATTTTGTTTTAGTATTTTCTTTACAAAAGTTTTAGCCATTTTACTATGTGTATAGTGCTACACCATCATGGTTTCAATTTGCATTTCAAACAGCAAATAATATAAAACTTTTCATGTGATTACTTGTCATCTATGTTTTCTTTGATGAAGTAACTGTCATTTGTCTATTTTCAAAAGTTAGTTATTTATTCTCTTTCTGTTGAGTTTCTGTACTTGATTTCTCCCATTGTTGCTTGTATTTTCACCCTCTTAACAGAGCATGTCTTTCACAGAGAAAAATATTTTAATCTTAATGATCAATTTATTTTTTTCTTTTATAGATCATTATTTTGCTAGCCCAAGATCTCAAAGGTATTCAAGAACTCTTTAGCAAGTCCTAAGTCTCAAAGATATTTTCCTATGGCATATTTTTAAAGTTTTCCAGCTTTATATTTTACTGTTAAATTAACAATCCATTTTGAGATAGTTTTTTTAGGTAAGGCATGAGATTCAGTTCAAGGTTTTTGTTTTGTTTTGTTTGTTTTTGTTTTTGTTTTTTTTTTTTGTCTATGGATATCAAATTGTTCCAGCACTATTTGTTGAAAAGACATCTTTGTTCCATTGAACCCCTTTGCACATTTATCAATAACAGTTGTCTGTGTTTGTATGGGGTCATTATCTGGGCTCTGTATTCTGTTCAACTGATTTATATGTCTCTCTCTCTACCAATACCACACAGTATGATTACTATAGCTCTATAATAAGAATTTTGAAATCAGATTGAGAAATAACTCCTTCATCTTTATCCTTTTACAAAATTTTTTTGCTATTCTAGTTCCTTTACCTTGCCATGTAAGCATTAAAGTAAACCTGTTTATATCTAAAAAATATTTTGCTGGAATTTTGATAAAAATTGCATTAGATCTTTTTGTGAATAAATAAAAAATTGACATTTTTACTTACTGAGTTTTCCAATTCATTAACACTGTATGTCTCTCAATTTATTTAGATCTTCTTTGATTTCTTTTATGAGTGTTTTGTGGTTTTCAGTACATTGATTCTGTACACGTTTTATTAGATTTGTAGCTATGCCTTTTGAATTTTGAGTGAATGTAAATGTTATTTTAAAAATATGTCCAATTGATTATTAGTACTATATAGAAAAAAATGTGTTTTTGCTTGTTGGCCTTGTATCTGATGGCCTTGCCCAACTCTTTCATTAGTTATATAATTATTTGTATAGATTCCTTGATATTTTCTGTGCAATCATATCTCCTGCAAATGGGGATTTTTGTTTATTCCTTTCCACTCTGTATATATTTTATTTCTTTTTCTTGTTATATTGAACTGAGTTCATTTTCAGCATGATATTGAATGAGACTGGTGAGAGTGGACATTTTTGTCTTACTCCCTATCTTAGAAAAAAAGGACACAACGAAAAAAGAAAACTAAATACCAATATGCCTGATGAACATAGATGCAAAAATCCTTAACAAAATGCTAGCTTACCAACAACATATTGAAAAGATAATCCACCATAATCAGGTGGGTTTCATACCAGGGATGCAGGGATGGTTTCACATACGCAAGTCAATAAATGTGATATACCACATAAAAATAATTAAAAATGAAGATCACATGATCATCTCAATAGACGCAGAAAAAACATTTGACAAAATCTAGCATCTCTTTATGATTAAAACCCTCAGCAAATTCGGCATACAAGGGACATACCTAAATGTAATAAAAACCATCTATGACAAACCCACAGCTGGCATAATACTGAATGGGGAAATGTTGAAAGAATTTTCTGTAAGAACTGGAACAAGAAAAGGATGCCCACTCTTACCACTTCTGTTCAATATAGTACTGGAAGTCCTAGCCAGAGCAATTAAACAAGGGGAAGAAATAAACGGAATCCAAACTGGTAAAGAGGAAGTTAAATTGTCACTGTTTGCTGATGATATTATTGTTTACCTAGAAAACCCTAAAGACTCCTCCAAAAAGCTCCTAGAATTGATAAATGAATTCAGAAAAGTTTCAGGGTACAAAATTTAGTGTACACAAATCAGTAGCTCTGCTATACACCAACAGCAAGCAAGCTGAGAATCAAATCAATAACTCAACACATTTTACAATAGCTACAAATATATATATATGTATTTTTGAATTCTAATTTTAGCCAAGTAATTTCCAGATTGTACAATTTTGCATTAGAACCAGTAATGTCCCAGAGTTTCACATCTCTGCCATTATTTGCTATTGTCAAGCTACTAAATTTTAACCCCTCAACAAGGCATGAATAGCAGTATCTCACTGTGCTTTCAATTGCTTGTTCCTTCAATTTGTATCTTGTTTTTTGATGAATATTGATAGCGAGATCCTTTGCATTTGGTTTTCAGCCAGTCAAAATCTTCTTTTGTGAGGTGCTCATGAAAACATTTGACTCATCTTCAATTGCTTATTTGTTATTCTTATTGTTGACTTGTAAGTATTTTTTACATATTCTAGATAGTTCTTTGACACTATGTTTGCAGGTAGTTTCTATTAATTGACTTTTTATTTTCACAACACTGTCTTTTAAAGAACAGTTGTATTTAATGTCAATAAAGTGAATTTATCATATTTCTATGATGCATATGGTTTTAATGTTCTAAGAAATCTTTGCCTATCCCTTTGCCTGTGAAAATATTCTCCACCCCTGCACACACTCCACTGAAGACAAAGATATTTATACATTTGTATTTTGCTTGGATTTTTTACTCCTAATCACTCTCTGATCAGTATCCATGTTGTTATAATCTGGAATAATATTCCAAATTGCTGTTAAAGTAATTATTTAATAGTATCAATATTTATTTATATCTAACATTATGTTTAATTGATATATGTGTTGTCTACAGCCAAACCACCCTGAACGCACCAGATCTCGTCTAACTGATATGTGTGCTCTTTACTGCCTCTTGAAACACCCGTTTTATTCTGAATCCACTTTTCTTTTTTTTTTTTTTTTTTTTTGCTGAAATACATCTTCTATTAATGTGCTTAACAGGTGAAGTTTCTGAGTTCTTGCGTGACTAGAGAACCTTGGTCCTTGCATGGCGATAAAGATGGAAAATCATTCCTGATTTAAAGTAACTTTCTCTTTTTCTAGAAATTTGAAGCCAGCCTTATTCTCATTTTGTTGAATATAAATAAGTGTGAAAAAATGATCTGTTTGATTCTTAGTGAACTATTTTAAAATAACAGTTCTACTAAGTTTTGGAGAAAGTCTCAGGGACTCTTCTTTATTTTCTTTTCTCTTTTATTCTTTTAACTCACTAATTTTGGATCTACTTTTAGATGTATGTTGGAAAGTCTTAAAATATCCTCCATGTCTCTTCATTTGTATTTCATATTTTACATCTCTTCACTTTTTTTTTATTTTGTACAGGAAGATTTTCTTAGCTCCTTATCAATATCCATTCTGTTATTTGGATATTATATTAATATTTGTTATTTGAATAGGTATATTTTATTTCAAAAATTTTGAAATTTTTAGAATAATTGCTTTTTATTTTAGGTATATGTCATTTCACTATTCAGTAATATTTTTCAGTTGGCTCTATTATTTGTGTTTCCTAGACTGCTACTTTCACTTACTATCAAGCAGTATTCAATGTTAGATATTTGGTGATATGTACTTATTTTCTACCACAAGAAAATTCTGTGCTTCATGTGGGCTGCACAAACTCTGCGGAAGATGGTGTGTTGGAGCCTTCTGTAGCTGTGGGAGGCTGGTTGCCTTCTCTTAGTACCTGAGACCGCTGTTTGTTTGTTTGTTTGTTTGTTTTTCCCATGAGTTGGCTACAGGACTTGCTAATACTGTGTGCATTATAGCCCCAAGAGGGTTCAGCGACTGAGGCTGTCAGGCACCACATTTCTCTATCTTCCTAGCGAAGTAGCAAAGAGTGCTCTGAGAAAAGCCTCAAATGTTGCCTTGGCTTTCTACCTTGGTTTTGTTTTTGCTATTTTCTCTCAAACAATGCATCAGGGAATCAGTCCACAGATAATGCCCATTGTTGGTTTTCAAAATGTATTAATTTCTTTCTTTCTTTTTCTTTTCTACAGTATTGGAGTTGTTGTGCCTTGAAGCTAGAAACTGCCTTGAATTTCTACATAGGGAAATGTAATCTATTGCTTTCTTACAGGTAAATGTTTATCATGTGAAGATTGCTCTCTCCTTGGCAATACTTTGTTGGTAGAAGTAGAATTTAAAATATATTTTAAGTATTTTTATATGTACATTTCCAGAATAGACTATGAACACTTTGAGGTCAAGGACTATATGTTAGAAACTGTTAGTAGGCTACCTAACATCAATTCTCACTGTTTTATTTACTAATGAAGCTGCACTTTATTTGGGGGAGCTGTGTGCCAGGTGAAAATATTTTCTCTGCTTCCTTTGCAGCTAAAAGTAGACATTTGACACAGTTTTGGCCAGTAAGATATAAACAATTCACTGGATATGGTTTCTGGGAAGGTTCTTTATTGGAGGATGACCCAGCTGGCATGTGTATCATGTGTATCATTCTACTGTTTGTCCTGCTCCTTCTTCCTGCTTGGGAATGTGAACATGTCTACAGCTATAGCATCACTGCTGCCTTCATATCTGGTACAAGACAGAGTTTATCATTCCTACAGATATGAAAGAAAATCACTATCCTATGGTATAATCGTGTCAACCAAAGTCATATGCCCATATCTGAACCAAGACAAGATATCTGTGTATCATTATAAGATAATTTATATAAACCTAAGTTCCTGGAACAATAATTCTCTAGGGAAATACAACTCTTCTAATTGGCTTACCCTAAGCAACACATGTTCCTGGACCTGAAGCCATTATCTTCCAAACTACATGGCTGCTATCTGATGAGGAAGCAGTAAACAAATATTATTAATAAGAAATAATCCACAATATGGATTCTATATTTCATATTGTCAGTTATTCAACACACACTTATCCCTTCTCTTACTTACATATTAAAAAATTTCATGCCTGCATAAAATTAATTTACTCCATAGGAAGATAATCTAAAGCTTCTCTTCATCTAACATAGTTCACATAATCTTTTAAGAACACTCTTAAGCATGACTTTTCCCTCAATATTTTCCCTGGGCTCCTCTTCCCCACACCAGGTTAACTGTCTTCCTATGTGCTTTTAACTCACCTTTTGCTACCATTATCATTTCACTTGTCTCACTGATGGAACTCTTACATTATTTGTATGATTACTCTAACTAAAAGACCATCCTATTGTTGCTACACCATGTTCTATTTATCTTAATATACTTAGTTATTAATTCACTATTTAGATATTCAATAATTATTTGTTGAATCATGAATGACTCTATCAAGTATATATTAGTTCATGTTTTCTATGAGCCTGTGTATTATTGGAATATCAGGAAAGGGAATAGGGACTAGATATAGCTACTGAAATTAAAGTTTTTAAAAATTTTCCATGTGTCTAACATTTAATAATTAAAGTATCATTGTAAATATGCTAATTGCTCTAAGCTTAGAATGGCCATACGATAAAAAAAGACATTTAAAATATAACTATCTTCTGAAAAACAATAATGGACTAGTTTTAGGTTAAAACCAAATCCAAGTGTTAAAATAACTAATTGCTTAACTTTTCATGTGCACCTCTCTCTCAGTTTCACACACAAGATGCACATACACAATGAAATGTCAGCCTTTATGTCCTTAGAATGATCAGTTAGGTTGTGATGATGCTACACAAATATAATTATAAGATGTACTAACAGCATAGGACGCCTAATTGTATTTATTTTAAGTGCTTTAAATTCTACCATTTCTCTTCTTAAAGAGTAGTTTCTACAATTACTTTATTTAAAAAAGAACAATAATAATTATGCCATGACAATATATTATTCCTAGAATTTTCAAATAAAAAAGGACAAACACTCAAACATTGAAATCATATTTTTCTGGAAAGAAAAGCATTTTCTAATTAGAAGTCACTAATTTAAATGAATATGTAAACAATAAGTTTATAAATATAGCATAATGAACTAACTTCTATTTAGGAGAAAAAAGCAAACATAGTTACAGACATGGCACACACCCAGTTGATTTTTAAACAGCAACAATAGCCACAAATATACATTTTTAAATTCTGTCTATACATCTCTCTGTATGGCTCTAAATAATGTACAGGTTAAATGAAAATGTTCCCAATTGAAGTGTACCATTATCCATTCTATCCTTTATCAGCTTCACATGTACAGTTCTAAGGTAAACATGCATCGTATACTTGGAAATTTTGATTTCAAACCTTGACAGCACATTTCCAAAGGTATAACATCTTAATCAAATTTAAAAATAAAACATCCCGGTGCTGAGCTTGGTTGTAAACCTAAAATTATATAACATACATGTTTTTATGCTTTGTCAATTACATTTGAAATAGGGGACTGTTTGTTTCAGCCCTTCTAAAAATGAGACGAGGATGAGAAAACAACCTATTTCCTTATTAGGTTCAGGAGTCAAAGGACTCAGCCAGGAGCCGCAGGCTTCAAGAGCATAGAAGATTAAGACATATATTGGATTCATGATGGAGGGCAGAAAGTTCATTTTCAAAATAAAACAGAATTTTATTCATATTCCTTTTAAAATTCAGATTGCCATTTGCCAGCTGACCTGTGACACGGCAGCAGTGTATTACATTTTCAATGAGCAGTCTGTCTGGAGCTGCTACTGGGAGAAACCGCTTCCTGGTTTCTAGGTTTGTATTTGTTTTTAAGTAAGATATTGTTGTCAGAATTTTAGAGGGTGCAAACAGGGGCAAGGTAACATATTTATTTTTAATAAGGAGGAGATGTAAAATAGTATAGTCATCAGCATTATGCATGGAATAATCCTGTAAAAAAAAAAATCACAACTCAGGTAAAATGCGTATATGGGACTGTCAAAGATGAGGATGCCGGCATCTCAATGAGAAATAAGGGCAGGCCAAAAAATGAATCTTTATTTAAAAAATAAATACATGTGAATGCTTTTTAAAACAAGTTTTGGTAGAGTGCAAGTCAAGCCAAGGTTTTCTATAGTCAGGGACTAGATTTATCCAGCTCACCATCTGTCAAAATTATATTATAGACGACACATATGCATAGATACAAGACCACTGATTTTCATATATATTAAAACCTGAAACTACTGCAGGATATGAAAACCTACACACTGTTAAGCCAAAAGGCTTACATCTAGAACTTTTTTTCCTCCATATCGTTTTACTTCTGTTCTCTTCCTGACCTGCATTTAGGAAAAATGGACACATAGTCAATGAAAATATACAAAAATTAAACTTCATTTAGGAAAAATCAAAACAGAAACTTTTAGATAACATAAAAATAAGAGATGCCCCCTTCCCTTATTTTTGGGTCTGATCTTGTGGATGAATATATCCAGTACACATCTCATGATGTAGGAAAGTGAGTTTCAGATGAGGATCAAGACAATTTTTAATATAAAATAAACAGAAGTTTTACTTGTGAAAATAGAGAGCAAGTAATAATGATGACACATGTGACTAGTTGAGTTGGCTTGAACCAAGACAATGCTGTTCATATTTCACCTCTGAGAATAGCTTTGTGATAAGAGTTACTTGTGTGCTATTTTGTTAACTTCTCACATGAGAAACAAAGGGAGACAAGCATAGCAGTTTTGTCTGTTTGATTTGGTACCATATCTTTAAAGTGGAAAGAGGAAATAAAAAAAGAGGAAACCATTAAGCTCATATTTGTTTTGAATAAATAGTATTTTTATCACATAAGAATAACAAATTTATCAGTTAGAAAATACTGGCTTTAAGCTATTTGCTTCATTTAAATAAATGATCAGTTATAAGAACAGCTCTTAAAGCTTTCTTCTGTCACTATAGATGAAACTTTATAGATATCACTTTCTTCTGCCCTGAGATTTAAAAATATTGTCATTGAATGATATAATTATATCATCTTATCAATAATAACACAAACTTCTCATATTATAAAATTATTTTAACACTTATCTTTTATTAAATAAACGTTTTCAGGTAAAACCCTGACAATTTATTTTTTAAAATGGCATCAGAGGTAAATTGAATGACAGTTGATTTCACTTTAAGACCAGCAGTTTTAAATGCCAAATATTTCTACTATAATTTAGAATTTATGATACACAAGGAAGAGAAAACTTAATAGCTTTCTTAAACATTTCCCAAATATATTTGCATGTTTATCACTGCAGTTTAGTTTCTGTAAAATCTCTGAATTATGATCCATAAAGTATCAAAGGCCATGCAACTTCTTAAGGATAATCTGCAAATAAAATTTCATTTTTGTGTTTTTCACATTTAAATTAGATAAACATATTTTCTTTTCATGAAATGCTAAAATACTATTGATTTTAAGCATTTAAGTTTTTTGGTATGGTTTTGTGGTCCGTGGGGAAACTGAAGACATTATTTTATCATAAGCTTTGTTACATTTTAATTACTAAAATACAGTTTCTGTATTATTTGAACAAAAGAAAAATCTTTTGACTCCCCTGAAAGAGAAAGACAAAAAAGAAGGAAAGAAGAGAGTGAGGGAAGGAGAGAGGTAGGGAGAGACAGAACAAGGGAGGGAAGGAGAATAAAAGAAGAAAAAAAATAGAATCCTTAAACAAATAAACAAATTTTAAATGCAATAGAAGTACTTTGGTATAATTTGATTCGCATGTGCCATATGTCAAATCATACACTCCCCTTCCCCCAAACACACATCCCAAACAGTACCCAAAGCCTGCAAATCCTGATATTCTGGCTTTGTCTATGCCAAAATAGTAGTCCAGTCTGCCTAAACTTAGTGCTATAGAAGAGATTGTATTACATAGCATAAAAATGACTGTCAAAGTTGAAGAAATTAGTGTCTTTTGAGCTATAATGTGTTTGGCATATGTCACTGGAAATGTTTTCCAGTAACTCACACAAGCACCAAACACAATTTTGAGTTTCTTTCTATTGAGTTTGCAATACATTATTTTAATTTTTTAAAAGTTCCAAGCCAGAGACTTAATCAATTGGGAAAAAAAAATCCAACCAAACAAACAAACAAACAAACAAAACCAACCAAACAAACAAACAAACAAAAACCTAGCACCAAATTTAGCAATACAATAAGATTGAGATTGCTTCTTCACAGAGCTAATTCTCCCAGAATCCACTGTTCATCTCATCACTCCTTATAAAATACAGAATCCTTAATTGGTCTGTGCTTCTCCAACATGTTTTTAATGAAAACGCAGCACATAACTCTTAGTTTGTTGGCTGCCAGAGCCCAATTTACAAAAGTGGGAGTGCGAGATAAGAAAAGAGTACATCTGCAGAGCAGGCTGCGCAATGAATCACACGGTGCCAGAGTTGAGTAGAATATAATTGAGTCCAACATCTCTGAGCACTTTCACCATAATTAATGATAATCTGTAACAGAGGAATCTGAGATTCCAGTTCAGAGAACTGTTTAATTAGGCCAAGTAATGAAAGCAGAAGCAGTACAAGAATATGGCCTGTCTCATGATTAATGATTCATGCTACTGAACACAAAAGTGCCGCACCGTTAACTCTAACGGATGCTGCATCTCTCTGGCATTTACAAAATAGTGAAATGCATGCATTTTTGTATTTTAAAGATGTAACTGGCAGTATCCTTTTCTGAGCTATTTACATGATAAATATGGTTCCGAAGGTAACTGTCTTCTTCACAGGTTCTTTGCTCTGGGGTAGTTTAAGATAAATATGGTATCTGCCTCTACATCAGTATTAAGGTAAGTGCCATTCCAGCACAGGATCATTAACACTTTCACTTTCACTTTCCAAGTGAGTAAAACATTATTTTCAGTCTTACTTTGGTTTTAAAAAGATGTATCTTTTATGGACAAAATCACCCATCTTAATGTTTATACAATATTCACTTAATAATATAATAAAGAGAAACTAAGTTAAGAATCAATCGTAAGGTAGAGAAGATATAAAGCACGTTTGATAGTTATTATTTGGGGAGGTCAGCATATAATACATCCTCTCAGTGTAGAGCAAGTTAACATTGAGATTGCCCTGCAAGTATGGGGGACAAAACAAAAGAAAGAATGGTTTGCCTGAGGCCTTAACTTAAAAGCCCGTGAATTATGCAGGTTTTATGCCACTACTTGTTCTGCTTTTCAATAAAATGAAGACTAGTGCTTCTAAGAGGAATTGCAGAATTGCACCTTACATATGCAAGGTCTGTAAGAAAACAACCGTCATAACAAAGTATGCATACTCTACATATTACAAAATTGGGACTATTAAGATGCTTGCTGCAGAAACTTCTATGATTTGGCACCCATTGACATTCATAGTGATTCAGGAGCCAACTTTACCTGTTACATGAATTAGAAGTAAAGATGCCTAAATGCTCCACTATCGTTACCCTGCCTTCCAATACATATGGAAGTTAGTCTACCGCAAAAATGCAACTTACGTTTGATATTCAGATTATCTCCTGTTGACCAGATAAAATATATTGCCTCATAGAAAATGTAATACCAGGGTTGGGTTGTCAATAAGCTTGAATCCATGTAACCCCAGAACAATGGGCAGAGATACAAAACTTTAATTATTACCTTCAAGTAGGCCAAAGAAAAATCCCCCACTTTTGTACATTTTTCACTCAATCTAAAGACAGGTTTGATCTTCCAGGGATATTTTGTAGAAAATTTGTGGTTACAACATAATGAAAATGTAACAGTTTTATAAGAAGGCATTAAAGGATCATATTTTACTCTAAAACTTCAAATATGTAGAGATATATATTTACCTAAATCTTAATATACACACTTCAAAAATCAAATTTTGTTTTGTAGGGTTACACTTTTACAAGAATAGGTAAATTTTGGTGGGCTGTATTTATATATGGAATGATTGATTCGTATTGTAACCATTGATAACATATGCATCATATACAAGAAATAATTTTCTTTTAAAAAATGAATATATTTAATCACAAGGCTTCAAAGGAATTCCACATATTCTTTAGCTTGTTTGAATTTTGACATATTTTTACATAATTTTGTATATTCCGATTATTTTCAAATCACGTTATTGACTACGTGTCATGTTGTGGAAGATAGAAAGGGGAAAAATGGACTTTATGATATGTGATATTTTCAAAGGAAGACATCACATTAATGACTTTTTAATAATGTACACAATTGGCTAACATTTTTAAAACAATATCTGTGTGCTAGGCACTGGGCTACACAATTTCATACATTCCTAATTTATTCTTTATAACAAAAAACCTAAAGAATAGTCACTGTATTAGTCTGTTCTCACACTGCTATGAAGAAATATCTGAGGCTAGGTAATTTATAAAGGAAAGAGTTTTAATTGACTCACAGTTCTGCAAGGCTGAGGAGGCCTCAGGAAACTTACAATCATGGTGGAAGGAGAAGCAAATACATCCTTCTTCTCATGGTGACAGCAAGGAGAAGGATAGAGTGAAGAGGTGGGGAAGCCCTTATAAAACCATCAGATCTTGTGAGAACTCACTCACTATCATGAGAACAGCATGGAAGTAACCACCCCATGATTCAATTACCTCCCACCAGGTCCCTCCTACAATAGGTGGAGATTATGGGAACTACAATTCAAGCTGAGATTTGAGTGAGGACAAAACCAAACAATATTATTCCACCCCTGGCCCCACCCAAATCTCATTTCCTCATATTTCAAAATACAATCATGCCCTTTGAACAGTCCCTCAAAGTCTTAACTCATTCCAGCATTAACCCGAAAGTCCAAGTCCAAAGTTTCATCTGAGACAATGTAAGTCCCTTCCACATATGAGCCTGTAAATAAAAAGCAAGTTAATTAATTCCTAGATGCAATGGGGATATAGGTATTGGGTAAATACAGCCACTCTAAATTGAAGAAATTGGCCAAAACAAAGGGGCTACAGGCCCCTTGCAACTATGAGATCCAATAGGGCAGTCATTAAACCTTAAAGCTCCAAAATGATCTCCTTTGACTCTATGTCTCCCATCCAGGTCACCATAGTCTTGGGTAGCTCCAGCCCTGTGGCTTTGCAGGGTACAGCCTCCCTCCTGACTGCCTTCTTGGGCTGACATTGAGTGCCTGTGGCTTTTCCAGGTGCATGATGCAAGCTGTCAGTGGATCTACCATATTGGGGTCTGAAGAACAGTGGCCCTCTTCTCACAGCTCCACCAGGAAGCACCACAGTGGGGCCTCTGTGTAGGGCCTCAAACCCCGCATTTCCCTTCCACACTGCCCTAGCAGAGATTCTCAATAAGGACTCTTCACCTGCAGCAAACTCCTGCCTGGACACCCAGGCACTTCCATACATCCTCTCAAACCAAGGCAGAGGTTTCCAAACCTCAATTCTTGACTTCTGTGTACCTACAAACTTAACACCACGTGGAAGCTGCCAAGTCTTAGGGCTTGCACCCTCCGAACTAATGGCCTGAACTATACATTGGCCCCTTTTAATCATGACTAGAGCAGCTGGGACACAAGGCAGCAAGTCCTAGGATGGACACAGTAGTGGGGGCCCTGGACCTGGCCCAGGAAACCATTTTTTCCTCTTAGCCCACTGGGCCTATGCTGAGTGGGGTTGCTGTGAAGTTCTCTGATGTGCCCTGGAGTCATTTTCCCCATTGTCTTGGTGATTAACATTCAGTTCCTTGTTGCTCATGCAAATTTCTGCAACCAGCTTGAATTTCTCCCAGAATATAGTTGTGTTTGTTTGTTTGTTTTTTCTATCACATGGCCAGGCTGCAAATATTCCAAACTTTTATGTTCTGCTTCCTCTTGAATGCCTTGCCACTTAGAAATTTCTTCCATTGGCCAGGCATGGTGGCTCATGCCTGTAATCCCAGCACTTTGGGAGGCTGAGGTGGGCAGATCATGAGGTCAGGAGATGGAGAACATCCTGGCTAACATGGTGAAATCCTGTCTCTATTAAAAATACAAAAAAATTAGCTAGGCATGGTGGGTGACTGTAGTCTCAGCTACTTGGGAGGCTGAGGCAGGAGAATGGCATGAACCCGGGAGGTGAAGCTTGCAGTGAGCCAAGATCGCACCACTGCACTCAAGCCTGGGTGACAAAAACAGAAATTTCTTCCATCAGATACCCTAAACCATCTCTCTCAAGTTCTAAGTCTGGGGCAGGGGCAAAATGCCACCAGTCTCTTTGCGTAGCAAAAGTGACCTTTACCCCAGTTCCCAACAAGTTCTCCATCTCCATCTGACACCACTTCACCATGCACTTCATTGTTCATAACACTATCAGCATTTTGATCAAAGCTATTCATCAAGTCTTTAAGAAGTTCCAAACCTTCTCATATCTTCCTGCCATCTGAGCCCTCCAAAACTCTAGAAAGTTCCAAACTTTCCCACATTTCCCTATGTTCTTCCAAGCCTTCCAAACTGTTCCAACCTCTGCCTGTTACCCAGCTCCACAGCTGCTTCTGCATTTTCAGGCATCTTTGTAGCAACACCCCACTCTTTACAGTACCAATTTACTGTATTAGTGCATTCTTATGCTACTATTAATAAATAACCAAGACTGGATAATTTATGAAGGGAAGAGGTTTAATCGACTCACAGTTCCTCAGGGTCAGAGAGACCTCAGTAAACTGACAGTCATGGTAGAAGGGGAAGTAAACACAACCTTCTTCACACGGTGGCAGCAAGGAGAAGGGCAGAGTAAAGGGGAGGGAAAAACCCGTTATAAAACCATCAGATCTAATGAGAACTCACTTACTATCATGAGAATAGCATGGATAAAACCGCCTCCATGATTCTGTTGCCTCCCACCAGGTCCCTCCCAAAATAGGTGGGGATTATGGGAACTATAATTCAAGATGAGATTTGGGAGGGGACACAGCCAAACCATAGCATTACTGTAATTGTTTAAACATTATAGATGAGCAGATGCAAGCTAGTTCATCAGCATAGAAAAATATTTTTAAAATAATATCAATGCCTTAAGTTTACAGATATATTTCCTAAATATAAGAAGACCAGAAGTGCCAATGTGGCTCCAAAGTTTCATCAGGGACTCAGAATTCTATCGTTCTGCTCTGCCTTATGCAGCCCATTAACACATGGTCAAAGATGGCTGGTAGAGTTCCAGGTATTACATTCACACTGTAAGTAGCAGGAAAAGTGAGAAAGATAAAAGGATTTTGCCCCATTTTTCCAAGAAACTTTCCTATAATTTCCACACAACTTTCCTCAGTAAATCATATAGGGCATAATCTAGCCACACAGCCCGTGATACAAAAATCTAGGCTAGTAATATAGACTTTAATTTTGGTGCTAAACTCCAAGTTGGGTTTGCATCACTAAGGAAGATGGGAAGACTGGAGACTTGATAGTGAGTTAACATTAGGTGCCTTAGAGTGATTTAGTGACTTTTTTTTTTATTGTACAGGCATTAATGGGAGAACCTAATTTTGTAAACATGTCTATTTGAATCAAAAGCTATATTTTCATGTACATAGTGGTCTCTCAAATATATGTTTAATTTTATTAATTTTAACTAAGTGATAATTGGTGGAAAATTATGCCATTATTTTTTGTTAGCGTTAATTAGAAAAATTAGCATTTTAAGACAAGCAAAATATTATTCGTTTGGTTTTTCAAATTACCACTTGAAGGTATTAGATGTGACTCAGAAAGGTAGGTAGATGGGACTTTGAACTTGAGAGCGATGATTTAGATAACAGGCAGGTAGACGAGATGACCAGTGAATTTGGCATTAACTACCAGCAATACATTTTCTTTTTTAAATTCAATATCTACATGAGATTTTTTTAAAATAAATGAACTAACATACATCCTGCAAGTTTTGAGAATTTTTTTTTAGTTATATATGTGGAGACAATTACTAGTTAATAATAACACACACCTGGTGATAATTTTAGCATGCCATCAGGTAGCCAGTATGTCTCAAATTCAGAGATAATAAAATATTAAAATATGATCTGAGAATAAATGAAATACAACATACTCATTGAAATGAAGAACCAAATGGATGGATCCAACAAAAAAGTAGACAGAAACTTAGAGAAAATGAGTAAATTGTGTAATATATTTGAGGAAATAAAACAGAACTCAGATGAAATGAGAGAAAATAAAAAAAGAGACTGAGTATATATGAAAGAGAATAAGATTAATCTCCTTGACCAGTATATTATTAAATGGTAATTGTCTCCACATGTTTAACTAAAAACAACATTCTCAAAACTTGCAGAATTTATGTCAGTTTAGTTATTTAAACACTAGACTGAGAAAATTTACTGTATGTCTCTGAAGAGTGATAGAAAAACAATATGAAAATTTAGGAAGAAGGTCTATTGAAAGAAAAAATAGAGATTTTCCAAAATGTAAAAAACAAAACAAAACAAAAGCCAATGAGTCTTTAGGTTCAAAGAGTTCACTGTGTTATGAGATGGATAACTTCAATCCAAAACAAAAACTTTAGATTTATTGATATAGGATTTCAAATTTTTAAAGAAAAAGAAAAATTTAAAAACAGCCAGGATTAAAAGACAAATTACCTAGAAGTAAATAATAATTTGAATGACAGTGAATATCTCCTTGCAGCAACAAATTCCAAGGTTTAGTGTAAATGCATCATTAAAATGATACCATTTTACTTTGTGAAAATATAATGATAATTGTATTCTAATACAAAATAATACATTCAAATTATTTGTTCTCAGTAAAATATTTCAATTTAGTTACTTATGCCTAAACTTTCAACATACAGTGTCCCATGCAAATGATTACTGAAAGATTTTAACAGTTATATAAAATATTCTGCTTCTGTGACACAAACTGAGTCAGGCAAGCAGAGAACCCCTGCCTCCACTTCCCAGCACTAGGTTAGGTAGCATTTCCTGAGGAAAGAGAGGCAAGAACACAGGCAGAAACCCTTTCTGAAGTCTCAGAGTTCCTGCTGAGATTGAAGCAGGAACATGGAGAAAACTCCTACAGTACGTAATCTCTACTTTAAGTAGGTGATTATAGCAGAGAAAAATGAAGCCAGTGCTGCACTAAAAGTCACTGCAGGACAATAAAAACCAAAACCAACTAAATTCCTAAATAGGTTGACTCAATCTACCACAAATGAAGAGGGGTTCCTATTTATCGACATACATACCTTAGTCTCTATGTATTATGTTTATATACACGATGTACAGTGATGAATAAAATGTTAAGAGATACCTAAATATGCAAGAACAAAAGTGTTATTTGACACCTGACAACAGAAGCCAATTGTGAAATGGCCCAGAGGCTGAGATTATTAGAGAGAAAGTTTAAAATAAGTATAAATGATATGGTAAAGATTCTAGTGTAAAAAAATAGCTAATATATATAAATAAATACATAATTTTGGTAGAGGGATAAAATTTTAAGAAAGTGTCAAATGAAAACACTAGAAATTTTAAAAACTACAATCACGGAGAACAAGAATATCTTCCAGAGACTCACCAGTTGATCAAAACTATCAAGAAAAACATTGTTGAATTTGAAGATAGATCAATGAAAATTATCTGAACTGAAATACAAGTGGAAAAATGATAATTTAAACAAACTGACACAACATTAAACAGATCTCAGACAATATCAACATTCTAAATATACATAGGTGGAATCTAAGGGGGAGAAAAGAGAGAAAAGGGAAGAAGAAATTCTTGGAGAGAGAGTGGGTGATAATTTTTCCAAAATAATGAAAAACATCAAACTATGTATCCAAAAGTCTCAAGAGCTCCACACAGGGCAAATAATCCCAACATCATTACCTGGAAATATCATATAAAAATTGCTAAAGTTTATGATCTGAAGTTAATACTGAATTAGAAAAATAAAAAATGATTAATCAAATAAATATAAATGATGATAAGAATTAGAAAAGGCATTTCATGCAAGTCAGAAAAATGAAGTGAAACATGAAGTGCTGAAAGAAACAAAAGTGAAACAGATCTGTCAACTTAAAATTCTAAACATAGCAAACATATTTCTCAAAAATGGAGAAATAACAATATATTGACAAATAAAACCTGAATTACAAGAAATGGTAAAGGAAGATTTTAGGTAGAAGAACTATAATGTCAGACAGAAACATAAATCTGGACCAAGAAATAAAAATAACCTGAAAATTAAAGTATGTAAGACATTTTTGTTGCTAATTTATCTAAAAGAAAAATGATGGTCTATAATAAATATATTAGCAAGGTATTACATAAAGTAAAATATTTGATAAAATCAGAACAGATAAAAAAGAATTTGGTAGTATATTTTTATAGGTTTATAGCTTACACATAAAGCAATTTATAATTGAAGGTGACTGTGATTAATCAAATATATATATATTATATACATATATTACTACATATATATAGAAAGAGAGTAAACCTTAGGGTTACACAATTTTTAAATATCTATAAATAATAATGTGATAAAATGGAAAAATAAAAAATAATCTATTTCATTTAAAGTAGACCCAAAAAGAGGATGGAAAAATACTTAGAGAGAAATGATTAAAAAGATAATAGACAAAAATATACCATAATAGTAATAATATTAAAGGTAAACAATCTAAACAAACCAGTTAAAAGAAAGGTATTGTTAGGAAGGAGCCAGACATAATTATATGCTGCCTTCAAAAGTTTCATTTTAAGTATAGAAATCTAGACAAGTAAAAACAAAAGTATGAAGAAAATGTATTATGCAAACATTAATCAGTAAAAAGGAGCTGGGGTGGATACTTCAATATTTCAAAACAAGGCTTATTATTTGAGATAAAGAGGGACATTACAAGATGATGAAAGTGTGTATTCATCAAGAAGAGATAGTAATATCAAATATAAATGTACTGCCTAAAAAGCATCAAAACACATAAAGCAAAACCTGATAGAAGTAAAAGTAAAGCCGGGGGCGGTGACTCAAGCCTGTAATCCCAGCACTTTGGGAGGCCAAGACGGGCAGATCACGAGGTCAGGAGATCGAGACCATCCTGGCTAACACGGTGAAACCCTGTCTCTACTAAAAAATACAAAAAACTAGCCAGGCGAGGTGGCGGGCGCCTGTAGTCCCAGCTACTGGGGAGGCTGAGGCAGGAGAATGGCGTGAACCCGGGAGGCGGAGCTTGCAGCAAGCTGAGATCCAGTCACTGCATTCGAGCCTGGGTGACAGAGCGAGACTCCGACTCAAAAAAAAAAAAAAAAAAAAGAAGTAAAAGTAGAAATTAACAGAAAACAAATCAAAATAATGATTGGTGATATCAACACTTCTCTATAAATAATCAATAGAAAAAGTAGATAGAAAACTATTAAAGTTATACAAGACCAAAAGAACGGTGTAAATCAAATTGCCCCAATTAATGATTACAGAAAGACAGCAAAATACGTATTATTTCAGGTGCATATGACATGTTCATCAGGGTAAGTATATGCTGGAAAATAAAATAAACAAAAGAAAATAATATAAATTGAAATAATACAAAATGTGTTCTTTGACTAAAGTGGAATTGAACTGGCAATCATTAACAGAGAGATATTACAGAATCCTGAAATATTTGGAAATTAAATATGTCTTAATTAAAAGGGGCTAATGATGAAGTCATAAGGAAAATTATAAATATTTGGGATTTAACAAAAAATAAAACATTTTAAAATGTAGGGGAAGCAGCTAAAATAGTACTTAGAAATAAAGGTAATTAAATTAAATGCTATAACTATTATTATATATTATATGAAATTACATATACATATATGTATTCATATAATGTATATGTTATATAGAACACATAATATATTGTGTTAACTATATATGTAATATATAATTATATAATATAATTAAAATCAAGATATAAATTACAAAAGAGGTTTTACATCAATAGTATAAGATTTTCACTCCAAGAATATATGAAAAGCTAGTGTTAAACAGAAAGTAAGTAGAGGAAAGGAAGCAATTAATGTATAAGATACCAGTGAAACTGAAAACAGAGAATATCAACAAGGAAATCAGTCAAATAAAAGGTTGGCTATTTGAAAAGATCAATGCAATTTATAAACTTTCAGCCGTCTTGACTGAAGAGAGAGAAACAGGAAAAAGGGAATCTGAAAAAACAGAGAGATAAGGAAGAGAAATTATTGTCAAAATATCAAGAAGATAAGCAGAATCTCCTTGTAGATATTACAGACAATGAAAGAATAATAAGGAAATAAATATTATGAGCAACTTAAATAGCATAAAATCAACAACTTTGATGAAATGTTATGACCTTGAAAGTCTCAAACAATCAAAGCTTACTGTAGAAGAAATGCATAGTCTACATTGTTATATAAGGATTTGTGGAACTGAGTTTGTAGCTAAAATCCTTCAAACAAAGCAAACTTCAAGCCAATATGGCTTCACTGGTGGTTTCTAACAAATATTTAAGAAAGAAAAAAGACCAACTCAACACAATCTCTTTCAGGAAACAGAAGAGAAGTGAAGATTTTCTACTCCTGTAATGAGGCTGCATTGCTTTGATACCAAAACCAGGAAAAAGATAAGAAAACAGAATTGCAGACCAATATTTCTTAAGAATATACATGTAAAAATGCACAATAAACTATTTGCAAATGATGTCCAGTAACAAGTGGGATATTACTATTGACCCCACAGAAAACACAATCATCAGAGAGTATTATGGATGTCTCTATGCATATAAACCATAAAATTGAGAAGAAATGGATACATTCCTGGACACATACACCCTCCCCAAACTGAGCCAGAAAGAAATTAAACCCCCGAACAGAACAGACCAATAATGAGTTCCAAAACTGAATCAGCAATAAATAGCCAAGTAACCAAAAAAAATAAAAAGCCCAGGACTGAACAGATTCACAGCTGAATTCTACCAGATAAACAAAGAAGAGCTGGTACCATTCCTACTGAAACTATTCCAAACAATTGAAAAGAATGGACTCCTCCCTAACTCATTCTATGAGGCCAACCTCATCCTAATACCAAAAACTGGTAGAGATATAACAAAAAAGAAACCTCCAGGCTAGTATCCTTGATGAACATTGTTGCAAAAATCCTCAACAAAATATTGGCAAACCAAATTCTGCAGCACTTCAAAAAGCTTATCCACTACGTTCAAGTAGACTTTATCACTGGGATGCAAGGTTGGTTCAACATACACAAATCAATAAATGTGATTTGCCAAATAAACAGAACTAAAGACAAAACCCACAGGATTATCTCAAAAGATGCAGAAAAGGCTTTTGATAAAATTTAATATCCCTTCATGTTAAAAACTCTCAATAAACTGAGTACTGAAGGAACATACCTCAAAATAATAAGAGCCGTCTATGGAAACCCACAGCCAACATAACACTGAATGGGAAAACCTGGAAGCATTCCCCTTGAAAACCGGCACAAGACAAGGATGCCCTGTCTCCCCACTCCTATTTAAAATAGCATTGGAAATCCTGGCCAGAGAATTAGGAAAGAGAAAGAAATAAAGGTCATCCAAATAGGAAAAGAGTAAGTCAAACTATCCCTGTTTGCAGACAACATGATCCTATATCTAGAAAACCGAACAATCTTAGCCCAAAAGCTTCTTAAGCTAATAAACAACTTCAACAAAGTCCCAGGGTAGGTGGAGGGAGAGTGTCAGGAAAAATAACTAATGGGTTCTAGGCTTAATACCTAGGTGATGAAATAATCTGTACAACAAACCCCCATGATATAAGTGTACTTATATAACAAACATGCACACGTACTCCTGAACTTAAAAGTTAAAAAAAAAAAAAACACCAAAACATGAAACACTTAGGTATAAATCTAATAAAGTATGTACATGCACATGTTAAAAACTATGAAACACTGATTAAATAAATTAGAGACCAAACAAATGGAGACATGTTGTGTTTATTAGAAGTCTCAATATTAAGCCGTTAACTGTTTCCATATTGATAGCAATATGTGATCCACTGTTAGACTATAAGCTTTTTGAGGGTGGGAATGTTGTCTAGCTTGATGGCCTCATATATATAAGGAATTCAGTAAACTTTTTGAATTGATTTAAAAATAAAAGAACATGATTTTTGCTAAAAGGACATTTGTAGTATTAGTAGTATTAGATAACTAATGTAATAAAACAATCACATGATTATATAAGCCTGTTTTTTATAGAAATTTCATTTTTTGAATATGAGATCATAAATGTGACAGAAGATATAACATGTAGGCTTAATAAGTTTTTCTTACGTTTTATGATTAAGATGTAATCAATCAATGGAAAACAGCATAATGAATAAGGTACAGAACACAAATTGTAAATGAATATAGAATTCAATAAATATTTGTAAGATTTTAGATTGTTTTTCAGCAATGTATAACATAATCAGCATCTAAGAGTAATAGCTATTTTCAAGTCAAACTTACATAAAGTTTATTCAAGTCCATTTCAAAATATGACATTTCCTATTATGCTTATATTTTTAAAGGGGAGACAGATGAATAAATGAATAAATAATATAATAATAGATATGTATTTATAAGTGCTATGAAGATAAGAAATCCAAGCAACAAGAGAGTGAAACGATGTAGGTGGATTTAGGATAAGGCAGGGTATTCTGAGAAAACTTCTCCGAGGACATGATGTTTGTGAATAAATTTGATTCACTAGAAGGCATTCACAAAAAAAGTAACAGAAATTAGGTGAGAGAAGGAGCCAGGGAACCAAACCTGTAAGTTTTTGCAGACCACGGTATGACAGGAAGACAATTCAGGTTTTGGCATAAGTATGGTGTTCTGTTAGCTCCTGAAAATACATCCAAAGTGTTCCGGTCACTTCCACTGTTTATATTCTGATCTAGACCGTTGTGGAATCTTGGCTGAACGCTTTCAAAAGTCACTGGTCTCTCTAATTGTACTCTTGTTCCTCTATAGTCAATTCACTACACAAAAAAACAGTGATACTTTTAAAATATCGATAAGGCTGGGCACGGTGGCTCATGACTGTAATTCCAGCCCTTTAGGAGGCCGAGGCAGGTGGATCACAAGGTCGGTAGTATGAGACCAGCCTGGGCATTATGGTGAAACCCTATCTCTACTAAAAATACAAAAATTACCCAGGCGTGGTGGTGCATGCCTGTAGTCCCAGCTACTCGGGAGGCTGAGGCAGGAGAATCGCTTGAACCCAGGAGGTGAAGGTTGCAGGGAGCCAAGATCGTGCCATTGCACTCCAGTCTGCATGACAGAAGAAAGCTTGGTCTCAAAAAAAAAAAAAAAAACAAAAAAAAACAAAAACAAAAACCTTGATAAGATCCTGCTACTCCTTTGCTCAAAACCATTCAGTGATTTCTCTTGTCTCTGAGTAAAACTTTTCAATGGTGCACAAGGCTCCACATCACTAATCCCTCTCTGCTCCTCACTTTATCTCCCACCACATATCTTTCTGGTTTTCTGTCCCAGAATTCACAAACACATTCTTGCCTTCGGGACTTTGTGTGTGCTTTTCTATCAGTTTGTGGTGACTTTTTCCTAGAAATGTATACTTCTGCTCAAACATCCTTCATGACTTTGCCCTGGTTATGTGAATCCTTCCCTGATTATGCTCTATAAAATAATAATCTCATGCCTTTCTGCAGCACTCTTTAATTCGTTTGCCCTCATTTTTTCTTCATAACATAATACAATTTGACAAATTATTTTATACTTATACATACTATATTAGCTCAGGCTGCTATAACATGCCATAGACTGCATGCCTTAAACAACAGATAATTTATCTCAGTCCTGGGGGTTGTGCAGTCTAAGATTAAGAAGCTGGCTGATTCAGTTCCTGGTGCAGGCTGTCTTTCTGGTTTTTGGGCAGACATCTCACTGCATCCTCACATGGTAGAAAGAGAACTCTGGTGTTTCTCCTTTTACCTATAAAGGCACTAATCCCATCATGAGGGCCCCACCCTTCCACCCTTATGAACTTATCTAACCTAATTATCTCCCAATAGTCCCATCTCTGAATATCATCACATTGGAGGGTTAGGGTTTCAACATTTGGATTTTGGGAAAACACAATTTAGCCCATAGCCATCATCTGCTTAGAAATTTTGAACCCTATGTGTGAATCCCTTTGTCAAGCATTTTGAGGGTTTTATTATCAAAAGAAGAGATTAAGAGTATTGTCCAACTTCTAGTACGACACACTACATAGCGGATGATATAAATTTAGCACTATTACACTAATATCTTTTTAAAGAGAAAAAAGATATTAAGTACAGTTCTAAGTTAGAAAGTAAAACCTAACACAAAGGTGTCTTTTTTTTCTCATGGCAATTATTGTTTGTCTTATTTTTGTAAAGAAACTTACCTCAGGATTAATTTTGGAAAAAAATGCAGTTGAATTTTCTCAAGAGGAGATTTCAAGTATATGAACTGTGTAATGAGAGATAGTGACATATAAAGGAAAGAATGCCATTCTAGTTCATATTTTATTCTGGGAGATTAATCAGTGCAAAGACTTCATTGAGGAGATGAGAAGAAAATCAGTAGAGTTTTACCTTTAGGCAGCAAACACAAATTGAACAAATTCAAAGTTATCCTTTTTTTTTTTAAATCACATGTTTGTCTGGTCAATTACCAGATGCAAAGGCCATATTCAATTTTAAGAAAAAAATTTCAATTTTAAGAAAGAATTTTTCAATTTTAAGAAAATGTTATTTTCATATATATTTTCAATTTAAAGAAAAAAATTTTTATGGCCTTGACAGTAGGGACAGTAATTAATTTATTTCATGTGTGAAATCTGTTAAATTCTGTGGTATATATTAAAATGTGTCTTTTCATAAACCCATTTCTACATATTGACTTACCTTCTCTAGTGATCAGCATTAATCTTGTATTCATTGTGTGGTGTCTCATTTCTCAATCAAACCAAGTTTTATTCAAATAATAGTTTTCTTTCTTTAAATGTTGCATGAAGATAATTGCATTTTATTTTGGAATAGGCTGGAGGTTTTGGTATGTTCTCTCTTCAAAATGGTGGTCAGCTTATCCTATAAAGTACTGCAAGGATCTAATGCTACTGTCGTCTTTTGGTATCTTATGTTAATGTTAATAGGTGAAAACATTATAAAGCAAAAAATCATGTATGGTATGGTGATCACTTTTTATATAATCATTATAATATGTAATGATTAGCTTTAATTCTGAGGAAGAATTTATGTTAAATTGGCTTAGTGAAATGTCTAATTATTCAACCATATTGTATGCGGATACTTTCATTCTACTCTATCAAATATTATTCCATATAGAGATTGAACTATAAGCTCTGTTATCAGAGATATATTTTTAATATTCAGGAAAACATCAAACATTCAATTTTAATAGTTTATATTTTAAAAAATGACTTGATGTTATATCTAATAAAGACGGACTCATTTAGACAGTCGTTTCTTGAATTCACTGTCCACTCAATCAACACATTAAGAGGTAATTGCTTTACAAACTATAGAACTATAATGAAATATAAATTAGTGATACCTAGGTATTTCAAACTCAAACACTTTTTCTGATTACTAGAAATGTTATCAATGGTGCATAGAACACTGGTGTGATCTACCCAGTTCTTTTGGCCCAGAGAACTCCAAGGTAGGACCAAGAAGGCTTACAGGGCAAATGAAGCATAAGGCTCAAGACGCAGTCACAGAAGCAGAAAGAGGCACTAATTTCATAGGAGATCTTTGTGATATTTCACCATTAGAAACATTTATCCACGGTAAGAAGAAAGAGGCTGCAACACACACTTGTATACAGGTCACTCACATATTTGGCTCTTAAGTTCTGGGGTGACCTAATTTATTATCAATTTAACTTTTATTTCTTCATCATATTTCTAATTTTTCAATTATTTAGATAATACATTCTCATAATGGAAAATTGCAAAGATACAGGAAAACATAAAAGCACAGCTAATATACATCCAAATCCCCATCATCAGGAAATAACAGTGATTTACTTTTTCTTTCTTCTAAAGTCACAGTGGTTTTTTTGCTATTCCTGGAAGGTGCCAGGTATGTTCTCCCGTTGAGGTCTTTGAACTGAAACACCTTCTACTTTTAAATAGCATGGTCAGGGGTAGGACTTGGTGGAGGACAACTTGTTCTGACAAGTTCTCATTTCCGGATTAGAAAGTGATATATGTAGCTGTTTAGCAGAAGAGAGAGAGGGAAAAAGGAAGAGCATTTCAGGCAGAGAAAAAAACAAATGCAAAGAATAGTGCTTGGCATGTCTGAGGAAAAGTAAGAAGGTCATATGGCACAGCAGGGTGAGAAAATGGTGCAGTAAACCAATACGAGGTTGAAGAGAGAAGTTGAAGGACAAATTACGTAGGACCTTGAAGGCAACTTAAGGAGATTTGCTGTTACTTTTAGTAAAATGATGAGCCATGAAGGTTACAAGCAAGCAAAGGAATCACAGATATCACATACTTACTTTTTAATAGACTTTATTTTTTGAAAGAGTTTTGGTTAACAATGAAATTGAAGGCAGGTAGAGGAGTTTTCTATATACTTTTTCTATTCCTCACATGCATAGCCTCCCTCATTATCAACACTCCCTAGCATAGTCTACATTGGCACATCATTATCACCCAGACTCTACATTTTACATCAAGTTTACTCTTCCTTGTGTGTATCTACATTATAGTATCATACAAAGTACTTTCACTGACCTCAAATTTCTCTGGGTTTCACCAATTTATTCTTCCCTCGCTCCCTCTTTCCTTCCTTCCCTCTCTCCCTCCTAACTCCTGGTAACCACAGATCTTTTTACTGTCGCTATAATTTTTGCCTCGTCTAGAATGTCATGTAGTTGGAATCATGCACTATATAGCCTCTTCAGATTGGCTTCTTTCACTCATTAATATAATTTAAATTTCCTTCATGTAATTTTTTTTTTTTTTTTTTTTTTTTTTTTTTTTTTTTTTTTGAGATGGAGTCTTGGTCTGTCACCCAGGTTGGAGTGCAGTGGCGCAATCTGGGCTCACTGCAAGCTCCGCCTCCCGGGTTCCCGCCATTCTCCTGCCTCAGCCTCCGTAGTAGCTGGGACTTATAAGCGCCCGCCACCATGCCCGGCTAATTTTTTTGTATTTTTAGTAGAGACGGGGTTTCACCGTGTTAGCCAGGATGGTCTGCATCTCCTGACCTCGTTCTCCACCCGCCGAGGTCTCCCAAAGTGCTGGGATTAAAGGCTGAGCCACCGCGCCCATCCTCCTTCATATAATATTTTTAAAAGATCATTTATAATCGCTTCCAAAGAAGCCCTGATAATTGTTTCAATACTTATTATTTTTGGTTCTCAGTAAATTCCTTTTGTGTTTCCTGTAAATCACCATTTCTGTCATCTCCAGTGCTCATTTTGTTATGCAAATACTGAATGATATTTGTTAACCTAAAAAGGCATATTGTATGCAAATATGTGTTTGCGTATAGATATTAATAAAGATGGGAATAGTATATGAATTGTTTTTCTCCAGCCCACAAGCTGAAGCCCCAAACGATCCCTTTTCTCTAATCTATTGTTCAATTAAGCAGCTATGTCTAAGTTTACTAAAAGTACCGTTGCTGGGTAAAGATATATTCTTTATTTGTTGAAAATTTGGTAAATAGCCTGGGCCCGGTGGCTCACGCCTGTAATCCCAGCACTTTGGGAAGCCGAGGAGGGCGGATCACCTGAGGTCAAGTTGGAGACCAGCCTGGCCAACGTGGCGAAACCCTATCTCTACTAAAAGTATAAAAATAGGCCGGGCTTGGTGGTGGCTCCTGTAATCCTAGCTACTTAGGAGGCTGAGGCAGGAGAACGCTTGAGCCTGGGAGGCGGGGTTGCAGTGAGCCGGGATGGCGCCACTGCACTACAGCCTGGGCGACAAGAGCCGAGAGGGAGACTCTGTCTCAAAAAAAAAAAAAAAAAAAATTGGTAAATAACTTTAGGGTATTCTGCAAAAAGTCTATACCAGTTTATACTTTCATGTTTAGTCTGTAGGAGTGTGTAATTCTGCAAATGTTTTCCAATGCTGAGAATTATTAATCTTTTAAGTCTTTGCCAGCCTGAAAGATTGTTAACAAGTTGAATTAAGCTCATAAAACGTTTTGAGGAAAGAAACTGTCTCTGCAATAGTCTTTTCACTAAGAATATGATATATCCTCTCGTTAAAAACAATATAAATAAATGAATATAAATAATTTACAAACAAAAATAAATATATGAATATGCAAATTATAAAAATACATAGTTCAATAAGTGTAAGCAATACATATGCATATGTGTATGTATGTGTATTTGTCAGTGAATGTATGCATATATGTGCATGTATATATGAGTACATTTGACTATGTGAATATATATGTTCATATAAACATATATATGTTTGTCATTAAAATTTCATGGTTTTCTTTCTCCAGGACCTACACACAGTTATTAAATAATTTGAATTTTCATTTTTTCTATTCACTATGAAAGAAATTTTTCATTATATTTCTCTATGGTATTGCTTTCATTGAGGAATTCTTAATTTTTGAATATTTATTTTATTACCAGTCATTTTCCTGAACTCTTTTGATTATCCTAATAATCATTCAGTTGACTTACTTTGGTTTGCCAGGATAAGAATCATATCACATGTGAGTGATGATGTTGCTGTTTTCCTTTCCTATAGCTTTTGTTTGTTCTTTTCATGTATTGGTTAGATATAAAATGACAAATATGAGAATACAAAAATTATGAATTTTAATAAGAATTATACTTATTTTTTCTCATTGTAGGTAATATTGACTGATATAAGCAAACAATAAGCAGCCATTGTGCCAAGTGCTGGAAAACTCATGGTTAAAAACATGCCTGTTCACCAGAATGTAAACTTGACTATTCATAACTTTAAAGAATGGAAGCATTTTTAAATAAATTAGAAATAAATTTCAAATATATCCAATTACCTTCTTAGCATATTTTGAGAGGAGTTCATGTTTTTCTCCCTTTTGAACTATTGATGTGAAGAATTATATGAATACATTTCTGAATATTGGATTATTATTTCATCTGTAGAAAATAGCACATTTGATGACTTCATCATTTTTAATACTCTGACTGGATATTTTTTAATATTATATTTCTAACTTTTGAGTGAGTAGGTTGTAGAACTTCACAGTTTGAATGCAGAATTAGAAAAATCTGAATTTATATCCCATTTCTTTCCTAGTTTAGCCTTGTATTCATAAGCCACTTGTCCAAACCTGCTAAGTCTTAGTATCTTTATGGGTAATGAGATGATTATAAAATATCCTACCCTTTTATATGGCTGAAGGTGTTAAATGCATGTAAAGTACTTAGTATAGATGCTAGCATGCTTAATAAATGGATATTCATGAATGTGACTTGTCAGTAGTTTTCCATTTTTTATCTTTTGCTGATAAAGCTTTTTTAACATTAAGGCCATGAAAACATCTTCAAATTAATTAATTAACTCATTTTAACTACCCTATGGAGTAAATTATATGTAAATTAATATTCCTTAAAATTTTGTAATGAATCACTCCGATGAAATATCTGAAATTGGCATAATTTCTGGATATAATTATTTATCAATTCAAATAATACTCAATTTAATCAAAAGTAATTTGGGTAACATTCTCTCAAATTAATTTTAATAATTTATATTTTCTCCACTCCATTAGTTCCTTAGAGATTTCCACATTAGCACGTGGTTGTAGGTTGGTAATTAGTTTAAGTTCACATTATATGCATAGTTATGGTCTTTTTTACATGTTTGTCACATGCTTGTTAACATTTTTTTTGACTTTTATTCATGTACCATATCTACATTTTGGGCGTTAAGTTTATAATTATTTTTACTTTTTTAAATTTAGTAGCTTAATTTTTCCATGGCTTTTTCTTCTTTCCATTTTTTTTTCCTAACTTTACGGATTATATGTTTAATTTATTAATTTCTATTTGCATTCTTTAAAAACAAAAGCAATTTCATCCGTGATTCTGCAATGACACACACCTTTGAAGAAACTGACAGAACTTTTTGTAGACAACATGCTCTTTATAGTTATTTTCGTTGAAATTTTGGTATCTTTTTGTTCAAAGTGTCAAATGAGATTTGTCATTGTGATTATTAAGTCATTGCATTTTCCTTAAAGTGGTTACATTTCTGCTTAAAGTTTTTTGTGTTTTTTATACTTTTTTCATATTAATACGAGACGCTACTTATGCAATTCTTCATAAGATTACATGTAAAAAGGAAAAACAAAAAACATGCTTGTTGTAAAATATGTAAAATGAAAGTGTAAACAAAAAGTGAAAGTGCTACTATCTCCAAATAACCATAGCCGATCATTTTTTGTATGTTGTATTCTGTGAAATTGAATGCTGATACAGACTTTAGCATGCAGGATATTTCTTAGGGATCAACACTTGTGGAAAGTATGGTTGGAAGCAGGACTGAGTAGGTGGAGAAGTTGAACTGTGATGCAGGCTTGCCATACCATCTTAGGTAACCCATGTGGGACTCTGGAGGATATATGATACATTTGTAATTGTCCCATGTTGAGCCAAAACGACTGTCCTTATACCATCTCACACATCTGTTATAAGATTAGAGTATACAATCCTGGGAAGTGCAAGCCTTCATAAAAGGCTGCCCTTTGCAGCTAGAGGCTGTCTGATATCAGCTGCTAAAACAAGTCCTCCCTCCAAGGGGACATGGGAGGTGAAGCTTAGTGTGCTCCATGTCTTTTATCTTAAATCAATTTAGAATATTTTATTTAAAAATTGCATATACATTTTAATTTTCATCTTAATTTTTACCTTAACATTATTTTATTTTATATCTATTTCTAAGAGGTTTCTAATCCTTAATATATTTATATAAAGTTATTTTTTTAATATCAAGATTTTTCTAAGCTTAGCTTCCAATTGGCTATATTAAATCATTTACATGTTATTTTGAAAAGAGGTATATTTTCTGGGCTATTGTTCAATTAAATATTTTTATAATATTCATACAGGAATAACAACTACTCTCAAACTTTTCTGTCTTCTGATATTTAATGTTGCATATACATATTCATTTCTGTTTAAGCATGTTAAGTAGTTGCTTATCTTTAAATTTTGAAAAGCCTCAAGACTTGTTTAAATATGATCATCAATTATTACTTGGACTGCGATGATTAGAGAAACCAGGGAAGAATTATGATCAGATTTGAATTTTTATAATAATCATCCTGTCTTTGATCTGAAGATTAGATTATGAGGAGAATTAACAGATGCAAGGAAAAACAATACAAAATAACTCAGTTTTTTGAAGGAACATGATGGATAAAGGCAACATAAAAGAGAAATAATAGGAAGAAGATAATGAAATCAATGTAATCTTACTGAATTTGGAGAGCTATGAACCATCAAAATTATGATACAGAAGAGGCTATTGGTACTAAAACTCAAGAAGTTGTGCTATAAATGATGATATTCATTCATAATTCAAGTTATGTATAATCTCCTAGAGATTGAATAGTATAAGAAGAAATGAGAATTAGAATATAGGTTTAAAACATTCCAACATGTAAGAAAAATGTAGAGAAGGAGATGCCAGCAAAAGACAATGAGAAAGAGTTGTCAAAGATTTTGGAAGATTGGGAGAACGTTCTGACATAGAATGCAATGGAAGAGTAGTTACAAAAGAATGCTTTCAAGAGGGTCAAATGCTTCTCAGAAAATAAGGAAGAAGAAATCTGAAATGTATCCTTGGAATTATTAATATGAAGATTAATGACAACATTGGCAATAGGAATAAGCAACAGACAACAAAAAATGAGAAATGTAAGCAAATGGATTTTGTGAATAGAGAATTTATTCCAGAAGTTTTAATGTATCAAGAAGATAGATCAAATCTTACACTAAACGAATAAGGGATAGAATGAAGGTTTTTTTCACTTTATTTGTTTATGCAGGAGAAACAAAATCTGTTTAAAAACTCATCAGAAGGAACCAATAGAGTAAGACAAGTATACAAGATATAGAAAGAATAGCAGATGGCAGTAAGTTCCTATGAAGGTGTGAAAAACAAAGTCTAGAATAGAGTCATAAAGACTGATTTTACATGAGATATTGAGTTCCTTGTGGTTGTACCAGGAAATAAAAAATAATTTGGATCACTTAAAGATACATCTATAAAAATGATGATAAGATGATGGTCAGTCCAATGACTTCAGTTGTCTCTGTGAAAAAGTCTTTTCTTAATAGGTAGTTTATCTAAGAAAAATAGGAGTTTTGAGGAAAATGGAGATATTTTGAAATCCTCATGGTGGAGGATGAGTAAATGGGACTAGAATAATAACATAACAGGATGGGGATAGACTCAAGGTCTCTATGGTCTAGGACTGTGAGTTAGGAAATTTTAGTATCATCCAACTGCCCAGTTATGTAATTTATCCAACTTTTAAAGGAGTGCAGAGACTAACTGCCAAGTTCACACATCCTTGTGGAAGTTAATAATGGTACAATGAGATAGCAAAGGTTAAGAAATTTGCAAAGGACATTGCTATGATCTGAATGTTTATCTCTTCTCAAAATTCATATGTTGAAATCTCAACCCTAATGGTATTAGGAGGTTATTAGGTCATTAGAGCAGAGCCATTATGAACAAGATTAATGCTTGAATCTTAGAATTAGAAGCTTAGAAAAGAAGCTTCAGTTCCCTTGCCTTTTCTACCATGTGAGGATGCAGCGAGAAGGAGCCATCTGTGAACCAGGAAACAGGCCTTCACCAGACATCAAGTCGGCTGGCACATTGATCTTAGGCTTCCAATCCACCAGAATTCTGAGAGATACATTTGTTGCCATTTGCTACTGAGTTTATGCCATTTTGTTATAGCAGTCCAAGCTGACCAAGATAGACATGTTGAAGGGTTGCACACTGATATTTAACTGAGAAAAGTGTATAATATCAGTTGGTGGGTGTAAAGGAAGGAAAGGGCGTTAGTGTTCTTTATTTCCTTTTCTTTCTTTCTCTTTTTTTTGGGGGGGGGGTGGGGGTGAGACAGTCTCACTGTGTTGCCCACGAACTGGAGTGCGGTGGCACAATCATGTTTCACTGCAGACTCAACCTTCCCAGCTCAAGTGATCCTCCCACTTCAGCCTCCCTTGTTTCTGGGACTACAGGCACTTGCCACCATACCAGGCTAATCCAGGCAATTTTTTTGTTGTTGTTGGAGGTAGGGACAGGGTCTTGCCATGTTGCCCAGGCTGGTCTCAAACTCCTGGGCTCAAGCTGTCTGCCTGCCTTGGCCTCCCACAGTGGTGGGATTACAGACGTGAGCACCACTCCTGGCCCATGGTTATGTTCTTAATTGAAATAATGAAGTAAAGAGATTAGAGATTGTGATTTGAGATTGTCTGCGTCTTAGAAATTATTATGAAATTTTGATATTGGGGAAAATTTCTAATTTGTGTAAGTCTGATTTGAAAATTTGATTCTGTGTATACCTTACTTTTTTTTTTTTTAATTCTGTTTAAATTTTAAGTTTACATCTGGGTTGCTTTAACTTCTCCCCATAACTTTTGGTAAGTTAGGTCATTAGTATCATTTAGTTATTGTATATTTAATGTTCCTTGTGATTTTCTCTTTGATCCTTGGGTTACTTAGTAAGTAGTACACTTTTAAAATTTCAAATGTCTTCTTATTGATTTCTAAGTAAATGCCATATGACCAGTAAACATGTTCTAGATGACTTTGATCTCTTAAAATAAATATAATAGGTCAGGCATGGTGGCTCACGCCTGTAATCCCAGCACTTTGGGAGGCCAAAGCAGGCGGATCACGAGGTCAAGAGATCAAGACTATCCTGGCTAACATGGTGAAACCCTGTCTCTACTAAAAATACAAAAAATTAGCCGGGCATGGTGGTGGGCACCTGTGTTTCCAGTTACTCGGGAGGCTGAGGCAGAAGAATGGTGTGAACCCGGGAGGCTGAGGTTGCAGAGAGCTGAGATCGCACCACTGCACTCCAGCCTGGGCGACAGAGCGAGACTCCATCTCAAAATAAATAGATAAATAAATAAATAAATAAATAAATAAATAAATAATAAAATAAAATAAAATATAAATAGAATATTGTTTTATGGCCCAGCATATAATCGATATTGGTCAGTGTTCTATGCACACATGAGGACTTTCTCTGCTGCTATTTGGTTCATTATTCTCTCTCTCCATTAGATCAACTTATTGATAGTATTGTTCAATTATACATTCCTACTAATATTTTATCCACTTGTTAGTTTCCAACTATAGTGGTGAATGTTTCTATTTTTCATTTTATTTCTGCCAATTTTTGCTTTAAGTAGTTAGAAACTTTGTTTTGGATGTTTCCGTTTTAACACTGTTGTTATAATTGTTAATATTTTATTATTGTTATAAATCTTACTATTATTGTTATTAGGTACTATTAGATACTTATACCTAATTACAATGTAATACAACTGTATTAGAAAGTTTTGAGGATATTAATGACTTGCTTAAAAAATAGCAATAGAATATCTGAAATGACAAAAATACTTTTTTAAAGAGGATAAGAATTCACAACAAAAGCGGGCAATTTACTTAAGATTCCTGTTAGTGCAGTTCAAAGTTTGTTTTGATTAGCTTTATTTTTTTAATTCTCAAAAACTTTCACTTTAAGCTTAGAGTTAGAAAAGTATGCTAAGAAGGTAGAATAGTCAGAAATTCAAGAAGAAATGCAAATAAAATACATTGAATGTTAAAAGAAAAGAAGAATCCACAGGTCTGGTAGTGTAACCTTATAAGCAGGCATATGAGCATACTGAAGTTAAAAATAATGTAGTAATCTGATCAAAATCTCGAAAACTAGAATTTGACAGATAGGTTTGGTCTCCAGAGCTAGTGATCATTTCTCAGAAGCATGCCACACAAATAAAGATAGACTGTCAATATTTTAGAGGAGATTACACTGCATCTTCCAGTTTTTAAATGATTTTGTTTTTACATAAGACAGCAGACAAAGAACACTGAATAATCATCAGCATTAAATAATAACCAATGACCCACATTATATGTATTGATTAGCTAACCCTTTCTAGATGTTGGTGTTCTTAAACTTGTCAATAGCTCTTCACAATTAAAAATAACATTGAGTGGTAAAGCACCATTCATCATCTGTCTGGTCAAAGACAACCCAACTTAACTTAGTGGATTATAGATGTGGAATAGATCATTCAGGAAAAGATCAGAAGATATTAATGGGTACTAACTGGGGAGAAGTTACTATTATATTATATCACAATACAGAAATGTGTGCAAATCATAAATGTGCAGCTCTATTAATTTTCCCAAAATAAGACACCTGTAAAAGCACTGCCCCAATCAATAGATATTACATTACCAGCACCAAAAAGGTTTTTCTTGCTTCTTCCTAGTCATTAACCTTCAAGGTAACCACTATTCTGATTTCTAACATCTTGGTAGATACATTAGTATCATATTAAAACATATCATACATGAAATAAAAATTACCACATTGATTTAAAGATGCTCTGATAATTTCTATAACAGCTATCATTTAAAAATTAGAAATATTATGAGTGAATTGCAAATTATAGTGCTGCCTTATAGGTTCAAAGTAAATTATAGCTGTTCTTCATAGTTTTTGTAGAGGAGTTTATTTAACTGAATGAAATTTTAGAAACAGTATTTCCCAGTATCTGTGGTTTTCCAGTCTACTAGATACTAAGGTATCTGTCTTTATGGATTTGATCATTATATATAGAGATATATATTTTGTAATTGACACCTAATAATTGTACATATTATAAAACACAGGGGGACATTTTAGTACATGTATACAATGTAAATATCAATTCAAGGCAAAAAGGGAACTCTTATACACTGCTGGTGAAAATAAAAATTAGTACAGTCACAGTGAAAAACAGTATGAACGCTCTCTAAAAACTGGAAATAAAACTACCATATGATCCAGAAATCGTTCTACTGTGTGTTTATCCAAAGTAAAGGAAATGGATATTTCAAAGAGTTATGGACCCCCATGTTTATTGTAGCTCTATTCACAATAGCCAAGATATGAAATCAACATAAATGTCTATCAAAGGATAAATGGATAAAGAAAATGTTATACACACACACACACACACACAGTTGAACACTATTCAGCCCTGAAAAAGAATAAAATCCTGTAATTCACCACAGCATGGATGGAACTGGAGGACATTATGTTAGTGAAGTATGTGAAGCACAGAAAGACACAAATCACAAATTCTCATTCATGTGGGAGGCACAAAAGTTGTGCTCATAGAAGTAGACTACTGGTTACCAGAGGCAGGGAAGGAGAAGGGAGAGGATGGTTATTGGATACAAAATTACAACTAAATAGAAGGGGTAAGTTCTAGTATTCTATAGCACTGTAGGATGACTATCATTAATAAAAATTTATTGTATGTTTTCAGACCACTAGAAGAGAGGATTTTGAATGTTCCCAAAACAAAGAAATAATAATTGCTGTTACTGTTTTTACTACAAATTAGTGCAATTATCAGTAGTAATATTAAAGAGTAGCAAGGAGAAGAAACAGGAGAAGGAAGAGGATGAAAGATTTACTTTAAATATTTTTCATTTTGAAAAAATAATTTATTTTCTTTGTAATCCAAGAATTTGTGAAAGGGTTCTAAATAATGTCAAAGACATTTGACATTTATATTTATTTTACTTTCATATGACTTTTGTAATTTATTTTAAATTTTGCTCAACTTT
Organism: Chlorocebus sabaeus; assembly: GCF_047675955.1. Classification (NCBI taxonomy): domain Eukaryota; kingdom Metazoa; phylum Chordata; class Mammalia; order Primates; family Cercopithecidae; genus Chlorocebus; species Chlorocebus sabaeus. The sequence goes on from NC_132913.1 coordinate 42,813,539, forward strand.
ATGTAACTTCTCCCTTATAAGTTTCTGATATATGGAAGTATTTGTAGAAATGGGACAAAGGTGCAAAGCCAAATAAAATGTTAAAATAGATATTATGTACTGTGCTCAAACACATGCATAACAGCACTCAAACACACACACATGCAATTTGATTGTCTTAGTTAGACATCCCCTTTTATCCTTCATATTCTGCTTGCTATTTAGTATTGAAAGTCTCAGGGAAGTCTCTACACTTAAAAGATCTTGATTTTTAATGATAGGAGAGAATAAATAAGAATATGGGAATGGGAAGATAATAATATTTGGGTGACTTCTATCTCTACATTTATATTCCTTCTGAGTAATGAGATAATTTCCTCATGTTAAAGTTTTACACCCTCATAGATACAATTTTTAAATATTATTTTTTGTAAATTTTTATAATTATGCTATTTCTCATAGACTAACTCACTTGATTCTCATAAAAAAAACTTGAATTGATTGGTGTATTTTCCAAATTTTGTAGATTAAAAAACTAAGACTCAAAAACTTAAGTAAATTTCCTGAAATTACATGTCCAATAACTGGTTGGAACTGGATGTCAAAGCCAGATCTGGCCTCATTTTTCACAGATATTCTACACAGAATAAAAATTATAGAGCACGATTGTGTTTAGTATTCACAAAGTTAACAATTCCTGATTTCTGCCTATCATAAGTCAAAGAAATTCCAGTTTTTTTAGAATCTCTCCCAATCCTGATATGTCCACAAATCTGGAACTATAATTTTGTTGAGAATATTTTCCATGAAAATTGCATACATAATACACTGATTAAAGGTTAACTTACTAAATGTTTTCCATTAATGAATTCAGTTCATTGGAAAATGCAAACACAAATGACACAAGCAATTTTTCTATTATCTTTATATTGTATTATTTATTCACCATGGCCATGTTTTCATGATATTTAGAATTCTTACTTTGAGTTGACAGAGAGTACTGAGAGATTCATCTAACTTAACCCTTGCCATTTTATAAGTTATAGACATATTGTTATCAATATATGATCAAACAAAATATAAATAGAGAGGCATATAAGTGACAAACCGAGGATTATATAATCATTTACCCTATGCAATATAGCTGACATATGCATTATGACATATACATAAAATATACATAGTTATATGTTTAATGTACACAATTTCCAATTGATCTTTGGAAATCTGAGAGCTAGCTCTTTGCTATTTCAACTTCTTACTTTCTTAACTTGAAAACTTGAACTTTTATTCTCTTTGGAAAATTAATTAAAGAAAAATAACTTAGAAACCCACTTAAGTTGTCCCTATTTGTTAGTTGGATTCAGAAAATAATATATTGAAAACCACCATTCTTTTACCGTATATTTCCTCTTATGAAATGAAAAGTAATTATATATTTAAGTTTATGTTTAGTTTATCTCTTTTATACATAAGTTATACTTTTTTATTTTTTAATTTTTAATTTTTGATTTTAATTTTGTTTTCATTTTTATGGGTACATAGTAGGTATATATGTTTATGAGGTATACGTGATATTATGATATAGGCATACAATACATAATAATCACATCAGGGTAAATTAGAATGTTTGCAACAATCCTTCGCCTAAAGCATTTATCATTTCTTGTTGTTGCAAACATTTTAATTATACTCTTTTAGTTATTTTAAAATATATAATAAATTATTGTTATTGCAGAAACCCTAAAAGTCAGAAGAAATTGAGGGCTCATATTCAGCATCCATAAATAAAAAAAATTCCCACTTTGGAGGCCAAGGTGGGTAGATCACTTGAGCTCAGGAATTCGAGACCAGCCTGGGCAACATGGTAAAACCTCGCCTCTACCAAAAAACCAAAACAAACAAACAAACAAAAAATAAAGAGCTAGGCGTTGTGGTATGTCTAGGTGACAGAATATGGCTCCATCTCAAAAATTAAAAAAAAAAAAGAAAAGAAATTCCAAGCAACAATTTCATATTCCACTAAACTAATCTTCATAAGCAAAGAAGAAATACAATCCTTTTTAGACAAGTAAATCCTAAAGGAATTTATTACTACCAGACCTGCCTTATGTATGGTTTTTACTAACGGAGTACTAAACGTGAAAAGAAAAGACTGTTACTGGCCACCACAAAAACACACTTAAGTGTGAAAATCATTGACACTTAAAGCACAATTAAGTCTATATAAAAACCATCTAATAACATGATGACAAAATCAAATCCTCAAATATTAATATTGAGCTTGAATGTAACTGTGCTAAATGTAACTGTGCCCCACTTAAAAGGCACAAGTGGGGCAAGTTGGACAAGCGTGGCAAGTTGGACAAAGAAACAAGACCCAACTCTATGCTGCCTTCAGGAGACCTGTCTCATATGAAAGGATACCCATAGGCTCAAAGTAAAGGGATAGAGAAAGGTATATCAGGCAAACAGGAAAAAAGGAGAAGGGGCTGCTATTCTTATTTTGGACAAAACATACATTAACTACATTAAACTAACAACAATCAAAAAGGACAAAGAAGGGCACTACATAATTATAAAGAGTTCAATACAATAAAACTTACCTATCCTAAATATATATGCACACAACACTGTGGCACACAGATTGATAAAAGAAGTTGTTAGAGATTTATGAACACAATTATAACCACACAATAGTAGTCAGAGACTTCAACTCCCCACTGACAATATTAGACAGATCATCAAGGTACAATACGAAGAAACATATTCAGGATCTAAACTCAATGGTTACTGTAATGAACCTAAGAGACATTTACAGAACACTCTATGCAGCAACAACAGAATACACATTTTTCTCATCTGCACATAGCACATACTCTAAAATTGACCACAAACTTGGCCAAAAAGCAATTCTCAACAAATTAAAAAAATAAATCCCCAAACACAAAATCACACAAACCACAATCTTGGGCCATAGTGGAATAAAAAATGAAATCAATACCAAGAAGATCTCTCAAAGCAATAAAATTACATGGTAATTAAACAACTTGCTCCTGAAAGACTTTTGGTTAAAGAATGAAATTAAGGCAGAAATCAAGAAATTATTTGAAAATAATGGAAACAAATATGAAACGTACTAGAATCTCTGGGATGCAGCTAAAGCAGTGTTAAGAAGAAAGTTTATAGTGCTTAACACCCACATCAAAGAGTTAGAAAGTTCTCAAATTTAAGTCACCAAAGTTTCAGGACTCAAAGTTAATGTGCAAAAGTCAGTAGCATTTCTATACACAAATGACGTTCAAACTGAGCCAAATCAAAAACACAATCCCATTCACAATAGCCACAAAAGGAATAAAATACCTGGGAATACAGCTAACTAGAGAGGTGAAAAGTCTCTACAAGGAGAACTACATAACATTGCTGAAGGAAATTAGTGTTGACACAAACAAATGGAAAACATTTCATGCTCATAGATAGGAAGAATCAATATTGCTAAAATGGCATAATACTCAAAGCAATTTTATAGTTTAATACTATTCCTATCAAACTACAGATGACATTCTTCACAGAATCAGGAAAAAAAAAAAAAAAAAAAAACTACTCTAAAATTCATTTGGAAACAAAAAATAGGCCGAAGGCCAAGACAATACTAAGCAAAAGAAAAAAGCTCAAGTCATCTCACTACCTGAATTCAAATTATACTACAAGGCTATGGTAAATAAAACCACAAGTTACTGGTACAAAAACAGACACATAGACCAATGGAACAGGTTTGACAACCCAGAAATGAAGTCACATACCTACAACCATCTGATCTGTGACTACTATCTGATCACTGACAATAGCAAGTGATGGAAAAATAAAACCCTATTCAGTAAATTGTTCTGGGATAACTGACAAGTCATATGCAGAAGATTAAAACTGGACCCCTTTTTTACACCATATACAAAAATCAACTAAAGGGAGATTAAACACTTAAATGTAAAACTTAAAACTTTATAAAACTCTAGAGGATAACCTAGGAAGTACCTTTCTGAAGATTGACTCTTGCAGCAATTTTATGACACAGTCTTCAAAAGCAATTGCAATGAAAACAAAAATTGACAGGTGGAACCAAGTAAACTAAAGAGTTTTTGTCCAGCAAAAGAAACTATCAACAGACAAAAAAAAAAAAAAAAAAAAAAAAAAAATGCAAACTATGCATCTGACATTTAGAACTAAAAGGAACTTAAATCAACAAGCAAGAAAACAAACAATTATATTAGAAGAAAATGGGCAAAGACCATGAACAGACAATTCCCAAAAGAAGATATACACATGGCCAACAAGCATATAAAAAATGCTCAGTATCACTAATTATTAGATAAATGCAAATCAAAACCACAATGGGATATCATCTTACACGAGTCAGAATAGCTATTACTAAAAAGTCAAAAATAAGAGATGCTGGTGAGATTGTGGAGAAAAGGAAATGCTTATACACTGCTGGTGGAACTGTAAATTAGTTCAGTTACTGTGAGAAGCAGTATGGGGATTCCGTAAAGAACTTAAAATAGAACTGCCATTGGACCCAGCAATCCCATTTTTGGTATTTGCCCAAAGTAATATAAATTATTCTACCATAAAGATACATAAATGCTTATGTTTATCATACAACTATTTTCAATAACAAGGAAATTGAATCAACATAAATGCCTATCAGCAGTGGACTGGATAAAGAAAACGTGGTACATATACACCATGGAATAGTACACACCCATTAAAAAGAATGAGATAATGTATTTTACAGCAACATGGATGGGACCAGAGGCCATTACCCTAAGCAAACTAACACAGGAACAGAAAACTGAATACTGAATGTTCTTACTTATAAGTGGGAGCTACACACTGAGTACACATGGACACAAAGAAGAGAACAATAAGGCACTGGGGACTTCTTGAGAGTGAAGTGTGGGAGGAGAGTGAGGATTGAAAAAGGACCTATGGGGTACTATGCTAGTTACCTGGTTGACAAAATTTTCTGTACACCAAACTCCTGTGACATGCAATTTACCCAATAGTAATCCTGCAAATGTACCCCCAAAACTAAAATAAAAGTTGGAAATAAAAAATAAAATAAAATAAAATGAATGTTTTAGAACTACCAAAATATTGAAATTAGATTACGTTAAAAAATTTGCGTAGCTTACCACTAGAATTGTATTTTGTTTTATTTTATTTTAGTACCAGGATACATGTGCAGAATGTGCAGGTTTGTTTTATAGGCAAATATGTGCCAGAGTGATTTGTTGCACCTATCAACACATCACCTAGGTATTAAGCCCCCAATGCATTAGCTATTTATCCTGATGGTCTTCCTCCCCCAACCCTACCCCCAGTGTGTGTTTTTCCCTTCCCTGTGGACACGTCTTCTCATTGTTTAGCTCCCACCTGTAAGTGAGAACATGCGGTGTTTGGTTTTCTGTTCCTGAGTTTGTTTGCTGAGGATAATGGCTTCCAGCTCTATCCATGTCCCTGCAAAAGACGTGACCTCATTCCTTTTTATCGCTGCTTTTCCATTGTGTATATGTACCATATTTTTAAAATCCATTTTATCATTGATGGGCATTTAGGTTGATTCCATGTCTTTGCTATTGTGAACAGTGCTACAATGAACATGTGTGGTCATGCATATTTATAATAGAGTTACTTATATTCCTTTGAGTATATACCCAATATCATGCTTGTAATGGTTAATACTGAGTGTCAACTTGATTGGTTTGAGGGATACAAAGTATTAAACCTAGGTGTGTCTGTGTGGGTATTCAAATTAACATTTGAGTCAATGGGCTGGGGAAGGCAGATCCACCCTTAATCTGGTGGGCACAATTCAATCAATCAGTTTCCAGTGAATATAAAGCAGGCAGATAAATGTAAAAAGGAGATATGGGCCTAGCCTCCCAGCCTACATTTTTCTCCTGTGCTGGATGCTTCCTGCCTTCAAACATCAGACTACAAGTTCCTCAGTTTTAGGACTTGGAATGGCTCTCCTTTCTCCTCAGCTTGCAGACCACCTATTGTTTATATATATCCTATCAGTTCTGTCCCTCTAAGAGAACCCTGACTAATACAGATTTTGGTACCAGCAGTGGTTCTAGTGGAACAGAATATTAAGGATGGAGTTCTTTCATTGGTTTGGGGGTTTCTAAAGTTGACTGCTTTATATGATTAGATCCAACCAATGGCCCACTGTAAGCAAGTTGAAAATGCCTGATCTCCCTTGGTTTAATGTAGAGGAAGGGATCCAAAGGGTTAGGGAGATTGGGATGGTGGAGTGGATTAGTCACTTTAGACCTACTCATCCAAGCTTAGGGGGTCCAGAAGAAATACCTTTGACTGATGCCTTGCACAATAAATTTGTGAGGGCAGCAGATGCATTTTTGAAGAACCCTGTAATTGCTCTTCTCTGTCAGATCTAACTGTGTGAACTGCAGTCACTCAACTACAAAATTTAAATACACTGGGAATAATTGGATCCTGAGGTGGCAGGGGCCAAGTGGGAGCACTCAACCATCAAAGGCAAGGTAGGCATAGCTACCATAATGGACAGCAGAGGCAAAGCAGCAATCAGAATAGTCTGACACATGTAGTGCTCTGGCATTGGCTAATTAATCACAGTGTTGCTAGCAGTGAAATTGATAGGAAACCTACTGCATTTCTACTTAAATTATACAAACAGAGCACTTCTAGGTCGAACGGACAAAAGACTAATTTGAATTATAAAAACAGAGAATCACCACCACTCAATTAATTTCCAGACTTAAGCCAGTTTACAGACCCAGGGCACCTTGAATGAAGGGGAGGCCAAGTCCCCTTAAGGAAGGACCGCACTACATTACCGACAATTTATACAGTGAATCTTTATCACATCCTTCCCCAAGGAGACCTTCTGCCTTTTACCCGGGTAACTGTGCACTGGGGAAAGCGAAGTGGTCAGATATTTCGGGGACTACTGGACACTTCCTCTGAGCTGATGTTGATTCCAGGGGACCCAAAACGTCATTGTGGTTCTTCAGTTAAAGTAGGGGATTATGGAGGTCAAGTAATTAATGGAATTTTAGCTCACGTCTGACTTACAGTGGATCCAGTGGATCCCTGGACTCATTCTATGGTCATTTCCCCAGTGCCAGAATGCATAATTGGCATAGACGTACGTAGCAGCTGGCAGAACCCCTACATTGGCTCCCTGACCAGTAGGGTGAGGGTTATTATGGTGGGAAGGGCCAAATAGAAGCCATTACAGCTGCCTCTACCTAGAAAAATAAAAAACCAAAAACAATGGTGCATCCCTGGTGGCATTGGGGGATTAGTGTCACCAGCAAGGACTTGAAAGAGAAAGGGGTGGTGATTTCCATCACATCCCTAGTCAACTCTTCCATTTGGCCTGTGCAGAAGAGAAATGGATCTTGGAGAATGACAGTGGCTTATTATAAGCTTAAACAAGTGGTGACTCCAATTGCAACTGTTGTATCAGATGTGGTTTTATTGCTTGAACAAAGTAACACATCTCCTGGCACCTGGTATCCAGCCATTGACATGGCAAATACATTTTTCTCCATTCCTGTCCATAAGGCCCACCAGAAGCAATTTGCCTTCAGCTGGCAAGGCCAGCAATGTACCTTTGCTCTTCTACCTTAGGGGTATATCAACTCTCTGACTTTGTGTCATAATTTTATTCGGAGAGATCTTGATTGCTTTTTGCTTCTGCAAGATATAACACTGGTCCACTGCATTGATGACATTATGCTGATTGACTCCAGTGAGCAAGAAGTCGCAAACACACTGGACTTATTAGTGAGACATTTGTGTGCCGAAGGATGAGAAATAAATGTGACTAAAATTCAGGGAACTTCTACCTCAGTAAAATTTCTAGGGGTCCATTGGTGTGGGGCCTGTCAAGACATTCCTTTTAAGGTGAAGGATAAGTTGCTGCATTTGGCACCTCCTACCACCCAGAAAGAGGCACAATGCTTAGTGTGCCTATGTGGATTTTGTATGCAACACATGCCTTATTTGGGTGGGTTACTCTGACCCATTTATCGACTGACCCGAATGGCTGCCAGTTTTGAGTTGGGTCCAGAATAGGAGAACGCTCTGCAAGCTGTTCTGCCAATTGGGCCATATCACCCGGTAGATCCAATGGTGCTTGAGGTGTCAGTGGCAGATAGGGATGTTGTTTGGAGCCTTTGACAGGCTCCCATAGGTGAATCACAGAGGAGGCCTCTAGGATTTTGGAGCAAGTTACCTGACATCTTCTGCAGATAACTACTGTCCTTTTGAGAAACATCTCTTGGCCTGTTTGTTACTGGGCTTTTGTGGAAACTGGACATTTGACTGTGGGTCATCAAGTCACCATGCGACCTGAACTGCCTATCATGAACTAGGTGCTTTCTGATCCATCTAGCCATAAAGTGGGTCATGCACAGCAGCATTCCGTTATCAAATGGAAGTGGACATACGTGATTGGGCTTGAGCAGGTCCTGAGGGCAAAAGTAGGTTACATTAGGAAGTGGTTCAAATGCCCATGGTCTCCAGTTCTGCCACCCTGCCTTCTCTCTACCAGCCTGAACCGATGGCCTCATGCAGAATTCCCTATGATCAGTTGACAGAGGAAGAGAAAACTAGGGCCTGGTTCACAGATGGTTCTGCATGATATGCAGGCACTACCTGAAAGTGGGCAGCTGCAGCACTACAGTCCCTTTCTAGGACATCCCTGAAAGACAGTGGTGAAAAGAAATCTTCCCAGTGCACCTGGTTGTGCACTTTCCATCAAAGGAAAAAGGGCCAGATGTGCGATTATATACTGATTCATGGCCTGTAGTCAATGGTTTGGCTGGATGGTCAGGAACTTGGAAGAAGCATGATTGGAAAACTGGTGTCAACAAAATTTGGGGAAGAGGTATATGGATAAACCTCCCTGAGTGGTCAAAAACCGTCAAGATATTTGTATCCTTTGTGAGTGTTCACCAATGGGTGACCTCAGCAGAGGAGGATTTTAATAATCAAGTGGATAGGATGACTCATTCTGTGGACACCACCCAGCCTCTTTCCCCAGCCACTGCTGTCATTGCACATGGGCCCATGAAAAAAGTGGCCCTGGTGGCAGGCATGGAGGTTACACATGGGCTCAGCAACATGGACTTCCACTCACCAAGGCTGACCTGTCTATGGCCACTGCTGAGTGCCCAGTTTGCCAGCAGCAGAGACCAATGCTGAGCCCTCAATATGGCAACATTTCTCAGAGTGACCATCCAGCTACCTGGTGACTGATTGTACTGGACTTATTCCATCATGGAAAGGGCAGAGGTTTGTCCTAACTGGAATAGACACTTGCTCTGGATATGGGTTCCCCTATCCTGCACACAATGCTTCTGCCAAGACTACCATCAGGGGACTCACAGAATGCCTTATTCACCATCATGGTAGTTCACACAGCATTGCTTCTGACCAAGGCACTCACTTTATGGCTAAAAAAATGCAGCAGTGGGCTCATGTTCATGGAATTCACTGGTCTTACCACGTTCCTCATCATTCTGAAGCAGCTGGATTGATAGAACAGTGAAACGGCCTTTTGAAGTCATAACTACCATGTCAACTAGGTGGCAATAGTTTGCAGGACTGCAGCAAAGTATATGGCCATATATGCTCAGAAGCAGCGTCCAATATATGGTACTGTTCCTTCCATAACCGGGATTCATAGGTCCAGGAATCAAGGGATGGAAGTGGAACTGGCACCACTCGCCATCACCCCTAGTGATCCACTGGCAAAATTTTGCCTCCTGTTCCTGCAACATTACTTTCTGCTGGCTTAGAGGTCTTACTTCCAGAGGGAGGAATGCTGCCTCCAGGAGACCAAACAATAATTCCATTAAACTGGAAGTTAAGATTGCCACCCGGACACTTGGGCACCCCCTACCTTTAAGTCAACAGGCTATGAAAGGAGTTACAGTGTTTGCTGAAGTGATTGACCCAGTCTATCAAGATGAAATCAGTCTACTACCCCACAACAGAGGTAGGGAAGAGTACGCATGGAATACAGGAGGTCCATTAGGGTGTCTCTTAGTATTAGCCCAATCCAGGTTGGACTACAAATGACCCATATGCTTCAGGAATGAAAGTTTGGGTTACTCCACCAGAAAACAAACAACAACAACAACAAAACAAAAACAAAAACAAAAACAAAAAACATGGCATGCTGAGGTGCTTGCTGAGGGCAAAGGAAATACAGAATGGGTAGTAGAAGAAAGTAGTCATCAATACCAGCTATGACCACATGATCAACTGCAGAAGCGAGGACTGTGTCATGAGTATTTCCTCCTTCTTTTGTTAAAAACATGTTTGTGCATGTATACACTTGTACTAAGAAAATATCTTCATTTTATTCCCTTTATCATGTGACATAAGATTAATTGACTTTATATAAACATTTAAGTATTGTTAACTTTATGTAATAGTATTTGAGTTGGGGTTGGTGCATTTCCAGTTTTACCAAGGATAGTTGTATTATGTTAGGTGTAATTATGACTTCATTATTGTCTTTATTTGAAGATTATGTATGATCTCAGGAGATGTGTATGGGTTCAGGTTGACAAGGGATGGACTTGTGATGATAAATACTGAGTGTCAACTTGCTTAGATTGAGGGATACAAAGTATAAATCCTGGTTGTGTCTGTGTGGGTGTTGCCAAAAGAGCTTAACATTTGAGTCAGTGGGCTGGAGAAGGCAGATCCACCCTTAATCTGGTGGGCATGATCTAATCAACTTCCAGTGAATATAAAGCCGACAGAAAAATGAGAAAAGGAGAGATGGGCCTAGCTTCCTAGCCTACATTTTTCTCTTGTGCTGGATGCTTCCTGCCCTTGAATATCTGACTCCAAGTTCTTCACTTTTGATACTCAGACTGGCTCTCCTTCACCCTCAGCTTACAGAAAGCCTATTGTGGGACTCTGTGGAACCTGTGATATTGAAAACTGGTACAAGACAAGGATGCCCTCTCTCATTACTCCTATTCAACATAGTATTGGAAGTTCTGGCCAGGGCAGTCAGGCAAGAGAAAAAAAAAAAAAGCATATTCAAATAGGAAGAGAGGAAGTCAAACTGTCTCCATTTGCAGATGACATAATCCTATATCTAGAAAACCTCATTATATCAGCTCAAAAGCTTCTTAAGCTGATAAGCAACTTCAGCATCTCAGGATATAAAATCAGTGTGCAAAAATCATAAGCATTCCTATATACCAACAATAGACAATCAGGGAGCCAAATCATGAATGAATTCTCATTCACAATTGCTACAAGGAAGATAAAATACCTAGGAATATAGCTAATAAGGGAGAACTACAAACCACTACTCAAGGAAATAAGAGAGGACACAAAGGGAAAAGTGTTCCATGTTCGTGGATAAGAAGAATTAATATCTTGAAAATGGCCATACTTACCAAAGTAATTTATAGATTCAATACTATTCCCATCAAACTACCATTAAAATTCTTCACAGAATTAGAAAAAAACTACTTTAAAATTCATGTGGAACCAAAAAGAGCCCATAAAGCCAAGACAATTCTAAGCAGCAAGAACAAACCTGGAAGCATCATGCTACCTGACTTCAAACTATACTCCAAGGCTACAAAATCAAAATAGCATGGTACTGGTATAAGAAGAGACACATAGACCAATGGAACAGAATAGAGATCTCAGAAATAGGATCACACATCTACAACCATCTGGTATTTGACAAATTTGACCAAAAAAAAAAAAAAAAAGCAATAGGGAAAGAATTCTCTATTTAATACATCATCCTGGGAAAACTGGCTAATCATATGAATAAAATTGAAACTGAACCCCTTGCTCACAACTTATACAAAAATTAACTCAAGATGGATTAAAGACTTAAATGTAAAACCCGAAACTGTAAAAACCATAGAAGAAAATCTAAGCAATATCATTCAGAACATAGGCACAGGCAAAGATTTCATGACAAAAAACATCAAAAGCAATTGCAACAAATCAAAAATTGATGTATGGGATCTAATTAAACAAAAGAGTTTTTGCACAACAAAAGAAACTATCATCAGAGTGAACAGACAACCTATAGAATGGGATAAAATTTTCACAATCTGTCCATCTGACAAAGGTCTAATATTCAGAAACTACAAAGAACTTAAACAAATTTACAAGAAAAAAACAAACAATCCCATTAAAAAGTGGGCAAAGGATATGGACAGACATTTCTCAAAAGAAGACATTCATGTAGCCAACAAACATGAAAAAAATCAGCATCACTAATCATTAGAGAAATGCAAATCAAAACCACAATGAGATACCATCTCATGCCAGACAGAATAATGGCGATTATTAAAAACAAGAAACAACAGATTACGGTGAGGCTATGGAGAGATAGGAACACTTTTACACTGTTGGTGGAAATGTAAATTACTTCAACCATTGTAGAAGACAGTGTGGCAATTCCTCAAAAACTTAGAACCAGAAATTACATTTCAAAAGCAGGAATGGGGACAGGCCTTGCTTTAATTGATGTCAGAACATGTATAATCAAATCAGTATTGTATGGGCATGGGTATATGCAGCAGATAGTTCTAGCTGTCCACACAAATCCCTACTTTCTTACATGGTAACAAATTTATAGCTGGGCACGTGGATTCCTAGTAAAATTACCTTCCACAGCATTCCTTGCAATTCAACTTAACCATGTGACTATAATTCAGTTCTTTCCAATGAAATATTAGCAAAATTCAATGTTTCACTTCTCCATCAGGTACATAACACACTCAGGCAACTCTGCCTGTACTCAGATCAGTGTCTATAAGCAAGAACCTAGACATGGCAGAGATTTAGTTTACATGTGGAAAAAAAGAAGTGATGTGATTCTGAATAACAAGAAGGTTCAGATCTCTCATTCGAAACCAGATTATCCATATTGGAATTATTATGTGAGAGGAAAATACACTTTTGGGTGTAACATTTTATCAGTCTAACCTTACCTTAACCAAATGCATTGATTAGTCAAAACGGAGATTCCAGAAATATTCTTCTGAGATTTAAATATAAAAATAAGTTTTTATTCAATGGGGAGGAAAAAGGATGGTTTAATCAGCAAGTCATGCTGGCATAAATGTTATCCAACTTGGAGAAAATAAATATGGACCATTACTTTATACCATCTGCAGAAAGAAAAGAAATTTCCAGCGTAGTGAAGAACTAAAAGTGAAAAACAAAACAATAAAACTGAAAGATGATTTAGGACAAATAAATGGGCTTTACTTTAAGGAGAAGTTATTAACCAGATATACAAATATAGATTATAAAATTTTTATGTTTGATGAGGGTCAATAATAGCCAAATAAACTTTAAGGATTATTAACATAGACAAATGCAAATATGAAGATAAAATTGTAAAGATAAAGTAATAATACACTGAGGTGTTCACATTAGAAGGGTAAATTGGAATAATACAAAACTAAGAGAGCACATTGCAACAAAATTCCTCAGAAGTATTGTCAGTACTTGCTTTCCTCAATTCTGTCCCACTCTCTCAAAGTTCACCCCGGTATGGTTTTCCGGCAGCAGCACTCCACCATAAATGAATTCATAAGGGAAATTTCAACATTTTTCCTCCTACATTCAGAATGTACCCAAAATCCAACCATTTTTCATCCCTTTCTACCTTTGGTCTAGGATACTTTAGCTTATATGTCCAGTACTTTGCACTATTTTGTTGGATATTTGATCGAAGAATTAGGACAGAAGGATGGAGGACTGAAGCGTGGAAGAGGGGAAGGTCAATTCAAAAATGTTTTACTGAATGGATTATTTTTTAAGGACAATGTATAGTTTGATATTACAGTACTATCTGAAAAACCATACGAAATGCATCTCAGAACATCCCTCAGAAAATCCTCCCACTGTCTAGTCAAAGGTTTACTTACTGTACAGGGTGTGAATGTCTCTCTACTTAATAGTTGCATATACATAAGCAATAAATGAGTTATCACAATATCCCCTACAATAAAGTCAGCAGAGAAGCCTAAGATGGGAAGTGAAAGTAGACAGTATAATTCTGAGGCATGATGCTGATAGTAAGAACTGTATGAAAGTGGTTGAAGCCCTGTAAAAACCAAACTGGATTTTACAACCATGGCTGAAATAAGAGAACAATGAGGTTGAGATAATCTGAAGTTATAGATAGGAGGGGTCTGGTACAATGCACTCATGCATGCCATGAAATCTAATCTATCGTAAGTCCTATTTAAAGTGGTGAACAATTACAATTTTGTAAAATAATTTAAGGTAAGGTTGTTTACAAAATGAGCTACACTTCCCATTTTTGTAGCTTGTGGTAAGGTTATCATTCACATTTAGGATCTTTTTCCTCTGACCTATTCTAGATTTTTCTTACCTTTGGCAAGCCTTTTGGGAGCTTTATTGCCTGGTTTGATTATTTAGATTTTATACACCAAGATTTCAGTCTTGAGTGTTCTTGCCTTTCTCAGGACGAGATTGCCTGCATTGTCCATTCACTATAACCACTGGGAACAAAATAACCAAGTGATGCCTCTGTCTCTCCACAAGTTCTAGACAAACATTTCTAGTCCAACTTTTTAGAAGTAACACTAGATTTCTATGGTGTTCAGGGTCAAGCATCTCCATGAGTTTGGTAATTTATTGATTTGTCTCCTGGAAGAGTGCCATAAGGAGTTTGAAGTGGCCAAGTGGTATAGTTACTTTTTGGTGGAAGTCTTCCTCAACTAAGAACCAGAATCTCTAATCCAGCAGAGCCTAAGATTTCACTGGTGAAAAACACAAGTTCTTTAATTGTGTCACTGGGAGTGATGGTGAGAGAGACAAACTCTACTCCTATACTTTATATCCTTGGCTTCCCTATTGTAGCTATTATGGATCCAAAGCTCCCCAGTCTCACACAGTACCGTCACCAAGCTGACCCTTTTGCTGAGCTGTTAACACATAATGTTACTGTTGTATTAGGTTTGCTGTTTCTGGATAATGAAGAAGGATATATGGAAGTCCTTCGATAATGGTTCTGTCAGAGCACTGTGATAAGAGAGGAAGAACCTCTCTATACGTTTTTTTTGTTTGTTTTTTGCAAGTATCAATCCTGTCAGAACAAATTGCTGCAACCTCCAGGTGGAAAGGGATCAAATATAATCAATCTGTGTGTGCCACACAGTAGCTTGATAGTTTCATTGAGGAATATTGACATACTGAGAGCTCAGCATCACTTTCTGCTATCAGCAATGATGGTTAAGTAGCTAACTCTTATTGAGATAGAGCCTATGCTATTGGGCCCATAGATAGTCTCTGTCTTTGCCATCAAAGCCACTTTATACTTAAAAGTGTCTCAGCCACCACATTCCCGAATGCCTCACCAAACACCTATACACACAGTCACTGTACATTTCAACCAACCATGGGTTATTGTATTACCACTACATGCAAGGTTATTAGCACTACACTTCTATATATCTGGGGAGTAGGCAGTCAGGGTAGAAATGCAGAAGAAATAGGAGGAAAGTGAGAAGTGAAAGAAAAAGAAAATAGGTCCTGGAAAGATAATGAAGTATGATACATATCTTTCATGTCTGTTTAAATACACATCTATGTGTGCTCCCATGCATAGATATGTACTTATTTATATGCCATAATGAAAAGCAGTTATAATGAAATTGAATTAGAATTATGTGTCCTGACTTATAGAATTGCATGTGTTACACTAAGTGAAAATAGAAAATTGCAAAGTGATGTGTACGGTATGATTCTGCATTAGTAAAAAGAAATACAATATATGTATTTGTATAAAGAGGATTTTTTAATATACAAAAATCATTTTATATCGATTAACATAGTAGGAGAACAAGATAAGTACAGGGGCGGTAGAGAAGAGATGTTTAGCTCTGTCTTTATATCTTTTTCCTTCTCTTCTTTCATTTATTATACCGTAAGAAGGTGTTATTCTGTATTACCAATAATTCAATTTAAAAAGTAAAATGTAAATACATGTAAGTTTGGAAAAACATATAACAAAATGTCTAGATTGATTTTCTTAGGCTGAGTAAATATTTCAGGTTGTCTTCTTCAAAATTTGAAGGATGTTTAAAATTAAAGGATTTCTATAATTTTAAAATACAAAATAGTATACCAAATAAGGCAGTTGTGAATGTTGATCTTAACTCACGATGCATTTGAACATTCATGTTATCTAAATATAATTACAATTTTTCTTATTTCTACTGAAAGATTAGCAGCATCTTCCGTTCTAAAGGTTGAAGTAAAAGTGGCTCAAACACACAGTTCACTATGATATTTAGATGAACCTTTGCAATAAGTTTTAAAGTTTTGTTCTTATTCTGTCACCTATTTTAGAGCTCTGTTGAGAACAACTGTTCTTGTAGCAATTCAAGAGAAGCAGAGTTCAGGTAATCTCATCCTTTCCTCTGCCTCAAAGTGGTTAACCCTTTCACCTTTCTGTGCACACATTCCAGTCAGCACAAGGACACTTTTCATTACCTCCTAAAAACTACAACATCAGAATCTTTTGGATTTGTAGATAACCCTAAAATCATCATAAACGGACTTTGAGGCATCTGGTAATGCTCTCTCACAGAAATACTAATTGGAAGGAGGTGCTGGGCTTTTACACTTAAGCTCTATATGTATTTAAGGTTGACCAAGATATAAAGTGAAAAGAGAAGAGAAAGTTATCTGCTCGCATGCTCTCATTTCTATTGTGAGCTCCAAGAGAGAAATTCTCTAAAGAACAGCTGAAGAAGTTTTAGAGGCATTCTTCACTTGCTCCCTTCTGTAACACATTATGATAATAATTTAGGGGATGAAAATGTGTCTCAGATAGCTTGCTGGATTCTCTAAAAAAACAAGAAGGTGAAAACAGGAGAGAATATTAGTAGGCATGCACACATGTGTTAATACACACACATATGCACACACAAACATACACACAAAGTGAACATGGAAAGAAGAAAGGTGGGGGGTTGGACAGGACAATAGAAAAGGAGAGGGAGAGAGAGACAAAGAAAGAGAGAGAGAACAGTCTCACAAAGGAAGAGTAGGAAAGGAGGAGAAAATAAAATCAACAAAGTAGGTTTCATGCTTGTCTCAAATGAATATGTTCTTCACAGTCTTTATTAATTAGCTGAAGCACTATACAAGACCGATAGTACTGGATAAAGAAGCTAAAAGGCATATATCTTTGAATAATATTGACAGAGATGAAGGGAAATGAGTGAAAAGAGGAGAGTTCTGATCTGAAAATACATAGATGAGTACATGATGTAGATCCTGGATGACTTTAATATTGGAAAACAGAAAATGTGCAGTGCTCTCATGTAGTAGACGCTAAAAACATGCTGGTGAGCTACCTCTGTATTAGGCGGTAAGTTTGTGTCACGTATCTCCTATGAAGGGATATTTGTGGGATTATTTGCTTCCTAAAATCTTAGAAGAGCCAGCAGGCTCTATGAGGGACATTTTCTTACATTGTCTCCACAAAAAGTTTACTTGGGAAGCAAATGCTGAGTACTGTAATATCAGAAGGCAGCAGGATATATTTTCTCGAGTACATGGCCATTATGTAATTACTAAATTTAATATCATTGTATTTCAAATGTACACTAAATGTAATGCTTTTGAGAGAGAAAGAATATATACACTCAAAATTCTTTCAAGGAATTCAAATAATTCCTCCAAAATAATTTTAAAATGTATTTTTAGGTTTCATTACATTAAATGTTTAATTCATATACAACTTTGAAAATTAAAAAACTTATTTTGTTTCATAGATTTTGTGCTTTAATGAATTATATTACTATAGATATGTATCTTCTTTGCCATAGGGCATTAAAACTCTCAGTATTTTTATTGGTATTACATACTGACAATTACTTTACTCAGAAATATTCAATGATGTAAATATTTTAGCATAAATTTACATATTCATATCAAAATTGTTTCTAAGCATGATTAAATAGGTAACTTTTCTTTAAAGTTTACCCATATGTAGTCATCCATAACTCAGTTTTCTATGTAAATTACAAAGGCATACACCTTAGTTTCCAATTGCTTTTAACCTTTCCTACCACTTCTTTAATAGAAAGGAGAACACAGCATCCTACATATAGTATAAAGTATAACTCTAAAGCTATTGCTATGTGATATATCACACTAGAAAAAGGAACAGTTAATCTTTAACTGCTTTTACATAACACATTACTACAAAACTAGTTAAACTCTACCTTACCCAACTCCTCTATAACTAGTGCCCTCAAAAAGTTCATGCTTTCACACATCGTGCTTTGCAACTTCTCCACTGTGTCTGTAATTTTCATTTTATTTCTCTGCCTCTAGTTCCCCATTCTTTATGAATTCAGTAATTCATCTCTATAAACACATATTAAATTTCAGTGATAGAAATGTAGGCCTCAGGCATCAGAAGAAGTGCCTCTGAAAATCCTCTTTTCCATAAAAGCAATGAGAAAACTGGCTAAAATCAGCTTTTACAGAACTCTGGAAATTAACCAAAGGCTTGCAGCAATCCAAGGTGCATCATTAAAGAAAAATGGCAGAATCACAGTAAGAACAGTGAGCTTTGCCGTTTGACTGGCTTACGTCCGTCGCTACACCATCTTTACAGCAGCTTGGAAAACCAACAGCCTGCAGTCACAGTGAAAACCAAAAGCCTGGCAGCCACTGGAGGGGGCGGAAGTGGATTGAATCTCCTTGAAACCCCATACCCAGACAATTGTTCTTCCTTGATAAGTTTGGTAATTTTCCAGAAGATCTTATCTAGGAGGTGTTTATTTTACCTGACTCAGAGCTTGAGAAAATAGCCTTTTCTCTAGGAGCATGTCTCAACAACAAACAGTAGCAATTGTTTGCTATCATGACTAAGACAGCAGTGAGTAACAGCTAGGGCAAACAATAGGCAAACAAAATAATCTCAGAAATGTGGTAAGCAAGTTGTCTATATTTCAAAAGCTTTGACACATTTCTGGGGTATGGAAGGCCACTTATATAGGTAGGGTTATGCATATATTCAGGTCTTTGCACCTGATCTGTGCTTCCATTTCTCACTGACCTTGAAATTCAGCCTAGGCAGAAAAAGAAGGCTAAGTAAGAATTGCCAACTGCCTTCTTGAGTTTTAAAGAGATGATCCAAAATGCAGACACGGTACCTTAGGAAAGACTGGAAAAAGTATTGGTTCCGGGCATTAAAGAAAATCTCTGTTTAACTATTAGCTGATCAGTAAGCTAAGTAAAGACTCCCTTGTCCACACGATAAAGAATAAAGACATTAGAGAATTAGCTCAGAAAAAGTAACTAATCCAACAGTCATAATAATAAAACCTAAAGAGTAGAGATTATGTGATTTCCAGAACTCTGAAGACGTATGGTTCTCACCAAAAGTGTCCTTACCCAGAAATAAAAAGTAGTCACTTGAAAATACTGCTAAGAAAGCCCACATGTTGGATTTACTAAACAAAGACTTTAAAAATTAGCTATTTTTAATAAGGTGAAAGAACTAAAGAAAACCACATCTAAAGATTTAAAGAAAAATGTGAGAATGATGTCACACAAAACAGAGAATACAAATAGTGCTAGCAATTGTTTTTAAAAAAAACTATACAAAATTTATAATGTTGTATACTACAATAACTAAAGTGAAAAATTCACTAGAGGAGGCTTCAGCAGATTTGATCAGGCAGAAGTAAGAAAAAGCAAATGTAAAGACAGATCAATTAAAATGACTCAGTGTGAGGAAAAGAAAGCAAAGAATTATAATTATAACAAATAAATACATAAAAATAAATTAGGCTTCAGACACCTGTGGGATACCATCAAGCTTGTTATATGAATAACAAGAATTATAGAAGAGGAGGGAGAGAAATACATAAATGATATTTGAAAAAATAAGTGAAAAATTTCCAAATCTGAAGAAAAATACTAAATTATTTTGACTGGCTTATGCCCATTGCTACACTACATGCTGTCTACAAAGGGATACACATTAGATTCAAATAAATAGTTTGAAACTAGAAGATTGGAAAAGAATACCATACAATTAGTTGCCAAAAGATAGTAGGAGTGGTAACGTTAATAAACATAATAATCTCAACAAACATCAAGAAGAAAAATTCAAAGATGTTTACACCTAGACACGCTATACTCAAACTGTAGAAAGACTAAGACAAAGAGAGAATCTCAGAAGTAGCAAGAAAGAAACAATTCATCATCTACAAGGTAGCTATAATAAGAATAGCTGTTGATTTCTCAGTAGAAATAATGAAGCTGTGAAGACAATGGTATGCAAATTTAAAGTACTAAAAGAAAAGTCTGTCAAACAAGAATACTATTCTTCAAAAGTTAAGGATAAATTAAGGCATTTTTAGATAAACAAAACCTGAGAGTATTCACCCCAAGCAGATCTGCCTGATAAGAAATAATAAAGATAGTCTTTCAGGATGTAATGAAAGGATACTAGAGTAACTTGAATGAAGATACAGAAATTAAAACTACCAATAATAGTAACCACACAGATAAATATTAAATATCATTATAAATATATTTTTAGCACTGCATAAAGTAATAATTATAAACTTGTACTTATAAAAATGCAATGTATAAATATATAGCTTGTATGTCAATAAAATCACAAGTTTGGGGGAGAGCTATATAGAAGCAAATATTTCATATACAATTTCAATAAAGTTAGTATTGACATGAAATAGCTTGTAATAAATTAAGAGGTCAATTGCAACCCCAGAAAAGACACTGAGGATATAACTCCAAAATAATATGGTAAATCTGTAACAAGAGAATTAAAGTGGTATCTTATAAAATATCTAACTAGCACAAAAGAAGGAAATGATGTTGGAATAAAGAAATTAAGAAGACGTAAGACATATAATAGAAAAATATAAGGTATAAAGTTTACCTTATCATTAATTACATTAAATAAATTAAACCTGTAAATAAATTAAACCTTCAATCAAAAGGCAGAGATTGGCAAGATGGGTTTACAAAATTTTTACCCAACTACATGCTGTCTACAAAGGGATACACATTAGATTCAAAGAAATAGTTTGAAACTAGAATGTTGGAAAAGAATAACATACAATTAGTTGCCAAAAGATAGCAGGAGTGGTAACGCTAATATCAGACAAAATAGACTTTATAAGAAAAATTTTTACTAGAGACAAGTGAAGACATTTTATAAGGATAAAATATCAACCCATCAAGAAGATACAACAGTTATAAATGTATTTGTGGGTATAACAGAGCCCCAAAATTTATGAAACATAAACAGAATTAAAGAGAAAAATATATATCTCATTAGTAGTTGAAAACTTTAATACTTCATTTTCAAAAGTGGATAGAACAACTAGGAAGGACAACAAGGAATAGAAGGCTTGAATTATAAAGTAATCTGAGTATAGCTGATGGACATCCATAGAACACTATACTCAAGAATAACAGGATACATGTTTCTTCTCAATTACAAATAAAATATTTTGCAGGATAGACCGTATTGAAAATGCCATAAAACAAGTTAAATGAATTTAAGAGGGTCAAAATCACACAAAAGTGTGATTTTCTGATCATAATAAAATGAAATTAGAAATAAATAACAAAAGGAAATTACAGATATTCATAAATGTGTGGAAATTAAGTAACACACACCTAAACAACAAATGGGCAGAAAAGGAAACCACAAATTACAATTAAGAAATATGTTGATGTAAATTAAAGAATATATAACATAACCAAACTTATGAGATGCTGTAACAGCATTACTTAGAAACAAATTTATAGGTGCAAACACTTACTAAAAAAGATCTTAAATCATTAACCTAACTTTCCACCTTAAGGCATTAGAAAATGTGTAAACTAAATCTGAAACAAGAAAAATGATGAGGATTATACAGATCAGGGGAGATATAAATAAAATGTAGAAAAACAGTAGTTTACCTGGACCAACTAAAAAAAAATTACTCTTTTGCAAAATCTGGGATGAAAACTTGAAGATCACTAAAAAGATTAGAGACATCAAAAAGATGAAAAAACTATAAAAAATGTATAATAAAAAGTTATATAATCTAAATGAAATGGAAATTTTTTTGAAAGATTAAAAACTACCTCACTAACTGAAGAAGGAGTAGGAAATCTGAATAAATCTATAACATAACAAAGATATGGAACTGATCATCAAAATCTTTCTACAAATAAAAGCCTAGGACTCAGTGGCTTCACTGGTAAATTCTACCAAGCATTTAAATAATAACTAACAAATATTCTTTTGAAACTCTTTCCAAAATAGAAGCAGCAATTAGTTATATACATAATGAAAAATTTATTGTGAATTATTATGCAGTCATTAAAACTATCTTTACCACGATATGTAACTATAAATGTATATATATCTGCACATTTTATTTACATATGTATATGTATGTTTGTATAATGTATATGTGTGTATATTTACACACACACATACATATACACACATACACATACACACACAATTATGTGTGTGTATATATATAACTTTTTTTGTGTGAGTATAAATTAGAAAGATAAAAGTAGCCATTTGTGTGGTGAAATTCCACTACCATTTTAAAAGATTATATATATATGCATGTTCGTATTCATATGTACAAATAATAACGGTAAAAATATAAATATCACAGTGGTTATTGGATCATACATTATTTGCATTTTTCCTTCTTTGTGTTTGTCAATATATTCTAACTTTTGTAAAGTGAACATAGATTAGTTCTAAGTAAAACCTCAATAAAAGTAAAAGAGGCAGTAAAATATAAAAAAGACTATTGAGGTAAAATACTTCATGATTTACTAATGGAGAAACATAAAATTAAGGGTTATAAATGTTACTACTAATAAAATTAAGTTTATTTTGCATGGTGGTAATGTATTAAGAGTACCATCTTTGTTAACACCGAGCAAATAGCCTGTAAGTTATTTCTATACATAAAAATTTACATTTTCAAGTATAACTGACTAGTTTGACATAGAAAACCAAGTCAAGATAAAAGAATCAAATTCAACTCAAAATTAGATTGTTTTCTAAAAATAAATTGATTTCACTTTAAATAATGATTCTTCTTTAATTTCTGTTACTGCTTTTCTCATCTTCGTTACAAAGGGTCTAGGTTAGGAGTTGGGTGGACCTGAGTAGCAATAAAACATGTCTCGGTCAGGCGCGGTGGCTCACGCCTGTAATCCCAGCACTTTGGGAGGCTGAGGCAGGCAGATCACGAGGTCAGGAGATGAGACCATCCTGGCTAACACAGTGAAACCCTGTCTCTACTAAAAATAAAAAATAAAAAATTAGCCAGGCGTGGTGGCGGATGCTTGTAGTCCCAGCTACTCGGGAGGCTGGGGTAGGAGAATGGAGTGAACCCAGGAGGATGAGCTTGCAGTGAGCCGAGATTGCGCCACCACTCTCCAGCCTGAGCAACAGAGCGAGACTCTGTCTCAGAAAAACAAAACAAAACAAAAACAAAACAAAACAAAACAAACAAAAACCATGTCTGATTTGCCATTTCAATCTGCATGTGCTGCAATGGAACCTCTGTTCCTCCAGACTCATGTGACACATGAGTGAATCTGAATCAGGGCCAGGGAAGGTAGAGTAATGTGAGAGAACAACTGTGAAAATCCATGCAATTGTTTTATGGGAAAAATTTCAGTGAGGAAATGTCTCCTTGCATCTCCTTTCTTACTCATTTTTCTCAAAGAAATCATATGTATTTCTATAAGTACTCTTCTGTCCGGCAAATCTCATGTATTAGTCAGGGTTCTCCAGAGAAACAGAATCAACAGGAGACACATGATAGATCTATCAAATGATTTATTTATAAGAAATTATCACATAATTATGGAGACTCAAAAGTCTCAAGATCCGCTAATTGGTAAGCTGGAGACTCAGGAGGGCAGATGTAGTTCTAGACCAAGTCTGAAGGCCTGAAAGCCTGGAGAGCCAATGGTATAAGAGCCAGTCTGAAAACCTGCAGACCCAAGAAGAGCCAATCTTTTACTTCAAGTCTAAAGGCAAGAAAAGACAGATATCCAAGCTCATGCACTCAGGCAGGAGGAATTTCCTCTTACTTGTGGGAGGGTCAGTTTTTAAATTCTATGTGAACCTTCAACTGATTGTATAAAGGCTGCCCACATTAAATAAGGCAAATTGCTTTATTCAGTCTACTACTTCAAGTGTTAATCTCATCAAAAAGCACCGTCAAAGACAGAATAATGTTTGACCAATTATCTGGGCACCCAATGGCCCAGTCAAGTTTGCATATAAAATAAACAATCATATGTACTGATTTCCATCGTTGCCTTAAAACGTTTATTTTTCAAGGATATGGATTCATTTCTACATAAATTTACTCCACCAGCATTTACTGATCACCTACTCTGAGAAATCACTGTCTAAACTCTGCCGATGCAGTTCTGAGGAGGATACACTTCTGTCTTCAGAAAATGCTGATGGAAATAATTTTTATGAACAGTAATGATAAAAGGAGATAAACAAAAACAGAATCAATGTGTGCCAAGTGACAGGAGTAGGTACCAAATATGTTTATAAGAAGTAGAAGACCAAGTGTGCTGAAGTATAGGATACCAAAAAGAAGTAGAGAGAATATGACAGTGAAGAGAGATTTAGAATATCTTAGTCATTAAGTCGTTTGCTTTTATTATTATTAACAACGGAGAACTATTGACAGCTTTAGTGAGCATGGGCTTGATTAAACAATGGGAACTATTAATGGGTTGTTGTGTATAAAAGACTTCACAGGGGAAATAGTGGAGAGAGGTAAACTAACTAGAGGGCTAATGTCATAGATCAAATGAGAGGTAGTAAGTGGTTTAAAAAGCTCCAGTATTTGGCAAGAATGGATATTACTAGGTAAAATTAAGAAGTCATAACAATGTATTTTTTAATAGTAGGTGTGAGAGCGAAGGTTCAACTGTAATGTTTAAGTTACTGGGAGAAGAGAACTATTATCCTGAAACAAGGAAGTCATTATGGGTACCTACTGAATTGAGGACATAATATTTATTCTGAGCCATATTAAGTTCATTGTGCTAGTAACATACACAGGTAGACATGTAGTCTGCCTTGCAGGTGGTAATCTTTACTATTCTGTGACTTTGGTAGTCTATCTATGTGCACTTGTAAATTAGCTTTATACATGAATCCTATTCCTCATTTCCATGGCACAAACTGCCTATCTTTTCCTCAGCTTTCTTCTTTCTTCTTTCTAAAGCCTTAGAAGACATTACCAACTAGCCCACGTCAGTAAATGATAATAGACTTGCACTGCTCCACCAGCACCAACACGGTTGCTTTTTAATGGAGGATTTCTGCATACACAATTCCTCTGTTTCAAAAGGTTGATCTCTCAGGATTTAATTTAGATAATCAGAAATTGTTAACAAGGAAAGTAATTGGGGCATAGGGTATTAGAGTGGTCTCTCAATGCCTATTGTACTATATAGGATTAACCACTGTTTGATTTACCTAGGTGCAATCCTTGTCATCATAAAGTTGACTCTAAGCTACACAAAAAAAGATGCATATTTTAGGACTGTTTTGTTAAAAGTCCAATTTATATTTTTGTAATAAATCAACTTATTATCTCAGAAGCCTGAAATAATTTCATTGACTCCTGTTTATATTATGAATCAGCCCATTAATTAAGTCCTAATCCTAAGTGTAGAAAGACAGATTTATTTTGTTTAAAAAATTGTATGCACAGCATTAATTCAATTTTGTAAAAACTGTGCATGCATATATATTTGGAAAGATGTCCAAAGAAATATTAAAATTGGTAACCTCTGAGCAGTAAGATTAAATGTGATTTCAAATTTATTCTTTATCCTTTGTTGTATTGTTCAAATTATCCATAATGAACATGTATTACTTTTATAATCTGAAAAAAATTTCAGAGAAAGTAAAAGGGTTATTCATCACATAATACATTTATGGAGTAGAATTCACTTGGCCTTAAAGGCATACAAAATTCCTACCCCAAAGACAGCCGGGAAGGAAACGTATCAGTGCCAACACAGCAACCTCAGACTTCTGTGTAGATTGGGGCCATTGTGCAGTAGCATTACCCTCACAACGACCTGCTCAGTCTCTTGTGGCAACTATTGAATTCTGACTGAGGCCACTCCTGTTCATTCTCTTGCCTACTAGCGTAAGTCACTTGGTTGGGCACGGCTTAATTCTTGACTATGGATTTCGTGAACTCCTCTTATAAAATGGTACAATTACTGCAGGTCATGAACATCAAATGCCACTAACACTTCCAGCTGTGACCACGGAATAGCCTCCCAACAGAAGTACTGCAACATGGTAATAATAACATCCCAGCTGTAGCCACAATCACCGAAATCACTGACAGTGTCAATAATGTATAAAACCCCATGGAAACTCAACTGTACTTGCCAAAAGGCATTCATCAATTTCACTGCCTTTTATCTACCATTTAATATGGTCTGGTTTTAGTGTTAGGGTTTTTAAAATAAATGACTAGGGTAAATAGGCCCTGGCTGAATTGCTCACTATCTGCTGTGAATTGCTTCTCTAAATGTTGAGGACGTGAAGTTCAGCCTTAACCACTCAAGTACATTCTGTATCCACTACATGTTAGGAGATGGGATGTGAGCAAAGAGAGTTGAGTATCCAGAGAGGTGAAATTTACTAAGCCCCTTTACAGCTTAAGTTCATTTAAAACATTGTCAAGGACATGGTGAAAATACAGGAGAGGGAACCGCTTTGATTTCTCAGAAGCCACTCAGCTTTTAGGAAGATCTAAGATAGTGAAAATGTGGGAAGACTGAAGAGAAAAGGTCTATTTAACTGATGCTAGGAACAATAAACTGTAACAATCATTATACCTTACAATAGTGTTTTCCTGTATTTGCTCAAATACTCTGCAGAGGAGATAAAACAATTGCTTGTAACATTTGAGCAAACTTAAATTACTTTAACTGCGGATAGGAAAAACTAAAACAGAAATCAAAGAAAGAATTGTTTGTTGTATAAAACAATTATTGACTATCATATTCTTTTAATATGCTGGTCATTATTGTTATTGTAACTTGAACTTGTATGGTTATTTAGCTTGTCATAGCTCTTTCAAATATATTACTCCATTGGTAATTCACCAAAATTCTGCTAACTTTTATTATCCCCATGTATTACATATAGTAATACAGATCTCAGAGAGGTTAAAATATGTGTGGCATCATGTGGCTTGTTAGAAAGCAAAATGAACACGAGAACATTGATATTCTGTCACATCAGCTGCTCTCATTTCAAAATTCTACCTCTCCTTGACTATGTGCTCTTTGTTGTAGATAAATACCTATCAAACTTCAGAAAATCTGTATTTTGTAGTCTCATGTTTTAGGATGTGAATGCCTTCTAATAATTTTCTCTTCTCTGAGCAGAAGAGTATAACTCTGGGCTAAGCAGGACAAATCTCCCAAGAGCCAGGTAAAGTCCCTTCCAAAGTGGCAGAAAATAAGAAATAAAGGATATATATACATCCTGCTGACAGGTCTGGAAAAGAAAAAAAAAAAGAATATATAAAAAGAAACTATAGTGAACATATAGGTGGTTTGACCATGTTTTTATATTTTTTCATTTGTTATTTTTTGGTAAATATTTACTAATCAGTTTGAATAATAATTTAATAATTACTTTGTCAATGTTGAGGATTTAATGGAGAGCAAGGTAGATCTGGGCACAGCTCTAGCTTCACAATTTAGAAGAGATATAAATATAAATGTACACATAAATATATGTGAACAATAAATATATCAAATTTGACAAGTTCTATGAAGAAAACTAGATTTAATGATGAAGTTAAAAAGAATAACTTTGATAAGATAGTCAAATAATACATCTGTGAAAAGATGGCATTTAAGCCACAATAAAATATATTTATTTACCTGAGTAATGAATGGAGCCCTAACAAGGTAGAAAATAAATTTCTAATGCAAGTATAAGTGATTTTCCAATACTGAAAGTAACCTAGATACAGTACAAAGTTTTGAAAAGTCTGTTATGAAAACTAAAATTACTTGATCAAAATGCTCTACTGAGATATTATGAATGAAGGGATAAATTCTGCTGAATGTGAGATTGCCTGAATGTGAAGAGGTGAAAAAACAGAAACAGTATCATTGTACCCCTTTTAACAGCCTCCACTGCCAATGCATGGGACTAAAACTGTATTTCAGTTGAAAGCTTTGTATGTTACTTTCATCCTGGAGATATTATTATGCAGCCTTTCAAATGTGGTACTCTTTGGTGTATTGTGTCTTAAAAAGCCGTCAGGTTGAATATACAATATATTCCAAAATGGAAGATAATTATGACTTATTCCCTTGTGAGTGTGATACTTGTCCCTAAATTGTTAATAACCAAAGAGATAAAGTTGTTCATTATTTTAAAATTCAGCAATTTTTTCAATGTACAAATATTCATTTAAATGAATAACCTAATACTTGATGTGATTTAGTTAGAGAAACTTCTGTTATAAAGTTTTAAATATGCCATATCCTAGAACCACAAATCTAAAGCTGATATGAGCTAGGCTGATTATATTATCCATTTTCCTTAATATTTTTATGTTATTTGTTTTCTTTTTTTTTTTTTTTTTTTTTTTTTTGAGACGGAGTCTGGCTCTGTCGCCCAGGCTGGAGTGCAGTGGCCGGATCTCAGCTCACTGCAAGCTCCGCCTCCCGGGTTTACGCCATTCTCCTGCCTCAGCCTCCCGAGTAGCTGGGACTACAGGCGCCCGCCACCTCGCCCGGCTAGTTTTTTTGTATTTTTAGTAGAGACGGGGTTTCACCGTGTTCGCCAGGATGGTCTCGATCTCCTGACCTCGTGATCCGCCCGTCTCGGCCTCCCAAAGTGCTGGGATTACAGGCTTGAGCCACCGCGCCCGGCCTGTTATTTGTTTTCTTATAGCAAATTTTATTATACTATCCAACATTAAGCCCTGATCACTGTCTGACCAACATGGCAGATTCCAATATCTGAAATAAGTCAGAAAGTTGTTTCTTATTGGAGTTGTGCAAAGATGAAAAGGCTGTCTTGCAAAGTTGAGATTTTCCACCCTAGATGTTTTCATGTAAAGAATGAATACTCATACATCAGGGAATGAAGGTTATATTTTTCATGCTTTGAAATGTTTTCCATAATCCTAGGACCTAAGATGACTCTATCTGAACTTATGACACCAGTTGGAAAAAGAAATAATGAGTTCAATCAAATACTTTGAACCACTTTTGAACACCTTGCTGATGTAAATTTTATCCACAAAATTCAATTAAGTAAATAGGATATTTTAATTAATAAAGAATATGATAGACTAAATAAATCTCATTTTTAATTGTTTGTAATAACAAGTACATGCATTTGCTTCTAAGCTAAGGTATGCCGAACAATCAAGAGTGAAGATCTTGGTATGCTAAAAAGCAAAAAGATTGGCAGTAGGAAGCTTAGTTTATTTTTACCTCTACAATTTATTAGCTCTGCAATATTGTACATTTCATTAACCTCTCTGTGCCTCACTTTCTGTACCTAGATAGGAGTTGAAGTTGAAGGATTTCTAAATTTTTTATAACAATGTGATTCTCCAAGGAAGAGTATAGTTCCTTAATAATAAGCAAAAATGCCGGCCGTGGTGGCTCATGCCTGAAATCCTAGCACTTTGGAGGCCAAGGCGGGCGAATCATCCGAGGTAAGGGGTTCAGGACCCCTTGACCAACATGGAGAAGCACAGTCTCTACTAAAAATACAAAAATTAGCCAGACGTGGTGGCGCGTGCCTGTAATCCCAGCTACTTGGGAGGCTGAGGCAGGAGAATCACTTGAACCCAGGAGTCAGAGGTTGCAGTGAGCCGAGATAGCGCCACTGCACTCCAGCCTGGAAGGCAGAATGAGACTCCGTCTCAATAATAATAATAATTAATAATAACAAGAAGAAGAAGAGGAAGAAAGAAAGAAAAAAACCCTACTGTGTATGTCATTTTCACCTTGATTTGATTTGATTTCTCTGCTCATAGATTGAAATGCTTTAATTTGTGAGTATGTTATACTGGTTAGGGATGTGGATTCTGCAGACTCCCTGGGGTTGAATCCTTGCTCTCTCATGAAATAGATGTGTAATCTAGTATGTTTTTAAAATTTCTCTACACCTCAGTTGTCTGATCTGTAGGGGATAATGATAGAATACATACATTTTCATGGGGACTGAATTTGCACATGTAAAAATGCTTCAATGGCTTCTGACATATAGTAAGCATTCAATAAATATCAGCTATATTTATCTTGTTCAATATTTTATTCATTTTACCTTTGACCTCGTTTTGGGATAAGAACAATATAAAAATGGAGTTAAAAGTCTGTGTCTTCTTAAAAGCATTACCCTACATTAATGTGCCTGTATAGAAGAGATGATAGCTGTATATAAAAAGAGTTTTAGGATACTTTTCAAACTAAAAGCATTTCAACAGGTAGAATTGTAAAAGTTGATTGTCTATGCTTCACTCTGTGATTTTTTTTAATACAAAAATTTGACTTTTCTTCTTTGATTCATATAATAGACTTTCTTAATTTTGAATATATACCCAGAAATGAACTTAGACATACAGTATAAAGTATATATAAAATATAACAGGAAATACTGCCTAGAAATAACAGCTCTACATATTGATCTAAATTTGAATCAATCATCGTTTCAGGTTTTATAATTGCTAATGAAAAAGAGGATTTTTCCAAAAGCCACGACTTAGAAACAACTTCAAATTGTTTTCCCTGATCACATGCCACAGTTTCCACAAATACCACATGATTAAATCCTTTAAATAATGCAGCACTTTTGGGTATCTAAAATAAATGCATGAAAGTGGCAACTTTGTCCAAACACCTTAAACATGTCTTTTTTTATTCTTGCTTTCTTTTCTGATCTGGATCTGGCTGCCAGTGCACATGAAAGAAATTACAAAAGCTTCTCAGTCACTGCGACTCAGGTTCCTTTTGCACTACAGCATTTGTCATTGCCAAAACAGCAGAGTTTAATTAAGTGTTGTGAGCAGCCTAGTGAGAAACACACTTTAAATTAAACCTCTGTACATGCAGCTATTGGTTCTTTACCTCCTGAACAATCAGCGGGGTGTTAGGCATAAATTCCGTCTCTCAAGGGAAACGTAGCTCCACGCACCTCTAGCAATTCATAAATGATCCTGCTTTCTCAGAACCATATCTTATTAAAGCACATTTAATTATTTCTAAGTTTTAAACACCGATAGATGAAGGCGATAATTAATGTGCCTACCACTAAACATTTTATTTACTCTTGATATATTAATGGTATTATCAAGAAAATATGCTACAGTTTCAGGTTTAACAAAATTACATGGCAAATTATCTTTTGATGCATCAAGCAATCGGTAATACAGTGGAATAAATTATTTTAACACCTCAGTAGTAATGGATGAGTAAAAGAAAGTAAACATTTTAATTTTCAGAATGTTTTTGCAATTACACATTTCAGAAGACAGTTAAATCAATGATCCAAGTGTTTGGAATTTTAGAAACAGAAACAAAAACAATTTAGAAGGGTAACTTGTGGGCTTTGGGTTTCTTACATGTAAGAGATGTATCAATGTAACTGATCTCATCACAGCAAAGTTCTGGTACAAGGTTTGGATGAAAAAAATACTGTTTCTGAAAATTATATTTTGATGTGCTCAGTCACACAAACTTTCAAATTTATATTTTTGCTTACGATAAAAAAGTTAGCATGCACATTTTACATACATTTGACTAAATACAGTCTCATAAAATAATGGTGATTTTTTTTCTAAACTGGACAATCTATCAGTGCAAGTGAACAGTCAGGATAGATGACTAAATTCATAAAATATTCTTGACTTGTTCAACAACACCATGGGGCAATTTCACACTCTGAAGGACATTCTCAGTGCAGGCCTTCTACACAAAGATACAGAAAAGATTAAAAGATGATCTATTATTCACTAGAATTAGGCACGTGTATTTCTCCTCCATTAATCTGGCTCCTCTAACTTCCATGTTTGGTAAATTTCAATAAAGTTGATGCTGCTATGTGCTGTCCATTGATTTGGAAGTTCTTGCCTAGAACTTTTGAAACGAAGGAAAAAATGAAAAGATAATAACAATATTATTTTTCATACACTTATTTATCGATATTTTTACCTAGAAGACTCATCTCCAAAATCGCTGTTGACACTGTGATTTTAGTCTTTTCATTCTGTGAAACTTACAAGTAGGTAAAGTAGATTTCGGTGATTATCCTTAAATATGCAAGAGATACACAAACACACTAGTACTCATTTGAAACTAATTTGAAGTCTAAAATATTTCTGGATTAAAGTACCTTGAAGGATATTAATTGACTTAATTTCATATAATTTATCTTAGAAACCTGTAGTTGTTAATTAAAATTAATTGGTTCATATGTGTTGTTTTACTTTTTGATAAGGGCTTCAAAGAGAATATGTGTGTTTAATTATTTTAGGAATGTATCCTAGATGCTAATAATTTACGCAGTTCTTGTAAAATAGTTAATGACTACTGACATCAATAGATCTGAATGAATTGATAACTTCACATTTTTCTATTTATGTATCATTTCTCCAGAGTCCTCTCAATGCTGTACATGCAGTCCCCCCACATGGCTATTTATCTTTTCTTCCACTTTCTTTACATTCTCCATTTCCTCCACTTTGTTTATTCTCCAGTATTCTCACTCTTATTGCAATTGAGAATAGCAGTGAAAAACAAAGCCATAGCACAAAAATCTG
This sequence comes from Chlorocebus sabaeus, assembly GCF_047675955.1. Taxonomy (NCBI): domain Eukaryota; kingdom Metazoa; phylum Chordata; class Mammalia; order Primates; family Cercopithecidae; genus Chlorocebus; species Chlorocebus sabaeus. Next base: position 42,846,502 of record NC_132913.1, read on the forward strand.
GTTTGGAACACACAAAGTTAAAGTTGCTATATAAGAAAAAGGGTAATTTAGGGAAGTTGTAGGTCAATTTGTTTAATCAATGGCAACCTCTGCTTGAAAATATTTTCCTTTCACATTCCTAAATTATTTCACTTGTTGGTTTTACACATTTCACCAATGAGAGATTAATTTGTTTTAATAAGCACTCTCTTTAAAAATGAAAATACCTTTGGGAGCGCTTAGTGACTAATACTTCTTACCTTAATATGAATAGGTTCAATTATGCTGTGTCCCTCTAACCTTCTAGCTGGTATCTGCTGCCCTGAAAGAATGGGGGTTTGGGTGGTAAAAAAGACATAGTCATTAATTCTAAAGCTTATCATGGTTTGAAGAATAAGTTATGGAGGAGGGGAGAGAAGGTGTTTCCTGTCATTGTGCCCAAGAGCTAAGATTCCAAGCTAGATTTTCTTGGTTTGGATTCCAGATCTACCACATTAATTGTGTAGGAGTGGACAATTTAATTAGCTGAAAGTGTCCTAGGTAAAATAGGGATAATAATACTATTGCCCATTTCATAAGGTTGTTTTGAACATTAAATGAGTATAAAATGGGTATACAATTCTCAGCACAAAGAAAATTTTTAAAAATGATAGCCTATTCTATTTTACCTTTTTGGTGAGAAAATTATCAGGCAATCAAACATTAACATTCTTAAGTCAGATGAAATAAAGATTTTTTAAAATGCTTATCATTTGAGTTCTTCTCCAGCCTAGCTTTTAATGCAAAATTACAAACGTTCCATGGCAAAGCCTCAGCCTAGGCTCATTCTGCAATTGCTTTTGCATTCAGCCTCAAGTAATTTGGTGTTTCTTCCTTCCTATTACTGCATTAGCTCCATCTCTTGCCTCAAGCCTGGTTTTTCCTTTTTATATTATGTGCCTTAAGGAATCTCTCAGTTCCAGTGTTGGACACTGACAGTAGAGTTGGCAAAAGCTGCAGCCGGGGCATAGAGATCAGATGAGTTTAGAATTGAAAGGAGTTAGAAGGTTAGAGAAATTCAGGGCTCAAAATAGAAAATTTCAAGAACCAGGACCTGAAATCAGTAATCTGCGGTCTTTCTGTCTCAAAGATAGTGCTAAAGTATTTAGGGTAGCTGGACTACATGGATACATATGAGCCAAGCTTAAGCCCTAATCCAAACTTTGAAAAATATACAATCGTTCAAAACAAATAATGTGCTAATAAAATTTTAGTATACAATTTACTTCTGAGAAGTGCTATAATTTAAAGGATAAAGTCCTAAATATCAATTTTGGAAAAATTGGTTTAATGTTATAACATAGAACAGAAAGGACAATAAAGTAGGGCAATGGGGAGATGAGGAAATAAATGAGTAAGGTCCTGTAAGTTGTCATTTTCAACCAAGAGTCAGTCTAACAAATCAGAAACTATTGTTTAATATTCTGCATTGGCCGGGCGCGGTGGCTCATACCTATAATCTTAACGCTTGGGAGGCCAAGGTGGGTGGATCATCTGAGGTCAGGAGTTCGTGACCAACCTTGCCACTGTAATGAAACCCTGTCTCTACTAAAAACACAAAAATTAGCTGGGCGTGGTGGTAGGCACCTGTCATCCCAGCTAGTCCGGAGACTGAGGAAGGAGAATCCTGTGAACTCGGGAGGAGGAGCTTGCAGTGAGCTGAGATCGCGCCATTGCCCAGCCTGGGAGATAGAGAGAGACTCCATCTCAAAACAAAAACAAACAAACAAACAAACAAAAAAAACAAAACAAAATTCTACATCATAATTTTCAATAGCTTCAACTTTCTAGCCATTCATTGTATGAAATCCTCTAACAAAAAAATATTCTGATAAAAATTTTCTTTCTTTTCTTTCCAATATTCCTTTATTATTACGATTTTAGGTAAAAAGTTATTTGAAGCCATTGAAATAAGTTATTTGATATAAGAAAAAAGAAGAAAGTAAAGTATAATGGCCACCTCTTGATCTTGCTACATGATACCCACTCCCTGGAGTAACCAACGATAAGAGATGGATGAAATCTATCCACACAAATCACTGTATTTACAAAACTTATACAAACAAATTTATATTCAAAATGTTTTAGTAAAAATTAAACTTTAATACTTTTCTTTTTACTCTGCAATTTGCTTTAAGAAATTACTACATATTTCATGGACATTGTGTTAGATTATTGCACATGCTCTTCTTTCATGCATAGGGCTTTAACAAAATTTATTCAAATATTTTTCCTTTTTAAAAAAACATTCAAAATGATTTCAGTTGGGAGCACTTCAAATCCCCCCCCCCAAATTATTTGTTTTATTTGTATAGGAGAGATGTTCTAAAGGTGTTAAAAAAAACTACTGCCATTTTCAGTTGAGATAGATACTATCACTTCAGCTTTGTAAAAGTTTGGAACAATTCATATTCTCTCTAATAGAATAGGGAGTTTCCAATTCCTCACACTATTCCCAAGTCTGGCTTTGAAACAGTAGTTAAGGCAGCTTCTATTAACTGATCTAAGTATATCAAAGGATATATTAAACAGTTCTGCTGAACTCATTGCCATGCAATATGTGGCTTTGCTTGGAAATATAAACAAATTTCTGAAGTATTTTAATTTATCTAACTCTAGAGAGAAAACAAAAACACTCATCTACTGAATGTCCCTGGAATGAGATAACTAGTGAGACAAGAGGGAATCAGGACAAAAAGTGGCTTTAGGGATTCTAATATTCTTTCATAATGTGCGCTCTTAAAATAATTCAAACCACATGCAACATAAATAAATTGTTTCAGCAGTGTCTTATTTTTTCTAAGTCCCTCCAAATTGTAAAGAAATACTAAAATTTATGTACCTTATCCATATTATCAAAATGGCTATCTCGATGAGTACACAACAACACCGAGAGAGGGTTTTATAATACACCTAACCATTCATTATTTTTCTTTTTCATCACAGAGGGGAAAAAACATGGTAAGAATTGTATATGTTCTACTTACACTAATTATCAAGAAGAAAATTTTACTTCTGTAAAATGGGGATGTTAATATTAACCTACACTTTTAATACTTGAACTAATTAATGATCACTAAAAATACAGTGTCATGTGTAAACTATTTAATTTTGTAAAAGGATTACATCTAATATAACTGCAATGAAAATGTCTGAGCAAATTATATTTTTCCATAATATTGCCCTTATGCAGTACAAATGTATAATTGTAAATTCTTATCAAAAAGAAAATTATAACTATCTCTCTGGGCCATATGAATTTTGACCATATAAGTTACTTAGTTGCTATTATGCTATATATTTAATGTTTATATTTAGGATTGCTCTACAAAAACAAATGCTATCACTCATCACACATTAACAATTTTTAGCATTTTGAAAAATTATATTTAAAATCTATGAAAATATTCACATATTTTTCAAAAAGTTGTATGTGCATATATGTTTTTAATTAAATGTATAATATATAATATGTGTCATATATACATATTAGATTTTAATTACATTATGATAAATGATTATTTAATAAATACATATTAAGAACCATTAGGTATATGTCCCTGGATCAGAGAACTGAATGAAACATGCTCTTTTTGTTCAAAGAACATACTTTCTAAGAAAACATGTAAAAATAATTTTAATAAAATATGAAAATTGCTCTGATAGATGTATGATAGAATAGTTTCATTAATGGCTTCATTCTTTACCTTTCTCTGAATCCACATGACTTAGGAATTTTCTCCTTGAAGGTGCAGTACATTTCCTCAACTCATGTGACTTGTTTCATCAATTGGATGAGGTAGAGGTGACAGTGTGTCATTTCTGAACCTAGGTTTTAAGAAGTTGTGGATATTTTTACTTGTCCTCATTTGCACCTCTACTATTATCATAAAGACACATTAAGGCTAACCTACTGTTAGATGATGTGGCAAGAAATAGCAGAAGAATCTTACTAGTTTTTTCAGCTGATACCAGCCCACATTCCCTAACTACCATCTGACATGCAGAGACAGGAACAAATCCAGCCAAGATCAGCAAAGCCGTCTTGATACCCTAATTAATTATTGTTGCCATTGAGGTTTTGTATTTGTTACACAGCATTATTATGACAATGAGTAGCTTATATAATGCTTAGAGAATGATTAAATATTCCTATGTTAGTTGGGGTAAGAGGATAAAAATGAAATCACAAGGTAGATTAGGGAAAAGACAAGGCATTTCAAGTATTATGTACAATATGTCTAAATCCATGACAGTACCTTATGACTTATTGAGGGACAGGTAAACAGTTTCTTCTTGCATTGAGTATTTGGAGATGAAGGCTAGACTTATAGAAATTAAAAAAAACATAGACATTTAGATCATCATTCAATATGATATAACAAATAAAAAAATCAAGAATGAGAGAAGTAACCAGATTTTAATTTTAGAAAGATCAGATTATTATTACATGAAATGCAATTGAAAATAGGAGAACTTCATAAGCCTCTATATTATTCCTCTCTATATAGGCAACAGTAGAGATAGAGAAGCAAACAGATGTAAGATATATTAAGAGATAAAATGAACTGGAATTTTTATCTATTAAATAAAAAGTGAAAACATGATTAAGTGACCCTTAGCTATTTATCTTCAGTAGCTGAGACAAAAAAATTAAAAGATGAGTTCTAGGGAAGGTAGACTCTTATATGTTCATGAAGTCTAAGAGAAGAAACTAGTGCATTCAGTTCTGAACATGATTAAGGGTCCTGATACATTCAAGTTTACATGCCCATTGACTCCATAGATCTGGAGAAGACAAGGAGATCTGTGATCTGGATATAGATTAAAAAGTAGTTTACACATATAATAGTAGAAACCATGTGCTTCTTTGAGATTCCTCAAAACATAGGAGAATAATGAAAATAAGTATACAATGGAAAGTATAATATAAAGATCTAAGTACTCAATAAGACTTTTTAAATTGCTGTACAAATTGCCCCCTTGCAAGATACTGGGAGATGGAAAAAAACACTGGCTATTAATAGTTGTTTTACCTGCCATGTTGTAAAATGGTACCCTGATAACTTCACTATACTTATCTATCACTATAAACTCTGCAATATTGAGAGTATAGTTCAAACTTAAATTTAGTGCTAAATTATTTGTCTTCAGCAATCACTGCTGCCAGTTCTTGTTAGGGAAGGGTCTGCAGCTGTGAAGTAGAATAAAGTTACCGGAAAATTATACAAAGTTTCAAGTGCACAGACTTCCTTCCATATATGTTCACCTTAACTATTTAGTTAAAGCATCTCTTGTTTGACTGGGTCCCCAAATTCACCCTCACTGTCTTTTCGTAGTTTGGCATATTTATAGCACAAGATCAAAAACTGTCCAACAATATATTTTAAACATTTTAAAATATTTCAGATAAACATGTTCCATGTTTCATCAGATTTCCTTTCCTATGCATTGGAGATTTAACCATTAGGCTCTGATTTTTTAAAAGACTAAATTGCCCAGATGTTTTCAGGACCACTAGAGGGTATACCAAGGAAGACAGCACGAAACATTACAGTAATATAAATTTTTGTCCATACACATTTATAGAAAAACCAGAGGAAGCAACCAAATTATATATAATTTGCCTATTGTCTCTTAAAGGGATTTTTATTTAGTGCATAAATATTGGCTTTCTATTAGTTCAATGGTTCTCAATGGGATGAGACTGTTTAGGAAATTTGTAAGGTTGTTTTTCATATTGATGGAAGAGCATTACTGTCATTTGTGGATGAGAACCAGGTATGCTGAATATTCTATAACGCTCTCTGTTGCTGAGGGAATTTACAAATCTCCACAGCCATTATGTAGGCAAAGGTACTTATAAAGGGAAAAGGGGATTGAATAGGTATGAGATATTTAGATTGGCATCACTGTTCTCTATGATACCGTAATGCAAGACATTACTTATTTGACTACCTACAAAGCTTTACAGCACAAAGAGTGTATCTTAATACATACAAATTAAAACCATTAGGAGGCCTAGGAATCCCAAGGAAGAAAATAAATGAATCTAACGGTATTGTAAATATATAAAACAACCTTAAGGCAGAGGGTGGAGAGAAAAGGTGCTGACCTAAGTAAGTTAGGAAATAAGTGGAGTCTGCAAAGCAAAAGCCCAAAGAAAATTGCACAACAGCCCTATACTACAGCTGATAGAGTATTTTCCCCCTTAAGGGGTACATGTTAAAATTATAATACTGCTATACAAGTAGACTAAAATTGAATGATTAAGTTACTGGATGATAGCTAATGAGCTCCACGTTTTTCATTGTTAGAGTCGAAGCCAGAATAATTCATATGGTATGTGCTAATGAATTAGAGTTGAAGATATCACTCTGAATTCATCTTTAGCTTAATTTAGATGCAGATGATTACCTGTGTGTGTGTGTGTGTGTGTGTGTGTGTATGTGTATGTGTAGACAGGGGATTAGTATACACAATATACACCAATTAGTATACACAAAACTCCTGTTTTGTCATTTGAGAGTGCCTGCAAGCAACGGCATCCTAGTAGCAATGAAAACAACTAATATCCTTATATTGGTTTCTATACCTTTCTCCACCTAAAAGGAACCAGGGCGCCTTGGAGAAATGTCTGATTCTAGGACTAAGCAAAAAGCACACACAATAAGCCCGGAGCATGTTGTAGTATCAGAAATTAAGAAAAGACTCAGAAAACAAAATAGAACAAATTCCTACACCGATGGGGGTATAACAAAGGAACATAGGAACCAACTAAAGAAGCTGCCAGTGACCAAAGCTGGAGCAATTTGAGCAGCAAAATAAATAAAATAGTTTGAGATTACAACCTAAAATTTAAAATTAGTATCAATGTGCTCATACTGCTATACATAAGTAATTGAATAGTTAAATAAGTGGGGGGAAAAAGGCAAATCTACTATGAAGAATTTCAAATAATTTGTGTAAATACTTCACCTTTGAAGATGAGGAGCATAAGTCTGTGCTCTTTAAGTGTGGACTCTGCACAGTGACTTCCTTCTAAGAAAGACACTATGGAAAGGGGGTTAAGTGAATGAGTTACTTTATAGTGGAGAAAACTATTTGTCTCTTAGCCAGATGATTACAGTCAATATCAAGAGTGTTAAATCACTTTAATAGTATGTACTTATGATATGTTGTTCCCTCCCAAAGATGTATAACCTTAAAAACATCAGAAAAATTCCAGTAGAATGGCATCCTTCAAAACTGACAAAATACAAAACCGTCAAGGTTGTCAAAAACAAAGTCTGAGAAATTGCCACAGCCAAGAGGAGTCTAAGGAGACAAGGTTAGATGTAATATGTTATCCTGGATGGGATCTTGAAATGGTAAAAGACATTAGAGAAAAACTAAGGAAATCTGAATAAACTATAGACTTTAGTTAATTACAATTCCTTAATGTTGCTTTATTAATTGAAACAAATGTACCATACTAATGAAAGTATTAATGATATGGAAAATGGGTGAAGGGATCATATCAAAAAACTCTCTGTACTACCTTTTCAACTTTTCTACAAATATAAAAGTGTTCTAAAATGTAAAGTCTATTAAAGATACTTTTAATTATCAGAACATAAAACATAATTCTGAGTTTAATTGAAACAAAAATTCATTTTTCAAAGTTTGAATATGCTCTGATTTGTTAAAGATGGCAAGTCCATGAATATTAAGGGAAGATTATGTTGTTTTGTTCAGAACATTATCTGAGTTGCACATCATTTTGTTAAATCACCAATAGCAATATTGCTTGTGGCATTTGATTTGTCAATCTAAAGCACCTGTATCTATCTCCATTTGCAATTATCATATTCACAGTGATTCTATTATTATGGGCAAAAATCTGATGATTTCATTATGTTGACAAATGCCCAAGCATTTACATATATAAATAAAAATATCTTAATAAGAAATTATTTTGTTTTTCCTTAATATTAGTGCGTTATATTGATAGTTTAAGTAATATGATTCTAGATAGAGGAGATAACATTTAGATTTTCTTTCAGACTATTGAATGGAGTGCTACATTTCAGGGTAATCCCAGCAAAATATCCATTAAAATGAGGGAGGTGTGTCTAGAACTGAGCCCTGTGCTTAATGACAAACATATACAATAGGAAATGATGGCAATAGAGATAATTTGATGATCAACCTATTTCTTTTCAAGAGACCCTCAACATATTAAGACCTGTGTGCTATACATGGTTTAGACACTGTATCTAATAATAAATAATGTATAATTATTTTAACTATCATAAAAGTCAAACTAAGCATCAGGTAGGTTAAGTAGACGCATTTCGCAAAACAATTATCTGATTGTAAAAGTTTAAATGTACAACAGAAATTATGAAATTTGGAGGTAATTACAATACAGTGTAGTATGTTGACTTGTATCATGTTTTTCCTTTTCTAAGGAGAATCTCTTACACCCTGACAATTTGGAGACAATGTTGAAAGAACTTTATAATTAGGAAGAAATCTGCTGTGAGGTCATCTGGTACAGAGATTCTTAAAAAGGCATGTGTATATGAATTTTCTAGAGCTCACATAAAAATGCAGAATTGGGTCCAATAAGACTTAGGTGAGGCCCACATTTCTTCATTCAGGTGTTTCTGATGCTGCTGGTTACACAGGTTCTTTCATCACACTTGGAGGTGCAAGATCTTTATTTTGTGCAAAATGGATAGAAGTCTGATGTCAAAGATGAGATTTCATTGGATCACCCTCTGCCCTGAGGAAGAACAGGCACCACTCTAGCATATGGCAGTTCACATTTTTGTCTACAATTTGTATGACAAAAGAATGAGGCTGACAACATAGCAATTTGCAGAACAAGGAGCTAGAACCTTTAAGAAAAGAAATTCAAACTGTCATTTACCAGAAGGAGCAATAAAGAAAAGTGACCAAAGATCAACAAGGGAATTTCTACAACAATATGTCTTTAAAGATATAAAAGTTCAGATGGGCAGAATGAGATCCTAGGGTCATGGTGGGTCACTATGTTGAAAGCACATTGTGAGAAGCAGTGAAGCCAATAGTGTGCATGCATAGCCGTCTAGATAAAACTGTAGAACTGTCTGCATCCACAGAGAACAGACCACTGGCAGTGCAGTGTTCAGTATGGAAGTTCACAACTGCAAAAGCATGTGGAGGATGCAGGAGTGACTGAGAAGGGAATACTTCATAAGATAGCACAGGTTGCAGTGAGGCTGAAATAGAAAGTTATGACACAATTAATTAAAATATAAGTGGAAATTTGTTTTAAAGCAACTGGACAAATCTAACACACATGTAATTGTGGCAGTTTTAATTATTGGCACTCTTTCTTGTTCCTGGGAGCTTGTACCAAGTTATTCATTCAAGGTCTGTCTGGAATGTCACTTCTCTCAATAATTGGTTGTCTCATTTCTTTATTTCATTGAGGTCTATGATAAACTATCATACCCTCAGAGAGACTTTCTCTAGCTATCCTACCTAAAATAATGCCCCCTTTTACTCACTCTTTTTCTATCATACTTTATCATTCATGAGTCCCTCTGATTTTACTTGTGTGGGTGTGTGCATTCAACCATACTAACTTATTTACTTATTTTTTATTGGCTATTTTCCCCACTTGAATGCAAGCTTTATGACAACTGAACATTGTATTTTGTTTAGTCTAATCTCTTTTTCATCTAAGAGAGGCTAACACACAGCGGTTATTCAATAAATTCTTGTTGACTAGTGAATGAGTGAATGTATCTGTGCTTTATTATTGACCAAATGATACTACAAGTTAATCACAATATGAATTGTTGAAAGAATATGTGAAATAGTCATGGGATCTATCATCAGTGCACTCTTAGTAGGAGGAAAAGTTTTAGTTGAATAGTAATCATTTAGCTGTCTCAAAATAATTATGTCATAGACATTATTTTCTTTTATTACATAAATAAAAAGTTCGACCCCAGCAAAGCTAGGACTGGCGAGAGCTCTCAGGGTTATATACGATAATATTCCATGAGAGACCAAATTATAAACATGCGCATATGTTAGGAAGCTCTTTTCAGAGAAAGTGTTTCATATTTGAACAATCCCTTGCTGTTACTAGGCATAAGAGCTGTATCCTAACTGCACTGCTGAATTTGGGCTTCCTGCTGGGAGCACAGCAAGTGCCCTCTTTGAGAGTGAGGAGGCTGAGAATCTCACACCAACAGGAATGAGTGCTTTGAAATTAACTGGTGTTTGGAAATTGATCTGGTAGGTAACAATCTTCTATATCTAACTTGTGATTTATTCTAATTTTAAATTTTTAACACATACCTTCTGAAACATAGATGACTTCTGTAGTTGTGCAATGCTAGGCCTGGCAACCACTTTGTAGATTTCTCCCTTAGAAACTGACTTACTTTGTGTGTTAGTTATACAAATACAAACCTCCTATTATATGTTTTGTATTTCAAATTTTATTAATTTTTAAAGGTATATAATTAATAAATTCTCATAAATTGAGTACATCAATAAATCCAGAGAGGAGATGTATGTATTAATTGTAATCTTATACAAATTTGCAGTCTTGTAAATATGATTAGTGATAAATATTTTTTAAAAGAAAAGATAAAAACTAAAACATCCAAACAAACAAAATTAACTACTGAGAAATGGTCAAGCCTATTGCTGCTTTTCCAGAAATCTCTTTCATTTACTTATTACTATCAATCTGCAAATGGTGATAGGTTTTCAAAATGATTTGTTGTGTTTGTTATTGCTTGCTTATTTTCTAAATTTGACTCATGTTGTTTCTTTTGTGAGAAGTGGGTTTATATCAAGTAAACTCCATCAATCTATGGGTTCCAAAACATGAACTTGGCCTTTCATACAGGAATGTATGGATTTTAGTGACATGTTGTTAGCATTTCCTGTTAAAGTAAAATCCTGGCAATGATTCTAGCTAAGATTCTCAAAGAGAGACCTCTCTGTTAATGTGTTCAATCTTCAAACTAAGTGATGGGTGAAGGAAAGAAACAAGTACATCAAACTCAAAAATGTCCAGTATATCAGTCTCAAAAGAAAGACAGAAATGTATTATATTTTAGAACATAACCTATGTCTGCTGCTCAGAAATGCAGTCAGGCTTGAATAGATGGAATGTATTTTAAAAATCGCTGTAAAAAAATCTGTATATTTACCAAGTGGAATGTTTTAACAAACAATATGTTGATTAGACTCAGGGTCAGCTGTCATTTTACTAAGATGAACAATAAATAGAAAGTGACCCACGAAAGATCAACAAGGGAATTTCTACAACAATATGTCTTTAGGGATGTAAGATGTTGAGACTGGCAGAATGAGACCTTAGGGCTGTGGTGGATGACTATGCCCAAAGCACATTGTGAAAAGTGGTGAAGTCAATAGGGTATATGCTTTGGAAACAATAGCTTAATAGAAATTACTTAATGTAAACCCAGTTCTCACAAAAGAAGCAACAAGAAGGCAAATGGTGTCATTAAAACAGATATAAAAATGATAATAGATTATTTAAAAGTTCATGTCTTCATCATTGAGTGGTTCAGATGAGTTCTAATATATCCCAGAAATATGTCTTCTTTAGGGATCATCATCAAGTTGAGACAACTAACGATCCTGTTATATCAGGAAAAGGATGAGTTTTCTTCTCCTAAATAACCAAACATAGCCAATGTATTAAAAGAATTAATCATTTCATACAGGCAAAAGTGGTGAATTTATTTTCATTTAGACAAAATAAAATCAAACACTGTCTATGGAATAACATTTTCATTATTAAGATGGCTTAGTTGATAACACCGAGAAAAATATTTGGGATCCAGTTTCTTCAACCACAAATGTATATAGTCTATGCTTAAATTCTTTTATTTAGAATGAGAGTTATTGAAATATAAGTTAATATCGTGAGATAGAAACTGCTATTATTATTATCATGGTGCCATTTTTATAAACAAGGACATCATCAGAATATTCACCATTTGTTTCAGTTATCTATTGCTATGTAACAAACCACAACAAAGCCTAGTGGCTTAAAATAATAACTATTTATGTACTAATGACTTTGTATTTAAGGCTGGCTCAGCTGGGTGATTTTTTTCTGCTTTTATCTTGTGTTACTCACGTGGAAGGAGTCACTGGAGGTGCAATTGGGGCTGGAGGATCCAAGATGAGTTTGGTAGTTAATGTGGCCATTAGTAGGAAGTCTATAATCTCTTCCACATAACCCCTTTGACAGGACAGCCCAGGTTTCATACAACATGGCAGTAGTGTTACAAGAGCATTATCATAGAAACTTTTAAAGCCTTTTTAGATTTAGGCCCAGAAGTCACGTACAGTCACTTCTTCTCATTCCGTTGGTCAAAGCTGTTTACAAGGCCAGCCCAGATTCAAGAGGTTGAAAAATAGAATCACTTCTGATGAGAGGACTAGAAATGAATTCGTGGTCATGTTGAATCTTCCCAATTTCTATTTGCTTTAATACAACATGTTCAAATATTTTATTTTGGAAAATTTAAACTCATATCATAAAAAATGGGATAGAGTATAATATTATTTATGTGTTGTATAGCCCCTAGTGTGCTTCAAGCACTAAAAAGTGCTTGAAGATTTTATTTATTGGGAGGAAAATATACGGGAAAGCACTGTTATTTAAAAATGGTACCTGGTTTGCAATTAGTTAGGTGTGAGTTGATTATTTTTCGATAGCCTTAATGACAAATATTAATTTTACAATAGTAATTTTCACAGAAAACTAGATTTTAATGACTCTACAATTATTTCTCACAATTTTTAATAGACTTTAATATAATGCAAGGAAAAGCCTCTGATTTTAATGTGCATATGAAGGATCATGATAAATAATGCAACTTACTATACCTAAATCTTTGAAATTTTATATTGTACGACTGATGCAGTTGGTATCTGGACTGCATTTTTAAAAACACTGATTTAAGAAATAAGCTCATCAGAAGACAATCCCCAGAAATATAAGTAATAGGAACAGGAGTTAAAATAATCGCGTTTTGACTGGTAGATGGTTTATTGTTTAAGACATTTCTCAGTTCAATCTATTACTATTATTATAAAAATCAGTCATAAAAATTTAAAAGCAATTCATGCTTTTGGTAAGAGATAAAGCTAAAAGATAATGCAAAGTTCTCTCCAACTTTGTAAATATGGAGATTTGAGGGAATAATAATAAGAAACTGAAATTAGCTCAAGGTGTGAAAACTCAGTTTCCTATCATATGACTCATTGAAAACCAGGACTTGTTTTATTTTCTGAGTTTAATTATTTGCTGATGAATAAATTATTATTTATGGAAGTTAGGGAGATAAAGTGGTAATTTTCGAATACATAAATTACCAAATATAAAAACGTCTCCAAGTTTAAGCAGATGTTATATCCATAAATCCTCCCAATGAGTGTAGGAATCAAAGTAGTCCAAGTTCAAGCCATGTGTGCGACATGCCATATGGACTACAACAAGCAAGTCCAGAAGCGTAAGTTAGCATAACTTAAAAAATAAATAAAAGCTTTAAGTTGGAAATCCTATGACTTTTGTGGTTTTTATCTCCTTTGGGCTTCACGAACATCATTATAACATGTTAATTATCCCAGTGTTTGTGTTTACATTTAAATGGCAAATAGTGGTATTTCTTCCCACTTTTTTATTTCATTTCATTATAATTAACAATCACCCAAAATGTTTACATTGCTATTCTTAATATTCTGGGAAATTAACATAAAATGCCACCATGACTCAAAAGTTGTCAATAATTATCTTTTCTAGTAGTGTTCTATTTATACATTGTATATGAAAGTTGATTTTCAGAAAGGCTTTTATTTCTGTGAAATAGAAATGCTGAGTCTCTGTAACCAAAACAGATAGGCAGTGCTTTCATGTACATGAATATATTTAAATACAGCCTTAAATAGGTCATTCTCTTCAGATTTTGCATCTTAGTGTTGGACGTTTAGCATGACAGTCAAGTTCTTGGGAGACTCGGGGTTAAAAAATACACATAGCCGTTTACATGAACCTTAAACAAACTTGCAGCAGCATTTTTCTTTCGGCCGACTGACATTTTTCTTTATGTTTCGTCAGTTATATCTGAGTGATCAGACAGCCACTACACGTGGTACACCCACCAGGATTATTATCTAGACCAAAGGCCCAAAGCTCATTGTAGCAAGCATGTAATTCTTTACAATGTATGCCACGTTAACTGTGTTGGGTTATCTATTCAACAGCTGACTGAGCTGGGCTCTCAAGCTCTTCTCAACAACCATGTAAGAAGCGATGACAATTGTACTACTTCATAACAGCTGCATGGAACTCTGACACACACTTCACAGCAACCAGTCATCTATATAAACCAATTTCAGGAGCAAAATTGCATGGTGCCTCCACTCTGTTATAAACACAATGATATCCACTCAAAGCTGATAAATGCACTACATTTCTCTGCAGCTTAAAAGAATAAGTTCCTTGCATCTGAGATTTCCTTCCCACAAATTGTCTTTTTTTTTTTTTTTCTCCCAGCCATTAATTTAAAACTTTACAAAGAACAAGACCATTCAGATTTTGAATTTCCGTAAAATAAAGAAATTTCAGTATTAACATTTTGGTTCTCCAACTAAATGCACTTTCACTTTTCTTGTGGAATATCTCTGCCAGACTTTCCTAACTGATGATCTGAAACAGAAAGCAAAAGGAAGAGGTAATTAAGGTTTAAAATACTTACCACTGCCATAGCAATTCACCAATTAACTACAGTATCTTTTCATAGGATTATACACAATACAATTCTTATTGTTGAATAAAGCATCTACAAGCAACCTGGAAACTGTTGTTAAAACTTAAATGTTAACAACCTTGTGTTTGGTGAATAATAAAGCTTTGGTGAATCCGTTAATAATTCCAATAGAGTCAAATGAGATTAAGAGGTCACTCATATTTTTAAATGCACTCTTGTATTACCAACACACATTTTAAAATTAAGGTTGAAAAGACATGGGTAAAAATTATGTACAGTTTCAGACAAAAAAACAGACACCCAATTTTTTCATGTTGATAACAGTGGCAGATATATATTGTGTATATATATGTATATGAGTATATATGAGTACATATATACATATATTATGAGGATATATGTATATATATAAAACATATATGTGTGTGTGTATATATATATCTCCATATATCTGCCTTTTGCAGATGTTTATTGCTGTGACTCTCTGGCTTACAGTAATCTCTTAAGTATCCTTGTGTCCCATTGCATTTTGTTTTGCGGTTGCTATTCGTGATTATTTATTTGACTCGGTATTGTTTTTAAAAAATACATTGTGATGATAATATAAAATAGAAAAGATTCAGAGGTATTTATAGTAAGAGAAATTTCCTCTTCCTATGATCTGCCAGTGCAGTGCATGTTGTGGTGTGTTACATTCCACCACCTATCCTCTTCCCCTTGCATGACTGAGACATCCATTTCCACAGCTGCTGAGGGAATTAATAGCTGAAAGTTCTCAGTGGAGTTTGTCTCATGAACTTGCCCTGAGTTGATGAGTTGATGAGAGCCACCTTACTCAAAGTTCCACTTCCCCCTGAGAGCAGCGTGCATTTAATGTGGGGTCTATAAAGACCCAGCTCAGTCCCCTTATATCAAATTAGGACAATCTAAAGGGTAGGCTTTCTCGGTGCCATTGTTTCTTGTGGGATCTGGTGAAACCTGTTATTTTTGTGACTCGTCTATAACTTCTGCCTTGGACCAATTCTATTTTTCTCACTCCCTTATAGATATTGCCCTGAAGAGCACTTCTTTCTTTCCCTGTCTCAGTGTCTGCTTCTAGGACAACGCAATAAAAAACATCTAATACCATACTCACCTTTCAGACACAACCATTACTAGACATTGTTTTGGAAAAAATAAATAAATAAATATATATATATATATATATATAAAGATTTGAATTAAAAGGATCTTTCCTCAGCAAATACAAACAATGGTGTATAAATCACAAAAGAAGAAGGTTACTTTATAAATGTGTGACTATAATTTGAGGATAAATTTTTCCAGTAGAATTACTTGGTCAAAGGGTATGTCCACTTTAAATTTTAAAAACAGCTCTCTTTAAAGAGATTGTAATTTCCCAGAGCCGACCTTTTGAGTTTGGCCAAGCTCTAGATGAAAAATTGTTCTTATTGTAAGTTTATTTTGGATTTCTCTCGCTGTAAGTAATTTTTACACAACTTTTTATATAATCATATTTGTTGCGGTTATTAACTGAGTATAAATTACTTTATTGTGTCGTTGATCTTTTTCTAACTAATATTCTGAATCTTCTTTTTTATATTAAAGAAATTTAAGCTCTTGTGTGTCATTTAAGTTACAATATTTACGTCTGACTTTATTACATTATCTTATGTCCAACGTTTTCATTGTTTATGCATTTATAGTTACCATTATTTTTCTTTTGTATCTTCTGATTTTTGTTTTATAAATAAAAAGGATTTTGCCACTGTGAAATTATTTTTATTTCTAGTATATCTTCTTTTAGTCCTTTTATAGATTTTTGTTTGATAAACTATGATACAGTTTGAGGTATATCTTGAGATAATGATCTAACTACTACTGAATTTTATTTGCTAGTTTGGGGCGAATTTGTATACAAATACATATAAGAATATTTGATATGATCTTTTGTGTGTTCTTTTTGTCAGTTTTATCAATGTTATGTCATTTATCAGAATATTAATTTATTTCTCTATTTCTCTATATCTGATTCATATGAGTTTTGGCCTTTAAAGGTTTGGTATAATTTCTATGTGAAACTGAACTGGTTGGCCTGCTACTCATTTGAGGATAGCTCTTTGACCACAATCTGTATTTCTGATATTGGTTCTTATCTCCCTAAGTTTTTTTTTTTTCTCTGAGTTCTCATTTGAATATTGCTTATTTACTTCAATTTTCTCATCATTTTTCACTGAGTAGCATTTCTTATTTCAAATATGTGTGTCTTTTTTAGTTCATTTTTAATTAGGTTGGCTAAATGTTTATATTTTGTTGGTTCTTATTAAAAGGAAAACTATTAGATTAAATATATGAATTATTTTGCTATATTATAATATTAATCTTTGCTTTCTTCTTTACTGATTCCTTTGGTTTTATTCTTCTAGCTTCTTCAATTGAGCCTTACTTTATTTTTTATTCTTACCTGTGTATTAAAAAATTTTAACTTTTTTTTGAGCATTGTTTTAATTGACCAGAAGGTTTTGATATGTACGTTTATGTTGTTATTATAGTCTAGATATTTTAAAGCTATTGTTTTGATTAAGTACTGGCCCAAGAGGTATTTCAGAGAGGGTTGTTTTCATTCCAATTGGTATGCTAGGGCTTAATACTGTTGCTGTTTACTAATGAATCTTACCAGGAAGTGGCTGGGTATTGATTGCTTTTCATCTTTTTTGCTTTTAGAATAAGATATGCCATTTGAATTTATATACTCAGGTTTTCTATATTTTCTGGACATTTTTGCAACATATTACTTTTCTGTTTCTGTTTTTTCCTTTCATTTTCACAAACATTAAATATAAGTTAACTACTTTTTCCATTCTCTCTGTATTATTTTCTCTAATCTCGTTTTCTTTTTCTTTTTTTTTTTTTTTTTTTTTTTTTTTTTTTGAGATGGAGTCTTGTTCTGTCGCCCGGGCTGGAGTGCAGTGGCGCGATGTCAGCTCACTGCAAGCTCCGCCTCCTGGGTTCACGCCATTCTCTTGCCTCAGCCTCCGAAGTTGCTGGGACTACAGACATCTGCCACCACTCTCGGCTTATTTTAATTTTAATTTTTTTATTTTATTGGTTTTTGTATTTTTAGTAGAGACAGGGTTTCACCGTGTTAGTCAGGATGGTCTTGATCTCCTGACCTCGTGATCCACCAGCTTCGGCCTCCCAAAGTGCTGGGATTACAGGCGTGAGCCACTGCACCTGACCTCTAATCTTTTAAAATCCTTGTTCATTTGCATTTTATTTCAAATATCTTATCTGTTGTCTACGATATAATTATAGATTTTTAAATTTTGTTTTTGTTTTTCAGAAATGAAAATCTCTTCTGAACTGCTTTCGCTATGGACTTCATTACATACTTTTTCTCTGCCTTTCTAAGTAACGCCTTTAGTTTAAAATCACACCTTTGGTACCTCTACTTTGGACTTTTATTTTATAAAGTCAGATACTTCATTGTTTTTATGTACTTATTTAACTCACAGCAATATTTGTGGTTGTACTTGTTTGTCTTCTTTGTGGCAATGTTTTCCTAGTACATGTATCTCTTTTACTGTTGTCCCTTAGTCTTGCTCCAATTTTCCCTTGCAATGTGTTTTTATGTTGGGCCAGCTACTTTCTGATTATTATTCTGCAGATCTTGTGTTCATTTCCTTTTCCATAATTCATCTTTTAATAAATTATTCCTCGACAGGCTGTTTGCAAGAGGTTCGTGTAGAGAAGGGGCCAAGGACATGTTCCAGAATAGCAGGAACTTTTCTCAGGACACACACTTTTTACTTTACTTTTTCTCAACTGTATGCAATGTCAGTTTTAACCTTCTTCTCAATGCAGGGTTTCTCTCTCTTCCCCTGCTGCACTCTCATGATGCTTCTGAAAATATCATTCTCTGTGAAATTCATTCCTGATATCCCTGCTTCCGTTTTATGCTAACGGAGGTGACAGCACACACATCCATTCCATCATTCCAAACTGTAGTTTGGTTTGCCGTTTAGTGTGAACCACTCTTTTAGGATAACTCTGCCACTTTGAGATTTGCTTCTGTCAGTGTCTTCACCTATTTCTCACTTTCCTTCATAAATTATTGTTTGAGGAGATGGTGATCTTCTAGTTTGTTCAGGAAAAATATGTAGTTTTTTCTGATATTTGGTTCTGAAAATATCTGGTTATTTGGTATTTCTAAGAAGGAGGTTTTTTTTTTTTTTTTTTTTTTTTTTGTTTTGTTTTTTCTATCTTAAGGAAAGAAATTTCTATTTGATTTTGAAATGCCCTGTTGGATTTTGCTCTGATTTTTCACATATTTAACTTCATAAGTAGAATTTATTTCTAACATTTCATGTCTTGCAATTAATGGATAGCGGTCAATAGATTGTCCTGGAACTCAAAGCTACACTGGGATCAATATGACTACAGATACTTTACCAGGTAGGCAATTGTTGTCAAGATAAAAGAAATGTTCTTTTCAGCCCTAGAATCTTCACATTGAAATATACAATATTCAGACCTTCTTAAATACTGTAAGATATTCAGTATTATTATCTAAATTAAATCTTTTTTTTTTTGAGACGGAGTCTTGCTCTGTTGCCCAGGCTGGAGTGCAGTGGCCAGATCTCAGCTCACTGCAAGCTCCACCTCCCGGGTTCATGCCATTCTCCTGCCTCAGCCTCCCAAGTAGCTGGGACTACAGGCGCCCGCCACCTCACCCGGCTAGTTTTTTTGTAGTTTTAGTAGAGACGGGGTTTCACCGTGTTAGCCAGGATGGTCTCGATCTTCTGACCTCGTGATCCGCCCGTCTCGGCCTCCCAAAGTGCTGGGATTACAGGCTTGAGCCACCGCGCTCGGCCCTAAATTAAATCATTTTTAAGAAGACCACTATACTTCATTAGAAATTAAAACTTGAAAAACATGAAGAATGCAAGTTCTGGAATGATAGTTACCAAATATGTCAAAACATAAGCATTTGAAAGTATTCTTTAAGTTTTTCACATCCAGCTTATTTCAAAGTGAATATTTAGGTGCTTAAGGAAAAAGTAACCTGAATTGTTTGTCAGGATGATATACTGAAGAAAATCTGCAAAAGATTTCTATGCCGTGATAAGAAATGGTCAGTGTTCATTTGTTCTGAGTTTGTTTGCAAGTGGAAACAGCTCATCGCTGATGTATAGCTTTTGTTCTCCCCTAATTATTGTTTCTGTGCATGACCTCTGGAATTGATACCTGTGTTACAACGCATAATTTTCGAAGAGTGGGGGTAGTGGTTTCATTTTTATTTTGTAATAAACTATGTAATAGCTATGTCTTTCATTAACTATTTAACATAGGCAAATGATTTAATCTATTTCATCATCTAGATGATATTTTCTGTTTCCTGGAAACCCTAAATTGGTATGCCTCTATGATTCTAAGTAAACCCAATTATTTCCACTAAAAGAAGAATATTCCAATTTGGATTATTAGAACCATATGATTTGAATATTAGAGTTTTGGTCCATATATAACTCAAAATCCATGCCTCTCCTACCAATATGTGCTGATTTACATTTCAAAACAGAGTGATATTTTAAAATCCTAAGATATTGCAAAAATAGGACACAACTGAACCAAACTCTTTCTAAATTGAAAAAAAGATAGATAATTCAAAATGAGAAATACTTTAAAGTTTGGATTCAACCAAAGTAATATATTTTTCCTTTCATAGAGTAATACATTATTTCACACCAAAATCATTACCATGTATCAAAATGCTAGGAACTATAATTTTGATGTGATCTGGGATTCCTATACTGGAAAATATTTTACCTGGTTATAGTGTTAACGGGATTTTGTGTCAATATATATTTTAGTGAAGGCATTGTCTTTCTAGTTGGAAAAAGAAGAGTTTGAGATGGCAAGTTTTTTTTTAATAAATAGAAAATCTTTCTATAAAGTTTTGAAGGAAAAGACTCTAAGGACTATACATTTATAATTAATGTCTCGGTACAGTCCCTGGTGCTTTGGCTCTGCAGCTCATATTATTTCTAAGTATCAGCCAGAATAAACACTGGCTTTGTTATAGGGCAGGCTGTTATAAAGAGCCATATGTGTTCCAATGACACAGCACAAGGAGACAGACAAAGACCTTGTCTATAAATTCCTTTTTAAAAAAATTTAGATTGCTCCCTGGACCTACTTTTATCCCTTCTAATTTATTTAAATTAGTTCTTCCTGCCGGTCTGTACCTGCCAAATAAAACATCCCAATCAAATGTCTAGTGTGCAAAGCAGAAAGGTTTGATCTGATCCTGAAAGACTTTTGTTCTATCCCATTTCTATAACCTTACTACCTAATTAAATTATATAAAACCTTTACTAAGACAAGATAGGTCAGGTACCTGAAAGAAGGAGGAAAAGAAAGTCAGTCAATTATCATAACCAAATTGGCTCTCAGTGTCATCAAACCTCATCAACCTGCGATCTCTGCCACTGATAGGTCCTCCCAGGCCTTTGGCACCTGATACCGTCAGATTATCTGCTGGTTGCTTGAACCTGAACACACTCCTTTCCAAGATCTTGAAGTTCAGTTGTACAGTGAATGTACTGTGCCTTCCAAAGTCTTTCCACTCTAACATATTTAGTTAGTGAACACAAACTCTTAGAGAAAGAAAGTTATAGGAAAATAAAGTGCATCTAATATGTGAGTAAATGGTCCTCTAGGTATATCTTGCATAGAAATAATAAAGTTATGATTAATGGGTTATCTAACGCGTTAACAAAGGCACAAGTCAGCATAGTCCAATATTATCAGATTTGAAAAATGCATTGATTTTGAAAGAGTTGTTCAGCCTTGAACTACTCTGGTTATGAAGCTTATAGCTGGGTGAAAAGTGGACACCTTTTTCTGTGTGCTTAAATATTCTTAAAAAGATGTAATTATGTATGGTCATTTCTAAATATACAGAAAATCTATGTATCCTACACTTTCCAATAACATAACAATTAAAACAGGTACTAACGATATTCCTGAAACACAGTGCTAACCCAATCTCTATCTCATCCCACGTTGAGTCTATTGTTCTCTAAATGCTTATGAGCTATTACTTCTTAGTATTGCAATGAACAAAGAGAAATAGACAATTTATTCTTACAAGATCTATGAGGAACTGTAGTTGCTAAGATGTTAATGTGTAACAAGGAAATTTTACAGTTGATCTGGTCAACCACAAAAAATATTTATTTAGGAAAATGATTAAAAGTAAAATTGCCCAGCAATTAATTTATGATTATTCCACAGTTTTGGTTTTCCTTTTTTTCTTTTTTTTTTAAGACAGAGTCTCACTATGTCACCCAGGCATCCAGGCTGGAGTGCAGTGGCACGATCTCGGCTCACTGCAAGCTCTGCCTCCCGGGTTCACGCCATTCTCCTGCCTCAGTCTCCCGAGTAGCTGGGACTACAGGCGCCTGCCACCAAGCCCGGCTAATTTTTTGTATTTTTAGTAGAGACGGGGTTTCACCGTCTTAGCCAGGATGGTCTTGATCTCCTGACCTTGTGATCCGCCCGCCTCAGCCTCCCAAAGTGCTTGGATTACAGGACTGAGCCACTATGCCTGGTGCATAGTTTTGGTTTTCTATTGCGATGATTTCTTCTGCTTCTACTCTCATATTTAACCACAAGTTTAGCAAAGCTATACTGGGTATTGCGGTTCCAGATATGGCTACAACATTTCAGGACATTTAAAATATTCCTATAAGCAGACAGAGGTGAAGCAAAAAAACATAAAACTGAGCAGTTGTTTCATTTTCAGACTTAAGAATGCAGAGTCTCTACTGGCATTGTTCTATTTTAATATTATTAGTAGGTTAAAAACTGGGCACTGATACCCAAAACCCTAGAAAAACTCACTTACTAATGATTAATAAATAAAATTCATACATTTACTCTAAATAAATCTTTATCAAAGATTTACAAAACATAGTGGACTTCATTAACCTTTAATTTTTAGTCCATCAACACACTTTGTGTTTATGACAAATCTTGCTTACTATATCTATAACACATGTTTATTCCATAGTCTTGGGAATAAAGATTATATTATTCATGGAGAAGCACTGGGCTTTCACTGATAATGCATCAGAGAAGATAGTAGCAAACAAAATATTATGTAACTTTAAAAAGAAATAACACATTATCATAAACAAGGTAACTTTTTTTA
Source organism: Chlorocebus sabaeus (assembly GCF_047675955.1). Taxonomy (NCBI): domain Eukaryota; kingdom Metazoa; phylum Chordata; class Mammalia; order Primates; family Cercopithecidae; genus Chlorocebus; species Chlorocebus sabaeus. Next base: position 42,869,542 of record NC_132913.1, read on the forward strand.
CGAATATATTCAAGCTTTTCTATGTAACCTAAGGCTTAACTTTAGAAAGATTTTACAGGGTATTTTGGAGAGATATATTCAAAGAAAAATGCTTTGTCTCCACAGTGTCTCTACTAGCTTATCTTACCCAAGCACTGGTAACAGCCTTCTAAAATCCAAGAAATGCACGATCTTGAACTTCTCCCTCCCCAAATTTGCCCTACATGGGTATGATTTTGATTTCTTCTTTCCATCAAGATTTCCAAACTTATATCCTCCTTTCTCTTAATGTAGCATGGAATTTGATGACTCTGTGGCTTTAGTGACACTGTACCCCCTGCTTAGAAACCATTCATTCTCTAGGCCAATAGGCAAAATCTGTTTTTCTTCAAGGACTCAACTGAGATGTCACCACTTGTAATGAGAATGTCCTCCAATCAGAATAATTCAATATTACTTCATTTAGATTCCAATGATGAGACTTCATCTCACTTTCTCACATTTTATTTTAATTGTGTATATTCTCTCTCCCCTTCTATGAGAGGTGGAATATGTAGTAACTTTAGTCAATCACACTTGTATATGAATTCCAGCTGCCCCAACTCTTAGTTTTGTGGATTTAGACAAATAAATAAACTTTGCAGAGGCTCAGTTTCTTCATGGTTAAAAATAGGAATAACAATATTGACCCAACATATTTTCAGAGAAATTAGATAAAATCAAATATGGAAAATGTTCAGCATGCTATCTGATATATTATGCAATTCAGATGATGACTATCACAAAGTCAGGGTCTATGATTTACTTATCCTTATGTTTCAAAGGCCTGGACTACTATCTTGCATATATGTCTGACTCATTCAACTTCTTAGAAGCCTAAAAACTCTCCCAGAGAATTTAAGAATTCCCACTCATGATCATGAAATACACTATAACCCAGAAAAGAAGAAACATAATGTTAAGCCATTGGATAGATTTTCTGGAGGAACAGAGAAAAGCTCAACTACATACATCTACATCTTCAAATGCCTCACTCTACTACAAGGTTATCTGTAAACAAATTAAACAGTCAATGGAAATAACACTAAACTATGACAGAAAGAATTATGCCTTAATCCTGGCTTTGTCATTTCAGAACTCTGTGATGTGCTATAATTCCAGACCCTCTGAAAGGACCTGTTGTTTTCATCTGTAAGATGGATATTACTGCATATGCCTTGACATAGGGTATTGTTAATAGGATTAAATGATAGTCATAAATATATTTGGCAAACTAAAAAAAAAAAAACGGCTTTTGAGGAGAAACCCATTCAGTGTTGTATTCAAGTTGTCAATACTTAGTAGCAAGTAATGGAGAATGTTTCCACAACTGTAAGTATAGATAATATGTACCTTGCAAAGGAGTTTGGAGCATTAATGTTAATATAAAAATACTTCGTGTTTCATAGTAATTGCTCAAATGTTCTAATATGTATCATCATAAGATATTACTTTATTACAAAGAGTATACTAGCAATACCAAAATAAATATGACAACGTTGATATTTTAAGTATGTTTCTCTCAATGTATTTTGAACCTGGATTTTGTTATTAGGAGAACTAAAGGTGGTTGAACATGTTAACTTTTGGACGTTTTCTTTTCTCATTTCTTCTACTCATAGCAATGGATGTAAATCTCCTAAACTCATCATTAGTAAGTCAACCAAACATTTCACTCTGTCCTTTTAAAAGAGACAGTGCTTACAATATCTTTATTTTAGCACCTATAAATGTACCAACTTGTCCAAAGAAATTGGCTCCTGGTAGGAACTAAATGTAAGAGGGGGGTCACTGCATGCAAAGCCTTAGCGCCATAATGGAAGTGAGCATTTCATATTTTAATTTGATCAGGTGGGCTGCACCCTGCCAAGAGTACTTTATAACTACTTAATATTTCCTAGTCATTCGAATGTAAATAAGCTTGTCAAGAGAATTTGGGTAAATTTTTTATTTTTATTTTTTTTTTAAGCAAGCGTGTTTGGCAGGCAGGTTTTCCCAAGATCACCCAGCTTTAATTTTAAATTTCAAAAGCCTCACATTTAATCCCTTGAGCTGGCCTGGTACCTTGCACCATCTGTTCCCATGGTTTTGTTATAACAGTGAGCACCTGCAGAGTTTTGCAACATTTCAAGCTGATTGTGGACAAAAATCAAAATAATTATAATTTTCATAAAGTAAAGACTTCCATTCAGACACTACAATCCCATCTAATGTGGATTTTGGAAAACCAATCTTGCTTATAATTTGTTTCTTATGGATAAGGGTAATTTATTTCTATTTTGTTTTTGTGGAAGATCAATCCTTTAAAACATATGCACAATCAATGTGGAATTCTCACACTCCAGCCGCATCCAGAAAATTCTTGGATAATGCTAGTCAGTTCTTAGATCAGGACTTCTTGATGTATCTTGATTAGACAAGGCCATTAGTCAATAGCCATAATGAAGTTAGTCTTAATTTTTATTGTTCACACTTTTTGTTGTTTGTTGTCCATTTGTTTGTATGAATAGCAATGAGATTTTCCACACATTTTATTTTCAAATGTTTTTACGCTGTCAATAGAAGTAAAACATGCATTATCCATTAAAGACAGAAAAGGGAAAAATAAAGTGAGTGCTCACATTCTCCGTATATCTTTGGAATAGATAAGTCATTCATGTAAACATAGGATTCTGTATTAGAAAACCTGAATGTTGGCAGATGAATGTCTTCTGGTAGTTAAATATCTTGCCAGTAGGCTAGTCATCCATAGGACACTAGAGAATTACTTATATAGGATGAAAAAAAGATCTTTGAACATGGATTCTCAAGTATTGATCTTTTGCTCTTTGTCTTGGTATTTAGAAATAAATCTTAAAAGCTGTCAATGACACCCACTTTTTAATTTTTTGTTTAAAGTGTTATCTTTTTATTCAAATTGCATGAAGTTAAAACATCAACTTGAGTTTAGAGTCCATTGACCAGTAGCTAAGTATGATACATTTGACTTCGTTATTCTAAAACTCAAAAGACAGTAATAATTTCGCAGTGTATGTATATTACCTCATTAAGACATCACCAGAAGCATAGTAGAGTATTGTAAGAGATTTTTCTCTATAACATTGGAATTCAGTCAACTACTTAAGGATGTCCTAAAACAGTATGACAAATAAGAGAGTAAATCTATTGGCTAGAGAGAAAAATCACCTTTGACCTTGTGGAAGAATGGTATAGCTATCAAAGGTGAACTGCCATGCCAAAAGGAATAGAAGGAATGAATGTTGTGCTCAGTCGAGGAAGATGAATAAAACGGGGTCTGCTAGAGAATGCCATCCTGCTAATACATTGATGATAACTGCAATTCCTGACAGAATAGAGGCAACTGCTAGAAGGGACTGAGATGCTTGGAGAGTCATCTGAAGACAAGATCCTGTTCAAAAGACTAGGCAAGAATTGGTGGTAGTAGACTTGTAGCAAAGTGTGTGAGAGACAAACATTAGCAACACAGAAAGATCTTGAAGAGAAATTATACTTTAGAAGGCTAGATATCCAATGTCAGTTAATAGTAGCTAATAACTTACAAATTTTTAATGCTAATTTCACTACCACCATATTTTCTTGAAAAGCTTTTAAAGCTTGAGGAAATTTGTATTACAGTAACAAGATAAATAATTTTGTTTTAAATTTGAGTTAAAATTTTTATTTGGAAAGATTTCATAGACAGCCTAGTTCAATTATTTTGCACATAATCTAACAATCTGAGTAGCACCTTTGTGTTTTTTTGTAATTTTTTTTTTTTTTTTTTTTTTGCTGTGGGTTATCGTTAGACCATGAAGTACTCTTTTAAGTACATGTTTCTTGTCTTCTTCATTTGAAAAATAAAAAGCTGTTGTTAATATATAAGAAAAGCACTCACTAAAGGACAAAAAGTATATATATATACTATTTGTTTGAACAATTGTATTTTTTAGATATAAGCTAATGAAAATGTCATATACAAATGTCATTTCCAAAACATGTGTCAGTGAATAGCAAATTGGAACACAAATGCAGACCTTCTGACGCTCATGGCCAGAGCACCAGAAACATTAATAAATCAGGGGTCAGGCAACTTGAGTTCTTGGCCCAATTTTCTATTTACTAGCAGAGAGACCTTGAGAAATAAGGATTATGAGTCACTTAAACTCTGGGTTTCCTGATCTTTTGAAACTATATTATGAGCTTCATACGGACAGGGATTTTATATGTTTCGTTTATTATGCTGCTGCAAAACTGTAATAAATGAGGATTTGGACAGATGATCTCTTCATTCTTTGCTGGTTCCGATATTCACAAAATAATAATGTGATAGTATGTGATAATATACTACACTAAAAAAGCTGTATTTTATGTAAGAGAGTGTTAGAAATGACAGAATGATACTTGTATCTTTGTTTTAGAAAAATTTTGTATAGCGCAGTGAGTCTAGTTGCTCAAGGAGTTGATATTTTTGTTGCCAGACTGATTCAGTCTCAAAATTATTTTCACTTTGATTAGACCCTGGTAGTTTATATGCATATATGTTGTAAGGTAGATACCAGCATGTTATCCAAATTGCGATCATTTCAGCCATCACATACCAAATTATTTTTTAATATTATTCTTAGAGTTCAGATCTCCAGTTGTGGCTTGATTTGATACCTGGCTGGAATTATGCATATTCTCAGAAGTGAACAGCATCATGTATCAAAGCTGTTGACATTCACCTCAGAAAATTTTACTCAAATTTTCTTCAATTTTTAAAGTCCCAAATAATTCTGTATTATGTAGGGAGTGATTAACACCATGAGTTCATAAACACACACACACACACACACACATAGCATATTTCAAAATGTCAGCTAAAAGTGTAAATGGATGGTTTTACTGAATTATTAATTATATAAATTTAAAATATTTTTAACAAGCAAAATACCTTTTTTCATTGTGCCAACACTGTCATAAAATATACTTGTCAAACTTTCAAATTAAGAAACTCTAACTTTATATTTTATCCCTCCTATAACCAGTCCCTTCGATATCCCCTTCCCCCACAAAATAACTATACTGAAGCTGCTCTCATCATTGCAAGCCAATGTAAATTCTTTAATTTTTTCAAAGAATAAGAAAAGATAGACATATATATGAGATACATATATATGAGATACATGTATATGATACAAATATATGATACATGTATATGATATATATATGAGATACATGTATATGATACATATATATATATAGAGAGAGAGAGGGAGTTTTGCTTTTGTTGCGCAAGCTGGAGTACACTAGTGTGACCTCGGCTCACTGCAACCTCTGCCTCCAGGTTTCAAGCGGTTCTTCTGCCTCAGCATCCCGAGTAACTGGGATTACAGGTGCCCACCACCACACCTGGCTAATTTTTGTATTTTCAGTAGAGATGAGGTTTCACCACGTTGATTAAGCTGTTCTAGAACTCCTGACCTCAGATGATCCACCTGCCTCAGCCTCCCAAAGTGCTGGGATTACAGGTGTGAGCCACCGTGCCTGGTCAAAGATATATATTTTTTTCTTTTCCTTTTATGGCACTGCTTTCCTACTTTTCCTTATTCCCCATCCCCTTTTTTTAATTCTTCAATTTACTTTCCATTCCACAGGCTCTCTTTAGAACTTTATATTTCACTTTCTTAACATGTTTCTTTGAACAACCTCCTGTTGTTATTATGGACACTACTACCTTCATGATGCCCTCATATTTATGCTGGCCATTTCTCATATTGATAATGTTCCATATATTTACTGTGGGTTTTCCAATTTAAATTTATTTGGGATATACTGGATTGCTTTCTAGTTTATTTGGATTATGTGTATGTATGCATGTCTGGATGTTTGCTTAATTTGTTTTGCTTTGTCTTTCTTTTACCACTTGTCAAGTTTAACCCTGCTGAGGTAAGTACTAGTGATGCTTCAACAACTGAGATTCAATTAGTCATCTTGGAAATGTGAGATCTTTATAGATTACATTGTAATATTCACTGATGGAAAAAGTTACACAGAGATAATTTTTGTATTAATAAAAAGCCATAGTTGAATCGTTCCTGAAAAAAAATGGCAACTACAACTTTAAACTCACCACAGTGAAATGATTATCACATCACCATATGAACTGACCAGCTCAACACACCAAGCCCAGTGTATATTGGTTTGTGTTACATATAGTTGTCTTAATTCTCCTACTTTGAGGCTGGACATTGATTACTGTTGACTTTTATATCCCAGGTTGTCTACCATATTACCTGAAATATGGTGGTCAAATGGCAACAATATTATTGTTATTTTTTAATAAACGAATGTTTTTAAGTTAGGCAAAGCCTCAAATATGGCATTCTAAAGGATGGCCATTTATATAGAAAGCCATGGGAATTTTAGGATAGCTAAAGATTATTTAATCCCGTTTTAAAGAGCTATTTTTATAAAGTGTATTTTATTGGTTACAAGGAAATCATGCTTCCACTATTCCATGTCTTCCCTTGTACTTTTTCTTTTTGCTTTTCTGTTCTTTTTTTTTTTGAGATGGAGTCTCGCTCCATCGCCCAGGCTGGAGTGCAGTGGCGTGATCTTGTCTCATTGCAACCTCTGCCTCCTGGGTTCAAGCAATTCTCTGCCTCAGGCTCCTGAGTAGTTACTTTTTCTTTCTTTTTAAGTAAAAACAAATAGTGATTTTCAAGCTTCCACAAATTTCAAAGCATATTCTCTCTTTATTACATCTTTGATTTCTTAGCTTCCTCTCTAATTGCCCCCATCTCTTTGTACAAGCACTTCTTTAAAGTTTTATGAAATAAAAAAAACAAAATTGAACCTTAATTTTTAAAACATTGCACTACCTCTTTTGGCTAGAATTTCTTGTGATAATAGACTCTTAAATATATTTAAAATGCTGACTTTTATTTTTTAACAGTAAAATTGAGTTTTTAATCACAGGGAAAAGAAAATAACACTTATTTCAATTAAGAACATTTTTATGTAGTTAAATACTTTTCAGGTTTTTTCCATTTGTTTTATTTTCTACTTTTCACGTGTTCCATGTGGTTATATTTAGGTAAAAGTTAAGAAACAACGATACATAAAGAGAAAATATTTGAATTATTTATAAAACTACTTCAAAATAATCATTTTTAAAATAAAATTGCTTTTTAAAAGGGGGAGTCTGAAAAAGATTGTTTTCAACTCAGCAGTCTTTTCATTTTATATTCTTTACTATATTTTTTAACGCCTAAGCCACTTGTTTTATAATAACAAATCAAATTTTCATTTTATGTATGTATCAGTTGACCTCTAAATTGAGAATATATAATAACTATATTAAATATCAAATGTTTAAGTTCACTAATTCCCTAAGCCCTGAATATTGTTAAGATACTAGTTTTGAAGAAATAACCCTCATTTTAATATCTTATTTCTGTTGCTATGACCTAGGAAAGTTATATAACTCTTGTGGCCCTCTCTCCATCTGTAAAATAGAATAATCATAGCATAAATTCATGTCTGTATTGTAAGATAAATAAGCAAATGTATGCAAAAAGCTTAGGATGTATCTAGGACATGCTAAGGTCTCCATAAATGTAATTATTTTACTGATACCTATAGCTGCTTAATGGATAGCACCTGTGAAACAAGTAACTGTCTTTGATCAACTTGTTACTTCATTTTCTCAAAAAGATAAATTAATATTAAAATGAGATTTAATTAACCTTCATAGTGATAAGGTGTCCAAATCCTGTGCTGAGACATTTTGAAACTTTACAACCAAAGGTAAGAACACTAAAGAGATTTCATATTCATTGAGCCTTTACAAGTTGCCAAGCACTGTGTTAGGCACTTTCTTATCTATCTTTCCTATTGGCATTACTCAATACTGGAGTCAAAGTAATGGAGGCTCCCAGAAGTTAAGTAGCACACACTGGAGGTGACAGCAAGGCTTCAAATGTCTTAACTCTACAGCTAGGAATTTTTTGTAAAACAGGAACCAAATAACGTCACTATCCTGCTTAACACCTTTCAATGGCTTTTCACTGTGTATAGAATACAGTGATATCCAAATGTCTTAGCACCTAAATGCAGCATTTTCCCTGGTCTGTGCCTGACTTCCTAACCTCATCTTGTCTGGGCTTTCTCCTCATCATTCTAGTCATTCTGAAATACCATGTTTGTTTTTGCCATAATAGAAATCTAGGAATTTCTGATCTAGAATTCTGTAGCCTCAGATCTTTGCATGATTGGTACCTGTGCATTATTTTTCTCAGTTCAGTCTCACCCATACAGGATTTCCCTGGCCACTCAGTCTAAATAATGCTCTCAAGACCTGTTTTCCCCAATGTCTCTCTAGCACATCACCTTGCTTTATTTTCTTCAAAGGATGTATTGCTATCTGAGGTTGCCTTAATTTTAAAAATAAAATAAGTTGTCTGTCGTCCCTGAGAGAACATAAACTATCTCTCCATTTCCTAGTGGCCAATATTTATTGAGTAAATGAACGAATAGCACTCTATACTTACAATTATAGCATCTCTGATAACATGACAGCTCTCACCTAGCAATTCGACCTCTTTTATTTATGATAACATATTGAAACTTTAAGCACATACTTTAAGTCTAGACTCACTTTATATTTTTTCATTCCACCTGACATTGTTACTTTGAGAAACAGAATTGGACAATAAAATCAACAAATAATAAACATCCAAAATTAGGACACTAAAAATAAAACACCAAGGTTAAACTTTTTTATAAAGACACAATTCTATTAAGCCCATAATTTATATCTGAAAATTATATAACTTATTATAGGTTGAATATGTGTAGCATATCTAAGTTTTAAGAAAATTAGTATTCTTAGGCTGGGCGCGGTGGCTCACGCCTGCAATCCCAGCACTTTGGGAGGCCGAGGTGGGCGGATCACGAGGTCAGGAGATCAAGACCATCCTGTCCAACACGGCGAAACCCCGTCTCTACTAAAAAGTACAAAAAATTAGCCGGGCGTGGTGGGGGGCGCCTGTAGTCCCAGATACTCGGGAGGCTGAGGCAGGAGAATGACCTGAACCCGGGAGACGGAGGTTGCAGTGAGCCGAGATCGCGCCACTGCACTCCAGCCTGGGTGACAGAGCCAGACTCTGTCTCAAAAAAAAAAAAAAAGAAAGAAAAAGAAAATTAGTATTCTTAATCTGAGATTTGAAGCATTTGTACTCTGTGGAGAGACTTGCACAAATAAAATATATTGAATTACTATGTTACAATATGTTAAATATTGTATTATATTGTTAAATGTTACTATGTTACAATATGTTAACATTAAAAACTAAAGAAAGTTTGTTTATTTAAGGCAACATAAGTCAATTCCTTTGTTTGATATTTTGAATTTGTATAATTGACCTCTCAACAATTTATGTGTAACACAACAAAATTTGCATTATAAAAGGCACATTGTTACTCATTTTAATAACTAGCACTGGTCAAAACTGCTATATAATCATTTGTATCTTATAAAATGAAGAACTTTTGATGACCTGCAACCACATTTCAAAAGTTAAATAAACTCTGACTTCCAACCGACTTAGAAAATAACTGAAATATTATATTATTTCTTATGTAGTGTACTCCCGATATCAAACATTACATTTTAAATAAATGTTTTTTTCTGCTCCTTAGTACAGATGCTGGTTTAACAACTCATGCATCAGATATTTGGAAGTAAATTATAAATCTTATTATTATGGACACATTAAATAAATCTGATAGGTTATTTTTAAATAAGTACAGAATATGTAAAATTCCATATATCTCAATGCAGTGCTTTTTATATTGAAAATCTTATGATGGCTTAATACCAAAGTGTGGTTTCAAGTTAAAGCGTTCTACAAGTGCTTCTGCGTTTTTTGATTTTCCTTTTAGCACTCACTGGGGGAAGAGAGAGAGAGAGAACATTCAGAGTGCCAGTAAAAAATAAAATCAATGTTTGCTGCTGTTGTTGTTGTGTTGGGCTATAAACAGTCTACTTTGGTTGGTTATAATGCTACCAAAAACCACAGTACTTAATTTATCTAACCTTCTGATAGTGAATGAACAAAGGTAAAAATAACAGGCTAGTTATCAACTAGTACTATGGTGATGACATTGTGAATTATTTAAAAAGGGCATATTCAATGTGACCATAGAGCCATCAATCATAATAGACATTGATGAGAAAAAGAGGTTTCAGTCACTTCCTATCTGCAAGGAGAACAATTCTATCTCACAGGTAGCTATGAAGTGCTGGGTGACCTGATGTCACTTGCATTGTTGCTCTACCCTTTGAACGGAGAGAGTAGATTCTCTCAATATTAGAATCGAATGAGTAAATAAATTCGCAGTTCACTGCCACTCTCCTTCCGAGTGCACACTTCAATTTGTCTAACAATAGAGAGGACAGAAAAGCAGAAATCTCTTAAAGCGTGGATGAATTTTTTATGGTATGTTCAAATCCAGCTGCAAAGGATGGGGTTTTAAATGGTAGCAGACACTTTTAGAGGGAGCCCCAAGAGACAAAATCTTTTGGAAGTGTTTTGTGTTGAATTCATTCCTTTCCACGTACATCCGTAGCTTTTCTTCTTCTGACGCCCTGCTTTTACTAAATTGTTCCACCGTCAAGTTCACATTGATCTTTAAGATGACAGATAAAAACACTTTCTTTATCTTTAATATACACACACACTACAGTAGAATTTCCATTTCAAATGCATAAGAACAGTTTTTAAAGTGCAAGCACGCAATACAGTTTTATTTGTCTGCTTCATTCAGTAGGAAAATTAGAATTGCAGGAGGAGAAAGAGGTGGCTAGTTAAAAAATTTTAAGAAAACACCATACTAACAAATTTAACCTCTTTCTTCTGTTCAAATATTCAGGATAATTTCATTTACCACAATCCCTCATCTCAGAGTTTTCTATTTGAAAGTTATCATGGCTTGCATTAATTTATATTACCTAAATTTTTGAGTATCACATTTCCCTCATCACAGAATCCTACAAAATCCTCTGGCATTTACAAACTACAAAGCCACAAAAGTGTGCATATTTTTCTTATATGCTAAAATCTACTGCTTCACTCCAGCACATTAACATTTATGACATAAACTCAAGAATGGTATGGATATTTTTTTACAAAGATTTTTTTTTAATTAGAAAATGTAGATAAATAGGCTTTCCTTTTCCACCTCTATTCCTCCTTCCCTTCTGCCACCCACGTTACTAAACCACTCTATTAGAGCAGAAATATGAAATATGTTTGCGTTGCATTCTGCATCTATGGCATAGTCACTTGAAGAATGTACACTATTCATTTTTATTCACATTTCCTCTCTAATATATTCTGGAAGTATATTCATCTCAATGTAACCTCTGAAACCACTTTAAAAATGTGTACCACCACTTAATTGTTAATAACAGGTAAATCAAAGGTAAAAAGATAACTAATTAATTTTCTAGCTCAGTTTTATTTTACTGTTACTGTTTTGAGAAAATATAACAAAACCCCATTAGTGTTAAGGTAAGCCCATGAAACAACATAATATAATGCAAAAAAGACATTTAATAGTGTAGAGGAATGTTAAATTACTAATTAACTCCAAGTTACTGTATAAGAAAGCATAGTAATTTACAGGATTATTGCAATATGCAGCTTGGATTGCCACTAGGGTCAGCTAGGGAGCATTTCTTTCTATACCCCCCCGCCCCTTAGTGTGGTGGTTACTGTAAAAATCTTCTCACATTAAAATGCACTGTCCTACCCACAGTTCATTGCTGCTAATTAGCAGCAGTTGAGATTTTGCTAGCAGTCATTTTTTTCTGTGTTAAGCTGCCAAATGTTACCAAATGCTCAAGATTCTCCATGCACAAAGTGTCCAGCTGCCCAGCTTGCACCACTATGTGTGTCTTTCAGCTGTTTCCTGTCAACTTTAACACCTGTGCAAAGAAAACACTAATCAAATTATCTGTACTGGCTTTTGTCATCAGAGGGAAGGTTATCAAAAGTGTTCTGGATACTTTGGCACATGCTCATCATCTATTGCTAGAAAATCTCACTAGACACACACATACACACTCTCACACACACACACACATCCCTTTTCATCTAAGCATCCAATTGAGACCATAACTCTCTAAAACTTAAATCACTCCAATATCTGCCTTGTCAAAGTCAAGTGTTTGCACAGTCTATTTAAACTTTTATTTAAGCAATAAGGCTTGGGAAAGTCATCTTTTAGTTTTACCTAAATATATAAGAAGAATGCCATAACTTTGATTAATAATTGATTAAATAAACCATTCCTACATCAAAGACAGGAAGAAGAGCTGTTCGCTGAAAGGCTAGACTATCAAATAGGACTTTGTTGTCTTCAACATTGCTTTAGAATTACAGCATTACAGAGTAAGAAGAACATTAATTTTTGAGGTCTAAAATAATCACATAAAATAAAATTGACTCCTTTTTTCCTTAATTAAACACTAGTAGTGTTAAAACACTATAAATCTAGAAATAATCACACAGCCTAATCATTTCCTGTCTATTCCATTGGCTTTATGACTAATTTATATTTAACCTTCTTGGGAACCTACAATCGGAATGTACTTTTTTAAAAAATTGAAAGCAACTGTCATTGGTGTCTAATACCTGGGCAATAGGGAATAAGGTCTTAAAACATGTTTTAAAGCTAAAAGATGATATATAATGTATTACACTGATTGTAAGGTTTAGTAACACACAACCACTGCTTTCTTAGAATTACAGGGCAATTGATAAATACGTAACTCTTTTGTTCTGATTTTCTATTTATCATGATGTATTAAAGTGATTGTGTTAAGTAAATAAATGTATGCATAAATGCATGCTAATATTTACATCAATAATAGCATTACAGTAAATTTAATCAGACAACCAGACTTGAAAGGGGACAGACTTTGGCCTGTATCTATTTCATATATATATTTTTTAGATCTTGGTTGAAATTTTATAGTATAACTGAATTTGTTTTTACTTTGTTTGTACTTAAAAAAGGGAAAAGGATTGTAAAATATACCTGTGATATGAGTATAAAATTCACCATGCTGACAGGAATGAATCCACTCTGACTATGATCAAAACTGTAGCAAAACCATAGCCCTAGGGTAACAGAGAATGAGTGTCAACTACATTTTGCTGTTAAGTTTCACAAAAATCCCCTCTAGGATTTTCAATCACAATATTTGGAATCTATATTCATGTTACAGTTACAAAATAATAGGAAAGACTCACAAAAAGTATAAGAGCTCCAATTTCAGAGACATAATTTTGTGATTTAAGAAAAAATATTCTTTTAATTTTTATTTTTTATAAAAAAGGACAACTTTTGTTTAATATTCATGGCTAGCTTACTATAGATTTATATAAAATTTCTGCTCATATAGCATTACTGTCTTTTTAAGATACTATTTATTCAGCCAAAATTATTAAACGAGTACAAATATAAGATAGCATCACTATGATTCCTGATCAAATACTTTTGCTTTCTCCTCTTTCTTTCATCCTGTGTATATCTGCACTTGAAGACAGGTAGCTGGTAGAGGAACTTAACAGGTTGCTTTTTAATTCATAGCAAAACAAATCATTTTATAGATACTGTTAAAGAAATGTACAAAAAAATTATTTAAAGCCAATCATTGATTCCATATGTCCAAGTACCTGATTTTTCATAAGCAAATAAATGCCTTCCGAGTATGAAGCAGGACTTTGTACAAATTGATTAACCTCACTGAATCTCAATAACTCAGTCTGTGAATTGGGATTAATAATACCTAGCTTTTAGTTCTGTGTAGATGAATAGTCTGTGTGAACCAGAACGGGAAGGTCTTGTACTTTCCTGGTGGGTTGCATATCTTCCTGATGCAGGAGTGGCCAGACTCCACGAGCCACTACTAGTCATGCTTGCCCTGATTTCTTCTTTATCAAATTTTGCACAGGAAGGAGTTGAATATAATAAACTCAAGCTGCAGTGTAGCTTGAGTGTAGCTAAAGATAAGACCTCTTCTCCTCCAAAAGTACATTTTTGTGTGAAATAAGACTAATTGATCCATTGGATGGTTGAAAAATTATCCTCCAGGTTGGTTGGATTGACAGAAAAGTTAGCTGTTTTAAACTGATGTTCCAACAGTACCACTGAAATTTCATGGAAGAATCGTACTAATAACATCATCCCTTCCTATGTCTTGTAAATTTGACTTCCTAATAATATCATCACTTCCTACATATATGTCTTGTAAATTTAAACACTCGTGTGTTAGTCAGAAATAATTTTCTCTAAGGCGCTATTAAAATGTGACATATTATTATTTTGTGGGCTTTGAAGAGGAATCAAAAATAATTAAAAATGGCTGCTAAAAAAGTAAATATGTATGGCATAAAGAGCCTAGAGGCAGCTGATAATCTCTAGTTGGATTACTAGCAATAAAATGTGAATATGTGGTCCTTAGGGAGAAAATGCCACTGAATAAACTTTGATTTGTTTCCTCAAATCATGAACTTCATGTAATCTTAGATAATATGAGCTTTGGTACAATTTTGGACAGGACAATCACCAAGTAGTTACTAAAGACTTATAAAGTAGAAATAACCTTGATTTCGCTTGAAAAATAAATAGCTATTCTAGGCAGCATTAAAAGGTGATGTACAATGAATGATGGCAATGGTGATTATGGCCACCATTTGTGAAGCCCTTACCAGGTGCTAATTGTTTATCATTCAACAAATAGTATGGATTTCCTACTCTGTTCCAGACATCACTCAGGGTGTTGAAGGAAATAGCAGTTAACAAAACAGGCAACATTTTTGACTTCTTAAGCTTATATTCCATTGAAAGGAGAGAGGCAATAAATAATAATAAACAACTGAGATAAACAATTACACTAAAGTAAATATTTTAATCCCAATTTCATGGATGAGGAAACAGACAGAAAGTTTAAGTCATTTGCCTGTATTCCAAAGCTGGCATATGGCAGAGCCAGAATCCAACCTATATGATTCTTTCTAGTACATTTTGCTATGTGTCAGTAAATACCCACCACAGGAAAAGAGACAGATGTGGATTTTGTTGTTTTGTGCTGGAACTAAACCATGGTTTCTTAAACAAAGACATGTCTGGCTCCATTTCTAAAGGAGGCATAGTATTTATATAGAATTTACACTGGACACATTCAAAAGTAAAGTGCAGATATACACTGAATTGTGTTTGGAAAGCAGGAGAATATTTATTTGGCATGTTAGAAAGTAGAAGTATATAAGAAGGAGGTAAGGTCCTTGTTGGAAGAACACAGAGTGACAGATGAAAGGATCTTGACTATCCTGCTTACAATCCATAGGCATATTTAAAATTTTTAAGGTAAGTAAGCCTGATAGTTGCATTATAGAGAGATTAATTGGGTCACTGTGAACACACAAAAAGTTGAAGAAGTAGGAGATTAGATGTCAGAATATCTAGTTAAAGGCCAATACAATAGTGTAAAATCAGGTTAAGTTGATTACAGCACAACAAACCAATTCGGAAAAAATTACAAATAACCTAACTAGAAAAAATGATTAATGGAGAGGATTTAGATTTAGAGGAGCAACTGAGGAAGAGTGAAAAATGACATGAGCCCAGAACTGGAGAAGAGTGGAGTTATTCATGGACATTAGAAGGTCAGGAATGGTGCCAGTTTCTAGAAGATGTTAGGTTTTAGACATGATGAATCTGAAATGCTCATGCTGAGTGTGAAATGCTTGAGCTGTAAATCGCTGGCTTCTACTCTTTACTTTAGTCCATGACATCAGTTGCACCTTGCCTTTTCTAGTCACCTCAAAGTTCTTTCCAATAAAGGAAGGCTCTTTTGTGGTTCCAACTCCTGAAAAACCAAGTAAAGTCTTCTGATTCTTGACATGTTTTGTCTTCATCTGGAAAGTCGGATTTAATCAAACCTACTGAACTGGAGTCATTTTTTATTAGTATATCAAAATCCCAACAGAGTTCTCAATAGTCATAATTTTTTGTTTATGATCTTATTGCAAAAAAAAATCTAAAACAAAAAAGATAATAAAAATACATGTCTAAATATCAATACCAAAACACATGAAATATGTTTGGGGAAATGATCCTGACTTGATCCTGACTATAAAATATAGTTTCTTTTCAAATTCTGCTAACATGGAAATGTATTTACTTAGTTTTATCCAGTGTGGATAGAATATCGTGCTTTGCTTTTGAAAAGAAAGGTTCATTTTGGATGAAACAGAGTAGGAAAAGTGAGAGCTGAGAATAACCAGCTTTTATCTTCTTCATTCCAGGCCACTGAAGGAAGTCAGTGCCTGGGATTCTGAGATGCAGCCACACCATAAAGTTTCATTACTCAGTTGCAGTAGAGAAAGCCTCAAAGGAACCACTTCTAATGGAAACTGCCTCATTTCCTGGTCAAGTTTCACAGTGGAGGTGCTCTGAAGTAGGTGCTCTGAAGTGCTCTGAAGTGAAAAGTTCACTTCATGAGAAGTTACAAACTAATTGTAAAGTATCTCAAAAAATGATCAAGAGATCCCTTTTCTCTTATGGTATATGACTAATAACTTGATATATTTTTTAAGGATCTGCAGCATAAAAATTATTTTAAAATACCATTTAGTACTACCCTACTTTTTAAAGTAAATGCTACTGAATATAATATAAACCTTCTAATAGTTTATAATGTCAATTCATCTTTTATTTTTTCTGAATTGTTATTTAGTTCTTCATTTAATTTTTCAGGGTCAATTTATTTTTCATTTCCTTTCTGGACATATTATTTTCAGTTTTAATTTTCTACTGTCATGACTTCGAAAGGTTACTAAATTGCTTCATGTCTAATCCGTTTAGATATGGTCAAACTCTCACCACTACTATAAGTTAGGCCTAAGTTAGGTTTAAATGGAAAGGTGGATAGTATAAAGGGAGAGGAGGAGAGAGAGGGAGAGAGAGAGGGAGAGGGAGAGGGAAGAGTGGGCGGGGGGCAGAAAGAGAGAGAGAGAGAGAGAAAGCCCAAAGGTAGGAAAAGTCAGGCAGGAGTAGCCTTGAAGCAGAATTTCTTTTCTGAGAAATCCTGAGTTTTGCTCTCAAGGCCTTCAACCTGTTTGGATAAGCCTTACCCACATTAAAGACGGCAATTTCTTTTATTTAAAGTCAACTGATTATAGATGTTAACCACATCTACAAAATAAAATCACAGTAACTCCAAGATTAGTATTTGATTAAATAACTGAGTATTATAGGCTAGTCATCCTGATGCATAAAACTATTGTAGATAGATTTAACAAACTGTTTTTATGATAGTTTCATGGTTTTCAAAGAGTAATTCATTTTAAAGATATTCATTGAGTGACTTTTATGTGCCAGGCACCAGTATGAATATAAACTTATGGATATGAAGCAGCCTAAGATAAAATCCTTGCCTTCCAGGAACTTACAATATCCTCAGAAGATAGATACACAAATAAGTTAATATGATGCAACTTGATGAATGTTAGTTTTAAGCACAAGCAGAAGAAGATGGGAGCATAGAGAAGAAGAAATTTCTCCTGCGCAGTTAGTTCAAGAATTCTTCCTGGAGAAAGTGACCTCTGAATTAAATGTTTAGGGAGTCTCTAATTTACTAAGCAATACTTATAAAAATCTGTTATGCCAGTTGTAGTTCTAGGGACTGGGATTCTATAGAAAAGATCTCAACTTTCATAAAGATACCTTCTGGGGAGGGAAGTGAGATGCTAACACACGCAAATAAGTAATTAAAATCTTCATTAGTGATTAGAGCTACTTAAAATATATCCAGGTTATATGATTCAGCCTCCATTTTGCTGTTGTAACATTGAAGCTGAGACATGAAAGACAACAAGGAAATAATGAGTAGGTGAAAGGAAATGCATTTCCAAGTGTCGGAAACAGCAAGAGTAAAAGCAAATCAACAGTCGCAGCTAAAGCAGCATTAAAAGATTTTATTTTTTTAAAATTTGGTTTTGAAAAATGCTTGATCCACTCTAATTGTCATATTTTATTTACATTAAATTTAAATATTAAATAATACCTTAGTGTAATTTAAATTTACCTCCTTGGTCTTAAATAGCAACTATGCTTTATTTCTTATCTCCCATCTTCTTTATACTCTTCTTAAGTTATCGCATGTATATGTGAATTTTCTATAACTGACTTACAAATTTTTAAGTAACCGGGAGTCTTTTTACCTGGTGCAGTTTAAGAACCCATCAAACACAAAGTACTGAATAACTGAAGAATGGATGTGGTAGGCTGGCAACAGCTCCCAAAGTTACATCCAAAGATACTTCCCATCTCCCCCAAACCTATGTGTGTTACCTGATATGCTAATTTTTTTTCAGATGTGACTAAGTTAAGGATTTTGAGATGAAGAGACTATCCTGAATTATCTGAGTGGATACTCAGATACTCAGATGTCAGCACAAGAAGCTTTAGAAGAGAGAAGCATGAAAACCAGAAGAGGAGGAGGAGGCAACGGGACCATAAAGACAAGAGATTAGAATGATGTGGCCACAAGTCAAGAAGCGCCAGCCTCCAGCAAAAAACTGGAAGTCAGGAGCAGAATCTCTCCTAGAGCCTGTAGAGGGAATGTAACCCTGCCAATAACTTGATTTCGGCCTAGAGAAACTGACTTCAGACTTCTGGCCTCCAGGATGGCGAGAGAATTAAATTGCTGTTGTTTTTAGTCAAGTATGTGGTAATTTTGTTAGGACAGCCACAGAAAACTAGTACAGTGGATTTTTAGCATATTAAAGAGCAGTAGAATTGTGATTTTATCAATAGCTACTGGATGGCAGGTTTCCTCTGCAGCAGAAGAGAATAAAATGTTGACTAGGTAAGGCTGACCACCAAAACTTCTGCCATGGACTCAGCAGTGTGGACAGATCCTGGGAATCTATGTGCGCATAAAAGGCCATGAACATTTTGCGTTTTCTGATTTGAACTGAATAGGCATTCTACTCTGTAAAGGTTTCCAAAAAACTAAATCTATCTTTATGTTAACCCTTTGCTAGAGATGTTTAAACAAACAGAAAAATACCAGAGCTTATTCACCATTTTGGATGTCAGTAAAGTGTGTTATGCAAATTGGCTTCAAAAATTAAAACCTGTAACACAATTTGAGTCTTGAAATGTGTGCTGTGTATGATCTTAAAAACATGTAGGTAGGTTTATTAGTTCTTGGAGGTTCATAGTATTTCATATGTATTTCAGACTATATGTAGGGAATTGCTGACAAATCTTGGTATCACTAAATCCATCATCATGTTTTGAAATGTCACCAAACTGAGCCCACATATTGTGAAGAGTGAATATAGTGTATGGCCTCAAGATTTTGTCTTATAATTTAAGTTTCAATGTCCACACCTCATCTAAATTAGGGTACCATTTGGACTCACATGTTTAACTAAATAAATTTATCACTGAGTAATTACATTAAACACAAATTTATCTTAAAGATGTACAAATTGTTTTCATTGAGGAAGGTAGTTACTTTAGTAGCATGTTAACAAAGCCCTAGGAATTATAAGACTGCATTTTCATGGAGGCATACATGTGTAGTAATTGTAAAATGGCTCTGTTTTCATATTTGGATCTTTTTATATGAGTGTCTGCGTTAAGAATTACCCATAATAAAACAAAATCTTAATTTGACAAAATTAATATATAGAAATAAACTTTATAAATCATAGACTTTCAAGATGATCAAAGAACCTTTCTGATCATCTAGTCTCACACCTTTTTTATAGAAGACTAGACTAAAACTTACAAATGTAAATGATCTCACTAAAGGCATATGGCAAGCTATTGGACAAACCAGGAATAAAACACAGGTCTTCTGACTCCTAGTCCAGGACTCATCACAAACACCATGACTCATCATTTTCATTGTAAAAGACTCTGGCACAAGCTGTTAACTCGTTAAATGGCTAAAGGAGGAAAGGTAAAATAGTAAAACAGAGTGAAGGGGATACCACCCATTTGAAGATCATTCTAAATTAAAGATAGATGTCTTTGAGATTATAAATAAAAATATACTTTGAATATATTTGACCACAATGCCAATTTTAAAATATTCAAAGTTAGTTCTTCAAAAAACTAATAATAGAACTACAATATGATCCAGCAATCCCACTATTGGGTATATATCCAAAGGATAGGAAATCAGTATGTCTAAGAGACATCTGTACTTCCACGTTCATTGAAGCATTACTCACAGGAGTCAAGACCTTGAATCAACCTAAATGTTTATCAGTGGATGAATGGATAAAGTAAATGTAGTATATTTACACAATGGAATACTATTCAGCCTTGAAAATGAAGGAAACTCTGTCATTTAAGACAACGTAATTCAACTTAGAGATCATTATCTCTAGGTTGTGAAATAAGAAAGACAAATACTGTATGATCTCACTTAAATGTGGAAGCTAAAAAAAAGTTGAACTCACACAAACAGAGAGTAAAATAGTGGTTACCAGAGTCCTGGGAATTAGTAGCAGGGGTGAAAGCATTGAGAAGATGGTGATCAAAACACACAAAACTTCAGCTGGACTGAAGGAATAAGTTTAAGAGTTTTATTGTACATCATAGTGACTACAGTTAACCACAATATATTGTATACTTCAAAATTGCTAAACAATTAATTTTAAGTGTCTTCACCATAAAAAGATAATTATGTGAGGTAATGGACATGACAAATAGCCTGATTTAGCCATTCTACAATGTATACGTACAGCAAAACATCATATGGTATACCATAAGTATAGACAATTTTTACTTGTTTATTAAATAAATAAAAATTTGAAAAATTATATGTTTTATCTTTCAAAGAAGATTCAGAATTTAAAATATTAAATTTAAACTACAGAAATATTAGTCTAAGTTTGGATTTTCTAATACAAAATATTACTCCTTATCACTAAATAGTAGGTAAAAATATTATTTTAATTTTCTTTTATCTCTAGATCATCAGCAAGGTTATCTGATCATCTTAAAAGTCTATGATTTATAAAGTTTTCTTTATATTAATTTGTTAATTTCTACATATTAATTTGTGTTACTAATTTTGTTAAATTAAGATTTTATTTTATTATGCATAATTCTTAATGCAGACACTCATATAAAGGATCCAAATATGAAAACAGAACCATTATACAAAAGATTTTAGTATTCTTTAAAATAGTCTCATTTATCTTAATTGTTCATTAAAGATCTATAATCCATTATGTGTATGTATATTGAAAGGAAAAGACCTAGTTTCGGGCCTTTATTTTGGAAAAACTGTGACTCTTTAACTCTGTTTTCTCATCTACAAAGTGAACTTTTGAGAACATTCAACTAATTTGCAATTATGGTGAGAATATGTGAAAGTTCTCAGCTTCTGTCAAATGCTTCATGTGGGGTGTGTGTGTGTGTGTGTGTGTCTGTGTGTGTACATGCATGGGCATTTGCATGTATTTGTGTGCCTGTGTCTGCAATAATAATTTCTATTTACTTGACTGTCATGATCTAGTGGTACAAAGAAAAAGGTATGTCTATTTAAAAAGCTAGAGTGCAAGAAAGAAAGACAAAAAATACTTCCTTCAACAAAAAGTGGATTTAAAGGGAGGGATGAGTTTTATTCAAAACTATGACTACGGCTTCTCATTGTCAGAGAAAGTAATATCACTAGGAGTTACATGGAATAAATGCTTAAATAATGATCGGGATAGATAGCTACTTACTCTGACTAATAAGAAATGAGTGACCTTTAAAATGACTCAGATTCCCAAAAATCTCTGACTCTACTCTATAATCTGTGTTTTGTTCTATATAAAATTAAACAATAAATCTAGTTAGAAGCAAAATTAGAAATCTAAAAGAGATGAGGACTGGGAACCAGGGGACCAAAGTTCTACTCTTCGGTTTGTGACCTTGAACAAATCACTATATCCTCCTGGGCTTCAGCCCCATTACTTTCAACATGAAGGGGGTCTAAGGTCCCTCCAGCTTTAACACTTGGTGACACTACGATTCCAGTTCATAGCTTCTTGCTCACAATATTTGACACTTTGTTGACATACTGTCAGAAACTTCACACATTTTCCAAAAGCTATCACAGAGTATTATTAGGCCATTAATGCAGAGTTTTAAGAGGAAACTACAAAATATCTTTCACTGGGTATTTGTTATAACAACTATGTTTATACTACTGGATTCCTCCGTGATGATAGATCGATCGATAGATAGATAGATAAAGATACACTTTTAAAAGAAATCAACTATGTTAGGCTAATACACTATAAGTAATAAAGTTGTAATACAGGTATGTGTGACAAAAATATCTTCATGTAAAGCTTCTGCTTATTCCTACTCAGCTAATGATATAGAGATAAAATGTATCTGAGTCCATTTGTGCTTATGAATGTAAAGTAAAAATTATTTGTGTGTGCATATATACACATCAGTGTATGTATATGCATATATGTAAATAGAAAAATTCTGTAAAAATTGCTAAAAGATATATACATTTTAACGTTTTACTGTATATACTTCTGTGCCATTTTACTTTTCTACAATGAGCATGTAACTACTTAATTTTAAACTAAAAAATAAAACAGAAAATGTAAACATTTCTAGCCTTATGCAATATTGTGTAAATTTCTTTTGTAGATTTCTGTGATTTATTTATTTTTTCTTTCATAAATGGCATATACATGTAGTATATATCTCTATCTTTCACTAGCTGTGTCTGTATGTATATGTAAATTATATCCAGTGTGTGTCGAGCACTAACTGTCCCAGGCATTGGTCTAAGCACTTTAATTATGATATACAACTCAGTACCCATGACACCCTTGAGTTGATTATTTTTACTACCACATACTGATAGAGCTGTGCTACTCAATGCTTATTTTCTTTTTTTAAAATTCATTTATGACACTTTAAGTTCTGGGATGCATGTGCAGAACGTGCAGGTTTGTTACACAGGTATACATGTGCCATGGTGGTTTGCTGCACCCATCAAGCCGTCATCCAGGTTTTAAGCCCCACATGCATTAGGTATTTGTCCTAATGCTGTCCCTCTCCTTGCGCCCCACCCCCTCAACACCTATTTTCTAGTGTTTTTACTTCTCTTTTGTAAACAGGAGAACAAGCTATACCTACGCTGGAAATTATTACAGTCAGAAGTTTGCCCACCTCAGATGGGTCTGAAGACTTCAGTCCCTAGAGCATTTAGCAATCCCTTTCATTCTTCTCCTGGGCATCATTAACATATTCCTTTTCCCTGACTAGCCTTAATCCATACCCTATCCATTCTTCCCATCAGACAGGCACTTTTTCATTCTAACATACTTGACTATATTTCAGATTGTGTGTCTTTGCCTGCGTGTATGCTATTATCAATCATTATGCTTTCCAAATTCATGCTGAAGAGTGGTTTTGCCATTCTTTACACAAGATTTAGTTTTACTTTAAAACTCAAACACATCATAGGAATCATCATAAAAATAGATTCATACACATGTAAAAGAGAATCAGAATACGGATTAATTGTTTATGCTTTTCATATAAGTAATAAAGCCAGCAATTAAGAATTTCATTGATAGATTATGGTAGAATCCTTGTCACGCTGCTTAGCCCATATCCTGGCTCTGAGCAGAACTGAACTTCAGCCTTCGGAAGACAACAGTCTGCCATTTTGCCTTATTCTCACAGATAAATTACTTTATAGCACTTTAGTGAAGAAAGGAAGACGTATTATTTAACAGCTCTCCAAATCATAGCAAACAGGCTTAACTTTATTAATTGATTTTATCCATTTTGCTTTGAAAAAGTAAATAAGTAAAGTAGAATCAAATGAGCCATATAGTTCCAGCCTGTTGAATATTTTAAACCAAACTGGAAATTAATGAGGTGATTAAGGAAAAAAAACAAAACAAAAAAAACTGTAAAAGGAGATAAAAACAAGAGGTCTTAAGTACTTAATCTGGAAGAACACAATTGGAAATACTTTTTGCTCTATTGAAAGAAAATAAGAATATTTTGTTCCAATCTATACTCCTCTCCCTGAGCACTGCCACCTAGTAAGGGCTTTCTGAGTGACAGTTTTGGTCCTCCAGTGGACCTTTCTGTGACACCTTTCTCAGCAGGCCTCCGTCCACCAGTAGGCCTGCAGGACTTGCTCCTGCTGAGGAAGGCTCACACAGCGTTTCGCTCTCTTATCCTACTGTGGCCATGTGGCGCTGGTGTGAAGGAAAATAAGCTAGAATAGCAAAGATACATCTCGCATGAAGTACTAGGCCACAATTGAAGTGGCAGAGACATCATTGTCAATCAATAAAATTTCTCCTGTCTTTGTAGCAAGTCTAACTCGGTTAATTCAGACAATCATCCCCGCAGCTGTACAAGACAATTAGGTCTAGAGATTCAAATCTATGCAATTGGTAAATAATCTCAAGAATAGGCAGAAGGCTATAAAGCAGTGTTACCTGTCCCTTCACATTCAAAAGCATTTCGACATTCAAAAGCTCTCACATGGACACATGATAATTAAAGTTAAAAGATTATGGCAGCTGCATTTTAAAGAGTAATAGCGTTACAATTAACATTAATTGTTAATTTTGCCTTTAAAATGAAGTAAAAAATAAATGCAAACTTTTGCCAAAAGGTAGTACCAAGAGTGTGTTTTATTGAAAATTATTCTAACCTTCCCCCATGCTGCAACTCTCTCCACAAAATAAAACATTTGCCAGTTAATGTGGACCTGATGTAACTGTTCTAGTCAGAAGGTCAAACATACTGAATCTGCTGCCAGAGCCAAGTTCAGTTGAAATGTATGAAAAACACAGAAAGTAAAACCTTGCAGTGAGCTATAAATACTCATAAATACACTAAAATTTATAGTTCATTATGCTCCTGTTTTGTCCTTCCTGCCAAAGTCAAAAAGCTCACGGACCTTCGTTTTAAAAGAAATTTACTGTACATTAGGAAGCAAGCCACATGGTGGTCCAAAACACCGCCAGTTCTCAGCAGGTCAAATACATGCTGATTGAGGATTTGAACTAGGTGCATCCTATGCAGCGCTACATATGAACATTGAATTTTGAGCGCAGGGCACATGTATGTGTGTACTTTTAAATTATTCTCTAAAGTCACTATTGTTTGAAACTATCTCACCATTCAAATAAATGACAAAGAAATTGCCAGTAAGTTTTCCCAGTTTTCTGATATCATCAGCTATGTAAAAATATCCATTAAAAAGGAACTAGCGTATCTATGGCAATGAAGCATAGATGTTTTATGTGGCTCTGGAACCATCAGGTAAAATCAAATTTTTAAAAAATACAAGCCTAAATCATGTTTACTTTTAGCATATTTAAAAATTCAGATATGAACTGTTATTTTCTTTCAATACAGACCTGTTTATGAATCTATTTTTATTCAATTTTATTTAATGAATACATTCTCTATCAAAAAATATCTCAATATGAAACTGAAAATGTTTCAATTACCTAGTATATTTGAAGAAATATAATAGCCATATCATATAGGGCTTTGCTACTCAGTTGTGTGGCCTGGGCACCAGCAATATTGGCCTAGCTTGGGAGCTTATAAAAATTTCAGAATTTCAAGCCCTTTTCCAGAACTACTGAATAAGAATCTGCATTTTAGCATGATTCCCCTGTGATTCTTGTGCACATTAAAGTTTGTGGAACATGGATATAAAACAATAGCTTAAGTAGAAATGATATGGTACACCAAATGTTTTGTTAGCAGAAAAGCAAAATTCTGCTTAAAATCCAGCGAATTACATTAGAGCGATTTAATTTCTCACTACAAAAGAATAAAGTTCATGTTATTCAGAATTATTTTGCAGGACACTGATCAAAACGTTTTCTATATGATAGCCCACAGGATTTAATCTCTTCCCACACCCCTGCTAAAATACAACCCGATATTTTCTTCAGGAAAGTTGAGTTTTGTCTTAATTATGTGAATTAACTTCAGACATAAGTCATCAGTATTTGATAAGTCCCACTGACAAGAAAATTTGTAAATTTTCTTTGTAGTGGTATTTAATCCCATTAATTTATCTAACTTTGTTTTATTTAATCTTTTTCTTTATAAATACAATATAGCGACATTAAAAAATAAAACTGTGAAATAAAACGCGTAACCTCATTTCTTAAAGAACTTTGGTCCATGGATATGAAGGACCTATCTTTCTCCAACAGGTATTGGCTCTCCAGGTCAGGTTAGAAATCCATTGCCATGGCAATGTGCAGGACTGCCTAGGAGGCTACCTGAGCTTATACCTGGCCTTGTGCAACAAAGATCATTAATCTCCAGGTCTCCCAATATGAATCTTTTGAAGAGCTATAAACACACCTACTGTGTTAGCCTTTCCAGAGATATTCTGAAAGAACTAATATCCACAGTGTTTTAGCCAGATCAAATGGAGCACAATCTGAAGTGAACCTGCCATCTAGAGTTTGATCTCCTGACACTCACAAATAGCCCACTTGAAAGCTCCAACGTCCCTTTCAAAAACCCTAGTTTTAAAAGTAAAGATTATCAGTTTGTAAATATATCACATATCGCACTTATCTATCAAAGCTATTAATCTTTTGTGGGATCTATTTTATGGGCCATTGTGAAAATCTAACAAGTCTGAATTTTTTTTTCAGATAAATGCACAGGTACATTTATCTCAAAAACTATGTATACAGTGTCAAGAACTTCATTGTTTTCCAAGTGTCTATTCCAAAGAATTCAATGGAAGATACATTGCAACATGTGATTCACCAAATGCTATGCAAAGTTGTCAAGCCCTAATATAAACTGAAATATATTAGATAGTTAACTTGTAAAATATCACTAGCAGGCATATACACCTTGTTTATTCTTTGCTAAGTATGCTTATTTTCAAAATTGTTCTTTTTCAGAGAATGTAAATTCTTAATGATAGGAATAGTTTAGGCTTAAAAATTGTACGTTCTTGAAAGGATTATGTATTATTTTATTAAAGCTCTTTTTAAATATTAACTAGGAACTCAGGAGTTACTTTACTTTGAAAAACTTTTCTCAAGTTTCAGGATGGGGAAATGAGCTGGAAAAAAAATGTTAATACTTTTACATGAATAATAATGGAATAAAACAGTCTAATTAACAACCACATCAGAGGAAAAATCCAACTACTCAAGAATATGCTAGACTTATAGCTCCTAGGAGGTATAATAAAAGCATTCCACGTATGGATTCATTGCCATCAAGGTGGTGGGGAATGATAGTGGACTGGAATTAAGGCAACCTCTCTCATAAGCATGTTGATTCCAGACTTATTTTAATACTCAACACTGATTTTATTTTTGTCAGCATATATGTGTCCTTTGAAAATGCAGAGTTTTAAGCATCGTGGAAACTGAGCATGTCAGATGAAACCCAGCAGTCGTTAGTGGGTAAGATATATCATGTATGGTACAAACTCCATTCCGACCTAACTTTTCACTATGTGTCCTTGAGCTATATCTTAGCTTAGAACGAAACATGAACATAAGCCAATTCTACACCACTGAAGTCATCAAATCCAAGACAGAATGTCTGAAACCCATTTCAAACGTAGAGTTTCTGATATGTTTTAACTAGTAAATGATGAACAATATGGGTTACAGGAGGGTACTCTGTAAAGGATTTACCATAAGCATACATTATTGAAGAGCATCTGTTTATTCCATCTTTTCCAGAATTTTTAGGGTAACATTTTATTCAATTCAACATTGCAACAAATCTGACAATGAAGCTATTTTAATCTTAGACTACATTAACCAGTACTGTAACTGGAGTACGGCAGAGAGAATTCTGACCAAATCTTGGAGGTCCACCTCACACAAGTGAAGCATTTCAGACATTGTCATTAAAAACTGGAAAGCAAATGTGTAGCAACCAGAATAGTGAAAGAATTTAAAACTTCGAGGGTGGAGAAAAACCACAAAATTGTCTTTAAATATTTAAGGAATCTCCCAGTAGAATAGATATTAGATTATCCCTATGTGGATCTGGAAGAAAAAGCAAAAACCAATAGATGGAACTTATAAAGACATATTAAAAATGAAATAGACTGCTTCATAGAGATTAATTTCCCATCAGTGAATTCAGGGAAGACAAACTTAGAACAGAGAACTAGATCAGAGACCATAAATCCTCACATGTCAATTTATATTAGGTTTTTGTTTACCAGATCAATATTTTTTTTTGTTTATATATGTCAAGCAATACCTTAGTAAGTTACTCACTTATTTTATCCCTAATGACATATTAATCAGGCAATATCATAGATCTCTGGTTACTGTTCCATCTCTGTGTTTTTTACAGTCATCGTACACACTTATTTTCTAATGGGTAAAGGCCGTGATCTGGCCTCTTCCACTCAGTAATCCCATTATTTCCATAAAAACCACCAAATCCCATCTCACTGTGGTACCTCCTACTGTTGTGCCTTGCCTACGGAGGACAGTCACATCTTGATTTTACAAGGATGGAGTGTTCTGTTGGCCTCATCTAAGAAATGCTTAAAGGAAGGTTGTAGGGGTTACACATAATAGATCCACTCCAACATTCCCTACTTCCTAGGCCTACAGTATGCCAGGAATATGTGAAACTTACATCCTCATTGATTTTAGGATATTGTTAAGTCCAGGCTTTGTTTTTAATTGACAGCTATAAACCGTATATACTTACAGTGTACAACATGATGTTGAGACTACTGGATCACATGGAAGTTCTATTTTTAATTTTTGAGGAACCATACCATTTTTATGCTGGTTGTACAAATTTACATTCCTACCAATACTGCACAGAGATTCCTTTTTCTCCACAACCTCACCAACAGCTGTCATCTTTTCTCTTTCTGATGATAGCCATCCTAACATGCATGACGTACTATCTTATTATGTTTTTAATTTGTATTTCTCTGATGGTTAGTAATGGTGAGCATTTTTTTCATGTACTTATTGGCCATTTTTATGTCTTATTTTAAGAACGATGGCACATGCCTGTAATCCCAGCCCTTTGGGAGGCCAAGGCAGGTAGATCATCAGAGGTCAGGAGTTCAAGACCAGCCTGACTAACATGGTGAAACCCCATCTCCAGCAAACACAGAAAATTAGCCAGGAGTGGTGGCGGGTGCCTGGAATCCCAGCTACTTCGGAGGCTGAGGCAGGAGAATCACTTGAACCCAGGAGGCAGAGGTTTCAGTGAGCCAAGATCACACCACTGCACTCCAGCCTGGGCAACAAGAGTGAAACTCTGTAAAAAAAATAATAATAATAAATACAGGAAAGAAAGAAAGAAAGAAAGAAAGAAAGAAAGAAAGAAAGAAAGAAAGAAAGAAAGAAAGAAAGAAAGAAAGAAAGAAAGAAAGAAAGAAAGAAAAGAGAGAGAGAGAGAAAGAAAGAAAGAGAAAGAAAGGCGGGGAGGGGAGTGGAGGGCAGGGGAGGGGAGGGAAGGGAAGGGAAGGGAAGGGAAGGGAAGGGAAGGGAAGGGAAGGAAAGGAAAGGAAAGGAAAGGAAAGGAAAGGAAAGGAAAGGAAAGGAAAGGAAAGGAAAAAGGAAAGGAAAGGAAAGTCTATTCCAGTCTATTGCCTATTTTTTTAAATTAGGTTTTTGGTTTTCTTGCTAGAGAGTTGTTTGAGATCCTTATATATTTTGAGTATTAACCCCTTATCAGATGTATGCTTTGCAAATATATTTTCGCATTCCGTGGGTCATGTCTTCACTTTGGTAATTACTTCCTTAGCTGTGCAGAAACTTTGTAGTTTGATGTAATCCTGTTTGTTTTTGCTTTTGTTGTCTGTGCTTTTGGGGTCATATCCCACAAAATCACTGCCCAGACCATTGTCATGAAGATTTTCCCCTATGTTTTATTCTAGTATCTTTACCATTTCAGGTTTTACATGTAAATCTTTAATCCATTTTGATTTGATTTTTGCAACTGGTATGAGGTGAGTATCCAATTTCATTCTTCTACATGTGGATATTGTTTCCCAACAGCAGTTACTGAGGAGAAAATCTTTGTCCTATCATGTGTCCTTTTGCATCTTTGTCTAAAATCAATTGATTGTAAATTCCTGGATTTATTACTAGGATTTCTATACTAATCCATTGGTCTGTGTGCTTTTTTCATGCCAGAACCATGTTGTTTTGACTACTATCGCTTTGTAGTAGTATGATGCCTTTAGTCTTGCTCTTTTTCTCAAGATTGCTTGTCTATTTGGCAACAATTTGTTCCATATGAATGTAGGATTTTTTTTTAATCTCGGTGAAAACGCCATTGGAATTTTGACAGGGATTGCACTTAATCTACAGATCACCTTAGTTAGTACAGATGCTTTGGGTAGTATGGACCTTTGGTAGACAGATATAACAATATTAATTTCCCAATTAATGAACACTGTATTTATTCGTGTCTTCTTCCATCAATGTTTTATAGTTTTCAATGCACAGATCTTTCACTTTAGTTAAATTTACTCCTAAGTATTTTTGGTATCTATTGTTAATAGAATTTTATTTTAAAAAATTCTTTTTTGGATAGTTCATTGTTAGTGTACAGGAACACTATTTATTTTTGTATGTTAATTTTGTATCCTGCAACTTAATTAAATTGGTTTATTAGTTTTAACAGTTTTTGTGGAGTCTTTAAGGTTGTCTATACATAAGAGTATGTCATCTGCAAACAAGGACAATTTAACTTCTTCCTTTACAATTTGGATGCTTTCTTTTTCTTGAATAATTACTCTGTATAACTCCAGTACTATGTCGAATAGAAGCGGCATAGCAGGAGAGAGCATCTTTGCCTTATTCTTCATCTGAGAGAAAAAGCTTTCAACTTTTCACCACAGCATATGATGCTACCTTGGGCTTGTAATATATGGCCTTTATTGTGTTAAGATACATTTCTTCTAGACTTAATTTGTTGACAGTTTTTTATTAAGAAGAAATGTTTGATTTGGTCAAATGCTTTTTCTGCATCTACTGAGATGACCATATGATGTTTGTCCTTTATTCTGTTAATATGTGTCATATTTATTGATTTGCATATATTGAACTATGTTATTTTTTTAATCCTAGATACAAATCTCACTTAATCATGGTGAATGATCCTTTTAATATGCTGTTGATTTTAGTTGACTAATGTTTTGTTGAGGATTTTTGCATCTATGTTCATCGGGGTTATTGGCATGTAATTTTCTTTTCTTGTAGTGTCTTGTCTAGCTTTGGTATTGGGGAAATGCTGGCCTTGTAAAATGAATTCAGAAATATTCCTTTATCTTCAATTTTTTTGAAAAAGTTTGAGAAACACTCCACAAAAAATTAACTCAAAATGGATTATAGACCTAAATGTAAAACACAAAATTGTAAAATTCCTGGAAGATAACATGGGAGGAAATCTACATGACCCTGGGTATTGCAATGACATTTTAGATACAACCTCAATGGCATGATCCATGAAAGAAAAAAAAATGATAAATTTGATTTAATTAAAATACAAAACTTCTCCTCTGTTGAAAACACTGTCAAGAGAATAAAAAGACAAGCCATAGACTGGGAGAAAATATTTGTAAGACACATATCTAACAAAGCACTGTTGTCTAAAATATACTAAAAACTCTTAAAAATCAATAGTGAGAAAGTGGACAATCCAATTTAAAAATGTCTGGGAGGCCGAGTCAGGTGGATCACGCAGTCAGGAGTTTGAGGCCAGCCTGACTAACATGGTGAAAATCCATCTCTATTAAATACAAAAATTAGCCAGGTGTGGTGACACACACCTGTAACCCCAGCAACTCAGGAGGCTGAGGCAAGAAAATCACTTGTACCTGGGAGGCAGAGGCTGCAGTGAGCTGAGATAATGCCATTGCACTCCAGCCTGGGTGACAGAGCAAGACTCTATCTCAAAAAATAAAAATAAAAAATAAAAAATAAAATAAAATAAAATAAAATCCTAAATTGACACCTCATCACAGAAGATATACAAATGGCAAATAAGCATATGAAAAGATCACAACATCATATGTCATTAGGTAATGATATAAAACATTAAACAATAATGAGATATTACTACATACCTATTAGAATAGTCGAAATTCAAGACACTGACAATAGCAAATGCTGGTGGAAATAGGGAGCAACAGGCACTCTCAGTCATTACTGGTGGGAATGTAAAATGGTACAGCCATTTTGGAAGAGAGTTTGGGCAGTTTCTTACAAAACTAAACATATTCTCACCATACAGTCTAGCAGCTGTGGTCCAAAAGAGTTGAAAAGTTATATCCATGCAAAAAACTGCCCATTGATATTTATGGAAGCTTTATTTATAATTGCCAAAACTTGGAAGCACTTGAGATATTCTATAGTAGGTGTGCATATAGATAAACTTTGGTACAGCCAGAAATGTGCTATAATTCAGTGCTAAAAAGAAATGAGTTATGAAAAACCCACAAGCAAAATCATACCAAATGAGAAAAAGTTGGAAGCATTTCCCCTAGGAACTAGAACAAGAAAAGGATATTTACTGTCACCACTCTTATTCAGCATAGTAGTAGAAGTATTAGCCTAAGCAATCAGGCAAGAGAAAGAAATAAGAGGAATACAAAGTGAAAAATAAGTCACATTATCTCTGTTTACTGATGACATGATCATATACCCAGAAAAACCCTAAAGATTCCTCCAAAAGACTCTTAGACTTGATAAACAACTTCACTAAGGTTTCAGAATGCAAAATCAGTGTACGAAAATCAGTAGCATTTTATAACTAAAGTAGCATGGTACTGGTATAAAAATAAACATAGATCAATGGAACAGAATAGAGAATGCATAAGTAAAGCCACATATCTACAACTAACTTATTTTCAACAAAGTCCACAAAAATATAAAATAAAATAAGGGGAAAGGACATCTTATTCAATAAGTAGTTCTGGGAAAATTGACTAGTCATATGCAGAATGAAACTGGGGACCTAGCTCTCAAAATATATAAAGATTAACTCAAGATCAATTAAAGAGCTTAACTGAAAGACCTGAAACTGTATTAATCCTAGAAGAAAACATAGGAAATTCTCTTATGGACATTGGCTTAGGCAAGGAATTTATGACAAAGACCCCAAAAGCAAACGCAACAAAAACAATGATAGGGAAATAGGACTTAATTAAACTAAAAAGCTTCTGCATAGCGAAAGAAATAATTAGCAGCATAAGCAGACAACCTGCACAATGGGAGAAAATATTTGCAAATTATGCATCCAACAAATGACTCATATCCAAAATCTACAAGGAACTCAAACAACTCATGAGAGAAAACAAACAACCCCGTTAAAAACTGGGCAAAAGATACGAACAGTTATTTCTCAAAAGAGGATACACAAACAGCCAACAAACACAGGAAAAAAAAGCTCAACTTCACTAATGATCAGGGAATTTCAAATTAAAACCACAATGAGATATTTATACCAGGCAGAATGGCTATTACAATAAAGTCAAAAACAGCAGATATTGGCAGGGATGCAGAAAAAACGGGACACTTGCACACTGTTGGTGGGAATGTAAGTTAGTTCAGCCTCTATGGAAAGTAGTATGGAGATGTCTCAAAGAACTGAAAACAGAACTACCACTCTACCCAGCAATCCCACTACTTGGCATGTACCCAAACGAAAATAAACTATTGTATAAAAAAGACACCTGTACACATATGTTTATTGTGGCACTTTTCACAATATCAAAGTTATGGAACCTAAGTGTCCATTGATGGTTGATTTTATAAAGAAAATGTGACATGTAACACCATGGAATACCATATAACCATAAAAATGAGTATAATCATGTTCTTTGCAGCAATATGGGTGGAATTAGAAGCCATTATCTTAAGTGAACTAGCTCAGAAACAGAAAATCTAATACTGTGTGTTATCACTTACAAGTGGAAGGTAAACAATGAATACACATAAACACAAAGGTAGAAATAATAGGCACTGGGGACTCTAAAAGGAGAGAGGGTGGAAGCAGGGTGACAGTAAAAAAGTTACTTATTTGGTACAACGTTCATCATTTGGATGATGTGTACACTAGAAGCCCAATTCCCACCCATTAAGCAATATACCCACATAACAAACATGTACATGTACCCCCTTAATCTAAAACAAAATAACTTTTAAATACAATGAGATATTGAGACATAGAGGAAACTTGGATGTGTATTACTAAGTGAAAGAAGCCAATCTGAAAAAGCTACATAGTGTATGATTTCAACTATGTGACACTCTAGGAAAGACAAAACTATGGAGTCAGCGAAAATGTCAGTGATTGCCAGGAGTTACGGTGGTAGAAGGGGCGAATAGGCAGAGCACAGAGGATTTTTAAAGGTTCTCAGAATGCTTACTGATATAAGATTAGTTATTTTTCTAGCCTTCTGAGTGGAGAGACAGAATGTGTGTTTGTGTGGGCTTATGTGTTTGTGTCAGTGTTTCTTAAGACATAAGGCCTACTTTTATTAATGACTTTAATTCAAACACAGGATTTTAACTTTTCTAATTGGGTTTCTTAAATATGTTTCCCTTTTAACCACAATGAAAATCCTGCCTCTCAATGATATAATTATTCTTTTGATATATTCCATAGTATATAGACAAGTATTTCAGGATAACTTTAACATTGCAAACTGATATGGTCATGAAAGATAACTTAGGATTTGTTGCAGGCCTTTTTGCTGTTAGATATATACCATACCAGAGATATAAAGATGAATTAGTTTATTTTGTTTTATAATTTTATAAATTATTTACATTGTTCCAGAGTTATGTCTATAAATCTATGCTCTATTTACAAGGAAGTTCAGTCTCTACCACTGTCCCAGTCACTCCATTTGTTCCCCCACATGCAGGTATATATATATAGAGACACACATATATATACATATATAGCATATATACGTATATAACACATATAACATATAAATATATGTATACTTTTAAAATGTTATATTTTATATGCACATTTTAATATAACTAAATATAATATACTATATATACATGTATATATATACATTTACCCATTTTTAAGTGGTAGCATGCTATATACCTAACACATATGCTTTACATTATATGCATATTTACTATACACATACCAACTTGTGTATTTCTTCAAAATGGTGTTTTCATATAACATTATATCCTGGAAATTATATTCCATATTTTTATTCAGCTGCATAGTATGCTCTTGTTTATTTGATCAGTTTTCTATTGATGGACATATGTCTTATTTTCAAATCTTTTGCTGTTAAAATTAGTAAAGTAACCCCACAAATAATACACCAACTATGTACCCACAACAATTAAAAATTAAAACAAAGTAAATTTTTTGTATTTCTTTCAGTTTATTACCGATATGCTTTAATATATCTCTAAAAGTGCTGCAACTACACATATGTGCCTTCTGATGAGATAAAATACAAAGCACAGAGTACCAGTTAAATCTGAATGTAATTAGACTTCTAAATATAAATTTACAATAAATACAAAGAAAATCAACCAAGTCAGAATGTAGACAATTCTTCAAGGTAAATATCCGTGATTAAAAATCAATGGCAAGAAAAAAAGTAGAATGAGCAGTTATATATTTTTGAAGATTTAAAAGGCTTAATTGACTAAGTATAACATATAAACTCTAGTTAGATCCTTAGTCAAAAACTGTTTGAAAAATAGAGCTCAGGTCAAAAATGGAAAAATTTGGACAGAGACCATTTTATTAGATGCTTTTAAGGAATTGCATTTTTAATATTATTTGATTTTAACATGTTTTTACTGCTAGAGATACATACCAAAGTATTCAGGGTAAAATAATATTTGTGAAATTTGTTTTAAAATACTACAACAAAAAATGACATATTAAAAATATTACTTCTTAGTAACACTTCCCTTAGTATTTATGGGTGAAATTATTTGGGATGTGCTTTTGATGTATTCCAAAAAAATGGAGAAATACAAAACACAAATTTGTAAAATATTTATAATGTTTAGATTTGGGCTATAAAGATTCATTATAACAGCCCCTCTCTATAAAAATTCTAGGCCATTATGATTTGGATTAATATAAAATGTTCATAATCTCATAGGTCTCATAAGTTTTCAATCTACTAAATGTTTGACATTTCATTGGATTTGTGATAATTTTCACTACTAAAGTTGTCAAAGAAGGACTGGACATTTTTCCTTCAGTTACCTATTCTTTGTTGGTCACAGTTTGATCTCTGATAGAAATGTTTAACAAAATTGTACTCGATTTTCAAAAACTAGCAAATTATTTCAAAATTCACACATTCCAATTAATAAGTTGTGATTCATTTGTCTGTCACTCAAGTAGCTACACAGAAAAGGGATAAAGAAAGATGAAATTGAATTTAGAACATCAATGATACTCAGTTTTACAGCACAGCACTACCAGTACCATACTGGCCAAGTTAGGTTCCCCAAGTCCTCCCCAGTCATTCACTGTTCACACTTCCCTCTGAAATGTGTACCTCCTTTTCTGTCATTGCCTTGTTTTATAGGTAACTCATAGCTACCCAAAGTGTTTTTAACAGTGTGCAGCACTGCTTTTTTAGATACCTATCAGGTCAGATGAATTTATATTTTCTCTCTGTTAACTCGTGTAATGGTAATTAGGTAACATATATTTAACTGATAATTTAAACTAGTTAACAATTCACCCTCACTTGTTTTTATCTAATAGTAGCATGAATTGTTAAGCATTTTGTTTGTTTTAATCACATAGAGCAACACTTATTACTCTGATACACAACATACAGATGCTTCCAAGATAAAGTCCATGTAAGTATCAGCTTAGTTCAAATATTATTAAGCAAACTTTAAAAAAACTGAACATGTTTCTTCTACTAAATGTGTTAATAATATCAATTTATTATTGAGATTTATTGATAAATATTAATAAAAATATCAATTTCAACAGACATTTTATATTTCTACAAATAATTATGAGGGAATTCAGAACTAATATGGTTCCTATTTGAATATTAGCGGTTTATTAAAAATTCAATGGAGAAATGAAAAAGGAACTTTTGTGATGTATCAAAAGCATGAGTTTTTTGTTATTATCATTAATTGTTTTTTAAAATAATATAGTCTCGAGTTAACATACCTTTCTATTTCATCCCTTTGCCTTGAAAATGACATAATAGAGATATGTTAAACGTTTTAAAAATAGTTGAAGATCATAATGTTTTTGTTTTGGTTTCTAGTGTCCGGAGCTCAAATTGAACTCCAGTATAAATAATATGCTTTAGAAACAATTCTTAGACAGTTAGACGCACAAATGCTACTGTTAATCATAAGCTTCAGCTCCTTGAAATTGTGTACATATACGTGTAAGTAATGGGGCATATATTTATTTATTAGTAATAATGAACATTTTCTGAAAACAGATAATAGTATGTTTTGACTATGCTAGAATTTCAGCTTTTTCTTAGGTTTTCTGTTTTTAAATAAAACTAAAATTTATACTCATATATAAGAGGTCAACCACATTTGGCAGGATCACTTAAGATAACCCTGCTAGAATAACAATGGTATGAAGACAGTAATGATTCAGATTTTTAAAATTAACTACAGACACTGAGATACATAATTGTTCTTACTTCATACCTTATTTAACGTTATAAACACTATTTCTGTTACAAATAGGTGTCTCAGCTGCACATCGCAACTTGGAGTAGACCATTGAGCCGTCCTCCTAAATATTGTGACATGGAGAAAATCACGTTGTACTTTAACCTATCAACAAAGGAGCAAAGCAATTACAGAGCTAAACAGAGTCCAGGAAGACCCAATAAAGAAAAATCCAAGAAAATTTGGTGAAAATTCTTAAGGGGCCTTCCAATGTTTAATTTAGGCCTGAGACATGATTAATATTCTGATTCTAATTCAAAAGACTGAACCACAAAGGTACATCTTTTGGGTATTTTTAATAAGCGTAGTACAACACTCTGTGAATTAACAGCTGGTCTGACTGGTATTTTACTTCCTCTTTGCTTACTCAAGTGAAGCAGTTAATATTGGTATAATCATCAAACTAACACTAGTCCGGCAGAGGGACAGATTTTTTTTTCTAGTGTTGTGATGTAGAATACAAATTTTAAAATAAAAAAAAAATGGCTGAATTAATATTAATCAAGCCATTGTTTTAGATCTAATACACATTAGAAGTACACTTAAAAAAAAAGAAAAATTAAAATTTTAAAACCATATTCCTTCTTACAAAAATTTAAAAGGAAAAGTAAAATATAAAATACTTAAATAATTTAATGAAATCGAACAGATGTTTATCAGAAATGTTGAGAAGTATAACGAAAAAGTGATAAGAATAATTTGTCAGTATTCTTGCTAAAAATATGTAATAACTTCAGAATAAAACTCTATTTTCATAAAACTGTATAAACAACTACTATGTATTTTATGTATACCCAAATAGAAGTTACATTTTTTTTGGTCAATGAAGAATAATATTTAGATCATGAAGCATTAATTTTCATAATTTTGTTGTTTGCAAGCAGTATTTCAATCCCTGTTATCATCTGATGTTTTGATATGCTCATTAAGATTCATAGCAAATTAGATATTCATATTTGCTAGAAACAAAAATTTTCATTTCTTTGATTTTAATTTTTAATAAATTTGCAAAGGAAGTATATTTGAAGCAAAATTAGCAACATAATATTTTTTATAGTTTTTAGGCAGGTTATCTTTAATTTTCATAAAATATTCTTTTACAAAATCTCATTTTAAACATTCTTTGTAAATGTAGAACTTCTAACTATTGTGCTTACATATGATTCTTCAATTTACTAAATGAATCTACAATGTATACATACTTTAAAACTCTCATTAATGACATTAAACTCACCTGAAAAATATTTAGCCTTTGCTGTTTGCCATTACATTTACAGTAAAAGACAATGCACTAATTTTATAGAACATTACTAAATATAAACTAAAATATTATTACTGTGCTCCTAGTTAAAATCATCATGACAAAAATTAACTTCATAATACTCAAATATATATACTAAAATATAAATTAACTGTCTTAATGTTTGGCCTTTTATTCACAATCAACCATTTTAAAAGAAGTTTAAAAGATAGCAGACTTAGGTAAGACTATATTTTTTAAGCAACACATTTGATCACATTACTAGACATGCAAATGTCTATTTAGTGAATTAGGGCTATGATAAATGTCAGAATATTAGGCACAGTAAGAAACGTTTGAAATGTTTTTAAACTTTCCCTGTTAAGTGCAAAGTCTTTGTCTATGAAGCAACAGTGGCATGATGAGTTTAACGACTATTTCCATTCTCTCCCAATAATTTCTCCATTGGAAGAAAACATACAAACACCCTCCTCTCCAGAAACAGAAATAAACAAACACAAAGCAATATTCATATTGGTTTCAGTTCTATAATCATAATAGAAACTGATCATCAGGTGTCATACACACAAGTAGTAGGAAATACAGCAAATGATACACTGGTGATTCTGTTCTTAATAAAGGGATTTGCTTTCAATTTTTAAAACTCCATGCAACTAAATAAAAATGCACCTGCAACCAAATTCTGTCCCAAAGTCGTTGATCTGCAATTCTGGAGAGTAAATGGTCTATGTCAAAAGCTATCCAGGTATACAACTCCTGAATATCAGACATTAGCTGCCGGACTTGACTGATAAAATGAATTAAATTACCAACTACTGTAAGGGACATTTGTGATGAGCTGTTGAGAAGTATTGACATCAAATGTGGCTTTACTGAAAACAGGTAATTGTTTATTGGAGACATATAGAAGAAAGATTAATTATGAAGTTTAGAAAAACAGAAGGATGAGAAGAGAAAATAAGCTGAATCATGTTTCTTTTCTCCCCCAAAATATTCCAACCAGAGCCTTAACACAGGTGGATAAACTTCTTGCAATGATGAGAAGGCTCTGTATACTAAGAAAATCTACATTCTAGTAGTACTGCTTTACTAGGTGCCTTGGAAGTGCCTCAGAATTTCAGAACTCAGTTTCCCTAGCTATAAAATATCAATGTGTGTTAGATATATATATTTTCTATTATCTTTTCCAGCTCTATATCCCTTAAATGCTCTTTTCCTGCCATAATATTAATGGTATAAATAGAAGTTAGATTCTCCTTGCTACAAAAATATATTTAAGAAAAATTTGCAGAATTAAATGGAAAAGGAAGAGGATTGGGCACAAGCAAACAAAATGATATATCTTCTTATATGTTTCTGGTCTCAAAGGATAGAAAGTCTCTGAAAAGACTTTCAGACTTGAAAAATTCTTTATATTTTGTGACTTGTAAAGAGCATTTATATTGTATCAGTTATTTTAATATTAACTATTCAGACAGGGTAGTTTATTGCACATTAAAAAATTTTATTTAATCTTTTCAATGAATTTTTATTCCAAAAGTATAATCTTCTATTTTATTAGTAAGAACAGAAGATTCTGTTAAAGGAAATTTACAGGGATGTTCATAAGGTCACATCTCTTCTATCCCATAGATCATATTTCTATCGGCAGAAACATAGTTGAGAAAGACTCATAAAATTTTTGATATGGAAGAGTTTTCAAAGACCATATTCAGGAATTAGTGTGTTTTTCTTATAAAACTGCCTTATTTTAATGTAAGACTTTCTATAGTTTATGATCAGCTGTAATAACTTAAACCAAACAAGTAGTGTATCTGAAATATACTGAAACAATCAATAAACAAATAAGAATTAGCTATCGCTGAATTGTATAACATTGGCTTCCTCTTTATACTGTCATCGGCTTTGCCTCTCTTCCTACTATTTTAACTACCATTTGAATCTTGCAAGAACATTTATTTATAAATTAATTTAAATTCAATAAACTTGTGTATTCCAGAATAATTGTAAATTCTTATGTAATATCTTAAAGAAACAAACTTGCTGATGTAACACAAATTCTATTGCTTTCCATAATTGTATTTGTTAACAAAAATCATATTTGTGTGAAAACTCGATTTCATTTACTGCAATTAATTAAACAGCATGCCTTGGCATACATGAGATATTTCTCATGCTAAAGTCAAAGGCTATTTGCTAACTTTTGGTATTATGGAAAGACGTAGTCCAACAATTGATTTGGATAGCAACTGAGCTGGGCATTAAGAACGCCAAGATAAGGGACTGGCAATTCTAATCAGAGGAGTAAAAATCACTGGAGAATGAATGGTGAAAAAGGCATAGTATTTTCTTCTTATTTTATTTTATTTTATTTTTACTGCTTCATACTTCTGATTCCAGATATGAAGAGAAAGAATAGGTGAGAAATCTGCATAATTTGGAGGCAATAGCTAGAACCACTGAAGAATGTGTACATAAATAAGACGGTGGTAGCAGATGCTAGACGAGGGAAGATGATGAAGACGGATGGCAGCACCAACAGAGCAAACTGAGTTTAGAATAGTAGGTCCACAGACTTCTAATCCTGGGGAACAAAAAGGCTTAAAAATGCAATAATCCAAATAAATGTCATGCATTAAGGTGTTTATATTTGCTATTCGTTCATTGAAGAATACAATTTTATTGAATAAATGATTGGTCAATAAGCAATTATAAGGCAACCAAGTTAGAAGCTGTGGAGATAGAAATTAGTAAAACTAATCCCTGCCCTCCAAGACTGAAAAAGACATTGTCTCTGCCCTTTAGAAGCTCACGGTTTAATTGGGAAGATAGAAATAGGAGTGTTATGTTGGAGATAAGGGCAAAATGCTATGGTCACCCAGGCAGGAGAGTAATAAACTCTAAGTGGGTTGCCATTTGAGCAGAGTCTTACAAAAAATAATAACTACTTTTCCGGGAAAAGGAATGAGAAGAACAGCAAAATAGGCATAACAGTGCATGGCGTATTTGGGAAACATGAGGGGAGCAGTTGCAAAGGTGGATGATGAAATGACGAGCTGATGACAGGGATCAAAGTCTGCAAATTACATATTATATGGCTCTTATCTCGCAGGGCAGTGATCTCAACCGTATCTGACTCAAAGATCTATTTTAATAACAAGTATATATCTATATATATGAAATATTATAAAATATGTGATAATCTTCACTTAGCTACCTGGAAATAACATTTATATGTATTATAACATGTATATAATAAACTAAAAACAAAAAGTTAATATAGAGACA
The DNA here is from genome assembly GCF_047675955.1 of Chlorocebus sabaeus. NCBI lineage: Eukaryota > Metazoa > Chordata > Mammalia > Primates > Cercopithecidae > Chlorocebus > Chlorocebus sabaeus. Next base: position 42,911,911 of record NC_132913.1, read on the forward strand.
AAATAAAAAGAAAATATTTAAACAAAATAATGTAAATGTTAAGGCATAAATGCCAGACATGATTGCATTAGACCTGATAAAGAATTCAGATACTTGCACTTATATGTGGAACCATTGTGAATTTAATGCTTATAAATATAGGCTCAAACAGATGTGTTGCATTGGCAACGCAAATAATCACTGACATGGTTGCTAAAGATGATGTGATTTTCCAAAATAATGATTTTTTTAAAAAATTCCTTCTATTTGCATTGTGGTGGCATTTCTGGAAAATGTTGCAAATCAAACTGCAAAAGAATGCCTTTTGCTTATTTAGGGAATCAAATCCAGTGCTTGTTATTTTTTATTTGTTCTACACCCAGTTGCCTATTCAGTGATTCTTTGGAAAGTGTTTAAGGACTCATGTAACAAACTTACGTTTAACAAACTTAAAACAGTTGATCTACCTTCCCTCAGGAAAAATTATCCTTGATCAGGACTGTGCAATGCACTACACCCAAAATCCCTTTCTGCTCCACCTTCCCACCCACTAAATTCTAAGAGTCATTGCAAAGAATTGCCCTCTCCAATGTCAAACCCTTGCCTCCAGCTGTGAGTGATTCCTTAAGGACATAGAGCCTCAAAATTTGTATCACATTTGCCATCTGCAAAAAATAACTTTTGGGCATACATATCTCATATGTGTGTACTGTATTTATAAATTATGTACTCGTACCACTGTATTAATTATATAATGGGTATATTGTGGGACATATATAAACATTTATTAAAGAATGAGATAAAATTAATGTTTTTCCAATATTTTTAGACTCTCAAATAAAGCACATTTTGTGACTCCTTTTGGGATAATTTCAGTTTTTAAACCGGAGCTCTGTGATAACAGGGTGCCAACGAGGGCAGGTGAGTCCTGGCATAGCATGAGAAGATGAATGTTTTAATGAAAGGCACATCTCCATCTTAACACTGCATGAGGTGGAAGGGAGGGAGGGTAGGTCAACTGTTTTAAATTTGTTACATGTAATCTGGATAAAATTTCAGGAGAGAGTTGATGCAACATGAAAGGATTTATAAAAGTGGCAATTGAGAGAAAATGTTGATAGTATTTAGAGTAATTCTGTACTAAATGAAAAGGGTATTGATCATTAATTTATTTTTTATATTAATTCCTCTTTTTCTAAAAATAAGATTTATTAAATATTCTTTAGTCATGTCTAATGGAAAAATATATACAAGCTTTCTAAGTCCTCCATCAGTCACGATAATCTGTCCGTTTCTCACCATTAACAATATACAAGTTTTAAAAGCTAAATATGATTTTTTAAAATAGCTAGAACTTGAAGCTTGAACTCTACCAACGGAGGCTCTTTTCTTCTTTAGATTAAGGGCTAATCTATAGATAGGAGTCTGAGTGACTTACATTAAAGCCTCTCTTAAATGGACCACCATATTTCCTTCTTGCCTTCATTAGAATTACATTTTATCATCAGTACCATGATTTAGGAGATAAAGTTTTTTCAAACCATATATATACATATATATATATATATATATTTTAAACCATTTGTGTGTACATGCGCGCGCGCGCACACACACACACACACACACACACAATGTTTGGCCACTTTGTCCTTCCCTTTAGCATTTGAAGGGTCTTCTCTTTAGCTTTTCAAGGGAAGGACAAAGTGGCCAAAACATTTTGTATATATATATAGGCTGTATATATATAAATTACTATGATGTTGTAGTTTTATACTTACCAACTTTTAAAAGATATAATTCACATACAACTCACTCATTAAAAGTGTATATTTCAGCGGTTTTTTAGTATATTCAGAGTTATACAACTATCACCACAATGAATTTTATATATTCATCACCCAGGAGAAAAACCCCACACTCATCAATAATCACCCCCTTCACTTCAAACCCAGTCTCCCCAGGTCAAGGCAACCACTAACCTACTTTCTGTCTCTATAGCCTTGCTTAGTTTGAACATTTCATTTAAATATTATTATACAATGTGAATTATGTGACTTTTTTTGTTCACTTAGGTTTTCAAGGTTTATGCTATACATTCATTGTAGTATACATCTGTTCCTTATTCCTTTTTATTGTCAAAATAAAATTTCATTATATGAATACACCACGTTTATTTATCAGTTGTTAGAAACTGGCGTGTTTGCATTTTTTGTCTACTGTGAATAATGCTGCTACAAACATTCCTGTATACATTTTTGTATGGCTCTTTCAATGATGGCTCTTCTTCCCTGTCTCTTTCTGTATTTCTCTCTGTTAAATTTCTATCTGGTGGCCAGGCACCATGGCTCACGCCTGCAATCCCAGCACTTTGGGAGGCCGAGGTGAGCAGATCACTTGAGGTCAGGAGTTTGAGACCAGTCTGGCCAACATGGTGAAAACCCATACCTATTAAAAACACAAAAAATTAGCCAGGTGTGGTCGTGGGCGCCTGTAATCCCAGCTACTTGGTAGGCTGAGGCAGGAGAATTTCTTGAACCCAGGAGGTGAAGGTTGCAGTGAGCCAAGATCGCACCACTGCACTCCAGTCTGGGCAATAGAGGGAGATTTGGTCTCAAAATATAATAATAAAAATTTTAAAAATAATTTCTAACTGGTCTACTGTTATCCATTTTGCTCTCATAAGTCTACCAGCCTCCTCTTAATTGCTTTCCACCAAAAATCTCTATTGCTTTAGACAGTGTCCTTAGGCTTGTGCTATCCCACACTCTGCCCCAAAGGAAGTCAATCCCCTTAGAAAGAGTTATGGAACACTTTGTTCTTGTGTCTTGCCACCTACTATATGGTATCTCTGTATCTGCTCCTCTGAATCCTTACTCTGGATCTGGGGTGGTGACATCAGTCTGCTTCTTTAAGAGTGACAACTCAGTTTACTATTGGAACACTGGATGGATGTGGGTAGTAGCCTTTGGCCTTCCCATCTTGGCTTTCACAGGATGGAACCCATTGCCCTATGAGCAAGCTGCAGCAATGATAATGAGAACACAGTATTCTTGGCCCGCCACTCCTGGAGTAGATTTCCTGCCCTACACGTAGGAGTTGGATGGACAAAAGAGTCCCTGGACCTCTCTGTTGCTCTTGCCAAGAAAGAACTTCTGCAATATCAAACGGGAGAGTGATTAGAAATGCTGGTGACCTGGCATGCCTGGGAGAAACCCTAGTCCTTGACTGGGTACTGGAGGCAAAGATCTTGGCTATACCCTCTCAGAGTAAAGTTTCAACCTGCTGAGCTTGTAAGGGGAAGCAACATGTGGAAGTTTATAGTACAGTTTTGTAATTTTGAAGACTTTAATTTCTCCATCCCCAACATAGACCTCTTTCTCTTTTGCAGCTTAGGTAGACGCTTTGAGATCCTCCAAGTTTGGAGAGAGGGATAAACAAATATTAAAGTAAACTAAAAATAACTCTCTCTACTTGAATGAAGAGTCTGAAGAAACACCCACTTTTATTTGTCTCTTAAACATTTTCAGGTTGAGAGAAATTAAATACTTAAATAAATGAAAAGTGTATCAGGTTAATGAACTGGGTGACTCAATATTAAAATATCATTTTTTTCTCAAATTGATTTCTAGATGTAATGCAATCCAAACGAAAATACCAGAAGACTTTTTTGTAGTATTTATTAAGCTGAATCTAATATTAAATAGAAATGCAAATAACCTAGAAAAGCCAAAAACAGTTTTGAACGATAACAATGTTGGAGCACTTATACTATAAAGTAATAAAAATAGTGTGTTTTTTTGTGGGACACACATATGTGTCAATAGAACTAATTAGATCTAGAAAAAACTTACAATTATGACACTTTTGACAAAAACACAGGCAATTCAATGGAGAAAAAGTAGTTTTTTCAACAGATAGCCTTGGAACAACTGGATATGCATATGAACTTCAATTCTTAACTTACGTAACAAACACAATTTAACAAGAAATAGAACATAGATCTAAAAATTAAAATTATAAATATAAAATTTCTAGAAGAGAACACAGTAGGAAATCTTTGCACACTTGGACTATGCAATGATTTATTAAGCAAGCCACAAAAAGCTGAGTCCATAAAAGGAAAATATTGATACATTTTACTTTATCAAAATTTATCTAAGAATCTTTCAGCCCTTAAATAAATGAATAAGAAAGCCAAAAACTGCGAAAAAATATTCACAATGCATAAACTGACACAAAGCTTATATTCAGAATATAAAAAGCATATTTACATATGAGTTACAAGAAGACAACTCAATTAAAATTGGGAAAGTGATTTGATTTTTCACAAAGGATGATACACAAATGAATGATGAATACAAGAAACAGTGTTCAACATCATTAGCAATCAGGAAAATTCAAATTAAAACTGCAGTGAGGTTCTACTATAGACTCACTAGAAGAGCTAAAATTGGGACTGAAAAGATCAATTGCTGATCGAAATGTGTAGTGACTGGAACTTTCATCCATTTCTAGTAGAAATGTAAATTTATACACTTTTGAATAGCCTGGCAATCTCTCATAAAGACACACACACACTTACCAAATAAAGTTTATGTTTAAATTAAAATAATAGTCAAATCAAATAAAAACAGTAATCCAAACCACTACATACCAAATTTTAAAACAGATTTGAGAGATTCATGTTAAGTGGATTTGATATAGTCATATTTGACATAAACAAATTCAAAATACAGAGTTTTAACAGGGCTTGCTATTGCTTAGTGAGTCAACATCACGTAACTCTAATACTCTAATCTCTGAGAAATAATTTTTAAAATCACTGTTTTCTGGTGACATTATTTCTAAGCCTTTAAGCGTTTATGAACCTGTCATCATTCCTATTAAAATTTGGAGATAATATTGATTTTTACTTTTTTTGGTAAAAGTGTTACTTTTAGATTTCATTGGTTTTCAAAACGTCCAACTAAAGTTTCTTAAACTTTTTTTGGATCATATGCAGCTATAAAATAATATCAGTTTCCAGAAAAATACAACAAACTGCAAGTACGCTATGTTTAAGATGTAATTTTAGAAGGCCACTGGTACCCTAAAGCACTTCTATTTATCTCCTAAAGAACCATGAACTGTAAAATAATGATCTATGATTCAAATACAATTTCGAAATGTTGAAAATATGAAAGACAGGTAAACACAGTTTCAAGATTTTCTTCAGCATATAATACTTACATAAGTATCTTAGATCTAATTCAGTGAAATACAAAACATCTTATCACATAGCATTAAGCAGTTCCTAAGGAGCCACAATACACATTACTCTTAGAAGAAATCTTGGATGGTGACTGGAAGAGCCATATCTAAAAATCAATGGACTTTAGTTGAAATTCTGAACTACAACTGTTGGGATTCGTGAATAGTTAACTATACCAATCTCTTTATTTGGTGTTAGAAGTATGTGAAATAATATATAAAATTACTTAGTATAATAATGGCACATGTAAAGCATTTAGTACACGTTAACAATACATATTAGCACATATTATTAATGTTCTCATTGGTGATGTGAATATATACTCCAAAGCACCAAATTCCTGCTTAAATCCTACAAAGAATCTTCCAAAGACACCAAGTTTTCATAATTTCAGTGTTCTTTCTAAGTCGTTGCTTTTCACTATTACTTTTACATTTATGTAACAAAGGAATACTATTTTTATTCTGTTCTGTAGTGTTTGATATTGCACACATTTTTTTCCCTACATTATTGTCGGACAAGAGAACTCTGATTATGCACTGTCCATACAAAGCTTCCTTGTGTAATATTAAGATAGATCATTTGCCAAAAGAATAACCTCACCAAGAGGCCAAAGCATGGGACAACAAAAAAGTCTTTATGTAATGATTGGTTCACAGTCATCCTGTGCCTCGAGGCGTGATTCAAATTTCCTCACTAGATTATATCTGTACATCTCTCACGCATATCCACATCCCTCACAAATCAACTTCCCTAGCTTCCAGAATTCATTAGGGAATCTTATCCTCTCTCTAAAATAACTGCAACTCTAATTTGTTCCCTGTTTGTTTTCAACATAGAGCAAAGAGGAGCTGAATATTTAAGACCTTAGTTGTTAGACATGTTGGTAATAAAAGATTAAAGAAAAATAGAACAGAAAATCTGGATACAGAATACATCACACTTTTTTGGTTGAACTAAAGTCACTCAAGTTGTAAATTTAAGTGATTGAAGTTCTAAATAGAATAATAATTAAGATTTTTCAAAATGCAGAACTAGAAAAGAGAAACCTGAAAATTATTCCATCAAAGCTTTAACCTACAGCTTTAATTATATTCAGGATTTGAGCTTAGAATGATGAAGAATGCATCCTTCTTAAATTAGGTTGAAGGTTTAAATCAAGCTCAACAATTTTAGCAGTGCCCCAGTAGATCTTAATGTCATATAGCTTTTTTCTCTTCATGTTCTTTTCTTTATTATTGCATTGCCTCATTAACTCTCTCCTGTCCAAAAACAATAGACAGGAGTAGGAGGGCTAGTGATTATTGAAAACCTAGGGGTGTTCAGTATCAATACCCGCAACTTAGTACACATCTTCTTAACTTCAAAGGAACATCATACTCATATACAGAAAAATTAAGAACTTTCATATATATTATAACTCCTTGTACTTCCAATAAAAAATGTGTGTAGTTTATACTACTTTAGGTTTTGTTGTTTGTAAGCCAATTACTGGAATAATTATCTTATTATAACCTAGCCACTGTAAATAAGTCTGAGCCATCCAAATAAACATGCAACATGAGTATATAAATGGATGGTTGGTATTGGTTCTTCATTTCTAGAACAATTGTGTTTTGCATCAGAGCAATGAACTCTGCTTTCATTTTCCTAGTTTTGCTAGTCGTATCTGTGCGTTCCCATTCACTTAACTTCCTTTTTCAAATACTCACCTATTGTGAACTGTACATCTTAAATATCTCCAAATATGCACACTTTCCTCCGTTCTGTCAAGGTCTTACTATTTCTTGTTTGGATTATAACAACATCTTCCAGATTGATGTTCTTTCTGCATGTCTTGGTCCCCTTCTATCTATTCCCAAGATCAGAAGAACCTTTCTAAATGCAAAGATGATCAAGTCACCTCTGTTCATCATACTTTAAAGGTGGCATTAAAATGGAATTGTTAATTTCTACTTTCTATATACTTTTATTTTTTGTATCGATGTACTCTAGCCTCAAAAAAGCAAACATATACCAATTTTTACTGTACAAATAACAAAGTTCAATCACTTTACAATGACAATTAAGGACTTTGATTAGATCTCTTCTTATCTCGTCAATACTGACACACACCACCTCTGACTGTCTAGCTTAAATGTTTTTTTAGTTGTTATAATGTAATAATACCCTGTGAATCTCTGTACCTTTGGCACTCTTGTTATGATTAAAAATCCATTCTTTTTTTTTCTTGAATAACTCGTAAGTGTCTTTTAAGATTCTGCTCAGGCACCACCTCCTACTCTAGTCAAAAACAGATGTACAAGTTCAAACAGCAGTTTAAATGTTTCTCATAGACATCTCGAAACAACTCAAGGGCAAAGACTATACCTTACCAGTCTTCACACAGCACCTAGTATCTACTAACTGCTCACTAAATAGATGGTAATAAATGAAGGCATGCTTGTCTCTCTTTCTGAGTTTTCACTCTAATCCTTAGAACACCAAAGCCCATACCTTACTTCGGATAGACCCATCTGGCCATACCTTGGCAATCTCTATCAAACATATTTCTTAGAGCTTGCTAAAGCTGAAGGTTGAATTTTGTGTAGTAGAGCAGAAAATATGAATTTAGATTTATAATTTAGGCTTTAGGAAACAATAGAAAATTTTAAGTTTAATTTTAATTTTAAAATCAAAGATTTGCATATTGGCATCATCAGTCTGATAACTGTGAAAAACTGATTAGATAAGGAAGACAATTATGTCAAGGTAATTAATTCAGAGGCTATTTCAATAATCAGGAGAGAGTTAGTAAGCACATGGATGACATTGGATCAGGAAGGAAAGAATCAGATTTGAGATACTTAGGAGGTAAAATCATCAACTGTTCACTGGAGATATATGGGTGATTTAGAGTCACAGACATTCTTAGGTTTCAAGCTTTCCCAATCACTGCCAAAAGAGAAAAAGAGGAAGAAATTGATGTCAGTGTTTGTGGCAGCAAGTGAGCAGAGGAGATAATCAGTTCTGTTCTGAACTTGTTAAGTTTGAGGTTTATATGACCTATTCAACAGGAAGATTACAGTATGTATTTAAATGTATGAATCTGAAAACCTGGGAATGACCAGGCCTATAGATAAATATTTCATAATACAAAGCCTGTAACTATTATATGAAATTATCAGAGTAGATGAAATTTTCAATGAAAATGTAGATTTTTCTCCAAGAAGTCCAGACTGTATTTTTTCTGGACTATATAACTAATGAAATTGAAAACTGATTTACGCAGTAGTGCAAATAAAAGTTAGTGTAGTTACCCTTAAAAAATAATAATATTAAGCAGATTCATTGCACTGCTGTATCCACAGAGTTTCATTTTCTAACTTAAGTCTTTCACTTCAGTTCGTTGTGCTCTAATGTGATTCAACATTTTGCTTTGAATGTTGTAAAGCATATTTATACCACAATCAAAATAATTTCTTCATCTTTGTCTTTAATCCAGAATAATTTTTTGTGATTGGCACTTCTTTATTTTATCCAAATTCCATCCTTTGGGATTAGTGTGTAAAAGTTGATAAGGGTCAAATGATGTGTGGGTTGAAAGTAGTTTCATGATTCATGGAAACTATTAAACTATGCAAAATTATCACACTGGCACAATGAGTTTCTTATGAAAGCCTTAATGCAAAAAGGAAAATGGAGCATTCCATGGATTTTCCATCTCAAAAATATGCTAAGAAGTACATGGAAAATAGTCACATAACAGTTTCCCAATAATAGCCATATATCTCTGGTATCATGCAAGCATTTTTTCCCACTGTTGCCTTGTTGTCTTGCAATTCTGATAATGCACTGCCTGACTGCAGCCTTATTTAAATTTGATTTGTTTCCAAAGTGTGTGGTCAATTTTGAACAATTAGAATAATAATATTTTGTACATTTGTTCAGGAGTTTGATGTTTATAAAGTTAATTCTTTTAGATTATCTCATTAAACATACAAGCCATATAGGTCTATAACTATATGTTTATAACTATAAGTTATTCCATGGCAAAGTTGTTTTAAATTATATTTAAACTTAAATATAATTTAAATTGTATTAACTCTTCTGACAACATTGAATTAGTTGGACTCTCAATGAATTAACTCTTCTGACTACAGCCACACAAATATGTAGCCATTGTTAATTTATTTCTTTTTTATTCAAATATTTTGAAGTTTTACAAATTAAATGAATTAATATTTACAAGGTACTTAAAACAGTTTCTAATAGATGATAACCTCTTATTGAGTGTTAAATAAACAAAAATAAAATAAATAAGTTAACTATCTTCAAGAACATTTTATGAATCTTATTATTTCACTTGATCCCCATTTTTACCACTGTATCCCAGGGTCTCAACTTATCTACTGGGCTTATTTTAGCCTCTCCTTCAGATTTCCCTCTCCAGAAGCCAACTAAAGAGTTGACACTAAATTTAATGTTATTACATTCCAACTATGTAAATCTCCTTCTATTGAGTGATTTCTATATAAATTTCCAAATCCTTATTATAGACTTCTAATGTAATCAGCCAGCCCTACCTAATTACCTATCACTGTTTTTTTGTTGTGGTTGTTGTTGTTTTTGTTTGTTTTTTTCTTGAGCAATATCTTCTTCTGTCTTGACATGAAGCATTCAAGACATGGGGGGAAGGACACTATTCTATCCCTCTTAGTGACAAGCTGGTCAGGTCTAACTCAAGTGCCACCTTTTCCAATGAAGACATAAGCTGATTGTTACAGTCAGAAAGTAGGTTTTCTTCCTTTTCACTCTGATGAAACTTAATGTTTAAGATTTAAAAGACATTCATCACTCAATGCAGAGTGTAATGGATGTGTTGGTAAGATCTGTTTCGCTTAGCAGAGTAGAAAATGACTACAGAATTACTGAGACTTGGCAAGTTATTTATTCACACTTAGTTTCCTGAATATCAAATTAGTTCAAGAATAACCTGTGCTGGATTGGTGCTTTTGCTCTGTCTTTTCTTGAAGGATTCTAACTACCACTGACCTCTCCCATATTTCTGGGAGGGCTTCAACTTCCTCTTACTCATTTAACTGTAGCTAGATTTTCTCCAAAGCTCTGGATGTAGAAAATGAATGCCTCTTTTTCTCTTCTGTTCTCTAGTTTCTCCTCCTCCTCTTCTTCTTCTTCTTCCTCCTCCTCCTATTTCTTCTTCTTATGCTCTTCTCTAATGCCTCCTTTGGATTATGAATTATAAAAGATTTGCTAGGGAAAAAAATGAGTAATCTAAAAAGTACAGAAAAAAACTGTGCAGTAGTTTCTTAAAGTCTCAAAAATAGGCACTGCATTGACAAAAAAGTTTATTAAAAAACTAAAATTAGGCAACAAAAATAAAATTTATTAAAATACTGAAACTACCTAAACGTTTTTTCTCAATCAATAATACACTAAAGGTATGTGTATTTGATATCTAACAAGCAAAAGAATTCAGGAAAAACAGAAAAAATTAAGAAATTATTTTAAAAGTTTTCTTCATACATCTTGAGTCTTCTGTTTAATAACTGTTTGAGAAGCAAGTGGAAAGGTCAGAGAGGAGCGAGCCAAGATGAAACAAGTGAGAGAACTGACACCATTTGTACACTAACTTTTAGACGATATAATTATTAAACTGAATGATGCAAGGCAGCAGCCTGATATCAAATTAGCACCATTACTTTCCACAAGTATATTATCATATTGAGATTATTATCATGGATCCTAACAATTACATAATATTGAAAGATGATTATAAATATAAGGTGATATGGAGCTCATCAGTTTTAATATCTGTTCTCTCATTAAGTTCTAATACCTCCCCAAAGCGTTCCAATTTAAAAACTACATATTGCTATAACTTTAAAACCACATATTATGTCATCGTGTCTATTTTGTAGCTTTCCCAGAAGTCAAGAAAAATAAATAAATAAAGCAACTAAACTAATTTTAAAAATCTAAAAGTTTCTTATAGAAATATTGATTTTGAACCTACAATCAATGAAAATCCAGACAACCAGGCAAAGAAAATATTTAGAAATCAATATGTATATGTCAAGTGATTAGACGATTTAAAATGAATAGAAAAATGAGTCTCCTGTTTTATAGCATAGTATTGTCATAATTGATCACAAGTAAATATTAAAGTTACATTAGACATGTAAAACTGACATTCCAAGCATTTATCATTTTGCAGCTTATTCATAGCTGAAAATACTCACTCAATTCTAAAGCGCACACTAACATATTTTTTAGTTTCGTGAGCTTAGTCTCAAACATCACATTTCTTCAGATTTCAGGCTAGGCTTAGCTATCTTTAAAGCCAGGAGATAGACATAAACAGAGTAACAGTTACCAAACATTCAACTCCATGCATTGTGCAGCATCAGCAGAAAATAAAATTTCTAGCTCTGTGCGATTTCAAATATTACATGGTTTTGCTTATTGCTTTCCTGCTTAATTACTTAATTAGGCATATACATATGCTTAAGACTTTGCCAAGAATACATATACATATATACATTTTTATATGTATATATTTGTATATACGTACATACATTTTATATGTATATAGTTCTATATACATATATACATTTATATATTTTATATGTGTATTTTTGTATATACACATTTTTATATGTATATATGTATATACATATACAAACATAATATAAACATACTGATATGTATATACATAATACATATATAATACATCGCGTATACATAAATATACATATGCATATATAAATATATAAATATAAAAATTTGCATATACATGTATATAAGTATACATATGTATTTATATGTATATGTATATTTAGTTTTATGTTTATGTAAAATATTTTGTAAATTTTATAATATATACATTGGAAATATAAATATATTATAAATATATAAATATATTTATAATGATCAATTTATTTACAGCCCATGGTTTAATAATATATAAATCAATTAATATAAATTTATTTATATTATAAATTTATGCATAGATCTAAATATTTTTATGAATATTATATATTTGTATAGTTGTATACTGGCAAAGTCTTCAATCCCTAAAAATGTTTACTAACTTTCCTACAAATTTCGGGAACACTGGAGACTTTACCCCTACTACTTATCTCTAAATTTAGGGAAAGAATAACAGATACTTTTAAAAACTCATCTCAATAAGTAAAACTAAATATTAGCAAAACTTGGTGCAAATAACAGCAATTATAAGAAATATTTTTGAAATTGAAGATATTAAAAACTATTGAATCACTAGCCATTTTTAAATTTGCTTAATATTATATATTTAGTAAAAAGTATTAAACATTCATGCCATGTCAGGTATGAAGATGAGAAAGTCTGGTTATTTATCCCTAAGGAGATCACAGACTTGCAGGATAAACATATTATGGGATAATTAAAATACTGTTTGATAAATACTTACATAAAGTTTTGAGCCGGTTACATTAAGAATTCAAGGGAAGAGTGACAAATTATTTCAACAGACTTACAAAAACCTTCAAAGAAGAAGTGACACTTCATTTAAAACTGACAAAAACATTCCAACACAAAGAACAAGGCAAGAATCATTACATGTCATAGTAGAAATATAAAATGGCATAGGGTATGTTAAGATATTTGTAACTTATTGAGATGGTAAATATGCTTATAGAGTAAAAAAGGAAACCCCATCATTAATATCTTTATCACACATTTTTATTGGTAGTTAATAAACAGTTATAGAATTTTATAAATTGAAGTATAGAATTTTTTGTGTTTTTTGGTTTGTTTTTGTTCATTAATCTTTTATTTATTTATTTATTCATTTATTTATTTGGGGTGAAGTCTCACTCTGTTGCCCAGGCTGGAGTGTAGTGGCACGATCTCGGCTCACTGCAACCTCCTCATGGCAGGTTCAAGCGATCCTCCTGCCTCGGTCCCCCTAGTAGCTGGGATCACAGGCACGTGTGACAACATGCCCAGATCATTTTCGTTATTTTTAGTAGAGACGGGGTTTTGTCATGTTGGCCAGGCTGGTCTCGAACTCCTGACCTCAGGTGATCCACCCACATCAGCCTCCCAAAGTGTTGGGATTACAGGCGTGACCCACTGTGCCTGACCGATTATTCTTTTATGTTCAGGGGTACAAGTGCAAGTTTGTTACATAGATGAAGCTGTGTTATGGGAGTTAGCTGTACAGTGTATTTCATCACCCAGGGTCTGTTTTTTTTTTTTTTTTTTTTGAGACGGAGTCTCGCTCTGTCACCCAGGCTGGAGTGCAGTGACGCAATCTCGGCTCACTGCCAGCTCCACCTCCCAGGTTCATGCCATTCTCCTGCCTCAGCCTCCCGAGTAGCTGGGACTACAGGCGCCCACCACCACACCCGGCTAAATTTTTTTGTATTTTTAGTAGAGACAGGGTTTCACCATGTTAGGCAGAGTGGTCTCTATCTTCTGACCTCATGATCTGGGCGCGTTGGCCTCCCAAAGTGCTGGAATTACAGGCGTGAGCCACTGCGCCTGGCCTCCATCACCCAGTTTTAAGCCTAGTACCCATTATTTATTTTTTCTGACCCTCTCCCTCCTCCCACCATTCACCCTCTAAAAGGCTTCAGTGTGTGTTATTCCCCTCTATGTGTCCATATATTCTCATCATTTAGCTCCCATTTATAAGTGAGAACATGCAATATTTTGTTTTCTGTTCTTGCGTTACTTTGCTAAGGATAATGGCCTCCGGCTCCATCCATGTCCCTGCAAAGGACATTATCTTATTCTTTTATGTGGCTGGATAGCATTCCATGGTGTATATGTACCACATCTTCTTTATCCAACCTATCACTGATAGGCATTTAGGTTGATTTCATGAGCAATTCCATTACTGGGTACATACCCAAAGAATATAAATAATTATATCATAAACATGCACATGTTTGCTCATGGCAGCACTATTCACAATAGCAAAGAGGTATAGAATTATAGTATAAAATTATTAGTATTTTCATTAATTCATTTTCATTAGTATCATTGGTTTAGTACCCTCTAAATGGCAGACACTGCCCTAGATCCAATTATACAAGCCTGATTTTTCAAGAGTGGGAAAATCAGTGAGAGAAACGGTCAAAAGATTATTTTACATTATCTATCATTTATGTTGCCCTAATCTTAGATTTTTTCAGATAACATGATAATACCTAAGATAATGTATGATATTATACAGCAATATCATATTTTAAAGTTCAGAAAAATACACAAAAGAGGCAAGTAAGGAAAAAGTAGACTGGCAGTGAGGCTAAAATTCTTGGTATAAAGACACGACTCTCCAGTACTTGGCCATAGTTGGTGGCTCCAAGTACTTCTGCAGCCAAAATGACTAGGTAAGATTTGGCAATTACACAGTTCACCATGTTGACCAATTTTTGTTTTGTTTTGTTTTTAGGCTAAAACCACCACTCGTTTTTAGCACAAGTTCAAACTGGAATTTCTCATCAGAGACCTCATAAAGACCACATTGTATAATATAATGTGCAATACCTTAAGCAATATGAAATATGCAATAAAGAGTTTAATAAGAATATTTTGTATAAAATCACTCATATAAACACAACAAAATATAATTAAGTGAAAACACATGAACCAATAGTTTAACATGCTACTGGATTAATATTGCTTCTTTGCATACGTCAAGTGAAAGTTTCTTTTGTTAATACTGTCATAATCAGTTGAAAAGTAGTCTAAAATGCAAGGCCATCTGTTGAAAAATAAAAATGAAATTGTTCATAGTCCATATCTGGGCAGATTTTCTTAAAATGGTGCAACACAAAATAGAGAAATCATCTGAATGCTAAGGTTGTTTTGTATTGTCCTTCATAATATCAAATTTTACATTTTTTGGCTAAATACCTGCATTATTTTTATTGACTTTTAAAATGTCAGTTTTATCTGTTTTTACATGCTGAGTTTCTGTACAAGATTTCATCCAAAGAAAATTTTCTACTGTTTTTTTTTTTTTTTTTTTAAGTATCGAAACCATTGTTGCAACCCTTTACTGCTCCAAGTTCTCTCAGCAAAACTTGGTGACAGTGCGGACATTTCGTTTCCCTGAATGTCCCCACTTTAGTTAGCCTTCTCTTGCTGGGGCCAGTCTTTAATCTCTGTCCTTAACAAGTACTTATGCAGCAGAATCAAATTTGAATTATTATCACATCAATGCTGCCTTACATCAAATTTGGGAGCCTGAATATTGGGGAGACGTGTGCTTAAACTGTTGGTGATGATGACTTGGAAGAATATATCAAATGAATGTAATGTCTGAAAAGAATGCAGTTTTGATTTGAATGTTGTGGAAGGATTTCATTAGAAAAAATCTCTAATATTAGAAACTATTCCTGGGTGACTTTAGAGATAGATAATCCTTATCATTTTTCACCTACTTTTTAACTATTGTGGAATCTTATAACATCAAGGTTCAAGACTGATTTATGTCTAATGCGGTAATCTTATCACATCAGGATTATTTTTTTCTGAGATGGGTTCTCCTACTATGATGCCCAGGCTGGCCTCAAACACCTGGGCTCAAGCAGTCATACTGCCTCAGTCTCCCTAGTAGCTGGGACTATAGACTTTTTCCACTGTGCTCAGTGCGTTAGGATTTTATTTGACAAAATCACGTTTCCAGTGATTCTCTTCTATTACAGTGTGAAAGAAGGTTCTGCAGTTTGATTGTAAGATTTCCTCAGTTGTATTCAGTCAGAATATTTTTAAGCCTGGCCTGGGAACACTAGTAAAACTTTGAGAGTAAGTAATATGATTTCTGATGTGTAGTATTTATCACCTTATTCTTCATCCCTAAACTCCAGTTAGAAGAGATGAACAGTTATCTGATTCCCATTCAATAGAAGAACATCCATTTTAAAATGTTGCTTTAAAAGCAAACTATTTATTTTATATTCCTATAGAACTTTTCAGAATTTAAACCTATGCTAGATACTAACTGACAATAGCAGATTTATCCAAAGTTAGGAAAAAGAATTAAAACCAAATACTTTGGATTGTGGTATCAAAGTGAAATTACTAACTTTTAAATTGACCTCAGTAGAAAATTTTAAAAAAATAGCAATACTAAATATAAATATGAATGCTAAATACAAAAATAAATACAAAAACAAACTGAACAGTTCTGAACAATTCGTGGGACAATACCCAGAGTAAATTAAATAAAAAAATATTTTTAAACCCTGAAAGGCATAGGTACTGCTGTTATAAAGATGATTATGTCCATGAAAAAATGTTCTTTAAAAGCAATATCCCCATTTTGTTTAGGACACAGCATTTGTTGGGTTAAAGCAACCTCACCTTTTCAATAAGGACAGCTAGATATATTTTGACAGCACCAAGCAATTGGTTAGCTCTCCTGAGTAAGAAACAGTGCTTGTGTAGACTTTTTTCCCAATGAATTATTTTTAAAATGATCAAACTGTGTCATATTATTTGTAATGCTATTAAGAATAATATCTAAAGTACTTAAACTAATTATGCCTATTTTGTAAGATTAATTACCATTAATAATTTAACATATTTTATCATTTAAGTCAGTATCCGTTCTGATCTTTAACTTTAGAGAGTGCACTGTATATGTACCACATAATTAGGGCTTATGTATCACATAATTAAGGCTAAATACTAGGAAATCAGACTAATGAGACCAAATCAAACTGAATTATTTAAGCTTTTTTTTCCTTTAATTTTAGAGGTAGAATATTTAGTAATTAAACACGGATTTCATTTTCGTGAACTTGCATATGTCTCCTTTGTTTCTGAGGTCCTTGCTGCAGAACAAGCCTTCCAACATGTTTCCCTGAGAAGTGAAGGGAAAAAAGTCTCTCACTGGCCACAACTGGGGGCAAAATAATTAACACAGGCAGGTGGTTACAGTTTTTTTCTGTCTCCTTTTTCTGACACTCCAATATCTTGCGGTCTTCATTGTTTGTTTTTTTCCAGTTTCCCAAGGACCTGTCCTCAAACTGGAATCTATGTGGCTTCCTATCCTTTTATATTCCATTCTCCCAGGGCCTGGCTGCTGTGATGGAGAATTAAGAGCTATGAAATGAACAATATTATTCAGGAGTTCCAGTTCTATGAACAAACATTTTAGGCAAAGGGACTTTCGATTCTTTTTTAGCACATTATTCATTCACTCCTTTAATCATTCTTTGAACTGATATTTGTGAATGTCTACTATGTGCTAGTCTCAGTTGTTATACAACAGAACTGGTGAGATTTTTATATACCCCTCTGATAAACAACAAATTGCATTTGTGGGTATTATTTCACAAATATTCACTGAGTGTCTCCTATATTTCCTGAGACCTGGCTAGTAGCTGCTAAAGATAGAGTGGTAACCAAGAGTGACAAGAGCTTTGTTCTCATAGAGCTGATGGTCTTGCTGGGAAGACAATTACAGAATTTAATAAAATGCATTATGATGGGAGAAATATAAGATCATGGAGGAAGACCAAACTTTAGTTGAGTTAAATAAGACTTCCTATAGGAGGTTTCATTTAAGCTAAGGCCTGAAGGATGGTGAGAAATTTGGTATTCATCTGTGCATGTGTGTGAGGGTGAGAAACAGCTGGTAAAAAAATGGATTATGAGACAATGTTGCAAACAGAGAAAACATTTCTGAAGGCTGAATGTAGGACAGCAGCAAGACTTGATCCAGAAACAGCAACAAATTCAGTGTAAACAGAGTGTAACATTAAATGAGTCTGGAGATGGAAGTCAAACAATTGCCTAGACAGACACATCAGACCAGAAACTGAGGCCTTGTAGTCAGTTAAGTACTAGGAATAAATAAACTTCAAACTCAATTTCTGTTTACAAAGTTGCCATTACATATGCTGACCCTCTGCACCAACAGAACATAAGTATTTATTTGAAACACTTATTTGTTTTATAAAAATAATAATTTTTAAAAAGCAATCACCTCTTAATGCTTAAAAAAGTGCATTTTTATAAAAACAATGTCCACGCACACTTTCTAAGCTATAATTGTAAGAGGTGTTTTGGTTCAAAAAGACCCAAAAGGAAGCATAGAAAATATTACTCTGAGGAGTTGTATCAAATTTACCATATGGATCTTTAGCAGTATTTCTGCTCCTTTTCTTCCATTGCAGTGTAAGTCAGGGGCCTAGGTGTGGAAAGTCCTGTGTGGTAGTCACACACAATCAGTGGGGTTATTTTTGCACATTTTTAGTATGGAAAGTAAAAGGCAATATAAACTCTTTCTTGGTAGATAACTTACTGGGCGCTTTAATCTTTTTACCTTTTTGTTTTGTCTTCAGTTTTACTCCATGATAATCTATTTTTTCTGGGCCTCACTTCCCTTCTCCTCCCCTGGATCTGGCCCCATAAGAGCTGCGCTCAGATAGGGCTTTTTACATGGGAAGCCAGAAGCAACGTGAAGGATGCCTTTCAGAAGGAAATGAGAGCAGTATGACACATTATGAGGCTATTCCTGGGGAAGGTTGCTAGGATTCTGAACTAAGACAGTGGGAGTGGGAGTAGAAGGCCGCAGCCAGGTCTAAGAGATACTTGGGAAGTAGAAGTGATAGCTTGGGTGACCCAGCGAGGGAATGGCTTCTACCAGAGGGAGGAGTCAATAAAGATTCAGATTTTATCATCTGACAACAATGAATAAGGAATGAAGTATAGATATAGGGGGCTTAGTAAATTCAACACTTTTACATTTTAACTGGATTTCATTATTTTATTTCTTGTGCTTTCCCCAAGGAGAGAAGTATTCACCTTTGTAGTGCTTTTAAAGTATGCTAAAATATCAGTTTGATTTAAATGATCACTCATATTTTCACACAATTAAATACAACGAATAAGTCACTTTTCATATAGACAAACTATCTTCAAAGTTGCTTATATCAGTCAATCTTGAAACTTCAACAGGAAGACCTATTAGCTGACCCCTGACATGTGCACAATGGTTGTCAGGTGTTATTCCTGGCTGCTAGCCAGTGTGATTGGCAGCACAGCCCTTATTCCAGTACTGAGGTAGTTCCCTGGCATCAGTAAAAGTCCCTCTGAGATGTGCCTACCTCACTTCTGCCGATCTCCACCTAGTCAGTGATAGCAAGGCATTCAGGAAATTAAAAAGCAGTGTATCTTCTCGGAAGAGTTAGTATCCCTTATACGGTTCAGGACACACACAAGTCTTGGTAAGCTGTTAACAAGAAATTGAAAATACTGGAAAGAGTAAAGAAGAATCATTTCTCCTTAATGTTAAGAATGACCTAAATCTAATTGACATATTTATTTTACCCTCTCCATTTATCAGTGAAGAGATTGTTAAGTAATTTTTGCAAACATATTTTTGACATGTTCTGCCTCTTTCTGGTGGTCTCAAAACTGACCATTACCTGGAATTGTTTTTCTTTCAAACCACGGAAAGAAAATAAGACTATCATTACCACAATATTCATCTTGGGTTGCACAAAATGACATATACAATTTGGACCAGGAGACAAATATAATAATACTTTACAGATGAATCTCTTTTTTTCCAAAATAGATTTAGAAGAAATTATGAATAGAAAAAAATCTTAAACCAGACTCAAGGAAATAGAGTTCTTCATTCATCACAGAAACAAATAGTACAGTAATGACATAATTTCCCATAATATCACTTGATCGAGTCAACCTATTTCACTCATTTTATTATATAGACCTTCAATGTTTTAGATCTATCCCATCACCTGTCAATTCATGCTTCATTATGTTGCTCTTCAGTGTCATTCAAGGTTGGCTTCCTCCGCAACAGCTATTCCTGTCCAAACAGGAATCATGCATGCCATTTCTGTCTGCAGTGTCAATCCAAACATGATTTCCCATAATTGTATATTGCAGAAATCATAGTGAGCTGAATTCTCTCTGCAAAAGAGAGGAAAGAACTCAGAACTATGCAGAAAAAGTGAACCTCCTACCATTTTACATTTGTTGAACAGTTAAGATATAGTGTTTGCCCCACTTTACAGTTCCAGAGTGCTACAACAAGAGCCCTTTACACAATCAGCAACCTTATCATGCGGTATTTTTGAGAGTATAGTGTGGACAGAACAAGCAGAACAGAATCTATTAATTTCCCAGAGTAGAGCTATTTTATTAGTCTCCTGCAATATCTTCATGGACTCACGAGTCTATTCGATACATAGGACAAGCTTCCAAATTTAGCATTTAAGTTTCAGAACTGCATAGTCTATTTTCTCTGCTACTTATGAGACAAAGGCTACTGTGATAGTTCTGAAAAGCATAGCCACCATGAACCCATACATAGTTTTCTAATCACACCATCGCTGGTTACTGACATGGTTTCTGTCTCTTTTGCCTCATTCATAGTCATGTAAAGAAGTAGTCATAATGAAATAAACAAACATTTATACACCTACAATGCACCAAGGACTATTACCCTTTAATCTTGACTTCCATCTTAACAGCTTAATTATCTGAAATGTACTCAAAAGAAAAATGAAGATAGAAGTGCTTGTTGTGGAATAAAGTCCTATAGGTAATAATTGGTAAAGGCCAAATATTAACCTAGGTTCTTGTGGATTTCAAAACTCCTGTTTTGTACCCTTTACAATATTGCATTCAATATAGAAATTATGTTTAAGGATCATTAGGTTTAACTTCCACATTTTACAGATGCTGAAACTATGCCATGTACTGGTTCAATGACTAAATCAAGGTCACACAAACATTTGTTAGAGCTAACACTTAAACTCATGATTCCCTCAACTCTCTTCTGTATCATGTTCAACTAAAAAGATGATAATAGATATTACAACAATCATAAGTATTATTATTGCCATTGCTAATTGAAACCATACTTCTAGTTAGTGATGGAACTTCTGTGGGACTACCATATTATTCCCTATGGTCGCATTATCTCACGCTTCCTTGAATAATAGCATATTGAGCATGGACTATGCGTCGGCTCAGTGAAAAAGTGGTATCATTAGAATCAGAGCTTCAGAAGCTTTTCCTTCCACTGTCTTAAGACTTAACGTTTTCAAATACAATTGTGTGTCTAAGAACGAACAGCAGTGCTTATTTGATCTTTTCACTACAATGAGCTTCTCTGGGGCTAGGTTATTTCTAAATAAAAGGAAATAGAATACTCTCATTTGATGGTCTGATAAAATGCTGATACCTTCTCTGTTCTTTTTTTTTTCTTTCTTTTTGGGAAAGGAGGAGAGGACCTATATCATTCATCAGATTTTCAAAAGGTTAGACTTCTTACTATGTGGGTGAAAAATTGAGTTTCATTGTAGTATTATCAGCCCAAAATACGTGGGCCATATAGAAATTATATGATCATAAGGGCATTTTGCATATGTTTGCCCACTTGGAACAGTAGATGTAGTGCATATTCACCTAACCTTCCTCACATAGTGCTATGCAAACATTTCACTGAATTGATTTTTTTTAACCAGGCATTATTCCAAAGTTGAAGCTCCACAGGAAAATGGAAATGCCAGTGCAAATTTCTATTTTTGATTTAACTATCTATGAATCCAAGTTTGAACTGGGAAAATAGATCACAACAGGATAATACCAGATAATGGCAAGTCTCACAATGATTGTTGCCTTATAACATAATTTTGAGATCAGGCACAAAGATTAAATTAGGACCCATTAATAGAAAATTTTTTAGAGGAACTTGAGCTCAAATTATACCAATCTGTTACTGTTCCAAAATAAACGCATCAGGTGGCATTTAAATGCAGGTGGTTAACAGTTTTATCAGTGCAGATATTTAAGCTATTAGAAATATAATTAGAAAAATTAAATTAAACATGCTTAATGTAGATTCCAATTCTAGCAGCACTGTCCTTAGCATTATGCTATTTCTATTGTAAATTATAAAATGTGCCTAAATTGCACAGATTTGTTTCTGAGTGATAGCTGAACTTAGATAATTAAGTTGTTAACCATGAACTTCAGTGGTCAACATGGTTATATATCTTTGTCTTATGCCTGCTCCTCCTCCTTATTTCCACAAATCTCAGGGGAGGCAGATGAATGGCACTTGACTCTATCCAGCTACAGAGTCGACTGATTAGACATAGTCTTGTACCACAGGTACACTCAATTATATATCTTTTGGAGAGTCAAGCATTTCCTGAAGCTAAAAGTGTTGAATCTGTTGATATCACACATTTTATAGGAGGAGAAAACTGTGATCAAACATATTTAAACGTTCTATTTTATTTCATAACATACTTCCTTCTTCTGTTTAACGCAGGAGGTAAGGAGTTTATTGAGATTAAAAGGGTAAATCAATTCTCTTCCAAATAATTAAGTCATTAAGAACTGGACAATGACTTCAATTTTAGTAATCAAGTCATCTGTGCTGGGAAGAATGTGACGTTACATTTAAGGCACAATTTAGTGTCCATTATGATGCAACCTATATTTAATTTTTAAGATATCAAATAGAACAAATTCAAGAAAAGCATACTGCCAAAGCAATCGTATTTTCTTCTATTATCCTTACAGTAGAAAAGCACTTAGTAAGCACTGTTATTAATGTTGCTTGTATAGTAATAAAGATGCTCAATGCTGAGGATAAGCTTGGATGTATTAAGCACTAATAGTAAATACATACAAATAAAATTCCAATGGATTTTTTCCCCACAAATTGTAATATACCTTGATTTCAGCCAAAATTTCAAGAAGCTCTTGAATAGGCTGAAATTTCCAACTTGAAATAGTTCTAGAAATGGCAAGTCAATGCCTTTTAACAAGATATAAGAAGAAGCCAAGCAAGTATCAGTAAATCTTAGCGATCAAGGGATCCTTTCCATGAGCCATTTCCTGAACAACACTATTGGCAAGTCCTTTGATTCCTGAACTTTATCATAAGCTAACCACAAAACATTTTACGTCTATTTTGGCTTTAATGAAGGTAGATGTGATTTCTGAACAAGTTCAGGAAAGTACTTCTTTCAAGCAGGGAAACTGCTTAAATTAATTAAGCTAATTAGGTTAATGAATAATTAAGGTAATTCTTTCACTCTTCCCCCACAATTCAATCTCTTCATTTCTTAGTCATAGGTCTCAAATGGTGGTATCAGTATTCCTAAATACAATCACAAATTATGTTTCTGTTTAATATTCTACATCACAATCAAGTCTATTTTTTAACTTTTTTTCTGAGAGATAGCTTCAGTAAGAATGGATCACCCCTCAAACATTGAGTCTCTCTCTAATTAGGAAATGTCAATATCAAAAACTAAAAATTATAAAATAGAGAACATATTTAGCTATAAATAATAAATACTTTTAAAAATCACTCATTTGAAATATAATAGACTCATGAGCACCTGCCTTTCAAACCCTAGGCTCAGTAAACCAGTATTTCATGTGATCCTCTAACTACCCAAGGAGGTATATACTATTTTCATATTTTTGTGGTTAAGTAACTCAAGACTCAATGACGTTAAGAGACTTGTCCAAGGTCATACAGCTGAACATAGTGAAGCTTGGATTTGTCTGTTTTAAAGGAGGTATTAAATCTCTTTAGAACTTGGCTTATTTTTGAAAAATAAGTGTACTATTGCTTCTCTAAACGTATATAGCATATTTCTATAATCTTCATATTTCCAATGAGTTAATCAACTTGTAAGAAATAGAAAATTTGTGAAAATACTATAGCAAAGAGAGACTAAACTGACTCAGTCAATTAGTAATTTGTATCTTTTGTCTCCAGACTCCTATCTTCCTGAACACATTGTCAGTAGTCATCCAAGATTGCATTTTAATTTAGATGTAAAGACATAAAAATTGGATTTCAGAGAATAGAGATATTTACTTCTGTGGTGACAGACATAATTCCTGTCAGTCAGTCATCTAACTTCAACTAACCTCTGTCATCCCCCTCACCACTAAGGGGCAATACAGCAGCACACATGTCACTATAATTAGCATGCAGCAGCAATTTTCATTAGACCAATGATCTCCAATAAGATTTTCCCAAGGGCTGCATTCAGTTATGTGTAATCGTTAGGCGGGCCACACATGTATTAGCATATAATTTGCACATGATTTGCATATGCATTTAAAGATTGCATCATATTTCTCTGGATATTTCTAGTAAAAATGTAATTACTACAACATTGAAGGTTGTGATTTCTCTTTCTCTGCACTATCCCACCACATCTGACTCATGTCTCATGACAGAATAGTTCAGCAGAAAACTAGGAAAAGCCAGCGGGCAGGAAATAGTCAGTAGAGATGGTTAGGGTCAATAGAAATCTTTTTGGGGGCACTAATGATGAGTACTGAGAGTATATTGCATTAGACAGTTTGTCTCTTTTATAAGGATAAAAGAATAAATGCCCACTGGGTGGACCTCCTAAGAAAGGCCTTTCTAGTTACTGCTGATATCTTGTTGAGCATCTTTTTTTCAAACCTCATTACAGGCTAAATGGCAAATTATCTGTTATCACTTGGGAAATCTCAGTTACTTCTTAATTCTAATAGCGTAGTCACATAACAACTTTAACTGAGTTTTCTACGAAACCTAATTACTCTCTGTTTTGAGCACTAATTTTAAGTGGAGAGCTGTCTATTTCCTTTAGTATTTTATTCATAGGGACCAATCCCACACAATTGGAGATCATACTCACTCCCACGTAAAGAGCTTCCTGGTGCATTCATATTTGGTTGGGTAGAGGAAAAGTTACCGGAAAGCTCACATGACTGGTATAGGACAAAATGTGGAAAAATTGGGAATAAGTACATATGCATAGACACAGACATTCTCACACATTTTTTAATACATATTTGTTCTTATGTTTGTGAAAAAAATTATTTTCTCCCTCTCTGACTTCTGCAATCAATTCAAAATCTACATTTGTTTATCTGGGAAAATGTTCTTATTGCTAATTAGATAAAGATAGACAATACATAGATAATAGCTAGGTGACAGAGGATTATAAAAAGTCTAGCAGTTCTAGACTGAAGACATGTAACTACTAGAAAAAAGAAGTATAGTCCTCTTTCCTCTGTAAGTTTCACCAGTGTTCTATTTATGCTTTGTTATTTCAGATGGTCGGAATTATGCAAGAAAAAAAAAAAAAAAAGCAGAATTTCCCTTACCTACACTGGTGTTTTTTGAACTTCTAGGACCAGGCCAGGAATCAGTAGAATGCTTTCAAATAAGGTCACACAATTTTTGGATGATAGAGCCAGGACTTGAACCCATCCTTGCATAATTCCCTAGTCTACCTTTAAAGTCTTTATTTTATGATTTCATTTGTGTCTATAGTGAACAGACATCATCTTTCATTTTGTGAGTAGAACAAAATTAAACAATTTTCAGTACCTTGTTCTTGAAATTCAGTGATAACACAGCACACAAACAACAGAACTCATCTGTTGGTCAAACAGTTAACATCATTAAGATGACTTAATAGAGAAAAGATAAAAAGATACATTTTTCCTGTATCTTCTTCTATTCAACCAATTCTTTTGTCCCAAATTCTAGTATGATTTGGCACTATCAGCAACACATAGCTTCGGTTTATCCACTGTATCGCTGGAAAGTGAGTGTATCTGTAATATAATAAATTCTCTGTAAGCATTTTTTTATTGGATAAACAAGTATGAAGATATAACTGTTACACAAGATTGTTTAACATAGAAAGCAGTTCATGATGTATTAAGTAAAAATGTAGGCTACAAAGTTTTTTTTTTTAATAGTATGATCCCATTTTGCGGTAAGGGAGACAGAGGGACAAGTATTAATGGATTTATAGTTCACTGATAGTGTGAAATTAAGGTTTCTTTTTCTTAAGTTTGTTTTATCTTTTAAAATGTATATTTTTATAATAAAAACAAAAATGTTGTATGTTTGTTTTTGTTTTATTTTAGATATAGTGGCCCCTTCTACTACATCTTGGTAGGACTTTCCGGAACACAGTTGGAAAACGCATGTTATAATTAATGATCCAGGGTTTCAATATGAAATGTGGGCTTAACTTTCTTACTCAACAGCCCCATTTCCTTATTCAATTTACTTTTTGGTGTTATTTATTTAAAAAAATCTGTCTCTTTCTTTAAACTGAAACTGTCTTGAAGACCAAAAACACATATTATTTATTTCTGTGGTCATCTCATCCCAATGCCAACCCTAGTAATAAGCTTATATGTAGCCTGGACCCAAATGATATTTATAAAAATGTGTTCCATCACTTAATTAAAACAGTAAGTGTCACAAAATTATATAGCTTACTAGTGAGTGTATAACAAGCACCCTTTTTGAAAATAAACCTAAAATTTAAAGAAACTTGGTAGCCTAATTTCTTAATGAACTCTGTTGCTATTGGTCATGTCACTTCATAAATATAAGTCATTGATCACAAGGAAAACCAGGCTAGAGCACCATCAATCATGTCTATTGGGGAAAAACAAAACACTTCGAGTAATATGTTTATGGTTCATTCTGTTCCTGATCACAAATAAATCATTAATTCAAGACTCCTGAAAGTAGTCATTTACCTAACTACAAAAGCTAAAGAGTAGGAAAAAAAATTGAAATGCAAGAAAAATATATAAGTAAGCTTGAAATAATGAAACAAGTGAAAGTATGGGAAAATCTCACCAAGCGTAAAGAACCTCTATATTTTTTAACTTAAATTTGAGGAATATCTCCATTCATTTCTTTTTCATAAAGATTGAATACTTGGGCTCAATGGCAAGAAAATTAGAATTATAATAAGTTTTTGTATCAGAGCTAAACCCTACACAGTTTTATCCCACCCAAAATGATCCTTTTCAGGATAATCCATTAACTGAGGTTTCCCATTCCAATTTACTATTTTTTTCTTCTAGAGTACTGCCTAAGCTGCATAATTTGATAAACTGTGCGTATTCCTAGGCTTATGTGCAGTAACAGTTTAATCTTCCAGGTAACAATTGTGATAACACCTGAACCCAAAGGAATATCTCTAATTATAGACATTTCAGCCACCATGGCAGAGTGAAAAAAAAATATTCCAAGCCAGTTGGATGTATAAGTGCTTTGGCTATACTTACTAAATAGAAGCTTTTTGGTAGCAATGGCTAAATTAATAGTCTTCACGTTTCTTTCTGTGTTTGCTTTAGCCCTTGGAGTTCAGCACCTTTGGTGCTAAACAAATGTATAATCATGGCAGTAAGTCCAAAAGTTTCTTTTAGCTGCAGAACCACCTTAACATGCCAAATTACTGAAATTATGTAGTAGTATAAAAGTGAATAGAAAGATACTTAAACTGGAACCACAGAATAGCTCTTTAAACAAGCTCAAAACACATCACCATTATTATTTTCCAATCATTATTTATAAAGTATTTGTTATTATACTTACCACACTAAGGATATATAATGATCTACACATTTCAGTACATTAAAGAATAAACATTAGTTGCCTTAAGAAGTTTTTAGAAATAGTTTTTTTCAACAAACCCATTTGGAAAAAACATATATCTTAAAATACAAACTTCAGAGTTCCGTTTCTACTTTTGGCAGACTCTGTTTCAATTACCTATAAGCCTAAGTAATTCATATAAATTTCTTCTCCTTCATTAATATTGAGCACCTGAGAAAAATCATATAAGGCTTTCAGAATCCAGATTTTCACTAGATAAATAGCAAAATGAAATGATTATTACTCATGATACCAGTTGGCCTCTTCAGATACATACCTATGACTGTAGGTATGTAAATCCACCATGTTTAACTGAGTACATCAGCACTGCATATTGAATTACCCACAACCCAGGGACAGAAATAATTATATTAAAGCTCATTTCAGGTCATGTAGTTCTCTATTAGTAATTGTATTGGGCTATTGAGACACAATCATTAGAGACATAAAATGGTCATTTTGTATATTAGTAGTCAAAGAAAAAATCGTAAACCTTTAAGGAGAATTCATAAAATATGTACTTTTGGCTCACAGTTAAAACATTGATTAAATTGCACACTACAAAAAAGGGCACTAAAAACTAGGAAACATCACCAAAGAGGGTGACTACCAACAACTACCTAAACTTTTTACAAGCATCTAGTCACCACTAAGGTAGCATGTACAAGGCTTCAAACACCTATTTTATTAAATGCACCTGGAAAACTGAGATGCTCCCATCAAACTGCTGAATGCTTTATCTGGGGAAAAAACTGACAGCCAAGGAACAACCCTGAACTGAGAGAGATGGAGAGTGTTGCCTATATTCTGTAACTCATTTTTTTCTGGAGAAATGTCAAAAATTTCTAATTAACAGGTTACTCTACATAATAAATACCTTTTATTGTAATTATTCTAAGAAAAACCTATCTAATTGGACAACTATTTTTAAAACATAAATATTGTTTTGTTTTACTATAACTGTCTCTAAACCTGGGTTTACAGCACATTACACTGCTTTTGTGTAAACTTACAAATATAGGTAGATGCTTCACATGTAGTAAACTATTCGCTCCTCACAACGAAGTGTTGTGAGTACTGTAACTAATCTCATTCAAAGGAGAGAGAACTAAAGCACAAAATGGCATAAGAATTTGCCCAAATTTACACAGCTTGGAAGAAACAGTTCTCGGATGCAAACCCAGATATTGTGGCTCTAGAGCCCACCTTCTAAACACTACATATTTACTTTCATCACTTCCAAAGTTTACCCTGAACATTGTTAAGACAAATTCACCATTTCTTACTTCTATTTATGAAAGTTTAAGTATTTAAATGTTCAATGTTTTCTCTTGTCCTCAAAAGAAAATTGAGACATGAGAAGGCAGTGAATAATGACTTTATATATATATCACACCCACAAAACCTCAACCTTTCCCCACCAACCCCTTAAGTGGTGACTATGTTGAAGTGAGTTAATGAAATGGAATACTTCTTTTTTAATCTTAAAAGGTCTATCAGTTAATCATTTCTTTTTTACAAATCCGTCCTTCATACTACACATTGAAAGGGTTAAATGTGATTTCTACAAAAAACCTTGATGGCAATGCTATTAATAGAAAAAGGCAAAATTAATTGTACTACGTATCTTTTAGGCACATTGGTTTTTAATGTTGAGGACTTAGGCACAAGCAATCCTTCCACAAACTATGTACAGTATATATGAAAATACAAATATTTTTATTATATATTTATGTTATATATAATAAATATATTATTATATTACTTAATATATAATATTATATATGTATATATAATATATACATATATGTGTGTATATATGTATATATATAATATATACATATATGTATGTATATATGTATATATAATATATAATATATAATTATATTAATATAATATTATATATTAATATATACATATATATATCACTCTCTCTAGGTATACTATCTCTCCATCTGGAGAGAAAGAGAGTGAGAGAGAAAGACAGAGAGAAACACAGAAATAGAGAGACATATTATCCTGGAGCTACAGTTAGACTTAGACAGAACTTATACTTCAGAAATAGTGTCTCTGAAAAATCAAAGTATAAACCGATATAAGCACCAACATGATACATGATAACTGACTCACAGAAAGTATGATACAAGAGCTAACGAGTCCCTCACCACATGTTAACTTCCTACAATGAGTTCCAGAGTTCTCTAAGATGGAAACATGTAGAAGAGGCAATAACATACCACATAGAATTTTAGAAATTTGGAAAAGAGCTTCATGGCCTCTTCTGGTCCCTCCTAAATTAAGTCGTTGATATCACCCACAGGTTACTTGTCTGATTCCTACATGCATCCTGACCAGATTTAGAATCAATTAAATTCATTCAATCTATATTAAAATTTTTAATAACAGGTCAGGAGTCTCACAAATATTATCTCACTATTAGTCCCAATTTTACAAATGAAGGAACTGAGGCTCAGAGAAATTGAGAATTCTGTATCGTATGGCCACATAGGCCATAAATGGCAGAGCTGGTATTCAGACTCACATCTGCTGACTTTATAAAAACAAGATCTTGTTAAAATACTAATTTCATGTTGTGTCTGAAATTAACTGTACTTGCCAAAAGCTGCCATGCTTCTGTCTGCCCCTGAACCATAAAAACATGGATATATTTTGGCAGTAGGGTTTTGGTCTTAGCTTTTCTGTAAAGACTCCTTTGACTTGAGGCTCAACCCACTTAGCCAGAGCCCTAAGCTATGTCTAGTTTCTAGTTTCTGCCAGCCTACTTTTCAGAAGGGCACATTTCTGATGTCTCTCTCCCTAGATTCTCCCCAGCTCCTTTTAGGTTCCTCCTGAGTTCATGAACTGCTGGTCACTAGGACTAATCCTCTTTAACTTCATTTCCAGAAGCCAGGACAGTAAGGAAGTGTTTAGGAGAAGAATGGGAAAGAAGAACAGATTTTAACTATTTCATAGTTATATCAGACTAAATCTACATAAAGATATAAAAATAATTGCAAATTGGATAAGACTTTATAATTTACAAAGTACTTTCCCTTTAAGACTTTAGCTTTACAACGAGAATTCCCATCTAATAGATAAGAAAACTTGGCTTCAGAAAGAATTAATGTGGTATTAGGACTGCCTTATAAACAGAGAAATTCTGAGCCGTTCTTAGTCATTGCCATCCAATCTGAAATCTTAAATAATAAACCTACTTTTTAATAGGTTATTTTAATTTTAGTTTATTTCTAAATATTCTTAGTGGTACTTTCTATCAGGCTAATTAATCATATTGTGATTTTTTAAATGATATTTAATATGCAGATTGGTTATGGTCTCAATGATTACTACTACCTATGGAAGGACACTTCAGATGCAGAAATACCCCTATTGACTCTTTGTTTTCCGATATGTGAATCTCAAATTGTCTGCATTTGTCAGTCTGGAAGAAATTTTGATAGTCAAGTTCTATTGCGTTGAACAAAGCTGATCTTGTGCTCTCTTCTTCATCACTACAGAGGGCAGCAACAGACAGCAGAGCTCAGCCTAACACAGGAAATATTAAAAGTTTCTAGTAAACAAGAGGTTTAAAGACAAAGTCATGCTTTAATCACACCAAAATTTCTTTTGACTTTATGCAGTTTAAAATTAATCACATCTATAAATTTTCATATAAATTAGCAGAAAAATGGAAAAGTACTGGGGAAGACTGGATTCTTTCAAAAGTTAAGTCTATGACATTTTGTACTTATGCCAAAATAAGCATTAAACAGTAAACATAAACTGTGTGTCATACAATATTGAGACAAGGAAAATGTATTCTGTTTTTTTCCTTGCCATTTTTCTTACTCGTGCTTGTTTTATTTTATAAATCTCTGTCTTAACAAGTAAAAGTACTTTATATAAACATTTATTCTTATAGAATAAATATTATTGTTAAAATGTATCCAAACTTACTTTCAATAGCTAAGAACTTTAAAAGCCATGGTGTTAAGAGAAGTTTGACCTGCAAAGTGCCCTCAGGACAGAAACGACTGTGAACTGCAGTTTGCAGGAATGAAGACTGTACTTGCTTCATAGGTTAGTTGCATAGGTCTAAGACTGATTGTACATGCAAAGGAGGGCAGCGAAGATCTTATGATCAAAAGAGAAGAAATGACTGACAACACAGAGCCAGTTCAAAGGAACTAATGGAATAATTAGTCCCAAAAAGACCAAAAAGACTGAAGAATTCATGATGTCATAAAAAGCAGAGCTACTTAAATTGGATTAGAAAATAAAAATGACATGAACATTGTAAATATTCACAGATCACATCATTGACGTGTAATGTGCCGTTAAATGATGTCAAATTAAAGGGGAAATTACATGTGTTAGAACTAGGATGAATAAAAAGAAGACATTTAAAGATACATGGTGCTTCAAGTGAAAATTCCTAACATATATTACATAGATGATCATCACTCAGACAGAAACACTGGGTGAATGAAATGTAAAATAAAATACGGGGGAAAGGATACTGACTAAAAACAACTCATTTTCAAATATCATAAATGGTAGTTAACTTTAGATTTTAGAGGAGTTATTTGGGGGAATTTCTTTTACATAAAGCAAACTCAAACATGGTTATAGTAAATAGCTGATAACTGCCATTTATTTTTTAAAAATCTGTCCTAGGATTAGCCCTAAGTATTGAAATAGTATGTACATTTGTTAGAAAAGGAAAGAAGGTTTAGGTCTATTTTAATTTCCACATTCTCCATTTTCTCTTGCTAATTGTATATATTATTTGAATCAGCTCAATGATTTGGGAGCTTGTTTGGAACTTATATAAGTAATAAAAAGGAAAACACAAGAATAATATATAAAGCAGGTGTAAATGTTTGTCCTTTCCTGAGTTTCAAGAATATCTCTTGTAGATAATTACATTCATTATTAACACATAAGCCAATCTGAATTAGCACACAACTCAAATACTTCCAAAATGCATATAGATACATGAATAGTTTTGAGGTAGTCTATAAATGTTTACCAAAGCAACATTTTCATTCTTGATGTGTCTTTTTTTTCCACAAGTGACTTAGAAACTGTTATATAAAAATCATTCACATTTTAACTGACTCTTATCTTTCTGTTTATCTATTTTTACTAGCAGTAAGTTCAGCTTTACCTGAATCTTATGTCATATTAACTAGATAGCAAGTACCTTTCTTATATTGAGGCTTATTGTTAACAGCATTTAGCATTCTGAACTATAACCTTAGTACCTCAAATTGACAGAAGCCAAGTCCAGATAAACAATATACATTATACTCCTCCAAGTCGACTAACATTCAAAAGGTACTATAAGTGCCCAATATAACTTTTCTCCATTCTCAAAAATTCCCTAAGTCTCTTTTTAGTCTATGAAAAGGCCAGTGCATTAAGTTAAAAAAAGGTAACCCGGGTTGCAATTAAATTTTTTTTTAAATGCCTTATCAGTAGACCCAGTCTTAAAGCATTTCACAAAGCACATGGAACTTGCTCCAGCTCCTTATATTCTCCACAAGAGAACAAACTATCAGAGAATGTGGTTTGGCAAGCAGTGTTTGTCTGGGTAATGATGGAGACCGCATCTCCCTCCTGCGCTTGTGGTCCTAGGGAACTCTTTAAAGAGTTCATTCCTCAGAAGAGAGAATGAAACATGTGGAGCGGTGATGGCACAGTGCTTCTATTATGGTCCAAGCTAATTTATTAATACACAGAAAAATGGCATGCTTACGTATTGCAAAGCAGTGTATAAAATTTCTGGTTCTTTTCAGCCTAAACCAAATGGCATTAATTGTTTACCACTTCAGTCTTCACCTGTATGGAAAAAAAACAGATTTGTTGTTGTTGTAGGAAGAAAGGGAGGAAATCTACTCCAAGTAAACCAAGTTCTGTACTAGTCACTTAATATATGCAAATATATGTACTATATTAAATTTATTCCTCATAATAATGAAGAAATGATATCAGAGAAATCAGCCAAAATATTCAGTATCAGCCATACAAGAAGCCAATTGTAAATGTAAAAATTCAAGTCCATTTTGATCTTTCTCTAATAGACATATCAAAATCTTGTATTATGTAACCATTACATTTAACAGCAAATTTGGGCCTAATTTGGGAATAACGTTTTGGTCTTTACCCTAGAAACTATTACATTACAGAAAGCCAGTTAGTGTCCATAGTATGAAAACCAGACAATATGAGATTTAAAATTTGTGTCTCTCTCTTTTATTTTTTCAAACGGAGTCTAGCTCTGTCGCCCAGGCTGGAGTGCAGGGGCACGATCTCTGCTCACTGCAAGCTCCGCCTCCCAGATTCACGCCATTCTCCTGCCTCAGCCTCCCAAGTTGCTGGGACTACAGGTGCCCGCCACCTCGTCAGGCTAACTTTTTGTATTTTTTTTTTTTTTAATTGAGACAGGATTTCACCGTGTTAGCCAGGATGGTCTCCATCTCCTGACCTCGTGATCCGCCCATCTTGGCCTCCCAAAGTGCTGGGGTTACAGGGGTTAAAATTTGCATCTTTACCATCAGCAAACTTTTTGATTTTGAGCAAGTCACTTAGCCTCTCTGTGCCATAATTTCCCATTTGTAAAAATGGAATAAAGATAATAACAATACTGCATAGGGTTTTTCTGAGAATTAAAGTGGTTATATATACAATGAACTTTGAGCAATACTTAGCACATGTGTGCTATATTAATTCAATGCAAGCAATGCCAATCTACAATTTTAAAAATTAATAACATTTTTATGAACACATCTCAGAAATATAAGAAATGTACAAACTAAACTTAACAACTGTTGTGCGGAATTTGGGGTGGGATATATCCAGAAAAAAATTATTGATAAGAAAAATGATGAAGAAATACAGGGAAAAAGATGAAAATGCGAGAGAATGTGAATGAAGTAAATGATTGAAATAACTGTAACAGATTATTTAGAATTAATCACAGACACTTTAATATGCATTAAATTCCTTGTTCTATTAAGAAGAAAAAAATAAGATTAGGTTTTTATTCCTGAAACTTAAGTAAATCGCATTCCTCATATGATTTTCCTAAAACCAGCTTAAAGTTTCTGGGGCTACTAATTTGATTTTATTTTGAAGTGTGGATGGTAAAGGATTGGATTCTCCTTTCGCCCCATATCCTGCAGGTGAAGAGGAAAAGAAGGAAGGGACACTCACTCTAGCAATGGTTAATTTTTACAAAGTATTTGGAACACTTCAGAAAATCAGCGTAGACTACACTAGCATGAAAGCTTTTGAAGGATTAATAAATCTGTTCTGAAGATTTCTACTGCAGATGTGGCAGGTAGGAAGGGTATATATGGCCTAAGGTAAAACTCTTGACAAGACAGAGGGTATCTGGATTCTGCATTGGCCTAGGATATGACAAGTGATTGTAAATTTCCTTTTGCAGTCTATAATCTTGTCAGAAACTAATGCAATCCTCTCTGTTGCAATTTTCATTAATATTTAGACTAACTTTAATGGTGGAAAATGGACTGAATACTGGGTACAAACTGTTTTATTGACTCAACCAGTAGACAGTCTTGTAGTTTTACCAATGTTTCTAATTCAGTTGCAATGATTTGATCATTAACAGCATACAAAGGATTTTTATACACATACCCTTACTCATATTATCTGAGGGTTATTTTCTGAGTTATATTAAATCTCAAAGAAAAATAATTCTATAATATATTAGAATGTTCCCACATTTTGTCAAGCATATCAGTAACAAATGGTTCTAATTGGTGACTAACAGAGAAAGCAATACATAAAAATAACATTATCATAACGTTTAAGTAAATTAACCTATTTTAAGCATAGTATAAGCAGTATAATTTAATAAAGACTACTTTTAATCAATATAGGCACTCATCATAGGGGAAATGATCACAAACAATGTAGATTTACTCTGCAACATTGAGAAAATGCAAATAGAGTCAGATTATCAACCATAAAAAGTACTTTTCTAATCTCTTTCTTGTTTTCTGGAAAAATGCAAGGAGGACAAGAAAGCCCAATTGTGTTCAAAAGCATTCCAGTCCCATTCCAGGGGAAAAGTTAGCAATAGGATCTTAATTTCTAATCAATTGCATAGTATCAAGAATAAAAATTTCAAAAAATGAAAATATTTGAATATTTTCCTTAAGAACTTTTAGAAATCCTGTTCCTATTTTCTCGTCTCTGTGTTATCTTTATGACATTCTATCTGAAGAAATACCAGTATGGATTCATCTAAATTAATTGAATAATCATTTGAGTTCCATCAAAGCAAAATAATTTTTGTTTAAATATAAAGAAGAAAAGTCAATCAATAGATCTTTATTCATAAAAATTATATTACTACTTGTGCTAAGCATTATTTCTAAATATATGTATGTGTAGTTCTTTGAGCTAAAATAATATGTATTTTTTTCTCTCATTGATAATTAAAGAAATTCAATGATTCTAGAAATTATTCAGCTAAAGAAGGTGGTTAGTCTAGCATCCTGAAAGCACCAAAAGATGTGATAGCTTTGACAAGGACTCATAAAGAGGGATTACATTTATTCTGATAGATTGCCCCAGAGTTACAGAGAGAAAAGTTTCAGTTTATCATAAGGAAAATTTTTAGAAAGACGGTACAGGTTGGCTTCAGAAACATTAATCTGGACACCGTGTGTAAATTATTTTGTAAAATTTACTGTTTTCTGGATATCCTCTATGAACACCCAGAAATGGAGGAACCAATAAGAATTTGTAATTCCACTCTAACAGTTCGTGTATTTTGAAGTGTTAGAAAAGCTGATTGGTGAAGGCATTGGAGGTTTTGTTTGTTTGGCTGGCTGGTTGGTTGGTTTTTGGAATGGAGTCTTGCTCTGCTGCCCAGCCTTGAGTGCAAAGGCGCAATTTCAGCTCACTGAAACCTCCACCTCCTGAGTTCAAAAAATTCTCCTGCCTAAGCCTTCCGAGTAGCCAGGATTACAGGTGCCTGCCACCACACCCAGCTAATTTTTGTGTTTTTAGTAAAGACGGCGTTTCGACATGTTGGTCAGGCTGGTCTTGAACTCCTGACTTCAAGTGATCCACCCACCTCGGCCTTCCAATGTGCTGAGATTACAGGCATGAATCACCGTTCCCAGCCTGGTTTTTTTTTTTTTTTTTTTGATCCAGTTTTTATTTTTAGAAAACTGTTCATTAAACTCATGTCAACTTCACATTAGTTATATATAATATAAATAAACCATATAAATAAAACTTTCTTCTAAACATCTAAATGGTTTGAGCATGGTTTGTCACATGATTAGGCAGAACATCTCCTTTATGTTATTGCTGATATAGGTATTTCTACAATTTTAGCCTTCATTAGAATTTAGCCTTAGAATCAAAGTTGACTCAGTAGTTAGTACTTAGAAATGTTTACATTTTTAGTAATGTATCTATTTTGTTTTATTCCTCATTTTTAAACGTTCATTCCTGAAGATATAACCTCCTAGTAATGTACTCTTGCAGATGATTCAGAGAATGGATATAAACCTTTTATTACACAAAATTGAGAAATGCAAAATAATAAGTAGCTAAAACATAGTGTCTTCCAATGCAATTGTTCTAGAGTCAATGTTTAATCCAATTTTCTGATCAAGTTATGCCTTATACATTTTTTAAGTAATAAAAAGGCATTACTTTAAATTAAAAATAGTTGCCTCTGGTATTAGCATGAAGTATATTTAGAGTAGACGTCATACTTTAAAAATATTTTAAAATGTTGGCAAATCTTTATTGATTTTAGAATCTAAACATAGAAAAGCTAATTTGCAAAAGGATCAAACAAACAAAAAATCAAAACAAAAGACTAGACAGCTAGGCACGTTGGCTCACACCTGTAATCCTAGCATTCTGGGTGGCCAAAACAGGAGGATCACTTGAGCTCAGGAGTTTGAGACCAGCCTGGACCACACAATGAGAGTCCATTTCTAAAAAAAAAATACGAAACTCAGGTGAGTGTCGTGTTGCGTGCCTGTAGTCCCAGCTACTCAGGAGGCTGAAGTAGGAGGATCATTGTAGCCTAGGAGGTCAAGGCTGCAGTTAACCATTTTTGTGCTACTGCACTCCAGCCTGGGTGACAGAGCAAGGTCCTGTCAAAAAAAAAAAAGACACAGTTTTTCTTTAAGAACATAAACTTGGATAAAATTACTTTTATTCTCTATGATTTCTGTTTATTGCCATACAGAAAATTGATAGCATTTGATATCCATCTTCTGGATTCTTTAGTATTGCGTAGATACAGCCAAGACAACTCCTAAAAAAAGGAATCTGTTTGCTTCCTACTTAATAAAAACTTGTTTATAGAATAAAACAGAGGAGAATGAGCTATAACCTGGAATTTTAATTCGTCCTACAATTAATTTACATAATTTGTGAATGGTAAGTTGTCAATTTTCCGAACTACAAAGATTGCTGTCTAAAATTTCTCACATGCTATCTCTGCTTCATACTCTAGTCATATAAAATGGAAACCTAGAAAGGAATACACTAAAAATTCTTAAACACAAATATTGTCAAGGACATAATATTCTTTCAGAAGCTAAGGTTGCCTTCAGCTTTTCTGCACTAATTGACTTTTCGGTAAATCTAAAGTAAATTTTCCGAACTTCTCTCCCGCTTTCCACTCTAATTCATTCTCTGTGAAACTGCTGGGGTTGTCTTCCTAAACAACAATAATAACAAATGAAGAAGAAAATAAAAAAAAGAGGAAAAAATGGTACATGAAAGGGAAATTAGGACAGACGATGTCATCCAGCTGCAAGATGTCAAGCACCTGGAAGATGCTTCTCACTCTGTTCCACTCTTGACTCATCAATTATGGTAGTGCTCCAAAGTGGCACATCTGTCTTTCAAGATGATAGATGCACACCCTTTCACACCTTAATACTCCTTTCTTCTTATGCTTTTCAGTCATCCCAGAATGCCTCCCCCATCTACTTTTCTTATCTCTTAATTAAGAACTTGGTAAAACGTGACTTCTTTCATGAGACTTTTCCTAATATTTCAGGTAGAATTTGTTGTCCCTTCTGATATGCTCTTATTGCAACTAGATTATAAGCTCCTTCAGAGCAGAGATCCTATCATGGTTGATAATAATAAATGTTTCCTGAATTTAATTGAATTGAACTTCAGCCTCATCTCAAATAAAACTTTCTCCATTGAAGCATTTTCTGATCTTCTGTTAAATATGTCTCTTTATTCCCTTAAGTGCTGTGGTTCTAATTCTTTTATGCTTCTGATGTTATTTTTATATTATGATTCATATACAAAAACATCACTCTCAATACACATTGCACAATACTTGATGGCAAGAAGATTGTGGTTTCTGGCATATTCTCTAGAGTCAGTTGCATATCACATGAACTCAAATATTGAATAGATTTTATATTTTTCATCGATCTGTAAATATATATGTATTAATATTTTAAATTCCTGCACTCAAACTCATATGGTCAAATTCAGCACCAAATTTACAACATTATGTGATTTCTCTATAGGATTCTAAGCTTCAAAACTGTAACAAAATCTTGAGATTGGTTATATTTAGATGTCACTATAAAATCATTTTAGTTTTATTTTTAAATGTGAATTTTTGAGTTATATATTTCTCATAATTCAAAAACAAACATTTTGAAAATAGGATATACAGTATTTACAACATGATTGCTATAAATTCATTTGAGTCTCATAAAACCTCTGCTCTAAAACTTAGCATATTTATAATATCATTAAATCCAAAGAAACACGGCTAACTTATGACCAAGAAAGGCAAATTTTAACTACCTATGAACAATCTAAATGATCTTTCCCTCTCAATATAATACTAGTTTTATTAATAAAAAAATTAAATTGTTCTTGAATACTTTTGAAGTAAAAAAATAATGAAACAATTCTGTTTTATTCAACAGAGAAGTAGTGCAGTGTGTTATTGTAATCTGACTTGTATCTTACTTGTAAAGTACTGGCAATTATTATTTTAAATTATGATGTTAGATTAGATTTTCTGCAGCTTACTGTATTGTACTGTAATATAATTGCTAAATGCAAATGAGATACTGTACAGCTTTTCCATAGAATTGTTCACGAAAGCCAAGCATTTTACATATTACAGTGAATTGCATGTTATTAAGAAACAAATTACAATGAAGCTTAACTTAATATGAAGACCAAGTACTGTAGCTTTATAATGGGTAACAGTATAGTAGGGTATGTATATATAGCAAGTCAACTATCCAATGAAAAACTCAGTTATCAAGAACATTAATTATGGCAGGAGTGATAGCACTGTACTTAAAGATTTTCACTTGTTCCCATTACTGGATGTTGGAGTTACCCATAAGAATTATTTTAGCTTCCAAACACTGACCAATGTTCTGTGCCTAGTAAAGCCTGGAACTCATCATACCCCTGGGAGAAGTGAAGGAAGTAAATTCTGCCTGGCTACTTTTAGGACAAAAAGTCCTTATTTCATTCATCTGTAACTAGTATTAATTGCTAATTACTTTTTCACATGCGAATATCTTGTCTTTTCAACTGTGTTCTAAGTTTATGAAGATAAAAGCTATTACCTTACACTCTTCCTTCCTCACCCTGAGTTATACAGGAAACTTGATTTGGAACCAGCCCACCAAATCTGTCTGTAACTAGCTGTACAAGATGGTGAATTAATTTAATCTCCTTGCAGATAATTTTTTCTCTAAAAAATAGGTTGCACCAGATGATCTCTAAAGTCTATTAAAAATCAAATATTCTGTGAAATATGATCTCACAATTGTTCAGAAAAATAACTGTGAACTGCTTAAACACAGTAAAAAAAAAAAAAATTATAAACCAAGGCTCCATAGGGGAAAAGTGTATAAATACACAATGAAATCATAAACAATGGCATTATTTAAATTATAGTATTCT
Source organism: Chlorocebus sabaeus (assembly GCF_047675955.1). Taxonomy (NCBI): domain Eukaryota; kingdom Metazoa; phylum Chordata; class Mammalia; order Primates; family Cercopithecidae; genus Chlorocebus; species Chlorocebus sabaeus. The sequence continues at coordinate 42,952,605 of NC_132913.1, forward strand.
GGGAACTCTCAAAACCATCCTTGAAGTTGTTGAGGATGATCATGTAATTGTCATCCAATCACATTGAAGCATTTGGTTCTGCCTAAGACATCCCATCTTTGTACATTCGTGAGGAAAGCATTTTTGAGAGAAGAGGAAGGTGAAACCACAGCAATTAGCACTATAAATATCAAAATGGCCTACAAATTATGAAACAAAACTTCTCAAAGATGTGTTTCTTACTCTTTCCAATCATAGTGTTCATTAAATAAAGCATAGTAATATTTTTAAAAAAGAAAAAGAAAAGAGCAGAGACACCAAATGGGTTTGTTGCAGTGCAGAAGAAACCAGCTCAAAAGCAATTTATTATTAATGCCTGAATATTCTTGCTAAACAGTTCTGATTATTTCACAAGAAAGAGGTCAAGGTACTGGAGAAAGGGATTTAATCAAATAAACTCTCAATCTCTCTCCAAATAGCATTTTCATCCAGCTGCATGTAAATTCATCAGATGACTAGCCTTCAAAAGCACAGGCAAGGTTAATCTGCTATGACTGTTAAAACTTCTATGATATGCCTATTGAATAAAGATTTAAAATGGGATGAACCGTGCAAGTTACCCCAAATTAGATTTTTTTTTTTTTTTGGTTTATAAAATACATGATATGTCCACTGTTAAAAACAAACAAACAAACAAAAAAATAAGCCAAATTCTTTTCATCTAAATTAGAATTTACTATGATTTCTTAAAAAGGGATCTTGATGATCTGTAGTTTTCATTTATCATGATCTTTAGGAGTACCTGGCCTCAGGTTCCAGGAATCCTAAATATATTTATCCTGTCTGGAATTAGCTTACAAACTTTAACATGTCAAAAATCAAAAATGAGAAGGTAACAATAAGCATTAAAATATTTTTTAAAGTCATGCTGATTTACTTTTACTTATATGAAGATTATGAAATGAACTATATTGTTATCCAAAGGTAATATTGCTGGCAAATGTTATCAAGTATATATGGTTGATGATTTATTACTTAAAAGGTAAATGTAATTTTCATTTGTTTTTCAAAAGAAAAAATAGATGAACATAACATCAGTAAAAAGGTATATTTGTGTGCATTTTCATAGATAAGAAAAATGCACTCTATAGATAAGATTTTTCTTATTTATTTTTGCCTGCTTCCTTTTCCATGAAACTTTATAATTGTGTATAAATATATTGCAAAAGTTAAAATTATGTTTTCAAATATGGCAAGGTATTCCAACATGTTTTACTTGGAGGATGAAAAGTTCTAAATTCATTTTCTTTTAAAAAATGAATTACGCTACATAGATTTGTTTCTATAGTTTAAACAAATGTAAATGCAGAAATGACCTTTGACAAAAAATATATAATTTACCCTCAGTAATAAGTAATTTAAGTGGTATTTCCAAATGAAGCAAATGTCACAATAATGAACATATATATGAAGGCTTTTAAAGCATCCATGATATCTTTACCATCTGCATGCTCAATTTGTTGATTTTTTTATATTTATAATTTTAAAATCCATATGAAAATATACTATACCATGTTAATATTTAGTTCAGTCTACTGCTACATCAATAATCTTTAAAATACCTTTCTTTCCTGCCAAATATATAAGATTTGCTTTATATTGTGTATTTTATATCTATACTTAAGAAATCATGCAGCAGTTAATAAATCTTCTTCAGAAGAATTAAAGCGTTTTTTTTTTTTCTGCTGGTATTCTTTGCCCTCTAAGCTCTCAGCACCTTTTTTGAATCTTAGACACCATTTTATATGAGGACAATTTCTAAAAAGCAAAATATAACTGTCTAATTAAGGGCTGTGTGATTGGCTAGTTCGCGGTCTCTGTGACAGTTGTGACAAATACACATATTGGCACAGCCCTAACCTCACTTCACAGTTTGCAACACAAAGATGGTATTTTCAGAAATGTGGAGAACACTCTGATACAAAGCTTCACCTTGTCTAGTGCTATTCCATTTAATTTTTTATTAACTGCCTGAACATATGCCATTCTAGAAGAGGGTAATAGTTACAAAATGTCAGCAGAAACATTTAAACTGCTAAAATGTAAATGATTTTATAAATTTGTAATGAAAGGTAATTGTCATGTGGGAAAAGTAACAGAAAAACAGATATGTGTAAATGTAAAACTGGTAAAGAAAAAATACATCTTATTGGTTGTAGGTAGGAAAACCTAAGTATATTTTAATGAGTACTGTAAGTAGTATTTAAATAAAATTAGATTCATACTCAGAAAATGTGAATTCTATAATATTTTATTTTATAACATTAGGAAAGTTCATAACCATGACAAGAACTCATAGAACTTTAATGTGTTAAATTCAGAAAACAGTAGGACATTAAGATGTTTCACCTCATTTTTAAAAAAACAAATAAATCAAAAAAGGATAATATAAATAAAAAGTGTCTTTGGTATCAGTACAATAGCTTTAAAGCACAATATTCAACTATGATTAGTGTGTTTCTTTAGTTTCCACCACAGTGAAAAACAATTTAGTGATTAATCCCTTTAGCAACATAGTGCTGGGTCAGTGCTTTCAGATATGTCAAGAACCAGAAGACTCCGGCAAGGAATTGAGTATTTCCTCAGCCACCACACACAGCAACCACCTTCCAGTTAGGTTTGCGGGCAACCATCTTTAAATGCTTGAGCTGTTCTGCGTGGCCATGACAAGATTTGCAATTCTCTACGTTTATTTACACACCATCACCCCAACTAGACATCACATGGAAGTGGCATGGTCACAGCTGACCCCAGGGTAGTCCCTGTCTCTGCCGATCCAATTTCATCGTGCTCTGCAATTGAACTGCAGTCATACTGTAGAGGATGTATGCACAGGACTCCGTGCCACAATGAAATTAGCAGAAGCTTGTCAGGGGGCATTTTTCTGTTTTACAGTGACAGACCCTGGACAAATAGGTCTGCTTTCCAGAAATCCATAGAGGTCTGGCTCTCTTGAAATGTATATGAGCCCAGCATGTTTATGTCACTGTTCTATATGGTAAGCCTGTTACATGATAGTTTGAGAACAATGTGAAACCTTTGCGCTGTATTTTCCATTTCCTCGTCACAGTTTTCAGGGGCTTTAAATTACATATGAATAGACTACTTATTTTTGGTTTGTAGAAAAACAGCTTCTGTTTAGTAGCAGTAACTGAGGAAAAAATGCATTTTTCTTCAGGGAAAAAATGCAGCACAGATCTATTGTGTTTTGAAAGCAAAAGTTCAGATAGAATTTTTTTTGCAGTTTGATATGAGTAGATAAATCAAACAACAAAAGTCTCTTTCCTGAACCCTCATTGTACATGTAAAATTAGGTATATTAAAAGGAAAATCTGTTTAAGAGTATACATTTAAAGTGTACTTGCAAATAAATTTGAAAGAATATTTCTTTAAGATAAAATGTTAAAAGAATAATATGGTAAATAGATACATTTTAGTTGTGGGCAGAACATTTTAAAACATAATATGTTTTGTAATCGACGCTAAAGTAATTTTATTAGATATTCTGTGCAGTTCTTACATCAAACATTCTCAAAAGCCCTGGGATCATTTTATATTCACTGGAAGACAGAAAGAAATCCAAAACCTAGTTAAATAAATTGTTCATTTATTCCTTCCCTTTTATGCACCAAGATCTACATGTGGTCATTAATTATAAAGAGACTATTATAGCACCATATTTTCATTCAATACGATGTCCTGGTATATATCAAAGAAGTCCCATAATTAAAACAGAAGGGCCACAATGACAATTAAAATTACAATCTATATGGGGAAAGAAAGTACAGTTCTGCAATTTTTCACCCTGTCACTGTCAGCTGCATGGAATATTCTGGTCACGTCTCTTGCAAAGCAGCCTAAATTCTTCTTCACCAATGCAACCTCAGAAGCATTATCAGCACCTAAGCAAAAGCCTATGCAAGTATAATTTAATACGAAGCCACAGTTTGCAAGTAATAGCGTATAAAGTGATATTTAAGTGGTGTTTTAAGCACACTTCTGATGGCTACAGCCACTTTTCCCTGGTAAATGCGTTTTCCTTTGAGTAGTGATTATGAGTCCTAGGTGAAGAGGTCCTGTGTGCAGGTCTGTCTGTAAGCCTTACTTCCAGCTGCCAATCTTTACTTCACAGTGAAGAAAAAGCCACATAGCACCTTGTTCTTACTCTTGTATGCTGTCATCCCCTGAGCCTGATAACACAAAATCATTTCCACATAACACTTTCCTGCTTCTGCCTCTTAAACCTTGAGACCTACACATTGTGCATGCACTTGCACCCTTGACAACCAGCTCCCAGGAAGCCCCTTATTTTGAACCATCAGAGTCTTCTAGTGGACTATTTTTAACACTTATCTTGGTAAATATCTGCATTAATGGAGTACAAAGCTTTTTGGTAGCAATATGTATTTGCTACAATTTATTGCCTATAAAAGTCACGAACAGTGAATTATTACTCTCAAAATTGTGTTTTTCTTTATAATAACTTTAAACTGAGCACTCATATATGAAGCATGCAATGGAGATTGAGAAGGTTTTGTATAATAAAACTGTGACATGGTCATTTTTTCCAGTTTTGCATTACGGAGACACACTCATGCATGGTGCTTTTTAAATTCTTATTATGTGTGAGGTCAGGGGGTCGAATGTCAGAAAGTACTGTTAATTTCACGGGGTTAGGGGAAAGTAAATTCAGAGGGAATACAGATCACTTAGCACAGAAAACCAGCTCCTCTGAAGTTTGGTTTTACATTTGTTAACCATATCCTTCAGCTGACGAACCATTGAGACCACGGTGACATTCTGGTCCCAGATATAATGGGTTGACATGCTGCAGTGAGAGTGCGATTCCGTCGCCGTGCTCCCGTGCCAGCCTCAGCCTTCCTCTGAATCAATGAAGCACTAAAACTCCACACAACTGGAACTGAACAAAGCATGTTGCCATTTTGGCTGTGATGTTTAAATTATAGAGAAAGCAGTCAGGATGTCTTAAAGTTCAATCTGACAAGAAATGTAAAATATATTTCTGTCTTCATTCTCTGGGAAGGTAGCATCTCATACTGCACAGTACCACTACCCAGAATCCTTTTAAAGTAGTTCATAATAGAACACCAAGACCAAATTTTTGCATTTCAGGGTTTTCCCCATCATCAAAAAGGTATCTTAGCATTGGGCAAAACTTCTGGGGGAAAATAGTAACATAGGTAATAATGCCCTATTCAGTTGGTGGTGTAAAGATATAGTTTCTTCATTTTACCTGTTTGTCTTGTAAGACAGAAGTCACGTGCTGCCACAGATATAGGAGGCACCGGTTATACAGCTAACTACCAATAATGATGAGTTAAAATAATCCATTTTATGGTGATGATAGCTGAGCAATAATCAAAATATGTTGTAGTGTGAGGACTGTGAACATGTTGAACTCTGATAAGACATGCAGTTTTATTTACACATAGTTCACCAAAGCTGCAGAAACAGATGTTGATAGGTTTGGTTGGATGGTTTTGTTTTTATTCATTTTTTAAAACAAGATTTTTCAGATTCAAAACTCAAATGGGGCTCAGCTGCCCCCTTATAATTAAATTTTAATGACTTAGGCTGAGTGTTTGTGTTTTGGCAGCATGCTTAATAGTGTTAGCATTTAAATCATTACAACTCGACTTTGAGGGGCAGACCCATTGCAAGTGGTCAGTGAAGTTCTTGGAAAGATAGCCTGGTTTACTGGGATTCTTCTGGGATTTAGTGTGACAGCTACCCACAGGCCATCCAGTTATAACAACTTAAAAAATTAAAATAAAATACTACATACTCTAAATTCCACAGTGGGAGAGCCAACGCTTTTCAGTTTCAGCTCTTTTTCACTAGAAGTACTATTCTGTGTGTTTTCCCATGCCAAAGGGTGTACTGGTAAATAAAAGCAATATGTGGTACTGCTCATAAAATCACTCATTCTCACAAAATGGCAAGAATAATTCAGGGTACACATTTTAATCAGTTCATATTTTTTAAAAAAGAATCATTATTAACTTTGCAGTGGTGTATTTCACTCGTTCCTTTTATAATTAAAAACTTTTTCCCCTCAAATTCCCTTTCCAGCAAGCAGCCTGTTGCCTGAAGTTTTAATCCTTCATTACCAGTTAAAACAAAATCACCAATTAGGCACATGAACACGTCTGTATTAATCTCATTAAGGTGATGGCACCAAATAAATTGGAACTATTTTTGTGCTTTTACTGTGTTCCTATGGCTTTATCAGGCCCTGTGGTCATATACAAAGACCTCGCAGCTTAGTCATTTAGAGTCATTCGGTTGTAGACTGAATGTGGCATTACCATCTATGGCTGAAAATTGCTTTCAGCTTTTAAACGGCACTGACTAGTCTGTAGTTAATCTTAGATCATTCACTCGCAAAATTAAATGAGCCAGAACGATGGTCTTTTTTTTTTATATAAAATAATACATCACAAAACACTTATTTGCCCTGCCCAAAAGAGAGATCAAATTCATTTAAAATCCCATAAACCAGAGTTGTGAATTTTTAATTTTATTTAGTAGCAGAGAAATAGAGGGTAAGCTATATTTCTACAGCACATCATTGCTATAAATTTACATATAGAACAGGGTTTGAAGCTTAACCAACCTTTAATCTATCTTTGATGTATACTTCTACTTCAACATGGTCACGTGACACCCTTATTAATGCAAATGTAAAAAAGACTGTTTTGGATATCTGATGTAATTAGCCATAAACTACCTTAAAAAAAAAAGTGCATACTTGAGTCACTGGAGTTGCATATAAAGTTCACAGTTATCATCACAGAAGAATAACCTTAAGAAACTAAGTTGAAAATTTTTACTTCATTCATTCCTACATTTTTTTCCCAAGTAATATCGAAGGCCATTTTACTACACCAGTGATGGTTATCTAGGATGTGACTTCCAAATAGTTAGTTTTATTGGAGTAAAGCAGTTTAACTTTCCCAGGAATTTTATCCTAATTCTTGTAAAATTAAAATCACATTGACAGAAAAATGCCAAATTAGGCAAGGGAAAACACAGTATTTCTCACCCTAATTATCATATATCATAATGATTTCAAACACGTCATCTTTACAATGAAGCCACTGAGCGTGTGTGCTTGCTGTTTGTTCCTCCCTCCCTCCCCACCAGCCTAGCCCCACGACACAAGCCAAGTGTCTATGTTTTGATTTTGACAGTCACTAATTTTAGGCTCCAAAAACCTTGAGTCACCCCAAATGAGGTGAGGTCACCTCATAATGCCAGATGGAGGCAAAAAGTTTGGATATTTGAGGGCCTGACCCAGTGAGTCCCACGGTGGATGGCAGGACGCTAAGGTCAGATATTGGAAAATAAGGTTCATGTTACTCTGTCAGTAGGGCCTGTGCAAGCTGCCTGTTTGACAGAGAAGGCTGTGTATGGTCTGGATCTCAAGAAAAAGGAAGGCAGCCACCCAGATCAAAAATTATCCTGTCGGCCATCCAAAAGGGATTCTGATATCAGCTTAGGCAGACAGGAATAAAACAGTATCAAACACCAATTAAAATTGTACTTTATTCTGGGATAGTCAAGGGAAATTCATGGATCTATCTCAATATTATGAAAGTCCTTTTATTAAGAATACAATTGCCAAAATCACATTGGTGACATCTCTATTCTTACCATATGTTGCAAGTATACATGGCTCAAATTGTGCAATTCTGTACAATTCATTTTTTAAAATATAGTTTTAAGCATAGTGCAAAATACAGTGTTGTGTAAGAGTCATAAGTTTCATAAGCTTAAAAACAATACAAAAATGTATTTCTACTTGAATATATCTTTTTAATTTAGACAAAAGCAAACTGATTGAAATTAACCAAAGCCTCTGATTGGTTATATAATCATTATGCTAATTATAATCATGTCTTTCTTTTTCATTTGTAATAATTTAGAAAAAAAGGATTTTGTGACCAAAACATGATGCTCATTTTCACTGAGGCTGTTCTACTGATCTTGAAAACTTTCTTGAGAGAGCTTGATCTGATTATAACTAAAGCAGTGCTTTTTAAATCTCATAGTACTGCTACTTTAAAACAGATATTAGGTTTATATTTTTCAATAATTTTTAATGTCTTACAGGGACCTAAATCTATCAAGATGTGTCCCTTTTCTAAGTATGTGGGTGAAGGAAAAGATAGGTATATAGTTTTAAATATATATAACCCAAATACAAGGTTACTATTCTAAATACTGCACAGTATTAGACAGTTTTTCTACCTCAAGAAAAAAATCTGCATATTGTTGTTTATTCTGTAAAATATTCCTTTTTTTAATAGCCTGAACCAAATAATTTCTCATTTTTACAGGCTTCACTTCACTTTTCTCACAGTGAATAAATTGCAACTTATTTCCATGAAATTCACAGATGACACAGATCTTTATTTTGCATAAAGGCATAAAGAAGTGTCTAATATCTTCAATATTCATCTGCTAAGTGGACATTTGCATTGGGTTATAACGGAAAAAGAGCCCCAACCCTCCCGCAGTGACAGCTGTACAAAGGGATGACATCTGACAGCTGTGACAGTGCTGAAGGGAAACTCAGATGACTCGCAGCATCCATGATCCAATTACAGCACACATCCCTCTGACAGACCCAGCAGCTTGACTCCAGCGTTTGGAAGGACAGTATTGATCTCTTGTCAGAAACCAGTTGCCTGCCTGCAATTGTGCGCTGCTGAACTTTGAAAAGCTATAGTACCCTCTTAAATGATAGGGGCAGTCAGGTTATAGTATTCAGGTACAAAGAGAGGTGCAAAGGGTATCTGCTAAATGCTCTAAACTTGAACAAATCATAACAATATGACAGTCCAATCATACTCAAGGAGCCCAGCTGATCTAGCTGGCTACTGTCTGTGCTAATGGAAAGACAGCTCTTTGTGTTTAGTGGGATGATCTTACTTGATGAAAAGGCCACTGCAATTAGTGCATGCTGGTTGGCTGTGCTGGGTGACAGCAGCATGGATGGTACAATGGCAGCTGCCAATAACCCTAACTTCAAGAAAGCAGACAATTAGGCCTTTGATCCTAACACTGTTAGTCCCTCTACTCCAGACCTCCGCTTGGCTTTTACTATAAACCTCACAAGGGCAATGTGGTACAACCTCCCCAAACAGAACAACTTGGCCAAGAGGTCAATTACCTTTCTCCTCTTGCCTTGTGGTCCCGCCTTCTATAAGGGAAGAGAGAGAGAGAGAAAGAAAGAGACAAATAAAGAAAGATATACAGATGTGTAAAATGTAACAAGTAAATAAATATATATTTATTTCAACTACTATTTAAAGGAAGCTAATATATGAGCATCCATGATTTAAGATGCAAAACTTTAAAATGAATTTTTAAAAACAGGGTTGTATAAACAAGATACTAAACTTTAAAATAGAGCTATCTAATGATAAATGATCTAAAAGTGCAGGTTTAAAATTATTAAAATGCTAGAATAATTAAAGGTTATCTCTAGTTTATTTTCAGGATTGGATAAAGATAGATAAAATTTTCTGAAGACTTAGAGCTTACACAAAACTTACAAAGTAATTTTTTTGTAGCACTCTTTATCAAGTGCAGTCCCAAAACAGGTAAAACAATTAGGTAGCTGTAAACCAAGTTAACTGCTGAAGCACGTGCACACACACACACACACACACACACACACACTATACCAGTATAGACAATATATGATTAGAAAAATAAAGTCTGTATCAGCCATAGATAGTTTGTAATGGATTGGACATAATGGTAAAACTGGAAAACTGACATGATGTAAAACAGTAGAATATGTTTCAAGAAAAAGTGTTAAATAACAGTGCAGCATTATTAAAAGATAAAATCAGGCATGGAAATAAGCATTTTGGAAATGAACAGAGAACTAGAGATTTTTTAAAAACATAAAAATATAAACTTTGGAAGAGCTTTAAAGCAGAAGAACAGATACAAAAGTATCTAAGATAGCGGCAGACACAAAAGCCATGTGTTTCAGATATATAAATCTTTAATACACGTAAAAAGAAGCTTTGCTCACTCCTATGTAAATGAATGCTAATCAAAGCAGCATATGAGATTGCCCAAATAGAAATTGGACAATACAAAATTAGGGTGTGGACAGGCAGGCATCCTCTTCTTCTGGAAGGATAAATTGTAGCAGACTTTCTTGAGGTTAATTCAGAAATATCTCCTACCCCAAATCCATGCTACTTTAAACATATAAAATTTATGACTGCACCAAGATTTATGGGCAAGAATACTCATCATTGCAATATTGTTCTTTATGAGAAAAAAACAAAAACAATCTATGCAATCAGAGGAGACTGGTTAACTATATCATGACACATAGAATAATATATAGCCAATAAAAAAGAATTAGGTGGATTTATATAAGCAGATATAAAAATATATTTTTATTTTTATTTTGTTTCTTTATTTTGTTGAGACAGAGTCTCACTCTGTAGCCCAGACTGGGGTGCAGGGGCGTGATCTCGGCTCACTGCAACCTCTGCCTCCTGAGTTCAAGCAATTCTCCAGCTTCAGCTTCTCCAGTAACTGGAATTACAGGCGTCTGCCACCACACCTGGCTAATTTTTGTATTTTTAGCAGGGACGGGGTTTCGCCATGTTGGCCAGGATGGTCTCGAACACCTGACCTCAGGGTATCCACCCACCTCAGTCTCCCAGAGTACTGGGATTACAGGCATGAGTCACGGCACCTGGCCAAAAATATCTTTAAGTATAAGAGTATAAAGTATAAGTATACTTTAAAATATACTTTAGGCTGGGCATGGTGGCTCACACCTATAATCTCAGCACTTTGAGAGGCCAAGGAAGGCGGATCACTTGAGGTCAGGAGGTGGAGACCGGCCTGGCCAACATTGTGAAACCCGTCTTTACTAAAAATACAAAAATTAGCCGGATGTGGTGGCACACATCTATTGCAGGAGAATCGCTTGAACCCTGGAGGCAGATGTTGCAGTGAGCCGAGATCGCACCACTGCACTCCAGCCTGTGCAACAGAGAGACTCGATCTCAAAAAAAAATAAAAAGTAAAAAAAATTGTACTTTAAAGAAACATGTTGGTTCTGTGTCTGCTGCTATCTTAGATACTTTTATATCTGTTTTTCTCTGCTGTAAAGTTATTCTAAAGTTTATATTTTTATGCTTTTTAAAAAAATCTCTAGTTCTCTGTTCATTTCTGAAATTCTGATTCCCATGCCCAACTTTATCTTTTAATAATACTACACTGCTATTTAACACTTTTTCTTTAAAATATATTCTAATACTTTATATCATGTCAGTTTTCCAGTTTTGTCATTATATCCATTCCATTAAAAATTATCTAAGACTGATATAGACTTTACTTTTCTAGTTATAAATTTGTCTATACTGGTATAAAGTATACTTATACCCAAAAAACCATTCATATATGTATGTTTTTCTGTATACTTATACTTTAAAGTATAATATATGAATGATTGTTTATGCATTTGTATATATAAATACTTATGAGAGACAGAGATATGTACTTTATGTGTATTAGCATTTCTAGAAATACAAACAAGAAACTGGTAAGAGTGGTTATCTATCATGGATTGGAGATGGTAAGGAGAGTTAACTTTTAATTTATATTACCTCACACTATTTGCATGTACGTGTATTATTTTGATAATAATTTTTTAAACCAGTGAATTTAAAAGTTTTTGTGTTAATCACCTCTGGCCGCTAAATACGACTATCCATGACAGTTGTTCATGTAGATTTCGGACACACTCAGTAGAAAAAATAGTACATTTCCAAAAAGTGTTGTACATTTAGAGATTTAAAATTGTTGAGATAGAGCTCCAAGAATTTATACTCTTCATTCCTTTAGTAAACACTTAGACATCTATTGAAAGTCGTATTTTATGGTAGGTTGAGACCATGAAGTGTAATTAATAGTGTTCCTTACTACAAGAATCTTTTGTCTAAAAGTACAGAACAATGAAGAATGGTGAGTACCATTACCGTGAGTGATATAAGGCACAGGTGGTTTAGGGTACATAGATAGAGACTTATTCCAGGTGCAGGAAGTTAAGGAACTATTCCCAGCAGAGATGATCCTAGATTGAAGTATTCGATGGCGGATATGGTCAACCAACTGAAACGAATTAGTAGGCCTTGGATTTGAAGTACAGGAAACAGCATGGGCAAATGAATAACGGAACATTTAGGCAGTACGGCATGACTATCCATTAGAGAGCAAACAGATTAGTGGTAAGAGATGGGTCTGAAGAGGAAAGTAGACATTTCAAGGGGTAAGAAGAAGGGTAATAAATTACCTTCATATTTTCTGAATTTTTGCATTTATTAAGATGGTATATAGATGCAGTCGTTAAGTATGCTGAAAAATAAGAATTAACTGGACTCCATGTAAAAAGAAGCAAATTCTTGAGGCCTGACGTGAACCTGCAAAGTTAAACTGATGATCTGTTTGTGTAACAAGTATCCTGGATGATTGTCAATATCCAACAAGTTTAGAAAACACTGGTTGAAGGTTATAACTTAATATATTTGATATTATTATCTTTAGCCAAAATTTAATCCAGTTGAAAAAAACAAGCAACCTAAATTTAAAAACTCCATCTTTGAATTTATGTCTCTAGTGACAAATATTAAGTGAAATAAAGGACACAAAATCTTAATTCCAACGAGAGCATATTATGACATAGCTTTTAATTTATTTGATGAATAAGTTTTAAAACTTTATATTCCTTGAAAGCATCTAGTAAACCTCTATTCATCTGAATTCTCAGTATAATTGATTATTAATCAAAATTATAAGATAATACAAATTGATAAATATTTTAGACTAAATTATTTGGCTATAAAAATGAAAAAGGGTATATATTATAAGATGCTTTTGAAATACAGTTGTATTATATTTTATTGGTTATATTTTATATGTATTTTATGCATATTACATTTTTTATTTATTTTCAATCTTAATTTCCTTAAATCTTTGAATTCTTTTTTCTGATTAAAATACATTAAATTTTATTAATATTAGTTTTGCTGTATGTACTAAACAGCTAGATAACTTTACCAATAATAATTCACTTTATTTTAATAGCATCTGTTTCCTGTAAGTCTGGAAATACAGATCTCTTACAGCTAAACCACAACAAAGAAACAAAAAAATGTATCTCTAGCTTCATTATAGGCCTCAAAAAGGTGTGTTTGTTGGTTTGAGCATTATGTTTCTATGGTCTAATTCTAGGCATTGATCTCCTTGTGGATCATTTAACTTTGTTCTGCTCCATTTCAAAAACTGTGCCCTTAAACATGTTCATCTCTCAAATACCTGTCATTGGTCAGAAGGAAAATGAAGAAAGAGTGTGGATGGTATTATTAAAAAAAAAAAAAAGCACTATTCAATTTAATTAAATTCAACTCAATTCATTTCAACAAAAGTTTGAGGAATATATATTCTATGCCAAGAATGCAAAACCATGAACCATGAACTAGAGCTCAACGGCATTGCAGTTTATCATCAGGGAGATATATATAAAGAAAAAAATAACATATAGAATGATAAATAAAATAACAGAATTTTACATCCAAGGCATAAAACAGTGAGCATTATCAGATGAGAAAATAGGAGGGAAGAACTCATTTATAGACCAGTGGTAATTCTAAACAATAAATAAGTGTTCATCAGATTTACTGGCTATTGGGGAGGGTAATTCTGAGCAGAGAGAGCAGCATGCCCAAAAGTCATAGAGGTGAGGATGTCAGAAAACTATAGCATTTTAGTATTGATTGATAGTATGTTTTGAGGAGAAGGGGAGACACTCAACTCTACTGAGCCTTTTCTCAATTTTTGAGGTACCCAGCGTTGCCATGTTCATGTTCTCAGTGTAGATCTTCCCAGAGTCCCCCATATAATCATGCCATTTTAGGTTCCTAGAAGGAAATAGGCAGAGGAATTGTGCTCAGCAAAATTGCATTTTACAACCGTAAGTTTTTCTCATAAACTAAATTGGAAGAAAAATATCTTAATTTAAGACCTATTATAAAAGCAGGCCCCAGTGCAATCCTAATCCTGAATTATAAACTTTCTCCAGTGAAAAACTAAAGGTTTAAAGAAGCCCCTACTCCAGAGAAAAGTCACACCATGAATTTTTTCCTTAGTCTTGAAACAGCTTGTCTAAATTAACCACTCCTTATGGCTTTTCCCAGAAGCCCCATCTTGGTTCTTGCCTCACTACTAGCCCACCTGGAGAGGAAAGACTATGACGTATTATAAGTGAACAAATACTATGTAAAAACCCTCATGGATTACTCTTGACCCTTTGAAAACAACGCCTCTTAGCATTGTCATCACAATACTGTGTTTTGTAACAGTGGCCATCTAACCTGGAAAGCCATAAAGAAGGTTGGAACAGGTCAATAGCATCCCCAGCTTTTTGGTTCCTCTGTTCATCTAATTGGATTTGTAAGGAAACAGCTCTGCCATGGTAACTGGGAGACCCTGCCTGTCATCACATAGACCATGTAGGCAATGTTTGACCAAGGTCTGACCCAAGTTTTGGTGAAATGGCCTGAAATTCCTCCTGGGACAAGTGTAGACATACTGGTAAATGGCTATTGCATGCAGTTTCTCATCCATATCTTATAGGAGATTCCCACAAGACCATTTGTGATCCCAAGTCCTAGTTTCAGTAGTGTACATCGATCTTGCTCCTCTATGAGGGTGCAGCTTCAGGCTTCTGTGTGAGTTTATAAAACTGCTGTATAAATAATAAACTTTCTGAATTTATTTGGGTTTGTTGCCTCCTCACTGGCTCAACCCATGGGCATGTGACAAGCAAACCTAGCAGCTGCCACAATGGTGCAGTTATAGGCCGCTTGATCACTTGACAGACTTAATAGTCCTAAATTTCATCAAAAATATTGCTCGCTTTGTGAGAGAAATTATCTTTGGAGACACAACTAACACTAGTTTTCAATGAATATTTATAAAATATCTCTGATACAGTGAACTTATGAACATTCTAAATCTCATTTAACATGAATAACTAACACATTTTGGACATATGTGCCAGCTACTGTGCCAAGAGTTTTATGTGCACAATCTATCATGACAACTCCCTTATTAGTCCAGATTGACACAGGTGGAAACTGGGATTTGAAGAAGTTAAGTAACCTTCTCACAGTTAGTGCACAGTTAGAATGAGCCAGAACCCAAGCTGGAGTAGACACAATTCAATGTCAGCGCTTTCGTTTTTAACTACCAGGTAATTTGGCCTCTGCACTATTTAAATATTTTACTAGGAATCTTATTACAGTGCATTTTTAAAATGCATTTGGTCATATCAACATATCTCAGTTATTTAAGACACAAATAGAGCTATCCTTAACAAAACTTAAGGAACATGGCAAAAAGGGATCCTCAGTAATGGATGTCCTGTCTGATCAAGGGTCAATATCAAATATTAATCTATGTTATCACATATATATTCTGAAGATTGTATATTATTTGCTGTGTACTGTTACTTTTAGCTTTTCAAGAACGAAATTCTAAAAAAAAGCTTTCCTTTTGAAGTGTATTGATTTCTTACATGTTATGCAGTTAACTTGGCTGAACTCAAACTCAACTCTCACCTAATTGAAAGAAGCTGGAACCTCTGATCAGTTGTTTCAGCCTTCCAGCTATGGCATTCATCTTAAAATCATGATGCATATGTAGATTAGACATCAGACAAGAATGTATGTGGTGTTTACATGCAGTTTTTACGGCTTCACTTTCCGTGACTATCTCCTTCCAGAGATTTTCCCCTTCAATTTCCATCCATATAGTGAGCCCTAAATTTTATCCTCTTTTTTCTTAGGACAGAAGACAGTGACATCCACTTGAGTTTTAATAGTCCTATACTGCAAGGACTGGAGAATAACCTCAGCAAAAAAAAAAAAACAAAAAACAAAATAAACAAACAAAAAAAACTATAAATATGAGTTCTGTCAAACATAGTGCATTTTTCTCAAGGGCCAGTCTAGTTTCTTATTTTTCTCCCGGCATTTGGTCACTCTTCAGTGTGTTGTATAGTTATTCTTTATATTTTATGTTGAGATTATAATCGTTATCTATAAAAGGCTCACTCTGATAACAGAAATTCATCCTCTACTAGAATTAATAGTATGTGAATATATGAAAAGTTTCTTATATACTGCTTCTGAGGTCAATAATTTGATATACGTACATGATTTACATACATACTATTTAGTTATTACTTAATTATGGTAATTAAATTCTTATTATTTTTATTTTTGTTACCTGTTCTTTTAGATGGAGAATTATGAAATCTAGTTTGATATTTTTTACAGTTCTCTTTTTTTCCTGTCCCTTTTCTTGCTTTGTATAATTTATTGCTATGTTACTGAGTGCATAAACTTACTTAGTTGTTGTTATACCTGTTCTCATGTAATGTAACACTCTTCTTTTTGCTCATTATTTTCTTGAATTTAACCTTAACATTAATGTATTATACCTTTGAATTTGTTATTCTATGATTTGCATGACTTTATATTTTTTACTTAACTTGTTTGAGAAATAATTATTTTTTGAGAACAAAATACTTTGTAACTTATGAGGATTACATGATGGCACCAATATATTGCTTAGCCATTTGTTATGCACTAACACTAACAGAAGTGGATGTTGCATAACAGCAGGCAATGACAATTATTTGCTTGAAAATTTTTACTGGATCAAAGTATTCGATGTTTTTAATTCAAATGTGCAGATAATAAATCAAATCATAGTATTTCTCTACACTTCTACTAACAAGTTTATTGTATGGGAATTCAATTACTATATTTCACATTATAATAAAACTATTTGATTCTTCATGAGTCATTTTGTTTAATGTAATATTTTTTAAGGTGAATATGAATAGGGATGCTATGTAGCAGTTTATAATTTTGTAATTTTTATAATTAAAAAAGGCAGGAGAGTGGCATCACCAAGATGGTGGAGTAGGAGATGCCAGGCTTTACTTCCCTCAACAAAAAGATCAACTAGCAAGTATATACTCAGGCAAAAACACCTTAGTGAAAGCTCCAAAATGAGAGAATAAGCCTCAGTACCTGTATGCTGTACATAACTCAATAAAAGTCCACATTGAAAGGGAAGGATAAATAAGCTCACCCTGACCGTGTTGCTCCTTCCCCTGCCCCAAGTTGGAACAGAAACACATGGAGAGAACTCCAGGGTCCATGGTTTCTACAATGAAAAAAAGAAAACTGGAGAGGTGGACATCCAGCTTCCCAGAAAGTCCACTGCATTCTCACCTCATCAGAAATGGGGAAGGTAGTGGAAACTGCATGGCTAGGCCCCTATGTCAAGGTAGAAACAAAACGTGGCAGAGTCCACCAAGACCAATGTGTGGATTTTTATGAAAGCTCAGTGTACTGCTAGCAATGGTACTCAATCAGAGGTAACAGCTAGCAGCAGAGCTGATCAAAGCTCTCAAAAGAGCTGATCTTAGATCCTACACCAGGGCCCCACCCAGGGAGGAAACATATCCCCACAGCAAATTTTTACAAGCAGACACTATATCTGCCAGGCCTGGAAATTTCATCAGCACTCCTCATGGCCTCAAAGCCCACACCCACAGCCCTTCCAGGGAGAAAGGCAAATCTCAGCTAAGCATTTCAACTCAGTATAGCAGTTCATTCATTCATTCTGATCTACTTAACCTCAAGGTACCTCTTGCAACGCTATGCAACTACTGAACTCAAATAGTGGTATCTTCCAGCCAGGGAATACACCCTGTTGCCTGGCTGTTTCAGAGGTGATTGTAGTGCTATAAGCAGCTCAGTCTGATAGCAGAGTTCAGCCAGTAGTCTTGCAAAAGTGCAGAACCTAGCTAGTTGTCTCACTTGAATTCAAAGCAAAGGCAGCAAGCCAGCTGTCTAGAGAATCTGAAAGCAAGCTCTACCTGCCCAAGGTCTTTAGCAGGTGGCCTATCCAGGATTTAGACTAAACTAATGAAGGTCTGTCCCTGCCAAAGTTCTCGTAGAAAAGCCATAAATGATGGCTATTTTTACAAAAATGTAAATTCTGATGCAAAGACACAAGAATTAAAAAGACTCAGGAAATTATGATATCTCCAAAATGAATTAATGAAGTTCAAACAATAGACTCTGAAGTAAAAAAGCTCTATGAAATAATGAGAAAATATTATATTTGTCTTTTAAAAGTCCAGTGAAGTAGAAGAACACATAGATAAAAGAAAATTAAATGGCATTTGGAAAACAATACGTAAACAAAATGAGAAGCTTAACAAAGAAATGGAAACAATAAATAAAATCATATAGAAATCCTACAGATGAAGAATACAATGACTGAGCTGAAAAATGCCACAACTGGATTTGATCAAGCTGAAGAACAAATCAATGACTAGACAGATATTTGAAATTACCTAATCAGAGGAGCATAAATAATAAAAAAGAATAAAGAAAGCATATGGAAATTATAGGACACCCATTAAGAGACCTAACCTGTGTGAATAGGCATTCCAGGAAAAAAAAAAGTAAGAGAAAAAGGATGAAAAAGCGTATTTAAAGAAATACGTTGGTGTGTAAAATAAACGTTTTTAATCTTAGAAAAGAAAACAATATCCATGTACAGGAAGTAGAGGTAACCAATTAAATTCAATTCAAAGAGGAGTTCACTAAAATACATAATAAACAAGTATCAAAAATCAAAGACAAAGAAAACAATTCTGAGAGCAATAAGAGAGAAGAAATACCTCACAAAGAAAGGAGTCCCATTATGACTATCAGAAGATTTCTCGGCAGAAATCCTGCAGACCTGGAGAGAGTGGGGTGATGTATTCAGTATACTGAAGGAAAAACAAACAAAACCTGTCAATCAAGAATGCTTTATTCTGAAAAACCATATTTCACAGGAGAAAAAAAAAAAAGAAAAAAAACACAAACCTTTTCCAGGCAGATGAAAGTAAGGAAGTTAATCACAGGTAGACCTTAAACAGTGATTGTTAAAAGGACTTATTTAAACATAAACAACCAAAAAACTATAATTAATAACATAAAATATACTAAAGCAGCAATCGTAGTGGTTTATATAATATAGAGGAATATTTAGAGTGACCTAGGACTGTAATGGTGGAGTGTAAAATAATTATATCCCTAATAGGAAAGTTAAAGGAAAAATTATAAATAACAACTAGGGCTAATATCAATTGTCAAGTGATATATATTACAAAATTATATAAATTTAGACAGGAAAAATATTAAATGAGGTGGTAGTAAAATCATAGAGTTGTTTTATGCAGTCAAAATTAGGCTATTATGTGTTTGAAATAGACTATTATAAGGGTAAGATATTTATTAATTTGAACAGGCTTTTCTCAAAAGAAGACCCATAAATGGCCAACAAATATATGCAAAAAAGCCTATCACCAATCATCACGAAAATGAAAATCAAATGTAAATATAAATCATCAGGAAAATAAAAATCAAAGCAATATTGAAGTATCATCTTACTGAAGTTAGGATGGTTATTGAAAAGACAAAAAATAGTAAATACTAGTGTGGATGTGGAGAAAAGGGAATTCGCCCACTAATATGGTTTGGCTGTGTCCCCTCTTAAAAACTGTAGTTCCCATAATTCCCACGTGTTGTGGGAGGGACCCACTGGGGGATAATTGAATTGTGGGAGTGGTTTCCCCATACTATTCTGTTGGTAGCGAATAAGTCTCATGAGATCTGATGATTTTATAAGGGTTTTTCCCTTTTGCATGGCTCTCATTCTTTCTTGTCTGCTGCCATGCCTTTTGCCTTCTGCCATGATTGTGAGGCATCCCCAGCCACATGGAACTGTGAGTCCATTAAACTTCTTTTCCTTTATAAATTACCCAGTCTCTGGTATGTTATGGTAATCACGAACAAAAAAGACACATAGACCAATGAAACGGAATAGAAAGCACAGAAATAAATCCATTAAACTATGGTCAATTTATTTTTGTCAATAGTTCTGAGAATACAAAATGGAAATAGGATCGTCTCTGAGTAAATGTTATTGAGAAAATTGGAGATATATATATATATGCAAAAAATTAAATTGGATCTTTATCTCACTCAGTATTAAAAAATCAACTCAAAATGTAGTAAAAGCATAATCACTAAACCTTAAAACTGTAAAACTACTAGAAGAAAACAGGGGGAAAACTATACAACATTAGTCTGGGCAATGAATTTTCAGATTTGACACCCATCAGTGCAGGCAGCAAAAGTAAAAATAGACAAATGGGATTACATAACAATGAAAAGTTCTACACTACCAAAAAAAAAAACCCGAATGAATAGAAAACTTGTGGAATTAAAGAAAGTGTTTGCAAGCCATACATCTGATAAGGGATTAATATCCAAAATATATAAGGAACTTAATCAGCTCTGTAGAAATACAACAACCTGATTAAGAAACAGTGAAAGAACCTGAATAGCCATTTCTCAAAGGAAAACATGCAATTGGCTAACAGATATATGAAAAAAATACTCAACAATATTAATAATTTAGGAGGTACCAATTAAAACCACAATAAGATATTACCTCATACTTATTAGAATGGCTTCTATCAAAAAGACAAAATATAACAAAAGTTGGCAAGGGATGTGGAGAATAGTGAACCCTTGTACACTATTGTTAGTGTAATGTACATTAGTATAGCTGTTACGGAAAACTGTGTAAAAGTTCCTTAAAAAACTAAAACTATAATTACTTTATGGTCCAGCAATCCCACTTCTGGGTATTTACTCAAAAGATTTTAAACTAGTATTTCAAAGAAGCATCTGCATGCCTATGTTCATTACAGCACTGTTCACAATGTGTCTCCAAATGGATGAGTGGATAAAGAAAATGTGGCAGGTATACACAATGGAATAATAATTTCTGTCATTAATGACAACATGGACGGAATTAAATAACATTATGCTAAATAAAACAGGCCAAACACAGAAAGATAAATATTGCATTTACTTACTTATATGTGAAATATAAAATAATTGAACTCATAGAAGAACAGAATAGAATGGTGGTTGCCAGAGGCTGGGGGTGGGAGGAATGGATAGATGATAATCAAAGAATATAAAGCCTTAATTAGATGGGAGAAATAAGTTTGGTTTTTTAAAAGACTGATTGCACAATCTGGTGTAATATAGCTATTAATTGAATACTGTACATTTCAATATTGCTAGAAGAGTAAATCTCACATGTTCTAATCATAAGAAATGTCAAATATTTGAGATGGTGGATAAGTTAATCAGCTTGATTTAACATTCCACATTCTATCCAAAAAAAAAAAAAAAAACCATCATTTTGTATTCCGTATATGCGAGTATAATTTGTCAATATCTAGCAAAAAAAATAGAGACAGAGATTTCCTTCAATCTTAAATATTCAGTTTATTTCAGTCCTAGCCAGATTACCTTAGAAATGTATAGAAAGTTGAATTCGGATATTGTAATAAAGCTTTTAATCTATGTTAACTTTCATTAAGTATATTATAAATTTACATTCCTTGACACATGTTTTCCTGAATTAATTTTTAATATTCATTGTCAAGGCAGAGTTTTAGAATCATAGAAAATGCTAAGTATTAAATATTAAAATATACAAGAGCAAGAGAGTTATTGACAAAAAGTGTGATGCAAACAGCAATAATCAAAGAGAAAACAAGCAAAAAAAAATAGTTGTCCCCACTGGTCCATAAAATTCTTTTCTTCATCGTTCAATCAAAGTTCCATTATCTCTTATGTTCCCATCAAAATAATATATTCATTTATGTGGTGGACTGAAAAATAGTCATTATATTTGACACACTTTCCATCAGATGGTGTGTTCTATTCTCTAATCCCTTGAATCTTGTCTAGGATTTGACCACTAGAATGTTGTAGGAATCACATTGTGTGCATAACCAAGCCTAGTTCTCAAGAAGTCTTGCAGCTTCTGCTTTGACTATTTTAAAATTCTGCTTTATAACTGACATGTAAAAATCCGTTCTAGCCTAGAGAAGAGTCAAGGCTAGAATGGATTTTCACATGTCAGTTATAAGGCCACATCAAGAAAAACAAGACCAGAATCAACATCCAAATCAGTTAGTGAAGTTATCTTAAACATTGCATCCCTGCTGTCCTTGCAGTGACAGTCAATCACACAAAAGAACTATACAACCAGCCCACAGATTTGTGAGGAATAATAAATTATTGTTTTAGGCCTCTAAATTTTGAGGTGGTCTGTTACATAACAACATATAACATACAATTATTAAGGAATAAATAAAATCCTGGTGATATTTTATTTTTTTTATCCTATCTGTTTGTACTTTTGACTTGTTTGTACTTGAAAGATTGTACTTTTGAGTACAAACAGATAGAATTAAACAAACAAGATAGCACTTCTACTAAAGCAAAACTTATTTGTATACTAAAATGAAACTCTAGACAGGGCTCAGTTCACTGGTGTTTCTTAGTTGAGTGAGCAAATTGGAAATGACTGAATAATAATCAACAGTAGATGTCCAACTTTGTGTATGTGCTTTCCGTTTCAGTCTTGCTGATAGAAAACTTTCTACTTCCCTCTTCAAGAAACATAAAAGTTGAGGCAGGGCCAAGATGGCCAACTAAAAGCAGCTGCAATTGGAGGCTCCCACCAAGAAGAACTGAAACAGCATTAGAATCCTGCACCACCAACTGAGGTATCCAGGTTCCATCATCAGCTAGACAGTCGGCGTGATCCACAAAGAGCAAGGAAAAGAAGGGTGGTGCACTGACCCACCTGAGAGCCACACGGGGAAGGGGAGCCCCCATCCCCGGTCAAGGGAGGTAGTGAGTGAGTGTGCTACACAACCTGAGGAATCACGCTTTTACCACGGAATTGTGCAACTCACAGATCAGAAGATCCCATTCAAGAATCCATGCCACCAGGGCTTTTGATCCCAACCTCAGAGCCGCACAGATTCTCAACATCCACTTGGCTGGAATCTGACTAAGAGTATTGAGTTCCTGGGGAGAGGGGTGGCCATCATCACTGCTGCAGCCTGCTGTCTAAGCTGTCTGAGCTCCCTGAGGGAGGGGCAGCAGTCATCACTGTGGCTGCCTAAGACAACAGAGCTCCCCAAGGGAGGGGCAGCTGTCATTACTGTAGCTGCCAGCTGTCTAAGTCTTCTGAGCTCCCTGGAAGAGGGATGGCAGCCATCACTGTGTCTGCCAGCTGCCTAAGAAAACTGAGCTCCCTGAGAGAGGGGTGGCAGCCATCACTGTGACTGCTAGCTACATAAGACAGTAAGCTCCCAAGAGGAAGGGAGGCAGTCATCACTATAGCTCCAGGCCACGTTTTGCCCCTGCTGGAGCTGAGGAGGCTAAACAACTTGGTCCCAAGAGATAGTCTCCACAGCACAGCACACCAGCATTGGCAGACCATGGTCAGACTTCCTCTATTGGTTGGACTCTGACCCATCCCTCCTACTGGGACAAGCCTCCTTTCAGTAACTCCAACAACTCCAGCCAGGGGCTCAGGGACAGAACTCTGATCTCCCTGGGCTTAAATCCCTAGTGGGAGGGGTGGCCATAGTCCTAACTTATGAGCAGACTTAGTGTTTCCTCCTGCTAGCTCTGAGGAATCCGGACAGGCCAGATAAGTGGGTTTCCTCCCCGCACAGCACACCCCTCAACGAAGGGTCAGCCAAAGTACTTCATTAAATGGATCCTGGTTATCTTGCCCCCTAATTGGAGAGATCTCCCAACAGGGGTCACCGGACACCCTATACAGAAGCATTCCTATTGGCATCAGATCCATACCCCTCAATGTCAGAGATCCCAGAGGAAGGAGCAGGCACCCATCTTTGCTGTTTTCCAGCCTCCTATGGTGACATCTCCAAATGTGGGAGCAATCCAGATGAATAGAGCCTGAAATGACCCCCACCCCAGAAAACCACAGTAACCCTACAGAAGAGAGACCTGACTATTGAAAGAAAAACCAACAAACAGAGAGCAACAACACCATCAACAAAAAATGTCCCCACAAAACCTCATCCAAGGGTCAGCAGCCTCAGAGACTGAAACTAGACAAACTCAAGATGAGAAAGAATCAACAAAAACGCTGAAAACCAAAACGACAAAGTGTCCTTTCTCATCCAAATAATCTCAACACTTCTTCAGCAGGAGCACAGAACTGGGTGGAGGATGAGATGGAAAAATTGACAGAAGTAGGCTTCAGAAGGTGAGTAATAACAAACTTAAAGCTGACTTAAAGGAGCATGTCCTAACACAATGCAAAGAAGCTGAGAACCATGACAAAAGGTTACAGGAGTTGCTAACTAGAATAACCAGTTTAGAGTAGAACATAAAGTACCTGATGGAGCTGAAAAACATAACACGATAACTTCTTGAAACAAAAACAAGTATCAATACCTGAATCGACCGAGTGGAAGAAAGAATATCAGAGCTTGAAGACTATCTTGCTGAAATAAGGCAGGCAGACAACATTAGAGAAAGAAATGAAAAGGAATGAAAAAAACCTCCGAGAACTATGGGACTATTTAAAAAGACCAAAGCTATAAGTGATTGGATTACCTGAAAGAGGCAAGGAGAATGGAACCAAGTTGGAAAACATACTTCAGGATTTCATCCAGGAGAACTTCCTCAACCTAGCAAGACAGGCCAACATTGAAATTCAAGAAATACAGAGAATTACAGTAAGATATTCCACAGGAAGATCAACCTTAAAACACATAATCCTCAGATTCTCCAAGGTCGACATGAAGAAAAAAACGTTAAGGGCATTCAGAGAGAAAGGCCAGGTCACCTACAAAGGGAAGCCCATCAAACTAACAGTGAAACTCTCAGCATAAACCTTCCAAGTCAGAAGAGAGTGGGGGCCAATATTCAACATTCTTAAATAAACAAATTTTCAACCCAGAATTTCATATCTGGCCAAACTAAACTTCATAAACAAAGGAGAAATAAAACCCTTTTTAGGCACGCAAATGTTGAGGGAATTTGGCACCACCAAGCCTGCCTTTAAAGAGCTCCTGAAGAAAGTACCAAGTATGGAAAGGAAAAACCAGTATCAGCCACTGAAAAAACACACTGAAATATAAAGACCAATGACACCATGAAGAAACTACATCAACTAGTGTGCAAAATAATCAGCTATCATCATCATGACAGAATCAAATTCATACATAACAATATTAAACTTAAGTGTAAATGGCTATATGACCCAATTAAAAGACATGAACTGGAAAATTGGATAAAGAGTCAACACCAGCAGTGTGCTATATTCAAGAGAGCCATCTCACATGCAAAGACACACATAGGCTGAAAATAAAGGGATGGAGGAAAATTTACCAAGCAAATGGAAAGCAGAAAAAAGTAAGGGTTGCAATCCTAGTCTCAGGCATACCAGACTTTAAACCAACAAAGATCAAAAAAGACAAAGAAGAGCGTTACATAATGGTAAAGAGATAATTCAACAAGAAGAGCTAACTATCATTAAATATATATGCACCCAATATAGAAGCACCTAGATTCACAAAACAAGTTCTTAGAGACCTACAAAGAGATTTAGACTCCTACATAATAATAGTAAGATATTTTAACAGCCAACTGTCAATATTAGATAGAACATTGAGACAGGATATTAACAATGATATTCAGGACTTGAACTCAACTCTGGATCCAGTAAACCTGATAGATACCTACAGAATTCCCCACCCCCAAACAACAGAATACACATTCTTCTCAGTGCCACATGGCACTTAATCTAAAGTCAATCACATAATTGGAAGTAAAATGCTCCTCAGCAAATGTGATAGAATGGAAATCATAACAGTCTCTCAGGCCACAGTGCAATTGAGTTAGAACTCAAGATTAAGAAACTTACTCAAAACCGCACAACTACATGGAAATTTAATGATTAAGAAACTCACTCAAAACCACACAACTACATGGAAGTTTAACAACCTGCTCCTGAATGACTCCTGGGTAAGTAATGAAATTAAGGCAGAAATCAAGAAGTTCTTTGAAACCAAAAAGAACAAAGAGACAATGTACCAGAGTCTAGGATGCAGATAAAGCACTGCTAAGAGGGAAATTTTAGCACTAAGTGTCCACATCACAAAACTAGAAAGATCTCCAATCAACACCTTAACATCACAACTAGAAGAACTAGAGGAGCAAGAACAAATGCATCTATAAGCTAGCAGAAAACAATAAATAACTAAGATTAGAGTGGAACTGAAAGAGATACAAATACTTGAAACCCTTCAAAAAATCAATGAATCCTGGAGGTGTATTTTTGAAAGAAAATTAACGAATTGACCAGTATCTAGACTAATAAAGAAGAAAAGAGAGAAGAATCAAACAGACACAATTATCACCACTGACCCCAAATAAATACAAATCACCTTAAGAAAATATTATAAACACCTCCATGCAAATAAACTTGAAAATCTAGAAGAAACAGATAAATTCCTGGACACACACATGCTCCGAAGACTAAACCCCAAAGAGATTGCATCCTTGAATAGACCAATAACATGTTCTGAAGTTGGGGCAGTAATAAATAGTGTATGAACCAAAAACAGCCCAGGATCAGATAGATTCACAGCCAAATTCTACCAGAGGTACAAAGAGGAGCTGGTACCATTCCTTCTGAAACTATGCCAAACATTTGAACAGGAAGGACTTCTCCCTAACACATTTGTGAGGCCAGCATCATCCTGTTACCTGTTAACAGCATCATCCTGTTACCAAAACCTGGCAGAAACACAAAGGAGAAAACTTCAGGCCAATATCCCTGTTGAACAAGAATTCTCAGTAAAATACTGGCAAAGCAAATCCAGCAGCCCATCAAAAAGCTTATCCACCACAATCAAGTCTGCTTCATCTCTGCGATGCAAGGCTGGTTCAACATACACAAAACAATAAAGGTAATCCATCACATAAACAGAACCAATGAGAGAAACCCCATGATTATCTCAATAGATGCAGAAAAGGCCTTTGATAAAATTCAATGTCCCTTCATGTTAAAAACTCTCAATAAGCTAGGTATCGATGGAACATATTTTAAAATAGTAAGAGCTATTTATGACAAATCTACAGCAAATACCATACGGAATGGGCAAAAGCTGGAAGCATTCCCTTTGAAAACCAGCACAAGACAAGGATCCCCACTCTTACCCCTCCTATACAACATAGCATTGGAAGTTCTGGCCAGGGGAATGAGGCAAGAGAGGGAAATAAAAGTATTCAAATAAGAAGGGAGGAAGTCAAATTGTCTCTATTTGCAGATGACATGATCTGATATCTAGAAAATCCCATCATCTGAGCCCCAAGTCTCCTCAAGCTCTTAAGCAACTTCAACAAAGTCTCAGGATACAAAATCAATGTGCCAAAATTAGAAGCATTCCTATACACCAACAATAGGCAAGCAGAGAGCCAAATCATGAATAAACTTCCATTCACAATGGCAACAAAGGGAATGAAATACCTAGGAATATAACTAATACAGGATGTAAAGGAACTCTTCAAGGAGAACTACAAACCACTGCTCAGGGAAATAAGAGAGGACAAAAACAAATGGAAAAACATTCCATCCTCACAGATGGGAAGAATCAATATCGTGAAAATGGCCATACTGCCCTATGTTACAAACCTGCACATTCTGCACATGTATCCCAGAACTTAAAGTAAAATAAAATAAGAAAAAAGCTGGACCCTGACAGTAAAGCTGAAACACAGTAAAATATTTACCTGTAAAAATAAATATAAAATAAAATAAAATAAAATAAAATAAAATAAAATAAAATAAAATAAAATAAAAAAGTCATTGTAGGTGAATGGAGTTTTGTTCCAAATGAAGGATTTTTGTTCTGTGTTCCCTCTTATGTGGTGTTCTGTTAGAGGATGTATTCTACCTTCACTTTACTAGACTTTTCAGCACAACCAAAGCATTTCTTAGATTAGTGTCTAATTATTATGCTGGTTTTATGTTATTAGAAATGTTTGGGGTGGGAAGAAGCCTAAATTCGATAAGCAGTACTTTAGGGAGATTCAAAAATTTAAATTCATAGACTTATTGGTGTTGTATTCAATGTTTCAGTGTATTCAGTGTTGTGTCCAGATTCAACATTATTATTATAATTGCTACTATCTTATAATAAATATATGGTTTACAGGAAATATTTTTCTGTGTTTTTTGTGAAGATAAATTAGAAATTCATTATGGGTTTCAGGTCAAGTGCTTTTAGGTTAATTTTGTCAACATGAAGCCTTTTTTGTACATAAAATCATATTTCTTGAAATGAACTTATTTTCAGGATAGAAATTCTAAATTATGCAATTATATTTATTGGTATAACTGGATCTAGAAAAAATAAATTAAATGCATAACTTGTTTCTATATATATCAACTACAGGAAATAATTGACTGTGTGACTTTTTTTTTTTTTGGAAAGAGAAATATCTCTGAATTGTATTACTAGGTATAATTCTCAAGAAATAACCCTCTGCTCAGTTTTGAAACTAGTCTTCAATAAGAAGTAAGTATTGTAAGTAAATGTATTTGGAATCAATTTATCTGAATAGATGGTTCTACATCCTGCTTGCTAAACGTTTATTTCTTATGAATTAAGTTGAATACCTGAGTATCATAGCCTAAGGTCCCCAAATTTTCCATTTGCCAAAACTGGAAAGGTTAAATTTATAACCTTTCTAATGACACTTGGGGCTGAACAATGATTCTTCATAGAGGTTATTATGCCATTATAAAAATTCTTTCTACATTTACACAAGAAAACTATATACTGGAATAGAAATGCTATACTTTGCTTACCTCAGCACCCGTTTTTCTTTCACTTTAACGTTGACAATTAGAATTTACCAATAAGGGTATTGCTACCAAATGATCTCTGTAGTTCAAGTCAAATTTATGAGGTATAGTATGTGAAAAATTTTAGCTTTCTCATCTTTGAAATTTAATAAGGCTTCATGTTCAGTTTAATTTTTTTTTTGATTTATTATTTTTGAAATAAAAAGAGTATCTCTCTTTTAATGCTTTTAAAGAGTTACATTCAGACATATTGGCCTGTTTGATAATTTATTAATGTTTGCTTCATTATGATCTTACTAATAAGCAATATGACCAAACTTAAAGTAGATTCAAAGTGCCTCAGTTTGTATTCTGTATTATCCATGCTTCAATTTTTAAAAAATAAACTGAAGGAATAAAATTTCCATTTTAGGAAAAGATAACCTATATTATACACATAAAAATCAAATATATAGAAATTGTCAAATTTCTATGCAGATATAATACATTCCAGAAAAAAAAATCCACTTGACTAAAGTAATTAGTAGCAATCGAACTGACTTAGAATTGAGTGGAAAATAAAACCAGGTGAAAAGAGAGTGCTATATAACACTTTCAGATGCGTTAATTGCACTAAAATCTTAATGAAGTATCTTAATTTCTAATAGAAATTGGAACTGGATACTAACATTTTTCTCTGCCTTTGATGTCAAATCAAAGTTTTTTGAACACTTTGGTATGATATTATTAAACATACTGCTGATAGTTCTTTCTACATTGTTTACTTTTCATGGTTGCCTTAGGATAGATTACCTTTCATTGCCCAGTCCAAAAAATTCTGACTTTCATACAAGCCAAAATTTCTTCTTGCATATAGTACACATTCTGAATACTTATAGTACTCTTCTTAAACCTTGGGTTTTTGTTGAATTTTTCCTATTTTCTAAGTTGCTTTGATTGAATTCAGGAGATCCTGCTTTGTACTTGAATAGTTTTCAAGAACAATTTTTTTTTTTTTCTGAGTCTCTCTCTTGCTGGCCTTTCTTTCTCTCACTACCACCCCCCACCACCTCATGTCATATCACATTTTTTCTCAATATTTGCTGAGAGTGGGGCCTTAAATAAGCAAGTCCTTCACTTTTTAAAGACATTAAAGTTTTATAAAGATCTTAACCACGTGGAGGAAAACAGGAAGAAAAGAAAATAGCTGCAATTATCAAACATTACAGGTAAAAGCAAGTATTTCCTTTCATTTCAAAATTTTAAGTAACTGCTTTGTTTTCAGAAATCTAGTCACTATATTGAAATGTGGAACGTGTAAAAACTAAGAAATTAAAGCTTTATTATAGGTTTCAGGCCAATCACTATTAGGTTAATTTTGTCAACATGAAGACCTTTTTAAAAATGAAATCATATTTCTTGAAATAAACTTATTTTCAGGATAGACATTCTAAATTATTCAATTGTATTTACTGGTGTAAATTGATTTAGAAAAAATAGATTAAATACATGAACTAATAATAGCTTCTATAAGATCACTGTGGTAAATTTTGCTTCTATATTTCATAGTTAAAATTTGCTATCTGGCTACTACAGACAGCAGCCAGTGAATCTCACTCAGCTTTATCAAGCTATTGGTTGGCAATTCCTCACATAGGGGATTGTATTTAAAATTTTCTTTGCCTTATGAACTGACAAGTTGATTGGCCTTCAGGCCTGGGGTCTTGGGTTAGGCCATTGGTAAAGTTCAGTGGCTAAGAAAGAGGTCACTGATTGCTATTTATAATTTGTTTTCTGATAATTTTATCATGCACACGAACTCAGAGGCCATGGGTGGCAGTTTATAAATTAAAACAAATGAATAAAAATATGTACAACTAATTCTGGCCATTTTCAAAGCACTGAGATATTTGTTATATCCATTTAAATTAGTATGACATTATGCATTAACTCTAAGGCAGAGGTGGACAATAACAAAATATCATCTCGTCTGTTTCCTTCTGAATTTTCAGATGAGTATTTATAAAAATAACACTGATGAAAAATTACAAAAGTCATAACAAAATATTAAAGGGGACTATATTCATTTAAACCCAATCAATCATTTTTATTGCTATTTACTTTATTTCTTAATATTCAAGAGTTTAAAAAATTACTTTATCTGTTTTATATTTACCATATAATGTTTCATATAAAAATATCTTCTAGGCTTCTTGTCATTGGTAAATCTTCATCTCTTGCTATTTATCGGTAAACTCTGCTAATAATTTATTGGGGTCGATGGTTTTTTTCTGCTTGACAAACAAAAATTTGATATAAAATTTCTTATACTTTTATAGCAAATTTTGTTTTTATACTTAGTCAAGAAAATTCTTGATAGCTTAAAAGAAGATATAACCATACTTTGAGTATTATACTAAAAACAAAAATAAAACCAGTAAATTAAATTTTTGTCTGCACATTAAGCATTAGTTAAATCAAAGTTTTTTAAAATGTTATATAATAAATTAATTCTGAAAATGCTTTCTTTCCGTTTGTATTTTCTTTTTGCTTGATTTTGATGGGACTCTATATCAATGAGGAATATAAGGTCATTTTAAAAGAACATGATTATATAACCTAAATCTAATCAAATTGGGAACAACAAAAAGAGGCTGGAGATCAGAAATTTAGCTATTTTTAACATGATCCTTATATGCAGAGGGCATAGGAAAAAGAGATTCTATATTATAAAAATGCTCAGTAATTACTCAAAAATTACTTGACATGAAAATAATATACATGAGAATTTGAATCAAAAAGAGATTAATAGAAACCAACCTAGAGATTACCCAGATGTAAAATCTAACAATGGATTTGAAGCAATTATTATGAGTCTGCTCTGTTTCAACATGGATGAACCTGGATCACATTCTGTTAAGTGAAATAATCTTGGCCTGGAAAAACAAATACGGCATGCTTTCACATACATGTAGATGTAAGTTCTATAAAAGTTATACTCGAGCCAGGCACAGTGGCTGACACTTAAAATGCCAGCACCTTGGGAAGCCGAAGTGAGCAGATTGCTTGATTCCAGGAGTTCAAGACGAGCCTGGGCAACACGGTAAAACCTCATCTCTACAGAAAAATCCCTCGCTCCCCCCCCCCCAAAAAAATATATATATAGCGGTACATGGTGGTGCACACCTGTAGTCCCAGCTACTCAGAAGGCATGGAAAGATCAGTTGATTCCAGGAGATAAGCCATGATCACAGGACTACACTCCAGCAAGGGTGACAGAGTGAGACACTGTTAAAAAATAATAGTAATAATTAAAACTTACACTTACAGAAGCAGAGAATAGAATGGTAGTTGCCTGGGATAGGAGTGTGAGGGAAATGGGAAGATGTTAGTTAAAGGATACAAACTTTCAGTTATAAGATGAAAAAGTTCTGGGTATCTAATTTTCAGCATGGGTAGTGATAGATGTGTTAGTTAACTTCATTGTGATAATCATTACATAACATACACATATATCATCACATGTACATCTTAAATATATATAGTTCTTATTATAAAACCAAATATTTTTAAAGAACATTAGAAAATATGTAGACATAAAATGCAAAATGACAATATTGCCATAGGAAAAAAAGTAATTTTTAAAAAAGCAATATTATATTGAGATATACTCGAAATAAGGAAATTAATCAACATACACTTGAATAAATATGTAAGTCAAAGAAAAATTATAAAGAAAATTTAAAAATGTTTTGAAGTGAATGATAACGAAATACATCATACCAAAATTTTAGGGATGCATAAAGAACATTCATGCTATAACAAAAATAAGAGCAGACCACTTTGAAAGAAAAATATTTTTAAAAATTAACAAAGATAAAAATCTGTTTTTTGAAAATATACAAATTGTAAAAGTCTTAGTAAGTGTTATCAAACAAAAATAAGAATTTGAGAGACTCACATTGTCCCCATTTTTCTGCTTTGTGGGCAACCTTGGATATAGACTTGTATGACAAGATGTCATTGAAGGAATGCCTTGACAGGACATTTATTTTTCTTGTCAGAGAGAGTAGGAAAAGAAGACCTTGTGGTTAAAATGCTGAAGGAAGTCTTTATTAACTTTTTATGCTTTTTTATCTTGTTGCTTAGTCCTGAGGGTGATCCCAAGAGGGTGAAGCTCAGTAATAGTGAGAAACAAAGTTTCTGAGAATAATACCTATTTTTCTAGCCAGAGAACCAAGAACTGGAAAATGTGGCACAGAGAAAATGCCCATTAAGTGATCCGGAGAAAAGGGTGCACTAAATATGATATTAACTGACAAAACTCTTGGGCTTATCCCCAAATGGAACTTGCGCAAGGTAAAACCAAAATAACACAGAACATGCTGAGAACTAACTCTAAAGTCAACTACAGCCCAAATCCAAGACTAACCACTAAGAGGAACATGGGCAATCTAGAGCTCAGTCATTTAGAAAAAGCTGTGAAAACTGAACTTATATTAGAACCATTGCCCACAGAAGTTGACAAACAAGTCTGATCAAAGCTAACCAAGTTTATTGTCTGCAAAAACAAACAAAAATTAACTTTGAAGTGAATATTAATAGCAGCAATAACTTCACAATATACTTTTCAAAATTCCGTAGATACATCCAAAATTACTTGACATACTAAGAACTAGGACAATGTGACAAATTCCAAATGGTAAAAATAATGTCAATTTCAAGGTGGCTTAAAGGTTGAAATTATAAGTTAATAACTTTAAAGCGCCTATTGTAACAACGCTCCTTGAGGGAAAGGAAAACACTCTTGAAATGAATGGAAAAATTTAAGTACTCTTCTGACAAAACTTGTATTAAAAATACAAATTTTGGTACAAAAATATGTTAATAATATCTGAATTTAAAATACATTCACTTGATTAGATCAAGATGACAGAATAAAGAGTCCATGCACTTCAAAAGAGATCAATAGAAATTATACAAGCTGGCCGGGCGTGGTGGCTCAAGCCTGTGATCCCAGCACTTTGGGAGGCCGAGACGGGCGGATCACGAGGTCAGGCGATCGAGACCATCCTGGCTAACACAGTGAAACCCCGTCTCTACTAAAAAATACAAAAAAAATAGCCGGGCGAGGTGGCGGGCGCCTGTAGTCCCAGCTACTCGGGAGGCTGAGGCAGGAGAATGGCGAAAACCCGGGAGGCGGAGCTTGCAGTGAGCTGAGATCCGGCCACTGCACTCCAGCCTGGGCGACAGAGCGAGACTCTGTCTCAAAAAAAAAAAAAAAAAAAAAAAAAAAATTATACAAGCTTAATAATACAAAGAAAATTTGAAAAATAACAGTCTCTGAATCTTATAAAACATCAAAAAATAATAGCATTTGTCCCAGAAAGAGAGAAAAGAGATGAGTGTGGAAAGCGAATTTGATAAAATGGTGACCAAAACCTTTTCAAATTTGGTGAAAGGCATAAATTTATAAACTTAACAAGCTCAGCCATCTTAAACAGAATAAACTCAAAGAAAGCCATTCCTAGACACAGTGGATTCAAAATACTAAAACCCACAGATGAAGAAAAATTACTGGAAGCATCCAGAGAAAAATGGCATGTTAATGGTCCACATTGTTTTAAATAACTGTGGATAAACCATAGAGGCCAGGAGACAGTAAAATGAAACATTTAAAGTACTGAAAGAGCTGTCAGTTCAGTGTTTTGTATTCAGTGAAGTTATTATTCAGAAATGATTGTAAAATAAATTCATTCTAAGGTGAAGGAAGTTAAGATAACTTTCTGCCAAAAGACCTACCTAAAATAGATAATAACTTTATTCAGGCTGAAGAAAAGTGATACCAGAATAAAACTTAGAAATTCAAGCATAAAAGAAGAGCAACAAAAACTAGCAGATATCTGGTTAAATTCAACAGTACTATTCTCCTTTTAAGTTATTTAAGAGACTTCTGGTTATTGAAGCAAAACTTATAATGTTGATTCATGAGGCTTTCAGTATGACAACTATAACATAAAATAAGAAGGTTAAAATAATCTATATAGTTATAAAGCTTCTTACATTTTATGGGAAGTGGCAAAAATTAATTCCAAATAAACTACAAAAGGTGAGACATATATATATCGTAATAACGAGAGCGACCACTAAGAAATGTGTTATACAAAGATATGGTCAATAAACCAAAAAATAAATTTCAAATAAATTTTAAAATGTTAAAATAATCCAAAATGAAGCGGAAAAGAGAACAGAAAAAAAAAATGGAGGAAACAAACTGAGAACAAATATGGTCATGCATTGCTTAAAAACAGATATGGTTCTGAAAATGCATCATTAGGCAATTTCATCATATATCAACATCATAAAATTTACCAACTTCTTGTAGAAGTTTTGTTCATAATAGCCAAATTTGGAAAGAATTTAAATGTGTTATCCGGAGAATTGGTAAACATACTATGGTATATTCAAATCTAAAGTGAAAAAAAAAAAAAGAAAAAAGTAACTTGGGAGGGTGGAGGTTAGGAGGAGGGAGAGGATCAGGAAAAATAACTAATTAGTACTAGGCGTAACATCAGGGTGATGAAATAATATGTAAAACAAACCAATCTATCCATTTGACAAAGGGCTAATATCTAGAATCTACAAAGAAATTAAATTTACAGGATAAACACAAACAACCCCATCAAAAAGTGGGCATAGAATATGAACAGGCACTTCTCAAGACATTTATGCAGCCAACAAACATATGAAAAAATGTTCATCATCAGTGGTTATTAGATAAATGCAAATGAAAATCACAGTGAGATACCATCTCACGCCAGTTAGAATGGTGATCATTAAAATGTCAGGAAACAACAGATGCTGCAGAGGATGTGGAGAAATAGGAACGCTTTTACACTGTTGGTGGGAGTGTAAATTAGTTCAACCATTGTGGAAGACAGCGAGGTGATTCCTTAAGGGTCTGGATCTAGAAATACTTAGGCCGGGCGCGGTGGCTCAAGCCTGTAATCCCAGCACTTTGGGAGGCCGAGACGGGCGGATCACGAGGTCAGGAGATCGAGACCATCCTGGCTAACACGGTGAAACCCCGTCTCTACTAAAAAATACATAAAAAACTAGCCGGGCGAGGTGGCGGGCGCCTATAGTCCCAGCTACTTGGGAGGCTGAGGCAGGAGAATGGCGTGAACCCGGGAGGCGGAGCTTGCAGTGAGCCGGGATCGCGCCACTGCACTCCAACCTGGGTGACAGAGCAAGACTCCGTTTCAAAAAAAAAAAAAAAAAAAAAAAGAAATACCATTTGACCCAGGCATCCCATTACTAGGTATATACCAAAAGGATTATCATTCATTCCACTATAAAGACACAAGGACACGTAAGTTTATTGTGGCACTGTTCACAATAGCAAAGACATGGAACCAACCCGTATGTCCATCAATGATTGACTAGGTAAAGAAAATGTGACACAACTACACCATGGAATACTATGAAGCTATGTAAAAGGATGAGTTCATGTCCTTTGAAGGGACATGGATGAAGCTGGAAACCATCATTCTCAACAAACTAACACAAGAACAGAAAACCGAATACTCACTCACAAGTGGGAGTTGAACAATGAGAACACATGGACACAGGGTGGGGAAACATCACACACTGGGTCTGTCAGGGAGCTGGGAGCTAGGGGAGTGATAGCATTGGGAGAAATACCTAATGTAGGTGACGGGTTGATGGGTGCAGCAAACCACCATGGTACGTGTATACCTATATAACATAACTGCACATTCTGCACATGTACCCCAGAACTTAAAGTATAATTTTAAAAAAACCACCATGACACAAGTTTACCTATAATAAACCTGTACTTGTACCCCTAAACTTAAAATAAAAGTTTTTTTAAAAAGAGAACAACTGGAAAGGAGCTTGAAAAAACTCTGAAGTAATAAAAATGTTCTATATATTAATAGGGATGGGGATTACATAGCTGTTTGCTTTTGACAAAATTAAGTTAAAGGCTTCATTAATGCATTTCACACTTTGTAAATTTTATCCAAATAAAAGACAGAATAGTAAATAAATATCAAATTTCTTTTTTGTAGTAATATGTTAGTAATTCTGAAACTACTTTCTGTGTATTATAGGCTTGAACAAATGAATAACAATTTTCAAAATAATGAAACCCCAGTTTCCTGCTTTTGGGAATTTGAAATATCAATATGAACTCATAGTTTTTAAGACGGATAGATGTAAACAAATAGATGAAGAAATGATATGACATATGTCATACTCTGTTTCTCTGCCCACTAAGAAAGAGGACCCAGGAGCAATGACAGAGGTAGAAAATGAGCACACCTCGTACACTGATCTTGGTTTCTAAATACCATTTTCCACTAAAGCTTGCCAGGGCTTTATGAAGAAAAAGCTGACTCCAAGCTTGAGATATGAAAATTAATAAATGAGCCTGAAATGTCTTCTACTGTGTTCAATAACAAAATACTCAAAGAATGATGGAGACACATCAAAAAGACATAAATTACAGATTTAAGAGGATCTCCCTGAACAAATGTAATATACGTTGGGCACCAAAAATAAACAATGATATTTATCAAATACATTGCACAAAATATAAATCCATGAGCAATCCTAATGAAAATAAATAAACAAATAAATAGACAACTCTGTAGAGTTTATCAAATGTTCATAGCTGTTTTTAGGAGGATATGTGTTTCATTATAATGGTGAAAATGGAATTTCTTACAATCAAATTGGATTGCTAAATACATACCACTGTGGCTTATGCCTCATATGAATTTAATAAACATCTGTAAAATTTGGGAATAAAATATAGTTAGAAAAGCAAGTGATTTTACATTCACTCAGTGGTTTTCTTTTCAATAAAAATACTGTTATAATTTTCTCAATGAATATTGAAACAATTTACCCAAACTGCATGTTTTTATCATGTTTTAACAGATTACTTACTCAATCATAGAAAAAACTACTCCTCTAAACAGCAGTCTCTTCCCAATGCTTTCTATGATAGAGTTCCCAAATATTTCACAAGGGAATCCCATACAGAGAAGATGAGACACACACAGTGCCAGACATGGGACACTAGTGAGCTTACTAGGATATTAATACACATGAGTTACAGTAAATTAACCTAAATGAAGAGCTGCCACATACGGCATTGTGCCTACTGATTGCATGTGAAAAGTTCTGGATGAACTGCCAGCTATCACCTATTCACTAGGCATCAGTCATGTTTGCTTCTAGTTGCAACAGTGACAAAGAACAAAATTGGAGACTAGTTTTAGTAATTTTGTTCCTGTTATATCCTCAAACACAGAACATGTATTATTTGCTATTGATTATTTTTATTTTAAAGGTCAGGGCCCCCAAATTGTGTTATAGTTTCAAATTTTGCTAACCTAAATGCTTAAAAAAGTACTTGTCATGTATTTTCTTGTTTTAATTTGCAATGATTCTCTTCTAACCCTTTTTTCCCTGGCTTTCACATTTCTCAACAAAAATGAAACTTTTTCTCTTAATTAAAACATACTGAATTTAATATGGCCCTTCAGAAAAACAAATGACACCAGACAGCCACTAAGGCAAGTTCATTAACCTAGTTATCCAATACCAGCTAAAGCATTGCTATACTAAATCTAAGCCTCAGTTGATCTTTTTCTGTCTGGTAACTGACAGAAATTCATTTCTGAATTTCTGAATTTTTGAAATGAATTGATTCATTTCATCCACTAAGTTTCAAGTCAACATCACAGTCTTAGCTTTTTATGCCAAACACCTCCTTCCTCTTGTGTTCTGTTATAGTAGATACTATGTTTTGGGAAAA
The DNA here is from genome assembly GCF_047675955.1 of Chlorocebus sabaeus. Taxonomy (NCBI): domain Eukaryota; kingdom Metazoa; phylum Chordata; class Mammalia; order Primates; family Cercopithecidae; genus Chlorocebus; species Chlorocebus sabaeus. The sequence goes on from NC_132913.1 coordinate 42,991,411, forward strand.
AAGTAAATAGCTCAATTTATGTGCCATATGAAACCTTACAGATTCTCAATGTCACATCTCCTGTTATCTTTTATTGATATATCCTCATAGAGCACAAGCATGGAATAATAAGAAGATCCTCGGATTTTACCCACATTCATATTCACTCTTTCTGTTGTAAAGTTCTATAGGTTTTGACAAATGCTTAATGTCATATATATTAGTCAGAACCAACAGGAGGTATATATGTGGATATATATACATATATATGCATACATATATGTATGCATATGCATACACACATACATATTAACACATATATACATATTTATATGTGTGCATATACATACATATATGTGTGTGTGTGTGTATATATATAGAGAGAGAGACTTTTTATGGGAATTTGCTCATGTGATTATAGAGGCCAAGAAGTCCCATCTGCTATCTGTAAGCTGGAGAATGTGGTAAAATTACAGTAGTGTAATTCAATCCCTATCTGACAACCTAAGAACCAGGGGAGCTGATGGTAAAAATCCCAGTCTAAGTCGAAGACCTGAGAAAATACGGGTGAAGTACAGAATTGGTCTGGAAGGAGGATAGGGAAAGCACTAAAGTTCAAAAGCCTGAGGATCAGGACCTTCAATGCCTAAGGACAGGAGAAGATGAATATCCCAGCCCAAGAAAGGAGAGAGAATTCAGGGTTACATTTGGGCCCTCAATGGATTGAATGATGCTTTCCTACATTGGTAAGTCGTTGTCTTTATTCAGTCAGCTGATTCAAATGCTAATTTATTCCAAAAATACCCTCACAGTCGTACACTGAAAACGTGGAAGTGACTTTGAAATTGGGTAATGGACAGAGGTTGAACAGATTGGAGTGCTCAGAGAACAGAAAGAGGAGGGAAAATTTGGAACTTTCTAGACTTGTTAAATTATTATGACCAAAGTACTGATAGTGATATGGACAATAAAGTCCAGGCTGAAGGGGGTCTCAGATGGAGATGAGGAACTTATTAGGAATGGGACCAAAGATCACTTTTGTGGAGGCATTGTGCCCCTGCTCTAGAGATCTGTGGAACTTGGAACTTGTGATAATTTAGTGATAATTTAGGGTATCTGGCAGAAGAAATTTCTAAGCAGCAAAACATTCAAGATGTTGCTTGACTGCTTCTAGCAATCAATGCTTATATTCATGAGCAAAAAGATGATCTTAAATTGGAACTTACATTTAATAGGGAAGCAGCACATAAAGGTTTGGAAACGTTTCAGCCTAACCATGTGGTAGAAAAACAAAATTTCTGGGGAGGAATTCAATCTGGTTGCAGAAATTTGCATAAGTAAAAAGAGCCAAATGTTAATAGCTAAGACAATAGGCAAAATGCTTTGAAGTCATTTCAGACCTTTGCAGCGGCCCCTCCATCACAGCTCTGAGGGCTAGAAGGGAAGAATGGTTTCATGGGCAGGCCCAGGACCATGCTAACAGGCAAATCCTTGGAATGCTGCTCTTTGTATCTCAGCTGCTCCAGCTCCAGTTGTGGCTAAAAGGTGTATCTACACCTCAGACTGTTCCTCAGATGGCACAAACCATAATAAGCCTTGGTGGCTTCCATGTGGTGTTAAGCATCCAGGTGTACAGAGAGCAAGAGTTGAGGCTTGGGAGCCTCTGACTAGATTTCAGAGGATGTATGGATATCCCTGGATGTCCAGGAAGAAGTCTGCTCCAGTGGGGGAGCCCTCATGGAGAACTTCTGCTAGGGCAGTACAAAGAGGAAATGTGGGATTGGAGCCCCCACACAGTCCCCACTGGGACACTGCCTAGTCAAACTATGAGAAGAGGGCCACGGTCCTTTAGACTCTAGAATGGTAGATCCACTGACAGGTTGCAACGTGCACCTGGAAAAGCCACAGGTGCTCAATGGCAGGCCATGAAAGGAGCTGAGGGGGTTGTACCCTGCAGAGCCACAGGGGTTTAGACATTCCAGGTCTTGGGAACCCACTTCTTGAATCAGCGTGGCCTGGATGTGAGACAAGGAGTTAAAGGAGATTATTTTGTAGCTTTAAGATTTAATGACTGTCCTACTGGGGTTTAAACTACCATGGGGCCTGTAGCCCCATTGTTTTGTCTGATTTCTCCTTTTTGAATGGTAGTATTTACCCAATGTCTGTACTCCTATTTTATCTTGGAAGTAACTAACTTGTTTTTTATTTTACAAGCTCTTAAGTGGAAGGGACTTGTCTTGTCTCAAATGAGACTTTGGACTGTGGATTTTTGAATTAATGCTGAAGTGAGTTAAGACTTGCAGGACTGTTGAGAAGAGATTATTGTATTTTGCAATGTGAGAAGGACATAAAATTTGGAAGGGTTAGGTGCAGAATTATATGGTTTGGATTTGTGTGTCTGTACAAATCTCATGTTAAGTTGTAATTCCCAGTGTTGGAGGAGGGCCCTGGTAGGAGGTGACTAATCATGATGGCAGATATCCTCGCTGTTCTTGTGAGAGTGAGTGGGTTCTCATGAGATCTGGTTGGATAAAAGTGTGTAGCACCTCCCCATTCACTCTTTCTCTTGCTCCAGCCATGTAGGACATGCTTGCTTCCCCTTAACCTTTTGCTATGATTGTAAGTTTCTTTAGGCTTCCTCAGCCATGCTTCCTGTACATGCTGTGGAACTGTGAGTCAATTAAACCTCTTTTCTTTATAAATTACCCAGTCTCAGGTAATTCTTCGTAGGGGATGAGAATGGACTAACACAAACACAACTTGCATGTTGCAGTGTAGAGATAACTTTTCAACTTGATTATGTAGAAATAAATCTTCAACTCTATTAGCTTTATAAGGTACTGATGAATTGTCTTCCAAAATGGCTGTCTCATTTTGAATCTCACCAACAATAAATGTAAGTTCCTTAGCTCTGCAATTCTCATCAGCATATGAAACTGTTAGGGTTTTTAAAAATTTTACTTTAGCTTTTCTACTAAGTGTGCACTGATACCTCATTGTTTTTAACTTCCAATTTCAAATGACAAATGATGTGAGAAGATTTTCATATTATTTGTCATATGTGTGTCTTCTTTGGTGAGCTGTCTGTACAAATAGTTTGATTATCTAATTGTATCATTTGTTTTCAGAAAACGTAAGTCCTCTAACTTCATTCTTGTTTTTCAGTATTATTTCTGCTATTTTAGTTTTTTTTTTTCCTTTCTCTGTAAATTTTATAATTAGTTTGTTCATATACATAAAATAGCTTGCTGGTGTTTTCATTAGAATTGTGATAAATCTGTAGATCAAGTTGGAAGGAATTAACATCTTAACATATGGCATCTTCCAATCAATAAATATGGAATATCACTTATTTAATTATCTCCTCTTTAAATTTTTCCTCTAGACTTATAATTTTCTGTATTGAATTTCTATAAATATTTAGTTAGATTTACACATATGTATTTATGTTTATGCTATCATAACTAGTATTATGGCTATTTAGTATAGTATTTATGGTTCTTATTACAAAACCAAATCTTTCAGTATGGATGTAAAACAGTTGACTTTTGTTTACTAACCCTATATCATGTGACCTTGCTATAATTGCTTATTAGTTTCAAAAGTTTGTTTGTTTTTTAGATTTGTGGTGAATTTCTATTAGACAATCATGTCATCTTTGAACAAAGACAGTTTAATTTCCTCTTTACAATCAGTAAACGTTTTTTCTTTCCTTGTCTTATTGCAATTGGTAAGGCTTCCAGTACAATATTGAAAAACGTGGTGGGAATGGACATCCTTGCCTTGTTTTTGGTCTTTGAGGAAAAGCATCCAGTTTCTCATCATTAAGTATGATTAAAGCTGTAGAAAAGTTGTGGTTTTGGGGGTGAAAATTTATATATTCAGTTTTATTGAGTTTTGATTCCTAATCTGTTCAGAGTTCTTATCACGAATATGTTAGATTTTGTCAAATGTTTTCTCCACCAATTGATATCATCATGTAATTTTTCTTGTTTGGTGTTTTAACTGGAATGAGATGGTATCTCATTGTGGTTTTCATTTGCATTACTCTAATGACCAGTGATGATGAGGTTTTTTTCATATATTTCTTGGCTGCATAAATGTCTTCTTTTGAGAAGTGTCTGTTCATATGATTCACCAACTTTTTGGGGCTGTCTGTGTTTTTCTTGTAAATTTGTTTAAGTTCTTTGTAGATTCTAGATGTTAGCCCTTTGTCAGATGGATAGATTGCAAAAAATTTCTCCCATTCTGTAGTTTGCCTGTTCACTCTGGCAATAGTTTCTTTTGCTGTGCAGAAGCTCTTTAGTTTAATCAAAACCCATTTGTTCATTTTGGAGTTTGTTGCCATTGCTATTGCTGTTTTAGTCATGAAGTCTGTGTCCATGCCTATGTTCTGACTGGCATTGCCTAGGTTTTCTTCTAGGGTTTTTATGGTTTTATGGTTTTATGGTTTAGGTTTAGAAACCTAATTTAAGTGTTTAATCCACCTTGAGTTAATTTTCATATAAGGTGTAAGGAAGGGGTCCAGTTTCAGCTTTCTACATATGGTTAGCCAGTTTTCCCAACACCATTTATTAAATAGGGAATTATTTCTTCATTGCTTGTTTGTGTCAGGTTTGTCAAAGATCAGATCATTGTAGGTTGTGGTGTTATTTCTGAGACTTCTGTTATGTTCCTCTGGTCTCTGTATATGTTTTGGTACCAGTAGCATGCTCTTTTGGTTACTGTAGCCTTGTAGTATAGTTTGAAATCAGGTAGCGTGATGCTTCCAGCTTTGTTCCTTTTGCTTAGGATTGTCTTGGCTATGCGGTCTCTTTTTTTATTTCATATGAAATTTAAAGTAGTTTTTTTCAATTCTGTCAAGAAAATCAATGATAGCTAGATTGGGATAGCACTGAATCTGTAAATTACTTTGGGCGGTATGGCCATTTTCATGATATTGATTCTTCCTATCTAAGAGCATGGAAACTTTTTCCATTTGTTTGTATCCTCTCTTATTTCCTTGAGCAGTGGTTTGTAGTTCCCCTTGAAGAGGTCCTTCACATCCCTTGTAAGTTGTATTCCTAGGTAATTCATTCTCTTTGTAGCAATTGTGAATGGGAGTTCACTCATGATTTGTCTGTTATTGGTGTATAGGAATGCTTATGATTTTTGCACATTGATTTTGTATCTTGAGACTTTGCCGAAGTTGCTTATCAGATTAAGGAGACTTTGGGCTGAAATGATGGGGTTTTCTAAATACATGTCATCTGTGAGCAGAGACAAGGTCACTTGCTCTCTTCCTAACTGACTACACTGTATTGCTCTTTCTTGCTTGATTGCCCTGGTCAGAACTTCCAATACTATGTTGAATAGGAGTGGTGAGAGAGGGCATTCTTGTCTTGTGCCAGTTTTCAAAGGGAATGTTTCCAGTTTTTGCCCATTTAGTATGATATTGACTGTGGGTTTGTCATAAATAGCAATTATTATTTTGAAATATGTTTCATCATTGCCTAGCTTATTGAGAGATTTTAGCATGAAGGGCTGTTGAATTTTGTAAAAGGCCTTTTCTGCATCTGTTGAAATAATCATGTGGTTTTTGTCATTAGTTCTGTTTATGCGATGGATTACAGTTATTGATTTGCATTGAACCAGCCTTGCATCCCAGGGATGAAGCCAACTTGATCATGGTGGATAAGCTTTTTAATGTGCTGTTGGATTCGGTTTGTCAGTATTTTATTGAGTGTTTTTGCATCGATGTTCATCAGGGATATTGTTCTGAAATTTTCTTTTTTTGTATCTCTGCCAGGTTTTGGTATCAGGATGACGCTGGCCTCATAAAATGAATTAGGGAGGAGCCCCTCTTTTACTGTTGTTTGGAATACTTTCAGAAGGAATGGTACCAGCTCCTTCGTGTACCTCTGGTAGAATTTGGCTGTGAATCTGTCTGGTCCTAGACATTTTTTTGGTTGGTAGGCTATTAATTGCTGCCGCAATTTCAGACTTTCTATTAATCTATTCAGAGATTCGACTTCTTCCTGATTTAGTCTTGAGATGGTGTATGTGTCCAGGAATTTATTCATTTCTTCTAGATTTTCTAGTTTATTTGCATAGAGATATTTATAATACTCTCTGAGGGCAGTTTGTATTTCTGTGGGATTGGTGGTGATATCCTTTTTATCACTTTTTATTGCATCTATTTGATTCTTCTATCTTTTCTTCTTAATTAGTCTGGCTAGTGGTCTCTCTATTTTGTTGATCTTTTCAAAAAAATACCTCCTGGATTAATTGCTTTTTTGAAGGGTTTTTCATGTCTCTATCTCCTCCAGTTCTGCTCTGATCTGAGTTATTTCTAGTCTTCTAGTAGCTTTTGAATTTGTTTGCTCTTTCTTCTCTAGTTCTTTTAATTGTGATGTTAGGGTGTTGATTTTAGATCTTTCCTGCTTTCTCTTGTGGGCATTTAGTGCTATAAATTTCCCTCTACACACTGTTTTAAATGTGTCCCAGAGATTCTGGTACATGCATCTTTGTTCTCATGGGTCCCAAAGAACATCTTTATGTCTGACTTAATTTTGTTATGTACCCAGTAGTCATTCAGGAGCAGGTTGTTCAGTTTCCTTGTAGTTGTGCATTTTTGAGTGAGTTTCTTAATCCTGAGTTCTAATTTGATTGCACTGTCTGAGAGATGGTTATGATTTCTGTTCTTTTGCATTTGCTGAGGAGTGTTTTATTTCCAATTCTGTGGTCAATTTTAGAATAAGTGTGATGTGGTGCTGAGAAGAATGTATATCCTATTGATTTGGGGTGGAGAATTTCGTAGATGTCTATTAGGTCTGCTTGGTGCAGAGCTGAGTTCAAGTCCTGGATATCTGTGTTAATTTTCTGTCTCATTGATTTGTCTAATGTTAACAGTGGGGTGTTAAAATCTCCCACTATTATTGTGTGGGAGTCTAAGTCTCTTTGTAGGTGTCTAAGAACATGATTTATGAGTTTGGGTGCTCCTGAATTGGTTGCATATATATTTAGGATAGCTAGCTCTTCTTGTTGCCCTCCTTTGTCTCTTTTGATTTTGTTGGTTTAAAGTCTGTTTTATCAGAGACTAGGATTGCAACCTCTGCTTTTTTTTGTTTTCCATTTGCTTGGTAAATATTCCTCCATTCCTTTATTTTGAGCCAAAGTGTGCCTTTGCATGTGAGATGGGTCTCCTGAATACAGTCCACTGATGGTTCTTGACTATTTATCCAATTTTCCAGTCTTTGTATTTATAATGGGCATTTGGCCCATTTACATTTAAGGTTAATAAACGTGTGTGTGAATTTTATCCTGCCATTATGATGCTAGCTGGTTATTTTACTTGTTAGTTGATGCATTTCTTCATAGCATCAATGGTCTTTACAATTTGGTATGTTTTTGCAGTGGCTGGTACTGTTTGTTCCTTTTCATGTTTAGTGTTTCTTCAGGAACTCTTGTAGGGCAAACCTGGTGGTGAAAAAAATCTCTCAGCATTTCCTTGTCTGTAAAAGATTTTATTTCTCCTTCACTTGTGAAGCTTAGTTTGGCTGGATATGAAAAATATGTTGAATATTTGCCGCCACTCTCTTCTGGCTTGTAGGCTTTCTGCTGAGAACTCTGCTCTTAGTCTGATGGGCTGCTTTTTGTGGGTAACCTGACCTTTCTCTCTGGCTGCCCTTAACATTTTTTTCCTTCATTTCAACCTTGGTGAATTTGATGATTATGTGTCTTGGGGTTGCTCTTCTTGAGGAATATCTTTGTGGTGTTCTCTGTATTTCCTGAATTTGAATGTTGGCCTGTCTTGCTAGGTTGGGGAAGTAATATCTTGAAGAGTGTTTTCCAACTTGGCTCCATTCTCCCTATCACTTTCAGGTACACCAAACGTAGGTTTGGTCTTTTCACATAGCTCCATACTTCTTGGAGTCTTTGTTCATTTCTTTTCACTCATTTTTCTCTAATCTTGTTTTCTTACTTTATTTCATTGAGTTGATCTTCAATCTCTGATATCCTTTCTTCCACTTGATTGATTCAGCTATTGATACTTGTGTGTGCTTCACGAAGTTCTCCTGCTGTGTTTTCAGGTCTATCAGGTCATTTTTGTTTTTCTCTAAACTGTTTATTCTAGTTAGTAATTCCCCTAACCTTTATTCAAGGTTCTTAGCTTCCTTGCATTGGGTTAGAACATGCTCCTTTATCTCAAAGGAGTTTGTTATTACCCACCTTCTGAAGCCTACTTCTGTCAATTCGTCAAACTCATTCTCTGTCCAGTTTTCCTCCCTTGTGGGCTAGGAGTTGTGATCCCTTGGAGGAGAAGAGGTGCGCTGGTTTTTGGAATTTTCAGCCTTTTTGTGCTGGTTTCTCCCCATTCTCATGGATTTATCCACCTTTGGTCTTTGAAATTGGTGACCTTCGGATGGGGTCTCTGAGTGGACATCCTTTTTGTTGATGTTGATATTATTCCTTTCTGTTTGTTAGTTTTCCTTCTAACAGTCAGGACCCTCTATTGCAGGTCTGCTGGAGTTTTCTGGAGGTCTGCTTCAGACCCTGTTTGCCTGAGTATCACTGGAGGAAACTGCAGACCACCAAAGATTGCTGCCTGTTCCTTCCTGTGGAAGCTTTGTCCCAGAGGGGCACCTGCCAGATGCCAGTCAGAGCTCTCCTGTATGTTGGCCCCTACTGGCAGGTGTCTCCAAGTCCGGAGACACGGAGGTCAGGGACTCACTTGAAGAGGCAGTCTGTCCCTTTTCAGAGCTTGAACCCTCAGAGCCCTTTTCAGAACTGATCGATCTGCTGCTCTCTTCAGAGCTGCCAAATAGGGACCTTTAAGTCTGCTGAAACTGCACCCACAGCAGCCCCTTCCCCTAGGCGCCCTGTCCCATGGAGGTGGGGGTTTTGTCTATAATTCCCTGACTGGGGCTGCTACCTTTTTTTCGGAGACAACTTGCCCAGAAAGGAGGTCGTCTGGCCACAACGGCCTTGCTGAGCTGGGGTCCACCAGTTTGAACTTCCTTGCAGCTTTGTTCATACTGTGAGGGTGAAACCACCTACTCAAGCCTCAGCAAATGCTCCTCCCCCACCAAGCTGGAGGGTCAAAGGTTGATCTCAGACTGCTGTGGTGGTGTGAGAATTTCAAGCCAGTGGATCTTAGCTTGCTGGGCTTTGTGGGGGTTGGACCCACTGAGTCAGACCACTTTGCTCCCTATCTTCAGCTCCCTTTCCAGTGGAGTGAATGGTTCTGTCTCACTGATGTTCCAGGTGCCACTGGGGTACGAAAAAAAAACTGCGGCTAGCTCGGGGTCTGCCCAAAGAGCCACCTAGTTTTGTGCTAGAAACCTAGGGCCCTGGTGGTGTCGGCACCGGAAGTAATCTCCTGATCTGTGGCTTGTGAAGATCGTGAGAAAAGCACAGTATCTGGGCTGGAGTGCATGGTACAGTCCCTAATGGCTTCCCGTTGGCTGGTAGAGGGAGTTCCCCGACCCCTTGCACTTCTGGGGTGAGGCTACGCCCCACCCTGCTTCGGCTCGCCCTCCTTGAGCTGCATCCACTGTACAACCACTCCCAGTGAGATGAACCGGGTACCTCAGTTGGGAATGCAGAAATCACTCACCTTGTGCCTCAGTCTCACTGGCAGTTGCAGACCAGAACTGTTCCTATTTGGCCATCTTGCCAGCCAACTCAAGTTTTGCTTATTTTCTTGTGGATGTTTTAATCTTAGATTTCTCTTCCTTCACTAGTGTTCTATGGTAGAAACTTAGATTATTGATGTTAGATATTTCTTTTCAAAAATATTCACTCAATTCTATAAATTTTCCTCCAAGTACTTCTTTGGCTATATCAAATTTTTGTAAGCTGTAATTTCACATTTATGTGTTAAAGAATATTTGCTTAACTTGCCCTGAAGCCATTAATAATGGCTCACACTTGTAATTCCTGTGAACTTTGGGAGGCCAAGGTGGGCAGATTTCTTGAACTCAAGAGTTTAAGACAAGCCTGTTCAACATAGTCAAACTCCATCACTACCAAAAAAAAACAATTAGCTGGGCATGGTGATGTGCTGTAGTTCCAGCTACTTGGGAGGCGGAAGTGGGAAGATTGCTTGAGCCCAGGAGGTGGAGGTTGCAGTGCGCTGAGATCGTGAAACTCACTCCAGCCTGGGTGACAAAGTCAGACCGTGTCTCAAAAAAAAAAAAAAAAAAAAAAAAAAAAAAAAAAAAAAAAAAAAAAAAAAAAAAAAATTCCTGGAGACTTTGTTAAGCCATGCATTATTTAGAAGTGAGTTGTTTAATGTAATGTAATGTAATTCAATTGATTTCCAATTTAATTTTATTGTGCTCTAAAAACATACTTTTTATTCTTTTACATTTGTTAAAGTGTGTTTTGTGGCCCAGAATGTGGTCTCTCCTGGTGAAGTTTCCAAGTAAGCTTAAAAAGAATGATTATTCCGCTATTCCTGGATGTAGTATTCTATAAGTGTCAGTTGGATTCAGCTGATTAATGATGCTAGTCATTTCATATATATCTTTACTGATGTTCTACACGCTTGGTCTATCAAGTGAAAAAGAGATTTTTAACTTACTTTGATATATTTAGACCATTCACATTTAAAGTAATCATTGATACAGTAAGATTAATATCTACCATGTTTGTAACTATTTTCTAATTTTTTCCAGTTGCTCCTTCCTTCTTTTTACCCCTCTTTTCCTGCCTTTTCCGGTTTTAATTGAGAATTTTATGTAATTCCATTTTTCTCTCCTTTTCGAACATATCAATTATAGTTTAAAAAATTGTTGTCCAGGCATGGTGGCTCACACTTGTAATCTCAGAGCTTTGGGAGGCTGAGGCAGGAGGATCACTTGAGTCCAGGAGTTCAAGGCCACATTGAGCTGTGATCATGCCACTGAACTCCAGCCTGAGTGACAGAGCAAGACCGTGTCTCAAGAATTAAAAAAAAAAAAAAAAAAAACTGTGTTTCCTAAAGTTTGCAGTATGATTGTAAAAGTAATGTAATTTCTGTTTGAATTAACACTAGCACTTCTCAACTAGTGCAGGTACATATAACAGAGTATGCTCAATTCCTCCTTCTGGTTCTTAAAGAGAACATTGCAGTTATTCATTCATTTATCCATCTGTTATAATCACACAATACATTGCTACCATTATTACTTTGAACAATTATCCACTAAGTCAATTAGGAATAAGAAAAATAATATATATATTTTACCTTCATTTGTTTTGTCTCCAGCACTCTTTATGTAAATCCGAGTTTCTGATTTACATAAAATTTTGATTTTCTGCTAATCTGGCTAGGAGTTGAGCTGTGATTGAAGGTTGCCACAATTACAGGTGTCAAGATTTTCTAATTTCCCCTATGACTGTTGTTTTACCCTCCTTTTTCATATTTTGGTTCTCTAAGGATTCCTTCTATAATAGAGTCTGTACCTTTCAGCTCCTCCAGCTCTAATCATCTGTTACTACACCAGAGCCCTGCGTGTGAGTGTTCTATGATGTTACGATTAAATCTCAGTCTTTCAGTGGGCCTATGTCCCTGTGCTGTAACCTTTACAAGTGTTTCTCAAGTTGTTTTGTTGTTTCCCTTTCTTCCTTCTGACATGCGGTAGAAAGGCTAGATTTAACTAGAGTTCGGTAATCGCCCTTTCGCAGAATAGGTAAGATACATTTCTGATAAAATCTTCTTCGCTAGGTTATAGGTCTTTGTTATACAAAACACACTGGGCATATTTCAAGTTTTCACTTCTTTCCTTCTCTGCCAATGACTAAAGATGTTTTTCTTGGCTCTTCACAATGACTACCTGAAGGAGCTCCTGGAGGTAAAACCCATGGAAGTGTGAGGACTCTCTAGGACTGAATGCCCAGGAGCTTCTCACTCTCAGGCTAACTCATACTCAGCATCCAGAAGTTTACCACAAATACTATACACGTCCCTTCCAGTTATGGCTCAGATAGCTTCTGCTCCACTGAGGTAATCTCAATTGTGCTTCTCTATACTAACCTGTCTTTTCAGATTTCAAAATAGTGATTTTCCTTGTGTTCTCAATTATTTGATGGATCCAAAAATAGTAATTGATTCTGTTTCTTTAGCTTTGCTTCTTGTTCTAAAGAAATAAGTAATGATTTTCCAGCACTGTATATTTAGGAGCTAAAATTAGAAGTCTTCAAAACTGGTTTGTAAAATAAGAAGGCACCTTGATCGATTCTATGCTGATAATTGAAAAACTTACATGCAACTCTGGTATTGCTCATTTATTATCACATCACATGTGAATGAATTTTGGGAAGCATTATCAGCATCATCGTCATCATCGTCATCACCAACATCATCATTTTGTTACACTTCCCGAGGTTGTAAAAGTTGGCAAAACATGGTGGCGAAATTGTGTTTTCAGCACAGGTTCTTAAACAAAAAAGTCTGCAAGTGCCTGTAATCCCAGCTACTTGGGAGGCTGAAGAAGGAGAATTGCTTGAGCCTGGGAGGTGGAAGTTGCAGTGAGCCAAGATCGTGCCACCGCACTCCAGTCTGGGTGACAGAGCAAGACTACATCAAAAAAAGAAAAAAAAAAAATCCTTCCTGTGAAGTGACACAACCCACCTAAGGATTTTCTTCAGTTACATACAAGAGCATATCTAGGTATAAAACATAAGTATAAATGTTTGTCTAATACACTAATTTCAAAATGAAAAAACAAAAAGGAGTAAACAACTTACCAGTGGTTTAATACATCAAAAAGTAGAATTGATGTATTTTTAGAATCATGTCTTCAGACTGATCAAGGTCATCAAATTCTTTAACACAGATGACTATTCTGGGATGAATTTTAAAATGCCCTGTACATACCTCTGCAAACTAGACATAAAATAATAAGAAATTCTCGCTAACATTCCTAATGCTGACTTTCATGGGAACCAGACCTCTTGGGAAATATAGTCCTTTAGTGTAAATGCTTAAATACAGAGTTATGTGAGTTGTGCAGGCAATATGAAATATGATAAGGTTTACTTTTAGCTAGAACTTAACTGAACCTTAGAATGATTCTGGAATGAGACTTTCAATGGTGAAAGATAAATGTCTAAATTTACTGTCCCACTTAATCCTAAACTTTTTCCATAAATCCCCCCATTCCTCTTTATTAATGTAGTACAAGAATAAAAGACAAATTAGTGAAACCATTTATTTGCAGTACCACTGATTATGCCATTTTTTAATTCAAATGACTTTAGTGGCTTAGGTTTAGGTCTCCCGGAAATTCTTATTTTTTGAGGCTTTTGAAAGTTATTTGCATAATTGCAAATAACCTAAAATTATTCTTGCAGAAATACAAAAAGTAAAGATTTTGTGAGTATTTACCAAGGGTGGGTGGTATTTCTTCTATTATAAAGAAATTTGTGTAATTTTAAAAAGTCTCCTTTTTCGTAAAACAAATTTTATTTTTGCCATCTCCTTCAGTGCTCAAAATAGAAAGAAGATTTAAACACACACACACACACACACACTAAATCTAATTCTCTCATCATTTTCTTAAAGGCTAATGGAAGGCATTTTCAAAGAATAATCATCCAATTAGCAATGACGGTTGAATCCAAGAAAAAAAATTTAGTTTCTCAGTAGGTACCCATGAAGAACTGTTTATGGGCTGGCCTACAAAACGACATACAATTTAATTTATACATAAGCTTATGATAAACACAAACATATGCATAAGGGCTAGATTATTTATAAAATGTTAAATGCTTACAGAGGTCAGAACTTTTCTTATGTATCTTATAGCATATGATATAGGCTGAAATTAGTGTAAACTTCAAACTAATACATTATCACATGTTTATGTACCCATCACCTCTATCATACTGGGAGCTTATCAAAGGTAGTATTCATTGCCTGTCATATACTGGATCCTAAATACATTGGTGTTAAATGAAACTGCCCAAATTGAAAGGTATGTGCTATTACTTCTTTCCCAAAATATGTTGTGAGATCCTTGAAGGTAGGCAGGTTTCTTTGATTCTTTTTTTTTTTTTTTTTTCCTTCACCTTTTGGTGCCTAGAACATGGTCAATTGATCAGCATACCCTAAGGATAGTGTAACCATTGTTACAAATCACTGGTTCTGGCCCAGATCACAGACTTACTTTCTTTGGATCCTGCAATGACTTTTAAAAACTAGAATTAGATGCCAATACTTTTAACGTTAGGACATTTTACAATTTTTAAACAGATCTAGATGTTTTGCTTTAATCCAAAAAATTAGTAGGGTGCAGCCACAAAAGACCTACACTCACACATACCACCCTCCACTGAAGATGCTTCTGTCGAGGCGGGGCGAACACACTCCACTTAGCACAGTCTGCTACCAGGTTGTTTTGCTTATTTACATTACTTCCCTGGATCCTCTGGGATTTGAATTTTCTACCATTTATCTTCTTTAAATATTACTTTTCAAGAAGTGTTCCAGATATACTAGTCTCAGTGGATGCTCTAAGGAAAAAAAACACCACCACAACAACAAACTTAACTAAACTTGTTTACCCAACATTTTTCAGAAACTGTTGGCTGCAGAGGCCTTTAATGATATGTAACAGATATGTAATGATATATAACAGAACTAGCAATTCGTGGTACATATTTCATATTTATATCAGTAAGTTAAATGTTATCAGCCACTGAAAAAATAGGACTTGTCTTATCCAGGCTCCTTTAGTTTGAGGCAAAGTTTATATGCTAACATATTTTTGTGGAGCAAGAGGATGAAAAAGATTTGCAATCCCAGGGCAACAAGAGTAAGGGTAAAAGGAGATTAAAACAGAGAAGGAGGAAAAGTTAACCAAAGTTAGTACTCCACTAAGCCAGTCAGGCATCACAATGACATGTAGCTGAATGCTCAACACCACCAGGTACCACTGGACTGGCCATATGGAGCCATCATGCCTCAGAACGACCATTGCTGGTTCCTTGTTGCCTTCTGTCTCTCACTGACCAAAATTCCCTGCCTTTTTTAAGTTAGTTAGCTGTCCCCTTCAGGTAGACACTAGGAAAGCCATATTCGGTCACAAGCATTAGGAGATGAGATTGCCAGTGACGTCTAAGAATCTTCAGTAGGCAAATAGTCCAGAAGAGAAGTAGGAACTATCAAACCTGGAAGGTAGAGAGAGTTTGATATACTCCTTATAAGGTGATACTTCACTCTGAAAATTTAATGCAGCAAGAACAAAGCAGGAGTTTTCCAGTTTGTATCTGTTTCCACTAAAATCATGGCATTTCCGCCTTCCAAGACTGGCTATCTTCCATTCTTACGTGAAATCAAAAATATTGCAAATGTATTCACAATAATTATGTGTAAATGTACTTTATGTCAATAATATTGTGCAAATAAAGATTGTAAGTAAAACCTACTTTCTTCCTTGGAAGACAATAATTCTTTTAAAAAAAAATGAAGACAAAGTATAAAATCCCATTTATACTGTCTGGGATCTAAGTTTGAAGAATTATAACAAATACACCATAATATTTTCTACTAATTATGTAAAGAGTTTTAAATTATTGTGTTTTAGAGAGAGAAGTTTCTATGTGGTACACTTACACCATGGAATACTATGCAGCCATAAAAAGAATGAAATCGTGTCTTTTGCAGCAACATAGATGGAGATGGAGGCCATTGTCCTAAGTGAAGTAACTCAGAAATAGAAAGCCAAATATTGCATGTTTGCACTTATAAGTGGAGGCTAAACAATGGTTACACATGGACACAGAGATGGAATAATAAATACTGGAGACTCCAAAACAGGGAAGCAAGGGATGAAAAATTATTTATTAGGTACAATGTTTACTCTTTGGCTGATGGGTACACCAGAAGCCCAATTCCCACCAGTATGCGATATATCCACGTAACAAATATGCACATGTACCCTCTGAATCTAAAATAAAATTAAATCTTTAAAAATAGAGAATTCTCTTGCAGGATATTGGATATGAGAAGAGTATAAAGAAAGATATTCGGCCGGGCGCGGTGGCTCAAGCCTGTAATCCCAGCACTTTGGGAGGCCGAGACGGGCGGATCATGAGGTCAGGAGATCGAGACCATCCTGGCTAACACGGTGAAACCCCGTCTCTACTAAACATACAAAAAACTAGCTGGGCGAAGTGGCGGGTGCCTGTAGTCCCAGCTACTCGGGAGGCTGAGGCAGGAGAATGGCGTGAACCCGAGAGGAGGAGCTTGCAGTGAGCTGAGATCCGGCCACTGCACTCCAGCCTGGGTGACACAGCAAGACTCCGTCTCAAAAAAAAAAAAAAAAAAAAAAAGAAAGATATTCAATTATTTCATTATTTGATAGACACATTTACTTTCTATTGCTTCATTTTTGTTTCTCCACTCTATATGCCTATGTTCATTTTTTTTCACCTAGATATTACCTTATTCAAAAAAATTCAGAGCAATTTTAAGTTTATAGCAAAATAGAGCAGAAAGTACATAGAGTTCCCATATGACCCCTGTACCCACACAAGCACAGCCTTGTCCACTGCTAATATCTTACACAGAGTGGTAAATTTGTTACAATCAGTAGGCATACATGGGCACATAATTATCACTCAAACTCATGGATAGGACCTTTGATGTTGCATCTAAAATGTCACTCAATACAATAACAAATACAAATAGCAAAGAATTCTCAGTCTCTCCACCTACAAACACTTCACACTTTATTTTTCTGCATTTTTGCATAGGAGATTTTCTCCTATGTTATAGTCTAAGAGTTTTATAGTTTTTGCACTTTACATTTATGTGTAAAATCCCTTTAGATTTAACTTTTGTAAAGGGTATAAGGTCTGTATCTAGATTCGTTTTTTATCATGTCGATGCTGTATACAGAAGTTCCAAGTACCGTTTGTGGAAAAAACTACCTTTTCTTTGTTTATTTGCCTTTGTTTCTTATCAAAGATCAGTTTACCTTATTTGGGTAGGTCTGTTTCTGAGCTATCTATCCTGTTCCATGGATTTATTTGTGTACTCTTCCGCCCACTACCATACTGTCTTGATTGCTGTAGCTTTATAGTAAGTTTTATGGTTTGATAGTGTCAGTCCTTTGACTACTTTTCTCATTCAATATTGTGTTGCCTATTCTGGGCTTTTCTCCTTTTCATATAAACCTTAGAATCAATTTGTCATCATCTACAAAATATTTTGCTGAGATTTTGATTGTGATTTCATTAAAGCCATGGACATATTGATAATACTGAGTCTTCTTATCCATGAACATGAAACATCTGTTAATTTATTTGTTATTCTTTAATATCTTTCATCAGAGTGTTGCAATTTTCTTCATATATATTTTGCACTTATTCTGTATATGTATTTGTGGAATTCCTAAGTATTTCATTTTGGAGGGTGCTAATGTAAATGATACTGTGTTTAAAATTTCTAATTTCAGCTGTTTAAGTTTGGTATGAATGCTTGCTTAAAATTCACAATACTGTAAGGTGAGTTTTATTATATTTTTTATACACATGAGGCCACTGAGTCTTATAGAAGCTAAGTAATTTGGTCTTGGTCACATCAATAGTTAAGCAGCAAATGGAATTTGATCCTAAAACTTTCTGGCTTCAAAGTTCTCCCCCACCTCTATGACTCACAGCCTTCAGTGATCACAGTAATCTATACACAGTTAGCACACATTTGATGGAAAATTATAAATATTGCACAAGTATAGTAATGTGGATACCTTGAGTTCCTGAATCTCTTCAGGGACAAGATTTAATATAAAATGGTTGTTGATAACATAGTTTACAGTCTCTTTATCTGTTCTTCTGCTGTCAGGTGAGTTTGCCCAAGCAAAGGTCAAGTTTGAAGTCCCCAAGCATTTTACATGCTTTGAAAAGGGAGAGACTGCAGTTATATTTTCCTAGTCCTCTTCAAATATGACCTCAGAATATAACCGTGCCACAAAATATTCCACAAAGCAGTTCATTTGGAGAATTAAAGATGGCCTTGCTTTCCCCAAACTACACTGAAATTAAGACAATTTTAATGAATTTTCAAAGGCAGAGCAAGTTATTTTTGGTAACATTACTTCTTACTTGGGACATTCAGAAAATACGTAAACTCTCAATGTTCTGTTGAAAACACGCAACAGTTACTCTGTAAATGTTCCCAACACTTTACATATATATAAAAAGGACAATTTTATTGTACTTTCTTCATGCTGCTGCCTTCTCTTCTCATTTTATTAGTGTTAAATACAATTTTCTATATTGTAGCAAATACTTGTATCCATCTATGAATAAATTTTTTTTAATTATATAGGGGAATGGTTATTGAGTTAATAATCATAAGAATTGTGTTTCCAATAAAGATCAAAAAACACAAAGGAAAGCATTACATAATGGTAATGGGTTCAATTCAATAAGAAGATCTAACTATCCTAAATATATATGCACCAAACACAAGAGCATCCAGATTCATAAAGCAAGTAGTTAGAGACCTTCAAGGAGACCACAATAATAGTGGGAGACTTCAAAACTGCACTGATATTATTAGATGAATCATCAAGGCAGAAAAGTAACAAAGATATTCAGGACCTGAACTTAGCACTGGAACAAATAGACCTACATACATCTATAGAACTCTACACCCAAATGCAACAGAATACACATCCTTACTACCACATGACACACATTCTAAAATTGATTATATAATCAGAAGTAAAACACTCCTCAGCAAATGCAAAATAAATCATAACAGACTATTGGCCACAGCACAATCAAATTAGAAATCAGGAAAATGAAATTCACTCAAAACCATACAATCACATGGAAATTGAATAATCTGTTCCTCAATGACTTTTAGGTAAATGATGAAATTAAGGAAAAAGTCAAGAATTTGTCTGAAATTAATGAGAACAAAGATACAACATACCAGAATCTCTGGGACACAGCTAAGGCAGGGTTAAGAGGAAAATGTATAGCACTAAATGCCCACAACAAAAAGTTAGAAAGATCTCAAGTTAACAACCTAACATCACAACTGAAAGAACTAGAGAACCAAGAGCAAACCATTTCCAAAACTACCAGAAGAAAAGAAATAACCAAAATCAGAGCTGAACTGAACGCGATAGAGACATGAAAAACCATTCAAAAGATCAACCAATTCAAGAATTGTTTTTTTGGAAAAAAATAAATAAAATAGACCAATAACTAGATTCATAAGAAAAAATAGATGATTCAAATAAACACAATCAGAAACGATAAGGGGGATATTACCAGTGACCCCACAGACATACAAATGACCATCAGAGAATATTACAAACACTTCTATGCATGTAAACTAGAAAGTCGAGAAGAAATGTATAAATTCTGGGACACATATACTCTCCCAAGACTGAATTAGGTAGAAAATGAATCCCTGAACAGACCAATAACAAGCTCTGAAAGTGAGGCAATAATAAATAGCCGACCAACCAAAAAGAGCCCAGGACTAGAAAGATTCACAGCTAAATTCTACCAGATGTACAAAGTAGAGCTAGTACCATTCCTACAGAAATTATTCCAAAACAATTGAGAAGGAGGGCTCCTCACTAACTCATTCTATGAGGCCAGCATTATCCTGATACCAAAACCTGGCAGAGATACAATGGAAAAGAAAGCTGCAGGCAAATATCCCTAATGAAACTTGATGCAAAAATTCTCAACAAAATACTGGTACACCTTATCCACCACGACCAAGTAGGTTTTATCTCCAGGATGCAAGGTTGGTTTAACATATGCAAATCAATAAATGTGATTCATGACATAAAGACAACTAAAGACAAAAACCACATGATTATCTCAATAGATATAGAAAACATTTTTGATAAAATTCAACATCTCTTCATGTTAAAAACTCTCAATAAACTAGGAATTGAAAATAATAAGAACCATATACAATTGACAAACAGCCAACATCATACTGAATGGACAAAAGCTGAAAGCATTCCCCTTGAAAACTAGCACAAAACAAGGATGCCATTTCTCACAACTCCTATTCAACATAGTATTGGAAGTCCTGGCCAGGGCACTCAAGCAAGAGAAAGAAACACAGAACATCCAAATAGGAAGAGGGGAAGTCAAACTACCCCAATTTGCAGATGACATGATTCTATATCTAGAAAACCTCATAGTCTCCCCTCAAAAGCATCTAAACTTGATAAGCAATTTCAGCAGTTTCAGGATACAAAATTAAGGTATAACATTTCTATTCACCAACAACAGTCAAGTCAAGAGCTAAATCAGGAATGAACTCCCATTCACAATTGCCAAAAAAGGAATAAAATACCTAGAAGTACAGCTAACAAGGGAGGTGAAAGATCTCTACAAGGAGAACTACAAAACACTGCTCAACGAAATCAGAGATAACCCAAACAAATGGAAAAGCATTCCATGCTCATGGATAAAAAGAATCAATATCATAAAAATAGACATACTATGCAAAGCAATTCATAGATTCAGTTCTATTCCTATTAAATTACCATTGACATTCTTCACAGAACTAAGAAAACTATTTTAAAATTCCTAGGGAACCAAAAAAAGAGGCTAAATAGGCAAGGCAATCTTAAGCAAAAATAATACACCTGGAGGCAACATGCTACCTGACTTCAAAATATACTAAAGGACTACAGTAACCAAAACATCATGGTACTGTTACAAGAACAGACACACAGACCAATGGAACAGAATAGAAAACCCAGAATCAACACTGCACAACTACAACTATCTGATCATTGGCAAATCTGACAAAAACAAGCAATGGGGAAAGAATTTCCTATTTAATAAGTGGTGCTGGGATAATTGGCAAACCATATGCAGAAGATTGAAACTGATACCTTCCCTTATATCTTATACAAAAATTAACTCAAGATGGATTAAGACTTAAATGTATAACCCAAAATTATAAAACTCTGGGAAGACAACATAAGCAATACCATTTAGAATACACGGGCAAAGATTTTATGACAAAGATGTCAAAAGCAATTACAAGAAAAGCAAAAATTGACAAATGGGATCTAATCAAACTAAAGAGCTTCTGCACAGCAAAGAAGCTATCAACAGAATGAACAGACAACCTACAGAATGGTAGAAAATTTTTGCAAACTACGCATCTGACAAAGGTCTAATATCCAGTGTCTATAAGGAATTTAAACACATTTCTGCATTAGCTTGATAAGGATAATGGATCCATCTATGTCCCTGTTTTTTCCCTACAAGAAATAAAAACAAGCAACTCTATGAAAAAGTGGTCGAAGTACATGAACAGACACGTTTCCAAAGAAGACACATGTGGCCAACAAACATATGAATAAAAGCTCAATGTCATTTATCATTAGAGAAATGCAAATCAAAACCACAATAAGATACCATCTAACACCAGTCAGAATAATTATTACTAAAAAGTCAAAACATAACATGCTGGAGAGGTTGTAGAGAAAAAGGAAGACTTATACAGTGTTGGTGGGGGTGTAAATTAGTTCAACCATTGTGGAAGACAGTGCGGCAATTCCTTAAAGACCTAAATGAAGAAATACCATTCAACCCAGAAATCCCATTACTGGTTATATACCCAAAGGAATATAAATCATTTTATTATAAAGACACATGCATGTGCTTATTCATTGCAACACTATTCACAATAGCACAGACATAGAATCAATGTAATTGCCCATCAACGGTAGGCTGGATAAAGAAAATGTGGTACATATACACCATGCAATACTATGCAGCTATAAGAAAGAACCCAAATAGTGTCTCTCGCAGGGACATAGATGGAGCTGGAGATCATTATTTTTAGCAAGCTAATGCACAAATAGAAAACCAAATACCAAATGTCCTCACTTATAAGTGGGAGCTAAATGATGAGAACACATGGACACATAAAGGGGAACAACATATACTGGAGCATATTGGATGGTGAAGGTGAGGGAGGGAGGGAATCAGGAAAAGTAACTAATAGGTACTGGGCTTAATACCTGGGTGATAAAATAATCTGTACAACAAACCCTCATGACACAAGTTTCCTATGTAACAAACCTGCACGTGTACCCCTGAACTTAAAATAAAAAGTAAAAATTAAATAAATAAATAAAAGAGCACAGTTGAGAATTCACAAATAAACTGAAGCGTTTTCTCTTTTAAGAAAGTCAACAAAAAATATATTAAAAAGAGCAAGTATGTCAGAACAAGACATCTAATCTGTAGAGAAAATAATTCTCAGAAGCAGATATTATCATAGAAATGAGTACCATTAAACTACTGCAAGTAACTTACTGATTTTGAACTAAATCGTTCTGTTTTCAGTAGCATGAGAGACAGATATGAATTAAACACTAAGGAAAAACAGAAATGAGTGACATAAAGGGCATTTTATATGTATACAAATGTATGAAATGTATATATGTTTATCTCTTTGTATATAGAGAGAAAGAAGATAGAATAGAGAGTAAGAGAGAGAATAGAAGACAATGAAGGGAATTCTCATGAGTTTACTCTAAATAAAATATATTTATTTCACAGAGTTCTTGCTATGAAAACCAATGTGTAAGAAGCAGGAACATTGTGTGCTGGTAACTGGTGAAAAAAGTCAATGATCGCTACAAATGAAGACTTAAGAAGGAAATTTTTCAAGTTTAAGACATAAGGAAGCTTTTGATCAAACAATCCATGATCCTCTTTTAAAAACTATATAAATAACATCTAGTATTTTAAAAAAGGGCAAAGAGCAGATACTTGTTTTATTCCTATATTAATAGTAAAAGAGAGGGTAACAAACTGGAGGTTACTAAGTATTGAAGTGATAGTCAATATTACAACTAAAAATCGGGAAAAATCAGAAATGGACTCATCACAGGGTTTTAAATAATTGCCTACTATTTTGGGGAACCAATAAATGTACACATAGAATTATTTTATTGTACATTACCTTAAAAATTAAATAAAAGCAGGGCTTACAGTAAACTATTAGAAATAGCGAGCTATTCTATGTTTATAATATTTCTGTTTTTATTATAACCAGTGTTACAAAGAACATTTGTAAAGTCATATTTGCCTGCTTGCCTATTGCCTTAGGAGAAAACATGAGGAATTACATTGCTTGGTTAAAGGAATTATATTGCTTGGTTGAAGTTAATTATTTAACATAAACTGGCATAAAGATTGATAAAAAATAATTGAAATCATGGTTTTGTCTTTCTTGGTGTAGAATCATGATATAGAAATTTAAATTGAATACAAACACTTTACATTTTCTTCAGAGAAGGGTTAAGCTCATTTAACAGGTTGTCGACAAATCCTAAGACACTTGGCTTTTTGAGCTTACTTGCTTTTATGTGGAAAGTCCAAATTTGAAAATTTCCACTAGATTTTATGACATTCTGTTACACTCTTTCTAATTTAGTCATTTTGCCTTACAATCAGCCATTACGTCCCTTGGGGAAATGTAAAATTTTAAGAGACATTAAACTCAAATAACTTCCCTGCCTATCAGAGAAATGACAAGGAAATACTGTTACACATCATGTCATTTTATGACACTTGTGATTAAGAGTTTATATATATACTGCTAAAGAACTGAATGTACTGAATGGATGTATTTGGATATTCCCAAATTTTAGAAGGAAAAAAATCATAGTAAAATAAACTATATGGTGAAAATAAAGTTGTAGTTGGTATCAACTTTAAAAAGCTGTGCTTCTAGTGTTGATAGAACTCTTCAAACTTTAGGATATACTTACATAGAATACTTTTATGATTGTAGATAAGATACCAAGATATCCCACAGTAGATTATTTAAACCAAAATGGGATCAGTTTATAAATCTTGCAGTACTGGTTTGAAATCCGGACATTACAGACAACAGAGGACAGAAGGGGAATAATACGAGCAAAAATAATAAAATAAAATATGTGAAACATTGTTGGTACATATTAACTTATTCTGTATAATTTTTCTCTTCACAGTACCATTTTCTTTGTGTCTGCAAGTACCCAATGCGCTAACTATGCTCTAAGTCACTTCCTGAGTCAAATCCCCTGTCCCCTGTAATTTAAAATTGCCCACCTCACCCCTCCTCCAAATTTGGAAACTACATCTCTCAGAACAGCCAACCTCATTTACATATTTGATACAAGTTAACTTCACCTAACTAATTTAATGTTTGTCTAACTTGGCTGATGATAATAATAATCTGGGTTATACATTAAATACTAAAATCTTTAGAAAATCCCAAGTCTCATTCAAGACCAGTTGATTGGTCTATTTGAATTACCCATCTCAACCAGTGTATGTGTGAGTGATGTGTTTATGTGTATATGTGTGTGTATATCTATAGATCTGTAATGTTATGTGTACTACTAATAATGTGCTTTTACTTATACCACACAAGCATACATTGTAATATATATTTACATGCAACATAGTATACGTTGTAACAGTATATCATGTAAATAAACATTTTATGGCAAGCTATAAAGTGCGCTTACTAAGTGAAGGACATTTAAATTATTTCATATAATTAAAATGTATTATGAATAACACTGACAAGCTACTTTTTTTTTGAGACAGGGTCTCACTCACTCTGTCACCCCGGCTGGAGTGCAGTGGTGTGATCACTGCACCTCAACCTCCTGTGCCCAAGCAATCATCCCGCCTCAGCTTCCCAAGTAGCTAGGACTACAGGTGTGCACCACTGAACGTCTTTATAAATAAATATCCCTTTCCCTTTATGACTTTTGCTTTGCATAGTCTTTTATCTAAAAACAATAGAAAAAGGTTTTTACACGTTTTTTGAAATTCTGACACTGTATCTGCTTTTCATATTTAGAAAGGTGCATCGTTTAGATAAAATGAGTTGACTTGTTGGGGGAGAAAATCATCCGGCAGATGTGGATACAGGAAAGGTCCCGGAAATTGGAGATTGGAGTTTTCAACACGTAGAGAAAGGAAGATCTAAAGAGCAAAGACAAAGATCAGGACAGAGCTATCCTGGACCTCAAATTGTTCAATAATGCTTAAAATAATAAAAAAGAAATAAGGAAAGACTCAAAGGCAGATAGGTGCAAACCCATGAGATAAATACACACAGCAATTTTTTTTTCTTTTTTTCTTTTTTTTTTTTTTTTTTTTTTTGAGACGGAGTCTTGCTCAGTCGCCCAAGCTGGAGTGCGGTGGCGCAATCTCGGCTCACTGCAAGCTCCGCCTTCCGGGTTCCCGCCATTCTCCTGCCTCAGCCTTCCGAGTTGCTGGGACTACAGGCGCCCGCCACCGCGCCCGACTAATTTTTTGTATTTTTAGTAGAGACGGGGTTTCACCATGCTAGCCAGGATGGTCTCAGTGTCCTGACCTCGTGATTCGCCTATCTCGGCCTCCCAAAGTGCTGGGATTATAGGCATGAGCCACTGTGCCCAGTAGAGAAAAAGTTTTTCTTTGCAAGGCAATTCATTAAAGAAAAATATAGAGATACAGATAGTCTGTAAACATGCAAAAATCGTTCAAAGGAATGCACCTTAAATTCACATTGAGACTTTTTTTTTTTTTTTAACCTCAGTTTGGCTAATTTAAGAAAAGAAAAAGCACCTAGTACCTAGTGAAGTTTGAGTACCCTAGGAGGCAAAATTATGCACCCAGATAAAGTGTGAAATAATGCAATGTTAGTAGGCCAAAGGAACATTTGGAAGTATAAACTAAATTGTCCTAAAAATATCCATTATCTCACTGACCAATCTCAATTACGGAAAACACTTGAAATACATGTTACAGTATTCCTGTTTTAGGAATAATCAAGCTATGTGACGACATTCACTTTTGAACATGCTAATTTAGAATTTGTAAAACCTAAAATTATATTACTAATAGCTAAAATTGTATTACTACGGTCAAATGATCTTTTGGTTAAATACATTGTGAAACTTCTGTAATGTCATACCATGCAATAATTAAATTTAGTCTAATTTAAGATGCTGTAAGACTTTGGGAAAGAAAAACTTTTTCTCCTGTTAGTGGTAGTGTAAAAGTCTTTTAGCTATTAAGATGATCAACAGTTTATGTGGAAGATGTGCTATAATGTAGCCCAACATTATCATATTTTTATTTTGATATGGACATATACTTTCTTTTTTATGTTTATGCTATCCAAACTTCTAATATTTTTCCTTAGGCTTTTTGTCACTCCTTGAGTATTTAAAAAGGCTGTTTGTTGTTCATATGAGATGTGTTCATCCTCCAAGTGTTGACAAATGGTTCCTCCTAATGTTGTTATTATTTAATTCTTACTTTATTAATATATGTTTAATACATCTAAGACTTATTTGGATAAGTGGTGTAATATGACCATATAGCTATATCATTTTCCAAATTGCTAAATCAGTAGTCCAAATAATGTTTATTACAAAAGACTCCCTCTTCTTCACTGATTTTTTAAGTACCCCAAATTATACATAACATTTTAATGCATTATATTAGCATTTTACTATTTTTATGCCAGCATCTCACTGTTAAAATTATCTTAATGTTCCTTTCTCCAACAATAATAGAAGAAGGGAAACATAGTGGAAGAAACTTAGAAGTTACATATATAGAAAAAAAAGGTTGGTGTTCTGGTAAATATTAGCATATGATTGCAGGAGGAGGGAGTTTCCATGATCAAATGACATTAAGGAGTGTACACTAAATGAATACAAAATTCTACTTTGGTATTTCTGGAGAACGTAATGTGGTTTATCACTTTTAAATAATTAATGTGTTGTGTTACATTAATCAATTACCTAATATAACATTTCTTAGATTCCTTAAATGAATATATTTGGTTGTTTTGGATTATTTTGAATAATCTGTTACACTAAATTGGCTAGTATGGTATTTAGGATTTTATCTCTTTTGTAAGTAAAATTGGCATGTAGTTGCCCTTATTGTCTATCATTTAGTAGAGGAGCCATGCCATCTTATTAAAATAAATTTGAGATGTCTTCAGTCTTTGTATACTTAGTAGATACAGCATAGAAACTAATAAATTGATATTTTGAACTTACTTTTTAGTCTGCTATCTCTTCCATTTCTTATTTACCCTAAGTTTCCTTTTAGAAATCTAAATTTGTATAGGAAGATAATAATATTTTCATCTTTTTAAAATTTTTTTAAATCACTATGCTTTAAAGCAATGAGCAAACAGTTCATAAGAAAGCTATCTAGGCCAGGTGCAGTGGCTCACGCCTGTAATCCCAGCACTTTGGTAGGCCAAGGTGGGTGGATCATGAGGTCAGGAGTTCAAGACCACCCTGTCCAATATGGTGAACCCTGTCTCTACTAAAAATACAAAAATTAGCCAGGCGTGGTGGTGGGGGCACCTGTAATCCCAGCTACTCGGGAGACTGAGGCAAGAAAATCACTTGAACCTGAGAGGCGGAGGTTGCAGTGAGCCGAGATCATGCCACTGCACTCTAGACAGTAAGACTCCATGTCAAAAACAAAACAAAACAAAACAAAAAAGAACAAAACAAACGAACAAAAAAAAATGGAAAGGAACAAAGCTAATTAATATGGGGTAGTTCTTTGTATTTGGCTTATGCTTTTAATAAGAATGGCTCTATTCTCTCATTATTAACATAATAATTAAGTACTTAAATAAATACTATTTACAGGTGAATTAAAAGTACACAGTAATGCATTAGATGCTCTTAATTGATCAAGGGCTATACTATTTTACCTATAGTTCATCAAGGATATTTAAAATCCTTGAACTACACCAGCATATATTGATATTTCAATTTCTCTAGCATACATTTTAAGGGAAGCTTCCCTGGAGCCAAAGTACATGGTTTTAAATCCTAGCTGCACCACTTTGTCACTTGTGTGACCTTGTGTAGTTTGCTTACCCTCTTTTTGTCATTATTTGCATGTCTGAAAACAGAATGATCATAAAAGTACCTACCTCACAGAATTGTTGTGAGAATTAAGGTTTTATATATACACTATATAATATATATTGTATATTATATATTTTATTATATAAAAAATATAGTATATATACAATATGTATATTTTTATTGTATTTTATTTCACTTTAAGTTCTAGGATACATGTGCTGAACATGCAGGTTTGTTACATAAGTATAAAAGTGCCATGGTGGTTTGCTGCACCTATCGATCTGTCATCTAAGCACTTAAAACCATACCTGTCCCATAGGAAGTACTAAATGTGTTTATTATTTTACTCTGAGATGTATTAAAGTGACTGATTTTATTTTCTAATAGTAAATTCTTATAGAAACATATCTGTATATGTAAACCAATAGATATTTTATGTATCTTAGTACTCACCTTCGGTTGTTTTTTTTTTTTCAGTAGAGATGGGGTTTCACCATGTTAACCAGGTTGGTCTTGAACTCCATACCTCAAGTGATCTGCCCACCTCAGCCTCCCAAAGCTGTGAGATTACAGGCATGAGCCACCACCCCCAGCCTCACCTTCCTTATATTGTTTTCCTTAATATGGTTGGACTAATATTTTATTTATAGGCTATGGCAAGTTTTGACTGTGTATACTACTTCATGGGTCTATATGGTAGGTCCTGTGGTCCAAATTTGTAGAATCCAATTTGTGTAGTTTTTCATTGCTGCCACAACAAATGACTGTAAACTTATTGACTTAAAAAACAGAAATTTATTATCTAAAAAGTTTTGCAGTTCAGTATTCTGACATGAGTCACACTGAACCAAAATGAAGGTGTCAACAGGGCTGTCTTCTTTTCCAGAGGTTCAAGGGAAGAATCCGTTTTTCTGACATTTTCAGTTTCTAGAAGCTGCCTCTCTTTCTTGGTTTGTAGTCTCTGTTATTCCTCCTTAGTGACAATTCTGTCATCACATATCTTTCACTGACTACAGCCAAGAAAGGTTCTTCATTTTAAGGATTCATGTAATTAGGTTGAACTCACATGGATAATCCAAGTTAATTCCTCTAGCTCAAGGTCCATAATCTGAATCACATCTGCAAAGTTCTTTTTTGTTATTTACATATAAGATTACAGATTCTCAAGATGAAGAGATGGACATCTTAGATTATTAATTCTGCCTTTAATTGTACATGGTATTTTAAGCATCTCCTTACCTATCAAAACTGTACTCCTCACTTAAAATCTCTTGATACCTCGTTTACTAATGCTTAGCTGATTCTCTCACTCATACCCTCTAAAATTCTTCCAAAGATCTCCTCACTTAAAATTTCTTGATACCTCATTTACTAATGCTTAGCTGATTCTCTCACTCATACCCTCTAAAATTCTTCCAAAGATTTTGTAACTACCTTGTTTAGTTGTTGCAGTTATTATATACAGACTTCTCAGATGACTTCACTATGGCTCCTCTGTTTCAAAGACATTTCAGGGGGCACCTTTCAATTATTTCCTAGATACAGACATTAAACAGAAAAAAACATTTCAATGTACTTTCTTATATTTTCCCTCTCCCCTGGCAGTTAAATTATTTCATATCTAAATCATTCTTCTTCACCCAGTAACAATTAAAATGTCTCCCTCTTTCCTCCCTGTATTGATCTGCTTGGGTTGCCATAAGAAAATTCCTTAGACTGGGTGGCTTAAACAACATAGATTTATTTCTCACAGTTTTGGAGGCTGATAAGTTCAAGACCAAGCTGCCAGCAAGGTATGTTTCACTCTGAGGGTTTTTCCCTTAGTTAGTAGATAGTCACAATTTTTCTATGTGCTCATATGACCTTTTCTATGTGCATTCAGAGAGATCTCTGGTGTCATATAGAAAATAAAGTTTTGCAATATCAATAAAAGTCAACAAATATAAAAAGCAATAGGCTTACAACAACAGCTCTCTAATTTTGGAATATGGAAAAACAATAGGTGATGGAAATAAAATAAATGTTATACTATAATGATATCTTCATTAGGACAAGAATCTCTTCAGCTCCCTCTTGTATCCTTATAATCTGTTCATATGATAGCATTAATAAAGCCTGTTTAAAATGATTACAAAGATAAATATATAGAATATATGTGGAAATAACAATACACCAGGAAAATAAGAACAGGAAGTATTTTTATAAATAATCATATAGAATTTCTAGAAATAAAAATATGGGGATAGAAATTAAAAACTCATTTTATGTGCTAGAAATCAGATTAGACACAGCTGAAAAGAGAATTTGTTAAGTGGAAGATACTTTTGAAGAAATTACCCAGTATAAAGAAAAAAATAAAAAATGTAAAACATGGAAGAGTCATGGATGATAAAATAAGAAAATCTAATACATGTCCAACAGAAATCCAATATGTCTAAAAGTATAAAGGGAAAATACAGAGAATGTTGGGAGGCAATGCTTAACAGGTGAGAATTTACTAAAGTATTTGAAAGAGTTGAATACTCAGATTCAAGTCGTACAAGTGACCCTTATGCAACATGGGTTTGAACCATGTGGATTCATCTATACATGAATCTTCTTTGCCCTTCTCCATACCTGAGATGACAATTATATTTTACAAATGATTTTTAAATAACATTTTCTTTTCTCTAGCTTACTTTATTATAGGAATACAGTATATAGTACCTATAACATCCAAAATACGTGTTAATTGTTCATGGTATCTGCAAGGCTTCTAGGTCAACAGTAAGCTACTAGTAGTTCAGTTTTGGAGGAGTCAAAAGTTACATAGATTTTCAACTGTGTAGAGGGTTGGCACTCCTAATCCTAATGTTGTTCAAAGATCAACTGTATAATATGTCTTAAGTAACTTGCTTTATTTTTTCATTGCTTTCCACTGTTTTTGGAATTCAGACTGAATACCGTTATTTAATTTATTTAAAATCTCCATCAGTCAGACTGGTAAGTATACTATCCTAGTGGCAAATTAGTAAATATTGAGGCTTTTATTCTGGCACCATTTTATTTTGTTTTCATACTGGTCCTATGCAAAGCTATGGGGTTATTGTGGGGTAGGGGGCAGGTGTGAAAAGGCCATTCTATTGATTAATGAAGTTTTATTTCAGAATTTGTTTTTCCACATTGGAAATCAAGCTTAACGTGTATTTAATAAGCAAGCAGAGTACATTTGAAAACAGAGGGTGTAGTCTAAAAGAGACCAAAAACAAACCAAAGAAAATTGCTGAAGGAAATCTTCAACTCTAGATGGAGTTCAAAACAAGATAAAGTGAAACAGAATTTATGTGACCAATATAGTAGCAACTATCAGAGCCTAAATACAGTTATCAGGGCAATATTGCACATTTAAATTGCTGGTTTCATACTGGTAATTTAAGGTGTGTCTCAGCCCCCTAGAAAACACTACAGTTTCTAACACTTAACCTAGTTTATAATGTCTTCTCATTGTGTTTACATATGATAATAACATAATTAGATACAGAATTGCTAAACATTTCCCCACAAGTAGTATTTGTATTTTTGTCTAAATAAATTTAGTTACAAAGAAAAGGCCAATGGCATCATATATTTGGTTTTTTATGTCATCTTTATTTTTATTTTCAGTAGGTGTGTATAATTTTTCAGTCTTTAAATATAAGAAATGAAAGTAATGAATATGTCTCCATAGAGTATATTTATATCAATTTTACATAAAACAATATCTACTTTTTAATCTTTAGACTAAGTATTCAAATGCAAATATGTATGCTTTTTGTTTTGCTTTAGAAATAATTTTATGCAAAATTCATGCAAATCAAAATATATAATGTTCATATGAAATATAGAGAATGATACTGAGCTAAATACTCATGCAACAAACTCCTTGTCCAAGAATTATAACAGTAATAGTACATTGGAAGACATTGTAATAAAATTGCATTCCTTGAGAAAATCACTTTTCTGATTATAGTATTCATAATTAATTTGCCTTTAAACATTTAAACATATGGATGCATTTCTAAATGAATATGGTTTATTTTTGCATAGTTTTTAACTTTATATGAATGGAAACATTATAAGTTCAGTATGCTGCTATCTACTATTTTTACTAAATCTTATATTTGTAGTAGTTATATTAGTTTGTTTTCACATTGCTATGAAGAAACACCAGAAACTGGGTAATTTATAAGGAAAAAGGTTTAATTGACTCACAGTTCCACATGGCTGGGAAGGCCTCAGGAAATCTGCAATCATGGCAGAAGCTACCTCTTCACAGGGAAGCAGGAGAGAGAATGAGTGCCAAGCAAAGCAGGAAACCCCTTATAAAACCATAAGATCGTGTGAGAACTCACTATCATGAAAACAGCATGGGGGAAACAACCCCCATAATTCAATTATCTCCACCTGGGCCTATCCTTGATGCAAGGTGATTCTTACAATTCAAGGTGGGATTTGTGTGGTGACACAGAGCCAAACCACATTATTTCCCCACTGGCCTTTACCAAATCTCAAGTCCTTACATTTCAAAATGTCCTTACATTCCCTTCCAACAGTCCCCCAAAGTCTTCACCCATTTCAGCAATAACCCAAAAGTCCAAGTCCAAAATCTCATCTGAGACAAGGCAAGTCTCTTTCACCTGTGAGCCTGTAAAACCAAAAGCAAGTTAGTTACTTCCTAGATACAATGGGGGTACAGGCACTTGGGTAAATACACCCATTCCAAATGGGAGAAATTGGCCAAACCTAAGGTCCTACAGGTCCATGCAAGTCTGAGATCCAATAGGGCAGTAATTAAACTTTAAAGTTCCAAAATGATCTCCTCTGACTCCATGTCTTACAACCAGGTCACACTGATTGAAGGGATAGGCTCCCACAGACTTGGACAGCTCCACCCATGTGGCTTTGCAGGTTACAACCCCACTCCCAGCAGCTGCTTTCACAGGCTGGTGTTGAGTGCTTGTGACTTTACCAGGCACCCAGTACAAGCTGTCAATGGATCTACCATTCTGGGGTGTGGAGGATGATGGCCCTTTTCTCACAGCTCCACTAGGCATAGCCCAAATGAGGACTCTGTATCGGGTCTCCAATCTCACATTTCCATTCCACTCTGATGTAGCAGAGGTTCTTCATGAGGGCTGCATCCTGCAGCAGACTTCTGCATGGACATCCAGGCCTTTCCGTACGTCCTCTGAATTCTAGATGGAGATTCCCAAACCTAGATTCTTGACTTCTGTGCACCCACAACCCTGACACTAGGTGTGAGTCACCAAGTATCGAGGCTTGCATTCTCTGTTCTCTGAAGAGTAATGGCCCAAGTTGTACCTTGACCCCTTTTAGCATGGCTGAAGCTGAAGCAGCTGTACTGAAAGGCACCATGTCTCAAGGCTGCACAGAGCAGAGGGGCCCTGGACCCAGCCCAGGATACCATGTTTCCCTCCTAGGCCTAAGAGCCTGTGATGGGAGGGACTGCTGTGAAGGTCTCTGACATTCCCTGAAGATATAATCTCCATTGTCTTGGTGACTACCATTCAGTTCCTTGTTGCTTATGCAAATTTCTGCAGTCTGCTTTAATTTCTCCTCAGAAAATGGTTTTTTTTTTTTCTATTGCATCATCAGGCTGAAAATTTTCCAAACTTTTATGCTCTGCTTCCCTTTTAAACATAAATTCCAATTCCAAACCATATCTTTGTGAATGCTAAAACTGAATGCTTTTAAGAGAACCGAAGTCACCTTTTGAATGCTTTACTGCTTAGAAATTCCTTCCACCAGATACCCTAAATCATCTCTCTCAAGTCCAAAGTTTCACTGATATCTAGGGCAGAAGTAAAAAGCCACCAGTTTCTTTGCTAAAGCATAGCAAGAGTCATCTTTACTCCAGTTCCCTACAAGTTTATCATCGCCATCTGAGATCACCTCAAGCTGGACTTCATGGTGCATATTACCATCAGCATTTTAGTCAAAGCTAATCATCTTGTCTCTAGGAAGTTCCAGTCTTTCCCACCAATTTCTGTCTTTTAAGCCCTCCAAGTCTCTAGGAAGTTCCAAACTTTCCCACATTTTTCTGTCTTCTTCTGAGACCTCAAAACTATTCTAACCTCTGCCTGTTATCCAGTTCCTAAATCATTTCCATATTTTCAGGTATATTTATAACAGCACCCCACTCTGGGGTACGAATTTACTGTATTAGTTCATTTTTACACTGCTGTGGAGAAACACAGAGACTGAGTAATTTATAAGAGAAAGAGGTTTAATTGACTCATTTTCCACATGACTGAGGAGGCCTCAGGAAACTTACAATTACAGCAGAAAGCACCTCTTCACAGGGTGACAGGAGAGAGAGTGAGTGCTGAGCAAAGTGGGAAGTCCCTGATGTAAGTATCATATCTTGTGAGAACTCACTCACTATCATGACAAAGGTATGGGGGAGACTGCCCCCATGATTCTATTATCTCCACCTGGTCAGGCCCTTGACAAGTGGCATTATTAAAATTCAAGGTGAGATTTGGGTGGGGACACAGAGCCAAACCATATCAGTAGTCTTCCATTTAGAGTTGCATCTCTGTATCTGCATGATGTCTTTTCACTATATACATATATTTTCATTTATTTCTGCATTCAAATGTTGACCAAATTTTTGTGTTTGTTGTTATAAACAATATTTCTAATAACATTCTTTCATATAGCTCCCTATGTAGCATGCAAAGTTCCACTAGGACATGTATCTAGAATTTTGAGCATCTTTTCGTGTTTTTTAACTGTTTATGTTTCCTTTTGTGTTAAATGCCTATTAATGTCTTTTCTCTTTTGTGATTATGTTGGGATTTTTTCCTAACTGATTCTTAAACAATTATGTAATACTTTTTGCCTAAGTCTTTTCTGATTGATATTAACATGGCTCTAAAGATTTCTTTCATATATTCATGTAATGTATATATATACACACAATATATTATGTTGTGTGTGTGTATATATGTATATATACTTACAAAACTATTATTTTAGCAATTTGTATTGTTTTCAGTAGTCTACCTAGACCATATTTACAAATAATGACAGTTTTTATATTTTCTACACATTTGTACTATTTATTTTTATTTTTGTTTTTGTGTTACTATGTTGATGTCAAAATGCGATAAAATAAAGAATAGAAATGGGTAAATATGAGTATTCTTGTCTTATTTCTATTTAATAGAAATAAATTTAACATTTCAACATTGCTCTACTATTTGATACAGGATTTTGATGCCTATCTTTTTCAGATTAAATAATTTCTCTTCTTTCCCTATTTTTCTAATAGGTGGTTTTTGTTTTGCTCATTTAACATAAGTTGGTATTTACTTTGTCCAAATGTTTTCCTCTGTATCTTTTATTTATTAAGTTCTTCCTTTGCTTTTAAAATTGTTCAGATAGAGAATTAAGTTGATGACTTTTCTAATGCTAAATCTATTTGCATTTCTGGGACAAATCCTACATGGTTTCCACATTTTATACTTTGATGGATTTAATTTGCTCATCTTTATTGGTTTTTGCATCTGGGATCATGATCGATATTGGTCTGTGATTTTTCTTTCTTATATGTTTCTTGTTTGATTTGGGTTTTAATATTGTATCAGTCACACACATATTTGCATGTGTGTTTGTTTTGGGAAGTGCCCTTTCTTGTATTGTCTTCACAATTATTTGTTTCTTTTTGCTATTAACTACATTTGGTATTATTTAATTATTATTTGGTTGAGCCACCCTGTAAAACTTTCTAGCTTTCTTTATGTGCTGATTTCAATTACTATTTTAATATCTTTAGGAGTTATAGGACCATATAGGTATTCTATGTCTTCTTGAAGCTCAATTAGAATGCTAAATTTTGCTGAGAATATGACAAATCAGTCTGCATTTTTAAATTTCTAATTCACTGGCATAAATCTTGTTCATAATATTTTTTAATATTATCTAAATCTTTACTGTATTTACTCCTGCTTTCTTAATTGGAAATTTACTTACTTGAGTCTACATTCTTTTTATTTTAAAACATCTTGCTGAAGATTAACAATTTTGTTAGTCTATTCAAACAACATATGCTGGCTTTTTTATCATGCTAAATGTGTTGTTTCTTAATCAATTTTATTTTATTATTTTCTAGTCATAATTTTTTTTTAATTCTTCTATTTAGGATTGTTTGTTCTGTTCTCATTATTGCAATTTGATTGCATAACTTATTTATGTTTGCCCTATCATAATATAAGTGTCTTAAGGCTACAAATTTTTTACTATTAACTTCAGCTATATCCACTAATTATTTACATATGAATTTTTCATTGATTTTTAAATGTTGTCTAATTTTATTTCAGATAATAGATTCTTGAGATGTTCTTTTTAAGACCACTTTTATTTCTTTTAAAATATATCCTTTAAGTTAACTTGGATTTGAATATTATTCAGTTTATTTCTGGACATGAAGAAAAGGAAATACATTATCCTAAGAAAGATGAAGAACCCTGGAGGAACAGAATACTTGGAAGAGTACTAGTTCAAAGTCAGATATTGTGACTTGAAGTATCAGAATCCTAGACAAGTGGAAATGTAAAGAAGGCAGATAGAACTCAGAGGGAAATAGGGCCCAAAATGTAAGTTTAAAAGCTGTTGGCAGAGAGATTTATTTAAAACCGCCAGGAACTGATATGATCTTCTGGGGAGAGAGTGAATGATTAGAACATAAGAGGGCCCAGGACCACAGCCTAAATAATCCCAGCATCTAGACATCAGGACATTTCAAGTGATAAAGTGGAGGTAGCTTAATTGGTAAGGTGAAGAAGCATACTTGTTAAGCAGTAGAGAAATAATTTGATAGCTGAAGGGGGACATTGGTCAAAATTTTTGTTTTGCTTGTTTTTCAAGGAGGAAAGTACCAGAGCATGTTTGAAGGTTGATAAAAATAATTCTGGAGAAAGAGAATAGATGAAGACAAAAAAAATGAGGAAAAATCTAGAGAAGTAAAAATGCAAGGGTACCTAAAATAAAAAGCCTGATAATAGCAGATGTTGTCAAGGAGGTGAGACAACCAGAATTTTAGTTTAATGTTGGTGGGAATATAAAGAAGAGCATTAATTTTGTTTAAAAAAAACCCATCAGTTTCTTATAAAAGTAGACATATCTACTCTATTATCAGCAATTTCACTCAGATATTTTTCCAAAGGAAATATAATCATATGTCCAGAAAAATAATGTTCAAGGGGGGTGAGGGATAAAAGACTACATATTTGGCAGAGTGTACACTGCTTAGGTAACAGATGTACTACGATCTCAGAAATTACCACTAACAAACTTACCCACTTAAGAAAAGTCACCTGTACTCCCAAACTATTGAAACTAAATTCATAAATAACAAAGAATGTTCATAGAAGTTTTATTTATAATACCTAAAATCTAGAAAAAGTCCAAGTGCCCATCAATATAAGAATAGATAAACAAACTTCAGTGCATTCAGAGGATACTATTCAGCCATAAAAAGAAACAAACTACTTCACCCACAAAGGAGTACCTACTGTATTATTCCATTTACATGAAGTTCTAAAACAAGCAAAACTAATCTGTATTGAAGAAACAGAATAGTAGTTGCCTCTCTTAGGGTGGAAATTGAATATTGATTAGAAACAGGATGAGGGAATTTTCTGGGATACGGGTAGCGACCTATATCTTGATAGGGGATTGGGTTATACAAATGTATGCATTCATCATAACTCAACAAATATATATTTCTTGTGTATGTAAAATGTAGTTCAAGAGAAAAAAATGTGGTAAACATATATTAACCTTTAGTTAATGATAAGTATGCTGATGTATTTAGGGAAAATGTGATGTCTCCAATTTCTTAGAAATGCATTAAAAATTATAAGTTGGATTGGTGGGTAGATAACTGGATATGTGATGAAATGTTTATAGCAAAATATCAATGGTAGAATTTAGGTAGTGGCCACATAGATGTTCACCTTGAATCTGTTTGAAATTTTGTATCACAAAATATGGGGAAAATAGGCAGTAAGGAGATAGTGTCTGGAGAATTTTCCTTGGACGGTTTTTTGGTTTGTTTGTTTGTTTGTTTTTGTTTTTAATGCCACTGCAATGGTTTGGATGGGAAAAAAAAGATTCAGAGAAGTGTTGATCCTGAAATAAACCAACACTGACTGAAAAAGAAGAAATGGACATAATTAAGTCACTTATGTAGGATAAAACTTTTCACAAAACTCAGTGGCAAAATTATAAGAAATTTCTGCACATTTTTTATTACCCAACTTTTCATCAGTTTGTAAGATTCTTAAGGGCGTAGCCAACATTTATTTCACTCTGTACACTTGACCTGTGGTTACCAGGCAATGATATTTCAATTAATCAAGTGCTCATCTTCTTCTTCTATCATATTCCTGAACCATGCAAATGGCCAAAAATCATGACCTTGTAACTGCATACAGCATCTTCTTTTCCATGTCTTTCAGTGAATTTAAAAATATTCTTCACTTTAAGAATCTTTTCTTTTGCTCTCTAAATGTTTTGGAGTCAAATGCATCTTCATTTCCTTTTTTGCATGTCCCCCTGACAGCTGATGCAAGCTGACAGAAGATGAGAAGTGTTTAAAGTGTGGCAGCAGGGCTCAGTTCACATAAAGCAATCATCCTCTCCTCCGACACAGTCTTGATCATTCTGAACTGTGCTGGTTACACAAGTCCAATCTCACTATAGTACCTCATACAGGATTTGAATTTCCCTTAGAGGGGCATGCCCTCATTCATTTGTTTGCGTGTTTGCATTTTCTGTGGCAAGCAAGGATGAAAAACAAATGAAAGGTGAGGGTCATCTCTAATGGAGAAATGCTGGTGTAGGCTAACCTGAAATGTGGTGTTCCGGGCATCAGAGCAAACCTAAGCATCCTTTATGAAAAAGGAAAACACCACACAGAAGAAGCACTGCCATCCTTAAAATGTTCCCTAAACTCAGTGTGCCCTTTATGGGCACACTATATAAACTGGACCAAGAAATCAAAAGTACAATAAATCTTTTGGTTTTCTTTTTTAAATGACAGAAAGTTTCAGTAATGTTCTACTATCCAGGTTGAGGAAAAAAGTAAAAGCAAAATGAGTTGAAAAGTGATATATACATTCAAAATTTAATTTTTTTTTCCAGTTCAGCAATGTTAGATGTCATAGGTAACACAGGGAATACTTATTTAAGTTGTTCATATACTCTCAGAAGGAATCAAGATTAAAATGAGGAGGTGCACGTAATAGCATAAAAAGGAGCAAAATCTCAAGCTTTTTTCTAGGTGAAAGATTAGTCATTTAAGTCCTTTGAATCCAGAAAGCAAACAGCAACTGCTATATTTGCTTGCTTTAGAAACATGCTTGTTAAAAATAGTCCTCTAGACATTTCTACTCTGTTAAATATCTAACATA
The DNA here is from genome assembly GCF_047675955.1 of Chlorocebus sabaeus. NCBI lineage: Eukaryota > Metazoa > Chordata > Mammalia > Primates > Cercopithecidae > Chlorocebus > Chlorocebus sabaeus. The sequence goes on from NC_132913.1 coordinate 43,030,730, forward strand.
CACTTTTTTAAAAAACCACCCTTTTCTCATCAAAAATAAGGAACTTTGAAGTACACTTGATGTGATCAAACATGAGTGGACATATAAACTCTGGTTTAAGTAGCATGACACATCCAGGCATTTTAAAATATGTTTAGAAATTTTAGTACACCTTATATTGAGGAGTTTTGTTTTTATCTTCGATATTGTTAGTGCTGTTCCTGAGTAGGTTAGTATATGCTTTAAATATCAAACATAAAACACATGAGAAAACATTTTTATTTCAAATTCTGATTCTTTTCTTCCACATTCTCGTTGTTACTGGTATTAGACACGTAGACATGTAGAAAGATAAGGGACAAGACACAGATAACGCAAACAAAAATTGAACAAAACACAGGAAGATGACATTTACAATGCAGCTGACAAAGCCAGTCACTTCACTTTAAATAATGTGGCAGGCTGCAAAACTATAGTAATTACTAGAATTTCATTTTCATTAACTAATAAACCAAGGAAAACAATTTAAGTATCTGAATGTCATTTTTCAAATGAAAATAAACTGTAAACATTTGAATAACATCACAGCAGGGATAATATACCTAAGGAAATCTATTGAAATATGTTAGTGGATTCATCCTCTTCTATCACATTAAAACTGCAATTGACTGTAAACCTCCTACCACTCTCCACTGAGACTTTAATTGTAAAGATTCCTGTTACATATCATATTAGAATTTAGTTAAAATTGTAGAACACATTATTTCCAATCAGACAGCCAACCATCACTCACAAAGATTTTTAAAAAGGTGATTAATAATTCATCTCAGATGAGGAAAAGATCTATATTTATACCATCTTCTCAGCCACCATAAACTACCTGACAATTGTTCAGTAATGATGCCCAGTAAATTCTTTAAAATGGTAATTTGTCATTCTGTCACTTCATTTGTGACCTAAAATTCCTCACTTGAGGCATCATCAAATAAATTAATCACTTTCCAGGATCCATTTCTCTGTTCTGCACGTTATTATGCCCGGGCTCTCTTGTGTTTCTCTTCATTTACATATATTTAATGGCTGAGCCGTGGTTCACGATGGCACATAACGCACACATCTCATTACAGGTGAAATATTCTAACTGCCACTATCACTGGGAAAGAAAATAACTCTCCCAATTTAATTTTCCTGATGTAACAAAACCATGATTCTTCACTATGAAATGTTGATGCCATCCATCAGTCACAATCAATAAAATCATCAGAGAAGTACGCCTTCTTCAGCATCTTTCCTTCATACTGGTATTATTTGAGGAAGGTAATTAAACTCATAATATGTAATGAATGTAAATGAAGTAAAAATCCTCATGTTAGCTATCTAACTATGCTTATATTACAGCACTGATTTAAAATATTTCCCCCAACTTACTAATACATAAGACCCCCAAAAAGAGCTATCAGCTGCAAAGACAATATCCATCAATAAATATAACTAATTTTTAAAGGAGCATTTTAAATGTAAAAGTACCAAGTATTAACTATTTTTAGATTTTTCACTTAACATGATACATTCTCTTTGGATTTATATATTTCCAAGCTTTCTGGAAATGTAGCTAGTAGTTTGGATGTACATGCTATCATGTCACAAAATTAGTGATTTTTTTTTCAGTAACCTGGTCTACTTGATTCCTGCCATTTAAAGGCTGCAGGTACCATCTGTTCTCAAGTAAGAAATTTTCTTGTTGAACTGGCAATCTCGCCAATCTCTGCCTAAAAAAGCCTATGAAAATGTAGATCAAAGAAGCAGGACATTTTGCAAACAGTGGTTTGGGAATTAGCACTTCAGAACTATTTCCACGTACTGTAAATATTCATCTCAAATTGCTATCGTATTATTTTTGTAAAGGTCAATAGGGAGTGTTTTAACGTAAACTAGTGTCACATAAACATCGCCCTGCCTCTAAGTATGTTACTACTTAATTTAACATTCATTAACTAGTTCTCCCCACATACCTAGGAATATTAATTTCAGGGGAATGGTGCCTTATAGAAGTCCATTTGGAATGAGGATTCCCTTCATTATGAATTCATCTTCAAGAGAATGGCGACTTTCTTTATCTTGGAAGTGGTCCCTGTTTGCCTGTTTAAAATAATGCTTGCAAGAATGTCTAAAATAGAAAGTGAAATATTAATTGTACATCTCTGTAACAAAGGAGAAAGTAGGTGAATACCACTGCTCCACAGATGAATGACCTAACTACAATATTGACAAACCGTCTACACAGTACTATTTTCCTTCCTCATTAATTATCATATAGTTATTTTTAATGGGCACTTATTCAAGAAAAAAGAGACTGCAAGTGCAGTTTGCATGTGTTTTCATTAACACAGTAGCAATCTGTTCACCTAAAGCAACACACCAATACTCACAGACCTAGCTGGAAAATAGTGATTGACCACTTTCTAGAGTTTTTGGGCGACTACCTAAGGTGCATCTGCATTTTGGAAAATGCAATCAGTTCAGACTGAAGCAAGAACTGATAGCTTTCATGGGTGTTCCTATATGAGACTGGACTGTAGTCCCAGACGATCTTCTGGTATGGAATACAGCTCACTGAATCTTCAAGTACACATCAAAGTGACTTGGAATGGCTCATTGTGATGACGGTGATAGGGGATAGAAAATGAACTTCTATCATAATCTGACAAAACAGATACAACTCATGTCCTATAGATAATATTATTAGGATGCAGTGGCATGGATTAGAAGACGTAAGCTTGAAAAGTTTTTGGAAAATCTTATAAAAACTATAGCCAAATAATCCGTAATGTATTAAAATAAAGACACTTGGCAGAATATATTAAACTGCTTTAAACAATAGGAAAAAGAGATAGAGAAAAATGCTATTTATGAATCATGAATAAACTCTATGCATTTTAGCAAATTTGGTGCTCTGAATATTTAATGAACTAAAATATATTTTAAGAATAGAAAGATGAAGGTGAATAAGGTTCATGGCATGAACAAAGGAAAGAGGAAAGATCCTTGCAAATACAAATGCCTATATTAATTATGTTAAATGTACCACAGAAACCAGTGATTGCCCACATTGTGGAAGAATGCACTTAACAAGACCAAACCTTCAATGGGAATAGGAGACATTTCTTTATTATTTGAATAATCATCTCCTTTTTGCAGAAGTATTCACTCCCCCAGTCATATTTAGATTATAATTCTACTAACAAAACCTGTCCAAGCTGAGATCCTTTGATATTGATATTTTATTCATATACACCCAGCCATTAAGATGTGTACCATAATAATAGCACTAGAAAATATTGTTACTACAATTGGTTGTCTCAAATATTGTTTTCTAAGATCAAAGAAAATTTGAGTTAATAGTAAACAGTTGCTAAATTAATGCTGCTTGGGGACTTCCAAGTAAACTGAAGTTTCTAAGGGGCTAGTCTTAGTAACCCAAGGTAGAAATCTTAGTTTAGCCATCTGTCTATGGCCAAAGGGCAATGTTTATAGATGTAAATAACCAGTTTTGCCTGAGACAAATCACTGGTGAAAATCTCGATTACCCTAGAATGCAAAGCAGTGTACTGGGCCACAACCAAGCTGTTTGATCCACTTGTTAACTATGTGACTTTGCTAAGTTACTTTTCCTCTTGAGAGTCTCTTTCTCTTGATCTACAAAATGGGAATTAAAACAAAACAAAAACATAATTCTAGGGTGGCTATCAAAATCAATAAGCAAATGGATGAAAGTGAGTTATAGAGCTTTAAATATTAGGCTAAATTACATTTCTTTTTCTTTGGTGTTGTATTAGCCTGCTAGGGTTGCCATAACAAATTACCCAGACTGGGTGGCTTAAACAACAGAAATGTATTTTCTCTCAGTTCTGGAGGCTGAAAGTCCAAAATCAGGAAGGTGTTGGCAGGTTTGGTTTCTCCTGAGGCCCTCCTCTCCTTGGCTAGCAGACAACCACCTTTATGTTCTATCCTTACATGACCTTTTCTTTGCAAGCTCACATCCTGTGTCACTTTGTTTTCTTACAAGGACACAAGTTATTGGATAAGGACCCTACTTTGTGACCTTATTTAACCCCAGTTTTCTCTTTACAGGCCCTATCTCCAAATAGTCATATTGAGGTTAGGTCTTTAATATCACTTAGGCATTTGAGTCAGATTAAACATCCTGTCCTTTTGTGGTTAGGTAGGAACCTGTGGCTAGTTTTGGCCAATTGGTCATGATTCTGTGCAACCATTTTAACTCTTCGTGTGAAGCTCTCCAGCACCCTATTTCCCTGCCATAGTGATCTGATTTTGAGTTGAGATGAAGTTTCACAAGACTTCATGAGGCAGCCCAGTCAGCTGGATCTCTACATGGAGGAAAACTACCCTGTGGTGACACAAAACTGCAGCAGATTTTGCAGGCACAACATATAAACCCTTATTTTGATAAACCACTGTAGAAGGCATATCCTAAAGTGAACCTCGATGAGTTGTCCCCTTGTATAATCTATTTCTGTTTAGTGTAGGTAAAACCAGTAACTTGCTCTTACCAAGAGAACATAGCAAAGGCAAGTGGATGGTCAACTCCTTGAATAGGTTATGCTACATGGCAAAGATAATGGGATATCACACCCATGGCTGTGTTATGTTGTTAGAACAGACTCTGTCTTACAAACTAAAGGAGGAAGACTCTCTTGGTATGATATGAATTGCCCAAGGAAAAGAGCATGCAGCAGGAAACTGTGGAAGGTCTCTAGGTCCTGAAGGTATCCCCTAGCCAATATATAGCAAAAGAACTGGACCCTTAGTCTTAAAATTTTAAAGCACAGAATTCTACCAACACCTATGTGAACTTGGAAGAGGACCTCAATCTCTAGAAAGGAACACAGCCTGGTTAACTTCGTGTGTGTAGCTTTGTGCCATTCTGAGCAGAAAACTCTAGTAAATTATGCTGTGACTTTTGATTCATTAACACTGTGAGATAATAAATGTATTTCATTTTGAGCTAATGAATTGGTAATAATTTGTGAGCTGTAGTAGAAATGTAATACAACTGCTGAGATCTGGGAGCTTTTTGCCTTTATAGAAAAGACCTGTCTTGACTGACACTGGAACAACTGGTTAAGGTGAAACCAATAGGGATCGATCGCCAAAGCAATTGAATAGAGGGTGGGTTGAACTGTCACAACCAATGTGAGTACAGAAGACTGATGCCACTCAGAAGCCTGTCACACACATCTCCTACCATTACTAGACTCTCACTTGCATTTGTGTCTATTGGAAAATGGGAAGAGGCATACTTCTTGAATTTCAAGATATCACAAAGTTTAGAGTGCTATCAAAAAGACTGGATTTCAGAAATAAGATTTGAGGATACCTATAAGTATAAAGCTAACAAATATCAATTAAAATGAGACAAAAAGTAGGCTCTTTTTTTTTAACCAAATCCTGCTCTAAACTTTAACAACTACAACTACTTAATTTGCACACCATGACTTCAACTGCTCCTCTTACATAACATAAGAGGAGTAAACCTGAAATAATTATCTTTCATTCTGGAATATTTGACACCACATTTAATTGGATGTCATCCTCTTTCCTCTCCTTAGTATCTTCAACAAAAAAACATGTATTAAGGACTATGATGGCTTATATACAGAATAAATAACAGAGACAATCCCTGCATATGGGAGGCTTCACATCTAAGATACTCCTTTGCACTCATTAAAAAGAAAAGATGGATATAGTTAAAATACAGTAATGAGTTGCATAACGATGGTTCGGTCAACCATGGACCACATGTACAACAGTGGTCCCATAAGATTATAATATGGTAGTTTTACTGTAGGTTTCCTATGTTAGATATGTTTAGATAAACAAATACTTATCAGTGTGTTACAATTGCACAGAGTACTCACTACAGTAACATGATGTACAGATTGGTAGTCTGGGGCAACAGATTATACCATACAGTCTAGGAGTGCAGTAGGCTATACCATCTAGCTGTGTGTAAGTACATTCTAGGTTGTTTGCACAATGACAAAATCATCTAATGATGTATTTCTCAGAATGCATCCCTGTCATTAAGGGACACGTGACTGTAGTGAAATACACAATTCTCATACATGCAAAGAACTAAATTCTCTAAAGTTTAGAAATGCGCTGACTGATGAATCACACAATGGGATCTTAAAGCATGACAAATTCAGTCTTTGTTTGCTTGTTTTTGTTTGGGTGTTGGAACACCAAACAAAACATCAGAGACAGCCCTGGTTACTTCAAAAAGGCAACATCACAATAGAGACAATAAAGTGCAATATTTTCTCTACAGCATGTAGAACATCAACAAGTACATTAAGTAAATAATGTCTCTTATGCACATTGCCATGGGAATCCATGATAAGAAAGCTCATGGTATCTGTTTGTGTATAAGCTTAATACTATTCACTACTGTCCAGTAGAATATAAACACAGACCTCATTGTAATCATGGTACTGTCTCATTTAGTCTTTGATTTTTTGTTTTTGATTAATTTTATAATACCTCATTCAAAAATGCTAAAGTGGCTTCCTTTGTTTTTTCTCTTTTGACAATGGATCGCAATAGGTACACTGAGTTCTATATCAAGGACTCTAGGTCGTCTATATTCAAACATTTAAAAGGAAGAAGTTGTTTATTGTGAATAATGCTGCTGTAATTCAGATGGGCAGTGGGTATGTGGACTTGAGCTTTTTCAGTGAAATGATGTCCAGTAAATACATGAGCATTTTTGCACCTCTGTATATTTTGCAAAATTGGTTGGAATGGAACTGACAAGTACAACTAACTAATTCCAAAGTTTCTCCTAATTAAGTCATTTTAGTTTTAGAGAGGAAAACCTAAACTCTGAAATGTGGTCTCCCTGTTTTTCTTGTTACAAAATATAGTGAGGTTTTTTCTTTTTTTTAATTATTAACATCACCATTTGCTGTTCTGGTGTTCTGTGGTACTCAATTTCAATGACAACAATTAGTAGTAGATGTGCATTTGTTCCTCAATGCTGGGAATTGAATTTTTTTTATAAGCACATCCTGTTTTCAGTAATTGGATATACCACCAAGGAGTAAAACAAAAGATGAAACATCCTTCAAAGGAAGACAAATGGAATTAATATTCCAATCGGGTAATTACAATCCACGAGCCTAAAAAACCTCTTGTCCTTTCCTTTTCAGTCCCAGATCATTATGCAACATGGCTCTGTTCTGTTACACTTAAAGCCTACTTTCTTATACCAAACCCAAGAATGCTTTTCAAGTTTGGGTTAGAATAATTTATTTTAATGTTTAGAGGAATGAGTTCTTTGACGTTTTTGGAATTTTCTGGCAAAATATAGCAAAAGAACTAATTTTTCTCAGTGTTCTTGCTGCTCCTATCTTAATTTAAGGTTCAAATAATATACATCATTTACGTGACACAATGTAACATGTAAGATTTATTTTGCTGAAAATAAATGTGGAATTAATGTTAAGAATATGGACAGGAGTCATATGACCTTGGTTCAAATCTTAGTAATGTCATTTGTTAACAGCATGAAGCATGACCCTGGAAAAGTTACTTAAATATTCTTAGTTTTCTCCTATGCACAATAGTAATAGTTTTTATATTATTGTACATAATAATAGTAGTTAACATTTGTGAGCATTTAATATGCATCAATCACAGTTCTAAATCTTTACACACATATTGAGTCACCACAAGAGCCACTTGGAATAGTTTTTGGTATATTTTGAGCACTCAATAAATGTTAGCAATAATAATTATTATTATTAGTATCAGTAGAAATCATAATAATAGAAACAGATGTAGTGGAGTTCTTACTTCATTGTAATACCATTTGTTGTTATAGATTACAAGCCAGGCTGTTAACCTAAAGGGTGTTTCAAAGGTTCTACTTCAGTTCTAGTGAGAAATTCAGAGAATATGTTATGAATACATATCAAGGAGAATGAAAATTTCACATTAAATCCTTAATATTTTTAAACTGACTTAAAAATATACTACGTATTGTCACAAAGTAATTTTCATATAGGTAAGTACAGAAAAGCAGTCTGGAGAAAACATAGATTGTAATGTCAATTCTGGAAATGAATAGAGCCTTACTGAAATACTGAACACTTCTCAACTCTCACCTTTTCTATTAAAAATACAGCTTTTGTGATGAAAGGGAGATGCTGGGTATAGGAATAAAAATGGAAAATGTTAGAGTGCCCTTCTTCCCTATGAATACTACAACTCCTCTCTCTTTGGACCCAAAACGTCCCACACCTCTTAAGTGGGAATAGAGTAAGAAGCAACGTATCACATGCATACACCTTTGTGCATGCTCACAAGTGTATCCACTGCACTCATGAGCACATTTTCTCCCTAGTTCACTCACTTATTCTCTGGAGAGAAAATTTACTGGAATAAATTTATAATCTCAAACATCAACTCTCTTTTGAAGTTGTTAAAGGATATCCATAATTACAAGTTTTGCCATCTATTTTAAAGTTAAGTCCGCATTTTGTTGTAGTTTGATATTTTTAAATGTCAAATAAATACATACTTCTTGTTAAAAAATAAATCAGTTCAGTAGGATGTAAAGTAAAATAGTTAAATCCTCCGTTCTACTCCTTTGAAGGAACCATGGCTGATGATAGATTGGTTTACATTTTTGCAGGTATCTTCTAAACAAGAACAAATACATTCATACACACAGATTTTTCTACAAATTAAGAATATAAACACATCATTCTATGATTTGCTTTTTTCTAGACAACATATGACTATCCTTTCATGACAGTGATCTTAGGTTTCTTTTAAAAAATATTTGAGTACTCTACACACATTGTGAAACAAAGCAAAATCTGGAGCTTACATTAGATAGGGTGATCAAGAAAGTAGGAGGGAATATTTGAACAGAGGCTTGAATAAATATATAAGCATGCTGTCCCAGGAAATGGATTTATCGTTAGGACATATAGTTTGGTCCATATTTCTGCTGTTTAAAGGAACTGAGTGACCAGTCCTATGTCAAATGAATGCTGTGTACTTCTGAGTTTTTCCATCATAAAGATTTCTAAAAGTACAATAGATACACATTTAAAATTTCGACAACTATTTCCAAATTGTCCTCCAGTCTAGTTTTACTAAAGTACCTCAATACCTGACACCAAGACTGTGTAAGAATTCTGTTTTCCCAAATCCTTGCCAACCCTGTAGACTGTCACACTTTTTAATTGTTCTATAAACGTAATGTTGAGAAATGGCATTTCTACTTCCATTTCCCTGATTACTAGTGAGTTTACAGATCTTATCCTATAAGTTATGACAATTATTATTGTTTTTATCTTCACGACCTATTTATATATGTATTTTTTTCCCTAAGTGATGTGTAAGAGCTCTTTTTATATTCAATTTCCCTTTTCTATCAGTGGGGTTGAAAAAAATTACCTAGTTTAATATCGATCTTTTGACTGTACTTATGCTGCTTTTCTTAACAGTTTTAGAAATTTTATCTAGTCAAAAATTACTAGTTTTCCCAGATCTATTCATCATTGAGTACCTACACTGTGCCAACCTCTTTCCTAGGAGCCACAGATATAGGATTAAAAACAATGTTTAATGGCTCATACTTGTAGTTCCAACATTTGGGGAAGCCAAAGCGGGCGGACCACTTGAGTCCTAGAGTCTTAGACCAGCCTGGGTAACATGGCAAAACCCCATATCTACAAAAATTATCCCAGTGTGCTGGAGTGAACCTGTAGTCCCAGGTACTCAGGAGGCTGAAATGGGAGAATCATTTGAGCCTGAGAGGTTGAGGCTGCAGTGAGCTGTGTTTACACCACTGCACTCCAGCCTGAGACAGAGAAAGACCCTGTCAACAGAATGAGACCCTGTCTCAATTAAATATATCTATCTATATATATATATATAGAGAGAGAGAGAGAGACATAGGAATACATATATATGATTCATATGTCATGCAAAGGATGAGGATAAGCAAGAGAGAGAGTAAAAAAGTGTTTGGGGGAGAGGACTACTCCTTTAAATAAAGTAATCAAGAAAGGCCTCTCTGAGAGGATGATATTTAATAAGACTCTAAAAGAAAGTAAGGAAGTGAACCACATAGGGAACAACAGATGTAGCAAGATCCTACTAAGTGCATGTGAAGAACGACAAAGAGGCCAAAGGCTGAGGGGATCCGTGAGTGCTAGCCTGTGATGTGAGAAGCCACTGGAAGATTTCGAGCAGAGGGATGACATTATCTGACTTACATGACAAAGGATCATTCAGGTTACACCATAAGGAGTAGACTATAGGAGATGAGAACGAAAGCTGAAGTAGAGAGAACATTTATCAGGAAACTGATCAGGGCAATAGCCCAGATGAGAGATGTTGAGAGCTTCTAGGCATTTGGACACACTTATAAAAAATTTACTTTCATTAAACGTATAAAGACATCTAAGCATGGTGACTCACACTTGTAATCTTAGCACTTTGGGACCCAGAAGTAGAATGATCACTTGAGCTTTAGGAGTTCAAGTCCAGCCTGGGCAGCACAGTGAGACTTTAACTCTACAAAAAATTTAAAGCAATTTGTTGAGTGTGGTAACATGTGCCTATAGTCCTGGCTACTTGGGAGGCTGAAGTGGGAAGATCACTTGAGTCTGGGAGGTCAAGTCTATAGTGAGCTGTGCTTGCACCACTGCGTTCCTGCCTAAGAGACAGAGAAAGACTCGTCAAATAAAAAAGAGTATAAAGACAATATTTACATTTATTTTCAATTTAATTTCGGTAACTTATTTTAGAGTAAAAGGTAAACATTTCAGTGTCTCTTTCCCACATTTACCTATGTTAGAATAGACTGTTATACACTTAGATCTTTTATCCACTGATAACTTATTTTGTAAGGGACAAATTGAACATCAAGTTTTAAAGGTTTTTCTCACAAAATGCTTTTATTCAAACAAGTTATTTTAAAATGTGTCTCTTCCCCACTGGTGTGAGAACTTTTATTTCTATATGTACACTCATTTATCACTTAACAATGGGGATATGTTCTACAAAATACATTGTTAGACAATTTCGTCACTGAGCAAACATGCTAGAATGCATTGCACAAACCTAGATGGTATAGCCTACACCTAGGCTACATGGCACAGCCTGTTGTTGTTAGGCTACAGACCTGTGAAGCATATTACTGCACTAAATACTGTAGGCAATTTTAACAAATAGTAAGTATGTGTGTATCTAAACATTTTTAAACATATGGAAAGTACATAAAATACAGTATACAAGATTTTTAAAATGGTATACCTGTATAAGGCACTTATCATAAATGGAGCCTGCAGGAGTCCGGTTGAGTTAGTGAATGAATGGTGATTGAATGTGAAGGCCTAGAATATTACTGAACACTATTATAGACTTTATAAACATTATATATTTAGGTTACACTAAATTTATTTAAAAATAAAGTAATTGAACTATAACATTATGATGACTACAGCATCACTAAGAGATAGAAAATTGTCAGCTCCTTTATCTTCTTTTTTTTTTTTTTTTTTTTTTTTTTTTTTTGAGACGGAGTCTCGCTCTGTCGCCCAGGCTGGAGTGCAGTGGCGCAATCTCGGCTCACTGCAAGCTCCGCCTCCCGGGTTCACGCCATTCTCCTGCCTCAGCCTCCCGAGTAGCTGGGACTACAGGCGCCCGCCACTGCGCCCGGCTAATTTTTTCTATTTTTAGTAGAGACGGGGTTTCACCGTGTTAGCCAGGATGGTCTCGATCTCCTGACCTTGTGATCCGCCCGCCTCGGCCTCCCAAAGTGCTGGGATTACAGGCGTGAGCCACCGCGCCCGGCCTCCTTTATCTTCTTACAGGATCACCATATTGTATGCAATCTGTCATTGACCAAAACATCTTCATGCCCTGCCTGACTGTACTTGAATGTATTTCTGCACCGTGAATTCATGGATCTGTCTCTTCATCATTGTACCAGGAAAATGTTATTCTAATTATTGTTGCTTTTAATATATTTGATATATTTTTAGATTTAGTAAAGACAGTAAAGTCATTATCTGATATAAACTAGCTACAACCTTTCTATAAAGCTATTTATGATAACTGATGTTCTCTATCATCATTATAAACTGTAAAAAGCAGAAAATAAGGGCTAAAAACATATGCTTTTTGAAATGTTACTTACATTTCAGAATTCTTTCATGGCCATTAGCACATGCCCCCAAAACTAAATCCTTCCTCTGTCTTCTGTGTTTCTTCATCCTCTGTTTATGAACTTCTGTGATCCTCTGTGAAAACAAATACTTCATTACGCTGTGTCTTATGTCTAATTGTGCATCCAAATCTGCAGATTTCCAGATGCTGGAGGACAGAAACACTACATATTAAATTCAAAGAGCTTAGGCATTTAGCATAGTTTGAAGCAAGGCTTTTTTAAAATTTTTGATGAAGTCCAATTTATCTATCTTTTTCTTTTGTTGCTCATATTGTTTTGCTCATATTTTGATGCCATATGTAAACAAACCATTGTCATGTCTGCAATTGTGCAGATTTAGCTCTATCTTTCTTCTAAGAGTTTTAGTTTTAGCTCTAGCATTTAAGTCTTTGAAAAACTTTTGAGTTACTTTTTATATATGATGTGATAGAATCTAATATCATTATTTTGGATATGGATATCCAATTTCTCAATATCATTCACCTAAAACACAATTTTTCTCCCATCAAATGGTTTTGGCATCTTTGTCAAAATTGGATTAACTTTCTTTCTCTTTTCAAGATGGTTGACTAGAAACATCAGATACCAGTTTCCTTCAGGAAAAAAAAAAAAAAAAAAAAAAAAAGTTATCAAGGGGAAAGTACTGGACCCTAGTGAAAAACTCACAGGAAGAAACTAGGGCACAGACAAAAAAGGAAGCATGAGACTGGCAGGGATTGGCTGGGAGCCCAAAGGACTTGTTACTTCATCAAAAGAGTAGGTACGTGTGGTATTGTCTCCCTTTGCCCCTGCAGTAGACTACTGGTGTCTGAACTAAGAGTGCTCCTCTTTCCCTGAAAACCCAAACACTGCTGTGAGTGTCAATTTAGGGACTTCTTAAGAGCATTACACCAGATTACCATTCACGCAAAGTCACTTGCCCTCCCCCTAGATCCAAGCTGTGGTAGTGGGTGCTATACTTTGAGTACACACACTGGGGAACCGTGTCCAGCTCAGGAAACCTCACCCCTTGTGTCACCATGTCACCAGAGACCCTGCAGACATTCCCTGGCATCCGCTTTGATTGTAACAGCTACACAGGACTTGCTGGACCCAGCGAAGTGGCAGGATTACCAGTGGTCTGGCCCTCAGGGAGGACTGTTTCAAAGAGAAGGGAAAGAGCAGCATACTAAGGGAGTGTGAACACAGAGAGACCAGTGCAAACACTTTCCTGGCCCAAGAGCTCCTGCTTGTAGGCTGAGAATGACTGTGCCACTTCCAGCAGAGATGTGGATGGTGTGGTTGGCTCTGCAACAAAGGAGTATGGCTCCATCCCAGTGGACAGAAAGCCTCAGTGCTCAGGCATGGACATGGAGAGGGAGAGAAGAACTTCTCCTCTCCCCACCTACAGCTTCAGAGACAGCCCTGGTTTCACCTGTGAGAGTTTGGTAAAGACACATCAGAGGATGTCCATTCTAGGGCTACTAGGGATGGCCATGTCCCCAATGGCAATGTGCCCACTGGACCCAGGCTTGCATGAAAGGTGAGGCCTGTCATCATCTCTACATGAACAGCAAGATTTCTGCAGTGGCGAGCAGGAGAGCCAAAAACCTGAGTGTTTTGGGCTGAAAGAGGACATTTTGCACAGAAGATATTTCAGCAGTGAGCCAGAAGGCAAATGTCATTCATGGCTCTTGGCTGTCCAATCCAATCTGCACGTACCAAGCACTGAGACAAGAGTGTGGCAGGGAGCAGATTACATTTTTGCCTGCCCAGGCCTTGGAGCTGGGGCAGCCCCGTTCCTCCTCTACAGAGATCTTAATAAATTTGACATACATTATAGTCACATCATCAACTGGAAAAGAAAAAATTTCTTCCCAAATGAAACAATAAGTACATTACAAAATAAGAAGGGATAATTTATCCAGTTAAGAAGAAACCATAGAAACAATTTTAGATATATAGAAAGCAGAATATTACAACATGCCAAAAGGATCATACTAACTGTCCAACAATTGAACCTAAACAAAATGACATTTGTGAAACATCAGATAAATAATTTTAAATATTTATTTTAAAGAAACTTAATGAAATCTAAGAGAATGTTGAAAACCAACACACACAAAAATGAGAAAAATAATTCAGGGTGTGAATGATAAATTTGCTAAATATACAGATATTAAAAACAAAAAACAAGATAAACTTCTGGAATTTAAAAATTTGTTGAAGGAATTTCAACCTGTTGCTGAAATCTTTAACAATAAACTAGACCAAGTGAAAGAAAGTTTCCCAGAGCTTGAAGACAGGTCATTCCAATTAACCTAGTGGGACAAAAATAAAGAAAAAAAATTTTCAATGAATAAAGTCTTTTAGTATTACAGGGTTATGAAAACAACTAAGCCTGCAAGTTGTAGATATCCCTGAGGGAGAAGAAAGAGTAAAAAGTTTGGGAAACTTCTTTGAGGAAATAATTGAAAGTTTCTTTACTCTTGCTAGAGACTTAGACATCAAGATATAAAGACTCAAATAACTTTAACAAGATACACTGCAAGACAGACTTCACAATGCCACATAGTCATCAAATTACACATAGTCAATATGAAGAAACAAGACCCAAATGTCAACAAGAGAAAAAAAAAAGGCATCTAATAACATATAAAGGAAATTCCATAAGACTAACAGTGGATATCTTACCAGAAAACTCACAATCCAGAAGACACTGGGGTCCAATTTTCAGATTCTTAAATTAAAATATTATCAATCATGAATTTTGTATCTTGCTAAATTAAGCTTTATAAATAAAGGAGAAATAAAGTCTTTCTGGACAAGCAAACACTAAGAGAGTTCACCATCACTAGGCCAGTTCTGCAGGAAAGGTTTAAGGTAATCTAAACCTTGAAATGAAAGGTTGGTAATCACCATCACAGAAACACATGAAATTATAAAATTCACAGACCTTACAAAACAGTAATTGAGACTACAAAGCAACTAGACAACAACTGACATTGTGACAAAACAAAACCTAACATATCAATATTAACTTTGAACATAAAGCAATTAAATGCTCCACTTAAAAGGTATAGATTGGCGGAATGAATAAAAAAAAAGATCCAACTATATGCTGCTTATAAGAAACCAATCTAATTGTTAAAGACACATAGATTCAAAGTAAAGAATGGGAAAAGATTTTTTCAAACAATTGGAGACCAAAAACAAACAGGATTAGCTATATTTATGTCAAATGAAACAGACTTTAAATCTACAACAGTTAACAAAGACATAGTCATTATATAATGATAAAAAGATCAATTGAATGGGAAGGTATAATAATCCTAAATATAAAAGCACCCAACACTGGAACATCCAGAATGATAATGCAAATACTACTTAATATGGTTTGGCTCTATATCCACACCCAAATCTCATCTGGAGTTGTAATTCCCACATGTCAAGAAAGGGACTTGCTCAGAGGTGACTGGATCATGGGGGTGTTCTCCCTCATGCTGTTCTTGTGATAATAAGTGAGTTCTCATGAGAGCTGATGACTTTAAAGTGTAGCACTTCCGCTTTCTCTCTCTCTCCTGATACCTTGTAAAATATGCCTTGCTTGCCCTTTACCTTCCACCATGATCATAAGTTTCCTGAGGCCTCCCCAACCATGCAGAATGTGAGTCAATTAAATCTATTTTCTTTACAAATTACCAAGTATCAGGTGTTATCTTATAGCAGTGTGAAAACAGATAACACAGAGAACTGGTACTAGCAGAGTAGGCTGCTGCTATAAAGAAAAGCTGAAAATGTAGAATTGACTTTGCAACTGGGTAATGGGCAGAGGTTGGAACAGTTTGAGGGGCTCAGAAGAAGAAAGAAAGATGTAGGAAACTTTGGAACTTCCTAGAAACTTGTTAAATGGTTTTGACCAAAATGCTGATAGTGATATAGACAACGAAGTCCGCATCAGATGGGGAACTATTGGGGACTGAAGCAAAGGTGACTCTTGCTATGCTTTAGCTAAGAGACTGGTGGCATTTGGCCCCTGTCCTAGAGATCTATGGAACTTTAAACTTGAGAGAGATGATTTAGGGTATCTGGTGGAAGAAATATCTAAGCATCAAAGCATTTAAGAGGTGACCTTGCATTTATGAAGAGATGATATGAAATTTGAACTTATGTTTAAAAGGGAAGTAGAGTGTAAAAGTTTGGACACTTTGCAGCCTGACCATGTGGTAGAAAAGAAAAACCCATCTTCTGGGAGGAAATTCAAGCAGGCTGCAGAAATTTGCTTAAATAAAGAGGAAACAATGTTAATCATCATGACAATGGGGAAAGAGTCTCCAGGGCATTTCAGAGATCTTCAAGGCAGCCCCTTCCATCTCAGGCCCAGAGGCCTAGGAGGAAAAAATAGTTTTTGTGGGTCAGGCCCGGAGCCCCACTACTCTGTGCAGCCTTGGAATTTGGTGCTCTGTGTCCCAGCTAAAAGCTCCAGCCGTGGCTATAAGAGGCCAACATACTGTTCAGGCTGTTGCTTCAGAGAGTGCTATGCACCAAAACTTGGTGGTTTACACATGGTGTTGGAGGGGAAAATGGTTTTGTGGGGTAGGCTCAGGGCCCCACTGCTCTTTGCAGCTTTGAGACTTGGTGCTCTGCATCCCAGCCAAAAGTTCCAACATGGGTCAAAGAGGCCAATGTACATCTCAGGCCATTGTTTCATAAGGTGCAAGATCCAAGCCTTCATGGCTTATATGTGGTTTTGGGCCTGCAGGTACACAGAAGACAAGAGTTGAAGTTTGAGAACCTTCACCTAGATTTCAGAGGGTATATGGAAATGCCTGGATGACTGGGCAGAAGTTTGCTGTGGAGGTGTAGCCCTCATGGCCAATCTCTTCTTGGGCAGTGCAAAGGGCAAATGTGGGGTTGGAGCCCCCCACACAGAATCTCCAGGGGGGCACTGCCTAATGTAGCCGTGAGAAACAGGCCACTGTCCTCTAGACCCCAGAAAGGTAGGTCCACCAACAGCTTGCACCCTGCACCTGGAAAAGCTGCAGGCACTCAATGACCGTCCATGAAAGAAACCATGGGGACTGTATCCTGCAGAGCCACAGAAATGGAACTTCCCAAAGCCATGGGAGTGACCCCTTGCATCAGCATGATGGATGACCTAGATGTTAGACATGAAATCAAAGGAGATTTTGGAGCTTTAAGATTTTTTTTTTTTTTTTTTTTTGAGACAGAGTCTCACTCTGTCACCCAGGCTGCAGTGCGGTGGCATAATCTCAGCTCACTGCAACATCCACCTCCCAGGCTCATGCAATTCTCCTGCCTCAGCCTTCCAAGTAGCTGGGATTACACATGCCCACCACCCCTGCTGGCTAATTTTTATATTTTTAGTAGAGACAGGGTTTCACTGCATTGGCCAGACTGGTCTTGAACTCCTGACCTCAGGTGACCCACTTGGAGCTTTAAGATTTAATGACTGCCTGGCCAAGTTTTTGGCTTGCATAGACCCTGTAGCCCCTTCGTTTTGTCTTATTTCTCCCACTTAAAAAGGGAACACTTACCCAATGCCAGTACCTCCAACTGTATCATGGAAGTAACTAACTTGTTTTTGAGTTTAACATCCTATAGGTAGAAGAAACTTGCCTTGTCTCAGACGAGACTTTGAACTTGGACTTTTGGGTTAATGCTAGAATGAGCTAAGACTTTGGGGGACTGTTGAGAAGGAATGATTGGTTTTAAAATGTGAAAATACCATAAGATTTGGGAGAGGCCAGGGGCAGAATAATATGGTTTGGCTTTGTGTCCCCACCCAAATCATATCTTGAATTGTAATTTCCACATGTCAAGGGAGAAACCCGGTAGGACGTGATTGGATCACGGGGGCAGTTTCACCCATGCTGTTCTTGTGACGGTGGGTGAATTCTAACAAGAGTTGATGAGCTGATGACTTTAAAGTGTGGCACTTCCTCATTCTCTCTCTCCTGCAACCATGTAACACATGCTTTGCTTTCTCTTCACCTTCCACCATAATTGTTAGTTTCCCGAGGACTCCCCAGCCATATGGAACTGTAAGTAAATTAAAGCTCTTTTCTTTATAAATTACCCAGTCTCAGGTAGTATATATATAGCAGTGTCAAAACTGACTAATACACTACTAGACCTAAGAAAAGAGATAGACAGCAATACAATAATAGTGGAATTTTAACACCCTACTAACAGCACTAGAAACATAATTTTTTAGGCAGTAAACAAAGCAACACTGGACTTAAATTGGACTTTAGACAAAATTGACCGGATAGACATTTACAGACTGTTCTACCCAACAACTGCAGAATACACACTTTTCACATCATTACATGGAAGTTTTAAGGTAGACCACCTGTAAGTCCACAAAACAAATATTAATAAATTTAAATAAATCAAGATTACATCAAGTATCTTCTCAGACCACAGTAGAATGAAAGTAGAAATTCATTTTAAGAGGAACTCAGAAAACTATACAAATACATGGAAATGAAAGAACATGATCTTCAATTATCTTTGTGAAAACAATGAAATTAACACAGAAATTTAAAAAAAAATTAAATGAATAAAAATAGATGCACAACAAAGCAAAACATTTGGGATACCGCAAAAGCAGTATGGAAAGGGAAGTTAATAGCATTAAATGACTACATCAAGAAAATAGAAAGATCACAAATTTACAACCTAACATTATACCTCAAGCAACTAGGAAAACAAGAACAAACCAAACCCAAAGCTACCAGAAGAAAAAATTATAAAAGACATTAAAGAAGAGCTAAATGAAATTGAGACCAAAATATAAAAATAAAAAGGATTAATAAAATTAAAAGTTAATCTTTCCAAAGGATGACCAAAATAAATAGATTGATAGCTAGATTAACCAAGAAAGGATGAGAGAAACTTCAAATAAGCAAAATCAGAGATGAAAATGGAGACATCACAAGTGAAGCCATAGAAAAATAAAGATCATGAGAGACTATTTTGAACAGCTCTGCACTCACAAACTAGAAAACCTAGAAGAAATGGATAAAGTCATAAGTGACTTCAGAAAAGTTTCAGGATACAAAATCAATGTACAAATATTAGGAACATTTCTATACACTAATAATGACTAAGCTGAAAATCAAATTAATTCCATGTATTATAGCTACAAAAATAAATAAATAAAATACCTAGAAATTCATTTAACCAAGGAGGTAAAAGGTCTCTACAAGAAAAACTACAAAACACTGATGAATAAATGAAAAACATCCTATGCTCAGGGATTGGAAGAAGCAATATTGTTAAAATGACCATACTCTCTAAAGCTAGATACAGATTCAGTGAAATTACTATCAAAACACCAAAGTCAGAAAACTCACCTGAAACCTGCAAGACCCTGAATAGCCAAACCAAGTCTAAATGAAAAGAATAAAACTGGAGACATCACATTACCTGACTTTAAATTATACAATAAGGTTATAGTAACCAAAATAACATGGTATTGATATAAAAACAGACACATAGATCAATGAACCAAAATAAGGAACCCAGAAATAAAGCCATATACCTATAACCAACTGCTCTTTGATGAAGTCAACTAAAATGTACACTGGGGAAACAATACCCTATTTAACAAACTGTGCTAGGAAAATTGGATTGCCATATGCAGAAAAATGAAAGTGGACTCCTATTTCTCCCCATATACAAAAATTAACTCAAGATGATTAGATATTTAAAATTAAAACCTGAAACTATAAAATTCCTAAAATAAAACCTAAGAGAAACTTCTTGACCTAAGCCAAGAATTTATGATCAAAACTTCAAAAGCACAAGCAGCAACAACAACAAAAGTAGACAAATGGGACTTCTTTAATTGAAAATGCTTCTGCACAACAAAATAAATAATCAGCAGAGTAAACAGGTAATCTACAGAATGGGAGAAGATATTTCCAAACTATGCATCTGACAAAGAACAAATGTCCAGAATCTCCAAAGAAGTCAAACAACTGAAGAAGAAAAAAACAAAATGAATAACTTCATTTAAAAATGAGTAAAAAAAACCATGAAGACACTTCTTAAAAGAAGACATACATATTGCCAACAAACATATGAAAAATCGTTAAACAACATTAATGATAGAGAAATGCAAATTAAAACCACAATGAGATAGCATCTTATACCAGTCAGAATGGCTATTTTCAAAAAGTCAAAAAACCCTAGATGTTGGTGAGAGTGTGGAGAAAAGGGAATACTTGTACACTGTTAGTGGGAAGGCAAATTAGTTCAATCTCTGCGGAAAACAGTATGGAGATTCTCAAAGAACTAAAAGTAGAACTACCATTTGACCCAGCAATACCACTACTGGTATCTACCCAAGGGAAAAGAAATCTTTAAAAAAAAAAAAAGACACATGTACTTGTAGGTTTATCACAGCCCTATTCAGAATAGCAGATATATAAAATTGACCTAAGTGTCCATCAACAGATGATTGGATAAAGAAAATGTACTAAATGTGCTGTGTATATGTACACACAAACACACACACACACGTACACATACACCATGGAGCACTATTCAGTCATAAAAAAAGATAAAATCATGTCTTTTGCAGCAAAATGGATGCAATCAGAGGCCATTATATTACATGAAATAAATCAGAAACCAAAAGTTAAATGCTGACTTGTTCTCATGCATAGGTGGGTGCTAAATAATGTGTACACATGGTCATAGAGAGTTGAGTTGAGTAACAGACATTGGAGACTTAAAATGGTGGAATGGTGGGAGGGGGTGGGGGATGGAAATTATTTAATGAGTCCAATGTACACTCTTCTGTTGATGGTTAAACTAAAAGTTGTTTAATTTCCACATATATGTAAGCTTCTCTAATTTGTGTTATTTTGACATTATTTTATTGTAGTCAGAAAACATGCTTTATATTATTTCTATTCTTTGAAACGTACTGAGTTTTTTAAAATGACATAAAATATTAGCTACCTTAAAGAATATTCCCTGTGTACTTGAAAAGAATGTATATTCTGATATTGAATGGACTGTTCTACACATATCTATTAGATTTCATTTGTTTACAATATTGTTCAAGTCTTCTTTTTTGTTGATGTGTGTATTTGATATATCTGTTATGAAAAGTGGGCATCTGAGTTCTCTATTAGTGTTCGATTATCTATTTCATCTTTCATTTCTGTCAGTTTTTGCTTTATGTATTTTGGTGCTCTGTTATTAGATGAATATATATGTATATTGTCATATCTTCCTGATGGATTATTTTATCATTGCAAATATCTTCCCTTATGTCTAGTAACAGTATTTGTTTTGAAGTCTACTTTGTTTATTGTTATTATAGTAAATTCCTAATTATCTCCTTGCATAAATCTTTCCCATTTTTTATTTTTTAAGTTGATTCATATATTTAAATCTCAAGTGTCTTAGATCTTGTTTTCTTAATCCTGTCTAAAAATTAGTGCTTAATAATTGGAATATTTTATTCATGAAGATTTACTGTTACTATTGACATAATTGAATTTTCACGTACCATTTTACTTTTTGTTTTTATATCTCCTATGCCTTTTTCCTCCTCTATTCCTCTTTTACTGCTTTTTTTTTTTTTTTTTTTTTTTTTTGGCATCCAGTAAATATTTTCCCTGGGAGTATTTAAGGTGTTTGTTAATGAATGTTTTACTTTGTTGTTTAAGTTATTTCCACATTGGCTGCTCTCAGGTTTATTGTATAGATATTAACTTATAAGAAATGTCTTTATTTTATACAAACTTAGTTTCACTGAGATAGGAAAACATTACTGCTATATAATTATTTTCTTTCCCTCCTTTTGTGATATTACTCTTAAACATACTACACTTATAATTTCTACAAACCAAATGATGCTTATTAAAATCATAATTTTATATAGTATTAGGTACTTTAAAGAAGCTAAGGGAAAAAGGGTGAGCCAATATTTATTTATAGCTTTTGTTATGTTAAGCATCTCATCTATCATTTGTGATTCTGTTTGTTTATTCCCATGGTTTCAAGTTTCTATTTGTAGTCATTTCCTTAGTCCAATACAGCTTTGCATCCAACCCACATGTTCTGTGCTATTATTAGACAATATATTACAATTCTATATAAGTCCAAAAATACTATATACACATATAATGTATGAATGTATGTGTGTGTATATATATTTTATATATATATATTAAGTAGGTATGTGTGTATACATGTGCAGACTAGGCATCCTTAATTCAAAAAATTCAAAATCTTTAATACTCCAAAATCCAAAACTTTTTGAGCATTGGCATGATGCCACAAGTAGAAAATTTCACACCTAACTTCGGTGATGGGTCACAGTCAAAACACAGGCCCACAACACACAGTTCGTTCAGCATCTGTACAGTAACCTTTTAATCAAGACATAATTGCAGGTGGAGACTGAAAGCCTGCTGTTGTTTTCTGTTGCTGTTGTTTAACAGCCTACACAGGTATTCTGGTGCTGCTACTGTGCTTCTTAGTTACTATGAACACATACGTTTTTCACTATTAATGGTACGTCATAGTTTTTACTGTTAAGTACATATGTGTGAATAAGTATAAGAAAATAATTACTTATTGATAGCACAGAAATTCAGATTCAGGAATGATGGTGATGCCAACAAAAACAGATTTTCCACATGAGTGGCTGAGACAGTGACACTTTTGCTTTCTGATGGTTCAATATACAGAAACTTTGTTTCATACACAAAATTATTAAAAATATTATACAAAATTACTTTCAGGCTATGTGTATAAGGTATGTATGAAACACAAATAAATTTTGTGTTTACACTTGGGTCTCATCTCCAAGATATCTCATTATGTATATGATGTATATGCAAATATTCCACAATTAAAAAAATCTGAAATCTGAAACACTTCTGTTCCCAAGCATTTTGGATAAGGGATACTCAACCTGTACATATATTTCCTCTGAATCTTTCTTTATTTTTCCTCATTAATGTCTTCAAATTTTCTAATTCTTTCCTCTGCCTGTTAAAATCTACAAATGAGCCCCCTCTGGTAAATGTTTCATTTTAGTTATTACACTTTTCAGTTTTAGATTTTTCTATTTTTCAAATAATTTCTATGTTTTTGTTGATGTTCTCTATCTAATGTAACACATTCATCATAGTTTACTTCCTTAATAATGGTTTTCTTTAGCTCTTTGAACATATTTATAAGGGCTACTTTGAAGTACTTATCTATTATACACAATTTCTGTTGCTTCTCACTGGCAGTTTTTGTTGCTTGCTTTTTTTCTAGTATTTGGCTCATCTTTTCATGTTTCTTTGAATGTCTCATTTTTTTTTTCTGGAAACTAATCAATTTAGGTAATGTATTGTAGCAATTTTCCTCTCCATTCCACAGCTTGTTATTGATATTTTCTTCTTTACTTGTTTAGTAACTGACTGGGTTGTTTTAGTGAAGTCTGTGTGATGTTGCTTTTCAGGGGATACACCCTTTGGTAAGCCCAGAGTGATTCTGGGTTGACAGTGGCTTCTACTGGGCTCTCTCTATCTCTCCTTACCACACCAGATGTTAAGCTCCACCAGTTGCTGGCTCATTGTTCCACTGTTTACAATAACATCCCGGGGCATAAATTGTTCCACAGACTAATCCAATCAGATTTAGGCTCCTTGAAGGTGTAGTTCCAAAGGTCAGTGTTTGAGAATTGTTCTGACACCAGAAGGGCTCTTGCAAGCTATTTCTCCATTTCTTTCCAACAAGCTGGCTTCTCTAAGAATAGCTCATATTTACGTGAATGTGTTAACCACTTGTCAATTGCTTTTTACCTAAGATGTCCTCCTGAGAGTATTCCAATGCTTGACTTTTTTGCATTCGGCTGCAAATGAAGTTCCTTTATTTAAAGCGGCTTTTGAAGTTCTCTGTTCTATGACTTGCTTGTTTTCTCAGACAAAATATTAACCCAGTATTTGGTGTTGGGACAGGGAAAATGGTGAGCTTCTTTCTAAGTGACACCCCAGTTGAAGAGGTGAACACTCAGTGGATAAGAAGGGGGCAGCATTTTTAGGTATCTTTGGCTTGCCTCCTTTGTTCTTATAAAATGCTCATCCCATGAGCTAAGGCAAGGGCAATGCCCAGACACCACTCCCAAACTAGATCATTTGTCCCATAAGTGAGGACTAGGCAATAAAAGGGGTCTTCTATGCCTTAGCCATACTCATCTAGAGCTTAGATTCAGAAACAGGTAACTGGGATCAAGATGAAAAATGTTGATGTTCTGAACCTTAAGGGAAGAAAGTCCTCCAACTTGATGCTGGAAGAAGAGAGAAGCCTGTGTTCTTGGCTGTTCCACTTTGGAGTAGAGTTTCTGTCCAGCTGATCTAGAAAAGGGGTGATGAAAAGCATGGATCATAGCTTAAACATCCAGGCTTTTGCAGTTTTTACTAAGTATAATAGATTTTTTTGAATAAGTGTTTATTTTTTTCATTTACTATATACAATTTTCTGAAAACTTCAATGTTGTTTTTATTTATAATATTTACAAGTTTCACTAGGGAGTGGACCCATGGAGTTCCTCACAGTGATATCAGAAGTGGAATTCCCATTTTCCTTCCTGTTGAAGTGCATATAAAAAAAAATCACATAGAGGTACTTTTGTGATATCTGCTTCTTTTACTCAGCATTATGCATCTGAGATACTATTATACTGTTGTGTGTAGCAATAATTTCTTCTCTTTCATTGCTATATAATACTTCATGGTATGAATATGCCATAACAAGTCATTGTTCTCTTCAGTGTCATTTGGATCATTTTCAGTTTGGGGGTATTATAAGTAAGCTCTTATAACAATTATCAAATACTTTTTAATCAGCGTAATCATTTGTTCTCAGCATACTCCTATGAATGAAACATGTCATAAAATATATGTATGTTTAATTTTAGTAATTTGCCAATTTCTCTGGAATATTGTTCCAATATATACTACCACCAGCAATAAATAAGAGTTTTAGTTGCTACATACTTAGACAACCTTTGATATTGTCAGGTTCTTTTAATTTTAGCCCTTCTGGTAGCATTTTAATGGTATCTCATTCTGATTATATTTTCCATCTCCATTATAACTAATGATGTTAAGTATCTTTCCTATGTTGGCCAAATGAATAGTGTTTTTTGGGTGCCATTTTGAGTTGTTTGCCCATTTTTTTAAAAAACTGGTTTGGCTGTCTTTTCCTATTTTATTTTTAGGAGTTCTTTATATATTGTGTTAGATATGTGCATTGCATATCTTCTCCTAATCTGTGGCCTACCTCTTCACTCTTTTTATTACATCTTCTGATGAACAAAATTATTTATTTTAAAATGAATTCCAGTGTAACAATCTTTTCTTTTAGAGCTAATTTTTTGTGCCCTTTTAAAGAAATATTTGTCTCCACCAAGGTCATAAATATATTGTCTTATATTTTTTTCTGGAAACATAATAGTTTTACATTTCACAATTGCAACTATAAACTCTCTTAAATTACTCTATGTCTAGTATAGAATCTATTTTAAAGTTCATTTTTATTCATATGGATATAGAATTGGTCCAGCATTATTTATTAAACAATCTTATGCTCACAAAATTGTCATGGCATAGGCAGGCCTACCTCTTAATTCTTAGTTGCTTTGGTGTTTTAAACTACAACTATATCAAACCACACTGTCTTAACTACTAAAGCTTTACAATATATTGTGAAATCTGGTCATGTATATCCTTCATCTTTGTTCTTATTTAAGATTGCTTTGGCTATTTCTGGTCATTTATATTTTCATTTAAGTTTAGAATAAGAATTTTTAAAGTCTAATCAGTGTGTCAAAATGATTAAATCAGATAGTCATTTCTATCCACAGGTAAAAAGAGACCCAAGAGATTTCTTTATGAAATTTTAGAGGACAATAGGCAGGAATACACTAAAAGAAAAAAAAAAGGGAGAAATGTTTTACCTTGATATTCTTATCTGTAGAATGATGTAGAAGAGTTTGGCAAAGTAGTTTAAAAAATACTGCTTAATACATTTATATGTGTATTAGTTCACTTTCATACTGATATAAAGAACGTCCTGAGACTAGGTAATTTATAAATAATAGAGGTTTAATTGACTCATAGTTCCTCATGGCTGGGGAGGTCTTAGGAAACTTAAAATCTTGGCAAAAGTGGAAGCAGGCACACCTTACATGGCAGCAGGAGAGAGAAAGCATGTAAAGTAGGAACCATCAAACACTTATAAAACCATCAGATCTCATAAGAACTCACTACTATCATGAGAACAGAATGGAGGAAACTGCTCCCATGATACAGTCAACTCCCTCCCTCGACACATAGGGATTACAATTCGAGATGAAATTTGGGTAGGGATGCAGAGTCAAACCACATCATTCCAACCCTGGCCCCTCCCAAATCTCATGTCTTTTCACATTTCAAGAGCAATCATGCCTTTCCAACAAAAACAGAAATTTCTTCCACCTGATACCCTAAATCATCTCTCTCAAGTTCAAAGTTCCACAGGTATCTAGGTCAGGAACAAAACACCACCAGTCTCTTTGCTAAAGTACAGCAAGACTAACCCTTGCTCCAGTTCCCAATAAGTTCCTCATCTTCATTTGAATCCACCTCACCCTGGACTTCATTGTGCATGTCACTATCAACATTCTGGTCAAAGCCATTCAACAAGTCTCTAGAAAGCTCCAAACTTTCCTACATCTTCCTGTCTTCTTCTGAGCCCTCCAAACTGTGCCAATCTCTGCCCATAACCCAGTTCCAAAGTTGCCTCCAAATTTTCAAGTATCCTTTTAACAGTACCCCCTTCTCTGCAGTACCAATTTATTCTATCGGTCCATTTTCACGCTGCTATAAAGAACTTCCCAAGACTGGGTAATTTATAAAGAAAAGAGGTTTAACTGACTCACAGTTCCCCATGGCTAGGGAGGTCTCAGGAAATTTACAATTATGGCAGAAGGGGAAGCAGGTACATCTTACATGGCAGCAGGTGAGAGAAAGCATGTGAAGGGGGAACTGTCAAACATTTATAAAACCATCAGATGTCATAAAAACTCACTACTATTATGAGAACAGCATGGGAAAAACCACCCTCATAATCCAATCACCTCCTTCCCTCTACACATGGAGATTACAGGTCCCTGTCTCGACATGTGGGGATTATAATTTGAGATGAGATTTGGGTAGAGACGTACAGCCAAATCATATCAATATTCAAACTATAATTTTGGGTAAACAACACCAGTTCTACTCTAGTTCATCTCTATCATAAAGCATTTCCTACATTCTGAGTGTATACATTACCAACTACATGTTATCAACTAGAGCATATATACTGTAGTTTACAAAACAATTTCTTTGTTTTGTGCATGAGAGTCTTATTTTTTATGTGATTTATGAGTAATATTATGAGTTCCCTAAGGGCAAAGGTCTTTTAGATTTCTTTTTACCCCTCATGACAAGGTAACCCATAGTACTTAGTGAAATGCTCAAAATATTGAAACATTCAATAAATGCTTCTTGACTGATTGGCCATTGACTGAAAGCCTGTCAACTGTCTGCTCTTTAGCTGCTGGCATTTTCTATGTATTTCCCATCTAGCTTTCGTGATGATGTTCAATGGAGACAGATTTCTTTGCAAGTAATTATATTGCTTTTTACAATCTCCTTGAAGGAAGAGTGGTCATCAGTGTTAGAGATCCAGTATTAACACAGGAAAAGAAACATGGGTTAAAAACAAAAAATCTTTGAAGAGATTGCAGCAAATAATAATGGAGAAAGCAGTCCACAGGCAATGACACCTTTGGATCCCCTCATACCTAGTCAGTCTTCTAATCATATGCTGTAGAATGCTAACCACAAAACAGACATACTGTGATTATCTGTAAACATTAGAGGATATAGCATCGAGTTGTATTGCCTCTACCAGGACTCTAAGCCGTAAACTTGTAAGTACATTAGAAGCCGACACTCTTAGCAGACTTTGCTGAATTGCTGGCAGCATCAACATCTGATCGATATGCATGTTCACCAGCCAAGCTGACTAGTACATCTGTTCTGTGAAGAAACATACATTCTGCCTCTAGTACAATCAGTGTAATTAAAAATTAACATGCATTAATTGTTAGAGCTGATGTAAACAGCTGATGTTCCACTTAGCACTGTCTTCTGTACATATCATTAGGCAAAGCCAAATATTGTTAAGTAAACAGGCAGCACTTACAAAAAGGAGAGAAATAGAAAACTAATTCCAACTAAATAAACTGACACTGTATTAAAAGTCAAATTAAAATGATTAACCAGAGTCAGATTAGGCTCTGGATCTTCAGAGGAAAACAATTATAAAAGTCACATTTAATTATTTGAATCTTATTTTGGTAAATGTATTTAGGCTCAGTCTGAAATAGAGTCAGTGCATGCATAATACACTAGGATTTCAAATGAGTAAAAAAGAACTCTAGGAAAAGTATGATTCAGGATTGATTTATGGCTGAAACATTCTGTGAGAATGCATCATTCACAGCCACTTCAGTAACCAGTGTTCTCTGGGGAAACCCAAATCTGATGTTTCATGTTAAAAGGGGTCTATTTTCTTCTGCATGCATCTGCATAACTACTGTCAGTGTCGATGGGAGTTTCAGGCACATACTGAGAGGAGAATATACACCTCACTACTTAAGTCTTGCCTGACTTCTTTTTTTAAATAATGTCATAGCAAAATGATTTTTCTATCTTGATTCGAAACCAGGAAAAGAAAAAAAAAATCTCCAGCAAGCAAATCTGTCCAGTGAGATGCACTCCCAGCATAAGTTCACAGACCAGTTCTGTACTTACAGATTGCCTCGGGCATTCAGCTGTTTAGGGCCCCAGGCTTTTCCTCCCCTTCTGAGGTTTTCCCTGTAAGTGACTTGCCTGTCACTCTCAAGTCTAATTTAAAAATAGTGTGCATCTAAATTTTGAGAACGATTTCTTAGGTTATTTTCTCGTGAATTTTGACCAAGTTTCAAGGTACCAAAGTCCCAATAAGTGTGATTTCTTTGAAAGAAAATAAAAATCGCAGGGTGTTAGAGTCCAAGGGAGAAATGGGTTTATCTAGAAATCACTAGGGAAAACATTGCTATTCAACGGCATTCACAAAGGTTCAGCCCTTTTTTTTTTTTTTTTTTTTGTCATAATTACAGTCATTATAAAGAGAATAACTATAAAAATTTCCTTAACATTTAGGCATGAAATGGTGAATCCTCCACTGCAAGTATATAGTGATTTAAGAAAGTGCCTACATTATTTATTCATAATTGTGTTAAATTTGAATACAAACTGAATTCATTCATGTATTAAAAGTTATAAACGTGTTAAAACTACTTGTAACAAAAAACATCAGACGTGTCAAGAATCACAGCAAGCAAAATGAACCTATAAAAGGTAAATAAGTTAAATAAGTGTAAGGCATGAATATAAAAGCTGGCTTATGAGCTTCTAAGTTTTCTGTCGCTATTCAAAACCACCATTAATCTCCAAGCTTTAAACATAAAAGTTAAAAATTGGTAGTTATAGAATAACTGTTTTTGAAAATTTAAACTGAATTCCGAAAAGATATGATGATGATGATGATGATGAAAATGTCTGATACTTACAAAACAGTAAGGCTTTAATATTGTCTATATTATCCAATTTACACTTCTGGCATGATATTAAATATATTTTTCTCTTTTTGAAGAAGGAAAAATCCATTAAAAATGCTGTTTATAAATGGCCATTTAAGCAAAATAATTTGAAAATGAGGTTATAGTTAATTAAAAACTAACATATACCTAATGCATGGATTATTAAGAAATAAGTATAATATGCATTCTATAGAACCCACATTAAATATTAAGTATTTCTTTGTGTTTTTCAATTACTCAGAAAATCTTGATGGTCTCATGGTGCCTCATACTCATGAAAATCTCTGAGCAGTAACTTACAAAGTACTGTAGGTATTGATGGTTTAGATCATTAGGATAAACTTGCTTTTTACCTTGAAGGTTACTTTTTAAAATATTTCTCATATCTGTTGTCTTGACACTTAATGTTTATGTATATTTACATATATGCATATATATGTGTGAATATATGTATGTAAAATTGTATATGCATATATACAATTGTATACATATATACAATAGTATACATATTCGAATATGTAGTTATATATAATATGTATATAAAATTGTAAAAGTACATATATAAAAAAATATATATACATACACACACGTACACACATACACACACACACACACAATAATTCCAGGAAATTCTGCCTAATTGCAGTTTCCTGTGTTTCTGCTGGGACTAGAAAATAATTTGCTAAAATGAAAAATATGCATCTCTCTTAAAAAAAAAATTGAAAATACTAAAGGTGTCTCCTTCACATTCAAAGAAAGGCAAGATAAAAATAAATACATTGGTGTTCATTAAAGTAATATATTTTCTATAGTTTTTTATAAGGATCTTATATAAAATATAATAATGATTATAAATCATCAGTGTATTCAGAAATTTCCTCAAAGAAGAAAGTGTGAATTTGTATTATCTTGTCTCCTCCATTTCATAGAAGACCTTTATGAATGTAGTAGCAACCAAATATATGATTTTCACAGAAAGGATTGGAGAGTTGAATATACATATATAAAGAATATTTGTAGCTAAAAAAGCTTCACTACTACAAAGAATATTTATAGCTATAAAGGCTTCATTAATACTAGTGATTCTTAGAATGTAGTTAATACTATTAGAATTGTTTCATTTCTTAATTACTATCATTTTCTATGTTATTTTATTTTGGAACATTGCTTTCACTCTCTTCTTCTTTGTGGGAACAGACCAAAGTCGATTTTCATATTTGATTGTGCTTCCAGGTGATGGAATTTTCAGCAAATGCTATGTATAATTAACAGTTAAAAATACATTTTTACTCTAAAATTCTTTATAGCACCTCAATCTACAAACAATTTTGCCAGTGGAGTTTAAAAAATAAAATTAAGAAACTGATAATCACATTTTTCTGAGTACAATAAAGCAACATCCAATGTCAATATCATAGTTAATCACTTTGTCTTTGTATTTATTTCAGAAAAAATTAAACTCATAGTTATATCTCTGAATCTTATATAACCAGTTTGTTGGTAAAGATTACTTTTTCTTGCTGTAGGATACATCAGATTTTCACTTTTTTTCTCCATTCCTTTATCCAAAACTATAAATGTGATGTCTTAGAAAACAATAATCACAAACAAAATAATGTATATTCAGGCTACCAACGTGGTGAAATATTAGCCCTCATGGGCTCACTTTGTATTTTCATTATTTATGAGTGGTGGGACTATATGGCAGGCATAATATAGGAAGTAGGTCCACCTAGAGAACACAAATGTCTCAGGAGACATATCCAGTGGAAAGGTGAGAAGAAATCAAAGATATCTTTTTATTGTTTCAGCATTTTGATTAGTCAAAACTAGAAATCAGGTAGCACTATTTATACTAAAGTGAGAGAGTCTCTCTACTACTATTAAAGGGACTCTCAAGATTCTTAAAGAAACCAGATGTCTTGAAACAACTCTTACTCTAGTTTGAAAACAACTCTTACTCTAGTTTAAATGCTTTCATTTAAAGTGTACAGACAGCAAAGGATAGTGACACAGATGTAGTCAGAACAATGTTGAAAACAAGGAAATTAAAATTAAAATTAAACTTTCAGCCTTCTATCACCCTGTAACAAAACTGCTGTGCTCATTTTGGAAAGATAAAAGCAACCAACCAAATTTAACTTGATCCTTGAAGTTGCCCTGGAGTCCTGCTGTTTCTTGGTTTGCTCTCTCTCAAATGCTCGTTCTACGTTGAGTGGGACCACAGTGTCTATTTTCTTCCTCCAATGCTCAATCTTCCCCTTCCCTCTCAAGGGATGCCTCACCTCCTAATTCATAGAATTTTAAAAGCCAGGAAGTAACAATTGCCTTAATATCCTACCACTAAACCTATAAAATCACCTGCATCTTTATCCTACTTTCCTCCCCATTTTGTGAAAATGAGCGTTCTCCTTTTACTCAGGCTACCATTTCTGCTGGCCTCCAGATTCTAGCCTTTGTGACTTCTCAGAGAATCTCCTCTATTCATTTTATGGTCTCTCCTTCCTCATAACCACACTTCTGGCTAATGTTCTTTGCATGATAATGTCTCCAGTTTTCACCTCTTATTGATTCCTAAATGTCTTAGTCTGAGAAATCCAAGATCAAGGGGGCCACATCTGATGATACCCTTATTGTTGGCAGAGAATCTCTGCAAAGTCCCAAGGCGGCACAAGATATCACATGGTGAGGAGAATGAGTGTACTAGCTCAGGTTTCTCTTCCTTTTCTTCTATACCCACCAGTCACACTCCCATCATGGCTCATTCACTTATTAACCCATTAAGCCCTGAATTGATTAATTCTTTCCTGAGGGCAGAACCTTCATTACCCCATTGCCTCTTAGAGACCTCACCTTTCAATGTTTCCACGTTGGGGATCAAATTTCAATGCAGGGTTGGAGGAGACAAATATTCATAGCGTTCAGCATTAGTTTGCAATTTTAGAGGAGCAGATACCAAGAAAAGACTTAATGTGCGTTGAGATATCTGGGAAAATACCTACAAAAGAGAAAGCAGAGGGATCATGAATCGGTGAGGAAACCCTTCACACTGTGAGGAGGATCCCTGTGAAGGAGAGATTGAAGGAAGAAGGATTGGTTAGGAAGAGTCTCAGACAATAGCACAGTTTTAAGATATTGTGTCCAGGAAATGGTACATGGAGTGGAAGATTATTTTGGAGCTGTGAGATTTAATGTCTGCCTTGCTGGGTTTCACGATTGCTTACGAACTGTTACTCCTTTCTTCCTGTTTATTTCTCCCTGTTGGAATAAGAATGTTTAACCTATACCTGTTCTGCCATTGTATTTTAGAAGTAGATAACTTGGTTTTTGGTTTTACAGGCTCATAGTCGGAAAGAGTTTGCCTTGAGTCTTAGATGACACCTTAGACCTTTGTGTTGGTGCCAGACCAAATTAAGACTTTGGGAACTATTGGGATGGAATGATCACATCTGGCATATAAAGAGGACATGAGTTGTAGGGGGACAGTGGAATTTGCTTTGTCTCTGCCAACATTCATATTGAAATTTAATTGCCAACATAACAGTGTTGGGAGGTAGAACATTTAAGAGGTGATTAGGTTGTTAATACAGATTCATGTCTTTCTTGTGAGAATGGGTTAGTTTTCACCAGATGAATTAGTTCTCATAGGACTTGATTAGTCCCTGTGAGAGCTGGTTGTTATAAAACAGGTCAGCCTTCTCGTCCTGTCTCTCTCTCACATGCTTTTTCTGTGTGATATCACCCACGATTTTATGATGCAGTTAGGAGACCCTCGCCAGACCCCAGCACCATGCTTCTTGAACTACTCAGTCTCCAGGACCATGAGCCAAAATAAAACTCTTCTT
The DNA here is from genome assembly GCF_047675955.1 of Chlorocebus sabaeus. NCBI lineage: Eukaryota > Metazoa > Chordata > Mammalia > Primates > Cercopithecidae > Chlorocebus > Chlorocebus sabaeus. The sequence goes on from NC_132913.1 coordinate 43,064,526, forward strand.
TACAGATTATGCAGTCTCAGGTATTCTGTTATAGCAACAGAAAATGGACTAAGACACCCCCACTGTGTTCAGTCATTGGCGATAGGCAGTCAATGGTAAATATGGACTCTGCTCCGACAGTGGTGAATCCAGAAGTGCAGCACCTGGAGCTATCATTCGGTTGTCTTCCTGCAGCAGTATGTTTGAGTGGAATATTCTTTTGGCAACTCACTGAGTCTCCTTCAGTTCATCAACTGTTATACCCCATCATTAAAATTACTCTCATCAAGTTTTCAACTGATAGTCAGTGAACTCTTTTTAGTTGTAAATTTTCTTGTCCTATCCACTGCATTTGACACTGATGACCACTATCTCTTTAAAATTCTCTTCTCTTGACTTCTGTCACACTACCCTTTTGGATTTGTTGTTGTTGTTGTTGTTTAAAATGTCTATTTCTGGTTAGTTTCCTCCTCTGAGAATTACATTTAAAAATCCACATTTCATTGTTTCCAAAATTGGCAAATGTCACCGTTATGTACCAGGATAGATAAAGGGACAAACTATAAAGTTTAGCATTGTTTTGATTTTTACATCTTGCTCTCTCACCATTCATACTATACTTAATTAGCACAATGCCTACCATTCTGCCCCTCAAACCTCTCAAATCCATCCATTCCCCTCCATATGCATGTGTTTACCAAAACAGCAAGACATTTTTTCTCTCACTTGGATTATTGCTAAATATCTCTTATACTAGTTTCTTTGTCATGAGTCTACTCACACTACAGACTGGGTGATTTTGCTAAAATGTAAATCTGTTAAATACCAATTTCTTGTTGAAAACTCTTCAAAGTCCTTGAGATAAATTTCAAACTGCTTAATACTGTACTGAAGGCTCTTTAAAAGCTGGCGCCTGCCTACCCTTTTATCTTCACCTTTCCCACTTGCCATGAGACTCTGGAATGAACTCAAACAACGCTTTCTTAAAAGTTGCTCATCTATGCAATGCTCTCTTTTTTAGGTCTGGCTGAATCTTTTTTCCCTCTAATTTTCCTCCTGACAAACTTTTATCCATTTATTCAGTAAACGTTTTTGAAACTTTTCCCAAAGTCTTTGAGTCCAGATTTGGCACCTGTTCTCCATTATCTGAAAGCATCCTCTTCTATTACAACCTTATGGCAGTCCTCCCTTATTCAAAAGGAATAAATTCCAAGACTCACAGTGGAGGCTTGAAACCCCAGATAACACAAAAACTTATAAATATTATGCTCTTTTCCTAAATATACAAATCTATTATAAAGCTTTTTTTATAAATTAGGCATGGTAAGAGATTAATAATAATTAATAAAATAGAATAATAATAAAAATATATTGCAATAAAAGGTATGCAAATGTGGTCTCTCTCTCTCTCTCTCAAAATATCTATTGTTGAATTCACCCCTCTTTATGAGATGATGTGAGATGATAAAGTAGGTACATAATGAGATGAAGTGAGGTGAATGGGTGAATGACAGTGGCATTGTCACACAACATTAGACTACTCTTGACTTTCTGATGATGTATCAGAAGGAGGATCATCTGCTCTGGGTGATCCTGAATCATTGAGCCCTGACAATGTCAGCTGGATGTCAGGAGCAGATAATGTAAACTAACTGAGAGGTAGTATATACCATGTAGATATGCTGGACAAAGGGATAATTCATGTTCCTGGTAGGAAAGAGCAGGATGGTCGGAGATTTCATCATGCTACTCAAAGTGGCATATGATTTAAAAATTTATGAATTGTTTATTTCTGGAATTTTCCATTTAATGTTTTCAGACCACAGTTGACTGCAGGTAACTGAAACCTCAGGTGAAACCATGGATAAGGGCTTACTGTATTGTTACTGACCCATTTCTTTTGCTAGCCATAGGATCCATGAAAATTGAAGTCACATCTGTTCTATGCGTTATAATGCTTGAGACATAATAGACAGTGAATCAATATCCCCAGAATGCATTTTAGCAGTATGGCCGCAGAGATACCGTCTTTTCTTCCCTATTCCTCACCATGCATATATTTAATTTGATCTGGCAGTCAGAACAGCTGATTTGGAGCTTTTATCCTACTACTAATTATCTATGAAGACTTGAACTAATCGCTCCAGCTTTCAGTTTCTTCATATCAGGATGTGCCCTGCAAGTGAGTGTTGTCCTTCATTGAGTTTCTATCAGAAAAAAATGTTGTGTTTCACTGAACTAGATGACCTTTAAGATCCTCTTCAGTTCAAAAACATATTGCCTCTGGGGCTACAAACTATTAAGTTGAGGTAGAAGACAAGTGTACAGAGTAACATCACTTAATTATATTAGTATTTAATTTTTACATAGTCTTCTTTTGTTAATACAACACTTAGTAATTTCTTTCATTAGTTCTAGCTGACCTCATGACAGCAGATTGTGTCTCTGTACCTTTAGTCACAGTTCCCAACTCTTCTTAGTCATCCAACTTACACTTACTGGCTAATGTTCTAAAGGTTTGTCTACAGAGTCTTAGCTTCTCTCTTCCTCAGTTTCCTCCTCTGCAAAATGGGTATAGTAATAATACCTATAAAATGTTTAATAAATAATTAAATGAGTTTATTTTCTTCAAGGTCCTAGCACACAGTAAGCTGAATATAATGTTATTAATTATTATTATGGTAAGGAACCAAATCCTTTTTCATTTACCCTGCATTGATACTGGGATATATCATCCATCCTCATGAGTGTGAGGTCATGAGTTGAAAGGTCAAACCTTTCAACTGGTTTGGGTTTTATTTTATTTTATTTTTTGTCTTCAGGCCTTTAAATATTTTTCTAGCTTGATGGATGCCACAAACCTCCCACTTTTGTTTAATAATGTCAGGAGTATTTTTACTCTTTGCGTAAGCAATTTATGTTACCGAAACAAGACAAGACAAAAAACACATACTAATTCCCTTTCCTTGTTGTTTCCAATGTTCGCCCCCTACAGATTTCTCCTTACACCTGACTATCCTTCTCACTCTTCAGCCTGACTGTGTAGCATCATATAGCTTAAATAAATTGTGATGAGTAGTTTAGAGAAACTAACATTCATAATATGTTCTTGTATTTCTACTGCAATGACCATGGGCTCAGATCAATTGAACCCTCCAAATCTATTACAACTTTAAGGGAGAGAGAGTTTCATATCATAAATATTTATTAAAGATCACATGAGAACCGTAGTACTCTCGGAGAAAGATAAAAACGATGCTTTTGAAAAGCTGTCTCTTACCATCCGGCCCCACAAAGCCCAGTTCTTCTTCTAAGATGAGAACTACAGTACTTAACATTTCAAGAAAGAAAGAAAACAAAAAGGGAAGCTTTTTTTATACTGTACCTACTTTGTAGCATTACAGAAATTTAGCAGAAAAGACCAGACATCCCCAATACTCCCTCCGACTCTAACCTCAGTCTGTCCTTACTTCCATTGCCGCCCCAGGCAATATGGCATGAAAAGGCTCAGCAAGAAATATTCATTTGTAAAAGAAAAACAAATCATTATAGCAACACTCACTGGTCATTCTGTAGCAAATGTGCAATGCTCAGATTTTGTATTTTCCTGAAATAACATGCACATTTTAGGCATGAAATTATGATTGTTTGACTGTGAAATACTGCACCCAAACACCATGTGGCTTTTAGCAGCATATCATCATATCAAGAACTATTTTTACCCTTTGGCGATTTTTCCTGCTTTGGCTCTGAGAGCTAGTCCATACGGTATTTGTATGTGGCATCAGTGGCAAAGATTTTTTAGAAGAGTAGATTTCTTCATTTAAACAGCATCACTGTGTAGTACCATGTACCAATGATAGCACAGAATCTAAACGAGAAATTAAAATAGTGTGATTTCAGGTTAACTGGCAAGAAATAAAGTCAGTGAGTATGAACAAGAGAGGAACAAAGATGACAAAGGACTTGGAACATATGTGTCTTTTCATTTTCCTTAAAAAGTGATTTAAGTACATACTAAATTTTATAATATCAGAAGAATGACAATTTTTTTTAATGCAGTGTGTTCTACATTTTTCCCCCAATGACTCTGAATCCTAGTGACAATGAACTTTGTCCGACATCTCATTTGATGAAAGCAGGCAGAAAGACTTACAACTTCCACATATTTGCTGCCTTTCAGAAGCCTGGGCAGAAGAAAAGAGCAACTTCTTGAAAGATTTAAGCATATATTGGTCCCCTTCCAGGACACAGACATGAAGCCATATAAGAAATATTTTGAAAAGACAACCAAAATTAGCCAAACTCTTTAAACTTTCAAAATGCTTGGAGCAAAAGTCTGTTTTAGTTTAATCCAAATTAGTTTGCAGACTTAACTAGAAAGAGAAGCTATAGGAAAATATGAGCTGGCTTAACGTGTGTGTCTTGTCTATAACTACAAAGTTGGCTTTTGTTTCTTGAAGAGACAAATCTGGTTATGGGGTTTTCCAAACCTGTGATGACATAAAAGTATAGTGCCTGTGATGCTGAGCATGGATTCTTAGATTCAAAAATTCAATTTACATTGAAAATAAAACAAAATTACACCAATTCATTTAAAATTTCTACCACCCCATTCTTTCTAAGGAAATAGCATCAGAAAGATTAATTACATCAGCATTATGTTATACTCACTCAATACACATTGCTGCTTGAGTTCATGTGTAGATGATTTCAAAGCCGCAGAAATCACTTTTTAAGTTCTACTTGGTTAATCATACATATCCTTCTCATAGTTACTCATGCAGTTACCCCGTAAGAGGCTTCCCAGCACTATTGCTTTATAATAAAATGTTCCAGAGTGTCTATATATAAACTGAAGTTCAACTTGTCCGTGCAATCTAACTTGTTGCATATGTATTGCAAAGAAATTCCATTTTGTCAGTTGACTTATTGTTGTATCAAAAGAAATAAACTCTTGAACCCCAGGGGGAAAAAATTATGCTGTTTCATTCTACTTATGATGTTTCAACATAGGCCAAAAAATAACCAGGCTTATTTTCTCAAGTGAGGAAACTGAAATGAAAGCCAAAAAAAGTAAAATTTTGGTCAAAATCAATGTTTTTATATACTTTTATTTTAAGAACTACTCTTTTTTCTGAAAACGCACAAGCTTCATTTTGTAAGTTTATCTTTTCTAGAAAAGTGTTGCTAAACCATTTGTTCTTTAAAATATATTGTATATATTAAGGAAGAGGATGATAGATAAAAAAGGAATTAGAGGAAGTAATGAATTTCTTTCTAGCTAATCCTTTTAGTGAAATATTTGCTTAAGCATTGGACTTGGTTGAAGAAATGTAACCATCTTTGCTATTTTTCATCATATGTGTTTAAAGCTGTATACAATAACACTAACAGCAGCAGCATCAATAAAAAATAACCATTAGGAAATATTTATATGTTTTTTTGCAAAGACTAAAATAAAGTAACATTTAAATTTCTCAATCTAAAAGTAGCGACTACTATTACCCCATTTTAGAGAAGAAGAGTCTGAGGCTTAGAGATGGTAAGTAACTTGCTTCAGGTTACAAATCTAGCAAATGGCAGTCAGAACTTTGAAGCAATTCATCTGACTTTAAAGCTCATGGATGAACTAAACTACTCACATTCCTGTGTTCCCATCCTCTTGTACAGGAAATCAGCCAATTGGCTACTCAGTGAGCTAGATGACCAAAACTCTCTTTATTATTATTTTATTTCAAGTTGTCATTCTTCCCACCCCTCTCCCCTACCCTCTCACCACCATCTGGGTGGGGAGTGTTGCCATTAAAAATGCAAGGATGACTTTCAGAAAGGGTATTTGCATGATTAGCAAGGCTAATAGAAGATTGAGTTACTGTAGCTGATTAACTCTACTATGGTTGTCAAACAAAAGAAAGGGGTAAGGAATATCAAATGGGAAAAAAAAAAATGTCTAAATTAGATTCTCAATTTCCCAGAATGTGACATATGAAGACTTCTCTAATGAAGAAAACACATTAGTTCTCTGAGTGATGGTACTTGAAGTTGTTTCAATACGTTGTTCAGCTTTATGCTGTGAAGCAACTTACAGTACTCCAATTGTTTACTCACTCAGCTACATGTAAAATGTGTACTTAGGAATGCTTTATAATAAGATATTCAACAAAGTCTGTCTTATTTAACTGCACTGATTAGAAGGGGCAAGCATTTCATTTTGGCACAGTGTGGTGCACTACATCATTTCATCTCATTTGAAATATTACTCAGAGTTCAGAATGCCAAGCTTTGAGCAGAGAAGAACAATGTGTGGTTTTTTTTAAAAAATAAAATAACAATAGTGATGATGAGAAGAGAATGAAATAATGCAATTCTTGATTCTGTCAGATGGCAACTAGTTCGGGGGTGGGAAGGGAAGTAAGTCCCATGATGTTGCCATAACAGAATCTAAAAAAAACCTTCAGAGATTACAAAAGAAGCAAAGTTTAAATCTATCCTGTAGGAGTGTGGGTCACCAAAGCCCTCAGTGACTAAACAAGAAAGACTCGAAGAAAATGTCTGTGAGAAGAGCTACTGGTAAGGAAGAGAAAAAAAAAATGCCAGGCAGCCTGAAAACAAACCTGACCTTAACGGTGACCATATTCAAAGTATAGCAGAAAACCTCCTTGAGCAAAGCCAGGGCAGTGAAGAAAACAATAAAAAGCTATGTGGAATCACTTATGCTTATTTTTTATTGGAAATAATGTATTTGGTTGGTGACCCTTGAGATGTGTTGCTGTCCACCTATATGAGTTCCAGAATTTGCTCCAAAAAGAAGGGACATCTACTCCTTTTTGAATATAGAATGAGTCCATTTATCTGAAGATAAAAGTCATGTTAGAAAATTGTGGTCTATTGCCTCATTCTATCTCATCTTTAGGTGAAGAAAATGATGTCCAAACAAATTGAATGACTGCTCAATGCCGTTACAATGCCATTAGTGTAATCACTAGTCCATACTGTACTTGCAGAGTGTGTGTGTGTGCACGTACACACCACAGCAAGGTAAATTGTATTTTAATCCCTTCATGTTAAACCATATATTTATATTTTCACACTTTTACAATCTTAAAATGTAAGTGCATTTACAATTTGTACATTTAAAGAAACCATGTTTTAGTTTTCTTTCATTCTTTTTTTCCTGCCTGCCTCCCTTCCTTCACTCCTTCCTTCTTACCTTCCTTCTTTCTTTCCTTCTTCCTTCCTTCCTTCCTTCCTTCCTTCTTTCCCTACCTCCCTTCCATCTTCCATCCTTTCTCACATTCCCTGTTTTATTTCCCCCCACTAAGAAAGCTATTGTTAAAGCTAAGATTCCTGTTACATTCTTGCCTTTGCCAGACAAGTAATTTCTAGACTGAGATCTAAACCAGTAACACAGAATACCTAATAAGCAAACCATGATTATGATGGAATTTTCAAGAGAATATCACTACCAGTATAGCTAAAAGTTTTTCCTGTTTAATCATTTCAAATCCACTGAAGCATTAGCTATACAATGATTAGAACACATCTTTCCTAAGTATAAAGTGTTTTCTTCACTCTATCACATTTATCATTTTAATTATTGTTTTCATCCACCAACAATGATTTAAGTTACAGAAAAATACTATCATGCATCTCTCACCTTTAAGCTTCTGGTCAGTAGAAAGTAAAACTGAAACTAAGCCAGATTTTGTAAATTGCATCTGTGTAGACAATTCATGTTTTATGAAGATTAGACTTATATAGAAAGTTGTTCTAAAATTATCACATTTAATTAGTTGCTAAAAGTATATTTTAATTAATATATTGTAGAGTAAGCTTCAGAGTTTTTACACACTTTGCAATAAATCCAGAAAGTATGGGTAAAGATTTTTGTGGGCTCAATTTAAAAGGCAATAAAACGAGATCAAGTTAACAAAGAAAGCATAAGTATTTACTTAGCTATAAAAATTTCAGATTATTTTATTAGTATGTTCATATGATACAAATCCTTTCTAAAAACCATCTCAATACAACTTCATAAGGTGCCTCATTGCATGAGTGGAAGAGTGAGGAAGGAAGAAACCGACACTGACTTTTTATTTTTGTTTCATTTTCTTCTATATTAGCATTCATATTTTATGTGTGCACTTCCTTTGAAAATTGCAACTTGTTTGGCTTTCAACCACTTTAAAGATTAGAATCATACCTTATGCATCGAATTTTACAATTAGTATGAGACTGGTTTTTGAGTAGTTTTAGGGGAATTAATAATCTCTCTTTTCCTGATTCTAACAGATAAGGATACTATTAATTTATTAAAATGCCAGGGCTAATTGATAAATCCAAATACTGTTGGTCCAAGAAACAGTACAACACTGAAATACTTGCAAAAAGTATATATTCCTCCGAAAGAGAATTCTCTACCTAATAATTTTTCAGATTGGGTATATGATGCAACTTTTATGACCGAAAGTTTCCTTTTTTCTTGCTTTCTGTTGCAGATTTAAAGAAAGAATATAATTGCAACCAATCTGTACTTATCAGACACCTCTTTTCTCCAAACAGTCTTCCAAATGAAACAATACAGATCTATTAGTGTAATTATAGCATAAGGTCATTTACTGCTTTATAATTGCTGCAGGTTGTGAATGATATATGAAATGAAAGCATCTGCAGTGCAAATAGAACATAGGCAAGAATGTGCTATGTGCTAATTAGGTAACCATCTCATGATAAGACCCTAGGGAAAGACAGAATGGCAAAATCCCACAGTGCTCTGCAGTCACAAGGCAACAAAACATTCCTAAGGAGTTCAAAAATATATCCATTATTAAGTATAATCCTTTCCTCTCCTCAGACTCTCGGAGCTCTGTTCCCTGCGCGCACACAACCCTTCTGTCTCCTTCATCCTCTGCAATGCTAAGCAAGCCCTGACAGTCAAGAACCATTTGATTGTTGTGAGAACTGCTCTCTTTATTCATATTAAAAATTGAGGACTCAATCTTTTATTTGAAGAGTCTTGATAAGTTTCGGTATTTTACTGTGTCTTTTCCTGGCCCTTTCTATTGTCCTTCGTGTTTCGAGAAATGCACATTGTGGAATAAGGATGTTAAGGCTCAGTCATGATGATAGGGGACTGTTGGGAAGGCGAGAGCGTGGTCCCTTTATGTGGCAGGGTAGAGGGGAAGGGAAGTGCTGGGTAGAGAAAGGTAGTCTCTGGCTAGGACTCCACCCTGACAGAGCTAGGTGAGGACAGGCATTTCCTGCCCAAATGTTGCATTTCCCAAGACCACCCTGGCCTACCACGCCCCCATCCTGGGCCTGTAAAAACCGGAGACACTAGCAGGCAGACACACAAACGGCTGGACGTTGTGAGGAACACATTGGCAGAAGATACAAGCGGCTGGTCATGGAGAGCACGCCTGGCGGAAGAGCATGCGGACAGCCCTTGGTCGGCCTGATGGCAGGCCAGCCACCAGCAGAACGCAGCAGTTTGGCCAGAAGCAGTCCGCCAGGCTAGGTGGCCAGACTCTAGGGGAAATCCATCTTCCTTCTGGCTTCCCCATCTGCTGAGAGTTACTTCTACTCAATAAAACCTTGCACTCATTCTCCAAGCCCACGTGTGAACCGATTCTTCAGTACACCAAGGCAAGAAACCCCCGGATACAGAATTCTTTCAGTTCTTGCGATAAGGAAGGGGGTCTAATTGAACTGGTTAACACAAGCTGCCTATAGACGGCAAACTAAGAGAGAACCCTGTAACACACACCCAATGGGGCTTCAGGAGCTGTAAACATTCACCCCTAGACACTGCGGTGGGGTTGGAGCCAGACACCCTGCCTGTCTATATGCTCGCCTAGAGGTTTGAGTAGCAGGACAGTGAAGAAGTGAGCCATAGTCCCATGGCAAGCCCTTCGAAGGGGACACGGGAACCTTTTCCGTTTCAATTACAGCCTCAACTTAGCAGGAATGAATGAAGTTCATGTTACTTAAAGCAAAACCCTTCTTTCTTTATGCAATAATCTAACAAATTTAGATAAAACTAAATATATAGGCCAGAAAAAAAAAATGTGTTAACAAACTGGGTTCTTAGTTCTTAAATATCCAGTTGAGTATTTTATGTGGGTGAAGTACAAATCTCAAGGATCTGACTGAAACTGAGCACCTGACACCAAATACTTTGAACAATTTGACCAAATTGACCAGTTAGATGTTCTTTCTTCTCTGCTTTCACAATGCACTACTAAAAATATTTGTTTAATTGCCAGCTGTCCCCATTTAGGTAGAGAGTATTTAATTCTATAAAGTTACCTGCCCAAATGCATCATCTATTCATTCTGGATACCAACAATTGCAATTGCTTTCTTTTTATGTGTCTGTTTGCTATTTATATAATATTTCCCCCATGTCTTGCTTTCTTCTTGAGTGCAACATAATGTACTTATTGTGATGTCACCCTGTCACTTCCCATTGCCACTCCAGTTCAACGGGGTTACTATGAACTTGTCTTTAGTGACAGCATTTGACCTTGTGGTTAGCTTTTTGCCTTTCTATTTACTGCTGTTTGTGACTCATAAGTGTTACTAATAAAATGTGTCTACGTGCTTCACACAACAAATTCAAGAACTTTGGTAACCTACTCTAGTCTGGACTTTTTATCTACGTTGATTTTTTTCTGCCAATCTTCTAATTGATGTGGTCTTTGTCTCGATAAATTTTCTCTAGGTTTTTGCTACTTCATGGTTACTTAAATAAGCAGAACTTAATGCTTACTGCTTTTTATTCTATGGCATCAGTTTTTAGATTGTGAATGCAGTTTCCTAAATGTTGGCTGTTTATGCAGGGAGGGTAAACATTTCTCAACTACATTTTTTATATGTCTCCTATAAGGGTTATTAATTTTTTTAAATAAAAAATATGTATTGCATGCCTACTACATGACAGAAATAGGTATGAATTCTCAGACATAGGAGGAAAAGGAGAGAATGTCATTATTATCACAGAGTTTGCACTACAGGTAGAAGAAAACCAACAAATAAACAAGAAGATTCTCAGGTAGTTGTAAGTATTTGGTAGAAAATTATGAGTGCAATGCGATAGTGAATGCAAATTTAGACTGAGGATTTAAGAAGGTATCTCTGAGGATGTGATATTTATGCAAAGATCTGAATGACACAAAGGAGCTAGCCGTGATAAAATCTATGGGAAGAACATTGCAAGTCAAAGGAAGAGTTAGTGAAAAGGTCAAATGGCAGAAATAAGCTTAGTTACCTTAGAAGTTCCTAGAAGGTCTTAAGCCTGGAAATATGTATACAGTGTAGCATTTTAAAATATATTTCAGGCTACAGTGGGAAGAATTGAAGAATCAGGGAATAAACAACAGGATTCTTAGCTAATTGTTGCAGTAGTCCAAGAAAGAGAAGATGATGGCTTGAATTAGGGAAGATGGAGATAATTGAATGCATGTGGAATATATCTTGCAAGCAGAATTTACCGAACATGCTTATAGAAGAGATGGCAAGAAAACTAATGAGAGTAATAAAGGATAATTCCAAGAATTATGATGATCAACAGGCAGATGTGAGTCCATTTACACAGACAGGAAAGAATAGGGCCTCAAGAATCTGTTCTTTGGGGATGGGGAATAAAAGTTTTGCTTAAGATATATTTTGATTTACAAAGCCTTAGAATAATGCCTGTAGGAATGCCAGATTAGCAATGGAGATAAATTTGAGTTTTATTGGAACCCCGAGACTAAAAAAACTTGCCTAAGGAGTTTATGTAGATAGAAAAGATAAAAGAGAGCAGATCCATGCCCCAAGGGCCCTCCAGTGTTACAGGTGGAGGACAGGAAGCAAACAAAGAAGTGGAAAATATGATATCATAGTATCCTTGAAGCCAAATTTAAAAAAGAGTTTCAAGAAAGAAGGAAAGGTTTGTTATGTTGAATGTTTGGGAGAGGTTCAGAAAATGACAGTGAAGTGACAACTTGATTTGGAACATGGATTTATTTATGACCTTGATAAGGACAATCTGAGTAGAGTGATGGAGACCAAAGTCCAGTTAGGTTGTGTTGAAAGAGAATATATGGGGAAAAAGTGATTTTAGTTAACTATTTTAACAAAAATTTTCTGCAAAGTTGAATGGGGCAACAGGATAGAAGTTGAACAGCAGTATAGGTAAGGGAGCCTTTTGCTATTGAGGGTATAGCATATTTGTGTGCTAATAGAAGAGATCCATAAAGGGGAAATTGATGGTGCTGGGGAGAGGCAGGACTGACCTTTATTACATCTTGTGAATTCTACAACTTTTTGTCACTTTCATTCACTAAACCTGATTTTAGGCTAATTTAAAACTTCAGTTTCTATTTGATTCAAGAGAAGAATCTGTGCCTTTTCCTTTTCCCGGCTACTTGAAGGACATAAAGAATTTGAAGTAATGGGACTAATATTGGGGTTTTCCTGTTAGGCTTGCTTCTTCTTTGGGGTCTGGCACCTCTGAGGTTGGAGACAAGGAGGAGAATGAAGTAGAAAGGAGCTGCATGTCCATTTGGAACTATCCCTGGTTTTCTTCCAGATCTTTAATTCATAGAAGGTTTTCTTGAAAATGTTATTTAGCTTTACCCCAAGACTCTGCCACACAGGAGGACTTCAGAGAGGGGAAATCCTGAATTCCTTCAACCCTGGTGGTTCTCCACATCTACACTTTCTCTCTAGAAAAACTTCACTTCACATGGGGTGCCCAACATAACTTCCCTCTCTTCTCACCTCTCACATCCTCACTTCCTTCACAGAGAGCCATAAAAACTGACAGGTTTTTCCTTTTACACTCTAAGAGCTGAGGGTAAGTAAATTGACTCTGATTTGCTCCCATCTTCTTCGTAGGCATAATACATTATATTTGCCTTCAGAAATATCTAGATAAGAAGCAGAGACCAGATCTAAGTTCATATTCTCCTTTGGTCATCAGAGAACATATCTCAACTTTCCCTCTTCCAAGAATACTGTTATAATTTGTGCTTCAATTGACATAAAAGAAAACTATAAATTTTATAACTTAGCAGCCATTCAGCCAGGTAAGCAGATTTTCAGATTTTTTTTCTTCTCTTGGGCACCTGCAATCTCCATGAATTATTCTCCTGAAGACTCACTCTTCTTTATCACTTGGCTTGTGTAGAGAGAACTACTTTACCATATAAATGATGCACTTTTAGAAAAAATTCTCTCCGTTCTCTTCAATCATCTCACAAAGACTGCAGTGGAAGGTAAGATGGTTGCTCAGTGCCAAGAGCAGTAGGAGTATTTAGCCAGAAAATTGGCAAGTTTTCCAACAAAATTGTTGGAAGCTTGATTCTGTGGATCTTTGTCGACAAAGATACCTGACTAAGAGAGCAAATGGGGACTAAAATCTCTTCTGTTTAGCGCTGATGAAAGCTCAGGTCATGGAGCAGAGCTACAGCTATCCAAGGGATGCTTCCTCTAATTCACTGTAGGTAGGTATGGGTTAGTGCTGCCATGCTTACAATTTTTCTTTTCATCCATGGGCCAATAGCATACTTCAAAGGAATAGGAAACATCCCAATCGAAATCCTTTTACACTATGTATGTGCATATTCATATGACTTTCATGTTTATCAAGCCTTTTTAAAGAGTCTACTTTAAATATCATTTAGCATTAGGGTGGAATTAACCTGCAAATAAATAAACCTTCCTTCATTCAACTGAAACTTATTGCTTGTGATATTTGAAAGGTTCTGTTATAGAAAAACAATAACAATAAAAAACAGTCATTTAAAAGACTCACGCAGAAGTGGGTAGAAACTCCAGTTCTGATATTTACTTACTAGATAACCTTGGACTATTTACTTAACTTCTTTGAATTTTAGTGTGTTCAAGTATAAAGTGAAGCTCTTAATACTTATTTCATGACATTAATTTGAGACTTAGTGAAATAATTATGTAAAACATCTAGTATAATATCTGGCAATATGATGCATGTATAATAAGTGATGAATATTTTTATTAACACTCACTCTATTTAATGAAGTCTTGAAAATTATGCCCTGATAATCAATTTTGTTAAACTGTAAGCTATGTGCTGGTAGGAATCATGTCTTATTTCTTTCTGTATATAATATCTGCCACATATAGGAAAACTATAAATACCTGATGAAATAAACCAAATTGAATTCTTTGATGGAACTTAAAAGCAGCAGAGCTAAAGCACAACCAGATATTCAGTTACTCATTTTTCCTTACCACTTGCTAGTAGCAAACCACCAATTTATCAGCAAGTTGGTACCAATTTAAGGTAGCAAGCCAACTGAAAACTTTGGTACTTAAAACAGAACAATATTCATTGTGCTTACAAATCACAATTTGGGCAGACCTTGGTTGGGACTACATACTCTAGTCAGTGTCAGCTGGGGTTGTTCAAAGCTGGGAGCTGGAATCCTTTGAAGGCTTACAAATTTACAAGTTGGTCTCTGGTCTGGAAAGATTTAAAATGCTGGGGGCTGGACAACTTAGTAGCATTCCTCTTTATCTCTATGTGGTCTTTCCAGCCTAATGGCTTCTAGCTCAGAGCTTCTAAGGCATGAGTCCTGAGAGAGAAAACACCGGCAGAAGATGTATCGTGACTGAGATGAGAAGTCACTTGCACTATATTCTCTTCATGAAGTTGTAGAACACAACATATTATTGTGGACTGTTTTGAAAATACAGTGATCTAAGGTGATCTAGCCAGCATTTTGTGAATAAGAGCAATGAAATACTTTAAGCATTATACCTTTCCTGTTTACAATGACAGTAATACTTGCAAAATCCTGGCACATTTTCTTCAGCACATCATAAATGGAGGTCATAACAAGTCATAATTTTCCAGATATCTTTTCTCTGAACTCCTTGGTCAATTTAGGTGCTTACATTTGCCTCTATCTGCACACCTTCTGTTAGAATCAACATCCACAGGTACAGATCAGATTAAGTGTTCTGAATTTAATTGTTTATTCAACAAAAACAACAATCACAAAATGAAAACAGAAAATAAAAAATAAAGAGGGGGGAACTCATTGCTTAAAAGAGTCTTAAGAGACATGAAAACTATTTGTAATAATAGACCTACTAGGTCCTTGATTTAAACAAACAAATTAAAAGAAAAAAGTGAGATAATTGGGAAATTTGAACTCTGACTCAATATTTGAAAATTCTAAGCAATTTTTTTAACTTTTACAAATTATAATAATAGTATATGTTTAAATTATAAGACTGTATCTTTTAGTGATATACTAATTGAATGATATGAATGAGATGATGTCTG
The DNA here is from genome assembly GCF_047675955.1 of Chlorocebus sabaeus. Lineage (NCBI taxonomy): Eukaryota > Metazoa > Chordata > Mammalia > Primates > Cercopithecidae > Chlorocebus > Chlorocebus sabaeus. The sequence continues at coordinate 43,079,823 of NC_132913.1, forward strand.
AGATGTACTTCAAAATAAACCAGAGGCAGAAAATGGAGTAATTTAGATGGAACTGTGCACACTTTAATAATTGTTGAATATGGATGATAAGTATATGGAAGATTCATTGTTACCTTATTTTTAACTATGTTTGAAATTTTTTTATTTTAAAAAGTTTGATTTGTTTTTAAGTTCTGATTTAGAACTGGAAATGTGTCTCAGAACTTCTAGTCTTAATCCTATCAATATTTAACTGGTGCCTTGTTTTTCTCAGACCTCCTCATATGGGCTTCATACTTTTTATTTCAGTATGGAATAGAGATTAGAATCAGATTCCCTGATTATATTTGTCATTGTTTCTCAATTGTCCAATTTGCTATAAGCATTGCTTATATTGACCGTGTGTTCTTGGAAATCCCAAAAGGTTTACCTTTCTGATCCTTACCCCAACCTCACAAGCTTAACCTTGGTGTACTTTGGATAACTACTGTTCTAAATATTTGTTGCCCTTCCTTGTAGAAAAAATATCTATCCCTATCCATTGCTATCAAATTTGGCCATATAACTTGCTTTTCCCAGTAGAATGTGAAGAAAGATATGTGTGATATGTCAAAGATAGGTTATCATGTGATTCTAATACTTTGTTTTCACCCTGACATAAAACCAGCAATGTTTCAGATAGCAAATGCTACCTTCAGCCTGGATTCCAGAACAGATGTGACTTAGAACAGAGACGTAGATTTGTTGTAAGCCACTTGCTTTGAGGCTGTTACTGCAGCATAACTTGGCCTAAGCTGCCTGACACAAATTCTGTCCTATCAGCATTTGCTATGGCTTGTTCATTCCTGGATATACTTTTCCACCCACAACAATCCACCATCTACAAACTAACCTGATTAAGTTTGATGTTAGATATCAAATGAGGTCCTAGTTTTATAATTAATGACAAGAGCATCATAATCTAGATGACTTCATTTGTGATGTCAAGGAGATATGAGATTAATGTTTATTTGTGTATATTCACAGCCAGCTAATCTCTGCAAGAAATTGTTTTGTGATTATTGGTATTATTGTGTTAAGTTGGTGAAATAATGAGCTCAGTTTATTATATGTTCTTAAATATCTGGAAACAAATATTAGAATACTGAATAATAGAAAGTGAAATTTAACAGCAATAAATATTATTGCTCAAGTTTTCATCTTTTTGGTACAAGCACAGTGATAGTCCATTAAAATGAGGAATGTGCTATTTCTCTTTGAAGTCAAGAATGCCAGATTAGTTATGCATGAAAAATAAAGTAGTACTTTGTATTAGTCAAGACAGATTAGGTAACAAACAACCTCAAAATCTCAGTGGGTTAGCATCTATAATTGATTTTTGGTTCATGCAAAGTGTGCTATAGGTCAGGACAGTTGTCCTTTTGGGCAGTTGTCCTCTGTGTGGCAACGTAACAATCTAACCTGTTTGAATTTTACTGCTCCATCCTCTCAACAAACAATTTTCATGATTAAAATTGAAGAAATACTGACTAGAGAATGTTGCTCCAGGGGTTTTCATTGCCTCCACCTGGGAAGGATACATTTCATTGGTCAGTTGGTCACCTGGTCTTACCAAAAGCTATGCAAGCTAGCTCAGTGGACACAGAAAGAAAGGGATACTGATGAGCAGCAGTAATGTCTATTACATGGTCCTTTCGTGTTTTAAATAATATGAAAAAGACAGCCTACTAAGGAATGGTTACATTGATGGAAATGGAAAAAGAAAGGTTGCCCACAAAACGTTTAATTCTAGGGTCATCAAATTCCCACCTGTATGCAAAATAAAATAATGAAAGAAGTGTTTTACCATCAATGGAATAAGATTACAACAAATTATACAGTACCATCTCCCACTATTGTATTTCTCTCAGTAGAAAATAGGATCTACATCACTGGAAGAATAGAGTTGGCATAATAACAATAGCAATAATAATAACAACAACATTGTTAGCTAACATTTGTTGAGGGCTTATTCTATGTTGGTCATTATTTAAATAGCTTTACAGGAACTATTTTATGTAAAATGTCCTAATCAGAGAAGATCTGGAAAACAGTTACTGCATACCTAGAAAGGTATATTTCAAATCTTTTAGCAATAACTAATAAAGTCAAAATTACTTCAAAGAAAACATGAATGACAATGACAACAAAGAATGTCTGATCTTAATGACAATATCTTATTCTATATAGTAGTTTTCATATTTCTTTACATTCTCTTATGATTTGGCAGTAGTTCAAAGATAACATATGTGCATTCCAGTGCTCCAAGTATTTTTGAGTCTGTGCTAACATAAAATGTGCTTTCACCTCACCAACTTTGTGCTATAATACCAACTGGGGAATATTCTCATGTATGTCAATCAGACATAGGGTAGACACTAGATATCTTAATCCTGTCTTAGGTTGGCATGTGGGTGGATGGGGGGAGAACTTAAACAAAGAAATTAGAAGACTGTTTAAGCCCTTATAAAAAAATAAGGGAACAGGCATACAAAACTCAGTACAGTAGGGTGGAGTTTTGGTATTGGTAAACTTTTACTTCTTAAGCTGGTATGGAGTATGTAGGTATTTTTTATTTTAAAATGCATATATGATATACACATTTGCATAGCATAATTTCACAAATAGAAGAAAAGTTTTTTGAGGGCAAAAACCTATACAAACACAAAATCACAGCTATATTTGATTCTTCAAATCACCTTATAAATTTATTTTTGCAATGTTGAACAAAAGACTTCAGGGGAAGGTGATAATTCAAAATATATTTTGAGGCAATAGTGACAATTTTCACTGACAGGTAGTTACACACAGTGGAAATATGTCAAAATTAATTGAGTTTGAATTAACAGTCATTCTCCAACACTATACTATCAGGTACAGATTTTATGAGTGAAAGCACTCTTGTGACTTTTAACTTGTCTCCCTAGGTTTTCTGGTTGTCCATTAGATATGTCCTTAACGCCGATGCCAGTGTATCTTTGGAAAATGCAGATGTGATGCCTGATTCCTGCTTAATAGCCTTCAGGGTCACTTGAATTTACGGGGAATGGTATCAGGGCCCTTACCTTCATTTTAAGGTTCACTTTCCTCTACTCTCATCATGTGATAAAAAAATGTACTCAGTCACACGCAGTCTCTCTCCCTTGCTTTTCTCTTTTTTCAACTTCTTGCTTTTCATATGCTGGACTCTTTCTCAGGTATGTCCTTCTCCACCTTATCTGCCTGCAAACTGCTACTCATGGTTTAAAATTTAGCTCAAGTCCTTACCTCTTCTTAGAAATTCTCCTGACTTTTCTAAGAGGATTTCAATACTTGCTCTTAAGTTCTCCCAGCCCTTGCCTGTACCTCCGTAGTTGCACTTAATGCATTTTGTTTGAATCTGTCTCTCCCACTGGAATGGGAGCAAAAGGAGAATTAAGCCCTATTCTATTCATTTTTGTATACTTAGGGTTTAGAATAGTTACTGAAACATACTGGGCACTTAATAAGGGTTTATTAAATGAATGACTGAAAATGGATGTAGATAAGAACTTTTAGAGTTAAATGTGCGGAATCTCCAATACAATTGAATCTGGTTTCCCTCAAGTTTGATTAAATAATTAGCAAATGAATCATATTATTTCTTGCCTAACATGATAATGATCTTCTACTTATGTCTCACCTACTGACTTATATAATGGTTTACATGGATTTCATATGTCATGAACTGGGCACTAGGTTGGTACTTTACATGTAGTCTCTCTAGTCTTCACATCAGTCCTAAAATGAACATTGTTATCCCCATTTCATGGAGAAAACCTAAAGTTTGGAATAATTAGGTAACTTTTCCAAAATAAGAGAGCTAAAAATCGGTAGGCTCAACCTCTAACAGTGCTCCAGATGGGTGTAGTAAAACTCTACTGCACAAGAAAAGGTACCAGGGATTATACAGGTATGATGATTTTTTAATCTGCAATAACACAAACCACTAGCAAGCCTGGGTGATTTACTCCCAGATAACCTATTCTCAGACTACAGATTTCCCCAAGGGCCTGTTCCTAGATCCATGATGGAAGTATGTGAAGGCCTCGAATCCAGAAGCAGGAAGATCCTCTCCCTTTAAAATTAAAGTCTGCATTTCTGTACTATGGGAAAGGAAAAATGTTTTAGTAACTCATTTTGAGAACTTTCATGTATACACTCTGGGTAAACACTTCCATTTTGGTCATGAATATTTGCTGTCATTTCCCTTAAGAATAACAAAAGTCTAAAACTTCTGGCTTTCTACTCACATGTCAATAAGTAAAACAAAATAGCCTATATTTTGTCTAGTGTGATCCCTAGTTGGAGATTCAGATTCATAACTTTATCATTTTTTAAAGTAAAATTGTTTCACAACCATATCTAGATCATTCTATTTCTAATAAGATATTTGATCACTCCTGAAAATTCTGAAAAAGTCTATGAAACTTTGCTTTTTACCTGTGTTTGAACTTTGTCCTTATTTTCCTTTGCTAAAGTGATAAGAAACAACTTATCTTTGTGTTTTTTAATGATTAGTCTTTTGTTTGTTGACTGGAAGATGATTATCAGATCAATTGACTAGTTTATTGAATGTTGGTGATTTATAAAGCATTGTGTATAAAACGCATAATTAAAAGATATATATAAGAAAGATGTCCAAAGACAAATCTCCATAGCTAAAATAGAAGACCTATCTATGACTTTGAGGATATAAATCCAATAAAAGGCAATGTGCGCCAAAGTGGCTCTATTCATGCATGAAGTGCTTAATGAAATATGCTATTTCTAGTACAAATAATTGCCTTTGTTTCCATCATCATGACTGGGTTGTCATAGCAGGCTACAGAATAGTGTACATTTTATCCTGAACTACAATCAGGCAGTTCATAAAACTAATGGAAATGAAGATTTTGCTGTTTGAAGTGGTCAAATTTCCATTTTCAAACACATCACAGCTTATAACCACTGATGGCATTTGGGTTTACTTTTGAGTTTTAGGATAATAGCATATTATAAAGAAAATCTACCAACTTTTTGTCAGTTGAACTATAAGAGAAAAAAGCCCATTATCTGCCTGGAAGAGAAGCTAATGCACATGGTGTTTTTAAATGAAAAATACATATTTGTTTGTAGCTATGTGCTGTTTGTAAATTTTAGATCATTAGTCCTGCTTAAGAGACCAGAGAATTTGTACAAGCAGATAAAACTCTTTCTTCTCTTACTTTTAAATCTATTTTAGAAATAAAAGAATATTTAAAAAAGCAGTGTGAGAGAACACTTTTTCTTCCTATTTCAGTGGTCTGTGATCCATAAAATCTAAGTGGTTATTTAGAACAATCCAACCTGAATGGATATGTGTTGTTACATATCTTTGCCTTTCTAATAGTTTTCTTTCTGAATACTCCTTCCACCTATCTTTCTCTGTATGTAATTGAAAACCCCAAAGGCTTTCTACTTCAACTCAAATCCCACTTCTCCTTGGAGTACTTCACCTCCTGCGCCTCCTAACCCAGTGATCTCATTTATTCAACAAATATTTTGGAAGAGCCAGCTTAGAGATCGTCTTCCATCACCTCTACTGGTTAGGAAAAATTTGCTACAAGATTCCTAACATATTTAACTGTTGGTTAAATCCTTTTAACTATTGGGAGCTCATTTCTTTGTGAAGCACCAGTTCCTAAAACATCTTCCCGCTAGGGAAGCTAAAATCTACCTGCCTGTAATCTTTATGTATTGGTCTCTGTTCTGCTTCTTAAGAACAGACTGAAGTAATTAAATCCCTCTTTCAAGTAATGGTCCTTCAAAAAGTTGACGAAAAGTGTCGTGTTTCACTCCTACATTAGCTCCAAGTCAAAATAGAAGACCTATCTTATATGCCCAATTTCTTCTACCAATCTCTATTAAGTACACATTCTAGTCACCCCATAATTTTGATCTTCTTCCACATACACTTCGGGTAAGAGACATTCCTTTTTAAAATATCACTCTAATAACTGCTCTGTATTTTGATATTAGTGGTATTTACGTGATCTTATACACTTACTTACGAAGACATCAAACTACATTCAAAATGTGTGAATTTTTAGGACATGTAAGTGATACCTCAGTAAAAAAACAAAAATATTGGGGCAAAGATACTCATCTAAATGGATCATGGTACCTCAGAAGTTGTCTAATCAGAAAATAATGCACCGAAGCTCCCAACTCTGTGTTTCTGGACACCATCTTTCTTTTTAAAATTTTCACCCACAATAATACTGGTAAATATGCAGTCAAGAAAAATTGCAAGGATCTTCTACCATTTGTGGAAAATTATACACAATTAATTTTATAGGTCAAACATAATTCTAAACATACATTCCAGATTTATTTCTTTTTAACTTCTATGTGTCTTCAGTATTCATTCATTCACTCAGCGCACATTTATGGAAACTATATTATAAGCCAAGGTAAACAAAAGACTTATGTACCCTGCCCTCTTATAGCTTACAGCCACTTGCAGGGAAATAGTGTGAAACAAAAGCAAGAGAACAAGGAAAATAATTACCATTTGTATTAATGTAATGGGGGATGGGTGCTGAGAGAAAGAATAGCTTGAGAAGATGGGTAGACAAACCCAATTTAAACTGAAAGTTTAAGGAAGATAACATAAAAGAATTAACATTTAATTTACAACTTTAAGGTTACGTTACAAGAAGCAATGAGGGGAAGATGTAGAAAAACCGTAGTGTAGGCCAGGAAAGCAGAGCTTAGCTTATTTGAGGAAAAAACTGAAGGCCAGAACTGTAAGGGTAATATAGAAGATGTGAGGAAGAAATACAGGAGGAGAGTTAGGCTGTACTAAATCATGTAGGCTATCATAAAGGAATGGATTTTTTTTTCCTATATACTTTAAGAAGTCATTATCAGTTTTTCAATAGAAGAATGACATCATCCAATGTAAATTTTACAAAAATCACATCACTTGATGTATACATAATAGACTGGATGTTGACAAGAGGAGAAATGAAAACACATCAATACAAATATAGAATATAGAACAGGGTTAGGCTTGGACCATAATACTTAAGACCTCCACTTAGATCAAGATGTGTCATCGCCTTTTAAATAGGATTATTAAGCCTAAGATCTCAAAAGTGTAATGCACACACTTTTTGAGTATGCAAAATGATCCTTTGAGATAAGAAAAGAATAATATGAAATTTCTATTTATATTAATTTTATCCCTCAAAATATTCTGATACATTTTTGCCTACTTCATAATATACATATTGTACTACCTTCATCCTTTTGTGTGTTATATATAAGCACATATATAATAAGGGGGATGCTTGAAAAGTTATATTGATATAAATTTAACCAGCTGATATTCCATTTAAACTATCATCCAGCGTGTGTGTGTGTGTATCTCTTGTCCGTAAGTCTGTGTCATACATATTTGCTTGAGCCTTACTCTCTCAAACAATATGGCTATAATGGCTTTAGATCACTTTACACGTTTCTGTTAGTAGTAACAGTTCTAGATTTCACTCTGTTTTGTATGTAAACTCTTTAGGAAGGAAAGAAATGATGACAAAAGTTTAAGCATTGCTGAAAAAGTGAATGGTCATATAGTCATCTTTAAAATGACAGAAATACTGAACAATTTTTTAAAATATTAGCCACAATTAAAAACATAATACAATTTATAATTACCTCCAAAATCCCACAATTAACAAAAAAACTTATGTGTAAACCTACAGACTAAATATCATATCTATATGCTGCAAATTACATAATGCTGACGAAAAAAAGATCTTGGTAAATGTAGAGATATGCCACGATAATAGATTGGAAGGCTCAACATACTAAAGGTGTCAGTTCTGCCTAAATTGATCTGTAGGTTTCCTGCATGCAAGTCTTATCAAAATCCTAGCAAGATTCTAGCCAGTCGAGTGAATCATTCTACCAGATAGAAGGGCATACTAGAAAGCTAATAATCAATATTATGTGGTATTCACAGAGGGGTAGACACACAGATCAATGGAACAGAATAAAGAGTCCAGAAACAGACTAATATAAATACGCTAAACTGATTTTAACAAAAGTGCAAAAGCAATTCAATGGAAAAAAGTAAGCCTTTTCAACACATGGGGCTGGAACAACTGTATATCGATAGTCAAAAAATGAAATCCAACTTAAATCTCACATTTTATATGAAAATTAACTCATAATGGATAAAAAAATTTGGGATCTAGGCCAGGCAAAAAGTTTTTAGAATGACAACAAAAGCATAAATTGTAAGAGAAAACAAACTGGACTTTATCAAAATTAAAATCTTTGATCTGTAAAAGCTCATGTGAAGATGAAAAGACAGACTAGAGACTGGGAGAAAATGCATGCAAACCACATAACTGACCAAAAAAAAAAAACAACAAAAAAACAAAAACAACAACAACAACAACAAAACCCAGTATCTGGAATATACAAAAACTCTCTAAACTGAAGAATTTTTAAAAATTAATTACAAATTAGGAAAAATATATGGGAAGATATTTCCCTGAAAAAATAGTCAAATGTAAAATAAGTACATGAAAAGATGTTCAACATAATTAGCCATCAGAAAAATGAAAATCATAATCCACAATCCATATTTCTGTAAATCTATTAGAATAGTTAGGGGAAAAAATAGTGACATCACCAAATGCAGGTGAGAATTTGAAGAAACTGAACCACTTAAACATTGGTGGTGAGATTGCAAAATGGTCCAGTTGTTCCTTTTTTGTTTTTTGTTTGTTTGTTTGAGATAGTGTCTCACTTTGTCGAGTGCGGGCTAGAGTGAAGTGGCACAATCATGGCTCACTGCAGCCTCAACTTCCTGGGCTCAAGAAATACTCCTGCCTTAGCCTCTGGAGTAGTTGGGAATACAGCCAGGTGCCACCATGCCCAACCTAGCACAGCCATTCTTGAAAACAGTTGGGCCAGGTGCAGCGGCTTATGCCTGTAATCCTAGCACTTTGGGAGCCTGGGGCGGGCAGATCACCTGAGGTCAGAAGTCGGAGACCAGCCTGGCCAACATGGTGAAACCCCATCTCTAACGAAAATACAAAAATTAGCTGGGCCTGATGGTGGGCACCTGTAATCCCAGCTACTTGGGAAACTGAGGCAGGAGAATCACTTGAACCTGGGAGGCAGAGGTTGCAGCGAGCGGAGATCACACCACTGCACGCCAGCCTGGGTGACCGAGTGAGACTCCATCTTCAAAAAAAAAAAAAAAAAAAGTTTGTCAATTTCTTATAAAACTCAACATGCAATTACCATATGATTCAACCATTGAACATTTGTGTGTTTGTCTCAAATAAATGAAAACTTATGTTCACACACAAATCTGTACACAAATATTCACTGTAGTTGATTTGTAACAGCTAAAAAATGAAAAGCCCCAGACATTCTTTCTTGAGTGAATGGTTAAACAAACTGTGATACATCTATACAATGTACAATGGAAGGCTACTTAGGAATAAAAAGAAAGAAACCGTTGATACCCACAACTTAGATACATGTCCAGGAATTAGGCTGAGTGAACAATGTCAATCCCTAAACATTAAATATTTTGTGATTTCATGTATACAGTCATCCTTCAATATCTGCAGGAGATTGGTTCCAAAATCCCCAGGAATACCAAAATCCACATATGCTCAAATCCCATATATAAAACGGGATAGTATTTGCATATAACCTACACACATCCACCTGTATATATTAAATTACTTCTAGATTACTTATGATATAAATGCAATGCAAATATTTTTAAATCTGTATTTAAAATTTGTTTTTATTATTGTATTATATTTTATTTTTCTGAATATTTTTGATCCCTGGTTGGTTAAATTTGTGGATGTGGAACTCATAGAAAGTGTCAAATGTATAACATGTTCAAAATGGCAAAAGTGTAAAAATAGCAAAAGGATGGGGAAGGAAGTTGGTGTGGCAACAGGAGAGATACTTTTCATGTTGGAGCTGTTCTGTATGTTTATCAATGTTGATACTTTGGTTATGATCTGATACTATTACACTAATGTTGTAAGATGTAAGCCCTGGGGGAAATTAACATAAGGTATGTGTGATCCCTCTCTATTATTTCTTCCAATTGTGTGTGAATCTATAATTTTCTCAAATTAAAAAGTTGAAGAAAATATAAGAATATAAGCTTCAATTAATGTATAATTAGTGTTATCTTTTTAAATTAGAGCATTTACCTCAATCTTTAAAATATATTAGTTATGTGGCAATTTCTAAAGAAAAAGCTGGCAATCAAAATAAAATATTTAAATATATATGTGTGTGTGTGTGCGTGTGCGCGCACGTGTATAGACATGTAAACGTATATTATGGGAGGGGAGCTGGGCATCAATAAAGCCCATTTTCATGCCTTTCATAAGGTTCATTTAAGCTTATTTTCCCATATGGAAAATGTGACAGAATGGAAAATATTCTGCCCAGAACTTAACAAAATTTCTTCCAATAGTTAAAATGTTAAGAAAGGTATAATACTAATTTATAATCCAAAATTTCAAATCAAATATTTTAAATTAATAAAATAATTTCTTTAACATAATACATACTTCCTAATAGAGTTAATATAAGTAGCATTCTTGCTTATGTGTATTTTCCTCTACATGGAATTTTAAAGGTGATTGAATCTTCCTGACCATCTTGTATACTAATGAATAATTCATAAAAGATTAGTCATTTCAGTAAATTCAGAAGCAGAAATGAGGTTCATGAGTCATGCACATATATGTACTTTAGAATTGCTGTTTAGCACCATAATCATAACAACATAAATAACATACATAGAAAAAAATAACTGGAAAGAAATTCTTACCATGTGGTTAGTGGCAATGTTAGGATGAGGAGGGCATATATATGGCACTCCTTTGTGTATCACAGCAGACATTATCAATCAATTACAGGTACTGTGGCCAAAGAATCTTCCTCAATCCTCTATGCTAGAGTCATTACAAATATGTTAAATGTAGCAATCAAATTAAATATTTTCCATTCCTTTATGAGAAACTGTGTTATAAACTGTTTTTCAAATTTTCTATATACTGTTACTTTTTTTATGTGTGACAGAGTCTCCTTCTGTTGCCTAGGCTGGAGTGGAGTGGTGAGATCTTGGCTCCATGGAACCTATGCCTCCGGGGATCAAGTGATTATCCGACCTCAGCCTCCCAAATAGCTGGGATTACAGGTGGACACCACCACACTTGGCTAATTATATTCTATTACATTTTTTTAAAATCATGTGATTATATATTAAATAGCTTAAAATTGTAAGCTGGTATCAAAACTACCCAAAATAAATAAATTTCTTATCCCAAGAAGACTTGTTTAATGGGAATTTTTTACTATCAAAATTAAGAGAATAAAATACTTGAAGTTTTTATGAGAGAATAATTCCAAATGTTAGGGAGGTGTCAGAATTGTTTCCTGAACTAAAAATGTGACAAAGATTTGTATATTTAGTGATAGAAATCAAGTCTTTTTCTTTTTTTAGAACTTTTATTTTTATTTTTAATGTACAAATAAAAATTGTATATATTTATGGTGTATAGAATATTTTGATATGTGTCTGCATCGTGGAATGACCAAATCAAGCTAATTAACATATTTGCTACCTCACATACTTACTTTTTTTCTAGGGAAAATATTTGAAATCTACTGTTTCTTAGCAATTTTCAAGTATACAATGAATTGTTATTAACTGTAATCACCATGCTGTGCAATACATCTCCTGAGTTCGCTCTTCCGAACGGAGGCTATGTGTCCTTTTACCAACATCTCTTCAATCTCCTATTTCCTCTTGCCCTTGGTAACCACCATTCCACTCTCTGCTTCTATGAGTTTGACTTTTTTAGATCCCACATATAAGTAAGATCATGAAGTATTTGTCATTATGCAGTGAGAATTAGCTGTCTGTTGATTGGCACTTTGTGTAATTTATTAATAAACATTCACCAGGTGACACACTGAATTCGTTGATTCTGAAGGAACAAAATAAAGTTAAATATAAAAATGAGGCTATTTTGGAGAAGGATATGAATAAGAGAAAGCATCATGTCGTGAATTATCTTATCCCTGTACTCTTTCTTCCAGCCAGTACCTCTTGACCCTGACAGAACTTGAAACCTCGGTCAGCACCCTTGAGGAGTTAGGCCACTGTTTGGTGGCAAAAAAAAGAGGAGACTGCCATGCCCTCCCCACCACAAGTGTCAGTGCTTGTCAGAATGATAAGATAGAGGTTGGGAAAATATATAATATTAAATGAATGGAATATTTTGATAAATTTTGGGGAGTGGACAATTTCGATGTAGTGAATTGAGTTTAAAAAATGATAGAGAATATTTTTGTGTGCTTCAAGATGACAGGAAGTCATGAGGTCTGATGGAAACTTCATCAAGAATCAAGCTGAGGATTATCCTCTCAAATGATTTAAAAGACCAGCGAGACAACTAAATAAAGTTGATTTTGTGACATTCTGCTTATTCAATATGCTAACTACCCAATTATTCGCTAGTAGGACTATATAGAATGTATGTGTACATTATAAAATATACAAAGCTGATTCCCCACTAAAACTGACCTTCAAAATAGTCCACAGCTGTTGAACAGCTAACAGGAGTCAAGCACCTATCTCAGTGTTGTGATTGTATAAGTGTCCCTGTTGAGCCCAAGGACACACAGGTGGTATGGAAGCATCAAATCCTGTATTTTACCGAAACAATCTGAATCAAGCAACTATGCTTGAAACATTAAAATGTGTCTACTAAAACTCTAAAATCTCAAATTTTAAGGAAAGGGTGCATTGCAATGTTGAGACACCTTATTTTAATGGTGTAATATTATTAGGCTTCCTATCTGACCACCATTGTATTCATTATCCTAATTAAAAATAAATATTATTTTTCAGTACACATGCATGTAGAAAAAGGGGTTCATTTCGATGAGACCACAGGACAGACACAAGCAATCAAGTAAACAATTAACAGTAAACACCCTTTTGGTTGGGGTTTTGTGGAAAATAGTGTTAAAATCTCATATTAATCAACTTTGAGACTTCTAGACATGAGAGTACCTTTTCTTAATGGATACAAGAAAAGGCTTCAGGTATAAATAACAGATTTCAAGGAGTTCAAATGAGATTCACTAACACCAGCTCTTGTAAGCTTTAATAATATGCAGGCCAGAATTATTTAATGATACCTAAAGCAGTATCATGAGAGACCTGGAGACACTTCTGTCTTGAACCCAAAGTTGGATGAACAGAAACCTGTTATTAATTTCCTTACTTATTTAGAATGTATGAAAACTGATTGCTGAATAAAGTATTTAACAACTAAATTCCTTTTTCTAAACGAAAAGACTCTTAATGTGAAATTACAAACAGGAAAGAAAGAAAAAATGTTCAAAAGGTTACAAAAATTGATGTATGTAAAAATGTCCATCTAAAAATGACACAACCTCAAAAAGTTGCTTTTTTTTTTTTTAACAAGTATGTTCCAAAAGAATATGGCCACATTTCAGAGAGACATTTCTTCTCCCAACACCATGACAAGTGTTGATATCACTAAAAGGATTCTGAAAATGAATTCAAAGCAACATCATTTTTTTTTAATGTTGGAGAAAGCAAAATGACTGGTATGGTATGTCTTGTAAAGACCTTAGTTTTTATAGACTCAACTCCGTTCTCTTAATACTCAGAAAAGAGCTATTTGGACTGTTACATGGATCTTTCTCACAAACTTTTTTTAAGCACTCAACTTCACACACAGATGCACTTAGATACACACACAAACTTTTATATTTTTTAAAGTGAGCAAGTGAATTTATTCACGGTTTCACATGTCTTTTCTCCTCACAGTATATTTTGATCTCTTCTAAATAATATGAAAACAATTATTTGTAGCTAATGCTCTTATAAAGAGTTAGTCGAATTTTCCACAAGTACTGTCTAAGTGCAGGATGATTTTTCCAAATGGTCTGTAAATTCTCTGTAGATTAAGCACTGGCATTTCACTTCCCTTCTGCTAATCATGTCAAGCTACCTAATTCCTAACTGTAAAATCAAATGTCTTACTGACTTTCCCCTAGCTGAGTCTTCTGGAGGATCCGTTCATATTAAGGATTCAATGGCTATGCTTTAAATGAACCCGTTTCACTGGCAGGTGCCTGCTGGTTTCTAGGTTTTAAACGGTACCATTACTATCATTTATAAGGATAACATCACATTAAGAATGTATGAATAATTTAAAATTGAGTAGCATTCAGTTTCACAGTCTGTCTGGCACGAAGGTTTGAAAGTGCAAGGTCTTTATTTTATTACAAAACACTGGCTGTCTGGGTAAAAGGAGATGAAAAGTTACTAATTTCAGGCTTTACTTCAAACCCTTTAATCTTGCAAATAAGTGCTTTTGGTGAGGACTTTGTTATCTCCTAAAGCCTAGTCAGAATTGTTCATGCTCTTTGTCTTTTCCCAAGGTCTTTACCTTATCCTAGGTGAGCCAAATGAGACAAAAGGGAATCCACTGAAGGAAGTGATTATTTAATAGAGCTTTTCTTTCTAAACCCAAACTCGTGCTGTTGGCAAACATTATGAAACACGATCATTTCATTGCCATAAATAATGTTATATAATTAAAATTCCATTCCGTGGTTGGTAACAGTGTGATAAACTGTTTGCGAATTGGTAATTCTATTTATTAAAAACAGAGGCATTAATTTTGACACATTGAATTATAACACAGACAAACAGATCTTGTGTTTTAATTAAATGCTCTATTTGATGAGCTTTTTTACTCTAAGATTTAATACTAGATCCTTCAATTCGTGTGGTATAGAGCAGGGGACGATCTCAGCAGGGAATATAGAGAAAAGCTCGGCTGGGATTCAATGGCACAGGGCAGAGCTCCTTGGACCGCTCCCTAAAGCATCTCTTCGTTGTGTCAGGCCCAGTACCATTAGCTGGTTTGTTAAGGCCTCTCCAAGCTCTTTTTTCCTTCCAAGGCTCCAGCAAGGCTTCCAGTCCGGTAATGCATTCCTTATTTTCTAATCATGAAGCGGGACTGAATATTTTTAAAATAAATAAATAACAACCAAACTGCTTTGAGCTTTCTTTCACATTAAGCTACATTTAATATTCATTTCACATTTTTTTCTATTAATTAAAAGTAAACCGTGTATTGTATGGTACATTATCCCTCTAACAGCCCCATGTGGAGATCATGAAGTGGAAGACTAATGGTGTAGACTTTAGCATTTAGTTTTAACCAGAATAATTTACATATCTGTGAGAAGAGTCCAAGGCATGTGTAAATAAGCAGAACTCTGAGATATCAAGATCCGTGCTCAGTTTACTATGGACTGCCGAGCTATAGGCTGTGTATTTATTCCATCGGTCAGGTAATTTAATGAGACTTACACAGCATCTATTCCTGGGGAAGAGACAAAAGTTATTATTAAGGAGGGGCATGTGGCAGTAAGAAAAATGTGTTTGCTTGTTTTATTTTGTTCTATTATCCCAAGTAGCAAAGGTGATCCTATTCAATGTTCATTAAAGTTTACCTTTATAATTTATCAAAGGAGACCCACATCAACAGTTTTTTGCTGAGATTTCAAAATTGGAAACATTAAAATTTGATATAAAATGCCACATATTTAGGGAGCCTTTTCATTAGAAAAATAACTCCATGGCTTTAATCTATGGATTTTTATTAATGTACAACTCTATGAAGTAAACAGAAGAAAGTACACTAAAGAAAAGTCAGCAACCCTGAAAGGGCATATTAACTTCCAATTACCTGAATTTTGGACCAGTTTTAAGGCAGGAAAACTGTTGCTTAAAGAACTGGGAAATTTAAATAAATGATTACAAAAGCTTAATTTCCAGTGAATTCTCTGGAAACATTTACACTGTTTCATGAATAATGTTAAGCAGTCACTAGAAGACAGATTATTTTAAGAAAGAGCCCTGATTCTTTGATAAAATTTAAATTGAATGACGTCAGGCTTTAGTCGTCAAACTGGTTTAAGTAACAAGCTCTTAAAATATGCCTCGTATAAAATGGTTTTCTTTTTTTGAAAATCATTGTAAAGGCTACAGAATTCAATGAGGTCTATGACTATATGATGCCAACCATCCCTAAGAAAAGTGAAAAACACAATTGCCAAGACTGTTTCCAAATATTCATAATTTTTGGCATCCATGTGGCCAAACAGAAATGAAGAACAGAAGTAAGTCACATCCCACTGATAATTCTTTTTTTACTGAGATATTCAGGTAATTGCAAAGGCTGCCTATATAATTCAAATTAGTTGGATATCTATCTTAAATCTTCATTCTGCTTTACCAAAATGGAAATTAATATTAAAATATTTAGAGTTGGTTGAACTGATGCTGTTCCTTTAAAAACCATCACAATCTTTTGTAACCCAAACCAACAGTACGAAAGCACAAATGTTCCGACATAGACACTGCATTTTTACATGGCCTCTGAAGTGTTCACACTCCTACAAAGGCTGTCAGACCTGCTAAATGGCATAGCCAAATTTCTCTTGAATCTTTTTATAATACAATGATGCATAAGTGTAAGTCAACGTAGCATTTGACTCTTCAAATACCACACCAAAAAATCCTTTAAATATGCAACTCAATCCATAGGATACATTTGAGCCAATTTCACAAAAATATCTGTAACTTTACATACCCTTTGCTTATTATAACCTACACGTAATTCTTCCTGTACCAAAAACTCATGCTAAAATTCTTTACCTGTAGGGCAGGTCTACCTTATTCAAATCATAAACTTTACTCTGATTAAATAAAAATAAGTACATATTCTCATAAAAGCTAATAAGAAATGTATTCTGTTTTCATTATCAAATAATCTTTATTTCAAAGAATATGGAAAATAATTTATTTCCAAAACATTTATCATGTAATGAAAAATAAAACTAGCAATGGAAGACAAGCTTAGAAAAATAAAGTTATTTATTTTTATGCATTTCTTGTTATACTGTATTTTAATCTTTTGTTTTTATCATTTTTTCCCTAAAGATTGTGAGTTCCTTAAGCCAGAGTCTATAGTTTAGCTATCTCTCTCTCCTCAGCACCATTTATAGTGCCTAATGCACGGAACATCCTTTTTAAAAAACATCTGTATTGAATATTGAGTGAGTAGAACTTTTCCAGGAGTCTCAGGAAGAATTTAAAATAGTTTAGTTGCTAGCTGGATTTTAAGACTAAGAAGTAAAAGGTAAATTGCTTTGAATATGAAAAGTTACACATAAATAATTGAACACATATTTTTAATAACAGAGATGTTCATTCGTTCTGAGATGATTAATTTCTTCTTCAAATATTGGTGGGTATGATAGATATACCACATATTTTTTAAGTTTAACAAAAGAAGAATCAATTCCTATTTTATTTCCACTTAGGTTTTATAAAGTATTTCAGTAGCTCACATTTAGACTGTCCATTTTATGTTTTTAAGACATAATTTGGCATTTAAAAATATTGTACTTTCTTTGCTCTTCCAGTAAAGTGTGATGATATAGTCATATGTGTCAATTAAAAGATTGCTTGCTACATCATTTGCTGGCAGGGATTCAATGGAGTTACCCAGCAAAGTGAATCTTGAAGCATTTACCATTCTTTTACTGTGGGTCTTTTCTATACTTCTGTCATTACATTTCTTTGGACATAAATTAAAGCAGAGTTATTTTCTATTAAATTGCTCAGCTAACCATTAGTGATTCTGGATTTTCAGTGTCTTTTTTCAGAATACACATGCACATGACCATATCCTTCTTTTACTGGTTTTGATTTTAAAATTCTGGCATGGGTCCGGGGTGTCTCTATATAGCATTTACTGAAATAATTCTGAATTTCCCTCATGCCATTGCAAATCATATATAAATGTATTTTAAAATATATTTAATTCCTCTTTAAATCACAAGTTTAAAAATGGTTCCAAACATATACATGGACTGATGATGATAACATTATTGAAGCATAAAAAGAAAAAAATCTCTTTCGTGTAACATGAATTTTATGATGGAATCATATGATTATGCAGATACTGCTAGCTTGAGACAATAGGAGCTGGAATGCTGTGGCCTGGAATCTCGTTCTTTATGTATTAACAACAGACTTCTGAGTACACATATTCACTTTCAGATTTTTAAGCAATTAGTTTGCAGATGTCACTAAATAAATGGCATTCATTCGTTAAGCAGGAACCATACCTGTTAACCATCTCAGCCTATTCTAGCTTTAAAGCTGAGCTTGATGTGCACAGCATGCTCAAAAACTGTACTCACAGTTCAAATGAGCTGGATTACAGACCATGACCACTGAGACCCTCACATGACAAAGCCTTTGTGTAATTAATATGCAGGGTAAAATGCTCCCTGGACTGCTGCTAAAGCGATTTAAATCATGCACATAAAAAATGTAATCACAAATTTAGCATGGTGGACAGAGTAGTCACACTGGGCTTGATTGCATAGAAGGTTCCAAGTGTGTTTTAAATGTCCTTTAAGATTGAGATTAGGACTTGTACTTACAAGATGCATATTAATCTAAAACTCAACATTTTTCAGTGTGGGATCACAGTAGGAGAACATTATGGGCAATAGAGGTTCATTCTAATCCCAGTAGGTAATTACACTTTGAAATAATATTCTTTAATTAAATCTTGTTTGCACTTGATTGATTTAAACACTAAATCTAAAACCCTAAATTTGAGTTTTTA
Source organism: Chlorocebus sabaeus (assembly GCF_047675955.1). Taxonomy (NCBI): domain Eukaryota; kingdom Metazoa; phylum Chordata; class Mammalia; order Primates; family Cercopithecidae; genus Chlorocebus; species Chlorocebus sabaeus. Next base: position 43,098,644 of record NC_132913.1, read on the forward strand.
TCAATTTTTGATGCTTATTGCACACAACTTGGGCTTTAATTGATGTTTCTGAAGTTTAAAAGCCCTTGTCCACCATATCCTGGTTTAGAATTTAGTATAATTATCAACATCATTCTTTAATACTCTTGATGACTTCTGGAAACTCAATAAGTTTGAGCACTTTTACAATTTTAATATACATCTGAAAGGTTTTTAATATGTCGCAATTCCAGTATTGACATACATGATTCTTCTGTCACACCTTTAACAGACACACAATCTAATCCCTTCTCTGAAACACTGACAGAGGGTTCTATTTCCAAAACATTTATCACTTGCAAGATTACAGTATAAAACTTGGGCTATAGCTAATAACAGACAAGGTACAAAGAAAAAAAAGGTTTCAGATTCCAGAGTTATTTGCATCTTTTCAAATTTAAAGTAATGTAATTGACAAAAAACTTACTACTTTCAGGTATTCACAAAGGAAGATTGTCCAGCTACACACACACAGACACATGTATGTGCGTGAGTGCATATGTGTGTGTGTGTGTGTGTGTATATATATATATATATATATAATCTTTTATGTTTATATCTTCTTTCTTATCACTTGGAAAAGCTTACCAAAACCCAATTAAAAGACTCATTGTGGCCATTTTAGATTAATTTCTTTTATATTCAATAATCCATATGACGCCAAGTCTGTATTATTATTGCTAAAAGAAATATGTTTCACTGTCACCATTGTGAAAGATTACTCTGGCAGGTAACATTAATATCTAACTGAATTTTAGTCTTGTAGATTTTGGAACTTTTACAATTCCTCATTCTTCCGACATAAGTGCTTTCTCTAAAAGAACGTTGTAAAAAATTTCATGTCTTGTGACCCACAGAATGGAACTTTGACATATATCCTAATTTGGTGCATGATATTATCTGTCAGAGATGATCAAAGATCTTCATAATTTGTTGCAAATTTGCAAATTACAATGAACCCTTCTTAATAGGCATCCATATAACCAACTGTTTTTATGGTTTACAGATTTATATCCAGAAATATAAAATTAGGTCTGGAGGCCTAAGCATTGTGATTTAAAGATTCTGTTCAACAATGTTTATATTTAAATTTATACAAATAAAGACTAGCTTGGTTTTAGCTTCAGCAGTGCCATATAGCAGCATCTTGCAGATGTAGCTCAGCAAATTACATTCATGATGCCATACTTAATAACTGAAAATTCACATTTTACTACAATTGCATTTGTCACTGCTGAAAAACAAACTAGTATGTGGAATGTTTTATTACAATGACTACATTCTTGTGAGAAATGATTAAGTCACTATAAGAGAAAAGTAAGGCCAAAAGACCTCATTCACCATAACGCAAATATTAATCACACATAAATAATACAGGTGTCTTACAGTAAGCCACATTCCCCTAAAATATAGATTACACATCCTAGGGGCAAATAGTAGCACAACAGACTCGAAATAAATCCCTCAAGCCATGGTGGCCAAAAGGAAATCATTTATGTTTTGACAGTTTAATATACTTTTTGTTTATGCATAACAGATGAAAATATTTACACCAATATAAGAGAGTGAAAGAAAAATTAAATCTGACTAATCGACCTGTTCAAAGTATGATTTTTAATTTCAAGGATTTTTTTATAACTACTGGAAATAATAAATATGCTTTCTACAATTCAACCGTGTCCATTCATTTTTAATTATTTTGCCGCAGCTAAAAAATAAGCCAGTCTCTCAACTCAGAGACAACTTTCTCTGGTATGCACACATGCCCCAGCTGAAGGAAAAGAGGGCTGACTGCCAACCTAGAACTCTGCAGGCTGAGATGAATGAACTAGATGATCCCTAAAAGCGATGTACAGGAAATAGAGCTGGGAATGTTTATGGGGAGAGGGTCCAAAGGTTGGGCATAGGGGAGATTTATTTACCACAAATAGATCTCTTTGTGTACTGATTAACCTTTTGAACATATGTATATGTTACTTTTGCAATAACAAATGTTATAAAGGTATAAATCAACAAAATACAAGATGATAATTCTTAGAAATAGCTTTCATTTCTGTTTTCCTGCAAGTATTTATTAGGCATTTGTCTTACTTGCAGCACTGGATTTGGGAATAAAGAAAGGGTAGGAAATTAGGAACCAGGCAGCTCCTTGACCTTAAAGCATTTAAAATTCATTGAGAAATTTATCTGATAAAATGAGTATCAAGAAAGAACATGTACAAACATGGCATTATACGGTTTACATTAAAGCATTTCAGGAAAAATAATTGGCGTATTTAGAACACTCAAGTAGGTGGGGATATAAGGTGGCAGTGAGGATGAGTAGTTAGCCTTTGATAGGAACATAGATACCCCAGAAGGTAAGAAGCCTCCGAGTTAAATGCTAGAATTCTGATATTGCTAAATGCATGAAGAAATTGTTTGTAAACAATTGAAAAGCAACTGGAGGAGCTTCAAGATGGCTCACTAGATGCATCTGGTACATGCCTCTTCCATGGAGAGGAACCAAATTGTGAGTAGATAATCACATGAATTAACAGATCATCTAAATGAGAACACGAAAATTCAACCGAGAAGTGATGGGTAGCACTGAAAGAAAGGAAGGAGAGGAAATCGAGGCAACCTGTTCATCAAGGATGAATTGGAGACTAGAGAGGCTTTCTAATGCAGGGAAAAGGTAACTGAGGGACTCCCAGTTGTCCACGTTCCCACCTGGGTGCCTACAATCTGAGCCACAGGAGAGTCCCTCAATCTTCATGGGCCACAAGACTAACAAAGGTAGCTGCCTAGAAACCACACAAAGGCATTGCTCCAGAGAGAGAGTTCTTGCTAAATCCCATAACTCCTAAGCTGCAGCATGGTGCCAATTTGAGAGGCTAGTCTCCATCAGAATGCATCCTACCCTGTCCTCAGGGCTGAGGTGGGAGTCATGGGATGCAACCCCGCTTCCCAGCAGAGAGGCAGCTGCACATTTTCATGTACACCGAAGACAAATCCTGAAGCCCACAATTGCCACTGCTGTAAGCAGCTGTAGGACCGATGCAAAAGCAAAGCATACATCCTCCAGGTGCCTGCCTATGGTTCACTGAACCCGCTACTACCATCACAACTGACACCCACCATGTACCACCTATAAATCTTGAGAACAGCCTACCCAACCCATCACAGCCACTATCAACAATGGTATGGATGACTTGGATCCCAGAAGGTTGTCCCACTACTTCTAATGCCATAGGCCATGCCATGCTTGCTGCCCAGGGGCTTGAGAACCCACCTATCTGTAAAACCAATCATTGCCATTCCCAGCACCCAAGCAAACCACCTGGAGGCCCTAAAATTGGTCTGTCTAGACTCACTAACATTAAAGCCAACATACACTGCCCTGGAGCCCAAGACAGGCATGTACAGCCTACAGCTGCAACCTCACTAGGGTCTGAAGACTGGCCCAGCTGGCATATCAGTTCCCAACAAAACTTCACCACCACCTCTACTAACAACTGCACCCTAAGCCACAGAAGCAATCACAGATCCAACCGACAGTTTTTACAGCCAAATAAATCATACAGAGACTGCACTACAGAATGCACCCAGAAACAAAGACAAAGGGTCCTACCCAACCAACACCATAGATTTATCTCAGAAAAATGTCCTCCCTTAGGACAGCATATTCCAAAAATGGAAAGAAACACTGTTACACCGGTTACACAGATATTAATGTAAGAACACAGGAAACACTTAAAAATGTGAAACCTCCAAAAGAACACAATGTTGTTTAAGAACAAATCCCAATCAAAACACATTTATGAAATCCCTGAAAAAGAATCCAAAATATTGATACTAAAGAAGTTCAGTGAGATAGAAGATAATTCTGAAAAATAATAAAGAAATAACTAAAATGTTTCAGGATAGAAATGAGAAATTTACTGAAGAGACAGATGTCATGAAAAAGAACCAAACAGAAATTCTGGAAGTGAAGAATTCCTTGAAAGAAATAAAAAATATATTTGAAAGTTTCAACAATAAACAAGCTCAAACAGGAAGAAAAAATATCTCAGAACTTGAAGACAAGTCTTTTGAAATAACCCAGCCAGACAAAATAAAATAAATTGAATTTTAAAAGAATGAGTGAAGCCTTTGTGACATATGGAATGCCATAAAGCAATCAAATTTCTAAATTTTCAGTGTCCTAGAAGGTAAAGAGAAAATGGGTTGGAAAGCCTATTAATGAAGCAGTAGATAAATATGTCCCAAGCCTTGAAAAAGATTTAGACATCCAGATACAAGAGGCTCAAAGATTCATAAATTGATAAAATTCACAAAAGTCCTCTCAACAGCACATTATAGTTAAACTGTTAGAAGTCTAAGACAAAGGGTAAATTCTAACAACAGCAGCAGGAAAAGGATCTAGTCACTTACATTGAAATAACAGTGGATTTCTCAGCAGAAATCTTACAGGTCAAGAGAGAACGGGATGATATATTCAAAGTACTAATAAAAAAAAAAACTGTAAGCCAAGGAGACTATACACAGCAAAATTATTCTTCAGTTATGAAGGAGGAATGAAGTCCTTCCCAGAGAAGCAAAAGCTGAAGAAATTCATCACTGCTAGACTGATACTTCACGAAATGCTTAAGGGAGTCCTATACTCAGAAACAAAACAACAATGACTACCTACCATCATGAAAACACCAAAGTTAAAAACCATATAATAGAACAAATACAAAAAAGAAGAGAAAAAACTGAAATGTTACCATTACGGAACACCACAAAACAGCAAAAGTAAAAAATAAGAAAGAAACAAACAAATGATATACCAATCAGAAATCAATTAATAAAATGACAAGAATAACCCCTCGATATACTAATAATAACCTTGAATGTAAACAAATTAATCTTTCCATTAAAAACATATAAACTAGCTGAATGAATTTTTTAAAAAGCATGACCCAACTATATGCTCCCTATAAGAAATTCTCCTTACTTCTAGACACATATAAGCTGAAAATAAAAGGATGGAAAAAGATATTTCATGCAAACAGAAAACAAAAATGAGGAGGAATAACTATAACTATATCCAATGGAACATACATAAATACAAAATTTCTTAACAAAACTAGCAAACCAAATCATATAGCACATCAAAAGAAAAAATACACCATGATCAAGTGAGATTCATCCCAGAAATGCAAAAATGTTTCAACATCTGCAAATCAATAAACATTGTATATTCCATCAACAGTAAGAAGGACAAAAACAGTATGATCATCTCAATGGATGCAGAAAAATCATTTGACAAAATTCAACATCCCTTCATGATCAAAGGTCTCAATTGGGGGTGGCTGACAAGATGGCCAAATAGAAACAGCTCTAGTCTGCAGCTCCCAGCTAGATCAACGCAGAAGGTGGGTGATTTCTGTATTTCCTACTGAGGTACTCAGCTCATCTCATTGGGACTCGTTAGACAGTGGGTGCAGCCCACGGAGGGTGAGCCAAAGAAGGGTGGAGTGTTACCTCACCCAGGAAGTGCAAGGGGTTGGGAAACTCCCTCCTCTAGCCAAGGGAAGCCATGAATGACTGTGCTGTGAGGAACGATGCATTCCAGCCCAGATACTATGCTTTTTCCACAGTCTTTGCAACCCATAGACCAGCAGAGTCCCTTGGTTGCCTATACCACCAGAGTCCTGAGTTTCAAGCACAAAACCAGGCAGCCATTTGGGCAAACACCAAGCTAGCTACAGGAGTTTTTTTTCATACCCCAGTGGCACCACGAACGCCAGTGAGAGAGAACCATTCACTCCCCTAGAAAGAGGGCTGAAGCCAGGGAGTCAGATGGTCTAGCTCAGTGGATCCAACCCCCACAGAGTCCAGCAAGCTAAGATCCACTGGCTTGAAATTCTCATTGCTAGCACAGCAATCTGAAGTCGACCTGGAATGCTCAAGCTTGGTGGGGTGAGGGACATCCACCATTACTGAGGCTTGAGTAGGCGGTTTTCCCCTCACAGTGTAAACAAAACCGCTGGGAAGTTTGAACTGGGTGGAGCCCATCACAGCTTGGCAAAGCCACTGTACCCAGACTGCCTTTCTAGATTCTTCCTTTCTGGACAGGAGATCTCTGAAAGAAAGGCAACAATCCCAGTCGAGGGCATATAGATAAAACTTCCATCTCCCTGGGACAGAGCACCTAGGGGCAGGGGAGTCTGTGGGTACCACTTCAGCAGAATTAAACATTCCTGCCTGCCAGTTCTGAAGAAAGCAGCAGATCAAAAGAGCACTCAAGCTCTGCTGCGGAACGACTGCCTCCTCAAGTGGGTTCCTGACCTGTATGTCTCCTGACAGGGAGATATCTCTTGGGAGGAGTCAACAAACACCTCATACAGGAGAGCTCCAGCTGGCATCTGACGGGTGCCCCTCTGGGACGAACCTTCCAGAAAAAGGAGCAGAGAGCAATCTTTACTGTTCTGCAGTCTCCACTGGTGAGACCCAGACAAACTGGTCTGGAGTGGATCTCCAGCATACTCCAGCAGACCTGCAGTAGAGAGCCCTGTCTGTTACAAGGAAGACTAACAAACAGAAAGAAATAGCATCAACATCAACAAAAAGTATGTCCACACAGAAACCCCATCCGAAGGTCACCAATTTCAAACATCAAAGGTAGATAAATCCATGAAGATGAGGAAAACCCAGAGCAAAAGAGGCTGAAAATTCAAAAAACCAGAATGTCTCTTCTCCTCCAAACGGTCACAACTCCTCGCCAGCAAGGGAACGAAACTAGACGGAGAATGAGTTTGACGAACTGACAGAAGTAGTCTTCAGAAGGTGGGTAATAATAAACTCCTCCAAGCTAAATGAGCATGTTCTAACCCAATACAAGGTAGCTAAGATCCTTGAAAAATGTTAGAGGAATTGCTAACTAGAATAACCAGTTTAGAGAAGAACATAAATGACCTAATGGGGCTTAAAAACACAGCACGAGAATTTCGTGAAGCATACGCAAGTATCAATAGCCAAAGCGATTAAGCAGAAGAAAGGATATCAGAGATTGAAGATCAACTTAGTGAAATAAAGTGTAAAGATAAGCTTAAGAGAAAAATGAATGAAAAGGAGCAAACAAAACCTCTAAGAAATATGGGACTATGTGAAAAGACCAAACCTACATTTGACTGGTGTACCTGAAAGTGATGAGGAGAATGGAACCAAGTTGGAAAACACTCTTCAGGATATTATCCAGGAGAACTTCCCCAACCTAGCAAGGCAGGCTAACATTCAAATTCAGGAAATACAGAGAATGCCACAAAGATACTCCTCGAGAATAACAACCCCAAGACACATAATCATCAGAATCACCAAGGTTGAAATGAACAAAAAAATGTTAAGGGCAACAAGAGAAAAAGGTTGGGTTACCCACTAAGGGAAGCCAATCAGACTAACAGTGGAGTTCTCTGCAGAAACCCTACAAGCCAGAAGAGAGTGGGGGCCAATATTCAACATTCTTAGAGAAAAGAATTTTCAACCCAGAATTTCATATCCAGCCAAACTAAGCTTCATAAGTGAAGGAGAATTAAAATCCTCTACTGACAAGCAAATGCTGAGGGATTGTGTCACCACCAGGCTTGCCTTACAAGAGCTCCTGAAGGAGGCACTAAATATGGAAAGAAACAACTGGTATCAGCCACTGCACAAACATGCCAAATTGTAAAGACCATTGATACTATGAAGAAACTGCATCAATTAATGGGCAAAATAACCAGCTAGCATCATAAAGACAGGATCAAATTCACACATAACAATATTAACCTTAAATATCAATGGGTTAAATGCCCCAATGAAAGACAGAGACTGGCAAATTGAATAAAGAGTTGAGACCCATCGGTGTGCTGTATACAGGAGACACATCTCACGTGCAAAGACACACATTGGCTCAAAACAAAGGGATGGAGGAATATTTTCCAAGCAAATGGAAAGGAAAAAAAGCAGGGGTTGCAATCCTAGTATCTGATTAAACAGACTGTAAACCAACCAAGATCAAAAAAGACAAAGAAGGGCATTACATAATGGTAAAGTGATCAATGCAACAGGAAGAGCTAACTATCCTTAATATATATGCACCCAACACAGGAGCACCTGGATTCGTAAAGCAAGTTCTTAGAGACCTACAAAGAGACTCAGACTGCACACAATAATAGTGGGAGACTTTAATACCCTACTATTAATATTAGACAGATGAATAAGACAGAAAATTAACAAGGATATTCAGGACTTGAATTCAGTTGTGGACCAAGCAGACCTAATAAACATCTACAGAACTCTCCACCCCAAATCAACAGAATACGCATTCCTCTCAGCACCACATCATACTTGTTCTAAAATTAACCACATAATTGGAAGTAAAACACTCCTCAGCAAATGCAAATGAATGTAAATCATAACAAACAGTCTCTCAGACCACAGTGCAATCAAATTAGAACTCAGGATTAAGAAACTCACTCAAAACCACACAACTACATGGAAACTGAACAACCTGCTCCTGAATGACTACTGGGTCAATAACAAAATTAACACAGAAATAAATGAGTTCTTTGAAACCAATGAGAACAAAGGCACAATGTACCAGAAGCTCTGGGACATAGCTAATGCAGTGTTTAGAGGAAAATTTATAGCACTAAATGCCCACAGGAGACAGCAGGAAAGAGCTAAAATCAACACCCTAACATAACAATTAAAAGAACTAGAGAAGCAAGAGCAAACAAATTCAAAAGCTAGCAGAATACAAGAAATAACTAAGATCAGAGCAGAATCGAAGATGATAGAGACACAAAAAAAACCCTTCCAAAAAATCAATGAATCCAGGAGCTGGTCTTTTGAAAAGATCAACAAATAAATAGACCACTAGACAGACTAATAAAGAAGAAAAGAGAGAAAAATCAAATAGACACAGTAGAAAATGATAAAGAGGATATCACCTCTGATCCCACAGAAATACAAACTACCATCAAGAGAATGCTACAAACACCTCTATGCAAATAAACTAGAAAATCTAGAAGAAATGGATAAATTCTTGGACACATACACCCTTCCAAGATTAAACCAGGAAGAAGTTGAATCCCTGAATAGACCAATAACAAGTTCTGAAACCGAGGTAGTAATTAATAGCCTACCAACCAAAAAAGCCCAGGGCCAGATGGCTTCACAGCCAAATTCTACCAGAGGTACAAAGAGGAGCTGGTACCATTCCTTCTGAAATTATTTTCATCAATAGAAAAAGAGGGACTCCTCCCTAACTCATTTTATAAGGCCTGCATTATCCTGATACCCAAAACTGGTAGAGATACAACAAAAAAAGAAAATTTCAGGCCAATATTCTTGATGAACATTGATGTGAAAATACTCAAGAAAATACTTGCAAACCAAATCCAGCAGCACAGCAAAAAGCTTATCCACTACAATCAAGACAGCTTCATCCCTGGAATGCAAGGCTGGTTCAATATATACAAATCAAAAAAAGTAATCTATTATATAAACAGAACCAATGACAAAAATCACATGATTATCTCAATAGATGCAGAAAAAGCCTTTGATAAAATTCAACAATGCTTCATGCTAAAAACTCTCAATAAACCATGTATTGATGGAACATGTCTCAAAGTAATAAGAGCTATTTATGACAAACCCACATTACACTGAATTGGCAAAAGGGGGAAGCATTACCTTTGAAAACTGGGTTAAGAAAAAGATAACCTCTCTCACCACCCCTATTCAACATAGTATTGGAAGTTCTGGCCAGGGCAATCAGGCCAGAGAAAGAAATAAAGCATATTTTAATAGGAAGAGAGAAAGGCAAATTGTCTCTGTTTGCAGATGACATGATTGTATATTTAGAAAACCCCATAGTCTCAGCCCAAAATCTCCTTAAGCTGATAAGCAACTTCAGCAAAGTCTCAGGATACAAAATCAATGTGCTAAAATCACAAGCATTCTTCCACATCAATAATAGACAAAAAGCCAAATCATGAGTGAACTCCCATTCACAACTGATGCAAAGAGAATAAAATACCTAGGAATACAACTTACGAGGGATGTGAGGGACCTCTTCAAGGGGAACTACAAACCACTGCTCAAGGAAATGAGAGATGACACAAACGGAAAAAACATTTCATGCTCATGGAGAGGAAGAATCAATATTGTGAAAATGGCTGTACTGCCTAAAGTAATTCATAGGTTAAATGCTATTTCCATCAAGCTACCATTGACTTTCTTCACAGGATTAGAAAAAACTACTTTAAATTTTAAATGAAACCAAAAAGAACTTGTATAGCCAAGACAATCCTAAGCCAAAATAACAAAGCTAGAGTCATCACACTACCTGATTTCAAACTATACTATAAGACTACAGTGACCAAAACAGCATAGTACTGTCCAAAACAGATATATAGACCAATGGAACAGAACAGAGGCCTCAGAAATAGTGCCACACATCCACAACCATCTGATCTTTGATAAACATGACAAAAATTGGCAATGGGGAAAGGATTCCCTATTTAATAAATGATGTTGGGAAAACTGGCCAGCCATATGCAGAAAACAGAAACTGGACCCCTTCCTTACTCCTTATACGAAAACTAACTCAAGATAGATTGAAGACTTAAACATAAGACCTAAAGCCATAAAAACCCTAGAAGAAAACCTAGGCAATAGCATTCAGGACATAGACATGGGCAAAGACTTTGTGACTAAAACACCAAAAGCAATGGCAACAAAAGCCAAAATTGACAAATGGCATGCTATTAAACTAAAGAGCTTCTGCACAACAAAAGAAACTATCATCAGAGTGAACAACAGGCAACCTACAGAATGAGAGAAAATTTTTGCAATCTATCCATCTGAGAAAGGGCTAATATCCAGAATCTACAAGGAACTTAAACAAATTCACAATAACAAAATCATACAACCCCATCACAAAGTGGGCAAAGGATAGGAACAGGCACTTCTCAAAAGAAGACATTTGGACCGGGCACGGTGGCTAATGCCTGTAATCCCAGTACTTTGGAAGGCCAAGGTGGGTGGATCACAAAGTCAGGAGTCCAAGAGAAGCCTGGTCAAGACAGAGAAACCTCATCTCTACTCAAAAAAAAAAAAAAAAAAAAAAAGAAAAAGAAAAAAAAGGCCAGGCACGGTGACAAGTGCCTGTATTCAAGAGGCTGAGGCAGAAGAATCACTTGAATCCAGGGGGCATAGGTTGCAGTGAGCCGAGATCGACCCACTGCACTCCAGCCTGGGCAACAGAATGAGACTCTGTCTCAAAAAAAAAAAAAAAAAAAAAAGACATTGATGTGGCGAAAAAACATATGAAAAAAGATTCATCATCACTTGTCATTAGAGAAATGCAAATCAAAACCACAATGAGATAGCATCTCACACCAGTTAGAAGGGCAATCATTAAAAATGTCAGGAAACAACAGATGCTGGAGAAATAGGAACACTTTTACACTGTTGGTGGGAGTATAAATTATTTCAAACATTGTGGAAGACAGTTATTTCAAACATTGTGGAAGACAGAGTGGCTATTCCTCAAGGATCTATAACCAGAAATACATTTGACCCAGCAATCCCATTACTGGGCATATACCCAAAGTATTATAAATCATTCTACTGTAAAGACACATGCACACATATGTTTTATTGCAGCACTATTCACAGTAGCAAAGACTTGGAACCAACCCAAAGCCCATCGATGATAGACTGGAAAAAGAAAATATGGCACATATACACCTGGAATACTATGCATCCATAAAAAAGGATGAGCTTATGTCCTTTGCAGGGACATGGATGAAGCTGGAAACCATCAATCTCAGCAAACTAACACAGGAATAGAAAACCAACCACCGCATGTTCTCACACCTAAGTGGGAGTTGAACCATGAGAACACATGGACACACAGAGGGGAACATCACACACTGTGGCCTGTCATGGGGTTAGGGGATAGAGGAGGGATAGCATTAGAAGAAAGACCTAATGTAGATGACGGATTGATGGGTGCAGCAAACCACCATTGCACAGGTATACCTAGGTAACAAACCTGCATGTTCTGCACTTGTATCCCAGAACTTAAAGTATTAAAAAAAAAAAAAAAAATCTCTCAACAAACTAGGCCTAGAGGGAACATACATCAACCTAATGAAGGCCATTTGTGGCAAACCCACAGCTAACATCATACTTAATGGGGGACAGCCGACAGCTGAAAACCTTTCCCCTAAGAACTACGACAAGACAAAGATGTCACTTTCACCACTGCAATACAACGGAGTACTGGACATCCTAGCCAGAAAAATTGGGCAAGAGAAAGTGATAAAAGGCATCCACATTGGAAAATAAGTCAAATTGTCTCTCTTTGTTGCTACTATGATTTTATAACTGGAAAAACCTAAAGTCACCAGCAACAACAACAACAAAAGAATCCTCTCAGATCTGATAAATACATCCAGTAAAGTTGTAACATAGAAAATCAACATACAAAAATGACTACTGTTCCTATACACCAATAATGAAGTACCTGAGAAAGAAATCAATCAGGCAATCACATGTACAATTGCTACAAAAATTAAAATATGTAGAAATAACTTAAATCAAGGAGGTGAAACATCCCTACAAGAAAAACAACAAAATATTGATGAAAGAAATGGAATATAATACAAACAAAAAGACACTCTATGTTCGTGATTGGAAGACTTTATATTGTTAAATTGACCATACTGCCCAAAACAAACTACAAATTCAATAAAAATCTTGTCAAAATATCAATATCATTTTTCACAGACATATTTTTAAATCCTAAAATTTGCACGGAACTAAAAGAGAGCCTGAATAGCAAAAATAATGCTGAGAAAGAGGAACAAAGCTACAGGTGTCACATTACCTGAATTCAAAAGTACATTACAACGCTATAGTAACCCAAACAGCATGGTTTAGTTATTAAGAAAAATAAGAGAAACATAGATCAATGTAATAGAACAGAGAATCCAAAAATCAATTCATGCATATACACTGAGAAAAGGCATTTTCTTCAATAAATGATACTAGAGAAGCTTGATATCCATATGCAGAAGAATGAAACTAGGACTCTATTTCTCACTGTATGCAAAAGTCAACTCAAGATGGATTAAAGACTTAAGTGTACAACCTGGAACTATGACATTAATACAAGAAAACATAGGGAAAACATTTGAGGACATTAACCTAGGAAAAGACTTTATAGCTAAGACCTCATACAGCACAGACAACTAAAACAAAAATAGACAAATGGGATTACATTACACCAAAAAGCTTCTGCACAGCAAAGGAAACAATAAACAGAGTGAAGAGACAACCTGTTGAATAGGAGAGAATATTTGCAAGCTATTCATCCAGTAAGGATTTAATATCTGGAATATACAAGGAATTTAAGCAATAACCTAAAGCCAAATGATCACATTCAAAAGTGGGCAAAGACATGAATATTTCTCAAAAGAATTTTTCAAAAGAAGGCATAAAATTGCCAGCAGGCATATGAGATAATGCTCAGTATCACTAATCATCAGGCTAGTCCAAATCAAAACAACAATTTGATATCATCTTATCTCAGTTAGAATTGCTATTATTAAAAAGACAAAAAATAAAAGATCTTGGCAAGGATGTGGAGAAAAGGCAACTCATATATTTTGGGTAGAAATGTAAATTAGTACAGCCTCTATAGAAAACAGTATGGGAATTTCTCAAAAAACTAAAAATAGAACTACCATATTATCTGGCAATCTCACTATATTCCTTTATCCAAAGGAAAATAAATTAGTCTATCAAAGGGATACCAGCATTCACATGATTATTGCAGCCTGATTTACGACAGCAAAGATTTATAATCAACCTAAGTATTCATCGATGGATAAATGGATAAAGAATATGTGGCATAGGCCGGGCGCGGTGGCTCACGCCTGTAATCCCAGCACTTTGGGAGGCCAAGGCGGGCAGATCACGAGGTCAGGATATCGAGACCATCCTGGCTAACACGGTGAAACCCCGTCTCTACTAAAAATACAAAAAATTAGCCGGGCGTGGTGGTGCGTGCCTGTAGTCCCAGCTACTCCGAGGCTGAGGGAGGAGAATGGCGTGAGCCCAGGAGGCGGAGCTTGCAGTGAGCTGAGATGGTGCCACTGCACTCCAGCCTGGTGACAAAGCGAGACTCCGTCTCAAAAAAAAAAAAAAAAGAAAAAAAGGATATGTGGCATATATACACAATGGAATGCTATTCAGTCATTAAAAAAAATGAAATCATATCACTTGCAGCAACATGGATGAAACAAGAGGTCATTATGTTAAGAAAAATAAGCTAGACACAGAAAGACAAATTTTGAGTGATCTCACTTATTTGAGGGAGGTAAAAAAAAAATCGCATGGAGGTAGAAAATAGAATGATAGATATTGGAGGCTGGGAAGAGTGTGTGGGTGGGAAGGGGAATGAAGAGAAGTTGATCAGTGGGTACATGTATTTCAGTATAAAGTATAAGGTCTAATATTCAATGGCAGAGCAGGGTAATTATAATTAGTAACAATGTATTATAAGCTAAAAGTAGCTAGAAGACAGAACAAATAGAAATGACAAATACTCAAGGTGATAAATACCCCGAAGACCCTGACTTGAGCATTACACATGCTATACAAGCATAAAATATCATGTGTACCCTATAAGTATGTGAAATATTATATATCAGTAGAACAGTAACTTAATAAAAATTAAGCAAAAATCTAAAACACTTCCTAGAAAAATATTTACAAATGGCCAATAAAAATGAAAAAAAGCATTCAATGTTAATATTTAGGAAACATAAATGAAAACCACAATAAGATATTCTGAACACACGAAAACAATCAAAGCAAAAAAGAATGACAATGTAAAATGTTGGCAAGGATGTAGAGCAACTGGAACTCTCCTACATTACTCATATGGGTATAAATAGTACAACCACCTTAAGAAATATATTAACAATTTCTTATGAAGGTAAACAAACATCCACACTGTCATTCAAGAATTTCAGTCCTAGGTATTTACCCAAGAGAGATTAAAACATATCTGAAAAAAGACTTACACAGGAATATTAACAGCCAACAACTGGGAAACAATCCAAAGACTCATCAACAAAAGAAAAGAATAAACAAATTATGATGTATTCATACATTGGATTACTACTCAGCGATACATACTAATGACTCCTGAACATAGAATATATGTTGCTATGTATATGTATATGTATTGTACGTATGTAACCATTTATGTATGTATGTATACATTTATGTATACATATACATTTATGTATATGTGAATGCATCTCAAAACCATGTTGGACAAATGAAACAGGATGCATAAGAAAATCTATCATATGGTTCTTTCTACCTGAAGTCCAAGAATAGGCAAAAGTAATCTGTGGTGATAACTACAGATAGTGATCACTTCTTCAGGGCTGGGAAAGAATGACTAGAAAGGGGGATAAGGGAACTTTTAGGAATGACAGAAATATTTTATGTCTTGCTTGTAGTGATCCTTATACACATTAACAAACTGAACCAGTACTCAACACATTTAACACTTAACATATGTGCATTTTATTGTATAAGAAATATGCCTTAGTATAGAAAAAAAGAAAAAACATGACTGTTTTCCATTTATTTATTAAAATATTTTTGGGAAAAAGTTAATATAATTACATACTTCATCCAAAATTTTTGACTTGTAATAGTGAATACAATTTATTTCCTCCCATCTGGGATCTTACAGTTCATTGTTTTTTCTTTCCATGACAACAGGAAAGGATATAATACCTGGGGTGCTCTTTCAGCTCTTTAGCTGGTAAGGGAAAAAGCTTTATTTAAATCACCTCAAGTAATAATATTATATTGTGAACATGAACATTGACCTAATCTTGAGAAAACCCAGAAACAGTTGTAGGTTGGACTTCTGGAATTTGGAACAGGTCAAAAATTCAAGAACTCAAAGCATGTTTGGGAGGTAGTTAGCCTATCCCTGCTTCAACGGAAGAGCAATGTCAATCTCTCTTTGTTATCAATTCCTCCACTTCTTCTGATCTAGCCACCACCAAGCCAGCTATCTCACATTCTAATGCTCTATATCTTTTGTCTTCCACTTAACATGTGTTTGCTCCCTCATAGCCTCTGCTTACTTGTTACTTCAGCTTACTTAACTCTACTGTTGCTAAAAAATAACTCCCCCTTTCTCCGTATCTATTCAGCAAAATGTCTCCAAATAGAATATGTGAGTTGGCCTAAATGATCCTCATCTGTGTTTTGACTATATAGTAACAGAACATTCATGCAAAATTACCTGCCAGGCCGTTCTACCAGGCAGCCTATAGACTAACTGCATTGAGGCAATAGTCCTTCCTCGAGTGAACCAGCTGTGACATAAAGACAGGGTAACGTGATGCTATCAGAGCAAGATATGGGTTAAGAAACTAAATTGAGATTTTCCCTCAACATAGGGGTACTCATAACCAGAGAAATCTCCTTTAGATGGTGCAATAATTGGTAAGAAATGTGATTGGCCTGTCTTGTACATTGTTTTTCCCAAATAATATAAAAATAACTGAATTCCATGATAGTTTTTGGGGGGTAAGAGTTTGGGGGGAACTAACAGGAAGGTGCTACTCCCTGAAGTTGAAACTTAATTTGCATTAAATAACCTAAAACAAAAAATTGACAAAATATATATCAAGTTTTTAGATATTTTAAATAGAACACATTTACATGTGACATTTGTACCAAAAAATGCAATTTATCCATAATCACAAAATAAGATGAGGTAATCTTACCTTAAAATAAGATAAGATAAACAAGTTATCGTTTTAGAAACTTACAAGTTAAAAGACTCCAAAAATCCATTTTAAAATGATCAAGTAAAAGCACATTCTATTTTTCTTACTTGATTTGTTTTTAATACTTGTTTCTGTCTTTCCTAATTGTCTAGTTAGTAATTCTCTTCAAATGTTATTTTCTTTCTCCAATGTCTATAGCACCAGGACTTCTTTATTGTTTTGCCACCAAAATGTCCAACCAGTTGACATCACAGACTCCACTGTCCCACCTATCAGTAGGAGTGAAGCATTCTACTGCTTTTCAATGAAAGAGTCTTCAACTTACCCCGTGGATTTTTCCTTCTTTCCACCCACTGCATTAATAAAGAACTTTGCTTCTCAGTTATAGCTCCTAAATCATAGATTCTCCCTCCTTTGAATTCTATTTGAATCAGCATGCAAACTTGCTAAATCCTATCTTTTAAGAAGAGGGAGGGAAGGAAGGAAAGAAGAAAGGAAGAAAAGAAGAGGAGGGGAGGAAAGAAGAGATAAGATGGAGAAAGGTAGGAAAACAAGTTTCTTTCTAGCCTACTTCCCTTTGGACTGTCTCCTTCATCTCAAAATTTATTGAAATAATGGTATGTATTCACTTTCTCCACATCCTCTCCATCTGCTCCAATCTAATCTAATCCCACCATACTATTATTCTCACAGCATCAATAAAACTGCTCTTGTTAAAGTAACCACATTTTAAAATCCAATGGTCCAGTCTCTATTCTTATCTAATTTAAACCCTTATCAGTACTTGATAGGTAGTCTCTCTACCTTTCTGAAGATATTTTCTTTTCTTGGCCTCAGGGTTTCTACATTCTTAGTCTTCTTTCTGTTTCACTGATGGCCATTTTGTGGTATCATTTACTGGATTTTCCTACTTCGATTAACTTCTAAATTTTGAAGACCTGCAAACTCAGTCTTATATCTCTTTCTCTTTTGTATTGTCCACCTAGGTGACCTCACCCAGTCCCACAGCTCTGAATTCCAACTGCAAGGCTCAGTCTGTATCTTTCTAAACTCAAAAGTCATATCTAACTGCTTCCTTTATTCTGATTCTTGAACAGCAGAAGAAATTTTGTATAGTAAGTAACTAAAACACACTTTTTAATGTTTTCTTGTCCAAATTGCTCTTTCCTGAGCTTTCTTCACTCTGGCAAGATGACCACCATCTTTCCAGCTTTTCAAGTCAAATATGTAAGTTCATGTTCTTCTCTTGCTAAATATGAGAATTCTCTAATGAATTCCCATTACTCCAAGAACTGAGTTGGTGTAGTATGTTCACCATGCACTGGTTACTTGTCTGAGTTTGCTGAGAAATAACACTTATACACATAAGTTATATGTTATATAAGAGGGTTTTTTCACTTACAGATAGGCAGCAGGGACAAGAGCACCATGGAATTCATTGCCGGATGGTCCTCAAAGTCTCAGGAAAGCTTCTCCAGGGTGGATGGAGTCTCAAGTGCTTGTGCCCCACTTGCATCACAGCTGACAGACTGGAAAGCAGCCTGCCCTGGATTTTATACTGTGGTCACAAGACTCACTGCACTTTTAAAGCATTGCAGGACATCCTGTTGTTACAGGGGACTGGAACAGAGACTAGGCTTTTAAAGTCAATCCCCCTTTATCTCAGAAATTTGCATTCCCATCAAATTCTAAAGTTTTTAGTTTTTTTCATTTTTTTTGTTTGTTCATTTGTTTGTTTTTGACGACTGCAAGTAAGAAAGGAGGGAGGACTTGGTTGGTCCAAGGTTAACCAGAGAACTATTCGGTAAAATCATGTTCTTCACCTTTATTTATTTACAGTGTTCCATGCCGTCTGACCCTATGCACCTTTCCATTGTCCTCTTTTATTGCCCCCCTCCATTTTTTACCATGCTGTAGCCACATCGGATATTTCCTATTTTTTGAACATTATATTTTAAATTAAAAGCTAGACTAGTCAATTGAATATATACACCAAAATTCTCTATCTCATGATTCTTTCATAATTTTCTTCATTAAAAGCATCACCATCTTGTCTAGCCTTGACTTTTGACAATGAACCCAATTTTAATATGTAGTAATTTTGTATGCCAAACTGGTGTCTTGTCTCTTGTATATGTGGTAATGTTGATTTTATGGCTACCATTAAAACACATTTGTTGTCATTAAAATTCATACAATGATTTCAAATGGAAAATTAAAGAAATTATCACCGTCTGATATTTATCTTGTTGGTTTTTTCATTTACTATCACAGCAGAATGCTAACTGTATCAAAGTAGAAACTGCACCTGTCTATTCTCTGCTATCTTCGCAGAGTTTTGAACAGTCTGGTATATAGCAGACATTCCAACAACTTTCAAATAATTGTGATGAAAATTCAGGAAAGTGTATGTGAATAGTGTGTGACCCAATGTACATTAACTATTACTGTTTTAAGTTAGTTTTTCACTGGTATCACTATTTGTATTAATAATGTTATAAGTGGTTATACGTAAAATAGTATGTACAACATGTGTATGTGTTAGGAAGACTATAGTTCTCATTAAAATGTTAATGTAATGGGGCATGTGTTTAGCTTTATTCCACATGTGCAATGCTAGCTTTCACTGACTACTAGTGAAAGCTTGGATGTGGGAAGGAAGAGCATCCATTACTTCACACAGCCACGGGCATGTAGTGTTCCGTAACAGCCACCTGGGACAGGTTGTAAATTGAATACATGTCAGCCAGGCGAAGCTGGATCCCACCTAGTTGATTTTCAGACCTGCTACCACCAAATGTCCCATTCTCTCTCCCTGCTTCCAGCTTAGTGGTTTGTCTAATGCTTCCAACCTCAGGCATCTTTTCAACATTTCCCCAGGAAAAGCCCTCAGTGGTCCCCAGTAGGGCCTTCACCACTATTGGCAAAAAGATTTAAGGAAATGAAAGAAGCCTCTCTCCACAAAACGCATAAGGTTGCTTCACGAAAAAGCATGATTATCTTTAGAGATTTTTCAACTCAAAAAGAAAACATGTTACCTTGTTTTAGATGCTCACATTAAAATGATACCTAATATATGAATAACAATAATAACAAGATTATTCCAGCAGTACACTAAGAAATAGATTCTTTGTAGTTTATGTGGACCCAGTGACTTTTGTAGGTGCTAAGCAATTCTATTTTTGTGGGCCCCTTTCTCAATAAAAATTATCAAAAATATATTTTCTGACCATATTAACTGGCATAAAATGAATAAGTCATTACATATTAAAATTGTTTTCTTTACCTAAAAGTTTCTTGCTTTCCCTTCAGATTTTAAAATAAATTAAAACCTTTTCATAGGACTCTAAAAGAAGGGAGGCCCAATTGCTGTGCCTACAGTGTCTAATGGATGAGTTGGCCCTGCTCAAATGAGAGGAAAATATTTTGAATGCAGTTTGTCTCTCAAATGGCTAAATCATTATTCAAACCAAGCACTATATTTGTGTCTCACAGAGTTTTTATAGTTTTCCATATCACTAAATAATCATTTAACATGTACTTAGAGCACTTAGGACACATAAGACAGTAAACAGCAGGACTGTGGTTGTCCAGATTACTAGAAGACTTAAATTGAATATATTTCTCTAACCAAATTAAAGCAAAATTTTAAAATAATCAAACGTGTTGCTATTTAATATCCCTGAACATATGGGTTCACAACAGCACTCACTGATTTTTTTTTTTTTTTTGGTAGGATCTTTAAAAACTAGAAAGATCTACATAAAAATCAAAGTTATATCTTGGTCCATTAAAAGTAAATATGGAATTGGCAAACCAAATATTTTATTACAATGATTAATTACTCTTCCTTTTCCCCTTCTCTTCCTGCAATTATTCAGACAGGGTTTCATATTCTGTGTCCTACCTCCTTTCCCCAACTTGTCCATAGGGAGGATAGCTATACATTCCAATGAGCCTTGGGAATTCTCTGTTTATCCTTTTGCCCCATTACCTCCCTTTCACTCTTACAAGTTAGACAATGAATCATAGTCATCCTATCTATAGTGACTCAAGAGTTGATTGTTCTTTCAATTCCATTTATACTCTTGTCAAATTAAACTATTTTAATAGCAGAGAAGGATAAGGAAGCTATTTGTATCAGATTAAATCCCTTGAAACATAGGTCTGTACATGTAAATTCCAAATGTAAAAATTACCACTCACTTTCCGTTGGTTATATAATGAAGTTCAATATAAGAATCTCCTTAATCTGATTTTAACCTCTGAATACACCATGCTCTCTCCTATCTAATCTATTCTCTGTTCTCCCCACTTGCTTTTCATCATACTCTGAGTCTCCCCTCTCCTAGATTCTTCAGATGAAATATTCTGTCCATCCCAGGCCCAGCCTCAAGGAATGAAATCTTAAAAACTAGCCTATCCTACCGGCATCCCAAGAAGACCTTTCTCTTCCATCCTCTCCCACTACTGTGAAGGGCTATTATCTGATAATTCAATTTTTCCTCAACATTGATAACATACTTCATAGGTAGAGAATAGATAAGTGTCTATACAGTTATTTCAGAAATTTAGTTGTGTCTAAAATATGTCTTCTTCTACCTCCTGAAATATTGTTGGAACTTCATCAAACATATTCTTAAATTAACCTTCAAATACCCCTGAGAAGGAAAGTTTTTAAACTTTTTCTCAACAATTTATTACCTAGTGTAAGTTAAAATTTTGAAAATAGGTTTTAATAAGGAGAATGGAGGCTTTGAGCTAAAGGAAGGGAAAACCAGTATCTTGCCAAAAGAAAATTATTTTGATTTCTAGTCTAGCTAACTCAATAGCCCATGAAATCTTTACCTGCTAGAATCAGCTCTGAACCCATTTAAAAATATTCCTGTGTTGTGGAGGCATCACAGTAGAGTGTTTTTAAAATAGTGTGTTCCAGAGTCTTTGAACTGTGGACACAAACACTGTTTCTGCCATTGATTTGCTGTAAAACCTTGTGCAATGTAACAAAGTTCTCTAAGCTTTAAATTATTTAATCTGTAAAAGATGATAATTCTTAACTAATATCACTGTTATAAAGATATGCGAAAATAACCTTACTATTGTGCCTAGTTTACCCTGATTTCAGTGAAAAAATAAAGACACTTCTCTTTGCCACTTTTCAAAAAAAAAAAAAAAAGAAAAAAGAAAAGAAAAGAAAGTGAGACATCACAAATGTATCAACATTACAAGAAAAGAAAGATATGTAAAATTAGAGCAATTTACAGGGCAAAATATCTGACTGGAAATAAGCAAGTTAGATAAAAAATGTTCCAGACCCCACCTGTAGAGAAAGCACTGTATTTTCTCCGTCTTCCCATTCTGGGAATTTTAATCTCTGGAGGAAAAGCAAAATGAAACAAAAACAAAACAAAGAAATTCTGGGATTCAAGCACAGGAGAAGATGGGAAAATGCCATCACAATGTAAACAGCGGACTAAATAAAAGTTCCCACACATAAGGGTAAGACCACCAATCTTCTTCTCATCCCACTTTCAATATATACAGCTAAGCTTATATTACCCTATATACCCTGAAAAAAAACCAAGTTGGCCAGCAGGCTGTGCACCCTCTAGTAAAATGGTCAATTGGCAGTCCTTCCTGCGCAAAGGAAGTTTTCAGTTAACATAACCAACAACCATCAGATATTTGCAAGAAGATCTGAACAAAAGATCTTGAAAAAAATGAACCATCAAAATAAATAGGAAATAAAAATAAAGATAATAGAATTGTGGAAAATATAAAGTCATAAGTACATTAAGAAAATATACAATATTGCATTCATACAACATAAAGATAGAATGCCATTGAAAAATTAGAGAATAAGACATGGGCCATACATGTCAAAAATATTTTGAAAATTAAAAATCGATATTACAGTTAGAATATAAACTCAAGGAAATATCTTAAAAAGAAAAAAAAGCGTGATAAGTTGGATGAGAAAAGTAAGACAACTAGAGGATCAAATCCAAAGCTCTAACATCTAACATCTGACTAGTAGAAAACACAGACAGTGAGAGGGAAATTATTTTTTTAAAAAATACTTAAGGGATGGTTTCTGAATTAAAAATATATATATTTTCAGATATGTACCCAGTATGAAGAATGACAAAGATTCATGCCAAAGTACAAAATCATAAAATTTCAAAATGTCACATATTAAAATTAGATTCTAACTACTTCCCAAGACAAAAACAAAACACTCTCCTTTAAAAAAGTTAATATACAAAGGATCAAGAATCAGAAAGATATGTGACTTCTTTGAAGAAACACCAGGAGCTAGCAAACAATGGAACAAGTATGGTTAGGGGACAGATATTTAAGATGGAGAAAGCATCAAACAACTTATTTTCCAATAACTCTTTCTCGGAAAGCTTATTAGAAAATTTACTCCACAAAACTAAAGAAGTAAAACAAAGGAGAAATAAAGGTAATTCCAGAAGACAAGTATTAGCTATTAGCAGGCCTAGATTGAAAACCATCAAACGAGATTTGAAATGGGGCCTTCTGAGAAAGAACTGAGAAATAAAGTTGACAAATTCAAAAATATGAAGGCATAGAAAATTGTACTTGAGAGTCATGGGGAGATTTAGCTGTGAGTACAAAGAAATTAAGCAAATTAAAAATAACAATATGTGGAGCCCAGTGGTGCATACCTGTAATCCCAACACTTTGGGAAGTCGAGGTGGGAGGATAGCTTGAGCCCAGGAATTTGAGACCATCCTGGGCAACACAGTGGGATCTTGTCTGTAAAAAAAATAAAATAAAATAAAAAAATGAGGCAGAGGATTGCTTGAGCTTGGGAGGTCAAGGCTACAATGAGCTGTGATCACACCACTATATTCCTGCCTGGGTGGCAGGGTAAGACCCTGCCTCAAAAAAATAAAATGAAATATTTTTTTAAGGAAAGTTATCAAAAGCAATGCAAGAAAAGAACTACTCCCACTGAGTTGGTCTGCTTCCATCACATCTTGGAATCAGAGCTTTTTGCTGTGAGCTGGAGGATGATTAGAACTTTGGGCTATCCTCCCAGCAGGAATGGCAGAGGTCAGCCCCCTTCAAACTGATGCATTTCCATTTATCTAGGCCTTCTCTAGCCTTTAACTTCTGCGCATAAGCGAGTTCCTGTTTAGGGGCATATAATAATCTCATAAAGCCACTCTTGTCTTGGTTTTCAGTTGACTGGCTTTCCCCACCAATAGCAAACTGTTGTATCTTCATTCCAGTTTATTAAAGTTGGTAAACTGTGTGCCTTTTAGCAATGGGAGACCAAGTCCTTTTTGTTTTCATTTTCATAATTTCCCCTTATCTTTATATATTATCCAAAAAATGTGAAAAGAAATGAAAGAAAAATTCTGTGACCAGTTGAGACTTAATTTGATGCCTTGTCTGTGGTAGAATAAATGATTTCAAGAATGAATACCTGGGTGTATGAGAGCTAGTTATGTAGAGCTCCCTTCCAGGTAGTTGTCTTTATTTCATATGTCCTTTCATTCTCAATTTATGTTTGGTTCCACGGAATTAGTGCTAGGAAGTTACTAAAATCCTGACTTCCACTAACATTAAGTCATTGTGCAAATACAATGGGGAAAAAATAGTCCAGTATTTCTAGGTTCAACTGGGATACGATTGGACTGAAATGAGAAGCAGGAATGCACAATGTGAAATAAATTATGGGAAACCAAGAGCTTTAATCTTGACTGTCTTCTGGCAACATAAAAGAGAAACACATGAACATTGATAGCAATTGCAACAGACAATTTAAAACAAAAAAATGACTTGTGTAACTAGTCAACTTGCCATTTCCTTGTAAACTAGCTAAACATTGAGAGTGGTGAACTTGCTAAATTGCACTGACTGTCTTGATGGAAGTTTCTGGAAGAATATTATGAAAGGTTGAGGGTAGATTTTACAGTCACTAAGTCCAGGGTGAACATAACAAGAATCCACTGCAGAAGTGGACATAGGCTCCCAGGAATCACATTACTAAGGCTATGCTCTCAGCAAATGGCCATATGAATCCACTGGTGGCCCTGTAGTGGGTAACTTGCTGAATGGGCGCTGCCATCTGCACATCCAGATAGATACTTGACATATATTGCCCTCAAATTCCAGTGAAGTTGACTGCGGCACAGCAGGTGCCATGGGATAGCTTGTGCTCCTTGGATTCATAGCATGTTCAATGTTCAAGGAGTTAATTAAAAAATACTCTCCAGATTTACACATTTTCTCAGAGTAGATCAAAAGAGGGTTTGGAAATACAAGCCTAAAGTAAATAAGACCAACTGCTGATTTTTCAATTAGGTTATGTTTCAGGGATACAAAATTACATATTCCTTTCCTATGCACGTCCCCTGCACTTTTGAAACACAGAGCAACCCATTATTAAGCTATTAATCACCTCTTCCAGCTAATTGCTAGAAAATGACCCAGGTTTTACTAGTAGTGTTGCAATTGAAAAGCTCTTTGATATTTGGCAAGGTAAAGTTACAGGCAGTAGTAATTTGAGACAGTGAGGCTATTAGCTGCTGTTTAGAATCTCAATTACTCTAAAGATAGATAATTACAAATAAAACAAACTTGTTCTCCTACATTAGTAAGTGCTTCTCTTTTGCTTTATGAAATTTATGAGTGATTTTTTCAGCCACTAAATATAATTTCCATGTGAAAAATTGACCTTAACAGTTTGAAGTATAGCTACAAGGAGAAGCCGTGTTTTCATCGAAGAGAATAAATGCATTTCCTGAACTCTGGCTGTTAAAGCTAATTGATTTATTGGCTCTCTATATAGTGTGCTATTGTCTTTATGGTCTTGGGATATGAAAACTCTTCAGAAAAGAGCTAAATTCTGCCACATCAATATGACAGTTGAAGCACTCCTCTCCTTTATGTAAGTGCAAGGTTTCTTGCACCTTAAAAATAGGAAAGAAAAAGAAAATCTCTTTCCAGGATTGGTTGGAGCTAAGTGAATGCTGCTGCATCCCTTGGCTTATGGAATGTGTACTTTTACTGCTTTAATGTTCCTGAGAAGTTAATAGTGTGGGGGTTCTTTTCTTTTTAATCATATTCCTTTCATAGTAAAATATTTATTCAAGCAAATGTAAAGTACTTGTCAAAATATGAGAATATGAAATTCCCATTTTTAGGTTTCTTAAACACAGCAGTGATACAAAATATAAAGTTATGCATTTTCCCCCAGGGCTAGTTTTTAAATTCATGAAATTACCAAATATGTTTTTGTTTTATTTCCCTTCTACCTTTTGGTTGCTATATAAATTGGTAAATATGAGAGAAGTTTCTCAGCTACAATTGATCTCAACATTGTACATAATCATCTGCAGAAAAAGTTAAGAAGAAAAACAAATAAAGTGAAAACCACAAACACTGAAATGGTTCTAGCTAGATGTTCCCTTAACGTGAGGTATAGTCGACAGACTGATGATGCCTTTAAGAAGAATCTCAGTTCAGAAAGCAAAACAAGGGTGATCATTTTATAGCGTGTGTACATCTATCAGGCTGACGCCAAAGGACATGGAATACTGATGGAATGATTCCAGGTTCAAGGTATCCTACACAGCCTGCAGGCCCATGGGCTATCAGTGAGAAAATTTCACCTTCTCCCGTTCTAAACCTGCCCTTTATATAGCTGTTGATTTGGGTTGGTTGGAAAGATAAGATGATAGGTTTGTTTTTTCTTAAAAGTTTCTTTACCTCCAATAATATATACATAGTAGTATTGTGTATAAAAAATATACTGCATAAAAAATATGTTTTCTCTCATAATAAGAGCATTAGTATATGATTTGCTAATGTCACCATCATGTTTGGTCCAAGTGCCTATTAAGACTATATGCTGACTACTATAAGAAATAGAAAAATAAAGAGAAGCATACATACATTCAAAGGAAATTAATAAAAAAATTTCCCTTGCTTGTCAAGAAGGTCTGAATAATAGCTGAAAAAGAAGTTAATTCATTTAAGAAAATAGGACTTCTCTTTTAGACACTCATATTTGGGGGTTATTTCTCTATTCTCTGCCACCAGAATTTATTACCCACCAATTTTCCCTAAAGTCTCCCACAATACGTAATTGTTGTATTTTTCATAGTAGCACATCCTTAGAGCAAACCAGTAGAGTGTTGCTTCCAAGTTTAAAAGGGAGAAATGTTACTAAGTCATTCACAAATTGAAGTTGTCTTTCTGAATGCAGAAAGCTATGCAGTTTTCATTTGAAATCAACAGTTTTGGAACAGAGAAAGTTTGGAATTTCAATTAATTTCACTTGAACAATGTAAGTTAGTTTATGTGTTGAGACAAGGACAAGACAAAGCTTTATTCTGAAATAGGACGTTTTATCAATAGGCTGCAAATGTTTTCTGAATGGCCATTGGAAATAGTGGGTATGGGCATATGGGATACCATTTAAGAATGGATATATTCCCAGCTGGGCACTGTGGCTCATGCCTGTAATCCCAGCACTTTGAAAGGCAGAGGCAGGCAGATCACCTAAGGTCAGGAGTTCGAGACCAGCCTGGTCAACATGGTGATGCTCCTTCTCTACTAAAAATACAAAAATTAGGTGGACGTGGTGGCGCATGCCTGTAATTCCATCTACTCGAGAGGCTGAGGCAGGAGAATCACTTGAACCCAGGAGGCGGAGGTTGCAGTCAGCTGAGATCACACCATTGCACTCCAGCCTCAGTACAAAAGTAAAACTCCACTTCAAAAAAAAAAAAAAGAATGGGTATATTCCCATATTCAAAATTTTTATAATCTAATAGTTAAATATATATGTTGTTTAATATTCACTATTAGATTATAAAAACTAACATATATTCACTATTAAATTTTTGTATAATCATATATATATACACACACAAACACATAAATATATAATGTTTCTCACTGAAGTCCCAGGGGCCTGCAGGCTTTGTGGGATACCTTCAACCTGGAATGATCTCATCAGTATTCCATAGTCATTGGTGTCAGTCTGACGGGTGTGCACACACTATAACATATCATTCACTATCCACTAACATATATTCACTGCTAGATTATATATATAACTGGCAAGTCATCCCACCTCTTCATATCCATCATAATGTTGGCTCAAAAAGTCAGAGATGGAGTGAAGTACCTGCCAGTAATGAGTATTCCCCTAAATCTGAATTTACAGAATCTTCACATTTATTGATTCTAGTATTTCGTTGTATCTTATAAATCTTTGCATCTGTAGAAACTTTCACAGTGACCAAAACATTGTAGTACCTAAGTAAACAGTCAATGACTGAGTGAATAAATGAATAAGTGAATCTCAGCATTTCCTTGTGATAAAACACTAAACACAAACGGGGATGGATTACAGACTTTTCTGAGACCGTGCCTTGGTTCACATATGGGAACCCTTTGTCTCACCCACCTTTGGAGAAGAGATATCTGCAGACACTCTGCAAACCTCTGACTATGTGTACGTGTGTGTGTGTATGTGTATATATACACACAAATTTGCAAATACACTATAAAAAGCAGAAAAAAATCAGCCTCTATCCTAGGATTAGAATTCTTTTCTGGATTTTTCTGGTCCCATAACGTTCATAGTAATTATATGACATTGACTATCTATATACATTATATCACTTAAGTCCTTCCTATTTAGCATTTGATTCAAACTCTAGGATAAAACTATGTATTTGAGTATCTGTCAGATTATTTTTTTCCTAGTTGGACTCCTACTTATTTTTTCCTTTGTTTGTTTTTGAGATGATGTCTTGCTATGTTGCCCAGGCTAGTCTTGAATTCCTTGGCTCAAGTGATTCTCTTGCCTCAGACTCCTTTTTAGCTGGGACTACAGGTGGACACTACCATGTCCAGCAAGGATTCCTACTTAGGATGTCTCCTAGTTGGCTATCAACTGTTTCCACATACCTTGTATATTTACCCTAATTTAGTGAATAGAAAAAGATGAATTGATCATAGTTTATCACATCTGTCAGGTCTGTATCAATTAGACTCACCATTCTCAAAAAATTATACTATTTTCTACCTGAATAAGCATTAATAGTCTTGCAGATACAAAGGAGACACTAATCTGATCAACAAAAGTCTAAACTTGGTTGCTTTCATGTCTTCACAGACAATCAGAAAAAACAAATTTTTATTTATGAATTACAGTAAAGTACCTAAACAGGTAGTCTCTACTGACAAATGAGTGAGGAGATGCAGAACAATGGTTTCATGGTATATCCATGGGAACTCAAACTAAAGCATTTCCATTTCCAGTGTTACTTTTTTAGTAACTATCCATTCTTGGTGAGACAAAGAGTTTGTTGTTCAAAGTGATGACAAATGACAGGTATTAAGTAACACACAGAAGTCTGAAGATTCAGAATTTTTTTTTTTTAAAAAGCAGGGGTATGACAAAGCAGAATACTTCAAATCTTCTAAAACAATTTTAAAGTTCTTCTCTAATCACATATGACCAAAACTTATGTTAACCTAATAATGCATAATATTCAAGTTCCTACCTAATTGTGCTTGGACAATGCCCATCCAACACAAAAGATCACTTTTCAGAATGTGCACAGTCAATAATTACAATTTTCAGGGAAATGGCAACTCAGGAGAAAGAGTATCAATTATATTAATTCGAGTAGTTGTAAGTCTTTGTCATCCATTTTTGTCAGAATTTTCAAACAAGTATGAACATTTTCACATAGGTATAGGGAGCTTATTGCTTGTCTGCTTGTTCGATCCTTCCTCCATGAAATGGGTAATGAGGCCTACTCCCATTGGTACAGTACATAGAGAATGAATTGTTTGACTAAGTCAACCATAATAAGATGTCCCAAGAGCCTGAGAAAGTTTAGAATAGTGTCTCAAAGAAATCATTATTCTCCAATCACTTAACTGAATTTCATCTTTTTGGTTTGTTAGGGAGACTGGAACAGGTGTTAATATCCACATATTGTACAAGAGGAAGAGGAAGAACAACAGACAAAGAAAGAACACAGATCAACCCTGACTGTATATGTCTGCACATAATCCACTGCCCTATCCACTTTTCTACTCAGGTCACGTGGTTTTAAAACCCAGCCCCATAGCAAGTTTTTAAAAAATACAAATTTAGAAAAATTAGAAATATCAGGAAAAAAAACGGTGTTTTTTCACCACCAAATTTTACATATTTTCTTAGAATTTTGAGAATAAATAAAAGGAAGTTTATCCAAATCCTATTTCATTTACCTGTTCCTTCAGGGCAAAGGGAAATAGCAATCCTGTGCAAAAATGGCCACTCCTGCCTTCCTAGCATTCTTCTGTGTTATAAAGCCCTTTATAAGACCTGATACCCAACTGAGTACTTCCTTTCACCATTAACTCCTTAAACCATGAATATTTAAAGCAAACAAAGTTTAAACCCTTTACTCTTTTCACAGTTAGTATCTATAATCCTTTTTTCCAGACTAGGTATTTCTAAATCGTGTTAAATCTTTCATCTTCCTTCTGGTCAATTTCAAGGTTTTTACTGAATCAAATGTAATTTTTTTATACCAGCCTTTCTTTTGCTTTTAGACACTTCTACTGGCTTAGCAAGAGCTGTTCAAATTAGGTGATTATTTTATATGCAGTACGTTGATTTAAGCAGTCCTAATTTTTAGACAATAATCTCCAGGTGAATCATTAATTTATTTATCTCTTTATTTTTAATGCATGGGACAATTAAAATTTGTCCTGAAAAATTGAGGATATTTTCCTTTTGTGGAATTTGAAAATAGTTTGATTTTTCTATTTTGGCCAACAACCCAAACTCTATTTTCAATAATCCTAAAAGTTAAAAAGGCAATAAGCAGATCCACAATTAAATATTACATTTTCTTCTGATAAATTGTTAGAGGAATAAATTGTTAGCTGCACTGTATTGATTTTATAGTACAGTGATTCTATAACAGGGTTTTTTCATCACCTGAAATAATTTTATTTTCTATAAAGTTATAAAATATTGTATATCAGACTTTGTTATTTATTTCTCTTAAATCACAAAACCAGAGGAGAGGTAAAGAGGAAGAACTGTTAACCTCTGGTGACCAAAGGTGCACTTGATCTGTTATTTTGTATTCTATACTCTTCAAAAGAGCAATATAAACAGAATTATTTATGCCCAGCAAAATGTTGCTTAATTACTTATGCACCACTGTTTGCTTGTATTTTAAGCTCTCTCTACCACCCACAGGCAGACGTTAAACAGCTGCTAAAAGCTAGCTTTAGTCTTGCCTGTTTGAAATTAGCATACTTGAGCTTTGAAAAAACTTTGTTACCAATTTACATATGCATAGAGACTGATATTTAGACTCACCATATGATATGTCCCTCAAGAGCTTTTCTTATTGCCTCCATCCTCAGGTCTCAACCTAGAGACTGTAAATCTAGCAGGTGATTAATTCTATACCCTTGAGAAACTAGCAATTAGCACTTGCAACCAGTAAAAAATTGTCATTTCAAAACCCTGTTTACTATGCCCATGTATTTTCTATGAACTCACAGTTAACTCTAAATAGATGAGTATGGCAATATCTGCAGACATTTCTGTCTCTTTATGTAAAATATAATATTGCTACCAGCTAATCAACCTATTAAATATATATAATTGACATTCCTTTTTAAATATAAAATAGCAAGATGTAGCAAGCATGGAAACACTATACATGATATTTTATGTTACTAAACCTTAATCAGTTCATTTCAACATGATGACTTTGTAGGGTTTACCTGTTCTGTGTCAATTCTTATCTCTGATAGCTGAAATTACCGTACTTCCAGATGTTCTTATGCATTATTGAGGTCTTCTGCAGTAGATGCTGGAAAAGGTAAGATAAGGTTTTATTTCTTTGTAGTAGTCACAACACTGAGATCAAAGACAGTAAAGTGCAGTGCTTAGTACTGAAAACTATGATGAACCTAACATTTATTTTCAGGTCGCAAACCTATCATAAAAACTGCTCATCAATCTTTAGTTAACCATTTCATGTGTAATCTGTAAGTGGAGAAAGAAAATATTTTGAAAGGTTTAAAAATACATATTTGACCACACAATAAACTAATGCTAATTATGCATATAGATAACACTATAGTGGAAGCTCTACCTTGTGAGACAAGAGTGAAAATTTAAAAGAAAATAGTGACACTAAAATTATTTCATAGAATAATTTGCATTAAACAATTCACTTTGGTCAGATTTAAGAATCTGTTAAAGAAGAATATATATATATATACACACACACACACACACACACACACATATATATATTTTTAAATGGTTTCTGATAAAATCTGCCAGTGCTCCAGAGAGTGCTAACTGAAGTGAAAACAGAGTAATTCCATTTTCTGAAATGTTTTCAGTTCAGTTCAAGGGAAAGAAGATAGGTGAAAATAGCTAACATGCATGCTACCCACAGTGTGTTAACTTACTATAACCAAAACATTTCATTTTGAATTATATGTTACACATTTGTATGATTACAAGAGTAAAAAGGAAAAAAAAATATGCGATTTAGAATATCTTGATTCCTAACTTGAGTAATCATCAGTTAACAGATAGCAATACTTTCAAAATGGGCAGTAAAAATTCAGAAGACTCATGCAGGAACAATTTAGTTCCCAGTATTAGAACACCAAGAGCAATGGATCTCCTTTATTCAGAACAGCAAAGTTAGAAGAAAATGCCAAAAGATCTCTTAGAAAAGTGGACCTTATTTCCTCCAATTGCACAGTCATTAGATGGTCTGCTAAAAAGACCTGCTAGACTTTCGACTAATTACATCATCGGATCATCATACAGTTAAAATCAGTTGCAGGGCACTCATACACAACTAAATCCCTGCGTCTAATTACTATTTTGGTCTCTTTTTCCTTGTGACATGTTGGTGATAGATCATTATTTTTTCAGCAATTTGTTCACATTTATATGCAATATAATTGGATCTGATTAATTATTATGATTAATGACTGCAGAATTTCCTTGCAAAGCTATTAATACTGGTAGTATCAAATGAAAGACATGGACAAATTAAAGCCAATGGATTCCTGTTGCTCGCACTTGCAGCGCCTGAGCTAAAGTAACCCTTTGCTGTTCCCTAGCAAACAGAAAGTGACTGCAAACCTGAGCTCTTCGAATGGTTTTCAGAAGCTCATAATGTGTGAAGTGTTTAGGATGCTTTTGGGCTTATTCAGGTGCATTGTAAGTGAGTAATCCGGCACGTCTATGTTCAAGGAGCACATAGTATTATTGATTTGAAGTAGTAAGAAAACGTGTAGCATTAAAAATATGTAGAAAGCTATTAAGAAATAATTGTCTTGAAGGATATTTATAATTTCTCCATTTTCCTTGACAAACATGATATAAGGCACTTAGTTAACTTCTATTAAATGTCAGATTACAAAATTACTAAAGGACATATTTATGTAGAGTGTGTTTTGTATTTTAAATTATATTCTGGCTTAGTAGTAGGATATTACATGTAAAAAAATCAAACAACGCCTGAGTAGCTTAGGGGATCGACTTTCCTGTTACCTCTGGGACCTGACTTTAAATCTGGCTTTGAGCAAACTGAAGAAAAATCATTTCAATCTAATGGCAGCAGCAAATAAAAAAAAAAAAATCAGATAGTTCGAGTTCCTTGAAGGTGGCAGCAAGATTTTTGCTTTATGAAGTGTCCAGAATTCTGGGCTTTAAAGAAAAGAATTGGGTTTGGAGGATGCATGCCTGATTATAAATTGTGAAATCCAAAAGATGTTGAGTGTAATTTGCATCTGTCATAAACAGTACCAGCCTTGCTCATAGCATGAGTCTTAACAGGGGGCATGAGGGCTTGAATCTTGCTGAGAAAATGGATTCATTCCGTCTGACCCAGAACTGGTAGTGGTGCCTGCATTAAAATCAAGATTCTCAAAAGATTTAAAATATAGCTATTTAGTTATAACCGGATGCAAGTGTCTGATAATATTCAATGTGACAATGCTGGAAAATTATTATTTTTTTAACTTAAACAATGCTTGCTAGCCAATCCAATACAAGTGCAAGAGATGAATGTATTTTATAAACAACTGTAATTTTTCTTTGATGATTCATATGAAACTCACCAAAAGGAGAAAGAAGGTAGCCTAAAAGTATCATTGTGTGGAGGTGAATAGCAAAACGTTTAAAGCACATATGACTCTTTAGTCATTTTAGTTTTTCCCAGAGCGTGAATTCCCGTGAAGCTTTCACACAATTATTGGTATTGAAGTGTAAAATTATTTATTCAAATTCACACATTTTAAAAGGTATGATTTGTTTAATCAGTATAGAAATGATTAAAACAAATGCAAGAACCTCATTAAAAATCTTCTAGTTTCTACCAGAATAAGTAATTTGGCCTATCAGAGTTCTTAAATAAGCCACCACCACCCCATTCCCCTGCTGAATGGCTTTGTATAAATTATTTATATAAGGAGAATGCTAGTTTTTTTTTTTTTTCTGAGAGTAGAAAAATGGGATTAATGTGAAGATCAACACTGAAGCTGTTTTCATGAGCTCCTTGTATATATAAACCTTGTTTATGGCAATTACTTTAGAAATTAGGGCTGGCCTTCACCCCAGGTGAGAGTAAGATTTGTGGTGAAAGGCAAGAAACTTGTTAAAGGGTTTCATTTCTTTTCCTAGGTAAGCATCACCGCCCAGGAGAGAGAGGGCACTTGCATACCTGATAAATAATGTTGGGTGTTCATAGTTGCTAATATGAGAAAGGTAATGAAACAATTAGTAACAGAGCGATTAATGACATTATTAAATATACTGTGTATGAATTGCCATTAAGAAAATTGGTTTTGCAATATATTTTGTGGAAAAATACAACATAAGGCAAATAAAACTGCACATCATCCAGGACGTCAATAAGAATAGCCCCAGGCACTGGGTGCTTACAATTAATGTAGATGACCTATCTGTCACTACAAGAGAACATCTTTCCATTCGCCTCTTATCTTGGTTTCAGGTAGTCACTTCCAAATACTTGAGAAAAAACAAACAAAAGAAACCACATAACATTCATAACTGTAATACCTGTAGCAACATGTATCCAAATGTTTTACATACTTTCACAGGATAAATTTTATATTTGCCATATGTATTGTTATTACAGAGACAAAGAGAGCCTAGAGTTGTGTCTGATATGTGTGACCAAAAGACTCCTCAAAAGAAGATCATTTAAATTTTAATCAAACAAAAGAACAAAATGATCAGAATCACTTATTCCCATGTTGCCATTTTAGAAAATCATCTTGTTTGTCAATTATTTAACTATTCAGAGCCAATAACAAATCATCTAGCCAACCAGGAGAAGAATCGGGAGTAATACTAGGTCCTTGAATCTGACCTCAGCCATGGACTGACAGCAAGCCATTTAAGAGGCAGCATCAACTCAGTGCATCCTCTAAGGGACAGAATCTCTAGAAGCTGCTCTCTGGTGCACTACACTCTAGGTAGTCTGTCTTAATTCAATTCTAACATCAAGAATCTATCCAAACAAGGAAGGCTCTAAGTAAACCTGATCAAGACTGAGCAAGGATTAGAAATTTCTCTACCCATTATTGAATTAAACTACCGTGTCAGAGTATAATGCAACCTTGATAGGAATGTCGAGTCTGGGTTTGCCTATGCTTACCTATAGAATAGAGTATGGAGCAAGATGTAGCCAAAATACGGGCACACAAAGGGGTATAAATCCTTTCAATTTTTCAAAACCCAATAACATGATTTCCATCAGTTTTTTCTACCACATAGTGAGCAACCTAAAATAGCTGGTGACTACTTCTTTTTCTCTGGAATGCTCGTCTTTCCTAGCCATTGATGACTCCATAGTTTTTTGTTTTATTTTTGTAGTTGCAGTATTAAGTCTTTTATTTAGAGTTTTTAGACTCTTTAGAGACTATCTACTTCATACTCATCATTTTGTAGATGGGAAAACAAGGCCCAGAGAATATAGATAGTTTGTCTGATATATAATTAATAAATGTCAGGGTTCAAAAAGACCCAATTCTCTTGGCTATAAACCCATAGCCCTTTCCAATCTACTATATAGTTGCTAACTGATATTTTAAAATACAACACTTAGAGCTCAATATTTAAAAATTCTGATCAGTCAGAATTCCCTAGGAGATTTGTGTTTTGTCTAAATAACCAATACTCTAGCTTAAGTAAAGTTTACAAATATTCCTCTGGAAAATGAAATGAAACTGGAAAAAACCTAAACATCCACCTAACAGGAATTAGTTCAATATATGAAATACACTCATATATAAAATGCTGTTAGGTCATCTCAAATAATGAGATAACTTTTCTTTTCATATCACGACCTGAAAAAATATGCATTATATGTAGTTAAATGTTCCAAATGCAAGGAGCGAAAAAGTAAAGAATGATCCCGTTTTTAAAATTTTTAATTTGGTTATATAAGATAAGAATGTCTAGCATAATACACATCAAATATTTAATAGTGAGTATCTCAAGGGGTACTAATGGAACAAGAGGGATAATTTCATGATGTGCTACATGTATTTCTGGGCGCTCTGATTTTTTTTTTTTTTTTAAGTAAGGCGATATTTGCTTTTATAGTTAAAAATTAAAAGGTAAAACTAAAGAAATTGCATAAAACTAAATTCTAAATTTTACAGTCTTACATGACATTTACAAAGAACAACTTTGTGGGGTTTTTTTCCACATTCTTATCACATTTCTGAGGTGCAGACATTTTTTGGTAAGCAAAGTATTTGGTATTTTTTTTTATTTTTAATTTTTTAAATACTCATCTAAATATTTACTATTTTTTCTTCAATAGGAATATAATAACTAACGATGGATATATAGTTACAAGTAAGTTACGTAGCTTTACATTTTTATCAAAAAATAAAGAAAAGGTTATTATATTTTATTATAATAAATACAGTGCCAGTTTATGCATGAAAATGATGAGTGAAAAAAGAAACGATTAAATGCTTTGTTTTTGATTTTTGTTTTATTTAGTTTGTAATTCTTTAATATCACTTCCAAGAATGTTGGTGCATACTTTTTAGTTGAAATATTCAAAAGACAAAGCAATTTAGTTGTTTGGCAACTTTCTATGACTCTGCCATGCAATTTTTACATGTAATATTTCACCTCTTCTATTTTCCCCATATACAGTATATTCTTGGAATAAAAAGATGTAACTTCATGTGGAAAATCTTACTCAGTATGTAAAATCAAACCTGTTAGGAATTTGGAACTCCTCAAAAGAAGACATTCCACAAATACTACATTTGAAGAGCCCTAGAATTGCCTATTTAATGTAGAAAACAGTATCAGAACATCAGTTTTTAAATTCTGTTCTCCTCTAAAGTCTGTTATAGCTAAGAGTTTTGAAAAGATTTAATATTATTTTTACTTTTGCTAAAATCTCTAACAACAAAACAAGGTTCTTAGTGTTACACCTTAGAATACGTATTACATTTATAAAAAATAAAAACTTCTAAAGCAAAACATATGCTTGTAAATAAAACTATCGATGAGAAGAGAGATGCTGTTTCGTAAGTGGTAAATACATCTGTTCTTTTCTTGATGCTAAGAAGTAAAAAAAAAAGTCTTTTATGCATTTATTCTAGTAGATAGTGCAATAATTTAAAATTTAACAATTCCATATTAGCAACACTGTTTCTACTTTAATATTCAGTGTTTGTCTTATAATTATTTAATGAAAAGGAAAGCCTAATTTTATTTCTGATGAAACAATATACAAAGAGATTCCATTGCTCCCCTAAATCACAAAGCAAAAAATAGAAAACCAAATCAATAACCAAAGTAAGCTGATGTATTGCTATCTCCAGTAATCTTTTACTTTGAAACACCATTTACATGTTTTGGTGTTTTAAATTCCAGCATTTTAGATAAATATTGACCCAGGAAGGGCCCATGTTTTCTAATCAAATTTTTACAATAATTACATTATATCGAAATTGTTGTGCTTTATATGGTTTTTCATCTAAAACATTGATGATAGTACATTACAAAAAAGAATAAGATCAGCAGCAACATTAGTAGCCAGAAATGTGCTCTTGGATATTCCTGTTTCTCTGAATTTTTAATCCCAGAAGAAACATATTCAGAATGATGAACATGCATTAGAAATTGAACTTTGTAAATCAAACGTTTAGAATTCAAGAATCTAAACATCAAAGAAGGTCAAATGGCATACTGTCTCACAGGGCCCTACAATCACTAAATATGTGGAAAATCACATATTGAGATACAAGCAAACATAATTTACTAATGATCATCTCTAGTGACATTATGGCTTTGCAAGTACACAGGCTCAGGAAAAGAACAGTGATTTGCCATTTTACCTGTTAGAAGTTGCCCTAACTTCCAGTTCTATTGCTGTGAAAATACTCCATCAAGCTTTTTTTACAGTAAAAGGAAGATGGCTCATCTCCAAATGTTGAGCTGAGACACTTGAGTAAATTCTGTTAGATCAAAAATAGCAGAAATAAGTTATTCACTAGGAAACATAATTGCAGAGAAATTGGAAAACCAAGAAATGTTAAGAGGAAATAGTTGTAAAACACAATGTTGGTGGAGATATAGAGTAAGATTAGGTATATAACATCTAGGTGTAAACTTGAAGATAAATATTTTAATAATGAAAGATCCAGGAATGAGAATTTTCTGATCTGACAATGAAGAACAATACAATTTGCTCATGCCATTGGCAATACTTGTCAAATAAAACCATATAGTTTGTGAACAGGAAGTATATTAATACACTCCACTTTTTTTCAAAGATGTACACATGAAATCCATAAAATCAGAGGGAAAATTTCTCAAACATGTGCATGCTTTTCTTGTGAATTTACTAAACCAAGAATCTAGTCACTCAACTCTGAATCATGGCAAAAATATATCTCCCAAGTTACTGCAAGATTAGCTGGGTGCAAAGAAATGTCTGCTATTAAAACAAAACAAAACAAAACAGTAAAAGAACTAAGAATCAACCTTCATTGCTAGAGGAACAGAGACCAATTTTAGCAATCTCATCTGTTTCAATGTATGTATGTATAAAAACAAGCCTTCTACAACTTAGAGCCATTGGTGCAACAATGACCAGAAAAACACTTGGGAAAGCCATTCTATGATATTTCATGATTGCTCTGCCTGTCCATTTTTGTGACAAACTGCTCTTGGAAAGACTGTTAATATCTGTATTCT
Organism: Chlorocebus sabaeus; assembly: GCF_047675955.1. Classification (NCBI taxonomy): domain Eukaryota; kingdom Metazoa; phylum Chordata; class Mammalia; order Primates; family Cercopithecidae; genus Chlorocebus; species Chlorocebus sabaeus. The sequence goes on from NC_132913.1 coordinate 43,137,821, forward strand.
TTTGCAAGGGCTACCATAACAAAGTACCATAGGCAGAGTGGCTCAAACAACAGAAATTTATTTCTCGCAGTTCTGGAGGCTGTGAAGTCCAAGATCAAGGTGTCATCAGGGTTGGTTTCTCCTGAGGCCTCTGTCCTTGGCTTGCAGATGGCCATCTTCTCACTGTGTCCTCACATGGTCTTTCTCTGTGCTCTTTTTACCAATGTATCTCCGGTGTATCTCTGGTGTCTCTTTTTACCAATGTACTCTTCTTCTAAAGACATCAGTCAGAAGGGATAATGGTCTACTCTAGTGGCCTCATTGTAGCTTAATCACCTCTTTAAAGTCCCTATTTCCAAATGCAGTCATATTCTGTAGTATAGGAAGTCAGGGTTTCAACATATGAATTTTGAGAGATACAATTCAGCCCATAACAGCAACCTTTGCACCCTACCCTAAACATCCATTTCAGTCTTTCACAGTGCCCTACTCTGCAGAAAATGTTACTTCATTGTTCTGAGTTCCTCAGTATACAATGGGAGTCCATATTATAACAGTATTTATTTTTAATCTCTGTAAAAATACAATAGTTACTTGACACTAGTTGCTTAGATATTTCTATAAACATAGTAACAAATACAAAATGATTTTGAGAAAATTGATGCAACTATTTACAGAACTATAACAACTTGAATGAATTTCTCTATTCTAACTTAGTAATTTTATGTTCCTACTGCTTTCTGAAATGCTCTCATTGAACCAATAATCATTTTAATTAACAAGTGTGTTTACATTTTTTTATTTCTATCTTTTCATTAAAGTAAAAAGTATTATATTTTTGTTTTTACATCTATAATACCTACAATTTGTCATATATATGATACATATTTGTGGATTTAGTCATTGTTAACTAGTAGAAAAATTTATAATTAGTGTTCAGTAGAATAAACAATTATTTACATATATATTGCATGATTTGGTGGCTTCAGGAAAAACAAAAAGTTAAAAAGATTATTTTTAATAAGAAAATTTTCAGACTGGAAGGTTTTCTATATTCATATTAACCTATGTTATTTTTCACTTTGGAAGAATTTTCAGCTAACCTTTCTTAAGGAAGCTGTTAGCAAAAGATAACCAATTTATGAATGTATTTAGCTTCATGAAAATGTGTTTAATGAACAAAGACTGCTTAATACCTTCTAGAAAATTATGGGTTAACTAAAAATATTCTTAATATATTGTTACTAATATTTCTAATTCTCTGATAATTGTATTACATAATAATGAGTATTAGATATAATGAATATTGAACAATCACTAAAAAAGTGACTTTGATATTTGCAATAATTCCCTAATTTTAACTTCATTATTAATATTTGAAAATATGATAATTGCTGTCCATTATGGTACAGTTGAGAAATATTCTTATTTTAAAGTTTTAAAATGCATACATGATATGATAAAAAGCTCCCTATAATAATTAGTCTCAAAAATTAGCCCCATTATTTAGCTCTCAATAGTATGCAATAGACCACATATATTAACAGCACCCTAGTGGGCTCTATGGGTCTCACTGACTTCACTGTACAAACACAGCACAAAGATCATAAATAGCACTCACACACACTCATTCACTTATATTAATATAAGCCATCATATGAAAGACAAGAGTAGTCACTATTCCCTATAAGTGGCCAGATCTGGCTATTTCATCCTAAAAATAATCCCTTATTACTTCTAATTAATAATCTGAATTTTTTAAATTTCTTTTTTAAATTCTAGGCCAAAAGTACATCTGCTAAAAAAAAAAAAGCTACCTAAAAAGTTGTAGCTAGATGAGTTTATTGTATTATTCAGAATACAAAGAGCAGAGCTTTGAAATTTCCATGGTCAAACTATGTATATCCATAACCACAGGATTCCAAGCAAAGCAAACAAACTAAACAGACAACATTAACAGAAACTATTCAAAATACTCCTTCTTTTCTAACAAGAGGTATCAAGTTTTGATATTCTTAATTTGTTACCCTCTTCCAGATATATCAAACATCAGTCCACTTTTTTATGTGTGCAAATTTCTATTTCATCATCATGTCATCAAATGTACAATATATGTTTATGTAAAACTTCAGCTGAAATGCCAAATAAGGTTGGTAATTAAAACTGAAAACCAGGCCGGGCATGGTGGCTCACGCTTGTAATCCTAGCACTTTTGGAGGCCCAGGCGGGCAGATTGCCGAAGCTCAGGAGTTCAAGACCAGCCTGGGCAACGTGGCAAAACCGGTCTCTCTTAAAATAGAAAAAATTACCCAGGCATGGTGGTGTGCACCCATAGTCTCAGCTATTGAGGAGACTGAGGCAGGAGAATCACTTGAACCCAGGAGAGGGAGGTTGCAGTGAGCCGAGGTCGTTGTACGGTACTCCAGCCTGGGCGAGAGAGCGAGATTCCGTCTTTAAAAAAAAAAAAAAAAAAAAAAAAAAAAAAAAAAAAAAAAAACTGAAAACAAACTGTTATGTTATATGGCATAAAAAGGTAGCACCAGCTCCCTCCTCAAAAATTTAAAGCAACATTTATTTCTTCTCTTTTTAACTACGTACACTGTGACACTAAATCTTTGTGTCAATGGGAAAACGTACTTTTTAGAGGAGAAAAAAGCACAGGCGTATGTACTTAAAACTTTGGAATTGAATAGAATTCCGTTAATAATTTAGAGATAAATGGAATCTATAGAATTTATAGTTCAGTTGACCCAAAGTAGGCGGCCATTAAACATCATGGCACTAACATAATAAAGAAATTAGGATGCATGATTTAATAAAAAAATTTGTTTACTGTAGTTGTATTCCCTATGAATGTTCACTCTGTTTGAGGTCACCCAACACTTCGGAGTAAGAAAATGTCTAGCAACTTGTTGGGAATCCTAAGAAAAGCCATAACATCACTCTTCTTAAATGACAGTATACACAAATTGTAACTCTAAAGTTGTAAAATTTGTAATACTCTCCTTAAAAACTCTGTCTTCCTTTGGCATGACTTTTTATAGGACACCAGTTCATTATCTCCATATCAATAAAACAGTTTTCGTTCCTAAAATGGCCCCAAATTTAGAAAAGAGGAAATTGATACTTAAGTATATGTATATCAAATCTAATAAATGAATGTGTGTGTACGGTGGTGGTGGAGTGCTGGGGGAGTTTCCTTACCCTTAAACCAAAGAAGTTTCAATTATAATATTGGAAGTATTGTTTTTTTCCCAATTTTTTTCAGGAGAGCTTCTTCATAATGAAGGCATTTTCTGTAAATGACAGATCAGTGAAGACATCAGTTTGAAAATGTAATTTAGAAGGTACGTAGAAGTAGGAAAGGCAAGAATGAGGTTCATAATCAGTTAGTGCCTTTGCATTGTATTAGCAAAATACCATATCATCAATCTCCTTTCTTTTTCTGTGTCTGACTCTGCCACCTTCTTGGCATGCACACCCGGAGGAGCATAATTATAGGCATGTAACATATGCATTGTGACTTTGAAAGTATGGAATTTAAATTACTTCAGTACATTAATCACCCTTACCCTATAAGTCCATTTTACTGTGCAAATGAGGAAAACCTACTGCTTGTTTACCATATTTTGAAAAACTAAAAAAAAAAAAAAAAACCTGTGCATTGCATAATTATTGGATTTGTAAAAACATGCTTTGATCAAATGAAATGGCCATTTAGTTTGTTCAAAGCTACTTTCCATAATCCATTACACAGCGTAAATTTCACATAACTGCTCACATAACAACTTGTAAATATACCTGTATATTTCCTTCATTTTAGCATCAAAGGAAAAAAGTGAGTAAAGATGTAACATGTAAATCTCTTTTACTTACACCTTTTCATTTGAGTTAAAAATCTCAAAGTATTAGAATTAACTCAATAAGCCTACAATAAATACATGTTTGACAGTATTTCCCTTTCCTTTTCTGCATTATTAATATTAACAAGCAAAAAGCTTGGGTATCTGGTAAATACAACAAATTCGACAAGATGTAAATATACCAGCATCCCTCCGAAACCTGAAGTAGACATCCATTACATTCAAAAAACCTAACACAAGCAGAAGTCGAAATCTTAATCTGACCCTAAATAAAATAAGGGAAGGTTGGAGAACATAATTTTGGCTTTAATTATTATCTTCTGAGAAGCAGTAAAATGTGCTCTGGGGCATGAAAAACTAAGAAAGAGTAGAGTTCAGTGAGTGGTTCCATTTATTTCCTTCTACCAGCTTAAGGGAGGAAAATATGTAAGAGTTCTGAGAGAGAAAATAATCAAAACCAATTAGTACATGCTCTTGTTGTTCATAGAGTTCAGATAGTGCTAGCCTCACTCCGTCATCCATTAGATACCAGGCCCTAAAGTGTTTTTATTTTCAGTTTCAAATGGCTGTTAAGTAGCTAATGCTAAAGTGAATTTCTCTACTGAAAATCATACTACATTTGAGAAAAAAAAAAACCCTTTTCCTCACCACAAACTTTTCAGTTCTGTTGGTTGAAATGTGAATCCTGATTCTATAAATTTCTATAGAATTTATATCTATACTTTTCATCTATTTTTTAGAATTTTATGTATTTCCCAAAAACTACTGATATTAACTTAATAAGATTAAAATAAAACAAATCAAGACTGTATGGAGGAGCACTGTCCAACTGAAATGCAATGAAAGTCACATGTGTAATTCTAAATTTTCTGGTAGCCACATTCACATTCAAAAAGAAAAAAAAAGGGGGGGGTGCAGTTAATCTCAAATATTTTTATTTAGTCCAGTATATTAAAAATATGAACACTTTACTATATAACGCACATAAAATGCTATTAATTAAATTCTTTACATTTTTATGCCAAATCTTGGAAAACCAGTATGCTTTACAATTAACCACGTCCTGATATGTACACTAAATTTTCATTAAAAATACATAATTTGTATATGAATTTCACGGAATTTACAGACGAAGCAGTAGATTTACACAGCCAAATTTCCAAACACATTTTGAAGTTTTTCAATAACTAAACTAAACATCAGATTTAAATTTAAATTTAAATAAAATACAAGTAAAAACTTATTTCCGTAATCACATTAGCTTCAGTTTAATTGTTCAATATCTATGTATGACTAGTAGCTGCCATAAAGGACTGAGCAGAATAGAGAAATGTTAAGAAAAATTAAAACTTTAATAAGAAACACTGATGGCGGCCAGGCGCAGTGGCTCACACTTGTAATCCCAGCACTTTGGGAGGCCGAGGCAGGCAGGTCACCTGAGGTCAGGAGTTCAAAATCAACCTGGCTAACATGGCGAAAGCCTGTCTCTACTAAAAATACAACAATTAGCCTGGTGTGGTGGCATGCGCCTGTAGTCCCAGCTACTCGGGAGGCTGAGGCAGGAGAATCCTTGGGAGGCTGAGGGAGGAGAATCACTGAACCTGGGAGGCAGAAGTTGCAGTGAGCTGAGATCATGCCACTGCCCTCCAGCCTGGGTGACACAGCATGTCTCAAAAAACAAACAAACAAACAACAACAAAACACTAATGACTTTATTATCTAATTAAAGACTGAATACAAGATCCTGTCGATTTCTGTTATATTTGTAACTTCTTGGTTAGTATTTAGCTAAATTGCCATATATGTAAACAGTATAAAAACCTATTCACATTTAAGTCTCCAGTTTATTGGTAATTTCTACCCCATATTTAGGCAAATGTGTTTGAAGTTTGTAAAAATATTTAATATGATTGCCACTGAAAACAACTGAGGAAGGATTTTGGAACACAAAAACAAATTAACATTGAGATAACATCTTCTTCATAGAATTGTAAATGCTTGTAGAGAAGGTCAACTATTTGATTTATTAGGTAATATTTATTATATCATTGAGTAATTTAAGTATGAAAGTATTTTTTCTGTCTTTTATGTTATCAAAGTCCAGGACAGTAAATTTAATAGTTCTTGGTGATATCCCACAACATTGGGTAAAGTCATAGCGACTGACAAAACTATGATGAAAGAAATAATTGTCTGTCGGATTTTGAGAATGTATTTGTCAGGCATTGTATTAAGCTGCTTTATATTTACCATCTAACACTGAAAAGCAAAGCCACTATGCATTCGGCATTATTATCCCCATTTTATAGGTAAGAACATCAACATCAAGGCTTGGAGAGGTTCAATAAAAGGTTGAAGTCAAATAGTTGTGTGTTCGAACTGGGCTTCAAATTTAGATCTGCTTGATTTCCCCAGATAAGTTTGTTATTACCCCACAATGTTATCTCCCATAACGGTCTACTTTCACACAATATCTTATAATGCTTATTTCATTCTGTATTTTTTCTTGATTGTTTGTACATATAATCTGTCGATTGGACTATGAATTATTTTAACCATGCCCGTGTCCCCTTTGAATTCTACTCTTCATGTAAAAAGTTTTCAGTAAATTCTCGTTTTGCTGAATTGAACTGAAACCTGAGTTCAAGTTCCCTACTCTATTGTCAATGGCTTTTCCTTAGTAATTACCAGTGGTTATTCTTTTATTCTCTCTGAATTCCCATTTCCTAATATACACAAAATAAAATAACTTGATTATAGTCACGGTTTTCAAAATTATATTTTAACAACAGAATCTATTACTTTAGGTAAATACTGTATGGAATCACAATATGAAAAATAGATGAAAATTGATATATATGGTTATTTAACTTCCCTTTCCTCTTGGTGTCCTCAGAAGAAAAATATAGGGCTAGACAAAACTGTAAACTAAACCAGAAGTAGGGATGCTTAGTCTTAATCTTGTCTAGGTCCATTTACATCCTATGGACCTTTCTTAGAATAATATTTTTTTAAAGTACAAAATCAACTATGTGTAAATAAAAGAAAGCCAATCATATTGATATTTCATTCAATCATTTTAGGGAGTCCATGTAACTCAAGTTAATAACTCTATCAACTGATCTTTAAAGTTCTAGCAATTGTATACACAGATGCTATATATACGTAATGTACATATAGGAGCAAACAATTGATTAATACTCTCTTTATCAACAAACATTTTTGTTCCTAGTAGGTGCCAAGCACTATTATAAACACAAACAGTGAACCAGATGATAGAGACTCTACGCCCATGGACTTACCTTATGTTTAGAAGTAGAGTTATAATAAAATGTCAAATATACAAAATTACCAAAACAAGGAGTTTTGATATTATCGTAATAGTAACAGGAAGACATCTGACTATTTTAATTTGCAACTGTGTGGACTTGAGCAAGTTACTTGCTCTCTCTGTGTTTCAGTTTCCTTTCTGTAAAGTCCATATTATAATAATAGTGTCCACTTTTTAGGTTATTATTACTTTTATCAAGATAATATTAATACATGTAAAATGCTTAGAAAATTGCCTGTCATTCTGAAAGCAGTATATAAATGTTAGCTATTTAATAGGGAAGTAATCTAAGCATGTAGAAAAAGAAAACAATTATATATATATAATATCAACACATGTACATTTTCAGTGTACAGTCAGCCCTCTGTATCCATGGGTTCTGCATCTGTGGACTCAAGCAACCAGAGATCAAAAATATTTGAAATAAAATTGCATCGTTACTGAACATATACAGATTTTTTTTCTTTTTATGATTCCCCAACAATAGAGTAAAACAACTATTTACATAGCATTTACCTTATATTAGGTATTATACGTCTAGAGATTATTTAAAGTATACTGGAGGATGTGCACAGGTTACATGCAAATAGGACACGATTTTATATCAAAGACTTGAGCATCCTCAGATTCTGGTATTCATGAAATGTACTGGAACTCAACTCCTACAGATACCAAGAAATGTCTGTATTATTATTCAATTCTTATTATTCCCAGTGTTTCTGCTATTATCTCTAAAATATTATAATAATTCATGTTTCCCCTCAGTTCCAATCTCTATCACAAATTTCTCAGTGTCTTTTATCATCTACCAACCACTTACATTCATTGTTTACATTTATTTTTAAGAAACTTTTGCTGAAGGTCTATTTTTAACTCAATAAATATGACAGAGTTCATGTTTGCTACCAAGTTATGATGCCAAATAATGAAGCAGCCTTAATTGATTGTGAATATTACAATCTTCATATTTCCACTGTTGTGTCAGGACTTTCTTTTTTTTTTTTCCTTTTTGAGACGGAGTCTTGCTCTTGTCACCCAGGCTGGAGTGCAATGCCGTGATCTTGACTCATTGCCCTCCACTTCCTGGGTTCAAACAATTCTCCTGCCTCAGCCTCCCAAGTAGCTGGCATTACAGACGTGGGCCACCAGGCCTGGCTAATTTTTGTACTTTTAGTAGAGATGGAATCTCACCATGTTGGCCAGACTGGTCTCGAACTCCTGACCTTGTGATCCACCTGCCTCAGCCTCTCAAGTGTTGGGATTGCAGAAATGAGCTGCTGCACTCCGCCCATGTCCCCACTTTCAAGGATTCCCTTCCCCTATGACTATAGACATGACATTCATGATATACTGCAACCTTTTCTATATTGATAAAATTAAACAAAAAGTAACATATACATGTATGTTAACTGCTGCACTATTTATAATATCAGAGACATGGAATCAACCTAAATGTTCATCAATGATATACTGGATTTAAAAATGTGGTACATATACACCATGGAATACTATGCAGCCATAAAAAAAAGGATCATATCCTTCGCAGGGACATAGATGGAGCTGGAGGCCATTATCTTAGCAAACTAACACAAGAACAGAAAACCAAATACATGTTCTCACATATAAGTGGGAGCTAAATGATGAGAACACATGGGCACGTAGAAGGGAACAACACACACTGAGGCCTTTTAGAGGGTGGAACTGCAAAATATTGTCACCTAGTTGACATTGTAATTATGACTTCAAAAGGCCATTCCACCATTCTATCAATCCATTTTCTTCAGGATGATGGGGAACATGGTTTAAAACCAGTGAATTCCATAAGCATGAGCCCACTGCCGCACTTCTTTAAGCATTGCATGCAGGATAGGCAAACCCATATCCGGAGTAAGTATCTACTTCAGTGAAGACAAACCTCTGCCCTTTCCATGATGGAAGAAGTCCAATATAATCAAACTGCCACCAGGTAACTGGCTGATTTCACTCGAAGGAATGGTGCCATATCGAACTCTCAGTGTTGGTCTCTGCTGCTGGCAAATTGGTCACTCGGCAGTAGCCGTAGCCTGGTCAGCCTTGATGAGTGCAAGTCCATGTTGCTAAGCCCATACGTAATCTCCATTCCACCATGGCCACTTTGTTTATGTGCCCATTAGGAGATGACAGGGGTGACTGGGGAGAGAGGCTGAATGGTGTCCACAGAACGGGTCATCCTATCCACTTGATTGTTAAACTCCTCCTCTGCTCAGGTCACCCGTTGGTGAGCACTCACATGGGATACAAATATCTTCATGTTTTTTAACCACTCAGAGAGGTCTATCCACATACCTCTTCCCCAAATTTCCTTGTTACCAATTTTCCAATCATGCTTCTTCTAAGTCCCTGACCATCCAGCCAAACCACTGACTACAGTCCATGAATCAGTATATAATCGCACATCTGACCATTTCTCCTTCCATGGAAAGTGCACAACCAGGTGCATTGCTTGAAGTTCTGCACACTGGGAAGATTTCCCTTCACTGCTGTCCTTCAGGGGTGTCTTAGTAAGGGGCTGTAGTTCTGCAGCTGTCCACTTTTGGGTGGTGCCTGCATATCATGCAGAGCTATCCATGAACAAGGCTCTAGTCTTCTCTTCCTCTGTCAATGATCATAGGGAACTCCCCATGAAGCCATCAGTGCAGACTGGGAGAGAGAAGGCAAGGTGGCAGGAGTAGAGACCATGGGCATTTGAGTCACTTCCTTATGTAACTGACTTGTGCCCTCAGGACCTGCTCAAGCCTGATCATATATATACCACTTCCATTTGATGATGGAATGTTGCTGTGCACGACCCACTTTATGGCTAGATGGATCAGAAAGCACCCAGTTCATGATAGGCAGTTCAGGTCACATGATGACTGGATGATCCATAGTCAAATGTTCAGTTTCCACCAAAGCCCAGTAACAGTCCATGAGCTGTCTCTCAAAAGAAGAATAGTTATCTGCAGAAGATGGCAGGTCTTGCTCCAAAATCTTAGAGGCCTCCTCTGTGATTCACCAAACAGCATCCTTATCTGCCATTGACACCTCAAGCGTCATTGGACCTGCTGGGTCATATGGTCCAAGTGGCAGAGCAGCTTGCACAGAAGCCCGGACCTGTTGCAGAGCCTTCTCCTGTTCTGGACCCTACTCAAAGCTGGTGGCCTTTCAGGTCCCTTGATAAATGGGCCAGAGTAACACACCCAAATAAAAAAATGTATTGCCTCCAAAATACAAATTCAGGTCACTCGATAAATGGGCCAGAGTAACACACCCAAATGAGGAATGTATTGCCTCCAAAATCCAAATAGGCTCACTAAGCATTGTGTCTCTTTCTTGATTGTAGGAGGGGCCAGATGCAGCAACTTGTCTTTCACCTCAGAAGGAATATCTTGATAGGCCCCACACCATTGGACCCCTAGAAATTTTACTGAGGTAGAAAGTCCCTGAAGTTTAGTCAGGGTTATTTCCCATCTTCTGGCATGCAAATGTCTCACCATTGAGTCCAGTGTGTTTGTTACTCCTTGCTCACTGGATCCAATCAGCATAATGTCATCAATGTAATGGACCAGTGTGATATCTTGTGGAAGTGAAGACATGAAGGTGTGTCCAAAAAAGATTATGACACAAAGCTGGAGAGTTGATATATCCCTGTGGCAGGACAGTAAAGGTATGTTGCTGGCATTGCCAGCTCAAGGCAAATTGCTTCTGGTGGACCTTATGGACAGGAATGGACATAAATGTATTTACCAAGTCAATGGCTGCATACCAGGTGCCAGGAGATGTGTTAATTTGCTCAAGCAATGAAACCATATCTGGTACAGCAGCTGCAACTGGAGTAACCACTTGGTTAAGCTTATGATAATACACTGGCATTCTCCAAAATCCATCTATCTTCTGCATAGGCCAAATGGGAGAGTTGAATGGGGATGTGGTGGGAATCACCACCCCTTCATCTTTCACGTCCTTGCTGGTGGCACTAATCTCCACAATCAAGGATGTGATATTGTTTTTGATTTATTATTTTTCTAGGTAGAAGCAATTCTAATGGCTTCCATTTGCCCTTTCCTACCATAATAGCCCTCACCCTGCCAGTCAGGGAGCAAATATGAGGTTCTGCCAGCTGCTAAGTATGTCTATGTCAATTATGCATTCTGGCACTGAGGAAATCACCACAGGATGAGTCCAGGGACCCACTGGATCCACTGTAAGTCAGACCTGGGCTACAACTTCATTAATTACCTGACCTCCATAAGCCCCTACTTTAACTGGAGGACCACATGATGTTTTGGGTTCCCTGGAATCAATGTCAGCTCAGAGTTAGTGTCTAGTAGTCTGCAAAATGTCTGATCATTTACCTTTCCCTATTGCACAGTTATCCTGGTAAAAGGCTGGAGTTCTCCTTGGGAAAGGAGGGGAGAAAGATTCTCTGCATAAATTGTTGGTAGTGTAATGGGGTCCTTCCTCCAGGGGATCCAGCCTCCCCTTCATTCAAGGTGTTCTGGGTCTGTAAACTGGCTCAATTCTGGAAATTGATTGAGGGGTCATGACTCTGCTTTTATAATTCAAATTAGTCTTTTGTCCATTCAACCTAGAAGTTTTCTGCTTGAATAAAGTAGGAATGCAGTAGAGTAGGCCTTCTAAAAATTTCACTGCTGTGATCACCATGATTAATTAGCCAGTGCCAGAGCTCTGCATGACTCAGACTATTCTGATTGTCACTTTGCCTCTGCTGTCCATTACAGTAGCTACACCCACCTTGCCTTTGATGGCTGAGTACCACCACTTGTCCCCTGCCACCTTGGGATCTAATTATTCCCATTGTATTTAAATTTTGTAATTTAAATTTTGTAGTTGAGTGACTGTGGTTCCCACTGTTAGATCTGGCATACAGAGAAGATCAATTACAGGGCTCTTCAAAGATGCAGGTGCTGCCCTCACAAATCTATTTCACAAGGATATATATTCTGGACCCTCCAAACTGGGGTAAGTAGATCTAAAGTGACTAATCCACTCCACCATCCCCATCTTCCTAACCCTTTGGATCCTTTCCTCTACTTAAACCAAGGGAGATCAGGCATTTCCAGCTTGCTCCCAGTGGACCATCTTTTAATGTATATTTCAGCTAACCAAGCAACTATTAAAACCTCTTTTTAACTCCAGAGCTGCAACATTAAATACAGAGTTTCTATTTAGGGAGCCTAAATCAATAAATTCAGGTTGATCCAATTCTATGTTTCTTCCACCATTATCCCACACCCTTAATATCCATTCCCATGCCTGTTCTCCAGATTTCTGTTATATAAATTAGAAAACTCAAGCACTTATTTTTGAGTTTAGCACGCATCCTTATGGGTCACACTCTCAATCTCACCTCTTTAGTCTAGGAACTAAAGTCTAGTTATAGGTCTAGAAGCAAACAGGGGTGTTGGGGGTGGCTCCTGAGGAGAATCAACATTATCTTGTCTGGCAGCTGCCTCAGGGGAATCCATCACTGTTGCCTCAGGCAGAACAGGGTTTATTTCCTTAGACAAAGGTAGAAAGACTGATGGCAGCATGGGTCGGGGAGGGGATGTTGCCACAACTGGGGATGGGGAAGCTGTTTCTTCTGACACAAAAGGTTCATCAGAGTTTACAAAATCAGTATCCCTGGCTTCATCAGGGTCCTCCCACACATCCCCATTCCAAGTTTCAAGGTCCAATTCTTTTCCAATCAATGCCCTCACATTAACAGTAGACACCTGGCAAGGCTGTGCATGCACCTTTCATTGCAGGTCAACCACTCACGTGATAAGAGCTTGTGTCTGTTTTTCCACAATTTCAGCTCCCTCTCTACAGGAGATAAGACTGTCACTCAGGGCAATCTTAGCAGATTTGAGGCTCAGTATCTACTTTGGAAGCTAAGAGACAGAATCCCTGAGTTCATCATTTTCTTTCATCTCTTTGTCCACTGAACTTAAGAGCAACCAACCAGCTTCATTATGCTCCTAGGTTCTCCACATATGGTCAAAGGTATTATGTGTAGAGTCACTAAACTCCTTGCCTGTCATGAGCAGTGAATCAGGAGTGTCAAATGCATTTATTCTGCATAACTCTCTAAACAGGTTACACCAAGGACTATCAGTGTTCTCTATGCTATTAGAAGTAGAGTCCTTAGCATTTTGGGATCTAATCGTATTAAGAAGCCCACTCCAGAAACCCCAAAACCAATGAAAGAACTCCTTCCTTAAAATTTTGTTTCTCTAGAGAACCCCTCCCGGTACCAAAATCTGTACTAGTCAGAATTCTCTAGAGGGACGGAGCTAAATAGGATATATATATATAAAGGGGAGTTTATTAAGTATTAACTCACATGATCACAAAGTGCCACAATTGGCCATCTGCAAGCTGAGGAGCAAGGAAAGCCAGTCTGAGTCTCAAAACTGAAGAACTTGGAGTCAGATGTTTGAGGGAAGGAAGAGTCCAGCATGGGAGAAAGATGTATAGATGTATGCCAGGATGCTAGGCCAGTCAAGTCTTTTTCCTTTTTTTCTGCCTGCTTTATTTTGGCTGAGCTGGCAACTGATTAGATGGTGTCTGCCCAGATTAAGAGTGGTTCTGCCCTTCTCAGTCCACTGACTCAATTGTTAATCTCTTTTGGCACCATTCTTACACTCACACCCAGGAGCAATACTTCACATCCTTCAAATCAATCAAGTTGACAGTATTAAGCACCACAGTATTGTTAATCTTTTTAGTTTTAACCATTTTGGTGAGTTTACATTGATACATCATTTTGGTTTTAATTAGCATTTTCCCTGCTGAATACTGATTTTGAATTTATATTCTTGTGCTTCTCTGTCATTTGTGTTTCTTCTTTTGTGAAGTGTGGGTTCAAGTATTTTGATCACATTTTTAAACTGTTTTTTATTATACAATTGAGTTGCAAAAGTTCTTTGTATGTTCTGGATAAAAGTCATTCAACATATACATGTTTTAGAGGTATTTTCTCCCACTTAGTGGGTTGCATTTTCATTTTCTTAATATCTTTTGAACAAGAAGTTTTAAGTTGTTAATTATCACTTTTTCCCTTCATAGATGATGGTTTTAGAGTTCTTTTAAACAAATATTTGCCTAAATCAAAGTCACAAAGATTTTTTTTCTATGCTTTCTTTTAGGATGTTTGGAGTTTTATGTTCTACATTTCAACCTGTGATCCATTTTGCATTAATTTTTACAGATGGTAAAAGATAGGAATATACTTTTTTTTGTTTGTTTTTTTTTTTTTTTTTTTTGGCGCATAGGTATCAAATTGTCACTGCACAATTCGTTAAAAAGATATCCTTCACCTCACTTAATCGGCTTTACATTTTTTGTCAAAATCAATACATGGGTTGGTCTAATTTTGAACTTTCTATTCTGTTTCATCAATCTATTTCTGTACTCTATTTCTACACTTTTAAAAATTATTTCATTTTAAGTCTTGAAATCAAGAGTCAACATCCTCCAGTTATTTTTCAAAATTTGTCTTCCTCTTTTAGGAGGTTGGCATTTCCATAGAAATTTTAAAATAAGATTGGCAATTTCTATGAAAATCTCACAAGCATTTTGATTCTAATTGCAAATACAAAAAATATACAGATCAATTTGCAGATAATTGATATCTGAAAAATACCGAGTCTATGAATATGGTAATCTTTCCATTTGTTTATATATTCTTTAAATTTTTAGCTTTTATTTTCAAAATATAGAATGATCATTTATTTTCTGATATTTATCCATAAGTATGCCATATTTTTCATGTTGATTTTTTTTTTTTTTTTTTTTTTTTTTTTTTTGAGACGGAGTCTCGCTCTGTCGCCCAGACTGGAGTGCAGTGGCCGGATCTCAGCTCACTGCAAGCTCCGCCTCCCAGGTTCACGCCATTCTCCTGCCTCAGCCTCCCGAGTAGCTGGGACCACAGGCGCCTGCCACCTCGCCTGGCTAGTTTTTTGTATTTTTAGTAGAGACGGGGTTTCACCATGTTAGCCAGGATGGTCTCGATCTCCTGACCTCGTGATCCGCCCGTCTCCCAAAGTGCTGGGATTACAGGCTTGAGCCACCGCGCCCGGCCTTCATGTTGATTTTTAAAATTCGTTTTTCAACTTTTTATTGCTACTACATAGAAAAACAATTGATTTTTGTATACTAGACTGAAATCCTGCAAACATGGTAAACTCACTTATGAGTTCTGTAGCTATTTTTATTTATTTATTTTAGATGTCTCAATTCAATAATAGCATCTACAAAAAGCTTTAAGTATGAATTCAATTTCTCTAATTAATTCAGCTTATTTTTAAGTGAATTTTGATAGTTTGAATCTTTCAAGGAATATGTTCATTTTGTCTAAGTCATTTACTTATTGACATGAACTTGGTCATCAGATTCTATTTTTCTTTTAATTTCGTAAGTCCTATGGTACTATTCTTTCTTTCAATGTTGACACAAGTAATGTGTTTATCTTCTTTTTTTTCTTATCATATGACTACAATTATACAAAATTAATTATTTTTAAAAACATCAGCTTCTCATTTCATTGATTTTCTCTATTGTTGCTATTTGCTATTTTACTGATTTCTGCTGTTATGTTCATTACGATATTTCTTTTGCTTACTTTGAGGTAAGTGTACTTTTCCTTTTCTAGTTTCTTAGGTGGAACATTGGGTTATTAATTTGAGACTTTCTTGTTTCTCTTTCTGGAAATACATTTTGTCTGATATTAGTGTGGTCAGTTCAACTTACTTGTGCTTATTGTTTACATTGAGCATCTATTTCTAGTCTTTTACCTTTGGTATATTTGCGTCTCTGTATTAAAGTGTATCTCATGTAGACTACATATAATATGGTTCTTATATATATGGTTCATATATATAAGGTTCATATATATATATATATGAACTGACAATCTGTCTTTTAATCAGAGTATTTAATGCATTTACATTTCCTATAATAATTGATATATTTATACTTATAATTTTACTGCACATTTTTGTTCTTCTATTTCTGATTTCTACATTTCTTTGTGTTAATCAAATATTTTGTATTATTTTATTTTAAGACTTCTATTGATTTTTAGCTATATGTCATTTTATTGTGATTTTACAGTAGCAATAAGAACATTGTGATTTTTAAATATATTAATACATGTAGAATTAATAGTAAGTTACTTCCAGTAAAATATAAGAAGTTTGCAATCGCTTATTTTTATTTGTTCTCCCAAGTTTAGTGCCCTAGTTGTCATATACATCATATCTATATACATTATAAACTTAATAAATGCTAAAATTGATATTTAGTTATACATTATTTTAAGACTACTAAGAGGAAGAAAATAACGTTTCTGTAATTACTTGCCTGCTGTTCTTCATTCCTTCTTATACAGTCTATTTCCTAACAAGTGTCATTTCCCTTCAGACTGAAGATTTTATTTAGCGTTTAATGTAGTTCATTCTGCTGGCAACAAATTCTTGAAGTATGAGCTTACCTGAAAATGTCTTTATTTTGTCTACATTTTTCACAGAACTTTTGAGGTAAAATAGACATATGATAAACTTCATATACTTAGAATGTACAAATCGTTTTCATGCGCACATGAGTGTGAATTTATGAAATTATCATGAAAATCAATATTACAAACATGTCCATCACTTCCAAAGGTTTTCTAGCACCTCACTGCTGTCCAGCTCTTTCTCCACCCCAATCCTCAGCCAACCATTGATCTGCTTTCTATCACTACAAATGACTTTGCATTTTGAAATTTTATTGTAAGTGGAATCAAACATTTGTCTTCACTTTTAAATGATAAATTCACTTGATTTAGAAGTCTTAGTTGCCTTGTTTCTTCAGAATTTTGAAAATGTCAAGCCAATGTCTCCTGGCTTCCACGATTTTTGTGAGAAGCAAATCATCAAAATTACTGTGATTCTCCCACATCGTTACTTTCAACTTTTGTTGTTTGACTTTGTCTAGGTATAAATTGGCTATTATTTATCTAGAACAATATTTATTTATTTTCAGTCTGTCTGAGGTCCAGAGGGCATTTGATTCTTTAAATTAATATGTTGTACCAAATTTGGAAAGTTTGTGACACTTTTAAAAAATATTTTTGCCACTTTCTCTTGTTTCTTTCTTTCTGGAATTTCAGTTGCTGGTATGCTGGACCACTTCATGAATTGCTACTAGTCTCTGAGGTTCTACTCATTATTCTTCAAAATTTTTTCTCCTAGATTTTGGACTGGGAAATTTTTATTCATCTTTTTCAAGTAACTGTCACTTTTTTCTCCCATCTTTAACATGTAGTTGTGCCCATCTTATTTCAGAAATTTTTTTTCTTTTTGAGACAGAGTTTCACTCTTGTTGCCCAGGCTGAAGTGCAGTGGTGCAATCTTGGCTCACTGCAACATCCACCTCCCAGGTTCAGGCTATTCTCCTGCCTCAGCCTCCCAAGAAGCTGGAATTACAGGCGCCCATCACCATGCCTCACTAATTTTTGTATTTTTAGTAGAGACGGGGTTTCACCATGTTGGCCAGGTTGGTCTCCAACTCCTGACTTCAGGTGATCCACCTACCTCAGTCTCTCAAAGTGCTGGGATTACAGGCATGAGCCACCAAGCCCAGCCAAACCCTCCATTTTTTAAGAGTTTGCATTTCTGTGTTGAGATTGCTCATCAGTTTGTTGTTTTTTTCTTTCTGCTTTTGTTTTTATTTTGAGAGGGAGCCTCACACTGTTGCCCAGGCTGGAGAGCAGTGGCGCGGTCTTGGCTCAACTGCAACCTCTGCATCTGGGTTTCAAACGATTCTCCTGCCTCAGCCTCCTGAGTAGCTGGGACCACAGATGTGCACCACAACACCCAGCTAATTTTTGCAGTTTTAGAAAAGGCAGGGTTTCACCATGTTGGCCAGGCTAGTCTCAAACTCTTACCTCAAGTGATTTGCCCTCCTCTGCCTCACAAAGTGCTGGGATTACAGGTGTGAGCCACCACACCTGGCCATCATCTGTTTAATTGCTGATGCTATATTTACTTTAAAATATTTAAATGTATTTTTAAGTAATTCTTAGAACATATTTAAGTGGCTGTTTTGAAATTTTTCTTTGATCATTTCAATATCTGGACCTACTCTTAATAGGATTGTGTTGACTGCCTCTTTTAAATTTTTTAGTTTTACCTGCATATGGGCCATATTTTTCTGTTTCTTTGCATGTCTAGTAATTTTTGGTTGGTATTTGCACATTCTGGATAATCCATTGTAGTGACAATAGATTTTCCTGAGGATGATTAGATTTTTGTTCTGGCAGACAGTTATGTTGCCTAGAATCAACTTGTAAGTTTTTCTACTCCAAGTTTTGCTGGTACTTACATCTCTGCCCTGTTCTTATGCTTTCCCATGGCTACATTTTTATTTGAACTGATTGCTGTGGGGCTCTTTTATACCTACACAGTTTGGCAGGTTTCCTTGTTTTTAAGGATACTCCAATTTCTAGTTACTCTGTGGGGTTTGGGCTCCGTAATCTTACACTTTGGTCTTTTTGCAGCCCAATATATTTAAAATCAGAGAATACAATTATTTAAGGAAAGTATCAAGTTCATATTTCTGGCTCCCTATTGCTGTAAGTTTCAAGAGTACCTTTCCTTCTGGTTTTTGCCTTTGTTTTCAGTATTCTCCATGTTCTCTATTTGCACAAGCAAACTTTGTCACCCCAGGTCTTAAATAATTTATGTTCTAAAGGAGTCTACTCTTTCTTGGTATTTCCACTTATAGAGATTTCCCTTTAAGTTTCCATGTGATTTTCAAATATAAGTGCTAATTTCTGGCATATTTTATTAGTAAAGCTGTGGTTTTCCTACTGCAATTTCTGATTCCTCAATGCTGTTTCTTTCTGCTATAAGTCAGGGATTAGGCAGCACATGAGCCAGAAAGCTGCAAAATATCTCCCAGTTCTGTCATTGGACACTTTCTAGTGTGCTTAAATATACATTTTTCTCCACTTTTTATAATTTTTTACATATTGAAAGTTCATGGGACCATT
This sequence comes from Chlorocebus sabaeus, assembly GCF_047675955.1. Lineage (NCBI taxonomy): Eukaryota > Metazoa > Chordata > Mammalia > Primates > Cercopithecidae > Chlorocebus > Chlorocebus sabaeus. The sequence continues at coordinate 43,157,055 of NC_132913.1, forward strand.
TTACACCATTTGTTTAACAATAGCTGAGTCTCTGATGCAATTATTGTTTAGTGTTCACAGGTTAGATATAGAATTTCTAGTGGTCTTTTCTGTGCTTACAAAGTTTTATTTGGAAATCAATGGTGTTCCACAGGTAGTATTAACATTTTTTCTGACATGAACTAAATAAAGACATATTTGTGATTTTTAAAAACTAGATACACATCTTTGATCATTTTTATAAAGCCTCTTAATTTTGATATGTTTGTTTGTTATTGTGCTAATCAGAGTTGCCAGGTGAATGAAACCCTGCAAGAGTCAAGAAACTTAAGTCAACTTTCGATTTAGTCACTAACCTATCTGCTCATACATCAACATTTTAAAAGAATTTATTTTCTGTTAGAATACCTATAGAACCAAAAACAGTAGGCAATGGAAAATTCCTGGAAGATTCAACATATTGAGAAAAAGCTTCACCACTTATTTTGTGGGATTTTGTGTTACAATTCGACATAAAATTTGTTGAAGGAGAACAGTATAACATAATAAGGAACATTGCTATTTTTCTTGCCAGGGAAATGAGACTTACCCCAGAGCACTGATAAGTGGATTGGCTCCTATTTTCCTAATACTTAACCCAATTCCTGTACCATGTAACATGAGTTCCACTGGCAAGATAGAAGGGCCACATTTAAGGAGTATGTGTAGTTCTATATTATGGAGTTCAATGTAAAATTTAAAATATATAAATTAGATCTACATTTTAAGTTTGGATGAAAATAATATAAAATGATTTTTGGTGCATAAAGAAAAAATGAAAAAGATTTACTTTTTAATCTTCTACAAGAATGAATAAAATGTTTTAAAACCTTTAAAATATTTTTTCCTAGTTGTCATACTCAGCCAGATTTCTTAAATCTTGGTTATTTACTTCTATAGTCATGAGCAGCAAGTGACCTATTTTTTCGACTGTCGATTTGTTCTCCAGAAGTTTGTTTTACATTCAACACTTCTGATATTTTCACACCATTTTAGCTCCAACTTGGCATACATAGTGATGCTCTCACACCATTCTATCTTAGAACTAGAATTTCACAAAAGAAAAAATAAGTAGAAACTTCCTGTTTCTCTAAAGAAGTAAGAAAGAATTGGTGGTGTGGTAAGCAGATGGTAAAACTATGGATAGGGAGAAAAAATATGTTCATGTATTTAATAATCCATCAGTTTAGGCAAGTTATTAACTTCTCCCTGAGTATGACAATCTCAATTTAGTTCTGTAATGAAATCTAGTGTATCAAGAAGGCAGAGGACTTTGGCAGAGTAGATTTGTAGAATAACAAAATGGCATAACTGTTGGCAAACTAAACCACACATCAGTGTATTTCTTCTGGTCTAGGAAGATTCTTAGAGTCAGGGAAGAAAAATCACTGTGATTGTAGTCAGGGTAATGACACAATTTATTATCTAAACGTGGACATTTTTAAGAGAGAAACACTGTTAAAAATGAGAGTAGGCAATAAATGTAGTCTGACTCTACTGTGCAGGGCCCACTTTATGTGTAGTCTTCTTAGCAATAGGCAATCAGAGAGAGGAAAATGTAAATGCAATGCAGAGGAATCAGAAATGCAACTTGCCAATTTAGAGTACTAAAGAAAAGCTCCTAATAGCAATAAAGAGTGTTCCTTGAAAGATAGTGCTCTATGTTGATATCTGACTGAAATCTCAAATATTCTGCAACTCATACTTGCAAGTCAACTAAGAGCCTGGACAAAATGTGGCATGGTATATCATGAGGAGATAGATATATCAAAATTATTTGTAAATAATCAAAATGATTTATGTTTCTAGATCTAAATACAGAATCACACATTCTAAGCCAGTTTTTCTCAAAGTAACACTAGAATTGGGAGATATAAAATGTTACTATAGATAGAAATGATTCCATTGTTAAATTTGGAAAAGTATGATTTAAACAAATTAATAATATTTATGATTACAGACCATCACAGTCTTTAATTTGCAAAGTTCACAGACTCCAAGAGTGAGTAGTAATAAGCAATATATATTTATCTTAAGTCTGATTCCCCATTAGCAGAGTTGGAGATAGGCGTTCTAGTGCAAATGATTTATTGAGACAATGTTCCTGGAGCAAAATACTGTATCAACTGGAGACTGCTTTCACTTAGCTCCCCTCAGAGAGCACAAATTCCACCACAAGGTTAGTCCTGCTTTGTGGCAAAGTGTCTAGCCTCTACATGACCCTTTGTCAGTCAGTCATTGGTTAGGTGTTACCTGGATTCTACCTCCTATGTCAGACAGCACTTGTTTTTAAAAAAGAGGGTAATTCTCCAGGGGAAGAAAAAAAAAGCGGGGGTTGGGGAGTGAGGAAAGGGAAAGAGATAGTAGTGAACTCTTAGTAGCTGAAAAATGACTCTATCTGACAGTAAAAGCTATCTAACCAGGGCGGTCTTCATCTGAGCAGATAATTGTGTTTGTTTTTCAACATATTAATAGGAGAAGTATTAATACAATTGAAGGAACACTGCTCTGAGGACACCATGCACTATACAAAGTTTTTGTATCTACTTTGCACTCTGTTATGCTAAACTATGGCATTCTGGCAGGGAAATCTCAGACTCTTCATCATCAGATAGTTTCCATGCAAATAAAACCACAAGCTCTTGGGGCAGAAATCTTGACATCTGGGATACTGACAGAAAATTAATATAAAACCAAACTTCAATTCATAAAGTTGAATTTTCAGATAATATAGAATCATCATGGTTTAAATTTTTTATTTCCATATTGAAAGGGGCTATGGAAGTCTCAAAAATACCAGTGCAGTTTTTGGGTTGAAAGCTTCAGGAAGACATAATATTAAATATAAGTATTTAGAACTACTGTTTGCAACAAACAAATAAATAAATAATTATCAAAGTGAATTATATGGTGATGAACTATTAAGAGATATTTTTCATTTTAACTTAACCAAAAACCTAATAGTGTTTTTACCAACTGAAATATTCAAAATAGTATTCCAGCTTTTTTCATTGCATTGAGAATACTTAAAATTTAAAGATCAAGATTAAATAATCCAAAATTTCTAGAAAATACAAATGATTAATTGAACCAAAGGTTTTTAAATTTTCAAATGTAATTTGGAATAATATTGTTATTAAGTCAGTTATATAAGCAATAATAAAATAATATTCAATATAAACATAATTTTATAATTTTTAAAAATATATTTCCCCATACTAACAACCAAATAAATTAACTTGAGAATATCAAAACTTAAGGTCATCAAAGATACTGAATATTTTCTTTGCATATAAAACAGAAAACAATAACTGCAATATCCTTTGCCTTTTATAAAGTAGGTGGTTAAAAGTAGTGTGCTCCCAATTCATTAAGAAATCCATAAGTTGGGTTTCATCAGAATTAAGTACTTCTGAGTTTCAAAACAGTGCTAAAATCATAAAACAATAAGACACAAACTGAAAGAAAATAAATAGAGAAAAGATTTTAACAGAACCTTTCCAAAGAAGAAACACATAGAGCAAATAAGCACATAAAAGAAGCTCATCATGATCATTCCTTAGGGAAATGGCATTCCAAACATTTTATAATGGCTAAAATTTAAACAACAATAATAATATGAAAATGTCATCAGAATGTGGAGTTGGTGAGAATGTGGAGCAACTGGAACACTCACGTGTTGCTGGTGGAAATGCAAAATGGTTCAACACCTTTGGGAAACGAGTAATTCCTTACATTAAACATATACTTATCATGTAACTTTGCCATCCCACTCCTAGCAATTAACCCAGGGAAATAGCATGTTCACACAAAAACATGAATGCAAATATTGAAAATGGCTTTCCTTATAATTATCAAAAACTAGAAAGAAAAACAACTCAAATGGGTACTGAATAAATAATATACAATGGAATATTAGTCAGCAGTGACAAGGTAAAAACTACCGTTACAGCAACAACATCATGGATAAATCTCAAATGTATTATGCTAAGTGAGAAAAGCCAGAATCGAAAGGTCTAGCACTGTGATTTCATCTACATGATATTCTGAAACTGTCCAAATTCTCAGGGATAGAAAACATATCAGTAGTTGCCAGGGGCTGGGTTGAGGAAAAAAGTTGACTGAAAGAGACATGTAAGAAGTTTGCAGCATGATAAAACTCTTCTATTTCTTGATGTTACAAAACTATATGTGATTATAAAACCCACACAACTGTACACTGAAAGGAGTAAATGTTACTGTATGTAAATTATATCTTTATTTTAAAGATGGGAAAAAGTAATGTGTATTTACTTAATAAAGTGATTTTTCTTATCAGAATATTGTGGTGGTCTAATTAATCTTATTTTGATGCTCTAGCTTGAAGAAAAATCACATGCTACTTGCCATAGTATCCCATTTGTGAGAAAGCTCTTCACCTCCTTACGATGAATCAGTGAGAAATCTTCTAAACAAATCTTGGTTTAGTTGACCAGTTAGTGAGACTGTAGGAATTCAGTCAATTATTATGAATGTACTGCAATCTAAATTTTTCTAGTTATATGTAATTTTTAAAACTGTGATCCAATTGATTCTAATATCTGAAAATCATTGTCACATTAAAATGATTTTCCACTGAAATGATCCTTTTTAATTAAAAAAATAAGTATTGTTCTTTATGAGACAAATCTGTCTACATTAGAGGACTTCAAAAAGTAGTATTTATTCCAAGTATTCCTATACAAATTAGCACTAAATTTTGATAAATAGAAATTGTACTTAAAGCCTGAATGTAGTTAATAATGGCATTTTCACTGTTTCACAGGTTTCATAGAGCTCATCAAAATTAACTATTTGAACAAAGAAAAAGATGAGTAAAGAATCCAAGAGGATTACTTATGTAATATTCAGCTTGAATATTTTCCAATTATTTTTCAATTGGACTCTATGTAAATGGGGAAATCTGGAAATATCCCCAGAGTGTGGTTTGTGGCCTTCTAATAATCTGTCCAGGTTTTATAAATGAGAAATCTTGTCATCTTATCATAGAGTTCCAAAAAATTGTAGCAAACTTTGTCTGCTAAGTGAACCTAAATAATTCCAATTTTAACTTCAAGAAAATTATCCTTGGAAATATCTCACAGTTCTGCACATTGCTGAGGATATAAAAATGTTCCCCTTTCCAAGCGTTATTAACCCTCACAACAGATTCTCTGAAACCTTAACAGTAGCAGTTCAAAAACATTCAATTATAACAATCACATTTTTTATTTCTCTTCTAAAATTATTTCCTCCTGATTTTGCATAGAAAAACAATCTAGGGTCAAAAAGCATTAACAATGTATTCGGTTTTCAACTGCTTAGTTCTTTATGTGAAATTGCTGTTTTATTGACACTGTGGAGTACACATCAAACCTCAGGAAATGTTTTACAAGGCATACTACAAATTTGAAGACGTGTGATTCTGAAATATCCTTCGATTACCATATACAATTCATATAGAAATAATAGAAACAATAGAAGAAATGCATAACCAAAAGGTTAGCACTGTTCTTTAAAAACAGCTTCCCAAATTGTTTTTGTTGGAAGGTTATATTTTTAAATTTTAAGTTTGAACTTTTGGGAGGCTATTCTGGGAACCTGTATACTAAGGAGAAGCAACAGTTAATCTCCACATATACTCCATATAACTTGGAAAGACTACAGCAAATTATCTAGTTTTAGAAAATGCAAGATATCCTCATCTAATACCCACAAGCATAATAAAATCTGGACTTGTCACGCTGATATCAATTCCACCATTCCAATCTTTGTTTCAATGAATTATTTCCACCTTGTAATCCAGACAACTGAAAAACTTCCCTTTCACACATCTTTATTTATCATCTCTGTGCCTTTGCTCAAATAGTTCACTGACCTTGAATGTCCTTCTTCCCTATCTCGCTGTGCCCAAATCCCATTCCTTCTGAAAAGATCATGTGAAATGTACATTCCCGTATGAAGCCTTCCTTGACCACCCAACATTTGAGTAATTAATCGGATTCCTTCTTTGCTAGAATTTCTATAGAACTATATTATACCTAATAACATTTTTTATGTTATAATAGAACTGCTTATATACATGTGTTGTATCCATTACTTGATTATAATATATTTAAGGAGACAAAATATTCTGATTTAGTTTTAATTCTCTCCCTCCCTCAGGCCATATCATGCTTAGCAAATGTTGAACTCTCAATAAGTATTTGACAAATAGAGAAGGGAAGATGACAGTTCTCAGTTCAAATAAAAATGAGTTGGAAGAGTATGTATGTTCTGCACAATCATTAAAATAAAACAAGTCTCTTTGTTACCATTTCAACAAAAAGTTATTGCTGTTCAAGAGAACAAAGAGACCTAACTAAAAAAGAAGAAAAAAGAAACTATCTTTTCTGGTAATATGACTCTTTATATTGATACTCATAAACATTTTTATTTATTCTTAATCACTGTAATGCAAAACCTTTATCATACCATGCACTGTAGACAAAATATTAAGAACCTAGTTTCTGTTCTCAAGACATGAAAAAATATTGGTTTGTTTAAAGCTGGGTGTCAGAAAAGTAAAAAAAAAAACCTAATTTAATAAGAACTATGAGAAACGTAAGTACAGGGTGTTTTGAAAATGCACAGCAAGGCCTTACAGCTTTGGGTGACAAGGAAACCTCCTAATGAAGTGGAATTAAGGTATGTCCTCAAAAGAAAGAACAAATTCCCCAAGCAAAATCAAGAGTGAAGTTGAGGCTGTGTAGGGTACAAACACCTGGAAGTAAGATGGAGTATGACTCCTTCAGTCTGCAAGTATTCCTGTCTAGGTGACGTGCTAAAAAGAAACGATCCAAAACAGCCTAGCCCAATATGAAATGTGAGGGATCCATGGAGATGATGGAGACAGCTGACCTGTGAGGCCTCCTCCAACTGCCCTCCCACTCCAGTGTTTAAGGAGCATTTGCGGGTCATTCTCTGTAGATACTACTCAACAAATGATCTGACACTTGCTTTATGGCCTAGTATGTGGCCTATTTTGGTGAAAATTCTATATGCCCATATATTCCCATATATTCTGTAGTGGTTGTGCATAATGTTCTATAAAAATGTTAATTAGTTCAATTTTGTTAAAATTATTCAAATGTTCTATAAACTTCTTTAGCTGTCTACTTGTTTTAAAAATTACTGAGAGATAAGTCTTCAACTATTATTGGGAATTTGTCTACATCTTTTTTGTCTATTTTCCTGATTTGTCTTCATAGACTTTGAAATTAGGATGTTAATTGCATATACATTTAGAATACTTGGGACTCCCTGCTGAATTGACCCATTTGCCACTTTGAAATGTCTTCTGTTATCTTTCATAATTCTCTTTGACTTAAAGTCTACTTGATCCAATATTAGCATAGTGCAATATAGGTTTTGCCATGCTTTTGCTTTGGAATTACAATACATGTATACTATATTTGGGTTTTGTTTTATACTGCCTGACAATTTTTTAAACTGAAACTTTTATTAAAACTTTATATTGTAATTTGCACATCTAGGTTTAAATATGTTCTGCTATTTGTTTTCATGTTTGCACATCTATTTGGCTTCTTTATTCTGTTCTTTCTTGCTTTTTTAAAGTTAATAAAGAACTTTTTTATAATTATGTTTTAAATCCTCTACTGGCTTTTTAAACATTTTGTATTTTTAATTAGCTACTCTAGCGAGTACAATATACATTTTTAACTAATTAGAGTCTACATCACATTAGTGTTTTACTCCTTTATAAATAATGTAAGAATCTAGCAAGAGCATACTTCTATTGATTCTCTTCTCTTATAATCTGTACTGTTGGATGCTGTATTTTACCTCTATGTAGGTTACATGTCCTAAAATCCAACATCCTTTTTGTTGCATTAAAGAGTAAATCTGTTGCATTAAAGAGTAAATTTCTCTAAAAAGGTTAAAAAAGATTAAAAAGTGTCTTTAATATTTACCCAAATATTTACTGTATTCCTGCAGTCCCATATTCTTATCTAGAACATTTCCTTTCAACCTGAAAATTTTCCTGTAGTATTTCCTCTAATGTGAGTCTTCTGGCAATGGATTCTCTTAATCGTTCTAAAAATGTCTTTATTTGATTCCATTTTTCAGTGGTTTTCAATGAATATAGCATTATAATCTGACAATTATTTGCCTTACAACTTTAGAGTTAGCATTCCATTATAATTTTGACTTCCAATGTTTGTATTTAGAAATAAGCCTTTAATCATTGTTGCTCCCCTGTAAATATTATATCTTTTTCCTCTGGCTGCTTGTAAGGTTTTCTCTTTAACTTCAGTTTTTAGCAATTACACTATGATGTACCTAGGTATGAATTTCTTTGCATTGATCTTACTCAGGGTTTGCTAAACTTCTTGAATATGGAGATTGAATTCTTTTTATCAGTTTTAAAGCAATTTTTAGTAATAATTTTATCAAAATTATTCCTGTTCTTTCTCTTCTTTCCTTCTGGGTCTTCAATTACACATTAGATGACATGGCAAGGTCTCACATCTCTGACATTATTTTCTGCTGCTTTTTCTTTCTTTGTTTTTTCTCTCTACTTTAGACTGAATCTCTTTCTTTGAGTTCACTGGGCATTTCTTCTGCCGCATTCAGTTGTTGTAAACTTATCCACTTAACTCATTTCAGGTATTTTATTTTTGTTTCTAGAATGTCCACAAGTTATTTTTCCTTCAAGATTCTAATATGCTGTTGAATTTTTTTTATCATTCTTTCATTTTCCATTTTTTTCCTTATTTTCTATTATACATCTATGGTAGCTATTTTGAAGTATGTGTCTGGGATTACAATGTTTGTATCATTTGTATTTCTGCTTCTATGGAATAATTTTTCTCGCATTACATGGTTCACATGTTCTTGCATCTTTCCATATATTTCACAGTTTTGATTACATGCCACAGATTCTTTATTTTGAAAATGGTAGGTCATTTGATATATATTTTTCCCCAGGCAAGGTATGTCCCATTCTCATAAGTCAGGTAGGGTAAGAGGCTGATCGCCTGGATGTATTTGAGAGCTGAACTGTGTTGAGGCTGGTTTGCAGCTTTATTTAGTATCATTTACCTCATGTGAAAATGTTTTGAGGGCTTGAACATTTTTGTGTTTTATTGCTGGTCCCCTTTGCAAGAAGAACTGTCTCCTAACCATTCGTCTGTGGGAGTTTTTTTCTCTGCCTTTCCAGGCTAGCTCATTAGTCTTTCACCTCCAACAAAATCTTTAAGGGAAAACTGATGGTGATGAGTGGGGGCACAATCAGTGAGTTAAGGGGTCCTGAGATTCCAGTAGGTCACACTGGTCAGAGTGCTCATTACAATTTCACTGGCTTCTTCTCACATACAATCCCTCAGCTAAAGGGAGCTCCACGTTCTGCTTACTTGTATCACTCAGGCCCAAAGTGACTAAAGCAACCATCAAAAAACAGTGGCTACTAATATATATTTATCCATCTATCTTCCTTTATAGAATTGAGGTCCTTTAGGCTTCTTATAACCCCAGTTTTCTATGCCTTTTAACTTATATGACAGTATAGTTCCCTAGTTTTTAAAGTACAGATTTGCTGTAACTTTCTATATTTTAACCAGAAATGGATCTAGTTTTAGTTGTAATCAAAATATAATGTTAGTAATTCAAAATGAGTTAACATATGAATATGTATAAATGCATGTGTGTGTATATATATACACACATGCACACACACACACACACATATATATACACACACACACATATATAATTTCCCCAAATCTGCCCACACATCTCAGGGATTCCTAAAAGATTAATGTTTCTTAGGAAATAGAAAGAAAAATAGGCACCACCTGCATGGCTATTGCAAATAAAAGTTTATTCACAAAGTCCTAGATAAATTCTTAAAATTGGTAAATATAAATTTAGAAAGCATGTCTTTACTTGGTTTTAAAATTTCATTACTTCTGCCTTTTCTACCCCCATAAATAATACCAAAAAAAAAAAGTGACAAACCCTTAATGAGCTATAAAAAATGACAGAGTTGCAAAAAGAGTAACTTTTGAAGTTGTGACCATGAATGATCATGCCCTTCCACACACGGCTACTTGCTACAATGTTCAGAGCCAAGACACTGGGCCAAACTCCAGCTTGGAATCTGACCATAACATGGCAATGTTCCTTTTCCATCTTATGGTACAAATAGTATTTTTATGAGTCTAGGTACATTTTTGGAAAACGGAAATGATCATATTTGCCTCTGGATGATGCTTGCAAAGAAAATAGCTCATCTTAGAGACAGCATTTTTATAACTACAAAAAAAGACCTCTTTAAAAGTTTTTTTTTTTAAGCAAACAATAGCAACTGTACAACTTCAAAGTTTACCATTTTTTTAAATAGGTCATTTCAAGTCAAGAGTAATCAGATGCACAAAAGGATAAAGAGAAATAGCTGAATTTACTCCAGTAAGGGAGACTTGAACAGCTATTGATTTAGGGATACTGACAGACCAAACTTCAGAACTGTTATGACGTGTAACCATGCTTTTCTTTGAAAACTAGTAAAATAGTATTGTATTTACAAATCTTAGAAGTAAGTTTTCTTTAGATGCTAGCTGGAGATTAAAACTAAAAGCAAATTTGCTTTCTTTTCTAAGATGAAACATATGTACATTTTGTTTTTCTTTTTTTCTTTATTATACTTTAAGTTCCAGGGTACATGTGCACAATGTGCAGGTTTGTTACATATGTATACATGCGCCATGTTGGTGTGCTGCACCCATTAACTCATCATTTACATTAGGTATGTCTCCTAATGCTATCCCTACCCCCTACCCCCTCCCCACAATAGGACCCAGTGTGTGATGCTCCCCTTCCTGTGTCCAAGTGATCTCACTGTTCAATTCCCACCTATGAGTGAGAACACATGATGTTTGGTTTTTTATCCTTGCGATAGTTTGCTGAGAATGATGATTTCCAGCTGCACCCATGTCCCTACAAAGGACACGAACTCATCCTTTTTTATGGCTGCATAGTATTCCACAGTGTATATGTGCCACATTTTCTTAATCCAGTCTGTCACAGATGGACATTTGGGTTGATTCCAAGTCTTTGCTATAGTGAATAGTGCCACAATAAACATATGTGTCTGTGTGTCTTTATAGCAGCATGACTTATAATCCTTTGGGTATATACCCAGTAATGGGATGGCTGGGTCAAATGGTATTTCTAGTTCTAGATCCTTGAGGAATCGCCACACTGTTTTCCACAATGGTTGAATTAGTTTACAGTCCCACCAAGAGTGTAAAAGTTTTCCTATTTCTCCACATCCTCTCCAGCACTTGTTGTTTCCTGACTTTTTAATGATTGCCATTCTAACTGGTGTGAGATGGTATCTCATTGTGGTTTTGATTTGCATTTCTCTGATGGCAAGTGATGATGAGCATTTTTTCATGTGTCTGTTGGCTGTATGAATGTCTTCTTTTGAGAAATGTCTGTTCATATCCTTTGCCCACTTTTTGATGGGGTTGTTTGTTTTTTTCTTGTAAATTTGATTGCGTTCTTTATAGGTTCTGGATATTAGCCCTTTGTCAGATGAGTAGATTGCAAAAATTTTCTCCCATCCTGTAGGTTGCCTGTTCACTCTGATGGTAGTTTCTTTTGCTGTGCAGAAGCTCTTTAGTTTAATTAGATCCCATTTGTCCATTTCGGCTTTTGCTGCCATTGCTTTTGGTGTTTTAGATATGAAATCCTTGCCTATGCCTATGTCCTGAATGGTATTACCTAGATTTTCTTCTAGGGTTTTTATGGTTTTAGGTCTAATATTTAAGTCTCTAATCCATCTTGAATTATTTTTCGTATAAGGAGTAAGGAAAGGATGCAGTTTCAACTTTCTACTTATGGCTAGCCAATTTTCCCAGCACCATTTATTAAACAGGGAAGACAATTTCATTTCTTTAAATAATTAAGTTATTGATAAATTATCACTTTCATTATAGTGCTTCCACATGATTCCTTTTTTTTTTAACTTTTATTTTAGGTTTGGGGGTACATGTGAAGGTTTGTTACATAGGTAAACATGTGTCATAGGGGTATGTGGTACATATTATTTCATCACACAAGTATTAAGGCCAGTACCCAGTGGTTATCTTTTCTGCTACACTCCCTTCTCCCATGCCCTACCACCCAAAATAAGACTTAGTTTCCATTGTTTCCTTTTTTGTTTTTATAAGTTCTTAACTTTTAGCTCCCAGTTAAAAGTGAGAACATGCAGTATTTGGTTTTCTGTTCTGTGTTAGTTCGCTCAGAATAATTGCCTCCAGCTCCATCCATGCTCCTACATAGTATTCCATGGTGTATATGTATCATTTCCGTTATCCAGTCTGTCAGATAAATAAATGGGCATTTAGGTTGATTCCATGTCTTTGCTCTTGTGAATAATATTGCAATGAAAATTGTGTCCTTATGGTAGATGATTTATATTCATCTGGGTATACACCCAGTAATGGGATTTCTGGGTATAGTGGAAGTTCTGCTGGGTCAAATCGTCATACTGCTTTCCACAATGGCTGAACTAATCTACACTCCCAACAACAGCTTATAAGTGTTCCCTTTTCTCTGCAACCTCACCAGTATCTGTGATATTTTTTATTTTTACTAATAGCCATTCTGACTGGTGTGAGATGGTATCGCTTTGTGGGTTTTATTTACATTTCGCTAATGATCACTGATATTGAGCTTTTTTTCATATGCTTGTTGGCTGCATGTTTGTTGTCTTTGGAGAAGTGTCTGTTCATGGCCTTTGCCCACTTTTTAATGAGTTTGTTTTTCTCTTGTAAATTTGCTTAAGTTCCTTATAGATGCTGGATATTAGACTTTTTGTCAGATGCACAGTTTCCAAATATTTTCTCCCATTCTATAGGTTTGTCTATTTGCTCCGTTGAGTTTCTTTTGCAATGCAGAAGCTCTTAAGTTTAATTAGATACCACGTGTCAATTTTTGCTTTGGTTGCAATTGCTTTTAATGTCTTTATCCAGAAATATTTGCCTGTTCCTATGTCCAGGATGGTATTTCCTAGGTTGTCTACCAGGATTTTTATATCCAGTTGTGAGTTTTACATTTAAGTCTTTAATCCATCTTGAGTTGATTTTTTATATGATGTAAGGAAGTAATCCAGCTTCAGTCATCTGCATATGGCTAACCAGCTATCCCAGCACCATTTACTGACTACAGAGTCTTTTCTGCATTGCTTGTTCTATCAGCTTTGTCAAAGATAAGATCAAAAAAGATGAAGAAGGGCATTATGTAATAGTAAAGAGTTCAATTCAACAAGAAGACCTAACTGTCTTAAATATATATGCACTCAACACAGGGGCACCCAGATTCATAAAGCAAGATCTTAGAGATCTACAAACAGACATAGACTCCCACACAATGTAATGAGAGATTTCAATGCTCCACTGACAGTATTAAAGAGATCATTGAGACAGAAAATTAACAAGGATATTCGGAACCTAAACTCAGCACTGGACCAAATGGATCTGATAGACCTTTACATAACTCTCCACCGCCTCCCCCGACCCCAAAAAAACACAACAGAATACACATTCTTCTCATCTCCATATGGCACATACTCTAAAATTGACATCATAGTTGGATATAAAATGATTCTCAACAATTGTAAAATAACTGAAATTATGCCAAACACACTCTTGGACCACAGCACAATAAAAAAAAAAGTCAAGACTATGAAAATCACTCAAAACCAATGCACTCAAAATCACTCAAGACTATAAAAGTCATGCAATCGCATGGAAATTAAACAACATGCTCCTGAATGACTTTGGGGTAGACAACAAAATTAAGGGAGAAATCAAGAATCTTTTTGAAAATAGTGAGAACAAAAATAAAACATACCAGAATTTTGGGGACACAGCTATGTCTGTGTTAAGAGGAAAATTCACAACACAAAATGCCCACATCAAAAAGTTAGAAGGATCTCAAATTAATGAACTTCACAACTGAAAGAATTGGAGAAGCAAGAACAAATCAACCCCAAAGCTAGCAGAAGATAAGAAACAATAAAAATCAGAGCAGAACTGAAGAAAATCAAGATGTGATAAAACATTCAAAAAATAAAGAATCTAGGAGCTGTATTTTTTTAAAAAATTAATAAAATAGACTAATAAAGAAAAAAGAGAGAAGATTCTAATAAATGTAATCAAAAGTGACAAGAAGGATATTAGTTCATTCTCACACTGCTATAAAGAGCTACCTGTGACTGGGTAATGTATGCAGAATAGAGGTTTATTCACTCACAGTTATTCACTCACAGTTCTGTAGGCTGTACAGAAAGCATAGCTGGGAAGCCTCAGGAAACTTACAATCATGGTAGAAGGTGAAGGGGAAGCAAGCACATCTTACCATGGCAGAGCAGGAGAGAGAGGGCTAAGGGGGAAGTGCTACACACTTTCAAACAACAAGATATTATAAGAACTCACTCACAAGAACAACAAGGGGGAAATCTGTTTCCATGATCCAATTGCCTCACACCAGGTCCCTCCCCCAACACTGAGAATTACAGTTAGACATAAGATTTGGGTAGGAACACAGAGCAAAACCATGTTAGCAGATATTACCACTGAACTCACAGAAAAACAAACAACCATCAGAGAATACCATGAACACCTCTACACACACAAACTAGAAAACCTAGAAGAGAAGGAAAAATTCCCGGACACATACACCCTCCCAAAACTGAGACAAGAAGAAACAGATTCCCTGAACAGACTGATAATGAGCTGCTAAATTAAATCAGTAATAAATAGCCTACCAACCAAAGAAAGCCCGAGACCTGATGGATTCACAGCCAAATTCTACCAGATGTACAAGGAAGAGCTGGTACCATTCCTACAGAAACTATTCCAAAAAATTAAGGAGAAAGGACTCCTCCACAACTCTTTGTATGAGACCAACATCATCTTGATACCAAATCCTTACAGAGGCACAAAAACCAAAAGAATTTTAGGCCAATATCCTTGATGAACATTGATGTAAATATCCTCAACAAAATGCAAACCTAATCCAGCAGCACATCAAAAAGCAAATCCACCATGATCGGGTAGGCTTCTCCCCCGGGATGCAAGGTTGGTTCAATATATGCAAATCAATAAATGTGATTCATTGCATAAGCAGAACTAAAGACAAAAACCACATGATTTTGCAATAGATGCATAAAAGGCCTTTGATAAAATTAAACACCCTTCCAGGTTAAAAACTCTCAATAAACTAGGCATTAAAAGAACATACTTCAAAATAATAAGAGCCATCTATGACAAACCAACAGCCAACATCATTTTAAATGAGCAAAAGCTGGAAGTCCTAGCCAGAGCAACCAGGCAAAAGAAAGAAATAAAGGACATCCAAAGAGGAAGAGAGGAAGTCAAACTGTCCCTGTTTGTAGACAACATGATTCTTTATCTAAAAAAACCCATAGTCGTGGCCCCAAATCTCTGCTAGCCAATAAATAACTTCAGCAATGTTTCAGGATACAAAATCAATGTACAAAAATCACTAGCATTCCTGTACAACACCACCACCAAATCAAAAGCCAAATCAGAAAGGCAATGCCATTCACAACTGTCACAAAAATAATAAAATATCTAGAAATACAGCTAACCAGAGAGGTGAAAGATCTCTACAATGAAAAATTTTAAACACTCTTCAAAGAGCTCAGAGAAGACACAAACAAATAAAAAAGCATCCCATGGTCACGAATAGGAAGAATAAATTATCATCAAAATGGCCATATTGCCCAAAACAATTTACAGATTCAATGCCATTCCTATCAAGCTACTAATGACATTCTTCATAGAACTAGAAAAAAACTATTTTAAAATTCATATGGAACTGAAAAAGAGCACAATTAGTCAAGGCAATTCTAAGCAAAAAGAACAAAACAGGAGGCATCATATTACCTGACTTCAAACTATACTACAAAGCTACACTAACCAAACAGCATTGTACTGGTACAAAAACAGGCATGTAAACCAATGGAACAGAATAGAGAGCCCAGGAATAAGGCTGCACATCTACAACCATCTGCTGTTCGACAAAGCTGGCAGGGCACTTGTTTTGTAAGCACAGGATTATAAAATTTCATTCTCTCTCTTCTATACCAAAGAACAAAATAGTTTTCTACATGTCTGTGACATAATTTATCCTTTTAATGTTATTTTTAAAGTAAGCTTTTCCTTTGAATTGTCATTGTTAGATTCAGTTTCTAGAAAAGTAGAGACAAAGTCGCAGTCTAAGATTCCGTTTCTTTTGAGAGAATCCTAGATTATAAATTGCCTTTTTCATTCACTTTTTAAATAGCCATTTTTACTAAAGTTTTAAAAACTCCTCAGTTTGTATAGAAAATCTGAATAAAATATAGTATAAAAATAACTCATTTCTAAATATGCATATGAAGATATGGCTAGGAAAAAAGATTATTTTATTTAGTTTAATATTCTGAGGAACTGAAAGATCAAATACTTGATTCCAAACATAAATTTAGAAAAATAATTCTTCTAAACAATATACTTTAATAAGCTCTCCCTATCCCTCATGAATCATTTTGGGGAATACAAATATTAACTTAGTATTGGAAAGATGGTAAACAATAATGATTGGTTGCCAAAAATGGTTTAAGATATATGTGATAAAAGACAGTGAAAAGATAGTTGAAAATCTGATCTCTCCTCTTTAAGCTATATTAAAAACAATATTAAATAATTGCATGCAGAATGTTTTCTCTTTGCATTATATTTTTAAGATCAACTATTTAAATTGATTCTATGAAAATTAACAAAAATGTTGACTAATTTACTTAAACAAACAGTACATTCCACTTCTGCTTCTTAATCCAAAGGCTTAAGATTACACTGCAAAAGAAATCTCAAGATATTGCACATTTGTAAAGCCGGAAATATGACTCTCAAAATCTAACTGTACTCATTTAATGATGGTAATATCCACTAAGTAGATACTTTAACTTGGAATTTTAAAGGTAATATCAGTGATAAATTATGTTTCTTTTCCTCATAACTCCTGAAGAAACTTGTCTTTATTATTTAATCCTTCAAAATGGTGTAGTTAATGAATATTTTCTCATATAAAGTAATCAAAGTGGCATAAGAATCCAAGAATTTCATACCACTGGTCAATGCATGCAAAGCATTTGTCTCTGGTAGAGAGATTCAAGGAAATTCTTGTAATAATATCTAACTACTTCCTATGATGTTAGTCATACGTGTTTAAATAAATCCTGAAACTGTGTTGCCCATTATGCATACATAATTTTATGCATGATTTTATCTCTGATCTTCTGGACTATATAGTTTAATTCTGCACTACTTCTCAGCACTAAGAGCCTATAACCACTCTGTGAAAACATGGTAGAGTAGAAATTACACTAACTACAGTAACTGGTGCATAATTAGATGTGCCATTTAATTTCTTAATGTGTTTTTCATTATCTGTAAATTAGAGGGCTTGTTGGACTGAAAAGTATCAATGAGAATGGGTTCTTCTAGCACTACCTGTAGGAATTTGTGTGTCATCCTGCTGTGGCTGGGAGTTTCCCATCTATAAAACAATTTATTATTTTGGTTTCAACTCCTAGTTCCACTGATTCTCCATATTTTAGCATTCCTGTATCTGCATAAACTGTTATACCTTTACTGAAGGTAAGCCTTTCACCGATTTCCACCCCAAGATCTTCTCACAGCAATCATGTGGTGATATTAGTGGGTTTTACTGACCTTGAGAGGAAGGGCAATGGCTCAGTCATCTGCAGATCCTCTTTCTATCACATTTTTCTACCAGCTCCCTCTCCAAAGAAATAAACACATTTTTCTCCCTCCCCACCTATCCTCAATCGTCAGGTCTGATATCACACTAAATGTTTTTCCACTGACCTGGAGCCCTCTTTGTCTTACTTTCCATTCCAAAGGTTTTGAGCAGGTTTCAAAGTATCAAAGTATTTATTTCCATAAAGAATGCAGCTCACTTTCTAGGAGGAATTATAGTAACACTTTTTTTTCTATTTTACTATCATTTGATTTGACATAAAACATCCTTCCAAAACAGTCAAGTTTCACTTTTCAGATATTGTGTAAAAACATGATAACCTCTTCTTTGCACTCATGATTTTGTTAAAATTTGATTATGTTCCCCTCAACTTTTATCTTTTCAGCCTCTATTTATATATATGCTGTGTATATATATCAGCCTCTATTTTTATATATACATATTTATATATGTATTTGATATACATATTAAGCATATACACACATATATGCTTAAGGAAATTCTTTAATTCCTTTTTTTCCGTGTTAAAATTTCATTAAATCATTCTGACCTGCTGCCTTGAAAATCTCTTGGTCATTATGGTTCCAGTCGCTTTGAAAGACATAAACTCCCATTCCCTTCTTTAATAAGATTAATACCAATAAATTAAAACAGGATGTTATAATCTATCTTAATCAGGACTTGGAAAATATATGGCCTCACAACCAGTACCTTTGTAAGACATGATTGTGAAGCCAATACACTGAAGTATTAAAATCAGGTCACTAATAGTTCAAGATTTGCAAACTCAAACAATTGAAAGATTTTGCAGCCTATTTAGCATACTTTATTTTTGAGAAAGATTTTGAACACTTGTACACTTGTTAGGAAAAAATATTTTATAAAATTAATATTTCAAAATAAAACATGCTATAAACTCTACTTTCAACAGAATATAATCTATAATGGATGTATACTAAAACAAAAGCCATTGGAAGGGTTTAAAACAACCATAATTTATTATTTTAGGCGAATGTGGGTTAAGATTTGCAGTGTACAGCTTCGATGCTACCATATAAATACAAAGCCTTTTTCTGCTCAGAAACAAACAGGTAGAAATTCACAATATAAAGATTGCATAGACATCTATAAAAGCTTTTAAACTATCCCTACAAAGCTGCTCTACCAGATATAGATTGAAAGAATTCATTATTAAAAGAGGGATCAAAACAGGCTGCAATTATGCCCAGTTAATCCCTTCAAAACAGTGTGGTATTTCTTCACCAGAGTAATTATTTGCACAGGAGAGAAAATAACAACCATATAGAACAAATTAAAACTTTACCTTCAGATGCTACCTCAATTGTTATGCAGATTTCACTCTGTACATTCATTGACAAGCAAGGGAATCAAAAAATAAGATTTGTCTTCTCTAATAAAAATATTTTAATATTATTTACTCCCTACATAGTTGAAAATGTTATAACATTTCACATACTTTCTCTTTTATACTACCATATACATTTTAGCACACTTAAAGGATGTCTTTAAATACCCATGTATTAAAAGGGTGAGCAAATACATCAAGCATCCTCAGATTTTCTGTAGTCTGCACCTGAATGCATGTGCAAACACACATCAAATGACCACTGCCGTGTACAAACTGCTTGTTTAGGCTTTTTTAAATACGACGATCACATGTTTAAATGTCATGCTGGGATTTAGTTAACTAAGGTGGCAGGTTCTTAAGATGGAGAATTTATTATGTTGAAATTTTCCAAATGTAAGACTGAAAAGGAAAAAATATGTCAACTTTTATTTATTTCCCATATAAATACAGGCAATTTAGTTCTTCCCCAAAATACAGGCGGATTAGATGAGTTAGACAGTAGTCAATTCATTTTGCATAGGAATGGCTCATTAAAAAAAAGGGCCTTGCATTTGTATTAAGCTCTGATTGGACAGAGCACAAAATGAATTTACAGTGTCACTCAGAGATGTAGCAGGACTAATGAGGGAGGAATGGTGCAGCGTAGGGTGGGCAAAGCTGTAGTGTGTTCATTCATTCCTTCAGCTGGTACCGCTCACGAAACTGAGGTGTCCCTCATTATACATGTGTCCCAGGGGCATTCTTTAATATTTTAATAAATAACAACATCAGCCCAACAAGAAATTAATGAATAGTATCATTAATAATGAGCTGGAGTCTTGTAGTGATAGGACAGATATTAAATTGAACCACTGTGGTGCTATCTCTAGAGACTTGGGATATTTCCAGTGGCAAACAAGGCGTCTGAATGAAGCAACCAGCTCTCTGTGCCAACAGCTTTTACAACAGGTTGGGAGTAATAAAAGAGGATTTTCTGCACGATAAAGTTAAGCCCTAGAAAATCTGCTGGTGTAGATCGGTGTGAAAAGTACTGCCAAACGTGATCCTTAATTAAACTTTAATTAAGATAAAGCTTTCATTTTTTTTCTCTTCCAAGAAAAGTAGCAGCCAAATGGGCCTTGGCTGTTTTCTACCAAAATCTAACCTAAAATCATTTTGTATTAGACCATAAAAATTATGCTAGAATGATATTAAGGTGCTGACTTAAATCCGCCAAATGAGAATATTATTAGGAATAGCTGAAATGGCATAATTTCTCGCCACAACAGTGTGAACATGTGTGCATATGTGGAGTTGTATGAACAATGAAGTGGTTCTCTGTCTTAATTTCTCACTTTCTAGTATCCTCATTTTGAAATCACTTCAAAATATTTCAATTTTGCTTTGCAATATCAAGAATATTTTTATATTAAAAACAAAGATATGGGTTATAAAACTTTTCAATTAATCTTGGACCTCTGATTATATTCAGATTATATTAAATTGCTTATAACTTGAATAACTGTTGTCATTTTTATAAAACTGCTTCAGATGCTGAAAAAATATTTAGCTTTTCTTCTTCTAATTACGTGACAGGCTATTGTTAGTTTTATTTATGTTAATACTTTCTTTCTGTATTTTTGTAAACTAAGGTGGTATAATTTAGTTCCTGCTTTTCAGTTAAACCGTAAATTATGCAGAGATGTGTTATGCTGATGAATAGATACAAGACTCAAAAGAATTACTAATAACTATTTTATTCACATAGTTTACATAGAGTATTAAATATTATTATTGTGGAGTTTTCACTGTCTACCTACCTAATATTTACTATACTGAAAAACACTAAATGATGTTATTTCAAAATTCATTTTAAGAAAATTTGAACATCCCTTTTTAACACAGAAATCTATATTTGATTATTTTAATGAAATCTATCTCTTTCAAATTTCTCATTCATACACTGAATTGAATTCTAGTTTCTTTGTATTGTTTTTCTGTGTTCTCTTGTATCTCATGAGATTCTTCAGTATCATTATCTTAAATTCTTTTTGGGGGGATTTCATACTTATTTTTTTTCCATTGGAATCTGCTGCTGGAGAATTATTTGCTCCCTTGGAGGTGTTATATTTCCTTGCTTTTTCATGTTTCTTGTGTCCTTACATTGATATCTGTGCATCTGGTGTAACAGTTGCTTCTTCCAATTTTTTGGATTTGCTTTCATAGGGGAGTACTTTTTCCTGAAGTTGTATCTGTGGTGTTGGTCTGGCAGGGTACTTTGGCTTTGATTCCAGGTGTGTGTAGTGGTGCGGTCTCTGTATGATTTCTTCAGCCTTTCCCTGCATTAGGGAGCCCCTCCAGGTTCCCAGTTGATCCCAGCAGAGCAGGCTGCTTCCTTCTCTCTCGTTGCTTGCTGTAGGTGTTTGCTGACACTTCTTTATTAAATTCCAGTGTTCTCCCTTAGATCATCTATTAGAAGTGTGATTAATATCGACTCACTATTTTGGTTCTTCTTTGTGGTGGAGGTGAGTACCAGGTGCCTCTAGTCAGCCATCTTGAAGCTCTTTTCTCCCTTTCATATTTTAATAGAATGAAAGATGGTTGTAAGGTCTACACATTGCTGCGATGGCTCTATGGTTTTTATTCATGTTCAATGCTTTATGTTTTTATTCATTTTCAATTACGTGCCTTATTACATACTGACAAATTTGAAACACTTTGCTCTTCAGTGACAATTTTCAGACTAATAAGAATTCTGATAATAAATAGAGTATAATCTGTGCAATTTTATTATGTCTTTGCAGTTTATCACTGATTTTTTTCATAATATAAAATTAATGTCTGTCTTTTATTTTAGGAATGGTTTCTATACGCTTTCAGGCCTAATTCTGTTAACCAAGAATGAACACTGTCAATAGAAAGTATCCAAGTTTTTATCCAACATACGGCCTTTGAACAATGGAGGCATGGAGCACAGCAGAACTAATGCTAACCTAAGAAAACAACATCTTCATTTTCTCCTTCTTCATATAGTTTCCACACCAACTCTAGGACAGTTTAAGAAATAAACATCTCTTCAACTTCTAAATAGCGGCAATTGAAAAGGGTGGACTCATCTATAACGACATAGATAGAGGTCATCTATAAGAAGAGCTATTATAAATGTTCATTTTATGGCAAATACTCTGTCATTAAAAAATAGTCGAAAAATGTTAGAGTAGTTCTTGTCAACTTCTGGCTTAGATAAAGAACAATGTCTAGAAGGCTGAAGGTGTGAAGAAGGAAGTAGAGAACCTGGTTAGTTTTTCCTGATCTGCTTATTAATTGTGACAAGGTGCTCCTGGGAAGAAGCTGAGTCATCGAGATGAGATCAAGAACAGGACTCTAAAATTTAGCGAAAAGAAAGTTATTCACTACCCTGTGTATCTCATTTTATTTGATCCGAATCAAGTAATTATGCCTCCTTTTTACACCATGCATACACAGATCTCAAGTCAAATAAACATTTAAATTAGTTCTATTCTAGAGAGCTTTGAGCCATTTCCAACTCACAGATTACATTCTTTCACACGAGGAAACTTAGTTTTTCAAATTGAGTTTCATCGAATATGTGTCAGTAAGATCCTTTTTGACTGCAGAACTGAATTAATCTATTGTTTATTGAAAGAAAAAAACTATAGTGCATTATGTTACATGTCTTTATGATCACAATAGCATAGTGTCTCTAGAATAACATAGAGTCAATAGCGCAACAGTTAACAAAGCATATTCTTATTGTACAGCTCAGACAAAATAATTTATACAACATTCTCATAATCTTAGCATTTATGTGTTATTTGTAATCTCCGTCTTGAGCCAGTAATTCATATGGATGATGATTGGATCCTCCCACACATGAAAAACCAAGTACAAAGATGTTCAACACATAATTATTTACAATAGGAAAAATTTAGAACTATCCACAAATTACAACAGTGAGCTTACTAGGTAAAATATGCTCTATGAAATCAATAAATTACTGGGTAACAATTTAATTATAAAAATTACTATTTTAGGCCAGTCACAGTGGCTGATACCATAATCCCAACACTTTGGGAGGCTGAGGTGGGTGGATCACTAAGGTCAGGAGTTCAAGGCCAGTCTGGCCAACATGGTAAAACCCCGCCTCTACTAAAAATATAAAATTAGCCGGGGCGTGGTGGCATCACCTGTGGTCCCAACTACTCAGGAGGCTGAGGTACAAGAATTGCTTGAACCTGGGAGGCAGAGGCTGCAGTGAGCCAAGACTGTGCCACTGCACTCCAGCCTGGGTGACAGAGTGAGCCTCTGTCTCAAAAAAAATTTACTATTTTAAAATTTGGTAAGATCGGGAATACTTGTGTTATAAAGTTTCAATTTTAAATTCAAAATTATGATAAAGACATGTATAAGAATGTTCACAGAATTGCCCACAGTAGTAAAATTTGAAAAGGTTCAATGTTTATCAGAAAAGAATGGATATATAAACTTGTTTTCCTTTTCATTATATGCTAATGTTTCTGTAATGAATATTCATTATAGAACCCTAATAACAGAGGCCTTATCCCTGAGGGACTGAGCTTAAGATATGACAATCGAATAGGACATTCCAAGCTAGGTATGCCAAGAACCAAATGAGTGAGGGGAAACAGTCACATTATAGACTCCAGAAGGATGCTCAAACAACTCCCTGACAGGAGCAGCTCGGAATGTTCACAAAGATGGTTCTTGGCGAAAGAGTCTATAATCTAACTAAAACAGAGAAGCAGGCTTAGATTTCAGGCAGACAAAGTGATGTGAAGAAATGGCCTAAAGTCTACCTATTGTACTCTTAAAACAGTGAGCAAACCATTTGGTTATCAAAATAGTTTTGTAGTGGCAATAGGAAGTGACAGATTGTAGTGAATCTTAATTCTTGAACAGAGAGTTTGCATTTTGCCTTGTGGCATGGGAGCCATGGAAGATTATTGAGCCAACTGATAAAGAAGTTTAGAAAGGTGAAACTGCTGTATAGTGTTTTCTTAGGTTGAGCTTCTCTAAAAGCAAATGTTGAGACTACAACTTGAGTTTATTTGGTGGAACTCTCAGGACACAATCGATAGAGAGAGGAAGTGGGACAGGAAGGGAGAAATGCATTAAAGGTGCATTAGTGAGTGAGCGATCATCGTGAGCAACTTGGGTTCAGCATCACTGGGTAGCCTGTGAGAAACCATGAACACATCTCATAATTACATTACAAATGCTGCAGCCTATCCATGCCCAGGATGATCAGGCTGGGTCATTTTCCATCCACTTCTACCCCTTATTGATTGGAGGTTGGCCCTGAGAGTGTTAATTTCCTGGAATTTTTACATTGTCCTGTCTATGGTCAAACAAGCTCCTGGGATGCTACAGAAATCCCTTAGGCAGAGATGGAGAGAACCACAGGCACTTGAGCACACCTTAAACAGTCTACTGCATGTAAAGATGAATTCAAGAAGACCAAGTAGAAATGAAACAAGACACCACCAATAGATGCATTGGAAAAGAATGAAATTGGTAGAAGAGAACACATTTAACAGGACATTAAGCACTGGGAAATCTATATCAAAACCCTCTTTAAAATAACTGTGTTCTGTGCCTTATAGTTTCATTTTTAACATCTAGTCTTAGAAAATAAACTATATGTAAGGATTGTGCAAAGATATGCTTGTGAAAGGACTATTTACACTGCTGAATTTAGAGGCAATTTCTGACCAAAGAGTTTGATGAGGAGGATGATGATGATGTTGATGATAGTGGTGATGATGATGATAATGGTGGGGAGGGTGGTAGACAATGACGATAATATAAAATAGTAATACAAATAGTTAACCTTTGTTTATTGAATACTAAGAAGACACCTGGCATGACTCTATGTGTTCCATAACTATTATCTCATTTGTTTTTCATAATAATCCTATGGTATTAGTTGTCCTATTTTACAAGTGATAGAAAGATTAAGTACCTTCTCCAAAATATTACATATTTTGTAATATTTGAAAGAGGCAGAGCCAAGAATCAAACTCAGACATCCCAGCTCTAAAATACAGAATATTGTAAATCAATGGAAAATGAGATTTACAAAGAATTTGTGGTCATAGAAGAAGTGCTTATAATGCAACATTAAGTTGGACTACAGCATATAAAATTGCATATACATAGATATGAATTTAGGCTGAATTTAGAATACTAGCAATATTTTGAGCTGAGCCTATATAGATTTCTCTCTAACTACAAGTACATAAGTACATAGAAATGCTAACTAATAGGCAACACACAAAAGTTTAGTAGAAAGAAAAATTCTTGAGTGCCAGAAGAGAAAATGAAGTTTAGAGTAGATTGCTACTATTACAAGTCAATGCTGCAGGAATACAGTTGAAATTGCTTCAAGATTTAGGACCTATAAACTAGAGAATGCAGCTTTAATACTCCATAAGGAATTTTTTAAAAATCTACTAGATCCAGAAAGATTTAGGCTTTATCCAGGTAGAAAAATAAAAAGCTATCTATGAGGAGAAATCAAAAGCACAAGCCTGTAATCAACATGGATGTGAATTCAAAATTTTACCAACATTTATCCAGTCAACAAACGTTAGTAATGTAAAATAAAACAATTATAATAACTGTAACTTGAATTTTGTGTGATTAAAGTTAGGTGAACCTAAAATATGAAACAATAGTATCATGGAAATGAAACTGTAAGGAAGAAGTTTCGGTCAAAGTATGCTAACAGTATGGCATGGAGAGGATAGTTATGCTGACGGGTTTATTCGGTAAAGTATGCATGTTAAGAATCCAAGGGTAGCTGCTGAAAGAAAGGAAGAAAGAAAGAAGGAAGGAAGGAAGGAAAGAAAGAGAAAGAAAAGGAAGGAAGGAGGGAAGGAAGGAAGGAAGGAAAGAAGGAAGGAAGGAAGGAAGGAAGGAAGGAAGGAAGGAAGGAAGGAAGGAAGGAAGGAAGGAAGGAAGGAGGGAAGGAAGGAAGGGAGAGAGAAAGAAAGAAAGAGAGAAAGAAAGAAAGAAAGAAAGAGAAAGAAAGAAAGAAAGAAAGAAAGAAAGAAAGAAAGAAAGAAAGAAAGAAAGAAAGAAAGAAAGAAAGAAAGGAAAGAAAGAAAGAAAGAGAGAAAGAGAAAAAATGCTGGTGGGGCTGGGGGGTGGTAAAAAGTCAATACATTTAATAAAGGGCAACAGAGGAGAAATAAGAAAGAATATTATAATCAAAACTCACAAAACAAGATGATAGAACCACCATCCAAATATATTAGCTATCCTAACAAATGTAAAACAATAACATTTTTAATTTTATCAGGTAGATTATAAAAATCTGTCCATATGTTCTTCGTAAGAGACACACCTAAAACCAGGCAAATAATAATCAAAATGAACTGCTATGCCAATGTTAGTATCAGACAAATTAGTCTTTAAGGCACATGCAATTTAGGGAAAACGAAGGTCATTAAATTACATAAAAAGAACCATTAGGAAGGTATAATATTGCTAAACCTACATGAACTTAGAAAGATAGTCTCATCATACATAAGAAAAAAACTATTATTAAGAATTTGAAACATACAATCATAGTGGGAGATTTTAACTTACTACTTTCAGAAATGAAACTGAACAGAAAAAAATGTTTTTAAAAGTTTGCATATTTGAATGACTACTTTATCATTATAGAGGATAATGCCAAGATCAACAAAACTTCTGGAAATATCATACATTTCTTGACGAGGAATCATATAGCTCAATGGTTTACTCTGTCAGAAAAAAGAATCAATTGCAGTACATGTTATGTAGTCACTACTTTCTTATGTTTTCTGAAAATATTTGGTAGTCCCAAGCTTAGCTAACGGTTCGTGGTATGGTGATCAGATAACTCTATATAGACTGGAAGTTGCCTCAAGGGGATATTTCATTAATTTTGATGTAACATATTAAAAATAAGGATAAAGTAATAAAATTTTTGTGACTCAATCTAATGCTATCAAATGTATTATTAAAATTCCTTCCTTTAAAGCAGGGAACAAAACAGCATTATAGATGACTATTTTGTTGAGTATGTGTGTGTGTGTATGTATGTACACATTTTAAAAACATAAACTATCTTTTTTTTTGAGACAGAGTCTCACTCTGTCGCCCAAGCTGGAGTATAGTAGTGCAATCTCGGCTCACTGCAACCTTCGCCTGCTGGACTCAAATGATTCTCCTGCCTCAGCTTCCTGAGCACCTGGGATTACAGGCACACACTACCACGCCCGGTTAATTTTTGTATTTTTAGTAGAGACGGGGTTTCACCATGTTGGCCAAGCTGGTCTTGAACTCCTGATCTCAGGTGATCCACCTACCTCGGCCTCCAAAGGTGCTGGGATTACAGGAGTGAGCCACCGTGCCTG
The DNA here is from genome assembly GCF_047675955.1 of Chlorocebus sabaeus. NCBI lineage: Eukaryota > Metazoa > Chordata > Mammalia > Primates > Cercopithecidae > Chlorocebus > Chlorocebus sabaeus. The sequence continues at coordinate 43,184,727 of NC_132913.1, forward strand.
GCAAAAAAATATATATTTTTTAAAGTATGCTGATGTATATAGCAGTAAATCTAGCAGTATTTATATGCATTTTATACATGTACCAATTATCCCTAGATGAACACACAAAATGCTGGCAGGAGTGATTGCTTCTGAGGTGGGATACTTAGTGGCTGCGAAACAGGCAAGAGGAAAGTTAATGTGCATGGCACACTTTCTGTTCATTTGGAGCCACATGCATGTTTAACTTACTCAAATAATTAAAATTTACAATCAAAATGCCCTTGTTAAATGAAATTTTAGTGACGGTAAATAATTTGTGCAGCTTAATATTTTTGTCTGAAAAATTAATAATAGCAATAATACTATTGCATATACAAATAGGATGCCAATGATGTAAAAATTATGCATAGAAAGAACAAATTTGTGCAAATATACTAACAGTAGAATACTCCTGGTGATAAAATATGGAATTTTGTGACTTTTGAATTTTATGTGAATCTGTATGTGTTTCACATTGAATATGTAATTTATTAAAAATCAAGGAAAAATACTCTTTAAAGGGAATACTATTATAACCATGAGCTTAGATATTAACAGTAGAATTGGAAAAGACATTATGAAAAGGTTTTTTCAACTGTTTGGATATTGACAGACAAATTTTAAAAAGGATAATTCTGAAGTTTGGCTTGACCAAATGGCAGTTATTAACAGGAACAGGGAAATTAAGAGGAAAGGAAAAAGACATTTGAGTTGAAAGTGATGGCAAGACACAAAGTAGAAATGTCCAGCAATTTTTTAGGAGTGTTAAGAATAAATTTTTAAACAGAATCACCAGGAGAGTTAATGAGCTATTGTTTGGATTTTAAGGCCTTTTATTAACTGGCCCTACTTTACTTCTACAAGCTTAAATCCAGGACAGCAATAATAAATCAACAGTAAAAATTCAGAAATAAATGATTGGCAAGTTACAAACTGATTTATTACATATTATGTCATTCACATTATGAAGAAGAAAAAACTGTTATATGATCTACTTTACCAATGAAGAAATCCAAGTTCAGTGAAGTCATTGAGTACTTTGTCCTGGGGTCTAGAATTCAGGTCTCCAACTCTCCGTACAGAATTTTGAGTGAAGTTTGTATTAACTCAGGCCAGGTGTATGCAAATAATATTAGATACTTTCTAAACAATATCTAGATGTGAGCATATTTTAAATCTGAACCTCTGTAAATAATTATTTGTATTCTTAGATTAGTTTTCTATTTTACTAATTCCATCATTAATTTCTCTCTTTCCTATTTCAAAATGTAAATTTAAATGTTATATAATTTTTTATTCTGTTAGCTAATTCGGTTATTCTGAAAATGGTTTACAAACTATAGAAAAACACTATGGGGCATTATGAAGGGAAAAGTCTTATAATTTTTATGCTTTATTACCTCATATATTATTGCCATGAGCATAGTGTCAACATTCTTGAAATAGAATTATTAACTTTCATTGGAGCCTACTTCACAATATCATAACTGAATCGACGTGGAGGGGTAAGTACATAATTTTGCGCAACCTCTGCCTCCCAGGTTCAAGCAATTCTCCTGCCTTAGCCTCCCGAGTAACTGGGATTACAGATGCCCACTACCAGACCTGGCTAAATTTTTTTGTACTTTTAGTAGAGACGGGATTTTGCCATGTTAGCTAGGGTGGTCTCGAACTCCTGACCTCAGGTGATCTACCTGCCACAGCTCCCCAAAGTGCTGGGATTACAGGCGTGAGCCACTGCCTGGGCCTTTTCATTCATTTCTGAGCTTAGTATTGAAGAATCCTGATTCCTGTTTATAATACTGCTGAATGCAAACAAAATGAATGCCAATCACCATTATTTCCAGAAAAAATAAAGATAAAAGTCCATTTTATAAGTAGCGACACAGTCTCTCAGCATGTCAATGAACAGGATATCTTGTTATCAGCTCTTCTTATATATACAGATCAGTTAAGGTGGCAATGTTTGAAATCATCGGATGATTTTGATCATATTATTGCCATAGTGGTCTCTGAAGATTCCTTGATTATAGATGATGAAAAGGCATTTAAGTACATAAAATAAACACCCATTTGTGGAGTCCATTGGCTACCATTGACGGATATGACTTCTTTCAATTTTAAATAATAATCCTCTATCTTTAGAGGGAAGCAGCATTTGGTCTGCCTTCTCAAATTAATTTTTGTTACTAGAAATGAATATTTATGATTTTTGAACTCACAGACTAGCTAAGGAAGAATTTGTTGACACTGACAGCTAGATTTTGAAAAGAGGTTTCCACTAGGCCTCTAACCAAGGATATAGAAACTGTGAGCACTTTTATAGTCATAACTCATTTTATTTTTTATAATACATTTTTTACAACTTAAAGATGTGACAACCTTACATGGAGCAAGTCTATTGAGGCTACTTTTCCAACAACATGTACTCATTTTGTGTCTCTGTGTCACATTTTGGCAATTCTCCCAGTATTTCAACCTTTTTCATATCATATCTGTTATGGTGATCTGTGATCAGTGATCTTTGGTGTACTATTGTAATTGTTTTGGGGTGCCATGAACCACATCCATATAAGACAGCAAACTTAATAAAAGTTGTGTGTATTCTGATGGCTTCACCAATGGCCAATCTCCAGTCTCTCCCCCTTCAGGCCTCTCTATTCCCTGAGACACAACAATATTAAAATTAAGCCAATTAGTAACCCTACAATGACCTCTAAGCGTTCAGGTGAAAGGAAGAGTCCTATGTCTCTCACTTTAAATCAAAAACTAGAAATGATAGAGCTTAGTAAAGAAGGCATGTCAAAAGTCAAGATAGTCTGAAAGCTAAGCCTCTTACACTGAACAGTTAGACAAGTTGTGAGTGCAAAGGAAAAGTTCTTGAAAGAAATTAAAAGTACTACTGCAGAGAATTTGTGAATGTTAAGCATGCAGAACAGTCTATTGCTGATATGGAGAAAATTTGAGTGGTCTGGATAGAAGATCAAACAAGCCACAGCATTCTCTTAAGCCAAAGTTTAATCCAGAGAAAGGCTTTAACTGTCTCCAACTCCATGAAGGCTTTGAGAAGTAAGGAAGCTGCAGAGGAAAAGTTTGAAGCTAGCAGAGATTGGTTCATAAGATTAAAAAATATAAGCCATCTTTATAACATAAAAGTACAAGGTGAAACAGCAAGTGTTGTAGAAGCTGCAACAAGTTATCCAGAAGATCTCATAAAATTTCAATGTAAACAAAACAGCTTTATATTGGAAGATGCCATCTAGGACTTTCATAGCTAGAGAGGAGAAGTCAGGTCCTGGCTTCAAAGCTCCAAAGAACAGTCTGATTCTTTTGTTGCAGGCTAATGTAGCTAGTGACTTTAAGTTGAAACCAATGCTCATTTACTATTCTGAAAATCCTAGGCCCTTAAGAATTTGTGCTAAATTTGTTCTAAATCTACTCTGTCTGTGCTCTATAAATGAAATAACAAAGCTTAGATTTGGATGACAACACATGTTTGCAACATGTTTTAGTGAACATTTGAAGCCCCCTGTTGAGACCTACTGCACAGAAAATAAAAATAAAAAGATTCCGTTAATGTTACTGCTCACTGACAATGCATTGGTCACCCAAGAGCTCTGTTTAAAGTATATAAGGAGATTAATATTGTTTTCATGCCTGCTAACACAATGTCCATTTGGCAGCCCATAGATCAAGTAATTTCAAATTTTAAGTCTTATTATGTAAGACATACACTTTGTAAAGCTACAGTTACCATAGATAATCATTCCCCTGATAGATCTCAAGAAAGTGAATTGAAAACCTTCTGGAAAAGATTTGCCATTCTAGATATCATTAAGGATATTCACGATTCATGGGAGGAGGTCAAAATATTAACATGAGCAGGAGTTGGAAAGATGTTAATTCCAACCCTCGTGGATGACTTTGTGAGGTTCAAGAATGCAGTGGGGAAAGTAACTGCAGATGTGGTGCAACAATCAAGAGAAATTGATTAGAAGTGAAACCTGAAGATGTAACTGAATTGCTACACTCTCATGATTAAACATGAGCAGATAAGGAGTTACTTCTTGGATGAGCAAAGAAAGTGGTTTCTTCAGATGGAATCTACTGTTAAGGAAGAGGCTTTGAACATTGTTGAGATGACAAGAAAGGATTATATTATGTAAACCTTGTTGATAAAGCAGCAGCAGGGTTTGAGAGGATCAACTCCAATTTTGAAAGAAGTTCTACTGTGAGTAAAATGCCGTCAAGCAGCATCACTTGCACAGAGAAATCTTCCTTGAAAGGAAGGGTCAATGAATGCAGCAAACTTCATTGTCTCATTTTAACAAATTGTCATAGTCACCCTAACCTTCAGCAACCACCACCATGATCAGTCAGTTTCCATCAACATGGAGGCAAGACCCTCTACCAGCAAAACCAGGACAACTCGCTGAAGGTTCAGAAGATCACAGCATTTTTAGCAATAAAGTATTTTTATAATTAAGGTCTGTACATTAATTGCACACTTAATAGACTGTAGTACAGTATAAACATAACTTTTATATGCACTGGAAAACAACAAAAAAATGTGTGTGGCTTACTTGACTGCAATATTTGCATTATCAGGATGGTCTGGAACCAAATCCATAATGCCTGTACTTCAAAAATGGGGTCAGATGGCTAATGGGGCTGGCAAATGGTAATCTGCTGGCATAACTACCTAACTCCAGCGCAGTTATTTGTATTTGTGATTTGAGGTCCAAAATAATGAGACCACAACAGGGACTGAGGAAGTGGGATACTCTTTCTAGATTTGACTCCATATCTCTTCTTCTGTCAATTAAACAGTCCCCCAGACAGGATGCTGATTTTATTCTGGCAATAAGTATTGGGCAAGATGTTCAACATGCTGATAAATTATGCCGTAAATAAATTATTGAAGTGCATTATTAATTAAGGCATAATGAAATAGTTAGGTGGCCTTTTCATTTGACAGCTAGGAGTTAAAATTCGAGAGAGCTGTTTATTATATAGCACAAATAGCATTAAGATCCCAAAGTAGAGTACGGGAAAGGTACATGTCTATAGGCACTAAATGCTCATATTTCTGGTGACTCTCATGCGATTACAATGCACTAGCTACCAAGTCATTTTTGATAGTATTCTCTTAGCTTTTAATTTCTCACGCGGGGAAAAGATAATAAAGTGCAGTCTGTACAGAGTCTATCTACACTAGAATGATACAACAAAACCATAGCAGTGATATATGTAAAAGTCACACTTTGTTTAAATGATTATTGTTTATTTTATGCTGCCATCCGAAGAAATTGTCTAAAAATGGGGATTGATTCACATACTCTCAAACTATTTTATGAACATATTAAGAGAGACTACATGCCATGATTGTGTCTATACTTATATCCCTGTGCATGGAACTTCTATATCTATATCCATTTAAAAATGTGTGTATCCATGATTCTGTGTGTATATACACAATGGAGAATGCTATTTAGATCTCTAAATGATTTTTCCCTGCCCTTAATCTGTATTTAATCAGGAAACCATTCTGTAATGAGAAAACTGTTCATTTTAGTCTTTTATGTTTGCGATCCCAAGGTTCCTCCTTAGTGATTACATTTAGTAACTCCCTTTCGCTGTCTGAAAGCACAGGCAGTTTTTCCATAATAAAAACTGGATTAGCATGTATCAGGAAGAGACACCACCAGCTGTCACTTTGAAATCAGACCACTCGGCCCTATTTGAGATGACAATGGATAAACTGATAAATGACAGGCAGTTTTCCTATATTTATCTAGTAAGTGGTTAATATAGGCTAACACTGTCTGTAATAAAGCTATAAACAGGGTCAAAGAAGAAAAAAGCTTCATTTGAATAGGATATACATTATTAAAAGAGAAAAATCCACTATAGCACACTGTATTATTTATTTCATTCAGTTGAGCTATTATAATTGTCACTAATAGTTTCACTTCTCCTTCCTTATTTATTTTGCTGCCTTCTCACTTGATAATGTTACAATTATGTTACTTCTGCTGTACAAATTCTGAATATGTTTAAAGACAAAATTCAAAATGATTGAAACTTTTTCTTCTAATAATTTCTGCAAATCATAGCATTTCAGAGAATTCTCTGTAACTGAATTTAGTGAAATAATTTTATTTATCACTATATTTAGCAAGTAGTATGATTCAGGCAGATCTCAAATATTGCCACATTGTTAAACTAATCCAAACTACAGATGAACTAAAATAAAGGATGTATGAGCAACATGTATCAATAATAGTTTAGAGGACACTTATATTGATAGTGGGCTATCAGTAATCATTAGGAAATTAAGAGATTGTGATACTCTGATATTTGTCACTTATAGTAATGGCCTTGGGGGTTTAAACGATGACTGCTAGATTTAGGGCCTTTTAGTTAAATAATTTGTTTTTAAGTTGTTGTTCTTTAATTACTTAAATTATAAAAATAATTATTATCTTTTCAGATGTTGAAAATATATACATCAAGAAAAAGTTAATAATCCTCTCCATTACCCCCTTTATTTTTGAGCTAATCAATATTATCAGATTGGTATCTGCCTTTACCTGACTTCCTTCATGTTATATTATACCCATGTTAGAGATGATGAAACCAGCACAGATAGATTAAGTAACTTGCAAAAGATACGGACCAACCAAGTAATATAGCCAGGATTTAAACAGAGGCAGTCCACTTCCAACACCTACATCAAAACCATTATACTGAAAGGCTGCTTCTGTTAGATTTTATGACCAAATAAGTGACTGAATGATTTAGGTGACATAAAAGTTATGTTGACCCCCATGTTTCATTTTAGGTGGGTATAATCATTAACAGATATTGGGTATGAAGGGGATGGAGACTTGGAGTAGGAGTTACATGAATTCTTTTTAATTACTTGAGTTGTATTTTAAAGGACATTTGTGCTTTAAATGCTTATAAAACTTCCAAATTGCATATGTTCAGCTGGCACAATAGCAAACCAGAAATGTCTGGACTGGATACACGGAACTGAGAGCAGCAGCACACAAATAGTGCGTAAAGCCATGTATGATAAAGGAAGAGACACCAGTCGCTTGATGATGTCACGTAAGATGCAAAGTAGAGAAAACTAGAAAGAAAAGACTGAAAAGAAGTAGCCAGAGTAGCTTGTTTGCTGAGGCCAAACAAGAAAAAGAGAAATCACAGAAGCCAAGGATGTTGAGAGTTCTTAAAAGAAAAGAGTAGTCAAAAATGCCCATCACTTCAGAGAGGCAAATTAAAGGAAAGCTAAAAGGAGGATATTGGATGTGGCAATTAGAAAATCATTCTACATTTTTTTTTTTTTTTTTTTTTTTTTTTTTTTTTGCCGGATTAGTGAAGTGGTAAATAGAAATCATGAAGGTAGAAGGCATTTTCATAAGTTAGCTAATAAAGGACAGAGGTTGATAGGCCAAGGGATTTCAGGGTCACTGTCATTTTATTTGTATTATTTTACATGGTTTTGTTTTACTTTAAGTAGAAAAAGTAGTTGAGTATATTTAAAAACTGCAGAAAAAGAATCAAGGTGAGGGTACGGAGATTGCAGGGGATAAAATCTGACCTGTTAACCATTGTATATACCCATAGCATCTTCCACGGAATCTGATATCAAGTGGATGATTTTTCCTCCTTCTAAGAAATTCACTTTCTGGAACTTTTATTTACTGGTGGATATGTTTTCCTCTGGGAAAAAAAAAAAAAAATATATATATATATATATATATATATATACACACACACCTGGGAATTTGAGAAAGGATTAGACAGTCACTAACCACACATGTTCTGGTTACTATCGTCACCTCTTACCTTCCTTTTTCTGATAATAGAATGTCTGGTTCCTACAATTTTTTTTTTTATTATTATTATACTTTAAGTTCTAGGGTACATGGGCATAACGTGCAGGTTTGTTACATATGTATACTTGTGCCATGTTGCTGTGCTGCACCCATCAACTCGTCAGCACCCATCAACTCGTCATTTACATCAGGTATAACTCCCAATGCAATCCCTCCCCCCTCCGCCCTCCCCATGATAGGCCCCGGTGTGTGATGTTCCCCTTCCCAAGTCCAAGTGATCTCATTGTTCAGTTCCCACCTATGAGTGAGAACATGCGGTGTTTGGTTTTCTGTTCTTGTGATAGTTTGCTAAGAATGATGGTTTCCAGTTGCATCCATGTCCCTACAAAGGACACAAACTCATCCTTTTTTATGGCTGCATAGTATTCCATGGTGTGTATGTGCCACATTTTCTTAATCCAGTCTGTCACTGATGGACATTTGGGTTGATTCCAAGTCTTTGCTATTGTGAATAGTGCCACAATAAACATACGTGTGCATGTGTCTTTATAGCAGCATGATTTATAATCCTTTGGGTAGATACCCAGTAATGGGATGGCTGGGTCATATGGTACATCTAGTTCTAGATCCTTGAGGAATCGCCATACTGTTTTCCATAATGGTTGAACTAGTTTACAATCCCACCAACAGTGTAAAAGTGTTCCTATTTCTCCACATCCTCTCCAGCACCTGTTGTTTCCTGACTTTTTAATGATTGCCATTCTAACTGGTGTGAGATGGTATCTCATTGTGGTTTTGATTTGCATTTCTCTGATGGCCAGTGATGATTTTTTTAAACCCAGTCCTAATGGCTCCCTTCAGGGCCCTTGGACACTGTCATGCCATTTGGATGCAGAAACCCAGGCCTCAACACTCCCCTTTCTTCACCTTGGGATATATATGTGATGTTTCCTCAGTTAAAAGATAGGTGATTCAGGGGTCTGTCAGCACACGTGTTCCATTAAACAAACATTGCCCCCAAACTCACCCAGTCTCTGCCCTTTGCAGACACTGGGAAGGGCTGGTGACGCTGTCATCTGTCACTGTGCCCTAGCTACCTGTGACCGAATGTTCCTATAGACTCTCTTAACCTCCAAATTCTAAGAAACTAAAGTATTAAAGTACTTTTACACTCCAGTTTATTTTTCCTAGTACCAGAGTTTATACCCTGCATGCTTGCTGGGGTAGTACACCCACATACAAACACACACACACACACACACACACTCATCATGTGTAGCTATATGTAACAAAATATTATATATATTATAGCAGATAATATGATTTTCTAAAATTACTATCATGCAGAAATGTAAGGATTGGCCAGTTGAACACTAAATGACCTAATTTGTTAATAATGCTATTATACCCTTAACTTCCAAATTTAAAGTTTTAACCTTTAAATCTCGAGAGTTATATTAAAGGTTTTTGGACATAAGATATTTTTAGAAGGGAGGGGTTTCAATGATTAAAATCACGTATACCAAAATTACTGTGCTATTTTAGTAAGAAAATAACTGAAAGAACTGTCTAAACTCTCACTTCTATGCTTATTGTGAATTTATGTTTTTAATTAAGCACTTAATTAAATACTTAATTGTAGGTCTTTTTGGAATCTCAACCCCTTTCACATATGAATGTCTATTTTAAGAGATCAATAAACAATTTTCCAATATCATGCTTTGTTATTTCGTATTCTATTCATATGTGCTAGTTGGCCAGTTTCTTTTTGGTTACCTTAATGTCTTTCTTTTTTTAAGATTACATATATAATCTTAGTCATTTTGCCATTATTTATAAAACCCAAAAATAACATGAATAAGGTCTTTTCCCTTTGCCATTGTTTTACTCAAATAAGATTAAACTTAAGTTTCTAAATGTGAGAAGCCTTAACTAGAATAGTGTCGCAAAGAGAAACAAAGGTTATTTTTTCCCCTTAAAATCTGCGTATAATTATCATAGTTCTGTACTTGATTTGATGTTTCATTAATTCATCTATTAAGATTTGATTTAGAACTATTATGACTGATGTGGATAATATACCAGACCCCTGTCCCATAACACTAACATACGTAAGTTTAAAATAATTATTTTTTATTATTCTGTTGCCAGGTAATTAAAAGCATATAAAAGCACCCACAAAATTATCAGATACCTGAAAAACTCTCTTTTTGATTACTCATTGGTCATTCGCCTTTATTGTTCCTTATGCAAAGAACCTGATTTTGTTTGGGTATGGGGCAGTCATATGCTTAAGATGAGAAGGGGCACTCTCAGCTCTCATCTCAAAGTTCACTAGTCCCAGTGGTTGAGTTTTGATTAGTGTGAATCAGTTATCAGGAATCTTGTCTCCTTGACCATGGTTGTTCAAGAACAGGCATGCAATGGAATTCTGATTGATGGACTGTAGAAAAAGATAATACTTGATAAATCTCTTATAAAGAGACATCAGAAGAAACATTTTCCCATCTAGTTCTTGAAATTGTATGTGTGAGAAAACATGATACTTGGAGCTTTGCCATTTTATGACTATGACAAAATAAATTTGAGGTCAAAGCCAGTATAATGAGGATGTCAGAACTGAGTTGTGAATAATGCCTAGATTCTTGATCATTTCACATAATACTAAATTAATGAATCTTCAGATCTTCCTACATCTTTGTTCCTTTTTCACTAAATAAAGTCAGTTTAAGAAGGTCATATAATACAAGGTCAATACAAACAACTAAGAGTATTCCTATATAATGACAACATAAAACTGGATTTCTTTAATGTCATTAGATAAAACATTGAGGATAAAATTAATAAGATATGTGCAATATTTATATCCTGAAAACTATAAAACTGCTGAAAGAAAAGAAAGAAGACCTAGAAAACCTGATTTAGAGATTCAATGTAGCCTCAATCAAAATCCAAGTAGGCCTTTGTAGAAATTGCAAGGTAATTCTAAAATGTATGTGAAATGCAATGACCCAAATTTTAATCTTTAAAATGAAGAACAAATCTGGAGAACTTACACTGTACTATTTCAAGAATTACAATAAAGCTATAGTAATCAAGACATTGTGATGTTGGCAAAGAATAGACATTCAAATGAATGGAATGGAAATAACTCAGAAATAAAAGTAATACATGTATCATAAACTGATTTTTGACAAAGGTGTCAGGGTAATTAAATGGAGGAAAACAGTCTTTTCTTTTTTTTTTTTTCTTTTTTTTTTTTAATTTATTTATTATTATTAAACTTCAAGTTGTAGGGTCCATGTGCACAACGTGCAGGTTTGCTACATATGTATACTTGTGCCATGTTGGTGTGCTGCACCCATCAACTCGTCATTTACATCAGGTATAACTCCCAATGCAATCCCTCCCCCCTCCCCCCTCCCCATGATAGGCCCCGGTGTGTGATGTTCCCCTTCTCGAGTCCAAGTGATCTCATTGTTCAGTTCCCACCTACGAGTGAGAACATGCGGTGTTTGGTTTTCTGTTCTTGTGATAGTTTGCTAAGAATGATGGTTTCCAGCTGCATCCATGTCCCTACAAAGGACACAAACTCATCCTTTTTTATGGCTGCATAGTATTCCATGGTGTATTTTTCAACAATGATTCGGGAACAGCTGGATATGTTTATACAGGAAAAAAAAAAAACAAAAAACTTGACCCTTACTATACAGCATTTGCAAAAATTAACTCAAAATCAGCCATAGATCTAAATGTAACAGTTAAACCTATAAAACTTCTAGGAAAAAAAAAAAAACAGGAGAAATTCATTGTGACTTTATGGTCATTAAAGATTTCTTTGATATTATTCCAAAACCTAGATTCATATAAGAAAAAAAGATACATTGTACTTCTCCCAAAATGAAAAACTCTGTTAAAAAAAAAAAAAGAAGAAGAAAGAAAAACTTTGAGAATATGTGAAGGATCATCTTCTTACAACTCAATAATTGGAAAACAATTAATCTCATTGAAAAGTTAAGCAAAAATGAGCAAAAGACTTGAGTAAATACTTTCTTGATGAATTGCAAACAAGCACGTAAAAAATGTCAACACCATTGTTTATTAGGAAAATGCAAATTCAGATAACAATGAGATACTACTACGTGCTCATTTATCTTAATCAATCCAACATGCTAAAACAAAATGCCGTAAACTGGGTAGTTTAAACAATATATATTTATTCCTCACAGTTCTAGAGGTTGAGAAGTCCCAGGTTAAGATGACAGCAGATTTGTTTCTTGGTGAGGGTCCTCTTCCTGGCTTACAAGTGGCCACCTCACTGTACCCTCATAATACAGAGAAAGAAAGCTCTGGAGTCTCTTCCTCTTCTTGTAAGAGATATTAATACATCATGGAGGCCCTACCCTCATGACGATATCTAAACGTAATTACCCCACTAAGGCCCTACCTGCCAATTCCATCATACTTGGAATTAGGGCTTCAACAAATGAATTTTGGGGTGAAAGAAACATTCAGTTCATAATATTACTTGAATGACTAAAATTAAAAAGTCTGACCATACCAAGTGTTACTGAGAATGTGATGCCACTGGAATTCTAATACACTGATTGTGAAAACGTAATGCAAAATCGTAACAGCCACTTTAGGAAAGAATTTGGCAACATCTTATACAGTTAAGCATACACTTACTCTAAGACCCAGTGATATCACTTCTAGGTATTTCCCTAACAGAAATGAAAGTATATATTCTCACAGAAGCATGAACTCCAATATTTATAAAGCTTTATTAACAACAGACAAAAACTGGAGTATTTATCAATTGGTGAGTAAATAAATAATTTGTTGAATATAATGAATGTAAGTCAGCAACAAAATAACTACTGATACACACAACAACATAGACACATTTCAAAGGTGTTATGTTAAATAAAAACAAGCCAGAAACAAAGACTACATGCTTTATGATTCTGTTTATATGAAATTCCGAGAAAGGCAAAGATGGACATCAGGTCAATTATTTCCAAGCGATGTTGGGGGAAATAGGGAGGAATTGACTACAAGAAGTACAAGGGACATTTTGGGGTGAGGGAAATATTCTATATTATGATTGTGGTTTAAATTTGCAGATACATATATTTTCAACACTTATTGAATTGTGATTTTATTTTATGTGAATTATATATCAATAAACCTGATAAAACTTAAATGTATTTTGCTTGTTCCTGCAGCCCTTTACTCCTTTAATTATTCTCTTCAACTAAAAAAAAAGAACACCTAGACTATGATCCTTTGATGCTGTGACCATTTTGAGGAATATAAACACTTTGCAAAATGTTTCAATTTTTTTTCACTAATTCTGACTCTCTGAAAAATAGTATATATTCCAGGAATTACATTTTTTTTAGGATAAAAGCACTGACATTGCAAGTACTATTTTGTTTCTTGAGGCAACAAATGCCACATGTTGTGGGAATTCAGACCAAAGAATTAGACGAGAGAATAATATATGGTCAGTATCATCTTATGCCCCCTGTTATTACCTAAACTAGAGTGCAAAATGTTGAACTAGCAATGATCTTGATCCTTTACATCACTTTCAATCTTTGAATAGATTAGCAAAGGTTACTAATAGTTTTTGAGTCTGTGTTTTCTCTCTCTCTTTCTCTCTAACAAACCACACAGTTTTTCATATATAAATTCCATTTTTACTTCTTACAATTAAGAAAGTTTGCAGTGTTTAAAAGTGAATTAACTACAGTCTTATTCTAAAATTCAAATTAAAATGCTTTTGAGATGTGGATATATTTAGTTAACTCTTTATTGCCACTTTTTTGGCAGACTATGAAAAAAAACAGTATTTGTACAGCATTTATAATTTTACTACAGCCAAGAAAAGTGAACAAATTTCTGACAAGAACTTCATCCTTATGCCTCAACAAAAGAGACTTAAATAAATCTCAGATCTTAATCTGAAATCTGAGATGATTAAACCAAGAAAATCACACTTGGTATATTAACTCCTTCTAGCTTTCTTCTACTTTTTCTACTGTCATTGTGTATTGTAATCATTTTCTTCACAAAATTTTCTTCTCATTTTTTAAATTATTCTTACCATGAGAAACTAAGTGTTCAGGAACAACAGAAAGGTTTGAGAGACACAGGTTATATTCTGATTCCCTTCATACCTCAGGCACTAACTTAAACAATTCTCTATTTAACTCGTTAATTTTCTTAAATATAAAAATATTAAAAATAACCATAACAGCTAATGTTCACATGGTAAGGACAGGTCTTTTAAATATGATAATCACCAACAGTCTATTTAAAAATACAACAATCTTCCTCTAAATTTGGGTGCATACAAGAATCTGTACGCAATTTTTTAAGTATGTTTTTGATTTCTTTGTTTTCTTGGCACACCTTATTTTTATAATAAACCAATCAATATTATCTGTTGTTTTAGAAGAAAAGAGGGCAAAATCCTCTCTTTGGACTGCTGACATTTTTTATTTGTGCATATCAACATTGTTTTTGGAAACTCTGCAAGTATCTCCAAAGTATTTTAATTTATTTAATTTAAAAGTAAAAATAAGTAAACTTTAGGAAGGTAATAAGTAGAAAACAAAATATTGGGAATTACTATATCTTTTCAGATACATAGAATTCTGTGTTGTAATTTCCAATATGCTTTTAAAATGAAAATGTATCAAACATTTAAACAAAAAGCAAAAATCTAGGAGAAAGTTTGTAGTTTATTTTCTTAAAAACTGGCAACTTTAAGCCTGTTTTTTTTTTTTTTTTTTTTTTTTTTCCTGTGCTCATGAGAAAAGAAATTCCATATTTTCTGGAACTGTTTTAAGATCATTTAGTAATAAGCTGCAAACACTTTTAGCTGGTGGAAAAGTTGGTCTCACAGTGCAAACAATACTTCTTGGTTTCAGAAGAGGGGGAGCTAAAGGCCAAAGGGTAAATTCCACTTGTAACAGGCTGCATATTTTTGTGGGCAGAGTCAATGCCAGAATGGTCAACAGCCTTTACACCACCAAGCTGGCTTGTTGCTAATGGGATCCACTTCCTTTAGATATGATAGAAAACTCATGTTGAAAAACTAAATGTATTGGTAAGTTGTGGCAAATTGACCCCTGCCTTATTTTCTTAAATTTGTGATTTATGTATCTTCCTCATAAAGATCTGCTTTGTGAGGTTTCGTCTTTGTTGTATTCAGAGTGTAGGAAGAGAAGGAGGGTGTGATGAAGAAAAAGCCTGTGAAAGAGTTTGTTTATAACATTTGTTCTTATTGTTTAGAAGAATTTTTAAGCCATTATGGAAAAGGCCAAAAATAAGGAGAAGGGATAATTATGAAGACAATATTTTTAAAAGTCTTTTTGAGAATAGGGGTAAAAAAAAAAAAAAAAAAAAAAAAAAAAAGCCAGTTATAAAGAATATCTCCCCAAATCCAAGTTTCCTGTCTAATTAGGTTCTGGCAGAAGTTACATTCTAAAGCGCTCTTCAAAACATTTGGGAATTTTAAAAATCCTCTCTACAGGGGACTATATTGGCAAGCACAAGCCCAACAGTGAGGAAAATGAAGGAATCGATAAGCCATCCCAAGTCAAAAGAGGATGCATTCTTGTACTGTACCTGCCCAAGGGAAACGTATTATGCATGTTAATTTAAAGAAATAAAACTTTATGAGAAAGCTTATATTGTATCAAGTATGGTAACATACATCTTGTTTTGATTCACAGCAATTTTCATACCAATTTTTAATTATTCTACTCAATAGATATTGATGACATTACCTATGAAGATATAATATTTAGGGTGGTAATCAAAAGTACACCTTTATTGTGAAACTGTGAACTCAAAGAACATTGGTGGAGATTATTTATGTTCTTTTATTTGTGCATGATTCCAAGCAATAACTGTTTCAAATGAAAGAAAAAGGTTAAAAAAAACTAGCCAATATTTAATAATACCTTGGAAACACATACCCACCACCCACAAATGTTCATCTAAACTATGACTTGGAAGTAGTTAGCTACCCATCAGAAATATTGAGGATCCTTAGTGGAAAATTTTATGAGTTAAGATAATTTGGGTTCAAGTGCCATCCTTGTTACTATTTTAGGTTCATGAATAAGAACTTTGTAACTCTGGAGTTTAGCCTTCCCATCAGTAAAATAAAGGCTTTCTGATTTGCAAGGTCTTCTCAAATTCTAGGAATAAGTAACTAGTAAGCACCAGTTGTAGACCACCGCTAATTTTCCTTATCTATTCTACATTAATTCTTCTCAGTTCCATTTAATTACACTTAATCTGAGTAGTAAATTTAACATTAAAGGATTAAAGAACAATAAATACTGATTTTTACTTTGTTCCATCTTTTAGATAATGCTTTAAAAAAATTCATAAGCATTAAAGTCACAGAATGTTGAGAAATTTCAGGCAACTTAGCTGGTCCAAGAGGGAAAGTCATTTCAGCAATTCATCATTTTGCTTCTTAAATCTGTCCACACTATTCCCCTTTCCCACCCAGGTTTTTGTATCTTATATGATAATGTCTTAGCTCAGGCTGCCATTTAAAAAATACTATAGACTGTGTGGTTTAAATAACAGAAATTTATTTTCTCACAGTTTTGGGGACTAGACATGCAAGATCAAGCTTCCTGTCAATTTGGTTTCTGGTGAGAACTCTTTCTGGCTTGCAAACTTCCACCTTCTCACTGTATCCTCACATGGCAAATGAGAGAGAGTTCTTGTGTCTCTTCTTGTAAACACACGAATCCTATCAGATCAGGACCTCATTCTTATGACCTCATTTAACCTTAATTACCTCAAAGACCCTATCTCCAAATACAATTGGAGATTGAGGTTTCAACATATAAATTTTTTCAGGGGACACAAACATTCTGTCCATTAACAGATAAATTAACATCTACTCTCTCAACCAGGTTAGAAATTGTCCGACTCCTTCCTTGCCTTTTTAGTAGTTAAGTCCAACTGAATTCTTCTTCCCAATGCATTTCCAATTCTACTTTTTCTTCTCTCCTTTTAAATGCTTCTCATTTCTTGGATTTTTCCAAATACATACAGTGAACTTTATAAAACAATAATGAATTCCTAGTGACCCAAGTAGTGGTACTCTCTGTGTGTGTGTGGTGGATAAGGAGGTGTGGCTGGGAAGTGGGGGTAGTAATTAATCACATTACAATCACAAGAAACGCTTTTGTAAAACATATTTTTTCCAAGAAGTTCTTTTCTCTACCTATAAACTTTCATTTATAAAAATAAAAAAATAAAAAAAAACAGTACTGGTAATCAAACTGCATTCTCCTCTTTTGCCCAACTGCAGTGTCACCCCATGTTCTAAATTACTGAAGTTCAGAATAAGTTTCACAGCCTTTATTCTGATATTAATTCCAGAAAGTAACCATGATGTACCCTTTTAGGCTAAGTATGCTTTACAACAGGGGTCCCTAACCAGTACCAGTTCATAGCCTGTTAGGAACCAGGGCACACAGCAGTAGGTGAGCAGTGTGTGAGCAAGTGAAGCTTCATCTGTATTTATAATCACTCACTATCACTTGCATTACCACCTTAGCTCCACCTCCTGTCAGATCAGTAGTGGGATCAGATTGTGAATGGCTCATGTGAGGGATCTAGGTTGCACGTTTCTTATAAGAATCTAATGCCTGGTGATCTGTTACTGTCTGCCATCACTCACAGATGGGATCATCTTGTTGCAGGAAAACAAATTCAGGGATCCCACCAATTCTACGTTATGGTTAGTTGTATAATTATTCCTTTATATATTACAATGTAATAATAATAGAAATAAAGTACACAATAAATGTAATGCACTTGAATCATCCTGAAATCATCCCCCCTCCCCGGTCCATGGAAAAATTGTCTTCCACAAAAATGATCCCTGGTGACAAAAAGGTTGGGGACAGCTGCATTGCAACAAACGTGTACACATACTCTACTTAACCACTCTACACTAGTCACAAATACTAAACGTCATCCCAAACCAGTGATTCTCAAACTTTTTGGTATCAGGACTGCTTTATACTTTTAACTAGCATTAAAGAATCCAAAGAATTTTTGTTTGTATGGGTTATGCCTATTGATGGATACGATATTGGAAATTAAAACCATAAACTTCTTAAAACATAAGTCTATACAGCATACATTCTGTTAGTGTTCAGAGTGATTATGTAATTGTAAGTTAAATAGCGTATGGAAAACTGCATGGCATTCAAGAGAGAATGAGAGTAAGAAAGCCAGAAAACATCCTGGAATCATTATAAAAGTTTGAACTTTTGTCTCAAAGAACTCCAGGAGTCCCGTAAACTATATTTTGTGAATCTGTACTGTAGGCTCTTCATAATTACTAAGTAACAGTCTTGAAATTTTTGATCTTAATATCACTTCATCCCCAGTTGTACTTTTTTCTACAGGCCTAGTTCTAATGTCAGGTTCTCTATGAAGCATTTGTTGACCTAGTTATTCCATAATGATGGAGGTGATGACCAAAAAAAAAAAAAAAAATCAATAAAATCTATACCAGAGTAACTAGATTAAATGATATATTTATAATAAAGTAAGTGATAATATATTTATACTAAAATTATATTAAGATAATAATATTTTAGGTAGAGTGGAAACACTTGCTAATGGGCTATAAAAGAAATAGAGAAGAGTTGTCAGCAAGGTGGTAGAATATGAGGCAAGCTTCTCATACCATCCCCAACAACTATAAGAATTTTGCACCTATCTACAAAGTCTCTCTGTGAGATCCTCGAATTTTAGGTAAGAGATTATCAAATCCTGGTGGAGTCTAAACCTAGAAAGGGTGTTTTGAGAGTACAGACCAGCATCCAGGTTGCAGATCCTCTGATTGCGTTCCCAGGTTCAAACCTGGCAACAGTGTAATTCCCCAAAGGGAATGGCTACAGTGCCATTTGGACATGAACCTGCAACCAAAATCATTTACCAAGGGCCCTGGAAGGAATCATGCACACTAGTCTTTCAGCATAAAGGCTCACCTACCCACTAGAGTTGATCTTGGGAGTGGATCTGAAAGTTACCCTGTAAATCAGCTCTAGCCACCCTCACCTGTGATCTCAGCTTATTACAGCTCACACAACAACACAGAGGGAGACTAACTTACATCTCAGAGCCTGGGAATTACCCATTTGCCTGAACCTTTATGATGGACCCATTGTCCTACGATAGTTCCCGAGGGGGCCTGGCAAGAAGTTCTGGGCCTTCTTTCTACAACTAGGGAACTCCTCTATTACTGCAGGAAACTGCTGGGAAGCACACTGTCTGTACCACTGAGATGGGCTCACCATCATCTTTTCACCTCAGATTCAGAGGGAATCCAAAGTCAGTTTCAGTATCCTTGCAGCAGTCATGGCATTGTCCCACCTACATAGGAATCTTCTGGGAGACATACATCCATCTTGGCCACCAGGAATGACTTCTAGACTTAAGTTTCTGGCCAGCTTTTCCATACAACCTGGGTAACCCCCTTAGGTTGTCCCCAGATCCACATGGACAGAGGTGCCAAGCCAATCTTGGAGCCCTCACTGTGAACCAGGGATTAGGGCAACTGCTAGTGCTGAAATGGTTGCAGTGATCACAGTCTCTGACAACAGTATGCTTAGATGACTGGATAGGACCACCGAAGAAACACAGGCACAAACAAAGCCAGAGTGCAAAGACTCGAATGAATACCTAACTTATTAATGTGCAGACATTGACATATGTGCACAAGCATCAAGAACAATTAGGGAATTATGACCTCACCTTATAGACAAAACAAGGTGCCAGAGATGGATTCAAAAGAGATAAAGATGCGTGGTCTGTTAGAAAAGAAATTGGAAATAGCTTGGTTAAAAATGCTCAGTGAATGTCAAGAAAACACAGAGAAACAATTCAGAAATTTATCAGAGAAATTTTAAATAAATATTAAAACAATTTTTTAAAACAATATAATTATCATATTACACAATATAATAATCCACCATGCTCAAGAGGCATGAGAGATTTGAAGTGAGGAGAGAAGGTAGCAATAGTCACCCAGAAGTGTGAGTGAGTGAAAGGGTTATTGAAATGTAGAATTCTTGGGCAGAACCAAAGATCTGCTAGGATATAGTAGTCATAGAATTAAAAGTGAAAATAGTGTGATAACAAGAACTGGCAGAGATCTTAACTTGAGATCTGTATTAGTCTGTTCTCACACTGCTACCAAGAATGACCTGAGACTGGGTAATTTATGGAGAAAAGAGGTTTAATAGGCTCAAAGTTTCATATGGCTGGGGAGGCCTCAGGAAACTTACAGTCATGGCAGAACGCAAAGGGGAAGCAAGGCATGTCTTCACATGGCTGGAGAAGGAGGAAGAGAGCAAAGGGGGAAGTGCTACACACTTTTAAATAACCAGATCTTGTAAGAACTCACTCACCATCACTAGAACAGCAAGGGGAAAATCCGCTCCCATGATCCAATCACCTTCCACCAGATCCCTCCCCCAACACTGGGAATTACAATTCAACATGAGACTTGAGAGGGAACACAAACCCAAACCATATTAGGATTTATCCCTAAGGGATCTGTGGCTGAAAAACATTTCAATATAATTGATTTTGTAAATATTCCTTTGTAGTATGATCATATGCATTTGTGTATATTTGTGTGCATTTAAAAACATTTTACTGAAAGAGGTACAAAGAATATATCAGACTGACCAAGCAGTTCATGCCACAGATAAAGGTAAAAATTTTTGGACTTTAGGGAGTATCTATAAAAGTCACAGCTGGAGGTCAGTTGAAGGACAAAAACATTGAGGAAGAATCCACTGCTTGATGTTTGCTGATAGAGGCAAGCCATTCTGTGAAGGGACTTTCTTACTCTGAACAAGAATCCATCAATATATGTTGAATAAATGAGTATACCCACCCAATAACCTGGGCCACCCACTTTCAGAGGTAGATCCTTAAATACCTTTGATTTTTTTTTTCTACAAATATTGGTATTTATAGAGTTTTAAAAATCTTACTTCTTGAGTCAATTTTTGATATTCATCTGTCCGTATGCTACATTATCTAGTTCATCCAGGCTATCAAACCTATGGCTGTAAAATTGGGTATTTTTTCCCATAAATATTTCAAACTCTAACTCATTTCTGAAATTGTACCCCTTTCTATTCTTAATGTTTAGTTTTGCATTTTATTTATTTTTCTGTGCTATCAGACTTGCTATGGGTTTGGTTTCTTTACTTGATCCTTTCAAAGAACAATCTTTAGAATGTAATGATGCGATCTAGGCTTTTTGCTGTGTTTTCTGTTTGTTTTGTTTTGTTGTATTTTGTCCTACCTTGTCAATCCTGAGTTTTAATCAATACCAACTTCATCGACGTGCTAGCAGGGTGATCTTAGGCAACTTATTTAAGCTTCTTGTGCATCAGTTCCTTACCTATAATATAGGGATAATATTTTCCTACCTCATACAGTTGTTTTGAAGTCTCAATGAATTTTTAATTAGAGTTAGAAGTGTGATGAGCTCATAGTATGCTGTCAAGAAATATTTTGTTGATGATCATTGTTTTCTGTTTTCTCATATATAAAACACACAAGGCATTTTCTATTTTTCTTCTTTTCTAATAAATAAATGATGGCTATACATTGGATATGGCTTCCCATATCCTTTCTCCTCAGCTCTCATATTTTTGGTCACACAAGAGCAACTTTTAAAAAAATTTTAGACTCATTTTTTGATTTTCACCATCTTTGAGCTTTAACTTGGATAGGGCATTTAACATTTGGGCTTCAATTCTCTGTGCAGTAAAATTTATAATTAAATAGGGGCATACTGTATACTATCAGCATTATGTTATAATTAACATAGAATAAAGCTATACAAATTCTCAGCGTGCGTTTGTTGAAGAAATACACACATAAATCAGTGAAATAGAATAAAGAATCCGGGGAGATAAATGCCTATGTCAGCATTTAAAAATTTGAATTATTTAGAAACAATTGACTATTTTATAAATGACCATATAATAATTGACTATTTGGAAAATATGAAGTTTAATCCCATATATGCATGCAACATACCTAAAATTATGTTTCAGATAGGTATAAAGACAAACGCAAAAAATTCAAAGATACAACACATTAGAGAGAAAATGGAAATATTTTTAATAGTCTTGAAATTAAAAAGCCTTTTTAAATAAATTACAATCTGAAATCCATAAAGAAAACATTTGACAGATTTGGCTAATTTTTATACTTTAGTATTTTCAAAGATCTTATGGTCAAAGATAAAAGCAAGGCAACAACTAGAAAAAATATTTTCAACATACGTAATAGTCAAAATTTTTACAATCAAAATATATATCTACCTCCTACAAAGCAAAAAGAATAAACAATGTAACAGAAAATGAGACAAGAATAAGAGAAAGCAACTCAGAGAAGAAATATTATTAGCCAATAAATACACAGAAATACCATCAACCTCACTAATATCTGACAAAAATAATCTAAAAATGAGATTTCAATGTTTTGTTTTATTTTGTTTTGTTTTTTGGGCAGGTTCTGGGTCTGTCACCCAAGCTGGAGTGCAGTGACGCATTCTCGGCTGACTGAAGCCTCTGCCTCTCAGGTTCAAGCGATTCTTGTCTCAGCCTCCTGAGTAGCTGGAACTACAGACATGCCACTACGCCTGGCTAATTTTTGTAATTTTAGTAGAGATGGGCTTTCACCATCTTGGTCAGGTTAGTCTTGAACTTCTGAACTCAAGCAATCTACCCACCTCGGCCTCCCAAAGTGCTGGGATTACAGGTGTGAGTCACCATGTCCAGCCAGATATCAATGTTTTGTCAAAAAAAGGAGAAATAATTTTTTTAAAAATATTGATATCCAGTTTTGGTAAAGGTGGAAAAATGAGCAAATTTCTATATTTTTAGTTAAGCCTTTTAGAAGAGAATTTTTTTAATGACAAAGTTATTCCACATCTAGAAATGTATTTTAGAGAAATGCAAGCACATGTGATCAAAAAAGACTATGCAAAGGTATTCATTAAAGCATTGATTACTTATTTAAGAAAAAATATTTAAGTCTTCTTGATGTCTTTCACTACAGAATGATTAAATAAATTATGATTCATTCATAAAATACCTTGCAACTGTTTTAGAAGTATAAGGTAGAACGAAATATACTGACATATAATGATTTCTGTAACATTGGGGGCACAAAGTCATCTGCATATATACAAATACATATTTATATTCCTTTTGTGTAAGATAGTGACAGAGAAAGAGAGAGACACATAAAAAGACAGAGAAATGAGGGGCAAAAGAAGGAAAGAAAAGGAAAATGAAACATATTCTTGTATTCATACAGGAAATATTTATTGAACATCTGCTATATACGTTTTTGTTCCATGATCAAGACAGACAGGGTCACTGCTCTTAAAAAGCTTTTCTTCTAGAAGCGACAATGAAATGTAAACAAGAACATGAACAAATAAATAACTATGTAAGGAAGTCATCCACATAGTAATTATTCACTCATTAAGAAGTATTATAAAGAAAATAATATGGAGAATAGCATAGAGAATAAAGAAGGGCGTGGCAAATAATAGATCAGTCCTCAGAGAAGCCTCATTTGAACTGAAACCAGAATGATGAGAAGGAGCTAACCAGAGAAGGGGAAAGAGAGCTTCCAGCACAGAGCATGGCATCTGCAGTCTCTGAAGCAGAAATTAGTTTAGAGTGCTTAATTTAGGAAAAAGGAGACAAACCAATATGACCGGTGAATATCAGTACAGAGGGAAATGTGAGAGCCAAGGCCAGAGAGGTGGGCAGGGACCAGGTCACATGTGGTCCTGAGAGTCATAGCAAAAGGTTTGGATTTTATTCATAGTGAAATGATTATTGGAGGGTTTCCATCAAGTAACAAAACTTGATTTCTTCTTATATGTATTCACTTTCACCACTACATATAGAATGAATTGCAGGGGCAACAGTCAAACAGAGGGACCATTTAAGAACATGTTACGGTGGTATAGATGACAGAGTATGGTGGTGTGCATTGAGAGTAAAAATGGAGAAAGTTAAATGAGTTCAGCATACACTGAGGAGGAAAAGCAGCAGGGCCTACTAATGTGGAGAACATGAGAAAGAAATCAAAGAAGACTCCAAGGTTTTGGAATTCAGGAATTAGGGTAGATGGTGTAACGACTTACTAAATGGAAAGACAAGGGGAGGAGCAGATGTTGAACTTGCAGGAGTAAAAAACTCAGTTTTGGTCATCATAGGCTTGAGTTACTATTAATAATAAAACTAGCTCTTCTGTAATACTGTGTATGTTTTAAGCGCTTGTCATATATTACCTCACTTAATCTTTATAAAGACCTATAGCATAATACTTCTATAGAGTTAGAAACTTTTTAATGTTTTGTTCTTTTTAAAAAATGGGTACTCTATAGTTATAAGATACTCATAAAAATTCTACATTAACTTAAATACATTTGTTTCTTATTCTGTCACTCTAGGTGTGCACTTTTTAAAAACATGAATGTCAACAGTTGCAGATAACATTTAGAAAATTTTGCAGGACAGTTGAACATTTTGGTTTATTAAACCTAAAAGAAATGATTTTAAACATTCCCCATAAATCTGATCCCTGACTCTGAGAGTTCAGGCTCATTGGAGGAGGAAAAGGAGAAGAGATTACGTCAAAACTTTTCCTTGGGTTTCTTTACTAGCTAAGGCAGGGTGACTATTTGTACGTCTCATCCTCTGACGCTCCATTCCTAACATGAAGACTAGTGAAAAGTTAAACAAATTACTATTTTAACTGAGTTTGAAGAAGTTTATAGCTGTAAACTTAACTGGATAAAAATCTTGACATTCTATGGGTTTCCAGTTTTATTCAGCTCTTAAAAGAGAACTCTTGTCATCCTGTTTCTATATATATTTTAATTGCACTTTGTTCTAAAGAACTACATTCATCCCACAGCAAATTGGAATGGGATGCATATGTTTGCTCATAAAACCTATAACAGCCCTTAAAATGTAATCAATTTTCTCTAAAAAGACTGAATATTCATTCACAGTCCATCAAGCCACTCCCAGGAAAAGCAGTCTAATTTATCTTCTCCTAAGACCTTCATAACAACTACTTTTTTTCTGAAAAGAAAGGAGGAAAAACATTTCTTCATTTCCGTAGTGATGTCTGGGACAATGCTTTGTCCAAAGCACCTGATTGCAACTTTCTTCTTCCTCGATCCATTGACAAGCGGTTTGTAAAAGTATTATTCTGTAAAATTACTAGACAATGGACGAATGATGCCCTTCCAAACAACACTTCTTGAAATTTCTAATCAAAATGTTCTGTCTGAAGTAGCTTGGGTCTGACAGCAAGCCCCACCATGAAATGCCAATGTTTATTCATTCAGCTCTCCTCTGCCTTTCGCAGACGACTATGGCTTTGTCCTCCTGCAGGGAAGAGCATGCTCTTACGTTTGCAGACAGCATTTGACAAAGTTCCACATCAGAGATCAAGGTCTTGGTAGAGAGATTGAGGTCTAAAAGAGGAGGAAAACAGAATGGACATAAATGTACATAAAATGGATTGAATGCTGGCTAAAGGGCAGAAGAGGGTATGGTCATAAATAAAAACTTTTCATGGTGACAAAAGGTAACTGGAGATATATTATTGGATCACTGTGAGGATCCCACTTATTTATTAACTGTTAAGGTGAATTTGGCAATCGAACTGAAAGGAAAATATCTGGTCTTTTAAATATAGTCATGTTAGAGAAATGGAGAATAACATTGAAATTCTATTTTCTGCAGGAAAAAGCAACAGTAAATTATGGGATATGTATTTTATAAATTCATTCAAGCTAATAGGCCTTTGGTTTGAAATGCTAATCTACGTTTTTTGGTATCTTTTACCTCCACACTATTATTAAAAAGGGCAAGTAAGCAAATTGTAAAGAGAAGGCAAAGCATTGAAAGTAGAGTGTCCATTAAATGAAATTGAAAAGAAGAATATTTTTTCAAGAGAACGAGGAAATTATGAACTCAGCGTGTAGCTGTCATTGCTAGGGACCCCTTTGCCCTCTGACTCATCACCCAGACTGTGTCAGATAAAATACAGGATTCCTAGTTAGATTTGAATGTCAGATAAACAAATAATAAATATGTAGTATAAGTATGTTCCATGCAATATTTATGGGATACACTGGGCACGGTGGCTCATGCCTGTATTCCCAGCGCTGTGGAAGACAGACGGGGGAGGATCACTTGAGCCCAGGAGTTCCAGGCTCCAGTGAGCTATGATCATGCTACTGCACTCCAGCCTGGGTGACCGTTCCTCAAAATAATAATAATGATAAATAAAAAGTAGAAATAATTTTTTAAAAGATCATGGGATCTAGTCATATTAAAAATTGTATGTTGTTTATCTAATTCTAACTTTATTGAGTACCCTGTTTTGTTGCTGCCTCCTGTTGTTGTTTTTTTAAGTCTTGCAACCCTACCTAACACAGGCATAAACTTCCAGCCAACAATTCTGAACATTTATAAACTCTCAGTGAAAAGAATGGGATACTTGGGACCATGATGTGGAAGGAGCACCTTTCCTGTGATTAAAGTGAAATCTAACAGAACTAATTGTCATTATTAAATTAGATTTGGGGGAAAATATCTTTGATTTTATTCTCTTTAATGTAATCCTCCTCCCGCTTTACTTTTCCTGTTCTCTTCATTAGGAACAAGATAGTTAGTAATAAGTAGCATTTTACTGTGACTAATGCTATAATGCATTTTTGAGTCTTAAGGATGTTTTTGTGTTTTGGTTTATTTTAATAGAAAAAAATTGTTTTAGATTACTTTAAACACATCGACGTAATTTTAGATAGTTTGAATCTAAAATTAAATTCTTCAAAGATCCTATCAATACAGGGTAATTTTTAAAAAGCCACATGAGAGTGTCAGGAGGGACAGGAAATGTAGTTTGTCTCTTCCAGTAAGTCGTATTGTATCTTTGAATAACTCCGTGGCTTCTTTTGGCCTCTGTTTATTCATATATGAAAAAAAAAACAAAGTTTAAAAATATCAGAAGATTATATTAAAATCATCTCCTGTCTCAACACTTTAAAATTGTGAAAATTAGAATTTAACAGTTATATTAAACATTGAAACTTTTATAAAAATTTACCTGTGTTTAATTGATGCAATTCTTCTTTTTTTTTTTTAATCCATAGTTAAAGGGCCTATCCAACTTAAAATTTCTAGAATAGTCCAACTTTAAAATTCATTCCAGAACTTGCATTTCCAGCAATATGACTGGTTATTATGAAAACTCCCTTGCTACGAAAACTGCTTAAAATATAACATAAAGCCTTTGATGTGCATAGGTGAGTTCATGAGGCAGTAAAGATCTATCCCCATGGAATGAAAATGGAGGAAAATTAAACACCAGACAAGGAAATGGACACTGACACTTTATTGTAGTTGTTCTGCTTCTGAGTGTGACTATAGGGGTAGCTTGTAGTTGCTGCTAGCCTTGGCAACAAAGAGTTTGGCCTTTCCTTTTTGTTTCTTTTTCTGAACTTTCATTTTAGGTTCACAGGGTGCATATGCAAGTTTGTTACACTGGTAAATTGTGTGTTGCTGGGGTTTGGTGTACAAACAATTTGCCACCCAGGTAGTGAGCATACTATCTGATAGGTAGTATTTCAACCCTTGCTCCCCATCCTTTCTCCCCCTCTGTAGTCCTCAGTGTCTATTGTTCTCATCTTTATGTCCATGTGTACCCAATGATTAGCTCCCACTTAAAAGTGAGGACATACAATATTTGGTTTTCTAAACCTGTGTTAATTTGCTTATGATAATGGTCTACAGCTCCATCCATGTTGCTGCAAAGAACATGATTTTGTTTTTTTTTTTAATGGCTGCATAGTATTCCATGGTATATATGTCCCACATTTTCTGTGTCCTGTCTACCTTTGATGGACACCTAGATTGATTCCATGTCTTTGCTGCAATGAACATACACATACATGTAACTCTTTGACGGAACAATTGATTTTCCTTTGAGTGGGAATCCTTGTCTTGTTCCAATTCCTTTGGATATATATATATAGTAATGGGATTGTTGGATTGAATTGTAGTTCTGTTTTTAATTCTTTGAGAAATCTCCAAACTGCTTTCCACAGTGGCTGAACTAATTTGCCTTCCCACTAACAGTGTATAAGCATTTCCTTTTCTCTGCTGTCTTGCCAACATTTGTTTGTTTTTATTTCTGGACCTTTTAACAATAGCTATTCTGACTTGTGTGAGATGATACCTCATTGTCGTTTTTATTTGCATTTCAGTGCTGATTAGTAATGTTGAGTAGTTTTCATACGTTTGTTGGCCACCTGTATATATTCTTTTGAGAAGTGTCTGTTCATGTCCTTTGCCTACTTTTTAATGGGGTCAATTGGTTTTTATCGATGTGTTTAAATTCCTTATAGATTCTGAATATTAAACCTTTGTTGGATGCATAGTTTGCAAATATTGTCTCCCATTCTGTAGGTTGTCTGCTTACTCTGTTGGTGGTTTCTTTTGCTTGACAGAAGCTGTTTAGTTTAATAGATCCCACTTGTCAATTTTTATTTTTGTTGCAATTGCTTTTGGAGACTCTATCATGAAATATTTGCCAAGGCAGATGTTCATAAGAATATTTCCTAGGTTTTCTTCTAGGATTTTTATAGCTTTAGGTCTTACATGTAAGTCTTCAATCCATTTTGAGTTGGTTTTTGTATATGGTGAAAGGAAGGGGGTCCAGTTTCAATCTTCTGTATATGGCAAGCCTGATATCCCTAAACCATTTATTGAATAATGAATCCTTTCCCCATTTTTTGTTATTGTGAACTTTGTTGAAGATTAGATGGTTGTAGGTGTATAGCTTTATTTCTGAGTTCTCTAACTTGTTCCATTGGTGTATGTGTCTATTTTTGTACCAGTACCATTCTGTTTTGGTTACTGTAAGCTTGTAGTAGAAAGTCCAGTAGTGTATGCCTCTGGCTTTGTTCTTTCTGCTTAGGAATACTTTGGCTATGCAGGCTCTTTTTTGATTCTACATAAATTTGAGAATATGTTTTTCTAATTCTGTGAAAAATGATGTTGGTAGTTTAATAGGAATAGCTTGAAATCTGTAAATCACTTTGGGCAGTATGACCAGTTTAACAATGCTAATTATTCCTATCCATGAGCATGGAATGTTTTGCCATTTGTTTATGTCATCTCTGAATTCTTTCAGTAGAGTTTTGTAATTTTCATTGTAGAGATCTTTCACCACCCTCTGTAGCTGTATTCCTAGGTATTTTATTTTTAGTGTGTTTATTCTGAATTAAACTGTATTATTGACTTGGCTCTTAGCTTGGAAGTCATTGCCGTATAGAAATGCTACTGATTTTTTACATTGGTTTTGAATCCTAAAACTTTACTGAAGTTGTCTATCAGTATTAGGGGCCTTTGGGCAGAGACTATGGGGTTTTATAGGTATAGAATCATATCATCTTCAAAGAGAAATAGGTTGACTTTCTCTCTTCCTATGTGGATGCCTTTTATTTCTCCTTCTTGCTTAATTTCTCTGTCTAGGACTTCCAGTTCTGTGTTGAATAGGACTGGTAAGAGTGGACATCCTTGTCTTGTTCCAATTCTCAATGGCAATGCTTCCAGTTTTTCCCCACTCAGTATGATATTGGCTGTGGGAGTTTGTCATAGATGGCTCTTATTATTTTGAGGTATGTTCTTTTGATACTTAGTTTGTGAAGGTCTTTTCTCTAAATTTTTGTGGTTACATAGTAAGTGTATGTATTTATTGGGTACATGAGATGTTTTGATACAACGTGTAATGTGTAATAATCACATCATGGAAAGTAGGACATTGATCACCTCAAGCACTGATCTTTTGTGTTACAAATAATCTAATTATGCTTTTTCAGTTATTTTTAAATGTACAAGTAAGTTATTGCTGACTATAGTCACCATGTTGTGCTATCAAATACTAGACCTTATTCATTCATTCTACTTTTTTGTACCCATTAACTATTCCCACCACACCCCCACTTCCCTTCTTGGCGGTTTTTAACATGAAGAGGTGTTTGAATTTTATCAAATCTTTATCTGCATCTATAGGGATGATCATGTGGTTTATGTTTTTAGCTTTGTTTATGTGTTGAATCACATTTATTGATTTTTATATATTAAACCAACTCTGCATCCTGGGAATGAAGCATACTCAATCTGGGTAAATTCACTTTTTGATGTGCCGCTAGATTCGGTTTTCTAGTATTTTGTTGAAGACTTTTGGGTCTATGCTCCGGAAGCACATTGGCCTGAAGTTTTGTTTTTTGTTTTATCTCTGCCAGGTTTTGGCAGTAGATTGATGCTGGCTTCATAGAATGAGTTAGGGAGGTGTCTCTTCCTCCTTAATTTTTTTGGAATAATTTTAGTAGGATTGGTACCAGCTCTTTTTTTTATGTCTGGTAGAAGTAGCCTGTGAGTCGATCTGGTCCTGGGCTTTTTCTGGTTGGTAGGTTTGTTATTAGTGATTCAATTTCAGAACTCATTATTGGTCTGTTCAGAATTTCTATATCTTCCTGGTTCAATCTTGACAGGTTCTATGTTTCTAGGAATTTATCTGTTTCTTGTAGGTTTTCTAGTTTGTTTGAATAAACGTATTCCTAATAGTCTCTGAGGGTTGTTTGTATTTCTGTGGGTTTGGTGTGGTGATGTCACATTTGTAATTTCTGATTCTGTTTAGTTTGATCTTTCTTTTCTTCTTTATTTATCTAGCTAGTGGTCTATCAATCTAGTTTATTCTTTCAAAGCACCAACTTTTGGGTTCATTTATCATTTGTAGGGCTTTTGCATATTAATTTCATTCACATCTGCTCTGATTTTGGTTATTTCTTTTCTCCTGCCAACTTTGGAGTTGCTTACCTCCTATTTTTCTAGTTCTTCAAGGTGTGATATTAGGTTGTTAATCTGAGATCATTCTAACTTCTTGATGTTTAGTGCTATAAACTTTCCCTAGAAGATTGCTTTAGCTGTGTCCCAGAGATTCTGGCATGTTGTGTCTTTGTTTTCATTAATTACAAAAAGAAATTTATTTCCATATTAATTTCATTTTTTACCCAAAGGTCATTCAGGAGCAGGCTGTTTAATTTCCATGTGATTGTATGGTTTTGGTATTAATTTTTACTTTTATTGCACTGTGGTCCAAGAGCATGCTTGGTATGATTTTGGTTTTTTTTGAATTTGTTGAGAATTGCTTTATGGCTGAGCATGTATTCAATCTTAAAGTATGTGCCGTGTACAGATGTGACTAATGTATATTCTGTTGTTTGATGGAATGTTCTGTAGAAGTCTATTAGGTCCATTTGGTCAAGTATTAACTTTAGGTCTCATATATCTTTGTTAGGGCTGGGTGCAGTGACTCATGCTTATAATCTCTCCACTTTGGGAGGCTGAGGCAGGCAGATCACTTGACCTCATGAGTTTGAGACCAGCCTGGGGAACGTGGCAAAGCCCTATCTCTATGAAAAAATGCGAAAATTAGCCAGACATGGTGACATGTGCCTGTAGTCCCAGCTACTCAGGAGGCTGAGGTGGGAGAGTAGCTTGAGCCTGAGAGGTGGAGGTTTCAGTAAGCCAAGATCGTACCACTGCACTTCAGCTTGGGGAGCAGAGAGAGACTCTGTATTAATGTATTTATATGGTATACTACATATTATATCTGTATATAATATATAATGTGTTAGTTTTCTGCTTTGATGATCTGTCCAATGTGGTCAGTGGAATATTGAAATTTTTCACTTATTATTGAAGCGGGATGCAGTTATTTAAGTCTCTTCGTAAGTCTCTAAGCACGTGTTTTATGAATCAACTACATTTTTGAGGGAATTGTATCACCGAAAAAATTCACCAGCCTGTACGTAAAAAGCTTTTTACTGATCATTAGAATAATGCCAAATTCTTCAATATGTACAGGCAGCTTGTAAACCCTGTACAGCTCTGAGAAGTGCATATTGCGCACCACCCACCTTGGATATAGCCAAATTAAATAATAGACAGGGGAGAATTTACCGAAGAGTGGAGTCAAGGACCATAAACATCAATGGACAAGATTTTTTCTCCCAGAGTCAAATTAAGATAATCAAAGAACTTCCTCTACACCTAGGGAGGGACCTTTCATAATGACTGTTATAGTGATTTTGTAATTGCTACGGACCAGCAACTATTGTGCATCTCTTATCCTTTCCAAATGGGGTATTAATTATGAATTTTTAATCGCTGCTCCACAATTGTATATTGGGTGGGTAGGGGAGAGGAAAGGTAGACAATTTGCTGCCCATGAACACAGAACTGTCCATTAGCTAGAGATCCTGGTTGGATTTAGAGTTGTGACTCTTGAGGAGGGGATGTGTGATCCATATTTGAAAGGAATTATTTGATGGATGTGATAAGAAGATAGACTCTGGCAAGAGTATCCTACATGCTCACCAAATAATTTTCCTTTTCCTCCTCGTCACACAGTTTAACTGCATTTTCTAACATCACTCGCAGTTAGTTATGGACACATCACAGTTTTGGCTAATGAAATTTGGTAGAAATGGGTGTGTATTTGCAGCATCTTATATAGTTTTCAAGATAGTAGATGTCCAATAGAAAATAATGACACTTTCCTCTCCTCTCACACCTCTTTTCAATTTAGTTATTGTATAAATACTAATTGAGTACTCTTATTCTTTGGCCTGCTAGGACTTGGACATGTAAGGCTGACCCAAGACTTCTCTTCCAATAATAACTTACGATCCGCAATATTTCACATACCCTCACCACTATCAGAATTTACTTCTCTTCCCTCTATGCCTACTAAGTTTTCCAAAGTTAGATCAATTAAACTGTTAAACCATTATTAAGGGCATTCTCACTCGTTTCTTGTTTACTTCAATGCCCTAACTTTAGAGACACACTTTCATGAAGGATCTCTCAGGATGTAAGTTAGGTTAGTGAGGATTTGCCCTTTCTGATGTAATCGTTCCACAAGGATTACCCCACTTCCGGAAACCGATAATAAACCAGTTAGGGAAAGTTTTATAATAACATATCACTCTAAGTACACTTTCTGGGAATTGCATTACCAGGTTCTTGATATCATTGATAAAAATGCAGTTGCAATGGCATGAGTCTTAAACACCTCTTTGGAAAACAAAAATATGCCTGATAGATCATAAGGCCAAATTTAAGTTTTTTTAATCTAAGATATCTTCACAACAGCAGTACTATTTGTCTTTCCTTTGTGTGATCCAAAATTAACGGTGAGCAACCTAAAAGAAATTATAAAATGGTAAATATATGTGTTCTTTGAAAATAAACAAACACTTTTTAGACATGACCAGTTACTTAAACACACTATTGATCATTATAATGGAGGCCCGAGTCTTTTACTAACACACAAAGCATAATCATTTTGGCTTACGAATTGTCTGTGGCAGGGCCCTTCCCCCTCTTTTTCTTGTGGTCTTTAAACATCACCTTCCTACACTTTTCTGTATATAGACTAATTAAGAAAATAACGTTACATTTGATTTTCTTATTTTTATCCAAAGTGATTATCTTTAACAAATTCTTTAAATTATTCTGCTTTCTGTATCAGTGATTAATGTATTGTGCCTGGTTCCTCTTGCCTGCTAATTGTTTTATACAAGTGGATGCTAATATAAGCAATAAGGTTTTATTAATGTCCCAATCAAATATATTGAAGCATATATGTGTTAAATACACGAGTGCTAAATAGGTGATCTTTCTTGAAAGAACATTAGGTTTTGAACATTGATCCATATGTATTAATTAATGTCTCTTTCATAGCCTTTCTGTAAGATGATTAAAATTGTTTATATTTTATTATGTAAAACAGTACATTTATTAACATACAGATGTATTCACAAAATATAAGAGAAACCACATTACCTGAAGGCACAAGCTTGAATATAGACAGATTCATAATTCAAAATTATTTTTATATTTATTTCAAAATATATATTTTATTAATAAGTACCTTAAAGTTTTGCCCTGACAATTTTTTTTAAAGTTCTATTGTTAAATAAAATAGAAACTGGGACAGGCATGGTGTCTCATGCTTATAATGCCAGCACTTTAGGAGATTCACTGAGGTGAGTGGATCACTTGAGGCCAGGAGTTCAAGACTAGTTTGGCCAATATAATGAAACCCCATTTCTACTAAAAATGCAAAAAACAAACAAACAAACAAACAAAAAACTAGTCTGGTGTGGTGGCAGATGCATGTAATCCCAGATACTTGGGAGACTGAGGCAGGAAGATCACCTGAACCCACGAGTTGGAAGTTGCAATGAGCCGAGATCACGCCACTGCAGTCCAGCCTGAGTGACAGAGTGAGAATTGGTCTAAATAAATGAATAAATAAATAAAACAGAATATGTTCGAAGTTAAAAAGAGAAAGATGATTATGAAATATGATACTCTTATACTATCAAAAATGTAGTTTCCATTATCAATAAACATCCGAAATTAGACTTGGCCAAAGCTTTAGTTACAAAAACCCATAGATACTTCAGAAAAAAAAAAAAAAAAAAAAGATTTAGCAGAAACAGAATAAAACATTGATGTCACTGTAAATGTAATCATATGAAACAAAATTTAACTCTTTGTTTTTCTCAATTTTCTAAGAGCTGTTACCTTGGGACCTTACCATAATGTTTTACTTGTTTAACCTTCGAAATTGAGTTGCTGCCGGTGAATAAATTAAATCTGGTCATAGACAGTCTCTGAAGTTCAATTACTTCATTAACTCTTACCTATTTCTTAAAATTCGAAATTTTCAATATCAAAAGTAAGTCATGAGGACAGATATCCTATCTGTCTATCTGAAGCCTGGTCAAAACAATTTGTAATCATCATAAGATAGATGCAAATGGTTCACAGCCACAAAAGCGAGGAGTTAGTAAAAATCAGTAGGGAAAAGACAAACCACCTGTGATAGTTTTAAAACACTTAGTTTAAACTCTTTATTTAAAATTATGTTTTACTTCTCCCAGTGAGAAATTAGGTCTATGTACGGTCCCTAGGATCTGGGTGCAGCCCTGTGACTGTTTCAACCAATAGAGTATGGCAGAGTAATGCTGTGTGACTTCCAAGGATGCACGACAATGCAGCTTCACTAGAACACTCACACTTGGATCACTCAATCTCTGTAAAACGTTCACCTATTCTGAAGATACTCTGCTATGAGGAAGCCAAGCTACATGGGGAGACCTTAATAAGTGTTCTCCTCAGCACTCTTCGTCTTTGAGTCATCCCAACCCAGGTGCCAGACATATGAGTAAATGAGTTTGTGTAAGTATTAGTATTATGTGTGTATTAATACAGGTGTATATTAGTTTCTGCAGTGGACTGATTTGCTGGTCCCCTCCACGCACAATTCATATGGTGAAATCCTAATTCCAATGTGATGGTATTTGGAGGTGGGGTATTTGGGAGGTAATTAGTTCATGGGAGTGAAGCTCTCATGAATGGGATTAGTACCCTTAAAAGAATAGGCCAATACTGCCCAAAGAAATCTACGGTTTCAAATCTATTCCTATCAAACAACCAACATCATTTTCCACAGAATTAGAAAAAATTATTCTAAAATGCATATGGAACCAAAAAACGAGCCTGAAGAGCCAAAGCAATCCTAAGCAAAAAGAATAAATTCAGAGACATCACACCACTTGACTTCAAACTGTACTACAAGGCTACAGTAACCAAAATAGTGTGACACTGGTATAAAACACATAAAACATTGGAACAGAATAGAAAGCCCAGATAAAAGCTGCATACCTACAACCAACAGATCTTCAACAAAAACGGCAAAAATAAGCAATGGGGAAAGGATTCCCTATTCAATAAATGGTGCTGTGATACCTGGTTATCCATATGCAGAAGAACGATGCTGGACACCTACTTGTCACAATACACAAAAATTAACCCAAGATGGATTAAATACTTAAATGTAAGACCTCATACAATAAAATTCCTTTAAAAATAACTAGGAAATACCCTTCTCGACACTGACTTTGGAAAAAAATTTATGACTAAGTTCTCAAAAGCAACTGCAACAAAAACAAAAATAGACAAGTAGGACCTGATTAAACTAAAGAGCTTCTGCCCAGCAAAAGAAACTGTGAACAGAGTAAACAGATAACCTATGGAATGGGAGAAATATCCACAAACTGTGCATCTGACAAAGACCTAATATTTGGACTCTAAAAGGAACTTAAATCAGCAAGCAAAAAACAAATAACTTCACTGAAAAGTAAGCAAAGGACATGAACGGACACTTCAAAAAAGAAGGCATACAGATGGCCAGCAAACATGAAAAAATGCTCAATATCACAAATCATTAGAGAAATGCAAATCAAAATCACAATGAAACACCATCCCACACCAGTCAAAAGGGCTATTACTAAAGAGGAAAAAAAAAATCAGATATCGATGAGGCTGCAAAGAAAAGGGAACACTTATACACTGTTGGTGGGAATGTAAATTAGTTCAGCCACTGTGGAAAACAGTTGGAGATTTCTCAAAGAACCAAAAATATAACTATCATTCAATTCAGCAATCCCATTACTGGATATATACCCTAAGGAAAATAATGTATTCTATCAAAAAGACACGTGCACTTGTATTTTCATTGTAGCACTATTCACAATAGCAAAGACATGGAATCAACTTAGGTGGCCGTCAGTGGTGAATCGAATAAAGAAAGAGTGGTACATATAAACCATGGAATACTACACAACCATAACAAAGAATCAAATAATGTCTTCTGCAGCAAGATGGATGCCAATGAAGGTCATTTTCCTAAGTGAATTAATTCAGACACAGAAAATCAAATACTGTATGTTCTCACTTATAAATGGGAGCTAAACATTGGGTAAACATGGACATAAACAGAGCAATGATAGACACTTGGGACTATGAGATGGTGGAAGATAGGAAGAGAGCAATGGTTGAAAACTACCTATTGGGTGTCATCCTCACTACCTGTCTGACAGGATCACTCATACCCCAAACTTCAGCATCACACAATATACCCATGTGACAAATGTGTACTTGTATACCCCCATGAATCTGAAATAAAAGTTGAAATTTTTAAAAACAGAATAGTCCAGAGATTGAGTTACCTCCTTTCTCACTTTGTGAGGATATAAGAGGTCAGCAATCTGCAGCCTAGAAGAGGGTCTTTACCAGAACCACACCATGCTTACTTCTAGCCTCCAGGCCTGTACGTAATAAGTTTTCGTTATTTAGAAGCCACCCAGTCTATGATACTTTCTTTTAGCATCCCAAGCTCCCAGTTTCCTGCTATAATAAATGCTGCTATAATAAGTTGCTACAGTTAGTGACTTGAAACAACACAAATACATTATCTTGGAATCTGGAGGTTAGACTTCCAAAGTGGGTTTCCCTGGGCTAAAGTCAAGGGAATTGACTTGGCAGGATTGTGTTCCTTCTAGAAACTCTATGGGAGAAAATTTGTTCGTGCTTCTCTGGATTCTAGAGGCTGTTTTCATTCCTTCGCTTGTAACTGCTTCATCTGCAAAGCCAGCAATGGTGAATTGAGTCTTTCTCCTGTCACATCACTCTAACACTCTCTCTCTCATCTTCCTCTTTCTCTTATAAAGACCCTTGCGATTACACTGGGCCCAACTGGATAATCCAAAATAATATACCTATCTCAAACTATTTGTTTTAATCACACTTGCAAGTTTGCTTTCACATGTGTACCACAGTCACTGGTTCTGGGGTTTAAGATGTGGGTCCTTTAGGGGCATCATTCTGCCTATCATAAGGTGATACAACCAGAACCGGCTTTTTAATTTGCAGAGTCCAGTGTAAAATGAAATGCAGGACTCCATGTTAAACAATTGTTCAGAATCCCAAGATAGCCACAGCAGAGCACAAAACCAAACATGGGGCCCTTCTAAGTGCAGATCCACGTGCAGTTGTACAGGTCACACATTCACTCTTCAGACTGGTTCTGGAAATAGCCCAGAGGTATCACATCACTCCCAGGCTTCTGGTACCCCTAGCTGAGATCCCAGACATCACAGAGTAGAGACACCCTGCTGTGCCTTTCTACATTTTCTGACCCATAGAATACAGTAACACAAAAAAAAATTGTTTTAAGTTGTTATGTTTTAGCTAATTCACTGTATAATAATAGTAAATGGAACACTGTCTAATAGAAATCATACTATATGATAAAACATGATTTTTAGCAACAGGACTATCAATAGCCACTTAATATACAAAAAAGCATATCAACTTTAGAATTAGTCAAAATGCAAATTAAACAGTAACATCGGTTGGACTCTTTCACATTGTCAAAGGATTGAAAACATGTCATGGAATGAAGAAACCTTGACATGTTCAAAAATTTGTGGAAACATGTTAGAAGGGCAAATTGTTAACACCCAAATATATTTAAAGTAAACACGTGTCCTTTGACCTGATAATTCTCCTTCTGCAAGTATTCTTAGAGAGTTCTTTGAGGTGACTAGTATAAAGGTGTTTACTGTAGCATGATTTGAAACTGAAAAAGAGAGATGACCTAAATATATAATGATGAGAAAATTATTGCATAAAATACAGTACAGTACTATGGAATATGAAAGTAAAGAAAGAGCTATCTCAGTAAGAATTAATGTGGAAGTATTTTATAATATAATGTTGAATTAAAAGAATACAATTTGCACAATAGTTTCCACTTAATCCTGCTTTTGTAAAAATATGTTTATATATATATGTTTGTATGGAAAAATACCTGGAAGTTTATACTACTAAAACTTAACTGTTAATTCTGAGAGATGAGATTATAAAATAGGAAAGAGAATAGGTGAGGTGATCATAAAATTGGTTCTGAGGGGCAGTTTTAATTCACCGATCTTCCTGAAGTAATTACATAAGTTTTAATTACTTTTACTTTTATTCTCAAATATATTCCAATTTGACTAAAATGATCACAGTCTGGGGATAGGAGCTATCACTTTTTATTTTGTGAATTTCTGTGCTGTTTGAATTTTCTAAAATGCATATTTATTATTTTGTCACACACACACAGTTTTTAAAAGAAAAATTTGGCAATTGTTCCAAAAATTTTAAGTGTTTATCTTTTTTATTAAACTTTTTCCCTTTAAGAGAAGAGGAAGATACAAAGATTTTCATTAAAGTATTTTATTTTTAATCATAAAAAACTAGAAACAAACTAAACGCTCACCAGCAGGAAAATGATAAACTGTACACAATTGAGTGGAATACTAAGCAACAGTTTTTAAAGAATAGGAAGGTTGACAGGTCAATATATAGAGACATGGGACAACTGAAGGAGAAAAAGACAGACCAGAAGAGGAAAAGGGAGAGGGAGTGGAGTGAAAGGGAAATGAAAGGAAAAGAGGGAGGAGAGAGGGAGAATTGTAATGAACAATTTTTTAATAAAATAAATGCATAACAAGAGGAATGATTAAGTATAATTTGATTCAATCCAATAACACAGAATACCATACAACCATTAACTGTGATCATAGACATTATTTACTACATAGAAATCTATTTATAATAAATTCTTACTATATAACTTTTTGTTTAAAAATAAATGAAAACCAAATTGACATAGAAAAAATTTATTGAAATAAATACCTATGGCAAAATTATGAATATTTAATGTCACCTTTGTATATGTGCATTTTATAATTTTTATTCAAATAACATATACTTTTACATAAAGGTTTATTTCTACTCTTACAAACAATGCAGAAGTATTACAGACAATAACGGGTTATTTGCAAAGCAATCTGCAATATTTTAAGCTTTCTATAAGTCTCTCAGAATACACAAACACTGAATGAATTCAAGTCATTTCTAAAAACATAATATCTCTTTTTCTCTTTCAAATTTTTGATGTTCTTAATAAGATGAAATAAATTAAGTCTGATTTTTCATATCAGAAAATTTATGTATATGCATATATATAAAGTTTTTTCAAAGTAAAATATATTACACATTAAGATTCAGCAAACTATTTTTTCCAAAACCAAGATCCCAGTTCTATAGCTTAAAATGCCTATAAAATTACCATGACAATTTACAAACCCAGTGCAGATTTTTCACCTATTTGTATTTATTCTGTTTACCATTTTCATAATTCAACTTGAGTCTTGTGAGTTTCCATAAAGTCTGGCTTAATGGATTAGTTTCCAGGAAATTGCCTATGGATTAAATTCCCAAACTTAGCTGGCATTCAAGGTTGTTGGAAATCTAGACCCTCCTGACTTTCCAGCCTTATCTCTTGTAAAAGTCAAGAGGGTCTAGATTGCCAGTAATCTTGAATGTCATGCTAAAAGTTTGGGAATTTAATCTATAGGCAATTTATGCAAATTTATATATGCACTAACCTTACCTAGGCATGAAATACATTTTTTGTCTCCATGCTTCTTTGTTTTCTTCACCTGGAAAGGTTTTCCTCATTCTAATAAACTTGATTCACAGATTCTCAACTGAGAAGGTAAGCTAGAAGCACCAAAGGAATTTTGTAGTTGTTTAGTTGGTTGGTTTTACTTTGTTTTAACACGTATGCCCAAGCTCCATCCAAGGAATCTACTTAATCAGAATCTCCAGAGTTTAGACAAGATAAAGCCATAATTTAAAAAACATATACATGTGATTATAGTAGAACTAAAAGCCACTGACTGACCTGAAACAGAAAGTAATTTCACCATGACAGTTGTGCCCTTTCTGCACATCTACCTGGTAGTTATATTCAACTATTTACTTGTATTATCTTAAACTTATGCCCATCTAAGCAATTACAAGGTCTTGTTGGTAAAATTGTATGCTGGGATATAATTTTTTCCCTTATTATGTCTGACGACTGTGCCCCTTTTCAAGTTCATTGCCTTCATAATAAGGCCCAATACAACATATCTAGACTATTGCAATAATTACCTAATTGCCTCTAGTCCTAATTGCCTTTAATCCAGACCTCACAAATCAGAGGGATATTTTTAAGTGATTATCTATTGTTACTTTTCTGCATCAACATTTTATTAACTCCCATGATAGAAATGTCCATACATTAAGGACCAATTCCTTCAGAATCTCTATAGGACGTGCCCACCTGACCCATTTTAACTCAGATTCTCACCCTTTTTCTTTGTTTACCTAATTTATCATTCAGGTTTTGATTTAAATAATTTCCTTAAAATGCTTCCTTAACACTCACCCGCCCCCGATCATAGGCACACATGACCCTAAGTTAGGCCTTCTTGTTATCTATTATCAGAATCTTTGCTAATATTTTTTTTCTGTCACCCAGGTTGGAGTGTAGTGGCGTGATCATGGCTCAGTGCAGCGTCACCCTCCCAGACTCAAGTGATCTTCCCCTCTCAGCTTCCTGAGTAGCCATGACTGTAAACATACACCACCAGACCAGCTAATTTTTCTATTTTTTTGTAGAGATGGGATTTCCCCATGTTGCTCAAGCTAGTCTCAAACTCAGGAGCTCAAGAGATACACCCACCTCAGCCTCTCAAAGTGCTAGGATTACAGGCATGATCCACTGCACCCATCCTGGTAATTCTTTTTGTAGCCCTCATCACATCTCTAATTACTTGCTTTCCCAGGTATTACTGTAAACTTTAAAAGAGCATGCACTGCTTTCCTAGTACGTGGCGAGAATTCAGTGTTTAATGAATACATAAATGATGACTGCAAGCAGTTGTTTCCACTTACCAGATGTTTTGTTTTGTTTAAACACAATTTTAAAAATTAGAGAATGCCAAGCTAAATATTTTGTTGATTTTGTCTTTCAAAAAAGAAAACGAACTCTTTTTCTCTCTTTACAGATGCATTGCATTGAAGCTTTAGATGAAAAAAATGTTAATTATTGTAAAACATATATTTTCATACAGGAGAAAACACAGCCACACATATGTGCATAGTGTATTAGTCATGGAGTGAGCCAAAAACAGATGGCACATCACGGAGGAGAGAGTGCAACAAAGGATCCTTACCACAGTGTGGCTGAGCATAGGGCAACCTCCATGTAGTCCTGCAACACTAGTTAACAGCAAGCCAGCTCTCACTCCTTTCTTTCTTCAGTCTCCTGCTGGGTTTCCATTGGTGAAATCCCACTGGAAGCCAAAAGGGAAGGAGCTTTGATGTATCCCAGGTCAATCTCTCAGGACAGAGAAGAGAGTGGAGAGGAGAATAGAGGAGAGTGTGTCTTCAGAGGCAAATGAAGAACATGTCGCCGAGGGAAGACAGGGCATAGCTATCTGTATAATCCAGGCTCCTTTATCCACCCTAGCCCTTAAGCGGAACAATTAACAAGAATCAGAACACTTTGGTAAACAGAGATCAATAATATTTTTTTCTTT
Source organism: Chlorocebus sabaeus (assembly GCF_047675955.1). Classification (NCBI taxonomy): domain Eukaryota; kingdom Metazoa; phylum Chordata; class Mammalia; order Primates; family Cercopithecidae; genus Chlorocebus; species Chlorocebus sabaeus. Next base: position 43,227,135 of record NC_132913.1, read on the forward strand.
TCAGATAAGGCAATAACCATCAAAAAAAAAAAAAAAAAAAAGTACAGGCTAAACAACTAGCAAGGATAGCAATTTTTCTCTTCATTAGGCAAACAGAAAAATGGAAACTGGCATATAGGTTAACCATAAGAATATGTTTTCATAGGATAGTCTTAAAATTAAGCCTGTTGTCCTGTCTTAATTAATAGCACCCCCTTTTACTCTCATGAGTTTCTTGGTTTGAATGCCAAATTATATGGCCATACTATCAAAATATTTGAAGCAAAAGTTTTAAAAATAAAAATAGAAATGAACAAGAACAAAATAGAAGTTTTTACCAGATCATGCTTAATTTTTGATCAAGTTAGTGTACAATAGCTAAATTAAAATGTAGCATATAAATAATGTAAATAATTTTTAAATCCTTATTTTAAGTAAATTGTCTCCTATACAGTTTATTTCACTTATAAAGATAAAAAATAAAAGTATATAAGCTGCACAAATGAGAATCAATATATTTCAAAACATGATGAAAATTTTGAACATAGTCGTTTATCCATTGTAGTGGCAAAAAGGTGTAATAATGTTATAGGATCTTTGGGGAGTCGCTTTTCTGGCTGGAAATTTGTGGCCAGTGATACCTTTGCCCCAAGTTTTGCTAGGGCCCACTGGGCTTGTTCCACCCACTCAGCCTGGCAGGCTGTGCTCAGCTCATGCTAGCGACCTGGATCCCACGCCTCCAAGGGAGACTGTGAGTCAGACGTGGAGCAGTGAAGGGTGTGTGAGCAAGTGTGGGGCCTGGCCACTGAGCAGTCAGACACAGTGGCTGCTGCTGAGGGGTGGGCAGCTTCAGGTGCAGCATGGGCACCAGTTTTCTGCAAGGGTGTGGCTGGACCAGGTGCATCACAAGGAGCTTCCCCGGCTAGCACCAGGGAATGCATTGGTGTCCAGGAGCTTGGAGACACCAGGAACTGCAAGGCCCCAAAGAGGGAGTCACAGCTCTGGCTCGGGGAGTTCCCAGGTCTGGGCTCCTCAAAGGGCCACAGCTCTTCTCTCTTTCTCTTCACCCACAATGTGGCAAGCAAGGGGCATGTTTCAGCTCTGTTTGTGTTATTGTTCTTTTAGCCTGCCATTTGGCAGGCCCCAAGTTCTTGTACTGCAACAAGGAAGAATGTGATATGCAGACAAGTGAAGGGTGAGCAAGACGAAGAGAAGCTTTACTGAGCCATAGAACAGTTCAGTCTCCTGCAGGGGGCAGCTCCTTTCTGCAGCCAGGGTGTCCCATCATGTGTTCAGCTTCTAGCAGAGAGTACCTCCTCTTTGCAGTTGGTTGTCCCATGGTCTGTTCTGTTCTGGTTGATCTGGGGCTTTTATGGGCCTCAACGGGAGGAAATGTGTGCCAATTGGTCCATGGGCAGCCATGGGTAGGCCTGGAAAAGGCACCATAAGCTCCCACTCCAGTCTGTGGGACTGGAAGCCCAGCCATCAGCCTTCAGTCCCTCCCTGACCTAAAGGCGGGCCCTCACCAGGTACCTGCCCACTTCGACCCAGAAGCCTGGCTGCCTGTCTACTGCAGCTGTCCATGGTACCTAGGCTGCTTGCACCAGGGGGCACCTGCAGGTCAGTACCAGGCTGTCCTCAGCACCCTCTTTGGCTCCCTTTTGTGCTTCTTAGTGCCCAAAGTCCAGAGGGGATCAAGACGGTAGGGGGCTGGCATGTCAGTGCTGTCTGAAGCATATGCACCCCTGGCTGGGCTGCAACAACACCTGGGCTCAGCCCCACACTGCTCCAAGATAGGAGCAGGCACTAACAGTGAGGAGAAACCAGGCAGTGGGAGCAGGCACTTCTGAGCCTGCAAGGGCGGGGGTGGGGCCCCTTCCCAGGTCCCAAAGAGTACAGAGATGCCTGGGTCCACAGCCCTGACTTGAGCAGCTGCAGCTGTGCCTGGGGGTGGGCAAGGCTCCTATCTGCTCCCAACCCCCAAGAGCAGAGGTAGGCCTGGGTCCACAGCCCCAACTTGGACTGCTGCCTGCGACCAGCTCCTGCCTGCTCCACGGAGCATGCAACCCCTGCCGCAACCCCTGGCAGCCTGGGCGGAGGGCTCCAAGTCCTCGCTGGGCCCAGGCTGGCATCCAGGGCAGGGGTGACATCACTGTGATCTCCATCCTGGGGCTCCCCCTCACCTGGCTCAAGGTCCTACCCAGGGGGCACCTCTAGGAGTGGATCGCGGGCCCCGGGCCCAGCCATTGGGAGTGTCAGGTTCAGCGGTCACCCTGATGCAGGGTGGACCTGGGGATGCAACCATGAGTGGCCCTGTACAGAGCCACCTCTAGAGGCACAGAAACCCAGAGCCCTCGGTGGGGTGGGCACCATGGCTGTACTGCTGGCTGGGTCCCCCAAGTAGGTGCCACTCTCACTTCCTGCTCCAGGCCCCCCAAAATGTAGCCCCAGCTCCCTACACAAGCCCAGTCCCTACCCTCCATGTGCAAGTGCAGCACTGCTCCAGGTCTGGCTCTGTCTTAGGGCCCCTCTCTGCCTGACCGTACTGCTGCCCCAACGGTGGGTGACCCGGAGCAGCACCATCATGGCTGCCCCCAGGGCAGCAGGTTGCAGAGGGCTGTCCACCTCCTCGCCATTCCCTCCACGCTGCGGCGATGTGATGCCAGTGGCCAAGCCGGATGGCCCGCCGCTGCCATCAACAACTTTCTTCACCCATCATAAGGGTCATGACAGACACTCTTATGACAAAGAGCAGGTTAACAAAAGAAAAACAGCCAAAATTTTACTTAATCAACGTTTTATATGACACAAGAGCCTTCAGGAATGAAGACCCAAAGACCCAGGGAAAGCCGTCTATGTTTATTCTTAGGTTCAGTAAAGAATAGACAGCCATGTAGAAATGTGATTGAGTAAAAGAGTTTGAGCTAACGCTAGCCGACTGAGGGGGAAAACCCTGTAGGCCCTGTCTGTTCAGATATTTCATGGCCTCTCTGTGTGGCATTTTTTTTCCCCCAGGCATAAGGCAGGGCACCTATCATATGAAAGTCTTCAAAAAAGGAAGAAAGTCATAGGATGGCCTTTCTAGCTTTTATGACTTGAATTGAGGAAAAATAATTCTGGTGTCTATGACTTGATTTGGGGGGAGACAAGAGGACAGCAGAAGGTAAGAAAAGCCTTACTTCCCAGACCCTTCCAATCTTCTTCAGTTCAAAATATTCAGCAAACAAACACAACATATTTTGGGGTGTTGTGTTCTGAACCCTGATACCACAGTACCATAAACTAGAATCAAATAATACAACTTAAAGTAATGATAACAATAACATTCTCAAAACATTGGCAATAAAATTATAATTCTCCTAAATCATTATAGAGTCAAAGAAGAAACTCAAATTACAGTTAATATACTGGTGTAGAAAACAAAAATGAAAATCCACCAAACCAGGCCTAGGGAATTCAACCAAAATGATGCTCAGCAGTAAATTTATTGTTATTTTTTTATTTCTGAAGATAGAAATAAAAAATAAATATGCGGCTCTAGAAGTTAGAAAAAGGGGCAACTTAGCCAAAGAAAGTAAAGGAAAATAAATATTAAAGAGAAAAATCAGTGAATTAGTAGAAACATAATTTAATCATTAAATATATTTTATTCCTGATTCTAGTAAAATAGATGTTATTGAAAAATATCTTTTTAAATGCTTGATATGTTAAGTTTTCTGGAAAAAAATGAACATACACCAATTGGAAAATAATTTTAAAAGTTATTTTAAAATTACTAATGCTTTTATTTTTATTAAACCCATTAAAATATAAAGCATATAAATATTAGTTTGAAGAGTTATGAGGAAATACTTTGGCATTGTTTTGTAATTTTTTTCCTTGTGTTATTTCTTTGCACTTTTACTTTCAGCAAAATAACCTCATTTTACTGTTTTCTTTCAAATTTTTAAGAAACTGATTTTTACATTGCTCTCCCATACATAAGATGCACTTCCTTTTATTACTTTAGCAAATCTTTCATCCCAAAATATCAAAAATTTGTTAAAAAAAGGAAAACTAAGCTGCTTTTACTTATAAACACAGACAAATACTGCTGAATAAAATAATAAAATAATAACATTAAAATTTCAACAGCATTAAAAGAATTCACAACCAAATAGCATTTTGTGTAATTATCATTCAATATTAAATTGATTAATATATGACATCTCTTTTTAACAACAAAGCAGATGATTGTTTCAATAAATATTAATAAGGAGCTTAATCAAAATGCAATAACTATTCCTGATTTAAAATATAAATAAAATCTAAGTAAACTGAGATCTCCACTATATGACAAAGCTTTTATTACTAAAAAGGAGATAACATTATTTGCAGATAGTATGATTATCTTCTTTTAAAACCCGAGATACTTTTTTGACAATAATTAACATGAATAACAACACAGGCAAGTGGTCAGTTGCACCAGTAAATGCAATCACCCTCTGTGTATATCTTTGCAAGTTTTTGGTTATGTAGACTATGCACTTAATGCTCAGTTTCACTATTCAAGTAAAACGCTACTTGTACAAGATCAAGTTAACTATTCCTATTATGCTTTACATCAGTTTGAGGTCTGCTCTCATCTACTGTACTGTATTAGTCCATTTTCACACTGCCAATAAAGACATACCTGAGACTGGGCAATTTACAAAAGAAAGGTTTAAGAGTTCCATATGGCTGGGGAGGCCTCACAATCATGGTGGAAGGTGAAAGGCACATCTCACATGGCAGCAGACAAGAGAAGAGAGCTTGTGCAGGGAAGCTCCCATTTATAAATCCATCAGATCTCATGAGACTTATTCACTATCATGAAAACAGTAAGGAAAAGACCTGTCCCACATTTCAATTACCTCCCACTGGCCCCTCCCACAATCTGTGGGAATTTGGGGAGTTACAACTTAAGATGAGATTTGGGTGGGGACACAGCAAAACTATATCATGTACTTATATCAAAATAGAGTTTTTCTCTTTCATAATATTTATACTTCATTAGTGCAAAAATGGCTTTCAAATTATCAATAAAATGACAGATACCAATATGTACTTGATTCTTTAGGAATTATATATATTTTATTAATTTAATCTAAATGTCAACTCTTTCCTCTTAAATTGCATAGAATTGACACAAACTCCATCCTCATTTGGGGGAAATCCAGTGTTTTCTCCAGGATGTCTGCAGATGCCAAGGTAATGATGTAATTTAGTCACGTCTGCCCATTCTGTGTTCCTTGGTCTTCTCTCTTTCCTCTTACCACTATCCTATTTTTCCCTTTATTTGGCTTTCCCCAAGCCCAATTCTCTGTTCATTTCTGATGTTAAAGCATTTGGCAGCTCTCCCACAGTCTCTTTCTTTCCCCTTTAAATTTTTACAGCCAAAAAGCTTAACTCTGCTTCTCTAAACAAACAAGCAAACAATTCCCTTCCCTAAGGAGAATTCCTGTGTCTCCTGCAGTCAGTTTACCCATTACAGTGCGTAGTTAAATCTGCATATTATCAATACTACCAGCTTATAAAACAGTTTTGCATAGAGGTTAAAAACCCATTAAATGGCTTTCGGCCTGTCTAGAACTACTCCCTCATCAGCTGTGTTGGTTACTAAAGAGCCAGTCTCCTCTTCAAGCTTCAAGTTCCTCATCTATGGAAGCCAGTCTCCTCTTCAAGCTTCAAGTTCCTCATCTATGGAAGATAAACCATAGAAGAATCAATTTCATGGGTTATTGTGAGGCTTATATGAGGTGATTATTTAAAAATATTTACCAAAGTGCTTGGCCCATATTAGACCTCAAATTAATTATTTTTATTAATAGTATTTTTGCTAGTTTGATGCTTAAGCTTACTTTTTACTTAATAGAAGCATTACATTTTTATAAATAATTATAGCACTGAATAGTTACAAGTATACATATAGGAATACATAAGTGCACTTTAAAAATCAATATTTTTATTTTATGAGATCAAAAAGTAATCATAAAATTAGAATAAAATACCACGCTTGCACACTTGCAATAAGAAAAATATTAACTAAGATAATCCTAGCAACAAAAGTGTAGGATACATGGAGGAAGATTCAGGGAAACAGCCAACTTGGGCTGTTTCTCAATAAGGAAACAACATTGCCCAGATAGTCAATCACCCACAATAGATTCATAGTTCTAAAGTAATTCTCATAAAATACCAATAGGTTTCTTTATTCTTCCCCTTCCCCATGTTATTACTCAATGAATTCACCTTGCCCACCCTAGACAAAGCCAATTTATCAAGACAGGGGAATTGCAATAGAGAAAGGCTAATTCACACAGAGCCAGCTGTGCAGGAGACCAGACTTTTACTATTACTCAAATCAATCTTCCCAACCATTCAGGGATCAGACATTTTAAGGGAAATTTGGTGGAGGTAAGACAGACAGGTGAGAAGGGCTCCAGCTGGCCTGTGCACTGGGAGAAATGTACACTGGGGTGGAGCCACAGAAGTCTGCCAGATTTGCAGTGGGGAGGAGCCTGGCCCCTCTTCTTCCTGTGTGGAAACTAGGATTCAATCTTAAGCCCATGGGCAGGAAGCGTACTCTCTCAATTCGCTGAGTCTCTGTTTCCCCCCTTTTGTTTTCCTTTTTGCCCAATATATTCCATTTTTTCTCACTCTTCAAATCGTCTGTGAGCCTAAATATTCACGGCTCTGTGAAAAGGACCACATTTTTAGGTGAACTAAGGAAAAGTCCCACAGCAGTTGGGGGAAGGCCAGTGAGTCAAGAGTGCTGATCGGTTGGGTCGGAGATAAAATCATAGGGAGTTGAAACTGTCCTCTTGCGCTGAGTCAGTTCCTGGATTGCAGGGCCACAAGATCAGATGAGCCAGTTAATCCATCTGGGTGGTGCCAGTTGATCCATCAAGTTCAGGATCTGCAAAATATGTCAAGCACTGATCTTAGGAACAATTTAGGAAGGGTCAGAATCTTGTAGCCTCCAGCTGCATGATTCCTAAATCATAATTTCTAATCTTGTGACTAATTTGTTAGTCCTACAAAAGCATGTTTCTCCCCAGGCGAGAAGGAGATTTGTTTTGGGAAAGGGCTGTTATCATCTTTGTTTTAAACTTCAGCTAAGTTTCTCCCAAAGTTAGTTCAGCCTATGCTCAGGAATGAACAAGGACAGCTTGGAGGTTAGAAGTATGATGAAGTTGGTTAGGTCAGTGAATACCTTTCACTGTCTCAGTTATAATTTTGCAGTGGCAGTTTCACCCACACCCTAGTCTCTTTTTTTAAACTTCAGAAAATTATTCTAAATTTCATCTCAAAGTTTAAAGGTTAATATACATAAAAACTTTTTAAAATATTGTCTTCTTCTTGAGAATGACTTGTTGACCATTAGGAGGTATTAGTTTTTCTGTGATACATATTTAGGAAATAAAGATGCTCATAACTAATAACGTTACTTTCCTTTTGTCAGTGAACCCAGAATTCCTAAGTATGTTGTTGTTTAAGACAATGAAGAGAAACAAAATAGGATTCTGTCAGAGTTCCTGGCATAATTTGTCTACCTAACTTCTTCCCTAGGAGTGTTTTATTTTTCCTCTCTCACCCTCTTAATAAGGAATATTAAAATCCTGAAATTTTAAAAAAGACAACGTGTCTTAGTATTGGCGTCCTTTTATGGTGGAATATCTCTAGGCTGGAGAAATGTATTCTATTCAAATTCCAGCCCTCTTTTATTTTGGCATCAAAAAGCATTTGTATTTTCCACAGCAAAAATAAAAACTGATAGGACCACCTTTTTACTGTTTTCTTCTACTAGACAGAGGGTTCACTCTTGAGGGCACACATATTTTTTTTTCCTTCCAAGGATGCCATTTTATTTTTTAATAAACACGAAGTGAATGTTTTCTGAGAGGAGAAAGACATGGCCTCAAAGAATTCTAATGCTGACCAGGTTGTTTATCTTCTAACCAAAAATGTATTTATTGTTTGCTGCATCTTCACTCAACTTGTGGTCTAAGTTTGAGAGAGAGAGAGAGAGAGAGAGAGAGAGAGAGAGAGAGAGAATTAATTAAGGAAGAAGATGGGAAATTACAGGAAGGAAAGTGTCTTGGGTCATCAGTTCTTAACAGCCATCTTTTCTGCCATACAGAAATCATAAAGGAAATAATTTAAAATTGGCAAACAATGCCAATCTTTCTAAAAGCTTATTATGTTACAAAGAAAATCAACCTATATATGAATAAATAGAGTTAAAGAAGAAAACTCAACCTTAATTAGTTTTCTACCTCTGTCTTTATCGTCTTTATCATCTCCTAACATTGGACTACTTTAACTAAACTTCCTTGAAAATTCTTCTCTTTGATTCTCTGACCTAAGTAAAGTTACTTGGGGATGACCTCTTTTTATCCTGCCTTCTTGTAAATGTAGCTATTTCCTAAAGTTTTGCCCTTAAAACTCTTCTCTTCCCTTCCTGCACTCTTCTATTCAAAAAACACAATCATCCCTGTTGGCTCAATTATCACACTTAAGGAAATTTACTCCTAGATCTGTCTCTTCATTCCTGATTCCAATTCCCTAGTTGCAATAACAAACTCAACATTTATGTGTTGTTTTATATCTATACTGTCTTCCAGTTTCTTAACTCAAAAAGTCGGATTCGTATTTTTTATCCTTTTTTTACCCTCAATTTTATAACTAGTTCCCAAATCTCAATGCTTTTTGCATTGTACATTCCTCTTTCCATTCTTATCCCCACCACCCTGTTTGAACCTTTCTTACTCCCTACCTTGGCTGCCAGGATCACTGCTCATGTCTTGCCCTTCCCCATTAGTATTTATCCATCCTACACACTGTGGTCAGATTAGTTTACTGAAAGCATTACTGAGATCCACTCCTCCTAAAGAAATCACAATCTCCACTTTAAGATCCATTTGAAATTTTACTTCCTCCATGGCATTTTTCCTCTGTATACACACTGTAATATCTTTATAATATCTTCCTTCTTTTACATCCCATAATATTGAGTGTGTTTTATGTCAGTTGCCTTGCCCCATAGCTATTTTTGTGACAAAGCACACAGAAAAAGGGAAATTCAGAACTTTTCAAAAAACCAGTATCACAAAAATGAATCTAGGTCTCTCAATATTATATTTTGCATCCTTTGTTTACGTGAACGTTCAGAGTATTAATTTGATAACTGTTTTACAGCATTCTATGAATTCTTCATTCACTTGAGTTAGACATTAAGACTGAACTCTCTTAATTACTCAAAGAGTATGATATAAAGGAAGATTGACACCCTTCTAGAAAATGGTAATTTGGTACAAAAAAATGTTACTAGAGAGAGTGAGAGAAGACATGGAATGCAATCTGTATGTACTATTACAGTTTTGTGAACTTTGAATTGAATTTCTGAAATAAAGCAGCTCGCTTTTGCATTATCTGGAACCTGTCCAGAATGAAATCTCAACGACCTGTGATTCCTCAAGGCCACACAAAAGCCCAGCTCTAATGATGAACAATCGCCTCCATTCTTCCTGTTTCTTACTGTCACCGATGGCTTTTTAAATGGCTGCAAAAGTCACAATTACCCAACTCTCAGAGAAAAAAAAATGTACTGCTAAAATCAAGGGTGTAGCTAGCTCATTTATACAGATTAAAAATATCAATATTCTTTACCACTAAAATGTAGCATCACCCAAAAGCTAGCAGCCCAAGAAAATTACATCATTTTTTAGTTTGTTCATGGTACAAAATTGTTCTCATATGGCTGGTAATCTGAAAGATGGTTTATATTTAAAAAGAACTTCAACCAGAAATTAGCACATTTGGAGTTCATGTGACCATGGTCATGATGTTGAACAGCTCTCTTGACTTATTCCCCACCTTTTGTTATTCCTAAGAAGAAAGAAGTATGTTAACTTAGTTAAATATTCAAATTAAATATCTTAAGTTGAAAATACTTAGGTATGACTGGAAGAAAGAGGAGATTGAGTAGAAGGAAGAGATTACTTATAACTAAATTTTTGTATACACAGTATCAAAAACAAAATCAAGTAATGTCAAACCCAGTGACTGCATGCTTCATAAAAACAGTGCTACCTCTCTTCACTTTAGTGAAAAGAAGCTTCCTCAGTTACTTAAATGATTGGAGGCAAAAATTTTATGGCAAAGAGAAGTTTTTACCTGGAGGTATAAATTCTTTAGATTTTTAGAACACACAAAGGTCTGAAGTAATCTAGAATAAACCAAAGCAGCATTTCTCAAATTCTTTTCTATAGTTTGTTTGTTAATAAGATCTCTTAAACTTTTGGAAATCCCAAATAACCCTGTCAAAAATTTGAATATTTAACTCACCTCACAGTTGAATATTTTTGAAAATATTTATAATTAATAGAAGACTTTTGCTACATGATCCATAAGGTAACATCAGACTTAAGTCCTAGAACATTTACTTAAAGTAATAAAGTTGAACTGAACTTCACTCCTAGTAGAATTATTGCTTAAAAATAAGAAATACCTCTCCTCCTTTTTGCTGTCTTCTAAAACCCACTCTTAAAGCCACTTTGCTTTGTTAACTTTCATAGCATGTATTCTCACTACAGCCTTCAACACCTGAAAAATTAGTGGAAGAATTTGACTGATTATAGAGGCTGTTTTCCTTGTTCCATGGCTTGTTCTAAAAGGGATACTCAGCAGAACTTGCATTTTTTTTCTTTCATTTTGTGCTGTCTGCATGAGTAATTACCTCCCTGATTTCTGAGATGCAATTGAGTAGCTTCCACATTAGAAAAATCCAAAGATTGATAGAGCCATCTCTCCTAAAGGATTAGACTGCTGCTGTAATTCCACGGAGTAGGTCATTCAAATAGCAACACGCTGCAAAGTTTAATTTATTTGGTTTTTAAAAGCTAGATATTGTTACCAATTCAAGCAAAACTGGAAAGGTCTCATAGGTCTTTTATATAGGTGATGATCTTTTACATTCCCCTGCAGCATTGCTTCCTGCCCTCATGGAATGTGTCATCCCAGGAGATGACCAAGGTTGAGTTCACTATTTTGAAAATAAACCATATGACAATTAATTTATTCATCTGTTAATGATAATTTCTGAATATCTGTGCTGATAACTTCAGAGCAAGCTGAAATCAACTCTGCAAACTTCTTTGCAGTATTTGAATTATGAAGAAGCTTTATAACCTGCTTCAATAATGAAGAATTACTTCTTTTAAACAGGTGTCATCGAATGGGGTAGGCTGTCATGGCAAAATAGCATAGACTGGTGGAATAAAGAACAGAAATTTATTTCTCACAGTTCTGAGGGCTGGATATCTGAGATCAGGGTGCCAGCACAGTCAAGTTCTGGTGAGGGCTCTCTTCCTGAGTTGCAAATGGCTGCCTTCTCACTTTGTATTCACAAGGTAGGGGGAGAGAAAGCTATCTCTGGTGTGTCTTCCTCTTTTATAAAGACACCACTTCTAGCAAATCAGAGATCCCTGTCTTTATAACCTCATTTAATCTTAATCACTTCCTTAAGGGTCTAATCTTCAATACAGTTATACAGGGGGTTAGAGCTTCAATATACGAATTTTGGAGGGACAAAATCCAGTCCATAATATGGTTTGAAGAAAAATAAACAGCCAATGAGAATTCACACATTTATATGCATAAAATCTGTACAATTCCCAACTCATGTCATGTGTGAAATCTGGGCTTGGGCTCTAGTTCTTTTCTTTCTTTTTTTTTCTTTCTTTTTTAAACTAATCAGTCTGGTGGTCCCCTGTATCAGGCAGGGTATCTGGCATGTGTACTACAGAGATTGCAAAAACCATTACAAATAAAATTATTTGAGCTAGCCAAAGAAAACTGAATCAAATTTTGTTTATTCCCTCATACTTTTCAAGTTTGCTTATTTATTATGTTTGCAAGCTTATTTAATTTGTTGCAGATGTTCAGTGGACAGTTTTGTAAGCATTCACTGTTAGAATACTTTTTCATAAAATCCATTTTCCAAATGTCTCAATAATGACAAAAGACCCCCTAACAGAATATTAAGCCAGGAAATTCATCTAAACATCACAACTGTAATCATAAGTGGTATAAGCTGTAGTTGCTGTCTGATTAATTTTGGCTCAGTGTAATGTTGCTGGAATGATTATTTTTGACTCAATTTTTTTCTCTTTAAATAAAAGTAAACACCAAAGTGAAGAGGATATAGGAAGAAATGGTGGCCTTTTAAACTAAATTATCAATAAAAGCAGAGAGTTTAATTCTCAGATAATCTTATAAAAATGGGCTATTTTCTAGCAGCAGTATGGAAAATAGACTCATACTTTCTTGATAAAATGACTGCTTTTTATTTAAATATATTTTTACTCTATTTACGTAGTTGGGTACATTTGTTTTAAAAAGTTTTCTGTCATTTATTCTTGGCTTTTAAAACTAGTTCTGCTCCATAGTCAGTTTAACTGAGAAACAAGATCTTTGTAAGTTCGCTGCACATTTAATTAATAGAAATCCAACCTCCCAAGACAAACCACAGATGCTGTACATATTTAGCAGGGTCTTCTAACCAGCTGCACTAATCTGGGCTGTAACACTACCCTATAGCTAAACATCCGGACAGAGCTAGAAAACAGAATAATAAATAGTTTTAGATTTCTTTCAGACAGATGCCTACAGGTGACATCACAAAACATAAACATGGAAATAGAAACAGAAATATTTGTTGCCTGATATAGCATTACCACTTGAAAGACAGGTCATGCAAATTTCTCAATACTGCCCTCAACAAATTTGACTTAAAACAACACCATTTTCCATTTTATAACTAGCTGTCAGGTTGCATAGTATAAAATCTTAGAGTTCAAACAGAGATGAGGTAGTACAGTTATAAAAATTGTACCACATCCTGAAAAAGCTAAAGCACTGTCTCTCTTATGATTTAGTACTTATGTTAGGAATAAATTTAACTTCCCTAGAGAGCATCATGTCAAATAAATGCTCTTATATCCTAACCCTTCCCACTTTGTTAGGACACCATTGAATTCACCAGAAGATTGGTGAGAACTGGTTGGTTACTTTTAAAGCTTCTATCAGAGAGGCAGATTTTTCTGACTGTACAGAATTTAATAGAGTAGTTGACATTATTTGTTTTCGTTTTAACACAGTTGGGAGTTGAAAGGGCTTCTATACCAGTTGCTTTGAGTATCATGCTTCCAGAGTAGTCAAACAACTTCTCCTTGTGTTCAGGGTAGATTTAAACATATTTTGATGAACAGAGAAATAATAAAGAATGTCTTATCCTTAATGGCAAATTTTCATTGTAATAGATAGAAATTCAAACTATAGTTATACAATAGACATATTCCTTCTAGAAAGGGATTAATTGTAAATATATGTCCCTTTATCAGATTAGAAATCAAGAGCTATCATATTCAAATAATTTAAGCCTAAAATAAACATGGCCAATGCATACAGGATAGGTTATTTGAAAACTTTAGTTTGATTCTGCAGGAACACTATACATTAAGAAAATAGTTCTTATACCCCTGGGAACTCATAGCTCATTAATTAAGGTCTCCATGTAATCCTAGATAAAATGTGATAAAGTTTTATTTTTTTATTCAAATTTGTCATTCAGTAATTTGGAATAAAAATTCCCAGTTCAGAGTTTGCTTTTATCCTCTCAATGTTATTTCAAACATATCTAGAAAGTGAGCTTTAAAAGCTTTCTTAGGAATGCATACTTAGATATCAACATTTGTGGAGGACAATATTATTCTCTTAGGTTCTTAGACCTAGGTTTTTTTTTCTATCATATCTTTTAGAATATTTAATTGCCTCTATATTCCAATAAAAAGGCTGTCTTCATATGAAAAAAAATTAGAGGTTTTTGAATGTATTTCATCCTTTCTATTGTAGGAGAAAGTGCTCAAATATATGCTGTTAAGAATTCACATTATTGCTGTAGCTGAAAAAAAAAACAGAAGTTTACCATTTGAGGATGAGCGAGGAAAGAATACCCGGAAAACTGGTATTTTACTGAGCATCATTTTCACTGTAATAAAAAGGTAAGTACGTTTCATAAAGTATGTTTAGAATGGTATCAAATAAGGAAAAAGGATTTTCTCATTCTAACGTTCAGTGTCTTCATTGAAAGACAGCCCAGGGTTTGGGGAGTAGAAGAATTCTAGAGACACTTCGTTAGAGGATAAAGTCATATCTAGACAAGAACCAGTAAATTAAAATATAATAGGATATAATTGTATGAAAATAGAAGGATAAATAAGCTGAACATAAAGACATGGATTAAGAAACTTTTATTTACTTCATTTATAAACACATTTATGTGTATTTGTATATAATTATATAGCTAGAAAGATAGGTAGATTAATAGTTATATAAAGATATCTATCTATATTCACAAATCTATGCATATATTTTTTCCAGGAGCAAAAGTCTAATATTTGATAGAATATTTCCTCCAGATAGCAAGAAAAAATCCTACTTATACAAGTGTAATACTTTGTTATTATTTTACATTTATTACAAAATGCCTCATTGTAAGTATATTATGTAGCATACTCCCCAAACTTTTACTAAGACAACAATATATGGGAACAATTATCTTGTCAATTTACTCTGTATAACATACTTGACTCAAATTATTATTTGGAAACTATTCAGCCCAGATAACAATGCATGTGGGGTATCCTCAACAACGTATTTATATATTTTTAAAACAATTAATTGGAAAAAATTGATATCAAAATTGTGGAGTAAGGGCTATACATAGTACAATCAAAATATTATATATTATATATATACATATATACTACAGGTGCATGTATATAATATACATATGTAGTATATACACACAACACACATATGCGTTGTGTGCATGTACTTATATTTTATGTATAGTTATGTGTATATATGCCTAAATAGTATATTTTAAAATAATATATTTTCTATGTAAAATATAAGTATATGTATTGATATGTAACAGGATGGATTAGGCAAATCCAAGGGATCATCAAACTTGCAGAAGTCAAGGGTGAGTGTCCCCCACTGAGTAACTTCTCTGATTGCTATGCTGCTCCTTGAACACATCAGGTATGTTGCCACCTTGAGCCACTGGATTTAGCTGCTCTCTCCCTGTGGAATGTTCTTTCCCCATACAGATGCACATCTTTCTCCATTAACTCTTTCAAATCTCATTCAGGTTTCAACTTGTCAACTTGCCATGAGAATTTCCCTGACACCCTCTTCAAAATTGCTCTTCTACACCCCTAGTCCCTGTACATCTTGTCCCCTTAGTTGCTCTAGGTTTGATTGTTGTGGTGGTGTGGTTGTTTTGTGACTGTGATTGTAAACTACTTATTACTTTTGTTATAAGTGGTTTAAATTAAATATAACAACAACAATCTTTGTAGTATTATAATAACCATTCACTGTAACTAATAGTTGTAGTTACAACTATGTAGTTACTGGGATTCTGCCAATGAAAATAGGACACCTTCCTGGCCTGAGGCTGTGGGGATTTAAGACATAGAGATGGCATATACTAACTTATAAAATGTAAATTCACTGAATTTTTTGGATAAAAAAATAACACCTCACATTTTGACAGCACTTTATTCCATTGGATCATCACAAAATGGAGTTAAGAAAGATATCATCAGTCTTCATTTCTCAGATGAGGAAACGGGATTTAAACAAATTAAGCTTTTCAAGGTCAAATCTCTAGTAAACGAAAGAACTAGGACTATAATATGTCTCTGGCTTTTAATCTAATGCTGTTTTTTTCTAAATCATTCTGCTACCCTTACATCAAAGCCCGGGTCACAGCAACTCTGATTTACTGAGGTACCAATACCAAATAGAGGGCAACCTGAAGCACAACTCATTCCAATTCATTTCCAGTTTGTACTATTCTTTTTCCCCCCTAGCTTCAAATTTCATTATTCTCTCCAATAACAGTAATAACCAAGATTTATTGGGGACCTACTCTTGATCATCATTATACCAGTTTTACATCGCACTGTTTCATTTATATCCCATAGTAAAGGAACCCAAGAAGAAGAATTGACAGAGAGAAAAAGAAAGAGAATGAGATTGTGTTTACTCAGTCTTCTTCCAGGAATTCTAATAAATCATTTGGCTGACTAGGTTTCAATCATTCACATTTTTATTCTTTCTAAATGGATCCAAGATGTAAAGATATCTGCTATCTAATAGGAAAGATGGAAATCATTCTCTCTATTTGCACTCAGAACAGAATTTCTTAAGCCTAACAGAAAAGAAAGTACATCATTCATGTCCCTTATTTCATAGGACCTCTTAAAGTCCCAGGAGAATGTTCTGTTCATTAAGCAGTAAGCCTGGGGTTATTGGCAAAATTTCACTAAATCCTTCCACATCACTTACTGCTGGCATGGATTTCTGTGCAAGAGAGCACATATTCTCCATCCTGGTGAAATGCCTTGTACTGGCTAAAGTGCAAACCAAATTTCCTGAATCTTAACTCCTGAGGGGAGTGCCTCTCCTCATCTTATCACCTATACGCTCAATTTCCTGGTCCAACCCCCTGCTAGATCTGGTTCATAAGGGATTAAGGAGAGGATTGAATAGAGGCATGCTGATCTCCAAAGGAACTGAATTTACTTCCTGCACACTAAAATCTTACTGTCATGCTTTATTTTCTGAAGGGATTTTTCCTCCAACACCCTCAAATGAGATTGTAAACCCCTTCTCCAGAAACTGAAAACTTGCTTTTAGCCTGTTAATTCACAAGTCACTGGAAAACCTGGTTACATTACCTGAAACAACCGAAAGGTATCACCAGCTTCATCTTAACTAGGTGAAATGATCACCAGAGATACCTGATCCAGAAGGTATTCCGATCATCTCTCCCCAGAGTGTGGCACGTGGGAGGAGCAGTCCTTCTCAGAATCCTCGTGCTTATAAAAAGGAACTGGATAAAGAAAAGAAACTAATTAAACAAAACAAAAACAAACCAGGCAACAAGGGCAAACACACTATAATAAAAGATAACAAACAAGTTTTTTTTTTTTAATGCATGGGTTCAAGGATTTTTAATGCATAGATTTAGAAATTAAGGATAATTGATTCTAAGAGGCACTTTTTTCAATTTAACATCTCTAAAATCAGAATCATAGTGGCACAAAAAATAAGCTGCATCTTACAATGAAATAATTTATGTTGTTATGCTCTTATAAATAAGAAAAATAATAGTTATCCAATATCTTACCAAATTATTTTGAGGTTATTTTCAGCACATAAAGAAAATTTCAAATATCTTACCTATCAGACATTGACTCAGAAAAATAAAAACAGAATCTGGTTTAGGAAAAATAATGTTTATGCTAAAATTGTAATAAGTAAACTGAAGGCATTAGAACAGGAAGCAAAACCCTGGGGAGGTAATTAATGATTTAAAGTTTCTAGTCTGACTGGAAGCATTCATTCCACACACTGAAGCATAAAAATTATGTTTATGATTATAATATCATATCAGAAAATAATAAATGTATGAAAGCTATGGTTTATAAATATTTTAGATAAAATGTAAATATTACAATATAATTTTCCATAGAATTCTTATCTTAAGAAGTTGAATAGAGGTCAGCTTAAACCCCTTTGATGAAAAATCTTAGGATAAACCAAAATTCCTTTTTCTATTAAAATGTCACCAATACCAATATTACTAGAGTTTGTACAATACGTACTATATTATGTATTCTGACCCAGGCATCCATCTTAAGGAACATGCTTACAGGGACAATCTCCGCTAGAGGCCAGCAAGACAATTTTAAGAGACTCCAAGTTACTCTGAGGATGTGATATATTTGTCAGTAGACTCAGACTCAGGAATCTGCACAATGAATAAATATGTAGGATTTATTAACATATTCAATTTTTAATTAAAGTACAGTCAATCCATTTAACAGTAAAGGACTAAAAGTAGAATTAGATGATAGAGGAAATGTGGAGAAGGTATAGCTGGTTGAATAGTGGTCTCCAAAAAATATGCCAAGTCCTAACACTGGCACTAAATGTGACCTTACTTGTAAATAGATGTCTTTGCAGATGTAATTACATTAAAGATTCCCAAATGAGATCATCCTGGAATTAGGGTGGGCTCTCAACCCAATGCCTGGTTTCCTTAAAAAGAAGAGAGATATTTAAGAGACAGACACACAAAGAAGAAATCCACGTGAAGAAAGATGTAGAAAGAGGTTAGAATGGTGCCGCTACAAGTCAAAGAATGCCAAGGATTGCCTGCTGCCACCAGAAGTCAGGAAAGAGGCATGGAACAGACTCTTCTACGGTGCCTTTAGAGAAAAAAAAAAAAATCCCTAACACTTTGATTTCAAAAATCTCGCTTCCAAAACTGTGAAAAATGAATTAATTTCTGTTGTGGTAAGACACCAAGTTTGTGGTAATAGGTTACAAAAACTCCAGGAAACAAACACAGGAGTTGAGAGTAAAACTGCAGAGAGAGGACAAAATAGGGAGAGAAACAAAGTATTATGCAAATGAGATGAGATGGTAGACTATGCCATTACTCACCCTAGATAAGAAGTGCTAAAGGTAAGTAGGTAGCTTTAGCACTGGCTGCATTTTTTATGATAAAATAAGACTTTGTCAGGTGCCATCATATGATCTGCTCTTCAGTTTCCATTTCCAAAACAATGGGAAGTATAGCAGAAAGATTAAACATATAGATACTGAAGGCTAAACTGCCTAGTTTCACATCCTCCTCCATTTCATAACTTGTTTCGTATTTGTATGTTTGTTTCATCTGTAAAATGGTGATGATGATAAGACATATCTCAGAGTTTTTGAAAGGATTAGATGAATTAGTATACATAAAGTGCTTAAAACACCATAAGATCTATATATGTGTTTACTTTTATCATTCAAGGTATCGTTGCCATCAAAGTTTGTGAATTCTCTAATTTTAACTCAACAGTGTTACAGGTCTAATGCACAGATTTAATTTTTGAAGTGAGCAAATCATATTACATTACAAAAAGGATGAAAATAAGAGTGGGAACTCCAAAAAGGAGTTCAGGAGATAGTGAGAGAATACAGAATTGAACCGGGGCTCTGTTGAAGATGCTGGCTTCTCTGCTGTGCTCTACAAAACAAGATACCAGCTAAGGCGGCACTAAGAAGGGCCTCCAGAAGGAAGGTGGGGCACTCTAGGGCCATATGGTCACTTCACAGGTCCATGGACCCCCTTCTGCAAAAAACATCCTCTCCTCCTATACTTTGTCTCTCTGCATCTGTAGTTTGAGATTATATTTACTATTTTTTTTCTATTTAGTTTTCTCATTGCTCCCTTTGTTGAACTCTCATTTTGATCCAGTTTCTTTATCTTCTCATGACTTTTAATTTCTTATTTTGTATTTTCCTTTGGTCATCATAAATATTATTTATATTGTGTTCACTTAGAAACTGAATGATGATTTTATCCCTTATCCTCTTAGATTGTTTAGAAGTAAATCTTATGTATCACATAAACACATATTATACTCTTGCCCTCGCCTGCACCTTATGATGAAAATCTTCCCCGATTTTTCGAAGTGTCTTCTTCACTCTTCCCTGATTTTTCTAAGTATCTTCTTTCATCCCTGCATTATATAAGAAGACCATTCTCATTCACTGAAACAAGAAGCATTATACCGTATTTTAAAATATTGTGTGGCTTGATAAATATCCCAAAGGGAGTACCATTTTTTCTAGCAGTTTAATTCATTTTAAAGTGTCAACTACAGTATACTGAAGTATTAATGTTAAAAGAGGCCTTTAAAAAAATCTTTTAAAAGCATTTTGAACAAGTGTAATGGAGTCCAAGTTAATTTTTTTATTAAACATTCATGAAAAAGAAAATGTAGAAGAGCTCAACCTTTTTCACATTAAAATAAGATTTAAATAATTCAAAGTGATAACTAAATGTGGGTATTAAATAAATTGTAATGTAGTAGCAAATTTTTAAGTAAATTCTATTTTTTTCTGTACCAGATATCCCCCACAATTTCCACCCATCATCTCTTACCTTATGATAATATATAGGTAATACTATAATCATTTTCTTAAAAATATTGAGCCATGTTTACAGCTTTAACTAAAATTAGTCATATGAGCCAACAGGATCTCTAAGACTCTGATATTTTGTGATGATGTAAATTTTGCATTAAGGCTTTCTCCTTGGTTCAAAATCTAACTATAGGACCACTGCAAGTGTTTAGTAAATCATCATCCAACTTTTTAATATACTCTAACTTTTCATAAATATCACAGAATATTTAGAATAGGGGAAAGAAGGTAAGAAAAGAAAGAGAAGGGGAAGAAACAAAAACCAAGTTGCATTCATTTTTACTTTGTGATCTAGCACAGTAATTATTTTGCCTACCTGTTGGAGGTGGACAGAGCTGAAACAATTTTTTTTAATTTTGTTCATATTTAAGAAAGTGTATAAATTTAACCTTAGAAGAGGAACTTCTGTTTGAGGTCTGGAGGTATATGCCACATCTGGGTCCCACGACAAGAGAGCAAGACTACACCACAGTTCTGTTTTCCCTGGGTTTGGAAGAAAAACAGCTGCTTCTGTGGCCATTCAAACCTGCTGCCATTTTGAGTAGTCTTCTTCCACACCTCCCTGAATGTCAAGCTCCTTGGAAAATGGTGCTTGCCATCTATACCTGTGTAACAAACCTGCACGTTCCGCACATGTATCCCAGAACTTAAAGTTAAATTTTAAAAAAAGAAAGAAAAGAAAACTGAAAAAAGGAGAAAATGCTGTTTGCTTTATGAGGCATATCAGTTGTGTCTCTATGATCAAAATTCTGTTAAATCTCAAGGGGCAAAAAGCAGTGAGGCTCTGGGAAAGTTAATGTACCTCTTTCTCCTTGTAGAGCCTCCTCTTTCTTACCTTACAGATAGGCAACCAGTTTCGTGTGTTCTTGCCTCATGAATTTTGACTTTTGTAATGGAGTAAAAGATATGAAAGATAATGGCAAGTGTCCAGGAGTGTGAGCTTAGAGGGAGAAAGCTTCTGAAGTCAAGGAGAATCCCTAAGACAGGTAAGAGGATGTGTTTTTTACCTCTGTAATAACAGTAATCATTCAGATATGTGTAAAACATATCTAAAGATAAGGTCCTTGCCATTGAAGTTTCAAGGCTCATAGAATCCCCTGCCTCAAGAGTAGCAAAGTAGTTGAAGAGCTTGCATATTTAAAGGGGAATCTCCAAAGTTACGAGTGCGAGACAATGATTGGCTCTTCCCTATATCTCAGTTCTATGAGTGACTGTCATAACCCTTTTAGGGAGGGTCTTATTATTCAGATTAAATTTCCAAATAGTCTTGTAGGAGGAGAATCTCCATGTTAGAACTGGTTTGATTTTTAAGAAAATAGAGGAAAGCATTGGCTCCCACACACTGAGTTTGTAAGCTAAAACCTGTTAAGCATTAAAGTGACCCTTATTGTGGGAGTTCTGAAGGAAAATAATGTCCTGTGGCTCTTGGAAGTTTAAGCAGAGATGGCAGGGGAAAAAAAGCAAGCCATAGGAATGGAATAACAAAAAATGTCCTTGGGTAAGAGAAAACCAAATGGCCAGAAATTGATGAAACAATAACTTTTCTTGAGATAGAGTTCATTAAAAAAAAACATCGATTTGAGAATGGATGTTATACACCTCGATTTTATACACAGATCTACCTACAGTTTTACATGTGTGAAATATGAAAAGTCTATTGCATTACATGATTCTTTTCAACAAAGCTGCTCAAGATCATTGTGATCACATACAGTGAGAAATATTCTGTATGTAATACAATATTAAGTTAGAAAAAGAGAGAGGTTACCTCTAAAATGAAACATAGATATTTTTATACATAACTATGAAAACAAAGTATTCATTGATCCTATATGATCAGATATCTATTGGGTCAGAATAGCAGGAATAAAAAAAGAGGGAGACTGTTCATAATAGCAAAGACTTGGAACCAACCCAAATGCCCATGAACGATAGACTAGATAAAGAAAATGTGGCACATATACACCATGGAATACTATGCAGCTATAAAAAAGGATGAGTTCATGTCCTTTGCAGGGACATGGATAAAGCTAGAAACCATCATTCTCAGCAAACTAACATAAGAACAGAAAACCAAACATCACGTGTTCTCACTCATAAGTGGGAGCTAAACAATGAGAACATATGGACACAGGAAAGGGAACATCACACACCAGCGCTTGTCAGGGGGTGAGGGGTCGGGGAGAGATAGCATTAGGAGAAATACCTAATGCAGATGACGGGTTGATGTGTGCAGCAAACCACCATGGCACACGTATACCTATGTAACAAACCTGAACATTCTACACATGTATCCCAGAACTTAAAATATAATAGATTTTTTAAAAAGAGGGAGATATGGTCTTATCCTTGGGGATCTCACAAAGTGTCTAGAAAAGCCAAATCTATGAATGAATAATTTGAAAACAATGTATTTATCCAAATGTTAGCATATTTGGCAGAATTTTATAAACATCCAGAGAAAGAGAAGACTGACATGACAGGGAATTCTCCCCAAAGGATAAGGAAAGAATCGAGAAGAAATTCAGGCCATAGAAAGATCCTTCTAAACACATATTTTCTGTCAGATTTACTTTAACAATGGACAAGTACTGCCACCATATTCGAAATTAAAGTAAAAATAAAAATAACTGAAATAAGAACAATTGATGGGGTCTGTGCATCAATATTTGAAAATTTATATCACATATATGTTTTATTACCAAATTTACATTAGCACAGTAAACATGAAAGTCTAAATTTACCAGCGCCCATGGGAAGACAAAATAATCAACTCTCAGCATCCAAAATTTCTCCTCCATTTTACTCCAAATACATCCTATCATTCACTTAAACGTTGGAATTACTACACATAATAAAACACATCCAAATTTACCCCAACACCAGAGATTCTCCCAAACTCTAAGTTTCAGCTGTGGAAAGGAACAATTGAACAGACTTGATACTCAGACCATCACAAGTCTCCTAGGTAAATTCTGAGGGTTTGGTAAAATGATAAAAATCTACTCCCCAGCGGGAAGTCTAGTTGACTACCATAGTTAGACATGGAGCTCTAATCATTATTCAGCATGTCTTACAAAAAGGTCTAAAATCGTGGGAAAACTCTTTGTTTTTTTCTTCCTTAAGTGGCACACAAGGAAGTGAAAACCTACAAAAGCCATTCACCATAGATCTTACTAACCAACATTAACTGCCTGCCCTGGGAATTTAGTCCTGGTTCTCAAAAGCAAATAATAAAAAGTAAATTTCATCACACAGGGATTTTTTTTTTCTTTTTTTTTTTTTTTTTTTTTTTGGTTGAATTTACAAGTGTAGTAAAGAGATTAAACAAAATGGCCTTAAAGGCCACAGATGTCCAACAGAGAAAGCTTGCTTCCTAGGATTCAAATCTATTGCAAAAATTACCTGTTTTTATCAGACAGTTTTCTTTTGATTTCTATAAACTCGCTGAGCTCCCTTATACTCTCATTGCACACGAACCTTTATGAAGCTCCAATTAATTTCACTGTTTATCTAAGTGAATAAAACTCTACCATTTCATTGCAGTTAAATCAGATAAAGCATTCATGTAATTTTAATAACTGGTGCACGTGAATTTTCAGTATTTCTATGTATATGTTAAAGATATTTGGACAAGATTGTTAGTAGATACATTCTGATGGCTTCCCTGTGGTGTTAATTTCACCAATAAAATATCCATTTGGCATGTAATATAACAAATATAAGATTTATTTGGCATTGTTAGACCTCAAAAATGGACCACCAGAATGATTGCTTATATTCTTGCTCCATAATTAGTTACTTAATTATTGTGAGGGAGTTAATTATGTAAGTCGACTAAATATTATGAAAGGATAATATATGAAGGCTAGCTCATAAATTCTTTTTTTTTTTTCCTTTTTTTGAGACAGAGTCTTGCTCTACCAGCCAGGCTGGAGTGCAGTGGCATAATCTTGGCTCACTGCAACCTCCGCCTCCCAGGCTCAAGCGATTCTCCTGCCTCAGCCTCCCAAGTAGCTGGGATTATGGGCGCCTGCCACCATGCCAGGTAATTTTTTTTTTTTTTTTTTTTTTTTTTTGTATTTTTAGTAGAGACGGGGTTTCACCATGTTGACCAGGCTGGTCTTGAACTCTTGACCTCAGGTGATACTCCCACCTTGGCCTCTTAAATTGCTGTGATTACAGGCGTGAGCCATCATGCCTGGCCTAGCCCATGTATTCTTAACTTGGTTTTGTGTTATAATCATGCTCAGGGAGTAAACATTTCTAGCCAAAATTCAGCAATCTAGTTTAAGTATACAAATCAAGTTAATAAATGTATGCGTTGATCTACAATGGGTTTCCATCTTCCCCTAATACCTCCTGCTTCTATTTACCAACTAATTACCAAATCTGATCTTTAACAGAAATTAATACTGTTTTAGAAATAAGTAATTATTAATTTATAAATTAGGGCCGGGTGCAATGGCTCACGCCTGTAATCCCAGCACTTTGGGAGACCGAGGTGGGTGGATCACCTGAGGCCAGGAGTTTGAGACTAGCCTGGACAACATGATGATACCCCATCTCCACTAAAAACACACAAAAAATTAGCTGAGCATGGTGGTGGGCACCTGTAATCCCAGCTACTCGTGAGGCTGAAGCAGGAGAATCGCTTGAACCCGGGAGGTGGAGGTTGCAGTGAGCTGAGATTGTACCACTGCACTCCAGCCTGGGCGACAGAGCAAGAAAAAAGAAAGAGAGAGAGAGAGGGAGGGAGGGAGGGAGGGAGGGAGGGAGGGAGGGAGGGAGGAAGGAAGGAAGGAAGGAAGGAAGGAAGGAAGGAAGGAAGGAAGGAAGGAAGGAAGGAAGGAAATTTATAAATTAGAAGACAAACTAACTCCATCTTTGAGCCCCCATGCTTTCATCTTATCCTTTCTAGAAAGGCCTTTAATAAGTTGTAGATGTCACTACAGGGAAATGCTTTATCTTTTCAGAGAATCAACCAATATTTGTGTTGATCTGAAATTAGCTTTTTTTAGTATGCTCATAAAAATTCAATAAAGAAAGCTATCACTAATTTTGTCAGGGATTTTAAGCTGAAGTGTCTACTCAGGCCAGAAAGTTGATTCAAATGAGTAAGATTGCCCAAGTGTGGACTGTTACAAAATGGACAAATAAGACTTGCACATCTGAGGGTTGCAGCACCACTCAGCTTATCATTTTCAGAATAGCATAGGCCTAGATCAGACAAATTTTCCAAGATAACTAGAATTCTGGAATTTTATTTAAAAAAATCTCATGATATGTAAATGCTAACATCAACTAAACATTTTTTTAAAACACAATGCAAGTCAAAATAAATATATCTGCTGTCTGTATTAGGACAGTTTGGACCTCAATTAAATAATAATGCACTGTAATCTGGATAAAACATTATATTTTATTCTTAAATGCCATTGTAGATTATGACTGCTCTTACCTCTTTTTCTTACAGAAGATTATTTTAATATTATTTATCTCATATCCCTTTGTATTTTATGTATATTTTTATCATTCAACTCAAAGTTAACCATGAGTGAACTAGGGTTAAGGAGAAGGATAATGGTAGGGAATGTTTCTACGTCCAAAAACAAGGGTGGTTAAATGCCTTCTGCACATATTATTTTCTATTGCCTAAGTTTAGATTTTCCACCCTGACCCTAAAGTAAACCCACAAGGAAAGTGCAAACTCACACTGGCTCTCGTTAACTGAGCAGAATTAAAAATCAGTGTTCTGTTCCTATGGACTAGAAGACAATTTAAAACACCCAGGACATCAGCTGGGAAACTTCTGAATTCTCAGCTTTATTCTCATTCAAGACCTATGTAGGGAAATTCTAATCAATGTATTCACTAAACAAGACACCCAGATATTAATCAAGCTTCTTGCAAAGCCCTTTCTACTGTCTGACAGAAGGTGGTAAAAAGGAGGGTGTTTCAATAAACGCTCAGAATTTTGATTACAAAGAATAAGGATATTT
Source organism: Chlorocebus sabaeus (assembly GCF_047675955.1). NCBI lineage: Eukaryota > Metazoa > Chordata > Mammalia > Primates > Cercopithecidae > Chlorocebus > Chlorocebus sabaeus. Next base: position 43,253,258 of record NC_132913.1, read on the forward strand.
TCCTGATTCTCTCAATAAAGGGTAAGTGAAGCATCACAGTGAAAGAATTTATAATTAAGTTGCTTGGGTTGTATTGCGATTTCTCCTTAAGACATATGCCCAAACTGATTCACTGAAGGAAAAGCTTTGAATGATTCCTTTTGGTGGAAGGAATCATTGCTATTATCAAGAGTTAAGAGACATGAGAACTGAAATTATCCACCAGCCAAGAGACAGAATTGATTGTACTTCTGCCAGGTCATCACTCCTTATAATTAAGAGAGAACATACAACATTCTCTGATGAGACCTGGTAAGTGTAAGAACCTAATGAAGAATTGTTGATTTATAAAAACCAAAAATTACAGACTAATATCCCTCATGAAGATGCAAAAATTCTTGACAAATTTTTAACAAATTCAACTCAATAATCCATAAAAAAATTAATACATTATGAATACAGTTTAATGCATTATAAATACAGTTTGTATCAGGAATGCAAAGTTGAATGAATCAATGTCATTCATTATATTAACAAAAAGGGGATTAAGTAAATAATATCTCAGTAGACACAGAAAAGCATTGGATAAAGTTCAACACCACTCCGTTAAGAATTCTCAGCATGCCAAGAAGAGAAGAGACCTTATGTAATTTGATAAAAGGCATCTATTACAATTTAATATTTATAACTAATGTTATAATTTAATACTATTGGGAAAAGCCTAAATGTTCATCCCCGGGGCACTGGTTGAATAAATTATGATATATCCAAACAAGCAACTACTCTAATAGACATAAAAAGTAAAGAGGACAAAGAATATGATATAGAGTGGTTTGCAAGATATACTGAAAAGTGGAAAAGCAAGGTGTTACACCCCCTTCAGGAGTGGAGCTTAACCCTCCACCCCCTTTTTAGCATGAACCAGACGTAGTGACTCACTCATTCCCAAGGAATAGAATATGGGAAAAGAAAAACAATAATTTGTTAGTGGGAAACTCCAGCAAGTACTACCTTAACCAACTGAGCAGAGTTAATATCACTAGTCATAAGTCATGTTGATAGCATGTCCCCCATGTGGCCTGATGAAAAAGATACTTTATCTCTGTTATATTCTTCCCCGAAACCCATAATCCCAACCTCTTCATGAGGAAAACATCACCCAACTTGGTGGGTATTCTACAAAATACCCAACCAATACATCTCATGGCAAGGTCATGAATAAATTACAAACTGACAAACTTTAACAAACCAGGGAAGACTAAAGAGACATGTGACAAAATCCATTCCATCCATGTGAGATCCTTCATGGGATTCTGGAATAGAAAAAGAATAGTAGTGGAAAAACTTGTAAAATCCAGTGAATAGTTGTTTGTAAATATTGATTTTTTTCTTTTGGGTTTGACAAATATTAGATAGGAAAACATAATTTTAACTTCAGGAGAAACCATGTGAGGGGCATATGAGAACTCTAATATCTTTGCAACTCTTCTGAAAGCCTAATGTTATTTTAAAAGAAAATTTATTTTAAGAAAAACAATATGGAAAAGAGTGTATGTAACGTCAAATCTGTTGTGAGAAATAAAAAATAAGAAAATAAATATGTGTTTCCTATTTTTACAAAAGAAAACACAGGAAAGATAAACTAGAAACTGATGACAGAAGTTTCTTACAAGAAATAAGTAGGAACGGAGTAGATGGGGTATGTGTGAGAACAAGACTTCCCTGATTATATCACATTCTTTAGTTTTGATTTGTTAAATCTTTAATATTTTTATTGATAATATCTGTAGAGGATGGCATCCAACTGACGCAAGGCAACATGATTGTGATGCAACGAAGAAGGGGGAAGTGACATGACATTTCCCTGAATCCCCACAGAAAACAAAGACCACCATAGTTATGACCAATTTACATGTGTATAGATTATTATCCCCTGCGACAAAGCTTCACATACTAAAAGGCACATTGGAAATAAGCTTGAGTCATTGTAGTGCTCTCATAAAGAAGATACTAGACACAGACTTTATGATAGGTAGTGTTAACGTCTAGGTTAAACAGAAGCTTTCCCCTGGCAGTGGAACATCCTTTCCTTTTCTCATTCATTTTCTTTGGAGGACTCCTTTTTCTGAATCAATTACACTTATTATTTCTATTAAGCAATCTGAAAGGACTGGTGTAGCCTGCAGTGTAATAAACCTTTTCATTGAAAACTTTTAAAACTTTTCCTTCTTCCTTCAAAATGCTTAAATGCTTGCTAATGTCAATAGTTGTTTGTGGTTTTTCTGTTTTTTTTGTTTGTTTGTTTGTTTTTGAGACAGAGTGTCCCTCTGTGGCCCAGGCTGGAGTGCAGTGGCTCCATCTCTGCTCACTGCAACCCCTGCCTCCCGGGTGCAAGCAATTCTCCTGCCTCAGCCTCCTGAGTAGCTGGGATTACAGGTATGCGCCACCACATCCGGCTAATTTTTTCTGTATTTTTAGTGGAGATGGGGTTTCAGGATGTTGGTCAGGCTGGTCTTGAACTCCTGACCTCGTGATTCACCCACCTCAGCCTCCCAAAGTGAAGTTGTTCTTGATTCTTTGGGGCCCTACAGTATCCATTGAATGAAACATAGTCATACTGGCTGTGTCTTCAATAAAATCATCTGACTCTGAAGGCCTGGGCAGATGGAATTGCTGTTCAGAGGAGGTATACAGGGAAATGGTCTTGGTAGACTCACTAAAAGGACATGAACCAACCTCTGTGTAGCTTGTGACTGGAGCTGTCACCATTATTTTCATCTCTTTCTCCTTTTGCCTTGAATGTGGCTGTTCAGTTTTGCAAAGCCTATCTGGATGGCTGAACCCCTGTTCATAGACTCAACAGAAGTGCTGACTCACTTAACTGTCCATACTGTCAGATCCCATGACTTCAGAGCTGGGGGTTTGCCTCCTCTGGGGCCTTCCAGCCCAGTGTCTATCGCTTGAACCACCGTGAAGGGTTGACATCTGGGCCCACCTGCCACCAGGCCAATCAAGCTGTGCCACCAGTTTTGATTTTTGATGCATGTAAATGTTCTACATGTTCAAAATATGAAATTATGCCAAAAATAAAAACATAGAATACAAACAGAAACAAATGAGCCTGAAAGTGCTCTTGCTGGATATTTTTGTATTAAACCCTAAATAAACAGAAGAATCTAATATATGGGACATCCTTCAGGACAACTGACCTGGCCTATTTAAAGGATTCAAAGTCACAACGGACAGAGTGAGTCTGCTGAGGGAAAGAGGAGCATTCTAAGGATACTACAGAGACATAACAATTACAGTGTGTGAACCTTTATTGGATCCTATATGAAAATGGGAAAAATCGTCTTTATAAAACATTTTGGAAAAATGAGGAAATTTGGTATTTAGCATGGACTACATACTGTGTAGCATTACATAAGCAGTATTGATTTCTCAGATATGATGATGGCTCCGTGTTTGTTGGAAGATGTTCTTGGTTTTGCCAGATGCATACTGAAGTCTTTAGAGGTGAGGTGTCACCATGGTTGAAATATACTTTCAGATGATTTGACAAAAAAGAAATACGTGTCTATCCATAAAGAGAGATAGAGGAAACTTGGAAATTTTTAACAGTAAATCTAGTTGTGGGATACACTGGCGTTAATTGTACTCCTCTTTTAACTTTTCTATAGGTTTGAAAATTTTTCAAATAAGAGATTTTAAAGTCAATTTATTCACTTTTCTAATCTTCCTTCTGATGAACACTCTCCATCAGGTTAGGCACTTTGTAGGATTCATTTTTCTCAGGTATTTTACTCATTTTTTCTATAGTTACTGGCCTACTTATGTATTATATTTCTCTGATCAATTTTGCTGTTTTTTATTTTTAGGAGATCATCCAGGTCATCCATATTTTCAAATTGTTTAGCACTCTACATATTAAAGAGTACATATGTAGAGTGTTGTTTAAGTTATGGACTTCCCACCCAAATATGTTTCCACTTTCTTTCATATTTAATTCATTTGATTTTTAATTTCTCATATGGAAGCATATAGGATACCTATAGAAATAGCCACAAGCAATATAGGCCAATATATTCAGCCCTTAGAGCCAGTTAACTTGCTAAATGCTCACTAGATTTGAAGGCACCAGTAGCAGCTAGCTAGGGAAAAGTGCTGGTCATAGATAAATATGGGATTGATACTAGGGAAAGTGTGGTCCTTTATCATTAATCATTAAATATGCTCATGTATATGTAAGATTTTAACCTCCTTTGCTCCTACATGCCTTCCTCTGTCTTATTTTTGAAAGGACAGGGTACAGTCGCAGCCACACAAGTTGGTACCAGGCCAGTGATACTGCTGGGATGCCTGGCAGATGCAAATGGCAGACTCACAGTGGGGCAAGATTTCCTCAAATGCAAGATATTCTCCTATGTACGGGATGGCATTTTGGAAGATTATTTTCTAATTGTGTTTCTTCACTCTAAGTGCCTTTTCCATAATGTCAATACTGAAGGCTTGCTATCTGAGTTACAAAGAGTTACAAAGAAATTAAAGAAAATATTTCATACTTCCTAGTCTTAAAATATTAAAATCTAAAATCTGGAAATAATGTAAGAACAGAAATCCAAATACTGCATGTTCTCACTTGCAAGTGGGAGCTAAATTATGAGAACTTATGAACACAAAGGGGGAATGACAGACACTGAGGTCTACTTGAGGGTGGAGTGTGGGAGGGGGGAGAAAAGATAACTATTGGGTACTGGGCCTAATTCCTGGGTTATGAAATATGTACAACCAATCCCCATGACATGAGCTCACCTCTGTAACAAACCTTCACATGTACCCCTAAACCTAAAATAAAAATAAATAAATAAATAAATAAATAAATAAATAAATAAATACTGGGAAAATACTAACTAATATATACTTTGAGGACAGCTTATGCCTCTGAAAAATGATATAAAATATTTCACCCCGAAAATATTCACTTAGAAGTTTAATAATCTAAATATGATTCCCAAAAATCATATCAATATTTTTCAAGAGTTTGGAAAGCTGAATTGTTATAAGAAGCAGATGTTTCTTCTATGTTTTCCCTCTTTTTTAATTTTAATAGAAGAGGATGATAATTTAATGAGGTCTAAAAGTAAAATTGAGAAACTAAAATATCATCCTGGGGTATGTGGGAAAGTGCGTGGGCTTTCTGAGTTCAAATCCTAGCTCTGCACATGGTACTGGGATAGTCATGTTTCCCCACCTGTAGGTTAGGGTGAGCAAATATCTATCAAAATAAAAAGAAATAATAAAAATAAGTTGAAAGCTGGAAACAATGTTGAATAAACACAAAACAAATTAGTGCTAGATAAAATACAACAAACTTATTTAAAATTTACCTCTTAGGAAAAAAAAAAGGAAAATACCAGAAGATAGGAAAAAAAGGCAAAATGAAGCCATAGCAATAATGCTAAGTCTGATTCTGCAATAGCTCTTGAGTAGTAAAATGGGACTATCAAAGTCAGTTAAGACTAAGAGTTCAGATTATATTGCTCAGGCATGCAAATATTTTGAAGGCTTAGGACTAAAAACTGCATAAAATTAGAAGTGACACTCCTTAATTACTGAGATGCCTCGAAGGACTGGATTACTAGTAAAAGAAGATCTTGGGGGACAGGGTTGGGGGGAGAATATGTTGTCCTACTGTGGAAAAATGAAGAAGTTTGTTTCTGTCTCAGCTGTAAATGAAAAAAGAAAAGAAAGAAAAAAGTCTTCCCTGAGAAATTGAAAAAACAGACTGTGCCTCTCCTAGGTTTAGGATCTAACTATATACTCTTAGCATAGTATGATAAAATTCAAGTTGACTAGTTAAAATAAAAAGTAAGACAAAATCTAGGAACATAAATTGATACAAAGTACTGAGTAATGCTAGTTAGCCTTCAGCAGAGCAGATACAGGACATAAAGGTGAATGATTGTACTAATCAAATAAGGAACATGCAAAAAGACATGGAAAAGTAGGCATGAGGGTGTTTAAAAGAAGAAAAATCAGGGCTTAAGTTGAAGAAAATGAGAAGTGAAACTATTTGATGCTGATAAATAGGTAGTGGTAAGACACAAAAGCACTGGTAATCACAATGATGTCAAAACAGGTGTAGTGAGAGAGAGATCTGAAAGGTTAGGTCTTCATATTAAGAAATTAACATGCTACATTTAGTATGTTAAAATTTAAGATTGCTTTGATGGAGTAAGCTTGGTAAGAATTTCTAAACAGGAGAGAATTCTTGAACAGAAAAATTAATAAAGGGTATTACTGTTAAAAAAGTTAATGTTAGAGTCAGGGTGCCAACCACCCTCTCCCAGAATTCTGGCTGATCGAATGTACCCAGACTAATAGGGACTAAAATATCAACTTATTAATAATAGTGCAATGCCCTTCAAATGTACCACTCTGTGACAAAGCTAAACATAATAATGTTGCTGGCATATGAGACCAAGCTGATGGCCTTCAAATACCTGCTTCAGTCTAATCTTAGTGACCCACCTGTTGGGAGTGTTAAGTCCACAAAGCAGATTCTGCCTTGCCCACCTTGGTTTAACTACCAAAGTGAGTCATGAGCAAAACAGGAGGTAGAAGAGAGAATGACAATCTTCTGACCTGGTTTGTACTTATCACATAGGAAGAAGAAGTAAAGAAGAGCCCAAATCCTTTCATGCCAGTTTTTGAGGCAGGTAAAAATGAGAAGGAAGGGAAGACATGAGGGAGGGGAAGGAAGGTTTGAAGGAACGAAAGAGAGAGACGGGAAAACTGGTAGACAGAGAAAGAAATCCATGTCCCATTTTTGAGGCTAAATAAAAGCATCAAAACAAAAAAGAAAAGAGATTCCAGGTCAAGATGGCCAACTAGAAGCAGCTAGTGTGCATGGCTTTCATCACAGAGAGGAACAAAATGAGCAAGTAAATATGGCACCTTCAACTGAAACTTCTAGCTCCTCATACTGGGACTGATCAAGGAAACGGCGGAAACAGCTCAATCCATGGAGAGGGTAGAAAAGCAGGGCAGGACAATGGCCCACCCAGGAGTGGGAGTGTAACACAAAGCCAAGGGAACTTCTCCCCACCCAGGGAAGTGGTGAGTGAATGTGTGATTCTGAGAAACCACATTTCTCCCACAGATCTTTGCAACCTTCAAGTCAGATGATTCCCTTGTGAACACACTCCACCAGGACCTTTGGTCTGACACACAGAACTGCATGGAGTCTCAGCAGAGCAGCTGCTCAGGCACGCACAGAGACATGGGAGCTTTATGTGCTATGGCTCCATGCTCCACAGCAAAGTGACTGCCACTCAGGCAAGGCAGGAGTTGGACCTCCATCCATACCCCTGGAAAGAGGTCTGAATCCAGGAGGCCTAGGAGTGACAGTCTGCAGGTCCTACTTCCATGGTACCTCACAGGATTAGACTCACTGGCTTAGAATTCCAGCCAGTCACCAGCAACAATTGGGACAGATGGGGTTCCCAGGAGGAGAGAGAGGCCACCATCTTTGCTATTGTGGTGATTCAGCTGCTCCAACCTGTGGACTTTGGAGAGTCCAAACTGATTCAAGATGGAAAGGACCCTGCAACATAGCACAGCTGCTCTGCCAAAATGTGACCAGACTGCTTCTTTAAGTGGGTCCCAGATCCATTCTTCTTCACTGGGCAGAACCTCCCAACTGGGGCCTCCAGCCACTCCTGTTGATGTTCTCTTTTGAAAACTTCCTGGGACAGAGCTTCCAGAGGGAAGGACAAGCTGCCATCTTTGCTGTTTCCACGACTTAGCCATTCCAATCTCCAAGCTTTGGAGTACCCAAGCCAACCGAGGGCAGAAGAAGTGCTCCATCACAGCATAGTTGCTCTACAAAAGCATGGCTATACAGCATCTTTAAATGAATCTCCAATCCTGTCGCTCCAGACTGAGTGAGACCTCCCAACAAGGGTCCCCAGCCGCTTCCTACAAGTGTATTCAGGCTGGCAACATGTTCGTATCCCCCTGGGATGAAGCTCCCAGGGGAAGGGACAGGCTGCCATTTTCACTGTTTCACAGCCTTCACTGGAGATACCCCCAACTACTGGAAAATCTGAGGTGACTAGGATCTGTAGTGGAGCCCCAGCAAACCACAGCAGCCCTATAGAAAAGTGTCCAGACTGTTAAAAGAAAAAACAAATCTAAAAGTAAACAACCTCAAAGATTGAAGGTATATAAGCCCACAAAGGTGAGAAAGAAACAGCAGATGAAGGCTGAAAACTCAAAAAGCCAGAGTGCCCTCTTTCCTCCAATGACTGCATCACCTCTCCAGTAAAGGATCAGAACTGGACTGGGCTGAGGCTGAGATGGTTAAAATGACAGAATTACAATTCAGAATGTGAATAGAAATGAATTTCACTGAGCTAAAGCAGCACATTGTAACCCAATACATGGAAGCTAAAAACCACGATAAAACATTGCAGGAGCTGACAGACAAAATGTCCAGTACAGGGAAGAATGTAATTAATCTGATAAAGCTGAGAAACATACTATAAAAATTTCATAATGCAACCACAGGGATTAATAGCAGAATAGGCCAAGTGGAGAAAAGGATCTCAGAGCTTAAAGACTGTCCTTCTGAAATAGGACAGGCAGGCAAGAATAGAGAAAAAAGAAGGAAAATAAATGAACAAAACCTCATTTGAAGGTCTCTAAGAACTTGCCTTATCAATCTCAGTACTCCTGTGTTGGGTGCATATATATATTTAGGATAGTTAGCTCTTCTTGTTGAATTGAACTCTTTACCATTATGTAATGCCCTTCTTTATCTTTTTTGATCTTTGTTGGTCTAAAGTCTATTTTGTCAGAAACTAGGATTGCAACCCCTGCTTTTTTCCACTATCCATTTAATTGATAAGTGTTCCTCAATCCCTTTATTTTGAGCCTATGTCTGTCATTGCATGTGAGAGGGATCTCTTGAAGACAGCATACCAATGGATCTTGGTTCTTTATCCAGCTTGCTACTCTGTGTCTTTTAATTCGGACAGTTAACCATTTATTTTTAAGTTTAGTATTGTTGTGTGTCATTGTGATGCTAGCTGACTATTTTGCGTCCTGTCATCGTGATGCTAACTGATTATTTTGCATACTTGTTTATGCAGTTGCTTCATGGTGCCATTGGTTTGTCTATTTCAGTGTGTTTTTATAATGGCTGGTAATGATTTTTCCTTCGCACATTTAGTGCTTCCTTCAGGAGCTCTTATAAGGCAGGCATGGTGGTAACAAATTCCCTCAGCATTTGCTTGTCTGAAAAGGATATTATTTCCCCTTCACTTATAAAGCTTAGTTTGGCTGGACATGAAATTTTGGGTTGAAATTCTTTTCTTTAAGAATGTTGAATATTGGCCCCCAATTTCTTCTGACTTGTAGGGTTTCTGCTGAGAGGTCTGCTGTTAGTCTGTTGGGCTTCTCCTTGTAGGTGACCTGGTCTTTCTTTCTGGCTGCCCTTAACATTTTTTCATTCACTTTGACCTTGAAGAATGTGATGATTATGTGTCTTAGAGATGACCTTCTCATAAAGCATCTTTCTGGGGTTCTCTGGATTTCCTGAATTTGAATGTTGGCCTATCTAGCTAGATTGGGGAAGTTCTCATGGATAATGTACATGAGATCTCTTTCAGGTGTACCAGTCTGTCATAGATTCAGTCTCTTTAAATAATCCACCTGAAACACCAAAAATCTAAATATGCCAAATAAAAGACAGAGATCGTCAGTATGTATCAAAAAAAAAAAAATCCAACTATATGTTGTCTACAAGAAACCCACAATAAATATAAAGATATATATAGATTAAAAGTAAAAGGATGGAGAAAGATATGCCATGCTAACAAAAATCAAAAGAAAGGAGTATTGGCTATGTTAATTTCAAGTAGAGCAGACATCAGAGCAATGAAAGTTATCAGGGATAAAGACAGGCATAACATAATGAAATATCAGTTAATTATCCAAAGAAACATAGCAGTTCTTAATGAGTGTGTGCCTAAAAACAGAATGTCAAAATACATGAGGCAAAAATTAATAGAACTGCAAAGAGAAATAGATTAATCCACTATTGCTCAGAGACTTCACTACCTATCTATTAGAAATGGGCATGTTGAGTAAGAAGAAAGGAAGACATAGTTGAACACAACAGCAATCAACTAGATGCAATTGACATCTATAGACTATTTCATCCAAAAACAGATTAAACACTAATCTCACCTTACATGGAACATCCACCAAGAGAGACCACATTCCAGTTTATAAAACACAAGTTGGCCAGGCACAGTGGCTCACGCCTGTAATCCCAGCACTTTGGGAGGCCGAGGTGGGCAGATCACGAGGTCAGGGGTTCAAGACCAGCCTGGCCAATATGGTGAAACCCTGTCTCTACTAAAAATACAAAATTTATCCAGCATGGTGGCGCACACCTGTAGTACTAGCTACTCAGGAGGCTGAGGCAGAAGAATTGCTTGAACCTGGGAGGTGAAGTTGCAGTGAGCCGAGATCATGCCACCTCACTCCAGCCTGGGTGACAGAGTAAGAATCTGTCAAAAAAAAAAAAAAAAAAAAAAAAAGCCACTCAATTCAGTATGAATGATAGCTGAAAAATCTCAAAGTACATGAATGCTAAGCAACACACTTCCTAATAACACATGATCAAAGAAGAAATCTGAAAAGAAATTTTAAAACATTACTCACTAAATACATATACAATTTATTAAAATATGTGGGATATGGCAAAGGCAGTGTTTACAGGGAAATTTATAGCCTTGAATGTGTAAAGTAGAAAGGAAGAAAAATCTAAAGTCAACAAGCTAAGCTTCTACCTCAAAAAAAATAGAAAAGAGCAAATAAATACAAAGTAAATATAAAAAAGAAATAATAAAAATTAGAGCAGAAATACATATAATTGATAACAGGAAACCAGAAAGTCTTAGCCAGAGCAATTAAGAGAAAGAAATAAAAGACATCAAAAATAGGAAAAAAAGAAGTCAAACTGTCTCTCTTCACTGATAATAGGATTCTATACCTAGAAAACCCTGAAGATTCCACAAAAAGCCTCCTGAGCTAATGAACGACTTCAGTAAAGTTTTGGGAAATAAAGTCAATGTATAAAAATCAATAGCACTTCTGGGCCGGGCATGGTGGCTCACGCCTGTGATCCCAGCACTTTGGGGGGCCAAGGCAGGTGGATCATGAAGTCAGGAGATCAAGGCCATCCTGGCTAACACACTGAAACCCCATCTCCACTAAAAAATACAAAAAAATTAGCCAGACTTGGTGGCAGGCACCTGTAGTCCCAGCTACCTGGGAGGCTGAGGCAGGAGAATAGCATGAACCTTGGAGGCAGAGCTTGAGTGAGCCAAGATCGCACCACTGCACTCCAGCCTGGGTGACAGAGTGAGACTGTCTCAAAAAACAAACAAACAAAAAACCTCAATAGCACTTCTGTGTAGCAATATCACTCAAGCTCAGAGCCAAATAAAGGATGCAATTCCATTTATAATAGACAGACAGACAGACACACACACACACACACACACACACACACATCTAGGAATACATCTAATAAAGAAATTGAAAGATCTCTACAAGCAGAGCTACAAAACACTCCTGAAAAAATCATGGATGACTCGAACAAATGGAAAAACATTCCATGCTCATGGATTGTAAGAATCAATATTGTTAAAATAGCCATCCTGCCCAAGGTAATGTATAGATTCAACATTATTCCTATCAAACTACCAAGGTAATTTTTCACAGAACTAGGAAAAACATATTCTAAAATTCATAGGGGACCAAAAAAGAGCTCAAAGAACCAAAGCAATCCTAAGCAAAAAGAACAAAGCTGGAGGCATCACATTACTCGACTTCAAACTATGCTATAAGGCTACAGTAACCAAAACAGCAAGATACTGGTTTGAAAAAAGCCCAGACACATAGACCCATGAAACAGGATAGAAAGCCCAGAAATAAAGCTGCACATCTACAGCAATTTGAACTTTGGCAGAGTCAACAAAAGTAAGCAATAGACAACTCCTTATTCAAAAAATGGTGCTGAAAAAACAAAAAAAAAAAAAACAAAAAACAAAGCTATAGGCATAATGTCACTTAACTTCATACTATACTACAGGGCTACAGTAACCAAAACAGCATGGTACTGATACAAAAGAAAAACAGACACATAGACCAATGCAACAGAATAGAGAGCCCAGAAATAAGTCTGCACCCCTACAACCATCTGATCTTTAACAAACCTGACAAAAACATGCAATAGGGAAGGACTCTTTATTCAATAAATGATGCTTGGATAACTTGTTAGCCATATGCAGAAGACTGGGGTAATTTATAGATTCGGTGCCATCCCCATCAAGCTACCAATGACTTTCTTCACAGAATTGGAAAAAAACTGCTTTAAAGTTCGTATGGAACCAAAAAAGAGCCCACATTGCCAAGACAATCCTAAGTCAAAAGAACAAAGCTGGAGGCATCATGCTACCTGACTTCAAACTATACTACAAGGCTACAGTAACCAAAACAGCATGGTACTGGTACCAAAACAGAGATATAGACCAATGGAACAGAACAGAGTCCTCAGAAATAATACCACACATCTACAGCCATCTGATCTTTGACAAACCTGGGAGAAACAAGAAATGGGGAAAGGATTCCCTATTTAATAAATGGTGCTGGGAAAATAGGCTAGCCATAAGTAGAAAACTGAAAGTGGATCCTTTCCTTACTCCTTATACGAAAACTAATTCAAGATGGATTAAAGACTTAAATGTTAGACCTAATACCATAAAAACCCTAGAAGAAAACCTAGGTAATACCATTCAGGACATAGGCATGGGCAGGGACTTCATGTCTAAAACACCAAAAGCAACAGCAACAAAAGCCAAAATTAACAAATGGAATCTCATTAAACTAAAGAGCTTCTGCACAGCATAAGAAACTACCATCAGAGTGAACAGGCAACCTACAGAATGGGAGAAAATTTTTGCAATCTACTCATCTGACAAAGGGCTAATATACAGAACCTACAAAGAACTCAATCAAATTTACAAGAAAAAAAAAAAAAAACCCCATCAAAAAGTGGGCAAAGGATATGAACAGACATTTCTCAAAAGAAGACATGCATACAGCCAACAGACACATGAAAAAAGCTCGTCATCACTGGCCATCAGAGAAATGCAAATCAAAACCACGATAAGATACCATCTCACACCAGTTAGAATGGCAATCATTAAAAAGTCAGGAAAAAACAGGTGCTGGAGAGGATGTGGAGAAATAGGAACATTTTTACACTGTTGGTGGGATTGTAAACTAGTTCAGCCATTGTGGAAAACAGTATGGCGATTCCTCAAGGATCTAGAACTAGAAATACCATATGACCCAGCCATCCCATTACTGAGTATCTACCCAAAGGATTATAAATTATGCTGCTATAAAGACACATGCACATGTATGTTTATCACGGCACTATTCACAATAACAAAGACTTGGAATCAACCCAAATGTCCATCAGTGACAGACTAGATTAAGAAAATGTGGCACATATATACCATGGAATACTATGCAGCCATAAAAAAGGATGAGTTTGTGTCCTTTGTAGGGACATGGATGCAGCTGGAAACCACCATTCTCAGCAAACTATCACAAGAACAGAAAACCAAAAGCTATCCTTTTTGAAAAAGTCAGTAAAATTCATAAGGTTCTAGCCAGGCTATATAAGAAAGAAGACACAACAAATAAACTAATATCATAAATGAAAGATGGAATATCAGTACATTTCCTATGGACATTAAAAGGATAATAATGAAATGTTATGAATTTAACTTTATAGTTGACTCTATGACAATGATTTGATAACCTAGATGAAATGGTTCAATTCCTTGAAAGACACAGTCTTCTAAAACTCACATAAGAAGAAACAGACAATCTGACTAGGACTATATGTATTAAGGAAATTTTATCAATCATTAATAACATTCTAAAACAAAAAAATACCAGATGGGTTTACTGGTGAACTCTACCTAATATTTATTTTTTTATATTACACCAATTATCTGTAATTTCTTTTAGAAGACAAAAGTAGAGGAAGTACTTCCTAACTCATTCTATGATGCAAATATTACTTACTCTAATGCTCAAACTAGACAAAAGCATCACAAGAAAACAAAACTACAGATCAAAGTTTCTCATGAACGTAGATGCAATAATCCTCTACAAAATATTAGGAAACTAAATTTAATAGTGAACTATTAGTTTAGTGCAAAGGTAATTGCGATTTTCACCATTCTTGTTCGTTTGTCTGTTTGTTTTTGAGATGGAGTCTCGCTGTTGTTGCCCAGGCTGGAGTGCAATGGCGTGATCTCGGTTCACTGCAACCTCCGCCTCCCGGGTTCCAGCATTTCTCCTGCCTTAGCCTCCCAAGTAGCTGAGATTGCAGGTGCCCGCCACCATGCCCGGCTAATTTTTGTATTTTTAGTAGAGAAGTGATTTCACCATATTGGCCAGGCTGATCTCAAACTCCTGACCGCAGGTGATCCACCCACCTCAACATCCCAAAGTGCTGGGATTACAAGCATGAACCACTGCACCCAGCCTGCCATTATTGTTAAATGGCAAAAATTGCAATTACTTTTGCTCCAATCTAATAGAAGAGTTATGTACTATGACCAAATAGGATTCATGCGAGGTATGCAAGGCTAGTTTAACATTCAAAAATCAATTAATGTCATCTACCACCACAACAAACTAAGGGGAAAAAAGCACATGATCATATAGATAGATACAAAAAAGCATTTGACAAAATTCAACACCTTTTCATGATTAAAAAATATATATTAAACTAGGATAGAGGGGAACTTCCTCAAGTTAGTAGGGAATTTCTTTGAAAACCTACAGCTAACATCATGCTTAATGGTTTGAAACTAGAAGCTTTTCCACTAACATCAAGAACAAAGTAAGAACGTCCCCTCTTATGATTGCTTTTGAATATCATACTAGAATTCCTGTTAAATACAATAAGACAAGAAAAAGAAGTAAAAGGCATGAAGATTGGGAAGGAAGAAATCAAAGTGTCTTTGTTCGCAGAGAACATGTCCATCTATATAGAAAATCTGAAAGAATAAACAAAAAACCTTTTGGAACTAATAAGCAGTTATAGCAAGGCTGCTATAGCAAGGTTGCAGGATGAAAGGTTAATAAGCAAGAATTAATCACTTTCCTATATATAAGCAATGAACAAGTGGAATTTGAAATGAAAAACATACTACCATTTACATTACCGCACCTCAAAATGAAATACTTAGATATAAATTAACAAAACATGTCTAATATCTATATGAGGAAAACTATAAAACTTTTACAAAGGTATCAAAGAACTCAATAAATGGAGATATATTCCATATTCATGAATAGGAAGGCTTAATATTGTCAACATGTCATTTCTGCACAACTCGCTATATAGATTCATTGCAATCCTAAAATCCCACAAAGTTACTTTGTGGATATCAACAAATTGGTTATAGTGTTTATATGGTCCAACAAAAGACTCAGAATAGTCAATTCAATATTGAGGGAGAGTAGCGAAGTCAGAGGACTGACATTACCCAACCTCAAGACTTACTAGAAAAATAGAGTAATTAAGACAGTGTGATATGGGTGAAAGAAAAGAGAAATCAATCAACAGAACAGAATACAGAACCCTGAAATAGACCTATATATAAACAAAGTCAACTGATCTTTGACAAAGGAACAAAGGCAGTAAAATGGAGCAAAGACAGTTTTTCAGCAATAGTGTGGAAAAACCAACATCCACATGCAAAAAAGAAAAAGAAAAAGAATCTACACACAGACCTTGGACGCTTTACAAAAAATAATTGTAAGTGAACGTAGACTCATAGACCTAAATATAAAATGCAAAAAATATAAAACCATAGAAGACAATATTTTTAAAGTCCTAAATTACCTTGTGTAACTTTTTTATATTTTTAAAGAACCTGACATTGCAAACATAGGCAAATTACTTTTTAGATACAACACCAAAGGCATGACCCATGAAAGAAAGAATTGGCAAACTAGATTTTACTAAAATCAAAACTCCTACTCTGTGAAAGACAATGTTAACAGAATGAGAAAACAAGCCACAGAGTAGGAAAAAACATTTGCAAAAGAAACATCTAATAACAGAATATTATTCGAGACATACAAAGAACTCTTAAAACTCAACAATAAGAAAATGAACAATCCAATTATAAAATGGGCCAAAGACCTTAACAGACTTCTCACCAAAGAAGATACACAGATGCCAATTAAGCTTATGAAAAGATGTTCAACATTGTATGTCGTTAGGGATTTGCAAATTAGAACAATGAGATACCACTACACAACTACTAGAATGGTGAAACTTCAGAACACTGGCAACACTAAATGCTGGGTAGGATACAGAGAACAAGAATTCCCATTCTTTACTAGTATATATGCAAAACGGTACGGCCATGCTCAACAAAGACAGTTTTGGCAGTTTCCTGCAAATCTAAACATATCCTTATCACACAATCCAGCAATCTCATTCCTTGTTATTACCCAAAGGAGTTGAAAACTTATGCCTACATGAAAACCCACCCACAATGTTTATAGAAACTTTAATTATACTTGCCAAAACCTGGAAGTCACCAAGATGTCCTTCAGTAGTTGAGGAGATAAATAAACTGAGATTTATCCAGACCGGAATATTATTCAATACTAGAAAAGAAATGCATTATCAAGCCATGAAAAACATAGAAAACTTAAATGCGTGTTACTAAGTGAAAGAAACCAATCCTGAAAAGGCTACATTTCATATGTTCCAACTATATTACATTCTGGGAAAGACAAAATTATGGAAACAGTATAAAAATATTAGTGATTAGTAACAGTAAAAAGATTAGGGAGAAAGAGATAAATAGGCTGAGCACAGAGGATTTTTATGACAGCAAACCTCTTCTGTATGATATTACAGTGGTGAATACATGTCATTATACATTTGCCAAACTACCTGAATGAACAACACCAAGAATAAACCCTAATATAAACTACAGACTTTGGGTAATAATGATGTGTCAATATAAGCTAATTAATTGTGTATGCCACCCTATTGAGGAATGCTGATAGTGGGGTAGGTTGGACATATATGGCAAAAAGAAGTATGTGGGAACTCTGTATTTTCCACTCAAATTTACTATGAACCTAAAACTGCTCTAAAAATAGAGTTGTTTATTATTATTATTATTTTGAGATGGAGTCTTGCTTTGTTGTCTAGCCTGGAGTGCAGTGGCGTAATCTTGGCTCACTGCAACCTCTGCCTCCCGGGTTCAATAAATTCTCCTGCCTCAGCCTCTCCAGTAGCTGAGATTACAGGGGTCCACCACCATCCCCGAATTGTTTTGGTTTTTTTGTTTTTTTTTTTTTTTGTATTTTTAGTAGAGATGAGATTTCACCATGTTGGCCAGGCTGGTTTCAAACTTCTGACCTCAAGTGATCTGCCCGCCTCAGCCTCCCAAAGTGCTGAGATTATAGGCATGAGCCACCATGCCTGGCCTAGTTTATTAATTTTTAAAGAATGCTTGCCCATTTGTACTAAGTCCCCATCTCAGTCTGCTACCTGGCATTTCTCGCGCTTCCACAAATCTGTCTTTCAACTGTCTGACCCATTTTTGTGTTCCCTATGCAGGCTATCACTTTTCATGAGCACTTGCTTACCTCGTCCATCTATTACCATGTTCTACCTTTCTCCTCCAAACCTGGTACATGGCTTAATTAACTACCATGTGTAGTGGTGGAGAGAGTTTGTATGGGCTTTAATTTAGAGTCAGACAAAACACGTTTCACATCCTGGTTCTACTTTGCCACTAGAAATACAATAATATATAAACTACTTAGATATTCTGCACTTTAGTATCCTTTTCTATTCAATATGCTTAACGATACTTGCATCATAGGTTTGTTGTATAGAATAAATGAGATAACATATGCAAATATTAAAACATCAAACTGTGTCTGGTATGTAATAAGCACTTGATAAATGCTAAATCACTTTTTAACAAAATTTGACTATCATTTTTGAAACATTGACAATTACTCTCACCGTGTCTGAAAATCTCTCAATGCTGGCCATGCCAGTTACTTGCTTTTTGGACAAAAACAAAAAACGTATTTCTTACATTTCCACGGCAAGCTACATTTCCCAGGCCACAGTGTCAGCTGGCTGACAGATAAGTCCAGCCATCAGGAGGCATTGACAATAGATAGGAAGGTGGAAGGAAAGGAGAGGTCAGGGTATAGCTCATCTTCTCTTTCTTCCTCAGGTAGCCTCTTCTAGCAGCAGCATCCGCACTGGACAGGTTTTCGCTCCCTGGGCCCAGCTTCCCTGGAGATCCTCTGCCATTTATCTACTTGCAATCAAGCAGGCCTAACTCTGGGGCTCTGTTAAGACCACATACTCCTTTGGTTCTCCAGCCCCATGCATGGTGGTGTTTTCTCCTGTAACAAAGGTCTTCACTTCCTCACCAACTTGTTTTTTGCTTTTCAGCTCTCCCAACTCTTGTAACTAACTCCCAGTACTAATTCCCTCTATTTCAGTACATGCCATGTGCTGTGTTTTCCTGAAGAAGCCAAGTCAAGAGTTATCCAAATTAACAATGAACTTCTTATATATTGACCCAAGGTACATGTGATTATTTATAAGACACAGCCTTTTAATCAAGCTTTATTCCTATAAATCAAATGCCTATGTTTGCAAAGCTCATATTGTTAGCAGAGAGTAGAAAGAATTAAAGCAGTTTATAAGGCTTAGGGGCATTGCTGAGAAGCATGAGGTAATTCCTCTCTTTAACATAAACGAGTCTATTAGTCACGCGTATCATCTCTTCTATGGGCAGCCAAAGACAACCATATTTTCAGGCTGCCATAATGAAGTACCCAATACTGAGTCACTTAAACAGCAGGTATTTATTGTTCCACAGTTCTATAAGCTAGAAATCTGGGATTAAGATTTCATCAGGGTTGGTTCCTTCTGAGGGCTGTGAAACCATCAGTTCCATGCCTCTGGTGATTCACTGGGAATTTTAGTGGTAGAAGCATCACCTAACCTCTGCCTTTACCTTCACATGACATTCTCTCTGTGTTTCTGTGTCCAAACTTTTCCTTTTTACGAGTATACCGGTAATGTTGGATTGGGGCCCATCTTACTCCAGTATGACCTCATCTCATCTAATTGTATCTGCAATGACCCTATTTCTAAATAAGATCACTTTCTGAGGTACTAGTGGTTAGGACTTCAGCGCAATAATTTGTGAAGATGCAATTCAATCCGCAACACAGGCCAAGGTGCTCATTAGGATAATTTAATCTTTTAAAGGTTGCTGCAAAATCTGGATGCCTCTTTGAACATAATCTTTATTTTACTAAAACAGAAAATCTGCACATGTCTATTTTTTTCTAGAGCATTTGGAAGAGAAAAGGGAGAAAATTCAAATGTAATCAATTATTTCCTTCATTCATAAGCCTAGGTACTAAGTGATTTGTGAAGATATTAGTTTATGTTTCAAACTTATATATGGTATTGAATGATATAAATGTATATAATTTATGATGGCTCTTCCAATTAGTCCGGTTCCTTAAAAAGTCAGGTCACCCAGAGACATTTGGGAGGCATATTAATTAGAATCAGATAAGACAGACTAGCATTATATGCCATCACTATAAAAGGCACAGTAGAATCAGAAAGGGGTGATTTTCTATAAGCAATTACAGGAAGAGGAGACACTATATTGAAGGAAGGGAGGAAGAAAATAGGACAGAAACAAACTGAAATTGGTGCCCTGTAGTCCAAGAAATAAGCAGACCAAGATATTGCTTAAGACAGCCTAGAAAGTAGGAAAGAGATCAAATGTTAACACAGATATTTAGCTTAAAGACAAACAGGAATAAACTCAAATATACACCTCAAAAGCAAAGTTGCTATAACACAGCATTTCTAACTTGTGTTTCTATTTTGATTAAATCAAGAGGAGCATGGGCATTACATATGGGAAGGGGAAAGCA
Organism: Chlorocebus sabaeus; assembly: GCF_047675955.1. Classification (NCBI taxonomy): domain Eukaryota; kingdom Metazoa; phylum Chordata; class Mammalia; order Primates; family Cercopithecidae; genus Chlorocebus; species Chlorocebus sabaeus. The sequence goes on from NC_132913.1 coordinate 43,273,364, forward strand.
AGTTGTCTACCACCCTTTCAAGGCTAAGCTCTTATTTATGGTATAGGTGCTTGGGAGAAATTATGTTATGGAGAAGACTGAGCAGAAAAAATACGAATTTCTTAAGTTTTAAGAAAATTTGCCTCAAAAGTCTTTGAATTTTAAAGAGATATGGAAAGCTAGAAAAAACTTCACTTTTGTTGGCTCACAATTGCTTTAGCTTTAAAAGAGTGAAATGCTTGAATTCACCTTTGGGGTACTAACTTTCTTTGAAATTTAAAACCATTGTAGTGAGTTTTTCTAATCATGAAAATGCAAAGCAAGTTCCTCTTCTGAAATTAAGAAGTTTGCTATGCTTTCTATGGTCATATGAGTTAGTGACTTTTTTTGTGGTAAATAGTGCATTTCTAGGTCCACATATCCTTTCAAGAATTATTTGCAATAATGATTTACATGGCAATGCCTCTGGAGATTATTGTTTATTGAGGGTGTGTGTGCATGCCTGTGTGTCTGTGTTTGCGCGCGTGCGTGTGTGTGTGTGTGTGTTCTTGTAGAAGCAACTAACATCTGGAGATTGGAATTGAGACCCTGAAGATTACAAGATCTCATATTCTCCTCAAGCTAGAGCACAACCTATAAACAGTAGATCTGAACTTAATAATGCTTAAGTTAACCTTAAGTTTGTGTCTGTGGTCTAATGAATTTGTATGCCAAACAGGATAACTCAGATCTTGGGCAATAAACTGTGTCAGTCTATGCACCCTAATGTGAGTGCACTGTTGGGGACTGAAGACAAAGATGACTTACTATGGAGAGGGCATGGGTAGTGAATGGATAATCCTAGAATGGAAATGATTTGGGAATAGAAACTGAAGACTGATCTTAGACTGGGGATAAGAAAGAGTTCTCTGACTTTAGATCTGTGCAGAAGGCTGACAATTCTCAATGTGCAGATTTCCTGAAGTCTTCCTAGAATGGTGGGAAAGAATGCTGGCATTTATGATGGACATAGAGTTTAAGGAACCGTACCTAGCAACGAAATCTAGCTTGAAGTTTCCCTGAATTGGGTACCCATGAGGATAATATTCTGTTATCCTCAAGTCTTAAAGAACAATTTATTAAATGTTACAATCTAATCTGTGCTTTAAGGAATTAGGAGCATGTCCATGCTTAGGACAGAATAGTATGGAGGACAGCACTGTATTCTTCCACTTAAGATTGAATATTGACAACAGCATCTTTCCAAGGGAAAGATCAACTTTTGAGTGGGCAGCAAAGCAAGCTAGAGATCTGATTGTGTGGTTACCAGTGTAAAATCAGGCAAAGACAGAACATTATTGGAGACTAATGGAGGAAAACTTAAAATAAATAAATATATAAAGCTAAGGGAAAATGGAGGAACTAATTTAAAACAACGCTAGTCTTCCAAATATTCTGGAAGGAAAGGACATCTAAGGAGAGTGAGAGTTTTGGGATCAAGTTTCCATTATTACTCATATGAGAGTTACTAAGCAAACAACAGATTATTTTCAGTTATGCACACTTACAAGTTTTTATGCTTTGTGTCCTGACTTCTATACAGTATTAAGTGATTCAGCTTTGGTAAATAAACTAATGTATGCTGTTCTTGTAAAAGCATTGTTTTTAAAAGTAAAGGCAACAGTATATTCATCTTTCCTTCGCACTTGAGATGAAGATCCCTGAATAATAATTTTAAAAATCTTATTTCAGTTAATAATTTCCTTTTCCTCTCTTCCCAACCCTCCTCACTCCCACACTTAAAACTTTTAACCAGTTCTGGAAAAAGGTAAAAAATGCTAAGTTCCACCTCCTCTCCCTGCCCATCCTTTGATAAGCCTGTTAATGAGTAGTGAAATAACCAAGAGGTGAGGAGAAAAAGAAAAAAGAAGAGCAGTTAAGGGGCCTGAATAATCAGTACACTAATTAATCTCATCTGACTAATCCTTGATTCATCAAGGAACATGGAAAATGTCCCCAAATATTAACATCGCTCTGACTAGATAGGCTATTGACATTCTCACAAGGCAAAGGAGGTGGGGGGCAGGGGGTAAAACATCTTTCCCGTAATTATCAAGTAAAAATGTTCAGAGAGTGTATTTCAGGCATGAAGGGGAGAAATAGTCTAAAGTTCTCTCGGCCATCTTCTGGTAGTAACATAAATAGAAATAAATTGGACCTTATAAAGTTGATGAAAATAACAAATATTGTATTTTTTATATATTCAAAAAAAAAAAGAAATGTGGAAAGGGTAGATTGGGGGTCACGTAGCCCACCCTTCTGTCTCGCAACAGAACAGCACTTGCATTTTCAGCCTCACAATTGGCAACTTTACCAGAAAAAGTAGCTATTTTGCTTGGTAAATACAGGTGGGTCCCACATTTTTCCCAATAAATATGTTCTGTGAAATATGCACAAATCAGATATTTTTAAAACTATACTCTATGAGATTCCTATCTCAAGACATCATGTAGTGGTTTTTGTTTGTAAATGTCATTTTAGGATTAAATAATTACTTTATGATTTTTTTTTAATTAAAGCATGTCTGTAGTCTAAAAAATAAGTTAATGTAATATATTTGTTCTATCCATGCCTCCCTAAAGAACAGAAACGCTAATTAGAAATTGTATGGACTGTTAAATTTGTGGTATTTACTAATAATATAGTTTACCCCCCTGGACAGAGAATTTCAATCTTCCTCAAGCACTAGTACATCCTATGCTTTACTGAAAGGAATGTTTTCTTTGACTTAAGTGCTCCTCCTTGTTGAAGGTCACAATTAATTAGTGGCAGGGCCAGGTTGAGAACTTGCCCTTTGTTCTTTGTTTAATGTGCTTTCAATTGTACTACATTGTTTGTCTTCAACACCGCCCTGTTTCGAGCCTGTTTTCTGAGCACTCCCTGGATCAAATATTGTCCTCAACTTGTCCATAGCTTCTTGTTCTACCTTCTACACTAGTTCTCTACGTTTTCCCAACTTGTTATTGTCAACAATACAGCTTCACAGTGCCCGTCTCCTAAAGGTAACCTTCAAGAGAATCAGTTTAAAGTTGTTCTAAAAATAATACCAGTAACCAACTCTAATTTCTTTTTTCTTGAGGAAACAATTATAACGCCCTTTAAGACCAATCAGTCCATTTCTTTAGGGGAGACAACACTGTCATTGGTCCCCAAAGTCAGCAACCCCAGGAAGGAAAAATTTGTCCTTGAAAACTCAAAGTTAACTCAAAAAAATTGAGAGAATCAAAAATACTGAACAGAATATTCTTCATTCTTATACTTTTTTTGGTTTGTTTTTCATTTTCCTAGACAAAGTAAAGAAATTCAGATTAAATGATGTGCACCAACTAAGATTCGACCTGACTAATTTGTGTACTATAGAAAAAGACCATGTTCAAATGAGCTAAACACCTTCTATGGCAAACTCTGCTCCTCTCATAGGTGGGAGAGGGGGTGAAGAAAGAGTGAGGGGGAGAAGGTAGGGGGGAGGAGGAAGGAAAGAAGGAAACGACGGAAGGAAGGGAGAAAGCTTGATAGATTATACTGAAGAGATCTCAGAATTCATGGTGATTTTATTATTAAAAAGTGGGGGTTATATATAGCCTTTATGATCCTCATTATTAGGTTTTCACTACATTTTGATTTTTGTATGTCCTTAAATGTGTGAAAGAATAAAAAATATTCAGATAGCAGGTTATGTTATGAGTACCTGGTCCAGGATAAAACAGATTCCCCTGACTAAACAGAACTAGATCCTCTGGTTCTTTTAGGGAAAATATATTCAACTCCCCCATACCACACAGGAAGCCAAATTATTTCTTTGTAAAGAGGAATGGAAGAGCAGAAAGGAATGAGAAAACATTTATCATGCTAGCCTCATTCTAATGCTTTCTGGGACTTATTTATCTCTTCCTTATTATGTAGTCTATATAAAAGGTGCAGTCTCTAAAAGCTGTCCTACAGCTCTGGAGAATAGTGAAAAGTTGTATTCCATGGGCCTCACAGACAGAACGGTTTCCCCCTTGGAATCAGGTGTGGCTCCCCATGGCTGCTCAACCTTAGAAACTTGTAGAGTGTCCACGGTCGAGGAACTACCAAGGTAATTTTGCTCTGGATAGAGCTCAGAGAGGAGCTGTTCTTCACATGCTATTGATCACAGATGGAAATATATCTTCCTTAACTGGGTATGCTGCCCTTTAAAGTCTCCCACTTCAATGTAATGGGACAGATTGAATATTTTTCCATGTTAGTGGGTGGAAGTTTTTCCATTGCCACCCAGTTGCTCTTTTCTTCCAGAAAGCAAAATACAGATTTCCTTTGGGTGCAACAGACATCAAGAAATAAAAAATAGCTGTCTCACATGCAATGCAAAATGACATCCAAAGAAATCACACATCAGAAATCACACATGGCAGAAATAAGCTTCCTTTTGAAATATTTTGGCACCTGACACAAGAGCAAAAGAATTGCACAGGCCACCTGAAAAAAAATATTTCTGTTATAAAAATATTAATTAAATAATATATTTCTTACAGGCTGATCCTGAAAATATAGACTGAGGGCTGCCAATTGAAAAACAATACTTTGTGAAATCTATTTTAATATTTAACAACTAAGAAATAGCAATTAGACCTGTAAGAACAAATTGAAGCTCACTTGAGTGCCTACATAATATAGAATCTGCTTTCTTTGCTATAGCCTAAGCAAATCAGGTGCAATGGACTTGGCCCATTATGAACACTTTATGGTACAGATAGTCAAATAGTCTCCAAGATTTTTTTTTAAGTCTCCTAAACAGGAAAAGATTCTCTTAAATTCTAATTCAAGGGGGTTCTAATTCATTTTATTAGATATAAATTCCAATATAGAATTTCAAAGGACAAATCATTTTTATTTTGAAAGTCATTGGTTCCTTTTGAAAATTTCTTAATGCTGCTTCTAGAGATAATGAAATTCTCCTCCAAAATAAGTTAAAAGGTGATGCCTGGAGGCAAATTAAGGAAAAGTGTATGCCTCATTCCTTGAAATGGTGCATTTTGATATGTCTGCAAATACTAAAGACCAGAGAGCTGAAGAACTAAACTTCATATAGTACACCTGTGTGAAATATTAATGAGACAAGTTCCCAACCTACATGTAACTCAATGAAAGAGTTATCTAGGCAGAGAACTGGCTCAGGAACATCTAATATATTGGTTGAAATGTTAGAGGTGATGTTTGAAGTTTGTAGCCTGTCAGAGCAAGTAAGAATATGAGCTAGTTCACTTGCTGCAATACCTTACATCTTTTTTTTCTGGATTTTTCTTGATAGCTGGACAACTAAAATAATTTTAGCAGATAAAGTTCTCTAAATTACAGACCTGATGTCATGGCGTGCTTCCTGGTCTTTCTCTGAAGGTGAGAGAACTCTTTGTTCTATGGATAATCTTACTGTAGGCAGAAAGCAAGTGGTGAACAAAATGTTCAAAATGCTTTCCTCATTCTTTAATTTTATGCTGATTCTATTATGGCCAGAGCCCTAGGTTTTCCTGTAACCCTTTTCTATGGATATCAATGTGAACTTAAAAACTAAACCTAGGAAGATATGACCTAATTTTGTAGGTCTCTGAAAAGAGGTATTTTATCATATTTTGGGAGGTCAGGTATTTTGCCAATTTTTTATGTGATTTCATTAGATTTTTGTGCACATCAAGTACAAATGGCTTAACCCTAGAGGGAACACTAGGGACGTAATGTCCTTTCAGTGTTCTTAATTTTTTATTCCAAAAACATTTATTGAGCTCTTACTATATGCCAGGAATGGGGTTAGGCTCCAGGGATACATAAAAAGGGCTGCGACAAAAATATAAACTAAATACCATGGCACAGAGGAGACAGCATAATTCTGCCTAAGAGAGACTGAAAACTTCACTAAAAAGATGACATTTGAGCTCTGAAATATGCACAGGAATTTTCCTGGTGGAAAAAAGAAAGAACAGGAAAAGAACTTCAAATTTAAGGAATAGCATATGCAAAAGCAGGAGGTCCTAAAACGGTCTAATGTAATCAAGAAGTGACAAGCTCTTCAGACCAGGCATAGAATAGAATACATGATGGGAAATAAGTTGAAGCCAGCATAATTACAAGTGACTGTGAATTTATTCTCCAAACAGCAGCATTATGAATTCCTAAATCCACATTTTTAAGGTGATTCTATATATGGCTGGCTCTACCCTGCCTCACAACCTCACTTGGAATTGTAACAAATACATGCTCTGGAAAACTGCCAGTTGATTTGACAAAGAAAATTGATAGAACATACTTTCTTGAGCAGAGGGACTGTGGGTACCTTAATTAGAATTGAATGGGAAGCAAAATCCTGGAAATGGTGTGAGAAAAGAAAACAAATCCTATGTCTACAAAAAGATAAAATTATAGAGAAAATTCAGATAAAGGAAGAAACATTATAACCTGGGATACATTGGATGAACTAAATTGAGACCATTACGCGATGCACAAAGCAGGATGGACACAGTAGCAGGTATTTGAGAAAGGAGAACTAAGAACATCAACAACCATTTTTCTTCTGTACTTGTGCCTAAATTAAAAAGCTATTGCGGCTGGGCGCGGTCGCTCACGCCTGTAATCCCAGCACTTTGGGAGGCCGAGGCAGAGGAATCACCCAGGGTCGGGAGTTCAAGACCAGCCCGACCAACATGGAGAAACCCAGTCCCTACTAAAAATACAAAATTAGTCGGGCATGGGGGCACATGCCTGTAATTCCAATTACTCGGGAGGCTGAGGCAGGAGAATCGCTTGAATCTAGGAGGCAGAGGTTACGGTAAGCCAAGATTGTGCCACTGCACTCCAGCCTGGGCTACAGAGCAAGACTCCATCTAAAAAAAAAAAAAAAAAAAAAAAAAAGCTATTGGCAATGTTTTACTTCATTGTTTGGGTGGAATGTTATAACTATATAAAACATATAATAGACTCCAAAGATTTTATTCTAAGACTTCCTGATCCATTCACTTAGTGTGGTCCAGTCTCTGAGTCATTTCTCTACAGATGAGAAATTCCATGATAAATGGGGAAACATGGGAGGCTTTTAAACAGACAAAAAGGGAGTAGTGTGACCAGATTTGTTTCTTAAAAGATAAACACTGGTGACAATATAAAGAAAGGCCTAGAGTTTAGAGAACCACTAGATTCTGTGATGCATAGTGAGTAAATGAAAACTGTAATGGCTTAGATGATGGTTTGTACAAAGAGTATAATAATAAATGAAAACCTAATAGCTGGACATTGCTGCTAGTTTTCCAATGAGAAAGGCAAGATGAGCTTGCAACAGCCAATGAGAGTTACTGTATCAGTGTGAACCATTCTTTTCACCGTATCTGCTGGTATATGGCATGCCTTATATGGTATGAGAGGACCTAGAAGAAGTCTGGTTAGTCTGGTCAGAAGACAGAGATTTGATCGTGCAATCCTGCAGGAAGCATTTGGAGGGAAAGCACAGTAAAAGGCTACTTTTCATAGATAGTAAGATGGCTTTCAAATAGTCCCAGAAATGTTGGTAGTGTTCTGGAATAAATAATTGTAGCCATAATAGAATATCATTTTAGAAAGTCATCATATGAGTGAAAAACATGAAACACTTATATATTATTTCATGAGTACAGAACTCATTTGAGGAAACATCACCTTGGCTTGGCCATTAGATTTTCAGTTTCTTCTGTGACTGGTAATAATTAATCATTTTAACAAAAATCAAGATCATTAAGAAACTCGAAAGTCATCTATTAAGATTTATGCCTTATATAATAGATGTGCTTCTTAGATATTTCTTCAACATCAACCATTTAAATCCAGTACTTTTAAATGTCCTAAAAGGAAACTATTTATTTAAAGATTTCCTGTGATAAATGTTTGATAAAGGAAGGATCCTTTGGTAACATGAATAATTCTTCCATATTTATAGTTTAGTCACTTTGAATTTTCATATTCTGAATTATGCTTTCTTAAAGGGAATATATCCTGACTGGCAATGATTTTATGTTACAAAGTGCATATCTTATACTTATTTCAATTTTCAGTGCAAAATGAATGCAAACATTATTCCAATCACCTTTTTACCATAAATATGCCAAAATATCTTAGCCAATGAAAAACTCCCCATTGCTAAATACATGTTTTCATGAAAAACAAATTAGATGCATTTTCCTAAGGAAAAGAATTTAAATGCATTCTTTGAATCATGCTCTGCAATCTTTTTCCAAAGCAGCTTATGCTGTATCTTACAAAGTCAATGTTTACCAGTATATTTATATAATTTTCTTTCTTTTGTTTTCCCTCCATTTGGCAGAACACAGAGTACTATATAGGCATGTGTCTGAATATTTAGCCATGCTATGCCAGGAGTCCACACAATGCTTAGGACTGTTTAGTTTAACAAAGAATGTGTGGCTTTTGCATGTTCTGGCACGTATGAGTGTCTCCAAACCTCTGCTAATGGCAGAACATACTTGTCACTTGAAATTTACAAATGTGCAATGAGTTTAAACAAACCACCACCAATCTTATACTTGCTTCTTTTTTAAAACTTGATGCAAAAAAGTGATGAGTATTGGAAGCATAAAAAAGTACATCAAGATGTAGGGAAATAAACTGTAAGGTCACCTCTTTGTAGTTACCTTTTGAATTTCCCCATGTTCTGCTTCTAGCAAGGAGATAACATGAAGCTCAAAATATGATTTACAACCTCCATGTAAATCATTTACAAATGCTGGAACAACCAAATATGTAATAGTCAGCTGATCTGCCTATAGTTTATATCTAATTTGTGATCTTTGGGTTGGAATATCCTGCAGTTAAATTAGGTAAACATTTTAAAATTAGGGATTACTGACTTTAAACATAATAAACTATTTTTCCTTACATAAAGGAGAGCTAATGGGAAACTAATTTTTTGTCTGTGGATTTTTATGGATAACAAGGAGAATTTATAATATAGAAACAAGTGAAATAAACCATTCACTGGTGGAAGTAATATTATACATGCCAAACAAGCTATTTTACCTATATTGAGAAGTTTGCTTTGTCATCTATCCCAGTGCTTCTCAAATTTTAATAAAATGTTTGAGATGCTGTCAGAAATACAAATTCTGACTCAGTAGATATGGGTTCGTGGCCTGAGAACAAGTTCTCATGTGATAGTGTTACTACATTCTACAGACCGTACCTTGAAAGCAAGAATATAGATGGCTTTTAAATTTTAAGGATCTGCTCTGTATCCTCTCTTTTTGATGAATCGGTTAGCTCTTTCTAACTTTATTTTTACCTAGTTTACTTAGTATTCTTTGCAGACTTACAAGGATAGAGCATAAAGACTCAATAGTAGTATGGAAATAACATAAAATGTATTCCAAAGGCCTGTGTTTGAATTACAGTTCTTCTGTATCTAGATGTATAGTCTTTGCCTAGTGGCATCAACTCTCTGAGACAAAATTTTCTCTTAAGTAATTTGAGAACATGTAGTTATCTACTCAATGGAGCTGTATAAAAACAAATGACATTATACATGTGCAAACTTTAGAGGAGTACTATACATATTTTAGTTGTTGAAGTTATTACTATTATGTCACTGACTTATTGGACAACATTATTATTCTGTGTTTTACATGGTGTTGTGATGTATCTTGTATTCTCCTGATCACAATTTGAACCTTCTATCTTTCTTTTGAGTATTATAACTTGCCAGTCTGGAGTCGCAGGGTCTCTAATACATATTCAATGATTCCTCCCCCACCCACAGAGGGCAGTATTGTGAAGAGGGGGGGGAAAAAGCATGAATTCTGAAATCATACATATGGAAATTGAGAATCTGAAAATTTTGTTTCTTTAATGGTATGCATGACTCAGTACCTCCTATAAGTGCTTTATGTACCATCAGGGGTACCCAAAGCCTTCTGACCTGGATTACTTTTCTTACTAAATTTATTTTTACAGGTAATACCTACCCCACTTTCAAGACTCAAGTCCAAAAGTACACTTCCATGAAGTTTTCCTGATCCATGTCCCACCCAACCTTTCTACTACACAAACACTCACAGCAGGATGTGACTTTCTGTCTTTTGAAAACTTATAATAAGATTCTTTAAGTAACATCCTTTTTTTATATATATATATACTTTAAGTTCTAGGGTACATGTGCACAACGTTCAGGTTTGTTACATATGTATACATGTGCCATGTTGGTGTGCTGCACCCATTAACTTGTCATTTACATTAGGGATAGCATTAGGAGATATACCTAAAGTAACATCCTTTTCTACAGGACTGGTCTATGATACAGATGTGAATTTCATTTTTAAATTGCCCTTTAAACAGTTAACTACATATCTGCCTGCCTTAAAATTTGTTACCCTGAAATACTTAGCACATTGCTTTGTAAATGCTGGGTACTCATTTAATTATTAAATTGAACTGTATTATAATTTCTTAGACTAGTTGTCTTTACACTTTTAATCATATACGCTCAGTGATTGAAAATTTCAAGCTTCTATTCTCAACACATTTATGTATAAATTTTACTTATACATATGCTTACTATATTATATTAATATGACATACACATATAAATATGCAAAAATTATAAGTCTAAAGGATATTTTGAAAGTTTTATTATGTAAAATAAAAAATAGAAATGCTAATTTTTTCCCAAATCCACTCATCAAAGTTTAGAATTCTCTGTCTTAAGAATATAACGAAGTAGCTTTTTTTCGCCACCTCGCCTCCCTCAGAGTCCCAGCTTGAGAAACACCTCTCTGCCCCGTCATGTCAAAGAGGAAAGTGACCTTCCAAGGTGTGGGAGATGAGGAAGATGAGAATGAAATCAGTGTTCCCAAGAAGAAGCTGGTGGACCCTGTGGCTGGGTCAGGGGGTCCTGGGGGCCACTTCAAAGGCAAACACTCTTTGGATAGCGATGAGGAGGATGATGATGATGGGGGGTCCAGCAAATACAACATCCTGGCCTCAGAGGATGTAGAAGGTCAGGAGGCAGCCACACTCCCCAGCGAGGGGGGTGTTCGGATCACACCCTTTAACCTGCAGGAGGAGATGGAGGAAGGCCACTTTGATACTGATGGCAACTACTTACTGAACCGGGATGCTCAGATCCGAGACAGCTGGCTGGACAACATTGACTGGGTGAAGATCCGGGAGCGGCCACCTGGCCAGCACCAGGCCTCAGACTCGGAGGAGGAAGACAGCTTGGGCCAGACCCCAATGAGTGTCCAAGCCCTCTTGGAGGGACTTTTGGAGCTCCTGTTGCCTAGAGAGACAGTGGCTGGGGCACTGAGGCGTCTAGGGGCCCGAGGAGGAGGCAAAGGGAGCAGCAGCAAGGGGCCTGGGCGACCCAGTTCCCCTCAGCGCCTGGACCGGCTCTCCGGGTTGGCCTACCAGATAGTGGCCCGGGGCAACCTTGGTGTGTACCAGGAAACAAGGGAACGGTTGGCTATGCGGCTGAAGGGTTTGGGGTGTCAGACCCTGGGACCCCACAATCCAACACCCCCACCCTCCCTGGACATGTTTGCTGAGTAAGTGGCAGAGGAGGAACTGGAGACCCCAACCCCTAACCAGAGAGGAGAAGCAGAGTCGCCAGGAGATGCTCTGGTGGATGTGATGTGGGAATATAAGTGGGAGAACACGGGGGATGCCGAGCCGTATGGGCCCTTCACCAGCGCCCAGATGCAGACCTGGGTGAGTGAAGGCTACTTCCCGGACGGTGTTTATTGCCGGAAGCTGGACCCCCCCTGGTGGTCAGTTCTACAACTCCAAACGCATTGACTTTGACCTCTACACCTGAGACTGTTGCGGGCCCAGTTTGGTGGGTCCTTCTTTCCTGGACTTTGTGGAAGAGGCACCAAGTGTCTCAGGCAGTGAGGAAATTGGAGGCCATTTTTCAGTCAATTCCCCTTTCCCAATAAAAGCCTTTAGTTGTGTTAAAAAAAAAAAAAAAGAAAAGAAAAAGAATATAACCAGGTAAATACTGACTTCTCTTCTACATTACTACATATCTAGTGTCCGAATAATTCATTGAAATATTATTCTGTATGCTTACTCTTCAATTTTACTACTGAGTTTAGAAAACAGAAAAAGGAAAAATAATTCTGAACCAGGAACTCTTCCTGTTTTCTATAAACTCTAAGTGCATTGAGAAGATGAAATCAGGTGCCATGGAGGAAGACATGAGAGCACGGGGGAGAGGAAAGGAGCAGGGAAAGGAGAAGACAAAGAGAGAGAGGGTACATTGGTAGATCCCTGGTGTAGAAAGAGTGGGAAAGGCACCTGGTCTCAGGATTACTAAAGAACTGAATCTCATTCTCACTCTATCAGACAGCTGAGTTAGCAGGCTGTGGAAAGGGTGACTGGATGGTGGAACCATGTTCCTAAACCTGGCAAAGATCTTCCTAAAGCTCAGGTGACATCAAAGCAGAGAATTTTTGGATTTCACAAGACTACCCAGGGTTGGACCTGGGTATATCAGCAGTCTGATAACAGTCTGCCAGTTCTGGACACTAAACGGTACCCCCAGTTCCGAAGGCTTTGATAGAAAAAAAGAGCCCTAATAATGACTGAGATGAAATCTAATGCCAGCCAGGCTGGATGCAATTGCAAAATCAAAATAAAGATGATTTAAAACAAGGATGTGATTATTCTTGCACACCTGAGTATATGTACCCAGGTATTTATACCTACCACATGTTCTATCTTGCATCCACTACTTCTTTGCATAGCTGTTTTGGTATCTCTTTTGATGGCACTTTTTGATTCTCCCATTTCTCATTGGTAACATTTAGAATAGTTCCTCGTACGTATTATGTTCTCAGTCAATATGTTTAAGAGATGAATTCATTTATTAGAAACTGTTATTCATCTTATAAATTATAGGTGTTTATATCTGATTTTGTTTTTATAATTAAACTCTTATTAATTCAGCTTTTTGATCACAACTACCAAACACCCAAAATCAAAGGTGTTGAAATTAAGAAGTGGCAACCTTCCTAGCAAAAGTTAAAGTAAATTAGACGAAAATTGTAACATCAGAAATGTAAAATGATGGTGAAGGCCAACTCATGGTGACCATAAGTAGCAGGTGCTATCACACAAAGGCTAAATGACAAGTGGTTAAAATAATACTATGTAAGTGATTACCAAGGAAATAGAATCCTTTTTCATTATTACAAGATAAGCTTGTTTTTCTGGCTAGAGAGGTTTTGATATCCTATCCATGCTACCAAATGTGTTTGCTAATAATAAGACTAAATGTATATTTCAGTTTATCATTAAGTAAAATTGTCTTTCTAGGTGACATTATCACACAAAACAAAACCTACTATTTTAATAGGAAGTGAGGATAGTTACATTTTACTTTGAAAATATTTAAAATAAGTTGATTATTGAATAATTATCTTCTATGTGAAGTTTTGCTCATTCACACAAGTAACTCCAATCTAACTCAGTAATTAAATCTTTAACCACAACTTGGATCTGAATCTACTCATTGTGTCCTTTCAATGCATTGTATAATATGTCAGTTTGCTCCAGAGTGCTTCACAAAATTACATCTTCCCATCTAGAATCTGATTCTTTTGCTTCAGGGGACAATAGGTTCTACTGAAACATCTTAAGGAGTCTGATATGTTATGTGTCTGATGAAACACAATTACTAACTCCTGTTTCCACATGCCCACAGTCCTTTAACCCTGCTTACATATTTAATAGAAGTGAAATGGGGCAAACCCACACCTTGTCTACATCTATTAAATTCTACTTAAGTTCCTGAACATCCTATAAGTTAGACACATCTTTTAGAAGTGTCTTGTAGGAAAAATACGTAGAAGGCATATAAATGGAAAAGATAGATACTAGTTACAAGAAAAATAGTAGTTAGAAAAGAATTATTGGATTACAGAGATTAGCAAAAATAGTAGAAATGATAATCATCTCTTCCCCTTTCCTATCCTTCTGAAGGTGAGTTGCACTAGATCGGTGCCCTTCCTCTGCTGGCATTTCCCCCATCTTGTTTACCACATCTTACATTACTAAGGGAAAAGAGAGAAGCATGGAAGCATTCTCTCTAAGAGATCTTTGTAATTATTGGTCTCATACACATACATGCTGAGAATATTTGAATTGGTAGGACGTACAATTAATTTTTTATAATTAAGGCATAAGAAATTAACTAAACTAAGTCGTTCTTATAAGAAGCTTAATAACCCATAATCTTTTATTATGTCTTATAAGGAATGGGGTGATAATTTTATATGCTATTTATTAGATTAGCACATTATTTCAAGCCATGAAGTCTCACTGAATAACAAAAACATTCATTTTTTGAGACTTGGTTAGAAACTCAATATGTGAAGGACCTGTTTATTACTAACGTTTTCTAAAGCCATTCAGCCAATTACATTTTGTGGGAAAACAATTTCTCATGCCCTTAATAACCTTTTTATCTTCCATGGAGCTCAGTATATTTTACCCAGTAATATATTAACGCTATATGTCTATGAATTCCAATGAAAAAAATCTAAACAAATTTGGAAAAATTGGTTATGTTAAGGTTATATTAGGTCAAAAATAAGCCCCCAGAAGAGCACTGGACTCAAGCGAATAAAAACATTCCATTCATGGACCACTTGAACATGTACTACAGAGGTCTGTAGCTTAGAGAAAAAATTTAATTTCTTTGCCTTGAAGGAACATGTTAAAACTACCTCCATCCTGGTTGGTATGGGTATTGGGATTATGTTCCTGGCTAGATCCATGCTTAGTGACATTAACCATCATGGTTAGTGGGGTTGTCATTGAGAAAGGCAACATATAAATCTGTTTCAAGGAGTTTAGTTATTTGAGCTTCATATTTGCAGGTTCACTGTGTTCGTATATTCCTGGAGGAGTGGAACCTAAGTCTACAACTAAGCTTGCATCAAATAATATGAACAAAATAATGTAAATGATATGAAGAATTAAATAGCTTTAAATGTGAATTTCAAAAATTTATATTACCTGAAATCTACCCCAAGAATTAAGCTGAGACCCAACATTGTTAACCATTTACAGTGATTAAAACTACATCTCTCCCTTTATTTATTACCTGGAACTCTTGTAAACAGCAACTATATCTCTTTTAGAAGAGTATAAACAATCACATGTTAAAAAAACATGATATCTTACTCTCATTAAGCATTCTAAAGGCATTTTGAGGAATATATAGGACACAACTTCTAGGGACTGTGGATTCTTGAAAGAATGCTTGCAATTTTCTAAGATTTCATATAGCAATAACACTTTTATATAAAACAAATACAGCATTATCAGAGAAAATGGTCAGCATGATGTCTTGGTAACTGCCTTCATGAGCTTACAAAGTTAAATAATATTTTAAATGCATAACTATGTGTAAAAAAAGGGTAGATGGCAAAAACTACAAATGACTTTGGGATCCTGGGTAGGGAGGTAAAAGGGAACTGGCGCAGATAAAGGCTCAAGGAAAAGCAAAAATTTACTCTCAACCTAGAATAATTGGATAGAATTGAAATGGGTAAAAAAAAAAAAAAAATGAAGAACACTCTCAATAAAAGGAAAGAGATCTTCACAATTCTTATTTAGTGTCTAGAAAAAAGTAAGAGGCTGAACAAGAAGCCCTAAAGTGTTTAGGAGGTGGTGAGGAAATTATATTTCCTCTACTGAAAACTACAAATTATTTTCTTCCAGGGAGAATGTGTGTCTTTTTATACTTTGCTTAGCAAGAAGGGAAGAGTAGATAAATTTCATTAAAAATAAATGTAAAAAGATGTGTCTATATCAAAGGCATAATCAAGCATGGATCCAAAACATATTTGCTCTCTTTGAAACAAATGTTGAAAAATTTACTTGTATAGAAAGGTTAAAAATTCTAGTCAACAGGTATCATTATGTGTGGAAGACAGCAGAGAAAACAGCAATACAAAATAACTAATATTTTTAAATGCCAGCAAAGATTAAAGATCTTTAAAAGTTATTTTCCAATAGGTCTTCTACTTTCCTCTACAAACAATTCATTTTTCATTAAGGTCTATATGGCTTGGATAAGACTTATGAAAGCCATCACTTAAAATTAGAATATAGATGTTTTTACATTTTTCTGACAAGTCATATATAGTGAATCAGTATCAGTTCTCTCTTTTAGTGTTTGGAGTAAATCCTTAAATAAAACAAAAGACCTTTAATTTTTATTACTTAAATGCTTACTGCATAGTTTAATTTTTAATGTGGACTCTTAGATGATGCCAAGTTTTATTAAGATTGACACATCTCTACTAGAATTAGCACAAATTAATATAAAAATCAATGAATCCCTTCTCTCAAATTCCCAATGTGAATAAGATGCAGCATCCCCTCACATCAAGAAATGACCAAAAACCATTCAGTGAGAATGAGATACAAATAAGCATTATAGGCTGTTAAAACAGACAGTGGGGGTCTAAAGGTTATAATTTTGTTACATTTTTAGTATAATGTAACATCAAAGCTTGAATAATTTATTTCTTTTTTTCTTTCCCTTTTTCCTTATAATCTTTTAAACCAACAGCATTAATGATAAATGGTATATGTCAAACTCTAATAACTAAAAAATCCCATGCCTTTCTGAAACAGTCTCCTATATCCAATGCCATTTGGGTATATGTGAGGTACGTTGTACTCTTTGGCAGACTTTAAAAATATATATATGCCACATTAAAAGAAACAGACAAAATTGATGTGATATGTATCTGATAAAATCTGACCAGAAAGACCCTCTCATTGCATTTATAATGGATTGGCTTTAACTTGTATTTCTTTTCATGGTACATTTAAGGAAGTCTAACGTCTATTCTCTCTCCCTGAGCAATAAGCATTACCTATTTTACTTTTTGTAAGTGAATTACTTTGAGGATTTCAGTTGAGTACTTTACCTAAACCCCACAGATAGATGTCGTATAATTGTTGCCACATTCTTGATTATCATCAAGATACATTGCCGTGATAACTTGAAATCCTTGGCAAATTTAATGGATGTTTTATATAGTGCATCTTGGCTTGAAAATGTCAAGCAAAAAAAGTCAGAGCAACACAGTCTTTATAAGCTCTCCACTGAATGTGAAGGGCTGCCTAAGACACACAGCTCTGACTGCTGGGTTTCTAATCACAAAGCTAAATGACTCGGGTGTTATCAAACTTATTTCTTCCAGGTACTCAAGTACCAAAATGACAAATCATAGGGGTGGCTGTTAGCCTGAAGACACTTCTGTTCTATTATTTAAAGTCTGTTTTTTTTTAATGTCTGAGATTTCTATGTGGAAAAAATAATGAACTTTAAGAAATGTCACTTTTACTAACAGAAATTATGGCTTGAACACCTGAATATGAATATTAAATACAAAAAAGTACATTTAAATAATGTTAAGGTTGTGACACAAACTGACAAAAGCAGCAAAATTCAAAGTTAAGGATGACACTCCACCTTAACTCACCCTGTTAAGAGGGGGAAAAGGGCAGCAGAGTGTACAGCTGGGAACGCTGTGTTGGCCTTCATTCTCTGTCGCCTGATTGTGTCAGATAGTGTTTTACCCTCCATAATATTTAATTGGTTTTTGGCATTTGATTCCTTCTCTTTTGCTTAAGAGAATTTTTGGTGCCCATTTAGAAATGCCATTTGGAAACCTACACATATTAATACTATACTTTTGGGGATGACTCTTGAGAGGGATATCATTAGAGTTGGGGTGTGTCTGTGTGTGTGTGTGTGTGTGTGTGTGTGTGTTTGAAGGGAGAGGGGTACTTATCAAACAATGTGAGCATCTGGTATAAGAATAATAATAAAAACTAACAATTTTCAAGTGTTTGCTCTGTGCCAAGCATTATTTTATGTGTTTACAGGTATTAATTTCTTCAAACTTCATTTTTTAAAAAATCTATAAGGAAGTTACCACTGTCATCCATTATACTCATTTTACAGACGGGAAATTTGAGGCACAGTGACCTTGGCCAAGATCACAAAGTGAATAACTGCCAAAGTCAAGATTCAAATCTGGGCTCCAAACAATCAAGTTCTTAACCATCATGGCCAACAAAAATTAAAATGACCAGGAATGTCACCAAAATTGAGTCAGCACATCCTATTACAACAGCTAGTACATGGCTGTAGCCAATTAATATATTCTAGTATCAATCAAGCAGAAATTATATATTAAGCATCTATTATATGTAAAGCATCAGAGTATGTGCTTTGGATAAACGGAAGGAAGCAAGAACTAACATTTATAAGAAATCTGATACATGCCAGACACTTCACTGAGTACCATGCATACATCTCACCTAATTGTTTCAAAAATCACACCAATATTTGAATTAAAATTCTGGTATTGAAAATGAGTAAACTAAAGCTCAAAAAGATTCAATAACTTGACTAAGACCCTACACAATTCCGGGTGTTGCTCTGTGCTATCTGTGCAAATTTTTTCCAGATACCTAACTTCTCTGACCCTTTTTTTTGTTTTCACTTAATATACAGATAGGAAAGCAAACCTCCTAGGGTTACTGTGGCTCAATCAATCTTGATTTTTCCAAAAGAAATCTATTGCCAATCTATAAAACAACAAATATTTGCTTGAAGCCAACAATGTGCCAACTACCTTTTTGGGGGATTGAACCATAGGCCGGGAGCTGTAGCTCAAGCCTGTAATCCCAGCACTTTGGGAGGCCGAGACGGGCAGATCACGAGATCAGGAGATCGAGACCATCCTGGCTAACACGGTGAAACCCCGTCTCTACTAAAAATACAAAAATTAGCCGGGCGCGGTGGCGGGTGCCTGTAGTCCCAGCTACTCCTGAGGCTGAGGCAAGAGAACGGCATGAACCCGGGAGGCGGAGCTTGCAGTGAGTGGAGATGGCGCCACTGCACTCCAGCCTGAGCGACAGAGCGAGACTCCGTCTCCAAAAAAAAAAAAAAAAAGAATAAATTAATGCTGGTCATAGTATATCATATAAACTGTTGGTGAAAAATAGGTGACTAGTGGAACTTAGCTCTATGTCACTTCCACTTCTATTAATGTCTATCAAACAAGACGGATGTGACATAAAAACATCCTATTATATTACTAAAAAGGATCCTGGAGATTATGTCAACCAAACCTCTTTGTATTGGTGCATAAACTGAATTTTTCCCACCATCATGTAGCCTGCCTGAACTAAACCACGGATTAATGCTAAGGTCTCTGAAGCCCAGTTGAACGCATTTCCACTTCACCATTCTTTGTCATCAGTTGTAGAAACTATCTTTGCTTTAGAAATGCTACATGGTCTCCTGATCATTTTCATGGAAAAAGTCATTGATGATAAAGTCATTGATAATTCAAAAGTAATTGATGATAATAATTTATTAGCTGGTAATTCTGTTTGCCACCACTCCAGATCCAGGTTCCAGCCTTTTCTGCCCTGTTTGTGCCAGTGGACTGACCCATGCAGACACAGGATGGGTGTGGAGGTCTCTGTTTCCGTGCCTCTCCTTCAGCAGCACTTTCATCCTCTATGTTTTCTCTCCTACTGAGTACCAGCTGTACTGTCCTCAGGCTCTGGGTTGTCCTGGCCTCCAGGAACTTTATTTCCTTCCATGGCTTCTTCTGGCCTAAGAGTGATGGAGTCAATAGTATTATTTCTGACCCATTCTCAGGGAACCTCACTGTAGATGAAACCCATATCCTGACACATTAAACTTAGACATGGCTATGTGACCAATTGGCCAATGAAGAGCAAAACAATCTGTGTTACTTCTCAAGAGAAATTTTAAAGCCAACCTTTACTATGTTCTTATTTTCTGCTGTCGTAACTAGCAATGTTCTTATAGAAGCTGCATCATCAGCCTGGGTCCTAGAGGGAAGATAGCAGGAGCAGAACCACAGCTGACCCGCAATAACATGTTCAAAATGGAATATGAGCTGGAAATAAGTGTTTTTAATTCATTTATTTGGAGTTTTCATTACCATTGCATAACTTATCTCAGTGGTTTTTAATTTTTAGCATCTACCAGAATGAACTAGAATGCTCACTAGTCCCACATGCAGAGTTTCTGATTCAGTGGGTCCAATGTAAGAACTGAGAATCTGCATTCCTGACAGATGATACTGATGCTGCTGGTCCAGGGGCCAGACTCTGAGAATCACTGTCCTAGTTGCTAGTGACTGATACAGTGGGATGATTTCATGCTATTAGTCTCATGTAGCCTCCATTGCCTGCTTTTGCTTCTTTAACGCTGCCCACGCCTCTCTACAGAATGATTTGTATTAGATTCTCTTCAGTTGAAACCATGTAGGTGGAAATTCTCCTTCATGCTAGGAACCCAACACCTTGAAATAAAGTTGTTCCTGACATTGTCCAAAAAGTGTGAACATATGTTATTTCTTATGATCCACACAACCACCTTCAAAGTTGATAGGACAGATATAACTTAGTAAATGAGGAAACAGAGTTTCAGATAGAGTGAGACTGGTGCCTCTGGGAGACTAATTTGCTTCAAATCTTAGAGTGAATTTAGGTGGCTCCTATTTCATATTTTTTTTAAGATAACATGCTATAGACAGTGTTGTAATATAATCTATGAGTTTTTGTGGGTATGTTTCCTCTTAATATTGCATTTATAATTGCATTTTACTTTCAAAATGATAGAGACTAGCTTCAGTCCCCAGAGGGAGCAGAAAACATACTCTAAGCTTTCTGGGAAATGCACAAAATAACATATGTTCTTGGGACAAACTTAACTTGACCAATAGTGAACTCAGCAAAGAATGGCAAGGCACTTAGCCATAGGATTTAACCATACCTAAATTAGTATTTGGTCCCTGATTACCACAAACTAGGCATCAGGAAAATGCAGGAGGGTACTTGATATTGAATTAGAAATATTAATTATTAGTACAATAATCTTGAAGTCTTTCCATCAGGACCACTGTTCACATATATGAATGCAATAAGTTATGCTCTTGAAAAAGAAATCTTGAAACAGTTCACTTTTATGAGAAAAAAGGTGTATGTAAAGGTGGATAAGCTCACTGGATGTGCTTTATACTTTATTTTTATTCAAATTTCTTTTTACTCAAGTTTCAATATGAAATACTTGGGCTTATTATTTTGCAAGTGTAAACATGTATTTAAAAAGATTTCCATTGCAATGGAAGATAATCTAAATGTTAGTCAATAATAAATTATGATGCTTCCATTTAATGGATTGCACACTATATATTTAAATGAAAGAGTATATTGCAAAACAGCATGTACTGTATGAGTTCAGTTTTTCAAATGTGTATGTGTATAGAGAAGTGGTTACATACACAATTATACAATAAATATTTGGAAAAAATTCTAGTGTATTTAGCAAAAGGTAAATAATGGTCATCTTAGGATGAGTAGTATAGATGGCATTCATTTTCTATATTATAGTTACATATTTTCTGATTTTGCAAATTTCTGGAAAAAGTAGGTAAATTTCTGAATTTATAAGTTTTCTAAATTTTGGCAATAAACAGACATAGCCTGTAGAATACCTGTATGACTGATGAAATGTAATAGTGGTATTTCAAAAAAAAAAAAAAAATGAAAGAAAGAGGCAGATATTATAAGGAGCTAAAAGTAGACAAGCAAGGATATATATGGTGGTTCACAAGTTGAGAGAGTAGTCTAGAATAGTAAAAAATTTAAAATAACAACAAATAGCATAAATAATTTTATATTATTAGGTTATTTTATGATAAAAATTCTTAACAAATGAGATATAGAAAGAATGTGCCTCAACATAATAGAGACCATGCATGACAAATCCACAGTTAGTAACATATTCAGTGGTGGAAAACTGAAAGTTTTTCCTCTAAAATCTAGAGCAAGCAAGCATGCCCACTCTCACCACTTCTTTTCAATGTGTATTGCTTTTTTAATATTTAGGAATTCTTTCAGTGTGGAGATTTTGTAAAATACAAAAAAAAGTTAAGTAAAATTAAAATTAAATTACTATTAGGATTGTGTTTTGTGTTTAGGAGTATACTTTTGATTAATATTTGTAAATGAATCTACCAGATTAAAAGGCATAATTACAGAATTTAGGCATTTACAGTGGAACAAATGTTCTTTCTGATAATATTAAAAAGAACATGTTGGAAAAAAATTCTACCTGCATAATTGATAAACTAGAATTAGAAGAAAAGATTAGAAATATAGAGAATTACATCTCCAGAAAACCAGAGGAAGAGGTGACTTGGATATCTCTTGAACATTCCTCTTAGTTATTGACAAATTATCAGATTAAAAATGAAAAAGTAAAATCAAAAGAATTGAGTCAATATGTAAAAATCTGTCTTTTTCTTAGAGTTTAGGTTTACTGCTTTACCTAAGGAGAGCCAAAGCTGCCATTGCTCAATCAGTGAAAGAGGTAGGAAGTATCAGTCAGGGAACAGAAAGCAAGGAGCAGAGAGCTTCTAAACAAGACTCTGAGCTTTCTGTCTTTTGCTGTGTGGTAAGTTCCCTTCCAGGGTGCTGAATGGAAGCAACTGGCTTGCATGTGCGGAAGGATTGTCAGTAGTAGACACAGCTGTGCAGGTCTGGCACAGAGTGGTTTGGTTTGGTTTGGTTTTCTCAGTTTGCCAGCTCTCTAACCTCCCTCACCCCACAGCTGTTGCTCAGAGTCCTCTAACCCTCCTCAGAGAACACAAAAACTAAGCCTGGAGCCTGCCTCTACCACCCTTACCCCCAAGGGTAACCTGCCATCACAGATAGTAAGGTTATTTTCTCTTTGCTGTTTTGAAACAATGTTTGGAAAAAATTTAAGAAAGCGTACATAGTAAGAAAACTTTGATCTCCACTTATATGAAACCCATGTCTACTGCTGCCTTTTGAAATCTTGGCTTTCATTGTGATTCATACAAGCTAACGCAATGTTGGAGGAAATATGTTCACCACACCTCAAGAAGGAAGAATGTTGGTTTCAGAGCCCTACAGCATTTATCTAGATGTCAGGTGTTGACATGAGATTAAAAAGCACAACTTAAAACAAACAATGAATACCAAAATAATTTTTAACTACACAAAGACTTAATTTGTGAAAAATTTCCTATCTCTTGGATTTGACTAAATAGAAAACAATAAAACACCTAAGTTAAAGCTAGATTTTTCTATCTTGTAAACCATTCAATTTGTTCATCAATGATAATAATAAAATATCTAGGTTGGTGAATATTTTTCATCAAATGAGTGGGAAATATTTTTCTTTGATTATTTTATCCACTCATTCATTTAGTTCGCAAATATTTGTTGACTACCTGCTATGTGTCAGCAAGGTTCTAGGTACTCAAGACACAGTAATAAGCAGAAGGTACCAAAACCTAAACAAACAAACAAACATACAAAAACCCTTGACCTCACTGAATTTAAATTCCAGCATGGGAGAAATATCATAAACAATGGACATAATAAATAAATAAACTATCAGGATTTTACAAAATGATACATACTATGAACAAAAATAAAGTGAGATATAGATTAGAAGTTCTTGGGGGATTAGCAATTTGAATAGTTGGTGAAGGCAGGACTTACTGAGGAACTGATAATTTCATCAATGACTTTAAAGAGGTGAGGGAGTTAGCCATGTGCTATTTTTTTCCATAAATTATTTGGGTACAAGTGGTATTCGATTACATGAGTAAATTCTTTAGTGGTGATTTGTGAGATCCTGGTACACCCATCACCCAAGCAGTATACAGTGCACCGTATTTGTTGTCTTTTATCCCTCACTCCCCACCCACTCTTCCCTACAAGTCCCCAGAGTCCCATTGTACCATTCTTATGCCTTTGCTTCCTCATAGCTTAGCTCCCACATATCAGTGAGAACATATGATGTTTGGTTTTCCATTCCTGAGTTACTTCACTTAGAATGATAGTGTCCAATCTCATCCAGGTCATTGCAAATGCTGTTAATTCATTCTTTTTTAAGGCTGAATAGTATTCCATCGTATATATGTATTTGTGTGTGTATATATGTGTGTGTGTATATATATGTGTGTGTATATATGTGTATATATTTATGTGTGTGTGTATATATATGTGTGTGTGTGTGTATACATACACCACAGTTTCTTTATCCACTCATGGATTGATGGGCATTTGAGTTGGTTCCATGATTTTGCAATTGTGAATTGTGCTGCTATAAACATACCTGTGCAAGTATCTTTTTTTGAATAATGACTTATTTTCCTCTGAGAAGATACCCAGTAGTGGGATTGCTGGATCAAATGGTAGTTCTACTTTTAGTTCTATAAGGAATCTCCACACTGTTTTCCATAGTGGCTTTACTAGTTTACATTCCCATCAGCAGTGTAGAAGTGTTCCCTGATCTCTGCATCCATGCCAACATCTACTGTTTTTCTGATTCTTTGATTATTGCCATTCTTGCAAGAGTAAGGTGGTATCACATTGTAGTTTTTATTTTCATTTCCCTGATCGTTAGTGATGTTGAGCATTTTTTCATATGTTTGTTGGCCATTTGTATATCTTCTTTTGAGAATTGTCTATTCATGACCTATTTCTCTGTGTTTTTATTGCAATTGCTTTTGGGTTTTTGGTCATGAAGCCCTTGCCTAAGCCAATGTTTAGAAGGGTTTTTCCAATATTATCTTCTATAATTGTATAGTTTCAGGTTCTAGAGTTTTTATAGTTTAGGTTTAAGCCCTTAATCTATCTTGAGTTGATTTTTGTATAAGGTGAGAGATGAGGATTCAGTTTCATTCTCCTACATGTGGCTAGCCAACAGCACCATTTGTTGAAAAGGGTGTCCTTTTGCCACTTTATGCTTCTGTTGGCTTTGTTGAAGATTAGTTGGCTATAAGTATTTGGGTTTATTTCTGGGTTCTCTATTCTATTCCACTGGTCTATGTGCCTATTTTTTATACCAGTACCATGCTGTTTGGGCGACTATGGCCTTGCAGTATAGTTTGAAATCAGTGTGATGCTTCCAGTTTTGCATTTTTTGCTTAGTCTTGCTTTGGCTATGCGGGCTCTTTTTTGGTACCATATTAATTTTAGAATTGTTTTTTCTAACTCTGTGTATTTTGATGGGGATCATGTTGAACATATAGATTGCTTTTGGCAGTATGGTCATTTTCACCATATTGATTTTACCCATCCATGAGCATGGGATGTGTTCCCATTTGCTTGTGTCATCTATGATTTCTTTCAGCAGTGTTTTGTAGTTTTCCTTCTAGAGGTCTTTTGACTCCTTTGTTAGGTATATTCCTAAGTATTTTATTTTTTTTCAGCTATTGTAAAAGGGGTTGAGTTCTTGATTTGATTCTCTGCTTGGTCACCATTGGTGTATAGAAGAGCTACTAATTTGTGTACATTAATCTTGTATCTGGAAACTGCTGAATTCTTTTATCAGTTCTAGGAACTTTCTGTAGGAGTCTTTAAAGTTTTCAAGGTAAACAATGATATCATCAGCAAACAGGGACAGTTTGACTTCCTCTTTACTGATTTGGATGCCCTTTATTTCTCTCTTGTCTGGTTGCTCTGGCTAGGATGTTCAGTACTATGTTGAAGAGAAGTGGTGAGAGTGGGCATGCTTCTCTTGTTCCTGTTCTCAGAGAGAATGTTTTTAACTTTTCCCTATTCAGTATAATGTTGGCTATGGGTTTGTCATAGATGGCTTTTATTACATTAAGGTATGTCCCTTGTATGCCAATTTTGCTGAATGTTTAATCATAAAGGGATGTTGGATTTTGTCAAATGTTTTTTCTGTATCTATTGAGTTGATCATGTGATTTTTGTTTTTAATTATGTTTATGTGGTGTATCACATTTATTGACTTGCATATGTTAAACCATCCCTGCATCCCTGGTATGGAACTCATTTGGTCATGGTGGATTATCTTTTCGATATGTTGTTTGATTTGGTTAGCTAGTATTTTGCTAAGAATTTTAGCATCTATGTTCATCAGGGATATTGGTCTGTAGTTTTCTTTCTTGGTTGTGTCCTTTCCTGGTTTTCTTACTAGGGTGATGCTGGCTTCATAGAACGAATTAGGGAGGGTTCCTTCCTTCTCTGTCTTGTGGAATAGTGTCAAAAAGAGTGATACCAATTCTTTGAATGTCTAGTAATATTCTGCTGTGAATCCATCTAGTCCTGGACTTTTTTTTGCTGGTAATTTTTTACTTACCATTTCAATCTTGCTTTTTGTTATTAGTCTGTTCAAGGTATCTAATTATTCCTGATTTAAGCTAGGAGGGTTGTATTTTTCCAGAAATTTATCCATCTTTCTAACTTTTCTAGTTTATGTGTGTAAAGACCTTCATAGTAAGTAACCTTGAATGATCTTTTATATTTCAGTGGTGTCAGTTGTAATATCTCCTGTTTCATTTCTCAGTGAGGTTATTTGGATTTTCTCTCTTCTTTTCTTAGCTACTCTTGCTAAATGTCTATCAATTTTATTTATGTTTTCAAAGAACCAGCTTGTTGTTTCATTTGTCTTTTGTATTTTTTTGTTTGTTTGTTTCAATTTCGTTTAGTTCTGCTCTGATCTTGGTTATTTCCTTTCTGCTGCTGGGTTTGGGTCTGGTTTGTTCTTGTTTCTCTAGTTCTTTGAGGTGTGACTTTAGATTGTCTGTTTGTGCTCTTTCAGACTGTTTAATGTAGATGTTTAAGGCTGTGAACTTTCCTCTTAGCACTGCCTTAGCTGTATCCCAGAGGTTTTGATAGATTGTGTCATTATTGTCATTCAGTTTGAAGAATTTTTAATTTCCATCTTGATTTCGTTTTTGACCCAATGCTCATTCAGGAACAGGTTATTTAATTTCCATGTATTGCCATGGTTTTGAAGGTTCCTTTTGGAGTTGATTTCCAGTTTTATTCCACTGTGGTCTGAGAAAGTACTTGATATAATTTCAATTTTCTTAAATTTATTAAGGCATATTTTATGGCCTATTATATGGTCTATCTTGGAGAAAGTTTCATGTGCTGTTGAATAAAATGTGTATTCTGCCTTTGTTGAATGAAATGTTCTGTATATATCTATTAAGCACATTTGTTCCAGGGTATACTTTAAATCCATTGTTTCTTTGCTGACTTTCTGTCTTGATGACCTGGCTAGTGCTGTCAATGGAGTCCCCCACTATTATTGTGTTGCTGTCTATCTCATTTCTTAGGTCTATTAGTAATTGATTTATAAATTTGGGAGCTCCAGTGTTAAGTGCATATATGTTTAAGATTGTGATTTGTTGTTTTGGACAAGGCCTTTTACCATTATGTAATGTCCCTCTTTATCTGTTTTAACTGCTGTTGCTTTAAAGTGTGTTTTGTCCGACATAAAAATAACTACCCCTGCTCGCTTTTGGTGTCCACTTGCATGAAATGCCTTTTTCCACCACTTTAAGTTTATGTGACTCCTTATGTGTTAGGGGAGTCTCCCAAAGGCAACAGATAGTAGGTTGGTGAGTTCTTATCCATTCTGTGGTTCTGTATCTTTCTTATCCATTCTGTGGTTCTGTATCTTTTAAGTGGCACATTTAGGCCATTTACATTCAATGTTAGTATGGAAATGTGAGGTACCATTGGATTCATTGTGCTCTTTGTTGCCTATTTACTTTTTTGTTGTTGTTGTTTTGTTTTTTAATATGTATTTTTGTTTTATAGGTCCTGTGATTTGTGCTTTAAAGAGGTTCTGTTTTGATGTGTTTCCAGGATTTGTTTCAAGATATAGAGCTCCTTTTAGCAGTTCTTGTAGTGGTGGCTTTGTAATGGTGAATTCTCACAGCATTTGTTTGTCTGGCAACGACTGTATCTTTCCTTCATATATGATGCTTAGTTTCTCTGGATACAAAATTCTTGGCTGATAATTGTTTTGTTTGAGGAGGATGAAGATAGGGCTCCAATCTCTTCTAGCTTATAGAGTTTCTGCTGAGAAATCTGCTATTAATCTGAGAGATTTTCCTCTATAGGTTACCTGGTGCTTCTCTCTCACAGCTCTTAAGATTCTTTTTCTTTTCTCTTAACTTTGGATAGCCTGATGACAAATGCCTAAGTGAAGATCTTTTTTGTGATGAATTTTCCAGGTGTCCTTTGTGCTTCTTGTATTTGGATGTCTAGGTCTCCAGCAAGGCTGGGGAAGTTTTCCTCAATTATTCCCTGGAATACGTTTTCCAAGCTTTTAGAATCCTCTTCTTCCTCAGGAACACCAATTATTCTTAGGGTTGGTCGTTTAACATAATCCCAAAGTTCTTGGAGGCCTTGTTCATATGTTCTTATTCTTTTTTCTATGTCTTTGTTGGATTCAGTTAATTTGAAGACCTTATCTTTGGGCTCTGAATTTCTTTCTTCTACTTGTTCTACTGCTGAGACTTTCCAGAGCATTTCACGTTTCTAAAAGTGTGTCCAGAGTTTCCTGAATTTTGGATTGTTTTTTCTTTAAGCTATTTATTTCTTTGAATATTTCTCCCTTCACTTCTTGTTTCATTTATTGGATTTCCTTGCATTGGGCTTCTCCTTTCTCTGATTAGCTTAATAACTAACCTCCTGAATTCTTTTTCAGGTAAATCAGGGATTGCTTCTTGGTTTGGATCCATGGGTGGTGAACTAGTGTGATTTTGGGGGGAGTGTTGATTAGCCTTGTTTTGTCATATTACCAGCGTTGGTTTTCTGGTTCCTTCTCATTTGGGTAGTCTATGTCAGAGGGAAGGTCTAGGGCTGAAGGCTGTTGTTCAGATTTTTTTGTCCCACAGATTGTTCCCTTGATGTGCTACTCTCCCCCTTTTTCTATGGATGTGGCTTCCTGTGAGCCAAACTGCAGTGATTGTTTCGCTTCTGGATCTAGCCACCCAGCAAATCTACCTGGCTCTGGGCTGTTACTGGGTGTTGTCTACAGAGTCCTGTGATATGAACCATCTATGGGTCTCTCAGCTGTGGATACCAGCACCTGTTCCTGTGAAGGTGGTGGAGGGTGCGATGGACTCCATGAGGATTCTTAGTTCTGGTGGTTTAATGCTCTATTTTTGTGCTGGTTGGCCTTCTGCCAGGAGGTGGTACTTTCCAGAAAGCATCAGCTGTAGTAGTGTGGAGAGGGACTGGCGGTGGGCAGCACCCTAGAAATCCCAAGATTATATGTCCTTTGTCTTCTGCTAGCAGTGTAGGTAGGGAAGGACCATCAGGTGGGGGCAGGGCTAGGCATGTCTGAGCTCAGACTCTCCTTGGGCAGGTCTTACTGGTACTGCTGAGGGGGATAAGGGTGAGATTCCCAGGTCACTGGAGTTGTGTACCTAGAAGGATTATGGCTGCCTCTGCTGAGTAATGCAGGTTGTAAGGGAAATGGGGGAAAGCCGGCAGTCACAGGCTTCACCCAGCTCCCACGCAAACCGAAGGACTGGTCTCACTCCCACTGTGTCCCCTGCAACAGCCCCAAGTCTGTTTCCAGACAGAGGGCGAGTCAGGCTTGAAAACTTGCCCAAGGCTTTCCACCTCACAGCTGTGAAAGAAAAGGGCTTTAGTTCTTCCCCCGCCTGTGAAGTCTGCAAGCCGGATTCACACCCTCCCCCGAGTACTGGCCAGGAGGCTTCTCGCCCGCTCAAATTGTTATAAAGTTCAGCTAGGGAAGATTTTCTCTCCCTGGAGTTTTACCCCGGCTCCACTGGCCTCCTTCCTGATGGATCCCTATGGCGTCAGGCAGGAATGGACTGCTTGGGGATTCAGCGGGCTCCCAGGGCCTCCCTGCTGCCTCCTCCACCCCTGTATTTCGCTTGGCTCAGCTCTCTAACTTGACTCAGCTCCAAGTAAAGTTGGGAACTTCTCTGGCAAACAGACCTTCAGCTTCTCCAGTTGGGGGGTGTGTTCAGAAGAGGAGGGCCTCCCTTTTCTACTTTCACAATTGGAGCACTCACAGTATTTGGAGTGTCTACCAGGTCCTGCAAGAGCAGTCTGCTTCTTTCAGAGGGTCTGTGGTCCTCTCAGAATTGCTGGTTTGTTCTTGCAGTCGATCTGGAGCTAAAATTCACAATGCAAGCCTCTGCATGCTGCTTTGTCTGGAGCTGCAATCTAGACCTGCCTCCTCTCCACCATGATCCTGAGAGTACCTCCATGTGCTATTTTAGAAGACATTTTATTCAGAGATAACAGGAGGCAGGGAGGCCAGTGTAGATAAAGATGAGTAAGAGGAAGAGAGGTAGGAGATAAGGAATGATGGTCAGGTTATGTGAGCCTTTGTTGAACACGTTGAGGACATGGCCGGTTTTTTCTGAAATGGGAGCAATGTGAAGGTTGTTTTGTAAGGGTCCTTTAGCTGTAAAATTCCTTGTGACATTGGAGTATCAGCAGAAACATGGAGACCAGTTATGAGGCTTTTGCAGTAATTTGGATGAGATAATGGGTACCCTGCCACCAGGATAAAGGTAACTTAAAATGTTTTTTGCTGAATGAAAAATTTTTGGTCAAATTTTTAAGTCAGCATTATGAAAAGACTATAATTATAAAAAAAGATTGTCAGTTAGAATTCCTACCATGGAAGTCCTCAGAAAAGGGCAAGTTGGAGATGTGGGCCAAGTTGTCAACTGCACATGCATCCTGGTATTGGGGTTCTGAAATGTTTTATCTTCCTCCAAATGTCCCTCTAATAGTTTGTCATGGTGACATGGTGACCTTACACAGTCATTATAAATACGCTCAGTAACTGGGAGGGAAGATAGGACTTACTAACAATTTAGATGATATGAGTACACTGGATAACGTTTTAAATTGTGTAGTCAGGGCCTTCTAAATCAGAAACTGGAGAAAAAGTTATTGCAAACCTAACTATTTTGGTTATGAGGAGGCAATTAT
Source organism: Chlorocebus sabaeus (assembly GCF_047675955.1). Lineage (NCBI taxonomy): Eukaryota > Metazoa > Chordata > Mammalia > Primates > Cercopithecidae > Chlorocebus > Chlorocebus sabaeus. The sequence goes on from NC_132913.1 coordinate 43,304,255, forward strand.
AATAAAAGGAAATCTCTACCTGGCTCATTTGCTATGACTGTCCAGGTACAACACAGAGTTTCTGCCATGGGGAGCATCTGTAACTGGTACTAAACACAGGAAGTTAGGGTGGGAGAGAGGTCTGAATCAAGATAAAGAGGGTACTGCATTTCTCAGTCTGTTTCATAAAATAGAAATTGTTAGAGAAATAAACAGTCATTTCCAACAAAAGAGTCCTGGGAAATGATGCCTTCAACAAATTTAAATAAGTTTGTTTCCATCAAAGCTTCTCAGAGCCTTTAATATGTTAATTTTCATCACAAAAATTCAAGAGTTTAATATTAATATAATATGCTCGATTTCTCAATGCTATTTGACAGTGTTACTCTACAGTAAATTCTTTTCATTCTTCTTTGTATCTTTCACCATCCTAGCACCTAGCATAGTGCTTTAAGTAGAAAATAAGAGAGTAAATAGATCCATCTTCCTAATTCTACAATTAACTTATTTTCTAATGACGCATCCAAAAGTACATGACTCAACCCTAATATCAAAAATATCACAGAAAAGCAGCGTTTTCAATTTTTTTAAAAAAAGAGAGAAATAGATGTGGCTCTAATTATAATGCTTTCTCTTTCTTTTCTGTAAAGATCTTGAATTGTGTAATTTACAAAATCATTTTCAGTAGTCTATAAATACTAAATAATAGATATCTATATATGTATATCTCTACATACATATACACAGTCTTAAAATTGTAACACAGCTTATAGAAATGTAAGCTTAACTTCAAGGCGTGGTTGCTTTAATATATCATTCTTCTAAATAATAAGTACTTGAAACAATCAGTATACTTGTCTTTTGTCATTTACTATGCAAGGTAAATTGAGTAAGAATCTAACCCAGTGTTGATCCTAAGTCAAAATCAATGTTTTATTTATCTACTCCTGACAAGTTTAAAGACAGAATGTGAATTAACTAGATATTAATCTATTTTATAACACACTTGCAATAAGTAACCTGAAACTCTTATTTGTCTACATTCTCAGTCCATTAAGTAGCTTTATTTCAAATAACTAAATAACTATAGATATCATCAAAAATCTTTGAACCAGTCATTTAGAAGTTTTTGTGTGCCAGGAATTCTATTCTTCAAAACCGTATATTGGGGTTTGCAATGGTAACTAATCAGTTTTCATCTGTGATTGTTGTCTTTGTACACACACACTCATACACTATAAATGTAGGGGTTTTTTTCCTGAATATCCTGTCTCCACTATGAATTGAAATGAATTGATAGTGAAATTTTATTTTTAAAATTGTAAAAAATTTCCTATGCATAAAATAACAGCAAACATTCTTTCATCTACTCTGTCAGGTTCATTCCATAATGAATAGTAAAACACTTTTTATTATGTAATTAGAAACAGGTTATTTTCAAAAAGAACTTTTAATTAAAAACATCTACCAAAAAACTTGCCTTCTAAAAAGAAAAAGAACATTTAAAAGTTTTAGAAGCTCTACCTAGCCCATCTGGCCAGTATAATGGTCACAATTGCATTGTGGTGGACTCAATAAAGTGTATATAGCTATCCCCAGAAAGGCTCCCGGAAACCTCTCCTCTGAGAGCCTGTCCGTCTCTCAGTGGGGCAGGGGTATCTTCCTCTAATACACAGAGGCAGTTGCTATATTGCATCAATTGGTGTCTTAGTCTATTCGGTCTGCTATTTTTTTAAAATCTAATAAATTGGGTGTCTTATAAACAACAGATATTTATTTCACAGTTCTAGAGTCTAGGGGGTACAAAATCAAGGTGCCAGCAAATTCTGTGTCTGCTGAGCACCTGCTTTCTGGTTCATAGACAGCACTATCTTGCTGTGTCCTCATATGGTATAAGAGGTCAGGGGTCTCCCTTGGGCAATCTTGTCTCCTAATACCATCACTTTGTGGGGAGGTAGGATTTTGACATCTGCATTTGGGGAGGACACAAACATTCAGACTGCAGCAATAGGAGAGGCACTCAATTAGATAGGTTTGAATGTGCACAAAGTAAAAGCAATGACTATTTTTATATTCATGATACTTATTAATATAGTTGATAGTATTTGGCATATTGTGGGTTTAGATATGGAATTTAATAACTTTATAAGTCACCTATAATCATAATTCCCCAGACTCCTTAAGGTAAAAAGAATTAATGGAAAAAAAGAAAATGAAAGGCTTTATTTTCTTTTTTTCTGATTTTGAACAGATGCACTTCAGAAAAATGGTGGTGGTGTCCTTTTGGTAAATCAGAATGTCAGCTGAGTATTTTTAAAAGTAAAAAAAAAAATAAAATCCTGGACTTTCTCTGAAAGGTTAAAATGGTTTAAGTAAATTTAGTCAAAGTAAATGACATCTAGCAAAGAATACAAGGAAACTATATTTATTTATAAATGCTTTCAGTTAAATTCTAAACAAGCAATTTACTAAGCTATAATTTCAAAAGATTGTGATGTGATTCTGACAAAGAATATCAAGAATTTTAAATGGTAAGGAAGTGATGGGTGGACAAAAGAACACAGGTTGATAAAAAGATTAATCTACAGTCTCAGGCATCTTAATGTTACAATATATGGTTATGAGTAATCATTTGGAAACAAAACTCATCTAAGTGGCTCTTGTCCTTTTCCTGCCCTCACAGTACCTAACCAGCTGTAGCTGACATCAATGCAGGAAGTAGCCACATTTCTGCAAATCAGAGGCAGTTAGGAGAGACCTACATTGTCAGCCATTAAACCAGCTTTTGATGTAGTATTGGGGTACAAGTTTTATCACTCAACACGTACATGAGGTTAGTTTAGTCATAGTGTTAAAGAATTCTTTCATTTAGTGCATACTGACATTTAACCAAATAAAGTAAAAGTAAAATGAAATGTAATAAGTTAAAATAACAATATAAGTAAGTTATTAAGAATTAACACTGAATGCATCCAAACCTGTTTGTCCCCAAACATGTCTGACATCACGTTTACATGGTTATCAATGCCACAAACAGCAGAGGTCTGGCCTAGTGTATGTCAAATACTGATAACTATTCAGCATTTGTTTTAAGATAAGTTTGATTGCTTAGTTATATTTCCATATTTATTTAATCCTTAGCAAAACATGCTTTGCTTTTGTATCTCATCTTAACAATAGTCAAGTTCAGACATTCAGGATACTTGGAAACTTCTGTGTACGGTAAAAGATGGATTGTTCTATCTCTCCTTTGTGTAGTCATTTACTAACACCAGAGTCACCTCCTTTCATTCCTTAATTATTTAGACAACAGGCTCATTGCCACTCTCCCCAGCATTGCTCTGCTTGGTCTGAGTAATGTAAGTGTCCACATCGATGGCTCTGTCAACACTCAGGTCCCTCATTCCTTTACTTCCACTCCTAGGCCTGTCTTCCATCCTCCTCTGCTGACTCAGATTAATGGGCATACCCTAGGGGTTAGCAAGCTATCCCCATGGGCCAGCTACTTGTTTGCTTTGTTTGGTTTTGTTTTTTAATAGACATTATTCTTAGAGTAGTTTTAGATTCACAGCATAACTGACCGGAAGGTATAGAAGTTTCCTACATGCTCCCCCACCCCCATCTGTACATTTGTTTCAATGATGAGCCTACACTGAAACATCATTATCACCCAAATTATAGTTTACATTAAAGTTTATTCTTCCTTTGTAGATTTTATGGGATTGGAAAAATGTATAATGACATGTATTCACCATTATAGTATCATACAGAGCAGTTTCATGCCCCTAAAATTGCTTTGTGCTCTGCCCATTCTTCCCTCCCTCCCCACTAACCCCTGGCAACCACTGATCTTTTTACTGTCTCCACAGTTTTGCCTTTCTCAGAATGTCATAGACTTGGAATTATACTGTAGGCAGTCTTTCCAGATTGATTTTACTTAGTAATATGCACTTAAGTTTCCTCCGTGTCTTTTTATGGCTTGATAGGTCATTTCTTTTTATTACTAAATAAAAACATAGGATGTATCACATTTTATTTATCCACTCACGTACTGAATGACATCTTGATTACTTCTAACTTTTGGCAATTATGAATACAACTACGATAAACATCTGTGTGTAGGACATAAATTTTTTACTCCTTTAGGTAAATACAAAGAAACGTTCTATGAACTGCATATTGGTGTTCCTCCAAAGCTTATATGATGAAACCAAAACCTACAAAGTGATGGTTTGGAAGGTTAGGCCTTTGGGAGGTGATTAGGTCATGAGGATGGAGCCCTCATGAATGGGATTGATGCCCTTATAAAAAACTCTTCAGAGAACTCCTTTGGACCTTCTGCCATGTGAGGACATATGAAAAAGATAGCCACCTATGAACCAATAAGTAGAACCTCACTGGACACAGAATCTGCTGGTGCCTTCATCTTGAGCTTCCCAGCCTGTCAAACTATAAGAAATTAATTAAGCCACATTGTCTATGGCACTATTGTTGTAGTAGCCTGAATGAACTAAGACAGAGTACAATTGCTAGATTGTGTGTTAAGAGTATGTTTAGTTTTGTAGGAAACTGCCAGCCTGTCTTCCAGTGTGGCTGTACCATTTTACATTCACACCAGCAATAAAGGGAGTTACTGTTGCTCTATATTCTTGCCAGCATTTGGTGGTGTTGGTGTTCTGGACTTCAACCATCCTAATAGTTGTGTACTTGTATTTCATTGTCATTTTAATTTGCATTCCCATAATGACATATGATATTGAATATGTTCTCATATCTTTATTACCCATCTGTATATCTTCTTTCATGACATATCTGTTAATAATGTCTTTGGTCTATTTTTTAACTGAGATGTTCATTTACTTATTGTTGACTTGTAAGGATTTTTATGTATATTTTGCACAACTGTCTTTTATCAGAAATGCCCTTTGAGGATATTTTCTCCCAGTCTGTGGTTTATCTTTTCATTCTCTTGACAGTGACTTTTCCAGAGTAGACATTTTTATTTTATAATGAAGTCTCACTTATCAATTTTTTTAATGAATCATGCATTTGATATTGTATCTAAAAAGTCATTACCATGCCCAAGGTCATTTAGATGGTTTTCTATATTACTTTTTAAGAGTTTTGCATTTTACATGTAGGTGTATGAGATATTTAGATTTATCTGGGGAAAAAGTAAGGTCGATGTCTACATTTTTTTTTTTTTTTTTTTTTTGCACATGACTGTCCAGTTGTTCAAGCACCATTTGCTGAAAAGACTGTCTTCTCTCCATTGTATCGCCTTTGCTGTTTTATCAAATATCAATTAACTATATTTATGTGGGTCTATTTCTGGGCTCTCTATTCTGTTCCATTAATCAATCTGTTCTCTGACCAAGACCACACTGTCATGATTAATGTCGCTTTATAGTAAGGTTTAAGGTTTGGTGGTGTTCGTCCTCTGACTTTCCTGTTTTCTTTCAATATTGTGTTGACTTTTCTGGATCTTTTGCCTCTCCATATAAACTTTTGAGTCAGTTTATTGATACCACCACAATATGTTGCTTGGGTTTTGATTGGGATTGCACTGAAGCTGTAGATAAACTATAGATCAAGTTGGGAGGAATGGACCTCTTGGCAATTTTGAGTCTTCCTATCCATGAACATGGCATCTCTCTCCATTTGTTTAGTTTTTCTTTGATTTCGTTCATCAGAGTTTTGTAGTTTTTCTCATATAGAGCTTATACACTTTTTAAAATTTCTATCTGGGTATTTCATTTGGGGGTGGTGCTAATGTAAATGGCATTGTGTTTTTAATTTCAAATTCCAGTCATTCATTGCTGGCATATGAGAAAGTGAGTGTATTTTGTATATTAACCTTGTATCTTGAAATCTTGCTTTAATTGCTTAGCTGCTTGTTTTTATAAATCAAGTTATACTGGAACACAACCATGTGCACTAGCATTGTCTGTGGCTGCTTTCTAGCTACAATAGCAGAAGTAAGTAAATGCAATAGAGCTTCTATGGCCTCCAAGCCGGAAATATTTATATTACTGATAATAATTTTATTCTTTTTCCATAATCTTAATTGCATGCATCTCACTCTCCTGACCCTACCTTCTATCTTTCCAGCTTAGTCCCTCTAGACTCCTAATTCCAGCAATTTTATGACCTCTTAGGGCTTTCAATACATCAATCCAACACCCACCTTCATTTTTAGTGACTTCTTTCTTCCATTTCTTACCCAGCTTCTACTCCATGATTCATCTTTGTAATCATTCCTTTTCATACATTCTCTTTCTTTTCATAATATTTACTTGGAAAAAATTTCAAGCATGGATAAATGTAATTCTCCATCTGCTTTGTGCCTAAAACTCTGCAGTTGACTATAACTGGAGAAAAACACAGAACCATGTTCACTGGTTTCTCTTTCACTTCATGATAACAGAACTTAAATAAACTTTAAGTTAAAAAAAAAAACTATTTTATTTCCCTAACAAATTCATTCTCCTCAATGCCTACTTCATACTTTCTGCATCCTCTTCAAAGTATCATACCTCCCCCCACGTCTCAACAAATGAGTGAAAATAGAAGTAATCAGAAAAGACATTCCACATCCTCCTACCATATCTACCCACTACCCAAATCTGAGCTTTTATACTGTTTTTTTTTTTTTTTTGCTCAACATAAATTAAACTGTGTATGCTCATATCTGAAAACTTATCCACTCAATCCATTTTCCTTCTAGACAACTCAAGTATGTCATTACAGAAATTGTCCCTTCTCTTTCCCCCACACTATTATTACTCCCTCTCTACTAGATCATCCCCACCAACAAACAAACATGCTGTAATGCTGTAATTCCTCTCATTTTAAAATAAAAACATTCTGTTGGCTATATATTACCCTCCAATTACTTTTCCATTTTTCTGCTTCCTTCTATATCACTCCCAAAGAGTAGTCTATAATCAATATCTCTACTTCATTGCTGTCTCTGCTTTCCTGAAGGCAATCTAATAAACTTTATCCCAAACACTCTACTAAAACCAGTCTTCTCAAGGCCACTAAGGCTAATTCCAATAGTCAAATACAGCCCTCCTGTTACTTAACTTTCAGGATAATTAGCTTGGGTTTTTCCATATGCAGACCCTAAGACAAGAGTTCAAAGGCAGATAGTTTACTTACGAATCACAGGAAACACTAATAGGTGAGTGGGAAGTGGTACAGGAAAGAAAAGCAGACAATCAAGAGTTTATTATTAAAACAGCTATCACTGGAATTAAGTTCCATGAGGGAACGCATAGAAACAGTATGAACACTCACCTCAGCATTATTTCCACCTAAGGATCTAGAGAGCCGGGGTTCTTATACAGTGGCTCCCTCAAGTCATTGGTTAAGGCCTTCTGAATGGCAATTATATTAATTAACCAGCATTTCTGGTCTGGTTAATGCTTGAGCAGAGTGAATTTCCTTGGTTTTTGGAAACAGTCCTTAGGTATGAAGATGTGGAAATTGGAAGCTGAAACTTGGCAGGAATGCTCTGAATAGCAAGGTCCAAAGGATGTGAGTGAAGTACCTATGGCATCTGTTAAAACATGCTCATTCTCCCTCTTGAAATATTTTCTTCAGGTGGATAGAAAGAACACAGACTTCTGGTTTCCCTTTTACCTTTCTGGTCTATTGGTTTTTTTGGTCTCCTTTGTTTCTTTCTCCTCATCTAGCCAATCACTGAATGTTCTCTCTGTTATCTACACACACTCCCAAGGTAATCATATCCAGTTTCTATATGTTGATGTCTTCAAAACGTACTTTAACCTAGATCTTTTCCTTATTTGTCAAACTGTCTACCTGACATCTTCACTTGGTTGTCCAAGAGTTATCTCAAAGACACCATGTCTGGGACTTGGTCTCCCTATCATATTCCTTATCTCAATGGCATTCCCATTTTTCAAATTCCTCAAGTCAAAAACCTTGGAAGCTAGATTAACTCATTTCTTTCCCTCATACATCCAATGCATCCATAAATTCTATTAAACATTCCAAATATAACTAAGAATCTAACCACTTCTCAGCATCCCCAACATTAATAACCCTGTCCCATATTCTGTCAACTAAATAATTATAATAACCTTTTAATGTATTTTTCTCTTTTCATCTTTACTTCTCCCTCCTGACACACACACACACACACACGTATGCACATACAAATACACAGTCTATTTTCAATATAGCAGATACAGTGATCTTTTTAAAGCATTAGATCAAGCAATTTCTCTCTTCAAAACTCCTCAATGGTTTCTTTATCTCCTTGAGAGTAAAAGTTTGTGTTTATACAATCCAGCTTCTACTGCCTTAATGATCTCATTGGCTATCACATCCTTCTCCCTTACTTTGCTCTGGCAATTGTGTCCCTCACTATTACTCAAATACTAGTTATACTCATAAGTCAAGACCTATAAATTTGCTGGTCTCTCTACTGGTCTCTTTCCCCCCAGTATTGCCATGGTTCATGCTTCACCTCCTTCAGACTTCTGCACAAATGTTTCTGTAACAGTAACCATCCTATTTAAAAAACAAAAACAAAAACAAAAACAAACAAACAAACAAAACCCTACCCTCACCAGTAGTCCCTCTCCTCTTTCCCTGCTTTAATTATTATCTCGCATATTATGGTGTATATTTTATTTGTTTACCTGTCTCTCTTCACCTGAACATAAGCTCCGTAAACACAAACATTTTTCTTTGTTATTCACCGCTGTATCTTCAGACTCGAAAATAGTGCATGTCACAAGGTTGGCACTCAAATAACACTTGATGAATGTGTGAAGGAATGAATGAAGAATAATTAAAATTAACCATTAGCATTATACAATTGAACATGCTCATATTATATAATTATAAACAAATTCAGATAAGAGGAGTCCTGCCTATAACAGGAAACTTATTCCCAGGGTGAAGAACTGAGAGGGGTCTAAGATTTTACCCTGCTAGAAAGATAAAAAGTTTTCTTGTCATTTTCCTCAATGCTGGGAGAAAGCACAAGACTCCGAATTCCGAGACAAAGGACTTTATGACTCTCAGCACAGCAGGCAGCATAATATTCGTGTTTGTATTGGTTCCCCTTGGCCTCTAAGTCACATGACAATGTTATAGAAGGGAGCCCACGTAGATGCTGTACACACAGTGTGTTTGTGTCATAGCTAAGGAATCCTGAGCTTAGGAAACCCCATCTTACAAGGGAACTGTTAGCAAACCTGCCCAAAGCTTTCCCCAGAGGGAGACATTTTCTTTTTATTCTGGATAGAAAATCAATCTGCCCTCTGCTATGGTCAAAACCACTCTCTATTTTCCAAGTTTGTTCATTATGCAAACATCTTTGACAAGATATCCTGGAACAAAAATTATCAAAAGAAATGTGCAGAAATGTAAGGGAATTGTCTTCCAAGCAGATGTTTTCATTGTTGTATTCTACCAAACATTTAAAAAAGAAATTATACAAATTCTACATAATTTCTCCAAAAAAATAGAAAAGGATGGATTAAAACCCACCACATTATAAGTAGCCAGAATAATACACAAAACTGACGAGTAGAGAACAGGACATAAAACTATTGCCCAATACCCATTATGAAATTCACCAACAAAAGTTACCAACAAAATGTTAACTAATGAAAACTAGAAATAAATTTTAAAAATAACACATTATGACAAAATAGGATTAACTCAGGAATGCAAGATTAGTTCAATATTGAAAGTCAATTTTGGTAATTCATCATATTAACTGGTACAGTTATCAATTGTACCAATTGTTATAATTGCCTAGGTTTTCTTCTTTAGTCTGTTAATGTGATGGAGGTTGACAAAATTTAACATCCATTCAGGATAAAAACTCTTAGCAAATGAGGAAAAGAATGAAACTTCCCTAACCAGATAAAGGAAACGTAAAAACAAACATTTTTAAAACACGCATACACAGCTAACATAAAATCAATCACAAGGCAAGGATATCCATTCTCACTACCCCTATTCAATGTTTTATTGGAAAGCCTAGCCAGTGAATAAGAAAAAATTAAATAAAACGCATACAGTTTAAAAATGAAGAGATAAAGCTATTCCTATACAAACCTGTACTTGACTGTTTGTAACAATTTTATTAACATCAACCCCAAACTTAAAAACAAGGTGAATGTGCTTTAACAAGTAAATGACATACTGTGGTACATCCATACAATAAAATAGTATTCAGCAATAGAAAGAAACAAGGAATGGTTTTACACAACAACATGGATGAATCTCAAAGGCAGTTTTCTGAATGAAAGAAGCCAATCTCAAAAAGTTATAAACAATCTGATTCTACTTGTATGACATCTTGATGTGTATGCACATATAAATCCACAGTCTATTTTCAATATAGCAGATAGAGTGATCTTTTTAAAGCACTAGTTAGCTCAAGTAATTCCTCTCTTCAAAAATCTTCAATGGTTTTTCATCTCCTCTTAACCCTGAGGATGAAGAACACGTCAGTGGCTCCCAAAGGTTAGAAAAGAAGGAAGTGTTTGACTACAAATGTGAATCAAAAAGGAGTATTTGGGAGTAATAAAACCATTGTGCATCCTGAATATTGTGATGATTACACAAATCTACATATGTGTTAAAATTCATAAAACTGTACACCAAAAAATAAAAGTTAACTTACACACATAAATTTCCAAATGAGTTATTAAAGACTAAGCATACATCTCACCGATGACCCATCAGTTGCACTCTTAGCTATTTACCATGATAAATGAAAACATTATGTGCACAAAAGGCTTGTACTTAATTGCCTTATTCATAGTAACTGGAACTGAAAACAGAATGGAAAAACAAATTGTGATTTTTTTGTATAATGAAATACTACTAAGAAATAAAAAAGGGGGGGTGGAGCAAGATGGCCGAATAGGAACAGCTCCAGTCTCCAACTCCCAGCGCGAGCGACACAGAAGACCGGTGATTTCTGCATTTTCAACTGAGGTACTGGGTTCATCTCACTGGGGAGTGCCAGACGATCGGTGCTGGTCAGCTGCTGCAGCCCGACCAGCGAGAGCTGAAGCAGGGCGAGGCATCGCCTCACCTGGGAAGCGCAAGGTGGAAGGGAATCCCTTTTCCTAGCCAGGGGAACTGAGACACACAACACCTGGAAAATCGGGTAACTCCCACCCCAATACTGCGCTTTAAGCAAACAGGCACACCAGGAGATCATATCCCACACCTGGCCGGGAGGGTCCCGCACCCACGGAGCCTCCCTCATTGCTAGCACAGCAGTCTGTGATCTACCGGCAAGGCAGCAGCGAGGCTGGGGGAGAGGCGCCCGCCATTGCTGAGGCTTAAGTAGGTAAACAAAGCTGCTGGGAAGCTCGAACTGGGTGGAGCTCACAGCAGCTCAAGGAAACCTGCCTGTCTCTGTAGACTCCACCTCTGGGGACAGGGCACAGTAAACAATAACAAACGCAGCAGAAAGCTCTGCAGACGCAAACGACTCTGTCTGACAGCTTTGAAGAGAGCAGTGGATCTCCCAACACGGAGGTTGAGATCTGAGAAGGGACAGACTCCCTGCTCAAGTGGGTCCCTGACCCCTGAGTAGCCTAACTGGGAGACATCCCCCACTAGGGGCAGTCTGACACCCCACACCTCACAGGGTTGAGTACACCCCTGAGAGGAAGCTTCCAAAGCAAGAATCAGACAGGTACACTAGCTGTTCAGAAATATTCTATCTTCTGCAGCCTCTGCTGCTGATACCCAGGCAAACAGGGTCTGGAGTGGACCTCAAGCAATCTCCAACAGACCTACAGCTGAGGGTCCTGACTGTTAGAAGGAAAACTATCAAACAGGAAGGACACCTACACCAAAACCCCATCAGTACATCACCACCATCAAAGACCAGAGGCAGATAAAACCACAAAGATGGGGAAAAAGCAGGGCAGAAAAGCTGGAAATTCAAAAAATAAGAGCACATCTCCCCCGGCAAAGGAGCGCAGCTCATCGCCAGCAACGGATCAAAGCTGGACGGAGAATGACTTCGATGAGATGAGAGAAGAAGGCTTCAGTCCATCAAATTTCTCAGAGCTAAAGGAGGAATTACGTACCCAGCGCAAAGAAACTAACAATCTTGAAAAAAAAGTGGAAGAATTGATGGCTAGAGTAATTAATGCAGAGAAGGTCATAAACGAAATGAAAGAGATGAAAACCATGACACGAGAAATACGTGACAAATGCACAAGCTTCAGTAACCGACTCGATCAACTGGAAGAAAGAATGTCAGCGATTGAGGATCAAATGAATGAAATGAAGCGAGAAGAGAAACCAAAAGAAAAAAGAAGAAAAAGAAATGAACAAAGCCTGCAAGAAGTATGGGATTATGTAAAAAGACCAAATCTACGTCTGATTGGGGTGCCTGAAAGTGAGGGGGAAAATGGAACCAAGTTGGAAAACACTCTTCAGGATATCATCCAGGAGAACTTCCCCAACCTAGTAGGGCAGGCCAACATTCAAATCCAGGAAATACAGAGAACGCCACAAAGATACTCCTCGAGAAGAGCAACTCCAAGACACATAATTGCCAGATTCACCAAAGTTGAAATGAAGGAAAAAATCTTAAGGGCAGCCAGAGAGAAAGGTCGGGTTACCCACAAAGGGAAGCCCATCAGACTAACAGCAGATCTCTCGGCAGAAACTCTTCAAGCCAGAAGAGAGTGGGGGCCAATATTCAACATTCTTAAAGAAAAGAATTTTAAACCCAGAATTTTATATCCAGCCAAACTAAGTTTCATAAGTGAAGGAGAAATAAAATCCTTTACAGATAAGCAAATGCTTAGAGATTTTGTCACCACTAGGCCTGCCTTACAAGAGATCCTGAAGGAAGCACTAAACATGGAAAGGAACAACCGGTACCAGCCATTGCAAAAACATGCCAAAATGTAAAGACCATCAAGGCTAGGAAGAAACTACATCAACTAACGAGCAAAATAACCAGTTAATATCATAATGGCAGGATCAAGTTCACACATAACAATCTTAACCTTAAATGTAAATGGACTAAATGCTCCAATTAAAAGACACAGACTGGCAAGCTGGATAAAGAGTCAAGACTCATCAGTCTGCTGTATTCAGGAGACCCATCTCACATGCAGAGACATACATAGGCTCAAAATAAAGGGATGGAGGAAGATTTACCAAGCAAATGGAGAACATGAAAAAGCGGGGGTTGCAATACTAGTCTCTGATAAAACAGACTTTAAACCATCAAAGATCAAAAGAGACAAAGAAGGCCATTACATAATGGTAAAGGGATCAATTCAACAGGAAGAGCTAACTATCCTAAATATATATGCACCCAATACAGGAGCACCCAGATTCATAAAGCAAGTCCTTAGAGACTTACAAAGAGACTTAGACTCCCATACAATAATAATGGGAGACTTCAACACTCCACTGTCAACATTAGACAGATCAACGAGACAGAAAGTTAACAAGGATATCCAGGAATTGAACTCATCTCTGCAGCAAGCAGACCTAATAGACATCTATAGAACTCTCCACCCCAAATCAACAGAATATACATTCTTCTCAGCACCACATCGTACTTACTCCAAAATTGACCACGTAATTGGAAGTAAAGCACTCCTCAGCAAATGTACAAGAACAGAAATTATAACAAACTGTCTCTCAGACCACAGTGCAATCAAACTAGAACTCAGGACTAAGAAACTCAATCAAAACCGCTCAACTACATGGAAACTGAACAACCTGCTCCTGAATGACTACTGGGTACATAACGAAATGAAGGCAGAAATAAAGATGTTCTTTGAAACCAATGAGAACAAAGATACAACAAACCAGAATCTCTGGGACACATTTAAAGCAGTGTGTAGAGGGAAACTTATAGCACTAAATGCCTACAAGAGAAAGCAGGAAAGATCTAAAATTGACACTCTAACATCACAATTAAAAGAACTAGAGAAGCAAGAGCAAACACATTCGAAAGCTAGCAGAAGGCAAGAAATAACTAAGATCAGAGCAGAAGTGAAGGAGATAGAGACACAAAAAACCCTCCAAAAAATCAATGAATCCAGGAGTTGGTTTTTTGAAAAGATCAACAAAATTGACAGACCACTAGCAAGACTAATAAAGAAGAAAAGAGAGAAGAATCAAATCGACGCAATTAAAAATGATAAAGGGGATATCACCACTGACCCCACAGAAATACAAACTACCATCAGAGAATACTATTAACACCTCTACGCAAATAAACTGGAAAATCTAGAAGAAATGGATAATTTCCTGGACACTTACACTCTTCCAAGACTAAACCAGGAAGAAGTTGAATCCCTGAATAGACCAATAGCAGGCTCTGAAATTGAGGCAATAATTAATAACCTACCAACCAAAAAAAGTCCAGGACCAGATGGATTCACAGCTGAATTCTACCAGAGGTACAAGGAGGAGTTGGTACCATTCCTTCTGAAACTAATCCAATCAATAGAAAAAGAGGGAATCCTCCCTAACTCATTTTATGAGGCCAACATCATCCTGATACCAAAGCCTGGCAGAGACACAACAAAAAAAGAGAATTTTAGACCAATATCCCTGATGAACATCGATGCAAAAATCCTCAATAAAATACTGGCAAACCGGATTCAGCAACACATCAAAAAGCTTATCCACCACGATCAAGTGGGCTTCATCCCTGGGATGCAAGGCTGGTTCAACATTCGCAAATCAGTAAACATAATCCAGCATATAAACAGAACCAAAGACAAGAACCACATCATTATCTCAATAGATGCAGAAAAGGCTTTTGACAAAATTCAACAGCCCTTCATGCTAAAAACGCTCAATAAATTCGGTATTGATGGAACGTACCTCAAAATAATAAGAGCTATTTATGACAAACCCACAGCCAATATCATACTGAATGGGCAAAAACTGGAAAAATTCCCTTTGAAAACTGGCACAAGACAGGGATGCCCTCTCTCACCACTCCTATTCAACATAGTGTTGGAAGTTCTGGCTAGGGCAATCAGACAAGAGAAAGAAATCAAGGGGATTCAGTTAGGAAAAGAAGAAGTCAAATTGTCCCTGTTTGCAGATGACATGATTGTATATTTAGAAAACCCCTTTGTCTCAGCCCAAAATCTCCTTAAGCTGATAAGAAACTTCAGCAAAGTCTCAGGATACAAAATTAATGTGCAAAAATCACAAGCATTCTTATACACCAGTAACAGACAAACAGAGAGCCAAATCAGGAATGAACTTCCATTCACAATTGCTTCAAAGAGAATAAAATACCTAGGAATCCAACTTACAAGGGATGTAAAGGACCTCTTCAAGGAGAACTACAAACCACTGCTCAGTGAAATAAAAGAGGACACAAACAAATGGAAGAACATACCATGCTCATGGATAGGAAGAATCAATATCGTGAAAATGGCCATACTGCCCAAGGTAATTTATAGATTCAATGCCATCCCCATCAAGCTACCAATGAGCTTCTTCACAGAATTGGAAAAAACTGCTTTAAATCTCATATGGAACCAAAAAAGAGCCCGCATCTCCAAGACAATCCTAAGTCAAAAGAACAAAGCTGGAGGCATCACGCTACCTGACTTCAAACTATACTACAAGGCTACAGTAACCAAAACAGCATGGTACTGGTACCAAAACAGAGATATAGACCAATGGAACAGAACAGAGTCCTCAGAAATAATACCACATATCTACAGCCATCTGATCTTTGACAAACCTGAGAGAAACAAGAAATGGGGAAAGGATTCCCTATTTAATAAATGGTGCTGGGAAAATTGGCTAGCCATAAGTAGAAAGCTGAAACTGGATCCTTTCCTTACTCCTTATACGAAAATTAATTCAAGATGGATTAGAGACTTAAATGTTAGACCTAATACCATAAAAATCCTAGAGGAAAACCTAGGTAGTACCATTCAGGACATAGGCATGGGCAAAGACTTCATGTCTAAAACACCAAAAGCAACAGCAGCAAAAGCCAAAATTGACAAATGGGATCTCATTAAACTAAAGAGCTTCTGCACAGCAAAAGAAACTACCATCAGAGTGAACAGGCAACCTACAGAATGGGAGAAAATTTTTGCAATCCACTCATCTGACAAAGGGCTAATATCTAGAACCTACAAAGAACTCAAACAAATTTACAAGAAAAAAAACAAACAACCCCATCAAAAAGTGGGCAAAGGATATGAACAGACATTTCTCAAAAGAAGACATTCATACAGCCAACAGACACATGAAAAAATGCTCATCATCACTGGCCATCAGAGAAATGCAAATCAAAACCACAATGAGATACCATCTCACACCAGTTAGAATGGCGATCATTAAAAAGTCAGGAAACAACAGGTGCTGGAGAGGATGTGGAGAAATAGGAACACTTTTACACTGTTGGTGGGATTGTAAACTAGTTCAACCATTATGGAAAACAGTATGGCAATTCCTCAAGGATCTGGAACTAGATGTACCATATGACCCAGCCATCCCATTACTAGGTATATACCCAAAGGATTATAAATTATGCTGCTATAAAGACACATGCACACGTATGTTTATTGCAGCACTATTCACAATAGCAAAGACTTGGAATCAACCCAAATGTCCATCAGTGACAGATTGGATTAAGAAAATGTGGCACATATACACCATGGAATACTATGCAGCCATAAAAAAGGATGAGTTTGTGTCCTTTGTAGGGACATGGATGCAGCTGGAAACCATCATTCTTAGCAAACTATCACAAGAACAGAAAACCAAACACCGCATGTTCTCACTCATAGGTGGGAACTGAACAATGAGATCACTTGGACTCGGGAAGGGGAACATCACACACCGGGGCCTATCATGGGGAGAGGGGAGGGGGGAGGGATTGCACTGGGAGTTATACCTGATGTAAATGACGAGTTGATGGGTGCAGCACACCAACAAGGCACAAGTATACATATGTAACAAACCTGCACGTTATGCACATGTACCCTACAACTTAAAGTATAATAATAATAAATAAATTAAAAAAATAAAAAAGAAAAAAGAAATAAAAAAGAACAACATGAATGAATCTTAAAATTCACTTAAAAATATTATTAAGTGAAAGAAGCCAGGCACAGAACATATGCATTTATAATTCATCTTATAAATCATTCCATTTATAAGAAGTCCAAAATCAAACAAAACTTTATATGTACATAAAACTACAAATCAGAACATTGATTGGCTTTGTGTATATGAAAAAGTGGGAGGATTCTGGAATTAATTTCCAAACGGACATGAAGGAAATTTCAAGGTGATAGGTATGTTCTATATATTGCTTTGCGTGATGATAATGTGGGTATGTATCATCAAAATTCATTACACTAAACATGTATACTTAGATATAAAATATAATAAAGCTAGAGGAAAAAAACTACATAAATTTTGAAATTAAGCTGGGGGCACTCTAATAGCTTCATCCCTGTATTGACCACAAACATAAAATTGAGCACATGTGGAGGGGTGGGGATCAAAAAGTCGGCATTAGTCGTGAATGCCGTAACAACTTATTCATTCTTTAAATGAAGTTTATTAAAATTACTCACCTTAATTAATTTCAACATCTTGGGCTAATAAGAGCTGAATCCTGTTTTTGACATCTAATGGTGCCTTCTAAATTATATGTGAGATAAAGTCGCTACATGCATATGCAGATGACTGCTTATAAAACACGTGCTATTTGTTTTGGCTATGAAAGGGCAATCCTGTACGGATTACTTGAAAAATATTTCCTTTTTTTCCTCTCTCTCTCTCCTTGATTTAAGGGTATAAAAATATTATACCTGTAGGCATGAGATTTTAATTTCCTTTATGTTAACTACAGCTTTTCAAGGTACTTCCAGTTTGTTGTGACAAAAAGGAAATGAGAAGTATTTGGAAATAATTCATCCTTCTAATGTTGGGGCCTCCAGTGAATGGGGCAGCTGCCCCAGAGCACCACCAGCCTAGGTTTCTTTCTCAGTGATGTTAAGTTGCCAACACCATTGTTATGCCAGTGGAGACAATATGGCTGCAGACAACCCAGGATGTCACACCCCTTCAATACTACCTCCCTTTCCCAGCAGAAATTCCCCTCAACTGTGGGAAGTTCTGCTAAGATGAATGTGTGTCAAAGGGAAAAGTCAGAGAAGAGCAAAAATAAGAATTATACAATACAAATGTAAACAAATAAAGATGACTCATATCCTTTTGAAAAAAAACAAGTAGTTAAAAAATAGCAGCCCATGGGCCATGATTTCCCCCACCTGGACTTGAGGCAGTTATCGCTAAAATCTCATTTGTTCCTGCTATGCCTGGATAGAAACTCCAAATCATCCTTCTCTCACAATGTCAGGGAAACACTACCAACCGGTCAAAATTAGTATGCAAGGAAAAATTTATTTACCATCCTATGAGAAATTTATGCTAACTTTACACAAAAAATTTCTGAAAGTTATTTGATACCAGTACTGTTTATTGAAATAAACTTTGGGAGGCATTTAAGGAATTGGTTCTCACATATTTGGATTATATAACATATAACTCCTGCAAAGACCAGATCAGATCCATTTGAAACCTGAGAGCGCTGCCTTAAAAGGAATTCCCAAATTTCCATAAAATAATTAAACTACTCCCTATCTTCCACCCCCTAACCACACCACAAACCTCAAACCCCACCCACCACAAACCTCACCCACACTTTTCCAAGATTTCTGTATTTATGTCAGCACACTGAGGTAATGTGAAATATAGTGTGGTTTCTAAAGCTCCAAAAGTGAGTATTAATGAAACTGTTAATTTAACATCAAACTTCTGCTCATACAAATTATTCCCAATTGCCTGTGGAGCTACTCCCATTGTCAGTAATGAAAGCTTTATATGTAATCAAAGAGGAATGCACATCCTAAGAAACTTCAATCACTTTAAGTGAGCATTTTAAATTACAAGACTCTTTTTCTAGTTCTGCAAACAAAACGTCTACTATGGCTTATGTATTCAGGTTTCTCAGGAAAATTCAAATTGATATTATTTGTAAATGTTAAAATATTCTAATTTGAAGAAATCATGTAAGGCATCAATTGGATACGATGTAAGAAAGCAAAGGTTAGGTTCAATGAAAAATACACAAATTACAGTTTTAACTTCCAAGCTATTACAAATCCATCGTGCGGCATTTTCATCTCAAATATACCAAGAAATTAAAGATTATTTTACTTGCTGCAATTACACAAAAGCACAGCCATTATGGAGGTTTTGTTTTTCATGCATGTAGTCTAGTTTTAAAGATTTGTTTATTTTGTTTTGTATTTAAAGAAAAGGCATTATCTGCTCAATTGCCAAGCAAGAAGGTTTTACAAATTTCTTTTAAGTTCCCATAGAAATGCATTGATTAGAGAATAATTTCTGTTAATATTTTCTTCTTTTCCAGACTCCTCTGCTTGCTTAAACTAACAGGGCACCTGCCCCTTGCCGTCGTTTTCATCTTTTGTTCGGCTCAGTAGGTTACCTAACTGGTGGATTTTATTGAGTTAAATCAAGCTGTCACTTCATCTGCCTGAAGGATGACTCAAATACTACACATAATAATAAAAGAAAAGTAGGATAAAATAATCTTGTCAAGCCAGAAAAACTGATTGCTTGAAGTTGTAGCCTTCAATCAATACACTAATTCCACAATTTATACCTTTTTCAATTGGAGGGGAAAGAAACCCTGATATGGTATTTCTTGGCTCACTGACCAACTTTGACCTTCTATCTATGTGAATGTAGGATTAGCAAGGATTTTTGCTTAGTGAAATCACCTATGAAAATAAGAAAACAAATATGCACATTTGTGGCTCCAAATAACTATTAATTTCAGAAATGCAAGAAGTGCCCAGTGTTTATTTACTATGTCTACTAAAGTGAAGATTTTATTTAGTTCGAGGTGGATGTCCTTTACTATTTAAAAATAATTTGAAGCTAGAATCGGTGCAACGAAACACCTTAAAATTTGACATGGTATAATCTCCTAAAGATTTTTTTTTCATTTGATCTATTTATTAATAGTTTATGCAAAAGAATAGATAACTAAGCAATATACCAGCAATGTACCACTCTTTCTTTCAAATTTTATACTTGTTTGGTCTCTTACAAAATCTGTCATCTATGATAAAAGAGTCATACCATTCTTTTGAGCTATCGTTATGATTTCATAAAGACTATAATGAATTGTTTTTCACCTGTTATTATTGCTTAAAATAATCTATCATTTTCAAAAGCTTATGTTTGTTTGTAAATTATAATTAATTTGCATACCTTTTAAAATCAATAAAAACACTTCATTTCAAAATTCTGGACTCTCTTTAACTGTCAGGTTTCTGCTTTCCTTTCATAATTTCTCCCCTGCAGGCACCAACCAGGAAATAAAATTCTTTGTTTAGGAAGCCTTTTATATCTCACTAGGCCACCTGCTTACCTTGAATTGTGGCATGCAATCAAGCAGGATCCCAAAAAAATAGTACTTTTTCTTCCACCTACATCTTAAATGTGTATGCGTGTGTACACCACAAAGCAATCTATAAGCTGAACCATTAACATTTTGACCAAAAACATTTTTAATTCCAAAAACTGAGATATGCTTGCCCAAATACTTTTGGTTTTAAATAAGTTACCTTTTTACATTATCAAGAAGTAATATTTTTATTAAAATGAGAGCAATAAATTATATGCATAGTCTATGTATATTGCATATGTACATATATCTTAAATACATGTATTTCTTGCTGAAATAAGCTCTTTTAAGCCCGGGCTGTTGTGGAAACACAAGACTATCTTTGTCCTTCCAATATGCTTAATCACATCTCACTGCCAGTTTCAGCTTCTTAAGCCCAGATTTGAACTTTTGAAAGAACTGTGTGAGACCGTTCTGTCATGTAAACCATCTGAGCAGGCTGAGATCGTCGAATGCAGTAGAACACAGCAGATCCCCCAAATGCTGCTAGCCTTTAAGAGAATAAATCAGAGTTTGAGATGGGTGAACAAAGAGCTATTTTTTTTCTTTACAGCAAACATAAAAATACTTGCTTGACCCAGAGTTTATCCCCTCAAACCAGACCACGTCCTCCTACTTCTGTGCCATTTAGATGTGTTATAAGAGGGAAGAAGGGGAAAAAAGAAGACAAAGAAAAAGACTAGAAATCTGAAGTGCTTCTCCTCCCTACAGTCACCTACACACACACGCACGCACACACACACACACACACCACTATTTCTTACCTCCAGTAAAAAATAAGCCAAACCATCTCTTTGAAAAGTGTACATTTACACATACGGAAACATATGTTCATTTTCAAATGGTGAAGAAGTGCATTGAAACCAGTACCAAAATTATCTAGCAAGTAAATTCCAGGATGTAATTAAAGGTCACCAATGGCTTCCTGTTTGTGCAATCCAATGAACTTAACTAATTCTTCATTTTCGATGATATTTCAGTAAAATTTCATTCAGTTGGTTAATCTCTAATCTCTTCTTCAAGAAAATATTAACTCTCCTGTATACACTTTCACCTTATATGTGTATTTTACTCTCTTTATATTCTCTTTGTTCTTTCCCATACTTCGAGCATTCCACAAGATTCCACCCAGGGACCTGTACTTATATTAATATATATCCCTCTCCCTTCAAGAATTCATTGAACTATAAAGGGTTCCATCTTCTGACTGAACTGACTTACAGCAGTCAATCTAGAGTTCAGACCTTGGTTCCTAAGAGTCACAAAAAGGTCAATAAACACAGAATCAGACCAAGGAGACAGTGTGGAACTAAGACAAGTACAGGTGTCAGCAGTCAAAGATCAATTGGAAGACCGGGCTGAGAAAAATAAAAAGGAAAGGATCATGCCTCTGCCAAATGTCAAGATAGTAGAGTAGGCTTCAAACCCAAACAAGTAGCAGAGATCAGAAACACGCATCATCTTATATACCAAATATCTTAAAGAGGAAAATCCTGCTTCTAAGACTCCTCATACAGCGCGGAAACCAGTGACTGGTTTCCTAGAGATGGACACTGAGAATACAGGTGTCCCTACTGTTGCCTTTAAGTCATTCAAAACAATGAAAAAATCCCCAAAATTTTCTGTTCTGTGCAAATATCTGCCAAAGCTCCATCTCTAATCAGACCTCTCTACATTTTCATATTTTCAAAAGCTAGCTCTCGCTAGAGGCTCTGTTGTCACTTCAATTTGACAGAAGCTAAACATCTCTTCACTTGAATTCTTTATTTCTGTCCATCATTCATTTATTTAACCAAATGTGTTAAGTGACCACAATGTGATAGGCAGTATTCTGGGCAATAAATGAACAGCAGCAAAAAAGGTGACAGAAATTTCTACCCAGTTAGAGTTTGCATTTTAGAAAGACAGACAACAAACAAAATAAATAAGAAAAGTATATAATATGTTCAATTAGAATATAACACATATATAATAAAGTGTGGATATGGCATCAAGATAGACAAATAAATCAGTGAAATATAATAAAAAGTCTAGAAATAGATCTCTATGTATATATACCGGCAACTTGTTTTTAACAAAAATGAGAATGCAATTTGGTAAAAAGAGAATTGTGTCTCCAATCGATGGAGCTGGAACAATTAAATATTCATATGCAAAAAAGAACTTTAATCCGTACCTCACACCATGTATAAAAATTATCTCAAAATAGACAATCTGAATACGATTATATTAAGAAATTGAATGAATAATTAGTAACTTTCCCAAAAAAAGTAGCATGAGGCCCTTGTGGGTTCATCAACGAATTCCATGACACATTTAAGGAAGAAAATATACTAATCCTTTACAATCTCTTCTGGAAGAAGAGGCAATACTTCCTAACTCATTCTATTAAGTCAGCATTATCCTAATACTACACCAGACAAAAGCATCACAAGAAAAGAAAACTATAGACCAAAATTTCTCATCAACATAGATATAAATATCCTCAAGTAAATATTAAAAAATAGAATTTAACAATGTATTTAAGGAGTTATGTACCATGTCCAGATAGGATTTATTCCAGGTATGTAGGCTAGTTTAACATCCAAAATCAATTAATATAATTCACCCCAGTAGCAGGTTAAAAAAGAAAAATCACATGATCACATCAATAAATGCAAAATAACATTTGACAAAATCCAACACTCACTCATGATAAAAATTCTCATTAAACTGGGAATAGAGAGAAAAGCTCTCAACTTGGTAAAGAATTTCTACAAAAACGTACAATTAATATCATACTGAGTGGTGGGAAATTCAAAGTTTCCCACTAAGATCAGGAATAAAACAAGGATATTCCTTCTCACCATCACTTTTCAACATCATAGTGGAAGTCCTAGTTAATGCTACAAGAGAAGAAAATAAAAGGTATAAATATTGAAGAGAAAAAAATAAGTTTATTTGTTTACACATGAAATGATTGACGATTGTCTTCATAGAAAATCTGAAAGAACTGGCACACACACAAAAACTCCTGTTACTAATAAGCTATTATGGCAAGATTGCAGGATACAAGATTAATACACAAAAGTCAATTGCTTTCTTATACACCAGCAGTGAACTAGTGGAATTTGAAATTGAAAACACAATAATATTTACATTAGTACCCCCTAAAAATCAAATATTTAGGTATAAATCCAGCAAAATATATACAAGATCTACATGAGGAAAAGTACAAAACTCTGATGAGAGATTTTTTTAACTAAATAAATGGAGAGGGATTTCATATTCATGGTTAAGAAGACTCCACATGTTCAAGGTGTTAGTTCTTCCCAACTTGATCTTCAAATTCAACACAATCCCAGTCAAAACTAAAGCAAGGCTGGGTGCAGTGGCTCATGCTTGTAATCCCAGCAGTTTGGGAGGCTGAGGCAAGAGGATGACTGGAGCTCAGGAATTCAAAATCAGCCTGGGCAACATGGAAATACCCCATCTCTACAAAAGTTTAAAAATTAGCCAAGTGTGGGGGTGGATACATGTGTTCCCAACTGCTCGGGAAGCTGAGATGGTAGGATCTCTTGAGCCCAGGAGGTCGAAGCTGCAGTAAGCCATGATCACACCACTGCACTCCAGCCTGGTTGACAGAGTGAGTCCCTGTCAAAAAAAAAAAATCCAGAAAGCTATTTTGTGGATATCAACAAATTGATTCTAAAGTTCATATGGAAAGGCAAAAGACCCAGAATAGCTAATTCAATATTGAAGAAGAGCAAAGTCAGAGGACATTCCCCACCTGACTTCAAGACTTACTATAAATTTGCAGTAATTGACACAGTATGGTATTGGCAAAAGAAAAGACAAATCGATCAATGAAACAGATAGAGAGTCCACATAAATAGACCCACAAAATTTAATCAGTTGATCTTTAACAAAGGAGCAAAGACAATACAATGAAGAAAATATAATCCTTTCAATGATTGATGCTGGAACAACTAGACATCCAGATGCAAAAAGATGAATCTAGACACAGATCTTACACCCTCAACACATATTAACTCAAAATGGATGTAAAATGTCTAAATGTAAAATTCAAAACTATAAAATTCCCAGAAGGAAACATGGGAGATCATCTAAATGATCTTGAATTTGACAATGACTTTTTAGAAACAATATGAAGGCACAATTCATGAAAGAAAGAGTTGATAAACTAGCTGGACCTCATTAAAACTAAACATGTTGCTGTGCAAAAAATATTGTCAAGAGAATAAAAAGACAAGCCACTAACTGTGAAAGAAATATTTGCAAAAGACATATCTGGTTAAGGACTGTTATCCAAAATATACAAAGAGTTCTTAAAACTCAACTACAAGAAAACAAACACCTGATTTCAAAATGGGCAGAAGACATGAATAGACACCTCATCAAAATATACAGATGATAAGTAAGAAAATGAAAAGATGTTCCCCATCATATGTCATCAGGAAAGGGCAAATAAATGGGTACAAAGTTACAGTTAGCTAGGAAGTATAAATTTTAGTGTTCTATTACACAGTAAGGTGACTATAGCAAATAATAACATCATGTATATTTAAAGATAGCCAGAAAAGAAGATTCTTAATGTCGTTATGACTAAGAAATGTATCCCAGAACTTAAAATTAAATTGTTGATTTTTGCATTTATGCATAAAATTCTATGCATTTATGAACCTGCCTGTATTAGATACTCAGCACATATTTTTTGAAAGAATGTATGAATAAAGATTATACAATGTTGAGAGAAAAAAAGATAAATGTTTAAAATAATAGAAATTATAATTACCCCCATTTGATTATAACACTACAGATACATGTGTCAAAACATCACATTGTACCAAATAAATATGTATTAGGTTGGTGCAAAAGTAATTGCGGTTTTTGCCATTGACAGCAATGGCAAAAACCGCAATTACTTTTGCACCAATCTAATACAATTATTACTTGTCAATTATAAATTTAAAAACAAACTTTAAAAACTGAGCTATTACTCTACAGCTATTAGAATGACCAAAATCCCAAACACTGTCAACACCAAATAGTGGTGAGGATTTGAAGCAACAAAAACTCTCAAACATTGCTGGTGGGAATGTGAAATTGCAAACTTCTTTAGAATATCGTCTGGTAGTTTGTCACAAAACTAAACATATTCTTTCATACCACATGATATGAGAATTGTGCTCCTTGGTATTTACCTAAAAGAGTCAAAAATGTACTTCCACACAAAAACCTAAACGTAGATGTTTATAGCAGCTTTATTCATAAGTGCCAAAACTTAAAAGCAACCAGCCTTTCGGTAGGTGAATGGAGAGATAAACTATGATACATCCAGGTAATGGAATATTATTCAGAGTTAAAAATAAATTAGCTATTAACCCATTGAAAGACATGGAGGAAACTTAAGTGCATGTTACTAAGTTAAAAAGGTCAATCTGAAAGATTAAAAGCTATATGATTCCAACTCTATAATATTCTGGAAAAGCCAAAACTATAGAGACAGTACCATTGGTTGCGAGGGGATAGAGGGAAGGGAAAGATAGGGAGAGCACAGAGCATTTTGGGGGCAGTGAAACAGCCCTGTATCCTACTCTGTAGGATAAAATAATTGTGAATATATATCATCATACATTTGTCCAAATCCATAGAATGTACAACATCAAGAGTAAACCCTAATGTAAACCATGGTTCCATTAATAATAACCTATCAATGCAGGCTTATCAACTGTAACAAATGTCCCACTCTGGTGCAAGTGACTGACAGTCGAAGAGGCTGTGCATGTATAAAAGCAGAAGGCATATGGGTAGTTTCTGTATCTTCCCTTCAATTTTGCTGTGAACCTAAATCTTCTCCAAAAAATAATTTGTTAAACAATTTAACTAATAAAGAAGCATAGACCAAAATATGTCTTAATACTGTAAAATTCTGGAAGAAAGTGTAAGAGAAAATCTTT